>NC_060077.1:61548924-66548924 GCF_922984935.1 Meles meles
GAGGGGCAGATCAAAGAAAACATTCATGGAATCCAGAAGTCTGTGCAGATGAAATTTAAAAACACTGATGAGATCATTCGTGGATTTTCTTAGATATTTTTAGTGAAGAGTTCCTTGTATACTGTACCCTAAACTGTTACGTTCATTTTGTCACTCAACATGAAGTGACTGGACTACATGGCTTATCTCTAAGGTCTCTCCCAATTCTAATAATCCCAGGTTTTATGGATGAGCCCCCCCGGAAAATGAGGTGAGAAATATTTAGTGATGAGCTTTCCCATACACGGTTTTATTTCCTTAGGAATATGCTGAGGAGCATATTCTCAGGAAGCTGGAATTCAGGTAACTTTCTTTCCATACCAGCTCCTTCTAATGATGAATCCAGGTAAGTCTTTTAAAAAACAAACAAACAAACAAACAAACAAACAAAAAAAACCCTAACCATTTCTTTGTTTCTTCCTCAATTTCTGTCATAAGTCTTCTGCAGTTTTCAGAATACAGATCTTTAATCTTTTTGGTTAGGTTTATTCCAGCTATCTTACAGTTTTTGGTGCAATTGTAAATGGGATCAACTCCTCCATTTCTCTTTCTGCTGCTTCATTGTCATTATATAGAAATGTAACCGACTTCTGTGCATTGATTTTATATCCTGCGACTTTACTGAATTACTGTATCAGTTCTAGCAATTTTTGGTGGGGTCTTTCGGTTTTCTGCATAGAATATCATGTTATTTGCAAAGACTGAAAGTTTGACTTCTTTGCTGATTTGATGCTTTTACTTCTTTTTGTTGTCTGATTGCTGAGGCTAGGAATTCTAGTACTATGTTGAACAACAGTGGTGAGAGTGGACATCCCTGTTTTGTTCCTGACTTTAGGGGAAAAGCTCTCAGTTTTTCCCCCATTAAGGATTTTTGCCATGGGTCTTTCAAATACGGTTTTTATGATGTTGAGGTATTTTCCTTCTATCCCTACATTGTGGAGGGTTTTTATCAAGAATGGATGCTGCATTTTGTCAAATGTTTTTTCTGCATCTATTGAGATCATATGGTTCTTATCCATTTTTTATTGATGTGGCATATCACATTGATCTGCATTTGTTGAAACACCCCCGTTGCCCAGAAATAAATCCCACTTAGTTGTGGTGAGTAATCCTCTCAATGAATTGCTGGATACTATTAGCTAGTATCTTGTTGAGAATTTTTGTATGCATGTTCATTAGGGATATTGGTCTATAATTCTTTTTAGTGGGGTCTTTGTCTGGTTTGGGGATCAAGGTAATGCTGGCTTTGTAGAGAAAGTTTGGAAGTTTCCTTCCATTTCTAATTTTTGGAACAGTTTCAGAAGAATAGGTATTAATTCTTCTTTAAATGTTTGGTAGAATTCCGTAGGGAAGCCGTCTGGCCCTAACTCTTGTTTGTCAGGGGATTTTTGATTACTGATTCAATTTCTTTGATGGGTATGGGTCTGATCAGGTATATAGAGAGTAACCTAAAACATAGTCCTATCCCAAAGAGACATGGAAAATCAGATTGGAAAAGCTAATTATGGCTCCCATGTAAAAGGCCTTCCATGCCAGTGCACAGTCTGTGAGGGCTTTTGAACAGGACAGTACTGCTGATAAAAGTGTGTTTGTTTATTTATTTATTTCTGATAGCATTTTTAGCTGGAATAAGACAAAATCCTAAGGGAGAGAGCATAACAGCATATATATGCTATGGTACTAACCAGATAAAATTTTATTTGGAATAAGACAAAATCCTGAGGGAGACAGCATTATAGATGCTATGGTATTAACCAAAGAACTCTGTGGTAGAGAGGAAAATTGAGCAGACTTAAGGTCAAGTGACCTGTTAGGTCTCACCTTTACATTGCTTCCACAGATTCATTTGTTCACATTTTGTTAATAATATTGTAATATTATTATTTTTGTCAACTTATAGTCAAAAACAAAGTATTGATAAACAAATATATTTTGTTTATTTTTTTTTAAAATATATGTATTTCCTAAATGTCTTCCAAAAGAAGGCAGAATCATTAGTAAAGCCATATCTGCCTCATTTTTGTAAGGGAAAGGGGAAACTTAGAGACAAAATTCTGTAAGCCCCTATGGGAATCAATAAACTTTAAAAGATAAAATTAAACAATCTGGTTAGAATTTTTATGAAAATAAGTATATTTTTACTGAGAACTTCTAAATACACATTACCACTTCACTATTACCAATTCTCTTGCCATTTCTTTGCCTCCTTTTCTTGCACATAAAATTGTGGTCATGGTAGTACTGACTTCAAGAATTCGTAAGGATTAAATGCAACAAGCATTGTAAATTAGTCAAAATAAATTAAAGAGAAAAATCATCTGTTTTTGTTATGATTACTCAAAAATTCATGTTAAGAGTTCTACCACTTAAGGGGTACCTGGGTGGCTCAGTGGGTAAAAGCCTCTGCCTTCAGCTTAGGTCATGATTCCAGGGTTCTCAGATCAAGCCCTACATCGGGCTCTCTGCTCAGCAGGGAGCCTGCTCCCGCCTCCCCCCCCCCCCCCCCCCCCCCCCGCCTGTCTCCTCTGCCTACTTGTGATCTCTGTCTGTAAAATAAATAAATAAAATCTTAAAAAAAAAAAAAGAGTTCTACCTCTTAAAACAACTACCTATCTAATCTCTCAATACTCAGTTTCTTCATCTGTAAAACAATGACTCTTTCTTGGAATAGCTGCGAGGAGTAATGAGATCACAAGCATGAAGACGATACAATGGCTGACACATGATCAACCCTGAATAGATGGTAGCAGTTACTGAATCTATAATGTACGTATATTACAATTCATGCTGGATAAAGGGAAAGAGGTAGTAGCCAGACTCATTTATCTAAGATTGCTATCTGGGTTTTGGAAAAGGAAATCTTAGCACTGGTAACAAAATGACCTTAGTACTGGATCCCTTAAGAAATACAGAGGCAACAGAGGCTAAAAAGTCAAGCTGAGTATATTACCAACTCTTTCTCAGAGGGGAAACAAAGATAAGACAGATAATGGATACGAAGAGAGAGAGAAATACACATAAAAATACACATACAATATACACTTGACAAACTACTTCAAATCATTTTGTAGAAGTTTCTAGCATACTTTGTCTTTTGTTCTCAGTAATTATCTATCTATCTATCTATCTATCTATCAAGGTAGCACATGTAAAAAAGATAATATGGAGAGCAGAATAAAGTATAAAAGTTTGGAAATGACATAGAAATTTCTTATCAAGAGGTAAAAGAATGTTGTATTAGCATAGTTCCTTCCAGTCTTTTTTATACTTTCATTACTTAAATTCATACTCTATGAAATGTCATATCCCTAATTTTACTTAAAATCATATTATCAGCACATTGTGAAAATTAAAAAAAATTAAATAACTATATAACTGCCCTTATATATCCCCCAAATTTAAAAAAAAATTGGTAATAGCCATTTCACATGACTCTTGTTCTTAATAAGGCTAAGGAGTTGGGGGATTAATTAAACATAAAATGGGAGTCCCTGTATTGTATTAGCTCTATAGGATGGAGAATACAGAATATTTAGAGAAAAATAAAAATTCAGCTAAATACAAAAAGTAGATTTTTAGATTTAGGGTAGAGATGCTTCTGAAGGAAGGAGAACAAGAGGAGGAAAGGAGAAGGAAGGAAGCAAGAAAAGCAAAGTGTTTTTCACACCATGACTTTATCAGCATTTATCAAGAAAACAAAAGTGAATAGAAAATATTAGAAAGCATTGCATATAATACTGGCAAATACTGTTTATGAAATTTTGTTTCAGTTATATTACCCACTCTATCATGATAGAGATGCATGTTTAAAAAACATTATTATACTACTAAACCTTTGGTCTTTGCATCATTCCTTAAGTCCATTGAGCTTACTAATACCTTAACTTTAAAGAAGTTTAAGATCCAGAGAAGAATTATTTGCTCAAGGTTACAGGACACAGGGAGTCCATTCCACTGCCCTTTTCACACTACACCAAATACTAAGTTGTGAATTGTTTTTTTTTTTTCTGTCAAACTCACAAATCCTTCCATATCTTTTGTTAAGTTCCCTTCCAAATTATTTTTAGTTCTCCTGAAAGCTTGTTGACTAATTGGAGTCATCCATGTCTGGTTTGTCACACTGAATGAAGGACTCGGACAAAGCCATGGTATGGAGACAACTAAAATTACAGTTTCCAATTCAACGGCATTCACATTTCTAGCCATACAGTGCTTTTATAATCTTACTGTAAATATAGTCAGTGACAAATTGTATGGTGATTATACACACACAAAAACAAAACAAAACAAAAAAAAAAAACAACAAAAAAACCCCACTCTGTGTACCAACAGAACATTCTCAGGTATTATGCCTTTAAGTTAAAATTTATTGAAATAAAATGAGAAGGGGTGTGGGGGTGTAGAGGCACAATGCAGTTTGCATTCTTCAGAAGCCTTGCTCAATAAGTACTGAGTTTTGATCGATTGATACAGTGTCATATTTGACTAAAGAGGTGGGGAAGTTGCTACTGTCGCTTTGTGCTGGATGGCAGCAGAATGCAGTATTGATTTTATATGTTGGATGGGTTGTCAGTGTATAGTGCATTGTTGATTTTGACTTTTATAGCCAACATGTTTCCTTTAATTGGATCATTTGTAAAAGAGAGGAGGGGACCTGTTCTCCTTTGACAGTGACTGATTACAATCATTTCATGTTTGTCAATATTTGATAAACCCACAGTTACCCAACAACATGGCTGCCTTTATGCATTTGTTCTTTCTGGTTGCACTTCTCTATTTACCCCAGCATTATTTGCGACTGATCTGCCTCAATTTTTACTCACAGTTCACTGCTATATTTACTTTTTCAGCAATAGACACTCGATTTTTTCTCAAGTTTGCCAAGCAAGTCCCTTCTGACAGTAACAACCAATCTACTTCCCAACATTCCCTTTGGTCTCCAGCCCCTATGAATCCTCTTTCCTTTGGCAGTTGTTACAAACTCCCAAGTTATGCAGGATATTACAAATATCCACCCTGAACCTGTAGTTGTCATACTACAGGTTTTGAGCTATCAGATCCTAAAATTTCCTAGAGGAAAGAATAATCCATTGCTATCCATCATCTTTACTCTCTCATATTGGGATTATTCCATACCTGTGGATGATAGCCTGTAAATTCACTTTGGGTGGAGACCATAGTTATTAAAATCTTCATTTGTTCCCAGAAGCACCACTATATGTAACTAAGAGGAATTGTGAAATGGTATTTTGTGTCCTAGATATCCATTTATTTGACAGCTGCTAATTTTATCTTTTGTACTCTACAGTTGGCAGTATCTTCCAGAGAAAGATTACCAATTTAGTTGCAGTCCTTGTTTTTCTTCACAGTAAAAGAGAATCTTCCTAGCCCCCATTTTCACCTAAGTTCCTTAGACTCAGACTTGGAAATGCTTCTGAGGTAACTAAAATGTTTCTGAGGTAAAAACAGATTTTTTTGGGGAATAGGAATTGTAGTGGAAAAAGACTAGACTATAATTAAGAGGTATGAATCATGGTCTTGTGGACCTTGGGCAAGTCATTCAACTTGTCAGTGCCAGAATTTATTCACTTATAAATTATGAAGGTTATATTAAATAGATTTAAAGATCCCTTTTATAGTTCCTTACAATTCCATGGTTCTCACTTATAAGGCTTTGGTGCTCCCTGACAAAAGCTTGCAAGGCAAGCTATGTATTTTTCAGAAAGAGACTTCCCAAAGTAGGTAGATGATTCAGGAAAATTGAGGCATCCTACTGTTCACTCTCTGGACAAATGTTGCCAGACTGCCTCTAGATGTTCTCCAAGTAATGATGGATGATAACACTGCTACTCTTTTTTTCCCCTGTATTCTACAAATCATATGCCTTGTTGACAAGTTTTCCTATTTGTGCCAAGGATGAGTGTTTCAGAGACCAATTCTTTTTAATTAGAGGATTCTGACAGCACATAGTCAAATATAGCATATTGGTTATTTGCAGGTACAAATATTCACTGTAACCTCATTGACATGAGAAAAACCAATACAACTGGAATTTGTGAGATTCAGAGGAAGATATTGGCTGTATGGGAAAATAAATATGAAAATGCTGCTTTGCAGGCATTTCTCACTTAGCGTTATATACAACAAGACATTTTCATTTATTTAGAATATATGATATCTGGAGTAATAATATTAGAAAAAACTGTTGTGTGAACTAGGATTTTTGTGTACAATGTGACTATTGTCATATTTAAGATCTAAACCAACCTTAGTAAGTATAGATTAGAGTCTGAACTGAGTGGGGCAACAAATTTGAAATAGTTTCATTTATTTTTTTCTGATTATTACCTTCACATTTGCAGTAAAATTTATCTTCCCATCTCTTAAAACAGAAGAGGTTGCTTCTAGGTTAACAGATCACTTTTTGGTAAATAAAACTGAATTCCTTCCATTAGGGACCTCTGTGGTGGTGAGTGGGGCCTGGTCCTGAATACTGCTCCCTTTCCGATTCCTCTTTTTTCTCCTCTAGTAGGTTGATTCCTGGGCAACTGATAGAAAACATCAAGTATTTCTTACTTGTGAACCCGTACAGAGCTTTTATGTGGTGGGTATTCAAGTTGTAGTTCAGAGGGGTACATGTTAAGCCCTACAAGAGGTAAATTTTCTGATGTGGAGAATGTCCTTTATGGCTTAGCTTCTTATTATTTCTTCACATTCCAATTCTTGGTAATACACAAGATAATTTACCAGTGAGGAATCCTCCAATACCAGAGGGACATTGCAGGTCACATATGCAAGTCATTTTAAGCCTATGTATGTTTGATGCATATAGTTGGCCCAAGGGAAACTTACTTTAAAAACCTTTGCTACTTCAATGATATAAATGCATGGATGTCCCTTCTTTTTGTCTAAGATTCTCTCCAATTCTTTTTCACCTACTCAAATAGGTCTAAGGTCAGATCAGCTAGAATGATGTCTCAACAGATGCTTAACTAGGGAATGAGAATCAGTTTCTGGTAGATACCACCAAGCTCTACAAAGAATTGAATATTGAAACACCCCCTTCCCAACAAAATGAGAAAAAAGACAAAGTCATAACATTATCTCCCAAGACTGACATCTCATAGTTAAGTAAATTTTCTTGAACTCTTCATCTTCTCTTTATATAGGCTGAAGTTCTAAGAAACAGAACTGGGCTCAAGAGGACTATGTATTGCATTATGATTAACCTTAGAATGGTGTGTATTTGGGACTTGTTTTCTGCTTTGTGATGTTGATTTTAATCTAATAGGAGTGAAACATTCCTTTCAATATCATTCTACATAATCTGGATTTGTGCTGCATCAAGAGACTCTGAATGTATTGAAAACTTCTCTTTGTTCTCAAAATGGCCAAATCACGGATTTATGAATAATCTGAGGTTTAAACTGAAACTGTTAGATAATTTTAAGACCAAAAAAAAAAAAAAAATATTTGCTTAGGTGCCAGAAATTTCACCCACCCTAGCTTTAGTACCATCAATGCAAATGTCAAGACAGTGAAAAAAGCAAATGATATCTTAATATTATAATAAAAGTAGGGATCTGTCATCCACACTTTGAGGTCAGCTGCCTGTTGTAACTATAGCTGGCCAGATTAGGGAAACCCAAGGATTAGCAACCAAGGCATCTGATTATTCAAAGTTATATTAAACATTCCACTTACAGTTGGGTGGGTTAAAGAAAGCAAGATCAGATACCATACCAATATCTAACACTCTATGTTCCCTACGTTGTGCCGTACACTTTTAGAGAGAGAACAATAAAAAACCAGAGGGTTTTGAAGGGTCGGGGGTGGGAGGTTGGGGGAACAGGTGGTGGGTAATAGGGAGGGCACGTATTGCATGGAGCACTGGGTGTTGTGCAAAAACAATGAATACTGTTATGCTGAAAAAATAAATAAATTTAAATCCTGAAAAAAAAAAAAAGAATCCAAAAGAAGTACAAGAAATAGTACCAACATTTCAGATGGCACGGGTCCATCCAAACATTCCCAATTCCATATATGACAAAGTTCACAAAGGAATGTTACAGAAAGCATGCATCATATTCATTTATGTCAAGGAGAGTGTGGACCAGTGTGAGTCATTAAAGTGCAGGTAAAACAGCACCGATCAAAGAGAGAAGACATTATTCCCAAGCAGGCCAGCTTCTATCCCTGGGCCACACTGTATTTATTGCTGTTAGATACATAAAGGACACATCAGCCAAAACCTGGTATTCAAAACACAAGGCAAGCAGGGAATTCTCTCCAGCCTTATTGTGCAGTGTTGTTGGCTTTATTTTCCCCTTTCTTCTTTTTTCTGCTTTTAAGGGTTTCAGTCATTTTTATTCATTTCAACAGCAGGTGTGAAATAGTAGGCTGTCATCTGCCTTTTTGTAGAGCTGCGGGCCAAAATTATAAATGGGTTGACATTAATGGCAGTCCAGAATTTAGTGCTGTATTGGTAGATGGTATTGAAATGTTTTGATATGACAGATGGAATACCTACTGCTGAAACTTCAGTTAGACTTTAGCTGGCTACATCTGGCAGAGACTTTTTTATGCTTTGCTATTGGTATTCAGTTTTTAAGTCATTTCTTCAAATTTATACTCCATTCTTCTTTCTCTCTTTTCTCTGATGTTTAATTTTCTTTGTCTTTTTTTTGTTTCCAATTTTTGTCATGACTAAGAACTAATGGAGAGTGAGGATGGTCTCACTCAACTAGAAAGGGCAGGGCTTGAGTAAGAAGAACTGAGACTTCTTATCCTTTATCAGAGTTCCTCAGAAAGGAAATGCCCAAGGCATGAGAGATCTTCTGCAATGCCTGTGCCTATCCTACTCTACACACACACACACACACACACACACACACACACACACACACACACACACACACACAATCTGGGTAAAGTAAACATCAGGAAAGCCCTGGCAGAGAGAATTCTCTAAACTCAGCTGGACAGGTTACTTTGCAGAAAAGTAACAGTGTTCCATGTTTAAACAAGTTTGTGAAATGCTGGTTAAACAAAGATGAATGAATTTCTTTTCCAAAGAACTCCTTAGAGTCTTTGAGGAGTGGTTTTCAATGTATGTTTTCTTTCAATCACTACAGTCCCTAGGTTGTTACTTCTTAGGGTCTCTTGGTTAATTTTACTTATCTATGTAAGACTTGTTCTGTTGGAGGGGACAAATGTTGACCTTAACTACTTTATGCGAAAGACTATCTATCCCACATAACTTTCCTCAAGAATTTCAGAGATAAAAATATTTACTTTTTTCTCCTCCTTGTGAACTCTGTACTTGCTCACACATATTTTTCTCAATTGTATAAGGTGGGTTTGGGTACTAGGCTGTCTCAGGTGCAAATTTCCTACTAACTAAGTTTTTAGAAACTTCAATATGAAGAGTCACAGTATAGAGCTCGTCTCTGAAAATTCAAGATGATGGCTCATCTCATCCTTAAAAATAAGAAATATCTTTGTTTTTACTTTTTGAAATGTCCATTTAAAGATTTCCTTTACTGTTTCTCTTGAAAAATATCTGAGCATTTGCCTTTTCCCGTATTGTCAGTAGAAAATACTCTTGCGTAAAATGTATCAATTCTTTCAATATTTTTATATTTCATTATGTAAAATATTTGGAAATTGTTCAGATGATCCTAATGTCTATATCCAACATAGACTGGGCCACATGAAATAGGATAATGGACATAAGATAGATGGTTAGAAAAGAAATCACCACTTACACTCTTGAGAGCGGGGATGTTAGGTATGGTAAGGAGGATGGAGACTATATGAAAATGTCAAATAGCACATCATCTGATAAAGAACAAAGAGCTGGGTGTAGCTTTGTGACATTACTAAAGAACAATCAGTTTATGTTAACTGTGAAAGGATTAAAAAAATCATGCAGACTGAATTTGGGCTGGACCCTGAGAATGAACAGACATGGTCTCGGTGTAAGAGGGTATTTCAGGCAGCAGAAACAGCTGGAATGAAGTAACACCCAGAAGCATGAAGACACCTCTATGTTTGAAGAATTTCAAGAAGTCTGGGTATCATATAAAAAGGGAGAGTTGCGTTAAACTATGGAGTTCTAATCCTAAAGGCTGAATTCAGGCCCTAATGTGAAGGCAACGATATTGCTGAGAAGACTGGCTTTTATTCTGCAAATGGAGTTAAACCAAAACGAGTATGGAGGCAGGCAGGTCCCATGTGCAGATGCATATTTGAGTGAGCGTCTGAAATGGAAACAATGAAAAAATGAATTGAGACGAACTTACTGGAGGAAGAACAAGATATTGAAATTCTTTAAATTACTGTAAACCTTGATTTATTTGTGATCTGGATAACTCTTTAATGTTGCATTGCATTCTGTCTTGAGATGTTTCTGCACAATGTCCCTATATTTAATATGTTAGTTTCACGAAATTTTAGTCCAAATATGATATATTTTTATTGGACATTTAGGGAGCCTTGCATGAGTCTAAGCAATATGTTGGGCTCGTGATGTCAGAAACATCTAGTATATCTCGGAGTTTTCCAGGGCAGTTGGTTTATGTCATAAGAAACTAAAACACCATAGGACAAAGGCAAAATAGTTGGATGAACTCTTTGAGAATAAGCATCTCTGAATTTGGCATGTATATTGCTTGTGAGAATTATACAATACTCTCTCCAATTATCATGCAGTGAAGGAGCACAAAATTGGAAGGAAGGAAGGAAATGAACTAGTGATGCAATGGAAAAACTTCAACTTATCTTTTTGTCATCAAAATGTGTGTTATGAAGATGAGCATCTTGCAGTGAACCACATTTTCTGTGAATTTGAAAGCCAAGCTAGTCTCAGTCCTCTTTATGTCACACCTAATAAAGGAGGATCATCAAGTCTTATCTTCTTTACAGTGTAAACCTTAGGCAATAAACAGAGGGAAGAAAACAAAGGCTGTAAGATCAGTTGATATTTGGGGCAGAAGTCATTATCTAATTCTACCAAGTTACTTGACAACTGTTTCTTTGTCAGTGATGGTGTGTTGTTATTACTGGTATTTCTTTGAACTTTTGGGGGCTGGCACTTCTCTGAAATTGTAACAGAAGGTGGAGAGTGTACATTCAGTGAATATTCAGAATGCAATGGGAAAATAATGGAAAAACCAACTGCTTTGCATCATCATTAAGGCTTCACAGAAAGTGACATTTGTACTGAATTTTAAAATATGAATTGAATTTTTCCATATGGACAAAGAGAGGGAATAATGAATTTCTTTAAGGTTTAGAATGGTGTGTTCTAAAAGGGATGCATAATGGGGAGTCTAGGTGGCTCAGTGTCCGACTCTTGATCTTAGCTCAGGTCTTCATCTCAGGGTTGTTGAATTCAAGTCCCACACTGGGCTCCATACTGGGCATGGAGCCTACTTAAAAAAAATAAAAATAAAAAGGGTGCATAACAACAATGGGGCAGCTAAGCAAAGCTTAAAAATTTAGGTGGGGGCCATGTTAAGACTAGGCACGTCTACTAACACAGAGACTTGGAATGTTTCTCTGGAGGCCATAGGAAAGCCTTGGAAATTTTAACCACTGAAGTGACATGGTGGCAAATTTTGTGTAGAGTGTGGAACAGTTGCATAGGACTATAGAAACCCTAACTGTTTGATATACACAATTATAAATAGAGCACCATTTATCTGATAAACACTTCTCTCATTCCCAACCTACTACAAAATAAAAAAATAAGAGCACCACTTGACAATAACAAAACAAATCAATCTTGATGCTAACTGTCACAGTTTATGGGTTCTTGAAGTGAAAATGATGATTTTAGAGCATCTCTAAAATATATATAACATCTTTCAATATATTAAATCTGATTAAATTCAACATTTTTTTGAGTGTATAACCATATGATGGGCACTGTACTGCATACCACCAAGAAAATACTGAATAGGACACAGCCCTTGCCACAAAAGAGCTTCAATGTATTGGCGCAACCAGGTGAGTGATGAGGAAATCTTCAACATCATGTGGTCAGTGCTATAATAAGGATGAATAAGGGGATTCCGTGGGAGAGCTGTGCATCCCTTTTTCCTTTACTTTTTTGTGGGGGAAGGGAGCGGGCAAAGTGAGACTTGCAGGAGGAAGAGTAATTCTAAAGATTAGTAACGCTAATGTAGTAATAATAAAATTATAAAGTATATTAGTTTGCTAGGGGTGTCATAAGAAAATACAATAGAGTGGGTGGCCTAAACAACAGAAATGCATTTCTCATAGTTCTGGAGGCTTGAAGTCCAAAAATCAAGACGTCCACAGGTTTGGTCTCTCCTGAGGTTTCTCTTCTTCATCACTTGCAGATGGCTGCCATTTTACTATGTCCTCTCATGGGCTCTTCTCTGTGTGCTCCATGTGTCTCCTCCTCTTCTCAGAAAGACTTCAGTCCTCTTGGATTAGAGGCCCACCTATATGATCTCATTTAACCTGAATTAACCTCTTTAAAACCCATACCTCCAAATACAGTCACATTATGAGGTAAGGTTTCAACATATGAATTGCTTTGGAACACAATTCATAACAAAATAAATCTGTTATTTCTTTTTAAGATCTCATTTCACTGAAGTTTAACCCAGTAACTGGACAGCTAAGTTGATAAACTAATTCAGGGAAAGGTGTTAACAGGTAACACAAATTTAATATATAATCTCTCCTGGCAGTATTTTCTAAAAAATGGGGTTCTTTACATTTGATGTCTAATATGAGAGCTCCTGGCTTTAGGACAAACTGAGGAAGAAGGCATTTTAAGGCAAAGGATGGATTCTGATGATACCCCAAATTATACCTGCCTTATGAGCAATCACCTGAGAGTTTATGCAAAGGGCCAGTTCTATAGTCACGAGCTGTTCTGACAGAAAAGAGAATTATAATGCATGGGGTCCATGCTTCCCTGTTCTGAGATGTTGTGGCTGCCTGCACACTATTTATTCAGAGATTTGAAATGAAAAAATGTATACACAAATACACACATAGACATGAACAACAGCTGAAGGCAGATTCTCTGTGCTTTCTTTCTAAGTGTTAGGTCGTCACCTGCTCACAAAAAACACTACTAGGCTAAAGAGCTAGGAAGAGGGCTGGCTAGCTGTGGGTAGAAAAACCTATATATGGAGAAGGGTGGAGAGATAGAACCAGAGTTTCTCATCTGCTCACAGATAACAAGTGTCCCCCAGACTGATCTTGGAGGGTACTGAGGTTCTGGGAACCTGTTCAGGGTGTATCACAAAGACTTGCTGATTTGTTTCAGTCTGAGCAGCATGTTTCCATTAACTTACCAGTTAAGGTTCTGGCTGCAATGTCATTTGAATAAACACTACAGTCTTCTCAATCACAGGTTATAAAACCAGGTTCTCAAGAATTGTGCATTAATTGAGTTAGGTAAAGTTACAGGTGTTCTGAAGTCCTTAAGGGGACAAACGGAAAGAGGAGTGGTCTCTCCCATGGATTTCCCCTCCCCTCTGGCAATTTAAAACCTGCCCATCAACCTAAGATCCACTTAGGACCCACCCCCATTAATATTATGCCTTATCTTCATACCCTCTAAATCTGCAGTATAGCTCTTAATCCCTGATCACCCACAAACTACTTCATTTCCAGTATGAATCTACCTCTACAGTTAGACATAGTTTTCTGTGAGGCAGGAGTCACATGTTTCTTTTGTTGGCATCCCCACCAGGCATAATATTTTGTCTGATGTATGGTAATCCATTCATTTTTACAGTCATTTAACATATATTTATTAGGCACTCACTATTTGCCAGGCACTCTTTTAGACTCTGGGTTTAAAGAGTTGAATACAATGTGCAAATTTCCCTTTCTCATGGAACTTACCAGGAATGCTCAACTAACTGATATTTATGAGGTTTCCTGTGTGATAATGTCAGTGTTGCATTCTATAAGATCTAAAGTTTTCAATTTGTAGCTAAGAAAGTAAGCAAAGGATAGCAAGACTTGCTTTCTGATGTTTGCACAATCCAATTCCTGCTTTCTTTCCTTTAGCGCATGACAAAACTAAGGGGCCTCCCAGGGGCAGAAAGAATCCATCACAAGGGACCTGGAGTTATGTTGGAAAGAATTCTGACCAAAGAGATTTATGAGGCAGTATAGTCACTGCTCAGGGGAGGGGACGGTAGTGCTATAGCTTAAGATGTTTAAAACCTGGCTGCAAGAGAAGCAGGAAAATGCACCACGGGGAACAATTCCCTGCCAGGTTCTGAGGGATAGAAAAATGACTTAATGGCACTTTCACTGTCTTAACTTGGTGATTTTTTTTCTAGTAAGCAGACATCTTCTATAATTCCCTTTGTAAATAGACTCATAAGATATAGATGTGCCTTTTTCTTATGTGACTTATACAAACCACTACTGTTGTTGTTGTTGTTGGCCTCACAAAGAGTTGGATGTTCATGATTAAGTGATGAAATAAACTACATAGGCTAAACTGAAAATCATTTCTTCACCCAAGTCCTGGGTCAAATCATGCCCAATTCCAGAGGCCAAGAAACACTCTGGGGCTTTAGAAACTCTTAAGGCTCAAAGAGTCAAAAAATTGGAGGGGAGCCTGCAGATTATCTATTTGAACTTTTGACATTATATATGAAAGGGCTGGAGGTTTTCATTAAAGCATGTATGGATGGAAATAGGTCTTTGGAGGGGGAAGAATTATAGATATTACAGGTTCCCTGGGCATCTGACTCCAGTCTTTTGTTCTAACGTTGTACCCCTCTTGTGCTTTTCCAGTTCTGCCAGAATGTCCTCTAGTGCCTATAGTCAATATCCCAACAGCAATTCACACTTATAGCAAAGGTGCTCTTAATATTTCTCAGTTAGGCTAGCCTGAGATTAAGCTCATATCCTCCTCATTCAGAGAAAAGAAAAACAAAAACGAAGCAACGAACAACAACAAAAAACTTTCCAAGCCAAAGAGGCCAATACTATTGGCTAATTCTTCTGAATTCCAATAAAGTGCATTGTGTGTCCCACCCATTAGGGCTTAGAATGAATTGCTTTGTACACCTTCTTTTTTATGCGGATCTTCTGTGACTATTTCCTATGTCTTTCTAGTGAATTCAGCATGGTAGAGGTTTGATAGGTACTTAGTAGGTTATGGGGAGAAAGTCACCTTTAATCCTGGAGAAACTGACTAGAAATACAAAGCAATCTAGGTGAGAGTACTGTTGAGTTGATCTATCAAATCTTCAGGAGACAGCAACATTTTCATGAAATCTAAATTGTTCCACATCACAGAGAAAAATAATTTTTTTCAGTTCATTTTTTTGTAGCAGGAATAAACCTGATACCATGCTTGGTAGAGAACATGTGTGTATGCAAACACATACGTATGCACACAGACTGCAGAATAATCACACCTGTAAGTATATTTGCAAAAATCCTAAGTAAAACTTTAGCAAATTAAATTCTGTGCCATATTAGAAGAATGATATGCCATGGCCAAACTTCAGGTGTGTAAGTTGGGTTCACCAAGGGTGCCGGGTGGCTTAGTCGGTTAAATGTCTGACTCTGGATTTTGGCTCAGGTCACGATCTCAGGGTTGTGAGACTGAGCCCTGCATCAGGCTCTGAGCTAGGCATGAAGCCTAATTAAGATTTTCTCTCCCTCTGCCTCCCCCACCTTCCGTGGGAGAGAGGGGAGGATGCGTTTACCTATTAAGACAACAATAAATATAATTTTCCCCATCAATAGGTTAAAAGAGACACAAAAACATGATTAACCTAATAGATGTCAAAGTGCATTTCACAAAGTTCAAATCCATTTCTGTTTTTAAAAGAGACTAAAGTGAAAAAAAAAAAAAAACTTCAGAATGAACATGGAATGTGGATAAAAACTTGCTTTGAAACTATGTATACCTTATTTGACTACACAACTCCAGAGGCATTCCCAATAAATTCTGGAAAAAAAATGGAGATGCCTGATAGCACTGCTATTATTCAACAAGTTTCCAAAGTTCTACCTGATGAAATAGGATAATAAAAACACAGAGCTATAAATACTATAAAGGAAGTGACAAAATACCATTACTTACAGATTATAAGATTGTCTACTCCAAAAACTCAGTGAATCAAAGAAAAATTATTTTGAGCTAACAATGAAATACAGTAAGGTTTATAGTTACAAAATAAGTAGAGAACTCTAAAGCTTTCCTACATAGCAGCAATAAGCACTTAGAACACATAAAGAAAAAAAAAGACTCTATTTTCCATAGCAACCAAAATAAAAAATATCAAGAAGCAAAAATACATTAGTCAAAGCAGTCTATAAAACTTAACTTAGGTATATATTTACATATCTACATGCATGTGTTTGTGTGTATGCATGAATAAATAAATAGAGCAATGTCCTACGTTCCTGAAGGGAAAGATACAATACTGTGAAACATTTATTCTTCTGAATTAAACCTTAATGGTTTCAATAACATTTCCAAATATTTAACTTGGAAAAAAAACATACTATGCATTTCTTCTAACTAAATGATAGAGTTGCTCATTGGGGGCGGGGAGGGGAGACATAATTAGTTCATTATCTTATTATTTTTTACAACTTCAAAAATTAAAATAGTATGATGCTATACAGAAAGAGACTAAAAGATCAATAAAAATGAGTCCAGAAATCAGCCACACTTTATATCAGAATTTAGTCCATGACACAAAAGCAATCTCAAAAAAGTAGGAATATATTATGTTTATAAATGCAGACGGAAAAAAAAAACCACATGCAAAATTGGGTTATATTCACATACTATACCAAAATGAACCACAAATAATTTAAATACAGACACTTCAAATAACAAAACTTCAAATAACAAAAGAAATATTAGTGAATATTCATGTAATTTTAAAGGGTAGAAGTGTTTTTATATGATCCTATCACCAAAGAAGGAAATCAAACAGGAAATACTGATAGATTTTACCAAATAAAATTTTAAAACATCTGTAGAGAGAAGTAAAAGAACCTCAAAGAAATGGAGATAAATTAGCACAAATATTTTCAGTATGTACAACAATCACAAGGTCAACATTTTTGTTATATAAAGTATGTTTTCTAATCAAGAAAAAAAGTAAGAGAGAAATGGGATATAGGCATGAATAGACAGGTCATTCTAAAGAAGATGCAAAAACCAGTTAACTATCTGAAGTATATAATAATTTCCCTCAGAACTTCCACTTCTATGATTTTTTTTTTTCTTCTGAGAGAATACAGATGCATACATTTGTGCCCACAGGCTTATGTAAGTTTAGGACAACACTGTTTGATTAGCAAACTGTGGAAAACCTGAATTCCACAGGCAAGAGGTCCATTTAACAAGTGAGGGGTTGTGCTACCATGGATTAAGATTTATATTTTAAATGAACTATTAGTGCTATGAAAGTTGTCCATGATTTATTTTTGAGTAAAAGTGCAGGTGGCAGAACAACCTATAATAGACCATATTTTGGTGAAAAGTTGGATATGTTCATACATACATATATGCATATGCTTCTTATAGTTCATATTAACAGTGAGTAGATCTCCATGGAATTACTGAATTATAGATGTTCTTTTTATTATCTGCACTGTTTACTATTATTGCTTTTAAATATATATATTACTTGTATATATTTGTTTTTCCTTTAGAAAAAGAAATCTGATTTAGACAAATTTGATTTTGAACTAAAGGCTCAAACCAAAGAACATTCTACTTTTGTCAAACTTCCTGAATCCCTTCTCTCAGATACTACTCCCTTCCTCTAGTCTAATTCCTTGTAAAATTTCAAAGGCTTAGCCTTAACCGTAGGCATACTCTGGGCTCCATCCTAATTTCCAAACAGTTCTGCTACCCACACCCACTATGGTATTTCTAAAAAAAAAAATAACCAACCACAAAATCTGTACTATTAGCTAAAAGAAACAGGTGCACTTATAATCTAATCTTCATTATTCTACAAATTAGATAGAATATGTTTTCTACTCATACAAGAAAAAGGAACAGTTCTTTCATCCGTGAATTACAAAGTGTACTTTGCATTAAAATTTAGGGATTCTAGATAAACTGTTCATCCAGATGACAGGCACAGTATCCAGTCCCCACTCTACAGTTAGTAATTCATGAAATGTTGTAAGAGCTCATTGAAAAAATGATACCACTAGTTGACCAAGAAGCTGGCCCAGGAGAATCAGACACTCTTCACCCCTACCCCTTTCCCCAAAATGTACTCTCCTTCCACCATTCCCTCACTTGATGCTATTTGAAGGACTCATCCCTGAGAGACTAGGGTGCTGTTGACACCATCTGATCTAAATATGTGACTGAACCCAGTTAAGACCTCTATATCAACTTGGAATTCTGGATGGTGGGTGTAGATAATCTATTCATCTTGTAGCTGCCCCAAGATAAACCTCATATTTAAATTCTCTTCCGAAGTTAAAGTGCCAACTACCAATCTCGAGTGGCTTAGCTCTTAAGTCTCTCCTTGCCCCTTGTGTACAGACAGCCACTTTGCAAACTAACATGAAAGTATTTCAATTTTAGTTTCTTTTAAAATTAGAAGATAAAAGCAAATATAATAATAAACAATAATAATTATTCCATTATCAACCCAGCCTGGATTGTTTTTGTCTTTATACCAACACAGTCATTAGATAGATAGATAGATACATAGATATGTAAATGTAAATATTGAGAGAGGGACCTATGAAGGAAAGTGCCTAGGGTCCTCAAAAGTCATAATATAGTCCTGAGTGATCCATAGTTTAAGTAATTTGCCGAGGTTCCAGAGGACTTCAAAACTATCTGAAGGCTGAAGAATGTCACTACCTCCAGAAGGCTCTGTGGCTGGCCACTCCCATAGCAGACTTGAGTAATGGACTCCTGTCTGCCTTCCACTGGAGTCTGAGCTCACCCTCAGAATCCTTCCCAGATTCCCAGAGCCCTAACAACCTCTTCACCACAGGGCAGGGTTTTCAGTTTGCCTGCTTTAAGCCATTAAGGATGGAAGTTCATTTAGGATTTCTTAAATGGATCAAAAATATCAGAGAATGTGACTTAAAACTAAGGTTTATTTTATTTACTTTTTTTTTAAAGATTTTATTTTTTTTTTTTATTTATGACAGAGAGATCACAAGTAGGCAGAGAGGCAGGCAGAGAGAGTGAGAGGGAAGCAGGCTCCGGGCCGAGCAGAGAGCCCGATGTGGGACTCGATCCCAGGACCCTGAGATCATGACCTGAGCCGAAGGCAGCGGCTTAAACCACTGAGCCACCCAGGCGCCCTAAGGTTTATTTTTTGTTGTTCTTGTTGGGTTTCTTTCCTTTCTGTTCATTGTTGTTGTTTTGGTGACAGCTACTTAGGATTTTTGAGAACTCAGAGGTGAAAGTGCTGTGTTTAGAGTTGAACAAAATGAGTTGAAATTTCAAGAAAAATAAATCCTCACCTAATGAAATATAACTGCAGTGAGATTCCATGTAAAAAAATAAATTTGAGGGGCGCCTGGGTGGCTCAGTTGGTTAAGCTTCTGCCTTTGCCTCAAGTCCTGATTCTAGGGTCCTGGGATAGAGCCCAGTCAGGCTCTCCCTGCTCAGCGGGAAGTCTGCTTTCCCCTCTGCCCTTCCCCCCTCTCCCCCACCCCAATCCTGCTCATGCTCTCTCTCTCTCTCAAATAAATAAATAAAATCCTAAAAAATAATAAATTTCACTGCTAAGGGCCAATATCAGAAAGCAGATTCAAAGTAAGTATTTTGGAAGTGGGAGATGTCTAAAGGGAAAAAATGTATAAACTATCCAATGAAGATACAAACTTTTGCCAAAAAATGAGTGTATGTGTGTGTTTCTGTGCGTTTACATGCTGGGTCTCAATGTAAAATATATTTCATACTGTGGGCCGTGGTCAAATAAAGTTTGATAAAAGCACTACCAGGGAAAGACCCCATTCAAACTCAGGCCTTTGTCCTTGCCTCAGCGGAAGAAAAAGCAGGCCAGGAGAGTGGGGGAGGAGAAGGAAGAAGAGGAGATAAATGGCAAATGTCAAGGCTTCTTCTAAGCAAAACATCTGTTTAAAAAAAAAAAAATTAATTCAATGCCATTTTTCTTGAGAATAAAACCAAAGCAGACCCTGAAATGGCACTGACATTGGTGGCCCAAGTGTCCCCTACTGCTTTCTATTAAGTCTGAAAGAAGAGGAATAAAAGCTCCATGAGAGACTTCAGTTTCATTATGTTCCCTGCAGTCTAAAAAGCAATGGTAAGTGGCGTCAAGGTCTTTAAAGAAATCTGAACAATCACAACAGTTTCCAAAATGTTTACTTTGAAGGAAGGAACGTGTATTTTTCTCCACATGAAAACAACAACAAAAGAAGCCATCATTCCCAAATCTGAGTGCACAGATGAGGAAATGTGGGAAATGGGCTGGCGAGGCCTTGACCCCTCCCCTTCAGGAGGACTCTGTTGGTGATGAAGCAGATTAAGCCCTCACCATCTCCGTCTTGTTTCACACCACCTCCCATGTTAGGCATAAAAGCCTAAAACGTGTGTGTGTGTGTTTTTAATTCACTATTTGAAATACACCTGTGAAATCTCTTTGGGATTCCTGTTCACGTTTTATAGTTTTTGTTTATAAGACAATGTAGTCTCCACATCCAGACTGTAAAGTTCCAGAGAGATGAGGCTATTTATGACTGGTTTTCTTCCGTGTGTAACACTATAATGGGGGGCTCAAAAAGATGGTATTGAGTGAATGAATGAACGAATGAGAATTCCGTTAAAAAACCACGACAAGAATTCGAGTTGGCCTTAATTCCTTATGTTTGCTAATTCCAATTAAACTCTATCTAAGTTTCATTTTCCTGAATGAAATGGGGAGTATATATATTTTTGTTACATATTATAATAAATAAATAATATAAATATATTTTTATTTGTGTTTTATTACACACACACACATATATAATTATTATTATTATTATTATTATTTTTAGCAGAGGGAGAGCAAAAAGCAGAGACAGAGTGGGAAGCAGACTCCCTGCTAAGCAGGGAGCCTGATGCAGGACTTGATTTCTGGACTCTGAAATCATGACCTGAGCCAAAGGCAGATGCTTAACTGACTTGCCACTTACCAGGGAGGATATTTGATCATCTCTAATCTCTCCATCCTATTAAAAGCTACAAGTCTCATTCATACAACATGAAATGTTTCTGTGTGATTGGGGCAGAGTATGCCCTAAACACATTTGAACTTTGTTGTCTATAGCATTATTTCTCAAAGTGTGATCTGAAGACAGATTTCATCAATATTACCTGGAACACTTATTACAATGGGGGCAGAGATCTGCACTTGTAATAGGCAGTCTAGAGGATTGCTAAACAAAAAGTTCATGCATTAGGACACAAATTTAGGGAAATCTTAGAAAGCACTGGATCTGGGGGAAGAACAGTAGCACAAGACACGGGGGTTTTGGGGTTCAAAGTAAACATGTTTGGTCTCTGAATTACAGTGAATTTATTTTCACACACTAAAGGAATGGGGGGGGGGTCCATAGTAGGGCTGCGATATGTTGTTCCTGTGTCTAGGTTAACAAAGTTCTCCTGTTATTTAGGATAGTCCAAGGAATAAATTCCTGAGGGTCTGAAGAACATCACAGGTTTTGAAGTCAGACTGGCTATCTGCATGTAGCCTGCCCAACTTCAGGTATATAGTCAATATTCTTACAAAGTTACAGGGAGAACTCTGTTAAATCTATGAGAAAGCATCCAGTAAAGAGCTGATGCTCCTGCTCTAGTGTCTACTTATATGTACTGCTATCTTCATTCATTTATTTATGTGTCTGGATGCATTATCAATATTAGAAATTGAGATAATATGAATTATATGTAATACTTAGAACTCTATGCAGTTTTACAAACATTGTCTCCTTTACTCTTCATAATGCCCAAGACGGAAAGATTTTCATCCATATTTCATGGAGAAGGGAACTGGAACATTGATAGGTGACATAACTTTTGCAGTATTATCTGGATTTACAACTCACTATTCACAATGTATGAGTTTTGGGCAGGACATCAAGATGTCCTTGAATAAAGATGTCCTGAACAAAGGCTTCAGTTTCTAAGATTCTTTCTGGCCAGATGCAGGGTGTACACAGATCGTCTCCAACTTACAAATTCTTGACTTGATGGTGGGTGGGAAAGCAATACACATTCAGTAGAAACCATACTTTGACTTTTCAACTTTGATCTTTTTCCCAGTATGGAACTCTTTCCTGATGCTGGGCAGCTAGCTGCTCAGTCAGTCACATGATCACAAGGGTCAACGACCAAAACACTTACAGTCATTCTACACCTACACAACCATTCTGTTTTTCATTTTCAGTAGTGTATTCAATAAATTACCTGAGATATTCAATACCTAATTATCAAACAGGCTTTGTGTTAGATGATTTTTCCCAACTGTAGTCTAATGTAAGTGTCTTGAGAATGTTGTATTATAGCTTAGGCCTGGCTAAGCTATAATATTCAGTAGGTTAGGTATATTAAATGCATTTTCGGTTTATAATATTTTCAAACTACAACAGGTTTATCAGGATACAATCACATCATAAGTCAGGGATATCTGTATAATTATAACAAAATAATATTAGTATGCTCCAAGGATTATGAATAGAAAACGATAAAAGTTCTGAGAGGAAGAAGTCATTTTCAAATATAGTAAGAGGGAAGAGTTCAAAGAGATGCCTTTGAAATGAAGACTTGAAAGATTTTTCTGGTAGTATCTGGCAGGTATAGCTATAGGAAGGTCCACTCAAGGAAAGGGCACAGCAAAAATAAAGTTGCAGAAATGGAAAAGCACATAGTATGACGGAAGAGGAATAAAAAAGCCAAAAGTAGAAAACATACAGGCAACAAGGTGAACAAAAAGCAAAATGACATTCAGTAGACACCCTAAATATTTATGAAATGAATACAGAGTTAATTTGAAGCCACTTGAGAAAGCCTTGAATGTCAGGGTAGGGTTTAGACTTTTCTAGCAGATACTGGGTAACAATTTCAGATTTTTGAATCAGAAATGACATGCTGAGAACATATTATAACTTTGGAGGCAGTTTCAGAATAGCCCAAAAAGGGAAGAGAAAAGAGCAATGATGAATCAGAAAGCAATCATAAAATTATAGGTAAAGGCAAGTTTTAGACATGCAATAGTACTGGAGGTCATGGAGAGTAAAGAATGAAAGGTAATTGAAGATTTTTTCTTTTATTTAGCATATAAACTTACTTATACACAAAAACATAGACACATACATACATTCCTACATTATACCCTCTTAACACAGAACCATACATATTCACTCAAGAAGACAAATATAATCTCCTCTTGAGAAAATCAGACCAATGCACACCATTTTTCCCCATCTTCCCATTCAATTTAATTACAGAAATGGAATGTATTATGTTACCTTTAAAACTGCATACCATGGATACATGCTGAGATCCCTTTCAAACTAGATTTCAAACAATTCCATTTCTAAGGTCTGTGTTAAAGGAGATAGGAAGAAACTGACACTATCAATCAAAGGGTAGTATCAGTTCATTCATATTTTGTTGGAAGCTCATTTTCCAGTCTCTTGTACAGCATTTAAGAAAAAAGAGATTCTATTTATTAAGCTTTGTGGAAAAAAATTGCTGTGTGATAACTTAATGTTTTTAACCATTAAATTAAGGCTTGTGCATGATCACAAAAAAAAAAAAAAAAAAAAAAAAAGAAGAGAAAAAGGGCACCTGGGTAGCTCAGTCAGTTAAGCGTCTGCCTTTTGCTCAGATCATGATCTCAGGGTCTTGGGATCCAGCCCCATTCTCTCTGCCCTCCCCCCACCCTGCCATGCTCACTCTCTCTCTCTCAAATAATAAAAACGTTTAAAAAAAAAAAAACCCTGCATTTTAATATGAGTCTTCTTAAAGCCCTCCCCTCTAACAAATTACATCTTTTGGATCCCCAAACACTTTTGGGGTTTGTGTCCTAGGGGAGGACCCTGCTTGGCTAGAAAGACAACAGGCTTTTTAAAAGCACCAGGCCATACTGTTAGCTTTCTAACCTTTCCCAGTATTTGCAAAGTATTGGGCTATTTCTGAGCCAGTATTTCGGTAGGTTTCAACTGTCATCAGCTGGGAAATGTGTTGTTCAACTTCGCTTCCCTGTTCTTGAACACCTTGTCCTGCAGCACAGATTGCTCCAGCACAGAGAGAAAATACAAAATGCCTAAGTCCTAGTAATCATACAGAGGAAGGGCTCCATTTGCATACCCTTCATAATTCAATTTAATTTTTTTTTGTCAAGAGTTCTGAATGCTTTGTGTTTGCTTTAATCAGAATGTTGACATTTACACTGAAGCCAATTTCTCTTTTTCTCCTCCGTGTTTTGTTTAACCACGACAAGTGACAGCAAACTGGAAAGAACAGACTTTTTAAATTGGCTCCTTGCCCAGAATGCATCATTTCTCTTGTAGCTTTTCCCCCCTTCCCTATGCATCGCAAGAGGAAATGTGAAAACATACTCTATGAACACAAGAGTGAGGTGTTAGTGCTTTTAGATAAAGATTTGTGTTGTACTTTAAAACTAGATTGCTGTACAGTTTCAAGCTATTAGCAGGAGCCTATTACATTGTGGCTCTGGGTCCTTGGAGAGATATGCTTAGTATATTTCAGTAATTCAAGGCAAATAGGAAACTACATATGAAAATATTTAATAGCAAAAGCATCAACTGCTGAAGGCTACAGGAAGCAATGAGCAAACATGGCACCTGCCATTAACTCTTTCCAACATATTTTCTCTGATCTTTTCCTGTCATGCCCCAAATGGTGGAAGGAAGCACCAATGTGAAAACGAATCTCTGGATGTCAGCCATTCAGAAAGCCTCAGTGTAGCAAACACCCTGTCTCCTTAGCAGAACATGCTATTTTTGGGTTTCACACTTGATGTTGAGCAGTTCTATGAGAATTTAGCTTATATTTGAACTAGAATTTGTCTATATATTTGATCTGATGGTTTAAAACAAAACTAAGTATGCAAATGGCTTTAATCAAACACAGAAAACAAAAACAAAAACAAAACAGAACCAAAGACCCACCTCGTTGAAATAAAATGTGCCCTTTTATGAAATATAATCCTGTCTCAACAAAAGGACAAGAATGGGTTTCAAGAAATGAACTAATAGATTACTCTCATATAGTGTAATCTGAAGAGACAGAAACGCCTTTAATAAATCCCTGAAAGTACATCTTCTTCTGGTGTTATCAGAAATCTGAACTAAACAAGTAAACTTCAGAGAATTAACTGAAGAGAGTCAAAAGGTCTCACCTGCACAGTAATCTTCAAACTGGATGATGATTTCTTACTGTGAATTCATTTTCATTGTTCATGAACATTGGACTCTTAACTATAAAAGCATAGAACAGAATAGAAAATAACAGAAGATTTACATCTTAGTAGGCTAAGCATTGTTGCAGAAAACTTTTTTTTTTTTCCCAATTAGATCTGTGTGTATGTGTAAGTGGATTTGGTCATGATGTAAAAAAATATTTACTATTGGTTAGTCTTTGAAAAAAGTTTCAAAAACACTAAAAATGCAAACATACCCAATTATACCTAACCTGTCCACTTGCTATTGTGTCTCAGAATTCACCATTGCAATTTGTTGAAAATGGGAGGAAGTCTATTCCTAAACACTAAATATGAGGTTACCAAATACTCTTGCCATCAGAGGTTCCTGGAAGAACCTCAGATCTCTTGGTACTTTAGCTAAAGGATGAAATAGTCCCTGGTATATACAAAATAAAAAATGAGTGAGTAACTGTTAATATGGAGGTCAGATAAGAAAGAGAAGGTAACAGTAAAATAAAATTAACCCAAATGTTACCAGCTGCTGACAAGGAATCTGTCAAATGTCTGTGAAAGGGCTATGAGGTTAATATGAATGGAAGGAGAGAGGCCACAGTCAATTCAGAAACTTAGGATTCTGAGAGATCCTCAAAGGGTGGGTTATAATAGTTTAAGATGGGATTGGGAAGGAGACAAACCATAAGAGACTCTTAATCTCACAAAACAAAACAAACTAAGGGTTGCTGGGGGGGGTTGGGCTGTGGAGAGGGTGGTTGGGAGATGGACATTGGGGAGGGTATGTGCTATGGTGAGTGCTGTGAAGTGTGTAAGCCTGACAATTCACAGACCAGTATCCCTGAGGCAAATAATACATTATATGTTGATAAAAATAATTTAAAAAAATAATAATTAGAAAAATTATGATTAAAAAAAGGCTAAGGGTGGAATATATTAGTTTCCCAGGGCTGTCATAACAAAGTATTATAAACTGGGTGGCTAAATCACAGAAATTAATACTCTTACATATTTGGAGGCTGGAAAAAAAATCAAGGTATCAGCAGGACCATTATCTCTTCAAAGTTTATAGGGAAGAATATGTTCCATGCCATTCTCTTAGTTTAAGGTATTGCTGGCACTCCTTGGCTTATAGATGCATCAGTTTAATCTCTGCCTCCATTGTCACAGGCTATTCACACTGCGTTCCTCTGTCAGTTTCTATTCTCTTCTTATTAGGATACTAGTCACACTGAATTAGGACCCACCCCAATGGCTTTATATTCATTTGATTACAAGTTTAAAGCCCCTATTTCCAAATAAGGTCACATTCAAAGATACCAGAGGTTACACTTTCAACATACCTTTTCACGGACACAATTCAACCCATAACAGGGGGATTGATTAAAATATTGTCATACCTAGCCATTTCCTGAGATGAGGAGGAGGAGAAGAAGGAGGAGATGGAGGAGGAGCAGGAGGTGTAGACTGAGTTGTATATTTACAATGAAAATTATCTGTCAACACGAAAGCCATATGCAAGACTGTGAAAAACAAAAGTATTCTGAGAATGGAAGTCTAGGTAATGCAGAGCAAAACAAGTAAGGCTGGGGAAAAAAGTATTTTAAATAAAATGCTTGAAATCATCTTACAAAGAAATGGAGCATTATTACAGCAAGAACCGAAAGAAGAAAGAAACCCAGAGAGGTGAGACTGGTATTTAAGGTTGCTTTTCTCCTCAGGGTATCTGCCACTTCTAGAAGAGGTTGAGAGGCTAAAATCTTGAAAATTGTTTATGATGGACTCATGGAACTTAGGATAACTGGAATTCAAAGCCTTCCAATAGAGTCCCTGGTAAGTTTGCCAACTGAAACTTTCAGGTGAATTCCCGAGTGCTTCAACCTAGGAATAGGTGGTGAACAGAATAGCAACTGGGGATATTAGAGTCCAGCTTTAAATCATCTTAATGCTTAGTTAGACTAAGGTGCTATATGATTGTTAGTATGTACTATGACCTGCCAAAAGTAAATATAACACTTCATGGAAGAAGGAAACATAATCCATGGTTTCAATAATCTCTAAATTTTATAGGCATAACATTGAGCACTCAATGGAAAATAACCAGGTATAAAAAAAATGCAGGAAAATGTGATTGAAAATAAGAGAAATAATGTACAACAGTAGTGCCATAAATGATCAACACAATGGATTTAAACTTTAAAGTTTAAAATGATTAAATACAGTAGGTTTAAAGAAATAAAAGGAAAGATGAAATTAGGCAGATAAGGAACTATGAAAAATAAATGTACATTTTAATTAAAAGAAATGAAAATTAATTAAGTATTCTACAGATGGGAAAAAACCTAGGGAACTAGAATAGATAAAAAATATTCAGAGACAAAACCAATATAGAATGTTTTTATAAAAAGGTAAAAGACATCGAAGCCATAGAGAACACAGCAGAAAAGTTCTAACAGAAGTATAATTTGAGACCCACAGGAGAGAGGGGGAAGAAAAGTTTAAAGGGATCATGGTCGAGAATTTTCCAAATTCATGAAAAACATCAACATACATATTCTAAAAATGCAATAAACACTAAACTAGATTAATAAAACAAAATCCTACTTAGATACACCACAGTAAAATGGCTTAAAAACAAATATAAAAAGAGAGTCTTAAAAGCAGGAAGGGTGTAAAGAAAGGATATATTTTCTTGAAAAGAGCAACAACAAACACTATGACTAAAGAGAAATGGTGTCTACAGAACAATGGAAACCAGGAAGAAAAATGGAGTCATATCATCAAAGTATTAAAACAAACACAAAACCTGCCAAACTAGAGTTCTCTACTAGTAACTAAAACATATGCTAAGAATGCTTCAAATCTAAATGGAATAATAAGTACTCCATATGAGAGAAAGATTTTCAAACTGAACAATAACAACAAAAAAGGCTCAAAGTTACCAAATACAAAATGTGTATTTTAAAATTATTATTTTTTTAAAATTATTTATTTATTTGACAGACAGAGATCACAATTAGGCAGAAAGGCAGGCGCAGAGAGAGAGAGAGAGAGAGAGAGAGAGAGAGAGAGAGAGGAGGAGGAAGCAGGCTCCCTGTGGAGCAGAGAGCCTGATGCGGGACTCGATCCCAGGACCCTGAGATCATGACCTGAGCCGAAGGCAGAGGCTTAACCACTGAGCCACCCAGGCGCCCCAAAATGTGTATTTTACAAAATACACATTAAAATGTAAATATGAAAAAAATGTAAATATTAAAATGTTAATATTAAAAGTGGAACATTATGGCATGGAAATACTCAAAGAGAGAACTGTTATAACCATAGTACTATAGATGAAGTAATTATAAAAAGAATTATTAGAGATAAATAAGTCTTTCATAATGCTTATGTGTATGTGTGTATATATGTATATACAGAGAGAGGTTTAACACACCAAATTGTAGTAACTAAAAAAAAATGATGAAAAATATTAGAAAAAATCTGAACAGAAGTTTGAAAAGAATATTAACAAGTATTCTAATATTTGTTATGAGCATGTATAAAATGACAAAAACTGTAGAATAAAAAATATTTTTAGAAACACTGGAGAAAAACTAATCGAAATTAACTATATACTAGGTGGCAAAGTGAGTCTCAACAAAATTCAAAGGATTAAAATCAGACTAAATTTATTCCTCTGACCACACTATAATTAAGCTTGAAATTGATTTAAAAATAGATGGTTATGGGGCGCCTGGGTGGCTCAGTGGTTAAGCCTCTGCCTTTGGCTCAGGTCATGATCTCAGAGTCCTGGGATTGAGCCCCACACCGGCTCCCTGCTCAGCAGGGGAGCCTGCTTCCCTGCCTCTCTCTCTGCCTGCCTCTCTGCCTACTTGTGATCCCTCTCTCTCTCTGTCAAGTAAATAAATAAAAAATCTTTAAAAAAAAAATAGATGGTTAAAATAAATAAATAAGTCTTCATGTAATGAAAGTTTAGCAATATACTTCTAAATAATCCAAAATCGAAGATAAAGTCACCATGGTATTTAGAAAGTATCTTCAACTGAATAGCAATGAAAAATAGACATTTCAAAATTTGTGAGATGCATCAGAAGCCATGACTGGAAGAAATTTAGAGCTTTCAGTTACTATATTTGAAAGGGAAAAAAGTAGCTAAAATCTAATTAAGCATCCATCTTAAAATATTAAATTTAACTGAAAAATATAGAATGTAACAAATATTAAAGATAAAATAGTAATTAATAAAATGAAAAAGACAAGAAATAGAGAGCATCAACAAAAATAAAAGTTAATTCTTTTAAATTTTAAAACATATTTCAGTGAAACAGATTAAGAAAAAAAAAGAGAAAATGTACAAATAACCAATGTCAGAGTTGTAACTCAAAACTTCAAACCATAGATCCTACAGAAATCATAAAGATCGTAAGAAGATATGATAACCAATTTTAAACAAATTTCAGGAAGACCTGAGTGGCTCAGTCAGTTAAGTCACTGACTCTTAGGGTTTAGGTTCATGTCATGACCTGATGGTCAGATGGCTAGGCTCCTGTTCAGTGGGGAGTCTGCTTGAGATTGTCTCTCTCTGCCCCCATCCCACCCCCCACTGCACACTCTCTCACAAATATATAAATCTTTAAAAAAAAAAACCAAATTTCAAAATTTAAATTAATACTTAGAAAAACACAGTAAATCAAAAAACATTCAGAAAGTACAAATATTCTCAAAGCATTAAAATAATGAAATCTGTCATTTAAAATCTTCCACAAAAGTTAACCCAGGCCCCCATTGACTTCACCCTGAAATCTACCAAAGATTTAAAATAGAAATAACAGCAGTCCTACAAAAAAATGAGTTCAAAGGGAAGACTTAAGTCATGAGGAAGTGAAGAACTTAAAAAATCCTTACCCAATTAAGCAATGGTAAAAATAGGAAAACTTTATTTAGAAATCTACCATATTTTAGAAATCAACTAAAGGCATACTACAAATTGAGAGATGTTTATTTAAGAACAGTAGGAATCTCTGGAGTTTTAGCCTGAGATTTCTTCCTTCTTTTAACTCCATCAACGTAGAAATTCGAGTATGGCAGAGAAAGCTGTGAAAACCAGCAGCTTCCGGCTAAAAGAGGCTAACAGGAAATGGAACAGAAAGAAGAAGAACCCCACACCCTGAGACATTGTTGAAAATAGAATTAATCTCATTGTCAAATAAATGGAGAAGACCAATGTCCTTGCATATAGCCTGAGGTTGGGGCCACAACACAATGATAGAATAGCCAGAATTTTAATATGGAGTGCTAGGAAATGAGAGCCATCCAAGGCCTTGAAAAACACTCATATATTTCTGGCAGTCTGGAAAGCTCACACATGTACAAGCCTGCAGAATCTCAGAAGAGACAGAAGATGGCCCTTGCTATTTATAAGTTGCTTGCTGAATGCAATGGCTTATGCATGTGTAGATGAGATACCACAATGCCCTGCAGAAAGTAAAAGCTGGGGAAGATTTCTAAAGTGCTCGAACACTGAATGAGTTCCAAATAAAACTCAGCTCTCTAGGCAATGGACAGAAGTCTTACTTGTTTAATGTGTTTGAGCACAACCCCCAACCAATCATCAGCTGACTACAAAATTATGTATATCCATGAGTTACATCTAGGAAGCCAGGCTTAAAAATGAAAATGAGGGAAAAAAAGAGAATTTGGTGATGGAAGACTCTGGGATAAGTAGGATCTGCAGAATGAGTCCAGGCAAATCATTAAACAAACAAAAAAGCACCAACAATAAGAATTCTGGAAATTGGGAATCGGAATCTATAATTGCTACAATATATTATGTAAAGTGTCCAGTTTTCATTAAAAAATTTATAAGACATGCAAGGAAACTGGTCTTTATATAGATGTGAATTTTTGACCTGTATACTTTTCTTCTCTTTGAAGAACTCTTAATATTTCTTATAAGGCAGGTCTACTGGTAATGAATTCCTTTAGTTTTTGTTTGAGAACGTCTTTATTACTCGTTCACTTTTGGAAGATAATTTCACTAGATGGTGTTTTTTTTTTTTTCTTTTAGTATTGGTGTCATCATTTTACAAATTTGAGTGAAGTAGATAAAGCTTAGCTCCTTTTATGTTCCTTTATACTTTATACTATTATAGGAGTATAATATGTAAGCATTTTCTGTACATAATTTAAAACCACATTGTACAGTGTTACAATAGCTACTTAAACCAATTTCAGAAGTTTGCTTATAATGTGTCTTATGTCTTGGCATGGATTTCTTCGGGATTAGCCTCTAGGATTCACTAAGCTTCCTCAAATCTCTAAGTTTGTTTCCCTTGCTAAATCTATGAAACTTTCAGTCATTATTTCTTCAAATACTTTTTCAGTTATGCCATATTTCTCCTCTACTTCCCGAACTCTGATGACATAAATGTTAGATCTTTGTTGAGATTTTCTGTTTTCATTTGCTTCAAATATGTTTTTCCTTATTGAAGAATTTTTGTAATGGCTGCTTTAAAATCTTTGTCAGATCATTCTATTATCTCTATCATCTCAGCATATTTTTTCACTCAATGTGAGATCTTCCTCATTTTGGTAAGACTAGTGAGTTTTTGGTTTTTTTTTTAAAAGATTTTATTTTACTTATTTGACAGATAGAGATCACAAGTAGGGAGAGAGGCAGGCAGAGAGAGAGAGAGGAGGAAGCAGGCTCCCTGCCAAGCAGAGAGCCCGATGCGGGGCTCGATCCCAGGACCCTGGGATCATGACCTGAGCAAAAGGCAGAGGCTTTAACCCACTGAGCCACCCAGGCGCCCCATGACTAGTGAGTTTTGATTAAAACTGAGACCTTCTTTGTATTATGTTGAGACTATTTAACCTTCCTATTTGAACATTTTTGTTTTATCTGGGGTTTTTTTGTCTGTTTGTTTGTTTTTTGGTTTTTTTTTTTCCTGACATCATTCCAGAAAGGGAAGGATGGTACTGCCTTCTTACTCTCAGGGGGAGGTAAAGTACCACTCAGCTTACATTAACAACTGAGGGAGGGTGCTCTTCATTACTGACTTCTGGGAAGGATGGGAGTTCCAGTCCCCATGTGCTCTTCACAGATAACACATAGGAAGGCGGGTGTGGCCTTGTTTATTGCTCAGTGATGGCTGTCAATGTCTTCACTTTCTGCTAGGCCTTCTTTGGTCTCACCTCATCCTGAAATGAGGGCTATATTAATAATGTAGAGTGGAGGTGGAAGTCCAGCCTCTTCATGTGGTCTTGAGTGATACCACTGGCAGCGGTGCTCATTACCAGCCAGCCAAAGGGCATAAAAGCTCCTTACTTGATCTTCTCTGACACCACCCCAGTAGGAGTTTTGGGGTTCCTTGTTACAGTCTCATGACATTGGAAATGTAGGTTTCCCACTCAGGTTTTGCTGACTTGGGTGGAGATTCAGCAATAAATCTGGGTGATTTGTTTCTGTGGTATATGGCTGGAATAGAGCACTTACCGTCTCTAAGTTTCCTCTCTTGCTAGGTTTCCCTTTTCTTGGTCCTTTGGCTAAAGAGAGAAAGATTTTGTTGGATTATTTCTGTGTCATGTGTCTGTACCTGTTGGTATTTATGATTTGTTAGTTTCTTCAGCCCCAAGTCTGGAATGTTATGAGGCAAAATAGAAAACGGAGGCAATTCACTGTTCTATTGTTACTCAAGTCCTGAGTTCTTTAATCTTTCTTACCCTCTCTACATTTCAGAACTATTTTATGTTTACTGTATTTAAAAATGTCCACAGTTACTAGTCATCCTTGGCAGGGATAAAGGAAAAAGTATGTCTATTCCAGCTTCCTAGAAGTATAAATTTTCCTGGTCTTTTGTTGTTGTTGTTCCTCAAGTAAACCAACCTTGTATCTCTCTCATGGATTTCTATCTGATACTTTCTCTAACTAAAACTCTCTTTTCCACATCTTTATAGGGATGGACTTGTATCACAGCTTAAATGTGACTTTCTTGGATGACCATAATAAATCAAGCAATCTAATTCTATCTTTTACAATGCTAATCTTTACAACACTGCACTCTTTAATTTTATTCATACTAATTAAAATGGTATTTTCTTGATAGGTTTCTCTTTCTATTTTGGTACCTATTTATGGTCACTAGAATATAAAGTTCATGAAAGCAGAAAACCTGGTCTATGGTGATAACTACTGTCTCTACGTATTTCTAAAACAGTCCCTGGCACAGAGTAAACGTTCAACAGAGATTTCTTATATTTGAATGAATGATACAACTGTTTTCATCTTACATTTTCCTGAGTTAGTCTCTCATTATGTTGAAGAAGAAATGTATTTCATCACAACATTGTCCTATTAGAACTCCTCTTTCCCTTTCTTGATAATCCAAAGTTACTGGCAAGCAGGAGCAAAGGCCTGAGTGACAGGCTTATGGCTTTGTGGTTACATCCTGAGGATAATTAACTCTCTTAGGCCAGCTGTGACCCCTGCTGGGAGTCAGCCTGTGCCTAATATGATGACAGAACTGGCCCCAAATGAGGCCACTACACTTGAGGCTCTGTAGTGACTCCTGAGATTTTAATGAACCTACGGCCCTGCCAAATATGAAAACTAAGGCAGAATTTAGGGACCAACTGATTCCCTAGAGAGCCCTGAAAATGATTTGAATTTTAGAGAGCAGATTCTGTGGTCCCTCTTGCCAGTTTGAATGAGTCCCAGCAGTGATAATATAGCCCTTGCATTTTTTTTTTTCATATTCCAGTATTTTGCCATGTCTGAGTTCAACAAATAGAAACTTATTATCTCAGTTTTAGGCTTTTCTCACCTTTTAAAATGCAAATATGTCAGGGAAGAGGAACAGCTGGTCAGTCATTTTGATCTGAATGTAATGAGTTTATTAGAGCCAGTATGGAGATGGATTCTGACACAATGCATACTATGTATCCCTCAACCATGGCTCTCTTTTGAAGCTTGACAGTACTGGGACATTTCCCTACAGGAGAATTTCTCATACATGTAGCAAGGTGGTAACTCTAACACATGTAGATGGAAGGTATAGCATGGGACATGAGTAACTGGATCTCAGAACAAACTTCCATTACAGAAAACAGTTATTTTTTGAGAGGTGCAGGAACCTTAAATCTTCATCTCATTGGGTTTCACATAATAACTGGCCAATGAGTCCAATGAAAACCTTGCTTAAAATCTTATCATTTTAAATAGCAAAGTCCTGTCATTTAAATATCAGATTCACTGCTATAAAAAATAAAAATGGACATTGCAGTTGAGAATGACAGGGTAGGGGATAAAATTAGATTGCTCAGACAGGGATGGTAACCCAAAAAAGGTGATATTTGAACTAAGATCCAAGGCCATTCCTACGAAGATGTAGGAAGTCAAAGAAAATAGCAAATAGAAACCTGTGAGGTAGAAACGACTTTAGTCTGTCAGAAGAATAAAATGAAAGGATAAGAATATTGAACATAGCACTTTTTAGAGTTGTCAGATCTTTAAACTGTATATTCTAAAAATAGTAAGTGCAAATGAGTATTTGGAGGGATAACTGACAGATAATAATAACAGAGGTGGTGTAAAATCTTGATTATAAGAAGCCCCAATTTGGAGTTCTATGAATGTCATTGCTAATATGAATATTTTACAATTTTGTACCTAAAAACAATTATTTACTTTAAAAAAATGCATTTACTTAAATAACTCCTGAACAGAAAATCAGAAAATACAGAGTGTAGGTCTCTGCTTTAACCAATGAAAATGGGTAAACCTAATTTTGTGAAGGAAAAAAAAAATACCAATAAAAATAACCTTGCTTTAAAATTAACTTCCTTTTCCTTACTTTTAAGTCTTATTTCCTTGATAGGCAACCAGCTAAATGTTCTCCATTATCCTCTTAACCTGGAACGGTATCACAGGTACAAACCACAGATGGCTTTCCATATCACAACCGTGTAGAAATACTTGCCTCTAAGCCCTTTGATAGGGCACCGAAATGTAACTACATGAGACACTTCAGTTTATGGGGAAGGAGATAAGACAACAATGTGAAAACTTCTCTGTAATTAGCTTAACCAATTGATGGATGGTTGCTGAAGGATTTAAGCATCCTTTTCCATTTGCCAAGTATGGAAGGGGTAATAAACATTTGTCTAAATGCCTGACCGTCTGATGGAGCTTTTCCATCTTAATAAAAATATTGAGGTTCAAAAAATGGCAATTTTTAAAACAGACAAAAACATCCTTTTCCAAATGTTATTATTATGAGATTTATGTTAGGACCCAGAAAAAACACGAGAATAAGGCCCACATTACACTCCTATCTCCTTCTCTATCACAGAGGCTGGGTAAGTGGGAATCAATCTGGCCTGAGCCTCACCGGACCCAGGCAACCTATGAGCATTAGTACAGGGATGTAATAGCAGGATACACAAGAGACTGTGCAGAGGCACTGTAGGGAGATCCTCCCATTCGGTTGGCATATCTTGGGCTCTATGGTAAGGTACTGGAAGCCTGAGAGTAAAGCCCTGAAACTGAGGATCAGGGCTATTGATTCAAAAGTGATGGGCCACAGAGGAGTAGTGAACCCAATTCCAAGCAATTGTTCCTCTTGTGGAGCTTTTACATGATACACTAGATAAGGCATTATGTACAATATAGGAGACAGATTACTATCTTTTCCTCTCTCACCCTACTTTTTCTCCATCCCTCCACTAAGCCATAATGCATTCTGAGAGGTTGCTGGAGTCAGCAGGAATGGAGGGATTACTTCCAAAGAAGACATTCAGCCAACACTAAGTCCCAAAATAGCCCAAGTATTTCTTGTTCTCCATCCAGCAGGACTTCCATAAAGTATTTAGGTTCCTGAAGAGACAGTACAATAATATAGGATGTATATGCTTAGGTTTGGGGCACATAAAGCAGGGGCTTGGCCTAAAACTGTGATAAGGTTAGTAGGTATCAAAAAGTAAGAGCAACAACACTTGATAGGATAAAAGACATGATACGGTCTCTTCTTCCTGGGTTTCTGTGAATGGACACAAGAGTCAGGAGACACATTCTTGTATTTTGCTCAAGAGAGGAAGCTTTCAGATAGACTTCTGGATCTATTCTCCAAGCTCCCTACCCTCTCTAGACTCCAGAAGTCAGACTGGCTTAAAGTCCCAGACTTCTAGTGAATTGTTTGGTCTTTCTGGTGACCAGCCCCATCCTGAATCATCTCACGACTTCACATAACTCAGGTGTGATCCAAGAGGCTCAGGAATAACAAAAACATTCATCACTCCAGAAATTCCAAAGATTTAAAGTCTCCTTCCCAGAAACCAGTGACAAAAGTCAATTTCTTTATTACATAACAAACTGAAAGAGAGAAAACGGAGCAAAGGCCTAGATCTGCTGATTCAGGACTCAGTTCCAGATCTGGGATTACGAGAGGTCCAAATCATTCTTGGCCAAGCTTACAGTTTTACCAAGAAGTTAAAGATAAAAAAAGCAAAACAAAACAAAACAGACAAACAAGAAACCACAAGTAAATATTAGTAGTTTGGAATATTTTGTTCTGGTACCATTTCTCCCATAAGGTCTCATGGCCTTGAATTTGCAAACTTAAGCGGCCATTCTTAATGCATCAGACTTATTTGAAAAACACCATAGCATTGTGCTTTTTTGTTGTTGTTGTTGTTCCCATTATGTTCCTGCATTTAATAAATGTTTCTTTATATTTTCACAATGAGCCTAAAAAGTTAGCATAACAGAGTAGGTAGATAATTATTTGTGGTATTATGTTAATCGTCTAAAATCACACAGGTGGTGAATAGCAAACTTGAACCATACTATTACTCAAAGTTCAGGATTTGTTTTCTGAAAGGCTTCTGTCTGTGTCTCCTTATCTGTTTCAGGCCAAGTTTAGGTAGCCTTTTTTTTTTTTTTTTTTTTTTAAACTTTACTCTCCAATCTTTAAAATGGTAATCAAGTAACAAAGGCACAGATGCAAACCGCAGCCCTGGATATAAAACGCAGGATCCGGATGTAAAACCGGAACCCAAACAATAAACCCGGTCCCGAGGTAAAACCAAGAAAACCCGGGCCCAGGCAAAACCGAAGCCTCAGGAGTAAAACACAGGGCCCTGACTGAAACTGGGACCCAGACAGAAACAGGCTTGCAGGCACAAAACTCAAGTAAACCCGGGCAACTCTGGCTGAGCCGCGTGGGGAGCCCCGCCAGGGACAGGGCCCCGGAGCGGAACAGAGCCAAGACTCCGGACCAGTGAGCCCCGCCACAGCCCTCAGTGGCTGCTCTGCCAGCGGACACCACCCACCACCGCCTGGTAAGTGTCCCGGAGCTCAGGTGTCAGGGAGAGAGAGGGGGTCACAGGCGCCAAACCGGGTTTGAAGAGCTAGAGATTGGGGGAATGGGAGGCAGGGGGCTCATCCCGAAGGCGCACGTCTTAAAAGCTGGGGAGCGTGAATAGGCTCCAAATCTTGATTCTCGTGGCCTCGGGTCCCTCCTGCCCCAGTGGCAGGACTCACTGCCACACCTGGCGTCTGCTCCTACCTGCTCCAGGCAGCCTCAGCCAGCTCGAAGAGGCTTCAGACCGTGTCGCTGCAGACGAAGCCGAGGCCTCGTGGACCCGGCGCCGCCATCTTGAGTGCCAGCTGCGGAAGTGGGTCGGAGCCGCTGGGCGGGTGCACCGCGCGGCCTCTCTGCACCCGGGCGGGTGGCGGAGGGGACAGGGGCAGGGATCCCTCCGGCTAGGGCGCTGTGGGGTGCTGGCCTTCTCACGCTTGGGTGCTTGGATTTTCTTCCCCACTGTGGATTGTGTGCCCCATCCTTGTGTCGGCGTTAGTAAAAGGGAGGGCCCGCCTTAGGAGGAGGAGTGTACGGCAGCGGCGTGCCCTGAGGCCGCTGGAAACTAGAGGAGGCCTCGCGGGGCTCTAACGGTGTTTGGAAGTAATAATCTTGAGAGAGTTCTGTCTGAGAAATGACTCTACTATCATAGTTTTATCAAGGAAAACTGTCTTACAGCATGATCCTATTAGGCATCTTTTTCTGAAGGTTCTTAGATTAACCAAAGAATATTTTTGATCTGGATTTCTTCCAGTAGTGAACCACTGTTTATTGGTAATAGAGCGAAACCCGTGTAATAAGGACCCGCAGAATTTCAGCGGGTGGAGAGCGAGGGTCAGGCTGCCCTTTCACAGCTTTTATCTGCAGCAGGAACATTGTATGTCAACGAATCGGGGACTGGCCCATTTGGGTACTTGCTGTGGGACAGCCTCTGCAGGTAACACAAATTCTCCCCGTATATCCTCTCCCTCACGGCTGCCCTGGGAAGTAGAGATGAGCCTGCATTAAAAGGCCTGAGGAAACAGAGATTCCAGGGGTTTGAGTCTTTTGCCTGAGATCATCCAATTAGCGAGAGATAGATAAAGTCTGCACAAGAGTCTTACCTACATGCCTCACCTAAAGGCCACTGTGAGAAGCTTCCCTGACGCTAGAAGTCACCCTCTCCTGCTGGGACACGTGGCTTGTGATTCTGTTTTTATGGATCCTGTTCCATTTGGTCTATTTTGAAGTGTTGCCTAATGGACACTTCTCTGTTACTGATGTGTATCATTCCTGTGTACTTGAGATCTTTTAGAAGGTAATACCTGGGGGATTGGAAGATGGAAAGATGGGAATGAAACAGCTGAGAAGAGACAGCTGAGCAGCACTTCCTGCCCCGCTGGGAGCTCCTTTGCAAATGAGCTGATATAGGTTAAGGTGGAGGGAAAGGCTTCTTTTTCAAGACTCTGACTCTGGGGGAGGGCAAGTTTGCTCCCCTTTTATCATACAGATTTTGGTGTGTAAAAATCTTTTGGGAGGAGCTCTTAAGCAAAGCATTTGTCAAATATCTAATTGGGGAAGGCATATTGACATCCTTACTCTAAGTGAGGTGATGTATTTGATATCATTTTCTGTAGGATTATTACAAAGCAGAGTGTGCAGAGTGTGTGAAGTCAATTGACACATTATTCTAGCATTATTTAGTGTTTACATGAAACATGCCAACTATAAGAATAACTCCCTGTTTGAAAACATACTATTTTTTACTTGTCTGTACACTAATTTTTTTTTTCAGATTGCAAAATATATTTATTTTAGTAAATTTGGGAAATACAGAAAGAAAAAATAATAAAAACTGCTTGAAGACCCACAGGTCTTCAATCCGCAAGTGACTTCTATGACTATTTTGTTGTATTTCTTTCTATGCCTGTATGTCTATTTTATTTGAATGCAGTTTAGGTCATGATTTTTTCCCCTGAACATTAGATCCTGGCATAGTCCAATTTTATTTTAGCACTATCCAGAAGCTATTCAGTGTAGTTGTAAAATGCACAGGAGTTAGATTTCAAATATGTTTTTTCTAGAAAGTAATTAACATTCTTATTGAGGAATTAGACAGTGAAGTTAAGAAGAAGAAGTTAAACATGTCTCATTCCATCACTTAGACATGAAGGCTGTTGTTTTTATTTGTTCCTTTATGTGTATATACATTCTCTTTCTTTCCATGCATATGTGGGTATTTTTGTTCTTTAATGGTATCATTTTATTATAAGACAATATATCATAGAATAACTTTCTATACCAAGTAATTATATTGCTTTGACTTTTTTCTCCTAGAAGCATTTATTTTTAATAACAAAGCAGTGAAAACATCTTTCTTTTCATTTAATAAGAAGTCTAATGGCATAAAAACGATTATTGAAGGAAGAACAGTTTCCTTAGCTTTTAGGAGAAAAAATAAGCTAATATAAAATTTCACCGTTCTGGAATTCTTTCCCCCACATATTGTATACATATAAATATTTTTGCTCACAAAAATAGGGCTATAATATATACTGTTTTCTTACCAGCCAGGTACTAACAATAAATATAATGGGATGCAATAATACTCTGAACCTTTCTTATTGCTCTTACAACTTCTGTGATGGTATGTGAAGCATGTAGAACATTTTGCATGGAGCTTGGCACATAATAAACCTTCAATAAACATTTTAATTAGCTATTAACCACTAATAGTTAACTAAAACACATAACAAGTAGTATCTAAAGAAAAATATACTAATATTATTATTGAGGAATTACTGTGCTGATAGGTTCTGGTTCTTTTACCTCTTAAACAGGTAAAGAAATGTGAATATCCTTCTTGTTTGATTTCATAGCTCCTCCATCTTGAAGCACTATGTCCAGAGAAGGAAATCAGAAAAATATGTTTGTTTTTCGGTTTGTTTCCAGACATCAGATTTGCTGAATGAATGACTCAAAAACACCTCAGATCAACTGCACATGAAATCTTCATTTTGGAACTTCTTGAGTCTTGCAGTTTTCAGTTTATGCCCCCTCTTCACAGGGACTAATTCCAAATTCCTATGAGCTATACTAAAGTCAGACAGCCTTATATTTTTCTTCCTATCACTAGTGCTTTTTCCCCTTGAGATGTTTTGGGATCTGACTACCTAAGTTGGGTTTTTCTCTCTTGTTTAAGGATCATATAAATTTTTTTCTGTGTCCTACTAGCTATATAAACTTTTTTCTTGAAATCACTTAACCGTTTATCTCTGTAAATGTGTTTTTTTTTTAATTTTTTTTTTTTTAAGATTTTACTTGTTTATTTGACAGAGAGAGATCACAAGTAGATAGAGAGGCAGGCAAAGAGAGAGAGAGGGAAGCAGGCTCCCTGCTGAGCAGAGAGCCTGATGCGGGACTCGATCCCAGGACCCTGAGATCATGACCTGAGCCGAAGGCAGCAGCTTAACCCACTGAGCCACCCAGGTGCCCCTGTAAATGTGTTTTTATTGAGCTTTAAAAATATCTTCTAAGAGGTGTTTGACCTGAATTCAGTCCATACAAATTCTTTGAAACAGTTAGCAAATGAATCAGAATACTTATGAATGAGATCTTTCCTTCAGAAAGGCACTAACAACTGTTTTAAGTAAAGGATATAAGAAGAAAGCATGGAGGAAAGCTTTTTAACTACAAAGAAATTCTTAACTTGATGTAAAACTCTAAACCCCACAAAGCACCAATAAAGCTGAAGATAGGAAAATTAGAAAAAAAAAGTGTTGTGATGAAAAACACTGTAGGCAAAATCAGATGAGAAAAAACACAACATATGTACTCAAATAACAAAAAGCTAATTTTCCTATTATATGAAAAACATTCTCAATAAGTGAAAGACCAATAGAAATGTGGACAAACTACATATCCTATGAAAATAAATATAAGTGGTTTTTAATGTATTAAATAATCATAAACATAGCTCATAATAGAGAAATGCAACTATAATAGCTTTGAGATCTCATGCTCAGTCTATTAGTTTAGCAATGATGTAACCAAAAGAAGAAGAAAGGAAAAAACAGTCATGACATGTTGCACTGGTGAAGGTGTGGGGGAATTCTCCTTGCTTGTGAGCATGAATTGCTCAAACTGTATAAAGAGAAATTTGGCATTAAACTGTCAAAATTACAAATATATTTACTCTTTGAGGAAGCAATTCCATTGCTGTGGGCACTTGTTATTAATTGCAGTTTGCCTCTAATAGCAAAAATTTGTAACAATTTTAATGTGCATCGAAGAGAAAACAAATAATCATGTAGACCTATAAAAGGAAATAGTATGTAGCACTTAAAAAGGTAAAAAAAAAGTATCTGTACTGATGGAAATGATCTCTAAATTACCTTCTTAACTGAAGAAAGGGAGGTACAGAAGTATGTGAAAAATATAATAGTCAGCTATCTCTATATAACAAGATAGTAACTAGAAGATATTTATTTATATATATATTTTTTATATAACTACCTTAAATTTGCATGACCTATCACTGAAAGGATGCCCAAGAACCTGAAATCATAGGTTTTTGTGGTGGAGGGAACTAGTGTTTGACACGAGTTTACAGTACTTCTAGTTATATCTTTGATTTTTGATCCATTTTAACCTCTTGCCTACATAAAATGTTTTAATTAAATTTAAAAATAAATAATGATATCTATAGTTTTTTAAATTTAGTTAAAAATAATAATCTACTGTATTATTTTAATGACTAGTCTGATAAATGAATAAAATACTGGATACAAAGAGAAGTAGGGCAAGCAGAAGAGAACATAAATCAGCCTTATAAGACAGTCTTTAAAGAGTTAGTAGAAACAAATATTTATCAAAAGGTTATCTAAATTAAAATGAGAATTCCGTTTACCCACCTTCTGCGGAACATAGCTTCCCTGCATACTGAAGAGTCCAGGTTGTCTACGCAGAGCATCTGAGGAGACAAGTCCAGGTCTGGTTAGGAGCTGGGGCCTGGATATCTCTGCCAGGTGACCTTGAACAATTTACTGAATTTTCCTAATTTTTCACTTTGGGTTTCTAATGAAAACCTTTCATATGGGGAATTTTAATAGAGAAAAAAAAAATCACACACCATTTTAAGAAAGAAAACTTCCTCATTGTCCTGTTTCTTAAGGGGGATACAGGGGTTATCCATTAGGATAATAGGCTAGAACGCTTTGTAACATTTCATTTGTTCATTCACTAATCTATTTGTCCATTCCCGGAATCTCTCTTCTTCCCTGGGCTCCTGAGGGCTGGGAAAATAATGCATGGAAGTCTTGGCACAGACACGCAGAGACCTAGAGCTTCTTTCCTTATTCTTCTTATGAGTGGCACAGCAACACCAATGACATTGTCCCTGTTCCCAAGACATTTTTCATCTCTCAGGTACTGCATGTGGTAGAATCAGGTTCAAGCTTCTAGGACCTCACTTATCACATCCAAATAATCAGGTAACTGTTTTTCCATTTTTCTTTTTTTTAATTGAGGAATCATTTGGAATATCTGACAAGTATAATCGTATATATTTAAAAATGTTTTCCATTCTTATCGTCATTATTAATGAAGTGAGAGGGCAAAGAAGATACAACCCAGAGCAATATTTTAGGAGCTCTTTGGAGCAGAAAGCTATATTCAAATGGAGGAGTGCATGATAGTGCAGAAGGATAGGCTAGTAGAATTACAAGGGAGAGCTGCTCACTTTATCCAGAAAGTTGGGAACATTGGCAATTTGTATAGCTAGTGAATCGAGTATGGGACCAGCACAAAGGCATGAAAATCCAGTTCTTTCTGCTTCTGGTGATGGTACTGAGGTTCCAACAAAACAAAGAACAGAAAAATGTTTTGCAAATTTGATGCAGAGTATGTTGTAGCATTTTAGGGGTGTCTGGAATGATGGGTGCTGCCGGTTAGGTTCCTTGGGAAACCCACTCTGAGACAGAGATGGAAACAATTACAGTCCACTGGAGAGTGCACTCGGGAGCACCGTTTGCGGGAGGGATGACTGAAGCATACAGGGTCGGGCAGAAGAAGACGCTGGGCTGCCGTGCAATAGCAACAGAGGACTAAGCAGAGTCTATGCGGTCTGGCATTGGCCCCTGAGGAATTATCTGAAATTAGGGCAAAGGTGCCCGGTTTTTAAAACACTTTAGTGTTTTACTTTTAACTCCCGATAGTAAGGGAGAACGGTCCTGTAGGAAGGCAGTATGATCTTGGACAAAGCTTCTCTCTTTAGCCAAAAGCTAATTATGGAAAAGTACAGACTGGGCTGAGAGCCGTCTACACTAATACTCCCAGCGCTTAGGACCTGGGGAAATGAATGCTTAATCCTGACCGTGGGCACCTGGGCAACTACCATAGCATCTAGTACAGATGGGGGCTGACCAGGTTAAGGATGGGATTACGCTCACAGCTGCTGCAGTCCAACAAAAATTCAGTTCAGGTGAAACACTTTCTCTAAGAACAGTGTGGGTAGATCCATTGCATCTCTTCTCCGAAAAAGAACACCATGTGACCGCCGTTGAGTTATTCTTACAGTCGTTTCCAAGATTTCTCCAGAATCCGATAGAGGAGGTTTGTGTTTGGCACTGGCATTAACGTATATTCCTGGCACAGGTCTTCTTCCCCTCAAACACGCACCTGAGAACTCAAATGGCTCACAGTTGGAACTGCCTGCAATCTTACTAGTGATGACAAAATGGAAAGGTTCAAGCCAAGAAAATTTTAAAAAGACATACGGCATGACAGATGATGCCTCACACCAAGAAGGCCAAGGGCAAGTTAATCCACCCTTACCTGAGGGCATTCAGATATGAAGAAAAGTGTGTACAAATCACAGCTGAGCCCTTCCCAGTCAGCAGGACCAGAAGCAGGGCTGCCTGGATGTGTAGGTGGAGAAAGTAACTACTCATACAGTGATTTTGAGGGCCCAGCAAAGCCGGAAGTTTCCAAAGTACTTACTCCAGATGTAGTTGATTTCCTAAAATTCTATCATTCCTTACTTATGGCTTGATTTTTGTTAACAATGTAAGTGTGTTCATAATCATGAGACCTAAAAAGGTAGGGACAGGGGTCATGAGAAGTGGGTCCATCCTAATCCTACTGTGATATTCAGTAAGACTATTCTCTTTGGGACTTGGATTCTGTGATTTGGTGCTGGTGCCTTTGCTTTTTCTTGGTGCATGTGTGCCTTCTAGTTATTGCTCCTTCCAGGCCATCTTCATCATTATCACCCCCTACTTTGAAAATTCTGTTTGAGTCCCATTGCTGCTGATGGATATCTGGCAGCTGTCTTAAATGTGACAAATAAATGTCTTCTATCTTAAATGCGATAAAATTATTGGATCATGGAAATGGTATACTCAGTTCAGGAAAAGTTCTCTGTCTTTTCCAGGAACCCGTCCATTAGATTTAGTGTGTGTGTGTGTGTGTGTGTGTGTGTGTGTGTGTGTGTCTTGGGGTAGAGGGTAGAATATGTAGATCTCCCTCTGATCCCATTCTCTGCAGTCTCTGCATATTCCCTTGTAACTCCACCATGGCAGCTGATCCAGAAACCCTCATGCAGACAGGAGGGCTGGCAGTCTGGGTATTCTGCAGTTTCCAAGTGGGTTGCAGACTGGGCCACATTACAGTCCTTTCAGTTCCCTTTCTTCTTTGCAACTCAGTGTCCCAGCCTACTGACTGGTATGTTTTAATTTGAATAGTTGGTTAAATGAATGGATGAATGGGCAAACAGAATGAAAGAAAGTGAAAGACAATTCGCCAGCTTCCCTGCAGAAAGGAACAGTCCTGGGATTCTAAGGAAAATTATTTACTGAACAGGATTAAGGAAATCAGCAAAGGATGTTGAAGCCACTAGCGACTTCTAAGAGCAAGAAGCCACTGCCATTCTGCAGGTTGAAGGGGGAGGAGGAGAGCTGCTGGGGAGGGTCTGGGGTCTGTGGAGAGAGGTATAGGCCCTGTCAGAACCTGTCGACAAAGCCGGGGCGGGGGGGGGGCGGGGGGAGCAGAGGAAGAAGCACCCTGGAGACCTTCTCCTTTTTAACTTATATTTCTTGCTGGTGCCTCCTACTGGCCAAACCCAACTAGAAGCCAGAGGGATAAGGGCAATACCCAGGATTTAATCTTTAGAGCCCACTTCCCAGCGTCCTAGAGGACAGATAAGGGGATTGTAAATGGGGGATATAAATGGAGAATGGTAGCACAAAGGATACAAGATGATTTTCCATGGAGGAGAAAATGGAAGCAGGCATAATGTCCTAGAAGGAGAAGGAGGATTCACCAAGAGAAGGAGGGAGAAGTATGTGAAGATGCTGGAGACAATGACGATTAATTCCATTTATGTGGGATTTGGAAATGAATAGTACCTGAGGCCTTTAGAGAATCTTGGTTCTTTTTCTACCCAAGATTCTCTCAAGTAGTATTCCTTTTTGAGAGAGAGAGGGAAAGAGCTAGAACGAGCTGGGGGAGGGGCGGGGGAAAAGGAGTAAGAGAATCTTAAGCAGGCTCAGCATGGAGCCCAGCCCGGGGCTCGATCTCATGATCCTGAGATCATGACCTGAGCAGAAATCAGGAGTCAGACATTCAACCAACTGAGCCACCCAGGCGCCCTCAAGTAGTACTCTTTAGGGTGAGTTGTGTTCTCAAAATAGACAAGCTTAGATAGTGTACATTTTAGAATAAATAAAGAATTAAGATAATCATTTCCTAGCTACTTTATGGTATCAGGTACTATGCCCAAAGCTTTATATAATGATCTAATTTCGTGCTAACAAAATCTATGAGAGATACTATATATTATAATCTTTATTTTACAGTTAAAGAAACTGAGCATAATACTGGAGCAACTTGCCCAAAGTTATATTGCTAGAAAATGACAGAGAGAGAGGTCGGTGTGACTTCAAAGCCTGTTCTCCTCAGCACCAGTTAACTACTTTGCCAACCTGGTTTGTGAGTAGATCATGTGCATGGACTTTTCTTAAACTTGCATTTGAGCTAGAGGATTCGGCTAGGTTTCTTCTTGCTGGCTACTATTGGCTGTTAACAAGTGGTGTTTTAAAGCACTGTTAGAGGGCCAAGAGGGGAACTTAAGCGATTCATGTAACTGTTGAGAAGATCAAGATGATCAATCAATTCAAAAAACCATGTTTGTTGTTTATCGCTCTAAGATGGTGTAGAGACAGTGGTACACCAGATACTTTTAGGATCTTACGCTATGTTTGAAGTTAATTAGAACCTAACCCATACTACAGCTTTCAGAACAAGGCCCTGTAATAGGTGCCCAGGCTGCAGGAAGGGGAAGAAGCTGTGAAAGGAGCTGAGGTGAGTAAATTTCACTGTTTGCTTGTTATCATCCAGAAGGGTGTCCGTTCCACCATTCAGCTTTCTCTTGCTGCCCACAGGTAACCTCCTTTGTGTTTGCTTTGTATTGCTCTACGCCTTTATGATGGGTATTAAAAGACAAACTAAGGCGTATTAAAATTTTAGGAGTTTATTTAAGCAAAAATCGATTTGAATCAGGCAGCATCCAACCTAGCAGATAGAAGGGAGCTCCAAGGAGCTTTACAAAATGAAAGATTTTTATAGCCAGGAGGGAGGAGGAACAAGGAAATTACACTAGGCAAGAAAACATGTGTTGGTTATTGCAAAGTTACTTTCCTCTAGGGGATGGCAGGGGTCTATCAGGCAGATTACCTATCTAGTACTGATCCTTTGATTCCAGAAAGACTGGTTGAAAATTCCATTTCTGAAAGAGCCGGAACTGTAATTAAGTTAAGTTTAGGTTTGATGACCCCAAGCTTAGATAAAAACTCCATTTTGGGCCTTTTGTCTTGTTCTCAACACAAGACATATCACACTGTGTTCTAAATATTTACCTCACTTTCTCTGTAATTAGAACATAAGCTTCTTGAGCCTGTGTCTTTACTTCTTTGAATTCTTAACCCTGGCACCCTATTTTATCTTCAGAAGGCAATCTTTAATTGGACGGTGATGATTGATTATAAAACTTTAAAAAATCGAAATCCCTATTTGGATTTAAGTTATTGACCTTGTGTCATTTAAAAGCATAGTTGAATTCCTTCAACTTTCTTTGTGGACTGAATTTTTGTATGTCACATTATCATTTAAATGCAGAGGAGAAACTAGCTATTTTTTAGGAACATTTTGGTGAATACTCTTGTAAAGGAAAGAATCACCTTGGAGTTTAAGAGAATTCTGATTTCTATACATCAGGTTTGCTTCAAGCAGTGAGGATCTGTATGTGGCAGGATGGAAAAAAGCTGGGAAGCATAGTTTTGGGGACTGGAATAGAATTTAATATGTATTTTAAAATACAGATTGCATCTTCACATGGTGAAGTCCTTGTTGCGATGATGGAAAGCAAATCTGTATTTTTGTAGCCAGGTTTCCACTACAATAATCTTAAAAGCACTATAAAATGGAGATGCCAATAACCATGTGGAAATAATAGGAAGAAAGAAAAATAACACGTAACTTCTCATTTTTTTGATAATGACTTCCTCATTTTTCTGAGTTTATTCCACTTCAACTTGGCTTGAATAATATTAAATATGAATGTTTTAGGGGTGAGGGCTTTGTTTTATTTTCTTATTCCCTCCACTATCTCACCAGACAATAGATGTGAAGTGGTGGAAGGCAGAGGGCTGGTTAGCTGGTTAGTAGAGGAATGGAGTCAGAATTGGGGGGTTAGGTGGTTAGAAAGGAGACCAGTCATAACAACATTCAAGTCTGATGAAACAGATATGCAACAGTGATAGAAGAAAATATCTGCATCAGTTGTTTGTTTGTTTTGTTTTGTTTTTTGAGTGAGGAGATTGATGCATAAGATAGTCTCTGATTCATTGACTGAATAAATAATCAATTACTGAATAATCACTAATTTTGGGTACTGGGAATAGAGAAGTGAACAACACTCAGGCATGGTCTTGTGATATCTACTGTCAGCCTACAAAGGAAGATTCCTCCTTTCTGGTAGGTGTTGAATGTCATTCTACAGCTCTGTCTAATTAATTTCTTCAGCAACTGTATCTGTGTGTCCTCATACATGACTTATGAAGGGTGAGGTGGGGTAAGAGATGAGTTGCCACTGGGCTTAGTCCTGAAAGGGAGGGCACATGCACCTGGCCAGGTACCATAGCAGGATTTCCCTAAATCCAAGACATGGCATGGGGACTTCTTGGCAAACACGCGTACTTCCTGACTGATGTTGTTGTAGTGTGGTCTGCCTGACTTCTCACATTTGATGGGTGGGGAAACAGAATCACCATCTTCTTATATTATCAAGTCACTGTATTAATATTATATGGTTCTCTTTGCACACTTATGATTAGTGTATCGTGTTAAATTCTGACTATAAAAATATCTGGCTCATGCACCTTTATCACAGTTCCAGATCTTTTGTAAAGACATGAGAAAAACCACAACATTCCTCTTCCCTAGTTTCTCTAGACCTGCAGTCTCAGTCAAAAGAAAAAATTCTGAAAGGGTATACACCTTGAAGGCTTGAGAATCTGATGTGCTCACAGTGACAAGTTTAGTCTGCTCTCCTACTTTGAGTACTTAGCTGAACCCACTGCCCTCTTTCCGATGCCTGCCCTGGGAACGTCCTGCTGAGTATTTTCTACTCACAGCGTCCACAACCCTCCTCAAGCTCACTGAAAAGCACCTCAGACACTGGAGCTGATCTGGCCCTTTTCTGCCCCTCAGGCCCTGTTCCCAAATTTCTCCAAAGTGCAGTTACTCTGAACACAGACTGCAGCCGCTGCCCCACCAGCAAGCATTTTCTTCCCGGCTATCAGAAGCTCCAGTCCTGTTTTCTCTCCAGTTGGTGACAAATGTTACTGTGATAAGACCCTTCTGTTCACTACATTTGACTTTACCTTGACTCTTAAAATATCCATCAACAATTACATTTTTTTTTTTTTTTAAATGAGAGTGACTTGATGCCTCATTGTTCTTAAAGGTGGTAACGTTGATGCCTGAGCCAATGGGAACTGAGTAATGGTGCGGAGGAGAGCGTGCAGTTAGAGCTCATTAAAATTATTATGCATCTGAAGTGGTTTTTCCTGAGGATGATTGGATAGCTCCAGTTGACAAGGAATTAGTGCAGGGTTCATTTTCTTGCTGTCTTTGTTCTGGCTGTTCCGAGTCTCCTGACATTTCTCCAATAGGATATAATTCCAAAGCTCTTATGTTTGATCATATTTGTTCCCATATATACCCAGTTCTTAAATTCCCCCAGAGAGGTTGATCTGAGTTCAAAGTGAAATATGGATGACTTAACCATATTCCCTATTGCTCTCAAATTAATGCTGCTGGCTGCCGAACACCACGGGGCTTTTCTGGTGGTATCACATAATCGGATTGTATTCTATAGGAAACCGTAAGAATCATTGCCTGCAATAGAAACATATTTATATAATGAGAAAACTGAGGCCTCCACATGTTAAAGTATTAGACCAAGCTTATACAGCTACTTCGTGGTATCCCTAGGAAGGTAAGTGCTTGAACCCTATTACCGGGGCTTCTCATAGTTCTATCTTTCTCTTCCTTTTGTTTCATATCACTTTAAATTCAAACTGTCACATTCACTCATGACAACAGCAGAGGGAGGGCAAAACATATACTTAGGGTTCAACTGAGAAATATTAACTTATGCCTCATGCGACTCACATATATTGAGTACTTTATTATATGCCTAGCGTGGTAAAATTCAGACCATAGTCTGTCCAGTCACACTGCCTGGCATTGCAGCCTTGCTCCACCAATTACTAGCTGTGTAGACTTGGGCAAGGTGCTCACCTTCCCTATTTGCTCATCTGTAAAATGGGGATAATGATAATACTTCTCAGGGTGCCTGGGTGGCTCAGTGGGTTAAAGCCTCTGCTTTCGGGTCCTGGGATGGAGCCCCACATCATGCTCTCTGCTCAGCAGGGAGCCTGCTTACCCCCCTCTCTCTCTCTGCCTGTCTCTCTGCCTACTTGTGATATCTCTGTCAAATAAATAAATAAAATCTTAAAAAATAATAATAATACTTCTCATGAGTTGTTGCCAGGACTAAGTGAGTTAATCCACAAGAGTGAGAACAATGTTTGGCATATGGTAAGAGCTGGATAAGAAATGATTATTACTATCTGATAAATACTTTCACATTGAGAAAACTCTAAGTGGAAAAAGTCAGCAGGAACTGAAAATACCACAATTGCATTCAATCTCTATCTTCATTCTGGCAATTATCTGCCTTGTACTCTTCAACTGTTATTTCTCTTAACCTAGATTTGAACCGTGGAATGAAAGAACGTTTATCTTTTTTTTTTTTTAAACCTGTTTATATACTTCAGGACCAGGACTGCTCTCTCATCAAGTGCATGCTCAGAAGATGTGTGGTGAATCAGAGACTGTGGCTGGGGAGATGCTAGATCTGTGTGATTTAAGGTCCATAGAACAAAGCTTGAATACGAAATAGTGTTTCATCTCATTGGGGCATTACCTTTCTGTTACAAAGTTACTGGGAGATCATTCATTCAACAAGTAATTATTTAGTATCTAGCATGTGCTAGGCATTCTTTCACAACAGTGAACAATGCAGATCAAAATCTCTGTCCGCATAGTCCTTATAGTCTAGTAAGGGAAGATAAAAAACAAAATAAGTAAATTAAAGGTGGGCCAAACAGTGAAAAGTGCTATGAGAGAAAATAAAGAAGAGGTGTGGAGGGTCTTAGAGGAGTTGGGCTTAGCCAGGGTGGGAAAGGAGGGCCTCCCTGCAGAGGTGGCAATGAGCAGTCTTGCAAGAAGCCTAGGGAAAAGGCAGTGTAGGGCAAGAGAAGAGAAATCGAACAGGCCTGGGAGGAAGAGCTTGGTATGTTCAGAGGTTAGCAATAATCCGAGTGGCTGAAATTCATCAAGTAGGGGTAAGAGTGGTCTGTGGTCTGAGGTACCAAAGGGTACTGGGGGCCCAGGTCATGTGGGACTCACAGGACATTGTCAGGCAAATGGGTTGTTTTGAACAGGTGAGTAATGTGATCTGACTTACATATAACAGTCACTCTGGTGGCTCTTTTGAAAATATACTATGTTAAGGACTTTGTGAGCAACATCTCCTTTACTTACATAACAGCCCTAAAAGGATTAGTTTTTCTGAGATGAAAACCAAGGTTTAAAGAGACTTTAAGTGGCACATCAATGATTCAAAAATCAGAAATGCCTACCTCCAAATTCTATGTTCTTTACCATTAATTTTTACTTGTCTCCTATATTGTGTTAAACCTTGGTCAGTTATGGCTGAAGAGGACCTTTTACTCTTTATTTTTCAGCAATCTCCTTTACCTTGTTTCCCTTAGTGTTTGTGAATTACAGAAGATCTGTGTGTTTCTCGCATGCACATACGAACCTGAGGAAAGCCTGTGTGGAAACCAGATGTCAGGTCTCCAGGCTTATGCGTTAGCCTGACAAACTGACATGAATTACGTGAGCTGATATGAGCTATCCTGAGATTATCCCAAATATGGATAAACATTGAGAGGACAGGCTGAGGCAAAGGGAGGGCTTAGGGATATATCAAATTCATCTTCTCTAGCAAGGACATCTCTGATGAGAGTCTCATCTTAGAATAGGCTATTCTCCAAAATCAGTTACTTGCTTCTAACTTAGAGGAGACTAGCCCCTAGACAAAGTGTTAGGTGTGTGCACAGGAACAACCTTCCTAATAACACCTCTATGTTGTAGTGGCCTTCACTATAGCTCCTTGAGTCATCCCTTCTCCTTCACCCCAACAATCTCTTGTCAAATCAATTGTTGTGCTTTTCAGTTTTTTCTTTCTTTCTTTCTTTTCTTTTCTTTTTTTTAAAGATGCTTTATTTATTCATTAGAGAGAGAGTGAGAGAGAGCAAGAGCATGAACAGGGTGAAGGGTTAGATGGAGAAAGAAGCAGACTCCCCACTGAGCAGGGTGCCTGATACCATGCTCAATCCCAGGATGCTTAGATCATGACCTGAGCCAAAGGTGGACACTTAGCCGTCTGAGCTACCCCGGCGTCCCTCAGTATTTTTTTCTGGAAATATATTTGCTATTTTATTTTTATTCTATCTCTAATCTTCTATAGGTGTTATTATTCTTACCTAAACCCATTTAAAAATCACCCATTTTTTTGTTTTCTCCCAGCCTCTTCTCCCTTTAATTCCTCCACTTGATATGTTCCTCACTACAATAGATGATTATCTGTTGCCAACAGGATTAAGAATGAATCCAGTGTTAACATTCTAATCTATGTCTTCTGGGTTATTATCTACTTCTTACTATATTCTTGTCAAATTTAATTGTTCATTTCATCCCTAATGAAAATGACACTTTTCCACTTCTATGATTTTGTGTGTGCTTTTTTTTTCCTTTAAAAATCTTCCTACTTCTATCCACTTTCTAAATCTTTTTACAAAACAATACCTCACAACCCTTCTTTCACTGTTTTAGTTAGAGTAAGTTTATACTGCAGACAAAAAAAAAAAAAATCCGTTGCTAAACACAACTTATTCCTCATTTGTGGGAAATCTGTTGTGGGTCTGGGCTACTCCTCAGGACATCATCCTTGTGATGGCTCAGTACCTAGGGAAGAACTTGTTGAAATGCCACCTCCATATCAACAAGGGCTTCCACCATTGCCTTGACAGAGAAGACCTCACGTGGGCAATGACATACTCTGGCCTGAAAGTGACACACATCGACTCAATCCACAACCTACTGACTAGATCCAGCCACATGGCTCCACTCAAACAATTTGGAGTCATCTCAGAAATGAGTCCTCTCATATGTTTAGAAGAAAAGACCAAATATGCATAAACACCAAGCTTCTGTTCCATCCACAGAGGCTTTCTATATCTCTTTAAATGATAATAATAATAATAGAGTTGCTTGTGAATACATCCTCTACTCATAGGAAGGCAATACCTTTTAGTTGCATTTAGATGAATCTCAAGGAGGCATATCCAAGATTATTAGGAAGACCCCACTTTTTTCCTCTCAGCCCACCAGATATGCAGTCACATCTGTAGAGATAGCAGTTTCCATTTCTAAATTCCGTTCTTAGACCTGTTGCCTGGATATGGTCACGGCTTTAGGAATGGTTTAGGAAATATGATTAATGCTTGATTTTACAGGGATTCTCAGAGACATTTTATTAATTGGAGAGCTTTAATATAGTCTTTCCTATGAAAATAAGATGATACTTTTTCCTGTTTTGCCTCAATTATGAATTATGAAAGAGCTTAGCTCTTTATGATATGGTGGAAAAATAGCCTTTCCTAAGATAGAATCCCAAATATTCTCAGAAATAACATAGAAAATGGGAAAGGTACCATAAATAACAACTTGGGAGACAACATTTCTAACTTCAGAGCCCTTTCCTTTATGAAATGAACTGAGAAGCAACTTTCCTCTGACTGTTCCAGAAATTATATATCAAGCTAGATTATTTTTAGAACCCAGTATGCTGAGAGCATTTCTGGCAAAGTGGGTTTTTGAGTATGAGAAAACAATGGGACAATATTTAGTCCAGGTACTCCAGACAGAATTTCCGATGGAAGCTTCCTTGTCCTTGTACCATCTTGAACAGAGATCTGGATAATGGTTTCCAGAGCACAGTGTTTGAGATTTGTATTGGATTTGGGCCGTTAGACCAGAGTTATAACCACTTGCCCTAAACCTCTCTCCAATTAACTAAACTATGCATCTTAAAGTCAGTTTTGCGTTTTGAAAGAAATATTCAAGCAGAATCTCAACAGGGTATAAATAGCAAGTATTTATTCAATAAGGATTCTCCACGATGCTCTAGAAGGAGTAAATACAGAGTTTGAGATGTAGTCTTAGACTCTTTATTTAATACTAATATGTGTGTCTTCAGTTCTTACTTTCACTTTATTGCATCTCACAGGAAACAGTGGGCATGATCTCTGGAATGCAAATAAGATCCCTTGTGTTTACACCATTGGACTTTAAACATTTTGAGATTATGGCTTCTTTATTTTTTTAACAGATTTATTTATTTATTTTAGAGGGAAGGAGAGCATAAGAGCATGAAAGGGGGAGGTGCAGAGGAGAGAATCCTCAATCAGACTCCCCACTTAGCCCGGAGCCCTGTGTGGGGCTTGATCCCATGACCCATGAGATCATGACTTGAACACTCAACTGACTGAGCCAAATAGGCGCACCAAGATCATGGCTTCTTTAAAGAACTATTAAGATCTTTTTGGATCTTATGGTTCTTCTGAGAAGATGTTATGAATCTCCCAGAAATGTGCAGACAATTTGAATACATTTTTGAGAGATTTATAGCCATATGAAGTACCAACTGAGGTTCATGGAACTAAGATTAAAGACATTAATATCTACCAACAGCCAGTTCCAACAATAAGTCTCATGGTGATATATACAGAAATAAATATATCCTGGAGATACTACAGTGGGCAAAATGAGGTACTGCTCTTTCCTACACTCCCCCAAAGACCCCAGAGGAACAGACAGTGTCATTCCCAAAAGTGCCCAAATGTGCTTCTGCAGCTTCTCAGAATTAACGCCCACAAGCTATGGACATGAAGCCATTTCAGTTCATTGATTCAAACTTAACTGCATCAGAAAATCCTCTAATGGGATTAAATTCCCTTGCTCTAGTTATGACTACTGATCTCCTATATCTTTTTTTTTTTTTTTTTTTCAAATTTGTCTTTCTGCCAATCAGCTTTTGTCTTCTGATGACTTGAAATTTTAGCTCTCGGATCCCCCTAAAGCATTGTTTTATTCTGTCTCAGTTTGTAAGATTGGGATTTTGCTTCAGTTCTTCTCCAGATGTACAGTCCAGTGGTGAGATTCAGCTAAGTGGTCCTCCCGCAAGGATGTGCTGGCCAAGATATAATGATACTAACCTGTTTATTGTGCCCTAAACACATGTTGCTGCCTTTCGCTTCACTATAACTCTGAAGTACCTCTCTCAGCACCCTTGTTTTCAGAATCAAACTCTTTTGCCTCTTAATAACATTCTGCAGTAGCTAGAGTATTTAATCCCAAGAAGTTTTCCTGCTATTAACTCATCAAAATTAGTTTGGCTCTATATTGTAGTCTTTTATAATCTCTGTACCCCTTGATCATAACACTTGATGTGTCATATTAAATGACCTCTGTCATCCTTCTAGATGACGACCTCCCATGTGCATGAATCATGACTTACTCCTCCTCCTGTCTTCTGCATGTATTATGATACTGTGCACTTCTAGGTGCATTTGGGTGTTTAGAACAAAACAGTGCAACAGGCCTCTGGACACCTCTAGACATCGGTTTCCTGTACCCCCAGATTTGGCTCTATATCCACCAGGATATGCTCCTTGATGGTGATGTCCCCATTGGTGACAGAGATATTATGATCCTTTATACACTGTGTCTTTTGTGGTTGGCACTTCCTTCAGAGAGCATCTTTATAACTTGAAAAGTTACCTCAGTCATGAATAATTGAAAGTGGCTGCCTTGAGTATATGACGGAAAAGGCTCAGAAGAAAGAAGAGTTGAGATTTGTCAGTAATATCACCTGGGGGCTCTAAAGTGTAAACCAACAAGCCACATGCCAATATTAATCTTCCCACAAAGTGAAAGAGTTTTATGATAATCCCAACACTGTTTTCTGTTCATTGTGTTTTGCTGCGGCGAATAGCCCAAACTATCCTATGTGAAAATTGTCTTCAGTGAGGATATCGGTGAAACAGTGTTAGTGCTCGCAGAACCAAAGGAAGGATGTAGTGAAGCCACAGGTGAGGGGGGACCTGCAGATTTCCACTGTTTGTTATCTTCTCACAAGTACTGATCTTATCTCCGTAAACCTTAACCATCACCAGGAAGGATTGGGGCCGGAACAGAGCTATCCCTGCCCTGCACAATTCTAGGAGGTACCATTCACAAAGATGGTAGTTACAAAATAAAGTGTGGGGCATCTGGGTGGCTCAGTGGGTTAAGCCTCTTCTTCGGCTCTGGTCATGATTGCAGGATCCTGGGATCGAGCCCCACATCGGGCTCTCTGCTTGTCAGGAAGCCTGCTTCCCTTCCTCTCTCTCTGCCTGTCTCTCTGCCTACTTGTGATCTCTCTCTTTGTCAAAAAAAAAAAAAAAAAAGAAAGAAAGAAAATAACAAGGTGTTCCCAAGTAGCTGCTTTAATGTAATACTTATAAGGTAAAGGGATTGTTAGGGACTTCCCAAATACTCTGGATAAGAAATTTGGCATGGGACCTGTTTTTCCTCCTCCTTCTTCTCCCCAATCATCTTTAGAAATCCAGTCCATTCCCATCATATCTCACCAGTCCTCAGAAGGTCAAGGATTCACTGAGTATTTGCTGTATGTAACTCTCTAGTCCATGGTCTCGAAGTATATTTTTAAAGACAAGGCATGTGGGTTTTTGTTTTTTTTTTTGGTCTGAGATTGCCTACAGTCTTATTACAGTGCTGATACATACAAATAAAGCCATTACTATAACATAGTGACAGTGTTCAGTGCAGTTATAATTTTTTTGGTGCAGACTCTTACTGTTGTGAAGGAAGGAAACCAAGAAAGAAGGAAACCATGTAATAGAGAAGGTTCTAGAAAACTGGGTGGCACTTGACCTGCAACTGCAGTATGAGAGATCATTGCCCTGATACGGACTACCATACTCCATGGTGAGATTTTAAAGGCATATGGACCTATATAACTAGGTTCAAATTCTGACTGTGCACTGAAACTTTAAACAGAGAACAAAAGCTTATTTTCATCTGTAAGTAGTTCTAATAATAATATAGGGAGATGTACTGTAAAACAAATGGTTAGCATATATAAGATTTATAATATAGTTTTTGACAAATAGCTGATGTTCAGTCAAATTAATGTAATTTCTCCTCCTCTTTTTTTTTTTTTTTTCCTTTTATAACCTATGGGGAAAAAAGTCTATCATTAGACTGAGGATATCGCTGCAAGTAGGAAAACATTAATTTACATGGACAATGAAGTGTAATTATTGATATTAGATATTTTCTTCATAGAAGAAGAGATGGTAAGGGAGGAGAGTATGTTGGCACTGAGCACCCAGAGGGGATAGCATACCATAGGGAGACAAAATGACATGAATGAGGGGAGAATACTGACCTTCCAGGATTGCCTGTGGCCAGCTTTTCTTAGAGAATTGATGGTGGTCACAAGAAAAAAAGGGGTTGGGCATTTCTCCCAGGAATAGAGCCCACAATACTTAGAGGTAGATGGAGACTAATTCGGCTGGAGTGTTAGGAAGTTATATATATATATATATATTTTTTTAAGATTTTATTTATTTATTTGTCAGAGAGAGAGCGCGCGAGCACAGGCAGACAGAGTGGCAGGCAGAGGCAGAGGGAGAAGCAGGCTCCCCACCGAGCAAGGAGCCCGATGTGGGACTCGATCCCAGGCCCCTGGGATCATGACCTGAGCCGAAGGCAGCTGCTTAACCAACTGAGCCACCCAGGCGTCCCAGGAAGTATATTTTGAGCCAAAATATTTCAGTAGAAGTAAAGGACAAATAAAATAGCACTAACTCTAAACAAGACACATGGGTTCCTAAAATGAATAGTTACCTGCTAGAGCCAAGTGGAGGTGGGGGAATTGGTATAGTAAGGACACTTTAAATTTCACTGGAAGGTTGGGTAGTTTGCCCAATATATTTACAAAGCCAGCTCATGCAATGCTCACCTAAAATCAATGCCTAAAACTCAAGCAATTCCATATCAGAAAAATTAAAAAGGAGTATCATAGTCCTTGATAGGGAAGAGGAGAAGAGAAGAGAAGAAAGGAAAAAGGAAAAGGGAAAAGGGAAAGGAAGGGAAGGGAAGGGAAAGGAAAAGAAAGGGAAAAGGAAGGAAAGGATGGGAGGGAGGAAGGGAAGGAGTGAGGGAGGAAGAAAGACTGGAGAAAGGAAGGGAAGTTTTTCCAGGCAATGACACTGGCCAACATAGTTGTTAATTTCCTCTCAAGAAAGCTGACTTAGTAAGTCTAGAGAACTCTTTTCCAGCATCTGAGTCCCGTGTGCCAATAAGCATCTCTCACCATGAAAGGAATTCTTGCCCTCACTCCTGCAGATATCACAAACTGATTTTATATATAGCGAGAAACACAAACAAAGAGAGAACGTCTCCCATCTCTTAAGACCTGGACTGTCATCAGTGTTCCAGGAGCCACAGTGGATGTTTGTGATAAAGCTGCACGGAACCCTCCTGGCAGGTTTGGGGTATTGAAGAACACAGTGATGTATGGACAAGGGGAGATCAGCTCTAGTTGGACGATTGGCCTCCTCAAAACACCAAGTGTTAGAATATGGCATTTACCTCTCAGCCTTGGCACGAGTGAAATTTCTCAATCAGAACATGGCAGTCATACAGGGGTTAGTGGGTGATGATTTTGAATGGTGTGACCATTAATAATATAAACAGTGGCTCATAAGGCGGCTACACACATGTGTCTGGGTCAGCCTGGATCTGCAGGTACAGCAGATGCTGATAAGCTGGGATGGCACAGGGACCTTTGGTCCTTACGTATGTTCGTGCTCTGACACTGAGGAAGAGAGAAGAGGTGATCAATCTAGTAGGTCTGCTCTTACAGATTGCCTGTCTTTAGTTGTTTCCTAGGACTCCTCCTCAGTAGATGCTTTGTGAGTGCCTGTTCTAGGATAGATTGAGGCAAGGCTCTGGGATACAGAGTGAGACAAAATAGTTAAGGTCCCTACCTTTATGACTTTATCAGCTTTATATTGGTTTATTTGTTGCTTACAATTAGCAGACTATAAGCAACTACCCTTCCTGAAATGTTTTGTTTTCTAAAACTTAATTTTATTCCTTGTGATTTTCTGCATAGCATTTTTCACACTTTGAAATAAGTAGGCAAGTTTCACACTTTGAAATAAGTAGGCAAGTGACTATGTATGAAGTGCCTGGTATAGCCTATACTTCTGAGGGCAAGCCCTGAATCTGTTTTGTATCCCCAAGGCCAGTACATATAAGTTCACTTCTTTAGGTCAATGGGGAAGTATTTCCTTTGAGTCTCTGAGTAAAGCTCAGCCCTCCCCCATACAGAATGTAATGCAGTTGGGTCTAAAAGCACAAAGTCTGGGAGAGGAATGCCCACATTTGAATTCTGAATGACTCATAGCAGCTCTCTAACTCTTTGGTGCCTCTGTTTTCTCATTTGTAAAAAAGAATTAAAGCAGTGCCAACTTCATTAGCCATTTCCAACAAGCAGTTATTCATACATGGAAAGAACTTGAAAAAGTGGATGGCACCTAGTCAGGCCTTTATAAGTGATTGCTGCTAATATTATTATTATTTGCATGACATTCCCTTTTCTTACAGAAGCTGAAACACAGGACTTAAGATGCATGTTATCTGTATATTTAATTTTTTTTTCAAAGAAGTCTGTTTCAAATAACCTGTTCTCTTATCTCCTTAAAAGGGCAGAATTTTATGTGTGCCAGTATATGGTTGAGAAAATGTGGCAATGGTAACCATGTGATGTAGCAACAGTGCCTTCCTCTTTTAGAATGTATGGCCTTTTCTGTACAAATATTGACCAACTTCTGACTATATGAGTATCTCCAAACCATACTTTTTGGAAACAGTAGGGGGGTTATAACAAAAATAGCAAGTCGCTAATGGTGGTTTTACACATAATTTCTGATAGTCAGGAACTGACCACTGCTCTGGAGTTACCGTAACTATAGCCAAATAATTCTCTCCATTTTGTGGATGGAGACAATGAAGCACTCGAGGGGCATCACAGAGGTAATCAATTCTTGAAATCCTGTTGTTTTCTGCAACATCAAAAAGTGTCTATACTTTGTTTTAAAAAGTCCAAACTGCAGAGAACTGAAAACATGGCCATAGGAAAAGCAGATTAGTACTATGGTCCTGCTCCAAATCACATCAAAATGAATTTAATTGCAGTCTCCAACAATCAGATTTCATTTGGCACAGAAGTGGTCCTGTCACTTTTGTGATTTTAACAAACACTAATTACAATTTTGTAGATAGTGAATGATAATGGAAAGTTATAATGTTTCATTGTTTTATTAAATATATTATGAAATTCTCTGTTTAAATGTCTAGCTCTATTTCTGCAATCCTGGAAAAAGTTTCAGATTTTATATTTCAGCTCCCCATCCCACAAAAATGGTAGAATACATCCTTGGGGCCGACAGGCACCTAGAGAAATGCAAATTAGAATTTAGATATAAGGTGTTCCAGCCAACTTTCTATCTGAGCCTTTTCTAATCCATACTAATATTTCAAGATCATTTAAGTGCTTAAAACACTTTAAAAGCTTACGCTTATATTGAACTTATTGTATGCTGGGCAATATTCTGAGGCCTGTACATATATTATTCCATTTAACCACATGATCCTCATGATGCCCCTATGAAGTAGATACTGGTATTACTAGTATTTGGTGCATAAAGAAAGAGAGACACAGAACAGTTAAGTAACATTGCTAAAGTCACACAGCTCCTAAGTGGCAGAGCTCAGAAACAAACTGGCCAGCTAGCTTCAGAGTCTGTGTTTTATAACTATGCTTTACTACTTCTTCAAATGAAGATCGACATAATCATCAACTATATTCTGATAATCATTTTTAGCATATTTTACTTTAGGAAAGTATTTTTAAAAGTTAAATTGATCCAGCTTTCAAATAAGCTCTAAATTGGATTTTTTTGGTTGACAAGCTTATGTTTCTGGAATGGCTCAGGTAAATTCAGTTTACTGCCCCTTATTATATTTTCCCAGCCTCAATCATCTCTCCTTTTTCATAAAATTTGCTTTCATTTTCCCCCAAGATTTTCTTAAGCTTCTCACCTTCGCTAAAATCTCCTGATATAGATTACAAGAACTGTGAGTTAATTTCAACATTAGCCTACAACCTAAATGATAGATTCGGGGGTACATGTGATTATGTTCCAACATAGCACAGCAAGAGACTTCTCTGTTCAGAAAAAGGAAAAGTGACATAATCTGGTATTCTTTGGGAGTGCTTCCTGGAGGAATCCAGATGCACACAGAAGCCTGAAAATTGGATAGGATCTAGATTCTGGATGAGTGAGAAAGGGTACTATATATAGAGGACAGATTCAAGGTCGTAGTCTGTTCTTTGTAGACACTGAGATGACCACTGGACTGCTGGAACTGATGGCCACTGTTGAAAAGCAGTGGATAATTCTAGCCTATACTTTTCCCTCTCTTCTCTAATCTACTGTTTCTCTCCACAACACAATCTAGAATTTTATAATGCATGTTCTACAGTTACCTTGCATTTTAGCACCAACAACACTGTTAACTTCTGCCATGGCCTAGTTTTCAAAATTAAAAATAAATAAATTCTGGGTTGCAGAGTTAAAGATCTTTCATACACTGAGCCAAACAATATGGTACTACCATTGAATTTGCTGTGGACATGGGCAGTGGTAGTGGTAAATCCATGCTTGGCATGTATGAGCTATCAAAGCTCACATCTCTGAATTCTGAGATAAATGGATGACTACAGTAGGTAGAGGCTAACAAAGTTTAGAATGCATACTAGGAAATTCTAGGTTTCCTCTAGTACACAGAGGTCTTGAATCATCTTGAAGATGAATCTACATGCCTGATGATTTTCTGAAACATTCCCATGATATGTGGGTGTTTCTGGTTGTCTGTGCTTCTCCATATAGTCCCTGGATTTGGACTGAGGTCTTTTAAATACTCTGGGTACTGAGTGTAAAGGAATTTGACAGCTTAATTCATTGTAATAATTTATGGGTTTAATCTTTCTTTTTAAATGAGCCCCAAGGTTCTGCAACTGGTGTATATAGTATTTATAAATACGATTAATATGGTGTCCACTTTCTGGAGTGGGATCAAACAAAACAGGGAAAAAAAAAACATTGAGTCAAACAAAGCAGCTGGCTGGACTCTGTTTATGAGTAATGGGGGCTTTGTTGCTTTCATTCATTCTGGAGTCAGAAAATCATGAAAACTCAGCTGGCCCAGATCTGCACTTTTAGATAGGTGAATGTCTGTCCAAAAGGAATAGTCTACAGATCTAGCCATTCAGGTGTGATAAACTCTTAGAGAAGACACACCTTCAGATATCAAGGGTATTTCATACTCTATACATGTGTGAGATTGAGTTAGTGCTGGGGTAGATGAATATGAGTATGCATTGTGTCATCATCCCTTTCTTTGAAATGCTTAAAATTTAGAATTTGAGGTGTGATAAGAATGGAGTGTATACTTCCCTATATCCGCCTAAACCAACAGGATGAAGTAACATCAGTTGAAGTAGTATCAGTTGCTCCCAAAATGACCGGTAAAGTAATTTCTCATAATGACTTTAATGAAAGGGCTGTTGAATCATGACCTGTAGAAGGAGGCCAACACCAGGTGATGGAGAACTGCCATCAAATCTGTTTCACTGCAGTATGAATAAAACCCTAGACTGTGTGCCACCACAACACCCATCATGGAGAGACATCTTTTGGCCTGAACCAGAAGCATCTATTTCAAAATTACCTCATTCTACACAAGCTGAGTTTTCAGCCTCGTAAAGTATACAAGGACCATCGTAGAGGAAAAGAGTGTGGAAAGAGCAGAGTGAGGAGGGAAAAGGGTTAGTGATGAGAGCTGGGAAAATCTCACTTTTCATCTCCCATCAATCTGATTTCCTCCAACATCTGGTCATCTTCAAGGGGAAGGAAAACTTCATAAAAAGCCTTGAAGTATGTGCAATCAAATGTCAACATGCAGCTAATGCTTCACAAAGCGTATTTAGTAAATAAAAAGAAAAATTTTAATGCCATCATGGATAACCATGAAAAATACATTCATAGCCTGGCAACAATATAGTTAGACAGACAGATAAAAAATTTTGAGCAAGTTACACTGACTTGTTAAGCAGATAGACCTAAATGTAAGCATTTTAGTTGATAGTCACTGTTTCAGAAATAAGGAACATCTAGACCTAACAGTTGAATCTTTTAGAGTGAGGATACAGATTAAGTACTACCTATAAATGTAAATCTTGAGGGGTATATAATGAATGACCAATAAATACCTAAAACTCTAGTTGTAAGGCAAATAGCCCTTTTTCTTTTTCTTTTCTTTTCTTTTTTTTTTCCCTGACCAGTGAGCTTTCTACTATACCACAGTGGAGAGCTAAGAAGATCTACAGGGGGAGTTTAATGAAACAAGAATAATTTGACCTGAGCGTGGCCAGGATTCATAAGGGACAGTCAGTCATGACCTTTAAAATCATAAAGAAATGGCCAACTATTACAGTAAGAAAATTTTGGCCAGCTGGAAGGAGGTAGTTGCTGGGAACGAGAATCTGCAATAAACATGCCACAGGAATACATTTTACATAATAGAACTGGTTGTCCAGTCACCTATCCAGAGTAATTAAATCTAATCTTGCCTACAAACAAGGTAAAGAACTAGTTGAACTTCCAAGGTCCTACCCAGTTCTGTGAGTTTGGAGCTGGAAAGAATGAAAACATATGACTCTCATGAAAATCCCTGTTTCTTATCTACTTTTTACTGCTGATAGGACCCTGGAGGAGTAGGACACATATTCGAACAGAAGTCATGCTGATGACATTTCTATAGAAGTTTTCTCCTTCTCAAAGAATCAAAGATGCAAGCACTGGAACAGACCTATCACTCCCTTCTTCTGTTCCCCAGAGGCCTTTGCAGAATGGCTCCCAAAGTACTTTCCTGCTCTGTCCAGTCAAGTTGTAAATAAACCAAGAAACTGAGAGCTGTTTTGTAATCTAATAGCTCTTCTATTCAAGTATTCTCCTCAAAACAAATCCATTGTAAAAGAAAACCATCCTCTTATCAGTGTCCTCTGAATTGCTCCCTAACTTCCTCTGCCTTAGTGGCCAGGGCTACCAAAGAAAGCAAATCATGTCAGCCATCTAGTTCATGAATGTTTTATCCATTTTGATTTTTCAGCCATCCTCTCTAGGTGGCTTCTTTGGCACCATTTCTCTGAGGCATTTGGATTCCTCCAACGTGACCAAAGCCACATGGTAACCCTGGACGGCAACCTGGGTGGGTTAAGGGAGGTGTGAGAGAAAAGGTGCTACACTTGGCGTCAGCTGGTTCTCAGTTTTCAGGCAGAGGACACACTATAGACTCTGCCTTTCCCCCTCCTACAGGGACTATTGCTGTTGCCGAGAAACCTGCGTCTCTCTAAATAAATATTTTGTAATAAGTAAGAGAAAAAATCAGTCTTATTAATTTCTTTGTGCTCAGACGAACCTAGCTGATCATTACAGCCTGTGTGCTGTGTATGTGTGTGTGTGTGGAGTTATAGTTATATATAGTTATATATTTTGTTTCTTACTAAAGGAACGGTTGAATAGAACTATCTGGTTTAAAGGATGAGCCTGACTGATTACTGTAATTCATAGGGCCTTAATTAGCTGCACAAACCATTAGCTACAATTAGACTATTATAAAACACTTGATGCGCTATGTCAACCACGGGGCCTCATTTATTCTTGTGGCAGGGATCAGGAGGGGGGAGGGCAGGCACACTATACCGCCAAGCATGCTAATAAAGAATGATTTTTGATTTAAGATGTTGCCGATAGTGCCTCAAAATTAATCTCAATAGCTGTCTAATTTGTGTCGGTGGATGGTATATTTATTGTAAAATGACACCAAAGCTAAATGAGTTACCTGAAGCAGGAGTGTTAATGTCAGTGCCTGGAGACTCGACTCCATATGCTGGGATACTGCAAGAGGCTGGTGCCGAGTGCTCCCAGCGGACCACTTGGCCTCATCTGTCTCAGAAAGCTCAGCAACCTGACTTCCACTTTATGATCCTTAAATAATAATAATAAAAGAGAAAGAGGGTGAAATGGACAGACACTGTCTAGAACAGGAAGAGACAAAGAGAGGTGAGAAAAGGAGAGAGAGGGAAAACAAAACAAAACAAAACCCGGCAGAGAAGCATTGTTACAGCACAAGTTTCCTAGGGTGAAGTTTAGCTCTAGATAATTATGGAAATGAAGAAGATAGCAGAGCCCAAGGTGTCCTTCAGGAGGTTTTCCATTAAAGAAGGAGGAATGAAAGGCCATGCTGGTGGGTAATAGTCTCCCAGGAGGCAGAAGTGGAGCAGGAAACATCCTCTTCCACTGGAAGACTATCTGATGGAAATAATTCACATTTACAAGAGCTTTGACGCTTCACACCTCATTCGTGTTCATTAGAGCTGCCCAACAAGTGCAGGGTCAGTTGTGGTGAGGAAGCTTTGCTTCTGGGGACAGAAGGGGCAGGGCACAGCCACAGTCACATGGGCAGCTACAAACAGCAGTGGGACTAGAATTCAGATTTCTGAAGTCGGTGCCCTTCGCAGAATATTCCCAAGGTGGTTCCCAAACCCGACAAATCTTCAGAATTCTTAAAAAAATACACAAATAAAAACTTTTCTCAGCCTTCCTCAGACTTTCTGGGTTAGAAACTGGAAGCAGCGCTGAAGCTGAGGAATTTCTATTTCCAGAAATTCCCCACATAATTCTGATGATCAGATTCGGAAACCACTGCCTAGACCAGTGGTTCTTTTTTTTTTTTTTTTTTAAGATTATTTATTTATTTGTTTGACAGACAAAGATCACAAGTAGGCAGAGAGGCTGGAAGAGAGAGAGAGAGTGGGAAAAGCAGGCTCCCTGCTGAGCAGAGAACCCGATGGGGGGCTTGATCCCAGGACTGTGAAATCATGACCTGAGCCGTCCTGGGATCATGAACTGAGCCGAAGGCAGAGGCTTAACCCACTGAGCCACCCAGGGGCTCCTAGACCAGTGGTTCTTAAACACGGGCATGTCTCAGATTGAATCTGGTGCTATACCTGACACCAAACATTTCTAATTCAGAAATTTGGGGGGTCTGAAAATTTTATATTTCAAGTAAGTTTCCAGGTAATGCTCAAGGTGCTGGTCTGAGGGCCCAATTTCAAGATGATTCTCAACACTGTCTGCATGTTAGATCATCTAGCAATCTTAAAAATCTAATGCCTAAACTTGTTTCTATTCAATTAAGTAAGAAAGTGGTGTAGAACTCAGGTATCTGTGTTTTATAAAGCTCTCCAGTGGATTCCAGTGTATAGCCAGGCTGAGATCTGCCTTTGTACTAAGCCATCTTTAGTTAATACAATTCAGTTAGCATCTGTTATGGGCAAGACATGTATTGATGTTTTCTACATAATGACCCACATTATAAATTACTCCTTAACTTTAGTTATAGGGATTTTAAAAAGTTTTGCTGGTTAATAAATATACTTTCTTTTGGCAGAAAATAAAAATGATAGAACTCAAAATGCCAGCCTCAGCTCCTGAATTGGCCGTTTTGGCCAAAATAATTTTGTCTCCCATACTTTGCTCAATAGGACACTTGAATCAGAATATCCTCTGGAAATTTCAAAATGCAGATTAATAGGCTGTGTCTCAAAATATGTGAATCAGAATTTGTCACACGTAGCCCCAAAGTCTGCATTTTTGAGGAGCACATGACTGGTTTAAATACCAAATGCTGCAATTTGATGAACTCAAATTCTGAAATCTTCTCTTTTGTATCTTAGAGGTCCTTTTTAAAAAAAATTAAGTTTATCTTTGTACCTTTATTATCATAAACAATGAATTTTGGAACACTGAAAAAATAAAATAAGATAATATTTAAAGAAAAAATAAAAAATATATACCTTTATCATCTAAGGTATCCCCAGATATGTTCTTTTTCTGTTAATCATGAACCTTAAGCAATTCAGACTAGAGTTCTTTATTGCCATATGTTAGAGTATTCATTGGCTCTGAGATCTGGCTAACTGCTGTAACAACGAAACACCCAAATGTATAACAGTCCAAACACAATAAGGATTGTTTCATGCTGTCTTTACAGTTCAAGCAGGTATTGCTAGTCAGTGTGGCGTTTTCCTCCATTGATGATTGAATAACCAAGGCTCATTATTGCTTGTAGTACCATCCCATAGGGCTTCAGTATTATTTTCCTCTAGTCGGAGGGAGAGTAAGAAAGGGAGTATGAAGGGGTCATACCCACTTACAACCCTTGGCCTGGAAATTGCACCAACACTTCTGTTCATATTCCATAAGCTAGAACTCAATCACATACCATATTCAACTATAGTAGGGGCCAGGAAAGGTTATAGCACACTGGGTCCAAGAATATAAGAAAATAGATTTTTGATGAGCAACTTTCACTTATGGCCACAGTCAGCCCCTTTGAAGATATCATAAGCAGTTGGAGAGAATAAGGCAAATACACCTAAAGAGACTGGGTCAAAAGGAGGAGATAAAAAGAATTAATTCAGAGTCCATAGTCTCTTATGGTTCGCCTCCCCTCCCCAATGTCCATAGCCCGCTCCCCCTCTCCCAATCCCACCTCCCCCCAGCAACCCCCAGTTTGTTTTGTGAGATTAAGAGTCATTTATGGTTTGTCTCCCTCCCAATCCCATCTTGTTTCATTTATTCTTCTCCTATCCCCCTACCCCGCCATGTTGCTTCTCCATGTCCTCATATCAGGGAGATCATATGATAGTTGCGACGACGTGGATGGAACTAGAGCGTATCATGCTTAGTGAAATAAGTCAATCGGAGAAAGACAACTATCATATGCTCTCCCTGATATGAGGACATGGAGAAGCAACATGGCGGGGTAGGGGGATAGGAGAAGAATAAATGAAACAAGATGGGATTGGGAGGGAGACAAACCATAAATGACTCTTAATCTCACAAAACAAACTGGGGGTTGCTGGGGGGAGGTGGGATTGGGAGAGGGGGAGCGGGCTATGGACATTGGGGAGGGGAGGCGAACCATAAGAGACTATGGACTCTGAAAAACAACCTGAGGGTTTTGAAGGGTCAGGGGTGGGAGGTTGGGGGAACAGGTGGTGGGTGATGGGGAGGGCACGTTTTGCATGGAGCACTGGGTGTTGTGCAAAAAGAATGAATACTGTTACGCTGAAAAAATTAATAAAAAGGGAAAAAAAAAAAGAATTAATTCAGACAGACTGTTTTGACTTTAGAAAGTTATGCCTAGGGGTGCCTAGGTGGCTCAGTCAGATAAGTATCTGACTGTTGATTTCGGTTCAGGTCATGATCTCAGGGTAGTGAGATGGAGCCCTGCAGCCTGCTCAAGATATCTTCTGCCTGCCCTCCCACCTGCCCTGCTCATGCTCGCTCTCACTCTCCCTCTCTTTAAAATAAATAAATAAAATAATAATAATAATAATAATAAAGTTATGCCTAAGGTTAGATTTACCTTTGAACTATACAGTCACTTGAACCATATTCCTTTCTTTTTAATGTAAGCTAGGTTACTTTAATTTTTAAAAATATGTTATTTATTTATTTATTTGAGAGAAGAAAGTGCATATGAGTACAAGCTGGGGGAGGGGCATAGAGGGAGAAGCACACTCCTTGCTGAGCAGGGAGCCCATGAGGGGCTTGATCCCAGGTCCCTGACATCATGACCTGATCTGAAGGCAGACACTCAAACACCTAGGCACCGAAACTAGGTTACTTTTCCATCACTAAAACGATAACTGATAAAGTAGGAGAAGAGTATATTTAGTTTTCTGGGAAGATGACACAGAATAAATGTCAATGATATAAAATAATAGTCATTCTTTAAAATTTTCTTTTCTGTCATTCTGGTCATAATGATGGTATATGCTCATTATGGCAAGACTGTTAACTAATAGTCAAATCTCTTAGAAATCTGTGTGATATAAAGTCAAAAGTTCCTCTGCCTTTGGTGAGGCCAGAGAAGATATGCCCCAAAACCAAGAAGAAGATATCCTGAATCTCTTAGGATCTCACAGGCAATTCTGGTCACAGCATGCAAAATAAATGCAGTAGAACTAGAGAGTTTCACGAAGTGGACATGGAGACCATTAAGGGGAGTTTGAAGGAATCATTGCTTGATAAAAACTGAGATATGTAAGGAATGCTTAGATAGGAAAGAGAGAGACGTGAAGAAGGATAGGATGTTTGGAAACCGTAAAGTGATTAAGGGGATGCTTAGCAGTTCACGTACAATTCAGAAATACTTAATGGATAATACCATGTGCTCGGTACCAGGCAGGTGTTGGAAGGTACAATGGTGACTCTTCCACAGGTCCTAGCTTCAGAAGCCTCCCTTTTCCTAGGATAGATGTTATGGTGTACCAGAGCACAGAGTTTGATGTTTTTTTCAGACATTTGGAGGTAACTTTTAAAATCTAGCTCTACCTGCATTGGTTAGCAAACTTAAGAAGTTATATAACTGTCATGAAAAGAGAATTTTTTTTTTTCATCTGGAAAAGTGGGGATAAAAGTAAATATGTCATATGACACATGCCTCAGTGTACGAATGCTGATCCTTACAAGAGGATTAAATTCTATTATAATTAGGGCAGTAACCCTTGAAGTTTGGGGTTTAAAGTTGATATAATCTTATTAAACAAAGAGATAAACTGATGAGATGTGGTATTCAAAATGACAGATGAGAGGGCAGGGAATAGATCAACATTGCATTTCACATTATACAAATTGATGGATTCTTAAGAAAAACAATGTGTCTTGTCCTATCAGAATACTTTAATGATATTCCTACATAAAAGACATTTTTGGGAACAATTGCCAATTAGAGTCACAAAAAGAAATTTAGATTTTAATAGTGTGTTGTTAAACACATTTTTAAATTTATTAAACCATATCCAGATCCCCTCTTCTCTCAAGTTAAAAAAAAAAAAAAAGGCTGTGATAGAGGTAAATGTGGACTGGCCCCTCTGATGTCTATATATATATATTTTTTTTTTTTTTAAAGATTTTATTTATTTGTCAGAGAGAGCGAGCACAAGTGGGGGAAACAGCAGACAAGGGAGAAGCAGGCTCCCTGCCAAGCAGGAAGGCCGATGTGGGACTCGATCCCAGGACCCTGGGATCATGACCTGAGCTACAGGCAAATGCTTAACCGACTGAGCCACCCAGTTGTCCCCCCTCTGATGTCTATCAATATCCGGTGAAGACTGGATCTATTTCTTTTAATCCAGTCCACTTAATATATTGGACATAATCTGCCTCATTCCAACATTCTCTCTGAATATTTTGGTTTATATCATATAATAAGCAGACTATATTTATATAAAATAGAATATGTATGGAATGTATATTATATTTTAACCTTTGTTTAATCTACATACCCAACAGTGGCAAAAATCATGACTGGAGATCCAATTGCGGGTTGGCACATTAGCTTACTTTTGGAGAATCTCTATGCTGTGAAATAGTGGGACAGCTCTTTGTGCATCTGCTAGAGATAGTTTTCATGAAAAGATTCCAAAGCAGTGAATTAAGGGAATAAAGTTAATCAAAAGAAATATGGTATGTTTAATTACCTTAATCATTTTTAATGGATGAGTATGAGTTTGAGACACAGAAATGCTGCTAGAACAGGATTGGAAAGTAACTTGGAGGAGATAATCCAAAGAAATCAAAACTGGACAAGACTTTAGAAGTCGTCTGGTCTGCTACCCTGTTCCAGAACTGAGTAAACTAAATCCTAGAGAGAATACCGAGTGGCTCTAAGGCTGTTTCCTCAGTGGCAAAACAACACAGTAAGTTAACACTGAAGTCTTGATGATCTGCAGTGGGAGAGTGACTTAGATATGATACCTCAGTTTATATACATGAGTAGAAGACATTTCTAGATGTCCTATCTGTTGTACTGACCAATTTTCATATATGTCACTGAAGCTTAGTGATTCTTACATGAATCTAAATAAATATGTGTAAATCATAATTTATAAAAAACAAAGGGTAATTTTTGTTTGTTTTACAAATTGACACATGACATAATTTTTTTTAAAAGTAACAAAGTCCGAGGTGCCTGGGTGGCTCATTCAGTTAAGCGGCTGCCTTTGGCTCAGGTCCTGATTCCAGGGTCCTGGGATCAAGCCCCTGGTCAGGCTCTCTGCTCAGTGGTGAGGCTGCTTCTTCTTCTCCCTCTGCCTGCTGTGCTTTCTCTCTGTGTCAAATAAATAAAGTCTTAAAAAAATATAGCAAACTCATCTCAAATATGCAGAAAATTTAGTCACATAAGAATTTTTAGCAATGTAGTAATTCTGTAAAATTTAGATAGTCTCTGGAATGTAGGAAGCAATTTATATTCCGTGAGGCAAGCAAGAAGAAACTCCAGATACAAAATTGTCACTCTCTTGCTAATCTTTCAAGTATGAAAGTCACCATACTTAAAGAAATCCCAATTCTATAGTATTTCCTTTCTCCTGTAACCTCCCCAAATGAAAAAAAGAACATAAACAAGATAGTGGAACGTGTCAAATCAGCCTTAATTTTTGGCCTCTGCTCAGACATGATGGCACCGCTCTATAATTACAACTAAGAACATAATCCCAACTTCAAGAGATAACATTTAGAAATAATACTCCACTGGAAGAGGCCGTCTCAGCTGTAAATCCAGGTTTATCGAAGGCCACCCCACAACCATCACAGAGCATGGAAGCCTCTGTCGATGAACTGCAGAGATATTGCCAAAGATGGGGAATTATCAGGATCCTTCTGTGCAGTGCCAGGCAATCTGCCACTTTTAAGTTCTAATACTGCAACTGCTGAGCAGAGAAAGGGCAGGTACGAAGGCCGTGGGAGGAAAATAATACTGGTCTTCTTTGTTTGAGGGACTGAGCTCAATGCTCCTGAATTCCTTTAATGCAATATTTTTGCTCCTTCTTGTTCTGAAAGAAAAAAGATCCCTTGGATCCAAATTTATCACAATCGAAATAAAAAATGTAAAAGATCAGCATAAAACATTTAACAGCAACAGTTAATAATGTATATGATAACATATTGCACTAATATATTGACAAATGTGGCAATAAAGTATTAATGTGATTATGTATCATCAAATATACCAGCCATTTATCCTCTCTTCTTGTTCCAGTTTAAAAACAAAGCAAATCCTAAGACTATAAAGTGGAGATAGAATCTCCAAGTATGATTTCAATTAAGCACGAGCTCCTAAAGAGGCAGGTTGTCAGTTTGATTATGACAAAGTACCTTTAAGAGTGGTGACAAAAGCCACAAGAAAATGACTTCTATATTTCAACCCAAATCTGAAATCAGATCTGGCCAGCCTTGGGCAAAGCTGAGGTGTCAGTAAAGTCTGTTTTCACAGCCTCCCCTCCCTATTTAGGAGCCGTTTTCTTCATCCCCAGGGCTGCAGTGTGTGATGGTCACTTTTATGTATCAGCTTGGCTGGGCTGTGGACCCCTTCCACAATCAAACACCAACTTAGAGGTTGCTGGGAAAGTATTTTGAAGATATGATTAAAGTTCATAATCAATGGATTCTAAGTAAGGGAAATTATTCTAAATAATCTGAGTAGACCTCATTCCATCAGTTGTAAGGGCTTAAGTACACAACTGAGGTTCTCTGAAAAAGAAGAGGGAGTTTTGCCAGTGATCTGCAGCTTTAGCTCATGCTTGAGGGTTTCAGTATGCCCTTCTTAACATCCTGCTGTACAGATGTGATACTTGCCTGGCCAGCCCCCATAACCAATAAGCCAATTCCTTATCAAAAAAGCTTTGAATGTATATCTCCTACTGCTTCTGTTTCTCCGGTTGAACCTTCTGGATACACAATGTTTCAGAGACTCATTGTTACACTTAACTGCGACCCCCCCCCCCAAAAAAAACCCAAAAAACAAACAAAAAAAAACCCCTTTAATTATCAGGAAATAATTTATTCCCAATTACCTTGATATAGGGGCTTTTATGAAATCAAAACTTTTGTTATGTGCAAAATATAATTGCAAGCATCCATGAACAAGTAATGGAAAGAAATTGTAAGTATTATATCATTCTACCTCTAATTTAGGTCCATGGGCAGCCCTCTAATTTTTTTATAGGTCAGGCTAGACCTGAAATCATATTTTTCAAGGAATTTCCAGTATTTTATTAACTGTCTTTTCTTTCTGGGATATTTTTCTTACAGAGGTACATAATTAAGTGTTCTGTGTTCTGAAATATCCAATACCATTTGGAATTATTTTACTTGTATATTCCTTTAGATTTTAGCCAGGATGGCAATGTCCTGGTAGTCAGGCCCTTGACCTATGAAAAAAATCTATGTCGAGTCATATAAACTATACAGATAATAAAATAATGTTATGTAGTCTGATCTTAAGGTATGAATTAGAATTATCTATGGTAGACTGTTTCAAATTCTTCAGTCCATCTATTACAGAATTAAATATACACATTCTTTGCCGTATGACTTCAGAGTACCTTCCACCAGACAGGCAAAGTGTATTTTCCCACCCATTGGTGGTGATTAGATAATGTGGCTTGCTTTGACATATGGAATGTTAACAGATTTGGTAAGAGCAGTGACACAAAATGGGTTGTTTTTTTTTTAAGATTTTATATATCTATTTGGCAGACAGAGATCAGAAGTAGGCAGAGACGTAGGCAGAGAGAGAGGAGGAAGCAGGCTCCCTGCTGAGCAGAGAGCCCCATGTGGGGCTTGATCCCAGGACCCTGGGGTCATGACCTGAGCCGAAGGCAGAGGCTTTAACCCACTGAGCCACCCAGGTGCCCCACAAAATGGTTTTTAATGGTTTACTTTTGTCTCTCATGTTTCTAAGATGCACTCTGAGAACATGTCTTAGGTCTTACTGGAAAAAGGAGAAGAATAGGATATGTATAGAAGTTTCTGCTTCTTGGAGCCAAATCTAAATGAGTCTAGTTGAATTGAGCCAAGCCCAATTGAGATTAGGTATTCAATAGCAAAAAAAAAAAAAAATTGTATATATATATATATACACACATATATATATACATACACACACACACAGGAAGCCACTAAGATTTTAGTGTTGTTTGTTATACAACATTTTTCAGCAGCAATCTTGACTAAAGGACTATGACTACAGTATGAATTTTTGTTCATACTATAAATTAGACAAATTTTTTTTTTAGTTTAGTTTTGTGTCATTGTTTTTGTTTTTGGAGAGTTTTAGTCAGAATTTGGCCCCAAAGACCATTTTAAAAGAAACTTTTGGAAAGATAGGAGATAATAATATAAATAAATATAGTTTTAAAAATTAAATGATAAATGACAAAACAGATTAGATCAACTCATCCATTGGAAACTAATCCTAAATGTACTGAAATTTTAGGTTAGGCAGATTGACCTCATTGATTTCCTAGTGGACAGGCAATATCTGGGTGACAATTTAACATCTCATTAGTTTGACCAAAATTCATTCAATTGTGCAAAACTCTGTGTATAACCTTGTGTCATACACCTTTCTTCAGCCATTCTCCTACTTAGATTCTTGCCAAAATCGCACTTACTTATGTTCTTTATAGGAAGGCAAATTGGCTTGTTGATTTTTTAGGGTAATCTGACAGGGGTTGCCAAAATGTAAAGTGCATATGAACTTTGGCTTAGCCAAACCACTAAAAATTATTCTATAGGTATACCCAAGGAAAGTACCAAAATCGCAGTGTCCATCAAGATGAAGCTAAATTAATTACATGTTGGAATAGCCACAAAAGGAACAAGATCTGTATATAATGTTATGGGAAAGTTACTTAGATACAGTGTCATGGAAAAGCAATGTGTAAAAAGTATGTGAACAGTATGACTTCTTTGGTGTATGTGTATATTTAATATATACGTATAGAGTTATGTGTGTCAACTTTTCATTCACATTCTTATTTTGACTGGTTTCTGGGGAGAATAATGCCTTTTTTCACTGTATACTGTTCTGTATTCATATTGCATCTTCCCTATTATTTCCCACTTTCCTTTTTCCTACCCCCCTCCTTCCTTCAGTTACTTCTTTTCTTTGTATGGGAGTTGTTTAGCAAAAAGGAATTAATGATACTTCTGCTGTTGTTGTTGCATATCTGCTTATACTATATGTATTATAGAGCGTGAGTACATAAAATAAGTAAAAGGGCCTCTCATTTTGAAGACTTAATTCAAGCTGCTTTCTCTGTGCCTAACTTTCCAAAGCAAAAGTTCCCCCTCTCATGTTCTCTCTACCATTACTACCTGCCACTCATTAAGTTATCATGCCTATTATTTTGTAGATGTCCTATTGGAGTTAACAGAACATTATTCATATGATTTAGAAAACACTGGGAATTGGTTCCGAATTAGCTGAAAACCAACTCTTTTTTTTTTTTCAAAGATTTTATTTATTTATTTGACAGAGAGATCACAAGTAGGCAGAGAGGCAAGCAGAGAGAGAGAGAGAGAGAGGAGGAAGCAGGCTCCCCGCCAAGCAGAGAGCCCGATGCGGGACTCGATCCCAGGACCCTGGGATCATGACCTGAGCCGAAGGCAGAGGCTTAAACCACTGAGCCACCCAGGTGCCCCTGAAAACCAACTCTTTAACCTGGAAGAGTTTTTCTATTTTTCTGAGATTTAATATTTTCACCTAAAAAAGAAAAAAAAATTAGAACAATGGCAAGCAAATTTTGTTTTTGTTTTTGTTTTTGTTTCTTTAGAGATTTTATTTATTTTTTTGTCAGAGAGAGAGAGCACCAGTAGGCAGAGTGGCAGGCAGCGGCAGAGAGAGAAACAGGCTCCCTGCTGAGCAAGGAGCCCAATGCAGGACTCTATCCCAGGACCCTGGGATCATGACCCGAGCTGAAGGCAGCAGCCCAACCGACTGAGCCACCGAGGCATCTCACAAGCAAAGTTTTAACAACATAATACAAAACTAAGGAAAGTAGGGTGTATTGAGTGTCTATTATATGCCAGGTACTTCCACATATATGAACTAATTTAATGCCTTTAGTAAACTTTCATCTGCTGTTTGTAGATAAGCACAGTGAAGCTTAATAACTATCAAATGTCAATCAGCAAACTGAAACTTAGTAATTGTTGAAAGTCAATCATCAAGCAAAGACCTGGGATAAGGTTCAACCCTACATCTGCTTGAATCTTATGTGTGTGTTTGGTTTTTTTACCCACTATTCCCAAAACCTTTTTCATTATAATATAATAGACTTTGCCCCCTATTTAATGTGTTTTACAGCATGAATAAGTGGTTTAAATAGAATTTGGAGGTAAGAGTAGGGACTCTGAAGTCATTAGACATGAGGTATAGTTACCTCCTTTGGTCACTTACCTTTAATATCTATTGTGAGTGATGGGTAGTTATCAGACAATGTACTCAATAACTTACCACTTTGAAGTATACTATGTGCTTCAAGTATAACATCTGGCTAATTCACCATCATTAAAAAAAAAAAAAAGTGGATCATTGACTGATCTTTAGGCTATGTATTTCTTTCTATTCCCATGTTAAAATATTCGTCTCTTTTGATGATTAAATGTCCTCCAAACATGAGGCAAGGCATCTCCAGCTGCCCTATCAGTTTAGCCATTAACTCTCACTTACACTAAAAGAGATAGTTTAAAGCTCTGTCATCTAAAAGTTATATGCTTATTTCAGTCATGTTGATGGTACCTTGAAAATTTCAAGGGCTTGGTGAGAAGTAGCTTTATACTTCCACAGTAACTGTTTTTTCTGAAAGGTCTAAAACTTCAACAAATTTAAAATGTTTATTGAATCTGGAAAACAATAAAGTCTAATCTCAAAAGGAGATTGTGGGTTATAGAAAGACCAATTAATAACTAACATTGTTTTCTTCTAGCATTTTCAAAATATTGATGCATATAGTGGAGAAGATAGGATATGGAACAAAGAAAATGGGCTCAGTGTCAGAAATCACAAATGTTGTCAGGGCTCCATCATTACTTTTCTATGTGGTATTAGGAAAACATCCTCCTTCCTCACTCCCATTCTGGGTATAATGGCAGCTTTGTATTCTTATAGAAAATATTGCTTAGAGAACAAAGAATAATAATTCTTAAGATCTGATGCAAAGTGCTATCATAAACATTGTTCCTAGGGGAACTTCATTTGTGTTTTGTTTTTTAACATCTGCTGCAGGTGAACTGTGACCCAGAGATTGAAAGATTTGGCCAAAACCTCACCAGAATTAGTGATGTAGGCAAATGTAAACTCCAGACATGTTGCCTCAATAACACTTGGTGCTTGCTACCATAGTCCATTCTTTGTCTTACCGAACAGATTTCATTTCATTCTTCCAAATGTACTTTTAGTAGATTTATGTCCCTCCTGAGTTCTTCAATCAAAAGTGAGTGGGGGAGGGTTTTAATCCAAGGATTCCATAGAGTTAGTTGGTGTATATTTTTCTATCTCTTTGCTCTTTGTCAAAATATCACCTGGATGGCTCAGTGGATTAAGCCGCTGCCTTCGGCTCGGGTCATGATCTCAGGGCCCTGGGATCGAGCCCCGCATCGGGCTCTCTGCTCTGCAGGGAGCCTGCTTCCTCCTCTCTCTCTGCCTGCCTCTCTGCCTACTTGTGATCTCTCTCTCTGTCAAATAAATAAATAAAATCTTTAAAAAAAAATCAATATCATGAAGCATAATGCAACTCATACACTATGAGGCAAGTCACCCCGCTGTTAGTCATCCGCAGTTCCAGTAATTTCTTTGTTCCTTGTGACATGGATGCTTCCCTGAAAAGATATGGAACCAGTAGTTTGTAGCTTTGAAGAAAGATCCTTTGCCAGTTCTCTACTTCACTCTTGAAATGACCTGAAGATTGTTGCTTTATTCCAAGGAACCAACAAGAGATCTCTACCAGCATAGGGTTGACTTGAATAATTTCTGGTCTCTTTCCTCTATGTTGGGGAGATGAATAGGGCTTGTCAGGAGTTAAAAGAGAAAAATGCCAAGCAAGAACAACTTATTTAGCTTGGTAAATGGAGGGGATAGGAGTAACTTATATATACATTTTAAATATGTAAATACTTATTATCGCAGTGAAGGAGGCACATTTTTTACCATATTCACTGACTCTGTTGCAATTTTTTTTTAAAGATTTTATTTATCTATTTGATAGAGAGAGATAACAAGTAGATAGAGAGGCAGGCAGAGAGAGAGAGAGAGAGAGAGGGAAGCAGGCTCCCTGCCGAGCAGAGAGCCCGATGCGGGACTCGATCCCAGGACCCTGAGATCATGACCTGAGCCGAAGGCAGAGGCTTAACCCACTGAGCCACCCAGGCGCCCCTCTGTTGCAATTTTAATTCAAATTTTTATTTAACAGGACTAAAATTCTCAAGATATTTTGTTAGTAATAGGAAAACTATAATATATTACAGTAATATTGGGATTTGATAACAAAGATGCAGATGTCTCATGTAAGAGAGCTGCTCCCTGAGCACCTAATACCCTCCTTGTGTTTTCGCTGCAAAAGGTATCCAGAAATTCTTTAGTTAGTGTCATTTTTTTATCATATGAGAAAATAGAGATCAGGAGAGGTTAACTGATGTACCCAAAATCCTAGTAGGTCATGTGATCAGCATACACTTGCCTTATCCCTCCAGGAATCTTAACTTTCGTGTTAGATATAAATTTGAATCTTCCCACTATGGGATCTTGAGCAAGCTATATAACATCTTGTCACCTCAATTTTCTACATCTTTAAAATTAGCATAATAATAATACCTACCTCATAGACAATGGATTTTTAAGTAAGGGATGATGTGTAATAACTGCTTATTATATAGGATGGGACACCTAAAAAGGGCATGTTGCCTGGTTGCTGTTAAGTTTTATCTGTGTCTCTGATTGTCCCAGGCCAACTGAGATGCTTCATCTAGCTTCTTGCTGCACTGAGCACATACAACCATTTTATTTATTTATTTTTATGATTATTTTTTTTCTGCCTTCTCTTCATTTAAAATCAACTCCCCAATATTAGACAATGCCAACAAGTACTTCTCAAAAACGTTTTTTTTTAGTACTGTTACTGTGAAATGTCACAAATATTCTGCAAAATGCTAATTACGTAGTTCAATTGGAAAGGACACATACATAAATCCTCTTTTTTCTTATTTTAAGACCTTTTATTGATTTACTACTTTATTATTATTTTTTAAATTTTAGTTAACATATAATGCAATATTAGTTTCTGGAGTAGAATTCAGTCATTCATGATTTACATACAATACCCAGTGTTCATCACATGTGTCCTCTTTAACACACATCACCATCCAGCACATCCCGACCCACCTCCCTCCATCAACCCTCAGTTTGTTTTCTATCATTAAGAGTCTCTTATGGGTGGTACCTGAGTGCCTCAGTCAGTTGAGCCTCTGCCTTCAGCTCAGGTCATGCTCCCAAGGTCCTGGAATCGAGCCCCATGTCAGGCTCCCTGCCTGGTGGGGAGACTACTTCTCCCTTTCCCTCTGCTGCTCCCCCTGTTTGTGCTGTCCCCTCTACGCTCTGTCAAATAAATAAAATATTAAAAATAAAAAAATAGTCTCTTATGGTTTGTTTCCTTCTCTTTTTTTTCCCCTTCCCATGTATTTGTCTGTTTTCTTTCTTAAATTCCACATATGAATGAAATCATATGGTATTTGTCTTCCTCTGACTTATTTCACTTAGCCTAATATGCTGTAACTCAATTCATGTCATTATAAATGGCAAGATCACATTCTTTTGGGGGGTACCTCGGTGGCTCAGCTGATTAAGTGTCTGCCTTCAGCTCAGGTCATGATCTCAGGGTCCTGGGTTCAAGCTCTGTGTCGGTCTCCATGCTCACAGGGAGTCTGCTTCTCCCTGTTCATACTCTCGCTATCAAATTCTCTCTCAAATAAATAAAATCTTTTAAAAAAGGATTACATTCTTTTTTTTTAAGATTTTTTACTTATTTATTCGAGAGATATACAGTGAGAGAGAGCATGAGCGAGGAGAAGGTGAGAGGGAGAAGCAGACTCCCCGTGGAGCTGGGAGACTGATGCGGGACTTGATCCCAGGACTCCGGGATCACTCTCAGGACTTCCTGATCTGAAGGCAGTCGCTTAACTGACTGAGCCACTCAGGCGCCCAGGATTACATTCTTTTTGATGACTAATAATCCATTGTATATGTATGTGTATTCTATCTTTATATATTTATTATAATTTATATGTATTTATATATGTGTGTATTTATATAAACCACATATTCTTTATTCATTTAGTCAATGGATATTTCTGTTCTCTCCATTGGTTGGCTATTGTTGATAATGCTGCAGTAACCATTGGGGTACGTGTATTCCTTCAAATCTGTATTTATGTCTCCTTTGGGTAAATACCTACTAGTGCAATTGATGGATCATGGAGTAGTTGTATTTTTAACTTTATGAGGAACATCCATACTCTCCAGAGTGGCTCTACAAGTTTGCATTCTCACCAACAGTGTAAGAGAGTTCCCCTTTCTCCACATCCTTGCCGGCATTTGTTTCTTGTATTGTTAATTTTAGCCATTCTGACAGATATGAGGTGGTATCTCATCATGGTTTTGATTTGTATTTCCCTGATGATGAGTAATGTTGAGTTTCTTTATGTGTCTTTTAACCATCTCTATGTCTTTTGTCCGTTTCTTAAACGGATTATTTGGCTTTTGGGTGTTGAGTTTGATAAGTTTTTTGTAGATTTTGGATACTGATCCTTTATCATATATGTCATTTGCAAATATCTTCTCCCATTCTACAGGCTGCCTTTTAGTTCTGTTGATTGTTTCACTTCCTTGCAGAAGCTTTTTTTCTTGATAGTTCATTTTTGCTTTTGCTTCCCTTGCCTCCCATGATTTGTCCAGTAAAGTTGTTATGGCCATGGTCAAAGAGGTTTCTGCTTGTGTTTTTTCCTAGGATTTTGATGGCTTCCTGTTTCACATTTAGTTCTCTCATCCATTTTGAATTTATTTTTGTGTATGGTGTAAGAAAATGGTCCAGTTTCATTCTTTTGTATATCACTGTCCAGTTTTCCCAGCAACATTTGTTGAAAAAGACTGATTTTTTTCCATTGGATATTTTTTCCTGCTTTGTCAGAGATTAGTTGACCATATGCTTGTGGGTCCGTTTCTGAGTTCTCTATTCTTTGCATTGATCTATGTGTTTATTTTTGTGCCAGCCACACTGTCTTGATGACTATAGTTTTGTAATATAACTTGAAATCCAGAATTGTGATGCCTCCAGTTGTTTTTTGTTTATTTGTTTTTGGAATTGCTTTGGCTATTTGGGGTCTCTTGTGGTTCCATACAAATTTTAGAATTATTTGTTCTAGTTCTGTGAAAAATGCTGGTGGTATTTTGATATGGATTGAATTAAATGTGTAGATTGCTTTGGGTAGTATGAACATTTTAACAGTGTTTCTATCTTCTAATCCATAAACATGAACTGTTTTTCCATTTCTTTGTGTCCCCATCAATTTCTTTCATAAGTGTTCCATAGTTTTCAGAGTACAGATCTTTTACCATGTTAGTTAGGTTTTTCCTAGGTATCTTGTGTTTGGTGGAATTGCAAATGAGATTGATTTCTTGATTTCTTTTTGTGTAGAGAAATGCAACAGACTTTTGCACATTGATTTTATATCCTGCAACTTTGCTAAATTCATATATTAGTTCTAACAATTTTTTGGTGGAGTCTCTCAGGTTTTCTGCATAGAGTATCATGTTGTCTGCAAAGAGGTAAAGTTTGACTTCTTCCTTGCTGATGTGGATGCCTTTTATTTCTTTTCATTGTCTGATTGCTGAGGTTAAGACTTCCAGTACTGTGTTAAATAGTAATGGTGAGAATGGACATCCATGAGTTGTTCCTTACCGTAGGGGAAAGGCTCTCAGTTTTTCCCCACTGGGGAAATCCCCACTGGGGATGATATTATCTACAGGTCTTTCCCATGTGGCCTTTAGGATGTTGAGGTATATTCCATCTGTCTCTACTTTGTTGAGAGTTTTTATCAAGAATGGATGCTGTATTTTGTCAAATGCTCTTTCTGCATCTACTGACAGGATCATATTGCTCTTACCCTTTCTTTTGTTAATGTGCTGTATCACATTGATTGGTTTGTGAATACTGCACTATCCCTACAGCCTAGGAATAAATTGCACTTGGTTATGGTGAATGATCCTTTTAATGTACTGTTAAATTCAACTTGCTAGTATTTTATTGGAAATTTTTATATCCATGTTCATCCGGAATATTGGCCTATACTTTTCCTTTTTAGTGGAGCCTTTGCTTTGGAGTCAAGTTAATGCTGGCTTTGTAGAATAAGATTGGAAGTTTTCCTTCCATTTCTCTTTTTTGGAACAGTTTGGGAAGAATAGCTATTAACGGTTCTTTAAGTGTCTGATAGAATTCCCCTGGGAAGCCATCTGGTAGAGGACTGGTACAGGACTTTTGTTTGTTTGGAGATTTTTGATTACTGATTCAATTTTTTTGTTGTTGTTGGTTATGGGTCTGTTCAAATTTTCTGTCTCTTCATGTTTCAATTTTGGTAGTTTGTAAGTTGTCCATTTCCTTCAGATTACCCAGTTTGTTGGCATATAATTTTTTATAGTATTCTCTTATACTTGTTTGTATTTCTGTGGTGTTGGTTGTGATCTCTCCTCTTTAATTCATGATTTTATCTATTTGGGTCCTTTCTCTTTTCTTTTTGATAGGTCTGGCTAAGGGGTTATCAATTTTATTGTTTCTTTTGAAGAACTAGCTCTTAGTTTAGTTGATCTGGTCTACTGTTTTTGTTATTTCTATATTGTTTATTTCTGCGCTGATTTTTATTATTTCTCTCATTCTGGATTTAGGCTTTACTTGCTGGCCCTTTTCTAGCTTCTTTAGGTTCAGGGTTAGGTTATAAATTTGAGGATTTTCTTTCTTCTTAAGGTAGGCCTATATTGCAAAATACTTCCCTTTTAGGCCTGCCTTTGTTACATTCCAAAGGTTTTGGACCATTGTGTTTTTATTTTCATTTGCTTCCATGTATACTTTTTAATTTCTTCTTTAATATCCTGGTTAACCCCTTCATTCTTCAGTAGGATATTCTTTAACCTCCATGTATTTGTGGCCTTTTCAATTCTTTTTCTTATGGTTGATTTCAAGTTTCATATCATTGTGGTCTGAAAATATGCATGGTATGATCTTGATCTTTTTGTACCTTTTGAGGGCTAATTTGTGACCCAATATGTGATCTTTTCTGGAGAACGTTCCATGTGCACTCCAAAAGAATGTGTATTCTGCTGCTTTAGAATGAAATGTTCTAAATGTATGTTAAGTCCATCTGGTCCAGTGTGTCATTAAAAGCTATTGCTTGCTTGTTGATTTTCTACACAGGTGACCTGTCCATTGCTATAAGTGGGGTGTTAAAGTCCCCTAATATTATTGTATTATTATCCATGATTTTCTTTAGGTCTATTATTAATCGATTTATATATTTAGGTACTTCCAAGTTGAAGGCATAAATATGTATACTTGTTAGGTCTTCTTGATGGATAGACACCTTAATTATGATATAATGCCTTTCTTCATCGCTTATTATAGCACTTGTTTTAAAATCTAGTTTGTCTGATATAAGTATGGCTATTGTGGCTTTCTTTTGACATCCATTAACATGCTAGATGGTTCTCCATCCCCTCACTTTCAATCTACACGTGTATTTAGATTTAAAATGAGTCTCCTGGAGGCAGCATATAGTTGGATCTTTTTTTTTTTTAATCCATTCTGATACCCTATGTCTTTTGATTGGAGCATTCAGTTCATTTACATTCAAAGTGATAATTGAAGGATATGAATTTTGTGCCATTGTGTTACTTATAGAGTTGGTGTTTCTGGTGATACTCTCTGGTCCTTTATAGTCGGTTGCTTTTGGTCTTTTTTCTCCACCCAAAGGGTCCCCCTTAATATTTTTTGCAGGGCTGGTTTAGTGGTCATGAACTCCATAAGTTTTTGTTTGTCTGGGAAACTCTTTATCTGTCCTTCTGTTCTGAATGACAGCGTTGCTGGATAAAGTTTTCTAGGCTGCATATTTTTCCCATTCAGCATGTTGAACATACCTGCCACTTTCTTCTGGACTGTCAAGTTTCTGTGGACAGATCTGCTGCAAATATGAGCTATATTCCTTGTAGGTTAAGGACCTTTTCCCCCCTTGCTGCTTTCAGGATTCTTTCCTGTCTGTGTATTTTGTGAATTTCACTATCATACACCTTGGTAATTGGTTGGATTTTGTTGAATATAGTAGGAATTCTCTGTACTTCTTAGATTTTGATGACTGTATACTTCCCCAGATTAGGGAAGTTTTCAGCTATGATTTACTTAAATAAACCTCTGCCCCCTTTTCTCTCCATTTTCTTACTCCTATGATAAACAAAATGTTATTCTGCTTAAATAAGTCACTGAGTTCCCTAAGTCTACTTTCATGATCCATTGCCTTTGTTTCCCTCTTTTTTTCAGCTTCATTGTTTCTGTAATTTTGTTTTCTGGATGATTGATATGTTCTTCTGCTTCATACATCCTCATCCTCATTTTAATGGCATCCATTCAAGTTTGCATCTCAGTTATAGCATTTTTAATTTCAGGCTGAATAGATTTTGCTCTTTATCTCTGCAGTAAGGGGTTCTCTAGTGTCTTCTATGCTTTTTTCAAACAGAGCTAGTATTCTTATAATTGTTGTTTTAAATTCTAGTTCAGACATCTACTTACATCTATACTGATTAAATCTCTGGCTGTCATTTCTTCCTGTTCTTTCCTTTGGGGTGAATTCCTCTGTCTTGTCATTTTGGAGGGGCCAAAAGCAAAATAAAACAAACTAAAAATTAAAAAATTAACAAAATTAAATTAAATTTAGTTTAATTTAAAAATACATAAAGGAAGCTAAATCTTACGTGTGTTTGTTCTCCTTGTTACTAGAAGCCTGATAAAACAAGGTAGAAAGAAAAAAAAATTTTAAAAATACATAAAATAAAATAAAAATTTTTTAAATTGTTCTTTAAAAAAAAAAAAAGCCAAAAGAAATAAGCCCCCACCCCCCCAAACCCCCAGGACACTAAATCCTGTTTCTCCTAGAGTTCAGGCTTTGCAGTACTCTATGATCAATAGACTTGGTGTGGGCAAGGTGTTTATGCTGATCTTCTGGGAGAGGGCCCCATTTGTCTTGATTCTGAGGTGAGACTTGCCCTGGTAGATGTGCACCTGCAGGGTGCAGCTGGACATGGCCTGGTGTAGCAGCTCCATTCTCCATTTGGGGGTGCTGTTTAGTTCACTGGGGTGGGTCAAACTGGTGGGAATGGGGAGAAAATGGTTACTCTCTTTTTTCTCTACTGGGAAGTGGGAAGTGTGTGCCACCTCTCTGTAGCAAGTTCTCACATACCTGCAAACAATGACCCCTCCTGTGTCCCTGGTTTCCATCAGATCCCCACTCTTAACCCTCCATGTGCCAAGCTGTCCACCAGCGAAATCATGCAGAACTCCAGTGTTTTATCTCAAGCATGGCTATGTTTCAAAATCCCACACTTAAGAGACCCCCCCACCCCCCAGAGTGGACCCGCACTAATCCTCTGAGGGAGGTTCTCCCTGTACCGTGGCAGGTGTGACTTCTCTCAGAAGGCAGTCGCCTGACCATGCACCAATTCAGAGTTTATGGTAAATCACAACATAACAGCCAGCACCAGGGTTTGCTGCCCTCAGCCACCATCTTTGTTCCTATACTGGTGAGCAAGATAGCTGAATGGTCCCCACGGGTCCTCAGCCTACGGAGAGGCTATATCACCTCTCCCAAATGCACTCCAAGCACTTCACCCCATGTGATCCTAGGGTCCTCAGGCTGCCCAGTGCTGGGGTTCCACCCTGCTCTTCCACCAGAGCACCTCTCAGTTCCCCAAGTGTGAACCTGGTGATGTCCCAGGCCTCTGAAACTTAAGACTCTGCATTCCACTGTTTGTAGAAAACTGACATTATTGTAACCCTCTCTCCTTTGTCCCCATCAATGGTTTTGGGGTATACTTTTCTAGTACAATCCCCTGTGTGTGTTTTCACTTTTTTTTTTTTTTTTCCATGCCTTCCCTCTCTCTCTCCCTACTCTTTTGCTACTCCCTCCATGATCAGGGTTCATTCCCCTGGGCAGTGCCTAGGGCTCTTTTCTCCCACAAATCAACTGTCTATAGTTCCTCCCTTGCAAAGGTCATTTTTCCAGTTTGTAGACATGCAGCTTTGTTCTCTAAGAATAAAGATTCCAGTAGATTTATTGGGTATTCAGAATGATTTGATATTTATCTATCAAATTTTCCTTGTGTTCAAGGAAAGAGGCAGCTGAGGGTTACCCAGTTCCTCCACCATATTACCTCTCTCTCCCAACCATTTTATTTGCCATCCTTTCATATTACCAGTGTTTGTGTCCTCAGTATACTACAGGTAGGTGGTCATCTTTTCTGCCAGTATACTACAGGCAGGGACCATCTTTTTTGTTCTTTGCATGATGAATAAATAGTAGCATTCTGGAGTTGAATGTATGAATGTAGCAATGATGCAATTAATGACTCTCAATTTCAGATTCAAAGAAATATTTTTGTACATTGGTCAATGGGGAGTGGTATATTTGCCTCTGAGTCCATATTCTTAATATAATTTTATATTGCATTCTTTTTACCTCACAAGATTGGCACATGGTAGACCCTTAATTAATGTAGAGTGACTGAATGAAGAAATCAATTAATGCATGGCATTCATAGGCTCCTGTCCCTTGAAGCTATTTTTAGGAAGTAACACTAGACAATAAATATTCTTTTTTAAATGTTTTAATTTTTTTTCATCATGATAAATATGCTCTTTAATGCCCATCCCCTATTTCCCCTATCCCCCATCCACCTGTTCTCTGGTAACTATCAGTTTGTTCTTTATAGATAAGAATCTGTTTCTTGTTTTGTCTCTGTCTCTCTGTCTCTGTCTCTTTTTTCCCCTTTGCTCATTTGTTTTGTTCCTTAAATTCCATATAAGAGTGAGATCATATGATATTTGTCTTTCTGTGACTATTTCACTTAGCATTATACTCTCTAGTTCTGTCCATGTCATTATAAATGGCAAAATGTCATTCTTTTTTTAATGGCTGAATAATACCATGCCATACACACACACACACACACACACACACACGCACATGCACACGCACACACATACACACACATACTACATGTTCTTTATACATTTATATATCAATAGATACTTGGACTGCCTCTATACTTTGACGATTGTAAATAATGTGGCAGTAAACATAGGGGTGCATGTATCCCTTTGAATTAATATTTTTGTATTTATTAGGTAAATACCTAGTAGCATGGTTATTGGGTTGTAGGGTAGTTCTGTTTTTAAGTTTTTGAGGCTCCCCGTACTGTTTTCTATGTGGCTGTACCAGTTAGCATTCCCATCAACAGTGCAAGAGGATTCCTTTTTCTCACATCCTCACCAAGACTTGTTTCTTGTGATTTTTATTTTAGCCATTCTGACAAGTGTGAGGTAATAATTTCATTATAGTTTTGATTTGCATTTCTCTCATGATGAGTGATATTGGACATCTTTTCATGTGTCTGTTCATCAACTGGATGTCTTCTTTGGAGAAATGTCTGTTCATGTCTTCTGCCCATTTTCTTAAATTGGAGTATTTATTTTTTGGGTATTGAATTGTGTCAGATTATTATATTTTGGATACTAACCCTTTATCAGATATGTCATCTGCGAATATCTTCTCCCATTCAGTAGGTTGCCTTTTAGTTTTGTTGATTGTTTCACTCACTATGAAGAAACATTATTTTGATGTAGTCCCAATAGTTTATTTTTGCTTTTATTTCCCTGGCTGCAGGAGACATATCTAGAAAAATGTTGCTATGTCCAATGTTAGAAAAGATTACTGGCTGTGCTCTTTTCAAGGATTTTTATGGTTTTAGGTCTCACATGGGTCTTTAATGCATTTTGAATTTATTTATTTATTTTTGCATAGTGAAAAAAAGTGGTCTAGTTTTATTATTTAGCATGTGGCTGACCTGTTTTGCCAATACCTTTTGTTGAAAAGACCTTTTCCATTGTATATTCATTCCTCCTTTGTCAAATATTAATTGTCTGTATAATTGTGGACTTATTTGGGGGTTTTCTGTTCTACTCCATTGATTTGTCTGTCTGCTTTTATGCCAGTACCCTACTGTTTTAATTACTACTACTTGGTAATATAATTTGAAATCTAGAGTTGTGATACCTTCACTTTTGTTTTTCTTTGTCAAAATTGCTTTGGCTATTCGAGGTCTTTTGTAGTTTCATACAGATTTTAGGATTGTCCATTCTAGTTCTGTGAAAAATGTTGTTGGTGTTTTGATAGAGATTACCTCAAATCTGTGGATTGCTTTTTATAGTATAGACATTTTCTATTTGTTCTCCCAACTCAGGAGCATGGAGTGTCTCCATTTCTTTGCATTGTTTTGAATTTCTTTGATCAGTGTTTTATAGTTGCCAGAGTACAGGTCTTTTACCTCTTTGGTTAAATTTATTCCTAGATAATTTATTGATTTTGGTGCAGTTGTAAATGGGATTGTTTTCTTAATTTCTTTTTCTGCTGCTTCATTATTAGTGTATTAGAATGCAACAGATTTCTGTACATTGATTATGTATCCTGCAACTTTACTGAATTCATTCAAGAGTTCTCATAGTTTTTTGGTAGTCTTTAGGGTTTTTTATGTACAGTATTATGTCATCTGCTAATAGTGAGAATTCTATTTCTTCCTTACCAATCTGGATGTCTTAATTTTTTGTTGTTGTTGCTGCTGTATGATTGCTGTGGCTAGGACTTCCAATACTATGTTAAATAAAAGTAGTGAGAGTGGACATCTGCTTGTCTTGTTCCTGACCTTAGGGGAAAAAGCTTTCAGATGTTCACCTTTGAGTATGACTGCAGGTTTTTCATATAAGGCCTCTATTATGTTGAGGTTTGTTCCGTCTAGATCTGCTTTGTTGAGGGTTTTTATCATGAATATGTCAAATGTTTTTTCTGCATCTATTGAAATGATCATATGGTTTTTATCCTTTCTCTTATTGATGTGATGTATCACGTTGATTGTTTTGAAAATATTGAAATATTTTTGTAAATATTGAAATAATCAAGTGGAAATGAATTCCACTTGATTGTGGTGAGTGACTTTTTTAAGGTATTGTTGGATTCAGTTTGCTAATATTTTGTTGAGGATTTTTACATTTATATTCATGAGAAATATTGACCTGTAGTTCTCTTTTTTGTGGTGTCTTTATCTGGCTTTGGTATCAGGGTGATACTAGCCTCATAGAATGAATTTGGATGTTTTCCTTCCTCTTCTATTTTTTGGAATAATTTGAGAAGAATAGGAATTAACTCTTCTTTAAATGTTTGGTAGAATTCTCCTGTGAGCCCATCTGCTCCCAAACTTTTGTTTTTGGGAAGTTTTTTGATTACTGATTCAATTTTATTGCTGATAATTGGTCTGTTCAACTTTTCTGTTGCTTTCTGCTTTAGTTTTGGTAGATTTTATGTTTGTGCGAATTTATCCATTTCTTCTAAGTTGGCTAATTTGTTGGCATATAGGTTTTGGTGGTATTCTTTTACAATTATTTTTATTTTTGTAGTGTTGGTTGTTATTTCTCCTCTTTCATTAGTGATTTTGTTTGGGTCCTCTCTCTCTCTCTCTCCCTTTTTGATGAGTTTTGCTAGAGGTTTATAAGTTTTGTTGATCTTTTCAGAGGACCATTTCCTGGTTTTGTTGATTTGTTCTGTTGTTTTGGTAGTTGTTTTGCTGGGTGTTTTAGTTTCTATTAGGCAGTAAATATTCTTCAGCAGAAAGAAAAATCTAGAGATTAATCAGTATATCCTACAAACTGGGTTTATTCCAATGATACTTTAGAGAACTTTGGAAAATGGTACATAAAGTTTGAGACAAAATAATTAGGCAACCCTTTGTTTTAAAACTTTCAGTTTAATTGTATGTTACTATAACTATAGTTCTCAATCAATGCATCTTAACTAAAGAAATCCAAGGGGCCAAAATTCCCCTATGAGGAGTATTTCAAAAGGTTTGACAGATTTCAGACTGCCCTGGGTTATCATCATCCATAGCACATTTCATGCTAGTAAAGCTATATTAGAAATATTATTTAAAATTATGTAATCCCATTTTACTTCATCATTGATGATATTGCCATACAAAACCACAAAAACTCTTATTTAGCATAGAACATGTGTATGGATTCAGAATTTGAAAGCATCTTTTCCTTTTTTCTTTATGGCCCTTGACATACAGTTTGTTCTTTGCTACCACAGTTTTGCATGATGGCCAGCAGTGGGTTGAAACAAGCAAATTTTCTCTTCACAGTGATGGACTGAACCCCAATTCTTCACATTTTAACCATTTTTAACATACAATAGCAGCACTGGTCATATTCAAAATAGAAGGCTAGTCAGAATTTGAAGAAAATGAGTACATTTAAGAATATTGTCTCTACTGTTAGATGTGCCAACTGGCAGTACAACTTCAGAAAATGTACCTAATTTTTTTTTAAAGATTTTATTTATTTATTTGACAGACAGAGATCACAAGTAAGCAGAGAGACAGGCAGAGAGAGAGGGGAAAGCAGGCTCCCTGCCAAGCAGAGAGCCCCATGCGGGGCTTGATCCCAGGACCCTGGGATCATGACCTGAGCCAAAGGCAGAGGCTTTAACCCACTGAGCCACCCAGGTGCCCCAGAAAATGTACCTAATTTTCAAAGATTTCCCAGGCAAGAAGATACCCCTGTTGAGGAATGGGGAGGGTTAACACTTTAAGCCATTATCAAGCATTAACATCCCAGCCAAAACTATTTTAGCCAGTGCTTTCCATGGTGGGAACATCCAGAGAAGATCAAAACCCTATAGAAGAGCAAGATAGAATAAAAAGCACTGATGAGGACAATACCTAGAGCCTACCAAATGCTGGATGGACAGAGGTGTTGTGAACACTTGTCTTTGTAGTTTGCAGTTATGTTGGGACCTGGCCAGATGATCAAGATTGTCCTGGGCTTCTCAGAAGGGGAATGCATTAAGTCACATCTTAACAATAAACTTTAAAAACACAAAGTCTTCTGTTTTCTAGGCTTAGCCTTTATAGGTTTCTAAATCAGAACTTCAAATTCATCTCCACAGCAAGATAAGAAAAATAAAAAATTGATGAAGGACTAAGCCAGTCATGTAAGTAACTAAAGATGCTAAGTCTACTTGTTCAGAATGAATGGAAATGAGAGAATAAAATCAACTAAACTAAGTAAAACTGGCCAAAGAAACACTTTGTTTTAATAGGTATAAAATATTACTTAGTCTAAACTATCTGAACAATTACTTCTCTTTGTTTTTTACTTAATTTGCCAATACTGAAAAGGCCTTAGGATGGGTACACTTAGAGTCTCAATGATCCATTTGGATGTCTTCCTTAATCAAATTTTCTGGATAATTACTCAACTATCCAGCTTCTTTTGGCCTGCAGATACTGCCTTTTTACTCCTCTGAGGCACAGTTATTATACTGGAGAACTTTTCTGTCAGTTCTGTTCTCATGGAGAGAAAAATAAAAGGTGAAACATATCTACTAGCTTATGGAGACTTTCTCAGAGACTTCTTAGAGCAAACCTACCTATTAGTTGAAGCCTGTCTTAACTCTCCAAATCAACATTAAACTTTCCATATTGGGACAGCCTAGCTGTGGTCCAGGGTGGAGACCACCAAGGACTCCCTGACAAACAGAACCATCATGCTCTTCTTTTGTGGAGAGAGGTGTGCAAGCTGAGGACAGGAACTGGATAGTTCTTCCTCCCTTCAATAAAGGGAGCTTTTTGGAGGGGAAGGAGGATAAGTTTTAGGAGAAAATCAAGTTCTTGGAATGACTGAATAACTCTGGCCAGAGAGATATTGCAGTAACTCTGAGAACAGTTATTTATGAAATATTTGTTGTTGTTCCACCAACACTTATGCAAGACATCCATTTCTCTAGAATGTGCCATGGTCTTGGAACTCTGCTAGTATGGAAGCACTGAACACTGCTGTAGCATGAGCACTGTGTAGCAGAGGAGCTGCCGTTTTGAGAGGTGGTAATAACTGGGTTGCTTTAGTGTTGATTTAGTTCTCTAATCAGGCATGGTCACCTCCTCTGTCTGCCCCATTAAAAACCCACATTTTCTTCATCTTCATAGCACCATCATGTTTTGCATACTTATTTTCAAAACTGTAAATATCCAGTGGAATTTTGGCAAAATGAATCTCCTCATGGACAAAGACACCATACTCTGTACATAAACTTCACTTATGGAGTAAAGTTTATGGAGTTGTGTTTTCCAGGTTGAGGTCTACAAGAATTAAGTGCTCAATACAAGTGGCTTAATGTTGCCTTATTTATATGTCTTTGATTGGCTACAAGAAGCTTCAGTTCCTTCTCATTTGCCAAAACCACTATGAAAGCCATGCAGATCACTTACTACATTATTCCAGGTGACACAGTTCTCAAGGTCATGAGGTGAACAGTGCTCCCTGGAGTTACTACTGACTGTAAAATGTACTATCCCTGTACTTCTGGAAGTAAATGACACCAAGGCAATTATTGGAAGGTAATAACCTTAACCTCCTGGTTTCTGAATATAAGATATCATTTGGATTCCCTTGAGGCTTCATTAATATATAAGATTCTCTGTTACTTTTCAAGATGTTCCATCTATATGTAAGACCCTAGAACAGTGTTTTCTGAACCAAGGCACTTGTATGACAGCAAATACACATGATTATCAGGAGGGATGCAGAAAATAGAACCTATTCTTATAATCATTTCAGCTGGCAAAAGGAAAATAAGCTTTACAAATATTTATTACAAAAATTGCCACTTATTCCTTTAGTCTGTCCATATAGCAGATGGTCACATGTCATATAGAATAGGTGATGTGTCCTGAGGGAAAAATGGAATTCTGCAGCTCAGCAGGGGTGATGGTGACCTCCTCAGTGCTTTACCTTTGCTACCTTTCATCATATTGTGAAGGATTTTGGTTCACATCTATCTGGTTATGTGGTTTTAGAGATTTTGCTTTTGATTATTAATTAAACTAAGTTTCACCAAAAAAGTAGCCACAGACTGAAGATATTATCAATAACACGTGTACTAACTGAAATCTCCATGCCTAATTAATAATCTTCTTCAGATATATAGAAAGGAATAACAAGAGGAAGTTAATCAAATATAATTTAAAAATGGGTCCAAACTTTAAAATTATCAATGACTATTGAAAATATGGATTTATTTCTAGTATCTTTAACAAAGGACCTAAAATTGATCATAAATATATGAAAACAAAGAATCTAGGAGAGGAAATCAAACCTCTATAATTTTTCAACAATATTTTAAATAAACTCCTTTACAAAATATCTTTTGAAGTACTTGTAAACAATAATATATAAATGAATAAATAAATACATGCAAATAAATATGCATATATTGGAACTACATGTTCACAAATGTTTCAAAATATTCCATTCTGCTTTGAAACCAAACTTAAATTCTCTCTCCCTTATGTGTGATAAAACATATTTGACAAACATTATTTGAACTACTTTTAATCCAGGTTACCCCCTCTATAATAATGTTTTGTTATGACTTTTTAATCTTGCACATTAAGGACTTTTCATTAAAGTGAGCTCAGGTTAGTATTTTTTAACCTGCTCTAAAATGTTAACATGAGCCACAGTGGGCTACCAACTCAATAATCTTCCAATTGTCCCAAGCTCCAAATGGCCCATCGAGGCTCTATTTGTTCCAGTCTATTGGTTAAGTATGTATTTGTGTGGTTTTTAAAAACATTTAGTTATTTACCTAAGAGCCTGAACAGCTGGTCTACTAGGTAAAGGCATTAGGAGACAGTTAATGTTATACCCATTCGATTTAAATACATTTTTTATAATGAAAAAATTTAAAAAGCAAAATCTCTTCCCTTTAGTTCTGTCTTCCTCTATTGTGTAAACATAAATTGTAGCACACGCTCTGCATAGTAAAGTCTGTTCTAAGAAGTTCATATAGAAAATCATATCTGCTCATGCTGTGGGTCAGTGACCATATCCAAAGTATAAGATTGCAATATTTCATTTTTTTTCTTTTCTTTTAATATCAACAGTAGTTAGACCATATTATAAAGTCATTCCAAAGCTATAGGCACTACTTTTTGAGTTCAGTATGTTTAATTACTTTTTTATATATACTGATAAAACTAAGACAATCTAATAACAAATATGAATTTTATGTATTTAATGTGCTCAGCCAAAATAGTCACTGTAGATCTCTATTCCTCCAGCCGTCGTTTTTCAAACTCCTGAAAAATTTAGATTTTTATGTTAATGCATACACACACCTCCACACAAACTTAACACTGCGTATTCTAAAGACATGTTGTTGAACTAATTTTGGAATATCATCAAAAAAAAAAAAAAAAAACCACAAAAACCAAGAGGAACCAGTCCCCTGAACAAAGTATTTCTTCAGGACCTAAGTAAGCTACATACCATGCTAAAAATGCTTTAGCTATGCTGAAAGAATAAGAATAAATGGGTATATAATAGTCTAGGTTTAAACAACTCTGATTTTAGGCTCCTTCAAAAGCTAAATAAGTATTTTCTATATGTCATTTCATCTCCCGAAATGTAAACTTCTTGTAGACAGTGACAATTCTTTTAGTTCATCCTAAACATTTTATTGGTCAAGGTTAAGAGCACAACATATTCTTGTACTAATATTTAAAAGTTATAAATAAGGGACAACTGGGTGGTTCAGTGGGTTAAAACCTCTGCCTTCGGCTCAGGTCATGATCCCAGGGAAGCAGGGAGCCTGCTTCCCCCACTATCTCTGCTTGCCTCTCTGCCTACTTGTGATCTCTGTTAAATAAATAAATAAAATCTTTAAAAAAATAGAAGTTATAAATAAGACTAGTGAAATATTTAATAAATTGTTATAACTTACCTTGACAAATATACTTTCATAACAACCGGGAAGGCTAAGTAGGACTTAAAATCCTGATTCCTCAGAGCTCGTCCAAATGTGTATGTGTAGGGAGAGTAGGTTTCTCATCTCACCTACCTTTTCTTCTCATCCTCATTCTCATGCTGAAAGAGAACCTCCCAGTCTGAGTGCCTGCCCTCTCAGAAACTTTCTTCTTAAATGTCCCTTGGCTACCCTTCAGGTCTAGAGATTTGTACACCAAAGATGCTATCCATCCCTGAGAACAGCCCTGGGAGAAAGCCCATGCAGTCCCCAAAAGTGGACTTAGGGCCATTTAGATAGGAAATTCCAGGGTCTCCGGAATCTAGGGCAGGGTCTAGATGGGCATGTCACTTTAGGCTGTTGGAGTTCCTGCCCTTGTCTAGGTCTTTACTATTTAAAGTCTTTACTATTTATTCATATTCCTCATGGAATTTAGTATAGAGTCTTGTAAAGTACTGCTTAGTAGATATTGGTTGATTGATGGTTATTTGGTTAACGTTAAGTGAATTTTATAGTTTATTTATTCACCATAACCGCCACTCTGGAAAATGAAACCCATGAGATAAATATTATATTGATTAACCTCTCTGCAATCATCTAATAAAACAAATAATTCACTTTATCTCATTGCTATATGTTAGCCTAAAATCACAATTTCTTTTTAGAATAGGCTTGAAATTTTCATGTAGTAAGTATAGAAACAACTCAAAATCTCCTGAATTTCAAGTTTATATCTCTCTAGACTCTTAGTATTGCTAATACTTAGTATATTGTTAATACTGACCACTTAGTTGTCCAGAAGAATCGTAGTGGCCCCATCAGTCAGTGCCTGATGGTGTATCTGAAGTGGCAGTTACCATATTGATTGTAATGCCAGTGTTTTTACATCTCTTTATAAAGATGACTCCTAAAAAGATAAAAGTATCCTTTAGACCATGAATTTTAAAAAGTTACTGAATTTCATCATATGTTTAAGAAGAAAAAAGGAAATTTCAAACTTGATCCTCTCTTCTCTGTTTAGTCTAGCAGCTGCCTTGGACATTTTGCAAAAACATTTTTAAAAATATGATTTGCAATTTTAGACACTGGATCTTTCCTATGAGAATCACAAACAGTTTTTGAGTTCGATTCTCTGTGCTCCAGCTTTTACTCAATCTTGGTCAAAGCCCAGGATGAGAGAGGGAGATGTGTGAAAAACGAAAACTCAGACTCCTCTTCTGAAAAGTTAAAATGAATAAATCCAACAGCAAAAGTATGTCAATTTGAATTTAATGTCTTTAAGTCAATAGTTGCATTTTAATGTTTCAAATGATTAGCACATTATAGACAAGTCATGGATAAATAAATTAAAGCTTATTAATATCATTTCTAGGAATCCCAAATAATTAGCAACCTCATGCATGGTGAATTCTAATTCTGTTTACATTTGTATTTCTAAGTCTGGTACTAAGGCACAGGACAAATCAATGAACCACTAATGCAGACTATAGATTGCTTAAAAGATGCCATATAGAGAACTAAAGTATCCCCAGAAGTGATTTAAACAGAATGCAGAATGGGGACTTATAATTAGAAATAAAACATAAATAGATGAAATGAGAGGAAAACAATAATATTTTAAATAATATTTAATTGTTGCTGTAGAACAGCTAGGTTGCATTAGTCTTTGCAGCAAGTTGTTATGCTTCAACTTGATGCTTCAGCAAGATGCACAATGACTATGTCAATGTATCTAATGAAGATGTCCAGTATAAATGTCCAGCATTTAAGTAAAAACTCAAATTTTGATTAGAGTATCAGTATTCTACTTGAGTCTCATACCTGTGAGAAATTGAAAACTTGTATGATTTTTTAAAAGATTTTATTTATTTATTTGAGAGAGAGAGAGAAAGAGAGAGGAAGGGGGAAGGAGATACAGACTCCCTGCTGAACAGGGACTGAGCTTGATCCCAGGACCCTGAGATCATGACCTGAGCCAAAGGCAGATGCTGAACTGACTGAGCCACGCAGGCACCCCAAAACTTATGTAATTTTAAATAGTTGTATTTTCTAATGTATTTGATACTGTTACCTCTTCTTTCTACATAGCGGTTTTTTGGTTTTTGGTTTTTGTTTTGTTTGTTTTTTGAAGTAGAAATATGTATAAATGTGATACATTTGTCATTTGTTTTTCTTTACTAAAGAGTATTAGCAACATTCATTTCATATATTACATTAAGTCTCTAGTGCTATGCAAAGTAAAATTTCTTAAAGTCGAAAAAAAAAAGCAGTCATTCTCAGACCTTTTAAAAAACGTGAAAGTGCTTTTGCTTTCAGAGGTTTTATTGGCACATGTCATTTCTCCCTCTTTTGTGGCTTTGCATGCATCTCACTTTCCCCACCATCCTCTGCAAAATAACAATAGCTAAAGGATTTCCTACAATCCCTGACTACTGAAAGACACATTCCTTTCTTTCTTTTCTTTTTTTTTATTTTATTTTATTTTATTTATTTGACAGAGAGAGATCACAACTAGGCAGAGAGGCAGGCAGAGAGAGAGGAGGAAGCAGGCTCCCTGCAGAGCAGAGAGCCCGATGTGGGGCTCGATCCCAGGACCCCGGGATCATGACCCGAGCCGAAGGCAGAGGCTTAACCCGCTGAGCCACCCAGGCGCCCCCTTTCTTTCTTTTCCCTATCATCTCAAGAAGCTCAAACATTTGACTATGTTCACACATTTCCCCAGGGATGCCACAAGAAACAGGAGGACGAGGTGGTTTTGTCTTTGTTGCTGCAAGTGTGGCAAATCCCTTTCTGGCAAAGAAAATGAGTGGAAAGATAAGTGAAATGTCAGGATAACTTGCTGTTTAACTCAGGTCATCTGTTGAGAGAGAAAAAGAGAGAGAGGGAGAGAGAGATGGAGGGAAACCATACACATTCATAAGCGTTGAGCCTTTCCTGAGGTTTATATAAATCCATGTATAGTCATTCCATTGCTTGGTTAACGCTGTTAGTGATAATATGTATTTTCTGCATATGAAAGAAACAACTCAGCCTTTATTTGGCTCCTATAAGGAACATATTTTGTAGTTTTCCAGGTCATAGAGTTTACTTGGCAGAGCTGAAAGTGAGCCTCACTTGATCCTGAGTCAAGACTGACTCTTCATCCGCCTTTGATTTATCCACATATAAGTTGGTGGTCCCTCATCTAGATGACATAATAACGGTTTCAGAAGAGAGCAAGGCATGCAACACTGTACTCCAGTTCAGTTCTATTATCATAAACGTGTCCTTTGGAATGAAAAAACCTTAACTTAAAGAACTTTCTGCTGAGATGCTTCCAAAAGTGTCCTCTTCTCAGCACGGGTTCCAGGAAACACTCATTTACTTCAAGCTCTAAATAATTTGATTATTCATTCTCTAGATACAATTTTTCTTTTATGTATATGACTTTCTAGTATTAAAATTAAGCAAATTAATCACACTGTTACATTCTATACATAAATCGGCAAAGAATGAAGTTCCACATGTAGTCATGGGCATAGGTAAGTTAGGTGGAGACAGTGAGACGGTATTTCTGGTTTAATCAAAGGTCTTATTGCCAAAATTTCTCTACCCATAGATATCCAAAATGCATATTATTAAACTTTGGGTTGTGACACTATCTGGAAAAGGCAAATCGTATTAAAATGTTATCTTGTTACTCAGCAATAAACTTGTTACTGCCTTCAACACCTGTGAGCCAATTAACATGGATACATTAAAAATAGGGATCTTTATCTAGGATGACCAATAAAAGAAGGAAGTTGTGTCTGCCTCCCCCTCACTGGACATATTGAGAGACCCAGAGTTCATCAGCCAGAGTGCAGGGAAAATCTTGAGGTGAATAGAAGTGGTAGGAGGTGGGGAGATCAGAAGGCTAGCATTTGAGGGGAACATCTTGCTTTTTCCGGGAGTAAAGGTGACTCAGCATTCCAGGAGTTCTGGGCTTAGAAGTGACCTCAGTTGTATGTCCATAACTATGGGAATTGGGACAGTACTGCTTGAGGGACCTTCCTTTTCTGAGGGTAGGCACGATAGAATCACCAACTACAGCAGAGGAGGTGCCAAGGGCCCAGAGGCAATAGCAGCATCATGCAAAGCTCATGGAGATGAGGCACTCAATAATGTGGGTGTAGAAGTTAAAGAATATTAGGAAAAAAAATATTGAACATTCTTCTACACTCTATTGGGGAACAAATGGAACCTAGAATTGGCAGAGCCTAGACTTCAGCAATTGTATCAAGGTGGATCTCTTCATACAAAAAAATAACTTTAGAAGGGGTTTAGGATGAATTCGCATACATGAGAATTGGGTACAATTCTTCTCTGGTTAACGCTTACATTCTAATAGATGAGACAGACAAATAGCAAACACACGTGGATAACTTTCCACCCCCCTCCCCACACAACAGTTAAAAAAAGGAGTGCAGATTGGGGGGAAAAAAGGAGATAGAGAATAATAGAAAAATTATTTTGGATGTGGCTGTCCAGAAAAATTTCACTGAGGAGTTGACAAGTTAAAAACCAAAGAAGGAATTGACAAGTTAAAAACCAGCTGAGGAGTTGACAAGCTAAAAACCAAACATAGGGAGAGAACTTCTGCGTCTCTGAGTTGCAGTGAGCTTGACAGAGAAAGGAATGGGAAGAGGGAGACATTCAAAGAGCAACAGGGGAGAGCGTGCATACTTTAGGCAAGGTTGAAGGGAGGTATAGGGCCACAGCACTAGGTAAAAAGCTTGGAGTCACAGTAAATACAGTCACTGCAGCTATTAAAGGGGTGTGACAAAATCAAATTTACATTTTGAAATCAACACTTTTGTGAGAATCCAGGGCAGAGCAAGGAAGGAGAGAGGGGCCAGTTAGAGTCATTGTCTTCCCAGCGAGATGACATTCGCAGGACGAATGTGGTGGAAGTGGGCACAGGACTGGCTGATAGGTTCGATGTTTATAAATAAACCAAAGTGGGGGGTACAGAGAATGAGGGAACAGGGAGAAGAGTTTTGAGGGAAATTATGAGTTTAGTTTATACATGTTTAGATAGAAGAGTAAGCCAGGCAGTTGCGTATAGAATTTGGGAGGAAAGAGTAATAAAGATGATCTTATGTTTGTGTGTTTAAGTCCCTTTGAAGTGTTTTCTGTGTGCCTGTGCCCTTGAAGAAGCAGCTTTTCCTGGCACAGTTATTCATTCACAAGTTCATTCATTCATTCATTCATTCCGTACAGAAGAACTATCATTCAAAGCATTGAGCCAGGTGCTATGAGGGTATGAAAATGAGTAATGTGTGTTTAGAGGGTAGGCTGCACGTGCAGAGAGAGCATGCCTGTCTCCAGCACCTGCATGGGCTTCGGAATCACACAGTCCTGGTGCAACATTACTTTGTCCATTAACTGAGCTTGGGCCATGTGCTTTAACTTCATGTCTCCTATCTCTAAAAGGAAGGACTCAGACACTTAGTTTATGGCCCTTTGGGAAATGTTAACGTGGCAAACTTGAGAGGGTAGTAACCAACACTTAGTCAGTTTTTAGTAAACCACAGTTAGTGTTGTTTGTAGTAACATTTGCTTATATTAAATTTAGGCTGTGACAAATAAGTATATACATTGGTAAACAGGAAATAGTCCCGAAGAGAAAAGACCAGGATGCCAAAGAATCTTCAAGCATAGCATGTCAAAGAACCCAAAATAGACTAGATGTTCAGCTTTGAAGAAGTCTTTCAGGGATATTTCGTGACTGTATTTAAGTGAAATTCTGATACGAAAAAGATTAGGTGCTCTCATTTTGAAAGCAAAATTAACCTGATGGTTTTCCTTACTGGTTAGTGAATTGCTTAGTAGGACAGTGTTCAAGCTCAGTCTAAATGATCTTTAACTGAAGGGAAAATAGAGGGCCGAATACTCACATAAGGGGAGGCTGAAAAGGATGACCTCCTGGTTCTTTTACTTTAATCCTAGTGCCACGTCTTTCAGGGAATTTATAATCTTTTGGAGTATTTAAGACATAGAAGAAATGTACTGTCTTGCAAACCAGCAAGGGGTATGGTGTTTCAGAAAATTTTCTTTCTTTCAAATGCAGCAAAACTCTTTTTTTTCAAAGAATTCTTTAAAAAAATCAGTGTGTTAAGTGTGAGCCCTTTTGATAAAGTCTGGCCCGTGCCAGATATTTAGTCATATTTAAATAGTGATTTAACTTTCAGTGTTTTAATATTGTCATCTTGACTAGATTTTCATATCCAGGAGAACTTAAATGGACAATTCAATCAGCCAAGTTCTTTGAATTTAATATTTGGGTATGTCACCTGACAAAACAGTATTTGCCCCTCCAGTTCCTAAAGCATATTCTTAAAAGTGCATCATCATAATTTTAGAGCCATGATAAGGACTTATGAAGTTAATAGAAAATAACATTGACATTGAGATAATTCAGATATATACCCCTCACTTTGTGTTTAGTTACAGACTGACTACAGAAATGAATCAAATTGGGGTATGTTTTTAACACAGATACAAGCTATGAACTAAACTTTCTGTCAGTTTTGTGGAAGGTTTTCCCAATTCCATGCTGCAACAACTTATAAGAGGACCAACTTATAATGAAGTCCCAGTGCTGCCTCCTCTTGTCCTCTAGGAATTCAGATCCTGGGCAGAGGCCATTATCTTCTTGAACTATCACCCGACATTCAGAATGGAAGGTTCAGGGCACATGAATAATGTCACATGAGGAGGGGAATACCTGTGTTCCCAAGCTTACCAATTCCCATATGTCTGCCTATCTACCGGTGGTGGCAGGGCTACAGCAAGAAGCCAATTATTTAAGAAAGTTTTGTTTTGCAGTAAGGCAGGTTCTCTGACTGCTGCACATTAATTCCTGGCTCTAGATATGATGTCCACCTGGTTAGTTTTGCCTGCAAATGTCAGCCCACAACAAAACAACTCTAATCTCTACCATTATTAAGCAGAAAAGAGATTAAGGCTCTTGTTGGACCTGATTGGAGAGTAATTATGATTTAGCCTACCAGAAGACTTCCTACTAGGACCATTTGACCTGCTTCCATGTTACAGAAAGAAGCTTCTTCTATTATGAGAACTCGAGCAATGGACAGACCTCACTTGCAGAGATCTCTGTGGGATCTTATGGTCCAAAAGGAAGGGTCTCTGCTCAAATAACATCCTAGAAAGAATGCTCCTAGGGAAGGGGATAGAGTCTTGGAATCCTGGAAAAGAAGAAATATAGATAGTTTGAAAATATTATTAATGTATAAATGTCCCAACTTGTTTTTAACCACTGAATTTATCAGGCTCCCCTTAAGAAAACCAAAAGCACACTGGTGATTTCAACAGCAGAGCATAGTGTCACGAGTCAGTTAGAAAAACTTTGGAGATGGGGCGCCTGGGTGGCTCAGTGGATTAAGCCACTGCCTTTGGCTCGGGTCATGATCTCGGGATCATGGAATCGAGCCCCGCATTGGGCTCTCTGCTCCACGGGGAGCCTGCTTCCTCCTCTCTCTCTGCCTGCCTCTCTGCCTACTTGTGATCTCTCTCTCTGTCAAATAAATAAATAAAATCTTAAAAAAAAAAAAAGAAAAACTTTTTGGAGTCATTAGACAATCGGAGGAAGGCACAGAGCTGGAACCAGGCTTCTGAGGAGGGAACACTATCCAGAAGCTGGCAGGAGGGTCCCTGTAAGGCTGAGACATAGTTCTCTGAAGAGGCACCATGGGGCTGGTCCTGGGAGGGGAGACAAAATTTCTCGGGTTGGATTCATCTGCTGTTTGGAACCAAATAGAACTACCAGAGTTAAGAAGCATCTATGAACAAAAATACATGTAAGAGCCTCTTCCTCCTCCAGCCTTTATGTTCCCCTCTGGGTATCACTTGGGAGAATAAGAAGATGCGTTTAGAGCTGAGAGACAATGGCCTAATAACCAGCATAGTCGCAGTGTTAAATTCACCTGACACTTCATTTGGTTGTCTTCTGACATGGGTACTTCACCCTATCAATAAGGAAAATAAGGCAGAGAAATGTAATGTGACTGGGATTTCAAACTTGAGCCCCAACCCCCGTATGCCAGCCTATAGCTCTTTCCTCTCTGACAGACATTTTTTGAGGAGTCTTTTTTTCAGTGGGAATTAATGTGATAATGTTCAAGAAGAAACAGTCCACCTTGCATTTTGTAAGCAGATGTCAAGTCCTCAAAGCTTCTGCCTCTTTTACAGGACCTTGGTGCTCGTTAATATAGTGCTTCCCATCCTGTTAACAGTCAGTAAAAACTTGCTTTCTCTTTTGAGAAATTAAAAAAAAATAAATGATTCTGAAGTAATCATCAATGTGCTTTCATACATGTCACCATTTGGATTGTTGAGGCAGGAGGGCTGAGAGCTAGCTTCCTGCCCATTCAGTTTGATAAGTAGGGAACATGGGTCTCTAACATACTGGCCGCTTACATGAATCACTTAAAAAGTACATGAGAAGGAGATGGTGAGTAAATAGCCTATCAGAGGATCAATCCATACATTTAGTTCTCATGCCATTGTACTAAAATTATTCTTTTGTTTTTGACATTCTATTTAAAAAGTCTATTAAATCATAATGTTCAAAGTAGAAAAAAATATCCCTCTGTGCTCTTGCGTATAGAAAAGTACAAAAGGTGTTTAAGATGTCTGACTGGATTTTCTTTTTTCCATTGCTGATAGAAAACCAAATCCAAAAAAGTTTAGAGATACTGAAGAGAACTTACTGGAAACAAAAGAGACATACTGCAAAAAAAGCATGTGGATCCAATAACAAGGGCAGTAGTGTTGTTCTAAAATTTGTTTGTCCTTTCCTTCAGCTTACACTATTTACATATTCACTAATTTTACAATGGAGACCTCTTGAACATATCAATAGATCGATAAATCTATGATGTTAATGGGGCCATCTTTAACTCTGTCTTGATGGGAGGGGTTCTGTGGATAGTGTATTATGTTGCTATAAAAGTTGGTACTAAAAAGATTTGTAAATATTGATTGAGACTTTTAGCATGCCAGTCAATCAAACAGAAGAGGTAGTGTTGCAGACGTACAGCCTGAATCCATTCAAAGAATTAAATGAGATAAGCTTTTTGGTTTCCTGAGATTCAAACCATCTCTTGCCATTTTCTTTTCCTTCCTGTGCACCACAAGGTGCTGTTTCCCATCTCTGGGCCTTTCCACCCTTTCTCTTCTACCTGGAATGTCCCCATCCACACTCTGTCAACAAATGCACCCTTTTTTGAAGGCCCACTATAGCCCAGTTCCTTTACCTTATTCTCTCTCATCTTTACCTCATGCTCTCCCACATAATCCACTGTTTATCCTAAATCATTATTCTCTCCCTTCTTAGCAGTCCTTAGGAATGATACACTTTGCCATTCATTGATCCTGTTACCTCAAGGGTATTTAATATATCTTGCTCCTGGTCTATGAGCTCCCCAGGCAAGGTTTTCATCTTATCTTTACCATCCATCCACCTCCCACTGCACCAGCTGAGAGTAAACCACAGGTATATTCTGAATGTTTCCTTGCTTGGATACAGCAATTTCCAATTTCCAAAGCACTCTTACAGATATTATTTTTTTGAATAATGTGGGAACCATGGGAGCTAGATAATGTCATTTCCTTATACTTAAAGACACTGAGACTCTGATTGGTTAAGGGGATATCTCATGGCGAAAGTCAGCAAATGAAGAGCTAGGACTAGATACTAGAGTCTCCAAAAATAAATTCAAAGGTCTTTTGGTTACAAATTTTAAGGTATTTTTTCTCCATGCATTATCCTAGGATAAATTCAAAATAAAAAGGGCGGGAGGAGTAAAACAAGGCTGTAATTATTCTCTAAGTGTGTTTTATATATTTATTTTACCGGAATATTCTAGATTATTTTGTTTAAAGTTCAGATGACCGAGGCCCCACTGCAACTTGATGAATCAGATCTCTTGGTGCAACCTAAGAATCAAACTATATTTCAGAATTTACTGATACAGAAAACTGAGCAATTGAGGCAAACTGGCTGGTTCTATTTTGTTACCTTATGAGTTCAAAGAGTGAAAGAACACTTTCCTTTGCAATTCTATCACTTAGAACAAACTCTCATTTTTTAGTTTCCTAATATTCCATCTCCTTCATCACTTGCAGTGTCACTTTCATGGAGTGGATATAAAATAGGCATAAAACCTCCATAAAACATCCATCAATACATTTAACTGTAGCTGTCAACCCCTGGGGTATGTTTAAAGGTGAGAGGTTAGGACAGAAAGCCATAGGTAGCAGAACATTATATTTTGCCAGTGCCATTGACAGGCAAACATCCTTTCATTTTTAGAGCACGTACTCATTTTTAATCGAGACTGCTCTCTGTTTTCTCTTAGTCTACATGTGTGCAAAGGCAATCTGGAACAAAACTAGCAACGTTCCTAGAAATATCATTCCTAAGACATGGGTAGTTTTCTCTTTGAGAACAACTTCAGAGACAAATCTTTGCCATGATTGTGGATGTTTGAAAAGTGTGCTTTTTTGACTGGAAGTAGATTGAGCGTGCTGGGATGGAATATGTGTAGAATGAAGACAGTACAGGGTGTAGCCCACTTCGGTGCAAAGGGAAGACAACACCAGGAGAGAGAAAGACCAAGACTGTAGCAGGAGTCTTTGTGCATCTTGAGTATCTCAGCATAGAGTAATTTATCAACAACACCAAGCCTCCATGTGAATGCCTTTGCAATCTCTCTGCTAGGCCATCTTTCTTTATATCTGTATGTATATACAGATATACATATGTGAATGTCATTTTATTCTTTATTTCAAAAGTTATAATTTATTCAGCAACCATTAACTGAGTGCCTTTAAAGAGCCCACAAATACACAATTTCCTTCATGTTTAGCCCATTCTCTTTCACTTATTCCCCCTTTCCTGTTTTGTTTGAGTCATATGGCATGCTGTATGGACTAAAGCGGGTTGTATTGGACTTAATAACTCATTCTAGCTCAGCCATGTGTACAGTGCTTATTATTTGGGAGGGTTCCACCCACTAACAGCTCTGGCTTCAGAATATATTGTTTTCAGAGCTCTTCTGACATCATTCAGGCGTGCCGATTGTACCCAAACAAATATGTCTGGGCTTGATAAGGCTAAATTGCATATAAGCTCAAGCTCTTCTTTGCTATTATGTTTAAACAAAAATAACCATGTTATTTCCAGATCCAGTCAGACCACAAGAAAAGCTACCAGCTCTTGCCAAATATCAAAGGATAGATTGGTAAGAACAGAGGGGAAAAAGACAAAACTTATTTTCCTTCTTAGAACAAGTAAAGCAAACAGTCCAATTGGAAGGCTAGAGGCCTTGTTTGATGGACTGGCCTGGGGATGAAGCCAGCTTCCCCATGCCTTTATCCCCTCTAGTCAGAAAGCAGCACTTTCTAAAACAGGCAGTACTGACTGTATTAGGCCGGGTTCTCCGGAGAAACAGAACCACTGGTATCACACACACACATACACACACACACACTCACACATATTTGTATGTTATAATGCACACATACATACTTTACATATAAGTATATTGTGTGTGTGTGTGTGTGTGTGTGTGTGTGTGTGTGTGGTGTGTATAAAGAGAGAGATAGGTTCATTATTAAGGAATTGCCTCACACGATTATAGAAGCTGAAAAGTCCTTCAAATCTGCAGTCAGGAAATTAAAGATCCAAGTGACCTGATGGTATAGTTCTAGTTTGAGTCTGAAGGCCTGAGGACCAGGAAAGCCAGTGATGGATGTTCCAGTCTACAAACTAGCAGGCTTGAGATCCAAGAAGAGCCAATGTTTCTGTCTGAGCTCAAAGGCCAGAGAAGAGCAATGTCCCAGTTTAATCAATCAGGCTGGAAAAGTTCCTTCTTATTTAGACTTTTGCTCTATTCACATCTTCATTTGGTTGGATAAGGCCCACTCCAAACGGAGGGCAATTTGCCTTACTTTGCCTGTTGATTCAGATGTTAATCTGATGTAGAAACACGCTCATGTACCAACCCAGAATAATATTGGCCAAATGTTTGGGCTGTCCATGGCCCAGTCAGGTTGACATATAAAATTAACCATCACACTGACCTTGAATTCAAGGACTTCAGCAGACTGGGGATTTGAAGGCCATGGAGTCTAAACCCCTACTTAGGACAGGTGTCCCTTCCTCCCCCTCCACTGTTGTCATCCAGATTCTTCATGTGCATCTCAAATTATACTTTTCCTGGGTGGCCCACTCTGTTGTTGGAAATGTAGACTGAAACATTTATTTGTATCTGACCTAGTCACTTCATACGCCTACATCTGTGATCGAGCCCTTCCTCAGCTTGGAATTCTTTAAGTAGGTCTTTCCCTTTCAGTCTTCTCGTATGTTGTCAGACATATTTCACTCTAGTAAGATGGGGCTAGCAACCATAGAACAGGGAAAAGATAGTAAATGTGCAAATATGTACAAACAGCTCATGGAGGAGGATGGGAGGCATAAGGATCAACGTTCCTACACCTAGTTGTTGCTGTAAGCAAACTGACTAGAACTAATCAATCATGCCGTGGACTAGCACCCTGGGTGTTTCTTGTATTGCACTAGATGCTATACAGAAATATGAACTCTGAACCTGTATGATTACGACATAGATGGAAGAGAGGTAGAGAAAGGGCATGTTACAAATGCAGCAAAATGTACCAAGCAATATTTGAAAAACAGTCAGTGGGTGGTCAGGCTAAACGAGCTCAGAGGAGGAAGTATTCACTGGAGGCAGGTGGCTGAGAAGGGGTTTGTATTTTGGATGGGTATTGTTTATCTTCTCCTGAAGGGATGGAAAGAGTTCCTGGGAAAAGGAAGGGGTCTCTGTAAAGGAAGGAAGCGGGGAATGAGCATTTCTACTCAGGAATTGTTGGTTGAATGGTCATACCAATGAGATGCCACCTCCTGAGCTTTCTAAGGTAAATTACTCACAATTAGAAAATGCCTTAAGCCCAGACACTATCGGGTTCCATAAGATTAGGAGAAAATCCTGAAGAAGTTTGTTGGCTCTAGGGATTTAAGGTATTTATTTACCCAGACTGTAGGAGCTGTTCAGACAGATATGAAACTTGCCTGCACACATCTGTCCCCCTAATGGGCTGCATCATGTCCCCGGTGGCCACCGCTTGGGATGAACAGAAATTTCAGTCTCTCTCCGCACCAATTTTCACACCCCAGCTGCCAAGAAGGGGGGCAATTAATGTTGCTTCTGACAGTTATTCCAGTTTGGGTCCAGGCCCCTGGGATGAAAAAAATCTCACCGGGATAACTAAGAGTTATAGCTAGACTTGCAGTGTAAAGCTGCTTTAAAAAATTAAATTCAAATGTTTCAGATGACTGCTAGGCATTGGTGTCTTGGAAAATCTTTAGGATCACAAAAATTATATCTCTTTTATCCTTTAATTTGTTTTAAAATAATTATTGGTTATATAACATGTGCCCAAGCATGTGTTAGCTCCTGTAGTGTGAATACGAGAAAAAAGAAGGTAGAGAGTCTGGCTCTAGTGGATTAGACATCCAGTTGGAGGAACAAGTTACTGATTATGATACAGCGTCTCAAACAAGGTAGTTGCTCGAAACACCTTTGTTGAATAAGTCAGTAAGTTGCAGAAGACACACGGGAAAGTAAAGCTATTGAGAAGATTAAAAAAAAAAATTAAAAAAAGATCCACAACAATTAGTTTAATCCCAAACTGTTGACATCCCCTCCCATGCTGTCATATTTTTCCTAGTACTAGTTCTCTTTGATTACATGAAACTTTAAGAGAGTAAAAATATTGTGCACGCCCTTTCTTCCCACTGCAGAATCTCCAGGACTGCAGTTTTTGCTATAAGAAATAGGTAAGTACAATTAGTTTGTACGTCACGTCTAGTTATCACTCAGCTGAGCCGGCTGCTGAAGCTTTACATTTTCACGTAACACTCCTGTACATATCTCCTTTTTTAATTATTTCTACAGGTTTTAATTTGTAAACTGTCATGTGAGATTTGGGGCTGCCTTTTGCCAGAGTAACTGATATGATTGCAGAAGCAAATTACCATTTTACCTGAAGCTTTTTTCAGACACAGAATTATTACATATTTCTAGTGTTGGGGGGGCTCTCCAGAACAAGCTTCTAAGCAAACACAACAATTCTGGTCTCCTGAAAATTGATATATTCAATTAAATGCTCACAATCTGGTTAGCTTTCAATAAATACCATTTAAAACTGAAGCCCTCCCTGTTATAAGCATGACACCAGGTAATGAAGCTTGTATCATTGTTGCTCTCAAGATTTTCATCCAGTAATATGCAGCTTCAAAACTCTTATCATTGAGCTCCAAAAGCAATTTGACTCACATTATAGGTCTCTTGCAATAAATACCATCATTATTTTAACTTGATACTCCTTGTAGTAAAACCTTTTAATTTAGGTCCCACCAAATTGAGAAGAGGTGGAACTGAAATTTGAATTTAAAAAAATCATTTTTTCTTTATAGAGAGATGGAGGAGTGTGACTAGTTATAGAAAACCTCCATAAAAGCAGGAAGGAACAAAATATTTTAAGAAATGTTAACAGTTAATAAGCTCTGAAAACCCAAAAAACAGTCACAAACACATATATAATTGAAAATAACTTTTGGCAATAATTATGAATATAGATTTAACCGTAAACACAACACACATATATATGTATGTATATGCGTATGTATGTAAATGTCTGTGTTTGTGTATATATTTTCAAGTTACGAATGACTTTCAGTGATCACTATCATATGTGCTAAATGATACTAATGATCTCTATGTTGGAAAGATTAAGGTCCAGTTATCATAAGTACTTGAAAGTAATAGAATTGAATCGAAATGCCCACAGATCTGACTTCATTAATTCACAATGTCTTGCCCTCTAACGAGAGTGAATTGATGTTTTCGTTCTAGTGTATTTAATCAAATACTGGAGGAGCAAGAAGGAGGAGAGGGTGGAGGAGAAAGGAGTGCAGGCAACTTTTACTTAATATTTTCACTGAGAAGTCACAGCTGTCAATTCTCATTGACATTTTCCTATACTCTGCTTAATTAATGCCTTTATTGCCGTAAACTGAGTGTTTCTGCTTGCTAAGTAAAAACTGGGAAGGAAAGCCCTTTAATTTGACATTCTGCCTCCTCCAAGTAGATGTTAACCGGCAAGTTTAGCTAGCTCTCTTTTCTGATCACGATCTGGTAAGCATTTGAGCATGTAAATGCCTATTCTGGGTAGGAAATCATGAAAGACCTTGAATTTCATACCATGGAATTAGCACCCAAGAGGAACCATTAGGAGTGTTTAGCAAGGCCATAGATCAATTTCACTGTCATTTTTAACAAGGCATCTCTGGCTACAACATGGTAAGAATGGATTGAAGTGTGTGGGAGTGTCTAGCATAAGTAACTTTTCTAATGGTCCAGAGTAGAACTGATGAACTGATCCAAGAAAGGACATTGAGTATGAGGTGAAAAAAGCATATTCAATCTATATTTAAGGTATGTAACTAAGAAGATTGTGCCTGAGTATGTACTGGGCTTGAGGTTTGGGAAATTATTTGTGATATTCCTGAGTGTTCTGCCTTGAGACATCACACAGACATCAGTGTCGTACTCATAAGAGGAATTAGGGGGACACTATGCAAACCTGTTGGGAAGACTACCTAAATCCTCTGTCTCAGCAAGATTGCAGTATTAACTCTGGAGGAAAATTCAAGTACAGAATTTAACCATTGAGGATGTATTATTTGCTAGACACTGTGTTATGGAATTGCTTTTAAAGTAACAGTGACCAGAAAATGTAGGACTTTACTTAGGGATTAAACTGAATGGCTAAAAATGAAAAGTACTGGAGAAACTTATTGGAGAGGTGCCAGAGTCAGTAAGAGCCTCACTCGAACTGAGTTACAAGTTAGTCCTCAATATGCTTAGAAGTGAGAAGCGGTCTCCTGAGTTAAGATGGGACTCATAAGCAAAGGCACTGTGGCTGGTGTGTTGGGGGGATGGCTGTAAAGAAATCAAAATTTTAGAAAAGGACATAGCTGGGCATGAAATCTGGCCATTACTGTCTGGGTGCTCTTGCCTTGGTGCCTGTTATGAACAGCAGTTCTCTAAATGGAAGTGGGATAGTGGTACTGTTCCTGTGGCTGTTACATAGAGCACCCATGCAAGACAGAGGAAAAGGTAGGTTGGTTTTTCTTAACAGACAGATCGGTAAGTCAGTGAATAGAGGAAAAAGAGGCACGAAGTTGTATAATTATGATATATGCACTTTTTGGCATGCAGATTATATTTCAATACAAAGATGGAAAAAAAAAAACAAACCAGTATCCCAGTGAGGATGATAAATTACATGGTCTTTCAGGAAGGCAGGGACCAGCACTTACAGATCACCATGTAGTTTAGTACTTAATGGAATAAACTAAGTCTCCTCACGAACTAGCATGTTTTCTTGCCACTTCTGACCTCCTCATAAGCCCTATAATGTTCTGCATGGTTCAAACCCTCTTCTGTGGCTGGAGTTCAGTAAGTGCTCATTGAACTGAATTTTGCTAGTTAGAGGGGGGAAAAAAAGAACTAGAAAAATAAGAAAGATGACCAGATAGAAATATACCAAAAACAAATTAATTTACACATTAACCCACAGAGCTACTTTATTTTAAAGTGCTGAATTCTGGAATTTTGCTAAAATGTCCATGGGGCAACAGTTTGCTTCTTATTCCATCTGTGTTTCTCTGCTTATATCAACAGTACTAGAAATGTCTCAAAAAAGTGCATTTTGTGAGTTTCCAATGACTTACTTGCTCACTCATCTCATTATCTGGCAGGCCGTTTGTCTTTCTTTTTTCCTTCCATCTAACAAATGTAAAACCTCCAGGGTTTTCTATACATATCCTTTTTGAAAATGTTTGTTTCTGTTTGTATGTGGGTGTGTGTTTCTCTAAAATACAGCCAAAACCCATTAGAATATGCTGTCAGAGTCAGTGGTAGGATTTTGTGTCATTTCCCTTTCGACTTGAAAAATAGCATTTTAAAAAAAATATTTTTCATACACGACATTTTTCTCCCTATTCACTTTGATAGCACCACCTGCTTCGGGAAATATATATTTTCCACAAACCACTCAAATGAACTAATCCATTTTCACTATGTGTCCTTTTTGGCAAAATATCTACAGAATTTGCTTTCATAAAGATAAATTCTGTTGCTTTGCTTCTGTCTTATTTTTTTTCTCTCTCTTTTTATGAAAGGAAAATGGTTCCTTGTTTTCTTCCTTGCGGGGGAATGCACACAGAAATGAAATTCTAGGATCAATTAAAAACCAATGAGTGAAACTCTGGTTTTGGACAAATTTATTTTAACCTCTCTGTTTTTCCTTCTCATTTGTAAAATGAGAATTTTGGAGCAGGTGTCTTTCAAGTTTCATTTGCCAAAGATTCTGTGATTTTTTTCATGATATTTTACCTGGAATTAGAGGCAAATGTAACGTGGGTTTCTCGGTGTGCTGTGTGGTACATTAGGTATCATGATTTGTAGAATTAGTGGTACTTGGTGGCAGTTTTCCCATGTGGGGGAAAAAAAGAGGTTGGAATCATCTTTGAAATTATATTTTAATTGCCTAAAAGGGACAAGAGACCAAAAGAAGGAAGGCAGAATGGGGCCCAAATAGATTCTATTTCTTACAGACTGTTCAAAGGGGTTAGCCATCAACAATTTCTCTTTGACAGGATGTACAGGTATGTTCCCCATGAGCCTGCTTCCCAGCTTGGGTTTCCAATAGTGGGAGTCTGCCCAGAAGTATTCTAGGTGTCAAGATGAAAAGAGGCTTGTGTCTCAGTGTGAACCTAACATCTCTGAGCTTTAAGTTCTGTATTTAAGAATGTGGCAAATCTCCAGTTACAGTTGAGAATCAGGAAGATTAATATCAATGAAACTACTCTTTACGATCAGATACGTGAGCATGGGTGCGTATGTACAGACACACATATATACACATACAGAAGTGTACATACACATAGATACATATGTATCCATTTATATAAATTTGAGTGCATCTCTTTTGACAGAGATGGCTAGACCAGACATCCTCTACATGTGCAGAGCAGAAATTGTTAAGATCCAGACCGATCTAGGGAGCCTGCTTCCCCTCCTCTCTCTCTGGCTGACTCTCTGCCTACCTATGATCTCTGTCTGTCAAATAAATAAATAAAATCTTTAAAAAAAAAAAAAGATCCAGACCGATCTAGATGGAGCATATCATATTAGACTTGAAGAGTCCACCTTGAGAATCGTCTCATGTTACAGAGCTCAGCATCTCTTGGCATTTGGATGCATTTGGATGCTGAAATCCCAACCAGTGCTTTGAAAAAGTCGTCAAGTGCCCATCTTTGAATCTCACTTAATCATGCAGGGGTTTTGTGTTGTGGTGACACAGTCAGCAGCAGTGCTACAGAGCTCCCGTTTTTTGGGAAGGGTGATGGGGAAGAAAAGGGAGAGGGGAACAGAGAGAAGGAAAATGGGCATTGAGCATTCATTGTGTGCTAAGCCTGTTGAATGTACTGCCATTAAAGATATAATTACCTCAGGAGGTAGATATTATTGTTAACCCCACTTGAGGAATGAAGAACTATAAATACTAAATGACTTGCTCAAGGTCACATAACTGCTGAATGTCAGACCCAGGATTCAAACACTGGCAGCTTGACTGCAAAACCTAAGGCATCAACCACTTCTCTAAATTAGCTTCTCTTCTCTCGATTTCCTGAGCCAAATTCATTGCAAGGGAGAGTGACTTCTAATCAGGATTTTAAAGCTAATTTCGACATGGGTACCATTAATCCCTTCATTGGACAACTTCATGCCCACTCGCTCACTCAATGTTTTTGGCAGCCAGTGAAGTAGGGCCCCAGCTGTGGAACAATGCAACTCTTCAGTGCTAGGGCTCTGTGTGAATCGTGATGATGGTGCATTTAAGAGGGCACTGGGCCAGGCACTGGAAGGCCTGGGCTCTTTCTAATCCATTACTGCAATGAGCTACCTTCATGAGGTTAAGCAAGTCATCTCATCTCTCTAGGAACACGGATAATATCTGTCCTACTGCTGTTTTTAAATGAGATATTGCAAAGAAGTCTCAAAGAATGTGCATAATGAAAGGTAGCGGTTACTATTAGTTACCAATCTCTATTTTAACCAACAGGAAACATGTAGCCAGAGAAGTAACTGGCAGACTATCAGTGCTAAGTAACAGTGTAAGTGCAAGAATAAAAGGTGATAAGGGATGACAAAGACCAATTTGTTTGGACTTTTCATCCAATGCTTTGCTGTCACCTCATACTAATCCCTCCTGCCCATTTTATTTCTTTGGGCTTAAGTAAGAAAATTCACAAAATCTATGTCTCGACCAACTATTTGCAGTCCCTTCCCTTCTCAAAATAGTTAGGAAATGTAATCTTGTGTGTCTGTCCAAGGCAGCATGATTTTAATTCTTGTGTGTGGAAAGCCCACGGTACTGCTAACCAGAGCTGAGCCCGAAGCATTTCTTTTTTCTTTTTTTTATATTTGACAGAGAGAAATCACAACTAGGCAGAGAGGCAGGCAGAGAGTGAGGAGGAAGCAGGCTCCATGCAGAGCAGAGAGCCCAATGCGGGGCTTGATCCCAGGACCCTGGGATCATGACCTGAGCTGAAGGCAGAGGCTTTAACACACTGAGCCACCCAGGCACCCGGAGCCTGAAGCATTTCTTGCTGTTTACACTCCTTTGTTTAGTATGGACTCAGGTTACTTCCATTCTGGGATGAAGAAGCCATTGCTACCTGCTGTTCTTGAATGTCCCCGTAAGCAAGATTTTCCCAAGAGCTTTCCTCTGAAGAAAAGCAGAGCAGGAGGCGGGTTTTCAAAGTCTACAGCCTGGAAGAATCCCAGCCTCTAGGGAAAGAAAGGTCTCACCACAGGCTATTACTGGAATAGAGCTCTGAGTTTGTAAGTGGAAAGTGAGACTCCACTTGCACGTGCATGCACACTGGAGGTGCCTGGGTGCCAGTGAGTGGAGGGACTCACAGACGCCTCCTCAGATGGCATCTGTCTTCCTCTGTTCACTAGGAAGGTGTGCAGTCACGCTCTTCTCTGTGCCGAGCTCGGGAAGGAAATCGTGTCAGAGCAGGCAGTTGCTGTGATGCCAAAGATAGGAGCAGGAGTGCCTCTCAGGGTGAATCTGTACTGACATAAAGCAGAAGAATGGTGTGGTGGGAAGAAAATTGCATGGGCAGCCAGGACAACTGGGTTCTTATCCAAGGGACAAGTGGCCAAACAACTGTCTGTCGATTCATCTAGAAAATGGACTTACAGAGCCCTCAAGTTCCTGCCTAGGACTAAGATGATAAATTCATAGATCCTTTCACTGTATATCAGTCCTTAGACATTCAGACTCACTTACCAGTACTGTCGTGGAAACCCCCTGATACAGTACTTATTAACCCAGTATGCCTCTTTATTGTACCATTTGTATCTTTTTAATGTCTGTGAAAATACCTTCCGGATTTAGGGTTCTAAGACTCTTTAGTCCGTAATTCATCAGTTGTGCATACACCATATTTCAATAGAAACAGTTTTGTCCCCTCCTTATGCTTTACTTCACAACAGTTGGATCCCCTGTGTACCCTCAAGTACAGGTTCATACTTGTCCCTCTGAGCATCAGACCTTACTATAAAAATGCTCCATCCTCGTTCTCATTAATGGTCTCTTTTGTATCAGTTTAACTTACATTGACAAATTACAGTGTATAAGTGCTTCCTAAAGGTCTAAAAATGTTAATTATCACAATTCCTGTGGTAATATTAATAGTAAACACAATAATCTACATTTTAAAATTAAACATTTTTTGAATTCTGTCTCTGCTACCTAATAGCTGGTGACTCTTGGTAAGTTTCCTAACCTCTTGGACTTCAGTTTCCTGTTTTTGTAAAATAATGATAATGAAAGTACTTAATTCATAGAAGATTTTGGAATACATATGTGCTCATAAACACAGGCATGTATATACATACAAACAAACAAATATTTTTATCCAAGTTCTTTAGATTTGTCCGTAATATTCAATATTTCTTGAAAAATAAATCCATCCATAGATGAAGGTTTATCTGCATAGAGGGTATTTTAGCAAATGTAACACATTTTTCCAGATTAAAATTATCTAATTGTTCTGCATAAGAACAGCATTTTTTGAAAAATACGTATGAATTTCCACAGCAATGTTGTTGAGATTTCCTTTGGTTTATTTTTAAGTACTAGTATAATTGTCAGACATCAGTCTTACCTTCTACTATAATAAAATAACTTGGTAGTTTGTCTCAGAAACTAGAACATGAGTTTTCCTATGAAAATGATTGCATATTATGTCTCAAGTAATAGTCCGCATACCATATGACATTAATAGAAACTCACTGAGTACTTCTTAATCATCTACTTGATAACCCAACTCCTCTAAACTAGTGGCTGTCACCCCTGGAGTCACACTATTGGCATCACCCAGGTTCTAATTTAAATGGTTTTGAATGGTTCCCAGACATCAGTACTCATTTTTTAAGATTTATTATTTTTTTGAGATAGAAGGAGCATGAGCAGGCGGAGGGGCAGAGGGAGAGAATCTCAAGCATACGCCTTGCTGAGCATGAAGCCCAAGTCGGACTTGATCTCATCCTGACCCTGAGATCTGACCGGAGCCCAAATCAGGAGGTCTCTTATCTGACTGAGCCACCCAGGTGCCCCCAGGCGTCAGCGTTTTTTAAGAGCTTCCCAGTGATTTTAATGTACAGCCACAGCTGAGAAGCACCTCTCTGCTTTCCATAGAAGTTTAATTTTCAATGCCTTTGGTCCCTCAAATGATTCCTCCCTAAACCTCTCAAGGATCTCAAGGACTCTTAAACACCAGAGAGACCAAAAGGACAGCAAAGATTCATCATTATTTTAAACAGGGGAGTATAAAAAGATAAAGTCATATTGGACCTCTTAACCATTATCAAAACAAGGAGTACTTTTAAGTACCTTTAAGATGTTGAATAAACATGGCAGATAAATAAGGGCCAAAGACAAGAAAAGTAACAGAGCAAGTTATGTTAACTGAGAGAAGAAAAAGTAACAAAGAACCATAGCAAGTACAGCCTCAGATGCTCTTGATAATATACTATAATATGATGTATATATACATACATATATATATTTACACATGCCAGTTATAAAAAGTACTTATCACCCTAACCTTTACCCTAATACTTACACCCTAATCTTTAACCTAAGCTCCAGTCTCACTTCCATCTACTTACTCAACCTCCCTATTTGCCTGTCTATAGGCATTTCAAACAATGTGTCTTTAACCACACTCTTGATTTCACCTTCCTTTTATTTATTTTTTTTTAGATTTATTTATTTATTTAAGAGACAGCACACACATGAACATGTGAGTAGGGGGAGGAGCAGAAGGTGAGGGACAAGCAGATTCCACTCTGAGCACGTAGCCTGATTTGGGGCTTAGTCTCAATAGTCCGAGATCATGACCTGAGCTGAAATCAGGAGCTGGATGCTTGGGGGCTCCTGGGTGGCTCAGTCATTAAGCATCTTCTTTCCGCTCTGGTCATGATCCCGGGGTCCAAGGATCAAGCCCCAAGTCCCTGCTCAGTGGGAAGCCTGCTTCTCCCTCTCCCACTCCCCCTGTTTGTGTTCTCTCTTTTACTGTCTCTCCCTTTCTCTCTGTGTCAAATAAATAAATAAATAATCTTAAAGGAAAAAAAAAAAAAAAAGAGTTGGATGTTTAACTGACTGAACCAACCAGGCATCCTTTGATTTCACCTTCCTTTAATCAAGCTCTTCCTAAGATCTTTGAGTCCTCGTTGCTTAGCACCTTACCTGGCTCACCAAGAGAACTGAAAATGTTTATTGAATTAAATAACAAAAAAAAAGAATGAATGCATTTATTGTTTTGGAATTCAGGTAATTGAAGTCTCCTGTCTTCCCTTAATACACATTATCCCTAGAAACTTCACAGCAGAATGCAATTAGAGATGGAAATAAGAAATACTCCAGGGATATGATGTAGGTACTTACCTGGTCTTTCTTGCCAGGTTCCTCAGTCTTGAAGCTCCTTTCTTATTCTACCTCTGTTTAAAAAAAAAAAAAAATCTGTTTTTGTTCTTTGACATTAGCATTGGTATTCAGTCTCCTAGCTTTAGATTTTTATTTTTTCGCATGGACGTAGCTTATCTATAAGGAACTGCATTGCTTAGAGTAAATCTATATTACAGTTTGAAACTAAAGCCAACAGGAACTTACTGGTTTAGCATTGTCAGAAAATTCCAACACTCAGAAATTCTGGATAGTTAGGCATGTTTTCTTAACTGGCACCCTTAATATTTATTATAATAATATATTCTTAGTGCATTCCAGGGTCAGAGGCTTAAGCAAAACTACTTGGGTAATTCCAGCAACTGAGGAACTATTAGATTATTTCTCTGACATTGCCATAAATTTACTCTTTTCTGTCCATGTTCAACAGCTTTATTTATAAAGAGAACAGAGAACAGAAGGAAAATTCATATTATAGAAATGGAAAAAGTTTAGCCTATTCGTAGACTAAAAAGATAAAATACTATTTAATACTTGGGAAATTAATCTCATTTTTCATCACATTGAAAGTATTTTCTTATCTAAATTTATTTTAACAATCCAGATATTTTGGCCTCTAATTAATTTGTATATAGGCTTTCTTTTTCTTTACAGAAAACAACCAGAACTGACTTTGAGCCAGTATATGCAGGTATGGCTTTATGGAATGCTTATGACCAACATCCATTTTGACCAGTTGAGCATCCCTTATAATTCTTAAGTATTTTGAATATCACTCCTATAAACACCAATCAACAAGTTATCTATTAAACATCACCATGGGTAGAATACTTGCTAGTCTCAGAAGTGAATATAAACTAGTTTAAGGCCAGGCAGCTGTCCTTGATGAGATTACCAATTAGATGTGGAGAAGGGATCTAAACACATGCACGTACAAAATATATATAAATACACACACACACACACACACACACAATGCAGTGAAAGACATGAAGTAACAGATGTATCATCTAAAAGAATGTAGAACCAATCAGTTTAATGGCATTCCAACATAAACATACTTTCTGAGACCCTCCGTAGTGATCTAGGGAGACCTGAATGGTAAGACCCAGTCCTTCTTATCATGGAGCTCAGCATTTGATAGGGCAATAAGAGGGCATAGGCGACAGAGTGAGCACAGGCTAGAGTATCAAGGACAGAAGAGTGAATGGCAAGAAACTTTAGCTGGGTCTTGAGAATGGATGGGAATTTCATGAAAAGGCAGTTATGCCAAAAGACTTCTGGGTAAAGAGCAACTTAGAGGAGTTAAGATAAGAAACTATAAGGTGTGATTGGATAAAGTGGCTATTTAGATGACATCAGGAGATCTAGTTTGATTGTAAGGAAGTAGGAAGTGATATGGAAGGGGAAGCCAGTGTATGGATGGTTCTAGAAATTAGGCTAAGTTGTAGTTGCAAAGAGAAACCTCTAGAAACAGGGCCAGACTTCAGATTAAAAAAAAAAAAATCCTAATGAAAACAATGCCTATCAGTGGTAGACTGGCTTAGTAATATATCGTGCATTCATATAATGGGATGTTATGGATCTACAGGAAAATAAAACTATAAAAAGAATGAAAAATACGTTGGAAAAATTGTGTGAATGAACAATAATTAAAAACCTTTCACAATTAATTTCAAGTGAACAAAAGCATGCTGCAAAGCTTGGAGTTTAAAAAAATTAAAAGATCATTTCCAAAAGGTTGTGCAAAAGTTAGTTTTAGCATCTTTTTCACTAGAATAGAGTCCTAGAACTCTTCACAGAATGATCCCTGAAGTCGGCATGATGAGCTCCAGATGGCAAAAATGGAGAGATAGCAATAACTGCTGTGAGACTTTCAAGTCTGGTTTTAGGATATTTGGCACATCACTGAATGTGTTAATGTATAACTCAATGTTTAAATTGTCATTTGCTATCCTTAATTTTTAAGGACAAAATGAGGATCTGAAGTAGGAGATTTTAGAAGGAATATGTGGCGTTGACAGACAAAGAAAGAGAACATTAGCCTGGCATGGATAACTTATGTATCACAAGTTACATATTTTAAGTAAATGTTCACTGGATCATTTAACTTGGCATTTATAACTCGTGTCAAAAATAGAAACTTTGTTCATTGTGCAAGGTATGAGACCTATCATCTTCTATGGAGAGATAGAGAAAAACCTCATCTAGGCAAGAGCAGAAATCCGCCAAACTTCTCTGACTTTGAGAAGGTTACAGACAAGGTTGACAGTGTCAATGCATACAGCATGATTTATCATGAGCTTCAGAAGGCCCTCAATAAAGTTCCACATGACAGCCGTCCATTGAAGGCAAGAGCTAGGGAGATCCAGGGTAGAGCATGGGAGTGAATAAAGAACTAGTTAAAAAGAAAAGAAAAAAATCTGAGGACAGAAATGCTGCCGACATGTTGAGCTACATTGCCTTCCAGTAAGTTTGATAATGGCTAAGCTTTTTATATAATTGTGTTAGTTTTGGAGTTGAGAGCGGCATCTCAAAATGTTTATTGTGATAGAATTGCAGAAACCAGAAAATCTAGGTGCTTAATAGCCTAGATAAGATTAATTTCAAGTTAAACTGCCCCTAGCCTGGTTATGTTTTTACAGATTGCTGCAGTATTTGATCAGGAAGGAGGCAGAAAATAAACAGTCCCAGTGAACCAGCAAGTTGGCTTTTTAAACACTAGAAGTAACTTCAACAGCTAAGATGGAGCTAATGAACCTCAAGATATTGAGGGAACATATATTGGGCTGGAAAGCGGGATACCTGAGTTCCATCCACCTGTGAGCACTTTGGAGCCAACTTTTAATCTATGAATGAACAAATTGGAGCAAATAATTTCTGACTTTTCTTTTACGAATAAGCTTGCATGATAGTGCGATGATGACGACATAAAAGGTTTAGTATTGACCTTGTGCGGCCAGGGGATGTAGGGATGTCTGGATAATTTCATTTCACACTTAGATTAGAAAGAGCCCCCCTCTAGTCCCAAATCCATATAAACGGCACATAATGGAAATAATAGTGAAGGAAATGCCAAGCATTTTCTGTAAATTAAAGTTGTTTTTACTAAATTATTGGGCCATATTTTCTCGATGTGTGCTCTCAAACAAATTAATACTACTTGCAAGAAGAAAAAAAAGGAGATGCAAGAGTCTCAAATATATTGGATACATAAAAGCTGGAGTAGGCATAATCGTCTTGCAAGAGTTCTTAAATCTCTGTATATAAACTGTTTAAAAGTAAATTAAAATTATTCCTTAATGAAATACAAATCTGAAGTCACTTGAATAACTAATCATTTTATGACCCATGCAGTGAATTTTTAATGCCTACTTCTACCTGATTATTTTAGATATGTCTGTGTTGTAAATTAAAAGCTACATAAATCATTAATGTGTTGATACAGATCAGTGAACTGCTTACACTATATGTGATTCCTTAGGACATACAATGTCTGATTCACCTCCCTCCCTTTCAATTATATAACTGCCAGGCGCTTTTCCTCTGTTCATCTTCTGCGAGGTCTTATTAGGTAGAACTGTATGCCAAAGCTTTTATCACCTTCCCAACATAGTCTGATGCTTGCAGTCAAAGGGGTCTCACAGTGTAAAAATGAATAGGTCCAAAACCAAATAATGTGGAGATAGAATTCTATGAGGGGATAGGCTTTTTTTCTTCTTCTTTTTTTAAAATCCATGTTCCCAGGAAACTGTAGCAAGAAGACATAACCTCTGTACTTTTCTTAGATCAGTTTACCCTCTTTACTTTCCTTAAAAATGTCATGTTCTTTTTGTACCTTGAGTTACAGAGTTCCTGTTGCCTTGTAGAAGGGTCCTCATTGTATCCCTCCATCAGTCTCATAATTATACTTCCTTCAGAAGCCAGCTTAAGATCTGAATCATCTGATACTGATACTGATTAAAGCCACCCATAATTAGAGGAAGTTCAAGCTACTTTAGAGTAGTAGTAAGTTTATAAAGTTTCCACTATGAGACATTATTTCTTTGAAATGCTTTAAAGAGATAAAAATGAACAAGATACAGCCACCGTCATATAATGGTGAATAGCAAAATATTTAAAAAAAAAATAGTCAAAAAGTGGCATATGCCATGAAAGAACATCAAAGAAATTGTTGCAGGTATTTAATCAAGTAACAATTCATAAAGAATTCAAAGGACGAGGGGTGCCTGGGTGGCTCAGCGGGTTAAGCCTCTGCCTTCGGCTCAGGTCATGATCTCAGGGTCCTGGGATCGAGTCCCGCATCGGACTCTGCTTGGCAGAGAGCCCGCTTCCTCCTCTCTCTCTCTCTCTCTCTCTCTCTCTGCTTGTCTCTTTGCCTACTTGTGATCTCTCTCTGTCAAATAAATAAATTTTTAAAAATCTTAAAAAAAAAAATTCAAAGGAAGAATAAGGAATAGACACTGATAATATGAGGGGAGTCAAAAACAAAACAAAAAACAAACACAAAACAAAAAAATGGAAAACCTAACAAAAAAAATTAAATTCAGGTTAAGGTGGGAAGTCAGATAGTCAAATGTGACTCTAGGGCAGGACTTATAACATTAAAAAAAAAAGTTTAAATTTTCAAAAGTTGATCTGAAATACACTGAAATATCCAAGATATTGAGGTTTATAATTTTTTTAATCTGAAATGTAAAATGGTTATTTAAATTTTTGAATAGAGAGCTAACTTGGAACAACCATGGAAGGTGGGTGAAAGGGATTAGGCTAAAATGATAAGACCACTTAGAAACAAATTATCCACTCCATTTTTATTTGACATTGTCTGATATACACCAGATTCTAGGCATAGTGCTGAGTAGTTTAAAAAAAAAAAAAAAAGTGCCCTTACATTGAATGGAGCTTCATTCAAGTGGTTGGAAATGAACATTATAAACAAGTAATAAATAGATAATTTTTCTAGTGATAGTAAGAAGAAAAGTAGTGAAGGGAGCATACTTCCCTTGGTTTTCTATTTTGGATAAGGTGGTCAAGGAAGGCATTCCTGAAATCATTTCACGTGAGCAGAGGCAGTAACTGAAGTGCAAAAGTAAGTCATGCAGATATGTAGAAAATTTTGGTGCTTGTTTAAGGGCTATCTTGTTTTCTTCCACAGTATACTCCTAAGTCATTTTAGACAGCATATGTTCTCTTGTCTCTAATTTGTGTGTGTGCGTGTGTGTGTGTGGCAGAGTGACTAGTGCATTGTTGGTAATGTAACAGGAAGCATATTATGGTAGACAGAAAATGCATTCTACTATGAATTCAGAATCCTTGGTAAGACAGGGAGTTCCCCAGAATTGCCTACAGCCCTTTTGCTCAGAATTGTATAAGAAACTTTAGCTATTGGGGCACCTGGATGGCTCAGTGGGTTAAAGCCTCTGCCTTCGGCTCAGGTCATGATCTCAGGGTCCTAGCATCGAGCCCCACATTGGGCTTTCTGCTTGTCAGGGAGCCTGCTTCCTCCTCTCTCTCTGCCTGCCTCTCTGCCTACTTGTGATCTTTGTCTGTCAAATAAATGAATAAAATCTTTAAAAAAAAAAAAAAAAGAAACTTTAGCTATTGTGGAAAGCTGCCAGATACCTTGAATAAAGGAAGCCAATGATAAATTTCTTTCCAGTAAAGTGAAGGAAGGTATAACCTCATTAATGAACAAAAAACATAAAAAGTATTTTTTTAAATGATAAGCAGAAAGGAAGGGAAGTGAATTATAAGAAATTATGGGAAAGGGGGTGGTGAGAAAGAAAAGAGGAAAAGTAGGATAACATGGAAGGAGTTTAGAAGAGAGAAAATTATTAGGGTATTAATGATAAATGATGTGAAAGATAATGAAATGGATGGAAAGCCATAGGAAAGTAAGGCCAGATTCCTGCTTCTAGATACTGGACATAGGTGTTCAAATAATCTGTCTTATTTATTTGAAAACTGGTGTGCGAGGACTCATGCAATGTGAAATCCTCAAGAATTTTAGTTGATATTATTGGAACCTTTACAATAAATAGGTATTTTTACCAGGGATATTGCAACTTAAAATCACACAAGAGAGCTATTTGGGGCAAGAGCAAAAGACAAAAGGAAATCAATAACAAATTGCTGCCGCAAAATTATGTTTTGAATTTTCAGACTGGCTAGAGAGTAAAGAAGATATTCCAGACAGGAGGAAGCCACAGATGGGACAGCTAAAAAAATTGCATAGAAACTCTACCCAATAACTTACCTGACAATTATACTTTACTGTGTATGGGCAGAGTATATTTTAGGTCGCCTGGCAGAAAACAACATCAAGAAACCTGAAAAAAAAAAAATGGTGCAAAATTCATTTGATGTCCACTACTAAGAGATAGTCTTTGTTATGTTAGTCAAACAAAATTAACTGTAAGAGAACTAAAACAATTTCCCTTCAGAAAAGAAAAAAAAAATTCCTTTCAGAAAAAGAAAGGAAAAAGAAAATAAATGTCACAAATTTGTCAATCATAATATCTATGAAAAAACATACAAAACATTGCTGCACATAGAAAGAGAAAAAACAATCAATAGATGCCAACTAGAAGACGACAAAGATAAGATGACAACTATAGGAGACAAAGATTTTTAAAGCAGCTTTTATAAATATGTTAAAATCTTAAAGGAAAAGTATTTCCTTTCAAATCTAAAGGGAAAGGAAAATTATGAATAAAGAAGAGAATATTAGAGAAATAAAAGTGGTAAAAACAAACCATATTAAAATTCTAGAAATGAAAATTATAGTGTCCGAAATAAAAATTTCGTGATGGACTTGGCTGCATATTGAATGCAAGAATAGAGAAAAACCAACATTTAAGAATAATAAGTTTAGCATAGTCTCAGTGACCTATGGGACAGTATCACTCAGTCTACACAGAGGAAAGAAACATAGAACAAGGAAGCTCTGCGCAGACAGAGCAGCCATGTTATTTCTTTTGAAATGTCTGACTTTGAGGACAAGTGTAATTAAATTAAGAAGTAATGTAACATTTGAAGTTAGGACCAAAGACCACTATGCAAAAAAGAAGGGGGAAAGGAGAGATCAGGTCAGATTTTTCTTGAGTCTCCCAGGCTGATAGATATGTTTCCAGAGAGAGAGGACAAGATCAGCTACTTGTAAAGGGTATCCGTGGCTTCCTTTCCAGGGAAAGGCTGATCCAAACAACCACACTGTTGTCTTAGTCTTCTTCACGCTGCATTCACCATGGATCACCTGCTTTTCAAGTACCTTGTGTTGGGAGGAAAGTAGACTATATTTTCTGTAACTATGTTTTTCACAGTTCTGCCGTGAATCACGAAATTATATATATTCTATTTAGATAGGGCTTTCTTTTGGATGAAGAAGCCCTGGATCTTTAAGCCAGAATATTGCCAGCCCCAATCTCATAAATACTATAGTATGTGCAAAGTTTGACCCAGATGGCCTTCCACCTCTGTTTTGTTTTATTAGTTTTCTTCTCCCATCTTTTCTAGAACCTGACAGTGCATTAGTGCTACATTTCCTGTTGTCACCACGAAAACAAACTCACTTGAGCATTGCTCCAAACCAGTTCGATCTAATCATGAATTACTAACCTAAGATTCGTGGTTGGGCTTCAAGTATTCTGTGACTCCCCTAAAACTGGGTCAACATTTTGTGTTTATTTGTCTGGTAGTGAAGCCTGTAGCTTATATCTGTGGTAGTGAGGATACTTGGTGCTTGAGAGAAGGGTTCTGGAGTTGACTGCATGGTTCAAATCACAGCTGCATCCTTTACTAGCTAGGTGATCTAGGGCAGGTGACTTCATAGGTGCCATATCAGTTTTCTCCACTCTAAAATAGGAATAATAACAAGTACCTCAGAGTTTGACATGAAGATCATGTTAATATGTGGAAAGTAATTAGAACAGTGGCTAGCAAATAGGAATCTCTAAATAAGTGTTAGTTGTTTATTGTATTTTTATTTTATTAATATCTTACAGGGATCCAAGATGAATAAATAGTTGTTAAGTCACTGATTTGAATGGAAAAATAATCCATTCATTCCCCAAATGTTACTTAAGTTCCTAATAGATGCAAGGGATTGAGATTGAGAAAATAACTTGTGCATTCCTTTTAAAGCAAGTACCTATGTATCATCTCATTTTATTTCCAAAACTTATGGAGAACGGGTAGCTTTTAATCCATTTAAAGGAGGGAAATGTCCTGAAGACAATGCACTGACTTCCCTTCCTCCCAGCAGTCAGTTATGACAAAAGCCTAAGGTTTGTTTTCCCTGTAAAAGATTTGAATGAGGGGGTGCCTGGTTGGCTCAGTCCCTTAAGCATCTGCCTTTGGCTTTGGTCATGATCCCAGGGTCCTGAGATCAAGCCCAGCATCATCTTCCCTGCTCACTGGGAAGGCTGCTCCTCTCTCTCTCTCTCTCTCTCTCTCTCTCTGCCTGCCAATTCCCCTACTTGGGCTCACTCTCTCTCTCTGTCAAATACATAAATACAATCTTTAAAAAAAAAAAAAGAAAAGATTTGAATTGTTCTATTAAGCATTGATGACAACAGTGAAGAACTTTCTAATGTAGTAATTTAAGAAGATAATGGAAAATTACTAATAAGAAAAATACATTGATTATCAAAAACTTCCCTGCGTGTCTATTTTATTTTAGTATTTTATTTTATTGTATTTATTTTTCTGTGTGTCTGTTTTAGATTAACCGCTCTCAGAGGCAGCATGAGGGATGACTTGGAATGAGATCATTCTACTTAGGTCAGAATAATGACATTGCGTGTGCATGCACACACACACACACACACACAGCGATTGGTAAAGACAATAAAAAAAACAGTTGAATTACAGTAAAGTCACAGTTAGGTTGATGAGGACATTCTCTATAGAAAACACTTTTTATCTGTATTGTGTAGCCTGGTAAATGCGTCTTTAAACCTCTTTAACTGTGCTTCTGGGCACAGAGTCGGTAGAAGAAGATGGAGAGGTAAAGGGAGCCCTGTAAGGCACTGCTTTATGGTACTCATTCACCTATTGCTCATTCCAGGTTCTGCACCCGCATTCAAAAAGTGAAATATGAAATTCATATTAACTGACATCCTATAACCAAGAGAAAGGAAGAGGTGAAGAAAAAAGGAGAGAAAGAAGGGGAAACTAGGAAAGAAGAAAAAGGTTAAGGAAGGTAGGAGAGAAAAAAGGAAAGGAAGATAGGCAGAGAGATTCAAAGGAAGCAAGAAATCAAGAATGGAGAGAAAAATTATAATCCAAGAGTATTCAAACAAACACTTTTGGGTGTTTTTTTTTTTTGTTCTTGTTGTGTCTGTTTTACAAAATAAGTTATAAAGTACATTGTTTGCCCAAGTTTCATTGTAATGAAGTTTAAATGGACTGGTTATCAATATAAGAGATCTGAATCTAAAAATCTAGCAAGTGTTCAAAGGTGAGTGAGAAGGTGCAGGACTTTTGTTTGTTTGAAGTAATGGTTCTTTGATTTGTTTCAGAACTGCTGTGGATTCTACTTCTTTAGTCCTGGGCAGGTCTGTACTATTTCTAGAAGACTCTTGCTTGTTGTAGTCAAGTGAGAGTTCAGGGTCGTCAGGGAGGCCAATTATGATCCTCCCTTCCCTTCCGTCTGCCTTCCCATACAACCCCTTTGTTCCCCACCACACATCCCACAGCCCCTGTGCCCTATTTCTGCCAGCATCCCAGTGGGCTCCTGCCTTAAAGCCAGCCCCAAGAGAGATGGGTGAAGCTCAGGATTGGTTTCTTAGAGAGGAAGGGCCACAGCAGCACTCACCAGCACTGGGGGGAATCTGTTCTTCCCCAGCTATTTGACGTGTGACCTTGCTGCCTGGTCAGGGATGTGTTTCTGCCACTGATACATACTTGTATTTTCCAAGGGGATCAAGGTACTTCTCCCTTTTGGGTGCTTAGATCGTGGCTGGCATGGGGTACAGGGGCTTCTCAGTTTTTGTAGAGGATTGCTGGGCTTTTGCTCATGCTGGGAAACAAAAGCCTACGGGCCCAACCTTTAGGGAGCCCAAAAAGGGTGCAAGGGCTTCACATGGAAAGGAATGAAGAAGTCCTGGCTAGAAGGAAGATCCACTGCCATGGGCCTTGGTGATGGTCAGGCTTACCTTCCTTCCTGTCTTAGTTTCATCACTGCTAAAATGGGAGGCCCCATGACTGCTTCCTGAACAGGTTCCATAGGCCGTTGGGGCAGACACGATTATCCATTTCTTGAAACCTTAGCAAGAAATGGGGGAAATGAGTTAAAATCCTCAGAGAGATAAACAAGTGCTGCCATTTTCCCTCTTTCTCTGTTTCTCATTCTCTCCTTTATTCCTTTTGTGTGTCTATCAATCTTACTTCTGTGGTTGTCTTTACAAAGTATGGACTGGGCTAGACGTTGTACTAGAAACTGAACACTGAAATTTGAATGATACATGAGTCCAAAAGCAAAGAGATAGAACAAAACAAAACAAAACAAAAATATATATATCCATTAGGGAAGATTTCAGGGTGAACCTAGGAGGCCTAGGCAGCCTGGAGCAACAAAGACATAAGTAACCATAAAACATGATGTTATTGTCTTTCTGTTTTATCACTGCCTCAGTCCTTTACTAGTCTACAAAATAAATTATTTTATATAATTAATATAATTAATTTTAATTATAATTTAATTATTATATTTTATATAATTTATAAATTATTTTATGTAATTTCTTTGAATTAAAAAAAACTAAACCATGTATAAATCTGTAGAATCACATCAAACATGTGAGACTCTAGCTATGATGAGAAGCCATGCCTGATTTTTTTGAGAAGTTAGGTCTAACAGAATAGATCCAGATGCATTTGTTTCCTTACAAAGAAAAGTAATTCCCAAGTCTTCACAAATTATTGTGTTGCACAGGTGTTTACTTTCACAAGGGATCCTGCCCCTAATCTTCTAGATAAAACGTTTTCTTAAATAAGTTTAATGCTGTGGAAGACATAGCATAGTAGCCCTCAAAATGGTGTGACCATTCTAGAAATTATAAACCCACTATGATGACTGTGTGTGGGGGAGGAGGTATGTTAGCCTCAGGCATCCTAGATAAGGGAGTAGAATATTAAATAGTTTAAATAGGGTAAAAGTTTTCTGAGGTGAAGGAAAATAAAAGGACTTCTTTGGAAAAGGGTGTGGTAGAGAATTAGAATATCTAATCAACGACATGTTATTTTATTGTATTTCCATCTCTCGTTAGACATTTGGGCTAAGCCAGGCGGGTTTCCGTAGTGTAGCGGTTATCACGTTCGCCTCACATTTGGGCTGAGCCAGCCTGATCCCACCTGCAGACATCCCCTGTTGCTTTGAGGGCCCGTGCTGTAGACACTGGAGCTACCTGTAGCCTGGCACCTAGCCCATCTCCTCACTGGGAAAGTGGCAGAGCCCTATCTGGGAGTTCCTGAAAAGCTCAGATTTCATCTTGATACTTCTCTGTCTCATAATACAAAAACATGGAGTAAGTCTTCTATTTGGAAAAAGAGTTTGTAAATTGTTTGTAAATAGTTGGCAAATAGTTTGTAAATTGTAAAATAGGTACTATTTAAATGCGCTTGAATACACTAGTTCTCAAAATCAACAGGACTCATTATTGTTTTCTTTTCCATCAATGATACCCCTGCTGTGTCATGGAAGAACAAGCACCAGAGAGTCAGAGGGACTTGGGTGTAAAGTTGAGTGTCTCACCAGAGAGTTGTGTGAACTCACCCAGTTGCATATTTTCTAAGCTCTGGTTTCCTGATCTGCAAATGAAGGTATTGTCTGGGTGCCTTACAGTGTGTTTTTGAGTCTTAAATAAGGTGGTCTCTGTAGACGTGCCTATTAACTTTTTGCCCCAATATTAGGTGCCAGTGAATGCTGGATTACCTTTTCCTTGAGATAACCAAAGTAGAAGGAAACAGTGTCTACTCTGTGGATTCTTCTCTGTGCTCTGCACTCAATCTTCTCTGGCTAGGCTTTCAGAAACGATGTCTGCATCAAGGAAAGTACTAACAAGGGGAAGGAAGTATTTCTAGGCTTCTCAGAGTAAACCACACCTCTTCCTGAACAATAAAGGGGGCAGAAAATAAAGATAATTTTCTGATTTTTGTAGTCCACATTTCTAATATTTGAAAACCATTAGGATTTTTGCTTTATTTTGATTCATTTACATGGTTATGTACCTTGAAATAACTAGTTACTAGCTTATGTGTGTGTCTGTGTATACAGAGCTTATGCAAAATGCTGAAAGCAAACTAGTTGAAGGTAGATTAAAATTAGAAAAGTGTTCTAAGTTACTGGTATTACTGAAAGACTATCATAAACTCTTCATTATAGATTTAAAATCTCTGATTTTCTCATTTCCAGTCTTTTAAAATTCAAAATTGTATCATATTTTTGCTTGCAGCGTGTCCTGTCAATAAGTACAGCCTTTCACATTGGTTTCTTATTCTGTTCCTCCACATCTGGTTGGTTATGTTCCCAATTAAATTGCATTCCAATTTTTCTTATAATAGTAATAATAATACAACTTTTTCAGATCAGATAAAACCTCCCCCAGGAGTTGTTTCTTTTATATCGCAGCTAAAGTGAAGCTCATTCTGAACAGTCAATAATTATTTGAATCTACTATATTTTACTCATAAGGCCTAAAGCTCATTTTTTAAAAAAAAGAAAAAAAATAAAAGAAGGGAAGAAAAACATTGCCTGACATTAAAAAATGTTCTCTATTGAGAGATTGGCGCAAAAAAAAAAAAAAAAAAAAACCAACAAAACAACATTTCAAAGTAGCATTTCTCTCTTCTGTTCATTCATTGAACAAGCACTAAAACATCTGTGCATGCAGACGTTTTTATTCAACTATATGGCATGATAATTTGGACCATTTAATAATGGGGATTTTGGAGGGGATGTAGTTGATTTTGTTGTGTTTGTTTTTAATGAACACAAAAGAACACCTATACCTACGTGAATATTTTTCCTTTTAGTCAGTCTTTAATATGATAGGCTCATTTATTCCAGATCTCCTATTTGTTTATTTATTTATTTACTTACTTATTTTTTGTCTTGGAAGCAGTCAACTCTCAAGAATTATTTGATGCCAAGAAGAGAGATACCAAGTTTTAGATCTGTAAGGGACGATAGAAATGATGTTTATAAAGTACTTAATCATATTGTGGGTAAACACTACATTTGGCCAGAAATCCAAACGAACATGAGCATGAGCAGTATGAGAGAAGGAAAGGATAAGGTCATGGGGGGGAGAAAAAAGTGCACTTGAGCTGGGCTCTGAAATTCAGCTGCAACTAAGAAGTAGACTGAGGCTACATTAGCAGGGTTTTGTAAGTAACAAAGGTAGGATTTAGTAAGTAACAAAGGTAGGAGGAAGGGAATGACTGGGGGCCCTTCTTAATGCATATATATATATATATATATATAAAATAAATATAATTATTTTTTATATATTATATATATATTATATATATATTTGTTTGTTTATTTGAATCATGCTCTGCTTAGCTCCCTGAGAGCATATCCATGTCCAAAACCAAATTGAGCCAAGGATCAGTGTTAGCAAGCAATTAGAAGTAGATGGAAGGAGAAACAGACACATGATCACACACTTGTCTCAGCAGGTGGTTTGAAAAAGTAGGAGTGGTCTGTGTAGGTAGTGTTTCACCAATTCAGCATAGTCTCTTGCCTCTCTCTCGATCTTTATTGTATTTGTGATGGTTAATTTTATGTGTCAACTTGGCTAGGCTCTGGTGCCCAGTTATTTGGTCAAATACTATTTAGATGTTGTTGTGAAGTATTTTTAAAATGTGAGTAATATTTACCTCAGTAGACTTTGAGTAAATCACATTATCCTCCATAATATGGGTGGGCCTCATTCAAACAGTTGAAGGTGTTAAAGCAAGGATGGAGGTCCCCAGAGGAAGAATATATTCTGTCTCCAAACCACCTTTGGTCACAGAGACAAATCTTATAATTTCCAGTCTCCCAGTTTGCCCTGAATTTGCCAGCCCCCCAACAATTGCATGAGCCAATTCTTTAACAATTCTCTCTCTCTCTCTCTCTCTCTCCCTCTCTCACACACACACACACACACACACACACACACAGTAGCAGCCCTGAGATGGAAGCTGCTGGGAGATCTGTGTCTATAATCCCAACTTTTATATGGGGACCACCTTCCATGGAGAATGTGAAGTCTAGAAACACCAAAGGCCAATTCTAGGAAACAGAATATCTCCAGAAGGTACTGGTGGAGGTCTGGTAGGAGCTGGCGGAGGGTTGAGTGAACATTTGGAGAACAACGCCACCTGGCACTCACCCTGGAGTATCTGACTTCCTCTGGAGAGCTGCAGAGCATAATGAATTCTAGGCTCCTGCAGTGTGTCTGTCTCTACCTGTCCCTCTCTTTGGAGTACGGGTTTGGCATCTGGAGCCAATATCTTCCGTGAGGAGCATCCCAGGCATGTGAGAGTAGAACAATAGCTCAGGTCGCTGCTCCACTCCCTGGCCCAGCTTTCCCCAAGCAGGATATCAGTTCATTAACTACATTGCATGAGCCATTTTCTCCTCAGTTGTGATCCCTTTTCTGACCTGCCCCTCACTGAATTAGAAACCCATTTTCAAGTCAGTTGTTGACTGTGGTTTCAGAGGTTGACCGAAAAAATAAGGAAAGGAAGGGTGTCAGTAAAGGGAGAGAAGGAGCATGCAACGGAATAGGGAGATGTTTAAGCAGCAAAAGCTCCTGAGCAGGAGGAATTAGTGGGGTTAATGTGATGGTTGAGGCCACACCTTGAAGAACATTCTACATGTGCTACACTTACCCACTTCTGTGTGAGTTAACAAAGGGTTTCCTCACCCAGGAATTTAGACATCTGTGACTTCAGGTCAGTGGGCTGGAGAATTGAGTTGAATATTGCAGAGAAAAAAGGGGAAGTTTGGGATGTTTTATTTGATTGTGTCTGAGGGGTGGTAAAGGAGAAGAAAGAGCTGTAACTCTGGCTTTTGTTACAGTGGTTGTAATAGCCAAACAGTGTGAAGCTTAGGATAAGAGAATGAACAAAGGTGCCCTGGGTAATGGTCTGAATACTTCAGGTTCAGCATCAAACAAAGCTGCTGGGAGACCCCCCAAATTGGTTTGCTGCTTATAGAAAGGTGGCGTCTGTTGATTTTTTTTTTTCACATGTTACATCATGATTTGTTCTCAATCAAGAATTGATGATGAAAATATACCTGTTAACTAAGTTCATTAATTTATTCACTCAGTAATAAGAACTACTCTAAGATAAAATTTATTTGAAAATTCTGAGGAATGTAGTTTTCCTAGTCAGCTTGACATTCTGCATCCCATGCTGTTTGAAGACTTTATTGGGTACTCAAAAGACTTTGAATGGATATTTGTCTGCTTATGTAATATTCATTCATTTATTCATTTACTGACTTATCTATCAAACATTTACATATTGTTTGCTGCATGCCCCAAGCACTGTGGTAGGTGCTGAGAATTAATGTCTGGTTGGGTACATGGCATTATGTGGGTACACCCAACTTTCCATAATGAATATGCTCCTGAAAATTGGTGTGCAAATTGAGTCCTATTTAAATGAACTAACAGAGCCTGATGTTTAAGGGGAACCCTGAGGAAAATCCTTTTGTTATGTAGAGAACCTTTTTGTAGTGAAAATTATCATATTCTAATGTGTCTGCTCTGTAAACCTGCATTTCCATATGCTAGCTTTTCCTAAATAGGAGTACCACCTGTATTTTATATTCCCAGTTTGTAGGGGTAGTAACATTTCAATTGGCTGCAGAGTCTTAAATTAATCATTTTCTTTCTTAACATTAAAAAAATGTTGAATGGCCAAACACTCATCAAAAATGTCAAAAATGTTTTCATTTTTGAAAAACTACTCTAAATGTTGAAGTGGCTTGATTAGGTTAGAGTGGTTTTTATATCATTTTCTATAACCACTTAACTTAAGGGTAACTTTTAATGACATCCTACCAAGAGCTTATAGAATTTTAAAGCAATCAGGACTTTTTCCTTCCAGTATAGCAAGAAGAAAATTAAACCAATTTATGCTACATAGAAGCTCTTACACTGTGTTCTATATTTATGTTATTAAGAATATATGATATGATTTTTTAGCCATATGATGTTAGTTTATATTTGTAGATCCTCTATAGTTTTTCAGAGTGTTCCAGTGGGTATCTATTTTGAAACTTTTCTAGCAAAAACCTGGCATATAACTTAGTTCCCTGTTCTAGAAATTAAGGTATAAAGTTATCCACAGTTCTTAAACTAGAACTTGTTTTAGTTTTCATTTCATGTTTGAGGTTCTATTCTCTTTGTGTCATAGGAGGAATTAGGACCAGAGGTAGAAGAGAAGCCTTAACTCCACTATTTAATTATTTTTAGTTCAAGGAGAAATTTGAAGTGACCACTTTCTCATTATATAATGCACATAGTAAGTCTATTTGTCCTACCCTGAGGAGAAGGATCCTAAAGGAACAACTCTCAGTTTGGGAGTTTGGGATAATGCAAAAGTGTTCCTGTGTCTCCATACCCTCACCTATACTTTTTATTGTTTTTTTGATTATAGCTATTCTAAGTACAAAGTGGCAGCTCCTTGTGGTTTTAATTTGTATTGCCCTAATGACTGATAATGACTGATAATGTTAAGCATCCTTTCATGTTCATATCACACACCTTCTTTGGTAATATGAACAAAGGATTCTCTAAAATGCTCTTCACTCTCTATATAATTAATAATTTTTTATAATGCAGAACATACTACCTGATGTAAGAGAGTCCTAATTCTTGGGGAAATGTTGTAACCTCAGCTTTTTATCTATCTACATGGGTGGAAATAGTTGTGAGTCCATTGGAGTGGAGGTTCTTTTTTTAACCTAAAATTACCCCTAATGTCCTTCATCATAAAGGTAGGGAAGAAAGTGTGACCAGTCCCTTCATAAAAACCTATATGTTCCTGTTAGAGTGTATATGGACTCCATTTCCATTTCACAGAATTTTCTGGCATTTTGGGCATGCTATGGAGAGGACCAAGGTTCATAAAAAGACTTGATACCTGGAATTCCACTTAGCACCTTTCTGTCTCAATGACATGTTTATAAACTGACATACACACTAAAGAGAGAGAACAGCCTAAAATACCCATTTCTGAATTCATCATGTTGTTAACTTTTGCCTTTTGGGCAGAACAGAACATTTTCTTTCTTAATTAGAAGATAAAATTCATATTCATCTAAAGAAAGGTCTCATCTCACACAAAACCAAGGCACAAGTTTCCCTGGGGTACTTTGTATGAAAAGAGAGAGAGACCAACATATCAGCTGTTTGATTTTACGGGACCTACCCTGGCCTGGACAGCGAGTTTTGTTTAATATTAAATAAAACCACAGGCTTTGCAGGGAACTACTCCATGAGCTCATCCAAGAGTCAGTGCCATTTTCCATAATCTGGCAAATCTTGAGATAACCACAGCTTTCTGAATAAACTTTACTTTAAAAAATTGCATAGTCTACTAACAAAATCTAATTCCCAAAAAGCTACTGCATTCATCCTAACCAGCTCCAAGGCAAACAGTGTGATTGGAAACACATTCATAATTCAACATGGTTAAATGCCAAAGGCCGAAGAGATAGCACCCTGCTCGCCAGTGTAGAATGGGATGACATTCATGGTTGATTCAGCTCCTTGCAGCAAGCTATGTATTGGAGAAACCGGGGGAGGTGACCCCGGCTATGTGTCCTGCCGGTATGAAAACACATTCTTATCAGTCTGGCAAGTGGCCAGTTCAGGAGGCTTTTTTGAATCATAGTAAAAGTGATAAGCCACAGTTTTCAAGATTTTTCGAAATAGTGATTCTAAAGTGAGAGTGAGGGAGTGGACCAAGAGAGAAATATCTTTCTCTCTAGTAACTACAAACACAACTAGGATCTCTGTGGCTCCCAAAATTCTTTCCTCTGTGCAGTTTCATTCGAGTCATAGAGTATATGAGGTGGTAATTGTTATATGCATTTTCAGATGAGGAACCTGAACCAAGAAGCAGTTAAATGAGAAGTAGTATAGTCTGGTGGTTTGGAAACAGAGTATTTGGTGTCAGACCTATCAGGTGGGAGTCCTGTCTGTGCTGCAACCCGGAGGAGTGAACTGTGACAAATCACCTAATGGCTCTGTTTTCTTACCTGCAAAATGTTGGTTAAAATGGTTACTCCACCTTCAGGTTGTTGTGGGGATTAAATAAAATACTGCAGGTAATCCACTTACTTTGGTGGATAGCCCAGAGTAAGCGCTTGGTACCTTTTAGCCTCTTCTACCAACTGCTAAGGTCATTCAAGTCAAGGTACAAACTTAAATTAGGACCCACCTACATGAAGGAAATCACATTTACTGATTTTGTATCATAGTTTGTTCCCTTCACCTCATTCTGCCTACTGTCTTATGTAATACCCTTCATAGTAATGAATCAACACAATTACAGTGATCCCTTGGTATGCTTCCAGAATTTTGATGGATGCTTGGAAGAGTTTAGATACAGAATACTTATTCCACCAAAACTTGCAACTTGGTATGGAGATCAACCATACACATAAGAGACAAATGTCGTCATAAAGCATGTTGAAGACTCAGGTGAGTCATATTGAGAGTAGATGTCATTGAGGTTCAGGAAAAGGAGCCTGATGGGTTGAAATAGGCAAGGGTGGTTTTTGTCATAGTTATTTTAATTGTTGTTCTATTGATATTTAAGGATGTGGACAGATTTAAGCTAAGTCTTGAAGTTGTAACTTGGATGAGTGAGGAGGAAAGGAATTGCAGGAGAGATAGGATTAGAAAAAGAACAAGTCAGAAAAAACAGTGGGAAGAAAGTTAAGAAAAAGAGAAGATGGTGGGCTAGGAGTGACCACTTCATGTTGAAAGGGATGTGAGACTGGATTCACAAGACTGAGATCAGCGGGCCAAAGGCTTCGATGCTAGTGGTGCTCTCCCCTTGCCCCTGGTGAGCTGCCAGGCATCTGAGAGTGAACTGGCTTTGGATTAAGTGACTTTTGCAGGCCTGAAAGAGGCTTCATTCTGTTCCCTGTAACTGACATATAAGGAAACAAAATCATCCGTACTTTGTACTATACTCTGATTTGATCCTTAGCTAAAGATGAAACTTTTCTGGATGTGCGTGTGGATGTGCGTGTATGTGTGTGTACGTTTCCTTCCAGGAACAGTTTTAACTCTGATGTTCCCATTTCTTGCAATTCAGTGTTTATGGAGCTGGCCCCAGTTTAAGAAACAGCTGGGAAGCTGGCTCCCTAGCCTTCAGGCCACTATTGACTACCAGTCTTCCAGCACAACCAGATTAATGGGATTGGGTACAACTATAGTAGGTTGCACTAATTAATCAATTTTATTTTACTTTATATACTTGTAGTTGAAGCTTTTAGATTTTAGTATGCAAATTTATGCAAATTAAAATTCAAACACATGCAAACCAATATGCAAATGTGTGTCCCTAGATTTGCTAGGGAACAAAAATCTGCTAGCCCTACTGTAAGTTCCTAAAACACAGTTGGGGGAGGGGAGAGAGAACTTGAACTACTGTTGCAGCTTGATCTGCCTTTAATTTGTTAATATATGCAAGTTGAAAATGAAAATAAAAACATGTTTTACTTCAGCTGCTCCTTATGTTATAAAATAGAAAGCTGAAAATCTGCAACAATAACAGGAACAAAATCTGTGAGACTCCTCATTGAGATAAGAATTTCAAAGTTTTATTTATTCCAAAATCATCTGCCTTTAGGCAGCAAGTCTCATAAGTGTAGGTTTCTTACTTTTAATTGATCGGATTGAAGCTATAACCAAACCCAGAGGAAATGCTCTTAGAGCCCTAAAACACAAGGCCTTATAATATACATTTTGAGTTGTACCTAAACTGCCTAGGAATCCACAGTGGAAACTGGAAGGGTCAGAGGAAAATTAAATAATGAAAAATTACAATTTGATTAATTCATATTGAACAAATATTTTATTTAAAAGATCATTATTTCAAAGTTAAGAGATAGGAGTATTTTTCTGGGAGCTTCCAAAGGGAAACTTCCTGAGGAAAAACATAGGCCAGTGGCTTAATTGAAAATATATTGCCATAGAGGAGATAGGTATCTGATACTTATAATGTCACATATTACAGTTATTTGCAAGCAGGTCTAATCACTGGGAAAATGGTAAATGAGTGAGCAGTAAATACTAGAATGAGCCGTGGCCCGAGCGTCTGAAGAACTGAATTTACTGCTGGCCCCGCTGCATCAGAAATATGACATTTGGCCATAAAAGCAATCTAGGCCTCAATTTTATCATTGGTAAAATAAGATAATAATAATTGCCTGACCTTCTCAAAAGATTGCCATGCCTTTCAAATGAGAAACAGCAAAGTACTAAACAGATGTTAATTACTTTTTCAAAAGTTTATCTGTGGTCATTGCCACGTTTTCCTTTCTGGGAGGCCTTTAAGCACTTGCGACTTGGTTATAGATTCAATTTGATCAATTAAAGATTAAAAAACCTACAAATGTAATGTCTTAAAACAGATGATTCTGTAGTAAGTACAACTTGGAGTTATATCGGTAAGGAGACACAGTGTAATAGCATTGTAAAAGGAGGCTGTTTCTTAAATTTGTGATTATTTTCACCTCTGTACAATGAGATTCTGCAGTTTATGAATTAACTGGTCCTTCAGACTCCTAAATTCTGTGATCCTAGTGCCCATAGACTCCAATCTTGATATCCACAGCCCCCTGTTTTGTATCTCAGGCCAGCCTGCACTGGGTGGTTTTTCACACCCCTGACGTCGATATCTTTTGTCAGTTGGCACCAATTCTTAGCAGCATGGTCTTTTTTTTCAATTCATTGATGAAATCATTTGCTCTAAAAAATGTTACTTGCTGGAAGTCATTTTTTTAAACTTTATTTATTTACTTATTGGTTGACTATTCACCATGTGAATATTGTTGGATAATCAGTATAAATAAGACATGATCCTGGAACTTAAAAATTTAAAGTCTGGTGGTAGAGAGAAGGCATATGCATGTCTGCCTGATTGAAACTTGCCCTCGCTCATTGGGTGAGAGTAGAAGAGTGTTCTGTGGTCAGAAAGGGAAGGTCTCCAAAGGGTAAGCTCAGTGGCATTTGATTTGGTCATTGAGTGCCAGTATTAGTGTTTCCCGAGAGCAGACTCTCAGGATGGGGCGGCTGCTTTAAGGAAAAGAATCTTGCAAGTACTGTCCGAGGAACAGAGGTGAGGGCACTCGTGTGTGTGTGTGTGTGTGTGTGTGTGTGTGTGTGTGTGTGTGCGATGTGTGAGGCACCTTTGCTGTGCCTTAAGTGACAAATAATAAAAGGGTAACAGTGAAATATCACACACAGGAATGCCATTCACAGGGAGTCTTGCCAAGTGCTTTGTTATGGCAGACGAAAAAGAAATAATAGGCGTGCATCAATGCAGAGTCTCCCGCCCATGTTTACTAGTAGAATGGGGTTATCGTTAACGGAGAAATGTACTGATGATTCTGCGATGGAAGGTCCTGGAACAAAGAAAATGAACACAGTTTAGAATCTGACTTGGTGCAGAGGCCATTTGGCAGACATGTTCTTTAGGGAATAGGAAAAGTGAAAGTGCAGCCTAGAAGAGAGAGAATGACTTTATCAGCACAGAGGAAATCCTGAATGAGAGGGTGAGTTCCTGGAGGAGGGTGGGAGGAGAGAAGAGGCCGGCTGCTGTGAATGTGCCCACATTTAGTGGCCAGGAAAAGAGGTGGGCACTTAGCAGTCTGGAAGTACATAAGACTCAGTAAACTAAAGTGCTTAGGAAAGAGTTTCAAGAAGGATGAGCTGATGGGCAGTGGGCAGTGTTTTCATTAAAAACTAATACAACAGAGGGGCGCCTGGGTGGCTCAGTGGATTAAGCCGCTGCCTTCGGCTCAGGTCATGATCTCAGGGTCCTGGGATCGAGCCCCACATCAGGCTCTCTACTCTGCAGGGAGCCTGCTTCCTCCTCTCTCTCTACCTGCCTCTCTGCCTACTTGTGATCTCTCTCTCTGTCAAATAAATAAATAAAATCTTAAAAAAAAAAAAAAAAACTAATACAACAGAGAAGTCAAGCATGAGTCAGTGTGTCCAGCAGTGAGCTGGTAATTGCTGATATATTCTTGATCGAATATTATATGACTATTAAGAGTAATGCTTTGGAAACTATGAAGCAACAGGGAAAATTTGTTTGCAATATTAAGTTTAAAAAAGAAGTATAATTGTTTTAAAGAAAACCAGTTGGAGGAGAGGTTGGGAAGGGCAAGGGTAAGGACTTATGTGATCTATCCAACAGTAATTATGCATAATTAGTAGAGAACTGAATGACTTCAGTGCCCACCTTGGCATTTGTATTTTTTATCACATTGACTCTGCACCTGAATAATTTTGGTGCTAAGTATTGGTACTTTGATTTTTTGCTGACAGAATTGACACTTAAAATGAAGCACTGTTTTGCGAAAAGGCCACATGAAATCCTGGCATGCCCTCATGGGAAGGAAGATTTGCAGTGATTCAAACCTAAAATTGCCATTTTATATTGTACCAAGATATTTAGCTTAAGCAAAATATCAGCTTTCATATTCAAATAATGTTAATTCACATTTTATTTGCTTTATATTTATTTAAACAATTTGTTTTGATTTCATTATCGTACGAGTTAAAAGTATAAGAAGTTGGTACCTAGTTTTACAATTCTGAAGGTCCATATATATTTATTTTTCTTTTTAAAAGGAGGTCTTGCATTGCTTAAGTTTGGCTACAAGCCTGGGCTACTGAGATGTGATTGGTCCCAATTGAAATGTGCTCTAAATATAAATTCACTATGAATTTTGAAGTCTTTATGGAAAAAATGTAAAATATCTCATTAACAATTTTTTATATTGATTACACATTGAAATGATATTTTGGATATACTGAATTAAAATTTTACATGTATTCTTTTTTAAATTTTCTTTTTAAATTTATTTATTTGAGAAAGAGAGAGAGTGAGAGCAGGAATGAGGTGAGGGGCAGAGGGAGAAGCAGACTCTCTGCCAAGTAGGGAGGGAGTCCGATGTGGGACTCGACATCATGAGTCGAGTCCTGGGACTCCGGGATCATGAACTGAGCTGAAGGCAGACATTTAACTGACTGAGCCACCAGGAACTCTAAATTATATGTATTCTTAGAATCAGTTTCATCTTCTTCTTCTTCTTTTAAATGTGGCTGATAAAAAAATTAAAATTACTTATTTGGCTCTCATGATCTTTTCACTAGACAGTGCTGGTCTGTAGTACCTCCCACCTGGCATCTGGACTTGCCTGCTGCTGATGACTATTCTGTGTCCACTGATACATGCTGACCCTGTTTACTTGAGTATCAGAGACAAAGAGGGTGAGGGCCCTAAGACTGAAATATAGATGTATGCGTGGTTTAATGTATCTTCCCGGCCACAGTGTCTCAGAAGGCACTTCTGTGTATGAATCAAGTGGGGTGAATTCGGTAGTGCACAAAGTATCACTCAGCCAGAAAAAGGATATGGCAGTGAGTTATTTGTGAGTAAAGGATACAGATCATATTATATTAGACATCTGTCATATGCACTGGGATAACACAAGGGAGGCTATCAGACTTTTCTTTACAAAGGTCTCTTGGGAGTATTCCATTCTCTTTAAATATTCAGATTATTGGTTACTGTCCAACTAAATCCAGTCAGTCCTCTGAGGGCATCCTGTTGCCCAGAAAAGCTTTACCCTCTGAAAGTTCCACACTAGTCAGAAACTTGTCCTCTGCACCAACAATTCTGGCCTCGTCTTTTATTTAAACACTTCGTGTGCATTAGCTTACTCTTTAGCCAACCCATTGTCTGATGCCTTGACTCCTCCAGCACAGAACTGGCTTCTTGTGGTGGCCACTCAGTAATTAAATTGAATCAAATGTGCTCTTTAAATTGTGAGAGTTCATGTTCACACACACACACACACACACACACACACATTTTGCAAGAAATAATATATGTGCATATGTAATATCAGTTGATATGCAAATGTCTATTAAGGTAATGTACTTGAGAAACAGAAACATTTTACTCCACTTTTCATCACTCAGATTAATTCCTCCACAGGCATAAGTATTCTGCTTCCTATAGGTTATAAAAAGTGCTGGTAAAACAAATTATCTTCTTAAATGGGTCTTCCTTGGATAAGCGGAAGGTGGTTACTCACTGTGTACAGCTCCCTTAGTTTATTCAGAGTTTTATCCAGAATCACTACAGTTTACTCTAATAAAAGATTCTGATTTTGGACAAAGGCCAGAGTACTTTAAAAGTAACAACAAAACAGAAGCACCATAGCAAGTTAAAAAAGAAAAGAAAGGAAAAATCATAGCACAACATAGTATTAAGTTCTGTTAATCCCCTCAAATGTTTGTTTATTTGCTTTACAAATGGGTACCACCTCAGATCATTTTTTCCCATAAAATCAACTATAAGCACTTTCTGCCGGAAAGCTGATATTAGATTTAAAAAATTCTGAAAATGCCCTTGCAAATAAATTTCTAATGTTTTTGGTATATTCTAGAAGGAAGAGGATATCTTGTATATTAGTCTACTTGGACTACCATTACAAAATATCACTGACTGGGTAGTTTAAGCAATAGCAATTTGTTTTCTCACAGTTCTAGAAGCTGAGAAATCCAAGATGAATGTGCCAGCCAGTTCAGTTCCTACTGAAAACTCTCTTCCACACTTGCAGATGGCCACCTTCTCATTGTGTCCTCACAAGACAGAGTTTTCTTCTTACAAGGATTGGATGCCTCTATTGGATTAGGGCCCCACCCTTATAACCTCATTTAACTTTATCCCTCCTCACAGGCCTTATTTTCCAGTATGGTCACATTGAGGGTTAGGGCTTCAACATATGACTTTGTGGTGGGGGTGAGGGGCACACACCTCTAGTCCATAAAACCTACCTGGAAACGTTCCAGGTTTAAGGATGAGTGGCCACGTGATCATTCATGTTGTTAAGGTCAAGTAGGTTTACTCCTTTAGCATATTCCCTAAAGATGGCATGAGAGAAATATAGACAATCAGCTTTGCCTAGGAGCCAAAGGGTAGTTTAAGATTTAGTCATGTCTTCACCACTGTGTAACCCTAGGAATATCCTTAGGTTCTCTGGCTCTTAGTTTCCGTAGCCAGTAGGTCAGGAAAAGAAGGGCAGAGAATGCAGGGAAAGGGGATCTCCTTTATTGCTTTAGAGTCAGTTTGTGTATGTGTTTCAGATGTGTAAGTGTATTTCTAAAAAGATCAGTCTGGTTGCTGAGTGCAAATGAACTGCAAATGTTCAATAGCAGAAGAACAGGAGAAAGGATACAAGTAATAGTTTTCTTGCAGGAGTCTAGACAATCTATGTTGGTAGCCTAGACCAAAGCAATGTCTTCAGATGCTAAGAAAGGGGAAAAAAAAATCAAGAAAGATTTATACATACTTTCAGTCCAGGCAGTTGGATAGATGATGGTGTGGTTTATTGAGATGGAAAAGACTCATGAAGTGAAAGATTTGAGAAGATAAAGGAGACAAGACACATTGGAAGTGGACAAAAAAAAAAAATAGACAAAAAAGCAGGTGGTAAAATGAGCTCAGTGTTATTGCAATGTCTCAGTATCTACAGTTATTATAGACATGAGGTTGGGAACTAAGAGGCTATGAGTTCAAATCCTAAAACACTAATAGTTCTCTTGCCTTTGGCAATTTACTTATCTCTTCTAATCTCACTCCCCTCTTCTGGAAACTATGATAAGAATACCTATTGCATGTGGATGCTTTAAGGATTAAATAATGTAATGACTTTAGATCACATAACAAATATTTGGGAAATAATAACAAAATATCACAACATTATTTTCTGTGCCCATTGATAGATTAGATACCCTAAACAAGTATGCCACATAAACAACTAAAAATTCTAAATAAAACACAAGTATGATTTTTATTTTTTATTTATTTATTTTTAAAGATTTTATTTATTCATTTGACAGAGAGAGAGATCACAAGTAGGCAGAGAGGCAGGCAGAGAGAGAGGAGGAAGCAGGCTCCCTGCGGAGCAGAGAGCCCGATACGGGGCTCGATCCCAGGACCCTGAGATCATGACCTGAGCCGAAGGCAGCGGCTTTAATCCACTGAGCCACCCAGGCGCCCCACAAGTATGATTTTTAAAAATGCATTTTAAAATGCATACTAAGCTAGCAAAAAATTGGGACAAGTTCAAAACCCCAAAACCAAAATAAAAACTAGGCTCCACCAAAGTAAGTTTCCTCACAAATGTGCTTTCAGCACACAGTGGTGTCTTGAGCTTCCAATTTGATCTTATGAGGAAAGCAGGGGAAAGGAGATATTGCCCAGAACCCATGGAAGAAGGGTGATCTATGCCTTCTGCATAAAACTAGAACCCCAGAGGCTTAGAAATAGACCCATTCTGCAGGGTTGTGCGGCTAGGAAAAGTTCTCTGTTCCAATTCATGCTGACAAAATTCCTGAGAATTTGTAATGCCAAATTAAGCTTCCTTGAGTTTCTGAATTGTGGTCCAAATTTCATGTGCCTTTGTGATCTAAAATAATTCAAGTTAGACTTCTGTTATAAGGTGCCAAGTTGGTTTGGGTCAACTAGCAAAAGCAAAAGTAAATCTTCTGTGGCAGCATGTGTTCAGCCAACTTCTGGAATTCTTACAGATAAACATTCAGAGGACATTAGGTCCAAGTGAAAAATTCTAATCAACTTTATTATTCATTTTTTGGGTGTTAAGTTTGAGAAGTTCTTTATAGATCTTGGATATCAGCTCATTATCTGTAGTGTCATTTGCAATTATCTTCTCCCATTCTGTGGGTTGCCTCTTTGTTTTGTTGACTGTCTCCTTTGTTGTGCAGAAGCTTTTTATCTTCATGAGGTCCCAAAAGTTCATTTTCTCTTTTGTTTTCCTTGCCTTTGGAGATGTGTCCTTGAAGAAGTTGCTGTGGCCTATGTTGAAGAGGTTACTGCCTATGTTCTCCTCTAGGATTTTTGATGGATTCCTGTCTCACATTGAGGTCTTTTATCCATTTTGAGTTTATCTTTGTGTGTGGTGTAAGAGAATGGTCAAGTTTCATTCTTCTGTATATAGCTGTCCAGTTTTCCCAGCACATTTAATGTAGAAACTGTCTTTTTTCCACTGGATATTTTCCCCTACTTTGTCAAAGATTATTTGACCATAGAACTGAGGGTCCATATCTGGGCTCTCTATTCTGTTCCATTGATCTATGTGTCTGTTTTTGTGCCAGTATCGTGCTGTCTTGGTGATCACAGCTTTGTAATATAGCTTGAAATCAGGCAACATGATGCCCCCAGCTTTGTTTTTCTTTTTCAACATTTCATTGGTGATTCGGGATCTTTTGTGGTTCCATACAAATTTTAGGATTGTTTTTTCCAACACTTTGAAAAGTGCTGGTGGAATCTTGATCAGAATGGCATTGAAAGTATAGATTGCTCTGGGCAGCATAGACATTTTAACAATGTTTATTCTTCCAATCCACAAGCATGGAAATGGGCAGAAGACATGAACAGACACTTCTCCGAAGAAGACATGCAGATGGCTAACAGACACATGAAAAATGTTCATCAACATTAGCCATCAGGGAAATTCAAATCAAAACCACATTGAGATACCACCTTACACCAGATAGAATGGCAAATATCGGCAAGGCAAGAAACAACAAATGAAGACATTGTGGAGAAAGGGGAACCCTCTTACACTATTGATGGAAGTGGAAGGTGGTACAGCCACTTTGGAAAACAGTGTGGAGGTTCCTCAAAATTTTAAAAATAGACCTACCCTATGACCCAGCAATTGCACTACTGGGTTTTTACTCCAAAGACACAAATGTAGTGAAAAGAAGGGCCACATGCACCCCAATGTTCATAGCAGCAGTGTTCAAAATAGCCAAACTGTGGCAAGAGCCAAGATGCCCTTAAACAGACTAATGAATAAAGAAGGTGTGGTCCATATATACAATGGAATACTACTCAGCCATCATAAAAGATGAATACCCAACTTCTGCTTCAACATGGTTGGGACTGGAGGAGATTATGCTAAGTGCTAATGCTAAGTGCTATGCTAAGTGAGTAAGTCAAAGTAAGTCAAGCAGAGAAAGTCAATTATATGGTTTTGCTTATTTGGAATAGCATGGAAGAATGAAGGGGGGGAAGTCAGAGATGGAGACGAACCATGACAGACTGGGGACTCTGAGAAACAAACTAAGGGTTTTAGAGGGAAGGAGGGTAGCGGATTGGATGGATATTAATGAGGGCACATATTGGAAGGAGAACTGGGTGTTAATGCAAAAAATGAATCATGGAACACTACATCAAAAACTAATGATGTACTGTATGGTAACATAATAATAACTAAGTGACTAACTAAATAAATAAATAAAACTATATTGTATGATATACCAAAAAAAAAAAAAAGTCCTCATCACCTCTAGTGATTATCATTATTATCATGACAGCATAAGAGATCTTTCTCAGACTTAGCCACAGATTCCAACACACGGGTGGAACTGTTTTATCGACCCCACTTTTAGATGTCTCTTTGGTACCACAGATGGAGCATGGTTAAAACCTAACCTGAGTCCTCCTTCCAGCCTTATCTTCTTCCATTTGCTCTGCCTCAGTGTGTTCTGCCTGCAACCATCAAGTTGTACAGGTTAGAAAGCTCTGCCTCATAGTTCATGCAGCACCGCTATCCCACTCCCTCATGGGGCATTATGAAATTCTCTCCAAAAATCTATCCCTTCACACCTATTCTACTTGTCACTGTACACTAATCATATAGCGAGTGCTAGGTCCATAACACATTTTCAAGAAATATTTGCCAAAGATACAAAAGAAATTCCTGAGGTGTGCAAGATGAAAAACTAAACAAGACATGAAGAATCAGTGTGTGACTATCCAGTGACTAAAATAGGGTTAATTAATAGTATGGACTGAGGTTTATAGAACTGTGTTAGCCGCAGAGTTTGGAAGGAGCTGCCTTGAGGGAAGAGCCTCATTTTGTGCCTCTGAATATTCATAAAACCTGAGTCAATGACTGAATTGATCCCTTATTTAGACTCTCTAGAGAATCACATTTCAACTCTTCCCTTGATGAGAATTTGCCATTGATACTCTTTTATTTTGGAAGTAGTTGATTCTGTCAGCTGTACCTGGAGTTATGATCTTTCTTTTACTGACTTGTTTATAGAAAGAAAGCTCCTTGGGGCAGGCACTTTGTTGATATTCAGCACTGTCAAGCTAAACTCTTTTCGTGCTGAGTATATAGTGGCACCTTACAATGAACAGCAACAAAAAAAAAACATATCAGGTCACCCTAGCTAATTCGTCTGTTTTCATTAATAATTAATTTTAATTTTGTTTAATTAAAGTTATAAAGTGGGCTGAGCTGAAGACACAATGTGATTGGTTTAAACCAAGGAAGCTTCGAGCACCATAGACACCTGAGGTGCTCACAACTGGAATCCTCAAATGTGTTCTTCCTTTATTAATTTCTTGGCAATATTATGAAGCTATGCTTAATTTTATGACCAAATTGCCAAATTTCTTGCAGAAATTTAAACTTTATGAAGTTCAAAAATAAATAATTACTTGACTGAAAGATGAAAAGCTTTCACCCAGACACAGACTTGGTACTTTACCCATATTTTCTATTGCCTGTGTCCAGTAAGGAGGAGAGTCACTCCAAAGTCATATTGGGCAGGGTAAGCAGTAGCTGGAATATGTGTCTGAACAGTGTTTATGGTTTACATTTTAAATGAGATGTGCATGTCTTTATTTATTCCCTTTTTCCCATTGTAGAGTTTTTCATGTTTGTAAGCAAGTGATCTATTTTCAGAACAACCTATAGAAGTTCTTGCCAAATCTGTACATGGGCAAATACTTTTATGTTTGTGAAGACGTTATCCCTGCAGTCAGAATGATAGACACCTTCTTTTTTTTTTTTTTTTTAAATATTTTATTTATTTAACAGACAGAAATCACAACTAGGCAGAGAGAGAGGAGGAAGCAGGCTCCCTGCAGGGCAGAGAGCCCGATGTGGGGCTCGATCCCAGGACTCTGAGATCATGACCTGAGCCGAAGGCAGAGGCTTTAACCCACTGAGCCACCCAGGCGCCCTGATAGACACCTTCTATTTAACTCTCTCTTTGTACTTTCCAAAAGGCTTTTCCTTTCTTACACAAGTTGTTTCAGGAGCATTGTGATATTACTGGATTCATTGAATGTACATACAGTCATGGACAAAGAATCATAAAGAAGGTAAGTAGAATTTAAGCAGGCAGTTGAGTTAGTAGTTTGACTTCTGCACTGTGTGAATTTTGGTCGTTGCTGTAGAATTGCCTCTTGCTCCAGAGAAGCCTCAGTCCAGGGACGTTGCTTTTCAAGGTTGCTTCTGTGCTCTTCCATCAATGCTCAGTATGAGAACTCCCATTTGTCTTCTTTCTCTTCTGCCAAGGTGCCTGCTGTCGGTGGTAAATATGTTGCCTTCTTAGTCAAATGACCATTCCGACTTTCTTCCCTGCCAGTCCATTACCTTGAATCTCACTAGTTCCAAACAAACTAGCATATGCAAATACACACACACACACAGAGCCCTGGATGCACAAACAGAATTTTAAGTGTAAGGTCCAAATTTCCACTTCAGCTTCCAGATACACAAATGAAATAAAGAAGCCCAGAACGTCTCTGTTTATGTAACACTGATATAGAAAAAGTGAGCACTTGGACATATAATTAGGTAGTGTTTGGCCTTTGTGAAACCAACCAACTCGTTCAATTAACTGCCTGGGTAGACTCCTTTAACATGTTGTTGTGAACTTATGCAGAAATAAACACTAGCAGAGGCTTTGAGGTGTGGCAGGGAATGAACTTAACTTGACATCACAGCTTTCCCTCTGATACCTGGCTGTGTGCTTTCTTCTTTCCTTTGTTTCCTCTCTTTGACAAAAAGAAAAAGAAAGAATAAAAAGAATATAAAGAAAATAAAAAGAAAGAATAAAAAGAATAAAAGAAATTTAAACTAGGTGACCTCTAAGGTCTATTCCAGTCATAATATTCTCTGATTCAATAAGGAAATACTTTAGATTCCCCTACAGAATGGGAGACACGTTCCTTGAGAGGCTCTAGATGGATCTGAAAGCCGTTCTCAGAAATAGAGTCTGTATATTCACAGTCCTGCCTGAGGGCAGAGTAGTTCTTTTGCATCTTGAAAGAGGTGATTTTTGGACTAGGTGGCCCTGGAAGCTGACACAGCCACCATCTACACAGTAGTCTATGCAGTGGGCAACTTAAGAGAAAGTGATTCCTGGAGTGTACTCTTTGTACTGAAATTCTTTTTATAAATTCTTTTTATAAATTCCTTGGTTTTTCAAACCTTGCCCTTTAAAAGAAGCAAAAATAAAACAATAGAACCATAACAGCTGTTTGCCAGAGTTGCAAACTTTGGACAGCAAGGCCCTTTTCAAATGCTCTCCAACTGTCTGCTGATTTCCCGGTAGACTTGATCTTAATCACAAGCCTGATTTGGCACAGTGGGTCCTGGATAAAGAGCAAATCTAATGCAATGTATGAACAGAAGAAGCACCTTGTGCATCTGAGCCACACTCCAGCTTCTTCACCCCAGCACCCATTTCAACACACTTAACCCTCTTCTTTCAGAGTTCTGCTCTTTTAATTAAGTTAAATTCGGATGATTTGTTTAGCAGCTTAGTAAATACCAGATACAGCCCTGGGGATGAAAAGTGATTTTGAAGGCCCCTGTCTTCAAGAAGTTCCTAGTCTCTTTGGGGGAAAATAGCTTTCCTACAATAACCAGAGTTTGGGGTGCTGTCTACAGTGGTCCAGTGATGTAGTCCACATCATGATGGGGTACAGAAGGAGAAACTGCATATTCCTGAGGGTAATAAAAGTTGGATTCAGGTATAGGAAGACCACAGAAAAGAGATGATATTTCATCTCAGCCACTGAATCAATCAGTTAAGTAGAAGATATTTAATACCTTTTAAACACCAAGTCTAATTTTGAAAATATGACTTAACCCAGTCCCTCAAAGAGGTCCCTCATAGAGGTGATGTATAATTTAAAAAAAAATGTCAAGTTTAAACAGTGTGGCAGCACCAGTGGCAGGTATTTGGGCAGAGAAAAACATTCCAGGCTGGGAAAGTTAGAAAGGATTTATTATTGATAAAGCTGGGGGAAAGAAGAGGCAAAAAACAAACAAACAAACAAAAAACCCTGGTGTATATTTACTGGGTGCTTATTCTTTCTAGTGCATGTGTGTGTGTCTGTGTGTGGGCATGTGTGTGTGTGTGTGTGTGTCTGTGTGTGTGTGTGTGGTGAGGAAGCATACCTCATGGTATCAAAACAGATGTGAGTGACCATGTTGAGAGGACAGTGATGACATTTGTCTGGAGGCAGAAAAGGATGTTGGGAGGGCAAAGTGAAGTATAGGATTTGAACTTGGATCTATTTAACGGAAGGGGTGCATTGAAGGTTCTTGAAAGCAGGGCAGGTGGGATCTTCTGGCAGCCGTGTGTAGGAAGGGCTTAAAGTTACAGAGAATGTGGGAAGGCAGGATATGTGGCAATAACCCAGAATCGGAGAATCAGAGTCTGACTAGGCTGTTGGGCATAGATGGGGTAGGAAGAGAAGGGAGATATTTTTGCTTGTTTCCTATTTGTCTCAAATGAAATGTAGGTGACTTTTGGCTAGAAATACGAATACTAACATATTTTTATCCTCACCACCTGCTTCTCTTTGCGAGTTTATAGCAATGAAAGATGGCATACAAAAGACAACTCTGAACAAGATGAACAGCTCAATTTTTACCAAGATCTTTTCTTGGGCTTTAACATAGTGAAAGAGAGAGTTGTAAAAGTTGAAGTTATTACAGGGAGAAAGGAGTAGTAACTTAAAACAATGTGTTTGAAATTAACAATGGAAACTAGAACGCTGATCTTCAGGAAACTGATTATTGATGAACCAGACCTGATTATACCAGTCAGTGCACAATGTGCCTGACCAGCCTACTTTCAGAGGAATGCGGAGCCCAGCAGCAGGGTACAGTGGTTGGCATTCAGTCCCCAAACCAGCTACCTACATGAGAATCCCACCTCTGTTAAGCTGAGTGACCTTTGACAAACCCTTCTGTTTATAAATGAAGGTAATAATAATACTTAGTTCACAGAAGTATTGAAAGGGTTAATACATGAAAAGATCTAGGGAATAGTGCCAGGCATTAGAAGAGCTATGAAATCATAGTTCTTATTGTTATACTCTTCTTTTATATAGAAGGCATTCTCATATAGTGCACCTTAAACCTTTTCCTACTTTTATATGCTCCTCCTCCTCTTTCTCTTATAGGATTACATCTTGTTAAAATCAACTAATACTTTTGATCCTCGAGTGTATGCTATGCACTTTTGTGTATTATTTAATTTACTTCATGCAGTCCACTGAGATTATTTGTCCCTGTGCATTAACTGGGTCTTAGGGACTTGGAATAACTTTCTCAATGTCACGTCGCTGTTATGGGTTGGAGTATGGTTTGATCCCATTGGTAGAACATACCATAACATCTTATTCCACGACTTTTTGAGGAGGAAACCTTCACCCAGAGAAGACATACTGTATCTCACTTCATTGATGCTGCGGGAGTAAGACGGCTTCAGCAGCCTCTGCTGCAGTGTATGGTCTATCCTTTTTGGGAAACACTAAAGGGTCAAGTCCCTTAAGCAAGACTGTGTCCATATGTTTCTATGAAACTAAGTAACTGGTGATACAATACATCCAGGCCATTGAACTAACTAACCAAATGTATCTCCAGAAAAACCTGGCAAGGAATATAAAATTCCAACATCATTAATTTGTTTGATTGTAGACAATATATCTCTTCTGGGAGAGATGATAGAATCAGCTCATAATGTCTCAGATTGAATCACGTAATTAAAGGAAATGGCCAAGCATTTTTAAGGAGACAAAAATGATGTGATAGTCTCTATTAATGAAATATGTATGCATCAACTGTTGAATGGATTAAAAAAATGTGGCATATCCATATAGCAGAATATTATTCAGCCATCTAAAGGAACAAAGTGCTGATTCATGCCATAACATGGATAAACCTTGAAAACATTATGCTAATTTAAAGAAGTTGGTCACAAAAGACCACATATTATATGATTCCTCCTATATGAAATGTCCCAAATAGGCAAATCTGCAGAGATATAATTTAAATAAGTGTTTGGCTAGGGCTGGAAAAGGAAAGATGTGAGGTTATAAACTTTTCACTCCATGCCATAGAAATTGTGAGGCATTCAAAGATGATGAGAAATTAATTTACCTATATTTATAAGCCATCTCTTGGATCACTAATGATTTTATGGCCATCACTTTAGTGGAGTATTTTCCATTTTTTATTTGGCTCTGACAATGTACCTTTGTGGAATTAGACTTTTTTTTTTTTTTTTTTTGAGGATTTAGGGTTGATAAGAGTTATAAGCTTTTTGGGGGGTAATGTAAATATTATAAAGTTGATCATAGTGATGGATACACAAGTCTATAAATATATTAAGGCCATTGAATTATACACTATGAATAAGTGAATTATATGATATGTAAATTATATTTCAATAAAGCTGTTTATCTATATACATAATTATCCTGTATCAAATGGTCAGTATCTATGGGGCATCCCACTGGGAAAAGGAGTCAGGGAGAACAGTACTGATAGAAAGAAGGGCAAGAGAAAGGTTGAACCCTGGGCCACCCCTCCTTGAGATGCAGCTGAGGAACTATGGACAATTGACAGTGGACAGTAGATGGGTTCTTAGTTTTGATGCCCCACGAGGGGAGGGGATGGGGAAGACATACTTAGTTTCTTAGACCTTTTGTCCGGGTCAGTACAGCTTATTTGCATGTTCTCCTTTTGATCTATGACTAGTCTTACAACTGTACTGTAAAATGCTCTCATTTTAAATCAGCATACTTTTAAGAAATGTTGATAACAACTAGACTCTGGTTTTGTCCTTATTTACTACTCCTTCCCAAGCCTTAGTATTTCCTCTGGCTCCCACGCCACTAATTCCTTGTGCGGACTTGTCGACACTTCAAATTATATCCAACTCTGCTGCCTCCCATATATTGCCTAGCCAATGTATACACACTTAGCTTTCTTAATCTCCCTCATAAGTAAATTCCTCAGCCCCTTAATCACCCCCGCTCCTCTTCTCTGAATCCTTTCCAATGTGTTGACATCTTTCTGGCACAATGGTGCCCACAGCCATATGCCTTTGGCACCAGCTCTCCTTGGCCTCCCACCAGAAATGGAACTTGGCCGACGTCAGAACAGAGAGTAAGACATATTTATTTGATTTAGCTTTTGATTATGTTCACTTCTTGGGATGGTGGTTGATTACTAGTGATGGGGTTGGCCAGGCATTGGGATTCAGAGCATGTTGGTAGTGGAGGGAGTTTATATGTAAAGACCAATAGCATGTAACCTGTGTTTCTCCCAGGAGTGTTCTCTGTCTAAAATAGATGAAATCAGGAGCTTTGGGAAATGGTCATATTTTAGATTAGTATCTCAAAGATTGTTTCTGTTTCTGTAGCCTGGATTTCAAAATCCAATTTAACTTTTCATAATTTTAGAATGTTGAGGTTAGGGAACCTTAAGAATTCCATAGAGAGGAGAAGACTGTCATTAACAGAATCATCTGGGGCAGAGGCTTTAAACACAATGTTTACCCCTCAATTCTAGGTTAAAAATTCTTTACTCCATACAATGGAAGATGTGAGGCATTCAGAAGTGGGGGGAAAATCAGTTTACCGGTGTTTAAAAACCACTTTTTGGATCCCCATCACAATACCAGTTCAATGACACCATAATACTGATTGTTTTGACCCTCACTTTAGTGGAGACTTTGCATTTTTAGGGACTTTGACAATGTTGATAAGTACATGTTTGTACCTAGTAATATAATTTTGCTAATGATAAATCAAATGGTATTTCAAGTTCTTTGAGTGAATGAGGTGCAGGAAGTGTGAGAGAAAAAAAAAACCATGTTTGTACCTTGAGGTTTAATCTGTTTAAAATTTGCGAAGTCTCTGACAAAGTTCAGTTACATATTAACCCAGTATCTACTGAGGGCCTACAGTATCTCTGGTACTGTCTTAAACATTGGGGCCACAATACACACAAGATACAGTTCTGTCTACAGGATTCAAATATTATAATAGTCCCCCTCTTATCTGTAGGGGATACATTCCAAGATCCCCAGTGGATCCCTGAAACCACAGATAGTACCAAACATTATAAATACTGTTTTTTTTTCCTATGCATACATACCTATGATAAGGTATAACTTTTAAATTAGTTATGGTAAGAGATTAATAACATGAGTTAATAATACAATCGATCAGTTATAATATACTGTAATAAAAGTTATGTGAATGTGGTCTCTCAGAATATTTTATTGTACTGTACTCATCCTTCTTGTGGTAATGTGAAATGATAAAATGCCTACATGATGAGATGAAGTGAGGTGAATTATGTAGGCATTGTGATGTAACATTAAGCAACTATCAACCTTCTGGGGATAGGTCAAAAGGAGGATCATCGGCTTCTGTACTGCAGTTGGTTATGGGTGACTAAAACCATGGAAAGTGAAACTGTGAATAAGGTGGTATATTGTATAAAAATAACCACAGATTGGTGTAAGGAGAATAAGGATGGAGAAAATCCGTGTCACAGGAAGACAAATATGAATACTTTTCTTTGGAAACACAGGAGATAGACACCTGTGTCACTCCCAGAGTATCTCATTGATGGCATTCAGTGGCACAAGCCTCGTGAATGAAGGATTGCATATTACCTAGACCAGTATGGACTATATATGTTTTAATGGTATAATATGGCACAATTATCACAACTGGCAAGACAAATTCTGTTTCTGAGAGTGACACCAAGAGACCATATTGCGTTTGCTCAAGTGGGATATATTAATCTTGCCAATATATAAGGCAGATGTTCAGTCTAGGATTGGGGGAAGTAAGGAAAAGAACTTGCTATTAGTGACAAATTTGTGTCAAATCCAGCTGGAAGTGATGGAGTGCAGGCAGATGGGCATTCCCATGAGTAGGAAGCATGGAAAGATCTTTCAACGGTCATCAGAAAAAAATGAATCTGAGGCTAAAGCTATAAAAGGAAATAAATTAAGTAGTCAGCTGCCACTGCCCCTTTCTCCTTCAAGAACAGAAGATAGATATTCAAAAGTCAGGAGAAAACCAGCAGCAAACTGTTCAGTGTAATCTCTTGGGCTGTTGGAATGTAATTTCAGTATTCTGAACCCTATCAAAGGGGTTCTTAATTAACCTGGAAGTTTGGTTTCATTTCTGTTGCTATGGGCTATCTCCTATGTTCCCAACTTTTGGATTTTTCTGTGGGCGTGGAAGACCTCCTGAGGGTCTCTCCTGAAGTCCACCCGGCGCTCAGTATTTCGTTCTTTCCAGGAAATAGGATCAGGCAGCCCCAATGGTCCTTTGTCTATACTGTCTCCTTGGAGTCTATCAGTCCAGCCTATCTGACTGTAAGGCATGTCTTTACTGAAGGCTCAGAGCACTCTCAGAAGAGAATTACAGTGTAAGAACAGAGGTTGACACTCTGGCTAGTTTTTCCTTAGTCCTCCTTGAGGAAGGTATTTTAAGGTTTAGGCTTTCAGAAAGTGGGTGGGTTTTTTTGTGTTCCGTTCCTTCACTTCTAATTTCATTATTCCTCTCTTAATTTATAGGTCAACTCATATGAACCACCCACCATCCTGCACCACTGCTGTAAGACACCCCACCCTCCCCCTGCCCATCACCATCAGAAAAATTTCACCCACTCTACAGGAGCACATATTCATTCAGTTTCCCTAATATGCTCCGGAATTTAAGAGTAGCATGAGGTACAATGAAGCGGGCTTTGCGGTGAAACCATATTCAAATCTCAATCAACTGTGTGCTGTCTGGAGGCCTCCAATTTCCTCATCAATAAAACAAAGATAATGCTATTTACTACATGAGGTTGAAGTGGGGCTTAAATGAGCTGATAAGTGGAAAGCAGTTAGCACAAAGCCTGCCACATGATTAGTCTTCAATAAAATGTGGCTGTATATTATTTCACATAGTTCCCTGACATTCACTGCTGCCCAGCTAGATTCTAGAAGAAAAGGGAAGGTGAATGTGAAAATGCCCTTCAGATTTTAGTTCACAGATGTGCAGAACAACTCTTTTCTTAGAGGATGGCCTGTTCGGCAGCCCTGGTACTCCAAAATTACTTTTCCTCTTAGTAATACTGTATGTGCAGTGTCTTATTAGATAAATGAATTTTCCTGTTAGCAGCTCCTGGCTAACAGTATAGGAGTATAGGAACAGTATATAGGATGTCTTTGTGTCCTTTTGCTCCAGGTAGAGACTGAATGAACAGCACCAAAAAAAAACAAAAAACAAAACAAAAACAAACAAACAAACAAAAAACGAAAATACCATCAACACAGCACTTCAGTATTCAATGGCCTTTCCCTGTTTCCAAGGTATGGTTCTGACTCTCACCTCTTTTTTTTTTTTTTTTTTTTTTTTTTAAATTCAAGATATCCTTGTGATGAAAGAGAATGCAAGGGAATGGCATTTCTGGGTTTGCATTTCCTACTTTGCCTGCTCTAAGCTGCTTGGTCCCCATCCCATCTTCTAGTCTTGGAGTCTTGATGGTCTTTACTTCATCAGTCATACGCAAATGTTTCCACCAAATTTGTATCCCAGCTTAACTTTCAGATTATGTCTCTACCACGTCCTACACCAGCCATACTCTTTTCACAAGTTTTTGGATTCCTCCTGAATGAGGTTTACTTCCTCACCTACAGAGGAACCTAGATTCTTGGACTTGTCACCCAGGGTTTGGTTCTAGTCCCAGTCTAGATCTGCCCTTCAGCTGAGACTTTCCATGCTCAGAGTCCTTCCATGGTTGGGTTTGTGGGGTTTGATAGAACTGGGTGGGGAATACAAGGATAGCTGTTTGTGGCAAGTCAGGCACAAGGTGATCTTGATGAGTTTTGCTGACTGATTTGTTGTGTCCAACAGCGGAGGTTCTTCTGTTTAAGCACCTAATAAACACAAATAATGACAAGGATTTTCAAAAGTTCTGTAATACTATCATTTATTAGAGAGCTCATCACATCACTCCGAATGAAAGCGAAATCTATGCACTTGTATTTTTCAGGGTCAGCTTTGTGTCATCTGATGGATACAGTCACATTAGAATTCCACTGTTCTTTCATCCATGTCACCTTCATAGGACTCCCGATAATATTAAATGGAAATGAGAAATATCTACAAATTTATGAATTTTCTATATGTGCAGAGTATTTTACAGTTTACAAATTGCTTTCATGTATAATACCTTATTTGAGCCACACAAAAATCCCTGTGTGAGGGTTATAATATCCCCATTTTTCAGGTGAAGACAGTTTCAAATTGGTTTTTGCGATTTACCTAAGATCATTCACAAATAGAGCTGTGAGTCCATCCCTTGTCCCTGATTATATATCTCTTGTTTACAGTAGCTTTTTAACTAGGAATGTTGAAAATATCATTTTTTAATTAAACAATGGAATCAATTAAAAGAATATTAGTGAGATCAGTTTTTTTTTTCTTTCTTGCATGTCAGTGCCACAATTTTCATTTATTATTAGTCTGTTTCTCCATTATTATATACATACAAGATTGTTGAGCACTCTCATTAGTATCTCATGTAAGGCCAATGATTTGTGAATATTGAACTTTAAAAAAAAATCCCCTTACTTGACTTTAAATCAGTAACAGTGCTGTCTCACTTTTTCATTATTTCCCAAGTGTCCAAATTCTATCTCTTTATTTTTCTAGTCAAAAACCAATTTGAAAAGCATTTCAGTAACTCTGCCATTATAGAATTCTTGTTTTAATAAAATTAATAATTTAAATTTGTTGGCATCAAATGCTGAAAGTCCTCAGGGCACCTTAATGAAAATAGAAAATGATACCAATACTGCATCATGCCCTGATTACTACCCCAGAGCAAGATTGGGCAAAACTGCCAAATGACTGCAAAAAGAATGGTTCCAGATTAAAATTAAAAACAACAATCACATAGGAAAGGCATTAGCTTTACCCTGAAGAGTAATGAATTTCAGGTCTCTAGGTACAGATGATGGATTCAAGGAAAGGAAAAACCTCATCCAAGACACTGTGACTTTCTGCTATCAAAAATTTGGTCCTTGGGATACCTGGGTGGCTCAGTGGGTTAGGCCGCTGCCTTCGGCTCAGGTCATGATCTCAGGGTCCTGGGATCGAGTCCCGCATCGGGCTCTCTGCTCGGCAGCGAGCCTGCTTCCCTCTCTCTCTCTGCCTGCCTCTCTGTCTACTTGTGATCTCTCTCTGTCAAATAAATAAATAAAATCTTTAAAAAAAAAATTTGGTCCTTTGCAAATACCTAATTCAGTCCCTTCAAGTGTGTCACAAAGAAATTGACATACTGAGAAGTGAAATGACTTTCCTAAGGTCCTGTGGCTAATTAGAGCAGGACTTGACTGGTACTGGTACCCAGACCAACTAGTATCAATCCTGGCAGTTTCCCATTGTTCTGTGCTACCTGTAGTCTGTTATCACCAGACTGCAGATCCACTAATTACATTCTGCTAAAAGTAACTGGTCTTATGTATAAAATAAGAAGAGGAGGGAAAGTATGAGAGAATGGGGTCAGGAACAGGGTTAAGAAAACAAGATGAGGGGCACCTGGGTGGCTCAGCGGATTAAGCTGCTGCCTTTGGCTCAGGTCATGATCTCAGGGTCCTGGGATCAAGCCCCGCATCGGGCTCTCTGCTCAGTGGGGAGTCTGCTTTCCCCTCTTTCTCTCTGCCTGACTCTCTGCCTACCTGTGGTCTCTCTATCAAATAAATAAATAAAATCTAAAAAAAAAAAAAAAAAGAAAAAAGAAAAGATGAGTGAGGCATTTACTTCAGGTGAAAATTTTAAGGGTAGTTAAAAATTTCTATAATCAAGATAATATTATAATGCAATATTTTTTAAAAAGCAAAATTGATGAAAAACAAGCATTTTACATTAATTTTGTACCCCCTTAATCTGTACCTGAGGCAAGTGCCTCATAACCCTCCCTTACCTCCCTTGTCTTATCCTGGTAATCAGTCCTAGGAATGATTTGTCTTTCCCTGCATGGACTGGGGTTAATTCCCCCAAATGCCAATGCTTCATTGTTGAGACCAACGCTTTACTATTGAAATTCTATGGGGTAAGCCCTTTTTATCTCTACAAGGGTCAGAAACATATAGAAGGGTGAGGTCACTATGTGCCTACAGGTTTTAAAATGTAACCAAAACTTCTGTGACATTCTTCTTCGAAAGGTGGAACATATTTTCTCTCTCCTTGAGTGTAGGCTGTACTTAGTGACTAGCTTCTAATGATTAGTATGAGACAGAAATAACTGTGTGCTATTTCTGAGTCAAGCCATAGAAGGCATGTAGCTTCCTCCTTGCTCTCTTAGATCACTTGCCCCCAGGGGGAAGCCAACCGCCTTATCACAAGGACACCCAGCCAGCACCATGGAGAGCTCCATGTGGTGAGGCACTGAGTGAGGCCTTGTACCAATCGCCATGCGATCAAGTCATCATAGAAAAAAAAATTCACCTAAAAACTATGGTATACTATTATTTTTTATTAATTTGAAGGAGAATTCAAATACCTAGATTTTTCCTTTGTTAGTTTTAGCATGTTTAAATTACGTTATATTCTGTTTAATTACATAAATAAAAAGTTAAAATGCCCTGATGAATACTTTTTTTTTGTTCTTTTCAGAATTGTTTTCCTGCAGATTGTATATCCTTTATGTAATAATCAGACCACTTTTGTTTTTAAATTTAGATATAATTTTCATTCAGTGAAATGCAGGGGATTTCAGCACACAATTAGACAATATTTGACAAATAGGTCTGTGTAACCAATACCCCCATGAAGATAAAGCACATTTATATCACTCCACAGAACTCCTTCTTGCCCCTTCTTGGTCAGTATTCACAATTCCACTCCTAAACAAGTTCTACTCTGGTATCTATCCACATCAGTTAGGTGTGCCTATTCCCTAACTGCATATAAATAAAAACATATACTTTATACTTTTTTATGTTTGGCATATTTTAGTTCTCATGTTTTTGAGATTCATCTAAGTAATTGTTTGTATCAGTAGTTCATTTTTTATACCCAAGTAGTATTCCATTAACTACTACTTTTTATGTTTATTTATAAGCTTTCTTATGATAGACATAAGGGTTGCTTGCAGTCTGGTGATACTGTGAATAAAGCTTCTGTGAACATGTTGACATAATTATTCATGTGGACATAGTTGTGTTTTATTTATCTTTGGTATGTATAACTAGGAGTAGAACTGATGAGCCATACAGTAGATATAAGGACAGTTGACCTTTGAACAATGTGGGTTTGAACTGCAGGTCCACTTGTACACTGGTTTTTTTTTTTTTCCAATAAATATAATACAGTACTGCAAATGTATTTGCCCTTATGGTTTTCCTAAAGTTTTCTTTACTCTAGCTTACTTTATTGTAATAATACATTATATAATATGTATTCCTTACAAAATATGTGTTAATTGACTGTTTATGTTATTGGTAAAGCTTACAGTCAACAATAGGTTGTTAGCAGTTAAGTTTTGGGGAAGTCAAAAGTTTTACACAGATTTTCTACTGCAAAGGGGTATTGATATCCCAACCCATGTTGTTCAGGGATCAACTGTATATTATTATAAGAAACTGTCAAACAGTATACCAAAATAATTGTGTGTTATCCACTCCTACCATCAACAATAATGGTTTTAGTTGCTCTTTATCATTAGAAACTTTGAAAGACTTTTTAAGGTTCCAACTGGGATTTAAAAAAAAAAAGTATCCCAGCAGTTTGGGGTATTAAGAGAAAGAGAAAATATAGTTATGACATTTGAGAAGTTACTCACTTTGTTGAGAAAATTATTTTTCTTAATTTGAAGCAACTGGGGGGGGATATAAACAAATTGGTAAATGGTGCTCTGTAAAGATTATCATGCAGATTATCCTATTGGTTTGAAAATCTCCAAGTCAATATGTCATATTCTCTTTCTTTTTTTAAAAGATTTTATTTATTTATTTATTTATTTATTTGACAGACAGAAATCACAAGTAGGCAGAGAGGCAGGCAGAGAGAGAGAGGGGGAAGCAGGCTCCCCGCTGAGCAGAGAGCCCGATGTGGGGCTCAATCCCAGGACCCTGGGATCATGACCTGAGCTGAAGGCAGAGGCTTTAACCCACTGAACCACCCAAGCACCCCATCATATTCTCTTTCTTGAAAACTCATGGGTAATGCCATGCCCATAAGTAAAATCTTCTCTTATCTCAATTGAGCATATATTTTAAATATATTTCACAGTTATGGAAAATTTGGAGGATGAAAGAAAATTTAGAGAATGAAGTTACTTGTGTTATGTATATGATTTATATATCCAGGAATTAAGTAAAATATATTTATTGTTCTCCTACTCTCTTCTTTATAGAACATGCAAGGTTTTCATAAGAAAAGGAGATGGCCCAGCTTGTGTTTTCAGAGTGTCAGTAGATACTTGATACCTGTTACTGCTTCTGTTTCTTGAGTTATAAAATCTTGCCTACTTTCATGTTTAGATAATTGTTATGATATGCTATAAAACAAGAAGATACTTAGAAAGTGCTTTATTATTGAAGTACATTTTCATTTAAAAAATTGGAATTGGCTACAGTTCTTATAATATTCCAAGAATACTTGGCTGTTCTGTAGCTTAGAAAATGTAAATTATCTATCTCTAGGTGTTTTCTCTTTTTCTTTTATTGAAAAAGTACAAGATTGAAAAATAATGACCTGTTTATAGAGAAATAAGCCATATGTGGTCTGTTTTAAAATATGAATGCTTTAATTAGTGACTGTTAAGGCAGAATTTAAAATATTACATCTATTTCTTATTTGTTTTTGCAATATTAGACACTGACTAAATGAGTTAAAACAAAACAAAGGGAAAATTGAATATAGAAAGTGACAGGGACTTTGCAGCCATAGGAGTTTGCAGGAGATGAGTGTTCGTAAACTATGTTGATCAAGTAGAAGAAATTAGCAAAATCAAGGAGTCATGGGAATGACAGAGATTAAAGTAGATTAAACTAATTGGGACATTCACTGTCAAGATTAAGGGGTGAGGAGCAGCTTTATTCATCTGCTCCATAGATAGATCAGAATTGTGTGCGATTATGGTGTTGACTAATTAAAGTGGGACAGACATGAGGCAGGCCTGGGAAGTAACCACCTCAGCACTGTGCTGCTTCAACCCTGATTCCCAGAAGACCTAGGAATACACTAAAGGTAGACATATTGCAACTCCCAAAGTAGTAGTTGTCTGAAACTGAAAATTAAAAATAAATGGATGGCAAAGTGGGGAGAATACAAGACTGATTACTACCATATAAGCATTTTATCATAGGCACAAGAGTAGACAGACCAATAGGTCTTTAGCAGTGACAGAGATAAAGAGGTGAAAGTTTGAAACAGAAGTTTAACCACCAAGCTTATTTATAACCTCCTGCATTCAAAGATACCACAATTTTGAGGAAGCAGTACTGTATTTTATGGGTGTCATTTTTGAAGAGCTCCCATACAATAAAAACAAACAAACAAACAAACAAACAAAAAACAAAAAAACCTGCAGTGTGTATTGGAAGACATTTAAATAATAAGAGAGTGGAATAGAGTTAATTTCAAGTGTATTTCTCTTAAGTGGAAAGCTGACAGCCCAGATCAGAAAAGGAGTCAAGGTAGTCACATGAGTGAATCTGTACAGAAATATATGTTATCCTTGGATTTTTCCCTCTCCCTACACCAAGCAAAGGTCCTTTCTCAAAGCCAAACATCATTGCACCCAATCAGAAATAGTAGTGTGAACACTAGTGAGAGATAAACAACAAACAACAGTGAAGGTTGATAAGTAAGTTGGGGAATCCCAGCATTTTCTAGTCCATCTACCAGGACTCAGAGGGTCCAGGACTGATTAAGAATGAACAGGACAGGGGAGTATGTGATATGGTGAGTGATATGGGAGTATGTGATATGGTAAGTGTGTAAACCTGGCGATTCACAGACCTGTACCCTGGCGCTAATAATACATTATATGTTTATAAAAAATTAAAAAACAAAAACAAAGTTTCCATAACAGAAAGTTTAATTGGAAGACAAAAAAAAAAAAAAAAAAGAATGGACAGCACAGGGATAGGTCCTAGGCAAAAGCCTCCATTTGGTTTATGAGTAAAAATATATTGGGCAGACCATGCTAGCTTTTAGTCTTCATTTACAACACAAACCTAAATAAATGGGTACTATCAGAGAAAATCAGTTTAACTAACATTTATCTGTAGAGAGCACACAGAAACTCAAAATCCAAGACTTTTCTTTATATGCATGTATTTTATTTTTTTAGAAATTTTACCTTATTATCAAGAATACAACATGAGAGCTATCATCCTAATAATATTTCAAATGTACATTATTTTAAAATATAGATACCATGTACAGCTGGTCTCTAGAGTTTATATATTTTGTGTAGCTAAAAATTTATCACTGTTCACTAGTAACTCATTTCCCCTTCCCTCCAACCCTTCCATTTTCACTCTCTGAGTCTATGAATTTGACTATATTAGGTACCTCACATAAGTGGAACCATACAGTATTTATCTTTCTGTGTCTGTCTTATTTCACCTGTTTCAAATCCTCAAAGTTCACCCATGTTGTCACGTATTGCAGTATTCCCTTATTTTTTAAGACTGAGTAATATGCCATAGTATGTATATACCACATTTTTTTTTAATCCATTCATCTGCTGATAGACATTTAGGTTGTTGTCAGAGCTTAACTTTGCAACTACTGCTTTGATGAGCATAGGAGTACAAATATTGCTTCCAGATTCTCATTGAAATTTCTTATGGTATATGCTTAGATATGAGATTGCTGGATCACGTGGTAGTTATTTTTTAAAAAAAAATCTAAGAAATCTTTATATTGTTTTCTATAGAGACTTTACCATCTTTTTTTTTTCCTTTCTTTTTTTTAAAGATTTTATTTATTTGACAGAGAGCACACAAGCAGGGGGAGCAGCAGAGGGAGAAGGAGAAACCAGCTCCTCACTAAGCAGGAAGCCCAGTATGGGGCTTTGATCCTATCATGCTGGGATCATGATCTGAGCTGAATGTAGATGCGTAACCGACTGAGCCATCCAGGCACCTCAAGGCTGTACCATCTTTCATTCTCCCCAGCAGTGTGCAAAGTTCCAGTTTCTCCACATTCTTACCAACACTGCCGTGTGTGTGTACTTATGATAGTCATCCCGAGAAGTATGAGGTGGTAACTCATTGTGATTTGTTTTGCAGTTTCATGATGATTGTTGACATTGAACCTTTTGTCATAAATCTGTTGGTCATTTATATGTCTTTTTGAACTATCTATTCAAGTCCTTCGCCCATTTTTAAATTTGGTTATCAGGGTGTTTTTTTTGTTTGCTTGTTCATTTTTTTCTTTTCCCTTATTATTATTATTTTTGCTATTGTTCTCCCCCATTCCATAGGTTGCCTTTTCACTTTGTTGATTGTTTTCTTTGATGTATAGAAGCTTTTTAGTTTGATGTAGTCCTGCTTGTTTATTTGTGTTTCTGTAGCCTGTGCTTTTGGTGTCATGAATATGACACCAAAACCAATGTCATGAAGCTTTTCAATTATGTTTCCTCTAGGAGTTTTATAATTTCAGCTCTTATGTTTAAATCTTTAATCCATTTTGAGTTGATTTTTGCTTGATTTTGTTGATTTTGGTGTAAGATGAAGATCTAGTTTCATTCTTTTTCATGTGGATATCAGTTATCCTAATTCTGTTTGTTGAAGACTTTTAACTGTCCTCTTTATTCATGATCCAATGAGAAAGAGAGAAGTGTTCAGTAGAAATAAGTTTTGTCAGGTAACTGAGTCAGGTTGTATAGTGAGGGTCCTAGACAGGGAGAAAATTAGTTGAAGACACTGTGTGATTTGTGGTGGCAGGCAGGAGTTGTCACTGAGTTACAGAGAGCTCCATCTGAACCGTGGCTGAGATTCAGAACCTTTCTCTCTGCAGGAGTGATTGACCTATTTAGAATTCTACTTTGCATGACATATTAACATGTAGAATTTTGTCTGTTGGCTGAAAGAGATGAGTAGAATAGTGAAATTGGAAGGGATGTGATAGTATCTTCCCATTGTCCAGCCTCGGGACTTGGACATGGTGAGATGCTATGCACACAAATGTGATAGAAGGTAATAAAGCTCCTTGAGGGTTTCTCAGCTTTGAGATGCAGTGGGAGAGTTTTAGGCTGAGTATATCAGAACTATACCAACAAAGACCAGCAGAACACCAATAGGAAAGCACCAATGTCTAGTAACCATGACTCTTCTCAGGCACCTGCCACCCCAGAGAGAGAGGGGGGAATAATTCTGGAACATAGTTAGGATTCCTTTGAGGCCTTGAGAAATAAATTGAGAAGAGGGAAAAAGAGAGACATATTGATATTCTATATTTGCAGATAGGGGTTCACCAGAGCAGAAGGCTTTGCCAGTTAATAGTCAGTCATTTCTTAAAATGAGCCGTAGCCACATTGATGGTGTATTTTCAAAATGAAATATGATATGGTTTGTAAAATTCATAGAAATCTTAAACAGGGAGCAGAGAACTGGATTTTGGACTCATAGATTAACTTTTGATGCAACTCTGGGGTATTTCAGTTGTTGTTTCTTACCTATCAATAAGCCAGTTGGGATAGAGGAACTTTAACCTTCACTTCATTTTTACATTCACCTAGGTTGTATCCTCTCTTAACTTAGTGTGTATGTGCAAAATCTAATACCACCAGCTAATGGGGTATTATCCTACTGATTAGTCCCTTATCTAATTCTTTAACCATGTCATATATCAAAGTGACACATAGTCACCCACACATGTAATCTTTAAAAATATACTGAGATCAGCCACACATTGCTGGCTACTTTTCCTCTAGGACCTTTAATGACAAAATCACTTTGGATCCCATTTCTGACCATTACCAAGAAAGGAGATGGCAGGCACCACAGCCTTTTCTCCCAACAGCTTTAGCTTTTACTTTGGGAATAGACAGGATCCTACCCATCTTGGTAATATTCTAGTGTCACCCTGACTCCTGGAAAATCTGAAACCAGCTGATGGTTATCTCATAACCTCAAGGCATTGGCTGAATTTCCATGGATCAGATAGCTACATGATACAACATGAGGTTTCACTTACTGTAGATATTTACATTAAACTTATTCAGAATAATTATTTTCACTGGCCCATTGATAGATCAACCAATGGCAATTTAATGAGAATATTTTCCGTCCTTGTAAGGGATATTCCCTCTTAGCAGCAAAGGTGGGACCAGAACGCGCTGTATCACTCTGTCTTGTCAGAGGAGATGTTCTGTCACTGATTAAAGAGCTGCATGTCCTCTTTAGTCACAAAAACATTTCGTGGGGTAACCTTGTTTCTGTCTTAATGGATTCAGGCAATGTAATGAGAGCTACCAAAGTGGACACGAAGAAACCCTTTGAGAGACAGAACATGTCACTTCTCACTTACTCAACTAATGGCAGTCCCTCCCGGGCTAAGAAAGCCCTCTGGACAGAGCTGGAAGAGTCATTTAAAATACACCTGCAATCCTTCCTTCAAATGCAGCCAAAAGGCATCAAAAAGAGATATTTTTTCTTTATTTGAAAGACCAAATACAACTCACAAGTGTCTTAGTTTCATCAGAGCTGTCTGGTGGTATAATATCAGAGAGAAAAATAATACTGCCTTAAAATTTCCTCAGTGCATACTCTAGCTTTTAAAAGTATTATTTCCATCTCTCTGAGTTCCCCAAACCGCACAACACCTTTGGATGTTGACAAGTCCAAAATAGGTTGTTTACTTGATGATTTTTTATTGTAACAGATTGGGCACCCAAGGTTCAGGGGATTTACATCATATCTGTAAGATACACAATAAATGAATGCCTGCCAGAGTAGGACCAGAACTGGGGTTCTTCGACTCTACATTTGCTTCTTTCTCTTTCTCTCCCTCCCCCTCTCCCTTCTCCCTATCTCTGTGTATATGTATATGCATATGTATGTATATACTGATGACAATTTAATACCCGCCATAACCAAGCTGGGATGCATGCAGGATAAATAATTTTGCTATTCAGGGAGAGTCAGAAAAAGAAGGACTGAGTTACTGAGAGTGCAGTTTTATTCTATGACTTTTGCCAATTTGAAGAAGCAACTAATTCATAAACTATATGGTAAGCACATTTAACTGTTCTAGGATTTTTCTCATGCTTCATGAAAACAGAGATCATAACTGGGAAACCAACTGTAAAATTAAAAGAACTAGATGTTGCCAATAAAGACCATCATTTCAGGAAAATAAATTTGTTTCTTAGAAGCTGTTCTTGAATGTATGCTTGAGGTGCCCACAAGAAAACTAATTCAACCGAGAAACAAATTGATCTTGCTTCACTGGTTTATATGAACAGAGTAAAATACACACCAACAAGTTATATCACTTAATAACTCCTTGTTTCCTATAACAAATCAATGGCAAGATCACCTTGAATTACCATATTTTGAAAACATATGTAGAAAGTACCTAGAACTTTATACATATACCAAATTATGGGTTTCATTAAAAAAAAAAAAAAAAAAAAGAACATCTTCAGAGCTAATGGAATCAAAGTAATCACTGTTTGTGTAATACCTTTATCCATCGTATTTGGGAACTTTGTTTTTTGAGGTTTTTAATTTTTGTTAATATATTGGTAACAGTGTGGAGATGAAATAAAAGTGCATGATTTGATGTTGCAGTTGTTATCTGGAAATGTGTCATTTTATTCTGCAAAGACATTTTATTGGATCTTACAGAGAAAAAAGGAACTCATCTTTGCAAAATCAATTCTCTCAGGCCTTGAATTCTTCCTTATTGTGATTTTAAAAGTTGCTTGTAACTTTTTTATTAAAATGGCAGGGAGTGGGAATTTGCAAGTTGTATTCTTCATTCCCCAATTTGCAAAAGCTAGTGTTCAGTGCGTTTTTGTCGCTTAATTTGGGGCTATCATAGGAAACAATGGAGTAATAGCTTGAAAATCTTCCTGTAAAGGATTTCTCTAAACTTCTTTCTCTTCTGTGCTCCAGGGGAGCAAAGCAAATCTTCTTTGACCATGCCATACAGAAATGGTCGTCCTGAAAGAGGGATGCTATTCAAATGCTGAATGGGATTGAAGGAAGCACACATATTATTCCTTAACATTTTACCCCAATTAATATATCATAATACATGGGAAATACATGTACTTGCTAACAAGTACATGTATTTTGAGCATCATTACTCTAGACTCCACTATTGGGAAATCACAATGATTTGGAAAGATACATTTTAATGTTCTAATAGCAAAAGGTTTAATGAGCAAATTAATAATAAAAATCCAATCTAAGAGGTATGCTTAAATGTCAGGACATTGACGATTTATGAACTCTCCAAAGCAACTATTTTATTACTCAAAAAACAAACCTTAAATTTTCCTTAGTTTCCTAAATGAAAATTATTTTAAAAAGTACCTCAGCTACTTTGCCTGCTCCTGGTTTCTTTTCCTTTAAGAAATATATTTTGAGAGGGACATTGGAGAGGATATCTGCTATGGTGAGGAAAAAATATATTTTGAACTTATATTCATCATAAATTCAAATTTTGCAAATTCAAACTGGAATTTATGCATTTGGCCTGATCGCACTTCTTTAGAGTTAAAGCTTTATCTTCTAATTGTGTTAAATAAGTCTCACTAAAGATGGTTCTTTTTATGTCAAATATTTTTAAAATATCAGAACCATGAATCTGCTGTAAGCATAAAATTGTTGAAATCAGAAGAAAACCTAAAGCTCATTTGTCAGGAAGTTTTTTGCTATTTTAGTACAAAGTGACAAGTGTGTCCTATGTACTCTAGAGACCCTTTATTTGAAATAATTCACATATTTCATATTTATTTTGAAGAAATATCTAACTTACTAATATTCAAAGAATGATTTCATTATGCATATATAATATTAATACATTAAGAACCATGATGGTATACATTATTTTCATTAGCTTGTCCAGTCTCATCACAGTATTTATTTATGTTAACCTGTGAAATGCTAAAAATAGCTGATGGGTTCCTAAAAATCTTTATAGAGTCTGAATGCAAATCACTGATCTTCTCCAAATTTACTTACAATTTTTGAAATCCAGGATTAAAAGAATTAGGAAAATACCTAATTTAAGTAATATATTCTGCAACCCAAATTGTGAAGGGCTTCCCTAGCATAGCACTGTGATTAGTATGGGTATGCAGAACCTCTCACTCTTCTGGGGCCTCCTGAATATTTCTTTCCCTGCATACCAGTCCCTCAGCAAAGGTGAAGGGGCTCAATGAAGATGACTCTGCTTTAAGTTTAATTTTGAGGCCTGGGGCTGTCTGTGTCTTGTTTGGGAAGAAGTCCAGGGGTAGGTAATTTTGAACAGGTTAGGTCTAGACTTTGGGGGCCCTTATTTCTTTGCCACTGAAAGACTGAGTATATAAACAATCATCAGACCATATGTAAAAATAAAATTCTTACCCAATACCTGCAGCAACCAGCCCAGGAAACTAACCCATTTTCTACAGTAACCAGCCAGAGAAACCAGACTACTACCTATTTATAAGTTGAATTTGTAGGAAGTCAGACTTGTAACTACAGTAATAATCCAGGAAGTAAAAAAAATAATAACTCTTGTAATGATTGACCCAGAGTGGCCAGGACTTAGTTAATAACTGAAAGTTTCTATAATTTTTGTCCCCACTTCCAGTTGAGGACCAATGAGAGAACCCAAATATGTACCTCCAACCAATCACAAAGGATGCCCCACTTCTAGGTAGCCCACCTGCAACTTCTTTGTGCTAATAGCCTCCAATCAGGACATTACCTGAAGTCTTCACTTTGTTCTACTATGAAGTTGTCCCATTCATCTGCCTTTTTGAGTCTGCCAAACATATAAAAACCAATACCATGGTTTTTAGATATGGAAGCACTTATTTCTTTTTGGTTAAGATTAGGGAAGTCTTCATGAAAGAGTTTACATTCGTTTTGGGATAAACGAGTAAGTTTAGGAAGAAGGCCAAATAACATTTTTGTTGTTGTAGTTACTATTGTTGCTGCTGTTCTATTGTTGTCAAATTAATGACACTTAAAATCTCATTATTCTGGGTTTGTAACTGATCAGCATTTAAATTGATGCAATCCTAAATTGGTTCCTGATTTTAGATTTGCCCCACATTTGCATATCTTTCTATTAGCTCTTTTGAAGTAGTTCTTGTGTTGTAAGGCCTTTTTGGGGTATGGGAGCAGAGATAGAGGGGTGATGAATACCCCTATTGGAACTAATTTTTCAAGTGTCCATAAATTCTTATAACATGAGGACTATTTTAGGTTTTTATTTTCTTTGCCCCATTGCATTGTCCATCTGTCAGAGTTCATCAAAGCCAAGAGCTCAGACTACTGCAATGAACTTGAAAGAGCAGGTCCAAGAAAACTGACGTGGAGAGAATGATAAACATTCAAACCTATTCTTTTAAAAATCAACATTCAGCATATAGTCATATATACATAAACCTGAAGTATTTTTTGTTTTTTGGTTATGAACAATAGGAATTTGAATTTTAATTTTAACTAATTTCAATTAGTAAAAGTCAAAGCACATTCTCAAGGACTTCTCGTTTTAACTCACAGCCATAAAAATCTTTGAATAACACGGTTCTCACCTTTACAACAAAGAAAAAGCTAGACAAACACTAAATTAGTGACTTTTACTGAAATCTTCATAAAAATGAAGTTGTAGGGCAAGCAACTAACATAAAATAGAAAGAGAGGGGCGCCTGGGTGGCTCAGTGGGTTAAAGCCTCTGCCTTCGGCTCAGGTCATGATCCCAGGGTTCTGGGATCAAGCCCACATCAGTCTCTCTGCTCAGCAGGGAGCCTGCTTCCTCCTCTCTCTATGCCTGCCTCTCTGCCTACTTGTGATCTCTGTCTGTCAAATAAATAAATAAAAATCTTCAAAAAAAAAAAATAGAAAGAGAAACAGGCACCTAAAGGAATAGGAACATCTGTATGTTTGTTTACCTGAGTCAGATATCATTTAACAGTATATAGGACTATAAATCAATTTAAATAGAAGTTTTGAAAGAACAGCTAAAAGTAGAGTGGAACCTGTTGTGAGAGGGTGGAACTACTGAAGGCCAGATGTAGGGGGATCCATATACTATAGCAGTGTTTCCCCTGAGAACACTTCCAGGTACCTATAGAAAAGATTTGAGAGAATCCTGAAAAACCTCCCTCATGATGCCAGTGGTGAAAAGGAAGAGCAGCTACTGCCAAAACTGTCAAGATCCATCCTACCTCACTCCCCTAAGGAGTAAAAACATTCATTTGGAAAGGGAATGGCATTATCACTTGTAACCAGAGGGCACTGGTGGAAGTTTGTAGCAGTTGAGGAAGAGCAGTGTAGGCTAAACCGTGAAAATCTTTGTACACTGTTTCCTCTGTCTTCCCTAAGGAATGAAAGCCCTTGTCTGCATGGGGAGAGGATCAAAATGTGTACCTAAGAGCATGGGTGGGGCCCAATGGAAGTTAAGAGATGGGAATGAAGGCCACACTGGAAAAACACTGAGATTCATTTCCCTGTTATCCCTAAGGAACAGAAGCTTTAATCTGTAGCCTGGGAGCACTTGTGAAAGGCTGTGGTGACTTAAAGTTGAGGAATGCAGGCAACCAGTGAAAATCCTCTCAGGTTCATCTCCTGTATTATAAGTAAGAATAAAAAAAAAAAAATGCCTTACCCTACAGTGGGCAGGGTACCCCATGGAGGGGGTACTGTAAGAAAACCCATTATACCTAGGTAAGGGGGGGCAGGGATAGGAGAATTAAGTCTTGAACCTTACTGGTAAGGTAGAATGAATGCTATGTTCATCATTATATCTGGAACAGGGGAAGGCACATTTGTAAAGACTGCATTCCCAAGAACAACGTCACAATATCTGCCTAAGATGAAAAATTTGTTTCTTCCCACATCTTCCATAACCATGCTAACAAGCATTAGTTTAAAAATAACAGTGTAATATTGCTGGGAGAAATGGAAAATGCAGACTCTCTCCAGGGAGCAGTATAAAGGAAAGAACCCAAATCAGGCAGAGAAACAAAAATAAAATATCCCTGGAGAAGTTTGAAGACTTTGGTACACTGAGAGTAACCATAACAATGCAAATTTCAAATGCACCCCAAACCTGACCAGATTAACACAACCCCACACAGAAGGAAAGATATGCTCTACTGCCGGCATGAAACTATTTACTACAGTCCAGCCTTGAACAAAAAATTATGAAGTACATAAAAAGGCAAAACAAAAACAAAAACGAACAAAACAAAAACCTACACCTGAAGAGATAAAGTAAACGTTAGAACAAGGCTCAGATATGACAAGATACTGGTACTACCAGCCAGGAAACTTAATAAGTTTTTAATTATTATTATAAATTTTGAAGGAAAAGGTAGATAACATGTGAAATCAAATAGGTAATTTTAGCAGGGAGAGGAAATCTAAGAATACATCAAATATAAATGTTAGAAAACAAAATTCACAATAAGATGAATAAGTTAATTCTTCAGTGGACCCATCAGTAGATTTGACACATTTGAGAAAAGAATGAGAGACCATGAAGACATGTCAAAAGAAATTCCTATTTAAAATAAAAACAACAGGGGCGCCTAGGTGGCTCAGTGGGTTAAAGCCTCTGCCTTCGGCTCAGGTCATGATTCCAGGGTCCTGGGATCGAGCCCCACATCGGGCTCTCTGCTCAGCAGGGAGCCTGCTTCCTTCTCTCTCTCTGCCTGCCTCTCTGCCTACTTGTGATTTCTGTCTGTTAAATTAAAAAAAATAATAATAAAATAAAATAAAAACAACAACAAAAAAGAATAGAATCTCTACAGGTTGCCTAGGTGACCTAGTTGGTTAAGCATCCAACTTGTGATTTCAGCTCAGGTCTCAGGGTCATGATCTCAGGGTTGTAAGACCTAGGCCCACATTGGGCTCTGTGCTCAGCAGAGAGTCTGCTTGGGCTTTTCTCTTTTCCCCTCCCCTTCCCCCTCTCCTTGCTCTCTCTCTCTCTCTCTCTCTTTCAAATAAATAAATAAAATCTTAAAAAGAATTTCCAGGCATTATATAGTCTGCCATATGCACATGTAATTAAGAAAAGGTAAGAGAAAAATAAGAAAATTGAGGAAATGTTGGCACAGAATTTTCCAAAACTAACAACACACACTAACAGTTTCAAGAAAATTTAGAGAATATCAATAGGGATAACTAGTAAAAAAGCCATACTAACGCCTATCTCATTTAAACTACTGAAAAGCAAGACAAAAAGACAGCCTGAGGGGCGCCTGGGTGGCTCAGTGGGTTAAAGCCTCTGCCTTCGGCTCAGGTCATGATCCCAGAGTCCTGGGATCGAACCCCGCATCAGGCTCTCTGCTCCGCAGGGAGCCTGCTTCCTCCTCTCTCTCTCTGCCTGCCTCTGATCTCTGTCTGTCAAATAAATCAATAAAATCTTAAAAAAAAAAAAAAGAGACAGCCTGAAAGGTGGGAGAGATACATTAATTACAGAAGAAAAAGGATAATAAGTGTAGCAGAGTTAATGTAAGAAAATCTACAAGCAAGAGGGGATGCAGTGATGTCTTTAAAGTGGTAAAAGTAAATGTCAACCCAGAATTCCATACCTAGTAAAAATAATCTTCAAATAAAATTTGACAATGTATAAAAATAATTATATACCACAACCAAGTATGCAAGACTGGTTCAGCATTTGAAAATCAGTCACTGGAATTTATTACAACCAGCTAATGAAAGAAAAGTAATGTCATATCAATTAACACAGAAAAAACATTTGGCCAGATGCTAACACACATTCATAATAAAAGAAACACACTTGTAGCAAAATAGGAATACAGGGAAATGTCTGTATTTTAATAATATTTTAGAGGTTGTTTTTTTTTTTTTTAAGATTTTATTTATTTGAGAGAGAGAGGACGAGAGAGAGAGAGAACATGAGAAGGGAAGGGTCAGAGGGAGAAGCAGACTCCTTGCTGAGCGGGAGTCTGATGCAGGACTCAGTCTCAGGACCCTAAGGTCATGACGCAAGCCGAAGGCAGTCACTTAACCAACTGAGCCACCCAGGCACCCCAATAATCTTTTAAAATAACTTACAAAATTATGAAACAATGTCATTGAAGATAGTGGGTTCTACTTTCTAGGTGCTAACCTAAGTAACTTTAGAAATGAGTAGAATCTGTAAAAGTAAATGCAAAAGAAACTATTCATAACCATAATATTCTAGTTATTTTTTTTTTTCTTTCAGAGGTATGAGTTAGCAAATCTAAAACCACTATGCATGTATACTGGAATGGAACAATTAAATAAATGGATGAACAGAATGGATGAACGCAACAGAATTGCATTTTCTTATTGTTACAATGGGAAGTTGTAGATAAGCAAGGACTTGATGTTAGAATGACTCATCTGGTGATGGATTAAAAATATAGATATCAGTATGAACCAATGTTTTACTTACTAAAGATACAGATGGATTCATATTCAAATATTTTATATATATATATATATATATATATATATACACACACATATATATATATATCTATATATATGCATGCATATATTTCCTTACTATGTCAGCTAAGAGGACCCAGGACCAAAACACTCCCAATAATAGTGTTTACACCTAGCATCCAGACCTTGGTTTTCAATACTATTCTTCAGTTAAAGGAACTGAAATTCCTCGAAGAAATGGCTAATTGGAGGACTTGGGTAGGAGACATGCAAGATGAGCGTGGAGCATCTTTTAGTGCCAAAAACAAACAAACAAACAAACAAACAAAAACAAAAAGTAAGGTTATAAAAGGGCCAGTTGAAAAATCTCCCAATAGCCAAGGTGGTAATAATTTATTTATTTTCTACAAAAAGTCATCTTAAACACAAAGAAGTAGATAATCTAAAAGAAAAACGAGGGAAAACAGTGTATCATGGAAGTAATAATTAAACCATAGTAGGACAAGTGTGGTTTCCAGTTTCACATGTAAAGAACATGGAAGTCACCATCCTAATAACAAATAAAAAACTGAACAGGCTGAAAAAAATGACAACTTTTCTTGAATCTTTAAGAGAGGGAAGGACACAGGGAAAACTTGCCTCTTAAGGTGGAGAGACATAAAGGTAAATACTGGAATCATAACTTACCAGAGCAGACTCAGGAGTGGAAATGACCACAAATACCGGTGCCAGGTAGGGAAATCTTAACTGTAATTGAAGAATTGCTGGAGGCTTTGTGTGGACAAGTCTGAGAATTAAAAATTCCAGGGGGAATCCACAGTTAATGGGGGTGGGCATAATATTGTGAGATTTACCTCTAGGAGCTTGACCACATTCCTATAGTAAACACTGAAGAAGAATATCATTGCTCCAGCAGGGGGAAGGGAAAAGGAATCATTCTAAAATATGCCAGAGCTCTCCATTGTTAGCAAAGTCTACACTCAGGAAAAACTAGTTAACCACAGACTAAGCTCCTAGGGTATTATCAGATCCTAACTGTCTGGAGGAAAGGAAATAGCTATCTCAAGCCAACAATAGCATACCATATGGGAAAATTGAAATACACAACTTTAGTCCACTCTAGCCATCTTGTCCTACCTAAGGGAAGAGAAAACTTAGAACATTTGTAATGTTCATAGTACAGAGTCATAGGGTCACTAAACATCTAAGACCTAATCATAGAACCACAAAATGCTTCCCTTCCTCCCACACTTCACCAATACATTACTAAAAGTCTGTTTACAGTACTTTCTTTCTTCTTTTTTTTTTAACTGGTACATCATGTCCAACTATCAAGAAAAAATTGTAAGACATGCCTAAAGGGAAATAAACAAGAACATCACAATTTGAGGAGACAGAGCAAGAATCAGAACCAGATGAGGCACAGACGTTGAAATTTTCAGACTGGGAATTTAGAACAACTATGATTAATATGCTCAGAGTTCTAAACGATAAAGGATATGCAAGACTGGATGGGCAAGCAGAGAGATTGAAATCCAAAGAAAAAGCCAGGAAGAAGTCCTTGGAATAAAAACACTAACAGAAATGAAGAATGATTCTTAATGGACTTATGAATAAACTGAGCACAGTTGAGTAAAGAATCTCTGAGCTAAAATATACATCAAAAGAATTCTCAAAAGCTGAAAAGCAAAGAGGACAAAGATGAAAAAAGCAGAAGAGAATATCCAACAACTGTGGGACTAGTGTAGAAGGTGTAATATACATGTAATGGGAGTATCAGAAGGAGAAGAAAGAGAAAAAGAAAAGGAAGAAATACTTGAAACAACAGTGGCTGAGAATTTCCCCCAAATTAAAGTCAGACACCAAATCACAGATCTAGGAACTTCATAGAACACCAAGCAAGATTAATGCCAAAAACAAAACAAAATGAAACAAAATAAAACCAAAATGTATGGCTAGGAATATAATTTTCAAGCTACAAAGATAAAGAAAATCAAAGGTTAAGAAAAATATTCTGAAAGAAGCTAGAAAGAAGAAATACCTTGACCTATTGAGAAACAAAAATAAGAATTACATCCAACTCCTTTGAAAACATCCAAACAAAAAGAGGGTGCAGTGAAATATTTAAAGGTTGAGAGAAAAAGTCCATCAACCTAGGATACGTGTAAAATTATCCTTCAAAACAGAAAGAGAAAAAACAAACTCACAGATAATATTGAGGCTTTTTTTTTTTTTTTCTGCCAGTAGACCTGTGTTAAAAGAAATGCTTAAAGAAGGTCTTTAGAATGAATGAAGATAATATAGGTTAGAAACTTAGACCTACATAGAGGAAGGAAGAGCATCAAAGAAAGAATAATGAAAGTAAAATTAAAAAAAAAACATATTTTTCTTATTCTTAATTTCTTATTCTTAATACTGTGGGATATTTAACCTGAGAAATCAGACTTAAGAATAGGAAGACTATTATTAGAGATAGAGAAGGACTTACATAATTATAATTATAATGGGATATATTCTTCAAGAAGGCATAACAAACCTAAATGTCTATGAACTAAACAACAGTATCCAAAAAAGTATGTAAGGTAAACCCACAGTTGCCTTATTGATTTTCTGTGTAAGTGATCTATTCACTAATGTAAATGGGATGTTAAAGTCCCCTACTATTATTTGATTACTGTCAGTTTCTCCCTTTATGTCTGATTATATTTGCTTTATATATTTAGGTATTTCTATGTTATGTGCATAGGTATTTATAATTGTTATATCCTCTTGTTGGGTTGAGCCCTTTATCATTCTCTAATGCTCATTTTTTCTCTTATTACAGTCTTTATTTAAATTCTTTTTTGTCTTATGTAAGTATAGCTAACCCAGGTTTTCACTTGCATTTACATGGGATATCTTTTTTTCACCCCTTCACTTTCTTTGGGTCTGAAGTGAGTCTCTTGTAGGCAACATATAGATGGGGGTTATTTTTTTGTTTTGTATTGTATTGTTTTGTTTTGTTTTGTTTTAAGCATTCAGTTACCCTGTGTCTTTTGATTGGAACATTTGAAGTAATTATTGATAAGTATGTACTTATTGCCATTTTGTTAATTGCTTTACGCTCGTGATATACGCTCTGTCATTTCTTCTTCTTTAGCTCTCTTGTGGTTCAATGTCTTTCTTTAGTGTTATGCTTGGACTCATTTCTTCTAATGTCTTCTATAAGTATTATATGTTTTTGGTTTGTGGTTATGAGGTTCATATAGAACATTCTGTGTATACAGCATTCTATTTCAAAAATAGAAATGCCATATAATCCAGTAATTCCATCTTTGGGTATTAACCTGAAGACAATGAAAACACTAATTTGAAAAAATATATAAATATGTACCTTGTGTTTATTGCAGCACTATTTAAAATAACCTAGATATGAAAGTAATGTAACCTAAGTGCCCATTAATAGACAAATGGATAAACAGATGGGAAGGAATATTGGAATGTTATTCTATGACAAGAAAGGATGAAATCTTGTAATTTACAAAAACATGGAAGGACCTAGAGGGTATTATGCTAAGTAACATAAGTCAGACAGAGAAAGACAAATACCATATGATTTCACTTATATGTGGAATCTAAAAGACAAAACATATGAACAACGAAACAAAAAATAGAAACAGACTCATAAGGACAGAAAACAAACTGGTGGTTGCCAGAAGGGAGGAGGGTAGGGAAATGGATGAGATAGGTAAAAGGGATTAAGAGGTACAAATTTCCTATTATAAAATAAACAACTCATAGAGTGAAAATACAGCATAGAGTTTATAGTCAATAATATATCAATAACTTTATTGGTAACTACATTTATCATTGTGAGCATTTTGTAATGTATATAAATGTTGAGTGACTATGTTGTCATAACTAATATAATATTTAATGTCAACTAATATAACATTGTATGTCAACTATACCTCAATTTAAAACCAGGTAGATCTGAAAGAAGGAATAAACCAAATCCAAATTTTACATAAAGCTTCGGCATTACCATCTCCATAATTGATAGAACAAGTAGGCAGAAAAATTAGAAAAGATATTTATTACCTAAACACACTATTAGCCAACTTGACCTTGTGGAACTCTCGAGCAACAACAACTCTTCTCAAATGGCCATGGAGCATCTGCTAAGATAGACTTAAGAAAATTTTAAAAACAGAAATAATGCAAGTATTTTCTCACATCGTAGCATACTTAAATTAGAAATCAGAAACAGAAATAAATCTATAAAAAAATCTCCAAATATTTGTAAATTAAATAACACAGTACTAAATAACCATGGCAAAAGAGAAAATATCAAGGGGGAAAATTAATCTTTTGCATTAAAGAAAAACTAAAATACAGGACATCAGAATTCATTTAATAGGAAACTTATGGTTTTAAGTGTGTGTGCTAGAAAAGAAGAAAGTTCTGAAGTCAGTAATCTAAGCTACCACATTAAGAAACTAAAGAAATAGCAAATTAAACCTAAAGCAAGCAGGAAGAATGATATACTATGGTAAGAGTAGAAATAACTGAAACTGTAAATGGAGATACAACAGGGATAACCAATAAAGACAAAAAGCCATTCATTTGAAAAGAAAAATAAAAGTGATTAATCTTTAGCCAGTATGATCATAAAAAAAATAGAGAAGACACATATTACCAATATCAGGGTTGAAAATAGAAACATCATTTCTGATCCTACAGTTATTAAAGGATAGTAAGAGAATATTATGAACAATTCTATATTCATAAATTTAATAATCTAGATGGAATAGACAGCTTCTTTGAAAGTTACAACTATCCAATATCACTCAAAGAGAAAAAATATTATTTGAATGCCTGTATCTATTAAAGAAATTGAGTTTGTACTTAACCACCTGCCACCCTGCCTCCCCCAAAATACACCTCGAACCAAAAGTTTTCACTGGTGAAATGCAGTGGAGGTGAGCTCTCTTCCAGGGACCCAACTAAAGAGCAGCATGAAGGGGCCTTGGGTAGCATTATGTTCTATATCATAGAGAAAATGTGGCAGACCTTGCTCTGTGGCCTGATTATACTTTCGATTACCCCAGGGCTAAGTATTTCTCAAGTGCTGAGTATAGGGAGATTTGGAATCTCAAACCTATCTTCTGCAATAGCATTTCTCAGGAATTGTCTAAAGAGAAAGTGACATTGCCAGGATAATTTTGAAGAACATTTTATTTAGCTAAGATTCTGCTGTCATTTTCTATATGTTTGGTATTTCTGTCACCTTTTGATTAATAGAGACATTCTTATAAATAAAAGATCTTGGTCTCTTGAAACTGTCTGTCTTGCTCTCTTATTTCTCCTGTGAAGTCATAATCCCCCATTTGTGACATCACAGTCTTTCCATTGCAATCAACAGTGATGTTTCAAGCTGGGGATTAAATGCTTCAGAAGAGGAAGACTTTACAAGAGCAGAGGGACTCTCAAGGAACAAAGATCCAATTAGCATGTAAATGCCCTTTTTAATTAAAAAAAAGTAAGGAAAACAAGGGATGAGTAGATAGTCCCAGTGACTGGAATGGTTGTCTTTGAAATAATGAATCTGGCCTTCCTTTTCACTTTCTTCTTCTACCCCCGATGTCCCTGCCCCCACTCCACACCTTGAGTGAATGAATATTTAATGTTAGGAAACATTAAAGGTGAAGAAAGGCTGTGGACTGTAAATATGGGTATTGTTCCTCGGGCAGTAGTTCCTAGGCCTATTAATTTGATCAAGATTGAGGCAAAATTAGAGATTGGGCTGCTATAAGAATCAGTTGTGGTCCCAGATATACATGATTTGGCTTCATCCTCCCACTTCAGTGTCAGTTTGTACCAACCCTCATCTCCAACACTAGCTTCCATCATGCTGTGTCAGGCATCCTTCAGTTTCTTAAAATCGCAAAGCTCTTTTCTGCTTCAGAACTTCACTATATGCTATTTCTTCATCCAGGAACACTCTTCCTCCACATTCTTTGCAGACTTTGTGCTATTTATCATCCAAGTCCAAACATCAATGCTACTTCTCCTGAGAGTCCTGCCTTGACCCCTTGTCACTTCCATCTACATTGGAACCTTGATATTTGATCTCACTGAAACTTTACACATCCTTAATATCATAATTCTATCATATGCTTATGTGTTTGATGTTTTTTGTGTATTGTCTGTCTCCTCCACGTAGTGCTGTGCATCATGAATGCAAGTAACACATCTGTTCTAGTCATTTTAGCGCTTAAGAAAAAGCCTGCCAAACACATAGAGATATAATAAATTCATAAAGAAACTAAAGATACGTAGCCATTTTGAGGGATTCTGAAGAAGAATCCCTGCTTTGAATAGAAGATTAAATGGCTTCTAAACTCATATCAAGCTATACATTTTTATAATTTTTTCAGTAATTCTCCTGGTTTTCCATATGACTTGCCCTCTGCTCTCTGGAGTTGCATGACAAAAATGGGTTACAGACACGAAACTCAAACAAAGGAGGGGGGGTCTTATTCAGGCGATTTGACATTAACAAGTACTTATGGGGAACCTATATGTATAAGTAGGTTGACCAAATAATTTATCATCTAATGAGAACTCTTTTATGTGTGAAAGGTGTACTAGTTATAATTATTCTAGGACCATGGGCATCAAACAGAGCTATCTTACCTTAAGTATCAGATATTGTAGTAGATCTTGGAGAGCATACATATGAAAGAAATATTTCTTATCCTTAAATTTCATATAGTATATGAAAGGTAGTATGTATAAACTCATAACTACAAAGTGATATTATTTTCCCCCAAAAGATTATAGATACAGGGCCATAGATATAAATACCTATAAAGAGATCAATGGCTGTTTCTAAAGAATGCAAATATATGTTAATTATGAACCAAAAGAATAGTTCTTCAAATGACCACACTACAATATGATACAAAAAACATTACACTATTCTACACCAGTGGCTAAACCAACAATGTATGTCTACAAGATCTACCTCCAATATAAAGAAAGAGAAGGGAGTTAAGGACTATGTATACTTTCATATATTTAAGTCTTAGCTGTCAAATAAGATACCCTATAGGAAAAGACTTTCTTTTTTCTCTCACTGTTATGCATGATCAATAATTTTTAGGGTCTCTGCACATTCTCAGGCACTTATGTGGATGAGTTAGTTCTTTAGCTTGTGCTAGGCACAAAAGATTGCTTTGTCACACTCTAGCGATTAGAATGAGGGCAGTAAGATGATGTATTCTTCCTCTTTTTTCTTTTCTGTAAAAACATATCACAAAACTTATAATTCTAACCATGGAGTTGGTGCTACAAAACATTGGTCCATTATTGGAAATATCTATGGCATTAAGCAGCACAAAATTTGCCCAAGTTTGGCCTGAAACTAGTCTGTTAAATTTCATCCAAAGATACCATTTTCCAGAATTTTAAACTCAAAAGAAACTAAGTCAAGCTGGACTCCAAATGATTGGTGATGAGGAAACCGAATCAAGAAGAAATAATTTGCCCCATACTCAGCAGTAGAGCTTCGACAGAACTCTTAATATCTTGAGCTCTCAGTTAAGAATACCTTTTATGGTGCCTCTCATGAGTGAGTGCCCTCATGATAACACGATACATGAGTTGCGCTCCTAATTTAGTATATAAAGTTTCCAGAAACTCTAGATATAAGAAAAGATATTTCTGGTACCGATGTCTGATGGAAAAGGAAGCCTGAATTCTACCTGCCTCCCACCTCACTGGATCTATGCATATAGAAGTCTTTGAAATTTATAAGGATAAAGTACTTTTTTAAAAGTCCTAAAATGTCACCTGATCTTCAGCTCTTATTATCTATGAACCAAAGGTATAAGAAATCAGAACCCTAAAAGCAAAGCAGTGAAATCTTAACTGCTCCAGAGTGTACATCCTATTGTATTTTCAATTTGGCTCTAAGAAATTCAGTCAATCTCAAGTATTGAGGGAATTAAGAAATGGAATTCTCCTTATACAAGGATGAAGAAGCCCTTAGCCTAATTATTTCTTTACTTTCTAACATGTCCCTGTTAGGAATGGAGTTCAGGGATTTCGTCAGCGAATCTCCAGAAGAAAATTTTTCACTTCCCCTAAGCATCATCATTATCATCCTTATCATCATCAACAACAAATAATATAGTAAGTACCAAGACTAATAGGGAACTTACTATGTGTCAAACAGTGCTTTAGGTTGATAGTATGTATAAAATTAAATCTTCATAGATGTTCTGTGAAATAGGTAATATTGTTATTCCCCTTTTGCATATAAGGAAACTGTGACAAAAGACACAGTTCTAGTTGCTGAGGACACAAAGAAGTACTTATGAGTCAGGCTCCTCTGTCATGCCTGAACTGTATGTATTATTCATTGACTTTGTAGATGGATGACTTAAGTGATAGAGCTGTTAGGTGCTACTCAGTTCCAAAGAACAAGAGATTATGTTTGCAAGGGCAGTCAGGGAAGGCTGCAGGGATGGAGATGTCCTTAGTTTGTTCATGAAACTAGGAAAATGTTACTGAAATATATGAGGGAGTTCCAAAAAGGTGGTAAATTTTGGGAAAGTATATTAGAAAGGTTGTGATATTGGTGGCTAGGGTTGGGATGAGTTGACGAGATTTATAGGAAAGGAAGACTTCTATGAAGCAAAAATGATGAGAGCAATAATGTGAAAATACACATGTTAGTAGTTAGGACAGCTGGGAGCTTATTAAAAATATTCTACTAACTGGGGCACCTGGTTGACTCAGTCAGTTAAGCATCAGATTCTTTGGTTTGGGCTCAGGTCATGATCTCAGGGTCATGAGATCGAGCCCTGCCTTCTACCTCCATGCTCCACATGGAGTCTGCTTGAAAGAGCCTCTCCCCATGCCCCTTCCCCCACTTGAACCATCTCTCTCTCTCTCTCAAATAAAGAAATAAATCTTTAAAAAAAAAGTCTACTAATTAACTGTGTGACCCAGTAATTTTCTCATTTGTAAATAAAATTAATTAAGTAACCTCTAAAATTCTTCAAGTTTTAACTAATTCTAAAGGAAAAAAATAATTCTCAATTTAATGTAGAATTTGAAGTTCTGTAGAAATTAAGTGACTTAATTTTTGTGACTTAAGTGACTTAGTGTGTGTACCTACCACACACTAATAAGCAGCAGAACTAGATGTAAAACTCAGGTTTTCGGACATCTAGCTCTCAAGTGGAGAAATATCAAACCAGAGTTTGGGGACATTATTTCCTACATTCATTATTATAAAAGGTTGTGTGACTTAATATTTAAATGGGTTTAATAAAAACTAGTTACACTGAATAAATAGTGTTATATAAAACAACTCACTTAATAGGGTTTTTTGGTTGTTTTTTGTTTTTAAGTGTAACATATCAACTGCTAGTTTTTCACATTTGTCTGCCCCTCCCCCAGATTTTTTTTTTTTCCTTTCTCTTTCTTTAAGGCAGAATTTGGGACTAGCTCAACTGTTGCAATAACTGAGGCTCCAAATTTGTTATTATTTATCTAAAATGGCATCTTTCTTTCTTGCTGTTTCTTCCACACTATGGGAAAGAAGAATCATATTGCTCAAAGCTGATGTGGCTTGGGCTATGTTTAAAAAAAGAAAAGGAAAGAAAAGGAAAAAAAAAAAAGAAAACAAAACAACACTGATCCTGCAGTTGTTCACAGTGAGGTTCACCCATCAGAGCTGAAAATAACCTATATTTTATTTCCCTTATTTTTAGAAAACTGCCATGGACACAGGGGTGGCTGAGTGGCCAGCTGTGCCCTGAAATGCCTGAAGCCATTGCAATCAGTGCTCCACTGTCTGAGGCTTCCAAAATGAAACACTTTGAACACTCATTCAAAGGTGTGAAAGCATGAAATTGGCACAATGGCCAGCTACCGCAGCACTTCCCATTTTTTTGCACTGCCTTCTGCTTCCCTTGTCTGCTCTTTCGGCTCTCTGTCCCTTGATTCTGACAGTTCTTCAAATGTCTGCTTAAAGAGCTGTGGCAGCCTGGGAGAGAGAACTGGAACATATTCTTAGGGAGTCTCTATCGTGAAGTGAAGAAAGCTGAGGGAAAAACAACTGCATGCAAAAATCATGAAAAAGTTGGCTTGGACAACAGACAAGATGGATCTGACAAAGATGATGCATACATGTAGATGCATTAGTGGACAGATCAGTTACTGGGTGAAATCAAAGTCCCTCAGCCTTGAATCCACTTTCTTAGATTTCTCTATACTATTTCAGTCCTGTCACTTTCCCTATCACTCAACTTGATTCAATTAGGGCATTCTGCTTAGGGCTTTGGGATGATCTATTACACTGAATCTTTGTGTACATAGAAGAATCTAGGCCAGTCCCTGCCATATTGATGTCTCAGTATTTTTACCTGGATGTATTGTTGCATATAATTAGGGGGTAGCGAGTTTCTATATTACTCAGAAGCAGTTTTCAAAGAAGTTGTCCCAGTTGAGCCTGTACACCACTAAGTCTTCCCAGGTAGTCATAGGAAATTTACCTGATTTCTTTACCCATTCTTCCAAGCATATACTCTTTTTTTTTAAGAGTTTGTTGATTTATTTGACAGAGAGAGAGAGATCACAAGTAGGCAGAGAGGCAGGCAGAGAGAGAGAGAGGGAAGCAGGCTCCCCACTGAGCAGGGAGCCCGATGTGGGGCTCGATCCCAGGACCCTGGGATCATGACCTGAGCCGAAGGCAGAGGCTTTAACCCACTGAGCCACCCAGGCGCCCCTGCCTAGCATATACTCTTGTCTTCTTTTATACCAGTCTTTATTTTAAAAATCTGCTCAGCATAGTTCGTCCAGAACATGCCCCCTCTGTTGCTAGCTCATATTCTTCTGGGCCTTTTCCCTCTGCAAAAACATGTGGTATTTTGCATCCTTCTATGTGTTCTTTATTCCATGAAATTCTTTTTTTCCTCATAAACTTTCCTTACCCCTCTTTTCTTTCTTGTAGTGTCCAGGATCATGTATGTTTTCTGCCTCAGGGATGAGAACTCACAGTAGAACAATGAAGGACAAAAAGTTGACTCTCAGCTTTTCAGTTTAAAAAGATGACTTTCAAAAGTGGAAATAAGAGGTTTTGAATTTTAAAACTCAGTCCATACCATAAACATTAGATCTAGGAAGAATGTCTGGAGGTAAGGGCCAGTGTGTCTGTTCTGGATTTAATATATAATAAATGGGCTGAGGAAAAAAGATGAACATCAGAGGGAAAATAAGAATTAGATGTTGGTGATCATCCCTAAGCAGAGGCACCATTTCTGTCAGACTAAAATACTAATTATAATGCCAAAAACACAGAACATGAATGCATATTATTTGTAATACAAATAGATCCTTCTACTGTCCAAGGTCATGACATTCCTCTTGTGCTCTCTCCTTTCTCAACCTTATACCTTTTCTCAGATAGATACTATATCCAGTCGTGGATGATGGTTGTTTATGTACTTTTTCTCTGTGTTTGATTTTAAGTCAGCTGAGAGAAAAGACTGTTTGATTCATCTTTGTACAAACCATGATCATTTACCATAGCAGTCTCTTAGTCAATCACAGCCAAATAAAATAAAGTGAATTTTTAATAGGTTGACCATTCAGTAGTGTCAGACATGGGACTGGCCTCCCTATATGTCAGCCTTATTCTTTCGTGTGTGTGTGTCTGTGTCCTGTATGCACGCTTGCAAGTTTATGTCTTTATATATGTCTGTCTGCGTGTGTGTGTTTATATGTGGAAGAAATGGGTCCAGGAGAAAAACATAAATTTATTTAGTAATGCATCATTTTGTATGCTTGAGGATGCAGGCAGCAGAAAATATGCTTTAAATGATCATTTAAAATAAAGAAGATTAAGTTTCTCAGTAACAGCAAGTACTTGGCTCCATTAATAGGTTAATTCATTGGCTCCATGTTGACATATGAAGAAGGTTGCTTCTATCTTTTACATGTTTCTTTCTCTATATGTTGCTTTTTACTTTGCCCGGTGTCCTTCATTGTTCCACATGGTTATCTCTGTCCCAAGTGTCATATGCAGGAATACAACATGTAAGAAAAGAGGGACTATCTTTCATGTCCCTTTGTAGGAGTAAAAGAACCTCGCAAAGAAATTGCCCTGTAGACCTCTCCTCAGTTCTTCATTTGCCAGAGGCAAACGGTATATCAGTATCTGGCAAAGTCACTGGCACCACTACAAGCTGCTTAAATGATCAGGATTCTTCTAAGTCACACTGAGGAGGATTGGACATACAGTCCTTCAAAGAAGAAAAGTGTAATGGCAAGTGTCCGACAGAAGTAATAATACTAATAACAATAATAATGAGAATAGCAACTAACATTTGTTGAGTGGTTACTCTATTTGAGGCGCTGTGTCAAACGTTCAGTATACTACAGCATTTAATAAACATGGCAACCCTGTAACAGATAAGTATACAGAAACCCAAAGGATAGAATAGATACGTCCAAGGTTACAGATGATAAACCACAAAGAGGAGAGTGGAGATTTAAAGCAATGGCTGTCTGTCTCCAAAGCTATTGCTGTTTCCAGTGTTCCATAGTGAAGACTTTGAAAGAGCATATACTTTCGAAGCTGAGATGGAGATGTGTTTCACAAACCCAGTGAACTATTTGCTAGAGCCACCGTGGTCACTCTCTAAAATGTGTAATAGGCTTATCTAAACATAGTACTTGCTGATTGCAAACTTTTGTGTAATAGGAATATAAAAGCTGCTTTCAAGTTTTTCTCCCAGCCTTCTCTTAATGATCTGTTTTAGGGTCACTCAAAATCTGGATTTCTTTGTCAATTAAACTGAGTTAGAGGAGTCTAGAAACTGGACATGGTGGACAATTCAGTCAATCTAATAAATGAACTTTTGAAATTTGACCGTGACTCATTTCTTCTCCTTAAAGACAAATATAATCATTAAGGAACAGCAACACTGCATCTCAGACAGTACTTTGCAAATTGCCGAAGGCAGCTTCCACTGAATTACCCATCACTGGAGCTTCAAACTAGAGCTTAGATCTCATTTTAAGAAGAGACAATCATTGTATGTGTGTGTTATCTTTTTAATGGCCAAACTTATATGGCTTCATAAAGTGTTTGAGAGAGTTTCAGGCTGATCTCTCCTCCATAGCCCTCCCTCCAGATCCAAATTGCAAGGATCATCCCATGTTTCTGCCTAGCCAGGTCATGGCCTTCTCCATGCTTTGTTAACTTATCAGCAGATGAAAACGAACTTTCCCTTCCTGAACTCTTTATCTCTAAGTCTTCAAGCAAGTCCAAAATTTGTATAAAGACACAAGTCAATTCTTGAACCTACACTGCCACATTGCTGTATGACTGTTTAATGTGTGGAAGATTGTGCTTATCTAAAGCCCAAGAACACTGAGGGGAGGGACAACTTGACATTTCTCTTCTAATTATTACCGATAATAGTACCTGGTAAATGACTGGGCCCATAGTGGGTGTCCTATAGAAATATCTTCAGATTTGTGTTAATTTACCTTTTACTTAATTTAACACAGCAATCTTAGTATAATTTAATCTTAGTATTAATTTAACATGACAATCTTAGTATACATTCTGAGGTAAACCATGTAGCAGTTTGGTAAGTGATGGGTGGGTTAGCCATGTTCAGCATTGCCAGATAATCGATGGCCCAGAAGAGTAAATGATTAAACAATTACTAGTCATCTTCCATAGGACCAAATTTTGCTCATTACTTTCACTTGTCTGATGTTCTTTCTTCTTTTTTTCCCCCTTTCTTATTTATTTTTAGCCCAATGACAGACCTTGCCCTCTATTCAGAAAGGAAACTAATAAAGATTCTTAAAATCCAAGCAAACCTGCCAAGTTACACACATTATTTTACTGAACTAAAATACTAAAAGATGCAAGTGAAGAATATATCCATCAGCTACTGGATGCATTGATGAGATAAAAAATTCAACATATTCACTCGCCTCCGTTTACTCTTTTCAGTGGTTCTGTGGCCTCAAGCTGCTTACTGCAAATTAGATTTTGCCTTAATATGCTAATGTTGAATAAGGGACTTGGACTCTAAATAATTAAGTTGTGAGAAGTACAGAACTAAAGCAATCTATTAATGCAATATGAACATCCCTTGATTATATTTGCAGAATGAATTTACCTGCTTTAAGTGGTGAATTAGAATGGAAAGGTAAATTGAAATTTAGAAGAAAATACAATAATAAACCACCACTATCCATTTTCCCCCTTCTGCTGTTGCCGATGTCAGAGGCTTCACTCAGTCATACTACTCCCAAAAGGGCACATTATGATCACTGAGCCTCAAGAAGTGTCTCTTGACTGATAGACTGGCTTTTGCTACTGTTACCCGTTCTCACCCCTGTTTCTGCCCCCACCAGAGGGAACAATTCCATTGCAGTTAGTGGGTTTTGTTTTGTTTGTAATTGTTCTTGTAAAATTGTGAACTGGTTTTTGTTTTGTTTTCATGAAATTTGAAATCATGTATAAGGTATTGTTGAAATACTTAAATATTTATTCTTTGCTTTTTTTTTTTTTTTTTTTCCACTTGGTGGCCCTTTGAGTAAAACTGGGAGCTTCAAGGTCAGTATCCCTTTCTTTTGCAGCCTTTTGATGGGAATTCCCATGGGCATATCTTGTCTATCATGCCAATGAGGAGTTTTATGAGAAATTTTCCAGTTCCCATAAAAAGGGTTTGGAAGGAAATAAAGAGCACAGCCCTTTACTGGAATAAGATCCCTAGGCATAAGTGGAAACAGAGGGTCGGTCCAAGTGTGAAGACCAGACAGGAAATCAGACTGGGGCCCTTAGGGTCAAGAATTCCATTTTCAGATCCAGGACACTGAAGGGTAAGTCTTCAGTGGACCTGAGGAGTAATATGGGGCTTCAGGTTACGGTTCTGTATACTAATTTTCAGGTTGATCTTAGAGTGCTGATGGCTCTGTCTTGAAGATCACCCAGCAGGGGGTCCTGAGGCACCTGACTTGCCCGAGGTGGGACTGAGATTGCAGGTATGAAAACGGACAGGCTGAGATGGGAGCTGCCAGAAAGCAAGGCCCTGAAAGCAAGGAGAGCCAAAGATGGACACAGTGCAAGGGCAATGGAACCTGGCTGTCTCGGGAACGCAAGTCAGGCCTACTCTGATGGGCATGTGAATATATTTATGCTGAAAAACCCGACTGTGAGAAGGTTAAGGGAGGGGACAGCAAAGTGAAAAACAACCAAATAAATAAATGTCAACCAAATAAGGAGTCATAAATATTTTCTGAATTCCTCATAGTCTCCACGCTATCTATTCTGTTTCCTTGAAAAATTGAATTATGATTCTTGAAAATCACAGCCTTATTGTATTTTTCCACGGCCTTGCCTTAATAGATGACGAGTCGTTAAGTAGCACCTGTCACAGGCAAGGGCCCTTTACAGTCGTGGCGCATTTTCACCCTGTGAACTGCAATTAAGCCTCTGTTTTTGCTTCCTAATCCATCTCATTAGCTAACGAACATAGAAAAGTTTCACATTTGCATGTGGAGACCTAATAAATTTACCTTTCCTGACTTGGAAATCGGAAATTGTGAGTGAGAAGAGTATGATTCTTGGAATCCGAACCACGGCCTGGGTTTGAGTATCATCCGTGCCATGTGGTTTGGTTTGGTTTCTTTAACTAGAGCAACTGGCTCTCCTTAAGCCCACCAAGAAAACAGAGTTAATATTAACCACTTCATAGCACTGTGGGAATAAAATCAAATATAGAAATGTTCTCCAGTAAACTGAGACCCTAGTGCATGCACACAATGTTTTCATACACCATTCATGTATAGTTTCCACACACAGGTCACGTGTGGTTTAAGGCTTTGGAGAGTTCTCTAATGGCAGGCTCGTGGGGCACTTTCTGCATTTGCTTGTAGTGCTCACTCTCAGTTCTCAACCAGAACTAATTTTTTTCATTTCGGACTCAGCTGGTCCCGTAATCCAAAGGACACAACGTAGCCCCAGCCTACTAAGAAGGCAGCCTTCAACAAATCTCTGTTTATTCTCCTTCTGCCCCCTGGTTCTCAGACTCAACAGCTCCAAGTTAATCTCACTGAATCACCCTTCTAATGTAGTCTACCTCTGCTTAAAAACTCCTTCAGTTCCACATTTTGTACAGAGTATGGTTCAATAAAAATCTCACTTCTTCCATGAGATCATCTCTGAGTACCCCAAAAATGCCTACTGTTTTGTTCCCCTCTGAATTCATATTTGTAGCATTTTCTTCTCTCCTCTAGCTTTGTGTTCCTATGTGTTTTCCTTGGGGAGAGAGATGGGGGGAACAGAGGTTCTGTCTTCCTCTTGTGTATCTTCCACAGCACCTTCTCTTACCCCATAAATAAAAGTCCCTCTCCCCTTCTTGTCAATACTGATATTAATGACAGTTCCATGTAAGGCCCAAACCCAGAGTTCTGTGCACCTCTCTCAGGTGCTTGATTAATCCTGTGATATTGCTGGAGAGTTATTCAGGTAAATTATCCACAGAGCAAACAGATTATTTTTTCTTACTTCCAAACATAGGAAAATAGGTTCTTTACCTTTATTTCAAAAAGACACCAAGAGACAAAGATAGATATATATCTATATCCCTCTATCTTATCTATGCACCTATCTATAGAGAGAGGAGAGAGAGAGGGGAGAGGGAAAGAGAGAGATTATGCCTTACCACAGATTCCTGCTCTGCTGGCTCTATCATCTGTAAAATGAAGGGAGGCCCTTTCAGCTAATAAAGGTTTTTCTTTTTTAATTTGATGTCATCATTACCAGTTTCTACTCTGTAAGGCTTTCTCACTCACAGGGAAATGAGGGAAACAGATATCCAATGATCTCAAACCCACATACATTGATGCCTAAAATTTTCCACCTTGGAATCAGTGAAATGGTCTGAATATGCAACCCGAAAAGGTCAGATTGCCCAAGAATATAATTGGACCCAACATCACATTGTAATTAAAGCCGCAGAAGGTTCGTACATGCCACCTCTCTGTCTCTCAGATGCAGAGGGAAACACAGGCTTCACAGACCACAGGAAAATGCACTGATTAATTACACGGTGATGTGATATTATTCCTGCCAGGATAGTCCCTCTGAAATGTCAGAAGGATTAGAAGTGCCACATCTTCCTCCCAGACTCTAATCTTAAAGGGCCCTAGGATGAAAACACAGCAATTACGTTCATAGACTGTGTCAATTTTACAATAGAAAAAAGAGCGTTCCCAACAGCAAATAATTATAGCACTGCTTAATGATTGATTTAACATAGAAAACCCATCTAATTCCTTTTGTCATCACAATCTACAGTACTAACAATCTAACAATGCTGCCTTCGTGGATAGACATTACATTAGCATTAAGAATAATGCTAATACAACACGCAGTTTAACTTGTTGTATTGTGAGTCGGCAATGCTCCCCCATACACAGTTATTAGTGTAGCACACCTTCTGAGTGAGAACAACCAGCTGAGAATTTGCTTTTGAGCATCTGTGCTAATGCAAAAGAGCATTGTAACCCAAAGTAGTCTCCTGCATATTTCATACAGCAGGAGAGAATGTGTTTTCTGTTTTCCTAGGATATAATTCCAAAGTCTGAAAAACGTAAACTCTTAGCAAATCGATTCATGATGATTCTAAATGGATCCCTATGTGGATGACATGCAAATGCAACTCTTGCAAAAGATTACCTATGGAAATCTAGCTAGTCGGCAAGTCAATAAGCATATTACAGTCTAAGAAAAACAAAACAAAACAATCATGAGAGCTTCTTGTGCTGAGTGATTAGGTGACAATAAGATCATTCCAGAACATTTAGAGTAAAATTAGGAAAAAGAAAAAAATATGGAAGGTTATCTTTCTTTATGGTGTTCCACAGGAAATTATATGGGTGATTAAGGAGTTTCCAAACTCATTTCCCAACCCCTGAGGCTTCAGGGAATAGCTTCAGATAAACTCCAGTTGCTTAACGATCTGATCCAATCAGTGGTGTTACTGATTCACTAACTCCATAAGTTGCAAATATTTACAGGAGGCCTACCTGTGTTAGGTGATGGGCAAACAAATGCAAAGCAGAGAAACCAGGTTTCCTGTTCTCCTGGACAGCAGTGGCCCATGGGCCCACGTTCAATGGACATTAATGCACACACATCATTTTGCTGGCTCTGCAAGAACCACCTGGGGAATATAAGATGTGGAGTTTCAGGTTTCATTCTCTCAGGTGGAGACTAAGTTTTGAAGTTAGTAGAGAGATTGGTGTGCATACAGAATTTTGAGATAGACCATCTACATTCAGGTTCATTCGTTTATTCTGTCATTCTGCAAGAGAGCTAATGTCTTTGTATGCCATTTACTCGTATGTAAAAGGAGGGTAACAGATGAATCCCCAAATGGGCTGTTTGTCAAAGATGAAAGAGTTAATTTGTAGAAAGACCTTAGACCAGTGCCTGGCACTCTCGGGTTAGTTATGCTATTCCTATCACCCGTAGCAGGTCTGATCTTGTGTAGTGCTTCGGTGTGCATGAATCTCTGTTTTGTGACTTTATTTAACATAAGTCTTATGGATTTCAGTATATCAATGATACATATTTTCATTGAGAAGAGAATGAATAGATGTATAGTTCATTTATTAATTCCATTAAATCTGTATCTTTTATTGAAAGTATATAATTCAGAATTCTGTTTTTTTCTTCAGTAAAAATAGTTGACGGTAATCTGTTTCTGATAGCTTGATATTGTCTGGATGGGTCCATAGTTTGAATCTTTGGAGTAATGGGACAAGAATACAGACCTCCCAAGTCATTCACAGAAGAACCATGACTCAGTTTCCTGTCAGTCCTCTCATCATTGCTCTCAAATTACAACTTCATCTTTAGTGCTCATAATAGAGATAGAAATAATAATTTAACTTTAGGTAAGTGATCTCATGGTGGTAGATTCCTCCTCTTCTGTCTCAGAGGGAACTCGTTGGTAGCTTGGTAGCTTGGGCAATAGTGCTGGTGGAATCAGGAAATCTAGTCTTACCAAGGCTGCCTACTGATTCGAGAAAGCCATATGGGATTATTCTTTTTGGGACTACATCTGTCTCCTTCCTTTTCCCGCTTTCAATTTCTCTCTCCCTCTCTTTTTCTGTTGTACATAGACCTTTCTTTAATTCCACACCTTCTCACAGGAGAGGAGGAAGCTGCTCCCCGTGGAGCAGAGAGCCCGATGCGGGGCTCGATCCCAGGACCCTGAGATCATGACCTGAGCCGAAGGCAGCGACTTAATCCATTGAGCCACCCAGGCGCCCCCCCCCCCCCCATCTTTTAAGACCTAGTACATACCCTCCTCATTCTTGAAGACTTTAACTGCATCTCTTCCTATTACTTCCACTACAGCGCCTAGCACACTGCCTGGAGCAAGGCAATCTGACACCTTCTCAACCAATGAAGAAGGACCTAGCCTATAAGACTCTTGGTATCTGAGAATGCCTGTAATTATTTTCCATATACTGTTCATTTAATAATTAAGCCCATAAATTTAGTCATTTCATTATGTTCAAGTCTTCTTTAAGTAAATTGTGAACCTTTTTTTCCTTTGGCTTTTTAAGTTTTTATTTTAATTCCACTCTTCACATAGAGTGTTTTTATATTAGTTTCAGGTGTACAATATAGTGATTCAGTAATTCCATACATCACCTGGTGCTTATTTCAGCAAGTGTACACCTTAATCCCCATCACCTATTTCACCCATCCCCCCCCACCTCCCACTGGTAACCATTAGTTTGTTCTCTACAGGTAAGAGTCTGTTTCTTGAATCATTTCTCTATTTTCCCCCTTCCCTAAATTATGAACACTTTGAAAACAAAACTGAGGGAGAACCATTGCTTTTGTCTTTGTAGCAGATAGTATGTCCAATACTCAATAAATATTTTGAATTCTTTGCAATTTGAAAATATGGATGTTGGTTTGAGACATTGCAGGCATTTGTGTTGAAAACTTTGTCTAAAAGTGTTCAGGGGTAGAATTTCGTGCATGAATTGTTTTCATATTCCCTACTTCAATTTATAGTTGTTGTGAATTAAAGATTAAATATCTCCAGAGGAATCAGGAATAGTTGTATGTGTGGCGCGCGCGCATGTGTGTGTGTGTGTGTGTGTGTGTGTGTGTGTGTGTGTGTTTATTTATGACTTGAAGACCAGTCCCTTAGATACCAGCTGTATGCCCAGGTTACTCATTTCTTCAGTTTCTTCTTGTGATAGGAGATATCTAGGGAACACTAGATTCTTTCCTTGTTTTAGTAGATCACTCCATTAGACATGAAAAATGGCCTCAACTTTCAAGAAAAGTAGGCTGTAGGTAGTGTTGTATACAGGTTTAATTATTTCAAAAACTTTAATTTACCCATAATATATTTCAGCTGTTTTTTTTTCCTCTCAAACATAGTACTCTAGTACAGATAGGTTAAGTATAGAGGTGTGAAATCATTAGGATTTACGTCTCAGCATGTCTGTGAAGTTTGACTTGGTTTTCTTCCTGAAGTTGCTACTACTTCCTGTTTAACGCATCCACCTGCGTCTTTGGCACTTGACCACACTATTGGATTTTTGCTGAATTTTATGCTCCAGGAAGGACACTAAGTAATACATTTCCCCCTGGGCTCCACCCTTCTATATATTCAGATTAATTGTAAACTTTAAGAACACTGGAACCCCATATAAATACTTATAATCAATTCTTTTCTCCTTCTGTCTGTATGTGGGCTCATGTATTGAAAATGAATTATCCTTAGAAGTTACTAACATCAGCAAAGAATTTTAGTAGTGAAAAACATTTAAATAAATGAGAGAACGAATAGAAGAAAACAGGAAGGAAAAAGACAAAGCTTTCACTTAGAATCATGCAAGAACTCTTTCCTGCTTTCCAAGGTGTACAGATGGGCAGATCCCAGACTGAACCCAGCCCACAAACATGCTTTGCCCAACAAAGTGTTTTTTTTTTTTCTTTTGTATTTTTAACTGAATGTGCATACTAAAATGATTGGCACAGGCCCCACCATTCCCTCCTTTTTATCTGTCCTTTGACAGGCACATTTATAAGTACCTGGCTGGCCCCTGTGGGCAAATGCCTGGACTCCATGAATCTATTCAGGAATAAAAGTGAATTGTGAAGTCTGAAGTGGTCTCATGCAATGAAAAGAATGTGGGTCTAAGACATAAAGCCTCCAAATTCTTGTCCCTGGTTGCTCTTAATTGAGTCACTTAGGGTTAAACTCCTTAAGTTTTACTTTCTTCTCCAGAGACACAGTATGTATTTGAGAAATGTGAAGGATTGAGTTAATATCCCATCTGGCAAAGGGAGAGTCTGGGGCCCGCCTGGGTTATATGAATCAGTCTTCATTCACTAAAACACATGGGCTTCCTAGGTAGGTCCATTTATGTTACTACTCAGATGACAACATTTTTATATAAGGCAATAGGAGAAAGGATTAAGAGTTCTGTTTGAGGTCATTGCTATGGGGCTAAGTTGAACTGTGCCCATATGCTTCAATTAGAGAGAGTCATTTAATTTGAGGTAACTAAGTTTCTTTTTAAAATTTAATTGTTTTAACCAGTGGAAATAGATTAAAACATATTCATTACTTTAATCAAAGTCCAAGTAAGAACATTTTTTTAAAAAAATTTGGATATCTCAATGTTTTAAATGAAGGGAATTTTGCATTAGGAAAAGCAGTTAACATGAAAGTCGTAACTGGGAAAGGTGCTATGAAACCAGCTGATCTATTCATCTCCACAGCGATCTCTTTCAAAAGTGCTTATCTCTGTTGCTATTATTACAATCGCAGAACATGACAGCACGCTGCCGATCAGAGATAAAACCCAAAGCTTCAGAGGCAGCTGGAAATAACACAGCTTATAGTGTCATGGTCTCTATCCACCTTCCCCTCACCTCAGCCAGCCAGCTCCAGAAAACATTGTGAGCAAGAGAAAATGACGTGTGCTTTTGGTTTCTCTTTCTATTCTTTCTGTACTTGTCTCCTTGTGCCCTTTGAGCACTAGCTCCCTTCTTCCCAGTGATCCTGTAAATTCTCTTTTCTCCTGTCCATTGAAACCCACATCCCTCCAGTGACACACTCTTTAATAGCACCTTTCTAAGTCCCAGCCGTGATATCTTGCATGCTACAGGCTTTGCTCCATGGATCTCTTCCATTTGTCTTCTTGCCTTTTCTCTAACTTACATCTTTACTCTCTGTTTAGGTCTCCCTTGCCTGAGGGTTTCCAGTTGGGTTAGATCTGTGGAAAGCACAAGCCTAAGATCAAAGGGTAGGAGACGGAGAAGATGGGTATTGTTTCCCTGCTTCCTGCTGGGCTACCAGTTGGCCATAGTGACGTCCCTGTATTGAAGACCACGGCCACTATCCAGCTGTCTTCTCTCTTGCCCATTTCTAATTGCTGCTCCCCTGCCCCAGACCCTACAGACCCAAGGGTGGTGTGGCTTCCTGCTGCTCCTGGTCCTGTGGGAGCCGGTGCATTACTGCTTGTCTTTAATCCACTCCACACGTGTGTTAGTAGCCCCTTCATTAAACTAGCTTTCAGTTCCCATTTAAGAGTGCCACACCCTTCCTGCTGGATTGCTGACTCACACACTGTACATCTTTCAGTTGGTTCTGAACTTGGATGGGGAGGGAAGTCCTGGTTGCAGGGCTCTTTTGAATACCATAAGTTTGTGCTCTCCATTTTACTCAGCTTGCTGCTTAAATGTCACCTCTTTTGAGGAGACTTTCCCGACCACCTTCATCAGTCCTTATCTGCTCACCCTGCTGTGACTTCTCTATAGCATTTGCCATTAATTTTCATCAGTTGTCTTTCCCATCAAAGTATATATGCCACATGAGGGCAGGTCTCCCTCTGCTTGATGGTTCTGGCAAATGGTTTTGGCAATTCATCCTCATTGTTCAGGACAATATCCAGAATGTACTGAGCACTTAAGAACTTCTGTTGCTCTCTCTTTCCTCAGATATTATTTACTCCCTCGTAAATTGCCCTCTTTAAGGGGAGCTTCATTAGGCAATGTTTGCTGAAAATCATGACACAGCCTGAGGCCTTACCATGCTCAGTAATTCCTGGCTGTGCTGGGTAAAGGTCAGTCTTCTGGAACCCCATCTGCATATATATGACTCCCACATGCATAAATAAGGTGAGACCCAGTGCCACCACTTCCTATAAATGCTAAAACTTGATCTCCACAATCCTAATGAAAACCAGTTTTCCATCAGTTCACCTTAAGATTGACTCTCTCCAAAAGGATTGTGAATATGGAGGAAAAATTCAAATCCATTCCAGAGACTAGGATGGGAAGTGGAAGTGTTTCCCATGTAGTCACATCTGCTATCATTGGCTCACTCTACCCCCCCTTCAGATGCATTTATATTTTCATCCATTGTATAAGCAGAGCTGCCCATTCTGCTTCATTCTCTCCATTTCTGGCCTGACTCCTCCCCTACCTTGGCCTTCCTGGCCCCACATTTCACTCTTCACAAACATGATTTTTCTCTTTGCCTTTCATGAACTGTGTGAGGCTAATGATTGGTCTCCTACAATTTATTTTCTTTGTGCCTTTTTCTTGTATTTTCTACACGGTCAGAGAAAGGACACTCAAGTCTGTAATCTGAGAACAACATCCTCAAGGTAAGGCAGGGACACGTCTGGCTAACACCCCTGTGAGTGACCAGAAGCAGTGTCTGTGTATTTATAAGAGTCCCGTGTATTTTTAACCAGCAGGCATCAAGGTCTATAACCACATTTTTCTAGGGGCTGTACTCAGCCCCGTGCCGGCCACACTAAAAAGCTCATAAATAACTTGGATCAGAGGAAATTGGAAAATGATGACTACACAAATACAAGGAGAATTTTTATGTTTTCCAAAACCCAGATGGCATTGACAGTTACTTTCTCCTTGGCCATAAGTCACCGTTCCTCAGAGAGCTGTTAGAACTTTGTGATGGGGTAAGAGAAGTCAGATTTGGGGAAGGGCAAGTCTTATAGCATAGAGCAAAGTTGTGCAATTTGCCTTTGCCTCTCCTATATCTCATTTTTAATACTCTTCTTATATGCCAACATTTCTCCCCCTGCCCCTTTCGGTTCACTGATGCTAAATCCTGTTGACCTGCAGGAAGGTTTCCTCATGACAGTTCACCCTGGCAAGCCTGCGTAGCATCCGAAAGTATCACAAGCTTCAAAGTGAGGTCTTTTTCCCAACCTCCAGCAATGCACTACTTTCCTCCCTGGTACTGACTAAACAGATGATCAGAAGAATTCCCAGTGTGTTTGGAGTGACTGGTGGGTGCTCTGCATCAGCATGTAGGGGTAATGATTTAAAAAGTGACCCTAGTAGGGCACTTGGATGACTCAGTTGGTTAAGCATCTGACTGTTGATTTTAGCTCAGGTCATAATCTCAGGCTTGTGGGATCAAGCCCCACATCAGGCTCTAAGTTCACTGGGGAGTCTGATTCAGATTCTCTCCCTTTCCCCCTGCCCCTCCTCTTGGTCATGTGCTCTGGCTCTTTCTTTCTTTCTTTCTTTCTTTCTTTCTTTCTTTCTTTCTTTCCCTCTCTCTCTCTCTGTTTCAAATAAATAAGTAAATCTTAAAAAAAAAATAGAAAGTGAACCCAGTAAAACAAATACATTTCTAATTCATATTTCAGGCATCCAGAGGGAGTAAAACTTATACTTTAGGAAGAGGAGAATTTTCTCATTAGAGAGTTTATATGATATCATGAAGGCAGGCACCTTCCCTCTTTCCTCCGAGCCTGACTTGCTGCTGGGTTGGGCAATGTTACTGTGTCTATGTAAAAAATCACGAACAGTCTCAATGGATGAAATTTCTGATTTGTTGGAGGTTAAATAAGAAATATTTTCATCAAAGTGCATAAATCAGTCATTTTGAAGACAAACCAATCGATACAGCTCTTGAGCACCTAGACTGATCATTGTTTTCTTTCCCCCACCAAATGCCCCATGCTAACTATGTCATCGCAAACACTCTTCCAATGGCTGGAAATAACAGAACCATTTTATCATGTAGATGCAAATATCTTGAAAATAGCATTAGAGCAGTCCTTTGATTAAATTTTTTTTTCCCTTATAGATATAGGAACTACATGAACATTTGAAATATTAATGTGTTTGTTGTCTGCGTTTTTCCTCATCTGTTATTTTTGTTTTGCTGTCATGTGTAGTATCCGTGACCACAAAAAAGTTTTAATTATTTTAAGTCCAATATGTTTTTCTTTTTTCTACTAGTTTCTTGGCTTTCTGTCAAAAATAGTTTTAATCGATCTGGATATTACCTTTATAATGACCCTCTTTCTATTAAAATTTGGAATTATTTAAATTTTTAAGTATTTCTGTGAGGTTTTCCTTTTATAACTGGTAATGTTTGCTTCTTTCAGTAGCCCTTACTAGGCCAAAAGTATACTGAGAATTAATGAACAAATAAAGAAATGAATGAAGGCATGAATGAAAGAATTTTAGGGGATTGATAAAGATGGACTAAAACTAGGGCACTGGCATTTATCTGTGACCATTTTTAAGATACTCGGTGCAAAGTTTGATAGTCTTCTCTGTGAAAAACACTACACTTTCCTTGTTTCAGAAAAAAAATCAAAAAGCAAGGATTAACCTCAGTCAAAATTATTTCTTTAAATTCTGAAACAAAATGGGTGCAATCATGTGTGACTAAGTCTGAGCGATATTTTCAGGATTAAAAATATTCACTAATAATGGTAAAAAAACTTCCTTGCATAAGAATGAACTAGTGCCCGTTCCTGAGATGTGGAGCCTGCCTTGCCTACCATGCCTCAGTGCATCTGTTTATAGTCTGATGCTGCTCTAAGCTGGGATGAGGCTACGCTTTCCAAGCCCCCACATTCTCGAGTCACATTCAAAACTAGACACTGTCTTTAAAGATGGATTTAAAAAAATAAATCAATCATAGACACCAGATCCATTAGTAAAATTAAATACCGACAGAATGGTTTCTAACTGGCTAACCATAAAAAGGCCTTCAGTCTCCCAGCCCCATAGGCCTGTGAAGGTGTTTGGAATTCCACCATTAAAATCCAGTCCTTTTGGGTTCAAGAATTGAAATCCTTTTAAATTCTCTTGGGAGATATCACATATTACACCACAATCATGTAATAAAAATAATGATGCTGGCTCACATTTATGGAGGCTTTAAAATGTGCAAGAAACTCTTTTAAGCATTAGAAATATCTCCTTTAATCCTTATGATAGCCCAGTGAAGTAGGTATTACTGTCATTCTACTTTACAGAGAAGGAAAAGGGAATTTCCTCTTTGTGGCTAAAGGACTGCCTGATGTCACAGCTGGTGTGTGATGGAGCAAGGACTTGGTCCTGACGTGTTACCCTCGTTTCCTTGCCTATGTTGGCATATCCAGTAAGTCATCAGTGGGCACAGGGTAGTAGCCACTCTCATCCTGCTCTTGCCAATGAACATGAGGCTACTGTGTGAGCTGGGACTGAAGAGAGAGCACAGCCAGGGGATGGAGGCTGATTAGAAGACTCCGGGCAATTCTAGGTCCAGAAAGGGAAGAGAGGGGTATACCACACATGGGTTTTACAGTCTGCACAAGTTTATTCCAACACAACCTTACTGGGCCCACCAGAATTTCCAGATGGCTCAGATCAGCTGCATCAGTCTCCTGCACATACCATCCTCCATCTCCTTAAATACTCAGGATTCCCTCTGGAGCCCTTCACTCTGCCCCAGCGAGACATGGATGCTGTTTAGTGGGAAACTATACTTTTCCTTCTCTGTTTTCCTTCTGTGATTTGGGTCATGGTGACCATCTTAGAGCCTTTCCTGCCTAGGAAGTATTCTAGGGTACACAAGCAACTCTGCTCAGGCAAAAAGATGGCCTTTATTATTTATCAAAATATAAGTGACTTAAGACCTTGAGAACCACTAAGAGACTGGAATGCAGCCAAGTGGGTATAGCTATTTTGTCCTCAAAAATTTTAGAAAAATAGCTGAACAAACACAACATGACAAAACAAACAAACAAAAACTTTGGGGAAAGTAGTTAATGAAGGTCCTTTGTACTGCATTTCCCCCTTGTCTCTTTCTTCCCTGTCTCCCCTAGGAATAAAGAGAATACAAGGCTTATCGTATTCACTGCAGAATAGGGTGGGGGTAGGGGATGTCTGCAGAGATAAGACCAGTGTCTCTTCTCCAGCCTAGACTTGTGCAAGACCCATAAAACTGTTCTTCGTCCCAGTGCAGATGGGCAAATGGCCTCTCCAGAGAGTATAGAGCTTCTGGTCACACAAGTCAAGACTTGTCCTCAAGAGTCACACTTAAAATGCCATTTATTTTGGTTAGGGCTGGGGGAGCAGGAATTCTCAGGTTTTCCTTGTGCTTGGCCAGTTTACAGTAAAAAGTCTTGGTAGGAGTAGGAAGTCATCCTAAGAAGTTTCTTGGTGGGGCAGAAAGGATCTTTTATAATTGATTGTTGGTTGGGAACAGGCATTATATCAAAGGAAACTTTTGACCTGACTGGGGTAGGGTGCAGAAACTGAGCATCAGAGAGCCCTGTGTACTCAAACCTCCTCATGGAGGGGCGAATCCAAAGATCCCATCCAGGCTGGGTCCTGAAAGCAAAGTTCATGTCACTTACTACTACTTAGTAGGGTATGTGGAACTGATGTCTCATTGCTTCTTTTCAGGTATGGAATATTATAGAAACATAAGGAAAGAATAAGCCTATGACTTGACCTGTGCAGTCTTTGCATCTATACTAAGACCCAGATTAGCTGGCATTTAAAAGTCTCCTGTAGTCACATGCATTCTTCTGTTTGCACAGAGAAACAGAAGCTTTAAATGGCTCGTTAAAATAGCACAGAGCTTCAGGGGCCCTGAACAGCTTCCACTAAACAACAATTTGATGGGTTAAGGGTAAATGAATCGCAATGTATAGATTATATTGCCTCTAACAAAGATGCAAGTTTACAGAAGTTCACTGGGCAGTGATGTTTGGGGGCATCCCCAAGCTCTGGGTGCTTAAAAGATTAATCAGGATATTTTGAAATAAAAAGCCTATCTGAGTGTCTGTGGCAGCCATGGAAAGCATTTCTTTTGTTTTGGAAAGTCTTGGATGAGAAGACCGGAGTCTGTTTATTATATTTTGCTATTTGCGGCATCTATCCAATGACCCAAATGTTCCATTTCATGCAGTTTAATCTCAGACCAAATGCCGTTAACTATTTGAGAATGACTTCTTCTGATTTTTCCACAGTTTCCAGTTGAAGCTATAATAGCTCCTTATTCCAAGTCTCTGACCAGGTACTGTGAGAAATCACCATGCTTCACTGTAGGAGAGAGAATCGAGGAAAGGGCCAAAGCAGTGACATTGGAAGCTCCTATCAATGAAAAGAGATGATAAAAATGAACAGTGGTGGGAAGCAGCATAAACTGCATTAAAAACAAAACGAAAAAAAAACAAAAACAAAAAACACCAGTGGTCATTGCAATTCAATAGCCAGACCCACAGGAAAAAAGAATAACAAAAAGCTTATCCTCTGCATTCAGTGAGTTTGTTTATGGCTTTGAAGATGACTGCTCCCTTAGAGTATTCCAACCCATAACAAAGCCTGAATTCAGGAAAACGTGTGTGTGCTGGGCTTTACAGTAAAGGAACTGACTTTTATTTTAGGAAAATGAAATCACCGCTCCTAAGATAAAGGAAGGTTTTTATGATTCTTATTTGCTTTGAGTGACTTTAATACCACGTTAGGAAATATATGAAATTTAAAACAAACAAACAAACAAAAAATAACAGAGGGTCAGTGGATTTTTTTTGAAAAGGAATTTCCATTTTTTTAAGCAATTATAAGATCACAGTTTCCAAGAAAGGAAAACCAAGGACCCAATTTCAGTATGAGCAAAGTAATAGATAATTTGACACAGTCCTATGTCCAAAACTAAAGATGGGTGATACTCTTGGTTACTGGATCCTACATGGGGGATCATCCATCATCAGCATCCATCCACACAGGGATAAACAGGGTGCGGTGGGGACGCTGGACCTCCTTGCTCATGACTTGTCCTAAACAGTTAACTTGATACTCAGGATCAGCCATGGGGCTTGTTTTCCCAAAGCTGCCCAAACTCCCCCCACCCCCATTTTTGTGGCATAGATGTGATGAGACTCTGCATTAGGAGTAGGAGTAAGATCCGGTTGTCCCCCTCCTATACCCTCCCGCCAGTTAGTCAAGTTGTCCTCCAATGGTCAGCTTGAATTCTTGCAATTAGGATTCTACCCATAAAAGGATTCAACGGCCTATTTAGGGATACAGTGTCTTCCCTCCCGTGGTCTTGGTGACCTTCAAACAGAAAGCATAGGTAGCTGAATGGATTCCTTCCCTTACTCACATCTGACAGGCTCATCTGTGGTTACCTCAGGTGGAGAGAATTCCTAAACCTTGCTTCTGACTACATCCGGGGAGATCTCAGCCAGTGCAATTCTTTTATTGCCACAAACCTTCTTAGTATTTTGAAGCTCCATAAGTGTTCATGGATAAAACTAAAATTTAAAAATACTAGATTTTCTTGCCAATCTTAAGCATCTTATTTCAGATATTGTGAAGTATTATTTTGAGAAGAGGTCAAAGACTGCCAATGGGGTGAATGTTGAAACTCCAGCTGGGCCTTCCTAGTTTGGGGCCTTCTGTGCCAGCTCTTCTATGGAAGCTGCTTCGTGATGTGGAATATAGACTGTCTAGGGAACCCTGGTTTCTGATCCCAGTAGAATTGGTGAATCCCAGTGTTGGAAATTTCCTGGTGGACAGAACTATAAGCTGTGTTCTACAAGGCATCCAGGAATCAGCTGTAATTCTAATTCTTTAGAGGCACTTCCTGAAAGTAAAAGGAAGTCTTGTCATTGCTTGATTTCTCTGATCTCAAGAGACCAGGATCTCTGCTTCTCTCTGGAAGTAGACTATTCAGTGGACTATGGACTCTCTTCTCATTGTGTAACTAACTACCTATGTGAAGGGAAAGTGGAGTGTGTCAAGTTCATTTGTCTTTCAGGAGTCAGAACAACATATTTAAGGTCTGACCTAAGCCTTGGATGACTATTTGCAAAGACAGAATCAAAGCCTCTGCCAAGATTCTGCTAGCTGTCCTTCAGCCTACACTGCCCACTGTATGGCATAGAGCATGGCTGGTGCCTACCCAAAGCCACCAAGTGTCTTATATGAGTAAGGGCCTCAGAAACCTTGGTTTCGGGGAGTCTCCAAAGCATCTTCCACTGTCTGTGGGCTCCAAAGTTCATTTAAAGTCATTTCTTCTGGCCATTCTTTTTGCCTGTACTTTGGGTGTTTGAGTTGTTGCAAAGTCTACGCAGTTCAACTGTTGTTGGTCTCGAGAGATATCTGCATTGTTGTGAATTCTATTCAGCCCCAAATGTTACACTAGAACTCAACAAGTGAATAATAACCAGAAAGAAAAAGCTCCATTTGGTGTTTCTTACCGTGATGGGAATCCCAAACTGCATCACCTCTGAGATGTAGGAATTCACACTAACCTTTAATTGGGTTGAGGGTTCAAAATCCCTTATATAATTTCCTGTTTACAAACATTTTTACAAATCTCTGAGGCAATAGACATACGTGTTAGATTTTTAGTTGTTCCTCAAGTCTCTGTTTTTACTTGTATTACTACAGAACGCTAATGTGTTTGCAAAGGCTGGCTCTCCCAGTGGTCCCTGTAGAGACAACATTCTGTAATGCAGCATTTCTGAACCCATTTGAGGGGGTTGGGTAAGTTATCACAATCATATGCAGAGACTTTTCAAACTTCACTTCTTGTCCCAATTCTCTTTCCCCTTGTTTGTACTAGAAAATAGATTAGTCAGATATTGGGAAGTTCAGATCATCAGGACAGTGGGTCAGTGGAGGGTAGGGAAAAGGGAGAGAGAAGGAAATTAGGGTGGTGCTCAGGTGTCCAATTTGGGTGCTATATAAAACATAATACCATTGACCAAAACATGGAAAGTAGGGAAGAAGCCAGCTCAGGGCACGTGCATGGCAGGGTTTGGTATTGTCCGTCTGAAGAATATCCAGGCACCTCTGCCTGCTAGCCAGTCTGTTGACTTTCTCATGCTTGAACTGATATTTTCAGCAAGGACTAGTCTCATTCAGTTAGTAATCACTGAAATTTCCATCTCCTGATTCAGAATCTGTGCTTCTGGTGCCATTTCTGCTCCTAACTGCCACTATTCAACTCTGAACAGTGCTGCCACTCTGGGGCTATGACCTTTTGAAACGCACTTCAAAGGACAATTCAATCTGCAAATGATCAAGTGATGAGGATGCTGACCAGGTCAAGGCCAAGGGCAGAACTCATTGTCAGGCCACTAGAGATCTATCTTCAGGTTAATGTCGATCTGTTGATTAGCTGCCCTTGTGTGTGGTCATCTAGCTAGCTACAAGCCAGTTCATACTTATACAAAATAATATAAGGGCAGCCAAAGATGGAGCTGAAATCCAGGTACTGTGTTTTTAGGGCATCCCCCTTTTGATACACCTGTCTAGTATCTATGTCAAAAACCCTATCAAAGGACAGTATTTGGGGCTGAAATAGTATTCTTATGGCAAAGACGAAAACGACAGGAAAGTTGGGAGAGGTGTGGGAGGGTCTGAAGCTGAAGTCAAGCGTGATAATACATGTTGCTGCTGCTCTGAGAGCAGAAGAAGCAGCAAGTTCCATGAGACACCCTTCTAGGAACTGAATACAAGTATATCGGGGCTATAAATCGACTGGCAGTGAGCAAGGGAGTTCACGCTGAGTCCACTGGAAGGTCACTGGAGAGTGAAAGTCTCATTTCCCGAGACTCCTAATCAGTGTCAGTCAAACCACTCTGGGATTGAACTTTGTTGTGCAAGGAGCACTGTGAGGTTGCCTGTGGAAAGAAGAGGCTTGTTCTGAGCACCTGCCCTCCAGCCAATGGGAGGCCACTACTAGCTGACATGTAGGGAGTATGCATGCATGAATGCCTGGAACAAACATTACTAGCACCTCTCTAAAGGGGAAGGGGTTAATGGAAATGCCTGCAAAAAGAGAGGACACTTGCAATGGAAAATGGGTGCCAAGTGAAGATTCACTTAAGGGTAGATATTGGAGAAATGAAAGATGAAACAAATTGTGTTTTCTTACATTTATTGACCAGTTAAGTTTCATTAAATTCTTAAGTCCTTCCACATTCACAGGTATTTCAAATGTGGTTCACATGAATGTTGCATAAAAAAGGAAAAAAATCAAAAGGCAGAAACAAGGTCCCCAGGATTCTAGTCCCATTTACTTCCTCCCTTGAGTAAGTCACTAAAGTTCTTTGAACCCTAGTTCCCTCATTTGTCAATAGGTAACATAGGTCCCACCACGCTTATATAAAAATGAGTGCTAGCAGGATCCAGCAGCTCATTTGATTGGTAGTGCCACACAAAGCTGGAAGTATGTATGGTTCCAAAATAGTAGACCAGCCTTCTAAGCTGCCTGGAATTCCCCAATTCCCAGTGAATATACAGTTCCTGTTTTTAGATCCATAAGCACTGAATGTTACCATCTATTTTCTTACCGAAGATCTAGCAGATCTAGCAAAAACTTCTGTGTCCCAGTGGACCATCTAAAAGCATCTTAGTAACTCCTCTTCTTGCTTTTGCCTGCTATCTACACGAGGCTGTGCATGTACTAGACATTCAGAAAACATTTGTTGATGCCTCCTGGTGTCTTAAACTGAGGGAAGTCCATGGATTTTATAATACTTTTTTTTTTAAGGATTTTATTTATTTATTTGACAGAGATCACAAGTGGGCAGAAAAGCAGGCAGAGAGAGAGGAGGAAGCAGGCTCCCCGCTGAGCAGGAAGCCCGATTTGGGGCTTAATCCCAGAACCCTGGGATCATGACCTGAGCCGAAGGCAGAGGCTTTAACCCACTGAGTCATCCAGGTGCCCCATGGATTTTATAATACTTTTAAACCTCTCCACCATTCATGGGAGAATTGGAGAGTAACAGTGGTGTGGGTGTGTGTGGGTGTGTGTGTGTGTGTGTGTATGTGAGAGAGAGAGAGAAGAAGAAGAGACAGAGAGACAGAGAGATACAGAGAGGTTTATTATTCATTATAGAAGCCCCTTGTCCTTTTCTTTTCTTCTGATTTGGAAACATTTAGTATCTGCTCTTGTCGAAAGCCCTTGGTTAAAGTGGAGATGGAAAAGAATGTAAAAGGACCAGTCACAGAGCTATTCATACTAAAGGGAAAATACTAAAGGGAAAATAACTGAAACCTATGAGTACTGATGAAATCTCAGAACTGGTCCAATATGTAAGACAAGTAGGTTAAACAAACACATTAAAAAACAACAACAACAAGCAAACAAATCAGACTGTGGCATATCTTCCTTTAGAAGCTATCTTCTGATACTGTGTGGTGCAGTAGAGCGGCAACACGCCCCAAGAGGCTGCTGACCCCACAGAATGAGGCAGGTACACAACAAGATTCCTGTTATGTGTAACTATAAAAAGGACACTGGGTTTTGAAGACTGCATGAAAAAAGAATGTCATGTATTTCACTGATATCTTAATTACATGTTGACATTAAAATATTTTAGATATGTTGGGATAAAATACATTCAATTAATTTTACTAGTTTTTTTGTGCTTTTTGTTCTTTACTTTTTAAAAGTGACTATGAGAACATTTAAAATCAGGTATATGGTTGCCATTATATTCCTCTTGAGCAGAACAGATCTAAAACATCCCAGATATGACAAAGCTTTGATTGTACAAATGCACTTAATAAGTAAGTCTTCTTACAAGTGAGATACAAAGGTCAGAGATACAGCCCCAATTCACCAGCTGCTTTAAAAACATTGCAGACATATCTGGGGGAATAGAGACAAAGGATAGTTTAGTTGTAAGGAGAAACTATGTAAAATTACCAAAAGAGCCATTTCAAAAAGCCACTTTGTCATAAGATATTGCATGATGTGGGATACTTTTCCATATTGGGTGAAATTTTAAATTTTATATAAAAAAAGTAAGTGTTCCTGCCTTGGAGAATTGAATGACTCTTTTTTTTTTAATAATAGAACTTAAAATTATACTTTAAATTGCATCATTATTTTTGCTTTGTAAAATAGGACTGGTAAGATGAACAGCTATTTTAATTGCATTCTGCTCCAGTGAAATCCAGGACTTAAAAATATATACTTTTTAAAAGCTATAGCTCTGGCATTTTTATTGGTCTGACTAGTGAAAAATGATGTTTTTGCTTTTTGCAGGAATATCATGGGCAGAGCAATAATGATCAATCCCTGATGAATATAACAGTGGCTCCAGGCCATCACTGGGGAACAGCAAGAACCTCGTTTTTATAACTATGTTTAAACAGAATATAGAGGATTTTGTTTGTTTGTCGGCTTTTTATAGAAATCACTCCAGTAAGCCTAATGAAAAATTGAGGTCGATTCATCAAATGTATATATCAGACTGAAGGTCAGGATTCTTTGGTTCTTGTTTTCTGTACAACTATATAAGCAAACTCCCCTGTCTCCTAGTTCAACAATATTTCCTAAGCATCTTCCTGCCTGTCCTGTATTAGATAGAAGAAGAGAAAGACCAATAAGGTATGGACTTCCAATTTTAAGAACAGTGGATTTCTATTTTAAAACAATTTTAAGGTATCTCAAAGAACATGTCTAATTTTACCAACTTTTTTTTTTTTTTTTTTTTGTTACATGAGGTAGAACAGAGATTCAGAGTGTAAAATGACTTATGCAGGGCCACAAAAGCTGTTTTGGGAAAAACCAGTGCTAGAAGCCATGTATTCTGGTATTTTGATTCCCAGCCTAACCAATCTAATTCTTTTGTATTGCAATATGTTGCTTTAGTTTAAACAACTTCTACAAAGACCAGGTTCTTTTTTTTTCCCCCTATCCCTGGTTCCTCTGATGCATATCACTTACTTTTTTCCAAGAAATGCCTCGTTGCAGTGAAGGCAATAATTGTATTTGGAGGATTACTCAAAACAGAACAAACCCAAGCAGAGAGAGGCCCTGGGCCCTCTCCATAGATCACAGCTTATGGCAGCTCCCTTGGGGAACAGAGAAGCGCTTGGACCAGCTTTAAGTTTAAGTGCATGTCACCATGATGTACGGTGTCTTTGGTGTCCGTATATCATGGAGTGGAAGGGGTGTCGCCTATGGATGGAGAGCATCCATTCTCCTCTCCTGACACTGTGCCTTTTCCCCAAACAAGACATATCTGTGCGATTATAATCTTATCCCGGCTGGCTTGCTTCCTCCAGAGCTCATCTGCAGTGAAGGGGAGAGTCAGTCCACATTTTATAGAGAGTAGTTTTGGGGGGGGCATTCTTTGAGAAACAATGAAAGAGAATAGAATTGAGAAAATATAAAGTTCTAACCACATTGTTTTCAGCTTTCTGTTAACATCTCAAAGGGCCTAATTCCTACGTGCAGACAAACATGTAAGAGCCAGTTCTCAAAAGTCATCCTTTTCTTGATTTACTTTTGATTAACCACTTCCTAGCTGGGTGACTCAGAAAAGTTACAAACATTTCTTTGCTTTAGTTTTCTTACTGCAAGAATAGGGAATGTATGAAAATACCACTTATGTCATGGAATTAGTGTGAAGAATAAACGGGTAAATGCAATGAAATACTTAGTCTAGAACCCAGTGATTGCATCATCTTCAATATCACATAATTGTTCTCATTAGCATCTTTTTTTCCTAGGACGTGGTAAAGTTATAAACTTAGAGAATTATTCTTTTAATAATCAAAGATCTTCTCAAGCAAAAGATACCTCAGGACTCACCTTTCCATATTAACTAGAGAACAGAAAGTAAAGCTCAGAAGGTGATAACCTAAGAGTAAATTGATCCATTCAGTCTTTCTCCCCCTCTCATCCATCCATCCATCCATCCATCCACCCATCCATTTTTTCCCCACCTATCCATTCACCAACTGTCTTACTCTTGGAGTTTGGTAGTCTAATTCAATGTGCTTGAGGACTTCTTATTTCCTTGGCCTAATGATAGATCTGCTTCTTCCTTGTTGTCAAGGCTAAGGGAAGATGTGAGGTTGGCTTGTACCCAAAGGCAGAGATTCTTCACCACCCCTCTCTGATTTGACCCAATGCGAGACTTTTCAAGGACGAGCTGTCACTCTGTCTCAGCAGTGTGACAAACATTTCCTAGCTGGCTCTAGACCTCTTTTCTTACATGATGTTCTAAATCACCATATTTAGGATTTCTATACCACTCTGAATTAAACAGTACTCTTAATGTATGTTGGTCTTCTCTGCCTAGTAATCCCAAATTTGGAATACCTGTGTTTCCCAGTTTTTTGTTTAATCCAGTGACTATCACAGACTGAGAATACAGTAGAGAATTATTCAGTGGTAGGTGAATAGATTGAACGTTGAAATCAGAAGTTTGGAAAATCAGAAGATTCTACAGATTCTTTATCTTAAGTCCAATTTATATGGTCTAATTATCCTTACTACCATAATCACCACAACAGCCTCTCATCCTTGCATGAGAAAGTGGCGTTTGTGATTTTTTTCTTTGTGATTTTTTCCCCTCGTGCCTTTTGATTGCTACATCACTTCTTGGTGACTTCATTCACCTGCAAACATTCTGAATAACAAATATAGCACATAGACCTGTGTACTACCACATATAGTAAAACGCCAACTGTTTACAACAGGATAGACTCAAGGGAGTGAAACAACAATTACTGATGCTGTAAAGTCACCCAAACAATCCTTGCAACTACTTTATTGTTTTGTAAAGGAGAAAACAAATAACATGGTTCCTCTCAATAAGCCGATGTTGAAAAGAGCATGACGTTTGTTTTCTGAATGATGTTTGACTGTGAGTGCTCAATAATTAGAAATATTTAATGCAGGCAAACATCAGCAAGTTAAAATTGTTTTCTGCTTAAGTCTTGTCATTTTCCAGAAAGGAAATGATATGTTAGACATGTTGCACTCTTTCTCAGTATGATAGCAACTAAAGTGGCTTAAAATTGGATTCATTTATAAAGCTGGACACTATTAATATCATTCCCTGCATGATGGTAATTCATTTTACTCTGCTTTGTCTCAGAAGCAGTAGGGGCTCCATTCCTTATATTCATTTTGCAGTCCTAATTAAGTATTCATTATAGAATACATATTTTTTCATTTAGGATTGAATATCAAACATTTATGTGGTGTATTACACTTGTTTACTATTAGGTCATTGTAGTCAATGTAGTGAGGTATTGTACATCTAGTAGTTATGTGTCTTCAACCTGTAAATTAAGGTTGGGAGGAACTCAGCTGGAGCAAAAACTTGTCTCCCCCAGTGTTCTTATTTTCACTTGCATTGCACCAAATAAGCTGAAAACCTGACTAAATGTAGCTCTTCTGGTTCTCCCATTGAGAATAAAAAGATGCTCCATGGATTCAGTGTAAAGTTGACATGGCATGAACAGAAATTTCATATGAAATTCTGTAAAACCATGATCCCCCAAACTTTTACTATTGACAGTTGAAGGGGCTAGACATCAAGAAAGGAAAAGAGCATGGAGTGGTTTAATCAAATAAAATTAGGCCAAACAAAATATAACTAGAACATCAGGAGATGTCATCTGGTGAGATGTTAAACTATGCTCATATGTTGTAAGATAATTGTTCTGTTCTAACAAGAAGTGGGTTTACAATCTTAATAGTTGAATCCTTCATACTTGACTTTATACGCAATGGAATATTCATATATATATCAATACATATTTTGCATTTACATTATACTCTCTCTTTGGGAGTTCAGACAATCAGAATTTGCTTTATTCAAAATCACAGTCTTTCAAAGGTTGAGTTTAAAACTCATAAGCAAGGAGCACCTGGGTGACACAGTTTGTTAAGTGCCTGACTCTTGGTTCAGGCTCAGGTCCTGATCTCAAGATTGTAGGATTAAGCCCCACTGTGGGCTCATAGTGCAGAGTCTGCTTAAGACTCTCTCTCCCTCTGCCTCTCCCTGCCATGAGTTCTCTCTCTCTCTCTCTCTCTCTCTTTCTCTCTTTCATTCTCTTTCCCTCCCAGATAAATAAATAAATAAATAAAGTAAAATTTTAAAATTTATTTTAAAATAAATAAATAAAACTCATAAACAAAAACAACTGTAGTAATAAATAAATAAATTATAAAATTGGGATCACTCAAACACTCTGTGAATCTCAGGGCACCTGAGTGGCTCTGTTGGATAAACGTTCAACTCTTGGTTTCAGTTGAGGTCATGATCTCAGGATCCTGAAATCAAACCCAATGTGGGGCTCCATGCTTAACATGGAGTCTGCTTGAGATTCTTTCCCCCTCTCCCTCCTCCCCCTTTGCTTCTCCTTCTACTTGTGCACTCTTTCTAAAGTAAGTAAATAAATAAAATCTTTTTAAAAAAAAATCTGTGAGTCTCCTTAGGACTCACATAAAAGTGATCCAAATGAAACCATGATATGAATTTGAACCCATAACACTTCTTAATTTATTGTCAGTATTTCCTGATTGTCGATTATGTTCAAAGTCTTTTGTTTGTAGTTGTAAATGAAGAGGAGGAGGGACAGAAGAGAAGAAGAAGTAAGTTTTAGTTGCTAATCACAATCATATTGGACAAGCAAGCTACAAACATAGCTTCATTAAATTATAATTGAAGATTCTGTATACAATGGCACAGGGCAAGGTATGTTCTATTGTTAAGAACAATGGCTAGTACAGTTTATAGGAGAGGGAGATTGTATTTATCATGAACGAACTAAGGCAGCTGCTTAGAAAAGGGAGCTCTTTATCTGGGCCTTGAAGGATTTTTTGAAATGAGAGCAAATGCATTACGGTAAGAGAGGTAAGTATGAAGAAAGGAAGGGAAGTAAGATAATGCAGGGATTGTTGGAGCACCAAATCTAGATTGACTTGCTAGCAGCAAAGGGCATAGGAGAGTAAAAGGGAAGATGGATTGGTTGGATTGTAGAAGGTGTGAATAGCATGCTAAGAATTTCAGAGTTTATCCTCTAGGAAATGAAAAGAAACTGAGAGTTTTGCAACCAGAATTAAAGTGTTATATTCAAAAGACTTAGCTTGCTGCAGATTTAATTAATTTGATAAGGAAGAGACTGAAGGAAAGGAGATGGGGGACTGTTGCTGTAGCACTGAACAGGACGGTGAGAGACTAAAGTGAATTTGTGACAGCAACAAAAGAAAAGAATTGCTGCGTGACATGGAAGGAACTCACTGGACTTGGAGACTCAAGGAGTTTTGTTAGGTCAAGGCATCAAATGTCCCAAATTGATACTGAAGAAAAACAATAAGGAATTTTTTTTATTTGCTTTATTAATTATTGGTTTGTTGACATTTTTTTCATTAGAATTTATCATGGTGCCAATATATAAGGCCAGAATATATTTCCCCACCAAAACTCATTTTCCCATTGACTAATGACGAAGCTTAGTCACTGAAAATTCTTAATCTCTCTCTCTCTCTCTTTCTCTCGTGTGTGTGTGTGTGTGTGTGTGTGTGTGTGTATTTTTTGGTTCTTTTTTGTTGTTGTTGTTGTTGTTTGTTTGTTTGCAGTTTTTTGCACAGAAGGAAAGAATTCACTATTTACACATTGTCTGGTCTTTAGAAAAAGTCTGCATCCAAAGAAAGATCAAAACAACAAAGCTATGTTGGCAAGAATTTTCTTTTTCCCACCATGTAACAGAATAAGGTTTCTAGGACTGACAAAGCTTTCTGTAGATGAGATCACCTACTTTCAGGACTTCTAACATTCCTTTCCTCTCTTCAGAGTTGACAGTCTGTATACACATCTATTCAAAGGCTTGCAGTATCTTCCATTGAGCCTTTTGATTATTTTAGTTTGTTTCCTTCAAGTTTTCTGATCTTCCTCTTGTTTTAAAACATTCTGAAATTTCAGATGAGTAAATGGGCCATTACAGAGGTATCTAATCTGAACAACTGCTTGAACATCACGTATGATGCCACGTAATTCTCTTGGAAAACCTCCTCCTGTGTTGGTCATATAAGAAATGTTCCTGTTTAGTTCATGGAAGGTCCCCCCAACACTGCCAAAAAGTCCCTCGGCACCAGTGACTATCCTGCCCCATTTTTCACCTCTGGAGGTCTTTACACACATCAGCTTAATTTGTTCTCCAGGGCCTCTGTGAAGATGGTGACTTTACAAATTCCTCCTTTGACAAATTTCTCCCTAGGGAGATATTATGGATGTTGATGGGGAAAATGCATCTTGCCAAGATTATAACCTATTCAAAATGTGGAGCCTAAGAGTTTGGAAGCTGAGTTGTGCCTTTTAGGTCTAGAGATTTACTTAAAATTCAACAGCAAATGGTTAGCTAATGTTTACAGCAGGGATGCACAATTAATAAATGCAAAATTTGTGCTTCACTTCTATTTTCAAAGTGAATAGGATGTTTGTCAAAGCAAGAAACTTTGCTTTGATTATAAGCTACAGATAATGAAAATGTGTTTGTGTTTCACAGATACATTTGATTCTAGTGGATTGTATTTTCCATCAGGGAATCAGGTTCAGCAAATATTTTCACATGCTAACTCCTTAATATAGGCAGAAGGTTTTAGTTGGCTAGAAATACAATAAGCTTAGAGAATAGAGGTTTGCACAGAAACTAAGTAATAGAGTTTATAATTGTTCTTCACTAGAATTTATAAGGACTAGCATTGGATTGCTAACTGTAAAATAAGCATACCATCAACTTTTTTTTAGTGGGGAGAACCTCATGAAAACATCATCTCCATTTTTTCCTAATCTTCTTAACAAATCAAAGATAATTATTCCAAACATATCCCTTTATGAGGAACATGGAGGACCCATAATGAAACATTTTGACCAAAAAATATTAATTGCAAGTAGAAAATAGACATCTGGAGAGTGGGGGTGGATTTAGAAGGAGAAGACTGAACATGATTTAAAGAACTGAGTTACTGTAATGGGGTTCTAGCTAGGAATCCAGGCACAGAGGGGTTAAAGGCTTGTTACTCAGCCTCTTGGAGCATATCTTTCTATAGAGTCAAGAAGAAATTGGCTATAAGAACTAGCCATATATATTTTACTCTTGATCAAGGGAGTGAGATGAATTTTCTAGGGTTAGATTCCAGAATGAGCTAAAATATCATACTTACATATACGGCAGAGAGAGAGGGTCTGCCTGGGATAGAACTGAATTAAGAATGAAGGCTACCTCTCTCAACAAAGGCAAAATGCACTGCAGACAAAACTTAGCATTAATGGTCATAGTCTTAACACTGAAAATTCTCACATCATGAAGAGCATAATTAAAGCAAAGAAAGAAGAAATGTCATTGTGTATTTTAATTCTTGAATGGTTTCTCAATTTTTTTCTGGAACTAGTTTGTTTTAGAGGAAGGAGTAACCTAGAGAACAAAATTTCTGTCTCAAAGAAGAAAGAGTCAAGGGGATGATGCTGGATGATAAACAGGGGTTATGGTTATGACAGAGCTTAACTCTGAGAACTGCTCCTCTTCTGGTGTCTTTGCTGTTGCCTGTTTGTTCTCTTGAGGCTGTTAGCAGAAGTGCAACAGATTTCACCTGTTACGAAATTTCAGCTCAACTTTGCATTTTGACCAAGGACACTTGTCTAAGACTTTGATTTTAAAATTCTCAAAAAGAAAAATAAAAGAATCAAAAAATACAGAGAGACAAGCTGTTAGTCCACTTGCTTTTCAGATATGGGGCTTTCTCAGGACCTGAAAATCACACCTTGTAACTGAATTATAATCACCTAATTTCCTTCATGATTGCAGTCAGTGATGTGTTGGGACAGGAACAATCTCTGTTAATCCCTGACTCTTCTTGACATTCCATGAGTACCAGGGATGTTTGCTTACAAGCCCTCAGTATTATTATTTATATATCCTCTAAACCATAGTCTGAAAGGTTGAATGACTTGGTTTTCTGTCACTTTTACTTTTTACCTCAAAGACAGTTCTTCCTTAATCTGTGTCTTTTTCTTGTATTTCCCCCCAATATTGATTTATTCACTATTTCTAATTATTCTCTCAACTTTTCTCTTTTCTAAATTCCCATATTCCATGGATGGGTGCCATCAGTTCATGGATTTAGTTCCCATGACTTTTTAAAGACTCTCCCCAAGTTCCCTAACAGTATTATGACTTTAATCCAATGGGGAATGAAGAGTGTGGTTCATTGCAGGTATCTAACAAATAATTGTTCCCAAAGTTAATCATCCCAGAACTCATCTGGGCTCTAAAGAAGGAGACAGTGGTGCCTGCCACTCAGGGAGCCCGAGAATATTAGTCTAAAAACATTCTTAGAATTTGCTGCTGATAGTTTAATTCTTTCTCCACTCACCAAGCCAAGTGATATTCTGAAAATATTAAAAAAAAAAATAAGGACAGTTTAGTAGAATCTCTTTCCCCTGTTAGTATGCTGGAAGCATGAGACCCTGAAAGGATAACATCTTGTGGTGCTTCTTAGAGTCAGTATCTGGGGGAGAAACCACCCAGGTTCAGAAAGGCCTCCAACCCTGCATTTACCTGTGAAGTAAATGAGAAATAAGCTTTGATTGTGTTAAATTTGTGCTGGTTTCTTAGCACAGAAAAGCCTAGCCCCACCTCACTAATATGGATCTTAATATATATGGCCGGGAACTGGGAAGTACTCTTCAACGTGAGATGTATTTGTGCATGATAAATAGATCTGTTTATGCCCATGTTTGTGTGTGCTTACATGCCACATACCAATGCTTTGACCTCTTCCCACTGTTTCAGTGTCTTCATCTTTAAGATGATGATGGGGTTAGATATTCCTTTGCCTTGAAATTTCTTTGGGATATTGCTTGAAGCTTATCCAAAAACAATCTTGCATTTATTCAGGTCTTAACATTTTCTGAAGTCTTTTTAACCCAAGAACAAAGCTCAGGGCTTGGACAGACTCTGATTTTAAGTTCATCCAAACCATCTCTTTGTTGCCTTTGCCCCCTTTAAGAAAATTCCAGATGAAAGCATAAATCTGCCACATGAACTGATTTGCTGCACAGCAAGATAATTCTTTTAAGTAGTTTCTATTATAGGAAAATTAATTTCAAGGCACTTCATACAGTTCTAGTAAAATCCTTCCGCTCCACGGGGGTCCATGAGCAACATTAACTGTGCAGCATTTGCTGGGTATGCCTCGTTATGACTTGGTGCAGTGAAGGATGTCTTAAATTTTTTTTTTTTAAGTTGGGCTGTTTGAAAATGCTTTTTTTTTTTTTTTTTAACCCCTGCATGAACATTTAAAGAAAGCTAGAATTTGAGATATTTTTAACAAGGACAAAGTATTTTTCCCTAACTTATTAAGGAAACAGAAATTATTTCTCCCAATAAAACTTTGTAGCTTATTTGTTTTTATTTAGGTATCATTGTGTTTGTGTGATACAACATGGATTCATTTGAGGAGGTTATCAAAAACAAATATAGAACCCCATGTGCCAGTAAACACTCTTAAGGTTTGAATGGTTAACGAAAAAGACATCATACAGCTCTCATTTGCCCAACTTCATTCTCACAGGTCTTCTCAAGAGAACTCTATGCAGTGTATGCATGTAAGTTTTCCTCTCAGTGTTAGTTTCCCGGAGAGCCTGAGAGACATGTGACATGCTAAATCATGTGACATTCCGAGTCTTTTATGAATTGGTTTCATTATATCTACTTTCTGCTCTAACAAAGGTTTTTTTTTTTTCTTTTTTTAAAAGATTTTTAAAGCTTATCTGATAGAGAGAGTACAAGCAGGGGGAACAGCAGGGAGAGGAAGAAGCAGACTCCCCCCTGAGCAGAGAGCCCAAAGCAGGGCTCAATCCCAGGATCATGGGATCATGATCCTGAGATCATGACCTGAGCTGAAGGCAGACATCCAGCCAGCTGAGCCACCCAGGTGCCCTTCTAGCAAACTTCTTTACTCACTCTCATACAAATACTTTCAGCTCCTCCTCTTCTCATCCTTCTTCCTTTGTTCACAATATTCCCTCTGCTTCAAACATCTTTCTGTGACTTCTCCTCTAGCTGATAAGAACTGCATGTCCATAGATCAAGAACCAATTTATATGCTATATTTTATGCCTCCTATCTCAGGTGAGCTTCTCATCATATCAGCTCCTAGTGATCTCTCCTTCCTGTGAACTGTGTTAGAAATGGTATTGGTGATATTTCACTTTATCATAATCTGTACTATGGCATAGACTGTAAGCTCCTTGGAGCAGGCTAAGATTTTTCTTCTTTTCCTCTCCCATGACAACATTCACAGTGCTGAGATCATAGTGATCTTTCAATACATGGTTTACTTGTTTGTTTCCATAGGGCTTATTAAACAATGCTATAGCTCATGAGTGCTGTATTTTCATTAAATGATCAGAGACAGATATTTTCACTTTTCAGAGAGAGGTGATTAATGGGTGTATGTGAACAAAAGATGCCTTCCTCTATTTTAAATTATTTATATTAACAAGCTATGTATTTATATTCTACAAACTAATTAATAATATACAGCAAATACTGCAGTAAGTTTTATACAACTGATGGTGTTAGACATTCAACAACAGTCCTCAGTTTTGACGAATCTCCCAGTGTAGATACAAAATCTCAGGTGGTCTTTCCACAGGCCCTGGTGGCTGGAGGACGTGAGATTCGGCACCTCAAGATTTCCTTAACACCAAATCTAAATCCCTATTGGGTACATTGATTTACTTGATTATAGAGCATGAAGTAGTAATAATTTGATTAAAAATTTAGCATCTTGCAAAATGCTTCTTTAATCCTTTTTCATGTGATTTAGCTTGGCAGACATCAGAAAAGATCTTCTCTCTTGTTTTCCATTGCTCAGCGGTAGATAAGAAACCAAAGTAAGGGCACAGGAGTATCATTGTTACGAAAAAATTCCTCGTGTTTCAAATATACTCCATTTACCATTCCATCTGGAACCCAGAAAGCATCGGTTAGTTTCAGCCAATGACTGTTCTTTTCTTTATGGCCAAGATTTCCTCATCTCACCCAGCATTTTTTTACTGCCAGCTCTTCCCTCCCATTGACTAGTGCCAGCGACGATACTTCAAGTCCTCTTTAGATATAACACATCATGGTTCTATTTGAACATACTGCCTCTAACTCTTGGGCCCTTCTGATCTGGGAAACATTTTAAATAGTACTGGCTACTGCAAAAATCACAATAATCCTTACTAAGGTAATGAATGTTAGTAGAATTGATTAATTAATATAAAAAGTTGAGAAATAAATGTTGTGGCTAAGTCCTAGATACCAACCTTCAGCATAGCTTGGAGACATTTACTAGCAACAGATTTTCTTTGTGTTCGGAGTGGAACCAGTAATTATGACATGGTGATCAAACTTCATTGCTCTACAGCGGATCCTAAGAGTGGCCTTAGGTTGCCTTGTTTTCAGGACTTGGAGTACAGATTGGCTCATTTAGACAACTATCTTTATGCACCAACTGGATATATGATTTTTTACCATTTGGTTATACTTCACTTGACTAGGCTTCTGATTTCTCTGTTACAGAAATGCCTACTTTACATTGTTTACAAGAACTTTGCCAGGTCTACGCTTTATTATTTTTTTATCTGTGGACTCAAGAGGAGGGACATCATGTGATCCAAATAGGACACAGGTACTAGCCTATTAATTTGCATAGATGTATTATCCCTGTCTCACTCCCATGCTTTGTCTTTTCCATCCCAAGTAATTGAGCCACACAAAAAGAAATGTCTCTTCCTGTTTGTAGAATTGATTTCTGATTAGGTTTTTCAGTTGAATTTACCATGTGTAAATATATGTCTTTCAGACCTGTATAGTTTGTTGAATGGAGATAATCTGATATTCTTTGCAGGCCTTTTAGGAACAGGTCGTGCTTTTTAGCCCCCTCTTTCTACCTCTATTCATTTACCCTTCCTAAGAAAAAGGATATAAGGCTTTTAAATGATCAGCTTACATCAACCTGAATGTCCTGTCCTAGCAAGGCAGGGAGATTCCCAAATCAGGCAGCCTGACACAGAAACAATAAAACACCAGAAAAAACAAGTAGAAACTTCTCTTTAGTTCTTAGTTAATCTTGTGGGATTTTTCTCATACTTTTTTTCCTTCTTTCTGTGGGACATGGGTTAAAAGTTATAAATAAAAAGGATAATTCATTATTTATATTGCATATATAATCTTATGAGGTATACTTAATTTTTTTACCATAATTTTTAAATGAGGAAAGCAATAATAAAGGTTAGAATTGTCAGAACTTTTATTTTCATCATCCAAGGTTCAATTCCAGATCACAGATACTTTAAGGAAGCAAACATGATTAAAGCAAAGAGCAATGGACTAGGAGTCGTAACACAAGAAACCTAGTTTTAGGGGTCATCAATCAAATATGTCTAGGGCAAACCAGTCCATGTTTCTTCTTTCAGCTTCAAATTCCCTAACTGTGTGAAGAGGCCTTTGGGTCCCGAACTCTTTACAGCTTGTACCCAGCTGTAATTGTGATCTCACCCCAATTCTGCAGATTGATATGATGATGAATGGTCAGCAGCATTGCTCAGTTGGTGGTGCTCAACTTTGATGCCCCTAGCCTGGATTAAGGGAAGTATGTGACATTCAGTCATTCTACCTGAGATGAATCTTAGGCACCATGTTCCTTTTCACTGTGTTCTCTGCCTTTTTACCCTCTGAATATAATAAGAAAGAAAAATATAGATATAATTTTAATAGGAACTCTAGGTATAAGAAAGATCATAGGGTCACTTGTACAAGGGTGTCTTTTCTGTACTTTGAGATGGGGTTCTCCTTTTGGGGCCCCTGGTAGTACTCGATGCTTACATGCTCATGGGATGCCTCTGATGTGAGTGTAGTTAAATTAACAAACAGTTCTGGTCTTCTGTGACTATCCCAAATCTGGGGGCGGGGGGGGGGTTGGAAAAAATCAACTAGTAATCACACCGTTCTTAAAATCCTTGATGTTTGTAGTTGGGTCCATCAAAAAAATGGTGTGTTCACCAATTGGAAACACTTCTCTCCCATTCCACATGCTACCTCTGAAGTTAGATAATTTTCATCCCATTTCAGGTTTGATGAAGAAATCAAAGAGAGCTGAAAGAGAATGGGAGAGAGAACCCTATCCACAACTTCAGGAAGCCCTGAGAAGCACTGTGGAGGGAGGACCATTATTCACTATACCACAGCCTTAGTTCCTAATGCCCTGCCCCCTCCCGGCCATTTTTGATATTTATAAACCTGTCACACCTCTACTGCCCATCAAGCTGTCTCTAATTATTCAGGGTCATTCTTTCAGACAGCGTGTTACATTTTAGATATTTTTCTTTCCCTTCTCGTACATCCAAAAAAGCCCCACTGCTTTCTGGCATATTCAGAAATGTGCATTGATATGACTCATTCACAGCACAACGACAGGAGCTAAATGAATTTTTCTGCATAAGATTTCTTTCTCCCTTCTTCCTTTTTTTCCTCCTTCACCCCCCCTTTCTTGTTTTTCCTCCTTATAATATGAATTTGAAAAGAATTTCCTTCCTTTATCTGTCTTTTTTCCTTCTCTTCCACAAACATACAGTCACTGTCTTAGAGCAAAATGCTGAGAGGAATTGGTCACTGTGGCAGCAAAATGGGAAGATCCTGAGCTTCACCTTTGAGGAAAAAGCAGTCTAGTGGAGAGGTAGAGGTGGCACATGGCATCTGTATGACAGCACCAGGTGGTAAGACCTACAGTGGCAGCCAGGAAGAAGCAGATCTAAGCTACATGAAAAGTCAAGGGAGGGTTCAGAGAAGTGACACTTGGACCAACAGCAGGGTTTTGCCATGTGAACAAATTGAAGAGAGGGTCCCCAAAGGAAGAAATGTCATTTTCAGAAAAGCAAGAGGGAAAATGTCATGATCTTGTGGAAGAGGTGGTTCCTATTGCTAGAGCAAAATGACTGGCGGTATGAGGGCCGAAAATGGGATTGAAGAACTATACTTAGAGTAGATAATTCAGATAGATTTCTGTTTGAACAGGCCCTTCCAATAGGTTATCACAAATGGGAGAGCAGAAAACCCTTTTAGCAGAGTATTCAAGTCAGGGACCCCATTGCTTTTCTAATCACCTCCCACCAGTGATTGCCACAGAATTAAAAAAAAAAAAATGCCAATTTTGATATGACGATACTCTTGAGGGTCAGAATCCTTGACTCCATCTAACACAAACTGGACCTAGACTGATTACTATATGCCAACTCATTCTACTTTAGGAAATATAGAATTTCTATGTTTGTGTGTGTGTTTGTGTTATGTAATATGTCATTGTTACAAAAATATTTATGTAATGATACATGTATGCATAAAAAAAGACAATGTGATGAACATCCATCTGGCCAGTACTGATATGCTTTAACATAATAATATTATTTAGAGATGATTTTTAAATTCTTTATTTGAGTGTAGTTGAAACACAATGCTACATTAATTTCAGGTGTACAACATAGTGATTCAACAAGTTTGTACATTATGTTATGCTTACCACAAGTGTAGCTACCATCTGTCACCATACAACACTATTACAATATCATTGACTATATTCCTTATGCTCTGCCTTTTATTTAGGGAAAGTTGTTTCTAAACCATCTTTCACAAAGAGGTCATTAATGGGAACAGAGGTCCAGATGAGAAACAGTCACATTGCTGACCCTCTATGCATCCAGAGTACCTCATCAGGACTGGAAATCAGTGACTTGGCTGCAGTAATCATCCATTCAACCAACATGCATACAGTGAAAGTCTGGTAGCATGCCCAGTATTGGGCTCTCCAGGGTGAATAGGACATTTAGAAACCCAAACTGGTGGAATCCATGGGTAAAATTTCTGTGATAATGTGCTCTTGTAAAAATTATTCAAGTGTTTTGCTTTTTCCTAGATTTTTTATTACTCTCAGTTAAATAATATTCTGTTAGGTTTGAGCATACACAAACACTATAAACATACATCTTTAAGACAATGAAATTCTATCTCATTCTTCTTGCCAGGGTGCTTGAACAAGGAAAGAGTTTATTCTATAATATGAATTTGGTAAGTTTCCCTGCTCAGTGGGGAGTCTGCTTCTCTCTCTCCCTCTGCCCACTCCTCCTCCTGCTCCCCTGTTGTGCTCCCTCTCTTTCTGTATCTCTCAAATAAATAAATAAAACCTTTAAAAGAAAAAAAAATAACACCACTTTGACTTTGCCTTAGTATCAAATAGGATACTAGTAACCACTTAAACATTCCCCCTTCATAAGGACATAGCACTATCAAAAGCACTTAAGAAAAAGAAAAATTTTTTCTAAGTATTATTTAGCAGTGGAACCATTTCATCAGGAGAAAAGTATAAGTGAAAGCCAAGTTTTTAAGGTAAACAAAGGCATGATTGCTTTAGTTGAGGTAGAAAAATGAGTCAGGAACCTCAGTAGGTCACCCAACATTCCAGTAGCTTAGGAAGTATGTCAGGACTTGATTAAATCTAAGTTAAAAGGACTATATTTGTCCTCTTGCTATTCCATTTGTGTTCAGCTGTACCCATAGACAAATCTTGCATTTTTAAATGAATTCTTGCATTTCTTTAATGAAAATAACTTTTTATGGATCTTTTAAATCCAGAACTATAAATCTATGTCTTTGCTGTGTGATGTCTTCATTCTGAATGAAATTAATTTCAAATGAATTTCTAATGGAGAAATAGGTTTAAGGATTGGAGACAAGTTTTTAGGACATGGTATTTGGAAGAAGGGTTCTATGAAATCACATCATATGGGTAATGACCTCTTCTCCATTAGAAAATGAGAGGACACTGGGAAACCAAAATAAAATTTAAGGAAAGAAGGGTGAGCAAGAGGGTTAGTGAATAAAAGGAAAATAAAATTGCAATTTAAGATTGGCAATCCTGTCCTTAAACTTTTCTTTAACACCTGGATACGGAGGAAGTCTCCTCATTACTTTGTCTCCAGCCTGGTTGCCTACCCCAAGGTGATTGGAATGAAGCAGATTCTGACAAGTTAGAGGTGAGAGGCTCATTCCCCAGATCCAACACACTGAGACACAAATGAGATATTCAGTTCCCCAGACAGTCTTTGAATCCAACAGCGCACTGTATAAGGAACACAGAATATTCCCCTTACTCACTCCTTACCAAACTTTAGCCAGTTTATTGGCATATCTATCAGAGGTTATTTGATAACCTATCTTCCCTTCCAGAGTTATGAGTCCACAAAATCAGACCTCCCTGTGTACTTTATGAAGCCAAATGGGGGTGGCAACTACCCTAATGGGTAAGATTCCAAATATGATGCCAAGACAGCCTTTCTGTTAATAGAGTGAGAGCATAGGTACTATTTTCCCCAGCTTGAAGAGATAACTCCAGTAGCATGTCATTAAGTGTGTCAACCTGAAGTTCATACCCCATTTCCTAATTCTAGTTCTTGGTGGGAAAGCCGTGACAATTACCTCACATAGGAATGTGGGTAAATACATAAAAAGCTCACATGATTGTGGAATGGCTGCTTCGTCACCTTTAGATACAAAGAGCATCGTACTGTGAGTCTCTGTATCTAAAGGTGTATGTGTGATCTTGTAATGGTGCCTACCCCTCACATTCCTCTGTGGACATTTACTGTGTTTCCCATGGTGTTGTGTTGCAATTTGTGATAATGGGGGCAATGGTAGCAATTGTGCAGGGATGAGCATGTGACCTTCAGGGCTGAGAAAGCCAGCACTGTGGAACTCATTGTTAGAATAGAGGTCTCTGACATGGGCAGAAAAGTCTGACATGAAATGTCAACCAGTTATCAGAGTAGATGGACTACAAAACCAAATTTTGCTTGTGTGGCTCATTTGCATAAAGGGTTAGCACAGACACAGCTTTAGAAAAAAATTATTTAAGTTCCCAGAGACAGGGAAAAAAAAATCTGTAAGACAGACAAATTTCTCTATCAAAGAATGTTTGATATAAATTTTTTCTGACTCTACATGTGGAGTGCTGCCCATGCCCAAATCCTCCTGAGAATGACTAAGAGAGAGAGGATGTTAGCTACAAACTTTTCCATCTTAAATGAACAGCTTCCCTTGGAACTGGATTGCTGTTATTAATGACGATGATTTTCATTTACAACACAATGTTTGACTGTAATTATTTCCTGGTATGAATTGCTTACTCACTTCTTCTCCCCAATTAGTTGACCTATTGCTTCCTACATATTTCTGTTGTTACTTCAATATTCTGGGTAAATAGCTTTCTTGTGGACAGAACTATTCTTCAGCAGTTCCGATAGAATTTTTTCCCTTCTCTTATAAACTACTCAATAAAATTCAGGAACATAAAAAGGGCACCGGAGATGATTAACTGTATTATTTTCTCAAACTCTGTTTGATTGGCTAGTGGTTTACATTAAGAAAAACTCTTGTACCAGCTTAACAAACAGTAAGCTTGAGAGACTTGTTGTTTTGAGAGACTGGCTAATGGCATGCTCAGGTGCTCAATAAGCAATCTATTAGTGGGAAGAGAGTGAAGGTACACACTTTGTACTCTCCCTGGATAATTATTGGCCCATTCCTCAAAACTAGAGGAAATAATGTTTCGGGGTCTCCTTCTCTACCTTCTACATGCATGCCCATTGACAGCAAGAGTAGAGGAAGAGATGTCTGTGTCCAGTCAACAAAGCCACAGAACATTAGTTATGAGTCTCCAATGACACACCTGTTGTTTGCTCACTCTTTGCCAGTCACTGTGTAAATCCCTGAAGAAAACTACAAAATCCTTTCCCAAGAGGAGATATTTAGAACTTGGATGAGTGTTTCAGATTTAAAGTGCTAAGGTAATTTAGAAGGGGACAAGGCAACAAAAATGGAAGTCTTCCTGGAGGAGAAAGTTTAGGAAAGTTGGTTGGAATTTAGTTACACAAGGAGGGAAAGGCAAGGCAAGTGAAGCTGGCAGGAAAGTACAAGTAAATCTGTACTCCCTATTTCTTACTGATGGCACTGCCATAGTTAAATCATATCTCCATTCACTTTTCCTTGTTCTTACTTCAAGTCCTCCTTGTGCTGGGTGAGTGAACAGGGTTCTATTTGCTGAATTCATTCTGTATAATAATAAAATAATCTTGATCCTTAATGTGAATTTAAAAAAAAAGAAATTGATTTTTAGCTTCAGAAATCTCGGTTAATTGAGAACACTTGCAACTGCCTGGCAGCCTGAGATGTAACAAACCCTCAGGCAAAAATATGCAGGGATAACGGAAGGTGGCATTGCCTCTATTTCTCCATCTGAGGGCATTGTCTTTCTCCTTGACTCACCCACCCAATTCTACCACTTATCAAAATAAACTAACACTTTATTAAATTGTGTATTAACAGAGAAAGAGAAAATAAAAACTCAAAGAGCCAGAGATAAGTCAGAGTACAATTAAAACCCTGAGTCCTAGAGTGTGAACCAACACATCATGGAAAATAAACAATAGAAGGACAAATTAAAAAAACAAAAACAAAAACAAAAACCAAACATAAACCATGGAGTAGACCATCAAATTATCGCTATCATTTTGTAGATTTTGATCATAGTTATTGGTGAAAATAGAACCCCTGTTGGAAAGAAAATAGAACACAGCTTTGTATCTGTTAGATCGTAGTGCACAGAAACTCTCCTATACTTGCTACTATTTACTCATGCATATGTGCTATCATTCATTCAAGAGAATTTTATTGATATTTGCTATGCATCAGATAATGTGCCAGAGATACTTAGAATATGAAAATAAATCTGACAGAGTCACTGTGTAATAAAGAGGCTATAACCACAATGCATTGTTGAAGACCTATGAAAGTAGTAGGTAGGAGGGTACAGAACAAGCATAAAGAGATTATACAGATTATTATGGCTTACAGGAGGTTAATGACAGTATTGGTCATAGAAACTTTAGGATAGTCAAATGGGTAGAGTTTCAACACAAAGAAGGCAGATAGGAGAAAAAGACTGCAAAATACATCTCACATAAAAATGTATCATGGGCAGAGGCAAAGAAGCCTGAAACACAAGTGTAGTGGGAAGACTGAAAGTGGTCAGAATAGTTGAACTCTGTGATACGCTCAAACTTACAAAATGAAGTAGAGACCAATAATTAAAGACGGTTAATATCACACTAAAAAAGCCAGTTGTTTTCAAACCATTTCAGGTAGTGGAACATTTTCTCTTTCTTTAGTCAAAACAATTATTTGATGAGTTTTAGCGAAGAAAAGAGATAATAGGAAAAATGCAGGGCTTAGGCTGGAGCACTAAAATCACAAGACCCTTTCCTACCCATCCTTATTTTCCCTGTATCATGGTTGTTTTAGGTGCATTAGGATTTTTTAAAAAGATTTTATTTATTTATTTGACGGAGAGAGACACATTGAGAGAAGGAACACAAGCAGGGGGTGTATGAGAGGGAGAAACAGGCTTCCTGCTGAGCAGGGAGCCCAATGCCAGGCTCGATCCCAGGACCCTGGGATCATGATCTGTGCCAAAGACAGACTTTTTAACGACTGAACTACCCAGGTTCCCCATGCATTAGGTTTCTTTAAAAATGATACATTTATATTAATTTATGTATCCGTCTATCTTTCTATATATCCACCCATCTTTCTACCATCTTGTTTTTAAAGGTCTTATTTTTAAACAGTAATAATTTTCTAATAATAATACTTAAACTTGGGAACTTCTCCTTTTGTGTAGATGAAGTTACACATTGGATTTAGCTTAATACATGAAACAAACTCAAAACCAAATTACTTGCAACAATAATTTTCAAGGCATTGGACATTTGGCAATGAAGAATGGTGATCCCTGGTAGATTGGAAACAAATCCCCTATAATTGTCCTACTTAATTGCTTTGGGAGAGTTTTCAGATCACAATACCAGGGGAAGGGAAATGAGGCAGATCACAGAATTGTGCAGACTGATTTGAGAATCTAAGGAAGCCAAGGTAGCTAAATTTCACAAAACAGAGTACGTAAAAGGACACAGATGGGCAGAGAGAGAATCCTGGAGATCTGAAAAGAACTGACCTCAATATTCAGCTAAGTTCTGATCAGCAAATGCATGTGGAGAAACTACCTGAGAAAGGAGGAAGATATCATCCAACAGAATCAGTGAGCCTAGCACTAACACAGGGCAAAGAATAGTCTATTTCTAATAGTTAGATTGGAAAAATGTATAATTCAATGGGAATTAAGGAAAATACTCATAAAGACCATGTCTTAGTAGTGGGAAATAATGAACTCTATATAGAACACTCACTACTCTAGACCCACTGAACAAATTACAGAAGCAAGACCTGAAAGAATCAAACTATTTTTGAGTAACATCGTTGCATCCCATATCAAAAGTTCAAGTATATTTTTAGGAATACATATATGTCCAGAATTTAGCAAGGTAAAATTCACAATGTCAGGCAGCCAAACAAAAATACCCAGGCATGCAAAGAAACGGGAATATAGATAAGAGGATGAGAATGATCAATCAACTGAAATCAGCCCAGACTGACACAAATGTAATAACTAGGAAACAAAGACATTAAGAGAGCTATGTTCAAAGGTTAATTAAAGACATGAATGATATTACAAAATGTTCCAAATTAAACTTCTAGAGATGAAAACTTCATATCTGGAATAAAAAATGCTTTGAATGTGTCCTATATATTACAGAAGAAACAGTTAACTTGAAGACATAGCAAGGAGAACTATACAAAATAATTCATAAAAAATAATTTTCTTTAAAAAATTTTTTCAAAGATTTTTATTTATTCATTTGAGAGAGAGAGAGAAACAGAGAGAGCACAAGCAGGGGGAGAGGAAGAGGGAGAAGAGGAAGCAGACTCCTTGCTGAGCTGGAAGCCTGACACAGGGCTCAATCCCAGGACCTGGAGATCACAACCTATTCAAAAGGCAAACATTTAACCATCTGAGCCACAGAGGCACCCCTAAAAAAACCTTTTTTTAAAATGTAGACAGCTTTTTATAGGTCTTATAGAAGTCCTCAAAGGGGGTCACCTGGGTGGCTCAGTGTGTTAAGCTTCTGCCTTCCACCCAGGTCATGATCTCAGAGTCCTGGGATCAAGCCCCACGTAGGGCTCTCTGCTCAGCAGGGAGCCTGCTTCCCCTCCATCTCTCTGCCTACTTGTGATCGCTCTCTCTCTGTCAAATAAATAAATAAAATCTTAAAAAAAAAAAAAAGTCCTCAAAGGAGAGGAGAAATAGAAGGAACAGGAACAGAGGGAAAAAAAAGGTTTTATAAAAATAATAATGAAAAATTTCCAGAGCTGATAGAAATTATAAGCCTACAGATCTTAACAAGCTTAACAAATATCAAGCAAAAGAAAATGAAGAAAACTACACCAAAGTATATCATAATCAAATTGCTCAAAATTAGAGATGAAGATAAAATCTGTACCCAGAGAAAGAAGACACGTTATGCATGAAATAAAGAGATAAGATGACGTGTGTGTGTGCATGTGTGTGTGCGCGCGTGTGTGTATAGCAACATTATATGCATGTATCTTTTTACAAAGATGCAAAGGCAGTTCAGTGGAAAAAGTATAGTCTTTTCAACAAATGTTGCTAGAACAACTGGAAATCTATTTACAAAACAATGACTTAAATTCACATCTCTCGGGCGCCTGGGTGGCTCAGTGGGTTAAGCCGCTGCCTTCGGCTCAGGTCATGATTTCAGGGTCCTGGGATCGAGTCCTGCATTGGGCTCTCTGCTCAGCAGGGAACCTGCTTCCCTCTCTCTCTCTCTCTCTCTGCCTGCCTCTCTATTTACTTGTGATCTCTCTCTGTCAAATAAATAGATAAAATCTTTAAAAAAATAATAAAAAAAATTCACATCTCATGCCCTATGCAAAAATTAATTCAAAATATATTATAGATTTAAATAGAAAGCCTAGGATTATTAAAGTTCTAGTTTAAAAAAAGAGAGGAAGTCTTTGTGACTTAGGAGTAGGTAAAGTTCTTAGATAGGACACCCAAGAGTGAACCATAAAAGAACAAACAGACAAATTGGACTTGATTAAAATTAGAACCTAGTCTTCAAAACACACTGTTAAAGGAATAAAAAGACAGGCCACAGATAAGGAATAAATATTTGCAAATCCTATTTATAAGAAAGCAGTTGTATTCAGAAATCTCAAAATTCAATAATAATTAAGAAAAAACTCAATTAAAAATGCTCAAAAGATTTGAACAGAGTTCGACCAAGTGGTGGCAGATAAACACATGAAAAGAGGCTCAACATCATTCATCACAAGAGAAATGCAAACTGAAGCTGCAATATGGTAACACTATACACTTATGGATTGACTAGAATTAAAAAGACTGAACATATCTAGTTTTAGTAAACATGTGAAGGAAGGAAAATTCTCTAATATTAATAGTGGGAATGTAAAATGGCAGAACTATATTAGAAAATAGTTTGGCAGATTTTTAAAAAGTTAAGCATATATTGATTATATGACTCCACCATTCTACTTACAAGTATTTACATAAGAAAAGGAAAAGCTTACACACTAACTTGTATAAACACATTTGTACACAAATATTCGTAACAATTTCATTTAAAATAGCTAAAACCTGGAAACCACCCAAATATTCTTCAACAGATAACTGGATAAACAATTTGTAAACGACATAGAATACTGCTCAGCAATAAAAATGAATGAACTAAAAATGAATGAGCACACAACATGGAAGAATCGTGAAATAATTATACTGAGTGAAATAAGCCAGACAAAAAATAAGAGTACATGCTATGTAATGCCATTTACAGATAACTCTAGAAAATGCCAACTAATCTATACTAACAGAAAGCAGTTTAGTGGTTACCTGTGAAGGTGTGTGAAGGGAAAGACAGGAGGAAGGAATTGCAAAGGAGCACAAGGAAAACTTTGGAAATGTTAATTATGTTTGTTGCTCTGATTGGGTTGATGGTTTCAGGGGTGTGTATGTCAAAATTAATCAAATTGTGCTCTTTAGACATTGGAAGTTTATTTTCCATTAATTTAAAGATTTTTAAATTTATTTTTGTGAGAAAGAGAGAGCACAAGCAGGGGGGAGAGGGAGAGGGAGAGCAGACTCCCAGCTGAGCAGGGAATCCCATGAGGGTCTCAATTCCAGGATGCTGGGATCATGACCTGAGCCGAAGGCAGATGCTTAATGACTGAGCCACCTAGGTGCTGCCTTTTGTTAATTTACAAAAAGCTGTTAATACCTTAATGTTGTGTTGTGCTTAATTATTGAAAAGTACTTTTAGGGGCGCCTGGGTGGCTCAGAGGGTTAAGCCTCTGCCTTCAGCTCCAGTCATGATCTCAGGGTCTTGGGATCGAGCCCTGCATCGGACTCTCTGCTCAGCAGGGAGTGCTCCCTGCCCTCTTTCTGCCTGCCTCTCTGCCTACGTGTGATCTCTCTCTCTCTCTCTCTCTCTCTGTTAAATAAATAAATAAAATATTAAAAAAAAAAAAAGAAAAGTACTTTTATACATACTGTGCCATCTAATCATTCCATGAACCTTTGGTTATTCTAAATGCTATCACAGCTTGCAAGTGACAGAAATACACACATCATCATCTCTATTGTGTCTCCATTAATTTCTGGTCCTGTTTAGAATCAAAGTGCACTCAGAAAACCAGTTCCATGAGCTGGTGTTACTGGTGATTTCTCACATTCATATTCATGTACAGTTTGGAGGGATTGACTAGCTACATAAAATGAACTCCGAATGACCCATGCTACCAAACTTTCACAGGTTTTTGTCTTGATTGCTGCTGCACATTTTCACTGCATTTGCATGAGGCCAAGTATTATTAACAGAAATGACATCTGATTTGAGTGTCCTGAGGCCTTCTTAGGTCTTTAAACTTATAGCACTTATCACTGCTTCTTATTCAACAATTCATTGTCTGTTTCCCCCAACATCTTTCATAGTGCCTCTTTTATGGTTGTCTAACTCCTTTTGTTTATTGGTTTGTTTTGGATATGCTATTGTAAAATGTTCCAGTGGACCCCAATGCTTTATTTTATTTTATTTTTTACTTTTAGTAGGTGGGCAAATAATTTCTGTTGATGTGGACACTGCTTTTTCTAGTATCTACCCAGGTATTCCATAGCCTTGAGCTTTCCCTTGCCTCATTCTCACCCACGAATTCCCAAGCTGAGTCTTTCTTACTTTTCATACAAAATAATATTTTCAGTTATGGGTTAATTTTTTTTAATTAATTAATTTATTTTTTCAGCGTAACAGTATTCATTGTTTTTGCACAACACCCGGTGCTCCATGCAATACATGCCCTCTCTATTACCCACCACCTGGTTCCCCCAACCTCCCACCCCCACCCCTTCAAAACCCTCAGGTTGTTTTTCAGAGTCCATAGTCTCTTATGGTTCGCCTCCCCTTCCAATTTCCCTCAACTTCCTTCTCCTCTCCATCTCCCAATGTCCTCCATGTCATTTGTTATGCTCCACAAATAAGTGAAACCATATGATACTTGACTCTCTCTGCTTGACTTATTTCACTCAGCATAATCACTTCCAGTCCCGTTATGGGTTAATTTTTGTCTCATATTTCATTTTTTAAAAATTTAAGAATTATAAATTTTTTACTTTAATTCCAGTACATTAACATACAGTATTATATTAGTTTTAGGTGTACAATGTAGTGATTCGGTAGTTCTATACATTATTCAGTGCTCATCATAAGTGTACTCTTTAAACCCCTTCACCTATTTCATCCATACCCCACCCCACCCACTCCCAGTAACCATCAGTCTGTTCTCTATAGCTAAGAGTCTGTTTCTTGGGGAACCTGGGTGGCTCAGTCATTAAATGTCTGCCTTCGGCTTAGGTCATGATCCCAGGGTCTTGGGGCCCAGCTCTGCGTCTGGTTCCCTGCTCAGCGGGGAGCCTGCTTCTCCCTCTCCCCTTCCCCCTGCTTGTGTTCCCTCTATCTGTGTCTCCCTCTGTCAAATAAATAAATAAAATCTTTAAAAAAAGAGAGAGAGAGAGAGAATCTGTTTCTTGATTTGTCTCTCTCTCTTAAAAACAAACAAAAAAGTTAAAAAAATAAAACTCAAACACTAGGGAGATACAAAACAATTTCCTGGAGTAAGGGTAAACTGATATCTATTAGAAAGGGAGAAAAAGGAACTTATATATTAGCCAATTCTAAGTGTAACAAGTAAAATGAAAATTGTGATCTCTCTCTGTCAAATAAATAAATAAAATCTTTAAAAAAAAAATTGTTTGTAGAATTTAATGTGAGAAAGAAGAAACCTGGAAATTATTGGCCACACAGGGTGTTTTTTTTTTTTTTTTTTTTTTTTTTTTGGCTTGCCTACTAAAGAAGTTTTTGTTCAGGTTATGTTTTCAAATGAGTAGTTGGTAGCATGAATAATAACGCAAACTAATGAAAAGGATTGGTTTACTAATCAAGGTGGTCAACTTGGGGTAAGGGTCAAGAGGGACTAACAAAGCCCCTTCCTCTCAATATTAAATCCTAAGCCAGCAGAAGGGAGAGTTCCTGTCAATCTTCCTACTCCTTCATTAACCCTTGCACACTTAAGAACTGTGCTTCCATGCCCAAGTCTCTTAGCTCAAGTCCTTTAGAGAAAGCTCTATGAAGGGAACAACACAGATTTATCATTTATGAATTATTCATCGTTATCATTATTAGCTCTCATAATTCCAGCCACGCTGCTCATGTGGCTCTGTCTTTTTGCTTAAGTCATATAAAACTCAGCTGACAAAACATTAGCAGACATACCATGGGGAATTGCTGGGGCCTGCTTTGGCTGATTATAGTTGCCTCCAATTGTACTTCCAGTGATTTTGTGTACACATACTTTGTTTGCAATTTTCAAACACAAAGTTTCCAAAAAACTATAGTGTATCAAAGCAATAGCTTGGAGCCAATGAGTGTTCTCACTAGAAGAATGTGGTATCTGAACAGGGCCAGCTTCTCGAGTACCAATAACACGCACAGTTTATCCATAGCCTGCAGTGTGGTGGGCACAGTGATATGGGTGGCTAATGTATAGTAGTATAATAGGCCATTCTTATGACCTCTCAGGCAGTCAGAGATATATGGTATAAAATCATCTCCCCTAATGATACCCTAAATGTCACTAATACTGACCCATTGTTTGAATTTTGGGCTAAACTTATAAAAATGCAAATATCTAAGTAAGAGTTTATATCCCAGCCCCTGGCCCCTTACGATAAGCCTGCTCATCAGATTATTCTCTTCAAGCCAACTGGAAAGAGAATGGATTGAGAACACAGCCTTTATGCTTGGGGAGAGAAGTTGGCAATCAAGGGATCCAGAATTGCTGGCCTGGCAGCAAGTCTGGCAAGTCTGATGCCGGCCACTTGCTACTCTGTGTGTCTGTCCCCTGGAGTCCCACTGGGATTCCTATAGATGTTGAGACTGATCTTTCAGGCTACAGGGAGAAGCAAGTTTCTCCACAGTAGTGTAAGTTTCACCTTAAGTTATCTCTTCCTCTATTGTCAATACATGCCAGAACTCTCAGAAGAACCATTTCCAGGAAACTATTAATTGAGGGGAAAAATGTTTCTCAGGCCTTTTAAAGGAAGACAGGGAAAGAAAGTGGTGCCTACTTATAGAGCTTCATGTCTGCTTTATCCCATTCAACTACACAAAAACCTTATAAATGAAATATTATTGGACTCTTTCTATGTATGAGTATAGAAGAGGAAAGAGCTGTCCTGACCTTCTTATGGTCCCCGGCTAAATCTGAAAATTAAGGTGAAAAAATAGAATAACAAGAGAGAAGTTTTACGTGACATAGAAACCATCCTACGGGAATGAAGACTCAAAGCTACAGTTAAACCTGAGCATTTGGTGCTGGGTTTGAGAGTGGGCAGTTGTGGAGCAATGTGGTAGGGTATAGTATGAGCTAAGTGTAGTGAACTGGGGGCAAGTTAGCAATGCCTGTTGCTAGGACTCTTCTTGGTGTCCCACTGTTTTCAGAGCTAAGGATGCCCCCTGCTTCTACGTATAGGGAGGACACCTCTCACATGAAGGTTTTATGTTTTAGGGAAGAAAGGCAACCGGGGTCGGGGCTGAGGGACACTGGGGAGGTGAGAGTGACCTTCCTGCTTCTGCTGTTTTCTCAAACCCTTTCAGCTTCAGTATGCCAATGTACCATATTTTGGGGTAGCATATTCTGAAACTCATCAGAAGGAGCAGAGACTCAAGAAAGCCTGTCTTGATTGATTCATTCATTCATTTGACAAATATTTATTGTTCTCTTACTATATAGGCACTATTGTGTGTGCTACAGATACACTGGTGGAAAGAGAGAGAATCCCCTACCTTAAGGAGTTTACATATCATGGGGGAAGTCATCAATTATAGTCAGTGGCTTTGCTTTAAACCCAGTTCTGTCATATTTCCTCATTATATATGGTTATCAATCACTGAAGGATAAAGAAGTTTATTTATTGTAAATGCTCGAGATTTATAAATACTAAGGCCGCATGAGGGAAAACTATATGCACCTGCTTTCTCTAACTCTGTAGGTCTTCCTTTGATCTTCCTTTGGAGATGTTCTGGATATTCAGGCTAACTTGCAACGCTCAAATGAAGGGGGCTGCAAGGTCAAAACACAGGTGTTGAAATGTTGCAAGTCCTGCGGTTTCTTGAAGTAATGCAGGGACTCTGCTTTGGGAGGCTATGGTGTCCCCATCTGAGTGGATGCCCCAGGACTGTACTTCTTTGTGGTCCATTTGTAGCAGGGACTGTATTTTCCATTACTTCTGAGCAGCAGCATTGTCTGACTGAATGACTACCATGCCAGGGAAAGGAAAGACTATGTCGCGCCATGCTGTAAAGCTAGCCTGAGTGCCTCCGAAAGCCCAGATTTCCTCTGAATTGGGGTGAAGCAGAACATAGATTGCCAACAAATCAGGGTGAGGTTGGAGTCTTGTCTTTAAATATTGGTAAACCTGCCGGCAGGACTTACAGACACAGGAGTACTCATACACACTCACACACCTACACACACACGTGCACACACAACCCCAGGTGGAGTGGGGAATTAGTCAGCGGAGGCCTGACAAAGTGCTTCCTACACATGCTGTTCTGTCAGGCGGCACAGCTTCTCGGGCTTCAGAGGTAATTACATGGATTTTCTGTCTTGTACTTGCAAAAACACAGCCCAGCACTGCACTGCCGCGGCTGGCTCGTCGCTGACAATGCCTTTGGCTCTGGCAGGCAGCAGGCTGCGGGAGAATGTTTACATGCTCTCTTCGAAGAATTCAAACCCTGAGAAGAGACAGGAGGCACCAGTGGAAAGAAGAGGGGCGAGGGTTTACATAAGGGTGAGAAGGGTGTAGAGAGGTTTCCCTTGGATAACCAAGCAAGACCGTCCGCGGCAGGTGGGGGTGTGCAAGATGGAGAAATTGCTCCAGAGAAGTCTACAATAACACTTGTATTAATGAGTTTTATTATCTTTCCCTTCATCCGTCAGCAAAATTACTTGGCCAGTCATATCCATTTTGCTTTCGATTGATCCATCCATCAATCAAAGTTATCAGACCTTGCATGCCCCAAAGTCTAGTCTGGGCAGTCTGTGTTTACCTGGGGTGGGGATAAGGCACAAGCCACAGTCCCTGCACACAAGGAGCTTACATGGGAGGCGAGAAAATGATGTACTTGTTTTAAGAGAAGTAAAAGGAGAAGGCAGTCGGTGATTTGTGCCTGATTTGGGGTATGGAACACAGACCCTGATATCAAGCCTTTGCCCCACTCCTTGGAGATGTTCCCTCTTCGAGTCTTTATCTTAATGGGGATTATAAGCAAGACAGGGGATCCAGGAACAGGAATAAATAAGTGCGAAAATGTGCTTGGGTACTTCACCCTACTAAGAGCAAAAAAGGACAGGGAATAGATCAGAACAAAGAGAAAAACATCCAAGAGATTTGTTGTGTACCTAAGAGATGCCCAGTATAATGCTGAGGGGCAGAGCCTGAGCAAGAAGTGTCATAACCAGTATACAGTCTTTCTTGAGCAAGGCCTCTGCATGTTGCATGGGGTTCTGTTCGAGGTGAGATGTCTGAGCTATAGGAATAGAAAACCCCAGATCTGAAGCAGGCTTATATTCAGGCTGCAGAAATAACCCTGGCTGTTATACCAACCAAGGTAATAATTATCAGTATTGACCATGCATGGGTTTCTGAATTTCCTATTCCTATTGATTAAGTTTGGTTGTTTCTGTGTATTTGCACTGATACCTGGAATGCTGACTCAGACCCTGTGGGGACCTTGGAGTTCTTAGTAGCATAAAGAATTGCAAATAGGCCTAGACTAAAAGATGTATTTAGACTTTGCTACTAATTGACTCTGTGGTCTTGAACAAGTCACTTCACTTTCCTGCACTTCTTTTATATCCTCAAATCCTTTGGGCATTATTATGCCCACTCCAGTAGTTCACCATGGTGGATGGTTTCCTCCAACCTAACCACCTATCAGTCTTCAGCATTTCCATGCTCATTCCCCTTTCTGGTTCTTAACTCAAACTGTTCTTCTTCTCTAATGCTTCCCACAGCCCCCTCAGTCTATCAAAACCTAGGTTTGTTTCTAGGCCTGACTCAGGCCACCACCTACATGCAATCTCACCATCTTTGTCTTTCTGTGTTTCCCTTCTTCCTTTGAACCCCAGAACAATGCATTAGAGCAAAGTGGTCAAGCTCTAGAGGCTGCATTGACTTTATTTATTTATTACTTACAAATATGTTTTTCTTCTGTGCTCCCAAGAAGTATATGGCATAGTAAGGTGCTCAATAGAGATTGACAAAATTATTGTTGATATTTTTTGATGCATCTCTCAGGGGGCTGGACTCAGCAGTCAGACTCAGATGAGAAGATATTTGTGGTCTATACAAAATAATAAAATAAAATAAAATAAAATAAAACAGAAGACACAAGTCAATAGGGGATATTTGTTAAATGACTTCCCCAAACCGAGCTAAAAAATTCAGATGCTTTTCATTACGTTTCTCTGATAATTATCTTTCTCCTTAAGCTGTTTGATTAGCTGCATTAAAAAAATCATTGAATCCTAAAGGTTAATCAAAAGATCTCTTTTCTATCTTTTGACAGTCTGTCTGTCTATCTGTCTGTCTGTCCATCCATTCGTCCACTCATCCACGCTTGCAATTTAATGCATAGAACATCGGGTTCTGCATTCATTTATCAAATATGGTGCATGGATGCCTAATAAAACAGGTGCTATTTTACTCCTATTATAGAATTGAAGCTCAGGGAAATCAGGTTACTGGTTCAAAATCATATGGCTGGCAGGTGAGGCTAAATTCAAATATTAATCTCTCTGATTTCAGTCTCTTTCCATCACTCAACCTTCATAAATAAATTTAATATATCCATAAAGCAGAGTTAAATAATTCCTGAAATGCACAAAAGTGTTGGTTAGAGAGTTAGTGAGTTAGGGTTTGGAAAAGTGAGTTGGAGTGGACAGAATGCCTTCGGTGATTTGGAAAGAACTTTGCAAAAGTTAAATTTAGGCATTCTGTGCTACCTAAAACAGCTTCATCAGTGGGCCATTTGTGTAACATAAGGATGTCTTTAATACATTTAAAGCATATAAGATGGGGGAACAGGTGGTGGGTAATGGAGAGGGCACGTTTTGCATGGAGCACTGGGTGTTGTGCAAAAAGAATGAATACTGTTACGCTGAAAAAATAAATAAAATGAGAAAAAAAAATAAAGCATATAAGACAGTCTCTCAAGTTAAAACAAGAAAAGAAGCAGCAGAAACTTTCATGTGGACATAGCACATGCAAAGGTTCACAGAGAGGAAATAATTTCCTTTGCGTGCTACAGTCACTCTTCCAACTCACTAGGGTCCCATTGGTAGTACTGAAGAAGTAACCTGAAATAGGCTATGCTAGTAACTGACTCTTCTACAGAAAAATTATTCATAGGTATGCTTATTTTTTGCAATAGCAGTGTTCTAAGAACTTGTGGCATTTCAGACTCTCTCTTTCTCTTCCTTCCTGTTCATAAGAATTTCTGTGTATACTTAGTAGCTAGAAAACATTTATCTCTTCTCTTTCTTAAAACTCCTTTGAAATAGAAACTCAGGAATTAAAAAAAATAAGCTCACAAAAAAATGAAGAAAATTAAATTAATAACTGATTCAATAGGTTAAAGACTGATAAAACCTGCTTCCTTGTATAGAGAAGAAACATAGAAAGAAATAAGATTCACTCTGCAAATCCCAGTTAGAAACTGGGGGTATGAGATACTTTTGAGGCTGAGGTTTCAGGTTAGATTTGAAAATTGAGTGGATTTTTTGAAATTAATAAAATGAACAGTTAGAAACCAAGTTTCAATTTCAAAGTCCATGCTGTCAAGAAAATTCCCCCTCCTCCATCCTCTTGATAGATGAAGCATAATAATACACTTGACTCAGAGACAGCACCAAAGCTGAAGGATGCCATCCTGAAAATGGGAGTTTTTTAAAAATCCAGATATAGAGTGGAGTTTCCCACTCCCACAGCTCTCTTCCCCTAACAAGCTTTCCTCATTATGGAAGCCAGGATTATAGCCCCTAGACCGAAGACTGGGATATTATTCTACAAAGGAAACTTCCACCCAAGACAAAGGATCTATAGGTATTAACAAAGACAAAGAGAAGGGGAAAGCTAGCTTCCCATCATACCATATTGTGATGAGGTGCACCATTCAGCAATCCCTACCTATGCCACAGAGAGTTTCTGGTCACTTTATTTGGGCCTCACCCTTAAGTATAGATAATACCCAAGGTTCACAACTTCCTTGTTTTATTTTGTTAAGTTTTTAGATGAAAGGCCAGGACACAGAAAGTTGGAGTCAGAAGAAATTTTTAAGAAAACTACAACTGAGTGCTTCAGGGAGCATCATTTATTCATTCATCCATTCATTCATTTGTTCAGTAAATATTCATGAAGCAGGACCGTAAAACATCTGTGTCAGTCACTGACCCAGGTACTTGTGTTATGTGGATGAACAGCCCTTTGCCTTTTTGGACCTTTTATTTGGTGGAGAGAAAATGTTTTACCCATGCAAACAAGAAGAGGATATTATAGACAAGAGTATTTAGAATACAATCAATCCATTTTAAAACTGCATTTTGAAATGCATAATAAAATTAAAAGTGAGTAGAAGAGTTGGAATTGAAGTTAAGAAAATCTCTTAGACACTTGGAGAAAATTATAGAGAGAGAAAATAAGGAAGAAAATATAAGGTGATTAAGATTCAAAGCAGAAGGCCCAGTATTCAATGAGAATACAGAAAGAAAGGAGAGAGAAAATGAATAGTGGCAGGAAGAAGGGCTTATCAAAGTTATAATAAAATCAAATGTCCCAGGACATAGGTTTTCTTTTCTACGGAATCACTTGCAGTGGCTGAAGATCACCACAGTTTCTCTGCCTTCTAGCCTTGCACTGGCTGGTTTCTTAGCCTCGAACCTACTTTTACCCTTCTGAACTGGCATCTGTGTACCTGTCAAGACCAAGGCAAGTGTCACCTCCCCAGGAAGGCTTCTCTCTCCCTTAATCTCACCAGCCCTGATGATGGCAGGTGCTCCTCCTTGCGCTCTCATAACAGACCTGTTGCTCTCTTTCATAGATGAACAAGCCCACTTGATGCCAGTATATTTTTCTTCCTCTTCCCCAAATATGTGATCTGGAAGGGAGGAATCATATCTTACTCAATGATATATTCTCAGTCCTGAGCGAAACACTTCTGTTCCTAATACTTTCTTATTTAATCTTCAAAACGATCTTAAGAAAGGAGGCGCTTTTTATCTTTTTTTTTCCATTTTATATATTTTTTCAGCATAACAGTATTCATTATTTTTGCACAACCCCCAGTGCTCCATGCAAAACGTGCCCTCCCTATTACCCACCACCTGTTCCCCCAACCTCCCACCCCTGACCCTTCAAAACCCTCAGGTTGTTTTTCAGAGTCCATAGTCTCTTGTGGTTCGCCTCCCCTTCCAAATTTTTTTTTTAAATAAACATATAATGTATTTTTATCTCCAGGGGTACAGGTCTGTGAGGCGCTTTTTATCTTTAACATATGAAGAGCACGAGGCTCAGAGAGAATATGTAACTTACAGATCATATCTTTTGTAAATGGAAGGGCCCCATTCAAAGCCAGACATTTAGGAACCTAAAGTTTTCCCACACCGTGCTGGGACACACTGGATGCCAGAGTAATGACACTTTACCAAAGTGGTCTGGGGGGTGGGAGACTTCAGGCCTTGTTCTAATCTGATCAGCCAGCTATATGATCTTCAGCAAATTACTGTTTCCCTTACAAGTCTCCTTCCCAGATCTGACAGCCACATTTCTCCTGCACAGGCGCCCATATCTTGTCAGTGGCATGCTCCTTCAGGTAATGGCTGCAGAAGCTTTGGGAAGCAGCCAGAGGACACAGATATGAGGTGATAGGTTTTCATTGCAACCTGCTGTATGTTTGGAGACGGATTTTCCTAAATGTGGACTTCACGCTTACATTCTTCCAGATGATTCATACTTTACCTCTCTCTGCATCTGCTTCCTAGCCCGCCACACACTGAAATTGCATGAAGACAATGTTATGTTCATGTATATTACTTCTTGACAGTTTGGGTGAAAATAAAGACTGATTTAGTATTATTAAAGTCATTTAAATTACATATCCATCCTAAACATTACACAGTATAAGTGGGGACAATCAATATTAGAAAATGGCAAGAAACAAAATTAGTGAGGCAAGATGTTTTATTTGAAAACTTATAACAAAGAATGTCTAATAGGTGGGGACTGGAAAAAATTAAGTCTTGTTTTGACAGTATTCATTTAATAGGGAGAAATATGCTGGAGAATATAGAAAAGACATTTTTTTAAAGACAAAGGAAATTTGACACTATACAGTTTAAAAAGATTTATTTTGTTAAAAAATAGAATTCTCTCTGTATTATAGCTGTACATCCTATTACTTCCATTTGATACTGAAAAATGGAAAAAGATAACTCATATCTAAAGAAACATTGATTCCAGTGCATTTTCAATTCAAATAAACAGTCTTCACTCAACAATGAAATTCATATAAAAAGAAGTTCATTTTTTTTCTTTTCCTCCTTTTATTTATATATCCACAATCAGACAAGCCATAACACTATCTAAACAACTGTATGTATTAACAAACAAACATAGATCAATAGCTATAATTTGACACACATGCACCGTTCTCTATGAAAACATCAATAGTCTAAAAGCTGAGTGGGCATAGCTGGAAAAAATATGCTTCACAGACACAATGTTGGCAGAAGATTAAATAACCAGATGTCAGGGAGAAAAAAAAATTCAATGAAAGTGAATGCGTATTGGAAATGTACAGGTATTCTGTAGAACTAAACTGTTCAGGATTAATAATAAGAAAATTATCTTCTACTTGCAGTCATTCAATTACTGTGTGTGCAAATATTTTGGATTGGCTGCTTCCTATTCAAATATATTATTATCTACCTAAGGAGTCCTGTTGGGAGTCAAGGCAGAACTAGGATATGAGTTGCACAATGCAGTCCAATCTGAAAACAATATCTTAAGTTGCTATAGAGCCTTTCATAAGCGAAACCACAGATGACTTGTGTCATTCAAATCTACAGCACTGTGATGGAGCAATGAAAAGGGAATGTATAACTTAGTAATGGGCTCAGGCAGCTGAGAGAAGCCAAGTTTATGTAGAGCATTTGATTGAAAATAGATGAAATTCAAGAGTGTGTCAACTCAGCCAGCACCTACACAAACCAAAAAGCAAATAAGCCATTTGCCATTTTATTATAAGGCAATATGGATGTGGATAGGGCAGTTCACCAGGGACAGGGGCCATACAACATTTTTATCATTTTCCAATGTTATTATATAAAATAATTCATTGTAATTACATGCAATGCAAGACAATGTGTCTCTTAAGACTAATATTTTTTAAGGGGTGACTCTTGGCTTCATAGCATACTGAAATGGTCAGGAGTGATCATGGCCAGAGAAAATATCAATTTATCACAGAAAACTTGTAATTCATTTCTTAAAATTTGCTATAATGCAAGTCTACAAGCATTGTCTCACAAACATCCATAGTTCTATAATTCCTGAAATTGCTTAAAGAATACAATCTCATTGTTTCTGTAATCTTCACACATATAGGAAAGGAATACAATATGTTAAACCAATTCACTTGCTTACATAAATGTTATATGTCAGATTCTCTCTAGAAAATAAGAGAATAAAAAGAGGAAATGTACTGTGGGGTGGGGTTTAATATTGGATGAAATTACATAGGTAGAAGAAGATACAGAATAGAGAGGCTATTTTCCCAGAGAAAAACAACCAAGAGAAAAACAAAACCTGTTATTTAGAAACAGAGGTATTAAAATAAATATGAAGACTTCTGATCAGAACATGGAAAAAGGAGCGGGTGGATCAGGAATGTATCAGGCAAGAGGCAAAGCAAAGTTTCAAAGTGATGAGTCACAGATTTAAGAGTAGAGATCAAGACAAAATCAGAAGACAGGCATGATGTAAAAGGGAATATGAAGACTAGCCTACATTTTAAAAGTTACCCTAATATGCATTTTCATTTTTTTCTAAAGAAAAATATCATGAACAAAAGATTGATAGATATAAGTGGATAGATGATGATGATAGATGACAGATGATGGATAGATAGCTAGATAGATATTTTTAAACATAAATCAGTAAAAAAAAGTATACAAATAAAATAAATAGACAAAGGGCAGGTTCAGATACCTAACTGTCCAATAAGCATATGTAACAATACTCAACCTTATTAGTAAACAAGAAAATACTAAATAAACTATACTAATTTGGAATCCATCAAATTGGTTAATTTTTTTTTAAGTAGGCACAACACCCAGCGTGGAGCCCAGTATGGGACTCAGACTCATAACCATGAGATCAAGATCTGAGCCGAGATCAAGTGCTGTATGCTCTACTAACTGAGCCACTCAGGCGCCCAAGTTAATGTTGACATACTAAAGACGACATACCACTGTAACAAGCCTGTGATGATACAGGCACTTTTTCCATTGGTGTGATGCTTTAGAACTTTTTAGGAAAAGTCTTAGAATTTTGCATTCCTTTTAACAATTTCAAGAACTTTATTCTATATAGATAATTATGGGGTTATGCAAATATTCAATCATATGTATTTATTTTAACATATACACATAAACATAGCCTAACGCATAACCCATTCACACATATTCATCAGAATGGTTCAGAGAAGCTTCACCTGAGATTTAAGTCTTTTCCCAGGGAATTGGTGAAGTGACATCTGCTCCTGATCATCTTCTTCACAGGGTTTTGAGGACATTGAGGGATAGAAATTGGAGAGTATGGTCTCATGGGCCAGGCTGGAGTGCTGAGAGAAAGCAGTCTATAAAGACATGTCAAGACATTGATTTGAAGAAGGATCTTGTGAGACCCTGACTTGGCACAACACTGTTCTGCATCCCTAGAGACAAAGTCCAGTCAACATTTAGAGTGAATGTGAGGACTGCATATAACCTACTGGTGCTTTCACAGAGCTTGAAGTTCTAGAAATGTTGAGAGATCCAGGAGAAAGGCAGCCCCAGAAAGGGGGACTGTGTTGAGAGTGGAAGTCTGTCAGCAGTGGCAACACTAAGGCATTACCCCCTGAGGGCATTAAGAAACATGTACCGCCTGAAATGAAATCATGACTATATGCTAAGCTTTTCCCTTTCTTAACTGACATATTGTAGCAGCAGCTCCTAGGGAAATTAGGGAGCATGAATGATAGAGCTGTGTCTCTGGTGGAAATGAATGCTTTGGCTCCAAACATTCAGTGAGAGTAGCTACTCAGTCTATGGAAAGGGTGAGCTCCTTCTAACTAGGTGAGGTGAAGTTAATCTTCCTATAAAATAGGTAAAGCCAGTCAGAAATAGCATCTCAAAGGCAGAGGAGGAATTGAATCAGGAATGCTGGTAAACTTACTGAACGCAGCTGCCTAGAATGAGGCCAGAGTAGATAAAATCTCAGTAAAGATTTTTAGCTAGTTTACTCCTGCTAATATTTACATTTTTCTCTGTTTTTCCTAACTTTAACAGCATCTTCTAGAAACATAGTATCTTTTCATCAAAGATTAAAAAAAAAAATCCAGCTATGCTTGCAGTTCAATTGTACATTTTTTACTTCTGCGAAGTTCATGAAAAATAAGATTCAATCCTTTTCATTGAAAAAATTGTAGGTATTAGGTGTTCCAGGGTGGCTCAGTAGGTTAAGTGTCTGCCTTCAGCTCAGGTCTTGATCTCAGGATCCTGGGTTTGAGCCCTGTGTGGAGCTCCTTGTTCAGTGGGGAGTCTGCTTCTCCCTCTCCTCCTGACCCTCCGTCCAATTAGTGTGCATGCACACTTGCTCTCTTTCTCTAATAAATAAAATCTTTATTTTTATCTTTATTAATAAAATTATCTTTATCTTTATTAATAATTTTTTAAATTATAGGTATTATTGAGGACCCAGATTAATGAAACCAGTACTGTTTCATCCATTCTCTGTCTCTGTTTCTGTCTCTCTTGCCTCTTCCCTCCCTCACTGTTTCCCTACCTTCCTCCCTCCATCATTGTAGATATTAGGTGGATACTTTTAGGACAGTTGATGTTATTTCTTTTAATTTCTCATTTTTGTATTATTTGACATTGACAGTACGTATGTATTTATATGTATATGTATGCATGGCATGTGTTTATACGTGTATTATCAAATAAAAAACAAATTTGCCTAGGAATATAGTCAATATCATAGTATCATTGTATGGTAACAGATGGTGACTATGCTTATCATGATCAGCATGGAGTAATGTATAGAATTATCAAATCACTATGTTGTACACCTGAAGCTAATGTAACATTGTATGTCAGCTATAATTAAAAAAAAAACAAACTGGACTTAGGAAAGAGAGACTTCATTCAAAATGATTACTGCTGGGGGGAGGGAGACCAATATGGATGGAGACGATTACAATGTAGAGAGCTCTGATCCTGAGACGTGATTGTGTCTCAAGGTTAGGCTAAAATAGGTTTTCTTTTTTACAGAGGCATAAACTTGATTTTAAGCTTTACTACAAAGCTGTGATCACCAAGACAGCATGGTACTGGCACAAAAACAGACACATAGACCAGTGGAACAGAGTAGAGAGCCCAGATATGGACCCTCAACTCTATGATCAAATAATCTTTGACAAAGCAGGAAAAAATACACAGTGGTAAAAAGACAGTTTCATCAATAGATGGTGCTGGGAAAATTGGACATCTATATACAGAAGAATGAAACTTGACCATTCTCTTACACTATACACAAAGATAAAGTCCAAGTGGATAAAAGACCTCAACGTGAGGCAGGAATCTATCAGAATCCTAGAGGAGAACATAGGTAACATGGGCCTATCATAACCTCTTTGACATTGGCCAAAGAAACTTCTTTCAAGATATGTCTCCAAAGGCAAAGGAGACAAAAGGAAAAATGAACTTTTGGAACTTCATCAAGATCAAAATTTCTGCACAGCAAAGGAAACAGTCAGCAAAACAAAGAGGCAACCCACGGGATGGGAGAAGATATTCTCAAATGACACCATAGACAAAGGACCGATATCCAAGATCTATAAAGAGCTCCTCAAACTCAACTCACACAAAACAGATAATCATGTCAAAAAATGGTCATAAGACATGAACAGACGCTTCTCCAAAGAAGACATCCAAATGGCTAACAGACACATGAAACAGTGTTCATCATCATTAGCTATCACGGAGATTCAAATCAAAACTACATTGAGCTTGGCGCCTGGGTGGCTCAGTGGGTTAAGCCGCTGCCTTCCGCTCAGGTCGTGATCTCAGGGTCCTGGCATCGAGTCCCGCATCGGGCTCTCTGCTCAGCAGCGAGCCTGCTTCCCTCTCTGTCTCTCTGCCTGCCTCTCTGTCTACTTGTGATCTCTCTCTGTCAAATAAATAAATAAAATCTTAAAAAAAAAAAAAAACAACTACATTGAGATGCCACCTTATACCAGTTAGAATGGCCAAAATCAACAAGACAGTAAACAACAAGTGTTGGAGAGGATGTGGAGAAAGGGGAACCCTCTTACACTGTTGGTGGGAATGCAAGTTGGTGGGAATGCAGCCACTTTGGAAAACAGTGTAGAGATTCCTTAAGAAATTAAAAATAGAGTTACCCTATGACCCTGTAATTGCACTACTGAGTATTTAACCCAAAGATACAGATGTAATGAAAAGTAGGGCCATCTGTACCCCAGTGTTCATAGCAGCAATGACCACAGTTGCCAAACTGTGGAAAAAAATGAGATGCCCTTCAACGGATGAATGGATAAAGAAGATATCATCCATATATACAATGGACTATTATGTCTCCATCAGAAAGGATGAATACCCAACTTTTGTATCAACGTGGAAGGGACTGGAAGAGATTATGCTGAGTGAAATTAAGTCAAGCAGAGAGAATCAGTTATCATATGGTTTCACTTACTTGTGGAGCATAAAGAATAGCACGGAGGACATTGGGAGAAGGAGAGGAGGATTTGCGGGAAATCAGAGGGGGAGACAAACTGAGAGACTGTGGACTCTGAGAAACAAAGTTTTGTGGCAAAGTTTTGTGGGGGAGTTGGGTGAGCCTTGTGGTGGGTATTATGGAGGGCACGTATTGCATGGGGCACTGGGTGTGATGCCTAAGCAATAAATTTTGGAACACTGAAAAAAATAAAATTCAAAAAAAAAACAGAGTCATAAACAGGGTAGAAAGAACTGGATGTGAGTCAGTGGTTTGATTGGGCAGTGTATTAGAGAATGTTTTACCTTGAGAACAGCTTATCTTAAGAGATGCTGCATGTGCTGCTCAGTGTGAGGGGGTGGTTAGAGTTCAGGAGACTGGGGGAAGGAGAAAATCTTAACCAAAGTTTGCAGAACATGCAGTGTGTTCAGAATGTGTTCAGTGGGTACAAACAGTTCAGCTAAAACTTTTATGAGGCAAAGAATGGGAATTTAGAAGGTCTGTATCTGTCCTAGTCATAGGTAAGCAAGTGAGCCCATCCATGAGTTGTATCAGGTCATACTTATGACTTATGACACTTTGTAAGCCATTTTTCTGAAATACAAAACATGAGGGTATTTCTTGACCTTTCCTGTTTTCCTGGATCACAGAGCTCAGGTAAAATGCAACGTTGTGTGTGTGTGTGTGTGCGTGTGTGTGTGTGTGTGTGTGTGTGTGCGTGCGTGTGTGTGTGTGTGTGCGTGCGTGTGTGGTGGGGGTAGATGTATATTACTTGTGCGTGTGTGTATATGTGTGTGTATGTGTGTGTGTATACTTGTTACATATATATATAAAATTTTAGACTAGGAAAGTATAGAATATAAAATTTTAGACTAGAAAAGTATTGAATATGAGCTACTTTAAAACAGTCAGTATGAGAATGAGTCAACCAGATAATCAGTCATTAAACCAAAGCAGACTTGTTTGTTTGGGGGCACATTTTGAGCATTGTAATACTCAATCACCAGTCTCACAGGTGGATTTCAAAGGACTTGATATACACATTGCTTCAATATTTCTGACTTCTTTGTGAAAAGAAAACTAAAAGAGTTGCAACTTGAAGTTCTTAGCATCCAAAACATGGGCTCTGAGAGAGCTGGGGAGTAGAGCCCCCCACCCCACTGTTTATAGGTAGTTCATCTCAGGAGTTGAATGCACATAGAAGTTTACCATCCTGCTCCATAGTGAAGAATGAAATATTTTCATTTCCTCGTTCAGTCTTTCAGTCTTTGGAGAAATACTTATGACAACCTCCTTCCCCTTGTGTCCAGTGGAGAGTATAAAAGCAGATACATTATATGCTGATCCCTCTAGGGCTTTTTTACCTCTCCTATGAATATAAGCTCCTCCTGTGTGTTAGCGATCTAAATAATAATATAAGAAAATCAACAAAAATGTCAGAAGGTAGTACAGGACACACTAAGTATGTAGAAAATATGTACTATATGGTTGGAGTAATAAAGAGAAGTGTGTAGTGTGAGCCATGCCAGCATGGATTCTGTACCATTTACCTAGATGCATGGATGGATTCAGCTGATAGAAGAAATTCACGTGTAACTCTAGATGGTGCGGGGTAGAGCAAAAATCATGGTAAATGTAATAGTTAATGGACCTGCTTCTGTATAAGAAGGGATTTCAGACTATGATGCATCTTGGTTCATACTTTTGCTGATGCTACAGTGCCATTTCCTTTGTTTGACTCACAAATGCATTCATGGCTCTCCATAGCTGGAGGCAAGAGCATGCCCATTCATCTCAGCCAGCTCTTCTCTTTCTCCTACCTCAGAGGGCCCAGGATAGACTCATTATCAAGTGGTTGCCACAGACATTTTATCACAGTATGGCCCTGCCAATTCCTGCCTGGTTCTAGAATGAAATAGCCATCATATTCATTGTGCAACTATCTTCATTTCAAGGAAAGTTGAAGCTGTTATTCTTTACTTTGTCATTTGGCTGAGTCTTCATGCCTTTTACCTTGGCATTCCAACTAATCCATTCTTCACCTTCATGGTAAGACCTCTACTTTCATTTACTGATACAACTATGTGCATGTTCATGAGGCAAACTGGAGTTAATAGCAAATAGAAATACATAGCTTCTAGAAGGTCAGATAAAGGCTCTCTAACTTAATCAATATCTAATTAAACATATCTCCTTACACTTGTTACTCATTTATATAGGATTTTATATCAACCAAACTATTTATAGTCATGCTTTTTTCTTCTTTCCAACATTGTCTCATGGGTAATTAATCCAAAGCACAGAGAGGTTTGATGATTGAACTCAAGCCACACAGCAATAAAATAAAAAAAATTTAAAAATTAAAAATAAGGGGCGCCTGGGTGGCTCAGTGGGTTAAAGCCTCTGCCTTCAGCTCAGGTCATGATCCCAGAGTCCTGGGATCGAGCCCCACATCAGGCTCTCTGCTCTGCAGGGAGCCTGCTTCCTCCTCTCTCTCTGCCTGCCTCTCTGCCTAGTTGTGATTTCTCTCTGTCAAATAAATAAAAAGTATTAAAAAAAAAAATTAAAAATAAATAAATAATCATCTGTGTGTCATCCATCTTTCCAAAAATCTCTCTTTCTGCTTTTACATTTTTACTGCTCCTGTCTTGACCCCAGAATGTCTCTGCCCTGCCAGCCTATGAACATACCAGGTTTCCTCAATTTTAAAAAACATCATTGATATTTAAATGCTGAACAAATTTAAATATAGCTTTTTTGAGACTAACAGGATAGAAATATATTTACCAAGATAAATGTACACTTTTATTAGTCATGCACATGTGATTTGATCAATGTTAAATGTTGAAAACCCAATACAAAAATCAAAAAGTATGGTATATCCTCATCCCCCTAACTACCAATCTTTCAAGGCCAAGTTCAAATGTTAGCCTATCCAGAAGGCATTTCCTGTTTGCCTTACCTGGAGAGGACTGTTCCCTCCCTAAAAATCCAATCATACTTGTTTGTTCATTCCTTGCATGACATTTAAGCGTTTGGCTTAGCTAGCAGGCTGTGCTCTTCTCATAGGAACTTTAGCATAGAATACGTTAGAATTTCTTGCATTCCCCAACCACTTTTATGTGAATGCAATAGGTAGGTACTCAATAAATAATTTCTTGCTTGTCTACCTAGAACCAAAATGACAGATGAATTCTGTCAGTGAAGTAAAAAACAATTACACAATGTCATAGATCTTTTCTACTGATGGGATTTTTTGGATGTTGTCAAGGTTTGGTCATACCAAAGCTTTTTTAATTGGCTGTTGTTTATTATGTTCTCCTAAGACTTTTGGATTCTCACAGGTAAGCAGGAATTGCAAGGTTAGAGCTAGCTCTAAGCAGATTCCTCTTCATCAGACAGTCTTCATTTCAGATGGCCTCACCATCCTCTAAATCCCAAGGAGTAGTGGGCAGAGGGAAAGCTTTGCATCCTCTACAGCAGTCACACAAGGGTAGCGAAGACAGACAAGTGAAGGTTCGTAGTCCTGGTTCCCAGCATATTATTTACATGGGGAAAAAGTGCTTGGCACATCCTTTAGGGACTCATGTTGCTTTAGCCCCACAAGTGGTCCATACTACTGACTTCCCAAGTGTTCATACCTGGTTTTAGCAGTTTTGTTGTCTTTTTTTTTTTTTCCATTCCATATATCTACTAGTAGCCTCTTCTTACAGATGTTATTGTACCTTTCCCTAGCATCATCCTTTCACATACAAAGGCTTAGTAGAAACAAGAAAACCGGGCTTTTTAAGTAAGAGTACATCTAAGACCTCTAAGAGGATTCTGAGGCTTGAGGGAGAGATCTTTGGGCCTCTCTCCAAAGAGTAGTAGTGCATTTAGATGATGAAGTTTTTGTCACCTAGTATTTGCTTTCCCCTTTCTTTCTGATACTTTTTGCCCCACATCAGCCTAATCCCTACCACCAATGTATTCCTACTATACCTGATACTCTTGGCATCTCTGGTGACTTTGTTGTTTACTAATCTAAATGGGCATCTTCCACTTAGAATCTCAGTCTGATTTGTTTTAATCACTGTGATTTGTGTTTGTTAGAGATTTTTATCCCCTTTTCATGAATCGCTGCGTCCCTGCCCTGTGTCTCAGCCCTTTTGCACCCCTAGCTAGCTGATATGGTAAACATATTCTGGCAAACAACACTGATTTGTTATTGTAATAACACATGCAATGCATTGTGGAAGGTCTTCAGTGCATTCATATAAGGATAGAATTCAGACTGAATCATTTGGTTAAGGAGTTAATCCTCTATGCCCCTTAGTTCCCACCTCACCAGCAGCCCATGGGCCTGTCCTGTTATGAATGTACTAGAAGTAGAACTACAGATCAAGCATAATCTAGGTGAGCCAGCAGAGAAGCTGTTAACTTCATGCAACAGTGTGTACACAGTCTTTATATGTAGAGAGGAAAACAAGTTTGTTATTTTTCGGCAAGTCTTTAAAAGAGTCATTTATAAAGTTACAGATTTATTTTACCCTATCAATTAATCATTGCCTTGTTCTCTCTCGGAACCACAGGTGTCCACTCTGCATTCCTTCAGCATAAAGTGATACACATACATTCCTGATTGGCTTTTTTTAAAATGAATCATGATTTCTGATTTTTGTATGTTTAGTGTTTCATAGGTCTTACTTTCATTTGTATTCATTAACTCATGGAATTTTTAAAGCTGAAAGGAACCTATAGACCATTTGGTTCAATATCCTTCTTCAAACGAGGAGAACATACATATTAAGTGGTTATTTTAAGGTCACCTACTAATAAAATAACCACATCAGGATGAAAACTAGGGATAAAGTGCTGGGTTCTGTAAATTACTGGATGTCATTTTCTTTTGAAGTATGTTTTTCTTAAGCAGTTGCCTTTAATGATTCCATATGTAACATTACCTCAAGTATTTGAATAACTTTCTGCTTCTTATCCTTCTAAAATTTACATGTTATTGCAAATATTAATGGAAAAGAATTCCAAACTTGGGTACCAACTTTTTTGAAGCAAAATGATCTACATATTCATGCTGGCTTTGATAGCCTGGCATATCTCCAGCACACAGTAAACAGACAGATAGAGAAGACCTTTATTCCAGATGCCGCATTTAGCAGGGTGGTATCTAATACATTAGAGATGTTTTCCCAAGTTCCTTCCTGTTAAAATAATTCATAATGATACCAAGGTCAGTGCAAGCTGAAGCTATTTGTTCTGTAGGTACCAGACATGCAAGGTAAACCTCCTAGGAGACTATTACAAGCCATCAACAAAACACCTGCTAAGGATGTAAATTTTCTTTCTCTCTGTAAATCTTCAGCTTATATCTCTCATAGCAACTTCTGCCCATTCATACTCAACACTTCCTGATCAGTCCTTGCATGGGACTTGAGCAAAGAGCATTAACTATATAATTTACAAAGCTGTTTAGGACTCAGAGCCACCTAGGAATTTCTGCAAAGCTAGAAAATAAATGTTTCCTCCATTAAACAAGAGATGCCAGACTCAGGGGTTCTTTTCAATCCAAAGGTTCAAAGAAAGGATATCCTAGTAATTGGAGTATGTGTACTAAAAGTACTAAAAGTTGCTATCCATTCTCCTTGAGATTAATTTTTATGCCCTTATAAATTGGAGAGAAGTAAGTTCATTTGATAAACCTCATGCAATATGCCCTTTCTCCAGAGTCTGATCCTCCAGAGCCTTACCTACTATAAACGTTTTAAAATGAAATGTAACCATTGAGAATTCAGTAAGCATATGACAATGCGTGTGGCAGTATTCGGAATGAAAATATATGCATATCTTCTGTAAATACCATAAATATGTAGCCTATATATGATTTAAGTGTATTATGTATGTATGATGGCATTTTCTATCCAGTCATCTATTTACATGAGACCATATACATGACACTAAGTTATCTGTGGGCTCTGAGAGGAGAGCCAGAAAGGTTTCAACAGTGGTGAGGGTGGCCTAGTATCCAGTCCATGACCAACCTTTTGAAGAAAACACCCAGCTATAATTAACTATAAGTAGCAGATAAAATAATTGTTTTCATGAGCCATGTGAGACCAGAGGGACTCCAGGTGACACAGTGTAGCATAAAGTTGCTGTTCTAGGCTATGCTGCCCCCCAGGTTTGTGGTGTAATGACTACAGAATGAGTAGTAAGTGAACTGCCACACTGTTGGGGGCAAAGATGTGCGCCAGGCAGGAACAAGATAGACAAAGGCAGCCCTGCTGAGTCTCCGTCCCCAACTGGGGGGCAAGCACATGCATAAATCGCAAGGAAAGAGATTTGAAAGGGAAGCTTGTGACTATATTTGAATCATCCCTGGGGACCTCTCAGAATGACTGGGGAACATTTTTACAATGGTGGGCCATGTATCTGTGATGTAATTCATAATCCCTTGGCAGTGCAAGAGTACTGGATAAATTGTTTCCAATTATTTCAGTCCTCATCCTCCCTTCTCCTGACTAATGCATAGAATTTATATCACTAGTGATATTTGACACATTCTGAGATCCCTCCCAGTTGTTCCCTGCAAATGAAACTTTACCCTTAAACCATCTTCTAGGTTGTGATTTTTAGTTTTGTTTTAAAATGGGAGAATCAGGGGCACCTAGGTGGCTCAGTTGGTTAAGCGTCTGACCCTTGGGTTCAGCTCAGGTCATGATTTCAGGATTGGTAGATCGAGCCCCACGTGGGGCTCCACGCTCAGTGCAAAGTCGGCTTAAGATTCTTTCCTTCTCTTTTTCCCTCCTCCTTTGCTCCCCCTTCCAAACAAATAAAATCTTAAAAAAAATTAAAAAATAAAAAACAAAATAGGTAACTCAGTTACATGTACAAGTTCAGATGGTATCAAAAGGTAAATAGTGAAAGGTAATCCTTTCCTTCTTCCCCTTTGCCTCCTCAGAGTTATCTACTATTACCAGTTTCTTATGTATCCTTCCAGAGAAGTTTTGTGAATATCATAAGCTTTATAGCCTCTCTTAAGAGCACCAATCATATGTCATATTCCTTAAATACAGCCTGAACACATATATGGTGTATTGATTCATTGAAAAGATAGATTATTTCAGTGTTTGTCAGAATCCTAGAATCCCGAAGATGGATGAAAATGCACAGGGAGACTCTCAGGGAATACGCAGTGATACACATTGATACACAGTTCTCGTGCTACTGAGTGTAAAGAGTTAACACTGCTGGAGAATTTAAGATAAATTATACTATGGAGAGTAACAGACCCTGAAAAAGGAAGCTGAGCTCTGGCATTTTACACCTTGCAAAGACAAATGCTTTGCAATGTGTATTAAAAGCACTCTGTGATCAAAAGATTTGGCAAGTCACCCAGAATTCTTAACTTTCCCACCAAGACAGAAATCTCATTATGTATAACCTTTTAAATGGGACCAGAGAAACATTTTCAACTTGATTCTCATTGAACACAACCACTACCTGGAAGTACAGTCCAAATGGAGACACAATGTGTATTATTTTTACATTGGATATGTACTGCCAAGAGCACTGTTCCACTGTCCCCTTTTATTTAAGAGCCAAGTAGCTCTCTCTCTCTCTCTCTCTCCCCCTACACCCGTCACAAGTATGCACTTGCATACACACACACACACATACACACAGATCTAGAGGTTCTTTATACACTAGTTGAGCAATAGTTCTTCCAAGCTTGACTCCAGCATTCAGTCTGACTACAGTGGATGTGGTAAATTTCATTTCTTATCTCCCATGGGCTTAAAACGTGTTACTTAAAAACATACAAGACTAGCCCCAAGATATTTTGCAGTGATCTTGCAGTGATTTGCAAGATTCTTTTTTGTGATTGTTTGTGAATTTATACTGTCTACCATCCTAGATTATCTCATATGCTTATGCTAATTTGTAAATAGGCCAGTACTTATGTTCTAATGTTGAGCTACCATTGTGTTCTTCCACTGTAATAGTCTTGCAAACTGCTGCCAGCTACTTTGACCAGGCCTTTTTCTAGGAGCTGTACATGTAATATTCAAATAATCACCACAAAAGTCCCATGAGAGCTATGGTTATGACCATTTTACACATGAGGAAACCAAGAATCAAAAAAGATAAGACCACTCGATAGGACGTAGTACATGTGTTAGGATTTTCACTCAATTCTAACTCCTAGAAAGAAAATGAACAGAGGAAGTCAAACCTTTATTGCCTAGAAAGTGCTATATGTGAGTATATCGCTTTACACACAGACATGTGTGCACATGCTGTTTCATTTGATATATGTAGCATTAGTCATCTTTACACCTTAAAATTTTGTACTGATTCATCATAAACAGATAATTAGGTGTTTTTACTTGTTTGTTGTTTTCTTAGGTAGCCATTTGAGGTAGTAAGTAAACAAAGGATTAAAAGTTTCCTGAATTGGTTGATTTTAGAATTATTTAATCACTTCAACAAATATTTATTCAGTATATACCATTTAATAGGCAGTTAATATGGGAAGTGCTAGAGAGTCAGTGATTAAAAAGAAAGAAAAAGGAAAAAAGAAAAAGCTACAGCCATCATAAAGCTTATGGGCAGGACTCGGTCAGGAATTTGCAAACATCTTGTACAAAAGGCAAGATAAATATTTTTGGCTTTGTGGACCATATGGCTTCTGCCACAACTACTCAACTCTGCCCTTGTAGTACAAAAGCAGTCTTAAACATTGTGGGAAGGAATGAACATGGCTGGGTTCCAATAAAAAGGTACTTATGAACATTGAATTTAATTTTGTGTAATGTTCATGTGTCATAAAACATTATTTTCCTTTTGATTTTTTTCAGATATTTTAAAATATAAAAAGCAAGGGTACTTTCTCAACGTGATAAAGTCCATTTATGAAAAACTCATAGCTAGCATCATTCTCAATTGTGAAAGAGGGAAAGATTTTCCACTAAGAGCAAGACAGTGATGCTCATTTCACCATTGCTGTTCAACATTGTACTGAAAGTTCTAGCCTGAAGAATTGGGCAACTTAAAGAAATACAGGGTATCCAAATTGGAATGGAAGAGGTAAAACTATCTCTATTCCCAGATGCCAAGATTCTAAATATAGAAAATTCCAAAGAATACATACACAAAAAGCTACATATTCAGCAGTTTCAGAGTACAAGAGGAACACACTCAAACCAGTAATGTTGCTATACATATTAACAATAGGAATGAAACTTAAGGAAATAATTTCATTTACAGTAGCATTCAAAAGAATAAAATACCTAAGGATAAATTTAACCAGGAGGGTGAAAGACTTTGCAACGGAAACTGCAGACAGAAAGTAAAGACTAAATCAATGGAAAGAGATCCTGTATTTATGGATTGGAAGTCTTAATAATAAGATGTCAAAACTACTCAAAGTGATCTATAGATTTGAAAAAATCCCTATTGAAATTCCAATGGCTTCTTTTTTTTTTTTTTTCAGAATTGGAAAATCCAGTCCTCAAATTCATATAGAACTGCAAGTGGCCCTGAATTGCCAAAACATTATTGAAAAAGAAGAACCAAATCTCACTTTCCTGTTTCAAAACTTACCACAGGCCGTAGTAATCAGAACAGTGTGGTGCTAGCACTAGGATAGATATGTAGACCAGATCAGTGAAGGAGAAATGAGAGTTCAGAAATAAACCCATATATCTATGGCCAATTGCCCCAACAGCTCAATAACAAAATGATAGACAACCTAGCTAAAAACAGGCAAAGAACTTGAAGAGGCAAAGGACTTCTTTATCCAAAAGTTATATACAGAGAGCCAACAATCATATGGAAAAAATGCCAACATAATTAGTCATTTGGGTAATTCAAAACAAAACCATAGTGAAGTCCCCTTAACACCTACTGAGAAGGTTATAATATATTTTTTAATAAATCCCCCACATTGGAGAGTATGTAGAGAAATGAGAACTGTTGTACTTTGCTGATGGGAACAGAAGATGGTTCAGCTACTGTAGAAAATGATTTGGCAGTTCCTCAAAAAGTTAAATATAGAATTACCATCTGAGCCCATAATTCTACTCCTAGGCATGTACATGAAAGAATTAAAAACAGATATTCAAAAAAATTCATTTGTATGCATGTTTATAATAACACTACTCACAACAGCTAGAAGGTGGAAGTAGCTCAAATATCCATGAATGGATGAACGGGTAAATAAATGATGATAAATAAATAAATGGTGATATTTGTTTATTTATTTATTTATTTATTTATTTTTGCATCTATATTATATTTTATTTTAAATATATATTTTATATAAATATAAAAATTATATAAGCATAAATAATATTCCAGTGTGTGTGTATGTATATATATATATATATGTATATATGTGTGTGTATACACACACACACACACAGAGTGATAATTGTAAATGCACTGAAGTGTACCAGATCACCTGGCCTTCCTGGGCTGAGAGCTTTATATTTTTTATTGATTGATAAGCTTTTAGTATATGATAATCACAGTACAGGTATGTAATTAAATCACAGGCTTTCAAAATTGAAAAGCACGTTATAGATTATTGGGTTTAAAACTTTATTCTGCCGTACCTTTAGGTAGGGGTAGAGGATGTTGTCTGTGCATCAGCTGTGTTGGAAAAGAGGAAAGGAGGCAGAGGAGAAAAAAAAGGAAAGGAAAGGAGGCCAGACAGTGAGACCCTAGGTAGTTTACACTCATTTACCTAGATAAGATCTCCTTTGCCCTAGGTTATGGAGGGCATCCTTGCTGAAATCAGGTAAAGAATGGGTTCCTTGTCAAGGAGAAAAAAGAAGTTTAAATATATCCATGAGTATGAATGTATGTATGTGTGTTCACTTTAAATATATACACATGATTATTACAATTATCTCAACTTATAGGTGTGTACAAAAACTTTGTATGGGCCACTGGGTTTTAGCCTCTGCCATTATGCTCAATTGTGACACATTGAAACTCTTATTCCAGGCAAAAGTATTTGGTCTCAGTTGGGCCTAAGCATGGTTATTTTCTACACATTTGTCAGGTGATTTTCATATGCAGTCTTGCGTACAGACTCCTGGTAAAGGCCAGGGCATGCTCCGGAATGTGAATGGACATGGTTTAGGAAGATGTCCCTAAGCCCAGGAACACTGAGCTAACCTTCAAAGTCTAGGAATTCACAGAGAGACAGGAAAGAAAGAAGAGAGAATCTGAACGAAGTCTTTTGAACAAAGGAACGGGTCTGGCAACATATAAGGTTCCTTTGAAGGATGAAGTCAGTGGGTCTGACCAAAGAAAAGCAATAGCATTGGGAAGAAACACAGGTTTTTAAAGGTAAATAGGGGAGGTAGTTTTTAAACTGCGTTTTGAGAACACAACCATAATACAGCTGTCTTCAAAGGCCTGTACTATGAAATGCTTGTGGAACAACTCTTCTGCCATTAGAACCTCTGATATCCATTTTCTTACAATGTTTTTGACAGAGCCAGGAACCTGTAGATGACTTTCCTCCAGTCCTGTGGTGATTTAGGATCTTGGAATAAACACAGGACTTTAGTTTCCTATCTGGCGCTTTTCATGGGCATGACATTTATTTTGAGATCTAAAAAGAAAAACAAAATAATAGGAGCTATAAATTAAACTGCCCAGAAAACCAGCTTGAAAGGAGCATACAACTGATAAATATGTTAAGATATAAATATTATTTTTTTGCCTTCAAATTAAGTGAAGATTACAAAAATTTTTTAGTAGTTCCTAAAATTAGATTAATTCTGTTTTTTTCTGTGTCATGGATTTTAGTAATCTAAGGAGCTTCCATGGCATGAAAATGAAAGAATATCTGATTTGGCATCAAAAAATCACTCTTGGGGTACCTGGGTAGCTCAGTCAGTTGTGTCTGACCCTTGACCTCACTGTTGTGAGTTTGACTCCAACACTGGGTATGGAACCAACTTAAAAAAAAAAAAAAAAGTTCACTCTTACGTTTCTGAGTGCACTTATTGATTCTCTGTCTAAGTGAGAGACCCTGGAGCCTTTAAGATATTTCTATCATAATGGATAGGGGAAGATCTTACTCATGGACTACTTTCAAAAAAGTTTAACAGATACCATACTCATGATGGAGCTACACAGAATTAACATTTTTTGTTACTTTTACTTTAGGCTGAGATTTTATCATTTCATTGTCTAAGTAAATGCATTTGAGAGTTCAGAAATAAACCCATGTATCTAAAGCCAATTTCCTCAACAACGAAGTGATAAGTTTTGATTACAGTTTGTATTTTTTTAATTAATTATTTTTTCAACGCAACAGTATTCATTGTTTTTGCACAACACCCAGTGCTCCATGCAATACGTGCCCTCCCTATTACCCACCACCTGGTTCCCCCAACCTCCCACCCCCGCCCCTTCAAAACCCTCAGGTTGTTTTTCAGAGTCCATAGTCTCTTATGATTCTCCTCCCCTTCCAATTTCCCTCAACTTCCTTCTCCTCTCCATCTCCCCACGTCCTCCATGTCATTTGTTATGCTCCACAAATAAGTGAAACCATATGATACTTGACTCTCTCTGCTTGACTTATTTCACTCAGCATAATCACTTCCAGTCCCATCCATGTTGCTACAAAAGTTGGGTATTCATCCTTTCTTTTTTTTTTTTTTTTTATGAACATATAATGTATTTTTATCCCCAGGGGTACAGGTCTGTGAATCACCAGGTTTACTACAGTTTGTATTTTTAAACTAAATAGAAGATCTGATTTAGTTGCTGATGACATGTCAGATATACGGTGTATGGAAATAAAATTAGGAGAGGTGTCTTTGGTATTTAAAAAGTGTGGATGGTGATTATAATTATGCATGTTTCTTTGAAAAGATTTATATGTAAATGGTTAAATTACAAAAACGATATACTGACTCTTCTTACATGTGATCCTTTTTGGAAATGGGAGAACTGCTTAATGGCAACTCAATGATCCTTTCAAATCTGAAAATCTACCTACTGCATTTTCTAATAATGAATGCTCCTGAGAAATATTGTGCTAGTCACAGAATAATGGACTCATGGGAAATGTACCATAGAAGATACTCATGGACACCATGAGAACCACAGGAAGTATATGCCACAAAACTCCCTTCTTCAGTGCTCACTCATTCACCCATCCACTCATTCCTTATGAATACTTTTAAACCAATCCTCCATCAAAGGCATTCTTCTATGCCCCCAGGGGGTACAAAGATTGCAAGACACATTGGCTCTCCTTGAGTTCTATAGCCTTCTGGAAGCCTTCTTTTGCTCATTTAGTTTTCACATCACACTATTCAAGCCTTGTTGACATGAATTGCTAGAGCTTAAGTGTGGTAAGATTAACTAGAGCAGAACAGGATTTGAGTCTAAAGGAAATGGGGTACTGGGAAACCAATTGGAGTAGAAACTCCTACATAGGGTCCATAAGGTGGGACCCATCAGAAAGAATGAACAAGAATTTCCACATCCTAGAACTCGCACATCCTATCTGTATCTAACTAGCAGTATCTTTGGTACTGCTTAGATTTTGACTTTTGGTTTGTTGCTCCAAAACTGTTTCTTATTGGAGACCACATTTTTCTAGAACCTGGGATGGAATGAGTCCTAAAACTATTGGCTAAACAAATAGGTCATTGCAAAGTTTGATGCGTTGGTAGAACACCAAGTGACAGAGGAGAGGGCTTTGTAATGTTACCTTCGTGCTGTGGCTGAGTAACTTTATCCTGCATGGTCTAAGTTGGGATTTAGTTTAACTAAATGTTCTCTAAAATTGCAAGTACTGTATCCAGCAAAGATAGAAAAAAGTAGGAAAGGCTGACTCTTTATCACTAGTCCAAACCTGGTCACAGGGTAGATGTTAAATTAATATGAAAGTTATCCTCACATAGTTGTGAGTGTATTTAGAAGAATTGTATCAGATTAATTATGCAAGGTGTACAAACAGAATTTTTCAGTTCTGGCCCCCAGATCCAATCAAAATTCTCTGAACTCCTTAAACAACAAAATACCATTATTTGTCCATCAAATTCTAGTAAGTCAAAAAAATGACTTTGAATATTTTAGAAATATTTGAAAGAGGAAAGACAAACTTTCTGATTTTAGGCATAGTTACATTTGAATGTAATTAACCAGGAGTCCCATTTCTTAGACATTCTAATTATTTGCATTTCAATTTATATAGGTAGTTTATGCTTAACTATGCCCTGATAAAAAGGGAATATTTAGTTACTGTGAGAGAAGGCAAAGTAGTTGATAGAGATATGACTCAGTGTCCTAACTGCATAAGCACATTCTTCAGTAGAGAGTACAGGGTGTCTCCTCTTTGCCAAGGCAGATGAAGCATATGATTAAGCGCTCAATTCTCTATTTCATCAGGTATTTAAACAAAACAAAACAAAACAAACAAACCAAAAAAAAAAAAAAAACAAAAAAAAAACTGGGAACATTTTTCATTTACAGCTATGAGACTCCCCCCCAAGAGGTTTCATGAATATTTGCACTGGTTGGGAATGTATTTCCAGAGACCACTCCAGTGTGCCTCTCTCCATGCAGCAGCAGTCCATTCTGCTTCAGGATCACAGAAGAAAACCCCCTCTTCTCCTGGCCTGGGGTTTAGAGGCACCAGAGCAGACAGACACAGGAACCAGGCCTGGTCCCTTGCAACAGATTGGAAGTGTTGCCAGTCCCCCTTCATCTTTCACTCTGAGGGCATAGAGGGCAGTTTTGCACTTGAGCCTGAAGAAAATTCAGTTGGTATAACCTCCCTCTATTTCTCTTTCCTAGTGCTTTGCTCAAGACCTCCAACATTCCGCAAATTGGAAGAACAAGAAGTGTAAAGGTGTCAGCTTATTGAACACCTAATGAAAGAGAAATGTAAACAAACAAATAAAACCTTTTGTAACTATCCCAAGAAGTGAAGAGGAAAACAGAAGCTACAGGCATTCCTACAAATGGTAAGAGTAGAGCCAGGTGAAGGTCACTCCTCAGATCTTACTTTTGCTTTAAAAGCAGTGTTTAATTGTTAGTCACGATGCACTGTGGGCAGAACAATTAGTTGTATCTATATTAGATCTAAGCTGTAATTATTTGTTACATTAATCATGACTAGAGTGAGAATTTAATTAGTCACGAACATTAAGTGAATTTTTCTGAAGCAGGGAAAAAATGTTTTCTGTTGTTTGATGCATCTGATGAAAGAGAGGGCTCCACAGCTGGATGGTGAGCGGGAAGGGGCAGAACCTCTAAGCTTTACTATCTATGGACTAAGAAATCTGAATCCAGGTGATGTCATGTCAGTACATTTGTGTTTTGCATCCCAATGACAAATCTGTGGGCAGCTTCCTCAACACACGTAAGGAAAGATCATGGACGTTGAATGTCATCTAGTAGTTCAGAAGGGCCATCAGATGGCAATTTTACCCAATTCTTCTTCGTTTCCCTTATGTATTCTACATCTTTGTTTTTATGATGGCAAAGATGTTACCAGAAAAATCCGAAGACATGGGGAAGGCAATGTCCAGGGAGAAGTTCACATTGAATTAGATTAGTATTTATCTCTGTGTAGTGTTTTGAAAGGAGCAAAGAAACATTTGGCATTCATCTAATCACACACAGCTAACATCCAGTGCCTCAAAGCTCTGCAGTCTATACTCTTTTCAGATTAGAAATATAAAGATTTGGGGGGTACTTGGGGGAGGAAACAAAGCGTACATGTGGAGGTTGAGATAGTCTGGGCCACAATATTTGATAATATGACACATTTAATGAGTCACCTACGTAGAGCTGTTATCGCCCCAAACAGCTCTACCCTGCTGATTCGAGGGAAAACTTTTAGACAAACTCAGCGTTCTTTTGCTCATTACACTGACCTGTCAGAAATGACAACTTGGCCCAGTCTGGTTATTCCATGCTGACAAGGTACCATTCAGGCTTTGCGGCAATAATGTCAGCTTTTAAAGGTGCAATGTACTTAAGGAAGCTCATTTCTATGATTTGACCAAAAAGAGCCATTTCCCTTGTCAGTGGTGAGGGATGCCTTAGTTTTCTTTAAATTAGGAGTCGTTTTCATGGAGATTGTTCCTAGGAAAACCTGCAGAAAGGAGAGATGCTATTTTTTTGAAAGGTTTAAAATAATTTAGCCTACTGAGCAATGGTGTGATTACCTGGTGTGTTGAAGACAGCCAGGGACGCTTTGCTCTGTCCAAAGCATACTTCAAAACTACCAATAATGCAACAAATAAAACTTCAATTTGGTCATGAACAGTATGCACCATCCCCTGCAAGCAAAGAGCAGTGAGTTGGAAAGTTTTTTCTCTGCAGTTTGGGACCACAATATGCAGAGTCTGGGGTGAGGCCAGAGTAACAATATGACAAGGAGCTATAGCTGATCCAGAAGCAAATTTTTCCTTACCTTTGCCTGGGAAGGAGGGACACAGAGAATACTGACTAGCACTGGGTTTCATGATGGAGTCAGCGGTAATACAAAGAAAACTAGTGATGAGCTAGTAAATGTGGACAGAAGACAGGAAACACAGAAGTAAACTAACACTTTATTCTTTGACTTTTCCCATCGATACAGTATTGTAGTTGAGTCCCCTCAATGCCATATTCTTGGCAGGACTGGAATTACATTTTCATTTTTAAATGAGTTGTCTATACTCCATTATTTTAACATAGTACTTCCAAAATAAGATAGGTTAGATAGATAGATGAAGGATGGATGGGTGGATGTGTATGGATAGACAAATAAAATTGGTTTTATATAAATTATGAGGATGCCTAAGCTGTGTTCACTAAGGCTAGTGGTTTCAAATCAAATTCTACTAGACTCATGGGATTCTGCTCCCTGTTTCAAGCTCCCTGGGACATTCTAGGACTGACTATTTACAATACCTAATAAACTCCTGTAGCAAGCTACACTAAGAGCTCATAGAAAATTATGGAAGCACAGTGTTTTTGTAATTTATTTTCTTATTTTTTTAAAACATTTACTCTCTATTTTAACATAAGAGCCCTTAGGGTGGGCTTTAGATTAGATTCATATCATATTCAGACTCCAAATTTCTAAGTATTGCCTGCCAACTGTTTACAATGAATGTTGACCCAAAACAGTTTGATTACCCATCCTTTCTTCTATGTTTTTTCTTATGTTAAGGAACTGGAATCTTTCTAAGATAATCAAGACCAAAATATAGGAGTCAAAACTTCTACAAATACATATCTTGAGGTTAAATTACCTGAATAACTGAAGCTAGATTTAATCTGAAAAATAAGGTGTTATGATTAATTGCTTCTAAAAATTATCATCTGGACCTAGTCATCCATTGACCATAAGCAATTTGGATACTTGTGCTGTAGTAAAGGTATCTTATCCTCAAAGACCTTATAATTGAGCAGGGAAGGCATACTGAAACAGTAAATCTAAGGGATAACACGATATTTGTTTTTTGTTTGTTTGTTTTAGAGAGAAAGAGAGAGAGCCAGGGTGGGGGATAGAGAGAGGGAGAGAGAGAGAGAGAGAGAATCTTCAGCAGGCTCCACGTGGGGTTCACTCTTACAACCCTGAGATCATGACTGAGCCAAAATCAAGAGAAGGACATTAACCAACTGAACCACCAGACACCGCATTTCTTTGATAACATAATAATATTTGAAGAATATGTGTCTACATATGCTATAAACTTCGATGAACCAGAGGTGGTTAAAAACAAGAACGAAAACAGCCTAGGTGAAGGTAGTGGTGTTAGTGACTGCCCTAGAAAGTCAAGTAGATCTGTACACAGACACTCAGAAAGTTATTACAAGAAAGCGTTTTTATGAGTAAAAACTCGGGCAAAAATATGTTTGAGGAGAGAGTGAACTTCGGTAAAGTGGTCTACTGCAGTTGTGAAATAGATCATAATGAGAGGAAAATTTGGAACCTCACCGCAGGGAGCCTTGAGTGACAGGGAAAGGAGGTTAGCAGAGCTATTTCCCTGTACTTACTCTCTGTTTACCTTCCCCTGCATTGGCGAGAGTAACGAGAGTTTATGCTTAATTATTATTTTTAACAACTCGCCACTGCAAATTTATAATTCTTATGGCCCAACACACAGTAACAACTTTCATTTTGTGTATTTGTTTCTGTTTAATTTCATTTCATTTCAGTTCAGTCTTTTTTATTCAATACTGCTAAATGTAGTGGAAGTGTAGTGGAAGGTGCAGCAGTGAGGCTGAAATAGATTTTATGTTTTTCTGTTCACTGGGAGCTCACAGTGTAGTTACCCTGGGAAACTTGGTCTCTATTAGTGTTTTCTTGGAGAACTGTCCTCAGATATACAAGTCAGGCAAGCAGTGTCAAGAAACCAACTTGTGGGGGCACCTGGGTGGCCCAGCTGGCTGGGCATCTGCCTTTGGCTCAGGTCATGATCTCAGGGTCCTGGGATCAAGCCCCACATTGGACTCCCTGCTCTGTGGGAGTCTGCTTCTCCCTCTTCCTTTGCCTGCAGTTCCCTCTGCTCTTGCTCTCTCTCTCTATCTCAAATAGATGGATAAAAATCTTCAAAAAAGAAAGAAAGAAACCAACTTCTGATTTCCAAAAGCTATTCCCCCTGCTTTGTGAAGGATCGTGAGATTAATACTACTTGTTAGTTCTACCATTAATTATACCAGTGCTTCTTTATATGTGTGCAGGGATGTATGGATGAGCATTTCCACATATTTAAGTTCTTTTGTGCCTATTTGTGTGGTCTTGTGGAGAGATGGTCACTGTCATCTCAAGGCCTTGTTCTTCTGGTTCCTAACTGCTTCTTGAGCCAAGTGTCTGTGTCATTCATGTTTCATGGGTGTGAAAAAGAGTGTTTCAAGAGTTCATGAGAGAGTTTAGGGTTTCAGATCACAGTGCATCCCCTTTATGAATCATGCATTTAACTTATTCTGCACATTTCCGCATTCTTTCTCTCATTTGATGCTCATAAGTTTATTTGTGTCATAAAGTATATTTACATATTATTCACATTTACAATTCTTCTCTCATCAAATGAAACCAACAAAACTTCCACAGCCATTGCCTATCAATTTCTTATAACCCAATACTGTCAAAATCATTGCTTGCCCTCACCTATCTCCTCTCCTGCTTTGCAATAATAGTTCAACATTCTGGTTCCTTCCTCTCTTTCTTAAGTCTCTGTATCAGTGATTCTCAGATCATCTGTCCCAAAGATGGAGCTGCTTCCTCTTCTCTTTTTGTGAGAAATGTAAAGCTTTTCTTCCTGCCAGTAACCTGACCACTTACTTATTTTTTAACATAAATTTTTGCTAGCTAATTTTGAGCTTAAAAAAAGAAAAGGACCACTCAGAGACTAAGTATGGATTTATCTTCCAATGGACAGGCACAATTTTTTCTGACACAGAACTTCCCTTAGCTAGATATGGTAGCTCCACTTTCTTTAATTTCTTCTGCTTCCTTCAACCCTTAAAGAACTTTGTATTTTTCAGTATTTTTTTCTCCTGGGGACGGGAAATGGGCATGTCCATTCTACTAGGGTCAGAGGAAATCCTAGATACTATCCTTTTCCATCTTCAGGTAAAAAACAAAAATATTAACTATTAAATAACTGAATCTTGGGGCGCCTGGGTGGCTCAGTGGGTTAAGCTGCTGCTTTGGGCTCAGGTCATGATCTCAGGATCCTGTGATTGAGTCCCGCATGGGGCTCTCTGCTCAGCGGGGAGCCTGCTTCCCTCTCTCTCTCTGCCTGCCTTTCTGCCTACTTGTGATCTCTCTCTGTCAAATAAATAAATAAAAATCTTTTTTAAAAAAATAACTGAGGGGCGCCTGGGTGGCTCAGTGGGTTAAAGCCTCTGCTTTCGGCTCAGGTCATGATCCCAGGGTCCTGGGATTGAGCCCCTCATCCGGCTCTCTGCTCAGTAGGGAGCCTGCTTCCTCCTCTCTCTCTGCCTACTTGTGTTTGCTGTCTGTCAAATAAATAAATAAATTAAAAAAAAAAATAACTGAATCTTAGGCTTTATCCTTTTTCTCCCATAGTTGGTTCACACGATGTTTTCTAAATTTATCCTAGTGTTCCATACCTATGAAATGTTCCCTTTATGACCTGTACTAAACCTAATGGTGGAAATCATAATATGCGTTTTTTAAAAAAGCTAAATTCCATTCTTACCACACACAGTGATATTATATAATATCCCTATATGGTTTTCTTCTTATGCTTTATTCTTTAAGTTTCATTTCTCAATTTCTCTTTACAACTTTATATTTGAAAATATATCCCAGAAGTTCTCATTTACCACACATACTACATTTTACCTGAAGTCCTACATTTCCCCTGAAAGGCTACTGTATTCTCTCCTTTCTTTTTCCTATTCCTTTTCTTTCTCCTTTCCATGCCCCACTTTTTTCTATTTAATTTTTCCATATGGAATTCTGCCCATTCACCCCTGCTTTTTACTTTCTTCATCAGTCCATTACTACATGGTAGTGTCTTTTCCTCTACACCAGTAATTCTCAGCTGGGAGCAGTTTTCCCCCCAAATGGCATTTGGCAATGTCAAGACATTCATGGTTGTCACAGCTAGGAGTAGGGAGTGCTACTGGAGTTTCATGCATAAAGATCAGGAAGCCCCCACAATGAAGAATTACCTGGTTCAAAATTTCAGTAGTGCCAGGATTGAGAAATGCAACTTACTCCCACTGCCATTCTAATGTCTTACATATGAACCACCGCTGGTTCTAGCTAACGCCACACTGTTCTTTTTTTAAATATCTCACTGTACTTTTCTCAAATGTAGAATCTCTGTGATGAGAGAGTCTACTTCAGACTACACATAAAGCAAAAGTTCCCATGAAATGTTCAGGTTGGCATAAAGATTTTATTTTTACATATCGAGTCTGCTCTTCTGAACCTATCCAGGTGTACGGTTTTCTAACAGGGATCAGACCCCTTTTTGGTATGGGTTATAAAGGAGGGCCTGCCACACTGTAAAATAAATGTGCCAAGTAAAATGGAAAAGTTTAGAAATTTTGTTCTTAGCCCTGCTGCATTCTCCTTGCCCCCTGAATTGTGAGAGCTCACGTGTCAGTATTATTTGGGGATAAACCTGTCTGTCTCTCTGATGGTAAGAATGCTTTGATTTCAGTGCTTTGAGATCTCATTTATCTTTTGATCCTCTAGCTCTGTGCCCAGTGTAGGACTTTATAACAATAATTATTTTTAATTTTTTAAAAAATTTTATTAACATATAATGTATTATTTGTTTCAGGGGTACAGGCCTGTGATTCATCAGTCTTGCACAATTCACAGTGCTTACCATAGCACAAACCCTCCCCAATGTCCATTACCCAGCCATCCCATCCCTCCCACCACTCTCCACTCCAGCAATCCTCAGTTACAACAATAATTCTGATAAATATGTTTTTAATTAACATACCATGGTCACTTCTGGCTCATTCTTCTTTTGACCTAATCTCTTTCCTAACCAACTACTGATTATAGTATGAAACATTTCACACCTGACACACCATATATTTAGAAGGTTTAATGAGAAAATTATCTATCCGAATAAAAGTTTGTCTTTTCCATATAAATATCCACATCACTTCCCTCTTTTATTGTCTTCCATGATTTATCTTGAGACCCAATTGAAATTTTCTACCTCTTTTTGACATACCGCTGGGCCTTCTCAGCATTTCCAGAATTGTTATCAGTATTTGTTGTCTCCAATTTCTAACATTCTCTTCACTATAAAATATAATTGTTAATCTATTTATTTTGATGCCCTGGTTATTCCATTTTTTTTTCCACATGCAGCTGCAAAGAGACTTCAAAGTCTTGCTCTATGTTCTTTCAAAGATTTTTACAATGCCCTTAAGTCAGCAACACTTTCCCTTCATCAATAACACTTTCCCTTCATCAACAGCATAATATTTGATTTTTGAGGGCGATTTTTAAATTTCTCAGATAGATTTTCAATATGAGTCCATAATTTTAATCCTTTTCCATATAGCCTTTATTCCTCCTATAAATAAATAATTTTAGCAGTATTTTAACCTGGCAATTTCTTACCTCAAATCCAAAAATCCTATGTTTTATCATGGTTGCATTCTCTAAGCTCTTCAGATAGTGGCTTTGCCTTGTCTTTCTTTCCTTTTTAAAAAAAAAAAAAATTTGACCCTATCTACACAAATTTCCTCATTTTTTTCCCTATCCCCACACCCCACCTAGGCTTTTTATCTATGTTCTCCATGTAGTAATTCCAAAGCTTGGAATATTTACTTTATCCAGTAAAATCTCTGTTTTAATCCCTCATCTTTGCAAGTTTCTTTCAAATTCAACACAAACTTACTTAAGCATCTTTTCAAATTCTTAAAAATTAACAATAGATATTATAAAATACCAAGGCTTCATTTTCTATTACAAAATACCAATGTTGTTGCTTGTCAATTCAAAAATCATTCCTGTCTTTTTTTCCTCCTTAATGTCAGTGTCTGTCTCTAGAATGGTACTGAAAATGCCAAATACTTGCTGTTTCAATCTCCCTTGAAGCTAAGGCTGCTTCATAAGTCATTTCTAGCCCAAGAGAGTTATGAGGGAGTCATCTGAGAAGTTTCTGGGAAAGATCATCTTCTCTAGCAAGAGGGAGATTGTGGGGAAATCTTTCTCATTGTCACTCTTCTGATTCTGGACATCATCTTGTGAAGAAATGAAGCTTGGGACTAATGCTCCCTTGGCTTCTGGGAGATTTTGTCGCTACTTGAGACCAGCAGAATAAATTGGTGTGAAAAACTGGTCCTTAGCGGCGTTGTTATGCCTTAGAACCAGTAATGTATGATGAGAGCTGTGATGCTAGTAATAATGGCAGACATTGTTAGAGGGTTTACTGAATGCCAAGCGTTTTATACCCTTTACATGTATCATCAAATCGTCTACACAACCCTAAGTGCTTTTAAGAGCTATTTCCCCTTTTTCCTCTGAAGAGAACAAAGGGGATAAGTGGCTTGCCCACAGTCACACAGCTCATCAGTGGCACAGCTAGAATTGGAGCGCTGAAAGGCTGGCTCCATCGTTTATATTCTTACCATTAAGGTAGACTTTCTCATCTACCCAGAGGTCACCTGCTCCAGACTTCATGGTAAACGAGATCATTGTGCCTGAGCTGTGTCAGGCACTATTGCCTAACATTCTCCTCCTTCTTTGTGAAAGCTCCTTAACACTGTCATTCTTCGGCCTATTGCAAATATCAATTGTCCTGGCTCTCTCACATTAATATATTGATTGATTGATTGATTGATTAACTGGTAATCCTATCTCCCTAATGTAGATCGCATAAGTGAGCCATCTTAAATCCTGTATTCCTACCTCTTCCTGTCATGTCTGCTGTCTGCTACTCACTCACTTCTCTCCTCTTCCTCTTTCTGGTTCCTGGTTTCATCTGGTTGAGGACAGTTGTTTTTACTCTCCTTGTCCCTGTGGTGTATTCGGTTCTATGAATATTTTCTCTTACCTCTTTATCCTTAAAGTTCAGACCAACTGCCTCTCTGAGAGGAAAGAAGAAGGGAACACTTTGTCCATTGCCAGCTCTCTCCAGGTTCTTACATTTGTTTGTCTCCAACTTACCTGCTTTCTCTCTTCTTTTAGTTCTCAAATTCATCCTCATTACCCTCCCTCCTATTTTCTGAAACACTCATCAGCTGTTTTTAGTAGCATGTTATTACTGAACGGTGAGGTCCTGAAATGCAGGGACTATCTTATTTACTTACTTTTTGTTATTTAGGAGAAAGAGTTTTGCCTCCCTAGAGGCCACCGCAGAACCCAACACCTGCTAGCAGCTCAGAAATGCCCATTAAAGAAAGGAACACATAAGTGAATATGTTAACGAGACTTTGAGAAATTTTCCTGCGTTAATTAGAGCAGATGCTACTACCAACTCCATGGCTCTTTTTTCCTCCCTTCAGGAGTCCTAGGGTCTGTCTGTTGTCCTTTGTCCCCTTTTATTATTTCATTTTCTTGTGCAGTTTGGATAGATGTGTCCTTTTTGTCCCCAGAAGCTATCCAGAGTTCCCTTTACAAATGGTACTTATTTTGTGGACCTAAAACCTTTTACCTGATTGTACCTTTTACTTAAATGATTTCCTGAGCTTCATCAGTAGCTGATCTTTCGATGTCCTCTGTGCAGCTATAACTCATCTCAGTTCTTAAACGAAAAGTGCCCATAGGCACTGCTTCATCCTCAAGTGAGTGAACAGGGTCTTTAGCCTTGGCCTGTTCAGTGGAATCACCACAAAGTTCTCGAAACGGTATTGGTCCTTTTTACTTCTGACACTGTCTCTATAATAAATTCAATTTATCTTCTCATCTAATGCTCATATCAGATTTCTTGCGTCCTGGATTTTGAATTACAGCAAATATGTCCCTTGGTATATCCAATAGAATTAATAATCAGGGTCCCCATGATGTGAGCCCTTGCCAGGACTCTGCTCTCATCTCTGGGGTCACTGTTGCCCGCAAATCTTCCCATGAAATTATTCTTCTCACTGCTAGAGATGTACACATATGTCGATCCCTTCTTCCTCTTCCTTTTCTATAGGAATGCTCACAAAGCCTGTTTTCTCTCCACGCTACCACGTTTTTCTTCTTCCTATTCCCTGCCCATTTTTCTCTCTTATCTCAGTTATTTGTTTCCTTCTGCTTGTTTTGTCCCCCACTATTATCAATAGCTTTTCTATGTAATGATAATTACTTATGTTGTTTCTGCTGTTAGTTAAACATCTATAAGTCAGGTACTCTACCTGGTATGCCTTTGTGTGTTTGTGTACATGCATGTGTCTGTGTATTTTTTTAATACTCATAACAGCTAAATGAATTTTTTAAATGAGAAAACTGAGACTTTGTTTCTAAGTGAGTTGCTCCAGATCACATATGATGATAATTGGTATTAATGATAGGTAATGCAATTTACTTATACTTTTGGTAAATGAGCTATAGAATCTATGTGAATATATACATCTCATTTCATGCTTATATGTATCTCATATGTACGTATCTCATAACTGCCCAATGAGATATGTTATTTTACCCTTTTTTAAAATGAGAAACTGAGATTTGGTGAGATTAAGAAGGTTGACTGTAGTCACATAGATAGTAAATTGCAGATGAGAGACTGAATATTTGTAATTATTTTCAGAACTTACTTATGTTATCTGGCTCTTGATCTTTGTTCTTAACCTTAGCCAAGCCTTCACATTGCTAATATTCCTACAATATAGCCAAGTAGAGACACAAACACAAGTCAGGGCCCCCTTCCATGTGTAATATGTCTTCACTCTCAAGCATTTTGCTCCTGCTGTGGCTGATTTTATAGTTTTATTGTGTGTGTGTGTGTGTTTGTTTCTTTCCCCATTATTTCTTCCTGGCATATGCTCATATGGCACCCTCTCATATAAGTTCTATTCTGTTCCATTCTCATTAGCTTTAACTCCACACCCTTCCTGTGCTTCAGCATCTTTTCCAGAATGCATTGCTCACTCACATAAACATAGTACGTTAGTTTTTGATCACATAGCTATTTGGTAGTCCAGACAAAACCTTGCCACAATGACTGCTGAGAATTCAAAGGCCCAGTGAGTGTTAGTGACTTGCTCAAGGTTGCATTGTGAGTTAATGGCATAGGCTAGTTTAGAAGTAGGTTTTATGCTTCCCATTCTGGGTTTGACTCTTCGCTTTCATGTTCTACTGTACCATATTGCCCATGGCTATGAATTCATCTCAAGAGTTGGCTCTCCTGGGGCACCTGGGTGGCTCAGTGAGTTAAGCCTCTGCCTTTAGCTCAAGTCATGATCTCAGGGTCCTGTGATGGCTTAAATCTTAAAAAAAAAAAAAAAAAAAAAAAAAAAGAGTTGGGTCTCCTATGTAATTCTGAGTTGCTTCAACTATTTTTCCCCAAATGGATTAAAACTGCTTTTTCCTTCTGCTCCCCTTCACCCATAATATAGTCAATGATATTGTAATAGTGTTGTATGGTGACAGATGGTAGCTACACTTGTGGTGAGGACAGCATAATGTGTAGATATATTGAATCACCGTGTTGCACATGAGACTAATGTAACATTGTGTGTCAACTATACTCAGAAAATAATTTTAAAAAATCCCTGCTTTTCCCAAGATAACCAGTGACAAACTTGCTGATAAATGCTAGGATCATTCCTCAACTTTTATTTTAGTTAGCATTTGCTTCTCTTTCTTTACAACCCTCTTTTCACTTGTCTTCAGAATCCCTGTGCTCCCTTAGCTCCTCTCCTCCACCTCGCTAGCTGTCCGTCTTCAGTGTCCTTTGGAGACTGCACTTCTTTACCTCATGGTTCTGTTCTCTTCTCTTCCTATTCTACCGGGTTACCAGGTTTCACTGACCACCACGTCTTCGGTGACTGTCTATGTATTGAGTAGATGTGCTGTCTATCTAGTTTAGATAACTTTCCCAAGATTCAGACCCATGCAGTTTATAGATTACTGACAATAACTTGGATGTTCTCTGGGAAACTAACATTTGACATATGCAAAAATGAATTGATAATTTCCCTAAAAGTCACGTTTCTTATCTTTGTGAATGGAGTGTCATCCTTCTATGTGCCCTACTCATTAACTTCGGTCTTATCCTTAATCCTTTTGTACTATTACCTTCATATCTAATCAATTATGGAGCCTTATTGCAAACATCTGCTAGTTGTCTCCCAACTCTATCACTTCTCTCTATCCTCGCCACTGCTACCATAATTTAGGTCTACTACTTGAAGAGTCCAATTCCTGAACAAAAAAGTTGTGTGTGATTTTTCCAGCCTGTCCATAACTGTAAAGGCTTTCCTTGTAAACCTCTGGGGGAAAGCTGCCCTTTCCATAGCAGACCTGGTATGTGGCTGAGGGAGTTGCAATCAAAGACCCTCTGACTGGTCATACTCTTTGCTTAGACATGCTTTTCAAAGCACTTCTGTTTTCTCTATTTTTTTTTTCTTGTAGCTAACATTCACACTTTATATCTCATTTTAGATACCATTCCTTCAGAAAACCTTTCTCTAACTCCCCAGTCTTAACTCAGAATCCCCTTCAGTATTCCCCTACATTTTTTGGTATTTCTCCCACATTACCATCTGTTACTGATTATTGTGATTGTCTTTTATATGTTCATAACCCCCATTCAATGGTAGGTTGCATGAGATCAGGGCACATTTATCAGGTTATGGTATGTTCCCAGTGCCCAGCATAATCCTGGCAAGATAAATACAGGTAGAAAGTATACTGAACACTGGACAAATGCAAAGAAAAATATGATCACATAGAGTCCAAGAAATTTAGTTTCTAGCCAAAGCTTAAGGATACAGACTATAGGCATCCGCTTCCATCTCATGCCTCCTTCTACCCATTATGAGTCTGAAAGTCAGATATGCAAACACCGAGTTTGCTTTTTCTTGGATTTCTGAAAAGTGAAGAAATTCCAGTCAGCTCCCTAGGTGAACCTTGAACTAATAGGGTCTGAATGGTACTATAATTACACAGTAGTGTCTGTTTTCTTAGAAGAGACTGCAATGGTATCTTGCCTGCTTCTCACTCACTTGCTCTGGGGTTGGTGGGCCACAGGTTGTCAGATGGTACTTTATGGATTTTATGTGTTTCTTCACAAATTGCAATAACAAAATTCCAAATGATACACACTGGAGAAGCTAGAGTGCAGTAATAAAATTTGACATATTCAATTGTCAAAGCAGTCCAGGAAGCGAAGTGATAGGAACAAAAGTTTGCAGAGAGGAAAATAGGTCTGGAAGTAGCATGAAAGTTTCCCATATGGTTTATATTTCCATTACTAGAAGAGGCAAGTGTCTGAGTTTGAGAACTTATTTATAATCTATATGGAGTCTCCTCTCTACTTGGTACCAGCTTTCACTCTATCAGCTCCTCATAATCATTTCCAAGATGAACTTAGCATTATATTATAAATCATTTGAAATTGTTGCTTACTGACTTTTTAAAAATTGTATACTGCTGAAATAGGAAAAATCTGAGTGCAGAATGTATATATTTTTTTTAGATTTCATTTATTTATTTATTTGACAGACAGAGAGTACAAGCAGGCAGAGAAGCAGGCAGAGAGAGAGGAGGAAGCAGGCTCCCTGCCGAGCAGAGAGCCCAATGTGGGGCTCGAGCCCAGAACCCTGGGATCATGACCTGAGCCGAAGGCAGAGGCTTTAACCCACTGAGCCACCCAGGCACCCCTGGAATGCATATTCTTTTTTTTTTTTCGCTTCTTTTTTAAAAATTTTTTTAATTAATTAATTAATTAATTTTTTTTCAGCGTAACAGTATTCATTGTTTTTGCACAACAACCAGTGCTCCATGCAATACATGCCCTCCCTATTACCCACCACCTGTTTCCCCAACCTCCCACCCCCGCCCCTTCAAAACCCTCAGGTTGTTTTTCAGAGTCCATAGTCTCTTATGGTTCGCCTCCACTTCCAATTTTTTTTTTTATAAACATATAATGTATTTTTATCCCCAGGGGTACAGGTCTGTGAATCGCCAGGTTTACACACTTCACAGCACTCACGATAGCACATACCCTTCCCAATGTCCATAACCCCCTCCCCCTCTCCCAACCCCACCTCCCCCAAGCAACCCCCAGTTTGTTTTGTGACATTAAGAGTCATTTATGGTTTGTCTCCCTCCCAATCCCATCTTGTTTCATTTATTCTTCTTCTATCCCCCTAACCTCCCATGTTGCATCTCCATGTCCTCATATCAGGGAGATCATATGATAGTTGTCTTTCTCCGATTGACTTATTTCACTAAGCATGATACCCTCTAGTTCCATCCACGTCGTCGCAAATGGCAAGATTTCATTTCTTTTGATGGCTGCATAGTATGGAATGCATATTCTTAAATCAAATGTTGAGTCTGGAATTCCATCGAAAACATCCATTGTCATTATACATGGGGTAAGGCCTTTCACCTAGACATTTGGCATACCATGCTTTCCATGTCTACTGTACCCTAACTGATTTCTACTGGATAATACTGGATGCAACACTGGCCCATAGGCAGAGCCTGGAACACTTTTCTGGGGATCCCAAAGTTAGAACTGTATGTAGCTAGTGGATAAACATCGGTGTTACCCTTTCATGTTGGCTGCTCCCAGTAAACTTAAGTTTCTTCACATTGCCTTCTCAGCCATGAAGTATCTCCTAAATGGGTTTGAGTGTGTGATATTTCTCTTAGATTTTATCTTAATAATTAGGATTTGCATAATTAAAACATATAATGAAGCCATAACAATACTTAGTCCTCTCTCCCTATATTATAGATAGGAAACTTAAATCCAGGGAGGAGAGATTATTTATTGAGAATCGCAAAATTTTGGTGGTGGTTTTCTCAATGTGGTTGAAGGAGCTCTTTCTCCAGGTAATAAAATCCATCCTCATTTCTTGAACAGTTGGATAATTTTTCTCTTAAAGAAAAAAAAATATTTTTGATTTTTCCAAAGTCTTCTGAATTGGTGCCTGTCAGAGCGATATAAGAAAAAGATGAAACTATTTAAAAAAGTCACAAAGATACAATTGTCACACCTATCTGGGATTCTCTGTCTACTAGGAGTTCCTGGTTATAGCATAGTGTAGCAGTGGTGATAATACTCAGTTCAAACATAGAAGAGGATAGCATCAAAGTTTATAGTAATAAGGCCACTACTCAAAAACAATGAAAACTTTTGGAATCAATCTACCTCTTTTTACCTATCTATCTATCCATCCATCCATCAGGCTACCTATCTTTCTATACCTTTAATGCGTTTATGAGCTAGCAAGCAAGTAAGGAAGTCTTTGGAGTGATGAGAGATAACCAGCCACAAATTCAAGAAACCAGAAGAATATCAAGCCCCTTATATAATGAGAAATCTCCAGCTAGACATTGTCATATAAAACTATGGACACGAAGACAAAGGAGATGATTTGAGGGAGAGAGAGAATAATTACCTTTGTAGATGAGCAAGAATTCCTGTTCCCTACAAGGTCCTTCTAGCTGGACCAAGAATCAAACTGAAATGAGGCAGATTAATAGGGGAAAATCAAATTTAACTTTTTATGTATGGGGAATCCACACAGACATGGAAATTCCAAAGGCAGTCAGGTAAAGTGAAGTATATATGTCATCCTAAACTAAGGAGATGGGGGTACAGGTCTGGGACTTCAGAGGGATAAAATAAAATTCACAAGTAATAAGAAGAACAGATGTTTGGTAATTAGATGTTTGCCCTGCCATGTAGATGGGTCACTCAGAGATAATTTATCTCTGCCAATAACACTTATTCTGGGCAAGATCCAATTTAGAATCTTCTTTGGTTTCTCTTGATCCCACAGGATCTCTATTGCCTTCAGTTCTAAATAATCTTTTTGCCCAAATGGTCCACCTTGGGGTGACCCACCCTTAGCAGCTATACCTTCAAAGGAGCGAAAATGACAAGTGACTTCTTACTACAATAGAAGTCAGAAAACAAAAAGAGTAGGCGGTACTGAGAGAACCTTACTTTCACATCTGACAAATGAAAGATTTAAACAGAGGAAGTTTGAGTTCAAAGCATACACTTTCTTTTTTTTTTTAATAAACATATAATGTATTTTTATCCCCAGGGGTACAGGTCTGTGAATCGCCAGGTTTACACACTTCACAGCACTCAAATTTGGAAGGGGAGGCGAACCACAAGAGACTATGGACTCTGAAAAACAACCTGAGGGTTTTGAAGGGTCAGGGGTGGGAGGTTGGGGGAGCAGGTGGTGGGTGATGGGGAGGGCACGTTTTGCATGGAGCACTGGGTGTTGTGCAAAAAGAATGAATACTGTTACGCTGAAAAAATAAATAAAATGGAAAAAAAAAAAGCATACACTTTCAACCACAGTGCTATTATGCCTTTATTTCAGCCAGAGTCAACCAAATATTAAGCTGACTGGTGAAGGAAAGGATGACCACTGTCATCACTGGTTCTAAGATGTTAACACTGAATTTATCCTCTTTTCTACAAAACTGACATTCTCCCACCTTCGATATTTCTGCCTGTGGCATTTTCCTTCTCTGTTTCCCTTCATTTTGGCTTTTGAGTATCCATTTACTTTTTCCTCTTTTTCACCATCTTCTTTATTTATCTCAAGACTTATTAGCAATTCTTTCTCCTTAACATCAGAGATGATCTCTGTTCTTCATGTCAACAATTATATTCCAGAATCACTTTTATGATCTCATCTCTGGAAAAAATAAATCCCAGGTAGTCGGTCCCCACTACCTGTTCTTCAAATACTTAATCTAATCATTTAACTTGTAGAGTAAGATATACAGGGATGCCTAGGTGGCTCAGTGGGTAAACCTCTGCCTTTGGCTCAGGTCATGATCTCAGGGTCCTGGGATCAAGCCCTGCATGGGATTTCTGCTCAGCAGGGAGCCTGCTTCCCCCTCCTCTCTGCCTGCCTCTCTGCCTACTTGGGATCTCTGTCAAATAAATAAATAAAATCTTTTTTTAAAAAAAAGCATTTATACAGTTTTTTGGGGGACTACAAATGCTTTTAAGTATGTTATCTAATCTGATCCTCATCATGACCCTGTGAACTAGATGGTATCTTTATTCCCATTTTATAGGTGAAAATTCTGACTTAGTAGAGTTAAATGATCATCCCAATTCATATAATCATTGAATTAAAACTGAAACCTAAATCACTTGAAAATTCCATATACGTTGGGGCACCTGGGTGGCTCAGTGGGTTAAAGCCTCTGCCTTCAGCTTCAGGATCTCAGGGTCCTGAGATCGAGCCCCACATCCGGCTCTCTGCTCAGCAGGGAGCCTGCTTTCCCCTCTGTCTCTCTGCCTGTCTCTCTGTCTACTTGTGATCTCTGTCTGTCACGTAAACAAAATCTTTAAAAAAAAAAAAAAGAAAGAAAGAAAATTCCATACACGTTTTAATCTACCACTGAAGCCCCTCCTATTGTACCTGATTTATGTTCAAGTACTTGGTTTTCTATGAGACAGTTACTGTATGAAGCCTGAGAATGATCCCAGGAGGTCACTGTGAAGTTTGATGGCTGTTCCAGAGATTTAGAAATGGAACTAGTAAAGGTATTGCTGCTTTGGCTCTCCCCCTTCTGAGTTATAAACGTAACAGGCTGATTATTATAATGATACTTCATACCAATAAGAACTGAAGTAGGACAATGAAATCATGATGCTTAGCACTTATATAGCACTATTCATCTTCCGAGCTCTTTACAAACAGTAATTAATTAGAGGAGGGCAACAGAGAGTTCAGCTTATCTGGTGATGCACATGAAATAAACCAACTCCTTCAGAATTAAGATCCAGGAAAAGTGCCTTCTTGAGATCCAGACCGGAATGGGGGGCAGGAGGTGGGGTGGTGGTCGTGAAGGGTGAAAGGACATTTTAGAAAACCAAAACCTCTCTTCCTTCTGAGTTATCAGTATCATCAGTCTTTGAAAACGGGCTGCTGCCATTTGAATTGTAAGGGAATTTCAAATAGGGCTGGAAATGGAAGCTAGTGGAGTGAAGGGAAAGACCAAATAAGAAAATAAAACTGTATGCTGAGAATTCCACCATAAGCAGATAGTTCTTAACAGTAAAAAAAAGGCGGGGGGGGGGGGGCACCTAGGTGGCTTAGTTGGGGAAGTGTCTGCCTTTGGCTCAGGTCAAGATCTCAGGGTCCTATGTCTGGCTCTCTGCTCCTGCTCAGCAGGGAGTCTGCTTCTCCCTTCCTCTTTCTTACCCTCCACACTGGTGCATGCTCTCTCTTCCTCAAATAAATAAAATCTCAAAAAAGAAAAAAGGTACAAAGTACAAAAATGATTTGATTCTCAAAGGAGGAAAATGTGTAGCTCATCCCACTTTTGTTTTACATGAAGTTTCTTCCTTGAATATGTTGCTCATCAAAATGTGTCCTGGTGGCTGAATGGGCTGCTGATTACTCTTTTTTAAAAAGATTTATTTATTTATTTATTTATTTTGAGAGAGAGAGAGAGAGAGAAGGCACGTATACATGAATGGGGGTAGGGGAAGAGGGAGAGAATACAAGCAGACTCCCCACTGAGCACTGAGCTGGAACAGGGCTTGATTCTGTGACTCATGAGATCATGAACTGAGCTGAAACCAAGGGTCAGATGAATGCCCAGTGGAGCCACACAGGTGCCCCAGACTATTCTTAAGAAGAGGTATGGGTGAAGGAGGGGACAAAGAAGTAAATAATAATAATAAAATAAGGGGTTCCTGGTGGCTCATTTGGTAGGGGACTGCCTTTGGGTCAGGTCATGATCCTGGACTCCCAGGATCCAGTCCTGCATCAGGCTCTCTGCTCAGCAATTTGTCTGCATCTCCCTCTGACACTCCCCCATCTGGTCCTCTATCTCTCATTCTCTCTCTCTCTCAAATAAATAAATAATCTTTTAAAAAATAATAAAAGTAAGTAAATAAAAAAAATAAAACTGAACCTTGAAGATCCTCCCTTCTTTTTGCTTCAGACTCTGTTTCAAGAAGCAGCCACAAGGTCAGGTTACTGGTGCTGTGTCTTCAGGATTACCAAATGGTACTCATTCCCCATTATGCTATAGGGAAATGTGAAAAATTGATATGACTGGGACCATTTAAAAATAAAGCTGGAGTGGCTAATGCCGAGAAAGTGCCTTATTTGCCTTTGTTTGAACTGGGCCAAAATCTTTGGACTGAGCAAAATGGCAGTTGTTTTAAGCAAGAAGTTGACAGAAGAATACACATCCAGATCACAAGACCGATAGCTGTGGACTTTCTGAAGAGAGCATCAATGGTCAATCAATTTTGAAAAAGTTTTAAAAAAATAATAAAATACACAGTACTTTAAAATTCCATGTAGCCCATTGATTCTGAAGGGTAGCAGAATTTCCCACCCCAAAATATGCCTCTTTGTAAAGGTTATCTTGAGCTGGCTATTAAGAAACAGCAAACATAAGGGAAGCTTTGAAAACAACTGAGAAGAAGTTACCTTTTCCTCTGGAATATTTACATTTATAATGGAAATGTCCACTTGTAAGGGTATTTTCTGTACCAGAAAGAGAACCATGACTGAATCTGTAGAAAATCTTATCAGTCAATAAGGCAATGACAACTCTGCATAACAACCTTACCCTTGTTTACTGTGCTTTTCCTGGTACCTACCATAACTGGCCTCCTCCTTCCAACCAACATCTTTCTTTTGTTTTTAGCTTAAGAGGGTATTTAAGTTGTGGCTCGGACATATCAAAGAGTTACTCAGTTTTCTTGGGTATCTGCCACGCAAAGGGGATATACGTGTTACTGAACTTCAGTTTGTTGGTATCCTGGTAATCAGTCTTTTTTAATATGGAGGGAAGAGGAGCTCCTTAGCCGAGAACCTAGAAAGGTAGAGGGGAAAATTATTTTTCTTTCTCTACAATTCTCAGAGAATCTTGCTATTGATTTTTGTTGCCTCTTGTATCCTTAAAATATGTATAGAAGCAACTGATAAACTAGTATATTTAGGACATGAATGTCATTGGTTTTTTCATGTATGTTAATAAGTAAGAAGAAAGTGAAACAAAAAGATCATATGTTCAAATTTCACTTATTCATTAATGGTGTCAGTAACTTCTTTGATGAATTGAGTGACAGAATAACAATGGAAGCCTTTTTTTTTTTTAAGTTTTGGGTGCTATTTACAGACATGGCATACTACACTTTGAAATTTATTCTGCACTCTTAACATTTTCTCAAATTACTTTTTTACTGCATGCAATCACAAAATAAAACCCTTATTTTTAGTATTTGCCAATGTCTTTCACCTTGACCAATTTGAAGCTTCTGACATGACATCCCTGAATACAGAGTTGGGAAGAGATGCACCTTAGCATATTGATGTGAGGTATTTATAACAAACACATATAATAGATATCAATAATCTCGAAAGCATAGATAATTGTGAAATGTAGTAACATATTTAGAAAATTATGAGTTTGTGAATTGACAACCGTGGTTTAAAATATAGTTGATTTAAGTTAAATTTTAATAATGGTTGTGCTTAACAATGACATGATAGGCTCACAGATTTCTAAAGATATAACAGTTGGCTATTAAGAGTCAGTATGGGTTGATTTCTTCACACCATTGGTGATGATACAGGTCTTTAAAACTTGGAGATAACTACTGAACAGCCCACACAAGGATGACAGGAAGAATATTCCTTTGGTAGGAAAAAAGTACGCGCAAAGAAGGAAAGACAAATAGAGTATGGAACCTATGGGCAGCAACAAACCATATGGGGCCTACTATATGATACTTACTAGCACCAAGATGGTTTAGTGGGGGTAATTGAAAGTTTTGCAAAAGTTTGAAAAACACACATACGTATACACTTGTTTGAATATTTAAATGCTATATACATATCCATAGTATACTACAATTTATATTAAGAATATTCCATTGACTGATTACCTAAACCCTATTCCAAATATTGGTCTCCCTTTTTTTTTTCCCTTCAACTTTTGATGTTAGAATGCTTTCACAGACTCTCTTGAAGATGGCAGTGGCATAAACAGATACCTGTTAGAAGAGGAGGCATCTGGAAAGCATTTTTCTGATAAAAAGGGACATATGGAGCTTGTATGGACTTTCCTTTTACCTTCTTTCTCCTGTCAATACAAACTTGATGCCTGGACTCTAAAAATAATCATGTTATAATAATGGGTAATGAATATAAGAGAAGTGTCAAGATAAAACCAACTGACCATAAGTTACCAAACCAGTACCAACAACCACCTCCTTCTCAATTTTCTATAGTGTGAGATAAACAAATAAACATCATTTGGGTCCCTATGAATAGAGATTTCTGTTCCTTGAGGATAATCCAGATATCAGTAGAGCATTATTCCTTTCTCTAACAATTAGAATTTAGGGTTAAACCGTATGATAGATGACAGATTAATCAGCTATTGACGGTTTATAGCACATATCAGCATTAACTTCTTTGCTAACTCTTCCCTCCATGGTTTTTTTCTTTTGCTCAGATTATTTGTTGTAAGTAGAGGGAAAAAAATAATACTTAGATTAGCTCCCATGGAAAGGAGATTTTCTGAGTCAACCAGTCTATCATTGAACCCAGAATAGGGAAGTTCAACCAGAATTCGCTAAAGTTTGGAACCAAGAAGCTTCTTTCCCCATGCCTCATCATCATCCATTTCTGCTTCTCTCTAAATGCCTGCTTCATTTCTCTTTCTCTCTTTCTGCAAAGTTTCTTTCATCTGCCTCTTAATTCACTTCAATTAAAACAAAACAAACCAAATATATGAAAAAGTGGATATCTTCTGTGCCACCTTAATATCAAAGCCAAATATTATAATGTTAGCTTATAAATAGATTCCTCAGTGTCTTAGTTTGCTAAGGCCACCGTAACAAAGTACCACAGACTGGGTGGCATAAATAACAGACAATAATTTTTCTCACAGTTCTAAAGGTTGGAAGTCCAAGATCAACATTTAAGCAAGTTTTTTTGTTTGTTTGTTTGTTTTTTGTTTTTTCCCTGAAGACTCTCTTCTCAGTATGTAAATGGTTGCTTTCTCTCTGTGTCCTCACGCGGTCTTTCCTTTGGGCACACATATTTGGGCACTATTTTTTTTTTTTAGATTTTATTTATTTATTTGACAGAGAGAGAGATCACAAGTAGGTAGAGAGGCAGGCAGAGAGAGGAGGAAGCAGGCTCCCTGCGGAGCAGAGGGCCTGATGCGGGGCTCGATCCCAGGACCCTGAGATCATGACCTGAGCCGAAGGCAGCGGCTTAATCCACTGAGCCACCCAGGTGCCCCCCTGATACCTATTTTTATGTCCAAATTTTCTTGACTCATTTTAATTTAGTCACCTCTTCAAAGGTCATATCTCTAAATAGAGTCACATTCTAAAATACTGGGATTAGAGCTTCAACATGTAAATTCTAGGAGAACACAATTCAGCTCATAACACCCAGTTTTAGCTATGTCTTCTTCTGGCTGAATGGCCTACTCTATGACTTAGGTTGGAAGGGATGTGGATAATAGACAGCAAAGAAGGGAAAACAAGAAAGCATTCAGGTAACAATGAAAGAATTAGCAACAATTTCACCCATACTTCCTTCCATATAAAAATTGCTACTCCAGGCAGAGGGGTAAATCAAGCTATTAATTAGTTGTTTATATGGAGATGATGGATTAGTTCAGCTGGCACATTCAAGATTATATTAACTGTCCAATATGTGACATGGACAATAAGTATTGTAGCATTTTAGGGGAGGAAATGATTTTGTTCAGCCAAATTTATAGATAATTTATTAGGGGTATCTTATAGAGAAAGATCCTAGAATGGGGTTGACCTAGAAGAATGATTATTAACTCAGCAAGTGGCTAAGAAGGAGAAGGCTCTTGAGAGGTCTGGAAGAGCATCAGTGAAGGCAAGAGACAAAAAAAAAAAAAAAAGAATGGCTTCTTCCAGGAATTGCAAGTATACTTTTAACACAAGGGGATCTGTGCAGAGAGGAGTGACAACCCAGGTTGGCAAGATAGCATGGGATAACATTGTTGGGACTTTAGATATTGTAACATGTGTCTGCTCCTGAGGCCTTCCTTGCAAGTGTTAAGCTGAACACTTTTCTGTTGAAATTTTATGATGTCTCCGAGTTGGCCATCTAAGCTCTCCTCCTGAATTAATACAGGGTTTGGGGTGACCTGGAAGGTCAACTCTTAAGATAATTAGTACCAAAGAGCTGCACTCTTGCCATGCTGCCATTTCAGCCTTCTCACAATCTAGCAATTTTTCATGATAAATTGAATCTAATAACATATTTTTTGCAGCCAAGATACATGGTGGATCATTGTCTTGTCACTTTGATAAAATGTTTGGGTTTTTTTCCTCCTGTCCAGACTTCATGATAAAGCAGGTGAAAAATCTACAGTTATGTCAAACCAAACACAAATATAACAATTTCCTGAAACATGGACCTGAAAAAAAATTATTAATTCTCTGAGAAAAATAATCCACAGATATTACCTGTGTTTTATAATTTAAAGTTCATTCAGTTTGTATAATTTAGTTTTTAGGGTTCCTTAAAGATGGACGACTGGAGTTGTGAAAAGATGTAAATGAGAGGCAACACTGTCTACGCTTGGTGTTGATTCAAGTGTGTTAAATGAACACTTCTGATATTTTCAACCTAAATCTATACCCTATATAAGTAGAGGCTTTCTGTGCTCCCACAGAAAGGTTTGTAAAGCGAAGTGGATCACAACTTAGGGTTTGCAATTCAACAAATGAGGGTAAGTCCTGGCTCTGTCAATTAACTCATGTAATCAGGGTTTAGTCATCTGGCCTTACCACACCCAGTTTCTGTATCTGTATGTGTAAAATGCAGAATCTAATGGTGCTGAGAATATGAAGTAAACACAATGCATGAAAAGTGCAGGGCACAGTGCCTGACACATAGTAAGTGCTCACCAATTTGCATATTTATAAAATGTCTCAGGATTCAAGATACCCAGTTTAAAATGGACATTAACTTTTTTTTTCTTATTTATTGCACATAATGAGAAATTTTCATTTTTCCCTCGGAACATGAATAGTTTGAAATCATTAAAAAACCAAACCAAACCAAACAAAACAAAACCCACAAAAACATAAAAACCAAAACTCTCGGTGACGCCACTTCGGCTGCGCCGCCTGCCAGAGCACCATTTCCGGTGTGCCATTTCCGGCGCCCAGCTACTCAGGCGGGAAGGCAGAAGCTGAGGCTTGTGCGGCCTGGGGCCTCTCTCCTGCCAACTTTGAGCGGGCTGTCCTGTCAGCCCGCGCTCCGAGTGTAGTTGTGTCAGTCTGTTAATAGGTCTTCTGAATCAGTAAGGCCGTTGGGCCTCCTGGGGTGCTGTTTTGGACTGGCGCCTTTCTCATTTTCTTAGGCTCCTCCCCGCTGGCAGCTGTAGCTGCAAAGGTAGGCCTGCTGGCTGGGCTCTTTGGGCCCAGGCCTTGGCATCCTGGTGTTTTTGCGGGGATTTTACCACGTGTGCATTACCGAATATGCATGCAGCGGCTAGCGAGGACACTCCTCCGATGCCATTCCAGACTTTGATGCTGAACTCCCGCTTCAGCTCCCGGGAAAGGAAACACAGATGGCAGAAACCGGATTTAAGACAAGGAGCAGAGACTATAGGTAAGGGCTAAGGAATTCTGTAGTTTGCATCTGTTTGACAGAACAGTAGCCAGATTTTGTGGGTCCATCCTAGAGATGTTAACTGAGCTTACAAATGAGGTAATTAGGACAGGGTCTCTTTTTTTAATCTCCTGACCCTGACTAAAGTTCCCGATGTTTTTCTATATGGCAATGTATCATGGAAGAGTAGCAATGTTAATCGTATGAGAAAGTGGGAGATTATTCTGTGGGGAAAATGTTGCTGTCTTTTTAGAGTCAAGCGTTTCTTTCAAATAGTCATCAATGATGATTTGTTCCTGTGGCAGATGGAAGAATGCAGTATGTCAGATTTATATTACTAAGTAATTTATTTTTAAAATATCTAAGTATTTTGTCCCCTACACTCCTAACTCTGTGTTCTAGTGGAAGACCTTGCAATCAGTTATCAGTGTGGGCACATTTGTAATACTTTTTGTGTCATTAACAGCAACCAGGAAATTTTATTTATTTATTTATTTTTAAATTTTTTTTGTTTTTGTTTTTGCAACCAGGAATTTTAAAACCTCAGAAGAAGTTTTCAACATGTAAACACTTTCTTTGTTCATCACTCCTTGACCAGCTCTGCTCTGGTTCACCAGTAGATTGACCAGTATTTAATTTGAGTTATTGTGTCTTTTGTAGATCTAGATGTTCTGTATATCATGCCTTAAGGACTGAACATTTGGCTGCTTTCTAAGAAGAAATGTAGATAAGTGGTTATTACTTAGAGTTTATAACCCCCATGTTGGCATCTATGATGTCATCTTGCTGAACATTACAAGACCAAGACCAGAACCCTAGAGGACTGGATGCCTTCATTTGATTCTATTTCCTACCTTGCAAAAAGTGACATATTCAAAAGAAGTTAAAATGTCAAAAATCTAAAACAAAAACAATAACAACACAAAACAAAGCAACAATACCCCAAACTAAAACAAACAAAAACCACCAAAAAACTTTTTTATTGTAAAATAAAACACAGATACAAAACAAAATATAACAAACCCTCAAAATGTCACTTAGTGTACTGTTATAAAGTAAACCCTTTTCTGTTAAGAATTACAATCTTGCCCACTACCCCAGAAATACCAGCCGTGTGTGTTTCCAACTTCAGTGCTCTCACTCCTTCATGAGTAATATTGGCTTGACATTTATAGTAATATTTTCCTTACATTGTTCATAGTTTTATAACCCAAATGTCCACTAGCAGACACTATAGTTTGTCTTCCACATTTTAAAAAAAATTTAATAGTTTTTAAAATTTTTTTTATTTTTAAATATTATTTATTTATTTATTTATTTGACAGAGAGTCAGACAGAGAGTAGGCAGAGAGGCAGGCAGAGAGGGAGAGAGGAGGAAGCAGGCTCCCTGCGGAGCAGAGAGAGCCTGATGTAGGACTCGATCCCAGGACCCTGAGATCATGACCTGGCAGAGGCTTAACCCACTGAGCCACCCGGGCACCCTTTAGTAGTTTTTTTTTTTTAATGAAGTTTCTTATTTTATATTAATTTCCCCACTATCCCTTTCATTTGCTGAATAACCGGGATCATGGCCCTGTAGTTTCCCCAGTTAAAATATCGCCAATTACAAACACATAGTGCAGTTCAAACAAGTTCAGTGAGTTCTCTATAGTTGGTGCGCATTGGCAGCTAGATTCAAATAGTAGGTCAGACAATAATTCAATCCCTTTAACAAAACTGTGGGCAGTGCTTGGCAAGACTATATGAAGTACATGATGTTTGGTGGTCTGTTTTTGTGATGTTATCAACCATTGATGATTAATTCTAATAATTAGTTATTAAATAAGGGTTGCAAAAATGGTAATATAATTTAATCATATATGTTTTTGTTTATAAGTTGTGATACTTCTATAAAGAGGCAAGTCCATATTAATTGGTTACTCAGTGTTGCAAGATTATAGAGGGAATACAGGGGAGCAGGTTGATTATTTCCTGTTGTTTACCAGTTTCTAAGACAATGATTGCTTTCTTATCATATGAAGTTGACCAATTTTTAAAATATAATTATGAAATCATGGATTTAAAAATATTTGATGGATTTCATCCTACTGAGGGTGCTGTAATTATTGGAATATACTTTGTACTCTATTTGGCCAGTTCGGCCTCTTCAGGTGGTATCTGGGTCCTTTTGATACGACCTTTGTAGTGTTTGATGGTTTACTTAATATTTAGTATTACAGGGTGTATAAAACTCATCTGATACATTTACTACTCCAGACTAGAAATCAGCTATTTGAGCAATCCCTGATAATTTCTTTCAGTGAGAAATGTTATTTCAAGACCACAATATAGACACTATGGGTGTTCATTTCTAATGGACTGATAAACACGCACACACACACAAAATATAAAATAAATGCATTATGGATTCATATCAATGTTTGGAATTAAAATTTCAGATTACAGACTCATTATATAATATCTATCTCTGTTTTCCACTCAGTGAAGAAAGGATTCTTCCTCACAAGGAATTCTGCTTCTCAATGACAGAGGAATTAGAATTAATATGTATCAGAATTACTGTTTCTTTGTGTGACATATTCCAGACACAACAGTCTCAGAATAACAATAGTAACACCACCAATATTATTACAGGAGCTGTTAAAATTATTTTTGAACATGTACTCTTCATTCTCATTTTTTTCTAATAGTTACACTTTATCCTATCAGAATTTATAGTCATTAGACCTGTGCTCTCTCCCTCTTAGACAATAATTACTCTTAGTTCTACAAACCCATGTCAGTCTCTCTAGTTATTTTGGTTGTCTAACACTCATTCTTCTGTAGATTCCTTAGAATGTGCTCATGGGGGCAATATATCTTTTGTTCCTGCATGCTGATAATGGTGCCTTTTATTTTTGAGATTCAGTTTTTATAGGTATAAAATCTTTGGCTCATGCTTTATTTTCTCTGACTTAAATATGTCATTTTATTTTCTTGTGGAATAAATAATTATTGCAAAATATGCTAATAATAATCTATTTATTTTCCTTATAAATTGCATGTTTTTTTTCCAGATGCCCCCCACTTATTTATTAATGTATTTAACTTAAAATATAGTACTTCTAGTAGGGTGTTTTGGTATCTAGGTTGATATAATTAGATACATGGTATACTCTTTTAATATGTGATTTCAAATATATATCTATATACACATAGATATTAGTATTTTGTTCCCTTTATTATATTTTCTCAGTTAGTGTTTCCTATTATGGTTGAATATTAAACAGTGTGAGGTTAGGAGCCCTCCACACAGTTGAAAATCCAAATATAACTTTTGACTCCTCAAAAACTTTACTTATCATCTACTATTGACTGGAGCCTTGCTGATAACATAAGCAGTTGTTTAACACATATTGTGAATGTTATACATGTTGAATGTTTTATCCTTACTATAAGTTAGTTTAAAGAAAAGAACCTGAGAAAGTCACAAGAGAAAATAGTTAAAACATTGTACTGTATCGAAAAGAAATCTGCTTATAAGTGGACCCACACAGTTTGAACCCATGATATTCAAGTAACTGTATGTGCTCAGTCTTCTTTCTCAGTATTAGAGAATATTCACTTGAATACTTTTTATCACATCTTCATTTAAAAAATTAATTTTACTGCACAATAGGATGAGCTGGGACATATGTATAGATCCCTTTAATAGCTACCACAATCAGTATTTAGATACTGGATGCTGTGATGTCACAGAATACCTTTGTGCTGCCACTTTGTAGGTAAACACTTTCCCTAACCCCAGGCCCTGGCTATCCTAATCTGTTCTCATCAATTTTCCCCCAGAATGTGGTTCAATGAAATCATACAGCATGCAACTCACTGATACTGGTTTCCTTCATTCAGTATAATGCCTTTGAGATCCTTTCAAGGTCTAGGCATTCTTGCGTGTGTGCGCGTGTGTGTGCGTGTGTGTGTGTGTGTGTGTGTGTGAGTGTATATGTGTGTGTATATGAGTAGATTACAGGAGTTTTTCTATAATGATGATCATGTCATCTGTGAAGAAGGACATTTTTTGTCTCCCTTTCTAATCTGTCATCTTTTTTTATTTCTTTTTCTTTCCATATTGCCCTGGATAGGCTTTCCATGGAAATTAGAATAGGAATGGTTGAAGTTGACATCTTTACTTTGACCTCAGTCTTTTACCTCTAAATATGAGGTAGTGTTAGGTATAGATTTTTGTAGGTGATACATTTGTTTAGTTAAGAAGTTCCCTTCCATCCTAGTTGGGAGTTTTGTCATGGTTTGATGTTGAATTTTATAAATTGCTTCAGTTAATATAATCATCTAGTTTTTCCTCTTTAGTCCTTTATTGTGTTGGATTTCACCTACTGATTATTTTTTCACCTACTGATTTTTTTAATGTTGACTCGGACTCATATTCATAAGACAAAAGCCAATTGATTGAAGAGTATTATCATTTTATATATCACTGTGTGTCATTTACTAATTTTTTGAGAATTTGTATATGTATACTCATGAGGGATAGTGGTCTACAGAATCAAAAAAATTTTTTTTTATAATCTATAGCTTATTCCTGTTGGACTTGTGTATGCTTAGAGATAAATCCTTATGTGTACCACTCAGAAGGGAACCCAGGTCATTAAAGCACTTCGAGGTATTACAGCATTGAAATCTCTATTCTCCCCAGTCCTCCAGATACTTTCAGTAGCCTGGGATCACCTTTTTCAGTCAATTGGCCAGAGAGATGGGCTTACAGTTTCCCTTCCTTCAACTGTGTTTGCAGTAAGACTCAAGAACCATCGCATTGCATGGGAGTTCTTAAGGGCCAAAGTCAGTCAAAGCTTCTTTAAAAGTTACAGTACCAAATGACAAAGATAAATGCAGAGTGGCTGGTGGTTGTACAAAATCACTCATTTTACTGATATGGAAAAGAGTAAGGAAGGGAAGATTAATTCAAAGCCACTTTGATTAAGACTATTTGGCCAAGGTTGAATTAAACTCTCCTAGACTTGCTTCTCCAAGTGTCTACTTCCTTAGACCACTGCACATAAGGCTTCAGTCATCTTTTAGTCAGACGCAATTTATAGGACAAGTCTGCGTTTTCAGGAATAATACAAAAAGCATGAAATAGAAAACCATCAAATTTCCGTATTCCTTATTTTCTGCATGTATGACAAGAATGTTTCAAGAGATAGTCTATCAAAACCATTAGAGGCTCCTTAAGTGTGTTGTGCATCCATGCTAATTATAGAGCTTATCATACTCCCCAGTAAATGTGTAATGTAGCAATCATTTTTATTAAAATACTCCTTTCTCTGTCTCTCTCTCTTTTTCTCTTGCTCTCTCTCTTTTTGTGAGAGCTAGAAATTTTAGAAAGCATAAACACCTAATTCTGAATCTTGATATAGCAAAAAATAAGAGACATGGGATTCTGGGAGTGCTTTGGGGCTTGTCAGCATGAACACTGAAATGGCATGGGAAAACTGTTCAAAGAGTAGGGTTTCACTCTTTACTCTGATTTTTTTTTTTTTTTTTTTTTTTTTTTTTTTTTTTTTTTGGTCACTCTGGTCAAGTCATTTTATCGAAACTGTTTCACTATCTTTTAACTAGAGATAATCATGTAAAAACATACCTTTCAGTATAAAATAATGGATATAAATAACTCTTCAGATAAGTATAAAAGACATTTGGAATTTATGTGGAAATAATTAAGGATTAAATTAAAGTGATTATTCACAATAGCAACAACAAAAGAAGGACAGATTAAACTTGATTTGCCTGTAGTGACCAGTTCATTCAACCTTGAGCCTTGTTTCTAGGTATAATCTCACACTATCCTCTTAGTGACTATATATATAGATATAGGTATAGATTGACAGATAGAGAGATAGATCGATCCACTTAATGATTCTATATAATCTGCTATTTTCCAGAAGGAGAACTATCTCTCCCATACAACTTACTGACAGTAGATCTCTATGTAAGAATGAAAGGAATCATGCATAAGGTAGGGTAAAGGAGAATGCTCATTCATACTACCTTTTTCCTTTGGAATGCCTGCCCTTTTTCATTATCAAATTTCTGTTCTTCCTTCAAAATAGATCTACCATGTTCCTCCCATTTTTTAAAAAAATCCAAGTTCATTGTTTCAGTTTGACTGCTTTTATGGACTCCTCAGGTAAATATCCTATAGTTTATAATATCACTTGCTAAAAATTAAGTCAGTTGTCTTTCATTTTTTATACCCTACCCATACAGCAAACATGTAGCATTTTTAATTCTCAGTGACTCGGCACATAACCCTCTTCCTGGTTTGGAAGTCCCTCCATTTCTCTGTCTACTTGGAAAATTTCTGTTTATGTCTTAAGTCTTCTGTGTTTCTGTGAATCCTTCTCAGACTTATCTCAGCCAACTAAGTGACTTTATCCTCCTGCCATTAGTAATATTCCTCCATTATATGTTCCTTCAGCCTTTTCATAATATTCATGCCTTTAGCTTATTAAATATGCTTTTACAATGAACAGTTCATTTTATGAGACCAGTGCTCTATTCCCTTAGCTATGGAGCCAAACAGTTCATTTTAAAGCTGATGCTGCCACATAGCAGGTAATGAGTGTGTATATTTAATTGCTTTATTAGAAATAACTGATATATAATAAACTGTACATATTTAAAGAATATACATCAGTGAATTCTGATGTATGTATACTCCTGTGAAACCATAACAACAATCCAGATCATCACCGTATTCATCAAAATAAATATTTCTCTAATGAAAAATATGGTTTAGCCTTAAAAGCTGGTAACATTTATTCCTACATAAAACCAAATTCAGAAGTAAATATGCTGAGTATATACCCCATGCCAGTCCCTGCAGAGATTGAGGATATGCAAACATAAATAGTGGCTACCTGTGCTTTTAAGAGACTTGGTCTCTGGTTCTGATTCTAGAGTAGAAATGAATTTTTATATTCACCAAATATTGTCCATTGCCTGTCAAATCTTCTCTGTGTATGCGGTTTAGAACAGATGGAAGGCTATCCTCAGAAGCGGTTCATAGAATGAAGGCCTGGAGATCACAGAGACCCTGAAGAGTGAGGATGAAGAGTAGCAGGAGGTTTGCACATGAATGCAATCATTGTCAGGTGACAGAAATGAGGCCAGGGGTAGAGCCAAGGTTAGAGCTGAAGTCAGGATGAAGTAATATGTGGAAGATGGATCAATAATGGAAAAAATTAGACTATTGGAAGAACCAAAAGAATAGAATTAAAAAAAGATGTATAGAATGGAATTGATTGAAAAACTTATGAAATTAAGTCCACAAATACCGGTCAAGAGATAGTATGCACTTTTTATATATAGACTTCCATACATTTCTGGGTCAAGCTTTGGGTAGAAAAGACTCCATGAGGCTTCATAGAAGCATCTAAATAGTTTGGATGCCCCACATTTATAGTTAGTTTATTATGATTTCAACCTACAATTTTCCCTATTCTATTAGAATGTATCCAGACTTTCAACTTAAAATTCAGTGCAACCCAGAACACATATAGAACTTTATACTCTATGCCTCCATTCAACTGGTTGGTCTCCTCCAACTCTATTTACCTATCTGAGCTCCATGATATTTTAATTGCATTCTCAAATTGCTCTCTCATAATGTTCTCCCTGTTCTGGTTACATTTCTTACTGTTTATTTCTTAATGCTCTCTTAGTTATTATTTAAAGCATAACACTGGTCTGAACCCTCTATTGATGCCTTCTACAAACTATCTAACCATCATTTTCCTCTGTCTTCTTTATGTCTACACCTAGCACTGAGTATTTGGGCCATACAATTTGTCTCTTCATTTTCACCATTTTATTCCAAAGGCTGTTTATTCCGAACCGTCTTGCATTGGTTTCATTTGGTTCATGCATATTAATTTCCTTCTGCAACAGAATTTATGAGCACCTAATGTACAGAAAAAACATCTCAGCAGTTCTCACATAATAGTTAGACTAGGTGTTTATGGAGTCCTTGTTAGTTACAGATATTTGCTGTCTCTTATTCTTCTACACCTGGGTTGATAATAGGTTAGTGATGGACTTCAAGGTTTCTCATGGCTTCCCAACAAGGAATTCTTTCCCTCCTGAATGAGGTGAATCATTGAAAGCAATGGGCAAGGAACGCAAGTTTAAAGCAAGGTGGTTGGACCTTGAGTGAAAACAGGAAGATTTAGGATACCTGTAGAAAGACAAGTCAGCATTATATAGAGACGAATTAATACTTTGGGATTAAACTGTCTGTGAAGGATAGAAGCATGGCAGACTAAAAATAGGCACAGAGTAATTCAGAAGCTAATCAGCCTCTGTCACAGATAAAATTAATAAGTAAAAAAGTTTTAACAAGACATTAGCCGTCTGAACAGCCCAGAAGGCCCAGGGAGGGAGATGAGAATATTATGGCTGCAGCATTAACATCACTGTTATTAGGTTGGTGATGATTAACAGGACGTGGTCCCACAGGGAGCAAGGTGAGCCTTCATAGGACAGCACTATGTCAGGAGATGATGGTCTCAAATTGGATAGCAAAGGTGAACTGTCTTTCAGGAGAAACATCAGGCCCAAGGACACAAAAATGAGGCTGGACCAGCCTGGACAGTAGTTAGAGTTATACCAGGAAGAAAATACAAGTGATGTAAAATTAAAGCTAGGGATAAATTTATGATAAATAGCCATACCTGTTAGTCTTTGTTTTCCATTCCATTCATATTTTGGGACTATTGAGTCAATATTTCTTTTGGGTCCACTCCATTCAGATTTTATGATAATGAATGAATAGAATCTGTGAAGCAGAAAACCAAGGACTTTCATAACTCCTTAACCTAGGTAACCACAGGAATGTTTTCTGTCATTTGTTATCAGGAGAAATTCATTAAAAACTCCTTACATTTAGAGTCTAGTGTTAGGTACCATGGGAAGTGAAAGCCTTAAGCCTAGCTTTTAGAGGAGCTGACAATGTAGGAGAAGAGGAAACACTGCAGATGAAAAGCAGTGACAGATGAAAACTGGTGACAACCAAATGGAACTGCAATAGTACAGTCTTTTGGAACGAATATGTGTATATCCAAAGTGGGTTGATATTTTGTGTGGAAAACTTTTGCATAGATGAGGATGTTGAATTATCAAGGGAAGGGATATAATTTGGTGGGAAGGGAATGGTAAATTCAAAGACTGGATAAAAGACTGAAAGTTCAGAGGAATTATGCTGGTTGATAAAATGTCCGTATTTATTTATTTATTTAAGATTTTATTTATTTATTTGGCAGAGAGAGAGATCACAGTAGGTAGAGAGGGGGAAACAGGCTCCCCGCTGAGCAGGGAGCCTGACACGGGGCTTGATCCCAGGACCTTGAGACCATGACCCATGCTGAAGGCAGAGGCTTAAGCCACTGAACACCGAGGTGCCCCAAAATGTGTATGTATTTAATCTGACATTGCCCTGTGCTTTGTAAAGTTGAATGTATGCTCTCAGAAACAAAATACTATATTATTATATCAGGTTTCCATAACTTATCTTAAAAAGTCTTTCTGATGTAATATCTATTTTACCATGAGCATAAACCCTCTGGACTTACAGAAAGATGTTTTAATACAAATTATAGAAACCTATTTAAAATGGACTTAAGGTATAAGGAATAGTACATTCTTACATAACACATTTAGGAAGTAGAGAATCTTACAATCTCATGAAGTCAGGACTCCAGCTCTGCTTCTCTGATTCAGCAATGCCCCATTCTGTGCATTCACTTAGTCTTCTTTCATGCTTTCAAAGCTGCTGCCAAGAGCACATACTATAAGAGAGAACATTGCTTCCCAGTTATCTCTTAAGATAAAGGAAATATATCCTTAGAAGTACCCAGAAACTTTAGTTTTTAGAGAGTAAGTGGTTCACATGTCCATTTCTATACCAAAAAATACCATAGAGCATAATGTTACTATGCTGTACTTCGACAAATAGTAGTCTGCTCCTGGAGCTGAGGTGAGATCAGCAACTCCTCAATCAACATGAGTAATAGTGGGAAAAGGAAAAGATTCCCGAATGTCTTCAGGTTTCTGATAGGAAGCATGAATGAGGGAAAGCGTACTGGTAGGCAGTCAACTGTGACCATTACAATATCTGGAGTCAACGATCAGATTCCATCAAATAGATTCCTATTTTAGTTTCTTATAGGGAGAAAGAACACTGAATAAGAAGTAAGGACACTTTGAGGTCTAACCTTATAATAAACTAAAGAATTGTGTTTTATCTGTGCCTTATGTTTTTAATTATGTATTTATGTATTTATTTATATTTGAGAGAGAGCTTGTGAAAGAGAGAGCAAGTGTGTATGAGCAGGGGTGGGGGGAAGGGAGGGGCAGAGAGAGAGGGAGAAGCAGACTGCACACTGAGTAGGGAGCCCAACATGGGGCTAGATCCCAGGATCCTGAGATCGTGACGCAAGCCTAAGGCAGACACTTAACTGAGCCACCTAGGCACCCTTATTTCTCATCTTTTAAACAGGAATAATTTTGGTAGCAGATAAGTCTTTGGGTAGTTATGAAAGTAAAGTTAATAAAGTGTGAGGAGCACTTTAAAGTCAGTTCAGTCTGTGAGCTCTGTTCTTATTGCCTCTTTGTGCTCTTTCGTTCCTATGTGCTTTTAGAATGTCTGGATGGTCTTTCAGACAGTGAGGAAATTGATTGCAATTATACTTATCTGCTTTTGTCCTTTACTTGCCATCTTTTTACATAAACTTTTGGTGTCTAAATCACTCCATCTTCATTGGGTGATTGTTGTTTCTGGAAAACTGCAGTATGTTTTTATAACCATGTAAACATCTTTTTTTGTGTGTGACATTTACAGTTGTTTACATGTGTTACTCTGTCAAAGCAACAAAGAAAATACTGATGATTAAAGAAATACAGGTACCTCAATAGTGAATAAACAAATAATCCAATTAAAAATGGGCAGAAGAGGGGCACCTGGGTGGCTTAGTGGGTTAAAGCCTCTGCCTTCGGCTCAGGTCATGATCCCAGGGTCCTGGGATCAAGCCCCGCATTGGGCTCTCTGCTCAGTGGGGAGCCTGCTTCCCTCTCTCTCTCTGCCTGCCTTTCTGCCTACTTGTGGTCTCTGTCTGTCAAATAAATAAATAAAATCTTTAAAAAAAAATGGGCAGAAGACATAAACAGACATTTCTCCAAAGAAGACATACAGATGGCCACATGAAAAGATGCTCAATATCACTCATTGTCAGGGAAATGCAAATCAAAACTACAATGAGATACTACCTCACACCTGTCAAAGTGACTAAAATAAAAACACAAGAAAAAATGTTGGTGAGGATATGGAGAAAAAGGAACCCTTGTGTGCATTGTTAGAATGCAAGCTGATGCAGCTACTATGGAAAACAGTATGGAGATTTGTCATAAAGGAATAAACTATCCTGTGATCCAATAATCCCACTACTGGGTATTTACCCTCAAAATACAAAAACACTAATCCAGAGGGATACATGCACCTCTGTTTGTTGAAACATTATTTATCATAGTCATATTATGGAAGCAACCCAAGTGTCCATTAAGAGATGAATAGATAAAGAAGATATGATATATATGTACAATGGACTGTTATTCAGCCATAAAAAAGAATGAAATCTTGCCATTTGCAATGACATGGAGCTAGAGAGTATATGCCTAAGTGAAGTAAGTCAGAAAAAGAGAAATACCATATGATTTCAATTATATGTGGAATTTTTTTTTTAGTATGTGGAATTTAAGGAACAAAACAAATAAGCAAAGGAAAAAAATAGAGATCAAGAAACAGACTCTTAAATAGAGAGAATAAACTGATGAATTACCAGAGGGCAGGTGGGTGGGTGGGAGGAATGGGTGAAATAGGTGAAGGGGGTTTAAAGAATGAGCACTGAGTAATATATGGAATTCTTGAATCACTCTATTGAACACCTGAAACTAAAGCACTGGATTTTTACTGAAATTAAAAAACAAAAACAAAATTAACTTAAAAAACATATGAGTCCCAGGAGCTTTCATTATTTACTTTACTCTTGGAAAATTTACCGTTGTAAGATTTGCTGGTATAGGGCAGTCAAATGGGCTTCTAAAGGGTCTGGTTTTTTAAACCCCAATGGAAGAGAAAATAGCCAACTTTGCATCTTCAAACAAGAAAAATGTTTTATTTAGATATTTATAGGACATACAGAGATAGCCCATGCTAAGTAGAACGGGTACATGTACTACAGGATGATATTTGTATCCTGGGTTTTAACTTTCCTGTTATAATTTCAGCATATTTACATAATTTTAGATTCTTAGTTTAGTGCTATCCTCCATCTACACCTATAGAAACATATTCAGTCTCTTAATAAAATTGAGCTTTGATACTCAAAAATATGAGCAAAGGATTGAATTTTCCACATGATGGAAAGAGGAAATTGCATTATGTGGCCTTTTTGGCAATTCTACTCTACTTTCGTGTTTGATTGTTTTGAGTTTGTTATAGCCAGTTTCGAACAATTTAATGTTCCTAAGAGAATATATTTTGGGACGGTTTCACTCATTTTATGCTTACTTCAGTATGCCAGACTCACTTTTCCAGGAAAGGTGAATGTTATCCTCTATAAAATATACCTGAAGAAATAGGTTGCAGATTGGACTTTGTACAACTTTGGGAAGGTAACACATATAATCTATCCTTTGCAAAGGGACAGGATATAATAAATGACTATAACTTCTGATCTTGAGTACAAGATCTTGATACAGAGAGTTTGTGTCTGTTGAGGTAGGGATCTCTTCTTTGCATCAGTGTATTAGTTGAGTAATTGAGATTGTTGATAAACAGCAAGCAATTGTTTAATTAAACCTTATTTCAGGTATAAAAGAAAAAGAAAAATGACACCCAAATAATGGTTCTTTTAAAAAGTATTGATGATGCCTAGAGGGAAAAAAAAGCAAATTAAGTAAAAATTAATAATTAAGAGAACTACTTGACACTAAATGTAAACTGATAAAGGGTAGATTAAGCTGTTCCCTTCTCAAGTGATTTTGTTTTGCAAAAAAAAAAAGGACGATGCTTTAAAGGTATGAATAAAGGAGACTTCTCCATTTAAATAAGCACTTTCAGTTTCTTTGGGAATTGAATACTTACTCCAGAAATTCTAGATCATTCAAGAAATTTCCAGAACTTCTTATTGTACCTTTCCACTGTAGCCAATTTATAAACTAGAAAGTAACTAGTGCATATGTGGCTATTGTTAAATTATAAACATATTCCCCTTATGTATTTTGTCCAGTATATGCAAATGAAATTCTTTTCTTTTTCCCTGAAGTTTTACACCAGATTTAGGATATGTTTAGCTGCAGGAGAGATTTCCTTATTAAAAATTCAAGTATCCTCAATTTAAAGTTTATTCTTAACCTTATTTTGGTTCAGGCTTGTACAAAAATATTCACACAAAATTGCCACCCATACTAAATCATAATGTGATAAAAATTCATAATGAGATTGAACCAACTAGTTGAGTGTCTATGTCCCCCCCCCCTTTTTTTTAAGAATCATGGTTAATTTTGAACACTTGCTTAGTCCACATTATTTGTGAAGCAACCCTTTTAGCCTATAATCATATTCGGTCAAGGGGTAAGATTAAAACTATGTATTATTTCAACTCTGACATATAAAGAGCTTAGAAGTAATCCTTACAACAAGAAAAAAGCTGAACAAACCAGAAATCAGTGACTTCTTGGATGCATTCAACCCAAAGAGAATTGAGGTTGCAAGGCAAACTGCCACACCAGAACCTGAAGAGACAGGTAGATACAGAGAAATAGTTGAGATCAGCTTACCTTAGTGCAGAAACCACAGGAGGCATGAGCTGGTAGGAACACTTAAAAGGTAATTTTGAGGAATTGCTGGAAGCTCAATGTATAAATAGCTTTAGAGTGAAACTCCTGGAGGCTGTAGTTATAAGGACTCACACTTTTGAGGGTTTTACCTCCAAGTACCTCATTTTATTCCTTATCCAATGCTTTTTCTTAATGGCACTAACTGAAGAGGCAGACAACATAGAAAACAAATGGGTAATATATGCAGAGAGATTGAAACAGAAAGAAAAGGAAACGCTGAAAATCAAAAATATTGCAACCAAAATAGGGAATATCTTTGGTGGTCTCATCAATAGCCTTGATATGACTAAGTAAAGAATTAAAGAACTTAAAGCTATGTCAATAGAAACCTCCCAAACTGAAAAGAATTTAAGAAAAAATAATTAAAAGGACAGAATAGACTGTACAACTGTGAAAAAATTTCAGAAGTATAATATCAGTAAAACTGTTATACTAGGAGAAATACTTGAAGCAATAATTGCTGTGAACTTTCTAAAATTAATGACAGAAACCAAATTACAAAATCATTATATTCATAGACCATCAAGCAAGATAAATACCAAAAATGTACACTTATGCATGTAATACTCAAACTGTAGAAGATCAAAGACAGAGAAAATATTGAAAGAGGCTACAGGGAAAAATCACCTTTTCTATAGAGGAAAAAAGAATAAAATTTACAGAGGATTTCTTTTCAGAAATTATGCAAACAGGAAGAGAATGGAATAAAATATTGAAAGTGCTAAAAAAAAACAAACCCCAAAACAAAAAAAACCTAGATTTCTGTATCCAAAAAGTATCCTTCAAAAGTGAAGGAAAAATAAAGATTTTCTCAGACAAACAAACACCAAAGGGATTAATTGCTAACAGACATGCTTTATAAGAAATACTAAAAAGATCTCCAGAGATAGAAAAATTATATAAATGAGACACTGGGATTTACATTTAAAAAAGAAAGAAAATGAAAGAAAAAGCATTGGATAAGGAATAAAATCTTTTTATTTTAAAAAAATCTTTATTTTTTCTACCATCTAATTAACACATCTATCACTTTACATAATTTTTAATGTGTGAGAACATTTAAGTTTACTCCCTTAAAAAATGCTTGTTTAAAATAATAGTATGAATGTACTTTATTATTATAGTGTGAGGATAAATGAAATAAATGACAATTATTTTATAAAAGATAGGAATTCTTTATTCTGAAGTACCAGCAATACCCATGAGAAGTATAGTATTATTTAAAAGTAGACTTAGATTGGTTGCAAATGTATATTTCAAAGTACAGGGCAGCCACTTAAAAAAAAAAGTTATGTAAAATAAGCACAACTGATAAGAGGGGAGAGAAAAAAATCTATATATATGTATTCATATAAGTTTCTCAAAATCAGAAAAGGAAAAAAAGAAGAGGAAAAAAAATGCCTCAAACAAATAAGTGCAGTGAAGAGAAATAGTTATAAGCTTGGTAGATTTAAATTCAAATATATCAACAACCACTTTCATTGTGAATAGGCTAAATCGATCAATTTAAAAAATTAGGGATTGAGTGGACTGAAGAAAGAAATCTAACTATATGTTGTCTATAAGAAACTCACTTTGTCTATAAAGACACATATTTACTGTCTAAGCAAAAAAGCTCAAAAGTATAGAAGTCAAAACACTCTCCAGAACAAGAGAAATTGTTAGAGTTAGCAATATGCATTACAAATAGATAATAGTCATGTGTCCAAGAATATACAGTAGTCCTTAATATGTATGCATGTAATAACATAACTGCCTGGTCATGAGGCAAAATTGATATTACTATAAGGAAGAATAAACAAACCTGCTACTTTAGCTGGAGATTTCTTTTAGTACTTTTAGTAATTGACAAGCAGGAAGAAAATTGGTAAGGATATAATTTAGTAAGGTAATTTTAATAAACGATTAAAACTAATTTTAGTAAAATTATTAAGGATATAAACAGCACTGTTAGTCATCTTATCTAATTGACATTTAAGAATATTCCATACAACAACAGCAATACATTATTTTCAAACTCACATGGAACATTCACCAATAGAGAGCACATCCTATGCCATAAAACATGCCTTAACTTTAAAAAGAATAGATCATGTTCTTAGACCCCAAAGGAAGTAAACTAGAAATCAGTAACAGAAGCATGTCTGGGAAGTTCCAAAATATTTGAAGGTTGAACAACACAATTCTAAACAACCCACATGGATAAAGGAGTCTCTATAGAAATTACATAGTATTTTGAACTAAATAAAAATACAATTTACAGAAATATATGGAATTTGGAGGAAGCGGGGCTTAGAAGGAAATTGATAACATTAAGTACACACATTAGGACATAAGAAAGACTCAAATTCAATGGTGTAAGATTGTTCTACCTTAGGAATCTAGAAAAAGAAGAACAACTTAAGCATATAGCAAGCAGAAGAAGAGAAATAAAGCGAAACAGAAAACAACAAAATTAAAATCAGGAAAACAGTACAGGAAATCAGTGAAACCAAAGGTTGATTCATTGGAAAGATAAAATATTTAGTTAAACTCTAGTCAGACTATCAAAATTTAAAAAAAAGAGAAGTCACAAATTAGTAATAAAAGAAATGAAAGAAGCATTGTCAAAACTGTTGTCCTGGGTAAAAAGGATGATGAAGTAATATTAGAAACAACCTTAATGCCCACAAATTTGATGGCTTATATGAGATGGACCCATTCTTTGTAAGGTACAAGCTACCAAAACTTAAGGAGAAATTGATAATCTGAGTAATCTCATATCTATTAGAGATATTGAATCAATAATTAGGAACATTCCAAATAAGAAAGCATCATCCCTAGATAGTTTCACTGTTGAATTCTAGCAAATACTTAAGGAAAAAAATAATACCTTATTAACAATCTCTTCCAGAAAACAGAAGCAAAGAGAATGCTTCCTGTCTCATTCTGTGAGGTCAACATTACCCAACACCAAAGCCAGAAAATGACATTACAAGGAAAAGAAACTACAGACTATTATTTCTTAAAAATCTAAATGCAGAAATACTTAAAAGTATTGCAAATTAAATTCAGTAATGTATTAAAACTATATAACACACACGTTAGTTTTATTCTAGGCGTGGACACCATTTGAATTAATCCCCCACATCAATATGCTAAAGCAGAAAATTCAGATATACGTATGAATTAATACAACAAAGAGCCATTGGTAATAGAGTAGACCTGAGGTGTCTGTATGAACTCATGTTTATATAGTTGGTTACATATAGATACATTTATAAAAATGTTTATATGCACAGGTTTGTATATACAAATATATTTTCTTGCTCTTTCAGATGAAAGGGCCTAGAAGCAACAGTACCCTAGTAGAAATGTGCACACCTAATGTCCAGATCTTGGTTTCTAATACCATTCGCTGCTAAAAAGAACTGGGCTCTGTAGAAAATGCTTGATTCTAGGAATGGGACGGCAAGTATGTAAGATGAGCCTGGAGCATCTTGTAGCACCATAAAAAAAGGAAGTGGGGGGAAAATGGCATTATCTCGAAGGGATACAGGACCAAACTGAAAGAGTTCCCAGTAGCCTACCTGAAAAAAATTTGAGGAACAAAATGAAGTAGCATTGTATTGTAACTCAAAGGATAATGTATATATACTCAAAGTAGAAAATAAATATCTACAGTTCATAATTATATAAATAAATGATTAAATAAATGCGTAAATTATTAATAGGGGAGATGATATAAATCTCCCTTGCAGAAGAATTCCAAATAATTTATGTAGATCCTATGCCCTAAATGAAGGGAGCATAAATCCTCGCTCCTTAAGTGTACAGTGTGCATAATGACTTTTTTTCCAAAGAGTAAAGTATGGAAAGGTAGGAAAAAAACAACTACATCAGCCTTGTGATGAAGATCAGTATTGACAGTCATAACTAACAACTGACAGTTGTATGTATGTATATACATACAGTGTGATGAAAATGGCACTTCTGTGTCTTACAAAAGCTCATAATCTCAATCTAATTATAAGAAAAACATCAGAAAATGCCAAAATGAGGAACCTTTTACAAAACAATTAGCTGTTACTCCTCAAAAAATATCAAAGTCATGAAAACATAGAAAGTCTAAGAAACTGTCTACAGCTAAGAGGATCCTAAGGAAGCATGCATAAATGTATGCCTGGAAAAGGAAGAGATTTTAGGTAAAAAATAAGAAATTCTGAAAACATGTATGGATTTCAGATAATATATCGATATTGGGTGATTAACTATAGCATATGTATCTTGCTAATGTGTTGTACCAATAATCTTTCCAGCTGTTACTGCTCTTCATTCACGCCTTTGTTTCTGTAGGGTCTTACAGACCCTAAAAAAGTTGTCCATACCTGTTTGTTGTTTATTAGCTGTGATACAGGGATATCACTTGTTCATCAAACCCCAGGTAGGAGGACATACAAGATTATTCACCTGTGACGCCATATGATTATGTTGAGCATAAAACATAAAGGGAGAGGAAATGTTCTGTTCTCTATGTCTTTCAGGCTTAAATCTACATTATAGTAAATGGCCTACATAAAAGGAGAAACTCTACTGGTACCCTTAGGAAAAGTTCTTAATACCTCGTTCCTCTTGTCTTTAAGTACCTGAGAAGAGTCTACTTCCTAGATGCTATGTGTATCTTTTTTTTTTTTTTTTAAGATTTTATTTATTTATTTGACAGACAGAGATCACAAGTAGACAGAGAGGCAGGCAGAGAGAGAGGAAGGGAAGCAGGCTCCCTGTTGAGCAGAGAGCCCGATGTGGGGCTCGATCCCAGGACCCTGAGATCATGACCTGAGCCGAAGGCAGAGGCTTTAACCCACTGAGCCACCCAGGCGCCCCAGCTATGTGTATCTTATCTACAGATTTGTCTCAAGGTTGTCCCAATATACTGTGATTATGGGTTTCTTGTGACACAGACAATTATTGTCATCTGTCTAAATAAGCCCAAATCTCCCTGAGAAACTGAACCATTGACTGAAAGCTGTGTTAACAATTAATGAAATTGCCTGGCTTTTTCTCAGCTTGCTATTCTTCAGCTCCCAGCCTCCCCAACTACAAAACTTTCTTCAGAACACTTTCCTATATATGTTCAATTTTGCACTCAGTGGTTTCACTGCTGAAACAGGCCTATGACCTTAATTATACTCATATTCTCAACAGTGAAGTTGTTGTAGAAACACCAGTGGGAAGACATATAGTAATCTAGTGTATAGTTCACAAATCTTACATTGCTACCCCATCATCTCTCTGTTGAAAAGTTTCACTGTATCATATTGCTTTGGGTAAATGAGCAAATATCCTGTCATCTGAATATAAGCCTCTAAGTGGTGGGAAAGTCACAGATTTATCTCAACCTTAGGAGATTTGGAGAACTTTGGTAAAAGAAGAAAATACCCTAACTCTCTTATTTATGAGTGCCTTTGAACTTAAAATGGGTCTCATTTGCATACATCTAGATAATCTATATTTTTAAGGAATTTTCAAAGCAAGGCAGGGAAATGTAGCCTTGAAAATAATATAAAATATCTGTATTGCAAATTATTGTAAATATTAGTTGAATACAATGAGACATTTGTTAGGGGCTGAGGAACCAGAAAATTGCAAGCATTTAAGAGAAACATCTCCTATTTTAAATTCACTTGCAGTTCCTGGTAACTGAAATCTGCTAAAGGAAAAGAGAAAATAACAGGAGCAACAAAATCCCTCATAAGTTTAATAGCTGCCCACTGATTGTAAATGTGAAGAGGACCTCTCCAAACACAAAGCTGAAATGTAGAGGAATCCTCTTTTATTAAAGCCCCTGACCTCCCGCCCATTAATGGGCAGCCTCTGAATACCACGTATATGGCAGTGCTTTGTAATGTTATTTTGTAGAATTGTATTTCCACTTTCTGGAATCAAGTCTTTGTCCTAGTCCCAATTGTGTTTACATTGTTTGTTTGTTTATCCCAATTTCTTTTAGCCAGAATTATGCTGTTTTTCAGAAAAAACAAATTTTTAAAAAAATGATTGACAACACAAGATTGAATGACTTTCTTCCTGGAAGCACTGTCTACTCATTTCTCTTCCTTCCTGGGGGAGCTTGGGTTCTCAGATATTGAAAGAGCAAATGTATTTTACAGTGGCACTAAGCTGAGGTCAGAGTTTATTTTTGAAATGACTTTGTGACTGCTGCTGCATTTACAGGGGAACATAGTTGAGTGTGCAGAGAAAATGGAGGGTCATATTCAATAAATTTGGAAACTTGGTACCCATGAAACCTGTTTCTAAAGACATATAATTGAAGTTAATATTTAATTGGTTCATACATAGACCATGTTTTGCTAAAACATGGCCTGTGTATCTATTTTTAGTATATGTGCTGCCGAAGCGAGCACGGCCTGTGTATCTATAGGTAAGGATAAACAGCTGACTTGAGAAAAAGTACCTAGAGACTCACATTCTAGCTAAGAGTTATACACACAAAAATCAATGCTACCTATATTTCTTTTATCTGTGGATTATCTGACTCCATCATCTAGAATGTAGGCTCCCTCTGGGCAGGGACTGGGTACGTTCACCAGAACAATGCATAAAACATTACAAATGCTCAAACATTATGTTGAAGGAATAATGGCAAGAAACCTGAGTGCCCTATAAACTCAGAGGACAAGATGTATATGTATTATGGACTGGTTTTGTCCCCCCTAAAATTCATATGTTGAAGTCCTAACATCTAATATCTTGAAATGTGACAGTTTTAGAGATTAGGCCTTAAAAGAAAGGTAATTAAAGGGCACCTGGGTGGTTGATTGATTAAGTGGCTGACTCTTGATGTCGGCTCAGGTCATGATCTCAGGGTCCTGGAATTGATCCTGTCTTCAGCCGCCATGCTCAGTGGGGAGTCTACTTGAGGATTCTCTCTCTCCCTCTCTCACTGCTCCTCGCCCTGCTAGCATGCACATGTGTGTACTCTCTTTCTCTAAAATAAATAAAAAAGTAAAGTTAAATGAGATCATAAAGGTGAAGCCCTATTCTGATCTGACTGATATCCTTCTAAGAAGAGGAGATTAGGATACAACCATGTACATACACAGGAAAGAGAAAGTGGTGAACTGCAATCCAAGGAGGGAGGTCTCCGGAAAAACCAAACCTGCTGGCACCTTAATCTTGGACTTCAAGCTTCCAGAATGATAGAAAAACAATTTTCTGTTGTTTAATACACCCAGCCTATAGTATTTTTTTCAATGGCAGCCTTAGCAAATGAATATAATACTTAAGATGGCATTACTAGATAAAATATAGGGTGTCTAATTAAGTCTGAATTTTAGGTAGTGTTTTTTTAAGTATGATGTTCTATGCAGTATTTGGGACATTCTTGTTCTACAAACAAAACAAAGCAAAGAACTTTATATTAAATTCAAATTTAACTGGGTATCCTGTATTTTATTTGTTTAGTCTGGCAACCCAAACTTATGAAAGATGGAGAAGTTTTTACAGAGGAGGTGCCATTTGAATTAGATTGCAAAAGATAAAACATTATTTTGGTAGGGGTGGAAGAGGCCAGAGAAGTCAATGTGAGCAGGCCCCAATGGAAATTTTCACTATTTGCTTACTGTGTTTATACTGTAGCAGCTATCACAACCCATAGCCAGTTAACTATTCAGAAATGACAATTTAATTAAAAATGGAAGATCTAACTGCCATTGATTACTCAGTGGTTTCTAAACCTGGGAGATTTAAAAAAATATATCAGTTTTTAGGACTCACCCAGACTAATGGGTCACTAATTTAAGATGACTAAAAACAGCTAATCAGTTCAGTGTAAAAATATCCTATAACCATAAACCAAACTGGGCAGGCCAGGATCTGTTCCATGGGCAGTTTCTCTACAAATGAACCTGAAACTTTGATAAATCCTCTTCTGAAGGGAAGGCTATATTATAATGGCCCCCTAGGAATCATCTCTGCATCTCTATTATACAATATTGCATCATAAACTCTTAACATTTTCTAAACAGGCTGAATTTGTATTTCTGTGTGTGTGTGTGTATAAATATGGTTACATGTTTCCCCATAACCTAACGTTAAAATAATCATATAACACTGTCTATTTTGTTAGAGAGGTTAAAAATATATAAAGCATGAATTTTATTTATAAATTTAAAACTTGTTCTTTGGTAGTGGAGGAAAACTTCAGTCTTCATAGTTAATGCCACATGCTATTGACGCAGACCACTATTCAAAATAAATATTATGCAATGTAGTGTCTGTTCAACTACTGATTGCAGAATTTACTAAGTTTGGGAGACTATTTTTTAACTTATATATTAAAATTCAGGGAGATCAGTTAATGAAAAGTTAAATGCCATTAACTGCTCTTGTCGGAAGATAAAGTAATTGGCCAGCAGTGATGAATATATAAATATCTATGTCTATTTTTCAAAGACAGTGGGCTGATTCAGGGAAAAATTATGACTCAAAATCATGGAGGATAAGTAACAGCGGAGTCACAAAATGAGACCAGAAAGAAGGGAATTAGGAAAGAAATCAAGTTGAGTGTAAGAGTTAAAGGGAGTCCACATAGTCAGAAACAAATACAAAGACTGGACACTTCAGGGCCATTTATATTGGCCTGAAACTATCACTTAGACATATATTCTCTGGAACCAGACTCTTTGCAGGTGGTAACTTATTCTTATATGGGAGTATGGAGGAAATTTGTTTCTGTCTGCCTAATTCCCTTTCCCCCTTCCTCTAGAGAAGAACTATATTTACTGTCTTTGAAAGAGACTTCTTGTTCCAGATGAGACTGCTAGGGCTTCTGATCGCAGTTTCATGCTACTTTGACCAAAAAATGAGTGGAGGAACTAGGCGAGTCGGAATAGACCATCTCTGTGGCCATACAGTAGTAGCTCAGGGATGGCAAAGGATATATGCCAGGTCAATCAGACATCTCCTAGGAATCTTTCACACAGTCCCTGGGAGAAGGAAGTTATTTTTCCCTTGAATGGCAAGCTGTAAGGCTGTGACCTCAGAACGGTCAGTGACTGTGTTCCCTGTAGTGTGCAGAACGCAGATGATTGAGGCCAACACACCTGCAGAATATGCAAAGATAAGTATATATAGTCTGTATCATTCTTCCTCTCCCTCTGTCTGTGTCTTTCTCACAGTTGCTCACACACACACACACACACACACACACACACACACACACACAGACGTATTTATACAGAACAATTGGTGAGCCTTATTTGGTTGACCTTGCTGCTGGCTTTCCTTTCCTTGTGTGTGGGTGAGTACATATGTGGTTTGTTAAATGGGCTAGCTAATTCCCCTTCTTGCTTGATGGGTTTCTGTTTGTTTCTGTCACTAATAACCAGAAAAGCTTTAACTGATTCTGAACATTACCTTTACTTTTTGTGGCCATTAATTTATTTAAACTTTGCCACGTGACATTCCGGTTGATTTAAAATTATTACAAGGAAGGAGAAGCTTCATGTTTATCTTGATGCTGTCCTTCTGTATTTGGAATCATTTTTCCTTGAGCTTCTACCTTTAGCTCTAGTAAAACAGAACATAATGTTGCAGGGTTCAGATGAGGAATGGATATTCAATGAACTGCAGATTCTTCTTTCTAAAACATTACCATGCACTACTGGGCCTGTCTGTTTGTGGTCTCTTAAGGATGCTTGGAATATTTCTATATTTGGATCATTGCTCAAGCTCCAGTTACTACTCTGAAATTTACTCTTTCCTCCTCTCGCGACTGAATTCTTCCTGGCTTTCAACACTTTCTTAAGGCTCCCATAGCAAGGAATTCTTTGACTCAAGTCATTTCTGGTCACTTAGCTTTGAAGGATATTATGTCCTTATATATCTTCAATTAAGTTGAACATACAACATTTTTCATAAACCGAAGAAAGGCTAAATTGTCTTTAGAACTAGCTTCTAACTTTTTTTTCCCACGGAGATTAATGTGCACTTGAAATATAAGTGAAGATTTCATGGAGGAGGAATAATCCTCATGGACCATAGAAGACAGTAATCCAATATGATTAGAAACTCTAACTTCTTGATTCTCTTTTGGAACGACAGAAGCAGTTGAAGTGGAAGGTGAGAGATGGAGTGAGGGAAAATATGAATTTATTTATAACCACTGCCTATATTCTACAAGAATTATAGGATGCCATACCTCCTTTGGTCTTAGATCCTCATGAGTTTGATTCCTGGATGAAATGCTGCCTTTTAATCTTTAATTTGATTTAACTTTTTAAAGGATTTCTGCCTTTTGGGAATGCAATTAGACTTTCCAGGACATCTGTCTGTCAAGAAGGATAATGACGTTTTCAGTGCACATTCACCGAACAGGAATTCTTAATCTAAGGCAGCACCATAGGGGTTCCCTGGAAACAACAGAAAGTCATGCTCATCTGGGCCTGGTAATTTAAGAGAAGTGGCCATCCAGCTGCAGTAGGAAGCAGCTTCTCACACAGAAGTTAGCAATTATCTCTTAGCCCAGGTGACAGATGGTAGGAAAGCATTCTCTCCTAGACCCAGGAGCTTGGCTTCTACATCTGTGAAGACATTTCTCATCAGGCTTCCTTGCATATTCATAATTTCACAGGCTTCAGTGTTATTGAGAGGACCAGATCTGTTCTGCCTCTTTTGGGCTTTGCTCCTCCCTTATTCCATGCATCTTCAATGTCCTTCCCCCAAGTTCCAGTTAAATCAAACAAATAGAATAGAATGAAACATACACATACACATATATACACACATATATGTGTGTGTGTGTATATATATATACACACACACACACACATCTATACTTACACTTAATTTTAGAGGAATAATCTAATAAAGAAAATCCTGTAAATTTACAAAAAACAAAACAAGCATATAATTAAGCCATCAAACACAACTTTCACTTACCTCGCCTCTGGATATAGAGCTGTAATACTCATTTTGTATTATTTTAACACTGGTCTTTCTCACTAAACTCTTAATTTCCTTGAAGCCATGGACTTTTTTTATTAACATAGTCATTCTGAACAGCCATTTAATATATGCTTGCCAAATAAATGGATAAATTAACCAATTAATAGATTAATTGGTTAGGAATATAGTACTGCCATGCTCCAAAGAGACAGAGTCTCATGGTTGAAAGAAAAGGGAGTGTTTTTATTAGGACCCCCACTCCTTGAAAGTAGAAGGTGATGTTGAGACAAATTCTGTGTTATTTCAGTGGAAACAATTCATTAGAGCCAGAGGTATCTGTTACCACAGCTCAAATATTTGCCTGCATCCCAGGTTCTATTCTGACCCAAGGCCTGGAGAAGTTTTTTCCATGTGTCGGCACCTGTTCCCATCCACCCCTTTGCAAGCTCCTAATCTCACAGCATTTTATCTTAACTCCAAGGCTTTTGCTACTTAGTTGGGAGTCCTGTTTGGAATTATCTGGACTTAACCCCCTATCCAAGGCTACATTTTTACTTTGTATATTAAGGCTGCCGTGTGACAATTTCTAAGACCTTGTCTGTATAGTTGAACCCCACAGTCTTTGACTACTGCATATAATATAACAGGAAGTCCTATACACATACACTGTATTACATCAATATTATTTTTTAGGGGATGCATGAAAATTAAATATAATTCTATTTATTAAATATATTCTTTCTGCTAGCAAAGATTTATCTATAAAATAGCATGCGAATTCCATGTGACAGTATCAGTTTTAGTAGAAGCCTCTTGACATCAAAAGACTAAAGTGACTTGGGAGTTTGGCATTTATGTACGGTGTCACAGGGATACACAGCTTGTCATAACTCAGAAGATTCATGTTTGGCAGCTTTATGATGGACATAATTTTGAGGTACGTAGAACACTAGTGCTTTATTTGCATTTCCTTTTTGGTTAAACTTACTGTCTTTTTTCCCCCAAATATTTGAAATACTTATCAGTGAGGGGTGGGGGGGGACTTAATATCTTATCCAAAACCTCATGAAATATGCTGTTTGGTACCTAAGTAGTGGACCTTCATGAAGTATTGTTCAGGCATACCCAGCCCCTCCGGCTTAATGGAAATATGACGATAAATTACTGATATTTGGTAGTTTCTATCCCCTGAATTGTTTTGTCTGGTGTATGAGAGATTGTGCCCTGTTCTATTACATACTAACATCATAAATTATTGTTTCAATGCTATATCCACTATGTGTCTTTTGAAGACAACATGACATTTAGGCATTTATAAGTAGTTACCAATGTCAGTGACTTGGCTAACCCTGCAATAGATGGGTGGATACCATAAAGCAAAGCTAAGTTGGTAAATTCCCAGCCAGTGATGAATTTATCTTAAATTACTCCCCCTCCAGCAGCTGGCAAGTGTGTTTTGCTATAGATTGTAAGAAGCATCCTGAGTTTAAAAAAAACATGTTATAGTGTAAAAAATAAAAGCAGAAGTAGGTGTTGTAGATTCAAGGAAATGGTAGATCAAGGAAATGTTCACATTTTTAATATTAACCTAAGTGTCTCCAAATCCTCCTTGTCTATGCCTATTAATTGGGAAATTTTGGTATGTATAACAAGAAGATACCAAATCTGTCCCTCAGAATTGCCTCAGTTATTTCTGGGAACACCTATGCATATCTTATGCTCAGAAATTCAATTACTCATATACTTCTTCTCCCATAATTGCCTATGGCTTTCTTTCTGGCTGTTCCATTAAGCATAGCTGCGTCAACCACTGGGCACATGGTTCAGTGCCACAGATACTACTACACCTCACAGCTCCTCAATGGAATGAAGCAAGAACCCACCTTGTCTTTGTATCTCTGGTCTTGAGTATCAAAAACCCTATTATTAATACAGTTATTTCAGTTTTTAATCTGCCTATAACCTAGCTCTCTGTAAGAATTTAGATGTAGTCCCAAGGATTGGACCAGGAGTATAGACAAAATGTTTTCCTCTGTTCTTAAGTTTAACAACAACCTGGATCTCAGATTATTCTTTTACCAGAAGGAAGTGGTCTTCTACTCTGTGCCCTCCCTCCCCATATCACTTCATATAGTTAGATGCCTGGGGCAGGACATTCTGGTCCTCCAGGTTCATCAACAGACTAGATGATCGTTATATGTGAATATTTATTGAGGGCCTACCCGGTACAGCTGCTTAGGACTTCCAACACAGTGTGAAAAATTCCTACAAGCCAATCAACATACTGAAACACAAATTCAAGAAACACAATTTTGGTGAGTGTCATGAAGGTGAAGAATGTTGTGCTCTAGGAGAAAGTAATAAGAGAAATTTGCTTCATATGGAATTAGGGTAGTAATCAAAAGCAAAAGCATGGGTGAGAAAGTGATCTTCATGCAGAGACCCATGAGCTGAGTAGGAGTCAGGCAGATAGAGGAACAAGGTTTGTTTTAGGTGGAGATGATCAGAGGAAAATTCTCTGGGCTGGAAATGAATGTGGCATTTTCAAGAAGTGAAAGACTCTGTGACTAGCATTTTTGGAGCAAAGGTGAGGGTGATAGTAATTTAGGTTAAAGAAGGATTTTTGATCTTGAAGGCCATATTCTATGTATTCTAATTTGTGTGGACAATATTGAACACATTCTACTTGATCAGATTTACTCTAAAAATGATAATCCTCGGAAAGTTGGCAAGGCTTTTGTCAAGATTTTTTATTTGTGTGTCTTCTCTCTTTTCTGCTTCAGTACTCAAGTCTCAGAAAGGTACTTTTATGAATGAGACCCAGAAGGCACAAAAAATAATCTAGAATAAGCTTGCTTTGTGAACCCAGACTAAACCATGCAGTCTTTGACTGGAAGCTTTTTTTTTTTTTTATATATATTTTACTTATTTGACAGAGAGAAATCACAACCAGGCAGAGAGGCAGGCAGAGAGAGAGGAGGAAGCAGGTTCCCTGTGGAGCAGAGAGTCTGGAGCAGAGAGTCCGGAGTAGAGAGTCCAATGCGGGGCTCAAACCCAGGACTCTGGGATCATGACTTAAGCCGAAGGCAGAGGCTTTAACCCACTGAGCCACCCAGGCGCCCCTGACTGGAAGCTTCTTAAGTTAATGTGTTTTCAAGTTTGACTTGGTCTCAGACTTTTTCTTTGAAATCATGAATATGTTATTGATAAGTGAGCATGCCTTTGAATATCCTAAAAGAGAGCAACATGAACAAACACAATATTATATTTTATGTGTCATACGTACTTGAGGAATAAGGAAATAGTAAGGTAACTAGATGAATTATTTCATGAGGGCTTCAAATGATCTAGTCTGGATTGACCTCACTTAGGTGGTAGATACTGCACAGCCAGCTGATCAGTGAGTCTGAGTGTTAAGTTTCAACTGAACTCCCAGCTTTTGGGATACATATTGTAAGCTACTAGGAGAATATGTGAGGACTGCCTGACTTTGGTATGTCAAGGCTAATGTGCACTTAATCAGAGAAGGACCTTGTGCCTCCAGACATCCATTTGCTAAGGTGAGGTATCAACCTGCAGTGCTCAGCCCTCAGGGACCCCACCTGTGAACTCAGTGTCCTCATTTTTCTGATTTTATAAAATTCTAAGGCAAGGATCCCATTCATACCTTGAACCCTAATTTTTTTTATTAAATTTACTTCTTTCTTATTATCATGGCATAAATCTAACTACTTCATAGTTTATTAGCCTTTACTAACATTTTTTTTTTTAAAGAAAGCTCATCTTGAGTCAAGATATAAAGAAATACAAATACCTAGGTACAATATAGTATTTTTTTTTTCATTGAACTTGAGTGGTTTCTAATAACTTTTCAACTTAACCTTGATTTTCTTTCCAATGCTAAGGAGAAAAACACCTTCAACTACTTTTTCATGAGGACAATTATTCAGGATCTCTTAGTAACATGCTGCTGTAAGAAGAACATGAAGAGAGTTAAATAGGCACTCAAACTGACCTTGAGTAGTTTATGATCTAAGTAGAACATTATGATGCAGAAATATATCTTCAGGGAACGCATTAGAGACCTTACATTACTTATGTGTTTAAATTATGTGCAAGCAAAAAGGTAAGGGAATTTAATTCACTGATGAAGAAGGAAAGAACTTCAGTTTGAGGGAAAGTATCAAAGATTAGCTATGAGCTTGGGAAGACTATTTGAAGTATAAACTGCTTTAGAAGTATCTTTCTAGAAAGAAAAACATTTCAGTGAATTGGAACTAGAAATTTCAAGCAGGAGGATTTATCTTACGAGAACTCTTGGTGGCAGATATCAGATATGTGAATGATGTTGTCTGTGAATATATTTGCCTATAAAACATGTTAGGTTGGATGATAAAGTGTGCATGATTTAATTGTTAATAGAAAATAAGTAATGGACTTGAAGTATGTGTTACAGAATATATAGAAAATGGATCCATGTAGAAAATAGGGAGGGGCCATTAAGCAAAACAATAAAAGTGTATTTGGAGAGATTTATTGGAATGTGTAAATTTGGGTCAGGTGATAGAGAACCATAGATACTAAGAACAGGTCAGCATAACTGTCTTATTTTTAAGCAAAAGAATCTGGAAAGGGGAGTATGTTATGTGAGTTATTTCCTTTTTCTGGTCTATAAGTCAATCTGCCTATAAGCCCTCCTTATCTTCAACTTCCTTTCTGTCCTTAGTGCTCCCCTTTCCCTTCCATGTAGTGTGATTTTTTTATGTTGATTTAACAGTCCCATGTTCTGGATTACAGAACATAACCTGGCTTGTATCTTGTTTCTAATACTGTTGTAACTCAGCCAGTGACAATCATAAACTAATACCCTATAGATTCGCCCAAACTGCGCTGGGTGAAAGAGCTAAGGGCAAGCCTCTGTTTTTACACTAATTGGTTTAGTTGTATTCAGAGGAAGATTCCTTGTGATTTGTTTCTGAAATTCCTATAGCTTACCCAGATCACCTAAACCTAAAGAACAAACATACATTCAAATACAATTTCCAGTTTTTTGCATTACATAAATTATGTTTTTCTTTTGAAGCTCAGATCAACCCTTCCTCTTGTATAAAGCTTCATTTGAGTATTTTATCTGACAGCCATAAATCCCACCTCTGAATTCCTGAGTTTATTCTGCTCAAAACTTTGAGTTATATTCTACTCAACAAATAGGTTGCCTGGGCCTTTAGAGGGGTTACTCAGCCTTAATATTTTCTATCTCTTCCTTTACTGTGGCTTACACATGAGAAAGATATCGTTAATATGTTAATAGTAAGACTTCATTCAGATTTATGAGCTCTCTATCCCAGTTTTTAGTAATTAGAATCATCTTGACCTGGGTCCTGAACTACAACAATCTATGGATAAAGTACTGTTCACATCTTTGCTCCAACCCACTGCCATTTAGGAAAATCACACCAAATTTTCTGCCTTGTGCAATAAGCTGACAACTTCTGCAACTTCTTCCCTGTTTCACTCATTTAAGGAAAAAAGACAGACTAAGAAATGAAATTCTTTGAACTGCCTCCAAGAAAAATCCCACTTAAATCCTCCATATTATTAACCAAACTCTAAATCTGGAAGGCTTAGTTTTGCTTTGAAACTTCAAATCCACATGTTCCTGAATAGTTTGAGCTTGACAAGTCATATCTTCACCATTTCTCATTTTTGGCAACTCCTGATCCTGTTGAGGTTGTAGGGAATATTATGGGGGCAGGACTGAGGAAGGAGATGGGGTGAGTGCTGTGTGTGTTGGAAAGGAGTTCAGATTTCTCAAATACTCTACAACTTCAGATTTCCCTTAGAAAGAAAATGAATGAATGGTTGAACAGGGAAAATGATTGGTGTACTCTACCAAAAGTAAAACTGTTACTAATATTTTATCAACTTGCTCTTAACTGGGGCTGTTTTATTCCCCTTATGGAAAATCTTTAGAAAATGGGCAGCCCCCACCCAGTTTCTACCTCCAGTCATTGCATTTTAGGCTCTCTTCCCCATAACGTGGCACTGAGTGTGTCATTATTCTAATGTGGGCAATAATACATCTACATTATTTAAACTTAATAAAGGAGTTAAAAGGAAATACAAGTAAGAATGCAAAGTTTTCTGGAGAAAATAAGAGCAAAATTGTATTGTTTTTGTTTATAAAATGATCAGTACTGTTGATTCCATTAAAAGCAAATTCTATGGCCAAAATTAGCAAGACAGGAAACAACGTGTGTTGGAGAGGATGTGGAGAAAGGGGAACCCTCTTACACTGTTGGTGGGAATGCAAGTTAGTGCAGCCACTTTGGAGAACAGTGTGGAGATTCCTCAAGAAATTAAGAATAGAGCTTCCCTATGACCCTGCAATTGCACTGCTGGGTATTTACCCCAAAGATACAGATGTAGTGAAAAGAAGAGCCATCTGTACCCCAATGTTTATAGCAACAATGGCCATAGTCACCAAACTGTGGAAAGAACCAAGATGCCCTTCAATGGATGAATGGATAAGGAAGATGTGGTACATATACACAATGGAGTATTATGCCTCCATCAGAAAGGATGAATACCCAACTTTTGTAGCAACATGGATGGGACTGGAAGAGATTATGCTGAGTGAAATAAGTCAAGCAGAGAGAGTCAAGTATCATATGGTCTCACTTATTTGTGGAGCATAACAAAGAACATGGAGGACATGGGGAGATGGAGAGGAGAGGGAGTTGAGGGAAACTGGAAGGGGAAATGAATCATGAGAGACTGTGGACTCTGAAAAACAACCAGAGGGTTTTGAAGGGGCGGGGGGGGTGGGAGGTTGAGGAACCAGGTGGTGGGTAATAGGGAGGTCATGTACTGCATGGAGCACTGGGTGTGGTGCAAAAACTATGAATACTGTTAAGCTGAAAATAAACAAATAAAAAAAACCAAAAACAAAACAAAACAAAAAAGCAAATTCTATCATTTTAAAATGTTGTCTTATACTATAATATTATCTTCCTATCTCTACCATCTCCTCTCAGAATTTTGAAGAAGAGCAAAGGTGCCATTTACAGAAATGAAAATGAACTTTGTGTCTATCTTCCCCTTCAACCTACATATGGAGAAAGAGGAATCACTCTAAAGGTTTACTCATGACAGGAGAAGAGACATATAAGTTTGATGACAAAGTAATTTCAAGAAATTAACTTTGGTTAATTTATCTGACCTTGCTTTAAGAGTTATAGCTGTGCTGAATCCACAGAGAACTGCAGCCAAGCAGTGCCTTGACTAGTGACTCTAGAAAATGCAGTGGTTTACTGTGGTTGTTCTTTTTCCTATACATAGGAAGATGCTTCCCCCTTTCCTGCTTTTCTTACAACATAGGTATGTTGTTTGCCTGGAAATATCTATTTTTCCCTTTTTCCTTTGCTAGCAGGAAAACTAAATGACTAGAATGAATTCAACCATGGACTTTCCGAGCCACTGAACTCATAATAGTTTACTAGTCCAAGTGCCATGTACTGGTGTGAATACTTTAAGGAATAAATATTGAAATATTAAAAGTAGAATGACCTCTACTCTATAACCTCATGCTCTGTCGAGAGTTGTTACACCATGTTACTGAGCAAGGCCTACATAGGGCCTTTGCTTGTTTTATCACCTTCTGTGGAAAGAATTTTTCCCTCCAGCGGTAATCACTGGCCATAGTTTCTAATCACCTGTATTCTTATTACCATTATAAATCCCTTTGTTGATATTTTTTATTGTTGACACTTCATTATCTATTTAGCAGCCTTCGCTGACAGCTGACTATATGCTAAGCACTGGGAAAGACCCTAGAAGTAAAATGATGGGTAAAATCCAATCTTATTCCTACCTGTATGGTGCTTGCAGTTAAGTTTGGAAGAAAGATATAATGTAATCACAGAAACTGTATCTGAATTTAGTGTTTCAACAAATGCATGGTACAATCAAAATACTATCATTTCATCAATGCATAATGTGTTTTGAAAGATGAAGTGATAATGCAACTGAGATCTGATAGGAAAAGTAAATGATATCTATGGAATTCAGGTGAGGGTGGAAGAGAAGTACAAAATGTTTCAGGCAGAGTAGGATAGCTAAATTTTTCAAATAAAAATATATAGGATGTACTTCTGCTTTGGTAAAGATATGGTAGACATAACTTTCCCTATTCTTCCTGCTAAACACAGCTAAAAACCTTGATCATTACATATAAAAAAAATATAAGGAGACTCTGAAAGGTAAAGAGAAGAAGACAGACTGGATAGGGACCTTATGACCCGAGGAACAATGTGGTGGTGAGTTCCCTGGGCTTGTTTTTTATCTAATATATTCTATATTTAGAGCTAAACAATGAGAAATCTGGGAAATGACAATAGCACAAACAAAAAATGCCTCAAGAAAAGCCTACTCTCTCTAGCCAAAAGATCAGGGAGGGACAATAGGAAGGGATACAATCTTTATAAAGTGATTGCTCTTCTGTAGCCAAACACTGCAGAGATATTTGTGTTTACATTCTCACTCATTCTAGTGAGAGAAAACTGAGTGGGAGCTTAGACCTCTACTTGACTTCTTATTAAGAGGGGCTGTAATGAGGTACGTTAACATCTTTACCAAGGTAGTGTTAGGGATGGCCAAGTATGGATCTGGGATTTCCATTTCTGATGACTGGTAATAAGCTCACATCTTACCCCATTGTTCCATGTTATCAGTAGAAATGATGTGGGAATCCTGGGCCTTTACCCCAACCCACCAGTCACAAAGCACATCTCCTACTGAGGTGTGAGGTCTGTTAGAGAGTCACAGCTTCCACCACATCACCTACCATTATAAAAACCACTCCCCACTATGGTGTTCATGTAGGTGATGTATTTTCATGTAGGTGATGTAGGTGTTCAAGTATGGTGATCATGTAGGAAGTAAAAATTACCATTCCTATCCAGCAGTAATAAGGAGGCACTCCTTCCCTCCTCCATGTACATTTGGTAGCAATGAAGAGAGAGTGGGAAATTTGGATTTCTGTCTGTATCTGGAAGTAATAAGGTAACAGCTCTTCTTCCCTTGCTGGTACAGTGTCTCAGGAAGTCAGCTAAAACAACAACAACAAAAATTTTAAATATCCTGAGTCTCAAAAAAAAAAAAAAGAATGACCAAGTTTCATTTGAATATTATTGTCATACTAAGAACCAGGAAGATCTCAAAGTGAATGAAAAAAAAAAGACAATCAATAGACGCAAACACTTAAGAAGACAGAGTTAGAGTTACCTAAAAAGATTTTAAAATAGCTATAATAGATTATGCTGAGAGAAATAAGTCAAGCAGAGAGAGTCAATTATCATATGGTTTCACTTATTTGTGGAGCATAACAAATAACATGGAGGACATGGGGAGATGGAGAGGAAAAGGGAGTTGAGGGAAATTGGAGGGGGAGATGAACCATGAGAGACTCTGGACTCTGAAAAACAACCAGAGGGTTTTGAAGGGGCAGGGGGTAGGAGGTTGGGGGAGCCAGGTGGTGGGTATTATGGAGGGCACACATTGCATGGAGCACTGGGTATGGTGCAAAAACAATGAATTCTGTTATGCTGAAAAGAAATATAAAAAAATAAATTTCTTTCTTAAAAAAAAACAGCTATAATCTCTCCTCTTTCATTCATGATTTTATTTATTTGAGTCCTTTCTCTTTTCTTTTTGATAAGTCTAGCCAGGAGTTTATCAATCTTATTGATTCTTTCAAAGAACCACCTCCTAGTTTCATTGATTTTTTTTCTATTTTTTTTTTTTTTTTTGGTTTCTATTTCATTGATTTCTGCTCTGATCTTTATGATTTCTCTTCTGCTGGGTTTAGGGTTTCTTTCTTGTTCTTTCTCCAGCTCCTTTAGGTGTAGGGTTAGGTTGTGTACTTGAGACCTTCACAAAACAAACTGGGGGTTGCTGGGGGGAGGTGGGGTTGGGAGAGGGGGAGGGGGCTTATGGACATATCCATAAGGGTATGTGCTATGGTGAATGCTGTGAAGTGTGTAAACCTGGCGATTCACAGACCTGTACCCCTGGGGATAAAAATACATTATATGTTTATAAATAAAAAAAAAAAAAGAAAAAACAGCTATAATAAAAAGGCTTTAATGAGTAATTATGAACACATTTGAAACAAATGGAAAAATGGAACACCTCAGTAAAAATGACTTGTCAAAAAAATAGAAAATATGAGGAAAAATCAAATGGAAATTTTAGAATTGAATATAACAGCTGATGTGTAATGCTCAGTGAATGGACAGAGATTTTAGAATTGACTATAATACATGATGCATATGCTCAGTGAATGGGCTTAACAGCAGAACACAGAAGATGGGGGCAAAAATAACAAGCTGGAAGATAAAGAATAAAAATGGAATGACAAAGAAACCCATGCCAAGACATGTCATTATTAAACTGAAAACTAAGGCGGAGGGGACTTGAAAGCACCCAGATAAAAATGACACCATACCCATGAGTAAAAACAATTGGAATGGTTGCATTTCTCTTATCAGGGAGCCAAGAAACCAAGAAGGAACTGTCTACCCTGGATACTCTATCCAGCAAAATATCCTTCAGGAATGAAGGGAAATTCAAGATAAATGAAGGAAAACCAAGAAAACTGATTGCAATAGACATACCCTAAGAGAATAAGGGAAGTCCTCTAGGGGCACCTGGGTAACTCAGTGGGTTAAAGCCTCTGCCTTCGGCTCAGGTCATGATTCCTGGGTCCTGGGACTGATCTCTGAATCAGGCTCTCTGCTTAGCAGGGAGCCTGCTTCCTCCTCTCTCTCTGCTTGCCTCTCTGCCTACTCGTGGTCTCTGTCAAATAAAAAAAAAAATCTTAAAAAAAAAAAAGAAAAGAAAAGGAAGTTCTCTATAGAGATGCTGTAGATGTTCTGAATGTATGTGGAGGAAATATTTAAGGCTGTATAAACAGTGAAAGATAAGGAAGGATAAATGGGGTAATATTTCTATTCTCTATCAAACTGGGAAAATAACACCAAAGGACTATAAGTTACATTTATGTAATTTAATATCTAGAGCAAACCTAAGACTGACTCAAAGAGATACACTCAAAATCACTACAAAGTGGAATTTAGATGTTTAAGTAACTTACAGAAAAGGCAGGGCAAAAGAAATCAGACAACAATAAACACAAAAATATAATGTCAGGCTGCATAAAATTATTTTAAATGTAAATGAATTAAATACATTAAGTAAAAGGTAGAGATTGGCAGAGTCAATTAAAAATATCCAACTGTAGGGGCGCCTGGGTGGCTCAGTGGGTTAAAGCCTCTACCTTCGGCTCAGGTCAAGATCCCACGGTCCTGCGATCAAGCCCCACATGGGGCTCTCTTCCCAGCAGGGAGCCTGTTTCCATTCCTCTCTCTCTGCCTGCCTCTCTGCCTACTTGTGATCTCCGTCTGTCAAATAAATAAATAAAATCTTTTAAAAAAAATCCAACTGTATCCTGTCTATACAAAAATCACTTCAAACATAATGATATAGGCAGATTAAAAATAGAAGAATGGACAAAGATATAAAATAAAGAGTTTAGTTAAAAAAGCAGAAGTGGCTACTTTCCTATCAGATAAAACAGAATTCAGAGCAAGTAAATTATCCAGAGAGAGAGAGGAACATCATATAATGATAAAAGATCAGTCTAGGAAGAAAGTGTAGCAATTCTAACTTTGTATGCACCAAACAACAGAGATGCCAAATATGTGAAAGAGAAACTGATACAACTAGAAAAAGGAATAGACATACTGATAATTATACTTGAAGATCTCAACAATTCTTTCTGAGCAAGTGATAAAATGACTAGACAGAAAATGAGTAAGGATATAGAAGAACTCAACGTTAGCATTAACCACAGGATCTATTTGACATTTATAGACTATGCAACAACAGCAGAATAAATATTCAAGTGTTGATGAAATATATATCAAGACAGAGTATATCTTGGGTCACAAAACAAACCTCAAAAAAGGTTAAAAAAAATGTTCTCTCATCACAGTGGAATCAAAGCAGAAATTAATAAGAGAAAGACAACTAGAAAATCTCCAAACACTCATAAACAACATAGCCTGTGGGTCACAGAAGTCTCAGGGGAGATTAATTAAAAAAAAAAATGAATTGAATGAAAATGAAAATACCTATCCAAATTTGTAGAATATAACCAAAGCATTCCTGTGAGGAAAATTTATAGGGCTAAATGCATACATTGGGAAAGAGGGAAAGTAGCCAATCAATAAGCACCCAGCTCAGGAATTTAGAAAAAGAAGAGCAAACACAAAGCAAGGAAAATAAATAAATAATAAATGTAAGGGTTAAAGTATATGAAAACAAAAATAATATAGAAAACCAATGAAATGCTTGTTTGAAAAAAAAAAATCTATAAAATTGACACCTCTAGCACGACTGACAAAGAACAAAGAGACGATACAAATTACCAGTGTTGGGAATGGACTGATGTATCATTACTGATTCTGCAGACATCAAGAAGATAAATGGGAAAACTACAAACAACTCTACATATTTACATTAGGCAACTTAAACAAGGAGACATTTACTTGGAAAACAAACTACCACAACTCATCCAATATGTAATAGATCACTTGAATGACCCTATGCCTACTATTGAATTTGACTTCATAATTTTACAAGTTCCCAAAAAGAACTCCCCTGCCCCATATGGTTTCACTGGAGAATTCTACCAAATGTCTAAGGATGAAATGATAGGAACTTTCTATTATCTCTTTCAGAAAATAGGAGAAGGAACACTTCCTAAATCAGTCTATGAGGCCAGCATTACTCTGACACAAAAACTGGATAATGATATTGGAGAAAACTATAGACCAGTATCTTTCATGAACATGGATGCAAAAATCCTCAAAAGCATATTAGCAAATTAAACCCAACAGTGTGTAAAAATAATTATCCACCATGACCAAGTGGAATTTATACCATGGATACAAGGCTGGTTCAGTGTTCAAAAATAAATAAATGTAATCCACAGTTTTGACAGGCTAAAGAAAAATATTCATGGTCATATCAATTGATGCACGAAAAACATTTGACAATGTTCAACATCCATTTTTGATAAAAATTCACTAAAGAGTAGGAATGGAGAGGAATTTCCATAGGTTGATAAAGAACATTTACAGGATATCTATAGATAAAATTATAATTACAGGTAAAATATTGAAAACTTCCTACTGTCAGAAATAAGGCAAGTATGTCTACTCTTACCATTCTTATTTAACTTAATGCTGGAAGTTTTAGGCAGCAAAATAAGGAAAACAAATATGTTAAAAAAAACAGAAGGAATAAAACTGCCCATATTTACATACAACATGATTATATAGAAAATGTTAAGGATTTTTAAAAACATAAAGAAAAAGAAGGGGCCGCCTGGGTGGCTCAGTCAGTTGAGTGTCTGATTTCAGCTCAAGTCATGATCTCAGGGTTGTGGGATTGAGCCTCGTGTATGGCTCTACACTCAGCCAGAGTCTCCTTGTCCCTCTCCTCCTCCTTCTCCCCCTGCTATCTCTATCTGTCTCTGTCCCTCACGTTAAAAAAAAAAATCTTTAAAAGATATAAATATATATATGTGTGTGTGTGTATATATATACCTATTTTATATATATATATGAAATTAAAAAAAAAGAAAGCAAAAGAAAAAAAAAGATAATCCTAGAATTATTAAAAGGAGTTCAACATGGTCACAGGATATAAGAAGCATACAAAAATCAACTATATTTCTAGGCAGAAATATAAATTTCTGCCTGCAGAAACAAAAATTAGAAATTTAATGCCATTTCTAGTTATTAAAAAATGAATTTCTTGTGGTGCCTGGGTGGCTCAGTGAGTTGAGTGTCCAGCTCTTGACTTTTGGCTCAAGTGGTGATCTCAGGGTCCTGAGATTGAGTCCTGTACTGAGCTCCATCCTCAGCAGGGAGTCTGCTTGGGATTCTCTCCCTCTCCTCTCTGTCCCTCCTTCTGCTTGCTGTTTCTGAAATAAATCATTAAATCTTTAAAAATATGAATTTCACAAGTATAAATCTAACAAAATGTGTACAGAACTCTTATGTTGAAAACTATACAGTGTTGATGAAATGAATCAAAGATCCAAATAAATAGAGAGACATGCTGTGTTCATGGATTGGAAGACTCAACATAGTAAAGACTTCAGATCTTCTCAAATAGATATAAAGGTTTAACAAAATAGCTATCAAAACTCTAGCAAGATTTTTTCTTTTTGCAGATATACACAAGATTAGTCTAAATTTCCCATGGAATGGCCAAGAAACTAGTTAGTTATTCTATTAACAGAATAGTTAAAGATTTTTGATAAAGAAGTATGAAGAAGGAGGAATAAATTTACTCAAGTATAAGAATCACATTTTTATGTAATCAATAGTGTGTGGTATTTTTGAAGCAGTAAACATAGCACAGCAGTCAAATAAAGGAAAAATGGTATGGAAAAATTAGATATCTGTATGCAGAAAATTAGCAAACCTTAATCTAGGTTTTATGCTTAACTGAAAATGGTTCATAGACCTAAATGTAAATTGTAGAACTATTAAAATTTTGAAAAAAAATAAGAAAGCATCTTCAGGATCTAGTGATAGGCAAAGAATTCTTAGACTTAACACTAAAAGCATGAACCATAAAAAAAAGATAAATTTGAGTTCATCAAAATTGAAATCCTTTGTTCTGTGAAAGACCCTAATTAATAGGTCTTAATTAATAAGATAATAACAAAGGGTCTTAATTAATAAGATAAAAAGATGGGTTTGTAGATTGGAGAAAATATTTGTAAACCAAATAATCTGACAAAGAACTAGTATCTGGAATATATAAAGACCCTTCAAAATTCAACAGTGAATAAATACTCAAATCATAAAATGGGCAGATAAATAGATATTTCATCAAAGAGGGAATGAAGATGGCAAATGATCACATGAAAAGAATTTCAGCAACATTGATATAGGGAAATGCAAATGAAAACTCCCATGAGATAACACAACATACTTGTCAGAATGGCAACAATAAATTAAAAAAAAAAAAATGTGTCAATACCAGATGCTGGAGGATATGCAGAGACACTTGGTCATTCATACATTCACTGATGAGAATGCAAAATGGTACAGCTGCTCTTATAAACAATCTGGTAGTTTCTAAAAAAAAAAAAAAAAAAAAACCACACAAAAAACACCTAACTATCATAAGCCAAAGCAAGTGCAGTTGCACTCATGAAAATTTATGTCAGTGAGAAATGAATATTTCCATACAAAAACTCATGCACAAATATTTAGAACACCTTTTTTTTTTTTGTTATGGCCTAAAAGTGAAAAGAACTCAATGTCCTTCAAGGAAAGAATGATTAAACAGTGATACATATGTATTATGGAGTACTATTCAGCAATGAAAAATAATGTGAGACTCTTACACACAGCAACCTGAATGAATCTTCCAAGTATTATGCTCTGTGAAAAAAGCCAGTTGCAAAAAATTACATGCTGTATTATTCCATTTATTTAACATTCATGAAATGACATAATAATAGAAGAACAAGTGATTGGTTGTTACTAATTAAGGAGGGTTGGGGTGGAAGGAAAGTTGGTGTGACTATAGGAAGGAAACAAATGGATGTGTGTGGTGATGCAAATATTCTGTATCTTGATTTCACAGTTAATATCCTGGTTGTGATATTATAATAATTTTGCAGGATGTTATGATTGGAGGAAACTGAGTAAAAAGCACAAGGGTTCTTGCTGTATCATTTCTTACATTTTCCAGTGTACCTAAAGTTATCTTAAAATGTCTAATTAAAAATACAGGGTTTCCAATTGAATCTGAAAGGTCTATGGGAAATACTTTTATTATTATTTTTTATTTTTACAAGATTTTTATTTCTTTGAGAGAGAGGGTGACAGAGAAAGAGAATGAGCATGGAGAGTGGCAGAGGGAGAGGGAGAAGCAGACTCCCCACTGAGCAGGGAGCCCGATGTAGGGCTCGATTCCAGGACCCCAGGATCATGACCTGAGCTGAAGGCAGACACTTAACTGACTGTGCCACCCAGGCGCCCCAGGACATACTGTTAATAAAAGTAATTATTGTTTATCTGAAATTCAGATTTAACTAGGAACTCCGTATTTTCTCTGGCATCCTTAGGGCAGAAGAAATCTATGCAGTGTTTGAGTGGCATGGAGACCATGGTATGTTAAGTGAAAATGTGGACATGTCCAGGATACAACAGACAAATAGGATGTGTTTAGCTGAGTTGTTTAGTCTCACCTAAACACAACATCTTTGTTGAGACTGGAGTATGTGAGTCAGACGACATACCTAATAAATAATACTTCTGTGAATATTTTTTGCAGAAAAGGGGAATACCAATGTATGCTTATGCAAAAGCAGCATTTCTTTTCAAATTATTATATATATTTATATCATAATGTATATATTGTATATATTTATATATTCTATACATTTATATTATAGTATGTATAATTTAATTCTAATATTAAATTATTAAATTATTTCATGTAAAGATTTCTTGGTCTTCCTATTCTCTTTCTCTGTCATTTTTGATCTTGCTTTCTAATTCTCTAGAGCACCATTCTGTGTGCCAGCAAAACTTAAAATTGAAGTAAACACTGGATTTAAAAAACAATAATTTGTTTTATTCCAGCTTCTGCCTTATGAATTATATATTCCTGCTTTAATATCCCAAGACTTTTCTCTTTCCCCAATTATTTGTAAACACCCCTTTCAGAACTTTTGCTTGACCCTAAGCATTCTGGAAGAGGAGTCATCTAAACATTTTCTAGCTGTTTGCACAGAGGTTCCTCCTGATCGCAAACCTGTCCCTGTGGTCTGGGGATTCTAGAGAGGGTATCCTTCAGGGTTGGCAGCCCCTTGAAAGTCCCACAGAAATGGCTTTTACTTTGATAAGTGAAGCAGGTTCTCCTTACTGGATAGAACACTAAGGCACATGTGGGAATGCAGAGGCATCTTCAGCTGCTATTCATGTTGGAAGTGGCTGGAGTGTTCCTGCCCTCCCAGAAGTGCAAACCACAAAATGCATTGTAGATATCATCAAGAATGAGACCTTGGTTTATCAGTTATCTTTGCCGTTCCCGAGTCTTCGGGTATTGTGTGCATTGGGTATCTCTCCTATCTATTCAGCTGGGCCTTCCCTTTGTAAGAGCAACTTTCTTTTCTCTGAGCTATTGCTTGCCTAAAATTTTCATAATAAACTTGAATCAAAATGAACAATCTGCAAAGAATATAGAATGATAGTGCATTGTACCTTCTCATATGTGAGTAACACAAATAAGTGGGCGATAACATAGTGTACATTTTTATAAAGCTATACAAAGGAGCCGCGTAGAACTTTTGAAGTAGGAGACCAGTAAGAGTTGTGAACAATTTGTGCTGTTCTGTACCAATAGCTATTTTGGAAAATTTGTAGTGGGATGACCAAAAGTCTTTGTCTGTAGCACATGTCCACAAATAAAGTGAAGAGAAACATGTTCCTCCCTTCACTTTTGCCAGCTAGCCACAAGGAACAAATCTTCTATCCTTATTATCTCTTGGTATTGACCTTTTGGAGTATATTTTTAACTGAGTTGAAAAGGCTTTACCTAGGAATAGAAATTTTTAAAAATCAACCTAAAACTTTTGCATTAATTTATTATCTAGCAGGCAGAAGGCATCGATGGTAAAGAACTTGATGAATGAAAATTGGGTACAATTCTGAAAATTGGTCAGGAGAGCCAGTGCATTGCCAAAAACAATGAGGGTGGTGTCTGATACTGGGATTGGCACATGGTATAGGTACTCAGTGAACATTTGCTGAGTGAAGGAGTCAGGAAAGAGGATAGCTCTGAAGATACACCTTACCCACTTTATGATTTTGCTGCCACCAAGCTTACATGAAATTATAAATGCTTGTAGCTGAAAACAATGTCTTGCAACATCTATAACTTCTGCATATTGACATCTAGATTCCCCTATACCTTTCTAGTGCTCTGAGGTATGTCCAACACCTCATTATTTTATATCTGTATGACTTGATAATTTCCTAGAAATTTCCGTGATTCCATTTTCCATTTTTTCCCCCCTTTTTGAACTACTGACTCTGGAGCTGACTTTCACAAAACTCAACTTTTAACTTCTCATACAATTTCACATAAATATCAATGACTCCTCATTGCCTATTGGAAAGAGTCTTTAGGATAATATTTATGCCCATAAATATCTGACTCAGACTACACTACGAACCAATCAATTATTCACAAACTGCTTCTAAAGCAATATTAATGATCTGTTCATGTGCCCAAATTTGCCTTTCCCATCACTGTTAAAAATCCTAAACTTTCTATAAATTTCATCTCTCACTCATTTCTCTTGTTCACTAGCTCTTTTCTACTTCCAGTTCTCAGTACTTGGTGATCACTTTCCTTTAGAACTTCTGTATATTTGTAGTTGCACTGCTGGTATGGCAGATTTCACAACTTATCTTCCATGGCCATGTATCTTTAATATTCTGAATTATGGTGTCCCAACTAGATTATAAGCACTGCCTTGGGGACACTGCTTCATATATATATATATTTTTATTTTAACTTTGACCTTCAGCATAATTTTGTTCCTTTAATAGGGTCCCAAGAAAATGTTTTCTTTTCATACCCCTGCCCTCTTTATATCTTGTGATTCAGTAAGACACATTCCCAGAAACATCATTGCAAATGCATGGCCCACTGGTGGCAAGAAAATGATTTTATCTTTGGATGTGCTGACAGGTGGTCAGCTCTCTGGACCTGCCACATCTGTTACCAACTGATAGTCAGGAATCCCATTTCTTGTGCCTGCCTGAGCTTTAGGGACATGGAAGAAGAGGTACCAGCTCAGAGACGCCTAAGACTCCATGTGCCGAATCATATCTTAAGTGTTGCAGTGAGCAACAGGGCTCAGCAGGGGGATTTTGTTCCCAACTGAAAGCTTGACAGCAAAGAAATCCTTCATGCTTGCGCATGCGATGCAGACCAGTGAAGCCTCAGTCGAGGTATTTATTTTCCCCTTGGAAGCCACTGCCTTTAGATTGAATAATGTAGGAGTGTCTCAGTGGTCTCCATACTGTTTGGAAAGTATGCTGTTGTCTGTATTCTGTAGTGGAAAATAAGAAAAGAGTATGGGAAAGATGTGGCTAAAAACTCTGCATTTTTTTTCTTGTGGTTAGCAAAGTTTTAGGCTTTTACACGAATTGCGTAATATTTTATCATAGTGCTGATATATTCAGTAGACCAATATAAGTCCTAGACAATGTATTATGTAGAGCTATATGCTAGACAGTAGGGATGGGGGAAGATCCAGAGGGGATAAATACCTTCTACATTTAAAACAAGCAAACAAAAAATGCCTGTCAGTATACATAGAGACGTATGAGACAAATTTTATAGAGAACTGAAATGGGAACCCACAGTTCTGTGCTTTAGAATCAAGAGTCTAAATTATGTTCTCAGTTGAACTTACTGAGAGGCCTTAGAAGAACCAGTGACCTTCGCTGAGCCTTAGTTTTCTTAGTTTTGAAACAGAAATGATACTAACCTCCTTGACAAACACATAGGGTTGATATAATTTGATAGAAGAATAGTTTGTGAACTGTTAAAAGTAATATGAAGATAAGATATTATATTTGCTGCTATTATACTAAAAGGGAGGGGTCTAAGCTAGGGGTTGTCCAAGCTGGGAAGTGTTAGAAATGAAAGGTTTTTTGAAGCAACAATATTTAGGAAGAATTTCGGAAGATGCCGGTGGTTACTGTGTCAGTAAAGAGGAGGAAGAAATAATTTAAGCTGTAATTCCCATTACAGAATTGTCCTGAAATGGTACATTTAGCCATGATTATGGTGTTGATTCTTAGGTATCAGAAAACAATCAACAAATATCTTTATTTGGTTTCACTTTAGTGCTTTGTGCTAAGGATCATAATGATGAACCAAGCATCATTTGGCCTCAAGGAGTTTACAGAAAGAAGGAAATCATTACCCTAAATAAGACTGTTGATCTAAGTTTGACCAGAGGGGTGAAAATTTGAGGATGTGCACATGTAAACTTCTCATTTCATCCTACTTCTAATCAAATATCAAATACTTCCCTTTTAATTTTATTTGAATTTAATTAATAGCTATAATTATATGTTTAATGTATTGTATATATTTATTTAAATTTAATAATTTACTTGAATTCATTATATTCTCATTTTCCTTTTTTTTAACTAATAGTCTCAAAGATCAGTCAAGTGAATTTTTCTGATCAATAAATGAACCTTTATCATGGGTTCATATGAGAAACCTTTATCAGAGTCTGAAATCTGAAACATAGTTTTGAGTTTTATAAAATATACTCACAAATACTGCTGCCAGAGTTTGGATTATACCACGGAACAAACTCCAGCATTATGGAGTAGAAAGGAAAAGAGCAAGATCTGAAATAAATGTGCCCTGAGTTTAAGGAGGTTCTGCCAAAAAAGGATGTTCTATATTCAGAATCTGAATGGTCTGTTGGAGGGCATGGACATGTCCAGATAGATCAGGAGAGTACCAAAATGGACATTCTGGCAGATTTTCCCTAAAATTTAGAGAGTCAAATGGGACAGCAGTTTGGTAAGTGGGTAGAATGTATGTCTATCATTAGGAAACTTGATCAGGCAAGGCAGGCCCAAAAGCTTTAAGGGCCAAGGTATCAGGCAGGTCATCTGGACCCAGGCCAGGGAATAAAATGTAGTGAACTATTTGCCTCTAAGGTTCAAGTCTCATTCTGTGCCTTTTCTTGTATTGTTTTCTCTATTCTTTTCCACACTGTTGTTTGCCATCTCCCAGGCTGACCCAATGTCTCTTTTCTGTGACCTCATAACATCTTATAAATGTACCACTTTATGTTGTCTTTTTCACTTGACTGCAACTCCCTCCTCTGTATCTCAGGACCTTATACAGTGCCTAGCACACAATGTCACTTAATTTTTAAAGAAGATGCATGGATTGTTGGGTGAGTGGGTGGGCAGATGGACAGAGGAAACCAGCTGAAGAGGACTAGAAAATAAACTTGGGCATAAGGGCAAAATTAGAATTAGAATTTAAGGTTAAGTCCATTGATCATCAAAAGTGGCATTACATTGACTTTCAAAGTGTTGTGGCATGGCTCAATAAATGTATCATTTTCAGATCAGGATTGGTTTAAAGGCACAGCTGGCAAGGTTAAGTGAGTTTTCAAGGTCCTAGAGCTGGTAGGTGGCAGAGATGTATTCAAATGCAAGTCAGTCTAACTCTGCATGGCCATACTTTGCATTTCCCATGCCATGTAATTTTCCTAGGACAGAGGAAGCATAACACTTTCACAATTATTAAGACCAAAAACCTCAAATTATATAAACTTGCAATTTATGATGCCAAAAATCTTCATTTTAAGGAATATTCCTTTTTGAAAATATTAAATAACCATAGTAGTTAAAATAAATCAAATAACCTATATGTCCTTCACTAGATGAATGAGTAAAAAAGCTGATACATGCAGACAATGGAGTATTATTCAGGGGGGTGATAATGCTAGAAGATTTAGTCAAATATGATAGGACAGTTGCGAGCCAAGTTTTTTGCTGTTGGAGAAGTTACAATTATTGAAATGGAGAAGACTTGTATGAAGTCTAGTTACTATACCTGGAAATATCAGTGCAATGTAATGGAGATGAGGGGGAGAGAGAGAGAGAGAGAGAGATGTGTGCACACATGGGTCTGTGTAGGGAAGATGTGTATGAATTTCCTAGCTTTGTCCACTGAAATGACATGGGAAAAGCAATAATTCAGTAGCATGAGAGCCAATATCTTGGGCTTCTAACTACTACTGTACAACTAAAAGTATCAGGGATCTTTGTAGAAATGCCTGAATCTAGGACTGGGGCAAGGGAATTATAGAAGCCTGAATGATCTTCTGCCACAAAGGGAAGATGTACTCAAAGAATGATAGGGACAGGTGAAAAACGCAGAGAAGCCAAGTCCATTGAGCTTCCACTGGGCAATCTGGGGCAATTTCGGTATCAAAATAAATTATGGTAATAAATTATAACATTATAAGTAGAATAGGTGACCACAAGACTCTTGTGGTATAAATTAATTAATACAAAGATTGCTGTGGGATGGGGTATTAATATATTTTCAAATAAGCTCCCTTCAAAATACTTATTTACAAAAGAAAGATAGTATCTTCATGGTGGAAAGCTTGGCAGACTTTAATTAAGGGGTTAACATGAATATCATCATTATTGGTACAAATTGAAATGATATGGTAACTGATAGGTTATTAAGAGAACACAGCATCACTTTCTCATTGTCCAGTCAGTGATACATAATCTCATCTAATCATGATATGAGGAAGCTTCACATATATTCTGATGGGGGAATATACTACACTACAAAATATCTGCCCTATAATCTTCAAATAGTTGAGTTCACAAATGTCAGGGCTAAAGTAAAGAACTATTTCAGACACTGATGGCTAAAGAGACATGAAAACGAATGCAATATGTGATTCTGAACTGGATCTTTTTCTATTAAGGACATTATTAGGACAATTCATGAAAGTTGAATGAGGTCAGTGTGAGATAGTAGCAGTGTATCAATGTTAATCCTCTGATTTTAATTGCTGTATTTTGGTTATGTAGGAGAATTTCCTTTTTGTAGGAAATAAATACTGACACATTCAGAGCTGATGTAGCATATGTTTGGCAACCCATTTTGAAATGATTCAGGAAAAAAGTTCTTTGTACTCTACTTGCAAATTTCAGTAAGTTTGAAATTATTAAAAAAAAATTTTTTTAAAGCAAATTGCCTTCAGTCTCCAAACCCAGACACATTTAAAACCTTGACAGGTGTGAAAAGTTTATGAGCCATTTAACTGGCTCAGGTCTACATTTCTTAAAGTTTGTATTTTGGTCTGGAACTTCATATTAGTACCTGATATTTTAGGATATAGGGAGAAACTCTATCATGATTTACACTCAAATAATAAATCCAAAAGTTAATAAATCCAGACATAAATGAAAATCATTAAGCATTTTAAAACATCAGCTTAGGCTGGATAAGTCACTTGCTGGACTTTTTAAGGACTTTTTAAGGACTTTCTAAGTCCTTAATTATAAACCCTGAGTTCCAAATTAACCATTGTCTATAGAGACCAGTGTTCAGAATAGTGTTGTGATTCCCTTTCTTCTACCCATCCTTGTACAGGAAATTTGACTGGAATAATAGTGATTAAAACAGCAAGATACAGGCATTTCTAGGTAACATCATCAGAACAAACATAAAATCTACACTGTAATTCCTAGTATGTGTTATACAGCTGGAGATCCAGCTAATCGTGGAATCAGAATTCACTGAGTTGGCTTTCAAGTTTTCATTTAGGATTATAAAACTTCAACATCAATCAACTGATAGATTATAAAGGAATTACCCATTTACAACACATATTATTGTTATGTATTTAAAATTATTCTTTTGAACAAAAGGTTGCCTTGTCTCATTGAAAAAAATATGATTGTTGTACACACAAATAATAGAATGTATACGTCCAGAGAGGTTTTTTTCAAGAGGAAGACATCTTTAAATCATTTAAACATACTTATCTGTATGCTGTATGCTTACATAAGTATGTAAACATACTTATCTGTATACTTATATGTAAGCTGGAAGGAAACAGCTTGAGAGTCGCTTTGCCCGGAAATCTAGTATGGACTTTGGATATGTGGAATAGGCATTGAAGTCTTAGAACTGCCTTCATGCTTGAAATGGGTCATGTTCTGACATCTTTCTGGTATATTTTAGCCCGGAGGGGGAATTATGGAAACCCAGAATATTATAACAGATATCATTGTGCCCAAACTAATATATTATCGTGTAGGCAGAAGAGTTCATGAATTGTTTTATTGTTTACTCCCATCTAGATAAATTTAACTATATGTTACAAATTGTACTTTGCCTTTTCTAATTCCTTTTTTTTAAATTTTTTATTTATTTCTTATTTTTTTATAAACATATAATATATTTTTATCCCCAGGGGTACAGGTCTGTGAATCGCCAGGTTTACACACTTCACAGCACTCATGATAGCACATACCCTCCCCAATGTCCATAACCCCCTTCCCGTATCCCAACCCCACCTCCCCCAAGCAACCCCCAGTTTGTTTTATGAGATTAGGAGTCACTTATGGTTTGTCTCCCTCCCAATCCCATCTTGTTTCATTTATTCTTCTTCTATCCCCCTAACCCCCCATGTTGCATCTCCATGTCCTCATATCAGGGAGATCATATGATAGTTGTCTTTCTCTGATTGACTTATTTCACCAAGCATGATACCCTCTAGTTCCATCCACGTCGTCGCAAATGGCAAGATTTCATTTCTTTTGATGGCTGCATAGTATTCCATTGTGTATATATACCACATCTTCTTTATCCATTCATCTGTTGATGGACATCTAGGTTCTTTCCATAGTTTGGCTATTGTAGACATTGCTGCTATAAACATTCGGGTGCACGTCCCCCTTCAGATCACTACATTTGTATCTTTAGGGTAAATGCCCAGTAGTGCAATTGCTGGGTCATAGGGTAGTTCTGTTTTCAACATTTTGAGGAACATCCTGCCTTTTCTAATTCTTAACAAGATTGCTTTGCTTGGGAAAACTATTTTAGACTCCTAGGTTTTCCTATCGGATGAAATCTTAGAGATACCAATTCCCATTTACTCATTTTATAGATATTCTTTGCCTTGCATTTTGTTAATGGAGTTAAATTACATGTTGGTTTCTTCCTAATCATAGTATAGCAGATTATTAAAAGGAGCAGCTTAGGTCAGAGCTTGAAATTTCGGTGCTCCATAATGTATATTGTTGTCAACAAGTCCTTTGACTCAACTCTAGACCCCAATAGTAAACCAGAAATAGGCAAGACCACTTAACTCATTAACTCATCAAAAACCCATTGTGCCTATTTATCACACTTTCTTGAGGCACTGAAGAAGACTATTTTTAATGGGTGCAATATTCCAAATAGTGGAACAGAAGAGACCTCATAACAACAAAATGCCTAGTAGACCGTGCCCCACACATCCCCTTGCTTGCCCGAGATCCTGGACTAAACACACAGCAACAACTTCCATTCACGATCATGGGCTCTCTGCCTGCCCTCTTGCACATACCTCCCTGAAACTCTCCTTATAAATAGATGGGTGTCCATCTTGTTGTTGGGTGTCCATCAGTTGTTAAGGCTTGAGCCTGCCACCTCTCCTGGCTCCTGGCACCAGAAATAAATTTCCCCCTTTCTCTTTTCCAAATTCTCATCTCTTGAGTTTTTGGCTTCTCTTGTGATGAGTTTGCCCCAGTTTCTTCAGCAACAGCATTGGCAAAGCCAGCCAGGAGGTATGCTTTTGATTTACCCATCCCCATTGGGATTCCCTGGGATAGAGCAGTTGGCTGCATAGCACACTGGCTGACCTGTTCCTTTCCAGAGTTAGTGGCTATAGCTATGATAGATTGATCAGTACCATTGTCAAGGACCCAGAATGTCCCATCCCTTCTTTGTAGAGCAAGAATTCCTGTCCCCTTCAAGGTCCTTCTAACTGAACTAAAAATAAAATGGACATGGCACAGATTAATAGGAAAAACTCAGATTTAGTAGTGTACATAACAGGAATCCACACGGTCATGGAGATTCCAAAGACAATCAGGCAAACTGAGGTATATATGTCATTCTGAACTAGGAAAAGGGGATAGGGGCCTGGGACTTAAAAGGGAAGGAATGCAATTCACAGGAAGTTTTTTTTTTTTTTAAATAATGTTTTGTAAACAAATGTTTGCTCTGCCATATAGCTAGCTTACTCATATCAAATTTATCTCTTATCATAGTATAATTCTGGAAAGACCCTCCAATTTAGATTCTTCTGTGTAGTTGAGGGACAAAATTTCTCTTGAGCCTACAGGATCTCTCTTGCCTTCAGCTCAAAATAATGCACAGGTCAAAATGCTGCTCCTATCTTGGAGCAGCCTGCCCTCGGCTCACACAGCATAGTAAAGATTGAAGGAACGACCTAAAGAAGGCTTAGCAATATGCCAGAGAAGTTCACAGAGAGGGTTCATAGTAAAATTCAGCTTGTATTTGGTTTTAAATGCTTTGGGGAAACTTCTCCCCATCCTTGGGTTAGTATAGTTCCACGTATTTTCACAATTCCTAGTGTAACCAAACAAATGTGAGTTTGCTCCTTGGTGAGTCACAGATAGAAATTACACCAGGTTGAGTTGTCACACAAAATAAACTTTGTTTGCAGCAAATAAGGAGATCACAGGGAATAACTTCCAGAGCTATGACTCTCTAAAGAAGTGTGAATGGGTTCCTTTTATTTAGGGTTAGGATGAATGTTTAGGTAGAGAAGCCTTGTCATCATATAGAGATGCAGGCATAAAGTTGGTCATGGGCATTAAGGCAACATGTCTGTACATACATTGTGTATTATGTAAATGAGGCTTGTGCTCCTCCTCAGGCAGAGATTTTAGTATTATAATGAGGTAAATGTAACTGTTGGTTATTCTAGCCATCACTCTATGGTTCATCCGTACAAGTGAAAATTAGGGGTTTAACTCAACCTGGTCTGCATTGTCTGGACCACAGGAGCTCTTCCTCTGGGCAGTCATTATTGCTTGAGGGGTAGTTTTGATTTCTGTCATAGGATGTTGTGTCCATAGGGTCTTTTGTGTGAGTTAAGTGATAAACTGGAAAGAAGACCTAAGGAAAAATGTGGGACTAAAGTCAGTGGGTACAAGCAGGTGAGCAGCAAAAGTCAGGTCTTGAGTTATAGCTGGTCACATTACCATTCAATTTTGAAGAACCTTTAGTCCCTCAGTTTGTCTTTCAAAATATTGTGTCCAGGACTGAGCCACAGTGTCCTGGCTATGGTTGGACCTAAAAGGAAAAGGTTGTGTGAGTCATTATAGTCCATGAGACAGCTTGACTCATCTCCAGTTAACAACTCTATATTCTGCTTAGAAAGGACCTCTTTTTTGTGGTATGATTCTCAAGGTCCAGAGTGACAGTAGTTAGAGGATTTGAAAATGATTTTTAATAGAAGAGTCTAGGGAGTGCTATAGAGGTTGTATTTTTTTTTTTTTTTTTTTTTTTTTTAGTGAAGTATGTTTCCTAGCTGGTCTGTTGTACATGTGTAGGGGAGCAGAATTTGCTACCCCAAAATATATATCTTTGGCATAAAGGATTATTTTAGGCTGATTATTTTTAAGAAACTGCAAATATTGGATAAGCTCTGAAAACCAAGAAGGTATTCCTGTGTAAGAGATATTTATATGTGTAAGAGAAATCTCTATTTGTAAGAGTGTCTCCTTATCTATACCAGAAAAATGGAAGGGAGTCACTCTGAATCTGCAGAAACCCTCATCAAAGGAAAAGACAACAGCCTTAATCTGCACAATAAATGTTGCTCTTGTTCACTGTCTTTTATTAGTAACCTCTCTCAACTAGCCCTCTGTCCCCAACATCTTGTCTTTAGTTGAAGATGGTATTTAAGGTGATGGGTTGGCCATTTAGTAGAGTGACACAGTTTTCCTAGGATTCTCCTCTGTATACCATAGGTATACATGTTACTAAACTTCTGTTTGGTTTTCTCCTGTTAATCTGTCTTTTATCAATTTAATTATAGGATTAGCCATAGAATGCTTCAAGGAAAAAAGGAAAAACTTTTTCACCCCTACACATGTTTTCATAGATTTGTTTCAGCAGCAGAAGGGCTTGTCATTTTGGATAGAAAATTTAAATATAAGACAAAGACTTCTAGGGCCTTTCTCATGTTCATTCTAGCCCAGAATGTGTTTATAAATTGATATAATCAGCTTTTACAACTTTGTCCTCTCAGATATCAGCATAAAATGGTTAGGGCCCAAACCTCCAAAGGTATGTCTTTCATTATCAACCCAGAGAGTGGCCATCATGACTGAATTTGTATGAATCTTTCCAGAAAATAAGTGTATTTTCCTTTGCCTGCCCTTCCCTAGGGTTGGAGTTTAGTGCACCCTGAGTTCTTAACATAAATCTTCCCTTGATTTAACAAAAAAATGATTTCTTTCACATTTCAACTGGTTCCTCTGAGACCTAGCACTGGAGATTTGTTTAGCAAGCCTGTGCTTAATCTTCTGCCCCTTTTCTGATATTTTAGATTTTAATTTTAGATTCTATTCCTTTTCCATTTTTGCTTCCCATCCTTCCCCCCAACCCTGCCTTTTTTTTGGTCCCTCTCTGTCTCTATTTCATTCCCTCTAAAGGGCATTGCACATAACAGTATAAGAACAGACATAGAGTTTTAATTCAGTGTACATTCACCTGCTCATTTCTAGATTAAAGAAGCCCCTTAGGCCTCATATTCCCTCAGGCCACTAGAAGTAGGGGACTTGTTTACTGCTTTCTGACTCCGGACCATGGAGGGTTAAATTAAATTAGAGTTGGACTCACTTCAAGCCTTGACAACTTCTACACCTATGACCAAATATAATCTGTGATATTAAAAAACATGCTCTATGGAATCCTGACAAAGATAATTTGAGAAATAAAAATCTTTGACAGTTTTCTCTTTGTCCTTGTGGCTATTTGCAATCTCTAAGACTTGTGAGTGAGTCAGATGGATCCATTGTCTTGTTTTTTAATAAGTTGCTCTGAGGTCTTCCCCCTCTCTCACACTTTTTTTTCTCCCCAGCTTCCATTCGTCATGCATGCTTAATGCGTTCACTTGGGGAACATTTCTTGTCTTTCTCAGGCATCATGTTTCAGAGGTTCTGAGGGGATGTGTTTTGAAAGATCTTTTTCCCCAACCCCTCATACCAGAAGTTCTGATATTTCCATGGATAAATATTTATCAACCTCTCAGCAGTCCTTTATTCTCAGCTAAGAATTTTTGCTCTTTAAAGCCACAAAGTAACTTTATATGAAAAGCCCAAAAGACTCCACCTCCAAACTACTAGAATTCATGCAACAATTCAGTAATGTGGCAGGATACAAAATCAAAGTACAGAAATCAGTTGCTTTCTTATACACTACAATGAAAATATGCAAAGGGAAATGAGAGAATTGATTCCATTTACTATAGCACCAAGAACCATAAGATACCTGGGAATAATCCTAACCAAAGAGGTACAGGATCTGTACTCAAGGAACTACAGAATACTCATTGAAAGAAATTGAAGAAGACACAAAAAGATGGAAAAGCATTCCATGCTCATGGGTCAAAAGAATAAACATTGTTAAAATGTCTATACTGCCTAGAGCAATCTATACTTTCAATGCCATCCTGATCAAAATTCCACTGGCATTTTTCAAAAAGCTGGAACAAGCAATCCTAAAATTTGTATGGAACCAGAAGAGACCCCAAATTGCCAAGGAAATGTTGAAAAAGAAAAACAAAAACTGGAGGCATCATGTGACCTGATTTCAAGCTTTATTAGAAAGCTGAGATCACCAAGACAGCATAGTACTGGCACAAAAACAGACACATAGACCAGTGGAACAGAGTAGAGCCCAGATATGGACCCTCAACTCTATGGTCAAATAATCTTCGACAAAGCAGGAAAAAATATACAGTGGAAAACAGTCTCTTCAATAAATGATGCTAGGAAAATTGGACAGCTATGTATAGAAGAATGAAACTCAACAATTCTCTTACACCATACACAAAGATAAACTCAAAATGAATAAAAGACCTCAACATGAGGCAGGAATATATCAAAATCCTAGAGGAGAACATAGACAGTAACCTCTTTGACATCGGCCACAGCAACTTCTTTCAAGACATGTCTCCAAAGGCAAAGGAAACAAAAATGAAAATGAACTTTTGGGACTTCATCAAGATCAAAAGCTTCTGCACAGCAAAGGAAATAGTCAACAAAACAAGGAGGCAACCTATAGAATGGGAGAAGATACTTGCAAATGACACTACAGACAAAGGGCTGATATCCAAGATCTATAAAGGACTCCTCAAACTCAACACACACAAAACAGATAATCATATCAAAAAATGGGCAGAAGACATGAACAGGCACTTCTCCAAAGAAGACATATAAATGCTAGCAGACACATGAAACAATGTTCATCATCATTAGCCATCAGGGAGATTCAAATCAAAACCACATTGGGATACCACCTTACACCAGTTAGACTGGCCAAAATTAACAAGACAGTAAACAACATGTGTTGGAGAGGATGTGGAGAAAGGGGAACCCTCTTATACTCTTGGTGGAAATGCAAGTTGGAAAACAGTGTGGAGATTCCCTAAGAAATTGAAAATAGAGCTTCCCTATGACCCTGGAATTGTACTACTGGCTATTTACAGATGTAGTGAAAAGAAGGGCCATCTGTACCCCAATGTTCATAGCAGCAATGGCCACAGTCGCCAAACTATGGAAAGCACAAGATGCCCTTCAACGGATGAATGGATAAAGAAGACATGGTCCATATATACAACGGAGTATTATGCCTCCATCAGAAAGGATGAATACTCAACTTTTGTATCAACATGGACGGGACTGGAAGAGATTATGCTGAGTGAAATAAGTCAAGCAGAGAGATTCAATTATCATATGGTTTCACTTACTTGTGGAGTATAAGGAGTAACACAGAGGACATTGGGAGAAGGAGAGGAGAAGTGATTTGGGGGAAATCAGAGGGGGAGACAAACCATGAGAGACTATGGACTCTGAGAAACAAACTGAGGTTTTGGAGGGGTGGGGGGTGGCGGGGGTGTTGGGTTAGCATGGTGGTGGGTATTATGGAGGGCATGTTTTGCATGGAGCACTGGGTGTGGTGCATAAACAATGAATTCTGGAACACTGAAAAGAAATAAAATGAAAAAAATACTAAGATATTAGGAAGTTTCAAGGTACTATCTTTTGGTTAACATATAGGAGCTTATATTCTTTCTGTATATTGCCATGATGAAATAAAAAGTGATTTTAATTTTGTAACTTATAATCCCTCGACTATTTTTAAGATCAATTTATGAATGAGACTTTGTTGTAAGTGGACCCTTTCCATTAATGTAGAAATTTAGAAAGACTTACAAGAGGCTGAGAAATATTTCCCCATTTCCATGTAAGCAGTGGTAAACATGGCTCAAGTATGATATGATCATAATTAGGGAGGAATTTCTGAAGAATGTCTATTTTTTCTGTAGTTGTTTATGTGCTTTTGTTCTGTCTTTAGCTAAAAGATAAGTTACCAGACTTCATTCCTAGAAGAAAAAGATAGTTAGACTAGAAGGAGCTTTATAATTAACTGGATTTCACAAGTGATGATGCTCCTGAGACTCCAGAGCAGCTTCCCCCCACCCCACTGCCCACCCCACCAAGGCCACATAGCACTATAACCACATCTCCTTTTTCCAGACTCCTGGGCTGCCATCTGTACCACTGCTTTTCTGCCCTGGAGAAAGTGGCCTGGTCAGGGAAGAGTGTCACTTTCATTGTGACTTCAGCTAATTCCCTGCTTCTAGACCACTTTTGTTTTGTAAAGGAAGGTGGAACAAGTAAGCAAAGAGTTACCTCAATATTTCAGAAGCTTATAAAAAGTTTGGGGTCAAGCATAGTTATAAAAATGGATTAACATTTGGGCACTTTCTTATGTAAACCTTTCCTGTTTTTGCAGCCCTTGCCTGCTGATAGTGGCACAAAAGATGGGTTTTGCTTTGTGGTGGTATTGTTCCAGCCCAGCAAAAGGTCTTATAGCTCAAAATTGCACAGACTAGATCTGTGCTTGGCATTTTTCATTGCCAACAAAACCAGCAAAATAGCAGATCGTGCTTGGGAGATGTCACTTGAAGAGGAAAAGGCACAGTAGGTTTCACGTTTTCCATCAAAATTTCCTTGGAAATGAAAGCTGAGTTTTTAGAGGCAGAGACCCAGTTTGTTTTGGGTAACTGTGAAGCTGCTTAGCGTGAAGTCAGACCAAATATATGGCTTGGTACTTATTGCACATTTGGTCATTTCTTTTTAAGCTCCTTTGCTTGTCAGTCATCTCTCTACAATCCTAACCTACCCCATTCCACTCTGAACAGGTGTATAACAAAGTGAGGGGAGGAAGAAAGAGGGCTAGTGGGCAGAATGATGAATGCAGGTTCAGGAAATAAGGCAGAAGGAAGGGAGGATCTGAATACTGAGGCAGTAACTGAGGAGGTCACACACTTATGGTTAGAACAAGAGGAGGGATACCACCAAGCAACATCCCCCTAGCACCATTGTGGAGATGAAGCTGATGAGGGTTCTGATTTATCTGCTTCAAAGATTTTACTTGTTTTATTTTAGAGAGTACATGTGAGTGGGGTTAAGGGGAGGGGCAGAGGGAGAAAATCTCAAGCAGACTCTGCACTGAGTATTTAGCCTGATATGGGGCTTGATCTCGGGACCCTGAGATCATGACCTGAGCTGAAACCAAGAGTCAGATGCTTAACTGACTGAGCCACCCAGGCACCCCTCTGATTTATCTGCTTTATATCAGAGTACAGGTAGGGCTGAATGACTCATACAGGTAGGGTCAGGCCAGTGTATGGGACCAAATTAGATAATGCAGAGTTGACTCAGTGCTCACAATCATGTGACTTTATCTAGAACACAAAGTCCTTTTTTCATTAGACTGTTTTTCAGGGGAGGAAAAATTTTTGTCTACCCTTTTAGGTTCGTTGGCTGGTCTAATAATTAAATTGATGTAAGACAGTTTAACAGGGGCTAACATGGGGTTGCTCAGTTGGTTAAGTATCTGCCTTTGGCTCAGGTCCTGATCCCAGGGTCCTGGGATCAGTACCCACATCAGTCTTCCTCCCTGGAGGAGAGCCTACTTTTTCCTCTTCCTCTACCCCCCACCCGTGCTCTCTCTCTCAATTTCTTTCATACTCTGAAATAAATACAATCTTTAAAAAGAATTTTTAAAAAGACAGATTAACAGGAGAAAAAACAAAATGAATTTCTTATGTGTGGGAGGCCCATAAAAATATGAGCCCCAAGGGCAGGTCAGGCAGGTGGAGATTATATGCCATCTTGAGTTAAGGAATGGGCTAAGAACCTGGGGCTTCAAAGCTAAGGTGGTGGTGGTGGTCATTCACAGGACAATAAGAAAAGCAGGTATTGGTAATTAGGTGTTTGTCCTGCCATAGAGATAGGTCATTCTGGTAATAGTTCTCTTTCTGGGTCTGGTGGCCTATCTAAATTCTTTTAGAGAATTAAGGGAGAGGTAATTTTTTTTTCCTTGAGGCTGTTGGATCTTGATTGCCTTAAACTCAAAATAATCGACATGCCAAAGTGGCATATTTCGAAGTCACATATTCTGATCCTCTGTAGTTTTCATGCATTTAAACATCAGTCAATGCATATGAAAATGGATTTGCTAAAGAAAGGGTTTTAAAATATTTTCTAGTATGTTGCATGAAGTGTGTTATATTATGCAATAATGAGGACAATTGTTTATAATAACTATGCAGGCACAATTGGATATGAACAAACAAAACTTGGTAAAAATATACATATATCTAAGCAATTTTTATATGCAAGAAAAATACCATTTATTTTGGATTACCTTGCAATCATAATGTCTGTGTAATTAGAGGACTTGTTAAAAGTGAGAATAGAATAATCAGGGAGACCCAGCCAAGAGAAATTGAAATAAATAATGGATAGTTATATAACGTGTAGTTCGTGGACAAGCAGCATTGATATAATTTGGGAAATTCTTAGAATCTTTGGCTTTACCTCAGACTCAGTGAATAGGAATATGCTTTTTAATATGATCCCAGATAATGCATATGCACATTAAGTCTTAAGAAGCACTTGTTTAAATGGCCAAATAAATCAAAGAAATGCTGAGATGATAAAGTTATTTTGTCTTTTTAAATAAGAGATTTTATTATGATTCAATTCTAACTGTATTATGCCCCTGAGGTTGGAGACCTATGTACAGATGAACCCTGAATATAGTGTTAAGGGTAGACAGTCCTGCTGGGAGTTGGAGTAGTGATGACATGAGGAAGGGATTGTCTGAAAAGCTTTTTATAGTATCATGATAACAATCACATTATCAATAAAAAATGGATTGTAGATAGGTCAGTAGAACTAAGGAATTCACAGGCTAAAATGGAGGGGTTCAAGAATGCAGTAGGTGCAGTTGTATGATCGATTTGATTGTTCAGGAGGATCATAGAATTAATATGAAGTTTAGAGTGGTTAAATTCAGTCCAGATCACTGTCCTCATCTTTGAAATCCGGACACATGGGGGGGTCTTCACTGGGAAAAGAATGGCCCCAGAAGAATGAGCCAAGATCATCAGTCAGTTGTCTAATTCCCAACCATGAAAGCTGTACTCTACGTCCATGGGATAAGAATAAGTGATATTTGTGATTCAGGCCAACAAATGATATTATCCAGCTTTGAGATTCAATGCTGAATCTAAAGTTCATGCTGCAAAGTCTGTGGTAGAAAATTTATATGGAGACCAAATTGCTTATTCCAAAACTAGAGTTTTGAGGTAGAATTTATTATACTAGATATTTACACAGTACAGCCTATGTAGGTTGCAGTGTTTATACCAAGAAATCTGGAACGGCAAGGTTGTGGGAAACAGAAGAGAGAACAGAACTCTTCCTAGGGGAAGGAGGGGCACCTGGGTGGCTCAGTCAGTTAAGCATCTGCCTTAGGTTCAGGTCATGATCTCAGAATCTTGGGATTGAGCCCTGCTTTTGGCTACCTGCTGAGCAGGGAGCCTGCTTCTCCCTCTACCTCTGCTACTTCCCCTGCTTGTGTTCTTTCTTTCTCTCTCAAATAAGTAAATAAAATCTTAAAAAACAAAACAACAACAACAAAAACTCTTCCTGGAATGGACAGTAGAGGTTGGTGAGGCTGAGAGTGAAGTGGGAGAAAGAGAGTTTATAGAATCATGGGATTAACACTCAGTGATTAACCCTTCTTTTCTTTCTGAGACTGTTATCAAGAAAGCATCAGGAAGAGCCTTGCATTAAAAATGAGACAGCCAAACAAATTGGAAAGGCAGCTGGGCTATCTTGGGAGAGAGAAAGAGAAGGGAAGAGGGAGAGGGTGAGAGGGGAAGAGAGAGAGCAAGAGGGAGATAGATTCGGTTTTCAAAACTGAGTCATCTTTGACACTTGAGAGCAGAGAATATGTAAGAAGTATCTGTGAACCCATCCTGAGAGTTTAAAGAAGGTGAGAACTAAGTCTCTGCTATAATGTCTGGTGAGGAGTCTTCTTAGAATGGACTGAGGGTAGAAGCCAGGCCTTCAAGCAGAAAAGACACTGTATGAATCAATCAGCTGCCCCAACATTCACTCATAAGAAATTACTGGGTACTACATATGCTGAAAGACCGGTGCATATGCATAGAGCTCTTACCAGCAGTACGAACCAGTGTAGCAGTGATCAGAGGTAGATGGCTCTTCCCTTAAAACACCTACTCTTCAATCCAAGAAGAAGGGAAATGAAAGAGTAAGTAAAATTGAGCTGGAATATTAAAATTTCCACCATTTGCATGGATAGGGCTCAAGAGCAAAGTTAATGTTGATTTTACAGAAGTAAATAAATTTAAATTTTTCTACCAATGACTTTTGTTACCGTAAATATTGAACCTGCTATGAGTGTATTTTGGGGATATAAAAGTTATTAAGATTCTGTATTAGTGAGATTTCTCCAGAGAAAGAGAACTGATATAGTATGTGAGGAGATTTGATTATAGGAATTGGCTCTTGGAGTTATGGAGGACAAATATCCCACATTTTGCCTTCTACAATCTGGAGAACCAGGACATCTGGTAGTAAAGTGCAAAGTCCTGTGAACCAAGAGCTCCACTATTTCAGGGCAGGGAAAAGGGACATCCTAGCTTAAGAAGAGAAAAGAGAATGCCTTTTCTCTGTCTTCCTCTTTTTTTCTCATTTGGGCCCTAGACATACTGAGGGATGTACCACTTTTCAGAACTGGTCTTGAGAGTCTTACGCCCTCATGTAGACAACTCTACATGTTGCAAACTATATTCCGTATTCTGACCCAGTCCTCTGACCCATATCACCACCATTCTGGAGAGATCACTGCTGGCCTGGCCTCCTCAGTCCAGGATCTAAATTCTGGAGGCTATCTCTCTATCTCTATCTCTGAGATAGCCTTATTGCACATCAACTTATTCTGCATAAGTTGAGTATCTGCATCCCTCAAAAAGGACCCAGTTACAATTCAAAAATAGAAACCAGTGGCATTGAAGGGAATGTATCCAGATAATTTAAAATTCTTTCATTGACCGTAATGCATTATCTTCTGCTTCTTTAAGCCTTCAGTCTCTATGGGGTCTGCAAAGGCAATAGGTCTGTATTCCATGGTGACTAAAACGGAGGTTAAAACACAAATTGCAAAGGAACAGAAGGGGTATTTACAAAGAATGAGTAAAAGAAAGAACAAGATGAAGTTGAAGTCATGGGAATTAATTTCATAGGAAGGTTGTTATTGCCCCCTTTAGCAGCTAAAATTCACATACAGGCACATCTTAAGTAATGTGTCGAGCTGTCCGAAAGATAATTTGAATCCTGTCAAGGCAAACAAGAATATGCTCACAAATTCAAGAGCAATATATGTGCAATTTGCACAACATCAATTTCTTTGGTTGTTTTTGGATGGAGCCATCACCATCAATTAAGTTAGTGACTCTTTGATTCAAATTACTTTTTGACATGTAGTCAACTAAATGGCTCACACAAGCATTATTTTCTGCAGGGTTCCCTAGGCAGCCATATAGTAAATGTAAACAGGTGGGAAGGCAGAAAAGCACTGCCGCAGAAACAGCCTCCTCCCACTGCAGCAGGGAGAATAATAACATGAAAAAATATGGAGACATTATTAGATGGCCTGGAATAAGGCTTCTGAAAGCAGATATTTGCATATTTATTATATTTTGCTACGGATTCAATATTTCTTCACTTGATTGTGTGTCTTAACCTTGCATTGGACTGTCATAATCATGTATCAGAGGTTAAGAAAGGGCCAGGCTGCCTCTTGGACCATAGGAGGATGGCATCCCATGGTATGGACTTGGATTTGGTAGGAGTGTTGATGGAGAAGAGTGGTATTATTGACAGTATCACTGAAACAGCTTCAGGAGTCAACATGTTTTTAGAGACATTTAGGTTAGAAAGCATTCTTCAGAGGATAGTGATATTTAATGTTCAGTGAAGAAATATACAGAATGGGAGATTGGCTTGGCCTCCACCATGATTTTCATTATCATAGTCAACATCAGCACTATAATCAAGGCCAGTGTCATCCATATTCAGGACAGGCCTGGTTGAGGATTCTAAAAGATTGAACCAATTCGCAGGGACTAGGAATTACTCAATCCCATGCTTAGCTCCACATTGAGACTAAGGGCAGGAATTCATCTATTTTGATCAAAGCACTATTCCCAGAGCCTATAACATACCTGGCACATGACAGGTGAAGAACTATACCACAAACAAAACTGTTGGATAAATGTATGAAAGAATCAAGTAATGAATTAACTTTATATCCGGTGATTGGCATGAAGGAAACTTAAATTCTGGTTATGACTTTGTATTAACCACCTTCATGACCTTTGAAATCACTTCAGTTCTGTGGGGGCTCTGTTGTATCTCTCTGTAAAATGAGATGTAACAAACCTTGACCATTTTGGGCCACTGGAAAGATAACATGAGAGAATCCATGATAGAATCCATAGTAGTTAGCTGGACGGTCTTGGAACACCGAACAAAGTAAATCACTGGTTTTGTTTTATCATCACTTTCCACAGACATCAGTACTTAAATCAGAACATTTCTAAAGGGAAGAAGCAGCACAAATCCCTTAGCTGCCTATACCACAGTCCAATTTGATATTTCTTATGCACAAGATAAAATGTTTCACGCTAAGATATACAATTCCAATACCTTTGTGTTTACTGGTTTATAAAATTCAGGAGCATAAAATTCCAAGTTTCCCTGGGTTTTTGCCAAGCACAGAATACAGATGGAAAGCTGAACATTAAGCCTGTTATGCCAAACTTAAATTTGGCTATAAATTGCCAGGTAGTTTCAGTTCAAAGAAACATGGCAGTATTATCTGTAAAGCAAATTACTATTGAAAACCAGAAACCAGGGCAGGAAAAAAAAAAAAACTGACAAGGAGAGAAAGTGTTTTCAAAGAAACAAGGCAAAGCAGGTTCTACCTTGTGCTAAATCTGAATGCTCATTTATGTTGTCTCAACTTTCCTCTTCTACTAAAATAATGTTTATTCTTTCACTCATTAAAAAAAGAATTCACACACACACACACACACACACACACACACACACACACATAATGGTCCCTAGGCCCAAGGCCTAGAGAGGTCATAATTAAAAAGGCATACTTACCTCTTTGTATCAGTTAGGGTTTCTTTGTTGAAAACAAACAAAAATTAGAAGGCAACTCAGCTAACTTCACAAAAAGAAAACTTGCTGTTAGGCTACAGGGAAGTTCTGGAATTTGCTTAAATAGTATGAGGAAGCTCCAGATTTTAGAGAGGTTACAGAATGTGCTTAAAACAGTTGGGATCTGGGAGGCCTGGTAATAGAAATTGATCTCCATTTGCACCCAGATCCTACTGTTTGGATGAATATGTCACAGATGTGGCCTCCATTTTTGTGGTATTCTTTTTAAGATCTATGATCATGAGAAAAAGAGACCAACTGAAAGTTTCAATGTCTTTACCCCTTGACTAAATCTGGGCAATGAGCAGGACAGGTATACAGGACCAATAGGAATATTAGCTTTTATAGCAGAAAGGTAACCTTTGGATGGACAGATGTGTTGAGTGTTCACACAAAAGGAGAATGGTAATTCCTTAAAAGTAATGTGCTGTTGGTACAAGGGAGGTGCCCCAGCAGTGAATACACTGTTTGCCTTCACAGATACTGTGCCTTACTCAAACAGATAACTCTTAACAACATAGGCAGGGACAGGCATGAGGAAAGCAGATCCAAAACAGTGAAGCCTAGAGAGAGCAGAATGGGATGCTAGAGTTTAGAGAAGAAAGAAAGTGTCATCATGAAGGGTGATATTTAACATCAAAAAATTTTAGTCTTGACATTGAAAATCATCTTTGTTTATTCTCATTTTGCTGGTTTTATGAGTTCTGACAATCCGTGAAGATCATTCTACTCACAGTCAGAAGTAGCTCATTCCTAACATGTCAGATGGAAAACAGGACCCTTTTGGCACTGTGTCCTAGAGAGCTCTTCCCTTACAGACTGCTTTTAATGAGGTTCTAGAGTGGGACTGCTGCCCAGTGAGTCTAACATGTTAAAAGGTGGTCTCAGAATTGAGGTACATGAGGTGATGAAAAATGCTCATTTTATTTATTTATTTATTATTTATTTTAAAGATTTATTTATTTGACAGAGAGAAATCACAAGAGAGGCAGGCAGAGAGAGAGGAAGGGAAGCAGGCTCTCCGCTGAGCAGAGAGCCCGATGTGGGACTCGATCCCAGGACCCCGAGATCATGACCTGAGCTGAAGGCAGCGGCTTAACCCACTGAGCCACCCAGGCGCCCCTGCTCATTTTATTTTAACTTTAGTTTATTTCCCCCTAAACTTGAGGACAAATGTTACATACATTCAGAAAATTTTTAAATTCAGATTTTTATGTTGAGCCAATACCTTTTGAGACATGTGATGTAGAAATAGACTGGAAATGTTGGCCTTGAAAAGCCAGTGAAATCAAATACTACAGCTAAGGAGTAAAGAGGAATCCCTAATATAAATTCTGATACCACCCAAGATGAACTCAAAGACTTTGAATGTTAAGATTCATTTATTCAACAAATGTGTAGTGACCACCTGCTAAGTGCAAAGCCCATGAAGAAAAGTGAAGAGGTGCAGCTGATAACATCTAGAGTCACTCTGCCTCGGGATAAAGACTTAATGTGCTGAAGGCATTAATGAAAATAGTAGCGGCTTCTGAGGGGTTGCTGGCCATCAGCAAAGAACATTGGGAATGTGAGATGTCTTGAAGTAAAATTCTTGAGAAATGATGATTCTTTGGGGATTATTTTCAGTCTCACTTCAGAGTAAGTGATAAACTGATTGAACCCTTTTTGTTTGGGGGATCTGAGGAAGAGTGGTGTGGATTACAGAATGGCTCCAGAGAAGTGGCAGTATGAGAGGCAGGCCCAGTCTCACACGTAGCAAGGAAGCAGAGAGAGAATCCACATGTAGAAGTTAGAAGTGGGTGAGCAAAGCATGGGAACTGGGGGGCCTGCACCTGGTAGGTGTGGGAGATGGAAGGAATATGGAGGGGTGAGGAAAAAAGGCATTTCTGAGGAGAGCCAGAAGTGAGAGGGTAAGTTCTGGGTGTTATAAGCAAATAAGATAAAAAATGTTTTTTACATTTTATGGATGAGAAAACCAAGACTCAGAGTTTTATTAAAATGTCTGGGCTCCTAGAGTAAATAAACAGTATTTTCTCATGTGGAGCTATATGGCTTCTTTTTTCACTCTACTATCACATTACATTTTTATTCTCCCCTAATAGATATCATCTCCTTAAGAGAACTGTTTATATTTTACTATTATTTATATGTTTAGAATATAGTATAGTGTTTTGGTTTTTTTCCTAAGAGTTCTTTTCATAATGGTCTAGGAGACCTTTGAGTTTTCTTCCATACTTGCTCTGCTTCTAAAACTTCTGCCCTACAGTTTACCTTTAACCATCTGTAGTCATCTTCACTCTTCTTGGTCTTACACACCACACCTTGTCAGTCCATCATGGGCATTGCCACCATCTGGTACAATTTATTACCACCATCCTTCTCCTTATTACTACCAAAGCTTCCAAACTGGTCTTTTGTTGTCTCTGTGTAGTCTAGTCTCCTCTCAGCATCAGGAATGACCAAATGAAATATGCCAGATCGTGGCACTGCTCTTCTCAAAACCCTTCAGTGTTTCAAGTCACTGAGATTCAAAGTCCATACATACACTGGCTTAGAAGGCCTTATTTCACTGACCTCATTCCCAGCTTTTCTTTCTCTTCATTAGATGTTTCCTTGTGCTAAAAGGTAAATGTCACCAGGGAAGGAATTTTAGTTTTTTCTTTCTTTTCTTGTGTTTCCTACTATAATCCAAGTGCGTGGATTACTGCTTGGTACATATTACGTGATCATGAATTTCAGATGAATGAATGAATGAATGAATGGGTTCTTTCTTTGAAATAAATTAAAATAAATTTCTGTTCTCTTCCAAATGATAATTTATGGATTCTGAAGAAGACATTATAGACTTATTATTGTTTAAGCACTCTGTCTTCTCCTTTGTTCTGTATTTGAGTTGGTTTTCAGGCACTTGTCTGAAGATTCACTCTAGATTTTCCCATGTCCCCTCTCTGTGTGGTTTTTCAAACTAGCACTTCAAGTGTGACATAACCATGTTAGAACTCATCAGAGCTTGGCTGACTGTCTTTAAAAAATCAGCTGTATGCCACAGTAATCACCTGGTTAAAAATTTGAAATTGTTAACTAATTTTAATCCATTGTGTATTCATTCTACAAAATCATTATTGTAATTTCCTAGAAATAGCTTAATTGTCACCCAAATGCTGAATGGACCCTATTTGCTGGAAAGGTTTTACCTCTGACTTTGTGAGGTGACTTTATATATAGATACCAATTCACATATATAGTTCTCTACTCCTCATTGCAATGTGCTGTATTCATCACTAACATGCTTCAACAGTGCAGAATCTGCGTTAGGATCCAGGACAGACTTGCTGGGGTCAGTGTAGGTATTTTAAGATTCTGTGAGGGCCCTTTGGGAAACCCAGGCACTGTGAGAGGGGCCACTAAGCAGCCAAACCTTTGGACATGTGACTAACAGGCAGTGAAACTAAAGGGAAGATATATATGGTATACACATGTACACTGATTGATTAGAATCAAATGAATGAGAAGGGGTACAATGTCTAAAAAATAAATGTATGCAGTTCTAGGCCTCCCCAAAGATGGCATTGATTAAAGTAGATGGTAGATGTGGAAATGATAGGTGATCATAGACCATTGGCATAAGGCTGTGTACCTGAGATTTAGAGGAGATGAAAAGTCTTTTAGTTTTTCCCCAGCTATGATGGACTAATCAAGGGAGAGAACATTAATTTAAAAAGAAATGTGAATTGCCTTCATAAAGACAGAACACCACTTATGGAATCACTGGGGCACAATACACACATGTTGTGAGAGCAGAGCTGCCTTTACATCTGACTCTTAACCATGGATGGGAGAAGTTATTCTGGACTTTGTTGGGGCTGAAGCTAAACCTTACATATGATCATTATAAGATAGATTGATCATAATATATTCAGATAGGAAATGTTCCTTAAGGTGTATGTGGGGAAATAGCATCTCAAAAAGTTAATGTGGTTCTTAAAAAGTTTAGTTTTAAGAATGCAAAATATGCCATAAGTGAAGCAAGTAGAACATTACCAATGTAGTCATGAAAACCTCCTACTATGAAAAACTAGAATACTGCATCTAATTGGCAGATGTGAGAAATGCATGCTAACTATAGTCATCGTAATAGAATCCCAGGATTCAAAACCATACAAACAAAGATGAGAGATGGAGGAGTGTGAACAGTAAGGTGTAGTCTCAGGTACTTGAAAAGTTTAAAGGATGTGGGGGGAGCTAGAAATATAAGAAGGATATCTAGCACTTGCAGAAATAAATGGAATGAAATTACTCAAAAAAAAAAAATAATTCTCCCATGTATCACACTTCTTGATGTCTTTACACAGTTGAAAATCATGTGATGATGGAGTTGGCAATGAACATGATGGCTGCGCTCTATGGTTTCAGTGGCAACACAGGAGATTTTGGTTTATTAACTAAACATGTAATTTGGTCCCTTCTAGAGGAATCACATCATGGAAACACAAAATGACTAAACCTCTTGACTATAGTGTTTCATTTTTAAATGGGAAAGAAGGAAAATGACATTAAGGCTTTATGTTTAACAGTGAGTCTATGATCTTGCCATGTCTTATCCCTTTATCCAAATTATAATTCAGGTACACATCCAAAGCTTTACCTTCTTTGAAAAGCCTTTCCAATATTAACTCTTATGGTTTATATTCATGAGTTGAGCTCCTTCATATATGTATACACACACAACACATCCACACATACTAATAAACATACATATGTCTAATCCTTATATGTTTTTCATCCCCATTGTTCACTTTCTGTTCATTTTTCATGCCCCATGTAATAATGCATTCTCATGAGAGCTTCTTTTGATGCTGTTAAAACATAATTCTTTCTGGGGCGCCTGGGCGGCTCAGTGGGTTAAAGCCTCTGCCTTCAGCTCGGGTCATGATCCCAGGGTCCTGGGATTGAGCCCAGCATTGGGCTCTCTGCTCAGTGGGGAGCCTGCTTCCTCCTCTCTTTGTCTCTGCCTGCCTCTCTGCCTACTTGTCTGTCAAATAAGTAAATCAAATCTTTTTTTTTTTCTCACCCTTAGATTCTTTAATGCAAAACACGACAAAGACAATGGAAATACTCCTTAGTAAATCAAATCTTAAAAAAAAACCCAAAATACAAAAAAACATAATTCTTTCTGCTCAACACCCCCAGCAGTTTCTCATTTCATTCAGAGGAAGACTCACAGGGACTCACAAGACCCTATTCAATCTTCACACTGATCATTCTGTACCTTCTTATCCTTTCTGATCTCTAGCCTTTGTATTCCTCAAATGCCCTAGACATGTCCTTGTCTCAGGGCCTCTGCCAGTAACATTCTTCTCACAGATATTTACAAATTTTCCTCTCTTGTTTTTTTCAGTTGTTGCTCAAATGTCACCTTCTCAGTGATAGCATACCTGACAAACTAATTTAACGTAATCTTTTTCCCAACACACCAAGTCTGCCTTTGTTGCTTCATCTCTCTCCTTAGCCCTTCCATAACATTTCATATATGTCTCTTATATATAATTATACTTTATTTTTTGCTGTTCTCTTTTCTTATCTTCTCCCATCCACTCCCTTCTCCTTTGTACCACTAGAATGCAACTCCATAATGATGTGTATTTTGTCTACTGTGTTGACTGCTCTATCTCCAGCGCCTAGATGAGTACATATTCATTGAGCTAAATCCACCTCCCTGCTCTCACACACATACATTATGAGAAGGTGGTATAACCTGCTTTTCAAAGATTAAGAAAGGTAACCTAGAATATAAATAATTGGCCTCAGATCACAAAAGGAAAATTGAGATTGAAGCCAGGGAAGTCTAACTTAGAAATTGTAATTATATGTTTGCTGACACACCTGTTCTAGAATGTTCACAGCAGTAATATTTATAGTAACTCTAAGCTGGACATTCAAATGCCCATCAATAGTAGAGAGGAAATTTTTACACAATAGAATACTATAACAGTAGTGAGCTTATTTTGAGGAAAAGATGCCAGAAACAGAGCACATATTGTATGATTCAAATTATGTATGTATTTACATGTATAAACAAACAAAAGAAAAGACAAAGCCGATTTCTGTAATTAAAGGTCAGGATGGCAGGTGATGATGGTAGAGAACAGAAGGGAACAAGAGATGAGTTTCTGGGGTGATCCTCATATCCTCTTTTTTTGATGTAAGTGTGAGTACATATGTGTTTAGTTTGTAAAAATTCATTGATTTGTGCTCTTATGATATATATGCACAGTATTGGGTATATTTGTGATAGGAAGAATTCTAAGATGTCTCTGAAGATTCTAGACCCTTGTTGTACATGCCATGTGTAATTCTCTCCCTTTGAGTATAAATGGAACCTGTGAATATGATAAGATAATCATTCAGTTGTTTGGGTTAAGATAGGTAAAGATACATGACAAAGGTGATGGGATAGTTAATCCTATGATTGTGTTTTCTTATATAAGACTCTGTTATATCTGATTGGAGAAAGATTCTTCAGCTGACTTTGAAGAAGTAGCTGCCACACTGTTGAGAGGGCCATGTACATGGGATCTGAGAGCTGAGAGTGAGCCTTAGCCACTTAGTCAGCAAGAAAATGGGGACCTCAGTCCTATAGCTATAAGTAACTTAATTTTACAACGGAAATAAGTGATAATAGTAGGAGCTCAGGCCCACTTTGGAATTTTTTGCATAAGATCTTTGTATTTGGATAAAATGAGTCACTTGAATATAAGAATGCAAATGAAGCTGATTCGTGGAGGAAAAAGTAGGGATTTTCCCAATAAGTAAAATTGGGATTTGATGTTAAGACTTACCAAGAAATCTGACTTTATTTTGTATTCCAAATTATTGCATGGAAATACATATAAATTATTGAATTATATTCATTAATATAATACCTCCATGACCCAATAAAATAGTCCAAGAATTCTATGTAGTTTGTGAGAGTCAGATTTAAATTTTGAATTAAGAAATGATGTGGTCCATTACAAGCTTCATGAATCCAGTGACAAATCAATGAGAGCTTATTGCTCATTAGTGTGAGCAAGCTGGGCTGTATTCTGTTGTTCAGAATCACAACAATTTAGACTGTGACTGATAAGACCCTGAACAGAGTATGTGGCTAGTTAAAGAGATGTTCACTTTCTTTCCTGACCTCTCAAACCAAAGTTTTGGGTCTTTATACTTTGTATTGCACTATGTTAATTCGCTGCCTGTATAACATTATCTGAGATTTTTGTGCATCTTTTCCTTCCCTTTCCTTTTCTGTTTCTCTTTTTCTTACTTTCTTTTTCTTTTTTCTCTTTTCTCACTGTTTCTCAACACCCCCAGTAGAATGGGGGTGCTACAAGGGAAGCTCCAAATGCATGGAGTCCTTTACTGTGTCATCCTCTGCCTTACAGATAGGATCTGACACTTTGCTATGTGTGGGATGGACAAAGAAAGGCGCAAATAAATAAATAAATAAATGAACGTATGACGTATCTCCTCTGCTAATAAGACTTGGGCCTGTTTATGGGGATAGCAGCTCCATCCATTGCTGCCCATCTGTTCAGATTCCAGGTGACTGACAAGTCTCCCTTCCTGATTGCCTTACCTCAGCCCCCCGGTGACAGTGATGGAGTTGACAAGATGTCAGGAGACCCTTATTGATTATGCATGATCTCATTAGTAAAACCTCGGCCCAGTGTGACCTAATCCTTGCTGGGAAAGACTGTGATATATGAGGACCAGCACTTTGTCAATTGAGGTTAGGCAAATGGGAAGATCACTTATTACCGGTGGTACCCAAAGCAGCTAGGAGAGCAAATTTTATGGAAACTATGTGGGTCAGACAAGTCACTGAGAGCCCATCCTGGCTGTGAAGTTAGTTATGTTTTGTTTGCTAACAGTGCATCTGCTCTGATAGTCCTGGGACACTTGTGCCAGTAAATAGCTAAGTTAGAAATGTGGTAGAGAGAGGCATGCTTGGACCAAACCTGCTGAGTTCCTTGGTCTGAGACTTGTATTCCCTTCAATAGAAGAGGCATGTTCTAACCTGCCCTTTTTCTGCTCTTGTTCTCTGCCTCTCAGAAAAGCAGTCTTTTCACCATGGGCTGCTGAGAGAAATAAATTAACACATGAGAGTTCTGAGGACTATGCAACAGGAGTAGCATAGATCTCCTTGAGTGACCAGATCAGGACCACTGCTAGTTACAGTGCCGCTATTGAATTACAAAAAGAGAATCCCTCCTCTTCCATATGGAAGTTCTGTAAAAACTTTCTCTAAACTGAAGCAACCCATTGTCTGCCCCATTTGCACTCTCTTGGGGACCAACTTTGTGCATGGCACAAACTTTAACCTTAGTCTTCTGAGTTCTGAACAGAGTGTGCCTGGCGCAGTCTTATCCTGGAGAACTTACAGTTACATTCAGGCCATCCAGGTGAATGGCTGGACATGCTGAACCACTGTGGACAGTGACTCTGGAAACATAGTATCTTAAAACTGTAATGTTTCATCTGGAAGCAGACACTTGGTGCCATCCCGAGGAAAGAAGAGAAAGCAATTGCCTCGTTTAAGTTACTAAAAGAGGAATAGGGTAGCCTGAACAAATTCACCTCCAAAGTGCTTGGCTAGACAAAAAAAAAAAGAAGAAGTGTATCCAGGAATAGGTGGCTTTCCCACTCTAACCACAACCATTTGATGTTATTAGAGAAAACATTCCTCCCTTGTTTCAGTCATCTTCTTTGTTAGTACTCTTCCCTGACTAAGTCAGCGAAGAATCATCACTAAATGCTTGGGTCAGGTTATCTGCGTGTCAAGTGGAGGGGGTGGGCGGGCATTGGGGCCATTGCTGCTGAGTTAGTGTTCTTGGCCTTTCTGTGTATACCTCAGCAACACCCAGCCTTTAATAAGCATTGTGTTTGACGCCCTTTTTAAAAATGATTGAATTATGGCTTTTTATGGCTCTATAAAAGCCTTTATTAATTTGGGGAAGCTGCTGTATCTTCCAGTCCTGTCCATTCCCTGCCGTGAGGTTAAATTATTCATGTGGTTTCCAATTGGCTATGTTGATTGTATTCTTAAAGAAACAACAAGCAGGACTCCTTGTTTTCATGAAGATGGGGGGGAAATTATAGGGGGAGACAAGAAGAGTATGGGTATCCTGAGGGACCTCACTCAAAGGGCCTCCTGGGGTGAAATGAGGGAGGAGACCTCATAGTAATCAAGGGGATTTTTGGATCAACTTTTCAGCACAGGGAGAGGGACCATGGACTTCAACAGTGTGCCCTCTGGGGATGTGTCCACGTGTGTATACTCACATATATGCATGTGTGCTAGATGTTCCACCGTGGTTTTCTATTGACACTTCTAAATATGAGAACAAAATATTGTTTTTATAGAGCTCTTTGTAACTTATAATATACTTTCAAACATGCCATCTCATTTCATGGTGAATCCGCTTGTAATTGCATGTACAGCTGAAATAACTACTTTACCAGATTTACGTCACAGACCATACGGTGTGTCAGGAAAGTTGTATTGCCAAATGCTGTGTAGCTTCTAAGTGGCCACTCTAAAAAGCAGCTAGATCTTTTAGTTCCAAGGCTAGTACTGTTTCCATGATAGCTCTGCTCTGTGCTTTGCTGCCAGTTGAGGAGTTTGTGAAAGGAATGCTGTTCTGAGACCCTTCCCAATGCTATCCCTCACGATTCTCTCCAACCTCATAAACGTGTGCATACACACACTCATGCACAAATGCACTTAGAAGTTAGATTTATCCATTCCATCTCCTTCCATTTCCTCGACAATCCCAAAGTCCCAAAAGGTTGCCCCTCCACCATATGTGTTATTCTCAGACCCCACAGCCTGCTAATCACGTCCTTTCTGGTCTATACTGCTATCCCACTTAGGCTGTTCTAGTGATTCCTTCAAGGACCTGCTTGAAAGTTATCTCTTCCATGCTTCTAGGTAACCTCATCCCATGTTGTGACCCTTCCTGAATCAGAGGAGGTAGAGTTAAGCAGCGTCAGAAAAACCATGTGCTGGAGTTGACTAAGTCACTTCCCACCATGAGGATATTATCCCAGAATGGGAATATCAGCACTGTCCAGCCCACTTCCCAAGGATGTTCTTAGGGACAATGAGACTACACTGAGAAAGGACTATAGGAACTTCAAACCATTATGCACATTTTATACAATTATGACCCTTTGCTATGAGAAATAGAAAATAAATAACAGAGAGGCAAAAAACAGGTAAAGCTGGCTTGGTGCTGAGTTGAGCATTGTGCTGATTTAGGGCTCCTCAGATATTCTACCAACCTAGGAAGAGGACTGGTTTTAGATGGCAGCAAAGCTGTATAGATGGGATAATTTTATAATGTGTAGGCTACAGAATGCTCATGGGGCAAAGCCAGGCCCTTTGTCAGCATAGTTTCATAAAGATCACAATATGAAGAGAGCCATTTTACCTGGGTGTGTTCTTCCTAACCTTCTATGTACACACATATGCACAGGCAGAGGCACTCCATAGAGAAACTCCACAGAGTAAAAGGAAACCTGGAGATGTGAGAGGTTTGGAGAACACAGGGTCAGTTTAAAAATGACATTTTCAGGGGCACTTGGGTGGCTCAGTGGGTTAAAGCCTCTGCCTTCAGCTCAGGTCATGGTTCCTCCGTTCTGGGATTGAGCCCCATGTCAGGCTCTCTGCTCGGTGGGGAGCCTGCTTCCCCTTCTCTCTATGCCTGCCTCTCTGCCTACTTGTAATCTCTGTCTGTCAAATAAATAAACACAATCTTTAAAAAGAAAATGACATTTTGAATGCTTACTAGGTGCTAGTTCTAAAAATTTTCAGCCTTATCTCCAGCTACTTTGTAGGACAATTACTTGAGAGGGACTGTTGTTTCTTCCAACACTGCCAAGCCCTGTATTTTTTCCTTCTGTTTCCATTTGGCTTCTCTCTCTTTCCCAGCTTAGTTCATGGTTATACTTGCTGTTATTTCCTATGTATAACATTTCAATTGGGCTACCTGCTTTTTAACCCCTACCCTTTATGTGACCTGAATACTACTCAAAAGCTACTGCTTTCCTTAGTAATGCTGAGAAGTTGGTCACTCTGTCTCTGCAATCGGCCACTTGCGTGTGACCCATAGCCCTTTCCCAGCATCTAGCTTCATCCTGTGGCAGCAGCCCTGGTTTCACCTGCAGAGATGAAAGGTATGGAACAAACCTCTTCACATTAGAGTATTTGGTACAAAGAAGTGTTGTTCAGGGATAATTAACATATTAACAAAGCCCAATTTTTTTTTCCAGTATTCACTGAAGTCTAAATTATGCCAGGCAATAGGGACAGAGAAGCATTGCAAAAGCTCGCATTTTCATGGTGTTTAGATTCTAGTGTGAGAAGACAGACAGTAAAATGACAAATACATCAAATCCCAAATGATGGTATTTCTGACATCAGGGCAGAAATCAAGCATTTCTAGCTTGAGTAGAAGTCCTTTTTGTTTGGTTACGGTATTCTTCACAAGGACATAGTTGAGTGTAGAAGTGAATATTGGGCCAGAGACTTTTCTAAGGTTGAGGCCATAAGCTACACTGTCATCTTCTTGATCCTTACTGAGTTCTGCAGGTTACTCATTTATAGATGTGTGTGTTTTTTGTCAGATTGAGCCGTGAGAGAAAGCTCAGCTTTAGCATAAAATGTGTATGTAGAATCACAGTAACAGTGTTTTTTGAGATCATGAGTTCCAGAATGACTGTATATAGAACTGGTCAGGTATAGGGTAAAGGTGTCTAGTCAGTGACCGCTTAGAGACTTCCCTATATATCCTTTCCATGTTTCTGAAATTTGGAAAATAACAGGGTGTTTGGCAAGTCACATATTTTGGTCTGCTTACCAAAATCTTTTTCTAGGTCCTCTTGTGAAGCAGTCATGCAGGGGAACATGGAACTGTAAAGGTCAGGTTGAGACTTAAAGGACAAGGAGCCATGCTGGCTCTACATGAACACTGAACATCTGCCAACTAAAACCAAAAGAAAATACTTCTTTCTAAAGTGATCTAAGTCCTTGGGGGGAAAGAGGATTCATTTAAAGTCATTTTATTCAAAATACTCAATTTTAAAATTAATGGACACTGTGAGATAACACTCTTCAGTCACTCTCTTCGTCCTCCAGAAAGTCTCAGTATAGACACAGCAAAGCCTGCGAGAGCTGTTCTGCAAGTGGAAAAGTCCAGAGCTGGACAAGGTCTGCTGGCATCACCTTTCAGAGGAGACACCAGAAGGAAAGGCACATTGAGAGAGAGCAAAGGACACAACCCCTTTTTCTTTACGCATGGCAAATCAATTCAGTGTCTTTCATTACCACCTGAAAACCAAATGCACATGCAAACAATAAACTTTAATCTGGTTGACAACAGTTTTTTTAAAAACGCACTGAAAGCAAGTTTCAGCAGCCTGACATACTTTATGACACTTATTAAAAAGACACACTTGTAAGTCAATTCACCTGGCCAATAGTACCTTTTAACTTGTTTTCTAAGAGGAAAGGCAGCAGCAAAAGGGCAAAGTTTCCATCTAGAAGGTTCCAAGTTGATTTCTTTTCCCCTAAAGTAAAGGTGGCTGCCTGAGTTCCAACTAATATATGTAAGTCTGCAGTTCATCCACCTCCAACACCTGAAAAGTTCAAAGGCAATGCTTGTGGGTGCCTGTCGTGGGTTTCACATTTTATTCAAAGAAAAATTGAGGCCTTATCTATGAAGAAATGAGTGTACGGTAAAATAGGTAAAATACAGGAGTTAAAATAGAAGCATGATGCACATTATTTAGTCCTGAAACATTTACCCAGTTTGTACTAGAAATGTTTATATTGGAGGGACAGGAAATCTATGTACTTTTTAAAATTGCTTCTAAAAATATGACCCACCTCCTTCCAGCCCCTCGTAAGCAAGTAGTTAAGATCTTTTCTGATTTCTTGTACTTTTTTTGTTTTGTTTCTCATTTCCTTGAACTTTATGACATAAAATATTACGAAAGTACTGTCTAGTCCTTACTTTCTGAAAATGATTATAAGTGCAAATTAAAGATCAATTTATTATCTTTAATTATTTAAATTACATAGCTCTGGTGCCACAAATTTAAATTACATAGCTCTGGTGCCACAAAAATAGTAGCTTCCCAAAAAAAGCTTCTAAGAGTATTTTAGTGGCATGCAGTTCTTTGACACAAATTCACATACACTTTGGCCTTCGGGGAGCACTATCTATCTGTACCTATCGATGTATCCTCTAAATTTTTGTGTGTGCAAAAACGAGAACTGGTTTCAGTACTTTCTTTGCTAGTGAGCTTCATGTTCTTGACTTTGGATCTAGTCTTGTCCTTTAAACCTTAAGGAATTGGAATTGGAAAGGCTCTGGCCAAGGAAATGGTTTGTTCCCACACAGATTAAAAACAAGGGGAGCATTGGCCTACTTATTTAATAGTTGAGGACTTAATGCTACTTATTTAATAGTTGAGGACTTAAAAAGGATTAGAATGAGTTTAAACAATTTAGCATTTGAAGAGGAATTGGGTCCCACCTCATGGCCCTGTGATCAAAAACAGATGCCAAAATGCATACTAGTTGACCATAAGGTCATTGAGTCTACAAGCCTGGGCCCCTTGCTACATTTACATTTATCTGAATTGAGGATATAAAACACTTCAGCTGCATTCACATTTTTTTTTTTTTTCACATAACCTTTGTAAACTATAATTGAATTCCTACTAACATAAGGTTTTGTGACAAAATCACTTGCCTGGAGAGATGCAGTGTTGTGGACAGTTAACCCTGAAGGGAAGCCTTCATCCAGTAGCCTAATGTTTATATAAAGGCCAGCCACAGAACAGGTTTTTCTCCTCTCCCTTCCTCGCAGCAAAATAGAGGAATTATTGCTGGGTCAAGCAGTATTTCAGTTACAAGTTATTTTCAGTTTTTAGTGTATAGAAATACATTTTTGTAGACTTCAAGTTATTCTGGAAAGGAAAAAAAAGTGATTTTCAAAATACTGCCTATTGAAATGTATATTTTTAACTAATACTAGAATGACCTCTATTTCTAAGTTGTCTACACAAGCCCTTAAAAAAAAAGATTGACAAATACAAATAGAAACTTCAGAATGGCAATACTAAAAGCAAAGTTCAACATCAAAGGACAATTTGAAACAAAATGCATGCAACAGTTTTTAGTAGTTTTAAATGATGAATATCTCTAATATGTACAAGCTCACACAACTGAATTATAAAAAGAAAAAACCTGAAGGAATAAAAATTAAGAGGTAGTTCAAAGGAAGAATAAGTACAAATGTGCATTAAGTATGTGGCTAAGATAATCAAAAAATGAAAATAATATAGCATTTTAAATCTTAGATTGCCAAAAATTAAAAGAATAATAATATTTAATCTCATCAAATAAACACCTTGTGCATTATTGGCAGGAAAGTAAATTGTCAAGCCTTTTTTGAAAGCCATTTATAGTATCTATAAAATCTTAAATACATGTAAAAATTGGCTGTATAATTGTACTTTCAGATGCCTGTATTATATAAATGTCTACAGAAATGGGCAAGATTTTTCAACTCCACATTCTCTGAAATAATGCACAATCAGAGACAACCTATTTGTCCATCAGTATGGGAAGGGAAAGCTGCATGAGAGCACATCCCCAGTGGGTAATGGTCTAGAGCTACATAACAGAAGGAAAAGAATTCTATGTGTTATAGTGAAACTAAACTAAAAATTAACAAGACCATTTTCTTAACAGTATGCATGATGTGAACTATTTCTTTTGGAAAAAATACAAGTGAATAAACGTGTCTAAAAAGCTATGGAAGGTACTCTTATATCTGTCTCTTCAAATATTTAGGGTTGTAAATGGGATTTTCAGCAGGGTGATGAGAGATTAATTTTTCTGTATTGCTTGAATGTTTTCTTGAGCCCATTCTACATTTGTAACTTTAAAAATACTCTTAAACTTTTCTTTTTTTCAGGGATATGCAAACTACTGTGAAAAAAATCCAAGTTACTAACTCCACTGTTCTTAAATCCAGATATGTCCTTCTAGAACTGCATTTGTAATTCTAGCAATACAAATAAATATCTATTCAGTCAGCAGTCTACAGTGGTCAGGTACCATCCAATATGATCTTGGTAGATCTCTCGTTATTTTTGCATATAGAAAGTGTAATACCTGAGGATGAAAATTAAAACAAACAAACAACTCATCCAGCTCTTGGAGCACTATAGGTTTTGGAGTAGCCTAATAAATGACTGAAATATAAACTAATCACTAGTTTCTATAACTCTATGAGCTTTCTTACCATTTTCCAGCAGACATTCTGTAGGCCATTCTCTTTTAGATACAAAATACGAATAGGTTAAGGAGTCTGCATGAGGAACTCAGTGAAGTTCTGTGTCCTACACTCTTTAAGGATGGATGAACAAATGTCCGGTGAAAAGAAATTATAACCTGGGATAAATGTCCCATGAGGTTTTAACAGAAAAACTGACTCAGGAGAGAGTGAAAATTCTGTAATGTTGTAATGAAATTTTGCTCAAATATCTGATGTATTTTTATCAAAATATCTGGCGTTTTATTGAATAATGATAGTGATAAAACATTTGTTTTGCTGACTAACTCAGGCTAAGAAACGTGAAAGAACTCTCATAGATAGTAAAAGATAAATGTCTGTGTGCTTTTACAAAAGGAGAAGTTTACAAGAACTGCTTCATGATATTACATTAGACACCTTTTCAAGGAGTTGTAGGAAAGTTAAAAAGTTAAGCACCTATTATTAAAGCTGCTACTTTAAAGACAGAAGCTAAGGAAGTGAAGTTAAAATACTGGATAGAATGGCATGTTTTGGAATTTTGTTTTTTAAATTTTTTTTTTTTTTAATCTAAAGAATTGATTGTTACCAGAAGAAATGAAAAATGTCCAGAGTTGTAGGTAACTTTATACATACCCTACAGAAATCCCTAAATAATGAAATGCCAAGTTCTGGATCAGACAATACACAAACTCGTTCTCCCCCTCAGAATGTTTACTTAAACTCTAGAAGAAAATAAATTGGAAATCTTTACTTTAAAATGGAAAGAGTTTTGATGTCAGTTCATGCAGCTGCATATATTCAGTTCAAAAGGCAAAAATAGTCTACGAGCTGGGGATCTTATTAAAGTAGTTGACTAAATTGAAAAATAAAGTGCTCAATTAGAACTGGATGTCGGGACAGGTTTCAGAAATGCTGCAGCATACAGACTGTTAATAGGACCGGGGCCAGGTGTTTTAAGACAGGTTCACTGTTTTAAGGATCCCTGTGTAGCTCCCAGCAAGAGGTCATCTATATTGACATACTTTGTGTTTCTTGATATAAAGTTTTGGTTTCTCTATTTAAAAAAAAAAAAATTATTTATTTATCTTTTTTTGCTGTATTGATGAAAGTTGAATTGAAAGCTTTTTACTGATTCTGAGGCTTTTCTCCCTCCCATGCCTAGACAGTGTCACCAGTCATTCTCTGATGCTGATGGGTCACGTCTTCCCGCCCCAAAGATGCTGAAACAGCATGTTTTGTGAGATCATCTAATGAGCCAGAGCCAGGTGGTAGGCTTTGAATCACTTTGCAAGGGTAGGTGTGGCTCTCTAGGAAGGTCTTTCCAGGAACAGCAATTTAAATGTATTAAGAAACGAATTTGTATACATATTTAAATACTTTTGTTTGATTCCCAGCACTAACAACATGGCAGATGCTAAAAAAGCCTATAGTGACTGGAACCTCTGACCTTTGGGAACAGGAAAATCAGAGACCACATAGTTTCAAAAGCACTTCAGCTAAATTTATTGCTGGAAAAAATAAGTGGTGATGTCATTCAGAACCAAATAGGGCCACTAAAGACGAATGGTTGGAGCAGGCCTGGAGCAGGTGTGAAGAAAAGTGACAGTCCTGATTTTTAACTTCTAAGCTTAGAGAGCCTTTCTTCCTTTAGAAACAAGAAATGGTTCACCAGGTGGATTTTCTAAGCCCTAGTTTAAGGGGGAAATAACCACAAACAAATAGCACCAACATTTCTGACAAATGGATGGCTCTGGTGCCTGAGGTACACAGGAAGGGAAGGGAAGGATAAAAATGGACACAAAAGTAGAAAGGGACCCAAAATGAGTAATGAAGAATGAAAGCAATCTGAAAAGAACACCTGCTAGACTGACAACAGAAGAGGAACAGGAGAGCAAAGTAAGATAAATGCTCATCTTGGAGATATGTAAGATCAAAGGAAGAGAAGAAGAGGCCGGTATCAGCAAGTGATATAAATGAATTACACAGTAGCAGCCTTGTTTCAACACACACTTGAATCAATGCTATGCAAAGATCTATGATAATAGCCCCACCGTTTTGTCGATGCTCAAAATAAGCAAGAGTAATCAGAAGGAGTGATGGTAAGGCCTAGAAGTTGGATCCATCTGTCTTTTCCTTTGCCAGCACTGTGGTTATTATTATTACAGTAAAGCTGTCACTATTCAAAGTCTACAAGCATATGTCATTCTGTATAGCTGAGTTTCCTGATAGATGAAGCTTCACTAATTTAAGAACTGAGTCTTTATCTTAAATCTAAAACGGAATCTTTTGTTTTTATACATTACAAGCTACTTCATTGTTATTTATAGTCATCACTTTTCTCTGGTCCCTGGCCAAATTAGACCCAGTATAGACCCTAATATGTAGGTCTGTTTTAGATACTTAATAAATTGCTATATATTCTGTGCCTTTCTGTTCTAGCTTCCATTCAGTGCTGACTCAAGACTCTCTGTTCTCATTTTTATTTTTCTTCCTTTTTCGTGGAATTTTTTAGATTTATTTGAGAGAGAGAGAGAGAGAGAGAGAATGAGCAGGAGGGGCAGAGGGAGAGGGAGAGAAAATCTCAAGCAGACTTCATGCTGAGTGTGGAGCCCAGTGTGGGGCTTGATCCCAGGACTCTGAGATCATGATCTGAGCTGCAAACAAAAGTCAGACACTTAACCGACTAAACCTGAAGCCTCTCTCTCTCCCCGTCAGCACCTCCCCCATTCACGTGAACTTGCATGCATGTTCTCTAAGTAAATAAATAAATAAAATCTTTAAAAGAAGTATAATTATTATTCTTCTCCTATCCCCATATCAGGGAGATCATATGATAGTTGTCTTTCTCCGATTGACTTATTTCACTAAGCATGATACCCTCTAGTTCCATCCACATCGTCGCAAATGGCAAGATTTCATTTCTTTTGATGACTGCATAGTATTCCATTGTGTATATATACCACTTCTTCTTTATCCATTCATTTGTGGATGGACATCTAGGTTCTTTCCATAGTTTGGCTATTGTAGACATTGCTGCTATAAACATTCGGGTACACGTGCCCCTTCGGATCACTATGTTTGTATCTTTAGGGTAAATGCCCAGTAGTGCAATTGCTGGGTCATAGGGTAGTTCTATTTTCAACATTTTGAGGAAGCTCCATGCTGTTTTCCAGAGTGGTTGCACCAGCTTGCATTCCCACCAACACTGGAGGAGGGTTCCCCTTTCTCCGCATCCTCGCCAGCATCTGTCATTTCCTGACTTGTTAATTTTAGCCATTCTGACTGGTGTGAGGTGATATCTCACTGTGGTTTTGATTTGTATTTCCCTGATGCCGAGTGACGTGGAGCACTTTTTCATGTGTCTGTTGCCATCTGGATGTCTTCTTTGCAGAAATGTCTGTTCATGTCCTCTGCCCATTTCTTGATCAGATTATTTGTTCTTTGGGTGTTTAGTTTGCTAAGTTCCTTATAGATTTTGGATACTAGCCCTTTATCTGATATGTCATTTGCAAATATCTTCTTCCATTCTGTCAGTTGTCTTTTGGTTTTGTTAACTGTTTCCTTTGCTGTGCAAAAGCTTTTGATCTTGATGAAATCCCAATAGTTCATTTTTGCCCTTGCTTCCCTTCCCTTTGCCGATGTTCCTAGGAAGATGTTGCTGCAGCTAAGGTCGAAAAGGTTGCTGCCTGTGTTCTCCTCAAGGATTTGGATGGATTTCTTTCTCACATTGAGGTCCTTCATCCATTTTGAGTCTATTTTTGTGTGTGGTATAAAGAGGTGGTCCAATTTCATTTTTCTGCATGTGGCTGTCCAATTTTCCCAGCACCATTTATTGAAGAAGCTGTCTTATTTCCATTGGACATTCTTTCCTGCTTTGTCGAAGATTAGTTGACCATAGAGTTGAGGGTCTATTTCTGGGCTCTCTATTCTGTTCCATTGATCTATGTGTCTGTTTTTGTGCCAGTACCATGCTGTCTTGATGATGACAGCTTTGTAATAAAGCTTGAAGTCCGGAATTGTGATGCCACCAACTTTGGCTTTCTTTTTCAATATTCCTTTGGCTATTCGAGGTCTTTTCTGGTTCCATATAAATTTTAGGATTATTTGTTCCATTTCTTTGAAAAAAAATGGATGGTATTTTGATAGGGATTGCATTAAACGTGTAGATTGCTTTAGGTAGCATAGACATTTTCACAATATTTATTCTTCCAATCCAGGAGCATGGAACATTTTTCCATTTCTTTGTGTCTTCCTCAATTTCTTTCATAAGTACTTTATAGTTTTCTGCATATAGATTCTTAGCCTCTTTGGTGAGGTTTATTCCTAGGTATCTTATACTTTTGGGTGCAATTGTAAATGGGATTGACTCCTTAATTTCTCTTTCTTCTGTCTTGTTGTTGGTGTACAGAAATGCAACTGATTTCTGTGCATTGATTTTATATCCTGACACTTTACTGAATTCCTGTACAAGTTCTAGCAGTTTTGGAGTGGAGTCTTTTGGGTTTTCCACATATGGTATCATATCATCTGCGAAGAGTGATAGTTTGACTTCTTCTTTGCCGATTTGGATGCCTTTAATTTTTTTTTGTTGTCTGATTGCTGAGGCTAGGACTTCTAGTACTATGTTGAATAGCAGTGGTGATAATGGACATCCCTGCCGTGTTCCTGACCTTAAAGGAAAAACTTTCAGTTTTTCTCCATTGAGAATGATATTTGCGGTGGGTTTTTCATAGGTGGCTTTGATAATATTGAGGTATGTGCCCTCTATCCCTACACTTTGAAGAGTTTTGATCAGGAAGGGATGCTGTACTTTGTCAAATGCTTTTTCAGCATCTATTGAAAGTATCATATGGTTCTTGTTCTTTCTTTTATTAATGTGTTGTATCACATTGATTGATTTGCGGATGTTGAACCAACCCTGCAGCCCTGGAATAAATCCCACTTGATCGTGGTGAATAATCCTTTTAATGTACTGTTGAATCCTATTGGCTAGTATTTGTTGAGAATTTTTGCATCTGTGTTCACAAAGGATATTGGTCTGTAGTTCTCTTTTTTGGTGGGATCCTTGTCTGGTTTTGGGATCAAGGTGATGCTGGCCTCATAAAATGAGTTTGGAAGTTTTCCTTCCATTTCTATTTTTTGGAACAGTTTCAGGAGAATAGGAATTAGTTCTTCTTTAAATGTTTGGTAGAATTCCCCTGGGAAGCCGTCTGGCCCTGGGCTTTTGTTTGTTTGGAGATTTTTGATGACTGTTTCAATCTCCTTACTGGTTATGGGCCTGTTCAGGTTTTCTATTTCTTCCTGGTTCAGTTGTGGTAGTTTATATTTCTCTAGGAATGCATCCATTTCTTCCAGATTGTCAAATTTGCTGGTGTAGAGTTGCTCATAGTATGTTCTTATAATTGTCTGTATTTCTTTCGTGTTGGTTGTGGTCTCTCCTCTTACATTCATGATTTTATTTATTTGGGTCCTTTCTCTTTTCTTTTTGATAAGTCTGGGCAGGGGTTTATCAATCTTATTGATTCTTTCAAAGAACCAGCTCCTAGTTTCATTGATTTTTTCTATTATTTTTTTGGTTTCTATTTCATTGATTTCTGCTCTGATCTTTATGATTTCTCTTCTCCTGCTGGGTTTAGGGGTTTTTTTCTTGTTCTTTCTCCAGCTCCTTTAGGTGTAGGCTTAGGTTGTGTACTTGAGACCTTTCTTGTTTCTTGAGAAGGGCTTGTACCGCTATATATTTTCCTCTCAGGACTGCCTTTGCTGTGTCCCACAGATTTTGAACCATTGTGTTTTCATTATCATTTGTTTCCATGAATTTTTTTCAATTCTTCTTTAATTTCCTGGTTGACCCATCCATTCTTTAGAAGGATGCTGTTTAGTCTCCATGTATTTGGGTTCTTTCCAGCTTTCCTCTTGTGATTGAGTTCTAGCTTCAGAGCATTGTGGTCTGAAAATATGCAGGGAATGATCCTAATCTTTTGATACTAGTTGAGACCTAATTTGTGACCCAGGATGTGATCTATTCTGGAGAAGGTTCCATGTGCACTAGAGAAGAATGTGTATTCTGTTGCTCTGGGATGAAATGTTCTGAATATATCTGTGATGTCCATCTGGTCCAGTGTGTCATTTAAGGCCTTTATTTGCTTGTTGATCTTTTGCTTCGATGACCTGTCCATTTCAGTGAGGGGAGTGTTCAAATTCCCTACTATTATTGTATTATTATTATTATTTTTTTAAGATTTTAATTATTTATCAGAGAGAGATCACAAGTAGGAAGAGAGGCAGGCAGAGAGAGTGAGAGGGAAGCAGGCTCCCTTCAGAGCAGAGAGCCTGACGTGGGACTCAATCCCAGGACCCTGAGATCATGACCTGAGCCGAAGGCAGCGGCTTAAACCACTGAGCCACCCAGGCGCCCCTATTATTGTATTATTTTTGATGTGTTTCTTTGATTTTGTTATTAATTGGTTTATATAGTTGGCTGTTCCCACGTTAGGGGCATAGATATTTAAAATTGTTAGATCTTCTTGTTGGACAGACCCTTTGAGTATGATATAGTGTCCTTCCTCATCTCTTATTATAGTCTTTGGCTTAAAATCGAATTGATCTGATATAAGGATTGCCACCCCAGCTTTCTTCTGATGCCCATTAGCATGGTAAATTGTTTTCCACCCCCTCACTTTAAATCTGGAGGTGTCTTCGCATCTAAAATGAGTTTCTTGTAGGCAACATATTGATGGGTTTTGTTTTTTTATCCATTCTGATACCCTGTGTCTTTTGATTGGGGCATTTAGCCCATTAACATTCAGGATAACTATCGAGAGATATGAATTTAGTGCCATTATTAGCCTGTAAGGTGACTGTTCCTGTATATTGTCTCTGTACCTTTCTGATCTACTACTTTTAGGCTCTCTCTTTGCTTAGAGGACCCCTTTCAATATTTCCTGTAGAGCTGGTTTGGTGTTTGCAAATTCATTCAGTTTTTGTTTGTCCTGGGAGCTTTTGATCTCTCCTTCTATTTTCAATGATAGCCTAGCTGGATAGAGTATTCTTGGCTGCATGTTTTTCTTGTTTAGTGCTCTGAATATATCATGCCAACTTTTTCTGGCCTGCCAGGTCTCTGTGGATAAGTCTGCTGCCAATCTAATATTTTTACCATTGTATGTTACAGACATCTTTTCCCGGGCTGCTTTCAGGATTTTCTCTTTGTCACTAAGACTTGTAAATTTTACTATTAGGTGACAGGGTGTGGACCTATTCTTGTTGACTTTGAGGGGGATTCTCTGCACCTCCTGGATTTTGATGCTTGTTCCCTTTGCCATATTAGGAAAATTCTCTCCAATAATTTTCTCCAATAGACCTTCTGCTCCCCTCTCTCTTTCTTCTTCTTCTGGAATTCCAACTATTCTATTGTTGTTTCGTCTTATGGTGTCACTTACCTCTCGAATTCTTCCCTCGTGGTCCAGTAGCTATTTGTCCCTCTTTTGCTCAGCTTCTTTATTCTCTGTCATTTGGTCTTCTATATCACTAATTCTTTCTTCTGCCTCATTGATCCTAGCAGTGAGAGCCTCCATTTTTGATTGCACCTCATTAATAGCTTTTTTGATTTCAACTTGGTTAGATTTTAGTTATTTAATTTCTCCAGAAAGGCTTTTATATCTCCAGAGAGGAGATATAAAACCCCAGAGAGTGCTCGCTTCGGCAGCACATATACTAAAACCCCAGAGAGGTTTTCTCTAATATCTTCCATGCCTTTTTCGAGCCCGGCTAGAATGTTCAGAATCGTCATTCTGAACTCTTGATCTGACATATTACCAATGTCTGTGTTGATTAAGTCCCTAGCCTTCAGTACTGCCTCTTGTTCTTTTGTTTGTGGTGATTTTTTCCACCTTGTCATTTTGTCCAGATAAGAGGATATGAAGGATCAAATAAAATACTAAAAGGGTGGCAAAGACCCTAGAAAAATGTGCTGTAACCAAATCAGAAGAGACCCCAAATTGTGGGTGGGGAGAAAGGGGATAAAAGTGGTTCAAAAAAAAAAAAAAATTAAAAATAAAACAAATAAAGAAAAAATATAAAAAAGAATGAAAAATATATATATTTTAGATAAACTAGTCAAAAAACGTTAAAAAAGAAAAGGGTACAAGTTCTAAAAAATTTAGCAGAAGAAGAAAAAAGAAAGAAAAAAATTGAAAAAAAAAATTGAGGGGCACCTGGGTGACTCAGTGGGTTAAGCCTCTGCCTTCAGCTCAGGTCATGATCTCAGGGTCCTGGGATCGAGTCCCACATCGGGCTCTCTGCTCAGCAGGGAGCCTTGGTTCCTCCTCTCTCTCTGCCTGCCTCTCTGCCTACTTCTGATCTCTCTCTGTCAAATAAATTAAAAAAAAAATTGAATTAACCGCAAGACTAAAGAATGATGGGGAGAAAACCATGAGTTCTGTGCTTTGCTTTCTCCTCCTCTGGAATTCTGCTGCTGTCTTAGGTATTGAACCTGCTTTCCTTGATAGATGAACTTCGTCCTGGCTGGATATTTTGTTGATCTTCTGGGGGAGGGGCCTGTAGTAGTGACTCTCAAGTGTCTTTGCCCGAGGCGGAAGTGCACCGCCCTTACCGGGGCTGAACTAAGTAATCCGCTTGGGTTCGCTTTTGGGAGCTTCTGTTCCCTGATCGCTTTCCGTAGAGTTCCGGAGGACGGGAACGAAAATGGCGGCCTCCTAGTCTCCGGCCCGGAGGAGCTGAGAGCCCGGGGCCCCACTCCTCAGTGGGCCCCCAGAGGACAGCACCCAATCACTCCCGTATCCCCAGCCTCCAGCCGCGCTCCGAGCTCACCCAGCCCGCGACCAGTTGAAGGTAACCCCGAGCTGAGAGTTCAGTCCTCGGCTCTGTCTCTGTAGCCGGCTTCTCCGTTCTAACACCTGCGAGCTCTGCGACACTCCGACACCCCCGATCCTTCTGTGACCCTGCGGGACCTTGGGCCACGCTGACCCCGCGTGGGCTTCACCCCAGTTTAGCCTCTGGAGCAATGTCCCTCAGTGGAACAGACTTTTAAAAGTCCTGATTTTGTGCTCCGTTGCTCCGCCGCTTGCCGGGAGCCGACCCCTCCCACCGCGGTCTATCTTCCTGTCGTTTTAGATTCACTTCTCCACCAGTCCTACCTTTCAGAAAGTGGTTGATTTTCTGTTTCTAGAATTGCTGTTCTTCTCCTCTTCGATCTCCCTTTGGATTTGTAAGTGTTTGCAATGTTTAGATAAGCTATCGAGCTGATCTCCTGCTACCTGATGTAGTCTCAGCCTGCTACTTCTCCACCATCTTGACTCCTCCCCCAAGTGCCCCTCATTTTTATTTTTCAAATCACTCCACTTATCCTAAGTCTCTCTGTAGTTTTAATTTCAAGGGCTCTTATTGGCCCTTAATTATATGATAAATTATGATTTTCTTTCTTTGCTAAGGCTTCCCTCTCAATAGATTGTTGCATCTTTTAGGAGTAAGATCACTAATTCATGAAATTTTGCAAAGAAAAAAGGAATTTAGCAGTCATGTAATAGAACCAGATTGTTTCACAAATGGGGAAAATGGGCTTATGGAGGTGTTTAATTTGCTGAATGCCACACAGCTAATTAGAGGCCGATCAGAAACTAGTATACAGATATCCTGAAAACTTCTCTAGTGGGTATTTTCTACTATAAAATATTACTTGATATCCTGCAATTTTTCTATTTTACTTTTAGAAGAATGTAAGAATGATTTTAAGGTGTGGAGATATGTTCATTATCCCAGTTTGTAAGATGAAGACTGGATAGTACATGACTCCTCAGATTTGTAATGAATGCATCTAGAGCTTATTTTGAGCCCGATCTGTATTGACCCTTAAGATTTTTCTAGATGTTTGGATAGGGACACAGTTGCTTTAAAAAGAGTAAGTTTTTTTTTTTGTTTTTTGTTTTTTGTTTTTTTTAAGTAGTCTCCACACGCAGAATGGAGCCCAGCACAGGGCTAGAACTTGGGACTCTGAGATCAAGACCTAAGCTGAGATGGAGTCAGATGCTTAACCAACTGAGCCACCCAGACACCCCTAATAGGAGTGAGAATTTATTTCCATTTGGCAATAAATCTGGTATCTTCATAGTAAAAACTCATTTTAGGAAGAAAATGATGGGGCCTTTATGAGAGATACAAGGATTACAAGAGGAGAAATGATCTGCAAATTAATTATGTTACATCTGTCACTAAACTGTTCTCTATTCCAGATTCTACTGACCCGTTTCTGAATTATAAGGAGGGGGTAAACAGGGAGATTTAACTAAAGTTCTTCTGAGACAGGTCTGGCATGTGCTAGGCTCCATGAGCAGACTCCTAGCTCAGTGTCCACCACAGTGGTTTTGGGGGCACCAGCTGCTCTGCAATGTTGAACATTTGGTTTTGGGCATCAGTGTTCCCAGTGCTGATGTCACGGTATTATCATCCTCTACAGGAACATCATTTCCATTGGTAGAGGCACTGGCATAATTTCTATTGGTAGAGGCATCTCCTTGGTGGCAGATACCTTCACTTTACATCACCCATTTATCCTCCTGAGATCAACTTTCCTTTATAGGCCAGGTACCTGCAAGATGTTGATGATGACTTCTGCCTCATTATTTTACATGAGGTAGATAGACCCAAGTAGACAGTTGCAGATGGTGCAGTGTAGGAAATGGTAATGGCTGTACCAGGTGCTGTGGAAACACATAGGAGGCACATCTTATACAGGCTTGGGAGTGGGCTGTACTGGTAGAACACCTCTGTGAAATAACTTAGTTGAAGGTGAAACCTTAGGATGGTAGGACAATCCATACAGAAGCCTATTCTAGATGAAGGAAAGAAATGTACACTTATGAAAAAGAAAAGAGAATATAGAATCTTTAGGTAACTTAAGGAAGTTATGTTTGGTTAGCAAATGGACTGTGTGGTAGTGGCATGATGAAATATAAGGCTAGAAGGACAGTCGGGGCAAAAAATTTGAGCTCTATCCTCAAAAAAACAACAACAACAAAGTAAAACCAGGACATTACTAAAAGGCTTGAAGAGATTGGAAGGCATAAACAGATTGTGTTTTTAAAAATTAGTATAAATGTCATGTGCATAAAATAGATTGGAAAACTACTGAGGACTGTTGTAGTCATCAAATTGAAAGATGCCCATTTAGGAAGCCTTAGCTGTGGTTCAGAGCATTAAAAATAGTAATGTGGGGCACCTGGATGGCTCAGCGGGTTAAGCCTCCACCTTCAGCTCAGGTCATGATCCTGGGGTCCTGGGATCAAGCCCAGCATCGGGCTCTCTGCTCAGCGGGGAGCCTGCTTCTCCCTCTCTATCTGCCTGCCTCTTTGCCTACTTCTGCCTACTTGTGATTTCTCTCTCTGTCAAATAAATAAATAAAACTTATTTTTAAAAAATGGTAATGTGAAGCACAGTTGTAGTGAAGAGGGTTTGGGGAGATTATATGTATATATTTCATGCATCATATATGTATGTAAGATTGTCTGCTCCATTGGATGCAGGTTGTGAATGGAAGCTAGGAGTCAAGGAAGATGCTGAAGTTTGAAATCGACCTCTTAGATAAGGCTATTGAGAGGATAAGAGGTGAAATGATAGACTAAGAGAATAAACTAGATAAAGAGGAAAGTAATGTCAAGAGAGTGATTGTAGATAAAGAGCTTAAAATAATCAGAAGTCTTATTGTGAAGAGGTGATCAAAAGTAGAAGAGAAACTGAGAAGACAGAAGGCTGTGACCTTCATGAAGGTAACAGCCATAGTGTGAGGGGCCAAAATGGGGTGATGGGCAAAATGAAAGGTGCTTGCCCAGAAGACGAGTCACTATCAGAAATTCTCAGCACTACCTGGGAGTGGAATTTAAGAGGATTTGAGTTCTTCTGGTTGTGTATTGAGGCAGGGCCAGAGAAAATTGATGCATATTATTGTAGCCTTATCTTAACCCTCTTCTAGATTGGACCATAGAACAGTTATCCATAAGTAAATTTTCTGGCACAAGTGATCAATAACTGTTAGCTTCTTTCCTTTCCTTACCTCACAAAGTTCAAGGCTAAAATTTCAATATGCAGTTAAGAGAGTTAATAGATTGTTTTGATTTATGATTCATTGGTTGATTTAGAGACAGAAACGAATCAGTATTTCCATGGCTTGAAAAAGTGATGAATTTTCTCAATCTGGTATTTGGGTTGATTATTTTGTGTCAAAGGTTTTGTATGTGGGTCAAAGAAGTTTTGGTAATTATTTTTAGTCTTTTCTGGGAGTCTTACTTTTTTGGGGTAGGTTAAAAAGTCTTGGGAAGACATGGAGAGCTGAATAGATCTTGATTTTTCATTTGGAGGTTTTCATGTCAAAGATATCTTGTGTGCAGATTGAATGACAAGGCCATTGAAACAGAAGCCGACTCAAATGCTCTTCCTGTTCCATCTTAAGTAACATGGATAATTAAAAAACAATTCAAAACAAATAAAACAGGACAACACTAAGCCCTATTTTAAGATTCTAGGAAGTAAAAGAAATGCTGATACATGTGCATACACCACACACATGTGTATGTACATATCCTTCCTGAAATGCATACAAAAAAACTTTACATATCACTCCAATCTCAAATGTTCTTTGGAAGTTCAGCAAAAAGAGGATCCATTTTCATCTCCAGTCTTTTTGTCAGATTCACTAGAGGCAGGAGTTGAACACAGACATAGACTCTGAGGTGTTATTCAAAACTTTTTAAAATTTTGTTTTGTTTCCTGTGTCTGGCTTTTTCCCTCTGGGGTCCTCCAGCAAACCCGGCATTGCCACTTTAGGACATTTTTTCCATGTAGAAAAGTTACTGAGGAATAGATGATGGCCTATTAAATTTCTTCATTCCATAAAGAATGGGAATGTCTCCACAGGCCAGAGGATGATGATGATAGAGAATATTTTTGATCACTTAATCTGTTAACCACATTTCTAGGTGCTTCACATAAATCTTCTCATTTAATCCTCATAACAACATAAATAATTGGTATTATTATTTTACCCATTTTATATATGAAAATCTGAGGCATTGAGCATGTAAATCCCTTACCCAAAGTCTTATAACTATAGTGGGTTAGAGCCAGAGTTAGGGCTCAGGTTGTCAGTGTCTAGAGCCAAAGAGTACTCTCTAATTCACTTTCCTAAAAGAACGTCTCTAGTTTAAGAAGCCACTAACCTACTTTAGATGTGTCTTTAAGTATGGTTTTTCAGAGTCTCACTTATTTCTGGGTGGACTAATGATAGAGATATTCATTGGAAGATTCAGTTGTCAAATTCAAACTCAGCCATTCTAATGAATACCAGGATAAAAGAGTGATTGACTCTAACATCACAGAATTCATAATCTAGCTGTGGAGGCTGCAGAGCTCAGTAGTTAAGAACACAGACTTTGATGTAGTACACATACTCTTGAACTCGTGGATATATTACCATTAAGCTAAGTTGAGCCCATTCCTTTTTCTTATTAAGTCCATTTTTTAAAAGATTTATTTATTTTAAGGAGGAGGAGGGAGAGAGAGAATCTCAACCAGACTTCATGCTGAGCACAGAGCTCAGTCCCACAAGCCTGAGATCATGTGCTAAAACCAGGAGTTGGACACTTAGCCAACTGAGCCACCCAGTCTTATTAAGTAGGTTTTAGAAAAACTAACCTCAAAATGTTGATGCAAAATTAAATGAGATCACATATATAGAACCTTTTGTATACCATCTGGCTTTTATAAACTGTAGCTATTATTATTGCTGCTGTTGTATTATTTACACTTCTAAAAATATTAACGGTAGCACAAGGCATTCTATAATAAACACCAAGCTAGTGGCTTGTACAGTACATGTTCTAGGGATCTGAGCTCTAATCTTCTTTCTTCCATAAAGTTTTACCCCAGGGAGTACATGGTACAATTTTATGAAGCACTTGCAAAGGGTGAATGGATTGAACATTCTACATTTGAAATGGTTTTTCAAACCTCTGAACTTCCATCTGTTTAGTGCCCATAGTATCTTGTTCTCTAGGCCTTAGAGTCATTGTGCTTTGTAGCTTATCTTCTGTAGGTAATCTTTTAATACTGTTTAAGTGTTCGCCTATTTAGGTTCAGTCTCCCAAGTGATTTATTCATTCCCAATGGAAAGGGCTATAAATTCATATTTGCATATTTTACAGTGTTTAGTACATGGCACTGCATGTTGTAGACACTAAAAATATATTTGTTACTTTTTTTCTATTAATTTGCCTCAATTTTATTTTATAATAGGTCTAGGAGGATTTTCATAGCCAGATAATGCCTTCATTCTTTTATGAGTATAAATACACAATTCCATCATATTTTTCCCACTGGAAATTTAGAGGGAGTGAATTACTCTAGAATGGAATGAGCTGGCCTTTAAAAGAGAAATACACTATTTAACATAGGTGATCACTTACTACTCAAAGAAAAAGAAAAAAACTTAGAAAAATATATTTAAAAATCTTTACTTCTTCTGTAAAATAGTCTAAGATACTATTAAAATTTTTTTGAAGCCCACCCCACTTTTTTTTTTTTTTTTGAGATTTACCTATTTGAGAGAGAGAGCGTATATGCAGGGGGAGGAACAGAGGAGAAGAATCTTCAAACAGACTCCCCACTGTGCGGGGAGCACTAGATCTCAGGAGAGATCATGAGATGAGATGAGTGAGATAAGATCACCGCCTGAGCTGAAACCAACAGTCAGATGCTTAACCGACTGAGCCATCCAGCTGCCCCTAATTTTGAAACCTTTTAAAAGCTTGTTATGTAAAGTCATTGGTAGAAGTAAATATCTTACACTTTGTCTACCATTTCACATTGGAAATTGGCTGTTCTGGAAGAAAAAGCACATCAATATGTTTATATATTGAATGGAAAAGTCTTAAGGTTCTGTCTACATAAGGAAGAAATAATGAAAAAGAAATTAGCCAGCAAGATAACAGTGCATACTGCTCATCTCTCTCAGTTAAGCCAAATAAACTTATTTTTGATTGTTTTTATTACTAGCATTGTTTTGGAGATAGCAATCATTTAACAAATATTTTTCATCATTAATATCTATAATGACCCTATCAAAGACAGTGAAATAGAGAATGGCAGAGAGTGGATACAGCAGAAATGGAACCTGAGCTGACTTCAGAGTTTACAGGCAAACTGGGAAGGTGACTTTGGGGACAGAGCCATGTATGCTTATGATTGATGAGGAAATAGTGCTGGATTATGCAGGCAGTGGTTTGTTGGAATATCTACTTAGAACAGCTAAGACATAAAATGAACTTCACTTAAATAATTTTGTCAACTTGTTTGACTAATTCCTCTACTTGATTTGTCAAAAGAGACTGAAATTAAACAGACCAGATCAAAAAGATTGCTCCATTTCCTATATGGTCCATGGGCAGAGCTTTTACCATTTATTTGCCATTAAAACAGCCTACAACAAATTGGATAGAAAGGAAATTTTAATTCTTTATCCAATTTATCCAAACTATATAGACACTTAGCTTTAAGAGTAATAGTTTCTTAGTCTATTTCATTAGTTCCAAAGGGTGCAGAACTGTTTCAGGATGAACCTGGGGAGAAATGTGCTGCTTATGGAGATTTTCGGTTTTCCTGTAAACAGAATACACAAGAGGGTCCAAACCTAATGGTGACTTTTACAGACATCCACATGTCCATGCAACTGAGGGTACTTTTTTTTTTTTTTCCATTTTATTTATTTTTTCAGCGTAACAGTATTCATTCTTTTTGCACAACACCCAGTGCTCCATGCAAAACGTGCCCTCCCCATTACCCACCACCTGTTCCCCCAACCTCCCACCCCTGACCCTTCAAAACCCTCAGGTTGTTTTTCAGAGTCCATAGTCTCTTATGGTTCGCCTCCCCTCCCCAAATCCATAGCCCGCTCCCCCTCTCCCAATCCCACCTCCCCCCAGCAACCCCCAGTTTGTTTTGTGAGATTAAGAGTCATTTATGGTTTGTCTCCCTCCCAATCCCATCTTGTTTCATTTATTCTTCTCCTACCCCCCTACCCCCCCATGTTGCTTCTCCATGTCCTCATATCAGGGAGATCATATGATAGTTGTCTTTCTCCGATTGACTTATTTCACTAAGCATGATACGCTCTAGTTCCATCCATGTCATCGCAAATGGCAAGATTTCATTTCTTTTGATGGCTGCATAGTATTCCATTGTGTATATATACCACATCTTCTTTATCCATTCATCTGTTGATGGACATCTAGGTTCTTTCCATAGTCTGGCTATTGTAGACATTGCTGCTATAAACATTGTAGCAAGTGCTCTAGTGTCTTTGCTACACATAGTCATGCTAAGAAAGGTTTAGATATTTTCTGCTCCCTTAGTAAGGAAAGTTTTCCAAGAGTTAGTGCTTTGAAAGGGAGCAGCATATTCAGTTGTAGAACATGCATCCATGCAAGCAAATATATAAAAATCATTTATTAAAAATTACTTTTTGGAGGGTCCAGGTGGTTCAGTCTGTTAAGCTTCTGCCTTTGGATCAGGTAGTGATACCCTGGGGTCCTTGGATGAAACTGCCTATTGGGCTCTGTGCTCAGTAGGAAGTCTTTCTTCTTCTCCCTCTGTCCCTCTATCCAGCTTGTGCTCTCTGTATTGCTCTCTCTTGGTGTCTCTGTCTCTCAAATAAATTTTAAAAGATCTTAAGAAATAAAATAAAATCACTCTTTTTTTTGAGAGAGAGAGAGTACACTCTGGGCACCAGGCTGGGGAGGGCAGAGGGAGTGGGAGAGAGAGAATCAAGCAGGCTCCTTGCCCAGTGCGGAGCCTGAGGTGGGGCTCCATCTCACAACCCTGAGATCATGACTTGAGCTGAAGCCAAAAATCAGATGTTTACCTGAATGAGCCACCTAGGTGCACCCCCCATGTAAGTTTTTTTTTTTTTTTTAAAGATTTTATTTATTTATTTGAAAGACAGAAATTACAAGTAGGCGGAGAGGCAGGCAGAGAGAGAGAGGAGGAAGCAGGCTCCCTACTGAGCAGAGAGCCCGATGCGGGGCTCGATCCCAGGACCCTGGGATCATGACCTGAGCTGGAGGCAGAGGCTTTAACCCACTGAGCCACCCAGGTGCCCCCCCACATGTAAGTTTTAATGAGCACTTATCTTATGCTCACTTCAAGATACTAACTCTGGCTCTGGGAATAAATTCCCCATGCTTGTTTCAGACACAGTAGTATCTTGCTACTTTGCTAGTTAGTATTAGAATTGAAATTTTGGCCAAACTGACCTATACTTTTTCTGTGTTTCTCTTTGTGTTTCTCAGGTTGCTTACAATTAAAGTGAGTAGATTAAAAGGCAATCAAAATACAAATAGCAGGGGTGCCTGGGTGGCTTACTGGGATAAGCCTCTGCCTTCAGCTCAGGTCATGATCTCGGTGTCCTGGGATCAAGCCCAGCATCAAGCCCTCTCTGCTCAGCAGGGAGCCTGCTTCCCCCCCCCCCTGCCTGTTGCTCTACTTGTGATCTCTCTCTCTCTCTCTCTGTCAAATAAATAAATAAATAAAATGTTTAAAAAAATACAAATAACAATAAATCATGTCACAGCTTATTGTCTTGTTTAAAAGCTAGAGAAGGATATATAATTTGATGCAGAGGTGCTTAACCAAGTGTGAGATGAAGGCTTAGATTTTGAAACCCAGATCCTACAATAGGCTAGAATACCAGAAAATGTAATTATTTTTCTCTCTCTTCTCACTTTTTTGGACATGATTAGCAATTGTGGAATTTATCGTACATACCATAAGTGCTTGACCATTAAGTGGATTACTTGTAGAAAAGACAAATGTGAATATAAATTAGGATGGGAGAAGTCAATGGGAATTTGGAAACTGGAATCAGCATTTTTATCCTTTCTCCATTGAGATCACATAAAAATGAGTAAGCACATCCTGCTTTCCCTTTTCTCTGCATCCTGTCTTAGCAACATAAATACTAATTGGTTGCTATGGTGATCTCAAGCTTGTAACTAAAACTAAGGTATCTAGGTAACAGTGTCTGAAGGCAAGAATGATGAATGCTTCAACTCTGAAGTTTTGTAGGGAGATGGTGCTGGAGTATAAAACCTGGCAAATGTAGCCTCAGCTCCAAAAGATTGGTAAATTTGTTAATTTTATCCCCATCATTTCTGACTACATCAATTCATCTACCTACAGAGGCTGGATTGCCTTCATATAAGTTGGTCTCTGAAGTTGACAACTTCCATAAACTTGCAGTCAATGAGAAATACCAGTTATGGGCAGAATTTAGCACTTAATACACTTTTTATTTTATTGCTGAAAAGGGTTCAGCAGCACTAAGATGATTTAAGCCATCAATGAGATGCAGTGGAAACAGCCTAGTAAAATCATAGTCAGTCTTTGCCTCTTCTCTGTGACTCATGGGTTTATTAAGAAATCTCATTCTTTAGGGCCCAAAGGATGAACAAACATTCCTCCAAGTCAAGACCTCTGTGCTTTAAGCAGTGGCTGCCACCAATCATTTGCATAAGATGTCATGCAACCTTTCCAGGTTTCTGCTTCCTCATTCATGAAGGGAATGATAACTGGGCCCTCCTACTAGGGCTGCTATGGAGATTAGGGATTGAATTATTCTAAAGCGTGTTGCAAATACAAGTGTTATATAAATTCTAAATACCAGTCTATGGCTTGTTTATTTCATTAGCTCTTCAAATTTGAAAGTTATAAAGGACAGCTCAGTAGTTCTAACAGTTTAAAGAAGAACTTGCTTCTATAAAATATATATATATATATATATATATATATATATATATATATATATGTTGTGTATGTGTGTGTGTAAGTATAGGTATACTTATATATTTACCTATTGGTATATTGGATGTAATGTTTGTTGTTTATTTAGTGAGCATCAGGATGTTGAGTAAGACTTTCTATCATCTTAGAATTGGCAAGTAGTTTCAAGAGGACTGACACAATCATCCTGTGACAAGGTTGGAAATTTGTCTAGATCTTGTTTAGAAGCAAAACAAGGTCAGCTACCCCCTTCACACTGCCTCCCCTCTCCTCCCTCAGCCTGTGAGAGGAACACATGGAGATTAGCAAGAGAGTGCAGTCATTTTTCTGTTTTTACCTTAAGTCAAGAGAAATAGGGAGGACATGCATCTGCCCCAATAAAACTTAGGTATGATGCTCAAAGGCTCAAAGGGAATTGCTTACAGTGGCACATAGCAGGAAGAGAAGACTTTCCTTTCTTCTTATCTTGTTGGACATATATTTGAGCTGGGTTGTCTATGACTGTTTAAACAAGGAAAAATAATTGGATAGGACAGAATGGAGAAAAGAGCCTCACTGAACAGTCTCTATTCTAGTCCTACTGTTTGACTTGGCAAAGGTGTATGTGTTTACCTTGGCAGAAGTGGATGAATGAAAGTTACTTATATTTAAGCCCTCTTGCCAGTGAAAGAGCTGACCACTGAGCAAGGGGATTCCAGCAGCAAGGGGGTGTGCAGTAGGCTTACAGGGCCTACAGCAGCGGAAGTCTGGTGAGGTTACATCACACTGGATCATTCACAGTAGGGATCTCTACTGTGAGGATTTTTAGTAGAATATCCCAGAGATACAAGGAGAAAACTCCAAATAAAAAGTTAATCCCATTTTTCGAATCAGAATATACATTACAGAACACAAGAAATAAACATACATATATACTGTGATAACTGGGATATATTAAGCAATGGGACTTCTTAGGTAAAGTAAGGGGTGATGAAAATATCAGTATAGAGTCAGAGTGAAATATGACCTGGAATCTTAACTGAGTTCAGCAAAGAAACAAACATCACAAATCAGCAAATCAGATATATATTCCTAGTACATTGTAGTGGATATTTTGAACATGCTTCTAACCCAATTATGTACACTGGCACTCTCATCTCTTAGTATTTAACCAGTTTGATATATCTTTTTTATATCTCTGAGAAATAAAATGGTTGGTGGTCTGCATGTAAATAAAAAAAAATTTGAAAAGTGGTTAATTAAATGCTTAATATATAAGAGATACCACAGTCAGACCTTTACAGAGATATGTTATTTAATGCTCACAAAAATCAGATGAGATTAATTCTATTGTTCCCATGTCACAGAGGAAGAAACTGAGGCTCTGAAATTTAAGTGACTCATTAAGATCACAGTGATAGTAAGTATGAGAGGTTTACTTGTTTTGTTATGTAATTGAATATATCTTTTTGAATTCCATTGCTTAAGAGCAGGTCATTAAAATGAATTCATCATTTTGCTTTTTCCTAAGATATGTGTCTATGGAACTTGTTCACAATGTGTGGCTCATCTCGTTTCCTTAATTCTGAGGCAACTGATGCTACACATTAAAATCAAAATAACACATCAAGGCATATCGAGACCATTATAAATTTGTGCTCATGGAACCTCATCTAGGCCTTCAGTGCTTTTGGAAAGTCCTGGGTTTTGTTTTTAATATCTTTAATTCTTAGAAATACAACATTTTTTTACCTGATAATTAGCATTTAAAGTTCTTTAAAACTTTCTTCCCGTACAGAACGTGAGAAGATCTGACAAGTCTGTTTGCCAAGAGTAACCATTTTGCCATGTGCTGATTTCTGTTTATATCAGTGTAGGGATTTTGAGCAGGGTTATGCAGGAGAGATGGATACAAAGCAGTGGGAAAAAAGCTATGTAGCACCATTCTTCTTGGATTGGGGTCATTTTGTATACCATATAATGTGTGTGGGTAATCCTAAATCCACAGCTTTAATCTATTATATACATAAGGATAGACGATACTCATTTGGTGTTTTATGATTTAAAACAGTTTGTTATTAATTGTGGAGCATAAAACAAAAACATGTCATAGAAAATAAAAATTACCTTTATAAGCCGTATTTCTGTATTTAAGCAACATTAGGAGCTATAGAGAGCAAGGATGGTTATGGTACTTGGTAGTAAATGGGTAGTGGGACTGATAAAGCCACATGGACAAACTTTGTGATTAATACAAGCATTGTATTTAAAGTGATCATAAGTGAATTTCTTCTCTCTTATGTGTGTGTGTTTGTGTGTGTGTGTATGTGTATGTGTGTATGTTAGTGTCCAAAGATATTTCAAACTTTGTATATCTGTCCCTAGGTATACCCTTTCCTAGGAACAAGGCTTTATGATAGTACTGCTTCTAGTGTTAATAGAGAGGGGAAGCCACATGAGTAGTGAAGGCAATCTCTAAAGCATTTGAAAAGGGGCGCCTGGGTGGCTCAGTGGGTTAAGCCTCTGCCTTCAGCTCAGGTCATGATCTCAGGGTCCTGGGATTGAGCGCCTCATCATCCATCATCGGGCTCTCTGCTCAGCGGGGAGCCTGCTTTCTCCTCTCATTCTCTCTGCCTGCCTCTCTACTTGTGATCTCTGTCAAATAAATAAATAAAGCATTTGAAAAGGGCCTAGTTCTGGGCAATCGCCAACTAGATAAACTGGTGATATCCTAAGCATGCCAATTTGAACTGTAACTTTTGTTATTAGAATATATATATTCTAACTGAATAGAAACCATTTCTTTAGGAAACCAAAATAATATCATACCACACTGAAAAAATTGTCTCAAAAATATTTCGAAAGTGCTTCCCCAAAATACAATCAGTAAATACTGGAAAAATTCATTTGGTCATACCAAGTTTAGACGAACTAAGCAGGCTCCTTTACTGCAGGCCTTCTCAGGGCATTTGAAATGCTAATGTGAATTTCAAGTCTTCTAGACAGGCTATGATGCTTTTCAGTGTGCTTCTTGTTCAGTTACTATTCATTCATTCAGCAACTAATGTGAAGTACCCATTACATGCTAGGTGTCACTCTGTGCTTTGGAGTATAGCAGGAAACAGGACAGACAGACTGCCTTATGAAGCCCACTCTAGTGATAAGAAAGATGCCTGACCTACAGAGAAGGGAATTGGACAGCTGCTTATCTTTCTGTATTGTTTCAAGCCAAGGAAAATGTTAACTAGAGAAACATTTGTGAGATGAAGAGTGGGATTATCAGCAGGAAGCCAGGCATCTGCCTACCTTTCTCCTTTCTGATAATTAACCATCATCTCTGCACTTTCTCATCTTCTTTGTATTGATCTTTCATCATATAATGGCCACAAATAGTAAAAGGAAGGCTTAATAACAAACATTAAAATGAATAAATAATTACATCCACTTATCTTCCTCAACCAACTGATTATTTGTTCAGTGACACTATTACATAAAATGAGGTTTACATAATTTAAAAGGACATTGTCATGCCGTTTTTATAGCTTTTTTCTACTTGTCCTTGCTTTGGATATCCTTTCAGAGCAACATAAAGATATAATTATTGCTGCCTATGTAGGGACAGGGGTAATGGTTTTACACAGAGAGAGGAATAATTTAAACCCAAAATACACACCAATTTAGAATATCAGATGCAATTTTTCACTTTAAATTTCAGTGTTTTAACCCATTTTATAGTAAGTGTGATATTACCTCTTTAGTAAGTCTGATCTTATCACAAAACACCCCATTTTTGTCTACATTTGACGCTGCTAATCTGGGGACTACTTCTAGAAATACTTGGTAAGGCAAAGTAGGAATCAAATTGTGAAATAGCTGTCTTAAGATCTCACAGTTCACTTTTGCAATATGCATATAATAGACTGTGAAAAAGGTATAAACAACTGACATTCAGCATTAAAAATCAGCACATTTATTGAGTACCTACTATGTGGCAGGCACTTTCACTATGTCATATGTTTTCTCCCTCTGTGTTCTCTCTGACTTTACTCTCTCCCTCTTTTAGGCTAGTCAGCATTGATTTTTTTCATAGTCTATAATCTCATGTAACTCTAGTGTGAATGAAGGCGATCCATTTTAGCTCTCTTAGCCCCAAATTTACATGACATTCAGCTGGATCTCATAGCTGAGCTTCCTGATTTTCCCAATTCTAAATTCCTGCTGGAAAAATTTGATTGGAAGAACACACACACACACATATACATATATTTATATATATATATTTATATATATATATTTTTTTTATTTTTTATTTTTTATTTATTTTTTTATTTTTTTATTATTCTGTTCAGAGGCTCCAAGGATGGTGCTATAGAGACACACCTTTATGTAGGTATATTTACTGACCATTGATGATGGCTGGAGAGCTCTGAGCAGGAATTCTCCCAGAAAAGGATGGGAGAATTAACATGTGTCAGCTAAGGTGCTTAGACTGCAAGTAACAGAAAGGCTAGTGGCAAAATAGCTATGCCCTTCGGCACACAGCAAAATGGCTTCATCTATCCCAGTCTTTTAAGCTAGAACCAACAAAGAGAGAGATTGTGGTTTTGTTTTTTGTTTTGTTTTGTTTAAAGATTTTATTTATTTATTTGACAGACAGAGATCTCAAGTAGGCAGAAAGGCGGGGGTGGGGAAGCAGCAGGCTCTCTGCTCAGCAGGGCTGATGCAGGGCTCAATCCCAGGGTCCTGGGATCATGACCTGAGCCGAAGGCAGAGGCTTTAACCCACTGAGCCACCCAGGGGCCCCTGTTTTGTTTTTTAATGTAACTCTTTTTTAGGAGCAAGGACAGCTTTGCCAATTTTCTCTCAGATGTCACTGGATTTTCTCTCATGTGTCATTGTCCAGAGGTGGATCAGAAGAACATATTTAACTTAACCACTGATACGAAAATATCAGTTAAGATGCCAAATACCAAGTCAGTGTATGCTCTTGGGCTGAGAGAGGTTCCATTACCCTTGTCATTTTCGGAAGGGGGTGGATGTAAACAGCAGTGGGATTCTGTTAGAATACATGGGTTAAAGTAAATCTAGTACATTTTAACCATGTTATTCCACTATTAACTTTTCTCTTTCTAAGACTTAACACCAAAATACTACTTGATGAATTCCTCAGGTGGACTGAGAGCCATGGAAAGCTGGCACAATAAGAACCCAAGCTTCATAATATTTAGATAATGATTCATAGTAATAGATTTATAACTAGAGTCATAGTAAATAGTACTTACTGAAAGTGTGTGTGAATTTGTGTATGGATAAGTGCATGTGCTTCTTTAACAACCTAGAGACCTTGGGAAGCTCACTTTATCCCTCTTGAAAGACTCAGTGACCAAATGGGGAGGGAAAGGTCACAGGATTCAACCAGTACCTTTACTGGAGAAATAAATAAGTACCCTTATTAGGAGAAAAGAATCTTGTAGAACGATTTTGAAGCTGTGAAGGGGTATGCAAATACAGGGCATTATCATGCCCCTTTCTCATTAACACTCTAAGATCCCTCATGCTACAAAATATCCACAGGAAAAAAATATTTTCATATAAATAAATAAAAATATGTAAAAGAATGGTTTGAATAAAAACTAGATGGCTTAAGATTTGGTCTTATTTTGAAATGAGGTCAGCCTGGTTGGGTTTTGAATTTCAATGGAGAAATTTTGCATGGCTCTCTGAGTTATACAAGGATATTTTAAATGTTGGGAAGAAGAAAGCCCCTCACAGATAGCAGCAGGAATCACAGTGGTAGAGTTGAAGGAAGTAGAGAAACAAATGCAAAATGAGAACAAATACATATTTTCTCTCAGTGTGTTCAAAGAGCAAGGAGAATAAAAGAAACAAAGGGAGATGGTCATAGAAGGCAGCTAATATGGCACCTCCAGAGACAGCAGGACTCCTGTTGAAACATAAGAGAAAGGAGCAGGCATAAGAAGGGTGCTCAGGTGCTCATGGGGTCTCTGTAGAGCAGTAACAAGGAAAATATGCTGAGAATCTGATCTCCCGGGGTTTTGTCCTGGCCTGATTTTCACTGACTCTTTCGACTTTTGGGTTTGTCATAGCATAATTAGTAGGACTCACGTCTTTTCAGTTGTGAACTGAGGGGTTTGGGTGAGGATAGGATGTCTCTCAGAGCAAGCCTGGTTCATGACAGAGGTTGGGTCAGGGATTATGTGTGCCTCACTCCCGATGCATACTGGAGTTACCACTGAGGCTTTAACATACATACAATGTGGTCGGTCATACCTGCCAAATTGTCTTACCAAAAAGAATTAGGAAATCAAGGTCTTTGATAAGCAAATAGAACATCACCATACCTTAACATAAATGTAAAGTTTATATGTTCAAACTCAATGTCAGCTGGAGAGAAATGTATCCTTTTATAACTACCTTATGGGAAAGTGGGTCTTCAAAATGCCGGAAAGAATATTTGAAGTTGTTAAAGAATGACCCTTACTAAAAGTTGTGGTTCAGTAGGGTTTAGACTAGAGCTCTCAAATTACAAAGATCTCCTCCATGCAATTCTTCTCTTTTTATTTTATTTTTTTCTCTTTTTATCTTATTTTATTTTTTTAAATATGGGCTTCATGCTTAGCATGGAGTCCAATGCAGAACTTGAACTCAGGACCCTGAGATCAAGACCTGAGCTGAGATCAAGAATTGGACACTTAGCTAACTGAGCCACACAGGTGCCCCTCTCCATTCAGTTCTTAAGTGCTCTTCAGATGAGAGTCAAATACTAAAGGAAAAGAGGATTAATGTGATCCAGTTCTCTAAAAATTTGTCATCATTGACATTATCCATAAAGGCACAGTGAAAATTCCTTTAAAATTCAAGACTAGGTTACAAAGCATTCAGTGTAACTTTAGCTATTAACCTATCTACTATACAGAGTTAAATATTACATAGTTAAAAAACATACATCAGTATTTTAAAGCTGCATTTCATTGGTGTTAAGATCATGCGTGATTTCAAAAAAAATTTCTTTCATATTTACCTCAGTTTTGGGATTATCTCAAAGTCAAATCTGACCTCAGTCATGGCAACAATATAGAAAAGTTTGGCTTCATGTTTTGTCTTTCACCTTGTCTTGAGGCTGATTTGTTATTAGCGTATTATTATTTCAAATATACATTTTGCCATATATTTGTTGCCTCAGTGGCAAACATGAGGGAGAAAAGGAAGACAAAAAGGCATAAGAGCAGTGAGGGAAGTGAAAGATGTATTCAAAAAGGGGAGGGAGAAGGAAGATAAGGCAAGAAGAAATAGGCAGACTCATTGGAAGAGAAACTCCTCTGAGCCTGGTGGTGGTGGATTTGGAAATACATCTGTTTGGAAGGAGAGGATCAAGTCATTTTTGGCAAAAAGGAAGGGAGCTTCATGAATGAGAACCACAGAATATGGGGTCAGAATATGTTTCATGTTCTAAGTTATAAAATTATCAACACAGTTTTTCATGATGTTCATTGCATGGGCATGCTCAGATTTCTACAGAGTAACCATTCCAATCAAGGATTGCAATATCTTTTAATTTCAGATAAAACAGAGTTTAAGAAACACATAGGTTGGTATGACTGGAATCATTGTCTCCTGGAAATGTACCTTTTGTTTGCTGAAATTATTATAAATTAAGTCTGGGAGCTGCTTATCAACTAAATTTTGTGGAGCACCACATCAGTATTGCTTTATTCATTAAAAAAAAAATTATCAGGGAGACAAAAGTAAAAAATCAGATTACCTGCTATCAAGTAAGTAATGAGTGCAAAATAGACCGATTTGTAAGATGACAGGCTATGGAAAATTTTCTAACACCTCTCACTTGTGTAGTTTCCCCAAATCAATTTTACATAAAGATATGCAATCTGCCAGTTAATATTAATGTGCTCATTTGTGGGTGAGTTGAAATAATATGACACATCTGGGACTGGCCTCGTTGACACCTTTGATAGTGGTGATTCATTAAGTGGTCACTTCTTGAGACAGCAATATCTGTTTGAACAGCTATTAACATTTTGAGACCTTACCTAGGTATTTATTGCTCTTAAATAGAAATCTACTTCATGGTTAGCCAAAAACAGTTTGTGTGTTTGTGTGTGAAGAGTATAAATGGGGAGACTTGAGCCTAAATAAGTAAGTTTGGAATTATCCAGCTTATATAAGAATGTGGGAGAGTTTGAACTGAGGGTAAGACAAGTTTCATTTGAATTGTTAATGGCATTCTTGTGTAGAGCTTAAAATTTACTCCACATTCACTCTGTTCAACACATTTTGGGCAACACACACCACATTCCAGGTACTATTTTAGGCATGGTACAACAATGCTGAGAACAAAAGAAAACAATTTCTGTTGTCCTAGAGGCAGACGATAAACAGGTGAGACAGTAAATGCATAGAATGCCTGGGTGTGGGGATGTATTGGGTAAAGGGGCACAGAGTAATGCAGAGGTGACTTGGATACTTTAAGAAATGGTGGTCAGACTGGCATCACTGATAGGGGAAATCTAGGAGAGACCTAAGAAAGTGAGGAAATGACTGATGGAGGAAATGAGTGATTCTTCTTTCTGTGGAAGAAAATTCCTGGAGAAAAAGCAGTAAGGGGAAAGAGTGTGTTTGACTTTTTTTCTTGAGGCAGAGAAAAGTGTCTGTGTGTCTGTGTTTGTGTGTGTGTGTGTGTGTGTGTGTGTGTGTGTGTGTGTGTGTTGGGAGTGGGAGGGAGAAAAGATGTGAAAGGAATCTCCTAAGCCCTGGTAGATTATTGTAAGGACCTTAGTATCGTCCCTTAGGCAGTTTGGGGAAGAGAATGGACCAATTGTGAGTTTTGGTTTTGGAGGGCCACTTTTCTGTTGTGTGAAGAACAGCCCTAGGGGGTCAAAGGAAAGGCATACACAGAGCAATTAGAGAAAGCATTAAAATAAAATACTGGTATTGGGCAAGGGTGGAGATAGAGAGCTTGGATAGGTTTTAAGTATGTTTCAAGGTTAATGCCAAAGGACTTTCTGATAGATTGGGTGTGAGATATGATATAAAAAGAGAAGACAAGATAACTGGATGACTCCCAGATTTTTGTCTTTCTTTTTCCTGCCTCAATTGCTAAATAAAGAATCAATAGATCAAAACCTTCTCCTCTTAGACTGTTGTGTTAGAATTGGCATATAGGTAAATTTTCATGTTCTATTTGAGTACTATTTTCCTTGTGAAATATCTTGATGATCTTTTGAATACATTTCTACCCAACACAGGAATCCTCATTCTCATACTCCTGATAAATGTTCATCTAAGCTTGACCTTGACTGCAATACTCAGATTTGAAAATTAAATGAAGGAAGTCTAGATCTTACCCATCTTTTAGCCTGTACCTAAACTCATCTCTTTTCCCTTTTATTTTCACAAATATGAAGAGTTCCTCACCTTTGTGAAGAATTACTTTAGTAGCATTGAGTGTTCGCCATATGTCAGGTAATGTATCTCATTCACAATTCCTAAAAACCTTGGGTAGTAGTCCTTATTGTCACCATATTATATAGGAGAAATCCAAGGTTCACAGAGCCTTCCACCATTTAGAGCTTTTAGATTTTGTTTTCTTTAAATCTTATGTATGTGTGAATTACAATATATACACAGAAAGTCATTCAAAAACATGAATAGTTTTATCATAATATGATAGACTTATCACAATGTAAACATTCATGGGCCAGCCACACAGATCAAGCAAGAGATAGAAGAGTAACTGCACATCAGAGGCCCTCTATCCCTCCCAATGATTGTGCCTTTCCTCTTTCGAGGTACCATTAGCCTGATATCACATAGTCACTTACCGTTTTAATCACACAATCTTAGACCAGTAAACGCTACAGTTAAGTTCTGTACATTTATGTTTTAGTATTTCCATGGATCATACCTTATAACATGAACTCTTCTGTTTCTGGTGTCTCTGCTTCAGCATTATATTTGTGAGGTTCACGCATGTTGTTGGATGTAGCTGTGGTCCATTTATTTTCTGTGTGCCTTGTTCCATTGTGTGACTTTATCACCAGATATTTGTCCATTAATCGTTAAAAGATGGTTGGATATTACCCATTTTCAACTATTGTGAGAATGCTGTTCCAAACATGTTTTATACATGTATTTTGTTGCAGGCATGTACTGATTTCTGCTGGGATTATACCTAGTAGTGGAATTGCCAAGTTATAGTTAATGTACATTTCCAGTTTTACTAAATGATGCCAGAAAGTTTGACAATGGATTTGTACTAATTTACACTTTTCCAGTAGCACTATAGGAGAATTCTATATACATTAGATCTGTTTTTCATTTTAGATATTATGTAAGAACATGGTAATATCTCATTTTTATTTTAACTCTCATTTTCCTGATATTAATGAGGTTCAGTACTTTTTTCTGAAATATCAATTTAAATCCCCAGCAACCTTTCTTTCAGATTGTTAGTATTGTTCTTATTGATTTGTAAGATATATTTTGGATTTTTTAATATATTATAAAATCAAGATCTTCAGTTATCATCTTCCATGCAGCTCCTTGCCTTTAATCTTTTAATAATGTCTTTTAATCAAATTTATCAATATTTTCCTTCAGGGTAGAGTTTTTTGAATCCTGTTAAGTCAGACATTATTTCTTTATTAAGTGTTTGGTAGAATTAAATTATGAAGCCATCTGAATTTTGAGTTTTCTTAAAGTACTACTTTTGTCCATTTGGGTGTTTTACTTTTCTATGATTTTTTTCCTATTTCATCTAATTTTTAAAATATACTGGCACAAATGTATTTGTAATATTTTCACTTATGATCATTTTAATATTTTTGAAAACTGTATTGATATTCTTTGTTATTTCTGATGTTGATTATTGAATCTTTCCCTCTTTTTTTCTTGATCAGATTCTCAAGATATTTTTGGGTTAGTTTTGTCCTACATACACACACACACAGTCTAACTTTTTACTGTCCTGAGAGGCTGTCAAAAGTTTAGCTCTACTTGTCAGCCTCTTATGGTCCTTTCTCCCAGAACTGGAAAATGCCTTTAATGGAAGAGGGGCTCTAAATGCCAGGATCAGTACTCCCCTTTATTCTTTTAGTAATTCTGCCATTTCTTACTCACATCCCACTACTTTCAAATACACATAACAAACACACACAGTTGAAGTAATCTAGTTATTCTCATGAGAAGCACAATTATTGAGTGCTAATGTTTAATTCCAAATCTGTTTATTCCAAAACTTGTTCATTTTCTACCCTCTACCCTACATACTCAACCAATGCCAAGATCAAATCAATATTTATTTTATTACTTTATTATTTTTGTTATTATTTTATCTCCCAAGGTATTCTTGTGATTCTGTGGGTGATGTAAGTCTTCTTTGGTAGGACCACTCCCAAACCACCAAGCCCTGTCGCACAGACACAGATGCAGAACTGCCCATGTAGTAGTCAGTAACCCTTACTGAATAAAAATGGATCAAACTTAAAAAGGAAGAAATATTTTTAAGATTTTTTTTTTCTAGTTATGCAAGCCATCCAACTGTTTCACAACCTGGGTCTCCAGCAGTCAACTGATTTTTGTATTGTGTGAACACTGCATGAAAATCCAGAGTTTGAGGAAATCCTCCACCCTGGACATTGGAAAATTTTTATCCTAAATCCTAAATCCACAAGCATCCCCCAAAACCGTCAGTCTGAACAACCCCAAATAAATGGAGAATATAGGTTGGGGAGAGAGCCCCATTCTCCTCTGTGATGTTCTTTGCAAAAGTTGTGTGAATATTATCAGTAAAGAGCAGTCCTAAATGTCCCCCTTTTAATATACAGCTCTTTTTTTTTTTTCCCCCATATTACATTCTTTCTGACTAGGTTTCTAAGCTACAGCTTTGGCTTCTGATGATTATTCATATCATCATTATTCCAGACTAAAAGCCTTTAAGTAAATAACCAAGACTTGAAACATTGTAGAGGATAATTCTTACATAACACAAACTTCATTATATGGTTCTGCCATCCTCCCCTCCCTCCTCCAATCCCTTTTACTCTCATTTTTTGTCTACTTAGTAACATTATTTCTGTGTACGTTTACACCATGTTCAATATAAATGGCATAATTAGCACTGGAAAATATTTTGTTGTCTTCCTACATTTATTTATGTTCAAAGGATCATGTAAAGTTCTGCTACATTAAAATTTAATTCGAAAGAAAACGAGTTTTGTTCATTTCTCAATGTAATGCCCATTTCTGTTCAGCTTGGATGAATGATAAAATATTATCAACCCATGTTTTTCTATTTGGTTTCTAGGCATTTGTGTAAACTAGTTAGGAAAAGCAAGTGTTGCTTTGTTAGGCATGTGTTCAAAGGAGTATTGTAGAGACATATTTTATTCTGGGCACCCTGTCACCATGTCGACAGGGCCCAATCCATTATTTAGCAGTTAATTTGTTAATCGATTGACCAATTGGTTCAGGGATTTTTTTAATCTTAGATTACCCAAAAAAAGAAAAAAAGAAAGAAAAAGAAAAAAAGAAAGAAAGAAAAGAAGGAAACAGCAACAAAAAAGCCTCCTCTGTAGGGAAAATTTAAGGAAATTGCATCAGAATCGAAAATGTACTGGTGTTTACAGATCTAGATTAAATCTGACACAGATTGGCAAACAATGAAAAAGGTTCTCTTGCTTGGAGCATAAACATTTTGAATCTCACCAGCCCGATGTTAAATCTCAGAAAATAAGTAAACTGAATTGCGCTTCTGGGGTGGTTGTGGAGGCACTAAGGAGGGAGGGAGGTGTACCCCTAGGTTTGCTGAAAGTCCAGATTTTTTCTCACCAAGGTCAGGAAAAGCGCAGGATGGTTTCTACTCTTCTAAGTCCTCTTACAGATCTCAGTCCCCTCTTCTTTCCCCCACTCTGTAGCTAGGAAGTAAAAACGAGTGGAGAAATGCACTATGAATATATATAGGCTGATACCAAGAGTGTCCATAGTATCTTAAGAAGGGGGGAGAATTGTGAAATTCACAGTTAAAATTAATTTATATGAGTGATCAGATGATTCTGTATGCAAAGCAATAAATCAATTGATTGTAATCGCCATTAATGAATATTTTAATAGAGAAATAGGAGTTAAACCACTTAATTTTTATGTAGCAAGTTCGTTTTTCTCTCTAGGTTAACTTGCATTTATTTTCAACTGTATTTTTTCAAGTATGTATTAGGGGTGTGTGTGTCTAAGAGAGAATAGTATTCTTTTCTTATCTCATTTATTCATCAATTCTTATTGATGCATTGTGCCTTTTACATGCTATTTCTTCCTTGTGTGCTTTGTTATTTGTTAGTTATTTGTAAAATATATTGTTACCTTTTCTCAGGGTTGTGATTTCATATTATGCCAAAGATAAAATTTGAAACCTAACTGCTTGAAAAAACCCCACATGTTCTATTAGCCCATGGTTCTGGTCTAGATAGTCACCTTTACACCATTTTTTTCTTCATCCATTTCTCTCTATAAAGACAAGGGTCAGGTTGTCAGAGTCCCCCTCCACATTCAGACTCCATCGGTAATACTACCTATAGGGAATACTGGCAGAAAGCTCTTTCAGAAATACAAGAGTTCAGTACTTGCAGCCTCTCAAATCATGACTTACCCAAGGGAACCTAAATTACTGAGCTTATGCTAAGTGGAAGAACTCATTTACTCATTGTTCCATTGAGTTCTAAGTACCCTCAGGGCCAGGAACAGTCCTTTCACCTGCAGTCACACTACTAATCTCTGATAAGAATGGATAAAAAAGATATGGTCCATATATACTATGGAGTATTATTTTTCCATCAGAAAGGATGAATACCCAGTTTTTGTATCAACATGAACAGGACTGGAGGAGATTATGCTGAGTGAAATAAATAAGCAAAGAGAGACAATTATATGGTTTTGCTTACTTGTGGAGTGTAAGGAATAACACAGAGGACATGGGGAGATGGAGAGAAGGGAGTTGGGGGAAATTGGAGGGGAAGACAACTATGAGAGACTGCAGACTCTGAGAAACAAACTGAGGGGAGGGGGGAGGGGGGTGGGGGGTTGCGTGAGCCTGGTGGTGGGTATTAAGGGAGGGCACTTATTGCATGGAGCACTGGGTGTGGTGCATAAGCAATGAATTCTGTAACATTGAAAAGAAATTTAAAATAGGAAGCATGATCCCGTATGGGAGTGTAGGGCATACTGTCCAAGAGAAAAGCAAAAAGCATGCTTAGCATAATCCTTTAAGGGTGATAGGCAAGGCCTTTGTCACTTCAGCCCAAGAATGTTAGCAGCTTCCTCTCCAAAAACATTATTTGCCTTAGCTCTCAAATGCCATTTTAAAAATTGTATTCCTTTGTTCACTCTGTTCCTAATTTCTAACATGCAGCTCTCCCGCGACATCAGTTTGACCCCGCTCACTGCTCTCTCTTGTGGGAAGCCTCTCTGAACTGCTTCTCCTTTCCTATAGGCATTTCTAATATTGCCAGAATTATGCTGTAATTTAATTGTTATTGTCTAAGTCTCTTGTCCCCTGTCTTTATCATTTGTCTCACAACACCAAACTTAGGAGCTCTTTGAAGCTAGTGCTCCAGTATTTTATCTGTCTAGCTCCAGCCTCTCTGAATTCCTCATATGTAGTAGAGAAAAATGTCTGCAGAGAGAAACGATGACGTTCAAAATTATTTAAGGAATTCCCTTAAATTAGTAAAGAATACATATATTTGCCAATGCCCTGTGACAAAAGTTGCCCTCTTGCAGCAAGTTCAGGACATCCATTTTTAAGTCCAGTTCTTTTCTTGGTACTATTCAAATTTCTTTAGTTAACTTGCATTTCAGGACCAAGTTGAAATAGCAAAGAAGCAAACAAACAATACTCTAGATTCTAGAGTCTAGAAGAGTGATGATCAAAGTTTGGTGTGCTTCAGAATCTCCTAGAAGTCTTGTTAAATAAAAAAGCACAGGTTGCTGGGCCCAGCCCCAGAGATTCTCATTCTGTAACTAGAGGTTCCGGTCTGAGAATTTGCATTTCAGATGATGCTAGAGATGAGGATCCTGTTTGTCCAGGGACTCCTATTGAGAATTGCTGTTCTAGAATAAAATTAGTTGCAGTTTCCAGTTATAGGCAGACATTAGGGTTATGCCTGTTGTGCCTCATTGCTAGGCAGAGTCTGGAGATTTTAATTTACTCTTCACACTCTGATTTGGTGGTTTCCAATCATTGCCACAGATTGCTAGGACAAAGCCGGGATGAAGTAGGAAAACAGCTCAAGTAGTGAGATAAGGTCTGTGTTTTGTTAACCTTTTGTAAGTTAAGCTCACAAAAGATTTGTTTTCCTAGGCTCCCTCTTCCCTTCCTTAGGACTTCTCCTGCCAACCCCAATCCACAAAGTTACAGTAGGAGGACTCTTGGTGCCTCTTTTTTAACAAAGGACATCATTCCCATGCACGTACTAGATTGGTCCAGGAGTGAACATCTGCTTAAAGCTAGAGTTGAATAATCTTTCTCTTTTGAGAAGATCTGAAATTGGCTTATGAGACACCTGTGTCCATGTGGCTTTATTTTGAATAGAGAAGATAAAACCAAAGAGCCATTACCAACCTTTTTCTATTAGGTAGACTGGGATACAAACCAGACAGTATAGGGCAAGAAAGGTGAGAAAGGCAAATTACAGCAGGGCAGATATGAGAGGGGGCCAGAGAGTAAGGATAAAACCTCAAGCCCTTGGCTTAGTACATTCCTGCTACCCAACTCTGTGCCTGCCCGTATGTCCCATGGTGCCTTCTGTGCTTTTTTAAATGAAGTCTACTTTTTGCTTAATCAACCTTAATTTAATTATTTTTCAATGAGCATACTAAATAATACATTATCCCAGGACATCCTTAACTCATAAATTAGAATATACAAGAATTAATTCTGATGTTTAGAAACCTGTAGGAAAAAAGTATCTGATTTTTTTTAATTGGTTATTTTGTGATAGAACTCTCTGATGTTCATGAATTTTCTTCAGAATTCCATAGGACTTTTTCATGATTCCATTGTTGTAATTTTTATGGCCTAATAGTAAGTCACATGGAATATGTCCAAATAAACAAATACTGTCTTATTCCCACATTTCACTCTAAGAAAAAGTATTTTGACATAAAGTCTGAATTGAACTATAGGAACAAAGAAACATGAAAGGATTGGAGACAGTGTAATTCATTTAGAATAAGAACAGGAGAAAGAGGAAAAAAGGTTGAAGGACTTGAAGAAGTTATAAGTGGCATTTGAGGAAAGTGAAAATAGAGAGGTGTATGGATACTAGCCTGAGTCTGCAACCCAATGATAGCTAGGTGACATAGTCCATCTCTCAAAACTTCATTGGAACGGGTTTTCATAACTAAGAGATAATACAGGCATGTCTTCTGCCCTGGCCCATTCAATCTGATCCTCAAGACCTAGCTTCCTTCTCACTTCCTCTAAGAAAAGTTCTGATTTTCCCAGTTCAGTCTAATGGTAATCTCAAATATCTGCACTATTACTGTGCATTTCTCCATGAGGCTGGGAACTCTAGCCATCTCATAACATTTCCATTATTGTTTTCTGCTGGCATTTGGTGTTTTGTTTTAGAGGCACTTGTCTGCTCAGTGAGTCAGCAAATACTTAAAAGTCAATGTCTTAGTATTTTTTACTACTATCATTGCAAATTTCACAGATACTTCCAACACAGAAGTACAAATACTTGAATTATGAAGGAATTAGAATGATCTAATCTTAGAATTTGGTGTCAAAAGTTAAGGTCATCATTTGTAATACTTACCTCCAGATTCTTTATTCAGTATTTATGTGTGTTCTTTATTGTAACCAGTTTGGTTACAATTAAAGGGACATAGTTCCAAAATGGGCCAGGGTAATTTTTTTATTGGCTTGTTATTTTAAAAATCTGTTAATTTCAAAATACCCAAACTAGTAATAGTAATTAGTAGTTCTCTGAATTCCGAGCATTCTGAATTTAACTCATATTGGGAGAGTGTGTGTGTGTGTGTGTGTGTGTGTGTGTGTGATGGGTGTATAATTATTAGGACAGGGTCTTAATATGCACATACACACACACGCACACACACATACAAGGAGGAGCAAATTTAGATCATTATTTTCATGTTAAATATATATAGATATGTGTATATACATGAGTATATTCATACACATACACACATATGTAAAGAGATATGCATTACTTAAGGGGAATTTAAGTCAGATATGTACACAATATCTTACAGAGACATACACACATTCTCTCATTATGTTAAAATTCTTGGATCATGTAATTTCACATGTATTCCATATATAGATGATGTAGCGCAGCAAATACAATTATAATTACCTGCAATCAATACAACCAATTCCAAATGGTGAATACGATCTTTGAAAAATGGTGATTTAAGATACTCCCACAAACCACAATTACAGAGACATAAAACCTTCCAGGAAAGAAACATTTATCCCAACAACCTGTTTATTACCCACAGAGGAAACCTGAATTGAGTTTCATAAACTTTGCATCAAAATTGAGTCTCTTATCTAAAGTGAAAGGAAAACAGTAGTTAATCCTTATTTAGCCTCAACTCCTGGGAAGTCGGAATTACAATGGACGTTTTCAGTTGGGCAAATGGAGTACCACAGAGTACACCCATTACCCTAATGCCAAGTTGAGCCAAGAATTGACCTCCTTCTTGACCTGGGCCCTGGACTTATCCTTCAGGGCAAATGGAAAGTCTGTCAAACATCATTAAGCATGATTTCTTCTTCTACCAGTCTTTCGATCTAAACTGTATTTTACTTAGAATCCACACACAGGAGAAAGCAGCGGCTCAGTGCCCCGCTAGAAATGAGCAATAACATTCAAAAGAAAATTGGAAGCTGAAGATCTAATCATTAACAACAGATGGTTCAACTTGAATCCGATAAACAAGTGTTGTTGTTTGCTTTCCTTTCCCTACTCATCCGCTTGAGCTTCATGTGAGCATGCTTACATGTAAAAGTGCTGGTCCCTAAATTAGCAGGATGGATGGCTCACCTGAGGGAAGAAAGCTTTTGTGGCCAAGTTGGAATCTTTTCACCTTGAAACACACTTGATAGTCTGATGTTGAAAGGAAGTCAAGTCTGTAGCATGCCTTCCCTATTTGTTTTCTTTGTGAGAGTTAACGACTATAGTGTCATTTAATGTGCTCCAGCAAAGCCTTTTCATCTGATCATAATGTTGTTCTTTGTCTGGTCTTCAGCCAGGACACTTACCTTCCTCAAATCGCAAATCTAAAGAGTATTTGTTAAGCCTGCCTTAAATCCTCCTCTTCTTTGTGTTCTGTTTTAAAGAAGAACTAGAAGATAGCATATGAAGAACACCACACTAGAGAATATAATGAGCACTGGGTGTCTCTATCAGAAAGCTTCACAGGAATAATAAGCATGCACATGTGCTCCCCTAAGTCATAGCTCCTGAGAAGCAGATAATCAAGCTTTAGATTTTTCTTCACTGTCTGTAGTGAGTATGTATTTAATACTTTGCAGAGTGAAATATCCTTCAAAGTATGTAGATAAGTAGTTCCAATGTTACTTTATGTGTAGTCTATTACTATATCCTTAACCTCCAAATGAGTGGAAGTAGGTTGAAGAAAAAGCACAGTTTATTTTTAAAATGTAACTTATTATTAACTAATCACCACACAAAAGTCCAGAAGACTGTGAAGAACAATTCTTTATCAGACTTTTCACAACAACCATAGGGGAGAACTCAGGAGAGGAGCCTCTTGCTTTGTTTAGATGAGCTCACCTCTTACTCTCTTTAACTTGAGAAAGGTGACCTGATCCCCTTTCTAAATCTTCTGGTTGTCCACCTGCTTCCATTGTGGAGTCTTTCTCAATTCATTGCTTATTCAGAGGACAGGGGATTTTTTTAAAGTCCTGTGTTGGCATCTCTCTTTTCTTTCATGGACTTTAGCCCTAATTGTCAAGCATTTATTTACAGAAAGTTTTCCTTTCTATAAAGCCATGAAGGTACAGGAGGCAGAAGAAAAATGAAAACTGAAATTGTCTCTGTCTAGCCTCATGATCATAACAAATATGAAATAACTAATTTTGCATTGCCAGAGTTAATCTCAGTATGTTTCTGTTGTATTACTCAAAGGATGTGTGGTTGTCTTCTTCTTCTTTTATTTTAGCTTTAGTCACATTGCAGAAGAATAAATTCTGCGAGCATCAGACTGGGTGGAGATCTTCACAATATATATATCCATAAAAGGACCTCTATTCAGATATATAGAAACATAATATAATATTATAATACATCGTATGTATGTGTGTGTATATTGTGTATATATATATACACAATATATATATGTATATTGTGTATATATATATACACAATATACACACATACATATACACATATATACAATGTATATATAATACATATATTATAATGTATTATAATATATGTATTATAATATAATACAATGTACACACACATATGGGGGGAATCAAGGTCTTCAAATTAGCAAGGAAAAGACAACCCAATTAAAAGTACACAAAAGACAAGAAGCATTTGACAAAAATAAATAAATAAATAAATAAATAAATAATAGTACCCCCCAAATCCAAAAGTACATGAAAGAAGTCATTAGGGAAATCCATTTTAAAACTCTATTTATGAAAGGGCTAGAATTACAGACTGACAACATCAAGGGGTGACAAGGATGTAAAGCAGATGGAAATTGTTGACATTGCTAGTGTATCAGTTGAACAAACACTTTGGAAGATTGGTAATATCTACCAAAGCTAAATACATGCCTCCTTTTATCCTATTTTTGGTGTCCCATTTCTAGGTATATTTCATTTTTATATATTTGTACTTTTAGGTATCCTTACCCATTTCTGGGTATATTTCTAGATATAGTTCAAAGAGAAGTTAGAACTGATGCCTTCCTTTCGGGAATTGTGTGAAAAGTACAGTGTCAGTGCCTGCACAGTCCCAGACTGAGACATTCTTGGAGCTCTGGTTTTAAAGAAAAACTAATACAGGTCATTAGGTAATATGGGGAAAAGAGGAAGAGAAATGATTTGGACAGAAGCCTCATCCAATCTGAATAATCAAGTGGGACTCAGGCTTTGATGTGGGAGGGTAGGAAATAGTAGTCATTCTAGTCCAGTGTCAAAAGCCAAGGGCACAATTGTTCGGCAGTAGTGGAAAGTACATAGGCAGAATGTCTGGGTAGTTCTCATTATCCGAAAGACTTCTTAGCCCTGTTATAGGGAAGTACACCAAAATCAAGGTCCATCAACAAAAAGAAGAAATTAAGAGAAATAACACAGGTTATTTCAAGGTCAGGATGTGTTAACTTCAGGGACAGGCTCTGACTATACCAAGTGGCTGGTATGGGTACCGGGTCACAGACAGAAGCTCCTGAGAAGATACAGTGTTTAGCCAAATAGTCATTTGGGCATCCATGGGAGGGAGTCCACCTGAGACTTTCTAGAACTTAGGAGTAGAAGTTGCAGACTACCATCTCCACTCTCACTACTGAGGAAGAAAATTTATCATATCTAGTCAGATTGAGTTCTTCTAATTATTTTGGGGATAATGCAAAGCTCATATAGTAGATGGTAGGCTTTCAGTTGGCGGACTTGGCAGGGAAAGCAGGGACAGTCAGGAGCTGCCCCTGGGGAAAAAGTCTTTTCTCTGTCTTCCTGCAGAGTTAATACAATAGAGTAAAAGTATGTCCTGAGAGTTGGTTTGCTTCTTTGTTTACCAGTTGTATGAAATTCCAACTGATTGACTTGAATGCACTGATCTTTGTTGAGCTGGATTAAGTTATTGACCAGAACTGTTGAACCATCTCATAAGTCTCTGATGATGTTTTTATATGTCACTGATATCACTGATTCAGTTTAACTCAACTTGAGAACACAAACTAGAATACCTTCAATGGTAGAGGAACTCAGTGGTTGGAATGCTTTACAGTTATTTATATTTCCACTTATTATTCTTTGAGTATATTTTACATTTCCAAGGATATTTAAGGTTAATGGCTATATTTTAAAAACCATATATATTTTTGAAAAAGCAATACCTTCTTGAGGTTTGGCATGCTTGTGAATCACGAGTTGAGCTGTTAGTCATCAATAGTTAAAAACAAGGGAAACTTAACTGGGAGATTTCCAGAGGGCTTTTTGTTTTATGTTGTCTTTTTTCCTTTAATTTTTAAGAATAACAATTAAGATGTCTAACTTCAATTTTCAATAATGATAATTTGTATACTTTTGAACAGTAACAGAGATTGCACACTTACAACATTGGTGGCTAAAGTTAAGCGATTCATTGAAATCGCTCCTTTTTTTTCCATTTTTTCTGTAGATATTTAGATAATCTTAATACTAAATTTTGAGTGCCTTGAGGAAAGGAGACAAGTCATTTGCATAGTTTTACTTCTCACTCCAACATGTTGACTGAAACATCAAAGTTTTCCAGTGGTAATGAAAAGAGTAACTATATCATTGTTTCTAATTCTTCCTGCTGCCTTCAAGCAAGAAGATTATGCATTTCTGCTTGCAATACTTTCACTGAACTTTAAATTCTGGGACTGGCTGTAAATCTAGCTTTGCCCAATATAGTGTGGGCATACATGACATATGTGATACCTGAGCAGAAGCTCTGAAAGAGTTCATGGGGTTTCACTAACTCCCTTCATCCTGGAAGGAAGCCCCCAGAGTCAAACAGGATCCCAAGCAGCCTGAAGCAAGAGGTCTGGTGTGCTGGTATGTTACTTGAGCAGGATACAGATCTTTGCTTTTGAAAGCCACTAGAATTTTACAGAGCTGATGAATATACTCAATCATCAATTGAATGGGCAGGTGAATTGTATCACTGGTGAATGCTTATTAGGTTAACCAAAGTTGTGTTGATCTGTGGTATATAAAACTGATTAAGTAGTTCAGTAGACATGTCCTACATGCAGAAAATTCAGGAGGAGGTCTTTCTTACCTGAGTGAAAAAAGCTTATGACCCAACATCAAGAACTGGGTCAACTCTCCAGGGCTTAGAAGAGTAGGTTTGCACACAGAAGGCAAGAAAAGGAAAAGGACCTGTGTTAATTCTGTCAACTAGGAAGTTTGTGCTTAGGATTTGGTTATTATTGGGTAAGGAGACTTTGCAGTATGCTATGAAAATTTGTCAGTTTTTCTTATTTCCCAGTTGATTTCTTGGTTGATATAATTTGTTATGTATCATAGCTTTTTAGCAGAGTTGCTCCACAAAACATTACCCACTCCCCTGTCATTTTGATTCCACCATACTGATAAGAAGCTTTTCATTTCAGCCTAATTTACTGTTGACAGTGGTAGTTCCACTGAAATTCCTGGAGAAATTTGGGTCTTTGTAGATGGAATGCTTTAGTCTGCAAGTAACAAAAAGCTCAATTCAACACAGCATTAAAATTAAGTGGTTTATAAGTTTATGTGACTGAAAGACTAAAGTCAGGTAAAGTCCATATTTCTCTTTTCTTTCATGTTTTCAGTTCTGCTGCATTTGTGTATATGTTCTGGACTGAAACTTGCTTTCATCATGTTTATTTTTTTAAATGGTGTTAAACAAGGACTAGGACAGTATTTCTTATATCAAATTGAAAAAAAAATAAATACTACCCTTAAATTCCGAGATAGAATTTCTTCCTCAATCTAGCTGCTATAATTTTGGTTAGCATTTTTCTCTTAGTATCACGTATGGGAACACCATACACTAATTAGCTCAAGCCTGGGTGCCTGAATCTGTTATTGAGGGATGGAATTGTGGCCAGCTTCCCCTGAAATGATGGCTTATGGTTATCAAACATTACTAGGGGTTTGGTTGGTATAGGAGATGGGATCATGGATGCTGAGTCCACAGGTCCACTCTGCTGATATAGTACCTAAATGCTGGGGTGTGGACAATCAATTGAATGTAGTAATAATTCTTACTTTCTTCCTCCAAAGTTCTGTTATTTGCCTTTAGAATTACACATTCATAAATCAACACACAATTCATCTCTTTACTGTCCCTTGAGTACAGTGGATTTTCATATTTATATTATTACTTCTGCCAGAGATGACATTCTGTAACACATCTACTTATTGAAGTTCTAAATATACTTCAAGACCTGGTTAAATAATCTCCTCCTTGGATCTGTCCTGATCAGTTTGGACCACAGTTATCTCATCTTCCTGTGACCCATATAGTACTTGTCAAAACTACTGATTAATTAATTAATTATTTACTATTTTATAACATAATCAGTACCTGACATTGCTGTTGCTTACCGTTTCATTAATCTTTGTGTGGGTTCTAAGCCTTGCATTTCATATTTTATTACAAGATTTGACTTCTGAAGGAGGAGACCATGTCTTTTACATTCCATATAGTTTTTTAATAAACTTCCACTAAACACAGGTTGATTGCATAGTAAACTAATATATAATTTGTTTTCTCAGTAAATATTGAATGGTAGAACTATTAACTTATTTTTTTGAGGGATGATGACAAATACTGCTTTCAAAATTATATTAGCACTAGAACCTATGTAAGTGTAAATTTACTTTACCTATATATATGCAAACCTTTTTTTATACTAGCCTGCACAAACAGAATTGGAAAGTGAAAATGATTATCCTTCGTCTCCTAAGATGATTTGAATCAGCAATGGCCATTTATAGGAAGGCCTTCTCCTTGTACAAAAGGATTCATCTTTTTTTTTTTATTTTAAATTTTTATTTATTTATTTTTTCAGCGTAACAGTACTCATTGTTTTTGCACAACACCCAGTGCTCCATGCAATACGTGCCCTCCCTATTACCTACCACCTGGTTTCCCCAACCTCCCACCCCCGCCCCTTGAAAACCCTCAGGTTGTTTTTCAGAGTCCATAGTCTCTTATTGTTCGCCTCCCCTTCCAATTTCCCTCAACTTCCTTCTCCTCTCCATCTCCCAATGTCCTCCATGTCATTTGTTAGTGAAATAAGTCAAGCAGAGAGAGTCAAGTATCATATGGTTTCACTTATTTGTGGAGAAAGGATTCATCTTAACATTTACTTAAGTCTGGTTTTTTCTGCAACATAGGTTTAGTTTGAATCAAGTATAACAGACCAGGATTTGGGGACTGAATTTGAAGAATATCTCCCTGATTGAGCTTTGTCCTCTGGCCCTGTTCCCATGGATCACAACCAACTCTCGAGATGCCTGCAGTAGTACAGTGAATGAAAACAAAAAAGAGATTACGTTTGTGTTTTTTTTTTTCTTTTTTGTAATACATGAAGAAAAAATCAACAGCTTGGACTTCATGAATTCATTCATCAAATACATATTGAGCATCTGATTATCTGTTTTCTAATTTGAAAAATAAGCAAGCTATATTCTAAATGTAAGGTTCAATCGAGCTCTCAATCATGCTGTTTCCCAAGATCATACAAGAAGGCAATATCAAGAACAGAAATTGAATTTCAGATTTTATAATTAATGCTTTTATGCACATTGCCTCTATGGACCACCCTCCCATCCTCCCTGGGTCCTCACAAGTTTCCCAGATTTCCTATTGACCTGGGATTTGAATGTTCATGACATGATGGCTGGTGAGAAGTGAACTGAGTCTGTGGCCTTGAAGACAAGGGTAGTTGCCCCATCTGCCTTTCCTCTCTGCTATGTATGCTTATTGAATGGAGATACCTGTTTTCATTAGCTAATGTGCTTCAGGCCGTGCTCATCCCACTGACAGAAAGGCTGTCGTTCTTGTCCTGACTCCCCTGACCTGCCTATTAACATAGCCTTCCCCATACCCAAATGTTCTTCTAGGCACTCTTTGAATCCAGTGACCCACTGTGGGAGGACTCTGTAGTTTGTTTCCAGTATTAATTTGATATAATTTATCTTGGAAAAGGTAATTAGGAACTCTAAATTATTCTTTTTCAATTAAATATTTAACCACAACAGAAACAAAGAAAAATCTAAATGCATTAATTTAAAATCTTTCTCTATACAGAAAACCAAAACAAAAAAAAACCAAATGTGGGATTATTTTTCCTAGAAGTGAGAAATTATCTGTAAAGAATGCAATAAAATTAAGAAATATTTTAGCTTAATTTGTCAACAAAATAATAGATACGATTATATTCCTCTGTTACAAATCAATTATACTAATAGTGAAACTTTATACAAGTTTACTTTTATTTAATTAGTTGCATTAGTATGTGCTGTAATTGTTAATGCATCAAACTAAAAGGATGAAATAAGGTTAAATAGCAGTTCTCAAGCCATGTATATTTTACACTATGGGGGGAAATCACAGCAAAAATAATAAATAATTTAAATGATAATCTAAAATGTTAAGTTTGGGGGCACCTGGGTGGCTCAGTGGGTTAAAGCCTCTGCCTTGGGCTCGGGTCGTGATCCCAGCATCCTGGGATGGAGACCCGCATCGGGCTCTCTGCTCAGTGGAGAGCCTGCTTCCCTTCCTCTCTCTCTCTGCCTGCCTCTCTGCCTGCTTGTGATCTCTGTCTGTCAAATAAATAAATAAAATCTTTAAAAAAAAATAATAAAATGTTAAGCTTGTTAGAAATCATTTTTGGATGAGGAGAGTGGGGAAAAAAAATATTTCCCCAGTGGAGTTCTCCCCTTCCCTCCAGTTAACAGGCATTAACATCATAGAAAGTTCCCATGCAGTAACTAATTTACTCCCAATGTTTTGTTTTTTTTTTTCTTTTTTTTTTCTAATAAGGATCCTGATGCCTGCAAGGAGTGAAGAGATTTGCTCAAGGCCAGCCTAGCACCTAGTTTATTAGAAAACTAGAGTTAGAACCTTGATTTTATGAAGTCTCAGACAAAGCAGAGCTCTTCGACTTCATAATGCTTCCTTCCATCCTCTAGTAATGATTATGAAACATACATTTTTCTTTGATTCTCAGAATTTCCCCCTATGGCTAACACAATTTACTTGATATGTGAGAACATAGCACAAAATAAAAGTTGCTTTGAGTCACAGGGAAATAAAAATCTTACCCTATTTTGTGCTGCTAAGTACAGCTGATACTTTGGATGCTGAAGGGCAATAATTTAAACAAAATTGACACTGTGTTGGTTTTATGGATTTCTAATGCGTTTCATCTTGGGTACATTGGACATATTGCTGCCTTGGCTTCTGCTGCATCTAATACTGAGGTTTGGAAATTTATACAAATGAAAAACTGCAGGCTTCCTTTTTGAAAAGACAGGCAGAATTACTGTTTGGGTTTTTTGTTTGTTTTTTTCTCCCATACTTAACTTAGTTGCTTATTAAAAACCACACATATCAGGAAGAAAAGAACAACACTTGGTTAAAAAATTGATTTAATATCCTCTTAGTCTTTATTTTGTAGTTTATCAAGTGATTTATTTTCTTAATTTTTTGATTTTGATAAATTATTCTCTCTATATTTGTAAACTTCTAAAATTGGCCTATTTTGTAGCGGGACTTCAGACCTAAGTTCTGTGAAATGTCATATCTAGAAAACAAAAACACAAAAAAAACAAAGCAAACAACAACAAAACAAATCTATATCCCTGAAACGAAGACAAAAAGAATAAAAACTCTGTAAGTACAACATAAATGAAGTAGAAGAGGAATGTAGAGCTTTATTCAAATTTTTTTGAATCTTTTGAATATCTTGCCCACTGGATATTGCTGTCATATATATATATTTATATAGAAAACAAGAAAATAAGCATATTTCCCCCTTGGCAGGTTGGTGTAGAGAAGGAGGTAAATGTATGTGTATCTCTCCATTTCTGTTCCCATCTCTGTATTTCTCTCTCTTGCTATTATAATTTCTGTCTTCTAGAAAATTTTATATTTTCCTTAAAATATGTAGTCCAAATTATGTATCTCTTTGGAATTTTATGAACAAAGAAAATGACCACATTTTAGAGATCACAAACCAACCATGTGGTCTACCTACGGATTTGTTTTTCATAATTTGTGAATCTGTTGACATTAAAATTCCCTCAGGCATATAAATATTGAGAGTTAGATTTTTAACAACCTGCGCATATTGGAAGAAATAAAAATGCACTCCTGTAAGGTAAATATTTCATCAGTTGTGTGGATGGAACAGCCATGTTTAGGGTCTCATGGCAGAACATCCCACAATATATAGGAAGGGATCTTGGATCCAGCATTAGGTAAATATGTTTCTGCTTATACTGGATACACACAGTACTTCCTAGCAAGATTTCATGTTTGTGAGAAAATCCAATATATATTTTTCTATAATTCTGTCATCTTTTTGTTACTTTTGATATTTAGAAACTAATGTAAATTTTAATTATAATACTTACTGTCATGGTTCATTTAATTATTTATAAAATATTAGCCTTCCATAAATATTTTGATATCTTGTAGGAAAAAATAGTAGCCTTCCATAAATACTTTGATATCTTGTAGGAAAAAAAAATGCATCAGAATATTTTAAACTGGGATTGGCTAAGGAAAATCTGAGCTGTATAGTCACTAATTTTATGTATCCCAAAGTGGATATTTACCTAGTTCCACCAAGGAATTAAGAAGTGTAAGTGAATAAAAATAAATGAGGTAAGTGGAGTAAAAAGAAAATGACATATACACAGTAACCTTTTAATGTTTTCAGAGAAGATGGGCAAATTTGGCTGTAAGCTTTGTTGCAGTTCAAGCAAAGAGACATAGGCATGGTATATATGATGGCAGGATTACTATTTATTGGCTTGACGGGATTGCCAATTCATGAATTATGGTTGAAATATTTGCGACAATATAAGAAACCTAAAAGAATTGGATCAAATAGTTTTGTATGGTATTTGAGTATGTCAAAGATGGTGCATTTCCTGATCTGCCCTCATTAAGTTCTGAATGCAATACTGCATCTATAAAGGCCATTTGTTGCGTTAAAAAATGAGACAAATAGGGGACGCCTGGGTGGCTCAGTTGGTTAAGCAGCTGCCTTCGGCTCAGGTCATGATCCCAGCGTCCTGGGATCAAGTCGCATATTGGGCTCCTTGCTCGGCAGGGAGCCTGCTTTGCCCTCTGACTCTGCCTGCTACTCTGTCTGCCTGTGCTCTCTCTCTCTCTCTCTCTCTCTAATAAATAAATAAATAAATCTTAAAAAAAAAGACTCTCTCCCTCTGCAAGCCTCCTCTCTAAAATAAATAAATATTTTTAAAAAATGAGACAAATAGCCAAAATCAAAGACTTCTTAGAAACCCAAGTATTTATTTAAGTACCTAAAAATCTATCTTCTTAAAATAAATTTTAAAATGTTTTTAGAAAGTAAAAATAAGCAATTTAAAAATAAAACATTATAACCAATAAAAGCTGCAAATAGATTTTCTTTCACTGATTGCATCTTAATTCTTAAATGGATTGAATATTTCAATTGACTTGACCTATCAAGTAAATTACAAAGAGCTAATATTTTTCTGTGGTAAGGCAAAGCTTACTTGCGGATGACCACCCCATTTTTTGATGTTATATTATCATAACAGCCTTTCTTTCCTGGGGCATTATAATTTTGGGGACGGTAACCTATAAACTTTCAAATGAACTTGGAAGAGAAGGAAAACAAAGAAACTGAGGCAGCTATAAGGGAAGACATCTCAAAGGTTTTCTTCATTTTCTGATCTCTTTTGCTCTTAAAAAAATAAGTTACTGGAGCAATACCATACACCTGAGAATTCAGAGACTGATGAGTTCTCTTATGCTTATGTTTTAGTTTTAACTTGTTTGTTAACCAGCCTGACACATGTAGGCAATCTCTGATTATCTACTCTTTGGGAAATATTCTCAAAATCTTGGAATCTTCATTTCCATATTTGTAAATGTGGGATTTACAGAAGAAACTAAATTTTCTTCCAAGAATAGTATCCAAACTATTCAGTAGTGCAGCTGTAGAAGTAGAATCTGGCACCAGTGTATGTGATCATAGCCCGTTTGGACAAACCAGTATTCTAGAAATTGGGAACCCTTCATATGGAATTGTGATATTTAAGAACACCTCAAGGAGAGTTCGGGTTTATTTTTTCCTAATGTTTAGCATAACTAAGAATCCAAATGCATTGCATGGTAAGCATTTTAAGGGGCGTTTTTGAATGACTGCTTTATTAAAAATTGGTAAACTTATTATGTACATGTTCTTTTTAGCTTTTCTATTCAATTAGTACATACTTACTGAGGAAGTAGACTGCTCAGTGGTAGTGACAGAAGACAGTCTGCCCTCCATAAATTTGCGTAATACTAGGGCACATGGTCTTTTAACAAATAATTACTTTATTGATTATTTAATTATTCTTGGGGTAATGAAAAGAAAATGCAGAGTTATGAAAATGAATAATAGAGGAGTATGATAAAGTCTGGGATTAGAGATAACTTCTTAAGGAAGTGATAGTAAAGCATAGTAGAACTCAGCTCTTCAAGAAAGGTCCTTTCAAAAGCAGTTATATTATTCTCCACTAGAATTGCAAGAAGCACTGCTACTTTATTGTAATTGGGGAGGGTGGTAGGTGGCAGTGGGCAAGAGTCAGCTGTAAACTACTTTCCCAGGTCTTCTCCCAGGTGCTTCCATTCCAGCCCAGAAGAGAAGAGAAAGATTGCTGTATATTTCATAATTCATCAGACTTTCAGCTCCTTTGTGATAGAACTGTACTCTGCATATCATGCCCTCCCTGAAATGTTTGTTTCAGAGCCTTGCACACAAAAGATGCTTATTTGATGACTGTTGAGTGAATAAGTCTTCCTATAGATTTTAGGTAAACCTGTCTTCTCAATCATACAAGACGGGAATATCAGAGTCCCAAGAAATGTGAGAATAGAAGTTTATGTTACTGGTATTGCTTAAACATTGGTAGTGGAGAATACGGGAATGTGTTAAATCCTCTTTGAAAGATGATTATTATCTCATTCATCGAGGTTTGATAATTTATTTTGTGCTATGGCTTATTTTGTTATGTGCATCTGTGATTGCTTGTGTGCATTTGGTCTCTCCAACTAGACTACATGTCTTTCACGTTCGGGGATCACATCTACCATCATTGCATTCAAAACAGGACTAACTTACACATCTCTTGATGTGTAGGTGTGGAAATGCTGAAGAGGTGATGTGAAAATGATAGTCAAATCTTCTTGTTTCTGTATTTTTGCTCAACTTTCTTTTTCTTGATCACATAAGATAAATGAATTATTAGTAGGTTGCTGTGTCTTTGTAACAGTCCTGAAAATGATGGAAAGGTGTGTGTCCTGGATGTTCATTTGCTAGTTTAAAATCTGGAAGCTCTCAGTTGCAAATTTCATGAATATGTATGAGTGGTCCAACTGTTGCTCCTTCCCATCCTGCCTGGTGGGTGACTCCTTCTGAGAGTACTACATCTGCCTTCCAAAAAGCCTTTTGTGGAGTAGATAGGGAGGAGGAGGGAGTGCTCTTTTATTTTGCATTGTCAGGTAGCAGGATATTTTTTCCTAATGAATCTTAGGAAAATAGCAGTCTTTATCTTTCTGTTTGTCTGCCTTTCCTCTTTTTTTTTTTTCCCTCCCAACTCCTCTCCCCACCCTTATATAAGCACAAACTGCCTCTCTTCTCTTTTTTCAAAAAGCAAAAAATATGAGAACGGGAGGCAGGAATTTGCAGTGGCAGATTTTTGAAAGAATACATGTCTCTGCTTTCTTTTTTCTATACTCCAAAGACATCCCACATACACAGATGTGACAGCTTTTTTTTTTTTCTTTTTCTTTTTCTTTCTTTCTTTCTTTTTTTTTTTTTTTTTTAAGCTAATTTGAGCGAATGCCTGTCTGGCAACTTACTCTTAGAATAGTTACACTTGCTCAAACTGAAGTTCTGCCTTTGTAGAGGTGACACTGACAGCATGTTATTGCTGCACACTCAGAGCAGAGACACTAGGAGAAGGAAAAAGAAAAAGACAAGACATGGAAATGAAGTACATGTGGTTGTGTTTTTGAGAATCTTTGTGATTGGGACTAGAATAGAGGTGTTTGCCCAAATTTGACTCTGCTTTTGTAAAAACTAGCTATCTGGGTGGCATCTGGAATTGACAAAACTTCATTGTTTTCCTTAATAAAGACTTTTCTCAAAAACAGCAAAAAAAAAAAAAAAAAAAAAAAAAAAGAAGCAGCAGCAGCAAATATAGGGGTCTCTGCTAAAGATTTTGGTGTAGGGCAGCTGGGAGAGAGAAGTGGTTCCTACTGCCAAATTTATTCTTAAATTTTATCTTTTCCACTTAACCTATACTTATTTGTATTTAATTTGTCACATTGTTATTTTCAAAATAGATGTGCAACCCAGCTATACTGGGTGATAGATAAAGTTATTGCCAAACCATTTGAGGAGGGCAAATGAAAGCACTTGTGGATGGAGGAGAAAGCAAGCTCTCCTCTTTCTGACTGTATGTTCCAATTTCATGTCATTCACTGGATGACTACATTCCTTTCTTCCTTCCCATCCCTTTTCTTCCTTTATCTCCCTTTCTTTCCTTTATCTTGTATTTATCCTTTAATCAATGCAGCTTATATTTATATTTTTGCTTATTTAAGGCATTGGGGGATATGGGGAATGCATAATGCATTTGTGGGGAACATAAAGAAGATTATATGCCACTCTTGCCCTCAGGAGTTTGCTGCTATTTGGAAGGACATGATATATATGCATAAAATGTTGAATATAGATTCAAGATTTGAATGGCAATATAGGAATATAAATCAGATGAGCAATAATACTATCAGCTCTTAGTTGAGAGATCAGTGCAGGCTGGATGGTCAGAAAAAGCTTTGTTAAGTTCTTTCTTCTGGAACACACAATGCTAACATACACTTTCAGGTTTTATCAGGTTAGTTACCGTATAATGCCTTGCCTCTCTATCTTCCCAAATGTTTCCCAAATATTACTCAGCCCTTGAAGTTCTGATTAAACTTTATCTTCTCTATGAGGAGATCCGTGATCTTTGCAGCTCATTAGCATCTCCCCTTTTTCTGAACCCTTCTACATCTGTACTTCACCACTACATGCTAACCAGTGGCCAACACATTATCTAATTCATACTTTGTGTGTCTAAATTTAGTCTCACCTTTCTCTCAAAATTTCTGCTGTTTTGAGAAAAAGGTTTCATTTTGTGCTTCATACAGAGCTGGTAGCTCTAAACACATCATCTGACATACACTTATTCAGTTAGTATTTACTGAGTTGATTTATAACCTAGAGACCTTGAACAAATTCCTCTCTTTGACTTATCTCACATCTCTTCCAGATCTAATATCCAGTATGACTTTGTTTCTGCGACTTGAGGCTAAATCATTCTTACAAGTATTTGGAGAACATTTCCTCATTTGGAATGATCACATTAGGGATGAAAACAAACTCTCGTGGAGTTTAATGCCCAATAGAAGTGGACAGTGCTGACAGTAGCAGAACTGCCACACAGTATACACTTTTAGAAGGGGTAACTACTTTTGCAATATGTGGGACCACATCAGCTCTCTGAGAAGATTGTGCCTTTGAGATTTATTTTTTATTATATTATTTTAAAACTATTTCAAAAGCCATTCAGTGGAGGGCATGACAAGATGACGTCGATGCTTCTCTAGACTCTGTCATTTTAAAATTCTAAATATCAACATACATACACATTCATATACACGAACACATTGGATTCAACGAAAGGTGATGAAGTTCAACTTTTCCTTTCTGACACCTTGTCTTTCGGCACCCCAGTTTTTTCCCTCTCTGTGTCTCATGGGCTCAAGTTCTGTTTGGCAAAGGAGCCAGCCTGATTGTGATCCCTGGGAGAGTATCTAAAACGACAGTTGCTGAAAGGTTACAGCAAAATCTATTAGAAAAGAAAAGTTGAAGGAAATCAGGTGAGCTCATAGAAGAAAATAAGGAAAGATTGGCTCCCTTTTGGGATTAGGTCTAATTAAGGTGAGCAAGCAGCTGGGCCTGTTTGGAATAACAATTGTGCTATCATGTCACTTTTTTCTGCTTAGTTGAAATTTATATAGTTTGGGAATGGTGGATATAAGAAAATTAGAGCTCATTTAGAATCTGTTGAAAGGACAGTGTGCCTTCATTATTAGTTTTGCATCTGAATTTTCCTGGGGCAGTCCTCTCTCTGTTATAGGTAATGGATTTTTCCCCAGATGTAATTGGATGAGTTTAATTTTTTCTTTCATTACCTGTCGAGGAGGCCTATGCCCCTACTTCCCTTTGTGTTTTATTAGGACTGTAACCCCTATTTAAATAAAGGCTTTGATTGTGCTTATATATGTTCAATCAGCACTTTCTGATTGAATAGTTCTGGTCACACAATGCTCTCGCCTAGCATTTTTTACTAATTACATTTTCGCCCTGGCTGGGTATGGGAAAACCTCTGATGGTGTTTGTTTGCTGCTTTTGATTATGCTGGTGATTGGTCTATCTATGGTAGCACAAGGCTGGGAAAATATATCTCCAGACTATAATCTTACTGCTCTTAAAGGATAACTTGATTTGAACTTTCCCCCAGCCCCTAACTGAAGGGCTAGAAAGCCTAGTCCTATGCTGGTAAATGCTTAGCAAGTAGTTCTATAAAAAGTAAAAAACAAAAAATATCTCAGATTTGTAGCTTTAACTGATTTCTGTGGTGAAAATACTTCAACCTTGACTAATTTCTATATGACATAATCGAATATGGAATTGGGAAGCGATATGTGCAGTTCTGGCTCAAAAGCTGTTGCATGTGGCTCCTGCACACAATGAAAAGTCTCAGCTGCATTTCTGCTATTGAGGCCACATACCTCAGCATCTTCACATTACAATTAAGATGGATACTGGTTGTTAAGCTCATTTAATTAGACTGTGATTTCAATGATTTATATGTGGGGACTATATTCATGTTTTGTAGACAAAGGCATTTTAAGGTGATTCTCATGCCTGTGTTGAGAACTCAGAAAATATAATGGTTGAGCCATATTGTGTTAAATGAAATGTATGTGTCCCCAAGAAATTATTTAAATGTTTGTATATTTTATTCTTTTCTAGTGTATTAACAAGAATGCTAGTAGATGTGTTATTCTAGAAGTCAGAAGACGTTAGATTTTTTCTCAGCCATCATTAATGGATTCTGTATCCTTGGGTAACCCATTTAGTATGAGGGCATCACTTAAGGGAAGAGAACAGTGGTTTAATTATAGGCTCTTGTATAATAGCATTAGCATTCCTTTTCTTTTCATTAGACATTTGTGATATTTTATCTTGGTCCTAAGGCAGATTTTTAACTAGAAACTTAAGTTTCTAGTATATAGATATAACATATCTATATATAATATAAGACATATCTAAAATATAACTTATGTTGATAGATCTTAAGAGTCTGGAAAACAGAAATCCTGCTTTATTCCTTTTGTATATATCCCTCATATTTATCCCAGGAACCTAAACAGACTATGGTGGAATGACTTTAATGACTGTCTGCCCTGTTAGACAAGGGCATTAGTATGATACCATGAAATAATTCAAACTAAAGTCTTAAAAGAAATTGGATGCCTATTACCAGTGATAAATATTAATTTTATTTTTCATGCTACAGGTTTCTAAGACTAGTTAATGACTAGAATGAGGTACATTATTGGATTTGAATGGGTTAAAAAAAGGCTAAATTGAATTTTATTTGTGTACTTTCTACAACTGCATTTTAATTGAGAATCTCCCAAATATCTGACAATAAAATAAAATCAGTTCAGTAAAGTTTGGTAAGTATTAAACCTTAACTAAGTACACTGTAAATGCAAATGTTGAAAAGACATTTCTCCTAAGTTGGAGGGATATCTCACTGGATTAAGATGTTGTTTTCAACCTTCAAGCCAACCCACCATTGCATCATGGCTTCCATAGTTGGTACAGACTGTATACACTGTCTGTAGAGAGAGATTCTTGGCTCAGTCTTAGGTGCAATGAAGTGTAGTATGCCAGCAGTGTTCTGTAGTGATGAGTCCTGTGACTTAGATATGAGGAAACTGGGGTTTCTCTTCTGAATCTTATCACTCTACCTCTGTGAGTTTCCTTTTTTTTTTTTTTTCTCTCATAAAATAAGAGACATAGAGGCACCTGTGTGACTCATTCAGTTAAGTGCCTGCATTTGGCTCAGATCATGATCCTGGGGTCCTGGGATGAAGCTTCCCATTGGCAGGCACCCTGCTAAGTGCAGAGTCTGCTTTCCCCTCTACTTCTGCCCCACACCCTGCTTGTGCTCTCTGTCTCACTCTCTCTCTCACAAATACACAAACAATAAAATCTACAAAAAAAAAAAGCCCACAAAACAAAAACCACACACACAGATCATAGCTACTTTGCCTCCCTGCATCAAGTAGAGTATGTTCAAGAAAAGAGCCTTAAAATATAAAAGTGCTATAAGAGAAAAATAATCTCAGGCTTTTAATTGTTCATTTTTAACACAGTGACTAATTTTTAGCCAGTAGATCTAACCAGAGATGGTCAGTATAATTTAGGAGACTGTGGGTAATTTCAAAATGGAACTGGGTCTGGAGTGGTCCCAGTTTCTAGAAAAATAGTGGACTAAAATAGTGCTGATATCCTCCCACTACAAGAATGTGAAATGAAAAGAAACATGACCAACAAATACTTAATACATGGCTGAGTTTTAAGAAAGAAAGAGAAGTACTTTCCCAAAACAATGAAAAAGCAGTAGTAATAGCAAGATCAGGAACAGCTCAGGTCTTGGGTTTTAATTGACATACAGAAAGAGAAGACAATGTCCTGGGCTTTGAGGAGTAAGAACTGAAATTTTAAAATAAAACTAGGACCTGCCTGTTACAACCCAAGTAAGAATTTTTTCCATGTTATTTATGTGAATGAAATGTAAAACATAAATAGCCAAGATAAAATTTCAAAATAAAATAATCTAAAAGATATGTACTGGTAAATACTAGCCAAAAATAATCTGGTGTAACTTCATTAATACCAGACAAAACACTTCATAAGAAAAAAAAAAAAAAAAAAAGCATTAGTAGGTTAAAGAAATTCATTATATATGCTTATAAGATGTTCAAGTCATAAGGAATACAGTCCTGAGCAACATAGCCTCAAAATAAAATATTCAAAAATTGACAGAAATATGAGGGAAAACAGACAAATCCAAAATTAAAGTTGGAGATTTTGAACACAATTCTCTGAGAAATGTGTAGGTCATTAGGCTGAAAATAAAAAGGAGATAGATAAATGATTTATATCAAGCAGTTTTTGAGTTGATGTGAATAACTGAGGTATGCAGTGCTTCTATTAATTTTAAGTGGAAGAACTAACTAGTACAAAAGGAGTTATTTATAAAATAAAAGTTTTATAAGTAGATTGAAGATGAAACAATGTATTTATTATTCAAAGATACTATAATTATTAGCTTAGAATATTCAACAGATATATGTATATGTAAGCAATCTGTAATAACTAATAGATTTCAGCACAATTATTTAAACTAAAATCATTAATATAAGAAAAATTGGTGTTTCTGTGTACCAGTGATGATTAGCACTTTAATTTCTAAAAAGGTAACAATCTGTAACTGATTCTACAAAGTACCTAGAAATAAATCCAGTAAGATATATATTTAAGAAATTTATAAAAACAATTTTGAAAAGTTATTGAAGATCATATTGTACTAAAATCACCAGAGAGATATGCCTAGTTCATAAATGGAAAATTTTAACATTATGAAGATGGAGATTCTCCTGTAAATTAGTCCATTACTAGCACACAACTTCCATGAAAAGACCAAAACTTTCTTTCTGTGTCATCTGACAAGCTGATCATAGAATTTACTTGAAAAAAGGAAAGGACAAAATACAACCAAGATTATTTTGAAAAAATAAAAATAATGTTGGGGGTATAATCCACAAATACTTAGTACAAGCCAATAGTTATTAAAAGAGTTTAGTAGGTAATTAGATAGTAGAACATAGTTAAAGAGTGCCAAAGCATAACCACATATAGAATGGGAACTCGTAATGTGACAAAGGATGCATTACAAGTCAGCAGGGACATGTCAATCAGTAGGGAATGATAGATTAATTGAAATATTGTATTGTAGAAATTGACTTTCCTAATTGAAAAATTTAATCCCATCCTGATGGATTAAAATACAAAAAAATGAAAAAAATATTTTAAGAGAAAACCTAGGATGACTTTTTTTTAAATAATGAAATCTAGGTTTGGTAATATTTTAAATAACAACAAAAAATCTTACATTGCAAAACAACAGATTGATGTTTTTATATGCATTATAAGAACAAAATATTCCCATGATTGTCCAATTAATTGATATATTAGTAACCTGAATACATAAAAGCACTCCAAAGCCCCTAAGAAAGGTGTTTTATAAGTGAATAAAGGATTTAAATAGGCCATCTGTAGAGAACAACTATCTTCAGGGGCTCCTGGGTGGCTCAGTTGGTTAAGTGTCTGCTTTTGGCTCAGGTCATGATCCCAGGGTACTGGAATCTAGCCTTGCTTTGCACTCCCTGCTCAGCAGGGAGCCTGCTTCTCTCTCATGCTCTGCCCTTCCCCTTGCTTGTGCTCCATCTCTCTCAAATAAATAAATAAAATCTTTTTTTTTTAAGATTTTATTTGTTTATTTGACAGAGATCACAAGTAGGTAGAGAGGCAGGCAGAGAGAGAGAGGAAAGCAGGCTCCCAGCTGAGCAGAGAGCCTAATGTGGGGCTTGATCCCGGGACCCTGGCATCATGACCTGAGCCAAAGGCAGAGGCTTTAACCAGGCGCCCCAGATAAATAAATAAATAAAATCTTAAAAAACAACAACAACAACAAGAAAAACAAGAAGACAACTATCTGCAAAGAACAGAAAAAAAATCATACTCAGCTTCACTAGTAATAAGGGAGAATCAAATCAAATGAAATTTAGAATTTCTTACCTACCAGTTGAGCAGAATTAGATAAATATGATAACTATGTTTGAGAGAAAATATTAGAACTATAAATTATTATAAATTGCAAATGGCGTATAATTTGGTACCACCATTTTGGAGAATAATTGGACCAAATGCAGAAAAGTAAAAACTGCCTATGCGTTATGATATATACATTCCACTCCTTGGTTTCTTACCTTAGGAAATATTTATTTAAGATACTGTTCAAGGAGATTCATACAAATCGATTTACTATAACAGTATTTAATAATAAAAAAATGGGAGAGTGCTTTGTTTATTAATCTGGTAAGGAAAAATATCTATCATTCTTTTTTTTTCTTCTAGTATTAGTTTGATAATGAAGCAATATGTGAGTGATCTAGATCAACTTGTATCAATGTGAATAAAACAGAAAAATGAAATATTTAGTAAAATAAGTTGAAAATTTACATATATTTTTAAACCAAATATATTAATACTATATATTGTTTATGAAATATACATATGAAGGAAAACTATAAATATGCATGATGAAATGTAGAGAAAGATAGATGCTAACTTCAAAATAGTGATTACATTCAGAGAATGGAGAAGCAGAAATGAAAGGAATGGGTAGCTGGTCTTGCTTTTTTTTTTCCCCATTGAAATTAAGAAGGGTGGGGTGCTTGGGTGGTTCAGTTGTTAAGCGTCTGGCTTTGGCTCAGGTCATGATCCCAGGGTCCTAGGATGGAGCCCACACATAGGGCTCCCTGCTCCGCGGGAAGCCTGTTTCTCCCTCTCCCATCCCCCCTGCTTGTGTTCCCTCTCTCACTGTCTCTCTCTCTGTCAAATAAATAAATAAATAATAAAATCTAAAAATTAAGAAGGGAAATTTTAGTTTAGACCTTAAAATTCATTAATTTTTTGCATGTTCTACAATGAACAGTTCAACAGTTGACAGAGTTTATAGTTTTGTTTTCCTCATCCTGAAGAATGGTCCTCAGAATGACCAAAGAGCATGGACATCATTGGGGTATTTCAGAGAGTTATATTACAAAGTGGGGGACCATGGCCTTCCTTACCTGAAGCAAAGATCATTCTAGAGCGTCTATGTCAAGAAATCATATCTGGAAGCCATTTGAATGGCTAACATTCAGGGTACTAACAGGGGACTCATCATTCACATAACATCCACTCCATCTTGTATAGATTGTTAGAAATATGTTTTTCTGACAGAATATCTGTCTTGTGTTCTTTTTTTGGAGTTCTCATCATACTTTGTGGAGAAAAACAAGGTTAAATATTACATGTGACATTTCTTCCAGTGTATGTTTTTTCCAACCTACCTTTTCAATAGACTCCTACTCCTGCTTTCAGATCCCTCAGTACCCACTGTTCATTATTATGAGCTCTTTCTAGAAGAGGGGAAAAAGTCCTGTGCAGAGGGGTATATGGCACTAAACTTTATAACTTATACCCTTCCCATACTTTACTATCTAAAACAACATCTCTGGCAGAGAAAGTTGGTATTTTGGCTCTGATACTTTTTCATCTATCATGCTATTACAAAATGACTTAGCAGTGGATGGTTATGGGAGATATCTAGGAGAGAAGCTTTAGCCATTGCCATCCTATTGTGCATACAAACAGCCTACATCCCTCCATACATATTTATATAGGCAGGAGACTTGGGTGATTTTTTTTTTTTCAGATCATGAATAATTTTAACACTACAGACGTTTGACTTTGAATCAACAACCAGTTTCGGATGAATGTAATTGCAGCCAAAGAAAGTTTCTAACTAAAATTAGTTACTTTTCATATTTAACAAACTACTGCCTGCTACATTTCCTGTGATCTCGCTTTCATCTTCCTCTCATATGGTCACATGCAACAATGACTCCTTCACTTCCATGTCTATTTTCTTCTTGGCTTCTCTAAGTATAAAACTTGCAGTTTCTCCTGCCAAATGACTTTGCAAGGCTGTGCCTAGAAGATGCCAACCCAGCTCATGCTTACACTCTTTTCCATATTCTCCTCAGATTTCAATGGTTGTGAGTCCCTTTGCCCTTTCCATGTATCCATGGAATATGAGTTTCACATAAAAACAAACAAACAAATAAAAACACTGTCAGAATAAAAATTTAAACAAGTTCTCTGGTGCAGCCTCAGGCTGACTATGTGTTATGTGTTTTCAAATTTTATCTCATTTAATCTTTATAAAATTTATTGTGGTAGATATAAGTATTCATATTTTATAAATGAAGAGCTTAAGCAACTTGCTAATGGCTTACCAATAAATCCTCAAATACAATTATTTCATTTGACTCTTTGGAAATTAGACCACTGTCTTAGTAAGCTTGACTACTATAACAAAATGCCATAAACTAGATGACTTAAGCAACCTACATTTAATTCTCATAGTTCTGGAGGCAGGGAAGTCCAAGATCAAGGAGATAGCAAATTTGGCTCTGAAGGAAGGCCATCTTTCTTATCTGCAGATGGCCACCTTCTGCTGTATCCTCACATAGTGGAGAGAGGAACCTATATTATCTCTTCTTAAAATGTCACTAACCTCATCTTGGTTGCTCCACTCTCACAACCTCATTGAATCCTAATAACCAACCAAAGGACCCTCCCAGTACCATCGCATTGCAGTTAGGGCCTCAACCCATGAATCTGGAGGGGGCACAGCATAATGACTGTGCAGCATACTAACTCTTAATAGAAACTGCCCTGGTTTGCATGAATCATCTGTTATCAGACTGAAAATACACAGAGTAAGCACTGAACTAATTGAACTGATGGCATCCTGCTCTATAAATAAGCTTTCCATGACTGTAGTGGTGGGTGACAGAGATTTGTTGGGGATTTTATTAAGGAAACTTTTTTTTTCAGATTCCAGTACTCCTTCCTCTATCTTATTATCCAGCTTCAGAACTCCTGTGTTCTCAGCACCAAATGGCCATTGGCCAATATGTTCCCTTCAAGTATTAAGCCAACTTTTGGAGGCTATGTGGTACTGTTCTAAAGTATGGGCTCTAGGATCTAAGAATCTGCCCTCAAATTCCAGTTCTGCCACATGCTAGATCCATGACTTTACACACTGCCTCATCTAGTACCTTAGTTTCCTCATCTGTTAATTGAGGATGCTAATAGCAGCTACTTCATATCATTGTGGGGAAGATAAGATGTACAAAACTCTTAATTTAGTTTGAAATAATAATTTACTTTGAATAGAGGCTATACTTTGAGCTTGCATGTTAACCAAAAGGTTCTTTCTACTGTACTTTCTCATGATTCCTACAAAGCTATAAATGCTTGACATTTGATAACATCTCATTTTATTTGCATATTAAGCAGTAATCCAGTTTTCCATACAATTGTATACTATTGAAATGGATTTTTTCTTTCTAGAAGGTAATACTAATTATGTTACATTTATAGACTACATGGAAATAATAATCAGAAATACTGAAATTCTCATCTGGCTCAGTATTTTGCCTTCTTATTTCCTCCTGTATGCAAAGGGAAAACTTATTTTACAGAACTTGGGACTGAGCAAATAAACACACTGACTAAAATCTTGATATTTTCCTGATCTCAATTTCCTCATCTATTTTTGAAGGAGTTGAATTAGAACCTTAGTAGAACATACCTAAGGTTTCTACTGTTCTAAATATAAGTCTCTATGACTATGATTATGTTTCTTATCTTATTCAGATTAAAAAATAAACTTATTTCATCATAATTTTAAAAAAGAATTCTAGGTTTATGTGTTTAATTATGCTTAATTTAAAATGTGTTCAAAGATAAATAAAAGTTGAGTTGTGTTCCACTTCAAATTTGAGTTATTTTACAGTGTAAGTCATGGTTTCTGGTAAATTTAATATTGGCGCTCAAACCATGTCCTTGGATCAGTTTCACAGAAGCATGGGAGAAGGCCGATAAATGTGGGAATGAATGAATTTCCTGCTAGGTGATGGTTCTCACAGAAGAGATGGATCCCTGGGTATGCTTAAAGGTTTTTCAAAGTGCCTATTGCACCAGAGTTAGTGGGGATTGCTGGGGAAGAGTACAAGAGCTCCAACCATTACTGTGATCATGATGATTTGTACACTATTGGCCAAGCACAGAATCTTGCCTCATTAAATTCTCTCTTTTGATTCTATTTGCTTAGCTCTTCGACTGTGTCATTTTTTTTTCTTAATTTATGTACCTACTTAATTCTCATCTATGATCTAAAAATAAAAAAATAATAATTTCTACCACTCTGCTACCTCAATAGGCTGCCGTACTCTCTCCTTCTGATCTAACCATCCAAGTTCTTGCCTGCCCTGTAGCACCAGCACTCACTGCTGAAGAGGCAATTATTTTCCACCCATGCTATCATTCTTGGAACAACCCCCACACAAGAACTTCCTCCCTGTTGTAAGTATTGAGAAGACATCTTCCACCTCCATCTTCTCACTTACCTTTCCACAACAGAGTAAAAGTAAGAAACCCAGACATCTAGTGAGCAGAATTAATGCATTAATAGATTAGTACTCACCTTAGCCTCTTACTTTGCATGGGCAGGAGTAGAATGGAAGTGTGGGTGTGGGATCAATGTTTGCTCCACATATTCACTGTCCTCACTAAAAGGATCCCAAAATCTAGACTTAAAACTGAGCAGGAAGTAGGCTAGCAGTATTCAGCTTGGTATTTAAAAATCTCCAAGAAATGATCTTAAATAACTTTAAAATCTAGCACACTCTGCTCTTAAAGGAATTTTGTGTTTGAACAAACAAACTATGGTGCCCTAAAGACATGAAATGCTTTCGTTGTATTTTGCCATTATTTAAGGTATTTGTCCTTATACTGTTTCACTTCTAAAACTAATTTCTTAGACATAATCCCCAGTCTTCTGAACTATAGTAGTATAAACTTTTTCTCATTTTTATCAGAATTACTACTGTTACTCTACGTTGGAATTGCATAACTCTTTTTATCTCTCCTGCATGATTGCAAGCTTCCTTTTGTTTTTGTTTGTTTGTTGCAAGCTTGTTGAATATGGAGACTACAATTTGTTCACTTTTTATACTCAAAAATGCCCAACTTACCACCTTCCATGTAGTAAAAATTCACGACTCACTACTTAATTGCTAACTGGGGCAATGAAACTTTAATGTATGAGAGTTCATGGGAGTCTATAGTCATGGCTGACAGAGATGTGGGTCAGTAAATGCTTTGAGACTTGCTGCCTTTCTTTAGACCAAGCAGTTTAAATTTTGGTGAGCCATCTCGTTTGGAAGAAGGAAAGTCCTTCTGCTAATGTATCACCAAATTTTATCAATCTCAGTCTTCTCCAGCTGGGATATCATCTATAGATGAAATGAAAGCTTGTTAAAAGAAAAAACAAAACAAAACAAAACACTCCAGATTTAAAGTGAGGGGGTGGAAAACAGTTTACCATGCTAATGGACATCAAAAGAAAGCGGGGGTGGCAATCCTTATATCAGATAAATTAGATTTTAAGCCAAAGACTATAGTAAGAGATAAGGAAGGACTCTATATCATACTCAAAGGGTCTGTCCAACAAGAAGATCTAACAATTTTAAATATGCCCTTAACATGGGAGCAGCCAACCATATAAACCAGTTAATAACAAAATCAAAGAAACACTTGGGCAAAATACAATAATAGTAGGGGACATTAACACCCGCCCCCCCGACTGAAATGGATAGATCATCCAAGCAAAAGATAAATAAAGAAATAAAGGCCTTCAATGACACACTGGACCACATGGACATCACAGATATATTCAGAACATTCCATCCCAAAGCAACAGAATACACATTCTTCTCTAGTGCACATGGAACATTCTCCAGAATAGATCACATCCTGGATCACAAATCTGGTCTCAACCAGTTTCAAAAGATTGGGATCATTCCCTGCATATTTTCTGACCACAATGCTCTGAAGCTAGAACTCAATCACAAGAGGAAATTTGGAAAGAACCCAAATACATGTGGGCTAAGGGGCATCCTTCCAAAGAATGAAAGGGTCAACCAGGAAATTAAGAATTGAAAAAATTCATGGAAACAAATGATAATGAAAACACAACGGTTCAAAATCTGTGGGACACAGCAAATGCAGTCCTAAGAGGAAAACATATAGTGATACAAGCCTTTCTCAAGAAACAAAGTCTCAAATACACAACCTAATCCTAACCTAAAAGAGCTGGATAAAGAACAACAAAGAAAGCCTAAACCCAGCAGGAGAAGAGAAGAAGATCAGAGCAGAAATCAATGAACTAGAAACAAAAAAAACAATAGAACAAATCAATAAAACTAGGAGCTGGTTCTTTGAAAGAATCAATAAGATTGATAAACCCCTGCCCAGACTTATCCAAAGAAAAGAGAAAGGACCCAAACAAATAAAATCATGAATGAAAGAGGAGAGATCACAACCAACACCAAAGAAATACAAACAATTATAAGAACATATTATGAGCAACTATACACCAGCAAATTTGACAATCTGGAAGAAATGGATGCATTCCTAGAGACATATAAACTACCACAACTGAACCAGGAAGAAAAAGGAAATCTGAACAGCCCCATAACCAGTAAGGAGATTGAAGCAATCATCAAAAATCTCCCAACAAACAAGAGCGCAGGGCCAGACGGTTTCCCAGGGGAATTCTATCAAACATTTAAAGAGGAATTAATTCCTATTCTTCTGAAACTATTCCAAAAAATAGAAATGGAAGAAAACTTCCAAACTAATTTTATGAGGCCAGCATTACCTTGATCCCCAAACCAGACAAAGATCCCATCAAAAAAGAGAATTAGACTAATATCCTTGATGATTCTCACCAAAATACTAGCCAATAGGATCCAACAGTACATTAAAGGATTATTCACCACAACCAAGTGGGATTTATTCCAGGGCTGCAAGGTTGGTTCAACATCCGCAAATCAATCAATGTGATACAATACATTAATAAAAGAAAGAACGAGAACCATATGATACTCTCAACAGATGCTGAAAAAGCATTTGACAAAGTACAGCATCCTTTCTTGATCAAAACTCTTCAAAGTGTAGGGATAGAGGGTACATACCTCAATATCATCAAAGCCATCTATGAAAAACCCACAGCAAATATCATTCTCAATGGAGAAAAACAGAACTTTTCTGCTAAGGTCAGGAACAAAAACAGATGTCCATTATCACCACTGCTATTCAACATACTACTAGAAGTCCTAGCCTCAGCAATCAGACAACAAAAAGAAATTAAAGACACCCAGATCGGCAAAGAAGAAGTCAAACTCTCACTCTTCTCAGATGATATGATACTTTATGTGGAAAACCCAAAAGACTCCACTCCAAATCTGCTAGAACTTGTACAGGAATTCAGTAAAGTGTCAGGATATAAAATCAATGCACAGAAATCAGTTGCATTTCTATACACCAACAACAAGACAGAAGAAAGAGAAACTAAGGAGTCCCATTTAGAATTGCACCCAAAACCGTAAGATACCTAGGAATAAACCTAACCAAAGAGGCAAAGAATCTGTACTCAGAAAACTATAAAGTACTCATGAAAGAAATTGAGGAAGACACAAAGAAATGGAAAAATGTTCCATGCTCCTGGATTGGAAGAACAAATATTGTGAAAATGTCTATGCTACCTAAAGCAATCTACACATTTAATGCAATCCCTATGAAAATACCATCCATTTTTTTTTCAAAGAAATGGAACAAATAATCCTAAAATTTATATGGAACCAGAAAAGACCTCAAATAGCCAGAGGAAAGTTGAAAAGGAAAGCCAAGTTGGCGGCATCACAATTTTAGACTTCAAGCTCTATTGAAAAGCTGTCATCATCAAGACAGTATGGTACTGACACAAAAACAGACACATAGATCAATGAAGCAGAATAGAAAGCCCAGAAATAGACCCTCAACTCTATGGTCAACTAATCTTCGACAAAGCAGGAAAGAATGTCCAATGGGAAAAAGACGGTCTCTTTAACAAATGGTGTTGGGGAAATTGGATAGCCACATGCAGAAAAATGAAACTGGACCATTTACTTACACCACATATGAAAATAAACTCAAAATGGGTGAAGGACCTCAGTGTGAGAAAGGAATCCATTAAAATCCCTGAGGAAAACACAGGTAGCAACCTCTTTGACCTCAGTTGCAACAACTTCTTTCTAGGAACATCTCCAAAAGGCAAGGGAAGCCAGGGCAAAAATGAACTATTGGGACTTCAAGATCAAAAGCTTTTGCACAGCAAAGGAAACAGTTAACAAAACCAAGAGACGACTGATAGAATGGGAGAAGATATTTGTAAACAACATATCAGAAAAAGGGCTAGTATCCAAAATCTTTTTTTTTTTTTTTTAAGATTTTATTTATTTATTTGACAGAGAGAGAGATCACAAGCAGGCAGAGAGGCAGGCAGAGAGAAGAGGAAGCAGGCTCCCCGCGGAGCAGAGAGCCCGATGCGGGGCTCGATCCCAGGACCCTAAGATCACGACCCGAGCCAAAGGCAGCGGCTCAATCCACTGAGCCACCCAGGCGCCAAAATCTTTTAAGAACTTCTTAAACTCAACACCCAAAGAACAAATAATCTGATCAAGAAATGGGCAGAGGACATGAACAGACATTTCTGCAAAGAAGACATGCAGATGGCCAACAGACACATGAAAAAGTGCTCCATATCACTCGGCATCAGGGAAATACAAATCAAAGCCACAAAGAGATACCACCTCACACCAGTCAGAATGGATAAAATGAACAAGTAAGGAAATGACAGATGCTGACGAGGATGTGGAGAAAGGGGAACCCTCCTACACTGTTGGTGGGAATGCAAACTGGTGCAACAACTCTGGAAAACAGCATGGAGGTTCCTCAAGAAGTTGAAAATAGAGCTTCCCTACCACCCAGCAATCACACTACTGGGTATTTACCCTAAAGATACAAATGTAGTGATCTAAAGGGGTACATGCACCCGAATGTTTGTGGCAGCAATATCCACAATAGCCAAACTATGTAATGTCCACTATGTTGATGTCCATCAACGGATGAATGGATAAAGAAGGTGTGATGTGTGTATATGGTGGAGTGCTATGCGGCCATCGAGGGAAATGAGGTCTTGCCATTTGTGATGACATGGATGGAGCTAGAGAGTATTATGCTTAGTGAAATAAGTCAATCAGAGAAAGACAATTATCATATGATCTCCCTGATGATATGAGGAAGTTGAGAGGCAACATGAGAGGCTTGGGGGGTAGGAATAAATGAATAAATGAATAATTTGAATGAATAAAGGAATAAATGAAACAAGATGGTATTGGGAGGGAGACAAACCATAAGAGACTCTTAATCTAACAGAACAAACTGGGGGTTTCTGGGGGGAGGGGTGTAAGGAGAGGGTGGATGAGTTATGGACATTGGGGAAGGTATGTGCCATGGTGAGTGCTGTGAAGTGTGTAAACCTGGCAATACACAGACCTGTACCCCTGGGGCTAATAATGTATGTTAATTTTTTTAAAAAGATGGGATCAGGAGGGAGACAAACCATAAGAGACTCTTAATATCACAAAACAAACTGAGGGTTTCTGGGGAGAAGGGATAGGGAGAGGGAGGTTGGGTTATGGACATTGGGGAGAGTATGTGTGAAGTGTGTAAGCCTGATGATTCACAGACCTGTACCTCTGGGGCTAATAATACATTATATGTTAATAAAAAATAAAAAGTTAAAAAAATTAAGAGTGTTTCTAGGTTTGTCTGTCTCTCTCTTTCTCACTTTTTCCTTTCTCCCTTTGTTTTGTTTCTTAAATTCCGTATATATATGAGTGAAATCATACTTTTTTGTCTTTCTCTGACTTATTCGCTTAGCATTATACTCACTGGTTCTGGCTATGTTGTTGCAGGTGGCAGGATTTCATTCCTTTTATGGCTGGGTAGTGTTCCATTGTGTATATGTATCACATCTTTGGCCATTCTTCTACTGATGAACACTTGGGCATCTTCCATCATTTGGCTGTTATAAATAATGCTGCAATAAACATAGGGGTGCATGTAAAAAAAAAAAAAAAAGAAAAAGAAGGAAAGAAAGAAAAGAAGAAAAAAAAACAACTTAAGAACTTTGCCATGTTGTCATGTTTACCTGTTTCTCCCATTCAGGAATGAAACAGGTTTGGTCAAGTCTGCTTTGGTCAGAAAAATCCTGCTAGTATAAGTTTGCTACTGTTTCCATTCTGTACTTCCTCTCAGCATTTTCTCTCCATTCCCCTAGTGCTTTGATTCTATATATTGACCCTTGTTTTTCAGGGTCTCCCATTGTAGTGATTGTTGATGGCTATTCTTCATGGGCATCCGGGTCCATTCTGAAGCACCCTTATTGTTTTTTACCTCTTTAAATCATTCTTGTCTGGAAGAACATTTTCATTTCAAGATAACTTGTTGTGGTCTATCCTGAAGACTCTTCCTCATGCCACATTTATAGAAATAGTAGAAAAGGTTAATAAAAGGAAAAATAAATCTAAAACACAGAAGAATTGGTATAGTAATCTTAGAAGAGTGGAAACCACATAGGATCTTTGAATGGAGAACAGCAAAGGCTAGGACTAAAGGAGAAGCCACAGCCCTTGGCCAGCAGGGGAAGCACCTAGATTGGAGACATGAAGTGACCTATTTCCTGAGTGGTGAAGCTTGGAACAAGAGAAGAACCCAAACAGCAAACAGTGTGATGAGTGTAGGTGCCAGAGTGATAGTAGTCAGACATGTTGGTCACTGATCACTTCTACTGCTCTAAAAGCTGTGAGTAGTAACTGGACTAATTATCTGCTGAAGGCAGTATTCAGTCCAGGATCTTTTTTTTTTTTTTTTTAAAGATTTTATTTATTTATTTGACAGAGAGAAATCACAAGCAGGCAGAGAGGCAGGCAGAGAGAGGAGGAAGCAGGCTCCCTGCTGAGCAGAGAGCCCGATGTGGGACTCGATCCCAGGACCCTGAGATCATGACCTGAGCTGAAGGCAGCGGCTTAACCCACTGAGCCACCCAGGCGCCCCAGTCCAGGATCTTTGATAATGGAACAGCTATCTCCAGATGCCAGTGATGTTTTATGGGAAATTAATGGACACCCAAACCATTAATATTGAGTTTAATCTGTTCTTATCCTTTCTGACTCTTTCTGAATACATTATAGAATGGAAGGCAAGGGGGACCTCTGAACCATTTCCCCAAGAGGGGTAGCCTGTCCCAAAGATGTAAGCAAATAGATGTGCAAGGTATCTTAACTACAAAAGCGATGACAAAATCAAGGCTCACTATAAGTCATTAAAGAAGGCAAACACACTGCTACAAATGAAATAGATTATAGCCAGTTAAAAAGTCAATGAATACTAGACACAATATTCTGGCAGGGATTGGGGATAACATTTCATCTAAAAAGAAATGATTTCAATAAAATAGAACTAATTAGAGAGCTTATATGAAAAAATGTAATTGATAAAAAAAAATAAAAATTAAGTACCCAGTAGATGTCATGATATAAAAAATGGACATAACAGACAAGAAAATTAATAATATGGAAAGTCTTACTGAGTAACTTTTCAATAAAGTTTCACATAAAGTTGAAGAGAAAGTGTACAAATAAGAGCATCAGTAGCTATGAAGTAACCATTATCATTAAGCTAGGTAATATGGGCCATTACCCACATTTAGAAAAAAATAAAAATCTAGAAATTTTACATATGTATCTTACATATATGTATACATATTACATATCATAATAGTATAAAGGGAGATTCTTTACTATCTTGTTATTTAAATATATTTATATAGATTTTTTATTTTACAGTATACTTAAATTAAAAGGTAGTGGAGTATCATTAGACCAAGAATCAAAGAAAGAAAATTACCCAGGTATTTGGACCACCATTTTTCACTAGAGAAAATGCTTACCAATTTTAGGAGAAGCAGCAGAACGGTTGACAAGTGCTTTTGACATTCATGGGAGGCTACAAGATAAAAACATTAACAGTTGACATGTAAAACTCATCGTGGGTAGAATACCTAGTAAAATCCCAATACATTTAATTATGCATAAACCAAATCTCTAAAATCTAAGGTGCTGAAATCATACAATATGGTATCTGTCATAATAAAATTAAGTTGGAGATCAACATCAAAGAGATAATTGATATATTGAGAAAATAAGGTATATACATTGAAGTGTCCACAAAATCAATGAATAACTAAGAATAAATACCAGAAATCATTTTAAACTGACTGATAATAAAATATTATGTATTAGAATTTGCAGGATATAGTTAAATCAGTGATCAAGGGAAGTTTTATAGAGTCAAATGAATATGTTTTTAAGATTTTTCTCTCCCTCCCAGCTTTATTGAGATGTAACTGACATATAACATTATGTAAGTTTAAGGTGTATAGTGTTTTGGTTTGCTACACTTAATATACTGCAAAATGATTACCACTGTAGTTAGCTAGCACCTTCATCACATCACATAAATTACCATTTATTTTTTTAATATGTATTTATTTATTTTATTTTTAAAAAGATTTTATTTGTTTATTTGACAGAGAGAGATCACAAGTAGGCAAAGCAGGAGGCAGAGAAAGAGGGGGAAGCAGGCTCTCTGCTGAGCAGAGAGCTGGATGTGGGGCTTGATCCCAGGACCCTGAGATCATGACCTGAGCAGAAGGCAGAGGCTTAAACCACTGAGCCGCCCAGGCGCCCCTTATTTGTTTTAGAGAGAGCACACAAGCAGGGGGTGAGGAGAGGAGGGAGAGGAAGAGAAGGAGCCTGCTTCTGCTCTGGGTAGAGCCTAAAGCAGGGCTTCATTTTAGGACCCTGAGACCATGATCTGACCCAAAATCAAAAGTGGGACACTTAACCAACTGAGCCACCCAGGTGACCCTACCATTTCTTTTCTGTGATGAGAGTCCTTTAGATCTGTTTTCTTAGCAACTTTAAAGTATATAATACATATTGTTAACTATAAAGTATTAAGTACAATGATCATGTTGTGCATTAGCTTCCCAAAACATATTCATTTTAAAAATTTTTTACAGATTTTATTTATTTATTTATTTGAGAGAGCATAAGTTGGGGGAAGGGCAGAGAGAAAGGGACAAGTAGACTTCCTGCTGAACAGGGAACCTGACACGGGACTCAATCCCAGGACCCTGAGATCATGACTGGAGGTGAAGTTAGAGCTTAACCAACAAGCCAACTAGGCATCCCTGTATGATTCCTTTAATGCATTCATTTAACAACAGAAGTGGCACTACAGAGCAATGAAGAATGGAAAGTCATTTCAATAAATGGTAAGGAGTCAGTTGGATATTTACATAGAAACAAAATGCAAGCTCGACTGCTGTCTCATCCCATATACAACAGTCAAGGCTGTAATATATCTAAGTACTGAAGGAAAACACAATATGGATATAGAAGAATATCTTTGTAACCTTGAGGCAGAGTAAGAGTAAAAGGATTCAAAGATCAGAAATATATATAATATAATAAATATAAATGAATAAAAGATTCACTTTTTTGCATAGAGTGACATAAGAGTGTCTATTTATGAAACATTAATAAGTGGGAAGTTATACTATGGGAAAAGATAATGGAAGCACATAAAACTGAAAAAAAAATTACTATATATAATCTCCAAAAACTGTTAAGAAAATTAAGTTATGTACGGCTCATAGAAAAATGGCAAGAGACTTGAATACCTACTTACAAAAGAGAATATTAAAATGGTAAGTGAACATATGAAATAATGCTCAAATTCATTAATAATAAAGGAAATGCAATGAAAACCATAGCAAGATATCATTAAATGCAATCTACAATGTCTAAAACTAAAAATAGGATATATATAATAGTGCTTTGTTTGTTTCTGTTCAGATTAAGGTGAATGCATGAAAATTTTTAGGACATTTGTTTGGTTTTGATTTTGGTTTGTATGTATTTCCCTAGAATGGGAATAACTTCTGGAGGTTTAACATCACATCAGAATCTCGTGTTCTATTTAGTTACTTATGTTAAGGGTAATGGCAAGAGATATACCCCATTTTCTGCTATATTTTTTTAAAATTTATATTCAGTAACAAAAATGGTTAGCTTTTGAAGAAGGGCTATTTCATAGTCCAGATTGAACATAGTATTAACATTTTACTTTTGATAACTGTTTCAGAAAAATAATATGTTAAGAGTTGATATGATAGAATTTGCCATCACTGCTAATCAGTTCTAAACACTCTGAAATTTATTACACTGTGGTAATAATGGATAAACAATCAATTAACTTAGTCCTTTTAACCACTCAGTCCTTTTTTCCAATTAAAAAAGGTTAGAGATTTTTTCCCTTATTTTTTTTCTGTTGCTAATTAAATGTGAATATTTGTTGTCAACATGTGGTTATTACACATATATGTATATATACATATATGTACATATGCATGCATGTACACATATATGTATATGTGTGTATGTATATATATATCTCTCCAAATGATGCATGCATGAAAGGAAAACATTTGTTATTGTAGCCAAACTTTGGAGGTCTAATTTTTTGGTGTGGAAATAGATGGAGAAAACTTGTGTTGTTACATTTTTGATTTACCAAAGATTTCACAAAATTATATGTGAATTCAACTTAATTTCTACCTTGTCTCAACAATAGATGTCACAACCAATTAGAATGCCGAATTTTTTATCAGCCCACCATGTCTTTGGGTTTACAACTGACTTCCTTTGCCTATTATGCATCATTTGTTAAATAACATCAGTAACCTCCAAGCACACTTACTGTGTACCAGTCACCTCACTCTCAGCCTTCCACTGAGTTCATTTATATGAATATATGGTCATTTTTTCTTGTTATAAAACTGTACAAGTAGAATTTATAATTTAGAAGTGGAATGATTGGGACTTCTGGATGGCTCAGTTGGTTAATCATCTGCCTTCTGCTCAGATCATTATCTCAGAGTCAAGATTAAGTCCTGCACTGGGCACCTTGCTCAGCAAGAAGCCTGCTTCTCCCTCTGCTGCTGCTCCCCCTGCTTGTGGGTGCGTGCGCTCTCTCTCTCTCTCACAAATAATAAAAGTCTTAAAAAAAAAAGAAAAAAGAAGTGGAAATGATTGGTCCAGTCTACCCTAAATTATGAAATTTTATATAGACCTAGATTGGCAAGATTTTACACAATTCATTTGAATGTTAGACATAACAAAAGCCCTGTCTGTACTTGATGCTTATATATTTATAATATGATATGCTAATATGTATCTTAATTTACTAGACTTTATAGGTGAAATCTGTGGTCACTTTGCATAATTCCAAAAAACTAACCTGAATAATAGAGATTTTGGCCAGTCTCTGGATATCTGTACCAGCTGCTTTTAGCCCTGATATCCTGACACTTGTCTTTATGAATTCTGAGACATGTTGTTAGTAACAGAATTAAAGCACTAAAACTTGTCAAAACTTAGAGCAAAATTAAGGTCATATATCCTGATTTATGATGATATGTTCACTAACTTGCCCCTGAATGCTTTTTTGGAGTGGGAGTCATATAACAGATATAAGCCCAGAACTGCACTGCTTTAGGAAGGGAATACAAAAGGAATGAAAATGGAAGGATAATGCAGAGGAAATAGTTGAATGAACAAAAGGTGTATGCCTGTTTGGTATTGGATGTACTCAGAGCCCATGTCTTGCCACTTTTTCTTATCTTTTCCTCCCAGAGTATAGGTAAGTGTCTGTTGTCTAACTTGGATTTTAGATAATTTATGTAACTCAATCATAGATGCAAATAATTAGAATAAGAACAGTGCAAACAGCAATTGTTTACTATATCACAAACATTTTTTTTTAACTTGGAACATCAAAATAATCTTAACTTTCATTCTGTCTGTTACTCAAAAAGCAAATGATTTATTCTTAAAATGTAGACAAGAGCTTTCTTGGAACATGGTAACTGTAGTTCCAGAGAATTATGGTGGGGTAATATTAATTTTTTCAATCAAGATCCTTGTATCTTGTTAGTAGTATCTCACCACATTAACATATTAGCAGTATCCCATTGCATTGTATTAATATTCATCTCATATCAGAATTTATTGTTGCTTATACAGTGTTAAAGTCATATCGCATTAGTGACTTTCATATCAGATTAGCGAAAGTGGATCCTAATAAGACTTTCATATTCAATTTACTAAGGTAACAGTTTTGTCTTTCCAAGTCACTTCTAACTTGAGCCCAGAGTACAAATTGATGAATGTGGTAATAAAGCAGTCTTTCTGGCTGAAGATGGATGACACCTGGGGCCGATGGGGCTGTGAAAAGAGGACTTGTATAAAGGAATGGAGTCACGACTGGCGGGAGGAATGTTTCACCTTTTGCCTGCATAGCAGCACTTCTGAAGTCAGGATTTCATAAACTTAAGAAGCCAGAAATAAACCTATACTTTGGTTATTTACACCCCATCCCCATCTGCCTGTTCTAGTCTCGTGATCTGGGCCACTGGAGAGAGAGAAAAGGAGAGAGAGAGAGAGAGAGAGAAAAGCAGCAATGAAAACTGCTCATGAAAGTGATAAGTGGCTTCTATTCCTTAGTATGTTATCTCAGAAATTATTTAATTTAGAGGACTTTTACCTAGCATATGGATGGGTAGGTAAGATGATCTTGTTGGGACATATATGTGATTTCAAAGAATCTTCAGATAGTGCTGTGTAATTATTCAAATTAGTAGATTAAATCTAATCTTGATACTTTTGCAGGATATAGAAGAGATAGAAGTTATGAACATATATCCATGTCTTGATTTGACCTTGTTGATGGCATGGACTTTGATTTTTTCACTTTTTAATCCTAGTACCCCTCTCAGCATCTGTGTATCACACACATTCCATGTGTACTCTCTGGGAAATGAAAAAATCAGTAGAGCTTATGTTGGTGCTGTGAGTCAGGACCAGAGGACAAAGCAATCATGAATATCACTTGATAGGAAAGGCCAGTATTTCTCCATCAGCTAAGAAAACTTTTACAGCTACATACCTATGGGGTTTATGTGCTTAATTGCGTGATATGTAATTATCATAAATATCTTTTCTTAGTCTTTCAACCTCCAGTATATTGGATAAAGTTCCTAAAAATCTCTCCCACATTACCATTTTCTAAACCACAATAGTCTTTCCCAGAGTCCAAACCCCTTCTTGCCTCAGTTTCTTTTTCTCAGTATATTAACTTACTTAAATTCTTTATAGTTTAAGTGGGGAAAACAAAACCCTCTTCCTTAACTCAGTACTTAACCTTTCATTATCATCTTCCTATTTCTTTTTAAGCCATGTTTTTAAATATCTAGACTTATAGTCTCTATGACATTGCTCATCAGCTTACCAGAGTCTAGCTTGTATACTAAGCACTTCATTAAATGCTTCCTCTTGGGATCTACAGTGTTCCCGAAGTGCTAAAACAAAGGGACATTTTTCATTCTGTAAGTTCTGACCTTTTAGTCCATTTGACTCATGTTCAAACTCAACCTCTTTGTTTGGTCATTGATCTCTTAGGTTTGTGGCATCACTTTATGCTGGCCCCCGCCTCTTTCTCAGTTTGTTTTCTTTCTGCTTTGGAGCCCCACCTCCAAATTCTCTTTTTCTCTACACAGGTCAGCCTAACAATCAGCTAGGGCACCATTCCTTTAGTTTGATGATATCAAACTTTAGTGTCCATGAAAATTACCCGAGGGGCTTGTTAAATCCGAGTTTGCTAGACCCCACCCCAGCAATTTGAACTAGTATTCCAAGACCCATTCTTATTTACCTTTCCTAACATTGTACTTCCTCTTTTATTCAGTCCTCAAGATGTTCTATTGGTTTTAACCTACAACTGGTCTCTTTGACCATTGCTTGCCTGGATTAAACAATAGTGTCCTCTTACGATGTCTTCTTACATCTAGGAAGACGGTGATTAAAATTCTTGCTTGTGTTTTTGTTTTTTTTTTAATTCACAAATCTTTTGACAATCCATTTTTTTTCCTAAGCATATTCTCAATATGTTTAAGAGAATGTTAGAGAATAGGTAATTTAATATGATCTCACAAAGAAGAGGTTATATGATTTTCCAGGATGACAATTTAGGTACATCATCTATTGCTGGGAATTTCTCTGGATTTCTTAGGGAGATGATGGAAATAGTAAAGTGATAAAGAGAAAAACACTCTAATTTTAATATGTAATTATTACTCTCTGGATAAATTTATATGCTAGATAGTTTATATACATAGAGGCAGATCCACATTTTGTTAGGCCTGAAGCTTACACATATTGGGGAGACTGCTTTAAGTAGACAAAACATTACAGATACAAAATTTCTGGGGCTTCTCCCAGGGTCATGGAGAAAATGAGGGACGCTGAAGCATTAGTTTTATGATCTTCACAGCAGATCTGCCTCTGTAGATTCATTTTCACCCTACCCCCCTAAAAAATACTGTGGTTATTAGTCCCAGGTTACATATTAGGAAATTGCGGTTTAGAAATATTAAATAACTTTAAGGATTTCACTGTGAGAAGTAGGGTTGAGGTTAAAATAAAGGTATGTCTAACTCCAGAATCTGTTCTTAATCCCTTCACTTTACCATCCCCGCTATGAGATAAAATTAACCGTCTGCCTTGTAAATACTTACTGATAATGACAGTCTCCTTCTCTCAATTATAGCATTGAATTTTGAATTTTTACTCAGAGCCTTAGAATGTTCTTCACACTAGCAATAGGTGCCAACTGTAGATCTTGTTCCTTAACTACATAACATAAACTCATCTTCCAGGGCGGTCTAATCCCATACGTAAAACAAAGTTACCTTGTATTGTGCTCCATATCCAGAAGTTATCCCTCTGCTCCTAGGCAGGATGAAGTCACAATCCAATGTCCTGGCCAGACCTCTTCCTTATCCATTATTAAGCCCTCCTTCATACCTTTATGGTTCATAAGTCATGATTTCCTTTTTCTCATTGTCTTCTAAGTGCATGTTGGTCTATGCATTCCTTTTGCAAAGTGACAGTAGTTACACTTTGACCAGTTCAGAGCTTCACCTATAATGATGTAATAAGCAATCTGTGGGTAACAGCTGCTTCTTCCTTCTATTCTTGGTGTTGTCATGCAGTGCCTGGGCCAGGAGGAATCACACATAGGTAATCAGAAAGGCCATGCTTCTTAGATAGGTTTGCTTCTTGGTGTTAGGAGTCATTATACATTTACATTTTCCTTAGAAAATTATAATTAAAAAGTCTCGTCAAAACCTCCAAGTCACTAAAGAACCAAGAGTAGAGGTTCATCTTATCTTAAAATAAAAGTAAATCTGTTTGCCTGTTCGGTTGGGAAATTCATGAATCCATTTGATTGAGCAGCTTTTTTATAACTCATATGTCTCTTTTTCTTAACTTGTATTTTGAGGACTTCTGGAGTGTGTTTCCCACCTGCTGGGCACTTTTTCTTTGGTGGAAAAATAAAATTGAGCCTGTGATGGAGGGTTAAACGTTTCACCTGTACGAGAACAGAAATCTCTCAGAGATTTCCCTTATTTTCTGCCTTAATAAGCTGGTTCCCTCCTCTTCTCACACAGACCTGACCCTGTTGCTTTTGGTGAGGTGTTAGATGTGGTGATCTGGTCATATGGAATCAAAATCCCCTTTAGTGCAACACACAGTAGAAATTTAGAGACTGTCTTTAAGGCCTGACAAAGATGCCAAATTTCAGTTGATAAAATTATCACCCTTCTTATTTTCAGAACACTTTCTGAAAATTGAAATCCTTTATCTTAGAGCCAGAGATCTTAGCTTTGACCTAGTTGCCCTTTAAAATTAGTAAGAGCTGGTGTTGAATGCTACCTGTCTTATATTTGCCTGTTTTACTTGATTGCATAATATTTTGTGGTGCTATTCTTGAAAGACAGCTTTCTTCTCATCCTCAGTGAATAATTTCCTTTGCACCCTATGGGAGTTTGGAGACATAGTTTCCTTTTTTTTTTTTTTTTTTTTTTTTTTTTTTTTAACCATCTTCCTGGTTAGGTTGAAATTATAGAGGTTATCAGAATTACAATTTGCATTCATTTCATGTATTTTGCTTAGAAAAGCATTATTTGAATTATCAAAAAATAGGCATTTACATTATAGTTTTACTCCCCTGTAGTATTTAATCAAGGACTCTTCTTGTCAATCAGTCAGTTTATTTGCATTTATCTTACACTGTTCAGGCAAGGGTGTGTGATTGTGTAACATACACATACATACGTATTCCTCTTACCTCTTCCTATCCTCCTGTCAATGAGCCTAAAATGATAAAAATGCAGAGCAGAGATGGAAATGAACAAACACCCATGTGTCTACTATAAGAATTAGCAGTTTCAAACACTGTAAGACAATTATTGAATGTGGGATAGGATTAGCACCTGGCCTCCATTAGGAACATTTACTTGTATAATGTGATGTTTTGAAGCAACTTTTTAGCTCGAATTAAAGAGTGTTGATTGGTGTACTTACTGTTTAGGAGGGTTCAAAGAAGTTCTGCGTAAGCCTGCCCAGAGAGGCATCTGCTATGAATTGAATTGTGTGCTACCCACCCACCCCCATTTATATGTTGAAGCCATAAACCCTTCATGTGACTATTGGAGATAAGGCCTTTAAGGAGGTGATTTGGGGTAGGTGAAGTCAGAAGGATAGAGTCTTTATCTGATAAATAAAACTAGTTCCCTTATAAGATAAGTAAGAGATACCAAAGCTCTGCCTCTGTATCTCTCTCCAGGTTACAGCAGGAAGGCAGCCATCTACAAGCCAGGAAGATTGCTCTCACCAAAACCTGACCCTCCTGGCACCCTGATTTCAGACCTCCAGCCTGCAGCACTGTGAGAAAATTAATTTTGTTGTTTAAGTAACCTAGTCTATAGTATTTCATATGGCAACCTGAACTGATTAATATGCCATCAAATATAGAAAAAAATATAATTATTTCCAAATGTCAGGAAAGCATTATCAAAAAAGTAGAACTGAACGTGGCCTGAGCAGTCTGTAATCTCAAAGCTAGCTGGAATATTATCTTGGAGTTAAAAGGTGCATAGAATTTGGATAGGTAGACATAAAATCTTTGAAAGACCAAGAGGATGGAAAAGTATAAGATTTATGTAATAGCAGTTATGAAGTTGATATGCTCAGACAAAAATGTTTATTTAGAGACATAAGATGTAAAGACATAAATAGAATTAAGGAACCTTGTATGACTAACCACAGGCTCGTACTCCCTCACTTGACATCTAGTGATTAAAAAAGAAACTGTAGGGGCGCCTGGGTGGCTCAGTGGGTTAAAGTCTCTGCCTTTCCCTCAGGTCATGATCCCAGGGTCCTGGGATCGAGCCCTGCGTCGGGCTTTCTGCTTGGCAGGAAGCCTGCTTCCTCCTCTCTCTCTCTCTGCCTGCCTCTCTCCCTACTTATGATCTCTATCTGTCAAATAAATAAAATCTTAAAAAAAAAAAAAAACTGTATGAATGAGAATGAAAAGAGAAGAAAATAGTGGACACTTGACTACACTCAGAGGTAGGTAGGCTATACCTGGCCAACTAGACTAACTCTTGTTACCTCCCTGGAGTTACAGTGGTAAAGGAATGTGAGATATTACCCAAGCTTTGCAGGAGAGCCTCCAAGATGTGCCTCCTATAGGAGATGCTAGGAAGAGGATTGAGACAGACATTACTCTGGGAAGAAAATCCGTGTTGCCTCCAGACATTGTTAGAGGAATTGGGGACACCTGGCTTTAAATTTGTTCTCTTCTTTTGTCCTGTGTTTTATGTTCTGAGATTTGTCTGGCAGTGGAGAGAGTAGATGTGAGGAATGTCATGCATGTTTCCTTGTTCTCACACAGGAAAACAGTTTTAATCTCACTAGAACATGTAGGTACAGAATGTAATAATGGAAAGAACATTGGGTTTGAAGCCGGAAGAACCAGTGTGCAAAGCCTGTATGAGCTACATGACAGCTTTCCGATCTTGGGCTAGTTTTTTTTTAACCTCTCTGAGTTCAAGTTTCCTCATCTGAAAAGATACCTCATCAGGTTATCTCGGTTACATGAGCCAACGTAAATTAACAAAGTATAGTAATAATTACTTAATAGATGTTTCACAAATGTAAGGGATTTTTTAAAAAATCCTCTGCATCTCACCTGCACTTTGATTTATGTGGTGCTGGTGGTGACAGACCTCCATTTTATGGAGTAGGCTGGATTTATTTTCGAGTATCTTTCTCACAGAAATATAACTCATCCAAAGCATCCTTCCAAATGGTTAAGTAAATTTTGTTATAAACATGAAATGACTTTCAGGCATTAAAATGAAAATCTAAATTATTAATAACAAGGATGATAATACATACCTATTATTTTTTAAAAATAGAAATTCCAGGGCACCTGGGTGGCTTCATGGCTTAAAGCCTCTGCCTTCGGCTCAGGTCATGATCTCAGGGTCCTGGGATCGAGCTCTGCATCGGGCTCTCTGCTCAGCATGGAGCCTGCTTCCTCCTCTCTCTCTGCCTGCCTCTCTGCCTACGTCTGTCTGCCAAATAAATAAATAAAATCTTTATTTAAAAAAATAATAATAAAAATAGAAATTCCCCCCAAATGTCAAGTACTGTGATTTAATTATTTTTAATAGCATGTTTCTTCTGAGAATATAAATATGTTAAAATCAATAGTGGCACACATAAATATGTTGTTACTATTAACATTCATTTTTAGAAGTGTCGATGACCTCTTATAGTCCCACTGTCTTTTTATGAAAAGCATCTCCATAAGATAGAAAGTTCCCAGGCCTAGCCTTCCAGTTTTGTGACTATTCCCCCATGTCCCACTTTGTAAATGTTCATTTGCTTGTAATGGCAATTTATGTCACTGTGCATTATACGGATGGCCTAATTCAAGGCCAGTCATCCAGTGGAGATGTCTTCACTTCGAGGGAAGTTGGTTAATGTTTGGAACCAGGATGTTTTATTGTACCATATCATTGAACTGTATTTTCTCCAATGTCTTTTTACTGACTGCACCTAAAAACATTTCATTATGTTCAATCATATACACTCATTCTCATTAGAAGGTTATCATTTCCCCTGTAGTTATACCTGTCCAGTGATGCCTCAGGTTTCTTAGACTGCAATAAGGGAAGTGTTGGTTTCAAAATGAAAATCCTTATTACTCATTAGGTGTCCAGTGGTTTAATTAAATGAAATGTGCCATCCTTCACTGCAAGATACAGTGCCCCTGGTCGGAGCCTAAAATGGGCAGGAGTGCAGGGAATAAGTGATAGGATTTTTGGAGCTCCAGTAGCCCTTTCCTGGGTCTCTCCCACACAAGTGTCTCCAACTCCACCTACAGCTCTTTCTTATGGGAAAGTTGATTCTTGACATTCCTTACTTACATGACTTTCATTTGATTCATTCATTTATTCTTTTATTTTTATAAAAACCTTGGAGCACCAGTCATGTTTTATGGTTTCTGTTTGGTTCTGCACATTAAAAAATGAATGACTTAATGTCGCTAACATTAAAGAGAAGGATACATATTGAGGATACAGTAAACAAGCAATTACAGTGTAAGCTTTTAGAACCTTCAAAGCCATATAAACAAGTGCTATGGGGGCACAAGGAAATACCAGAGACTTCACTGAGAAAGTAGCAGATGCGCTTGAGAAGGTTAGCAAAGGTGGCCAACTTGACAGGGAAAGCACTGAAGACAGTTATAGGAATAGCATGTGGAAAGGAGGTGTGAGAGATCCTGAAGTGTTCAAATAAGAGCAAAAATGTATAAATGGATTTAGCAGCTCTGTAGAAGGAGAATTTAAAGGCTATTTGGTAGGTCATTGTGGGGTGGGATCAAAGAAACAGGATAAGGCTCTGGGATGGAGAATGAGTCAGAATTGGATTGAAGTTTATCTTATAACTGTTTGGTAATGATAACAATAAAAGATGGTGTATTTTTGGAGCAATGATATTTTTATAAATACCAAAGTTTTCTGCATCAAAATGGCTTCACTAAAATGACTGCCTTGGTGTGTAATGTATCTACTGCATACATCCTAAGCTTCTGTTTTCCTTCCTTCCTTTTATCAAGCTATAGAAAGCATTGAGTTAATTGTTCCTGGCCAAACTGATATGGTACTACTGTCATCATCAACTCAAAATCATCTGGAAGAATGATTCCTTATAATATCAGTTTCCTGTCCTGAAAGAACAGCTTGAGATTAAATACTGAAAAACCCAAATCAAACTTTCTGTTAAATTTCCTCCAAAATGTATTAGGCTTATGTCTTAAATCTACATAGCATAGAATAATTTATTCATTTAATTACTGAGGGATAACGTTTGCATAAAATTTACCAAGGATTTACTAAGAAGTTATTTCTTAAAAAATACAGATTTTCTGGGCACATGCTTGAGATTATTCTAAGACCAAATCAGTTTACTTGGAATTTCTTTGTCATTCTAAAATTGTTGTGATCGCTTCCTGTTGCTTTTAATTTAGATTCTGTATCATACTTTTGTTTTTAATTTTCATTGTTTTTAGTATTGAAGCCAGCAAGAAGTATCTTACGGGGAAACCACAGTTGTTCTCTAGATTCTACCTAGGTTCTTGAAAGGTGGACTGACCCTCTTATTTCATTTTCAAATTCTCCATCCAGTGTATATAATATTACTTTTTGCCTTCCCTGCTTTCTTACTGGTAGTGCAGAGATAAATTTCTCGTGTTTTTCCAGAAGTTTTATAAATTCTCATTATAAGTATTTGAGGATTCCAGTTTTACACATTGTGTCTTTTTTTTTTTCTGTGTCATTTGTTACTTTTCACCGTGGCTTCTTTAGATATTTATTTTATTGTTCTTAAACTCAATACTTATTTTATCATGTATTTTATAGGCTGCCTAAAATCTATTTGGTAATGAAATATAATAAATATAAACACAGGGACTGCTGTTCCTCACATAACACTAAGCATAAGCAAGATGCTGTGCCTTTCCATTTTCTAGATGAGGTATTGAGACTAAGTGAGATAACTTGATTGGAGATGCTAACTGAAATTGAAGTTGGGTGCTAGTAGATAACAGATGGGCATGTGCTTATTAGCTGGTACCTTGTCCACAAAGCTCTTGTTCTATATACAAGGAGTGCTGCATAATTTAATAAATAGTTTCAATAATGATGATAGAAGATGAAAATTATAACCAGTCATGAAAAAATGCTACCTGTGTTCAGTAAAATCAGGACAGAGAATCTGGCTTGCCATCCACCAGAGAATGCTGGGAGTTTAACAATTAAAGGCTGCTTCTCTAGAGACTACAGGCTGTGTCCTCCTCCACATTGCTAATGAAGTATAATTCATTTTACCTCGCCCCACCTTTAGAAATCAAAGTTCAAGCGTCCGTATCAGACGCATTTGAAAGGCGAGGTCTTCTCTCCCCTTGCAATACTGTGTCTCCTCTTCAGGGAGCATTCTCCTGTTTTATTAATTATTGTGCTTCTATGACATTATTATTCATGGACTAACATCTCAAAATACTTGACTTACCACTGGGTCTGGAACTAATACTAATAAGTACAAGGCTGAGTACTGGATGAGGTTTTTTTTTTTTCCTTCTTCCTTTTCTGTTCTGTGCACAAAGAAAGGGGATACTTTATTCATAATCAGCTGCCTTGCACTTCTAAGCAGAATTTAGCCTTTTGATTCATTAGGGGCAGGACCATAGAAAAATGCACCTCCAGGGCATTTCTAAGAAATGGAAAAAAACAATTTCAAATTTCCACAGACCACCAAAAGGCATAAAAATAAGGACTTGTGTAATTTGTTGTGATTTTAATGAAATTTACAGTAATATTTATTTTGGAAGGCAGAGAGTCTTTGTTCACTGGTATGGAGTCAGTAATTGCAAACATGGTACTGTGTTGGTAAAAGGGATGTTGGTATTTGAGGTAAGCTTATAATATAATGAGACTGATTGTTTTAAACAAACACAGTAGAATATATTCATTCAAAGAAGATAAGTCCTCTTCAAAGTAGCCAACATGAAAATCTATTGTATCACTTGAGTATATTCCCAAGTTTCAGCTGTTAATGTCTAACAAACAAAAAACTACCAATATTATCAAGAAATAGGTTTGATGTCATAGCAGAAAATTTGCTGGCATTTCCTCACCTGTTCTATGACAATAAAAACAAAGCCTCTTTCTATTTTTTCACTTTGCTATCCAGATCACTAGTTTGACATTATCGGTTGGCCCAACATCATGTAATGGTGACTCACCTTCGGTGTAACTTTATATTTCAAGTGGAAGAAGGGGGAAAGGGATAGGGCCAGGAAGCTTTCTTTTGCTTCTTTTCTTCTTATCAAGAAAGTAAAGACCCTCGGACATTTATTCTTCTACGTTCTTAAAGAGACTTAGGTCTCATATTTCTGTTAGCTGCAAAGAGGTTGGAAGACCAGGTATATGACTTTGTATTCTGAAATGTGGGAGGGGAACAAAGGATAAGGGCACTGAGACTGGAAATGGTGCTGACCAAAGAAAAGTGTCTACCAAAGCATAGAGTTATTTCAACAAGGTTTCATTTTTTTTTGAAGTTCTTCTTTGTTAACTGACTTCATTTTCAAATACAGGTTTTCCTTGTAGCAGACACCATTTCTGCCTTTGTTTAGCATTGTTTAGCAGCTAGCATAATGCCTCTGAATATATTTATTGAATGAATGAATTCATGAGTTAGTAAATGAACCAACACAGTTTTTTCTGCTAGGTACCTATAGGTGTATTGTATGTGACTTTCAAGTAAAGAGGGGTAGATGATGGGCATATGAAAAAACTGGTGGCTGAAAATGTTAAGCTTTAAGTTTTAGTGGATGAGGTGGGACCAAATCATAGAATGAAGATCAGAGATGGACTAAATAAACCATTCAAGCTAGTTCAGTCGATGCCCTCCCTGTGTCCCCATGAACCAGGGACATACGCTCCTCACAGTTACCGGGGGCTGGAGCTGGATCCTGGGACCTGATTCTGTATCCTATTGATCTCTCTCCTGATCACTTCTTTTATTGCTTCCTGAGAGCCCCTTCATACTGTTTTCTCTCTAGGTCTGAATACTGGCAGTTCCAGCTGAAGGGAAAGTTTCCTATAAAACTTTAATTAGTTTTTCATTAATTCCTTTTTAATAAAGATCTTTTTTTTTGTTCCTTTCACCTAATACTTATAAGGTACGTGTCAATCTCCAAAACAATACCTCCATCACTGAAATTGCTTGAGCTGCCTGTGAGGTTATTGAAACTCCTGACTTTCAGGAGTTCTCAGTGATTTAATTTTTGAGAAGCTGGGGTTGCTTTTGTATTTTGTGTCTGGGAAGCATCCTGCCTGAAGTCCCTTCTACGTATGGCTTAATTGAACATCTGCAGAATGATGGGAGAAGATGCTGATGTGAATAAAGGAAGGAGTATGACTAAAATCCTCCTGGAACAGTAATTCTGCCACCAATAGATGGATTAATTCACCTCTGGCCCTGGATTTGTTGTTATTTTCCACCCTTCAACTTGCACTTCCTCTAATCTCATGTTATCCCCTACCTCATCCCCTGCCTCACCTGTTTTCTCAGGTTCACCAGTGTTTCCTCTCCCCATTGTCCAAACAAATTATTTAAATTACTGCTGCATGTTATACATTTAGAGCTGTCATAATCATTATTGGGGTTAATCAGTTGAGTGATACTATGAATAGGATGACTATGATTACTTCCTTTTAATCAAGTTAGAATAAACTAGGATACGATGAGGTTAAATGGGATCAAGCCAGCAGTGGAGCCAAAACTGACACCCAGGTTTTCTCATTCTTAAATAATGATTTTTCCTATATATGCCTAGCCACAGAGAATCTAAGAAATCTAGTATAGTTATTATTTGAAAAGAGTGCCCCTCCTAAAAACCTGCATTAAATCTAATGTATTTAGGTTCAGTCCCAGTTGAGTTTAAGCTGTATCTGTCCTCTGAAGGGATTAAGACTTTTCTAGGCATGTGTGGTAAACTGGGAAAACATATTCAAGAAGACATTTTGGGGCTACCCAAACTCTAAGGAGTCTACTAGAAATATTTTTTTCTTAAGGCAGTTTCCTTAAAATGAAGTCAAAAAACCTTTTTTGTTTAAGCCACTAGTAGGAAACTATAAAATTTTCACAGTAAATACTAAAGAAAATCATTTAGTAGATTCAGCATAAATTCATTATAAAAACTGTTAGAAAAGTATGATTAGATGAAAATTTCCTTGAGTTGGTTCAAAAAAAGTTTAGCTATAAAAACTCCAAACATCTTAAATGGGGAAAACTTGTAAACATTTACTTATAAAATAAGGAAGAAGATAAAAATAACATCTGTCATTACTTCAACATTGTATGGGGACACAAGCCAGCACAATAAGACAAGAAACAGAAAACCATAGATGTTGAAAAGGTAGACATATATTGTTATTTTATATCATATAATTGTCTAAATAGAAAATACAGCAGTGCCTATAACAAAATTAAAAATACAAGGAATTTTGTAAGGTGGCAATATATGAGGTCAATACATAAAGGTCAGCTGTATTCCTACACAACAGCCTAAAATTTTTTAGAAAATGTAAAGATTACTTAAAGAACTAGTGAAAATTCCAAGTTTGTTCACCAATCCCCCATCTACTAAATCAGAATTTCTGTGAGTGGAGCCCTGGAATCTGCAATTTAATCAATTTTGCAAACAATGCTTTTTGTTGTTGTTGTTAACCCACTAAAGGTTTTCTTCTTTCTTTTTTAAAAAAATTATTTATTTATTTTAGAGAAAGAGAAAGCAGTCACACACACACACACACACACACACACACACACACGTGTGCACATGCATGCACATGTACCTGAAAGTGGAGGGAGGAGCAGAGGGAGAGAGAATCCTCAAGCCTACTCCCCACTGAGTGACCCATGAAATCATGACGTGAGCTGAAACCAAGAGTCAGAAGTTTAATCCACTGAGCCACCCAGGAGCCCCAATCCATTCAAGTTTTTAAATTACCATTTCAGGGAAGAGAGAGTCAGACATATTTTTCAATAACACCAAGTCTTAATCACTAGCAAAGAGAGATGAATCTAAGCAAATCTGGGCCCTGTACCTCAGGGGTTTTTGTTTCTTTGTTTCTTCGATGATACAATTAAACTGATTCTTAATGTTTAAATTCTCTGACATTTCTTTTTTTCTTTTTCTTTAGGTTTTATTTATTTATTTGTCAGAGAGAGAGAGAGAGAGAGCAAGCGAGCACAGGCAGGCAGAGGGGCAGGCAGAGGTAGAGGGAGAAGCAGGCTCCCCGCCGAGCAAGGAGTCCCATGTGGGACTCAATCCCAGGACCCTAGGATCATGACCTGAGCGGAAGGCAGCTGTTTAACCGACTGAGCCACCCAGGCGTCCCTTCTCTGATATTTCTAAGCAACACCTGAATTCGAGATCAGGAATTTTTCTTTCCATACGTTGTTGGATTACAGGTGTTAATGTTTTGTTAATAGTTTTACACCAAGATTTAAGATTAAAATTGGTCTATATTATCTGTCTTCATTTTGTCTTTATCATAACTTTTCATATCAAGGTCATTCAAGCATCATAAAATGAATTGAGGAGAAAATCCTTTTATCCTATACCAAATAATTTTTATAAGATTTAAAGAGATATGGTCATGATAAGAAGGGTATGGTATGACGCGAGTGTTTAAATGTTTCCTTCTCCTGGTAAGATTTTAATATTGCCTTCTGGTGAAGTCCTTCCTCCTTGAGATGAAGTTTTTGTCAGGGAGAAGAGTCTGGGGGTGGAGATTCTTTTGAAATGGCTTCTCTTCCTCTTCTCCTGTCAGGGTCACATGTTTTTGGATCCTCCCTAAGCAAGCTTGATGGGTTTCTAGGAGAAGCCTGTGAGAATGTGTGGCCACTAGAATGGTATAATCTCTGGGAGTTTCTTTCATGCTAGTTCACACTCAGGCTCTAGTGATTCATCCGAATTGCTAGTTAAGTGTCTACCAGCTTAAGACACCTGACCATTTTTGCTCAGGTAAGCAAATCTTGGAGATCTTATATTTCTCTGAGGCAGCTTTTCTCTAGATTGTGCTATGGCAGTTTGCCCTGTGGCCTTCAGACCCTGTAGGGGTCTGAAGAGAGTTGTTAATATTCAGTTTATCCAGGTTTTTGTTGTTTAGGCTCCCAAGATCCTAAAATGCTGAACTAGAAACTGAAAATCTGAACATGTATTTCTTATTATTCAAATATATGCAATTTTTTTATTATTAATGTGCAGTTTAAACTTAGCTTCATTGTGCTTAGAGTATTTTGAAATTTACCTTTGTTAGAGTGCACGACTCTTTTTGGTAAAATTTCCATATAGGCAGGTAAACATTATTCACTTTCTGACTGTAAGGTAAAATGTCATGTGTATGTCATGTATGTGATATATATATATGTCATATGTACATAAATGCCATATAATGACACTTCACTGAACAACCAGAAATAATTTTATATCCATAGATGCATGTACACATACCTATGTGCATATATGTATATGCACATATATATACATGTGTATATGATATATATGTGTATTTATTTATATAGATAATAAAAATCTCCTTAAGATCAAGACTGTTAAAATCTGTATACTTACTGATTTTATTTCTTATTTAATCCATCAGTTATACACATTTTAGACATTCATGCTCCATCACTTAGGCTTTCTCTTATATCCCACTTTCATGTTTTTTTTTTTTTTAAGATTTTATTTATTTTTTTGACACACAGAGAGAGAAATCACAAGTAGGCAGAGAGGCAGGCAGAGAGAGAGAGGGGGAAGCAGGCTCTCTGCTGAGCAGAGAGCCCGATGTGGGACTTGATCCCAGGACCCTGAGATCATGACCTGAGCTGAAGGCAGAGGCTTAACCCATTGAGCCACCCAGGCACCCGCTTTGTCATTCTTTACAGTTTTTTCCTTTGCTACAAATATTTTCAATCTCCTAATTTATATATTTACACATAATAATTTTAATTATGTTATAATTCCTTGAATAAAAATTTATTTGAAGGCTTTGATATACAAACATGATGTAAACCCATTTTATAGTAGAAACAAAGGAAATTAAACACTTAGAAATAAAATTAGTGAAAAAGCACAAATTGATATAGGGAACAATTAAAAAAATTTTAAGACACAAAAGGAGACTTGAACAAATGAAAAAACATGCTTTGTCTTAGGATAGGATGATTTAACATAAAGATGTCAGTTCTTTCCAATTAATTTGTAAAATTCAGTGCAATTTCAATTAAAAATACCGATAAGCCATCTTAAGGGAAAATTGATATTAAAGTTTATATTGGAAAAACAAATATACAAGAATAGTTAGGAAAGCACTGAAAAGAAAACTATGAGGGATATATTAGTTTCTTGAAACTACTATAAAAAATTACCTAAAACTGGATGGCTTAAAATAGAAATTTTAAACATTAAAAACAACAGAAATTTATTATTTCACTGTTCTGGAGGACAGAAGATTGAAATCAGTGTACCAACAGGAATGTACTCTACCCCAGGAAGTTTCAAGTGAAAATCAGATCCTTGACTCATACAGTATCTGTTGGCTGTCAGAATTCTTTGGCTTTTGGTAGCAACTCTGTGCTTTTTTCTCATATTACCTTCTCCTCTGTATCTATCTTACAAATCTCTCTGTTGCTTTCTTATAATAATACTGTAATATCATTTAGGACCACTCAGGTAACACAATGTAACCTTGTTCCCTCAATATCCTTAATTTAATTACACCTTTTGTCAAATAAGAGACTGTATTCAGTCTTTGTTTATGGAAGGTAATATTCACAGGTTCTGGGGATAAGGATGTGGTCATATCTTTTTTGGGGCCATCATTTGGCTAACTACAAGGTTTGAATAGCATTTTTAGCCATTAAAACATATTATTAAGCCTCTAATTAAATCACATGACACTGGTACATGAATAGACATACAGACCAGTAAATATAATTGTTGGGGTCCATTATCAAAGGAACGAGACTGAGACAAAGTGAAAGCTATGTAGAGCTTTATTCTATGCCAAGCATTAGAAGTCAGACCGACCGGCGAGGGCCGCCTCCAAAGAGAGCGACCCCGTCCCGATTTCACAGGCTGGTTTTATAGGGCATAACTGCAGACCCAAGGTACGTGGCTTCTATTGTTAAGGCGTTTACTCCCGGAATCTATACTCAGAACCATACCAGGAACTACTGGGGCGTTTATTCCCGGAATGAAGTCCATGGCTGTAAACAACAATATGGCTACCTAGGCAATAGAGTCACTCTGGCTAAGCAGGCCCTAATAGTTAAACAGGTTTTAACATTAATTCAGCCCTAACAATAATGAAAGGTCTAATAAGAGATCCAACAACATATGGAAATTTATTGTGTGACAAAGATGTCACTTCAAATCATTCAGATAAAGGGAACTTTCTAATAACAATGCTGGGAAAACGGAGTAGCCAATTGGAAAAAGCTAAAATTAGATCCAAATCTTATACTTTATGTGAAGTTAAGTTTCAAGTTGATTAGAGATCTAATGTATAAAAGAAAACCATTAAAGTAGTATTATAAAATATGAGTGCATTCCTTTTTAACTGAGTTCAAGAAAATGCTTTCTATGACTGGAAATCAAAGATAATTAAAGAAAAGAATTCTTAAATTGAATTTATAAAATAAAACCATGAGTGACAAGAGATACCATTAACAACTAAAAAATCAAATAACAGATTGGGAAAAATATTCATAATATATATCATCTATAGAGAGCTAATGTCCCCAGTATATAAAACTTATACAAAATAGAAAAACAAAAGCCAGAACCAAACAGAAAAATGAGAAAAAAGGAACAGACTATTCAGAATAAAAAAAAGAGAGGTGAAACTGACCCTGGGACACATGGTACAAATGTTTGGTGTTGTAATTAGAGAAATATGCTTAAAACAACATGATACCATTTTTTACACATGTGTCTGACAGAAATTAAAAACAGGACAGTACATTTTGTTGGCAAAGCTGAGGGGAACAGGCAGTCTTTATTTATGGCTGTTTGGGATACCAGTTGATACAGTCTCTTGGGAGGCAATTTGGTAATAAGTAAAGAACCTAATATACACTTAGGCTTTGGCCCAGAAATCCCATTTCTAATTATCTCTAACTATATACTTTTGCAAATACAAAAATATATGTGTATGAAGATTTTCCTTGCAATATCATTTGCAATTAATTATAAGATATTGCAATCAACCTAAATGCCCATATGTCAATGTATTAGAGAATGGTTGAATAAACTGATATATTCACACCATGGAGTACTGTGCCACTATAAAAAAAAATTGAAGATCTCTATGAACCAGATATTTGAGTTCTAGTACATGCTTATCATTGGGGGAAGCATAAAATAACATACTATTCTTTCTGCAGGGAAAGAGATATAAGAAAATGCACAGCTGTCTATGCATTCATAAAACAGCAATACAAAAAAGATAAAGCAAACAATAGAGACTGTCTACCTCCAGGGGGATGGGAGCAAAAGGGGTGGAAAGAAGCAAAAGGGAATATGGGACTGACACAGTAGAGATGAAGAATACTGGAAACTTCTCTGGTTACATCTTTCTTTCTTTTTTTTTTTAATAGCTGTTACTCTGAAAAGCAAAGTTGTCTCTATTTCATGTATATCCAAATAAATAGCTCTAATCAGAATGTGGTGGTAGTGCTGGGCTGCAGGCAAAGGCAAATTCCTGACAGGATGTTGTGAGAATAAAGGCAAGATGAACTATACATAAAGGTAGGTATTTAGTCACTATCTGTGTTTCTTATGGGAATATAGATTAACAATCATGACACTAATGTGTGCAGTAGAACTGAACAAATAAATATATCAAAGCTAATAAGAATTAGTTTTTTTCTGTTGGAGAAAGAAGTTACAAAAAAGGGAAAAAAAGGTGTGAAAAGTAACCCTGTGGTATTGGATTAGAATACAAGGTATAAGCGTGAATACATAGTGATAGATATAGGTACAGATACAGGTACCAATAGAGATATAGACATAGACATATATTTGTATTCATGTCTTTCAATATAGATATATCTGTAGATAGACATGCATGTAAATATAGATACATCTATGTATATATGTATTTGGTTACAAATATATCTGCCTGTGGGTTGTGTGTGTATGTGTGTGTACACAGAGAAAGAGAAATGTGTTCATATGCATGGGTTAGTATACAGACATATATATATAGATTTTTTTTTTACATTTACATTTTACATTTACATTTCCTTTTTTTTTTTTTTACATTTTTTTTACATTTGTCTCCTGAGGATACTTAGAGTCATTTATATCTAGTAACAATGAGCACACCTAGCATACATCTTGCTTACTAAACACCAGTCTCCAATAAAGATGAACAGTTTTTCTTTGGAGAAGTGGTTGATTCCAGCTCTTGGACAGAGCAATACAAGGTGAGCCTGGAGTATCTTGTAGTACTAGAAAGTAAGGAAGATCTCAAGAAAGAATAGGCACTTGTTTAAACAATATAGCAACCAACTTGAAGGAGCTGCTAATGGCCAAAAGTAGAGCAGTTTGGACAACAAATAACTGAATTTTAAACCATAGAATAAAATAAATAGTTATGAATCTGTTTTGATATAAATAAATAAGCAGGAGAGAAGATATCATTCCTTCTTATAGATTTCCTGTTAATCTGTTAATTCTGTTAATCTAAATTTTTCTGTTAATAAATGTAGAAAAAAATCAGCATTAAGTCAATAGCAGAGCAATTAAGTTAATTTGCAGACAAGATCCCTTGATGGATGTTCATATTAGTGGGTGAAAGATTGAGGAAAATTTCATATATTTCTTGTATATTCTCAAAGTATCTACTCCAAATTTTATTAACTAGAAAGTTTGTATCTTTATAGTGCAGAAACTCAGGACATATCAAGTAATTAAAGTTAATGTCACCAAAAGTAAGACAAATGCTATCATGAACCCCTTGATATGATGAAGTGAGAAGAACACAATATCATTTCTGTGATTTTCTTGCGGAAAATGCTTAACTTCAGTTTAATCATGATAAAATGTTAGACCCTAAGTTAGGGATAGTCTACACAACAATTGATAAATATCTTCAAATGTCAATAACATGAAAGAAAAGGAAATACTGAGAAAATGTTACAGATTAGTGGTGACAAATAAGAAAAAATTTCTAAAGGCAAAGAACACAAACATAAACATGAAAAAATTATGAAATTTGAATAAGGGGTATAATTTTATTACTAGTATTGTGCCAGTGTTAATTCCTGGTTTTGATACTTCTATATTTACCTAGGATGTTAACATTAGAGGAATCTGGATGAGGTATATACAAGCTCTGTTTTGTTATTTTTGCAAATTTTCTACAAATCTAAAGCTAGCTTAAAATGAAAGGGGGAAAAAAAGGTAATTATTTTCACCTCTGGGTCACATATTTTTATTTATCAATGTGTCACTTTTTTTTTTATCTCCTCAGAATATTTTTCCTACTAACTTGCCATTTACAGTACTTTTTTTTAATTATAAGAGTTAAATGTTTACAAAAATCTAAAACATAAAATGCATGAAATAAGATTAAGTCCCAGAGCTCCTATCTAGAAGTAGAATTGTCTTTTGAAATATTTCTTTATCATGCTTATGAACCATTTATTCTAGAGCATATCAAATACGTCTTAATAATTTTTATTGTTAACTTAAAATATGCGATTAGCTTTGGCAGTATGCACTATTTATGAATGATTTAGGTAGAAAGACAAATCTTAGCACATATGAAGTTGCTAGAACTGTTCCACTTAAGTGTATGATTTTTAAGATTTAATTTAGTCCCTCCTGATTCCTTTGGGGCATTTCTCCTAAGAATGGAAAGCACAGGAATAGGGTTCCAGTTCTACATTTCATTTGCCATGTCATCAACAACTACCGTAATTCTCAATTTATCTGCCAATAAAATGGGTAAATTCTCACCTGTGTTTTAACTCTAGAGTGTTATAATTCCACAATAATGTTTAACAGTGTAATTTAAAATAATGGGAAAGATGGGTGGAGCCTCATTTGTCAGTCTCTGAGATCATATTTCTGGCCAATCCATGCTTATTCTTTATATTTAATTTCTTACTATGGTTTCTTAGTTTCCAAGCATACCAAAAGTGTGAAGAATCTAAAATGGATTCTAGAGCCAAGTGTCTATGTTCAAGTGAAATTCTGTGACTCCCTACCCATGTGAACTTGGACAATCTATTTAACCTCTTTTGTACCTTAGTTTTCTCATAGGAGGATAGTAATCACTTCTCCTGTAGTGGCTTCATGAGGATCGAAATAGTCATAGTTGAAAAAGGCTTAGAACACATGGTGTCCTGGTATCTTGTAAGTACTGAGCAAGGTTTGTTAACTAAACTACATCGATTCATCTGGTTACGGTGGTTCATATGATAATGTAAGAATGCCATTTATTTTCACTCTTAGAAAAGAAAAACAGCAGCAATGGAGAAATCAGAATACCTTATATCCAGATTTGCTTAAAAGTGTGTTACTTTTGGAAAATTAGTTTCTGGACCATTATAGAAATGCTAGAAGAGTTAATGTAGCTTCGTCAAAGAACAAATTCCACCCAAACATGAGGAAGTGGCATAAGTCATGGAAGATTTCGTTTGTATGTATGTGGGAGTGTGTATGTATATGTGTATATATACACCTTTTTTTTTTTTCCAGTGTGCTAATGTTCTGGTAGAGACTGTCAGTGGCCATTCGAGAACTGGCAGCTCTTTTCTTCTCTTCATTCTCCATTGTCATTGTTATTGGCATTGTTATAATTTATATTCATCTGATTATCAGAGTGTGTCGAGGCCGACATGTCCAGGAGAGCTGGGTTGAGCACAAGAGCTTCTTTTGGAGTGAGATAAACAAACAACAAACAAAAAAGACTTTTCGATTCAGCAGTTCCCTGAAGTGTGTGATTCATATGTGAGTCATTCTCATGAAGTGGATAAAATTCCCATTTACAAAGTCAGAAATGAAAATAAAGTTGTTTTTAATTTAGGAGACCAAAGAGTGGGATGAAATATCTAGCTCAAGAGGGTCCTTCTGAAAATGGATTTCTAGCAGGAAAATCTCACCCCTCTAAGCATAGAGATGCCAATTTTCCTTCTATAAGCTAATCAAGACTTTTTCTATTTTGGAAAGAAAACAAAGGAAAACCAGCCTAATCCTGAGTAAACCTGGCTTTTTCCTTACTTATTGGGTCTCACAGGAAAAGCAGATTGCAATGTTTAACTCTCTAATATATGCAATAAAAGATTTCAGTGATACTGTCAAGCTGACTACTTAGCCATTCAGCTCCTTTCATATTATACACATTGCTATGCACTGTCGCTTGAGATTACTTTGTGCAAGAAAGCTTTGTTAGGACAGAGTAATTTGATGAATGTCAAAGCCAAATGTATATAGAGAGATATAGATATAAGGGATGGGGCCAATCTGATTTCTATTTGACTCCCACACAAATCACATTTCCAACACATTTCAATGAATCACTGTTAGATGCCAGGTTGGCAGACATGACACATTCTGGACATGGTTAGAAAGATAGATCTGGGATGTTTCAAACACGACCCTGTGAAGGGAGTTGGGTTTTTTTGGTTTTTGTTTTTTGTTTTTTTTAAACATCAAAGTACAGTACTGAATTATTTCTGCAATATATTTTAACCAAAAGATTTAAATGAAAATTGTACTCTATCTAATGGTTCAATATAAGCATTACTGTCTTTTTCTGATTCTTTGCTAAGAGGGGCCATTCTTCATAGTTATCTTTTTCATATTTCTAGAAGATATGTGGGGTAAGTCTGTTGAGGGATGGTTTCTGCCTCATGAGAGTGTTTATTTATGATTAGGTTGAGGAACAACCATAGGAGAAATCCTCTTCAGCTGCACCATGCGGGGAAGAGCTCTACAACTACAAGTACACACATTCTGCCTGTGTAGCCAGCCTTGTATTCAAAAGGGGAGAAAAGGGCTTACAAGTAGCATGACACTATTGGGTTATTGAGACTGGCGAAATTATTGGTCTCAGTCTCTTTATCTTTAGTTTACATCTCTTTGGAAAGAAAGTGCCCCATCTTTTCTATTGCAGCTATTCTCAAAGAGCTGTGGGCAGATGTGATACAGTCACTATGATACTGAGAGAGAATGAAAAGATTTCTTGACTTAAGATTTCTTATTTATGGTTACCAATTCTCTCTTATTATGATCCCTGGGTTTTGGGAATATATATCTTTTTATATTTATATTCTTAAATATATATGTAAAATTTATTTACAAATACTTCTTTGGATAAGTGTTTATGACATACCTAGATTGAATTTTATCTCAAGAATGAAATATGTTTAACTTTGTGATCTGACCTTCTTTACTGTTTTAGACTTTTTTTTTTTATTATTGAGTTTCCTAACTGAGGATATGTCAACTCTCAAAGTATGAAAATTGTGTGTAGGAACCTAACTGTGAAAGCTGCATGAGAGCTAATATGGGATGTTTTGTTTGGAAGGACCTTGGCATCTTCTATACCAAATTCCTTATTTCATAAATGAAGAAACAGATACACAAATAATTCTTCCCTCAGTCATAAAACTGTCATACGGAATTGTCTAAACTAGGTTTCCACATACTTCTGCTGATTAAATTCACATTGCAGAGGGTTCTTTTGAGTGAGAATTGTTATAGCTGGATCACCATGAATGTACAATTATACCCTCATAATGCATGCACTTTGTTTCTCCCCGTAACCCAACCAAGGATATTCAGGAAACTCTAAGGTCTTTTTGAACCTCTGAAAGGATGTCTTTCCTATTCAGTATAAAAGAGAAGAGGTAAAACTATGTCTCTTAACTGATCATTTTGTGTGTGTATCCTGTTCAGGTTTAATGCACAGATTCCTGGCTAGGTTGCTGGTTCAAATCACAGTTACAGCAAGGTACATAGGGTGCTTATTCCTCAGCTTTCTTATCTGTGAAGTTGAAGTAATACTAGCCCCTAATTTCATAGGGTTATTGTGAAGTTTATATGGGTTAATATAGACAACATGATGTAAAATAGTATCTGACCTTTATTCTATGCTATAAAGTGTTAGCCTATTCTGATTACCCTCCAGTTGTTTTGGACTATAGGAGGAGAAACAGTGAACCCCTTTGTTGAGAAGGTGTTAGATAGAACCAAATTAATTTCTTTGCACTTCTTTCCCAACATGCTTCTCTCTTCACATGTGGCTTCACAGCTACATACTCTTTTCCTTATTATTCCCTTTATCTGAAATAGCTGTTTCTCCTCCTCTCTTGCCTCTTTACTTAATTAACTATTCCTCATTCTCCAAAATATAGTTTGAGTGCAACCCTTCTAGGAGCCCCTACCTGATTGATATAGGTCTCTTAAACTTTGATCCTTATTTTAATTGTATTTCTGGATAATTCCATGTTCCAAATTATTTATTTATGTATTTACTTACTTACTGGTTTTAGTTAAATTCAAGTTAACATGTAGTGTATTATTAATTGGGGGATTGAATTTAATGTTTAATCAGTTGCATATAACACCCAGTGCACATTACATTAAGTGCCCAGCTTAATGCCCAACACCCAGTTACCCATACATGACCCACTCCCCTGTACAAACCCTCAGTTTGTTTCTTACAGTTCCACATCTCTTATGGTTTGCCTCCCTCTCTATTTTCATCTTATTCTATTTTCTTTCCTTCCCCCTATGTTCATCTGTTTTGTTTCTTAAATTCTACATATGAGTGAAATCATATGATATTTGTCTTTTTCTAACTTAATTTGCTTAGCGTGATACACTCCAGTTCTATCCACATTATTGCAAGTGGCAAGATTTCATTCTTTTTGATGGCTGAGTAATATTCCATTCTGTATATAAAGCACTCTTCTTTTTCCATTCACTGTCGTTGAATATCTGGGATCTTCCAGTTTAGCTATTGTGGACATTGCTGCTCTAAACATTGGGGTGCATGTGTCTCTTTGAATCAATATTTTAGTATCCTTTGGAGAAATACCTATTAGTAATGCAATGGCTGAGTTGCAGGGTAGCTCTATTTTTAACTTTTTTTCTTTTAACATTTTATTTATTTGTCAGAGAGAGAGGGAGAGAGCACAAGCAGGGATAGTGGCAGGCAGAGGAAGAAGCAGGCTCCTCACTAGCAAGGAGCCCAATGCGGGACTTGATCCCAGGACCCTGGGATTATGACCTGGGCCAAAGGCAGATGCTTAACCGACTGAGCCACCCAGGTGTCCCTGTTTTTAACTTTTTGAGGAACTTTCATTCTGTTTTCCAGAGTGGCTGTACTGAAATAATCTGTTTACCAAACTGAAATGTTTATGTCCTGTGTCATAGGTACTCTTACATCCCCAGTGCCTACCACAGTACACAGCAATACTAGATGCTCAAAAATATGTTGAAGTAAACTGAATTGAACAAGCAAGAAGCATATTTCTATTTTTCTTAGAGTCTAGAACAATGGAGGTAATGAAGAAAAATAATATGTTGAGAGACTGAAAGAAGGAAGTGTGAGGGAATGAAAAGAAGCTCTAGGGGAATAAATGTATGATCAAGTTTGGTGCAGAAGGTATGACTTTATTCTGCAGCTTTAAATATGCAATGAAAATATAGACTTTTCATATCACAGGTTAATATACACTAAAAATCAATATAAACATAAAGGAATCAGTCAGTCAATACATAAATGCATAAACAAGTATCATGACGAATGTGTCCTTTTGAGAGAAGATATAAAGGGATTGGTCATTGTCTAGAAGTATCTAGACATACTTGATATAAAGAGATGTAAGAATATATTTGTGGTGATATAATGGAAGCTAGCTCCTGCCACTTTATGTTACCCTTGGTCCAACCACCAAGGCTACTGGGGGCTTCCGATTGAGGCCAGGATGAGAATGGGAGTGAGAAACATTGGAAGAGCATTGACTGCGTCCTACAAAGTCATCAGAGATGAAGGAGCAAAATATAATCCTGGTAGAGCAGGTGGGTTAGTGTAAGTTAAAAATGTCAGTAAAATATAGTTTCACTCTTGTTTTTATTGAGACCTATAAGTCCATATTTCATTACCTTGTCTTTCTCTTCAGTTTCATAACTAGGAGAAAGGGGTGGTTGGTTGCTCTATGCAGAAAATGACAGTTCCTCCCCACCCCCTTCTGTGGAACTTTCCTGAATTGTGATTTCATTCCATCCTCAATCAGTTTCAGACTTTAATGGAGTTTTAAGGCTTGAGTTTGGGAAGCTGGATAAATTGTGGACCAAATGGTAAGACTAGGAAACTTGTCTCAGTGACCTCCAGTGTGTCACTGTTCTTGCACCCCATGCATCCAGCCTCTGAGACTGCTTTTGTACACGCACGTGAATAGGGTAGAAGATGGAAAGATCTCCTAGAGGGTGAGTGTGGGTACAACTTATACTAGTTGATTGGGATGAATTTAGGCAATAGCCAAAATTGTGGTAATAAATTCCCAAGGCAGGTAATTAATAAATATAGTCTAGTCATGTCTTTGCAGTTCTCTGTACACCCACTTACTAGCTACCTTCAGAAATTGGACTGAATACTTTTTTATAACAGAAAGCCCTAAGAACTTAAATATTCTTAGTTATAATGTATACATTTCTATCTTCTTTAACTCTGTCAAATGTTCATTGTAATATTCTATCTCACAATTTGGTTTATTAAAAGACTTTAAGTAGTCAAAGATGCTCAAGGTAAACTCACTCGACCCTTCCCTTTATAAATGAGTAAACAGACCAGAAGGGACAATGCCAAACCCTGCTTGGCCACAGAACAAGGTCTCATTTTTATCCCTACTTTGTAGCAGTATTTTTATTTTTCCCTTGAGTCTTAGTCTCATTAGTCTAACTTGGAAGCTCTCTGTAGTCAGAGGCCATCTCTTCTCCTTTGGAGAGTAACCTTAGTGCAAAAATATCTTTGTGGCAATTCAGTAGATGATCTGAGGAATCATTTCTCTCCACCACCTTTTCACAACTACAGGTCAGCAGCTACCATCTCTTAACTGAAGAGCCTACCACAACTCCTTTGCCTGGCCCTTCTGCAGTTGGCAGTATGACCAGAAACATCCCAGCTTCTGGAACAACTGTTGCTCATTCAAATGCTGGAGAGCTTGTATAAAGAAAGAAACTGTATAAAAAACTGTGATGACACAGTTCAGAGGAGGGGCTCCCCAGCAGCAGAGGCAGAACCACATAGATAAGCTCCTTGCCCCATTCCAGATCAAATGTCACCCCAGCTCCTGGGAGCTGGTCGAGCATAGAAAAGCTGCAAATTCCTGCTAAGCCTCTATTCTATCTTCATGCACACCTCCCGTGCCACTAGAGTTTTATGCTAACTTCTCTTGAACTCACATGATTTCCTCTTCCACTCATTTATCAAGCAACTAGTCACTAAGGGATGTGTTCTTTTATCTTTTGTGTTTTACTTTTTGTCACTCCCTGACTAGATTAGAAGCTTATGGCTGCTAGAGATGGCATTATTTATTTCTTTGTTCTATTTGTCTTAAGGTACCCTATACAAGAGTGTCAATAAACACACATTAACTAATGTTCATTAAAACTGTTTTGTATCTGATTTGAACAGGCAGTAATTCCTTTAACATACCTTACACTACATATTATTTTCTTTGCATACAAAGTGGGAAGAACTTTTCTCTCTTAAATACCCAGTTCCTTTCTCCCTGCTGTATCACGAAAGATGAGAAAATTAGATTAAATTAGCTATTATGTATTAAATACTTATAGTATGTCACACATTATACTTAGAATTGTATATACATTACCAACATCAACTTTAAGAGGCACAGATTTATTGTTTCACTGGTTTATTGTGAGGAGTGAATAACCTAATATCCTGTGAGTTTATCAGAATGGTTGGATTTCACTTTGGAATGCTGAAAGACCTATGGGATAAGATACTTAAAAGAATATGCTTTAGGAAAAATTCTTTAGAAAAATATGTGAGGGGAAATATGCTTTAGGAAAGGGAAAATACGCTTAGGAAAAATTCAGGGATCCAGGGATAGGACACAGATTTTGGCCAGAGAGGGAAGAATAAAACCAGTGAAGGGTCCCAAAAATGTATTTTAGATTCTGGTAAGTGCTAACCATTTTCCATTTCTGCCTAAAGCCACTCTTTTTCTTTCTCTAAAATTGTGAACAATATGCCTTTGATCTTGCATATTTTTCTTGATCCAATCATTGTTTTCTTTTCAGTATACTTCCACTTATCCTGAGGGCTGCTGATTCAACAATAGGTTTAAATACTCAAGTTTAAATGGTATATATTTAACTTGTTTTAAAAGGAAAGCTTTGTAATTCCTACAAGAAATGAATCATTAATTCTACCATGACATTATATATGAAATCTACCCAGGAGCTCCCAAATACTCTCCAATTCAGAGGAGTCTAAAGTTCAGCTAACCAAGCTGATGTAGTATTATATTTGCCCTTTAAAAAAGGTCAGAATATTGTTCAATTGATGCCAACATCCATGAACTGAATGAAAGGGGTCTGAGAAGATTGCATGTGGTTAAGGGTTTTCTGGAATTCATAAGGCTTCTTAGCCACTGTAAAATAAAATTCCCAGGCAAGCCTCCTTGAGAGTAAATCTGCAAGTATTTTGGCATTGGATATAGGCGATCAGCAGGAATGCTGTCATTGCGTTTGGATGCGCAAAACCATTTTTCAGTTTTAAAAATTCGTAGCTCATCATCATGCCCTGCTCTGTGTTGTTGCTGTTGTTGTTATTATTATTAATATGTTATTATTATTTTTATATAGAGCCAAGAAAGAAATGAGACTTGAGTTAGATTCAAACCCGTCACAGAGCCAGGGTTAGTACTCAGGATCTAGTAGGCGAGGTTTGGCATTGATAAAACCATTGTATATTTACATTTTACCTTGCTACTTTTGGCAAGGCTAGGCTGTATCTTGCAACCCCAAAGTGGTCATCACTGCACCTTTCCTCAACTGTAATGCCTTAGAATTGTTATGCTATAATATTTTTCTACATTTTACTTTTTCTTTTTTTAACAGAATATTTTTAAACAACTAATGTATTTAGTTAATTTTTTAAAAAGATTTTATTTATTTGAGAGAGAGAGAGAGAGTGACAAAGACCATAAGCAGGGAAGAGAGGGAGAAGAAGGCTCCCTTCTGAGCAGGAAGCCTGACATGGGACTCAATCCTGGGACCATAATCTGAGCCAAAAGCAGACGCTTAACTGACTGAGCCACCCAGGTGCCCAAATTTAGAGAACTTTTTAAAGTCAAAACATAGTATAAGATTCATAATGTGAAATAGTACATTGCTTTGTTTCCACTTCTCACACCCGGGGCAGCAGATTCCTGCCCTTTTAGCTGTACTTTCCTTAACTCACATATTTCCAAATCATCTGCTTATACTGATGAATTTTGATGACATTTTTTGCTGTGATGATTGACCCTCTTTGACTGGGGGTGGCAATTCAGCACTATTGCATGCCTTATCCTTGTAGCTTCCCTTTCTCCCGCCACCCAACGTGGTCATAGTACTAGGCCAGATTTTTCCTCAGTATGCGCTCTATTCTGTAAGGATTGTTAATGACTGAGTCATGAATGCACTCTGAGCACATTTTCTTTATTCAGTATTTTGTCACTGCAGGAGATAGTTATCAGTTCTTTGGTAACTTCATCACTAATAGGGAGGATTTTTCAGCTTTTAGCCCAGAATTGATGCATATCCCTCACTTGCATTCCATAAGCCAGAATACAAGAACACAGCCATATCTAACTGGAAGGCCGGAATGTAGAATCTATGAGGGTATATAGGAAATTTGAGAAAAAGGGATCTGTTGAAACTTTTAATAGTTGTTGTCATTTCCTCTTCCTACTTGCTTTTCTTTACTTGTTTTAGTTGTTTAGCTGGATTTGGAAAAAAGAAGAAATATACTGAAAGGCTTTCCTTCCTCCTTCCTTCCTTCCTTCTCTCTTTTATTTTTAGTTTTCAAAGATCTTCTAGGAAGAAAAGTTTTATTTTATTTCTTAATAACATGTTCTGTCAGTAGGAAGATACTGATTTCATTCATATGCTTATTTCCCATGTATACTGTAATTCAAAATGGTTAACTAATTTTTCCCCAGTTAACACAGAAAGGAAATTCATGCCAATAAATAAATAAATAAATAAATAAATAAATAAATTCTGGTTCTTGCCTACCCGATTGTGATTTCCCTTCTACTCTTTTCCAGTAGGGTAAGAATTTATATGCATTTCCCCCCTCCTAAACTAAGACCAGAAAAAAAGCAAGAGGAACTAGTATCAGAAGTGCAGTTTATTGAGCAGGAATACTTTCAGGAAATTTCTGTTAGTCTTGACTAGGCACCATACCTCCCAAAGCCCATTTGATTGTTCTCACTACCACATGATAGGTGAGCTTCAGTGTCAGATTCAGAGAAAAAGCTGACTTCTGTCCCATGGCTCTAGTTAAGTAAGGAAAGCTCTCCTCTTCCATAAAGTTAGAAAAATTAAGAAATTTCAAAAAAAAAGGGGGGGAGGAAAGAAAGTTCTCAAGATAGCACATCAAATACCCACCATACAACACAACTTGAGACCTTATATGCTGAAGGAACATATAAACATGTATATGCATGAGATCCATGTGCTATTATAGACATATCAGAGCCAACAAAAAATGACTAACAACAATAGTGCTAGAAAAGAGATTTGAAATAAAATAGAATTGAGTTCTACCCCTCTTATTAAATAAGAAACATTAATTGTATGCCAGTATAATAGACTATCTGATAGCCTCATTACTATGCCTTAATCACAACATCTTAAGAAATGTATAACAAAAACAAGTTTATTTTTTGAGCCAAAAACTGTGCTTCAAGCTTTATACAGCTTAACTCATTCAGTGTTCATAACTCGTGTAGGTTCCTTACTTTCTCATTTAAAAAAGATAAAGCCAATAATGGAGTTTAAAGAAACCTGGCATCACTTTTTTTTTTTAAAGATTTTATTTATTTATTTGACAGAGAGAGATCACAAGTAGGCAGAGAGCCAAGCAGAGAGAGAGAGAGAGAGGAGGAAGCAGGCTCCCTGCTGAGCAGAGAGCCTGATGTGGGACTCGATCCTAGGACCCTGAGATCATGACCTGAGCTGAAGACAGAGGCTTAATCCACTCAGCCACCCATGTGCTCCCTGGCATTACTTTTTTTTTTTTTTTTTAAAGATTTTACTCATTTATTTGACAGACAGAGATCACAAGTAGGCAGAGAGGCAGGCAGAGAGAGAGGAGGAAGCAGGCTCCCTGCTGAGCAGAGAGCCTGATGCAGGGCTCCATGCCAGGACTCTGGGATCATGACCTGAGCTGAAGGCAGAGGCTTTAACCCACTGAGCCACCCAGGTGCCGCCCTGGCATTACTTTTTGAGAGAGGCATGGACTATAGCACAATAAAGAAGACCAGAAATAAGTGACAAAGAGAAACCAGGTTCAAAAAGCAGCAGGGAGAATAGATCCTTAAGAAAGATGGAAAGTTTAAGGGAGAAATGAAATGAGACTGGCGAGAAGAGTTGAGCTAATTGTAGCGATTAATGAAAGTCATTGATGGCTAAACTGAAGAGTTGGTATTTCAAACAACAGCAACAACAAAACAGGATTTGCGATGGAGAAAGCTCTTTAATCAGTGTTAGGGCAGACCTCCTATTAAGTTCACGACCCGAGGTTTGGTCTACACAGTGCTCATGTCATGCTAAAGGAGAAAATGAAGTCAATTGTATGGATGCTTGTGTATGCTTGCTCAGTATACAGACATTTCAGTACCTGGATACTGGGATTGCATGAAGAGCCCGTGGTTCTGATGCTGGCAAACAAGCCTTGCTGTCTTTCTTCATCCTCCCGTCATTGTATTTTAATGGAGAAAAACATGTATATCAATAATTCACACTCTTCTCTGGCCCAATTGTGCATAGTTCATTACACAATATTCCAAGACTGCTTCTTTTATCTGCGCTTTATCTCTTGGATCTTCTACCGTCCTAACTGAATGTTCTGTTTTTATTAAGAGTGGCTGCTTTAAAAAATGCCCTTTTCTTAATGAAATCCTCCCAACTTGTTTTTTTATTGCCCTATGTCTTCCCATTTTCTTTCCTTACTGTCACATAGTCTTTCTGGTATCCATAATTGCCATTTTACCTTGCTGTCATTTAACCCAGAGTTCATTATTTGCTCTTCTTTTAAATGCATCTGTGTTAATTTCCTCAGAAAGTCCTCATTGCCAGCTGGCCTGTTCCCTGCAGATTTCCTGTGGCAAAATGTCACACCTAAGCGCCTGCACCTTTGGTGATTTCTCCCAGCATTTGTTTAGACCCTATCAATCATTATCTCACAATAAACAACAGCTTTGCAAATGGAGAGCAAGGCTCGCCCAGTGATTGATGCTTCTGGATGCCTGTCTTTTCTCCTTGTGAGAATCACAAGGACCCCCTCCCTTTATTTTGAGGAGTCTGGCTGTACCTGCCATGGTTTATGGGAAAACAAGACTAAACTGCCAATACCAGGGCCTCTCTTCTTTTTCCCTTACTGCATTTCCTTATCGGTTGTGACAATATGCCACAATTAATGATAGCAGAAATACCCATGTTTGATACCACATGCATCACACTTAGGCGTGATGGATTAGCAATCAAGGAAATTAATTCTGCCATTACAAAGTAACATCTGAACTTTGAAGTTAGGCAATTGCATTGTATAAGGTTCAGTTATGAATTCAGCCATAAATATAACATTAGGCAAGCTTATTTAGGAGCAGAATAGTTTCAATATCGTTAGCTTTTTAGTTTTCTAAGCAGTGGTTTGCAATTCTTTTTACCTACCTCTATTTCAGAGGGATATAAGGATTATCAGATTTCAAGGTCAGAAAGACATTCAATTATGTTGTGCATTTTTGACCAAGTAAGTAATATTTCTGATGACTGTTCATGATGTTAGGTTCTTTGAAAATCAGTCCTTTCTGGAATGAGCAGTTTAATTTTGACAGAAGGCATCAGGCCTTCTGTAATGTGCTTATTGTAATATGCTTCTCTTGGTTTGAAAGCCCTTGGAATAACCAAAGTCAACTTCATCGCCTGTATTTCCTGTAATATTTCACCCTCACAGCTGTTTATACACTTCTATACCAGAAGTACAGCTCTGGAGCTCTCTTTCACTTGCTTCACAGACTCTGTTCCCAAGTCTCCCATACATGTTCAGTTGGAGCCAATATACAGCCTGAGATTGCTCAGGCTGCCAGATCAAAAAAGGTCTAGTAAAATACATTAAAAAAAAAAAAAAAAAAGCTTAAACACTTTAAAATACAGTAAATAATCAAGACGCATGTCTTCTACCAAGTGCAGTAATATATTTCATAGGTAGGTAGTTTTTTATTAACCCTCAGTTTTCACTGACAAACTCATACTTCTTTAGCTGTTGTAGACACAGACTCAACCATCATCCATGGGTCTATTAGTCCCACAGTTGATTTCATTTAAACCATTCTGCATGGGGTCAGTGTGGTAAACAGCCATTTCACAGCTGTCTGCTGATCTGGCTTGGTCTACAGGTGGACTGGAGATTTGAATCTCAAGAGAGTCAAATGAGAGACAGAATATTCCTCCATAGGATGGAGGAAAACCTTGGTGAGAAAATAGGAAAAGAAGAGGTCAGAAACAGTGTTGACTTTTACCCTGTCCCACATCATCCACAAAGTGACTGACTTCATCCACTGATCTCTAGGATCTTCTCCTTGCTGTAAGGCACCACAATTCTGATGAAAATACCAATCAAGCAGAATTCTATACCTTCAATATTTTGGAATTAATGTAGTGATAGTCTGAATCAGAGATTCACCTAAAGCATGTGATACACAAAAGACTTGTTCAGTATATTCATAGTCTAATTTAAAGTTCTGAGAAGAATGCCTGAAAAACTTGAATCATTTCCAAATATTTTAGACACACCAATTTTCATTGTATTGCTTTGATTTATTAATTGTGAAATATTATTTATTCTTAAGATGGTTTCCCTGGAATCAATACATGATAATACAATGTTAAATCTATTATTGAATGTGTCAGAAATTTTGCATTTCTTTAAAAACATCCTGATAATTACACTTCACAATTTAAACTGTCATTTCCTGTAGGTAGTTTAAGTAAATGTGCTGCTTTCTAAATTATTTTAATTTTTGTTATTACATAGTTTCATTCCATTCAGTTAAACACATACTTATTGGCAATTTCTGTATGCCAGTAACTCTGCTGGCTTCTAGGAATTAAGGACAACAACAATTAGAGATTACTATTTTTGTCCTGCCTAGTGTATTATAAAATGGACCCATGAATGTTGAGCCCATGCTCACAATGGCTATCATCATTAGAGAACAGGCTTATCATCCTCATTTGAGTAAACTGAAGTCTAGAACCTAGAGCCTCTGCTTTCTGCCCAGGTACTTTCGAAATGAACTGCTATATTTTTTCACTTTTTACATTTGTTTTAAGGGCCACAAAATCAAAATGGATACCCTACGTACAATGAATCATTTAAAATGTATCAGATAAAAAAGATCTACATTACATGCCAAAAATTGAAGAGAAGTTTTCCACAAATAAAATTTGAGATCTCATATGACTAATTCTTTTTTAAGAGCTACTTCCCTGACCCTTCTCCTATGCTTTTGATATTTAGAAAATACTTAAAAATGTGTTTTAAATGAGAGGATCCAACTCTTGCATTTCTTTAAGATACAAGCTATTCCAGAAATTAGACATGCAGATTCTTCTGCTGTGGGCATCTTATTTTTGTGTTCATCCATTTTTAGCTACTTGAAGTCCCACTGTAAATTGAAAACCTATTATCAAATAAATAAGATTTGAGGACAAAAGTAAGGTGAAGAACTGAAAATATATGTGAGTCTTTTTTCCTGATCGCTCAATCATGTGACCATGATTATACTGTCATGTTCTTCACAGTTATTTGATCAAGATGGTGATGAAGAAGGAAGGAGCATGTTTCACTGCATTTACAAAATGCAATTTTTATTCCCTAGAGTGACGACAGCATGATTTATGTCCATGGAGTTAGGTGAAGTTCTGGATGTTAGTTTCAGATAGTGATATGCTTCCTTAAAAGCTCACATGGAATCACTCTTCAACTACAGAGTGTATTGTCTAGAGCATGAAAGAATCCTGCTGTGTTAAAACCAATTCTGCAGTATTATTTATACTTTGAAAAACATCGTCTTTATTTTATTTTGATTTATAATAATTGCATATTGTAAGTAGGGTATGTGTGTGTATGTATACCGAAGCTTAAAATAAGATGTTTAAGTTCTTCATTATATCCTACCTTTTTCCTCAAAAGCAAAATTTAATTCAATGTAAATAGATAGTGCAATCATTAATTAAATTAGCCCTCCCCCATTTTCAAAACACAAACCAGATATCATTATATGAAGACACTGAAAGGAAGAATTAGGTGTCCATAACGCATTAAGTTTATTTATCATTTTTTGTACTGTAACATAGGTGGGGAAGAGAGAAGGTTGTAAAAGTCAATCTAAAAGGACTCAAGATAATAATAATAAGACAACAATGACTAACAGGGAACATTAAATTCCCAGGAAACCCTTCAGGCCCTCTCCTTACCCCAAGCCCATGCAATCTGTTTACTTCACCTTTCTGTCTGAGGACTGCTTCAGAGTACTCCTGCCTCCCCTTCACGCCTCCCCTTCACACACCATCTTCCAACTGTAAATCTACTATTTCTCTTTCTCTTAGCCATTCTTATTTCTACTTTCAACTTCTCTGTCTCCTCTTCCTCACAACATGTTTTGTCCAACAGGCCTGGAATCTTTCTCCTCTTCCTCACAACATGTTATCCAACAGGCCTGGAATCTTTATCAGATGGTATTCAAACCCCTTTGGCTAGAGTATTGGCTCTTCAAGGAAACAGCTGACCAGCATGACAAAAATCTTCTGGCAAGTCACAAGAGAGGTGAAGGTAACATGATAGAATAGCCCTTCTTTTCTTCCCCAGGTAACATAACATTAATCAATTACAAAAAAAAAAATTACTCAGCATCCTTCTAATTATGCTATAGATGGATGGTTAATTATATATAGAGAATAATATATAGAGAGAGATAATAATAGATAATTATGGTATAGATGGATGGTTAAGTATAGGTCCTGGAATCACACTACTTGAGTTCAAATCTAGACTAAATCTTGAAATTTGGATTCAGATCTCTACTTCCTAGCCATATGGCTTTAGATAAGTTAGTTAATTTCTGTGCCTCACTTCCCCTAGGTGTAAAATATAGGTGTCAGTAGTACCCACTTTATAGGGACATTATAGGATTCAATTTCTCAATATATAAAGGACTAGAGCAATGCCTGGTATAAGTACAGTGCTTACTGGGCTTACTTATATTAGTATACAAATTAAATATTTTCATCCCAAACAGTCCTGTTGATGGCTATTAAATGGCTTGCATGTGATCAAAAACTAGAAGATGTTTGAGTCAGCACTTGAACTCAGGCTATCTTTAGAAATTGCTGTCTTTTTATGTTGATTCTAATGTTTTATTTTTTATGTTGATTTTAATTGTTTGAAGACAGTGCTTCCTTCTATGTGGAGAAGATCTAATGTAATACCTAACACACTGAGTTTATTTTGAAAGTAGCCTCGTAACCAAAAGATATATAAGATATTCAGAGACATGTGTAATCATGCCAGCATTCCTCAATTTACATTCTGCAGAGAGTTGTCTTCTTTGTCTTTGTCAACGTAAGTTCAATTCCTTTTTCTAAAGTGTAGGCATGTCATTTGTATCACCAACTTCTTAACTAAGATGCCCAATGAATCATGTGCAGAGATTACTCTTTTCAGTAGTCCTGTCTCATGTGTATATAAACCCATATCTAGAAATTTAAAAAAAATTCTCTGACAACACAAATTAATTGTCATTAAAACCACACCAAAAAGGCAAGTACTCTGGCTCTTTTTTCAACACCTGACAACTTCAATTTAACATACTCCACTTACCTGCTTATTCATAGCAGAGCATATTTTGAGTTTCAAATTAAGGAAGGGACAGAGGTTTTGTTTCAATCAGGCAGACTGGCATTTGCAAGAAATTAGAGTTAAGAACAATAAAGTGTTGTGCAAAAAGGTCATACTAAAGATAAAGTATATATTCCCAGATAGCACAGAAATAATCATAGTGGTGATTTATAAAGAAATAGTTAAATGATATTTAGCATTTTCTGTGATCAGACAGCTTAGAAAGATCTCTATCACACTATATTGAAATAAGCTTAGTTTTGACTTGTGAAACTAGGGTCTGATTATCTGGAAAATACCAGTCCCTTTATAATGCCAGATAAATTAAATGATAATTTAATATATTCTGTATAGAACACAGATGTTCTATGGTGATCATTAAGCATATACATTTTCTTGTTAAACTGAATACTCATTCAAATAGAGATTGAAATTTCTCAAAGAGGCTATTCACAAGAAACATTGGTCACTCTTGATAATATGCATCATAATTAGTTTTATAGATATTACATTTAATGTTCAGAGTAGAGAAGGAACATACCAGAAATCTGGAGGCCTGCAGATACTGTATCCAGTACAGAAAATAACTCCTGAAATTGTATTCCGTTCTTCTGCTTCCTTAGCTCATAATTGGGTTCTGATTGAGAAAGAAAAAAAAAATCTCAGAAGATTCAGAGGTTCAAATCATATTAGCACTCAAAAGTTTGGATGTGTCTTCAAATCTCCTGGGCCTGAAAATGTTGGCTGGAAAAGCCATGAAAAACACAGTTTCCTCACAGCATTTCTGGCAGTTCGACTCCTGCTCCTGGCTGGAAGTTCAAGTGCAGAGACGCATGAAATTGAACAATGATAATAATAAAAACTTTTCTGAAACCATTTTGAAGCTGCAAAAAAGTGGGACTTTAGGTCTATCTAATCTGGGGAAATGGCTCAGGTACAATTTTATAGTCAAATGGGTTCATCTTCTTTGCTTCTTTCTTATTTGGTTTCCATCGCATAATAATTTTACCCCTTTATTAAGGAATTCAAACTTCAGCACCACTGAACTGATACCTGCTAATTACTGGAGTCTGATTAGTTCATTTGTTGGCTAGCAGGACCTCTTTGTTCTGTCCTTTTTTTTTTTTTTTATGAGCAATAGGAATTTCAATTCATTGAATCCTGTTCTTCTCACATGTGTGTGCTTGAAAATGCTGTGAGAGAACTGGTAAACGGTATTGGGTGAATTACAATGAATTTGGAAGCTTGTCTCCACATTTCTTTACTTCCATACCTTCTCCTTGTCTTATTAGTGGGTAACACAATGTTAGAACCTATACCCAGTCATTCCCTGGGGCCACTGTCATTTCTGGAAAAAGAGTTTCTATGTAAAAAAAAAAAAAAAAAAAAAAATACTACTACTTGAGTAGTATAATTTTTATGTGAAGCTTAAAATACTTTACTAACACAGGAGTCTATAAAAACAAAAATGGATTTAACCTTATTTGTTCTCTTTCAACCTGGTGTCTTTCTCACCTTCTTAAAAAGTCTAAGTATTATTCTAGAATATGAAAAGAAAGTTTTGTCTCTTGGACAAAAATGAGTTGTTAAAAATCATCATCTTACGAAAGAGATGCTTATGATACCTTAACATAAGCAGATATTGAGCATTACCTATTCGTTACTCTTTTCAACAAAGAAGGGGACCCTCCTTAGAAGCAAATTCTAAAATGCCAACATAACAAACAGATTCCCTGGAGACATCTTGGTGCAGAGCCTCTCAGCTATGCCTGATACATTTAAATTGCTACAGATGGGAAGTGATGATCAAAGACTATATTTATTCATTTAAGTATCTGTGATTTAATGCGGGAGTTACCAAAACACCTAACACTATTTTCTAAAGTCAACATTCATTCATTCACAGGGCAGTATGGTTGGACTCTATAAAAGGTTCATTTGGGGATTTTTTGAAGCTGCAAAATATAGAAAACCCTTTAATAATTTGCACGTGGCATTTTGTGTGGTCATATAAATGCCCTGTTCATTTTTCCTTCCAGACATATTCATTTAGTCAAGGATTATTTTTATATGGACAGATTATGGTGATTAGAAGTTTCCAAGGAGTTTGCATTCACAATAAATACTGATGATTTTACCCTACTGAGAAGTTGTTTATAGCAGTTTGTTTTCTTAGCTCGAGTCCATAAGTCTAGCTTTAGAAGCAGCGGGGCCTATAAACCACAAAAGAACTATTTTATGGGTGATCCAGTAATTCAAATTACTAAAAAAAAGAGAAAGTAAAGAATTTTAAGAAATGACCGCTATTGACTGGTTCATATGGTGGGTGGCATTTGCCTTCATCTGTGGAATAATTGGACCAGGGGACTACAAATCCATAGCAATACAAGGCTTTCCTTACAAGAGAGTTAATGCACCATCAATCAGCTAGTAGAAATAGTTTCTGTGTTGCAGCCTAAGTATGTTTTCATTCAGCTCATTTGCACTTCAAAGCTGAAGTCGATAATTCAGGCCCAAGTAGGTGCAATTTGGACCATTTCCCTTTTGTAGCATATGAACACAAGCTGAGAAAATCTCTAAATTCATTTGCACGGGACATTACTGGCCAGAGTTAGCAAAGCAGAGAAACGGCTAGTTTCCTGTAGGTAAGAATTATTGCTATGAATAAATCCTTTGAGAGTGAGGGTCTTCAGATAAACATGGTTTGCTCTCTATTGGTGATCAGTGATTTTATTACATAAAACATAAGGATACTCTTTGTTTTACAACAGATCTTGGGATCTTATCTTCAGCAAAACGTTTGTGTGGTGAATTAACAAACCCAACCAATCATCTTCATGGAAATGTTTGGTGACTGGAGAGAAAGGAAAATGTGATGGGAAAGGTGAACTCTGTCTAGGTCTGCAACAAAGTGGCTCAGTTATTGTCAGAAAGTACAAGCACCAGAAAGGTAGTGGGAAAAAGGGCAGTTAAAACTCTTTTTGTCCAAGTAGCATTTAATAAAAACTCAGTGACCGTAGTAGTACTACATAACATGTATAGAATGCTGTGTTTCTGGTACTTTTTTCTTCATTATTTTTATGAAATCCAGATTCTACTGAAACATGCTAAGCACCTTCTTGGTGTACTAAGACGGAGTATCCCAAATCTCACAGGGCAAATCTACAAAATTGGCCCACCATCATTTTGTCTTCACATTCCTGCTACAAGCAACACAATTACTGTGTTAGAGAATTTCACAAGCCTTCTTTTATGAGATACTCATGGAGTTCTATGAGAGACGATCTCGTTTAAATGGTTCAATCCACTGAACTAGATTTTTGGTTGTTGTTGTTTATTTGTATTATTTTAAAACCTAGACTGAGTGCTTCCTTTGTGCCCAGAACTAAGCAAAAACACTTTACATACACAAAACAATCTCATCTAATCATCACAATCTTCTTTTGGGCTATGCACTAGCATTGTGCCAATTTCATGTATGAAAACATTGGGGCAAAGAGAGATTAGGTGATTTGTTTAAGTCATTTGCCCAGGTTTTTCTGACTGAGCAGAAATCTTAACTCCTGATTTCCTGATGCAAGTTATAGAGCTTTTATAGTATACATACTGCTATTTAAGCCTGTGACACAGGCTAATACTTGTGATATTTGGGAAGCATACCAGTGTCTTCTTTACAGAGGATGGGATCATTTTCAAAAGAGCTCACTCAGCTTGCAGTGATAGCTGCCTGGCTTCACATATTCTCCCTATTTTGGTCTTTCCCCCACGTATTTCTTCCATCTTTCTGTCCAGTCATTCTCCAGTATTCATCTTTGTTTAAATCAGATTGTTTGCTTATTGCTCCTTGAATACTCCATGCTCAGCTTAACATACCATGCGTTTGCGTGCCTGAAATGCCACCTCCTTTATTCTCCCACCATTGAATACCAAGATTGAGATTTTCTGGGGACGCTCCTCAATCATTATGCTCCTAAAGGAGCTACCTTCCCTTAGTTTCATGCAAATGCACAACTAACCACATTTGTCTGTTATCACCTGCTTGAAACGTTGTCCATAAATCTTCCCAAATCTCATACTTATAATAATCTTATTTGCACCAAAAAGGGAATGATTATTTATAATCTTTATTGAGTGGTAGACTTTTGCCTTTATGTTAAGCTAAGGTCTTCTCAAAAATTGCCTTGCAGCTGTTCTGTGAAGTATGGGTTATTGTGACCATTTTATAGGACAAAAATTGAGGCTTCAAAAGATGAGTAAATTGTCTAAGGCAACGCTAGTGGTACAGCTAGGACCCATAAGTCACTGTCCGCAAAGCCCGTGTTTATCTCCCATTACGATGATTGTTGCCCTCAGAGTAGTATTTTCATTTTCATTCATCCTCTTATTAGTTGATATAACAACTTTCAAAGATATTCTAATAATTTTTAAAAAAAAAGGATCTAGAAAGGTCTAGAGTGAATTTCTACCGTTAATGTCAGACACATTGGCCTGATATGGGTGGGTAGGTAACCTTTCTTTGTATCCCTCTAATCACAGTCTCAAAAATATGCACATCAGGGCAAGGTGCACTCCAGGTACCCTGTTTGGGAAAACTCACTTCTCTAGAGGTTGTTTGAACAGTTATTATGCTCTGTGTTTTTGCAAAAATAAGATATTTTAAGCAGAAATTTCCACAATGACTCTTCTCAAATTTGCATGCTTTCCTTCGTTTTGAAATTACTGCCATCATCTAGTGAAGAGAAATAGGTTAAATTAATCACAGGAAAATTTTAGACCGAATATAAAAAAAAATCTGCTAATAGTGAGATCCATTAGACTTTATTAGAAGCCCCATTGATTGAGTCATTTAAAAGAAGACTGACGATCCCCTGAGATGATTCTGAGACTACCCCAGGCCAGGGGAGAGAGGAGCAGATGGAACCCACAGGCCCCTTCGTCTCTAATGTGGGTGATTTTTTCTGAATTCCCTCATTTTGCCTTCTTGTCAACAAATCCTGCCATCATTTCGCTCACATCTTTGCAGCCTCTTTCCAGAGCTGTTAACAGAAATCATTTCACAGAGTGTGGGAAAGAATGTCATTTTGTCATTTTCTTGGGGAAGTAGATGGGAGGAACAGGCAGTCTCTGCTTCTTAAGGCTTTCATGATGAAAACAGAAGAGGAGAGTGAGGCCTGCCAGCTTGTGGGGTATAAGAAACAACTTTACTTGGCAGTACTGTGTGGAAATAGTAACTGGAAACTCCCTAGTCAGCCTCTTTCCTTATTAACTAGAAGGAAGGACTGTTTGGGACCACACGACACCCCAAACTTGCTGGCACTAATGAGCTGCATGAACTTAATCATTACATCATATCTGAAAAGTAAGAGGGACCTTAATGATCATCAGGTATAACCGTCTTCTTAATGCCAGATCTCCTTTTAATTACAGAATCCCTGTGAGATGGCCATTCGAAGCTCATTATTTCATTGAACTTTCCATCCCATGGTTAGTTGTTCCATTTGTTAAGAAAGTCATCCTTTTATTGATCTAGGGCATTTTTCCATTAGTATCTGCTTTCTCTTATTTGGAATAAGAATAATATGTGATAAAACAATAATAATGATAATTATGATTCACAGAATTTTTTCCTATATATTAGGTGTGTAATAAAATTGCTTATGTTTATGTTGATTTATTATCACAAACATTTTATATTATAGACATTAATATTTGCTGCCATTTTACAGAAAACCAAATCAAGATCTAGAGTGCTAAAATGATATTGTTGAGAGTCACACTACTCATAAATGGAGAGTTACAATTTGCACCCAAATCTGTTAGGTTGCAGAGCTCAAACTCTTAGGCACTCTGCATACTGGACACACAAAAAGCTTCTAGCCCTTCATTTAGCACATTATCTTCCTACTCCTTTTTTCTGGGTTGCACATGTCTGTGTCCTTAAGAATTCCTTAATTAATATGACTTTCAGGCACCACATGATCATAGCTGCTTTTATTTTATAGGTTTCTAGCTTTCTTTCTTCCTTTTTTTAAGATTGTATTTATTTATTTATTTGTCAGAGAGAGAGAGAGAGAGCGCGCGTGCAAGCACACACACACAAGTAGGCAGAGTGGCAGGCAGAGGCGGAGAGAAAAGCAGGCTCCGTGTGGAGTAAGGGGCCCAATGCGGGACTCCATCCCAGGACCCTAGGATCATGGCCTGAGCCAAAGTCAGCAGCTTAACCGACTAAGCCACCGAGATGTCCCACTAGCTTTCTTCCTTAATGTGTGGAACTTTGAGCTGGAAATAATACTGAAATGTTTGACAAATGCAGCATATAGAAGATTCTATGGCCACCCTTCATCACTTTTCCAAATCAAGTTTCTGCATCTGCAAAAGTTATTAAACTAAAGATGATAACTGATACCAGAAGAATACCAAAGTACAAAACTTAAAGAAGATAGAAAATATTTACAATTGAGAAGACCCTATTTTCATTAGAGAAGGATTCCTTTTATTTATTTGAAACATCCCCATTTTCTATGTAAAACTAAATACAAAACTTAGTTTAGGGGTGCCGGGGTGGCTCAGTTAGTTAAGCATCTGTCCTCCACTCAGGTTATAATCTCATGGTCCTGGGATTGAGCCTGCATTGGGCTCCCTTCTCAGCAGGGAGAATGCTTGTCCGCCCACCCCGCCGCCGGCTTGTGCGCTTGCTCTCTCTCTCTCTCTCTCATCTCTCTCAAATAAGTAGATAAAATGTTTAAAAAAAAAATCTTAGGCTAAATTATCTCTTACTTGATTTGAGGACCTGGAACTACATCTTCCTCCATCAGCTGAAATCTGGAGTGAATATGCTTTCATTTCAGCCACCTCAGGTGCAGCCACACAGGAAGTGCATCATTCTTGTGGATTTAAGAGCTCCACTGTAAATTTCTGGCCAAGCTAATGTTGCTAATAGAGCTCAGGCTTTCAGATTAGTCAGGATGAGAAATGAGAAGTAGGTTTAATTGGCTTTGTGTGGTTAAGGAAAATCAAAATGTAGAAGAGAGGAGGCATTACTCCCATAGGTATAGTGGAAGTTGGGGCCACTACAGAAGTTCCCAGTTGCTGATGCCTTTGCCTGGAACTTTCAGAAAAGTTTGGATGCTGATGTACAAATTGTGCTGAACAGGAATGGATTTTTGAGAAAATTTCTGGAGTGTGTAGAAGTAAGCTAGTATGCTTTCAAGGAACTCATAAACATTCCAGCCAAGTAGCAAAGCCACTGCCAAAAGAAGCAGATAGACCTTGTTAAAAAAAGAAAAGTCATAGTAAAAGTGGTAGTTACAGTAATAAAATGTTATGTAAAAGAGAATAACATCAGTAATATAAGAAATAAAACATGGAAATAAGGAGAAAAGAAGGCCTTTGAAGTTAGGCCATTGCTATACCTTCCCATGTGACTTAATGATGTCCCTGGCAATAGGGTCTTCAAGAAAGTGTCGTGGGAGAGGTAACATATTGCATTGAAAAGTAGATACTGTTAATGTCAGGAGTTCTAGGTTACAGCTCTGGTCATTAAGTAGTCCTGTCATTGGAGGTACTTTTTATCATTAGATTATTATATGTAAAGCATTAAAGACAACAAGCAACAGTAATGTAGTGATGCTTAAAATAACACCTCCCCCTCTTTCTACCTCTCCCATTACCTAGTCCTTATTCTTGGTAATTTTAACAAATTTTCTTCTTGTGGAGGTTACATCTATAGCTATAAGCAATGTGTTGGTATGACTTTTTCTTGATATTTGAAACATAGGCATTATCATTTCCTGTCTGTTGAAGATGAAGATTTATTTCATTTATATGACCTCAACTTCCCTTCCTTTACTCAACTCATAGTTCATATTTTAGTTTTCTAGTTGGTTAAATCTTTAGTACTTGCTGCAGCAGCACATATGCTAAAATTGGACCCATAGAAATTAGCATAGCCCCTGCTCAGGGATGACATGCAAATTAATGAAGCATTGCCCATTTTTATGGAATATTGTTCAGCCTTAAAAAAGATTGCACTTCAAAGGAAGACCCTTGAAGACATTAGGCTAAGTGAAATAAGCCAGAGACAAAAGGACAAATATTCTATGATTCTGCTTATATGAGATACCTATAATGACGAAATCATAGAGACAGAAAGTAGAATGGTGGTTCTCAGGGGCTGGGAAGTGGGGACAATAAGAATTGTTGTTTAATGGGTATGGTGTTTTAGTTTGAGAAGATGAAAAAGTTCTGGAGATGAATGATGATGATATCTATGCAACAGTGTAAATATACTTAATACCACTGAACAGTATATATTTAAAAATTCATTCTCAAAATGATAAATTATCTTATGTATATTTTACCACAATAAGAACTATAAGATATTTCCTATTCAAGTTTTCTTATCTTTTGACCTCTATAAATTAATGTTTCTGCACATCTCAATTTTCACCCTCATTCTACTAGAATAATTTCATATGCAAAATATTCATAAAGGTTTATAGAAGCAATTATCGCAGACATTGATGCTGTTCACAAATAATTTTTCCTCCTCTTTGCCTTCTTTGCGCGTGGAATTATTGAACTTTGTACCCCTTATGGCTGGTGAAGCCAAGGGACTAGCTTTGACTAGTTAACTGAGCAGCAGGGAAGGGAGTCATTCTCAGATCTGGACATCTAACTGTACAGCTATCAGTCCTCTGCCACAGCAACTAGCAAAATTTGAGATGGCTATTTTGTTTTGTCTTTTTTTTCTTTTTATGTTCTCATGTTTCCTAATGTTATGTTTAGAGTAGGATATTTTTCTTTCCCCCATTCTTATATGTAAGCAGGGTACACATTAAATAGATTTATGTCGTGCAAATTTTCCTGTGTTTTATTTTTCTTATTTCTTCCCTTTCCTCTTCTGTTTTCTCCTTCTAGAGCTCATATTTGTTGGATGTCTGGTATCACTGATTATCCTCTTATACCTTTTATATTTTATCACATATTTCCTGTCTCTTTGTCCTTTTTGCTCTATACTTACATAGAGTTCTTTGACTTTATCTTATTGTGTTATTGTGTTTTGTTTTTGTTTTTTGGTATAATCTTTCAAATCTCTCTGAGAATACTAATTAGGTTTTTTCAAGTTTCTTCTCTTCAATGAGTTATTTCTGTTTCCACTGGGATTGTTTTGTTTATTTTGCCATTTTAATGCTGCTAATTTTCTTTATATGCGTGAGTGATTATAAGTTATTTGTGCATTTTTAAAACAGGAAATACTGAGTTGGCTTTTCCAGGGAGTAAACTGGATCTTCTCCGCTGCTATATTTGCAGGGTTGTTTTCCTTACAAGATTTTTCCTTAGTCAGGAGGCTGACCTGGCCAGGTCTGCACATAAATCACTGAGGAGCCAGGCTTTTGATAAGGGATTACTTAAATGGGAAGAAATTTATTCCATGGTACTAGCACCCAGCTAGTCGTCCCAATTCTCCCCACTAAATTCATTATATTTCATTGTCTTTGTTATGGTAATTATTATTTCCTTTGTTTTCTTTTTCTGTGAAGCCCTGGGAGTTTTCCTATACTGTTACATTCAGATGGAAATGTGGGAGAGAAGAGTAGGGAAGTGATTGGCTTCTTGTTCTAGAAACAGAATTTTGGTCAGACTTTCTATTTCTCTCTACCAGTTTTGGCTCACTTTCATAATCCTACCCTCTATTCTTTTAATTTTATTTCAAAAGTTTTGGGGATTCTGCCTGGAAGATTAGCTCCCTCTTTCCTTTTCGTCCTTTCCTATGTTAATTTTGGGCTGCTGATTCCTCAGTCTTCCTTGTTCTCATCCGTTTTTCATCTCCCAGAAATGCATTGACATCTTATGTTGAATGATGGCTCTTCTCCCATTCTCTTTCCTATTAGGCTTTATGGGTTTAATTCCATTTTTATTCTCACTTATTTTAATGAGAAGTAGAGGCAAATGCAGGCACTTGATCACCATATTAAACCAGAGATCACCCTGTGCACTTGCAGAAAACCAAGGACTGCATTGCACTTTGTGCTTTTGCAGTGCCATCCAGTATGTACTCATTGAGAGCCATATGTGATTAGTTTGGATAGCTCAAACACAGGTGGATATTTTTATTGTTTCCTGGATACAAGGCACATTGACATCTTTTCATGGTTCATAAGCTGCTTGAAAAAACATTATAGGAAAATAGAAGGCAGATAAAACTCGGGATTTGAGTCAATATCCCTTTATCTTGCCATATCTTTGTATTTATTTATTTATTTTTTTAACTGAGTCTAGGAAAAAGTTGGATATGACCAATACAAAATTCTGTTACTTAACTAGCAGTTCTGTTTTTGAGTGTACCCAGTTACAGTGACTTTATTAAAAAGAGACTAAAAAATAATAAAAGTAGTAATTATCAGAAAAGCTAAAACATTTTAGTAGGTTCTCTGTTTGCATTCTAGAAAGTGTTGTATCTCAAGGAATCGTGAATTCGGTTTTATTCTTGTAGTTTCCTGCATCTATAATTATCCCCAAGTCATTTTCTTCAGTTTTTGTAAGAATACATCTGGTACTTCTGAAAAATATTTTCACAAGTGCTCTTGGGTGGTTTATTGGTGCTTACATCCATCCTATGTTGGGTTTATAAAAATCGTGCCTATTCTAAATGTCCAGTGTCAAGAGCAGCATGGTTTTCATAACCCATCCAAACCTCCCTACTGTCCACCTGCTTTTATTAACTCACCCTGCTTTTACCCTCCCTAAACTTCCAAGCTGTAGTCTGGTGTCTGTATATGCCTCAGCATGCTCCTACCTGATAACTAATTTAAATCTTATTCTCATTTATTCTAACCTTGTCTGTCTTATTCTCAATCACATGTCCAAACCTCTTCTGACTCCAAATTCTTTTTTTTTCCATTTATTTATTTTTTCAGCATAACAGTATTCATTGTTTTTGCATGACTCCATATTTCTTAATGTGTTTTTGTTTGTTTGTTTGTTTGTTTGTTTGTTTGTAAGAGTGGACTGATGGTTATCGTCCAGCGTAGATGGGGAGAAGAAAAAGCAAAACAGGTTTCTCCAATTTGAAGTCTATGCTGTACATCAAGCTGGGGTCAAATACTAGATTGCATCTGCCTAGAAAAACTGTTGGTCAGAGCGAAAATACTTGCAGTCCAAGGTGTGTGAAGTGCTGGAGAATACTGGAGCAGGGAGAAATAGATTGGAAAAAGTCAACTGAAAGTGGCCTACGTGATTATCAGAGTTAAAGCCTAGAGTTTTCAGCTGTACTTTTGTGCACAATGATACTTTATAAAATATATGAAATTAAAATCTGAGTTTCAGTCTACTTTTTATCCATTAAAAACCAACATGAACGATTTATGTGCTTATCAAAGATCCAATAGACATAAACTATGCAATGCATTATAGTAAAAATTATGGAAAATTTGATAGTGACTAAGGCATTACCCTCAAGGAAACCTGTTATATGGCAGAAGAGAGATATGTACACATTTCATAGAGTGATGGGAAAGAAGAGAGAAATAACAATATTTTGTAAGTGGGACTATCAGTTGCTTAGAACTGAAAGGGTACAGTGTATTTATTGCTGTGGTTTAATTGTTTGTTTGTTTGTTTGTTTTTCCATCCTAGCCTTTGGACCCACAAAATCAAGGCAACACTGGGGAGTACATGTTAGGATGAGAAATAAGGACATCTTGCCAGCCGGTTCTGTCCTGGCCATGGCAGGGCATAGTTTCCATTTATTGAAAGTGTGTTCAATGTGGCCAGAAGTTTCTGTTAATCACTCTTTTTTGCCTATAAAATGTGAATACTTCCTTAATAAACATGTTAAATTATGCCATCTGGCAAGTTGTCTTGCCTAATTACAATTCCAAATATTTCCATTGAATTTCTTTTTTTTTTTCCCTTTTTATTAATTTTTTCAGCGTAACAGTATTCATTCTTTTTGCACAACACCCAGTGCTCCATGCAAAACGTGCCCTCCCCATCACCCACCACCTGTTCCCCCAACCTCCCACCCCTGACCCTTCAAAACCCTCAGGTTGTTTTTCAGAGTCCATAGTCTCTTATGGTTCGCCTCCCCTCCCCAATGTCCATTGAATTTCTTACAGAAGAACTTGAAGATATTTTTTTATCCTTCCAATCCTCTTTCAAAAGTAACAAAAAACATGAATCACCACTGATCTTTTAGTTCAGCACCGGATGTCTCTTTAGATAACTATACCTTTTAAAACATTTTGTTCACTAATGTGTTTGTTTATACACCTACACTATATTTCATTTACAGTAAAGTCTCCCATTTAGCCATTTTGCCAAAGGAGAGGTCATTTGGTGGTTAAAGTCACTCATGTTATTACTGAGAATGGCTTAGTTATTCTACTCAACAGAACTGTGGGTTTTTGTTGTTCGTTTTGTTGTTGTTTTTTCATTGTCATCACCTTCAGTGTTCTAAGAATCTGTTAAATTCTGGCTTCCAACTGCACAGAGTGAGAGAAAGAAATATCTTCCTGTAATAGTATGCAACATAGTTTGCAATGCCCGTAACACTGATTAGGTCAACTGGAATCTGCCTGGTCTTTGAATTGTGAGCAAAGGGAAGACACTGCAGCTAGGGCTGTCAGCCTGAGCACTGCACAACTTTTAGGGGTGGCACTTGCAATGTCAGCAGTGAATAGGCCTTTGCAATCTGGTGGAGGCCTTACTGTATCTGTTATTTGGTCTAAAACAGTAAAACTAAATGTTCAGTTTGTTCAGAGAAAGGTAACATCCCATTGTTAGATAAAACAGACAGTAACATCTGATATTCAGGCTATACTATATTAGTAGCATTAGTATGCCTATAGGAAAAATAGAAAAGAATATTTCAGGTTGAAATTTCGGTCTCCTCCCATCCATGAATCAGACAGGGATGATTCATTAATTTGTCAAAGATACAATAGGCACATGTTACATATAATTCATTCTGCTAATGTTATAGAAAATTCAGTGATAAATAAAGCAGTGCCCTCAAAGGAACCAAGGATCTGGCAGAAGAGTAAGAAAAATACACATTTGATGGAGTGATGAAAAAGAAAAGTGCCCTTGTGAGTCAACTCACAAGGGTTGACCACCTAGGTATCTAGCCTCAGGATTATAAAACAGAAACACAATTTTTATGAGTTCGATGTAGACCATATATGATACAGACCAGGAACACAACTGATGACAGATATCTTTGTATTCACACAGTATTCAGGTATCTTTGCATTGATATGTCTTTATCTCTTTAGACATGACATTATGTAACTTTAGACAGACAATAGACACCAAAATATATTTTAAGAATACATAAATATGAATGGTAAAACAGTATGTTGTTATAAATGTGAATAAATTATGATGAAAATTAAAGGATGGATGATGGATGGTTGGATAGGTCAGTAGATAGATAAATGGACAGACAATAGAGAGTTAGCTGTGGTAAATTATACAGGACCAATTTTAATCTTAGGGTTATGTTCACAAATATGAAATAAAATTTATTTAGTAAATGTAATTTTATTTCAGATTTTCACATTAAGGTAATATTTGTTTGGACCAAAAGCCCATTTTAATCTCTGATGTTGTCAGTGATGTGTTAAAGTTCATTTTAGAGGTAAATTTCCTTGTAGAACTTCCATGTGCCTAATGAATGTCATGGTGACAATTCTACCAAATCTCCATTAAACTAACTTTTTTTCCAAAATTAAAAAAATGGGAAAATAGAATCCTGATTAATTTGTGTGCTCATCATTCTTTCAGTTAACAGAAATTTGCTTTTACTCCGTAATATGTAAAAAATAGAGACCAAGTTTTCTTAAATATTTTCATAAAGACATTTATATTACAGGTGAGGAAATACATATTGATAAAAATGAAAGTATAAATCATTCTTTAATTGGCATATAACCTTGTTTTCCCCCCATTCTGTAGCCTTCTCTTCAGGAGAGCTCCAGAATTTGATTCAATCTGGAATCATGTTCCGCTACACTAGCTCCCCGAGCGAGCCAATTATCTATGAAGGTTTCTTCTTGGATGCCCTCAGTTAGCTCTGTTCATTCAATGGAAAACTTGTGGTACTGAATTCATTCTAAATGACAGGCAGAAAAATCTGTATTATTTGAATGGCAACTTAAATATACAAAGCAAGGTATTAGATTTAACTTAACTTAAATTAATCTAATTTAGCTGTCAGAGACCCAACAAAGATGCTTAGGGTTTCTTGTGGTATCTATTTGATATAGAGAGATGTGTGTGTATGTGTGTGTCCAAAGGTGTGTGTATAGGAGACTGTACAGTCTTCCTGTGCCTTTGCAATGAAAGGGGGTTTTTAAATTCTTTTATTATAAAGGTAAGAGAAAAACACAAATTTATATTAACCTATATGAAGTTATAAAATATGATAGAAACTGATTTCATCGTAATTATAAATTACATAGTATCCAGTATTATTCCTTAGAAGTCTTTACCTCAGAACTTTTTTCCTTAGAAGTATTTCTCTCACAATTCTATTATAAGTATGTTTAGACTGTCTATCTACCAAGCACACAACAATAACAAATTGAAAGAACATTTGTCTGTGCTACGGTCTCCACCATAAAGATTCAGCCAGTCAATAAATCTGTCAATCAAATATCAAATAAAATCTGATCATCTCTAATATACCTAGTTCTGTGCCAGTAATGGCAGAAGATATGAAAGCGTACAACATAGTTCCTGTCCTCGAGAAAGTTTTCCAAGATTGGCATTTACTTTCTTGGAAAATCCACAGTATTTACTAGGACACATATCGTTAAAAAGACAATGTAAGAATGACCAGGACTGCTTTAGGAATTTAAAAAAGAGGATATAAGTGAGGAGACTACATAAGAGATGTGAGAAGTAAAATATCCAGCAGTTCAATATAGCTGATTTCCCTCTGGAAGGAAGCATCCTCGCTACAAAATTGCAAAATGGATATCAGACTATGGGTGAAAAATCTTATTTAGTAGGAAACACAAGTGTGGTAATAATGAGTTGAAGAAGAAGAGAAAAAAATGTAGAGCAAAAGGAGGTGGCTATTAAGGTAAAAATTTCACCTCAAACTAGAACAGTGTTTTCCTCAAAAACAAGATTCCAGAGAATCTCTTATAATTTTATTTCAAAATAATTTCTCAGTAGTAGTTGAGAAAATTTAAATTTATTTTAAATTTTAAAATTTAAAATAAACTTTGTCATTTACAGGTAATTTCTTGGATGACATTTTGAGGTAGCTTTCCCCATCCTCTTCAACTGCCCCTTATTACCCCACAGATGTGTTCCCCGAGGTGGCTGCACTGTGGTGTGGCCCTGCTGGGTGACCATATCATATAGCTTGTGAATATGTGGAGGAAGAGGGTATCTGAAATGCCCTCAAAGGGAGACACCAAACCAAAAAGAAATGAATTACTTAAATGCTTATTTTAGAGGAATTCACTTTTTAATCAACAGGATGAATGTGTGGGAAACTAAAGAAAAGCAAGGAAATTGAAGTAGAAGTGGTAGACAGTGAAGAGATGCCAAGCATTTCCCAAAGGATATTTGCAGTGAATATTTGAAGGAGTGGGAAGGTAGCCATTGAAACCACCCAGCTGGTACGGGAAGTTGCACCAAACATAACAGAATAGGCAAAGACAGGAAGATAAGCTTAATAGTATTGTTTTCATCATGTACAATTATTTGAGTTGGCCTTAGAACTTAACTTGTTTTATATAAATAAAATTCATTCTATAATTCTGTACTAAATAGTGGGGCATTAAGATCCTTCAAAATAGTAAAATTTGAAATTCTCCTTCTGGCTTCCCATGCATCTGTTGCACTTATGTTAGAATTCAGCTGTAGACTGCCTTGTATTGTTTTCTGTCTGCTTTATATTGATCAGTCAAGCATTGTCCATTCTGAGTGTATATCTGGCAATATGCACAAGTATTAATCAAGAATTGCCCCCTTATTTAAGCAACTAGTTATCTGGTATATGAGATAAAATTTACAAATATAAAAAAAATAAATGATTATCTCATTTCAGTTGTGTTCTCAACACATAGAATTTGCATTTACCTGTAACATGGTAATAAATGAATGGTATCTTTGGCCACAAAATATTGTTGGTCACAAAGGAGGCATACTTAGCTCTTTGCAAACTCTCTAAATTGCCTAAGTGAAAATGACTATACAGGTTTCTTGCTTCCTTCAGAATCTGTCTTCTATCAAGGGGTATGTACTCTGTCTATATAACTACCTTTAAAACTTTTAGCTACTTTTTTTTTCTCATGTGTGAAAGTTTTATAGCTAAACATGTAATATATATATATTTATGTATTTATTTGATATATAAACATATACTTATTTTATATATAATGTATTATATGTAAATACTATATATTATATATATTTAATATATATATTTTTTAATTGTCTGGAAATAATTGAGTATGTGGTAAAAATCAGAGCAAAGCCCCATGGAGATGACAAGGCTCAACAAGTGGTTGAGTTGCCACTCATTTGCTGAGTGTTTCAGCCTAAATACTCTTTGTGGAGTTTGCTTAAGAATAACCAGAATTTTGGGGTGCCTGGGTGGCTTAGTTGGTTGGGCAGTTGCCTTCGGCTCTGGTCATGATCCTGGAGTACCAGTATTGAGTCCCGCATCGGGCTCCTAGCTCCACGGGGAGTGCTTCTCCCTCTGGACCTTCTGCTCTCTCATGCTCTCTCTCTCAAATAAATAAATAAAATTAAAAAAAAAAAGAATAAGCAGAATTTTGAATCTTCAGAATGCCATATAAATGTATCTGCCATAAAGCCTAATTTAGGCTTTGGGTGCATGGTGTTTAAAATACATTTATTTAGGGGGAACTTGGGTGGCTCAGTCGGTTGTGTCTGATGCTTGATTTCAGTTAGGGTCTTGATCTCAGGGTCATGGAGATGGGGCCCCCATGTCAAGCTCCATGCTCAGCAGGAAGTCTGCTTAAGATTCTCTCCCTCTGCAACCCCCTAAAATAAATAAATAAAGCTTTTTTAAAAAAAAAGTAAAATAAATAAAGTATGTTTATTTAGTCGAAAAATTGGCCAAAATACCCAGCCTTCCAAATCAGAGAGAACTTGGTATGCCGTACTCACACTGTTATTTCTCTCCTGGTCCACATAGTGCCCTCATACTCTTTTACCTTCTCTATGCATCTGAACCTTTGCTTTGAAGACCACTACTTGAAACTGTAAGTTAATTTTTACTATATACTGTTCTTTTGCCAGCTCTCTTCTTCTTGTCCCTGTGTCTAGTTGACTAAAGATACTTGCTACTCCTAAGAAAGGGTTGTGATTTCTTTAAAGTAGCCAGCATTGCTCCAGATTGGTATCTCTCACACCAGAGTCCTGTTTCTGGTTTATAGCTAGTGGAAGATTATAAGGTAGAAACTGAGCCATGAACTCCAGGCTGTGTCAACAGTTCTTAAAACACTATTCACTGTGGACCATGCAAAACAGCTAACTTTAAAATTAGAAAACCAGGAACCCCTCTTGAGGTTTGATCTCAGTGATGCCAGCCAGCTATCTGGGCATTTTAAGTATTTTAATTATTTGTTGAGTTTTTTTTTAAAACTTCTCTTTCCACTGGCATACCTTCAAACATACTTGGAAGTAACACACCGTGCATATGGACTGCTAAAAAATATATATGGTAGTGAAGATTGCAACCAAGCATTCAAGAAATAAAGAAGCATATTTCTGAGTTCCAGTTAATATGTGAAGTAGGTTCCCAAGTGATACAAATAGATATGATGTGGAGGCTAAAGGCAACATTTACACTTTATATAAAAAGAAGCTGGTTTAATTTGTTTTTCATTCATTTATTCATTCAGAACTTTGTTACTGAGCTCCTACTCTATGGATACTGTGCTTAGTGTTAACTATTAAATGTAGGTTCTTTTTATCTGATGCCTGAATTTTGATTGTAATGAATAGCTTCACTGCACACAAAGTGTAGAAATTCTTTCCAGTCATGTATATAGCACTGGCAGTATTTTTAAATAATAAGATACTAAACACAAGCATAAAGTCTGGAATTCCCACATGGCAATAGTGGCTGGAGAAGGCAATTAAGAGGGTGAAATCATGGTAGTAGTCGGTACTTGATTGTAAAAGAGGCAACTTCAAGATGGCAGCATCACCTCCTCTGATTATTAATAAATAAATATTGACGTTAATTTAGCACTTTCCATCTTCAAAGCACTTTACAATTATTAATTAGTCCTCTTAGGACTATTTGAAATGTAATTTCTGAAGTTTGCATTTAAATAAGGTATTCATGATGCTGTTTTTTGGCTTCGAGTAAAAGAGCATTTTTTTTTCAATTATCGGAATTTTAATTTTTTCCAGAATCAAAGATAGCAGGGTGAATACAGCTAAATAGACATTCCAGGAAAGATTATCTCAGGACATTGAGTATGGAGTCTTGAGGAGCTGCATTTACATATTCCCAAAGAAATGGACCAAGGTCATGGTTCAGGTTCCCCAAAGGCCTTCCACGAGTAGAGGTACTTTCAGATTGTCAAATGAACCTGCTTGTGCTCCCAGACCTCTGGTCAGTGTTTCATCTCTGCCTGGAACTGCCACTCAGACTGCTGCCATTTTTCTTTTGCCTGCTAATTCCTAAGAATCTCAGTTTTATATTTTATATCAAAGAAGCATTTCCTGGGGCACCTGGGTGGCTCAGTGGATTGAGCCGCTGCCTTCGGCTCGGGTCATGATCTCGGGGTCCTGGGATCGAGCCCCGCATCGGGCTCTCTGCTCCGCGGGGAGCCTGCTTCCTCCTCTCTCTCTGCCTGCCTCTCTGCCTGCTTGTGATCTCTCTCTCCGTCAAATAAAAATAAAAAAAAAAAAAAAGAAGCATTTCCTAAACCCTGGATTTCTTTATATCATGCAACATTTTAAAAAAGATTTTATTTATTTATTTGCCAGAGAGAGAGAGAGATCACAAGTAGGCAGAGAGGCAGGTGGTGGGGGGTAAGCAGGCCCCTGGCTGAGCAGAGTGTCTAAGGTGGGGCTCAATCCCAGGACCCCAAGATCATGACCTGAGCTGAAGGCAGGGGCTTAACCCACTGAACTACCCAGCCTCCCCTCATGCAACATTTTTTAATTACAATACCAAATAGAAAATTTTAAAAATACAAACATCTCATAGCTTATAGACTAACAAGAAGACCAAGATTATATGACCAACTACTATACAGTATAACAAGTATTTTTTAAAAATATACTTTTTGAGGAATTTTATGTTTACAACAAATTGAGGGAAATGTATGAGAGTTCACATATACTTCCTCAACACCCACCCCATTTCCTCTATTATTAACATCTTGCATTAATGTGGTACATTTGTTAGAATTGATGAGCCAGTATTGATAGATTATTATTAACTAAAGACTGTAGTTTCCATTAGGTTTCACTCTTTACACTGTATATTCTGTGGGTTTTGACAAATGTATAATGACATGTATCCACCATGACAGTATCATACAAAATAGTTTCTCTTGTTATATGTTCTTATGTGCCAGTTAATAAGTTTGACTTCTCTATGACCACTCACTTTTGTCCCTGACACACCTCTTTGGTGACCGCTTGTACCAACACTGAGACATCAGTTTTCTTAGCTCCACTGAGCAGGGAGTCTGTTTGCCCCCAAAGAAGTGCATTTCATTCATCCTGACTTGAGATAAGAAAGACCAGGCCCTAAAAAAAAAAAAAAAAAAAAAAGAAAGAAAGACCAGGCCTTAAGGGTTGGTGATGAAAGGAGGACATTTGCAATTTAATTCTGTTTGACTTATAAGAAGCCTCCTGAAATATATATGCCTGGCATGCATCTTGTCTAGTTTAGAAGTGTTCTGGTACCTTATTTTCATTTGCCACACCTGTCACCTCCCTCACTTCTGCACCATTCAGGATCATCACAGGATTCATAGTAGCACCTACCCTATGTGTGAAACTACAAATGGTCTGTTAAATATCAGTGGAGAATTCTATTTTGGAAAGCTTACAGTTTATTTAGCAAAAACAGATATACTGACCTATGCCTATTTTTTTAAAGGTCCGTGAATTTTTGCTGAACCACAATTCTCCACTTTGTATACAGGGTCAATCTTCCCATATCATTATAGGTATAACATTGCTTTGTGATTATTTGTCTACATCTCTCCCTGCTCCTACACCACAAGTTACATAATGGAAAGAAACTCTTGTCTCTACTTATTCTTGGGTCCCTCAGTAGTTTGATCATGGCCTGCTACATTATGATAGAGTCTCAATTTTTTAATGTATTTAAAACAAAAATAAAAACAAATATAAAAAAAAGATATGGGGAGAATAAATACTAGAAAATCAACATTCTGTAATCCTTGGGGGAAATGGTTTGGAAAAATTTCTGACTTTACTACCCAATCTTTAATTGTAATGAATCTGTAATGGCACAGAGAAGATGAAGCAAAAGGTATGCTTATGCCTTGCAATATCATGACACAAAACCTAGATCAGACTATCATATATACCTCAAATTTAGGCCCTTTCTGTCCTTAAAGAACTCCTCTAAATGCCATGTTATATAACAGGATAAAGACACTGATGACAGTAAGCATAACTTTCCATCTCCCCACCACCCCCAATGAGGAGATCCATTCTAGTGGCTGATAAAGGAGATTTCAGACTCTGCTCAAAGGGCTTGAAATCTACCCAGAGGTTCATGGCTCCCTAGAGCATCAATAGTAAAGACTTCCTGTTTACCTTTGGGCCTTCTCTGGAAAGCTCTTCCTGTTACCTTCCTATATCTGGACCAGGTGCCCCTATTAGGGCCCCATTAGCATGTTGCAGCCTCTCTCATTTTCCTCTCATATTGGATTGTAATTGCCTGGATACTTGCCCATTTTCTCCATCAGGCTTTAGGCTACATTATGACAAGAAGCCTGTTAGCCTTGCTTAGTTTTTCATTGCTTATGCCTGGCTCAACGTCTGGAACATAATATGGAAGAGAGGAAGGGGGGGGGGGGCAGAGGGATGGAGAGAGTGAGGAATAAAAAGAAAAAAAAAGGAAGGCAAGGTTTGTATCTAGAAATAAACTTTATCTAACAAGTCCTGGTACCTTAAGGTTTAAGTGTTTCTCCTAGAATTCTGACTCATAAAAGAGCCCCAAACTTTTCAAGAAAGACAAAATCCCTACTTAGCAAGGGAAACTAGGTGGCCCACAGCTCCTTTGGAACCATCTTTGACACTATGATTAGCCTTGATTTTACCTTACCATCTGTCTGACTTATATTGGTTGACAGTGGATTAACTGACCTCCTGCTATAATTTACTGCTGTGTTCCATGGGATACCTAGTCACTACAGCCAGATATGGAAGTGTTCCTAGCACTAAAAACAATGTGATCCTGTGTTTGTATGTACTCTTACCTTGCTATCTTTTTCTTGGTTGACTCCAGACCATATTTGGTTTTATGTCTTTTCTATCATGAGATGAATTTAACTCACTTATGTCTTGTGGGCATTGCTATCCATACTAGGAATACTTTCTCCTTTCACTTACTACATATTTCCCAATTTTATACCTATCATACATGTGTCTTATTGCTCATATTAACTGAGGCAGGGATCATGCCATATTTGCTTTATTATATCTCTTAATAAGTCACAATATTATGTTAAATATAATAAGTATTCAACATTTTTTAAAATGATGAAATGCATAATAGATAAGGGGAATTTTCTTATCACTAATAGAAATATTTCTTTCTAATTCAATTCAAAACTTCTTCCAAACCTCTAAGATTCTGGGATTTATTAAGATTCTATGAATTTAAGAAATTGAAGAAATAGGAAAAACCAGTGGTTACCTGTGTATGTATGTCATCTTTGTTTCTGTTGGGTCAAAAAAAGCATAAAGTACTTTTTTGTATGTTGGATGCTGAACTCTGGAGTTAAAAGATGACATCACAAACCATGTCCTCTCCTTCTCTGTCACCACCCACACAGACCTACTAGACTTCACCCTCATGGATATCCCACATGGCAGTGAGCTGCAGAAAGGTCAGAAACAAACAAAAAAAAACCTCCCAAATTTGAAAGATTTAAAAGCAAGTCATCAGGAGTTGGACTGGAGCCCCAAACCATACAGGCTGTAAGGTCAGAGCTTAACTGTTTTTCCATTTTATTGCTCAAGGACAAGGGAATCTGATACACGAGACTCCAGCTCTGTAAACTGTCTATTGAGGTAGCCATTTCATCACGTATGGTTGCGGGTTGAGTACTGACCGCACAATTTAAATCGACAGTAGCAGGGCCCTAGTGGGGATGTGAGAAGCAATGTCACACACAACATTCTTTTCCTAATTATTGGGACCTGGACAGGTGGCAGGAAGGGAATGAGGGGTGAGGTGGGGGAGGGGGGGCAGGGAGGCACAGTGACATTTCCCATCTCAGGAGTACAAGATTCATTACCTCTGATGAAAAGTCACCAGGCTGCGGTGAGTCCTGACATACTCCGTGACAGGAGAAAGTGACATGGCCGTTTGACATTCAGGGCTAGAAGGTTGCAGGTCTGTAATCACTAGTTAAAATTGAATCTTGTACATTGCACCCTGCCAGTACAGCTCAACTCTTGATAATTATTTGGATGCTACTGTATTTGGATTTTATTTCCCCAGCAGAGAGGGGAAGTTGGATTTATAGTTTACTGCTGGGTTAAGATTGGAACAGGCTAGATCTTTTTTATGGTTAATATGGCAGAGCCAAATAAATCTAGAGATGGTTTTTGTCCCCATTTTAATTCTAAACCACTTGGGGGTGGGGGTGGGGAGCCACAAAAGGAATCGAATGGTGCATCTTCTAATTTTCCACAAACAAGCTACAATTCTATCTGCTAATGTTTTCCTCTCTTTTTTTTTTTTTTTTTTTTTTTTTTTTCATTTCACTTCATGATGCTTTAAACCAGCCATCTGGACACACACAGGGCTGGGACATACCGTTTTGCAACAGCGATAGCCTGAGCTTCCTCATGGATGAGGACATAGATGGTCAATGCCACTTAATAACCACTTCTTCTTTACCTGGGGGTCAGGAAAAGGACAAGAGAAATGTTTAACTGTGGGTCATCTTAGCATAATTACAGAGTAGCCTTTAACTGTTGATTTGCACATACGCATGCTGTGATTCCAATCAGAATATTCTTTCCCCTCACTCCTACCCCAAGGCATAGAAGCATCTAGTTGTTGCAGGAGCGCAGACTGTATATTTACCCCATTAAGTGCAGAATGGTCCCCTATGTCTGGCTTAACACGCTCAATGTAACATTTTGAGGAGTCACAAACCACATGTACATAGAAGGGTGAAACGATGACCAGGGATAACTTTATACACAGAATAAGTATTACCTGTTTAAGTATTGCCCATAAGACTGCGCTAGGATTTAGCTAGGCCCCAGGGAAGCAGGTGCAGTGGCCCAATTAGTTTATCTTTACCATACTAATCTCCCTCAATGTCCAAAAGTCCATTATTAGGAAATCATCAATTTAAATGAAAACATTTTATTTCCAAGGGTCCCAAATAATAAGTCACCATTATTTCTTGGAGAAATGAATATATGTTCTCAAACCCAACCAAAGATATAAAACATGGAAATTTTGTTGGGAAAGGCCAATGAGGTCTGGTCCAAGAGGCCTCAAGGATTGGCCTTATTGGTCTGCGGCATTCACGCGGGACCTGGGGTGGACTCTCAGCCTTGTTGGTGCTGAAACCAAATTTCTGTTAGTTGATTGTAGTCACATCACCTACAGAGACATACTGTCACTTGCATATACACTAAGTTTGTGGGATTGTTTTTTTGGACCAGAGTGCTGATTTATGTAATTCACAGTGAGAAATAATAATACAATTGGATTTAAAACATGCAGAGATCGCATGGCTAGTGCAGACATTATAGGTAAACCAGCAAAATCCTAAACCAAATCTTGTGCTCGTGATCAAGTAATCACCAGGGAAGTAAAGTTGAATTTAGCTCTTCACCCTCTTACTGACACCCTCTTACTGATAGCCAAGACTGTCTTCACCAAATCCAGGAGTGCCTGAAGGAGCTGAGATAGCCAGCATCCTTAGAGTAAAGCTCTTTTTTTCTTGAATGGTGCTGGGATGGGCACAGCCAACTATTGCTTCTTTTCTTTTCCTTTGTTCAGTCTTCAATGGTAAGCACTGCACTCTCTATCTACCTTCCCTTCATAACAGACAGATCTTGTTGCTCTCAGACCTTGGCTTTCTGAAGACAGTTTCCTGTTTTCCAGTTTCAAATCACTTTTAGACATAAACAACTTCATGTGAGTAAATTCATTATTTGCTTTCATCCCGCTAGAAAATATACTGTTAGAATGGGGCACCTTAACAAAAGGGAGTTTTGTCCAAAGTGGGAATTTCTAAACAGGGAAAAGTCTAGGAAAGTGAGTGAGTTTTGAGAAACTTGGCAGTAAAGTAACAGAATGAGAATACATGGAGGAAGGATATGAGCAACTAAAGGAACCAAAAAACAAAAAAAAAGAGAAGAAGAAGAAAAAAAAAAAACAATGCAGATATATAGCGAAAGGGCTGAAGTTATGCATACAACCTCATAGTGGAGAGAGTGATGAGTAACTTGAAGGCTGTGGTTGCTGAAATGATCTTATTAGAATGAAAAGGAGGTGTCCGGGTTGGTTAGATGGAGTGTGGTTAAAGGATTCAGCTAACTTTTTAGTAATATCGCACTTCACCTAATCCTAATTGTAGACTGAATTAAGGATAGTTTCCCTTTTCTTATGGGCCTCAATCGACTTTACCTCAGAAAAATAACCTCTATTATTCATTGTCTAGGCCACAAGGCAAAAAGGTAAGCTGTAGTTATTAAGGGTTTTCATCAACAGTATTGCTCATGGCAAACTCAAGGGCAGGCTTCATGTTCTGATGGTTGGGAAAGGACCTCCTCCTTTTTTCTCCCAAATGAAATCCCACATATCATGTGTGGTTCATGTCAGGGCCCCTCTTCCATGAAGTCTGCCCTGATTAACCAGCACAGTTAATCTTTCCTTCTCTAAATTTCTGTGGAGTTTGTCCTTGTATAAGTGTATTACCTGCACTTGATTTTAAAGTTTTTTCTGTGTTTTCTGTTTATACATCTTGTTTGAATGAGCAATTATAGCCTGGAGGTAAGACGTTTCAGAGACCTAAACTTAGTCTTTTAACCTCCTAGAAACTCAATTTTCTTATCTATTAAGATGAAAAAAATGGGACTATGGATCTCAAAGGTCAGTTCCAGTTCCATTATCCTGAGAAACTATGGTGTGCTTCTCTTGTCCTTCCCTCTGAAGAGAAATACATTGTTCTTTGTTCTGTTTGCAGAACCCTCTGTTCAGTCCGGTTTAAACAGACCACCAGAAGAGCAATGCTTAGTATTAGACTCCAGGTACACCACAGGTGTGTACAAATGTCGGCCCTCCAAATGCAGCTCTGCCAGCAAGCAACTCAAGACAGTACAGTCATCTCATGAAGTGGCTGTGCAGGTTTTGCAGCTAGAACAAAAGAACTCTACATTTTGTGAATCAAATTGTATTTTTTTTAAATGTTTTCATTTAAAATGTTGTATGGCCAGACTTTTCCAGCCTCATCCTGTTTATGTATGTTTCTAAGAAGATGAAGCTCTCTGGAGTTTTCTACTACTCATACAGCTCCCAGTTGTGAGCTTTTCCCACAGCTCTTGATGCATTTAGCATCCTGGAATATTGAACAGAAGTAATTTTATCATGCAATCAAGAATACTTCAGCTAAAGCTAGATGTTAGTTATTGCTGAACACTGAAAGAAAGGAAGAATATGAAAAGTAACATCGCTTGCAGGTAAAAAGAACTTAAACCTGCAAGCACCCAGGAAAAGGTGGCTTATATTTTGATATTATTATTATTATTATTATTATTTTAACATGCATGCCAGTGTTCTTTAGAAGAATATTGATTACATTAATTGGCATACACAATTGGGGATAAAATAGTCAATATCCCATTGAACAGGGAGTTGAAGAGAGAATTTGTGGAGCCTCAGGTGAAGCCTAGAGATTGCACCAGTGGATTCAGATAGATTTTCTTTACTTTCCTCAGAATCTGTATATCACCCAGGAAGGAAGATTTTTGTTTCCCAGCAGGGTTGGAGCTTATTACTCATTTTAGGAATGCAAGGAACTAAGTCTCTTTTTTTTCCCCAAATGTTCCCTGGCAATGCCATCTGATAATTTAGCAGCAGACACTTTCCCTTCACCTTCCTGAGGGCTGTTAATTCAAATGCAGAGGGAAATGTGGGTTTGCCTTTTGTGCTACTCTCTTAATCAAAGTGATTTTCTGAAATGCAACTGTAGAAAATAGACTCTTTTATTTTAGGATCAGCAACAGTTTTTACAATGTTAGGCAAACCTGAGCCCCTCCTTAAAATGTCAGGAAACAAAAACCATCCCCACCTGAAAGGCCTCTTCACTTGTCTTGAAAGGATTTTTTCGGCTGTTTCCCTTAAGCTGCTTTCTCCTTCTGTGCAACTTCCCAATCCCATTCACAAACTGTTGCCATGGTAAATAATTATATCACAGATGAATTGTGTACACTTCCTTTTCATAGCTGGAAGAGAAATTGTAGAAGAAAGGGGAAAAAATCAAAATCCTTTAAAATTACAGGGGAGATAGCTGAGGAAAGATTGCCTTCTCGTTAACATAATTAGCTCCATGAATTATAAATTGGTATTAGAACTTGCTCTTCATGACAAAAGGAGTAATTATATTTACTCATGTAAAATTAAACAATACCAAAAAAATTAATGGAACTCACCAGAAGCTCTCTTGACATTATCATAAAATTCCGAGATCTGAATATCCCACAGTCTGAAATGATTTAAGCAGCATAAACTTTAATGCTGCTTAAATCTGCTGTGTAGAAATATATTTCCTGGCTAGTTTATAATTGAACTCCCATGAACAAACAAACAAATATGTGCAACATACATATACACACAAAATTACACATACACACGTACATATACATATATGTGTATACATGTATACGTATGTATACATATACGTGTGTGTGTGTGTGTGATTTTGTGTGTATATATTATATGGACTGATTTACAGAAAGGCCAGATTTTCTGTACCCAAGTGGGATGAGGAAGTACTTCCCATAGAAGGATATATTTTTTAAATTGACTCTCCTAAAGTCAAAGCCTCCAGAATAGAGGGTAACCTCTTTATTTAAACAGCTCTCAAATGTATCTGAAGGTGTGGTTGATGTGAGAAAAGGTTGATTGGTCTAACTAGCTTTGCAAACTCCTAAAGATCCCCTGTTGGGAGAATGGCAGTGTGGCGGGATGGCAATGTGGCGATGTCTCTGCATTTCTGATCCAGGTACCCAAAGACCAGTGATTACCAGAATTTCACACCAGTATATGCCTGGCCCAGGTCTAGAAAGAGAGAACAAGTAGAGAGGAGCCACACTTTGCACCCAGTGCTATATGAGCCATTATGGATATTCAGATGCAATTTTGGTCCATTATAAGATTGTGGAGTACTAACTATTTTCTAAAAAATTTTTCAAAGGAAGTAGGGGGAATTCTAGGTTTTCTAACTAACAGAACCAAATTATCCCTTAGAATTTTTTACTCTGTTGATTGCTCTTATCTTTTTTTATGGTTTAATGTCAATGTTGTACTGCCTGCAAACCCTGTCTCTCACCATACTTTGATATAGTGGACTATAGAATTCCGCTGTGTGCTGGGTGCAGGTTTAATGAAGTCAGTCACATTTTACCCAGAAACCATTTTTCATTGGATCTGACAACCATCCAGTATGCTATGAAAGCTCTCGAAGTATCTGTTTACTTCTAACTGCCGTACATGTGTAACTGCTTATACTGCTCACTCCTATAAGATAAGCAGCGGAGCCTCTTTTAAAATAGATGACTTAATCTTGATTGGATCCCTCATAAAGCTGTTGACTCAACTGTATGAAACACAGTGGAGAAGATACTTGTATCCTAGGTAGAAGAGCTAGGATGAATATAGGCATCTTTGGAAAAAACCCGAGTTTATACATTCATTCAGCCCATTGAGTTCCTTTGAGGAGTTCTACATGTGCAACTGGATGCTGCACCATAGGAATGGGAGAATAGCAAATAAAATTGAAAGATGCTTCTTATACTTCCAGAATTTATGAATCCTAGAAACCCAGCCTTTAATTTGGAATAATGTGTAGCCAAAATGATGTTTATTTACAATGAACCCATAAGAATATGACACAATTATTAAATCATACATCAAATTAAAAAGTAAGTTATAAAATTGCTATTCTTTTTTTTTTTTTTCATAAATCATTTTATTTATTTTTTCAGCGTAACAGTATTCATTCTTTTTGCACAACACCCAGTGCTCCATGCAAAACGTGCCTTCTCCATTACCCACCACCTGTTCCCCCAACCTCCCACCCCTGACCCTTCAAAACCCTCAGGTTGCCCCAACCTCCCACCCCTGACCCTTCAAAACCCTCAGGTTGTTTTTCAGAGTCCATAGTCTCTTATGGTTCGCTTCCCCTCCCCAATGTCCATAGCCCGCTCCCCCTCCCCCAATCCCACCTCCCCGCAGCAACCCCCAGTTTGTTTTGTGAGATTAAGAGTCATTTATGGTTTGTCTCCCTCCCAATCCCATCTTGTTTCATTTATTCTTCTCCTATCTCCTACCCCCCCATGTTGCTTCTCCATGTCCTCATATCAGGGAGATCATATGATAGTTGTCTTTCTCCGATTGACTTATTTCACTAAGCATGATACGCTCTAGTTCCATCCACGTCGTCGCAAATGGCAAGATTTCATTTCTTTTGATGGCTGCATAGTATTCCATTGTGTATATATACCACATCTTCTTTATCCATTCATCTGTTGATGGACATCTAGGTTCTTTCCATAGTCTGGCTATTGTAGACATTGCTGCTATAAACATTCGGGTACACGTGCCCCTTCGGATCACTATGTTTGTATCTTTAGGGTAAATACCCAGTAGTGCAATTGCTGGGTCATAGGGTAGTTCTATTTTCAACATTTTGAGGAACCTCCATGCTGTTTTCCACAGTGGTTGCACCAGCTTGCATTCCCACCAACAGTGGAGGAGGGTTCCCCTTTCTCCACATCCTCTCCAGCATCTGTCATTTCCTGACTTGTTAATTTTAGCCATTCTGACTGGTGTGAGGTGATATCTCATTGTGGTTTTGATTTGTATTTCCCTGATGCCGAGTGACGTGGAGCACTTTTTCATGTGTCTGTTGGCCATCTGGATGTCTTCTTTGCAGAAATGTCTGTTCATGTCCTCTGCCCATTTCTTGATTGGATTGTTTGTTCTTTGGGTGTTGAGTTTGCTAAGTTCCTTATAGATTTTGGATACTAGCCCTTTATCTGATATGTCGTTTGCAAATATCTTCTCCCATTCTGTCAGTTGTCTTTTGGTTTTGTTAACTGTTTCCTTTGCTGTGCAAAAGCTTTTGATCTTGATGAAATCCCAACAGTTCATTTTTGCCCTTGCTTCCCTTGCCTTTGCTATTGTTCCTAGGAAGATGTTGCTACGGCTGAGGTCGAAGAGGTTGCTGCCTGCATTCTCCTCAAGGATTTTGATGGATTCCTGGAACCAGAAAAGACCTCGAATAGCCAAAGGAATATTGAAGAACAAAGCCAAAGTTGGTGGCATTACAATTCCGGACTTTAAGCTCTATTACAAAGCTGTCATCATCAAGACAGCATGGTACTGGCACAAAAACAGACACATAGATCAGTGGAACAGAATAGAGAGCCCAGAAATCGACCCTCAACTCTATGGTCAACTAATCTTCGACAAAGCAGGAAAGAATGTCCAATGGAAAAAAGACAGCCTCTTCAATAAATGGTGCTGGGAAAATTGGACAGCCACATGCAGAAAAATGAAATTGGACCACTTCCTTACACCACACACTAAAATTGCTATTCTAATGTTCCTGGCATGAGCATATGGAATGACAATCTGTCACTGCTTTTCCTCCTGTCCATTCTTCGTAGCCTGGGACCTTCTACAGCCTAGATTAATTCACGTTACTAATGAAAGTTTCTTTTAGTCTGTCCCTCACTTTGTATCCGAGAATGTTAATGTAGGCCAGTCAATACAACAACCTGGGTGAGGGAACCTATACCTAAGGGAAGAACCAGCATCTTCTATTTCAAGGTACTACTCAGAGTCTCATTAAGAAATAGATGGTGCACTCAAGTGGAGTAATCGAGGAGAAATTAATAAGGAGAATGTTTAGAAAAATACAGGCAGGATTAAGAGAAACCAATAAAGAATGACGCTGTCTTCCAAGGCTAGTGACAGTGAAGAGTCTTCACCACCCCTGAAAGGTCAAGAGGAGTAAGTAGAAAGAGGAGCCATAGGGGAGAAATATCAAACAGAAATTGTGGCCTTTGGTGGAGGCACACAACTAACCTGTTCACAACTAACCATCTTGGCTAGATAAGAGTAGAAGAAAGAATATGCCAATTCAACATTCCTGTCCTTTAGTCTTTTACAGGTGCTCTCCACTGGCCAAACCCAATAGGAAGCCAGAAGAAGATATCCTTTAGTTTAAGAAGATTGGTCTCTTGGGGCATAAAGCATGATGGAAAAGGGTGACGGATAGGTCCAGAGAGATGAGTAAGAAATACCTAACACAACTCAGTGAGTAACTGAGACCATGAAACAACTTTAGAAAGACTAACAAATTTTTTTTTTAAAGATTTTATTTATTTATTTGACAGTGAGAGAGAGATCACAAGTAGGCAGAGAGGCAGGCAGAGAGAAAGAGAGAGGGAAGCAGGCTCCCTGCTGAGCAGAGAGCCCAACGCAGAACTCGATCCCAGGACCCTGAGATCATGACCTGAGCCGAAGGCAGCGGCTTAACCCACTGAGCCACCCAGGCGCCCGACTAACAAATTTTTCACTCTAGGAAATTATATATTTCCAAATGACAAATTTTGTCATTCAATTTAAAAATTATGTTGAAAATATGGTATGAATCTTTACTGTGAACCATCTCTTCGATTTCACTTTGAAGTTAAATGCATTTTTGAATCATATGAATCATTTAGTTTAGTCAAATATATTTTGACCAGTTTTTTGAGATCGGAGTTGCCTCACTAATAAGTCATTTGAACAGTTTTGTTATATGGATATATGAATGAGAATGAATGGTGGAATTCCCTAGGAAAATTCTCAATTATTGGTGACACCTTTGACTGGATTTTCCTGTTTGTTTGGTTTTTTTTTGTTCATAATCTTACTTTCTTTACCACTTCAACATCTAAGGAGACCAGTCTTCTTTTTCCCTCAAAAAATGTGTGTTGAAGCTCATGTTAAGTTTTATATTAAGGCTACTGGATAGAAAAAGTGTTTTCTGATGATGTGGTGTAGCTGATTTTTATTTAGAATTACAATGTGCCTTGGTAACTCATTAAATATATGTGCCATGGTCATTTATTGCAGAGAAAATTGATACTCCTTTTTTTTCAGTCTAACAGATTGATATTAAACTTGTAATAGCAGAAACTTTTTTGTAGATCATATTAAGTTTTGTTTTTGTAAAAATTGCTCCTTCTGCGTTTGTTTCCTAATACTGTTTATCTAATATATTCTCTAAATCTCTCTCTTTTGGTGTATAGTTCTGATTTTATTGATACCACATAATCATATAAAGATTTTTAATGATGAAAATTACTTTTGTCACTTACAGAAACCAATGTCTTCTTAATGCAGTAGATATCAAGGGCCACTAGAGAAGAGGAACTAAAGATAAAGAACAAATAAAACGAGAAACCATAATGTATTTTTAGGTAGTATGTATGGTGAAAGTCTACACAGACAAAACCAGGTCAAACCGGAGATAGAAAAGGGTGGCATCTATGCTGTCACATATGATGTGACATGAAAGCTACCACAACTAGATAGCAGCACTGCTTGTACTCTAAATCTTATTGCACTTTTAGCACCTTGCTCATTCTTGTGCTATCAGCCTCCCAGTCCCAATAGATCAGAGTCAATCATGACTTCTGAGAGTGCCCCAAATATTGAAACTGTTGGTTCAATAATTCTTTTCCAGTGGAAATTACCTTTGAAAATTGTACATTATTACTCTGTAAACAAGTTAAATGAATGTGCTTTCTTTTCTGTTATGGTTATCTTAAAAACATAGTATATGCTTTGATTTGGAAATGTAGATAAACATGAAACTTTACTCAGTGCTTACTCATGCTCAACTGATAGTTATCAAGCAAGGAGATTTGGAGTAATAAAATACAATTTTATAATAATAATCATTAAATATTTCATAATTATTGCCGATACTGTGATTAACAATTAGCAGACATTACTTAATTTGAGTCTTTAAAAAACTCTAAGGGGCATTATTATTCTAATTTACAGCTAAGGAAAATGAAGTTCATAGAATCCTATAAGTTACCCAAGATCACCCAGCTAGTACCCAGTATATATTCTATAGTCATAATGTTGCCCATTGTTAAAGACATAATTTTCACAATAGTTTTATAAAAGAGTATCACATTAATCACATAATGAATGGAATATTAAACAGTAATAGTTTATCACACTAAATTCAGTAAAGATAATCACGTAGGTGCCAAAGTTACAGTTGAGAATTGAATCCAAGCCTGCCAGGCTCTTGAGTTAAGTCATGCTTTCTCCCACCCCCAACCAAATGTCTGCCTAATAAATTCATGAATTTAACAGTTCATTATCTGCCTAATTCCTCAACGAAAACTTCAAGAGTATTTGACAATATACTTTCTAGGTTCAGATCCTGCTTCTTCACAACTTTCAGATAGTTCCCAATTTGGGCAGTAAAAGTAAGCATTCCATGTGCATTTTATCCATCTGAAGGTCAAAGGAGGAAGCTCAGCTGTTTCAAAGTCCCGTGCGTCTTGAAATAGTGGAGATCATCAGTAGTTAGAGGGCAAAATGGAGTAAAAATCAGATCACACTATAAATAAGCAAACAATGGGAGAGCAACATTTGAAATAATAGCCACATTCACATCGCAGCTCTCCATCAGCTGGGTTCTGAGAAACTACCTCAGTAACAAATGTCGCTGGAAGTCTGAATGGCATTCAGAATGGCTCCTTGCCTGCTGGCTGAAATCCTCATCAGGGCAGGCTCCAAGAAGAAGTTATTTCACCTAACGCCTGTCGACTTCTATTAGATCACCCTGGGCATTAATTTCAATTTTCATGTTTCTGCACCATAAAAAAAAGGAAGAAAAAAACTTCATATGTGCCAAAGCTTAGCTGCCAACTGTTGGGAAAAAAATTTGATTTCTATTGAATACTGCACTTTGGAATGAAAGAAAACATTGTCTAAATGAAGCTGAGGCTCTCAGTCACCTATGCCTATATTACTGTGAAATCAATTATGTGAGCTCTTTCGAAAGTTACTGATTGTAGCAAATTGAATGGCCTTCATTTCAGCATAATTTGGAGAGGTTGATGTAATCAGAGACCTTACACCACAGTGAGATACAAGATTCGTGATATTCAGATGGGAAAAAAGCTACAGTGGTTAAGCTTGTTCCGTACCTTCCGCTTACCGGCTGTAACGTTTTCATAAGTACAAATGAAATTGTTTTGATGAAGGCAGTGATGGTTTTGAAGGGATGTGTGAGGGGGTAAGGGAGTGGAAATAAGGTTGCTGGAAATCTCACTATTGTCCTCATATGCAAGGAGGCTGCAAAATCTAATCCTAGGCCTAATTGGCTGCAAATGAAACACTTTAATATCATATCTTGAGTTATGCCCCAGAGCTGAGGTTCAAGCATAGATGTGAGCAGAGGTGAAATGCTTGATTTTTCTTGCTGTGAATGTTTGTTCCACTTCACTCTTTTGGAAGTCTAGAGGCCCAAATAATTGCTCTTCAAATTATAAATTGATTATCTCAACCCCGGGATGATTTTTGTCTTGAGAAAATTCCTGGCAGGTTTGGTTTCATTACATTTGCCAAAATGAAAAGTATTGTATGCATTTATAAATGGGAAACAGCATATTTGCAATCAAGTGTTTCTGCTTTGTAATAGGTCAATTGGTATTACCCAGTGTTGGGACAATATGATTTGTTCCGAATTAACAGCAAAGTGACTATATCCCATTGAGAGTTTGTGAGTTATGTGAGCACATGTTACTTGGCCTTTGGGACAAACGGGATGCTAAACAATAATGTACTTCTTGCAAGATGCTTGGGATGACGTCTAGCTTTGAGAATCAGTGTGGCTTTGATTTAGATGGACAGGCAATAGAGCTCTTTCCTTTGTATAAAGAAGTCTGCATTTGTTCTTCACTTATTTCAAAAATCTCAGTTCAAGAACAAAAACTTGGTGACTGTTTTCTCTGAATGCTGAGATAGCTCCTTTATTTGGAATTGACTCTTAGTTGTTGAGAGACCTTGATGCAGTGAGAAGAAAGGACCTGGTTTCAGTCTTAAATCATTTGCCTTGAATCTGTGGTTTACCTGACTGACTGAACTTCAGTGTCTTCCTGTGTATCTAGGATTTACTTTGTAGTTTAACTGAAGGATTCCATTGCAAAATACAGGTATGTTAGTGGACAGGTAATAAGGATGACAAAATATCAGTTATAATATCCACTCAACCAGATTGTAAGACCCATAAAACAATGGTACACTTTTGTCTTTGCATAGAATAACAGCTAATACATATTAGGTGTTCAGTTATTTCTTGCTTGATACAACATATTTTAGGTAGAAAACTGATTAGATGTCAAAAGCTTTTAGTTCAATACCAGATCTAACAGTGTACTCTTGGAAAAGACATTTATTTTTCTGGGTCTATCTAGTCTAATATATAAATTTAAAAAGTATACTTAAAAGCACTTATCAGACTTGTTTAAAACTAAATGGTGAAATACAAAAATTTATAAATTGAAATGCAATGATATTTTAATGTCAATGTGTGTATATATGGATTTACATATTAATACATGTATGTATATCATGTTTTTGGATGCTCATCATGAGCTGGACCAGCTTCTGTGTATGGTCTAACACATATACACACACATATACACACAGACACACACATTCTCTCTCTCTCCACATGAAAACTTTCTATACTTTTAAGCTACTTGATCAAGATATCTCTATAATATTCTATCCTAATTTAAAAATATAATACAATGTATTTTATTGAGGAAAACATTAATCATCAGCTAAAGAAACAATGGAAATTAAAGACGAGTGAAAAGTTAAAACACCAAGAAGGAAATAAAGGAAATTTATTCAGGATTTAGGGTTAGAAAATGACTTTTTCTGATAGAAGTACTACTAAGGAGGCAGAAGAGCTCAAGGCTTTCTCTCTTGATCCACAGAAAGACATACATGCTGGTAAGTACCAACCCCCAGGGCAGTTAGCCTCTAGCCCCAGGGAAGTTAGGTTGGACTTATTTAGATTTAGTTAGAATCAGTATGTATTAGGTATTAGTCTGGGTTCTCCAAGAAACAGAGCCAATAAAAATCATGAGAGATATATATCTATATCTGTATCTACGTCCAGTGAGAGAGAGAAAAAGATGGAGAGATAGAGTTTTATTATAAGAAATTGGCCGACACAATTGTGGGGGTTAGGAAGTTCCAAGATCTGCATTTGGCATGATATAGACCCAGGAGAGCTGATAGTGTAATTTCAGTCCAAATCCAAAGGCCTGAGAATCAGGAGAGCCAATGATATAAGTTCCAATCCAAATTCAAAGGCAGGAGAAGACTAGTATCTCAGCTAAAATACAAATCACACACAGAGAGAATTCTTTCTACCTCAGCCTTTTTTTCCTACTCAGACCTTCCACAGATTGAATGAGCCCCATCTTGGGAGAGGGCAATCTGCTTTATTCAATCTGCTGATTTAAGTGTTAATTTCATCCCAAAACCTTATAGTAAGAAAAAACTGCTGCCTCTTCTGTAATGGAAGTGTCCAGTGTCATCCATTTGCCATCAGAGAGCTGGTTGATTACCTTAAGTAATGATTCTGTATTAGAGACACAATGTTAGTTTCTGGTACAAGCAAATTGGGCACTCAGACGTGGTTATATCCAGGTGATTTTGGTGAATGGAAGTCTGTGCTGTTGAGTCCACACATAATATCCATCCCTGTCACCATGGCCTCTTTTTCGAGCCTATTGGGCAATGGCAGAGGTGGCTGGGGAGAGGCTGACTGATATCCACAGAATGGATCATTTTAGCCACTTCATTATTAAAATCCTCTTCTTTGGGGGAGCATCCACATCTTCAAATATCTTCTTTTTTTTGTTGTTGTTGTTGTTGCCTATTCAGAGATGTCTCTTCATATACCTCTTCTCCAAATTTCCTTGTCACGGATTATCTAATGCTGTTCCTTTCAAGACCCTGACCATCCACTGGTCACAGCTCATAAATCAGTATACAGTTAAATGGCTGGTCATTTCTCCTTTCAAGTAGACAACCAGGTCCGCTCCTCAAAGTTCTGCCCACTGGGAAGATTTCTCTTCACCACTATCCTCTAGGGATACCCACGGCCTAACCAAGTTAACATATAAAATTAACCACCACGCAGCTTTCCTCTTCAGAAGGAAAAATGATATTACCACAGAGCTGGAACTCCATGCTCTCAGCACTCCCTCAATTATTGTCATGTGTACATGGGTTGAAATAAATGCTAATAGCATTCTTAAGAGAAAAAATTTAAACAAAACCCAGAAATATTAATAAAACAACATTACAGGAGAGATTTTTAACTACTTCAAGATAAAATTATTTTAAAAATAAAATCCAAAAATATGCACATTTTTACATAGTGTATACTAACTATACCTACCCTTTCTCTCTACTGTAATGGGTTTTAGTGGATTCCTATATTTTTTAGCATATATACTGATAAACACACACATATGCACAATTTCAGTCCATCAGTTTTATCATTCAATCAAATATTTACTGAAACAAGTGAAAAAGTATAAGATATAACTTTTGCTTGAGATTATTTTATAATCATCTAGGGAAGAAAATCAAACACAAATAGTGGAGAGAAATTCAACTCTGTTTAATCCACTGCTAAAATTTGTGGAAGAGAGAATAAGTGTCATAAAGAGGAGAGTCAGATAGGGTGTGGAATATTTAACGAAGGAGAGATTAGGGCATGAAATGAACCTTGAGGGATACTTGGAAGAGGTAAGAAGGCAGGAAAACATACTTGACATGGATAAAACACATATTTAGACTGGATAAGGAAAGTGGACATAGTGTATATATATATATTTTTTTAAAGATTTTATTTATTTATTTGACAGAGAGAGATCACAAGTAGGCAGAGAGGCAGGCAGAGAGAGAGGAGGAAGCAGGCTCCCCGCGGAGCAGAGAGCCCGATGTGGGGCTCGATCCCAGGACCCTGAGATCATGACCTGAGCCGAAGGCAGCGGCTTAATCCACTGAGCCACCCAGGCGCCCGACATAGTGTATATTAATGCTATTTTAAGATTCTGTCAGAAGCAACTTATGTCTTGGATAAAAAACACAGTTTAACTGTATTCTAGCTCTTTTATCTCCTTTATCTGAACATCTTTCTTAGCACAAACAGTTCAACAGATAGTCTAGTATATAAAATGCCTAAGTGTATTTCTTCATGTAAATCCAAGAGTTGCCATTTTGCTTTTCTCTCTCTTACTTCATACAAGCAGTGTTGTTATGATCATTCTTTTTTAAAATAAATATTTTGGCTGCATTTATTCCGTCCCATAATACCACAGTCAGTATTTGTGTTCACTCAAAAATAAATGCTATCCATATTATCCAAATAAATTTATTTCACATTAAAAACCATTAACATGTCCTGTGCCATATGAGTCATATGATAGCCTCTACCAGTCCAGTAATGAGACTTCACCCCTGAACTGTCAGGGCTTTTTCCTAACATAATATTGAAAATATCAGAGAAAGAATCTAAAATAATTGGAGAAATATTATTTCTAAAACTAATATTAAAAAAAAATCAGAACTCTTCAGTAATAGACTAAATCACCGCGTGAGTGCCCTGTTAGTGAAGACATTCAAAGAGAGATGGGGTGACCTGTTTGTTCTTTTCAGACTGCTGGAAGAGAAATTGTGATTTTTTTTTTAAAATATTTTATTGATTTGACAGACAGAAATCACAAGTAGGCAGAGAGAGAGGAGGAAGCAGGCTCCCCGCGGAGCAGAGAGCCCGATGCGGGGCTCGATCCCAGGACCCTGAGATCATGACCTGAGCCGAAGGCAGAGGCTTTAACCCACTGAGCCACCCAGGCGCCCCGAGAAATTGTGATTTAGACCAGGGTTTGTATACTTTAAGACTCCTGTGCTCAGCCATACTGCCCTAGACTTCCACTACTCCCACTAACTTTCAGACTTTCAGTTTCCTCATCTTAAGATGGATATAATCAAACCTATCTCATTCTTTTCCATGAGGATTAAATTGCATACTATCTTTACGGTACTTAGTTCAGCATCTGGAATCCATTGTAATCCCTACCCCACATGTCACCCATTGTTACTAGCTTCACTAGGAAAGATAATCACTCCCAAATGCCAAGATACAGTTAAAATGCTAACACCTCCAAGATCCTTTTCCTGATTCCCCTAGTTGAAAGTTTTGCTTCCTAAATGTAATGCATAGTTATTTGTACCACTCTGTTAATACTTATCACTATCTAAACATGTATTTAATTTCCTCTGCTTCATTGTCAACTTCTTGAGAACAGGGACCACAATGCAATTCATCTGTATATCCTCAGGAAATGAATAGGGTAATAACAATAATGCACAGTTATTGAGGACTGATATGTGTCAAGTACTCTCTCTTTGGCTCTCTTATGCTTCTCAGTGATCCTATGTCAAAGGTAGTAGTATTATTACCAGTTTGTAGGAAAAATAAAAACAAGAAGCCCTTAGTTTCAGCAGGTTCTGCAACTGGCTGAAATAACATAGCTAGCTGAGAACTTGAGCTAGGTTTTGAAACAAGATTGTCTAATTCCAGAACTCATCTCTTAACCTTTGTTTTTAAATGTAGTGGTCTTGACCTGAATCTAGCCTTTGGCAGTGGGGATTCATTTTACTATTTCTGTCATAATAAGCCTGTTTATCTTAACCAGGAGATGGAGAGAGTTCTAGCTGGAAGTTAGCATAGCATTTTCACATTGGGGGGTTACTAACAAAAGATCTCGCCAAAACAGAGCAGTGTCAGCTGGGAAAGACTAGGTCCAGACATAAATACTGTGGAGGCCTTGGTGGAGACAGGCTTTACTATAGGAGATAGGCAGGAAGGAAGATTGGACACAGACCAGAAAGAAGAGTTTCAGATACTGTGCCCATACAAGCAGCTGCTATCAGGCAGATCCACCAGGGAGAAAGGGGAGTATCTTAACTGGCAGATGATGCATGAACATGTCTCAGAATAGAACCATATGCAGAAATCCGATAGAATAGTATTTGAAGTTCAGTTCTCTGGCTGATCTATGGCTTTTTCTCTCAGAGGAACTTCTTAGAGGAAAGTACATTTCTGGTCCTGGAGGAACTATATATCAAGACAGGGACAGAGGTTGAGAATATAAGACAGAGATCTAGTAACCACAAAAGGAAAGAAGTTGCTGATTTCATCTCAGGCTCAAGACAGACACTTTGTGTGCTAGAAAGAGGTATGAGGTCAGAGACAAACTATGACCACTGTTGACATGAAGATGAACTAATTGAACTGTAAACCCAAGCTTTGTAACCCAAGCTTTTGGTAGAGCTGAAATTATGTTCAATATGTCTATACCACTGTAGACTTTTGAGGAAAAATAACTGAATAGATCCTGATGGGCATATTTTGTAGCGAGAGCCAGATTTATTGAATCCTATTGAAATTAAAGCTATATTAAAATTTAATGTAAATATCTAAAGTAGTTTTCTAATAAGTCCATAACCAAGATTCTATCTCTTGACAGATAGAAAAAGACAGACAATACAGAAATAATGACAGCATATCTATTAGTATTTCGATTATAGCTTTGTTTTTCAAACTTTGACATTTCTCAGAGTTACCTAAAGAGCTTGTTAAAGCACAGGTTTCTGGCCCCACCTCCAGAGTTTCCAATTCATTGTGTCTATGGGGAGGCCTGGTAATTTGCATTTCTAACAAGTTTCCATGTGACACTGATGATGTAGGTCAAAGATCACAATTTGAGAACCCCTGAATCAGTAAAACTTTTCTGAACTGTCACTAATAAGAACTGATCAAAACAAAACAAAACAACAACAACAACAAAAATATGGGATTTGAGAAGTCTAAAACTTTATTACTAGATTCATGAATTCTCAGATTCTGAAACTTCCTTGTCCCTAACTAGGATATCTGCTACACCTCCCAGTTTCAGTGGTGAAACTATGGTATCTTCCAGATAGGTCCTCAATGGGATTTACTCTGCTATTTTGTTTCCACCCACATGTTAACATGACATTATTAAATTTTCTTGAAATCAGTAAAGTTTCCTTCCAAACATCCCTGATTTTCTAATTATTTATCTGACTTAACCTAAAAATTTTGGATCATACATTTGATATGAAGAAAAATATTGGCAAAAAAAAAAAAGATTTTGAACAGAGATATGGAGAAGTGAGGCATAATCACATTTCCACAAGGATTAAGTCAGAACTCACAGCAATGGCAGAGTTGGAGAGCAGGTGTCCAGAATTAATTCACATAGCCTCATGACATTAATGGGAGTCCTGTGGCTTCATTCCCAAGCACCACTTTGAACATTCATCCCAAGATAGGAATTAGTACAATGTAGTTCCTGCACTGCTGGGTCTTATTGCTTAATTAATGTGATCATAATGACAGCGGTGGACTCTAAATTTTCCATGTCACTTCATGTCCTATAAAGTTTCAATAAAGTAATGAGCTTCAATAGTAGATGAGTCATTTGCATTGAGAGTAAGTGAGAAGCTTAGAGGCAGTGTCTACCATTAAAAAGAGGTTATGCAAAGATATTGGCTGAGAAAGACATATGATATATACTAAGTTTTAGTATTGATGGATTTGCATCTCAGAGCTAAATTCTGAGAATTGACTTATTTATTTGTACCATCTCTCCATTGAGGAGAAAAACAATGTGTTAACTTGTTATACTGTTGACTATCAATTTTTCCTTTAAACAGGTGGTTATAAACTCTATGTATAAGATATTGCCTTAAACATTCTGGGTGTGGTAGAGTTGCGGGGTTGGAATAAGCAAAGGATGTATACCCTATCTTCGTACAATTACATACAGAAACAATTTCCTCCATGTTCCTAGATTTACTGTCCTTTTCCTGCCTTTATATCCTACATACCATCTGTAACATTTCAGACTGTTGACTGTCTCTTCTCAGATTTTTCTTCTTGCTAGTCTGTAATGTTATTAAAGTGTTTTTGTCCTCCATCTATAACCCTGACATTACTCTTATCCTTTGTTCCTCATTAATATGACACTTCAGTGTAAGGAACCTCCTGGATTATCATCTTAACTTTCTTCTCTGCCTCTTCTTTACTGTTTCTTTGGTTATCTCATGTATTTGCACAACTTAAACTACCACTGCAAGCAGAACAGATTTTTAAAAAATATATTGGAGAGACAAAGAATGAAATGTGTGGCTAAAATACACAGGATGTGTAATAATCCATCCTGACCCCATGTTATATTTGAGCAAAACTGCCTCTGCTCTTGTGTTTAATAAGGTAACAATAGTGTTTAATGTAAGATAACAACTATCTCTACACTCGTGTTTAATAAGGTAGCAATAAAATAAAAGTAATAAAAATAAATAATTGTACTCTTTTATATCCTGCACCATGCCCAGCCACATGTGAAGTTATGAATTAGCAGAACATGAAGCTATTTGGAAATGCATACTTTCAGTTTCTGCACTAGAATGCCTACTTACTGGTATAGAAACTTACTTCTCTGAATTTTTACCCTGCTTGTGGTCTAGAAGGCTGTTTATGTCTTCTCTTTCCAAGTTCAGTGTGCTTCAAAGAAGCGAGGATATTCATTTTCCTCAGTGCATAAATGTATGCCATAGTGAAAATGATGGGAAGCTTTAATTCATGGGCTGGCAAAAAATGACAGTCTCAGGATCTCAAGTTTTTGAGGCTTAAGGGTCACCAGAAAACTTTAAAAGTAGCATTTCATATTATCTTCCCAATTATCTGAAGATAAAATCTTAAAATTTACAAGAATAAGTAAATAATCTACCCCCTTTCATTATGATTTTGATGCCACAAGTTTTTGCAGTATGGATCTTATATTTAGATAATCTTTAGATAAGCCAGGTACAAAGCAGGAAAATGTACATCATCATTGAGACTTGAGTACCAAAATATCTAGTCTCCAATATGTATCAAATATCAGGAATGGAGTACATAAAATTCTGAAGGACCAGCATGTTTACCAGGAAGTCAGGAAAGGCCTAAGTTTGTAAGAAGAGTCAGAATATTGAAAGGAAAACTAAAAGAAAATAGGATGACACTTGTTCGGGGTGGTTTAATTACAGTCAACCCAAACACTTATATAAGTATTGCAGGCCAAGAAAAAAAAATATGCAACATAAAGGAATAGGATCAAGGGTATTTGATTGTTCCAGAAAGTTCCTCCCCTAATCTTTTACATAATTTTTATGGAGCAGAAACCAAACCTCCTAGATAGAACTGGTTCTCAGCCATCACGTGGGAACAGACAAAGAGAATCAAACGCCACAGAATACTAGAATAGAAGACTTCCGAGAACACCACGGTCAACAATCTTCATTTTTTTTTTTTTTTAGATTTTTTTTTTATTTATTTATTTGACAGAGAGAAATCACAAGAGAGGCAGGCAGAGAGAGAGGAAGGGAAGCAGGCTCTCCGCTGAGCAGAGAGCCCGACGCGGGACTCGATCCCAGGATCCCGAGATCATGACCTGAGCCGAAGGCAGCGGCTCAACCCACTGAGCCACCCAGGCGCCCCAACAATCTTCATTTTATACAGGGTAGAACCTGAGTCCCAGATAAGGAAAAACATATGCCTAGAAAAATGTAAAATGTTAAAGTCATAGGTAGAACAAAACCACACCATCTAATTTCCAGCCCCAATTGTCTTTCATCTGAGTTTAGTGGTGATAAAATCCGAAGAGCTAATATTACATGTGCATATATGTATAAACCCATTTTAGAAGGTGTGTACCATTTACCCTTCTCAAGACCTTGGTTGTACAGAGGACATTAAATTACAGACCTTAGATATACAAGAACAGGAGCAATATTATGAGGTCATAGACCACATTTGCTTACTCATTTCTGCCTCATGATCCACTTAACCTAATTTTGATCTCTCACCCAATATATTATTTATTTCTAAAGGTTCTCTCTGTTTTCTAAGCAAGGATACCACTGAAATTTTGGCTCCAAATTAAGACAAATGGTCATGTGATGAGGCATTCACCTTGGGAAGAAATTTTGCTCTGAACTAAATCAAGACCATCACTTATACCACTGACAATCAGTAACAGTTTGGTTGCTTAAATCCCTGTCCCATGTATTTATTTTTTGCAGTAAAAGATCTAACTCAAAGATGGAGTATATGTTATTTAACAGAGTAGTGTACAATTTCAAAAATTGCTTTTTCTATTACTCCTTGCAGCTTTCTAAAACCATTTAAAATCCCATGTATTTATTTGTAACTATTCTTAAACCAAATGTTAATCTGTAGGCCAGTTTCTGAAGCTGTTTTGCAATCTCACAAGTCACTTGGAAGTGCCCAAAGGGGCCCCAAGTGGATTCCTTAGGTTTTAACTGAATTCCTATATTAAAGACATTTTGTGAGAATATTTCGGTTAGCATAGTATAAGCAGAATGATAATGGCTTGTATGTGTTAATGTCTTAAATCCCCTGAGAGATACTAAACTTTGTACATTACCTCAAGTCCAGATACTAATTACTGTTGCAAGGCCTAAGGCCTGAGTACATAGGACTGGTGACCTGCTGTTGGAAGATTCCACAGAAACATATTTTTTATAGAAGAGTTGAAAAATCTACCTAGTAGGAGATCATCTGAAGGAAAGAAGTTCCACCTGATTAACTGACCCAGGAACAAAGGTTTGGCTTCAAATAAGCCGATGGACTAGGATCCTAAGGCTTGAAGTCTGAAACCTCAGGAGCCTTATGGCAGGAGCCCTAAGAAACAAGGAAGAGTGGTTTCACAAAAAACTTGAGAGTTTTGAAGTGTAAGTGTTACATTCTTGGGATTCCTCTAAATAAATATAATGCAAAGTTGACAGAGGTGGACCCCACTTTACCTTGGAAATAGGTAGAGGTTGAACATCTTAGACTTCTATGAGTTTAGATTCTCACCAGCAGTGTACATTGAAACATTCCAGGAGATGGTATTGTCCCCCAGAGGTGTGGCTAAAACCACATCACCCAGTGTTGCAATGAGAATGCCAATAATGAGACGTTGGAGCCTAGAGATAGAGTAGCAAGACTTCGAGAAGCAATAATTTTGCTAAAGGGATGTTCTTTAAAGACTGGCACTGTGATGATTATAAACATTGGTGAAATGCCACTTATAGATTCTTAGATGTACTCTAGGAAAATTTGCAGGGGACTTCAACTTGAATTAGATAGAAGAAAGAAACCTATTGTATAGGCATTATTGCTATTGATGAGAGCTCTTTTATACTCAAAGGTTAATAGGACCAGAAAAACTTCAGGTGACATGCTTGTAAGCTTTGTCTCTTCCTGTTCACTAGCCAGCCATGGGTATTTATACATCCCGTAACTTCTGTTTGAGTTACTTTTTATCAAAGTTCCAGAAGATTTTATATCCCTGAACGGCAAAGTCAATATTCTAAAGTGAACATTTTCTCAGTCACCTGAGTTCACTATGATCTGATTCTTTTCTGAATTTGCATATTAGTTTTTGCCCATACCATTCATTTAGTGGTGATTTTTAAAAATCAATTAATCTTTTTTAATTGAAGTATAGTTGATATTTGCAAACACCACTACGGATTCATTTGTGTCATTCCTATATTATCTTGAATGCCTAAAACTGCAGGGATGTTCTTTTATTTTTCACAGGAGTGCACTCGATCTCTCTTTCTGGACTGCAAACACTGAGATTGTTGGGACTGGTCTTTATTTAGCTTAGAGTAGTTTCTGCTGTGTTGTAGCATGGTAGATACTAAAAAGTACTTGAATGAATGCATGAATGAAATGTTTAATTTTCCATCACTAAGGCTATGATAGTCTTATAGAAGGACATGCCCAGTTGCTCTTACATGGTTTGGTTCATCTATTTACTCTATATTGTAGCCAATAATAAATAAATGGTTGAATTCTTCCTCTCAGTAGGGTGTAGTGATTCCCTGGGACAATTTCTCATTTGTCAGAATTGCATTTTGATAAAAGCACAAAGAGGGAGGTAAAAAAAAAAATGGACAAAAATCTGCTGATAAATTTAAAAATTTTCACTAAAAACACAGCAGTAAAACAGCTGAAGCTCAAATGTAGAGAGAATCATGTCTCCTGAAAATAAATATCCCCCAAGCTCATAAACACCAAGGCTAGTGGTCAGGAATGAACAGATGTTTATTGCCTCATGCACCCTCTGCTACTCTGGGATAATCTCTTAAATATCCCAAATCCAGTTTGAATTTAAATTAGATTCATATTTTCCTTCACGATTATTCCATTAAAAATATCATATGATTAGCCAATTAAATGGAGGAAAAAAATCAGTAGGAGAGCAATCCCCTTTAATATTTTCAATTAAGATGTAGTGTGGCCAATAAAAACGGCTTACATTTTCATTTTATGGGTACCTATGGAGAGCATTATGACACAAATGACTCAGAAGAAGGTAATCGTTTCAAAATATATTGTAGTGGAAGACTGTAAACAGTGCAGTGTGTTAGCTTACGGGGGATGTGATGAAAATATAAAGTTTTTTTCAAAGGGGATTCATGTTTATTTTATAGTCTTTTAGGGTGCTTGTGCCTGCCAATTTGCAGCACATATTTCTAAAATGCCATGGACTGTTCTCTCCTAAGGAAGGGTTGGAAGGTGAGGATATACCCATTAGGGGATAATATGTTTTTAAGGAGAAGAGAGTCATGTAGCAACTCCATCCTGTCTGCTGCCTGGGTTTGAAATGGAACTTCACTAGGGCATACTATAAAGCCTTACTCCCTTATAGGACCATAAGGAGAAGGCCAAAAGGCTTGGGCTACAGGATGTCAAATGCAGCAAGGAATATGGAAAAGTTCTCCTAGCACAACATCAGGCATTTGAGATCTGTAACAGCTGAAAGTTAGACTGAATTATTTTGTCTGATTTCTTGAGATTGTTCTTAATGGTTATAGTATGTTGTAGCATGTTGTTGGTTTCTTTTTCTTTTTTTTTTTTTAAGATTTTACTTATTTATTTGACAGAGATCACAGATAGGCAGAGAGGCAGGCAGAAAGAGAGGAGGAAGCAGGCTCCCCGCTGAGCAGAGAGCCGGATGCAGGGCTCCATCTCAGGACCCTGAGATCATGACCTGAGCCGAAGGCAGAGGCTTAACCCACTGAGCCACCCAAGTGCCCCTGTTGTTGTTTTCTTAAACAAGCTTTTCTGCTCATATGATTTCATTGTATTATGCCAACAATGACAAAATTCTCATGGGCTAGAGAGAGTCCTCAATCCCCTGTATTAAATTTTTTAAAACTAGTTTGATTTAGAATTTATATACTTGATTTTGACTAGGAAAGAGTTTATCAAGACCATATTGGCTAAGGATTGCTCCTTGCACATAGAGATTTAATAAATATTTACTTAATCTTCTATGTAAAAACAAACTAATAATACTGATAACTCTTCTCAACAACCTGAAGCAGTAATGCAAAAAATCAAAGCACTTGCGGACTAAATGCATGCTCCTAATAATAAAATTTTAATTTAAAAAAAATCTTAAATTAAAAATAATTATGCTTATAATGTGTCAGATCCTGTTGTGATTATTTAATATACATCCCTCAGTCTTTATCATAATCCAGTGAGATTGGTATTATCATCAGACTCAACAAAGACCACATAGCTTGCAAGTGGCAGCGGGTTGAAGTATAATCACAGTATCTAGGGCCGTATTAGTACATAGTTCATCTCATGGTTATATATACTTGATACTGTTCTAAACACAGGAAATACTGGAATAAGCAGAGGTGAGCAAGTCAATCATAATCCCTTCCCTCATGAAATTTACATTTTATCTTATTTTGTATATAATTAAAACTTATTTCCCAATCTACTTGATAAGGTTTCTACTATTTTTATGTCTGATGAATAATTTAAAATGTGAGGCAGAATATTGAACCAAAGCCTTCTCCTTATTTGTAGCTTGTGTTCACATAGAGTGAGCCTTGTGTTTTATATTTTTGTGTTTAGCCAGTAATTACATAAACTACATCAACAATTAATTCATGTCCCTGACTTCTGGAATGAATCAGATTTATTCTTTGCATACAAGAAAATCAATAATAACACTATGATTATTTTTGGCCACAGGCAAAAATGAAGTCTAGAAGTTTGTTGTTTTCATTACTTCACCCCTGTACAACTAATTCTGATATCTTGATCCATCCCGGTTTTTGTTGTTGTTGTTGTTTTCAAATTGTATTATAAGAAGTATTTTACACATATTCATCTTAGCTGGAACATCACTCATTTCGGGAAAGTTTTAGTTTTCGTTATGATCAGGTTTTAAGTGGAAATATATCGCACTCTGAAAGTGAAATTTCAGGGCCCACACTGTGATTGAAAGACCCTTATAGGTTTGGATGTCTTCAGTGCTGTCCCTAACATTGTATCACATACAGTTAATGGCACTATCCATATACATACAACTTTGATAAATATTTGCTTTGCCTATCTCCTTCCATCACTTCTCAGTTTACTCATCTATAAAATTCAAACAAAAATATCTATCTTTTAGAATACTCTACTTAGTAGATATTATAATATCTACATTATATAGGTATTTTATCTATATTATAGATACATGCTATTCCTTATATATAAGGAATATATATATATTTGTGTCTGTGACAATACCAAGAGTGAGCCCTAAAGTAAACTATGTGCAATGCTAAGAGTGAACCCTAAGGTAAACTATGGACTTTGGGTGATTATGATGTGCCAGTGTAGATTAGCTTAGTAGATGTACCACTGTGCTGGGGGATGTTGATAGTGAGGGAGTCTGTCCATGTTTGGCAGCATAGGTTATATGGGAAATCTCAGTACCTTCATCTCAGTTTTGCCATGAACCTATTAACTAGTCTAAAAAAATAGTGTCTTAAAAAATAATTGTCAATGTCGAATGGGGATAAGCATGTAGAGCAAATCTAACTCTCATATACTCCTGTTGGAACAAAATTTTACAGACACATTAAAAATCTGTTTAAAGTTAAATATGCATTTATCACATAACTCAGCAGTCCACTCTTAGATATTTATCTAAGTGAATTAAAAAGTACGGACTTTGAAGTTTATAGAAACTTTATTTATTATCACCAAAAACTGGAAGCAACTTGATCCTTCTACAGGTAAATCCATAAACGTTTGGTATACATCATTGCAGTGGGATACCACGCAGTTATTAAAAAAAAAATGTACTAATGATTCACATGGCATCCATGAATCTTAAGCACATTTTGCTAATTGAAAGAAGTTAAATTTTTTAAAAAGCTGTGTATCATGTGTTTTTGTTTTTGTTTTTAACTTAAGTAGCATTCTGTAAAGAGTGAAACTATAAGAAATTTATCAGTGGTTGCCAGTGTTTGCAGTAGGAGAATGTATTATCTATAAGGAATAGCATGAGGACCATTTGGGAGTAGGAGTTGAGCTCTATAGCACTGTGATGATATATGAATGTCTATATGCATTTTTTCAAATCTATAGAACTGTGAACACAAATAATAAATTTTATATATTTTTTAAAGATTTATTTCTTTTGTTGGGGGTGAGGGAGGTCAGAGAAAGAGCTAGAGAGAAACTTAAGCAGACTCTCCAATGAGCTTCCAGTGCAGGGCTCTATCCCATGACCCTGAGATCATGACTTGAGCCAAAATCAAGAGTTGGATGCTTAACCATCTGTGCCACCCAGGTACCCCCCAAAATAATAAATTTTATAGTATGAAAGTCAAAAGAAGAGATCAGCCAAGATTTTGGGAGAACTCAAGATGGAATGCAGATTGTGACAACTCTGATAGTACTACAAATTAGTAAAATAACTGCCCTGGGAAGTATATAAGAAAGGAGCTGATCTAATAAATTTTGGGAAACAATTTGTTTTAATTTTTTAACTGAAAGCTTTTCCGTTAAGGTCAGGAACACGGCAGGGATGTCCATTATCACCACTGCTATTCAACGTAGTACTAGAAGTCCTAGCCTCAGCAATCAGACAACAAAAAAAAATTAAAGGCATCCAAATTGGTAAAGAAGAAGTCAAACTATCACTCTTCGCAGATGATATGATACTATATGTGGAAAACCCAAAAGACTCCACTCCAAAACTGCTAGAACTTGTTCAGGAATTCAGTAAAGTGTCAGGATATAAAATCAATGCACAGAAATCAGTTGCATTTCTGTACACCAACAACAAGACTGAAGAAAGAGAAATTAAGGAGTCAATCCCATTTACAATTGTACCCAAAACTATAAGATACCTAGGAATAAACCTAACCAAAGAGACTAAGAATCTATACACAGAAAATTATAAAGTACTCATGAAAGAAATTGAGGAAGACACAAAAAAATGGAAAAATATTCCATGCTCCTGGATTGGAAGAATAAATATTGTGAAAATGTCTATGCTACCTAAAGCAATCTACACATTTAATGCAATCCCTATCAAAATACCATCCATTTTTTTCAAAGAAATGGAACAAATAATCCTAAAATTTATATGGAACCAGAAAAGACCTCGAATAGCCAAAGGAATATTGAAGAACAAAGCCAAAGTTGGTGGCATCACAATTCCGGACTTCAAGCTCTATTACAAAGCTGTCGTCATCAAGACAGCATGGTACTGGCACAAAAACAGACACATAGACCAGTGGAACAGAATAGAGAGCCCAGAAATCGACCCTCAACTCTATGGTCAACTAATCTTTGACAAAGCAGGAAAGAATGTCCAATGGAAAAAAGACAGCCTCTTCAATAAATGGTGCTGGGAAAATTGGACAGCCACATGCAGAAAAATGAAATTGGACCACTTCCTTACACCACACATGAAAATAGACTCCAAATGGATGAAGGACCTCAATGTGAGAAAGGAATCCATCAAAATCCTTGAGGAGAATGCAGGCAGCAACCTCTTCGACCTCAGCCGTAGCAACATCTTCCTAGGAACAATAGCAAAGGCAAGGGAAGCAAGGGCAAAAATGAACTGTTGGGATTTCATCAAGATCAAAAGCTTTTGCACAGCAAAGGAAACAGTTAACAAAACCAAAAGACAACTGACAGAATGGGAGAAGATATTTGCAAACGACATATCAGATAAAGGGCTAGTATCCAAAATCTATAAGGAACTTAGCAAACTCAACACCCAAAGAACAAACAATCCAATCAAGAAATGGGCAGAGGACATGAACAGACATTTCTGCAAAGAAGACATCCAGATGGCCAACAGACACATGAAAAAGTGCTCCACGTCACTCGGCATCAGGGAAATACAAATCAAAACCACAATGAGATATCACCTCACACCAGTCAGAATGGCTAAAATTAACAAGTCAGGAAATGACAGATGCTGGAGAGGATGTGGAGAAAGGGGAACCCTCCTCCACTGTTGGTGGGAATGCAAGCTGGTGCAACCACTGTGGAAAACAGCATGGAGGTTCCTCAAAATGTTGAAAATAGAACTACCCTATGACCCAGCAATTGCACTACTGGGTATTTACCCTAAAGATACAAACATAGTGATCCGAAGGGGCACGTGTACCCGAATGTTTATAGCAGCAATGTCTACAATAGCCAGACTATGGAAAGAACCTAGATGTCCATCAACAGATGAATGGATAAAGAAGATGTGGTATATATACACAATGGAATACTATGCAGCCATCAAAAGAAATGAAATCTTGCCATTTGCGACGACATGGATGGAACTAGAGCGTATCATGCTTAGTGAAATAAGTCAATCGGAGAAAGACAACTATCATATGATCTCCCTGATATGAGGACATGGAGAAGCAACATGGGGGGGTAGGGGGATAGGAGAAGAGTAAATGAAACAAGATGGGATTGGGAGCGAGACAAACCATAAATGACTCTTAATCTCACAAAACAAACTGGGGGTTGCTGGGGGGAGGTGGGATTGGGAGAGGGGGAGCGGGCTATGGACATTGGGGAGGGGAGGCGAACCATAAGAGACTATGGACTCTGAAAAACAACCTGAGGGTTTTGAAGGGTCAGGGGTGGGAGGTTGGGGCAACCTGAGGGTTTTGAAGGGTCAGGGGTGGGAGGTTGGGGGAACAGGTGGTGGGTAATGGGGAGGGCACGTTTTGCATGGAGCACTGGGTGTTGTGCAAAAAGAATGAATACTGTTACACTGAAAAAAATAAATAAAATGAAAGTGAAAAAAAAAAAAAAACCTCCCAAAAAACAAGAGGAAAAAAAAAAAAAAAAGAAAGCAAAATGTTTTCATGTGATTCATATATTTATAAATATTTCTATTTATAATATACATGGTATTTATATATTTATTATACATTTATATATAAATAATGTAAATTTTTTTTTTCTTTTTTCTTTGAAAAAAAGAAAAAAAATAGGTACGCTATTCTAGCATACCTAGAATATTCTAGCATACCTAGCATCTAGGTATGCTAGAATACCTAGCATAGGTATTCTAGAAGTGTGTTGCTTACTTTCTAAGTAATAGATCAATGGCAGTTATCTTTTCTTTTTGTTGATTTCTAGCCTAAATCCATTGCAGTAAGATATCAAATGATGACTCTGTTCAATTTAAAAAATATATATATTGAGGGTGTGCTTTACAAAACAATGTATGGTAAATTTTTGTGTATAATCCAGGCACATTTGAAGCAAAGGCACATTCTGTCATTGTTTGGTGCAATGTCTATATATGTCAGTTCAGACATGCTTGTTATTTGGTATTGTTCAAATCTCCTATATAATTCACTGATTTTTTTTTAAGATTTTATTTCTTTATTTGACAGACAAAGATCACAAGTAGGCAGAGAGACAGGCAGAGAGAGAGAGGAGGAAGCAGGCTCCCCGCTGAGCAGAGAGCCTGACACGGGGCTTGATCCCAGGACTCTGGGATCATGACCTGAGCCGAAGGCAGAGGCTTTAACCCACTGAGCCACCCAGGTGCCCTTAATTCAGTGATTTTTAATTGTTTGGTTTTTCTATTGAGTATTGAAAGAAGTATGTTAAAATATCCTTTTATAATCATGGATTTATTTCATCTGTTTTTTGTACACTTTAATTTGCTTTATGTATTTTGACACTGTTACTAGGACATGGAGATTTAGCATTGTGATATATTACTACTGGACTCACTCTAACCATTATGAATTGTTCCCTTGATAATTGCTTTGGCAGCGTATCACAAATATTTACATGTTGTATTTTCCTTTTAAAACAGATGTAAGTACTCAATTTTTCTTCTTTAATTTTTTTTCTTTTACCCACAAGTTATCTTAAAGTATATTATTTAGTTTCCAAATTTCCAAATATTTACAAATTTTCCAGAAATATTTCTATTAATTCCTAATTTAAGTCCATTGTGATTAGAGAATGACTTCATACTTTTAAAATCCATTGAGAGGTTTATTTATTTTTATTGCCCCAGAATGTGGTCTATCTTGGAAAATGCTCTGCATGTGCTTAAAAAGAACATGTGTGTTCCGATGTTGTTGGTCATCATGTTCAATAAATGTCAATTAAAATAACTTGACTAATATTCACATTTCCTTATCTTTACAGATGTTCTATCTATTCTATCAGTTATTGAGAGAGGGGTATTAAAATATTCAAATATAATTGTATATGTATCTATTTCTTCTTGATATTCTTTCAGCTTTGTTTTGAAATTTTGAAATTTTATTATTAGATACATAAAAATTGAGGACTGTTGTATCCTCCTGATGTGAGACCTCATTGTCATTATGAAATGACCTTCTTTATCCCTGGTAAGTTTTGTTTTTATTTGGTATTAAAATAAGTACTCCAACTTTATTTTCATTACTGTAATGTTTTTCCCATTCTTTACTTTTATTTTAATTTAGCAGTGTTTTACATTTAGAGTGTATTTCTAGCAGACAGCGTATAGTTGGGTCTTAAATTGTTAATATCTTTAAATTATTTACAACTAGTGTGATTATATGGTTAGGTTTAAATGTCTCATTTACATACAACTAGTGTGATTATATGGTTAGGTTTAAATGTCTCATCTTGTTATTGGTTGTTTACTACATTTATTATTTGTTCCCATTTTCTTCCCTTCTTTGAATTTTTATTTTTTTATTTTACATTGTATCTTATTTTTTGGCTTCTTAGTTTGACACTTTTATTTGACAGTTCCTTTAATATTTACAGTGTTCATTTTTAACTTATTACACTCTCCCTTGTGGTGATCTTATGTCATTTCTCATAAAGTCTAAAAACTTTACAATTATAAATGTCTACTTCTTGCTCTCCATCCTTTGTATTATCAGACATTTTATTTTATATATCTATAAAATCTATAATAACTACAATTAACTTCTGCATTTGAAATAATTTCTGTATGATAATCCACATAGTGGATCCACACAGTGGATTGTGTTCCTTGTATAGACTTAATTGTGCTTCTGATAAAATTTCCCTCCTTCCTAAAGTTCTTCCTTTAAATTTCTGATTGTGAGGTTCTGCTATTTATAGTTTCAGGTTTTGTTTATTTGAATGAGTATTCATTAGCTTTCACTTTTTTTTTAGCTTCCACTTTCTAGGAAAAATTTTATTGGATGTGGAACTCCAGATTGATAGCTTTTTTGCTTTAGTCCCTTTAGCACTTTAAAGATGTTACACTATGATCTTGTGGCTTGCATTGTATCTGAGATATCCACTAACATTCTGGACTTTGTTTCTTTGTATGCAATATTTCTTTTTTCTTAATTCTTTTAAGATTTTCTCTTTGTTACTGATTTTGAGAAATTTGGTAATCAGTATAGTTTTTTGTGTGTGAGAGTATGTGTGTAATTTTTTGCTTGGTTTCATTGAGTTTGTTATATATGCAGATTTATAATTTTAATTTTATCTGGATACATTTTGACAATATATTTTTTTTCTCCCTTCCTCTTCTCCTCTCATTTGTGGACTCAATTATGCATACAGTACATTTGAAGTTCTTTCCCATCTCAGTAATACTTTGTTCATTTTTATTTCTTTTTTTTCATTTTTCATTTTTGATAGTTTCTGTTGTAATGTCTTCAAGTTCACTTATCCTTTTATCTACAGTATTTAGTCTTCTGTTAATCTCTTCCAATATTGTTTTTGTCTCAGCCTTTATCTCTAGCAGCCTGATTTTCATCTTTTTCAAGAAGATATCTTACCTATCTATAGGTAATCTAAGAATATATCTAATAGGTAATATCTATATCTAATAGGTATATCTAATCCTATACCTATATCTAATAGGTAATCTAAGGTATATCTAAAGTATATTTAACTTTTAAACATACATGGTACAATTATATTAATTGTTTCAGTGTTTCTGCCAATTTCAATTTAGGTAAATTTTAATTGGTATTTCTTCTCACCATGGATCATCATTTCCTATTTTCTTATATGCCTAGTAATTTTTTATTGGATGCTAGCTACTATTAATTTTACCTTTTTGGATGCTGGATATTTTTGATTGCTTATATTTTGAAGCTTTCTTTTAGCACATAGTTAAGTTACTTGTACACAGTTTAGTTATTTCAGGCCTTACTTTTAAAATGTTAAGTGGACCAGAATTGTGTTTGATTCATAGTTAATTACTTACTGCTACTGAGGCCAGACCATTTTGATTACCCTACATAACATGAATTATTCTAGTGTCATAGCAATTATGAAGTTTTCTTCATAATTCTTCATAAAAGAATTGGCACTATGCCAAGCTCTGTGTTAATGTTTTTTATGGTCTTCTAGTTCTTTTTGTCTTTCCTGGGACTCAGATAATTGTCTCACATGCATACATTGTTCTGTATCATGCTGAATACTCATATCTGAAGATGTTGGAATTTTTTCACTGATCAGATTCAGTTCTCAGTTACTCTATTCTGTAAAATGTAGCTGCTTTGATCTTCCTGGACTTTCACTCAGAGTGTCTATCTGGCTTTGTCTGGATTCCACCTTGCTGTGCTGCAGGCTGGACATTGTTTTAAGGCAGTAATCTGGGGTAATCACAGGTCTCACTTTGTTTTTCTTCTTCTTTTTTTTTTTTAAGATTTTATTTTATTTATTTGACAGAGAGAGATCACAAGTAGATAGAGAGGCAGGCAGAGAGAGAGAGAGAGAGAGGGAAGCAGGCTCCCTGCTGAGCAGAGAGCCCGATGCGGGACTCGATCCCAGGACCCCGAGAGCACGACCTGAGCCAAAGGCAGCGGCTTAACCCACTGAGCCACCCAGGTGCCCCTGTTTTTCTTCTTGTCTCTGAGGAATCACTGTTCTCAATTTCTTGATGTCTAGTATCTTAAAAACTGTTTTTTCCCTAAATTTTTGGGTTTTGTTTTGTTTTGGTGGTGGGGGGAGGAAAAGGAGAGTTTGGGTGACAGGGTAATCTAGCTATTGTTTATCCATGTTGGCCAGAAGCAAAAGTGCAAAAAAACTGGGTTATTTTAATAGTTTCTAACTGACATAATTCTGTTGGAACACCAATACAATATTTAGCTTATTTTGGGGGCATTTCTAAAGTCATCTTTTAGGAAAGTGGCTTTTGTTTTTTATGTACTTACGATGCTTTTGTTTTACCATTTAGAGTTCCTTATATATATCTCCATTCTTATTCTTTAAATCCTGATAATTGTTAAAGACATCCCTGAAACTGTTCCTGGATCCTTGAATATATTCTGGTTTATATGGGGACCCTATGACTTTATACAATACATTTGATTTTATGGTCTTAAAGTTTCTTTAGTATTAACATTATGTGTTATACTTTTTTTCTACCATTCATAGTATCTAGCTCATGTTATATATGTAGTATATGCTCTGTAAATAAACAAGTAGTTTTACTGCCAATGAAAAATATAGATTAAGATTTATCATTATACCAAATGACATTAAATGATATCTGGCTTATACTGCCTTAATTTAAAATTCTATAAATTTCAAGACTTCTACTCTGTTAAAATATACACAATACTTTAAAAAATTACAACCTTAAATAATAGTTCAGGAATATGTAAATGAAAAATGTCTCCTGAGGATTTCACATAAGGATGGGAGGCCTTATACCACGTGACAGGAATACTTTATGATCTTGTCTTTCTCAGAGGAGACTATGAATCTAATTCTGAGCTTCTCAAGAGAAAAAAATATTGGCATTTAATTAACACCATAAGGCAGACAAACATAGCTCAAGTGATCTTTATCTCTGATGTTTGCCTTGGATGCTTTCAGGAATAGAAAGCTTTCAACAATTTCATGCTTTTGTAGTACCCCTTTAAGGTACCTTCAGGCATCATGCATATAAGCTACATGCATAATATGGCTTTATTTATGGGGACACTTGCTGGGGCTTGTAAGAAGCTGTTTTTCATATTATTATTCAAATATCAAAATGATTATACTGTGTTACGTATGTAAGCACCTCTGGGGGAATACATGTTTCTTCTATGAAAAATAAAGTTCAAGTCATCCACATGAAAAATACTATAGTAACTCCTCCAATTGCCTTGATATACTTCTTTAGGATTTTCAGAAACTAGTTGACCTGACCCTGCAGGTAATTGTTGACCTTTTGACTTTATTATTTTGGTACCATAAAAACAAAGTCCTAAAGTTAGAATCTTCAATACAATGTAGAAGAAATAACAGTTGCTAATTTGAGAGATATTCTAAGAAATATTTTTGATCTCTTGCTATGACCTAGGCTGTAATAAAAATCCGAGAGATAAAGCAGCCAACAAAACTTGAGATCATTTTATTAGAACTCATGGGAGACATAGAGTAAGCTGATAAATAAGTAAATGAACCTGAAAAATATCAGACAAAGATATTGAGAGAATTTTTGAAAGAGTGGCATTATATAGAATGTCATGTAGATGGGTCTAATTTCAATTGTGTTATTATCATATGTATTTCTGATGAGATGTTATTTAAACTAAAAACTGAATGGCCAGAAGTGAAATATGGAATGATAAAAGAAGAGGTTTTTTATGTGAAGATAATAGTTCATTCAAAGACCTTAAGGTGATTTATTAGTTACAAAAGGCTACTTTTGCCATTATTTAACATATAGAAAATTACTTCTCAAGGTGCTTATTCAGCAGGGGATGACAAGTTTTCTACTTCATCAAGCCTGTTAGGATCTCAAGCTTAGATTTCACCTGAGTGAGATCTCACTATATTTTGGCTGTGCCATGTGCAACACAAGACTTTTATGGTTGATAACACAAGGAAAGAAAGACTAGAGTAGAGTTTCATATATAGGCTTTTCACTAACTTAGCTTGGAAATGACATGTGTTTCGTGCTTACATTTTATTGGCCAGATGTTATCAAACATCCTGCTCAATTGAAAGGGGTGGCCATAGAAGTGAAACTTCACATATCTGGAGTCAGAGAAGAACTAGATATTGGTGAACCTGCTACTACAGTAAGCAGATAAATAAATGAACCTGATTTTCCCTTATCCACAGCTTCACTCTATGTGGTTTCAGTTTACCCAAGGTCATTTGCTGTCTGGTAGCAGATGATCCTCCTTCTGATGAATTGTCAGAAGGTCCATAGTAGCTTAATGCTACCTCTGAAGCTTACATCATTCACCTCACTTCATTTCATCACTGGGATATTTTATCACCACAAGAAAAAGGGTGCATATAATACAATAAAGTATTTTGAGAAAGAGAGAGAGGCCACATTTACCTAACTTTTATTACAGTATTTTTTTTAATCACTCCATTTTATTATTGTTGTTGTTAATCTCTTATGTGCCTAATTTGTAAATTAAACTTCATCATAGGTAAAATATGTATAGAAAAAATGCGGTACATACAGGGTTCAGTACTATCTGCAGTTTCAGGCATCCACTGGGGATCTTGGAACATATCCCTCGTGGATATGGAGAGACTGCTTTATCTCTCTAGGTAGGAAACAGTTGGCAAAGTTTACAGAACACAATAAAAGGGACAGTTCTAGAATGTAGAAGTAAGGAGAAAGTCCTGTTAGGTAAGATTAGAGATAGAGATCTGGATATTTAAAGGATTTTCTGAGTCAATAATAACTTGTTAGAACTTTTTTTTTAAAGATTTTATTTATTTATTAGAGAGAGAGAGAGCAAGCACAGGCAGACAGAGTTGCAGGCAGAGGCAGAGGGTGAAGCAGGCTCCCTGCTGAGCAAGGAGCCCAATGTGGGACTCGATCCCAGGACGCTGGGATCATGACCTGAGCCGAAGGCAGCCGCTTAACCAACTGAGCCACTCAGGCGTCCCAACTTGTTAGAACTTTATACAAAGTGCAATTGGAAACTGTTGCGTGCTTTAAAATGGTCACATGATCTGATTATCTTCTTTAAAAAATCTGTATGGATGGCATATGGAAAATGAATATTGGGACAAGAAAGGAGGAAGCCAGTAGGAAACAACTGAAATCTTTTAGAAAATGGATTGATTTCAAAGTTAATAGTAAAGATTGAGAGAAGTGGCTTCACGTAAAATGTTTTGGAGGTAGAGTTTACAGAATCTCCTAATGGTTTGGTTACAGAGAGAAGAATAATATTCAGATTTTTGTCTTTAGCTATGACACAATGCCTATCTACTGAAATAAGGGAAAGATACATGTAGGGTACAGGTTTATAGTATAAATCTAAAGCTGTCTTTTGAGTATGTATGATAGATATATTAGAGGTCATTAAGGACATATCAAATAGATGATCTTCCTTGTGATTCAGGAAGTCACTGAGAATGGACAAAGAGATTTTGGAGTCTTCAACATATAGATAGGATTTTTCAGCCATCGGCAGGAATTTACCTAGGGAGACCCAATGGGTATTAGGTAATAGGTTTATTGTTGATGTGAGCTAGAAAGAAAGCATCTGGATTCTTAATCTTAACTTTTCTTCCATTGTTACATGTGTTTCTCTGGAACAAACTAGACACATTTTCATGGTGACACACAACATGGCAAAGTTTCCAAGGGAGTGAGCCTTAAAAATGGCCTGCCTTACTCTCTAATCAATACAAAACTGTTTTTAAGACAACTGCTATTTTCTGGTGCAGAATGCATCTCAACATTTCCTGGCTGAGTGGTTCTGGAGGCTGCTTCATAATTGCATTTTATGTTACTTATTGAAGGTCCCACAATTGCTATGCCATCTTTCACAGCAAACCATGATTCTGTTGACTCTCCATTGGCAAAAGCATATGAACCAGAAAACGGGTTTTATGTAGGTATCCAAATTATCTTGCTTAGTTTCTTTTTTTCTTTAATATAAGATTGTATTTATTTATTTTTAGAGAGAACAAACAACCAAGTGCAAGTGGAGGGGAGGAGCAGAGGAAGAGGGATAAGCACACTCCGTGATGAATGTGCAGCCCCACTTGAGGCTTGTTCTCATAACCCTGAGATCACAACCTGAGCCAATCAGGAGTTGGGGACACTTAACCGACTGAGCCATGCAGGCACTCCAAAATTATCTTGCTTAGTTTATTAAGGAACTAACCAAGGACTTACGTTAGGAAGTCTTTAAAATCTTTACTTAATCCAAATCCTATTTTCAGAGACAAACTCAAGTCTAAAGTTCAGTGAAACATCTCCATGATGATATCTTTATATCCCATTTTGGTTTGAAAATATGTACAGTTTAAATTATTAATTTAAAGTTTTGCATATATATGCTTCACCTTTTCTAGTAAATTATTAAAATTGTAACTTCTGTTTTTGGTTCTTCTTTGAATTTCCTTAAAAAATCTATCCTAGCTTAAAAAACATAGGAGTTGTTTAATGAATTGTTTTCTGCGTATTTTGTTTGTGCGTGAATGTCTGTATGTGTTGTATATATATGAGGTTGGGAGAGAGAGGGCAGATGTCAAAATATTAATGAGTTCATTTTTGAAACAGGGTATGTGATTTAATAATTAATGTATTTTTGAACAATTTGAAACCATAGAAGTATCATAATAATTATATTTTAAATAGCTCTAAATATTTTGGAATTTCTGCATGGGTCTGTAAATCATGCTATTATTAAATTGAATCTTATTTAAGCATTTTTAGGGTCAAAGCCAGCCAGACACTGACAATTTCAAATGGCTTAATTTAATCTATTTAAGTTTTCATATACTGATTGCCCATAATATATTGCAAGCATGTTTTATGTTTATAAATGGTTCTCATGTATGATTTTAATTGATTGTTCAGCAATCCCTGATTTAAATATCAGTTTATTCAGTACTTCAATATTGCTCATTTTTTCCCTTTTATTGTTAATAAATACAAAATTTGTGATTTTTTTTAAAGATTTTATTTATTTATTTGACAAAGAGAGATCATAAGTAGGCAGAGAGGCAGGCAGAGAGAGTGAGAGGGAAGCAGGCTCCCTGCCCCAGCAGAGAGCCCGATGCGGGACTTGATCCCCGGACCCTGAGATCATGACCTGAGCCGAAGGCAGCAGCTTAACCCACTGAGCCACCCAGGTGCCCCCAAATTTGTGATTTTTGTACATTAATCCTTGCATATATGTGTTTCTGTTATTTTTTATAATCCTGATAAGGAATCACTAGTTTGAAGGAAATCATCTTCTGTAAGTTTCTTGATTCATCCTGATAAAAAAACATCTTAAAATAGTGTATTAATTTACTCTTCCATTGGAAGGGGATGAAGTATTCTTGGGAGGTATTTTTCATATTGTATTAGGCAATACATTTCTTCCTGAAATATCTACACCATTTACTATTTTTTTCTTTTGTAAACTTGTTTTCTCACTAATTCTTAAAAATCTCTTAACTTATGAAAGATATTAACCTTTTCTCAATTATATTAAAATATTTCTAATTTTTTTCCTTTATCCTTTAAATCATTTGTCAAATTTTAAAGTACAAACAAAATTTGAAGTGGTAAAACATAGTATTTTCCTATAAGTATATTTTTGTTCTTAACACTTGTCAATCTTAGAATCAGTTTTCACCTGTAAATTAAAGTGTTTATTTTTCATATAATTTTGTGATTTTTTTAGCTCATTAATCTACCACAAATTTGTTTTCTAATATAGTATAAGCTAAGACTAACTTGACTTTTTAATTGAACACTTTTTTGATTTTTAAATTCTTTTTTTTTTTTTAAAGATTTTATTTATTTATTTGATAGAGAGAGATCACAAGTAGGCAGAGAGGCAGGCAGAGAGAGAGAGAGAGGAGGAAGCAGGCTCCCCGCCGAGCAGAGAGCCCAATGCAGGGCTCGATCCCAGGACCCTGAGATCACGACCTGAGCCGAAGGCAGTGGCCTAACCCACTGAGCCACCCAGGTGCCCGATTTTAAATTCTGTTTCTCAGTTATAGGTAATGTTACCTTTATTGTATATTATGGTATACACACATGAATACAAACATGTCTGTTTCAGATAAAACACTTATATTCTACATTATTTTTTTATTATTTTTATTTTACTTATTATGTCAATAGAAAATTCAGAGGGCTTTACTTGATATGAATATTATTGAGTGGGAAAGAAACTGTTCATAAACAGGGATACTTCACACTTGAAACAGGTAAGAATCTAAGAGGCATGAAGTCACAGTATGGCTTATAAAGTGAAAATGAAGATGTGTTTAACCTTTATAATGATTGTTTAATACAGTGGTGTTTCCAGATGGCAGGGTATTGCCTACAAGTGATTTTCTTATGCCATAGGAAAATGATTTAAATTTCATTTTTGATTATCAGAACCATTTACAAGTTCAGTTTTGCTCATGTTCATGAAATAAACTCAAAGAAGTTTTGCTTTCTTGGCTTCACTGGTCTGCTCAGGGGATCTTTAAACCTGATTTTCATTTTATTTTATTTTAATTATTATGACCCATTTGGTGTCCCAAATATTCACATTATTAGTCCTTAAAGATAATTATTTTATGCTTATTTCTAGAAAATTTCAAAATCAATCTATCAAAATCAACCCAAAATTTACTATTGCCACTCTTGTTCTATCACCTTAAATAACTAAGTAAATAAACATACTAATCCTATAACTATTGGGATGAGCTATACATTTATTTCAGAAGAAGACCTTAATTACAATATAAATTATACCAAGTGTTTTGCAAAACGTTTGTTTCACAGCATTGTTAAATGTTCTAGCTGTTTATGATACATAGACATGCCCACTTGTTGAGACACTAAATTATATTATTAATTTTATACTTACTTCTGTATAGGCTACTTTACTTTTTATATATCTAATTTATAAATATATGCAATGATAATCTGTCTCCTGTTTTTCACTAAGTATTACCTTTAACAAATATTTTATGTCTTATTGAATTGACCAAAATTTCTTGAAAGAGATTTTATGATAGTGATCACAAATTTATTGAGAATTTTAGTATTGCATGATTGCTTTTAAGTCTGTAACAAATTTATATATATTTTATTGCATTGTGAACACACTTCTATTTTTATTTACAAGTATTTATATAGTATTCAGAATAATAGTGTGTTTTTGAAATCTGTTGTATCATATTTCTCCTATTGACCCTTTTTGTACAATATGCTTATAGAATTTCTCATGATTAAAGTATACAATTTTTAATACTAAATCACAATTCTGGGATAAGGCTCCCTTCTTTAGAATGATTCAACTGATATAATGTTAAAATTAAACTTTTATTTAAGATTTTTAATACACATAAACACACAAAAAAGACAGAAATTATCATTTGTAATATAAATTTCAAAATTATTTGGAAAGTTTGAGATTTTCTTGTCTTTTCAAACAAATTATAGCTTGTGGAAATTATCTGCTTTTCACCCTTCCTATTCCTGTAGAATTTATTTTTATATTTTCCCAGAAAATCATGTATTTAAAAAAACATCAAATTTTTAGTAAGTGCATTATGAAGTATACATATATATAGTTTTACAGAACTGTTTTAAACTTCGTGTCTTATGGGGTTCCTGGGTGGCTCAGTTGGTTAAGCACCTGCCTTTGGCTGAGGTCACGATCCCAGGGTGCTGGGATGGAGCTCTGTGTAGAGCTCCCTACTCAGCAGGGAGTCTATTTCCCTCTCTCCCCCTGCCCTTCTCCTTATTCCCCTGCCCCCTGCTCATGGTTTCTCTCTCTCTTTCTCAAATTAAAAAAATATTAAAAAATATATTAAAATTAAATATTACAATTAAATATTAAAAAATAAATTCCATGTCTTAGATATTTTTTATCTCACATTAAAGCATAATTTTGTGTATTTTTTATTTTAAATAAGAGGTTTTTAAATTTAATTTACATAGTCTCTGTTTTAACTTTACGTATTCATTATTTTATTTCATTTTTCCTGTGTATTGGGTTGTCCTTATGTAGCTATTATTTCCAAACTGCCTGGCATAAAAATATATTTCAGTACTTTTTCAGTTTTGAATAATGAAAATATGTGAAGCTGTAAATATACTTTGGCAAAACCCTATGCATTTTGATCTATGTTTATTTTTAGGTTTATTTTTACATTTAAAAATTAGTAATATTTGTTATGTACTTTATTTGGACTATGTTCTGGGTTTTGTTGTGTGTGCTCAATGTACTTTAATCAGTCAATAATCCCATTTTAGAGATAAGAGACTTTAGATGAAGAAAAGTTACATAACACTGCAAGGTTATAACTAGAAGTGATATGCCTGGAATTTTAAGCTAAGCAGTTTACATGTACTTACCCAGAATCCTCTCTTTCAGAAAAAGACCAGTCACCCAGGAGTAATTGTTACTTTGTTTATTTTTTGTTTGTCCATTATTTATTTATTGCAAATTATGCAGAATTTAAAATGAATGCATTTTAAGCATGCTGTTTGATGAATTTTGACAAATGCATAAACAAATGTAACCACCAACTCAATCAACCATAATGGAAAAATGGAAATTTCTATCAACCCAGATAGAAGACTTGAACACTTTTCAGACAATTCACATCCCTCAGACACTATGCTTATTTATATCAGCATAGAATTTTATCTTTTCTAAGACTTTATAAAACCATATATTTTTTGTGTTTGGTTTCCTTAGCTGAACTCAAAAATTGACATTCCTACATTTGTTTTCATTTAGCTGCAGTTTTTTATTTTTTATTTTTTTTAACTTCTGAACTTCAGCTAAAAACATTCTCTTTCAAGACATACGTTTTCATTTTTCTTGGGTAACTGTCTAAGAGCAGAATTGTTGCATTACAGGTCTATTTTGAACTTTATAAAAATACCTGATTTCCAAAGTGGTGGCTGCATTTGTAACTTACACCAAAAAATTATGAGATTTTAGTTGTCCTGTTTCTTCAAGAAGTATTTGGTAATGAGATTTCAGTATTTATCAACACTAGTGGCTATGACGTGGTATTTCATAGTTTGAATTTGCTATTTTCCAATATCTAGCAATGACAATCTCTTTAAATGTGCTTATTGGTTATTATTTTGTCTTATTTTGTGAAGTCGTAAGTGTTTTTGCATTTTTGGATTGTTCTCTTTTTATTGATCTGTAGAAGTGATCAATGGTATTCTGATAGAGTCCATCAGATATATTTAGGGAAATATTTTTTCTCAATCTGGTTCATAGTTTTGTTCTTTTTTCAATGATTTATTTGGAAGAGCAGATGTGTTTAGTTATAATATAGTCTAGTCTGTTATTTTTTCCTTTTATTCTTAGTCATTTTTTTGTCTTTTTTTTTTTTTTTTGGTTTATTTTCAGCGTAACAGTACTCATTGTTTTTGCACCACACCCAGTGCTCCATGCAATACATGCCCTCTCTATTACCCTCCACCTGGTTCCCCAACCTCCCACCCCCCGCCCCTTCAAAACCCTCAGGTTGTTTTTCAGAGTCCATAGTCTCTCATGGTTCATCTCCCCTTCCAGTTTCCCACAACTCCCTTCTCCTCTCCATCTCCCCATGTCCTCCATGTTTTTTGTTATGCTTCACAAATAAGTGAAACCATATGATACTTGACTCTCTCTGCTTGACTTATTTCGCTCAGCATAATCTCTTCCAGTCCCGTCCATGTTGCTACAAAAGTTGGGTATTCATCCTTTCTGATGGAGGCATAATACTCCATCGTGTATATGGACCACATCTTCCTTATCCATTCGTCCGTTGAAGGGCATCTTGGTTCTTTCCACAGTTTGGCGACCGTGGCCATTGCTGCAATAAACATTGGGGTACAGATGGCTCTTCTTTTCACTACATCTGTATCTTTGGGGTAAATACCTAGCAGTGCAATTGCAGGGTCATAGGGAAACTCTGTTTTTAATTTCTTGAGGAATCTCCACACTGTTCTCCAAAGTGGCTGCACCAACTTGCATTCCCACCAACAGTGTAAGAGGGTTCCCCAACCTTGGTTGTGGAGAAAGGGGAACCCTCATTTTTTTGTCTTACTGGAAAAAATCTTTTTATCACAGGGTTACATAATATTTTCTTATACTTTATTTCTTATCCTTTAGCTTTTGTGTATGATGTCAGGTAGAAGGTTGAAGGTTTTTTGTCTTGTTTTTGTTGTTTCTTTCTTTCATTCAGATACTCAATTTTTCCAGCATCCTGTGTTGAAACTTTTTTTCTTTCCAGGTACTTGCCTTGATACCTTTTTCAAAAATTAACGAAGTTTGGACAAATAAAGACATGGATTAGTTTGAAAATCTTTTGTTGAGATTAATTGTATTCATGAGATTTACTGCTGTTAAAAATAATTTTCTTATAATACACTTTACAGATTTTTAGTAATTTTTCCACTTTCATTTCTTATCTTGGAGGTCTTCATTTTCTCTCTTCTATTCTTTTCCATTCTCCTGGTTTTAGCAATTTTCTTAATATGTATGAAAATTATTTGGCTTTTATTGCTTTTCCTTCATGCCTTTCCATATTCAGTATTTCTGTTATGCTGACCTTTTTCTTCTTATTTTTATTATTTATGATCTTCTACTTACTTTGGGTTTATTTTTGCAAAATTTTCTAGTTTTTTAGGTTGGAAGTTTAGATTATTAATTGTAAAACCTCCTTCTAGTAAAAGCATTTTAAAATATAAATCTCTAATAACTGCTTTAACTGCATCCCTCAAATGATACTATGCTGTGTTTCATTATTATTCATATTGTCTGTAATCATATATTCATATTATTCATATTCATATCATTATTCATATTCATATTTTAAATTTTTTCATAGTAATTTCTTCTCTGATCCATGGTTATTATTGCTATATTTTAAAATATTTGTTAACATAAACCATACTGCATATGATTTCATTATTTTGAAATTGTTGAGATTTCTTTTATGGCCCAGTGTATGTTCTGTGTCAGTTAACTCTTTTTTTTTCTGCACTTAAAGAGGTTGTGTGTTTGCATTGTTAGTGTTGCATAAATGTCAGTTGGGTAGAATTTTTTTTCATATTTCTCCTCATATATTCTATAGTCTTACTGGATGTTTGTGTTATCAGTTACTGACAAAGGTGTATTAAGTATTAAAAACCAAAATTATAATATGCCTCCTTATGCCTTTAGTTCTGTCAACATTTTCTGTTATAAAATAATCTCCCCTTATTTTGCATAATGTGTATATATGTAATATACATATTATTTGTGCCTTATTGCCCTGAATAGGACTCAAATTCAATGCTGTGTAGAAATTCTGTCAGACATCCTTATCGCCTTCAGTCTTAAATAGAAAACATTCATTCTTTCACCAAGTATTTCACCCCTTGATATTCTTTGACCAGCTTTGTGGAATTTTACTCTATGTACTCATGTCCTTCTATTTAAGTAAGACTCAAGGGTATCTCCTGGTGATTTCTGGTAGTTCTCTGCATAGTCCATCCTTTCTGTATTTCTTCTCCACAATTTGCAACTGCCTTAGCCTCCCTGAACTCCAATCTCCATCTCCTTAACTCAGCAGTCACTAGATTCAGTGTGAGTCCTTCTACCTTTTGGAAATGTTATGGGTTCCTCCGTGGTTTGGAAATTTCCTCCACAGAGAAAGCTGAGGTGACCACTGAGCTCACCTCATTTGTTTTCCTCCACCTGATCCACCTGTGATCTTAGTGCCATGGTCGCCTGTCATCTAATACTTAAAAATAATTCCATACATTTTGTCCAGTTCTTCATCTGTTTTATAGTTGGGTAATCAAGGCCAGTACTTTTTACTGTGTCATGTCTAAAAATCTTTTTAATCTTTATTAATTACTATATTAAATTATTTCCACACTGAACATTTGTTGCATTTACTTCATGTGTCTAATGCTGATAGATACATTTTGGAGGCTTCATAAACAATGTGAGTTTCTCAGTAGCTTCTATTTTAGATGGTTAATTATACATACAGAGTAAATAAATGAATTGATATGGAAAATTGTGTGACTCTTCTGTATGAAATCTGTATATATATGTTGGAAGTAAACTTTATTGCTCTTTGAAGAAATTTGCATTAATTTTACTTTGTCTAAAAAAATAATATTCCCACTTTAATCTTACAATCTTTTTCAGTACTGCCCAATGAATAGTATTCATTTAATTTATTTTTATTCATTCTTTCATCTCTTTTAAAATGTTTCTTCGTGGCCTTAATTTTTCCTCCAATTTAAGATTTGGTATTTTTATAAGTAGATTTTAGTAATATATATTTATTTAGATAATTAGTCTATTTGATCTTATTTGTGATTGTATTCCTAAATATTCTGTTTATTTATGATCTATTACTCTTTTGTAGTATTTGGTCAGTTTTTACATTTTCTCTATATATGTATTTTTAAAATTAAATTATTAGCCATTAAAAATGATAAAGTAGGTACTATTTACATTTAATTTACTGAAGCTTTATGAATTTAAATAACACAAAAGCCTGGAGATGACATGAGGTTTATTAAAACCCAAAGCCCATTCTCTTAAGCAGTATATTAAAGTTTTTTGTCCGTGGTCTCCTGTCTCATTTCTATTTATCATCTTTGCATTCATCCCATTTACTTTCCATATCAGGTTACTGTGCCTTAATCCATTCTGTCCATAAGGTTTTTTCCTATATTTAATATCTTTTTTTTTCCACTTTATTTATTTTTTTCAGCGTAACAGTATTCATTCTTTTTGCACAACACCCAGTGCTCCATGCAAAACGTGCCCTCCCCATTACCCACCACCTGTTCCCCCAACCTCCCACCCCTGACCCTTCAAAACCCTCAGGTTGTTTTTCAGAGTCCATAGTCTCTTATGGTTCGCCTCCCCTTCCAAATTTTTTTTTTTTTAATAAACATATAATGTATTTTTATCCCCAGGGGTACAGGTCTGTGAATCGCCAGGTTTACACACTTCACAGCACTCACTCCCCAATGTCCATAGCCCCCTCCCCTCCTATATTTAATATCTTTATATAGTATGTGCTATTATGAAGACATACAGAGACCAAAATTTTCTTTGATAATTTTAATAAATAAGAGATAGGCTTTTATTTTGAGATTTCAGATGGATATTTTTTTTTCTTAACAGAGTCTATAGGGAACTTTAAAGAAGTATAAGTCATGATAAGTTCTCTAGGAATTTATCTATGGTCTAGGAATTTGTTTTTTTAGTGTCTTCTCACCTTATATCCAATAGCTAAAAACAGCATGCCACAATCCTGATTAGGACTCAATATTATTTGACTAAATACATGAAATTAGAGAAAAATACAGATTTTGTATCTGTCAGTATATAGAATGTGTGAAAATTTTTTTTTTTTTTTTATTTCACATTGTCCATTTTGACTCTGGCTTAAACTTTCTGTTAGAGTTATAGCAAGTCCAATTTCTTGTATGAAATGTTCATTCAACTAGTGTATTTGATGATTTGAGGGATTTAAACACATGGCCTAGGGTTTTAACCCTTTGTATAGCAAGCAAAAACTACAAACCTAATTATGCTGGGCTACCAGAACTCTTCCTTCTCTCTCCTTTGCTGTTGAAGTGGACACGTTTTATATCTACCCACATCTTAATCTGCCAGGCTTCCATAAATGAATAGCAGCCATGTTCCCTACATGGGGTTTGAGTTAACCTCATTTTGCCCATGTCCCTACCAGAGAATCTGTGACACAGGCCTACCCAATCTCACTGAATAGTTTAAAAGATGAGAACATTAGACATTCAGGACAGAAGCCTCCGCAGTCTTGCGTTCCACCTACTTGAAAATTTTTTGTTTTCTCAAATGTTGCCAACATGGTAATATGAATTTGAAACTACCAGTGACATTCTTTGTAACCATTTAGAGAAAGCCTGCATGGGAATGTAATGAATACATTGGAATATAGTTCTGAGAGAGGAAAGTGTGCCAGCGACAGAAAGAGAAAGACCCTAAAAACTAAACATCCCTGAATCTGGAACCGTTCCAGATAATTTAATTATATAAGGTGGGGTGGGGTGGGGCTAAGTGGCAAATTTTTTTTCTATAAATCACCAGATAATAAATATTTTAGGTGTTAAGGGCCAGATAGTCTCTGTCTCAATTACTGAGTTCAGCTGTTATAGTGTGAACACACTAATAGTCAATACATAAAGGAATGATTGTGACTTTGTTTCAGGAAAACTTTATTTATAAAAATAGACAGTGGCTATAGGCCATAGTTTGCTGACCCTTGCTATAAAATAATAAATTCTGTCTCTTTTTTTCTTTAGTGAGAATTGGATATATGCCATTTGCCATCATAAGATGTTGACTTAGAGAAAAACTTTCAGTGCCTTCTTTGTGGAAAATATCCCTTCCATGACATACCCTTCCCAATCATTCACCCCACCTTTTCTGCCCTATCTGCTACTCTTCTTCAAATAAATGCAGTATTAAGAATGGGCATGAGATAAAAATGGTATTATGGTTTGGGAAGGGGACATTTAAATTTGTCCATTTAAAAAAACAATAGCCTGGTGGTGGATGGAAGGTGCTTTGTTATCTTACTGTTACATTTCCTGTTCTTTAGGGAGAAATACTTTCTCCCCATTTTATTTCCAGGAGAATAGGCTGCTCCCTTAAGAAAGTGAACAAAAGGAGAGCTACCTATTATTTTCTCAACCTAACTCAGTTGCTTTATGCTTAATGTCAGATCTTCTCAAATAATAGCAAAAGACTTTCTGTCAGTTGAATTTTGGGGGGTGGTGAGTTTTTAATGCTTTTCTTACTTTAAAAGTGTTTTAGCAGACAGTGTAAACTATCTGTAGTCAGAGCTGCTGACCTGATGCTGTTTTGGACCAGGACAGTATTCAATATAATGAAATAAACACACTACACAGCTTTGGGGCATTATTTTTAGTCTGAAGTTATGGAAAATAAAAAAGAGAGGAAAGGGCAAACTCTGGCAGTAATTAAACTTTCCCAGAAGCCTATGGGTTCCCCAAACTCTCAGCAAGCATATTAGAAAAGATCTGATTCAGAAACAGGTGCCAGGCCCAGTAATTCAGGAGCATATGCATTATCTCAACCGGGGGAAGAGAAATAAAAGAAGAAGCATTAATCAGAACTCTAATCAGTGAGTGATACAATAAGGTTGATCTCACCTTATTTAGTTAGAAAAGCTCACATTGAGGCAATATCCAGGTAGTCACCATTTTCATACTGATTATATCAGGAAAAATGAGGGTAATGATTCAGATTTGGCAGCTGTGGTGTTCTCTTGTAAGAGAAACTAATAAAGGGACACTAAATCTTGATATACTTATCACATTTGGGCTGTCAGGAGTATATAATCTTCTCCGAAGTTTCTTGGATTTGTTCAGTGCAGCATATTTCATCAAGAAGCAAAGTTCCCCTCACCCCACCTTTTACAGGATCGCCTAAAGGAACAAACCTACATCTTTCAAGAAAAGCAACAAGTCGTTGCTTTGTAGACAATGTATTTATTAAAGGCTTTAAAAACAAAAAAACTACTCAGACACAGACACATCACCTACTCACTGATAGATCCCAGTTTAAGTTACTTGGGGGCAAAGCAGCTTCATATTTATGGAAATGTTTGCAGAACATATATTTATATGTAAAAGTATGTGTTTTTAACCCATTATCCACTATCACTTTTATTCTGAGATTATATTGAGAAAGACAAGTGAACAGATAGTAAATAATATTTGATCTAAAGTGCAATACAGAGATAAACATGTGTGCAAGTGTGTGTGTGCGCACATATGTGTTCAGAAAAATTTGAATATACAGCCAAAGTTGATGCACACAAATATAAGCAGTTTTACATTTTGTGGAGTTGGCTCAGTTTACCAAGGACTAGGCATGGCAGACCATGATGACAAGTGCAGAAGTATTTATTGTCACTGTTGATGCACCTGTGAAGTGATTGATTGGGTGGCTAATGGTCTGTCTTCCTAAGAGCACAAATAGAATGCAGTAACTCGGTGTACTTTTTTTTTTTGCATTGTCCTTGTGTCTGTTTCAGGACATCTTTTTGATGTGGAGCGTCTCACTATGTAAGAGTAGTTCGGTCGCTACAAATGGTATCTTTGGAGTAAACTTTTTCACTAGAAACCCTAGACATTGTGTAATGTAGTCCCTCTAAGGTGTCCAGTGGTCCTTGGCCCTCTATGCCATCAAATTCCTTTGTGGGACTCTTTGTTTTCTAGTATTTGAAGTGAAAAATAATCTGCAGTTCTCTTTTCCTTAAAAATTATGTGTAGTTTTCATCAGGACTTATATTTCTTTGAGTTCTTCCCAATCCATATATTATCCGATGAATGTCCTGCTTTTGAGGGCCCTTTTAAATATTTCAGAATTTTTTTATATCTGTGTATTAATGTGCAACTATCTTCATGAAAATAAGTGTATTTTATATATACTGTTTAAAAATAAATTCTTAAAGATAAGGACTTTGAAAGTTGGGAGGAATCTACCAAGTATTAGTATGACCTTCTGAACAGATACTGTGTAGAGTATGGGGAAAAGTATTAACTCAATAAACTTAGTTTTGAGCTTTACCATTTTCCCACCAACAGCTTCGACAACAGAACTATATACCTGGATCCAAGTTTTTATGCCTGAAAATGGAGGACAATATCTATGATATCTACTGCACTAGATTATTGTAAACATAAATCAGATGATGAGATGAAAATTTTTCATAACATGTAATGGATTATAAAAATTTGCATTGGAATAATGAATTTTGCTCACTGCGCTCACTTCATTTGCCATCTTGCTATTTTACAAAAGTCCCAAGAACACTTTTAGAGTTTTGAAGAGTGTTGTTTATTGGTTCATTTGTTGTTATTATTTGTTTGTTCGTTTATTGCAAAATGCTCTTCTCAGATATCTGCTCACTTGCTCCAGGTTTCTGTAGAAAGTTGTCCCAACTTACCTAAGATTATTTCCTTTTTCCTATCTTCACTACACTCCATTCCCTTGTCATACTTTATTTTCCTTTCTATCCTATTTATCCCATCCTATCCTGTTTATTTCCTTCCTTCCTATTTACCATCACCTGATGTATTATATATTTGTGTTTCTACATTTATTTTGTCTCCCTGAACTTGAGTTTCCTTTGCTTATTACTATAACTCCTAGTCTACGTAATGAATTTCATTAATGGACATTTAATAAATTTGTCTGTTAGGTAAAATATAATATATTCATAATATTGTGAAAGTAATCATAATCCAAAAGGGTCACTGTAGCACAAAAAATTAAAACTTCAGTTTTATTACTGTGGATAAAAATCTAGTTTTATGCCCAGTGGAGCCTACAAACATTCCATCAAAGTGCTTGTTCCAGCAACATGCAGGGTTGCCTTAAATCCATAGATGTTTGATTTCTTTCCTTATTTATTAATTTTTGAAGACTTGATTCATTCATTTGTCAGAGAGAGAGGGAGAGATTGAGACTGAGCAAGCAGGGGGACTGGCAGGCAGAGGCAGAGGGAAAAGCAGGCTCCCAGCTGAGCAGGGAACCCTGATGCAGGTCCTGGGATCAGGACCTAAGCCACAGGCAGATGCTCAGCCAACCGAGCCACCCAGGCATCCTGACATCTTTTCTTTAGTAGCAATGCATACCTATGTTCCTTCTAGAACTCTTGGTTTGAGAAAAATCTTCCAAATGTCTAAGGAAAATTTATGGTATATAGTGTAGCTGCCAACAGATTCACACAAATCTTCAAATTATGTAAGATATTTATTAGTTTCAACCAGTAGATGAGTCATAAGCATCAGTAGAGATGTGTCTGAGTTGATAGTGCTTTCAGTATATAAGCCATTCTTCTGGCATCATATTCTCATGTTGTTCTGTGTTTGCCAATACCATCTCCTCAGTGCAAAAGAGAACTCAACCCACTGCTCTTATGGTGAAAATGAGATATGTATCATTAATCTCTGTGCTTGATCACTAAACTTTTCTTTGTCTGGTTTAGCATTATAGTGTCTGTAGAACTGGAAACATTGGTGTAAAAACAGCACTGTTTATACTTTCACTTCTTAAATAATTTTATTAACTTTCTTTTTGATAGTTTGCAATGTGGGGAAAAACAGAGAAATCAACTATTTGTTAAAATTTAGGAAAGAAGGAGATACTGTGATTACTCTCTCCATTGCTGAATTCAATGGCATAACAAGGCAGGGAGGTAAAGATTTTACCCAAAGTTAGATATTTAAGTAATATCCATAGGACACAATGAAGCATGAGAATGATACATCTCTATCAATTTTTCTTGTTATCATTATTGTTGTTATTGGGTAGCATGCATAATTGGTCCGATTTTATTGAATTATTCCCCAACATATTTTTGAAATGAGGATAAGGACCCATGGTGTCCCCTCTTTCCAAAAGAATGAGAATGAGGATGACATGGCATCCAGAACAATCAGAGTGGCAGATGCTGTTCGTATATTTATGCACATTGAGTGTCTGCTAAATGTGGTTGAAACAGACTTTGTAAATAATATAGTAAAGTATAGTTTTCTAAAGTTTAACGTGGAAAATTAAGCTTAAAAGAAAAGAAGACTGTTGTTCTTCTTTGGGGATAGGTTCATCTTGTAATGTTGTGTTTACTGGTTTATGTGGAAAAGTGACATGCTCATGGCTTCTGAAATCTTAACACAAAAATCAGTATCCTTCAGTCTCTTTTATTTCAATAAAGGTCTTTAGAAGTGTGCCTAGTAATGTTGGAAATGTATAATGAAAGATAGGGTCACTTTACCTCTGACACTGTCATCAGTTATAAGTATTAACAAAATAATATAGCTGTAAGTACTATATGTGGTATTTCAATATTTATGATATTTAGCATCTCCAACCACAGAATTTATCTCTAAAAATGCAGATTCTATTATCAGAGTAAGGACACAATCAGGGATTAAATATTTTTAAAATGTTAGAATGCTAAGTAATGTTAGGAACAACCAATATTTATACTGATCCACTTTTAAGTCATTTGAATTTTCTTACTTCATTCTTCCTTACAATATCCGTAGGAGACAGCACTCTTTTTTCTATGATGAGTAAGATCCTTCCCATTTGACAGCTAGAGAAACAGAGGCACACAGAAGGGAAAGAAAATTATATTGAGACAATACAGAAACTGAGCCAAATAGTAATATGAAAGTTTTAATGTATTTCATAGGCAAGGTTGTTAAGTATGCTTACAACTCACCCATTTTTTTTTTCCTACATTCAGAGCTGGCCTGCTACATTTTAAGGGATAGATTTGAGGAGGCTGTTGTTTTTAATACAGTTTTGTTTTGTTTGATACTTATGTGTTTAATCATTATTGCTGCTGGCTATTGTTCCTTTTCATGTATTTTAATACTTTAATCAATGGGAATTTTATTGGTACTTGTACCCTAAGGCTATTGAAAGTGGAGGGTGTAATTTTATAAATATACAATTGAAATAAGGAAAAATAAAACAGATGGGCATGGAGACCATGTGGGTAATAAAGTGGTAATGTTCTTCAGGAGTTAGGTAAAGAGGTAGGCTTCTTCCCAGATGAGTGTTTGTACTGGGATTCCCTGAGTTAAAGAAGTTGGCTCCACTTTTGTTCATTGTATTTTTTCACCTAAAATTTCTTTCTCCTGCTTCTTCAAAATCATTTTGTCAAGTCTAAAATTACATATGGGGCATTAATATGAATAGTGGTAACCTCTTGGATATCTTGACTGTATATTGCAAATATAAGCTTTATACTTTATTTTTGTGCCTGATTGTATTAAACGTAGTGCCTACCTTTATGCTGGTTTATAGTTCCTGTTTGTTCCACATTCAGTTATAAATTTTATACTTGTCTCCTTTTATCCAAACAGATTTCAGAATAGATTTCCCGAGATGTCATATCTGATGCTTCTTTGATACATTCCCCAGGAAGTGGTAGAGCTCAATTCCTGTAACTTCTTGATAAGCACCTGTGGGATTAGCAGGAAACTAGTGAATAAACCTAATATTAAAAAAAAAAAGCCAAGTCATTTGTTCTCCATTAAAATTATGTTTCTTATTCTTCAGTAACCTGTTCAGTAGTGTAGATAATGGTCAATCTTCTATTCTCACTACAAACTCTTAGCCATGTTTTGCCCACATTTTTTTCTTATATTTTTGTTCTAATAAAGATAATCTCAAACTAATAATTTATCACTATTCACTCTGTTACCGATGATTAAGGAGATGCTGAAGAAACTGATCCCCAATATTTAATTATAGTAAATGCCAAAATATGTTCTTGGAAATACTGTAATCTTATCTATATCTAAAAAATAGGAACAACCACTAATTTTCTAAAATTTACTTTATTCTTCCCTCTCCAAATGTGGGGAGGAAAATAAAAGATGTAATGGTCTCTTAGGACTCTTTAACAATAAGAATTTTTGGATTTCTTCATAATGATTAAATTGATGGAAGTAGGGAAAATGTTTGGTGGAGCTGACCTTCAGATGAAGAAGTTTTCACCCTTTCCCAATAGTGCTGGAAGTTGCATTTCTTTTAATGACTCCACTTAGAGCAGCAGGAAGCAAAGTGATCATCACCAGCAGGTACTTAGACAAGAGTGAGAGGTTGTATGTGGACTGCTCTATTAAAGCATCCCTGTCTAAACAGGGCTTCCTGGAGCTTAAGTGCCCATTGCTGCAGAAGCCAGGATACCATCTGTGAGTGCACAGCAAAGCTCACAGCTTTGTCTAATGAGAGGAACTGCATCAAGGAGACATTCTTAAATAGATGAAAGATCCATGGCATCTAATGGACAATTAGTTAACTTCATTCTTCAGAGTTTTTAAGCATCTGATAGATGACGAAATAAAGCAAAATGCTTCAAGCGAAACACTAAAGGGAATTAAAAGCAGTCTAAAAAGAAATGACTTTCAGGTTTTTGATCATAAAATACCTAGTGATCAGAGTTCATTTGCGATTTTGGTTTCTTTGTTTAGAATTTTGAAGATTATAACCAATTTCATTATTTGTGGTTAGAACATATGCTAGGCCAGTATTTTGAAGTGTGTATTGAAATTGGTGAATACATTACAAACATTGTGAACTTTACTTTTTTAAAAGATTTTATTTATTTATTTGAGAGAGAGAATGAGAGAGAGTGAGCATGAGAAGGGTAAGGTCAGAGGGAAAAGCAGATTCCCTGCTGAGCAGGGAGCCCGACTACATTGTACTCCATCCCGGGACTCCAGGATCATGAGCTGAACTGAAGGCAGTCACTCAACCACTGAGCCACCCAGGCACCCAAAACATTGTGAACTTTAATAGAATAATAATACTACTCAATCTGATGGATCTTAAGGTCACCTGTTAAATTTCATTATTTAACAGATAGTGAAACTGAGGCCCGGAGAGGATAAATGTTTTTTTCTAGAAATTAATTCTAAACTTCAAGTTTGAAGATTTTTTGAGCTTTGTATATTGCCTCTCCATCACACTATTCAATTTAAGTGTGTAGGGAAGACAAATAGAATGATGGTTTGTAAATTTAGTTGATGTACATTAATTTTATATTGTTTTAAGGTAAAATATTAGAAATAGTTTTAATTTCTTGCTTCACACTGGACTAGGTTGCTTCAAAAGCCTATGACAAAATATGTAGCGTATACTCTCACTAAAGGAATTTGGGAGAGAAAGGTTAATATACAAAATGGTAGGATGCATTGTATGAAGAAGTATCAAAATGTGTGGCATGGGTAAGAAGTGCTCTCAATGGTGCAAAGAGAGAGAGGTGGCTAGGAGATAGTCTAACAGAGATGATTCAGTAGGAAATAAGGACAGTTCTCTCTGCATGGTCAGTCAGCACTTGATGGAACAAAAGGACACAGGATGCCTGTCTTTGGTTACAGAATTGGGATTTATGGGTATATTTAACTGACCAATTTAAATGTAGAATATTTTTAAAAATTTTCTCCATTTGAGGGGCGCCTGGGTGGCTCAGTGGGTTAAAGCCTCTGCCTTCGGCTCAGGTCATGATCCCCATCGGGCCCCGCATCGGGCTCTCTGCTCCGCAGGGAGCCTGCTTCCTCCTCTCTCTCTGCCTGCCTAGTTGTGGTTTCTCTCTGTCAGATAAATAAAATATTAAAAAAAAAAATTTCTCCATTTGAGGGCAATCAATAGAGCTTCTTTCCTTATTTAGAGAGTTTGATTTTGATTTACTGAATATAACATCAAATACAGTGGACATTATTAGTTAATACTAATAACAGTAGCCATAACAACACTATTATTCTATTATTTATTTTCTTGAATATATAATACAGCCCTGTGAGTTGAGAACACTATTTTTTCCCCACACTATGGATGAGAGAAATAGAGAAAGCAGATCAATTCCAGGAATGTGTGGCTCAAAATCACAGGTTCTTAACTGTTAGATTCAATTAAGAAATTTCACAAATATTGCAAATAATTATACACTGCTTTAAAAGCTAAGATTGAAATATTAAAATAAAAATTTGTTTCTTATCATCATGCAGGTTTCTTTTTCCTAGTAGGAACAGGAGAGTCCACAAGAAATCAGATTTCCCCCAAAATTTCAAGATAATACTAACATAGAATTTACTCTATTAATGTCTCCTTTCAACTCAGCCCCAGAGGTTGGTATTGATGGTGGCTGCTCCTAAATCTGGAGACATGTATAAGCCCTGGAGAACAGTGTCTATCATTAAAAAGTTGCCATCTGTCTTTTTTTGATATCTGCTGTGCCGCAGTAAGTCATAGTATTTCCCTATCCTTTCAATGACAGCTCATGGTAAGATAAACTTGCCATGATAAGATAAATGGCAACTTTTTTAATGAAAACCACTATGTGTGAGCTGCTTGGTTAGGTTACAGTTCTCAAAGTGCATCTCATACCTTATTCCCTAATATCAAAACCAATGACCTATTCTTCAAAGGATTTTCTTTTCACTTCTATAACCAACATGATTTACAAAGTTCTTCCCCCCCCCCTTTTTATATCCTCTCAGAATAAGACCTTGAATAACCCTGTAACCTTAACTTTTTATACCAATTTTTTGGGAAATGTTTGTTTAGAAGACAAAGACATATTTTTTTACTATTTTGGAAATCATCTTTGAGTAAGGTTAGCAAAGTGGAATAAACTATTTTTATTTATTTGAATTAGTTCCCTCCTCATAAAAATAAAGGTACTTTATATATTGGTTAAGAATTTGATCTAGAGGGGCGCCTGGGTGACTTAGTCATTAAGCATCTGCCTTGGGCTCAGGTCATGATCCCGGGGTCCTGAGATTAAGCCCCACATCGGGGTCCCTGCTCCGCAGGAAGCCTGCTTTCCCTCTCCCACTCCCCCTGCTTGTGTTCCTGCTCTCGCTGTCTCTCTCTCTCTGTCAAATAAATAAAATCTTTTTTAAAAAATCTTTTTTTTTAAAGATTTTATTTATTTATTTGACAGACAGAGATCACAAGTAGGCAGGCAGAAGGCGGGGGAAGCAGGCTCCCTGCCAAGGAGAGAGCCTGACGCAGGGCTCGATCCCAAGATCCCGAGATCATGACCCGAGCTGAAGGCAGAGGCTTTAACCCACTGAACTACCCAGGTGCCCTAATAAATAAAATATTAAAAAAAAAAAAAGAATTGGATCTCAAAGTGGTTCCAGTCCATCATAGCTGTCCTATAGCTGGCTGAATCCTGATTTTTCCAAGTCTCTGACTGCCCACCTGTTAGATAAACCTAATATTGATAAGCCCGATAATTCCAAATCAGCGTGGGGTGCTGATTTGCCAGCGAAACCTCCTTCAACTCAATTTTTATTACTGCTGGGGTCCCTGGATCTTTTTCAGTTAGAAGGTAAAAAAATGACCTTCTATGGTATTTATAGTACTTTAAACAACTGCTAAAATTGTTTAAAGAACAGTTAATAATTTGTAAGCTTACTATAGTAAAATCATGAAATTACTATAAGTGTTTTGCTTTACTTCTGACCATCAAAAATCATATCTAAGTTCCCAAATATTTTTGTTTCCCTCAGACAGACCAAAGGATCGGAACAAATGTGTTTCCTTACCCTGAATTTCACAAAGGATCAGGATCATCATTGTGAACATTTCTAGATTTTCACAGGAAGAGGCGAATGTATAAATGAACCAACTCAGTTTGAGCTAAACCAAACACATAGAATTAATTTTCTTAATACTTTATTAAATTTCCATATAGGTGTATGGTGCTATTTGCCACGTTTTTCTCTAAAATCCAAATGTTTTATTTAAATCAGGAGATTATTATATCTATGTTTTTGCTTAATTTTTGATTAAACCAGGTTTTGTTAATATTTTATTTACCAAGGAAATTCCTTGTGTAGTGAGTGACTGAATGATTAACATGTAAATATATATTTGTGTAAATGTAGTATCTCTACATGCAGAAACATGTATATATTCAGTAATTATTTATTGACCACCTCTTGTATAGAGGCACTAATCTGGATGATGGGGATTCAATGTTGAATAAAACAAAAGTCTCTGCTCTCATGGTAGGCATGATTATAGTTGGGTTATAGGGGTTGACTAATGATAAATACTGTGGGTTTAGAGAGCAATGAAGTCAGAGGACAATAAAGTAAAATATAATAGTAAGTGGTATACTATGGTAATGGATGATTTGCTCCTTCAGTTAGTGAAGGTGCAATCTGTATTAAAATCTAATGATGGGGGGAGATCTAAGAGGATGATTCCAGACAGAGAGCGCAGATGCGTAAATGATAACGTTACACGTTTACAAAGGTAGGGGGGAATGTCTCTGAACTAGAACATTGCCAATAAGGAACATAGTTGTAGGAAATTATGTTGGAGAAGTGGGCAAGGATAAATTCATATATGGCCATTAAGGCCAGGGCAGGAAGTTTAGATTTATTCTAAGCATGTACGGAAAGCCATAGAAGGATTTTAAGCATGAAAATAGCATTTTAAGTAAAAAAGAAATCAGATTGGCTTTTGGGTGGAGAATGGGCCACACAAGTTCAAATGTAGACACGATAAATTAAAGAGAAGGCAATTACAGTAGTCTCGGAGCAGTGCTAGTGGCTTATTCAGAGGTGATAATGGTGAAAATGGAAAAAATTTGTGAATATAATGAAAATTCTGAAGCCAGTATCAACCAGATTTGCTGATGGCTAAGATAATGAGGGAAGTGGCATGAGGAGAGAGAATAATTAAGGATAGCACTTAGTTTTTGGCCTGAGGAACTACTTGAAATGGAAGTCTGAAAAATAGAAAGTGTATTTGGAGAAAATACCTTTTTGTTTGTTTATTATTTACTTACATATGAAATTTGAGATTCTTGGATGGCCAAGTAGAAATGATTAGAGTTCAGGGGAGAGCTAAATATCAGCAATAGAAATTTATATTCAGAACATGTTTTGGTGGCTGAATAATATGGGATTGGAAATGTATGTAAATAAAGGGCATGTAGAGGTCAGAATGAGAAAACGGAGCAAGTTAAGTTGACTAAGTCAGAATGACCAATAAAGTAGGAGGAGAACCAGATAAGTATGCTTTCACAGAGCCTGGAAAAAAATATTTTAGGCATGAAAGAGTAGTTAAATATGTAAAATGATATTGAAAAGTCAAATAAGCAGAAGAATGAAAACTGACTTTGGGAATTGGCAAGTAGATACTTATATAAGACGTACTTTTTAAAAATTTTTTTATTTCTTATTTTTCTATAAACATATAATGTATTTTTATCCCCAGGGGTACAGGTCTGTGAATCGCCAGGTTTACACACTTCACAGCACTCACCATAGCACATACCCTCCCCAATGTCCATAACCCCCCCTCCCCCTCTCCCAACCCCACCTCCCCCCAGCAACCCTCAGTTTGTTTTGTGAGATTAAGAGTCACTTGTGGTTTGTCTCCCTCCTAATCCCATCTTGTTTCATTTATTCTTCTCCTATCCCCCTAACCCCCCATGTTGCATCTCCACATCCTCATATCAGGGAGATCATATGATAGTTGTCTTTCTCCGATTGACTTATTTCACTAAGCATAGAAGGAGATCAGAAAGGTACAGAGACAATCTACAGTAACAGTCACTGTACAGGAGAAGACGTACATTTTTGCACTTACATACATAAACACACAGGACAAATCATTCATGATTCTAAACTGTAGTCCTTGCTCATGACCCTAGCAATGAAATAACCAAGTGCTAGTTCCTTATGTGATTGATTATTGAATTACTTGACTTATACTACCTTGTGCTATATATTCAGGACTAGGGTTATAATTTTACAGACTTTTACAGAGACTGCCCACCCATTAAAGTGGTTTTAAACAGATAATTGTTTCATGTGTTTAGCACCACTGAGATGACCTTATAAATCTTTCCAAGCAAACATATTTTAATTGAGGAAAAAGTAAACAAAAGGAAACTGAATGCTTACAAATACTTAGTGAAATTGAGAAATTAATGGTTTTTGCCTTTTCCCCAAAATTGTGTAAACCTTTTTGTCTGTAATAAAAAGGGATGAGAAAACAGTCCACATTCTAGCAATTTGTGTTATTTAGGTTCTTTTTCAATAGGATGTCTGTTAATTCTTGGCAGATCATCTCATATTTCACAGTGATAGGTTCTAAAATTTAGAAGGTGAAGTTAAAAAAAGATCATCTTTCTCTCTAGTCAGCCAATATATACCGATACATTTTATCAATAGGTTTTCTATAGAATTGGATTTTGATATATAACTTAATTTTGGAGGTGCTTTAGAACTACCTTCAAAAAAGTGAATTTGTAATAGTTGCCTCTGTAAAAAAAGGAGAATTTTATTAAAATAATAATTCTAAACATAACATTTGCATATAACAATTGTATTAATAATAGAGGATACAGACTTCTGAACATTTGAAGGCACTGAGTTTCCAGAATTTCTCTCTTTTCCCTTTCTTGCTCTTTCCTTTTCTTCTTTTTAATTTTTTTTGGGGGGTTGGGGGGTACCTCTAGCACACTATTCAGGAGAGATCAGCCCTCTTATAGAAGGAGCAGTTACTTGGGTTGTAGTTCTCCCTCTGCCTGTAATCAGCAGTGGACACTTATCTTACCAGTTGAGACCTGTTTCCTCTCTTACCCTCTATCTCTGTCTCTCTTTTGTGATTCAGTAGTGCTGGATTAGACCAGTCTTTTTTGGGAGGATTATGAGAATGCAGTGGAATCTATGGATCCTTTCTACAGGAAAAAAAATGCATAATCACAAAATTGCAATCATTTTGCATGCAGCCTCAGATGGATCAGAACTTCTGGACTGGAAGATAACCAGCCTTAATGTATATTACTTCAGATGCCATGGAGAGGACTGCAGGGATACAGGCAGAGAAAGAGATGTTCATGTCCTCACGCAGTTAATGAGAATCTATTTTCCTACACTAATAGGTAGAGCAAAAGGATGGCTTCCAAAAACCATATAAGAGTTTCTAGCAATCCGTATTCATGTTCTGGAAGAATAGAGACCCAACTCACATTGATTTATAAATCTTATTGCACCTTTCCTTAGTTGAGTGAAAATTTTTGTTCTTTTTCCAGCAATAACACAGTAGATACCTCTGACTGCATTTGGTAGTCATTACTGAAGCATGGAAAGGATTAATTTCAATCAATAGAGAGTATGCTTCCCCTTGGCCATCTAGACAGTAAGGCATTGCTGTCTTAACGTTGTTCGGAGGTCTTTTCACCTTCCTTTAATTAACTATGATTCAGCACCACAACCAAAAGTCTGATCATCTTATATATCCTTATCTCATATGTCATCATAAGCATTATCTTTGCATTTAGAATTCACTAAATGATATAAATTCTTAATCCTTAGAACATAATCATGGCACAATATAGTAGCTTACTACCTGATAGTTAATTCATATTTTTAAACTTTTTTATAACCACCAAGCAAAACGTCAAAGAGAAAATTAGCTGTTTTACCATAAATTATTTAAATTTCCCTTAGGCAAAAGCTGATAGAAATCACATATTTAAAACAACATTAATGACTATTTTACATTGCCGTGTCCCATAGCAGAAGTGATAAATATATGATGGATTTTGACAAACAGTTGGACTCTCTAGAATTGAGTGGTGATGCACTCCTTTTTCATGACAAATAACGGTCTTGAGTAAGGGAGACAATAACCTGCAAGTGAAATCTGAGGTGCTAGTCTTTGGTAAGAGCACTGAGGATGTAATCTTTCAAATTCCAAGTAATTCTGTTTCTCAAGGCTTGATCATTATGGGCTCACAGAATGGTTGGGTGGCTCTTTTGGATAGCTGGATACTAGTGTATTAAATGTTCATGAGGTAAAGGTTAGTTTACTTTGTCAGAGACTACAGGGCCACTTTCAATTCCAAAATTTTTTGGAAAATGCATTTTACTACTTCAAAGGAAAACTGGAACAGAGGCCATGAATGACAGAGAAAATTATTTTCTCGTTAGCAAAGCAGAGGAAGTGATGGCCTCTGACAAACAAAAAACAAATCCCAAATAATATTGAGAGCATTTTCTTCATGAAGGTGGTACTTTGAGGGGAAGATAGATTAATTAATATTTAGTCCTATTGAAACTATCATTTACAGAGAAATGTGGAGTCTAGATGCCTGTTCTTATGGGTGGCAGCTCTTTTGTCTCAGTCATCGAGTTGTGCCCACAGTTTCCTTACTCACGCTACCTCTTTCTTTTACCAGGTAAATGCACCATCATTTCAGAGAGAACTGATGTTAGTAAAATTAGCCGGTCACACATTGAAGCATTTATTGAGATCCTCTGGTTGTACATTTCCAGATCACAGCTGAGAAAGAAAACAACCTATAGACCAATGAGCAAGTGCATCAAAAGCTGCAAGGGCAGCACATTTTTTTTTCTAGTATCATCTCTTCTGGGAAACATTACCCTCCTGTGCTCTTCCAGACCATTGATTCCATTCTGAACCCATAAAAAAGAGATTATAAATCAAGAGAAGGAGGTGCTACTGGAATACTATGAATGGTTTATAAGTTATTTTGTGAACAAAATTGAGACCATTAGAGCTGCTGAGCAGCTTCTACCTCTAATCATTTTTTCCATTAACTAAGTTTTTTGCCCACTCTAGAGAGAGTGGTTTGATTTTTATAGCAGTATCATATAGAATTCGAAAGCATCAAATAGGCAGTGCTTACTAGTTGCTACCCACTTCATATATCTTGTAAATATTGATACCTAAGATAGTACCCCTTCCTTCTGACACTTTCCCAGGATATGAACCACGGGTTAGATCTCTCTAATACAGTAAAGTGATGTCATGATAGTGATACAAGATTGAAAGTTAGTAGACACTGATTCCAGTCTTAATTTCACTTCAAGATATTTGCATAGCCTTAGGGAAAATTGCTTAACAAAACTCAGCCTCAATTTCCTTCACAGTACAAAGCTGAAGATGAACCCATGGTATTTTATAGGATATTACACAGAAAAAATGAGATCACATATGTGGAATTCTTTCAAAAGTGAAGAACACTTTAAATGTAAAAGCAAAATATAATACCCATCATAATTTATTGTGTAATTATTTTCATCATCATTTCTTTTTTTTTATTTTTTTTAAAGATTTTATTTATTTATTTGACAGACAGAGATCACAAGTAGGCAGAGAGGCAGGCAGAGAGAGAGAGGAGGAAGCAGGCTGTCCGCAGAGCAGAGAGCCTGATGCGGGGCTGGATCCCAGAACCCTGGGATCATGACCTGAACGGAAGGCAGAGGCTTTAACCCACTGAGCCACCCAGGCGCCCCTTCATCATCATTTCTATAGTGTTTTAGATTTCTGTTATCTTGGGCTAATGAACTATACACATATACTGAGATTATAATCTTTTTTTAAAAACATTAATTTTATTTTTTTAAGATTTTTATTTATTTATTTGACAGACAGAGATCACAAGTAGGCAGAGAAGCAGGCAGAGAGAGAGGAGGAAGCAGGCTCCCCACTGATCAGAGAGCCTGATATGGGGCTCAATTCCAGGACGCTAGGATCATGATCTGAGCTGAAGGCAGAGGCTTTAACTCACTGAGCCACCCAGGCGCCCCTGAGATTATGATCTTATATCTAGGTGGTTATGTTCTTACTTCTGGGTTGTCATGGACATCAAGTATTTCTGCAACCTAGCAGCTATTCATCCTCTCTGGGTAATCATTCCCCAATTTCTATCTAGGACCATGCTTTTCTTTCCCTGTGTCCATCTCAGTTCACATGTCTTAACTCTACCTTAGGGGAAGATAACATGAATTAGGTATAAGTGTGCATTTATTTGGCTTCCAATATTGGTTCAAGGGTTGGCCTTCAGTAGAAGTTTAGCTGGAAACAGTGGAACACAGTCTCTTACTCTTTTCTGCTTGATCTTAACTGGGAAGGATAGAGCCTTGAGCACTACCAGCAGCAATCTTGTGACTATATTCAATACATGTTTGAGAATAAAGTCTTCACAGAAGGCAAACCTAAGATATAGGAGACGAAAGCAGATTTTGATGAGATTGTTTAAAACCCTATGTCAAGCTGTGACTCTCTGCCCTGTACTCTTCAGTTATATGACCCCAAAAATTTACTTTTTATTTAAGTCAGTTTTGTTTTCTGTCATTTGCAAACAACATAACTCAAATACAGAAACTAAATATAATTTTTTGAATTATATTTTGAATAATCTAATCTTTGGGTGTTTCTGTGTGTTTTTAGGTGTTCTCGTGAGACTTTTATACTTTTATAAATGTGACCCTCTTACACAGCTGAGATAGAAATTATGTTTATTTCCAGATTAACAATGAAAGAATCCAGATGCAATGCTCAAAGTCACACAACTAATAAGAGGAGGAGCCAGTATTCCGTTACAGTCTGCTGACAGAAATCATATGGGTAATTGAAATTTATGAGTATTTTGAGTAGTTTCAACTATGCTAGCTTTGCCTCCATCATGTCTTCTTCATGAGAATCTGTGGAAACCAGGAAAAGAGAGACTCAATGAAGAATGGAAATTGACCTTAAAACAGAGATTAGGTTAGTGGAAACTAACATGGAATTGAAGATATCCATGGTGGCAAGAGGAGAGAATAATTTTCTCCTGATTATATTAAAAAATTCTACAATAACATAGTTTGCCTCTGAATGGAATATGAAACTTTGAAACTTAAGAATTCTGGAGTTTGCTGCCCTAGCTTCTACCTCATCAATCTGTGAGCAAATTTCTCCACAGTTTTGTTGATAAAGGACATACTGTGGTAGAGAACTCAGAAAGGGGAATAGGAGAGCTGCATGCTGCTTGGTCTTCACACTTGTACCTATTCTAAATCTAGAATAGAATGAATTATAACAAAAAAGTGTTATTTTCTATCATTGTGATTCTTGAGGACTTTTAAGGTATGTGGAACTTCATGTTACTGCATTAGGCCACTTTCAGAAAAGTTTGGGGACTTATTTTATGCAGGGCACACAATATGCAATCATGGCTCAGCTCTCCTAATAGTTATAAATGTGCGGCATAGTCCGATAGGGTTCACATCTTTGTTCCCAGGTGGTTACATATCATCACTCAAAGGAATCACTTAAGATAACATTGATACATGAATTATTTTCCCTGACCAAAAGGAAGCTCTTTCCAGTCAATTGACACTCAGTCTTGAGTGTCTGAATGTCTTACAGTTAAATTATTAGAAAATGACATTGAAAGTAGGGAAGATTTTTTTTTCCCTTTACCCATCTTCTAAGTAACTTTAGTATACAGATTAACATATCTTCAGCTACCCACTAAACTTGAAATAAACTTAAAAAGAATTTTCATTAAAAATTCAAAATAATTTTCAATGCCAAGTTCTAATTCCAATAGTCATTGTTGCTCCATTTTAAATAACAATAGTTGATTCTCACTCCCTTCCTCTCTGGAGCACAAAACCAACGCTGCCTTCAAGGGGCGAATGAGACACTAATTCATGTCCCCATTACATCTTGGCTGGATTGCTGCAGTTCATTATAGGCTTTCTTGACTGTTTACTTGGGCAATAAATCTTGTCATTACATATACTACATCTGTCAGGTTCAAGACAACTGCACAAAGGCCCTATTGCTATTATAAACCTTTAATTTCAAAATCTATAATTAAAGAAGGGCAAATATGTTATTTGTGGCTTGATGCATTGGTGATTTGGAGACACTCCAGCATATAACTGTACTTGCTCAAAGTAATAATTTCAGAGGTGAGTAACAGAAGTGATCAGGCAGTAGGTCCAACTAGAACAAAATCCCCAGAGAGACATTGCCTCATATTTAGGGCTTCATTTCTTTGCTTCGTCCTAACTACACTGGTAGGATTTGTATCACTAAGAACAAAGTCTACAAAACTCAAGTAGAAATGGCTTAGGAGATAGGAGGCATCTCAACAGACATATATTTTAATGACCCTTGAATGCTGATTCTGGTTCCCATGGAATTCTTCAAATTAACTTACTCAGTTTTTATCATCAAAATTAATCAAGAGCAGTTATCAAGGGAATCAGTCTAATATCTCTCACTTTCTCTACACTTCTGTCTTTTAAAATGAATATTAAAAATGGCTATCATTTATTCAGTGACTATTAGGTGCTAGGCACTCTGCTAAGCACTTTCCTTACAATATCCTTGGCAAGAGTCCCTTAAAATAGGAAAATAATCACCTTACTTTAAATATAAATGAATTAAGTATGACAGTTTAAGTCACTCTCTGGATTTGAAATTGAGATCAAATTTAGATAATGTGTCTGCGGTCTTTAAAGCTGCACCATGACCCTGCGAACCATAAGAGACTATGGACTCTGAAAAACAACCTGAGGGTTTTGAAGGGTCAGGGGTGGGAGGTTGGGGGAACAGGTGGTGGGTAATGGGGAGGGCACGTTTTGCATGGAGCACTGGGTGTTGTGCAAAAAGAATGAATACTGTTACGCTGAAAAAATAAATAAAATGGAAAAAAAATTGTGGAAAAAAATAGTATAATGAATACTCATATGCCATTCATCAGTGGATTATATTTCATCACACTTGCTTTTTATACACACGACTTTTCTCAGTCATTTCACAATGAGTTGCAGACTCTAAAGTCTCTGAAAGACTCTAGAGTTCACCTCTAAACCTTTCAGCATGCTGCTTTTAAATAAGGACATTCTCTTACATAATTACCACAATTCTCTCACACCTAGGAACAAAAATTCTATATCCTCTAATAAACAGTTTCTATTCAAAAAAAAAAAAGCTGCACCATGACCGTGATGTTCTCAAACACACAGAGTTTTTTGGAGCTTTAATTTGCTAAAATCCTAAAAGGAGCTGATATTTCAGAAGAGTAGAGATTCTAATTCTCCTTTCTCAAAACCAGGCATACTCTACCTAGGTGATCTACTTTCTCCTCCTCAATGCTTCAACTTCTGTCTCTTCAACTGCAACTCCCAAATTTATATTTCTAGCTCTGATCTTTCTTCTGTCTTCCAGAATTATGTTGGCAACTTTATTTTTATCTTTTGGGTTTTTTTTTTAACTTTTAAAAAAATTTTTGAAATTAAACTTACAGAAGATTTTCAAAGATAATACAGAGAGACCTCCAGGTACCATTCACCCAGTCTTCCCTGATGTTGGCATTGTATTTTTCTGTAGTTCAATGACACAACTGAGAAATTGGCATTGGTAATTAAACACTATTAAGTAAACTACAGATTTTATTTGTATTTCAGTAGGTTTTCACTAATGTACTTTCTCTGTAAGAGAGGACACAACACAGCAGACAGTTTCTCAAATTTTCATTTATCATGACCTTCACAAATTTGATCAATTACTGTATAGAATGCCTGCTTTTTGTCTGGTGTTTTCTCATAGTTAGATGGACTTTATGAATATTTCAAAAAAAAAACAGCGTGGAAATGAAGTGCCTTTCTCATCTCATTTTATGTCTTATTATTTGTGAAGTTCACCTTGATCACTTGGTGAAGGGAGTGTCTTCCAGGTTTTTCCACTATGAAGTTTACTTTTTTTCTCTTTCCATGTACTGTATTTAGAGGTGGGTCCCTAAGACCACTTAAGGGGAGGATAACTAAGCTTCAATTCCTGAAGGGAAAACTCTGAAAGAATTTCTGAATATATTTTAAAAGTACTGTAGCAATTAAAAATATTTGGGGAAAGATACTTTGAAGCTATGAAGATAGCCTGTTTTGTTTTGTTTTGTTTTGTTTTTTAAGTTTTAGCCACTAATTTTAGCATTTATGGTTGATCTTGCCTGGAACAATTATTACTGTAGTGTTGTAATGGTTATTTTTAAAAATTACTTCCCACATCCTTTTTTTGTTAATTGACTGTGATTCTGTAAGGAATAATTTTCTTTCTTTCTTTCTTTCTTTCTTTCTTTCTTTCTTTCTTTCTACACGCAAGCATTCATTTTTCAATTATGTATATTGGGGCAGACTTGTGGATATATATTTTGGGTAATAATTTAATGCTATCATTTTATTGCTCAAATTGCTTCAGCTTTGGCCATTGGGTGTTCTTATGTTGTTGGTTCCTGGTGTCTTTTCAAATGCACCTCCTTTCTTTTTCTCTACTTTCTAGCCACACAAGATTTTCCAGAGCCTTCTGGTATTTCCCTGCTTAAGTTCAAGATTCAAATATTTCTCAAAGGAGCCCTAAGTTCTTCTTGGAAAATGGTATTTAGAGACCAAGAGGTATACTCGTCGCTATTGAAGTTTTACTGACTTTAGACCCTCTTGGTAAACATGCTAAGAAATCTATTCATACTAACCATGTATATGCATAAATCTGTATTTACTTTATCTATCTATCTATCTATATATCTATATATATATATCTACCATTTATCTAGTCTATCAGTCAAAAGAAATATGAGCTCATTCTGATGTCTCTCACTCTGACATACCACTTCAGGGTACATTCCAGCCTTTTCTACTTTGCTTATTTTTAACTTTCTTCTTTACAAGCAGAAACTTGGCTCTCATTATCTATAACATATTTGCTTGTCCAAATTGTGTATACATATAAAGTAGTCAGAATTGCTGACTTGGACTTCTGAGAAAAAAAAAAAAAAACACAAACTACTAATCAGAGTAAATTGCTTGTGTACAGTTTTCTTTTTTTCTTTTTAGCCTAACAGTATTTAGTCAAAACACTGTTTTACAAATTTTTTAAGGTTAGTTTACTCCTTCTCCATCCTTTTCAGTGTGCATATATTATAGATCTGTATTATAGTTAGATTCCTTCTTCATAATCTGTGTATTTCCTCTTGGGTTCTCCTACTATCCTTGTTGTTTTATCCTTTCTATTTTTTAAAAGATGTATGTATAGCAGATTTATGTGAAATGTATAAATTATGAGTATATCTAAATGACTTTTTTACAATATATACATAGATATAATTTCAGTCAGTTCAAGATATAAAATATCACTGGCACACACACAGTCCCCCTTAGGACTCTCCCAGTCATTACTTATCAAAAAGTATTTTTTTTTCCATTTCTGTAATCATGGGCTAGCTTTGTGGGCTTTTAAGATTTTTATTTATTATTTATTTGAGAAAGACAGAGATAGCGACAGAGAGCTTTGGGTGTTTTTGAACATGCTTTACATTTCTTTTTTCCCCCCTCAATATTATGTTTATATAATCCATTCATGTTGTGATGTGTAGGAGTAGCTTGTTCTTTTTAATTTCCCTATGGGATTCTTTAATCAAATTTATTGAGGTATAATTCACAAACAATAAAATGCACCTGGTTTTTAAACATACGTTTTTGAGTTTTGACATATATGTATGCTTTCGTGTGATCCTCACCCTACTCAAGATACAGGACACTCACATCATCACAAAAAGTTCTCACTTGCCACCTTCCCCTTCCATTCTCTGCCTCATTAATCTCATTTGTTACCAAACTGGTCATTTTGTAATTTTGTTTTCTTCATGCTTCTCCCTGACTTCTAAACCTTTTGGTACTTCTACATTGTTTTCAAGATGAAAGGGGATCTTCTGAATGACCTTTTATGTTCTACCTAAGTTGATCTTTGCTTGCTGTCACTTGTTGCTCTCCTGTTCACTGTCATGTCTTTCCAACTACTTACAACTCCATGAATATCCTAAGATCTTTATTTCATGCCTTTGTACATGCATGAAGCTATTTAAGTCAATAGTATTTGTCCTTTCCCTCCTCATCCCTGATGACTCAATTGAATGATTTTGTTTACCCCTTAGAACTAGACTGCTATCCCTTCTTACACTTCTATCCGACGATGGCCCTCAGATATGTACCCATAACTCTCATCTCTGTCATAAAGCTTATTGGAGGATATTTTTGTCAATTTCAATTTTATATTCTATATTATACCATAAAATTTACTTTTTAAGATGTTTACTTCTAAGAATATTTACACATGTATAGATCATGTTTACTACCACAATTACGATACAAAAGAGTTCAATCACCTCAAAAAACTCCCCATTAGATCACTTTATAGTCGCTCTCTTTCTTCCTCAAGGCCCTGGCAATGACTGATCTGTCCTCTAATACTATTACTTATCTTTATGAGAATGTTATGTAAGTGGATCCTATACTATATAATTTTTTTTTTAGTTTGGCTTTGAAACTCATCCAAGTTAGTGCATGTATGTTCATTAAATCTTTATATAAATCCTGCAATAAAATTTTAAAAAATATTGTTTCATATAGTCTTTTAAATAATAGAAGAAAACAGAAAAAAAATGTACGTAGCCTTTATAATTATCTAGTCATTTCTACTGATTTTTAAAAATTTTTTACAGAATCAAGTCATCAAGAATTAATTCCTATATTCTAATTCTTTTAGAGAGCTACATCTAGTATTTGACTTACAGTAACAAATTCTCTAAGTATTTTTTATATGGAAATATTATTTGACCTTTTTTTTCTGTTCTTTTCTTTTCTTTTTTTTTAAGAGAGGGAAGGTTAGAGAGGGGCAGAGGAAGAGTTAAAAAGTCTTAAGCAGGCTCCACACCCACCCCAGAGACAGACATGGAGCTCTGTCTCACAACCCTGAGATCATGACCTGAGCTGAAATCAAGAGTAAGACACTTAACCAACTGAACCACCCAGGCACCCCTTGCCTTCATTTTTGAAATATAGTTTTTCTGGTAATAGAATTTTTGGTTGACACTTTATTTTTTCTTTCTTTCAATACAAAAGGTCTTTGCCTTTGCATTGATCACTAATTTTGATGAGAAATCAGATATTAATCTTATTATGCTTTTTCCATTGTATATAATAAGCCATTTTGCTATGGTCGGTTGCAAGATTTTCTGTTTGTTTTTCAACAGTGCATCTAGGTGTTAATATCTTTGTGTTTACCCTACTTGGAATTCATTCAACTTCTTTCATATTAGACTAAAGTTTTTCATCAAGTTAGGAAAGTTTTGGTCATTACTCCTTAGATTAATTTTTCTGCTTCCTTTGGGGAAGAATCTACTTATATGTTCTTTCAGGTTGTTAGCAGAATTCAGGTACTTGTGTTTGTTGAACTCAAGTCCCTATTTCATTGTTGGCTGCCAGCTGACAGCTACTTTCAGCTCACAGAGCCACCCACATTCCTTGTCATATACTCCCTACCATTTTTAAAGCCAGCAGTGGATAATATTTCTTGCATCAAATCATTCCCATGCTTCACATGTCTGACCTTTTCTGTTTCTGTCTGCTACGTCCAGTTTAAAGGACTCATGTTATTAAGTAGGGCTGCCAGTTTACATTTCTTAAAGTCTACTGTTCCACATAATTAAAATCTATCATGTTCATATTCTTGGGGACAATGCGAGGTTTGTATATAAAATATTGGGATCTTGTTGGCCATTTTAGAAATTCGTCTTACCAACATATCCTTACTGATTGTAACTACTTATTTTGTAATTATGAGAGGAGTATTGAAGTATGTAATCTATGAAATGGATTTGTCTATTGCTTTATAACTTCTTTCAGTATTTGTCACATATATGTTGATGTACTAGTGTTACATATACATTTAGAATTTTTACATTGTCTTAGAGAATCAATGCAGCTATTATATAATATACCTCTTTATCCCTGATGATGTTCTTTGTTTTAAAGTTTAGTTTAATATCAGTGTTGCTAATCTAGTGTTATTTTAGTTGGTATTTGCATAATCTGCATTCTCCATTAATTTTTTTAACTACCCATATTTTTATATTTAATGTGTATTTCCACGACTGTATGTATTTGGGGTTTGGTTTATTTTTTTTTTCAAGATGACAGTAACTGTCTCTTGTATTTTTAGGCAATTCACATTCAAAGCCATTATTCATATGTTTGAATTAAAATCTTAGGTTGTAAAGTAATTTCTTATGTTCTTTTTTCTTTTTGCTTTATCTTAGGTTAATTGAATGTCTCTTTTTTTTTTTTTAAAGATTTTATTTATTTATTTTAAAGGGAGAGAGAGAGAAAGCATGAGAAGGGGGAGGGTCAGAGAGAGAAGCAGACTTCCTGCCGAGCAGGGATCTTGATGTGGGACTTGATCCCAGGACTCCAGGATCATGACCTGAGCTGAAGGCAGTAGTTTAACCAACTGAGCCACCCAGGTGCCCCTAATTGAATGATTCTTATGATTATAATTAATTTCTTCTATTTCCTTATTTATTATACATCTATTTAAAATAAACTCTTTCATTGTTTACTTAGGATTATAGCATACATATTGATTAATACATCTACTTTAACAGTATACCACTTCAGAGGTTGTGAAAGGGCTTTATAGTGTATATTCATAATTCTTCCCTCTCTACTTCTGTGCAATTATTGTTTTTTTTTAACTTTTATCTATGTTATAAAATATATACAACACCTTCCTACTATCTTTTTTTGGATCTCATTTTTCTATTAAACAATATAAAATAGAAAAGAAAATGAATTTTATATTCATTTTACATTGACTCATTCTTTTTCCAGTTCTCATTGTTTTTAATTGTAGACCAAATTTCTGATGGGTGTCATATTCTGTATCCTTTAACCTTGACTAAAGAGTATATCAATAAAAAAGAAAGTATTTCTCCTTAGTTTTTGAAAGATATTTTTACTGGCTATAAAATTCGGGATTAATAAGTTTATGTTGTTATGTTTTCCTTTGTTTTGGTTTGGTTTCTTTGTTAACTTTTCCTTTAACACTTTGAAGGAAACCTGAACACCTTTAACACTTTGAAGGAAACCTGAACACCCTGGCTTGCATGTGTTTTCATGAGAAATTTATTATAATTCTCATATTTTTTCCTTTTGCAATAGATCTTTTTTCTCTATCTGCTCTCAAGATTTTCTCTTTGTGACTCCCAGCAGTTTGACTTCAAGAACAGCTAATAATTTTTTTTTCAGTGTAATAGTTTGTTCACTTTTGTTTCTTTTTGTTGTTGTTGTTTTGGTTTTTATCTTCTTTGATGCTACAAGTAGCTTGGATCTCTGGTTTACTGACTGTAATTAATTTTGGTAAATCCTTGGATGTTATTTTTTAAGCAGTTCTTCCCCATGCTCTTTCTTGCCCCACTTTCTGGCTCTAATTATACATAAAACTCTTGGGAGTTCTATTATTTAAGTGTTTTTAGTTTTTTATTTCTTTGTGATTTAATTTGGGTTATTTTTATTGACCCATCTTCAAGTTCACTTATTCTTTTCTTAACTGAGATGAATCTACTGATAATCTCATTGAAGAAATTCTTTATCACTATAATGGTCTTAATCATAGATAGTTTAAATTTCTTCTCTTGCTGTTTTAACAAGATTAGTTCCAAGCATGAATCATGTTCTTCTAATTGCTTTTCAGAGTATTTGTTATGACCTTATTCCTCTGCCTCCTAGTTTGTCGAAAGCCAGACAGCTTGTGTAGGATCATAGGTATTTGGAGGTCGCCTCCCCACACACACCCAGGGAACATTGGACAATGTGTGGAGACATTTTTGGTTTTACTCTTGGTTTTTTGGTTTTTTATTCTTTTGACTTTTTAAAAAATTTATTTATTTATTTTCAACGTAACAGTACTCATCGTTTTTGCACCACACCCATTGCTCCATGCAATACATGCCCTCTCTATTACCCTCCACCTGGTTCCCCAACCTCCCACCCCCCGCCCCTTCAAAACCCTCAGGTTGTTTTTCAGAGTCCATAGTCTCTCATGGTTCATCTCCCCTTCCAATTTCCCACAACTCCCTTCTCCTCTCCATCTCCCCATGTCCTCCATGTTTTTTGTTATGCTCCACAAATAAGTGAGATCATATGATACTTGACTCTCTCTGCTTGACTTATTTCGCTCAGCATAATCTCTTCCAGTCCCGTCCATGTTGCTACAAAAGTTGGGTATTCATCCTTTCTGAAGGAGGCATAATACTCCATTGTGTATATGTACCACATCTTCCTTATCCATTCATCCGTTGAAGGGCATCTTGGTTCTTTCCACAGTTTGGCGACCGTGCCCATTGCTGCAATAAACACTAGGTTACAGATGGCTCTTCTTTTCACTACATCTGTATCTTTGGGGTAAATACCCAGCAGTGCAATTGCAGGGTCATAGGGAAGCTCTGTTTTTAATTTCTTGAGGAATCTCCACACTGTTCTCCAAAGTGGCTGCACCAACTTGCATTCCCACCAACAGTGTAAGAGGGTTCCCCTTTCTCCACAACCTCTCCAACACAGGTTGTTTCCTGTCTTGCTAATTTTGGCCATTCTAACTGGTGTAAGGTGATACCTCAATGAGGTTTTAATTTGAATCTCCCTGATGGCTAGTGATGATGAACATTTTTTCATGTGTCTGATAGCCATTTGTATGTCCTCATTGGAGAAGTGTCTGTTCATATCTTCTGCCCATTTTTTGATATGATTATCTGTTTTGTGTGTGTTGAGTTTGAGGAGTTCTTTATAGATCCTGGATATCAACCTTTTGTCTGTACTGTCATTTGCAAATATCTTCTCCCATTCCGTGGGTTGCCTTTTTGTTTTGTTGATTGTTTCCTTTGCTGTGCAGAAGCTTTTGATCTTGATGAAGTCCCAAAAGTTTATTTTCGCTTTTGTTTCCTTGGCCTTTGGAGACATATCTTGAAAGAAGTTGCTGTGGCTGATATCGAAGAGGTTACTGCTTATGTTCTCCTCTAGGACTCTGATGGATTCCTGTCTCACGTCGAGGTCTTTTATCCATTTCGAGTTTATCTTTGTGTATGGTGTAAGAGAATGGTCAAGTTTCATTCTTCTACATATCGCTGTCCAGTTTTCCGAGCACCATTTATTGAAGAGACTGTCTTTTTTCCATTGTATATTTTTTCCTGTTTTGTCAAAGATTATTTGACCATAGAGTTGAGGGTCCATATCTGGGCTCTCCACTCTGTTCCACTGGTCTATGTGTCTGTTTTTATGCCAGTACCATGCTGTCTTAGTGAACACAGCTTTGTAGTAAAGCTTGAAATCAGGTAACGTGATGCTGCCAGTTTTGTTTTTGTTTTTCAACATTTCCTTACAATTCGGGGTCTTTTCTGATTCCATACAAATTTAAGGATTATTTGCTCCAGCTCTTTGAAAAATACCAGTGGAATTTTGATCGGAATGGCATTAAAAGTATAGATTGCTCTAGACAGTATAGACATTTTAACAATGTTTATTCTTCCGATCCAAGAGCATGGAATGGTCTTCCATCTTTTTGTGTCTTCTTCAATTTCTTTCATGAGTGTTCTGTATTTCCTCGAGTACAGATCCTTTACCTCTTTGGTTAGGTTTATTCCCAGGTATCTTATGGTTCTTGGTGCTATAGTAAATGGAATCGATTCTCTAATTTGCCTTTCTGTATTTTCATTGTTAGTGTATAAGAAAGACACTGATTTCTGTACATTGACTTTGTATCCTGCCACGTTACTGAATTGCTGTATGAGTTCTAGTAGTTTGGGGGTGGATTCTTTGGGGTTTTTCATATAAAGAATCATGTCATCTGCGAAGAGAGAGAGGTTGACTTCTTCTTTGCCAATTTGGATACATTTTATTTCTCTTTGTTGTCTGATTGCCATTGCTAGGACTTCTAATTCTGTGTTGAACAAGAGTGGTCAGAGTGGGCATCCTTGTCGTCTTCCTGATCTCAATGGGAAGGCTGCTAGCTTTTTCCCATTGAGGATGATATTTGCTGTGGTTCTTTCATAGATTTTATAAAGTTCAGGAATGTTCCCTCTATCCCGATACTTTGAAGCGATTTAATCAGGAACGGATGCTGGATTTTGTCAAATGCTTTTTCTGCATCCATTGAGAGGACCATGTGGTTCTTCTCTCTTCTCTTATTGATTTGTTCTATCACATTGATTGATTTGCGAATGTTGAACCATCCTTGCAACCCAGGGATGAATCCCACCTGGTCATGGTGGATAATCTTTTTAATGTGCTGCTGGATCCTGTTTGCTAGGATCTTGTTGAGAATATTAGCATCCATATTCATCAGTGATCTTGGTCAAAATTCTCCTTTTTGATAGGGTCTTTGCCTGGCTTGGGGATCAGGGTAATGCTGGCTTCATAAAAAGAATCTGGAAGTTTTCCTTCTGCTTCAATTTTTTGAAACAGCTTCAGGAGAATTGGTGTTATTTCTTCTGTGAAAGTTTGGTAGAATTCCCCAGGGAATCCGTCAGGTCCTAGGCTCTTGTTTTGGGGGAGGTTTTTGATCACTGCTTCAATCTCATTACTAGATATCGGTCTATTCAGATTGTCCACTTCTTCCTGGTTCAATTTTGGGAGTTTATAGTTTTCCAGGAATGCATCCATTTCATCTAGGTTGCTTAGCTTATTGTCATATAACTGTTGGTAATAATTTCTGATGATTGTTTCTATTTCCTTGGTGTTAGTTGTGATCTCTCCCTTTTCATTCATAATTTTATTAATTTGGGCTTTTTCTCTTTTCTTTTGGATTAGTGTGGCCAATGGTTTATCAATCTTATTGATTCTTTCAAAAAACCAGCTTCTAGTTTCATTGATACTTTCTACTGTATCTCTGGTTTCTACCTCATTGATCTCTGCTCTAATCTTGATTATTTCCCTTCCTGTATGTGGAGTTGGTTTGATTTGTTGTTGATTCTCCAGTTCTTTAAGGTGTAGAGAGAGCTGGTATATTCTGGATTTTTCAATTTTTTTGAGGGAGGCTTGGATGGCTATGTATTTCCCCCTTAGAACCGCCTTTGCTGTATCCCATAGGTTTTGGACCGAAGTGTCTTCATTCTCATTGGTTTCCATGAATTGTTTAAGTTCTTCTTTGATCTCCTGTTGATCCAAGCATTCTTAAGCAAGGTGGTCTTTAGCTTCCAGGTGTTTGAGTTCCTTCCGAACTTTTCCTTGTGATTGAGCTCCAGTTTCAAAGTATTGTGATCTGAGAATATGCAGGGAATAATGTCAGTCTTTTGGTATCGGTTGAGTCCTGCTTTGTGACCGAGTATGTGGCCTATTCTGGAGAAGGTTCCATGTGCACTTGAGAAGAATGAGTATTCTGTTGTTTTAGGGTGGAATGTTCTGTATATGTCTATGAGGTCCATCTGGTCCTATGTTTCATTCAATGCTCTTATTTCTTTATTAATTTTCTGCTTTGATGATCTGTCTATTACTGAGAGAGGCGTATTAAGATCTCCTACTATCAATGTATTCATATCAATGTGACTCTTTATCTTGATTAATAGTTTTCTTATGTAATTGGCTGCTCCCATATTGGGGGCTTAGATATTTAAAATTGTTAGATCATCTTGGCGGATAGTCCCTTTAAGAATTATGTAGTGTCCTTCTGTATCTCTGACTACAGTCTTTAGTTTAAAATCTAATTTATCTGATATGAGAATCGCTACCCCGGCCTTCTTCTGAGGCCCATTGGCATGAAAGATGCTTCTCCATCCCTTCACTTTCAGTCTGTGTGAATCCTTAGGTTCAAAATGGGTCTCTTGGACAACATATGGATGGGTCCTGTCTTTTTATCCAATCTGCAACCTTGTGTCATTTTATGGGCACGTTTAGGCCATTCACATTGAGAGTGATTATTGATAGGTTGTGATTGACATCGTGTTACCTTTGAAGTCTTTCTGTCTGTAGATTGTCTCTATATTTCTTTTTTTTTTTTTTTTTTAAGATTTTATTTTTTATTTATTTGACAGAGAGAGATCACAAGTAGATAGAGAGGCAGGCAGAGAGAGAGAGAGAGGGAAGCAGGCTCCCTGCTGAGCAGAGAGCCCGATGCGGGACTCGATCCCAGGACCCCAAGATCATGACCTGAGCCGAAGGCAGCGGCTTAACCCACTGAGCCACCCAGGCGCCCCTGTCTCTATATTTCTGTTCAATGATATTCTTAGGATTTTTTCTCATTTATAGGACCCCCCTTAATATTTCCTGCAGTGTTGGCTTGGTGGTTGCATAGTCTTTTAAGCCTTGCCGGTCTTGGAAACTCTTTATCTCTCTGTCCATTTTGAATGTCAGTCTTGCAGGATAAAGTATTCTTGGCTGCATGTTCTTCTCATTTAGTACTCTGAATATATTTTGCCAGCCCTTCCTGGCTTGCCAGGTCTCTGTGGACTGGTCTGACGTTATTCTAATGGGCTTTCCTCTGTATGTAAGGAGCCTCTTTGTCCTAGCTGCTTTTAAGAGGGTCTGTCTAGAAGCATAATTCTTCATTCTAACTATTAGGTGTCATGAGGACTTTCGAGAATCTAAGATCTTGGGAGGAAACCGCTCTGCCTCTAGTACATGAACGTTGTTTCCATTCGTGAGATTGGGAAAATGTTCATAGACAGCTTGTTCCACTATATCTTCTAGACTTCTTTCTTTTTCCTCCCCTTCAGGGATTCCAATAACTCTGACGTTGGAACGTTTCATGGCATCATTTATTTCCCTGATTCTGTTTTCGTGGCTTCAGAGCTGTTTGTTCCAGGCTTCCTCCTGATCCTTTCTCTCTGTTTGTCCTCCAGATCACTAATTCTATCTTCTGTCTCAGTTACCCTAGCTTTTACAGAATTTAGATTAGATTGGAATTCTTTGAGAGCATTGTGAACATCATCCCTGGTGGCTTTCAGTTCTGCCCTAATCAATTCTGTTCGGTCATTCATGGCTTTCTCCAACCTAGCTATTGCCTGGATAATTGTTAGCCTGAATTCCTTTTCCGACATATTGTCTATGTCGATAGCCATTAGCTCTGTTGCAGAAGGTCCATCCTCTGTATTTTTCTTCTGTTGAGCATTCCTCCTCCTAGTCATTTTGGTAAGAGATGACTGAACAGATGCAGCTGGATGTATCGATTGTGATGCAGTCAAGGTGCACCCTGGAGTGCTTCTGTGCAATCAGGATTCCCCACCCAAATGAGAGAAAAAAGAAAAGAAAAAGAAATAGAAAAAAAAGAAAAAAAAGAGAGAGAGAGGGAGACAGGAAAAAAAGGGAAGATAAAAGAGAAGGCTCAGCCCAAATGGGCCCCAAGGTAAGATTTATGAAGTATACAAACAAAAACAGACAAACAAAAAGACTGATAAAAGTATATGACAAGAGAAAAAAAATATATATATATATATATATTATATATATATAAAAGCAAAAAAAAAAAAAAAAAAAGGAAGAACCTCAGATTGGGCGAGGAAGGTTGTTTTGATTCTTCCTGGATATATCTTGATGTTTTTGTTAAGGGACTCAACTTTCCTAAGATAAAGGGGGATTAAAAATTGGTTTACCTGTGGCACCTGGGTGGCTCAGTGGGTTAAAGCCTCTCCTTTCGGCTCAGGTCATGATCCCAGGGTCCTGGGATTGAGCCCCGCATCTGGCTGTCTGCTCAGTGTGGAGCCTGCTTCCCTTCCTCTCTCCCTGGCTGCCTCTCTGACTACCTGTGATCTCTGTCTGTCAAATAAATAAATAAAATCTTAAAAAAAAAATTGGTTTACCTATAGGGGTAGCATTGATTGGGGAAAGGGGATTACCTTGAAGTTTAACTCTATATTTATATAGAAAATAAAAATTGAAAAAGAATAAACTAGACTAAACTAAATTAAGATTTTTAAAAAATTAAAAAAATAGAAAAGCAAAAGAAAAACACGGGTGTATGTAACAAAAAGTTCAGGTTAGAAGGTTATTAAGGAATTTGATGTACTGGATATCTCACTGTGATGGTAAATAGATTAAAAAAATTATATGTATTTAAAAAAAAAAGGAACCAGAATAGTGGTAAAGAGTTAAAAATAAAAGTTGTATTTATGAAGTAGTGGTGGTTGTTCTCTTGTCATCTTCTTTTTTTTTTTTTTTTCCTTCCTTCCTGGTTGATTTTCTGGGGGAGGGGACTGCCACGTGGGTTTTCAGACAATGATGTTCCCTGAGTTAGGTCCTCCTGTCCCCCTCAAGGGGGTGGGCTCTGAGGAATCCGTTTTTTGTTTTTTTTTTTCAGGCTTTTGTTCTCTGGAGGTTTTTATGTTCTTTCATCTGTTTTCATCTTTTCTTGACAGCTTTTGATGGTTTTTGGAGGTTTAGAGGAGAGCAAACTGCACCCGACCTCCCTCTCAGAGAGAAGCCTCAGAATGCTCTGCAGAGCTGCTGGCAGAGTAGGTTCTGAGTCACAGTCCCTGGGGATGCAGGATCTCCTCCTTGTACCCAATACCACGGCAGCGGTGGCTGTCTGGGCAGCTCCAGACCGCCAGAGAGGTTCCAAGCAGCCATCACACACTGAGATTTTCCCGCTGGCCCAGGCTGGGAATGCCTGGTTTTTCAGGATGCCAGAGCTCCAGGCTAGTACCTGTGCGCACCTCTCCCAGGGGAGGGTGTGGGACGCGCGCGTTTCGGGAATGCTGTCTGGCCAGGCTTCCAGCCCCTCTCGGGAGCCGGACCCCACGTGTTCTCAGGCGCGCTGGTGGCTCAGGGACTAAGACCTGCTTTCTCCTCCACACTCTCTCTGGCTCAGCACCAAGGGAGGCTGTCCTGGGTCTGGGGACTTAAGCCCCTGTCCCTAACCGCCCCGATTCCCACAATATCCTCCCGCAATCTTTTGCTCTCTTTTTTTTTTTTTTTTTTTTTTTTTTGAGTGCTTTCAACCAGACTCCAAGCTAATGCTGGTCCCCAGACACAGGGCTCGTATTGGAGTATTACTTTCCAATCGGGCGCCTCTGGTGGCTCCCTCCCCCTTTTGTTTATCTTCCGATATCAGTCCGACGTTCCCACTCTGCTTTACTTGCCACTGGTGTCTTCTGCTCCTTTAGAGATCCAGAAGTGTATAATTCTGATCTCAGGCTGATTTCATGGGGATTGGAGTTCTTTGGTAGGTAATCAGCTCACTTTAGGGTACAGGTTGAAACGGCACCTCCTCCTACTTCCTCGCCATCTTGACCCCCTTTACTCTTGGTTTTGAGTGTTCTGATGGCATCTAGTAAGAGGAGGCTAGGGCTGCTATTCAACATCCTGCAATGCACAAGATATCCCCTCTTCCACATACACAAAAGGGTTTTTCAACCCAAAATACCAGTATTGCTGAGGCTGAGAAATCTTGTATTGGTGAGAAATTGTGTTTCAGCTGTGCATGTTTTCCCAAAGGTGTTTCCTCAATATCTATCCTCTTTTCCTTTCGTTTTTGTCTTCCAACTATGTTTCAGAAAGAATCTGTCTCCTGTAATTCTTCAACTATATTCAACTGTTGTGTAAGCATATTCTTGTTAGCTTGCCAGTGGGCAGGAGACAGAAAGACCTTCTCTGATGTTCTGAGTATGCTTTAGCCTTAGTAAGGCATTCTCTCCTAGATCAAACCAAAAATCTGTCCCTTGAACCTACTCCAGAGATTGTGTTTGTTTGTTTGCTTGTTTGTTTTTCTCTTCTCTTTCCATAACTATAATGAGAAAGATACCCTAATACACGGGTTTTTTGTTGCTCTACTCACTGTTTAAGAAGACATTTGTTCCTTAGGAGTAGAATGGATGGTCTAGTTTGCAGTAGATATTGTTCCCCTACCTATGCAGCCCTGCAAGGGGGCTTTTTCTTAGCATTTTTCCTAGTATTCTCTTTGAGACTTGGTTGGATTTGTGGAAGAAAGGTCTGCAAAATAGTGCAACTTCCCTCCACCTATATCTTTGGTGCCCATTACTTTATACTTTCATGCTAGCTTGCATTCACCCTTTAGCAGTTTTCCTTTTCTTTCTTTCTTTTTTTCTTTTTCTTTCTTTCTCTCTTCTTTTTTAACTGTTAGCTGTAACTTCTTACCTATTTATATGCCATCTAGTGTTTTCTGCCCAGGTTAGTGAATGCACAGGTCTTTTTCTCCTTGCAAGATTCCCTCTTTTTCACATGTTTCAGCTTACTTAGTTATCCTGAGATCTCAGTTCTTAATACACCAAATAAAAGTCATTAATGTGCAAGTTGTTCAGTCCAGTCTCTACTTTTTGCTTACAAAATGGAAGTACTGCTTTTCCCATCTCTTTACATTTCTAAACTGAAATTGGAAGTCTATGTCTTTATAGGACTGACTGTACTTTGATATACTGTAAGTATCTCGAACTTAACATGATTCTACCACATTTTATATTTGTTATCTACAAAATTTTCTTCTCTCAGTTTCCTTATTATTTAAATGCTGTCTCTTTTTGCCACCTAGTCTCACAAACCAAAAATCTAGAAGGCTTCCTTGCTTTATATGGTGTCTCATTCTCTAAAAGACAGTGATGCTTATATAATGGTAAATGTCAAAGAAGAGAGAGAGAGAAGTAGCATTCATATGGCTCTTATTTGCATTAATTTTTATATTATCACTTTGGCAAAAAAAAAAAAAAAATCCTATGCCCAATCAAAGAATCAGTAGAAGGGTACTGCCAAAGGATGTGCATACTGAGTGCATACAAAAGTGAAACACACTAGTGCAATAAATCTACCACCCACATTAGAGTTTGAAAAACAATGATCTAATTGCCTTCTACTTTTTTTGGAAATTCTGTATTGTGATCTATATTTTGATTGCCCATGTAGTGAGTATAAAACCATAAATATTACATGGTGCTGTTTGAAAAGCAAAACTTACAACACAAGTGTGATATGACTATCTCCAGGCAATCTCTTGGAAAGGTTTGTTTGAGCCAGACATGCCACAATACACTATGAGTTATACTGCAGAATAGAGACCATGGTCTCCTGCTGTATTGCATATTTACAGTGGCTTTAGTGGGGGACAGTTCTCTTTGATGTTCTAGCTCATCATTGACTACCCAGGGAAGATCTACCAGTATCACAAACTAAATTTAAAATGTGGTATCTATTAACTTCATTCTTGGCTAAAATTGAAACAATGAGAATTATTTTTTAAAAAAGAAGTTATTTTAATATTCTGTTAAATGAAATAAGGGTCAGGCTAGGTATCAAAAGAAGTTATGGGGTATGATCAAAGTTCTTCTGTGAGTAAGATATCAATCACTTAAGTTTATCTTATTTATATCATGCCTTTAGGTCTTAATTTCTTGAGTCACATATTATCATCATTTCACCTTCTCTTTTTTTTTTTAATTTTTTAAAAATATTTTATTTATTTGACAGAGAGAAATCACAACCAGGCAGAGAGGCAGGCAGAGAGAGAGGAGGAAGCAGGCTCCCCACGGAGCAGAGAGGCCGATGCGGGGCTCGATCCCAGGACCCTGGGATCACAACCTGAGCCAAAGGCAGAGGCTTTAACCCACTGAGCCACCCAGGTGCCCCACCTTCTCTTTCTTTTAATGGTTAGTGTAGAAAGTATGATTAAGTGCATCTGAACGAAGACATTGATACATGTGTGTGTGCACGTGTGTGTCTTTCGATTAGCATTCTGATCCCATCATGGCTTATAGGATCCTAAATTTCTCTATCCACTGGGTCATATCAATTGCCCAAGTCAAATAGACTTTGATAGAAGTGTTGAATCTAAGCCAATAAATAAATTAATAAGAATGGACCTCTGTATTATTAGAGAGACCGGATTAGAACTTTTGTTCTTGCTACCTCCAACTTTACGTGATTCCTCAAATTTTATCCTTTCCCTTTTTCTTTATAAGGCATGGTACAAGAGAAAGATGAAGTTTCTTAGAAGCAGCTTGGGTTGCTGTTTCCAAAATACCCTATGCTCTGTGATAATATGCAAAAAATTTATTTTTTTGGAAACTGTAGTTCCACTCCTCGGTATTAAGGGAAATATTAATATCTTGTGATGGCATGAGATAATATATGCAAGAGTAATTTTTAAATAATATTTATTGACCAAGTTCAAAACACTATTATCATTTATCATAGACCCTATGTACATATTTCTTAACATTTCAGGAACTCTGAAGTTAAGACTGAGATGTGCTGGCATTTAAGTGGCAATGCTTCCCACTCCTTTTCTTGGTATAGCATGAAATAATTATACACCTTAAAATTGGTAGTATATATGAATCATTGAAAAAAAAGTTAATTATTAGGGGCACCTGTGTGGCTCAGTCTGTTGAGTGTCTGGCTCTTGATCTCATCTCAGATCATGATCTCAGGATCACGGGACGAAGTCCCATATCGGGCTCTGTGCTTAACACAGTCTGCTTAAGCCTCTCTCCCCATCAGCACCTCCCCCATTCACGTGCACTTGCATGCATGTTCTCTAAGTAAATAAATAAAATCTTTAAAAGAAGTATAATTATTATTCTTCTCCTATCCCCATATCAGGGAGATCATATGATAGTTGTCTTTCTCCGATTGACTTATTTCACTAAGCATGATACGCTCTAGTTCCATCCACGTCGTCGCAAATGGCAAGATTTCATTTCTTTTGATGGCTGCATAGTATTCCATTGTGTATATATACCACCTCTTCTTTATCCATTCATCTGTTGATGGACATCTAGGTTCTTTCCATAGTTTGGCTATTGTAGACATTGCTGCTATAAACATTCGGGTACACATGCCCCTTCGGATCACTGCGTTTGTATCTTTAGTGTAAATACCCAGTAGTGCAATTGCTGGGTCATAGGGTAGTTCTATTTTCAACATTTTGAGGAACCTCCATGCTGTTTTCCAGAGTGGTTGCACCAGCTTGCATTCCCACCAACAGTGTAGGAGTGTTCCCCTTTCACTGCATCCTCGCCAGCATCTGTCATTTCCTGACTTGTTAATTTTAGCCATTCTGACTGGTGTGAGGTGATATCTCATTGTGGTTTTGATTTGTATTTCCCTGATGCCGAGTGATGTGGAGCACTTTTTCGTGTGTCGTTGGCCATCTGGATGTCTGTTCATGTCCTCTGCCCATTTCTTGATTGGATTGTTTGTTCTTTGGGTGTTGAGTTTGCTAAGTTCCTTATAAATTTTGGATACTAGCCCTTTATCTGATATGTCATTTGCAAATATCTTCTCCCATTCTGTTTTGGGAGGGAGACAAACTAAAATGACTCTTAATCTCACAAAACAAACTGGGGGTTGCTGGGGGGAGGTGGGGTTGGGGGGGGATTATGGACATTGAGGAGGGTATTTGCTATCGTGAGTGCTGTGAAGTGTGTAAACCTGGCGATTCACAGACCTGTACCCCTGGGGATAAAAATACATTATATGTTTATTAAAAAGAAAAAAATGGAAGGGGAGGCAAACCATAAGAGACTATGGACTCTGAAAAACAACCTGAGGGTTTTGAAGGGGTGGGGGTGGGAGGTTGGGGTAACCAGGTGGTGGGTAATAGGGAGGGCACGTATTGCATGGAGAACTGGGTGTTGTGCAAAAACAATGAATACTGTTACACTGAAAAAAAAATAAAGAAATTTATTAAAAAAATAATAAAATGTATTCCTTGACACAGTAAAAAAAAAAAAAAGAAGTATAATTATTATAAATTCCAGTATTTCAAAGTGAAGTTTCTCATGAAAGAAGTCTTTATAAAAACTGAATGTAAAAAGCATTCCTATTTAGAAACCATAGGGTAAGAAGCCCAAAATATTGAAATGAGCACATACATGCAAGTACAGCCAGTCTTATTTCTTAGCAAGTACAGTATAATTCAATACATTTAATAGCATGAAATAATATAAAAGGTTGGCATTCTCATTTTACTCTAAGATAGTAGACATCACACAGTAATATGTGCTTTAAATATAAATATACTTATTAATATTATTTTTCAACATTTTTATATTACTTTATTTCTTTTTTACATTTTTTTTTCTCACCAGGACCCTATTATTTATGCAGGGCAAGTGTATATTAGTATACTACCCCTCTTCTCAGCTAGTGAAACTGAGCCCCCCCCCCCCACCGCGTGATGTCCCTTAGTATATAGTGTGTTAACATGAGTTTAGAATCTGAAATAGGATTTGATTCCTAAATTCATTTTCTTTATGATAGATCAGGCATTATTTTTTCCTACTGGACTCCAGAGAAACTAAAGCCTAAATTAGAGGATTTTTGACTTAGCTTCTGAGCAATAACAACCAAAACTTCAAAGGAAAAGAAGAAACAATAATGCTTCATTTAGGTAAAAATTTAGAACTCTTTTCCTGATCTTCCTTTTTTACCCATTGATCTTTTCTTTGTATGGAATCAGTTAAAATCCTTGCATCCCAGTAAGGCAGTCAGCATCCTTCAGTAACCCTTAAGTACTGATTCCATATCAGTTATTGGCCCATGGCCACGGAATCAACAAAAATACCCAGAACAAATACTGTTGATATTTTAAAAAGTGTTCACTTTAGGTCAGACTGTGTGTTGTGTGTTTTACAATGTTAACCTCATTTTACACACCCAAAAATCAACTGTCAGACTGAATTTCAACCCCCGTCTACATGTCTGGAAAGACAGAGATATTTCTATGATACAATGCTGCTTCTCATTAGAATAATAAGAAAGTACAAGCAAGAAGTACACTTCATAGATGTTTAAGTATGAAGAGCTAAGACTGTTTCATGAACAATATATTATAAAATTAATTATCTTTAACTAATTTATTACCAAATCAAGCAAGAATGTAAATCTAGTATTCCACAGATTCTCTCTAGGCAGTATCATCTGCTACAACTATGTGTAGATAAAAAGCCTTAAAAATTTATCTTTTGGCTAAATTTAAAATCCTGATACTTCTCCAGTTAGATTGCCACCAGTATTCCAAATAAAATGCATCCTCCTCAGTGCTGTGAATGATACCACATTTAGTGTTTCCTAAGCCAGACACCAAAAATTCATCCTCCCTTCCCTGTCTTGCCCTCCCCTGCTTTGCCCTCCCCTTAAAATTAATTGATCACTGTATTTTGTAATTCCTCTTATTTTCAAGCCTTTGAATCTGTCTCCTTTGCCTAACCCTTCCCTCCTTCCTTGGTTCAACTCCTCCTAATTTCCTCCTGAGTTACTGTAATCTAACTGCTCCTTGTGCCCTTATGCTGCCCTCTTTGTGATCTATTGTCCACTTACATATCGATACTTATTTCTCTTTAATGCCTCGGATTCTGTCACCACACTAATTGAAATTGTCACTGAATATTAGCAAAGAAACCTAAGCTGTTAGCAGGGCCCATGTAGCCTCTGAATATGCGTCCCTTGAATTTTGCCCCTTAAATTCCATTGTACACTTGCTCATCATGCTCTAGGCATTTGGAAACACACTGTAGATAGGCATTACACAAAATAAGAGACTCAAAAATGCAACACATTTGGCAACAACTGATGCATTGCCAAAATCTTTGAAAATTACAATGAAGTACAAGACTCATATTTTATGTATACTGTATTTTTTCTTCACAGATGCAGTGCAGCCAGATTTCCCCCAGTAATCGAAACCAATCTTTTTGTCAGCTTTTGCTACACATTTATTTTGATTTCATATATGTTAAGTGCATTTATGATGTGACTTCCATGTGCTGCCCATCAATGAACATGCAGGTATTTTCTTTCGGTGTGTTTTATTTTCTTTTAAGATTTTATTTATTTATTTGTCAGAGAGAGAGAGCACAAGCAGGCAGAGTGTCAGGCTGAGGCAGAGAGAGAAGCAGGCTCCCTGCTGAGCAAGGTGCCCAATGTGGGACTTGATCCCAGGACCCTGGGCTTATGACCTGAGCCAAAAGCAATGCTTAACTGACTGAGTCACCCAAGTATCCCCCCCCCCCCACCTTTTTTTTAAAGATACTTTCTGTTTTGTTGACAAATGTTTACTTGACTTTTAAATGCAACCCCACATCCATGTCATTCAGACTTCCCTGATCATCCCTTCTGGGTTTCCTTCTTTTGTGAGTCCATAATGTTAAGGTAATGATCTTATTATTATTTGTTTGTCACACTTTTCTTGTAAAATGTTATGTTTGTTGAGGTTTCTAAAAAGGTATGAGCTAAAACATTGTCAGGGTTCCAGTTTTATGTGTCTTTAAACTTTGTTCTTAGGATATTGCCTGGTACATAGTAAGTAAACAGTAAATATTATTTCATATGTGAGTAAATAGCAAATATTATTATGTACAAGTTTTGCTATACTACATGATCATACATAATCAAAATTTTAGGTGAGACTCTTAATAAGCTTATTTGTTGTGCCTAATTTGTAGAAAGAAAAGGTGTAGAAAAGAAATCTGGCCTAAAAATAGTCACTTTGAGATAGGGGCTTGTGTGGAGTTATCCTTATTTAAAACCTGTGGGCATCCAGAATATTCTTTTTTCAGGAGAGAACAGATATGAAACCATCTCTAACATTGCTTAGGCTCATCCACTGGGTCCATTTAATCCATTTAGTTTGGCCAGGATATCAGAAAACAATTCAGGTGAGGATATTATTGTTCTCCTTGATATTGCCTGTAAATAAAGCTCTGCCTTACTGCCCAGTCCCAGCCCTCATGGATGAAAACTTTTTCCAGCTCCAAGTTCTGTTCCTGTGCTTTCTGCAAGAGTTTTCAACCCTGAATTGATAGAATTTAATATCAGCTTAGCTTTTCTGGAGCCTTCTTTTAATCTAGTACACAGCTTACATAAATGTGGGCTCTATTTCATTCCTTCTACTCAGTACTCTTTTTAAAAACTTCTTTCTGTTTTTGTCACCTCACATAATGCCAATAATTTTCTGTTCAGTCTAATGATCCTGCAGTAATAAAATTAACAGTATTTATGATGATGTCAACTCAATTTAAAAAAGTGCTTGCATCTTTAAATCGAATACATGTCTCTACAACGTAATAGGACTGTCTGTACACGTTTGATCATCAGCTTTTAACTTCTAATCTCCAATTTGGGAGTTGATTTTATCAAATTCCTTCTTAATGATATGCAGTTATCATGGGTCTACACAAAGCCTCTTTTTGTGTTTTACTTTTTATTGTTTTTACCTAATCTTCATTTTTATTCTATCTTCTTTCATTGGCTCTGACTTTCATGTCAAATGTCATATATCTATCTATCTATCTATCTATCTATATATATATCCCTCTAGAATATATACTAATTCTTTATGTATATATTTAATTCATAGAAATTTTATTGAGCTATTGATAGAATTATATTTGTGTTTTTAAAAAAGATTTTGTTTGTTTGAGAGAGTGAAAGAATACAAGCAGGGGGAATGGCAGAGGAAGAGGGAGAAACAGGCTCCCCACTGAGCAGGGAGCCCAATGCAGGGCTCAAAGCGGGGCTTGATCCCAGGATTCTGGGAAAGATGATCAGAGCAGAAGGAAGATGCTTAACCGACTGAGCCACCCAGGCACCTTTAGAATTACGTTTCTTACCTTTCTTATTATGTAAGCCTTTCAAATTCGATCCAGGTTACCAAATATATTTTAGGGTTTAAATGTTAACTGTTCCATGCTGTTAGAGACTAAATTCTGTCTCCAAACATTTACATTTTTAAGTCTCCACCCCTAATATCTCAGAATGTAACCATATTTGGAGAGAGTTTTAAAATTTGTGTTATAACTGACAAATAACATTATTATATTAGTTTCGCTTGTACAATATAAGTCAATATAGGTATGTGTTGTGAAATGATCACCACAATAAGTCTAAGTAACAAATGATCACCATACATGGTTACAGTATTTTTTCTTCTTGTGATAATAACTTTTAAGATCTATTCCCTTAGTAACTTCCAAATATACAATACAGAATTATTAACTATAGTCATTAAGAAAGTCTCTAAAGAGATTATTAAGTTAAAATGAGACGCTTAGGACAGGGTCCTTGTCATATGACTAGTGATCTTATAGGAAGAGGGAGAAATACCAGGGGCATGTAGGCATAGAGCTACATAAAGAAGCATTAAGAGCGTGGCTGTCTGCAATCCAAGGAGAAAGGCCTTGGAGAAACCAACCTATCTGGCACCTTGGACTTCCAGGTTCCAAAATTGTGAGACAGTAAGGTTCTGTTTAAGCCACCCAGTCTGTGATCTTCTGTTATGGCAGCTCTGGGAAACAGATACGTGTGGTATTTCATTATATATATGGATTCTACACATGTTTGCATCCAAACACATATCTAACGTTACTCATATCTCCTGCTCTAATAATTGTCACCTCAGTTATAAGCACCTCTGTAACCACAAATAGTGCTGTAAAAAAATTCATATATAGCCTCACTGCAGGGGTTCTCTCAGGCATATTTCCAAGAAATGAAAAGCAGAATGCTAAATATGCACAATCTGTATTTCACTAAGTATGGCAGGTTGGCTCACTTAAATGGAACCATCATGTTATCCTTCTTCCAGCAGCACGAGGTTCCCTTTCTCTACATAAGGTAGCCAAATTAGTAACATTTGGGAACCCAATCTAGAACAACCTGAAGGATGTCAAATTGTGATGTCCATTTTGATCTCATTGTTTTAATGTGTATTTTTTTGATTATTGGTAGAATGCTCATGTCTTTCAATACTTTTGATTCTTTGGTAGTAATTACATTCAAATAGTTTGTCTTTTCTGTTTGTTTTCCCTTTTTCTGTTTCATTTGCAGCTGTTCATTTTATTTTTCAAATATGTACTCTTTATTGAGTTATACATTGAAATACCTTCTTTCAGCCTATCAGTTGTATGTTGACTCTCAGTGTTTTATCCACAAAATCCATTATGTCTGATATAGTTAAGTCCATTGAATTTTTCACTCATGGTTTATGATTTGATTTATGTCTTTATCTACCTCCAAATTATGGAGATACTATACCATTTTTCTGTTATATTTTGAATTTTGTCTTTTACATCTAGGGCTTAATTCAACTGAATTTGAGCTTAATAAATGAGGAAAAGAGAAATCTGTGTCTTTTTTTTTTCCACAGTGCAGCATGACAGTAATTCCAGCAACATCCATTAAACATCCCACTGTACACATACGCACATACCGCATTCTCCCTTTGATTCTATTAACTATGAATCATGTTTGCACTGTGTGTATGTATGCTTTTACAATGGCTTTGTATATTATCTTAACATTGATAAGGTAGAATGAGGTCTACATTTTTTCTCATCTATTTTAAAATTGACTTAGCTATTCATGGACTTTTATTCTTTCACATAAGGTCTATTATAAGTTTCTCAAATTCTTCAAAAGTCAATTGTAATTTCTTTTAAGAAGTATTAAATTTATATATTAATATCTTTACAATCTTAAGTTATCATCTCTAAACCTATATATCTGCATTCAGTTATGTCTTTTATATCCTTTAATCTACTTTAATCTGTTCTCTATAAAAATCTATACATTATTTGTTGACTTAATTTTCAGCAACTTTGTTTTCTGTTATATTATCTATCTAGTTAGCTATTCCTTAGGTAGATACTTTCTATATACTTTTGCAAATCAGTCTTGCAATCAACTACGTTAATACAATTTTTTCTTAGTTCTAATAGGTTTTTTATTCCATTGTATCTCATATATAAATGATATCATTTAAAAATAATATATTTTTCTTTTACAATTATTTATGGATATATAAATATATAAATAGTATGTATCTGTGTGTATATATATACATATATATACACACTAATTGTATAAATATACCTCACTATTTTAAAAGGATCTTAAATTTATCCATTCATATATGTTTATGTATATGTAATTTATAAGCATATAGATAAGTACATACATACATAGAGATAGATCTGTAGATAGCTGTACCTGAATCAATATTTATGTATTAAAGAGAAAGAGAGGGATATCTAGGTGGCTTGGTCAGTTTAGCATCTGCCTTTGGCTTGGGTCTTGATTGCAAGGCGCTGGGATCAAGTCCTATATCAGACTGCTTGCTCAGCAGTGAGCCTGCTTCCCCCTCTGCCGTGCTCCCCTTACTTGCGTGCGCTCTCTCTCTCTCTGACAAATAAATAAAATCTTAAAAAAAATAAAGAGAAAAAAGATATAAGCATACATATGGATCTATACAGATAGAAATCTGGTTCATGCATGCATATATACATACACATGTAGATAAATAAATATATATCTTGATAGAGATAGATATATTGACTTTTTATTATTTTGTTATATATATGTTGTTAAGATATAAAGTGGTTGATCTTGATATATTGTTTTTAATACAAAATTAGATTACTTTAGGGAACATACTATTAAGGAATTTTTCATATATAATCAGGAATAAGACAAGTTTTTAATCTTCCCATGAATTATTCTTATCTAATATTATAAACAGTTATATTAGCCTCACAAAAAGGATGGGCAGCCCTATGCGTCTTCAGGAACAACTTGTACAAGGAAAAAATCATTACTCCCTAAATTGACAGAATTCAGTCATCTGGGACATGGCTTTTAGTGGAGAAATAGAATTGATAAAATGTTAGTTTTTTAAATTTTTGATATATCTAAATTTTATTGTTCCTCTTTCTTTAAAGTTAACATTTTATACTTTATGACAAATTTATTTTTTTCTCAGTCTGAAAATGTATTGGGTGTCATTATAGTTTTTCAGTTAACTGTTACTGTGATGGCATGTGAAGTTATTTCTCATTTTCTTTTGAATTGTTTCATTTGAATCATCTTTTTTTTCCCCCTCCTTTTACTTGGCAGCGGTGCCTCTAGATTTTCTAAATCATTTTTAATGACTAATTTGGCTTTGAAATCGTCAATCTTTTGTTTTCTTCTTTATTGATTTCTGCCTTTATCTTATGATCTCCTTTCTTCCTACTGGGTTTTATTTAGGTCCTCTCTTTCTAGGTATTTTAGTTTCTTTTTTAATTTTAGTTTCTTTTTAATTTTTTCTTGTTTATTTATACCTAAATTTGAAGTATCCTTTAAGTACTACTGGTTCAGCTGTGTTTTTTAAAATTATTATTATGTTCAGATAGCCGCTGTATATACATCAATAGTTTTTGATGTAGTGTTGCATGATTCATTAGTTACATATAACACCCAGCACACATCACAACACATGCTATCCTTAATACCCATCAGCCTATTATCCCCTCTCCTCACCCTCCTCCCTTCTGAAACCCTCAGTTCGTTTCCCAAGGTCCATGGTCTCTCATGATCCATGAGATCTCTCTGATTTCTCCCTCTTCAGATTTCCCTCCCTTCCCCTGTAGTCCTCCATGCTATCGCTTATGTTCCACATATGAGTGAAACCATATAATTGTCTTTCTCTGCTTGACTGACTTCACTTAGCATAACCCCTTCTAGTTCTATCCATGTCAATGCAAATGATGGGTCTTCATTCTTTCTGATGGCTGAATAATATTTCATTGAATATATGTACCACATCTTCTTTATCCACTCATCTGTTGAAGGGCATCTCAGCTCTTTCCACAGTTAGGCTATTGTGGATGTTGCTGCTATGAACATTACGGTGCATGTGTCCCTTCTTTTCCCTACATCTGTATCTTTAGGGTAAATGCCTAGTAATGTAATTGCTGGGTCATTGGGTAGCTCTATTTTTAACACCTTGAAGATGTTTTCCATCCACTTTCCCAGACTGGCTATACCAGCTTGCATTCCACCAGCAGTGTAAGAGGGTTCCCTTTTCTCCACATCTTCGACAACATTTTTTGTTTCCTGTCTTGTTAATTTTTGCCACTCTAACTGGTGGTATCTCATTATAGTCTTGATTTGTATTTCTCTAATGGCTAATGATGTTGAGCATTTTTTCATATGTCTGTTAGACATTTGTATGTCTTCTTTGGAGAAGTGTCTGTTCATGTCTTCTGCCCATTTTTTGACTGGGTTATTTTTTTAGCTGTGTTTTCATAGATTTTAGTCATTAGTAATTTTATGTCATTTGGCTGTAAGATTTTCACAATTTAGTTTTGTTTTTTTTTTTTAATGTATATTTATTTATTTGACAGAGAGAGAACTCATGATAGAGCATGCAAGCATGGGAGGGCAGAGGGAGAGAATCCTTAAGCAGACTCCCTGCAGAGCCTGGAGACTGAGGGGCACAGTTGGGGGGAGTTGGGGCGGAAGGGGGGGGTGTGATGGGACTCGAATCCTGGGATCCAAAGTTCATGACCTGAGCCAAAAATCAAGAGTTTGATGCTCAGTTGACTGAGCCACGCAGGCACACCTCACAATTTAGTTTTAAATTCCTTTCATTCAAAGATTATTTAGCAGTAATATTTCAATTTAAATCGTGTACATATTAAATGCTAGATTATGCTTACTAACTGATAATCCCATTGCATGCTGGTTAGAGAATATACTTTAATTTTTGGCATATTCACTGTATCATTTATTACTGAAAGAATGATCATTGTTCATAAATGATCATGTATTTTTGGGCATAATAAACAATCTTTTCAGTAAAAATTTTCTATATGTATAAATATGTCTACATAAATATAGTTTGATGAAGTTATATTAATTTGTTGCCAACATATATGAAGAATGTTTGTGTTTCTTAATCATGTTATTCCAATAATCAATGTACTTAATGTTTTCTTTTTATGTAATCTGCCAGGTTCTGAAAATTTTATGACAAAATATCAAAGTAGAATTGCTGATTTGTCTGTTCCCTCTATAACTCTTGTCAGATTTTTGGTTTCTGTTTTTAAGTTATTTTGTTAGATATTTATGTATTCTTAATGATTTTTTTCTTTTTGATTCTATTTTTCATATTACCGCTATAAAATACCCTTTCAAAGTTATATTTTTAATCAAAAATTTTGCATTTTAAATACGAATTAATGCATTCTGTTTGCTTTTTATATCTTATCCCAATATATAATCTTTCGGATTTTGTAGCATTTTTATTTGGAGTATTTTCCAGTAATTATCAAAATTTCAGATTTTCCCAATTAGTGCAAATATAGTTCTCTAGCTTTAATTTGGCGTCTGTGCTGTATTTTTATTTAATAGCATTACTGTCACACCAGGACTCGTTTCTACCTTCTTACTTATTGTGAGTAATCGTTCTTTCTTTCTTTCTTTTTTCTACATTCTTCCACTAAACAAACCAAGTTCATTTCTTTTTTTTTTTCATTATTTATGCACCACCACATCCAGTCCTCCATGCAATAGGTGCCCTCCTTAATACCCACCACCAGGCTCACTCATCTCCCTATTGCCCTCCCTTCCAAAACCCTCAGTTTGTTTCTGAGAGTCCACAGTCTCTCATGCTTTGTCTCCCCCTCCCATTTCCTCAATTCATTTTTCCTTTCCTTCTGCTAATGTCCTCCATCCTCCACAAGTAAGTGAAACCATATGATGCTTGACTTTCTCTGTTTGACTTACTTCACTCAGGATAATCTCCTCCAGCCCCTTCCATGTTGATAACAAAAGCTGGGTATTCATTCTTCCTGATGGAGGCATAATATTCCATTTTATATACAGACAGTATCTTCTTTATCCATTCGTTTGTTGAAGGGCATCTTGGCTCTTGCCACAGTTTGGTGACTGTGGCAATTGCTGCTATGATCTTTGGGGTACAGATCGCCCTTCTTTTCACTACATCTGTATCTTTGGGGTAAATACCCAGTAGTGCAATTGCAGGGTCGTAGGGTAGCTTTGTTTTTTATTTCTTTTTTTTCCATTTTATATTATTTTATTTCTTTTCAGTGTTCCAGCATTCATTGTTTATTCACCACACCCAGTGCTATTTTTAATTTCTTAAGGAATTTCCACATTGTTTTCCAAAGTGGCTGCACCAACTTGCATTCCCACCAACAGTGTAAGAGGGTTCCCCTTTCTCCACATCCTCTCCAACACTTGTTGTTTACTGTCTTGTTAATTTTTGCCATTCTAACTGATGTAAGATGGTATCTCAATGTGGTTTTGATTTGAATCTCCTGATGGCTAATCATGATGAACATTGTTTCATGTGTCTGTTAACCATTTGTATGTCTTCTTTGGAGAAGTGTCTGTTCATGCCTTCTGCCCATTTTTTGATGTGATTTTTTGTTTTTTGAAAGTCGAGTTTGAAGCGTTCTTTATAGATCTTGGATATCAGCCCTTTGTCTGTAGTGTCATTTGCGAATATCTTCTCCCATTCCATGGGTTGCCTCTTTGTTTTGTTGACTATTTCCTTTGCCATGCAGAAGTTTTTGATCGTGATGAAGTCCCAAAAGTTCATTTTCACTTTTGTTTCCTTTGCCTTCAGAGACATGTCTTGAAAGAGGTTGCTGTGGCTGATGTTACTGCCTATGTTCTCCTCTAGGATTTTGATAGATTCCTGCCTCACTTTGAGGTTTTTTATCCATTTTGAGTTTATCTTTGTGTATGGTGTAGGAGAATGGTTGACTTTCATTCTTCTATACATAGCTGTCCAATTTTCCCAGGACCATTTATTGAAGAGATTATCTTTTTTCCACTGGATATGTTTTCCTGCTTTGTCGAACAAGTTCATTTCTTGAGAGTAAACGCTCAATATTCAAAGCTTCTGTGAGTTTGCTTCAGTTGTTTGTTTGTTTCTTTTAATTTTATGGGTATCCAGTATCTCCAGTTGATTTTTCTTTCTGCCTAGCTTCTTGGCTTAATTTATTATTTGCATATCCTTTTCTGTCTTCCTGTAGATAATGACCATTCAAATTTTTGTTTATTCATCCCATTAATTGTGCTTCATATGGTATAGTTACTCAGGTTGATGTTATTATTACCCAATAATTGCACCTTTCAGCTGTCTTACAATTTCCCTGAAAGTATCAACTCCAATCACTGGAAGTATGTCCCTCAGGTTCTTGGAGTGAATTTTACTGCTACACATCTAGCAACCCACTCCAGCCACCTCCTCCAACACATAACACATATTGCTCGCCTTTAAGAAGTTAAGAGTACTCATTTTTCAAAAAATAATAAAAGTAAAATAAGCAACAATTCCTGTACCAAAATAACCAAAAATTCCTTGCACCACAGGGTATATTTTCTAGGGACAAGATAACTCAACAAGTAGAATGTTTTTCTGAATCTATAGACATCTGTACCCCGGAGGACATCCCTGACCTGATCTAAGTTGCTACTGCTCTTTCTAGGATATCGGGGCAAGTGATGACACACTAACAGCAATTTGGGGGCAAGACATTCGGGGGCAAGACATGAGCATAGCAGTAAAGCTCATCCTTTACTTAATCTCTGACTAGAAGTTCTTGTTGATAGACTTCACATTTGTCACGTCCTTTCCTTCCATCTCTCAGTAGCAAGCAACCACCTCAACCCTACACAGAGATTTCATATTTTCTTTCTCATATCTCAAAATCAGCTTTCTTCTATGCACTTTCAAGGTTGATTTTAGAGAAAGCCAGCAACTCATTATATTTTTCCCATATCAGAAATGTGAGTCTGGCAAAAAATTCTGCAGGAGCCATCCTTTCTGTATGAATGTGTGTGTGTGTGTTTCTGCTATAGCTTTCAGCTTTAAGTGTCAGTATCAACTCATCTTGTTGATGTGTTTCATGATAACATGAAAACAAATCTAAATACGTAACATTTTTTCTCCTGACATATGTATCAGACTTTTTCCTTACTATAGCTTTTCCTTGATTTTCCAAAATGTATATACCAAACAAAAGTAAAGCAAGATGTAAACATTCTTAACTTTACTCTCTCCAAGCAGGATGGAGAGATCTCCCATAATCACTGCCTTCTACTAGCTCACAAATAGTTGCCTTACATACTTAATTCTGTTCTGAACTATATTGTCCAATATCCTATTAATAATATTATCAAAGTGGCCTGACTATGTAAGAAACATTTTAATGTCACTATATCACAGTTATTCCAGAAATGAGTCTCTCCTTCATATATAATGTAACAATCAATTTTAGTGATGTTACTAAATACATTTTATTGTCCTATTTTAGTTTTATATGTTTAATTTGTCCTAACTAAACTTTGAGAGAAGATAACTAATTTCCCTTTAGAATTATTCTCTTTTGTGTCAAAATACAGAAACGTTTTGTAAAATTCTACCACTTCCCATATATTGAGGACTTAATATCTTATCGCCAAATAGATCTCATCCTACTTAAGAAAACAAAACAACAATAAAGACACTCATTGTGTGAGAAATTTCAGCATATTACTTTTATTCTCTATCTGTTGCCAGTATATTTGAATTAGTGAAGAAATAATTTGTGCTGATACAAGACAATGTGCTAAATGTGCCAATTTGACCTTTTAACCTAGGTTTAAATCTAGATAACAGAAAATAAAAACAAGAAAACCAAACATACATACAAACTAATTGTACGTATATGGGGTAAAAATAACTCAAGATAGCTGAATTTAGGCGGAAAGTTACATCTATAAGGAGAGAAGAAAGGAGGAAGTATTCCATTGGGGTGGTGCATGTGAGAAACAGAGCCAATATTTACAACTCAAAGGTAAGGTTCATTTTTTTTGGAGCAGGGGGGTGGGGGGGTTGGGAGGGCTTGGCTTTTTTTTTTTTTTTTTTTTTTTTACAGTAGGCTCCATACCCAGTGTGGGGCTCAAACTCATGAGCCTGAAATCAAAACCCAAGCTGAAATCAAGAATCAGAAGTCTAACCAACTGAGCCACACAGACACTAAAGTTCTTTCTTCAGCTGGGTGACTGGGATTCAACAGGAGGTGAATGCAGGGAGGATTTGGAATTAGAAGAAATGCAGAGCCCAAGGACGGACAAAAGAAAGGAGGGGCATTGTCCCTTGGCACAAGCAGCCAGGGAAAGATCAATTGCCACTAAATGTTAGTGGCAGAGTGTATTGAGTCAGTTTAGATCCTGGGACAAAGGGGTTGATGCTAGTCATAGGAGCCATAATTCAAAGGAATGGCCATCCCTGTATTTACATGGGAGGACAACCTTGAATGGAGAAATCTTGGCTACTTCTCTGATTCCTTGTCTTTTTCATGGGGACATCGTTTAGTTGTGGGGGGGGAAAACTCATTTCATTGAAATGTAAGTATTACAAAAAATGAGTAAACAAAACAACCATCAGAAGATACATATTAAGATAGAAAAATGGGGGAAAATTAGAAAATATAGCCATTATGTGGCTATATTTATAGACTATATGTAACACATTATAAACTATATAGACTACACATGAGAAAGGTAAACATACTAAAACAAAAGTGAAGGAAGAAGGTAAAGAAAGTAAGGAAAAATGTGAGGTATTTAAGACACGAAACAACATTCAGTGTGAGGATAAGAGGAATATGTGAGTCCAAAATAATAAAGCAGAATGAAAGCCTTAAATGTGTAATTTAAGAAATCTTTCCTGAAATGAAAGAAGATTTTAAAAGTTGAATGTTGATATCATAATGTAGGGAAATTTTGTTCAAAATAGTTCATATGAACATATTAATAATATTTTAAAAATATTAGACAAAGAACACATCTTGTGTTCTTTATTTTTAAAATATTAGATAAAGAACACATCTTGTGTGCAACTACACAGAAAACAAAGATTAAGGACCTCCCAGGAAAGTAGTCAGGATTGCAGTTCTCTATAGTGATAGTCAATGCAGAAGGCGACAAAGAGTGCCTATCAGGTACTCCCGAGGGGCAAAATGGAAGACCAAATTTTTATATTCTGATAAACTCCTTTTTCAACATAAAGACTAAAAAATAGTTTTGAACCTGAAAGGACTGATGGAATATTGCTTAAATGAAGTCTCAGAAATTCAGAGAAGGTGAAAACGGAAGAACTGGCAGATCAAAACAAAAACTTAGATGGGAAAAGGGGTGACAGAATAGAATGTAAATGTTAATGATCTGCAAATGTTTAGAAATGACACAGATAACATTATGGGGGATGGGTTGGAAAGATGGGAAGCAGAATTAAGATTTTCCATTGCCTCATTTATAATAGCTGAAAGTCAAAGATAGCGCTGGAAGCTAATAAATTAAGTAGTAGACTCTTAAGCATATTTAAAAATACAGAGTTAAAGACTAAGAAAAATTATTTTATTTACTAAGATTGGGTTGGGAAGGAGAGAATGGGAGTGTGAAGAAGAGAATAAAACCCATTTTACATTATTTATTTTAAGAAACCAAAGGGTACTCTCTAAAGAAAGAAAAAGCTAAGGGCATTATATTAAAGTCACCATTAGACAAATCTCTCTAAATTTCAAAATAACTGATAGGAGTGGGGAGACTCACAATGATAGAGTTAAATGTATTTACAAACAACAAATGTGAGAGGAAAAATCAACGCTTTTGTCTTATCAGTACATGAAAATGGATATACCCTTATCTCTTTCTTATACCTCATCTCTTAAAAGATTTTTCTGTTGGATCCCTAAGCAAATTGCCAGTTTGTATTGTAAATAAGAGGCATTCCTAAATTAAATTATAAAGACAATAAACATAATAATTAAGAATATGGAAGCATAGTTCCATTTTTAACTTTTGAGGAGCCTCCATACTGTTTTCCACAGTGGCCGCACCAGTTTGCATTGCCCCCAGCAGTGCAAGAGGGTTCCTTTTTCTCCACATCCTTGCCAGCTCATGTGGTTTCATGTGTTGTTGATTTTAGCCATTACAACAGGTATGAGATGATATCTCACTGTAGTTTTGATTTGCATCCCCCCGATGATGAGTGATATTGAGCATCTTTTCTTATCTGTTGGCCATTTGTTTGTCTTCTTTGGAGATACTTCTTTTGCCTATTTTTTTTTAAAGATTTTATTTATTTATTTGACAGAGAGAGATCACAAGTAGGCAGAGAGGCATGCAGAGAGAGAGAGAGAGAGGAGGAAGCAGGCTCCCTGCCAAGCAGAGAGCCCGATGTGGGACTCGATCCCAGGACCCTGGGATCATGACCTGAGCCGAAGGCAGAGGCTTAAACGACTGAGCCACCCAGGCGGCCCTTTTGCCTATTTTTATTTGGATTATTTGGTTTTGGGGTGTTAAGTTTTATAAGTTCTTTATGTATTTTGGATACTAACCTTGTATCAGATATGTCATTTGTAAATATCTTCTCCCATTCAGTAGATTGCCTTTTAGCTTTGTTGATTGTTTCCTCTACTGTCCTTATTTTGATATAGTCCTAGTAGTCTATTTTTGCTTTTATTTTCCTTGCCTCAGCATACATATGTAGAAAAAAAAATTTTGCTACAGCCGATGTCAGAGAAATTACTGCCTGTGCTCTCTTCTAGGAATTTTATGGTTTCAGGTCTCACATATTTAGGTCTTTAATGCATTTTGACTTTATTTTTGTGTATGGTGTAAGAAAGTGATACAGTTTCATTCTTTTGCATGTAGCTGTACAGATTCCCAACACTATTTACTGAAGAGACTTTCTTTTTCCCATTGGATATTTTTTCCTGCTTTGTCAATTATTAATTTACCATGTAATTGTGGTTTACTTCTACGTTTTTCTCTTCTGTTCCATTGATCTGTGGTCCATTTTTCTATCAGTACTCTTTTGACTATCTAACTTGAAGTCTGGAATAATAATACCTCCAGCTTTGCCCTTCTTTTTCAAAATGAAACTCTTTTGACTATCTAACTTGAAGTCTGGAATAATAATACCTCCAGCTTTGCCCTTCTTTTTCAAAATGAAACAAGATGGGATCTGGAGGGAGACAAAACCTTAAGAGACTCTAAATCTGACAAAACAAACAGAGGGTTGCTGGGGGGAGAAGAGGTATAGAGAGGGTGGCTGGGGAATGGACACTGGGAGGGTATGTGATATGGTGAGTGCTGTGAAGTGTGTAAGCCTGATGATTCACAAAGTTGTACCCCTGGAACAACTAATACATTATATGTTAATAAAAACAATTAATTTTAAAAAAAGAAAAAAGTGGCTTTGGTTATTCAGGGTCTTTTGTGGTTTCATATAAATTTTAAGATTTTTTTTTTTTTGCTCTACTCCTTTGAAAAATACTGTTAGGATTTTTTTTTTAAATATTTTTTATTTATTTGACAGAGAGAAATCACAACTAGGCAGAGAGGCAGGCAGAGAGAGAGGAGGAAGCAGGCTCCCCACAGAGCAGAGAGCCTGATGCGGGGCTCGATCCCAGGACTCTGGGATCATGACCTGAGCCGAAGGCAGAGGCTTTAACCCACTGAGCCACCCAGGCGCCCCTGTTAGGATTTTAGTAGGGATTGCATGAAATATATAGATTTCTTTATAGACAATTTAATAGTACTACTCTCTAATCCAGTAATCACATTATTAAGTATTTACCCCCAAAATACAAAAACACTAATTCAAAGGGATACATGCATCCATATTTTATAGCAGCATTACTTGCAATAGCCAAATTATGGAAGCAGCCCAAGTGTCCATCGATAGATGAATGGATAAAGAAAATGCGGTATAGATACACGATGGAATATTATTCAGCTATAAAAAGAAATGAAATCTTCCTATTTGCAAGGGCATGGATAGAGCTAGAGAATATAATACTAAGTGAAATAAGTCAGAGAATGATAAATACCATATAATTTCACTCATATGTTAAAAAGTTAGAGAGAGAGACAAACCAAGAAACAGACTCTTAACTATAGTGAACAAACTGATGGTTACCAGAGGGGAGGTAGAGGTAGGTGGGGGAATGGGTGAAATAGGTGATGGTGATTAAGGAGCGCACTAGTGATGAGCACTGGGTGATGAATAGAAGTGTTGAATCACTATATTGTATGCCTGAAACCAATATTAACACTGTACATCTACTAACTGGAATTAAAATAAAGTAAAATGAAATAAAAAACTTTTAAATGTATGTTAAAGGATAGACATGACAAAATTTCTGTCAGGTAAATGTAAAGAAAATAAAGAAGGGATTATGTTCTTAAAGTGAAACCGGGTAAAATACAGACAAAAATACATAAAATCAGATGAGGAAGGGTATAATTTCAAGTTTATCACATTGAAGAAGTATGTAGAGAATAGCCTAGAATCAACTTTCTCAAAGGAAAGAAAAACAAAACAAAACAAAACAAAAAAACCAAGATCTTTTTTTCAATGCAAACACATCCGGGAGACAAAACGTAATTAAAGATATAAAAGACTTAAACATATAATAAATGAGATATATTTGGTTACTGGGTATTTAAACACTGATCATTATGCCAGAAAACATGGCATTGCTTCAAGTGATAAAGGAACATTCTGCAGTATTGACCAAATATTAAGTTGTAAAGTAAATAATAAATTTAAAATGTTAAAAATATAAAGCCAATTGATTCCGGCTTTAATGCAATTTAAAAAAATCAATTACACAATCAGAAATCAGTTACAAAAATCTACCAGGAAGAAAGGAGCCTTCTCTTAAACAACACTAATGCCAATGGGGATATAAAAACTGGAAAAGAATACCTGCTTAAATGACAACAATACTGAAATCACTACACATAAGAAAGCACAGGGTACAGCCCCAAAAAATAAACAACAGAGGAAAATTTATATACTAATATCAGTAATGTTTTAGAAAGGAAAATAAATTACACAACTACTTTTTTGTGTATATGTAACTTTATTTTATGTATTTGTGCTCAATATTGTTTGTATACTACAATCAACTCAGAAAGTTGTTTTTTTTTAAGATTTTATTTTATTTATTTGATAGAGATTACAAGTAGTCAGAGAGGCAAGCAGAGAGAGAGGAGGAATCAGGCTCCCCACTGAGCAGAGAGCCCAATGCGGGGCTCAATCCCAGGACCCTGAGACCATGACCCGAGCCGAAGGCAGAGGCTTTAACCCACTGAGCCACCCAGGTGCCCCTCAACTCAGAAAGTTTTTAAAAATGTTAATATCTGAAAAGAAAATACATAAAAAATGTTAATACCTGGTTTCCAGTGCTAGAGGTTTGGGTTGAGGTAACTATACATCAATAAAAATAAAGTCCAAATAAAATAAATTATTACATTGTAAAAATACAAACTTGTATTTCTCTCTCACTCGCTTGCTCTATTTTTTTTTTTTTTAGGAGAAAATTTGGGAACATGTCTCAGTTATCTCAAAATAGCTATTTAAATTTTTTTTAAAGATTTTATTTATTTATTTGACAGAGAGGAGAGAGAGATAGAGAGGGCATAAGCAGGAGGAGTGGTAGGCAGATGTAGAGGGAGAAGCAGGCTACCTGCCAAGCAGGAAGCCTGACACGGGTGGATCCCAAGACTCTGGGATCATGACCTGAGCCCAAGGCAGATGCTTAACTGACTGAGCCACCCAGGTGCCCCAAAATAGCTTTATTTTTAAACAATATTTTAAAAAAGGAATAATCCAAAGGAAGAGATTGAAAATTTGGCATATATATGACAATTTTTAAAGGTTTTTAATAAACAGTAAAAAATAAAAATGACCAATAATAGGGGAATGCCTAAGTAAATTATGTATATATTTGCATGTGTACATATGCACATGTATACCTACATAGGAAAATTAAGAACCCTTTAAAACTACATTGTGAAAGGGCTCATTAATATTTAAACGTTCAAAAACAATATCAAGTGAAAATAAAGACACATATTGTGACTAGGTTATAATCCTAATGTTTAAAATACACATTCATATGCTTATATACATAATGGAAGAAAGTAATACCAATATTAGTTTAGTGTTGATTTTCAGGCAATGGAATGAGTGCTTGCTCTTTACCTGTTTCTTGTTTAATTTTTGACTCTTCTCCCGAGATTTCTCTAACGGCCCTGTATGCAGTTTGTTTTCTGAAAACTATGGAGGTGAGAAAGAGTGAGCCATTCCATGTGTAGTGAAGCAGTTCCACTCTGGCTCCACCTAGCCAAAGTCATGACACTGTATGACTAGGTAAACCCAGATTCTGCCTAGATATAGTAGATTCTTATATCCATGAATTTGAGCCTCTGCTCTGCCAAGTGGGCAGTAAATTGTTATGTAGAAGACAGCCTGAAAGGAAGTGTGTTCCACTAGATAGAATTAAACACTGTAATGACAGGAACATGAATTATGTTCATAATGTAGTAACTTACTTTCTGTTCAACTTTGAAAAAGTAATTTAACTTATGTGTTTCAGTTCCCATTAAATTGATGGTAATAATCTTTCTTTGTTAACAAAGTGCTTTGAAATCACTGTGTGACAAGTAATATATTACCAAAAAGTATTCTTATTTCACTCTGCATTGTAACCTCTCAGGAAAAGGATCTATGCATCATTGTGAGTATTTCAGTGTACAATGCTGGAAAAAAATGAGGATATGATTGAGAATGATACAGAAAATACTGTAATGCTCTTCTGTAAGTCAGCGTTATGAACTCACCTTGAATGTTAAATTGACTAATAGTACGTTTACATCAATGAAATGACAAATGCAAGGAAGTTTCAGAGAAAGCACAGTGGCACCCTATTTGTGATGGAGGCTTGGAAAAATAGAGGGTAATAGAACTTAGTACGCAAAAATAGGACTATATTTCAAAATAGGCAACAGAATTGCAGGAAATACATATAAGTGAAGAGAAAGAAGGCTATTTCTATCCTGTGAGGACTTGAAGTTTGATTGAGGAACTTTCAATATAAATAAATGGGGTGCCATTTTACCAAGTTAGTTCCCAGCTTTTGAAACGTGTTCAAAAGGTGGCAGAGAGAAAAATATAAACATAGTAGAGAAAAAGTAAAACATACAGGTGTACACATATTTGTCTGTATCTGTATTTGAGTTGCTACTGATACAGACTTCTCCCTTTGACATGGAAGTCAATGAAACAGAGTCTTGTTTTTTATCAAGTCTTTAATTGCTTTGGTACCTTCTTGGTAGAAAAAGCCCCTGATCCAGAAGAACTATAAAACTGAGCAGAAATGCATTCCTAAATTAACTACGTATTCTTACTGCTCCACTGGCGACTTATATTTTATAAGGAATAAAATGAAAGTTAATAAATATGTATTCATCATATATAATAACATAGGACAAACAGTACAAGATATCTGCAAAAGATCTGTAAACGCTAAAACAGTATGTGAGTATTTCTATATTCTCACATAATCTCTTTTGGAAATCTGAAGTCACAACTTCTTTTTAAAGATCTTTTTTTTTTTTTTTATTTTCTTGGTCAGGGAGCTACACCTAACATTATGAACCTAAAACATCAGTCCCACTACTCAGAAATTTAAGAAATAGCATTTCCTTCTCATGCATTTGTGTGTAGCATATAGTGTGACATAGTGTACCAGTGAATCGGATAGTTTTGACTTCAAATCCAGCCCACCATTTACTATTTTGATCAAATTTCTTACTAATTTTCAGAGTATTTCTAAGACTTTGTTACATCAAGTATAACATGAAAATAAGACACCAAACTTAAAGTCTAGTTAGAGAAGTAAATAAGGTGATATATGTATAAATGGTTAACAAAGTTTGAGGCCTTTATGATCTATCAATAAGTATCATATTCATCAGCAAGTAGGCAATTTAGTTGTTCATCATTGAATAGTGTGCAACTAATTACAGAACTGCCTAAGCATCAAATTCCCTCATATGTATCATCAGGTAATAATAGCAAACTCCTATGTTGCTGAGATTATTGCAGATAAATCAGGGATCATCAACAACATTAATTCCCACCTTTATTCCTACCCACATTCTCCACTAGTTGTACCGTTAAAGACAACAGCACTGTGTTGATCGAATTAGTCACCAACTACTTAAACGCTCAATCTGCTTTGCTTATTTTAAAGTCTAAAATAATAAGACTTGGCAATTTTACATAAGTAAATTACATGAGCCATTTAATGTGGATATAGTCTTTAGTGACCAACTTTTATATAATAAGGTAAACTGAACTCTCATATACCTCCTTAACATGTGTTTTATAATTTACATCTCTGTAGTTGAAGGATTAAAAACAATTTTGAGAGACTTCCAGTTTCTGGTTCTGCATGTAAGGAGCTTGAATGTCATCATTCTGCCCTAAAAACAAATAAAAAGCTGAACAGATGGAAAAATCAACCACTCTTCTTGGATCCATAAAGAGAGGAGGGCATAGGACAAACTGCTACTCCAGAGCTTGGAGAGACAGACAGGAAAATACCTTGTAGCTTACCAAAGCAGAGACTCGGGGTTGAAACTGCCACAGGAACCAGTGCCAGAGTAGGAAAACCTAAAATATAACTGAAGAATCCCTGGAGGCTCAGTGTGGACACAACTAAGATATAAAAAAGGCAGGAAGACCCAGTCATAGGGAGATTCCAGCAATATTGTGAGATTTGCCTCCAGAATCTCAACCAGTTCCCCACAGTAAATATTGGGAAAAAGTTCCCTGATGCTTTTGGCAGGGGGAGGAGGAAAAGATCCATTTTTAAATACTCCAGAGCATTGTGTTCTTCTTAACAAGTCCTGCTTTCAGGGGCGCCTTGGTGGCTCAGTAGATTAAGCACCTGCCTTCAATTCAAGTCATGATCCCAGCGTCCTGGGATCGAGTGCTACATCAAGTCTTACGTTGAGTCCCACATCAGGCTTTCTGCCCAACGGGGAGTGCACTTCTTGCTCTAACCCCTCACCCCGTCCCATGGTCACTCACTCTCTGTTTCTCTCTCTCTGTCAAATAGATAAGTAAAACCTTTAAAAAACAACAATAAGGCCTACCTTCAGAGAAAACTAGTTAGTGAGAGCCCCGCTTGCCTGGGTGTTATCAGAGCCTAACTGACCTGGGGGAAGGGAAGTACCCAACTCCACCCAGCTCTAGCCTCCCACACTGAAGGAGGGAAATACTGAATTAGAGTCTGTTCCAGCCATCCCATTCCACATAAGGGGGAGGGGAAAAATAACCTGAGAAGCAGTTGTGAAGTTTACAGTCCAGGGGCATAGGCTCACTAAAAGACCGAGACCCAAATGCAGACTCTAGTATGCCTTCTCTCCTCCCCCATATAACCACCACATTACTAAAGGACTATTTACAACAGTTATTTTTACCAGGGACAGTATGTCCAGCTATCAGGAAAAATTATAAGTCATGCCAAAAGACACAAAATGTAATTAGAAGAGACAGAACAAATACCAGAACCAGACATTCAGCGATATTAGAGTTATCAGACAGGTAATTTAAAGTATTATGATGAATATGCTAAGGGTTCTAATGGATAAAGTAGACAGCATGCAAGAACAGATGGGCAGTATAAAGTGTAAGTATAGATATGGAAATCCTAAGAAAGAACAAAAAAGAAATGCTAGGGATTTAAAAAACAAAAACTGTAACAGAAATGAAGTATGATTTTAATGGGCTTATTAGCAAGAACATGGCTGAAGAAGTAATTTCTGAAATAGAGGATGTATCAGTAGAATCTTGAAAACTGAAAAGCAAAGAGAACAAAGACTGAAAATTATAGAACAATATCCAAGGACTGTGGGACAACTGCAAAAGGTGGACATATGTATAAATGGGAAATGAGAGGGGAAGAAAAGAATGGACAAAAAATATTTGAAACAAGAATGACAATTTCCCTCAATTAATGTCAGACACCAAACCACAGATGCAGGAAACTCAGAGAACACTAAGCAGGATAAAAGCAAAACAAACAAATGCAGACGAACAAAAACTCTGTAACTAGCATATCATCTTCAAACTACAGACACTGGAGGAAAAAGAAAAAAAAATCCTGGAAGAAACCAGAAGGGAAAACACCTTAGCTATAGAGGAACAAAGATAAAAATTATATCTGACTTCTCAGAAACCATGTGAGCAAGAAGAGATTAGAGTGGAATATTTGAAGTGTTGAAAGGAAGTAAACACCAATCTAGAATCCTGAACTTTGTGAAATTATCCTTCAAAAATAAAAGAGAAATCACTTTCTCAGACAAAAAAAATTGACAGAATTTGTTGCCAGTGTACCTTCCTCACAAGAAATGTGGAACAATCTTTAGAAGGAAGGACAATTATAAAGGTTAGAAACAAGAATCTACATAAAATAAGGAAGAGCATGGGGAAAAAGAGGAAGTGAAAGTTAAGGAAAAAGTTATTTTTCTTATTCTTAATTGATCTGTCTCATAATAGTTCAAAATAATAATGCCAACAGTATCTTAGATCTTATGCTATGTAAGTGAAATGCATAACAGCAATGATACAAGGGATGTGAGGGAGAAATTAGGATAATTTTGTTATAATAAGGTATTTATACTACCTGTGAAGTGGTATAGTATTATTTAAAGTGAATTTGGATTAGCTGTAAGTGTATATGGTAAACTCTAGAGAAATAACTAAGAAATGTTTAAAAAGAGGGGCAAATGATACACTAATAATGGATAGAAAAGGGAATCATAAAAAATGTTCAGCTAAATCCACAAAAGGTAGAAAAGGGAAGAAAAAAAAACCAGGACCAAGTAACCAGGACAACAAACAGAAAACAGTAACCAATACGGTAGATATTAACCCAACTATATCAATTTGAATATCAGTGATCTAAATACACTCATAAAAAGGCTAAGATTGTCAGAATGGATCAAAAATAAAACACACCTTAACAAATTTTAAAAGAACAGAAATCATACAATATCTGTTCTCAGACTTCAATAGGATTAAGCTAAAATTCAGTAACAGAGAGATAAATGGAAACCTGCCCAATACAGGGAGATTAAAAACACACAACAATAAGAACACAAACAAGCCAGTTAAAAAAAAAATGGCCAAATACCTTAACAAACACCTAACCGAAGAAGATTTACAGATGGCAAAGATACATGTGAACTGATGCCGCACATCATGTATCATCAGGAAAATGCAAATTAAACAATGCAATAACACTGCACATCTAATAGAATGACCAATATCTGGAACATTGATAACACCAAATGTGGGCCACAGCTTTATTCACAATTGCCAAACTTGGAAGCAACCAAGATGTTCTTCAGTAGACTAGTGGATAAATAAGCTATGGTACATCCAGAGAAGGAAATAGTATTCAGCACTAAAAAGAAATAAGCTGTTGAACCATGAAAAGACATGAGGAACTTTAAGTGATTATTACTAAGTGAAAAAAGCCAATCTGAAAATGTTACATACTATATTATTCAACTATTTGATAGTCTGGAAAATGCAAACTTTGGAGACAGTAAAAAGATCATTGGTTACCAATGGTTGCCAGCTGGGGTAGTGATGGATACATAGAACATGGAGGATTTTTAGAGCTTGAAAATACTCTGTATGGAAGTATAATGCTGGTGCTTGTCATACATTTGTCCATAGCCATAGAATGTACGACACCTAGAGTAAACCATAATGTAAACTATGGACTTTGGGTGACTGCGATGTGTCAATGCAGGTTCGTCAGTTGTAATAAAGATACCACTTTGGTGGGGAATGTTGATAATGAGGAAGTTTTACATGTGTGAGGCTGGGGATATATGGAAAATGTCTGTATCTTCTGTTCGGTTTTCCTGTGAACCTGAAAGTGTTCTTTTAAATTGTCTTATTAAAAATTTCAGCAATTTATGTGGAATGAAGGTAAGTTTGCTTTTAAAACCATAGACAAGGTTGAACAACTATTTTGGCTACAACACAAGGTATTAATTGATTGTCAAAATACCAAGTTATTCTAGGCCTACCTAGATTTGGTCTGTGGTTGAAAAAGACCCTTGGATATCACAGGAAACCTTGAAGAACTTTTCAGAAAATTTTCAGATATTAACTATAAACTATTTCAAATTAGAAAGCTCTTTTAATGTTATAGGGTGTTGGATTTTGAAATTCAACAATTCTTCCCGAAGCATCTAGTTGGGATGACTGTTTGAAAAATAAACACGAAATTGTGCCAGAATGGAAAAAATGCTTTAAAAGAGATCAGAAGAGGGGTGCCTGGGTGGCTCAATGGGTTAAAGCCTCTGCCTTCAGCTCAGGTCATGATCCCAGCATCCTGGGATTGAGCCCCAAATGCATTGGGCTCTCAGCTCAGCAGGCCGCCTGCTTCCCCCACCCCACCCCTCTCTGCCTGCTTGTGATCTCTGTCTGTCAAATAAATAAATAAAATCTTAAAAAAGAAAAAAAGAGAGAAATCAGCAGAGTTTTTACTAATTACCAGGTACTGTTTAGTGCAGTTAAGGTGAGCCTCCGTATAAACCTGTTTCGTATTCCAGCAGAATATATCACAGAAGGAGCAGGTATGGTGTAAATGGCTGCCCTGTGCTTAGAGCTGTAAGAAAGGAAATCGCTTCCTTATAAATTGTGTAGTGTCATTTTCTTCTATCATAATACTCAGAGACTGTTGTTTCATGCTAGATGGATCTACTTTGAATGAAACATTTTAATGTAAGCTACAATCCATACTTGCTTGTTCAAGACCTAACTCCCTAGTTTTTTTTGTTTTTATTTTGTTTTGTTTTGTGTTGTTTTAACTGTGGATCTCTTTACAGTTGTGTGCTCTTCTTTATTCGTCAGAAGGTGAATCGGTGCAAGGAAAATGAAGTTATCTCGAAAAGAGCTCAACACTAGTCCAAAGAACTTTGAATTAACACTCTAAATAAAGGTTTCCTAGGATCACCAAAAGTTTAGGCTACCCAGGTTGTTGGGTAGACAGCTCCCTGTGCAACTGGATTTCTGTTGTAACAAAAAGTGTCCCAGTTAGAAACAAAATGTCTAAAATTCCTACCATTAGTTCTCTGGTTGAGTGACTAAGGCACTGTATTCTCTAAAAAGGACATCAACTTATTTCACGTATTACAGAAATTAGTTTCTCTGTTTTCAGGCAGAGTAGAAGGTGCAAAAATGTGAAAGGATCTGAGAAGGGATTCAGGAAGATACCAATAGGTGAATGAAATTCTGTGGGAGATGGATAGAGAGGGCACTGACAACTCGGACTGTGTGCGAGCATTTGAGTTACAAAACAAATTTTCAGCCCGTTTCTGACTCTAAAAGGCAAATGAAAATGATTGAAAGGAATGTGATCATATTTTGTTGCATTTAGACATAATAGTTATTAAAAAGAAATAACAACCTTGCTTTATGACTACAGCAATTTATGATCTACCGCCCTTTCTCTCAAGGAATTTAAAACTTAGCTGAATTCACAAGCATACAGAGAGTTAAAACTAATGAAAGAGTTAAAGAGAATGTAAGATATTTGCACATGTCACTCCATAACTAATGACAAATGAAGAGGACAGAATACATGGGCTCTACCTTCATTATTTGGTGGCAAAGGTCAGGGCAGTCTTCAGGGAAGTGGCATTCCTTTTGGCTCCTCTTAGAAAGTCAGCAACTATAGCAGCTAAAAATAAAAGAAGAATAAACAGAAGAAATGTATTTTAAATTAATATTCAAATGATTTTGAAATATTCAAGTTGAGCTACTGTGAGCATCAGTAATTACACCAAAAAATGAGTAAATGTTATAATTATAACTGCAGTAAAAATTATCCAGCAGTTTCAAGGAGAAGCTCTGCACAGCATATTGATCAGCAGTTATAGGGCTTTTCTTAAGGGTGAAAGCAACCTGAAGATAACTTAAATTCAGTTTGTTCACATAGTGGATGTTTCCAGTGGCTGAGCCACCAGACCATACAAGTAGCTAGCTTCACAAATTCTGGCCTCTACTGTTTACATCAAATGTAATAATCTTATATTAATACGTTTCCTGGATTATACCATAGGGAGAAAAACTGCTCTCCATAGTTCTCTAAATTTCTTAGTTCGAACCAGTTAGCTAAGGAATTTGGGGTTAGAATCACTGTTTTCCATTTATTAGCCCCAGAACAATTCTAAAAACATGTTAATCACATTGCAGATACTATATTTAAGATTATAAATTCAAGCTCATAAGGGTGATTGCGAAAAGGAAGAATAAAACTGCCTGTTACTCTGCCTCTATTTACTACGACTCTTCACACCTTGACCCCACCCGAATCCTGAGACTCAACCTGATTTCTAGGTCCAATCCTGATCTTAAAGTTATCTAGGTTGTTTATTTGTTCATTTGTTTTTTATATTCCATGTGTAAGTGAGTTAGATCATAAGTACAGGGAACAAACTGGTGGTTACCAGAAGGAAGGGGTTGGGGGATAAACAAAATAGGGGAAGGGCCTTCAGAGGCACAAACTTCGTTATAAAATAAACAAGTAATGGGGATGAAAAGTACAGCATAAGGAATATAGTCAGTAGTATTGTAATAACATTGTATGGTGACTACATTTATCATGGTGAGCATTCTGTAATGTATACAGTTGTTATTCACCTGAAACTAATACAACTTTTGTCAGCTATACTTCAGTTACAACAACAACAGGAGCAACAAAACCTATGCTGGCTGCAAGAAGTCTCTGCCTATTCATTCCATCCCAATCCTACATTTTTTTTAAATTTATTTATTTTTTCAGCATAACAGTATTCATTGTTTTTGCATAACACCCAGTGCTCCATGCAATACGTGCCCTCCCTATTACCCACCACCTAGTTCCCCCAACCTCCCACCTCCGCCCCTTCACCAATCCTACATTTTATGTCTTTAGCAGGTGGTACACAATTTCCTTTCAGGTTAAGTCAAACTCCTCAGCACTGTATTCTAGGTTCTCCCCCATCAGACCTTATGATATCTAATGATTTTCTTTCATATACCCTCAGATTTCATTATTGGCCCTGTTTTCTTCTTTTGCATACTTCCTCCAACCAAACCAGTCAACTCCCTGTAGCCTCCTCACATTCTATGCCTCTGTGACTGCTTTCCTGATAACCATGTACCTGATCAACCCATGGTCTTCTGAAAAGCTACCACCGTGTGTAAATACAACTTCATTCTCTGTTTTACACCTTCTTCTCAGCTAATTTATTGAATTCTCTTTTGCTCTGATTTTATGTTCTTTGGAAAAACTGTTTCTAAAGTATGTTTGAAGTCCCACTATAGTGTAATGTGTGTGAAGTTGAATACATATTTATTGAGTGAATAAATGGGGAAATGAACAATTGAATTACTGAGTCTTGGAACAGCAGAGGACTCGGAGATTCTTGGAAATTTAGATGTGTAATAATAAACATTGAAGGACTGGGAAAATTTGCTTTTTGTATTTTACAATTGTTAACCTGATTTAATGTGGCATACTATAAATTCACTTATTTTTGCTGGAATTTTAATGGAACTTACAATCAAGTGGAAGGAGAGAGAAAATAAACAACACCCAAAAAAAGTAGATGTTTTATCATTATTCTTGTTACATAATTATACATGTTATATTTACCAGTTTATTGGTGATTCTAAATTATACAGTAAGATTTCAAATATGAATCTTTTCCCCAACCACTGGTTTCAATGCTGCTCTGCTAAATTTCTCTTTCCTTCCCTATAATGACATTTGGGGCAGAAACCACAACTTTCTAGTTGATCTAGCTATAAAAACTCAAGCCGTTTAAAAACTTTAATCTATTTGTTATTTTTTATTTAAATTTCAGTTAACATACAGTGTAATATTAGTTTCAGGTGTACAGTATAGTGATTCAGCACTTCTGTACATCACCCAGTGCTCATTACAAGTGCCCTCTTTAATCCCCATCCCCTATTTCACCTGTTCCCTGACCCACCTCCCCTGTGGTAACCAGAAGTTTGTCCTTTGTAGTTAAGTTTCATGGTTTGCTTCTCTCTCTCCTTCCTCTCTCTCTCTTTTTCCCTTTGCTTTTTGTTTTGTTTCTTGAATTCCACATATGAGTGAAATCATATGGTATTTGTCTTTCTCTAACTGACCTTTTACTTAGTGTAATACACTGTAGCTCCATCCATTTCATTGCAAATGGCAAGATTTCATTCTTTTTTATGGCTGGGTAGAATTCCATTAGCTAGATACATAGATATAGATATAGATTTGATATAGATATAGATACAGATATCTCCCATATCTTCTTTATCCATTTATCAATTGATGGACATTTGGGCGGTTTCCATAATTTGGCGTTGTAAATAATGCTGCTGTAAACATCAGAGTGAATATATCCCTTTGAATTTGTATTTTTGTATTCCTAGTAGTGTAACTGCCAGATCATAGGGTAGTTCTGTTTTTAACTTTTTGAGGAACCTCCATACTGTTTTCCAGAATGGCTGTACCACTTTACATTCCCACCAACAGTATAAGAGAGTTCCCTTTCCTCCACATCCTTGCCAACCCGTGTTGTTTCTTGTGTTACTGATTTCTTATGTTACTGACAGGTGTGAGGTTATATCTTACTATAGTTTGATTTTCATTTCCATGATGATGAGTGATAAGCATCTTTTCATATCTCTGTTGGCTCTGCAGGTCTTCTTTGGAGAAATGTCTCTTCATATCTTCTGCCCATTTTTAATTGGATTATTTGGGTTTTGGCTGTTGAGTTTTATAAGTTCTTTATGTATTTTGGATACTAACCCTTGGTCAGATATGGCATTTGCAAGTATCTTCTCCCATCCCATAGGTTGCCTTTTAGTTTTGTTGATTGTTTCCTTCACTGTGCAGAAGTTTTTTTTCTTTTTCTTTTCTTTTCTTTCTTTTTAATGTAGTCCCAATAGTTTATTATTTTTTTAATTCTATTTCACTTGCCTCAGAAGACCTATCTGGAAAAATTTGCTACAGCCAATATGAAAGCACTTAACTAACTGCCTGTGTTCTCTTCGTGAATTTCTTTTTTTAAGATTTATTTATTTATTTGAGAGAGAGAAGCAGAGAGAGAGAGCACAAGTGGGAGGGGTAGAGGGAGAGAATCCCAAGCAGACTGTGCTGAGTGCAGAGCCCCATGTGGGGCTAGATCTCACCATTTTGAGGTCATGACCTGAGCTGAAACCAGGAGTCTGGCGCTTAACTGACTGTGCCACCCAGATGTCCCTCTTCTAGGTTTTTAATGGTTTCATGTCTAACATTTAGATCTTTAATCCATTTTGAATTTATTTTTATGTGTGGTGTAATAAAGTGGTTCAGTTTCATTCTGTTGTGTGGTGCTGTCCAGTTTTTCCCAACACCATTTGTTGAAAAGATACTCTTTTTTCCATTGGGTAGTCTTTCCTGCTTTGTCGAAGATTAATTCACCATATAATTATGGGCTCATTTCTAGATCTTTTTTTTTTAGATTTTATTTATTTATTTGACAGAAAGACATCACAAGTAAGAAGAGAGGCAGGCAGAGAGAGAGAGGAGGAAGCAGGCTCCCTGCCAAGCAGAGAGCCCAATGCGGGACTTGATCCCAGGACCATGAGATCATGACCCGAGCCAAAGGTAGAGGCTTAACCCACCGAGCCACCCAGGCGCCCTCATTTCTGGATTTTCTATTCTGTTCTGCTGATCTGTGTGTCGATTTTTGTGCCAGTACCATACCGTCTTGATCACTACAGCTTTGAGGCCTGGAATTGTGATACCTCCGGCTTTATTTTTCTTTGTCAAGAATGCTTTGGCTATTTGGGGCCTTTAATGGTTGCATATAAATTTTAAGATTTTGTGTTCTAGCTCTGTGAAAAATGCTGTTAGTATTTTGATAAGGATTGCATTAAATGTGTGAATTTCTTTGAGCAGTATAGATGTTTAAACAGTTATTCCTACAGTCTGTGAACATGGAATGTCTTTCAGTTTCTTTGCATTGTCTTCCATTTCTTTCATCAGTGTCTTACAGTTTTCAAAGTACAGCTCTTTCATCTCTTTGGTTAGGCTTATTCCTAGGTAACTCATTGTTTTTAGTGCAATTGTAAATGGAAGTGATTCCTTAATTTTTGTTTCTGCTGGTTCGTTATTAGTGTATAGAAATGCAAAACATTTCTGTATGTTGTATTATGTATTCTGTGACTACTGAATTCTAACAATTCTAGCAGCTTTTTGGTGGAATCTTAGGTTCTCTGTGTACAGCACCATGTCATCTGCGAATAGTGAAAGTTTTATTTCTTTCTTACCAATTTGAATACCTTTTATTTCTTTTTGTTATCTAGTTTCTAGTGGCTGGCACTTACAGTACTATGTTGAATAAAAGTGATGAAAATGGACATCCCTGTCTTCTTGTTACTGACCGTAGAGGAAAACTCTCAATGTTTCCTCATTTAGGATTACATTAGCTGTGGATTTTCATATATGGCCTACATATGTTCCCTCTAAGCCTACTTTGTTGAGGGTTTTTATCATGAGTGGATGTTGTACTTTGTCAAATGCTTTTTCTGCATCTATTGAAATGATCATATGGTTCTTACCCTTTCTTTTATTAATGTAATGTAACACGCTGATTGATTTGCAAATATTGACCCACTCTTGCAACACAAGAATAGATCCCACTTCATCAAAACTTTAATCTTCAACTCAATTTACATCCCATATCTTCCCCTCCCTCCAGTACCATCTTGAGCTGGGAATCTAGATTCAAAGAGTAAAGGAGACAAATGTATAGCATTGCTCTGATAGCCCTCAGCCTGTTCTGTTGCTGAGGTGGGGGTATGGCTCAATCCTGGATACCTTTTCAAGTATAACCTTGCCTTGGTAAAATTTTTCATTCTTGCATGATGAAGAAGCCTGCTCACTCTCTTGCTTCTGTCATTTCTTTCCAATTGTCTCCTCTGCGCGTTTAGGTGCAGGGACAGCTCTCAACTCTGTTGCCTAGACATACATTCACAAAGTAAACAAAATGGCCCCCATTTTGTAGGGTGGGTGCTTTGGAGTTTCACTGGTATCTAGGAGGGAAAATGGTGAACCAGGTGAATCTTTTCCACTTTGAACATGTCATTCTTCTTTAAGAGCAACCATCTCAGGGGCACCTGGGTGGCTCAGTGGGTTAAAGCCTCTGCCTTCAGCTCAGGTCATGATCTCAGGGTCCTGGGATCGAGCCCTGCATCAGGCTCTCTGCTCTGTAGGGAGCCTGCTTCCTCCTCTCTCTCTGCCTGCCTCTCTGACTGCTTGTGATTTCTCTCTGTCAAATAAATAAAATATTAAAAAAAAAAAAAGAGCAACCATCTCAGACTGCCTGGATCATGAAGTTGGTTAAGTGGCTGACTCTCGATTTCAGCTCAGCTCATGATCCTGGGGTCAAGGGATCAGCCCCCTGTGGGGCTCTACACTCAGTGTTGAATCTGCTTAAAAGACTCTCTCTTCTCTCTCTCTCTGCCACTTCCCCCTACACTTGCACATGTTCTCTCTTTCTCAAATAAATTAAAAAAAAAAAAAAAGAGCAACCATTTCCATGATTCTCATCCAAACTTGTCCTTTTTCTACTGTATCACTTTTCTCCAACTTTCAGGTCCAGTTTCATCTAGTCTTTACATATAGGTGTAGGGAGGAAAAAAATATTGCCATGTAAGTATGCATTCAAATATTTCCATCTTGTGCTTTACAGTTTGTTTTAGCTAGATTGCCCTTTGTCTGCTTGACAGTCTTTTCTTCTGGAGCTTTGGGCATTAGTCCTTAATGCACCAGGAAATGCCAGATCATCATGTTTACTTTTCTTTCTCCATCTTCCTTCCCTGTGAAGTTAGCAAAGTTTAAATTTCTTTTCACTGTTGCCATTGTATGGCTATCACTATGGTGACAGTGATCCAAGACAGAAAGATACCAGTATATGCAGATAAGAGATATAGAGTGATTCAAGACCATAACTGCATAAAATTAGCTAAAGGAGTCTCAGCCATACCTCCCACCATCCCCTTAGACCCATGAAGGCATCACTCTGCAGACAGGCAGCCTAATTGGGAATAAAAATCCTGCTGGGTCTTTGGAGAAACTTTCTATTTTTTGGACACTTACAACTTTAGAGATGTTAACTGCCCAATAGCCTGCCCATGGTAGTTCCAAGTAACTGATAAAATCCTGAGTTACCACAATGAAGGTGAGTGTGTTGAAAATGCAATCCTAGTCAGATTTTCTGGCTTTCCATCCATACCACTGCTTCCTGGCTGCCTCTCCTATAGTCCTGTGTACCTTTACCATTCGCTTGCAGTCAGACTTGTGATTGGTTTGGCAAATACATTGTTCTTGGCACATGAAAAAAACAATAATGAACTTTTCAACAGTGGCAATAGGCTGACGCCAAAGTGCAATTTTCAGAGCACAACTCTAACAGCTTCAGCCTGGGAAGGGATGACTTCTTTTGCTCTTTGTTAGAAGTAAAAACCAAACAAGGAACAGGTTTGTTTCTCCTAAACTTATTTCCTCTCTGGATCTCTTCGCAAAATCATAATCTAATATACATTGCATCGTGTCTACCAAAAAAGGGAGTAAAATGAAGTGAGTTACATGTATATTAGTTACATGTCAGAATTATCCAAGGTAGAAAAACGGTTCTTCCTTATGTACATGAGCAGTTAAAGTAAAAGCATATGTGTTTGCCTGACTTTCACGCTAGTAACAATCTTAGAGATGAGCACTAATATTTTGCATTTGGGGAGACTACTAAGTAACTGAAACAATGAAGTCAAAATTGACATAGAACAGTGAGAAGACACAGTCAAATGAACAATTAATTTTCATGTACACTTGAAAAATATCTGAATGGATGAGCCCATCAAAGTAATATTTGCACAGGGGTTTCAATATCTAGTATACCTTGAAATTTTTATCTTATTAAAAAACATGTATATAAATTCTATGTAAGAGTTATACTTATTTTGAGGTGAGGATTTATAAATGTTAACTCATTTAATCTTTGTATCAACCAAATGAATTTGGTATTATCATTTCTATCCCCATTTTACAAAATTGGTAACCAAGGCAATAAAAGGTAAATAATTCCCCACGTTCATACAGTGAGGGGAACATGGAAGCTGGACTTGAACACAGATAGTACAGCTCAGAAATGCAGGCTTTGACTTATACACAAAGCTACAAAGAGACCAGCCTCTCAGCACAGTCTGAGAGAGAGAGAGAGGCATTGCTGCCTACCACAGTGTGTGGTGAGCTTGTGGGCTCTGAAGCCAGACAGGCATGAGTTTAAAATCCTGGTTCAGACATACTGGCTGTGTGACCCTGGGCAAGTACCTGCAGTGCTCCTTATCTGTATGCCATTGTTTTTTTCCTGAAAACAAGCTTTATTTAAATAAGGGTTTAAATACATTATGTAATGCTAAAGCTAAAGGAAAAAAATAAAGCAAAAACCAGCCTGTTACACAGCCATCAGAAAGGATGAATACCCAACTTTTGTATCATCATGGATGAGACTGGAAGAGATTATGCTGAGTGAAATAAGTCAAGCAGAGAAAGTCAATTATCATATGGTTTCTCTTGTGTAGCATAAGGAATAACATAGAGGACATTAGGAGAAGGAAAGGAAAAGTGAATTGGGGGAAATTGGGGGGAAGATGAACCATGAGAGACTGTGGACTCTGAGAAACAAACTGAGGGTTTTGGAGGGGAGGGTGGTGGGAGGTTAGGTGAGCTTGGTGGTAGGTATTAGGAGGGCACGTATTGCATGGGGCGCTGGGTGTGGTGCATAAACAATGAATCTTGGAACTCTGAAAAAAATAGAAAAATAAAAAATAAAAAAATAGTCTATTGGGGCGCCTGGGTGGCTCAGTGGGTTAAAGCCTCTGCCTTTGGCTCAGGTCATGATCCCAGGGTTTTGGGATCAAGGCCTGCATCAGGCTCTCTGCTCAGCAGGGAGCCTGCTTCCCCCTTTCTCTCTCTGCCTGCCTTTCTGCCTACTTGTGATAGCTGTCAAATAAATAAATAAACAATCTTTTAAAAAAAGAGAAAAAAGTCTGTTACTTCACATGGCATTGGACAGCCATAGCTAGTAAGTGGAAAGTTCTACAGATAGTTACATACCTGATACAATGGTCTAAAGTTTCTTCCCTTGTCAAAGTTTAACTCTCATAGAAGGTTGGCCTTATATTCTGTTGTTTGGACATTGATTAGCTAGGATATGTCTGGCCAAAAAGACCTTGGTGGCAAGCCAGATGTCCTATCACACCTCCCTAGAGGGAAGGTATTGCTTTAAGCTCTGCCTACCTGGTCAGATTGGAGACACCAGGGATCTTTCTTTGACTCCCTGTAGCAGCAAAACTGTCGCTGTCTTACCCCATCCTGTCCTCTCAGCTTCTCTGTGGGTTGTTCAGGTGGTGACATTCTCTTAGGGCAGGGAACTCTCAAGAATGGGAGCCAAGGAGCTTCTAGCCATACATAGCTATCTGTGATCTTGGGGCTCTGGGCTTGACCAAAAGAAACATCACATTACTTCTTAGTTTCAGGCCGGACATTGCCAGGTGCCTACTGCTTAACCTCTGTTTAAGTGAGGGACTTTAAAACTAGACAGCATGAATCTTTTCAGTTTATTGCATGAAGGAGTTACACTAGTCCCAGTTAAAAGGAGACCCCAAATGGTTACATTATGGAAGCTGTGAGATTTTTAAACTTGTTACAAAGGACAGAAGGGAAATTTTACTCATTGCAAGGAAATCCTTACTTAAGCTTCAGTGAGCCAAAAGCACTTAAAACCGATGAAACTTCAGCTGGTCATCCTCAGCCAGTCCAGTCTCTATGAGGAACTGGCATATGTTCTTGCACTATTCACCCTGTATCAGAATTACTTCGTATTCTGGATGTTCAATTATAGGACCATTGGCAGGCAAACTTCTTCTTCTTCTTTTTTAATAAGATCTTATTTATTTATTTGAGTGAGAGTGAACACGAACAGGGGGAGGGGCAAAGAGAGAAAGAGAAGCAGAGTCCCTCCTGAGCAGACTCCCTTCTGAACAGAGAGCCTGATGCTGGACTCCATCCCAGGACCCTGGGATCATGACTCGAGATGAAGGCAGATTTTTTTTAAAGATTTTATTTATTTATCTGATAGACAGAGATTACAAGTAGTCAGAGAGGCAGGCAGGGTGAGAGGAGGAAGCAGGCTCCCCACTGAGCAGAGAGCCCGATGAAGGACTCGATTCCAGGACTCTGAGACCATGACCTGAGCCGAAGGCAGAGGCTTTAACTCACTGAGCCACCCAGGCGCCCCTGAAGGCAGATGCTTAACTGACTGAGCCACCCAGACACCCCAGCAAATTTCTCTTAAACATCTTCACGGTTTCTTTTTATCATAACATCGGTAGAGGTAACCATCAATGGAGAGTAGTAAGGGTCTTCCCGCTGTTTTCTCTGTTGAATTCTTACACAGCTGTAATCCTCAGTGTCAGCGGGAAGCAGATCATCACCCTTACTTGCGTTAGCCAAGGGTTGGAAAGAGAGGAGGTTCTGTATAGAAGGACATACTCTACCATTCCTTTTCCTTGGTAGAAACAGCCTGCAGAAGACCGGGCAGGGGTTGGTGTGGGGCAGTGGGGAACAGGGTGTCGGGAAGTGAGGGGGCGCAAAAGAGAGGCTGCAGAGCCCTTGGTCATGGCTCAGTGACTGGGCTGTATGCCATTTAATTCAGAGGGTTGAGGAGAGGATATATACATAATACAGATAAGACAAAGCCCTTAGAATGATATTTGGCACAGGAACAGCAATAAAATGGTTTAGTTGTTACTATTTCTATTAGATAATAATAAGCAATATGGAATATGGTGATCATCACCACTAATCCATTCCAAAAAATCATATCTGTTGTCTAGACTACTGCTCTTGACTTCTAGTCTGACTTCCCACCTTCAGCCCGACCTCTGGCCTAAAGCATATACTTTTTAAATTGCAAATTTGGGGCGCCTGGGTGGCTCAGTGGGTTAAAGCCGCTGCCTTCGGCTCAGGTCATGATCTCGGGGTCCTGGGATCGAGTCCCGCATCAGGCTCTCTACTCAGCAGGGAGCCTGCTTCCCTCTCTCTCTCTCTTCCTGCCTCTCTGCCTACTTGTGATCTCTCTCTGTCAAATAAATAAATAAAATCTTTAAAAAAAATAAATTGCAAATTTGATTGTGTCCATGTAAATTTAGATCATTCAGTGATTCTCAAGATTCCTGTGTTAAAAATACAGAAGACTTGACAGGGCCTACATGATCTGGTACCTCCCTACATTTCAGCCCATTGCAATCATTCTCTTTCACAAACTTCTTGCTTATGGGTAAGAGAGACGAGTAACTGAACCCCCAAATTCAACAATCTCAGTACTGTTCATCAATTCCACTGGCAATTGTTGAATGCCCATTGAAGCTGCAGATGCAAAAAGAGTACAAAGGGGAAAGATCCAAGGATCCTTTCCCATATATATCAACATTAATAGAAATTGACACAACATCCATTTGTATGACCCCATCTCTCCTTTGCTTCTCAAGCAAACTTCCTGCCTATGTCTGCTTTATCATATCCTCCTCTTCCAACTGGCCCTCTTCTGGCTTAATTTTGACTTTTGCCTCAACTCCACCTCTAAAACTAATCCCACTCAAATTATAAATGACACCTGTGGCAGATTCTGGTAGTTGTCTTTTTAATACCCATTTTTGTTTTCTTATTTTTTACTAAGAGAGAAAGAATGTTTACAACAATAATGAGCCAGCTTAATTTAAAAAACTACATTACCCACCTTCCTTGGTAGATTTGAAGCTGTAATTGACAGTCTACAAAGAATTTCTGGGAAAGATGTGTTTTGCTAATTAAAAAAAAAAAGTCCTACACTTTTCTCCTTGTTACTTGTTCCTTCCTCCTTTCTACTTGTAGTGTAGATGTGAGGCTGGAGATGGACCAGCCATGTTGTGATCATAATATGCCCATAAAGTTGAAAAGCTCTTCGTGTAGAAAAGAAAAAAATGAAGACACCTGGGGCATTGATGAGGTTGTGAAGTCCCTGAGGACTCCTGAAACTTTCTCTTTCTGGACTTTGTTACATGAGCAATAGGTTTCTGTCATACGCAGCCAAACATAGTCTGGACTGATACGCAATCCTAATAACCAAGTTCACTAGCCAATGTTTGCTTTTGTATTCCTGAAGCATTTTAAGGTATTTATTGCTGCTGATTTTTTCCCCCACTTGAATCCATTTGTACATCTGATTTTTGTGTTACAACTCCTTCTACTTCTTTCCTTCCACCTTCCTGTGGCTTCTTCTTTAAGTCTCCATTCTGGGTTCCTCTTCTTCTGACCATCTATTGGAGGTTGACACTTCCCGTTTTTTATAAGGTATCCCTTTACTTTTTATTCTCTGGAATTCTATCTGAAAGATGTCACCTACATCAAGACTTTTACTACAAAATGCATGCCCCCAAACTTACAAATCTTTGTGTTTCTGGCTCAGTGCTCTTTTCTCACCTCTAGACTTAAATAACAAATGACCTGAAGAACATTTATACCTGGGTATTCCATAGTAACTTCAAACTTAGGACTTCTGAGACTGATACTGAAATGTCAAGTTCTTGCCACAATTCTGGAAAGCATTACCTTCCGTTTTGTACCCTCATGATACCATGTGATTTTTATGGCTGCATTTACCAGATTTACAGTAACATTTTATTATAGCATTTACCAGATTTACAGTTTATGGCACACATAAGAAGAAAATGAAAGTCAGCATGGCTTAAACAAAAGGAAATGTATTATCCCTCATCATAAGTAGCTAAAGTTTGGGAGCTCCAGAGTTTGTTAATTCAGCAGGTCAGTAAAGGTATCAAGAACCCTGGTCATTCAGTCTTTTCTTTTTCCTATCTTCATTGTGTCACCAGATGATTGACATGGGTTCAAACATCAAATACAAACATGTACAAGTCAAGAAGAGGACATCTTTTCCATTTTTAGACCAAAGAGGATTTTTTCATAGAAGATGCCAAGCAGACTCATCTTCATTATCCAGAATTATAAATTATGTCCTTTTTTAAAGAAATCATTAGAAAGGAGGATGGGACCACTGTGAATGGCTCAGTGAAACATATGGCTGAATAGAGCATAGGGGTGGCTAGCCAAACATAATTGGGTTTGAAGTTAGGCACTGCATTACTCAGGATTCTCCAGAGAAACAGAACAAATTAGATAGATAATAGATAGATGGATAGATAGATATACAAAGGGATACACATAATACACACATATATACATGTGTACCTGTACATATTATATATAATATACAATGTAAGTATACAGTACATACAAAAGGATGCATATAAAAGGAATATATGAAGAGATTTATTGTAAAGAATTGATTCATGTGATTAGAGAAGCTGAGAAGTCCCAAGATCTGTAGTTGCTGAAAGGCAGACCCAGATGATCTAATGGTGTAGTTCCAGTCTGAATCCAAAGGCTTGAGAACCAGGAAAGCCAATGGTAAAAGTTCTAGCCTGAAGGCCTGGCAGGTTTAAGACCTAAGAAGAGCCTTGAGTCCAAGGCAGGAAAAGACTGATGCCTCAGTTCAAGGTAGTCAGGCAGAAGGAGTTCCCTCTTACTCAGACTTTTTATTTGCTTCAGGTATTCAGTGAATCTGGAGAGCCAACCCAAATTAATAAGGACAATGTGCTTTACAGAGTCCCGTGATTCCAATGGTGATATCATCCAGACACACCCAGATTAACATTTGACCAAATATCTGGGCACCCCATTGCCTATGTAAATGATACATAAAGTTGACCATTAATGATGCTAATGGTATCTGTTCCCCATTCTCTGCTTCTATTGTGTATTTATGTATTTATATTCTCCCTGTTGAATTTTGAGTTTCTTATAGCTCATTTTTATTTTTGTCTCTATCACATCTTGCGGTATTCCCAGATATAGTAGATATTCGGCAAATGTTGAATGAATTAATTTTGATCTGGAGATCTGAAGAATAATCTGACCTAAAGAAATTGACTTTGGAAATATATATATATACCTGTTATCTGAAATGGAACATTAACAAACTCAATTCACAAATAAAACAGTGACTTAGAACTCTAAAAGTAATCTTATCATAAAGAATCATAGAAGATGATCTTAACACTGTGTGATACTGCTGAAATGTCAGAAACTATGAAATCTTTCATGGAGTAGGGTACATTCTGACTAGTTATTCTGCAATCTGTTATGGGAAAAATGTAAAATGAACTTAATTTCAGGGTATCAATCAATATGTATATAGCAAGTACCTATTATTTTCACTATTCTGTGCAAAACACCATTTGTCCTTATTCAGTGGTCCCTTTCTTCATTAAACATATTTGTTGTAGTGACAGGATTGAAGCAAAGGTAAAAAGTTGGGTGATGACATTCAGTTATTGATACATATTTATCAAAAACTTCTAGGTACACAACATTGCACTAGGAATTATGGAAGTCCTAATGGGATGAGGAGGTTGGCTTTGGACTCAGAAAGCTTATCACTAGCCTTTGCCCTTGGTCAAGTTTTTCAACATTTCCAAACCTCAATCTGTCATCTGTAAAATAAGGGTAATAGAGGTTTTATAATATTTTCAACAAGTGCCATTTATATCTACTTTCCATCTATGTGCCAGAACCTCTTAGATTTGCATTTCTGGCACCATGAAGATAGCTCAGAGGCATCTCAAACTAAATAGAGGTATAAAAATGAGCTTTTGAGCTGGCTCCGCAGTTTTATCCTACCAGTGCCTTCTTACCTCCATACATCTTGCTACTAGATGATAGCCGTAAACTCTGTCTCTCTATCACTCTTCATAGTCAGTCTATAATCAATACTGTATATTCTTGTGTTCAAATATATCTGGTGTCAGTTGACACTTCTCTATCTTCCCCACCAGAAAATCAGAAAGTAGCTTGGCTTTTTAGTCTACATAAGTATTCTGTCATTTTATTGATGGAAATGCCTTTGTTAGCTCCTCCCTGGACTTCTGTAAAATATCCCTTGCCAGATAAGACAACCTCTCCCTCTGCACCACCACCTTCTATCTCCAGACTATATAAGTCTGTATTTAATACAATTTTCCTCTACTTAATCCCTATGGATTTTTATTCCACCAAAGGCAAAATTCAAAGCCTTTGGTGTGTTTTCATTAAGGCAGCCTCTCCTTACCTTCCTGGGCTAGCCTTGAGCATTCCAAGCCCCTGTCTGCTCAGACCTTTCACACCTGCTGTTTCACCACTCCCATGTGGTTGACTCCTCCTATTGTTAAATTTCCTTTTTTCAGAAGAGCCTTTTCTCACCAATCCTCTCTCTCTTACTCTAAATTTACCATTCAGTTTTCCTTGTCTCACCGAACCTTTTAGTCTTTCCTAGCAGTACTTAAAATGATAAGAGTTTAAATATTTATTTGGTTATTTAACTCTTTCTCCACTAGATCCAGTGTATCAGGGAGACAGACTGTGTCTATTTGTTCACAGCTATGTTAGCAATGTTAGGGGAGTGCCTGGCACGGAGTATTAACACATGATAAATATTCATTAAAGAAATCCATTAACATAGAGAAATCAGTGGTTTTATTACAGATTGGAAAAACCGGACTCTCCATTCTGATAATTGTGACTTATAGAAGCCAAACAAGCTTTATCTAGATTGTGCATTGGTGAATCCAAGCATGCCACATAACTGGGAAGGGACATAAACAGATTAAAAAAAATTTATCTGTATTTACATAAAACAAAAGCTACTAGGAAATAGCCAAGGTAGTTTAGCAAAGATCATACTGCACCAGAAAAATTTAATTTTTATAATTAAAGACCTGAAGTACTGCATTGGAGCCGCACACTCATATATTAACATGTAACACTTCAAAGTAGAACAATTTATATCTTGGGAAAACTGCTTAAAGAAATGTTTCATCATTCCAGTGGAAAGTGATCATTTTACTATGCATTGATAATTACAATAATAAACACAATTCAGATAACAATTATTAGCATATGTGTGATATGTTACTGTTCACATAGCATTTTTATTCCCATTATCTCATTTCCAAGCAGGATATTTTTCTGATTAAATTTCTTTTTCAAAGAATAATGTGGTCTCATTCTGGCACTTCAGAATACACATTCTTGTGTAAATATGTTTGCATGTAAGCAAAATACACACACTTACACACACACACACACACACTCACAAATACATAAAGTATATACCATTTTTCAGTAGCCAGCAGAGTGCTAGGTTGGCATTTTAATCTATATAAATACTGTTTCCTTTTATTGGTAGTTCTTGTCCTCATTAAAAGTTCTTGGACCCTCTCTTCCAATTTCTCTGATATACACAAAAATACATTTTTGTTTAATCTCTGACAAAATGTTAAACAATGCTTGCACTTGCATTTTTGTCAAACATTTTTATGATGGCTATATATTTTTTTTAATTAAATAAGTCAGTTGACTATTCTCACACAGATATTTAAGCACAGAAACAAACCATTATTTATATAAAATATAATTAACTGGAAACCAGTAGCTCATATGCCCACACCATGGGGATACTTATGGACATTAGCCAGTTAATGCACAGCAACCATAATTCATAACTGCAAACTGAAAGCACAAAATGACAATTTCCTCTAACATTAATCTGAAGAATTTCTTCTCCCAGAGTTTCAACATTACCATAGGGCAATTTGGGATGTTTAAAAGTTTCTATATTGAGTGTGGAGGGGGTGGTGGATCACTCTACTTCCTTAGTAAAGGGGATAGAGATATTCTCAGAGGGAATTCTCTGGCTTTTGGATAATGTGATGATGATAACAGCTCTGAGTTGTCCTCCTTTTGGGTGAGCTGGAAACCCCAAGGCCAATGGACAGTTGTGTTGCAGTGAATCATTTATTTCAAGATGCAAAGTCCTGGGAGAAACTTGCTTCAAGTTTAATGACTGGGAGTCTGGTGCTTTTTCAGTGTTTGGGGAAAAAGTCGAAATTACAATTCTTCACTCTCTTCTCTCATTTACCATTATATGTAGGTGAGTGGGGGATAGTGAACAATAAATTGCACTACTTAGAGATATAGGCTAACCCGTTTTTTGGGCAGCTGTGTCAATAAAGTACACATATAACATCAGTTTCCTATTACACACATCATTCAGAGTCATATATTACTCAGTATAATGGGAAAAAAAGGGAGACCAAAATCTAAAATGAAAAGAGAAATTGAAGTACAACCAGAGCAAGTAGCAGCTGAGCCAACAGCAGCCAGCACAGTGAAACATTTAGTCAGTTCTCCTGGAAAACAAGTGCTTCTGGCATTAATGACCCTCCATGTCACGTCTCAGAAAGCTGACGAGCAGCTGGGGTACAAGAATATTGGAAGCAAATTTTTCTTGCTATTTTCAGGTAATTGGAAATAAATAGACGACTGCCCCCACACATCGCCCTGCAGATTGTGATTTAGTTCAAGAGTTTTGAAGGTGAATGTTTCTGTCTGTTTGCATTGACTTTGATGTGGATTTTTCAAAGTGGGTGTGATAGGACAGTCATTGTGAAGGTATGTCATGGGTGCAAAAATGAGTGTTTCTTGAGGCTCAGATTGGTGATGGTGAGAAGAGTCATCTGTTCATCCTTCCACTTCTCTCTACACCTAGATCTAATCACACTTCTGCTCAGTTGTTGTCAGAGGCTAACACTGGTTCCAAAATGGCTTTTCAGTCAGCCCTAGAACAACACCCCAAGTATGGTGAACGTTCATTCTGCTTTACTCAATAGATGGATTTCCAAAGAGTTGCAATTCCTTATTTATTTCCTAACTATAAACAGAATCCAATTTTTTTTAAAGATTTTATTTATTTATTTGACAGAGAGAGACCACAAGTAGGCAGAGAGGCAGGCAGAGAGAGTGAGAGGGAAGCAGGCTCCCCGCCGAGCAGAGAGCCTGATGCGGGACTCGATCCCAGGACCCCGAGATCATGACCTGAGCCGAAGGCAGCAGCCTAAACCACTGAGCCACCCAGGCGCCCCAACAGAATCCAATTTTTATTGCCCTTATAAGGCCAGCTAAGAAAAGCATCTTTCTGTAGAGAAATACTTATTCTTGATGCACACACAAAATATGCACAGAAGATAGAAATCATTTTGAGGTATTGTAAACTTTAAGTTTATAAAAGAGTGTGCAAAAGATGGTGCTAGTTAGGGTTTATTTTGCCAGATCTGTCACATAAATTTGGAAAGAGCTCACCATCCATTGTTTGTGAAAACTTTGATTTTTATAATTAGATTAAGAAGTGTCCTAATAAATTGAATTCTTATTTTCTAAAGGGTTTTCTTGTAAAATTTAATTTTTATTACACTTTCAGTTTACAGTGTTTCTTAACACATTGATGTCACTATATAGTGTGCTTTCTCTTATTTTATATTTGTGTATTTTTAATGTTTCTTCTCATTTATAACTTTAATATTTCTTTTAAGCAAGGAATATTTATTAACACCCAAACACTAATGATAAGGGATTATAATTTCCATTTATTCCCACATTCTCCTGTCCACTCTCCAAAATTAGTATTGTCATAGAGTACATGAAGTTTAATGAGTTCATATGAAAATAATGTTAAGGATTTTACAATATGCCATTAGAAAATATTCTTATCTTTGTCTTGGATTTTTAACTTTATCAATAATTATTGAGAGGCCATACCATGAAAGAGAGGGAAAGAAACCATTCTTTTCATTTTCACAGCTCTTTTTTCTTCCTTCATCTAAAACTTCAGTTACATGTATATGTTTTTTATAGGTATTTGAATCATTATACTTATAACTTTCAATAGTATATCCATAGTATTTAATTATAAGATTTTTAAAAATGTCTATTGACTGTCACTTATAAAAAATTACAAAGGCGTCAACCTACTTACACAAAATCTGACCATTTCACACCTCTATTCCTTCATAAGTTATACTTTTATTTCTATGTTGCCATTTATATTATATAAGATGTATTTTTCTCTAAGTCAGGGACAGATCTTGGCTTGATAGGTCCCAGAGCTTGAACAATTTGGCTCTCTTTAATTAAAATAATATGAAACTATGATTGGAAAAGTAAGTTAAAGAAAATTATTTCTTTCTTTTTTTGTTATTTTTTTCTATTTCTATTATTTCTTTTGACTGAGAAATTACAACAAATTAGAAATGTCAATAAATAAATAAATAAATAAAGGCTTCCCCAAATCTAGGGACATTGCATATTTTACTAACAGTTGGATACACCTTTATAATACATTTATTCCTTTATTTTGGGCTGCATACTTTGATCACCTTTTCATGTGACATTTATTTTATAGTATTTACTATAATATCAACAAAAGTATAATTCATTCTCTTTTCTAGAATAGTCAATTTATGTTTTTTATAGCTAGAAAAGTTTCTGGCAGCTTCATAATTTGTTATTGGTAATGGTATGCAAATTTATATTATACTTATAAAATTTAGGAGAATCTTTATCAGGTTATCTTTCATAATAAGCTTACGTTTTGAAGGGTCAGGGGTGGGAGGTTGGGGGAACAGGTGGTGGGTAATGGGGAGGGCACGTTTTGCATGGAGCACTGGGTGTTGTGCAAAAAGAATGAATACTGTTACGCTGAAAAAATAAATAAAATGGAAAAAAAAAATAAGCTTACGATTTCAGAGCATTTATATTTTCTTGCACCATGATCAAGCACTCTTAATAAGGTCACTTATTAATCCATGTTTTGTTTGTGTTTTATTTGCTGTGCCCTGGCCATTTGCCACACAATTTCACCTGAAGCCCTTAGAGATCAGGGCAAGTTATGTCACTGTGAACACTAAGACACAGTCCAGCATCTGAGTTCCCACACAAGCAGGTTTACTGATTTGGCATTGATAAATGACAAAATTTCTTTTTTACACGATTCCCACCAAAAATGTCAGAAATGAATATAGAACATTTATAACAGTATATGTTTTCTGAAAAAAACGTGCATTTTTGAGTAGGTGATGGTGACAAAATGTTTGATGATTGAAAAGATTTTTCAGGAACTAGGCCCAACTCCTTTTTCAAAACTTGTTCTCTTTTGCTACTCACAGTCTTCTGGGTGCTTAGGCATTTATATTGATAAAAGACCTTTAACTTTATAACATTGTAACTTGACACTAGTAACACTGAGTGGTCGGAATTAGACAGTTCTACCACAGTCCATGGAAAAGACGGTGAATTACATATTAAACTGCAACTAAAAAATATTCACAAATCAACTTTCCTTTAGCTCGTTCCCAAAACATGCCAGTGGCTTTTCCAACTGAAGGGGAAAGATATTAGAAAGGGAAACTGAGGTAGAGACTAAAGTTCTACCCATTGTAGGTAAAATATCTTTTGTTTGCAAAATTTAAAATCTATGACCACATGTGAATACAAGACTTGAAAGCCCTGACTCCAAATTGCATGCATCTGGCCTTGGAAAGTTCATGAACAAGTAAAGGGTTCTGCCTAAATCAGTTATTCCTTGTGTTCAGGCCATTGTTCCCATGTTCATATTACTTTAAAATGGATTCTGTGTTCACCATCTATCCTTTTACATGTTTTTCTATTTACTTCTTAGTTGGATAAACATTTATTTTTTAGTTGTTCTTTAATAAAACTTAATTGACTAAATTAAAGATTGAAAATATCAGCTGACTGAACCTGTATGATAGTTCTGGCTGAAAAGAAAGCATAAACAATATATTTTCTGGAAATAAAAATAGATAACACTGCCTCTAACTTTGAATGTATCTGAGGAGAGGTTTACTGTCTTTTCAGATGAGTTGATTTTTAAAACTTTTTGTCTTATATGCCCTTCGATTTCTTCCTTTATCATTGAAGTCTGTATATATCCAGGGTGATACATACCACGTTTCCCTGGGATATGATTTTACTTTTTAACTTGCATATTTTAGTCTTTACTTTTCTTAAGAAATTTTTCTTGAATTTTGTCTTTTTTTTTTCATTCATTGATTGCCCTTCTACCAGGACACGAATTTATGTATTTAGTCCTTTACTTCTCCTGCATTCATATCTAGTTTTATATTACAAATCCTTTCAACTGTTTTTTTTTATTTAACTTAATTTTAATCTACATTTCCAGTTTTTTTTCATGTTCTTGGCTGCATTTTCAATAGTAGTCATTCTCTTGTTTGTAGCTTCTAATATATTCTTAATTTTATTTTCCCCATACCCTTCTAAGTTATTAAATCTATTTATATTGTCTTAATATTTTATCCTTAAAACCACTTATATCTTCTTCAAGAGTTTGTTTCATAGAGTGTTTGTTTTATTTTAAAAAATCTTCAAATTTTTTCAAAATATCAAAATTTTTCACAAATTTATCTGCTCTGTGGAAATGTTTTAATTCTTGTTCTCATCTGTTTCCAATGGATTGAATACCTGTCCTTTGTACAAATCATGTGAACATGAACAAATCTTGATGTGAAGTCATTCTTCTTTGGCCAGGTTTCTGGTGAGGGAACAGTGAGCCTCTGAGCCAGGTCATGTGTCTAACTGCTTGTATAAGAAAAGACTGGAGACTGATAGAGACAGAGAGACGCAGAAAGAGAGAGTTGGTTTACCGCTTTCCTTCAGTAACTAAGTGTGGCAGCTGGGAGGGTCTTCATAAAACCCCACTGTAAAGATAGCAACAGTTTTCAAGAATATCATATTGATACACTGTGTCTTTCTTCCTCAGCTATACCGTAGTGCCGAGTGAGGCCTCAGGAATCTTTGACAATCAGCCTGTGTACTTCCAAATCCCTTATTTCAAAAACAGAGCTGTTTTTCTCACCACTGCATTGTACGATTTCTGGAGAGAATGCTGTCTTCTACAGCTCTTTGGGATGCATGGTTATAGGTATCCTCTAATAGGATCTGCCCTACCTCAGTCCAGGCAGCTCAAGGCTTATGGTAGCCATTTCTCCTACACTGATTTGTTTGTACAGGTCACCCTTAGATTCATTACACAGATGCTCATTTTTCCTGTGGTTTTCATTTGTTTTGAGGAGGTAGAAGGGGAGAGAGCAGATATGTTCTTCTTCTGCCAAAATAAAGCCAGAATTCTAAATGGATTATTTTTGGAAATAGCGAGAAGACCGCTCTGGATCAAAATTCATAGGGCAATCTATGTTTTCCTTTATTCATTTTTATCCAAGAGCATAGAGGTAATCACTTGATGTTTTCATTCATTTTGCAATAACTAATGAGAAAATATTACAGTGTTTTCAGGTTCTTTTCCTCTTAAAAATATTACTGTATGTCTAAAGTAACCTAGAATGTCTATTTCTCTCATACTGTTCTGTTTTTATCTACAGATTCTTATTTCCATCATTGAGATAGCTTCAAAGAAACCAAGAAATGACTTTGTTTTGTACATGGATAAAGGTAAGTTCCATTTTAGTCAAATGTGAAAAAGCACTTTTTTTTCAGTTTCAAACAATAGCAATAAGTTAAGAAAAGCTCAAACTGTTATACTAGATTCAAATTCAGTGATGATGGGTTGCCTCGGTGGCTCAGTGGGTTAAGCCTCTTCCTTCAGCTCAGGACATGATCCCAGGGTCCTGGGATCGAGCCCCACATCAGGCTCTCTGCTCAGCAGGGAGCCTGCTTCCCCCTCTCTCTCTCTACCTGCCTCTCTGCCTACTTGTGATCTCTCTCTCTCTCTCTCACTCTGTTAAATAAATAAATAAAATCTTAAAAAAAATTCAGTGATGTTTTCTGAACATGCATAGTGGAGACTTCATGAAGCATTTGTGAGCAAACTTGGACACTCACTTTGGAAATAAGTGGTTAGATGTATGGTTTAAGGAATTTAGTTTATATTTATTAAGGAACTACGTATGAAAAGTAACTACAAGAGTGTCTAATTTAGAGTATTTGATCAAGACAGGTTAGTTCCTCTCCCTACTCAGTGAAGCTTGGGCTAGCCTTTGTTCTTGGTGGGAAAAAAATGAAGAATGCCAGAATTGGGTGATACTGTCCTAGGATATATGATCAGACTTCAGTGTGATTAAAGAATTCTGCAATACTAGCAAGACCAGGGAGTGCAGAAGAACGTTTCTTATTTCTCCTTACTCAGTACTTTGGTAATCTGCTGTGAACCTCTGAGCTCTCACTCCTGTATGCCAATTGCCAATTCACAGGCAGTGTTAGGGTTGATGCTAAGAAGACCTGACAGCACAGAGCAGAAAGGCACCAAAATGATCCTGTGCCCCTGAGTGGCCCTGTGGATGTAGACACTATAAGATGTAGGCCATAGAGCAAGAAGGCATCATTTCAGTGTCCCTGGGGCCTGTAGGAGTTGAAATAAATCAACTGTCAGAACAAAAGGTCTTTCTCTGTTGTCTTGCCTGTGATGCCACAGCAATTTTGATTGTAATTTTATGCCATTCCTCAGTCCATATTGCCAAAGAAAAAATTATCTAACTACCTTCTCCTAGTATATGTGATCTTTTTTTTTTTTTTTAATCTGAGACCCTCCTTTTCTTCCACTACAACCCTGCACCGTTATAGAAGTTATATATGGTGTTTAATTATTTTTGTGGATTTGTTTTACTAAAGGTTGAGGCTGGGGGGAGCAGAACCAGTAAATGGGAGAAGAAAAATACAAATTCCTCTAACACCAGATGAAACTAAGTGGGTTGAAGGCCAGTATCTGAAAATATCTTCCATGTAGGGGTGTCCATTAAGGAAATGTATGTGACAAGGAGCAAATACCCAGACACATATTCTCTACTTATTAAGTATCTGTAATAGCACCAGGTTATGATAAAAAGACAAAAGTTTTAAAAATTAAAAAAAAAATTGAAGTTAAAATTCTTTTCTCCAATGAGTTTTCAAACTATCAGGAGAGTCTAGATTAAGTATACAAAATGATTACAGCAATACTGGGTAATTACTTTTCAGAATCATTTGATTCTCAACCATACAGATAAAAATGAAATCACGATTGATGTGAGCTTAACATGCACAATGCATTTGCCTTTTTCTTTTTTTTACAGTTTTAATGACCGTTGTCATATAATCACAGAACTAAAGGGTCCAGGAATGTGGACCCAATAACCACAGTAACCCAATATTATGGAAACATTCTTTGAAGAACAATCAGTCATTTAGATTTCACAGATATCTACTTACATGAGTCTAATGACTTACTGAAAAGTTTAAACAAATGACCTATTATATAAGTAGGTTTTAGTCTTGTCAGTCCAGCCAGTCCAGTGCCTATTATTACCTAAATAATTTCTTAAAGTTCTCATGTGTTCTTCAGATAATTTAACATGTTATAGATATTCTTGCAGTTGGTATATTAGGTAGCTGCTTATCAGCCCACAAATGGTATGAATTTAAACTTAAAGTGTGTGAAGAATAGGTCCTCAGTGACACCATTTTAATGTACCCCCACCACTTGCTGGGTGGTCTGTGAAATGAACAAGTGGCTTTTTAGTTGAAAAATCTATTCATGACCTAATGAGATGCATACACCAGGTAAAAATGCCCTTTCAGATTACAGAGATTCTAATTCAGTGAGTTAAGTGGGTTAGAGACATAAGCAAAGCAATGCCATCTTGTGCTTTCTGCATTTCATGGGGGTGGAGGAAAGGAAAAGAGGGAGGAATAGTGCAAATTGAGTTCTATTTCTAACTAATTATAATACAAACTGAGTTGTATCACCCTTGATTTTATAAATACTTTGAAATAAAGTGTAGTGATTGCATAATAGCCCATCAAATGGGTGGTTGATTAGTTCAGTCAGTTTTACATGATGGCTGTTTAGCTATTATTTTCTACTAGGAAGAAACTGAGCAAAACTGTCACCATCGTGGTGATGGTTGGCAGAGGGAACCAAGGATCAGTCCTATTTGCAATGTGCAAAATCTGAAGAAAGTAATAATTAATTCTTTCGTGTGATCCCTGATTCTCACATCAGTATCACTTTAGAACCATACTTCCTCAATTTTTACAAGTCTGACCTATAGGGAACTTGATGATCCCACCTGTCCCTCCTCACTTGAGTCATTGTGTCATGTGGGTTCCTTTATCTTTTATCATACAGGCTATTTTGGATGTTATAACATTTTTGTTCTGGGAATTTTCTTTTAAATGCAATTTATTATTTTCCTTGAACTTCAGTGTTTCTAGAAAATGGTCTCCTTTCATTCCAACACATGCACACACACACACACACACACACACACACACCCAGAATTCTCTTCCTCAGTCAAAGCCTTTAAGGTTCATGTCATTAGTGTATGTTGCTTGCTTCTGGTGAACAAGGGACAGAGAAAGTAGTGACTAATATCAGAATCATGAGTGAAGATATGTTTTATTCATAAACTTTGTACCTCCAGTGAAATTAAAAGCAAAGTAAAGGGTCGAAGCTGTGAACCCTTTTTCCTAGAGCCTGTAAACCAATAAAGGCTTTATATTAGCTATCGATATCTATCTCTGAGTTGCCTTAATAACATCTTATTCCCTGTTTTCACCAGCCATCAATAATATTTCTGCCTGCCCGCTCAGGCCCCTATCTCTGCGTGCAATTGCATTATAAGGGTCTATAAGCCCAATTTGCTTCACATTCTTATTTTTGGAAAAGGCTGGCTGGCTTTTGTAATGAGAGCAGCTGCCAAGAAGGCTTGACAGAATTTGTGGCCCATCTGGCTTATAATCTTCACTCAATATCGCAGAGGCCTAAACTCTGAGACCTGCTGATAAGCCCAGGCGTCCAGGCAAGCGATGGCAGCCTTCTCTGTGATTTCTCATTAAGGGCAGGGACATCTCTCTGGGAATCTCTCATATCCTGGATATCACATAATTCCTTTTTTCATTTTCTAATAAGTACAAGAGAGTTTTATTTTTTTTACACTTAGTGTCTTCATGTACCCAGATACAAGTGAACAGTCATTTGGAAAATTTTGACATTTGAGTGTTTGAGTTTCCTAAAATACTTGTTGTTATTTGAAAAAGGAAAAAAAAAAAACAAAAAACAACCCAGGAAAGAAAATGCCACTAAATAGATCAGAATATATTAAGTAACCATGTATGCATTTTAGTGTTTACAGGTGATTCTATTTTCCATTATATATTTATATACATTTTCTATCACAGTGCTATGTCATGTGGCACCAGTAGTTTGTGGCAAATGGGAAGAAAATCAATAACATAGCCACTGACTTACCCAGCATTGATTGGCCTGTCTTCTTGGTGATTGAGCAAAAGGAGAGAAAGATAAAGAGGAGGCTGTTGAGAGTGGGAGAGTGAATGGGAGTTGCAATGAAAGCATCCTCCTCTGCCTCCTTCCCTAACTTGCCTATTAAAGGTGAGTTTTAGAAATAATGTATAATAACATATAATAATAATCCTGTCTATCCTGCATACTTTTCCTGATCTCTCATATTGTGTTTATTATCCTTTTGTTACATTGCTAAGTATGACAGAATAAGAAGGTGATATACCCTCTGTCCCTAGAAGGTTGCAACTAGTGGGTCTGAATTGGTCGACTTCTGTTTTACAGTTGGGGAAATTGTAATGTCCTCCAGTAGGGCTGCAGAAAGGGATTCTGTCATGTTGAGGAACTGCATCTACCGTTGTGGTTTAGTTTGGAAGATTGGCAAGGCTTTATTTACTATGCTATTTATCTTCTCTCCCTTGCAGACATTGCTTTTCTGTATTTCCTATATTTTACAAGTATTTTTGATAAACTGGAGATGCTAGTGACAATATTCTAAACAAAAAAGTTCCCATGAGAAGAATCTGAATAATAACTCGTAAAAACAAAATCTGGGCAAGGAGTAGGACTGGCTACTTATAGGGCAGAAGACTGGATCATTCCTAGAGCCGACATATCAGTCAATTTTTTCTTATCAATTATTCAGCAAACATTGATTAAACACAAACTCTGCGTCAGGTGTTATAAATGCCCTGAAGGAATGCAGATTTGCATGAGGTAGGAAAACAACCACCTGTTTTGCCAAAATGAAAGAAAAAAAGGCGAAGGCGAATGGAAGCTTAGAAGCTCTGATGAAATGAGAAACTACCCTTAACAAAATGCTGACGGGAATACATCAAACAGAACAAAACAAAAACTCTGAAAAGTGTATGCAAGACATTCAAATTGAGAATGGCTTTGTGTCCAGCTAACATATTGTGTCCTGAGACCACATGTGGTCCTGTGTATGTCAAAGAGGACCTGAGGTCACCAAATGCAGAAAGAATGACCTACATCCTAAGCCACAGCCAGAAACGACTTTAAGGAAGGACTAAGGATTCTTCATCCTAGCACTGGAACCAATTCAATGTGTAGCTCATTATCTTATTACAAATGGAGCTGGAGAAAACCTGATTGCTGAATGGCAGAGCTCACAGGGGCTTCAATTAGATATTAGTGGAACCTAAAGCCAGAAATCTTTGCCATTGAGAACCACTTTCTACATATCCTAGTTTTATTTTACTCTCCCTTTTAAATTACTTAGTAAAAGTAACTTCTAAAATATTAATAACTTGTCTTAGCTGAACTAAAAAAGAATGTTACCCAGTGTTATGTTAGGGAGAACCAGTGGAAGCAATTATGGTTGCTGACATCACTCATAGGTTAATCTCTCACCTTTTACACCAACAGCCACATTCTCAAAAGCCTGGTTTAGATATCATTAACTCCTGGTGTTCCAAACCCTCAAGTGCTCCCATTTCTCTGAATAGTAACGCTTATTTTGTTGGAATCTTTCATTTTCCTGTCCCTTGAAAATAAGCTATTATTTAAAATGTTCTGTCATTTGAAAAACGACAGAAAAATTATTAGATTTTTTCCCTCCATGCATCCTCTTTATATTCTCAATTAAGCCATTATCTGTAGTTAATAACTCATTTGCATTTAGTAGGTGTTCTGCAAGCAAATATCAAGCCATCGGTTATTTCACTGATCATATAACAAATCCAGGGTATTCAGTTTTTAGAGCTTTAAACCCAGTATTTGAAGTGTCCAACCATAAAGAGTCCTAAGTCCTCTATTGTAAAGAACAGCTTTCTAATAATAACCACCTGCAAAATTACTAAATGTAATTAGAATTACTCCAACATTTTACTAATTAGACTGTATATATAGTATATAGTATGTGTATGGAAACATCTTTGTGTATGTAGCACAATTTGTATCACACTCATATACATTCCACTCTGTTTTCTGATGTGGACGTGAATGATATGGAAACTTTTGAACAAAATAAAGCATGAAGATCCTGAACGAAGGAGTATGTGAGAGAATATCTCCTCCTCTGTGTGTGTATGAGTAAAATCCAGTAGCATTTGGCTGCTCAACCTCATGCTCAAGCATTAATTTCACACTTTATTTCCCAGAAATTGAAGACAGTTAATTGACTTTTTACAACTGGTATTGCAACTTTTTTCTACTTCATGCCTCATGGGATGGGAAAACTGTGCTGTTAGTGAGTCCAATGGCTTGTCCAAGAAGAGGTGACAACTCAGTAAATAGAAGACCCACATTAGATTCTATGCTCTATAATGCCCTGTTTTCCTTTCTGTAGAGATTTATTGCAGTTGAAAGGGCTTCAATAAGGAGCACAATTTAGCTCTTTATCTTCAGTGATACAAATTTTCTTAAATTCATGAAAACGTTGGAGCTAGAAAGGACTTTAGAAAGTGAAATTCAGAGAAATAATTTGTTCATGTAATAAAAATCTCAAATTGGAATTTAAAAAAATTCTCATGTTCTTTAACCTTTTTCAAGATAAAACATAGAAAAGAAAGAAAGAAAAGAAGAGTTGAAATAGGGATCTATTCTGATACTCACCGTTTGCCTCCTGTGTGCCAGGCCCCACATTAGCCACTTCCGTGTTTTGTAAATGATTTTATTCTTATCTTCTAGCTACAAGTTAAGTCCTAGGGTTGCCATTATTCAAATGAGGCAGTTGTTAGGGCTGTGCATACTGCAGGTAGACCCAAGACCGACTGATTAGAAACCCATAACCCAGCCTCCACTTATCCAATTAGTCTGAAAAGATTACCTAAATAGCGTAAACTTTAGGAACTTACTGAATGAAATAAAAGAAGAATTTTTCAGGCAAGTATTGTTAAGAGTTTCAGAAACAACTTGTATTTTGAGAAAACACTTAAAGCATGATGGGTATCCTAAGGATTTTTTAAAACAAATATTCTACCTCTCCTTTCCCTCTAGGCATATGTCAATTTACAATCCCCTATGCCACCAAAGACAACAGTGGCCATGGGACTTACTTCTCCCAATTAAATACAGTAACATAAAGGACATCTAGGTGGAAGCTCTCAGAGGTAGTATAGTTTGCCACCTCCCTTTTTCCCGCCTTGGCCATGAAAAAGTATGTGCTATGAAGGACCCTCTGTCAGCTTAGGGCTTTGAGTGACTGTGGTGAGTAGAACTTAGCTTGTCCTAACTTATCCGGTGAGCATGCAAAAACTTGCCTTGATGGGCTTTCCTAGTTGAAATAATGTAAATATAAAGAGCATGGTTTGGGTTCTAGAGAGTTTTGGCTTTTAATACCTGTTTCTGCAATTTATTGGCTGGGTTACCATAGAAAATTGGTTTTCTCTCAGTTTCCTCACCTACAGTGTGGTCACAATGACCTCTATTTCACAGGATTGTCCTAAATTAAATGTGGTGAGGTTGATAAATTGTTCAGTTGCATGCCTCTCACATGCTGTTGAAAGTTTAGAAGTATCAGCAGTAGCATCATCATCAGCATCATCCAGAGAGGAAAGAAATGTTCTTTCCCACCATATTTTCATAAGGGACTTTGAAATAAAGGAGAAAAACTTTTGTTTGAAGCAGAAACTAAGGGGGATCCACAGTAATAGCCTCAGAATGAAAGGACAGGAGCAACATGTGAAGACAGGACAGACCCTTTGAGCACTCAGCAAGTAAGAAATGAACTACAGGCTCAGCTGAGGCTGGGACAGGAGTTAGTGACCTTTTTTCAGAAAAACATGTGAAGTTGAAAGTAACTAAGTATTATTTAGTTAAAGTACTGTCCTTTTGGGGGAAAAAAGGGAAGGAGGGAAGGAAGGAGTGAAGAAAAGAAGGAAGGGAGGAAAGAAAAGGAAAGGAAAGGAGGGAGGAAAGAAGGGAAGGAAAAGAAGTTTTCCTTAAGAAGATGAATATACAATACGTGCCCTCCTCATATGCAAACAATGAATCTTGGAACACTACATCAAAACTAATGACGTATTATATGGCGACTAACATAACATAATAGAAAATAATTTAAAAAAAAAGATGAACTGTAAATAAAATGCCCATGCAGTCCTTTGTCTTTTCTCCAAAGCAGTTTCAGAGTCTTGGAATGACTTTAAGCTGCTTCAGTTAGATTGAGCTGAAGACAAGGACATCTGGATATGAATCCTTGTTTGACTTTATGAAACACTAATGAAGGAAGATGTTACTAAAACAGAAAACAGTAACAACAATATCATCAAGGAACAAGTGCCCTGCAGTTGAATGTCAGAGATTTTTTTCAGAGTTCTCAGCAGGAAACCTCCCACCAACAAGTATAGCCTGAAATCACTTCCCAGGAGAGTGACTCTTAGAACTGGGATGTGTTCTGAACAGGTGTTCCAGCAAGTGCTGCCAACTGTATTCTTCAAGTCAGGAAAAAGCCTCTGCAATTATTCTGAAACCTTTAAAAGTGAGGCATTCAACTGGGAACTGGGAGAAGAACACCGTATAGAGAGAAAGAAGAAAAAAGTCCCAGCTTTCATAAACTAATAGAGTACATGTATATGTATCCATGTTCTCCATGTAATTATGATTTATTACCATCATTGTATTCCCTATTGCTTTTTAAAATTTGTCCCATTCTTCAGGTTTTTACTAGTGGACCTGTGGCATAGAATAATTAAATGTCATGTTAAATTCTCAAAAGGAACATACCTCTACAACTGTAGAATTATTTAAACCAGTAAACAACTTAACTGATCTCCAAAAGCAAACTCCATATTTGATTATAAACCACCAAAGGTAAGCTCTTCCTGTAGATGGAATAATATGAGCCAGTCAGAAAGATTTGGTCACTTCCAATTGAATTACATAGAGAAGTGGTAGGAACAAACAGGATGTGACTTACCAAGAGGACTTTTATTCCAGTTCTAACTCCTCATTACTTATATGTTTCATAGAGACCACCAAACTATCCTGAGAATCAATGTCTTCATCTGTAAAAAATAAAAACAAAACAAAAAAAGACCTGTCGTACCTAAATTACACTTCGGTTAAAAGAATCAAGTAGAATGATGTGCAAGAAAGCTTTTAAAAGCTCTAAAACACTATTATTATCACTACAGTCCATTTTGAAATAAATGAAACCACATTGAACCTGCATCACCCTTATACTGCATTTACTTCCCTACACCCTCGTACATGTATAGTCTGTAGTATACAATTATCAACTTCTTTCAGCATAATTCTGTAAAATTCCCTGCTGCATAAGGCAAGGGTGAACTGCACTGTGTTTTGTTCCCTAATCTTATATATATATCCGTATATCTATAGATATATATATGTGTGTGTGTGTATATATTTATATTTATATTCATATACATAGACTTTCCTACCTTGCCTAGTGTTCAGAGGATGTTCTCCATTAGTTATTTTAAACTAAAGATGAAGACAAATATTGAGAAGATAAGATAAAAATATGTAAAAAATAAATAAAAATAGTAGAAAAAGTAGCTCCCCACTTGTCTGGATATAGCAGGGTGAAATAGGAGCTGCTCCCAAAAGAATATCTAGTTTTGAGTTTCTAGCTATCCTCCAGTATTGGGTAGCTTCATAATAAAGTTGCAAAACATTACAATTTATAGTCAAGAATTTTACTGATTGTTCTTGGTTGTCAAAATGCATGGGGTCAGTTGGAGAGTAATACAATGTATGTGTCGTATAGAAAGACTGTGATATCTTTCTTGGAAGACATAATAGATGAGGCAAATATCTATTCACTATTCATGATTTGCTGTTATCTTCCTATCCAGAAACAGAAAATTAGAATAAATAAAAAATCCTTCTCTATTGCCCTCTCTTTCACACACACACACACACACACACACACACACACACACTCCATTTCAGCTCTTTAATTTGATGACTAATTTCCAAATCAACCCCTTTCTTCCTGGATTCTCACAAACACCGATCTATAGCCCTTTTAACACTAAGATGTAATATTTACAAGAATGAATGTTCCCTGTACAACTCTATCTGTTTCACATTCTCAAGTCTATTACTGATCAGTATGTGAGTCATTATGCAGATGTGGAATAATAGGGACTTGGTGGCCTTGGGTCAAAGCTAGGGGTAGAACAAGCAGTGTGACTGAGAACTGTAACCTTAGCCAAGCTTAATGAGTGACTGGCCGGTACCTAATTGCCACGTACCTCTCTGGAGCATAAACTTGGCTGGACATGGTAGTAACTTGTCAGGGAGGGCTCCTAGCTCAGTTGGTACACAAAACCTTTTCAGGAACCATGTTATTCCTTATTTGCCTAAAACCTGTGGGAAGCAAGTTGCTAGATTTTCCAATTCTGTGCCTCTGCCATCAAAGGGGAGCCTCTACTAAAATGTATTTTGAAAAGCGTTTTGAAACCTGCTATGTCAGTTGGGTTCTGTTTTAAGGGTAGAGAGACACTTAAACCTGATTTGAAAGAGGAGTAATAAGAGCCATAATTTGAAAGCCACCAATTGCAAACAGACTCCATTAAAATTGCCACAAGACACATTATTAATACACTTAATGATAGTAATAGTCACAATTTATCTAAACCATTTATGTAAATGGAGCTGACATATACCATTTATGCAAATGTTAGCATATGATATCATTCAGGGCATATATGGATTTTTTTAATTCATCATATCATTATCTGTGATCATAAAATTTTACTGGGTTAAGATAAATTTGTAGGTTACCATATATCTTTGGGTTCCATGTGTTCATAAAATTCTGCTTAAAAAGAGTTTGGTGCAGTTGTAAGGCATGCATTTACTTGATTTACCCAGTGCTAGCACAAGGATAATGACATCAATGTGGGCATTTTTATGATGAGCAACTGTGTTAGAGATATCCATGCATATAGACAGATACTGTACTATAATATGAAAGTATGAAGAAAGTGATTGTATTAGAATTTTTTGTTACTCTAGTTTAAAGTGTCATTTTTAATGATAATATACTTAGTCACCTCAGGCTGCCATAACAAAATATCAGAACTGAAGGGCTTAAACAACATAATTTCTAGAGGCTAGAAGTCCAAGAACAGAGTGCCAGCTTGGTTGGGTTCTGATAAGAGCCCTCTTCCTGACTTTTATAAGACCACCTTTTCACTGTGTTCTCACGTGGCAGAGAGAGTGCGCACAAGCATAAGCAGGGAGAGGGGCAGAAGGAGAAGCAAATTCCCCACTGAGAAGGAACTCTACATGGGGCTCCATCCCAGGACCTTGAGATTATGACCTCAGCCAAAGGCAGACACTCAACCCACTGAGCCACCCAGGTGCCTCCAAAATAGAAATAGTTTCAAAGTACCGCTGAAATCCACTCAATGAGGCCATTTCAGTTTTAGAATTATATTTGAGGGCACCTGGGTGTCTCATTCGGTTGGTTAAGCAGCTGCCTTTGACTCAGGTCATGATCTCAGGGTCCTGTGATTGAGTCCTGCATTGGGCTCCCTGCTCAGTGAGGAGTCTGCTTCTCCCTCTGCCTGCTGCTCCCCCTGCTTGCTCTCTCTCTCTCTCTCTCTCTCTCTCACTCTCTCTTTCTCTGTCAAATAAATAAATAAAATCTTTAAAAAAATAAAAAATAAATATATTTGAAATAATTTTCTTAAAATGAGCTTTAAGTAAGAAGAGCTAAGCTTAACTATGAAATGAACAAATATTTCACTATTAGTAATTTTAAAAATATTCAGCATATTTCAAACCGTATACAGGTTTGTTCTTACAGTAAGATCTTGCCAGATGCTATCTACTAAAACCTCTTCACGGAATCCCTATAGCAAATAGGCATCATTATTTCAGTGCTGGTTGGTGTCTGTTTTTGTTTTTGTCATTCTTTTGACACATGACTATCTCCCAAGACTACGCTTCACATGATACTTCTTTTACATCCCACTAAGAAAGGTTGCTGGAGAGATAGGTTGCAACTACAGAGTTGCAGTTCGAATCCAAAGGCAGTCTACTAGCAAAATTCCTTTTTGCTCTGGGGAGGTCAATTTTTGTTCTGCTAAGGCCTTCAACTGATTGGATGAGGCCCATTCACATTATGGAGGGTAATCTATTTTATTCGGAGTCTACTCATTTAAATGTTAATCTCATTCAGGATTACTTTCATTGAAACCATCCAGAAGAATGCTTGACCAATTACCTGAGCACTGTGGCCCAGGTAATCAACACAGAAAATTAACCAGCACGGTTACTTTATATCAGGAACTGCCACTACTCTTTTTTTTTTTTTTTTAAATCCAACTCCAAACAGGTTTGGATGAATAAACATTTTTTTGAACACTTACAATGCATTAAGCACTGGGGCAAGTACTTTTATTCTCCTGATTTTATTGATGCACAAGCCAATCTTGTGGGAAAAACTTTAATATTATCTTTATTTTACAGATAAGAGAATTGAAACTCAGTTGGTTTAATTGATTATGTGCAAATCAATATCCAGGTTACAACTCCTGGGAGACTCTCTTTTTATGCATTTCTGTGAATGAAATTCTATGTCATGGCACAGAAATTATACACCTTCACATCCCAGTCAGGAAAAATGAGATTGCATGTGTCTGGAACTACCATCCTTCTTCCTCTCACACATCTTTCCATCTTCCCTATCACCCACTGCTTCAAACCAACCCTGGTATACTCTGGTCGTGTTTCTATTTTTATCAATTCTCACTAATAAAATGAAGTAACAGCTGCCAAATTCTAGGGTTCCAGTGGTGTGTTAGATACCATACTGTAAATTTGAAATGCCTCATCTCATGTCATTCTCTTATACGTGCATATACTGTCACACACATGTGAGTGAATGTACCCATGCAATTTACCTGCGAAGGAGATATAACGTACAAAAGAGAACTGAAGTTTGGAGGTTTAAGTAAATTTCTCCACATCTAACAAATTGTAAGTGATTAAGGTGATGTCTAGCTACTGCCAAAATCCATCTATGAGACTGCTACTCTGTGCTACCATTCCACATGCTGGTTTTCTGTAATGACAGAAAACCAGGCTTCTTTAGCTTCATGTCGGTTCATTTTCATCCCTATAAAAATGCTTATCAGAATGGAACATTCATTTCCAGGAAGAGGGGCTATAGAATTAAAATGACTGTCGTAGATCCACTTTGGGGCCTCAAGAACCATGTCACTGCTACATTCTCCCCACTTCCTCTACATATGTGCCCAGTAAGGTTAATATTGCGTTCTTTGAGCTCCCCACAGTGAAGCTTGAACCCAGTCTTCTTTTCTGAGAGATTGGACTCTATTCCTAATGACCCTAGTAAGAAAACCTTGAAGTCTTGTTGTCTGTTGATAAGAATCATTTTATGACATCACACCCATTTGTCCAAAAAATGAGTTCCATGGTCACCAAAGATTTCTCTCTTAATATCTACCTCTTTCTCTCTCTCTCTTTCTCCCTCCCTCCCTCTCCCTCTCTCTCTCTCTCTCTTTCTCTCTCTCTCAGTTTCTACATCCTCAGTGCCCATAACCTTGCCAGGCAACATGGGAAATCCTTAATAAATACTTTTGGAGTGAACTAATTCATATATCACAGATTAAATGGATATTTACTGATTTCCCAGAATATTATAATTTAAATAGTTGGCTTTAGTCCCTTGTGGGTCAGCATCTTAGTCCATTTGGGCTGCCTTAATAAAAATATCATAGGCTGGGTATCTTAACAGACATTTATTTCTTACAGTTCTGGAGGCTGGAAACTCCAAGATCAAGTTCGAGCAGATTCACTGTCTGGTGAAGGTCCACTTCCTAGTCTATAGAAAGCCATCTTTCTCACTATAAACTTACATAGGAAAAGGGGCAAGGGAGCTCTCTGAAGCCTTTTATATGGGCAGTAATCCCATTCATGAAGCATCCATCCTTTTAACCTACTCCTCTCAAAGTTGCCAGTTCCACATACCATCACATTGGATGTTAAGATTTAACATATAAGTCAGTCTAGAGGTTTATTAATGTTATTAATTTTTTCAAAGAACCAGCTTCTGGTTTCATTGATCTGTTCTGTTGTGTTTTTTTAGTGTCTGTGTCATTTATTTCTACTCTAATCTTTATTATTTCCTCCCTTCTGTTGGCTTTAGGCTTTGTTTTCTCTTTTCTTTCTAGTTCCTTTAGGTGTAAGGTTAGGGTTTTGTTTTGTTTTTGTTTTGTTTTGGGGTTTTTTTTGAGATTTTTCTTGCTTCTTGAGGTAAGCATATATTGCTATGTACTTCCCTCTTAGAACTGCTTTTGCTGCATCCTAGAGGTTTTGGACCATTGTGTTTTCATTTTTATTTGAATTTTAGGGAAATAAACATCCAGTCTATGGTAGCCAATTGCATAATCAATCTAAACTTTCTGACTGTTACCAACACAATCCTAGCTAATATATGCCTCTATGCCAACTTATATGTTCAAGTCATGATTCAACCTGCCCTTTTGATAGAGAGTACATTCCAGGTTTTCATCTATAACAATGTAATTCTCACTAGCTATATTGTTATAAGCCCTGTAGAATATTCTTACACATAAAAGAGTTGGGAATCCATGCTCTTTGATGCCATCTTGAATGGAAACTGTTTGTCTTCTTGAAGGTATTCAGTTTCAGCCTCCATTGGCTTCAAGGTGATGTTTAATGACAGTTTCTTTTGAAGTACAAAAAAGTAGAAAATATAAGAGAATAAAAACCAGTGCTCTTTAGCATAGCACTCAATATCCCATTCAGTTTGATCCAGAACTATTTTTCTAACAATGTTCACCCTGACCATTCTGCAAGCACTCTCTACTTTCAGTAATCTGGGTTTCTTCTCCTTCTGCAATGATTGTTTTCCTTTCCCCCCACTCACACATCCAAATCCTGACCCATCTTTTAATGTCACTCCAATACCTCCTCTACAATAATTTTCCTGACTAGTCATTTGACATGTTTTTTCTATTAAATAACTACATCCAATGTATCAGGATAAGGTCTGTGTAAGTAGCAGTGGTAAAGCGGGCACAATCTCTATTTTCAAGAAGCTTAACGCCCAAGAGAAAGAGTATAAAGAGTGAGAGGAACCACACAGATTCAGAACTGTAGAGAATTCAGAGGAAGAGGACAGGGAATTGCTTAATTCATGACAGTAGAAATATCCTTGAGTAGAGTGGTGAAGAAAGAAAATGTTCTTGACTATATAGATATCTGAAGGTCATATCAAATGGAGCAAACTTTATGAAAAAAATAAAAGCAAAATATGAGGAACTGCAATTCATTTGATTTGACTAGTTCTTAAAGAATTATGAGAAAGTGTCAGGAAAAAGGGTAGAGAGGTTGACTAGAAGTAGTTAATGGAGGAACAATTAATGCCATTCTAATGAACTTGAATTTTGTTCTGGGACATGAGGAAACAATGAGGATACTTTAAAATAAAATAAATGTAATGATCTAAAAGGAGCAGTGCTTTGAGGGGAAAATGACAACAGGATGGAATACACAGTAATTTACTTCAAGTTATAAAGAATATCTAAGGTTTTCCAAGTGTTCTAACAAGATTACCCTTGCCCAGGTAAGACACCCATAGCCTATGGCATCCCTGAAAACTGCATAAGGATTTAATCCTGAGGAAGATCATAAAGAAGAAATCCCCCCCCCCCCTTATCCATTGAAGGACCAATGCCATTGAGCATGACAGGCCTTATATCTATCTCTTCAATATCAGCTGAAGTATAAGACTGTCAGGTCCTCCATCATATCATCACCCAGGCTTGCATATGGTTTGTCTAATGTATTTAACTATTTAATGTAACCCTTTAGTCCATCTCTCGTGTCTTTCTGATTCTCTGGATCATTCTAATATATTCTTTGGATAGTGCATGTTGCGTGGTATAGGATCTTACCTGGCTGTACCACTTAAAAGTTGTGTGATCTTAAGCATGTTTCTTTAACATCTCTGGGTCTCAGTTTCTTTATCTATGAAAAAAAGAAGATCAACATACGTAATAATATATCTGCCATGAGTATTCAAACTGCACACATAACACATTTGGAAAATAACAGCAATAACATAAAATTATAACAACACACCCTGTGATTGAGTGCCCAACGAATGGTACTTACTATGATAAGTATCTTCAGCAAAAATTCCCATATTATAAACTTTAAATTTTTTTTTCACCTGAGTAAAATTTTACTATCTTCTGAGACTACTACTTATTCTGTTATACTCTCAACTGGTGTTTGGTTTGGTTTTGTTTCATTTTGTTTTGTTTTTCTTCTCACACACTGCATATTGCAGATGTCTTTTTTTAATCCTCTTGCCAATTCCATATTATTTTTGTTTTGTACATTCTCTAAATCCCCAATCCTTTGAAGTATGAGCCACCATACTTTATTACTCAAAACTCTTTCTCATTACTGTCTTCTACAGATCTTACAGATTACTGCTCCCTCCTATGCCATTAATCACTCTGTCTTCCTGGCTTCTCCATTATTTCTCTAGCCATCATTCTTGGCAATCCAGTTTGGATACTATCCTGTCAACTCCTTGACTTCTACCCTATGTTTGCCTTGCACTCCCATGGTTATAACCTGAATTTTTTCATTATCAACTACAGCCCTTCTAGAATCTGATTTTGAGCACAGCACCTTCTGATCTCTACCTTCTCTCTTGGCTACTTTTTCACTCAACATCCTCACCATAACAGCTCATGTGATGCTCTACCATTTTCTCCAACAGTCCCTTCTCTTTCTCACAACTATCATGTCTAAAAAAAAAGTCCTTCTGAGAACCAACCCATTCCTTACATCACCATCTAAGAGATCTGCTCTTACCCCATTCTCCTTCATCTCAGTGATCCTTAGATTTTTCACACATTTTCAACACAGATCACCTGGAGTAAATGTTCTAAAGTACAAATCATTTAATGATATTTCCTCTAAAATCCTTCAACAACTATTACATTTTGCATGAAATATTAGCACCTTTCTTTGACCTAAATGTCTTTCGTGGTGATTCCTGTTCACTGTTTCCCTCAGCCCTCAGTCACTAAGACTCACTCACACTGGCCTTCTTGGTATTGGTAAACAACACATTCCTGCTTTTTTACCCTGTCTAAACCTTTATTCTTGAGGTTTCTTTACCTGGAATTATTTTCTCTCAGACTGTTCCTTTTTATCCCAACTCAAGTCTCTCCTTAAGTGTCACCCCATCAGTAAGGTCTTCCCTGATCACTCTTTACAAAGAAACCTGCCCTCTACCTCATTATTATTTTCTTTCCTCTCATTAAGACTTTTTATATCACTCTGATTTTTGATCTAGCAGTTATTAAAGAAATAATGCTTTTTATTACTTTATTTCCTGTCATTCCCACTTAGGGTTAGCTCCCTGAGAGGAGCAACTTTTATGGTTTACCACTTTATTTTTCGTATCTTCCAAGAAACGTCACTGCCACAGAATAAGGCTCAATTAACATTCTTCTTTTTAAATGACTGACTGAATGAATGAATGAATGAAAATTAGAAAACAGAAAGGTTTTCAGGGGACTCTTGCAATAATCTGTTAACTGTCACATCTAAAAGTAATAGCTTATTATTTATTAATTATATAAATAGCATCTTGTGACTTTTTCTGTATTATCAGTTTGCATTGGGAACTAACTTTTGTTATTTTGATCTGTGTATGTGCAAATCTAATATCTTCAGCTCTAGGAAAAGCATACCCAATATATTTTTCTTCCTGATAACTTTACACGTGAGGCTTATACTCATCTGGGCATAAGAAATATTTATTGAATAAATGATTAAAACTTGGATGCAGAGACAAATTTGGAGGATATGCAGGAATTAGTATACAAAAGAAGAGCAGAAACATCTACAGGGGACAAGGAAACAGTTGCTAGGATTAAATTATGTGAGAAAAAGAAAAAAATCTTTTGCAAGGAGTATATTTAGGTCAGAATTTTCTAGCTTCAGCACTATTGATACTAGTGACCAGATCATTCTTTGTTTTGGGTAGAACTTATAGCCTTCTCTCTCATTTGTAGCCATCAAAGATGCTTCTAGATATTGTCAATTGTAACCCTGGGAGGCAAAAATCACTTCTAATTGAAAACCACTGACTTGGGGAATAAGTTGGGAAAGGGAGTCTTATGAATGTACTGTTTAGATCTCTGCTAGGCCACATAAAAAGGCTTTGAGCCTGGAACCCTTCCTTTGACAAGAGATAGAGTCTGCACAGCTTGTGCCAGGCTTTTCACCTTGTGTCAGGCTATTTCATTTTGTGTGGGAATATCTTTCCCTGTTTCAGACCCTGAGTGTTTGTTTGTTCTGATCAGTTGTGCCATCCAATGACGCTCAGGAATACCCCTAATTTTCAGTATTTCAGATCTGTGGGAAAGGAGTCCTTGTGCTGCAGCACCAGAGTGGTGTATGTTGGCCAAGTGACCTACATCAGGTCTTGGGGACATCTGTTAGTCATAAGGGACCAGTGCACACCACTGAAACTGATCTTGCTCTGTCTCTTCTCTATGTGAGTAAAAGCGTTGTTCCATCTGGTGTTAGACTCTAGTGTATTTTCACCAGTGACTCCAATACCAAATGCAGTGGGCAGAACTATTCCTGATGGCTGGTATTGTGATGATTTTTGCTATCCTCCATGTAGTTGAAATTCTCCTCTGGCATTGGTTATGGGTACATAGTGTTCTGTTTTACAATAAGCAGCAAATGGCATGTGACTTCTTGTTGCCTAGCACATGGTTGAGGGAGAATTTGTAAGATTTACTAACTTCATCTCACTGGAAACAAATATGACTTACTTTGGTCAATGAAATGAGACAGAAGTGATGGAGTGTCAGGTCCAAGCCCAGACCTTAAGACATTATTTCAGCTTGCTCCCTTCTACCTCCACCAGTGCCATGAGAAATGCATGCCTGGAGTAGCCCATTGATCTTAGGAATGGATGAAAGTCTTGTAGAGCACAGCTGCCTGCATCCCATTAGCCTAGATCAGCTGATTTTCTAGTAAAATAGATGTCTTTTCATACCCATGGCAAGGGAGTCACTGAAAGACCCCATCTAAGCTGCTCTGCTGTCCCATCATCTTCTGTGAGCCCCCACATCTGCAATTATTCTGCCAACTAGACTCAGGTACAAGTGGCAGCAAGGAGCTCTTCATATCTACTTGATACAAAATTGGATTTGGGATAATTGTAGCATATCTAGCCATTTGACTCAGGCCATGTTTCTATTCTATTTCTTTTAGAATATTATCTCTAGAATGCATCCCTTGATTCATGATCTCAGTTGCAAGGCCAAGACTTGAGGCAGATAAAGCACAACCTCCTCTGACCACAGAGACCCATTCTGGGTTCCACCATATAGTGGAATCCCTGCTTTCTGAATTCTTAACAGTTGTTACCAGTACCTAATACTTTATTTTCTCTATTTCTTCAACAGTTCTGCTGGTCTCTTCAGGGATAGACACTCATTTTAAAATTTTTTTCTCCTACGTCATTAGTTGTATACCCATTAATTAGTACAGAATAGGTGCCTATCATATAATTTTTATCAGTTTTATGTAAATGACTATAATATTTATGCAAAATAATCCAATGGAATAGCTACTTGCCTGGGTCATAAAGTAAGGTAACTTCATTTCAAGGTCACAGTGGTACCAAGGAGAGCTTATATAAATAAGGCTGAAGGTATGACTGAATTTGTGTCAAATTGAGATATTTGGGGTCCCATCAAAATCTTAGCTATGTCATTATGGACATCTGCTAAGAATGCTAAAGGTAAACAATCACCTGAAAGATATATTGCTTGCATGTAGTGGGAAACAGCAGCTCATTAGCTCTCTGCTTAGCTCGTTAACTCACCAGCTCGTTAGCCCTCTGCTCGTTAACTACTTAGCTCTGATTAGCTCTGCTCACTTCCTCCTCCTATCATTCACAGTGTGAATGAACTGTAAATCTGCCAGAGCAACAGATGGCCGTTCCAGGTCCAGGGAGGGAGTTCGGGAGGTGGGGGACAAAGCATTCCCAGATTTTTCTGACCTTGAAAAGATTCCATTTTATTGAAGTTTGTGAGTTCTGATTTAACTTCATTGCTAAATAAACTGGCACAGTTTTATTTTAAGATGCAGAAGAGATCACTTAAATGGATTCCCTGGGATGATGCGAAAATGCAGTTACAGGGCCGTGTTAGGCTTATCAGTAGCGGTCTACAGAATACATAGGGACTTTAAGACACAAGAGAAGCCCAGGAGTATTTATAATGAGTTTGACTTGTCCCATGCTCAACCCTCTGCTGGAGGAATTGGAGAGGAATTCAAAAGATGCTCTTTAAGAGAACATGTGGAATATTTACACATACGAACTACTGGAGAACAGTAGTTAATCAGGAATTCAATTTATGACATAGGGTATATGCACTCTGGGAGTTCGGAGAAGAAAATATTTTTGATTATCAGTATCCCCCCTTAGAAAAGAAGAAGGAGAAGGAGAAGGAGGAGAACAAGAAGAACAAGAAGAAAGAAAAGATTTCCCCATTATGCAAAGATCACAGATCTGGCTGCCATTACCTTAGTAACCAAATTGCCACATTGTCAACATTGCTGTAGCCAGGCCAGCTCTTTAAGAACATTTGATTACTTGCACAGATGATACCCTGCATCTACTTGCCACCTGCTGTAAAAGAGATTGTTGGGGATTCGTTTAATTTTTTTAGATTTATTTATTTATTTATTTGGGAGAGAGAGAGAAAGCACAAGCAGGAGGGGCAGCGGGAGAAGGAGAGAGAACCCAAGCGGACTCCGCACTGAGCACAGAGCCCAATGCAGGGCTTGATCTCCTGACCCTGAGATCAACACCTTAGCTGACACCAAGAGTCAGATGCTCAACCAACTCTACCACAGAGGTGCTCCTGGTGATTCATTTACTATAGCCAAGCTATTGTGCCTCCAGGTAGCCAAAACTTGAAAGGCATATATTCCCTGGAAGTGACAACAAATAGAACGGTGTTTTGATGTCTTCCTTTTCATCCGTTTACACATTCACTTGTCTATATCTCCAGTAATTCACAAAGCAGTTGAGATAGCATCTACTACTAACAGGTTATTCTAAATGGGTTAGTTACATTAGCAGGTCAAGACTGTATAAAGAAAAAAAAAAAAGACTGTATAAAGAGGTAGTAAAGAGGAGGGTTATGTTTGATAAGGTAGAAGAAGACACAAGAAATACAGTGTTAGGATTGGTATACTGGGAGGAAGAGCTGAGTGGGGCAGCCCTGCAAAATTCCTGAGCACTGCAGAACAATTGAGACTCTGGACACCTAAGTGAAAGTGTCACATCAGGGGTGGAAGACAGAGGAGTGGAGGGCTCTGATAGCCGTTATTTGCCTTGCAGTGTAGTGGATGGCTGGTCCTATCTGCAGGGAGGGGCTGCTGTCAGCCAAGCTGCCTTTGCCTGCTAGGCAACCCCCCACTGATTTTAAGCCATGCAGATACAGTCTGTTTTGTTGCTACCTCATCATCTTTTTTTTTTTTAAATTAAAAAGAGAATGTAGCAAAAATGAGAGACCTTTCATAGATGCCTGGGGCTCTCTTACTTCTGCTGCAAGAACTTTTGAAAAAGAAAACATAAACAAAATATATTTCCTGTCTGCCCATAACAAACAGAGACTAAAAGTACTGTTATAACTGTACAATAGTTTAAGGTCAATGTATTCCCTCTTCATGGCTATGAAAACCTGACCCGCATAAGGCATTAAAATTCATAACACATGAAAATTAGGGAGTCCTGGAAGCACTTTCTTCTATATAAGTACAAATTTTCTCTGCCTACATCTAGCATTTAAAGGAAACCATCCAGATAATTAAAATGCCTATAAATGAAATGTCAAAGTTAAATGTTTTTTTTAAGTCTTAATGCTTAGGCAAAGTGAAACCTTTATTCTAAAATAATACACTTTAAATACTAGCGGTATCTTGTGAGGGAGTAGAATAATTAAGAATTGCCACATAAAATGGGTCTACAGGTCTACGTGCCGCTCCACTCAGTAAGTAACCTTTATGAAGGAATGCGATAATCAGTGTGTATTTTTTGTCCTTAAATACTGCCATTATTTTAAACATGAATCTAGCTACTGTGGATAAAGCTAACCATACAATGCACATGAAGTAAATTAATCACACAAATATAGAAAGCAGAGTTCTTGAGTTAGGCAGATTTTGATTTGGTTTTTGTGTATCTGACTTCAGTTCTCCCCTCCCCTTTATTAGTGTGATTATTATTTTTTGTTTCCTTTTTTTTTTTTTATCTTCTTATGTGTGTCACTCTCGTCTAGGTACAGTCGCCATGTGAGAAATGCCCTTGTGAGCTCTGCCTAGGGTTGGGGCATCTAGGATTCATCTAAGCTGTGATTTGAGTACAATTCAGTCTCTTGGTCATGATGTAGATCAAGCCAGGCCATGGAACAGGCAGTACACTTTTCTAGATTCTGTAAGGTTTGGATCAAACATTTTACACACCACACTAACACATAAACTTACACTTGGACTTTATGGCTAACCCTTTTTAATGCTAGGATAATTGACCTTCCACCCTTTGCTCCACTAGATGAAGCTCACTAACCATCAAAGCCAACCTCATTCTCACCAAAGAAGCAATGGCATGGGCCCAGGGGAGGGTCTGAGCAGATGATAAAGAACCACGATGTTGTAATTACTTAGATGGTATGTTCCAGGATGATACACCTCATCTCAGCCACCACTGTTACAGATAAAGATGTGCCCCTGCACCTGTGTCCACTCCTACCTCTCTGTGATGCCAATAAGGCAAAACTGCACCATTCCCTGCTGCCAGGAGCCAAGAGCAATAGTCTTTTGTTGGTGGATAGTGGGCTTCCCAGAGGAAGGAACAGATAGTTTAGAGGAGAGTCCTTAGTTTTTCAGAAGATAATCTTGACTCAGACTGGTTCTTTCCTCATCAAGATCATTTTCCAGATTCCCTTTGATGGTAGCATCCTGGAGATCAGAGGTAAGACCAGCCTCTCCAGTCCTTAGTGAGGGGATCCTGTCTGGCTGATGCATTCTAACTATATTCCTGCAGTTATATTTTATCTGTTTGTTCAGAGGTACTTGCCCTCCCTCCTCCCTGAATGGCAGATGATAAAGATGGCCAATTTCTCTTCCAGGCAATACATTAAAAAGTAATGTCAAGCCACATAGTCTTGGAAGGGAGGTAAAAGGTCAGCTGCAATGGGTAACTATTAACAATCTGATTGACATAAGTAGTAAGAGTTGATACTAATAAATACAGACTCCCTCCCTGGGTCCCAAAACACAAATATTTGGCTGACTCAGCTCGGGGTGAGGGGGCAGTATGTTGGACTGTGCATCACTGAAGTAAAATTTTTCATGTTTAAATGTGCAAGGGGACAGAGATAAAGTCTTAGCTTCTGGACTTTTTCTATTGAAATCACACTTTGATTTTGGCATGGAAGAGCCTAAAGCAGAGGTTCTTAAGGACAGAATGGTGACCCCTGATTTGTGTGGAGCCCATAGAGTGTCTCCTCATTTTTCATGTCTATGCTCCACTTAACTCTCCAACAGGAAGGCTGTAGGAACCAATCAATACACACCCATGCGCCACTTACTGGCTACTTTGAAAGACTCCCTAGTGAAACCTCAAATATGAGAGGGAAAGAGATTATAAATTCGCAAAGAGTCTGGAGGGATTAATTTCCTTATTAAGACTTTTGAAGTGGCCCTAAACCCCTGGGTTTCATTCATTATCTTTTCCCATTGGTAACATTCAGGAATGGCATCCTTTGATATCTCTTCTAGAACAAGATATAACAGTGTTATAACTTGATGGGTGATGGAAAATTAGTCTTTGTGGATTTTGTTCAGCTTTGAGAGGCATGGCTAGCTTTTCAGAAAGGTTAAAATTCAAAACAATTCCAATGATTCTATTTACTTATTTATTTTCTTTAGAGCATGCTGTGTGTGGAGGAGTGGGAGAAAGAATCTAGAGCTGACGCCCCACCAAGTGTGGAGCCCAACACGGGGCTCGAGCTCATGACCTGGATATCATGACTTGAGCCAAAATCAAGAGTCAGATGCTTAACCATTTGATACAGATAGAAAGCCAGACTTTTCTACCTTTTTTACTTGTTTTTTTGCTTTGTTTTGATTGAGGAGAGGACAAGGAACACATTGTTACTCATAAGTTTTAAATTATGATTTAACTCACTATTTTAAACTTATTTCCCACTTCGAATTTTTATAAAAGCGATTCCTCTTGCTACTACTCTGCGACACCTGGTTAAATAAACACAAGCTCTTCTAGAAAGTGCCAGAAGCAGTGCATTTGGATTATGACTTCTGCCAGTGGCTTATGAATAAGCACTTAGGTGAGTTGGCATGATAATTGAAGATTGGGTTTCACACTGAAACTGTCATCCTTCCTGACCTGCCCCCACTTCTTTTCCTTGGACCGGTAGCTATTACTCCTAAATCCTCAATTACTGATTTCATCCACCCAGTTTAAACCAGAACTCACTGTACTGTCTTTGACTTCTTAACTTCACGCAACTCACATCTCATCAGTTACCAAGTCCTATCAATCTTAACTGCCAAAAAAAAATCTCAGTTTTTTCCGCTTTGTGTCAGCCCACCATCCAATTCCATTTTAGTTCATCTCCAGTAACATCACCAATGACTAGAGTCTTCCAGGACCTTTACTTGATGGTTATACCTTCATGCTCCACCCAACTACAATCTGTTCTTCTTCTAAACAAGGAAATCTTCCCAAAGTCTTTCTAAAATCTTTCCAACACTGTCAGTGGTTTCCCGAAGTCTAATAATAACAACAAAACTAAATAGAAGCTTTTGTAGGACCCAGCCTTTGGGTCCTACAGGATGTTGTATTTTCATACATCTCCAACCTCATTATTTGTCACAACTTACTTCACGCTACCTGGTGGTACCTACCAAAGGACTTCATATTTCTCCAGTGAACGATGTTCTTTTGTTCTTCAGTCATTTATGCCTATGGCTCCCTCTGCCTAGAACACATTTCACCTTTCCTGCTCCTCTGTTTTGCCCACATCAGATTTCAAATTGAAGACCCTTTTCCCAGAAAAACTTTCCTGATTCTCCCAATCTGCTTCATTTCTGGAATAGCTACCCCTTTTATGTGCTTACAGACCCCAGGTGTTTCTCTTTTCATATCCACATGATTCATTTTAGTGCACTTTGAGCAGAGTACGTATAAAGATCTTGTTATCTCATTTGCTTCTTATATCCCTAGTGCTTAACCCAGAATAGACATTCACCAAATATATGTGTATAAATAAATAACCCGAGTATAACCTCCGTATCCTCCAAACACTTTATTTTTACTGTTTTCTTGAGTCCTGAGAGAACAGACACTTTTCAAACCCAAATGATTCTTGTTTACCTAGACAACCTCATTAAAACAGCTTGGCATATAACACACACACACACACACACACACACACACACACACACACACAGAGGTAGCTCATATAATAAAAAAAGAAAAATTACTGTAATCCTATGTCAAGGATTATACTAGATGCTTTCCATTGTTCTATCTAGTGCTTGGTAGAATTAATGTACTCCCTCCCCATTACATCTCCAAGTACTCACAACAGTTCTGCTTTGGAGCAAAAACCTAAATTGATTTGACTAACTCCAAAGCTTAGGCTTTTAGTATTCTCCTTGCTGGGGATCAGCCTAAGTCCCCCTTCTTTTAGTACTGCTGACAAAATGAACAAAAGGAAACACTGAAGAGCTACAAAAGCACAGGGCTTCACGGTGAGAAGACCAGTCCTCTAATCCTGCTTATGAGCTGAGGCAAACGATCCCATCTCTTTGAATATGAGAACTGAAAGAAACATAATAATTTTTAAAACATGTCCCTCGAAAATTTTCTATATTAAGTAGCCCAAATTAGACCATTGAAAATCTTAATTGTCCCAAACTCACCAGGTTTCTTTGCTATGAGTTTCCAGTTTGGGAGACAGGCAAAGTGTACCTATCCTGGGTGTACACCCAGAGCATGCCTTCCCTGGACCAATTTCTGGACATCTTGCTTATTTCTTTTGTTTTAAACAGTATTATTTACACCTTGTTGATCCACACAATTCTAGCAGACAAATATGCTTATGCTTATGTATTCTTCTAACATCCTGCTAAGAGCTTTGCATGGAAGTGTTTATAAATATTTATTGAGATACTGCTTATTAGCAACGATTCTTTGAGTGCTAATATGGGCTGAGAAAAAAAAAATGACCATCAAAATACTCTTTGAGCTCTGGTTCTCATAGAAAATCAGTAGTAAGAGAGCAAAGCTGAAATAATTTTTGAGTTTAATGTATTAAAATGCCCTCAGCAGTGATCAGATTTCTTGGTTTCCTGAAAGCTCCTTAGACTCTGTCATTTGGCATATGGAGGCATTTTGCTAGGCAGGATTGCCTTGTTCTATTGCGATAAGCCATAAAAGAGAAACTATTTTGCTAGCATAATAAAACCCTTAGCATAAACATCCTTTAAAAAATCTTCCATTTGATTGTAGAGGAATTATTTCAATATTAAAATGGATTTTTTTCCCAATAAAAATGCTACGAAACTTCAGAAGTTCTTTTTTTTTTTTTTTTTTTTTTTTAGGCGTAGCTTATTGTTTATTTTTTTCCCCTCACAGTCTATAGCTGTGTTCATCAGATAGTTTCCCACAGATTAATTTTATCAGGATTTTTTTTCCATTTTATTTATTTTTTCAGCGTAACAGTATTCATTCTTTTTGCACAACACCCAGTGCTCCATGCAAAACGTGCCCTCCCCATTACCCACCACCTGTTCCCCCAACCTCCCACCCCTGACCCTTCAAAACCCTCAGGTTCTTTGCTTCCTCTAAAAGTTACTTCCTTTAGAAGTTCAATTTTGGCGGATTGTAAATAAATTCATTCTTTGTTTGGAACGTTGTTGCAGTAAACGGAGGCACTTAACTGTGGCACTCTGTACCCAAATCCTTGGCTGCCTTTTGCCAGGGCTCCATCATGCATCATCACTCACAAGCCTTCTAAATGAAGGGGAAAAAGAGAAGCAGATAACACCTTTTGATGGAAGGGTCTTTGCCCCAAATCTGCTCCTGATTAAAAGGAAGAATTGGTTAAACAGTTACAGGTTTTAAATAGATGCATAATTTTCTAAATCATAGGAAAGGATTTGAAACAATTCCAGAAATTCAGGGGAAAAAAGAGTGAAGTGTGGCAGCAGAAGGGAAAAGAGTGCAAGTAAGAAGGGCAGAGTATTTGTAGGAATCTTTTACTATTTTAACCTATACTTTTATGCTGTGTGGAATAGAAATCCACTGAGCTTATGTCATGAAAATGAATATTGTGACTCAGTGGGGAGGGCATCACTTTGAAAGTGACCAGAGGGGAAAAAAAAAAAAGTGAAATAGGTTCTTCTGCCTTTTGTCCATATTGGTTTCTTTTTTTTTCCCCTTCAGCTTCTCCTCCTCCTTCTTTTTTTGCTTATGCTGTTGCTGAATTCCAGAAACTGACCTATTCCCACCCCACAGAATAGAAAGAACTTTTAACTTTTCTTAAAATGTTTGGAGGAAGAGAATACTGCCATTTCTTTTCTACAGAGCACCTTTATACCAAGGAAACTTAGAGTTAGGAAAAATGCTTGCATTTTGGATTTATTAGATGTTTTGAATCCCGATGGGTTATGTTACTTGGGGCAGGTCATTTCACACTATTTTGAAGCTCATTTTTCCTGTTTGTAAAATACAGTTAATAAATTCTAATACCATGCAGATGTGTATGTACTAGCGCTTAATAAATAGGAGGTAATGCAAAAGAGAAGAGGTCTATCTCTGCATTGACTGAAGGGGCCCTGCGGCCTTTCATGGCACCGTAAACAACAAATGAAGGATGAACATGCTACTGCAAGGGTGTGAAACTGAAAGGCAGAGGACTTCGGATTGTGAAGTCACTGTAAGTGGGGTGGGGAATACCTTGTGTAGAGAAACAAAGTACAGGAGACGGGTTCTAGAAAACCGTGTCTACTTCCTAATTCACCACCTTATTTCTCTGTATGGGGCCAAACCTTGATCTCATTCCTACTTTCTGCCCTGCCCATACTCCATGCAGCGCCTACATAAGGACTCGATCAGTGCATAAATCACTCCAGAGCAGAGCGAACCGTGTCACTTTAACACTGCTCTGCACCGTAGCAGTCAGCTTTGATGTGTTAAGTTCCTCCTTAACCAAATTATGAATGCTCTATTTCTCTCTGTTGCCGCTGTAATGAACTTTAACAATAATTATACGCAGTGCTCCCTGGACTAGATTTGTTGTCTCTTTTGGTGCCCATGCTCCCCTGAGTATTGCAAATTCTGGAGACAGTGCGGCAGTATAGTTGGGTGCGAAGACAAAAGAAAGTTTCACCCAACTGGGAAACACTATGAAGGAGAGAAAAGATCAGAAACCAGTTAATGAGGATAGAGGAAGAGTATATTATTCTAATGCATATAATATTTGAAAAGTTTGAAAAATAGCCTAAGTCATAGTTGCATTTTCTCAAGTCTTTGTAATGTCAGGTTCAGGAAGCAGACTTACGCAGTGTAACTGTGATTGGATGCCATCAGGATAGCAGATTCCCCAGCAGTCCCTGTGAAATCTGTTTTTCTGTATTTTTCATCTATATAGTTTCAATGCACTTTAATGTGGTTCAGATCCCTTGGTGCCTCCGTGACAAAAAGCACAAGTATCCCGATTGCTTATCCAAATGTTTTCCTACTACATCCCACTAGAGGTAAGGGAGGTAAGGCATAAGCAGTACAAAGAAATGATTGTCAATTTTTATTTGATTTATTAACTTTTGAGAGTTAAAATCTATTTCTTAAAATAAAATATAATTATTAAGAATTCATCTTCCATTGTCCTCTTCAAATTTTGTCATTTACTAGGTGCCTAATCCTTGATGAACTAGTCTCCAGTTTCTCATCTTTTTAAATGACATAATCCACTTCAAAGAACAGTAATGAGGCTTAGAAGCATTGAACACAGAGTCTGGCGTAGATGAATAACTAAAAAAATGTTTCCTACATTTCGATGTGCCTTGACTTACTAGATTTACCACTCCCTCCTTAGTATTGTTTTCTTCCTTTTCCTTCGAATTTCTCTACTTTTCTTTATCCTTTTCAATGAAAATCAAATAAATGGTACCTAGTATCAGATACTTTGTCAAATGATTTTTATGTGTAATCTAATATAGCAATCTTATAGGTTAGGTTATTGTTATTAAATGGTGTTAGTGTTATTAAATTTTATAAATGGGGAAATTGAGGTACAGAAAAGTTTGCTTAACCTGGATGAACACTGATTTGCATTCAGGAAGAACTACATAGTTCTGCTCATTAGTGTTATGCCATATTGCTTCTCACCTTAATATTTTTAACATCAGAGCAAGGTTTTATCTTATGTTATAATGCAACATTTAAATCTCAGTGGAAATGAGATTTAGAGCTTTAATTTTTTTAATAGATTGTGACAGAAAGGAGAAATCATGCGTGTCTGAATTTCATGGATGAGGTGAAGATAATTAAGAGAAGATACTGGAGGCTGTAATAAGTGTCCCTGAGCCTGTTGTAGGGGACCAGGGCCTTCCTTGGATGTAAAGACAATGCATTCTCCCTCCCCAGACGGACTCCCTTCACCCAAGGTGATAAAGATAAAATAGAACTCCATACACAAGAACTGCTCTAAATGTCCTTCCTTCACACAGTCAACTACTACCAGCCTTGCAAGTGAGAGTACCATTTTAGCACCTGCTTCAGGCTAAGGAAACTATGTCCCCAACTCTGTCTTTCTGTAATTGTCCTGTCTTCCTGGAAGTCCATATGACTACCAGCAGTTTACTTAAGTCTCTTTCTGTAGGATATAGTTATACTTTTGTCAACTCAATGGTTCATAAAGTTTGCTCACTCTGCAAGAAGTTGCCTAAAACAAAGCTTCAGATGTTGGGGAGAAATGAGATGCTGATGTCAACAAATGACAAATTAGATGCCTAACAATGCAAGAATCCTTACGGTATAGATTTTAACATAATTATCAATACATTCCTTTCAGCTATTTTCCCATTTTAATTGCACACAGTTTATGTCTTTGTTTTATGTAGCTATTTCTATGAGAGGAGAATGGAAGTAGCAAGATGAAAATGAAAGAATTATGCAAAGGAATCGAAGTCTTGCCAAATACAGAATTTGTGGTTTCTACTTTGTGCATGATTTATTCATGATTACATTTTTCAGTGTATTATCCTGAAAGCTACTTCATTGTATAGTCCCAGTTTGTCTTTCTGGTGTCTGTATTTGGATTAAGACAAATATGCTTCTTTTATTTTCATTCTTGAAGCCAAAAACTTTCTTGGAGAGATATGGAATTTCCTTATTTTAGATTAAGCACTATCCTTGATTTTTTTCGTATTACTCCTATTTGACTTGACATTAATCTGTCTCACCATCCTGGTTGGTCTCTTTCTAACCTATGCAAAAAGTAAAAGTGGATCCCCTTCAAAAACTGATTCCTCTTTTCTTCTAGGATTAAGTCCAGAATTTACCTGATTTCTGACTTAGCTGGGTCAGCAAAGAGAAAGGAGCCAAGATTAGAAAATAGGTTGTACCCCTGGGTACTGTGGGAGGCATGGATGGAAAGAAAAATTGATGGCATTTTAAGATACAAACTAGGAAGATCATAACAGCACATTTCATCACATAGATTTAGTAACTACTGGGTGGAGGAAGGCAGGTACAGCAAAAGTTGTATATTGAGAAGAGAGATATTACCCCAAGGTGGAAAGAAACACATAATTGGGGAAATAAATAAATATAAACAGGCAGACACTCGGGATTATCAGGGATATTTGTCAACAGAAAATAGGATCCTACCATCAGGATGGGTTTTAGGGATTCTAAAAGGGCTTTACTACATCCTGCTTCATGTCAGTATTAGTCTTGGCATTGGGAATAGGGTAGGTATAAAAGTTAGGATCTAGTATAGTCCAATTGGAATTCTCTAAAACTCCTCTATATTCTGAAGATAAAATCATGTGAAAAATATCAGCAGTTTTCTGACCTTCAATTATTAACTGAAAGAGGAAGCCAAGAACTAATGTTCTGTAATCATACTTTGTATCACTAGTTTGAAATTGTTATGAAAAATGCAATATCCATCTCCTCTATCTCCCTGGACAGCCAATGGCACACTCTCACAATAGTATGTCTATTCCTTTTTTCATTACCTATGTTCTTGTGTTTCAGTTATCTTTACTTTCCAGTTCATGACTGTTCATGCTTGTCTGTATCTTCTTGATCTTATTAGTAACACTCTTTCCTAAATAATCCTATTTTTATTGAAAGTAATGTATCTATCTTTTGGTGCCTGTCGAAGATCTGTGACATCAAGTCTTTCTTCACAAGTATATTTCCTATTAAAATTACTGGAAAAGTCCCATGTTGTATTTTCTTTCCCATGTCCTATATGTCTGTTTTGTTGTTATCATTGTTTTAGAGCTCTAAAACATCCAGTAAACCTTTGTGAAAACCAGTTCTTTCCTATATTCAGCATAGTTCAGGGCCTTAGAAAGGAGAGACTGAGAGCCACCCAAAATTAGCAACAGGACCAAAAGGAAAGGAGAAACAGTTCATAATCTGAATGGCCTATGCTCATCATGCTTAAGTCTCATATTCAGATGTGGGATCCAGGCAAAGCTAGTTTTTCAAAATCCCCAGATGAATCTAATGTTAATTAACCTGCATCAAGGTTAACCCCATTCTTAATTTTCTTTGAATATATTTAGGCTGAAAAGAAGATCTTGTTAACTAGCTAAAAAGATCAATTGACCAAATCCAAAGAAAGAATGGCTTCACATTCAGTGTTTTACATTGGAAAATGCCATAAGACATAGATGTATGTGTGTGCACACCCTGTGTGTGGATGTGAATGTTAAATGTTTCAAAGTAGGTTTACAAACTACTACAAGCAACAAAAATTGGGGGAAAAAATAAGTTGATTTTGACTTGGCAAATGCTACACTTAGAGATATACAACCAAAATCTCTAAGCATCAAGGCGTTGCCAGTATGTCGAGCTCCCCGATTTCACACCGTAGTAATTAAACTGATTATTCACAACACCTGCTCTAATTGTTGTCCTTAATGCTTCTGTCTGTTGGGGTAAATAACTAGTATCTTGATATCAAGGAGCTGACACACAGCAACTCCAAAAGAGAGATGGAACATCTGCTTTTGTTTGGGTCATGACTAACAGGGGTGTAGCAAGTTGATAAAAAAATTGAACTCTGTGTGCCCTATCTCCCTCTCACTTTGTTTCTCAAATATTTTTTCCAGCGTTTTGTCTGCTGTGGAGCACATATTTTCTCTTAAGTATCATGAATGAAATAGACCAATAAGACCTCATGTAGACTGTATAATAAGATCCCATAAACTGAAATAGTGCTCAGGAAATGGGTTGATGTCTCTGACTGCAAGACATGCTTGATGAGTTCTGGCCATCTCCAGGCAAGATCTCCAGTGTCAAAACAGGAACATGTGTTGTAATCTTACTAGTAAAATTTCAATTTGATTAAATATTATTGGATTCATCTATACTTCTGTTAAGTGCACTCTTGTATGAGAGCAAACAAAATAGTAAGAGAAAAATATAGACAAAAATAACTTAAATGCACAGTGAAAAGAGCAACAAGAGCAAATACACAATTCAAAGACATAAAAAATATAGAAGATACTGGATTAGGGAATTTAAAATTAAAAAAAAACTTAGTTAAGGGTAACAATCATGTCTTCCTTTAAAAATAAATAGTCATTTTGCAATTTTTATTCAAAAATGGAAAAATACAGAAATTCTGGTTGTTTAGAGAAAACCACCACTAGTATTCTACTACATATCAGTATCAGTTAAGGATCAACCAGAGAAATAGAACAGGTAGAATATAAAAAGAGATTTATTGCAAGGAATTGTGTTATGTAGTTTTGAGGGCTTGCTAGGTAAGTCCACAATCCTAAATGGCAAGCCATCAAGAATGGTAGACTTGAATTCCAGGGCATTAGTAGAAGCTGCATTTCACAGGTAGAATTTCTTCTTTTTCAGGGAAAGATTTTGCTCATTAGGCCCACTCAGATTATATAGGATAAACTCCTTTAAAGTCAATTGATTTTAAATACTAATCATATTTATAAGGATACCTTCATACCAATACCAAGTTCAATGTCTGATTGAATGAACTGGGGACTATAGATAAGTTGATAAATAAAATTGACTATCATAGTCCACTTCTTGTCAACTGGTTCTCATGCACTTCTTCTTAAACTCTATATTTAAACTCTAAATAAAGACAGTAACAAAATCATACTTGAGCCTAACATGATCCTATTCCTCTACATACATGAAAACACAACCACCACTTTTCCTAGAAGACAGAATGCTCTTGAGTGATGTTTCCTGTTCTCTTCAATATGCTATAATTTCAATACTGTGATGTAGAGCTAACTATTTATACACCTTGTATTAGTTGATAAGAGAGAAACTTTTGCTTAATATATGTACTCATATTTATAACAAAATAAGGAAGAAATACAACCATTACAGTTTTCACTTCTGCAAAAGGTCACTATGGCTGTTTGTTTGCCAATAGAGTTAGTAGAACCTTCATTCTTTTTTTTTTTTTAAAGATTTTATTTACTTGACAGACAGAGATCATAAGTAGGCAGAGAGGCAGGAAGAGAGAGAGGAGGATGCAAGCTCCCTGTTGAGCAAAGAGCCTGATGTGGGGCTTGATCCCAGGACCCTGGGGTCATGACCTGAGCCAAAGGCAGGGGCTTTAACCCACTGAGCCACCCAGGTGCCCCTAGAACCTTCATTCTTGAAGAGGCTGGGCCACTAGAAGCCCTGCCTTAATTAAGTTAATCCAGTTTTCTAATGCCTTTCATCATAAGATGTGGTAGTACGAAAAGGCACTCTGCAGAAGCTCCTGTATTCCAGACATAATATTCTTTACTTCTCTTTTGTAGTGGCAACCCAATTTCCCCCTGATAATAGGATGTATTACTCCTGCCAATACAGTAACTCCCTTCTTTGCCTAGTGATTCACAGGCACGAGAAGCCCAAAGGGACCAGGTCATGATCTCAGCTTTCAGCTCAACAAAACCATTATTTTGTACTCTGATAGAAGCATTCTTCTCTTTGGTACTGTGACCTCTAGATAAGCACAGTATAATTTCAAAAGAAAAGGAAGCAAAGATTTTAATAAAATCCTGGGTGGCTCAGTGGGTTGAGCCGCTGCCTTCGGCTCAGGTCATGATCTCAGGGTCCTGGGATCGAGTCCCGCATCGGGCTCTCTGCTCAGCGGGGAGCCTGCTTCCTCCTCTCTCTCTTCCTGCCTCTCTGCCTAGTTGTGATTTCTCTCTGTCAAATAAATAAATAAAATCTTAAAAAAAAATAAACTTGTTTTTAAATTATTACAAAATATTTATGAAATAAGATATAGAATATCAATTTTGCCTGTCTAGATTCTTTATAGTTACTCTTATCGTGACAATCTATTTCTAACCTTTGAGTTATTTCAGTTCTTATATTGAAAGTGTCTTTCTTCTAGGTAGCCTGGAGTTCAGTCTACCTTTTTTATTCAATACAACAATCTCATCCATTTAATTTAGATGTTTAGCTATTTATAGTTTTTTGTGATCTCATTTCATTTAAACCAGTCCTTTTGTTATATGCTTTTGTTGTGGTCTATTTTCTCTTTGATTCCTTTTTTTCTCTTTCCTACCTCCCATTGATTTCCATTTCATGGATTCCTTTTTATTTTTTCCATTAGCTCATTAACTATAATTGTGTGTGGGCTATTTTTGTGGTTCCTTTTATCTTTTTCTAACCAATGGTTTCTTATTGTTATACATTTTATTTCTACATATGTAATAGATTACAGAATGCATTTTGTTATTTTTATTTTAGAAAGTGAATTATTTTTTATATTTATTCATATAGTTAACATTTTTAGTGCTCTTTATTATTTTTGGCATATGTAGATTTATTTCTAGTACTATTCCCTGTCTGAAGGAATTTCTTTAATATTTTTTGAAGTGTAGGCCTGCTGGTGAATTCGCTCAATGTCTGCATTTCTGAAATAGACTATACTATCATTTTTGAGAGATATTTTTACTGGGTATGGAATTCTAGGCTGGCAATTTTTCATTTGGTACTGTTGAAATGTTGCTTTGCTGTTTTTTTGGCTTGGCTTGCGTACAGACAGAAGTTTTCTGATTTCATTTTCTTTATTCTTTTGTGTATAATGTGTCATTTTCTTCTGACTGCTTTTAAGATTTTTTTATCACTGGTTTTAAGCAATTTAATTAAAATATTTGAGCCGTGCTTTTCAGCTTTGATGGTGGAACAAGAGCAATATTTATTCTATACGTTTATTGAGCCAAATCCTTTCTCATCACACTACCATTGTCCCATGAATTATGAGATTTTCTAATTTGGCTGGTTATAGTAGGAATACTTTCCTGTCCTACAAAAGTTTTGAGTACTGTTTGCTAAAATCCTTTTGAGTATCTCTTTTCTCAGTCTCTGTTAGTTTCCTTATATGTAGCTTCACTTCTCAGCTGAAAACATGGTAATAATCGTCTACAGAACTTCAGAGTTTTCTCTGTGCATCTTCCTTCTCTCCAGTATACTGTCCTGTGAAATCAATCTGTCCTGGCCTCTTTACATTCCCAGCTTTGTATCATCCACTTAGAAAAACTTCAGAAGTCCTGCCTGCTTCATTTTTCCTATGCCCAAACCTGGAAAATTTTTTCAGGCAGTGAGGTGAGACAGTTAATAGGGCTCACTTCATTTGTTCCATGTTCCTCATGGATGACTGTCCTTTGTCATATTCTTTGTCTGAATTTGTAACTGTTTCAGGTAAGATGGCAAATCTTATCCCTGTTTACTCCATATTGACCAGACCTGAATGTTCCATAATTAGATTTTTTCCATAATTAGATTTTTAAATTAAAGATATATTTTGAATATTAATTGTGGGAAAAAAAACCCACATGGATTTATTTAAAAAAATAAAAATCTTAGTTATTTGTACTGTATCCTATTATATAGAACTGGCATATATAATTTAGCAGTCTTGATTTGGGATTAATTTTTGATACTTTTAACAATATGTTGGTGGTCACTTTTCTATGTACATAATTGTTAACATGTCCAATTATTCCTAATGGGATTTTTCTAAATGCATATTTGCTAAAACAAATTTTAAGCCTTTTAACACATATTGCTAAATTGCCCAATTTGGTCAACCTTCAGATGATTTGCAAAGAATGAATAAAGTGCTTATATTTGTGTTTGAGAAAGAGGAAACTCACAGTTATGTGAAAAGCTATTGATGATTGAGAAGGGGGAGGCTAGAGAAAAGAATTTGAGTTAGAAAACCAAACTCATGCTATGAGAGATGATAAGAATTGGAATTAGGTATTACTATATGAATGAAGAAAGGAGGGAGGGATATTAGAAATATTTCTGAGACAGAATTCATGGGTTCTGAAATTAATTGGATGTTGGAAATCTCTGTATGATTTGACCATAGATTAAAACAGGAAGTTCCTAAGGCAAGGAAGTTTTGTACATGGAGAGGGTCAGTTTGTTACTCAATTAATTTGTGTTGGAGTTAAATTGCACAGAAACTACCTATGGGACAGTTGAGTAGTGATAGCTAATATAAAGTCAGTTTAGGTATGAGATCTGAGCTTGAGATATTAATTTGAGTATCTGCATAATTTGAGCAAATACATAGAAGTGGGAATCAATCATGGGTATACCCCATATAAATGTCATTTCCTAGATAAAATATCTGGAATGAGAAGAGAAAAAAGGCCAAGGAAGGAATTAAAGTCCTGCATGCATTTTGAGTATGAGTAGAGTAAGAGAATGCTGAGAGAAGGCATGAGGGAATGGTTAGAAGGGTAAAAACAGGAGACTGGTAAGCAAAATCCAAAGGGGCCGGGCGGGGTGGGGGGCAAAAAAACTGAAAAAGTAGAAACTGTCCATAATATCAAGTACTGATCCAGAGCAATAAATACTAAGGAATATCTTGTGATTAGGCAATTAATTCAGCAAAGGTAGCATTAGATCATCTGGGCTGTCATCTGGTTGTAGGAATGGGTGACAGGGATTGTAATATCTAAAACTTAGTAGCTGTATGTGACAAATGTCAGAGAGATGTCATTGTTTTATGTCTGTCAGGTCCTAGTGCCCAGCCTGCCACTCTTGGTCATGGTGAATAGGATAAGCTGGGTCCTGGTCTGATAGGCTGGTAACATTAGGGCCGGTACTGAGAGATTTAGGGTAGAATGTTCAATATACGATTTAATTTGATTTCAAAAAACTATGATGACAGGTTTTTGTTGATTTGTATTGGGTAGAGGCTGCAGTGTACGTAGATGTATGTGAGTCATCTTAAAGCTGTAGAATCTGGAATACCTAACACTAGATTTGATTGAAACAGGATATCCTGAATATTCAATAAAAAAGATGACTAAAATAAAAAGACAAGGATGGGAAGGCAGGGAGGGAAAAAAGGGACAAAAATGTTCCCAGTAGTTCTGAACACTCATTTCCTACAATCCATGTAATGAAGGAAAGTTACTTATGAAAAATGAATTCTTATGATCAGGGTTTTTTTTGTTTGTTTGTTTTTCTTTTTTGGAATAATAGAAACTGTGTATCCAAAAAAAAAAAAAAAAAAAGAATGGGTGGGTAGAAGATAAACAAGTATCAAAGAGGTTTTCATTAATTAGAGAGGCTTTCAACAAAGGACAGTCAGTTGTCAGATTCTCATTATCAATCTGGCAGATAATGTTCTAAAATATACAGTTAATTTTTAGTCACCATTTTATGTTTTTTTTAAGATTTTATTTATTTATTTGACAGACAGAGATGACAAGTAGGCAGAGAGGCAGGCACAGAGAGAGGAGGAAGCGGCTCCCTGCTGAGCAGAGAGCCCGATGCTGGGCTGGATCCCCGGACCCTGGGATCATGACCTGAGCTGAAAGCAGAGGCCTTAACCTGCTGAGCCACCCATGTGCCCCTGGTCACCATTTTAGACATGTCACTACAAAATGTGGATTCTTACGCAATTACATGTCACACCCCAACCACCTTCATATCCCAGGGGTTCCCTAATGATTAACGAAATCCCCAAGATTGCTAAAGGAATTAATAATAATTAGCTACCTATAGCCAGAAATGCAGATAAATCACCTGCTTTTCCCTTTCCCAGTTCATTTCCTTCTTTTTTATAATCACACAATGAGACAATTATCTTCCATTTATGACATCACAGTCACTCCCATAGCAACAAGCATCTTCTTCTATCCCTTCAGTTTGGGAATAATCAGAAAGCAGATATGAATTTTTGAAGGAGAAAGAGTGTGTTTATATATAAATACACTAACAACCAGCAATTTCTAGGAGACAGAAGTAGAGAAGAAAAGGAATATCTCCTAGATAAGGGTTTCCTTTTAAATGTTAATTTTTGTCTGACTGTAAACTTCATCTTTTAAACCCTTTCTCCCATTATTATCATCATACCTTGAGTGCTTACAGCTGAACACCAGTTCACTGTGACCTTTCTGAAATCGCAAGCCATCCTTTCTCTTTGTCACTGTGATAATGGAATGGATCAGATTCTTCCTGCAGACATTATAATGGAGTTCAACTGTCTATGGCGTACACTAATGAAAAATGTTAAACCTTTCTCGTCTCCACCATGTGCCACCACAGCACACAGCAGATGCCCTGCCTGGAGAAACCCATATGGCAGGCTGGTATTGGTGATATTTCCTGTAATGTCAAGGGAGTCTGTTGTATGGAAAGAATGTTGTGGGTGCCATTTGGAGGCTTAGGTACAAGTGCCTTGAGTGAGAACCACTTTATTTGTCTGCCTGTCCCCCCTCCACAGTGCCAGCTAGTCCCTCATTGGCAGGCAAGTGGGCCTTTCTTCTGTGTGATTCAGAGACCCTGGAAGCCGTATCACTACCCCTCTCCATAAACACACAGAGTACCTATCTCCTTACAGATGTCTGATGTTCCTTTAACAGTCTCTAACATTTTTTCACTGAAACTGAAAAATAATGTTTAAAATGCAAACATTGCAGGCATGGACACATGCTGACTTAAATCCTCATTATACAGATATCAGTATAAATCATGGGTATTACTTCTGTTTCTCAAAGAAAAATGCATTATGGGCTATGTGTTGTTAAGGGAATGGGACAGCTAAAGTGGGGTGAGGTGAGGAGAGACAAAAATACTCTTTTAAAATTCATACCTACAGCCACTATGTAACAATTATGTTGTTTCACTATCAGGTGCTATTACTCATTGTCCACATTATTAAATGAGGGATTTAAGGCTTGTGAGATGATGGACCCCATGAATGATGAGGACCAAAAGAAGTGAACAGATTCCATTAAACATGGAATTATAGTAAATGGACACTCAGGACCCACAGAAATTATATTAGTTACATTCACTTAATTGAGCCATGGGGATACATGTTTAGTAAAGGAAAATAAATTATATAAAGCAAGATGATGATGATGGTGATGATGATGATAATGTTAATTCAGTGAGCATGCTTTCCTGGTCTTTTCTAACTCCTCACTAGAAACCCTGGATACAGAGGCTAGAGCCTCATCTAGATTTCTAGTACCATAGCTCTGTTACCCAGAAACATGATGACCTTATAGGGTTTCCAGACTTCTCTAGATAAAAAGCATATATCCAGAATCATCCTGGTCTGGGCTAATTTTATCATTACTGTTCCTTTAGCTCCACATTGTTGGTATATTATTACAGGTTTAATAATAAGGGAGTACATCTTGTCCAGTCCCATCATGATGTGGTGACTAGCATGCTGCTTTATTCTTTCAAACCACAATAGTCCAGGTGGAATTAACCTGGTGTGCTTGGGCACAACTTATCAACTACACTATAGTTTAGTTTTCTTCTTCAGAGACAGACTCAAATTGCATGTATGTTTGCCAAGTCAAAAGGCCAAGTAAGGGAACTATGTGAGTAATTCCACCTAAGGTTCTGCTATTGGCAAAATAGCATGGATACCTAAGGTGTTTGCATTTGTTTTACTTGTGTTTATGGAAATTGACATACACAAACATTTAAGACTCATATGTTTAGGCTCCTTTTCTTTGGTCATGTAATTGAATTAATGCATCAAGATACTGCTGCTTTAAGATTATATCCCCAAGTGTTCAACTAAATATATGGTAGAGCTTATATTTGCAGTTGGCAAAGAGGTTGGAAGTTAAACCCTGCAGTGATTAACACACCAGCTTTGCAATAACACAGCCTGTGTTCAATCCCCATCTGAGACAAGTTTTGTTATTTCCCTATGCCACAGTTTCCTAATCTTCTCAAAAGAGATAGTAATAGAAATCTATAACATGATTTTGTTATGAAGGTTAAATTAAGTAAGGTACACAAAATACATATGACAATGTGTGGTGCACAGTAAACCCTTTGTAAATTTACTAGTCAACTTCAAGATGCAAAAGGATGAGAGACTGCTGAATGTGAAACTAAACTCAACTCTTTGAAGACAAAGATTTTTAATGTTCCTTACACACATGTATACACACACACACACACACATACACACACACCTCAGAAGATAGTTCAGTGTCTAACACAAAACTAGGATTTATGAGAGTTTAGAGGTGTCTGTGTTTTGTAATGTATGTATGGTTTATCTTTCTCAGGACTGATGGCAGTCTTTTGTTTGGAGCTCCTCTGGCACAACCTTTCTAGGACAATAGACAGAAGAAGTATCACCTTCTAAAGTTGATAACATCTGGGACACTTCAAAACTACATACAAATTGGTTCTGGTTTTCTGCCATTGGTTTTTTTGGTACATTGGATGAAGATTTGATTGCTGCTTGGCAAGTGCATTGACTTGATATGTGATCCCTAAGGTTTTAATCATTTGTATCACATTCTTGTTTCACTGAAAAGTGCAATTGTTGGCAATCACTCTTTACCTCATTACTGCCAACTGGTTCTTGCCTTCTGTATTTCTTTTTTGTATTGCCTCCTTACTCTAACTTTTCATATACAAACCAAAAACAGTCCAAGGCCCTTGACTACATACCAGCCCTAGCCATCAGGAAGATCCTCACTGGCCTAATACATTTCATTGAAGTTCACCAAAAAGAAACTCAAAAATTAATTACCTTTCTCAGCTATCATCATACCTATTGGGTCAACTCTTTGTCATATTTCTGCTGTGTAGAAAAAGATATGATAGTTATATTCATGTGGGCTATCATGTACCTTTTGATTTACTGATTGTCACATTTGTCCATTTAATAGGTCTTCACTGAGTGCTTAATATTACCAAGTACATTCCAAAATACTGGAAATACAATGATGAATGAAAGCAAATGGAGCCCTTGGTCTCACAGAACACTTAGACTAATAAAAGAGACAAATATTTTCAACCACACAAACCAATGTAAAACTAACAATGAGAATGCTCTAAAGTTGATGTACATGGTTTCATGAGTGACAGGATTATTTGACCCAATCAGGGAGGTTAGGGACCGCTTCCTAAAGAAATGACTACTGAGTGACAAGAGTAGTAAGTGATGACAGGGAAAAATATTTCTTTTTTTTTTTTTTTTTTAAAGATTTTATTTATTTATTTGACAGAGAGAGATCACAAGTAGGCAAAGAGGCAGGCAGAGAGAGAAAGGGAAGCAGGCTCCCCGCTGAGCAGAGAGCCCGATGTGGGACTCGATCCCAGGACCCTGAGATCATGACCTGAGCCGAAGGCAGCGGCTTAATCCACTGAGCCACCCAGGCGCCCCAAGGGAAAAATATTTCATGTTAGAGACAGAATAAGTGCCATGTTACTGAAATGCAAGGGAGGTTTGACCATGGAACAAAGAGAACAAAGGAACAAAGAGAAGATTGGAGTGACTGGATCTAAAAGAGTATTATAGAATATAAGATAAAGCTGAAGAGGTAGGTAGGGATCAGATCATATCAGATCTTGAAGGCCAAGTTAAGAAATAGCAAATAAAGTTTAAGAACAAAGAGATTTGGATGATTTTAAGGCCTAAAGGTATATGATTCTGTTCTGGATTTTGAAAATAACACAGAGTAGAATAAGGAAAAGAGATACTGTAAGTAGAGAAATGGAAGGATAAGGATAGATCAATAAAGTGGGTATTATAAAAATCCTAGAAAGAAAAGGTGGCAGTAGGACAAATGTTGTAGAAGAGATTATGAAGAGAAATAGATGGAATGAAATGACATTTAGAGAGTGATATGAGTAAGGCTTGGAATCAAACATGCACCCTTAGTTCTGAGTGATCCCTAGTTTCCAGATTGAATGAATATATGGTGGAGCTGTTTGCAAAGATAGATAAGAAACATATGCAAGGATTATATTAAGTTTAGTTTTAACAATATTGAGATTAAAGTATCTTTGAAATCTTTAGGAGATGTCAGATGATCAGAAGGCTAAATACATGTGAAAGTCAGAAATATCTCACCTGAATGTGTTTATTTATGAGTTTTCTTCTCATTGGTAATTCCAGTAGTAACAATGGATGAACTTGCTGAGATATGGAGTATGAGCGATAAGAGAGATACAGAGAGGAGTCAGGTTGTAGAGTCTGAAAAACTTTGTGAATACTGAGTGCCAGACTATATCAAATTAGGGGTAGAACATAGAGAACTGGATAAAAAAATACATAGGAATTTGAAAGATTGTAATAGATTTTCTGGTAGCCGCAGTCATTTATTCTTTTTTTTTGTTTGTTTGTTTGTTTTTTTCCATTTTATTTATTTTTTCAGCGTAACAGTATTCATTCTTTTTGCACAACACCCAGTGCTCCATGCAAAACGTGCCCTCCCCATTACCCACCACCTGTTCCCCCAACCTCCCACCCCTGACCCTTCAAAACCCTCAGGTTGCCCCAATCTCCCACCCCTGACCCTTCAAAACCCTCAGGTTGTTTTTCAGAGTCCATAGTCTCTTATGGTTCGCCTCCCCTCCCCAATGTCCATAGCCCGCTCCCCCTCTCCCAATCCCACCTCCCTCCAGCAACCCCCAGTTTGTTTTGTGAGATTAAGAGTCATTTATGGTTTGTCTCCCTCCCAATCGCAGTCATTTATTCTTACTACAGATTTATCTGAATAGATTTATGCTTTGACAATTACCTCTTGACCTTTAGCTAACCAATCATATGTTAATTTTCTACCTACATTTGCCTATAAATAGAGTTGTTAAAGATATCATTCATAATGTTGCTCAACCTCTCTTATACATAGACTTCAGTGACAAATTTTCTTCATAGATTTCGTTTGTGCCTAGTCCAGAATGCTTCTGACAAGGTAACTCTCCCTGCTCTCCAATAGTCAGGTCATTCTTTCCCTCAAGCTAAATCCCTAGTATCCCTTTTTTAAAATGTAAACTTCTTTTCTTTGTCTTCAAGGCTCTTTCCTCTTTGCTCATGTATGTATTTGTTATGCTCAGATGTCTAGACTCCCCACCACACTATCTTTGCTGCCTTCAAATCACCTTAATTATATAGGTCATTCCTTCCCCTTCACCAGCATCTTTCACTTCCTTGAATCCTCTCACATTTCTCCACTGGGCATTCCTACAACTCAGATCTCTCCATTTTCATTACTCTTTTTCAAAGGGAGGGTCTTGCACTACGGCATGTGAGATACACCCACGGGTCTGAATATAAATTGTGAGCCATATGCAAACTGAACTGATTAATCATCCCAGTCCATTGTGGGAATGTATAAAAAGAGGTAAACACGAAGTGTTTCTACACTCTAGTTTTCTTATGATTTACCTGAACGTAAGGTATATGTCAGCCTTTTTTCCTTTCCAGATAAAAACCAAGTGTTTCTTTTTAATGGAAGGCAGTGTGATTAAGACAATTAAGGAGATAGAAGAAATGAAGGTGCTGTCTAATGGGAGTCCATCCTCTCCTTCCCACCCCATTTCTAAATTTTCTAGTCAATCACTTCTAATCTCCCTTACCTTTCCTGAAAATCAAGACTGTAATAATGACAACATATTTTTATAGATTTTTATGTAAATAGTCATAATGTCAATGATGTTGATAAATTTTTATAGCACTGATTACTTGCTTTGAACATTTGTACATATTTGAAACTCATCATATCACTTGTGTGGGTCTCCCATCCCTTTCAAAGATTTGGACAATGCCTTCTTTCAAATCTCCCTTGACACTCAGTGCTAGAAAAAGCAGGTATGTTAGTCCTTCAAACCATTCTTAATTAATTATATTTGGGTAAAAATGATTTCCACTCTAACATTTCAGTATGATAGAAATGCATATCTGTTTGTAGTTGAGATATAATACGGTTTGATGTCTATCAATTAAAACAAAATAAAACATTAACCCAACATTCATGCATCTCACAATATAAAAGGAAGAGGAGTCATGGATATAGGTAGCTGTAATACAAGCTAGAACAGAGTTTTCTTGGGAAAGTGCTATGAAGATTCATTGAAGAGGGTAATACCTTTCACTGGAGGACTTAAAAAGTTTCCTGATGGGAATGGTAGCATTGCAGAGGTGAGCAAATACAAAGGCATAGAGAGTAGAAAGAATGCACTATGTCCAATTAAGAAAAAAAAAAAAAAAAAGAATGCACTATGTCCAGTATTCAATGGGTAGCAGGAAAATGAGAACGTGCTGCTAAGTAAAGGGAAATGAGATTATGAAGCCAGCTTAGGACCTAGCATGTCTATAATGCCACATCAGTAAAGTGACATTTATCCAGGGATGTCTGGAACAGTTAGTGCCTATTATTATTAACATCAACCTTTTGTCTCTCAGAGTACCTTTTTTTATGACTATATGACTGTCCTGTACAGATTATATAACTATCCTCTACTTATGGATCTATGACACCATTGTGTAGACTGGTGCTTTCCACAGTGCATCAAACAGAATACAAGTTTATAGGGATTCTGAAATGGTTCTGTAGACTTTTGTGAGAATATTGTATATGTCTTATGTCCATCTTAAAGATTTGCAATGTATGCTTACAAGTTCAGGACACAAAGTAACATATCATGAAAGTGGGAATGATTGTCCTTTGGAAGAGTATTATAGGGTAAGTGTTATGCTTACCCTACAATAAGAATAATCTGTAGTAGGATGGCTTAGTTTGTTACAGTGACAAACACTACTAGTGGCAAGAAAATCATGTTTTTAATATTTTTACTTATATCGTAACATGAAAGTATAAAAGATTGTATTTTCCAAAAATGAATACAGTAACATTTTGCATTGTATACAGTCTTCTGCAACCTTGCCACTCTCCCACCAAGAGGTGGAATCTACATCTCTTCCCCTTAAAACTGAGTCAATTTTTTTGTGGTGATCTCAACTAATGTGAATAAGTTGTGATCTGTGGCTTCCAGTTTAGGTCATAAAAGGTGCTAAAGATTTTATATGACTCTCAGGATATGCACTTTTGGATCCCTGAGCCACTCTTTAAGAGGTCCAGTTACTCTGAGTCTGCCAGGCTGGTGAGACTACATAACAATAAGGAGAGATACCTGAGGATCTCCACATGTTCTTCTGCCCACCATCTGAGTCTTCCCTGCTCAGATGCCAAATATATGAGTGAGGAAGACCTGGAGTGGATTCTGACCCCAGCCAGTGTCTGATGACAACTGCATGAGACAGTAAGAACTGCCTAATTGATCCCAGTGAGTCAGCCCCCAAAACTGTTAGAGATAGTATTAAATGACTTTTTTGGTTCATGCCACAATATTTGGCATGGTCCATTACAAGGTATTAGATGACTAGAACATCTGGATTCCAACAACTTAAAGGTGATTAAATAAAAAGTGATTAAATAAAAGAGGGAATGGACAAAATTTAAACAATAAAGGCAGGAAAGATAAAATTGAGCTAAATGTGAGGTCAGCCCATAATTCCTGATATAGTTTCCTTAAGTTGGTTAGAAGTATACCCAAATTAGGCTCTACACTTTGTAATAGAATAGTCTCTTGGATCTGTTGCATCATCTGCACTGACCAAGTAGATGGATAGAGTCTCAGGTTAGAGAATTGTCCCTTTAAAGAATAATGGGGGGAGTAGGCAATGAACACAATGTAGGGGAGGTTAGTCAAAGTTGATGACAGACAGGAATACTCAGAGTTTGAAACAATAGTACACCAAGGGAATCAAATAATACTGGATATGAACAAAAAATATTATAAAAGAAGAGGATTTTTATATGGCATTGATTTAACTTGACAAAAGAGAAGAAGAAATCAAATATGATTCTGAGATTATGAACTCAGGTAACTAAGAGAATGGTGCTTCTATTAAGAAATAACTACAAAACAGGAAGGAAAATACCTGCAAGAACAATTTTATTTGAAGTTTCTAGATTGTTGGACAGTAATATTCAACTCAGCAGGCAGATTGAAAGGGAGAATAAGATGCAGAAAATTAATCAAAGTGTAACAAGTTCTAAGAGTTGTTAATTGTCTCCTTGGAGGTGACAGTTGAAACTGTGGCCATTAATGAAATTGTTCAGGGAAAGTGTTTGGGGACAGAAGGAGAAAATGGAAAACACAAGATCTTAAATCAGTGTGGGTAAGCAAAGAACCTAGAAAAGAAGATGCAAAGAAAAAAAAATTGAATTAAAAGTTGCACTGTTAATTTATCATTATTCCAGAATGCTGACTTCTTTATGAAGGGAAAGGGAGGGATAAAAAGGCAGTATAGAGAAGGGAAAGAAAAGAATGAAGAAGAGAAGCAGCAGTAGACAGAGACCATTGCCTTAGTTAGACTATCAAATATTGACCTCTCCAAATCCTCCAGCAGACTCAGGAAGTTGGAAAAATTTGATTAGGGTTTTGGAGAGTGGGGTAAGGGCCGCCCCTTCTAATGCTCACTGGAGCCAAGCAGAGACGGTCTCACTGTGTAGCTCTGAGTTGAGTTAATCAAGCTGGCTCTGTAACCAAGATGCCGGCTGTGCCACTCTGCTCCCTTAATGTGCAGCACAAACCCATTTACTTGTTTGATTTTGCTCCTTTTTGGTAAATAATTTACATAGTTTTGCATTAGCTCAATTTGCAAAAATTGAGCAAACAGTGCAATTTTCTGTAATTATGCCAGTGCAAGACAGAAGTAAAGTCTGGCTGAGAGAGGCTTTATCTGAACTGAAAAGACATTTGGTGGAAATGGAGCATGAGAAGAAAATGAAGATCTGCTTAAATTGGCTCTGGCCAAAGTGAGAAAGAATAGAACACAATTCAGCTAACACTCTAACTGAACTAAAAGTCTTTGTTTTCTCTCTTCTCCTCTAAAAGTTGTCAGGTGGGCATATGTACACCATTCATATGGTGTTACATTTGCCCTCCCAAAGAGGAAACAGTTACCATTGTAATGGCTGCCAATATGTTTTCCTCACTCATGAACACATGTACTATTTCTTTGACCTTCGTTATTCTTCACTCTGACCCTCTTATTTTGCAAATCTTTCATTAATCTACTATCCCAAAATAACCTACAGCAATAAAATCAGGAATTTAAAGATTGATGTTAACTTTGTCAAAGGCCAAACAAATGTTTGGCTTTGTCTAGATACTTGTGATGGAATTTGGAGAGCCTGAGAGATATGTATTGTTTACAACTCTGGGCATGGGGCAATAGGGTATGCATTTCAGCATTTCTGCCAATCTCTGTATTGTGGAAAACTGGTATAACTAGATCTTCCAGTCTTCTCTCATTGGAATATGGTCTAGAAAGGGATGGTTTGATTCTATAAATTAAGGAATGAAGAGGAAACTTCCAGTTCCACTGTTAATTTGATTTAGGCAATGGGTCTGGTTGAACCTAATCCCAGATTAGTCTTTTTGCTTGTTTATTTTAACTTACATAGTCTGGTCTGGCTGGGGCCTGTCAATATCTATGTATGGCTTTGACAAAATCACTTTTTATCTGGATGCCTCCCTTTCCTTATCTTTAAATGAATGTACTATATTCTGTGATGCCCACGCTCTCTGGCAACTCAAGAATTTTATCAGAATCTCATTACAAACATTTTAACTAAGATATAGATATTATTCCTATAAATATCTAAGGGTAAAGTAAAAATAATTACTCTTTACATTGGATCTTTTTTTAAGATTTTATTTTTTTATTCATGAGAGACAGAGACAGAGGGAGAGGGAGAGAGGGAAAAGTAGGCTCCCCATGGATCAGGGAGTCTGATGCAGGGCTCAATCCCAGAACCCTGGGAACGTTACCTGAGTTCAAGGCAGACACTTAACCCACTGAGCCACCCAGGTGCCCCTTTTACATTAAATCTTAAATGAAAAGGTACCTTTCCACTCTGGAACTCAAGGAATGGTCTCTCTTTCTGAAAATTTATGTAAAGGGTCAATCTGAATTTTTTCAAATGGGTAAACTTCATTAAATTCCATTCAACATCTATTTATTCTTGTGGAATCATGCAATTACTAGTTTATGTAATATATATGCATATTCGTTATGCAGTATTATTGTAGCAGACATCTCTTGTTTGAGCCTGCTCATCATTAAATTGCTTTTTTTGCTTTTTACAACCACTCATTTGCCTTTGTGGTACCATCTTGCCCCAATTCCACATGATTTGACTGAAATTGTTTAGCCTCCTGCCCCACTTTCTCAACACATGGTTTCTTCTAGGATTATCAATCATATACACTATTCCCCTGATCTTAATGATTGATATGGGGCTCGGCATATTAAACTAATCAGTCAAAATAACATTAAATTAATCAGTTAAACAGAATCTTCTCTGAGGTTTGATGTATGGATTCACAGAGAGGAAAATTCTCTTTTCCTTTCAGTGATAACACATTAGAGTATAAGCTTCAAACTACCAGAGGCTGTATTTTTTTAGTCACGTTAGGAAATCTGCCTGAGAATAAAACCAACATACTGAGAGATCAGAGCTGGGAGATGGAGAGAGAGCAAAAGAGAAAAAGAGGTTTTGCTCTGATCTGGATCTGTCTATGCACACAGTCTAATTTATTGCCCTTGGACTTCCTAGATACACAAACCAATATAATGTCCATTGTGGAAGTTTAGATTATTGTTCAAAAGTACTCCTTACCTTTCTGCCACCTCCATGGGAAGGGTATACCTCCCTCTGTTTTGTTGTTGAGTTCTTCCCCATGACTTGCTTTGCCAGTGGTAAATTAACAATTGTGATATAAAGAGACTTAAAATGTATTTGCACCATTGGGCTTATTCTCTGGTGCCTCTTTCATCACCGTGAAAAGTGCTACTTGACTTTTCAGCCTGCACTTCATAATTTATATTCATGGAACAGACACTTGCCCAACCCATCCTAAGAAGCCAGACCCAGCTATATTTGCAGCTTTAAGCTAAGCTGTTCAACTGAGACCAGCTGACCCAATGATTCTTGAATTAAATAAATGATTGTTACTTTAAGCCACTGAATTTTGGGAGTGGCTTGTTACAGACCAATAGCTGATATATAGGTTTTTTGTTTGTTTTTTGTTTTTTGTTTTTTTAAAATATTTTATTTATTTATTTGACAGACAGAGATCACAAATAGATGGAGAGACAGGCAGAGAGAGGGAGAAGCAGGCTCCCTGCTGAGCAGAGAGCCCGATGCAGGGCTCGATCCCAGGACCCTGGGATCATGACCTGAGCTGAAGGCAGAGGCTTTAACCCACTGAGCCACCCAGGCGCCCCAAGTTTTTTTTTTTTTTTTTAATATTTTATTTATTTGACAGAGAGAAATCACAACTAGGCAGAGAGGCAGGCAGAGAGAGAGGAGGAAGCAGGCTCCCTGCGGAACAGAGAGCCCGACGTGAGGCTCGATCCCAGGACCCTGGGATCATGACCCGAGCCGAAGGCAGAGGCTTTAACCCACTGAGCCACCCAGGCGCCCCAAGTTTTTAAAACTATAACCTGGTTTAAGTCCGGAATGAGTTGCTTGCTACTAAAAAAATTTTTTGACTATTATGGAAACTTCTATTTCTTTGAAATAAACTTGTAAAATCATAATTAATCTGAGATTTTATGAATGACAAAATTCCAATATCTGTTTCACTTTGGAATTTCAGATGCAGTAGATAAGAAGGAGGTTAAAAGAGCTGAAAAATAAACCCTAAAACCTAAGAAGTATTGAGATAACAAAGGAGAATTAGAAGTGATATAAAAGGGTGAAGGGGGATAACAACAAGTAATTCTAGCTACTGATTCCAAGTTCGTAAAACTCACACCATAACCTTGAATATGGTTAGAAAATACTTAATTTTCCACCCACCCTACCTATGCAAAAAATAAAAGTGAAATGTTAAACCTATTGAAAAAAAGCAAAACCAAAAACTACTCAGAAGAAAAACTGAAATAATGCACATATATTGTCTGTAAAGCTTTTTTAGTGAAAAGAGAGTGTTTTTGCTTTCTTTCTTTTGTTTAATGCATCTTCCCAATGGTCATGATAGCTAATTGTCACATAACCAAGTAGACTGCAGATTGGCCCATGGAATTCAATTGTTAATTAAGATCAGAGAAATAACCAACTTGACAGCAGAATTGTTTTAACAAGAGAAAGTGACAACCTCATTGATTTTTTTTTTTTTTTTTTGGTTGCCTCTGAACAGTCAATATGATGTCCATGCAAAGTGACTTGGATTTTTTTGTTTGTTTTTTCTTTTTAATCCATAAGTGTCTGCATCAAGCGCAGGCATTCCCAAACCTTATAGAGATCACCCCACACCTCTTAGAGATCCTTGACATTAAACTACAGCAGAGGGGACTTCAAAATGATTTTCCTAAAAATAAAAATAACAAAATAATCTCTCCTGTGGAAGAAGAACCAAAGGAAAGAAGTGTAAATGAATAATTAGTGTTCATTAAATATTAGAGAGATGATTCATGGGAGCCACATATGCTATTTAACCAACATGTCTGGTACCCCTTCTGCAGGATCATGACAAGTCTGTACTCTCCTGCACCCCTGAAGCCAGGCCAGGCCAGGTGTCTTCACTGGCTAATAAAATTTTAGCAGAAGTGACATGTTACTTTCAGACAAAACTCTTTAAAATCTATGTGCGACTTGCTATCTACCTGTCCCCTTGCAGGTGACTAGCAATGTTCAAAGTGGTAAAGTCTTCATTTGTGCCTGATTGAGGATGACATGAACAAAACACCATGCTGACCATAGGTGGAGACATAGCATGAGCAAGAAATATTGGTTTTTCTTTTTGAGCCACTGAAATTGGGGGATTGTTCATTAATATAGTATAATCAGGCCCTGAAGGATACAAAGGGGTCCTTCTCTCTCAGCAGAAAAGCAGTAATATGGACTAGAATCTGTGGTCATATTCTGCACTGAACTTTATCTCCTTTTCAGCTGTTGTTTTTTTCATTGGACTATATACTTTGAGAAGTTAACTAATCTTAACCCTTTTACGTATAGTCAGAGTAAGCTTATTCCTTTTTTCTTTTAAAATAAATTTTAACCTTGAAATACCTTTTATGTGTGTGTGAATGAGAAGAGGTGACAGAAGATGAGGCTTTATTAATTTTACTTATTCCTTCTGCTTTCCCTTATTACTGATGTTTCTCCTTCGCCTCCTCCTTGGACAGCAGAGAAAGAACACTACAAAAAGCAATCTTTCACACTTAAAAGAAAACCGATGCCCTGTCCTGGTGTGTTGTCAAGAAAAAAATAAGCTGTGTCTCTCCAATAACTGTGAAATTCCTTTGCCCCTAGAGAGGGCTGCTTCCTGTATCTTGGCGAAGTCATGACTTTCTTTCTTTATAAATGCAGCCAGTGTGATCTCCAAAGAGATAAATGATGAATAAGGTAGAGGCTATTTATAGTCTGGCTAGGAAAAACAATTTCACTTAACAAGGATGTCGGTTAAAATAATTAAGGTAGATCAAGTGGACATGTGAATGGAGGAGCCTGTTGAAAAGTGATTAAATAGACAGCCAGATCCAGGAAGAAATATACCACTCAGATACTGGGGAATCATTTCTCTCCGTAACATGGGCAGTTATTGGTTAGATGCTTGACCACAGACTTGAAAGACCAGGGCAGTGCTTTTCTAGATTTCATCAGATGTCGCATACATTAAACAAAATGAGTCAGTTTGTGTTTAGAAACTCTGGTTTATTCAAATTTGTCTTCCCGTTTTAGATCTTTCCTTGGTTTTCACTGAAAGATAACAGGCAAGGGCAATGTGCTTTTATTTGGCAACAAGGTATTGATTTCCTTTTACATGTTTACCGTGGTGATAATGTTTACCATGCTAATAAGCACTCATGCCACATAGATAGATGCTGTCCTTGAATATCATATGTTAAAAAGAAAGCAAGAAAGTAGAGAACCAAAGCAGTGAAATTAAATGCTCATGTAAGTCCAAATAGCATTTCAAACATAAGATACAGTAGTCTGTGTTGGTATGGTCAGAAAGGAATGTATGGAAGAAAGTTGGCCTTGAAGAATCAACAGGATTGATAGACAAAATGAAAAGGTAGAAATCCTAGGCCTGTGAACTAGGCTGAGAAACAAGGGAATGTCATTGTGAGCATACTAAGATGAAATCCCACTAGAGGTAGGGTTGGGAGATTCTCATCTGACTCCTGAAGTGGCCATCCAAACCTAGGTGCAACTTAGAACACCCAAAGCTGGACATTGTGAAGACCTTGGAGGATTAGGTTTAGCCTACCAAAAGTGCAGTGTGTTTGGATATCCTAGCTCCACTCCAGTTTAATTTAATCCTAATGAAGTCATAATACTATGGCTACCTGATTACAGAACAGTACAAATCACAACACTCAAACTTTCTTTTTCCAGCTTGTCCTCATTCATACCCACATATTTCTAGAGTGAAATGGAAACACGAATCTCAGAACTGTTTCTTTTTTAGCACTTTTTATTTTTTATCTCTAATGATCTCTATTTTTAGAAAGAAAAAAAATTCTGAAGCATTTTGCAGAAGGTTCTACCTTAGTTTCAGAGAGCATGATAGCAGCATGTGCTTCTTCACATTGGCCAGGTAGCTTGATGAACATCCCTTATTAAGGACAAGAATGACTATAAAAATCATGGGGATCTTATAAGGAAGCTGAACCAAATGGCTCTAAAAGGGCTTTACAACCCTGGAGCTCTATGATTCTCTAACTTGTGACTGATGCAGTCAAATAAGTACCAACACAAACAAGGGAAGAATTCCTTATAGATTCCATTATTTGCGTGGGGGGGAAGGGGGCGGAGGAAAAGGGGATAGGGATAGTTTCCAGAACTGATATGGCATACCTGAGTGGAGAAGGATATCAGACTTACACACTGGAATTCAAAGGCTTTGTCCACACTTCTGTAATCTCATGGGCAAGTCATTTAAAATCTCTGCCTCGGCTTTACTTTCTATAAATGACATCTATTGTGACAGATAATGGTGAGATAAAGTGAAATAACATACACAAATAACCTAACAATAATAAAGGCTTCATAAGTATTAACCACTTTCCTACTTATCCTGGAAATCTGTCAATGATGGAATTGACTAAGAGTCTTTAAAGTCAAGAACATCAAAATCATCAACTTTCCCTTTTTTTCAATATTTGTTATAGGGCATGTGTTTTATTATTTTTTAATTTTTATTGAGGTATAACTGACATGCAGTATCCTATTGGTTTCAGGTGTACATCATAGTGATTTGATATTTTTATATATATTTTATATATCACCATCTGTCATCATACAAAGTTATTACAATATTACTGACTATATTCTCTGTATAGAGAATTCTATCCCTGTGATCTATTTATTTTATAACTGGAAGTTATTTCCTCTTAATCCTCATCAAGTTTTAAAACAATCAAGTTTCTGAGTGTTCATTAAAGTTTTCATCTGGACAAGAATCTGTCTTGGATATGGCCCCTAAATTCCTAGGCGGAATGAGCATTTTTATCAAATAACTACCAATAATTTCAAAATTTAGAGTCTCTGATTCTGATACAATTTCTTCATTTAAAGAGATTGGTTCAATGAGGCACCTGGGTGGCTCAGTCTGTTGAGTGTCAGACTCTTGGTTTCAGCTCAGGTCATGATCTCATGGGTGGTGAGATCAAGTCCCACATTAGGTTCCCACTCAGCAAGAAGTCTGCTTGGGGATTCTTTCCCTTTGCTCCTCTTCTGCTCCCAAATAGATGAATAAATCTTTGAAAAAATTTATTGGATCACTTATCCAAAGACACAAAAAATAAGTAAAATTTTCAGGTTAGAAAGCAGATCTCTTGGGACTTCTGGGTCGTTGGGGAGGTTAAGCATCTGCCTTGGGCTCAGGTCAGGATCCCAGGGTCCTGGGATTGGGTCCTGGATGGGTCTCCTTGCTCACTGGGGAGCCTGCATCTCCCACTGCCTGCTGCTCTCTCTGCTTGTGTGTGCTCGCTCTCTCTCTTTCTCTCTGAGGAAGGAAGGAAGGAAGGGGAAAAAGGAGGGAAGAAGGGAGGAAGAGGGTGGAAGAGAAGGAGGAAGGGAGGGAGGGAGGAAGGAAGGAGATCTCTTGACTTTTAATCCAAAACTTGTCTTCCAAATATGGTCAGATGGAAGAGTTAAAGGCAATTCTGTGTCTGAATCTAGTCCTCAGTCCTTCCTCTGCTGCATTCCTCCACTCTATGGAAGGCTGTAAGAGGTAGCCTGTCCATAGCACTGCCCAGGTGACTAATGTTGGTCACTGGTTTCTACAACAAGAATCTGTTTTCTTAATGTGAGGATAGTTGGAAGAGTCAACCCCGCCCATCCTCAGCAGGTGGAAGCCCAAGACTCAAAGCCAGGTACATGGAACCACAAGTCTAAACTGCTTGGAGCAGAATTGCAATTCTGGATTGCACCAGGATTTCAGTTTAGTAAGGATTAGGTTAGAAATAGCAAATGTTTCAAAGTTTAGTGGAAATTGGGTTAGAAACAGATTTGGAGCAAATGAGGGAGTGGCAGTGAAATTGCAGTAAGCTTCTCAAAGTTTATGCAGGAGTGTGTTGGACTGGATTAAAGGACCTCAGGACAGACAGACAATATGAGATATTCATATTAGTGGAAAGTATTTTAAGCAGGCTGTTTTCTCTTGAAATATAGTAGATTATTTATTAATGAGAAAATTGAGATTTTTAAAATAGGGAAAGCATATGGATAAAATATTCTTTTTAAAAATGAGTTGTTCAGGGCATGAGGTACTATGGAAGGCAAGGAAGTATAGCTTAGAATGAGGGGGTCATAGTGTGAAACTCTTGATGATCAAAGGTTTCATAATTATTGTGGGAATGGGGAATAAAAGGAAGTGGGAAGGAAGCTAAGGGAGATCTTTATCCAAAACAATCATTTCAAATGATTGCCCAGATCCTTATACATGTATCCAAGCCAAGCATTCTATGATCAATATTCTTTGGCATAGTACAAGTTATTTTCATGGGTGGCAAAATAGTATCCCCTCTTTAAAATCAAGAAATAGAAAAATAGTATTTAAACAAATTTCTGTAAACTGACATGGATAAGTTTTTTTTTTCAATGACTGATTTAAATTAGAGTCTTCCTGCTAAAGCAAAAAATAAAAATAAAGAATCATGAAAATGAGGGTTTCCAATTTCACAACTTCCAACCCACGCTTTGCCTCACCACCCTGGTTTCCTTTTGAGAATTTGTCTCAGACAGATGGTAGTGAGTTAACAAGTCTAGACTGTGGGAGTGTATATCTGCATTTGCATCTATATGATTATATAGAATAATTTTTCACTGAAATGGCATGCATCATTGGGATGAGCTCCAGGACTTTACGACTTCTCTCTACTCAATTGAGTATGGCATGTGTACAATTCACTCTGGCCACTACAAAAATTCTACCACAGCTGGAATAGAGAGCAACAGCTGCTTGCCAGCACACAGCAACATGGCACAACAGTTTAGAATCATAAATGAAGAAGACAGCCTTCAATAGACACTGCAGGGGGAATTTAAAGCAAGAGGAAGCAATTAGCTGAACTGGGACAGTGCCAGGAAAGCAAGACAAAATTCTCCCCAACTTTGAGAAGGAGAAGGCTATGTGTGATGCAGGAGCACGTTCCCAATCTAGGCTCACTAACAAAGGCATGAGGAGCAAGGATGAGCTAGTCATAAAGTGATCCCATTTGGACTGAGGAGGTGGAAAGGGTTCCTGAGCTAACCAGAATACCTTAATTTTTCCTCAATAAGCCTCTTATCCAAGTACACACCCAGCCCCAACCTTGTTTGGTTTATGAGATCTGACAAGATCACAGTTTGAGGAAGGAGGTCTGTAACACTCTCTGACAGTGGTTGACTTGGCTTTTAATAGAAATGGGCAGACATGTAGAGACCTTGAGCATTTGAACACACGAGATCGGCCAGCTTTCATCGTAGGAGCTTCAGAGCCTCTCTGTGGCAGCTGGAGTGGAGACCTAGGAGCTGATCTGGAAAATGCGTCCTTTCTTTCTAACGGGAGCCACCACATTGCATTCCTTTAATTACATCATGTCATGTCATGTTCCCGTGTGAAATGACACAGAGGAACACGTGGTGACCTGGGATAACTGTGATGAATTGCATCCCGAACAGAGGCCGGCTTTGAAAGGCATCTGATGTGGAGAAGCAGGTAGTTCCTCTGTCTGTGGGAGTCATGGATGATTTTTCCCATTGCATATCTCAAATATTTAATGATAAGATTATATGTGAGCGATGGAGGCTTTTTGCCAATTTTTTTTATTAGTGAAATATAATTTTACACTGAAAATAATAAAAATTATAATTATTAAGTAAATAAAAGCAGCTACTTTCAAAGGGATTAATCTCCCATAATCAGATTAGATGATGGAACTGACATCAGAGAGGAGTTCATTCTAGCACGAGAGAAAGTAACAATTGTCTCATCAGCCATTAGGTAGGATTTTTTTTTACAATAAGTTTCTTTGAAGTTCTAATAGAGCTAAAAACAAATATCTAGATCTACCCTGTACAATACAGTAGCCACTGGTCACATGAGGATATTTAAATGTAAATCAGTAATAAAATTAAAGGTTCAGTTCCTCAGTTGCAGTAGCTACATGTCAGGTGCTCACTAGTGACATATGACAAGTGTATGCTTTATTAGATAGCACAGATATAGAATATTTTCATCATGACAGAATGTTCTGGAAAACAGCCCTGAATGAAAAGAAAGGGAAAAAAAAAAGCTATCTCTGTATTTCCCATTTCCTCATATATATTGACATGTAGACTAAATACCTGGATGATTAAATGCATTTTTTTCACTGTATGCAGTCTGTTATGACAGAAAAAGTTTCATCCGGCTCATCTTGCTGTGGAATTACATGCTTATTTTCTCATAGCTGACTATTATTTGTAAATGCTGTTTTCCCCACTAAACTGTCAAAAATGCAGATTCCCATGGAATGTAAATGAGCAGCATTGTTAGGTAAAACCATTTGGGAATTAGTTTTCAACCTCCAGATGGAAAATCCCCTTTCATCTCAAGGGAAAAACTCCTTGTCCCCTGTAGAAGGGTCAGGGTACTCACTGACTTTAATTAGGAAGAACCCATTCACATCTTACCATTTCTGAGTTATGTCATTCATACTTAACATTTAGGTCAAATTATGACCTACCAAAAATGTAAACACACCGATCCATTTTTCTAAAATTTATTTGTAAAATATCCCTCTATGCAATAAAAATGAATTTTTGGAAATCATGTCCAAGACAAATGAAAAAATACCAAATCCCACATTCTTTAAAAGTGTTCATATTTGCTCCCCATAAAAGCTTTGGCGATGGTTAGAGAAAGTATTTCTTCCCAAGTAGAGACTAAAAAGCCCCTCCCCCCCTCACCACAGCTCCCCCTGAAGTTAGGTTAACAGTTATTGCACTATTTGGTGACAAGACTCAGGACTAGAAAACAGATATTCTTTTTTTTTTTTTTTAAGGTTTTATTTATTTCTTTGACAGAGAGAGAGCACAAGTAGGCAGAGAGGCAGGCAGAGAGAGAGGAGGAAGCAGGCTCCCTGGGGAGCAGAGAGCCTGCTGTGGGGCTCGATCCCAGGACCATAAAGACCCGTGATCAAGAGATCATGACCTGAGCCGAAGGCAGAGGCTGTAACCCACTGAGCCACCCAGGCGCCCCGAAAACAGATATTCTGACAGGGATACAAGACTCTTTCTAGGTAGACTGCATTTGCCACTTTGAATCCAGTTTGGGGAATCTCAGGAGCACAGAATCTGTGCAGGGGAAAAAAAAAAAAAAAGCATTTTAATGAATCGAATGGTGAGTAACCCAGCTGTTGTCTTCAGACTGCCTTCTTATCTGTGGAAAGGTATTAAATGGCTTGGCCAAGCCAGGGTGCTGCTTCTCTCCTGCAACTCATTATTGCCAATAATAATATTTTATTACTAAAATGTGGCTAGCTTTTTAATATACTAAAGTATGGGGAAGTACATGACTTACTGTGCCTTTAACGTTTTATACTTACAAGCTAGAAACCATCGGGATGTGGTGGGTAAGGGTGAAGCATTGTACTGTAGCTGGAAAAAAAAATCAATACCTGCTCCCGAGATAGGGGTACTTGACCAGAAAGGATATTGCAAGATACAAAAGAGCAGATATGAAATACTAGTTTGCTGAAGGTTTTTTCTTTTTTTCTTCTTCTCTTTTTTTTTAATCTTACTGCATCAGCAGCACAGAACGCAGATCAGGTAAACCTACAAAAGCATCATAATTCATTGTTGATTTCTTGAGATTATGTGAATTTGTATGAATTGCAAATTGCATATTAGTTCCTGAGATAACCCCCAAACTGGGAATTAGCATTTTTTTAAAAAATTGGAATATGGTATGAAAGTTAACTGATTGAACTTTACATGGTAGCCTATTTAATTTCCCACTCCGAGTCAGCCTACTGAATTTGGCCAAATTTTTAATCTCTTTGGGCTTCAGTTAACTCACTGAGATAAAATAATCCAAACACTAATCCTTAAATTCCAGTTCTACAGTTTTGCGATTTTTTAATTCTCTAAATTGACCATCTTTTCTATGTCTCCTCTTGCTTTTTGGAAAATGTTGGGACTCAATTAGGAATCTCTCATTCAGACCCATGCCTAGATTTATACCAGCACATGGCATACAGTACCTGTTCAGCCAACTCCACCTCTTTGGCAACATCTGTAGGCTTAACGTGTACTTCTCTAGAGGGCAATTCTAATGCCAAACCCTGACCTTTTCCTCTTGCTTAGCTTCTATGATATTATCTTCCCTTAGATCAAAATAAATCCTGGGCTACTGGCCTAATTTGTAAAATGTTATTAAAAGACATCAAAGAAGATGTAAATGAGTAGTTTGTAAGAGATAACCATGCCATCCCCCAGGACACTTCAAGCTTGTGGTGGTACTTTTGATCAACACAATGATTAGGGGCACTATTAGATGTGAGGGTCAAGGTTCAGAGATGATAGTTATTTTGTAATAAGAGCATTTATCCCACATACGCATTTTTTGAAGAAAGCTGGAATGACCATTTTGATAGCAAAGAAAGTATATTTCAAAGCAGTGGATATTACTAGAGATAACAATCAAAGTGTTAACCAAGAAGACACAATGATAATATATGTTTGTACACCTATGAAGAGAGCCTCAAAATGCAGGAATCAAACACTGATAAAACTGCAAGGAGGAATAGACAAAACTACAGTCATAGTGATATCTTTTTTTTTTTTTAGTCATAGTGATATCTTAATACGCTACTCTTAACAACTGAAAGAACAAATAGAATATCAACTATACTTAAACAACATTATCAACTTAATCTAATTGATATTTGTAAAACATTCCACCCAACAACAGCTGAGGGGATATTTGTTTCAAATGCACATGGATCATTTACCAAATAGATCATATACTGGACCATAAAACAAGTCTCAATAAATGGAAAAGAATTCATGTCCTATAAATTATGTTCTCTGATCACAATGGAATTAAATTAGAAATCAATAACAGAAACATGTCTGAAAATTTCTGAAATACTAGGACACGAAACGATCTGTTTCCAAACAACACTAGGGACAGAGAAAAAAATAAAATAAAAATTATAAAATACTTTTAGTTAAATGAAAATCAACACAACAGGTCAAAATTTGTGTCATATCCCGAAGGCATGACTTAGGGAGAAACTCAGAATGCCAAACAACTGTATTTAAAAAATTTTTCCATAACTAAGCTTTCACCTTAAAACAACATACAAAAAGATGAATTATTTTAAAAGTAAGCAAAAGAAATAAAGGGTAACCATAAAAATGTGAATAAGTGAAATAAAGAAAACAACAATAAACCAAAGTTAGCTCTTTGAGAATATCAAAATGATGAATAAAACTTTAGGCAGACTTATTAGGAAAAAGGAAGATGGAGAGGGGAGACCCAAAGTACCAATATTAGGAATAAGAGAGATAACATCACTATACATTCTACAGGTATTTAAAAGTTATTAAGGAGATACCATAAACAACTTCATGCCTATAAACTGGACAACAAAGATGAAGTAGAAAAATTCATTGAGATACAAGCTACCAAAAATTTCTCAAAAGAGGATAATCTTATTTATAATATTACATTTGTAGTTTGTAACTTTCCAATAAAGAAAACTATAGACATAGATGACTACTTTGGTGATTTCCAAAATATTTAAGGAAGAACTGATCTAATTTCACACAAACTCTAATAGAAAGTTGAAAGTGACTGGATATTTTCCACCTCCATCTATGAGGATAGCGTTACTTGATAACATGAGACAATAATAATATGCTAATTACTATACACATGTCACCCTCCTAAGTTATAAAACATGGTGTCAAAAATCTTGTGCTACTCTTATGAAAAATGAGATATTATTATATCTGTTTTATATGTGACGAAACCGAATTACAGAGAGGTTAAGTAATTGATTCAAGGTTGGTTGGTTAATAAGTAACAAATCCGGTATTGGAACCCAATAACCAGTAGGACTTTAGAGTTCATCTGCGTAAACACTGTAATATACAGTCTTTCCCATAGCAGTGAATGGAATCTTGCAGTGTGTTCAAACATACATACATGTCTGTTGGAGTATATCCTTGGAATATAAGAATGTTTTGCAATTTAGAAATGTATGAATGAAATTCACCACTTAGCTTAGGAGAAAAAAACTATATGATTATTTTATTTATTTATTTTTTAAAGATTTTATTTATCTGACAGACAGAGATCACAAGTAGGCAGAGAGGCAGGCAGAGAGAGAGGAGGGGAAGAAGGCTCGCTGCCGAGCAGAGAGCCTGATGTGGGGCTCGATCCCAGGACCCTGGGACCATGTCCTGAGCTGAAGGCAGAGGCTTTAACCCACTGAGCCACCCAGGCGCCCCTATATGATTATTTTAAATACAGGAGAGTGTTTCATACTATTCAAGAAATGAATTTCTTCATTTCGAAAATGGTATCTTTTAAAAAACCTTTCCTATAGTCTGGCTATTGTAGACATTGCTGCTATAAACATTCGGGTACACGTGCCCCTTCGGATCACTATGTTTGTATCTTTAGGGTAAATACCCAGTAGTGCAATTGCTGGGTCATAGGGTAGTTCTATTTTCAACATTTTGAGGAACCTCCATGCTGTTTTCCAGAGTGGTTGCACCAGCTTGCATTCCCACCAACAGTGGAGGAGGGTTCCCCTTTCTCCACATCCTCGCCAGCATCTGTCATTTCCTGACTTGTTAATTTTAGCCATTCTGACTGGTGTGAGGTGATATCTCATTGTGGTTTTGATTTGTATTTCCCTGATGCCGAGTGACGTGGAGCACTTTTTCATGTGTCTGTTGGCCATCTGGATGTCTTCTTTGCAGAAATGTCTGTTCATGTCCTCTGCCCATTTCTTGATTGGATTGTTTGTTCTTTGGGTGTTGAGTTTGCTAAGTTCCTTATAGATTTTGGATACTAGCCCTTTATCTGATATGTCGTTTGCAAATATCTTCTCCCATTCGGTCAGTTGTCTTTTGGTTTTGTTAACTGTTTCCTTTGCTGTGCAAAAGCTTTTGATCTTGATGAAATCCCAATAGTTCATTTTTGCCCTTGCTTCCCTTGCCTTTGCCGTTGTTCCTAGGAAGATGTTGCTACGGCTGAGGTCGAAGAGGTTGCTGCCTGCATTCTCCTCAAGGATTTTGATGGATTCCTTTCTCACATTGAGGTCCTTCATCCATTTGGAGTCTATTTTCGTGTGTGGTGTAAGGAAGTGGTCCAATTTCATTTTTCTGCATGTGGCTGTCCAATTTTCCCAGCACCATTTATTGAAGAGGCTGTCTTTTTTCCATTGGACATTCTTTCCTGCTTTGTCGAAGATTAGTTGACCATAGAGTTGAGGGTCGATTTCTGGGCTCTCTATTCTGTTCCACTGATCTATGTGTCTGTTTTTGTGCCAGTACCATGCTGTCTTGATGATGACAGCTTTGTAATAGAGCTTGAAGTCCGGAATTGTGATGCCACCAACTTTGGCTTTGTTCTTCAATATTCCTTTGGCTATTCGAGGTCTTTTCTGGTTCCATATAAATTTTAGGATTATTTGTTCCATTTCTTTGAAAAAAATGGATGGTATTTTGATAGGGATTGCATTAAATGTGTAGATTGCTTTAGGTAGCATAGACATTTTCACAATATTTATTCTTCCAATCCAGGAACATGGAACATTTTTCTATTTTTTTGTGTCTTCCTCAATTTCTTTCATGAGTACTTTATAATTTTCTGTGTATAGATTCTTAGTCTCTTTGGTTAGGTTTATTCCTAGGTATCTTATAGTTTTGGGTACAATTGTAAATGGGATTGACTCCTTAATTTCTCTTTCTTCAGTCTTGTTGTTGGTGTACAGAAATGCATATGATCTCCCTGATATGAGGACATGGAGAAGCAACATGGGGGGGTAGGGGGATAGGAGAAGAGTAAATGAAACAAGATGGGATTGGGAGGGAGACAAACCATAAATGACTCTTAATCTCACAAAACAAACTGGGGGTTGCTGGGGGGAGGTGGGATTGGGAGAGTGGGAGCGGGCTATGGACATTGGGGAGGGGAGGCGAACCATAAAAGACTATGTACTCTGAAAAACAACCTGAGGGTTTTGAAGGGTGAGGGGTGGGAGGTTGGGGCAACCTGAGGGTTTTGAAGGGTCAGGGGTGGGAGGTTGGGGGAACAGGTGGTGGGTAATGGGGAGGGCACGATTTGCATGGAGCACTGGGTGTTGTGCAAAAAGAATGAATACTGTTACACTGAAAAAATAAATAAAATGAAAAAAAAATAAAAAACCTTTCCTATAAAGGAATATTTTCCTTATAAAGGAAAATTCCTTATAAAGGAATAAAAGATATATTTTGTTATATCTAACAAAAACTGTTAAATCAATATATTTAATGGTAAAAGGTTTAGAAGTCTTACATTTAATTTCAGAAGCAAAAAGGAAGGTCCACTCTCACCACTTCAATTCAATGTTGTAATGAAGGCCTTGACAAATGAAGTCATATAAGAAAAATAAATAAAGCCTAAAAAGATCAGAAAGGGGAAAAATTATCATTATGATTGTTTATACAGAAAAGCCAAGATAATCAGTGGACACACTATTAAAATTAATATAAGATACCCACGAACAAGGCAAGTGAGTTCCCCTCTCTCCACATCCTTTCCAACACCTGTTGTCTCCTGTGTTGTTAATTTTAGCCATTCCAACAGGCGTGGTGTTGTTAATTTTAGCCATTCCAACAGGCGTGAGGTGGCATCTCATCATGGTTTTCATTTGTAGTTCCCTGATGATAGGACTTTATTAAATTCAACACCCTAGAATAAGTAATCCATTTGAGAAATAGGCAGAAGACATGATTAGACATTTTTCCAAAGAAGACATCCAGATGCTAACGGGCACATGAAAAAGTGTTCACACTTTATATGTACAATGGAATACTATTCAGCCATCAAAACGAATGAAATCTTGTCATTTGAAAGGCCATGGATGGAGCTAGAATGTATTATGCTAAGCAAAGTAAGTCAATCAGAGAAAGATGGTACCATATGATTTTACTCATGTGGAATTTAAAAAACAAAATGGATGAACAGTTGGAAAGGGGGGAAAAAGAAAGAAAGGGAAACAAATCATAAGAGATTCTCAACTATAGAGAACAAACTAAGGGTTGACAGATGATAGAGAGAGGTGGGTGATGGTATAGATGGGTGATGGGTATTGAGGGCAGTTGTTATGATGAGCACTGAGTGTTATTCATAAATGATAAACCACTGAATTCTACTCCTGAAACAAATATCGAACTGTATGTTGACTAGAATTTTTAAAAGAATTAATATAAGAACTCATCAGGGCTGCTTGTTTCTGACACAACATATAAAAATCAGTGTCATTTATATATGTCAGCAATTAGAAAATATAATTTTAAAATGATACCTTACAAAATAAAAAAAAAAATACTGTCTAAGATAACTATGATTAATCTTATCTGAAAATATGCCAGAACTTCATAGACAAAACTACAAAGTTTTATTGAAGAAAACATATATTGTAAGATTGAATTTCTCTACAATTATTTATTGATGCCTTCCAAAAGAAATCCAACAGAGCTGTAAATTATAATAAAATTCACAGGGTAGAACTAAGGTGCTTTAATACCCAACACAATTTCGAAGAACAAGGCTGGTCCTGGATATCGACACTTACTATGTCTGATTTCATCAAGTCTAAAGCATACAATTATATGTCTAGCAATTAAACTATACCTCAGGGTTTTCTAACCTCACACACATGCGCACACTTTTATATTTACTGAAAGAACTCCTTTAGCCTTACATGTATGCATGAACATGTGTAGGTGTATACACATGTCTTGTGCATACATATAAACAAAAATACAAGGGAAGTACATTGGTTAAGGAAGTACTACAATGTTTTACCACTCAGAGTCTGAATCATCTGAATTACTTTTCGATTCAGAGTCATCAGTGTCCATGTTGTCCTTCCAATATCATTTTCTATGTCATCAAGTGCTAATGATTTTCATTTCTTTAAAAATGCTTTACTAGGGGCGCCTGGGTGGCTCAGTGGGTTAAAGCCTCTGCCTTCGACTCAGGTCATGGTCCCGGGGTCCTGGGATCGAGCCCCACATGGGGCTTTCTGCTCAGCAGGGATCCTACCTCCCCCTCCCCCTTTGCCTGCCTCTCTGCCTACTTGTGATGTCTCTCTCTCTCTCTCTCTGTCAAATAAATTAAAAAAAAAAATGTTTTACTATTGGGGTACGTGGGTGGCTCAGTCAGTTCAGTGTCAGACTCCTGATTTGGGCTCAGGTTGTGGTCTCAGGGTAGTAAGATCAAGCCCCACACTGAGCTCTCCACTCAGCAGGGAGTCTGCTTGAGATTCTCTCTTTCCCCCTTTTCCTCTGCCTCTCCTCCCCTCTCTAAAATAATAAATAAACTAAATCTTTAAAAAAAATAAAAGTGCTTCACCATTATCTTCAGAATATTCACCTAAGCTGCAGAGACCGGTTCTGTAAGTTTAATGCTGGTACTTTGTTGATCCTACCGAAAGGTATTGATTGAACATTTTCAGACAACTACTGGTACCTATATTCTTTCCTCAAATCTAGCATCAGCCTCTATATGTGCATAGACCACCAAACTCTTGGGGTCACTTTAGGAGTTAAAAAATGTCTCCACCTTCCTTTACGGTCTGGGACCACAGTTTCCGTAGCTCGAAAAGCCCATAGATGCCAGTCTCTATAAGTAATTCACTCAAGGCTCCCCTCACTAAGCACCTCTCCATGAAGAGTGGAGGGTCTAACTACAAACACTATACATCCAGCCACTAGTCCGTCAGCTCCCCTCCACAACCTTCTGATGTTAACAGGAAGGAGGCTTTCTGGGTACTTTGGTGGGAGCAGAGTCCTCCCAGCCACCTTTCAATAAGCTCTAGAGAATGCCTGGCTTTAATTTTTTACTGCAGCTCTTGTGAGATCAGAGTTGATGAATGACACCTATTTGTCCCCAGATTTGGGACCTAGCTGCTAATTCTAGGATAATAAGAGAGATTCCAAATCACCACCCTATTCCACAAGTATGCATACCTGACAGAATCAAGATTGGTTGTCTATTCTAAGATTTCTTTGAATAAGAGAAATTTGGAGAAAGGCAAAAATTCTGAATTCCAAGAACAAAGTCCATAATTACCTACAACCCAGAGGTAGCTGTGCCAGACTTCCCCATGCACACCCATTGTTGAGAACAAAATATTTTGATAGAAGAGCTGAGTATCGGTAAACAGCTATTGGCCAAAATGGAATCAGTTTACTGCCTCATTGTATGTATATCAGAGCTATCCAAAAAAATGTATTTCTCCACATACACTCCAGTATTTTTTTTTTATATATTGACTTCCTCATAAAGGAGGTTCCTTTTAATCCGAAGCATTTTTGGTTCTCATAATTCTACAGTTACTTGTATTTTGAACAATTGTTTTGGTTTTTACTTTAAATATGTCTACGGCCATACCACCCTGAACGCGCCCGATCTCGTCTGATCTCGGAAGCTAAGCAGGGTCGGGCCTGGTTAGTACTTGGATGGGAGACTTTAAATATTCTAAATCTCAATAACTTTATTATATTAAAAAGTCATACTCTCTTCAAACAATAAAATATTTTTATTGATAAACGGTATCTATTCCCTCATTATTCCCCCCTTAACAATATATCTTATGAAACCATTTAAAGGTTAATGTGTCTGAGCTTCTTGTGTAATCACATAAATTAAATAATTATTAATTTAATTTGAAAAAAGTATTATTTCTAGAGGTAGAAAAAGAGTTACTGAGTCAGGATCTCTATTTCTTCTCTCTTCTTGTTCATATTATATATATATATTGCATATATATACACACATATATATACATATACACTTTGACTATACATAATCTGTATATTTGATTCATATAATATGACTAATATATAATTTGATAATATATGAGAGAGAGAGGATAGCACGATCCCTCCCTCAATTCTAAAACAATCTATTTTCAAATCTGATTAAAGGATAGATATTTACTGATGTGGTTAAAATAGTTTTGACTTATAAGAAATCAACTGACATATACTTTCTGAGTAAAGTACCTATTGCCCTGGGATAGAAACATATTCTGACATTCTATGCAAGAATATTCCAGTTATCAAAGTATTCCTTTTACCTCCAAATTTATTCTTCAATACATGCTCTGCAACAATGGATGGACTTTCTACCAGCCTTTCTCCTTTACAGTAGCACAATGTGAAACTTTCTAAAGAGACTATGCTGAAGGGACAGTGCAGGAAGAAGGGGCACTGCTGCTGGGTTTTGATACCCTAAAGGCTGGTCAGCTGTATGGGTGTGAGGACATCTTGTGGGACACTGCCACAACCACGTACGCAGAATATGCAATCCTTTAGCAACTTTGTAGCTCCAGCCTTAGCCAGTGATCACTTTCCCACAGATCTACCTCCATTTTGGGTCCTCTGCTCTGGATGGAGGGCTAACAAAAGAAACACTAGGTATCACGGTGGAGGAGAAAGCCAAGACTGAACTTGGGAACCACAAAAATTAATAGAAAATTATATCTGAATATAATTTATTTGAATAGTATAGCACAACATAAAAATACCATGGTGGTCAGTTGTCAGCAAATCATATTTTGCTCTTTTTAATATGGTTTCTGCATCTTAGGTTTTATAAGTATTTACATGAAACATGGGTCTGACCACCAAGGGGCACAGAATTGTATTGAGTAAGATATAGGTCAATGCAAAAATCACGAAGTGACTTGTTCAAGCATGAATATCAAAGGTATTCAAGAAAGAGGGCTATTAGTGACTGGTATAATTAAAGAAGGCTTCGCTGAGGGGGCAGAAGTTGTGGGACGATTCGATTGGATCTAAAAGAATTGGAACCTGGAGAAAAATTGAGTGTCTCTGGAGAGCATTGGTTAGAAATTATGGAGGGATTGCCAGGACACCATCTGGTCTAGAGACAAAATTATGGAAAAATCAGATTGGAAATATATAATGGATCCACACCATAGAAGAGATGTTTTATACTGTTAGGAAAATGCAGTTTATCATTGTAGCTGGGCAGGACTATGTTTTCTACATTTTCTCCCTCCTTTATTTGTTTTCCCATTCTTATCCCTCAATAGTACCTTTGCTACAAAGGGTTATATAGCTCCAACAAGCACTTGATGTTTATGATTCTCTTTAGTTTATTTGTGCATTGGCATCATTCCCTCCATTTTACAAGAGGGACTTGTGGTAAAATGTTTGGCAGCCATTTCACGGGCCATGACATCAGTTTCTGTGCTTGTGTCTCCAGATCACAGTTAGACTGCCTTGCCTTGAAACGTCTCTTACCCTTAATGTGGCTGAGTTCAGTTTCCCTTGGCCTTTGATTTCACTTTTCTCTACTTGAGACACATGGCTGTGGATCTGGCTGACTGTTTAGCACTTTGCCCTTACCTATTAATCTTGCCCTGGAAAGCAAGGCTTGCTCTCTGACCTCAGATGCAAGTCTTTCAGGGTGAGCCTGCCTCTTCCCTATGCAGGGGATATCTTTTTGCTTGACATGCCCATAAAGAAATCAATGTGACCAGCAGAACTGCTGAGGCTGGGAGATGGAAAGGGTCTTCATTAGGCCAATCCAATCTCTAATCAGATCTTCTCCAGCTGGCAGCAGGTGATGGGGAATTATTACTGGTTTGCTGACCGAGGAGGCTGAAGGAACCCTAGGAAAGTGAATGCTTCTCTCTCTCCTCCTGTTACCAAGACCAGCCTCTCATCTGACCTCTCCCACCCCTGATCACTAAGACCCAACTCTCCCTTCTTCTGAAAGTGCCATCCCCGAAACCAGGGAAACCTGGTTTCTAAGTTCTCCAAAATTGTTAGGCTCTTTGTAGAAATCTTTTCTAAAAAAATGTCTCTCTGAACTAATTCTTAACAAAGTGGTATATTACAACCAAAACTTTAAATTTTCTTTAATGTCCAGTTATACATAAGCAAAACAATCCCTTTCCTGATTGTATAGCTACAGAGTTTTTCTAGGGCCTGTGGAATGTTCTTTTGGATATCCTATAGCATTCTGAGGATGAATTTCAGTTTTAGAAACATTGAAGAATTATATGTGGTTGATCCTGATATGCAGCATAAGGACTCTAGCGAAATAATGTAATTCTAAGTTAAACACAGATTTTACTTTAAAAAAAATATGTGATTGAGATTTGTAAATTGGCAGTAATCACTTATGTGTCATCATTTCTGAGATTCTGCATCTCACCCCCACATGGCATCTGCAAGATCCTTTAATGCTTGTAGGGTCCTGGTAAGGGAGCTACCTTTATTGTAGCGCCTTCACATTGTGTCAAATTTATTTTTTTAGAGAACTTTCTCTCCTTTCAGACAGTGATGTCTTAGAAGGCAGTAAATATGTCATAGCCATCTTTGCATAATATCTGGTACTTAAAATATGCACAACAAATATTTAGTAAACACATAAAATATTGACTGGGAATTATTTCAGTAAAGGTGAGAAATTCAAATAGCTCTATGGCATTCCCCACCCCCCCATGTATTTATTTTTCCTCTGGCTCATGACTGTATGTAATTTTTGTTTGTTTCTCCTGATTGTTGTCATTCTCTACTTTTCCAGTTTTCTAAAGTTATTCTATTAAACCAGAGAAAAGAAAGTTACAAGGTAAGAAAAAATACATCTCTGTAATGTAGACAGTTTTACCTGTTCATGGCCATAATTAAGAGAAAGCATCTAATATAAGCAAAAGCATGGTTGATTTGGAAATGTGAATGGTTCTGTTACTTGTTTTTCTCTTTCTAGCTTTACGTATGTACAATCTGTGAGATACGTGATCCACAGATGAGCTAAATGAAAGGGGATTTCAGCCTGAGATAGAATTTCGTAAAGACAAGGTAAAATTGGGAAAAGGGGGCCTTGTAGGTGAAGAAACAGCTTGATCAGGAAGGTTATGTTCTGGGGGAATGAGACTAGACTAGTGTAACTGGTGCAGAGGATTTAGTTTAGAAGAGAAGTCCAGGTTCCCTGTGAAACAGTATGCAAATATGACAAGGTCATATGTGGGGGCAATGATGGCATTCAAAAAAGCCAAGCTGTCAAACCATTTCTCTGTCCTTGCAAAAGAGCATGTCTGTCAGGGAGTTGTAAATGAGTTGAATTTGTGTTAAGTCTGGGCAGACAGGAGACTTGGAAACAATCCAAGGCCTGCGATTGAAGCTTGCCATCCATGGCTATCTTGATGCTCTTTCTTTTTTCGAGAATGGTTTCCGACCTCTGTTCTGATTATCTCCATCCTCTCCCTTCATACTCTAAGGCCCATCTTCTCAGCATCACCTTCCCTAACTGCTCTACCCTCAATGATCTCTCCATTTTCTGAATGTCATGAGTTCTGATGCTTGATTAGAGAACATTTAAGATTAATTTAGCAGTGAGGCATTGCATGAAGTAAGGAGGGCAACACAGAGTGACACGAAGGCCATTTAGAAAGTAATTTCCATATCCACATGTGAGGTGATGAAAAGATGAACATCAATAGAAAGATTGGAAATGGGAAAAATATGTTAAAGAATCAACATGAATTAGCTTGTCAGATAAGGAACAGGAAAGAAAGGAGGAAATCTGAAGTTAGTTTTTAAGTTTAACAACTAATTTGACACTGTTAAGATATTCCTAAGGAAGCAGAAATCTGAAGGAAGGGGTCTGAAGGAGTGATTGGAGGCAAAGGCCCAAGACATTATAAAGGAATACACGGGGTGGGGGGTGTTGAAGCTGTGGGGATAGATTGTGGGGTGAGCAACTGAGATTGTGGACCCATAGTACTGACAGATAAGGGCTTGACTTGAAGATGTGAAGGTCACCAGGACAATCAAGAGCTTACTTAGTTACTGTGTATTGATTGATCGATAACTGTGGCTAATACTCCTTTCAGTGTAAGAGGAAAGCCTGACTGCTTGCTACAACGTTTCAAAATGTTGCAAAACTGCAAAAACCATTGTGAAAACTGCAGCACGGTCAACACTGCGAAGTTTGGGGCAACAGCATTTCCTTTTCCTCCTTTCTATTCAGTCATTGTTAAGGTTTTGATTCTAAACAATTTTTGTCCCCAACGCAGAAAGTCCAATATCTAATTTTAATGTTTATAAGAATTGAATTTGAGCTCTTAAAGTTTCTGTTCTGTGAAAGTTAATGGTTTAGGGCAAACAAGGAAGCAGGGAGTGGTGACATTGGTATCTGTTGTTGTTGTTGTTGTAAGTCATTCTTTTTGATCTATGTACTTTTCTTATCTTGTGCTCTAAATATTAATATACTTTTCACACACACAAAACACCTCCATGCACATAATAAATAAGAAGTCCCAAACTTAAAGCTTTTGGGGATTTCAATTTGATTATTTTAAAAATAAAACTGCTGTCAGCTTTGTTTGTGGAGAGGGTTTAGCAGCTCTGTTTACTCTAAAAGTAATCACTTCTTGATTCAAACTGCTTCAGCAGTAAATAGAATATCTTAGGACATTAATTATGGGAGAGAAGTCAGCAAGAAGTAGCTGTTACAATTCATTACTGTACAAGAAATAGCAAGAGATGGGAGAAAATGTAAAGACAGAGATAATTGTTAGTGCTTGGTTGTGAATAGGATTGGGATAGATGGATTGGAATTGGTTTATCTTTCTCCTTCATGACAAACTGGAACATGGGCCAGAGAGGGAGGTTAGGTAAAGGCAGCCAGTCACCCACAGGTTTAGTGCTTTGGAATACCGCAAACAAAGAGGCCTCTGGCAATACCTTTTGAAAATATATATCTATAGGGCGCCTGGGTGGCTCAGTGGGTTAAGCCGCTGCCTTCACCTCAGGACATGGTCCCAGGGTCCTGGGATCGAGTCCCGCATCAGGCTCTCTGCTCAGCAGGGAGCCTGCTTCCCTCTCTCTCTCTCTCTGCCTGCCTCTCTATCTACTTGTGATCTCTCTCTGTCAAATAAATAAATAAAATCTTGAAAAAAATCTTTATAAAAATATATATCTATAAATTGATATTTTTATATAAAACAATTTATTTCAGCTCATGTGGTTGGGCAAGACCCCATGAACTATTTTGTCTTAGGTTTACAGACTTTTCTTTATAGCAGTTCTTCTCAAAGAAGATCTTTCTAGAGACCAGAACATATACACCCTGCTCTGGGGTGACCACAATACAACCTGAATTTCAGCCATGTACTTGCACCATATCTCCCTCCCTTCACTCACCCTTCACACCCTGAGGCGCCCTTGAGGGACACTGGCACCCTACAGAGCACAATATAAAGACTAATCTCCCTGTCTAGGTCCTCGCATTTTACAGATGCTAAAACCTAAACCTAGAAGGAGGCAGCTTTTGTTATCACTTATTCCATTTAGTTTTGAGGAAGCACAACAAATAGAAAAGGTATGTTGATTCAGGCCCATTTTTCATAGCCCTATACCTTGACTTATTTCAGGATAATAACATCAGAGGAGAGTTTCAGTGTCATTAACTCAGCACCTTCCAGCCTCATCTTCAAGTTACTCCTCCTTCATATTGGCTTAGATTTATTCAATATCTCACCTAATTTGATGTAAATAGTGAAATAGATGATAGTAGGCAAAAGCATGTGATAATTTAACTGGAGGTTTAAATGCAATGGACATCAGGCTGGAAATTATTTCAAAAGAAAGCATAATATCGATGTACATACAAATGTTGTCCTTCTGGATGCTTCTGACCATATGGAGAGAGCCACACTCATTGGTGAATAATCCTGACGTGAGCATTCATGAACACGTGCAACCACATTGGTGTGTGAAGGTGAAAAGATTATCAGGAGACATTGCATGACCAGTTAGGGTGAAAGCTGAAAAGTGCAATGTAGGCAAGCTAAGGTGCTTTTGTAACTGTGTGGCTTCATAAATGAAAGGAAGGGTGCACAAAAGCTTTCTTATTATAGGAAGGTACAGAGCTATATAGAGGAAGGAAAAAGACAGAAAATAAAACATAAAGGAGAGAGATTGCTGCAGAGCAGCATAGTTATAAGAGAGAAGACTTGGGGAAGTGAAAACAAGAAGAGAAAGGAGTCAAAGTCCAGTGACCCTGGGAAGGAGTAGACACTCCAGCCATTGTTAATCATTTGGGGCAACATGGAATCCTATCGGGTTTGTGACAGAGGACTCAAGAAGCTAGCTTTGGCATCTCAAAGCAAACAACTGGGTTCTGGAAGTGTTGTAATTCCATCACTGTCTCTGCCCCTCACCTTAGTGAGTAGAGTCTGGGATGAAGATGTGGCTCCCACCTATAGACACAGAGAACAAACTAATGGTTGCCAGAGGGGTAGGAGTGGGCAATGGGCAGAATAGGTGAAGGGGAGTGGGAGATGCAGACTTCCAGGTATGGAATGAGTAAGTCGCAAGACTAAAAGGCACAGCATAAGGAATGTAGTCAGTGATATTGTAATACCTTGTATGCTGACAGATGGCCGCTACTCTTGTGGTGATAGCGTAAGGTGTAGAGATACTGTACACCCGAAACTCACGTAACACTGTGTGTCACCTACTTAAAAGAAAAAAATAAGTTGCGGTTCCTAAACTTCCATTAAGGAATTAAAGCCTCATACTTAGCTTTAAGTGATTTGACAGAATGCCTTACCTTAAGCTCGAGAACCTGGAAACTATTTTACACAGGCCTCTTTTGATTTCCCCAATGGGTTACGTTCTCAGCCCCCTCCTTTTCATTCCCCTCTTCCTAGATATGCCACAGATTTCAAAGAGGAGAATTAGACTGCTCAGGGAACACCAATTAATACCTCATTTTTCACTGGAATTGATGCTAGCTGCAAAGAGAAGCGTGCTGTGTCTATGCTCTGTATGTGCTGCATGCCATGGCTGTTCCTTGATCGTTCTTTTTCCTGATGGCTGCTCACACCAGTCATACGGTAGCGTCTCAGGGAGAAGGGTACTCATGCCCAGTGCCATCTTCCCCCTCACAGCAACTTCCATGTCATAAGCGGTCCACCACCTCCGTTAAAGTATAGAAACTCTCAGCAAATTATCTAATGTCAACTACATGAGTTCTTGCCCTGCCTTTGACATTCATTCGCTAGATGAAGTTAATAAATCATTAAATTTATCTTGATTTTAGGTTACTCTTTTGGATGATGTAATAGTTCATAATCTACTAATCCGATAGAGTTATTTATAAGGTTGAGTTAAATACATGAAAAGTTTTTTATAGAAAGGTATAGAAAATATATTAGTATAAGGGCTTACTAATTTTCAGATTGAGTTTTTATAAATCAGTATCTCCATTGTTCAGTTCTAGAATATACATGTTATATGATTTTGCAAATTATTGCACTTTAATTTAACTTGCAAATATGTTAGGTAAGGCCAATTTACAAAATATGTGGAATCAGATAGTCTTTATAATGATAGATCGGTCCCAGCAATCCATATAGTCCTACCCAGTTCCTTTATGTAGAAATATCTTAATCACCATACACAAAGAGTCGTTTATTTAACAACTAGACAGCCACCAATTTACATTTATCAAATTTAAGACCTTCCTCAAACCAGCCACTTTGTAAGTTTCTTGTTATCAAGGTGTACCTAGTCTATGAAATAAGGTAGCAAATTATTATAATTAAATCTAATAAGTAATTTCATAAAAATATATGCATAAAAATGAAAGCAGAATGAAAGAAATTGGGACTTATTTCTATGTTAGCACAACTTAAAATGAAGAGATAAATTTAGAAAAATTCATTGTTAGTCCCAGGACTCTGGGATCATAACCTGAGCCAAAGGCAGTTGCTTAACCAACTGACCGCCCAGGTGCCCCCAAGATTCATTAGTGTTTTAGCATGTATAAGAACTTAATCTCTTTTTGAGGATGAATAATATTGCATTATATTTACATACCACATTTTATTTATTTATTCCTGTGTTGATGGATACAGGTTGTTTCAGTTTTTTGGCTATTGTGAAAAACGCTGCAATGAGCATGGATGTATAAATATCTGGTTAAGTCTGTTTTTACTACTTGGGGATATATAGCTAAGTGAAATTTTTGGGTCATATGACAATTCTGTGTCTTCCTTTTTTTTTTTTAGTCTTTAAATATCCCTATGATTTATTTATTTATTTTTATTAACATATAATGTATTATTTGCTTCAGGGATACAGTCTGTGAATCATCAGTCATACACAATTCACAGCACTCACCATAGCACATACACTCCCCAACATCCATAACCCAGCCACCCTATTCCTCCCCTCTGACCCCCCAGTAATCCTGAGTTTGTTTCCTGAGATTAAGAGTCTCTTATGGTTTGTGTCCCTCCTGATTCCATCTTGTTTCATTTTTCCCTCCCTACCCCCCATGGCCCCCACACTTCCTCTCAAATTACTCATATCAGTGACATCATATGATAATTGTCTTTCTCTGATTGACTTATTTTGCTTAGCATAATACCCTCTAGTTCCATCCATGTTAGACATAGCAAGATTTCATTTTTGATGGCTGCATAGTATACCATCGTGTGTATGGTGTGTGTGTGTGTGTGTGTATATATATATACATATATATATAGATATATATATATATATATTTCTCACATCATTTTTTTTTTCAGTCTGGGTCCAGTTTTATTTTATTAATCACTCCCCACTCAAAAGCAGAATTCCTTGCCTCCTCACTGTTAGCAGGTTGAGGCACAACAACCAATACACTCAGACTTTGATAGATTTAAGCTTATACAAAGGTAGGATATCATCAAAATCCCTGGAAAGGCTCTAAATTCAAGTCTCTGTTCCTCATTCCCTCAAAGTCCCCTAGCAGAATCTCTGCCATATGGTTAATACTAACCTTCTTACTTTTTTTTTTTAATTTCTTTATTTTCAGCGTAACAGTGTTCATTGTTTTTGCACCACACCCAGTGCTCCATGCAGTACGTGCCCTCCCTATTACCCATCACCTGGTTCCTCAACCTCCCCCCCACCCCACCCCCACCCCTTCAAAACCCTCTGGTTGTTTTTCAGAGTCCATAGTCTCTCATGGTTCATCTCCCCTTCCAGTTTCCCTCAACTCCCTCTCCTCTCCATCTCCCCATGTCCTCCATGTTCTTTGTTATGCTCCACAAATAAGTGAGACCATATGATACTTGACTCTCTCTGCTTGACTTATTTCGCTCAGCATAATCTCTTCCAGTCCCGTCCATGTTGCTACAAAAGTTGGGTATTCATCCTTTCTGATGGAGGCATAATACTCCATTGTGTATATGTACCACATCTTCCTTATCCATTCGTCTGTTGAAGGGCATCTTGGTTCTTTCCACAGTTTGGCGACCGTGGCCATTGCTGCAATAAACATTGGGGTACAGATGGCTCTTCTTTTCACTCCATCTGTATCTTTGGGGTAAATACCCAGCAGTGCAATTGCAGGGTCATAGGGAAGCTCTATTCTTAATTTCTTGAGGAATCTCCACACTGTTCTCCAAAGTGGCTGCACCAACTTGCATTCCCACCAACAGTGTAAGAGGGTTCCCCTTTCTCCACATCCTCTCCAACACACGTTGTTTCCTGTCTTGCTAATTTTGGCCATTCTAACTGGTGTCAGGTGGTATCTCAATGTAGTTTTAAATTGAATCTCCCTGATGGCTAGTGATGATGAACATTTTTTCATGTGTCTGATAGCCATTTGTATGTCTTCATTGGAGAAGTGTCTGTTCATATCTTCTGCCCATTTTTTGATATGATTATCTGTTTTGTGTGTGTTGAGTTTGAGGAGTTCTTTATAGATCTTGGATATCAACCTTTTGTCTGTACTGTCATTTGCAAATATCTTCTCCCATTCCGTGGGTTGCCTCTTTGTTTTGTTGACTGTTTCCTTTGCTCTGCAGAAGCTTTTGATCTTGATGAAATCCCAAAAGTTCATTTTTGCTTTTGTCTCCTTTGCCTTTGGAGACATATCTTGAAAGAAGTTGCTGTGGCTGATATCGAAGAGGTTACTGCCTATGTTCTCCTCTAGGATTCTGATGGATTTCTGTCTCACGTTGAGGTCTTTTATCCATTTCAAGTTTATCTTTGTTTACGGTGTAAGAGAATGGTCGAGTTTCATTCTTCTACATATCATTTTTATCCATTCATCTGTTGATGGACATCTAGGCTCTTTCCATAGTTTGGCTATTGTGGACATAGCTGCTATAAACATTCAGATGCACATGCTCCCTCAGATCACTACCTTTGTACCTTTAGGGTAAATACCCAGTAGTGTGTTTGCTGGGTCATAGAGTAGCTCTATTTTCAACTTTATGAGGAACTTCCATACTGTTTTCCAGAGTGGCTGCACCAGCCTGCATTCCCACCAACAGTGTAGGAGGGTTGCCTATCTCTGCATCCTCGCCAACATCTGTCATTTCCTGACTTGTTAATTTTAGCCATTCTGACTGGTGTGAGGTGGTATCTCCCTGTGGTTTTGATTTGTATTTCCCTGAAGCCGAGTGATGTTGAACACTTTTTCATATATCTGTTGGCCATTTAGATTTCTTTGCAGAAATGTCTGTTCATGTCTTCTGCCCATTTCTTGATTGGATTATTTGTTCTTTGGGTGTTGATTTTGATAAGTTCTTTATAGATTTTGGATACTAGCCCTTTATCTGATACTTCGTTTGCAAATATCTTCTCCCATTCTGTCAGTTGTCTTTTGGTTTTGTTGACTATTTCCTTTGCTGTGCAAAAGCTTTTGATCTTGATGAAGTCCCAATAGTTCATTTTGCCCTTGCTTCCCTTGCCTTTGGCGATGTTTCTAGGAAGAAGTTTCTGCAGCTAAGGTCTAAGAGGTTGCTGCCCGTGTTCTCCTCAAGGATTTTGATGGATTCCTGTATGACTTCCTTATTTAGGAAGGAATAAGTTTGGACTACCAAACTTATATACAGTGGTGTCATTATTGTACTTTGTGACCAGCAATACACAAGAGTTGTGATATCTTTATACCCTTGCCAACACTTATTTTCCTATTTTTCTTTTTATTATAAACATTCTAGTAGGTGAAGAGTGGGATCTTTTGTGCTTTTAATTTGCATTTCCATGATGATTAGTGATCTTGAGCATTTTTTGGTATTTTTTGGTTCATAATTTGTATACCTTATTTAGAGAAATATCCATTTAAGCCATCTGTCTATTTTTTAATTGAGTTGTTGTTGAGTTATAAGAGTTCTTTATACATTCTAAACATTAAATCCTTATCAGATATATGATTTTCAACTATTTTTTCCCATTCTGTAGGTTGTTGTTTTTTCCCTTCCTTGATAATGTCCTTTCAGGAGAAAATGTTTTTTTTGGCTTTGGTGAAGTTCAATTTATCTGTTTTTCTTTTGTTACCTATGCTGTTTTTGTTATATCTAACAATTAATTGCCAAATCTAAGATCGTGAAGATTTACTCCTTTAAAACTGTAAGTTATGGAAAACAAAAGAGCAAGTAGTAATGTAATAATCAAGAAGCACAGAGATGTAGTAGAGGTATATTACATTCTGGAAGATGTTATTCCTAAATGTAGTTTAGCATAATAGAAACAGAATCCTGGAGGCAGAATATGCTGGGTACTGTAGTATCTCATGAGCTCTGTCTATTTAACAGATAATAGAGGGATGGGGAGCATTGCAATTCAGTGCCACAAAACCACATGACACATTACATATAAGCTTGGTAGACACTAGGGATCAGGTGAGGAGCTGCAGCCTGCAATCTGAAATCCTCCAGTGGATAAGAGAGGAGGATTTTGCCAGTATACACAGAGAGACAGTAACCAAGAAAAAGTCTTACTACCTATCTGTTGATAATCATTAAATCTGTTTATATCATATCTTGCTTAGATATGAATTTTTTAAAAAGGGGGGGGGAAGTGTAACGAAAGATGTACCTAACTATAAGGAAAGAGGAATCCTATACAAACAGTTGGAAAAAGACATACACTTGGTAGAGATTGTGTTACTGACCCTGATTTTTCACCTCTATTCATATACACTTCTTTTGCTATACTTAGAACCTCTTCCACAAAGGCAGCATATTATACTTCCCCCCTTGACTTTGGTCTAGTCCAAAGTGTATTTCCCTATCCCTTAATTTGACCAACAGAATGAGGCAAATATGACAGTATGTATACCAGTTCTGAACCTAGGCCTATGAGGGCTTGTATGCTTCTATACAAGTCTTGTATAACTGTGACCATGAGAAAAATATGTCTGAGCAAGCCAACTGGTCAGAAATAGAATAAAGTATAAGTAGAGAAAGCCTCTTTATCCAGTTTACCCATTTGATTCCAGTCTAGATTAGGCCATACCCATAGGCAATTCAGAGATGCATGAGAGACGATGACTGATTTTTGTTTGACTCATTAAATTTTAAGGTGGTTTAAGTATGCAGTTCATACTTAAGCAGATTCCTAAACTTATCTGTTGTAGGAATCGGGGGAAAATGAGGTAACTGAAGGTTTCAAAAGGCTATAAGATTATTTGACCTCCATGAAATATAAGCAGAATGTATAAGGACATAATTATTGAGATGAAAAAGTAGGATAAAGTAAAATGAAAATAAGAAAAAAGGTGATTTAAAGATGTTTTTAAAGTAAACTAGTCATGCAAGGTAGAATGAAAGTATTCACAGAGGATGAGGATATAATTCATGGATAGGCAGTATTTGACTATTTCTGAATATACAATAAAATTAAGTAAAGAGATAAAAAGATTAGAGACATTTGTAATACAAGTCTCTTAAAAAGGAATATTTTAGAAGCTTAAAGAAACAAACAAAAAAAACCCTTATTTTAAAAAATGAAATAAATTTTCCTGAATCAGAGGGAGGGTGGTTGAGCATGTAGGTCAATACCAAAGAGTTTTTACCATAGTCTCATGAAATGAATAACAAGAAACCACTTCTTCATAGATTCTGACTGTGATTTTAGTTGCAAAAATAAAGCATTTGCACAAATAGCTATGTAGAAGAAAAAAAAAGAGGACCAAAAAAAAAAAAAAAAAAAAAACCTGATTGTTTCCAGACTTCTCCTTTCCAACATTAAAATTTGGAAGATAACAGAATAAAGTTTGCACTTCATCAATTCATATAATTTTCTATTTCAAAATTACCAAATAATAGAAGAATATTGCAAGGTAATTAAAGACTAAGAATGGAGAGGGCTTTAAAACTTTACTCAATAATTATTAAGTTGACTGAAAAGCAAAGCAAGATTAAGAGCTCAAGATCAGGGCTGTCTGGGTGTAAAATTCTGTAGGTCTGTTTGTAATTTTTTTGATTCTCAGCCTAGAAATTCATTTGGATTATATTACTGATTACAAAGTAGTTTCTATAGCCCTAGGGAAAAGCTTGGCCCTTTAGGTTCATCTTCTTTGATACTTTCATAGAATCAGAAATGAAGTTCGTTCAGCAGGAGAATTCCAAAGAAAAAAACAAATGATAATAATTTTTTCTCCACTAATGCTGAGGAATTTAAGAAATAATTTGAGGATTTTAAAGATAACTATTGGATGACCTAAGACTTTATAGAATTTTTAAGTAAGAGGAGACCAGTAACCATAGATATGTCTCTTATCCAAAATCCTGTCTATAAATTTCTCATTATCAAATAAAATATGCAGTATACTCTCAAATGTGTATTATTGTGATGGAATGTACCAATTTTGTAACATTAGTTATTTCTGGATTCCTTCTTTCTGCATTTGTAAACTTTTCCAGGTTTCCTGGGAAAAAAACAATAATTACTTTTATGATAGAAAAAATATCTTGAGGTGCCTGGGTGACTCAGTCGTTAAGCTTCTGCCTTTGGCTCAGGTTATGATCCTGAGGTCCTGGGATCAAGCCTCACGTCGACTCCCTGCTCAGTGAGGAGCCTGTTTCTCCCTCCCCTGCTCCCCCTGCTTGTGTTCCTTCTCTCACTGTTTCTCACTCTGTCAAATAAATAAATAAAACCTTTAAAATTTTTTAAAATAAAAATAAATCTTAAAAGAGGAATGTAATATCTGTATATTTCTTCCTCATAAGATTTTTGTCATATACTGATGGCAGTTTTGTATTTTAGTGGTAAAGATTACATAACCGTCTTCAAGAAATGATGTGAGAAGAAACAGTATTTCTTTAATTCTGCTGCGAGTCCTATATTTTAATGTACAAAGAACGGTTAGCTGTGCTACTGATTTTAAACCACCTAATGTTTGGTATTCCTTGTCAAAGAAAAGACATACAAATCAACAGTTTGGTAAAATTTTAAGATATAGCAATAATGTCACATTGTATTATTATTTGTAACTACTCATGTTTCTATTAGTTTCTCCCTGAAGAGCATGCGAAGAGCATGCAAATATATATGTATACATATGCATACATATATATAGCTGCTATTCCCAGTGTCATTATTATACCATTTCCAAAGCCGTTTAGCTCATTCTCTAGAAATAGGAAGTTAACAGTTTGAACCTTCAGAAATTATGAATTGTAACGAGAAACTTCAGAGCAGCATTTGACCTACAATTATTGCCTTGGACAAAATTCACCTGTACAATCCTTCTCCTATCTGTGATATTCATGAGCCTGCAGGTGGATGGTTCACTGCCTGTGCCAATTACTTTTAAATAGTTTGATACAAAAAAAAATAGTTTGATAGATCAAGTATAATCTAAATAAAGTTTCTTCCTCGAATATTGGAGAATTCAGCTCCAGTCAGTACCTTATTGTTAATTTGCAAGTGGGTTGTCAGAATATTACTATATGCTAATGGTAGCTGCGAAATTGGGAAATTATTGACGGTGTGTTTGAATCGTGGTTTTCTTGGAGATCATCTTCAGGAATAGTACCTAAAACCACTGCAGTGAACTCTTGAGAATAATATTAAAAACAAAGCACTGTTTTCAACTTTCTCACTCATACCTCTAATGAGATTGGAAATCTTATTTTCATGTAGTATTAAACATTAGGATGACACTTCTAACTTTCTCCTTCTTTCCTCAGTGACTCTGCCTTGTAGTTGGTTGTCTCTCCCTATTGCACATAGGTTATAGGACTTAAATGGAATTCTGTAACTGAATCTGAACCCTGATGTTTGAGAAAACTTATGTCTGATGTGGCAGAGAAGAAGTCAGTTAGGATGGGGCCAAAACGGCTATTGAAGACTGCAGTAACTTTTTAATTCCCTCTAAATAAATAAATGTTTGGAGCTATCAGTGAACTTAAGTTATTCCACTTCTGTAGGAAGATGGATAGTAAAGCAATTTAAGTGATACTTATTTATACAGAAAAGAAGGAATTTCTCTTTTTAATTGGGAAAATTCTAGAAAAGAAATAATAAAAATTCTCTGTAAAGAAAAATGTAAAGGACTTGCTTTTCCCATGAGAGATAGGGATTGGTGAATGGGGGGAAAAAGAAGTAAGTGTGTTTTTCCTCTTCTCACTGGTCCTCAAAGGAGTGGAAGAGGGAACTCAAACTGGGTATGGGAGCATAGTTAGAGGCACATGCATTAGGAGAAAGCTTACCTCCCTCTCAGACATGGAAACAACCAGGTAAAGCAGGGGGTTGCTGGTAATAGACATCTTTGGGAAGAGTATGGCTTGTGACTCTAGCAACACTCATCTCTAGTAACCAATAATGATTTGATTTCCTGCTTTCCTGTTTCCTTCTATTATCCTCAGATCTTCAGTGAAACTGTCTTCAACTGTCTTGCCTTTGGTGACCTGGTCTAAACTGTGCCTTGGAGTGTTCACAGAGCCCAGGTACGAATTTGAAAAGTGAGACAATTAAACAGAATGGAGAAACCAGGTAAAAGTTCATCTTTATTGGGATCTTCAGGGAAGAGCAGCAAAATACCTACCCATCTAGATCACTTAACAGGCACATTAGATTTGTGGAATGCATAAATACTCCTTAGAGCTTACCAGACATACTTGGGGAGTGAGGCTCAGGGGAATCCAGTAAAGGTTAAACTTCTTCCAAACATGTCAGATGTGGGAGCCAAAAGATTACTACACTGACAGTGAAGGCATCTGACTCAGAAAATTAAAGAAATTGGATACCTTGACAAAGCAACATAAATAAGACTGTAAGAAAAAGTTGTAGCAAAATTTACTAAGGTGCTGACAGCAGGAAATGATTTTTATATTTCTTTTTTAGTTCATGTTACATAGCTGAATCTATATATGATTGCATATTCCTATAATTCCGTATCTGTGTGTGTATAAATAAAAAAGAATTCTCTCAGTCATTTAGGTTGCACGCATTTATTCAGGATTGAAACCCTCTGTTTTCTAGATATACTTCCTTTGTCTGTATCATCAGAAATGAAAAGTTTGTGTAACCTTGGATCTCTACCTTAAAGATTTTACTCTTCTTAGTCCTATAATATAGAAAGTAAGGTTCACATTATCTAATACCTTTGGGGTGAATCTACAAATATTTTTGCAGGTAAATAAGGGATTATGTTCTCTGGTAGGTGGAAAGCCATGTAGGATTTAATTATTAAGGGAATTGCCCTTAAGAGTGAAGAATGTGCTGCTTGCCAAGAGTAGCCATAAGCTTACCTTTCGGTTCCCAAAGTCCAATTTGGTTTTGCTCCTCTATTCATCAAATGTATATCTAAACATGATGTTTTCCCGGGCAGTGTGGTAGGCAACAGGGTTCCAGAGAGCATTCCCTCTGCCCTTAAAGAACTCAGAATCTAAGAGAAAATAAGAGTATAAGCTGATATTTATGTCCACCTACTATGTGCCAGGCTCTGTTTTAATGCTAGCCCAATGTCAGAGCAGAGCTAACTCTCCCTGGGGTATGAGGAAGAAATAGAATTTGAAGTGAGCCTTGAAGGACAAAGAAAGCAAAATGGAGCACATTCCAGATAGAAGGAGCAGTATGTGCAGACTAGTGCACATGCGAATAAGAAGCTGTGTGATAGCAACAGGGAAATTTAATCTAGCTGAATAGATGTTGCAGTGAGGAGCTGTCGTAGCAATAGCATAGACCAGTGCTGGTGATAAATACGAGAAAGTAAGCAGGTAGGAAATTAAAAATTGAGCCCCTTCTCTGGCAGTTACTATGGTAGAAGTACTGTTCCTATTATTCAAATAAAGCTTTAATTAATCTTTACAAGGCATCTATTATTATCATCACTGTTTCACAGACAAGAAAATGGATAAAAATAAATGCAAAGCATTAAGTATCTTCTATAAATTTGCACAACTAGGCAGAGACAAAGATTCCAAAAAGTTTTTCTTCTTGTTGATGTGCCACACATAAAGGATGCCATGTGGCATCTTAAGAGTTCCACCGTAGACCACAGGCTGTGGTGGTTGGTCCTTATTTAGAGCCACAACATTCATCTTCCTTGATTCGTTCATTCATACAAAAAATGATTACATTCCAGTTGTGTGCCTGGCATTGTTCTTGGTGTCTGTGCATAATGCTTTCGAGGAAGATAGGTATGAAAAAGAATGCATTCAAGACAAGCTAGGAGGCTGTGATAGAAGCATATTGATGGATTATCAGGGTGCCTAAAAGGAAGTAACAACGCCTAGTATGGAGGCAAAAGACAAATGTGTTAGGAAAAGCTTTACAAGGAAATGATGTTTAAGCAAATTTTTTTTAAAGGTAGTAAATTAGTAGGGGTTTTGAGAATCCAGCATACAATCTAGACACATAAAGAAAAATAGTCACTTGGAAATATATGTAATTCAGTATGATAAACAGTATAAATAGGTTGGGGTATAAGATTCAAGAGGTAGTCAGGGGCTAGATTATGAATAATTTTATATTCCAAAAGGAGATCTTTGCACCACAGATGGTGGCCCAAATTCAGATAGCAGATGTACTTTTTTTTTTAATTGCTCACACAGTACTTTCTAAACTAAAATTAGTCATAAAAAAAGAAGAAAAAAGAAAGAAAGAAAGAAAGAGAGAGAGATGGAGGGATGAGAGGGGAGGGAAGGGAAGGGAAGGGTAGGAGGAAAGTCAGGCAACATGAGGTCCCCAGCTTTGTTTTTCATTTTCATCCTTCCCTTGATGATTTGGGGTCTTTTCTGGTTCCATATAAATTTTAGGATTTTTTTATTCCAGCTCTTTGAAAAATGTCAATGGTATTTTAATAAGGATGGCATTGAAAGTATAAATAGCTCTGGGGAGGATAGACATTTTAACAGTGTTTATTCTTCCAATCCGTGAGCATGGAATATTTTTCATCTTTTTGTGTCTCCCTCAATTTCTTTCATAAATGTTCTGTAGTATAGATCCTTTACCTCTTTAGTTAGGTTTATTCCTAGGTATCCTATGGTTTTTCTTGCTATTGTGAATGGAACTGATTCCTTAAATTCTCTGTCTACAGTTACATTTTTAGTGTGTAGAAGAGCAACTGTGCACTGATTTTGTATCTGACCACAATGCTGAATTGCTGTATGAGTTTCAGTAATTGGGGGTACAGTCTTTTGGGTTTTCCACATAAAGTATCATGTCATCTACAAAGAGGGAAGGTTTGACTTTTTCTTTGCCAATTTGGATCCCTTTTATTTCTTTTTATTGTCTGGATTGCTCAGGCTAGGACTTCCACAACAATGTTAAATAATAATGGTGAGAATGGGCATCCCTGTCATAGTCCTCATCTTTAGGGAAAAGCTCTCAGCTTTTCCCCATTGATAATGATATTTGCTGTGGGTTTTTCATAGATGGTTTTTATGATATTGAGGAATGTTCCCTCTATCACTCTGAAGAGTTTTAATCAGGAACGGATGTTGTATTTTGTCAATGCTTTTTCTGTATCAGTTGAGAGGATCATATGGTTCTTGTCTTTTCTTTTATTGATGTGCTCTACCACATTGATTGATTTGCAGATGTTAAACCACCCTTGCATCCCAGGCATAAAACCCACTTGGTTGTGGGGAACAATCCTTTTAATGTACTGTTGGATCCTATTAGCTAGGATCTTGTTGAGTATTTTGGTATCCATGTTCATCAGGGATATTGGGCTGTAATTCTCCTTTTTGATGGGGTCTTTGCCTGGCTTTGGGATTAGGGTAATGCTGGGCTTATAGAAGGAATTTGAAAATTTTCCTTCTCTTTCTATTTTTTTGGAACAGCTTCAGTAAAATAGGTATTATCTCTTCTTTAAGTGTTTGGTAGAATTCTCCTGGGAAGCCATGTAGCCCTGGATTTTTGTTTTTGGGGAGTCTTTTTTATTCAGTTTCATTACTGGTTATTGGTCTATTCATATTGTCTGTTTCTTCCTGTTTCAGTCTTGGTAGTTTGTAAGTTTCTGGGAAGGCATCTGTTATTTTCCAGGTTAGTTAATTTGTTGGCATATCGTTGCTGGTAATAATTTCTAATAATATTTTTATTTCCTTGGTGTTAGTCATAACCTCTTCCCTTTCACTCATGATTTTATTAATCTGAGTCCTTTCTCATTTCTTTTGGTTAAGTTGGGACTGTGGTTTATTGATCTTATTAATTCTTTCAAAGAACCAGCTTCTAGTTTCATTGATCTGTTCTACTGTTTTTCTGGTTTCTATTTCATTGATCTCTGCTCTGGTCTTAATTATGTCTCTTCTTCTGCTTGATTTAGGTTTTGTTTGCTGTTCTTTCTCCAACTCCTTTAGGTGTAGAGTTAGCTTGTACATATGGGATTTTTCTACTTTTTTGAGGAAGGCTTGGATGGCTATGTATTTCTCCCTTAGGACTGCCTTTTGCAGTGTCCCATAGGTTTTGGACTGATGTGTTTTCATTCTCATTGGTTTCCACGAATTGTTTTAAGTTCTTCTTTAATTTACTGGTTGCCTCATTCATTCTTTAGCAGGATGCTCTTTAACTTCCAAGTGTTTGAATTCCTTCCAAATTTTTTCTTGTAATTGAATTCCAGTTTCAAGGCATGGGTGGAACTGGAGGGGATTATGTAAAGTGAAGTAAGTCAAACAGAGAAAGATAACTAATCATATAGTTTCACCCATATGTGAAACATAAGCAATAGCACAGAGGACTATAGGGAAAGGGAGGGAAGTCCAAAGGGAGAGAAATCAGAGAGGGAGATGAACCATGAGAAACCATGGACCCCAAGAAACAATCTGGGGGCTTCAGAGGGAAGGAGGACAGAGAGAGGGAGTAACAGGGTGATGGGTATTGATGAGGGCATATGCTGTGATGAGCACTAGGTGTTATACTTAACTAGTGAATCACTGGACACTGCATCAAGGACCAATTATGTACTACACAGTGGCTAACTGAACATAATAAAAAATAAAATTCAATAAAAATAAAAAATTAAATTAAAATGGTAACATGTAGGAAATAAAAATAAACATGGTAATTTTGGCTACCCCCCAAAATAAAATGAAATAAAACAAAATAAAATTGAATTCCTATTATTGAGAGAAAATACACAGAAAAGAAATCACAAAAGATCCAGATTTCTGCCTCTTGACAACTCAGGGAAGTGCCAACATTGGGCCTGGATTACTGGACAGCAATAATTGAAGCTGAAGAACAGTTCCCTTCTTGAGGTGGATGTGTTCACTTCCCAAACTACTTCCTTTTGTGTTAATGGACGTCTCTGTTGGCTTCCTGTTTGTGAAACTTGTTTGAGGCCACGGGTTCATTCAGGATCACTCACATTGCTTTTTATTTGACTCTAAAAACCCCTGACACCTACTTATATTTTTTTAATTTTATCATTTAAATTCAGTTAATTAACATGTAGTGTATTATTAGTTTCAGAGTAGAGTTCAGTGATTCATCATCAGTTGCATAAAACACCCAGTGTTGATTCCATCACTTGCCCCCCCCCTTATGCCCATCTACCAGTTACCACATTCCCCCACACTCCTTCCCTCTAGCAGCCCTTAGTTTGTTTCCTATGATTAGGAGTCTCTTATGATTTGTCTCCCTCCCTGATTTTGTCTTATTTTGTTTTCCCCTCCCTTACCCTATGATCCTCTGTTTTGTTTCTTAAATTCCACATATGAGTGAACTCATATGATAATTGTCTTTCTCTGGTTGACTTATATCGCTTAACATAATACACTCCAGTTCCATCCATTGTTGTAAAAGGTAAGATTTCGCTTTTTTGATGGCTGAATAATATTCCATTGTATATGTATATGACATCCTCTTAATCCCTGACACCCACTTTTCACCCAGTGACTCCTGCTGAGGCTCATTATGATTTTGGCCAATGGAAGGATTGTGGAGGTGGTTTTCTAAAGAAGAGCTAAGACCTCAGATTAAAATTAGAAATAGAAGCAAGCAGAGGGTCTTGAGATGCTATGATTGTAAAGAGAACAATAAAAGGTCCACTTGCATTTAAACTTTGTATTCCTTTTGCTGTTCTTGCAGTGCCTAACTCAGAGTTAAGGTGCAGAATATTGTGGTACATATGTTGAAACAGTTTTATATAATGATTTTATAAAGTGCCTGCTAAAATTATAAGGCTCTGTGATGTTCTTCCCAAGTAAAGAATCTTAGAGTAAAATAATAATTTTGGAAAGTTAAGTCCAAAGAAGATTTTGAATGCATTTTAATATATCAAGATATTTTAGAAGTTACATCTTTTCCAACAAGAACTAATTCTTTTGCAGCAATTGGGTGTCCTACAATTCAACTCAATTCTGACACTAAATACCTAGAGTTAGTGTAGACCCCCAGGTTAAAGGTTCATTGCCACAGCACTTCTCTTACTTCAGACACTAGCCACAATTCTTGGGTATCCCAAGGCTACTCACACTTCTGCCCTTCAGACTACAAATTTGAGGGTTCCCATGACACCCCACCCTCAGGTGCAACAATTCTCTGTAATGACTCACAGAACTCAGGAAAGTGCTATACCTAAATTAGAGCTTTATTATAAAGGACGCAACTCATGAACAGCCAAGTGGAAGCAATAAATAGGACAGACAGGGGAAGTAGTAAGAGCCACAGAGCTTCCAGGCCTTTTCCAGGAGCTCCGTCCACCAAAGACACTGACCTGTTTGTGAATCCAGAAGCTTCTTTATTGTTCAAGAGGTTTTTTGAAGCTTCATTATGTAGGCATGACTGATTAAATCAGTGACTACTGAGGACTGAACTCAGTCCCCAGCCCTTCTCTTCTCCCCGAGGTCTGGAGATGGAGCTGAAAGTTCTAACCTTCTAATTGTCCGTTATTTTCTGGCAACCAATCCCTATACTGAATCTATCTAGGGGCCTCAAGAGTCTCTTCATTAATATAATGAGACATTGCTATAACTCAGGATATTGCAAGGGCTTTTGAAGATCTGCATCATAAATCAGTGCAGAGACCAAATATATTTTCTTTTATTGTACCACAGAAATCCTTCAGGAAACACACCAATTTACTTTTGTTTAAGTTTGTGCTAACCATACAAATTTGTTATAAAAACATTTTTGATAATTGATTTATATTACATGAAACAAAATTTTGGAAATCTTAATTTATAAAATAGCAAAACAATCAATGGAATCGCTCAAAAATGCAATATTTGTTATAAAAGTAAACAGAGAGACAACAAAACAAAAACAAAATCTGCTTGTGTCTCTGAATTCAGCCATTTATGAGTATGACCAAATGGTATTTAGCTGAAAGTGTACATTACCCTTGCTTTCTGATTTTAGGCCATACCTAAATGAAAAATAGTGATTAAAACATTTCTCAGCCTTCCCAGTTCTGCTTTCTTTTTTTTTTTTTAATTGAATTTAATTTTTTTCAGTGCTCCAAAATTCATTATTTATGCACTATACCCATTGCTCCATGCCATACATACCCTCCTTAATCCCCACCACTAGGCTCACCCAGCCCTGCTAACCCCTCCCCCCCTCAAACCCTCAGTTTGTTTCTCAGAGTCCACAGTCTCTCGTGGTTTGTCTCCCCCTCCAGTTTCCCCCCACTCACTTCTCCTCACCATCTCCCAATGTCCTCCGTGTTATTCCTTGTGCTCCACAAGTGAGTGAAACCACATGATAATTGACTCTCTCTGCTTGACGTATTTCACTGAGCATAATCTCTTCTAGTCCTGTCAATGTTGATACAACAGTTGGGTATTCATCCTTTCTGATAGAGGCATAATATTCCATTGTTTATATGGACCATATCTTTTTTGTCCATTTGTCTGTTGAAGGACATCTTGGTTCTTTCCATAATTTGGCAACTGTGGCCATTGCTGCTATGAACCTTGGGTTACAGATGGCCCTTCTTTTCACTACATCTGTATCTTTGGGGTAAATACCCAGTAGTGCAATTGCAGGGTCATAGCATAGCTCTATTTTTAATTTCTTGAGGAATCTCCACACTGTTATCCAAAGTGGCTGCACCAATTTGCATTTCCCACCAACAGTGTAAGGGGGTCCCCCTTTCTCCACATCCTCTCCAACACTTGTTGTTTACTGTCTTGTTGATTTTGGCCATTCTGACTGGTGTGAGGTGGTATCTCAATGTGGTTTTGATCTGAATCTCCCTGATGGCTAATGATGATGAACATTGTTTCATGTATCTTTTAGCCATTTGTATGTCTTCTTTGGAGAAGTGTCTGTTCATGTTTTCTGACCATTTTTTGACATGATTTTCTGTTTTTTGAGTGTTGAGTTTGAGGAGTTCTTTATAGATCTTGACATCAGCCCTTTGTCTGTAATGTCAGTTGCAAATATCTTCTCTCATACCGTGGGTTGCCTCTTTGTTTTGTTGACTGTTTCCTTTGCTCTGCAGAAGCTTTTGATCTTGATGAAGTCCCAAAAGTTTATTTTTGCTTTTGTTTCTTTTGCTTTTAGAGACATATCTTGGAAGAAGTTGCTGTGGCTGATATTGAAGAGGTTACTGCCTATGTTCTCCTCTAGGACTCTGATGGATTCCTGTCTCACGTCGAGGTCTTTTATCCATTTCGAGTTTATCTTTGTGTACGGTGTAAGAGAATGGTTGAGTTTCTTTCTTCTACATATAGCTGTCCAGGTTTCCCAGCACCATTTATTGAAGAGACTGTCTTTTTTCCACTGTATATTTTTTCCTGCTTTGTCGAAGATTATTTGACCATAGAGTTGAGGGTCCATATCTGGGCTCTCTACTCTGTTCCACTGGTCTATGTGTCTGTTTTGTGCTGTCTTGGTGATCACAGCTTTGTAGTAAAGCTTGAAATCAGGCAATGTGATGCCCCCAGTTTTGTTTTTCTTCTTCAACATTTCCTTAGCAATTCGGGGTCTCCCCTGGTTCCATAAAAATTTTAGGAATGTTTGTTCCAGCTCTTTGAAAAATGCCAGTGGAACTTTGATTGGGATGGCATTGAAAGTATAGATTACTCTAGGCAGTGTAGACATTTTAACAATGTTTATTCTTCTTTTTTTTTTAAGATTTTTATTTATTTATTTGACAGACAGAGATCACAAGTAGGCAGAGAGGCAGGCAGAGAGAGAGGAGAAAGCAGGCTCCCCACTGAGCAGAGAGCCCGATGTAGGGCTCGATCCCAGGACACTGGGATCATGACCCGAGCTGAAGGCAGAGGCTTTAACCCACTGAGCCACCCAGGCGCCCCAACAATGTTTATTCTTCTGACCCATGAGCATGGCATGCTCTTCCATCTTTATGTGTCTTCTTTAATTTCTTTCATGTGTGCTCTGTAGTTCTTCAAAATCCTTTGCCTCGTTGGTTAGGTTTATTCCCAGGTATCTTATGGTTCTTGGTGCTATAGTAAATGGAATCTATTATCTAATTTCCTTTTCTATTTTTTCATTGTTAGTGTATAAGAAAGCAACTGATTTCTGTACGTTGATATTGTATCCTGCCACATTACTGAATTGCTGTAAGAGTTCTAGTAGTTTGGGGGTGGAGTCATTTGGGTTTTCCATATAAAGTATCATCGCATCCACCGAGAGAGAGTTTGACTTCTTTATTGCCAATTTGGATACGTTTTATATCTCTTTGTTGTCTAATTGCTGTTGCTAGGACTTCTAGTACTATGTTGAACAACAATGGCGAGAGTGGACATCTTTGTCATGTTCCTGATCTCAAAGGGATGGCTGTCAGCTTTTCCCCATTGAGGATGATATTCACTGTGGATTTTTCATAGATAGATTTTGTGAAATTGAGGAATGTTCCCTCTATCCCTATAATTTGAAGCGTTTTAATCAGGAATGGATGTTGTATCTTGTCAAATGCTCTTACTGCATTAATTGAGAGGACCATGTGGTTCTTCTCTCTTCTCTTATTGATTTGTCCTATCACATTGATTGATTTGCAAATGAATCCTTGCATCCCATGGATAAATCCCACCTGGTCTTGGTGGATAATCTTTTTAATGTACTGTTGGATCCTATTAGCTAGGATCTTGTGGAGAATCTTGGCATCCATATTCATCAGGGCTATTGGTCCAAAATTCTTTTTGGTGGGGTCTTTGCCTGGTTTGGGGATCATGTTGGCCTCATAGAAAGAGTCTAGAAGTTTTCCTTCTGTTTTTATTTTTTGAAACAGCTTCAAGAAAATAGGTATTATTTCTTTGAATGTTTGGTAGAATTCTCCAGGTAATCCATCAGGTCCTGGGCTTTTGTTTTTTGGGAGGTTTTTGATCACTGCTTCAATCTCATTACTAGATATTGATCTATTCAGGTTGTCAATTTCTTTCTGATTCAGTTTTGGAAGTTTATAGGTTTTCAGGGCAGCAACCATTTCCTCTAGGCTGCTTAACTTATTGGCATATAACTGTTGATAATAATTTCTGATGATTGTTTCTATTTCTATTTCATAATTTTATTAATTTGAGTCCTCTCTCTTTTCTTTTGGATTAGTTTGGCCAGTAGTTTATTGTTCTTATTGATCCTTTCCAAAAACCAGCATCTAGTTTTGTTGACGTGTTCTACTGTAATTCTGGTTTCTATCTCATTGATCTCTGCTCTAATCTTGATTATTTCCCTTCTTGTGCATGGAGTTGGCTTAATTTGTTGTTGATTTTCCAGTTCTTTAAGGTGTGAAGAGAGCTGGTGTATTCTGGATTTTTCAATTTTGGATAAAACAACAGGACCCATCCATATGTTGTCTAGAAGAGACCCATTTGGAACCTACAGATACATACATCCAGACTGAAAATGAGGGGATGGAGAAGAATTTTTCATGCCAATGGGCCTCAAAAGAAAGCTGGGATAGTGATTCTTATATCAGATAAATTAGATTTTAAACTAAAGACTGTAGTCAGAGATAAAGAAGGACACTACATCATTCTTAAAGGGTCTATTCACCAAGAAGATCTAACAATTGTAAATATTTAAGCCCCCAATATGGGAGAAGCCAACTATATAAGACAACTGTTAATTAAGATAAAGAGTCATATTGATATGAATACATTAATAGCAGGGGATCTTAACATGCCACTCTCAGTAATAGGTCATCCAAGCAGAAAATCAATAAAGAAACAAGAGCATTGACTGACACATTGGACCAGATGGACCTCATTGATATATGCAGAACATTCCACCTTAAAACAACAGAATATTCATTCTTCTTGAGTGCACATGGAACTTTCTCCAGAATAGACCACATACTGAGTCACAAATCAGGGCTATATCAATACCAAAAGATTGAGATTATTCCCTACATATTCACAGACCACAATGCTTTGAAATTGGAACTCAACCAAAAGAAAATTGGGGGAGGTATTCAAATACTTGGAAGCTAAAGACCACTCTGCTTAAGAATGTTTGGGTCAAGCAGGATATCAAAGAACTTAAACAATTCCTGGAAACCAATGAGAATGAAGACACATCGGTCCAAAACCTATGGGGTACGGCAAAGACAATCCTAAGGGGGAAATGCATAGCCATCCAGCCCTCACCCAGTTCTGCTTTCAAATTTGGATTTCTGCATTGAGGCCCAGGCACAGAGCAGGCAGTGACTAAGGGGCTCTGAGTAGCTCTCCACCATCGTTTTCCTTCTAGACCAGTCTGTACCTACTAGCCAGAATTGGGATCTCTTCCTGTTAGTGTAGTTTTACCCGAAGAACAGTAACCCATCAGGAGGGTTCAGAACACACATATGTCATACCTTCACTGATCACAGCCAACATCCATCATGGAGAGAGGCCTTTCTGTCTCACAAGTAGCAGTGAGGTTTGGGGAGCTGGGTCAAAGAGTGTACTCTGGAGCTGTTTGTAGCTTGAGGCTTCCATTGGCCAGACTGTTAGTACACACCTGAGCTCATGGTCCCAGCTGCTTTACCTGCCCCTGGACATATGGAGGTTAACAGTTTCAATATGCACAATAAGTGGCTTAATTTTCAAATCCAGTGAGGTATCATTTTGTCTACAGGTACTACATCATTTGTCTACAGGTACTACACCAAATAAATAGAGATGTCTTATCTTCTTCCTTTTTGTATTTCAAATGCTTACTTATATGTTGCCTCCTTTTATATTCCTAACCCAGGTAGCTGCATATTACCAACTGACCAAGAACATAATAACTGCCTTTCAACCAACTTCTATATTAATAAAACTAGAATCATAATATCACACCTATGAGTTAATGTTTATTTAGATCCCACTTTGTAAATGATTCTGTTTTGAGCATCATTAGCTGTTTTGAGCAACCATTAGCTCTTTGCATACAACAAATCAACGACACAATATTTTTATTATTGCCATTTCATAGTTAGGAAACTGAGATAGACAATGTTAAATAGTCTGCCCAAGGTCACACAACAAATAACAAAGTTAGGGGTGGGAGGTTGGGGCAACCTGAGGGTTTTGAAGGGTCAGGGGTGGGAGGTTGGGGGAACAGGTGGTGGGTAATGGAGAGGGCACGTTTTGCATGGAGCACTGGGTGTTGTGCAAAAAGAATGAATACTGTTACGCTGAAAAAATAAATAAAATGGGAAAAAAAAATAAAAAAGAATTCACACCCGGCCTGTCTGGCTACATTGCCCACACTTTTACCATTCCATTCGGACAGCTTCGTTAATAAGGAATAATGAAGAGAAGTGAAAGCACTTGGGAAATGCAGTATACTTTGTAAAATTGCTTTCTGACATGTAAAATCAAATGCCTGACAAAACATCCCATGCTTGTGTGTGTGGATGTGTAGATACACCCATATAAATATGTGTATATGTGTACGTACATACCCACACATGTATATAAGGGGTGTGTGTGTGTGTGTGTGACTTGAGGAAAAGAACAATAAGGCTTGAAGATCTAACATTCATCTAAACTAGAGTCCTAGTATAATGAGTTAAAGTATTACAGGATTATACCTATTTGAATATTCTGACATAATTAATGAGACTAGTTATTTTTTCCAAGTAACCTAAATTCACATTGAAATAAATAATCTCATAAAAGGCTCTTTTTTTAACCTTCTTAGTATTCAAGTCTTTTCTTCACATGCGTAGTTGGCAAACTGTTTACTCAGGTATCCCTGTACCAGTCCCCTTAGGCCCCTTCGCCAAGTTGAGGGAAGTGATTCAGTATCACCTCAACATCTGAAGCCTTTTGTCTAGCCCTGTGATCAGTCCAGCTTCTGGATACCCTTCCTCCAGAAAGTTCCTAAATGGACCACTCCACTGGTTTGCATTCCTAAGTGTACTTATCTAAGGTTCCTAACTCTTTTTGTACCCTGGTTCTTTTCCAAAATCCCAAGTTGCTTGAGGATTGAGACTTTTTCTTCCTTCCAAAGGCTGTAGCAGACATCATAAAAATAAAAGGGTGTCAGCAAACTGTGGCCTTATTATTGATCTTCCACTTGCCTATTATGATGCTTTAGGCAAGTCTTCTACTTGCTTTTAGACGAGGCATTCCTCTGTAACACAGAAGGGCAAAGCTGGTGCCACTCTCTGGGGCTTTGTCGGGACCACAGAGCTAGTTACAGCAACACAGAGGAAGCACCAGGGTGGCTGGTTGGAGTACATCTCAAGGACCTACTATGTTCAGATGAATTGCATTTAGGTCCTGCATCTCCTTGATAGGGGTTACTGTTCTTTGGATAAAACTACTCTAATGCTAAGAGAGGCAGACCTTAGTTTGCTTCTGTAAGAACATGACAATGGCCAGATATTAGCTTTGGGGCTCCTGGGGGGGTCATCTGTCTGAAATCCCCCTGTAAGAGCCTAAGGTCAGGAAGGCAACTAGCAATTATTAAGTGCCTGGTACGATCTGGACACCATGCCAGGAGCTTTCAGTTGTGATATAATTCAAGCCTCACAACAATCATGTGGATTATGTACAACAAATACCCATACTATCTATATGGTATGGGTAATAAAACCAAAGCTTATTTAGAAGTAGCCTTGTTAAAGTCAGCCAATGAGCATTAAAACTGACACTTGAACTCGGGTTTACGTCACTTGCAAACTTGTATTTGTTTCATTTATTTTGCATTCTGTCTCTTCAGATGTAGCACAGTGGTGCCCACTGTAATTGTACTCATTCAGAACCAATAGTTCATAATCTTCGCCACTGCCTTTGGTTTTCCTAAACCTGGCTTAGCCTGTGGCACCCTTGCTTTGCTTTTATAAATAAAATAGCTTATCAGTCAAAGGAACAGAGAAGCTCATGTATATGGAGAAAATTTTTAGACAAAGGCTCAAGCATGCAGGAAAGCTGGTGCCACAAAATTTCATTTTATTTCACCAAAGTACTTATTTTTGACTGTAATACTTCTAACTCTTTTACTTATGCTTTGAGCAAAAATGTTCACATTCCTTTTTCTTCATACACACTAAAATGCAATAGAATTAGGTTTAAAAGCAATGTATTCTTCGAGGCAAAATAAATTACAAGCAAGTCTTGCAGATAGTTGCTAGGTAAATTGATTTCTGTATACAAAATGTTTTCTCTCTGATTTGTTGATAAAATTTTAATGTTATACATGTTAGAACTATTAAACACATCCTCCAAGCATGGAGCTTTTATTGGTGTCATGGTTTCCCCTTTTATCACTTGTTTTTTTAAGACTTTCACATTATGTTGAAAATTGGGCAGATCACGGTGATGTGAAATAGGATGCTAACTATTACCAAAGGGATCTCATTGCATTATCTTTACTTTCTGCTCTGAGCATTAGGTCAGAGCATGGAAAATAACCAGCCTGTTCTAGGTGTACTTTAAGGAAAATAGATGAATACGTCTTTGGAGCCTGTTAAAATTTGGATTTAATATCAAAGCATGATGTTTTTGTGAATCTAGAGACTTACCAAAAAAAAAAAAAAAAGAAAAAAAAGAAAGAAAGAAAGAAAAAAGGAATGCAGGAAAGGCTGCTTCAGCAGATGGGCTAAAATTATATTAAAATCTAAGTGGCGGTCAAGTGAGGTCCTGCGGTCAGTGGTAGCATCTGTCGATCGTGACTGAGCAGAAAGTAGGTGGCAGGGTTAAAGGCAGGTTCAAAGTAGGACAGCACACACCACACATATTATTTGCAGCTGTTAGTCATCTATTTAGATTTATTTCCTGCAATTCATTTAAGAACATGGAGCCCTGGGTTATTTGTGGTGATTGTGCCATACTCTGAACACAAAAGGTAGACTGGTATCGGGCCTTATGTGATCCCATTTTACTGATCAGGAATGATCTTCTTCCTACTCTTTGGCACCTAAATCCTTGTCAGTTTGACTGCCTGGATTGATATCTACCCCAGTCAATCAGTATGTAGCAAGTGAGCATCCATCTCGTTTGCTAGGCACTATTACAGGGACATATTAAAAGGCTAAGAAGAATGCTAGAGGTAAGGAAGCCAACTGAGAGTCCATGTTATTAAAGAAGGCTTCCAGAACACGTATGACTTGAATTGCAGGGAATTTGGGTTGGCATGAGGTTTTCCAAATTTCAGATTTTTCTTCCACCTGTATGATTATTTATTTTCTATTAATAAAAAGAGTGCTGTTAACGTAAATCAATTTAAACAGGAAATGTCATATCTTTGAAATCAGTTTTTATGTATATTATATATTTCATATTTTTTCCTAAATTTAAGCTGTTAAAACAACAAGAACAAAGACAAAAATGAAACAATATTTCAAAATTGAATTTCTTACCTATTGTCTGCCTAAGGCTCTGAATCTAAAGTCTACTTCAATTTTGCTAAAAAGGTATATTAGCTCAGATATAGTGACCTCCTAAACCCCAAATGAGACTTGTCTTCACATAATCAGCAGCATTGAAAGAGAATTGAAAAGAGAATAAATCTCTCATTATGTGATTCAATGACATTTAAAGCCTTACACACATACCGCTGGCATGAGTACATATCTTACACTGGAAGTCAATGTAGTATTAGTTTTTTACAAACTACACTTTGAACATATTGAATAATTGGAAAGATGAAAAGGAGGAAGTTAAATTAAAAGGAAAACAAAACTGCAAGTTAACGTAGTGGGAGTCCTCTACCAAGGTGTTTCTGGAAGACCATTAAACCCTTCTAAGCTGGACTTGTTTCTTCCTTAAGCTTCTATTCACTAAAATCTACACTTAACTTAGGTAAGACTTGTTTCCCTCCGGATAATGTAGTCTCATTTTGTGTAGAAACAATGTCTGACACTTCTGTTACCCCCCTCAGCAACCAGAACAAATGACATAATGTAAACAAAGGAAATGGTATTTACCTGGAGTATATGTTGAGAAGTAGCTGCACTCATATATAACTAAAGAAAAATCATGGAGATAGCCATTGTTTGCCATTTAGTTATCACTCCATGGGTGAGAGTATCTGAATAAAGAATGCATAGGTAGGACTGAATCCATAATCGAGTTGGCTTCCCAGTCGCAGACATGATAAGGGCCTTCATCTACACTCGAAGAATTAGCACAAGAACTAATCTGAGTTCAGTTCTCAGGACTCTTCTCAGCTTATTCACTAGATGTACTTGGAATATGTTGTATCTCTTCAGCAGTCTTTCCTGCCATTGGGTAGACAATAATATAATTACTGAATTTCTAAAATACTATGAAATTCATTGATGTGGAATTTTGGATAAAAGAATCAAGGTCATTCAACATTTGGAATGTACTAAATAAACCATAGAAACTGGTGTACCTTAAAATGAGATAATTACTCTTACAGAACCACCTTTGAGGGACTAGATAAAGCTATATATATTACATATTCTATATACTACTACATATTCCAATATAGATAATGGTTTTAGATATAATCATTCAAATGGAAATAGTCCATGCTTTGAACGACAGCATAGAGGGAATAAACCATGAAAAGAAAATGAAAAGTATAACCTTAAGCCCAGTAAAACCCATACTGCTATCCTCTCCCTTGTGTACATTCCTGTGAGGGACACTGATGGACAGCTGCCTTGCATGACTTTCTAGAAAATGTATTAGAAAGTGCTACTAAATATTAGAGAATAAGCTCATGAGTGCATTTATGCACATGTGCGTGCGCGCACGCCAACGCGCACGCACACACGCACACACACACACACACACACTGACTTTGGCCTGAAAAAACTTTCATGGAGAACCTAACAGTGAAAACCCTTCAGCAGTCTTTGCTCACCCCCCCCCCCAGCCATCCCATCTCTGCAGTCCATCCCTAATGCTATCTAGTGAAAAGGAAAGGCAGCCTGCTTCCATTGTTCCTCTGTTTAAGTGAGATAAGATCCTCACTCTGTACATATTTTCGCTTTATCTCCACAGTCCTTGTGTCTCAGCTTGTTCTTTGAGTTTAATGACTTTTTTTCTTGCTTTGTTTTGCTTCTTCCTATCTCTTTGGGTTATGAGATCTTTACTGATTTCAGGAGTTGGTACTTTTTTTCTTCTTTGAGTCTCTTCTTTGTTCATTGTTAACTGGCTGATTTAAAAAAAAAAAAAGTGTGTCCAAAGCATATGGAAATTCTATTTCTCCTCCTTTGTTAGTTCAGCTTGCCTTTAGAGACTAACAACAATTCAAATTTATTTTCATAGACTGTTTTGGCCATTTAGTGATACCCTTGCATTCATTCTCCTTCCCACCCAAACACTGCTTCTTTCAACAAAGACTTAAATTGGCAGGTCCTTTTTGTAAATAAAATAATTTTGAATTAAAGTAACAGCATGTGATGTGTCTATAACTGCCTTACATCTTGTTTCTTCACCAGTGAGACACACATACATCCCTCATCTTTGTCTATAAGTTCTAAGTGTTACAATTTCATATGAAGAGATGATTTTTTTTTGGAATAAAGCTGACTGCTCTGTTTCAGAATTGGTACAGTTTTGTTTTGTTTTCTTTTTTCATATCACAAGTTCATGTCTGTAAGCCACCCTTAGCTCTAAGGGTGGTGAACCAGGAGAATGACAATAAATGGAATGAAATACAAGAATAGCTTATAATTCCAAGATTAGAGGATAACCTAAGTGGGAAGTTGCCAATGCATAAATTAGCAAAACCAAAAGCCTTGCTTGGATAAGAATTTGAATGAAGAATCAACACTTAAACTTGATGATCTGATTAACCTGAATTCAGATGCAAAAAACATATAGAAGATATACTTTATGCCCAGAAATGTGCCAAGGATATTAAAGGATAAAATATAATCAACATTTATTATCTTTGGCCCTAAAAGAACTTATGATCTAGCTGGAGAACCTATATTTGAAAACATAAAGCCAGAAGACAATCTAATAGGAATATAATTAAGTGTGTAATGTGCATTGGAGGTTTTTTATGTTATGGAAGTCAGAGAGAACAGAGATTATCACATGTGTCAGCACTGTCAGGAAAGGCACTGTGGAAACCCAAGAAAGCATGCAGAACATGGTTATATGAAGGGGGCACTATATGGATACTGCTGGCCCTGAAATTCCTTTCATAGGCATAATTGGTGGGGGAAAAATAATAATTACGAATAAGATATAACACTGGACTTAAATCCCCCTGTAGACCAAAATCAAGAAACCTAACCTTCATAAGCTATCTTGTGATAAAACTCTAAAATTACAATTAATGTGCCTGTTTTTAAAAAGGCTAAGTAAATATGATCAAACAAAAATCTATCATGTCCATTTTATCTATGCTACTATAACAACAATATATTCCTATCTGATACAGACTGCTCCCTCCCTGAGGAATGCAGTCAGTATAGTCACATGGAGACTATAGACTATTCATGTATAGTAGTCTTTAATGGCACCTGTGTTCCAGAGAACATGATATTAAGTATGTATATACTTCTAATACTGCCCCTTCCAATAAAATATCTTAATCTCAACTTCTGATTAAAAATATACAAATAAGTTTAGGATCTAATGATGGATCAAATTAGACGTTTGTATATATATAAGTTTGGATTATAAAGTAGAGGTTTTTATTTAAAAAAAGAAGAAGAAGGAGAAAGAAGAAAGAAGAAAAAGGGAAGAAATAGGAGAAAAGAAGAGGAAGAAGAAGCTGCTAGAAATCATGGTATTACCTTGGAGTTCCATATCCAGGATGGTGCAAGCATATGATAATGTCAAGAAAGCTTTGAGCAAAAGCTAACTGTGAACTCTGCACTGGAGTTTGGCAAAGCCCTGTTCTTGATACTCTATATTCTGTTGATGGTTGGTAGTACTCTTGAAATGCTCAAGTGACACAAGTCTGGCGGGGATATTGACTATCACAATAGCCTAAAATGATAAGTGAAAACTGAGAAGATGAAATTTGGCAAGAATATGTATAAAGAGTTATGTATAAAGAATGTATAAAGAGTTAGAGGGTTCTTGGGATTAAAAAATAGATGACTCAAAAGAATCACAAAGTTTAAAAAAATCTACAATATCAACAATTAAAATGAATGTTTTGTTAATCGATGATCTCTGCATCTCTGAAAATATCCAAACTTTGGATGATACTTAAAGAATTCTTGTGCTAAGAATTAGGAATTTGTGGGAAGTCAGCTATGGCTATCTACTGAAGCTGCTAACATCACCAGAGTTGCCTTTGCATCTGGGTAAATTGAATCATTTCCAGGTCACCAGCCTACCCAGTCCTGGGGCTGAAAGATGTGGAGCACTTTGGCATGAAAACTGGAATTACCAGAAACAAACAGAAACTTATGATAAGAAATTACCCCTGTGAACTTCCAATGACCTTCCTCTTGCATTTCATAGGACAACCATCCATAATCGCCTTATTCCCATGGACGTGCTTTACTCCTGTTGTGGTTGGGAACTTCAGTAGTAAATTTCTTATTTATCATCAGGTTTGTACAGAAGTAACCACATCCAAACCACCTACCCAACTAATATTAGTAATGTCCTTTTACTTCCTGATTAAAGTGCAAAGTGCTTTAAACATTCAGTGTAAACACATTTGTTTATTTCTTTTTAATTTGTGAGGCTACTTTGCTGGCAGAGACCAGAGTAGAGGAATCCAAGATGTATTGATTTCTTTCTTCATGACTATTTAATCGGTTAAAGTGTGCGCCACTTGCAAGTGCCAAGATGCTGGTTACATTTTAATAAATGTCCTCTTTGGTCGATCAATACTTCTCAGCCCAAAAATAAATAAATAAATAAAAGTGCTGTTCTCTCATGAGTTAATGGGGAGAAAATCTTTTTACTATCGTCAGTCATCATGACAAACAAGAATATGAAAAGTGTTAATGAAATGACCAACTGTCTATAAAATAAAAGACTTGCAAGACAGTCTCCTTTCTTCCCTTAATTTGATGAAACAAAATGGAAAATTACACTAGTGCCCATCCAGCGTGAAATGATGTTAACAAGCAGAAAACAAATGCTATAATGAAGGACTTCTAGGATGTACTATGTATAGTCTTACTTGTAAAGAGGGAATTACTGGGCAGAACTCTAGCCCTGAGCAACATCCCACCCCCTACTGAGGAGAATCACAGCTACCATCACGTCCCTCGGGAAGTAGAGCCATTCGGCACAATAGGACAAATTGATGTTCACAGCATAATAATTATCCATGTGCTGCAAACAATAGGCCACACAATTACCAACCAGGGCAATGCCCTACACAGGCAGAGTGAAGTTGCAAAATGAAGTGATTGTACAGATAATTGAGGCAATAGCCCCACAATAAAGGGATGTGCACAACTTGTTATTTATTGGGCTTTGTTTGGGAAGGAAGAGTTACAAATAACTGAATTTTCCAGAACACCAAAACTTACTATTTGAGCACAAAATGTTTCATTTTTCAAATACATTCACTGCAAATGGATAACTTACATAAAATATATGACCAATTCCTTTGCCTTTTTAAGCAGAGGATATAAGTATGATTCTATCTTGGTAGCTCTCTTGATTAAACAAACAAACATATCTTTTGCTAAGGAAAGATAACCCAGAAACTACTACCTGGGCTCTCCTCCACATTCATATAACATTTCCCTGTATGCTGCATAAGGATAACATGAGGACACCTAAAAACGCTTTAAGCCCTCAGTTGAAAGAGTCAACAGGTTCCTACGTAAATACCTCAAGTACAAGGTAGCATAACCCAAAGGCATTCCTAAAATGAAAAGGGGCACAGTTGAAGATGGTTTAAATAGTTTGATATCATGCTTGATGAACTTTTATTCTTTTCTTACTAGAGAATGGAACGTAGTGGGAAGATTTGGGATTGAAGAAGCAGCATAACGTAGCGGTGGGTCATGACACTGTTGTGAGCCTCCGATTGCCTGGGCTCAAACTTCATCTAGCACTTAATGACCAAGTGTTCCTGGAAATCTTAACTTGAATCTTTCTAAAATCTTGGATTCTGTCTACAAAATAGGAATGATTAAGATCCTTGCACTGTTGAGATTTTTAAATAAGATCATGCAAAAACATTTAGCCTTTCCATTGGCACTTATTAAGGGCCCTATAAGTGTTAGCAATTTAAGTAAGAAAAAGAGGAATAAATTTGATTAAATTGGAATCCAGAGATGTGCATATAAATGACAAGCAGGAGAAAGACTTATAAAAGGCAGTGGAATGATAACAAAAACTAAAGGAAGGAGCAAAGGAAGAGAGAATTCAGGAGACACCATGGCCTTGACCATGAAAAAAAAAATCACTATTTCAGTATTAATAAATATTGATTGAACAATACCACAGACAATACACAATGCCAGATACTATCAAATTACATAAGATAGCTTACTTTGCACCAGCATCTTTGAGATGGAATTTGTCATTATCATTGCATACATAAGGAAACCAAAACTGAGAATAAAGGAATACTGTAGGCAATACTGTAAGATTCTAACATATTTAAATATATTGTCTTTTCGCTCTAAATCCAATGTGCTCCTCAACTTATCTCAAAGTTTGTATATATATGTGTGTGTGTGTGTGTGTGTGTGTGTGTATTTTTTTTCCTTCCTTTTCTCTCCTCTTTCTGATCCAGTTTCTCCTTCTCCTGTGTTTTCTGAGCATTCCCTGAGTGTGAATCACTGAAATGAGAGGATAATTAAAATTAGATCTCTACCCTTAGAAATTTTACAGTCTATTGGAGAACAAAAGCATGTGAAAATATGCATAAAATATAACAGATGACTTCTCTAACAGGGATATGAACAAAATGCCATTGTTTCTCACATCTACCTCTCTGCCTAAAATGCTTTCTCTTCCTTTCCAGGCTCCCTGATCATTATATCCATCTTTCAAATTTCAGGTCAAATTTATCCTCCTCTTCCATAATTCTACCCACACAATGATCTCCTTCTTCCTTCCATGATTTATAGTCTACACTCAAAGAACCTGTTAGATACACAGTACAAGGATCCACCCCAGAGTTTAAGATTTAGTATCTGGGATGGGCCCTGGGAATTTGCACTTTAACAAGTTTTAGATGATCCTGAGGCTACCAATCCAAGAAACATGCTCTGGGCACCACTGGCTCACTCCTACGGCATGTGGCAAACATTTCCCCCTGGTCTTAGCTGATGTTCCCATTGTATATGCCCAATTCCCTACTCAGTCATTTTGTTCCTTGAATCCAAGGAATATTTCTTTTTATTCTTTGTACTTTCCACAGCTAGTAGCATGGTATAACAGTCAATAGCATGTGTCTAGGAAATGTGTTCTACTTGATTGGTTCATTGGTAGAGTGATTGACTGAGCGAGGTGACTGTTTATCTCCCGGCACCTTCCACCTCTCATGACAACTCCACCCAGAGAAGCTTTTATGTGAACTCAGATTACTGTATGGAAATGGAGGTGAACATATGTAGATATTTGTATTATCGTATCTATCAAATAAGATCTCTCAAATAATGATACTTACAAACTTTTCTTCATGCTTATTTGCAGGGTAATACATAGACAGTTGCCTTGGAAACACTCACTCTGAATATTCTAAATTTTCTATAATGGAAAATCTTGCCTTTGCCTTATCACTTACACAGTCTCCCTCATTTTTGTGTTTTGCTGAGAATACATAATGAGATCTGAATGCTGATAAATGTCATTTTTGAGGACATAATTATTGTATTCATCTATTATGCTTTTCATAAACCCATTTTTCTCAGTTGAGCTTCTGAAGGGCAATTAGCTAATAAGAAATAAATTTTTAACTAATGCTATTTATAGTTGTGTTTTAACTGACCTCTCTGTAGTGTCCATTTCTTTTTTACTAGTGCATTTAAAAAATCATTTTTTATTAGTCCTCCCCTCTATAAATCAGAATTAAAGTTGACATTTTCACATTTGATTTTGGGAAACACAAGTAGAATTAGGCAACTTTTCAGGACATAACCACTGAACACAGACTTGCCTTAACAATTCTGAGTATACCGATATTCAGAAGTTGCATTTTCTACTAGACTCAGCAGAGTCTCCATTAGTTATTGTTACTGTTTACTCAGTTTTGAGCTAAACTCTCCCAGAGTGCCAATTAGATCCTGAGAGCAAGTCCACACACCACAAGGTGAAGAACAAGTTTGACAATTATCCTATTAATTTGATCTATGTTTACATGTAGATGGTCAAACCAGATAATTCAGTACACATAACTCACCCAAAGGACTTATTATCTGGATTGGTTATCTACATAGATCAAATTAGACCCTAATAACTCCCAAACCTCCACTTTACTTTATGTCCTATAGACATAACCAAAGGTGATTCTACCTGTTATAGCCCATGCATGGCAACCTATCTATCTGTGGAAAAGTGTATTCAACTTTCAAAGTTATCACATATTTACAAAAAAGTTCCTGAAGTCTGAAGATGTCAAAAAAAAAAAAAAAAAAAGCTACTAATGGGTTATTATTACATTTATCTTCCTGAGATCTACCGGAATATACATTTTTTTTTTTTAGGTTTGAATTGCCATGATCTTTCTTTTGCATAGCATGAACCCTAAGATTGGTTTAAATATCAGTCAGGGGTCATCTGACCACTTATACACAGATGCCTGTACTTGTCAATGACAAGTGTTTTACACTTGGTCTTGTCTTAGCTATGGGAGTCTGCTGGAAAGAATGTTAAATCAATCTAAGTACATCAGGTTGAAAGGAATTATTCAGGTGTCCCTTCTTTTACCATTGGCAGTGTCTGGCCACTGCACACTTCAAAGACAAAGAATATTCATTTATGTATCAGCAGAGCCTTTCTGAAGCATAGTAAGCATCCAATAAATGATTGAATAAATATGAATATTACAGACACTAAACATAAATATTGTAGGAAAAAAAGAAATAACAATGAGGAGGAAGAAATATCATAGTAAGATCACTAATCACACCACCCTAAGGTAACCACTATTGATATTTCGGGCCATTCTTCTAGAAATGGTTTAGTATATACTTTATGTACTTTTACCAGTATATTCTTTAGTATATACTTTATGTACTTGGAAGAGCTTTGTAAACCTTTTTTATAAGTCAGTATATCACTCTTTTCCATACAAATAAATGTACTTCTGTCACTGTGAGAGACCTGGTTTGCACTAGTGTTAATATGTCTTCTTATCAATGCCATGCTCCCCACCCTTGTGTAGGTGCATACCTCTTTCCATTGTGGCTTTGGCACCCTTATATGGAGCTTCCTCCACTGCCCTTCCTGCTTGGACTTTAACCCCTTTTGCCAGGCTGCCTCCCACTGAGACCTTCTTGGACCCCAACAGCAGGGATTCTCTCATCATACTTAGGCTCTGACAGCCATTCTGGGATATTTTTATGTGTGGGTGTCCTTCCCACCCTGCTCAAGCTCTGGTATCCTCACCTGGCCACCATCCCATGTGCACAACCTTCTCTCTTGCACGGGGTTCTCAATCCTCATACTGGATTTCCTTCCTTTATGGAAGCACTGCTCACTCTGTTTGAGTTCTTACATTTCCTCTGAGGCATTAGTGGCTCTTCTCAGCCCCTATATTATGGCTTACCCTGTTCAGTCCCACCTAATAGACTTAGGACTGAGTTGTTTAGGAGCGGAAGGGAAGGGAAAGTGAGGGGAAGGAAAGGGTGACAAAGGGTGACAAAGAAGAAAAGACCTCTTTTTATAAAAAGTAAATAAATAGGGGTGCCTGGGTGGCTCAGTAGGTTAAGCCTCTGCTTTCGGCTCAGGTCATGATCTCAGGGTCCTGGGATCAAGCCCTGCATCGGGCTCTCTGCTCAGCAGGGAGCCTGCTTCCCTTCATCTCTCTGCTTGCCTCTCTGCCTACTTGTGATCTCTGTCTGTCAACTAAATAAGTAAAATCTTTAAAAATAAATAAATAAATAAGTAAGAATCCGGCACTGAACTACGTGTTTTGCCATATTATCTCATTCAAATCAAGACATGCTCCTCCAGAATGTGTACCACAATTATTGTTACCAATCATTGTTAATTTTATTTTTATCAATTATGTAACTGATCTTATAGACATTGAAAAGAACTTTTCTACTATCAGAGTATAAGTCATAAAGATAGAATTTGAATATTCACTTGTCTAATACCAAACCATGTTCTTAACTATAAGATATAATGCATCTCCTTCTGTAGTTTTAACCCTTGGTTTTTACATGGCTGTTTTAGAAGAAAAATTACATCAATTTTTCCATTTTAAATGTGTAATTTTACTAAAATAATGCAAGTTAACAATTCTACTCCTTTATTTTTATTATGCTATGATAATCTCATTTAATTATTTTCCTTTTTACTTTTATTGACTTACCATGTCTCTTAATGTATCTTATTTACTTTTTATTTTTATTTTGCCACTTAATCTTATTTATTTTATGCCCTTTTCTCTTTCTTGCTATTTTATCTTTTTGGTATGTTTTCATAAGCACTGCTTCCTACTCTTAATACGTTTTTACCATGTCTCTAGTAGTGGAAAACAAGACAAACAAAAAATCACCCAGAAAGAGAGGGACTGTGAGAGTATAACAGGACCTTGCAAGAAGGTCTCCTCTTGGCCAGTTCCTCCCGCTATTCACCAGAGCGCCCCTTTTCTCTTCATATAAGCTACATTATTGATTCAAAGTCAATTAAAAAAAAGATCCTATAATCATTATATCCATCTACAAAATGAGAAGGATGAAAACTTTTGTTTATTTATTTTTTTTTTTAAGATCTTTTATTTATTTATTTGACAGATAGAGATCACAAGTAGGGAGAGAGGCAGGCAGAGAGAGAGAGGAGGAAGCAGGCTCCCAGCCAAGCAGAGAGCCCGATGCGGGGCTCAATCCCAGGACCCTGGGATCATGACCTGAGCGAAAGGCAGAGGCTTTAACCCACTGAGCCACCCAGGCGCCCCAAAACTTTTGTTTATTTATTAAGCATGGGGACTTACTTTCAAAGCAAATCCTGTATATAGACCAAGCATGGAACCTAGAAAACAACCTTAAGCTTACTAGATTAAGTTGTAGTTAGGGGGATGGATGGGAAGTCTGGAGACCTGCCTATTCTAGGCCTCTGCCTTGGTCTGCCTCCCTAGTAGACTCTGCAAAAGTTCTTTATTAATCCTAAAATCTTCTCTTTATACTACTAGAAAAGCTAGTGTTAGCATTCAGTGGTTCTCGAACATGAACATGCATCAGAAAAAAATTGGAGAGCTTGTTGAAGCACAAATTCCTTGACACCCTCTCCCCCAGAGATTCTGGTTTAGTAGATCTGTGATGGGGCCCAAAGAGCTGTTCTTCACGCAAGTTCCCAGATGCTTCTGATGCTATGCTCCAAGGACCACACTCTGAGTAACACTGGTTTAGACTATTACCTAGAACATTCATAGCCACAAAATACTATGCTCTATCTCCAGTTTCTCTTCACTCTCTAAGTTCAATCACAAAAATATTTATTCTCAACTTGTCCTTCATGCCTTTGTTGTTAAAGCATTTTTGCCTGGGTCTTATGTTATGCAGGTGGAAGAATAAAATGGCCTAATTTCCACACCCAGAGATTGAAGAGAAAATGGTGACTTGATTCCATATTTGACTTTACTGTCCTCTCACAATTTTTTTCTACACTTTGTATAGCTAAGAAAAGAATCAAAATACATATGAACCACTAATGTTCCTGTTACTCTTCCTGGGTCCAAGAAGACCAATTTTTTAAAATAAATAGAGCTTATGCTAGTTCTTAAAATAATGGTTTGTATATATTGCATATTCTTTCCCTATAGAACTATATAGTAGTCTCTACAATGGAAAGACAGTCCAAGGTGTACACTCTTATAAGTTCTTCTGAACACCTGAAGTATCTACTAGACAATGTCCATTATCCCATTGAAAGGAAGTACACTAAGAAGTTCTTTTGTCCATTTCCAAATCTTGAACATTTCTTTCTTTTTTTTTTTTTGGTCAGTAAACGTAAATTCTCTTCCTCACATTGAGTTTTTTAATTTCCTTTTGTTGCAGTGTCTTTGTCTTTCATTAAAGACAGTTATACCCATATAACTTTATGTGGACTCTACAAAAGAAAATGGGAGGGGGTAGTTGTCACACAGGGGAATGAGGCCTGCTTCACCTCAGTGCCACTTGCCAAAGGACCTTCCTTAACACAGGAGGAGCAGACAGAGCAGCTCAGACCAAACTTCATGAGTTCTAGCAACTCAATGACTGTCAGCAACTAGGTCACTGGTGATTGGAAAGAATAGTCCAGTGAGTGCTCCCTGGGAAGGAAATTACCTTTGTATAGGGGACGACACTTTCCCCAAGAGAAATGGATGACTAATGACTGGATTTCAGGTGGGGATACACGTTGGTGTTGGAGAGGTTTTAGAGTGGGGGACCTGAATCAGAAGGAAAAAGCATAAGGATACTAAAGTAAAACCAACTACTGAGACATTTAATCCCGTTTGGCTCACATGTCAGCATACCTAACTGAAGAACCTGAGGGATTGTGGGTGTCCAGTGCCAGGCTGCTGGGTTCCAGTCCCGACTGAATGGGAGTTGTTAGGAAAACCTGCCTGATTTCACACCTACCTGCTAAAAGATGTTATCACCCTGCCAGCTCTCTGAAGGAGATAGCCGTTCTGGGAGAAGAAGAGCAGGCTGACAACCCTGAAATGTGCCCTGGGTTTTGCAGCTGGAAAAGACATAGATCAGAGTGGTGAGTCAAGAAAATCCTGTCCCACATGGATTCAGATAAATATGCAAGCACTGAGACATTAAGCCACCTTTGTCAGCAATCTTAGATCCTATTTTTTTTTTCTTTCCTGCTAAGTTCTTTTATTAGCCACAATGATAATGATGCTAATAATAATCTACTTATCCCAGCCTCTGGAATGATTCTTAATAATTTATGATCTCCATTTTCGTCGAAAATTCAGCACAATTCAGCCTAAAAAAAAGAAAAAAATGAAGTTACACACAGAAAATGAATTATGCACCAAATTGTAAATATTCCATTGCTTTTGCTGATCTGAAACTCCCCAAAGAAATATGAACACTTGATTTAAAATTCAGCTGCAGTGACATTTCCTAGCTGGAAAGAATACTTTCACAAATTCACAAGTATTTGCAAAAGATAACTTTTTTGGTGGATACTAGTACATTCTAATGTGTTTTTAAAAACTATCCTATGCTTATATTCCCCAAAAATGAATAAAATATTTCTTCGTGGAAGCTTGTTCTGTGAATAGACTTTTGCAGTGTTTCAGCCAGAGGGACTTTGCATTGGTAGGGATAACTTCGTGATGGTAAAGAGCTGTGTGACAACAGCTTCCTGCCTGGCAGGAGGTGTATAAATGCCTACTATTGCACCGCGGACTTAACCGGTAGGCATCTTGGCCAACTGATATGTCACAACCGAAAACTACGAGCCCGCTAAAGTCTGAAGGGAGATGGGAAGCTGACGTGTTGTGTTTTCACCACAGTTTCCAAACATAAAGAGCAAGTAAATTAAGCTCAGAAAAATGGGTTTTCTTCTTGTGAATTTTTGGTTCTTTATCTTTGTTTATCTTTCTGTTTTCTTTAAAACATTGCTCAACTAGGACAGGATTAGCTTCCATTCTTGACCTGCTATGTTAAATGATTTCTGATGAATCAAATATACCAACTGTCAAAGTATTTTAGTCACATGGGAGAATAAGTAGAAAATGCAGCTGAACCAACATCCTTCTTTATTTTGATGATTTTGAGAACACACAGATACATAAAACACATTATTGCACCTGAAGTATCTTGACACTGTAGTGAATAGTTGACATGAACAAATTTTTTTCCATATTAGTAATAACTGATCTATCACTAGTAATAGCTTCTACTGATATTAGTTGGTTTAATAGTCATTTAACACATACATAGTGACAATTTATTTCACAGCTTTTCATTTACTTTAATTGCAAAACCCTGGGAAATGGCTCGGCAGGGATAGTTTACCCCATTTTTTCTATGGATAAACTAAGGATTATGGAGTTTATAAATTAGAATTCTAGTTCCTGCTTCCTGCCATTAATCAGCTTAGTTGTCATTCAAGAGGAAGTCTATGGATTTTGGGGGCCAGAGTCACCAAGGGCTTAGCATAGTCTAAAACTCTTAACACTACCAAATCAGAGTATGTGGGATCAGCACCTAAATGTACATCAAACAAGCAACTCAAAATGGCCTGTTTCTAGGAACTTCTTCCCTAGCTAAATCTAGGATTTGTTTGTTTGTGTCATCAATATTACCTGGTATATCCATAAATGTTCTTTTCATCTGGAATAGTGGCAACAGAAGCAGAGGCCTGGTTAGACAGCTCAGATTAAAGGAAAAGATGATAATAAGCAATGGGAAAGAGAAGAACTCTGTATCTGAAAGAAATGGCAAGTCAGATAGGAAAAATAGACTGTAGCAACAAGTTCACTGGGTGAGAGATCTAGCCGTGCACACCCCCAGAGGTGTCGTGTTTCCCTGAGCTTAGGAAAACACTGTTACCTCTCCAAAGAATTTCAAATTGGGCAAAAGCTACTGGAATGAAAGTGGGTATTTTATTTTATTTTACTTAGAAAACTTGTTTCCATGAGATAGGTATACATAAAAATGTTAAGTGATAAGATTTGTTTTTTCGTATTCTTCCACTTTCCCTTCAAAACCCTTCTCTGGGGGTGCCTGGGTGGCTCAGTGGGTTAAGCCTCTGCCTTCAGCTTAGGTCATGATCTCAGGGTCCTGGGATCGAGCCCCACATCAGGCTCTCTGCTCAGCAGGGAGCCTCCTTCCCCCCTTTCTCTCTGCTTCCCTCTCTGCCTACTTGTGATCTCTCTCTCTGTGTCAAATAAATAAATAAAATCTTAAAAAAAAATCAAAAAACAAAAAACCCTTCTCTGTTCGATAGCTGCACACTCCAGTCCCACACAATTTGCCATTACTCTGACAGCCGTGAAGAGCCCAAATGATAGAATCTCTAATGGTAAAGTGTAAACCTTTCTAGTGATTACCATTGAAGGATTAAATATCACCTTTCAGGTGGAGGTATCACTCCCTCCCTCCCTCCCACACTACCCAACACAGATGTTGACTCCCCATCTGCTGGGAAGATACAACCAGATCCTTAGATTTGTGGCCAAACAAATACTGCCTACATCCCAGCTCAGTTCAACTTAGATCACTTTCTGTTTCACTGCAGTTCATCTGTAGGGCCTGGCTGGGAGAGGATTGGGAAAAAATCTCATCACTGGTCCTTGCTTTTCTGTACATGGAGATGTGTCCCTCAGGAGCTGCCAAGTCAAACTTTTCAGCTAGGTTACATTCTCCCACAGTGAGGCAGCAAGTTACAAGGAACTTACAGAGCTAATCAATTTTGGCAGAGGGAAAAAGAAAATCAATCACACTATTTTTTTTGTCATTGTTTATAAAAGAATAACTAGTAATTGACCTTTTTCACTTTTTCTATAGTTTCGTTGTCCTTAAAGAAACAGCACTGCTGAAAAACAGAAAGTGATCAATCAAAATAAAATTCTCATGCAGGTTTCCATTCTCTCTTCCTATTAATATTTTACATAAGATGTCATTGTTAGATAACACAAAGCATTTATCACATGCTAAAATGATACGCAGCAGACTCATACACACACACACATGCACACACATACAATTTCCAATGAAATGCTGGCATTATTGCAATTGACAAAGTAACCAAACACCATATTGCAGTATTACTAAAAGCAATAAAGCCTTAGCTTTTCCCATGAGGTATATCTAAGAACAGTTCTCTCCCTCTGTCTCCCCTTCCCCCAATCACCCTCCCTTTTTGGTCTCCTGGTTTATCAATATATCAAAAAGCAAATGCGATGACTCCTCCATATATCTGCTTTTCAGATTTCATTCACCTCTGACCTATAATGTTCCAATTTAGCTCAAGTACTTTTATTTATGCTATTCCTTAGACCTATACATTTTGATCAAAGAAACGACACTCGCTGTTCAGTGCCTTCAGAGAGCACTTTGCAGGTACCATCCGTTCAGAAAAAGCAGTCACCCAATACATGAGACTGTGACAAGGTATAATGTAATGGTAGTTATGCGAACCTCCAATAAACCAGTGCTACTTCACAGATTACTTGGAGAGAAAGTCTCTTAGCGTGCTTGAAGAAGTATGAAATGAATTTCATTTCCTTCTCATTTGCCTTGCTTCTGAAAGGTTTCATGCAAGATATGTGACCAACTATTATAGTACTAATCCATCCATGACAGAGCTCAATTTTCTCTGAGAATTTACTTCTGAATGGGCTTCCGAAATACTTGAAAGCTCAAAATTAAAGTACACTGAACAGAGCAGCCACTGGGCTGTAGACAACTGTCAGTCAAGAAAATCAGTCGGAACAAAATGTAAATTAGATTTTATTTTATTTTATTTTATTTTTTTTAAAGTGATCTATAATGATGAGGTGGTAAAGTTTTATAGCCCATTTCCAAACAAGAACAATAAGGAGGGAAGTGGCAAGAACTGTTGTTGTGAGCTTTTCTCATTACTGCAAATGAAAATGGGAGCTTGTGTTACGGAAACTCTAGAAGTGATGTGCAACACTGTGGCTTGTTGCAAGCACTCTTTGTTCTGGTGGCTGAGAAAGTGCAGTGATGGGAACTGTCTGCCAGTCACTTGAGATACCAGGAGTGGCGTTCCAGTACTTGGTGCGGAGAGGTGGTCAGAGATGTCGTCCCTGGAATTACCTGTGTCAAGGATGGTTTTGATCTATTGAAAGGCAGGATTTTTAAAAACCAATACTGTTTGACTCTGAAAAGTTAGAAGGTTAGGGATCCACTGGACAGAAATGGAAAACGTAATTGGCAGAATTCCCAATCATTCTGATATGTGAAGGTAGGTTTCCCTAGATGCTGGGATCAAAAGCTTATGTTTGGTGCCTACCCTGCTCAGTGTATAGAGGAGATACAAGAACAAGTAAAGCTTCTTTATTGATCTGAAAACCTAATATTTCTAGTAATAGCATGGAGGGAGGGGAAGAGGAGGAAAAGTAATGCTTCCAGAAAGTTCCCAATTTATAATCTAAGCAACAAATTCAGTGTCAAGCAGTTCCTAAAAATGAAATGTGCAGTTTTGCTGAAATAACAAGAGATTCGTTGAACAGACCTATGTAAACAATAAACTCATGCAGTTCTAGTTGAATTTGATACTTCTGGAGTATTTCTATTTCTTTTTGAGAGGTCTGGGTACATTTTAAGGGGGCATTGACAACTAGGGGCAATCAGGCATGTGAGTGCCTGATAATGACTTTGCAGAAGGTATCACTCCCAGCCTTACAAGAAGAGATAATTCTAGAGGGAGTTACAGCATTAAAATATAAATAGACTATTGCTGGGTGTGATGATGCCAAACAGGAAAATAAAATGAGAGTGGAGTATAAGGTTATCAGAGAAAAGGCTACTAGCAAACTTCATTCTACCACTTCCTGGTACTAGCTGGACTTCTTGTTGTATGTTTGGTTTGCTTTGGCTGTTTAAATAAATAGAAGAATTTCGTTTTTCTCAGGCTGGAAATCAACTTTGAAATAGTAATCCAATCAAATCAACCTGATAAAGGGTAAAAAGTGATTATTCAAGGTTTCACAAATCTCTGTCAGTTTCATCTTCCAGGATTTGAGCACGAGTTAAGGATTTACAATGAGTTGATGCATTTCAAGGCCCTCCTTTTCCCCTCCTCTTTGGCTGACTAAGGAGTAAGCCACCATGCCACAAAACCACATGCTCTGGTCCCAGCCCATGGTGACATTTAAGGACACTTGATTTAAAAAACCCATTCAATCTGGGGCCCAGAGTAATGGAAAATTGGCAGATTGACTTTTTTTTTTTTTCCTTTAAGGCCAAATTTAACAGGTTTAAAACATCCTTATAATTTTAGCTATTGAAAATAAGCTTGGGTTTTATATTATATTTGAGTACAATAATTAAAAGAAAGTTATATAAACCAGTTTTAATAACGTAAAAACTTAGAAAGGTCATTGCAGTAAAAGAATCATTTAGGCATTTTTATAAGCATGGGGTATAAAATACAGCTTGTCATAGAAGGCCTCATGTACCAAGTTAAAATAAAATCTGATGTGTTTCTTCAGAAAAATGTTTGAAATAAAAATGGGTGATGTGGCGCCTGGGTGGTTCAGTGGGTTAAAGTCTCTGCCTTCGGCTCGGGTTGTGATCCCCAGGTCCTGGGGTCGAGCCCCGCATTGGGCTCTCTGCTCAGCGGGGACCCTGCTTCCCCCTCTCCCTGCCTACCTCTCTGCATACTTGTGATCTCTGTCAAATAAATTTAAAAAAAAAAAGAAAAGAAATCTTTAAAAATGGGTGAGAGAGGGCTAGAAGGGGAGAGGATGAAGGATAATGCCTCCAGAAAGTTCTCAGGTTATAAAAGGAACTGCAAGATACAAATTCAGTATCACATAGTTGCTGCAAAGCAATATTGTCTGAAGCTGAACAGAGATTTAGTGAACAAATCTATGGAGACAACAGTCCCAAGTCATTACAGTCCAGTCAGACAACTTCTAGGGAGGTTTTTTTTTTTTTTCCCTTCTTCTTCATTTTTTTTGGTGCAACTTTTTAAGTGGCATTGACAACGAAAGGGCAACAGTATGGCAGAAGCATGATCCTGATCCTGTGTGAAACATTGTTGAAAGATTTGGTCTGTTTGACCTGCAGCAAAGAAGACTAGGAGGAGAAGGACATGGTAGAGGGACTCATCAGACCCATCATATAAAAGACTCTTTATTTACCTTTCTTAACATGAGTTTTGAAATAATTTAAGGGAACAATAAAGAGATAAAAGCCTTTTTCTGTCTATGTCCTAGCATCATAACTGGGATAAATAGCCAATACTGTCATGAGGCAGTGAATGGTAGAGGGATTAGGGGCATGGGCTCTAGCTCTGGGCTGCCTGGGTTTAATTCCCAGCTTGACCTGTAAGTTCTGTGTAACTCTGGACACATTAATACATCTCTCTGGGCTCTTTTTTTCTCCAAGAAATGTATAAACGCAGTAGTATCAGCCTGAAGTATTGTCCTGAGCATTAAATGGGCTTATAACTGTAAAGTACTTAGAGCAGTTCTTGGCCTCGAAAGGGTGTGTAGAGAGATTTGAGCCACCATCATGGTAACCATGTGAAGAGATGGCCTGGTGGGGAGAGCTGTCACAAAATGAAAGGTACACCTGAACAACAATTATGATGGCTAAAGCAGGTTGATTGGTTTAAGGTTCCTACCAACTTCAGTAATTTAATTAAATATTCCCTTAAAATAAAGAAGAATTCTTAGAGGTATTTAAAAATAGTTGTTCCTGTAGGAATAGTCCAGTCCTGCATGACCAGGTTCTAGAAAAAAAGCTAACATAAAGCCTTCCAGAGTGAATTTCTTCCTCTTCCCATTATTATCACGGTCCTTAGAACCCCAGAGCTGTAGGAACTAATATGGAAGTTGGGCTGAAGATTATCCCTCAGTCATATGGTGAAGTTGCTAGATTGTCTTCTTAGTTCTCTTTGCTCACAACCTGTACTACACACTTCCCCAACCAATCTGTCTGCATGTTTCCTTCTTCCCACTCATTGACAGAACTGAGAGGGTGTAGAAGTCATAAATGAAGGCAAACTGGAAGATGGAAGGATCGTGGATCATGAATCACAGCAAAGAAGGCCTCCCACCAAAGACCTGAACTCTTAGAAGAGCAAGAAATTAACATGTATTGTGTTAAACCCCTGAGGCTTGGTGCTTAACAAAACTTTGATATCATCTACCCTAACAGAATAGGGAAAGAAATACCATTCCTATTTTTGTCATGGATGAAGATATTGAGACTTAGAAGATCCCAGACTTCCTCAGTCCATCCCATTCTCTTCTTAATGTAGTAAGGGTCTTCAAATGCTGCAACCAAATAGTAACAGCAGATGATAAATTAGGCTGGCACTATGTAAAGCATTGTTCTTGTATTTCTGTGCATGTGTCACAGCCTTCCTATCCTTAAGTGCCCCTAGAAGATGAGCATTATAATTACACCCATTTAACAAGTGAGGAAATTGAAACATAAAGATGTAAAACAATTTTCCAATGGCCAACACTTACATAGGAGGTTTTGCCAGGATTAGAACTCAGATAGCATGATTCATACCCTGACTGACTACCCAGCATACACCACAGCCTCCAGACAACAGGGATTTCACTTCATTATGTGACTTAATGCCCTAGGGGAAGCTGATCAACATTGACAAAGGGCAGAAGTAAGAATTATATACAACTTGTGTTACGTGACTCTTGCTTTTGATTTTGCTTGATATTCAGTGTGTCTGATAGGAGTCGAAATCATTCAGAGACTTTGCTAGAGATCTGTTCATTTGCCATGAGCAGAGGACCATTTTGCTCATGCATGCAGCTGGTTTGAGGTCCTGGCACAAAGAGCTGAATTACCATGTTGTTAGTCCCATTAGAGGTATGATCCCTGAGCAACAATGATTGAGAGCTACTTTGTGTTTATTCGCTTCCTACGTAATGAAAGATTGTGGACCAAATATAAGCTCTCTTCACATCTAGTCAAAAGGGCTAATGCCAGCAGTACATATCTTTGAAACCAGAGGAGAAGGGGGGGAGGAGAAAGGAAAGAACTAATAGATTCTCTTGGATTCCTTTTTCCTATGTTCTCCTGAACATCACTGTAGCTAATGGACTTTGACATTATTTTGTGTCTGCAAGACTATTTTTCTTTCTTCCTCTTGGGCTTCCCTTTCCTCCTCTTCTCCTTCCTTCTCCACCACTTCCTCTTCTATTTCCTTCTCTTATTATTATTATACTTCATTCTTCATTTAGAACTGCACTGTATTAGGTACAAAAATAATAAGAAATCAGAAGTTCCATCTTCTAGAATAAGCATTACCATCTGTATTACTGTGAAGGTCCTTTAAAATACCTTAGCCTCAGTTCCCTTGGTGATAATTAGATAAAATATGTTTAAATCAGTCCTCTTTACTTCCATGGATATCATTAATAATAATAATAATAATAATTTAAAAAGATATTGAATTCATATACACTTTAGTTGTAGCAAAAAGAAAAAATACCAGTTGTTACTATTTTTGTCAAGCTAATCACTGTACCTGAACACAAAATCACTTTCTTTATTCCTTTGATATGCTCACTGGTACATTTGGAATGGTTATTTCATACATATAATCTCTAATTCTTATAATTCAACTATTCTCTTTCTTTTTTTTTATCATTAGACCTTAACAGGTCAATTAAAAGGCATAGCCATCTTATCTCTGAACTCCCAACACACATTTGTACTGACCGTTTGGCAGTGCATGGCACATATAATATTCTGTTTTGAATTGCTATAAAAATTTGAAATGCATTTAACTTTTTGTTCTACCGACCGAGCCAGCCAGGTGCCCCTTTTGTGAGTATTAATTTTTATTAAAAATTTTTTGGTAATCTTCTTCAAAGAAAGGATATTTTTTATATTCACAATAGTATCTTGCACAGGGCTTTGAACATAGTGACTTCCCAAAAACTGTCTAGTTATTAATAATGGTCAAATTACCCAATGTTGACCATCCCATACCTCAGCAAAGGCCGTAGTGAGTTAATGTTTATGGTCTCTGTAAGGAATCTTCTGTGTTTTGTAAGGATTCTGCTCCTAACTAGAAATGTTCTGAAAGACTACCAAGTGAGTTAAGTTATAATCCTACAGATTCTCATTATGATTTTCATGTTTATATGGAACTTCCTGGAACTCCTTAGTATTTCCAGAGGTATCCAGTTATTTCATACTCCTTCATGGAGATGAGGGAGAACTAAAGAGATGAGGCATACCAAGAGCTTCTGGCACTGAGATTTACCATCAATTGGCTGGCGCCCACCTAATTATGATTTGGCCATGTCTTGCCTTCTCATTTATTCCCTGTGATTATGGCAGGGTAGAACAACAAAGAATTCTGTATTGTCAGCCACAGGAAGGAAAAGTGGAACATAAATATTTTTCATCTGCCAAGTAAGTATTTTTATTCCATGGGCATGGTGGTTTTTGTATTTAAAATGACAGATCCTGTCACAAAGGGTCTTAATATTATATTGAAAAGATATCTGTATTACAGCAGAGGTTAAAAAACTCATTTATTTATAAGACTCTCAGGTCCTGGAGAGGTCTTCTGCCTCTTTCTCCCTGCAGACAGTTAATATCATTGAAAATAAAAAGCTGTTATATTATATGACAAGGCACAGTGGTAATAAAAACAAACACAGGCTGGCTGGTGCCAGAAATGTGTTCCAATGCTGGTAAACTGTTGGCTCTAATTGGAAAAAAGTAGGTGCTGGGGTTTTTTGTTTTGTTTGTTTTGTTTCCATTTGTTTGTTTGTTTTTTCTTCTAGTTATTTTTGCATACAGAACCCAATGCATTAAAAGTTACACAAATAAGTTATACAAAATAACGTGACTTTATTTCACAAGGTTTTTGGGTTAAGAAAAAGTAAAACCACCGAAAGGAGTAGAGGAAGGATGGGAACTGATCATGGAGCTGGCTAGAGGCACAGCATGTCTGACCTAAGCTACAGAGAAGCTTGCAGCTTGAACAAGGCATGGGACCGCAAACCAAAAGAGCCTCTAAAAGGAGGAGGGATGTTGTGCACTCCTCAGAAACCAGTGTGGGCTTTCGTTGTCTTCCTCCCGGAAGCTTTGGATCTTAGCTAGAAGAATGAGGACACGGACGTGTCGCCTACTGAACACGCAGTCGGTAGGATACAGATTTTCTCCTCACATCGAACCTTCTAGGCTTCCGCCACAGGATTCTACCGAACTATGTCTGAGCACCAGCTCACCAGATGAGGCCAAAGGCAGCTCGCACCGCTGAAGTAAGGGCTAGGGAGTGGCTGGGCCACAGCAGTCACACGGGGACACCAACCAACTGCCAGACCGGCAGGTTATCATGAGAGTCGCCTGGACACGCATTAGCAAACCTGTCCAGAAGAAAACAAATGCAAAGCTGGAGTGCCCTTCAGTGAGAACCCAGTCGTCGTGCACTGAAGCACACAAACTGAAAGGACTAAAAATTCCATTTAACTTTTCTTCTCTAAGCCAAGGTTCATCACAGGTGACGAAGAAACAGCTGGAGGGGTGGTGATAATTTCATTTTTTAATTTGTCTTCTCTGCTCTAGGCATTCTTCAACTCAAAGCGATGCTTTTAGCTTTTTTCATTCTGCTTGTTTGTGTGTGAAGGAAAACCAAATTAGATCAAGGACTTTATCAGTCAAGGCCACGGTCCACCTTGGATCAGTTCATTCAGCAAGGATTTACCTGGTACTGCTGTGGAGATGGCATTACATAAGGAGTTACAGAGAATCCACTGTTCCCACCCTAAAGCACCTACCTTCGAGGAGGAAGGAAAGTCATGCAGAGAAAGGTCTCCAAAGCAATGTCAGGGACTAAGGTGGAAAACATAACAAAAGTTTTTAGGAGGGAGACATATTAATTTTACTTAAAATAAATTTTTGTTTTTTATTTTGATTATTTGAAAACATTGCAGAATGTATCTATCTCATTTGAAGGGCAGACCTAGTTTATAAATTTATGTGAGTGTAAGTGCAAAGCATTTTTTTTTTCTAATTCTAAAGAGAAAGTGTGATTTAAACAAATTTGCTCATTTGTAGAAAATCTGTGGCTAGGGGACAATGCTTATTATTCTAATCATTCTGAAATGTGTTCTTCAAACTGTGGTAGCACCGCCTCAAAATGCAGTGCTAGCCCTCTGCTCTCTGCCACAAGACGCTACAGTGAGAGTCAGCAGTCTGCAACTGGGGATCCTCACAAGATCCCAACCCTGTCAGCACTCTGATCTTGGACTTTGAGCCTCCAGAAGTACGAGAAATGTATAAATGCATTATTTATAAGACACCCCCACCCGTCAAATGCGATGTTAAAAAAGTTGTCATGGGAAAGAAAATTAAGTGTTTATCTTCAGAGATCTGGAATGATGGGCCATGTAAGGTTAGGCCTTATGCCATTTACAGCTCACTAGGTCCCATCATGGAAGGGGGAGATGGAACTGATTGGGGACTTGTGGTTTAGACTATGATAAATCTGTTTCTAAAAGTATCCCTTCCCTAGTCTTCCTGGCCACAGGAGAGATCCCTTGAGCTCCTGTACATTTACACATCAATTAGACTCTGAATTCCTGGCAAAAATAGTTATAAGTTATAAGTAGTTATAAGTTATGGCTGGCATAAAGTAGCCCATGAAACTGTGGAATAAACTTTCTCTGTTCTCTTTTCTTGAAATGAATAGGAAAGATGTAATCTTAACAAAACTAGTTCTCTTCTTCCCCTGTAGTTGAATAGTCTTGCAGATGTTAACTTTTTTACATATTTGGGCATAGCTAGGTATTAACATTAGCCTCTGAACTACGTGGCTGAAATCAGTGTCTAAATGGGGATTTACTGGAAAGAATTCTAGTTTCCTGTTCAGCTCACATGAATTTCTTCCTTGAGTAACCTTCCATAATGTTTGTGATATGCTATGGACCACATATTTTGCTGCTTTCAAATTTTTGCCTTTCCTGACTTGTAACGTTTACTATGTCTGAAAACGTACCTGCTCAATCTGGAGCAGTGCAGAAATTTCTTTATTTATATCTTTATTGTCTCCATTTTGGGAATAAGCCCAAAACAGGTGCTTGACATGCCCTTAGAAGGAGAAAATAATCAGTCTTGATTGAGGGGGGAAAGTGGTCCAATGGTGGTATGTATACGGTATGAAACTATCAGGACGTGGCTTTATGCACAATGGGGTGAACCATCAGTATACTACAACAAGCTTTTGTGGTGTGCCTATGATGTAGAAGGCATTGTGCCAGGTGCTAGCTATGTCAGTGGTAGGGCACAGACATGAAGAAAACATGGCCCTTTGACCAGGCTTTTCCACTCAATTGAGAAAGAGACACTCCATAAACTCTCATAAAACATCCCTAAATTCAAAGGAAGGTATGATTAGTACCCAAGCACAACAATTGTTAAGGCAAAGGTAGATGAAAATTCCAAAGGGCAATATTTTACCAGGACAGTCAAAAATGATTAGGCAAACCCACATTTTACAATATGAAAGCCAACATATCTGGTTAAAAGTAGGAGGAGGAATGCAGGTTCCAACTGGGATGGTTAGCTTATATAGTGCCAGATATCTGTATGTTTTGAAGTATCTTTTTTTTTTTTAAAGATTTTATTTATTTATTTGTCAGAGAAAGAGAGGGAGAGAAGGACCACAGGCAGACAGAGTGGCAGGCAGAGTCAGGGAGAAGCAGGCTCCCCGCTGAGCAAGGAGCCCCATGTCGGACTCGATCCCAGGACTCTGGGATCACGACCCGAGCCGAAGGCAGCTGCTCAAGCAACTGAGCCACCCAGGCGTCTTAAAGTCTCAATTTTTATTTCACTATTTGGTGACCCAAAAGCAACATCGTTCATGACTAACTTGGCCGTAGAAATACTCAGTGTGTTTAGATTAATCAGTTTGTCAAGGTTGTTTCCTGGGGATACACACTTCTGTTTTTTACTAATCTATATTTAAGCGATTCCAGGACATGATATTATGACAAAAACAGCTTAATAGAATGATGTTCACTGCTCTCCAGAAGGCACTTCCCATCCCAGGTTTAGCTATTTTTGCTGACCAAATTTACATGTATAGAAATGTCTTTAACATTTAAAATAGGTAAAAGGTTAGCCAGAGTTCAGTCAAGCTAGTGGTGAAAAAGATCAGTCTAACTCGGAATTCAGATGTTGGATAACAGAGCTTGCAATTTCCTCTCTGTGTCTCTGTCTCTCTCTCTCTCTCTCTCTCTCTCTCACTCTATCTCTCTCTCTCTTTCTTAAGTTCCTTTAGAGACCAAATGAGATAAATTGCTATCTGACCCATTGCTTGGGGATAAACATTAAATGGTTTATCTGGGCAACCGAATCACCTCCAGCCAGAATGGAGAACTGGCCTAAATAATGAAGGTGTGTGTCATTCATCTCTTTGTCTGACTCCTAGTAACCTTGACAGGAATGAGTGGAGACATGCTGATTTGTATACACTCAATAATTCAAGGTGTTTGCTTATCTTTCCTTGTCAGATGCTGCTCATCCCAAGTCTATGTTACCATCTAATTAGCCTTTTTTTCTACTTTGCTTTTCCATAAAGCTTTCTTTTTTATTTCATGAATTTAATTTGCAACCAGCCTCGCTTTTATCAAATGCCGCACTTATTTCATTTGTTAACATGTTTTTTCAGTTTCTTATTCATACCCTTGATATGCCCCCCCTTTTCGATTCATCCTCACTGAAATAATCCATTTGATTTTGCTTTCTAAAATATAAATGAAGTGTATGTATTAAAAATATTATTTCTTAATTGTGATTGTTAAAATCAGATGGTATGTATTTTTGCCTCCGAATTCTTTCTCTGGCATATTTTCATCAGCATTTTTTGCTTTTAGTGCTCTTTATAGAAGACTGTTTTTTCTGCTACTTCGGGTCTGATACTGGTTCTTAGAAGTGAAATATTAGAACTGATTATTAGTATTTCTGGTACTCCCCTTTCTGAGTCTTCAAGGAATCAGCCTCTCCCAAACCTTTGGTCTTGGCATTTCCCTGTGACTTGCTTTTACCAATAAAATATAAGAAGTGGTAGAAATATATAATTGCCTGTGCAAGACTCTCCTGTATAATTCTTTCCCTTGACTCTGGCTGTGGAGACACTACAAAGCTGGGCTGTTCCATGAAGAACAATTGCCTTGGGGAAAGTAGGATTTGCTACAAACTTTGGGCAAGTGAAGAATAAGCCTTTGTAACTCTAGGTCACTGAGATTTGGGGAGTTGTTATTTTAGCTTAGCCTAGCATAACCCAATTGACATTCTATTTACAATTTTTAAAAAGATTTTATTTATTTATTTATTTATTTATTTGAGAGAGCATGAGTTGGTGGGGGGGGGTGGAAGCAGACTCCCCACTGAGCAGGGGATCCAGACATGGGGCTTGGTCCCAGGACTCAGGGATCATGACCTGAGCCAAAGGTAAACATTTTACTGATTGATCCACCCAGACACCCCTTTATTAAAATTTTTCTGCAAAAGTATTCAGTCAGTGATGCTCTGCGAGTCATAAACATCATGTGCCCAACATTGTGCAATGCCACAAGGGAATTACAAAAGAAACTACCTTAACTGAGGTTTATTTAACCTTAACAGGGAGACAAGGCTAAGACCCAATTAGAATGGAAGTTAGGGGGGCGTCTGGGTGGCTCAGTGGGTTAAAGCCTCTGCCTTTGGCTCAGGTCATGATCCCAGGGTCCTGGGATCGAGCCCCACATCAGGCTCTCTGCTCAGCGGGAAGCCTGTTTCCTCCTCCTCTCTCTCTCTCTCCCTGCCTCTCTGCCTACTTGTGATCTCTATCTGTCAAATAAATAAATAAAATCTTTAAAAAAAAAAAAAAGAATGGAAGTTAGGCGAGCGTGTGTCCAAGTGCTTGGCTGTGAGGTCTGGATTCTAAGTGCTATAGAAGCTTCAAGAAGGTATGAATTCCAAGTGGGATGAAATGGACCAACAAAGAGTAGAAAATAAGAGATACTATGGGGCGCCTGGGTGGCTCAGTGGATTAAGCTGCTGCCTTCGGCTCAGGTCATGATCTCAGGGTCCTGGGATCGAGCCCCGCATCGGGCTCTCTGCTCCGTGGGGAGCCTGCTTCCTCCTCTCTCTCTGCCTGCCTCTCTGCCTACTTGTGATCTCTCTCTGTCAAATAAATAAATAAAATCTTTAAAAAAAAAAAAAAAGAAAATAAGAGATACTAGGATATGGAAAAGGCAAGACTGCAAGCCAGTGAAACAATAGGCAAAAAATGTGTTGAGGCAGAAAGAAGATGGATTTCACATGGATCAGTGTCTCCTTCCCACTTTTTATAATGCTCTGTTTCCCTGATTACTGAGCCCCCACCCACCCCTCCCTATTTCTTTTTTTTTTTTAAGATTTTTATTTATTTATTTGACAGAGATCACAAGTAGGCAGAGAGGCAGGCAGACAGAGGAAGGGAAGCAGGCTCCCTGCTGAGCAGAGAGCCCAGTGCGATGCGGGGCTTGATCCCAGGACCATAAAGACCCGTGATCAAGAGATCATGACCTGAGCCGAAGGCAGAGGTTTTAACCCACTGAGCCACCCAGGCGCCCCCTTCCCCGCTATTGCTTAACTCTCTCTTTAAACTGCCCAGCTACCTCTGTATCTTGAAGTTGAGTTCAGTTCACCCTGGACTCTTCTCCCTAGGGCAGTAGTTCACTGATTAAAATCAGTCCTTAACACTTCACTAGTATCAACTTTGTTTATCTTTGATGTGGTCTAAGTAGAAAAACATGTATGCGGATGGCATGCTAAGAGGGAAAATTCACGTTATCGAAAGTGGATTACTTTTTTAATACTCAGCATTGTAATTTCAGATCTATCACCTGGCTTTCTAGTAAGGGCACCCTCAGCCCTCCACCACAGTTGCCATGCACTTCTACCTTCCTGGCCCTTCCTGCTGAAAGGTGAGAATGAGATATACCCCCCTTTGTTTGGATTCTATCCTCTTGAAATTTCCATTTCCTCTACAGTCTAGCCATCTGTTGACAACAGTTAAAAACACTTAAAGTGCAGAGAACGATGATCTAAAATCTACCGTAGTTATAACTTTGGGGGTCTTAGGTGACTTAGAGAATTTATTTCCTTTAAAACTGTAGAAAATGATTCTATAAATGTGCTTTCTTTCCCATGTTGTATAGTATAATGGAAATGGTAGTTGGTTTAGTCTAAACACAGTGGTTTAGACCAGTTAATTCAGACTAAAAAAAAAAAAAAGTTAGAAACATTCTGACACAGAGACGAACTTCACAACTGGGCCCTGAGGATAGTTTATATGTTATCTTGCTCATCCCTTTCATCTATATTTTTGAGAATAACATTGGTCTCTTCTCATCCTTCCTGTTCGTATCTTATATGTTTCACACATATTTTAGGATATTAATACTTCTGGAGGAAATTTATTCGTTTTCTTTTTCAGAAACAAACTCACTATGGTCTTTAAAAAATGCTGGATTTATTCTTCTCCTATCTCCTACCCCCCCATGTTGCTTCTCCATGTCCTCATATCAGGGAGATCATATGATAGTTGTCTTTCTCCGATTGACTTATTTCACTAAGCATGATATGCTCTAGTTCCATCCACGTCGTCGCAAATGGCAAGATTTCATTTCTTTTGATGGCTGCATAGTATTCCATTGTGTATATATACCACATCTTCTTTATCCATTCATCTGTTGATGGACATCTAGGTTCTTTCCATAGTCTGGCTATTGTAGACATTGCTGCTATAAACATTCGGGTACACGTGCCCCTTCGGATCACTATGTTTGTATCTTTAGGGTAAATACCCAGTAGTGCAATTGCTGGGTCATAGGGTAGTTCTATTTTCAACATTTTGAGGAACCTCCATGCTGTTTTCCAGAGTGGTTGCACCAGCTTGCATTCCCACCAACAGTGGAGGAGGGTTCCCCTTTCTCCACATCCTCGCCAGCATCTGTCATTTCCTGACTTGTTCATTTTAGCCATTCTGACTGGTGTGAGGTGATATCTCATTGTGGTTTTGATTTGTATTTCCCTGATGGCGAGTGACGTGGAGCACTTTTTCATGTGTCTGTTGGCCATCTGGATGTCTTCTTTGCAGAAATGTCTGTTCATGTCCTCTGCCCATTTCTTGATTGGATTGTTTGTTCTTTGGGTGTTGAGTTTGCTAAGTTCCTTATAGATTTTGGATACTAGCCCTTTATCTGATATGTCGTTTGCAAATATCTTCTCCCATTCTGTCAGTTGTCTTTTGGTTTTGTTAACTGTTTCCTTTGCTGTGCAAAAGCTTTTGATCTTGATGAAATCCCAACAGTTCATTTTTGCCCTTGCTTCCCTTGCCTTTGCCGTTGTTCCTAGGAAGATGTTGCTACGGCTGAGGTCGAAGAGGTTGCTGCCTGCATTCTCCTCAAGGATTTTGATGGATTCCTTTCTCACATTGAGGTCCTTCATCCATTTGGAGTCTATTTTCGTGTGTGGTGTAAGGAAGTGGTCCAATTTCATTTTTCTGCATGTGGCTGTCCAATTTTCCCAGCACCATTTATTGAAGAGGCTGTCTTTTTTCCATTGGACATTCTTTCCTGCTTTGTCGAAGATTAGTTGACCATAGAGTTGAGGGTCGATTTCTGGGCTCTCTATTCTGTTCCACTGATCTATGTGTCTGTTTTTGTGCCAGTACCATGCTGTCTTGATGATGACAGCTTTATTGGGAGGGAGACAAACCATAAATGACTCTTAATCTCACAAAACAAACTGGGGGTTGCTGCGGGGAGGTGGGATTGGGGGAGGGGGAGCGGGCTATGGACATTGGGGAGGGGAAGCGAACCATAAGAGACTATGGACTCTGAAAAACAACCTGAGGGTTTTGAAGGGTCAGGGGTGGGAGGTTGGGGCAACCTGAGGGTTTTGAAGGGTCAGGGGTGGGAGGTTGGGGGAACAGGTGGTGGGTAATGGAGAGGGCACGTTTTGCATGGAGCACTGGGTGTTGTGCAAAAAGAATGAATACTGTTACGCTGAAAAAATAAATAAAATGAGAAAAAAAATGCTGGAAATGGTGGTTGGGGGCTACAAGTGATAATTGAATTCCCTCTATTTCTTAAGTAAATCTGTCTTATAGGCCACCATGCCTGAATCCTATGATCCATTGAGTGATAGAAAGTGACTCTTCCCTGTCCACTATTTCTCACTTAAATTACTCCCCACCCCAGCATACCTACATCTCGTGCTTGTGCTCAAAGTCACGTGTACTAGAAAGAGAACAAGCCATGTTTCACCTGTGTTGAAACGATCTTTAATCAGAGTGATGTTTTTGCCTTTCCAACATTCAAAACCTTAAAATTCACATGAAGTCCTAACTGTATTTTGCAAGATGCTTTTGATCAGCTGGACACGGGCTCACCATTTGATCCGAACCAATGACCCAAGTCTCAAGTGCTCCATCTATTAGACCTGCATAATCATCCAGCTTAGCTGCACATTGTCCATTTTAATTAAGGGTGTGCTACACCCATTAGAGAAAGTTTATGAGCCAGAGGCTGAACTTATTTGTGCATGTACCAATCCCACAAATAGAGCTTTAGCACCGCCAAAAGAGTAAGAATAATAATAAAAACAACAATAATAATAATGAGAGTTGTGTCTCCTTGAATCCCAACCTCCTGCTAAGTGCCCTTTCTCTGTTTGAATTTCTTGCTAATTCAATGCCATTAAAATAGATTCTCTTAAAGACTCTGTTCTGTCAAACACAAAAAAGAGAGATATATAGAGTGTGGGATTTAATTATCACTGCTCTATATCTCCAAATGTGAGTTTTTCTGAGTAATAATTGCCCAAGTTTGTCTTCAAAAGGCATTTTAATAGTGCTAATACTAGTAAATATTGCTCATTTTGATACTGATGTGCTGTTTTAATGGTTCCCACGGTTTCTAAAAGTCATTTCTTATCGTTTTACTGTAGAAAGAATCTTACTTTAATTATGTCATAATTGTTTGGAAGCCATAGAATCTTAATTAATGCCAATGGCTTCAAGGCACAAACCAAATGTAGAGTTTATATTCATGTTTGTTTCTTCATCTCTTCCTGCCCGAGAAGAGGTCCCCCATGAGCTTTTTCAAACTACAGACATTCATAGATGTTTTTAAAAGACTCTGGTGATGTCACTGTTTTATTTTTTAAGTCAGATTTTCTCAGCTTCACCTCAGATTTTAAAGGTTAATAAGGAATCAACATTCTATCTTTACAAGGAAATCTTTATCTCGAGAATACAGTTGTTCACTCTCCGTGGTAAGAGCAGAAACCTCTGAAAGCTTGTTAGGTGAATGGGATGAACTCCAAATGTCTTCCCTTGGAATTCCTTGACTGCCTCAAGACAACTGCACTTTCTTCTCTTGAAAAATCACCTCCAGCTAGCATACCACCAACTTGTTCTGTTGATAATTTCCCACAGATGCATTTGCTCACTCTCTTGCCTCTACCTAGAATCCTGTTGTGTCCAATTCCAAGTCCCAGAATCTTTCCTGCCAGTCACACCGAAGCACAGATGAGCGTACTCCACTCATTTGGCTTTAGGAGTCACATGTTGTCCTCATCACATTCATGGCTCTTTTCTCTCTTAAAATCACTTTACAGGAAAGGCCATGTCTTAAAAGTCTATGAATTTTCCATGGCATTTGGCATAAGGCCTTGCTTGAAAAAGCAGGTATTTCTTAAATACTGGTTTAGTGACTGCTTGTGGACTTTCCCCTTAGGACCTAGCAAGTCTTCAGAGATGCATCCAGAAAACATATCTCTGCTTGGTACCAAGGAATGAGCCTAGCGATTTATTCTCCTAGAAGCAGAATCTGGAAGTGACTCGGAGATTCCATTTTCCTACACTTAACAGAAACAGGAAACTCGTGCCTAGGAAATTAAATGATATTTCCCAGGATCCCACAACTAGTTAGCAGCAGAGCTGTACCTAGATCACAGGTTTCCTGACTCTAAATGCTGAAGTTTTCCATTCTAATTTTTGCACGTATCACATCAATCACTTTCGTTTAGCTCTTCTATGGAACCCCTCTGATTGTCTCAGTCAAATGCCCATTATGCATGCTAGTTGGTAAGCAACAAAGAGCTCTATGGAAACCATGGCTAATCTAACATCTCATTTTCTCTTTAGTTTCAATCTCCTATACAAACAGATTCAAATAACAACAATTCATTTATCTGAATTGATTTGCAGAAGACTCGAAACCTAAGTTTCGACTGAAATAGGGAGGGAATTTGTACATGAGGCCCTGAGGAGTAACGGGAAGGAATGCAATAAGGAGTAGGGAAAGGGGAAAACAGAGAGGACGGCATGACCTCTGAACTTGGTTTAGCTCTGTGACCTGATGCCTGCGTATAGCCAGTGGAGTTGTTGATATCACATGAGGAACCAGCAATCCTCCGTAGGTCCACATGAGAAATGTTAAAGAAATGTGGCAAAGAGGGACAATCTCCCCATTCTCTTAGAAAACAGCCTAGATGAGGGACTGTACAATTTAGTGAGCATAGAAGTAGTAGGAGTCAGCCCTATCATCCCAGACATGGTGTTGTCATGTTTGGCCATGCTCATCGTGGCAGCAGTCAGGCCCCCTTCTGCCTTCTCCAGACATGCAACGTAACTCAGGTGAGATAAAATTTGAAAGGCCTGAAGAACATGGCAGACATCACATGATGCAGTAACAGACTGAGCAAACCAGTGACGTGACCTTGGGAGAGGTATTTTCAGAAGTTTGGAGTTAGGGAAATTTCTGATACATCTATTCTGATGACCTCCTTCTACCTGCAGGTTCTTTTGTTTGTATTACACCCTATAATTAATATCCAAAAATGTACTGAGAGTTAGAGTAGACACTGAGAACAGAGCTATGGAAGTGGTCAGGTTTTTCTCCTTAGTACTCCCAATTACCTTTGTTGCTATTATGGCAAAATTAATCATTACCTTAATATGCATCCCGAGGATAATGTCAGCCTGACTGTTCTGTGGGTGAACAGCAATGCTGGAATAAAGGAGGCTCCTAGAGTTCTAAATAGTTTTTTTTATCATTGGTTCTCAGCTTCAACTGCTATATTTGTGATCCCGGAACAAACATCTCTTTGAGATGAATTAAAGAGTTTGCAGATAGAAAGCCTGTAATCGTAATTGCTATAGTCAGTGGAAGTCCCTGACTAGGATCACTGTTGAAAACTGTTGGTACACAGGATGGCATCTGAAACAAAGTGGTATGTGAATCAACTTTGGTGAACAGGTATATGAGAATTATTATGAGCACATTTTTTGGCCTGCTATCTTTTCTCATGTTTACCATCCATTATCTGCCTTTGTTCTGGTTCATGCTAGTCTTTTTATAATCCTTTTTTAAAAATACAAAATCAATACAACTTTAATTACAAAAAGCCCGTGGTGCCTCTTGAAAAACAGGATAAACAAAAAAGGACATTTTGGAAAAGGGGCTAGTGATATAAGAAGCATGACCTCAGGCTATCCTATTTCTAAGGGGCGATGTTGTTGATCTCTTGGTCCCATTATGATGATTTACACATCCATATCTGGCACCTTTTGTTCTTCAGCAGGCTTTGTGTACGGTAAATGGAGAATTGCATACCAACCAGGGGTTTGACATTTACAATGCTTTGTAGCGTAAGATAGAGTCACATCTGGGCAAACATTGTCCCTGGTGGTTAGCGGCTCATATCATCTGTGCGTAGTCTGGCTGCCAAAATGATGAGCACTCATTAGAAATGTCCCATTTACTCTCAGAGCCAAATAAAAGCACAAACTAATCTAAAATGAACATTCACATGGTGTCTGTATGTGTGTGTTCAGTTTGTGCTGGCTTCTTTCTGGGGCATAAGACTGCTTGTTTTTCATTCGAATATTGTTTATATCAATGGTCTGAATCAATGTGAGAGTAACAATGTAGAAAACCTAATCCTTGATCATGTACCTCAGTCTGAGCCGAGGGACATTATACAAAATAGCCGTATCAAACTCTTGCTGATATTTAATGTGTAGATGTTACACATTAAATTAAACCTTTGTTCACTGCTTGACATAGGCTCAGGTTTATGAAGACGCCTGGAGATAGACAGATAGATAGGTATAGATACAGATTTTTTTTTTTTTATGAAAATGAGGAAAAAGTAAGCTTTCCCAGAGCAACTGGCCTTTTTGTTTGGTTGGTTATTTGTTTGTCCGTGTTACATCTACTGTCAATTAAGTACCTGATCATGAATCCGTCTTTGGGTTGGCTGCTAGAAAGATAAGACATACTGCAACACATTTAAAGGACTGCAGAGAACTTCACAGCAAACACTTCTGTGTATTAATCTCATCCTTGAATTCATCTTATCTTCTACCAGGATTTTACGTCTTATTTTTTCACTTCTTCATGCATTTATCTTACAGAATTTTAAGTCATTTTGTTAGTCACTTAAAATTGTTTTGGGAACAAGGTAAAACAAACAATTAAAGTAAAACAAAACAAATTGAAGTAAAACAAAATAAAGAAAAAACACTTAAATTAAAATAAAACAAAAGCAAGAAAGTCGTCTCTGACTCAAAAAACCTATAAATTACTTGTAGAGACTATATAAGCTTAGAGAAAGATAAAGATATAAGGAAGTCTGTACTGAGTGCCAATACACTGTAGACATTTAAAGCAATAGTACCTGAGAGGATGGGAGATTAATCTGGGTTGTAGGACTCATGGGAAATTAAGAGCTGGGATGGAATGTAAATACTGGATCTGTAGTCAGTTATATGATACTGAGCGTGACATGAACACCCAGGCATGATACCATATGTGACATAAGAGTGAGGGAGGATGCTCCTAGCTAGGCAGATGAGAAAGTTAGAGATCTTAAATATTCAAAATTTCTTGTGTTATTCTCACGGTCTTCACTTAGACCGTCCTTGGTCTTATTTTAGACACAGTTTCAGCACACTTGTTTTTGTTGTCTCAGTTCACAGCAGATTAGAGGCAGGAGGAACACTGACAACCTGAACTGACAGCTTGAAAAGAGTAAGGGAGAGAAAGCGAAGACCAGAGGCAGGGCAGGGCGCCTGCATTTAGCAGCAGAGGGCCAGCTCCCCCCGGGCGAGCATACCTCGCAACCAGCAGCCTTGAAAGCAACATTCTTAATGTGTCAGTACCTGATTTTGCAAGAAATGGATTTATATGTTATTAAATCAACTTTGGATAGGAAGATAGGTCATATGTAATATATTGGAAAAACACAGATAAAAAAATTAGAAAATGGCTCTAGACAGATGAACCAGTTACCGTCAATCCAATCCCACTAGTACTTCCATGACCATGTTCAACCACCACCAATATAATGATGCCGTTCTTGAGACCATCACTATTATTATAATAATATTGTATAATAATACGTAATGTATAATAATATATCATAATAATGTTTCTACCTAAACATTCATCAGTAGATGATTGGTTAAAGAAGATGCATTGCGTGTGTATATACATATATATATGTATATATATACATACATACATATATGTATGTATGCATACACAGATATATAATGGAATATTACATGGCATGAAAAAGAACAAGATCTTGCCATTTGCAACAACATGAATAGACTTAGAGGGTATAATGGTAAGTGAAATAAGACAGAGAAAAAAAATACCATATGGCTTCCCTCCTATTTAAGAAATAAAACAAATGAACAAAGAAAAAAAAAAGAGACATGCAAACAAAAAAAAAAACTAGCTTTAAATACAGAGAACAAACTGGTGGCTGCCAGAGGGAGGATGAGTGGGAAGATGAGTGAGATATGTAAAAGGAATTGTGAGTACCTTTATCTAGATGAGCACTGAGTAATGTATAGAATTGTTGAATTATTACATTATATACCTAAAACCATTATAACACCCTATGAGAATTACACTTAAATTTAAATGACTGAATGAGGGATGAATAAATAAACAAATAAATAAAATGTTTCTACTGCCCCTACTCCACAATTGTATCCTCAACACCCCACTGTAATTTCAGACAAATGGTTCTTTTAGTTTCTGATTCTTCCAGTTTTATAAACCTGCAACCCTGATCTCAGTTCTCAGTTGATGGGAACTGGAGAGGGCCAAGATTTAGGGCATCAACTCACCTCATGCTTTCAGCACTGACACTTTTAGTTGAATCAACCCTTCTTTCCCCAGAGAAGCTTCTGTTCCTTATACATGAGTCTTCAGCTGGTCACCCTGGGCCGACATTTCTACAGATCAACAGAGATACACGAATTGACCTTTAGATTTAGCAACTGGGTCGTTACTGGGGACTCCGACAAGAAGAGTTTCAGGTGTGCTGGGGAGGACCGCTCAGAGTAGCATACGAGGTGCATGCATCAAGGACATGAGGGTGGCGATATAGGCAATGTTTTTGAAAGTTTTGTTCTGATGGGAGAAGAGAAATAGAACAGCAGCCAGAGTATGATAGCATCCAGGAGGCTGGTTTGGTGGTGGTTGTTGTTGTTGTTATTGTTGTTCATTTTCTTTTCAGATTATGACATGTCCTGAGGCTTACAGAAGTGATCCACTAGAAGGCAGAAAACAGGAATGAGGGCTTTGAATAGCTGAGAGGGACCTAGAGACAAAGGGGAGAGCAAAACAGGAAGCCACAGAAACATGTGGGCAAGGACCAGCTCGGACAAAAACGTCTACCTCAAGAGGGCTGTCCCCTGTGACGTTCTCCTCTTGTCCTCCCAGGGTTTCTCACCTCGAGGAGACATGCCAGCATGGTCACGTACCAAGGATAGGGGTGATAATTGGACTCCGCATCTTGGAATTCCAGTTGACACAACTTGATCAGGTTAATTCTACTGGTACCAAAGTCTATTTTCAAAGTCTATTTCAGAGAAAGAAAAAAAAGTTTAAAGAAATAGAGCAAGCTGGAATGAAAAAACAAAGGAGATTAATGGGCTCATTTTCTCTCTTTTTGTAAATACAGTTTGAAATCCTACCAAAACAACCCAGACTGAAAATAAACTGGAGCACTGGAAACTCACACTGGCAATTCAGTTTTCAGTTAAAAAACAGTCGTCTGGCATTATGGATGAGGGTCATAGCACCAGCACGTCGAAAGGAGGGAAGAGAGAGGAGAGAGAAGACGAGAAGGGAAGAGGGCGCTGAGAGGAGAGGAGTGTGGGCGAGGGAAGGAAGATTTGGAAAAGAAGACAAACAGAGCGAAATGGAGAGAAGACAGAAAGGGTAAATAGCCAAGAGGGATAAGAAAGAGGTTTGCAGTTGCAAATGGTTATTATTCCTTTCTCCACACAAATGCCAAGCAGAGCCTCGATATGCTCTTAGATTAAAAGGCATCCGCAGCCCAGCCTCAGAGAGTACTGTGATGTTTTGGTCTGGTGTCTTGTTCCCCAGATATAATCACCATACAAAATAAAGACAAATGAATAATGTTGGTATTTTTTTGTTGTTTTTTTTTAAATGGAGAGAGCCTTTGAGTTTGGCTCAGAGACAATGGCCTGTCGTTGCATCTGATTATAACTCATCTCCATGGGGGCAGAGATAGCTGTTGTAAATGTCTGAGAAATTATGAGCTTCTTTAGCAAGATGAACTCTGTGATTATAATGACACTTGGCATTTGCACATTTTGTAGCCTTTCTCATTCGAAAATCATGGGATTATTTTAATAATATAACTAGATACATGTGTATCCCTTTGGGGTACATACCAGTGAGTGTTCTTTTTCTTCCTTTCGCTTTCTCTTCCTCCCTTCCCTTCTTTCTTCCTCCCTCTTTTCTTCCTTTCTTCCTCCTTTCCTTTCCTTTCCTTTCCTTCTCTGTGTTATTTGAAAATGGGCAAGGGGAAAAAAAAATAGAGAACGGGCAAGGGTGGGGACAGGGGTGCTGTCATTTGTTATATTGTCATCCAGATAGGCAGAAATTATCAGAACTTAAGTTCATGTGTGAGGCTGGAACTCATGAAGCAGGCCAAAGGATCAAAGTAGGTGTGGGGCTACATGTTAGCTCTCTCGGAAAACAGAGACTATCATTTGGAAGTTAGGCTAAATGTTACCGCAGAGTCCGAAGAGTTTCCTATTCCCTGAAGGCAGAGCCATTTCTACTTTCAAGCAGTCTTCAATATCACCCGACTTGAGAAACAGTGAAGGTCTCCCCAATCTGAAAACGTCTTTTCGCTGGCTACAAGAGATTTGCACTTCACCCATTACTTCAAGATAAACCCCTCAAGGACATTAATCGTGTGTGTTGGCAATTGAACCTATCACCATGCATTAAGACTTAGCGCGACTTGGTCTACGGAATTTGCTTCAGCCACTTTATAGGAAATTGAGAAGATAGGGACACTGAACAGATTACAAATGTGTATGTACGTGTGTGTGGTGGTGGTGGGAGAGGAATGCCTGAAACATGACCAAGAAAGTGGGAGCCAAAAGGAACTCTGAGGGCTCTGGACATGAGAGGAAGAAGGAAGCAAACAGGAAGTAGTAGCTGCTGTTAACTGCCTTTGACCAGCACTAAGTCTAGAGTGATTTCCATGTCAGGAATAGCTCAGTGCATTTTTCTATACAATTTTTACTGAGAGAAAAACAGAAAATGGTAAGACGGCATGTACTAAAAGCAGGGTTGGAAATCTCAGTCTTCATATCCTTGGTTCCTCCTGCCCTCCAGCACTGACTGACAACTTACCAGTCGGTGTCAGAACTCTGCCAGCTCCTTTTCTTTCCTTAGCCCAGTGTGGATGTACGGCTGCCAGACAAAATACCAAACACCAGGCTAAATTTAAAGTTCAGGTAAAGAATGAATATTCATATGTATTTATGTATATGAATATATATATTGTATGCGTATATCTCATGCAATGTTTGGGACAGGCTTATACTAAATTTTTGTTGTTGTTTATTCAACATTCAAACCTAACCGATAGCCTATATTTTTATTTGCTAAATCTGTCAATTCTGCTAGAGCCATTCTATCTCGGTAGAGTAAAACAGATCATAGAACCTGTCTGTTCATAAGTTAAAAATTCACCTTTGGGCTGCTCCTTGGCTTGTGTGCGCCGATAGTCTCTGATCTTCCATATGCCAGACTCTGATCATCAGAGCTGCCTCCGGCCTCCTGCCTGGGACTCCCAGGGCTCCCTGCCTGCTGATACTCTGGCCTTCCAGTCAGAGAATCATCCAGCTCCTCATCCTGGGCTTACTGGACTGGCTCTGTCCTGTTGCGAACAGCTGGAGCAAAAAATACAGATGAGTAGAGAAGACGAGATGGTCGTGGTGGGGGTGGGGAGACTTCTAGAAGTCTTAATTTCCTTCATGAGATACTTAAAGCTAATTCACCTCTTCGCTTACAAGGTTGTTAGAGTGGCAAAGCTCTTTGCAAATTTTAAAGAGACATAAAATAAGATTCCATGACTGTCACCCTGATGTAAAATAAATATTGGCAAATTGTTTAGTGGAGAAGGAAGGTGAAAGAAAACGTTTCTGTGTGCTTACTCACTTAGAGTCCTCTAGGCCCTAAAACTGCGAAAGCTGTCTTCTCTTTCCTAGTCGTCTTGCCTTCATCTCCCCTTGAGAATGACCCGGTTTACCTTGTCACAGGGTAAAGCTCAGTTTTGGCAATCAGCAAATGTCTTTACTATTCAAAATTGCTGTAGCAGCTGCATTTCACTCTCCTGCTCAGCAAGCAGGTTCCTGGTCAAGTTCAAAAAAGGAGCCATACCTTCATTTGTGGGATGCTGTGTTGAAGTCAGACTTCAGAGACATGGCTTTGTGCAGCCTCCTGGGATTTAGCAAGGCCTGAATCACCGTGACCTTAGTGCCCTTACAACATCACAGAAAACACCGTCACGGTGCCCACTAATTGGTCACCTTGATGTCAGTCACAGCACGGAGATCAAGGACAGAGCCGGTCCTGGAAAGTGAACTACACACGCTCTCCGAGGTGGTCTCTACAGGTCAGGCTAGCATCCTGCTGAGAGCACAGTGCGAGGGAACCTTACCCCAGGACTACTTGAAACATGGCTGTGCTGCGCAGGAACAAAGGACAGGTGGCCTCACGAGTGACCCTTTCCTCACCACCTACAAAGTCCAAATTGTCAGCCTTTCACACCTATTATGCTTCCATTATCTGTGGAAAAGACTAAGTGCCATGCCCTGGATCTAACATGCACAGAGCAGGCTCTTGAAATTAGTTTCTGCTTATTGGTTTTAAAAATTATTGAGATTATTTTATTTTTAAGGTAGCAAATCAATCAAGGACTGCTGGGGTGTTACGTGCAGGGTGCATTTGAGAATATCACTGTAATAATAATCAATTTTTTTAGAATCCAAATGTAATGTGTTTTTGTGAGTAACTGACACAGCAGTAGGAGGAAGGAGAAGAAATGTAGGGACTAAATCGAACACAGCTTTCTCTTATTTCTCTCGGGTTGAATTCATTTGTGGGTTACCTCTTTAAACCAGGCATTTTAAATGGTAAGAATGACTGGAAGTAAGTAGAAATTCTAAAATTCTAATCCAAAAAAAAAAAAAAAAAAAAGAAGAAGGAAAAAGAAAAAAAATAGTGCTAACCACTATAGAGGATAAGGTTTATTCTGTGGTTTGATTTATCAAATCAAATACTACATGCAGTCCATTTAGATAATATGATATCTTTCTCTAAGTGTACCCATCTTCCTATGCCCCCATGCCAGGTCCAGGAGCCTCTAGAAAGGTTCATTTCTGTTCTTAACATGGCGACCAGTGTTGCAGGAGAACAAGACAAACGGAACAGAGGAGACATTTTTTGTCAGTTAATGGTTTAGGCAGCCATGATCACAGAAACCTACCCAAAACTCTTAAAAATAGTATCCGCTGAAAAGAGTAAGGACCAAAGTCTTGGATGCCCTGGCAAATAAATGACAAAAAATTGTGAATTTTCATGCATACATATAAGAGGGGCCCACGGGGCCTCTATTCACCTTCAAATATAAAATGCTTAAAATATATTTTGAGTAACTTAATAACGGCAAAACATTTTGGGAGTTGTCTGGGTATGGCATGATTTCCTCTCCAGGGGGTTCTGTATTCTAGGATTGGATGAGGACCATGGGGAATACAATGGCTAATCAGTGTACAAATCCATGAAGAGGGTGGTGCGGAAAACCCCTCCTGTCACGTAGCCCTGGAAGGGCAGGCCATCTAGGAAGTTGAGGCACATGTGTTACTGATTCATGGGTGAACGGTGACATTTTAAGGAAGATTCTCCCCGACAGAAAGTAGTTCCTTAAAGCAAAATAAGGAGAAATAATAGAGGAGCTAGGAGGAAGAATGATAATTCTAAAAAATAAGACTAAATGGAAGAATTAAATTTTCTGTTTCTCCATCTTCTCCTTACTGTGGTCAATTATCAAAGATAGGGAGTGGACCAGGCAAAAAGGGGGCCAGGGGGAGAAATAGCATTCAGGAAATCATTTGTGCCTGTCTTTGTCAACTGAGGACTGCAGCAAATGGTCAGGGACAGTATACATTACTCTGCATACAAGCTAATACAGCCTGGCCTGAGGACTAGGGAGAGGACAGCCAGAACACTGGAAGGCTGTCTGCCTGAATCGCAGACAGGGTGCAGACTGTGAAGATACAGAGTTGGCTGACTTGCTTAACTAGCTTAACTAGCTTTCTAAGTATCTTTCTAGCTCTACCACGCTGTGATAGCAGATTCAAGAAGAGATTTCAAAGAAGGGCTAAAGAGACATTTGAGATATTGTTTTGGAGTATGACTCCCTTCGAAAAGGGACCTGGGGTTCTAATCTTAATAAAAGCTTAGGTAACTTCCTAGTATGTGGGAATGAAATAAAGGGGCCTGAGGGCTAAGTCCTTGTTTCTCATGCAAGAGGACTATTGAGGGTTCATCTTCTCAAATGTGAACTCCGCTGGGTAATCAGTCATCCCCATGGTAACCCAGCAACTTTTAATTGTCTTTAATTAAGGGGCCACAGAGGCAATCAGCTACATTTCTAGCACATTAATGAGGGAAGCATGAAGTGCAAAATGGCTGCCAGTGGTAGACAGTGCTTATACAAACTAGGACTCCTGGGTGAATTTCTGAGAGCAAGTGTGATGCACATGTGTGACGCACCCTTGAATCTGCAGGTCAAGAAACTCTGACTCAAGAGGAGAAAAAAATAAAGAAAATTCAATGTCTGGAAAAAATATATGAGAAATAAATAAAAGAACAAAGAGGATCTTCTTGGTTAAATAAATTTTAAATATAGATTTTATAATCTGTACCTGGAATTCTTAAAAGGTAAACACCGAGAGAAAAGACCAAGTGAAAGAGTTAGATGAAGCTAAAGAGAGACTTCGCCAAAATCCTGACACCGAAGTACAGAGTAAAATTGGAAAATTGTGACTCTTCAGTTCACTATAAAGCTTGCCTGCTTCAAGTGTCTAGCTCGGATTACTACAATGCATATTATTCACTCTTTGAAAAAATGTACTATGGTATTTACGACCTGCACTTTTGTTTGTCTAATTCTAATACTTATGTATGCTTTACTGGGGGATGGGGCAGCCTGACTCCTTGGGAAAATTTAAGAAATGATTCTATACATATTTTCACCTTTGGTTATCACAACATCTCTGATTTTTATGCAGAATATGCCTGTACCAGTTTTTGTAATGAAGACACCCGGAGGTAATGTACAGCCTGGGTCCTGTCACCTAACATAGTAATGGTCAGGCTGGAACCTGCAACCTCTGAGTGGGATTCAATGTTCTGCTTCCACCTGTGGCCCCAGGCAGGGGTACAACCCATATGTTGGCTACATCCTCTCAACCCTTCTGAGCATACTATGGAGACTCAACACAGATTTTGACCGAATTCAGAAAGAATGACTTCAAATGAAAGACCGTTGTGCTAAGATGAGGCTGGAGGAGGAACATTGTCACTAAATTTGAAAAAATGTAAATATGGACTGTGGGATCATTTCTTTTCATTCACAGTCTCATTAAACAATCTTAAACCATATTGTTTAAAATGATATCTGGTTCCTTGCTAGATACTTTGAGGATAATTTGGAAAACAAAGACCTTTGGGAGGAAATAAGGTTCTATGTGAATAATTACAAAGGGATGCGGGCTCTGATTCTTCACAAGGATACTGTTGCCAGGCTTGCTCATATATTCCTCCCCATAGGTAATAAGACTTGTTTGCACTGGGGGCTGATGCCTAACACTCAGACATTTTTATTAATACCTATACTAACCAGTCAGTTCCCAAAAACCTGAAGTCAGCCACTATGTGCAAGTCTAGGTTCTTTAACAGAAAGAAAGGAACAAAACAGGTTCTGTTTCCAAGGTGTTTATAGGTTAGTTGGGAGATAAAGCCCACATGGGAAAGAACACTAACAAAACAGATGAACACTTGGAAGAGGTTTTACAATTTGTATATTTAGACTTAGCAGACACTGAACAAGCCTGCTGGCAATTTTTATGTGCTGGCTTTTTGGGCATTATCTCATTTCATTTTCATAACAGTCCAGGATGTAGATATAAATATCATTCACATTCGCATCAGATGTAAACACAATCAAGTCCATCTTCTGCTGAAAATTCTACAATAGTTTCTCTTCTCATGCAGAGTGAAGCAAAGTTCTTACTATGACTACAAAGCCCATTAGGTGGAATCCAGTCTTCCTCCTCCATATCCTTCCTGAGCCCCTATTCTTGACCTTCATCTCCCACCACCCTCCGCCTTGCTCCCCATGCTCTGGATGCAATGGCCTCCTCTGTACACCCAGAGAAATATCAAGCTTGTTCCCATCGCAGGCCTCAGTGCTTCCAGAATCCACACTGGATTCTTCAAGTCCTTCAGTTCTCTTCTTAGACCAAACCTTTTTGGGAAGACCTTTGTTAACCTCCCTAAAGGAAACTGCACACCCTGCCATAGCAGCCTGTCCCTCCACCTAGCTTTTCTTTGTTCCCAAACCTTCTCCTGTTGACATTTTTCCACGTTGGTCCATTTGTGGTCTCTCTGGTCTGGCAGGAACTTCGCTTTGTTCTCTGATATATTCCCAGTGTCTAGAGTGGAACTTAGCATTAAAGGGACTCAACAAATACTTGCAGAATTGTTTGGATAAGTAAGGCTTTGGGAGCTCACATAGCTGCCCAGTCACAGCCCCATGGCAGAAATGGGGCAAGGACCCCATCTTCTAATACAACCTATCTGGGTGGTCTTTGAGGAAGAAGGCTGTGGGCACTGAAAAGACAACTTCTTGTAACAGTATTTAGAGATATTTAGACATATTCTGACAAATATGAAACAAGGTGTAAACTTGTTGAGAGTAGAACTGCATTGTTTTATATTACCAATCTCTAAATGTATCAGTTCATCCACCAATGTTCTCTATGTGCTAAGTGCCTAGAGTTGCAGACAAATGTTCTTTTCTCTCTTTCTTTAGGGATGTAGGTAGATAAATGATGATAGATTGATGATAGATAGACAGACAGATAGATAGATGGATAGAATTTTTGAATTCTACTGTTGCTGGTTTCCTCATCTCTAAATCCAAATACCTGCACCTCACTCCTCTCCCATACCCTGAAAACAGCACCCACCTTCCAGAGATTTTTTTGCAATGAAAGTCTTAAACAACAACAAAAAATTGCTATTTCTGCAGGTCCTTACTTTACTCTAGGTAAGTAAGTAGCCAAAGTGACATGAAGTCACAGTAACGTCACATTTCTGATAAGACTTTCACATTTAGAGAATTTCTGAAAAGAGTACAGTAATGGTAGATATTGCAGTGTGGTTTTAGGTCAAGGTTGAGCTCTGTAACCCTCCTATCACAGTGCTCAGTTTTTGTGAACTCCATAACTCAACATAAAGCTAGCTTTGGCCTGACAGGAAAACAAATGTGAGAAGAAAGGAAGAAAATAAGCTTTATGGCTTAAAGAAAAATAATTTTCTATATTTGTTTCCTTCCTTTTCTTGAATATTACATTCTATTGATACAGGAATATTCTGCCCTCCACAAGGAATAACCTCTCTTTCGTGCACTGAAAAATGTCATTTTTGAGTTTCTCTCTGGGACAATTTGACAGATTTTCAGGCTGCGTGGGAAGCACAGACCTCTGTCTTTCTAGGTGGACTTAAACTGACAAGAAAGAAAATAGAGTATGTTCTACCATCACAGAGCTTATTGTTTGGGTTTGTGGCAAAATACATTACAAATTCATAATCATGGCAATGGTAATGACCTCATGTAGCCAATACTATTTGTTTTTTTATTTTATTTTATTTTTTAAGATCGATTTATTTATTTGAGAGAGTAAGAGAGAGAGTGGTGGAAGGGCAGAGGAACAGGAGACATTGTCCTAAGCAGACTCCACACTGGGTGTGGAGCCCGATGTAGGGCTCCATCTCATGACCCTGAGATCATGACCTGAGCCGGAACCAAGAGTCAGACCTCTAACTGACTGCGCCACCCAGTGTCCCTCCTTATTGGTTCTTGATGTTCAATTCCTGTTTATCTAGAAAAGAAATTATTTGGAAAACTCTAGAAATGTAAGTACAAAGTACGAAAGTACAGTTTTTTTGTTTCTTTAACTCTCTCAGTTAATTAAATTGAAATGGGGATTCTGCTGTTTGCAGCTTTAAAAAAATGGCCAATTGAAATTTAATTGGTATCTTTTTTCTTTAGTATTCATGCCCTGAAGCTAAATTAATGATCAGTTGTAAGTACTTCAGCTAAGACACTATTATGACTTTTGAATGAAATGAAACCTAGGACCATATAGTGGATAAAATAACCACTAAGATAAGAATGACAACCGTACTATAAATAACAAAGGGTTAAAACGCGTCTCCGTGCACTGCTCTGCTCTCTCTTTCTTTTTAACAATTACAGAGAGACAGGAGGCTCAAGTGTATTCTAGGACCAGTAGCTGTTGTAAATCAAATTAATTACTTTTGCCCAAAACTGTCCTCAGTGGAGGATTTTTGGCCACTGGACTGTTAATACCTCTTTACTTAATCACTGTCCTGTAATGTCATCCCCTGATAGAAGAGATGAGCTGAAGCAATGGCAATCTTTTCACCTTTCTCAAGTCCCCACTAGAGCCTGATTTACAGGGTAAAAGTGTTATGTATCATTCTGCCTACCCCTCAGAAGACCCTCTTTTCTTTGGGAGCAGAATGGTACCCAGAGAAGTTGATGTGGGAGGTGGCTTTTTTTTTTTTTTTTTTTTATCTCTCTCTCTCACAGCTCTATCTCTGCTTTCAGTCCCCTGTGAATCTCTTTCTTTGACTGGATTTTAAAACATCTTTGACGGACATTATATCTCTCAAGACTTTTGACATTCCCATCTCTTTGATCAAGAAGAATTCATCACCTCAGTGGTTTGCACCAACACCACACCAGATTAGTCCAGCACACAAGGGCATACTTGCTCAAGGACAAGGCTATGTGGAAGTTGTGTGCTGAATCAGGGTAATTTGTGTGTTATAACTTGTTGGTGCAGCCACTTCAGTCTTCATGGGGGCATGGCCATCCTTCCAAAGGCAAGTGGAGAATGCCAGAAAAAGTTCCCAGACAAAAAAGAATTCATGGACTTATTTACAACTGATATTTGAGTTTAATTTTAAGTGAATAGGCTTATTTTTCTCATTAAGGATTGCTGAAGCTAATTAATAAAAACACCTTCTCTGAGTAAGTGCCAACTGATTGTGGAGGTGACTAAGACAATTTGAATAAGAGGAGTACCCTGTATTTGACTACAAAATATTTCATACCCAAACCATACATACACACCCGAGATGTGGACACACGGAGATAGCATTTATTGTGTGTGATTCCCAGAAGCCAGTATAGCTTTCTGACCTCAGAGCTTCCTTTAGTGGAGTTGTTCAAACAGGGAGAATTCAGGAGGAAATTCCTCCCTCACAGCTCTTTTCCCCACAGCAGGTTTTAGGAGAGAGCTACTAGATGTTTTAAGGAGGGTAGTACTGAGGACTTTGGAGAGTCTGTGGAAAGTAGTCAACCTGAATTATTTCACTGCTTTGTTAGAATATGCTGTGATTCTTAAGGCCTAGATTTGGATCCCCTAAATATTGGCATCATTCTGTGGGTTCTAATTTTTCTTCTACTAAAGAGATTGTCATTAATAATCAGGAATTTCAATGCCAAGGGTATGTGAGGGAACAACCTCATACTGTGCCATTGAATATAATGTTTAAATGATCGTGAAAATTGTTTAACAGTAATTCTTAAAATGGAGCTTGTTCTTAAGTCATGTGTTCATTATCTGTCTTTCTCTCTGTTCTAAAGGGTTAATGTCTGGAATATGGGTGATAAAGCAAAGGAAAAAATCTTTTGCTCAACAATATATAATTTAAAACCCCAGCGATTGTTTTTGGTCAGTTTCTTGCAATCTGCAAGGTAATTTTTTTCAATTTATTTGGAATTAGTCAAGTGCACTGTTGAAAAAGCAGAGTGAATTGATGCTAAATAGTTTTTGGAAGATGTAATTGTCTGATGATTTGTAAATAGCCAAGCTTATCAAAAAAGTAATTTAAATGTTATGCTGACAATTTTGTTCAGTTTGGTATACTCTGTAAACTGGGGAATCCAATTTTTTGCCCTCATTAGCATGAGAATTCTCTTTGCTTGGCTAAATGATTTAAGGGCCTAAGGATGTCCAGAGCTTTGGAATCTGAACTTTTAATAGCCTCTTACCCAGCGTAAACATCACTGATATGGTGATAATGCTAAAGTGTTTGTAGATAACTAAGTTTTGTGTATCATTTGATATGGTCCTTACGTGTTCTATTAGTGTCTGTCTTGGGAGGAAGTGGGGTCCTGTTGATCTGTCTCCATTTCCCTCATTTACCCATACCACTCCATTTGTACTCTTCATTTTTTTTTTAATGAAGATTTACTTATTTATTTGAGAGAGAGAGAGAGAGGGAAAATGTAAGTGGGGGAGGGTCAAAAGGTGAGGAAGAGAGAGAGTCCTCAAGCAGACTCCCCACTGAGCATAGAGCCAGACATGGGGCTCAGTACCAGGACCCTGAGATCATAACCCAAGCCGAAACCAAGAACTGGATGACCAACCGACTGAGCCACCCAGGTGCCCCATCATTCATATTCTTAAATGTGAGTGTCCTGACCTTCAGAGTGACTGCTCTTTATCAAATGAAAGAACTCTGACAAGTACATTCATATGTACTTGGGGGCTCTATAATATCTTGGGGGCTCTATCATTTTGATTTTTTCATTCACAAAAGTAATAAATTTAGGATGCCTAGGTGGCTCAGTGGGTTAAGCAGCTACCTTCAGCTCAGGTCATGATCCCAGGCTCCTGGGATCGAGCCCCAGGTCTGGCTCCTTGTTCAGGAAGGAGTCTGCTTTTCCCTCTCCCTCTGTGCTCTCTCTTTCTCAAATAAATAAATAATCTTTAAAAGTAGTAAAATCATTTTAAAAAACAGTTATTACAAGGTAAGATATTTCCTAAGACTTTAAGTGCTTTATATATATCATTTTACTTTCCAGCTCTACAACAACTCTGAAGTAAGCATTTTATTCCTAAATACTGTAAAGTAGCTAGAGATTTGGTAGGTGGAACAACTAAGGCATAACATTAACTTGCTATGGTCATATTTCTAAGTCACCAACCCGAGACTCAAACCTTGCTGACTGAACTGGGGTATTAACTACCAGGCAAATTGCCTTAAAAAAGAGAAGAGGGAGAGGAGAGGAAAGGAAAGGTAGGGGAGGTAAGGGAAAGGAAAGGAAAAGAAAAGAAGAGAAAAGTTACTATAACCAACTCAGAAAATTGTGCAATTTCAGGTTCAGGAATGGAAACATCTGAACATACCCAGTCTGGTGTTCGTTCCAGTAATATTTTAGATCTTACTCAGGGACAGCTATCTGTTTGGAGAGAGGATATGAAACTGCATTTACATATCACTTTACATAAAAATTGAAAAAAATACCAGGTTAAAACAAGTGGAAGTAGAGAAACTGAGGGAGTTTATGCATTAATTGAAGACCTCTCCCCCCACACACAATATACATCACTTATCTATATTACTTATTTGGTGAGAGAATGAGCCACAATTCTACCGCCAAACACCTTTGAATCAGGCTTACAGAAAATGGAACAAACTGTTTCCTTCTCCTAAGCTTTTGGTGGAGGTTCCTATTAAGGATAAGATGAGACCCTTGTAATGTGCTGGAGTACCTGGAAAGGGTACACCATCACCCCAGTATTTGCATGAGCATCTGATACCAGGTGTGATATCATTTTACGCCTAGCAGAGACATAGGTCATGGGGTGGGTCCCAGGATAAAGATAACAGAAGAAAAGAGATGACCCCAGGCCGGGGCTTCTTGTAGAGACCAGCCTAGCATGGAGGATGATGACAGAGGGTTCCAAGAAGCCTGGGAGGAAGGATGCTGAAAAGTAGGGAGAAGGTAAAAAAAAAAAAAATTCATGCCTGTTTTGTCTGCTATGTTTTTTCAATGGCTCTGCTTCTGAAGTTTCCATATATTTCAATTAGATCTGGCTGCACAGCCGGGACAGAATGCATCCGCAACAGAAGGAAGGAACGGCCCAGGCCGAAGGTGTAGCAGGCTTGCTGCTCTGCTGTTTTGTTCTACCGCATTGAATAAAATGAATCTTTTCAAACAGGTGAATTTTCCAACAGAAATGGCCCAAACAGCCTCAGCTCATTGAATAGAAAGTGTAATGGTGATCTAAACCTATTACCTTCAATGGAGTCTGTGACATTTTCTTCCAGCATATTGAACAGGGAGAGAGAGGGAGAGGGAGAGAGAACTTTTTCCTCCACTCACTGTGTTGCGTCAGTCATTGTAATGCTAGTCACAATGCATTAAAAAGCATTGGGAATCAACAGGGCTGGCTCTTTTGTAGCAGGAGTAATAAATGATTTTACCGAACAGAATTAAAATGCTGTTTAAAACCTACTCTGTACACATTTTTCAAATTTCTCACCAAAAGGACTTCTCTCTTCTCCCCTGCAAATCCAGATATCAAAAATTCTTATTAGTTAACAGTTTTCAGCAAGAATACATATTTTTTGTAAAAGATTCTGGCCTATTTTTTTTACAGGGAAATACCATAAATTCGGTCTCCCAACAAGTCCTCCCTCACACCAGTCTTTATCTCAAATCATCTATAACTAAGGTTGAGAAATTTTGATCTTATTTAAGCTAATTGGACTACAACTTCTGGAGGGTAGAAAGGCTTTTTATTTTTGATGTTTTCTTTTGTATTTAAGGATTGTTGTGTTATTGTTGTTGTTCTTATTGTATAATACAACCTCTAGAGAGGAATAAAACTGGAATCAAATCCAGCCTCATTATATTGAAGTGTTGCTTATGCGTGCACTAGCATTTCCATTAGAATACAATTGAAATTTCTCAATTTCAGTGGGAATAATCACGAGTTTATTCATGGAGTTTGAGGGTATATGGAACTCTTTACCACCCCCTAATTTTCAGGTAAATATTCATCATTCTCTATGAATTACTAATTTTCTATATCTGACATATACATTTATATGTAAAAAACACTATCATGAATTTCAAAAGACTGTATAATAGCAAACATCTCAAAGATGGATGAGCGATGCGTGGATGTTCCCTGGTAGGAAGGTACCTACTGAACTATCTTTATCATTAATGTTATTAACTTATATTGAACCTATTTGTTTTGGTTTTATCTTAATTTGGTCCATTCAACATCTTGTCTCTAATATTTATATGTACTTTTTCTTTGTCTCAATATAAACCTATTGCATTTCATGTTATCTGAATTTTATAATCTTGCCTATTACTTACAAGCAATCTGCTGCTACAGTTGTTCCTAGGTGTTTTTATAAACTAATTTAACATCTGTTGGTACTATATAACAATATCAACCTACAAATGGCCAATAGAACTTAGCATTGTTGAGAATTACCATGTAGATAAATGGAGTTACATAGTAATTGTAGGATCCACTCCATATTTCATGGTAACTCAATGAATAATCAGTGTTATCTGGGTGATTTTCTTTTCAGTATTGTGTGCAATCCACATTTGAATGTAATTGCATTTAAGGGAAAGGATCATACAAACTACCTTTTTAGTAAATTAATTGATAATTGTGCTGAATTAAGGAATTCATATAGGTAATTCAAGAAAATGAGTTTTCTAGTACAGAAATAAAGGCTCAGCTAGTAGGGAGAGCTGAAAAGTTGAAAAGACTTTTGAGAAGTTGCTTTGTCAGTTTGATCTACACAGACAATTATAAAGTAGTAGTTTAAGCAGATCCTACATCCAAAAGTAGAATAGGCAGAAATGCACAGATCCAATCAGGGAAACCTTAATTCCCATTCTGGTTTTGCTGCTTATTTGTTCTATTAGTTTTGAGCAAGTCAGTCTGCCTTATATTCCTTCTCTGTAAAATGCGAGTGATACCTATTCTTGACTATACAAAGAGTTGTTGTTGGGATCCAACAAATTCATGAGTATATACCTCTCTTGAAAGATATATGTGTATCCTTTGCTCCAGAGACCAAAAAACTAACTTCTGTGAAGGAGCATATAGATGAACAGCCCATGGTCTCAAGTAACTATGACACATAAAAGATAATCACATAACAGTCACCAAATCTTTCTCTGTCTATAATGCCTCTGGTCTTGAATGAACTAGTCACAACAGGATTCCAAGTGTCCCCTACATTCAGATAAGCTTAACAAAGATGCCTAAAGTAGAATGGATTGAAGGGATTCCGTGTAGCCTCACAAGATCATTGTCCTGCTGTGGACAACCAACTGTCTCTGCCTGAAAGCTGGGGGTGGAATCCCAACAGTTCATGCTAGAGAGAAAAATTGAGAAGAATGTGCCTTTCAATCTTAGCTTCATTAGTTTCTGTTTTGATGTTCACCATTATCCAATAGAAGTGGGTAGACATCATTAGCTTGAATGTGCTTTTAAATTCTAAGATTCTCGGGGCGCCTGGGTGGCTCAGTGGGTTAAAGCCTCTGCCTTCGGCTCAGGTCATGATCCCAGGGTCCTGGGATCGAGCCCCGCATCGGGTTCTCTGCTCAGCAGGGAGCTTGCTTCCTCCTCTCTCTCTCTCTCTCTGCCTGCCTCTCTGCCTACTTGAAATCTCTGTCTGTCAAATAAATAAATAAAATCTTTAATAAATAAATAAATAAATAAATAAATTCTAAGATTCTCATTATATTAATGACCTAAACATGTGCTCAGGACTGTCTTTACAGTGAATCATAAATACAGAAAGAAAAGTTAGATCTCCAGTCATCAAATCAGGATGGTTGCAACATCAGGATTTGTGGCCTAAGGGTTAGAGAAACATCTACGTTTCTTAATAACCCACTGGGAGAGCCCAAGTTAGTAAGTCACAAGGAGTAATGCACCCAGTCCGTATGAATGTTCTGAGACTAATGATAACCATAGCATGCTAAGAGTCCCCCATCAATTATCTGATATATTCTGTAGCAAACTTGTTAGGCTTCTTCTGCAAGTAAGGCTCAGTGTCCATGACAAGCTGTTAAGTAGCAGTCAGACCAGGAACTTAAGTTCATGGGTTCCGTCTTAGTAAAAGTTTAATATTAGATTGTCTTTTATAATTTCAGAGTGAAAAGCCCTGATAGTCAATCTATAATAATCCAAACCAAACATAACAGCAGCTGTAGCGCAAATTTTAGCAGGCCTATTACTATATTGAGTTCTCTCTTGTTCTTTCTTCCCAAGCTATCAGGCTGGGTATTATAGCTCCATTTTACAGATAATATAATTGGTATTCAGAAAAGGAACTAGGATTTCAACACTAAAATGTCTTCCAAATCCTTAAAATTAAGGATTTTTACAGTAGGAAGTATTCTAAAATAGCTTCTAGATTCCCATTTCCTGGTATAGATGCCCTGGGTAATCCCCTACAATTGAATATGGAGTGATCAATGAATATAATGAGATCGTCAATTCTTTGATGAGGTTTTATTATATCAAAAGGTGATAGGATAGTCCTGACTTGTTAATGGTGCCATCCAATTCAGATTGTTTGAAAGTGGAATGGGAGGGGGGCAAACAAGCACATCTGTGAAGCAGATCTATTTCATAGCCATCAGTCTGTGATCTTTGTCTTAGATCCTTGTAGCCAATAACTTTATGCAAATCAATGAAGTATTAGCGCTGGAAGACTCTTAATGACTATTCTAGTCCAGTGTCCTTATGGAAGTCACAAAGTGTTTCATGGTACCTCAAACTTGCTTGTGATTGACTAAAGGCAGAAATCAACTTTTCCTGATTGCTAAACTACTCCAGATTTGCTCCAGACTAGATTGCCCAGTTTATGTTCTTAAATTTTGGAATTTTACATTCAGAAGCTATGTCATCCCTAGAACACTGATAGAGTTCTTCAGATTGGTTTTATAATAAAGAGAGTCATTCTTCTCACTAACCACGTATACAGAAAATCCCATCAACCTAGAAGGACTTCTCTAAGTCCTTAGACTTAGGGACTAAGTGAGTTTATATTTCAAAAACAAATCAGATGAACTGGTGCAATAGTCAGAAGTTTTCTTTATAGAGTCCAAGCCACAGCGGTATTCCTTAAGTTAGTAATTGGTTGCTCAAAGGCATCAAATCCATATTTAACATTATCATATTCTATCATTTGCTATTACTCAATCTTCGGATTTCTCTTATACCAGATATGAAACAATAATCCTAAGCTTCTACATCACTTCTCAAATTGCTAATTGAGTTTCTCGAGGGAATAAAATATATAACTTTTAATAGGAGGATCACAAGATTGGGAGATATTTTATAAATTATCTATGTCAAGTTTTGTCCTTACCCTCCCATCTCTGCTATTTTGGATGTTTAAGTTCCTTTTGTTTTTAACTTTTACAATAAATTATATTCTTGTGTTACTTTAGTAATCCAGAAGGCATAAATCAAGCAAATAAGTCTAAAGAATATGAAAAAAACGCATAAGCCAGAGGAATGAAATTTGCTTTCTTATCCAGAAGTTAATTTTAACATTAGTCTTCTATTATCAAATTGCTTGTTTTATCATGGATAACCTGTGCTCTGGAGTAGAAGGTCTCTGAGGAAAATCCTCTTTTTTAAAAATTAAAAAAAAATCTGTAATTGACATATAACTAATGTGTACAGCATAATGATTGGTATTTGTATATGTTGCGAAATGATCACCACAATAAGTCAAGGTAACATCTGTTACCACACATAGTTACAGTTTTTTTCCCTGTGAGGAGAACTTTTAAGACCTACTTTCTTAACAACTTTCAGATATGCAATAGAGTATTATGAACTATATGTAATGCTGTACATTACCTTCCCAAGTAATATAAGTTCCCCTTCAACATCATTGACAAACCACATTCAGATTTTATAAAAACCTGAAGAGATTAAAAAATATTATTCTCTTTTAAAGAAGCTGATTTCATTTTAGACATTATCTTGAATATTTTTCGTTTTATTGAGCTAGAATCATATTCATCTGTGACTGATTCATTGATCCTAGATATGCATATAAAAGCTACATTTCATCTACATTAGAGCTCTTCAAATAATTTCAGATCACTATTGTGTATTTGTTGGACTCTGATTCTCCAGCATTAGGCCCCCTGCCTCCTTTAATGGATTATGATAGGATATAATGCTGAGACTCCCCCATGTTCTCAGTATTTATAAATACTTACCCAGATTATGGTACTGTAGTACTGTTGGTTTGCAAAATTGGGAGCTTTCCAGATGAAATCTGAAACTGGCCCCATGTATGTAGAGGGTAAGCAGAGTGGAAGAAAGGCAGACCACTCCAGATTGGTAGGTGGCAGTTTTAATAGGTAAGGGGATTTACCTGTGAGGCATGTCTTGGGCAACCACCCACCAAAATCTTGAAAAGTTTATATGGAGGACTTACCTGGGTTCAGTCACATATATATTATCCAGATGGTCTCAACAACGCATTGCTCTCTCAAGGTTGTGTCCTTGAAAACAGTTCTGGTCGTGGAAATGATGGGCAGAACATACATTCCAAGGACCAGGGAGGGGGCTAGGAACCTCCAGTTGCCCAGGTACAGATTGTAGGTCACCTAGCATCACATCCTCTCAGTAACCTCCTCCAACAAGTGCTTAAACCGATTATATATATATATATATATATATATATATATATATGTATATTCTGTTTCCATTTGGCCAATAGCAAAAAGAGTAAGGCATGAGTTAATTGATCATTTATATGATTTTTAAAATTGCTATATATTGTTTCCTCCTCATATTTGGCTTTTAGTATTAAAATATTAAGCCCTTTTCAAAACAGTGTATGTTTCAGGATAGTGCTGAAGATAGGTAAGGTAGGGGATTAGACCATAAATACTTAAATTTATTAAAAAAATTTTTTTAAATTTAATTTCATTTTTCTTCAGTGTTCCAAAATTCATTGTTTATGCACCACACCCAGTGCTCCATGCAATACGTGCCCTCCATAATACCCACCACTAGGCTCACCCAACCTCCCACCCACCTCCCCTCCAAACCTCTGTTTTTCCAAGTCCACAGTCTCTCATGTTTCATCTCCCCCTCCGATTTCACCCCACTCACTTCTCCTCTCCATCTACCAATGTCTTCTGTGTTATTCCTTATGCTCCACAAGTAAGTGAAATCATATGATAATTGACTCTCTCTGCTTGCCTTATTTCACTCAGCATAATCTCCTCCAGTATGGTCCATGTTGATACAAAAGTTAGGTATTCATCCTTTCTGATGGAGGCGTAGTACTCCATTATATATATGGACCATATATATCCATTTGTCCTTCGAAGGGCATCTTGGTTCTTTCCACAGTTTGGCAACTGTGGCCATTGCTGCTATGAACATTGGGGTACAGATGGCAATTCTTTTCACTACATCTATATCTTTGGGGTAAATACACAGTAGTGGAATTCCAGGATCATAGGGTAGCTCTATTTTTAATTTCTTAGGTAATCTCCATACTGATATACCTAATCAAATTGTACCCACCAGATTTGGATTGGATTTTATCACACAATGTTTTCTGTTTTCAGCTTTCAGCTATCTGTGAACTGGCCTTTTTCAGTTCATTAATATAAATACACAAAAGTGTAGAAGCAAACATAGAGATCTAGAACATATTAGGAAAGATTCTCTACCAAGCTGAAATTGTCATTTTTTAAATGTTTTTAAGTTTTTTATTTATTTAAATATTCTCTACACCCAACATGGGGCTCAAACTTAAGACCCTGAGATCAAGCGTTACATGCTCTTCCAACTAAGCCAGCCAGGTGCCCCTGAAATTGACACTGTAGTCAGTATATAGTCAGTCAGTTATAATTCAGTTTCAAAAATAATACAATTCATATCTTCATATGTGTCTAAAAGGATGTCGTGTGGGGCTTGGAGCTGATCAATAGCTTGTTGAAGTGCATACGTAAGTCATCTACCATTTCCCTAATCTACTTATCAAGTAAAAGTAGCATTTGGGAAACAGTAAATCTGGAACTGGTTGCTTTTTATTAAATTCAGTGATTTATTCTACTAAGTGTACCTAACAATGACAAATATGATGATGATAATAAATGTTAATTGAGATCAGCTCAAAGTCACTAATTTGTAGCTGTAAATTCAACATCTTCTCCTTCCTAATTATAATGTTGCATAGGGAAATATGAGTAAATAGGCATGAGTACCACTTTCCATGTCCATTCTTAATCCTGATACCCCTTATCCTGATATCCCAAAGACACGCACAGTAATAGTGGAATGTGAAACATTATAGCACATGAAACCTACATTGCTAATTTTGAAATGATAAACTTGTCAAGATTTAGAGAAATAAAGAAGTTATGAGATTCACCATTGTTTTGTGATGTTTTGCCCTACACACAAACCACCTTAGTAATGCTGGTTTTGTGTTCTTTTATGAAAATTAGATTGATGTGTAAACTCCTTCATTTCTCTACTTCTCTTCCATTCTCCAAAATTTCATAGGTGACCAGTATTGATTTTAATTATCTTATCTGCAAATTCTCTAAATAACCTAAGGTGCAAAACGCAACGACAGACATTTAGGCTAATTTGTGGCAAATATAAATTCTTTTATTCTTTCTGGAAAAATTTTAGTTTTAAGAGATTTTACAAATATGGTTTATATTTTCATGTTTTAAAATAATTATCCTTAATTGAAAATAACAAAGCAATATAGAATGTGATTAGTTATCTATACTTCTCTTTTCTCTTAATGTTAAACTTCCCATTTCAAGCACAACTATAAAAGACCTTTATTTTTCCCTACTAAGTCTTCATTGTAAGCATCATTTTACTCTTTTTGACTATTTGATTATAGGAACAAGACTCTATCATTTTATATTAATCCTGTATTGGGATCTTTCTTCAAGTCTAAATAATTGTTTCAAGAAGTTAGGACACTTTTTAAAATACACACACACACACACATACACACAATAGAGCTATTATGAGGGAGAAGGAATATATATGTTTCTTATTAAGAATAATAATTTATCCAAAATATGTATTCCTTAAACAAAATTTAGGAGAAAAAGGGCAAAATGAAAAAGAAGTCATCCCCATTCTGCCTCAGATGGGCTCCAACTCTATCCAGAGTGTGGCATCTTACCAGTCTTCTTTGTATAGTCAAAATTATTTGTTTTTTACCTGCATCTTTTACTTAACTACAGATGATGAGCAGCTTTTTTTCCATCATGGTACTCCTTAGCTCTGATCACTAAATAGTTCAATTCTCTATTTTTTCTCTTGCAGTCAAGTATGGCATGCGATTTGCATCTACCACACCTCTGAGAGATTATATAGGCTTTTTGGGGGCAGAAGGCTGCCAGCTACCTGTGATAATGATCATACTGTTCCAGATGGTAGAGGCTCTGTAATTCAGCATGAGAGAGGGTGAAGTTGGACTGCTGAGAGCCAGAACTAAGGGGACTCAGCATGAGACATCAAGAACAGGCTGGGGGAGGTGGGGGAGCAGCAGTTCATATTACAGTGTCTAAGGATGAAAGGAAAGGCAAACTCAAGAGGAATGTGTTGAACCATTGCCAAAATGTCCTATGTTCTGGAAGGTTATGCAGGAGTACATAATGGTAACCCTTAAAGTCATGTGGATTACTTTCTTGAAGCTGGGCATTCAATCCTGACTGGAACCAGATCTCATATGGTGGCTAGAACAGGCAGAGATAAGTACTCTTGGGTAAAAGAAATGCCAAGACTTTTAAGATTTGAATGAATAGTCTGGAATTCAGGGAAAGCTTAGGAGTGAGAAAGAATAGAAAACACATGACAAAAACTGAAGCGGAAGCCTTTGCTTCCATCAAAAGTGTACAAGAAAGGAAGGGGGGCAGTATTGGACTGGGGCCATGCCATATGAGGACAGAGTCCAAAATTTCAATAATTAGAAAGTTAGAGTCTTGCTTTGTGGTCTAGCATATGGTATATCTTGGTAAATATTCTGTGTTCCTTGGGGAAAAATTTGTATTTTGCATTCTTGAATGTAAAGACCTACAAATACGAATTTGGTCAATGTGTTGAGAGTCCATCTTAACTGATTTTTGTTCAGCTGTTCTACCAAAACTTGTGAGTTGGATTTTAAAATACCCAACAATGATTGTGGATTTGTCTGTTTTCCCTTTTGAATTACCAATTATTTCTCTTTGAAATGTGAAGCTCTCCTATTAAGCATATACATACCTGGCATCATTACACTACCTGATATATTAGCACTTTTTCATCATGGTATATTCTTCTTTACTTCTTTACTTTTTCTTGTGATAAGGGTTTGATTGCTTTGTCTCTTTCCATCCATTTCTTTTCACCCAATTTTTGTCCTTGGACTTAAACTGTTCCTCTTACAGACAGCATACAGTTAGATCTTGATTTCTTAGTTTAATCTTGTCTCCATATTTTAATTGGTGTATTTAGTTCACTTACATTCTATGTAATTATTGATATGATTGAATAAAGGTTACCATGTTATTTTATTTCTACTTTTCCTCTTTGTTTTACTGTTCTGTTTTTTAATTCCTATTATTTTAATATGCTTATGTTTATAATATAACTTATTTTAATATGCTTATAATGTCTATAAATATGCTTATAGTATGAATGTTCTTTTATTTACTGTTTTTCATCACTCTATTCTTCCATCTTGCCCTCTTATTTAATCTTCTTTAATCTTCTATTTTTTAATATTTCATTTAATCCTTGTGTGTAAGATTTAGCTATAATTCCTCAGGTCTTTGTATTATTAAGTGGCTGCTCTCAAAATTAAATTAATTTCTTACCTTATGGTAATCTAATCAGAATTCGTAGTATACTTTTCATATGTATGATATAATACATAAGAAACTTTAGTAGCATACTTGTATGTACCACTCCTATTCCTTATGGTGGTGGTGTTATTACAGTACATCTATATTATTTTAAACCCTGTAATACATTGTTATACTCTTTGCTTTAATGTTCTTTCAAACAATTCAGGAAAAGAATAGAAAAATATTTTACTATGTTTACCCCTTCCTTGTCATTTCCAGTGATCATCATTGCTTCCTAGTAGATGTGAGTTTCCATCTGGTGACATTTTTGTCCATCCTTAGTAAATATCTTTAGCATTTTTCTTTGTGTATGTGCACAGCAGCTGAAAATGAATTGTCAAAATTTCTGCTTATTTGAAATGGTCCTTATTTCACTTTTATTTTTGAGAGCTAGTTTTGCTTCTACTTAAAAATGCCTTTATTTAACTTTCATTATAGAAGGATAGTTTCTCCCTACATAGAAATCTGGATTGACAGCTTTCCCCCTCCTCCACTTTCAGTACTTTAAAGCTATTCCATAGCATTTGGGCCTCCATTGTTACTAATGAGAGGTCACCTATCATTTGCATCTTTGATTTCCTTTATGTAATCTAACATTTTCTATGGCTAGTTTCAATAGTTTTCTCTTAGTTTTTGGATTTCAGACATTTGACTTTGATGTGCCTAAGTGTGAGTTTATTTTTAGTTCTCTTACTAAATGCTTATCAAGCTTTTTGGATCTGGAATTTCTTGAATTTCACCAAATTTGCTAAATTTTCAGTCATCATTTCTTTGTTTTCCTGCCCTGTTGTTGTTCCCTCCTATTCTAGTATTTCAGTTGCACGTAAACATTTCCATTGTTTAATATTATTCCACAAATTTCTGCAAATCTGATCTTTTCCTTACATCTTTTTTTCTTTGTTCTTGAAATGTTTAAGTCTTATTAACATATTTTCAAGGAAATTTATTATTTTTTTACTTCAAATCTCCTCTTAATGGCATGCAATTAATTTTATATTTTAGTTATTATATTTTCAATGCAAGATTTTTTTTTTCAAGGCAGAAATTTTTATTTGCCTCTTTTTTTGGAGTTTCTATTTATGTGGTAAGATTTTTCTTTTTATTATGTATCTTTATTATGTATATTTATTCCACTTGTAAGCATATTTATAATAGCTAACTAAATATTTTTTCCTGTTAATTTTAGCATCTGGGTGATATCAGACTCAATTTCTACTGATACCATTTCTTTTATTCTTGAACATGGTACATATTTTCCTATTTTCTTTGTATACCTAATGCTTTTATGTGCTTTTTCTGTTCGTTTTTCTTATTGGATCCTAAATGCAGAGACTCTGAATTCTGTAATGTTTCTCTGAAGACTGATCTGTGTGTTAAAAAAAAAAATTACTTTTCTAGATTCAAACTCCCAAATTCTGTATTCTGAAATTCTCCTTGGTTGTTTCACCTTTGGCCTTCTGCTTTATGCTCAAGGCTCCTAGAAATTTCCTTCCTCCTCTCCATGTACAGTGTAATAGTCAGCCAAGGATTTGGATAAATTTTTATATTTATATTTTGGGACCAATCTCTTCAGTAGGTAGCCACCTGCATTGAAAGACTTCAGTCCTAACTTTCTTGCTTTTCTGTCAGCCTCAAGTTCTGCTTTCTGTTACTCAAGCCTCTTAGGCAATAGCTTTATGCAGCTTGAGGTGCCTGTTGATTTTGAGCGCTCTCAGGCAAAATGCTGCAAATTCACAAATCTTTCCTTGCTGCAGTCAATCTTGCAAGAGTAGGTAGTCCTCAAATTTCTGTGTTCAAACCACCATAAAACATTATTTTCAGATTTTATAATTGCTGTTTGTAGGGTAGGGTTGTCTGACCATTCCACTCCATCATTAACCTGAAATTGGAACACTCAACTTTTAAGTGTCATTGTCTCATCTCTTAAACTTCGGGATTTCACTTTGCTTACTTGTTTTCATATTGTATTTTTTTCTATCCATTACCACCTTCTTATTCTTCTTCATAAACCTGATATTTAAAAAGTATTCTCGCTGTTTCATTTTTCTCAAGCAGGTAAAGCAGATTACATTTACATACACTTAGCTGGACCTGTCTTTTGCTATTTAAACAAATAACTGGTGTAGGGGAAATATCCCCTCAGTTTCTGTACCTCCATGTCGAGTATATAGGATGGAGTCCATTGAGGGTTCCTACTATGACTCGGGTATTTATATTCATATTTTTAATTATTAAACAAGGTTATCAAGGTTATAGAGGGTTGCTGGGGGGACGGGGGTCGGGAGAGGGGGAGGGGAGTTATGGACATTGGGGAGGGTATGTGCTATGGTGAGTGCTGTGAAGTGTGTAAACCTGGCGATTCACAGACCTGTACCCCTGGGGATAAAAATACATTATATGTTTATAAAAAATAAGAAATAAATAAAAATTAAAAAAAAACAAAAAACAAGGTTATCAGATGATCACAGTCTTCATCTTACAATGAGGAAACCGAAACTCAAAAAGCAAATTAATTTAATGAAGATCCTGGAATGAAAAGTCATGCCACCTGAGTGGAAAAGAACGGATCTTTTCCACTATTAACATGCTCTTCCCTGGTCTTTTCTAAACATTATCTGTTTCTGTGCCTACTTTCCAAAAGAAACTCTATTTCCTGATCAGGTTGACCTGAGTTTTTAATATCAGGTTGAACTTAAGTGTCCCAATTATAGCTCATACCTTTTCAATGTTCTTTTCAGCCTCACTTCCCAATCTGTGCATCTAATTTGAGGAAGATCTGTCTTCTCCATTGCCATAGTTGTGACCTGCGCATCTTTAAGTAACCCCAGATTATAAACACCAGCCAAGGCGGTCAGGGGTGTGTGGAGGGGGGGCAGTACAGAAAAAGAGCAGTTTACTATGTGTAGAGTTAAAGTATCAGTCCTTCAGGTGTTGATCATCTACCTGATTTATTAAACAAGGGTTTGGGGACGCAGCAAACAGGCAGAGAGAGAACACCAGCAGTTCTTACAATTCAGTGTGGTCCCGGGAATAATAGACTACACTGATATTATCTTTCCTACAGGCCCAAATGAGGGGCATTTTTTAAAAGCACATTCAGCCGGCCTCAGGCCGTGTGGAGTCCCTGGATATGTTTGTGTAAAACAGTGTATGGAAGAAGAGGACTTTGGGGAAGACTAAATGATCTAATGGCAACAATTCGCTCCATTCTTTTCTCTGCCGGTTACCCGAACTAGTGCAATTCAGGCTGTGAGCACCTGGAAGGAAATGCCCAGGCAGGCACTTGCTATTGAAATATGGTTGGAGAGCCGTTCCTGCATGTAAGTATCACCCTGTTATTTTCTTTAGGGTTTTCAGCCTGAAACCAATCAACCTGAAGTCCATTGAAAAAGGCATCTTTACAATCACAAACTGTGGAAAACTTGGTTGGTTTAGAGGGATCTAATTTGTTTTGGGTAAGGAAAAAAAAAAAGATAAAAGAAAAAAGCAAAAAAATAAAAACAAAAACAGAATTTGGAGCAGTGGGGATTAACAGAAGCGGAGCTGACTGCATACAGCATGTTTATGGTAATAAACAACAGTGTTATTAGCGAATATAAAGCCTGTGATAAACAATGCCATGATGTTCCATTCACCCTAATAGGCAGGAGCAGATAATTGGGACAAATAAAGTGCTAAAACAGTCTCTAACCACCTTTCCAGAGCGTCTCTCCAAATGAGTGAATCGCCCTGCATGCTGCAAGGCGCAGCGGTAGCCTGGGATACCAGCTTTTGTGTTTCACTAAAAGAATACACTCCCATCGCTAATGGAAAACAACAGAAGCTAAAGACGATTGCTGGGATTGTCAGATCTCCTTTTTTTTTTTTTTTTTCTAAAGTGGTAATGAGTAGACAAGAAGACAATTCCACACATTCATCAAAGCCAGCAGAGAGCTCTTCGGAATACACGGCCAATTGAAGTCCCAAACACTTCCAACTATGGGGACTTTTAAATCTTAACTTGAGCTCAATTGTTTCTCTTGGCAGTTCCTCCTTTTCCACCTTCACTAGATAAACTGTCTTGTTCCAGCAATGGGCTTTTTTTTTTTTTTTTCCAGCAAGTCTTTCTTGTTCCCTATCAGAATATCATTCAGACAGTTTCTGTTCTTCTATTTGATTGGTTTTGTTTACCCAGGAGATGAGACTTTGGCACAACCTGGATATGATGTTCTTTCTACCGCAGTAAAGATAGGGAATCCGACCACTTCTTCTTTCGACCTCGGTTTCTCCATTGAGATTGCATTGGTTACAACTCCAAGTACTGGCTGAAATTATAAAAAACAGTGAAGTAGCACTGATGTCGAAGAGCCCAGAAGCTTAGTGGGCCTGTGGAGCCGGCAAAACCAAGTGGAATTGAGATATTGGTGAATTTCTTTCATCCATTCAGCTATTCAACAAATATTTCTTTTCTTTTTTTTTTTTTTAAGATTTTATTTATTTATTTGACAGACAGAGATTACAAGTAGACAGAGAGGCAGGCAGAGAGAGGAAGGGAAGCAGGTTCCCTGCTGGGCAGAGAGCCCGATGCGGGGCTAGATCCCAGGACCCTGGGATCATGACCTGAGCCGAAAGCAGAAGCTTTAACCCACTGAGCCACCCAGGCGCCCCTCAACAAATATTTCTTGAGTGCCTACACCATATTAGACACAGTTTATTCCTGGTTTTCCATTTATATTTAGGATCTATACTCATTTACTATAGCACAAATCATAAAAATCATCCTATTTAGAAGGGAAATTATTTTTACCCTTCACTGTTGAAATAAATACTTCCCATCTCAAACCCACCATGTCTAAAAATGCAGCCTTGAACCACATGTTTCAGAATGCAGAATAGTAGAGAGAAAGAGAAAGAGACTGGGAATGAAAACTTACGCCAGTTTCACAGATGTCCAATTTCTTGATTCTTGAAAAAAAAATTAAAACAAAACAAAAAACCATAAGATGGCAAACTTGGAATTGACTTACACAGAATAAGATACATTCAAATGGGGAAAGAGAATATCCAAAATGGTTTAGGAACAATTTAAGCTACAGGTGGATCAATTGATGAGTCCCAAAGAAGTAATTTTTGGTACCTGATTATCCCATTGATGATGAATATTTCACTCCCTAGAACTAATTCATAATATCAAGCATTTTCTTTAAAAGCATTAATGCTAAAGTATTCATTTAACATACCACTATTATTTTTGGTAGTACACTGTGGTAAAGAAGGGGAAGTTGGTCTTGGATTATTATTTACTATGAGAATACATTCATTACACCTACATGATCACCACAATGAAGGTAGGTAAAACTGAAGGGAAACAGAAATATGAGAATTTGTCAGATTTGTTTTTTATGCCAAACATATTAGTATTTTTATTATTGACATTTTTACATACCACATATCTAAACTTTTCCCTATAACCCAGATACCTTCACCAAAAGCTACTTATAACATTAGGAATATTCCTTTTGTCTATGGACACTGGTCTACATACATTTTAGGATGCATTGTCTGCAGTAACATTATTTTAAATGATGTAACTCAGTTTACCTAATGAAATACTAAATGCTTTTTAATATTTGCTTTTTTAAAGATTTTATTTATTTCAAACAGAGAGGGGAGAGAGAGATACTGAGAGGACAAGGGAAGTGGGAAGGACAGAGGGAGAAGCAGATTCCCCATTAGGCAGAAAACCCAACATGGAGCTAATCCCAGAACCCTGGGATCATGACCTGAGCTGAAGGAGATGCCTAACTGACTGAGCCACCCAGATACCCCACTAAATGCTTTTTAAAAGTATCTAAAATCAGACAGAGAAAGACAAATACCATATGATTTCACTTGTCTAGGAATCTAAAACAAACAAACAAACAAACAAAAAACTCGCAAACAACAACAACAAGAGAAACAGACTCATAAATATAGAAAATAAATTTGGGATTGCCAAAGGGGAGGAAGGTAGGGAATAAGCGAAATACGTGAACAGTGTTAAGAGGTACATACTTCGAGTTATAAAATAAATAAGTCAGAAGGATGAAGAGTACAGCATAGGGAATATAGTCAATAATATTATAATAACTTTTTGTGATGACAGATGGTAACTATACTTATTGTGGTGAGCATGTCATAATGTATATAACTGTCAAATCACTATGTTGTACACCTGAAACTAATATAGTATTATGGTTCAATTTTACTTCAATTAAAACTAAAAAAAAAAAAAAAGATAAAATGTGTTTGGTACGTATACAAAAATATGTAAAATCAGAATATTTAGCTTTACATATTTATTCAAGTTTTCAAGCATATTATTAGGAAAACAAGACAAAAGGACGATAAAACACTTGACTTACAGTGGTATATTATAGAATAAAATAAACAATTACATGAAATTCAACAGGGTATCTCAAGTTCAGAGAACTTGGAGTTAAAAAATCACTTTTGTTATAAGGGATGATTTATGATAAACCTTACTGACATATAGCTTACCTCATTGTGGAAACACAGGGAGTGGAGATGGTGGGGGCAGGTTGGTAATGCAGGACTACCGTAAGGTGCCCAGTCAGATTGGTCACATGACATCGTCATCTCCTTTGTACCTGCTGGTCTTTTTTGCTGTCACTTGTGCCATTGCATTAATCCAGGCAGACTTTCCTCCTGTATCCCATCTGTCTGATCCTTATCTATTCTTCAAGGCACTGAGGCCTTTCCTAACCACCTCAGGATACATGCTGGGCTCACCCTCCTTTGACATCCTATAGATTTTACTTCTCAGTGTCACCCACTTGATGCCGAGAATATATAGCTTTGTGTTATCTTTTTTTAAAAAGATTTATTTAAAAGATTTTATTTATTTATTTGACACAGAGAAAGCGAGAGAGAGAATATAAGTAGGGGAAGTGGGTGAGGGAGAAGCAGGTTTCCCGTTGAGCGAGGGGCCCAACGAGGGGCTGGATCCCAAGGCCCTGGGATCATGATGAGAGCCAAAGGCAGAGGCTTAACAACTGGGCCACCCAGGTGCCCCTTGTGTTATGTTTTTATAAGTAAATTTCCAACCAAACTGTAAGCATTTTTTCCCTGGTTTTCTGCTGGACACTGCATTTGGCACAATGGCACAATCCCAGAAAGTTCTCAGTAAATACTTAATGCTACCTATTGCATCATTACATGATAGACTCTGTACCAACCAACTGTACCAGTTCATTGCTTACCACCCTCTGGCCAGATCTGGCCTAGACCTCTAGGCAATGGGAATGGGCTTTCTCATTGCATTCCCAGCTCAGTTGTTTGAATCAGATACAAATTGATTGTGAGTAGAAGTTATTCCAATCTGACAGCTCTCCAGTGTCTTGTTTGTGGAGAGAGAAAATGAGAACATGTCGACTGTGTTCCTTTTTCTGATGGGCCACAGGATAAAGAGAGAAAACAGGAAAGGCCTAGCATTATCATGACAATCAAGAGTGTGCCCACTCTCAGCTTGGTGCTGTGCTCAGCCTTGTCAAGGAAACACAGTGGCATGTTTCCACTCCCCTGAAAACAAATGTGATGACCAATACTGACAAGATAGCAGAAAGCCCAATGGTATTTCTGTGTCTTCTTTGCATTAATGGAAGATATTGGTCTCCACAGCTATCGCTGTAGCAGCACTTTTCACTGACACTAAAATTCATCTTCCAATATGAAATCAGTATCAAAACAATCCACAGATAGGATCTTACTAGCTGAATTCATGGATTTTTCTCAAGATGCAAATTTACTATTTTACTTTATTTCCAGGAACAGAAAACTTGACCTTTCTCTCGCTCGCCTCATCTTAGCATCATGGATTGGTAAATATATTCTGTCTTTCCCTAGATATTTTATTATTATTACCATATTTCCACAGCAGAAAATATGAAGGGGAAGAAAGAGCAAAAAAATAAATATAAAATAGAGAAAAGAAAGAAAAATGTAGAATATCAGTCAGGCTTGACGAGGTTCCCCTAAGAATAGATTACCTAGTCTAATGTTGTGGAAAAATGACTGCTATACATCAGCAGAAGAGGTCAGGAAATTAAATTTTATGTGTCCTGCCTAGTAAAAAAGAGAGTTTAGCTGAAAAATAGAATCCTTCATGGCCTGGTGGGAATTTTGAACATTTCAATTCGTTTAAAAACAAAACAAAACAAACAAAAAAAAAAACAATGGTAGAAGTAACCACAAGTCAAGGAAGAAGTGATGTCTTCTAAACCAAAATAAAAGAAAGTCTATCAAAAGTCGTGTGGCAGCCAGGTATCACCCATGAGGTGATAGGGAGAGTGGCAGCAATGTTCTGGAGAGTTCTTAAATCCTCTAAGATTCAAGTTCAGAAGAAACTGTGGCTCCTTTATAGTTATTTGTAGTGTCCCTCTAAGAGGCAACACCTTGGACTAGATGGCTTATAGAATAGAAGAAGTATTGTCCACCTTGTAAATTTAAGTAGAAACTCTTTCAAATACTGTTCTTATGAAGAGATCGCACTCTTTTCCTCTTCCAGTGACCTTGCCTGCTTCTCAAGTCATGTTTTGAATCTTTTAAATGTATTCAGTATTTTTTTCTTACCTTTCTTATTCTTTTCCATATTATTCATAGAAATCCATGCCATTTCTCTTTCACCAAAGATAACTGATTTACTTAGATCCCTGGTATCATTTTACCACTACCTATCCAGTCAAGGAATCTGGTCCATCCAAAATTTCCATACTACTTCAAAATTTTCATTCTTTCTTCTTTTTTTAAATTGTATTTTTTTCTGCAGACATCAATCTTTCTTCTTATCAATACTTTCCATTTGCCCACAAAGAGATACTAATCTGTTACCTTAGCAATCACACATGCATGCACATATGCATGTGCGTAAGCACGCACAAAATTTTGGACCCAATTCTCCTTCAGTTTGCCTCCTTTAATCTTTCCTATTTTTGATGATCCAATTTGGTGGACAAGAAGCAAATCTCTGGCATCTACTTTTTCATTTCGTACAATATGGCCTATCAGATCTTTTCAGTCTGACTTTTTCTCCTGCCTAGCAGAGGATACAAGTAGTTTATCTTTTCAAGAAGAGAAATAACTCCTTAACATACAGCACTTGTGATATTTTTCTCATCTTTCTTGACTCTCAGCATGACTTGATACTGTCCCTACTGCCTCGAACTTCTGTCCTCCTGGGTCTTTCATGACACAGCGCCTTCTTCCTACCCTTCCAATAACTTATTTTCCTACTCTTATCTTCTAAACACATTTCCCATGGTCAAGTGCTAGATTAAGGTTAGTTTTTTCCTCTGGTCCTCTTATCTCCCTTTCTTACGATGAGATCCTGCTCCTAATACATTCTGTTTCTTGAGAGGTGCTGAAACAAAGAGGTTAGAAGCGTGGAAATGGCAGATGGTCTGGTTCAAGTCCCAGTTTGACATGTTTTAGCTGTGGAGCTTTAAGCAAGTCATTTAACCTGTATAACCTCACCTTCTAATTTTCAAGAAAAAAAATGGCTATATCAAAAGGATATTGAGAGGAATAAATAAGAAAATACATGAAAAGCACTTATCATTGAACCTGACACATAGTAAATTCAAAATAAATTGTTTCATCCTTTTCAATTCACAGCATCACCCATTCTGGTTCATGCCCTCATTACATTTCCCCTAACACACTACAATGACCTTTTTCATATAGAACCTCTTCATTCTCTTGCTCTTTCTGCCCACATCCCCCTATTTCTCTGTCATCCTGAACACTGCAGTTCGAATTTCCTTCCTGAACCACTGCTTAAATCATTTACCACCCCATTCCTCTCCTTTTTACTTAAAAACTTGTATTAATTCTCCACTGCTTATAGACTAAAGTTTAAACTAGTTTAATCTTGAATGCCTCCCCTAATGTGGCATCAAGTTCCTTTCTCTATTTCCTACTTTTACTTTGATAAATCCAGTGTTGGGGTGGAGTTGGTTTCATCTAATGTTCTCAGAACCTATCACTAAATTTTTGGTGCTTGTGATTTTGTTCTTACTTTGTTTTCTGCAGGCAATGACCCTTTCATGTCACATTTTCTTCTCTAGAAATATCAAGAATGTTTATTTTCATCCCAAAAGTCATCAACAGAATCATTTCGGGATATGGATAACAAATGTTCTTACTTTAATTCAGTATCTCTGCCCATAAATTGTAATCTTCCCAAAGGCAGAGATTGGTGTTTACTTCTTTTGCGTGTAATTAATAATGAACACATCCCTGGGGCTTCCTCAGTTTTTTGAATTAACAAAAACTTTTTTTTTAAGATTTATTTATTTATTTGAGAGCTCGTGCACATGTGAGCGGGATGGGGGGATTGGTGACGGGGAGGGGGCAAAGGGAGAAGGGGAGAGAATCTCTCAAGCAGACTTCCCGCTGAGCACAGAGTCTGACCTGGGTCTGGATATCATGATCTTGAGATCAAGACCTGAGCTGAAATTGAGGGTCAGGCACTTAAATAACTGAGCTACCCAAGCACCCCCGAATTAACAAAAACTTTTATTCAACGGGTGTAAATCATCTTATTTCGGAGAGCTGTTGTTGGATAAGCAGTTTCAAATGTTTTTCCCACATATAATGCAATCTGTGGAATGCCTTATAATTGGTTTCTTACTTTCACCTTGCTACCTACAGACTGTTTTTGACTCAGCACCCAGGGTTGTCCTGTAAAAAGGAAGGGCAAACAGTGCACTTTTTTTGTTTAAAGTTCTTCAGTAGCTCCCGACTTCTCTTGAAATAAAATCTAAAGTTTGTATATTATCCACAGAGTCTTACCTGATCTTTCCCTCCTTTATATTTCTGATCTTATCTTCTTATGATTCCCCCTTTGTTCTCTTACTCCAGTCAGTATTGGCCTTTTTACTGTTCTCTTGGCAACCAGCCTCATTTCTGAACCAGATCCCATGCATTGGCTATTCCCTCCACCTTAAATCATTTCCTGTAGATATCTACATGACTAACTTCCTCTTTGCCTCTTAATTTTAATTTTTCTATCACCTTCCAATTGAGTACTGCCCTGACTACTTTACTTAAAATGAAGAGTGCTCCCCCACCTCTAGCACTCCTGATCTCCCTTAATCTATTCTATTTGTTTATATGGTACTTATCATCTTCTATAACTATATAATTTAAATTATTATTCATATTATTTATTTTTTGACCCTCTACCACCAGAATGGATGCTCCACGATGACAAGGATTTCTTTATTGTCTTGTTCACTGATGAATTTCCAACATTTAGAAATTTACCTACCTTTAATTTGTGCCTAGTGAATATTTACAAAATGAATGTACTGAATAGTTGTGTCGATACATTTGTTCTTGTTTTCCTTCCCCTATTACTGTATACTTCTTTTAGAAATCTAAATGCACACCAAGAGAGACAATCAAATAGAGATATACTGTTTAAAAAGTGTCTAGCATCTGGATATTTTTACAGTTATGGGTAACGGATCACTTTAAGCTTCTTCACTATGAAGAAATTAAAGCCCCATCATGTGCATTCTTTAATCTCATGTCCTCACAATACTGGTTGCTTTAAAATGCTGATTCTTTTCATTGAAAAGGAGGGAACTAAAGCTTCATAGATGCTACTATGGGAGTTTTTTCTCCCCAGCCACAGTAACAACAATGATGTCAAACAATTTTATTTGCTATCACATTCAACTTAACTATGCTATGTAGATATGTCTACAAAGTAAATCTACAAAGTAAAATCAACAGTTGAGAAAACCATCTATTTTTTAAAATAAATTTTAAGTTCACTCTAAGCTAAAACATTTAGATTGTTGAAAATATGACAATAGAGTTGCATGAATGATGATTTCAATTGCCAACTTTATTTGTGTTATTCATAAACACAATTAATGTGTTTCCAATTTATGTTGTAAATTGATTAATGGCCAAATCAATGACCTTACTAATGTTTTCGAAATTGCTCTTTTGTTCTTATTTTATTCATATCAGAAATGATTGCTACCTAGGATTTATAAGCATTAACAATTTACCAAATTATAATCGTTACCTTATTGAATGAATCTTGAAATTATCTCTTTATTTATCCATTTATCTACTCATTTATTTAGCAAATATTTATGCCACAAAATGTTCATGACACCCAGAATACATCAGTGAAAAATCTGACAAGAATCTTGGTCTCATAAAGCCTGGGATCAACATTAATTCAGATAGAAATCATGATAAAGTGGTATATCATGATAAAAAGACTTTTTACTTCTCCATGACAATATTATACTCAGACTTTCCAAATCCCATGTTTGACAAATAAATATTTGAAAAAATGGAAGCAAAGATCTGTTGCTGTACACAAAGCCAAGAGAAATATCCTTGTTAGGATAGTGGAATCTAAATTTTTAAAAAATCCAAAGCAAAATCCAGTAACAATGAAAAATATAATTTATAGCTAGAAGCATATGCCATTCAGTAACATTAAGCCATTAAAAAGAAATAACTACCATAAAGCTCTATGCACATAAAAATATAGCCTATATTTATGCATAATTAAAAATTGGTACAAGTTCAAGATTTTGAGGAATGAACACAGAAAATCATATATTTTTCATGAAAATTGATGAGTGAGTAAAAAACAATATTAAGGCAGACTTCTACTTCTAACCAAACCTCAGTAAAATAGACTGACTTGCCCTCCTACCTGAAATTTTCCAAAAAATTGGGGGAAAAAAGTGTGAAAAGTTGGTTTTATAATACTGGGTATCAGGCAAAATAGTAGAGTGATTGGTGAGAAACAATATAATTGCACCAGCTTATTGTCCTGAAAGAGTTTCTAGATCACAGCACAAGGAGATGTCACCTAGGCAGACTTCCAGGAGACTCCCTGAGTTGAGGACAAGCATCTAAGAGACCAAAATAGTTAGAGTGTATAAGACAGAGTACTAGAGAGGAGCTGTCTGGAAGAACAGACAAAGAACTCCAGAGAGATCTGCATAGGGTCCCATTTGAATATTCAGGCAAGTAATGATCAATGACTGTGTATAAGAAAACTTCCCAGCTTTGGGGATACATTCCATAGAAGGTATTAGAAGTTAGACTTTCCAGTGCTTACCTAGAGCTAGGAATAGTGTCTTCTCCCTGCAAGACTGAAAATTCTTCTGATTCACAAGACAATAGGTGGAGTACAGAAAGGATCTCCCAAAGTAGTGGGGAATAATTAGCCTTAGACTAAACACTGCTCTGGTTCCACCCAACAAATACTAAAAACAAGACCAAAAAGGATCAAACAGATTTCAAATAACTTAAAAGCCTCCTAGATGAAAGCTTAGGAAGAACAGTAGGAATACAAAAATCTCTAGTACCTATACAGTTTCTGATGTCTGACATCCATTCAAAACTTACCAAGCATGCAAAGAAGCAGGAAAATATAATGAGGACAAAATTAACCAATCAAAACCAACCCAACACTGACATAGATATTAGAATTAATGGATAATGACACCAAAACAGTGATAATAACTGTATTCCATCTTCAGAAAGTTAAGTAGGGAAAAGTAAGACATTAAAAAAGAAAAGACCTGAGCTAAACTAGATATTTTAATTCCAATGTTTGAAATGAAAAATATGTTGGATGTGACTAATAGCAGGATAGACATTTAAGAAGAAAACATTAGTGAATTTGAATTTGTAGATAGAATGAAATAAGGTGAGAAGAGAGAATTAAAAAGTTGAGTGGGGCATCACTGAACTGAACAACTTCAGGAGGCCTAACATGAATGCGCTTGGAATCTATAAGAAAAGAGAACAGAATAACTATTTAAAGAAATAATGACTCCAAATTTTACAAAGCTGTTGAAAACTATAAACCCACATATCCAAAAAAGTCAACACACCCCCAAGTACCCCCAAATACAAGAAAGCACCTAATGATTTCATAAATTTGATGAAAACTATGAAACCACAAATCGAGGAAAATAATCACACCAAGAAAGCACCAAGACATATTATAATTAAATTGCTCCAAACCTTTGATAAAGAATATTTTCAAAGCAACCAAAGGTAAGAAATGAACATTTCAAACAAAGAACTAAAAATAAGGATGATATTTTACAATCCTTGGAAACAATTCAAGTGAAAAAATAGTGAAGTGACACCTTTACACTTGATCTTAGCCAAAAGGCCAAGAAGCAATGAAGTGGCACCTTTAAACTACTGGGGGAGGGGAGAGGGAAAACTGAGCTTAGATTTCCATACCCAGAAAAAATATGTTTCAAAAATAATAATAAAATAAAGATTTTTAAAAAACATATATCACTTTATTTTTTTTTCTTTTCAGCATAACAGTGTTCATTGTTTTTGCACCACACCCAGTGCTCTATGCAACACATGCCCTCACTAATACCCACCACCTTGTTCCCCCAACCTCCCATCCCCTGCCCCTTCTAGACCCTCAGGTTGTTTTTCAGAGTCCATAGTCTCTCATGGTTCACCCCCCTTCCAATTTCCCTCAACTCCTTTTTCCTCTCCATCTCCCCATGTCCTCCATGTTATTTGTTATGCTCCACAAATAAATGATATGATATGATACCATATGTGTATCCATATGATAATTGACTCTCTCTGCTTAACTTATTTCACTCAGTATAATCTCTTCCAGTCCCGTCCATGTTGCACAAGAGTTGGGTATTCATCCTTTCTGATAGAGGCGTAATGCTCCATCGTGTATATGGACCACATCTTCCTTATCCATTCGTCCGTCAAAGTGCATCTTGGTTCTTTCCACAGTTTGGCAACCGTGGCTATTGCCGCTATAAACATTGGGGTACAGATGGCCCTTCTTTTCACTACATCTGTATCTTTGGGGTAAATACCCAGCAGTGCAATTGCAGGGTCATAGGGAAGCTCTATTTTTAATTTCATAAGGAATCACCACACTGTTCTCCAAAGCGGCTGCACCAAATTGCATTCCCACCAACAGTGTAAGAGGGTTCCCCTTGGGGCACCTGGGTGGCTCAGTGGGTTAAGCCTCTGCCTTCAGCTCAGGTCATGATCTCAGGGTCCTGGGATCGAGCCCCACATCGGGCTTTCTGCTCAGCGGGGAGCCTGCTTCCTCCTCTCTCTCTGCCTGCCTCTCTTCTTACTCGTGATCTCTCTCTGTCAAATAAATAAATAAAATAAATCTTAAAAAAAAAAAAAAAAGAACATGCCCTTCCTGTCAACAAGCTCTGAGGGGAGAATCTGTGTACCTGCCTTAAAAAAAAAAAAAAAAAAAAAAAAAAAAAAAAAAAAAAAAGAGGGTTCTCCTTTCTCCACATCCTCTCCAACACATGTTGTTTCCTGTCTTGCTAATTTTGGCCATTCTAACTGGTGTGAGGTGGTATCTCAATGTGGTTTTAATTTGAGTCTCCCTGATGGCTAGTGATGATGAACATTTTTTCATGTGTCTGATAGCCATTTGTATGTCTTCATTGGAAAAGTGTCTGTTCATATCTTCTGCTGATTTTTGATATGATTATCTGTTTTGTGTGTGTTGAGTTTGAGGAGTTCTTTATAGATCTTGGATATCAACTTTTTGTCTGTACTGTCATTTGCAAATATCTTCACCCATTCCGTGTGTTGCCTTTTTGTTTTGTTGACTATTTCCTTTGCTGTGCAGAAGCTTTTGATCTTGATGAAGTCCCAAAAGTTTATTTTTGCTTTTGTTTCTTTTGCTTTTGGAGACATATCTTGGAAGAAGTTGCTGTGGCTGATATCGAAGAGGTTACTGCCTATGTTCTCCTCTAGGATTCTGATGGATTCCTGTCTCATGTCGAGGTCTTTTATCCATTTCGAGTTTATCTTTGTGTACGGTGTAAGAGAATGGTCGAGTTTCTTTCTTCTACATATAGCTGTCCAGGTTTCCCAGCACCATTTATTGAAGAGACTGTCTTTTTTCCACTGTATATTTTTTCCTGTTTTGTCAAAGATTGTTTGACCATACAGTTGAGGGTCCATATCTGGGCTTTCTACTCTGTTCCACTGGTCTATGTGTCTATTTTTATGCCAGTACCATGCTGTCTTGGTGATCACAGCTTTGTAGTAAAGCTTGAAATCAGGTAATGTGATGCTGCCAGTTTTTTTTTCTTTCAACATTTCCTTAGCAATTTCAGGTCGCTTCTGATTCCATACAAATTTTAGGATTATTTGCTCCAGCTCTTAGAAAAATACCAGTGGAATTTTGATCGGAATGGCATTAAAAGTATAGATTGCCCTAGGCAGTATAGACATTTTAACAGTGTTTATTCTTCCAATCCAAAAGCATGGAATGGTCTTTCCTCTTTTTGTGTCTTCTTCAATTTCTTTCATGAGTGTTCTGTAGTTCCTCGAGTACAGATCCTTTACCTCTTTGGTTAGATTTATTCCCAGGTATCTTATGGTTCTTGGTGCTATAGTAAATGGAATCAATTCTCTAATTTGCCTTTCTGTATTTTCATTGTTTGTGTATAAGAAAGCCACTGATTTCTGTGCATTGACTGTATCCTGCCACGTTACTGAATTGCTGTATGAGTTCTAGTAGTTTGGGGATGGAGTCTTTTGGGTTTTCCATACAAAGAATCATGTCATCTGTGAAGAGAGAGTTTGACTTCTTCATTGCCAATTTGGATACCTTTTATTTCTCTTTGTTGTCTGACTGCCGTTGCTAGGACTTCTAGTACTATGTTGAAAAAGAGTGGTGAGAGTGGGCATCCTTGTCATTTTCCTGATCTCAACGGGAAGGCTGCAAGCTTTTTCCCATTGAGGATGATTGTGGGTCTTTCGTAGATAGATTTTATGAAGTTCAAGAATGTTCCCTCTATCCCTATACTTTGAAGCGTTTTCATCAGGAACGGATGCTGGATTTTGTCAAATGCTTTTTCTGCATCAATTGAGAGGACCATGTGGTTTTTCTCTCTTCTCTTATTGATTTGTTCTATCACATTGATTGATTTGTGAATGTTGAACCATCCTTGTAACCCAGGGATGAATCCCACCTGGTCATGGCGGATAATCTTTTTAATGTGCTGCTGGATCCTGTTTGCTAGGATCTTGTTGAGAATCTTAGCATCCATATTCATCAGTGATCTTGATCTGAAATTCTCCTTTTAGGTAGGGTCTTTGCCTGGTTTGGGGATCAGGGTAATGCTGGCTTCATAAAAAGAGTCTGGAAGTTTTCCTTCTGCTTCAGTTTTTTGAAACAGCTTCAGGAGAATTGGTATTATTTCTTCTTTGAAAGTTTGGTAGAATTCCCCAGGGAATCCGTCACATCCTGGGCTCTTGTTTTTGGGGAGGTTTTTGATCACTGCTTCAATCTCATTACTAGATATCAGTCTATTCAGGTTGTCAACTTCTTCCTGGTTCAATTTTGGGAGTTTATAGTTTTCCAGGAATGCATCCATTTCATCTAGGTTGCTTAGCTTATTGGCATATAACTGTTGATAATAACTTCTGATGATTGTTTCTACTTCCTTGGTGTTGGTTGTGATCTCTCCCTTATCATTCATAATTTTATTAATTTGGGCTTTCTCTCTTTTCCTTTGGATTAGTGTGGGCAATGGTTTATTGATCTTATTGATTCTTTCAAAAAACCAGCTTCTAGTTTCATTGATACATTCTACTGTATCTCTGGTTTCTACCTCATTGATCTCTGCACTAATCTTGACTATTTCCCTTCTTATGTGTGGAGTTGGTTTGATTTGTTGTTGGTTCTCCAGCTCTTTGAGGTGTAGAGACAGCTGTTGTATTCTGGATTTTTCAGATTTTTTGAGGAAGGCTTGGATGGCTATGTATTTCCCCCTTATTACCGCCTTTACTGTATCCCATAGGTTTTGGACTGAAGTGTCTTCATTCTCGTTGGTTTCCATGAATTGTTTAAGTTCTTCTTTGATCTCCTGGTTGATCCAAGCATTCTTAAGCAAAGTGGTCTTTAGCCTCCAGGTGTTTGAGTTCCTTCCAAACTTTTCCTTTTTATTGAGCTCCAGTTTCAAAGCATTGTGATCTGAGAATATGCAGGGAATAATCTCAGTCTTTTGGTATCGGTTGAATCCTGATTTGTGGCCCAGTATGTGGTCTATTCTGGAGAAGGTTCCATGTGGATTTGAGAAGAATGAGTATTCTGTTGTTTTAGGGTGGAATGTTCTGTATACGTCGATGAGGTCCATCTGGTCCAATGTGTCATTCAATGCTTTTGTTTCTTTATTGATTTTCTGTTTGGATGATCTGTCTATTACTGAGAGAGGCATGTTAAGATCTCCTACTATTAATGTATTCATATCAATATGATTCTTTATCTTGATTGATAGTTTTCTTATGTAATTGGCTGCTCCCATATTGGGGGCATGGATATTTACAATTGTTAGATCATCTTGGTGGATAGTCCCTTTAAGAATTATATAGTGTCGGGGTGCCTGGGTGGCTCGGTGGATTAAGCCGCTGCCTTCGGCTCAGGTCGTGATCTCAGGGTCCTGGGATCGAGCCCCGCATCGGGCTTTCTGCTCTGCAGGGAGCCTGCTTCCTCCTCTCTCTCTGCCTGCCTCTCTGCCTACTTGTGATCTCTCTCTGTCAAATAAAAAAAAAAAAAATCTTTAAAAAAAAAAAAAGAATTATATAGTGTCCTTCCGTATCTCTGACTACAGTCTTTAGTTTAAAATCTAATTTATCTGATATGAGAATCGCTACCCCAGCCTTCTTTTGAGGCCCATTGGCATGAAAGATGCTTCTCCATCCCTTCACTTTCAGTCTGGGTGTATCTTTAGGTTCAAAATGGGTCTCTTGTAGACAACATATGGATGGGTCCTGTCTTTTTATCCAATCTGCAACCCTGTGTTGTTTTATGGGCTCATTTAGGCCATTCACATTGAGAGTGATTATTGATAGATACGTTTTTATTGACATCGTGTTACCTTTGAAGTTTTTCTTTCTGTAGATGTCTCTATATAAAATAAAGATTTTTCTTCAGTAAAACAAACCACCTAAGGAAAAACAAGCAAGCAAAGAACAGTCATAACTAAAAACCAACAAGTAATACAATGAAATCATTAAAAATGTTAATTTAATTGAAAAGAAGTCAGGAAAAGATGAAAAATAATAAGGAAACTAAAGACATACTTCTAAGTAACCCGTGAGTCAAAGAAAATAAAAACGGAAGTTAAAAAGTATCTAACTAAACAAAAATGTTCACTAAATAGGTCAGCATTTTTTGAATATTGCTAAATCACTATGTAGGGGAAATTTATACATTACATACCCAGGAAGGAAGGCAAAAATAAAATAAATGACTCTAGCCTCACCTAATGAAACTAGAGAAAAAGGAGCAAATGAAATCCAAAATAAACAGAAGAAATGTATAGATGAATCTTTAAAATAATTCTGTTGATCAAAGGAAGCCAGACTAAAAAGAGCACATGGAGTACGATTCTATTTATATAAAGTCTCAAAAATGTCAATTAATTGCCAGTGGCAGAAAGCAGCTTAGTGGTTGCCTATAAGAAAAGGTCAAAAATGGATTATAAAGTAGCATAAGGAAATATTTAATGGTAGAAGATATATTTTTCTGTCTTGATTGGTTATGGTTTCATGGTGTATATTTGTCAAAACTTATCAAATTTTACACTTGATATGAAATTTACTCTAGGTCAATCATACTTTGGTATACCTTTACAAAAAAAGATAGTAAGAATACAGATAACTTGACCAAGACATGAAAAATCTGACTTGATTCTTATGTAGTATGAATTATTCATCAAATTAAAAAAATCACATTTATTTAAAAATACATTAAAAATGTATAAGAGTTAAAGACAAAAGGCAGACAAGAAATCTCAAAGATTACCTGAGTTTAATATTGGACCAAACTCTGACCATAAAAAACATTAGAAATACTTCACAAAAATACAAAGAGAATCAAAACTACCTTTCATATATCTATTAAAAACTTGCATATTGTACACCTAATACATTCCAGCACTTTAGTGGGTTGATGGGCTCTAAGTATTCTCTACTACATTGAGATGTCGATTATAAGTTTGCAAAACATTATTAACATAATAAATATTTTGGCATTCTCTAACCATTCTTTGATTATCTTTTGTCTTTCATCTTATTTCCCAGCCACATTATAAATGCCCTTAATATCATTTACCAAGTCTTCTCTCTCTCAGGTAGGAATAGAATTGAGATACTGGTAGGGCTTTGAAAACCCATTTACTGAATCCTATTGAACTAAAATTATTTCTAAGATTATAAAGATATAAGTAAAAATATAGATTTAAAAAGTATCCAATTTTCTATTTTATTGCTTATCACAAAAACAATACTCTCTTCATTTCTCAGTAAATGTTTTGTTGTTATCATAAAGACTGTTGGAAGGGAATTTTAGAGCCAAACCTGTTCTAGAAAATTCAGAGTATATAAAGAAAATTCACAATGATAGTCTGCATTACACAATTCTACCTACATAAATATTACTATTAATGTTCAGTTCCCATGGACTTTATTAAATTTATTTCCAGCATTTATGGTAAAAACAAAAACAAACATGAAAACTGTTATATAAAAATACTGAAAAAAATCGCATAAATTGGTATTTATAGCATTGAAAAAGTTTACAGATGTTTAAATTTTACTTTTTCAGTATACCAATCCTGAAAGATTTCTTGAGCACTACCTATGTTGTTCTCAAAACTATACTGGCATTACAGCAGATACAAAGAAATATAGAGCATTGCCTGCCTTTAGCCACTCTCTAGTTGTGGAAGTAAAGATAAAAGACATGAAATAGGAAAAATAAAATAAGTGTCTACATCTAATAAACCTTCTTAGAAGCATCAAATCAGGCCCAAAGCCTTCTTTTAAATGTTGAGGCTTGACCTGGATCTTAAATAAGTTTAGGATCTTCTTTTCCTAGAGGAGGAAGGAAGAAGACATTCCAGAAAGGGAAAGAGTGTCATGAGGAGGAAAGAATGGAAGAGGAAAAGGAGGAGGAAAGAAGACATTCCAGAAAGGGAAAGAGTATCATGAGCCAAAGAGCAGGAGTATTTGGGGCCATGAATAAACCTCTAAACAGCTATTATAATGTGCTGGGGGTAGTGATAAATAAGGTCTTATAATCTAGATGCAACCATTTTATGAAGCAGTTTGAACCATAAGGCGTGGAAGTAGGACTTGATGGAGTTGGTAATAGAGAGTTATCAAGGGTGCTTGTGAAGAGAAGGAAGGGTGGTTTTGTATGATGAAGATAGTGACTATAGTTATTCACCTAAAAGCGATTTTCTCTTCTCTGCAAGATATCCCCAAATCTGTTAGGAATAGCAAGTATGCACAGCTAAAAATATTACATTTCCTAGTCACCTTACAGACAGAAGGTGGCAATTCGACTCAGATTTGAAGCCGATACTGTTGAAGGAGCTTCTGTAATGAAGAAGACCAAAGCCTCAGACCATGGAATATGTATTTACAGATAATAGGTGTCATTAGGGGAGTGTTTGAGAAGAACACAACTAGAGTACTTGATGTGACCAACATTTAATGCTTGAAGAGAGGCAGAGGTGTTTCTGAAGGAACAAATAAGAAATGTATGGAGAGAGAGACTAACCATGGTGCTACTGGAGCCAGGGGAAGAGAGTGAGTCAGGAAAGTGAACAGTGTCACAGGTCATGGAGGGCAAGATTGGAGGTCCCAAAATTCCATCCAGAACAGGAGAAATATCCATCTGGACATGTGGTATCAATCTATAGCTTTGAAGAGATAAATTAAATTTTCTTTTTATATTAATTCTGGATTAAAGTGTAAAGACAAAAATGATCTTGATAAAAATGAAAATAAATGAATGCCATACACAGAATTGGATATTCTGTAAAGAAATACTGGCTGAGGGTGAGCAGGCTTAGCACCAAATTTCAGGTTTTAAGAATAAAATGGTTTTTCTAGAAGGATGAGAGAGAGATATTTTATTTGCAAAATGAAGTCAGTGACTCCATGCAATATACATTTTTTGGTACCTACTCAGTTTAGGAAACTATTTGAGGAACTCAAGCTGTAGAAAAAGAACAATTACTTTGCATCAAAAACTTACAATCAAAAGTGTATGTATCATGAAAATTGATATGTAATATGAGTAATTACTATATTATAGTCAAGGCCAAACTGCTCTTTGTTTTTATGCATACATAAATATGTATATTTTTGTGTGAATATAAAATGTACATCCAAAATACACATCCTTAGAGACATTGGCAGATTTTTTTTTTCAATATACTCGGTTCAACATAGAAACAGAAATAGCATATTTTTATATGTGCATAAGAACACATAAATTGAACAGATAAGAATGTATAAATTGTATTTAAGTCATCATAGGCAATCATGGATCTTAGTAAAGCTGGGTTTAGGAAAAGTTCTCTAACAGCTGGGATATTTTAATATATATAGAATTTTGTCATATACAGAACGATTTAAGGTAAAAAAGAAAAAAAGTCCATATGAAATACTGGCATTTTTGTCCTTCCTCAAAATTGAGAGCTCATGGGTCAAAGAGATTTTTTTTTTTGCCCATTTAGCTTAATCCAGGTAATATGTATGCATATATTACTGGAATTTTGTGTGCATCTGTCTGTCTATCTATCTATCTATCTATCTAATATTTAAGTAACAAATATGAGTATATAACATTTAGAACCAGAATTATATATATATGGAAAACCAGGAATATAAATATTTATATGGATAGAGATACAGATAAATATATAGGAATTGAGAAGTTCACTCTAATTGATGCTTTAATGGATACAGCCTCAGTTGCTGGGTGCAACAGTATTGAGATGGCATTAAAATAAATAAGGAATTGTTAAGTGTCAGTATAAATATCACTCAGAAAAGGAAATGTTGACCCTATGTGTAAAGATAAAGCAGCTTCCTACACATTGGCTTAAACTTCGTGGTCCCACTGTTTCCTAAATCAGGAAAAATCACTAGTATTTTCACTCACAGCTGATATAAAACTAATCTCAAAAGTGTGAGTCTGCTGTGGGTTTTTTTGGTATCCCAGAATAAAACTCTAAGAACTTTGATTTCATGACAAAGAGACAAGCTTTAATTTTACAATGGAAATCGCAGTGCTAAAAATGAACAGAGGGGATAAGAAGAGAGGGAGGTAGAGCAGGAGGAGGAAGAGAGGAGAATGAGGAGAAAGAAAAGAGTGTGAAGCCAGGAAAATGAGAAGAAGGCTGGTTATCTTTAATAGGGAGCACATTCTTTGGAGCTGGTTTGTAGATCAGAATCAACACAGAAGCAAAAGCATGGAACGAAGAGAGGTTCAGAAAGGACATGTATTATGCCTTGGTTATTACTTGGGTTTAGGAGACAAAAGGGCAATTTAAGATGAATAAGGTTCAAATCCCTTGGACTGATTTTTGAGTTGTAATGAGTAGCAGATAAGAAAAATAACCAAATCTTGCTTATAGTTCCTGAGATACTGTAAGGACCTGTGTATGACAGGCAAAGAGAGGTTCCAATCAACTTATTTTTCTCATCTGACAATGAGACATCTTTAGATCTTTAGAGACATCTATGGATGCTGGTTCTTGTTGCTGCCATACTCACAGGAACCATATTCCGTGCCAACAGAACGGCTATAGCTGTCTCTTCTCCCATGTAAGTTAGCCTTCCTGTTCTGCTCATTTTTAGGCTAGGTTTATGTTTGTCAAAAATTTCAGAGAAAACTAAAAACAAAACGTTTTTTAAGCCAGTCATCAAAAAAATTGAGTCAAATGCTTGCTAAGCAGTTGTTTTGAAAAGACTTGTTTCAATACTTGGAAATGTTAAGTGTTTATGACATCTGGGCAGGCATGAAAGGACTTCAGGGGGGAAAGGTCTCATGGGTAGAAGCTGGTGCCTTTTTAATAGAAATAAAAAGTGGTTTTAGAGGAAAAACTAGCTCTGAAGTTTTCACATTGCTTAAAGACCTTAGCTAGGGCAGCATTTGTGTCTCCATACTATGTGAATTTGTTTCATGTAATTTCACAGTCCATCAGAAATGAGAGTCAAGTTCAGGAGATGTTATTTATATAATGCTGAAGTGGAGGATGCAACAAAGTACACAATGCTGATATTTTATCCATTCTTCACAGATGGTTAAAAAAGATCTTCTAGACCAGGGGTCTCAAAGTTGAGTCCATAATCCCTGGAGGTACTCAACACCCTTTCCAGGGGGAATGCAGAGTCAAAACTATTTTCATAACAATCTTAAGATGCTATTTATCATTTTCACGTGCTGCACCAACAGTGCAAAAGCGATAGTGAGTAATAGCAATTCCTTAGTATGAATGAAGCAAAAATTAAAATTTTGAAAAACTTGTATATGCCACCTTGAGCTGAACAGCTTTGCAATACTTAATGATTTTATGAGTTCAGTTTTTTAAATTTAATTTTATTTTTTCAATGTTCTAAGATTCATTGTTTATGCACCCAACTCCTAGAAAAAACAAAACAAAACAAAGCAAAACAAAACTTAGTGATTTTTCCAGTAAGACAAATGGTAACATAAATGGGTGAATTTACCAACATTTGGAAGATCTGCAAAGCTCAGTAAGCCAACATTTTCCAAATGACTAATGCAGAATTTTATAAAATTAGACACGAAAAGTCATTCAAAAAACAAGATATATAAAAGAATTTACTGGAAATATGCAAAGCTCATTGGTATGGTTTCATATTCTGTACTGTAACTAAACTTTAGGAAAAGACAACTTGTTGTATTTTGGTATAGTAAAAAAAGATCCACACATGTCTGAAAAGGTAATTAAATATTTCCTCCTTTACTAACTCATATTTATTTATCCTCATTCATATTTGACTGAGGCTGGCTTTTGTTCATAGGTCTCAACATAGAAACTTGTCTTACAGCCCAACTGCAGAAACAGATATGAAAATCCTTGTAAAAGGGTAAAACAGTGCCACTTTGTGTGTGTGCATGCACGCGTGTGTGCATGTGGTGGGGAGCACATGTGTGTGAAGGAAGAGACAAAACTTTGAAAGGACAGGAGAACTCAAGCATTTGGAGAAAGAACAATTCCTTCTACCCACATCAGTATTTCTTTCTGGCATCATTGTGTCTCATATGGTAGACTAACATATAGTAACAATAATGGCAGTCTTGACTCCTCATTATACTACATTTTTAAAGTAGTTTAAGAATCACTACTTTAGGTCATTTAAGCCATTTTGGTGGAAAGGTATAGACTTCAGATGGACCTGGGGGCAAATACAGCTCAATCACTTATTTGCCTCGGCACATTCAAGTGTCCTTGGCACACTTCATTTTCATGAGTTTCCTTAGCAGTAGAGTAGGCTTAAAGATATTTCCATTATAAAGTTTTTGTAAGATTTAGACATGATCTAAATAATGTACTTCATACAGAAACTGGCATGTAGTAAATCTTTAATTAATAATGACTTTTTAATACATAATTTTATAGATGTTTGGCTAAATATGGATATTGATATAGGCATCAAATAGGTTTAGAAAGGACTATAAAATGCTTTTCATTTTTATTTCCTTAAATCATATTCATATCAATATGATTGGGATGGTAGAAACAGCTTTGACCATGAGATATTGACAAAACATAGGATGAGGATGTAAATGAAGAAGTGCCCTGGAGCCAGATATATGAATTATATATAGGAATTTGGTAGTAAAAATTACAAATAACTTCCTATGACTAGTACTAACCTAGCAGCTGTGTATTTTAAAGTTATTCTGGTGCAGAAAAACATGTGGCTGAAGTATAAAAGCAATGGAAACACAATATACTCCCACTTAACATTAACCGGTACTTTGAACCTATGGAGTCTGAAGACAAGTTTCTATTCCACATTGTTTTAAAAAAACACAAGAATAAGAAAACAATTAATTATAACTGAAAAAAGTGACAGGAACATGAGGCTATCATTTTCTTTTGCAAATTTTCTCCTAACCGAGTGTTCCTTCTTGTAGTTCTTAAGACAAGAACTACCTGTCCTGCCTCACACACTCCACATGAAGTCCCCTCACAGATGCTCTTATCCTCCATGGGATTTACTGTACCTGCATTCCCTCTTTTCCATTGTTCTCAAAGCACAGTCCTGGTCAGGATGCCCCTCTGTTCAATACTACAGCACTCCCACCCGGCACTCAAGTCCCCCTTATTTCGAGAGCCCATCTCCCATCACACTCCTTTCTCCCCACCTTCTACTTAAGTGGTAGTGCTTGATTGTCCTTCAGATGTAACCTTTCCTTCTTCGGTAACTTGCCATATACCGTTACTTCTATTTGACCATTCTTCCCAATCCTCAGTTCCACAAGATGAAGCTCCAGTAGCATATCTTCCTGAATTATCTTCCATGATATCCATCTTTCTCCGTAAATTGAATATAATCTCCATGTTCTCTAGTCTCCCATTATACTACATATGAACAATTTTTATGGTACACATGTCTTCCTATCATTTTATTATTATTTGAAAAATTTATTCATCTCTAAATCTAGGGTGTCCCAGGTTAAACTGCCACGATCACTTACATTGACTAATGCCAACAATCTTCTAATTGGTCTCCATACATCCATTCTTGGCCTCATTTAATCCATTTCCTACTTAGCAGCCAGAGTGATCCTCTTAAATTATAATCAAACCACTAAACTGCTCAAAACACTTAAGCGGTTTCCCATTTCACTTAGAATAAAATCCAGATTTCTTATCATGGCCTGACCTCTTCCTATTTTTTCAGGCTCATCATGAACTTCTCTACCTTGTTTTCTGTACTCTACACCATGCTGAACTTCTTTCAGTACTTTGAAGAACTTCAAAGTTCTTTCTTTCTCAGGGAAAGAAGGAAGAACTAAAGGTACCTTTTCTGATGAAACACTTATCCCCTCACTCTTCATATAGATACTCATAATCATTCTGAATATCCAGCTCAAATGTTAGGTCTTCAGAAAGGCTTTCCTTGAAGACCTTTCACTCCTTGTTTCTTAAATTGTACTTATTAAATTTATATTTTAAATGTTTATTTTGTTTTATTTGCATTTGTATGCCCTCCCTTACTGGAATGTGGGTCCTATTAGGGTTGGGAAACATGTATACCTTGTTCTCCACTGCATTTCTATCACCTAGCACAGTGCCTAATACAGGGCTTAATAATTATTTGTTGAGCAAATAGATAATTAAATGGTATCAGCTGGCAGAATTTTACCTTTGGTCATTAAGCTCAAGGTCTCATAAGGGGAATAAATAAAACCTGCAAACAATATTTGTAAATTTTTCACACCTCAAATTCATGAATTTGAAAAGTGTTCCTTGAAAAGAAATGTTAGAGCTCTTTAGAGTAAATTATTATTCTCCAACAATGTAGGTACTCTCAAAAAATGTAATATAATGTAAGTTTTAAAAAGAAACATACTGGTGATTTTTATACATATCAATAAAGATACTTCCCAGAAATTAAGCTGATATTTCATTTTTTAATAATGCTCTATAGGAGCATATGGAGAATTTATCTAGATTTCAGTGTATGTCCCTCAGTATCCATATCTACTTCCATTCTTTTAGATGCACAACATACTCATTTTATTTCTTTTTTTAAGATTTTATTTATTTATTTGACAGACAGAGATCACAGGTAGGCAGAGAGGCAGGCAGAGAGAGAGGAAGGGAAGCAGGCTCCCTGCTGAGCAGAGAGCCCGATGTGGGACTTCATCCCAGGACCCTGGGATCATGACCTGAGCTGAAGGCAGAGGCTTTAACCCACTGAGCCACCCAGGCGCCCCCTCATTTTATTTCTTAAAATATGATGTACCTTCTTTAAATGTTTAAAGTATTAATAGTATTATTTTCATCACAAGGATGAGGCCCTGCTTGACGTCAGTTTTCCTTGACCTTGCAATTCTTCCTTCCTTTGTGTCTTTCCTCACTTTTTCCTTTCTTCTTTACTTTCATCCTTTCTTCCTATTTCCATTTAGGAAATTCTTCATCCTTTCCATATTTTCCAAGTGTCAGATCTGTTTAAATAGACATATTTGTATATATACATATATGGACATATTTGTAGATGCTAGATTAAGGCAGTAATTAAGAAGTTGCTAAGCATTATTACAATACTTATTATCATAGTCCTACACTAGATATCTCAATATGCTTCACACACTTTAATTTTCTTTTCTTGTCTACCCTCTGCTTCACACTTTCCTAGATCATTTTTATCACGGTCTTGCTATTTTTGTGGAGTTATTTTTACCATCTGGGTCCTTCAGGATTTTGTATTTTGGATATTTCTTTGGGTAAATCTGACCTAGAAACCTTCAGTTTTTTCAGGAGTCACTTAGGCACCACCTCAGAGCCTCTTAGCTTTGCCTTTCTCCACAGTCCTGAGCCAGTTGTTTCTCCCCCTCATAGTTGTAGTGACCAATATTGTAAGCTTGGACTGACTTCACCAAAACCCTCAACCCATGGTCATGATTATGATCATGTTGAGACTGTGCCTCCAAAGGGCTTTGCTGGGGACTGAGATGATGCAGTCCCACTTGGTCTCTGCATAGACTGAGCTCTGAAGTGTGTTATGCATGCCCTGCCTCTTGTGGATGAGGCTTTCACCCATACAAAACAATATCTGAGAGTCAATTCTCCCTCCAGCCTAGGGAACTACGAACTTCAAACTATGCAATAGTTTACTGGGCAGTGGAAGACCATCTACAAAATGGAACAATCAGTTTTGTTTTATAAAAATTAGAGATCAGCCCTGTCAGGCACTGCATGTTGGCTATCCCTTCTTCCTTTCCTCATTTCCCTTCTTCCTCTTATGTTTCTTTAGGATTTTCCACACTAACTCTGAAAAACAACCTGAGGGTTTTGAAGGGTCAGGGGTGGGAGGTTGGGGCAACCTGAGGGTTTTGAAGGGTCAGGGGTGGGAGGTTGGGGGAACAGGTGGTGGGTAATGGGGAGGGCACGTTTTGCATGGAGCACTGGGTCTTGTGCAAAAAGAATGAATACTGTTACGCTGAAAAAATAAATAAAATGGAAAAAAAAAGAAATAACACATTAGTTCATTAGTTTTTGCTTCAACCTCTACTTCCTTGGGGGAATGTAATGATGGATATTCCTCCTTTTTTTTCTTTTGATACATCTAGTATCTCATATTTACACACTAAGCACCATATCCAACAACTCCGCTTGTAATCTACTAAAATGTAGTGAGAGACAAAGGCTCAGATGTCAAAGTGATGGTTCCCCATCAATAGTGAAACCAAAGAAATGGATCTTGCTCATGTATTTGACCCTTGGAGTAGACATGAGTATTATGCTAAAATTTTAACAAGTGCATTCAGTGGTAAGCTAGAAATCATTCATAGAATTCTTTATACAGAGAGCGTGTTCAATGGATATTTCAGTATTTATTTGATATCTTCTTTTATAAAACCTTCTTATCTTATCCCTACCTTTACCAAATAATCTCTTTTTTGAATAAGATAACTGGTCAGTCCCAAGTTCAATTATAGGAAGAACTTTTATATTATAAATAAATAAGTGAATGAGTAAGAACTTATGAATTATAAATATCTTATACATTATAAATAAATAAATAAACTCATTCACTTAAGATAGTGTTTTACCTCTTTCTATACACCAGACAGTTTTTTAGACATTGAGTATGGAATGTAGAATGAAACAATCACAGTTCATATTCTCATTGAAATCATAGCCTAATGAAAAGGAAGGCTCTGTACTCTAGAAAAATAAAATATTTTAGGATCTCCACAGGTTTCAAGACCTTACCTTACAGCACTATAATGTGTACTCCCCTGTTTTATTCTCTAGCTATGTTTCACATAAACATTATAAATAGATCTTTTACTGGATTATTCCAGAAATAAAACAAACAAGCCAACCAGATCACCATATCCAGAAACATTACTACAACCCTCAGGGAGAAATTAAATTTTGTCTAATCTATCACACATCTGGGAAAGGAAAATGAGGTTGAATTTATAATTTGTACCACAAGACTAGTTTAACAATAAAAAGGGATAGTAATATGGTATAATACCACAGAGACTGGGACATAATATAAATGTAGCCTAGAATATTTATATCTCTTCCCTGGTGAGTGGGAGCCCCTATCACCACCGGACAATTTTATATACCTAGCCATTACCTGAAAATTTTCTTCCAGACAGCTTCCCATTCTTCTTCCATTAATTCAAAACTTCAAAAGCACTATATTACATTTCATTCACAAATTGGGTAAGATATTAAATTAGGGAGATGGCATCGGAGACACTCAAGGTTGTTAGACCTGTCATAGTCAATATAAGCCACGCCTCTCACATGTACTGGGATACTCTACTCACAAAATATGGAAAAGCTTCTACCCACACATAACTCTTCATGAAGGTTTGTACAGTGAGATTCAGCCATAGCAAAGACACTGACAGCTAATAGCACTTATTCAAAATTAAAATATTGGTGACAAAGGGCATGAACACAAGCACAGCACATATTTTCTGAGTATTTCTAATCACATCAATCCCCTTAAACCAATGGCCTCTCTTTATAATAGATGTAGTTATTTATTATAATTGTATGTAAATGAGAAAGCTGATAAATTAAGCTTTAAAAAAATTACTGCACTTTTATCATTTTATTTAGTGAAATAAATTTCCAAAATTTATAGTTCCTTTGAAAGTTCTTAAGACACAAAATGTTTGTTATAGTTCTTTTCTGGCAAACAGTGATCCTTTAATATTTTAATGTAAAAATAAATAAATAAACTGATATGGGAAGCAGAATGGAGACCATAATTCTAAACTGTTTAAATAATGAACAACATGAAGGATAAAAAGGTATCTTTCGTTTGTGAGTTGTGGTGCTGTGTTTGTGAGTGCTCATGTATACACACACATATAATTTTAGAACTGTGACCTCAAGAGCTAGGACAGAGAATTAGATTGACTGTAAATTACAAATGTAAGCTTTAAAGTGGGTGTAAGAATTAACTTCTTTTTGGTTAGAGGCTATTAGGAACCCATAATAATGCAATTTGAATTAAATGCATTAAATAACTATTAGAGCCCAAATAACCGAAGAAATTCTGAGAAAGAAGAACAAAGCTAGAGGTATCATACTTCCCGATTTCAAACTATATTACAAATCAGTAACCATTGGAACAGTATGGTATTGGAATAATAAAAGGCACATAGTTCAATGGAACAGAATAGTGTCCAGAAATAAACCCATGCATATATGTTCAATTAATTTTTGACGAAGGAGCCCAAAATATGCAATTGGAAAAGGATGGTCTTTTTAATAAATGTTGCTGGGAAAACCAGATATTCACATGAACAAGGACTGGACCTCTATCTTATACACGAAGATAAACTCAAAATAGATTAATAACTTGAATGTTAAGATGAAAAGTCATAAAACTGCTAGAAGAAACATAGAGAAGAAATTCCTTGACATTGGTCTTGGCAATGTTTTTTGTATTTGACACCAAAACACAAGGCCAAAAAATGAAAGAAATAAGTGGGACTACATTAAATTAAAAAGCTTCACAGAAAAAAAAATAATCAAGAAAACACAAGTTATGGAATGGGAGAAAATATTTGCAGACCATGTATCTGATAAATGGTTAATATCCAAAATATACAAGAAACTCCTACAATTCAATACCCAAAAAACGTAACTCAATAAAAAAAAAATGGCAAAGGACTTGAATAGACATTTTCTAAAGAAGACATAGCAGTGAGCAACAGGTACATGAAATAATGCTCTTCAACATCACTAGGAATCAGGGAAATGAAAATTTAAATCACAATGGGATATCACCTCACACTTGTTAGGATGCTTATTATCAAAATGACAAAAGATAGCAGATAAAGACAAGGATGTGGAGTACAGAAAACTTCTGTACACTGTTGATTGCAATGGAAACTGGTATAGTCACTAAGGAAAACAGTATATATATATTCCTCAGGAGATTAAAAACAGAAATACCATATGACCTAGCAATCCCACTTGGGTATTGAAATGAAATTACTGTCTGTATCCCAATGTTCATTGCAGCATTCATTATTCACAAAAGCCAAGGAATGGAAACAACCTATGTGTTCATTGACAGGTAAATTGTTTAAAAATGTGGTATATATAAACAATTGGTTATTATTCAGCCTTACAAAAGAAAATTCTGCCATTTGCCATAGCATGGGTGAACCTGGGTATGCTAAGTGAAATTGGCTAGAGAGAGAAAGAAAAATGATGCATGGTAACACTTAAATGTGGAGTCCATAAATAAAAAATCTAACTCACAGAAACTGTAGAATGGTGGTTGCCCAGGGCTGATGGGGTGAGAGATATAGAGAGAGGCTGGCAAAAGGATACAAACTTTCCATTATAACATGAATAAATTTTGAGATTCTAATGTATACCATGGTAACTGTCATTGATAATACTCTGCTACATATTTTTAAATCTTTAGTAGCTTTTTAGTTAAAGTATAATTAACATACAGTGTTATATTAGTTTCAGGTATACAATATAATGATTCAGCAATTCTATACATTACTCAGTGCTCATCTAGATAAGCATACTCTTAATCTTCTTTATCCATTTCAGCTATCCCTCACCTGCTTCTCTCTGGCAACTACCATTTTGTTCCCTGTATTTGAGTCTGATTTTTTGTTTGTCTCTTTCTTACTTTGCTTTGTTCCTTAAATTCCACATATGAGTGAAATCATATGGTATTTGTCTTTCCCTGGCTAACTTATTTCACTTAGCATTATACCCTCTAGGTCCATCCATGTTGTTGCAAATGGCAAGATCTCATTCTTTTTGGCTGAGTAATATTCCATTGTGTATATGTGTGTGTGTGTGTGTGTGTGTGTGTACCACATCTTCCTTATCCATTCGTCTGTTGATGGACAATTGAGTTGATTCCACGTCTTGGCTATTGTAAATAATGCTACAAAAAACATAAGATCTCATATATCTTTTGAAATTAGTGTTTTTATTTTCTTTGGATAAATACCCAGTAGTGGAATAACTGGATCTTAAGGTTGTTCTCTTCTTAATTTTTTTGAGGAGATTCCATAATGTTTTCTGCAATGGCTGCACCAATATGTATTCCCAGCAATAGGGCATGAGGCTTCCTTTTTCTCCATGTCCTTGTCAACACCTGTTATTTCTTTTGTTTTTTATTTTAACCATTCTAACAGGTTTTAAGGTGATATCTCGCTGTGGTTTTGATTTGCATTTCCCTAATGATTAGTGATGTTGAGCATCTTTTCATGTGTCTGTTGGCCATCTGGATGCCTTCGTTGGATAAATGTCTCTGCCCATTTTTAAATTGGATTATTTGTTTCTTTGGTGTTGAGTTGTGTAGGTTCTTTATATATTTGGAGTATTAACCCCCTATTAGATATATCATTTGCATGTATCTTTTCACATTTTTTGTTCCTTTTTTGTTTTATTGATAGTTTGCCACTGTGCAAAAGTTTTTGTTTTCCTGTAGTCTCAATAGTTTAATCTTGTTTTATTTCTGTTGCCTAAGAAGACTTACCTAGAAAAGTGTTTGTATAGCTGATGTGAAAGAAGTTACTGTCTATGGTTTCTTCTAGGAGTTTTATGGATTCAGGTCTCACATTTAGATCTTTAATCTATTTTGAGTTTATTTTTGTGTATAGTATAAAAAAGTGGCCTATTTTATTCTTCTGCATGTAGCTGTCCATTTTTCCCAGCACCATTCGTTGAAGAGATGTCTTTGCTAAGAGAGTAGGAGAATAAAATCCAAGTGCTCTCACCTAAAAAAGAAAAAAAAAAAGGTAAAAATATGAGGTAAAGTGATGGATGTGTTAATTAAGTCAGTGGTAGGAATCCTTTCACAATATATGTGCACATCAAATGATCACACTGTTCATTTCATATATATTACAATTTTATTTATCAATTATACCTCCATAAATTGAAAAAATGAGCATAGTAAATGTATTATAGTATATTAGAAGATAAACAGTGTTAGTACTCCTAAGAAGTGTTATAAAGTCAGAGTTTACCTAATTCCTCACTCTCTGTCAACTACTTTACCAGCTTTGGCTTCTGAGACACCAGACACCACCAGAGCTTCAAAATCCTTCCCTGGGTGTCAGGAAAAAAACCACTGTGACTGGGTCTAGAGCATAGTGGGAGGACTGTGGGCAACCTTATAGAATCACTCCACTCATGTAGAAGTCTCATTTTTGTAATGTCTCCTTTACCTGGCTCCTTCACTCCCTTATTCTAGACCTTTAAAATTTATCTAAACCCCAGGGACTCTGAGTTTCTACAATTTGCATTAGTGGGAGCTCAGTGGTGGTTAATTGAGGATGATGAGGAGGAGGAGACAGAGCTACTTATTATTATCTACCATCGCTGCTGGGTCTTGGCAGAAAGGAAGGCCATGTGGCTGACAGAGGTTTAAGAAGACCAAGCACACATGACTCAAACTGGCAGGACCTCAGTGACCTGCCTTCCTATCCAATATCTACTCGTGGCTAGAATAATTAAAACCCAGGAGAGAGCCAGCAGGATGGATAATAGGACTTGGTAATGACTCTCTTTGTTTCAACAAATTCATATAGCAGTTCCTGAATTTTAAAAAGTACTGTGCAAATCGATTCGTTAGCTGATAAAAAGTGAATAGTAATTAGTTTATAATAAAATGGCCCATTTCCATGCTGGCTGATGTGTTGTGGTGGGGGAGGGATAATAGGATTTCTGAGGCCAAACCCACACAGGTAAATCTTCTGTCAGGCCACCTCAGCAAAGTTATTAAGGCTAATCTTGCCAGATGGGTCAAAATTCCAGATTTAGCATTAATATTCGTTCTAGGGGCTAAAAGGTTTTTCTTTACAACCTTTTTTATTTCCTGTCCCAAAGGGCACTCCATGAGGTCACTAATACATCACCGTAAATTTGTCCTCTCCCTTGCCTTCACAATCAGAAGGTCCTAAAGAGTTCTGCTTTGACATAGAAATAAGTTTCTAGAATGCTGCAGGGAAATACAGCTAGTAATAATAGTAGTAACAACAATAAGAGTTACCAGTTATGTAGTTTTTCACATTAATCAAACACTGTAATAATTCCTAAATAGACTTATCCGGATAAATGCTCACAGTGACCTTTTAAGGTACATATTATGCCAGTGTTAAAAGATTAAAGAAAAAAAAAACAAGGCTGAAAGAAGTCAACTGACTTGTTCATGGTTCTACAAATAATCAATGCAACAATCAGAATCAGAACCCAGAGCAAACTGGCTCTAAATTTTGTACTGATTCTACAATATTAAACTATATCTTTGTAATAAAGTCGTGGTTAAATTCAAAGTGAACTTAACTAGACTTAAGTAAAGCTTAAGAAAACATTCTGAATAATAACAGAACCTAGTGGGGTTATATCATTTGAACCTTCATAAAGACATTGAAAGCATTTGCAAAGGGTGATTAGCCATGCACTCTGGAGGAAGATCCATACATATTTCATTAAACAATTATCTTAAACATAAGTACATATTGTAAATTGTGACTGTGGCACAGCAGGATTGTTCTAATAACCCACCGGGGTCTAGGGCATTGGCAGCGGCTCCTTGGAAGAAAATGCTGTGCTTGGCAAAGACAGTTGTGTCCAGAGTTGTGGCAGTGACCAGTGGAATTTATGTCACTCAGCAGTATCTGTAGAGCTCAAAGCTGAAAGGTGGCACCCAGTGGTCATGTTAGAGCATAGTGGAAATCTCCATGGTCCCTCTAGCAGCCACATGGTATAGGGAAACACTGGCAGCAGTCGTGTTGCGGTCCTGAAGATACGGAGTAACTGAGTGATCGTAAAGAGGTAGTTTGTGAGTACATGTAAGTACAATGGTAGTCTCCTAAAAGCACCTGGGGGAGTCCTTTTTAGGAATTCAAGGTTCTGACTTGGTAGGTATGGTGGAGTACCATTGAAAAACAGATAACACTAGTGTTATTATATTTGTAATCACAGCCTGGTAAGACCAGGAAAAGACAGACAGCACATCATTTACATTGTCAGTTACATCATATTCTTTTATATCCATGTACAAAAGGCAGCACCTATCCAGAAAATAGGATACTAAGTTCTTCTCCACATTGTTCAATATCACTTTTACATTCTCCTATTATTATGCTTTCATTTCTGCCTACCCAGTTCTGCTCTAAGTATTATTTCCTTAGATATATTATCATTTTTGTTCGCTCTATGATCAATTGTTGCTGGCTTTGATGATTTGAATATTTCTGCTCTGATTACTTTATAATATACTTGCAAATACATCAAGGAACAATATTATTTTCAAGTTTGTAGAGAGAAAAACGCTACTGCCCCTATACGCTTCCATTTTAGTTTCTCCTATGTGAGGGACAATATATCAGACATTATCTGAAGACTGGAAAGTCTTTATGCTCCATTCCCCAGACGTGCTCATATGGATTTCTCCCTTAGATGAAATTTTGGAAATATGAAAGTGCCTCATTCATTTACAGGGCCAGTTGCCATCAGAATGGGGAATTATCCTCTCCTGCCTTTCCTCCGTGAAATTCCAAAATCCGCATCAGGTCAGAGATTTGCTTGTTTTTCCAAAACAATGCAAATGCCCACATTGTAAAGAGTAGTTTGATTCTGAGAGGATACTGATGAGAAGGTGGCTCATATTTCCTCTGAGAATTCATTTTCTGGATCTCCTATTTCAGATTGGTCAGGTGCAGGGACTGAGCCACAAATCAGCTTACTCATTGTTAGCAAAGACTAAGATTATCTAAAAGTACTCAGTATAGTCATAGGCACATGGTAACTTTGAAGTGAATGCCTACTGATGAGCTGACAAGATTTCTTAGCATAAGGACAACATAATATACATGTAATGTTTTGGAACTTTCTGAGCATTTTCAAATAAAACATATGTAATATAATAAGACAGGTATCATTAGCCCAGCTTCATAGAAAAGGAGATCCAAGAAGCTGATTTTTCACCCAAGATGACAAAACGAATAATCCTACTTTTGTGTCTAACACAGTGCATTGCATATACAGGTTTGGTTAATTTCAGTTGAAAAAGTATACCACATTTTCTTTTTATAGATTATCCTGCTTTGAAAGCAAATCTGAATTCCTAAAAATTAGGGTGAAGTCTGAAAAAAAAAAAAACAAAACAAAACAGGGAGATCACCAGTAAAGTCTCTAAAGAAACAGGTAGAAATATTTAATATAGATAATTATGCAAACAAGGTTTTCATATCCCAAGTTTTAATAAAATTAGGTTTAACAAAATCTCTAGGGACCCAGCCCTAAGGAGTTTATCAAGATGAGCATTCAACTGAGGAAAATTAAGCTTAGGGCTAAATTGATTTAAGGGTAAAAATGCAGGACCTATCAGGGATCTATAGGAAAGAGATGGACTTATTTTTGGAAAAAGAAAAAAAGTAGAATATCTGCATATATTGAAAAGGTTTGAGGGGCTTTTTTTGCCTCTTAAGCCTGGAGATAAACTTCAACTATGCTAATAAAATGGGCCAGCTAGCAGCACGAGTGAAGAGAGAGAAAAATGTGTATCTATTTTCTTCAACTAGGAAGGTCTTACAGTGAGGATCCAAGAGTAAGACAGGAAATTTTTTACTGCATCCCATTCAAATGTGTGATGATAAGATCAGCAGCTTTTGTATTTCTGTCTGTGTGGACATGGTTGGAAAAATGAAGATTATTTTATAATGGCATTTATTACTAGGAAAGAATTAAAATCTACTTTCTGGCAGGTCCCTGAATCCTTAGCTATTTCATGTAAAGTGGGTTATATGTGAATTTTTGTATTTAGTTCTCTAAGAGAAAAGCAAACAGTGGTTTAACCTTGAATGAGGATGTTTGAACAGATGACCTCTACCAGACTTTTCTAATCGCATATGCAAGATATTAGCAAACATCTATGGTGAATTACCTGAATATTATTGTCAACAAAACAAAAATAAATATAAACTAAATAGACAAGTTATCATCTTGTTGCAGTGAACTATTAAGTACAAGTCTTAAAGAAAGTCCTTCTATATTTTGCCCATTCATTACCTCTTATATGGATTAAAAAACTCCCGTAGGATGGTATTGCCATGTCCTCCATGAGCATTACAACAATAACCAAAAAAGTTACCAAATCACGATCATTACAAAAAGAAGGGGAAAAAAGCCGCCAAATCAAAGGTCAAGGCTTCAGTCCTACTTAATTTAGTGTGATCTCTTTGGACTGGAGTAGGGAAATCCCATTGTATTTTAATTAAATGGAGTTAGTAATTTTTTCTATTAACATATAATGTATTATTAGTGCCAGGGGTGGAGTTAGTAATTTTTGAAGTCAAATGCATGTAACCTTAGGAAACAAAAATCTTCTCAAAAGAAGAAATAAAACCAGGGCATAGGAAAAGGAATTTCAGTGAATATGCTCCTGTGCCAATGCGTTACAGATGTCCGTGGAAGGTAGGACTTCGGCAACTTTGACATCTTCTTTGTGGTTTGTAATAATTTCTACCAGAGTTTTCATATATATTGGCTATGATAACGAAAAGACTTATTAAATTCTTTCCTGTGTTTTAATATTTGGCCTTTGTCAAAAGAAACATAGTAGTACTAGAGGCTTCCTTTGGCCACGAGACAGAGCTCCAGACTCCTCCCTCAAAGATTGGTTGCCCCAAGGACCACAGACGGGAGAAGGGTGAGAACTTGCCACTGGTGTGGTAAAGCTGATAGGGTTGCATCCTGCCTGAAAGTAGTCTGATTAGATGTTTTGCTCTGGCATTGGGGCAAGTGATCATTCCCATTATTTTTACCCCCTTAATGTGTTCTTTTTGCTGTCTTTCTTTGTGTATAAGTGTAGTGCTAAAGTAGTAGGGGCTATAGTCTAAACCACTGTCTACCTAAGAGAACTGTGGGGCACTGGTTAAATTGCATATTCTCGAAACCAATCCTACATCTTCCAAATTGGTTTCTCGGAGCTTGTTGTCCAGGAAAATATATTTTTCACGATACTCCGCACTCCTCTGCAAGTCAGTATATCTAATTTATAAAAAGTATAAGAAGTACTGACCCTTAAGAGAGAAAAATTGGGCAGGTATGCTACATTTAGGCAAGAGTTTTGTGATTAATGTGGTCTAGACCAGTTCCCAAGAGACCACCTAGATGTTTGAGACCAAAGAACCCAGCTAATTAGGATTTCCCTCGCCTCTATTTCTAGGCATTTATCTCCTTCAGACACTTAATGACTGTTGCCATAATGAGTAGCTGATTGGCCATGCCCCCAAATCAGTCCAATACAGCTAATCATGAGACCCACCTCTCACCCTCTTTTCTATCTCAGGAGGGATTTAGGGATCAGGGACAATATATTTGGGATTAGCTCATGTTATTCCAGGTGGCTCAAACAGGTCAGATTCATTCAGCTAATTTGATGACCTTTGAAATGCAATCTGCCCTGATAAGAGTCAAAATGCTCCATAGCTCAAGGATGCCAGGTTTAATATTCCTCAAGACAGTAGAATCTAAATCATGCTAATAGGAGATATGCTTTATGCATAGAATTATTTTATGCTTCTGGTGAGAGAAAACAAACATTCACTCAGGTGAGGTTTTCTTGATCTAGGAAAACTAGCTTTCAAAGTGGCTGGAGCCATGGCTGGTGAAGGGACCAAAGTCATATTTGATTGTTCATCTCCTTGTATTCATTCATAGTCCACTAATAGTCCAAAAGATGTTTCCAAAATCACTGCCAAACTTGACAAGCGATCAAGAGCTTGTTTCAAGGAAGTAAAGCATGGAGTTTTAAAAGAGCTGAGATCAAAATAAATAAGGGAATAGAAAAAAAAAAACCAGAGATATCAGGAACAAGGGAATATGCACATGGGCTATTTTCCTTCTAATATTTGGTTGTGGCCAAGATGGGTATCAAGGTTCACACACCCTTCTTTTAGGGTTTCCAGGTTTTTAGAAACCATAACTATTAGAAAACGTAAGAACTATCTTCACAGCTCTCCCTTTCAATAGAGCAGCAGTTTGCAAAATTTAGATGGTCTCAGGATCTCCTGGAAGACTTGTTGAAACACAGATCTTGGGGCTTGTGTCCAGAGTTTTTAATTCACTAGGAGCCTGAGAATTATGCAGTTCTATCCAGTTCTCAGCTTCTGCTGCTTCCTCTCGGAACCATAGTTGGAAAATTTTTGTAGTAGGATGACTAGAAACACATCCTGCAGAGCAAAAAGTAGAGGTTCTGCCACATCTGAGTTCCACGTGAATAAGGAAATGGAGTATCAAAGGCAATTTTCTTAATGATCATCAGTTCACACAACTATCTTTAATAATAATTCTATCATTTTAATTTATTATATTCTATGTGTGACATTGCTTCAAGGAAGACTTTACTGATATTGTGTCCTTTGACCATTTGCTTATCCTATAAGGTATGTGCTATCACTACAGTCATTTTACAGATGAGGAAACCAAGAGTCAGAAAGCCTTTCTGCTTTCCCCAATGTCACAAAGCTCCTCAAAAAGAAAACTAGAGTATAAACCCAGATCTACATATCTATCAGTTGTATCTGTTTTGATTCACTCTGCCATCCCCACTTTCAATAAAATCACTGTTCCAACCCTGTAAATTATAGAGCCATACATTTTAAAACTTGCATAGGAAACTATAAATGGGAATCCCAAAACCAAGCCCTACCACCTTACGCCATGTTACCACCAAGGAATTGTATTTCCCTATGAGTGCCTTTATAAAGAACAGTAAAATATATTCAAGTTAAGCACACTAAACACCTGCAAAAGTAGATGCACACATAACCCAGCAGACCTGTGGTTGGGGGCAGGCGCTGGGCTGGCATCAGGGATCCAAGTTCTCATCCACACCCAACCATTCACCAGTTGCAAGGACTTAGTGAAATGAAACATTTAGCTCTCATTTGTGGTACAGGCAAATGCAATATTTGCACAGCTAATACTATGGGATCATTTTGATAGTAAATCTCTAAGTAATATAGAAATATGTAATTTATATGTGTGTGTTTGCATATAATATGTTTACATACATGGATGTATTAATACATAATACGAATATTGCATATGTGTGTGTAAATTATTTTTAAGTGCCAAATCCCCCAAGATGTCAGATATTGCCATAATGTAATACTACATGTGATTTCTGGCATTCCAGTTATAAATTGGATGTTTAGGTAAAATTTTGAAGGCTAAGACACAGGACAAGAGTGATTCATCAAATGGAGAACAACTGCACACAAATCGATACCTCCTTCTGCTTACTATAAACTCATTCTAGTTGGTGTTAATGTAATTTTTTTTAAACTTGCATAAACTTTATGCAATTTCCCTGATTCTAGTTTCCTTCATCCTTTAATCCTTTCTCCAAATCTTTGCCACTAGGTTAGTTTTCCTTGAGTACTCTTTTTAAATTATAATTCTCCCATTGGAATATAACAATTGTTTCCTATTCCCTCATACATAAAATGAAATTCTCTTATGTGCATGACAGTCACGACCCCAAAAGTTCCTCAATTTCCAATTCTTTTATCTCCTAGTCACACAGATATACTGTTTCCCAGCCCCCTTTAGTGTTAGGTGTCTCCTCCACATGATTAGTTATAGCAGTAGAATGGGAAGGGAGGTGCTGGACATTTCCTCCTGGCCTGGTCTTTAGGATATCCTTTACATTCCTTCATGCTCTCTCTCTTAACTTATCACAACCAAAAGCAGAAGGTCAAGTGTGGATTTGATCAAGAAGATAATACAGCCCTAGCACATACGAAGCCACCAGATGTAAGGACATGGTATCTTGAATGTTTGAGTAGAACAAAGGCTCCTTCCCTCACTACTGATTCCTCCTGGACTGTGATATGAGGGAAACATGAACCTTCATTTTGTTTATGCATGGAGATTAAAGAATTTACCTAAGCGAATTAATAAAGTGTATCTACCATGGCTCTCTCTAACTGTACATATTTTCTTGGACACCTCTATGGTAAGAATGACCTTCCAAAGATAAGACTGATTTCTCATGGACTCCTGCAGCAACTTCACTATCATATAGGTCCCTGCTGACATTGTGACTTCCAGATGGAATTATCTCTTTCGTCTCTGCATTCCACATTCTTTCCATCACACAGATGCTAATTTAATATACATCTATCCTGTGGAACCTTCTCAGATTATTTAAGCCCATATGATTCTGTTATTCATTCAGTTCATTAGGTTTTTTTCCACCAAATGTAAATTATCAGTAATGAGCTAAGTTGTGAGCAACCAAAAATCGCTAAGTAAAAAATTTATGATATGGATGTTCAGTGTTATGAAAGCATATAAGAAGTGCTTCCAATCCAATCAGAGAATGTTGTCTAGAGTGACATGCCACTTGAGCTGAGAAGCTAATTCTAAGATATAATAAGTAGGTATTAGGCAGGAAACATACAGGAGAAGTGAAGAGTATCCCAGGCTAAAAGAATAATTAATGTATATAAAGTCCTAGAGATGACAAAACAGTTACTAAGAGCAGAGTGTAGTGTGAGAAGAATAGGGTGCTGCGACGTGAGTTGGGATGGCCATTCAGCCATTCAATAATGACTATAATTTGCCAGGGACTCTGCTAAAGTCTGAAGATACAGAAATAAATAAAACCCAATTTCTCTCCTTTATGGCCTTCTTCATATTCTAATTAGAGAGAGACAAATAATCATAGCAGAATGTGAAAATAACCACATTATCTTATTTTGTTTTATTATATATAAAGTCCTGTGGAGACTCAAAGGAAGCAAGGGTGGAAGAAAAGTAGGGTCAGGAAGGCTGTCGGGGAATACATGACCTTTGAGCTGATTTTTCAAAGAGGAGAAGAAATTCATGAGAGAAAGGAATGAGTAAAACATTCTACACAAAGGGGGGACATGATAATACAGGCATGGGGATTAAAACCAAAAAAACTTACGTTCATCATCACTAGCCATCAGGGAGATTCAAATTAAAACCACATTGAGATACCACCTTACACCAGTTAGAATGGCCAAAATTAGCAAGACAGGAAACAACATGTGTTGGAGAGGATGTGGAGAAAGGGGAATCCTCTTACACTGTTGGTGGGAATGCAAGTTGGTGCAGCTGCTTTAGAGAACAGTGTGGAGATTCCTCAAGAAATTAAAAATAGAGCTTCCCTATGACCCTGCAATTGCACTACTGGGTATTTACCCCAAAGATACAGATGTAGTGAAAAGAAGGGCCATCTGTACCCCAATGTTTATAGCAGCAATGGCCACAGTCACCAAACTGTGGAAAGAGCCAAGATGCCCTTCAATGGATGAATGAATAAGGAAGATGTGGTCCATATACACTATGGAGTATTATGCCTCCACCAGAAAGGATGAATACCCAACTTTTGTAGCAACATGGATGAGACTGGAAGAGATTATGCTGAGTGAAATAAGTCAAGCAGAGAGAGTCAATTATCATATGGTTTCACTTATTTGTGAAGCATAACAAATAACATGGAGGTCATAGGGAGATGGAGAGGAGAAGGGAGTTGAGGGAAATTGGAAGGAGAGGTGAACCATGAGATACTATGGACTCTAAAAAACAATCGAGGGTTTTGAAGGGGCGGGGGTGGGAGGTTGGGGGAACCAGGTGGTGGATATTAAGGAGGGCACGTATTGCATGGAGCTCTGGGTGTGGTGCAAAAACAATGAATTCTGTTATGCTGAAAAGAAATTAAAAAAAAGAAAAAGAAACAACAACAACAACAAAAACTCACGTGTAGATTAGCAAGCAAGTTTCTAAGACTGGGATTTGCTTGGCAAATGTAGACTTGGAAAAACTTAAAGCAAACAGGTAAGTACTGACCAAGCTCTGGAAGATTAGTAAATATCACACTTAGTGTTTGGAATTTATCCTTTGAGTCGTATAAAATCATGGAAGGACTGTGAGGAGAGAGTGATATGATTAGATTTGTATTCCAGAAAGATCTTTATGATGAAAGTGCACAGAATGGAGAGCAGAAAGGCAGTCTGGAAAGGGACATTTCATACCTAATTATATTCTCATTTGCATTATTTTTAGTATAATGTTTTAGTGTCCTGTCTGTTCAACTTCGTGTTAAACTCTCTACGAATAAGAGACACTGACATTTTATTCCTGTAACTAAAGAACACAAAGTAAGGCACATTGCTTTTCAGTAAAATGATACTGATTAAATGTTTGATTAAACTTAACTTTGAACCTAGACTCCTGCTGAGTGGAGAAAGATTTCACTGCTGCCCTGCAGGAGAGAAGCAGCTGTATTCTTCTTCCTTGAATAGATATCTTAACCTGTCCAGAAAGGGGAAATAACTACATCCGTATGAAGGAGGTGTTGGGAAGTTTAATTAGCCAGTGTTTATAATCTTCTTTGAAGCTGAAAAGTGCTAATTATGTTTTTCCCACTTTAAGACTCTGAGTCACATGGACCATATCTTAAGAGCTTCTGAGTTAGGAAAGTTTTTACCTACATAAATTGAGCTGAGTAGCTTTTGCAAACACATATTCCAAGATAGCTGTAGGGTTGACCAATAACTCTGTGATGGTAAGAGGTTTATAGGTAAGTTTATAAGAAAATCTGCTGACTATCAATATCATCAAACCAGCAGATGCAACCGAAGGAATGTTGTTTCATGAGTTTTCCCTTCCCCTAGGTATCCCCTGCTGATTTCATTTGCCCCTACTTTAATGGACTCAGTGTCAATAGCTTTCCATGCAACCCAGTCATGGACCCTCTTAATCCTCCACATCTAAGAATGGTGGAAAATTCAACTGACTATTGAAGAGAGCTAGAAGTAATATGCAAGCCAATGGAGCGAAATCTTATGGAAGGACAATGTGCCTACTCATGCTCAGTATCCACGTGAGAGTCAACTGGTTCTGTCACCAAAGAACATCTGCAACCCTGTTTGAACCTTTCAAGTTCAAAACTAAAGCCCCTATAACTGAGGTGCTAGAGTTTCCCTCTTGCCTATCAAAGTCCCATTTTCTGCATTTTTGTCTGCATTTTCAGGTAGCACTTTTTTCAGGTGATTTACATTGGGAAAATCCATTTTCTTCAGAGGAAGGTTTATTCCCTACTAACAGGTAGGTGGTTTTGCCATGTGGCTTCAAAATTATAACCCCAAATGATCAATATTCATATAAAAGACACAATGGGATCAGGTTGCAGTGAATATAATCAAAGGATCAAACATTTTGGGAAGTGCCTAGAGCAACCTTGAAGTTATTTGTGTTCAAGAGTGTATTATCGGAAAGTGGTCTTTGATGGAAACGCATGCCTACATATTGGAGATCATACCCCAAAGGAGCCAATAACTATGAATGACATTGATAATATTTACTGATCATGTTAGTTATGTTCTAAGCACTGAATTAAGTGCTTTGCTTGTAACACCTTATTTCATTCTCTTACTACTGTGGAGTAGTTATTATCTACTTATTATTTATATTTATTATCTATATTTAGAGATGACGAAACTGAGTGGTAAGAAACTTGCCAAGGCAGTTCATTTCCTAAGTGGAAGCTTCTCAAATAGGCTGTTTGGACTAAGTGTCTGGCCACCTAACCACTACAGTCACGCTTCTCAAACTAGAGTGTCCAGTAGTATGGTAAGGGTGCAACATGCCACAGATAAATGGCTTATCTTCCTAGGATCAACTTAATCTAATGGTCAGTAATGGAATTGCATGAAAAATTTACCTATTTTTTCGCATAAAGCACAATACTCCCAAATTATCATAATTGTGGCAGAATGTTTCTAACTATAGGTCCCAACTCCAGAGTTCTGTGCTGACCAGAATAATTCCTGAACCCTGATTACTCGGCCAGGTCAATGGTCTGTTTTTTAGTGCAATACCACTTTGTTTCATTTGATTTGCAGTTGTTACTAGGGCTCTGCCCATTCTCGTTTTTCTGTGCTTAGTTGCATTAGATTCAGGATTGATTGAGGGAATAAAGAGCAAGGTTGGGTTATCAAACGGTATATTATATTCTCAGGAATTTTCTCCCTTGGTACCTTCCAAGTCTAGTCATGGGATATACTTTACAAAGGCAAGTGGAGACAAGGGAAGGAGGATTCAGCGGAGCTACTCAGGAGAGAGCTCGTAGATTTGGTTTCTTAATATTTCTTCCTCCTCCCAAATATTTCCATGCTATTTGCCAGGGTTCTACCATTTCTTAAAAAGCATATCAATGTTATCTAGAGAAAGAAAAGAAATAAAACAATATAAATACTTAGTCATATGCATTCCTTCTGGCATTTGCCACAAATAAAGTCAAGCAACCCAGATTTTCTGCATTTGCTTGTAGTGGAAATTCCAGTTCAGAGCTCATTTCTCTCCTTTTGTACATCACTGATGGCATCCAAGAATAATCAGCAGAGTCTGTGTTCCTGGTGTTTTGATTCTAGTCCTCCAAAATCTCACCAACTGTGTCCCTGTGGCCAGAGTCTCAGTAACTGACAAGTATTACCTTAACTGACTACATCACCATCAATGTCATGGTTTGAAAGTCTTTCACTTAGTGATGAGTGAATCTGCACCATTAACCATACCATCTCAACTCAAACAGTCTGCATTTACTTTGCTTTATTTCTTACTCTAATATTTGTATCGGACAGGAATGTATTAAAATCAAATTAAAGAAAAAGACTAAAGCTAAGACAAGCCAAAAGAAGGTGAAGGTTATTGAGGGAATGCTTTTCCTAGGTCAGAAAAAACAAAACAAAACAAAACAAAACAAAACAAAAAAACAGTTCTCAGGAAGGGACACAATTACAAAATGGAAAGTTATTAGAATGTTTTCTCTTCTCTCATCTTTGATCCTTTCCTAAGGACAATTACTAGCTTTCTATCTGCAGATCAGATGACATGATCTCTTAAAATACCATTTAGTCTACTGAATTTGTAAGTCCTCTACATACAGAGCATCTGAATCAGATAATGATTTGATCCAGAACCAGTGGTATCACATACATCCCAAACCTTTTTTTTTTTTTAAACTTATTGGTGTAGTTGAATGCATCACCCACAGTGAACTGTGCTTTAGTGGTGAATCCCATCAAACAACACTGAATCATGTAGAAGAGCCATGAACTTCCATCTCTGCAGATTTCATAGCCCAATAATCTTAATATATCTACATGTATTAGGGGGCAGATATTAACTTACTCTCCCAAAGAGTGTTATTTTGGGATCAATATTTCATTAGCACTCTCCAGAGCTAATGATTAAGCCACGTACCAGCTGGACCCAATTCCCTGTTGTGAGTCATTGACATTTGCACTGTGGCCTGTGAGGTAATCTGCCCTTTTAAAGGAATGAGAAAAGTTAACCCAGACCCTTGTAAACCTTTATCAATGACTTGACATCATTAAAATCTGCCCAGTCCATTTTGTGGCAGCCAATCAAACATAAAAGTTCCTAGAGTACTAGGCTCTAATAGTTAATTTTTTTAACTGATAAAATCAAGCCAACAATTTCTTGAAAATTTTTAAATATCTAATACATGTCCCCAGACAATAAAAGGAGCTATGACAGATACAGACAAAAAGAAGACATGCTGCATGCCCTCAAGAAACTTATTGACTAGTTGGCAAGTCAGACTAAAACCCAAAAATAAAATGAGACTTAAGTATTAACTAATAACCACAAAGAAGAAACAAGTAAAAACAATAATAGTCAGATGGAAGGTCACTTCTTACCTTTCAGAGATTATATCTAATGTACTTTGCATCATGAAAGCAAAGAGCATACAAACATGATAAATGGGACTTGGGTTGCATTCCTAAGGATTTATAAAATTTTCATAGTTTGGGAAGAATGAGGATCACTTTTGTTTTGCCTAGAGAGCAGGGGAAGGGATGAGGCATAACATGAAAAAGGTAGAGTTTCACGAAATAATTTTTCATCCAGATATTTCTACACACCTTGGTCTGACCACTGCAACTTGGAGAAAAATTTACTGTGTGAGCCAGAACTGAAAAATTACTAGTCGAACTTGTAGAAATGAGAACGAAAACAATAGTTTGCATTAGGTGTGGGAGAAATCCTGTTTATAGTGTATTGTTTAGGGAGAAGCTAACGCCATCAATGTGAAATCTCACATGTGCAACACTTTTCCTCTCTGTGCACACACTGCAGGTGTGTACAGATCTACTCTCCAACAGGTAGACTTTTCTTTCTACCACAGCATTCGCTCCCAAGCATTGCTCCTGCTACTGAGATAACTACCAGGTTGCTTTTGGCAGCTTCCAGAACACTTGCATCTTCTGAATGTTTCACCCACAAGCTTCTACAACTCCCATAGGGCATCAGCTAATTTTTCATTTGCCCAAGCCCTTAGAATGACAGGTCCCACAATTAGCCTTCCCAGAGGATTCCTTCTCCCTTGGCAGTAGGTGTGGTGAATGTCAAAATCCCATCCTGTTAGCAAACTCAGTTTAGTATTAAAAGCTTTGTCTATGACAGCAAACAAATGTTTGGGGGCGTGGCAGGGCAGAAGTATCTTACGAAGGAAAATGACTGGACCATTTGTTTCATCCAATTGTGAAGTGTTAGAGGGGAAAAAAAAAGCTTATCTGGTCTCACCTCATCATTTTACTGAAGAAGAACATGGAAAGCTGAGAGCAAAGTGACTAACCCAAGATTTGACAGAAAGCTAGTGACAGAGGTGGTTTGGGCACTTTGTTGGGAAATTGTAAGTAAGTCCTTCTAAGACAAAAGTCATGATTTATACATCTTCAAAGTTCCACAGTTCCTAGAATGGTACTTTGTCCATAATAAATACTAAGTAAATGTTTTAAAGAAAGACAAGATTGAGTCTAAACCAAAATTCTCAGAATGTTGTCATTTCTTAGTTTCTTATTGGTTAATTCCATTTTTCCTCTATTATTTAACATCTAGGTTTCATGTTTCATATACGTTGTACCTGTAATTTTCTATTTCTCTTCAAAATCAGCTCACTTTCCTCAATTAAGTTGATTACTTTCCTGTATGTTTGGAAAAGAAGAAATACATTATCTCCTTGCTTCTGCCCATCTCTTTGATCCCTTACAGATGGTTCCTGACTCATTACCATCCCTTTCCAAATCCTTAACATTGAACTCCGTGCACTGTGTCTTCAGGTCTGAGGTGAACTCATTTGCCAACTACTATTGAATGAAATGTTTGATGCTGAAAAATTAATCAGTTATGAATTACATACTGTATCTTCCTCGGTGTTAGGCATTTGAGGGACAACAGCAAGATAAAGAAATACTCTTTGCATTCAGCAAGTTGTTTTTTTTTTAATTTATTTTGGAGGTGGGGAAAAATTAATGAAGATTTGAATGACTACATAAAAAAAGCACAATGGATGACATAAAATACAAAATACAACTGATTTCTATGCATACAATAAATACAATAGTCATGAATCCCATGGAATAAAATAGATCTTCTGGATAGAAGAAATATGAGATGAGCTTGTGGATTATATTTGGCAAAGGAGGGGGATGAAATTTTTCTGAGTGAGAACAATATTGGGACAAAGCTGTAAAGACAGATATCCACCTGAAAGTTACAAATAGGTGTTAGAGAGTAGACAAAAGGGCATATATCAGGAAGAAAGATGCAGAGGAGATCCCTGAGTGGTTCAGTCAGTTAAGTGTCTGCCTTTGGCTCTGGTCATGATCCCAGGGTCCTGGAATTGAGTCCTGCATTGGGCTTTCTACTCATCAGGGAGTCTGCTTCTCCCTCTGCCCTCCCCTGGCTTGTTCTCTCTCTCTCTCAAAAATAAAGAAAAAATCTTAAAAAAAAAAAAAAAAGGTTAAAAACAGAAAGTTGCAAAGGTTGATGGTTCAGGAGTTTGGGAACTTGAATTTTGACATATGTGTTGAAGCCAGGTAGCAGTCACTTAAGTACTCTTGGTCTCAAAGGGCTCATGTTCTCACTGGGGAGTTGACATGCACATAGAGAATTACTAAAATTAATCTGATAACATATGGACTCATGAAGGAAATTACATGGAACTGAATCAACCTTAGAATATAGATGCATAGGCTATAAGACCTAGAAAGACTTTAAATAAGCTAAATTTGAATTGGTATCCAAAGGGCAGTGAGAATCTGGAATAACAATGAGAGCGAATAGACTTTTCACAGGGAGAAAAAAGTTACGGGGGTACCTGGGTGGCATCTGCCTTCAGCTCACGTCATGATCTTAGGGTCCTGGGATGGAGCCTTGTGTTGGCTCCCTGCTCAGTGAGGAATCTGCTTTTCTCCCTACCCCCTCCCACCCCCAGCTCATGCTTGTGCTCTCTTTCTGACAAATAAATAAAATCTTAAAAAAAAGAGTTTCCTACCTTTAAAAATTTGTAATTTTTAGTTTGTTTCTCTCACCCCTGATAAGTGGAAATAAATAAAAAGGTTTTGTTGTTCAAAAATTATATCAATGGGGCACCTGGGTGGCTCAGTGGCTTAAAGCCTCTGCCTTCAGCTCAGGTCATGATTCCAAGGTCCTGGGATCGAGCCCCGCATCCGGCTCTCTGCTCAACGGGGAGCCTGCTTCCTCCTCTCTCTCTCTACCTGCCTCTCTGCCTACTTGTGATCTCTATCTGTCAAATAAATAAATAAATAAATCTTAAAAAAAATTATATCAAATATTTTTCTACCCTGACAGGAGAATGCACACATAGTAAATTTTAGAGCTATGCTGTTAATGTTTATGAAGACCTCACTGCTGAATATATGCTCTACTAAGTTTCATCCTTTTTTTGCAATTAATAATTATTGATTTTTAAAATGTCACTTTAACTAGACACTAAATATTTAAGAAATATAGATGGTGGCTGCTTAATTATGAGATCCCTGTATGCTTCTGTTTTCTCTGGATGCAAGAACCAATTAAAGGAACAAGGATTTTGTATTCTTGAGTACACCTGAAACAATCACTATAAGAAAAAAGAAAAGTAATATCGAAGGGCATGATTAGAAACTTATTTTCTCAAGAAGCTGATATAATTCTGTTCTTGCACAATTTGGGAGTTGAACTACTTTCCCATCCCTAATGTTTTTGTAGATACCATGGGTTTTGGTTTTATTATCTTGTGTCTCTGTTTTTTTCTTTTTTTAAATAGGGGATTCAGAAATATTTTAAACTATTTCATATTTCCCCACTATCATCTGAGAATCCTCCATTATAGGTATTCTTTTAAATAGTAGGCAGCTAGTTTTGAGTGATGCGGCTAGAAGGAAATCCCTTTTATATTTGAGAATGTAGTAAATAATAGCTAAAAGAATCTCATACAGTTCTGCAGTTCTAGATATATGCTCTTTAGATCAGAAAACAATATATAAAATTTAATTATATCAAGGAGTCCTCAAAGAAGAAAGCCAGCTAAAAAAAAAATGGAATAGTACTAAAAAAAGAAGAAAGATAATTCAGAAATACTTTCCAGAGACACATTTATTGTCTGAATTAGTCTAAGCATGGCAATGAGATATATAATGTATATTTTTTCAGGGGAAATAATTAGATAATGTAAAAATTAGGGACCACTACCAGAAAATATAACTTGTTAAAATTATTCAGAAAAAAAATCATTTATGGGGCACCTGGGTGGTTCAGTGGGTTAAGCCTCTGCCTTCAGCTCAGGTCATGGTCTCAGGACCCTGGGATCCAGCCCTGCATCAGGCTCTCTGCTCAGCAGGGAGCCTGCTTCCCCCTCTCTCTCTGCCTGCCTCTCTGCCTACTTGTGATCTCTCTCTCTCTCTCTGTCAAATAAATAAGAAAATCTTAAAAAAAATCCATTACAATGGGTTAAGAGGCTTTAGTAATTTAAGATTTTGAAATATATTTGTTTTTATATTTAAATGAATTCTTTTTATCCAGAATAAGTACATTTTTATATAAGGATTAGAAAAATTTCTGTAATTGTAAAATTACAAATTTTCATGTAATTTCTGGGATATAAGGATAATGCAAGGAAGACCAAGTATATGACAGGTTTGTCTTGACTAAAATGATAGGCCAAAAGTTACTTAGAGATATTATATGGACACTTTCAAAGTTATGGTGAGACATAGCCAATGACGTAGGAATATTTGCTTAAGAAAACAGATAAATTCCCCTCTCCCCATAAAATTTTCATGTTGACTTCCAGTTTTAACCCCTACATGTAAACAGCTAGGAAATCATCATACCCATTCTTGAAACAAGAACAACCACACATACACACACACAAATTGAACAAGTTGAAAATCAGCTACTTCTGTTGAACTCATCAAAGAACTGAGATCTCCTGCAAACCAAAAATCTAGAGAGAGAGAGAGATAAAATAGAGAGAGTAATGAGCAAGAAACCCTGAGCTGTAAACTAGTAGGAACACTTACATGGTAATTTTTACATGTTGCTAGTATAGCAACTAGGCTGAGCATAGACTAGTATGAAAGAAAAACACTCCTGAGGATAGCATTCCTGAATGCAATTCCTGAATGGGGTTAGGGGGAACACATTTCGTATGTTTAAACTCTTACAAGTTTTTCCATGTGATCCAGCAGTTATACTCCTTGGTATTTATCCAACTTATTTCTTAAACTTATGTCCACATAAAAATTCACAGAAATGTATAGAGCAGCTTTATTAATAATCATAAAATCTGGGAGCAACCAGTCTTTCACTAAGTGAATGGATAAACAAACTGTGGTACACTGGTGCAGTGGAATATCATATTTAGTGTTAGGAAGAAATGAGCTAGCAAGCCATGAAAAGAAATGGATGAATCTTAAATTTACAAGTGAAAGAAGCCAGTCTGAAAAGACTGTGTACTGTATACCTCGAATTATGACATTCTGTGAAAGGTAAATCTATAGAGACTATAAAAAATTGATTATTGCAGCGATTCAGAGGGAGGAGGTTGAATAGCATGTGACTTTTTTTTAGGGTGACGAAACTATTCTATGCAATGCTGTAATGTGGCCACATGCCACTATGCATTCATCAAAATCCACTGGATTTTAATGCTTGTATGTTTAAGAAGTCATTTATGAGGTCAGAGGAATCATAGGATGGAATGCAGAATGTGATGAAACAGTGGAACTATATTACAAATGTATCAAATGACCGCACTGAAAGGGAGTTGGGGGATAACATGCTGACCTAAGTCATTCTAGAAATTAAAGGAGTGTATAAAGCTAAAGGCACAAGAAATAATATAAGAACTGTACTGTCTGGTAGAGTTGTTTCTCACTGGAATAAGTGTTAACAATTTTGATACCACTATATTGTTAACAGCAAGTATTCAATATAGAATGAAACACTTAAATGAGTGGATGGTGAGTGATAGAAGTTGGGAATCTTACTGTTGGAGTATTGGTTTCTGCATAAGTATGAGGGAAAGGCTAGAATGATAATATGGTAATGGATTAGAATTGGAAATGTTATTGTGTATTCATTTTGAGTTGAATATTGATAAAGATAATTACATATAGAAATATTTATAGATATGTGTATTTACATCAGATAGTATATGTATACATGTTTCTTTCTTCTGAGGGAGCTTAGAAATGACACTCCAATAGAAATGAGCGCACCTACTGCCCACATTGTAGTTTCTAATATCATTCTCCAATAATAGGAACCAAGACTCATTGGAGAAATTGTTGATACTAGAATGGGGGCAAGAATTATACAAGATAAGCCTAGAACATCTTACAGTGCTGAAAAGAAAGGAAATGCTAAAAAAAAAAAAAAGCCATGATGATGAAGGCATGTCCAAAGGATATAAGAGTCACTCAAAGAGCTCCCAGTACCTAAATCTGGAACAATTTGAAGAAGAAAATAAATAGTATTAAATTATAACTCAAACAAATGCCTATGAATTCATACTGATACAAATAAATAATTGAATTAAGAAAAACAGATGGAGAGGAAAGGAAATCTTCCATGTAGAAGAATTTCAAATAATTATAGACACTCTGCCCTCAAAAAGGTGGAGCATAACTCCCTATTCCTTAAAAATGAGCTGTGCACTATGAATTCCTTCCTGTGTAAAAGAGGACAAAATAAGAGTAATTTCACATTAGAGAAAACTGACAAACACTGCTCAGCTAGGTGATCAAAGTCAACATCAACAATGATAAGTCATTTTGATAGTATATATTCTTGACATGATAAATTGAGAATGTCACTTTACCTCTGTGGTTCTCCTCCCCAAAATCCATAATTCCAGTCTAATCATGAGAAAATCATCAAGCGAATCCAAATTGAGGACTTTCTACAAAATATCTGACCAGTACTCTTGAAGCTCATCAAAACCAAGAAACTAATGTTGTACAGTATGGTGACTAAAATAACATGATAAAAAAAAAAGACATAAAACAAAAACCAACCAACCAAACAAACAAAGAAGGAAAGTCTGAGAAATTGTCACAACCAACAAGAACCTAAGGATGAATGATTACTAAATGTACTGAGGTATCTTAAGTGGGATCATGGAACAGAAAAAGGACAGTAGGCAAAAACTTAGGCATTATGAATAACAAATGGACTTTAGCTAAAAATAATGTATCAGTATCAATTTACTAATTATAACATATGCATCCTAATAATGTAGGATGTTAATAATAGGGAAAACCCAAAAGAGGTTTATAGAATGTCATGTTACCATTTTTATGTAAATCTGGAATTATAAAAAATGAAATCTATTAAGGAAAAAAATATTTGACATGTTTTGTCTTAGTATGGGAAGGTCCATCCCTTTGCAGGAGTCTCCAGTTAGAGTCTCCTGGAATAGTGACACATTAAGCACTTATAACAAAGGTTGTAGTAGGTAGGCATGTATACAGATTCATGCACAGATCCACACACAGATCCACACACACCCACAGGAAATCAGGTAGGTAATGACAAAAGAAAGCACAATAAAAATGGGAGAACATATAAGACATGTTACCTTTTTATTTAGCTCTCCATCCAATGAACCCACATAGTTCAGCTTCTGTGATTCCTGTCATTTTCAAAAAAAAAAAGGTCTTTTAAGACAAGTTTCCTGATTTCTGTTTGAGTATATTTCAGTACATACTAACATATACAAACCATTTAAGTTCCAGCTCACAGAATGGTTTATCCTTTCACTTCTCTAGAATATCTAATATTAGAAACTCATTTACTTTATGGGAGTTTTTTAATACTTGGATAAGAAAAGTAAAACATGTCTTGCCCTGGGCCAGTAAATAAGTGACAATCTGCAAATTTAATATAAAAATGATTAATTTTCATAGATAGTAGTGTAGTCCAGTAAAACCTTGTAAATTTGCTCTATTAAATAGGTGAAAGAAATAAAAATTTAATGAAAGCTTTATTTATAGAACTTTTTTTAGAATAGAGAGTGATTTTGTTTAAAGCTGGGAAGAATTTTTGACACTGGTTTTTGTATTTTAACAGAGGAAAGCCATACTTATTTATTTAGAGGAGCCATTTTTAATGAGCCCATTCATTTTATTTATGCAGCCTAAGAGGTAATCCTACTGACCTTCACTATGAAAAGAGCTAAATATTTTTCCATTTTAACATTGTCAATTTAACTTTTTTTAAAATAGTCAAGTAAGAGCTAACTTTAGTCCATCAAGAATGAATGACTAATTTCAAATAAGCAGAGGATGAAATCATGAGGTTTCATACATGTATTAAGTGTGTAGTAGCATTTCCGTTCAAATAGTCCAGTGACAGCTAACCTTCATACTATATTTATTCATTTATTTATTGATTAATTTCTTCATAAAAACCCCTTTCATTAAAAAAAAAAGTGTGTTACACTCCTGCATAGATCATTTTACCAAAGGGGAGAATAACAAACTAGAGATAGAAAAAAATAACATTATGAGAGATGTATCATGCATAATATTTCTAGACAGAGAGAAGTGATAAAGATTTTATTGTTGATTTTATTTACTTGTTTATTTACTTACTGTATTCTTGTCTTATTCACTTTGAGGCTGAAAAAGAATTATGAAAGCACCATGGCAGTCCTTTTAATTTACTGAGTGCACTTTGTCCATTAGAAAAATACTGTCTTGTTTATAGCTTGCATATAATCAGATTCACTTTCCTCACCACAAAAAGCAGATTCCTCAATACCCAGCACATTTCTTGTCTAAACTTATTAAGGGAAGCAGGTGGGTATGGTATAATAAGAAATCAATATTTGATCCTTGTCCCAGGTTCCTCACATACCCCTTGGAATTTCCTGAGTGATAATATTGATAAGGGAATCTTTTTTCCTAATGAGGCAATTCCTGGTGGGCACGTAGATAATTTCAGGATGGAGGCTGGTTGCAAGGAAGACCAAGTCTTACTTAGAATCCTGGAACTTTTAGCCACAGTCCCTGGGCCTCCAGTGGGGGAGAGGTGCTGAGAGCGTTGGCACACCCAGGGAGCTTGTGGAAGCCTCACTTATCTTCTCCCAGACCTTGCCCTATGAATCTCTGCCTTTTGGCTCTTCCTCAATAATATCCTTTATACTAAACTAGTAACAGTAACTAAAGCACTCTCCTGAGTTTTATGACCTTCTCTAGCAAATTATGAAACATGAGGAAGTATTCCTAGGAACCCCTGATTTATAGGTCAGTCAGAAGTATGGGTGAGCTTGTGAGTGGTATCTGAAGTGAGGGCAGTGTTGTGAACCTGAGCCCTTTACTTGTAAGACCTGACCCTGATTCTAGGAAGACAGTGTCAGAATTGAATTGTTGGACACCCAGTTGTTGTCAGAGAGTTAGAGAAGTGGTATTGGAACATAGTTGGTGTCAAGAAGAGAAAAAAACCTCTCTGTGGGTCTCCTAAGAACTCAGAACAATTGATCAATTAGTCAGAAAAGTTACTTGATATCTACTATATCAAAAGATTTGTAGATGTTATGGAGAACATAGTTTTGATAAAGGTCTGTAAGGGACAACTAGACAGTTTGTGTCCTTGAAAATACATTTAACAAGGAAGCTAATCCATATGAATAGCCAAATTAATGGCAGAGATGATAAACATAATAGAAAGTCCAAGCATATGCAGACCAAAATCATGACTAAACAAAAATTGGGAAAATGTTTCCTGGGTTCCGGGACCAGGGTATGTCTTTGACTCTCCTCTAGGCAGTACAGACCATGGTCTGTAGTGAAACTCCCTGTTTCACTGACCAGTGACATCATCATGGGTGTCTCCTTCCCGCTAGCCAACCCCAGCCCACATGGAAAACTCAATTTCCTGCCTCTACACACATAAGGGGATTTTCCTTGTCTCATCTACACTCTGTACACACACACACACACACACACACACACACACACACACATACACATACACACACACCTTGAAAGACATACAGACAGCATTTTGCAGAAAGAGTTAGTGATAAGATCCGAATTATATGGAACTGGAGGAGAGTAGAAATAAGTGTTGGGTGTAGTCAGGTATTAACCTCCTACCTCATTGTCTTTGAGCTAAGGTGGGAAGTGTGTGTGGGTGGAATTAATTCCCAGAACTGGAAAATTCTCCCATATGGGTATTTGATAAGGTCTTGAAAAGTCTGCCATATGCCTCCTTTTTAGTCGTGCCATTACAAATGGAAACTGAATCCTTGAATCCTGTGTAGAAGGCTGCCATCCTAACATCTCATCACTCACTGCTGGCTTCCTGAGCAAGAAATAAACTCTTAACAGTGTTAAGCCACTGACATAATGGGTGTGATATTATAATTTGTAATAAATATTTGAATAAAATATTTGGTTATCATCCCTGGTCCTGATGATAACGCTCCTAAAACACTTGGAATTTCCTGTGATAAGAGTGATAAAAGTGTATTTTGTGATGTTAATGGAGTAATTTTTGGAAAACACCGGAAGAATGGGGGCTGGTTGCCAGTGGAGCCAACCGTGTGATTAGAGGCTTAGAACTTTCAGTCCTACCCCAGGCCTCCAGAGAGGAGAAGAGTAGGGCTGGAGATTAAGTTCAGTCACCAGTGGAAATAATTTAATCAATCATTCATATGTAATGAGGCCCACATAAAAACAAATGGATGAGGTTCAGAAGGCATTTGGGCGGATGAACTTGTGGAGGTGCTCAGAGAGTGGCACACCCAGAGAAGGCATGGGAGTTCTGAACCGCTTCCCTACCATACTTCGCCCCATGCATCTTTTCAATCTGGCTGTTCCTGAGTTATACCCTTTTATAATAAACTGATAATGTAGAAAGTAGAAATGTTTCTCTGAGTTCTATGAGCATCTCTAGCAACATAATTGAATCCAAGGAGAGAGTAATGGGAACCTCCTATTTATAGCCTGTTGCTCAGAATTACAGGCTATAATCTGGACTTCTGATTAGCATCTGAAGTAAGGGCAGTTTTATGGCACTGAGCCCTTAGCCTGTGGGATCTGATGCCTTTTCCACATAGATAGTATCAGAATTGCTTGATGGTGTGGAAAACACACACACACACACACACACACACACACCCCAGAACTGGTGTCAGAATTGGAGTTTTGTTCATACTAGTAGTTAGAGTCATTGAACTAATTAATAACTAAATTGATAATAGAAGCTAGGTATTGTCTTTAAAAAAAAACCCAAAAAACTAAAACTTGAAGCATTAGTTTATTATTAGAGAGTAAGCAACCAGAAAACAAACAGTAGTCTGGTAGCAGAATATTTGGTAAAACAACCATGTGCAATAGCTTGGAAGGAAGATCTTGCCCACTGAGCTTGTGGGTCAAGGGAAAGTGGTTGGAAGGATTCAGTAGGATAGTGAGTTGGCTCTTAATCATGGCCTTTAGCAAATTATTACACGAAAGAGTTCAGGAGAGAATTGGCTGGTTTTCAAATAGAGGTTGAGGAAGGAACAAATCCAAAGAAAAGGGCTTCAAAGGGTTGGAATAATAAGGTGCATCTGGACCATAACAGGAAGAACTGTAGGTATAAATCCTGGCACACAAGAAAGCCTAGAAAAAACACACATTTTGAGCCTGCTAATATTTCAGGTAAGCTTATTGTCAAAGAATTCAAGCCTGGACTGAAGCATGGTTTAGGTGACCAAGTCATTAAGCAACTTGGGTACTTAGTTGCATTATCTCAAAGAGGGCTACAAGAACTGTTCGGCCCATAAAGAAGGCAGATTCCAAACACCCTGTGTTACTGTGGCCAAAAAGGATAATGAGCTAGGTAAACTGTAGAGATATAAGCCAGGGGCCTTGACAAACTCTGGACAAGAGAAGTGTCTAAGAAAGGTGGCCTAATCAGGCCACTTCCCCTGCATAGATTCTAGAAAGGGCCCTGCATAGATTCTATCAGTGGGACTAAATATGTGCTAGGGAAAGGGTATTTTCTTTTCCTATCTTCTTTTAGTAGGAGATAGAAACAAGGGAAAGATCCTATAAAACTGAAAGTAGCTCTAATCTCTGAATCAGTACGTGACAGTTCTGCCAAATGTCTGCCTTGGACTTTGGATATGTAAAATATAATTTTTATTGATTTAGCCATTGAGATTTAGTCATTGATTTGGTATAACAGCACGTGTTACCCTAACCAATAAAAAGAGATCAAACTTAAACAGAAAATAAAAGCATGTACACAACATACAGGACTTGAACAGGCTCATGAGGTAGTGAATTAACCTGGTAAGATATTCAAGTCCTTAGTTTAAAAATGTGAATGTGATGAGGAAGTCAGAATATGTTATTACTCATAGATGTATTAAGCTGAATTAATGATATTAGTGAATTAATGTATCAGCTGAGCTTTTGCCCCCTAGAAGCTCTCTGAAGTGGATTTTACAAAAATGGCTTCGATTATTCCCTTCTCTGTGTCCATGTAGCTAGGCAGTATGATTCTCCAACTCTTGCTGAGAATTATAGTCTATTTTCCCGCTCTTCAAATCTGGGCTGGTCTTTGAGATTACTTTGGTACACAGAATCAGCAAAAGTAAGGTTGTGCCAATTCTACACTGAGGCTGCAATAGTCCTGGCATGCTTCTGCTCTTGATCTTGGAATCCCACAGCATTTATCCAGTGGGACTTCAGAAATACTCTGTGCTAGTGACTGTTTTTCTTTTTGAAATGGGAATCTCTATTTTGTTTTCTTGCTCTCAAAATTATACATTGGGTATGGTGGATGGAAGAGGGATGCAAAATTTGTCTTTTTTTTGTTCATAAATCTGCAAAATAATGTAAGTTATATAGTAAGAGCTGCCTATAAACCTAACAGAGATCACAAGAGCATGATGAATGCATGAATGATGTGTCATTCATGATGAAATGAGACTTTGGGGGGTCTTGGGAAGGAGTATGGGTATTTCCAATATAGAAGGGATATGAATAATTATGACCAGAGGACAAGCCATTGTAGATTGATTACAAAAATGGCTGCAATTATTTCTCTCCCACTACCATATGCCCTTTTGCAATGAAACTTTCCAGGTTTTTCCATCAAGAGATGGAGTCTATCTTTGTGATTTTCAAGGTCAGGACTGGCCCTGTGACTTGTTTTGACCAACTGAATGCAAAAATAAAAGTAAGACATTTTGAAGCCTCAGCCTTGAGAAGCTGGGCACACTTCTGCTCTCTTCTGGGAGCACAGCTGCCTTGCTATAGACAAGCCCAGAGTAGACTTCTGGATGATAAAAGAGGGGGTCCATTCACCCCATTGCTCCAGTTGACAGCTAGTCAATCGCCAGATGTATAAGTAAAGCCATCCAGACCAATCAGTCACCACCAGCCTACTAGCTAATCACACATACAAGAGTTTATCCAAGATCAGCCAAGCCTGGCCAGATCAACAATCCCAGTCAACTTCCCATCAGCTTTGGAGAAATAATAATTGTTTGAGTTTTTTGGCTGATAAATTTTAATATGGTTTGTTACCCAGCAGTAGATAATCATTACAATTTCCCTCAGAAAATGAAACATTGGAAAACTTTGAATATGACTGTACCAAGCCTCAGAAAGAAGAGCAAATTGCAAAATAAGACAGCACTGTGAATAACAGGCAGTGTGAATGCACTTAATTTGTGGGCATTGAGAAGTTAAGTGACCAAATAAGGGTATCCATTGTAGAGTGAAGGGCGGACAGAGAAAGGAAGAAAGTATATTTGAGCAGAGGAAAACAGGAGAATGCCAAATATCCTTTGTGATACCTTCTTTTCCATGTTGCTAAGATCAGGTTTGACTCCTTATGGATGAATATTAGAGAACCCAAGTGAAAGATCAGAGCTAAAAACTATATGAATGGATTTATGATAAAATAATCAACAGAAATCCATTGGAAAATTATCCACGTTCTCTGTAAAGTATTAGACACGTGAAGCACACAAAGACAATTTAAGCCAAGGTCTCTATTCAAAAAGAAATTTTCAATCTACTAAGAAAACAAGAGAGACGCACATGGGATCTTACCAAGAGATCATAGGCTCTGGTGCAATTCATGCCTAGGTCTGAGCTACACCAGAGAGAATTGAAAGGGACTTTCGTTCAGCTATCATTAATATTTGGATGCTCTATACAGGATCTATGCTGATGATAGCCCAGCTGATTCATGACAATCTCAAATGAACAACATATAGTGTCTGCTGTGTAGGACATGGTTCAAAAAAGGATTATTCTATACTGCGTTGTCAAAGAGAAGACTCTTAGAAATATTTTAATACAATAGTTACAAAGTTGAAAACTTTTTTTCTAAGTAAGGATTGGACATAACTGCAATGAAGCATAGCACTGAAAATTATAAAACAGCAGAGATGAAGATAATTAAATTCAGGGTTGGTGGGGGGCTTACCATATAAGAAATAGGACTGGAATAAATCAGACTTTTCAAAAGCAGTACTGGAAACCAGAAGATAGTGGAGGAAAGCCTTCTGAGACCTGTGAAAATATTTTTTAAGCCTTTTTAAGTTCTCAGTAGTCAGGAACATTTTAAAGCATGTAAGGACTCACCAATTATGCATTTCTTAATCCTCATAGGAACCTACTTGAAGATGAAGACCAACAAAAAGAGGGCAAAACTAAGGAAAAAGATGTGAGATGTAGGAAACCAGAATTACAAAATGAATAACCAGCAAACAGAAGTTCTAGCCCAACAACCTAACTGTAGTTTAAACAACAGAAATTCTTTTTCTCAAAACTCTGGAGGCTGACAATGTGGCAAAGGATATAATGATGATAGATAAGATACATGCATACTTACATACAGAAAAGGAAAAAGGAAGTAATGGAGAGAATAAAGGAGGGAAGAAGCTGTATTGTGCAAAATATTTGTGCATCTGGAGAAAACTGTTAATAGGTACATGATAGTTTTATGAAAAATAAGAATAGATAAAGATTATGAAAATTAAAAAATATTTAATATCATAACTCCAACAAAATAGAAAGTTAGAAAAACTTTCTAAAAAAGTTATAAGAGTAAAAGTCCTGGCCACTCAATGAACAATATTTGTACACTTATAATAATTAAACTGTGTTTATTGTTGTAATTATCTTTTTTAATTTAGTTTACTTATTTTGTGTATTTGGTGAAGTAACTAAAAAATAGTGTACATTGGGAGAATGGATAAGGGCTAGTAGGAGGTGATGTTATAGCAGAGCTAAAGGATCCTGTCCTATAGGAGTAAGTCAATATATGTACTGTTTAAAGTGTGTAAACCAAGACATGACAACACAAATGATTGCATTGGAACTAGAGAAAATTATTAAGGGAGACACACGTGGTGTTGGAGAGGAGGATTGTGAAACTGGTGTTTCCTCTGTTTCTTTACATGCTTCAGTACCCTTTTAATTTTTAACCCTTGTTTAGAACTTTAAAATATAATGTGTTAATTATTGAATTGTCTCTGATATATGATTAAATGAAAAAATGGAGGAAAGTATATGGACAATATTTTTCTACTTTAACAAACACACACACATACCACACTTGGGTATGTGTAGAACATTTCTGAGCAGGAGTAAGTAATGGGCTGTTTGTGGGAAAGATTCATGGGCAGGAGACTTCTCTTTCACCATACACACTTTTATCATGTTTGAATTATTTTTCATAAAATGGATTTTTTTCAATTAAAATATCATTGAATTAAAAATACGAACTTTTCTTGCTATTTTTAACAAAACAATGGAGATGGGTAATTGTGGAAATAGAGTTAGTATTTACAACATGCATTAGTACTGTGTATATTCATCTGCTAGGGCTGCTGTAACAGAATAGCACAGACTGGGTGGCTTAAAGAACAGAAATATGTTTTCTCAAAATTCTGGAGGCTAAAAGTCAAAGATCAGGGATTTGGTGGACTTGGTTTCCCCTAAGGCTTGCTATGGCCATGTCCTCACTGTGTCTTCACACAGCCTCTTCTCTGTGTACTCATGTCCCCTGTGTTCCTTCCTCTTCTTATAGAACACTAGTCATACTGGATTAGGGCCTACCATATAAGCTTATTTAATGTTATTACCTCCTTAAAGGCTCTATCTCCAAATACAATCTCATAGAGGGTTAAGGATTCGATATATACATTTTTGTGGGGAACATTAAGTCAGTCCATAACCCTTGTGTTATATGGATAGTATTATATGAACTAATTTTGAGGGTGGGCAGGTGGGGATTCTTAATGTAGAAAGTGGGAGTTTTAACTCAGCATTCAAAGACCTGTAAGTAGCAGCCAGCTTCCCACCTACTAACTGTGTGATATAGGACACTTCTTAAAAATCTCTTGCCTCCGTTTCCTTCCCCATAAAGTGGGATAACAATTTCAAAAGATTATGTGGAACTTCAATGTGATCATATATATAAAGCAAAGAATAGAGTGCCTCGCATTATAAAAAACAAATTTATAAACTGTAATAATGTAAATACCATTATGCAATAGAATATAATGTATGTTGTACCTAATTAATACAAAAATAATGGCACAAAATTGTTTCACGTATTTTATGAATTTGTTATCTAGTAAAAAAAAATGGGTTGGTAACAAAAAAATGGTTTTTGTTAAGACTCAGTGTTTGCAGAAAACCACAATCTCCCTGAAGTATATGGTCATTAAAGGGGCAACAGAGCAGTCCTTGCGTTCTGGGGCCCACTGCTGGACATGGAGAGACAGAAACATGGTGGGGGGAGAAAGAGACTGTTGCAATTAAAGGGGGCACCCACGGGTAATAGAATCAATCATCCTATAAGAAGATCTAGGTGTTCCCTCAAAATCTCTCATTCTTGAGTCTCATCTGTAAAAATATTGTATCTGACTCTTTTGATAATAAATGGTTCCCAAATGCAAAAATGCTTTAAATTCTATAAAATATAATGCATTTTACAGTTCTTAATGTCATCTTAATATGTTCCATACTAGGTAAAATCCTTTGCTCTTGATATATTGTTGTTCCATGAACTTCTTTTCTGGCATATTTTCAAAAAACGTCCTAACTTACCTATTTGTCCTTCATTTATATTTATGCCAAATTTTGTAAATAGTGGTCATCCAATTTAAGTTTGTTTCTCTCATTCTATATTATGCAATTATACTTTTGTACATGTTATTGTACAACATCAGTGTGGACAGAAAAGTACATTAAATGTCTATGTAAGTTTAATAATTACAGAATCAGTGCCTACAAACTGCAACACAAGTGAAGAAATAGAACACATCCAAAATTCCCCACTCTGCATTTTTAAATCAATACCTCTTCTCTCCTTCCCTGGAGAAAACCACTTTCCTGGCTTTTGTGGTAATTATATCTTTGTTTCTCTTCATATTTTCAGTATGTTAACATCCTTAAACAATAGGGTTTGGGGGTTTTTTGGCTTCTGAAATTTATAAAAATAGAAACAGACTGTTTATCTGAGAAACAAACATACATATTTCTTTCTTTTCCCTTTCACTAAAGAATATATCTGTACATATTTTGTAAAGTGGAATGCTATACAATAATGAAAATAAGTAAACTAAAATTACACATAACAATAATCTTATTCTTTAATGTTTTTATTTAAATTCCAGTTAACATATAGTGTAATATAGCTTCAGGTATACAGTGTAGTGATTGAACACTTTCATACAGGTGTTGAACCATCACAAAAAGTGCTCTCAATCCCTATCAACTATTTCACCCATCCTGCCCTCACCTCCCCTCTGTTAACCATTATTTTGTTCTCTATAGTTAAGAGTTTGTTTCTTGGTTTCCCTCTCTCTCTCTTTGCTTGTTTTGTCTCTTAAATTCCATATATGAGTGAAATCATATGGTATTTGTTTTTCTTTGACTTATTTCACTTAGCATAATACCCTCTTGTTCCATCCATGTCATTGCAAATGGCAAGATTTCATTCTTCTTACAGCTGAGTAGTATTCCATTCCATTCCATTCTCCTTTATCATTCTATTCCATGCCATTATCAGTCTATGAACATTTGGGCTATTCCCATATCTTGGCTATTGTAAATAATGCTGCTATAAACATGAAGGTGCATGAATCCCTATGAATTAGTGTTTGTATTCTTTGGGTAAAAACCTAGTAGTGCAATTACTGGATCATAGGATAGTTCTATTTTTAAGTTTTTGAGGAACCTCCATACTGTTTTCCAGAGTGGCTGCACTAGTTTGCATGCCCACCAGCAGTGCGAGAGTTTTGCTTTCTCCACATCCTTGCCAACACCTGTTGTTTCTTATGTTGTTGATTTTAGCCATTCTCACAGGTGTGATTTGATATCTCATTGTAGTTTTGATTTGTATTTTTCTCTGTCAGTGGCACTGAGTATCTTTTCATGTGTCTGTTAGAAAAATAACTATTCATGTCTCCTGCCCAGTTTTTAATTGAGTTATTTGCTTTATAGGTGTTGAGTTTTATAAGTCCGTTACAGATTTTGGATACTAACCCTTTATCAGATATGTCATTTGCAAATATCTTCTCCCACTCTGTAGATTGCCTTTTAGTTTTCTTGATTGCTTCCTTCACTGTGCAGAAGCTTTTTATTTTGATATAGTCCCAGTTGTTTATTTTTGCCTTTGTTTCCCTTGCCTTGGGAGACATATATAGAAAGAAATTGCTATGGCTAATGTCAGAGAGGTTACCGCCTATGTTCTCCTTTAGGATTTTTACAGTTTCGGGTCTCACATTTAGATCTTTAATCCATTTTGAATTTATTTTTGTGTATGGGGTAAGAAAATGGTCCCATTTCAGTATTTTGCATGTTGCTTTCCAGTTTTCCCAGGATCACATGTTGAAGAGACATTCTTTTTCCCTTTGGGTATTCTTTCCTGTTCTGTCGAAGATTAATTGACAGTATAGCTGTGGGTTCATTTCCGGTCTTTCTGTTCTGTTCCACTGATTTTTGGGTCTATTTTTGTGCCAGTACCATACGATTTTGATTGTTACAGCTTTGTAATATAATTTGAAGTCTGGAATTAGGTTGCCACCAGCTTTGCTTTGCTTTTTCAAGCCATAACAATAATTTTAAATGATTGGAAAAATACAGAAGTATGTAGATTAAAGCACAAAATATTCCTTTTGCCTAATCCCAGTTGCATTCTTCTTCATGATAGCCACCATAAAATGTGTCTCCCACAAGTCTTTTACCTACTCATTTGCATATATACACACATATGCATATATCTTTCTTTTTAAAATAAGAGGGATCACACTCCATATATTATATGACTTCTTTTAAATCTTGGAGATCTTGGGGCGCCTGGGTGGCTTGGTGGGTTAAAGCCTCTGCCTTCAGCTCGGGTCATGATCTCAGGGTCCTGGGATCGAGCCCCACGTCGGGCTCTCTCCTCAGCGGGGAGCCTGTTTCCCCCTCTCTCTCTGCCTGCCTCTCTGCCTACTTGTGATCTCTGTCAAATAAACAAATAAAATATTAAAAAAATAATAAATAAATAAATAAATAAATCTTGGAGATCTTGCCCATCAAGGATGTATAAGTCTTATTTATGTTGCTTGATAGTTTTTCCGTGGTGACTGAGAGCAAAACTCTACCATAACTGTTAATCCTTTATTGATAAACACATACATTGCTTCTATTTTATTTCTGTAACAAAAATACCGCATGTTTGCAGATATGTCTTGGAGCATGTATATAAGTATATGTAGTCTAAATTACTAGAATCAGAAATTATTAGAAATAATAAATATTAGAATATTAGAATTATTAGAAAAAAGTATTAGAAATTATTAGAAAATTAGAATCATTTAGAAATTCTAAAATTTGAATTATTAGAAAAAGAATTAGAAATTATTAGAATTATTAAAAATTAGTAGAACATTTCTAATTTTTAAATAATTATTTATTAGAATTATTAGAAAAGAATTATTAGGAAAAAACTTACAAGTACTTAAGATTTGCTACTTTAATTCCAAAAGCTGGTACCAAATACCCATAATAAGTCTCTATCAGTGTTCTTTCCGAAAATAGTGAGTATAGTCACTCGATTTTTGATAACATAAAGTAGTATGTGCTTCAAAAATCCACTATAAATGTCTGTATTCAAGCAACCAAAGAATCAGAAGTATATGATACCATTCCTCTGCTATGATCACTTCTGCTTCCATCAGACACCAATACAAGTCATTCATGTTGCTTCGTTAATCACACATTTTATGTTTTATATTTATGTACAAATTATGTTGCAAGGCTAGATTAGAAAACAGAATTCCATTTGAGAATTACCTTTTGAGGGACACCTGGGTGGCTCCGTCAGTTAAACATCTGCTTTTGGCTCAGGTCATAATCCCAGGGTCCTGGGATGGACTCCTGCATCAGACTTCTTGCTTAGGGGAGCCTACTTCTCCCTCTGCCTACTGCTCCCCCTACTTGTGCTCACTCAGTCTCTCTCTCTCTCTCTCTCTCTCTGAAAAATAAATAAATAAAATCTTAAAAATAAAAAAGAATTACCTTTTGATATGTGTTTGTGAATGAAAAAGAATAAATGAATGGTTGAGCACCCAATACAGCTAGGTACTGTGAAATCATAAGAAGCTATGCAAAAGTTCTTGTTCTCGGTATTGTCATTTATACAATAAACTATTTGGATAAGAATTGATGTCTAAAGTCTCTTCCAATGGATGGATTCCTTGCTGGGGAGTTTGTTGTGTGATGATTAATTTTATGTGTGCAGTTGGGTAGGCCACCATACCAAGATATAATCAAACAGTCTGGATATTCTGTGGAGGTATTTTTAATAGGAGAATTACATTGAAATCAGTAGTCTTTGAGTGAAGCAAGTTACTGTCCATAATATGGGCTGGTCCCTTCCAATCAGCCAAAGGCCTAAAGAAAATATAGACTGAGATCCCCTGAGGAAGAAGAAACTTTGCCTCCAGTCTGCCTTTAGACTTGAGTTACAAGGATCTCTAGTCTATCTGCACAGCTGTGTGAACCAGTCCTTAAAAGAAATCTTTCACCCTCTCTATCTCTACATCTAACATAGACACACATACACACATCCATCCTATTAGTTCTTTTTCTCCAGAGAACCTTAATACAATATGCAAAGTGCGAAGAACAAAATACTAGGCAGGACTGATGAATGGTCTGCACTATAGCAGGTCAGCAAGGTGAGGTATCAGGTTAGGGTTGAGTGATCAGAGAAATAAGCCCTAGAAATATGGAGTCCATGATATATATTTGAGTTGTCAAGGCTGTGGCCCACAGGATCCATTTTGATTTTGACATTAACCTCATATGTACCGATCAGATTTTTTTGTTTCATGTGGTCACATAAGAGAGTTTTCATCATGTAAACTAATAAATATTATCTTCAAGGCTTAAGACTGCCATCACAGTCTGTGTTGACATACAAATTATTTTTGCTAGAATATTTCCAAAATGCTTATGATCCCAATTAGATAAACTGCCTGAAGCGAAGAACCACATTTTGCCCATTTTTTCTTCTTTATTTTTCTCATGTTTTCCACATAGGCTGGCTACACACAGTAGGAGCTTAATAAAAACACACCTTAAATGTTTCTTGAGGAAATATTGGTATTGATATTCTATCTTCCTAGAATGCGTAAGGTTAGGGAACTAATCTCTAAGTCTGATGCCATAGGTGCCGTGCTCCACTCTAAGTGGTGTCTCTGGCAAGTGGTCAGCTCCAATGTGTTGCTAAGGCCAGCAGTAAACAGTAGTGACCCCTTCTCAGCAACCTCACAGGGTTATGGACAATTCAGAAGTAATGTAATCAAAGACCAAAAACCTACTTTGTCTTCACAAAAGGCAAACATGGTTGACTTTCTCCCAGTAGGAACATGCTCTCTTATGTGGTGAATTGAAATATAAGGGCTAATGAAAATTTCTCTGGTGGTTTGGTTTTATTTACACGACATGAGAAATGACAATAGATGGACGCCTGACACAGATGAATGTGGATAGATACACATACCCTCATTGAGGTAAAAATCACAACACAATCTAACATAAAACAAAGGACACAGTGGAATTACCACACATAGTCATTTTGAAGATGGGTATTTTAATCTAATAATTAGTTTTACCATGAGTCAAATACTTTTTAGTAGCTTGAAAAGAAATAGCATTTAGCTTAATTCTGATAAGGATAAAGCTTTGCTTCATTTGACCAAAGGTGTTTAAGATTTGAACAATAATGTGTAACATAGAAAGTCTTTAATGGCAACCTTTTCCATTCTAACTAGTGCATAATATTGGTTTTGCAATCATTTAGTAATTATATAAGGAGGACATATTTATTACGAATTATTGATTTTATAATTACTGCTGCTGGTATTCACATTATTACACAATGAAAATCTTTTAATATACAATGCTCTTCACCCTCAGCTGACGAACAGATAGTGCAATGCAATTTAGAGAGTAGCCAAGAGTAGATTTTTATCGGTACTTTTTTTTTCCTCCAACCAGCTAAATGGTTTGCTTTCTGAAAAATATTGCTAATGGCACTTAAGTAGAGAGGAATGTCCAATTTCAAGGTCATTCCTGGCAGTTGATTACAGTCACCCAATGAGCACAAGGTTCCTATTTAACTGTTAAGTTATTTTTGCTGCACTCATTGCTTGGAATTAAAAGTTATGGCTTAAATTTGCTGCCAGCTAAATAGACATCAAAGGCCACAATCATACACTGGATCATGACACATGAAGATATATCTCTTATGAAATTGATTTTTCTCCATGTGCAAGGCAGCTTTGCATTACTCTCCTTGTGGAGTTTAACACAGGAAATGTCTAGGCAGGCCAAGTGTAATTGTCAGCATAGTTTATATTCTGGGCTGAGAACTCCTTTTATTATTTTTTTTCCCTCCGTGAAGATGTGCAAAAAAGGTTGTCTAAGCATATATTTTGATTTCACTTGCCAACAGATTGTGAATAGCTGATTTAAGGTCACTGTCACCCCCAAATGGGAAAAGATTAGGTTTCTGAGGACTAGAAATATTAAAAAGTCTGCCCAAACAATATTTGCTGCTCACCAGAATTCAAAATTGCTGATTTTCACCCCAGAAACATCCTGTAGAGTTTTATAAAGGCTGTAGGTCTATTATGCTGTTTTAATCCATCAGATTTTCACTATCCTGAGGATAAGAGCATCAAATAGAATTACATGGGCTTGATTAGTGTTTTTCCTCTCTTCTGGATATTATGTTGCTATTACAGAGGGATCCATATATATATATATATATATATATATTTTTTTTTTTTTACAAAGAATGTAAGTTGTGTCTAAATAAGATACCTGAAAAATCAAATCATATTTTAAATGTAATGCAGGTGGAGGTTCTATTTCTGGACTCCTACATGGGATAGCTTTATAGTCCTGAGCACTGTGCATTTCAGTGCTGTGATTGGAAACTCATCAGTAGAGCCAACCATTGGAGACAGGAGACTGGCTGACCCTAGATCCTTTCTTTTCATCTGCAAAGTGAGCCTCATTTCTATATTTCACGTGGAAGTTCAATTCCAAACTCAACAGCCTGACTTATAAAGCCTTCGAAAATTTTATCTTAACTTAATTTTTCTGATTGATCTCTCACTACGGTCCTCCTCCTCACACTGAGCAGACGTAGCTGCTCATTTCCCAGAATTAGAGGATATTCATCTTGAATATTCATTTGCTGTTGACCCTTCAGATACCAGTTTGGGACCCATGTCTTTCATGAATTTCTCTTCCTCCCTTTTTAGTCTATACCACTCAAAATTTAATCATGTTCTAATTCTCTGACTGTCTGTCTGCTTTCCATGTTGATTTGCAATGTTTCTCCAACCAGAGGAGTTTGGGTTTTGTTTTGTTTTGTTTTTAAGGATGAGAAAAAGACCTGCTTCTTTGTGAACAAACACACAGCTTTGACCAAAACAGTATTCACTAAGCACTTTTTAAATTAAATATAATGGAATTGAATTCTGGGAAATGGGATTCCAGCTATAAATAACAGTAATGAAGAACAGTCCATGAGGAGCCCTACCACACGATAACTATTCTTTAATTTGCTGTAATGAAGACTGCCTTTATTAGCTATATTTTGGTAACTGACCTAGGGCCTACGAAACAACCTCCTTCCCAACTTAGCGTAAGATTTATTCATAATTTAAGATTATTTAAGATTAGGGGCTCCTGGGTGGCTCAGTGGGTTAAAGCCTCTGCCTTTGGCTCAGGTCATGATCCCAGGGTCCTGGGATTAAACCCCACATCAGGCTCTCTGCTTTGCAGGGAGCCTGCTTTCTCCTCTCTCTCTCTCTGCCTGCCTCTCTGCCTACTTGTGATCTCTGTCTGTCAAATAAATAAATAAAATCTTTAATAAAAAAAGATTATTTAAGATTATTAAGATTATTTGAGATACTTAGCTTAAGATTTATTAAATATGCCAAGTACTGAGCTAGGTGGTAGATATTATTTATTTTAGTTAAATCTTAAGTAATTTCATGAGATATTTATTATAATCCCCATTTTATACACACACACACAGATACACAGACACACAGACACACACACAATGAGATTCAGAGAAATCAAGTAACATAACCAAGGTCATAAACCAACAAAAAAGCCAGCAAAGATTTGAATCCTGACCTTAATGCCTGTATTTGATTCTGTATTGTCTTCCCTGATATCCCATTTATACACATAAGGGGCTTTATAAATGTTAAGTGAATAAATATAGCATAAAGAAAGTTTTCAGAAGGGAATGCGAGATCATTTTGTCGCTATTAATGGCGTCTTCATCATCCTCGCTTCTTTAGTTGATGTCTTTACTTGCTTGCACCTATACAAATGTGAAGAATTTTTTAGAAACCAACTCCAGTCTCACCTCCAAAACCAAGCCTTTTATGTTTACTTCAGGCAATATTAATTTCATTATTTATTCATCAAAAATATTTTTACATTTATATTTCTAAAAGATTTGTTTCTGAGTGGTTTTCCTGGTCATGTCACAATTAAACTTAGGTTTGTTTTGGATTAGAGATGTACAAACTTGATGCCAAAGGACCCAAAGGTCACTTATAATAAGTGAGCCTTGGAACTTGATGATCACTGGTTCTAGCCAAATTCAACCTTCTTTCCCTTATATAGATTCACAGTTGGAATCAAACCCTCTTAGACCATGTACAACACACATACATACACATCACTTTTAAAGTAAACTCAGAAATCCATCCTGTTCAGTCATGATTCTAAGAAGATCAAGGAGGACGGGGCTAAATTTGTGCTGCACTCAGTTTGACTATGCAGGTTTTTTGATTTGCCCTATAAGCCTGTTTCCTCACAGTATCATTTAGTTACTTGAAGTGGAATCAATGTCATGAAACATCCTTCTTTCTTTTTTGAACCATATAGAATTCAACACATTACCAAGAATGTAAGAGGTTTTCAGGAGATATCAATTGTTCAAGTGAGGCACCTGCCAGCATCCTCATCATGGTTCCCATCAATGGATGTATGTGAAGACTTGAACAAAGGCATCTCCTGTACCACAGTTACAATGAAGCTAGCTAGTGTAACATGTCTCCTAAGATAGAGGAAATGGGAGTTGCCCTTCTTAAATTTCCAAAATGTTTAGACTTCAAAAGTTGCTGGGAATACTGTTAAAATCTGGGATGTCTTGATCCCACCTCCTACTAATTTAAGCAGAATCATGTGGACAGATAAAATAGGAAATGGGGATTCACCTTCCAGAGTCCAATAGTGGGTTTTCCTCAGCTCCAATAAAAGCTAAGAATGTCCAGAGAGAAAGCATTTGATATCCATCCTAATTCCCCTAAATCTTGTGATTTTATTCCTCTGGTAGAGAAAGGAGTTTAACACTTACCATCCCTCCCTAACTAGAGAGAGAAACCTAGATTAACTAAAATGCATTAGATACTCTGGAATGTGGGTATTCTCTCTCCCTCTCTACTTAGTCCCATGTTTCAAAGAATTTGTCCATTTGCTCCGTATTTACTTGGAATCTTCACTAGGTCAGGCGCTCTTACACATACTAGGGGTATGGCAATGAATACAATAACCAATAGCCAGAATTTTAGGGTGTTTAAATTCTGCTGCAGAATATGGACACAAAAGTTAAAAAAAAAAAAGCACATGAAGTAAAATTTAAAATTGTTAAAGGAGAAGGTAATTCTTGTGAAGACAGGAACCCAGGGTGATTGCAGAGGAGAGTAGCTGGAATAGTAATTTTAATGACCCTTCTGAGTAAGTGGCATGAAAGAGGCAGATATAAAATGCCTGGGGTTCCATGATTCCAGGCAGAGAGCAGCAGGTATGAAAGGCCTAAGGTAGAAACAAGTTCTGTGTTGCACATTAAAAAACATAATAATAATAAAAGTCTAATATACTAAAGAAGGGGGAAAGGAAATAATAGTTTGAAAAAGGGTAGGCAGGACCATATAGATTAAAAGTCTTGTGATGGTTTGAGTAGGGATTCAAGTTGAAGTATAATTGGAAGCCATTGGACGGTTTTAAAGAAAGAAATGATATGATCTCATTTACCAGTTGAATACATACAAAGTTCCATGTTCTGGTGGGTAAGTGTAGAGACTACAATGATGGAGCAGTTGGTAGATCTTATAATCCTCTTCTACTTTAGGATTCTGACACAAAAATGAAAGTGGAGAAGAAATTTCACTAACATATGCTCACCTCATAGAAATATTTTGAAGAATATAGAGGTGTGTACATTGACATACATATGTATATGTATAATTAAGTGCATAATATGTACTTATATATTTCAGGAAGATATTCACATGCTTATAAAGTTACCAGGTAAAATACGTAGCCAGTTGGATCTTGTAAATATTTCTAATGAAGCCGTTTTCCTTGGATTTATGACAAAGTGGAACATAGATGACTTTCTTTCATTTACACAGTTTCTAGAGCAGCTTATTACCACTGTATTTTCCAAAATAGATTTTTATTTTCCCATCTTGTAAAAATGTGATTGTTATTTATGTACCTTTCATTTGTCTCCAGATGTTCAGTTTAGTGACACTCAATCAAACTAATGAATTATGAAATGAAACTAATAGTAACTCAACTTTCCCAAATCACTGGGACAGAAAGCAAGACAGAATCATTGTGGAATCCCAGGATGGTGGAATTTTCCACACATAGGCTTGCCCCAGTGTCAATACCTTCAGGTTTGAGAACTTGTTTGTCTTCTGTAGCTTCACATAACTTGGTCAAGCCAGAGTGTTGAACAATTTCCACTCAAGTCTGACATCTCTTCCCGGAAAGTGAGGGGCTTTTATGAGAGTTACTATAGAGTTGGGGCATCGCTATTTACTGAAAATGGGCACATATGACCGTTTTTGAAAACCGACATTTTGATCAACCCACTCCCAAAACAGGTATTACTGAAACTCCTTTCTGGGGCACAGAGACATGTTAGATATCACCTCATCAGTTTCTCTTCCCCAGATGATTCTGTATATTTTGCCAAGGTGACAGAAATGTGTTCTATTGGGCAAGTCACTTGACCTCCCAAGGGCAGTTTCTTCATCTGCAGAATAAGGAGGTTGGATTAATTTCTATCCAAGGTATGGTCTACCTCCAGATATTGTTCTTTGTGCCTTGGTTGTTTGATTTTTTTTTTTTTTTTGGTCTCTTTGTTCCCATATACTACATATTAAAGCCGGAGAATAGGGTCTTCCTACTACTATTTAGCACAGTCTTTCACATACATGAATATTCAAATAGATGTTCCACTCTATATTTTATTTTCCTTTGAGCCAAAATAACTCTGTTTACTTTCATTAAGCTTCACAATTTCAACAAATATTTTATCACCAAAGTAGGAATGCCAGGCTAGGCAGACAATTACGTGGAATAGTCCTTCCTTCCTGCTATTATGATGAATACTTCCATCTCTTGCCAATCCACAGAGCTTCAGAAGGCATCATGAGAACTGGCTAGTCAGTGGTTTGCTTTTTATTGCTTTTTACATTTTATTTGTTTATGTTTTTTAAAGTATCCCCATGCTCTTTAGCTTTCACACTAACTCATAGTTTGCCAAGCCAGAGTCCACAAGCAGCGTTAAAGGAGATCAATACTATTTTGGACAAATTCACACTATCATCCTTAAAATGCAGGGGTTAATGCAAGATTAAATGTGGTAGCACAACTTTTGATTATCTGTGTGACACGATTTAGTAAAATAGCAGATCATTCAGAAATCATTCATATTTGGCCTTGAGATGTATTAGAGGATGCATCTTTGATCTCCCTTTCTAATTATGTTTTGCTTTGGTCTAATGTTAAAGAAATAATTTGCATTTCCAAAGCACATACCAAATAACAACAGAGGAAGGGGACTTAGAAAAAAAGCAAGGGAGAGAGAACCAGGATAAGCTTTTCAAATGCCGTGGAGAATTCATAAAGTAAATTTGTATGTAAATAATCCAGATTTCATTAAATTTACCCTTTGTTCTGTAGGCCAACTTCGCTTTCTTAAAATTCTTTCCATTCCTCTCCTTCTCAAAACCAAAGTCACTGAAGATCAACAAATAAACATGAATTTGTGAGTACCTTCTATAAATTCAGAAAGATGGAAAATGCATGTTGAGAAAACAAGTCCCTTGCCATTCAGAGGCTTCCAATCAGTGTTGACTAAAACGTATGCAATGTAGAAAGTAAGAGATGACAGCACATGAAAATATACAATTGTTCAATTGGTGTGGTGCAGGGCATCCTCACTATAAGACATTAAAGGAACAGATCAGTAAGAGCTGCTATGTTGAGAGATAGCATCATTGGGGTATTTAAAATGGTGTTTAAAGTCTGAGCAGGGTTTGAATAAACAGAAAGAAAGAAAAGGGAGGTATGTTCCAGGTTCCACTGTCCAGAAGAAGAATGATTTGGAAATACATTATGCATTATAAATCCATTATATCCCATTATATTGGGGCAGAAGCTGGGCATACTCAATTTTTTTACCCAGAAATTTCAAAGAATCCAACTCAAGATGTTATCCAGAAAATTTGAAATGAAAGGGGGTAAATTCCCCTAGACAACAGTATACATCAGTTGTTGAAATTCACTGTCTTGTTCCAGTTGAGCACAGTAGCTGGATTTAAAGGACTTCTCAAGTCAAACAATATTTGAAGTTTTGCACTAAGATAGGGGCAATCAAATCCCATGCTTTAGGGCATCAGGATTCTTCTGTTGGCTCCTCTTGAGGATTTTATCCAGTCTCACTGTCACATAACGTCAAGGAAAAGCTGTGCTCAAGATCAGGTTATTGGTGTCCTGTGTGAATGTAGCTTTAGACAAAAAATAATTTTGTATGGACTTTGACACATTCCCACTCTTCTGCACCTCAACATTTAGAGAATCCCCCCAAAACCTCTGCTTGCTCAAATTCTCACCATTGAGACCAACTAGAAAAGTGATACCAGTAATGAGAACATCTTTGCTTTTCAGGAAACATGACTGTAAAAAATATATCTCACATATGTCAACAACTATAGATGTAAATTCTGTGAGATACTTGCTTTTATAGATGCCTAGGAGTAGGGACAGAGAACAAGGACAAGGAGGAGATTGGAGAGGGCTGGAAAAGTAAATAAAATCTTTTTTATCATATTTCACTGTAATTCTCTATATTCTCTATAATATATATTTCTCTATATTTAAAGAACTTATAAAGTATTTGCAGAGAAAAGTAACTGCACAAAATCACAAGAAAATAAAAAGATAAAATAGCAATAATAAGTTGAGGTAAGTCTGAAATGAGACAATGTGGTATGGAAGAAACTATAGGTCAAAGCCAAAATACATGGAAAAGACCGAGTCACAAGGAAAGAGGAATTTACTGTTTTGAATGGCATTATTTAGTGACAGGTTGGGGAGCAAAAAAAAAGATGGCCTTTGTATGCCAGGGTGGGGACCAGGGAAGCACGTGTGAGTCTACAATTTTTCTTTGAGGTAAATATTTTTATCCTCACTTTACAAGTAAGGAAGTTGAAGTTTAAGGGGATTAATCAGTCTGTTCAAGACTACAGATTTATATCATTGGTAGAGCCAAGATGAAACTTTGGGTGTATATAACCCCAAAGTCTTTGCTTTTCCGTACTCATGAGCATGGCATGAGCAGATCTTAAAAATGAGAACTATTGCCAGTGATAATTTTTGAAGAAAATTAAGGCTTGAGTTGATTCCAATTGGATCTCCATGCCCTGAAGACAGAAGAGATAAGAAAGAGAGTGAATGAGATAGACTCAGAGAGAAATGAAATAGAATCAGAGGAAGACAACAAGACCCACTGTCAAGTAGGTAAAATAATTTCCATTCTTTGAAAATCTTGGTATGTCTTAGAGGCTCATTAACACAAACATCAGCCAATAGGCTATGTTAATTCTATAAAATTTTTTTGGTAAAGATTCTCAACCAGAAGAGATCTTAATAATTTCTCATGCTGAGTATAGCTGGCTGCTGCATCTCTCAGATGGGTCTAATATGATTTGCTTATATCCATATTTCCCACTCACATGGGAAGTTTTAAAATGTCCCAATGCCACGTGACATAATAGTTTCTAAAGATTCCCAAATGATTCTGATTTGCAACAACATTTGGGACCTAGTGGTATACTTGAAAATGTACTTAATTTCCCTTTATCCTAACTTCATTTTCATTTTATGTTATCCTAAAAGAAGTGGATGTCAGATAAAGACACTAGAGCTTCGCTTTCGAAGTCTTTGTAGACCTGAATTCAAAAACCAGCTCTACCACTTCTTAGAGAATGCTCTTTAATGTTTCTAAATATTTGTTTGCTCACCCATAAACAAATGGCATCCACTTCCTAAGGCTGTCCAGCATTAAATGAGTTGATGGGTGGATAGGATTTGGCGTGATACTGTCTTATAGTGCTCAGGTGACATTGGCCCTTTTTTTTTCTTGACTGTATTCCACAGTTTCATGATGAAATTGAGTCTGAAAATTTGTCCCAGGTTCTAGAGCTAGTTAAAAAGCACAACAAAACCTGGAAGCTTTCTAGCATCCCTCTTTCAAGCATTGTTTTCATTATAAAATTTTAAAGATAGTTGGGAGGATACAATAATAAGAATGAAAACTAATTGCGAGGAATAAATAACTTGGTCTATGGTTTTCCAGTCTCCTACCTGAAAGTCTCCAAAGTTGCTCTGAATCAGACTTCTTTCCTTAACATGCCCCTGCCTTATCATATTATACATTCCTGTCTCTGCTTTCGCACCCTTTCATACCCAGACTGACTTCTGTCTTGAAGCCTCTACCTACCAGACTGTTTGTTCCTCATCTTTGTCTTCTCACCTAGGTGTTCCTTCAGATCTAGTTCTTCCTATCAGAATATAATTCATCCTTTAAGGACCAAATGAAAAGCTGTCTGGTCTGCAAAATATTTATTTCATCTGTTTCTTATCCTTCGTGATATAATAAAAAAGACTGCAGTCTTAATTAAAAGATCTCTAGGTGTTCACTGGATTAAAATAGAGAAATTTTAACTGGGGCTATTTTGAGGATTTCTAAAATCAAAGAGAAATGCTTTGCAGAGCTCCAGAAGGTCAATCAGATTGGGGCAGACTGTTACGATTAAACAGAACAAAACAGCACAAATTACATTTCGTTTACAAGTATTTCTACGGTTTATTTCTATATGTGAAATGTAAAATAGCAACCATTTAGATAATTCAAGCCTAGTAAGTGCTGAGCATTATATCAATTTTCTAGCTATTTTGGAGAAAATGGTTATTTCTTCTTTAATTATTCAGTTGATTATGTCAATTCTACAATTCATTTAGCCAGTGTAGACTCAGTCTCAAAGTTTTAATCCAGAGCCTGTCACTCACTTCCTCAATGACCTTGGGCAAGTCACTTAATTTCTCCACATCTCAATTTCTTTGTCTGTAAAATTGGGATAATAATCTTGACCTCTCAGAGAGGTTGCATGAATTAACTGATTAATGATTATAAAGCAATTTGAAAATACAGAACACTATATAAATGCTAAGTATTGTTATTAAGCAAATCAATTCAGAAAATCAAGATAATGACATTTCTTTTCAATCTATTTCTTAAAGTGCTTAACGCCTTTGCATCTAAGCTCCATGTTGTAAAAAAGCAGTTTAAATATTTATAACTTGAATTTTTCTAGTTTAACCAGTTCCTACTGCATGCTACAAGAGAAAAAGAGAAAAAAATTCTTTTGAGCTGGGAACTTGAATGTCTCACTCACTTTGACTTTTTGTTTATATCTGCTTTAATTCAGAAAAAATGTTATCAATCAAGTATGTATGTATGTATGTATGTTTCTATCTATCCATTAACTAGAATCCTGGAATTTCAGAGTTGAAGTGCATGTTAGAGGCTATATTCCAGTCTCCTTGTTTTATTGGTTTGAAGAAAATATTCAGAGACAGGAAATTATTTGTTCAAGTTTACATAGGCAACTTGTGCCTGAGCTGATTTCCATCCTGAGTCCCTGGTTGCCCCGCCTTCAGGTGCAGAGCAGACATTAAAACAGGAAAAACATGAGCTCTACCTTCAGGGATCTTACTTGCCAAGACTTTTGAAACTGAAAGCCTGAAAAATTATGATTAATTAATGCGAACTTTAAAAACAACATGAAAGAATTTGACCAATTCCTGATTTATCAATTCTGGAGTTTGTTCATGAAGCTTGCAAGGAACAATTCTGTTAGGATTGATCATTATGCAGCTTCCAACTTTTATCACTTTTGAGTCACTTTTCCTTAAAATCAGGTGAAGTCAATAATTAGGTCCCAGATTATATATAGAAATACACATTTTAATTAGAGATACAACATTTGGTACATATTTTTAATTAGAATATTTTAGTTTTATGTCTAGCTCAGTCTATAGCTAAATAGCCTTACCCAGACACTGTCTAATTGGAACATGGTTCCCTAATCTATTATATAAAGGGTCAGGGTAAAATCCTGCTAAAGTCTCTCCCTGCTAAAGTTCCAAATGCTGTGGTGTTTGAGATGAGCACTGAGAATTCCTCAGGTAGATATTGGATTCTGAATAGGTCATAGACAATAAATCTGATTGTAAAACCAGGTCACACTTTAAACCAAATGCTCATTTGAGGTTTCCTATCTTCAACGAATACATTTGCAGGATGTTAATGCTGGAAGGAATATTAGAAATCATTTAGTCTGATTCCCTCATTTTATGTTGAGAAAACTGAAGTCTTGAAATATTAAGTAAATAGTCCAAGGTCACAAAGTCAATCAGTGAGGAAGCCAGGTATAAAACTCAGGTTTTGTGAATCTTAGTGGAATGTACTTTCTTCTAAATCATTAATTAAGATGACATTGGGGTAAATGACAATTTTCCTTTGAAGTTAAGACTGTCACAAACCAAAAGAATAGTTAAATCTTTAAATATTGCTCCTCCTGGTTGTCCTCTTTTCACTCTTCATAGTGGGTTGTTCAGAAGACATGGCTTTTAAAAGAGGGTAATTCCTCTCAAAATAACAAGACTCATATATCATAATGTCTAAAATACCATCAGGAATACCCACCTTTCCCTTTGATGGACTGTCTGTAATAGATTTCATGTATTTTTTATGGATGGGTTTGGAAAAATCTGTTATTTGCTTCCCTTAGAATGCTTGGGTTGAGCAATGGAGACCACAGCTTCTCTTGGTCAGTCTTGGCTTTGCAGAGCAATACCTATTTAAGAAGGGATCTAGTGCCATTCGTAGAGTAACACTCAACACATGTTGCCAATTTGGCATCCTCTGTTGAGCAGTTTAAAGTACATCTTACCATCAAGAGAAATCCTCATATGGCATTTGAGGGCTTATGAACCCTCATCACAACTGAGAGGGTTTATGAATGTCTGAGGATCTGCAGAAACTAACATGTAAAGCCTCACACCACTATCCTTAAATAAGGAAAGAGAACCTCAATGCAAACCTCCTCTTCACAAAAGTCATAAAAGTTTGTGAACAGGAGGTGCATATAGAGATGTCGTGCAGATTGAGGTTTATGGATCTCCACTGACACTAGGCTTTATTTTGCTGGATGTGATGCCTGGTGTTTACATGTGGAGCTTGTGAGCCTGGTCAATAACGCAGTTTTACAAGATGATAAAAAATAATAAGCTAGGGGCGCCTGGGTGGCTCAGTGGATTAAGCCGCTGCCTTCGGCTCAGGTCATGATCTCAGGGTCCTGGGATCGAGCCCCGCATCGGGCTCTCTGCTCCGCGGGGAGCCTGCTTCCTCCTCTCTCTCTGCCTGCCTCTCTGCCTACTTGTGATCTCTCTCTGTCAAATAAATAAATAAAATCTTAAAAAAAAAATAATAAGCTACTACAAATGGCTGGTCCTCAAAAACTTTGTATTTACTTTCCAAAAATTGGATCAAGAAGAACAGGTACCTGATCATTGATTCCACAAATTAGAAACGCATAGCTTGGAATGCTGTGTTCACCATCCCTGAGGTCTCTCTTAAGATAGATCATCCTGCTCACAATCTCCATTTCAATCTCTCATGGGAAGATAAAACTTGAAATATCTCAGCTCACCTTCTTCTCTTTCAAGCTGTTGTCAGTTCATTAAATGACTCCTCATAACCATTGTTACCCACATATAAATCCCCATGCAAATGTGTTGTGTAGATTCTAGGGAATAGACGAACTCTATACTTTCAAATGCTAGAAATCTCATCATGTGAACATCATTCCTGTTAAAAATTACATGTCTCTGGAAAGGCAGCAAGCAATTTATCTGTCATTTACAAATTAGAATGGATGAATTTATTTGAAATGTCATAGCACAGATTTAATGAGAGAGCCAAGGAGGAAAGAGTAGGCAGATGACATCATAGAGGATATGTGTGTGTGTTATGTTTATGTTTTGGGACACAGTGAGAAATCAAGAGAAGATTCCAACAGTGAAAATTATCTATAATCCTTCTTCCCCCAGAGACCCTATACTTCCTGTCTTGGAAGAGCCAGCTACCAGATCAGTAATCCTCAATCTGCTCTGTGCCAAAAATACAGAAACCTGAGCTCAATCCCCCAAATTCTGATTCTGTGGAATTGGAATCATTCCCTGCCATTGACATTTTTAAGACCCAAATAACTGTTGTACATCAAGGGTTGAGAGAACCTGTGCCCCAGACCCTCTACAACTCTGCGTCCATCATCAGCATCTGGCTTCATCCAACCTCTCTGTCTAACCACACTTTCATGTACTGATGTGAAAAAAGTGGTCTTCTAAAATCATTTCCCTTTCATGGTGTAATAAAGCGCTGATCTCCACTGTGTGTCTCCTCCAAGTTTCACAATTTACAGCATGCGATTAAACATGAATGTTTTCCACCAGCTTCCCAGGACCTCCATATGAAAAGATGCACTTGAGCACTGAGCACCCAGGATTGCAATGTTCCTCTCCACAATAACACCTGAGAGCAGTTAAACTAATTAAGTGGTCTACAGCCATTTTGGGGTTAGGGTCCTTTTGAGAATCTACTGAGTGCCATCCCACATTTAAACATTCACACACATATTTCTCTTTCAATGGACTTCCAGTCCTGGAAAGATCATCTATATATTCCTAAGGGTCTCAGAACCCTGTGTTCAGAATGTCTAAAATGATTCCTTTAAGGATTAATGTTTCTAATCAGATAAAACTCTACAGAGCAGTGATTAAAACCATGGGCTCTGAATTTGAGTGTGGGCTTTAAAATCTAGTCTGTACTCATCACTAGTGTGACATTGGGCAAATTATGTAATCTTCATGAGTCTCAATTTTTTCATCTTTTAATTAAGGGTAGTAATACCCATCTCTGAAGGTTTTAGTGTAGCTTATATGAAAATCACGTATATAAGCCATTTAACACAGCACATGGCCAAAGCAAATACTCAGCAAATAGAATTTACAGTGATGGTAGTTGATAATAAAAATAATTTCTAAGAATCACTAATAAGTTCTGGGTAGATATAACTTTTACAGAATGCAGAATTGCTGATGACATACTAGGGCAACAGAGACTTTTTTTTTTCCTTTGTATTTGTCTGTTTGTATCTATGTGTAAAGTATGTAAATATTAGGAAACTGGTCTGAAGAAAAAAATACATAAAAACCAACTTTGATAAATTAAACAGAGAAATGGGGTGGTCAGCTGAACAGTGAGAGCTACTAAGGATCAAGAACAGAAGGTTGAGGTTTCTGATCCAGAGACCACTTTCTTCAACCTCTGCTGCTCCTGTTTGACCATGGCTTGGAACCAGTTCTCTTCAAGCCCTCCTCAAAGCTCTCTGGAGAAGACTGTCAACAGTTGGCTGCTGGGGAGTGCTATGCAGAGTTATGTAAGACCTCTCCTCTCCTGCTGCCATCAGTGAAAGAAAGACCAGAAGGACTGCGTTTGGGGTTTTGGAATTTTCATTACCCATGCAGATTGTCTTCTGACCCCTCACTGACTTTTTGCACAGTGAGTAGAAAAGATCCAGCCCTGGTCCCCACGCCATCTTGATAGAGAAGTGCAGCTTCCTGCACTTAAATACCAGAATAGGCATGCAGGATCCTGGGTGCTCACAGATCTACAGCGGGAAGCACACAACAGCTTGCGTTTGTCACCTATACCCTGTTTTTCATAGACAAGTCATAACATTGGCTCCAGCACGAAACACACTCAACTCTAAGCTTGGTTTTGGCAGGCAAATGAGAATGAAAAAAAGGCATCTACCCTTTCCTTATGGAATGTAAACACCTCACTGCTGGGCAGAAATTTACATCCAATTTTCATATTTGTAAGGAAATGTATATATGTTACTCAGCAGGAATATATATTTAATGTATAAATATATATATCTATTTCTATTATTGAATGGCAATTTTGAACCAGCTTATCAAATGGTCCCTGATTTCTTGATATGCACTTTTTTCCCCCAGTCTCCTATAATAGAACCTAGGCACATAAAGTAGACTGTTTTCTTCATAAATTCTTGGATTATTAATTTGACTATGTCATTCTGAGCTGACTGCAGACTCCCATGGTGAAGTGTGAGAGCAAGGCTGAGCAGTCACATTACACAAAAGTCTAATGGCAGGAAGGAGTACTGAGGAGGAATGTGAAGGAGAAGATTTTAAGAAGCGTATTGAGGAGGAATGTGAAGTTGCCCTACTATGTCACCAGCAATTCTGCATTCTCACCTAGTATGCACTACTTGTCCTCCTTTCTGCTTCATACAGTCCAGCTTATACAGCTAGGTGAAAAGGAGGCTGTAGATGAAAACCAGATACTAGTTCTCAGCTGAGATTTCCATGGCAAATTAATTATGAAATTAAAAGAGATAAATCCTTGCACATGGAATGTGTAACCCATTTCTAAGGAACTTGATTCTTAGACTGTTAGATTTTCATGCACAACTATTTACATTCAATTATTTGGTCAATCTCATGGAGACAGGGTTATAAGATTGGGGATGCACATTTTCTGTTACCTTTCTCAAATTTTTTTAATGTAAGAAGAAACAGTCACCTAGATATCAAGATACAATCACCTTGTAGTTAATATGAAAGATTTGAATAAAAAAGAAAAACAAACATTGATTCACCATAGCTATCCAAGTAGAACATCAGTAACTCTCTGAACAAACGGCCAGCCTAAATTAAATCCAAAGGCAATCACATGACAAAGTATGTGGGAGCCATAGATCATTGCACAGAGAGGTCAGTTAGCTCTCAAAGCCTGATGAGATGACTGGCTGGCCCTGAAAAACCTGTATAGGTCTCCCCTGACCCTTACCTGGCTCAGAAGCTTGAGAAGCCTAAAGAAGATTCAGCTCTTTTACTTATCAACAACCAGCTAGTGGCCCAGTTGAAAAACAGTTATGGCTTCCAGGACCAAGGAAGGCCATGTGTCTTCAAACATCTTTCTGCAGATGGCTCAACCTGGAAACCCAAGGTTAGGCCTTGAACCCTACTAAAAGGCAAAACCCCATAATAAACCATTATCTCCTCTGTGGAAAACTGGTGGCTACCCAAACTGACCTCACATAGGGGACACAAAGGAAGTCCCCATCTTTGCCTATCCATTGTTTTCTGTGGCTAGTTGAATCAATTAATGAGCAAGCACAAATAATAACCCTAAAATTTGCCCAAAGGATCGCTAAGACTGAAGGGTATGAGAGATCAATTCAAATTCCTCCCATAGCTGCGCCTTTTTCCTTTTGGAGTTCCAAGGTCTAAATAACTGCATAAAACAAATCAAGGGAAAATAGGGCCCAGCTGCCTGTGGCCTTTGTTGATGAATAGGGCTCTAAGTCAGTCACTCAGCTGTTTTATTACTTGTCTTTAAGGCTGATGAGTCCCAAGCAGACCTGCATCACTGAATTCTCAATAAAGGGTTAGTGCTTGTCCTGCAGAATAATAAGAACCGCTAATGACACCAATTAAGAGCTGTAAATGTCATTTATACTTGTTTGTTATTTTTCAAATCAATAAGGCTGGAAAGACACAGCAGCCTGAGATAATTTAGATTGGAGCAGTTTGTGGGGACGTTTTAATGGATATATTGCAATCGGGATTCTTGTTCTCCTTTTGGAGAAATTGTGTCTCTCATCAGGTCAGTTCTGATATTTATTTAAAACAGAACCTAACCCCCAAATAATTAAACATAAGGGAAAATACTTAGGGCAATAAAAAGAGAGACAAGTCTATACCTTTCTTAATTCTGTTCATTAAGTCCCTTTTTTGGAAATGTTCTCATTTTATCTAACCAGGTATCTTTATGGAATAATGGATAATTTAATTTAAAAGAAAAAGAAATTCAGAAAGAAAATAAAATGATCAGTAGTAAAGATTAGAGCACTATGCTTTGATGCTGTAGGAATTGCAGGGACACCTGTTTTTAGAAGGTTCTTACTCATTTACCAAATGTCAATAGTGGGCTTGCATTCGAAAAGATTGTGCATAAGGTGTTTGTTTTGCTGGAATATGAGGCAGTTGGTCAGAACTCTAGAGATATGTGCTTTTTTAATTACAAAAGTTGCACAGGAGTCTCATTTCTCACTGGGGCCCTATTCGAGCAAGAGAAAACTATTAAACATTTCACTGACAAGGCAGCAACTAGGGACAGACAACCCGTTCCCTATAAAACAACTGAATTGTACAAATTATCATAGCTAAAGGGACAACTCACCAGAAAGTTTGAGAATAGCTAACCAAGCTAACTTCTGGTTGTTCCTGGGAATGTGTTCCTCAACTTTTCTTTTGGATTTGGGGTGTTGACAAAAATTATAAGACGTGGGGCACCTGGGTGGCTCAGTGGGCTAAAGCCTCTCCCTTCGGCTCAGGTCATGATCCCAGGGTCCTGAGATCGAGCCCCACATCGGGCTCTCTGCTCCGCGGGGAGCCTGCTTCCTCCTCTCTCTCTGCCTGCCTCTCTGCCTAGTTGTGATTTCTCTCTGTCAAATAAAAAAAAAAATTATAAGACGCATATGAAATTTAAAATTGCTTATCCTAGTTGTCTACATTCTGTACCTGTTCTCTGAGTAGGTTTCTGCTTTATTTCAAAAGTCAGATTTACGTGGTTAATCTTTTGAAGGCTTGTTTTTAATGACTTTATATAGGACAGTATAATCAAAAAAACAAGGAAAAACTTAAAAGGGAAATTACTGTTTGTTTTTTTTTTTTTAATATTTTATTTATTTGACAGAGAGAAATCACAACTAGGCAGAGAGGCAGGCAGTGAGAGAGGAGGAAGCAGGCTCCCCGCAGAGCAGAGAGCCCGATGTGGGGCTCGATCCCAGGACCCTGGGATCATGACCTGAGACGAAGGCAGAGGTTTTAACCCACTGAGCCACCCAGGTGCCCTGGAAATTACTGTTTTAAACAAGCAATTAGTGATCATTTTATGTAAATGTTTACCTGACAATAAAATAATTAGCTAAAAACATAAAATTATAGATACTTAACTTATAGTGACTACACAGCACTCATTATCCAGTTTGATTATTTATGTTGAGGTTAAGCTTGTGTATCTGAAACTGTAAGAAAAAACAATTTGAAAAGTTAACCAGTTTGTTTGTTTTTTTAAGATTTTATTTATTTATTTTTGAGAGAGAGAGAGCATGAGGAGGGGGTAGAGGCAGAGGGAGAAGCCAACTCCCTGCTGAGCACAGAGCTGGATGCATGCCCCCATCCCAGGACCCTGAGATCATGACCTGAGCTGAAGGCAGATGCTTAACCAACTGAGCCACCCAGGCATCCAGTTAACCAGTTTTTGAGATCAAATATATGGTTATATAGTAGGGAAAATTAAAGGATATAGCAAATGCATTTTAACCACAAATCTTCTGAGGTTGATTTATTGATATACACGCTATTGGCCTTTTGTGAGTTTCAACAGTAGGGTATCATGGATAAAACAAAGAAAAATAAAAGGCCAGAAATAGATTTAAATATCTGTCTTGGTATGCTGCTGCCCAAATTCTTTAATACATATTCGATACAAGGCTTCATCTCCAGCATTCTCAAGTTTGTCTTTGTTTTGAATATTGTAACTATTATATCCCATAGGTTGTCTCTAACTTACCTCCTCATTTTATAGTTTTAGTATCCCATTATAATTTCCCAGTATTCTCCATTAGCCAAATTTGTCTACTCATTGTTCCCCAAATATCTCTCATACTCTCTTCTATGTCATTGCTTCCATCTAGAATGTAATCTTATTTACCCTCCTTCCAGCTATGAAAGTTCTATCCTCCACAAACCAGTGCGTAGTTCAGCCCCTCTATAAGACATTGCCTGATCAACCCAGTTGGAAATAGTGTATCCTATTCATTTGTTCGTTCATTCATTCATTTATTCAACACAAGTTTATTGAAGGTCTGCTATATGCCAAGCATTGTGGTAGGCCCTGCTCTCCCTTAAAAAAAGTTTTTTATTTGGATCATTCATGTAACACTGGCTTTATGTCAATTGATGTTACAGCAATTTGTGCATGGGCTTTATTTCAGTCCAGTATTGTGTCTTGAGGGCTGAGACCTTGCCTCAGTCATCTTTGAATTTGCTGCACTGCTGATGGTGGCCCCTTTCACAGACTAAGTGAATGAGCACCAAACTAAGTGTATATGATTCCAAGACAAATGAAGTGCTCAGTTTGGGAAATAACTAATCAAAATACTTAGCCTGGTGTCAATTTGCATAAAACACCCAGTTGTTTGACTTATTTTCTTCTTTTCCCTTGCTTATCTGGTTATTATACAAAAGTGATGTTAGATGTATGTTCTTACTTCATGAATTCGGTTTCTTTTGCCAGGGGTGAATCAGAATGTTTCAATAAGTGGACTGTTCAGAAGACCTAGTATTGAGATGTGGTTTGGTATTTTTTTTTTTAAACACAGATGTATACTTTATAAGTCACTTGTGTTCATCACTGACAGTCATAGAGCTGGAGGTAAAAGTATATAAGATCCCTCTACCTTATTTGGTCTGTGAAAAGTGGAACTGTGAAAGTCTTCCCTGAGTCTTTTTGCTACCTGGTGAGCTCTGCACCAACCTAAAAAGAATCTCCAGTGTTTATGGCATATTGCAGTTTCTGATACTAACAAAAATGCTCAAGGCCATGCAGAATGAGGTGGATGGACAGGACCAAGTTTGTTTCACTGTACTATATAGGTTCCTTTTTTTTTTTTTTAAGATTTATTTATCTATTTCCGAGAGAGAGAACACAAACAGGAAGGGCAAAGGGAGAGGGAGAGAGAATCTCAAGTAGAATCCACACTGAGGGCAGAGCCCAAAGCCAGGCTTAATCTCATGGCCCTGAGGTTATGACCTCAGCCAAAACCTGGAGGCAGATGCTTAACTGACTGAGGCACCAAATGCCCCCACAGTTTCCTTTTGATGTTTCCTTTTTCTCCCTATTAATTATTACTTTTTTCCCATTCTGAGGTTACCTGAACTTGTTCCTTTTGATTTCTCCTTTTTCTCCCTATTAATTCTCACTTTTTTCTCTTTCTGAGGTTACCTGAACTTGTTCTTTCTTTCTCCCAAAGAGAGCCATCAGAAAACATCAGGGTTTACTCCCTTGCATTTGGAAGAGGGTTTATTTTAAGCCTGGGGAAATTATCCTAAGGGATTCATCATTATCTGTGGAATGTCAGACATCAGGAAGTTGGGTGAGAGTGGACATTTTAGAGGCAAAAATTTAAACTAATTAGGTAACTAACATTTTAATCACTCTATGTAAAGGTCAATATGGCCCAGGGACTTGGGCTCAGTAGATGTCTATTTAACAATTGCATTTATTCATTGGTTTTCTGAAGTTTAGGTATTTGTCTCTGTTACTGACAAATAATCCAATAAGGCATGATGACCTCAATGGCAGAATGGACATCCACTGTTCATATTTTTTTTTCTTTCTGGAAAGAAATGTCCAACTAGTTTCCCATATATGGGAGTCAGAGGGTCACTACTAAACAATACTGTCTGTTCAGAGAGAATTTATGAGTGTGACCTCTCAGCTATCACTTGTAGGTCAGAGAGTCTTTCGTTTCCAGAAGGGAAGGCTCCTCCAGGTCAGGCAGCTCATAAAACCATGTTTCAGCACTGGGGATGATCGAGAGGGGCAAGATGGCAGCAGACTGGAGTGCAGAGAACCTACTTCTGCTCATTGCCATACAGAAAATGCAGGCTTGGTGTTGCCAGATCTTAAGAGCCAGAAATGGACTTTTTATGTGAAGTCTCCTAATTTTCAAATGTTAGCTTAAAAATATTAGCAAGCTGTTAAAAATAAAATGTGTCTGTGGGCAATGTCCAGACCCCTAGTTTGCTACCTCTAGTTTTTTAAAAGCAAACTTGTGGTATGATAGAGACTGCCTCGAAAACAATCCCGTCCTGACCCCTTCTCCCAAAATTCACCCCCCACACTGATTTGACCCCCACCTTATCAGGTTCCATGCCTACCAAACCGAGGGAAAAGATATTTCCTGAAGAAGCTCCTTTTTAAATGGTGCATGAGAAAATCTGCAGTAAATGCTTTTGAACTTTTGGCATCACTTTCTTGGGTGAAAATGTAGTTTCCACAACAAAAGAAGTAGTGGCCTTTACCTGGTTCCCATGCTTATACTTGTTTTAAGGTAAATACATATGCACATCAGTTTTGTATTTAAGTGTTAAAAAAAGGATTTTTCAATTGCCTTTTGTAACTGCAACAAAGAATTTCCTTCTGCATAAGGCTTGCCTATCTTAACTAAATACTCAGTGATTTTTTTCTTATTCTAATGCCCCTAATTAGATTTATAGACTCTTTACAGTGTTTTGTGTTGATGAGGGACTTAGAATACAACGCACACTAATAAAATATCCCCACTACCCAACTTGTGCTTTTGCATGTTTTATTTCAATGAATAATGAGTCTTAAATAATGTTCTGAATATGTTGTCCAGGATGTTCTAAAGAAATATGGACTGATGATCCATCAGGAAACATTAATAAACATACAACCACATGGAACTGGTGACCAAGAGAAAGTGATTCATTGGGCTGTAAACCATTAAAGAATTTGGGCCATGAATGCCTGCTACAAATAAAAATGTATTTAGGAAACAACAGTTATACATTCTCATTTGTTAATTTCCTTTCTGTGACTTTTAGCTTGCCTAAATGTTTTAAAATTGAAGGTAATCATTGTATAACATTCTCAATCCTGGGGTAAAGAAATTTAGTCGGCATACTTTCCTTTTCACATGACACAGCCATTTTCACGGTTATAGCTAATTAGCTTCCTTTCGACATTAGACACGGAGGATGTTTAAGCAACGTAAACTAGCTGTCATCCAGCAGCATCATAATCAAAATGGCATAAAATTTGCTATAAAACCTGCAGCTAATAACATTTATAAGGCACCTTATTACATAAGGATATTGAAGAAGCTCAGACACTGTATATCACAATGCTTCCCCAGGGACCTGGTTCATTTTCCTAATGACTGTGTATGGGTTTACTTTAGGGGCTTTTATGCACATGCCTGAGCACAGAGCTTACCCAGCCAGACTGATAAGAACTGAAGAAGAGTGACATCCAAATCCAGCAACAAAGTACTAGATCTGTCTAAAAATGAATCAGCAATATGGCCATCCTTGTCATTCACCATCAAGACTTCCCACCATTTCATGGCCATGATGGTTCTAACATTGTTCCATATTTTATTTGAAGGTGCTTATACCTGCTCTCTAGTTGAGAGACGTTAATATTTTCTTCCCCATGCCCTTCTCCTGTAGCCTTTATGCTCCTACTCCTCCTTCAAGGTTAGCCTCAAACCATGTTTCTTAGGTGGGGCTTTCCTTGATACCTATATCCTTCACTGATCTTTACTTTTGAGTTTGTTTGTTTGTTTTTCACTATCTACTCTGCACAAGCAGTGCCCATTCCTGTCTACCCTTTACTTTTTTAACAAATTAACAATCCAAATAGCTCAACCTTATCTCATCACCCAATCACAGACCATCAGCTCTGGAAGCATATTAGGACCTTGTGTTCCAACCTTAAAAAATTGACCAGTCCTATTTGGGACATCCTTTTCCCATGCTGGCTTGCTACCCAGGTCCCTGTCCACAGTTCAGAGTGTTCACATGATTCCTAACTTGTTAACCAAGCTTCCACCGTTCTCCAATATCAGGCCTTGTTTCTGGTGTCCCTTACATTGCCTTGAATAGAGCTTCTGAGCTATGACTCAATCATTGGTTACCAAGAACTGACTGCCACCTAGAAGTCTCGCTATCAGTACCACCTAGTAATTTCTCATGTAGCAACTTGAATATCACATATAATATGCATGGTCAAGATTTTTCTATTCTTCTTTTTACTTCATGATCCTTTTCTTGGAAGTAAGACCAACTTTATTATCTGAACCATTTTCCCTATCTCTTAGGACAATTCCTAAATGCCATATATAACTTAGATACTGTCAATGATGATAGTAAGTTTATTTTATTTCCTATCATGTGATTTAAACATTATTTCATACCTTAGCTAGTTTGCTGATTATGCTATGCATAAAACTTGACCTTTTTTTCTAACTAGATTATCTTCTTATGAAAAAAGACTCTATCGTTACTCTTCTTTATCAAAGATTTAATGTGTTCTCTAGTCCTAGGCATGTGGCAGTACTCATACATTCATCAGTAATTATCTTCTGCAGAGAACTTGTATGCAGCATGAGTCTAATGTAAGAAAGACATCATTCTATCACCTAATAGGCTCTGGCTACCTAGAACCACCAATGAAATGAGTACCATAATCACTGTAAGACAGGCTTCAAATCCATCCTAAACCTTCCTTTTCTTACTGTGGTCTCTCTTTTCTCCCTCAGTTTGATTCTATATATCATTCAGCCCTCAGTTTATAATTTCTGGCTTCATTCCCTCATCTTCTAGTTCTCTTCTGCTTCTTTTTTTTTTTTTAAGATTTTATTTATTTATTAATGCTTGACCTAAGGACCTTTCTGGTGGCAAATTTTCTTGCTTGATTCTGAAGTAATTTCCCATGAGCTGCCTGGCATACCTCCTGGTTAAGTTTGGCCTTTCATCTTGGAATCTCTCTCTCTCCCATCCCTGGATGGCTGCCTTGCAGAAACTGTATGCTTTTCCTCTCCTTTAATGTTGCTCATACCATTACCTTTGCCCATCCCATGGAGTTCTTTATACCTCTCTAAACAGATACCTTATTTTCCCCAACTGTAATATACATAGATATAGAGACATACAATGTAACATAAAATATAATATTAAGTGGCTTAGCATCTTAAACTCAAATGGTAATGCAAAATATTATAATGGGAAGTGTGGAAAGATTTTAAAATTTGGAATCCATGCAAATTAACCAGCAATGTTACAGATCACAGAATGCCAAAAGAAATATCATCAAACTGGTCCTTCCTATCTGTTAAGTGAGTTTGTGCATTATGGTTTATAGATTATTATGGTGAAAGGGATGGAAAGAATTGAGAGGAGCTGCATTACAATATGGCATGCGGTTATCTATAACGTCTTTAATAAAGGCTTGAAACTTCTTATAGAGTCCTTAGACATTAATTGGCCAATGATGTTTCTTGAGATGGAGGTCATCACAGAACACTTGAGACGGCTTGAAAAAGGAAACTGATCTCTTCATCTTAGAAAACTAGACAGTCATATAAACAAAAGTATAGGTACAATGAAATGTAATAGGAAAATTCTTTGCCTTCATCAAACTTATTTTTTAAAAATGTGATTGAAGAGGTCACAATATATAAATAAGTAGAATATATAGTATGTCAGATGATAGTAAGGTTAGGAGAAAGCTAAAACAGGATTAGGGGGTGCCTGATAAGGCTGGGCACCCTAAATTAAGTAAAAAAGTCAAGATGAAGTTTACCGATGTGACGCTGAGCTCTCAAAGAAAGAAGTGAGGAAAAGAGTCCTTATGATACCCGGAGAAAGTATCCTCCAGCCACAGGAAATAGTGCCAAAGATCGCCGTGAGGCTGGTGGCCATAAATTTAAATCAGTCAGCATGGGTATATGTTGTTTGCTTGTTTGCTTTGTTTTTGGCTCTAAGGCTCAGAGTCAGTAGGAGCTGGATTTAACTTAGTTAAGCTCCCCCCCCCCATAAGTATAATAAAGAGAAATAGGTTAAAGAGGGTTGAAAGAGTAAACAAGGAAATGATAATGAAGATGGAATCTAAAATAAGGAAGGAAATGAGAACCTGGGGAAGGAGTGAGGAACACAGAAAAGGAGGCAAAATCAATTGTAGGTCCTAGTGAGGTCAAAGACTTACTAAATCTGAGTTAGAGTGTAAGCTGGAAAGGTGGGTAATGGTTATCAGAGAATGGGATTCTTAAAATGGGGGGCTAAAGTGAAATTATTGGACAGAATGAGAAGGAACCCGGAGCTAAAATATCCCAGGAATGAAATCGAATGGTTCTGAGAGCTTGTTAGATGGCAGCAGTGAAGGGGAACAGATTCTTCAATCTGATGGCATGAGATTAGGGAGAAAAGAAAGAGAAAGACATCCACCTTCTTATCACCCACTCAGTGATAAGAGGCTGTGAGGGAGAAATCAGCCAGGCGGTGAAAGGACTTTTGGAGACGCAGTATCAAGCAGGATCAGGTTTCCTCTTGAGCAGTGAGTCTCATGCCTATCAGACCTAATGACTTGTATTTAGACCACATATTTTATATTGTTCCTCTAAATTCTATTGTAAAGTCCGAGATAATTGAACTTATGGAGATCATAACTTTAAAAAAATTAAGAAAATAATAGTCAAGTGATTTTTAAAAAGAAAAGCCACTGAATAATTTCAGATTGTAAATGTTCACGCACATTGACCCTAGAAAGCACAAGGCAGAGGTCACGTATAATGTGGTGGTGACAGCTGCAAGTGAAGATACAGGTGTACTTTCTGGACAGCTCAAATGCCATCAGCAGTAGCACTAGCGGTGAATGATTTACTGAAATGGTGACAACTCTTGGAAAAGTTCTAAATAAAGCAAAATGACATCTACTCTTGATTTTTAGCATAGTTGCATTTCTGGACATTATCTTGCCTATTATCACTGAGAAAATAATGTTTTGAGTTTACACTCTAAAACTGAGTTGTATTCTGGCTCTGGCTATTACTAAACTGCTTTTTCACCTACATGGATATCCAGTGGAACACTGGAAAATAACGTGGAATGCTAAGCACCTCTTTCTTGTGTTGCATCACGACTTTCGCTGAGGGTAATTAGCCCACCCCCGATACTCTGTGCCACTCCTTGGGCCCAGTCATTGTGAAAACCAAAGGTACCCACACATATTTTTGAAATGCACCCATGCTGTCCCTGATCAGAACAAGATTAATATTCATTTTAGTTTATAGAAAAAGGGACTTAAAGAAAAGTCCGAGACATAAATGAAACTTTGAAATTATGATCAAGTCAGTTCTCAAAGTGATTAAAACATAGGACACTTTGGACAAAAGCTGAAGTTAAATATACGCATCTACTTTGAAGAGTGAAAATTGTCCATAATATTTCATGATTCAAATATTAGATGTGTCTCTCTTCCATCTGAACTGCCAGACTTAAAATGCACAAGATTAAAGAAGAGGAAAGCAAAAAGTATCAAAGGATACTGCATATTGCTCGTTCCAAAAAATGCTAAGAATTCAGAAATCTTTGGAGAATTCTATGAACCTGAACTCCAGCTGGGTTTATCAACTATGACTATGCCTTCTATATGTTTCCTTAATGCGTGTTGGCCATGAGAGCCTGTGCCTTTGTTCACCTGCATGCTTACATCAAGGTCCACATGGAAAAAGCTGCCCTTTTGTGCAGGAAAGTTTAAAGTTAGCCTTTGCATTCATGTGTCCCACTTGCTGATCAGCTTTAGCTCCTGCTAATCAGGAGGACAGCAAGAGTCCTGGCGAGTGGAGGGGGATGGCGGTGGCAGTAGTGGCAAAAAAAAAAACAAAACAAAAAACGAACAAACCACCAAACCTGATGGATCAACTGACTTCAGTTCCCAGTGCCATTTTCAGTAAGAAAACATAGGTGAAATAGAATGACAGAACAAATCACTCCCCGTTCTATCAACATTTGTCACAAAATTTCCCCCATCAAAGCCTTTTCAGGCTGTAAAATAAATACAGCCTTGTTCTATCTTGACACATCTACTCCAGTGCTTCCTCTGTGAGCCCATGTACTTTGTGTGCAGAGATAAGCAGAGTTTGGTTTTTGTTCATCAAATATTTCAGAGCATTTTTCACATAGCTCACTCTTCCCTTAGCTTTTTAAAGATATTTAATATAAAGGAGGGAAAATCCAGTTTTTTTTTTATTCATTTACACTTCAATCATCCATGTTGTTTAATATCAGCGATTTGATATTCAACAGCCCTTGGGCCTTTTCAAACATGCTTTGGAAAATCTTTTTTTTCTCCCCCTCCCCTAATATAAGAAGGAAAAGTAGCATTTTGCCAAAGGCAACCCAGAGTGAATGCCAGGGGAACAGGGTGCTATTTCACCCTGAACTGGTGAATTCTGAGTAATATCTAAATTGGAGGAAAAGAGAATTCTTGGTAACTTGCTGTATGTTCATACTTGGGCACCTCTGTTTTGTACAGTCATATATGCAATCTGTATTATCTTATGGAATGAGATTTCAGTTTCATTCTAGAAAGACTGACAATGCAGAAATGCAATTAGTATATTTCCCTCTTCTTCTCCATCCTTCTCCTCCTCTTATTTTGCTTCTTCTCCTTTTTTCTCCCCTTTTCTACCCCCTCCTACTCCCCCTCTCGCCCTCCCCCTCCTCCTTTTTCTTCTTCCCCTTTATCTTGTGAAAAGAGTCATTGAGTGTAATGAATCTCTTCTCTTAAGATAATCTTTCTTATGTTAAGAAATGGAGACATCAAGCAGCTTAAAAGAAGCATGGAATTTTGATCCTTCAACTGGCTCATAAATTTTTTCTATTAAATTTCATGCTGATAATGATCCAAACTCTAGTTTATTCCACATATGTGAGGCTTACTGACTCCTGAGGGAAGCAACATGCATTTTTAAAAATTTAATCAAAATTTATCTACTTCTTAAGGATAATATCGAACTTGATATTATAGAACTAGAGGCCTGTAGTTTTGGTGATCCTCTTTAAGGGAAATTAAAAATATAAATACAAAATCAGGTTTGAAAATTAATATTCATTTAAAATGATAGGTGAAACCACTATATATTATGTATTTTTAAAGCTATTGAAATCCAGAAAAAAACCAGTACATTTATTATATTTATTTATTCACTGCCTAGCATACTTATCTCCTACTTTCTTGAAACTTTCTGACTGCTGGCCCTTTGAACACCTCTTCATCTATCAGCAATTGAGTAGCATCATTTTTTTTGGAGTGAATAGGAAGATAATTCAGTCTTTCCTTTAGTGAGATTTGATGGAAATGGGTTTTTAATCATTGATAGTTTGTTAAATTTTCTTTCAGCCTCTTCACTAGTTGTCTGTAATGTCGCATAAGTTGTTAAGACTGTTGCCTTAAAAGGGTGAACATCTCTCAAGTTTTTTCCCAATACAAGCTGTGTCAGGGCATTTCAGTGTGGCAGTCAGGGATGGGGGAACACACACACACGCATGTGCAGTGACAAACCTAAAATCCTGTGTGAACTGATGACATACCTTGACCAGTTTATGACAAATATCCTTTTTATAGTCACCTAGTTTATCTTCATCAATATTTGTACATCATGTCAGATCAAGAAATTAAAATAACAGATGCAAAGGGAAGGGCCATGTTAGACAGGGAAGAGTATGTGCAAAGGAACGGCCTGGTATAGACAAGGAGAACAGTTTGAATGGAGTAGAGCAGAGAGCACCAAGGACGTTGGGACAGTAAATGTGTGCTGGCACCAGGTAGGGAGGTCAAAGATAGAGCCGAAGGCTGAGTCATGGCTTTTAGCCCATCAAGATTTTACGTGAAGGAAGTGACAACCTGTTAATGGATGATTGTACATATGAAGTGTAGCCTTGTGATGATTTTCAGTCGCGTTCCACAAATTCCGTTGTTACGTGTATGAGCCTGTGGAACCCAGCTAGGAGTCATTGAACCACGCACAGAAGTGACTGTGTACCGTGTAAGTATAACCTACTAAATTCACCTTAAATGTATCTGCAAACTAACTTCCTCGTACCCACATTTTTAAAAAGCCTGCAGCTATCCTAAAGTATCCTAAATAAGGACTAATTTGGCAGAAGGAAAGTTAAAGTGGAGAGAGAGAGAGTGGAAAGATCAAGAGGTAAAAATGTCTTACTTTGCAAATTTTACGGTAAGACACGATCCTGTGAGTTATTGCATGCGTTGTTCCCGTGTCTGGCCTGGACAAGTGAAGTGTCCTGATACCCGAAGCTTCACTGCCTACATGTTGATGTATTTCTGTCCTTCCCCTGTCTGTCCTTTGGCCCTGGTTTTGCATTCTGTGGGCTCAGATATACAAACATCTGAGAGGAGCTGCATGTTTTTGGTCCCGAGTCTCTTCTCACAGAGAACATTAGTTACAGAACAGATAATGTGGTATCACTATATTTCCCACACACGAACACATGCACACACACACAGGCAACATGCACAGATACACACCAACCCAGGAGAAATCCTCTATGATTGGTTAAGAATGAGAATTAAAAGTCTAGATTCAGGGGCATGTGTACTTTCTCTCTCTTAAATAAATAAATAAATCTTATAAATAAATAAATAAATAAATAAATAAAAGTCTGTATTCAAAGTGCACACACACACAACTCACACACCAACTAGTCTTGAGTGATCTGGATTCATCTGATCATGTCATCAGATAAAACCAGTTGTCTTTGGGATAATTTTTTTTTAAGATTTTATTTATTTATTTGACAGAGATCACAAGTAGGTAGAGAGCAGACAGAGAGAGAGGAGGAAGCAGGCTCCCTGCTGAGCAGAGAGCCCCATGCAGGGCTTGATCCCAGCACCCTGGGATCATGACCTGAACCGAAGGCAGAGGCTTTAACCAACTGAGCCACCTAGGCACCCCTCTTTGGGATAATATTAACCTAGCAAGAACCATGAAATTCCCTGGTGAGGTTTTAGATTAAAAAAACAATAATAATTATTTGGTTATCTGAACAAGAATGGACTCCTGAATGAGTATTTGTGAAACTGAGAGAGGACAGGGATGGGCAGATGAGAGGCAGTAAATGCAAATAATCATGGGATATCCTGAAATAGACACTCCACTCTCTCTGCTCCATGTTTTCATCTAGATGTGGGGCTAAAATCAGCTATACCCACCTTCTGGAAACACCACGAGGGTCCTCTGGACAGCATAAATGAAATCTCTTTTGAAAGTATAAAATGCGTTGCAAATGCCAGGCATTATTACCTTCCACTTGGCAACTGACCAATAAACACAAGATTGACATAGCTTTGCTAGCCATAAAAAGCGAGAGAAAAGACTGGAAGGAAAGTCCACGTCTGCTTGGTGAATGGTGACTGAGGTCCATAATGTCCAAAACCTGTGACCATGTCCAAGGCACTGATAAGTCAAGGGAATGAAAATAATCACCCTTTAGGTAGCCCGTGGGAGACTTTTGTTCTGGAAACCAAGTCAGTTGAATGGCCAGTGTTAGGTAACATGAACCGAAAAAATATGTGATGTTGTCTTTGATTATTACCATTAAACTGTTAATTGGAACACTCTTGCTCGCACGATACCTGTTTCTCTCAATTGCAAAAGTCTGAAGCTGGTCAGACAGGGAGAAATATTTATCAGAGGACCCTTTAACTGGATGTATACTGGACCAAGACGTTAGGAAGATTTACTCTTTTTCTGTCTCCAACAAAATAATAGTTTCCCTGTTTTCTCCTCTTGCTCTCAAGCCTGAAGATGATTTGTGCCAAGCAGAGAAGATCTGAATCTATTGCTTTAATGTTGTTTTAACATAGTTTTCATTTTTAATCTGTAGATAATCCTAATATAATGGACTGTGAATCAATATTTATAAATGAATTTTAATCTTTTATAGCAGATGCATTAACAAACCCCAAATTTATTGAGCCATAAAAGTTAGGCCAAAGCTATGGCGTGTAGTCTAGTCTTATAGTTCCCAATTGAACCACTAGGCACTGTAGATATGTTGCTTCACATGGCACAAGTGCTCTCAACAAAAAATAGAGCGTATGTGACTCCTCTTCTGCTTTTTCTTGGGATAAACATGGAAACGGTAAAAAGGGGCTAAGGCACCACAGGGGAGATGGAGCAGGCGGGGCTGGCGTGACAGGGGCTGTGGCAGGGCAACCAGCTGTGCATCCGGAATGAGCTGGTGGAAGTGAGGCACTCTTCACAGGACCAGCGTTTTCCTTGGATGTTTCTCTATTTGCCTTCGGTTGTTATGAGGACATTTTCAGAACCTACCCTCCCACCGGCAGATGTGCAAACAAAGAGTATAACAGAGGTTTTGCCCTCTTGACAATTTTTTTAATGGTTGAATTGAGTAAAGGCAAGTAGAGTCAGAACTGCCAGGCTCAGTGCTGGTTTCCGGGCCCTTCATCCTATCACAAAAGGTCATGAGAATGTGTGTGGTCCTTTCCCCACTCCCTTCAACAGGGTGTGTTGTTCATCACTGAAGATCCCTGGTCACCTTTCCTCCCCCACATTCCCTCAACAACTTCATCAGCAGAGCACGAGCGCTCACACAGACCCATGTGAATAGACACTGAGACAAAAAAGCAAGAAGGCCCTTTCGAAGCTGCGTTTGGTATGTTGGCCCTAATAAGGACCTAGAATTTCGTATGGAAAAATGCAAACACTTGAAGTTGTTATACTCTTTTGTAAAACTGGTCAAACCACTAGAGCACGGGAATAATTCCGCAGTACCGTGACAAAGTACTATGACTTTGTATATTTATTGTAAAGCTTAAGTTTTTGAGAGTTATTCTAATTGTTTGAAGACTGATGAAATCATTGCACAATGGAAGCCAGAGGAACTGACAAATTATTTAGTTATTATTCTTGGTTTTCCTGGAGACTCTGTATTAGAACTCAGTCGTCAAGCGTCATATGGCCCATGTGAGGCAGAGTCAGAACGAGCATTTGCAAATATGTTGTTTCATGAAATAAAATAATTTACATATTCTTCCTGATTCTCCATGGACGTACATACTTTAGTTCAAAACTGGAGTGCAGTTTTACAAAGCAGTGGCAGGGTACAGCATTCTAGTCTGGATGTTTTTGATATTTCTTCACTTGGAAAATCATATTTAAAAACTGTTCAGTTCCCAAAGAACCGGGTGATTGCCCTGACTGCTCGCCATATTCATTGCCATTTTCCATACCAGTCTCCTGAAAGACATTGTCCACCCCGTTTGCTCTGCTGACAATGCTTTTATGTAAACATACTGCACTGCCTCTTCAGATGTGATACTGCTTCTCTCAGCAATGCATTACATGTGCTGGCCATACTTCTAATTTGGAAAGGGAGTTTTTAACATCTAGACTGACTGGCAGAAGCCTGATACTTAGTGGTGGAAATAGAAATTGGTTGTGAAAAAATTGTGGGTGCTAATTCTTTTTTTTTTTTTTCAAGATTGATTTCTTTATTTGAGAGAGAGAGAGAGAGAGAGTAGGGGAGGGCAGAAGGAGAGAGAGAGAGAGAAAATCCTTAAGCAGACTTCCCACTGAGCATGGAGCCAGACATGGGGCTCAGCCTCACTACCTATGAGATCATGACCTGAGCCAAAATCATGTGTCAGATGCTAAACTGACTGAGCCACTCAGGTGCTCTATGAATATTAATTCTTAAAACTATAGTCCCCAAAGTGTTGCAAATGATAGAAAAATAGAAAAAAAAAAAGAGGTGGAAAAAGAAGAGTGAAGGAGCAAGGGCCATTTGTGACCAGGTTAGAGTTGTTTTCTAGAACTTTTTTCTAGGGCCCCTTTACTAGCCCTAAGAGTCTACAACTCCACTATATTATCCTATAGTTACATGCTTTCTTCTGCACTGATCCAGTTTCAAAAGTGAGCTAATCCATGTATAGTAAAGACCAATTCTCATGTAGAATCTTTGAGAATTCCCTGTGTCCTTATGGTAGATCAAAGCTGATTCACTTCTATATCCAAACTTCTCAGTGATCACTCTTTAATTAGAAACTGACAGACTAGATGCACTGAAAAGGAATCTATGTTGTTCTGAGTGCTTGAACAGAACCCTTCAGAAGAACCTTTTAATCATAGTTGGAATGGTTTGTGACCTGTGACCCTGCCACTCTATACACAGTTGATAGATATGGGAGTGAAAGGTCACTTTTCCACAGGAAATTCCTATAGCTTGGCCAACAGCCCATGAGGTACCTAGATATGAGTGCACTGCCCACAAGGACATCTTATGGTGGTTGGTCATGCACTGAAATGTTGTTAAGTTCTTTGTTGGAATGTGTGAGTATAAGATGCAGAGAAGGGGAAATGTGGTGGTATGACACAAAGGCACTGAGGTGCAGAGAGAAAAGGTAGTGTTCAGAATCATGAGAAGGAGAGAAAATAAAAGAGAATTAAGTGCTAATAGCTAGAGAAGTGGTACTATAAAAAGAGAGAAAGAAGGAGAGTCCACGACTACAGTGGAGAACAGAGTGGAAACAGCTGGCAAACCTTTACTGAGAGGCTACCCAACTCTAGCGGCTGAGTCACAAGAGATTCTACCTGATCTCTAGAGCTAACAAAAAAGGAAATGCCAACAATTCCTTCCATCCAAAAGGTGGTAAATGAGTTTCCAAGCCCACATAGTCTTGTAAAGCACCTGTAAGGATGTTTTACTCTTCCTCCTTTCTTCCTTAAGTCTTACTATAGTAAGTCTTTATTCTCAGAGGTAAATTTACTCATGTGAGGGCTGATGTGTTCTCCTGTACACCTGCCGTATATATTTGTAATTTAACTCTTTTATTTTTAAAAAAAAAGTCTCTTCATCAAATAATCTGTAGATTTTTCTTATTTCCAAACCTAGTTTAATTACATCATTTATTTATTGAAATTACCATCAAAGATCAAAGTGAAACATAGGATAATTATATTCTGATAATGAGAAAAAAAAGAAAGTTGGAAAAGATAGGAGGAAAGTATTATATGTTTAGAATTGTATTTAATGAATACTGACATAGTGTTTGCTGTTTGTTAGTCACCATTTTAAGCCCAAGTATTCTATCTTACAAATATTAACTCTACGAATTTTAACTCACCTAATTCTCATAACAACCTGTGAGATAGGTACTATTGTCCCTATTACAGATGAGGAAACTCGGCGCAAATAGTTGAAGTAACTTGCCAGGAATCATACTCAGGAATCCTACTCCAGAGTAGAGTCCCTTATCTACAACACTATGGTGCTTCTTGAAAATTCAACTGAATATCAAATATTTATTAAGCACCTCTGCCAGGGAATGTGAAGGCCCAAAACATTTATTCCCCAAATGTATAACCTTACTCATGTACCAAAATGTGTACTTTTTTTTTTGAAGTGATTTAAAGATACTTATTTAATGCTAATTAGCCAAACTCTCCTCAGTCCCTTGAATATATTATCTCTAACTATTGCAATAATTCTTCAAGGTTTCCCAATTTTATGGTTTAGACAACCAAGCTTAGGGACCAAGTGCAGTTCACCAGGGCCCAAGTTCACAGGTTAGATAATAATTTAAAAGCCCAAGATCCAAAACTAAATATCTAAAGACTATAGACAACATATTGGTGCAGTTATTCAAATAAATGAAAGATCAGTATGGCCTGCTTCACCAAGAAATCATTTCAAGGAGGAAGTTGGATTTGACCTTTTATTGTTTTGTATTTATACATTATACAAATGGAATTGTGGGTAATATTCTAATATGCAAAGAACTGAATGTAAGGTGGGACAGGGCCATACTTCCTGCAATCAAGCAAGGAAAGACAAGCACAACCAAAGGTCTGGAGACATTGTGGCCTGGTGGGGAAAGAGCAGGGCATAAATTTGGGTAAACCAGGTGAAGCCAGATTAAGGAGGTCCTGAAAAACAGCAGAGGAGTTTGGACTTAATGTGATAAGAAATAAGGCTGTGAAGACTGTTGAGAGGCAGAGGACATGATAAAAGCAGTGCTGGGGAAAGATTAATCTGTCACTGGTTTGCAGGATGGATGCTATTTTAAAGATTGTATATTGTTATAGTACTTTATGTTTCCTCCGGGGTGTTTTGTATATATTTTTCTCTCCTCCGTTAGATTATAAACTCTAGTAAGGCAGAGACCATGCTTTCAGCTGACTCTTTCAATTTCCCACAGCATTTAGCCCAGTGCTGGTCTGTTACTCTTGATGGCTAAGTATGTAGAAAAGCCTCCAAATGATCAGGAATATTCAAATTTGTCAGGCTATTTAGGACAGAGCAACAGTGTCTTTCCCAGACTAAGTTAAGAGGATTTTTTTTTTTTCCTGAGCCAGAGATTCGAGAAACCTGTGTCCAGTGACAAGAGAAGTTATTGGAAAAAGGAGAAGAAAGTTAAGAGGGAAAAGAAGAAGAGAAAGAGGAGATAATGCTGACCTGAACTGGGTCAATACAAATGTCAGCTTGTTGGGGCACAGAGGCTTGGATGATGTGGAGAATTGCCCTTTAATTCCACGTGGGTAGCAGATGGAGTAACTTTGCTGACTACAAAGACTGGCAGTCCTGGAACTATATGATAGCACACGAGTTTGCTCCCCTATTCTGTGTGTGCTCCCACAGCAGGAAGCTGCTCCACTGAGCACTGTGTCAAGGTCCATGATGCCATGTCTGGGTTCAAACTTTTTAAAAGAATGAATTAATATCTACCTGGTACAGGATAAAGCAAGGATAACACACAAGGCCTGTCTTTGTCAATTCCACCCTCCCTCAGCTTAGAAGAAACTAAGATCCAAAGTGAAATGATGAGTGTCTAACAGCAAGTTACTCTGAAGGAAGAAAAAGAGTGAAAGCCATATTCCCAGGGTCATGGTCCAGACTTTGTTCACTATTCCTGTATCGCACATGCTAGTTTTTTTTTTTTTTTTTTTTTTTTTTTTTTAGGACGTTGGAGTTCTTTATTTTTCTCTGTTCCCCAAAAGCCCGTAAAACTAAGTGACAACTTCTGACCCAAATATTGATAATGTCAGAAGATTTTCTGGGTATATTTGTAGGTGGAAGAACAAGTTTCTTTTGCTTCCTGAATCTGATGTTCAGTCCTCTATGATGCTAGATTTGCCAAAGGGAGCATAACTGAATACCCCCTGGGACAAACCAACATCACCAGCAGCCGCTGTATTCCATACCTGCTTACTGTCTGCCCTGTGAAAGTAATTTATCCTTCAAATTTTATAATGCAACATATCATATTTTCCTTCATACCTACCTTTCAGGCCTGACACCTTAGGCAAACACACTCACACAGGGTAAAGGGAACATCTTTGTTTCTGTGGTTTCTTTATGATCATGGCTAGTCCCTACCTAGATAATCTCCTCCACCTCCACAGTGGTACTCTTGGTAATGGGAAGTGCAGCTAGCAGTATAGTTTACATCACCATATACAGTCGGTTAATGGCCGCTTTATTAGGTATCTCCAGTGAGATGATGGGCCATGTGAGAGTATTAACACCTGGATTTACAGTCATCATGATGGAACACATTGAAGTTCTTTACTAAGCTGAATTACTCAATAACATCTTAGAAACATAAATAATCAAGAAGCCTCATTTTCAAGCCTAAAAGCCAGGAGTCTGTCTTGCTAATTGACCATGATGGAGTTATAATAGTGAAATACAACACAGAAAAAGTCTCTAGAAGGCTGCCTCGGGCATATAACATCAATAAAGCACTGGTGATCCCATTTCCAGACCCAAGTTCTTATGAACGGGTCCTCTAAGGCAGGCCCATGTTTTGAGATACAGATCTTTGGGGAGATGTTTCAAATGTCTAGTTATTTTACAGAATAGATAGAGAAGAATGATTTCTATATAATTAAATGTGAGCTCCAGGATACTTCCAAAAGGCTTCTAGGTTTCTCAGAATTAATTTGTAGACTTCAAGTACCCAATGAGATTAGTTAATTCATCAAAGAAATCAAAAAGTAGATTAGAATAAGATAGAACAGAATAGAATAGAGCATATTTGAACAGAATGGAATTGAATTAGAATGGAATCAAACAATAGATGCCTGGAATTAAGCAATATGCACCTATACTTTCAAAATAAAGGGGGGGAATGGCATAAATATAGGATTAATTGCAAGTAGGCAGTGGTCAACTTGACCAATATGAATGATAATGATAATAATGACTCATTTCCCTGGTGTTGAAGCATTATGCTCATCAAAAAACCAATGCTTAAAATATTGGTAAGGCAAATATTACTTACTTTTTACATATTGTAAAACTGAAGCTTGGAGGGAGTAAATTACTTCAGAGTAGAGGCATATGTTCTGATTCCTACATGGTGCCTTTACATATCCTCAGTTCTCAAGTGTCTTGTTTTCCGTGAAGCTTGAGTTTATCTGGTATTTGTATTTTTCTGTCCATGTGCAGTGATTGTCTGTGACGCTTTTATATGGCTCTGAAGCTGATAGGAAGAGTTAATATGGTTTACTTCTCGTGCTAATCTGGCTAGATTACCCTATGGATCATTTGTCTCATGCCAACCAACCACCATTAATTGTTCCAAGAAACAGTATTTATAGCTCTGCCTGCATTACTAGGAAATAAAATGGCAATCATATATTTAGGATAGTGATCTTCCAAAAGCTCCAGAGTTTCCAAATGTCAAAAATGATGTCACATTTACACATGACATGGACAAATCACAGAAATGTAGAATTGTCTCTCAGTCTTTTAAAGTGTTCATATACAGTCAAGGTAAACATCCAGTTTGGGTCACTAGAAAGTCTCTGTATACTTTTGACCTGAGCCACATAACAAGATTTTCTTCTAAAGAGCAAAAGAAGGATTAATTGCAAGAAGCTGATTGTTTGTTTGATGCTCTGGTACTGCCCCTGAGCCCTTTCAATTTTGCATATGGTGAAATCCATTATCAAGAACAAAGAATGTATAGTGTACTGTTACCATTCCAAGGAGTTTCTATGGCTGTTTCTTGCCTTTGAAGAGTAAAATGTATGAGACATTGCTTGTCAGAAAACATTCCCCTTTCTCATCTGTCTTCCTTTTGTTCTCATGCTCCCTTCCCCCTTTATTGCCTCAACTTCCCACTTTTTCATTACTAGTGAAAACAATGTGCTGTGTTATGCAGAACCAAGGTTCTGTCTTAGTTACTCACACCTACAAGCCTTCAAAGACCTAGAGGCACTATCCTATCAAAAAATGTCTGACAGATTTTATTGTTTGCAAAAATAGAGGGATATATGCAAGGATTTGGACTCACTTTTGGCAATATTTGTTGGAAATCTCCCCTACCAATATGACTGCTGTGTCAAGATGAAGGTAGAACAGGAAGAAAAGCAGCTAGAATAAGTTATCATCAAATAAAGGAATGAAAGGACACGGTTTTAAGAAGCAATAAGGGACAGACACCAGAGGAATTTATGTTAGAGCCTTTGCAGAGAGAGTAATTAATACATTGCATATGGAATCAACCCATTGAGGGATGCAATGGAAGTAATTAGTATGAAGTTTTAATAAAGGAGTTAGACATGTATTTAGAGGAAAGAGAATGCTGTGATGTACAATTAATAACTCTGAGGCTGGGACGAAGCATATAGGACATGGGCTTTCTGGCTGCTTTTCCCTATTCCCCCATCAGCCAGTCAGCTAAGAATGTGCCTTAGTGAACACTTTCTACAGCAGGCTCCCAGGAGTGTCTTGTCTGTGGAAATCAGGGAAATCTAAAAACAGCTCTGTTCTGTTTCAGAAAGGTAAATGAACCTTTTATGGAAAGCAGAGGTGTGAAAGGCTTTAGACAAACTCATTACAAGCTCCAGCACACACTTAGTGAACGGAATTGTGACTTAGAACCTCATACTGCCCAGTGTCCCTAGGGGCCAGGAATAACAGATAAAGTACAAAGACAGTGCATTCAATTAAATACTGTAAATGAATGGCAGCATGGCTCTTCCTGCACTCTCTTCTTTATTCTAGCCCTGCCCAAAGGAATACAGGAAGCCAAGAGCAAAAATTGGGGCCCTCATCCAAAAACGTTTGTATACGTGGTCTCCTGCTTTTAGACAAAGAAACTCTATCCCAGCAAGAATTTCCAATGAATGGATGAGACAAATACAATCTGTGACAGGCAGTCAACTCTAGTTCATCCATGTACCCAAATATGTGACTTCTTCAGTAAAAAATGTAACCCATTAACTACATTTTAGCTATGAATTACCCATAGAGTAAAACAAACTCTGCTTTGGGCCTAATCGCTTGCATGAAGTTCAGCTGAAGACATGTATAGAGAAAGGCATTGAGAACAAATTAAGAAAGTCTTTAAATGGCTTGAGAAAAAAAGAACCACATAAAGAATCGCATCCCTTACCCCAGTGACATTCCATGGTGGTACCTGATATCCCAAGGTTTGTCATCCGTTATTTTGGTCATTAAAGGCTCTTATGGTGGTTAGATACCACAATGAAATGGGTTTATCAATACAAACAGGTAAACATTGATTGAAGTTTACCGCATTTATGGCTCTATGCTATTACTGCTCATTCAGTATCTCATTTAATTGCCATGACAACCCAAGATATTGATAAGAGCATTTTATAAACGACCAAACTGTCTGAAACCACTCAACCAGAAAGTGGCACAACTGATGTTCTAACTCAGCTCTTCCTGATGCTGGGGTCATGGCAATTTCCCCCAGTGCTCTCTGAGAGCAAGATTCCACAGAATCAAATTATGCAAGGAGGACTTAGCAGAAGCAAAGATGCAAGAAGGGACTATACTGGCTGAATGGCAAAAAGAAAGATAAGACTTTCTTTCATTCTTTTTTTCTTTACTTTTTTTTTTTCTTATTTCACAATTGGAGTGAGCAACCCTATCTCTGTCTGCTTTGTTAATAGCAATGGGAAGTAATACAAGTTGTGATTTGGCCAAATATAGTATACAGAATTTCTTTTCCTTTTGAGGTAATACTTGTAATATTGGTTGCATCTTTTATGAAACAAATACTCCAGTGTTCTAGTGTCCCCAAAAATATTAGAAAGACAATTCATTGTCCTTTATCCTTCCTGTGTCCCTTCTCTATGAGTATAATTTTAAACAATATATCACCTGAGAGAAAGAGGGGACTCTAAGTCCCTTTAACTAATTATATATAGGGAAAAGGATACTTTGCCTATATATGGCCGCTTTATTAGGTTTGCAAACCAAGTATATAGGTATTCAGAGCAAAAAACAATGTACAAAGAGTTGAAAACCATTAGATTTAGTAAGAAAGATATTTTACTTGGATTAATAGAGGAGTGTGTGGATTCTTCCAGAATCAGGTAATGATAATGAGGTACGTAGTTTGGGGAGACTCAAAATTGATTAGTGCAGAATGAAGGAAACCTAAGTGAGTACCCACCAAAAAAAGCTAGAATTTAGTTTTATTCATTTATGCATTCATACCTTCATTCAACAAATGTTTATTGTACACTAACTGTGCTGGTCACAATGTTTTGTGTTGTTGATGTAAATGCTGAAGAACCGAACATCGTGTTGTCTTCATGGAGCATACATTTCAGTGAGGAAAACAGATAACAGTAAATCAGTACAGTTAGTGATAAATGCTATGATGAAAGTGACAGAAAACAAATAAAGGAGGTGGAAGAGTGGAAGTGGATATAGGTAAAACACAATTTGGGAAGGTAAAACAATGGGTCCGAAGGAAGAAAGGTATCAGATAAAGAAATGGGAAACTAAGGTTCCCAGTTTCTAGATGAATGTGTACAAAGGACTTAGAATGGGAGAGACATGTTTTGCTCTAAGAAATGTTGCAAGCCATGGTACTGGGCGAGTGGGAGGCTAACAGTGCTGGAGAGATAGATAGCACTAGCATGGCTCTGTAGGAGACAAGTGACATGATCAGATTCGTGGTGTAAAGATCTCTTGATAGGAAACCGTTCATAGACTGAGAATCAGAGAAAATGCTGAGAAGGCAGTAAAGATTTACCATGGAATTCATCCAAGCTAGGTTGGTGACTTGGCCTATAGGAATGGAACGAGATGAGAGAAATGGAGAGATTCAAATGTAGATGATGATTTTGGAATTGAGGGATTGAATATTCTAATGAACTGGGTTATTTTTTGAGGAACTGGTAGACTGGAGTATTTGGAGATTTTTTTCCTTATTTTTGCTGTTTTGTTTTGTTTTTGTTTTTGTTTCTGTTTTGTGCAGAAACATCATGCTCAGGACTAGGAATTTAAGAGGCAAACAAAGAAGGTGTAACTTGGGTTAAGGAATAGAATGGTTTGTATGAGATCAGTGATTTTCCCTAGGACATCTGGATATGCTTTACTGCAGAAAAGTCAGAGGAGCAATCAGCACTCAGTCATCATCTTTTCAGTTTTTACTGATTTTAATATATTGCCTGATTCTGACAGGATTGCTCTAACCTGGCAAAGTATAGCACTTACAGGCCTGTAATATTTGAGACCCAGCGGCTGGAAGATGGGAAGGCACAGAGAAATAACGATGCGAGAAGAAACAAAGTGACTTCCATTCCCAGTAGGTGTCTAGGACTGATCTTAGAGCTTTGTTAAGTGAACAGACTTTGATAATAGATGAGAAGAAATAGGTAAAGCTGTTAAACACCTGAAAGAAGTCTCACAGCAATTAGGGGCATCAGAAACAGGAATCGGGATGATAATTTCCCCAAAGTCAAGGAACTCATAACATTACTGAGGACCAGCCTCTCCGTTGATTTGGAGAGAAGGGCTTAGTCCCGGGATTGTTTAACCTGCCATTTATAAAAAGTAGCATTTTACTTCTGTATTTGTTCTTTTAATAAATAGGAATTTACTGAGCTACTTCTATGCTCCAGGCTGCTCTCCCTAAGAAGCAATAAATTAGGCTGGATTCTTTTCCATTTGGACAGAAGCAAACAAGGCAGACTGTTCCTCAGTCAGCAACTCTATGGGCCTGAGACTGTCGCATTGCCCACCTGTCCCCAACACGTCCCAGCCTTGTGCTCTCGTCTTTTCTGGTTGCTGTCTCAGATGTTCAGTTCCAGGTCACACGAAGTGAACAAAGCAGACACAGCCCTTGTCCTTATGGAACATTAATGCTGAGGGCACTGGGAAAGCATGGATTGGGAAACGTGCTGATATTAGCCAACTAAACACAAAACTGAAGGTAGAATTTCAAATATGATGCGTGTTGTTTTTAAAATTCCAGACTGGTCTTTAAGGACTTGGGTTTTTTTCCTCTAAAATTTTTATAATAACTCCTTTTCTTGCCTGGCATATTATAAAGTTAAGGTTAATAATTGCAGATATATGAACTCAAACATTTCAGAATGTTCTTCCTATTCCAACTTAGCCAAATGTAGGAGAATGTACTTCAACAAAACTTTGGATCTTCTGCTATTTCTTTCTTTACCACAACATACTAGTCTCTCATTAATGTAATACCAATGTCTGCATAGGCTGAAAACTTCAAACGTGTGGTCTTGACTCCCTGGGCCATGAAGTCTCGACTCTTGCTAACACCTGCAACCATATCGTTGGTGTCATCTTGGGGTTCTGTCATCTTCCCAGGGACCCGCAGAGTGCAGAGCTCACCCTAGGACCTCCATGAAAGTCTGGTCTCCAGTTCAAAAGTCAAGAGGCAGCAGGTTTGCGCCTCTGCTGAGCTGCCGGAAAACATGCTGATTGCTGCCAAGAAATAAAGGCAAATCAGTCACAGAGCTCTGCGGAGTGAGAGAAAGTCTCATGAAAGCCAGGGCATAAAGGCGTGTGTGGTGCTAACACATTCACTTTGTGCTGAGCTCTTGAGGAAGTAAGAAGTTGGTTTGGATTCTTCGGAAGGAAGGAAGGAAGCTGCAGATGGGCAGAGGCTGCACCCAATCCTCTCAGGACAATGCCAGGGCTGCAGGAAGCCCCCCTGCCCATCACCCCCCAACATATCCCACCTAGGCCCCTCCTCTCACCTGGTCACAGTGCCTCAGAGCCTTGAACTGTACCCAAAGACTAACTGGTTCACTACAGAGAGGCCGGGGCTGGGGATGGGGTGGGTAGAGCCTGACTTCCATGTTTTCCCTGCCACCTGTCTTACAAGTTACAGCTTCCAACTTTCTTCAGGTGGTAGAGTCAGCATATTGCTTGTAGCCCCCCTGCCCCCCCACCGCCCCCAATAGCTATTTCTTTCTCCAGTTATGGCTGTTGGCTCCTGGAAAAATAGCCAGGTTCTTTTGTCTGAATTGGGAAAAGGAGGCCGCAAAGCTGAAGCAGCATGTTCTCCTATCGAGCAGGGGAAATACTCTGAAGTGGGGTTAGTGGTTTGGAGATGTATTGAAGTAGAATCGCTCTGTTGAGCTTAAAGAGCACTTGATTGCCGTTAGTCTACGAATGCTTGAGGGGACCTCGATGATGATGAAGAAGAGGATCAATAGAATCGATTCCATGTATTTCAAGAAATATCTGGCCCCACCACAACTAAATCTCCTCTCTGTATTATGCTCAACAATTTAAAAGCTTATTCATATTCAAAATGACTTTGTTATCACAAAAGAGTAATGGTAGTTAGGCATGAAATGCCATACTTTTTTTTTTAAATGTCAGAAAGTAATAGATCTGATAATAATAGTCTTGAGAACTTTTTAAATTGCTCTCTCCAGATTTGTTGATAATTTCTGTCTCCCAAGACACTTTCTCCTTAAGGAGTTGCTATACATAGATTTGCATGAAAAGGGCCCCTTGACATATTCTTGGGACAGCAAAAAAAGACAAGAGGTAGGAAGAGAGCGTTATCCTTTTCAGCTGGAATGGGTAGAAAGGAGCATGTTATGCAATGAATGAATGGTAGCAGCTATGCAGAGTGGGGAAATGACACCACTACAAGAATCTGCCTTTGCCCCTCATCAGGCTCTTTTGTGCTAAGCACATTTAATCTTCATACTGATTCTGTTTTAAAGTATCTATGCATCTTCCCTGGCTAGTAAGCAGCAGAAACAGGAAATGAATTCAGTCTTTGGACCTTTGGGAAGGAGTAAGGCGTTGATGAGCGTGGGCTCTGCAACAGAAAGCTGTCCCTGGGGTCTTAGACAGGAGACCACATCTGCATTTCCTCATGTGGATTCTCCAGAACCAAAGTTCAACTTTAAAAGGAACTTCCACTTTATTTAAGATGAGGGTATAATTTTTCAGTCTGCAAAGTTGTATTACTTTTTCCTTCTGCACACAGAGCAGAGGTACTATGTAAGTAGTTTGAACAAAGAAGGTGGAGATTTGAGACTAACTCTGTAAAGGAGACTAAAGTAGCCAGAGTTGAGCTCTCTAGAAATCTTCCTTCTGATTTTCCTGCCTGATGCACATCCACAGCTTGCACTGAGTGAATCTGGAATCACTGCTTCATGCCATGTAGTATTTGTTCATTTTTTACTTGAGTCTTTGCATCAAATGTTGTGTTCCTTACAATTACTTTGTTACCTATTCCACCCAAGCCTTCCTTACATGGTCTTTGCAGAATCTGACCAGACTGGGAAAAGGTAAATCAATTTACTTTTCATCCAGAAATATCCTGGCTGGAATGGAAGCAAAGGACCTTGAAAAATAACACAACAGGACAGATTAAAGGATTGAAACTTAGACAGTTGTATACAGGTCTGTCCCAAATCAGCAGCCTGATTTTTTCACATCTAGTTAGTTGGAATTAGTATAATGCAACAATTAAGAAACCTGTCCTCGAAGGAACATGAAAGGCTAAGTAGACTTCTGTAATATGCATAAAAATAAAAGAATTAAGCATAGTGCTTTGCTCTTCAGTATTGGTCAGAAAATACACACGTGCATACAAACGAGCACACCAGAGATGTGTGCCGTATTGAAAATAAGATTTCACTAATCAGTTTGTTCACCTTACATCTAGAATGGAAGCAAAAGTAAGTATCCCCTCCTTCCTTCTAGAATCCTTACTATCCAGATGTCTGTTCTACATCTTGTTCCCTCAGGAACTTATTTGGTAGTCAGTTGCCATAATTAAAAACATCTGCAAACTAATTTTACATTAAAATTTTAAAGAATAACAGTGGAAAATGCTCCTTTTTAAGTGGGCACCTGAGGTCTTAACACTTCTAGAGTCAAAAGTAGAAACCTCTGTTAGGTACAAGAAAAAGAATGCAGGCCTGGGAACCAAGAAATGTATCCTCCATTTCAAGTTCTGCCTGGAGCCAGATCCATGAACTTTGGCAGGTACCTTAGTTTTCCCTGGGTGAAGAAACCAAAGGAAATGATCTCTCAGATCTCTTCTAGGGGTGGAATTCTATCAATCCATCTTTCCAAATCCTAAACATTCTAGACATCAGGGTAAGACAGTAGAGATGATAATTTTCACTAGCACTTCTCAAAAATAACCCTACATGGAGATCTGTAAAGCCTTTAACATGTTTCTTTACTCTGCTTTCGTGCTTCTCTCTCATCCGGTGTTCTCAATAAATAAATATATGACGTTCAATATTCTAATCACAAACACTTAGCTGCCAAATAAAGCTAGGTGTCCAGTAAATGCAGATTAATCTCTGTGTTATATGGAGATACGTGTGCCTCTCCCTCTGAATGAGCTCAGTCTGAGAAATTCATTTAACCTTTAGCTTCAAGTTTGATGAACCTGTGGTGACACTGTACTTTTCCCTTTCCACCGAATGGTTTATAATAACAATAAAACAAGGGGAAACATTGAAATTGACAAAGATTAATTTATTTTTACTCTCCCTGGTGAGAATCTAAAATGACAGTTGTCACTTTATAAAGCTGTAACTTCACTGTAATATAGAGACAGCCTGAGTCATCAATTGTGTCTTTTCTGGTGAGCAACTGAGTTGCAATGGAAGTTGAACATACACTGTGAGACATAAACTGAGAATTTGTTCCTGTATTTCACCTGGCAGAGGTCGGACTAAAAAATTTTGAAAGCAAAACCAGAATCCTGTTTTGCAGACAAAACACTGCATCTTATCTCTATTCTAATAACATACAATAGTTTCTCTGATTTGCGTCACATCATCTCCATCTTTTCTGATGAGAGTGAGAAAAGATGCTTTTACTTTAATTCTTTAGATTCGTGCTGTATCTTAGCATTAGATGTAGAAACAAACTGAGTTATTTTAGAATACCTGCACCTATTTCAGCGGTTTCATTTATGTAAACATAGATGAACATTTTAAGAATAGTACTTACCAAAAAAAGGAATGAAAAAAAAATCATTTGTCTTATCAATTTCATGTGTATATTGATATTTTAGAATCAATTTATAATTCAGAATATGGGCTTTTTCCCCCTTCTCAACACTGATTGCTTGGTGACTTTTAAGTACTTCTAAACGGGTTCCCATGTAAGTCTGAAGTTTTAAAGAGAATAGTTTCGGCCTTATTTTCCAGCTGGGGACTTCAGAATATTTATATACAACACCATGTTTGACTGAAATAATAATTTCAATTCAGTAAAATAGTGTGAGAGGTCGCTTTGGCCTAACTGATATCAAATCATCTTTCACAGGCCTTCTGCTTACAAACCAATTGTTTTGACTTCATGAATGCACTGAGATTTGTGAAGAATGTTTGATGATTTATAATTTCTGTGGCAGTTCAAAAAAGTGATAGCCATTACTCAGGTAAAGAAAAATATTACAGAGCCATTATTCTACACAGATTATTCTTACAGAGATTTAAGAAAACTCTCTTCCTTGGGGTAATTTTTCAATCTAATTCAAACTATCAGATCATTTTGAGGTGTTGTAGGGGTTTCAAAGGCGTATGAAACACTTTCTAAACTCAGGAAACTTCTCTAGTATTCATGTTAATGTGCACACATAAGCAAATGACACAGAAAACAATGAATTTGAGAATTTAACTTGGGGAATAGGAAGACTCCCTTCTAAAGCAGAAAATAAGTCCCACCAATCAGTTAAAGTAAGAAATGAGCTCCTAGCAAACCATCCAGATAATACATAGACCGTATAATAAAGAGACAGGAGGAAAAAAAAAAACCTACTGGGATTTTTGAGCCCCATGTCTCAAATGTAAAATATGCTGGCCATCTTTAGTTTTTATTATTATTACAAATGCAAAGGTGTTTAAATATGAAGATGCAAACTGAATTGGATGTCCAAAATGTTATAAATGAACATGAGATTTGCCATCCTAGAAGAGGGGAATGATCTACATTGTTATTATCCTGAAGAAGAAGGCAATTTATATAGCAGTGACAGGGCACTTAGCTCTGTACGGTGGGAGGGTGATACCTGTCTCGGTTCAGTGGGCTTCCTGTCTAAATAAGACTGAAAGCAAAAGAGGACAAAGACAAAAAGTAAATTCATCATCAAAGATATAGAGCTGATCTCATCCATTCCACTAATCCAGCTCTATATGTCTATACCCAAAGGTATTACCAAGAAACCCTTAGGGAAAGAAGGGATATCGTCAGGCCTCCCTCCCACAATCCAAAATATTCCCAGATTTAGTACTCCTTTCTATATACCCTGGGATCTCATCCTAGTAATTGTGGGTCTTCAATTCCCTCCCTCTTCTCAACCTCATCTGTCACCAAGCTCTGAAGATTGTTCCCAAATGCGTACAACTTGCATGATCATCCAGCATCTTTTCTAATTGGCAGATGTTCCTTCTGGGCTCATAGTGATTGGGGAATAGAAGGAGCAGCCATCCTTAATGGGGGAAGGATGACACAGCCAACCAAGCCAGGTGAAACCACTTGTGTGATTAATGAGTGACAGATGTTCTGGCCCCATCAGTATCACATTCAGGAACCATTCTTCTTTACTTTCCTCCATGAGGTTTCTCTGCAGACTGTGAAATCTTTAAGTATGTAGAGGAGGGAAATGAGAGATCATCTCAGAGGAGATCATTGTTATTCATTCAACAAATCCTTTCAATAAATATTTACTGATCTCTGAGCTGGGTCTCTGAGGACAGCCAGGCATTTTATCAATGGAGTTAAGTATGTGGGAGGGCAGCGTAGAATAAAGGATCAAAGTGAACACAGGCAATAAGATAGAAGGTACATATTTGAAGGAAAACTGGTGAACCAATTTAATTGGAGCAAAGAGTTTCTATCTGGGCTCTATCTTAAACTCCTATTTAAGACCCTTTCAATGTTATACATGTGTGCATGCATGTGTATTCATATTATTATCAGTAAACCTGCTTTTGTTAGGAAAACTGATCATCCCTGGTTTAAAAAAAAATAAACTTATTCACTTTTTCCTCTTGGGCAACTCAGTCTATGAAGGGTATTAAATGAACAAGGGTAGTCAGGAGAAGGGGAGCAAGAGAAATAAAATGATAAGCTTAAAGAGAGAGACATTTCTGGGAAAGTACAGAAAGAATGGAGGAGTACAGGAACAGAAAAGGAGACATAACCCTCCACACAACACTTACGAAGAATCCTCTTTTATCACTGTCTTTGCTTGGCCTTCCTCTTTTATCAGTTACTCAAGCATAGGTCAATAGTAATTCCTCCAAGGCCAAAGTCCTTCTCTTTCCTTCCTCATATAAAGTAGTTACCATGTTACTAAGGCACACATGTGTGAAGAAATATAACCACAAGACTGGAAAATCATTTTCCTACCAGTTGATCTAGAGTTCATATTTAAGTGGCACTGCCCCAAAAGAAAGGTCTTTATCATTCCCACTTTATCCCTTATTTTCCATGAACTCCTATATTAATCCTGAGCCTACAGCTTGAGTACTGACTCGGATTCTCCAGCTGCCTGAGGATTCATCTAATAGGAAGTCTCCTGCAGGAGTCAGTCTGCACCATTCCTGGCACATATTAGACATTTAAGAAGTGTCTTTTGTATATGTGAGTGGGTTGAGAAGAGATGACTCATCAGCTATAGTCAGAGGGAGATCCAAAGGTAGAGAGCAAAGGGAATGAGAAGAGGCCATTTTATCGTAATGACTCTGGTCAAAATTAGGGAGCTGGCAAAACTTAAATCTCTTTACTTTCCTAGAGACCCTTATCCCCTCCTACTCCAACTCCTACATCAAGTGCCATCAGCAAGACTTGAGTAAGTAGCAAAGCCAGTGTAAAGGAATAAATCTCAATTGCCTTGTGCAAAGAAGGTGTACGTTGCTGTCTGTTGTTTATCATGTGACATGAGAGGTTTCCTCCTGCATGGTAGGCAATCTGAAGATAATGCACTCTTACTAAGAAGCCAGGGTTAAAATCCAGACTGTCAATTCCAGTCAGATAGCTTCTATGGCATTCAGTTTCACCTTCCTATTGTGGTGGTAATAGTAACTATGTGTGGCCCAAAGAGGCTTATTAAAAATATTAGCAGAAGCAGTAATGTAGATCCATTCAGTAGATGTTAATTCTCATTCTATGTTTTTCTTTTTCTCTTTCTTCTGTTTTCCTTATGTTCTTCTCTTTCTTCCTCCTCGAAAAATTGAGAGTCCCCCTAGTACTTAGTAAAATGTCTTCTGCTGTGAATTCTCAGGATATATTTAAACAAAGCTGAATATATAAGGGAGTGAATGAATGAGTGAGAATGTGAATTAGCGCCTGATGGTAATATCCTATCTTCTTTTCCCCCTCTATTTGGGAATCTGTAATCATCTTTTCAAGAATCACCAGTCTGACACATCCATCCAGGGCCAAAAACTTTCCTGTCATTTCTTAAATGAATTCTTCTATTTGGAAAGTAATGCATTACTTTTCATTCTGTATTTTGTTACATCACAGATAACACACTGCTCAATCCTCTATGGTCTTAAAAAAAATGAGCAGGTGATCCTGGTTCTGCTTTTGGGGGGATATAAAATTTCACTATTGAAGAACAGTTAGGTTTTTAATCAAATAGCTTCTTTGGTCACAGAGATAGAAGGCCACTGAAAACCAAAAGACGGTGTGGGCAATAAGCATTTAAACAAAGCTAACTACACAATGACTATTGTCAGTGGAATTCAGCAACCTTTGATGGTTAATATTAATTCCAATAGCATAGCTTTGTGAACAGGTAAGAAGCCCAAAGACCTTGAATGTTGAAAGAAGTATACATCTTCAAAGTCATATACACAAACCAAAAAAATAAAATAAAATAAAAAGAGTGGTACGCAAAGGAAACTGAATAATGTAAAACCTCTGAAGAAGGTTAGGGGGAACAATTGTGATCGCTCTATTTGTAGAACTGCCACGGAGAGTATATTTTGGATTTACTTAATGAGCAATGGGTTGCCTGCTCCAGTCCCCAGTTTTGTTTTGTTTTATTTTTGTTTTTTGTTTTTGTTTTCTTTTGTTTTTAAGCCTAACATAGCATCATTGTGTCAAGTTTTAAGGACAAACACAAGGTAGAATGATGGAGAGTTAAGATTTTGAGAGACAAAATCCAGTCAGTCCTGCACAAGTTCTTCAGGGGAGGGTTTCTAGAAAAGGCAAAGACTGGGTGCAGAGTTGAAAATGCAGACTGAAAGGAATAATTATGTGGATGTTCTATCTCCAAGGGAAGGGTCAGTGATGCAAAACAGTTGGCAATGGAAGCCTCTTTGCTTAATGTTTTTCTTGTTAGTCTTCCTAAAGAGTGGACGACTCAAGCATTGGAGCAGCTCCAGCACTGGGAGCAGCTTCAGGACAATAATTAGAAACAAATGCAAATTTCTTATTATACTCATCCCAACTATTCCAGGAGAGTAAAAGGCCTGTACCGTGGGGGATGGAATGGATTCATAAATATTTTCTGATGAACATAATTTTTTTACTAAGATGTGTTTTTTTAAAAATAACATGTCATATATATATATATAATGAACCAAAGTGCAGTTGGTTTCACTTGAACCCGAGAGAATTTCTCTTTTAACCAAAGAGGGAAAGAAACATACACTCATAAACACACACACCCACAACTAAATGTACACCCTTCTCAAACTCATCTACCTTCACACACCCAGGGACCACTCTTGTCTCGATAAGAGGTCCCTGGGAAAATCCTTTCTTGGATATACATCCTTGTGAGAAAATATTATTTTGTGATCTGACTTTTTTTCCTGACTGTACTCTCACCTAGGTTAAAGCTTAGGAAATTTAGATATTAATTTGGCTAAACAACTCTATATGAGCTTAGGTACCAATGCTACCTGTGAAAAAAATGAGTGCTATGAGTTTTTAAAGAATTGATGAGTATTATTGTTTTAGTTTTTATCCAGGAAAGCAGTGAACACATATGATTTGCTTAGGCAGTTCTGTACTAAATACCAACTCACCTCTGATGAAAGAAGGTGTCAGGTTGGAGATGGGGAATCCAGATTAAAACACTAGCTACCTCAGGTCCTCTGAGGATCACAATGGTCAAACAGAGAGACTGGGTTGGGGAGAAGAGACTTAAAATCAGGACTCCACGTACTGGGATGAAGAGCCACAGGAATATGAGAACTATTAATACCTGGCATATTAAAAAATAGGGTTATGGGTGTTACGCATTTGTAAATCTGAAACTGGGAAACATTAAGAAAATTGCTGAGAGTTAAACAACCATGGATTTCCTCATTCATATATGCACTGATAAATAGATGACAAATAATACCAATATATGCTAGTTACTATAGAAAGTTGTTCAAAGATCAAACATGTGCAGTTCCTGCCTTTGAGATGCAATCATCAGTCCCAGCTCAAAGATAACAGAGCTAAAACGGAGGTCCATCCACCGTAGTGCAAAAAGAAGACAGTCTTCTTTTGGTAGATAAAGCAGAAGACTTCAGAAGGGAAACACACTAGGACTGGCATTTTCCAGATTTAAAAAAAAAGAAAAAAAGATGGAAACAGGTTTATAGTGAATGAAGATCTCTTTTTTTGGACATTCAGTCTTCCAATATGCATGAAGGAATCTTGGTGAAAACACCACCCATCGTGCAACTTTCACCACACATCTGCATACTACATCAGACCCCTGGTCTAGATTCTGGCTGACTGCTCACCTGCTAAGGGGATTCTGGGTCATTTCTTGCTCCGCTTTGGTTTTAGGAAGGTCCTATGCACCAATTTTGGGATAGGATAGGATTTTTACAGTCTACCTACCTCACCTGTCTGGAAGCCAAGGGCTTTGAACCTGGTGAGTCTTGCATGCTGCTGCCCCTCTTCTCCCTACCCCTGCACCAGCAACAGCATGCCAGCCATCACAGCAAGGGCAGAAGGGTCCGAGAAAGCGTTTTACCTGTGCCTTTGGGATGGAGAGTTTTCCATGACCTGTCTACCAGTGGCACTCTCGTCTGTACTCCCTGAATTAGAGGCTTTTCTGTCTCTTGCTTATGGGCCTGAAGCTTTTCCTCTTGTGGGAACTGGTGGGGGAGCAAGGTCCAGAAGCCCAAAGGATTTCATGTGTGCCTCTCCTTAGCACCACCACTAGTTCCTGCACCGCCAGCAGGACTTAATATTGGGTTCTGTGCCAGATTTGCTCCTGAGCCTATGCTGGGGACCCCTGGGAAAAAATCTTGCAAGTGAGGGTGCATTTTCTTTTGCTCAGGCACCCCCAGGAATACTTAATACTGATTTGCTATGCCATACTTGGCCACTGAAAGTTCCTTAACTTTTTAGCTGATTCTTCTCTGCTCGTTGTGTAGCCTGCAAGGAGTCCTTCCTCCCTCATACTGTGCCGTAGGTGGGATAAATCACACGTCCCACCTATATGTGGAAAGACTTCTTTCACTTAATATTTCATGTTATTAGGTTACTGTGTCACCTCATGACTCTGATGAGCTTCAGAAAAAATGTATTTTGTAGTATATCTGGGTTTTATTCATTGTTGGGATGGGAATGATTTTTTTTTTAAAGATTTTATTTATTTATTTGACAGAGAGAGATCATAAGTAGGCAGAGAGGCAGGCAGAGAGAGTGAGAGGGAAGCAGGCTCCCTGCCGAGCAGAGAACCCGACGTGGGACTTGATCCCAGGACCCTGAGATCATGACCTGAGCCGAAGGCAGCGGTTTAAGCCACTGAGCCACCCAGGTGCCCCGGGAATGATTTTTTTTGAAGTTTCTATATCTTGAAGAAAAACAGAAGCCCACTTTGGAATATCAAAAGCAGAAGATTTACAAACTTAAAAGAGAAAAGACAAAGACCGCACAGACATAGGGATTTTACCATACCTAACCAGTACCTGAGAAGATAAGCAGGCATCTAACCATCTATCTATCCTACAGAAAAACTATTAGATATAATGAGTAAATTGAGCAAACAATTAGGAAAGGACATATTTTAAAAAAAATATTTTATTTATTTATTTGACAGAGAGAGATCACAAGTAGGCAGAGAGGCAGGCAGAGAGAGGGAGGAAGCAGGCTCCCTGCTGAGCAGAGAGCCCGATGCGGGGCTCGATCCCAGGACCTTGGGATCATGACCAGAGCCAAAGGCAGAGGCTTTAACCCACTGAGCCACCCAGGCACCCCAGGGAAGGACATATTTTTAAGATAGCATTTACAATAGACCAAATCATCATAATCCTAGGAATAAAAATAAACCATTACTAAGAAAATAAACAAAGAACTGAATGATAGGAAGGATATACCATATTAGAGGTGGAAGACTCAATATTATAAACATATCATGCCTCATAATTGAACTTTAATCAAAACCAGGCTATTCATGTTTCCAGCAGGTTATTTTTGTGAAAATCAACAACAAAATGCAAAAGATCAAGAATACAAAAGACAATCTTGAGGCAAAAAAAGCTGGAGAATGTTCTCTTACCAGATATCAAGAATTATTAAGGTAGTCTGGTATTAGTTCAAAGAGAATCACATAGCCTAATGGAACACAGCAAAGATTCCAGAAGCCCATTCATACAGTCACTTAATTTACTTTATAGATACTATTGGAATTCAGAGAATTGGGTGACATTTTTAAAAATTTGAGAGATCGAATATGCAAACTGAACAAGATCAAACTATACATAAAAATTGAATTCTAATCCACAGCCTGAAAAGAAACCAGCCTGGAAATCAAAGCACCCTCTGCAATAAAATGTCCAGGAAGTCAAATCACAATCCTGCAGTAATGGGCCCAAAATGGCCAGGACTTGATCAATAACTGACAATGTCCCAAAGTTGTCCCCTGCTTCTGACTTAAAACAACTGGAGAAAGCTAGATCTGTTTTCTAACGAATCACCATTTCTTGTTTTCTTGTCTCCAGCCTCTCCATACTGACAGCATCTAACCAAGGTTTCGGTACTTCCCCTTCTTCTACTATAAAGCTTTCCCTCTCTTCTGCCTGGTTTTGAGTCCCTGCCAAATGCAAGTGAGGTGGCTGACTCACTTGCTATTGCAACCTCTAAATAGTCTTTTCTTGTTTATTTCTACAGATATTATAGGATCAACTGGATATCTGCATATGAAAACAATAAACCTAGATGCCCCTGCCCACAGCCTTTACAAAACTAAATTCCAAATAGATCACTGAGAGCAAGCCAAAAATTAATAAAGACAATATATTAATATTGGATGATATCTTTTTTTAAGTTTTACACCAAAGAACCTAACACAAGAATAAAGTTGATAAGTTGAACCATACTAAATTTAAAAACCTCCAGTAATTTAAAAAAAAAATTCTTAAGAGATTAAAAATACAGAATGGGAGGAAACACTTGTACTGCCTGTCTCTGTCCAAAGACTACTACACAAAATAAGTTTTAAAACTCTTGTGAACCAAAAGAAGAAAGGCTATGCAATGAAACTGGGCAACAGGCACAAATAAAAATTTTACAAAAATATATGAAAAAGTGTTGCACATCATAACCCATCAGAGAAATGCAAATGAAAACTAAAATGAGATACTAGTACACAGTTACCACAATGGTTATTTAAAAAAGAAACAACAATCTGACAATATCAAGTTTTGAAAAGGCTCTGAAGCACCTGGAACACTCATACAGACTGATAGGTACAAATCAGTACAATCATTTTTGAAAAAGATTGGTAGTTATTAATAGCACTAAACATCTGTATAACCTGTGATTCAGAAATTTATTTCAAGATATATACCCAATAGAAATAAGTGTAAATGCACACCAGAAGACATGTAAATAAAGCCCATAGAAGTTCCATTCAGAATAATTAAAAACAGAAACTGGGGTAGCAGGAAGAGGGCACATCAATAAATATTGTGGGATATGTTAATATAGTGAAATAATATAAAGCAAGGAAAAAATAACCAGCAAACAATAGATACATGTTCGAATCTCAAAAATAATATTGTAATATTATTGTAATAATATTATTGTATTATATTGTAATAATACTGTAATAATAATAATAATATGCCTAAGCCAGGCATAGAAGAGTACATATATAGGATCTCATTTGCATGAAGTTCAAAAATAGGAAAAACAAAAGTTAACCTAGGGCAATAAAAATGGAAAGCAAAATCATAATGAAGGAGGAGTGAGTATTGAAAGAGTTTTCTACTGTGCTGAGAATCTTCAACATCTTGATATTGTTCCTAGTTACAAAGCAAATATATTTGGAAAAACTCATTGAGCTACCCTTAATTCACATGTAATACATTAATAAATCCCAAGAGAAAAGGCTTTGACAATTGGAAATTTTTTTTTTAAAGATTATTTATTTATTTATTTGACAGAGATAGAGATCACAAGTAGGCAGAGAGGCAGGCAGAGAGAGAGGAGGAAGCAGGCTCCCCGCGGAGCAGAGAGCCCAATGCAGGGCTCGATCCCAGGACCCTGAGATCATGACCTGAGCCAAAGGCAGCGGCTTAATCCACTGAGACACCCAGACGCCCTGGGTGTCAATTTTTTTCCAAAAAATTGGAAAATTTTTATAATGATGATGGCTTCAGGAGTCTGGTGACAAAAGTGGAGTTGAGAGTTTAGCACATGTCCCATTATTAGTGGGCTTGTCACTGCACCGGTAGCATGGGGAGTCCAGCAGGATCAAGATCAAGACTCTTCCTGCGTCATTACATGCCTGCAGGGTTACTGTCTAGACTACTTTAGTTTTTGCCCTAAAGAACATGGTTCTCCAGCATTCCCTTTGATTCTATAAGTTACTCAGTAACTCATATCTTTTCTGCATACATTTGCTAGAGTTGATCTCTCTTCCTTGAAACCAAGAATTTCAATCAAAAAAAAAAAAAAGTAACAATTTGAGGGATGCCTGCATGGCTCAGTTGGTTAAGTGTCTGACTCTTGATTTCAGCTCAGGTCTTGATCTCAGGGTCATGCATTGAGCCCCCACCGTCCCTTACCCCCCACCTCCGGCTCTGTACTCTGTGGGGAGTCTGCTTGTCCCTCTCCCTCTGTTCCTCCCCGGTTCTCTCTCTCTCTGTAAAATAAAGAAATAAAATCCTTTAAAAAATTTTGTTTAAAGTAAATCGAAGTATTACAAATTACTAGCCCCAAAACATCAAACAGGCTAACCACAGAATATATGGTATAAAAGAGAGAAGTCCTCAATATTCCAGGCTGGAGTATTTGAATTACTTATTATTTGATAGTAAAATGGTATTTGAACCTCAGCTTTTGTATATTGGAAATTAGACCATGTATATATGAAGCACAACCACAGCCTAGGAAAAAGAAGCAGTATGTTGGAATGCTTGCTAGCTTTAGAAGAAACAAAGGTACACACTTGGCCTGATACTGGCTCTTCTGAAAGCAGTAAAAAAGAAAATACATCATTGTTCACAGAGAACTTCTTGTATTGTAAGATCTAAAATTTCAAAAGATGCCTTGACGTCTTTGATCCTCACAGGGTCCCTAAGGTCTAAATATGAGCTCCCCTGCCCTAGTCAGATATGCCCCCCACTCAGTGGGAAAGGCTCCCCACTAAGCTACTTGCACTATCAGTTGGGCAAGCTGCGCCTCTCACACAGTCTTCAATCTAATGGGTCTCACCTCCCTTCAAGCCCTCAAAATTATCCAGTGAAGCCAATCACATCTTCCCATGGCCAGGGTACCAGGGGGCACCTTACCCTCTTGTTACTACAAAGCCTGCCTCCCACAGACGCTTATGAGTCTCTCTGCTCTCAATTGTAAACCCTGTGTGGCCTTGCGTGGCAGGCAGTGTCCTCCTCTCCCAAACTGTGGGCGTATGTGACTAATAAACTATCGTCAATTTCATCTGTCTAGTGTCAAGTGTCATGTGTTCTGCCATCTTACTATTTAAGGAAGGGAACCCCCTCCATCGTCAATGTGATGAGTAGGAAGTGATCAGCAAACTTCTCTGCTTGCAGACTGAACCAAATGGCTCAAAGTCTAGATATGTGAAGTCCAGACTAGAAAAGCCCAATTCTCTTCCTCCAGCTGAGATCTACGTAAAGAAAGTCAGTCAGTAAATGACCTAACATAATATGGCATCATCCAAGCTTCATACAGAGACCTTTCCAAGCATTTCCTATTGGTAGTCTATGACTACAAAGATGACAGCTGAGCTCCTTAGAAGACACAGCCTGAGGGCAAGAACAACTTACCAGCATCTTTCCATTGAATCTGTCATTATGAATCACCTAATGGCAAAGGCCTTGCATAATATAGATGCTCTTAAAGGAAGGGCCTCAGAGATGGGCAGGGCTTTGAAACCTTTCCGATTGGGTAGAGATACGAAAGTTGAAACAACTACAGCCTTTCCGCCATTATGAAAATAAACCTGACATTACGAAGACAGAACAACAGGACTTGAAGAAGCTAACTCCTTGACATCTTTAGCTACTGAATCAAACAAATTCTGAAGCCAATGTTATGGCCTTCCTATGTGTGGGCTGTTCAGGTCAGTTTGTTGTTGTTGTTGTTTTCTATAACCTGTTCTTAGTGGTGTAAGCATTCCAGTCAGGGAATCATAAAAGAATACTTTTCTAAGCCACTTTAAAAAGATGAGATTATAATTATTGGAATAGTTCCAGACACCTTAAGATTTAAATTAGATGCTTCTACCTCTGAAATCATTAACTCTTAATGGCTTTCAAGGAAAAAAGGATTCACACTATGGGGTAGATAAAAACTGAAGAGACTCAGAGGTAGAAATAAGCAATAATGGTAGAGTAGCAGGGAAGATAGGGCAGCAGTTAAGACCAAGAAGAAGTCCAGAGGAATGGTACTTATGAGTGGCAAAAATAAGATAGAAATATTCAAAGACAAATTCACATAGACAGGAAAGACTTGTAGACACAAGCCAGGAGATGGACAAGAAATCTTCTCAAGAGCACCATATGGATTCAGAATGGCATAGCTGTAAGTTGTCCTTTAAGAATTTTGGTCAATGTTTCTTAATCTTTATAGACTTTTATTAGAATATATTAACTAAGAGAGGGACTCTGATTCAGGAAGAACACAAAAATCAGAAAAGTTATTATCTATAATTGTGTTTTTCAAAACTATGAAACAACAAGCTTAAATTTGGTGCATTTCCGTTTTCTCCTTTGTAACTTTATTCCTACTTGAAAAAAAAATTTTTGGCTCCTGTTAGGTCCCCCAATAATGAGTCTGTGATTAAAGGAGCGAGACTGATACAAAGCAAAGGTCAAGCAAAGCTTTATTTCGCGCCAAGCATCAAGAATCAAACCGAAGTTTCGGGGCCACGCCTCTTACAGAGAGGGCGACCTCTCTCTGCTTCACAGACTAGCTTTTAAGGGCAAAGGTCATGTGGTTGGACCTGGCCACACACAGGTGGCCAATAAAATTATAACACACAGAAAAACCTGCAGTCATGTTAGGTCACACATAAGTGACCAATTGAATTATAATTTACCCTAGTAGATATTTGAAGCAGCCTATCACCTTGGTCAGAATTGGCGCCCAAAAGGTGCCCCAAGGGGCGGGTCCATACTCCTTGGTAGCTAGGGAGACAGTAAGCCCTCCCCCCCCTACTGATTGGATGTCCCCACCTGACCTGACCTACCCTTGTATTTGGGCTTTGTTACCTGGGACTGGTTTCCAGGACTTGCTTTTAAGTAAGTCCCCTGGGGAAGGTGGGCAGGGAGAGTTTAAGGGTTAAACAACAAGATTATTGTTTAACCTGGATGGAAGTGCTCTGGCTAAAGTCGGTCCTTACAGCTCCATTTTTTTTTAAAGACTTTTTACTTATTTATTTGACAGACAGAACAGAAGTAGGCAGAGGGGCAGGCAGAGAGAGAGGGAGAAGCAGGCTCCTCACTGAGCAGAGAGCCCGATGTAGGGCTCGATCCCAGGACCCTGAGATCATGACCTGAGCTGAAATCAGAGGCTTTTAACCCACTGAGCCACCCAGGTGCCCCCATTTCTTAAATATCCATAAGAACTCCTTTTATATCTATAAAGTTCTATCATGGACATATGGGACTATTTGAACATACAGGAATCCTGTATGTTCCATGCAATCCTACTGGTGGGCTTATCCAAATACAAAATGAATAGGTTTGTTTACATTCCATACATAGGAATTCCTTGATAAATTTTGAGATGAGCCCAGAAAGGACATAGAAAGGCTAAAGGAAGGGAAACCCTGTAAGTACTCATTATATAGAGCAAGGGTTGCCTGAAAGGGATGCAGGTGAATACCCAGGCCACATTTCTGCTCATGGTCCCCATGGCTTCCCATGACCTACAAATTAAAATTTAAATATGTATACAGCATATTAACCATACATTCCACCTACCTGACTAACCCAGTTTATGGCTTTTTTTTTTTTTTTTTTGTAACTTAGCACATCTACAAAGATGAAAACTGTACTTCCTTTAATCCTGCTCATTGTCTTAAAACATAATGTTATTTTCATTTGGAATGCATTTCTACCTACCTATTACTTATACACACTTATATGTAACAACTTGAATAAAGCTTTTCTTGACATATCCAACCTGGTCTAAGTATCCCAGTATTCCTCAGTTATCTTTGTATCTTTCATTACAACATTACAACATTACAGTTATCTTTCATTACCACACCATATTTTTGAATTTCTATCCTTTGCTTATGACCTTGACCTATGGACAGGAAATGTGTCTTATATATCTTTATTCTCATGGTGCTTTGCACAAACTGGGCTCCTGTCGTGTGAATGAATGAATGAATGGTACAGGAAGTCCAGCTTTATCAATCGATACTAAAATGTATTGATTATTCTTATGTTCACTATAAAATCCCTCTAAAACACAAATAATGTTCCTATTTAAATGCAAAAATTTGAATATCAGAATTTTTTTCTTAGTTTAATCTATGCCTTTAATTCCTGTTAAATATAAGTGGCTTTTGAAAAGGTAACTCATTTATCAGTTTCTAGGCTATCTTTCATTTATTGCAATAACAACTAAATTCACTCCCCTGGATGTACCTACTCTTCCCTTTTCCTTTGGTCCAAACATGTTGCTTGGGGGTCAGGGGAGGATTGATGTTTTGATTAGTTATAGTTTTTAATTTTCTGATAAATTGCTGAAAGTTTCTTAGTGATGATGGGAACAAGGGCATATATACTCCTGAAAGAAAAGGGGAGACTCCTATGAAATAAGAATGAAGAAATTTTAGAAATCGAAATTTCAAATTTGTTGCACACTGAAGGTCAATGTACGTGTGTGGAAAGGCTTCTTGATGGTAGGTTTCCCTATCCTCAAGAAATCATGATATTTTAACTGACTCCCTTAATGATAGAAATAAGGAAATTCCGTACAGAAAAACTTGCATGTGAGATATAATAAATATTCCAAATGAAATAATATCAAACTTTAAAAAATGACCCAAGTAACTCTAATTGAACCTTTGCACTTTGACTGCTGGTAGCTTCTTTTGTTTGCTTTCTAAGTGGAATAGACATAAAGTAAAACCCTTTGATAGGTTTCCATGCAGAGAATGGATGGTGATAGCATCAAAAGCCCTTACCAACAAGGCCACATTGCTTATCACAGCCAGATGAATTATTCACCATTTCAGCCTTCTTTCAACACTGGGATATGGAAAGAAGGTGAACTTTATAGTCAGCTTTGCACTTCTGGGGTCAGCCAAGCACTTATCTTCAGAGCAGCAGAGGAACGTTAATTTTACAAGGTCCTCTACTCGATTCTCCTGGAATGGAAATCCAACCAAGACCTTATCAGCCCAAGAGATCAGCCTTGGAGCTATATGAGAATAAACTCACCTTGAAAAGAATAAACTTGGGCAGGGAAAGGGATGGATTTTACTGCAGTGAATTTGCAGTTTCAGATATGAAACTGCCTTCAATTTGTGCATAAGTATCTTTTTTTTTTTTTTTACCTTTTCATTGGGCTTCCTATCTTTCCACCACACGTCAGAAATACTGAATTCAAGGTTTCCTGTTTCTCTGACTTCATTACCCTAAAATGTTAATAATCCCTTAGCCATTATACCTCTCCCAACTACAGGGTAGTTTTATAACATTTGCCATATCTGTCTTTCATCTTCCTCTTTGCACTGTTTTCCCATACAGGTCTTCCTTGTCTTTGTTTTAAGCTCACCAGCTGCTCTCCACAAGTAAAGTAGTAATTAATTTATAATGAAGTTAGACAACTCATAAGATTTTTTTATCTGGAAGGAATTTTATTTAAGGAAGGCAAAAGTAGGAAGAAACCCAAGCAGATTAGTTTCTTGGTAATTTTTTTATTCCCTCTTTCATTACATTCATCCTAAAAACATTAATTAAACACTTCCTATGTGCCATACTCAGCAAAGCAGAGAGTGAAACTCAGGCACTTTCCTTAAGGAATGTAACTTCTAGTGAAGACACAAACATAAAGTAGTTATTGTAAGTGATTATCGTAATAGATTGACAAAGGGAACTCTGGAGGCAGACTAGGGTAAATGGACAAAATGGACAACAGCAGTCTTTCTACAAGGATTCTCCTACTTCTCTGGGATGATGTTCTTCCTGAGGACATAGTGGTTCAGAGAGTGTTTGAGATAACAGCTTCTATACTCTCAGCAGTTTATATGTGTCATCTGCTCTGAAACTGATCTTCCTCCCTGGTTTTCCTCTTCCGCCTACCTCCTCTAGGTCCGTGATTAAAGGAGCGAGACTGATATAAGGCGAAAGTCAAGCAAAGCTTTATTTCACACCAAGCATCAAGAATCTAACCGAACGTTTGGGGCCGCACCTGTTACAAGAGAGGGCGACCCTTCTCTGGTTCACAGACTAGCTTTTAAGGGCAAAGGCCATGCAGTCGGGCCTGGCCACACAGAGGTGACCAATGAAATTGTAACACACACAGGAAACTCCAGTGATGCTAAGTGACCAATTGAATTACAATTTACCCTAGTAGACATTAGAACCAACCTATTACACCTTGATTAGGATTGGCGCCAAAAGCTCCCAGAGGGCAGGGGTCCCTACTCCTTGGTAACCAGGGAGACAGTATGCAAACCCCCACTGATCGGATGTCTCCACCTGGCCTGACCCACCCTGGTATCTGGGCTTTGTTACCTGGAGCTGGTTTCCGGAACTTGTCTCCAAGTAAATCCCCTGGGGGACGGGGGGAGCAGGGACAGTTTCTAAATAGGTCCTTACACTCTCAGCAGCCAGTCTCTAAGAAAGACTTACTAGGGCATATCACCCTCAAATAGCAGAACCTATGTCTAGGACATGAAACAAAGAAACAATTCAAAATGACAGTTTCTGGCTCAAGAAAGTGAAAGGTTCTGTTGACTAAGAAATCCTTTTACAAATCAGATGTTTTCAATGAGTTGCTTTCAACAAAATTGAAGGAGGGCTAACTGAATTCATGGCATAAAGAATATTAAAGATAATTTTTTTGTATAAAACTGTATCTTCTTTATTTTGGTTACCTTAATTTCAGAACAAAGTGAACAACAACAAAAAAAAACAACTCCAGTACACATCCAAACTCTTTGTCAAATATGGAAAAGGATAGGGCTTGAGGCCCTTCTATCCTGCCTCAGACATGCTAGGTGACTGTGTGTGTGTATGTTGTCTGTTTGCGTCTAATTCATAAGGAAGTCAAAGATCTGAAAGACATGTGTTCAACAAAAATCTTTCCACTCAAGTCTCCCTATGTAAAAGGACAAAATTTATCATGCTTAATTTTTAAGAACTAAAACCAGAAAGGGAATTTTTGGTGAATTCTGCCTCATTCTAGAAGTGATTAATATTCATAACTAGTTGCATGAATTTAAAGTTAAAAGCAAGAGCCCTTTTATGTCGTTAAGAAATTAGTTCCAATAAATTTTACTTTTTCTATTTGAAATATTTATCAAAATGTAACATAGTATTTATATCATTTTGACCAATTATTTGCAATAATAGATAATTGTAATGATAACTCAATCCAGAAAAACTTTTTAACTCTGAGAACCTACGGTCACTTAGAACCCATGAAAAAAATTTTTTATGTACATCAAAATTTTATTTATTTATTTATTTATTTACTTACTTACTTACTGTTTGCAAAGAAGTATAGAAAAGTGATCAATAAAAGTTTTTGAACATAAAACATTAAATTTAATTAAGTTCCCTGGTTGACCTGAGGCTGAAAATGTGAGTTCAGGGGAGAGAAGAGCTTGTTACTGTAAATAAAAATAGGATTCATCAGGAAAAAGGCTCAGAACAGAGGAAATGGAAGTAGAAGGAAAGAGCAGTTTAGGGAGAGGACATGGCAAGTACCAAAGTCTGAGTTCAAGACAAAGATTTGCCAGTTGAGAGGACTGCCAGTGATTCTGGAATGACTCTTCCCTCTATCAGCGAGAAACTGAGTTCTCCTAAGACTTCAGCCTCTTCCCAGAGTGCTTGGCCAGAAAAGTTCATGTTTCATTCAAGTCCAGTGATTTTGAGTTGAGTCTGGAATTTCTCAGATTCTCCTGGACTTGGAAGTAAATTCCAAGGTTCAGCAAAGACAGCTCACTATCCCAGCAGCGAAGAAAATTAAAGTTAGTAAGGGTCAGAAGAATGTTATAATCCTGTTTCTGTTCCTCACCTGAAATCTTCCCAGATGATTCATATCCAGCTAGTGCATGTATTGGAGAAACATTAAGTGAGAAGCACGTTGTCACTAATGCTCAGTGGAGAATTCTACCTCATATGTAAAAGATACAAAAAGGAAAAAAATAAAGAAAAAGTGTTCCATGATGCAGTCCTTCAAGACTTGCATCTTCCAAGTAAAATCGTGGGTAAGCCAATTTGTGTGAATCAGGAGAGCAGCTGGAACCTAAAGACACATCTAGATAAAGCACGGCAGAACAATGTAGAAGCGAAGGCCAGAACTTTTTTTCTGGATGTATATAAAAAGCTCACAGGCAAGCTTGTGAATTTTTAACTCCCACATTTCCAATTGTAAACATAGATCTCTACATAAAAACTGTATTTAAAAAGAAAAGAGGAGGAAGAGAAAGGACAGAATCACTTGAAGAGATTTTAAATATCTGAAATGTAGAGGGTTCTAGCTTAGGTTAAAGATAGTGAATCTGTAGTGGCATCAGTCATCACAGGTATGCGTTTTTCTCCAGGAGCTCTAAAGTTCTGACAAGTAGTGCAGAAAGATTACATTAAGAAGCACTGAGGTTTTACAGCATTGGCTGGGATGGAAAGGTGAAAGGAGAAGGACCTTGGGACCCAGGCTGCCTAGAGGCAGAGGCAGAAGTTGTGGCTACATCTGCAATACACAGTCTCATGAGCCCTTGTGGGGATGGAGGGCACATGCTGATGTGCAAGTGACTGTGATTACAGGCCAACGGGCAGGAGTGGTAGAGAGAGAGAGCTAGAGTAAGATGAGAGCAGCCAGAGAGTGATATTTGGGAACTTTGACACTAGAGAAGGATATAAGTCATCAGATAAAAACCAACAGGGGAATATTTTTGAAGTCTGTTGGGATGATGAGTCCATTAATTTCTACTGTAAAGAAAGTACAGTTCTCTGCCTTGCTGTAGCCACCCCCACTAGAAAGATGGCTTGTTGTCTTAGGATTTTATAAATGCATCTTAGCTCTTTCTACATAATGTGAAGTCAAAAGCAAGAGTCCCAGATTTGGGGGCACCTGGGTGGCTCAGTGGGTTAAAGCCTCTGCCTTCGGCTCAGGTTATGATCCCAGGGTCCTGGGATCGAGTCCCACATTGGGTTCTCTGCTCCGCAGGTAGCCTGCTTCCTCTTCTCTATCTGCCTGCCTCTCTGCCTACTTGTGATCTCTGTCTGTCAAATAAATAAATAAAATCTTAAAAAAAAAAAAAGAGTCCCAGATTTGGGTTGTAGTCACACAATAAAAAGTATAAAAAGGAAGAGAGTGAGAACTAGGGAGAAGGAGGGGGAAGAGAGAGTGAGGGATAAGGAGAGACGGTGGGAGGGAAAGAACAGGAGGAGGAAAGGGACGGTGGAGAATGAATCTGAATCTAATTCATGGATTCGTTTATAGAAACTAAACTAGAATTAAATAATTCTTTTTCAGGTCACCTTGACCTTACTATGGTCTTAAAATTAAGTAGAAAGGAGCAATATCAGTCCTTTTAAAATGGGAGGCAATCACATTGATGAAAGGGCTGTCACTGAACCACCTGGGTTAGGTCTTTCTCTAGCTTCCTATCCCCTGGAGTACACCCATAAAGACAAACCTGTGAGGTTTTACTGAGCATCTACTATGTGCCAGGCTCCAACAGTACCCAAGTACTTGGAGTTCTGAGGGTATCTCTCTCTCTCATACCTATGTGACCTTTGTACCTGCATTTTCCTCTCCCTGGAATATACTTTCCCCGCTTTTCCTCCTGAAATATTGCTAGACTTTTATCAAAACGCAACACATATCACATACTTTATGAGGTTTCCTCTCTTAGGCAGATGAAGATGCATCTCCCTCTATCGAGTTCATTATTACTGCTGTTGTAATATAGCTGTTAATATCGTTTTTCTAGCCACAATATCATGTTTATCCCCAAAACCAAGCATATTCTTAGGTGAATGGAAGTTATTAAATGAATATTTGTTGAATTAATGGTCTGATGCATAAATCAATTAATGAATGCATCTGTACCAATATATTCCCAACTCTTCTATGCCAATAAATTACTACACACAAAGGGAAAACTTGGGGCTCCAGTCATAATTTCCAGGCAAGTAATATCCTCTGTATATTAAGAAGCCCTTCCAAAGACATCCTGCATTATTTGCATTATTATCTAATATTGATAATGACAACAGTAGTATTTTTACTGAGAATTTCAGCAACCTTGATACTGGTGACACTGAGTATTAAATATAAGAAAAGTAACTGGATAAAGAAGGTAGTTGGAATAAGCACATTAAATCCAGGCTACATGTCTCTGCTCTTATTACTCCTCCTTTCCTGCTGACTCCCGCCTCTCTCGCTTGTTAGGGCATTGTCTTCACAGTGTTCGTAAGACCAACCAGATATTGTTGGAAATGACACTGTAAGTAAATTAAGTACAGGATAGTATAAGCTGATGAAGTACTGTAATTTAATTTTATTGCATCAGTGGCAACAGTAAATAAATGCACAGCATAACATGCTGAGATAGTCTATTGATCTTTTCAGTCAATATTGGATGAAAATTCCTAACAAAACATAAAATTACAATATTGGTAGAAAAGATATTATTTTCAGCTTTTAATACTACAAGGTAATTTTTTCATTTTACACACATCCATTATATATGTATATATATACATATATAATATTATATACATATACATATTATATATGTAGATGACCAAGAACTGAATTCATAGTTGATTCTGTCACATGTAGTAATAATACATTTACCCCAAGGTTTCTTATTATTTTATCTCCTGGAAGTAGTCAACCTAAGGGTAGGATAGGCTTGAATGTTTATGTTTGACCAAAAAGATGTTGCAAAATCCAGGGACCCAAGGAAACCTCAAGGTTTCCTTCAGAGATAAAGTATTTCCTTCTAAGAGACCACTTCCAATTTATAATTTTGATTATCTTTAACACATTATACAAATACATATATGTGTGTGTGTATTTATACACACACACACACACACACACACATAACACACTATATATATATATAGTGTGTTAGAGAGGATTTCCGTAATGGTGAATTGGCAGTTGCTTTCTCGAAATAGAAGGCATGCCTCAGAAAATAGAAGACATGCTTCAGAAAATATGGTTAAAAACAAGCGGAAAAACAAGCAAATAACTACAGAGATTTTCAATACAGGGAACATTGTTTCACTCACCTAAGCAGCTGCTTTGGATGTTTTGGATTTTAGTCTGCCTGGGAAATAACTGATAATAATCCTCTCTTCATTGAGAATCAAAGCTGTTTTTAAATGAATACAAATTTCACCTGAAAATATGTCATATCTAGAAATTGATTTTAGTTTTCCTGTCTTGGTGAGCTTTTACTATATTGAGATCATCTTTGTGATTAAAAAACTTCAATGAAATTCAACCAATACATATTATATGCCTGCTATGTGCTAAGTAGTATGATTGTCTCTTGAAGAAATGGAAGGATGATTGACATGTGACTCCTATTATTGCGGATTGAAAGTTTTATTATGGATTGAAAATTTGGGAGTGTCTGCTATGCCCCTTTGGGGGTCATATGGAGAACTTAAGTTATTACAGGTTCTAAATAGGGAGAGTCAGAAATATATCACAGGAGTAAGTTGTGTCATTTTTGAAGTATTAGGATTCTTTTTTTGACATCTCAAACAGAGGTTTTTGTTTTCTTTTTTAATTGTAATTCCCTCTAAATGCTAATATTTTCCCCTAAGGATGTTATACATGGTATATCATTTAAAAATCTAAAGCTTTTTTCAAGAAGAAATTTTATTTAAATAAGGCATTTAGCTAGGTAATTTTGAAAAGAATTATTGTTGCGGTTAAAAATTAAATGATCTCCTCGAGACATTTTTCCCCCTCATTCTCCAATATTTCTTCTTCCCTTTTGACATCATTGCTTTAATGCTTCAGATGTTAGAGAAAAAGGACTAGTCCTTCTATATATGAGGTGGGATTCTGAATCAAAAGTGAACTCCGAACCAATATATATATTGGAAGCCTACACATTTTGTCTACTAGAATGAAATTTCCATGTGGAATACCATATATATTTATCCTGGTACCTTCAGCCTCCTTAAATTCTATCATTGCAATAGAATTAAGCTCTCGGTAACTCTATCAAGGATGATAAAATGAATGGATTAATCCTGGAAGAAGCAGGTCCATCAAATTGTAGCTAACTTTATTAGAAAAAAAAATGAATGCCTATGACTATGAATATTAAAATAAAGCTGATCTTTTTCTGTTTACTTTCACACAAGTTTATTAAATACAGAGAGGGTCAGAGATCTTAGAAATGCACTCCACAATGAAAAAGCGAGTATAAAATCAGGGAAAAGGGGAACCCTCTGAAACTGAAATGCATCCAAATCAATGTAATGCACCAAAAAATGAATTAATACAGTCATATCTGGAAACAACCTATGTGTCTACCCTCAGGAAATTTTTTAAATAATATTTTTGAGGAAATAGAAATAATTTCTCTCCCCAACCCAATTAGGCTAACTGGGGTCAGGCTGAGGAGAACTATAATCTATGTTTTGGGGTCTTAACTGATCTGGAAAAGGCAAATAGGTTTTGATGATTGAAAATGCATTTAATAATAATAATTTGATAAGAGAAACTTGTCAAGGTTAATGCACCACCCAAGAAAGAGAAATGTTTCAGAAATTCATCCAAGTCTATTTGCTCTATTTTTATGCCAATTGAACAACATTCTGGTTCTCAGTTTTCAACTCCAAGATACCTTGAAAAGGTGTTCTGATTAAATGACACAAGGTTATGGAACAGAATAGCTGTCTAGTGAGTGGTTCCCCCAGAATGACTATAAATCTGGCGCTTGGGACTGGGACAAGGTCCATCATCACTTCAGGATCTCTTGGGTACAGGACCTCATGCCTAATTGTCTTTTCTCCCCTCTTCAACATGTACTATAGTTGTTATGAGAACAAAGTGTCTCAGGAAGAAACCTCATTGCTGGCTACCTAATTATTGCTTCTGAAACTCAGATAAAACTTCTCAATAGCCCGAATTTGGGTCAGAATTGAGAACGCCAAGGCCTACTCCTGATAATCAATAAATCTAAGAGAAAAAAGATAAATGAAGGAACATGAAAAGGCATTTGATAAATATTGTGGGAGACTTCCTATGTCGAGGGAACCACTATCCACATATGAAGACCAAAAAAAAATTTTTTAAGCCATTTGATTATAGCTTTAAGTATAGAAAAAAACAATCGTCATCACTGAAACATGAAGTTGATAGGCAGGTTCATAGTTGGCCTGGAAAATAGGTATGAAAAGCTCTACTTTCCCCTGCCCAGGGGAGTGAGAAGCCATTTTCTGTTGCCATTCCCCTCCTGGGAGGACCAAGCAGGAGACAGATAGATGTAAGGTCCACCTTAGACTGAACTCCACACAACACCAGAAGGAGTTTTTGTCAGGTGAACTCCACCTGCCACTGTCCTGAGAGCTCAGAACTGCATTGATATAAAGAGGCATCCATTTTCATGCCTGATTTTCCTTAGGCTCAACTCTACTCTACTGTTTTATAGGTGAACATAATTCTGGCAACTACTAACACTTGTATTTTAATGACAATGTTAATAACTACACTGATACCAGCGACGTTATAAACATGCATATCCTTTATCCATTTTGAAGTATACTCATTCAATTTCATATGAATCCTCATGGTGAATCTGTGGGAAGGAGATAGTGATAGTCGCCCCATTCAACAGATGAGAACACTGCAAATCAAAGTGCTTCTTTGGATTTTCAACAGCAGGTTAGGATCAGATCAGAGTACTCCAGTTTCCCCTTCAGAGGCATTTCCTGCTGTTAGTCACAGCCTGGCACTCTGAGTCACGGGAAATGCTTTCTTTGGGGCAAATGGACAATCCTGGAGGCCTAGAAACAAGGCCATCCTTGTTTCTATGGAACAAGGGAACAGACAAGTTTAGCTTTATGTCTGCCATCCTCCTCATTACTCTACTTCACCCTATAAGGCCCATGTATCCAGATGAAAAAATGGCAAATCAACATCAATTTTTTATAATTAGCATAAATCTTAATTCATCCCGTGTATGTGACTGATAATGACTGTTGCCACTCTACAAGGGACTATCACTCCACTAAGGCAGGCAGTTTAGTCAAACCACACAGGGCAGCTGAGTTGGGATGGGAGAAGGAAAACACAGATAGTAACCATAGATCCCTATGAGAAAAGAAAAGAAAAAGGAAGATTAAGGTAGAAAAGGAAATGGCACGTGAATATATACTTTTATTTCTCTCGATCTTCCAAGAGGAGACAATGAGAAGATTTTTAGTGTTTTGGGAGGAAAATGCAGGGAAAATTTAAAAGACAAGAACGAGTTAGAGGATGATTTTTATACAGTACATTTTAAGTACTTTCCTTTTGAAAACGTCTGAGAGAATTATTCCGTATGTGCAACCAAATATGCAATTCCTTTGGATATTCATTTTTTTTTATTACCTTAGCAGCCAATCATGAAAAAGAAACAGACTCTGGCTTTTTCATTTTCAACAGAAGAAAGCAAGCTTTGAGGACTTGCGAATGCAAGGTAACTGGAGAGGAAAAAATAATCACAATTAAAGAGGATAAAGAGTTGAGGGGAAAGAGAAGGGTCTACAAGAAGGGAGCTTAGCAACTCATAATGTGGCAAAATGACAGTGCCTAGCATGAGGAACGTTGGTGACTTCACTACAAGTCCCTGAGAAGAAGACATTTTCTTAGTCACTTTTGGCTTGCCTCTTACTGCTACTAAACACTTCAAATTTAATGGACAAACATTCAGTGTATGGTTGGATGCTGATCTGAGGGTCTCTTTCCTTTTTTTTTTTTTTTTTTTAAAGATTTTTTGTCAGAGAGAGAGACAGAGAAAGATCACAAGTAGGCAGAGAGGTAGGCAGAAGCAGAGGGAGAAGAGCAGGCTCCCTGCCGAGCAAGGAGCCCGATATGGGACTCAATCCCAGGACGCTAGGATCATGACCTGAGCCGAAGGCAGCTGCTTAACCAACTGAGCCACCCAGGCATCCCGGTCTCTTTCCTTCTGATGAATGAGAAACCACCATTGCTCATTGTCTACTGAATTCCTAGAAATACAGGAATGTAAGACCTGAGAAGTAGTTTAATTCCACTACACACCTTGTTTAATAGGTTTTTGTTTTGTTTTGTTTCTTTTTTTTTTTCCTGCCCAGCTTTTAGCAGAATGAAGGGGAGAAACCCCAAGACTACAAAAAGGTGGTAAAGAGCTGAGTCTCAGCTCAGTCTGACTAGCTGTATGACCTCTGTCGGGTGACCAAATCTGTCCAGGATTCACTTCAGTGAAATGTACAGGGAAGGAGCTGCATTCTGTGTACGTTGTGTTAGCACCCCTGTCCTAATCATTCGACTGTCAGTGGAAAATAATCAAATATACATTTTCAATTGCCTTGATAGATGACTCAGCGAGAAATATGTACAGTTTTTGTAGTGATGGCTTTATTTTGAGTGCAGTAGAGATTACTACACAAGGCAAACCACCTTCTTCATTCCTACCATTCATGAACTCAAGCGAAGTTGTAGGGGTTGGGGAAATACTGCGTCAGCCTTCAGTTATAAGCACGTATGAAGGATTTGATATAACTAATGATTAAACGGCAAGGAGAGTTTCCCTTTTCTTTCTGACCTTATTCTCTGTAATACGGAAGATAAAATATTTATAATCAGCCGAGAATTTACTTGGTTTCCCTGATTACGAATAGGTTTGTAACTATTATTGTAGCTTCACAACTGAATAATCCAGAACAGTTGTCTGTGCTAGTGTTTAGGCTCTAAGCTTTTCAAAATAAGATGAGTTGTTGTACCGATTTCTGCATCCAGAGCATGTAGCTCTGTCTCTGGCACAGGAAATGGTGCTCAAAATGTGTCTTATTAAATTGTATGGTATAGGGTGATTAAGAAACAGTTGTTCAAGTAAAACATCCTAAATACACACATTGTAAGTGTATTGATGGATGAATTATTGGGAAGTGAGCACACACATATATCTGCTACCCAGGACGAGGAATTATATATATATTGTAGAAACCCTTCCCATCCACTCTTCTTTCCTATAGAGATTCATCACCTGACTTCTAACATGGTAGAATATTTCTACCTGCTTTTGAACTTTATATGAATAGCATGTTACAATATATACTCTTTCATGTCTAGCTTCTTTCATTCATTGGGGTGTTTGCAATATTCACCTATGTGATTGCTTGGAACTCTAAATATGGTCATTTTCACTGTAGTGTATATATCACTTGTGAATGAAACACACATTTTCTTCTAATCACTGATACCATTGATGGACCTTTGAGTAGCTTCCAGGCTCAGGTTCCCATGAAAACTTTTCTGGAAATATCCTGGTATCTTTCCTGTAGCGTAGAATGGGAGTGCATTCTAGCATGTGAATGCGTTTCTGTTGGGTAGGTACCTAGACATAGAAATGGGGCTTCATTTATTCAGGTGGGTTAATAATTATATGCTGAGTCCCCAAAATGGTTGCTCAAGTTTGTACTCTCTAGAAGTATGTTACAGTTCTTGCTGCCCCACATCCTCACCAATGGTGTATTGTTGTCAGTCTTTTCAACTGTAGCCATCGTGGCCAATGTCTGACGGCATATCATTATGGCTTAATTTACTTTTCTTTCATTTCTAGTCATTGCAAATGCCTTTTGTTATCTTTGTTGGCCATTAAGGTATGATTTTTGTGTGAAATGCCTGTTTAAGTCTTTCACTGGTGTTTTGAATAGGTTGTCAGTCTTCTCCTTATTCATTATAAATTTATGTATAAATTATTTATGTATTATGCATACCAGTTCCTTGTTAAATATATTTATTATAGGGATCTTTTCCCACTCTCTGGCTTGCATTTCCACTTTATTAACTGTGTCTTTTAATAAAAAGAAGTTCTAAATTTCAATGTATGCAACCATTTTACTCATTTATTGAAAAGGTTGTCTTTTCCTGTCTGTCCTGTGGTAATACCTTTTCATAAATCAGATTTGAATTTGAATCTGAACTCTCTATCCCCATTCCAATGGTCAACCTCTCTGATTTTATGTTGATAAAATATTTTTGACTAAACAATGATTACAGCCTTCTAAGAAGGCTTGATTATCTTATAGTGTAGAGTCTTCATCTTAGTTTTATATTTCAACATTAGAAATCATTAGTCTTCTTGGCCCTTTGTGTTTCTATACATACTTTTAAAAAAGTTTATAATTTTCCACAGAAATAAACTGCTAAATTTTATATTGTGATGGCCTAACTACATTGAATATGTACATCAATTTATGAGAGATTTTACTTCTTAAAATTATGGTCATTTTTAATTCATTGGTGTTGTAATATTTTATGTTTTGTCTGAAAAGGTCTTACACATCTTTCAAATAGGTTTCTTGATAAGTGTGTGTGTGTGTGTGTGTTGTTAAGACTTGAAAATAGCATGGTTTTAAAGTATTTTTAAATACTTGGGCGGTGTTGTTCGGTGTTATTTAGAAAAACAGTTGAGTTTTTTATTTTTGTAACTGTCTTACGTATTCAACAACCTTTCTTATTTTACTTACCAACTAAAATAGTTGATCTGAAAATATGTGTGTATGTGTGTGTACAGTCAATTCTCATTATTCACAGATCCCTATTTAGGAATTCACCTACCCACTGAAATTTATTTGTTACACTGAAATGAATACGTGTGGCATATTCATGGTCATTGTGAACAAGTGGAGAAAAATTTGAAACATCGACACATACATTCCCAGATAAGATGGAACAAGACGATACTCTGCCTTTTTGTCTCACCTCTCATACTATAAACAAGTGTCTTTTCATTTTAGTGCCTTTTAGGGTGATTTTATTGTTTAAAATGGCCCTCAAACTCACTGCTAATGTGTATTGAGATTATTTAGTATAATTAGACTGTGATGTGCCTTACAGAAAAGATACATGTCTTAAATAAGCTTTGTTAGGCATGAGTTACAGTATTGTTGGGCATGAGCTTGAAGTAATAAATCATGAATTTATCTTTATATTTGAGATATTTCTTTTCTACATAGTATATATATACATATGCACACATATATATTAAATATTTTCTGACAATATTTGTGATTTAATTGGAGTTTAAGTCCATTTATATTTAATGATTATGATTTATGATTAAATCAAGATTTAATGATTGCTCATATTATGTGATTTAACTGCAGCTTACTATTTATTTTCTATTTATATCACAGATGACTCTTTTTCCACTGGGTTAATCAATTATTTTTATTATACCATTTTAACCTGTATTCATTTATTAATTGTAAGTACTTTCATTATTATCTTAGTGTCTTAGAGATTGCAGCATACATAATTGACTTCTACAAATCTACCTTAAACCAGAACTTTTACCAGAAAATATAAGAACATTAATTTTTTTTTTAATTTATTTATTTGACAGAGAGAGAGATCACAAGTAGGCAGAGAGAGAGAGGGAGAAACAGGCTCCTCACTGAGCAGAGAGCCTGATGTGGGGCTCGATCCCAGGACCCTGAGATCATGACCTGAGCCGAAGGCAGAGGCTTAAACCACTGAGCCACCCAGGCGCCCCTAATTATTTTTTTTTTAAAGATTTTATTTATTTATTTGACAGAGAGAAGGTACCAGCAGGGGGAACAGCAGGGAGATGGAGAAGCAGGCTACTGCTGAGCAGAGAGCCCAATCCCAGGACCCTGGGATCATGACCCGAGCCCAAGGCAGAGACTGAACCACCTGAGATGCTCAACTGCCTGAGCCTCCTAGGCATCCCCAGAACATTAAACTATCTTAGCGCCATTTTTCCTTCTGCATTTTGTAGATTTTTTCATATATTTTAATCCTGCTTAAATTTTGTATCCTACACTATATTATTGTTATTGCTTTCATCGGGGTTCAATAAACTACAGCATATGAGCCAGATTTAGGCTCCAGTTTGTTTATCTATGGCTTGTGAACAATGAATTTTTTTAAATGTATTTTTTTAAATGTTTAATGAAAAGAAGGAAAAATATGCAACGGAGGTCATGTGTGGCCTGCAAAGCCTAAAATATGTGCCAGCTAACCCATGACAGAAAATTTTGCTGATCCATGCTCCAAACTATCAATACTAATTTGGAATAACCAGCAGGTTTAGTTTTACAGAGATCTTTCCTTTTTACATTATCAGGTTCTGCCTTCGATCATGTCTTTCTGCCTGAAGAAGTCCCTTTAGCATATTCTTAGCACAGGTCTGTTGGCAATACATTTTCTCATTTCTGGTAGATATTTTTGCTTCATAAAAAATCCTAGCTTGTCAGTTATTTTCTTTCAGCTCTTGTCATCATTTCTTCTTTAAAGTCAGCTATATGTCTTATTGTTGCTCTTTTGAGGGTAATAGATTTACTTTCCTTCTGGCTGCTTTCACAATTTTTCTCTGTCTTTGGTTTTCTGGTATTATAATATGTTGTAGCTAGTATTTTCTTTGCTTCCTTTTTATTTATTCTGTTTGATATTCTATTTGTAGCATTTCTTGAATCATCAATTTCATTTCTTGAAATAGTTTTGGAAAATTCTCAGCCAGATTTTCTCCAAATGTTGCTCCTAGCCCATTCTCTTTTTTCTGGGACTTCAATTATTTATGTGTTAGAGTATTTCACCAAGTTGCCTATTCTTCTTATGATCTTTTAAATTTTCTATTCCATTCTTAAACTTCAGTATTTTCTAGTGATCAATCCTATGATTCTTTTTCTCCTATATCTAATCTGCTATTAGACTTATTTATTAAACTTTTAAGTTTTTATTTATATTTTTTGTTGCTAGGATTTCCATTTATATGCATGTATGTATGTATGTATAATCTAGTTCTCTGATAAAATTGTCTATTTTTCAGTTATAGAATTTTCCTTTTGGATCAAACATGTAGTTTTTTGTTTTCTGCAATACCTCTTTTTTTCTTGAATATTTTGAGCTTTCTTATTCGACAGTTCATGACCATTACCTCAATTATGGATATCCTGTTAGTTTGTTTACAAAGGCTAGCTACCTCAATTATGGATATCCTGTTAGTTTGTTTTAGGCTAGCTTTTCTTTAAATCATGCTATCTTTTCTTTCATTTTACTGATTATTTTTTTATTGAATACTGGCCATTGTATAGAGGTACCTTGAGGTGAAGGTAAGTGTTATTTTCCACCAGAAAATATTTACATTTAATTCACATAACTGTATGGGAACTAGCAATTCTAAACAATTTCATTTTTAGGAGATGAAGGTGATTTTAATCCGAGATTAAATTTTTGTCAGGCCAGTCTATTTCTGGCTGAAAAGTGGTCTCATCTCTTTGGGTTTCCTTTTCACAAATTTGGGGCTCAAAAAAAAAAATATATATATATAAGCTTTCTGAGGCTTCCTAATAATTTTTAGCTTTATATTTAGTATAATTTTCTAGTTGTTTTCAGTGGGAAGGTCTTTATCATTAGTTATTATTATTATTATTAATCACCTATTCTGTCATTTTAGAAAAGAACTCCTATAAAGGCATTTTTAAAAATATGATCTTCTAATATTCCCAAACAGAAAACAAAGATCATAGACAATAAAAAAAATCTGGAATGCATATATAATACATATATGGTCTGGATTTTTAAAAAGAATGCAAACATATGGATACTTACCAGCCTATACTTTTGTCTCTTTGGTTATTGTTAATATACATTATTGCACTTGCAAGATAAAACACATGAATCAGTCCACTCTCCTGAAAAGGTATTCTGTGAAAAGGATGTTAATTTGATTTAACAATTTTAGGGATGAAGGCTCAATTATAAGCTGATGCCAACATCTAATAACATTAGAATTAATAAATAAGAGTAAAAAGAAAAGGAAAAAAAGACTATTTTTGAATTTGGGACCCTACCAAAAACGATGTAAACAACTGGTCTGTTGAGGAGATGTTTTGACATTTGACTCCGCTCTGATGCTCCGCTGGAACAAGGCATTAAAGATGGCAATCTAGTAGTGATCAAGATTTATCTAAGAGAGTTATTGTTCTCATAGCCAATAACATCCTCCTTAAGGATAACATTTATGGAGATCACAGGACCGCTACTGATACTGTTACTTCCTTTTTTATACACTGCCTCCCCAGGAAATAAGCTACCTGGAAAAAAAAACCCCAGCTTTTTAATGAATATATGTAGTGTGCTAATCTGTGAGAGAAGTTCTTTATATTATTGAAGTAGAACTTCCTATGAGCTATGCACTAGTCCTGGCGTATACACTATGGTAGAGTAATACAGGGAAGTCAAGGGTTGTGAGTTCTGACTAAAGCAAATATCCATAGTGGAACCCAGAGATACCCAGGAAATCAGGATATTTACATGATATCAGATATGGAGACATATTAGATCTTAAGGGGAAAATTCATGTAGAAGGATCTTTTAAATGTCTTTCACACCTTTCCTGTAACTCTTGGGTATGATTCCCCTGATCTCATTTGTGTTTCATTTATTCTATACCAGGTCACCCTTTTCTTCTTTCTCTGATCAATTCTCAGTCTGGAATAAAACTAAAGGCATGAGTAGATGAAGAAACATTCACCAGATGCACTCACCTTCCCACATGTGATTCTAGCAAGAAGTTTAAACATTCATGTCCATTATGTTGATGTATTGATTCATGATATAGTTAAACAGATGATGCAGCATATCAATTATATCATCGTGAAAGAGGAGATGACCTGTAGACTTGATGTTAACACTAAGATAAAGTGTGGTCAACAGAACTAAAGCTGGGTCTATAAAAGTACAGAAAAACAGATCACACCATGGTCAATACGAACAGAATACTGTATTAAGGATAGCGTTGGTTTTTAACTGTTATCACTAATGCTAATGGCAACAACAACTGGGATGAGTATTTGCGGAAGTTCTAGACAAAGGATGAAGTTAGTGTGTTGTGTGGATCAAGTACCTTCCATAAAGTAAGAAAGTACCATATTCAACCTGACAAACCACTCACACAAAAACTTGTATGTTATAGAATGTTAAATGTTAATTAATAAAAACTACTCAAAGTGAGTATATAACCAATGAAAGACACTGACTAGAAGGGTGGGAATAAAATGGAATGGCTTCTTAAAACTGTTGAGTCAAGTTTTAGAAAAATGTGATAGAGGGCTTGGTACAATGGAGAGCAAAAATTGATCAAGATAAAATAAGCAATGGCTCAGTTTGAAGAGATATAAATAATGTTAAAGAATGACCAAAATCATTTAGATAAAAAAAGGGAATTGGAATGTGTGATTGCTAATTTGTATGAGTTTGGTGATGGGGGTGAGATTTTCATGACCAGTTGTGATTATTGTTACATAATATGAATATGGGAATATATGCAGATAATGTGTTATGTCTGTCTTCTAATACACTTAATTCAATTTGGCAGGTCATTTAAATAATATGTATGTATACTAATCTTACTTGAATTTATAAGAAAACACTTTTTATTAAAACAATGCATCTGGTGGTCTGGTATTCCCACTTGATTCAAATCCATAGAGATTCGAATGAAAACTGTTACACAGTGATATGGAGAGGATTCCCTTACATTAGTAACTAACGGTGCCACAGTGGTCCATGTGAACTGTACTTTTTTTTTTTCCTTACCTCCATGGTGAAATAAATTAACATAAGGTTTTATAATAAATGGCATGGCTTTGTTTTTGTTTCTATGTTTCATTACTTAATAATACATTTCAGTGGGCTCCTCTGCCTATCTCATCCTGAGTCTTTTATGTGTCCCATGAAATGTTCTTGCCATTCCAAGAACGGCAAAGCAGCTGTTGGAAGCACTTGATATTGCTCAAACAATGCTCCAGCGCACTCTGTAATTTCATAAAAGTCAGTCAAGGGAGGGTGGAGCTCTTAGACGTGCATAATGGGAACTTTTCCTATAAAGAAAAATGGGCACCATTGCTCTGCCATTTGCATATAGATTTCCCCCCTACTGCTACCTGAGAAAATTAAGAGCTTCCACCCTATCAGTTTCTTAAACATGTTCTTGAGAATGTCCACATTTATGTCAGCACTTTTTCGACATCCTAATGATGCTTTTGCGAGGACTATGGCATCTATATGGCTTGTTACCAGCTTAATGAAAAGTTGCTTTAGGTGTCAAAATAAATCTAAGAATGTTCTACACTTTAGCTGACTGTAATATATCATCATGGCCTGCTTAAGTAGTATAAACTGCAACATGATAAAGCAGCTAACAAAAACCTATGAGAACCAGTAGCTGGGATAATGGGCATTCAGTGTAAGGATAATATAGCAGCAATAAAAATTTCAATAACCAAAGGTTATATACCATACTTTTTAATGGAGTTCTTGGCTAACTGAGCTTTCTTCAACTGTAGACACTTGGGTAGGGTGATTCATTACAAACATTCCTCTGAATTTCTTCCCACTTGGAATATTAGTGAACAACTTCCTCAGGTCTTGAGATTCTTTTTTGTTGTTGTTGTTTAAATTCTACTTTTTGGAAATTGGATTGTGCCTTAGCTGTACTCACAGGTAAAGCTGCAAATTGGTTTTCCCTAAAAACAGTAGACTCACCAATTTTGTGATTTTTTTTAAGTGAAAATACTATTTTCTATAAACTGAAAGACAGAGCTCTAAGACTGACAAGTGGGCACATCCCATGTCTACCCACAGTCATTTGTTTGATGATTGTTTGGTGACTTCTTTCTTGTAGACTGAGGTCTCACCATTTCTGAAACTCACACTGTAATATCCTGCTGTCGCACTTGACGTCATGGTACATGGTCTTTGTTAGGGCTCTCCTTCATCATCACAACCTGCTGAAGTCCTACCCATTTGTTCTTCCCCATCCACTGCCTGTATCAAACAACTTCATTTCTGTGAAAACTTCTCTGATAGCCTCAGCCAGAGGTTGAGGTTTTCCCTTTTCCACGTGAATACCTGTGGAAGGACTGTCGTAGCCATGCTAGTCCTTCAGTCACTAATTGGGTCGGAGTTTTCTCCCTGCTGAAGAAATCTTTGTAACCAACACAATGCTTGCAGTTGATTTGCTAAAGGAAAGTTACAGTATGGGATGATTTTGTAAAGGATATGGTCTTTACATTCCTTACTAACTTAAAACTGAGAAACATAAAATAATTCTTCAATCTTTTGGTATTTCCCAGGCCTTTAATTTGAATATAAATCTGGTTTTTGTAATCTGGTTATTGTTCTTGTATGCACTGTTCCCTAAAAATGCCATCTATGATTTTCATATTGAGGCTCTTTAAAGATTCATTTAGTTAGTTTAGAGAGAGAAAGGGAGTGACGGGGCAGGGCAGGGAAGGGACAGAGGGAGAGGGAGAGAATCCAGAGCAGAACTCTCAGTCAGTGTGGAGCTGGATGTGGGGCTCAAATCCATAACACTGAGATCATGACCTGAGCCGAAACCAAGAGTTAGCCGCTCAACTGATTGTGCCACTCAGGCTCCCCCATATGGAGGCTCTTTAAAATAGAGCAACATCTTATATACACTTGCGTAAAAATCTGAAGGAAAAATATGTATAGACTCTTACATTTTTTTCCTCAAATATTTATAGTTGTCCTGCCCTGACTGAAACTGACAGCAGCACTATGTGGTGGCTCTTTTTGTAACTAACAAATTGACTTAATGATCCTTTCTAAGGCATTGTATTAGTGTTCTATTGCTGCATAGCAAGTTACCCCAAACTTAGCAACTTAATATAACACACGTTTGTTATCTCACAGGTTTTGAAGGTCAGGACTCCTGCCATAACTTAGTTGGCTCCTCTGATCTGAGGCTCACAAAGCTGCCTCAAGTCGTCAGCCAGTCTGTATTCCCATCTGAGGCTCAACGAGGGAAGAATCCTTGTTGAAGCTTCTTCAGGTTGTTGGCTTAATTTATTTCCTTGTGGCTTTGTGACTGAGGGCCCTGACTTCTTACTGGCTGTTTTCTGGAGGAGCCTCCAAGTCATAGAGACTGCCTACAGCTTCTACCACATGGCTCTGTCCATAGGTAGTTTACAACATATCGCTTTGCTTTTTAAGGCCAGCATAAAAATCTCTATCACTAGCCTGCTAAGATGTAGTTTTGTATAATGTAATATAATCAAAGGAGAAACATGCCATCACCTTTGCCATATAACATAACGTAATCAAGGGTATGGCATCTCCTCATCTTTGTCATAGTCTGTTAGTTAGAACAAAGTCAGAAGTTCCACATTCACTTAAGGTGAGGGATTATATTAAGAGTATGACTCACTGGGAGTCACTTTATGGTATGTCCATCACAAGCATTAAAATTAAATTATTTCTCTTAGAAATAATAACACTCTTTTTGTATTCATCCGTAGTCAGCTTATCTAATACATAATTAAATTATATGAATACCACATTAAATGACATAAGCTGATTTGGGAATAAACACAGCTGGGTCTTGGGAAGTACACAACTGAATTGATATAAGAGGAAGTTTTCAGTCTTTGTAGGATTCCATCAGTGTGTTTTACAGAAAGAATGGACATAGTCTATAAAGCCAATGAGTCCATGTAAATGGAGTAGTCCAGAGATTTTCAGTGAACTGGTTTGTAATCCACGTGAGGTTATGACCCGTGATTTTATGTGCATACATATGCACACACACAGTACACACTGTGCCTTGTATATACCAAGTTCTCAATAAATAAGGATGAGGTAAAAGAAGCTGGTCATGCATTGCAATAGAAGTACCATACAAAGGATTTAGAGGAAGTAATTGCAAATACAAAATGATGAAAATTTGATATATACAAGCAAATCATAACATATTGGAGCTAATGGAAGTATTATGTGACATCTATGCTAGGTCTCTCTTTTTATAAATATGGAAACTTAGACCAAAAGAAATAACCAATGACTTGACATTTTGTGCCTATTTTATTTATAAATTCACCATAATAAAGGAAGAGAGAGAGATGAACAGAGTGCTGGAGATCATGATGAAACACATGCATGATCAGGTTGAAAGTAGAGATTTGTGGAAGGTTAAATGTACTGGAGCTGGGCCAGAAGAATTGGGATAGAGAAAGGGAGAAACCTAAAAGAAAGCTTAGTCCTGATGGAAGACACAGAATTTGCTAAGGCGTGAAGACATGAAAATTTCGTAGTTAACTCAGAAAACATAAAGTTCACAATCTTATTCTAGAGAAAAGAATATCTTGAAGGAAGTTGACATATATGGTCTAAGTGAAATTTCAAAGGGACTTAGACTCCATGCAAAGTGGTAAAAATAATATTTTCACATATATAGTCAGGATTCATGAGGTTTGTAGGTAAAAATATGTTCATGGGTGTGAGGAATACATTTAAAGATACAGTATAAGAAATGAACTGCAGAAGTATTATATGGATGAAATATACTACAAACCCAGATATGTCCCTCATCTTGGGTGACCAAAGTAGGAGTGGATGGAAAATCCAACTGGAATAAAACTCAAGGCCCAAGGTTCTTAAAGGAGCATAATTGTGAATCCTCAGAGGATAAAGGCAATAATAGAAATGAGCTAAAACAAAACAAAAGAAAACAAAGCAAAAAAACTTTCATTGACATCGTGGGCATGATTTGGACATCAATCAGTGATGGTGACAGGTAATGAGAGTAGTATAATAGGAGATGGGCTTTCAAGAAAAGGTGGTCAGGGAGAGGAGGAACTGGGTGAGTAACATCCAAGGAACAGCCATGTAGACACAAGAGAATTTCCTTCTCTAGGAGAATGCCTGTAGGAGAATGAAAAGTTGTCACTTAGAGGTCAGAAGAAATGGTGTTTTCAAAAGAAAAGTTAATATTATAGTGTAGTTGAAAAGTAGAAGTAATCTTAAGAATAGTTGAGAGATAAAGGACTTTGGTTAATGAAAGAGAAGATCCTGTGTAGCACAGGTTTAGAAGTTGGGGCAGATGGATAAGATTTTAAAAAATTACAGTCAATTTCCAAACTTGGGACGCCTGGGTGGCTCAGTGGGTTAAAGCCTCTGCCTTCGGCTCAGGTCATGATCGCAGGGTCCAGGGATTGAGTCCCACCTCAGGCTCTCTGCTTAGCAGGGAGCCTGCTTCCTCCTCTCTCTCTCTCTCTCTGCCTGCCTCTCTGCCTACTTGTGATCTCTCTCTGACAAATAAATAAATAAAATCTTAAAAAAAATTTTTTTCAAGCTCGTAATACATTCAAGGTCCTCTAGCTATGTACAAACACCATATCAAATAGTTATATGGCCTATAGCTAAAGGTAAATATCCATTACTTGTGTCCTCACCATAAGACATACAGCTTGTTTAAACTTCAACTGGATCACATCATTAAACCAGCATTAGTTCATCATTGTCATGTTTCTGAAAATGTGATTTTTTACTGTGGAGTCAGCAAAGATACTAACTTAGATATTTCATGTGCAAACTCTACACACTGTCTCTCATCTTCATAAGCCCACCATATCTGTGTGTAAATCTACATAATACTTACAAAACAAGGATGGTAGGAATTTTTTTCATGAGATATTGAAGCCATCTGATGACAGGGAGAGCTCAATCCTGCCGCCCTCTCCTCCACTTTAACTCTTTCCCGCTCCCAATCCAATCTACCCTTTCTGTATTTCCATTAAGCTTTCCTGCTCACCTTCATCTTTATCTGATGACCCTTTACCACTCCTTTAGGATGATGTTCCATCAATAATGCCATTACTTATTTCATCAGTTTTCTTCCAAGTTGACTTCTCCCTGTCAAGGAACACACCAGCTCGGTTCTCTCCCATTCTAGAAAATTCCATATTTAAACATATTACTTCTTTTGGCTCCACTTTATCTATTTTAATATTCAGTCATTCTTGAAAGAGCTGTCCACACTTTATCATCAGAAATTTACTTTGGTTTTCATCTAAGTTGTTTCTCTCAGTGAGGTGGTCAGAACCATTATATTTGGAAAAATCTAAGTCTTCTCTTGAGAGTTCTCCATAATGCTTTTAATGATTTTTATCTACTTACTGTGGGTTATTTTTTGGCCCATTGTCCTATAGTATTTTAGACTTAGAATGGATTAATATTGAATTTTAAAACTTTCCTATGCTTTCCATTTCTCATTGGTTCACCCCTTTGTTCTCTAATAGACCTAAACCATAAGGCAACTCACATTTATTTTATACAATTAGACTATTGTTTGCCCATATTATGCCTTGACACAAGTGAATGGGAAGCTCCCAGGAGAACAAAAGAGAACACTCTGTTAGACTTCTGAGGAAGGGAGAGTGGGATTCTCTAACTATAGTTAAGGTCTTGCCATCTTCCAGTGCACCTCAGCAAATCACATTATAATAGTCTCTTCATTGATTTACTTGAATTAATTCCTCTTAACCTTTGTTGTTGTTTTTGTTTGTTTGTTTGTTTGTTTACTGCTGGATCTCCAGTCTCTAGACTAGCACCTAGAATATGTTAGGCATCTGATAAATATCTGTTGAATAATGGAATAAACAGCAGATTTCTTTTTCTACACTCTATTTTCCCTCTTAGCTAAATGGGGAGCCTTTTATAATGATAACTCTCACTCATTCTGTTATACAGGTATTCCCTCTTTCGAAAGCTCATATTTTGCTACTTCACTTTTACGAAAGACCTATGCTAGAACCTTTTCTTTTTTTCCCTAACAGAAAGAAATCTGAAGAGGATTTTCACTTTTACCAGAAAAGGCAAAAAGCAAAAATAGCTTTCAGCCTTTGTTTTGCAGGAAGCAGTTCTAGAGGTGGTGACACCTCGAGGAGCACGAGTGGCCCCACCAAGCTCCTTCCCCAGGAATTACACTCAACATTTCAGGATCAGCTGCCAGAGCTTTGAACTGTGTCTGTGAGCATCTGTGCTTTATCTCAGTTGATTTTTGTGCATCTGTTAGCAAGATGTGTCCTAAGGTGTCAGAAAAACCTAAGAGAGGTTATTTTTGGGGTCTGAGAACCTCAACAACTTTTCCATGTAAATTACTATTAATTGCTTCTTCATTTGATGCTCTTTTGGCTTATGACAGTTTTCATAGGAACACTCCACATCCAGACAGCGGGGAAACCTGCAGTTTCACTTTCAGATTCTTCTTTTAATCAGGTTGGTTTGATACTTAGTTTCTTTATCTTTCTGGTTGCTTTGTCTTTTTCCAGGAAGGCATTTTCGCAAAAATAGGGTCAACTTTCAGCCTCCCTGAAGCTACTTCTCAGGTTAGGATACCCCTCCATCCTCATAACCAACGACTGTCTTCTCTTTCATTGAAGACAGGTAGGCATGGAGGTGCAAAAAGCTGTATAAATAATTAATGGAATGGAGACACTTGGATGCATAATTCAATTGTATTAGACAAATAGATCAGATATGTTAGAGCCACAGCACTGGCAATAGATGGGAGACCTCGTCAGTACTACTAAAATACAGGGCCCAGAGACGTACTGGTGTTACAAGTCGGATGAATTACTGCGACCAGCCGCGATATAATAACGGTATGAATTATTGAATTGGCATCTTCCTGAGACAGCTTTGGTCACAGCCTTGCTATGTTCTGGAGATGATAGAAGGAGATTTGTGTGATGTAAATTTATAATCAAAGGGTGTTCAGGATGAAAGATGACCTCCAAGGTTATGAACCTGAGCTGGAGACTGCATCATCACATGAAAAAGGCACTGTAAAATATGAAGCATTCTTCAGTTAGTACTTGAAAGCTAAAGAAACTCTACTCCCTTGCAAATTTAACTCTAGGAAAGTTTCAGATAGGCAGGGATAGAATGTAAAATACCAAGATAATCATGCTTTCAGTGACTGAAGTGAGAAAAGTAGTTCTGGGCAGTATCAGCTTACACATATTTCCTGAGATTATGCCTAAGAAAGAATTAACAACTAATTAAAACATTTGGACTCTGAACAGCACAGAAACCTACCCCTGTGTGTGTGCACGCGCACACACACACACACACACACACTCCACTACCCTGGCAATTGGATAATTGGCATCCCATATAGGGTTAGAATATTTTGTTAATATCCAGGTTGTTTCATTATGGCTAGATCAAATGGATGTTTTTATTTTGGAAAGTCACCTGAAAAATACACTTCTGACCCTGCCGACCTCTTCTTCTGAGCTTAGCTAGCTGTGTAAGAGGAACCCAGACACACTGGGGGCACCTGCCTTTGCCACCACTGCTTGACATGCTGAGTGATGGAGATGGATCTGGGAGACAGAAGCTCCTTCCTGAAAACAAAGTAGTCTTTAAAAAGGGCTGTTAAACTGCTGTCTCATGTTTGATTATTCTGTCCTCAGTAAAGTCCTTTATTTTTTACTACCAAATGGTCATTTTTATGGATGACATTATTTTAGTCCAATGACTGTTTCAAGAAACAATAGGTCAAAAGCAGCAAAGTATAGACCAGAGAGAGAACTGTGGAGAAAATTACCCCAAATAATAGACCATGGCCAGTTCAGTCCACGGAGCATCCTCCAGCAAACTGTGTCAGATATTCAGGGAAAATTTAGGGAAAATCTCTTATAGACATGGTTTTAATTTAATGTAATGAAATAGTAATGCATAGATTTATACCATGCAATAAGACATTTTTATGTCTATACATAATTTCAAATTACATATGAAAAATACAGTAACTCAAATTAATGCATTTCTAACATATGATCAATTGCATTGCATTTCCTGGCTGTTAAAATTGTGTTTTATAGCATCAATAACAAATGTAATAAAATGTATTTCCTTATTAGGTCCCTCATCTTTTTTTTTTTTTAAGAAAGGCAATAACCTAAAATTGTTATCTTCAAAGTTACTTTTTTAAAAAAAATGACTTAATTGTTCTTATATTGTGTAATAAAGAGAAAAGACGGTATTGACAAAATTAATTAAAAAAAAAAAAACCCCACACAATTTTGTTCTTTTATTTTCTTCCAAGACAACAAAGATGCATCAAAGACAATTGAAAAATAGTCTTGGAGAAGGGAATTATTATTACTTATAGAGTGTCAGAATCAATAAAATAGTACCTCTTGGTTTATTGACTTGAAGATATTTAAATCACTGCTCTTTTATTTTTAAATATTATTTTCAGAATTTTATTTACTTAAATAGAAATTGTTTAAAACTTATGCTGAAAAGAGTGGGTATCTAGCTTGCCCTGTATTCTGTCATTTCCAGTGTAGATAAGGTGTTCCTTTCTGTTACTCTCAAGGAGGCTACCAGCTGTCCTTTCATCCTCCCCCTTTACTATTCTCCAAGCTAGTAACAAAGTACACTTTCTTATTCAAGAAAAGGGGAGATAATTCAATAAAATAACTCACAAAAGAGGCTACAGATTTCTCACTCCTAAACAACTGGGGAATTGATTTTGATTTAGATTGAGAGTCAAACTAATTTTTTAAATTTTATTTTTGAGACACCAAATGTTTATTCAGTGCAACCCATGACTTGCTGTATCATGTCATCTACTGGAATACACGACTGTAACCGTTAGGAAGTAAGTAAACATCCACAAAAGCTTCTTTGTGCAAAAAATCCAGGACAAAAACAAATATGGCATGAGACACGGGATTAAGTATTGGATACTATAGTTCTCGAAGCTTTAATTTTATGCATTTTTAAAAAGAAAATAAACCTGCCGTGAAGGTCTACCATGATTGACTTGAAATCACTTTCCCTGGCCTATCTATGCATGGGATTGCTGTCATCGTAAGTATCAGGGAGCTTGTGTCCTGCACCCACCATAGGCAATGTCCAATACTACATGCTGAAATCATGTGGGGTATCAAATTCAGTTTTGGAGGAAAAAAATCTTACACATGAAAAGACTAATAACAATGCATGGTAATAGACAGTAAAAGTCATAATGAAGACCCAAGATAGAATGCATAGTACGAAATTTGTTTTAAACTCCATTTTTGGAGTGTTTTAAACTCCACTGAAGAGGAATTTTCCATCTTACTCTTATTTTTTGTTCCCAAATATAGATTCGTGTTTGGAGTATTTCCTTTATTGGTGCATCGTTTTGAATTGCCAAGTTGTATGAACACACGTTTTCTCCATGCACTCATTAAAGGTGGCTAACGTGCTCACCTCCTAGGAGCAAACATTTTCTAGATTCATTGGTTTCTCAGAAACCCATGGATGAGCCTGGCAATTGACATCTTTAAATTACTGATGACCTGTAGTATTAATCCTTTCACCTTGCTAAGGCATGCCTGCTCGGCCATGGTAATCAGGGTTTTTTGGCTCATCATAATCCCATTAACAAATTGAAAGATAGAACAAGAATTTTTTTACCAATCCCTCTGACAGGAAGCAGTGCAAAGGGGTTATAATTATGGATTATGTCTTTTATTATACATTGGAGCAAGCACACATTAGCCTAATTAAAAACACAGTGTGAATATTCAACTGCATCGAGCTGCAAATGTTTAAGGCTGTCTGTAACAGCTGAAAATATATTTTGGTCTCATAGCAAACCTTGTCAAGTTGTGTGGAAAACTGAGTTCAAGAATGGAGGATTGCACATTTTTCTGTTGGCAGATTTCCTGAGACCTCACCATGTAAAACACTTGCTAATCTGGGTGTCAGAGAGAGAAAAACACACCTGAATGAACCACAGGATTAGAAAGTGACACTATGCTGAGGTTTACTCATGTAAAGTTAGATATTCAGCTTCACTGACTCTCACAATATGGTTTGGACTACCATTAGAAGAATCCATGAGTGAGTAGAAGTCTGTCCTGGACCTGGGCAGAAAATACTGATTCAACATCTTAAGAAGCTACCTTTTTGTCAACTTCGGAGACATTGGCTTAGAATCATAGAATTGTAGATCTAGATTAGCATACTTGGGCAATACAATCCAACTTTTTGAAATTAGGAGATCTGGCAGGGGAAATGACCTGTGCCACAAATATTTGGTCAAGCTGCTCTTGACTTATTGACTTAATTTTGGTGTAGAGGTATAAATATGTCCATCACATATGGACACTCACATCTGGACCAAAACTAAACATAAGATCACTGAGCATGGTCAGTAGAAATATATCCCTTCAAACATGATACATGACAAGGAGAGCTCCATGAATACGATATATGCTGTCATCTGCTTGTATTGGCAACAAGGTAACTAGGCCTCTGTCATGGCATTGAAACAGGGTTGGATTTTCCCTAAATGTGCTTCCTAAACATACATTTAATTTCATTCCTGCTCTACATCTCTGTTCTGAGATGCCATCATCGTTCATCTAGATAACAACAGCCTCCTCACTGATCACCTGTTTTCATAGGTGCCTACCTTTAACTCATTCTCCACGAAGCTGTCATAAAAATATTCCTGAAACACAGATCTCATTAGCTCTTCTTCCCATTGCTTCCTAATCACGCCAAAATGGATACCACACCCTTTACCATTCCTCTTAAAGTCAGGTCAGCTCTGCTGACCTCCTCTTTGTCTGCTTTGCTCCAACTGCCCTGGTTGTCTGTATTTTCCACTTAAGTACTAGGTTATTTCCTGTCTCAGCAACTTTGAATCAATATTTTTTTCTTCCTGGAAAACCTTTCCTTTTCCTTCTGGAATAATCCACACTTCTCTGTATCTTGCAAGCTTCAGCTTAGATATTTCATCAAGGAATTCCTGTTTCCATCTCACAACTGTGCTCCACCTTTGAGGCAAGGCATCATGTCATCTGCTTTCTGGAGGTTCTTATGATCATAATTTATACAGTTTTCTGCATGACTATTAATTGAATATTCATCTCTCCTGCTAGATTAAAAGTTCCATGAGGTCCCAGATCTGGTCTGGTCTTTTTTTTTCATCACCCTGTTGCCAGCATAGAGCATAGTGCCTCCACATAGCACAGAGGGTAATAATAAGTAGGTGGAATGAGTGAATGAATGGGCATCAGGTGGCATCTCATGCCAGCCACACACATTGGGTAGAAATTCAATTAAATCACATTTCTGGGATGGCAGGGTGTTTGCACATCCTTTTCCATCTACTTGGAATTACCTTCCTTTCCCTTCACTTTAGCTCTTCTTAGCCTTCAGAGCCTAGTACAAACATCACTTTATGATGAGTCACACCGCCAGACTAGTTCTCTCCATTGAATTCAAGTGGCATTTTTCTATTTCCATTTAGAGCATTTTTAAATAATTATTTTACATTTAATTGTGCAAAAGTTGGATCATTCTCTTGCCTGCACTTAAGCTTACCGACATGGAGGTTCTCAGGACAGTGACTACTACATTGTAGGCTCTAGAAAATGTTTGTGAAATGGACAAAAAGATACATGTTCAGGAAGTTTCTTTTTGATACCAAGATGTCCACTGTGAGAAGAGCTGTTACTCCTATAAGAATGGTCATGTATGTGCATGTTTAAGTTTAACACTAGCCGAAGCAGTCCAGATCTCAGGCAGAGAGTTCACTGTTCTACTGAGTAAAGATTCTTTGATGTACATATTTAAAAGCAAACCTATATTTCTTATGTTGACTCACGGTCTATTTACTGGCCCAGGCTCCTCAGGGGTCTGTGGGAAGGGTCACTTCCTTTTGTTCAGTCAGAACCCTCACGTTCAGTTATTCACTAACTTACCCACTTGTCACTTGGATTCACGGGAGGATAGAGTTCACAGGCAAGTATATCCCACAAACGTTCTGACAGCCTCTGTAAGGCCAATAGACAGAAAGGAGGCTGCCACCAGGTCATATTAATGACTTCATTTACACATGGCCTAAACAAGAAAACTAAGAAAAGCCATCTGGCATAGATGCTGAGAAAATGCCTCAGGAGATCGTAATAACCCTCCCTCAGTATTCTTTTCTCCAGGGTAAATGACCCAATTCTTCCAGGATTTCTTAATAGAGTTTATTCTAGGGTACTACATTTCCTGGCCACACTGTTCTGAATTATAGGAATAAGTAGTTCCTTCTAAGCCATGTAATTTTTACCTCTTATCAAAAAGGAAGGGACCTAAACACACAAAATCATGAACTATCAGAGCCTTAATGATATGTAGAGAACATGTAAGTGCTTCTTCCCTTTAATAATGAGGAAACCAAGGCCTAGAAGGGCTGTCTGACTTAGACGAGGTCTCCCCAGTAGGGATAATGATTGCCTCCCAGGTACTCATGTGTTTGAGTATAACATCTCATAAATCTGTGTTTCTATGAAGAAAAGATGTTTTTGATATCCACCAGGATCTCTAGTTTCCTGACTGTCATTGACTTGGCAATGGTATTTTAAACATATCTTTGTCATTCCTTAATGACCAATTGTCTAAACAGTTACTTAAACTGGTGGTGTCAAAATCTGTCTATGATTCTGTTAGATAGTAATTACACTTATCTTTCCTTACATATGTATGCTGATGAGCCTTGGCTATCGGTAAAAAATACATATTGCAAAATGCAGAGATATAGTTTTTAAATAAAGAGGCTTATGATTTTCAGGCTTGACTATTTTAATACTCAATAAGTAACCCTTTATGGCATAAGTATACATCAACTACTGTCATCATTATTTTGATGCAACCATTATTTATGACCTTTTTATCATTCTAAATGGTATTTCAAAATGGGGTTTAAGAAATTTATGATGCTTCAAGACTGATGGCTTTTCATGTGACACTGAAGTTTGTCCTTCGTGAGAATGGGAATGGGTGTGGAGATAACTTTTTAATTATCTTTAATAATTATTATTTCTAAAGGAAATCACAGAATATCTAGGATACAACAAAACATGTAGAATTTCATGCACATTGAAACCACAGTATGATACCACTATGCAGAAGTTAAATGTATGTATTGCTACATACAGAAATTAAAATGGAAGAAGTTAAAAAGACTTTATGTACAAAATGAGGGTGAATATGTGGAGGGACTGGAACTCTTATACACTACTGAGAGGAGTTTAAATAATTCAATCCCTTTGGGAATGACTTCAGCAGTTTCTTAAAAAGTTAAACATACACCCATCAGAAGAGCCAGTCATTTCACTCCTGGTATTTTTCAAAGAAGAATGAAAGTTTATGTCCACAACAATGGATTCATGGGTGCTCATAGCATCTTTATTTGTGATAACCTCATATTAGAAACAACATAAATGTCCCCCAACAAATGAATGGATAAACAAACTGTAATATATTAGTACAATGAAGTATTATCCAGCAACAAAAAGGAATGAACAACTGATACATGCAGCAACATGGATGAATGTCAAAATGATTGCACTGAGTGAGAACTGGACACACAAAGAAAGTATAGAAAGTATATCCTGTGTGATTCGGTTCATATAAAATTCTAGGAACTATGAACTAATGTACAGTGGCAGAAAGTACATCAGTGGTTTCCTGGGGAGGGACGGGAGAGTATGGGGTGGGGCAGAAAGGATGGGATACAATGGGTTATAGAGGCCTAAGGAAACTTTTGGGAGTGATAGAGATGTCTACTATTTCCATTGTGGTAATTGTTCACAAAATATCCACTTATATTTAAATATCTAATTCCTGCCAATTGTGCCTCAATAAAGCTGTTAAAATAAACTAAATAATTTCGTAAAGCTATAATTATTATTAAACAAAAAATATGAATTAATCAGCTCAACGTGTTAGAAAATAAGGCATTAATTTAGTGCTATCAAAGTAATTGAAAGAAAAAAAGTATGAGAGCTGAAATGAAAGAAATATAAATTTTTGAAAATTGAAGTTGATAAGTAAACCAGAAGGAGATTCTTTGTATTAAGAAAAAATGTTTCCAATGTGCATAACAAAGAAAACATTAAAAAGTAGTAATACATGCATTTAAGAATTAACAAAAAGGAGGAAGGCTTAGTTTTAATAAATGAGTCATAAGAGAGAAATTTGTCAAACCCTGTAAAAATAATGTTGGAAATGTAAATCACTAGAATAATATTCTAGGAAAATTAAAAATGACAAAGTTGACTCCAAAAATGATTTTTAAAATGAAAAAACAAAATTCAACCATGGGGGGAAAATAAATTTAATAAAGAGCAATTTTTTTTTTAATTAGGGTTAGTTTTTTCTACGGGTGTTTTTTTCAAAACTTTACATGCATTTCCTATGAAATTTTTACTTTTTATAAATATATGGCAAAACCATTATTATTTAAAAAATTTAAGATTGGCCAGGAGCAAATAACACACCAGTGGAAACAAATACTGAAGGACCTCCTACGGACATAGACAAAGAAAATAAGTCAGTTGCAAAGGGAGAAAGTTATATGGACAAAATATAATTAAAATATTAAATAAATATTTCCACTCTTTGAGGAAACTATATACTATATTTTGTATTCACTGAATAAATAAATAATAAAAAGATTGACCAAGTTTTGTGCTGTGTGTGGCAATCCAGGGAGGGACACCACCTACATTCTTGCTTTCTTCTACTCTTCATAGGACAGTGAATGGTGCATTGCTAGAGGAATATTTGGCAAAATAAATGTGTTAAAATCTATGAAATCTTTGAATCTTAAATTTCTCTATTAGGACTTAATCTTTAAAATATTGTTAAGAAGGAATAGATATGGGGAGCCTGGGTGGCTCAGTGAGTTAAGCCTCTGCCTTCAGCTCCGGTCATGATCTCAGGGTCCTGGGATCGAGTTCCGCATCAGGCTCTCTGCTTGACAGGGAGCCTGCTTCTCCTCCTCCTCTCTTTCTGCCTACTTGTGATCTCTCTCTGTCAGATAAATAAATAAGAACTTAAAAAAAAAAAAAGAAGAATAGATATGAATGCACACATTTGTTCATGGCATCATAGTGTATATTTGCAAAAGTTTACCAAAAGACCAAATACCTTCTTATGGGCACTGGTTATAAATTATAGGTATCCATAAACGTTGGTATGTTAGGTAGCCATTAATCATGATACAGATATGTATTTTATTGGCATGGAAAGATATCTTTCAGTATTAGTGAGTGAAGACGCCTGGGTGGCTCAGTCAGTTAAGTGTCTGCTTTCGATTCAAGTCATAATCTTTGATCTTGGGGTTCTGGGATCAAGCCCTGAGTCAGGCTCCCTGCTCAGTGTTGAGTCTGTTTCTCCCTTTCGCTCTCTGCCCCTACCCCGGCTCACATATGCTCTCTTTATCAAACAAATAAACAAAAATTCGTATATAAAAAAATACTTTAGTGAGTGAGAAAGGGTATATTTATATTTTTAAATATTATTTGATTATGTATACACACATACATTCACTCACCTATAGATTTTTCAAAATTTCTAATATGCTTTAGAGCAATAGGAGGATGGTTATAAAATATTTTCAAAGAGAAGCTAACAGCATTATAATAATTGATAAGATTCAGGTAATATTTCTCAATATGTTTTTTATACTTTTTAGTCTTTTAAAAAATAATGACTTAGGGGCGCCTGGGTGGCTCAGTGGGTTAAAGCCTCTGCCTTCGGCTCAGGTCATGATCCCAGAGTCCTGGGATCGAGCCCCACATAGGGCTCTCTGCTCCGCGGGGAGCCTGCTTCCCTCTCTCTCTCTGCCTGCCTCTCTGCCTACTTGTGATCTCTGTCTGTCAAATAAATAAATAAAATCTTAAAAAAAAATAATAATGACTTAAAATACTTAGTATTATCATGGGAAACTATTTTATTTGGGGAACCATTAAATGAAATATTTGAGTAACTCTTACTCTCTGAGTTCTGCCCACAAGGGTAAATGATTCTGATTTGATTTTGTGCATCTTGTTAACCTATCCAAGGAATTAGCAAGCAGGCGCCGAGGAAAGGGAGCTGCTGGGTGTGGAGACGGTTCAAAGGTGGGGGTTTGGTGGAGATTGCTACTTGCTGAAAGGTGCTGATGCTACACTGCAGAATTCTTCAAATGCATTTGTGAGAAAATGAGATAAAAAGAAACTCAGGTTTTTTTTTTAATTTCTCTCAAAACCATGAATTTATCTAGGTCTGTGAGTATAAGGTGTTTACAGAAATTAAAGTTTTCAAGCCACTATTGATTGTCACTTATTTCTCCTTCCTTTGAAAGGAACCTTAGAGTATGGGGATTGGTAGAAACATGTAAGAAGTCAGAGTGACATGTGGAAAAGAGTCTACATGGAGGTCCATTAGGAAAGTCTTTGAAAGCTGCTAGCAGATTCTGATCCCATGTTAAAAGGTTGCCTTTCTGTTAACCAGTAATCCCACATTCTAAACCCAAGCCCTAAGTTGAAATCAGAGAGTCATTGAATATGATTGTGAATATGAATATGATTATGTGCTTCCCTTATAGAAACAGCCATGCAAGTGAGCACGGGGAAAGGATTGTTCTATGTCATCCTAGAGATGTGGAAACATGACTCACTTACCTAAAATAATTAGAGAATAATGCAAAATAGTGTGGTAAGTGTTAAGTGGTATGATTTAGTTAAGACATGAATTCAAAGAGTTAATGACGTTAAGCACAGAAGACTTCATCCAAAACTTGGATCCTCTAAAAGGCCTGTAGCCTCATATTTCCAAAGAGAATAGCACCAACATTCACCCAGAGAATGGCCTGATTCAGAATTCAGGGGTTTCATTGCTGACTCCCTACTTCTTATGCTCCAGAGTTCATCAATAACAACCAAAAGTTCCGTGTGTCTCAACATCACTACTGCTGTTATTTAGGTTCAGTTCTCTATGAACTTCTGCTTGAACTGTGGACACTATTGCCTAACTGGTATGCCTGCCTCTTGTTTTGTCCTGTCCAAATCAGTGGAGCCAGTGTGACCTTTCTAAAATGCAGCTCTGACCCAACCAATCTCCTCCCTAAAATATTTCAATAACTCCACATTCCAACAGCATGAAATCTAAACCCCTTAGGATGACACACACATTTCTTTGTAATCAATCCTCTGCTTGTCTCTCTAGGCTCATCTCTGCTGGTCCCCTGACACTTTATCTCTTCATCCTGAGTGATTTGTTATTCCTGGCATGTACCAAGGCCTTGTCACCTTGAGGCTCTTCACACATCATCTCCCCTCCCCCCCCCACTCCCATCAGCTATCCCCATGCTCCCTTTATTACCTGGCTAACTTCAATTCATCCTTTAGGATTCAGCCCAGATGTCACCTCTCTTCAGAAGATGTTTTGTCTGACCTCAGGTGTCAGAGGTTGATAGCCTTCCATCTCTCCTGTAACACCCCTGTCTATCTCTGTTTTAGGATTTATCTATGTAACAGTTTACCTGTTGCCCCACGTGCATGGTCAACTCCCTGAGGTTAGGAATTACATCTTACTCATCACTGTATCCTAAGCAGATTGTCACCCTATGTCCAGTACGTGGTACCCAAAATATCTGTTAAGTTCCAAACTGAATGGATGACTGAATGAGTAGTGAAGAGATTACTGTATGAACAAAATCACTGAAGTGTGCATGCCATCATGACTATGAAATGACAATGGAAGGGAATAAGTGATAAGAAAAGTAACAGATTATGAGACCAAACTTTCTAAAAATTATGTTTTATGTAGTGTTCAATCCACACAAACTAATAGTCATATATTTTTTATATGAATACATAGGTGCATTTTGTATATACATATATAAACATATATATGCATATATATATATATATATATATATATATATATATATATATATACATTTCCCATATTCTTCATGTGGGACACTGGACTGGGTTCCCATCAGTATGCTGACTCAATATACCAAGCAAACCTGTAGCTTATAAAGCAATCCATATTGTTCATTACATGTTCTCCTATGTTAAGTCATTGCAAGATTCTTGAGCTTAGAATCTGTTATTACTCTACGTAGTGCCAAGCATTGTGCTAAATTCTCAGTAGTTATGTTTATTTCAGGAAATGGGCCTTATCTCATGGGTAAAGGAGTGATTCTTTTTCGAACAGTGGAGGGGTGGCTACCAGGAATGCAGAGCAGGTCCAAAGCACAGAACCTGGTACACCATGAATTTGGGAAAGTTTTTCAAAAGAAGCTTAATGCACAGGAGCTGACATTTTATTAATAATTCCTTTCTTGAGAGACTCATGCAGCTTGGGCCATTTTCCGCTCTTTCAAGTCTTCTCTTCTGCTGATGTAGCAAGAAGCAGCACATTCAAAGTAAAGCTAAAAGAAACCTGGAAGCTCAGCCTCTGGGCAGTCATTTTCAGTATTTATGAGTGCCTGTAAATGGCTAGTGAGCTGGTGGTAGCACCATTGATTCTATTTTTAACAGTTGACTTCCTCACAATCAATGGGATTGACCAAACCAACTGTCAAGTCAGCAGCAACCAGGCGATGGCCACACCGCGGCCCATTAAGATGGCATGTGGCTCCAGGTGGGTGTACACCTCTAATAAAGTCTTGAGCCAGGGAACACATCCCGTGGCACCAGCATGTCCAACCCCTTTCCTCAGTGCCAGCGGAACCCATTACCATAGAAACTTGATGGGGAAAGACCCAGAAGTAAATTATGCAGCTCTTTAGCACCCTCTGGTGTCCAGTCTTCCAAAAATCCAAAATTCTCCTGGGTTTTTAAAAATTTGACAAAGATCATTCCTCCCCAAAACTATGTACTTCCTTGTGATGTTCAGCAATCTAGAGTGAGAAATTCTTTTATCTCCTGACATCACCATTCTTGTTGGCTAAAGAATACCCCTAATGGGAAAAATGTCCCCTCTAACTATCATCTAATTAAGGGGAACCAAGATCACCGAGGCAGTGTGCTTTTGAAATAGGTAATATGAAAACTACCTGCTTTAAAACCTGAAATTTATTTTGGGTTATACGAAGTAAATATTCCATAAAATAATTATTTGTGTAGAAGTCATTAACTATTTGAATTATTACAACAAGAGGAAGGAAGGCAAATAAGAAGATACTAACCAAAATAACAGTAATTTTCCTCTTAGGACTTCTTCTCCCATCTTTATCCATGAGCAAATGTCATAAAGGAGAAATACTTTGGGGTGGGCATCAGATCTGTGCCCTAGGGTTGACTTCTCTTTCAGTTTGAAATGTGACTTGGGACAAGTCACAATCTCTGTGAACCACAGCTTTCTCAAATATAAAATAAGAATATAAGTACAGGACATTTTTCTCATCTTGAGAAGGAAATATGGAAATCTAAGATCCTATAAGGCTGTCAGGGCTCGGGTGTCTGCACTACCTGGAGATGGCTGATGGATGCCTAGATTTCATTATCTACTCATGCGTAAGTTTGAATCTTTTCATAATAAAAAAGTTAAACGACTTGCAGTTGGAATCAATTTTCCATGTTCTCCTGAATATCAAGTTAATGAGACTCTGTGCCAATCCTGAAAACATAGGAAGAATGGTTGATTCTCATTTTAGGCTCTCTCGTGATTATATATTTTAAAATAAGCATTGGTGGTTCAATAAAATCTCCCCTTTTTTAGAGTGGCCTTAAGCAATGTATGAGAAGAAGTGAATTAGAAAGAAGGATTTCTGCAGGAAAGTGCCAAGTGTTCTTCATGTGTTTTTATCATAACCGTGCTCACTTATTAAGATCCTACTAGGTACCAAGAGTTTTAGATACCTCATTTTATTTAATCCTCCTAACATTCTTGCAAGGTAGATTTTATTATTCTCATTTTGTAGAAAAGGAAACTAAGCCTCAGAGATGCAAAGCAATTTGTCCCAGTTATCACACAACCTGTAGAGCTAATATTCAAACTGAGTTTCTTTCTTTTTTTTTTTTTTCTGAGGCCAAGCCAGGTTTTTGTTTGTTTGGTTTTTGGGTTTTGTTTTTTGTGGTTTTTTGGTTTGTTTGGTTTTTTTTTTTTGTTTGTTTTTTTGTGGGGTTTTTTTTTTTGTTTTTTTTTTTGTTTTTTTTTTGTTTTTTTCTGATAGAAGTAGCCTCTCTTCATTTACAGAGCCAAGTGAGGAAGGGAAAGAATTCCTGAGTCCATTTTCTGGCAGAGCTTTCCAAAACGTCTTTTCCTAATAGTGGATGGTTGTAACAGGTCCCAGAGACAGGAAATCCAATGGTCCTGTTTTGTCCCCTTAGCAGTGAGGGGCCTCCAGGCTGATAAGGGGTCCTCCCTATTCAGCACGGCATAGTGTACAGAGGAGCAACTCCACTCATTGACCTTTCCTCAGGTTTTAACTGAGCACCTACTATATGCCAGGTACTTCCAGGGTGGTAAATGAAACTAGAGTTGTTTCTTTAAAATTCTTCACATATCAGAAGAAATAGCACAGGTGACTCTAAGGAAATAAGGAAGGCCTTGCTAATCCCCTCCCCCGACTCCCCACCATAGAAGGATTCACCACATTATGGCATCCAGAGGGTATCAGGAGAGCCAGAGGAATTTGTGCTCACATCCATCTGCCCCTTCTCCCGTATCGCCAAGTTAGGTCTTTGGTCCGAGACTGCCAGCAAGTGAGCTCTAATTAGGGGAAGAAAAGAGTTGGAAGGTACATCTTATAGAGAATTAGGGAAATCCTGTGACCCAAGTGTATATAATTACTGTTCAGTTATAGTGATGCATTGCCGAGAAGGTTAAACACGTGCTTGGGTTTCAGTTTGTCTCTCTGTTTTACCTGCTGTACCAGCATACCTCATTCTAACTCACCTGAGGAGCCTGAATAGCGGGACTGATGGTCTCAGACCCAAGAGGGCTTACTCCATGTATCATCTCCATGGTTCTGCTTAGGGAAGAGAAAGTTAAACAGATACCTATTACTTAAGATTTCATTTTCCTTCAATGTACAATTCCCTTTCTGGCTGTTGAAAAGATTCATCCCAACATCCCAGATAAGAGGAAGTCAAAGGCGTTCTCCACGGTCTCCTGGAGCCGGTGCTGCTAATGTGTCTGACTGGTCATTTGGAAAAGAAGCTACTTTGTTGTCAAGAGTGCTGATAACCACAGGAGGAAGGAGACCCTGGAAAGAGAGAGCCACTTTCCCTGGGCCATAGGTTAGAAATTCTTGGCACTGTGGGTCGTTAGCATTTCCAGAGTTAGAAATTCTCTCATGACTTACAGACCTAGAACTCGGAAATGAGAGCAGAAAGAAGGAAACAGACAATGGAAAAAAGAGAAATGGACACTCTAGCAAGAAAAACACACCTAGGAAATTGAGAATGGGCGGCAAAAACGGCAGGTGCACAGACATTCTTCCTGCAAAGCTCTGGTGACACGGAGAATTCAGGCTTTTCGAGAAGCAAACAGTGTTATCATATTTAAAATTTCTTTCTTTCCATTTTTTCTTAGTTTATACGGTCCCTCCTTCTGCCTTCTAGTTCTTTATTTCAGGGTCACTGGATTCTACTGTGTTTGAGGGGGGAAAAAAGGAACTATAAACCTAAATTATAGCCAATCAGATTGTACTCACAGCTCAACTACTAGACAAATTGCAGCTCATGAAATTTGCTATGGGTCAGGAGACTGAGTAATTTTATTTTAATCAGTCTTATTTGAAGCTGGAATGCCGTTGCAGCAAATCCTCTGAACAGGATTTCAGAGGGGATATAGACTGGTCTTTTTTCCCTCTCGTCCCCTTTTTTTTACTTTCTTCTTAGTAAACTGTTTCAGGTCTCTAGGAGATAATGAGAAATAAAAGTTGAAGATAGTCAAATTTTATTCCAGTTCTGAATGAAATCGTGTCTGGAACTTACATTGGCTCCAGCCTTTCTTATAAAGCAGGATTAAGCTGTCCAAATCCTGTCCCCAGCATTCATTTACATGGAGATGTCCCAGGCGGACCTCAGGTCCGGCCCCAAGAACCACAAATGCTGTGCTGATCTGTGCGCCCCGCTGGCAGTTTGGATTTCTGGGACATTATTCCATGTCACAGGAGGCGTCGCAGGCTGCTGTAAAGTTGGAGGGGCCGATATCGCTATAACACAGCTGCCTCCTCGGCAAGGGGGAGCAAATAAACCTTTTCAGAGTCACCGGAGTATGGGATAGAGACAGCATTAGTACTTCTCAGTAATCCCTGGGATTTGTAATGCCATCTTTGCCGCAGCTTAGATCATGGAGTCAGACCTCCAGAGAGGGGTACACAAACAATGCCCATGTTAAGTCAAGGGTCAGGATAAGGATATTGCCCACTCTTCTCCGAGTCTTTGCAACCCAGTTTGTAGAAGCATCCATGTGATGACGACATGTGTGAACAGATGGACTGCTTTCCAAGGAAAAGAATTGAGCAAGAGTCTAACCTGCTACCAGACATCAGTTGGCCCTGTGAAGTCCTATGAAGGCTAGTTTTGAAGACCTGGTACCTTTAAGTGTCCATGACATCCCATATGCATAAAGATACTTCTGTGTGAGTCACTAAAGGTCTGGCTCAATCTATGCCATTCCTCTTCTTGGTAATATTCTCCTTTATCATCTCCATCTCACATTGCTTTACTTTCCATTTTAGGTCAAAGGAATTGATAACACTGGCCCAGTAATCCATGGTAACATGGTAACTCTGGCAAAATAGCAGACAAAGAAACACCCAAAATACCAGTTTGATGTTTTAGGAAGCTTATCCACGTAATCATAATAAATGATTATGAGCCTTCTTTTCTGGACAAACACAAAGGATAGAAAAATGAGAAGACGTTGTGACTGGCCACAAGTAGCTGAGACCCTCGGGTAGCCCAGTGTCTGAGATGGTGGGGGACAGACAAGGAGTAGCTGTGGCCTTCTGCTGAGATAGAAAGTGGCAAGGGACTTAGCCGGAGAGAGTCCATTCTACCATGAGATGAGAAGACAGTGTAAGTAAGATCAATCCTTCAACAATACCATCAGCTAACACTTATTTAGTACTCATTCCGTGCCAGAAACTGTTAAGTACCTTACATAGGTTACACATTTAGTTCTCAGAGCAATATTGTGAAGTTGTTACTAATTTGTCATTCCTTTCTTACCCAAAAGAAACTGAGTCAAGGTGTCAGAGAGACTGGTAAGAGTAAAGCAGAGCACTGGCCCCCAAAGTAACTTGGGTAGGACCCAGAAAAGTACATACTACCCAGTTAGCAGAACTGAGAGTCAGAGTTACTCCTTGTCCTGAAAACAAGTAGAATTCTTGTTTTTAAAATGACAACACAGGGCGCCTGGGTGGCTCAGTGGTTTAAGCCACTGCCTTCGGCTCAGGTCATGATCTCAGGGTCCTGGGATCGAGTCCTGCATTGGGCTCTCGGCTCGGCAGGGACCCTGCTTCCCTCTCACTCTCTCTGCCTGCCTCTCTGCCTACTTGTGATCTCTCTCTGTCAAATAAATAAATAAAATCTTAAAAAAAAATATTTTAAAATGACAACACCCCGGGGCGCCTGGGTGACTCCCTGGGTTAAGCCTCTGCCTTCCTCTCAGATCATGATCTCAGGGTTCTGGCATAGAGTCTCACATCAGGCTCTCTGCTCGACAGGGAGCCTCTTCCCGTTCTCTCCCTGCCTGCCTCTCTGCCTACTTGTGATCTCTTTCTCTCGTTCAAATAAATAAATAAAATCTTTTAAAAAAATGACAGCACCCCAATAAAGCTACTTTTGTAGGAAGTGATACTTGAGCTAAGTCAAGACTTGTGCTAGATAAAGTCCCTTACTTAATCCACCGACTCCTTCCTGTGATCAAGATGAAAGCAGAAGCCTAGAGAACACTAAGTCAGTGTTGCTCATGGCCTGGTTTGTGAACCACTTGTTTCAGGGAACCTGAGGTGTTTGTTCAAATACAGCTGCCTTGGCCTCAACTGAATTAGAATTACTGATGTGTAGTTCAGGAAACTTCAGTTTATAATAACTCCTCTAGAAGTGTCTTATGAACACTAAAATTTGAGAATCATTAACCTCAACCTCAGGTGGGTTGTCTGCAAAGGCTGAAGACAAGGAGGACCTGGCCCCGGGGGTTACCAGGTGGGCTGAGAGGGCTAATGAACTGGGCGATAGCATAACAATTTTCAAACCTGTTCTTCGAAGTAATTCACATTTATTATTTACTATTTCTGTCTTTTGGGGTTCAAGTTTTTTAAAATAGTTTAAAAGCAATTAATTTTTTAACAGAAAAAATGATACTGGCTTTGACATTTAGGCTTGAGTACCATTTCTTTTTTCTTTTTCTTTTTTTTTAAGATTTATTTATTTATTTATTCGACAGAGAGAGAGAGAGAGACAGCAAGGGAGGGAACATAAGCAGGGGAGTCAGAGAGGGAGAAGCAGACTTCCCACTGAGCAGGGAGCCGGATGAGGGGAATGATCCCAGGACCCTGAGATCATGACCTGAGCGGAAGGCAGACACTTAATGACTGAGCCACCCAGGCGGGCTCTTGAGTTCCATTTCTAAGGAGCATAAGAATGTGATAACATTTCTTTCATTTTTTTTTTTTAAAGATTTTATTTATTTGACAGATGGAGATCACAAGTAGGCAGAGAAGCAGGCAGAGAGAGAGGAGGAAGTAGGCTCCCTGCTGAGCAGAGAGCCTGATGCAGGGCTTGATCCCAGGACTCTGGGGTCCTGACCTGAGCCTAAGGCAGAGGCTTTAGCCCACTGAGCCACCCAGGCACTCCAACCTTTCTTGACATAAATCTAAGAAAATAAATTTTCCTTACTAAGTTTAAAGGAGCTCTCCATGTGAATTTGTCTTAAGTCCTCAAAGGTAAAGTCCAAATATTTACTCTTTAATGAGTGAATTAGAATAGCCATCCCTATATTTAAAGCTCACCTATTTTTAAGCTTAATTGGAACTCCCCTGAAACTAATAATGGCATATCTAATAAACTCTCATAATTTTCACTTCATGGTTTTTCATCTAAAGGCTGTTTTAATAAAGAGAAGAAATAAACAAGAAGAAATAAACAAATGAAAAAAATAATAATCTTATCCAAGAACCATTTCTCTCTATTCATTCACTTTTTACCAGGAAAGACATATAGGTTGTTTTAAGGTTGGTTTTTGTTTGTTTGTTTGTTTTTTGTTTTTTTAAAAAAAGGAAAGAAGAAGAAGTTTTCAATGAGTTTTTAAGAAATTGATTTTATCACAAAGCAAGTAATTATCACCAGCATTTAACAGTAGCTTAAATGATTTCTCTGTTTCATTGTAAAGTCCTGAAGGATACATTTGTATGTGGTAGTCTGAGGCAGACGTTGCAAAATGTATAATCCTCAATTTGTATTTCTCCCAGCATCCCCCAAACACTGCCTTTCCTCTAAAACTTTACTCACTGCTCTGACGTGTTTTGTTGACTGAAAATATTCTCTACAAAAACTTCGTGGAGTTAGTGTTGAATTTCTGCAGTGAATGCATTTTTCATGATTAAAAGTCACAGCATGCTTGTCTGGGGAGCACAGTTCTAGGAGAGCAGTCATTCTTAGTTATGAGTTCCTAAGTCACAGTTTTAAACTTTGATTCACTTCAAAATACATAGATTTAGCAACAAAATTATGGCACTATGAATTTTGGACAAAGTATTTACCTTGCAATTGTATTTTTATGCAACTTTTGTACGTAAGTAAGGCATTCTAGATTCACCTGTATCAGTCAGAGTGTCAGTAGGAAACAGATGGCATACTCAATTTATGGTAATTCTAGAGGATCTAACAAAAAGCTGTGGGCTGGCAGAGAGGAATCACAAGTAATGCAGGAACCAAGGATGAGCTCTGGAGGAGCTGTTACCACTGGCAGGCCCAGGGAACAAGATGAAATTTCCAGGATTCAGAGGACAAGGTTCTACTCAACAGGCCACCTTGAAAAAAGCAGTGGTCATCTGTTGAGGGACACTATCCCAAGAAGACTTGATAGGGAAGGAGTCAGGTAGCAAATACTCTGCTACCCTCTCCCTCCTCCTTCTTCCCAGCTTCTCTGAGGCTTTTAATAGTTAAAGTCAAATGGAAACCAGAGGGTATGGGAGCTCTTTAATGTGGTCCATTATGGATGAGCCTTGAAGGGCTGAAATGGAGAAGGTGGAGAGAGCTTCCAGAGGCAAATGGAAGATATTTGGCATAAGCTGTTACACTGTGGTCCTGCAGTGTCTGACTCATTTGTTTCAATATCTGCTCTAACATTTAACATGTGAGTTACCTTAGGCAAGTGACCTGGGCTCACTAAGCCTTAATTTCCTCCTCTGTACTATGAAATCTCTAATTACTGCTGTTCAAGGATTAAATGAGAGCATTTATGCATATCACCAAGCCCAGGGCCTGGAACTACGAAAGAACTCAGGGAGGATGAGTTCTTTCCTCTCCAGTCTTTTTCCAACTGGCAACTGGTTTTCTATAGCTATTCTTACTTTCTTCCTGGTTCCTCTTTTGACATAAATCAAGTGTGCACTGAAGGAATGTCTTAGTAAGACATTACTGAAAGAAACTGAAGAAGACACAAATAAATGGAAAGATATTTTGTGTTCATGGATTGGAAGAATCAATATTGTTAAGACATCCATACTACCCAAAACAATCTACAGATTCAGTGCAATCCCTGTGAAAATTCTATTGGCATTTTTTACAGAAATAGAACTAATAATCCTAAAATTTCTATAGAATCACAAAAGACCCTGAATAGCTAAAGCAGTCTTGTGAAAGAACAAAGCCAGAGGCATCACACTCCCTGATTTCAAACTATATTATAAAGCTATAGCAATTAAAGCAATATAGTACTAGCATAAAAGCAGACTCCCAGATCAATGGAACAGAATGGCGAATGTAGTAATAAACCCACACAATATTAATTAATTACAATTAATTTACAATCAAATTAATTTGTAATTAATTTGTCAACTAATTTACAACAAAGGAGCCAAGAATACACAATGGGTAGAAAAGCAATCTCTTCACCAAATAGCCATGGGAAAACTGGACAGCTACATGTGAAAGAATGAAACTCAACCATTATCTAACACTATACATAAAAATTAACTCAACACGGATTAAAGACATAAAACTCCTAGAGGAAAACATAGGCAGTAAGTTCCTTGACATAGGTCTTAGCAGCGATTTTTTTTAATATGACACCAAAAACAAAACAAAAATAAACAGGTAGAACTACATTAAAAAGGCTTCTGCATAGCAAAGAAAACCATCAACAAAATGAAAAGGCAATCTGCTGAATAAAAGAAAATATTTGCAAATCATATATCTGATAGGGTACTAATGTCCAAATATCAATAGCAAACAAAAAAAAAAACCCTCCGATTTTTTAAAAAATGAGCAGAAGATGCAAATAGACATTTTTTTCAAAGATGACATACAGATGGCTAACAAATAGATGACAGGATGCTCAATAGTATTAATCTTCAAGGAAATCAAAATCACAATGAGATCTTACCTCATACCTAGAATGACTTTTATGGGAAAGGCAAGAAATAACAAGTGTTGGTAGGGATTTAGAGAAAAAGGAACCCTTGTGCACCATTGTGGGATTGTAAATTTATGCAGTCACTATAGAAAACAATATGGAGGTTCTTCAAAAAATTAAAAACAGAACTACCGTATGATTCAACAATTCCTCTTCTAGATATTTATCTAAAGAAAATGGAAAAACCAATTTGAAAAGATATATGCACTCCCATATTCACTGGCATTATTTATAATGGCTAAGATATGTAAACACCCATCAATGGATGAATAAACAAAATGTGAGGTATAGATATGTGTGTGTGAACATACACGTGTCTATATTTGTGTATGTATATATGTATGTGTATGTATATATTTACACATATTGACACAAAGGAATATTCATCCTTAAAAAAAAAGAATAAAATTTTGCCATTTGCAACAACATGGATGGATCTCAGTGGCATTACGTCAAGTAATGTAAGTCAGAGAAAGACAGATACCATACGCTCTCTTTTATATGCAGAATCTAAAAAGCAAACAAATAAAAATGAGCTCATAGATACAGATAGCAGATTGATGTTTGCCAGAAGTGTGGGAAAGGTGCATAAAAAATGAGTGAAGGGGATCAAAGTTTAAACAAAAGAGAATCAAACACACAACTAATCAATACTAAACCAAATGAGTAGACCAGCTGTGGGATGGTGTTTTCCGATGCATCCAATCACACATAACTTGGTAAAACTCGATTTTTGTTAAATACATGTTTTCTATAGTAATTGATAAGGCACATTTGTCAGAAAGTTCTAATTAGTGGTCAGTGTCTCAGCAGTGATGCATCTCCATTCATTGGGCTCTCTCTAACCTTGGCTATTTTAATACCTTGGCTGTTTTTACAAAGTAAGGCTAAGTCACCATCTTAAGAAGTTATTCAGTTTAGGCGATTTTTAACTGATACAATGATAAGGCATGGAAAAATAGTTTGAGAGGCAAAACTGGGAAAAAGGTAAATTCCCTATAGCCTCAACCTTCTTAATACATACCAGTAATTCTTTCTCATTTTACCCTAAAAATTGCTGTTGCTTATAGGGAGAACTAATTTATTTACTTCAATCCATTCGTAAGAGCTATAGTTCACATTTCTTAAACACTTTAACATGTACCCAATTTTAAAAAAATATATTGTCTTTGGTAATCTTCAGAACAGCAGAAGTAAGTGGATAAATATTTGTTCCTCTTTGAAGATAGGAAACTGGAGCTCACAGAGGTTACAGAATTACTCAGTAAAAAAACCAGGTCTTGGGCAACAAGCATAAAGTATGGAACATCATTTTAATATTCACCCAAATTTTGACTAGAAAATTGTTACAAGCCAAGCACTGTGCTGGGCACAGAGGTTAAAAAATATAATGAATAAGCCATCATCATCTCTTCCCACAAGTAACATGTTCCCAGCCCTTTGCTATGCAGTGGACAATAGCTAAGAGCAGAAATACTTTCAGCCTAAACAATGATCAAATTATATGTGAATCTGGATTCTTTTTTACTTACTTCATATATAATATATATAATAATATAATATATATTATTTATAGAACAGTGCCAATTCTTTCATAGGTTGAAAATCAAACTTACGTTGAAAAACAAAATTTCCATCTATGGGAAGTTTTCAGTTTAGAGGCAAAACATGCAATCAAATCAACAACAGTCATAAAATATAATTGTTCTGAGATATTTAAGTACGGGATTCTGTGGTAGCGTAAATACCGTGAGTTATTGCAGGAGGTGATCCTCAAGGGTATTTGAAAATTGAGCGGGAGTATTCCAGGGGGAGAAGAGAGCTCCTGCAAATAGAGCAGAAAAGACAAAGAGCTCTTTGAGTGGTTAGGAATGACGGATGCCTGTTAATGAGTAGTAGGAAGATGGAGGATAGAAAGGTAAACATGAGCAAAATACTGAATAGCCTCATTTCTTGTTCTGGGAAAACAAGAATAACAAAATGTAAAGTTCCAGGGCCTTCTACAACACTAATATTAGCTTAACTAACATTAGGTTTACTAATGAAGAATTGTGAGGTGCTCAGAGAAACACATGTGCTTCAGTAGGACTATATCTTTGAAGGATGGTTCGGGTTTATTTTAGATGTACAAAGGAATTATATTCAAAATTGGAACATCTGCTGTGGCCTGGGTACCTCCCTTAGAACAGATACGTGACCAGTCATACTAGTTGCTGGTAGTAGTGCTGCAAGCACATGCTGAAAATGAGTACTGGTTGTGTAGGAAGGAGAAATGCCACTAAGGACTTGGGATCACTTTCTAAATCCTCCTGCAGGATAATTCTGAGTATTGTGACGAAACACGAGGGAAAGAAAAAAAAAAAATCAAATCCTTACTATTGCTTTTCATGTCTTCATGGGTCTTCTAACTGATTGATCACCTGGCCTTCACTACAAAAGATTCTTTCCTGAAGCACCAATTTTCAAATGTGGCTCCATTAGTTAATGAATCCCTGTGGAAGTCTTCACTCACTAGTTCCTCACAAAGTCTCCCTTAACCATGTTCAATTAGATCATTCGAAACTACCCCCCAACACCCCCCCACACTCTGTACTTCCGTTAGATAAGCAATCAGGTCAGATCAAACATGGCCCCTACATCTTTAGTATTCCCTTGAGAAAATATGGCTTAGCAGAAAGAATGTGAGCTTTGGTTTAGCATAGTTCAGTGTGAATCTTATTTCTAACTCTGTGACCTTGGGCTACTTTATTAATTTTGCTGAATCTATTTTTCCATTGGAAAATGAGATGAAATAATAGCTACTTTGCAGAGCTGTTGTGAGCATTGGAGATTATTTTATAAAATGTCAAGCAATGTGCCTCACACATAATAGCTTCTCAATAAATGGTGGCTGTTATTATAATTCCTTTCTCCGGGTTCCTATTTGGCAGCTCCCAAGCATTTCTGTGCTCCCCAAAGTGCTGTCCTAGTTCCTGTTCTATGTTTAGTTGATGTCAATTAATTCCTTCTAAATTGTTACCTGGTAAGGAATCAAGGCCCTGGCTTTGACTCTGCCATCAGGACACTTAGTTACCTTAAACAAGTCACCTACATTTTCTGGGCTTTGGCTTGCATAGCTGTACAATTAAGGGGTTTGATTACATGATTTCTAGTGCTGCTACCAGCTCTATGATTTTGGTATCTATGGTATTAATTGACCAGGAAAGCATTCTTTGTTGATGCCTTGTGAGTTTCTTAAGAACTATAATAATTTACTATGTTTAATTGTATCCTGAAATTCCCCTGATGTCTGATTCTAATTAATTGATTACTTTGATGACAATTATGGTAATCAGTGAATCAAACTATTGCCTTTCCCTGAGGTCATTTTTATAACAGACAAGTAATGGAAATGGCCATATGTACATGACTTTAGGGTTTGATTTTGATCTTTCTATATTGGTCCAAAAATATTTTCAAAGCCATGGTGAGGATATGTAGATGGAACCAAGAAAATAAAGGAAAGAAAGTCGGTGTGTTGTCTTGACGAAATTTCAAGGCCCTTTACTTTTGACCTCAATTTTTCGTAGACAGAAATGAAAAGGTCCAGACTGCTGCCAAAAACATGAGTTATAGCAATTGGTTACCCAGTTGGGATCTAATAATGAGACCATTTTGGCAGGAACCCTGCAAGTATAGCTATTTAACTACTGGCAGCAGGAATAAGATATGCATGATATAGAAACAATTATGTCTGTCAACTAGATTGGGAAGAAGAAAAAAAGATAGCTACCTCCAATGTCAAGATGGTCGACAAGGAAGAAATAAGATACATAATCTGAAATGAAGACAAGGATCTAAATAGAACCACTCCTGATATCACCTTTCCTCATTTGTCAGGTAGGGAACTCCTAGATCCAGACTCTAGGCCATCTTAAACTACCCAGGGCTTATTCAACCTGAATCAGTTCATTCCGTGGAATTCAATAGGACAGTCACCTCCAGTCAACATTATCTTTTGTGCCCAATCTCACCAAAAACTATGTACTTTTCTATCTACCTTAAATATGCTAAGTGCTTATAGCAAGTTTACTCTTAATCTTTAATTTAAAACTTAAATTAAAATTTTTAATTTTGCTTTAAAAATTTGGCTTTTAAATGGGAATCAAAAGCCAATTTAGATTTCATGTATTATATGTATGGATTTTTTGCAAAGGTTTATTTCTGTTATCATCTTCTTTGTCATCATCTTGAGAATCAAAATAAATGAGTGACACATAATTCAATAAATGAATATTTAAAAGTTTAAATATTTTTAAATATTCATGATTTTAAAATATAAATAATTTAAAATATTAAGTATTTTCAAATATTGAAATATAAAAAATTCAAATAAATATCTTTGAATGAATGAATGAATGAGTTACAGAATAAGCTACACTGTGGTTGTACAGTGAGAAATGAAACCAGCCAAAGTCTCTTCTTTCATGGATATTTTGGTTTAGTTGCAAAACCAGAAAATAAAGAAACCCATAAAATAAATAATCATAAAAGAGTTGCTATGAAACAAACAAATGGGATACTGAAGAGTAACTAACTCCTTAGCATCATTGAGCAATGTTTTAGATGGGCTGCCCAGGACGACCTCCCTGATAAGGTGATTTTTAAACTGAGATCTTACGTTTGAAAAGCTGCTAGTCATATAGCAGCCTGAGGAAGAAAGCATTCTGAGTCCTTTGAATGGGGTCTTGTGCTGAGTGAGGAATACCAGAAGGTACAAGTCTTAAATCCCTTATCTCAGAAATTTCACCATATAAATGGGGAAATGGGACATGTATAAAACAGTAAATACCAGTCCTGGGAAACAGATGTGAGAAGTGAGAAGAGAGACTGGCCAGCACTGGAACAGCAGAGAAGGGACTATGACTTGAGGGAAAGTCTGAATTTCAGTAAGAGGGAATCAACACTCAGAAGATGTTTTTTGTGGGCTGTTTCTTTGGTTTGGTTTGGTTTGGGTTTTTTTGTTTCTTTTTTTTGTTTGTTTTTTTGTTTTGTTTTTTGTTTTTTGTTTTTTGGTTTTTTTTTTTGGCGGGGGGAGTGAAAGAAAGGAGGGGTGGGGAGGTTCAGAAGGAGAAAGAGAGAAAATCCCAAGCAGGCTCCATGGCAAGTGCAGAGCTGGATGCAGGGCTGGATCCCACAACCCTGAGATCATGCATGATCTGAGCTGAAAGCAAGAGTTGAATGCTTAACTGACTGAGCCCACAAGCACCCCTCAGAAGATGATTTTTGATTAAAGTTCTGATTATCATTTAGAATACCATATGTGTATTGTCTCCACCTATAACATTCCTCCTCTATTCCAACTTTAGAATCAGGAAAACAGTGTTATTTGTTTAGTTATTTGTTTGTTTGCTTGTTTTATTGCTTTGCTTATATATTCAGTTTCCTGTGGGGTGAACTAGTCACAGCAGACAGTTAGCAAATATCCTTCTTTGCTTACCTGAAGAGCTTAAAGCAAAGATGCAGAGTCCACCCACCTTTGTTCACTGCAATTAATAAGTGAGCTGCACTAAGGACAAACTACTGAAAAGGTAAGTTCAGCCCAGGCCAGGATTCCAAGGGGCCCCAGAGCTGTCTCATAGAGACTTGCCTTGGAATGGCTGGAGGAGCAAATAACCAGAGATGAGTTGATGGGCCAGTGCAATTTAACCACTTTGCTTTATTGAAACTCTTCAAGTATGGTCTTAGAGGACAGAAACAAAATATAGTTTGGATGAATAATCTATTACTAGTAGTCTTGGAAGAGATATCCTAGCTATGCTAGCACTTGTTTAAAACTTGAGGCTGAAACCAAATGGGGCATTATTTTCCTGTGGTGACTTACAATTCTACACAAATGTCCTTGAATATTTGAACAAGGGATGGGAAGCCTATACTTCAAAGTCCCTAGCTCACAGGTTGGTCGGGTATTATCTCATGATTGGAAGTGGATCCTAAGTGCAATTGTTTGGCTGTGAAACATTTCTGGATTTTGAATTTTTTCAAGGGCAGTTAGAATGTTGTCACATTGGAGCTGCTCCTAACTCTGCACAGTGGCCCATGTGATTCAAGACCACAAAGTGGTGGTTGATGGGTGGTCAAGGTTCACTTCATTATGTCAGCACTGAATTGCTAAACTGTCCCTTAACACCCACGTATCTCATCAAGCTGCCTGTAAGCTCCTTCGTTTCTCTTCTTTGTTTCTCATGAATCCGTTTTTGTTTTTATTTTGGATATCATGTCTGATTATAATGAGAGAAGGCAGATCCCTTTTATTAGATATAAAGCCAATTCTTTGCATTCTAATGAGCGCCTCCTGATTACAGTACCTAGAACTCATTGAACAACACCATACATTGCCTTATAATTTTTTCACATTTGTGCATTAATTTGATGAGCATCAGGATGACCTTTCTACCAATGTCTCTCCTACCCCATAGCACCAGACTAATTTTGCCATCCATTGTTTATCTCAATTAAAGTATTTCAGTCTCTATCAATTTCTTATTTAGATATAAACATCTCATTGAGATCTAAGATTCTAAGTTACTTTTAGCTAGTCACCTTTTTTTCAGGTTATTAGTTTGTAAGATCTTCTCATACAGTACAAGTGTAGCCCAGGATCAGAACAGAAGGGCTGGAACATTCCATCTGGGGGAAAATGAAGTCACTGGCTTGGTCTGCAGCCTTAAGAAAGCCTCTTTGGACTGAGTATGGTACTGAATAAAGGAAAACAGTTGAGAACTTAAAAGTTCATTTTGGGGGGTATAAGGACTTGGAGTTTAGATGGGGTAAAATGGGATGGTGAGAGAAAAAAGAGGTAGTAGAAGGCAAACACTAATCACAAAATCTGCATAAGGATGACCACTCCATCAGCCCATGAGCCCAACTTCTCACTCCTACTTTCCAACAGTAAATGAATCTGAGGCTCTCTCCTCCCTTGCCAAAAATCATTAACCCCTTCTTCCCTTGTCCTCAGTTTGTATGTATGCCCTCTCTATTCCAATGTCCAGGAAGCACTCACATATGTGAAAGATATTTCAAAATAAGTGTGAGCATTCAAAACATAAAATCTCTAAGAAGATAATACAATTCTAGGTGATAATCTTGCCCCAGAATATGCAACAGTCTATGTAAATGAAATAAAATATGGAAATATATGCAATCTGTATTCATGTACTCACATAGACCTAACAAACATTTACACCTGCAAATGGGGATTTGAGAAGAGTTGAAAGAATGTGTGGCTTTTGCCATCCTGCATACTCTCCTACCCCAATTTTGAAGTAATAGGTCAATCTTGCAAAGCCATGCCGAGAGAGAAGCCACAAGCAAATTTTCTTTTGTGCTGCTGAACTTTTCCAGAAATGGGCAGTTTGCTTAACCACCTGAGAAAGAAGCATGAGCCAGATGCAGACACATGCCAGCAAGAACCCAGGAACACCATTGCAGGCTGCTGGAATGCACAGACTCCAACAAATCTGCAAAGGAAAGCAGTGTTAGTCCATCCAGCTGCGCTGACAACAATGTTAACGAAATTCCCTTTATACAGTGGTTTTGCTGAGGTCAGGTGATTACCTCACTAGGCCCTGCTTGCGAAATTGCAGTGGTCAGGAAAATGTGGAATGGCTATAAGCTCATCAGCTGGATAGCTGGGAGAACCAGTTTCAGAAAGCTGTCAGTGGAGAGATGTTTTCAACATATCAGCAGTATGATGCCCAGATAGCAGATTGCATAACAACTAGTGCAGCAAATAGATTGATTTTCTGCCCCCCAGAAGAAAATGTTTGACACAAGGAGGTGACCCAGTGCTTGAACAGACTTTCTGCATGAGGATCCTGCTGGACTTGCCACACTTGAGTGCCAAACAGAAGGCAGAATCCAAAGTGCCAGGGAGTCTCATTTTTAGCTGGAAATTAAAGATTAAGCCCAAAATATAAGAATGTATTTTCAACAAGTACTCTTTTAAAGAAACCAATCATCTCATATCTTTAAGAATATATATAAAATATAACACCTTAAAATAAAATGCCTGTTACATGTCTTTGCAATGTATGTTTATCCTGGCAGTCTATCTTTTCTTTTTCTCTTAATTTTCTAATATCTCCTTATTTAGCTTTTTTCAGATGAAAACTTAATAACATCAAACTTCAAATAATGACATCTTTAATTCCTTTCAAAACTATTTTTTATTGCATAGTTTTTTAATACAAGTTATGGTGCAGTACAGTTGATAGAATTCTAAGAAATTAATTAATCAAATTAATTAAACTGCCAGATGCTTAAATATAAAATACTGTAAATTAGATATTGTTTTTGACAGCCACCAAAATAGAGTGTAATGATCAAATGAAAAATGTTAGTGATTTTTCTTCCCCACCTTGTTTTCCTGGTTTTGAATTTTTAGTGTATAGCTTTGCATTTACTTGGGCCAGAAATAAATTATTGGATTCAATTGCAGAAAAATTCATTTTCAGCCAAGAAGCCTATATGGTGGTAACATACCAGCTGTATGTCTCTTGGTTGAGGTGATGAAAACTGACTCAGCAATGTTCTTTAAAGACACTCAGAATCATGTGTTTTAAAGCTGTAAGTATTTTCATGACTTTTTCTAGTTCATTGTGCTACTTTACACGAGCTAAAATAATATTTCTGTTTTATTGCACCTCAGGTTCAGAAAGGTTAGACAAGCTCCTGGGAAGTTATAAAACTATTCTAGAGAGACCTAGAATCCAGGCTTCTGCTTCATAATACAGTATCTTTTTTGGTATTCCAATGTAACAAACAGGTATCATGTAAGTTACCACCCTCTTTATCCATGGGCATGGCAGTCACTGTTAATCAGTGATGACCTGCTTTCCTGCTGAGCATGGAAGCAGCCCCAGAAAATATCCCATCTCATCAAGAGTCAAGCAGTCCACTCTGGAGAAGGTATGAAACCTGTGTTGAACCAGGCTCCTTTAAAGGGCATTCTAGAGGGGCTTAGATTCAACCCTTGTGACAATAAATGTCTTCTAACTAAGTCCAAAAAGCCAATCAAGCTCATAAATTGTAACAAACATGCCACAGTAAATGTAAGATAGTAATAATCAGGGAACTTGTTTATAGGGGTAACAGTGGGAAGGCCGTATATAAGAACTCTCTGTACTTTCTGGTCAATATTTCTGCAACCTTAAAACTGCTCGAAAAAGCAGTCTATTTTTTTTTTTTTTAATCTGTAGATTGACTGACCTATTCCTATTATTGATCCAAGTGGAATCATCACATGGTACATTTGCATATGGCCATTTCTAGGCACCATAAATGCAGCAGGGATGGACAGGTCAACCATAACTCACATTACCTGATGAGTGTATTTTGAGGATGTGTTTAGAACAGGAAACCTAAATACACATCTTTCAAATTAAACTGCCTTTGTTGTGTATCCCCGGTGCAAGTTTTTTTTTTTTTTTTCATTGATGGAGTAATTACCAAGGCATAATAGTTGTTGTCAAAATACTTTTTTTTTTCTTGCAGTTTCCCTAAAATTAGCAGGCTTAAGCTGTGGATTATAGAAGACAGTATACTTCAAGTATGTGTGCTATGATTCAAGGCTAAATAGGTCCCATAGGAAAAGTTTAAGAAAGTGATGTTGTTTAGCCTGGCAAAGAGGAGACTAAAGGGTGCTCTGAGAATTGTGTTTGAAATATGATGATCTATTGAATGGAGGACAGGAACCAGCTGTTCTTCATCTCTCGCAAGGAAAGAATAGGGAATTGACTCAATGGAAGGTGTGGGTTTGGGTATAGTAGTCCTTCCCTTAATTAACCCCACTCCTTCTCTGAACATTATTTTACCTTTCTTTCATCAGAGACTAGGTTTTAGCATATAGTATAAAATAAAATTCTACATATATTAATAGTCTTACTTTGTAATCTTCCCAAGATGTTTTAGGTTTTATCTATCAGAAAGCATGTTATCTGCCATAAACTAAACCTAGTATATAGTATTTCTTCCCAACTCTTCAGTAAGCCATCCAATGGCGTGAACCATTTCCCTAAGAAACACATTAATACATGCTATTGGTCTACTGAAAATTTCTGAGCATTAAAACAAACCTAAACTTACTCAAACCCTTCATGGGGAGAGCAAAGAACTATCACAAGTATCTCTTCTCAATTAATCACACCACCACGCCCGTCACATATATGCCCCACAGAGGGCTCTTATTCATTTCCTGAATCTTTACATACCACAGCCATGTACTGTATTCTACCTCAAGGCAAGTATTTCCTCGGGACAGAAGAGACACCTTGAACATTACATCACATTTTTATGTACTATTAATTGTATTCAGATCACATCATTGAGTAAATATACAGCAAACATGTTATGCATAATATAATGATAAAATACAAAATATAGATACAAAAAAAGCCCTGATGCTTCCTGTTCAAAGATTACCCTTCAGAGGGGAATGAAGAAACTCAGGTATGCATATCTCAGTTTGAGGCAGAGGCTGAGTAGACAATGGGGGTTTTCTGAAAATATAATTCACCTTTGGAAACAAAATGGGGATTGCTGATTGCATCATTAGGACCAGAGTGGGGCCTTTAAAAATAAGGGACTCTAAGTGCCTCTCCCAAAGGCAAGTCAGGAGACAGGTACTTTGGTAATCATTGAGCTCAGAAATTACATCCTATGGCAGAAGCTCATCTCAACACAACTGGCAAGAAAAGAAAAGTGGGCATGATTCTAAGAGCTTCCAAAGTTAGGACAAGTTTATCCTTCTATATACTTCTCATTTTTGTTTTCAAGTCTATCCTCCTATAACCAATAAAACCTTAAAACCTACAATGCGAAAATAATTTGTGTGCTTGAATTTAGAAGCCATAAGAAAGTAGAACTAAAGGAAAATGTGCCTATAGCCAACATCAGATGTAGGAGAAAGAAAACCATGGCCGAGGTGGGGGGTGGGGGGTGGCTAGGGGAGTGGGGTATATGAATGTGGAAACCTAGAAAGGAGGTAAGTTGCCTGAGTGCTGCACCTTTCATGAATAGAGGGTGTCAGAGAGAGTTTGAGGTGCCCGACTCTGTGCTGAGGAGTGGAAAGCCCCATGTGGAGCTGGCAGAGGTATATATAGGAAAATACTGGTAGCTCTAAGATTGGGAGGGAGTTATAATTTAAGTGTAAACAAAATACTATATGACATTGAGAAGTGGAAGAATCTTGGAAAACATCTTGTGAGAGGTAGCTTTTGACCAAAGGTAGAGAAATAAATTTGGCAAATAGATGTAGGGAGTAGACAATTTTAGGAAAATTCTAGTGTTTCACCCATTCCACAAGTACCAGTTAAGGCTTTGTGTATTAGGAAATCACGTTCAAATGTTAGCTTTTTAAAATCTCAGCCTGTAACTGCTCTCTAGCCCTATCTGAAAATCCCCGAATAAATTAAGAATAAAAAACTGTTGTAAATGGTGGTGGATCATTTGTAGTTTGGAGACAAACTGAAGAACAGAACACCTGTGTTACTGCTTGAGGATAGCCTAGACTTAAAGTTGGCAAGGATGGTGGATAGATGACTTTTCTGAGATCCTAGAGTTGGAAATCTCTCTGTCCTAAAATAAGTGCTTATCCATCATCTTCCTATGATGGCACAAGCAGAGAGGTCCCAAATGAATAGACCCACCATGAAACAACCAATAAGACAGGTGGCAGATGTTGTCAGATGTTATCACTTTTAAAACACATCATTTTTTTTCCATGGCACTGAACCAACTACCTTATTTAAAACCATTGATTTCTTTGCTACTTTGCTTTTTCTGTTTATCATTTCAGAGCATTATAGGAGGATATTTAACTAACTGTTAAATATATGTAATTGGCCACTGAGTACTTTTTTCTATCTGTTTCTTACCCAGAATGTTTACATACATATTCAAATACACACATGAGTTCTGCATCCAAAGTCACAGTGAGGAGCTGAACTAACTTTTATGTGATTTCTGATTTTTGAACCATCTTCTCCCCCAAATTGCAGAAATTGTGGACAACGTATTTATCATTCTCTTGAAATGAGCATAGATTTTTTAGAAACTCTAAATCTTGTTCTAAATATCCACTTTGGTTAAAGCATTTGATTTAGTCTTCATATGGGAAACAAAGGCTGAAGGGAACATAGATAAAGTTAAATGTCCTTATAACCTGCAGCCCATCAACAAGTACTTCAGGCAGGCGAGTATAAATTTCCTCCAGGAAGCTCCCAACCGTCTTAATGTTAATGCCTTGCTAAAGGGAAAAACAACCTTGGTTTGACAATAGCAAGGCCTCTGGTATCCTGTGAGTCTTCTTTACCATATGAAAATCCTTTTGGAGCTTCCCTTATCTTTACTTCCCCCACCCCCACAGTACAGAATCAGTTGCTCCTCACAGTCTTGAGGCAGCAGCTGCCCTCGGATCCTATCCCTGTGCTTAAATAAAACCATGTTTTCCACCAAAGACTATCTCAAGAATTCTTTCTTGGCCACTGGCTCAGAACATCATCAACATACCAACCTCACCAAAACATTCAAACACTGTATCATTCTCAGTCTACATTTCCCCTAAAAGAATGAAGATACATTGATTAAACACAGTTTCTTTTATCTACATAGGTTGCCTTTTTAAAAAAGATTTATTTTAGGGAAGGAGAGAAAATGGGAGAGGAGCAGAGGATGAGAGAGAGTTTCAAGCAGACTCCCACTCGGAGCCCAACGTAGGGCTCCATATCATGACCCTGAGATCACCACCTGAGTGGAAACCAAGAGTCAGATGTTCAACTGGGTGCTCAACCAAGGGCACCACCCAGACACCCTTATATGGTTTGACATTTGACGACTAACCTCCTTTCTTGTCCTCAACCTCAGCCGAGGTCTTTTTTCCCCCTTTGGTGTGTGACTGATTTTAGGATGAGCATCAGTAGTTGAGTTTAAGTGCATTGGGGTCTCCCCTTCCAGCTCTGCCAGTGTCCTTGAGCAGGATCTTGTTAGCACCTGAAAAGTTTGGCACACACTAAGGCAATTAGCTTCCTTTCACACCTAAATTTACCTCCACCCCATGCAAACTTGCAGCTGTTCTCTTGCATTTGTTACTCAAATGATCTCCCTGGTAAACAGTGAATCATGAGGCTGAGGCAACATAACCTTATTGACTTCCTAGGGATCTGGTCCTATCCCCTTAAAATATTCTCATCACTTCTTTTACTTGGGGAGTCATTTTCCACATTTAGCATTGAAAACTGAGCATTTTCAATAATGCTTTTCAGTGTAATAATAATAGAAAACGAGTGAACACATTTAAATTGTTTACTTCTAAGTGTTAGATTTTCCAATGATTTTTAACTGGTGATTAGCAAGTATTTATTTCATCAAATACTTACTTATTTACTTATTTATAAGGAGTTTATTTATTTATGTGACACAGAGAGAGAGAGATCACAAGTAGGTAGAGAGGCAGGTGGGGGAGGGGGGAATCAGACTCTTGAGCAGAGAGCCCCATGCAAGGTTTGATCCCAGGACCCTGAGATCATGACCTGAGATGAAGGCAGAGGCTTAACCCACTGAGCAACCCAGGCTCCCCTACTTATTTATTTAATGGTCAATGTATTAAATACTGTGGACAAAATAATATATTTTTATTACAGTGAATAAAAAGTAATTGAAACCTTACTTTTTGCCTGTTAGATACATAGGTATATGCAAACTATGCCTATACACAATATAAATAGAACAATAGCTTTTATTGTGATGCTTGACAAGTTTTATGGAGTTCTCAGGTGTATCCTAAAAGTTCTAAATTAGATAATATTTTTAAGGAATGAATCATCAACTTTAGTAAAGAAGAAACTGAAGTAGAAAGGGCCCTGGCCAGGGTATTTGCTCATTCTTTTGAGGTTCAAATTCAGCATCCTCGGGAGCCTGGGTGGCTCAGTGGGTTAAGCCGCTGCCTTCAGCTCAGGTCATGATCTCAGGGTCCTGGCATCAAGTCCCGCGTGGGGCTCTCTACTCAGCAGGGAGCCTGCTTCCCTCTCTCTCTCTGCCTGCCTCTCTATCTACTTGTGATCTCTCTTGGTCAAATAAATAAAAATAAAATTAAAAAAAAAATTCAGCATCCTTTGGTCAGGTGCCTACGTACCATGGGCGAAATGGAAAGAAGTGGGGCATTCTAAGCAGAAGGTTGGTTTGAGTGGATTCACTGAGGTAGAAATCTAGGTGGGTATAATGGCAAGAGAACTAGACATGAAAGCAAGCATGAACTAATACTGGAATATGAGGAAGGCTTTCCTGCTGGGGAATGGTAAAGAGTGAGAAAGTATAGGAGTCAGAGCATTTTTTAAGGTGTAATAATATGCAAGGAAAACCAAAATTAGAATTCTTGGCTATCCAAGAAAGGCATGAGGGCCCCTGAATGTCTGAGAAAGGAGTCACAGGGTATAGGCCTTCCTATACCCAGGGGATCTGAACAAAAATAGAAAGTTACAGAACCAGTGACTGAACGCTACTCTTTCTGAGAAATCACTGCCTAAACTCTGTCAAAAGTTTTGATTTATCCCTGAAGGTCTTGAAGACTGCTGACCTAGTGTAGTGTGTCAGAGTCTAAATGGATCCCTCTTGTGTAATTTTCTGTATTAAGTGAGCAGAGTTAATCATAGCCAATTTAAAAAGATTATAGGTACTAGTGTTGAGGGTATCTAGAGTTATTACATTTATAAAATATAGGCGTTATAAGGATATGGCAGTCTGTAGACACTGAATCTAAAAAGTAACATTCAAAGAGGGTGGCTGGTAATATAAACTCCACAAGCAGGTGAAGATAATCTGATAAATTTCAAACTTAAGAAGGGTCCAGAAGTTGTGAACACTGTGTTCAAAACTGTGTGAGTGTCATTAATTTTTAGTATCTAAAAGAAATTTATAATTACATAAATTTATAATTACATAGTATCTAAAAGAAATTAATAATTACATTATTACATGTAATAATGTCCTTAACATAAAATAAGGCATTCCCATATCTTTTTTTAAAAGATTTTATTTATTTATTTGACAGATAAAGATCACAAGAAGGCAGAGAGGCAGGCAGAGAGAAAGGGGGAAGCAGCCTCCCTGCTGAGCAAAGAGCCCGATGTAGGGCTCAATCCCAGAACCCTGAGACCATGACCTGAGCAGAAGGCAGAGGCTTAACCCACTGAGCCACCCAGGCACCCCCCATATCTTTTTAACATTTCTTTCATATGAATCATTGTATATTCACATAAATTTAACTAATTTGCTATAGAAGTTTATAAACAATGCATTTAAAAATACATTTTATGTATTCTCAGAAAAGGGTTATTATTATTACCTTTGTCAATCTTTTTCTCCTTCCTTTCTCCTTGTTCCCTCTCTTTCTTCCTTTCCCCTTGTTTTCTTTCTTTCTTTCCTTTCTTTCTTCCTTCCTTCCTTCTTTCCTTCTTTCTTTCCTCATTCCTTTCTTTCCTTTTTTTGTTTCTTTCTTGTTTTTCTCATGTATGAAGTATAAATAACTCATGTTTTCATTCCCTTGTTTTAAGGAAACATCTATCTGATAAGTAGGTTAATATGCATGGTAAGAATTTAAAGTTTCTTTAAGACTTGTAATAAAACCACAGCTCCTTTGTAATGCTGAAAATTATATTAGCATTTCCGTGTCATCCTCAGACACTCTTCCTACATTTATAGCCATCCAGAGTATCTTCTGGAAGACTATAAAAGGCAAAGAGAATAAAACTCCAAGTCTGCAGAATCTAGCCTTAAATCTGTTCTTTGTCTCATATCTTTTTGCATTTGAGATGTTATTAGGTTAAAGCTTAAACAAAAAATCCTTATCCTCCTCACAGTTCTGAGTTATAGTCCCTTTATCAAGCTTATTGGGGAATTTCTCCATCACAATCAACATCATCACTTTTCTCATCTGCAAAGATGCTGTGTAAAAAATTACCACACATTTGGGAGCTTAAAATAACACACACTTATTATCTCAGTCTTTGTGTCTCAGAAGCCTGGCCAGGGCTTAGCTGGGTCTTTTGCTTTCATTTCACAAAGTTACAATCAAGGTATCTTTTGACCAGATTGCATTATCATCTGGCAGCTCAACTGGGAAAAAATCCACTTCCAGGCTTACTCTGTTGCTGGCAGAATTCATTGCCTTGTGGTTATATAGGAAAGAGAGCCCTAGCTTCTTTCTAGCTCTCACCTGGAAGCCATGCTCGATTCCCCAGCTCCTGCTGTGTGGCCTTCTCCACAGACAGTTCACAACATAGCAGTATGCTTCTTTAGGCCAGTAGGAGAGCATAAGCAAGTCCACTAGCAAGACAGAGTATATATTACATAATACAGTCATGAGAGCGAGATCCCATCACTTTTGCATATTCAGCTGGGTAGAAGAAGGTCAACATGCTGCATCCACACTCAAGGAGAGAAGATTATACAAGAGCATGCACACCAGGAGGTGGGGGTCATGGGGCCGCCATAAAGTCTGTCCAGCACAGAGTGGGTATGGTTTAACATTCAGAGAGTCTTCAATCTTGGAAAACAAGCAATCAGCATGGCTTCATCCATCACAGCCCAGCTGATCATCCCATCCATTTCACAAAGATCCCCAGAGGTAAGAAATATAGTGCTATAAAATAAAGATGATATTGGAGGGCAACCTGTTAGGTGACTGGTGAGTGATGAAGTTGCTGTTCATCTCGCCATTATTTGTGGTGTGAGCTTCTGATTTCTAATCCTCGCCATGATTCAGGGTCTATTAATGATGACAGACCTAATTCCTCTTTAACTTCTTCCCCAACTTCCAAAATGTAGATGATGATATACATCAATCTTGGAAGGACAGTATGAGCGTTAGCATCTAAGGAATTCAGCCCAATTTTGTATAGAAATACTTTTGAGTAAGATTTCAGCAGAAAGCAGCATAAATCTTTAAGGAGCTGGCACAAAACAGTGTTGGGGAGGAGATAGAGTTCTAATTTAATATAGAGAAGTGAGGGCTAAGGGGTGATTTAATTGCAATCTACAAATCTAGGAGAAATCTTTATTAAAAAACTATTTTACATATGCAAAGAAGCCCAAATTAGATTAAATTAAGGTAATAGGGGATTTTGTTTAGCCAACACATTTTTTTTTTAAAGGCTTTGAAGAGATTCTACAATCTTCTCTAGGTGGGATTTAAAGCTAAACTTGGCATGTGTTTCAGCATGAATTGGAAATGTCTTTGACATTTTTTTTTGTCTTTTCTTGGATCTTATTTATTAATATACACCACCAAAAGTGTAAACTTCCTTCTAAAATAAAGAATTAAGTAATTTTTAGTTCTTTATTCAAGAAAAAAGTGAGGTGAACGATTCTGAATTTTGATAATATGAGCCAGTTGTTTTGAAGAGTGGTGTCATACTACCCAGGGGAAATAGCTAAACATAGAAAGGTATAAACCCTTTGGTACCCAAATCAGGTCTGAATTTGTTTGCATCAGTGGAGCATTTGAATCTATGACTATGCTTTTATATAAAATAGATAACTATAATGAAAAGGCTTAAGTTGAGCTAAAAACAATTTAGCAAACACAAGTAGAAAGAAAGGAAGAGAGGGAGAAAACAAGCAAACGGGTTATTACACCAGACTGGTTAATAAGTGATAAGACTGCTAAACGTCAAATTCTGCTTAACATCATGGACTCTAACAAGGAAGGTTACCATGTCCAGTCTCACAGTATGTGCATGATTCACTTCAATACTCTTGAAAAAACTTCACCAATTTTGGGGGAATCATTTCATTGGCTAAAAGCTCAACTTTTCCTCAGTTAATTTGTTTCAATGTTGCATGCTGAGAAAGTTCTTATGTTAATGCTTATTCTTTTTCATAGCATTATTGTTTGTTCTCTGGAGCAGGACATAGAGACTTCTTTTCTTTAACATATATAACCCTTGGGTAGGTGAACATGGCCACCAGGATATTTACTTAATATTCTCATTTTTTACTCATCATCTAGAATTCTTCAGCTGCTTAATTTACTAAGCAGCCTTAAATTCTTTCAGGAGCGTCTCCTCAGCTCCAAACCTCTATTCTAGAGAAGAAATGAGATCATAATGGCCAAAATCCTTAGCTAGATATGGATAGAGTATTGACTTGCCTATGAATTTAACTTCAAAATCAGTTGCTTAATCAGTTCATCACAAAGACACAGACTGGCTCATAAAACAACAGATGAGTGAGCACACAATAAAATCAAAGCTGCAAACGGCCATTAAACCTAAAGATATATTGTAGAGTAGAACTTGCTTAGGTAAGAACTTCCTGCCCAGTGCCATGCCATGATGATTAATGCATGCATATGTGAACTTTATGAAAAAGATAATGAATTGATTGTGTTCTTAAATGATGCCATTTTAAACCTGTTTGTCTTCCTCTCCTCCCTCGGGAATCAACTGACCACACTCTGTTAGTTTAAACAAATGAACATTTAATGTTGGCCATTCTGCCAACCAAGTTGGGGGAAAATGAAATCATTTATCAAGGGAAAAAGAAAGAAAAATAATGAAATGGCTTCTGGGAAAAAGGTGAAGACCAGTAGTTATCAAGAAAGGGAGGGTGCCATAGATACTGGCTAAAGATATAATAGAGGAAGGGCGTGAGGCATATTTTCATTCTATGGTTTCTGCCTATTTTGGTATCAGGGAGCCAATTTTAATCATATCATGAGTCTTGTTCCTTAAAGACAACCTTCTTTGGCAACTTTAATTTTAAGACTAGCTCCTGTGAACACATCATCTCCTTCTTGGGGTCATTCAGTGGATTAGGAATGATAGCAAAATAATTAGGGAATCTATAAGTGGAAAATGCAATTTGAGGGCCATTTACAATAATAGACCAAAGGTTACCTTGGTCATATATCTAACATTTAACATCAATCCATCCATCAACTAATATTTATTGTACTCAGTGCTATTCTAATAACTGAGGGAGGTAAAGGGAAAATACAAGTCAGGACCTACTTCCTTGGGAGCTTTTATAAAGCTTTAAGAAGAGTAAAACATGTGCTTAATATTTATATTATATTATTATTTTATTAATATTTATGTGTTTAATGCTAACATATTTTATATGTATAATACATTTAATACACATATGCATGTGTATACACAAAATGACCTGAGTGTTATGATAATTAGAGTTATAGATTAAGAGAAAGGAACCATCATTGTTGGATAAAGATGGACAAGATAAAGTATACTGAAAAGTGGTCTTAAGAGGCTGAGAAGGAAACCAGTCCTGTTTTTCTGTATGATTTTACTATTTATGTTATTGTTTCTTAAAGCCATCATGAATTACATATATGTAATATATTCATGTATTTACAAATATACTATACACACATAATTGATAAAGAGTAACATCTTTTCAGAATAAAGATGCACTGTCAGATAGAGGTTTCCATTCTAGCACAGTCATTATACTCACACTCTGAGGATGACGAAGAGTACAAGGTGAATGGATGGGGAAGGAAATATTGAAAGATGAGTGCAACTGGAAGGACTTTTTTGGTGGCCGGTGAGGATGTATCACCTTCAGCTGGCAAAATGTTAGGTATAGAAATCCCCTTGCAAAGTTTTCTGAAGTTTATTATGTACTAAACTCTCATGTGCTGGTCACAGATTTCCTGGGAATAAGGCAGCTTGATTGCTAGCTCTAACACCAGATTTAGGTGCTCTAACTATTGGACTTACCCATGGTATTGCCTTTATGAGCCGTTGACTATGTGAGGGAGGGTACAAGGTCTGGACTATGCTGGGAGAAGGTGTTATGCTATTTACTATATTTAGAAAGAACAGAGGAAAGTTCCAATATTGTTCGAAGGGCAACTTTAGTACTGCACTAGTGGGAAAGCACTAGCATTAACTAAATTAGTAAAGCCAAGAGAAGCTAGAACTTGGAAAGAATAAAGGACAAAGCAAGAGAAAACAAGCAAAACTGTGTCAAGTACAGGACCAAGACCGAGGGTATCCAAACGTATAAAATAAATCTGACTAGGTCATACTGTAACCATCAAAGCTGTCCCAGACTGTTCCCTGTGTTTTCTTGATGAGCAACCTGCTAGTTCATTTTTGAACAGGGGTGTGGTGCATTTTTGGAGGAACAAAGGACGGCCAAATGAATTTTAAAGGATCTATACTTGTTTCTCTGTAAGAAAAAAAAAAAAATTAACATCTGCTTATCTTCTAACATACTAATCACACTCATGTAAATTGAGCATTAAGACAATATAAGAGAAAATAATGCATTAAAATTATGTATTACAACTATATTTATAAAGAGAAAATACTGAAAATATATTCAACAAAAAGGAAAATATCTAAGAAAATGATGGTATAGACTTGTAATGCAAATCTCAAAATTAACATATTTAAAGTCCCTGTTACAGTATAAAAAATATTACTGACCTAGCACCAGAGTTTTAAAATATACATTTGTTTCTTCCTTAGACTGTTTCTTAAATGGATAGAGTAATACTTAATACATCATGGTTGTTACAGATGAATACTTTTCTCCCATATAAAATTTGAAATTTCTTGTTGGCAGGGGTAATTTCTTATTCATCTCTCTATCCTTTTTATAAGGCCAGCTCTGTGTTTGATACACTGGACTAAACAGAAGAGTTGAGAATGCAGGAAATGAAAAGTGTTATGTTACAATAGTAGGAATCTTATTTTTACTTCTAGATTATATTATTATTTTATCATATTCTGTTAAAAGATACCTGGTTATATTTCTTTGCTGGTTTCTTTACTTGTGTTCACAGCAGAAGTCAAAGGGGGAAGTTTTCTCCAGAGATATAAATGATCCTTTATTGGTTTTTGGATATGGAAGTCACTCAAAGACTGATCAGTTTTTGTTGCCTGGAAAGACCCATTTGGCTATTATTTTTACAGCTGTGCTTCTGAGATGGAGTGTGAGAGTAGGAGAGGTGGGTGATAACCAAAAGTACTAGAAAAGTTTTCTAATGGGCAGGAGGATAATCGAAGAAAGGCAAACCTTGGGGGTGCCTGGGTGGCTCAGTGGGTTGGGTCTCTGCCTTCGGCTCAGGTCGTGGTCTCAGGGTCCTGGAATGGAGCCCCGCATCGGGCTCTCTGCTCCGCGGGGAGCTTGCTTCTCCCTCTCTCTCTGCCTGCCTCTCTGCCTACTTGTGATCTTTCTCTCTGTCAAATAAATAAATAAAATCTTTAAAGAAAAAAAAAAAGAAAGGCAAACCTTGTATTTCTTTTATTTATTTTTTTAAAGATTTTATTTATTTAATTGACAGAGAGAGAGATCACAAGTAGGCAGAGAGGCAGGCAGAGAGAGAGGAGGAAGCACGCTCCCCGCGGAGCAGAGAGCCCGATGCGGGGCTCCATCCCAGGACCCTGAGATCATGACCTGAGCCGAAGGCAGCGGCTTAATCCACTGAGCCACCCAGGCGCCCCAGAAAGGCAAACCTTGTATTTCTAATTGGAGGTGGACATGTGCAAGCAACACTTACAGATCTGGTGATCCCTCCAGGCTTTCCCAGAACCATTTGTCAAGCTTCTCTCCAGGCCTGTTGCCTGATCCAGCTCTGTCATATCTCCCTGATCCTAGATGGGGGCTCTGTAGCCACTATAGTCTCCCAGTGGTCATTTCCCCTCTTTTGAGGACTGCCTTGGCTGTCCCTGCAAGACTGTTTTTACTTCCTCAGTTTCTACTTCTTTCTCTTTTAAATGACTTCAAAGAAATCCAGAGTTCTGTCGTTTACTTTTATATCCCAGTATACCTTGGATATATATTACCAGTACTTATTCCTCTATTCTCCAAGGGAAGAAAATGGTTGTTCCTACACAGAAGGTATAGAGGAAAACTCCTACCACAGTGTACTGTCATATCAGATAATCATTTAATCACTGACTAAATCTAAGACACTGAGATCAGAGGATTCAAGAACTCTGGGAGACTTTAAAAACCTTTCCAAATTAAGCATTTATTGTTACTTCAATGCTTTCTTGCTACTTAATTTTCCTGAGTCTCATTTTAGGAGAAATTTGCTTCTTTAGCCTTGCACACTTCATCTCAATCAATACGCTATTCTCCCTAGAGGTCCCAAATTATTCTTTTCAAATGTCTTTTTTATCTACCCTTGGAAGCAACACAAGCAAATGGAGTCTGACTTCCAGCTGTCAAATCAAGTGTTGAGGCAAACCCTGTGAGCGCGAATCACTCCATCTTGCCTTGTTCAATCTGGGTAATGTGGCACAGTCCCAAAACCTCCCCTACCACCAAGAGAGTGAAAGGAGTAAAAGACAGATTGAATAATTTTCAGAAGTTGGAAAATTTTGTTTCTTTCTTTTGATTATACATTATTTGTTCACACATAAACTAGTTCCTCAATAGTGAATCTGCTTATGTTCCTTGGACTTCTTTGGTAAATCTGGGTTGAGATTTGGAAATAGGATATTTTAAGTGGGCTGCCTTGTTTTTGTTAAGAATTGAAATCAAACTTTCCTGTAATTCCGTCCCTGGGAATCCATACCCTGGAAAATGGGGTAACAAGGTTTCTCTGATTCTTTAATGGACTAAAACTTCCTGGTTGAGACAGGCTAATAAATGTAAGCTATTGATCATATTGTTGAGTATGATAAAGAAGGGTCTGTTTTCAAGGCAGAATTATTTGGAAATCGTAGGCATCATTATAAATGTCTTACTTATATGTTGACTTATATGTTGCTTCTGTTCAAAACAAAGTTGTTTCCTTTGGGGCATAATTTCAAGGCAGATTAATGAATTTTTCACACACACACACACACACACTCACGCACACACGCACACAAGCATGCACACAAGTGTTACTATTTTTATAGTTGAACCTAATAGATCCTGTCTCCCTGCTCTGAGGGTCCAATTTCTTCCCTTTCTTTGTAGCTTCCAGAGGACCCTATACTGTGCAAGACGCAAAACAAACAAACCCCTTCATTGTTACCCTGATGATAATTGTAGAGTGGCAGTGATGATGTTGTTGGAAGTTTTAAAAATGAAAATAGCTATTCAGGTTCAGAGACATTGCCCAGACATGTTTCATGTTCTTTCCATAGTACATTCAAATTTTTTTAAACCAGACAGTAAAACAAGGAAAGCAACTCTTTATTTTCTATCCTCCACTCTCCCAAATCCTCAGACTCCATCAAAGTGCACCTTGAGCTCCACCTCCCACATTGTGTTCCCCACTGGTGCCAATCTTCCAGCTAACTCCATTTCCCCTTTGTAAATGCTCGATGTGCTGACCTATTTAAAAATATAACTCAGGTGCCTGGCGAACCATGATGCCTGCCAGCTCTTCAGATAAAGAGGATCCACTTATTAATCTGCTCTGTCTCCATCTGCCCGCTCAATTGGGATTGACTGCTTGCTGTCCAGGCTGATACCAGGGAAATCTGATTGAGGACAAGAATCTCTTTGTACGTTTCCCCCACTGATACAGCACAACAGGTCTGTTGCAGCCGGGGAGTTAAGCTGATGTGACATGATGTCAGATGGCCTGCCATTGTACGTCAGAAATTAAAAAGAAAATATTCTTTCAAACTGGAATTCCTTATGTGATTTTTATTTCCTTGGGCTTTGAGCAGATTGAGTATTGAATTGCTTGACTGGAGCCCATGGATAATTTAATACCTTCAACATTCGTCCCTGGGTGAATTTCAGCCACATTTGACTTGTTCAGCATGGTGTCTCAGTTCTAACCATTTCATGGAACTCTTGTAAATATTGATTGATGAAATACCAAAGAAATACTTTTTCTAGCTCTGATTCTGAAATGCTCCAGAAGGAACGACTTGATCTCTGTTTTCGTCCTTCCTACTCCATATCTAGTGGTGTGAGAAGTAAATAAAAATTTGGGAACTTCTTTTATCCTTCTCAAGTTAAACAATCAATTCTTACGACTTGAAAAAAAAAAAGTGATGTGATTTGATCCACCAAAGTAAGACTGAGAAAAAATAACAAGTTAGCAAGAATAACAAACAAATAAACTCAAACTGTATCAGTGGAACCAAATTTGATATTTTGGGGGAAGCTTTTGAGTCCCCCAATTTGAGGTGTTGGCTATATAAAGTTTCCAGAAGAATATAGGCATAATATATGTATATATCATTCTTAAGTACTACATGGTTAGCATCTCATGCACATAGTATTCAGATTTTAGTATGTGGTTCTGCTTTTGTTGAAAAGATCAGGTAGAACTAGCCTTAGGTCACATCTAGAATCAAAACTGAATGGCTTATAAAATTCCCCCAAATCATTTGTTAATAAAAAAGAGAGAGAAGAGACACATAGTTAAGAGTAAAGACCTTACAGGAATTTCACGTTTGGTAACAAGAAACAAAATATTAGCACTTTCTTAAGATTCAGCTTTTACTCTTTAGTTAAGGCTAATCATTTGTTAATTTGTGTAAGCTCCAGTGCATACAAATTCACATGTGAATGAAATATGTGGCTGATCCTTATTCTTTATTATAAATTAAACAGTATGAAATGTAAATACTATCGGAGAAAATAAAATCTCATTTGTTCGATGTAAGTAACACTGAATAAATTAATAAATTGACTGGCTTCCCTTTGATATTCACATGATGAGACTGTATGTGTGCATTTATGTGTGTATGTGAACACACAAAGTATTCGAAGCACTGGAGAGAAACAGAACTTGTTTAAACAGATAAAAGACAGTAACTTGCTACAACAAAAGATTTTTTTAAAGACACAATTTATTTGAGAGAGAGAGAGTACAAGCAAGTGGAGGGGTAGAGGGCGAGGGAGAAGCAGACTCCGAGAGCCTGATGTGCTCCAGGACACTGAGATCATGACATGAGCTGAAGGCAGATGCTCAAATGACTGAGCCACCCAGGTGCCCCCAAAAGGTTTTTTTTTTAAATCGAGAAATTCTCTTAACAGTAAGAAGTCTATTGTAGATTACTTCCTTAAGTTAACATAGTGAAATTTCTTTGCCATAATTACAGTAGACAAAAATATAAGAGGAAAAACAAATCCACAATAAGATTAGTGAGAGAAAATAATTCTGTTTAACTGTTTTGTTTTATTTTGTTTGTATTAAGGTATAATTGACATAACATTATATTAGTTTCAGGTGTACAATGTAATAATTTGATATTTGTACATATATTTGATCATTTGCAAAATGATCGCCACCAAGTCCAGTTAACATCCATCACCATACATAGTTACAAAATTTTTTCTTTTTTTTTTAAGATTTTATTTATTTATTTGACAGAGATCACAAGTAGGTGTAGAGGCAGGCAGAGAGAGAGAGGAGGAAGCAAGATCCCAGCTGAGCAGAGTGCCACAAAATTTTTTTCTTGTGTTGAGGACTTTTAAGGTCCACTCATATAACTACACTACTTTCAAATATACAGTACAGTATTATTAGCTATCGTTGCTGTGTTCAGCATTATATCCCCATGACTTACTCATATTATAACTAGACATTTGTACTTTTTGACCCTCTTTACCTACTTTCCCCACCCCCACCCTGAGTAACAGAAATCTGTATTCTACATCCATAAGCTTGTTTTGTTGTTGTTGTTTTTGTTTGTTTGTTTCATTTTCATTTTGTTTTTTTTTTTCTTTTTTTTTTTAGATTCCACATAGGAGATTATACAGTATGTGTCTGTTTCCGTCTTGCTTACTTCATGCTTAGCCTAATGCCCTTGAGGGCCATCCGTCTTGTTGTAAGTGGCAAGATATCTTTATGGTTGAATAATATTTTATTGTGTATATGTACCACAATTTCTTTATCCATTTGTTTATCAATGAAAACTTAGGTTGTTTCTATATATTGGTTATTGTAAATAAGGCTGCAATGAACATGGGGGTATAGATATCTTTTTGAGAATGCATGTTTTCATTGTCTTCAAATAAGTACCTCAGAAAAAAGGATTGCTGAATCATATGGTAGTTCTGTTTCTAATTATTTTTTAAGATTTTATTTATTTATTTGACAGAGATCACAAGTAGGCAGAGAGGCAGGCAGAGAGAGAGGAGGAAGCAGACTCCCCACTGAGCAGGGAGCCCGACGCAGGGCTAGATCTCAGGACCCTGAGATCATGACCTGAGCTGAAGGCAGAGGCTTTAACCCACTGAGGCACCCAGGTGCCCCTATTTCTAATTTTTTTAAGGAAACTCCATACTGTTTTCCATAGTGGCTGCTCCAATTTACATTCCCGCCAACAGTACACAAAGGTTTCTTTTACTCTGTATCCTTGCCAGCCCTTATATTTTTGTCTTTTTGATAATAGCCTTTATAACAGGTATGAGGTGATATCTCATGTGGTTCCGACTTGCATTTCCCTGTTTTAATCTCACCATATTGATTGAAAATTTACTTGGATATTGAGTTTTCCTTATCCCCATGGATCCATTTCCATTTTTTTCATATCTAGAGTAGAAAAGAAAGTCCGTTCAAATGCATAGCCTTTATACTAAGTAAGAGTTGGGTCACGCATTCTTGGACCTTTTCTGAATGAATTAAGCTGAACAGAGAAAACATGGAAGGAAACTATCCTTATAGTGATACCTAAAGTCATGTACCCAAGGTCCATTCCAAGTATGTAGCTTTTCGTTTGTTTTGCTCCAGGACCTAAGTCAACAGAGAATCCCCAGTGAAAATAATATCAGCCCCCAGCTGAGGGGAAAACGAAAAAAAATCACAAAAACCAGGACAGAGAAAAGTCACTTCACTAGAATCATGGAGTTCTACAAGTTCTTCAGGGAAGCAAAGAGATTTATGACCAAGATAGAGCATTCAGAATATTCTAGAACAGAAGTGTTCATATTAATAACCATGAAAATGCACAAAAATCTGTAGGACACAAAAAAATCTACTTGTATTTTGTAGGATGGAATTAGAATATTATATGCTGTTGGGGCACCTGGGTGACTCAGGTGATTGAGCATCCAACTCTTGATTTCAGCTCAGGTCATGATCTCAGGGACTTGAGATCTGAGCTGGAACCCCAAGTTGGACTCTGTGCTCAGCAGGGAGTCTGCTTGAGATTCTCTGTCTCCCTCTCCTTCTGTCCCTCCCCACCAACACTCTCTCTCTAAAAACTAAATAAATAAACCTTAAAAAATATGATATTCATTATAGCATCCAAAAGTAAAAAACTTCATCTGTTTTATCTTTTATGCCACACAAAATTATGCACCTTAATACTCAATAAGAATCAAAGACTGGCATGAAGGACTTCACATGGCAAGTTTCTTTTTGAAGGCAGGAACATACCAATTTAAGCCAGGTAAATGAAACATAATTTTTAAAATAGATCTAGAGAAAAGTTTATTTCTCAGACTCCCACGAAGTGGAGCTACTGAAAACAAGTAAATGTTATTTCCTAGAGAGGGAGTCTGAGAAAGGAAAATGAGAAAATAAAGGTTGTTCATTATTAATTTGCCATTTGCTTCAAGGAGAATGTTTGCAGGCAAAGTTGCTTGTATATTAAACTGAATATTTTTCTCACCGACATTGTAATAGTCTTTTTTTTTTTTTTCAAATTATGTTTCCTTCTTATCAAAAAGCTTTCTTGAAGCCAATCAAGGTGGGAGGGCAGAAAGTTGATAAGGAGGTCATTACAGCAACTCATGGAAGATATAAAACAATCCATTTCAAAGAGTGGGGACCATTTCCTATCAACATTTGCAATATGAGTTATTATTTAGCAATTCCTCTTCCTCTTTTCCTCTTTCTTATCCCCTGTATGCTCTGTAGTAGAAAACTTTGACCTTGCTAAGAGAAATAATAACATAACATATTTGCACCATCCGTGTGATTAATACCGCCCTCTGAAAGGAGCACCTCAACTGGCAAAATACAACTAAAATGCATGAACACACTGAGGAACTCTTTGCCTTGTTCACCTTCTTTCTAAATAATTCATCAGTTTAATGATAATGACATTCAAATATCATAATTACGGCTGACTCCTTAAAAAACATCAATTCCAGGGCCAAAAATGGAGTAACCAGCCCCCACTTCTTTTCTCACCATTAGCTGTTCATGCCAAAATATGATCTTTATTCATTTCACTGACATAATATAAAACCAATGTAGATTTCCCATTTTTCATAAAATTTTCATCTGCACTATTAGTTTCACTGATAGCAGACTGCAAAATGTTGTTAAGCTACAAGATGGAAGACACTGCGAAAACCTCAGCATGTTAAGAAGCCATAAAATTTTATTCAGTTCATTTACTGCTACAGTCCAGTAACCCTATAGTAAGAGTGTGCTATTTTTATTGTGTATTTATTTAAAGGTTGAATATTTTGTTCCCGGGACCAGACATCTAACTGAGCTAATCTGGACTCCTAATACACTACGTTGTATTCTGCTTTGGGGTTTGTCATCTCCTTGAAGTGTTTTTGTATCTTGGTTGTTGGGGAAGAGATGATAACAGAATATTGCAAACAAAGCTTAGCTATGGATAAGGGGTCATTTGTGCTCAGAATTCAGCCACCAGTGTGTTTGGGTCTCATGTGATGCTGAGGAGGACGATTTGCTTGTCCCTCCTCTTCTTCCATCTTATGTCTCTTCCAAAGCAAATCTCAGGGCAGAGTGCGATGAAGCACAGTGTGATAGACCTTGTGTTGGTTGGTCTGGCAGGTGGCCAGAGGTGCTTAACTGCTTGCACAATCCTGTAGAAGGCAGCCACATTTTGCCTTTATTGTTTTGCTACTCTGTCTCAGCGATTTGACGTAAATAGGTAAGCTCTTTTTCAAACAGCATGATGTAAAACCCATTTTAGGTCTGCTCATGAAACCACAGCCATTGAAAGCTAGCTTGTCTGTGTTCATACCAAGTTATATCATATATACATATCATATCATATAATTATATGAACGTTGCAGCATGAAGACACAGTATGCTATGTATACAAGTTTTGCCAATATATAGAATGTGTCTCAATATCCTAGACTTCTCTAACCACAGAGCAACGGCAGTTACACCAGTGGTAACTCCACTGTGAAAAAAATCATCAAGCAAAGCACAAAGGAGAGTAAAAGGGGCAGTTGTTCCTACTGGTCTCTCACTTAGGACCAGTGTTTTGGTTGCACCAGACTTAGCAAACTCCCAGGAAACCCTGTGCATATTCACTTAGGCCCCAGAAGTAAGAGTTTCCTACTCAGTCCCAATTAAAGGCCACATGGAAACTCCAGGTGCAGTAAACAGATAAACTAGCAACAAAACCTACAATGGTAAACAGACCAGACAAATGATCTACAACATCCATAATAAATTCTCGCTGTGTCTGTGACTTGTTAGGAACCTAGAAGACAAGCCTGTCCTTACTTGGTCCCCTCATCTATAATACAGGTTGATAAGAGAACCTATGTCAGTTGCAGTGTTTTCTCTTGAAAGTGCAAAATATGGGGTTGATAAAAGCAAAGTGTGCATTTTTAAAGGCACATGAGAGAGAGAGATTTAAATCACCTGAGATAGTCTGTATTTATTCATTCCAAAGAGGTACAAAGGCTCTGTCTGGGCAGCATTAAAGAGTAAAGGTTCAAAAGGAATATGTGAGAGTCCCCAGGAGACTAGAAACATAAGAATGCATTAAAATGAGATGGAGAAAGTGTCCCCAAATAGCCAAATAATGACTATTCCTAGTTACTATCTTGTTAGCATCGATTGTGGAATATTTGAGGGCCTGGGAGAATCAATGTATATGGTAAACAATCACCTCCTAAACTGAAATGTCAGAGATACGATACGGAATAATGAATATAAAATCTAGACAAAACTAATGACCAAACAAGATAAACAAATTAAAGCAGATAAGCCACGAAGGGTGAGTGACTAACGATTCAGGTAGGCATAATCCCAGTGAAAATCTGTCCATTTGAACAGTCTTTGCTATGTGGTATCAACACAGGCTGGCAGCTGAGCCCCACATGCCTCCCTTTAGCTTCTGAGAGATGAAATCTGGGCTGTGGATGTGGGACGCTGGAGCCAGAATTTCAGGCAGTGGTGGGAAAAACCATTTCCAGATTTTATGATTTCATGATCCTCCATCTATCATTCCCGGAGACAAAAGGTTATGCTTTTCGCTTACTGTGCACCTGGTGCAGAGGTCTTACACTCAGACTCCCCCTAAAAATGATTTCCAAACAGGTTTTTTTCTTTTTATTTACTGTTTTTGTTGTTGTTGTTGTTTGTTTGTTGTTTTGTTTTGGTTTGCTTTACTTTTTTTTTTTTTTAAGGATGCTAGAAGTCTTAGACATACCTCCCCATTCTCTGTAACTTGGTGCACCTTGCCATTTTTCTGTTTTGAATTGGTCTGTGAACCTCTGTTGTCTGCAGCTAAATGAGTCAGCAGAGATGGGGTGTTGATGGATCTCATTGGGCATGGGTCAACATTGCTCTGAAGTACAAGGAGTCAGCATGCTTCTTTGGTTATAGTGCATCACAGAAAAAGCTGGTCTTCCAGGCTCAGTCATTTAGCAACTCCTTATGTCCCAGAAGAGCATTATTAGACAAAACTGAGATGTTGACACAGTCTGGTCTCTACAGTGTCTTTCCCGTTTCCCCATCCCTCCCTGCAGGTGTCTCGGTGCCTTGTGTCCTTAACCTGTAACTTCCATTGTCCTCTTCCTCCCCATTCCATGCCTTTCTCCACGGTCATCACCACTGCACTTGACCTTTCTCTCTTTATTTGGTTCTCTTCAAAACTGACCGGTTGAGGGTCTCATTTCATAAGAAATTTCTTTTAAATAGATATTGTCACAATCATAGAAAAGATCGCATATTCATTGAGAATGTGTGGATAATAATGTGAGAGAATTTCTCTTAAGGATATTTGCTTTAAGCAAGATTCTCTTCCTTATACAGCCATAGATATATTTATATACATATATATCTTAGATTTAGATATAAACAAATTCATATCTAACGGTGGAAATTCAAGACACAATGGTATGCAAGTGGCAGGAATGTACTTAGATCAGAGATGCTTATCTGCACACTATGTAGGGAAGTATCTTCTGCATACAAATAGGGCTTGCCCAACTTGATGTTCTGTGAACTTTTATTCTCACTTTTTTTAAATAAAGGGGCCTAGGGGTTACAAAGGAGTGAGACTTTTCCTTACTAGCCTCAGCAGCAGGAAGCACTAAGTTATAATATTTAGACAGCAAATAAAATATATCATTTATCTTATTCCAGGTTGGCACTGTTCTAGCAAAGTCAGATGTGATTTTGAAATCTTTCACATTTGGTTATGAAATTGTTCCTAGATAGCTAGATAGAGAACCATCTTCTATCTTGTTATTTATATGCATCTACTGAGTGTTATGTATATAGGATGGGGATCATCTAATTAGAAAAAGGAGTACAAAATTTGTCCCTCATTGTACCTAACGTGATCAATGACACCACCTTGGCTCTCGGAGGCCTTCGGGTCAACATCAACTCATCAGCCATTGCTGTGGTTAATAGAATTGGTGCACAATTCCTCCTTACAGGTCAAAGTACAGTCTGTGCAATCACTGATACGGTCTGTTGTGCCTACATTAACACTTTGGGCCAAGTACTAAGGTCAATACAGAACCCTTAGGAGAAAGCCACCCTGCTTTCTAAGGTACACTCTAATGGTTTGAACTTTGTTTGACTGGCTGGGAACAAGAACTTGGAGTTATGGTTGAGGGCCAAATATTACAGACTGACATTATCCTCCTGCTTGGGATCCTGTTGGATTCCTTAAGTAAATGCTTTATAACGTGAACTGAACAGGTATGTCAGATTATTTGAAATGGTTGATGGAGTGGCCTTCTGATGGAAACATTTTCCAGAAGCCAAGTTGGTATAAAAATGAAGGGTACCTTATCCAGGGGAGATTTATTTTCTCCTTGGGTCCCGCATATTTCTGCAGGCTTAATGAGCAACCACACTGATTACCTCTGTTCTGGATTATCTTTTTGAGGATGTCTATATTGTGAACTCTTTTGGAAGACAGAGCTAATATCTCCTTCCAGAACAAAGAACGAGTTTTCTTATTGCCTTGGGAGACAGAGATAGTGTCTTCCTCTCAAGCAAAGGGCAGTCATGCTTCCCCTGCCCAGTATAATAAAGATAATGTCTCCCTCTTGGGCTAAGGGCAGACTTGCTTAATGTCTATTATAAAAGACTTGACTTCCGTATGCTGAGACTTTCCCTCCAAAAATGTGACCCGCTGATGCATAGAGGCTCTTGGCCCTCTTTGCTTCACCCTATGGGAATTGAGACTTAAGGATCCATCATAAGAATTGTTGATATTTTCACGACTGCTATTTCTGTGAGCAATACAATCTCTTGTCTCTGACATAGGAGTGACGTGTCTTCAGCCTATATCCTTAAAGGTACAGCAGGCTATCTTGTTAGCTTGCAAATCTGGTTAAATCACATCTCTTTTACAGTGCTTGACAGCCCCTGATGGGATAAAACAGGGCTGTCTTCTTCCTACAAACTCAGTCATTTTGAGGATCAATTATTAGTATTTCTTATAAGCTGTGGCTTCTATACATGTAATCAAGAGATACTCAATCTAGATATAAGTGTAGGGACCATCCCTCAACCTACAAATAAGAACAAGTTAGGCTCTGGTGTGTTTACCTAAAGTATTTATTTAGTGCCGGAATTAGAGCAGGTACTCACTTCTTCTTATCTCCCATTTGATACCTTTCCCAGTGTATTTCATTAACCATAATAAAACTGAAACTCTAAAGTCTACTTTAGTCTCAAACAGATATCTGATAATTTTTTAATGAAAAGTTTACGCTTGACTATAAAAATGGTGAAAGAATATTGCCTATCCCATACCAGGAGAAAGTAATGGGTTTACTTACATCTTAGGTTGGCATGGGCCTTAGGCTGGATCTAGCAGCAATTTTCAGATCTTGGATGAAAACACTTTTGACAAGGCACATTTTCCTCTTGGCTAGCTGCAGCAACATTTGCAAATGCTCTGAAGTATTTGTTGGGCCTTAAATATGTCATGTGCCTGGACAACAGGAATTAGCACTTTCTGTATTCATCCAAAATATAGGATTAGTTTCAGCCAAACCTTATACTCTTGGGGAAATCTTCCTTGAAGTGACAATAATTTAACCTCATTTTTCATTTTCTTCTGAGCCTCTACACTCTTATCTCTGAGAGCCAATAGCTTATTTTATGTTTGCTTCTCTTGGTTACTGTACTCTTCAGAATAGGCTATCTTATGTATGTATGTGTAACAAACAACCTCCGAATCTCAGAGTCTTAAAACAAATTTTATTTCTTGCTCATTTTACATTTCTACCACAAAGTCTTCTGGAGGTTTTGTCCTGTTTTATCCTCATTCTGGGACCCATGCTGACTGAGCGTCCACTACCCAGGACATTGTAAATTGTCCTGGCATCGGCTCTTGAAATGTTTGTCTTGAAGTCATGTACCCACAGCTCACATTTTACCCCCCAAAGTGTGTTCCACGGTCATACCCAGCTCAAGGGGAAAGGGAAGAACAACACTGTCCAGCGCCAGGGAGAAGCACAACCCTGTGGCCAGCAGCCCTAGTGACAACCACACTTACATGGACTTGGACCCCCGTGATGTTTGCTCAGGGTTTCCACTGATGCCCTCTCTTGAGACTTCCAGAGCTTCAAATCCTATTTGGGCTCTTCGCATTCCTTATGTTAATGACCTTTTTCCTGGCTCCAGAATGTTTCCTTCGGTGTAATTGCAATGAGAAATTGTTGCATGACGCTGTTATGTAAGAGAAGTTTGGATAAAGATTTTTTAAAACAGTGAATTCAGGGGTGAATGGAAAGTTAGAAAGAGGACTGCAGAAAAGCACGGGGAAAGGGTGATAGGAAAAGAGATATAGAGAAGAAAGGAATTAAAAAGAGGAAAGGGAATGAAAAGAAGGAAAAGGAAAGAAAGAGAAAAGGCTTTGAGAAGAGGAAATGTTGAAAGGAAAGAAAGCCAGTGGGAAATGAATACTGAGAGCAAAACTTGCACATTTCAACATGCTTAGAACTCCCTGGGAAAAAAAGGTATGAAAACCTATAAGACATTATTTAAATATTATGATGTTGTGCCCCAGGGCTGAAACCAAGTCCTGGGCTCATCATCTCCAGTTCCCTGCTGACTTAAAGAGAAAAAAATATTTTTTAAAGTGGCAATAGAACAAAAGTTCTGAATCTCAAAGCAACTAATGAAAACACACACATAAACTCTTCAGATTCCTCCTCTTCCCTAGGGCTCATTTTTTCTTAGAAGGAAAAAAATGTGAGAACCCAGCTGAGATCTGAATTTTCTCCCCAACTCTACAGAAAAAGAGGTAGAACATTGCTGGCCCCAAACTTCAAATACCAGGAGACAGAAATGACACTTCAATAAGTGGAAGAATTCTTGAATATATTTTTTGGTTGCAGGGTTTTCCTCCCTATTTATCCTCTGTATCCCTCTGATAGGTAACATTTTAGATGTGTGTGCCTGTGTGTGTGTGTGAGAGAGAGAGATGGAGACAGACAGAGAGAGACAGACACACAGACACACAGAGACGGAAACGGAGGGCATTTGTGGTGTCTGGAGCCTGGGCAGACAAACCCATGCCAAATTAGCCATAGTGGGAGTGTTTACACCATGGAAATCAGCAATGTTGCAAACACAAATCAGGATGATTGGTTTGTTTTCCAGATAATAAGTTGCTCTATTACCAGGACACCCCTGGGAGAGATAGACTATTAGATAAAAAGAAAGGAGGGGGAGAAAAAGATCATATCTGGAGAAAGAGAAAAGAGAGAGAGGAAATCTAAGAAAGAGAAAGAAAAAGGAGAGGATTTAGATTTGGAAGGAGAATTTTAGAAAGTTGAGCTGTCCTAAATTCTATCCCATTAAAGCCTTCCTTTTTATAAGTAAAAGGGTTTTGTTTGTTCTGAAAGTTTTACATTCTTCACTTTTTTTTTTTTAAACAAGTAACAGGCAAGTGACCATGGAAAAAATACAAACACACCTTCATGAGAAGCAGACCCAGCCCTCTACAGGTATAGGGAGTCTGGAAGGAGGAAAGTCAGGCAGATCTGCTCTGCTCTGGATACAAGTTCCTGGTCTTACTGAGTTTTAGAAGCATTACTTTTTCCTCCTGAAAGACAAACAGGTTTGTCTCTCTGCTTTCCAGAAACAATGGAGCACAAGTTCAGTGATGTTCTTAAAGTTTCTATTCTTTAAGGATTTGATTTCTGTATTTAAAATGCAAAATCTCTGACTCATTAACACTTTAAACATTTGTATCAAGTTTGAATAACCAGCTGATTGGTTTTTTGTTTGTTTGTTTGTTTGTTTTTAGATAGGGTAAAGTGGATGGAAACATCTAAATGCCAAATTTGCTCATTTCATTTTCTTTCCCATAAGTCATTCAGATCCCCCCCATTTATAAATATCAAGGGATAGCAAAATGAATGGAAATACGTGTAAACCCATAGGAAGCTGTTGACTTTAGTATTCAAATTACAGGAGTAAAAAAGAAATTGTAGGTTCTTACTTTGTTTTGTTCTATTTTTGTTTTTTCTTCAAAGGGGCTGAGGAATTTTATCAAGGCAGGGATTGTGGATGGGGAGTGGGCTAGCCCTCTCAAGAAAATGTGTGCTTTCCAAAATCTCTCCTGACTTGGGCTCACTGAGGTTCCAGTCTGCAGGAACCTCCCCTCCCTCCCCACCATGAGGAATTAGCAGAGGTAAGAAGCCTAAAAATTCCTGCAGCTGGAGCCAGAGTTTCCAAATGCCAAGGTTCTCTCTCCATTTTGGAAAACAAGGAGTCACAAATGCTCCAGGACCCAGCTCCTGAATTGGGCTGTGTTCCCAGACTGAGAGGGGAGCACAAAGGAGGCCAGAACACTTTGACCTTTTGAATTGGAATAAAAGGATCAACCCCCATGGCCATGGATTCAAAGGAGAGGATATCAAATCTCCAAACCAAAAAAAGCTCCTCCTTTACTAAAGGAAGATATAGCAAATCTCATTTTAATCCTGGTATTTGGGGCCCTTGAAGGATGAGAAGTCAGAGAAATTTGTGTATTACTACAAGAAAGTCTGGGGTAAGAACCACAGCTTTTGGGTTGCAGTGATTTAGAATCACATGAAAGGACCTTGAGGGTCCTATTTCTTTGCTTCTAGGCTGGGCAGGTGAGTTTCAAACCAAAAGGATATATTATATCTTCCTCTGCCAGCCCATATCAATGTTCAATGACTTCCATATTCTTTTTTGCATTTTCTTTCTTGTTTTCTTTTTATTGCAGAAACATAGTGCTCTTGTTCTCTTTGTTATTGTTTGGAGAGGTGCAAAGAATTTGTCACGTACATTATTTCGTTTTGGTTTTTCAGTGAGTGTCCTTAGAGGGGGTGGTAACTCACACAAAGCCTGGTGTGATAGTGGGCTGTAATAATACTAAGCAATCTAACCTGAACCTTTGCTCCCGCAAGCTATTTGGATTGTTCTGAAGGTCTCTTGCTCATTCTGAGTTTGGCTACTGCCCTGTGCATCTTCACACACGTACACACACACACCTGTTCCCACCCCATGCTGCCTGTCCAGTCTCCCTTCGTATCTCCTCCTTCCATTTAAGCCATGCAAACCAACATGTTTTCTCTTGGTCATCTACAAAGGCCTCCTTGGACACCCATTCGGTAACCCAAACCCTTGTTCCCAGCTATTCTGCCTTCCTCTGAACCCTCCTGGAGTATGTTCTCTCCTTAAACTAATTGGCCTCCTATATTCTGCCTTGAGCTGCAATTTAATTCTGTCTCTATGTAGGTCTCATTGCCTTTATTTCCTTATTTATTTCTATGATGAGAACCTCAGGAACTGTACACCACAGCATATTCATCTGTGGTGCCTAGCCTTGCTCTTTGTATACAGTGGGTCTGTAACAAACACTTGATGAAAGAAGGAAGGAAAGAATCAATTCATCACTCAGATAATCAAGTCTTTAAGTGGCAGAGGGTGACTATTTCAAAGATATAATTATTGTCTTTCACACAGTCTTTTGTGGAGAGAGTTTACAATCTCCATGTCATCAGGGAAGCATTTCTCCCACTTGATTACTTATTTTGAGTGAATTTTACATCATTTCTTCAGGTCTTCTGCTCAGATTAGAACGAATTCAATTGGCACCTTGATTTCCACACCTATTAGTCTCTTCCTTAGTGCTGGTTATTATGTATCCAGAGAAAGGTGGGAAAGTCTTTGCCCTAACAAACTCACGTTGTGCTGTGGAAGATAGGACAGAAGTTATCGCAGTCCTACAAAAAGGGCAGGTAAAATGCACTGTTGGGAACAGAAAAAGGGACACTCTTCCAGGTATGCCTCACAAAGGACAAGGGGGAGACTCTGAGAGAAAGGGTTAATCATTTATTTTACATTCTTTCCTTACATATAAATGGCATAAATACATAAATGGCATAATACATAATAAATATAGTATTTAACGAAAGAAGTCTTGAATGGTGGTTATACAATTTTAATTTTTCAAATATGTAGCCTAATGTGTAAAAAGTCAAAGCACCCTGATTAGATTAGCAGAAAGGGACTTATTCCCCCTCCCTTTCTCTTTTTAGCCTTGACCTGCCAAGGGATCTAGAAGTGCACTTTTAAAACCATTAATCAAACAAAGAATTAAGAGTGGACATCTAAAAATTCTATTACATCATGAAGACTGGTGTTTGAACTTAGAGCATGTCCATGAAATATATCACTTGGAAAATAAAATCCTCCCCTCAGTTATTATAAGACTAAAATAATGTTTAAAAATTAATAAAATATATGGAGAAAATCCCTCTGATCATGAGAAAATAGAAGGATGAATCTCATAATCTCAAGAGGTGATATAAAGTAAATAGTGAGTATATAATTACTTTGAATAAGATATTTGCAGATAATAACACTAAAATGGATCATCAAGGAATAGCTCCATAAGACCAGTCCTCCAAACATTGAATTTGATGCCAAGAATAACAATCATTTCCTGAAACAGGGGTATGACAGCGTCATAGTCCGTGAGTCAATGAACCATGTAGCCAACTTGGACATATTTTCTATGTTTCTGATTGCTCAGAAATTGAGATATTAATATTACCTTGGCTAGAAATATGGCCACAGTTTTTTTTACCTCAAGCTGATATCTTCCTTTTCTGCATGACATGAATTTTAAATGAGGTTGCCTTTTCCTGTTAAGTGGAGTCAATCAGAAGACAGCATGCATAAGTCACACATGAGTTTCAGTTCTTGTCCTCCCCAAAACCCCTCTCGGGCCTTTCCAGAGTTTTAGATGAAGAGTCCGAGTTGGATTGGGTGTGTACACAGTTCATGATGTTCTAAAGGAATGAGAGTTGGCTGTGTCCTTTCTTCAAACTAAAATTAATTATATACATTGGAAGGTGGTGTGTGTTTGAGATCTTGTAACTAATAACTCATGTAAAAAGGCATCAAGATGTCAGTCTAAAACTGAAATTTACTAGGAACAACTGCCTGTTTTACATTCTCCTGTTGTGTGGAGCTAAAAACAATAAACAACTTATATGGACTCTTGAAAAAAAGAAACAGAGTAACTAAGAAGAGCCTTGTTCTCTGCAGTACAAAGTGCCCAGAGGCTCAGGGAAGTGAAAGAAGTTGGGCTTTTTTCCTGTTTTGTTTGTTTTTGTGTTTTTCCCTTTGGGCCATCTGCAAGTGAACCAGTCTAAATTGGTTTAATCAATCAATAGGAATTTGCAATTCTATACTATGTGCAATGAGAGATAGTAAAAGACTATAAAACTCTAGGAGGCCTTCGGTGAAATTGAGGCATGCATGAGGCAGGCCCCAACTGATCCTTTCATCCAGCCCTTAGGCATGTCCTCAAGGACTGCATACCAGACATTGTCACCACTTCAAATACTCCAACACTAACTACTGTAGAGAAAAGCTTATCCTGGTTAGTAATTATAATACAGATCTTTAGAATTATAGGGCTAAGTGATGAAGGTCCACAGGTCATCTATAATATGAAAAAAAACAAAGCCTTTTTCAGATAACTAAGAAAAATCTGCTCAAATGTCATGTTTCTTTGCCCTGTGTAAAATAACATCAACTAATTGGCGTAGGAGAGGAAAAATGTTTTCTCTACCTTTCTAGGTTGACTGTTCAATTAATTAAATTGACATAAGACACATTAACAGGAGAAAAACAAATGTGATTATAAATGTGACTACAAATATACAAATATACCCAATAAAACATATTAGACCTGAAGACAAGCTGGTTCCATCAAGGCCGAGCTAAGAACAGAATAGTGACCTGGGGCTTCAAAGGAGAAGATGGCAATCTAATATAGGACAAGTCCCAGGGCAACAGAAAGAGCATGTATTTGATAGTTAGATGTTTGCCCTGCCAGACGGGTCACTCAGAGATAAAGTTTATCTCTGATAATAGCTCTTATTCGGGGGAAGACCCCAGTGTAGATTTTTCTAGGTAGTTAAGGGAGGGCAAAAGTCTCTTCTGAGCCTGCAGAGTCTAGATTGCCTTCAAATCAAGCTAACCAGTATACCAAGTGACACACTTTGGGGAGAACTGTTCTGAATCCCTTCAGGAGGATATAGCTTTGAACTGGTTATTTTTTATTTAAAATGTCATCTTCGGACGCCTGGGTGGCTCAGTGGGTTAAAGCCTCTGCTTTCGGCTCAGGTCATGGTCTCAGGGTCCTGGGATTGAGCCCCACATCGGGCTCTCTGCTCGGCAGGGAGCCTGTTTCCTCCTCTCTCTCTGCTTGCCTCTCTGACTACTTGTGATCTCTGTCTGTCAAATAAATAAATAAAATCTTAAAAAAAAAAAAAAAAAGGCATCTTATCCCAGCAAGCATGTGAACTCCAGTAGAGGCAAGAAAGTATCTTCCACTTTGGGTTTCTCCCTGTCCTAGGCACAGTGTTTTTTTGTTTTTGTTTTTGTTTTTATTTTTAATAAAAAGAAAGTTAATGTCTTGGAATGTCTGTGAAAGTTTTACAGAGACAAACTGAAAGTGTGAAATAGGGTCTGGAAATCACAATAACACATCCAACCAAGCCCACTCCTATTGTGAGCTTTTATCTTTAACGATTGCTTTAGACTCTGTGGGCCACTTTTATCTGAAAAAGAGGTGGTAAAAGTAGTGTTTTCTATATCCCCATCCAATACATGTTTACTTGAAAAATTCTTTTAAAAGATTGGACTGAAATAAAAATGCATCTTTTGAAAGTTTAAGACTTTCAGTAATCGGTCCATTTCTATTTGGACTTTCAGACCAAAAACCTCTGAATACTTACCTCCGTACAGTGTGTATTTTAGACATTGATTTTGTTAATTTTTCTCCTTTAGTGAAGATTTGGTTAGTTTATCGTTGTCGTCTTTTTATTTTATTATTCTATTATTGGCTAAATCATCAGGGAAAATCCGAGTGCATGAGAAAACTGGAAATGTAGTCATTTTAATCAACGTCTAAATAACTTGGAAGTCTAGGAAAATAATGCATACACACATGCACACACTTGAGATTTTACATAGAATTATTTGTACATGCAGGATGCCATGTGTGTTGTCCTTGAGTAGTGAAAAGAAGAACCAACCTTTGGAAGTTCTATTGTCTCATTCCAGTGCTTGTACTCACTAGTCTTGTGACCTTGGGTAACATCTCTTTCTGGGATCCCACCTGGATGATAGGACAGACAGGAGACCAGTTGGTTAGCTAACCATAACCACACAGAATCAGTGTAAGTGTTGGTATATCTGTATGAACAATCTGGTTTCTGAAATCACACACAGAGGAGAGATTTTGACTGAATATACTATTGTTACCTGACTTTACTGCAAAATCCTAGGCTTGCTACTTATTTTCATATCACTTCCTTCAGAACTAGAAAAATAACCTTTTTTTTTTTTCCCTTTGACTCTTGGCATGACTGCTGGTGACAAGCCATTGCTGAAGAGCTTGAGTAAATAGAGAATAAGAGATTTCTTAAACAAGTGAATTATTTAAATCTGCATATGCAATGAGACTTGTTAGGCAAAATTTCTGCTCAGTAAGACCCCCAGGCTCTTAAGAAGATATTTGATATGTAATTTCCTAAACTGCTTACTGTAGTTTTTGCATCTTATTGTTTATTTTGCACGAAATTGTATTGTCAGTAGGAAGGTTCCCAGAGAGAGTTTTGATTGAAATATGCTTGGATGAGCATTAGGCTTTATTTTTGTGTGTGTGCATGTAATAATATTAAATCTTCAAGTTATTGCAACTTGGATATTTGCCAAGATTTGAATCAAAATGGTTCCTTTTCTTTTTTTGTGTGTTTTCATTATGTTTGGTTCCTATAAATAATGCACATTTTCTCCTTAGTTAAGCAAAAAAGATGTAAAAGTAAATGAAATGTATTTAATTAGTAGGCACAAGCATTTCTAACATACACGTCCTCTATATCTGAGGTAAGAAAGGGTCCCCTAATTTCCTTTGTCCTTACAGCTTCAGCCTCATTTGTTTTTGAGTCTACCTTTCAAGTCAATGGTTCCTGGCCTCAAAGTCAACTTATTGTGGGCCAAAGGAGAGTTTATATGGACCCTGCGTATTCAAGTCAATAGGTAAGCAGGTACCAACCGCAGGCAAGGGGTCTAGAATTGTCTTTGTCACTATAGTGAAGCCAAAAGACATATGACCCTGTTCTTCCTGCTATAGTAAATTGAAAATGTTTTCACACGGGAGACCAGTTTTCAAATACAACTGGCTGATAACAGTTGTAAAACCAATCGCACATAAGGTGAGAGATCCGCTAAAGAACTTCCGACACACAACACTCACACTCACACACATTCTTACTCAACAAACACGCAGCATGTGCTTCTAAAACCTAAAGTTTCATTCACAGGAAGATGAGATATTCCAAATATCCTGACTTTTTCTGCTCAACTTTTTTTTCCCTCTCCTTGCCTATCCTTTGAATTCCCTCCTTTTTCTCTCTGTATTTCCATCTCTGTTTCTCTGTGCTTTTCTGTCTCTTCTTTTCCTTCACTTAGCAAATTTTTCAAAAGCCGTAGTTTCTTAAGATTCCAACTAGTCTGGTGCCTTTTTCTACCCAGTTTCTTGATAAGAAGTGAATTTTAAATGACATCCTGTGTATCCTACAAAAAGTTAATATGATAAAGTACAGTCCCTGGTGAGATTGTGCTCCAGATGGTCTTAAACTGGCCTGAAAACTTGAAGCCCATTTTTGCAAGTGTGGAGGGAGAGTACAAAGAAGAAGTTGGAGAAAAGGATTTTCTGTCTTGTAAAGAGTTTAATTTCAAGTCAAGCTCAATTCTGGTATTCTCAGCTTCTCTGTTCTCTGGTAATTTCTCTATATTCCTGCCTTGGATTTGGTCATCTGTAGCTCACAATAAAAAGTGTAGGCACTTAAATAGTCTACGGTGTGTCAGGTATCTTAGTCTTGACCCAGCACCCCCTACAATAGATTATACATTCTCCAGGAAAAGGAAAGATAGTGTGACCTGTTCGGATCATGACTAGGCCACATTTAGGAGCTTTTTAAAAAACCTCATGAATGTTTTCTGAGTGATTGAGTTATTAGTTCACTAATGTCCTAAATTATGAAGGTTTATGTGAATAATGTAAGAACAAATGTACTAAGCCAAATATCCATCATCCTCTGCTCTTGGGCCCTAAGTAGACAATTAATTTGTGAAGAAACAGGAAACTCCCATCTCTGTTCTTTTTCCATAGTTTACAATACAGTGGCTTCTTTGCTCCTCACTGAGGAAGAGATAAAAATAATAACCATCTTCACTTTAGCATGGACCTCCAGCCCCTCACCGTGGCATTTCCTCTCTGGGATTAGGTCAGTTTTCTAGATGACTTTCAGCAAGAAAAGATACTTAAACAGAAACCTGCTTCTGCTCTCTAAGGCCTGGAGAGTTTTAAAAATCATTTGAAGCAAAGTACACATTCAGTTTGTTGCTGGAATGAGAATACTAAGAAACAGAATGAATTGTGATGTAATTTGAATATTGTGCTGATTAGCTTTAGGTTTGGGTTACTCTTGATAAGGCTCTTCTCCATTACCTTGGTAATTGAACACCGGCTCCCGTAATAAAGGTACAAGGTTGTTGTCATCCAACAACAAGCCAGGAGGAAATTAAGCCCTTGGCAACAATGATGTACCTTGGAAAGTCCAAGTTTTCTATTTTGGGGGTCAGCCTGACTTTTCCAGGGATTAGGTAGCCATGGAAAATAATTTTTATTTTCTGTTTTGCTTTCACTCTGAGTTTTAAGACTGCTTGAGTGAGCCCTTCCAATGTTCTCATCTGCCGATCCCTCATTACTTTGAGCCAAAGATTTATTGTTCCCTGCTTTGGAGGGTGTTGCTTGTATGCAATTATGCTGGCTTAATTGTAGTTCATTCTTCCCCATATATTGTTGTGTGACCTCGTGCTCTCTTTATTGTGGGCTGTCGCTGTCAGGCCTAATCCCTGGAAAGATGTAAGTACATCAGAACTCATTACAAAAAGAAAGAAAAACACCAGTTGGGGTGGCAGAAAGCTCACAAACAGGGAGGCAGCTTAACCTGCGGCTACTGCCTTTAGAGACAGAAAAACAAAAACCCGGATAAAATGGTCCCCAGTGCAGCCCTAATCCAGGTCTGTGACCCAGTCGTCCCAGTGTCAAGTTCTGTCATGGTAGAGACTGAAGTTAAGCTAAGACTAAGCTAGAAAAAAACGGTAGTGCCTGTGTCTTCCTGCAGTCTCTCCCCCCTTTCCGTGCTTTTGTTTCTGGACTTGCTCTCACACCGTCCACATTTGCCCTTCCTCTCAGTACACCCACACTCTGCCACTGCCAACTCCCAGCCCTGGAGGCTTTTATTCTAGCTCTTTCTCCGTGACATCAAAATCAGATTTCAGGAAAGCACTAGAAATTCATCCGTTCTTGAGTGATTACCTGAATCCACGATGTAGGGTGGACCCTCAGTGGAACTTCCGAGGTCAGGGTTTCTTAAACTTGAAAATGAATTTGAGTCACCTAGAAGGCTTGTTGAAACCGCATTGTTGGGCTCACACCCCCAGGGTTTCTCATTCAGCAACGTGAGATGGGGACTTATGTTTCGCATTTCTACCAAATTCTGAGGTCTTGCTGACACCAGTGGTCTGGGGGCCACACTCTGAGAACTGCTGAACCAGGGATCTCCCTGCTGTCTTCAAAGGTTAGCCTAATCCATACAGGAAGCCCAGTGGGAGCACAGTGACCTCACAGCAGGGCCTCTGTCAAGCCTGGTCTCTCCTGCCTTCCTGGCTTGTAATAAAGTTGTAAGCTTGCCATGCTGGAGGATGGCTCTCTGACAAGCTCATTCACAACCTTAAGGTGACTTCTAACAGTTTGCCGCTCCTCCTAGAAGTATCTGTGTTTCCCAAGGACGTGTCAGTGGTGGGTCCTGATATAGGAAAAGAATGAATGTCTTGGGGTACAATTTAGTGACAGAAGAAGATGGGAAATATTTCTGAACAGAGAAGACCTGACAAGTGATCTTCTTGTCCTGAGCCTAAGTTGTCATAGAGCAACACCTAGACCCTTCCACCCTTCTATCCCATCACAGAGGAGAAGAGACACATACCTCTCTACTTCAGGAAAGGCTTGGGGTCTATCTTGGGATATTTTGCCATTTAAAATGTTACATGATTGTGTCTCATTTAGATAGATGAATAGATAACACTTTTTAAAAATATAAGCTGATGCTTTGAATTTTTTTCCTTTGCATAAAACTGGATTTCATGGTCTGTTTATTCTATTGGTCCTCTCTTGTAATCTTGAAGCTTAGGTTTAGTCCTAGTCTGTGTGGACATGTTCTTCTTGCCTTTGCGCAAGCAAGTTGCTGCATGGACTCCTCAAATCTTTTGTGTGTTTCTGCTCTTACCTTCTCCCTTCCGAGTTTATGTTTGTGCTGTTTCCCCCATCATTTCAGGTATGATTGATTAAACTACATTGGTCCATTTTGTTATTAAACTACCGGTGTCCCTCAACAGGTAATCAAGATAAGGAGAAATTAAGGACATAGGGCATTGTGATCTGATTTTTAGAGAAGACTGAAGTCCTTGGTATCTCCATCCTTCAAACTTAACTAATACCTGGAATTCCAGTGTGCCATTTATAACTTCTATTGACAGGTAACAAGAAAGCCTTGCCTAGTGTTTGGCGTATAGAAGGTATTCGATACATGACTGAATAATGCATAAATGAATGGATTTATTTATCCCAAGGCTTCCATTCAAAAGAAATTGCTTGGCCTTCTTAGACTGCTGGCACCTAAAGGAGGTCTCAAACACATGTCAATGTGATGAAAGCTGTAAGAACCATGTTTGATCTGCAATGGTTCCTTGAGGGGGATCCAAGGTAGGAGGAGTGGGAAAAGACAGGGACTCAAAAGGCACACTTTCAGATTTCAGAATTTGCCCTCAGACCTACATCTCCTGTGGTCCCCAGCTGTCATGATCTTGCTCGGGTTTCTGCCTCCTCTGACTTGAACCTGAAACTATGCCAGTTAGCCCTCCAGCCCCTGTATATGGTTGCTGAGTATATGATCGCCAAAACACTGACTAAATGCTAAATAGAAATGATATATGTGAAATTTCATAACATAGCATCTAATCCATAAGGAGGCCCTCGATACATGCTTGACGCGTTTGAATCAAGTCACTGTCTTCCCGGGATTGCTGCAAATCCAATTTTCACCTGGCTTTGTGTTTGTTAATAATCCTAGTTCCAATTTAATTTGTGATCTACTCAGGGGAAATTCCCAGGATTGAGCCTGAAGATGAGATTAGGGTAAAGCAAGAGGTAGGAGAAGGTGGAGTCATAGTGTGATGAAGAACAGAAGGCTACCAGACTTCACTGGTGGGCAAAGGAAAAGCAGATACAGATGCCATGCTAAGCTCATAAAAAGGATGTAGGCCGTGGAACTTCTGCCTCAACTTCCGGAAGCTTCAGTGCAGAGATGATGCTTACCCTGTGTCATTCTCAAACACTAAAGAAAAGATTTTTGATGTATCTTTCTTCTTTCTTCTGTCTCCTTCCATCCAATACATCATCAGATGAGCTCATGTCCCACTCAGACTCATTACTTTAAACATCAAGCAAGTAATTCTACTCTCCCCTTTTTTTCTGCTCTAAGCTGTCTGACTCCAATGTTTCTATACCACAACCAACTTGATTCTTCTCTCAGATGGATCGGGCTCCCTTTCGGTTTACCAGTAACAGCTCAAGGATTCCCTCTCAGACAATGTTTTGTGATATAACACCTGTACTTCCATTTTATTGTTTTCTCCTTCATCTGTTAAAACTCTTTCCCACTTAGCATGGTATATTTTCTCACTCGCCTTATTTTTTTCCTCATTAACTATTTTATTCTCATCTTTATTCTTGCAATCATGATTCAAACAATAGGATAATCATTGTTTGAGATTTTAGTGTGGTTAGTGACATACCTGTTTTAAGCCAAGGACAAATGCTTCAAAGTGGCAATTAGGAATAATCAAGAACCACTAACAATAACATATAAACCCTTGGAAAGACTCCTAAGTCCCGTTCAAAATATCTGTAAAATCGTAACCTGTTTTTTCACTCTCCTTTAATTAAAAAGGCTTGCCTCAGTATTAGCTTAAAATATAGATAAACATTTTGTTTGAAAATTAGCATTTTTTGTCCTATTGAATTACTAGCACTGTGTAGGTGTTGTATTTTATATTATATAATTTTATTTTACATTGTTTCATTTTGAACATACAGCCTAATGAGTTAACTAGGCACTGGAATATTCTCCCAGAAATCTCAATCACTATAATATTGTCCCAGTGGAGATATAGAAAAGATTTTCAAACAACTGATTTATAAAGAAAATTTCAGAAAATAATCTATATTAATAGTTGTATTCTGCTGAGCAGATAGAGTTAATTTTCTTGATATCCCTTTTGCTCTGATTTGATTTCTGAAAGATTTTTTTTTCTTAAAAATAAGATTATATTTTATGGTATAGATATATTAATGATTTTGGACAAGTTGAGTATTCAAAAAAATACAATAAAAATATACAAATTATTGAGCAAGAAATGTCTTTGAGTTCTTAGTTGCCAAAGATAAACTTATAGTTAGAATTCTTAGTGCACCTAGAAATAGGGAATACAGATTCAGCATGAGCAATGGGTATTCAAATGTACTGAAGAAAACTGAAAATAGATTTTGAAATTTAATGGACAAGGTAGCTCAGAATAAATAATATGGTACCTGTTCTCAAAATGAAGTCCTCAGAATAGTTGCGTAAATAATATTCACCTGGTCCTTAACATCCTTAGGTTATATGTTCTCACAAACTGGTGGAAAAAGTAAAAATATTTTCGGGTGGAAGTTTTAAAGGCTAGAAAACAAACACAGTTCAATACATTGTCTTTTCCTCAGTTGAGGTGAATGGTAACATTTCTGCCTTCATCCTAGAGAAGAGTCTCCAACTGACCTATGTTGTATATTTTGTCAAATAGAAAATCAACTTTGATTGGAGGTTTCCTTGTTATTGCAGTGGAAACTAGCATATCTTGACTAACAAAAATGTTCATTTAAAATATAGATTTTGGGGACTCCCAGGTGACTCAGTCAGTTCAGCAGCTGCCTTCGGCTCAGGTTATGGTCCTGGGGTCCAGGAATTAAGTCCTATATCAGGCTCCCTGCTCAGTGGGGAGTCTGCTTCTCCCTCTGTCTACTGCTCCCTGTATTTATGCTCTTTTCTCTCTCTTTCTCTGGCAAATAAATAAATAAAATATTTAAAAAATAAAATAAAATATAGATTTGAGGGAAGTGAATAAATAAAGAAAATGCATATTTTGGAGCCCTATATTAAACTTCTTAAATCAGAATTTAGAGCCAGTAGAGCCTAGAATTCTCAATTTTTTAGCAAAATCCTCAAATGTTAGCCTTCCTAAATTTTTAGAACTATTGGTGTATGGAACTGTTAGTTTAAAAAAAAAAATCCATATGAAATGTATGTCAGGTTCAAATGGTGAAAAGTCTCACATGCTAGACTCAGGACTTTGGCTTCCATCTTGAGGACCATAGAAAGACTGCATATATGTGATCTCTCTCTGTCAAATAAATAAAATCTTAAAAAAAAAAAAAAGGACTTCCTCTCTCATTCAAATCTCATTTGGGGGTAGAAAGCAAGGACAATGTATTTCTTATTTCCTGTCCTCTTTCTAGAATTTAAGGATTTTTTACATCCCTCCTTCTTCCTGAGATGAATTTCTTCTATGTCATACCTTCACCTTTCCAGAGGAATGGGATATGTAAATATAGCAAAGAAAGAAACCACATTAGGGGGAAAAAAAAAAGAGGGAAATATGTCACCAACACTGTAGTGAAGATGAATCCTCTCTTGATGGCTTTAGTAAAGTCAGGAGCATGACTCATGATGATCCCATGTGGGTTCTATGCCCATTCTGAATCCATCATTGTGGAAAGGAAATGGAACACCCTAATTGGCCAAACCCAAGTCAAATGTTAATGTGATAGAGGTAGTAAGGATGAGATAGAGTGGGTTAGCTTCACTCAAACTGAACAGAATTTCAGAGAAGAGAGTTTAGAAAGAAAGAAGAGATTTATTATAAGGTACACATAATGATGCTGGGTGTGCATATACCCCCAGCCTGCGCACAATGTAGAGTAAACCCTGGTGATCATGACAGAAGGGAGCTGGGAATTCAGAGCCAACAGCCTTGGTCAAGCAGACAAGGGACATCCCTGCCAAGGCCAATGAAGGTAGCGTGCAAAACAGCCACCTTTACCCATCTCCATAAGGATTCATGAGTTTTCCCTACACCCTACACCTTTCAGGGCAAGAGAAAATAGACGGTCCAATTTCTGAGTTGAGAAATGTTTGAATCTAAAATTTGATTGAGTGTTTTGGGAAACATCTTGAAGTACTCTAAAATAGACTGGTGTGAAGTGGCAGAGACAGTGTTTTTAATTTTTAATCTTAATTTTTTTTTATTTGAGTATAGTTGACACACAATGTTACATTAGTTTCAGGTGTACAACACAATGCTCAAAAGCTCTATAATCATCTTGTGCTCACCACAAGTGTAGCTACCATCTGTCAACACACAACACTATTATAATATCGTTGACTAGAGACTGTATTATTTTTATTAGGTGTGTGTGTAGGGTAGGAGAAGTGCTGCCTTCAGCATTAACAGAAACTCTGGAACAAAACTAGAGTAGTTATATATGCAACATACTTTTATTTCTTTGCATCTCTGAGAGTATGTCATGTCAACCCTCCACAGCTATAACCTAGGATGCTAGTGACTTTCTTTGCTCTCATGTAGGAATATTGCCTGAGAATGAAGACCCCAGAGAAGAAAAGTGATCAGGGGATGGAGAAAACAGAGAATTTCAGTGACATCTTTACCAAACTGAGGGTACATCTGCCATTGGACTGTTCACATTCATGAAATAACATACTCATTGTTTTATTCCAAGCCATTTTGAAATGTATTGCATCTTACTATAATGACACTATAACTCCTTAGTAGCTGGGTAACCTCAGCATATTACTTACCTTTTTCAGACTCCATTTTCTCATCTGTGGAAACACTTCACAGTATTTTTAACATGATAATTTAAACAAGATAATTGATACAAATAATTTAGCTTATAACCTCATTTGATTTATAGTAATTTTATTATTATTAATTATATTTTTAGTCATTTACCAAGACATGTTTTCTAGAAGATGTAACATTCCTTGCATTCTTCTGCCAAATACACATAACTTTTAGAAATACCCGTTGTTTACTTTCTACTCTAAGTAACTATTTGGTTGATTAAGATCTGGCTAAAATGCCCTTCCCCCCCCCCATCTTTTAGGTCAATAAAACTTTCTGATTGCCATTCATGGGTTGTTCTGCTTGGCTAAAAAGTCATCCTTGTTTTCCTGAGAGTTCAATGTTTTTCCATATCACTGAAATCTGAAGTACAGAAAAAAAAACAGTTCAAAATCTTTTTTTTTCTTTCTCTCTCTCTCTTTTTTTTTTTTTTTTTTTTTGGCTTCTCACTGCAGTAAAACATAATTTGGCTGAAATAATGAGATTCAATTGCTCATAAGTAAACTACAGCTTAAACAATGACAGTTGGGCAGTATTTGTTGTCAAGTCTCCTGTTTCAGAGGCAAGCTTTGTTATTGACTCATTTTTGATATATTTTCTAGAGATTAAGAATTTGGGCAAGGGGGCTAAGAAAAAAACTGCTGAAGTGCTAAACTGAATTCTTATGAAGAGCAACATCTTGTATGTTAAATTCTGATTTCCTTTTCAAGTACTTCTCAACTTTAATTTACTGACACTAACTATCAAATATTTTTTGTATCATTTATTTTCCAGTTATCCAGGTCCTAGGCTCAAACATTTTGATCGGCATAAATTCCAATTAAGTCTGATTATGTTTCTTTGGAAGAGTTAATTAAATTATTCCTTTTAGTGTTCAGGAAGGCAAATGCCAAGCCATGTGGATTGCAAATGACCTTTAGAACACTTAGAGATTTGCATGCATGTGACACACTGGTTTACTGACATTCCCCATCCCTGCTCTCTTTGAGACATAGAAAGAGCAAGTAGATTTCACTCAAGTTACACTTCTAAGTGAGGAGGAATCGCTTTCATCACCTTCAGTCTCCTTTTGTGAACCCATTTCTATATTTTTAAATGTCCTGATAATCTTGTCACTTGCTAGCCATTCTTCTGGAGTGGTTATAAAAGTCAGAATTGAGAATCCTTTCTATAACATCTTTCTAGGAAAAAAAACCAAAACAAAACAAAAACTGTAAATTTAGGGAGGTTAGCAGAGATTAAGAACCAAAAATCTATTTAAGGTAGAAAATGTGTATCTGGGTCTTTATGGAGTCCTTTCTTGCCTCCCTGAAAGGGCAAATAGATCTTGCTTCCGTTTCTTATTGATGTTTATGGGCTTCCTCAGGGCTGGTGGTTAGTGGTGAGTGAGATTTTACTTCAGGAAAATGCTGGTCTTCATAGACAAAAGAACTGGACATGTTTGCAGGAGATGGAGAGAGGACATCTCTTTGGAACTTGACCTGTTTCCACTCTCCCCGTGACCCCGATACTGGCCCTTGCAGACCTCTACCAAGGCAAGTATTAACTGACTTTTCCTCTAGTCTCTCACAATTAGACTCTTTTCTGAGTGAAAGCTAACTACTCTTGCCAACTAATTCCTTCTGATAAAGTAAAATATATATTTTTATTCAGGTAATAATAGATGCTAAGAATCTGTCTGCTCTTCAAAGTAGAACACATTTTACCTTTTCAACCTTCTTTGACTACTCAGTGTAAAGTGATCACCCTCCCTCTGTGAAACTCTGTAAAGGCTTATGCTCCCTATTTCTTACATGCTGCTTCATATTGTTACTTAGTTATTTTTGTGAATGAAACAGGCTATGTCACTTTTTTTTTAAATCAAATCAGAACATACACCTTCAAATGATTGTTGTCCCTTGGGCAATTATATAATTATTTTAATGATGCTGCTATAGCTCAGAGGCTGTTTGAACTCTTCTTTTGGAATTTTCTTCAAAGTCTGTAGCACTTTTTTTTTAAGACCTTGATAGTGGTAAATCTTCATCTCTTACAGATGGATTCAATTTTTGGAAATAACTAAAAGTCATTCAGAGCCAAGTTTAGTGAATAAGATGAGTGATCAAGCTGGGTAATGCAGTTTTGGGTTATAAACAAGATATGATTATAACCTAATGAGACATATGTACTTTTTTGTTCATACGTTGACACTCAGAGGGATTCCTAAACAGATGTCTGAATGACCCATAGCAGTTTTCTTTAAATAGTTGGCCAGCCTTTGAAGGTGACTAGACTCACACTCAGAAACTATAACCTAAACACCTCATTTACAGATGAACTACCTGAGGCTGAAGGCGTGGACTCACTTGCTCAAATTCCTAGGAGGAAGAAAAACAATGTCTGACAATTGCAATAATCCCATAATGGAATAAGGTATCTTTGGAGGTGATGGATGATCACTCCTGAGTGTATTGATCAAATCGGAAGGATGGATTATTTATGTTGCAACATATCAGGCAGGTTTTTTTGTTTGTTTGTTTTTTTAATAGCTAATGGGAATGTTAAGACCTTGGTTGTGATGGAATTTGAGGAGCTCCCAACCTATTCTCTACATACAAATCATGGAGCTGGCATCTAGCTCCAAGAGTTGTCTTGAGGGGAGAAAAATCTCTTTCAAACTCATCAAACCTCAACTTTAGAAGAGGCTTATTTGGCTTAAGTACTCACCTGGGGGTTGATCTGCTGCAGTACTGGTCACATTCATACTTTGTCCATTTTAAACATTCTAGGGATGAATAACAACATGATATATTGAGACGTCCACCTGCAGTTCTGTTTATTAAAATTTTCTTTTTTCCATTAAGCGCAACATTGTTGCTATGTCTGACCACTCTCTGATCACCAGGTACATTCAGAATAAAACGAATCACTTTTCTATATATTTGAAGAAAATCATCAAAAACTCCCTAAGTCTTCTTAAAGTTGAATTCTCTATTATCCTCAAACAACCTTCGTATTAAGTAATTTCAAAAACTTTATTCCCATGTGAGTGGCTTCTATAACTTGAAATTCTTTTAGGAATTTGATACATTAAAATTGTTATGGCCTTCCTTGGGGCAAAAAGCAGTTTTTCCATTTGTCTCTGGAAATACGCAGACTGACTCTGAAATTGGATTGGGTTTTCCTTAAATGAGGAGCATATTCTCTATCAATGAAGAGCATTCCAAAAATGACCTAAAGAATGGAAATCTTTTTGAGAATTTTGCCTCATATTTCAGGGCTTTGGGTTCAGTAATATGAAGGCCAACCAAATCCTGACTCTGGTGTCTATTTTGTAATATTTTCTTTGGATTCGAAGTGCCTCCTTTCCCAAACACTGTCTTATTTTCAAAAGGTTTCATACTTCTAAAAATCTTTCACTTACAATTTCATTTGATTCCATTGCCTAAGAAAGTCAAGCGATATTACCTTTTTTTTTTTTCCCCTTTATCGGTAAACTACCTAAGAGTTGAGTACGTGGAAGCCAGCTATCAGGGGTTGAATAAATTGTGTATTATTATATATGTTGCTTAGTAGACACTACTTTAAGAAAGGAAGGCAAAAGACATAGTATGTTTAAATTATAGAGGTTTTTAAAACATATTTTAAAATTCTTTTTCTCAGAATTTTGTTTTAATACTGCATTAGGAATCAGAATGGCATACCATTGTGCAGAACCTGGTTTGAAAAGCTATTCTAAAAACAGTTTAGCTGTAGTTCCTATATAGGAACTATATATCAATCAACTAATTGATTTTATTGATTTTATTTTTATTGACTTATTGATTGCTCTGAAGTTTTAAAGTTATCTTTACATCAAATCAACTTGTAAGAATTACTTAGTTTTTCTATTATCTCTCCTCTAAAAGAAGGGTTTGAGAAGTAGCTCTGTTTTAGCCTCTTATTTTCATAGATTGATGCTATGTAATCTGCCGTTGACTGGCTGGAGATAATTTTTTCAAAGGCGCAACTTTTCATTTTTCCACAAAGTGACTTATAAGTCTATTGACAGATTTAGAGAATAAATCTTCACACAAAGTGCCCTGTAAACAACTCACTAGACTCCAAACTCCAGATTTCTGTGCTTTCCCTTAATGTTGTATATTTGCCATATTCCAGATACTATTCCAGACCCTGGATGTGTATGAGTGAAGGAGACACACAGAAGGTGTCTTTTGTCCTCATGGAGCTACCGTTACTATGGGTGAGACTATGGGATGTGCTGCATGAATCAGTGATATTTGCTATGATGTAAACAAAAGAGTATCATGTGCCCCCTTTTTATTGGGGAACAAAAAGATTTCTCTGAAGAATGACATTTACTCTGAGACAGGAATGATACAAAAGAGTCAGCAATGTGAAGGTCTGGGAGAAGTACAGAAAATATGAAACATTTTATTTCTTCTTTTTGGATTTTGACTCCAAATGGATGAAGGACCTCAATGTGAGAAAGGAATCCATCAAAATCCTTGAGGAGAATGCAGGCAGCAACCTCTTCGACCTCAGCCGTAGCAACATCTTCCTAGGAACAACAGCAAAGGCAAGGGAAGCAAGGGCAAAAATGAACTGTTGGGATTTCATCAAGATCAAAAGCTTTTGCACAGCAAAGGAAACAGTGAACAAAACCAAAAGACAACTGACAGAATGGGAGAAGATATTTGCAAACGACATATCAGATAAAGGGCTAGTATCCAAAATCTATAAGGAACTTAGCAAACTCAACACCCAAAGAACAAACAATCCAATCAAGAAATGGGCAGAGGACATGAACAGACATTTCTGCAAAGAAGACATCCAGATGGCCAACAGACACATGAAAAAGTGCTCCACGTCACTCGCCATCAGGGAAATACAAATCAAAACCACAATGAGATATCACCTCACACCAGTCAGAATGGCTAAAATGAACAAGTCAGGAAATGACAGATGCTGGAGAGGATGTGGAGAAAGGGGAACCCTCCTCCACTGTTGGTGGGAATGCAAGCTGGTGCAACCACTCTGGAAAACAGCATGGAGGTTCCTCAAAATGTTGAAAATAGAACTACCCTATGACCCAGCAATTGCACTACTGGGTATTTACCCTAAAGATACAAACATAGTGATCCGAAGGGGCACGTGTACCCGAATGTTTATAGCAGCAATGTCTACAATAGCCAGACTATGGAAAGAACCTAGATGTCCATCAACAGATGAATGGATAAAGAAGATGTGGTATATATACACAATGGAATACTATGCAGCCATCAAAAGAAATGAAATCTTGCCATTTGCGACGACGTGGATGGAACTAGAGCGTATCATGCTTAGTGAAATAAGTCAATCGGAGAAAGACAACTATCATATGATCTCCCTGATATGAGGACATGGAGAAGCAACATGGGGGGGTAGGAGATAGGAGAAGAATAAATGAAACAAGATGGGATTGGGAGGGAGACAAACCATAAATGACTCTTAATCTCACAAAACAAACTGGGGGTTGCTGCGGGGAGGTGGGATTGGGGGAGGGGGAGCGGGCTATGGACATTGGGGAGGGGAAGCGAACCATAAGAGACTATGGACTCTGAAAAACAACCTGAGGGTTTTGAAGGGTCAGGGGTGGGAGGTTGGGGCAACCTGAGGGTTTTGAAGGGTCAGGGGTGGGAGGTTGGGGGAACAGGTGGTGGGTAATGGAGAAGGCACGTTTTGCATGGAGCACTGGGTGTTGTGCAAAAAGAATGAATACTGTTACGCTGAAAAAATAAATAAAATGAGAAAAAAAAAAATAAGACTACTAAAAAAAAAAAAAAAAAAAAAAAAAAAAAAAAATTAACATTTAATGTATTATTTGTTTCAGGATTACAGGTCTCTGATTCATCAGTCTTATATAATGCCCAGTACTCACCATAACACATAACCTCTCCAATGTCCTTAACCCAGTTACCCCGCATTTTAAAAATGAAAAGGGATAAAAGGAGAAGTTGTTTAACTTATTTTGTTTATTGTCTTATTGCCATTCATCTGCCTGTTAGCTCCCTATGTATTCATTTCTAAGAACACATTGACTAGGAAGAGAAGGAAGGTAATAGCTATGTCTGGTCATGCATGCTAAAATTTCATATTCAGCTATTGAAAAATGCTCTGTTTCTGATGATACTGGTATCATCTCTCTCAAGAGAAATAGGTCCACAAAGTTTTGGGCTAAAAATTTTTTTCACATTTTTTCTCTTTTCTTTCTTTCTTTTTTTTTTTCTTTTTACGATTTTATTTATTTGACAGACAGAGATCACAAGTAGGCAGAGAGGCAGGCAGAGAGAGAGGAAGAAGCAGGCTCCCTGCTGAGCAGAGAGCCCAACGTGGGGCTCGATCCCAGGACACTGGGACCATGACTCTAGCCAAAGGCAGAGGCCTTAACCCACTGAGCCATCTAGGCACCCCTTTTTTCTCTATTCTTGTAGAGATCCTATTTCCATGAATATCCCTGGCATTAACAAAACCTCAAAGTATATATTACCCACGCTATCTCTTTACAATTCTGATATTGAATTCTGCAATTCCATCCTATTATTTGGGCCTCTGATGGTTAATCATATGTGTCAAGTTGGGTGACAGTGCCCAGATATCTGGTCAAATATTATTCTGGCTGTTTCTCCGAGGGCATTTTTATATTATATTTATATTTAAATCTGTGGACTCTGAGTAAAGCAAATAGCTCTTCCTACTGTGGGTGGTCTCATCTAATCAGTTGAAGGTCTGATCAAATCTGAAGAATAGGAAATTCTATAGCAGACCACTTTTGGACTTCATCTGCAACACTGACTCTTCCTGGTTCTATAGAAGATGGCTTTTGGACTCAAACTGCAACTTTTCTTGAGTGATTGGCCAGACAGCCTCCTCCATCAGATTTTAGTTTCATGGGGCTTCCACAATTACATAAGCCAGTTCCTTAAAATGAACCAATCCTATTGATTCTGTTTCTCTAGAAAACCCTGACTAATACAGGGCCATCAAAACTGTAGTCCCCAACCCAGGCCTCCTCTCAAAAACAGAGCCTTTCATGCTCATTTTTTTCTTCTACTGACTCAAAGTAATCCACAGTGGGACAGATTATAATAAAAGTTAACTCTATATGAATCTTAACGTGTTACCGTTCTGAATCGTATTTTTATTATGAAGTTCTTGATGGAGAGGCCTAAGCCCTGTAGGAAAGTCATACAGCAATGACAGGGCTGATGGGACACATGTCCAGGGTCTGTTTTTGTTTGTTTGTTTTAAATATACTTTATATTTTTAGAGCAGTTGTAGGTTAACAGCAAAATTGAGCAGAAAGATACAGAGATTTCCCATATATTCTCTGCCCCTACACATGCATAACCACTCCCATTATCAACATCTCTCATCTGAGTGGGATATTTGTTACAATTGATACATTGACATGCCACCCAAAGACCATAATTTATATTAGGGTTTATCTTGCTGTTGTACATGGTACAGGTTTAGAAAAATGTATAATGACATATATCCACTATTATAGTACACTGCCCTAAAATTCCTCTGTGCTATTTATTCATTTCTCCCTCCCTGACAACCTCTGTCAAACACTGATCATTTTAGCATCTCAATAGTTTTGCCTTTTTCACTAAATATCATATAGTTGGATTCACACAGTACGTAGCCTTTTCAGATTGGCTTCTTTTACTTAGCAATATGCACTTGAGGATTCTTTATGCTTTTTTCATGGCTGATAGCTCATTTCCCTTCAGCACCAAATAATATTCCACCGTCTGAATGTACCACAGCTTATTTTTATTTCTCCATTTGCCTTAGGACGATGAAGGACATCTTGGTGGCCTCCAAGTTTTGGCTATCAAAACTACAGTTGCTATAAATATATGGGTGCAGGTTTTATGTCAATGTAAGTTTTCAACTTTTAGAGGTAAATATTAAGGAGCGTCATTGCTAGATCATATGGTAAGAGTACACTTAGTTCTATAAGAAGCTGGGGGGTCCTGAGTGGCTCAATCTGTTAAGCATCTGCCTTCGGCTCAGGTCATAATCCCAGGGTCCTGGGATCTAGTACCACATTGGGCTCCCTGCTCAGAGGACACTCTGCTTCTCCCTCTCCCTGTACCCCTCCCACTGGCTTGTGCATGCTCTCTCTCTCAAATAAATAAATAATGTCTTAATAAAACAGAAGAAGCTGCCAAAGTGGCTGTCCCATTTTGCATTCCCAACAGTCAAAATGAGAGTTCCTGTTGCATCACATCCTTGCTGTTGTTGGGTGGTGTTAGTGTTCTGGATTTTGATGATTCTAATAGACACATAGTGGTATCTCATTGTTGTTTTCATTTGCATTTTCCTGGTGACAATATGAGCCATCTTTTTATATGCTCATTTGCCAGTTGTGTACTTTGGTAAAGTGTCTGCTAATGTCTTTGGCTTATTTTTTAATAGGGTTGTTTCCTTAATACTGAGTTTTTGGAGTTTTTGTGTATATTATCTAATATAAATATATATTGGATAATATATATTGCATTGGATAATATATGCTTATATTGGATAATATATGTATTACCCTTTATCAGATATGTCTTTTGCAAATATTTTAACCCAGTTGGTGTCTTGACTTTTTGATGTTGCACAGTGTCAGTCCTTCAGTTTTGTTCTTGTCTTTCAATATCATGTTGGCCAAGGTCTGTTTATAAATCATACCTTATAGGCCAATGCTTATCAAACTGAAGCCAACCTGACTATAGCATCTTTATGCATAAAACAAAAAGGCTACTAAAAAGTAGAGTGCCCTTAAAATTGTAGGACAATGACTTATGTTTTTAAGTGATGTTTAATATTCTATAAATCTACGTGTCTATTTAATGACTGAGAATACTGGTCTATATTCCTTTTCTAGATGACTGCATGGTTTAACAGTGGGGGTAAGAGAGTTTCTCTCTGGAAAGTAGGGGGGGGCGAGACCTGCTGATACCTCAAGGAACAAAGGTTCATAGAAGACGAATGACTTGTTCAAGATAATTCAGCTAATGTGATGCCAAAGCCAAAGCTCACATGTTCTGCTGTCTTTCCTTATTCTTTACTTTGCCATGGAAATGGGAATTGCTGGACATCCACAGAGTAGGCAATCAGTTTAAAGTATGTTTAATCAGAAGGTACAAGCTTTTTATTAAAAAAAAAAAGATTTTGTTTATTTATTTGTCAGAAAGAGAGAAGTAGTCAGACAGCAGGCAGAGGGGAAGCAGGCTTTCCACTGAGCAGAAAGCCCAAGCCGGGGCTTGATCTAGAACCCTAGGATCATGACTTGAGCTGAAGGCAGATGCTTAACTGACTGAGCCACCCAGGCACCCCAGAAGATACAAAATTTAAAAGCTTCATACTCAAAGGGAAGAGCAGAATGCAACCCATGCTGTTTCCAGCCTAGCAGACAATATACAAGTCTTTCCTGGTATGCATCAAGAACATTGTGACTTTGGATGGTAACAGAGCCTAAGGGTTTTTGATGTGCCATTCCCCAGGACTGACCTCACCTACCTATGGTCACTTCTCCAATCAATCTTCACTGATCCGCTGGCACTATCCATTCCTTCCAGACACAAGTTTTCAAAATGGCTAAGTGGAGACAAGGCTTTAAGTGGAAACATTGCTTATGTGAATCCTATTTGTTTCCTTAAGGGTAAGTGTTGGATGTGAGATTGCATAATGATTCAGAATCTAGCAAATGGGCTTAACTGAGCAGAGAAGGTATTTTTATCCCAAGAGAGGTAAAAATAAAGATAAAAATGCAAGCTGAACTCTGGGGAAAACTTTCTCTAGCTACATACCAATCTGTGATACTGAGTCACAAAAATGTAGAATGAAAAATGATTTTCCAGCCTGGCCCAATTAGTACATGGTAATGGTTGGTACCAGATGTGAAATACATATGATGTGCTAGTCACTGTGGTAATTTTTACATAATTATCTCATGTAGTCCTCACGAAAACCCTAGGAATATTAGAATTATCATTTTATTTGTCTTACTACCACTTCTTAGTTTCCTGCTAATTATCACTTTCCTTTGGTGGCTGGTAACAGATTTCTTCCTTGACTAACCAGTGTCCCCACAACACTTGGCACATGATAGGCACTCAAAAATATTTAACAAATAGATCAGTGGATTGCTAATCTTGGAACTTGATGGTATTAACATATTTAGTAAATTATTAGAGGGGATGGTCAAGTATTTGGTTTGGTAGACAAAAATGTCAGAATCTCTTCCTGGCTCAAGATTAGCCAACTGACACCAAATGTAGGGCCACCTCATTCATTCTATCTTTCTAGAATATTACCTCTAATGGTTGAGACTCTTAAGGATACAATTTAGGCTCCAAGGAGGGTCCAGTTCTAATGGACCCTGATATGGATGGAAGGTTAGTGCTTCATACTGTTTAAAAGTAATTGACTAAACGCCTCCTCTTTGCTCTGCCTGTGTTAAATACTGTAAGAAGTATCAGAGAAGGGATGGCATGAGACTGGCATTTTAAGAATTTACAAATAATTAGGAAGATCGGGTTTATACAATTAAAACTATGATATTAATTCTAATATAAGAAAGTACAAAAGTGTGCCAAATATGTTTTGTAATTAAGGGATGTTTCTAAAACCTATCAAGACTATCAATCCAAATTTTACTCATAATTCAAGACTCTGAGGTTCATCTAGCTCATCAAGAAGTTTTGAACTAATTGTATTTAATAAAAGATCTTGGCATTGTGGTGTTCATCTTCAATAGTTCACCTCTAGATGAATGAATAAAAAAGTCATACGATTATGTTTCAAAATTTGATAACATGACTTATAATGTTTAAAAATAAAACTGAAGAGATTGCCACACATCAAAAAATAAGCCATTGGGCCAAGGGCAACAGCTTAACTTTCCCCTGAAAACTCTTTGAAAATCAATGATGGTTCATGAAGAATCCATGTTTAACCCATGGCTTTATATGTTCCCTGGGACACGTAACTTCCTTTTTGGATACTTAATTTAATAGTATAAATTTCTGAAATTGACCTATCTCTGGCACCCTTGGCCAACTTCTAAAACTGTGTGAAACACTGAGCATTTGTGGTTCAGTTTGCTCCTGAAATCAAGCTCTTTGGTTAGTCTCTGAAGTCAAGTACACCATAGAGATTTTGTGAATTCTCCTGAGCTTTTCTTCTTCAAGCTGGAAGTGGCAAATCACATCATATTTCATGAGTATTATGAACTAACATTTATTGAGAGTCTAATGTACCTTACACTTCATAACTAAGGGATTTCAAAAAATGATATGATTGGTAACCTTTGAGAAACTCACTTCACTGGACTTTAGCCAAACAATTTACAGTACGGGGTAATAAGTGCTATGATAGAGTTATTGACAGTGGTCGCAAGAACCCAGAAGACAGAATGACTCAATGTCAGGAGAGCTATTTTAAATCTCAAAAAAAAAAAAAAAAAAAATTGTAGAGGCATATTATGATGACTTTCAACCCAAGTTCTCTCTAGGAGTATTTCACTGCATCCAGTGGAATAAGAGTTCTGAATTTCAGACAGTCCACACAAATATATTACATACATTACATACTCACTACGTACCAGGCATTGGGCCAGACTCAGGGTTAGAGAGTTTCAAGGTAAATAAGGTCACTGCCCTGTTCAACCTAACAACCTATGTAAAACAGTTAAGCACACATTGTTTAACCTGAACTGTGATGACTGTTAAAAAAAAGAGTAACAGAGCAAACCTGAGCTAGTCTAGAGCATCAGTAAAGTCCTCGTATGAACTGGAGGAGATGATATTTGAATTAGCTGAATAGGAATTGCCTTGGTCAAAGTCAGGTTGCTAAGGAAGAAAGTAAGGGATTAGTAGTAAGAGAGCCTAGCGGAGAGAAAGAGAGAGTAGAGTTGAGGGGAAAGATGATCCAGTTCCTCACTAACTCTTAGCATGGTTTTGTCTCAATTGTTATTTACCCACTCACATTGTCTGTACCCTTCAAGATCTCTACCTCAAAGATGGACTCTGGTTTAGATGAGCCAGGAAGGTACAGTGAAACTATTTACCCACGACCCCTGCAGATGTTCAATAGAAACTGTGGGGAAGAAGTGGTATATGTTCACAAAAATATAGAGTGAGAGACACATGTAGGTGTCCCTAACTACCCACAGATATTTTCCCAATAACACCCAGTGATCTTATAGAATCAATCCGATGCTGGAAATCGAAAGGTACCTTACAAAAGATCAATTCTATTAACTGATGAATGGAAAAAAAGAGTAACTTGCATAAACTGACATACGCAAGACCTATTCATTCTCAAGGCAGAGCTCAAACTACCAGCCATATTTCTTGTACTTTTCATTGCATGTACCTACTGTACAATGTAACTTTCTGAGATGATAGAAATGTCACGCAGCTGCACTGTTCAAGGTGGTGGTCATCAGCCACAACTGATCATGAAGTATTTAAATGATGGGACTAAGGACCGATTTTTAAATTTTCTTAAAGCTTTAATTAATTTAAATGTAATTAGCCAAATATGGCTAGTGGCTATTATATTGGATACCACTGCTCTAGAATATTCACCTTATGTAAAATAAATTTAAAATAAGAGAGTTATTTCGATTTTAGAGTAAATGAAAAAATGTGATTCATTCACAGGACTATGTAAGACTGAAAGGAAACAGAAACCATGCAAAGACTACTACACATGTTCATATTATTTTTAGGTCATGTCAACAGAGACCATAAAAATAGGCATTTATGGCAACTAATTTTAGCCCCATCAACAGTGAATTTCAATCACAGTATTTAATTGGCATGTGACAGACAGTATATATATATTTAAACTGTTGATTTTTTTTTAACATATGTGTACATCTATGAAACCATCACCACCGTCAAGATAAGAAACATATGCATTACTTTCAAGTTTTCTGGTGCCTCTTTGTATTCTTTCCCATCTGCCAGTCTTCGTTTCCCCTCCGCATCTTCTCAGCACCTAGATGGCCACTTCTCTGTTTTCTGTTGCTATAGATTGGTTGGTTTTTCCAGAATCTGACATGAATGGAATGCTACAGAAGGTCCTATTTCACCCATGTTTTGACATGTCATGATAATTTCCCGCTGTATGGATGTATCACAATTTGTTTATTCATCAGCTGATGAACATTTGGGCTGTTCCTATTTCTTGGCTATGAAAAATAAAACTGCTATGAATGTTTGTGGATAGGTCTTTATATGGATATATATATTTTCTTTTGCAATTGTATCAGTCCTTGCTTTCCGTATTTTGAGACTTTTTAATTAACAGTATAAGTGTTTATATTTGCTATTTCCTCCTAATTAGTTGACCCCTTTATTATTATGAAATAAGTCTCTTTATAGTCGATAATGGCCACCTTAAACATGTTGTATCTTTATCCATCCTTTACTTCTAACCTGTTTGTGTCATTACATTAAAAAGGGTTTTTTTTGTAGGTGGCGTATAGTTTTGTGTAGCTTTTTATCCAACTAAAAGTCTCCGATCTTTAATTGGGATTTTCAAACTATTTCTATTCATGTGATTATTAATATGGTTGGGTATAAATCTATTATTTTGCTATTTATTTTCATTTGGCCTATGTGTTTTTTGTTCCCTTTTCCTCTTTTTCTGCTTTTGTTTGCAATAATTGAATATTTGTTTATGATTCTATTTCATCTCTTTTGTGTCTTATTAGCTATAACTCTTTGTTCTGTTACTTTGGTAGTGGTTTAGTTTATCTTTAGAATTGCTTACCTTAAAATAGTCTTCTTTCTAGTGATATTATACCATTATAATATACCAATATATTATACCATGCATAGCATACAAATATTTCAGCTGTATAATTCCATATCTTGCCTTGTGAACTTTAAATTAGTTTTGTCATATATATGATTTTCACATATGTTTTTGTTTTATAACACAGTTTTGTTATTTTTGCCTTGACACAGTCAAGCATATTTAAGGAGATTCAAGTAATAAGAAGTATTTCTCTTTATCCAACTAATTATAATGTCCAATCTTCCTTATTTTTTTCTTTGTGTAGATCTAGATTTTTCTTCTACTTATAGGGCTTCCTTTAATGTTTATTACAGTAGAGGTATGCTGTTGGATGAGTTCTTTCAGATTTATATAACTGCAAAAGTCTATTTCTCTTTCATTTATGAGGGTGTTTTTACTGGATAAGGATTTCTAGTTTTTTTTTTTTTTTCTTTTAGTATTTTAAAGATGGTATTCTTCTGTCTTCTCTTTTACTTTGTTCCAATACTTTTACTTTCTGTTCAAAACATCCCCTCTACTCCATCCCCCTTGTCAGCTACTTTAGATTTCCCTTAATTAATGGTTTTGAGCAATTTGGTTATGATGTGACTTGCTAGCTCTCTTCAATTTGGGAGGTCTGGGGTTCATTGAAATTCTTGGATTGTGAGTTTTCGGTTTTTATCAAATTTGGAAAATATATGACCAGTACTTCTCCAAGTATTTGTTTCTTTCTGACTCCTTAAGTGATTCTAATTATAGCTCATGTATTCCTCAGTTTGTTTTTTTCTCTTGGTTCTTGTTCTCTTTTTCTCTCTTTCTGTTTCATTGTTTCATTTTGGAAAGCTTCCACTGCAATGACTTCCAACTCAATTTCTTGTGCAATGTTTAATCTGCCATCGATACAATTTTAGTACATTTTTCCTTGTGGATTTTTAAATTTTCATCTCCACAAGTTCTGCCTAGGTTATGTTTGTATCTTTCATGTCTGTTTAACATGCTGCATATTTCCTCCTACTCCTTAAATATGTTTTGGTGTCCTGTTCTACTGTTTCCATCATTTGTGTAATTTCTGAGTCCATTTCCCTTGCTTGATTTTGATCTTTGCTAAGAACGTTTATTTTCTTGACTGTGAGATGCTTAGTAATTTTGTTCATATACCAAACTGTATAGACTTTAACTTGTTGGGTGCTGAATATTTCCGTATTCCATATTCCTATAAAGACTATTGAGTTTCGTTCTGGGATGCAGTTAACTCTCTTGGAAACATTTTGATCCTTTTAAGTCTTGCTGTAAAGCTTTGTCAGGTAGGACAAAAACAACATTTGGTCTAGAGTTCATTTTTGAAACCCTTCTCTACCTGCTACCTGGTGAATTATTGTGAGGAATTTCACTGGTGGCCACACAGACTGTGCCCAACCTTGAATGAACTCTCTCTGTTGTTCCTTCTAATCCTTTGGAGTAGTTTCTCCAGGTATGGGAAGTTTCCTCACATTCATGAGCTGAGCAGCACCCAGCTGAATACTCCAGTGGCTTTCTCTGCAGACCCTGAAGTTGTCTCTCCATATAGTTCTCTCCTCTCAAATATTTTGCCCTGCAAACTTCAGCCACCTGGATTTCCTGGGCTTCCAGGTCATTTCCTGCACTCAAGTTCACTGAGCTCCTAGGGTCCCACTGCCTGTACCGCAGCCTGGAAATTCACTCCTGGCAGGAGGCAGGGACCATGAGAGGGGTGAGGGTCACATGATTCTTACATACATTCAACACACTCTCCTCCCTAAGTTAATGCTCAGTATCTTGAGAACCACTGCTTCATATATTCTTTCTATTTTTTAAGTTGCTTCAGGTGGAAAGATAAACCTAGTATCACTCCGTCCTACCTAGAGGGGAAAGCACTCAGATCACACCATTTTTTGACATGACTTCTTGATAACCCTCACCCCACTTGGCTCACAAATAAAATCAACAAAATATTTACTTGATTTGCTAGTAAGCTGCTGTGTTTGCCATCAATTTGCTAAAGTATTTTTTTTAGTCTCTGCCAGACAATGAGACTGGTGTCTGTTAATACAGAGCTTGCCTGCCTGCTTGCCTTCGTTTATTAGACAAAACTGTAACATAAGGCCAATGGTAAACAAAAATTAGTGAAGGGCTAATGCATTATCCAACTTAAAAAATACCTTTAATGTTCTAGGAAAATAAAAAAAAATTCGTCAGATAAGTGAACACTTTCAGATGAAGAAGGAATATGATATGGAGCGTCTAGACTGCAAGAGGTCTAAGAAAGTGGGAAAGATGGACACCTAAGCCATAACGTGGATGACAGACTTCAGTACTGCTAAGCACACAGAACTCGGAACTTGACTCACATTATTGAAAAATCCATAGTACAGTGAAGTACTTTGTAAAGTATTTACCCTCTTGTATTTCACATTTCCCAAGTCACGAGTGCCTAGATGGAATTAAATTGGTTTTGATCTGTGTTGGGAACTTTTTTCATACTTAAAATCTCTCAAAATAATGACTCCTCTGTTCTTTATTGTAACAGTGCCTTGAAAGGTAAGAAGGGGATAAGTCACTCACCCTTGGCCTTTGTTTTTAGGAAGTCTAAAGAAGTTGCTGGTCCTTGTTCATTCTGCCTCTTGAGAAATATTACCTCAAGGCGCTCCCGTGCTAACATTGCTCCCACCCTCTATCAATACTGCACATTTTGTGGTTGTCAGCATTTGCATGCAAATACAGTGGGAGGAGATTTGTGGAAAGGATGCTCAGCGCTGCTCATCTCGGCTTGGCTGAACAGTTTCCCTGGGCAGGCTGAGGATCACTGCCCTCAAGGTGGTTTACTAGGCTCCCTGGGCTATTGTTATTGTGTCCCCAATAGGTGTGAGTTCTCTGATCAGCTGTGGGGGGGGAATGGAAATCATGGCAGTTTATTGCATTGCATTCATCATGTCATGCTTGTTAGCATGCTGTTTTATAGCCACATTGCTCCACAGTAGAACCATTTTAGTGTGCAAACTCTACGTTTTTACTTTAATTTGCAAATGATATGATATAAAGATAAACGAGTTTATGTTTCCCATTCACCAACAGGAATTGTCCCCGGCAGTTTACAGGTGATCAATCAAGATGGGACAGGAATCCTCCTGATGAATATTAAATATCATATTTACAAAGAGGGAAATGAACTAATGAGCAAACACTACTAACAAATGTTCAATCTCATTCAACTTTTTATTTTAGAGAGAGAGAGAGTGACAGTTGGGGGGAGGGCAGAGGGAGAGGGAGAGAAAGTCTTAAGCAGGCTCCTCCCCCAGCACGGAGCCTGACAGAGGGCTCCATCTCACCACCCCGAGATCATGACCTGAGCTGAAACAGAGTCAGTTGCCCAACTGACTGAGCCACCCTGGCACCTCAATTTAATTCAACTTTCTAACTCTTAGCATGCCATGGCTGAATCACCATGGATAGGTTCTGATGCGTCAAAGACCAACCATTGCTTACTTTCTTGAACAGCCAGTGAGGAAGGGGCTCATCCCTTTTCAAAAGGTGCCTTCTGTGTCACATGCTCCCTGGGCAAGGCCCAGTTGAAACCCTTCCATTCTCTTCTTAAAGGGCTGCATATTTTTGTAAATTTCAAGCAAATTGATACTGACAGACCAATCCCTTTCCCCCATTTAAAAAAAAATGAACAAAAAAGACAGCTTCGATATCTGCTATTCACCTTTGCAATTGCTTTCAAAACCATTACATCAGTCAAAAAAGTATTTATTATCTGACATGTGCACACCAGGCAGTAATAAACTAAAAGTGAAGTAATACCCATTGCTCCTCTCATCTTAAAGTAAAAAGCAAGAATAGTTACATGCTTTGGGCAATAAGTTGCAATGATAACAATTTATTGAATATATATTATTTGCCAGACACACCATTAAATATTTTAAATTTATCCTTAATCCTCAAAGGGAGTTTTAGAGTATGTCTAATAATCCTCACCTTATAAACTAAGAAACTAATTAGTAGCAGTGGTTAGGTAACTTGCCCAGTCACGCAATTCAATGCCCAGGTCACTGACTTGAAGAACTAGAATACAAGTTCCCATATGTCTCTTGCTCCAGTATGAATTCCACCTCACCACAATAACTCTTTGAATTCGTTTCCTAGAGTTGCTGCAGCAAGATACCGCAGCTGGGCATCTTAAAAACCAGAAATTTATTTTCTCACATTTCTGGAGGACAGAAGTCTGAAAACAAGATGTCAGTGGGCTTGGTTCCCACTGGAGGGAAGGAGAATTTTTTTCCTGCTTCTCTCTTTGTTTCTGGTGGTTGCAGGTAATCCTTAGTGTCTCTTGTCTTCTGGATGTCTAACTCTAATCTCTGCCTCTATCTTCATACAGCATTCTGTTTTATATGCATCTGTGTCTGTTCTCCTCTTACAAAGAAACCAGTCATCTTGGAGTAGGTCCCATCCAAATGCAATCTGACCTCATCTTAACTTGATTATGTCTGTAAAGACCCTATTTCCAAACATAGTCACGTTTATAGGAACTGGGGGTTAGGATTACAATATACTTCTTTGGGGGGAGGGGTCAATATTCAACCCATAGCATTCTTCAAATATGCTTTATGTTGCATTCTTCAAATTTATAGCTAAACTGAAAAAAAAGTCAGAACTCTTTGAAACCCCAAATCTCGCAAGTAATCAGTGCTCAATACATTTGTGATGAATATCTTTGCTTCCATTAACACAACAGATTCATGCAGTAGAATCTGAAATCAGTCCTAACATATCTCCTGAATCTATGACTGTGAAGGGAGATCAAAGGGTTTTCCATTGAGGAAAAAATTTAGCTTATAGGCCTATGATTCAGTCCCATCACATTGCATTAATTATTCAAAAATAAATGAATAGTTTCAGAGTAGACTCTGTGCACATGAAACATAGAGACACACTAAAGAGATAGGTACACATATAATTGTATTATCACAAGACTGACAAATATTATAAAGAAGAAATGCATTGCACTGGTTACCATGAATAAAGGTGCTAGGGCACAAACATTTATCTAATGGAAGAATAAACTTTAGGGGGAAAAGGATGAACTTTGGCATGAGAGAATACAGTGATCTAAATATATACAAGAATTTGAAAATAATCTCTATAGAATACCTCAGAAAAGTTTACTATTGCAATTAAACACACTTCATGAAATATATCTCCTGACACATTTTTGATGATTTGTAACAAACTGAACCATTACAACATCACAAAAGCCTCATATTGTTGATTCCTTGTGCAATTAAATATCTACCCAAAGGGTTGTTTTTGGTTCTGTTTTCCCTCTACAGATTGATTGTGGCTTCAAATAAAATGTGATAGCAATGCAGATGTAAGTCCATCTTGGATTTTTGACACCCTGAAATATAGCAAAATGAAGAAAAAGGACAAAGTAGGGGGCAAACATGATATTTACTGTTAAGTAGAAAGGACCCTGGATTAAAATATGCAGTAATGCCAAAAGTATTTTGACCATATTCTGTGTTTAAAAATGAGCATGGTTGAAACAGATAATTACTAAAGCCTCTTGCAGCTTAAATATTGCATGACAAAAGTTTAATGATTCTAAGGGCATACTATTTGTCTTAATATTTGTTTGTTTGTTTGTTTGTTATTGAGAAAGAGACCAAGGGAGAGTGGAGGGAGTGAGCAGTATGAACAAGGAAGGTCTTCAAATTTAAAGACAAAGGATGAAGCCCATCAATTACAGCCAGGAGAATGCAGAGCGATTCGGGTGTCAGTCTAGTCAGGGTCCAAAAAGGGGATGCTCTACCTCAGGTACTACAGAAAAAACTTCTTTGTTGTGGCTGTGATTTTGTTTTAAGTGTACTACACAACAGATGTTCCATTACACGGCCCTGTCAGAATGTCTAAATAAAGAGAATGGATTCTGCTTTTTCCTTTGCTATCTCAATTTCAGAAGTCTTAATTAGGACATTGGAGTAGAAGTTTATTTTCTGTGTTTGAGATGGAATTATCATGAAACCATTCCCAGAGGTCCTCGTACTCGCCTCCGCTGCTAAGGTACACTCAAGCCCAACATTTAGTTCATTGCAACACGAAAGGCATCACCTTATCCTCTGGCAAAGGATGGTGTCATACCATGAGGTTTCATCTCAACAGTTTGTCATTTTCCTGAAATCTCTGAAATCTCTGCCCATGCGTATGATCACTGATTTTATATCCACAAAAATGAGAAACATGATATGAAGAGTTGTTCCTTCAAGTTTATAGTCTGCCAGCAATTTGGTTTACATTGCGTTCACTTCTTAGAACGAAATACAATGAGTGATTCTAATCCTAGAAACATTTAATTCAAAGACTATGTTCAAATCTCATTAGGTAATGACTTTTGTGAATGGCTCAGAGTATCAAATAAGGTAGGAATTGGGGAATTTGTGCCAAAGTAACTTAGGCACTCCAAGTCTGTGCTTTCCCATTCAGAATATGGAAAGACTCAGTAGATAGTAAAATGAATTCTGTCCCAGAGATAGAGCTATTCAATTAGGTTTGCTCTATCAGATCTATTCCAATTATTCCGTTTTACCAAATTGTACCATAAATGTGGAGTGTTTCAACAACTGTTCTTTGTTTTCATTTTTTTTTTATTTTTAAAGATTTTATTTATTTATTTGACAGAGAGAGAAGGAGAGCACAAGCAAGGGGAGTGGCAGGCAGAGGGAGAGGCAGGCAGAGGGAGAGGAGAGGCAGGCTTCCCTGCTGAGCAGGGAGCCCGATTTGGGGCTCGATCCCAGGACCCTGGGATCATGACCTGAGCTGAAGACAGACACTTCACTGACTGAGTCACCTGTGTGCCCCTCAACCATTGTTCTTATACTATGGAGGTGATGGAGTTAATGTGATTGTAATCATTACTGTACCATGGTTTTCCAGCAATTCATCTTTGTTGTTTATAGTGCTGGAATTTATTTTCTGCCAGGGCTGACTGGATGATGATATGAGTCTGACAGACTATATTTTTTTAGAGGACATAGCCTTGAATGTATAGACTCAAGAAAGGAGTTCCTAGTTTTGTAATCTCTAAGAGGAGTCACACTCCTGCACACTGCTACCTAGTTTTGTCAAATTCTAAATACATATTTATATTGAGGAATCAGGAAGCATGGGGGCACCTGGGTGGTTCAGTCAGTTAAGCATCTGACTCTTGATTTTGGTTCAAGTCATGATCACAGGGTCCTGAGATAGAGCCCCCAGGCAATCTCTGCTCTGGGCTGTGTGAAGCCTGCTTAAGATTCTCGCTCTTTCTCCCTCTGCCCCTCCAACCCACTCCATGTAGGTGCATGGACGTGTTCTTTCTCTCTCAAAAAAAAAAAAAAAAAAAAAGGAAACAAGAAAAGTAAATAAAAATTCCCAAGAATCCTCAGGAATTCGTGAAATCATAAGATATTCAATATTTTCATAAATATTTACGTATTTAATAATTTTAGTGAGCCACAATAATAATAAACAAGGAATCATTTTTCTACGACAGAGTTATATAAAGCTTTAGAGAATTTGCTAAAAAGGGAAAAATACAATAACCAATGCCCACTTTTATATTGTTCTGAACCAATACAAAATGAAAAGTGTGTATTTTAGTAACACATTAAATGTTATCTACCTGATATTGTCATTTGATAATAGGAATAAATAGATGAAGCAACTATTTACACCAAGTAAAGGTAAAACGTTGAAAGACATACCACAAATATTTAAAAGCTATTCTTGGGGCACCTGGGTGGCTCAGTGGGTTAAACCTCTGCCTTGGGCTCAGGTCATGATCTCAGGGTCCTGGGATTGAAATTCATAGTCAGTCTCTCTGCTTGGTGAGGAGCCTGCTTCCCCCTCTCCCTCTTCTGCCTCTCTGCCTATTTGTGATCTCTCTCTCTCTCTCCCTCTGTGTCAAATAAATAAATAAAATCTTAAAATAAATAAATAAATAAAAGCTATTCTTAAAATTGTGAAAACGTGGAAAATTCCCTGCTCCATATTCTTGGTCTTTGCATGTGGTAAATGTTGCAGATATGGAAAATTTCCCTTCTTTTATCATTGACTTTGTGGTTAAACTGTTAAGAGTGAATTCAGAAGCATCTTCATTTTGTTTCGTATAAACTCTCTATTAATTTCCTATTGCTACTATAATAAATTTCCACAAAATTACTGGCTTAAGGCAACACAAGTTTATTATCTTAAAATTTGTGGGTCAAAATTGTCACTGAGCTAAAATTAAGGCATCAGCAGGGCTACATTCTTTATGGAAGCTCCAGGGGAACATCCTCTCCTCAGCCATTCCCAGCATGGAGAGGTCACCTACATTCTTTGGCTAGTGGTCCCTTTCACATCTTCAAAGCCAACAGCACAGCATTTTCAAATCTTTTTCTCTATGACCTTCTGTCTCCCTCTTCTACTATGTGAAGACTCCTGTTATTAAATTGGACCCACTTGTGTAATTCAGGTTAATCTCCCCTTCTTAAGATCTTTAACTTAATCACATCTTGCTAAATCCAGTTTGCTATATAAGGTCTCGTATTCCCAGTTTGTACAGTTAGGAAGCAAACATCTTTGGGGGCCATTATGCTGCCTACTACAAAGCTCATTTTCTTTTTTAATGATAAAATCACTGGGTTTGCTTTACAAAGAACTGTAGCTTACTGCGAATATTCAAATACTAGCTACCATCTTTGGTTGGTATTTAATAACATAACGTATGGATCTCCTAGCATCATTAAGAATACCACACAAACTCACCTGTCAACATTGCCAATTTAAGGATTTATTTTGCTTCCATAATTTATTTCTTGGAACATCAGTTATAGGATTTGTATAATACACAGAATGCATGTAAACTTATTAATATGTTTTATTTGCAAGAATGACTCATCGTTTATAGCAGACAGGGCCACAAACACATACGTATAAGATAGTGTCAGCTAGAAGAAAGAAGATGGATTATATTGTGACCACTTCTCTCTCATGTGCTCCTGTCCTGACTCCCAGAGATGGCAACATTATCCTCCTACTACAAGTCTGTTTCTTGATCTTGTTTTGAATTGACATTAGCGAATCTCTTTGAATTAGTGAGGTCTCAATGCTGATTGTTAGATTTTAAATCTCACAAAATTATAATACTTTTTCCTATTTTCCCAAGTTCTTTTTTTCAAAATCTTATTTGTTTATCTGAGAGACAGTAAGTGAGAGAGAGCATGAACAGGGGAAGGTCCAAGGGAGAGAGAGAAGCAGACTCTCCACTGAGGGAGAGCCCTGTGCAGGGCTTGATCCCAGGACCTGGGCTGAGGGCAGATCCTCAGCCAACTCAGCCACCCAGGAGCCCCTATCTTCCCAACTTCTAACCTGATTTTTCTCTGAATACAGTCAGATAAATGTTGTGAGAAGGGCCAGGCTGGACAGGAACAATGATTACTAGAGCAACCAAATCCCAGGGTTGACTGGGTTGTACGGAAGATCTTTAGACTTAAGGGCACACAGTAAATTGTTAATTCCTTTGAAGAGTATCTTCCTTCATCTGAGCTAAATATTTGGATATCCTTCCTTGTTAAATTTCTGGGACCATGGGGATACTATTAGTAGAGGTGTTTTGAGTCTGCTAGAAGTGGGTTCATATCACTTCCCAGCTGACTAATGGAAATAGTTTTTTGTTGTTGTTGTTGTTGTTGTTTTCAGTATCTACTGAAACTTTTAACAGTTGAGCACAATGTAGTATAATAATCAAGAGCATAGGCGCTGGAAATAGATAGATTTAGTTCAGCTGTCTGCTTTACCCCAAATTACTTGTGCAATCTTGGGGCAATTATATCATTTCTCTGTACCTTAGTTACCCATCTGTAAAAAGAGGGCAGTGCTATTTTTTCCTTCCAGAGATTTTATTTTTCAGACCTATTTTATAAGTAGTAAAATAGAATAGCGCTATTTGGCTTCCTTCTCAGAGGTAATCACTGTCTTAGAACTGTTCTCTAACCTTCCAAAGCATTTTCTTTGTATATTTCCTCTGTGTCCGTAGCCACGAAAGACATGTTTAGCATCTTTTAAAATATGATACAAATAAGATATTGTTTCAGTCGCCATTTTCTAGCTTGCTTTTATTTTCTTTTTATATGCGATAAAAGTAGATCCCATTTACTCTTTTTAATTACTGTATAATATTTCCTTATTGGATAAAACATGGCTCTCCCATTACCCCTGGTGTATATGTTTAACTGTTTCTCTGTGATAAACTAAAAATGAGTTTGTTCATTGGCAAGTATATGAAGCTCTACATTTACCATGTATTAGCAGATTGCTTGTGGCTTTTCATTTATATGTATTCTCACCAAACATTGGTGAGAATACCGTTATTTTTTTTTCCTCAAACCTGTTGGGTGGATGTGGCAGCTCACTGCTGTCTAAATCTTCATGACCCAATCAGTGGCAGGGGTAAGGAACTTTTCACAGGCTTATCGATGTTTCAAATTTCCACTTTAGGGATTATGTATAGACTAAGCCATTTTTCTTCTTCTTAATTTTATGGAGGATTTCTTTTTTAAGTAGGGATGCCCTGAAGTTTAACTTTGGCTTCAGTATTCAGAAAAAGATATGATACTTAGTTTCAGCCTCAGCCTTGGAAAGACAAAGTAGCCAAATACTGCCTTTTGGCACCTTGGTCCACAGCTATGTGGTCACACAGATTTCGATCATCTCTAATTAGCACAGTAATATCAAGGATATGAATAAGATGTGGCCTTTGACTTGATTGCTAACGTCTGAATGTTCATTAATATTCATTTTCAAATTTAGGCAAGCATTCTACATACAATTTGGAATGAAAGCCTCCATGGGCTAGGCTTCTTTAGGCAGTTGTAATATAAGCATATTTATTTATTGCAATAATAAAATTATTGAAATAATTAATGTCGATTTTGAAAGCTGTTAATTTGGTGTACAGAAATTATTAAGAACTTTCAAATAGTTAAATAATATTAGCAGTTATTATGAATAAGAGAGAGTGTATTAGATAGATAACATTAACAAGAACATAATATCCGTTTTGAGCCAGCAAATGTTTATAAAAATTTAAATGCTAATAAAAAGGCAGGATAATAGAAATTAGATTATATCACAATGCTAATCTTTAGAAGCATTAAGAGCTATATTTAATTTTTAATTATTTAATTCAACTTAGGCCAAGAGTCTTTCAAGAAAAAAGCCCTATTTGAGAAGACTTTATATCTTGTAAGGATGAATTAAAAGCAGATTTTCAACTCTGCCACCTCTAAATGTCATGAGGAGGAAAAACTACAAAATCGTGTGCAACAATATCCATGATAAATTATTTTTGATCTCGACATAGTGAAGAATATAAAGAGTAGAAGAAAGGGTCGAGGCGGAATAAAAAAGCTCAAACAAATTTTCTTCTCACTCATCCAGCTTCAAAATAACATTCCTTAAAAGTACACATTAACAAAATAATCCCTTATCCACCTTTGAGTCTATGGAGGCCAAAATTTTAAACATCACTGAAATAATTTTTAGAGACAGTTTTCAATTTCTGAAATTGAGAGATTTTTGAGATGTGACCAAGCTTGCAAGAAAAAGTCCTTCTAGAAATGAGACTGATTTTTGACCCCTGATTTACATTCTGGTGTGTATAAATATATTAGTGATGCTGTCACATGTCCACTGCAAGTAAACTTTACTTTCAGTGCATCATTGTGCCGGGAGAAGTTGTTAGTAACCGGCGGTCCAGAGAGATGATTGTTTCTGCACCATGATGTCAAACTTTTAAAGCTGACCATTCAAATTCTCAGTGAGTAAATTGCCACACTCATTTACTTTTGCCAAGAACTCTGATTTAATCAGCTACCTAAGAAATTGATTCTAGAATATTTGCACTCAAAGTCGGCCAAATATTTGTTTTTCAGCCACAGTGTGTATGTAGTAAACTTCTACCCAATAGATATCACTCTATTGTCCATTTGGTTTTCAAATATCTTTTTTCCAGTCTGTTAGCTTGCTTTAGGATTTGTCTATAATATCTTTAGGGTGAACTTTAGCACTTTAATGATGCAATTCCATTACCTTTTGTCATTGTTTTAGCTACAGAGACTTTGGCTATGGCTCTAATTTTAATTTTTCATTGTAGATACTGCAAAATCAGTTTGAAATCAGGTCTTACATTGGCAGCTTCAGGTTCCTGCTCTCTGGGGGTGTTGTGGTAGAAGTGAAAGTTGGTCATCTTGTTTCTTATCTGTTTGGCTGTATTCATACAGGGGGCTAACAGTCTCTTACTATTTCTGGGATTCCTTGTGCATCTCTTCTGTTACTATGTAATTCCATTTTGCTGACCCTTCCGCACCCTAGGAACCTGTCCTCAGTCTGCAATGCTCTGGGTACCAACGCAGTCCAAGGCAAAAATGAATAAGAAAGAGGCATGGCCTTTTATATCATGTAGCACATATAGGGAGGAATGTAAGAAATAGTCACGAATCAACATGTTTTCTTTCAAGTAAATGTTCAAGTATATGTAATTATGATACTTTTTCTATGTATGTAAATACAGAATCTGATTCCTAACAGACTGGAAAAATTAGCTATTTTTGGTATTTGGTATGATTCACAAATATCTGCATTTGAAAGGTTTTAAAAAGGCCTTTGAGAATTTGAGATTTTGTAGGAGCTGGAATCTAGTCTCAGACTGTCCCTCTGTCAGTACCTCCCAGACCTCTCTCCCTCTGAAATCGCCAAGACTGAAGCAAAGGTTAGCTTAAGGCAGTGGACTCTAGGGCAATTGCTCTTTGATACACACTCTCAAGTAGCAAACTCCACGGTTGTTTTGGAGCATTCCATTGCCCTTGGGGGCAGATTTACCCTCACAGAGCTTCTACAGCAGTCAGGGAGTAGGGGATAGAGTTAAAACATGTTCCATGAAAGTGACAGAACTTCTTATTCCTGATCGATTTCTCAGTTACTGTAGTGGTAGCATCTGCAGCTCAGTGTCCTGATGAGGAACATTAGGGTTCCTAGAAAGCCCGTACGTCCTCTGGAAGGATGTGCCTGCTTTGAATTGCCTTTCCCATATCCTTTAACTTGGCCTGTTGTTATCTCTCCATCAGTTATGCCACTGTCCCATTTCAACAATCACGTAACAGCCTAGCTAAATATAAGTTACCTAATATGGTGCCCAGAAGATAGTAAATTCTCAGTAAGTACTATGGAAATAAATAATTATAATAAACATAATCAAAATCTTCATCATTATTTGATATGGAAAGAAGCTTAAACATGATGCAATGAAATTTCAGCTGGACAGTGGGTCATTTACTTGAGGACTTTCCCTTCCCAAGGCAGCATGTTGTCATTTTGGACAACGTTTACTGTTAGAGCATTCCACTTATTATTTAGCCAAAATCTACCTCCTTATCATTCTGCCACCACATCCTATTTTGCCCTACATATGTTTTCAGAGCAAGTCCAACCCTTTTCCCTATTTCCCTAGGTATTCCCTAGGGATATCTAGGAAGTATCCCCAGATACTTCCTTCAAGTGTCTTAAGTATAGTCACCTTCCTTCCTTCCTTTCTCTCTCTCTCTCTTTCTTTCTTTTGTTCTTTTGTCGTTACAATTCCGCTTATTTTTAAATTTTCTGTGGCCCCTTTCAGAGTACACCATAATCCCCTAATCCTTTTCTTAATATGTGTTATTGATAAGTTAACAGCATCCCTCTTCTGGTCTGCCTGCATAAAGATTGGGGGATCACCTTCTCCCTTCTTCTTTTCAAACAATGTGTATCCTGGAATCAGTCTCAGTTTGCATGGACCCCTTATCCACTAATTTGCCTGTTGACTACTAAAACTGAGCTTTTGCTTTCACCTGGCATTCTGAACTTGCCTGTATTTTCTGCTCCCCATACTATACACCAGTCCTCAGTTTGCATAGCAATGTGTGAGATCCTTGAGGAGAGAGGCAGCTCATTTTTTTTTTTCCAGCTTAATATGAGGGACCTCTGAGGTCATCATAAATGCTTAATGCATGCATAAAAATAAACGAGTAAATGAAAGAGCTAGCTCCTTGTTATACAGAGACAGCTTTTAGTATGTTACTACTATTCTATACATGCAACTCCATTTTCACTCCTCCCTACAGGATTTTTATAATTTTATTATTTTTTTAATGGACCCAAAATGCACAGAATTGAGTTAATCATGCTTGGCAGTTCAGGGCCTACTATTGTCATTGGCCAAGGTGACTTCATTTTTTTCTATCAATTTTTAGCATGGTGTCTTGCACCCATTACTCCTGCCTATTGTAATTTGTATTTTTTGTGATTAGCTATCTCAAACAGCTTTGTATCATTTGCAATTTTATTAAGCAGAGTAAGAGGATTAAGATATAAGAAACAACAACAAAGAATAGATGATACATTAAGTACTGAATTGTAAGCTGCAGACTTTAAATGCTCGAAGAATTTGGCAGAGAGGTAGAGCTCAAGCATGTGAACTAGATAAGAAGAGTAGAATGGCTGAGATGTGAGCTGAGTCAAGGAGGCTGGGTGGGATTCGGATAAGTGGGAAACACAGGAACCTGTGAGCAAAGGGAAAATTACAGCTCCGTATGTACACCAGATGCAGTGGTGTAGGATATATAAAGGGAAGCGGTGGGATATTCATTTAGAGAACTTGAATCAAGATTCCTCTTCCTTCTTACCATGTCTCTGTAAAGGCAGATAAGTAAGGCATATTGCCCAGATAGATTTTGCATTTTCTCAAGGTGTTCCTATAGACATTGCATTAGAATTTTTGGATTTGTATTAAAAAGAATACAAAGAAAAAAAGAGAGGGCAGGTAGCATGTGGAGGAGTAGTTATGATCTGTGTCTCCTGTTGCTGTTTGCCCTCCCTCCTTCTTCCATTCCAGGCAGATCCAGCCTTTAGGAAGGACTCCATTTATCTTAATTCATATCCACCCTCCCAAAGGCCTGAGGACTTTTCTACTTGCTGCCAATGGAAAAGTCACACAGATGGCTACCATATCTGGAAACTTGGAAATCCCATATTTGGCTGATGGTGTGGGGACCTCTTCCTTTCATATTAGATCTTTCCTGATCAACCACTGTGGTGCTGATGAGCCTCTTTGATGCTGGATTCCATCAGCTCTACTGTATCTAACATGAATCGTCTAAGTAACATGGTTTGGTTTTTCATTTCACACTGGTAAAACATAGAGAGCCAGATTTGTTCCTGTTTAGTACCATTATTGTTATTAGCATATCATCCATGTTTTAGCTTCACTACCTGTATTTCCTTGACCTCACCTTGTTTTACTGTTATCCCATTATTATTATTATTATGTGATGGCACAATCCCCCAGCCTCCACACCCTGGACATCCTATCTGACAGCCACTGATTTAAATAATTTTGTATACAATATGGGCATCCATCTAAACATAGCATTTGCCATGTGGCTACAATAAATAAGAATTGACTAATCAGGCTACAGATGTTAAATTTTTATTAACATCAAGTTTTAAAGCTCTGTTTTTTTTTATTGCATTGTATTTGTGTTGTGTTACATTGTGTGAATAATTTGCAAATGATAGATCAACAAAATTACTAAAGAGCTTCCATGTGGCTTTAGTATACATATGGAAATATTTTCAAGTACTAAAATAATATAAATAAGAAAGGACTTGGGGCGCCTGGGTGGCTCAGTGGGTTAAAGCCTCTGCCTTCGGCTCGGGTCGTGGTCCCGGGGTCCTGGGATCGAGCCCCGCATCGGGCTCTCTGCTTGGCGGGGAGCCTGCTTCCTCCTCTCTCTCTGCCTGCCTCTCTGCCTACTTGTGATCTCTGTCTGTCAAATAAATAAATAAAATCTTAAAAAAAAAAAAAAAAGAAAAGAAAGGACTTGGCATATATATGTTCTTTTCAGCTTACCATACTTCCTTGACTATAATCAAAAGCAAGATTCTGTAGCTGAGTTTGTAAATTATGTAATGGTAACATAATCAGAATCCACATGGTTTCGGAAGTGGATGAGTCTCATCCAGATTCCTGATTCTTTTAGGGCGCTGTTGGAGACATTCAGTAACAAAAGAAGACTGTGATAGTTGGTTTTCTTTCATCGAAAATTTCCATGAAGATTTTACATACACACAGTCTATCTAGTCCAATGTATGATAAAGACAAAAATGGACTTTTAAAGGATGTTCTGTTGAGCATAAAATAAAACATAATGATAAAACATAATGATAAAACATTCCTAATGTCTATGTAATCCCTTGACATCTGCAGTAGCTTTCAACATCCGAGACGGCAAAATACCACTCATAGTTCGATTGTTTCCAAGTAGGGCAAATTCTGAATTTCCAGTATAGAATTATAGTAAAAAAAAAAAAAAAAGAAAGAAAGAAAGAAAAAGAAAAAAAAAGAAAAAAATACCTAAGGCTGTATTTTCTGGCTTCCATGACACTGGAGCAAAAAATGTTTTTAGGTTCTACACCAGCAGATGTTTTTTTACAAAACTGATTTGAAATTAAATTATGTAAGGTAGGTAAAGTACATCAAAACAGAGTTGATGGGGAAGAAGTGGCGTTGACTCTGGCTTCCTGATTCAATAACTACCTGCCCTTGATAGAGGTAAAGTGCCACCAGCATGATTCTGGGAGGTCAATAGAAAATCTATTTCTTTCTACCTAAAGGAGAGGAAGATGACAGCAAGAGCCCTGCCCATCACAAGTGTCTACAATGGATCTATCACACATTCATTTATCTGAAACAATCTTAAATTCGTACCTGTTTTACTGACTTTGGGATTTAATTTATTACGTTCTCAATGAGAAAGGTAAATATATGACTTTTTTCCCATAATGTCATCAGAATTCAATGAGACATACAGAATAAGTTATACATTTAGACCCATAAAATAGGGACTAAATCAAAGAATTTAAAGAAAAGTCTTGGAGAGTATTTTCATTATAAATATACTTCGTTTCTATTACCCTGCAACTACAACCCGATCTTTACATTTAAAAATTTTAAATATCACCATTCTCTTCAAGCAATAATTATTACATGCACAAGTGGACACAGTTTTATGAGGTAATTAGACCATACTAAAGTAATCTATACATTCATCAATAATTACTGATGGAGCACTATTGTGCAGCAATATTGGCTAGGTACAAGTAGTCCAATACATCTGCTTTACATTCAAACTAGAATATTCACTATACATAACACTGTAGTTGTGGCGACACCACTACTAAAAGGAGAAGCAGTCGACCGTCCTGAAAAAGAAGAGGAAGTTTCTACGCATGGCTCCATCACTTACAAATTTCATGCTTTGGGGATAGTATTCTGTATCTCAACCTTGACATTTTTGAACCGAGAAGGATATGAGGCAATGTTTGAAATACCATTGTATGTTCTAAAATGGCTTTTCCCCAAATCACTCACCTGCAGATATTTTAAACTGCAGTTCTAGCCCAATCCATTTTTTTGAGCCAATCTTGCCCCCTCCCCCAAATTGAGATCGTTATATTATCACCATGAAGTCACAGTGGGGAGTGTGATTGTCTTCAGTTGCCAATGGCCCAGTACTTGGTGTATGGGGAGTAAAACTCAGACATCTGTTTGTTTACCAAGCCACAGCCTTCACCTAAAAACCATTGTATTCACTTTGGATTCCTATTCAGAATTTCATTACCATCCCCTGGGGGTTGGACCCCATCACCTCTATTTCTAGCCATGATGTGACCCTCTGCCAAAGGACCATCTGGAACCACAGTGCTGCCATCCACCTGATTGTCATTATGGCCTCTGCCTGGAACCTCCTGCTATGTGCCCCAGCAGGCAGGGCTGGACACCCTCAGATATGGATATCGGCCTAAATCAAGCCTGAGATAATGACACATCTTGGAGCATCAGAATGGAGGCTGATAGCTCCTCAAGAGCTAATCCAATGGAAATGCTAATATTTATTAAATACAGCCTCTGTGCCAGGCAGTGCTCTAAATACTTTGTGTACATTATTTCCCTTAATTTTATAATAACCCATGAGTTAGATACTATAATCATTACCATTTTTTTATACATAAGTAAATCTGACTAGGCATGCTTGGATAATTTACCCAAAAAAGTAGTGAGCCAGGTTTGGGGACTAAGTACAAGCTCTCAACGTCCAGGCCATGCCAATTTGTGCATCTTCTGACCTGTGTGGTTTTGGCTTCAGCCTCATTCTTCCCCATGAGCTGGTGGCTGAGATTTTATAGATATTTATTACCATATTACCATTTACCATATTTATTACACATAGATATTTATTACCATTATAATATAATTAAAGCAACAAAATGTATACAATACAAACAATATTTTAAAAGTTTAAATCATTATTTTATTTTAAATATTTTATTTATTTATTTGACAGACAGAGATCACAAGTAGGCAGAGAGGCAGGTGGAGAGAGAGAAGAGGAAGCAGGCTCCCTGCTGAGCAGAGAGCCCAATGTGGGGCTGGATCCCAGAACCCCAGAATCATGATCTAAGCTGAAGGCAGAGGCTTTAACCCACTGAGCTGCCCAGGTGCCCCTAAAATCATTACTTAAAAAAAAAACACTTCAGTTGTGTATGTTGTTCAGATAGCTAAGATTTACTCTTTTAAGTTTTTAAATATTTTGAACTATTTTGGTTTGAACTTTTCTATAATAATTCACAACCTTCCCTAAGTAAAAAGATGGAATCATGGACACAAGGCAGTATTTTCTGACTTATGAGTAAATGATTTAAATAGGTCTTGATTGAAGGGACATTTTGAGGGTAGGGAATCTTAGGTATTTGCAATGTGTTCGTTATTAGAGGTTGTCCTGACTGTTGTCCTGATTCTTTGTTTTATTCTAGAAACCAAGGCGATACATTAAGCAGGAGAAGCATCAGTATCTCTGCCAGTACGATGGGAGTAGCTTGAGGGGAATGTTGTATGGGCTTGGATGGGGCATAGTGTGTCTTTACTCTCTCTTCCTTTCCCCTCCATCTACAGATCCCTCCCTCCTAACCTACTTACACACACAGCCTTCTTGTGCAGAAGAAAGAATCTGAGATGCATTAACAAATTAATCTTTAAGGGTCCCAAATAACCATATTCAAGTAAATATTTTAATGGGAAGATGTGAATAGAATCGGAGAGGAGCGTGGTCTCCTTTCATCTGATTCTTTGTGCATTGTTGGTTTTTTCCCTACAGTTTTCTTCCTCTTTTCTTTTATATCATGATATCGGAGCTGCAGTGAATCCTGTGGTATCTCTTACATTAGGCTACCCTCACCGTTTTGGTATCAAATGGAACAAAGGAATGGGGGTTTCTTTGGACTGGGGCCCTCAGTAGCCCCCTAGGCTTACATTTAGTTTAGTTAAGAAGCAAATGATGTCCTCAAGGGCCTACCTGGTGCAGGAGGATAGAAGTTTAACTTGAGTTTGGAGGCTAATATCCCAGTTAGTAATAATATATGATTGCCTTAAGTGTTCTTTTTTTACACATCTTTTCTAATATATAAAGATGGATTGCAAAAGGAGATAAGCAGCATAGGATTCAAATTCTGGTCATCTTTCCACTTTGTAAAATAATAGATATCAAAAAATATTGTATTTAATACATGCCAGTGCCCAAGGCATACTACAGGCTCATGCAGCAACAGGATGATCCCTGGAATCGTGATGGATTTTAAAAAATTAAAAGACCTAGCAGGCATGTGCCATGAAATTGACAGGAACATTGGAACATGAGAGTGAGCCACAGGGTCATTCTACTTGGGAAAATTTAAATCGAGTACAAGAAACATTAGCTAATAGAAAACCAAGTTTGTGATCCAAACTGATAAAACAAGAAGCAGCCAAAAAGAGGAACAAGAGACTGAGAGTTGGTATGGATCTTGACTGTCAGGGAGTTTCAGTGGTGTCTGACAGCATGAAGACACAACTATGTTAGGGCTCAGAAGCAAAAAAAAAAAAAAAAAAAAAATTAATACTTTCTGAGCAGACTCAATTTCTGAATCTCATGCTGCCATGGAGATTGCAGGCTACCCTCTGCTACCCCAGCACCTCCCACAGTACCTTAAATTATGCCTTTCCTTATCTGTCTGCCCATTTAGACATTCCTGGATGAGAAATGTGTCTATATGTCTTCAATTTCTGTATTTCCAGCTCTATACTTCTGCCTGGAATAGGGTAGATACTCGGTGAATTATTGATTGGGAAAGATGCTGAGGACGGAACAGTGTTGGTTCCTTGTAGGCCAGTGGGAATGTTCCTCTTTTTAATTTCTCCCAGAGCACAAGTGGCCCCGGAATCTGGAGCAGGATTAAAACTCTAGGCAGGGATAATGGTCCTCCCCATAAAGTTTCAGGGATCCACAGAAACACACCTTCTCTCCAGGCAGAACGTATACCATGGAGACGCACAAGAAACAATGAGAAAACACCTATACTCTAGAATGGAAAGCAGTCTGGATTTCTAAAAGAATTTAAGACTAAGCCCGCAACAATATTTGCTACATGAATAAAGGGCTTAGTCACTGAAACGCTCAGAGGAGACATCAGCAGGCCACTGGAGGACACGCAAGATTTGAGGAGACGGAGAGGAGGGTGTGAGGGAATGCTAGACAAGATCGGAGCCAAACTTGGTGATTCAGCACGGCACAGCCTTTACTGTCAACGTCCTCAATGCCAAGAGCCATATTACCATATGGGCAACTTCAGTTCTGATGACTTTTCCAAAACTTCTCTATTCCCTTGTACTGATGTTTTATGCTAACTCTGTCCTCTAGGTACTGTGGAATGCCTTAAAAATAAGGCTGTCTTATTAAAAAGGCTGCTGCAGACTTTGGGGCTTTCATATCCTTAGATGGGGATCTAAATAAGATATAAACTAATCATAAAGAAATATGACTTCTTTTCTCCTGTTTTTTTTTTTTTTTTAACCGAGAAAATATTATTGTTATTGTTGCTTTTTGACAAACAGGGAGATTAAACTTGCTCCTGATAAGGAATCTGGAAGTAAATCTTCTGTGGCAGGCAATCAAGAAGAAGGTTTCCGGACACACCTCACTCAAACCTTTTCTCTTAGCATTCCATCCAAACAGCATTCTCCATTGCGCCAAAAGTTGTCACTAATTCAGCAGAGCAGAGGAACACTGCTCTCTGCTCTGAGTACTGTGGTACTTGGTGACATAGACACTACGATCTTACAACAGGGTAGCATCAGAACCTGACCAGCTCCAAACAGCATGGGTCCTAAGAAAACACCTAGAGATAACTTGCCTAAGGTGTTGAACGACAAAAATGTGTTAATTCGTTAATGCCTTGGTATGACGTGTGGAATGAAGAATCTGTTTTTAGAAAGGGAGACGGTTCTAATCTCCTGATCTAGGCACCCTTTCCTACAAATTTCCTTAACACATTTGCCTCTGAGAAGTTTGCAAACAAAGGCAAACACAGACAAAGAACATATGCTAAATTGATCATTTTTGTGTCTGAATATTCACTATTTGAGAGACAGGAAACTGTTCAATCTGATCTGGGGTATGATTATACTGTAGCCCAAATTGAAGTGTCTGTGGAAATGGATTGGGAGAGCTTCTCGGTTGTCAGTCATATCACTTATGCGGAGCACAGTGAGATGAGGGCACTCATGGGAAACAGTAGAAGTGGTTCCGCGCTACACCTAGACAGATGGGTGTTCCTCTCCTGTGAGGAGGGAGGCCCTCACTGCCTCAGCAGCCACTGCAGACAGACAATAGGAAGAGCAGGGAGAGCCCTCTCCAGCACCACCGCCACCATTGTAAGCCTCCCTTGGGGAGAGCTCCAGGGGTGGTCCCGGAGCTCGCATTCAGGACCCACTGTTCTTCTCTGAGGCAATTGGCAAGTCTTCAAGAACTGGGTTGGGGAGGGGGAGGCTTTGTATGTAAATACTGAAATAATGAAAAATTCCAGGAGCACTTTAAGACAAAGAAAGAAAACCAAAGTAAATATTTGCTGCAGCAGAGTGCTGTGCAGAAGAGGGGGGATTCTGGTGAGAAATGATGTTTCTGGAATTGATCACTTACCAAGAAGAATTTAAGTCTTATCTGTCAGTTTTAGGGAAGGTTGTGAGGACACAGTTGGATTAGCTCTCAGGGCAATGGATACAACAGTTCCTCTTTGCTCCTCCTTTCTCACCTGTTTCAGTCAAGGTTCTCCAGAAAACAAAAACAAAAACAAAAACAGAACCCATGAGGGTGAAGGAGAAAGAGAGAGAGAGAAAGATATTAAGGAATGAACTCATGCTATCATGGTGACCAGCAAAGTCTGTAGGGCCAGCCAAAAGGCTGGAAACTCAGCAGCATTTCTATTTTATAATGTTGAGGCAGAATTCCTTCCTCTTCGGGAAACCTCAGTGTTTTACTATTAAAGCATCCAACTGATAGGATGAAGTCCACACACTTTATCAAGGGTCATTACCTTTGCTTAAAGTCAACTGATGTAAATGGTAATCACATCTGCAAAATACCTTCACAGCAATAGCTAGACTAATGTTTGGTGAACTGGTGGGGCATCATAGCCTAGCCATGTTGACATGGAAGAGTAACCATCATAGCACCTTACAGGATTACACACACAAACACACACAAACACACACACAAGCCAGTGTGTAATGCCTGTAAGTCCCTTAAAATATATCTCTGCTCTAAATGACTCCAGTTTTCCCATATTCATTCCATTCTTAACATTTTTATTATTTTCTTTTGTTAAATATTTACGTTAGTGGTTCCCCATCTTTTATCATGGTATTTACTTTATAAAACTAGTGGGAGTCCTCAATCCATTTCCACTAACATTCTCAGGCTCCCCATACTCTGAGTCCACCCAGCCTCTCAGTCTTACTGCCTGGCATCCCTCTAAAACAGATCTTGGCCTCTGATTGAGACTCTTGCTTTGCTTTGGGGTCTCCCCACCTTGTTTTCAAATATTGGCATTTTCACCGTGGATTCTTTCCTGATTGGCTAAGTGCAGATTTGTTACTCGCAGAAGCCCTGATGAATGGTATGCATGTCCTCTGTGTGGTAACACTGGGATTGTTCATGTGCATAGCCATTTCCTCTCCCCCCACCTTTGTTTGAGCAGTAAGCATCATGAAACTTGAACAGCTTTCAATCTTTCAGTGTATCTCACTCAGTGGCCAATGTACGATTAGATTCAAGATGTGTTTTTATTTATTTATTTATTTATTTTTAAAGATTTTATTTAATTATTTGACAGAGTGAGAGAGATTACAAGTAGGCAGAGCAGCAGGCAGAGAGAAAGGGGGAAGCAGGCTCCCCACTGAGCAGAGAGCTTGATGTGGGGCTCAATCCCAGGACCCTGAGATCATGACCTGAGCCACCCAGCTGCCCCTCAGGATGTGTTTTTAGAATAAAAAGAGGTGGGGAAGAAAGGAAGGAAGGGAGGGAGAAAGGAAAGCAGGGAAGGAAGGAAAAGAAAAGCTAAATTGATAACTAAATGGTAAGAAAATACAAAACCATGGAATTTCAGAATTTTAAAAATGACAAGATCTTTAGTCGTCATCTAGGTTTGTTCTGTCTTTTAATAAGAAAGGAAAATGAGACCCAGAGATTAAATGACTTACCTGGAAAGAAGATAAGTGACTTGGGTGTTGTTAGCAGAAGTAGAATATACCTAACTCACAGTGCTTTCTAAGACACCACACTGCCAACATATAGAAAACTAACACCCATGGTCCATCAGTTATTTTCTCTAGAAACCCTGCACTAACCCTGCAGACATTTCATCCTTCCCCTCGCCATCACAGGGTATGGCAGTATAGTCTTAGAGCTGTTCTCAAACGCTCTACTTCTCCTTCCCAAAAAGAGAAGGACTGCCTTCTGTGACCCCTATGCATTTGGGCCAAGTAAAGTGCCTTGCTTCAGCCAGTATTATGCAGGAGAAAGTGGCACACTAGAAACCACTTTGGTGCTTCTCTTCCCTCCACAAGAACACCCCTCAGTGTTTCAGACAATGGAGGCTCTGTAAGTCTGACTTTGAGTAAGTGAAGTTTCAATTTGATTCATGTTTTCATTTGATTTATAGGATTTGTTTCAGTGTTTCTTTCCGCACAGCTCTTTGTTAGCAGGGGCTAGAGCTCAAGAGTGAGGCATGGGTAGTTAGTTCTTACCAAATATTTGTGAATTCTCTGACACTTCCTTGTCTCCTTACGATTAGATGCAGCCAGGTGACTGGTTCTAGATAAGGGACTGTGAGTGAAAAGTAATAAATCTCCCTTCCAGGCAAAAGAATTTAATTGTTGGTAGGCAACCCTGCAGCTCTCTTCCCCTTTGGTGTGACTGTGGGCACTGTGTGTTGGGTTGGCAGAAAAAAAAGATGGAAGCGGCCTGGGTTGCTAAGTTACCACTTGGAAGATAGCTGCCTTGTGGAGCTGTTGGGCTTATGTCAGATTTGCATGAGCAAGAAATAAATCGTTATGTGCTAAGTCACGGAGATCTGGAGTCATTTGTTACTGCGGCATATGCCTATCCCATCCTTACCCCAAAATGAAGCATAGGGTGCATGTGTAATAGTTGGGGTGCATATTGGGTACCATAGGAATAATGAACAACTGAAATAAAATGAAGTCCCTGATCCCTCAGCGAAGTGAGTTTTCTTTCTTTTTTGTTCTTTTCTTTTTAATTTAGGATAGAAAGATACCAAGAAAAATCTTCATCTGCTTTGCTATTTTTCCTAGGGCTGGTCTCAAATACCAACCTAACGGAACCATCTTTTCTCCCTGGACAATTTGCACTTCAGAAAAGCATTTGGAACTAAGTTTTCATAAGGTAGAAAGTAATTTAATGTTGAAAAGGTAGAGCCAACCATACATGAATAAATGCATATCCATTGCATATTAATAATGCAATATAATAATCTACCCTTCTCACTTTTAGAAGACTCCTCTGAGCCTTTCCCAATGTTAAGGCGGCTCTGAGCTCGAGGCCAATTCTGACTTTTTTCTCCTTGTTTCTACGAAGTGTTCAGGAGAGTTGCAAGCAGACCCCAGGAAATCCATTTGAAATGGAACACTGACAAAGTTCACCTAGACCAGAGAGTGAGGAACCAAAATGTGTGTAGCCATGTCATATCTGAAATAATTGAATGAAAAATGGCCGTTTATTCTAGATGAGGAAGAGCTTAGAAAGAGCATGATTACTGATTTTATTTTAGAGGGTGGCATGGATATGATTGTAACAGAGAAACTACAAAACAATGTGGGCTTATTGTTTGCTTTGGAGCAGGAGCAATTTGTATATTGGCAGAGATTAAGGTATAGGAGAAATCACTGTCTCTCAGAGCTAATATAAAAGGAATTTCTATATTTGAAACTATGTGTTTGGTTTAATGAAAGAGTTACCCTCTACTATCGACAACATCTATTCATTATTCATTCAACATACATACATATATGATCAGTATTGGGTTCAGTGATGTGTTTATAAAGATCAAGGAAGTTTTAGTCCCTGACTTCAAATAGCTCAGATAACGTGTTCTAGGAGAGGAAACAAACAGATGACCAAAAATTTTATGTTGGAGGGAGAGACAATGTAGAGTGGCACCTAAAGAGAGAAACGTTAATTCTCCTAGAGGTTGCTGGAAGTTGTCTTTGAGAAGGTCACACTCAGGCTGGGACTTCTAAGAAAGACGAGATCAAGAACGGACCATTATAGGAAAAGGAAACAGAGTATGCAATGGTACTGAATATGAAAAATATGTGTTCTATGTGTTCTAATTAGGGAAATGTAAGAAATGCTATGCATCCAGAGCCTTCTCATAGCGTAAGAGGAACTGGGGACAGTAGAGAAGCCAGGAGGTGGAAGCTTTGAGTTTGGGGGATTTTATAATATAGGCAGTGGGAAGCCATAGGAAGATCTGAAACCCTTGAGGAACTTAATCAATGTTGTATAATCTCATCCATTCCTAAAGTTCCATGACACCAAGGAATAATGGTTTGCTACTTCCTTTTGACTTCCACAGTCCATGCTATACACTTCTCTTTTTCCTGCCATAATTGCCCTTATTTTTAATTTTGAGAATCTTTCTTTTTGCTCCATTTTTAGTTTTCCACCAACACGTAAGTGTCCTTAGTACAAGAATTGTGTCCTTTTTGTCTTGATATTTCTTATGGTGCCTAACATATGTGTTTGCCTGTAATAAATGCTCAACAAAAGGTTATTGCTACAGTTCCATGATTTAAGCCTTATGGAGATCTCTTTATGCCATGGAGAGGATGCCAGAAAAATAGTATAAGGTTCTCATAACAAAGTCTGAAGGCATAGCAAGTATTCAATGAGCATACAATTTAGGTTGGAATATCTGAGATCAATATGAAGCCATGTCACTTACCAGCTGAAGTTATTAACAAATCTGAGACTGGAGTTCTTCATGTGTAAAATGGGTACCATAGCTGCAGTATTTATCACACAGGGCTTTTGTGAACATGATATACGTGAAAGTGTTGCTGAAGTATGAAATAACATAAAATTGCCAGCAAAGTTGACGATGACAGTGATGTCAATGGTGAAAAATAATGACAATTTTTGTGGTAGCCAGTCATACAGAAATAGTCTATACTCATCTAATTCAGGTATGAGCATTTGAGAAAAAAGGACATCTTTCTTTATCATGTTAATCCAAGAGATATTTATTATGTAAATAATTTAGCCAGTGGTGTTCCCATCCAACATAGCTTCCATTTGGAAAGTTGTATTGCATATCGAAGAAAACAGAAAGGGAAGTCAGAATTGTGGGATGCTTGTTCTGACTCCATCACTAACCACCTTTTCGGCTTTCACAGCCATGAAATGGCCAGTCATACAATTTTGGCCTCCTTCACTGGTGGATTAAATTGCTTATCAAATGAAAGGATGTCAAAATGTACCACCACATTTACACAAAGAGTATGCATTCCTAGAAATAGAACACTGTGTGTTGCAACTCATTCAGTGATTTCTATGGGCATACATAGCCAAGCATGGTGAGGCTGGGGTCTTCACAGTGACGGCCATCAACTACATCACCTACAGCCACCTTCTCTATCCCACACTTGTTCACGCAGGAGCTTTATGCATAGAAATGGTTTTCCCAATCACCAGGATTGTAAGAGCAAGGTTATTGCAGCTGCACGGGCACATAAAAAAAGACAGGAAATGAAATGTCAACAGCAAGTGTAATACCTTTCTAATATATGTCCTTCACTTATTGAGACAGTTACCGGGATGTTCTTGAAAGAAGAATGATTTGTTTATAAACCAGGTACATTATTTCAGCTCTTTAAAGGAGGGAAAAAAAAATGTCTTCATCATATTTTTCTCTATCCACATCATCGAACACAATATTTTCTACATTTCCTTGAATAGGCACTCATTTATTAATTTACTCACAACTAATTCCTGGACACCTACTATGTGCTAGTTACACTGAGAATATTGAGGCTAAACAAGTTGTCCTTGTTCTCAAGCACCTTTCCGTTTAGTTGGGGAAGTCAGTCACGCAAACAAATCAGAGCAATAAAACATTATAGTTGTTATGATAGAAGTATATGCAGCATGCACAGGGAGACACAAAAGGGAATGTTTAATTCTGCCTGGGGAGAAAGAAAAGACTTTATGAAGGAGGTGGTGTTTGATGTGGTTCTTAAAATATGAGTGATTTTACGGGTAGACAACAGAGAGAATAGCTTCCTTAACAAAAGACAGTGGGGGAACTAAAAGTAACTCAGTGCAGAACAGGTCAGCGGAGGAGATGTTCAACTTCCTGACGGAGTGTGCAAGGCCGATCATGGAGGATGTGTAGAGTCAGATGGAGGAGGTTAGACTTTATCGTGTGAGAAATGAGAACACTGGTGGAGATGTTAAGGCAGGGAGTGACATGAGCCCCTTTTCATTTTCAAAAGGAACTGTGCTGGTTGGTGAAATAAGAAGTGGGAATGGCAATAGGACACCAGTGAGGAGACTCTTGCCATGGTCCACATAAGTGAGGATAGCCTCCTGGGCCAAGACAGGATGAGCCAGGTGAGGGAACACACTCTGAGTTATTTCCACTCTCTTTCCTACATCCCCAGTCTCTGCTCTGCTCCTGACCTATCCGCATTAAGAGATGCTTCAGAACCCCTCATCTTAAAACAAACTTTCAGCTACCTACACCATTCCATCTCTTCACCGCCAGACTACTTCAAAGTGGTATCTTTTCCCAGTGCTCTCACCTACAGTCAACCTCCCTACTCCATTGCAGAAGTCGTTTGGCTTCTGGGAGGTAATATAACAGTAGTTAAGGGCTCGGGGTCTGTATTAAAAAGCTCAGGTACGGTTCCTGGCTCTGCCATGTGTAACTTTACAACTTGGGGGAACTTATTTTATTTCTCTGTGCCTCGATTAACCCATCTGTAAAATGTGTTTGATAATAACACCTCTTTAGAGGATTGTTGTGATTATCAGACATGCAGATACATTGAAAGTTTTTAGAACAGTGCTGGGAATTGCTAGGAATTGCTTAATAAATGCTTGCCATTTGGGGACTCATCCCCAAGAAGGGCAATCAACTGTATAAATTTGTGTGTTTCCAAAAAAGGGGACTAGGCTGAGCTACTCTTGTCTTTAAAAGTTTCATAGAAGAAATAGCACCACACCAAGACTTTAAATAATAGGAAGCTATTCAGAGAGATGGCAAAACAAAGGCCTATGCACCAAATCAGTCTCTAATGTTGCTTGTATAAATATACATAGAATATTACCTATAACTGTATCACTGTGCTAGGCCCTCTGGGAAATGGGAAGATACCTAGGATACAGAGTTTGCTGTTCACAGAACATAACTCATCCAGGAGGATAAATCATATTAAAAAATCATTTTGAAATAGGGGCACCTGGGTGGCTTAGTCAGTTAGGAGTCCGACTCTTTGGTTTCATCTCAGGTCATGATCTCAGGGAGTCTGGTTGAGGATTCTCTGTCTGCCTCTGCCCCTCTGCCCCATATAAATAAATAAATCTTTTCAAAAATGATCTTAAGGGGCGCCTGGGTGGCTCAGTGGGTTAAAGCCTCTGCCTTCGGCTCAGGTCATGATCCCAGGGTCCTGGGATCGAGCCCCGCATCGGGCTCTCTGCTCTGCAGGGAGCCTGCTTCCTCCTCTCTCTCTCTCTGCCTCTCTGCCCTTGTGGTCTCTGTCTGTCACATAAATAAATAAAATATTTTAAAAAAAAATGATCTTAAAATAATTTCAAAAGGTGTAAGTAGAAGCACAGCCATAGTCAACCGTCCAGATATGGGACACAGCAATCAGCAGTATACACTGTAGTGATCCACCTCTGAGCCTGTTGTTGAGTGTTGAGGACAAATCTCAGTCTCCCAGACTACAGACATATTTCCTGGTGTGTAGTCGGAAAAGAATGTCTTAGTTAATGCAGTCATTAGATACGGTTCTTGTCCCACTTCATTCCATCATCAGATTTTGTGGACTGAGAGACTCATTCTGTATTGACAAAGGGTCTATCCTCCTTTAGGGTGCGTATGTCTATCTAGCTGGTGTTACAAAATTTGCATATCATCATTATTAGAACAGAAATAAGGTCACACATGACAGCCTTTTCTAACGGCTGGGAGGCAACATTTCCTAATGCTTAAGGGCATGGAAAGTCAGCAACAGGAAGCTCATATTCAAACCCTTAGTGAGGGATCAAAGGAAAGACCCTTCATCTTCTTGTGCCCTAATTTCATTATCTATAGTGTAGAAATAACAATAGTATCTGCCTCATAGAGTTGCTGTGAGACCTCTAGTATGTGGCAAAAATTAACTTCTGTCATCATTATGATTCTTATCAGGTAAAGATGGTGAGATCTTCATCCGCAGTGCATGGATAACTGGGTCAAAGCTGTTTATGAAAACCTCATGCATACCCTCTGCCCAACCACTTCAAGCCAAGTATCGCCAAGACTACATATGAGAACTTGACTTGGACTTTCCTAAACGGTTAGGTTAGGTTTTTATCTAAACATTTTGATTTTCATGCACTTAGATGTAAAAGGAAGTGGTCTATATTAAATACTGCTCAAAGCATTTTTTTATGATTCTTTTAAAAAACACACACACTCTCCATGACATTAAATTACTTAAAATCCACATACAAAAGTAGTGACCTTTCTCCCATAAATAAATAAAAAAATCCCAGCATGGAAATGCATTAGCTAAAATAAGTGTTTGATCCTTTCAACCAAAGCCCATTTCCTTCTTCCATCCAGAAAGCCTTGAAGTGTATTACACTACTTGCAGATTTCTATGTAAGCAAGGGATAAATAATCCGCTTCTGTAATTAATAACTATTAAAGCTGTTTGACTGATCATATCTTTGGGTTCCTGAAATCTCTTCTGTGCAGGTGTGCATTAATGGAATCCATTAAATTCATATATTTCAACAGATAGTAATTTACGATCTTTTATAAGATCTGTCAGGAGCCACAGCAAGAGATACAGGACTGTCTCAGGTCATTACAGAACAAACCAGACTCCCTCTCTCAGAAACGACTTTCCGTTAACTACTAAATATGAATGTCAATGCACTGGGCACTCACATTAGGTGCGTTCTATGCCATTCGCTGTCTGGAAATATGCAGAATAAGCTTTTTATCACTGGTGAAGCCCTAAACAGGGCTGAACAATTTTCAGAGGCTGAAGGAAGAGTGTGTGGGAGTTCTAACCACTTTATATTTGCCATAAAAAAGGAGAAATTGAGAATATAGCAGAGCTCTGGGAAAGTAATGGGTTTTCCTAGGGGTGAGTCACCCTTGAGAAGCCGAATGGTTTGCAAGCTCCCTTAATGGGGTAGCTTCCCCATTCTGACTAACGTTTCCAAGGGAAATCAAAGTCAGACTTGACTTCTGTTGGGTCCCACCATCTGGTTCCGCCCAAAGAGAAGCTCTGTCCTCTCAGAGATGGGATATTCCTTCAGCAGGGCTGGGTTTCTGAGTAAGTGTAGTAATCAGCTACATTCCTGGGGGGCAGGGACTTTGAGAGTGGCAGAGCTGTGTTTACAACGTGAAATTCTACTCGAGAAGTTTTCATAATTAATTGAAAGCTGAAAACAAGCTGGTGAAAACCAGCAAAGATATGTAATTATCAAATAGCCTCAGGCTACTTGATATGGTTAGTGGACAGCCACCTTAGAGCTGAGGGTGGGGGATTGAGGAAGTCGCTCTTCACCACAAAGGGTAGAATGACGGGATCAAGTTAGGAAAATGAGAAGAACAACAGCCTTAAAAGGTCCCTTTCACAGTAAAACTGTGTTCTGGTGGTTTGGCAAGAGGGGAGAGGTTTGAGTTGAGGTCAAAACCCATAAGATTGCAATGAACCTTTCCTAATTATGAAATGCTTTTATTACTCAAAGAATTCTTTGAACTAATGAAATAAGACTGGCACTCCCTATTTTAAAACATGTAGCTGAGCCCTATCCCTATTCAAAAGTTAGCTTGTGTCTTTTAGGATGCAAAGGTGGTAACTAGAATCTGCCATTTTCTGAAGACTGAGAAGATACACACAGAGGCATATGTTTTCAGGACTCACCTAACAAATCAGCGGCCTCACAGTCACTGCCTTGAAACTAAATCCAGTGTGAGAGTATGAGTGCAGACGACTGTTGCCATGTTACCAAATTTTGTTTGCTTCTTTGTTCAAGACTTTTTTAAGTTGGCTCCATACCTAGAGTGGAGCCCAGTGTGGGGCTTGAACTCACCACCCTGAGATCAAGACCTGAGTTGAGATCAAGAGTTGGACACTTAACCGAATGAGCCATCCAGGCACCCCTGAAATTCTTTGTTTTTATACACCAACCTACCATAGAATTCTGAAGATAATCCACACTGAACATTTTTCCACTCCCATTTTTTAAAAAAATATATTTTATTTATTTATTTGACAGAGAGAACACAAGCAGAGGCAGGCAGAGGAAGAGGGAGAAGCAGGCTCCTCGCTGAGCAGGGAGCCCAAAGCAGGGCTCGATCCCAAGACCCTGGGATCATGAGCTGAGCCGAAAGCAGACACATAACCAACTGAGCCAGCCAGGTGCCCCTCCACCCCATCTTTAAACGTGGGATTGTAAAATATAACTGTGGCATAAATATGAAATAAAACTATGATATAAATCTAAATAAACTAATAAATGCTCGCTATGTTATAATTTGAATTTCTTTAACCTCCTGATTGCATTCAAATACTTTGAGAGATATTATGGACAAGATTAATCAGTGTTAATTACTTACTTATATTAATGATTCAGGTTAAATCTTTCAAACAATAATTTGTCAAATAAATATTCCAAGACACACGTTAAGCACTAAGTTTACAAGGAAAAGTAAAACATGGTCCCTGGTTTTGAAAAACTTACCGTTTAGCAAGAAAGCCCAAGAGCCAATACATACAAGACAACATGCCAACACAAAGGAAGGTGCATAAACCGGTGCTATGGGGCTTTAAGGCAGTCACCGATCTTAACAAGGATGGGGTTGGGACTTCCAAGTCCTGAGGACATTTGATCTGAGTATGAAAGAGATCTTTCATTCACTCAACATGTATTCATTAAGTGTCAATTATGTTCAGATGCTAAGTGAATGGAATTGAATTTTGTAAAAAGAGAGAGGGAAGGTCAAAGCAGGAAGACTGTATCCAATCTGGAGCTGACAAATTGACAGTGAAAGAGAAGGGAATTAATATTTGCTGCACACGTATTGTTTGCCAGGTATTTGATCCTCCCAGCAGGTCAATTTTAAGCACTTGTATTCCCACATTACAGATGAGAAACCTGACTTTCAGAGAGGCTAATCTGCTTGTGCAGGTTCCTAGAGCTAGTGTGAAGTGGAGCTGGAGTGTCAGCGTAGCTCCTTCCAGAGCCATGGTCTTCCCATCCCCATGACAGCTGCTTTCTTGTATAGGCTTAGAAACAATAAAATGAGATGAAGAGAAAGTGAGAAATGGAACCAGAATCAATGTGATTTTGGTAACTGAGATATTTTGTGCTTTAGCTGGAGATGGAAGCCTTGGAAGCAGTAGAATGTAATGAGAAAAACATCAACTAGGTTCATATCCTGACCCTGCACTGACTAGCTCTGTTGTCATTGATTCCGAGTCTAATCAGACCCGGAATGGGGATAATAATATTCCTTGCTAATATGTAGTGAAGTCCAGGGTTTATTTTAAGTAAATATTATACACAGCAGTCATATGGCTAATATTATTTCAACTCCCCCTCTGCTCACCCTAGGAAAGGCAATTTCTTAATGTCTTGAAGCAGAGAATTTCGCTAGAAAAAAGACTTGATATGCAGCAAACAAAAAGGAGTTCATTGTACTTATGTAGGCAATAAATGATTATTGCCTATGTATATTGTTGACCAAGTTCTGTACGCAAAGAATTAATAGCACTGGCTTTGGTTCCTATGTGGACTTTCTTGCTTCTTCTCCTGTATCTTTATATGACTTTGTTCGGGACATCCTGACTGCATTCTAAGTCCAAAAGGTCCATCCATATCCATCCATCACCTACTTATAGAATGCTTACTGGTCTTGGCTTTGAGATGTCTCCATAGACTATACTTATATTACTTTCATGATATTAATGTTAACTACCTCCCATTTCCTTGAGACTACTGTTTCTCATTATTCTGGTGAATGTTTAGCTGATTTGAGCCTGCTTTAGGAGGTTTCATTTATTCCCAATTCATTGGTCTCACAGAGCTTAAATGAGTCGATCCAATGACTTTGGCCACAGTTGTGAGCACCTGACAGTTCCCCAGGAGCAATAATCAGAAGTGTTTTCTGACACTGAGCATGTCATAGTATGACTATATTGGAGCATTGAGACAATTATCTTAGGACCAGACTGATGAAATAAAGGAAGAAAAAGAAGCTCTTTAAATTGTTGGGTAGCTGTGTACCATCAGATGAGGTATCCACTTTTTCATAACCTATGGATAGATAAATGGTGAGTCTTAAGGACAGTGGGCACATAAATGCTCCTGAGGCATAATCAAAAATACAACTTTCCTGAGAACTTCTTTAAGGTAAGGCTAGAAAGTAGAGTTAAAATGAACTGATCAGTATTTCTATGAGATTGGCTCAAGTTGAAAAGCTGGTAGAATCGAAACCAAAAGAGTATAACCAACCGATCGGATAATTTTTTTGAGTGAGATATAATCTCTTAGGTGATGGTTAAACCCAGACTGGACATGGCAGGAGCAAATGCACTCTAAGGAACAATTTTGGAGGTAGGAACAAGTTGGCCTTATTGCCTTAATGGATCATCCCTTTCTCTATCTACTGTGATATGAGAGTTGATGAGATCTTGCCCGAGGCAGCGGGGCTGTCTCAACACAGATTGTCTCTCCATCCATAGGGGTAAACACTTTACTGGGAGATTTAAAGTGAAATTTAGAATTACAGGGAAGTACCTAGGAAACGAATATTTTTTTCTTCAGTGAACTCTTAAGAGGGCTTGTCAGTAAAGTTCAAGCAAGCAGGTGTGCTGAAAATTGCTTTAAAACCAAAGAGACAGTAGGAGGCATGCATATGCCAGAAATCATAGCCCCCGTGAGAGAGACAAGCCCATTTTTCAGCAGGAGCAGCTGTTGGTGCATCTGCAGACAGGTTGTTGTCAGGAGTGTTGAGCAGAGAAATTTCAGGAGAAAGGCGCTCATGAAGGGGGAAGAGGCGCGAGGTCTCTAGTGAGACTTTAGATTGGAGTTTGTTAAATCCTGAGCAATAAAAATTGCAGTTCACTCTAATGAAACTTCCTGGGAAGACTATTAGTATTAAACAGGGTGACTCTCCCCCCAGAAATAATGCTAAATCACAGTCACAAATAATTCCAAGTCCAGTTCTGCACAAGGCAGAACATGATTGCACTTTTTAAATTAAATTCACTCTTATTGCTTTGGTGGCGGCCGTTTTCTGAAATTAATAGGAATTGCACACATGAGCCAAAGGGCCAAGGGTGGCCCTACTGCATAGAGGGCATGAAGGTACAGATGACAAAGATGGGTGGGCAGGCAGGGCAGTGGCCATGATATTTTATTAGGCATTTACTTCAAGGGAGTAGATAGATTAAAATGGCTTTAAAGTTCTAGAATCACAATTCCACAAAACCGTTGTTGATTTTAAGGCTCAAAATAATACTTTGTGTTATATGAAAATAAACTGTTTCCTTTAATATCTCTGTGAGCACCATGTGGACCAAAATTATTTTCTTTGTATGGCCCATAGTTGGTAGCAAATTGCTATCCATCAGATAGGCATTCACTCCTTACTTTTTAATACTTTTCTTTTTTCTTTTTGAGAGAGAGAGAAAGTGCATGCATGTTGAGTGGGGAATAAGTGGGGGAGGGGAGAAACAGAGGGAGAGGGAGGGAATCTTTTTTTTTTTTTTTTTAAGATTTTTATTCACTTCTTTGAGAGAGAGAGAGAGAGCGCAAGTAAGGGGCAGAGACAGAGGGAAAGGCAGAATCCCACTGAGCTGGGGACCTGACACAGGGCTCAATTCTGGGACCCCGGGATTATGACTTGAGCTGGAAGGCGGACACTTAACCAGCTGAGCCACCCAGGTGGCCCTGGAGAGAGAATTTTAAGCAGGCCCCATGGTCAGCACAGAGCCCAAGATAGGGCTTGTTCTCACAAACCTGAGATCATGACTTGAGCTGAAATCAAGAGTTTGACACCTAATGAACTAAGCCACCCAGGTGTCCTTCACTCTTTACTTTTTAAATTACATGGTAATATTAAAAATAAGTCCTTGACATGAACATTTTCCCAAAGAACACATACAAATGACCAACAGACACATGAAAAATGTTCAACATTACTCATCATCAGGGATATACAAATCAAAACCACAATGAGATACCACCTCACACCAGTCAGAATGGCTAAAATTAATAAGCCAGGAAATGACAGATGTTGGCAAAGATTTAAAGAAAGGGGAACCCTCTTACACTGTTGGTGGGAATGCAAGCTGGTGAATCCACTCTGGAAAACAGTATAGAATTTCCTCAAAAAGTTGAAAATAGAGCTACCCTACAACCCAGAAATTGCACTACTAGGTATTTGCCCTAAAGACACAAATGTAGCCATCCAAAGGGGCATCTGTACTCCAATATTTATAGCAGCAATGTCCATAAGAGCCAAACTGTGGAAAGACCCGAGATGTCCATCGACAGATGAATGGATAAAAAGATGTGGTATATATATATATATACACATATACATATATATGTGTGTGTATATATATATATATATATACACACACACACAATGGAATACAACTCAGACATTAAAAAAAAAGGAATCTTGCCATTTGCTAACATGTGGATGAAACAGAAGGATATTATGCTAAGTGAAATAAGTCAATCAGAGAAAGAATTATATGATCTCACTCACATGTGGAATTTAAGAGATAAAACAGAGGATCATAGGGGAAGAGAGGAAAAAATAAAACAAGATGAAACCAGAGAGGGAGATAAACTATAAGAGACTCATAATCATAGGAAACAAACTGAGGGTTGCTAGAGGGGAGATGGTGGGGGGTAACTGGGTGATGGAGACTGGGGAGCGTATGTGATATAATGAACACTTAGTATTATATAAGACTGATGAATCACTGAACTCTGCCTCTGAAACTAATACTACTATATGTTATTTAATTGAATTTAAATTAAAAATTAATAAAAAAGAAAAAATAAACCTTTGAGACTCCAATTCATTAATAGTAATCATCTTTATTCCACAAAATTCAGTATAAATCATTTATTAAAACTCAATAAACAAATTATGTATTTATGAGTTTAGGAAATATTGGTTGGGCCTTCTCACTCAAAAATAACCAGGTGGTTATTCTTCTGATACAGAGATGAAAAAGCACATGGCTCCTACCCTCAAGGAGCTCACTTTAGAATGAGTAAAAGAGATGACAAAATAATCACAATAGGGAGGACTAAGTGCTGAAGTGTCTGTATTTACCAACATAGACAAGGAGTTTAGATCTCAGCCTAGGGATTAGGGTTAAGACACATTGTTAGGAGGAGGAGATGCTGGTTTGGGGAAATGAGTGAAGACGAGCCAAGTGGTCAGGGTTAGGCAGGGTTGCAAACAGCAGCGATGTGAGCACAAGAACAGAGCCGAGAAAGAACGGGACAGTTAGGGAACAAATACAGATCAGGAGAACCAAAGGGAGAGATAAGTGGAAAATCATGGCCTGAGAGAAGCCTGAAGAAACAAGTTGGGGCCAGAGGCTAAAGTAAGTCCTATTAAGGTGCATGAAAGTAATTAAAAGCCACTAGAATCTGCAGAGCTGTGATATGAATAGATTCACAATTTAGACAGGCATTTTGGTGGCACTGTGGAAGATGGATTGGAGTAAAATGAAGCTGGAGGCATTCAGGTTATTTAGGAAATTATTACGATAGTCCTGATGATCTAAGGCTGCAGCACGGTAGATAGCAGGGTTGGTGATCTGAGGTATTTGGGAAATAATGTTATAAGACATAAGGATGAGAGTCACATTTTATATAAACCTTGTTGCCCTAACTAGGGGATGAGGGAAACAATACCATAGAAAAAAACAGACTCCAGTCCAGATGACAAGTGAGTCCATGCCTACCTTACCTCTATCCCTTTAATACTATACAAGTGTTTACTGCAGGGGATGGCCTTGGAACACAGTTACTTACAAGAGTTCTCAAAGATAAGATTAGAGATATTGAGAACAAGCAATATTCAAAACATACTGGCTAATTTTTTTTTAATGGAAAAACTTTCAAGTTCAAATTTAAAAAATGAAAGTTTAAAAAAAAAACTTTTTTGGGGGAAGGGTCTCGTCTCCATTTTGTTGTTGTAATATAGTCATAACATTACCACCCAAGTTACAGGGTACATACTTATAATTAAAGTATATAGATTGATATTTTCGATGCACTTCAAAGAATGTTTTCTGGACATTTCCCTTTCCACAAACTGATCCTATCACTCTCGAAGTTTTGTATATGGGATATACAAAAAAGAATCCACCCTGGACAGATAGTACTAAAAATGACAAATACTAAAGTTTAGAAAAACTGGAGGGGGGGGGGGATATGTATTACAAAGGGATAGCAATTGGACTGAAAGAAGACCTTGTCATCGTCCCTGGGCGATGTCACTAAAGAATGCAGGTCATAATACCAAACTAATTGATGAATAACTCGTCAGTCTAGAATTTTATGCCCAGCATAATGGAAGAGTAAACAAAACAGCTTTATTTTCTCTCACATAAATGCTGAGTTAACTACCCACAGATCATGGAAAGCTCAAGTAAAGAACAAACTTTAGCAAGGGTTGAAGTAGGATCTGAGAAAAATGGCAAATATTGAAACGGATAAGATATATTAGTAAATCATTTAATAATGATGAAAAAAATAAGTAATGACTACTTTGTGTCTTTTAAAAGCAACATTAAAATTCTGAATAATAAATAATAAGAATGTTTGGAAGGAGACTTTCAGTCCCATGATTAAAATAAAAAATTTCCTTGTCACATTCTGAAAGAAATCAATGAATAATTTATATTTTAAAAAAGGATGATGGTATACATGCAGAGATATATGATTAAACAATTGAAAAAGCAGAAATAAAATGTGGCACTTCCAAACCAGAAGAGGAAAGAAACACAACATAAATAAAGAAAATTCTGATAATCAAACAAAAACTGGGAGGAGAATAAAAAGGTGACAAAGAAACATATTATAAACAGAAAACACTAAATATGGCAGAATTAAGATCAAATATATCAACAAATGTAAGAATTGTAATTCTTATTAATATAGAAAATGTAATAAATATTTTTAAAATCCATTATGCTACTTATAAAAGATACATTCAAACAAAGTGACACAGCATGATTAAAAAATGAGAGAAAGAGAGAAAGAAAGAGAAAATATGGAAGGCAAAAATAAACAAAGAAATGCTTTATGATATAATGATATTAAACTCATACAATATTACATCATGCAGCAGAGTATCTAAGGAAGAGTAGTATAGCGATAAAAGGAACAACACTAACAATATAGAACAATAAGCTTGTATATTCTGAAAATCTAATATAACTAGGAAAATCAAAATAAGTCAGACTGGGGGCACCTGGGTTGCTCAGTGGGTTAAAGCCTCTGCCTTCAGCTCGGGTCATGATCTCGGGGTCCTGGGATCGAGCCCCGCATCGGGCTCTCTGCTCAGCGGGGAGCCTGCTTCCCTTCCTCTCTCTCTGCCTGCCTCTCTGCCTACTTGTGATCTCTCTCTGTCAAATAAATAAAATATATATTAAAAAAAAGTCATACTGAAGATTTTAATACATATCAGACCAAGCAGACAGAGAATGTTGAGATCGAAATGATTAGAATAAATATATTAAGAAGTTTGATATATCTGACTAAGTCTATGTCTACGTCTACTTCTTTTGTAACTAAGTATAAGCTTCTATGCTTAAAAATAGACTTTTTTAATATACATGGGACAACTACATTTTAAAAACATATGTTCTAGTGAAAAAAAAAGTAGTCTCCATATATTTTAAAGAATCAATGTCATATCAGTCATATTTCCTAACAGCATTTCAATAAATGCATCAACAATATACAATTAAATAATAAGGAGAGTTTGGACTTTTTTTGAAGTATACGTAATTATATTAGTCCTTGAGTACATGTAAAATAGAAATAAAATAATATATAGAAGTTACTAGCAAATAAACTATAAAACATCAAACTTTATGAGGTAAAATGCTATTTAAATTAAAATTTAAGTAGAAATATGCAGCTCTAAATTATCTGTTTAGAAAATAATCATTGGTATAAAAAATAAAAAAATCATTTGTTAGAAAAATAGACTGATAAATTACAAGTAAACTTTCAGCTGATAACACCAGAAAAATATCATAATTAATACAAACACATGGTAAGAGGGAGAAAAAAAATAACAATTAAAGCATGTACTAATGAAATAGAAAGCAAAACCAACACAAAAGTGTAATAATTAATAGGGGCACCTGGGTGGCTCAGTGGGTTAAGCCTCTGCCTTCGGCTCAGGTCGTGATCTCAGGGTCCTGGGATCGAGCCCCACATCAGGCTCAGCAGGGAGCCTGCTTCCCCGACCCCCACCTCTCTCTGCCTGCCTCTCTGCCTACTTGTGATCTCTCTCTCTCTCTGTCAAATAAATAAATAAAACCTTTAAAAAAAAAGTGTAATAATTAATAAAATTAATAGTTTTCTAAATTAAATAGTTTTCTAAAATAGATTAACCAAAAAAGTTTGAAAAACTCTGATGAGACTGTTGAAGAAATAACAGTAATTCAGCTAAACAATACTCTGAACAAAAAAGAGATATAACTGTAGAATAACATTAATGTTTAAAATAACTTAGGTTAACACTGCAAACAATTTGATGCCAATAAATTTGGAGATACAAAGTAAATGAACAATCTGACAGAAATATGTAAACTGCAAATGTATTGCAGGAACCATGTATATTGCAGAAACTGAGATAATAGTCAATAATTTGCTTTTCCTCATCATTTCTAGAGAGATTAGAGGAATATGTAATCCCTGTCTTTGAGAAGGGAAGAAAAATACCAAATTTATTTTATAAGCCTAGGATAACATTTATTAAACTGAGTGAAAACAATGCAAGAAAATAGAATGATTGGTCAATATCACTTATGAACACAAATGTAAAATTTTAAAAAATCTTTGAAACCATCTTTGGCACTACATTTTGCAAGGATGGTTTAATGTCAGAACATCCACTGTTCTCTTCAACAAATTGAAGGACAATGGTATGATAAACAGTTAAGTAGAAAGAAAATTGAATACAATAAAGTACTTACAGACAATAAACAAAAAATTACAGCAAAGTAAGAACGGAAGAGCATGTCCTTCACCTGATGAAAGATATCTGGTGATATGGCAGAGCAGATGACTTACAATTTAATGGTAAAGCTTTATTATCTGTGAAGTGCAAGGGATCTTCAAACAACCTGCTAGAATTAATGAGAGTTCTACCTTCTAAAATCTAACGTTTCTTTGCAATCTTCCACATCAGCAGTAATAAGTCTAAAATTAAGAACAAAGATACCATTAAAAATGAGAACAAAACTGAAAAGACACTTAGGTATAAATCCAACAAAAGATGTGATAAAAGACCTAAAAAATTAAAGGAAAAGTTACAAACAATTGTGAAGAACACAAAATAAGTCATACAACTAAAGATGTATGAAAATTGCATAAACATGATGATTTTCAACGAGAATTTCATATACATCCAATACAGTTACAGACAACATGGTAACAGTGTTTCAAAGAACTTGTCCCATGAACCATCTGGAAAGTTAAAGGGCAAAAAATACTCTAAAAGAAAGGTAGAGAAGAGGTAGAATTACGGACTTATCTTATTATTTAGCAAGATTTATTAAAACACTGTGCTGGTGAAGCAGTGCAGACATATTACTCTACTTGAACAAAATGGAAAACCCAGTTTAGACCTACTCATATGTGAAAACTTGATGAGTGACAAAAGAGGTATTAAAAACCAGTGGGAGCCACTGTAACAAACATTGTCTGAAAACAGCTGTTCACAGAGAAAATAAGATAGATAATATAGATCCCTAGGTTATAAAGAGGACAGAGATTAGTTTCAGTTGGAAAAGAGGCTAGATGCAAAAAGATGAACTTGGGAACTTTTAGAAGAAAATATAGGAAAATGTCTTTATTATACTAAAAATATCAAGAACTTCTTAAACAAGATACATAATACAACTGTAAATGTATAAAAATAAAACTTCGGGGCACCTGGGTGGCTCACTGGGTTAAAGCCTCTGCCTTCGGCTTGGGTCATGATCCTGGGATCCTGGGATCAAGCCCTGCATAGGGTTCTCTGCTCAGCAGGGAGCCTGCTTCCTCCTCTCTCTCTCTGCCTGCCTCTCTGACTACTTGTGATCTCAGTCTGTCAAATAAATAAATAAAAATCTTAAAAAAAAAAAAGTAAAGCTTCATGTAGTAAAAGAAATTTCAAAGAAATAAAAAGAAAAGCCACATTATCAGGAAAAATATTGACAGTGAATATATACATGACAATAGATTACTAAGCACAATATATAATTTATACCTGCAAGTCAATCAGAAAAAAAGAAAGAAAAATTGTGCCACAAAAAAATGGGAAAGGATATAAACCAACAGTTCCACAAAGAGCAAAAACAAATTCTAACACGGAAACCCGCTGAACCTCACTACTTCTCAGGAAAATGTCTGTTAAAACAATGGGGTGTTTGACAGCCATCGTATAGATAAAATTTTAAAACCTGGTAATTGCAAGTGTTTGGATGCATGTGGACAAACAGGAACTCTTGCACTGGCATATAGGAGTATAAATTGGTAAAGCTAATTTGGCAGTGTGTGTAAAATCGTAATCCACCCAATTACCAATCATTTAGGGAAAATGGACAAACTACTGTTAATCGCACAACGGAGTACCTTCCATTAAAAACAATCAACTAAACACAGTCTTGAGTGAATATGCAATTGCAAAGAACGTGTAAAGGATTTCTGCGATTTATTTTGAAATGAATCGAAAAATTAATAGGGATTAATGGGTGGGTAGAAAGATGAATACGTGGAAAGATGAATGATAAAGCAAGTGTAGTAAAATGTTAATGATGAAATCTAGGTAATAGTTGCAAATAGGTATTTGACTGAAAAATTCTTCCAGTCTGCTGTGTGTTTGAAATTTTTCATAATAAATTGTTTGAAAAAAACATGTTCAACATGACAACATTTTGTAAATATGAAAAAAGTTATATTATTATCTGTGGAGAAACACATAAATAATAACATTCTAAAAACATTGATGGAAAGAAATGACACATACCAGTCTCAGGATGATCATTGTATTGAGGGAGGGAGGAGGGGAACGAACTAGAAGATCATGAATCCTTGCATTAAAGAAAGAGAGGGGAATCTGAAACACATAGAACAAAATATCCCCACCATCAAAATTTTCTTAAAAGGATGATAGTGACTAAAAAGGCAGCTAAAAATAATCATTTCTGGGGCGCCTGGGTGGCTCAGTGGTTTAAGCCGCTGCCTTCGGCTCGGGTCATGATCTCAGGGTCCTGGGATTGAGTCCCGCATCGGGCTCTCTGCTTGGCAGGGAGCCTGCTTCCCTCTCACACTCTCTGCCTGTCTCTCTGCCTACTTGTGATCTCTCTCTGTCAAATAAATAAAATCTTTAAAAAAAAAATTTTTCTAAGGTGTAATGTCCGTTGCATAAGTTTTTTAATACGACACTATCCTATATTTTGTATGTGGATATAAGCATGCGTAATAAAGTATAATAATACAAATATGAATATCAGATTAACAAATATTGGTTACCCCAGGGAAAGGAAAAAGCAAAATGAGTTAGGGGGCGGTAAAGGTCATTTCAATTGAATTTGCAGCATTATAGTCCTCAAAACAATTTCACTTTTGACAAATCTGGGTAATAGAACACAGTTATCCATGTTTTAAAATTTTCATGATAAATAATAAAAAAGAATCATAAATCTGTGGAGTATAAAAGAATGACCCTACTTGTCAAGTCAGAAACAGCAACACAAAAGACTCTCCCATGATGCACGGGAATTTGCTAGCACATTTCAAAAATTTCTTTTCCGATTTGTCTATGATATTAGCTTAGATAATTGTTTATTAGTGATTTTGTATTATATTCATTGGTTACTGTACATATACTATACATGTGCTTTGTGGCCATTATTTTATATATCTTCCATTGCATCCTCAAAGCACAAAATTTAAAGAGTTGTTGCTTATTATTAGATACAACTATCTAACCACATTGAAGCTTCACCTGCATCATACTGAACATTTCTCCTTCACTTTTATTAAGGAGCTGAGATCACAAGAACTGAGAAACTCCCTGAGGAAGTCCATGTCCAAAAGGACTCTTTAATTCAGCATCTAGCAATGCACAATTGTTTAAGACAAGGGCATCTTTATTACATTGGAAGCAGAAGGTCTACAATGGTTACAACTGAACTCTTCCAGTCTGTATACAACTTTACCAGCTAAGAAAGTCAAACCTAGAGCATGGGCATCCAGAGTGACTGGAGCAATGCAGAAGATTCTGGAACTGCAATATTCTTGCAAACAGAAACTAGAGAAATACAAGGGGGCACTGGATTTGTTATGGGACAAGAGTGTCTAAAAGTCAGATTTCTATTTCTTCAAGATAGAACACTGGACTGACAATCCCCTCAATGGGGCTAAGGGTTCTGTGGCTGAACTCAGAGCAACTGGATTTAGAGATGGGAAAAAAAGAGCTTTCAAAGGATCATTAAGGCAGATGCCTAGTCATTTCCTTTCCCTTCTTTCCTTTCCATAGTACTATATAATTTTTTTCTGCTGAAAGAGCACGTTCACAGCCATAACAAAGCCCTCCTCTAAATCCATCCATCAATTTGAAGTAGTTTCTACTTTACAATCTCAATCCACCCCACTTCTATCTCCTTAGAGGGAAAGTACAATGGAAGTGCAAAGTGCTAATAACATATACATCCTCCACTCTTTCACAGGGGTATTGTAAAGACTAATGAGTTATTGTCTGAAAAGACCTTTGCGGCTCTCCGATGAAAGGTGGAATATACATACAGTTTTGAATGTTTTATTTTGTTGTCATTGTTGGTGGTGTAATTACAATAGTTGTATAGTCTGTGAGGCATACCGCCAACAAAGCATCTCCTTCTCTCTCCTTCCTTGTTTATGCTTGAAAAGTAAGCCTGTTGCGCTCAATAGGTCTTGGTTGGGTTAATCACTTTTTACTCTGCTGACAGACACCGTGGACCAAACTTTGGATTATTTAGCTTGCTGAAAGGCCAAATTCAACATTTTGGAAAATCCTTCAACCTTTATAACATTCCTCTTTCCCCTTACCCATTCCTAAACTGTTCCCTCAAGTGTGCTCCACTTTCTATTTGGAGAATTTGTCTAATCTGCTACATTTGGCCTGGGAGATCTGGAAAGCCCTGGTAAGCAGCAGAGGAAGGTGTATTCTGCCCCCTTTCAAAATTGAAGCTGGTCTTCTTTACAGAACTGTAACAAGCAATACATGAGCTCAGAAGCATCACTCAAGGATAACTGTGCATAGGTCTTTGTTTATGTGCAAGCCAATTCCTCCAGGTCCTCTTTGACCCTGGGTTCCGGGGGGCTGTTTTGCATTTACTGAACGGTACACCTTTTCCCTGATGCCTGCCTCTCTCTTGTTATGTATGGGCTGTCTCTGTCTAAAATCCCTTATGCTGATTTTCCAGACACGTTTATTTATGTTCACTCACTAATTGAATATCTCATATTTGAAGTTATTATTCTGATTGATGTCTGTCATTTTGATCAAGCAGTAGCTCACAGATGCTTTGTTAGAACAATTTTACAAGTGAGTTTATCATCATGCCTTTCTCTCCTGACCTTCTCTATGGCTGGTAGCAAACACACACACACACACACACACACACACACACGCACACACACACACACACACGCACACCTCAGTGGAGGCTCAGAAAGAGGAGATGTTTGGCAAGCCTCCCAAACTCAAGTTTCATTGTGTCTTTACTACTGAAAACAATTCTATTTCAGACATTGCTGACAGTAATGGAGGAGAAGCATAGCCGTCAGACTCAGTGCAAGAGAAGAAAAGCCAGTGGAATGGTGATCTCTCCCATTGATTGGAACTACTTTCTCTGCCCAAGCCAAGCTCACCTTTTCACTGTCTTACACCGATAATCTTCTGGGGCTGAGGGGGGTGATCAAGTTTAGTGGTGTCTGCTATTAAAAGATGCATTGTGATGCACTCTTATTTAACGTGCCCTGAGACAGTGTGAGCATCTTCAATCAGCACATGCTACCCCATACTTGGACACCACAGTATTTGATGGTGTGGCATTAGGAAGTCATGGCATTGCACAGGATGGTAAAGATATTTATGTCTAGGTTCGGTTCCATCTTTTGTAGTTCTGGGACAAGAACAAGCCATTGTATCTCTCTGAGTCTTAATTTTCTCCTTGGCAAAGGAAAGATTATCATGTGTGCTGTTTATTTCTACGTTAAAGATTACATCACTCAGAACTTTATTTTTTTACCCACCACACTCAGAACTTTATTTTTTAAAAGTTACAGTAAAATGCATGGGTTTTGTTACCGTTTAAGCCCTTCATATGGAATAATCTCCAAAATGTATTTAAGTTTCTTTTTAAAAATGAAAACAATGAAAAAAAAATATTTGATTGTTCTCTGTGACAGGGAAAGTTCAGAGAAGTTTGAAATTCTGAGTTACCTTAGATGGGACGACCCTGTGGGGTGGAAAGGAACTCAGAAGAAAGAGGTATGCGAAAATTTCAAGTACTTTGCACATTTGTTAAGTCTTCTCAACTTATTTGTTTTGTCAGAAAAAATGTTTCCTGGAGTATGGAAGTTGCTCTACAACCGAATATATTCATACTCAAATAAATCTGGTTAATGCTGCAAACGATATTCCTGCTTTGAAGATTAACAGTACCCATTCCCATAGTTAAATTCATTCCATCAAGAAGCTTATTTTGATTTACTTCATTCAAATTTCTCAAATGTATTTGAATCACAACTTTTTATTTATCACAAAGATTCAGATCCCAAGAAACTATTACTTTCTGAAACAGTTTTAAAAACCCTGTATTAGACCATAGGCCTCTTGTGATTAGGTGCTTTTGTCTACAGAATCATGAACCATTAGTGTTGGAAGGACTTTGAGCTCATTTAATCCAACCCTATGTCTAATAGCATGGATTTTTTTTTCTGTAGGAGGAATTCCTCTTAACACATGAGCACTCAGACTTTGCTTAAATATCTTCAAAAATCCTACCTCCTGAAGCCAGAAAGACTAATGGAGGAAAGCTTTAATTTTTGGAAAGTGGTTCAGAATGAGTGAAAATTTTGGTTTCTGATGACTTTAAATCAATGCCTAAAATTTCTCTTAGGACTCTTAGGACTCTTCTTTCCATTCTTTCTCCATGATATGGAGAAAAGCAATGTTACAGATAGAAAAAGGGAGAGAGAGGGAGTGTGGTCAGGGAAGTCCTCTCTGAGCAAGAGATAGTTGAACAGACACCTAAAGAAAGGAAGAGGAGAGTGAGTGTTGCAGTAGGAATAAGGAGCAACGTCTCAAGGGCATGGATAAGCTGGGTGAGCTGGAGAAGTAGCAGGAAGGCCCTTAGTGAAAAAGAGACAAGGAGATCAAGTTGGACAGTTGTCAGACACCAGATGGCAGGGGTGTGGATACCAGGGTAAGGCCTGTGGATTGTATTCAAAGAGGGATAGAAACCACAGTGGGATCCAGGAGCATATGGATGGTATTATTCGCATTACATTTTCAAAGGGATCATTTTAGCTGCCACGTGGAGAATAGACTGTGAGGTCAAGCGCAGAAGCAGGGAGACAAGAGACCATTACGCTGGGTGAATATGCCACCCACCTCCTTAGTGATCTGTTGCCCATCCCCTGGGCCCATGTTCTTCTGTACTTCCTTCTACTGGAGCCCAGTAATTTCCAGGGAACTCGGTTGCTTACAAACCCATCTCCACCACTCCTGATAGACCATCAGCTCTATAGACGCAAAGACCATGATTCCCCTTTCTTCCTATCCCTAGAACCACCTGTAGTGTTGGACACTTGCATACTTAAATAAAGTCAGGCAGAATTTCTCTACTCATTTTTGCTAGTGTCAGCCTTAATTAAAAGTATGCATTTGAAGGTAACTATGTTAATTTCTTTATCTAAAAGTCACTTCGTTTGTCTCCCCTTTCCACATCTGACTCCCCATTTTCACATACCAGGTGAATTGTACCCTCTCTTAAGACGCCATTCCTAACTTTGCCTGTGTTACCTGTGTTGCCAAAGCATTTCCCTACTTTGTTTATAATTTGTCTTATCAGTTAATACAGTTTTAACTGTTCTCCAGAGTCTGTAGAAGAGACGTACACATATCCCTTATCCTCAGACCATAGTGACTAACCCAAATAAGTAATTAACACAATGTTTACAAGGAAAGGAATTCCAGAGATTTGAGCAGTACACACAATTTCAGGTTAATGTTCTTTAATAGATAACTTCCAATTTTGGAAGATCAAGTAATAATATTGTGTTTCACAATAGCTGAAAGAATTTGTATTCTGAAAAAAATGGGAGCCCCTGGTCAGTCTACCTAGATGAGGAGACAAATGTATAACAAAAACTTTTTAATATAACAAAGGTTTTGTGTGGTATGAAGAGAGGAAACATGATATTTCATAAATTTGATATAGCTTGGAAAAAAGTCCTTCCAAATATAGACATATTGGACTTAACACAGTCCTCTTATTCGTGTTTTCACTTTCCACGTTATTCACGGTCAGCTGGTCTGGAAGCAGATGATCTTCCTTCCAACATATCATCAGAAAGTCAATAGCAGCCTAAGACTGGGTCACAATGCCTATATCCTTCACCTCCTTTAGTCCCATCGATAGGCATTTTATCATCACACATCATCACAAGAAGGGCGAGTATGGTATAATAAGATATTTTGAAAGAGAGACCATGTTCACATAATTTTTATTATAGTATATTGTTATAACTGTGACACAGTTAAAGATTAACTGTGAATCATGTATAAGTTAAATTTTATCATAAGTATATACATATAGGAAAAAACAGTATGTGTAGGGTTCAGTACTATCCATGGTTTCAGTGATCTACTGGGGATCTTGGAACATCTCCCTCATGGATGAAGAAGAAATATTATACTTTCTGGACAATAATAGTTTTAGTTCCAGACTCAGAATTATTTGATTCAGGTAAGTGGAAGCGTGATGAGTAAGCCTCAAAGTAAGATCAGAGGCTACTAATAGTGTTTCACATTTTGAGAACTCTAAATCAGAATTACCAAAAATTAGTAAAAAAAAAAAAAAAAGAATGAAGGGAAGAAAGAAAGAGAAAAAGGAAAATAGCTCTTAAAACATGGGTTCAAGCATCATGAAGGATTTTCATTCAGCAACTTAGCTTTATGATATTTTGGTTATTGTTCAAAAACCAGAAGAAAAAATATGAAACAGTATCTATCTATCTATCTATCTATCTATATCAATAATATTTGTAGTTGCATTTAAAGAGATTCTAAATCCACTGGCTGATTAACCCCAACCATTTCTTGGGGTTTATTTTTTACATTTTTTTTTTTAATTTCTCAGGGTAAAAACAAGCTAAGCTTTTAAGCCAGTCAAGGGAAAGTATATTATTTCCATCCTCTTTTTAAACACTCTATAAAGAACTCTCTCTTTCATAATAGCTTTGTTTACTGCGTAGTACAGCATGTTCTAATTATCACCCCTGCCTCACTAACCACACGGCTTATGTTCCCACACTCACAGTTATTTTTATGCCTCCTGCAGAAATGAAGAGAACATTAATAAGAATAATACTTGGGGAATAACATTTTTGATAAAACCAGGGGAAAAATGTGTCTAATAGTACAGAAAATCAGAGCATTTCAGTTAAAGTGACCTGTTGCGTACTTTTTTCTGTTTTCATTGTGATTTGCCATCAGTCCCTAATCTGATTCTTTCCCTCTTTTCTCTAATAATTTATTTGATTATTGTTCAATTTTGCTGTTTATTTCTCCCTGTCACTGACTTTGCTTCGTTCTTTTCCCACCATTCTTCTTTCCATATTTTGAAGTTCTCTTACTTCCATTTTCTTTTGCTTTATATTCTTCTCATTTTCTCCTTTACTCTGTTTATCTCCCTCCTTTCCCTCTCTCCTTCTATCTTCTACTTATAATAACTTCTCTAATAATGCACAGAAAATATCTTTTTATACCCTTGACTGGCAAGAATGTGTATACATATATATTGATGTGGGAATTAATACATCTTCAGCCCAAGAAATGGGACCAGTGGGAATGTCAAATAGAACATTAAAATGTTTTAAAACCACCACATAAGCTGAGTAAGGCTTAAATAATATTTGCATGGCAAAGAGTCCAAATAAAGGGGCAAGAACAACTAAGTAATAGAAAGAGATAATAGCTATAAAAGTGATTCTTGAAAAAAAAAAACAAAAACGAAACTCTAGGCAGAGAATTCCAAGAGTCTTTCCGATCTGTAAAAGGTGGAGTCAGTATGCTTTTTTGCACACCATCGTTCTTAACATTTAAAAATAGGTACGTGAGCGAATATTTCTCATGAGACTGAAGAGGCAACAGGTCTCACCTCATTAAAGACCACGTTTGCTGTGCTGTTGATTTCACCATTCAAATAGTGGTTACTGTTTGTAGGAATCTTTTCTCAGCTAGAAACCTTAAATGGATAGGAAGAGAAAAAAAAAACCACACACACACACAAAAGGGGAAGATTGCTAATTAAAAGGGAAAGAAGCAGCAAAGCGAGATACAGCAGACCGCTCGCGGATAGGAGCATTTTCAGCGATGACTCAGGAGCACGTTTGGATAGATTACGTCAACCCTTCCCTCAATAGTTGAATATAATCATCCCTGTGAACTGATTGAAGTTTGAAAAAAAATAGCAACGAAGACTTCTTTCACATGCTTTTAATCAGCTCTTGGAAATATTCCACTTCAGATAAAATGGTTACCAAGAGAACGTTGGTATGATGCAGAAATATTTCAGATGAGTACATATGGATTAATTGCATTTAGGGCTGAACTTGCCACTTATTCCAGCCCCTAAAGGGGCAGCTGCTTTGCTGGAGTGGACATCTAGTCCAGTGGTGCCTTTGTCCTCTTCACCATGGACAAGTCTAGCTCCAGATCCAGCCTGGCTTCCCAAAGCTCATGGTGTTTTTAGCCTCTGTGTTCCTCCCTCCCAAGTGAGCATTCCTTGAAAGAAGTTATTGTGATACAAATGAAGAGAAAAGAGTGAGCAGCTCCTCCTACCTCCTAGACTGTCCCTGGCCCAAACAGCCACCATTTTTCTTTGTTCCCCAGTAGCACCTGTCTCAGAAAGGACTTACTGCGGACCCCAAGGAGACGTAGTACAAACAGAGAGACCACAGACCAAAGGCTCCCACTTCAGTGCAGTCAGTGGGTGGTTCATAGTATAGCCACAAACAAAAGCAATTTTGAGCTTTGATTTACTTTCTGTGTTCTCTGGGGAAAAAGGTATTATGGCACCTAAGCCCCAATGGTCTGAGGAGACAGGAGGAAACTGAGATCTTCAGAAAGCCCATTAACCAGGCCACCGGCCTGACCTGGCTTCCAGGCAAGAATAGCTTTATTCCCAGCTGTACCCATAGCAGATAAAACTCTCAGACCTTGTTTCCAGAGCACACACTCAGCACAGCAAAACTAAGCAAGAGCCAACATTTAGGAGACGGAAAGAGAGTCACCATCTAGCTACACTCATGCCTTGCCGGATATTTCTCTGCGGGTGCTGGACAGGGATATGCTCAATTCCTAGTTAGGAGGGGTAGCTTAAGAAGGGGCTAGGGCTAAGCGGGTGTGGAATAGAGCTAAACCCAGTCCTATACCTGAGGACAAATAGAGTGAGGTATTAATGATATGGGATTTACAAGTTCTTAGGGTTCCCAGGGAATCAGAACCTAAGTCTGGTTGTCACGAAGGATATCTGGGACATGTTTACTTGGAGGAGAGGGACACTACAGAGATAGGATGTATAAAGGAGTGAGACATGGGCCTAAGAGCGTCATCTGGGACCTTGGGTTTTGTGCCTGGGCCTGGATGTGTAATTCCAAGTTCCAACAGATTTAAGCCAGCGCAGAAGCACAGGAAGCCATTGAAACATGACTTAGAATTCCTTTCAAGCATTACTTGGAACTGAATCTGTTGTTCTGAGTGCCAGTGGATGACAAAGACTGGAGAAAAATGCAGAAGCTTCCCAGGATCCTCCCTTGCAATGTGTGGATGAAAAGGATAAATTCCGTACCACACCCATAGCTTCCTCTTCCCATCCTAGCTTGAAGCAAGAGTCTGCATCAGGTCCCATGCTAGATTTCTTGCCCTTTCCCAAATTAAGACACTAGAGAAGAAGCTTGTTGTTGCCATGGTTACACAAAAGCTAGTGCATCAACACAGTTGCGTTCCTTTGAAAACATCCTCAACTGTGACCCTTCGGACTGGTTTGCAGACAAATCTATAGCACCTTAAAGACATTTATGGAGAAGAAAATGTTTGTGTGTTTTGGCTGGTAATGACGTGTTCCTTTGTTCCGCTTTGTGTTGGCAAAGAAAATAATTTCCTGGTTGTATACACAGAAATGGAAGGTTTCTCTTGCCATGAAATCCAAGTGTTGGTCTGGCGGAGCTCAGCACCTGCCCCTTTGGCCAGCGGCTGGTATGTTGAGGGATGTGCATTCTGCTTAGCCCAAATCTGCTTGTTCTTGTGCACCCTGGATGATTAAGACCATTACTGACATCATTGCCCTCCTTGCTCTGTCTTCTATCCGATCAAAATCATTTTTTGACCTATGAGAATTTCTCACTCCTTATGAATGCTAGGACAAGCAATTCTCATGCTAAAAAGTCAAAGGATAATCCATTCCAGTATCTTAAATTAAAGGGCTTATCAGGAAACATTTTCAGGGTTTATTTTCAAAAGGAAATGAATGCATCCTCTGTAATTTCATATACTTTATATAAATATACAGAATAACCTTCAGTTCACTCCATCCATATGCAAAAACAGTCATTTGTAAAAAAAAATATATTTTTTTTCTCTTCTGTTAAATAGAATTCAGTTGCTTTAGGTTTTTCTCCTTTTTCTCCTCAGGTCTTGCTGTCAGCTGTTACTATCAGCAATGATTAAACATAAGCAAGCGTTGTGATTCATCAAGAACTGATAGACGCATCACTGATGTAAACATTCTTTAGTCCCAAGGTCAGATCAGGTGGGGAGCCAGGACAATTTCATACACAGATGTATGAACCTGAGTTTATGTAAATCCATCTAGTGTCCTATCATTACTGAACCATACACACAGACACACGCATATGCATCTAAACCGCCATTTTATGAAATACAGAGGCTTGGAAAGAAACTATTATTCAGTTAGGTATAAAAATGTTTGCTTTTCTAACTTCTTAGAACTTCAAAAAAAAAGGGACTCCGAAAGTAGTCGCTTACCCAAGTAATTCAGTCTGCTAACCCACCAGCTTGCAGAAGCTCGTCCGGAAATCTCCCAGCGAGAGCACCCGTGTGTTATATGCCTCCTCCAAATACGCATACAAAAAGCTTACAGCCCAATGAGATACATAGGAAAATATTTTCTCTTCAACAGAGAACAGAAGAGAGCTGGCCTTGGGACTGTATATTGCAAAGCTCAAACCTGTGTGCACCTGCCTAAGGAAACCAAGACAGTTTAAAATCCTTCCCTGGGACTTCCTTCACCCACCTCTCAGACTTCCAATCTGAGAGACACAGAGTCGGTGTACTTTTCAGTAGGTATCCTTTTGAAACTCCTTCCTTCCTTAATTTCTGAGATTCACTGAGCACCCTGAATTCGCCTCTTACTCTTTCTTCTCCTCCTAAGGTATATTATATATACACTCTGGGTACTAGGTTCCTACTGCTGCTGTAGACATTTATAGCATACTTGGTTTAAAACAAGAGAAATCTACTGTCTTACAGTCCTGGAGGCCAAAAACCCAAAGTCAGTTTTCACTGGCCTGAATTCGAGGTATGGGCAGAGCTGGTTCTATCTGGAGGCTCTGGGAACGAATCTGTTCTTTGATTCTTCCGTGTTCTAGAGGCTGCCAGCCTTGCCGGGCCCCTGTGGCAGCAATCACTCCATTCTTTGCTTTCCTTGTCAGGTAGCTTCCCTTCTTCTGCAGGCAAATCTCCTTCTGCTACTCTCTAAGGGCACTTGTGCCTTCATTTAGCACCCAATAGGATAATCTCCCCTTCACCGGAGCCTGAACTGAATCCGATCTACAGATCCCTTTGCGGAGAAGGTGACCTTCATTGATTCCAAGGACTAGGGCGTGGTTATCTTTGGGTGCACAGTTCATCCCACCACACTCTGCTCTCTCAGCCCTTTTGTTTTCATCCTTTTGTGGTAATACTGTAACAGAACTCCGACTGGACTTAAGGGTTAACTTGCTTCAAGCTTGCCACCGGAACTCCTGGTTTGCTGACTTAACTCCCTTGGTCTATAACAGAACTAACTTACTTTCCTTAAGATTTGCAGACCACTGGCCTTGGGGAGTGAAGGACCAAACCGTCCCAGAAAACAAGGCCTGATCACATTCAAAAACAGCCATTCCCTGATGCCAGCAAGTCTGGTAAGTTTCCTGTGGACCTACAACTAACTGCCTGAGCACCAGCTTCTCTTGCATGTAGCCCCTGTCTTTTCCCTCTCTTAACCCCTCTCCAACTTTCCAGCTTCACCTGGACAGGGAATATGGTCTTTGAAATGTTAGTCCACCATCTTCCCAGGTTACTGACTACCTGGATAAAGCAACTTTCCTTTCCCACCCTTACTTGTCTCCCAAGTATTGATTTCTGAGTGGCAAGCAGCAGTACCTAGGTTCAGAACTGGCTCTCTGTCCGGTAACTCGACCCCATTGCCTTCTTTATTGGAGAGACGGTATTCTAAATCTCCGGTGGAAATCTTAGATTTAACACCCAAGCTTGACTTTCCGAGTAGCTGTTGCCCATTTCCGCTCAGATGGTATGCTCAAAGCAAACTGAAAATGCCTGAAAGACTCCTACCTCTCTTCAGAGATATAAATAAGTATCTCTCATTCTCACAATTACCCATACTGGAACCTGCAATAACACTGACCGAGACCTTTCCCTTCTGCCCATAACATCCCTCACTTGTCTAGGAAGTCTTCCTTTGATTTTTTTTTTATGCTCTCCTTTTTGTCTTTCTAAAACTTGCCACAGCAGACATTACATTATTTTATCGAACTTCCCTGCTCTCTTTTTCTCCCTATCCCAGTTTAATCATGTATTTTGCTTCCCGTAGAGTCATTCTTCCAAACTATTTTGGTTGGTGTCATTCTCTTCCTCAGCACATTCAGTGGGCTTCCAATGACCTGAATCTGTGTTGTCACACCTACATCAAGCTAAAGCAGCCCCAGCTTTTTTCAGACACACACCATTTTCTCCTAGATGATAATCTCCATGTATTCGAACCAAGCCTCCTCGTCTCCCCTTTTGTGGATTTACTGATGTGATTCTTTCACCTTGGGATGCCTCCTCATCCATGATGCCATCCCTGATCACTCAAATCAGCTACCTCTTTCCTTAAAGTCAAGATTATTTTATGACAGACTCTTCTGTGTCCGTGTATAAGATTGTCAGGTATTCAGAACAAACTCGTTAAAGAAATTCATCAACTTTTGCCGACAGGAAGTAAGGTATGATTCATTAAACCTTTTACTCTTTCAAAATTTTGCAACGTGCATCTTTCTGAAGAAGCCAGATGCCATTTTCTCACAGGAATATTGAAAAATTCTCCCACGTGACTTTTTAAAATTATATTTTAATTTTCTTGAGCATCAGTTTCCCCACTTACCTTGGTCCCGCATTTCATAAGCAGGACGGAAACTTTTAAAAAAATGAAAGTTCTGCCTTTCTTTTCTTTTGCACATCATTTGAGTTTGATGGATACCAAGAGACATATATCAGATCCTGAACAGGATCCCATTGAGAGTTCCCACGCCACTTCAGTCACTTAGTCATGATCTATGCTCTCAACAGTTGAAGATAATGACTTCAGGAACAATCTTTCACGGGTTTCATATTAAATGAGACGAAAGTGCAGGCACGGCATTAAAGCACCTTGTTATTTGCAGAGTACTTAGAGTAACCTTAAATATGGAGATGATCAAATTTCATGACCTTTAGTTTTAATTCTTCCATCAAATCTTCTTGTGCAATTCCTCTTTTTAATAAAGATGTGTGTGTGGGTGTGTGTGTGTGTTTCTGCCTAAATCAACCTAGACACTTAATACAACATTAACACTTTAGATTTAAATATGGAAGCCAGGAAATGACAATATAAATGTGCTTATTTTTATTGTAAGCTTATCTGGATTGCCTTTGTGACTGTATACTTTTAAGAGATTGTTATTTTTAAAGTGTGCTAGGGGCACATTATAATGTTAACAGCCTCCACCTTTGATTTCCTTTCTACTGATTTGCATATTTCAATTCATAATAAAATGCAGAGCTCATTAAGTTCTATTTTTGACAAGATGTTTTCATTTTAACATGAGTCACTAATAGACACTCTCCTGTGACAACAATGGAAAAACTTTCTCCAGCGTATATATTCCACCCAAAAGATGGTGGAAGCATTTGAAAAGAATAGCGACTCAGGGAGGGGAGTCTGTGCCTATTTGCCCAGGAAGAGCCACAAAACAAATGAGCATGTACTACATCAGCTAAACTAGTATCTGTAGGTCTGCTTAGAATCAACAAGACAAAGTAGCGTGCCAGGCACCCGAGGAAAGTAGTATTACTCAATCCCCATTCCCTGTGAAAACCTGGAAATGTGACCTTCCCTAGGAAAATACTGGAATGAGTTACATCTTGTGTTTGACGACCTTTCTGACTAAATCTACCTGTTTTTTTTTTTTTTTTTAAGATTTTATTTATTTATTTGACAGACAGAGATCACAAGTAGACAGAGAGGCTGGCAGAGAGAGGAGGAAGCAGGCTCTCCGCGGAACAGAAAGTCCAATGTGGGGCTCGATCCCAGGACCCTGGGATCATGACCTGAGCCGAAGGTAGAGGCTTTAACCCACTGAGCCACCCAGGTGCCCCTAAATCTACCTGTTTTATAGAATTCACATACAGCTTGCTATAAGTGGACTCTACGACAGCACTCTAGTTCATACAAAGCGTGAATTCAAAGAGAGAGAGAGAATGAAATGGAGAGAGGGAGAGAGAACAGTAAACCTGAGGTGACCTAAACAATAAATATATTTTTTTAATCCTTCTAAAGTGGAAACTAGTTTGACTGCCTTCTTGACTTTTAAATAAGATCCAAGCAAAGCTCTCAAAGGTCAAATATCTCGTGTTTTTTTGTGTAATGTGGCTCATTGTTTCCCCTCTCCATTTTGTGCTGCTATCAGAGATAACCTGATATATGTGTTTTATTACTAGGCTTTCTCTAAGTAAATTAATGGTGGGAGAGCATAGGCTGTGTGTACTAGCTCATGAAGCCCCGGTCGTTCTGAGAGAGCCATTCCAGTATGCACTCCATCATATATGGACCTTAACAAACGCCATTATTAATTCCCTTCAGAAATGTGCTTGTGATTTTTTTCATACTTATTTGTATATTTTTCTCAGTGTTCTTATGTCCTTTTCATATTTGTTTTCTTGTTTGCTATTAAAAATGTAAGTTCCCTGAGGGAAATCATTGTATCCTGCATGCCTTTGCTATTTTGGGCTTTATCAATAAAGGGTAGAACAAATATATTGTTTGCATGCAATGAATGTTATTGAGTGACTGGCAAGCATTTATTTCATGAATAAAAATGTCACATTCAGAAACAGAGTTGGAAAGACGCTGAAGATTACTCCTGAAACTTGGCAAGTCCTCCAAGCGAGTACAGTCATGTCTGTAGGACTATAGGTACACAGCTAATAAACTGCCCAACTCCTGTGCGATTTAAAGATCTTCCGAAGACTGGTTCTCTTTGGGTCACCACACTTGCCAGTTTGGACTTTTGAAACCTACTAATATGGGCTGACATAACAAATTAGCAACAAGAAAAGTTCACGGAAGGACAAGTGTGAGAAAGTGTGCCAAATATATTAACATTCGGTTTGCAACCTTGTCTCCAGTTTGTGTGAAGTTGATGGTTTGAGGTTACGCTTTCATTAAAAATTGACAACATTTTAAATGCTAATCAAGACTACTTGTCCTTTCTACTTCTATTTATCTTGGAAGGAGAAAAAAAGAGAGAGAGAGAAAGGGAAAAAAAAAACAAAAAACACGGCTTGCTTTGAACTGCAACAAATATTCTCTCTTCATTGCCCCCAGACCCCTTTGCCTCCTCCTGTGCAGGACAGATAAGAGCTATGCAGACTGAGCTCCAGACCTCTGCCTGAAGTGTGAAGGTGCCACAACATTGAGTTAGAGATGTGTGTTCCGGAGAAGAGAGACTGCGTGTGTGTGTGTGTGTGTGTGTGTGTACGCATGTACGCACACATGCATAGGGCTGGCTTCTCACATGAGTCTTTTTGATGAATGTTAGGAAAGAATGGTGGCATTTAGAGATGGTTCTGTAGTGGGTGAAAGGGAAAAGAAGTATATTTTCAAAAGAGGGCTGTGTGCTAGATGAGGAAAAAAAATAAGAACTTATAAAATTAAAAAGAAGAAATCTGTGGATGGCAAAACATGATCAGTGAGGAGAATTTTGGAGATAGTATATACTTCATTTCAGACCGTTCTTGGGAAGGGCTGAAGGAAGTGAAGGAAAGTGTTTGGCTCAAATTCCATTTTTCCTCCCCAGCTTTACCGAGATAGAATTGACATACAACATTGTGTTAGTTTAAAGTGTACAATGTGTTGATTTCCTGCATTATATATTTGCAAAATGATTACCACTGTAGTCTTAACGAACACCTCCCTCTCATCACGTAATTAGCATTTCCTTTTCTTATAGTGAGAACATTTAAGACCTATTATCTTAGCAATGTTCAAATATATGAATCAGTGTTATTAGTAATCACCATGCTGCATTTATTACTCTTGTAATGAGCAGTGTATACCCGTTGACCAATATCTCTCCACTCCCCCCACACCCCAGCCCCTGGTAACCATCATTCTACTCTCTGTTTCTCCAGGTTCAGTCTTTTTTGGACTCCACATATAACTGATATCATGCAGTATTTGTTTTTCTCTAGCTGACTTATTTGACGTAGCATAATGCCCTTAACGTTCATCCAAGTTGTTGCAAGTGGCAAGATTTTCTTTTTCCCATGGCTAATAATATTGCATATACAACATTTTCTTCATCCATTCTCCTGTTGACTGACACTTAGGTTGCTTTATCTTTGCTATTGAGAGTAAGCTATAGTGAACATGGGGGTACAGATATAAGTTGGGTGTGCACAGAGATCTATTTTCAAGTGGTCAATATGGAATTACTTTCTTCCCACTCACTGTTTTCTGGATTTTCAGGAGGAGGATAAAAACACAATTCAAAGAGGAAAACACTTCTGGTCTTAGTATATACTGAAAATTAGCCTATATTTATAAACAAAAATCACTCAGTTTTTTTGTCAAATCAACTTAGAAAACTATATATTTCTTACTAAATTAAAGACTCATTGGATCAGAGCTGAATTGTGTTTTTGTGTCCACATGTGTCTGGATATACACGTATGCATTTGTTTGTGTTTTTACGTCAATAGACCTTAGTAACTTATAATTAAGGGAATTAAGCCTGGAATAGTTCTTCTCAATGCAGATCTATGGTCTAAATCCATGTTCCATTTAAGAAATGGAACCCTATTTGCATTCTGAACAACGTAACTCAGTGTTGGGTGGGACTGTCCTTCAAATGTCAGAAATATTTAGCTGAGATTGGCAATACATCAACCTGGAAAGATTTTTATCATCCTTCTTCTTCTTCCCCACTTGCTCCCTCTCCCCTTCTCCTTCCTCCTCCTTCTTCTTCGTTCTCTGCTTTGTCTTCTTCTTTGTCTTCAACTTCCTCTTCTTCATTTCCTTTATCTTCATCATCATCACATGCTACCTTGAGATTAACATGCTTCACCACATTTCTTCATTCTAACAACCCTAAAACGTAAGTACTGTTGCTATCTCTATGGCACAATGCAAACGGGGACTTTGAAGGTTAAGTCGTCTCTCCATAAGGGCTGTGCTAGAACTTAAAACCAGGTATGGATGACAATAATGCAGAAGTTCCCAACCATTAAAGTAAACCTGAACATTCCTTAGTAACCCATTACTGATCTTTATTCAGAAACGAATTTTTGTCTCTGTATCTATTTACATTTTTAATGAATAGCAGTAGTTGGGATAATGAGTTCCATAAGTTTATCCCCCACTGTGTTAAAAAATAGTTCTTTCCATTTACCCTAAATCCTCCTTTTTCAAGCTTCAAAGGGGGCCCTTTGTTCTGGAATTTGATGAATAAGTCTATCTCAATCCTCTCTCTATTCTTTTCAATTTTATAGACTTGTAGACTTTGAGTCTATTCAGCTTTGATTTTTACAGACTGAAAAACCTGATTATACGATGCCCTCAAAGAAAATATTTTCCTTCATTTGGTCGCTTTCATTGCTGTATTCTCCAAACTTTCTCTATCTTTGAAACAAAAGGCATTAAATATAACACAACTAAGCAAAATATGGCTAATTCCTGAAGTGGAGCCTGGCCAAGTGGACTGGGCTGAGCTTCGTCTCACTTTTCCAGCGACACAGTATCATAGCTGACCTCAATTCATGACTGACTGCGTAGGTAGAATGATTTTAAGTGACAGGGAATTATCCAGTGAGCTGCTCTTCTCCACCCTGTCCTCCCTCCCACCCCGCCCCGATTCTGAAATCTTGTTTATAAGTTGTTGATCTATTTCAAATAGATCTATTGCAAATGAACCATGAGACGGGTCATGTATCATTGCTTTGTTTTGTTTTTATCAATAAAACCTCAACACGATTTTGGATTCCTGGAACTGGAGCCACGAGTTGTATTGAAGTATGGAGAAGGGACAATACATTAGGAGATCTTGAGCCTGCCTGGGAAATTGGATGGGAGAAAAAATTCCCCTGGCTCTTCTAGAAATAAGATGGTGGCATAAAGCCATTAAATTTGACAGGCAGTGGAAGGTTTGCCAGGAGCAGGGTAAAAGTCAGTAAAGGTAAATGTAGAGGTAAGGGTAAAGTCAGAGTCTACACAAGACTTACATTGTCTTTCCCTCCAAGGCAGCTGAAGGTGCAAATATTCCTTCTAGATTTGCTTCCATGTTTGTATGCTGCTATCCACTGTGCTAGCCTTAAAATCGTCCATGCTTGAGTTTTCTTAGCTCAAAGACCATCTGATACCTGGATTTGTATGAGGAAAACATCTTGGAAAAATTACTGGGCGGTGCTTTGCATCAATAAATGCAATTTATATGCTAAATAATCACATCAAATAGATAAAGTCTCCTTCCACTTTCTCAATTCTATTATAGTGTTTAAATTTCAGAACCCCAAATATAGTGAAATATACTTTTTAGTGTTTGTAAGGAGGGCTTAGAAACATTACACGGATTCTTTTCCTGACATTATAATTGCAACAACAAGCTTGTGCTGTTATAATCACCTTTTACCCTTCTCAATGACAAGGTGTGTGCTATCATTTCATTAATATAATTTTATAGATAGAGAAACTCGGGATACTGAGAGGTGAAGCCATTTCCCAAGGTCACACTGTCAGTGCTGGGAGTAGAGCTAAGCAAAGACAACTAATTCTTAATTCAAAGAATACTATTTAAGCTGATGAGATATTCCTGTGATCGATAAAATGGGGGCTCAGGCTAAATGTGGACAACCAGAGTGTCATGCCAAGATAGAAGTGAGAGATACAGCGGCGGAAATATCCTGCTGCTTATGAAAATAATGGAGGGCAACATCAGCATATTCTGTAACTGGAAACTGTTCAATTAAGTATTCATTTCATTTCACAGTCATTTTTGAAAAATAAATCTGTGTTTCTTTATACCTTTAAGCTCAGTAGTTTTATGCATTAGGTTGACGTGCATAACAAAATGTGGACTATTTTTTAAATTGCCAGATAAGAGCTAGTATGTCGTTACTATTTATATATTGAAGTTGTAACAATCATGTGCTTTTAATTCATTTCACCTTCAAAGATCCGAATGTTTCCAGTTTGTAATATATTGCAGGATGTATTAGGTACACTGAGTCTGTCTGATTCACAGCTTTCTAATCGGCTATTTAGAGTTTAGACCAAGCAGAAAATCAATGTATTCAAAATGTAGTAGCTCTCTTGTTAACTCTAGTCATTTGCTTAAAGAGTAATGTCAAGCTGATAATTGAAATATGGCTTAAACCATGCATTTTAACTCAAAAGAAAAAATGTTTGAAATATTACTCATTTGATCTTTTCCTACTCCAACCCCAAAGGGCATATTTTGCTTGCCTAGCTACACAGTTGCACTCAGGGATAGCTAGTCCTTACACAAATGCCGCTGATGTTCAGGGTTGGACATTAGCCCAGTTCTGGGAGGATTTGGCTGGACATCTTTGAGGCTTCTAGAAAGACCAGTGATTTGCCTCTCTGGAAACTCTGGTTTATGTTCTGCTGGTGGGTGGCCAAGTTCCCATACTGACTTTTTATGGAGGTCGGTTCCACTCTTTCCAAGGATGCTTTAGTTTTCTTGCTGTATTAAGGAGCACGGCGTCATTGGCTGTTGGTTGGTATCCACAGTTTTTTGTGTTCGAATTTGAATACTCCACATTTAGAGACCTGACATGATCTTTGAAGGGCAATCTTCGCGCAGAAATAGAGATAATGTAAGGCGTGTTAGCTAAACAGTCAATCCTGTTTCAGATAGTCAGTTTAACTCTGCCAGCACCAATCATCATTCTTCCAAAACAACTTACCTAAATAACCTTGTAGAAGCTTGCACTCTCTGCTTGCGATTTCGAGTATGGTTTTGATTTTGGTTGACTCTGTGTCTCCTGGATTACAATCTCTAAGGCCCCAAATAAATGGTTGCTTTATAGCCTCATCTTCTTGGTCGGCAATGCTCAGGGTTGTTTTATAAAGCAATGATCCAAAAACAACATGACAAAGTGCAGGAGACAGCTGATCTTTGACGTCTCCTCCAATCTTTAGACTAGGGTAGGTGGCACCTGTTTTCTGTATTCTCCTGCTGCCTCGTGCCTGTTCTGAATCTGTCCTTTACCATCTTTTATTAAAAATTTTGGTGCCCAGTGTAGTGCCTTATACACAACAGGTACACAATTAGTATTTATTGCCCTGATGATAGGAATAGAGGAGGTGGAAAAGCAGACATACTGATCGCCAGACAATGAATAAAGTCCTGGAGAGACTAAGCTACATTACAATTTATTTTTAGATAAGCCACTGCTCCTGGTCTAGTAGACATACAAGCAAAATTGCTTATTGCTAGACTCTGTTCAGATTTGTGTTAATTCTTTCAAATGTTAAATTTCAGCTATCTCTATAATCCAATAGGAAAGCACTTAATGTGTTGATCTTTCAAAAATATATACTGGGGCTAAGAAGTAAAGGGGGGCGGGGAATGCATCCTGTTGAATTTGCAGGAAGCCAAAGATGACAGAACATAAGTATCACATATGGGTTATGATTAAAATTTGTTGAAGTGAAAATTCCCATTCCTGTTCAGTGGGTCATTAGATCTGTACTCTGTAAAAAGTATAAAATGAAAACTAAACCACCCTCCTGGTCCTCTCAGCTTTAAGTATGTCCTTTCCAAAACCCACTTTTCTTTTAGGAGAGAGAAAGGACATGCCAAAGAAAGAATGTGAACCAATCAAGAAAAGAGCTTTCTTCACAGGCATAATTTATGGTAGTTCTCAACAGGAGGTGATTTTGCCTCCTGGAGATATTTGGCAATATCTGGGCATATCATTGATTGTTAAACTTGGGGGATGGTCATGCTGTTGATGTCTAGTGCACAGAGGATAGAGTTGCTCTTTAACATCCTAGAGTGTGCAGAACAGCCCTGTTCAACACAAAATCATCCAGCATAAAATGTCAATTGTGCTGAGTTAGGAAATCCTGGATTCTCAACTATGACTGCATTTTATGTAGTGAGGAAGCAGGTAAGAACCTATCTAGATAATTCAAGTCACTAAATTACTTTTTCTGGAAAAAAATAAATACAAGTAAGTTAATTAGGGTACTCTTGGCTTATGGTACCTGGGTGCATGTCCTATTTTGATGTTCACTTCTTTTTGACTCTGAAAATGAAGACAGTAAAGTGAAATAGAAGAAAAAGAGGGATAAAAGATCAGAGGAAAGAAGTGGATACAGAGAAAAAGAGTAGGGGAGTAGTATACAAAGGAGGAGTGGAGAAGCAAAATGAGAAATAGGAGAAGAAAGACTGTAAGAAAGAAATGCAGGAGGTGAACTGACAATATAAATAAGTTCTATTTTTATTATACTGAACACTATGGATAATCTTTAATTATTAGAGGAGTATCTAATTCTCTTTTTCTCTCAATTCTATGTATGGGTTCTTCAGAAGAGCCACTTACTGTATCAACAGGAATGAGAAGAGATTGTCTGTCTTGTATTTATGAGTACAATAACAACATATATTAAAAATAGGGCTTCATTCATTGCAAGCTGGTAAGAGAAAGTCATCCCTGTACCCCATATCTACAATGGCACTCATCTCCATCACCAACTCTTTTTAAAACTCAACCCCCTCTGATTATGTTCTTTATTAATGTGTTGCTTTTAAAATCAGAAGAAGAATTTATTGAGATAATATTTTATATACCGTTCAATTTATCCATTTAAAGTGTACAATTCTAGTATATTCATGGATATGTACAACCATCACCACAGTCAATTATAGAACATTTTCATCATGCCCAAAGGATACACTGTACCTTTAGCTATTTTCATCCCATTTCCCCATTCTCCCCTCTCCGGCCCCAAACAACCACTAATCTGCTTTTTCTAGATAGCATTGCCTGTTTTGGTATTTTATCTTCTGAGAGTTTTATAGTTTGGCTCTTGCATTTAAGTCTTCAATAATTTTTCCTTGACAATCTGGATGATTTTTACTTATATTTCTTGTGCAGTTGCCATAGTGAGACTCTCTAACATGGTGTAAAATAGAAGTGACAAGAGCAAATATCCTTATTATGGTTCCAGTCTTAAGAAGAAAGCATTCAGGAGTCCCTGGGTGGCTTAGTCGGTTAAGCATCTGACTCCTGATTTTGGCTCAGGTCATAATCTCAGGGATGTGAGATTGAACCCCATGTTGGATTCCACACCAGGCATGGAGCCTTCTTAAGATTTTCTCCCTCCCTTTCCCTTTGCCCCTTCTGCTTCTCTCCATCTCTCTCTCTCTCATTGAGTAGGATGTCAGATGGATTTTTAAAAAAATCTCTTTATCAGTTTGAAGGTGTTCCTGTTTTTCCCTAGTCCATGGCATATTTTTTATCATAAAATGTCATTGAATTTTGTCAGTGATACTTTCCACTTCTGGGGAGAAAATTATGGTTTTAAAAATTATTTTGTGATGTGATGTATTGCATTAAGGCATTTTCTGATGTTAAACTGACCTTGCATTCTTGGGATAAATCCTATTTGGACATGGTGTATAATTGTCTTGGTGTGTTACTGGTATCAGTTTGCTAGTATTTTGTTTAAAAAAATTTTGCAGTCCACATTCTAAGAGATATGGGATTGGTGTGTGTGTGTGTGTGTGTGTGTGTGTGTTTTAATTTTTTATGTCTCTGTCTAGTTTTGTATCAGGTTTAAACTCTCTTCACAGAAAGAATTAGGAAATGTTTCTCTTGTTTTTTGGAAAAGTTTTGAGGAACTATTATTAATCCTTCTTAAATGTTAGGAAGAATTCATCTGTGAAGTCACCTGGGCCTGAGCTTTGCTTTGTGGATAGTATAATTCATCTCTACTTCTGATTGGTCTATCCAAATTGTCTATTTGTCCTTGAGTCAGTTTCAGTAGTTTGTGTCTTTCCAGGAATTTGTCCATTTCAACTATGTTACCTAATTTGCTGACATATAATTGTTTACATTCCTTTACAACACTTTCTATTTCTGTAAGGCTAGTAGTAATGTGTCTCTTTTCATTTCTGATTCTAATAACATGAGTCTCATTTTTGTTTGATCAATCAGTTAAGGGTTTGCCAATTTTGTTAATCTTTTCAAAGAACCAGTTTTTGGTTTAGTTGACTTTCTTCTGTTGTTTTCAATTCCCTATTTCATTAATACCACTCTAATTTTGACTATTTCCTTCCATTTGCTTACTTTAGGTTTATACCACTCTAATTTTTCCAGTGTCTTAAGATAGAAAGATACATTATTTACTTGAGGTCTTCCTTCTTTTTTAACATAGTCACCTACAGCTACAAATTTTCTTGTGTGAGCTGCTTTGGCTGTATCCCATAGTTTTGGTATTTTGTCTTCATTTTCATTCATTTAAAAATATTTTCTTTTTTAAAAGTTAAAAAAAAATTTTTTTTTTTAAAGATTTTATTCATTAATTTGAAAGACAGAAATTACAAGTAGGCAGAGAGAGAGAGAGGAGGAAGCAGGCTCCCTGCTGAGCAGAGAGCCCGATGCGGGGCTCGATCCCAGGACCCTGGGATCATGACCTGAGCCGAAGGCAGAGGCTTTAACCCACTGAGCCACCCAGGCGCCCCTAAAAAAATTTTTTTTTCAGTGTTCCAAATTTCATTGTTTATGCACCACACCCAGTGCTCCATGCAGTATGTGCCCTCCTTAATACCCACCACCAGGCTACCCAACCCCCCACACCTGTCCCCTCCAAAACCCTCAGTTTGATTCTCAGAGTCCACAGTCTCTCATGGTTTGTCTCCTCCTCTGATTTTCCCCAACTATCTTCTCGCCACCTCTCAATGTCCTCCATGTTATTTCTTATGCTCCACAAGTAAGTAAAACCATATGACAATTGACTCTCTCTGCCTGACTTATTTCACTGAGCATAATCTCCTCCAGTCCCCTCCATGTTGATACAAAAGTTGGGTATTAACCCTTTCTGATGGAGGCATAATATTCCATTGTATATATGGACCATATCTATTTTGTCTATTTGTCTGTTGAAGGACATCTTGGTTCTTTCCACAGTTTGGTGACTATGGCCATTGCTGCTATGAACATTGGGGTACAGATGGCCCTTCTTTTCACTCCATCTGTATCTTTGGGGTAAATACCTAGTAGTGCAATTGCAGGGTCATAGGGTATCTCTATTTTTAATTTCTTTTCTTTTTTTTTTAAGATTTTATTTATTTATTTGACAGACAGAGAGAGATCACAAGTAGGCAGAGAGGCAGGCAGAGAGAGGAGGAAGCAGGCTCCCTGCCGAGCAGAGAGCCCGATGCGGGGCTCGATCCCAGGACTCTGGGATCATGACCTGAGCCGAAGGCAGAGGCTTTAACCCACTGAGCCACCCAGGCGCCCCTATTTTTAATTTCTTAAGAAATCTCCACACTGTTCTCCAAAGCAGCTGCACCAACTTGCATTCCCACCAACAGTGTAAGAGGGTTCCCCTTTCTCCACATCCTCTCCAACACTTGTTGTTTACTGTCTTGTTGATTTTGGCCATTCTGACTGGTGTAAGGTGGTATCTCAATGTGGTTTTGATCTGAATCTCCCTGATGGCTAATGATGATGAACATTTTTCATGTGTCTGTTAGCCATTTGTATGTCTTCTTTGGAGAAGTGTCTGTTCATGTCTTCTGCCCATTTTTTGGCATGATTTTCTGTTTTTTGAGTGTTGAGTTTGAGGAGTTCTTTATAGATCTTAGATATCAGCCCTTTGTCTGTAGTGTCAGTTGCGAATATCTTCTCCCATTCCGTGGGTTACTTCTTTGTTTTGTTGACTGTTTCCTTTGCTGTGCAGAAGCTTTTGATCTTGGTGAAGTCCTGAAAGTTCATTTTTGCTTTTGTTTCCTTTGCCTTTGGAGACATGTCTTGAAAGAAGTTGCTGTGGCCAATGTCAAAGAGGTTACTATGGGGACGTATTGCCTATATTCTCCTCTAGGATTTTGATAGATTCCTGCCTCATGTTGAGGTCTTTTATCCATTTCGAGTTTATCTTTGTGTATGATGTAAGAGAACGGTCGAGTTTCATTCTTCTATACATAGTTGTCCAATTTTCCCAGTACCATTTATTGAAGAGACTGTCTTTTTTCCACTGTATTTTTTTTTTTTCCTGCTTTGCTGAAGATTATTTGGCCATAGCATTGAGGGTCCTTATCTGTGCTCTCTATTCTGTTCCACTGGACTATGTGTCTGTTTTTGTGCCAGTACCATACTGTCTTGGTGATTGCAATGTATTTGGTTTTTCCTTTGACTATTAGTCTTTTAGGAATGTGTTATTGAATTCCTAAGTATTTACAACTTTCCAATTTCTTTCTGTTATTAATTTCTAATTTTAGTCCATTGTGCTCAGAGATTTTTTGTATTAGTTCTATCCTTTTAAATATATTGAGGTTTATTTTCAGGCTTGGCATATGGCCTGTCTTGGAGGGTGTGTACACGTGCATTGAGAAGACTATATTCTGCTATTGTTGGGTGAGGTTATTCTGTGGAAATCTGTTAGGTCTAGTTGGCTCTAGTGCTGTTCATGTTTTCTAAATATCTGTCTTTCTTTTGTCCTGTAATTGTCTGTTTTCTTTTCAAGGCAAACAATTTATTTTTTTTTTATCTGCTACTTAATTTTTTGCACCTAGAACAATGTGTGCCACATAGTGGGTCATCATTAAATGATTAATACATTCATATTTTAGTAATTGTATTGGAGACCTTATGAATGAAGGAAATGATTAAAAGCAAATTTGAGTTTCAGTTTTGAAACTTACACCAACTCTAATCCCCAGCTTACACATCAAATTTTGACCATCCATTTCCTTAATGAATGTTATTGACCATAAAGAGGACAAGCACAAGAGAGAGGAAAGCACCATGCCGCTATTCACGGGAGTGACAGAAGCATGAAGCCCTTGGGGGCACGTGTTGGGATGTCTATGGTAATAAGAGCAGCATGGATTTCAGTGTAAACCTTGAGTGTTTCAGGTCACTGGAAATGCTGAAAAGAAGACGATCAAGGACCAGGAGTTTGTTTTTGAGGCTAGATGGTAACGGATGTTCTAAAATACAGCATAAAACCCCCAAATTTGCTTAATTCTACAATATTATACCAGGAGGGGAGATTTCTTTCTGACCTCAGCTGGTGATCAGTTTATGCCCTGATGTATGCGATTTAATGGTCTGTATCATTTTTATCATGTCACTGCAGATGTTATTCTTACCCATATGAATGCCTAATCCTCTTGTTGGATACTTATCCTTGCTAATTATCTCTACTGTGTCTGAAGCAAGCCACTCACAGCCACAGATTACAAATGGAAGTGACTCCTCCTTGCAGCCAAACCAGGAAAAAAAAAAAGGGGACGGGGAGGAATCTCAAAGCTTGTGGTAAATATACTTTTGTTTATGGTATAGAAACTCAAGATAGCATTTTGGCAAGGGTGAGGTAGCTTTATTGAAAGAAGACACTCTTTGTTTTTATGTTGCTTTGCTTATATGGTGCTCAGAGAGAGAAAAACCACATTTTAATTTCTCCACAAGCTGAAAGCAAGTGTGAAAAACTTGACCTAAAAAAAAGTAAGAAAGTCTTCCCAGGAAAGTCCAAAAATCTGTCAAATACCCACGTGCACACTCATACTCTGTGAATTCTCACGTGCGAGATGATGCAAAGAATGAAACACTGAGGTCTGGATAAGATCAGGCTTAAAAAATAGCAATTAAATATTCAGTATGCGCCTCTAGGACCAATAGATAATCCAGCTTCATGCTTGCTCAAAAAATAAGCATGCAACGATGATTGATTCCATGTTCTGCCAGTAAGTTTGTAGGAACCTGGACGAGTCACTCCACCTCTGCAGGTCTCTAAGGTCCCTCAGTTCTACAATGAGATTTTGTTCAGTTTTAGGGCCTGTGTATCTGGCATGCATATAGCCATAGGAACTACGAGGCAAAGGAGGCATCCTGTGTAAGTTAGTTGGTCAGACCAAATTTTATCAAATGTTCCCTCTTAACTCTAGATGCCAAGGAAATGTTATCATAGAACCGCCATTATGAAGGAAAGTTAGAAATCACTGAGTGGGTTAGTCCTCTGCCTTCAGCTCAGGTCATGATCTCAGGATCCTGGGTTGAAGCTCCACGTGGGGCTCCCTGCGCAGCAGGAGGCCTGCTTCCCCTCTCTCTCTGCCTGCCTCTCTGCCTACTTGTGATCTCTCTGTCAAATAAATAAATAAAATCTTAAAAAAAAAAAGAAAGAAATCATCTAAGTTCAAAGTTTTCACTTATTTATCAGCCTCTTTTCTAAATATTCTCTGACATGGCTTCGGGTCCTGCTGAGAGTCTCCTCAGAGGTGGGGGATTCTCTCTCTCCCCAGGCAGTTCTTCCTAATATGCCAAAACACTGCCAACAGGACCCCTCTGTAGACTATCGTGCAGGAACCAATAAGAAACCTAGAACACAGTCTCAGTGAGAACGAGAAGCAGCAGCTGAGAGCCAGTGGAAAGCAGAAGGTGAAAAATGCAGTTTCTAGGGGCAAATGAGGGAATGAACACAATTTGAGGTTTCTTGGGTGCCAGATCCCACAGTGAGTCTTTTGCGGACACCAGGCCAGCGAGGCAGATAGGACTTGACTACCTACGTGTAAGAAAACTGGATCTCGAGGTGGAATAGTTTGACCACCGGCACAGGATTGCAGCTTGCAGAGACAAGGTTTAATTCCTTGACTCTCTGAAGCTCCTCAGCACAGTACACACTGCGGCCTCTCCCTGCTTCTTTTGTCCTCATCTGCTTGCCTAATTTTGCTGTGTAATTGAGGGCCACTGCTTTAAACTTGTGGGGGCTCATTTTCTTCGAGCTCAACATGGATCCCCTCCCCCAGCATGAAATTGTCATGTGTAAGTAAACCTCAAGTGTATTGGGTGTATAGTACGTTTCACTTCAAGAGTCCATTTCTCTTTATAGCAGCAATGTCCACAATAGCCAAACTATGGAAAGAACCTAGATGTCCATCAACAGATGAATGGATAAAGAAGATGTGTTATATATATATACCATGGAATACTATGCAGCCATCAAAAGAAATGAAATCTTGCCATTTGCGACAACAGGGATGGAACTAGAAGGTATCATGCTTAGTGAAATAAGTCAATCAGAGAAAGACAACTATCATATAATCTCCCTGATATGAGGAAGTGGAGGTGCAACGTGGGGGGTTTGGGGGGTAGGAAAAGAATAAATGAAACAAGATGGGATCAGGAGGGAGACAAACCATAAGAGACTCTTAATCTCACAAAACAAACTGAGGATTGCCGGGGAGGAGGGGGGAGGGAGAGGGGTGTGGGGTTATAGACATTGGGGAGGGTATGTGCTATGGTGAGTGCTGTGAAGTGTGTAAACCTGGCGATTCACAGACCTGTACCCCTGGGGCTAATAATACATTATATGTTTATAAAAAAATTAAAAATAATAGATAAAAAGAGTTCATTCCTTAGAACAGTGTAGAAGCATTCAGACACCCCAGTGTAATTCCCATTCTGGACAGGGATGACACTGCTTCTTAATAATGTGTGGCCAAGATAAAGCCACAGATAACTGCGGATGATGTGTCAGTGAAAGAGATCCAAAATGGGTGACGCCCACCTTGTATTCAATACCAGTGGCCAGTTCATCATGCTCTAAGACTAATGCGAGATATAGTAAAATAAAAGTGGTAATTGTAAATTTGAGGTCAGTTGTCACCTAGTAATATAGTAATCTCCGCTCCGACATGTTTAAACAACCTTCATGCGTTGTGAGGTCTGCCTCTGTGGTTTTTAAACCATATGACATACCTAATAAAACGGCTTTACAAAAATAAGCTTTACTACTGAACTTCTGTAATTAAATACGTTTATTATAATGGGGATACAATTTACTGAGCTCTGAATGCTAGTCTGTATAATTAATAATGAAACATGTTTTAATGAACATTTATTAGCAGTATGAAATACAAATATCTTGTAGATCAGCTACCATCTAGGAAAACTTCATTTATTCTCCGAGATTAAAAAGCCCTGCATTACCACTGTCAGTGTTGCAGGCTTGACAGCTCAACAATCTGCTCTGTAAAACTCATTAATTTGGACCCCCACAAATATGGACACTGTGATGATTCAGAAGGTAGCGGGACTGAAGTTTGCCCTTGTGCTAGCTATGAAAAAGAGTTTGCTAAATAAATTAATCCTGTAAACAAGATTATATAAAGGCCTGTTTAACCACTTAAGAGAATTTTCTTTCAAATATCCTAGCATCATGCATTTGCATACACACAATTAATATGCCAGTACAAATGAGTCCTACTTATTCCTTCAGAGGGACTCGGTCCCTTGCTTGCCCCCAAATGCCTGAATAATGTTGAGAATCTACTAATTCTAAAGTGGTGTGTTAAGAACTTGAACTGATACAAAGAAATTTAGGATGTGAACAATTCTCCCAAGAAGGTCCTATTCTAATTCAGTGGTTTCTAACGCTGGTTCTACAGCAGAAACATCTGTGGATGTTTTTTAAAAAATTAATGCACAGGCTCTAGCCCTAAGAGTTCTAATGTGATGAATCTGGGTTGGAGCGCCTGCAAATATTAGAAAGTGATTAGCTGGAGTTAAAGCATTACAGCTCTTCCAACAGAGTCTTTTAAAATGCAAGAGTTCTTGTGAGTATTAGTGTCCTAAGCTGTTGTATTTCTTGTTTTCCTGAACAGTGCTGCTAAGGATCCTTTCTTCTAATGTCTAGGTTCTGTCACCAGCAAGGATGGACAGGTGTGACCTTATCCTCTGGGTGAACATATGTCCTTTGTGGCCCAGGACAGTTCTGGTTGTTGACTATCATACTGGCATAATTATTGGGGTACCTCTTCCGTGCATTATCAGAAGTGTCAAAGGTTTGGACATTAAATTAGGTCACCTAAACTCTCCTGTCATTCTTTAAGTCCATGTTAATTATGTCAAAATCACCTCCTCCTGTCTGCCCCCAAATTCTTCTAACACAGGACCATACTACCTCTTGCATCCAGCCCTGTCATTCCTTAGTACCTCCCCAGGAGATCCTCTCTTTGCAATTGGTCAGGTTATCTCTGTTCCACTAAAATAAACCTTACACCACTTAGCATGGTCAGCCAGATCCCCCAATGACTTGTTCTCTGCCCATTTTCAGATCTCATCTCTAGCTGCTCTACCCTTCCACAGTCCTATAGATCCCTTTTTCCTTCCTCGGGCATGCTCTACACTCTGGCCTCCCCTCTCTCCTCTATTATCAGCCCCATGCCCTGGGGGAGCACTAAACACAAGGATCACATTCTTTTCTTTTCTTTTTTCTTTCTTTCTTTCTTTTTTTCTTTTTTTGGATAGGTGCTGTTAGTTTTTTGTTTTGTTTTGTTTTCCCATTTTATTTTATTTTATTTCTTTTCAGTGTTCCAGCATTCATTGTTTATGCCTGGTGGTGGGTATTATGGAGGGCACGTATTGCATGGAGCACTGGGTGTGGTGCATAAACAAGGATCACATTCTTAAGGAAGCATTCTTTGACTTTTCAGGGAGCAGCCACTGCAGGTTTGGATTGCGTTCCTCTGCATTTGTTTGGTTGTTTTTGTTTATTTTTATATGCCAGTATCACTAATCTTTATTGAGGAATAAAATAGAAAATTTGTTTCCCCAGCTTCTGTCTCAAGGTTTCTGCTTACTGAATATATCCCTAATATATTTGGAGATAAATGCAAAATACTACACTAGCACGATGGACAGTGCGGAGGAACGCGTTTACTCTGGTCTCTTCTGCATCTGATAATGTGTGAAGAAGTCCCTAACATTTTGCAGGGATCTTGAGTAAATGACCTGTCCTGTATCCAGGTTTACATAACTGTAAAATAGACACTTTAGAGTGCCTTCTATTCCTCCACAGTGCAACAGGGGCATATTATCAACTGTCTAGGAGATCATTAGTTCTAGAAAGATGACAATTATTATAAATATCATAAGGAATATAACTATTATTTCTAGTTCCCATAAGATCCTAAACAAAATAGGAATAGTAGATGAAAGGTACGACTGTTCTCACACATACACGAGTCATAAATCTCATCCTAAAATCCATAGTGATTGCTGATAATGAGGGATAGCATTCTGGCTGATGGCCTGTTGTAAGATTTTTTAAAAATATCTTTATTAAGAGCAGCTGGGTGGTTCAGTGGGTTAAAGCCTCTATTTTGGGCTCAGGTCATGATCCCAGGGTCCTGGGATCGAGTTCCGCATTGGGCTCTCTGCTCAGCAGGGAGCCTGCTTCCTCCTTTCTCTCTGCCTGCTTCTCTGCCTACTTGTGATCTCTGTCTGTCAAATAAATAAATTAAAAAAAAATCTTTATTAAAATAGTGATAAGGAGACCAGTTCTGTTAAAACCAGAATGAACCTTGGCTTCATGTAAAGAAATTCCAAGCTCAAATGTTGAGGTCTGTATAGAAGTTAAAATTTAAGTGACTTCATTTGACTGGTCTTGTCAGAAGCCTTCATTTTTTTTTTTTTTTGCCTTTATTATGCCTACTTAAAGCCAAGTTTTAATGACGAGCGATTCCAGAAAATAAAAAATAAGAGTAGGTTTATGGTAATTATTTAAATTTAGTTAAATTTTGTATATTACTTTTATAAATGAGAGAGATCGGTTCAGAAATAAGGAAAATCTGGTTTCTAAATATGAGATAACCTATGTTCTATTGCAGATGGCAAACTATACAAAGACAAATTAGTTTTGCAATGCCCATTATAGTTATGCAAACCTTTATTTGTTTATTTAACTATTACAAACATATTAACTAAAACTTTTGATAATTACTAGTGTTTGAAGCACAGATTTTGCTATAAGACTATGTAGACTTACAAGAAGAAATCTGAATTTGTTAAGAGGAAGAGTGAGTTGGTAATTATTGTACTTGGGGAAAATGAAAGCCGATGATTGAGTTAGCCAGACGTGTCTAAGAGGTACAAGTAGATGACTTCACTGTGAATACAGACTGTAGCCACATAGAGTCTTCCGCTTCCCTCTATAGTTTGGACCCAAAATATCCAGATCATCATAAAATTTCAAATTAAAACATTTGATGGAAGTCTCAAGGAGTTTGGCAGGAGGTTGCTAATTTTCGAAACAATCATCTTGAGGGCTCCTATTTCCCCATCGTCATACTGTGAGGCAAATTTACTTTCTTGGCTGAGCATTGTCAGAATGCATTGATAATACGACAGGACATAAAAACTATGAACCCAAAGCAGATAAACCTGCCCTGAATTGAAAAAGCACTTTTTATGCAAAGTTTACTAAGCACTCTTGAATGTGATCTGGGAACATGGAGACTATCTCTCCTAAGTTACTCTCCTGATTCCTAAACCTAAACGTCGTCCCCTCCTTTACAGCGGGAACTCTCCAGGACAGAGGCACTGCCTGAGTGTTAATCAGCTTCAGAATCTGAATGTGGGGGCCCCTGGGTGGCTCAGTGGGTTAAGCCTCTGCCTTCAGCTCAGGTCACGATCTCAGGGTCCTGGGATGGAGCCCCACATCAGGCTCTCTGCTCAGTGGGGAGCCTGCTTCCCCCCCTCTCTCTGCCTGCCTCTCTGCCTACTTGTGATCTCTGTCAAATACATAAATAAAACCTTAAAAAAAATCTGAATGTGAATACGGAATTAGAGAAATGACGGCAAGGGTGGGAAATGGCTGGAGAGAGGAAAGGGTCATGCAAACGCCTGAAATAGGTGGGCAAGAACTGAGAGCTAAAAAAAAAGACACCCTTTGGCCAGTGGACAGGAAAGAGATTTGCCAGCTTCAGGATTTTGATGTGTTAATAAATCAGTAAATGTATAATGTCCTTGACCAGAGGTTTCATCTGAAATTCATAAATACCCTCCATCAGAATTTGCAAAATTCCCAGGCATAATAAATTGGAAGAACTACCATTTTGCTTTACACATAACTTCACAGGTAGCAAACACCCCTTCGTTTATTCTCATCGGACCAAATGACATTAGTGTGACTGCGACTGTGGGAGGCAAGCACTATTTCCCAAACACAACCTCTCTCCCCTCAAACCCAACCATGCACCGAAGGACTTTCAAACCAGCTACCCTTTTACCTTCACCTATGGTCAGTTCCATTTCTAGAAATCTAGTGAAGGAGGAGAGTGGAAGCGCAAAATGTAGGACTTGGAGAATTTCTAGGATTCTTTTCCATCAACAGGTTATCCCAGGAGGGGACCCAGCCCTTATCTATTTCCAAATTAACAACAGTAGAGGATTAACTGCAAACCTTCCTAGCTATTCATTACTTTGAAGTACAGCTCCAAACTAAAATTTCTTGAGTTGAACAATGTCCGCTGTGGGCCACAAAGCCACGGCCAGTGTCTACTCAGTGCTCATAATGGAATTGCCTGTCTCTCTATGCCTTTGCCCACAGAGACCTTGTTTGTGTTGTGGATTTGAATAAAGCTTTTGAGGATTTGGATATGTATTTTAAAGCCAGTAAACTGCCATTTCATTTATGCAGAAATTATCTATAGCATAACCATACTTGCAATTATCCAAAGCAACATCACAGGAAGCAATTTAAGTTAACAGAAAGAAAATCAACCCACACTACATTTTCAGATTACAGATGGCAGCAGAAAGCATCAGGAAACCACAGTCTTGGGCCAATCACCAACTCTCTGTGAGAGAACCTTTCTCTCCCTCGGTCCATGACACTTCAGCCAGGTTCTTGGCCTCATGTCCGGCTCCCCAAGTGGCTCTATCAATTTTATCTCCTGACAATTCTTTTATTAATGCCCTTTTGAAAGGTGAAGTAAAACCCTCTTGAAAATACAAATAGTCCTTGCATTTAATCCCCTCTCCTGAGATTCTCTACCAGGTTCCCCTCTAGCTCTCTGGAACATGTTTCTCTGTTCCTTTGCCCAGAAAAATGGAGTTGGATGCTACCCAATCACACTTGCGCACCAAGTAATGACAGGCAAATGCTGTTATTATTGCACAAAAGCCTATAGAAGAGTGTGAGGGCTAAAATCCTCCTCGTGGAGCAACTCACTTCCCACATTTTTTATAATTTTTTTTCCATTGAAGTATTTACTAATTGAGAAGTTTTGCACCTTTTATTTGTCAGGTGTTTATGATTCTGCCATTGTGTTCAGTAGGTAGTTTTGCACTGTTACCATTTGGAAGGCATGAACAGGACCCAATTTAAGATACAACTTAAGGCAACTGGTCCAAATTCAGGCCATGTTTCCAAGTTATTTCTGAACTAGGAGTTGCCTTCATCCTTAGATATTTTTCACTGTGGTTCTGGAAATTGGTCTTGTTACCACAAGAGTAGATCTATCAGGGGCTTATTTGGAACATTCATAAACTCCTCTCCAGAATCCCAGCAACTGATGCCCACACGTATCTCCTGTGCCTAGGATTTCATTTCATGTCAGGCCCAAATCAGTGAGGTCATCTTGGCCAGTCCAGCCTCCCACAGAGAAGGATGACCATTCCTCTTAAGGAAGAAGGGAGAAAACCGGCTGCTGGCTGGCAGGCGCTGGTGCCTGACAGACATTCGGACATATAATGGGGTATATTCTGGTTTGATTTTTACACTACAAAGATGCCATGTAGACCCACATTTTGCAAGGTAAATGATAAAATGATTTATCATTTTAAATCATTTTAAAATGATTTTAAATCATCTTAAAATGTTTTAGGAAATTCAGTGTAGAATTTATTGTCCTGGGAAGGCAACGGATATCTACCCCAATTCTACATTCCTCCACATCCCTACCCCAACTTGAGAGGGCATTTTCTCAAAAGACTTCCAGTGAACCTAAACCAAGAAAGAGGTATTCTGCAGAAAATGGGAACTTAAAAGTCATTTCCTTTCTCCACAACTGGTATCATTTCTGTCAACTTAATTATATTTTACATCCAAGGAATTTCAGTTGTGTAAGAAAATAGCTCTAGATCCAGTTGGTATCTTACCCACAGATCATGTACTACACTCAGGTACTTAGCAGGTCTCTGGTCCCTGCTTTCCCTGAGAGTCTTTGCAGGAGACCCAGCTGTCTGTTTCTTTGCTGTAAACTAGTTAGTTTAAAAGCAGTCCTAGGAATGGGACCTATTCAAGAAAGAATGGATTTTATGCCCTGCTTATTGCCTTCCAAATGCCAGGAGCTTTTCAGAGTAATAGCAACTGGTGTAAAAAGAGAATTTGAAATAAAAGAAGCTTTTATTGCCCCAGAAAGAGGCTGCCCATAAACTTTCCACCTGCCTTAACCACTGGGGAATGTGTATGTGTGTATATATATCAACAATTTCTGGCCAATGAGAATTTACCTTTCCTATTAGCCTCGTATCCTTGGGAATAATGTACATGATAAAAACAGAGGAGGAAAACAGGATCAAACCTCTCTAATTGCAGCTGTCAAATGCATTCCAGTTTAGCACTTCATGCATTCTGTCATCAAGAGGACATTTTACTGCTGGTGCCGATGCTGTACCCTTACGCAAAACCTTTCATCTTGGAATATCAAAGATTTCTGCAAATACTAATTCATTAATTAAGCCTCTCAATGACTGTTCAGAGAAAGAGAGAAGAAAAATGTATTTCAGAAAGAAAGATTAGAAATTCGGGTTGTTTGGGTAGCAGCTTTGGTGAACAAAGGATACCATTTCCCTGTGTCACTGTGACCCCCCACAAATCAGTCACTGAATCCAGAACGGGCCCTTTTCTATGAAGATGCAAACATTTTTCAGGTGCAGGTTTGTCTTCAGTTTTTAATGAACCTTCTTCTTGACACTTGGTCCCATCATTTGTCTCTAATTCTGTTGTTCCTTTGTTCTCCTTCTCTAATAGAAAGTGAAACCTTGTGAACTTGCTGAGATTATCAGTTTGCACCCCGAGTCACAGTAGAAAACCGTGCTGCTAAAACCCCACCCCAGGGAGAGGGAGAGTTGCCTTGGATCCAAGCCAGGTTTTCAAGAAACTGCTCTCAAATGCAGAGCCAATAACAATGTTTGACTATTTTGGTCTTAATTAGTTGAAATGCTGAAGCTCAAAATAAATCAAAATACAACATTATCACCCCACACCAATGTATAAGTAAAAGAGACCAGAGAATGTTTTCTACTCCTTCTGCCACCCAACAGGTGTAATCTAAATAAAGTCACAACCAATCCAGAACCAGTATGTGGCTGCCTCTTAGGATTGTTGGAAGTATAACTTACTTTAATACAGGCCCTAACCTACTTTGAAAGAACGAATGATGATGTAGTTTAGGGAAAAGTTACAGGAAATATGTTCCCAGAACTAGATTGCCACTCTTCTGATTGGAATTACACATGCAAGTGTGGTCATTACAATGTCTGAGTCCATCCAAACACATCTACGGGTTACCAGTATTCTCACTGGTAATGTCATAAAGAATGTAATGAATTGGCCATGAATACTGTAGGGAGTAGTTTACAAACCCACACTTAACAGCCATCATGACTAACAGCCATTCAAACAATACTTAGTAAGACACTGTGTTGGTGTCACCTTGGAGTCTCTCATGGTGTAGACATTAAGACTGTATCTACAAAACACATACTAAGATTTAATTATTTCTTTGTGCTTGTTAGAATGGATCATACTTACTGCATTGTGCAGAGATTGGGAAAGAGAAGACAATATACCTAGAGTCCAGCCAGGAAAATATTATGCAAATGCCTTCTTACATCAAAACCTGTTAAAATGGCATAAGATAACAAGGGGGAAAATCTAAATAGTGCCTAACAAGCAACATTATATTTTTGAAAATGAGCAGAGTAGATAATCCAGAAATAATGATTAGAACCACTCTCTTTCTATGTAATGCCTTCTGCAGTTCAGCACTCAAGGCCAAGATCAAATCAGCCTGAAAGGAGAATCTTCGCAAATCTATGACCCCTTCAAGGTGAAGACCCAAGTCTAGTTTTTTCTTAGCCACAGTGACAAACAAATCTTTTTTTTATTTTTCTTACTATTGATCAAGCATTCTCTGAGTGGCTTTTGCTTACTTGATTCTTCATTGAAGCATGTTAAGGAAAATTCAACATAGCAGATCCCTTCCTTTGAACAGTGTATGTTCTAGTTGGGCTGCCAGGGTACATATTTGTGAAAAGCTCCATTGTAGTGTAGAATTATGTGTGATTAATCTCGAAGGGAATTGACTGTTTTTGCTCTGAAAATTCAGAGGAAAGAATAAGGACACTGGGGAATGGCCTTATTAGAAAATATGACATTATGGAAACACATGATTTGAGCTTTGAACGTTTGGTAAAACTGGGAGAGGTAGAGGAAATATTTTAGGTACATAAAAGAGAGTAAATCAGAAAAACACAATCAGGGAACCAAACACCCAGTGAATGTAAAGTCTGGAAAATAAGGGGAGACTCTACTAGGCAGCATGGATAAGAAAAACACATTTTGATTCCTTTGGACTTTTTACCTCAAGTAAAATCACCACATTCTGGTGAAGCAATTTGCAAGATTTAAATGAGATAGTTAGAAAAATAATACGAGACATTTTGACTGCAAGACAATATGAGCCAATGATGAGGTATGTGGCTATTTAAAGACTAACAAAATTTGAGTTACATTAATAGAATTATGGCACCTTGAAATCAAAAGAGTAATAGACCATGGTTAAAGAACTGCACTTAATTCCAGATATCACATTTTAGTTATAAACCAAATCCATCAAAAAGGAATCCAGGCAAGACATTGTACTAGAAACTGGTTTTATAATTAAGCAACTAGAAACTCTGTCTTCTGAGGAATGGTCGAGGTGTTTACTAGAAAACAGGTATCTCAAAATGTTTTGAGGGTTGGGGTGTCTGTGTGGCTCAGTGGGTTAAAGCCTCTGCCTTCAGCTCTGGGTCCTGGGATCGAGCCCCGCATTGGGCTCTCTGCTCAGCAGGGAGCCTGCTTCCTCCTCTCTCTCTGCCTGCCTCTCCGCCTACTTGTGATCTCTGTCTGTCAAATAAATAAATAAAATCTTTAAAAAAAATGTTTTGAGGGTTGTATATAGAAGAGGAACATAAATGGTAAATACCTCAAAGACAGTAAAAGAATGTGCTTCAGGCATCTCCTGGACTTCTATTCTCAATGCAAAGAACTTCTATTACTCAGAGCTATATAATGGTGATATCATAACTAGAAATATGATAGCTGAACTAAATGACCATATTTATCTGTGCCATACAAGGACTCCACGTTAGCTGGGAAATTTTCACTATATGGATCCTGAGGTCTTTCTTTCAACATACACTTTTATTCATATTTTAATTTCATCTATCAAACTATGCTCTGACAAATAATACTCCTTTGTGCAATTTTTATCAAGTGTTAAATTGTGTGGCTGACTTCCACAACATACACTTCCTACAGGATTATTAGGGACTCTCTTCACTAGAAATCTTCTAATGGTATTGGAGGACATTGTCCGTGTTTTCTCCACTTGGAAAAGAAGATAGCTTCTGAATTTGAACCAGGATCAACAAAGAGTTGGGTTTTTAATCATGCTATCTAGTACATATTTCGAAAGAAATTAGAAGTTTAAAATATGCAACTATCTTCCCGTCTTTGCATTTTTATGAAAAGGAGATTACACAATGGAGTTCTCTGTCAACTATAAATAAAATGTTTCCTTTTATCCCATTCATAAGACTTCCTAATAGTTGTTGAACTTGTTAGCTTAACTCCAACATCTTCAAATTCAAATGGTTTTATTATCATTATTGAAAACAGAACACCTATTTGTGAATTGGATAATCAAATAATGGCTATATGCATTAATGAAGCTATTGCATTAATTTAAAGTCATTAATGCAAATGCAAATGACCCAGGACTGCAAGTCTGAGTTTAATAGAGCAGCAGAATATATCCATCCAGTCAGAGGATGTTTGAATTTTCAGCCATACATGGATTGGAATCTCCATCCATCTATCACACATGGCTTCTGGTACCCAATTTTGCATCTTTTACATGCTACTCTACAGGTAAGATTCTCCTGCTTCGATTTTTTTCACTTTTATCTTCCTTATGAAGGTGTTGGCTTATGTTCCTGTGAATTAAGTTGTGCTGGTTTTCTTCCAGCTCATATGGTGACTTATAGAAAGAAAACAGTTGAGTTATTTGCATGACCTTTTATATTCATTTTGCATGAAATGAAATCATGTGCTTTTCTTGTAAAAGATACTAACGCCACTCAGCAGTGTATAGGGTTAATTGTTATTTTAATGAGAGTGATATGCAGCACTGGGTAAGAATATGATTCTAAAAGCTACAAGCTATAAAGGTCACATATCAGTGGAGTGGCAAGTTTTATGGCATATTGCTAAGAACCCGGTCCATTCTATGCTCACAATCATGTTATTCTTTGCCTAGTGCAGGCCATATGGTTTGACAGCATACTAGAATTTTTTACTAGAAAACATCGTATCTTAAAATCTTTCCAAATAACTCAATGTTCAACCATGAAATTATGTGATTGGAACAACTTTAGATGTAGACAGCATATCAAAGATTAATAGTTATACTAATAAAGTTATAATTCCATGATAGAAGTTGAGACTAGATTTCACTAAATATTTACAGAGACAATACCATTGGGTAACCACCATTGTCTGTATGCTTATAATTCCAAGCAGCACCGAGTGCTATAAAGACAGAGACTAGGTTTATGTCATAGGTAGTGACACTTACATGGTGTATCAGAGTTGGCTTCCCTGAAGAGAGAGCATTTGAACTAATACTGAGGTACTGAGGAGCCAGAAAGGTTAAGTTCAGGCAGAGGGAATAGTAAGTGCAAGGCCCGAAAATAGAACTGAAGTGTTCTGTTGGGAAAAACAAACAAACAAACAAAGAAAAAAAACGAACAAAGCCAGGGAGAGGAGAATATAATAGAAAGGGCAGGGAGTTGTTCATCTTGAAGCCTAGGAGGCCACTAGTACATGGGACATGGAGCTGGATTTCATTCTAAGGAAAATAAGAAATCATTGGTGAGGCCCAGGCAGGAACGTGACATAATTCAAAGTAACTGCTTCTATGGAGAAAGCACTGAAGTTGGCAAGAGTAACAGCAGGGATACCAGTTGGAAGCGTCTTGATGATGTCCAGCTGAGAGGTAATGGCACCTAAATTGAGCATCAGCCGAGGTGAAGGGCAGTGGACAGATGAGGGGTAAATTCTGTAGCGAAAGCAGAAAGGGCAGTGGCTGCATCGCCCAAACCAGGAGAGAGTTGCACCCCCTTACAAAACGAAATTCTGTGTGTCAGTCTTTCATCTCCTTTGACCTCTTGGACAAACTCTCAGGAGAGAAGACATGATTAAGAATCAACATTTCCCCCTCTGTCTTCAAACAGAATACAAGCAGAATCAGTCCAGAAAGATAGATATTTTCCTTGAAGAATAAGTTTGCTAGGGGACTCTGTGTCCACAGGAACCAGTTTCAAATGTCTCACTTCCATAAATTTTAAATTAACAGTTGGTGAGTTTAATGATCAACTGTAATGATTTGTACTTCAAGATCTTTGGGGAGATGAATTTTGCAGAAACTAACCTAGGAACGGCCATACACTCTGCAGGAACTAATAGAATATAAAAATAAGAGATACTGGGGCACCTGGGTGGCTCAGTCAATTGAGATTCTGACTCTTGATTTCTGCTCAGGTCATGGTCTCAGGGTCATGAGATTCAGCCACGTGTCTGGCTCTGTGGAGCCTGCTGAAGATTCTCTCTCTCCCTGTCCCTCTGCCCCCTCCCTGCTTTCTCTTTCTCTCAAATAAATGAATAAGTCTTTAAAACAAAACAAAACAAAAAAATAAGAGATACTTTAGCCACTGCTGGTAGGATGAAAAGGGCATCTTCCCTAGCTTGCTACAGGCAGGGTGCTGAGGAGTCACCTGCCTTTGCTCAGTAACCAAGAGATTTAGATTTGAAATCAGATGAAAAGATAACCATAACCACGAGGAGAGACTGATTGAGGCTCAGGCAATTGGCACAGAATTACTGACTGCTTGTTATGTAAGGATAATTTCATCTGCTTTTAGGCAATAAAGGAGAAAATCAGTCTCTGCTTTCGTGATTTGCCAATCTTCCTTCTGCACAGCCTGCTTAGCCATTGTCTGGTTACAGGAGTCTGAAGCATGAGTGAAAAATCAGCCCATTGCTGGTCCTTTCTGGATAGTGACGTTATCTACTCCACACAGGGGCTGTCACCGGCTTCTAACAGAGCCCTGTGGATGGGGGAGATAGGAGGCTATTGGACCCAAAACCTTGTTTCTTCTAATTCTTTCCTTTTACAAATGATTAAAGATAAGTTTCCTTTTTCTTTAACAGACTGAATCCAGGAACTTCTAATATGTACAGCTGACATTTTTTTTTTTTTTGCTTTGTTCCCCTCCCCACCTCCACAGATGTTTTCCCTGAATCCTTAACATCTTTTGTTACACTTCTCTTACCGATAGTGCTACTAGTAATGTCATGTTTGAATCATGGATTACCAAATCTTTCTGAGAGAATACAGATATGAAATGAAATGATGAGACTGGCCAGGTGTCCATGGGAATCTCCATTCTCAAAGACAGCATTGGTCTTCACCTCATTAGTAGAGGATTTGGCAATAATACCCTCATCCTCAGGGTTAGAGAGTCCATGGGCTAAGGAGTCATATATAGGTTTAAGCCAAAAAGTAAAGAAATGGCACAAGACCCCCCCCCAAAAAATGATCAGTTGCTAAAAGTATGGGACAGAATAGTTGTTTTCACGATAATGGGGACGGGTTGCCTGCTCCAAACCAGAATGCATGGCCTCACTCTCTTGGGATGCGGGTGTACTCCACTTCATACAGACATCGTCTCCTGATGTTTCTAGAGATCATCTTTCCCACAGAGAAGCCGCGACACAAGCTACTTTATTTGACCTTCGCAACTGCCAGTGTTTGGGCTGGAGCAAATGCAGTGACTTCTGGAATGATCCCTTCTAAGACAATCAGTGGTGCATATTGGAGCCAACTGATCAAGAACAAAGAGCTGGAGGATATGCCTACACACATAGATATGTGTATGTATACTTACATGCACCTACATACAAATATTTGTGTACATACACAGAGGCACATGCAGACACATATCCACATAGACGTGCAAAAAGCTTTCAGCATCTGGAACCCTTAAAAGCCAGAGGTCTAAGGAAGGGACACAAATAGGAAAAAGAAATAAGGGAGCATTATTCATCTCAACAGAGTCAACGTGACTTTTCAGAATTCAACTGCAAGATTGTGATAATATCCAAACTGAGATCTGAAAAGTCTTCATAAGCAGTTTGTATTTCCTGTGGAAATTCGCAGCTACGGGTGTGTTTACAATGTTCAACAGGCATTGTGACATCACTGACAGCACATAGCTCTGATTACTTTCCCTCTGTGTGACTGTCTTTGCCTCGGTTCATAGGCCTTCGCGATCCTACATTGTGTTCAAGGAGTGAGGAGGGAACTGAGACGGGTTCCCCTTGCCCCCCTTGTTCCCTTTGTTTTCCTTTGCTTTCTAGTACTTCCCTGCGCAGAGTTCTTTCATCCTAGCACTGGCCTCAATTTCCTGGAAGTTGGGTCTCTCCCGTTAGTCTGGGGGCTCCTGGAAAGCAAGGATTTTCTCATTTTGCCCCCTAATAAGACCTCGTGCAGTGTCTGGCGTGTAGTAGGATCTCAGTAGTTGCTAAATGAATCATATATTATACATACTAGTCAATGCTTTAATTCCCTCTGAATTCTTATTCTTAAAGACAGATTCATTTATTCACCAAAAATTATTAGCACATGCTATTTATGCTTGGTAGTTCAGAAGGGAAAAGAAAAAGGGAAAAAAAACCTCACTTGCCTTGGAAGATTTATTTACAGATTCTGTGTGTGAATATGTGTGTGTGTGTGTGTGTGCATAAAACACTGGGAGAATAGGCTGATGGGGCTTAAACATGGCTGAAATTTCATGCATTTTTTTGCTATAATAAAATTTATAAAATAACTTAATTTATATTAATTTGGATAATATGGCATATTTTCTAGACTTTGATTTTGATCATCACCCCCCAAAGAGAAGTTCTTATATTTTTGTTTCTACTAACATAACGTCATGATTTCATTACGGGGTAGAAATCAGGTAGACTACACTTAAAACGGACTTGGGGCTTTTTAAAAGAAAGTTACATGGTTAGGGTTGTTGTTTGTTTGTGTTTTCTCATTTTATGCATCTTGCTCATCCCTGGTCCCTGTGGGCAGCTGGAAGGAAAGGTCAGGTTACTGTCAACTGTGAGAAACGGCTGTTTCAGAAATGTTTCCAACTGAGATCTCCCAGGAGATGTCACACCTTGACATGTGAAATAAGGTCTTAAGGAGTTGCCTTTAAAATTCCTATATAAATATGCCATGTGATTATATGCATTTGGGTCTTATGTTTGTATGAATATGTGGAAGTATGCATGTTACGTATGTGAGAGCATCAAATCTGTGCATTTTGTGTGTGTGTGTGTGTGTGTTCTTATGTGTCATGGGTAGAGTGCATCTTTGTGTGTGTTGTATTGTGTTTATTATATGTATGTCTATGTATTGTGTTTAGTTGTGCATTCCTTGTAGGTAAGTGTGAGTGTGTGAGTGTGTGTGTGTGTGGCGGTTCTGGTTTTTTTTTTTCAATCTATAGTCACGGAGTGAAAGAGAAAATGTGTCATTATCTGCAGAGAATACAGCCTCAAATTAAATAGATTAAAAACAACCTTTCTGAGGCTGTCAGAGAATATGTTGAAGGGTTTTCAAAAAGGGAAGGAAATCTCTTGGGCAACCATATCTATATTTGCATTGCTTGTTTCAGAATAAAGACCAAAAAAAACCAAAAAACCAAAAAACCAAAAAACAAAAAGAAAGAAAAACCAAACACATCCACGCCACACGCTCCTGACACAGAGTCACATTTTGAAAAGTGCTGGCTGGTAGCACCTCGGTGATGTGCCTGCCTGTGACATTTTAAGATCACAAATTGCTGCTAGGAAACACTCCCTCTTTTCATATTTACACTTAAAAAACCTTTTCTTCTTAATGGTTAATTAGGTCACTAATCAAAAGAAGCTCTTAAGAGGAAAATGAAATGTTGACATTTTGCAATTATTTGCTACTGTGAATAATACATAAACATACTACTTATGGAGAAAGTGGCTTTCAACCTCTTTTTCTGCCATGAGAGCTCCCGCTGACAGCACAATCCCTCTGCGTTGGGTCACAGACTGACACATGACGTCTTCCCCTGCTTGAATTCTCTTTGGGTCATTTATGTGTCATTATACTGTGCTTTTCCAAAATACAGCATCACTGGTTAAGTGTGCGTATGTGTGTGTGTGTGCACACGTGTGTGTGGGGTGGTGTGTATTGTTCTTGTCTATTTCCAGTTGTATCATGAATGTTAATACACTGGCATAGCACTAATTACTTGGAGTAGAAACTCCTTTAGAAATCAGTTTAATCAGAAATAGAAAATAGATAATAGATAATCTAAGAATTCCAATAACTCAGTCCTGCAGCAAGCTTTTCCTGAGTTTTTCAGTACCAGGATTCTGACAAGCACTAGTAATATGAAGATGGCTAGGACACAGTGTCTATCTTTCCAGGATGAGGGGAAGAGGACACACCCAGGCACACTCTGGGACTGTCTTGGAAACATACATAAAGTATTTGGCTTCTCGTTTTGTTTTTCTTCTGTACTTCAAATGACCTTTTCTTCCACTTCACCTCAATCATATAATCCCTTTGTCAAAACCGTCACCAATAAGTTCACCCTTCTGAAATCTCAACTTGGAGCATGACCCTCTCTAAATCCAACCCTCTCTTGTTGCAGCTTAGCTGCCCTCAGGACTTGCCACCAGTATGCTGGACAGCCAGGACCTGCCGCCCACAGTTCTTACCGCCATCTCTACCACCACCCAGCAGTGTCTGTGTCTTTCCCCCTCTTCGCTTGAGGGAGTAGTTATTACATTTAAGGGCCCACCCTTACCCAGTGGAACCTCTTCTTAACTAAACGGATTATCCACCTGTAAAGACTATTTCCAAATAAGGTCACATGATGAACCTGAAAATGGGCATACATTTTGTGGGCTCACGATTCAACCCACTACAGCAGTGACTGAGTTCTAAGGGAGACACACACACATTCACAAACATGAGCTCATTCAAACCCTCGAAGACCAAATATTCTCATTTTCAAAGAGGGGTATTGAACTTGCTCATTTTCCTCATTGAGTGATCAAGAATATTCACATGCAACATTGCGATGGAGAATAGTTGCTTACTACAAGGATCTGTACACATAAATCAGGCACTTTTATTATATGGAAAGCATCTTGAGATATATGATGTTTTGGAATATGTTCTTATATGCATAAATAAGAAGTGAAACAAAATATTTCTGCAAGCAAAATTTTGGGTGCAATTCATGGTCCTAAATTGCATCTCCGATTTCTAGTATATTTTCAGATATATATTAATTATCAATGTTTTATATAATAGGAAAGGTTTTTAAGATTATCTCTTATACTCCCACATTTTGAGAAATCAAATTACGTGTCCAAGTTTGTCCAGCCCATTGGCTACAGAATGAGAACCCAGTCCTTACTTCTAGGTGAAATTAGCAGCTAATATGAGTCAAATGATCTGATTGGCTCATAATCCTTAGACTCTCCTCTTTATAGACATTCTGCTGCAGATGGTGCCTTAAATTAGAAGGCAGCAGGTAAACACCAGAGTGAAACAGGCTGGTTAGAATTCAGCTTAGGTATTGTCTAGTCCCTTGACAGTACTCATGTTTCTTAATTTCGCCCAGATTTGGTTTCCTCAGCTATAAAATGAGAACAATATTCATTCAGAGAGTTAAAGTAAATATTATTCGTTTAAAGTTAATGAATCACTTCTAACTTTATGTATTTATATGCTACATTTATTAACTTGACATACACCCACAGCCTCCAGGAGATGAACTGTATATAAATACAGACACATGCGCATGGGATCGTGTGGCCAAAACTCACACTCAGTAAAGGAAATATGAGGATGAGGCTGATGACATGATCTAAATAATAGACAGATGACCCCGTTTGGGGGAAGCAGGTACAACATGCTTTTTTCTCAAAGGATTAATGGAAAGCAGTGTAATTTGACCTTGCTATGTCCTTTGCTTATGCCATGTAGTAAAATCTGCTCAACAAATCTTGATAACAAAGATCACAGTTTTACGATGAAAACATGAAGGCTCAGACATTTAAATAAGTTGCCCAAAGCCACAGACGTAATATGTGCTGAAGATGGATTTCGAATAGAGATCTGAGGGCCCAGGTTAGGCTCTGTCTTGGAGCTGATATACACAGACTATAAAATATTTAGAGATGCAGAAACTAGAACTGGAGTATCAGAGAAGTGGTTTAGGAAGCCCAACTGACATCTAGCCACTGACGGACGAGTCCGTGAATGCACGCTTCCATACCAGGTATGGCAGTTTCCGGACACCTTCCAAGCTCAGCTACTGCCTCCAGTCTGCCTCTCAGGATGACTGCTTGATTAATGAGTTTCTGTTCATAAAGCCTTCTGACGAGGAATATGCACCATGGCTATAAGTGGTAAGTCATATCATTGTTTGGATTGGCATTGAGACATGCCGGCAAAATCTCTATCCCTGTGGCTAAGGAAATGGAGGGATAATATAATCAAATCTGTGGATTCATACACGGCAAGCCTGTAGGCTTATCGTAGGTGGCCACTTTGAGCAGAAGTCAGTTGGATTCCTGGCTAGATGTTATGTGTTCCAGTTCCCTATGTTTATTAAGTATTTTCAAGATTGTATCTTAACCTAATCCTTTCCGAGTCTTTGGAATTCATTCTAGTTTAGCTCACCGATGAATGAAACACAGCAGAAGTTAGAGAAAATGCCGGTGCGTTGGTTTTCTCTGAATATTTTTGATTTGGGGCAGAATCTGAGCAGGAAGAATAAATTTCAAATATCTGCGAGATATGGGGAAAAGTATATAAAAATTTAGGCATAACCTCTTGCGTGTGAGTCTCAGTAAAGAACTTACAAAGGAATATTGTTTATTTACTAGGCTTTCAGTGTCTCAAGGTATATAGCTAAAGGTGCACCTATTTTTATTTGCCTTCCTACCTGTCTGAAATTTCTAAGAGTGCTTCCTCCCAGCTCCAAGATATTAAATTGATTTTTTAAAAAGTTTTAGTCAGTGTTTTTTTTTTAAGATTTTTATTTATGTATTTGACAGAGAGAGACACAGGCAGGAGGAGTAGGAAAGGGAGAAGCAGGATCCTCCCTGAGCAGGGAGCCCGACGTGGGGCTCAATCCCAGGACCCTGGGATCATGACCTGAGCCAAAGGCAGCTACTTAATGACTGAGCCACCCAGGCACCCCCTTTTTTTGTAGGATGTTAAACAACTTGTTTGATTTGATTTGAAGCACAGTAGACAGTCCAAATGAAAGTTGGGCTATTGGTTTATATTTCTAGAAATCAATATATATTTTTTAAAGATTTTATTTATTTATTTGACAGACAGAGATCACAAGTAGGAAGAGAGGCAGGCAGAGAGAGAGGAGGAAGCAGGCTCCCCGCTGAGCAGAGAGCCGGAAGGCAGAGGCTTTAACACACTGAGCCACCCAGGCACCCCTAGAAGTCAATATTTTTAATTATGCGGGGGTTTTTCAATAACCTTCAGATTTGTGTACAACATATATTTCCAAAGAAATAGTCAGAAGTACTTTTGCAAAAAATAGTATGCTAGCTTATAAGGCCAGTCTTGAAATTTACCCATTTATTCATTCATTCATTAGATTACTATTTCTGGAACAACTATTATAGATGAGAGATGGTGGTAGAACTAGGGGGTCTGCTACAGGTAACAATGCACAGAAAACTTAGGAGTTTCTTCAGAGCCCTCTGGAGACAGGCAAGCATGTTCTCATAACATTGTCTCATAGACTGCATCTCCCAGGTGTCACATGACTAGGACTCACAGAACATACACGTAAAGAAATGTAAAGGATTCACTAAATGAGGTTGTGGGTTGATATTTTAGTCCTTACGTTTCTGTGCGCCACCTGTCTCAGGGTCTAACATGGCACCATGAGTGAATTGTAACTTCCTTGATCTTAAAGAGGATCAGGAAGAAAAATCTTAAAGGGGATCTAGCCTGCAAGATCATTTTCACGTAGAGTACAAAGACCTTTTGACAGAGTAGAATAAGCAAGGACTGAGCCCCTCTCCCTGCATCAAACCTTGGATGCACACACATAAACACACGTGCATACTCCTGAGAACGTAAGTGTAGACTTGTCAAAAGGACACAGTACTTAGTAAATACAAAAGAGAAAAATAATGCCACGGTGGGACAACCTATTGGACATCACGTAAATCGAGAGATCGAAGGGAACAAATCCCCACCGTGTGTACGTGGAAGGATGTGATGAGAAGGACCAGGCAGGTTTGCTTAGCAATGACAGACCTGCCAAAAGGATACATAACCTGAATCTAATCACAAGGAAACATCAGAAAAATCCAAATTGATGGCCACTGTACACAATCACTGGCCTGTAATCTTGAACAGGGCCAAGGACATGGAAGTCAAGGGCAAGCTTTCATGGAGCCATCTCAGGCTGAATGTGACTAAAGGGTTATGGCAGCAAAATAGGACACAACATTCTGAATGAATCCTTATAGGACATTTCTGGAGCAATTCTAGACACTTGATTGCGTTCTGAGGATTATATGGTAGTCCTACAGCCACGTTAATTGCCTAGTTTCGATGGGTGTGTTATGATTATGTAGGATAAGGGCTGACAAACTTTTCCCATAAAAAGGGGAAAAGTACATGTTTTGGGCTTTAGGGCCCACATGATGTCTATCATAACTACTCAACTCTGTCATTGTATAAGGGAAGCCAGCATATACAATAGGTAAACAAATAAGTGTGCCCCGTCCCAGTAAAACTTTACAGAACGGGCACTAGATAGGACTTGGTCAGCGAGCCAGTTTGCTGACTCCTGATTTCTTTCTTTTTTTTTTTTTTTTTAAAGATTTATTTATTTGACAGACAGAGATCACAAGCAGGCAGAGAGGCAGGCAGAGAGAGGAAGAAGCAGGCTCCCCACTGAGCAGAGAGCCCGATGCGGGGCTCGATCCCAGGACCCTGGGATCATGACCTGAGCTGAAGGCAGAGCTTTAACCCACTGAGCCACCCAGGTGCCCCGACTCCTGATTTCTTCATAGGAAATATACAAGAAAGTTTCCGGTTGGTATTTGTACATTAAATCAACAACATTCTATCAAATGACTCAAGAAAACAAAAGGCATTGTACTGTGCTTGCAATAATTTGAGAGGTTTCAAAATCAAAATACGTAGATACAGAAAAGTGCTCTATCTCAAACATACGAGACACCTGTAAAGATGGTAAGTCTTGGAAACTTAAAGTAGCCGATGATTAAATGTGTAGCTCTAATGAAGGTGATAAAGTTAGTGTCAAAACTGACCAGGAGCACTTCAAATAAAAATGCTCATATAATTTGATAATATGAAACTGCAATATTTCCAAAGAAACACATTTTACAATATGTAACATTAAATGCACATGTAATACTAAACTTTAATCAATTAGACAGTTTTAAGTAGACAAATGAATATTACAGCAACATCTCTAAATGTTTACTTTTGATTATTTAAATTGAACAAAATGTTTTATTTGGCTTTTCTTTTTCATTGAGAAAACAAGGAATGTAGCCACGTTCAGGTTTGCCTGATAATACTGTACATGAATGGTATCTCCCTTTCATGTTCTGTTGAAGCAGTCAAGAGGAGCAGAAATGTCAAGCTTTGGGACACTGAGCAACTTATCTAATAATTCTTTTCCTTTTTTTTTTTTTTAAGATTTTATTTTTTGACAGAGAGAGAGGGAGAGAGCAGAAAGACAGAAAGATACAGAAAGACAGAGAAAGAGCAAGAGAGGGAACGCAAGCAGGAGGAGTGAGAGAAGGAGAAGCAGGCTCCCCGCTGAGCAGGGAGCCTGATGTGGGGTTTGATCACGGGACCCTGGGATCATGACCTGAGCTGAAGGCAGAGGCTTAATGACTGAGCCCCCAGGCTCAGTCCTTATCTAATAATTCTAAGTTTCAGTTTCCTCAGCTATAAAATGAAGTTACCATGTATATGGAAACAAATGGTCATTTTTTGCTTAACACATACATATGCTCAATTAATATAAGCTTCCTTCTACCTCTTTCTCTTACATTATTTAAATTTAATTGAATGCTTTCTAATAGCATCAGTATGCTAAAAAATGCTACAGATTGTGGAAGGTAGGAACTTTTTACACTTCTTCCTAGAAACCCACATGGTATAAAGTATAAAAATTGGAGCAGGCAATTGGTAAATATTTGCTGATAGACTGATCTAGTGAATTTCTCTCAAATTTTCTCTCATTAACCCCTTCAATATATGTTCCTTTTTCATGTTGTCATTATCCTATACTGCATATTTGACCATTTCAGGAAAACACTAAATAAGCAGAATAGATTTATGTTATTTTAATAAATTAATTTTACTTTATTTCTATCATGTCCTAGGTCTTGGGGTATAGCATAATTAAAAAAAAAAAAAATCACAACCTCTTCTTAGGAATGTATCCTTGTCAAAATCCCTACCAGCCTCCCCACAGCACCATACATATCATACCTCTTAATATATAGCTATTTCAAATTAAAATAAAACACAGTTCAATGATATAAACATAGAGGCACATGCATGCATGCGCACAAACACACACACACACACACAGTGGAAAAAAACATGCCCATTGAAACATATGCATTTTACAAATCATGTAACCTACTATCTCATAGTTAAACTATAATTGGGCTCTTAATTCTGTTCCTTATACCAGGACATTGTCTATTACTTCTATTGAAATAATTGGGTCTCTTTCATTGGGAAGATTTTCTTAAAGGAGAACATCTGATCACTCAAATTCATTAAGATACAGTAGCAATGGCCTCCAGTAGCCATAAAGATTAATTGATTGACATTTTCATTAAAACAATTAGCTTTTAAAGGAGCTATTTGAAGTATTGATGGCATTTCCCAGTATGAGTACCCAAAAACTAAAGCACCATTAAAAAAATTAATTTCGCAAATCCTTTAGTTAATTGTACATCTATTATGTGATCAAATATGGAGGTCCAATGAGTTCTGCATAGAAATTATAGAGGAGCATGCAGGCCACCAGGAAAGGTAAGGCATATGCAAGTCACAAACACAAGAGCAGCTACAACACAAAATAATCCGTGATCAAGGTTTTAAAAATGGTATGCAGTATTCAAGGATTTCAGAGGAGAGAGATAATCTTGTTCAATGGAGGTGATGGGAAAACCCTGAGGGCTGTTGCCTCTGAGTAGGAACGAGGAGCTATTAAGTCTGTAGATCTGTACTTACACTGGTTTCCCGCAAGTGACTTATTTTATTTCCTTTGAATTCCTTATTTGGATCACACAAGGAACTTTGCCCATATTCTTGAAAGTATCGACTTGTGTTTTGGGCAATGTTTCTTATCAAAGCAAGCATGCTAACTAACTTTCTACCCTCCTCTACGATGTTAGAAATAATTCTGTATGAGTGATTCCAGGTATCTACATTCAAGTCCATGCCATTCTGGGCAACAATAGTCTGGATAGAATCCTACAAAAAAATTCTAAGTGACAACGCATTCACACTCAATTTCTTCTTGCCTTTTCTCAGGATATTTGAAAGTAATCCAAGTAATACCAACCCTTGCACACTCATGATCCTGCGTGCTCCTTCTGTCTCTCTCATAGCTTCTGAAATGGTCAGCTTTTCCCTCCTACTGTGTTCCCCCTCCAATGGAGGGACGCAGTCATCCCTCCTTTATCTGAGTCAGAATCATAAACCACACTCCAGTTTCCTGCTTTGACAATACCCCTGCCCCTCAATTAGCCAAAAACTCTTCTCAATTCTGCCTTCTCAATATCAAAAATCTGTTCGCTTGTCTCCTTTCTCAGACTACCACTATTTTGGCCAGATCATCCCCACATCTTTTTCAGGTTATGAATTATTTTCTCCAACCTGCCTCTTCGCTTCCAGACTTGCCTCCTTCTAAGTCGGCTTCTCCGGTTTGGTAAGGACAATATTGATATGTCAGTACAATTTTTCTAAAGTTTGCTATGGACTGTAGACCTCAGAATAACTTTCAAATTTCTGGCTATGATATAGGCAGCTCTAGTTCTGCTTAATTTTTGCCATTTGCCTCCTTGAATATTGTACTCTGTCCTCTATGAAATACCTTTTGTTTTCTCGGGGCCTGTATCTTTCCTTTGGTCTTCATCCAAGATGGTGCCTCTGCTGGAATGACCAGTTGTCCTCCAAACTTCTGACTGTGGCTCTTCCTTCCCACAGATCCTCCTCCAGCTTCGTTCTTGTTGGATGCTATGCTCCTTCTTTGGGTTCCTTTGGAATTCTCTCTATATTTCTATCAGACCACTAACCACAATGCACTGTAATTGCCTATGGGTATCTCTTTTTCTTGAAAGATCCTAAGTTTCTTAAAGGAAGCTGTTAGGCCTTTTATTATTATTATTATTATTATTATTATTATTATTATTATCATTATTATTATTTTAACCTGAATAGATGGGCCTGTGCAGAAACTCTTGAGAGACTCCCCAGGACCACTCATAGAGCCTGACACCTATGAGGCACTCAAGAAATGTTTAGAGGAGATGCTAGTATTTTAGTCAATGTTCTCAAACCAGAGGGACTCCAGTGGTACATTTCCTGATAACTTGAGTTCTGACTTTAAAAGGAAATTTAGGAATATTCAATACCAAATTTCAGCAGATCACATTTTATTATGATTATGTATGCATGACTATTTAATGATCCCCAAATATGTTATGAGTGTCTTCTCCCAGGGTAAGAGTTCTATCATACTAAAACAGTCGATGTTCATTAAATGTATTAAATGAGTAGCCACTCAGTGTGGAATGCTGAAACAGAATTCTATTAATTTTTAATCTCATTGTTCTGTTGGTTTGCATTATTTTTTTGGCTCTGATCAGAAAAGAAAAGTAGCTAGCTATGCGTACAAATTTAACTTACAGTGTTGAATTCACAGACCAATTTAGGATAACATAAATGGGGAGTTAAAGCAAGCTATAGTTTGGATTGAAGGCAAAGGGCTGTGCCCACCTTATTCATTTAAATAATTCTAGATGCACAGTCTAGCTACAAAGCCTAAAGAGAAAGAAACTTGGTCTCCTTAGGGGAAAGTATATGGTGATAGACTTTGCAAGGATATTAAAAGTAAACAAGTCTGTGTCCACCAGAGGCAACTAGGACTCTGGGTGTCTTTCCTAGAAAAAGGCATAAAAAACTAAAACTAAAAAGCATTAATTTTGAGTCTCAGATTCACCCCTTATTAACCTTTTCCCCTTCCTGAGCCTCAGTCTGAGAATAAAGAAAAGACAAATGTCATGGGGTCGTCATGAGACATAACACATGGGAATATGAAAAAAAATTTTTTTTAAGCATTAAAATGCTTTAACTACATTAAAGTTGTATTCTATAACACAACAGTTCTTAGAGCTGCCTTATGTTTTTGTAACACATGCAACATGTGTATATTTCTTATTTATTTGAGGGCAGGAACTAGCAGTTGTCACTGACCAGAAAATACAGTGGACTGCAATTTAAGAATTTTGAATTCTGTGATAACCAGTGGTAAACATTATGTGACTTTGGACAAGTCACTAAAACTCAATAAGATTATGTCCTCAAGGGTCAAACAAAGATTCCCCCCATTCTCATGCTCCAGGAACCTGTGTGTTTATTTCCCAATGAGTCTACTACCTTTTTCTCTTCTGTTGTCAGTTCAGCTTTAAGGCAAATCTAATCCAGGAAATCATTTAGTCAGAGTAAAGGACAGAGACATAAGAGACAGGAAGTAAGAAAATGGATTGTGTTTCCTAAATGCAAATTATAAAATTATAGGTCACAAAAAATTAGTTTTTACTCCACTTCTCTCAAGCCCATGAAAGCACTCACCACCAGAACAGTTGTAACAGCTTGGCAGCAGCAGCTGCCTTGGAAAAGGAAAACTAGAGAAATGAGTCATTCTTAATGATTTTTGCCAATGAAGTATTAACTCAAAATATAGCTAGACAGGGCAGGGAGAGCAAATTTTCCCTTGGTTAGAATGTTGTCAGTGACCTAGAAAAAAAGGACACTTGGAACTCCACCAGTACCAGTTAAATTAAGAACAAAACAAAACCAAAGTTCTCATCTAACATTAAAAGCCAGTCAGTGAACAGCAACAAACACACTAAAAAATAATAATAATAATAAACAAAAATTCATATATTAGATGCTGCAGGGACACAGGGTGCTGGGGATAGTATAAAGAAGTCTAAGATCATCTCTTCTCTCAACAAATTTATCATCTAGGAGAGAAGGGAGAGATGCACATAGATGGTTCTGAGTCACAGAGGAGGATCAATATCTCTCTAGCCCCCACTTGGCTTGATGTTGCAAGCTGCCAGATCTTTGACCTGGATAGATATAGTAGTTGCACATCTGGTAGATCTTGATTATCCCAGAGTTGTCTACCTCCTTAACCCCCTGCCACGCATGTGTTCAGCCACAGCAAATTCGCCCAGCCAACAAGAGCCCCGTGGAATCCTCTGACCATTTCAACTTGGGTCTTCACATGCCTTATTTTCATCCACTCTTAGGATTCCTGCTCTAGGATGTGAGGCTGGGCTGTGGAAAGAAGAGAGAGCTGGGGGAAAGAAGAGAAATGGGTCCTGATTATCTACTTGTTGCCCTTTTCTCTGACATTGTCTTGTTTCCCTGACCACAGCCTAGTTCTGCCAGATCTGTTTCATTTTCTGCATGATTTCATCTAGATGGGCATTTCAAGCTGTGATTTCCAAGTTTGATCTCCCATTGTAGACCCTGCTATTGCTAAAAAAGAGGCTTTAAAGTTCAAAGTGAGTTGGAATGAGCAATGTCTTAAAAGTTTGTATCTTTCTGATCCTTCTCTGCTGTTGGCTGCTTCAAAGAATGTCAAATTATTATACATTGTATAGCAAATATCTCCAATGGGCATTCTTTAAAAATGCACTCAGGAAATCAGTCTTCCAGCTCAGAGGTTTGATGGTGAAACCTCTTGTTGTTGATGTGAAAAACTCATTCTGTGAGCAGAACTTCAGCGGCACGCATTTCTCCCAAAAGGCTCCCAGCTCATTATTCTTGTCCTCAAATAGTGACTGGGGTGATCTGATTGTTTCCAGATTATTTGAGGTAACAATTGGACTGTTTCATCCACATGCGCTGTATTCGCCACCCTCCTCAGACGCCAAAATGCCCTGAAGATGCTTTTGTGTGCCCTCCCTATTCAATCCTGGGCATGTCTATAAAGCAAATGAAACAATTAAATCTTCTTTAACAAAGCATACATATTCACCAGCTCTTACTCTTCCAGAATTCTAACCACAAACCATTCTTGAGGGAGTACTAAGTTCCTCTGGATCTGAGCTAACTAGATAAGTACTAAATTACTAGATAAATATTTTTATATAATTTGGTGAACAATGATTTTCCACCTTTTTAGGGCTCTAAAATCCACACTTAGGAGAGTTTTGGAAATATGTGCACAAAGGAGAGTGATTAACTCTATAAGATTAAACAATGGCTTACTTTTGTAACTTGCATCACATTAAATATTTAAATTTAAGTGTGCCTCATTGGATATAATTTATAAGCAACTTAGACATTCAACATCATATTATGATTTGCATGTAAAGTTAAATTCCCTAATTGGAAAAAGAAAATATTTCACAAATGCTGAGATTGCAAGCTGATACAAGCAAAAGCCAACAAACAAAAAAGCAAAAATAAAAATATGCTTTAAGTGGATATCCAGAGAAACCTCATTACTGCAGATCTAACATATTTTAAACACGACTACACAGACGCTGACAACGCTGAAATTGGTCGGGGCAATATCTAACAATAAGGCCATGTATCTTTGAATGCAGTTAACATAAATGAGGTCACTAAAGTAGAAGGAAAATAGGTACCTCCTCAAAAGTAAATTATTTCAAGCATTTAGAAAATTATCAGCACGTGTATTTTTGAATGTTTGTACAAGTAAAGCACTAGTTAGAATATTTCTTCTCTACGTTTAAAGAAAGTTCTTCGATCTGTTGGCAAACATGAAAGCAAATGGACTCCTGAAAAAAATTAGCACAATGTTTCATGGTGATCTGAGCTAAGTAAATTATTTTGTGATTTTGATTTAGTACCAACTATATGAACACTTAACACAATAATTGAGATCACCAAATGTTCCTCTACTGCTTCAGAGAAATTAATTTGGCCTTTTTGTGCTTGTTTGTTTGGTTGATTTTTGAAGATGTTTTATGGTTACACCAATAGTGCATTGTTCAAAGTTGCACCAGTTTTTTTCCCCCAGACTAAACTGCACCCAGGCAATAACTTTTGTAAATCCCAGGTAAACTTTACAACCCCATCTCAATGTTTGTGCTGAGGAAATCTGCTCTCATTTTAATATTTTCTTTAATAAAACATTACTCATTTCTTTTTCTTGCTGTGGACTTATTTGCAAATGAATGGAAAAAAGTTCTCTTTCCTCCTAGGATGTATAAAAAAGTACAAGTTTCCCCTTCCATCTTCCATGTCTAATTATGTTTAGAGTTCCTTCATCCCTGGGGAAAATTCACATCTTTTTGTAATTCTGAATTATAGGAATAAAAAAAGTGCAAACACAAGTATGAAAATCCTCTAACATTGATTTATAGATATGATTGAAATAATACTGTTGGATTATCTGTAGGGTTGTGGGGGCTGACGCTTCTAGGGGAAGACGCTGGTGCCAGCCTGGGAGAAAGCTGGCTTCCCAGAGGCTGGAAAGGGAGAGGACGGTGGGTTCTGTGATTGACCTTCATGCTCCTGCTGATAGACCAAGCTCCCAGTCACAGCAGGATGTGGGCAGAGATGCCTGGGCCCTAAGCATTAAGGATCATGGCCTTAGGAACTGCAGTGAATAAGGTGACTGCCTCCACTTTCTATCAGACCATGAGAATAGAAAAAAAGAAAAACAGGCAAAAAATTTACATTCCTAAGAGAGAGTTCTCAGAGCTGGATATGATTTTATTCAAAAAGGTAAGAAACGTGACATTTTGTTCGTGATGTGCATAATTATGGAAAACATACCTGTTACCAAAGTACTATAAAATAAGAAACTGTAATATAAAAGTTCTCTTCCTTAGAAAATATACAAGAGTAGTTTGGCCAAGCCTTTTGAGTTATTAAAACAAGTTTCTATTGATTTATTAAAGATGGGATTAGTGCCTAGAAAGTATTACAGTATTGCAATAGTTTTTTTAAAATGCTGCTTTGACCCAGTTTTAAGGCTGTGGTTAGAAACTGGTTAGTTCCCCTTCTTGAGTAACCTATTTAATGCACACCCTAACCACCTCCCATGCCAGGATGTCACATGCTGGGCCACAATAAACCTACCCTCAGCACCCCAGAGCCCTGTATGAGAACCAGGGACAACCCTTACGCCTGAGAACCCACTCCAAACACTCCAGTTGTCACTCCCAACCCTCCTTAGCCTGCCTCACCCATTCATTCCCACAGGAACCACAATGAAGGCTCTTGCCCACGGTCCCCTCTCTTTCTCTGCTTCATGACTGACCCTTGTGCTTCCCTGGATGGCTCTGGTAGCTGTTGTCTCCTCAGAGAACTCTGAGTAACAAAACTGTAAAACTCTTCCTTTCCTTCTCCCTCCACATGCATCTGGCTTCACTCCATCTCACCCCAGGTAATATAGCTAAGACAAGCTCCTTGTGCACTTTCACATTCACCTCCAAGCCCATTTCCCTGTGCATCTGAGGCCAGGAAATGGGGTCAGGGACCTATTTGTTGGGTCCCAATGAAGCTTCCAAATAATTACTTTTTCTTCTAAAAATTCCTTCTTTTTAGAAACAAACAAAATAAAGTAAATTAAAATTCCTTCTCTTTTGAAGTCCTGCTGCTTGAGTTGACCATCCTTCATTGCACCTTATTTGAAAAACATTGCCTCCAACTGTACTCTTGATTCTCTTCTTCACTCCGAGTCCTGTCATTATTCTGGGTGACTTCAACACCCATGTGCCTATGTATTCCACTCTAGCATTCTGCTTCATGTTTGTTCTTTGACTGGCATGTGCTTATTGGTCTTCACATTTATTATTCTTCAACCTCTTGGTCCCATACCCTCATGAATGTGTTCCCCTTGTACAATCAGTTCTAAAGATCAAAAGTACAAAATCGGTTTCCTTACGTTAAAGTCAACAGGACTGGATCCTTCTAAAGGTTCTAGAAGAGGATCTCTTTTCTTGCTATTGCCAGCCTCTACAGATCTCCCAGTTCTTTGCCTGTGATCTGTTCTTCCACCATCAAAGCCAACAGTGTACCATTGTCACATTCTGTCACTGACTCTGCTTCTGTCATCACATTGTCTTCTCTTTAACTTACCTTAAAATGATTGAATTTGGGAGTTCCAGTTCTGGGGAAACTGGGGTAAAAAGATCCCTTGCAATCTCTACTGTTGAATACAACTATCCATCCTAGATAAACTTTATGGAATAGCCATCTGAGGACTTGCAAGGTAAAAGATAACAGGTCAGTTCGTGAAGGAACCAGGAATTCAAAATTCCACTGAGCTGGTGAGAATCTAACATCACTCCACATGATCTCAGAAGCATCCTGAAACTGAGAAGTGTACAATAGGTGTGGACAGAAAAAAACTTCAAAATCAGCACTCACTTTTGGCCTGAGGAACCAAAAAACAGCTCTTAAAGGTAAAGTAGGTGAGAAGAAAGTAGCTGGTGCAGAGCAGAGATCATCTATTTAACATTATTTTTTTTTTTGTTATTTTTATCTTTCTTTATAAGGAAATGTCAGACAGGTATCTAAAACTCAGAGGAAAGACAAATGTTCTCTTTGATGAGAAGAACTATGGTCCCAGAGCATAGATCAATCATCACCACCCCCTCCACCCCTGCCTTTTCTTTCTGTCTGCCAACTTCCCACTTGGACCTGGATGCAGATACAGGCTCTGGGAATACATGACAGAGCAAGGAAATTAAGGCCCTGCTGCCTGGCTGGAGAACAGGGAAGGAAATACCTAGGAAATGAGAAAATATCAAGGAGAATGCAGTAAAAATGATGCAGAAAATGACCTCATATTCTTGCATTTGAGCACACAAGTTCATCTCTGAGTTTGTTCATGAAGGAATTAGACTGTAAACAGCCCACCACAGCCTTTGGAACTGAGGAACAGAGTAGGTCTCTACCCATGTCTCAGGTTGGCTACTGGTTGTGTACATCAGGGTCTGACAAGAATAACAATGCAAGTACTTTTAAAAAACTGAACTGACATTGGAACCAAGCCCATAAAAGTCAGATTAGAACTTATATCTTGAATGTAACGAGGCCAAATGTGTGCTACAATAAAACAAATCAAATCAAAAGCACAACAACGTTTGTTATAGGATTAAAACAAGACCCAGACTACTGTAATTGTCAAAATGTTTAGTAAACAATTATATTGTTTGGCATACAAAGAATAAAGAAAATCTCAACTCACAAGAGAAAAGACAACTAACAGATAACAATCCAGCAATGACAAGATATATACTTATTAAAAAGAGGCTTTAAAGCATCTATTATAAGCCTACTCCAGGAAGTAAAAACAGACATTCTTAAATTAACAAAAAGACTGTCTCCATAAACAATAGATGAGATAAAGAAGAACCAAATGAAAACTCTAGAACAGAAAAATACAATAAAGAAGAGAAAATTCCCTAGATGTGCTCAATAAAGAACAGAGCTGACAGAGGACTCAATAAACTTGAAGACAGATCAATAAAAATGATCCAATCTAAAAACAAAGAGAAAAATTAATAAGAGTGAAGAAAGTCTTGGTGACCTGTTGGACAATACCAAAAGTTCTGGTGTCCATATCATTGCAGTCCCAGCAAGAGAGGTGAAAGCACAAACAGGCTTAAGATAAAATGTATGACAACGTCCCAAATTTGATGAAAGACATAAACATATTTAAAATGCTTATCAAAATAATCTACGTTTCAAAAGAAGAAGTCTCAAGGAAAAAGAAAATATTTTAAACTGATAGAAAATGAAAATACAACATATCAAAATTTATGGGATAGAGCCCAGTACTGTTTAGATGAAAATATATAGCATCAAATGCTTCTATCAGAAAAGAAGAAATGTTTCAAGTCAACAATTTAGGCTTCTAATTAAAGAATCTTATAAAAAAAGAGAGCATTGTACATCTGGAGCCAGTAGGAAGAAGGACATAATAAGGAAATCAATAAAGTTTAAATAAAATAGACCAAAGGGCAGTTTTAAAATATCAGTAAAATTAATAAATCTTTAGCCACACTAAACATTAAAAAAAAGATATAAATCATCAATATCTAACACTAAAGAGGGATATCACTGGAGAGCATACAGGCATTGAATGATAATAAGAAAATACTGCAAATAATTCTATGCAAATAAATATGACAACTTAGATGAGCTACACCAATTCTTTAAAAATAATAAATTACTAAAATTCTCCCAGAAGAAATAGATAACATGAATAGTTCTATTCTATTAAAGAAATTGAGTTTATTATTAAAAGCCTTTGGAATAAAAGAAATCTCTAGACCTAGATAGTTTCACTGGTGAATTCTACCAAACATTTAAAGAGGAAAAAAAAACCCAATTTCTTTCAAGAAATAGAGATGAGAACGCTCCCCAAATCATTTTATGAGATGAGAATTACCCTAACACCAAGACCAGATACAAATAGTACAAAAACAAACAAGCAAACAAACAAAAAACCTACAGATAAAATTACTTCATGAATATAGACGTACACATCTTTAATAAAATACTGGTAAGTCAAAACCAGTAATATATAAAAAGGATAACACAATCATGGCCAAGTGGATTTATTCTGGGAATGCAAGGCTAGTTCAAACCTTGGAAACCAATCAATGTAATCTACTGCATTACAGAGTAAAGAAGAAAAGCCACATGATCAGATCAATTGATGCTCAAAAAACATTTGACAAAATTCAATCCACATATATGATAAAAACACTCATCAAATTAAGAATTGAAGGAAACTTCCTCCACACGACAGAGGTCATCCATAGGAAATCTGTACTTGATAATATTTCAAATGATAAAAAACTGAATTATTTCTTCCCAAAATTAGAAATAAGGCAAAGATGTCCTTTTTACCACTCTTGTACATCACACTGAATTTCCTAGTCAGTGCAGTAAGTTAAAAAAAAAAAAAAGAATCTGTGAGATATACAGATTGCAAAGGAAAAAGAAAACTCTCTATTCACAGATTATGTTATTGTCTGTACAGAAAATTTCATGAGAGCTCTACACTTGATCTTAGCCAAAAGGCCGAGAAGCGATTCATGAGAGCTCTAAAAAGCAAACTGGAAACCCAAATTAGAAAAAAAAAATCCCATTTATAAAAACTTTGAAGGAATAAAATGTTGCAGTAAGTTAAAAAAAAAAGAATCTGTAAGATATACAGGTTGCAAAGCAAAATAAAAACTCTATTCACAGATTATGCTATTGTCTGTACAGAAAATTTCATGAGAGCTCTAAAAAGCAAACTGGAAACCCAAATTAGAAAAAAAATTCCCACTTATAAAAACTTTGAAGGAATAAAATGTTTAGGTATCAATCTAAAGCCCCAGGTCCAGGATTTGTATGTCGAAAATTATAAACCTTGATTAACGACATTGCTGAAGCCATAAGTAAATGGAGATAAATATTACTTTAATGGATTGAAAGACTTGATATAGTTATGTTAACTCTCTCTAAATTTAATCCACAGAGGTAATGCAATTCTGCATAAAATCCCAGAAAAAAAATTTTTTAATGTACAAACTGATTCTAAGTTGTGTAGGGAAAGACAAAAGACCTGGGAAAGGCAAAACTTTTGAGGGGTGGAGGGAAGAACAAAGATGGAACTCACACTGATTTTTACAATTACTGTACAATTATAGTAATGACGATAGGGTGATACTAGTGAAGTTATAGTCACATAAATCAGTGAAACAGGATAGAGACCAAGAACTGATCCCCTCATTCTCAAAATATGGCCAATTGATTTTTGACAAATATGAAAGGCAATTAAATTACCAAAGGATTATCTTCTTAAACATAAAATTCATTTAATTGGACCTCCATATGTAAATAAATAGACAAACAAGTCCATATAGAAATTATACATTGTACTTTATCAAAATTAAAAAAAAATTCTCTAGGAAAGACATTGTTAGAAGAATAAAAAGACAATATGTAGACAGGGAGAAAAAATTTGCAACCATATATATGGCAAACATCCCATGTCCAGGATATATTTAATTACTCCTATATATCTAAACTTTGTGTAGTAATATACTGGAGGGAAATACACAAAATTATTAACAACAACAATGAGAAAATGATCAAATCTCAATAGTAATGAAGCAAACAACCCCATTAAAAATAGGCAAAAGAGGGCGCCTGGGTGGCTCAGTGGGTTGGGCCGCTGCCTTCGGCTCGGGTCGTGGTCTCGGGGTCCTGGGATCGAGTCCCGCGTCGGGCTCTCTGCTCGGCGGGGTGCCTGCTTCCCTTCCTCTCTCTCTGCCTGCCTCTCTTGTGATTTCTCTCTGTCAAATAAATAAATAAAATATTTAAAAAAAATAGGCAAAAGATTTGAACAGACATTTGCAAAGAGGATATACAGAAAGCAAATAAAGATGCACAAAATCAGGACACCTGGGGGGTTCAGTCAGTTAAGTGTCTGTCTTTGACTCAGGTTATGATCCCGGGGATCCCGGGATCAAGCCCTGCATTGGGCTACCTACTCAGCCAGAAGCCTCTCCCTCTGGGAGGGAGTGCTTCTCCCTCTCCCACTCCCTCTGCTTGTGTTCCCTCTCTCTTGTGTGTCTCTCTCTGTGAAATGAATAAATAAAATCTTTTTAAAAAATGCTCATCATTCATCATTAGGGAAACGCAAATTGAAACCACGGTAAGGTACTGTCACACATCTATCAGTTATAGACAAAAGCAAAAAAACCTGGCAATTATACCAGTGCTGGCTTGGATGTGAAACAACTACAACTCTTATATATTCCTGATGGGATGCAAATGTTACAACCATTCTGGAAAAACAGTGTGGCAATTTCTCAGAAAGTTAAACATATACTTATTATCTGCCACTGTGATTTCAATTCTAGGTGTTCACTAGGTCAAAACTTACATTTATATAAGAACCTGTCTATGGATGTGTATAAGCAGACCTATTTGTCACCGATCCAAATATTCTTCAACAAATAAGTGGGTAAACAAACTGTGGTGAATCTATACAGTAGCAGCATCAATGCATCTTAAAGGATGGATGCTGAGCAGAAAAGCCAGCCTCTCAAGGCTGCATACTGTACAAGTCCATCTATGTGACACTCTGGAAAAGGTACAACTAGAGCAATGAAGAGCAGACGAGTGGCTTTAGGAGATTTTGAGGATGCTGAAATCATTCTCTATCCTAATAGTGGTGGTGATGATCTTAGTCTGCCTATGTGTGAAAACTCAAGGTTGTGCAGTGTAAAAAAGCCAACATTATAGTTTTTGTATATACGTATATGCACTGGAATATTACTCAGCCACAAAAAAGAATGAGATCTTGCCATTTGTGACAACATAAATAGAACAGTAGCACAGTATGCTAAGTGAAATAAGTCAAAGACAAATACCATGTGATTTCACTTATACCTGGAATTGAAAAAACAAAACAAATGAACAAAGAAACAAACAAACAAAAAATCAGACTCTTAAATACAGAGAACAAGCTCGTGGTTGCCAGAAGGGAGGTGGGTGAGGGTATGGGTGAAATAGATAAAGGGGATTAAAAGATGCAAACTTCTGGAGCGCCTGGGTGGCTCAGTGGGTTAAAGCCTCCACCTTCAGCTCAGGTCATGATTCCAGGGTTCTGGGATGGAGTTCCACATGGGGCTCCCTGCTCAGCAGGAAGCCTGCTTCTCCCTCTCCCACTCCCCTCGCTTGTCTTCCCTCTCCCGCTGTCTCTTTCTTTGTCAAATAAATAAATCAAATCTTTAAAAGAGAGAGAGAGAGAGAGATACAAACTTTCAGTTATGAAATAACTAAGTCATGGAGATGAAAGCACAGCATAGGGAATATAGTCGATAATATTGTAATGACATTGTACCATGACGGATGGTGACCATGTTTACTGTGGTGAGCACTGAGTAATGTATAGAGTTATTGAGTCAGTATGTTGTGCAACTGAAACAAATATAAATTATACATTAATTATACTTCCCCAAACCCCAATTTTAGTGTGTATTAATTTAACAAGTAAAATTTTTTAAAGTATCTGGGTCTACAGAGGAGTAAAAAATGTCATTTCATTTGCCCCCAATATTTCACTCACATAGCAGCCACATCTGAGATATTTTCAATATTATTTTGTCCATATCCCATATTGTGGGAGGAGTAGGAGTGTGGACAGCTGTTGTCTTCGGGTCAACGCTCAAGGGCTAGGTCAACACTTGGACATCATGAACAGAATTGCCATGTTGCACATCTCCAAGGGGTCACATGAAAACCACAGTGATGTTGTCCCTTGGAGAGCCCCTGACTATGAGTGCCTTGCCATAACAAAACAATAGCCCCTATCTTTACCCTCCTCACATAAATTGTTTGTATTAATTGAAGTGTCGTAAGAGAAGACACTATATGCATGGAGAGAGTCAAGTGGGCTGTTTTGACTATAACAGTGTCTTACAGAAGTTAGAAGCTTAGAGTAGCTTAGAAGTCTAAATATCTTTCATTTTCTTATCTGCAAAATGGTGATAACTACATACCTTATGGGGATGTGAAGGTTAAGTGAGGAGGAAAAAGTGCTTTGTATGCTATGAGCTTCCAACATAGAAACTGTGTTAGTGGGAAGTTAGAGGCACAGGAACACTGGAGGAATTCACAGTTTGTTATTATTATATTTTGCCAACGGCTGGAACAGTAAGTCTAAACTAATCCAATTGTACAGAGAGCTCTATATTTCATGGCCTCAGGTAATGATTATCTGACCTGCTTCCTGGTCTCTTCAGTGGGCTGGTGGCTATTTGCAAAGCTAGCTAAGTGTTATTTGATCCTAAATAATAATGATGGTAATAATAATAATAATAAAACTTAAGAACAAACAAGAAAATGTCTTTTCCTGGTTTGCAACGTTTCAAGTTGTGAAATCCTATGCAGTCTAACCCTGAAATTGATTCCCATGGTGTGGTACACACTAGAGCAATTAACTGATTACTGCTGTTTTGAAATGTAGTCTTTGGCACAATAATAGCCACCTCCTCCCTGTGAGACACTATTGGTTTTGACTCTTTTGAGGGTCTTTAATGCACATGACAAGGCTCATATCCAAGCCAATTTGAATTAATGTCTTCTGTAAGATTCTATGAAACACTGGCAAGTGGTTTCCAAAAATCAGAATCCCTTACGTCTTCCTCTATGTCCTCACTTCTGCTCCCATTGACACTACCCAGAATTAAACTACAAAAGTTACATATTGACCAGAAAACAGCTCCTTTTATACAGTTATGGATGGTTTACCTACTGAAACATTGTTGAGTTTCCGTAGTGTAGTGGTTATCACGTTCGCCTCACATTGTTGGGTAGAATTACAGAGTCCTAATTTTAAAGCTAGAAGTGATGAAGCAAATCATGGTTTTATTCATGGATTGGAAAAAAAATAACCATTTCTTAAATTTATTTTCTAGTAAAGAGCACATGTAGTTTCTTCCACCTTTTAGTCAATATACCTTGCTTAACTCACGTGATCTCCTTTTTCTCCCAAATACAAGCTTTTAGCAATCTTACCTAAATCCCTAGTCCACACAGTGTTTCCTTATGCATTTACCTCTTAACCTTTGGGAAAAAAGTAAAACTATTTTGCTCACCCAAATTTAGAGTAGCTTGTCCACCTCTGGTCTTCTGTTAACATCATTCAACTGCACGATCTTTTCATGTATACACTTCACTCATCAGTGAGATCAGATCTTCAACAAAGGCATCTTGGTGGAGTAAAATGGCACTTTTATTGGAAGAATATTAATCTTGTGATCGACTCCTTGCTTTGCCCCATTCTAAGAGTGTGAATGTAGATAAGCCATGTAGCATCTTAGACCCTCTTTTTACCCACTTATGAAAAGAAACAAGATTGTTACATGGCTGATAACAGTAGAAGTGCATAATGGTGCTTGTTTCTTCCTCCTATCTTTACATCATCTCAAGAAGGAATTTTCAGGGGCGCCTGGGTGGCTCAGTGGATTAAGCCGCTGCCTTCGGCTCAGGTCATGATCTCAGGGTCCTGGGATCGAGCCCCGCATCGGGCTCTCTGCTCCGCAGGGAGCCTGCTTCCTCCTCTCTCTCTGCCTGCCTCTCTGCCTACTTGTGATCTCTCTCTCTCTCTGTCAAATAAATGAATAAAATCTTTAAAAAAAAAAAAAAAGAAGGAATTTTCAGAGGTGGCTCCAATCTACATTCATACTGGCAGACATAGTGGTGAACATTATGTGCTGAATGCTTTTATACCAGGCCTCCCCAGTTTTCCTGTGTCTCTACCACTCCCCATTGCACGTACATGGTCACCATATACTTATTATATCACTTGCCTACACTTTGTAGGCATTTGCATTTGGTGGAATCCTTAGGTCAAGTGTTTCATCTCTAAATACAGAATTCAATCCATAAATGAATAATTGGTAAAGAAGAACCACTTTCTCCAATGATGCATGTTTCTATTGGTGTGTACAGCCACATTCTTTAACCACCGAAGCAATAGGTATTCTAGGACAGTCACTGATTTCATTTGTCACTTTATTGTCAGAGTCAGAGGAGTGAATTAAAGCTAGGGCTGTCATTGTGATTTTTTGAGAACATTCCTTTTCCAAGCCGAGTTTATCGTTTGCTGTTTCACTGGATAGAAAAGCATTTCTTAAGATAAAATGTGGTCTTTGCCTTTCCTCATGACCTTCCCTTTTCCTGATACATCAGACTACTTTTTCTATAAATGGATACCTCCAAAAGTTACATCCAGGACCAGACCGTGTACACTATGCAAGGGATAAAATCACCTTCTTTTATACATGACACTTATGCTTGGTTAGAGGAGAGAATGGATCGCAAACGAAAGGAGTCTGCTGTGTGTTGACAGAGCTGCCAGGAATGGAAAGTTCCTCTTAACTTTCAAGAACTCCTAATCATATGGACGTATGCTTAGCAAAGCCACGGCTAGTGTACAAGTTATCTTGTATGAATTTGAAAATGATGTCCCTTCTTGGTGGATGCCGAATGGCTTGGCAAGTTAAGGGCTGGTTAGATCTGAGTTCACACACACCCTCTTGGCCAGTGGCCCGTTTACGGTTAACAACCTGCAGCAAGACACAAGGAGGCTCTAGTGGTGAAATTATATATCCTTTTTATTTTCATATCTTCTTTACACCTTTCAGTTTGTTTTTTTTTTTTTTTTTTTTTTTTCATTTCCTTTTTTCTCATGCAGGGAGTTGGCTGTCTCTGTGCTCTGGAAAGAAAAACAAAAGAACTGCTAAAATAAAGGAAGATGCATTCCCATACCAGCACCCCCAGTCTTAAGGCTTGAGAAAGGATCTCCCTGTTTGCAGGAGTCATAAGGAGAATGAGATACAGTGGAGCGAGGCAGGGGACAGGACCTGAGCAAGGGTATCGGTGGGTTCCACTGTGAAGGGCTCTGAGCTTTCTGGGCAGATTCCTAGGAGGGCAAAGAAATATCAAAGAAATAATAGCGGTGACTGGGGCAGAAAGGCTATTTAGAGCCTCTCAAGTACCCCATATCCTAGTTGGGACAGTAACAGCAGAGATTCTTGCTCCCCCAATAAGACTTGGAGACTACAGAGAGCGGCCGTGCTGGCAAAAACAAGGAGGATCTCAGTGGTGACCTCTGTGGGTTAATGTCTAAAAACCAGATCTCCATTCAGCCAAAAAATATTCTTGGATACTAAGACTCACGGAAATGTGTTTCAACTCTTAAGATATGAGGATCCTGGGAGGTGGATCCCAAAAGATTGTGGATAAAGTTTCTACCAGAGCATCAGGATGATATCTAAAATATAATGAAATGTGAGCTATTTGAAAACAAAGTGATATTCAGGTACATCTTTGTCTTTGGGTGGCAATTGTCATCATCTAGACAGTCTAGACTGGGAGTTGATTACCAATGAGTGCCCGCCATACTTCCCAATCATACCCCAGCAGGGTCCCTCTCAGAGTGTAGGCACCTAGTTCCCAGACAGGATAAACTCCAAAAATAAGTAATGCTCTCCGGAGTTTTCCTCTCCTTCATAGCGATACGGTGTTGGTACTATAAATCAAAAGGAAGACTTAGCCAATACAGGCAGTGTGTCCGCAGCCAGCTTGTGGAAGAGATGTGGTTGGGACAGAGGATATTGCAGATGCCACTGACATGCCACAACTTTTATCTTCTTTTTTATTGCGGTAATTACACTTAACACAAGATCTACCCTCAACAAATTTTTAAGTGTCTGAAACAATATTGTTAACTAGAGGCACAATGTTGTACAGCAGATCTCTAGAATTTATTCCAGTTGCATAACTGAGATTTTATTTTGTTCTGCTCTCAGGCTGTGGTTATGGCCGCCTCTTCTGTTTAGAGGAAAGGTCTGGCTCTAGCCCGGAAGAGAAACCCCATTTCAGTTGTCTTCGGTCCTGTCTTCCGCCAGCATGTCCTGGCACTGGAACATCTTCCTGACAGAAAAGTCTAAACGTCTTCACATGAGTGCCTGCCACAATGGGCATGTTGCAGAATTGGGAATTCTGAGAGCTAACCACAGTATACGTATAATATATATTCTGTGTATATATATGTATAAATCTCCAAACTTCTCTTGCAGGCAGAGAAAGGATTTTGTTGCCTCTTAAAGTGACAGTCATTGCAGGAAACTCTACTGACCTATTCATGACAGGCCATGGGCGTGGTGGCCAGAGAGAATTTGTTAAGCGGTGTATTCTCTGCACAAAGCTGGAGGTGGCCTCTAGGTGACAATCATAAATACTGGGCTAGATACACACCTGGAAAATACGTGAAAATCTTCACATTTTTTTTTAACTTCTCCCTTCTATGCCTCTGCACTCCCTAGCAGGATGGAGGGGAATACAAAGGATAGAGGTGAAAATCAGTAGAATTTCACTGTCTCAGTCCGTGTGTTACCAAGCTAGTTTGAAGGACTGCATCCACTTACAGCATGAAAACATATTGTCTGGACCAAAGTAATTTAATTCCATCCAAATTCAAGTGAGGGCCCTGTCTGATGAGGTTTCAGCCTCTGTCAAAAGAGGAAGTGACAGCTGGGGGAAGTGACCAGGTACTCAGCAGAATCACCACATTTCCATAAGAACGGATGTGGCTTAGTGATTTACAGAGCACCAGAACCTTGCCTTGAAGATTCTGGGGAATAAATATGCAATAAAAACTGTGTAAACAGATAGAGAGAGAAAAGAATAATCCCGGCTCCTCTTGCTCCTGCCAGGGCGTAGAGAGCTTCTGTAGGTGCAGGTGTGTGAAAGGGCCTATTTGCAGGCTGAGCTCTTGTTGCCTTACTCCAAGAGGCAGGTGAGGCCAAGTGGCGCAGGACAACAGCACATTTTACTAAGTCTGTGAAACCTATCATTGTTCATAATGTCATACCATGGAAAATTGGAAAAGCAGAATAAATGCAGACTTTCGTAGAGAAATGTCTACTGTCCCCGAGAAGCAATTGCATGGCTTAGGGTATCCCATTCCAAAGAAATATTAAAAAATCACAGAAAAACATAGACTATAGACTACCCTTAGAAAATACCAAGCAGTTCTCTGTATTTGCAGGCAAATAGAATATATTATTTTTGATTAATTTAGCACCCTCTTCTCTCTCTTTCCTCCTTTCTCTGTCTTCCTCTCTCTGCATCTCAGTTCTTTTTAAAATCACATCTTATGATTTGATGAGAAAAGTGAAGTTTATGTTCTTCAGAAGCCTTTATTTGTTGTCATGAAAGGGATGCATTTGAATAAGCCATTTTCAAGTCATAATGCCAAACTCAATATATACTTTTTCCCACCCGACCCAAAGTCCACTTGCTATTTCCGGTATGCTATGTAGCAAAAATGTGTTTCCCTTATGGTCTAAAAGTTGCAAATTCCATAAAGTTCTGTATTAAAGGAAATGAGTGGAAGGATAAGGTTCTTTTTGAGATCAAATCCTTGTGCTGTGCTCCATTATAAACAGTTTTTGTTTGTTAAAGCAGTGATTCCTGGCAAATAGCACCAGAAGCCTATCTCTATGAGGATATGGAGTTAAATATGGACACCATCAACTGAGCAATATTTTATAAAAACTTACATATTCTTGGAAGCCTGCTGAAGTATTTTTCATCTGTGCAAACTTCTGACTTGACTCCACGGGAGTCACTTGTGAATTTGGAAGAAAAATTTGAAAAGTATGGACAGGAGATGGTGGGAGGTGGGATTATCACAGGATGTGACTCCTTCCTGAGGAGAGAAACAAGGAAAGAATTATCTTACAGAGGAGGATAGCTGTCCTTCCCAGAAAGAGAAATACATCTGTCTTTGTGTTTAGATCATAAATAATTTCCCTCTAGTTACTTATTCACTCCTTAGTCTTGACAATTTTGATGAAGACAGTTATTAGAATATCTGTTTTCTAGTTTTGGATTTCAGATGGTAAATAATTATATCTTTTCCCTATCATCCTTCTTGTTCTCAAAATTATATGTTTCCTATTAAAAGTAAACTTTCTTTTGTTCTCAAATATTGTGCCATTTATAATCAGCATACTTAATAAATTAAAAAGCAAAAAAAGTGATAGCTTTTTGTAGTGAATAACCAAGGACTCAAAATTCCTAAAAGATGTAGGGGAGAGAGCCCGTATGGCCTCAGCATCTGGCTCGTGGATGGTATAATCCCCAGCAGCACTGGTTACTCTGCTCACAGCAGGAATGGAGCCTCCTGGAATTGTGCAGTGTGATGACCCTGATCATTCTTAGTTAAGGGTCAGCAAACTATCATAGGTATCATGACCGTGGCTTTAAGAGTTGCTTAAGGAGCACAGGGTCAGTAAGGATAGAGAACTAGCCCACTACTTGCTCTCTCTTCCTTTATATTGATTTCTGCTTTAGGGGCAGTGTCTTGAATCATCCAGAAGGAGTAAAGGAACCTCTCTATGATCTAAGCTGTGCCTCTGGGTCACCTGGGCCTCTTAGGTGGAAAATCTCAGAGCTGAAAAAACCCTACTCAGAAGAAGAGGCTTGGTGAGTGGCTCAGGGTTAGTTTCTCGAGCCACATTTGGTTTTCCAGGGATAGTGCATGCCCAGAGTCTGTTTTTCTTGGAGAAAAGATACATGAACATTCAGCATAGGGGTTCTACATATCTGCCAAGTTCTGGTTTAGAGAAAGAAGGTACTGTTTATAGATGTTTCAAATTATTTAAATCAAAGTCATTAATCTCTGGCCCAGTCAGACGTAAGAGCCTTATTTGAATGTTGCTGTCTCTCATTGCTCAGATTTTTTGGTTTCTAGGCAACACTGAGAACATGGAAGGCACTGACTGGATGCCTCCAGCCCAGCTGATTAAGCTCTTCGAGAACTAGTCGCCATGACAGAACATGCGTGTCGGCCCTTTCATTCAGTGTCTTAAATTTTATGGCTTAGTGAAGAGAAGTACTTTTTAAACCTTTATCTCACAGCATTCAAGATGTCAAAATCAGGGAGGAGATGATCACACATAGCACAGAAATAAGTTCATGCATAACTTACTTAGCATCTTATGTGGAAAACAAACACATAAATACAGCTCACTAATGGAGATTCTTTTTTTTTAATGGGAGAATTTAGGGTGGTAGAATAATAGGAGAGCAGGTAGTTTTAAATTTTCTCACAGTTTTATAATCTTTTATAACTATCTTTAAGAAAAAGAAGTAATACTATAAGAGAAACGGAGTAATCAAGATCTCTTAGATATGAAGAAGCTTTAAAAAGGCAAGTCTTTATTGGGGAACTCTAAATGCTTACACTCACGGTGTTATTTTTCATGATACATCTACATAATTTTTAAATGTGACTTGAAGGTGGGGGCCCAAGAGATTAGTTGCTTCTGAGGAGCCTCTGGAGATATTACAGTGATCATTTCACTGACTATATTTTTTTGCAGGACAGTTAGCCTTTCCATTCTCAATATAATCTGGAGGATCAAAGGGTAACTGCCTATGCTTTTCTACAAGATTATAAGACATTCAATGAATTAAATTCTGTGTGTCACTGGGGATCACATTTGTCAATTTGAAAATTTAGAGTTGAAAATCTTACTCTGATGTGTGAGTTTATTCCCGTGTTTCAGTTTGGAGAGTCTTGTAAACATCCTTGTTTTATGTTCTCTTTTCTTTCTCTCTCCTTTCTTTCCCTCCTTCCCTGCCATTCCCTCCTTCCTTCGAGTGTGTGTGTGTGTGTGTGTGTGTGTGTGTGTGTTATCTGGCCTATGTAAGACTTTGTACAGGTAACTCAGTGGGGTCCTATCCCACAAGGAAGCCTAGAGATGATCTTCCTTCTCATGTCTAAATTCAGCAATCACATTTCACTCTGCCTCTTTATCCTCTTATCTTTCTTTCTTTTTTTCTTTTCTTTACTCATTAAAACTCGAATACAAAATAGAAAAAAAACTAGCAAGTAGGCATGTTGGAATGTTAGAGTTTTTAATTATAAAATACACTGTTATGAAACAGAGTTTTACCTTTTTGTATACATAATTTTAAACATAGAGAAAATCAAGATCTAGGCCAAGTTCTCCAGTCCTGGCCTGTCAGTCTCCTTCTGATCATCTGAGAGAGGGTGCATGGGGAGAGGAGAGAGAATGGGTCCTTACCTCAGACCAGCATGGTGCTGCTTGGAGCACAACTGGGGGAACCTCGCATGGTGGGCATGATTAGAGGCAGCTGGGATGATTATTATCACTTTCAAAGCCCCTCTTTCAATAATTTTATATGGTTAGAAACATATTCCTTTACCTTAGAATCTTTTGGTGACAAATGTGCCCAGAGAGGAAACCCGGTTTTGCTGTAAGTAGTTCACATTCAAATATGAACTACTCTTCTAAGGTTTTTGCCTGACAGAAGATCCTCAAAGTCTGGGAAAGAAATATGCATACACATTTTCAAAGTCTGAACAAGATTGGGTAAAAGGATGGATTATTGATGAGGAGAAAGAGACTTATCTTGTATGTGCATTTATGGCAATGCATGGCACCGGCAATCCCAAACATAGTCAGAAGAAGAAGAGGAACTTGTTTTCAGCACACTTGTACTCCTTCCAGCATCTTTCTTCTACCATCAAATCCAAACAAAGAAGACCCCGGGCAGTCACACACCCGTGCTGTCCTCTCTCTCCCCGACCAGCTTGGTCTCCCCGACCATCACAGGCCTACATAACACACCCCCACCCCCAAGTCCCATCCACTAACATGCTTAGCTACTTGATAGGCTTCATGGATCTACGAGCAAAATTCTCACTACATAGAAAATAAAACAGAATAAAAATTTCTTCCCCATGGTATTTCCATTTGCCTCAACACGTGAAGTCATCTCTGGTGACGGGACAGAGTTGTACTGTGTTTAGCCCAGGTGGAGCCTCTTTTTCACCCCTCAGAGCACACCCATTCCTTCAGCGATGCTCCAGTCCACTAGTGCTGATACCCCCTGAACAGAAAAACACATGCAGTCACCGCAGGTGTAGCTCCAGTGTGAGCAAGCCTGTTCATTTTCTCACGTTCATTCGTGATTTACTCAGCTCAGCCCTGGCCCAGATAAATACCTCAAAGTTCGCCTGCTAAAAGTTTGGTCTCGTTTTATTAACGCAGGCTCCCAGTTTTTAAAAGTTTGTTAATATTCAATTAAAAAAGACACCTGTGAATTTGGGGTTCTCTTGCATATGTGTTTTTGTTTGTTTGTTTTCTTTTCTTTTCATTAACGATGGCCTTGGGCATATCAACCAAATCTTCAATCCGCAAATTCTGTTAAGGGGTTTTAAAAATCTATTTCCCCCACTGCAGCTTCCTTGAAAGCTAAAAATGCCTCTGCTTATTATCATTCCAGGTTCTTCTCCGTATTCTCCTGTATTTGCATCCAAATGCAGGTTGTGTGTTTGGGGAAGGTTCTGTTTTCTGTGCCGGTAAGAGCAGTGGTTCATATGACCATACTCGCCCGCAACCAGATCTGGACCCTGGTCCATGGCAAGGAGTCATTCTCTTAGAAATGATTTGGGCCCTTTGCATGGGCTTCTACTGTTGTCTTGTTCCTCCTCTCTCTTGAACCCCATGCTCCATCTCTGGAGATGATCTAATAGGATGCATTAGTTCTCACCCAACATGGTAAGGCTGCTTGAGTCATCACTGGTCTCTTCAGGGTGGCCAGGAGATAAGTGTCTTTGGTGAGAGCCTTGCTGCTGATTGTAGCCAGAGCACCTGGAGCACTGAACAAAAGGCGTAGCAACTTGAAAGGAGGTGACATTTTCTAGACCTTTTCCTTCAAATGGGCCTGCAGGAGTGACAGTTGAAGTTTCTCACCAGCATATTCCTTTTCCTAACTTATTATGGTATTCATTTAAATTGTTGGAGCTACTTGCCTTATCTTCTTCACTAGTAAGAGATCTCTTTGGGTACAACTGTGACATTCCAGTGCCTGGTACAGTACCTTTCTGACAAAACAGCCTTGATAAACACTGAGGGAACTAAATTTAATAAATTGAGAGAGCCACTCATTTGGGTTTCTAATACAAAATGGCCTTGGCTATTCTGTTTTAAAATATTTAGCAGTTCGGTTAAAAACGCCCCTGTGAATCTTTTATGACATCATTTATCTTTCTATTTCTTTTCAGCTTTAAATTGTCCTGCCAGATTTATTTGCTGTGGTATTAGGTTTCTGTGTCTGCCCAGTCCTAGTCCGGCTCTTCTAATGCAATTCAGCCCTTTTCCTGCAAGACTCAGACTCGAATATTAAATCAACATTTGCCATTAAGACTCCACATTTGTCTATGGGATGATGATTGGATTCATCTTTTGGAAAGGAATCTATATAAATACATCTCCGCTAATAATTTCCAAAGATAATCCATGCCACTTCATGATTCTTTAAAGTGTGGACTCCAGCACTGAGAGTTGCTTTCCTCTGGGCTACCCTAACATCTCCTGTCATTTCATTACCTCCACCTTGTGAGTTTCTGATGTTTGCTGTCAAGAAAAAAATGTTCAGAGCCATGCTGCATGGTTTGCCATTTTTATTAAAAGCAGAATCTGATCAACGACGTTCCAATTATGAAGGTAAAAGAGGAAAAGATAATCAGACTTTGAATTAAATCACATCTGGACAGGCCTGTAGTTGAGGGCACTAATAATATATTACATATGTATTTGTGCAGAGCATGCCAGAAGTGAATTCCACATCATTAACAAAGTTCTCTATCGATCGCTCACAATCTGGCAGCTGTAACCAGCAAGGTGCAGAATCAAGTCTTCCTTGCTGCTGAATATGTATCATCATGGCCCATGCAAGTCCCTTCTCAGCCTACAGGGTCTGCCAGCCTTGCCGCTGCTGGGAGAGCAGAATGGGGGTTTGCACGAAGGCTCCTCAAGTCATTTCTCTCCCAGACGGGGAGCTTGCATTTTAAACACTGCTGCACGCAGAGCTTGAAACTCCTTCCTAGAGTCAGTTCTCTTGGCTCACTACAGAGAACTGAGAGAAATATGTCACCCCTGTAAACAGCCACAGCCAGTCTTCAGGAAGTCATGGGCTGAATGAGGCATGTGCGGTTGCTACCAGCTCTCACTGCTAATGGTGAGGGCCCAAGTCTGGGCTTCTCAGCTGGTGGCCTAGTAGGGTCAAGGGGAGTGGGAATGTAACACGGCCCAGTTTGGTGAACGAGCTTTTTCCTTTTTTTAAATTACTCTCAAAATCCTTCATGCCACTTTTTAAAATAAAATATACTATAGCTGTTCTTCATGTAGTACTGGGTTTGATCCTTGCAACACACAACTGACAAGAGGCTGTGCCTGGGTTCCAAACCTGGGCTCTGGGGCCACACTCTCTCCTTACATTCCAGCTTCACTGGCTATCAGCTGTGTAACCGGGACAAGCTTCTAACCTCCCAAGCTTCATTTTTCTTATCTGTAAAATGAAAGAACAGCAGTATCAACCACATAGGGTTCTTGGGAGAAACACATACATAAATACATGCAAAGCAGGTATATAAGGGACAGGTCCGGCACCGAGTAAACCTCCACAGGAAACATTATTGGAATTCAGGAGAGCTAGGGTTACTCTCATCTGATGTCAGTGACAAGGGCAGCTGGACCCTCATTTCCCCCATGATCTCATGGCTAAGTGGCAGTAACAGGCATTGACACCTGTAGAGGAAACTTTGTCCCATCTCTCTCTGAAGTGTTGGGTGGTAAGCACTTGGTGCAGCAGGCAAAAAAAACCTTTAACAGATCCTTTTGGAGGGCTGAGAGGAGTTGAGGTTTATTAGCAAACATACTGTTCAGTCCTTGTTAGATTATCTAACCTAAAACCCATTTTTGATAATCGATATTATTACCAAAGACTTATTGAGTATCTGCTATGTACAAAGCTGTGATAAAGACTCTGAAACAAGAAATAGAAGTGTTAAAATGTGGCTCCCGTCCACCTGTCAACAGCTCACGTATGAACAGATGTCCCTGACCATAGGTGCTAGATAGAGAGCACAGGGGTCCATCTGGGAGGGGGCAGCCCCCCTGGAACCCATGAATCAGAAACGCTGTACTTAACTCTAACAGAGGACCGGGCACCATAAGGCCAGAGCAGTGTTGAAGACACGGACTTTGATCTGTTATGGAAATGAGCATCCACAGGGCTTCTTCCTAGGGCCCAGAAACTTTCCTGGAAAAAAACTATTCAAAGTAATTTATTCCTTTCTGTATATAATACATATTTGTCAGGTGGTCAAAAATGGCAAATATCACTGGCGTATCGTGGGACACACAAGCAATGTATGACTCAGTTCCCTATACTTGACAAACCTGTTGTCCGATTAGAGAGCTACATTGCCTATGGATTTAAACACTCCAAGAATAATACAGAAAAATGCACCTAACGAATACCCATTTTAAAAAAGAGCCACGTTAGCTAAGAAATAATAGGAACACATACATCCCAAATCAATAGAAATTCTCCCCTATCTCAGACTTGCTTTCTCAGAGAGGAGGGGGACGTGCGAATAAAGGAAATCTTTCTCAGGCTGCAAGAGGTTACTTCAGTGAACGCGGAACAAAACAAAAAGCCAGACAAGCATAAGGATTCGCTCCGCTTCTCAATAGCCTCTTCTCTGCCCCATTTTCTACAGTGACGGGTCACTCCTTGTCACTTTAAGCCCAGCCTTCCACCATTAATTACCCCTCTCGGTTTTTATTTACTTTTCATCTTAGAGAGAAAGGAGTCAGGAAATAAGGGATTTCTTGTTGGGCAGTCCCGTTGTGTAGCGATGCAGCACACTTCCAGCCCTGCGCCACCTGCCAGAGAGATGGAAGAGAGGGGAGGAGGGTGGCGAGGAAAATAAAGGGGAGGAGAAAAGTGGTTAAAAACTTAATTTAATATACTACACTAAAGATGCTGAAAAATGCATTTAGTTCAGAACCTCCACCACTGAGTACTGTGAAGTAGCATTTAGCTCTAATAGGGTTTCTGCTTCATCAGCTACAATAATTATTTTCCTTAATTTGCCTTGGACATTCTGTATAATGATCTCCATGTTTGGGGGTAGGGGCTCTTTTTGTAAGCGAAAACAAAAAGCAAGTGTGTGATTTGCTTCACCTCCTATGTCTAGCTTGCCTTCCTTTTCACAGGCCTTAAAACGTGTCTTCGCCCTCTCTCTGTCATCAGCGAGAATTCCTTGACGTTGGAACCATCCATCTCCACCCTCCCGTCCCTGTCCCCACCTGCAATCTAATTGGCAATTTGCCACCTCTACCCTTTTCTTTAAAACTAGATCAGCTTCCCTGCAACTTGCAAGAATATTCTGTACCCTGCAAGAAACCCCAGAGAGGCTGATCTTGAAAATGTGCAAATGTATTATTTAAAAAATGATATTGAGATCAAACTGCGATGTGTGTTTATATCTTTTTGATCTCTATTTTTGTCCTTTATTAACTATCCCCTTACCCTGTTTCTCCAAGTGTTAGCTGCAGATTTTCAATCATACCCACAGGCAAAGCCAACCCACAGGGAAGCTCTCAGCAGTGCCCTTCCAGAACCAGCCCAGCAGACGAAAGGCAGATGGAAAATTCCAGGGGTTCCGATCTGAACATTTAAATGATCATCAAGCGTAACACAAATCTACGAGATATGTATTTTTAGTTTCCTATGCAGAGCAATAGAATTGAGACAATGCAAAGGACCCTGGTGAGTATGTTGCACAGAAAATGGTTTGCAGGAGCTACAGTGAGAAGAGGGTGAATTTGGAGAGACCCTGAGAGGGACTTAGGGGAGCAGAAATGCTATTTATAATTGTTCCTTCTGCTGTCTGACACTGTATCATTGCAAATTGTACTCACCACCACTATTTTATTTTGTTTTGTATTTTAACTTTTACCTGGGTACAGGAGTGCTGGTAAGGCCACCTGGTTCTGCATCCATTTGATAGATCCTGACTGACTCAGGGTCAAAAGAACAAATCGGGGGCGATGCCCTAGCTGGTGCCCTCACCTCCTAGGAGACTTCTGTTTGCACTGCTTTGTATTCCAAAATATGCTGACTTATTACCTAGCAAATAAGACCACACTTGGGAATACACTCATTACTTCAATATTTAGATACTATTCAAGGACAAAACTTCAAAAATATTTTCATGTAGCCGTCAGTAATCTCTGATGCTAGACCACATCAGATGCTAGACCACATATATTATGGTATATGGTATATGGTATATATATGGTATATGTATATATACCATAATATATGATTTATGGTATTTAAAATTCTTCAAGGTATACCTTCTGCATCCTAAGATGAAGAATAAGAGAGAATAAGATACACCAAAAGTCATTTAGATGTCTGCAGGCTAGCCAGCAAGTCCAGTCCTGACTGTTCTCTGCCACACTGACCAACAGATGACAAGTTAAAACAGCTTTTCCCAAAGCCAGGACTCCGGGCTGTGGTAAGAGCAGCTTTACATGCAGAATACCAGAAGGACATTTAAAACAAAGAAGGTATTACATATGAAGTCCCGTTTCCATTTTCACAATAAGAATACCGGGGTTGAGCCTAGTGGTGGGTGTTATGGAGGGCACGAATTGCATGGAGCACTGGGTATGGTGCATAAACAATGAATTCTGGAACACTGAAAAGAAATTTAAAAAATAAATAAAAATTAAAAAAGAAGAAGAAGAAGAAGGAGAAGAAGAAGAATACCCGGGCTTCCAAAATAAAGCCAGATCCTACTAATGGGGAATAATGGGAGGAATTTGAATAGGGGCCAATTACAGAATATTTGAAGATGTACTTGTCAATAGTTTGTTTGCTCATAGTTTAGAATGTGTGACTTCTCCTCGCTACGTACATGTCTTTATTTTTTTATTATTTCACTGGTTGGGTCTTTGGCTCCTGTATTCTGAGAGAGACTCTTAAAAAGGAGGCAATTGAAATATGGAAGTACCACTGAGTAAAAGGGATTTGCTTAAAGAGAGGGACAAGTCCCACTTCCTTATCCCTTCTCGTGTTTCAAATCCTTCTATGCACACATTTAGCTAATCCTTTAGACCTTTCAGATATACTTTTTACTACTATAAAGTTCTTTGAATGACAACTACACTTACACTTGACTATGCATTTCAGAAATAACAAATTAGTGGCACATATTGATCATCTCCATGTGGCAAGTGCGGGGCATAGTCTTTGCGTGTGTGAGCTCATTGCTTTTATCCTCATTTTTTGGCGATAATACTCACCTTCCCTCTTAACTTCCCCATGCTGATGGGCAAGAACATAGTGTCATCTAACTTTTCTATCTCAAAAAATGACATCATTCCCAACAATTGAGATGCTCTCTTTGGTACCTGTCTTTCTCTCATCCCCCACATCCAATCAACAACCCTATCAACTCTGCCTCCAAAATATATCCCAATACTGTCACTTCCCTCTAGCTGCTGGGGTACAATCCTGTTTACATCCACTATGATTGCCCATCCGGACTCATAGGTAGTCTTCTTCCCAAAATGCCTGCTCCATTTCTGTCTCACTATAATGGAAAAATGTAATCTTTTAAAATATAAATCAAACTTAATGTCCTCACTATAAACCCTATAATGGCTTCCTATCACATTTGGAATAAAATGCAAACCCCGTATCCTGGCCTTAATGATCTGGGCCAAGCTAATCTTTAGACTTAATCATTGTCTTCTTTGCTCTTTCTTTTCCAAGAATAGTGTTTTGTAAACCTTCCAAGTCTTTCCTGCCTGAACATCTTATCATGTGTTGTCTCGTCTTCCTGGAATGTTCTTTAGCATTTTCCCTGGTAAATTTTATCGTTCCGATCTCAGCTTTACATGTAAACTTAAAGGACTTTCTCCAGTCACCAAATTTAAAGTTGCCAGCTAGGAATTCATAGCCTTTGTCACTGATATTTTCCTTTTTCACTTTCTAAATTTGCTTGTTTACGTTCTGTCTCACCAGAAGAGCAGGGACCGTGTTTATTTTACTCACCATCAGGACTGGCTACATAATTTCCAGAGCCAAGGGGAAAATGAAAATACGGACCTCTTGTTAAAAAATTATTAAGAATTTCAAGATGATAGTAAGAGCCCATTAAGCCAAGTGCAGGGTCCTTCTCAGCCAGGGCCTGTGTGGATGCATAGGTCCCAGGCCCATAAAGTCTGTTCAACACTGGACTCCGACCACATAATAGCTGCCTGAATTACTTTTTTGGAATATTTTGAATAAATTATTTATTCATGCATTTGTGAATACATGAATAAATAAATTAATGAATGGAATTAAGGAAACTGAGCTGGATGTAACAGACTTGTTCAACACAGAGAATAAAATGCAGAATTGGAATGGAAACTCAGGCAGTCTGATCCCACATTTCCCATTAGCCACCATGTCACACTGCATCCCAAGGAAAATAAGATAATCTCAGGGGGAATAAAAAAATCCATCCTTAGCCTTCAGTGAAATTTAGCATCATGTAGAAATGAAGAATGGCAACCAACAGCTACAATTCAAAAGAAGTGGGTGCTAAGTATTGTAAGAAGGGTATGAAAAAAGCTATAGAACTAGAAATGTGAATAAGGTGAGTGGTTAAAAGCTGTAGTTGAGGTGGGCTTTGAAGGCTGATAGCGGTTTGGTACATGGGCTATGAGGAAAGACCTGCTAGAGGAAGCACACGGAGTATCTGGACACATGGTGAGAAGCCCAGTGTGGTTGAGGAAAGGCCTTGTGAAGGGAAGGAGGAAGGAATAAAACAGGCTTCTCTGATGGCCCCCTATTATAGTGGACTCTTAACCGTAAGGCACTTTACTTTTTTTTAAGTAGGAAATGGAAGCCAGGACTGTGCCATTTGGAAAACAGGGCTTGAGGAAGATGATTTCAGCTCCAGTGGACAGAGTGGGCATGGGGAAAAAAAAACACAGACCACCTGCATGAGCCTGACTAGGGTACTGGCCACAGGGGTTCCAAGGAAGAATAAGATAATGGGAGCCAAAGAGAAAATAAAACCTAAGTGATTAACTGGGGTGCATAAAGGACTGGGGTTTCCAAGCAATGATTCGTAAGTCTGAAATCTCCAGCGTACCTACTATGTGCTGGCCTATTTGGATGCATTATTTCTAATCTTTATAACAGATCTGGGGAAAAAAATCTTTCTTAATTATCTAGAAATATAAACAAAGGAAAGGCAAGACTCAAAGAAGTGAATGAGCTTGCTGGAGGCCACACAGCAAGTGCAGGAGGTAGAATAGGAACTCACATACATGCGATTCCATTATAGTCTGCCTTGGTAAATGGAATCATCAAGGTTAGAAGCAAGGAAGTCAGGACTTGGAGCTGGTTGGAAAAGGCGGGTACTTTATTTATTGCCTTATAAAAGCTCATACTTGTTTCATATGTATACATGATGATCCTTCTTGGTTTCTTTCTTTCTTTCTTTCCTTCTTGGTCTAGAAATTATCTTTATTTTTACCTTGTGTTTTTATAGTAAATAACCCAGGTCTAGTCACTTAATAAACATTCTATAAATTCTTTATGAGTACTATACAAAGTTGCAATACATGGTTGGAAGTGAAAAATACCTGAATGTCAACAGAACAAGATCTAATTTGATACAGGCAGGCTGGGTCCAAGGACGCAGAGGAGGCCCCCCCAGGACCCGCCAAGAGGGTCCTTGGCTTCCTGCAGGATGGAAATCAAATATGATCTGAGAGAAAGTAAGAGTAGAGTTTATTGAAGGCACAGAGAGAGCCCATACAGAGAGAATATCTGGGAGGCTCGAAACAGAAAAGGCCACGGGTCTCGATGTTTTTATTGAGGATGATGGTCTGGCGTATGTGTCCTCTCAGGCATCTAGAACAAGTGACATATGCCCTGGAGCCAAGGTTCTTGAGGTCAAGGTGTTTGCAGACAGTGGTCTTGGAGAACACTCATGATGACCTTAACTTTGACCTTTATATGAGAACATACACGACGGCAGGTGTAATGCGGGGGTGCAGATCCTAGCAAGAATGGAAGCAGGAAAAAGAGCAATGGGGGAAAAAAAAAACTGCAATAGCTTTTTATTATGGGGTCTCTTCAGTTTCCCTGTCTTAACTGACTTGCTAAATTAAAATCCAGTGTTGACTAAGAAATGGGGGAAATGTCATTTGAGTAGATTTATGATTAAAAATAAGAATTCTTCTCCCAAACCTATTATTTAGTCCCCAGAGGGTGTAGGCAAATGATGAAGAAAGGCAAACAAACACCAGAAACATTTACCTGCAGTTAACACTCTTCTCGGCTGAACATTATACTCTACTACCTGCCATGAACACACCATGATCTTTGGAATGGATTTTTAATAATATTGCTCATTAGACCAGTACATCAATACATTTCCTCCCCCATCTCTCATCAGAGGCAGTTCCAATTTATTCAGAAGTTACTTTCTTTGGAGTAAGCCATCATCCCATCAGAATGTGAAGTATGTCTCCCCTTGGGGATCACATGACCATTCTGTTTAATTTAATTTAGGAAAAAAGCTGAATCAAATCTTGTTTTACTCTCCTGGGGGAAAACATGCTTCACAAATGAAGAATTCCCAGGCAAAGAAACTCTAGTCCTACATCCTGTCAAAAAGTTCATTTACATACATTCTCCTTCATTCTATTGACATGTGAAACTGAGTTTATATTTATCCTCCACCTAAACACTCCTCATTAAACATAAATAGCACAGACAGGGAGGTGAGAGCCATTTCCTGTTCTTCCTCCTAATGAGGCCATCTTGGAAACTGAGAAGGAAAAAAATCTGGCACAATGAGTCAAGTGATTAGCATACCTATTCAATGCTTGGGATAAGGTCAATGAATCAATGGAAATGTTTTGAGTACCTTGTCTGTATTGGGCTATCTGTTAGGGCTGGAGAGTGAGAGAAGGGACAGAGAGGGATAGTCTGTCATTGAAGAACATCACTGCCGTTCAAGAGGGTGACATAGCCGTTAGAAAAGGTAAGTATTGAAAACAAGAGAAATAAAATTTTGTATGCAAAGAAATAACATTTTAATTATTTGTATACTCTGACTACAAAGCCGATTCCACAGTGTGTCATTTTGGATGGGAAGAAACAGGGCAGAAGGAGTAAAGATTTGTGCAGCACCTGTGGAAAGCAATTGAGCAGTACCTGTCATAAATACAAATGCATTTACTCTTAGGCTTGGAAATTCCTTCACAAGATATTTATCCTACAGATATACAGGCGAACATTCAAGAACTATGTGTGAACAAAAAAATTCCAGGCACTGTTTTTTATGTTTGAAAAGACCAGAAACAACCTGTGTGACCATCAATTGGGGAAGGCTTAAATATATTATGGCACATAATCTGATGGATTTTTGCAGCTATTAAAAATAATGGAGCAGCTCTTTATATATGGATCTGAAAGGATCTTTAATGCATACTGGTTAGCAAATTAAAAGAGCAAAGTACACAACGAAAGGATAGTTTGATATATAGTGTTTCCTCACAAAATGTATCACAGGCAGCATATATAAATATAGGAATAATAAACTATATATAACATATATATGATGTACATACCTAGCATTTTTCTCTCTGTCTATCTCACATACACACACACTTCACCTAAATGCTTAAAACACTTAATATAATACATTTGGCAACCGTGTTTGCCTCTGAGGAGTGGAATAAGGACCAGTAGTCAGGAGTGGAAGAGAAACTTAATTTTAACTGTATATGGTTTTACATATTTGCAAGTCTGTCTTGAGTGCATATATATTACCTATTTAAAAATCAGCTTATATAGTAAATTAGTGATAGAACACAGAATCTGATGAAGCTGATTAGTTGAGTATACCATTCTCTACAGTTGGGGCTCCTTGAAGTGCATATGCATCCCAAGGTGAGGTGCTGGGAACTCAGTAGGGTGCTCTCAGGGTTGAAGTCATAGTGGTTGAATGTGAAAGTGATTGCATTTTCCCCATCTCCAGAAAAAGAGTGAGCTTCAGTTGCTGCTGAGTCCACTTTCCAACTGGCAGTCATGACCCCAAAGTGAACTCTGGAGGACCTGGAGGAGGAAAGAAGAAAGGACATTCACGTTGGACTATACAATCCTCCATGCTGAGAACCTTTTCTTTTCCCTTCTTACTTACTCATATCCATCCTGTAGAGATTTGCATTAAGGACCCAAACCAAGCAGTTCACCTGGCCCTGGAACACTTGGGTCTCTTAAGTTAGAAGAAACCTCTATCGGAGAAGACGGAGATTTTAATGGTCCTAAATTACCCTTACTCTTTCTCTTTCCCCTTTTAAAACTTGGACATTATCATTTCCTGAATGGCAATACCACTGGGGAATAAATCTTTGTAGATTCAACTGGTACCTTTGGGAGAAATGTATCTTGCTGCTTGAAAGACAAAAGGCACCAGACAGTGAAGGAGGTGATCTTTTTTTTTTTTTTTTAAAGATTTTATTTATTTGACAGCGAGAGAGAGAGAGATCACAAGTAGGCAGAGAGGCAGGCAGAGAGAAAGAGTGAGGGAAGCAGGCTCCTGCCAAGTAGAGAGCAGAGAGCCTGATGTGGGACTCAATCCCAGGACCCTGAGATCATGACCTGAGCCGAAGGCAGCGGCTTAACCCACTGAGCCACCCAGGCGCCCGAAGGAGGTGATCTTATTTTGCTTACTGAATAGGGAAACATTCATTAATGATAAACATCTCAAAGAAAAGAAAGGGGACCTGGGTTCTCATAAAGGCTGTACATATGGGAATGATCCATGAGTTTTTTAGGAGTCACATGGAACAATGGTGATAGGTGTAAGAGGACAAAGTTGTCCTTTGTGATTAGCCAAAAACCACCCAAAGGGTAGAGAGCTAGCTTTCTTTCTTTTTAAGATTTTATTTATTTGAGAAAGAGAGCATGTGGAAGCAAGTAAGAGAGCACGAGAGAGAGAGAGAGAGAGAGAGAGAGCGCATGAGCAGAGGCAGGGTCGGGGGAGAAGCAGACTCCTGGATGAAAGGGGAGCCCAGGAGGGCAGGGGCGGGGAGGTGCTCAATGTCAGGACCCTGGCATCATATCCTGAGCCAAAGGCAGACAATAAACCAACTGAGCCGCCCAGGCTCCCAGTGTTGAGAGTTTTGTTAAGTGTTAATGTTTGCTGGTCAGCACAGAGTTCAGATGACCTTTGAAATCGTAATTTGTTTCCACCTTCAAACACAGTCCTGCATAATTATTCCAGCCCCTCCAGCCCCATCTGTACCCTTTGGCCTTTGTATCCCCCATTCCCAACACCAGTTCTCCTTTGATTTTTCTTAGTATGGTCTGCTTATACAGGTCAGGTATTTCTGATCTAAAACTTCTTCCTTCCTGTTTATTTTATCATTGCTTTTTAGTTCTGATTGGTTGATATCTTCTCTTAGTATCCTTAATGATCTTCCTTGTCCCTGAGGAATCATTTTCAGTATTCAACTAACTTGATAATTTGTCACCTAAATGTTTTTTAATGACATAGTTCACCAAGCCTTGCTTCCCCTTTCTCACAGTGAAAGTTCTGGATAAATGTTGGCTGGACCTCTTGCCACAGGGTCTGCCCTGAGTGGTGAAGAACCATCACACACACACAAAATGATTAATAATAAAGCAAAATAATGAGTTTAACTGTCCTCCAGTTTCACCAAAGACAGATCAGAAGGAAATGAACCAGAAGGAAAAAAAGGGAGGATTTAAGTGACGGCGACTGAGCAATAACTGTTGACAGGAGAAAGGTTATTATTAAGTATTAGGACAGGTTATCAAAAATGGTTATGAAAAGTGAAGAAATTTCCAGGCTGCAGGAATCCATCACCTTAAGCAAGCATAATATGTACTGATATTTCTTTAATAAAATATATAAAGAGAGGAACATATTTGTTATACAGAACTTCAACCATAATATAGTAGTTTTTCACTTCTCATATCCCAGTGACATGATCTTACTTTCCACCAGCATCAAGGTGTTTGTAGATTCCATGCCTGGACTGCTTAGAAGTTGAAGACATAGAATTACAAGCAGAACTCTAGCCACAGAGTAAAGATTGTAGTGTGCTTTCTCTTCTTTTTTCTTTTAAAAAGATTTTTGAGTATATTTAAATATTGTTATCTTGCTACAGAAGGGGTTCTTTGATTGGATAAATGTTCGCTATTGTTATTGGTGTGGTTAACGAACGAGGGGGGCAGATTTTCACTTCTCTTTTATGATTTCAGGGCTACCACATGGTATCTGCAGAATGCCGTGCTAAACTTTGAGGGTGCCTCTGCGGCCAAAAGGTCTTTTAACATGTTCTGAACCTGCGTGTTTCCGAACTTTTTTTATTCTTATGCAAATAAAATGCAGCTACAAGAATGCACACGTCTACATCCACAGCTAATTACACTCCTAAGGACTCTTCATTGTCTTCCATTTACGCATAATTAAATCCCCTTGCTCTTTATCTGCTCCTGTAAGCTTTAACATAGAAATACAGAGAAGAGCTAAACAATGAATACCACCCTACCCCCACCACACACAACCCCCAAACCTACTGGGTTTAAAGGAAAATTCCTCATTTGTCCTAGTTGTCTATGCCAAGCACTTTGCAGTGAAACACCCCTAGTGTGTTCCAACGGGTTCTCATTTGGGGAAAGAGAGTGTTACAGAGGGGCAATGGCACTTCCCATGCCTGTTCCTGAGCCATTTTAAAGAAAGTAAAGCATGCAGGAAAATGTTCAATGGATTTTATAGCAAAGCATCATGGTGCTGTTATCAGCTTCCTTGCGGGAAATGGTAATGTGTATTCATATAAACACAATGGGGTTGAACATCACCTCATATCCATTCAGATGCCTCCCAGTACCCAGGCAACTCACACACAAATGCCTGTTTGCTCGCCCCATAGCTCTCAGCAACCAAGGCTCCCCAACCCTCATAGTCCCCGCTGCTGCCCAGAAGCTCAATGAGCAATTGAGCCTTTCTTGTGGAAACAGAGTCTTACTCTTACCACTGTCCGGAAATTTGTTCAATTTTCATTCTTATCTAGAATATTGGCAGAAGGTGATAGTAAAGATGGCCTTCTTTAATTTTTTTCACCCCATAAACATGTAGAAACAACAGCTATTTTTTCATTTCCTCCCCAAATTTCCGAAAAGCAAGGCGAATGGAACACAAAAACAAAACCAAAGCAAACTGTAAGAGGACAACAAAGAGACAAGCACTATGGCACGAGTGCAATGGACAAGGAGAGAAAACATAGATTCAGATGCTCAGTTAGAATCCTCATTTGAAAATGTAGTGGTTTAAACCTCCATAAAGAAGTTAAAAAAAAAAAAAAGACTCTTTAACTGCTTGATATCTTAGCTCGTTCAGATAATTGCGCTGAATATTCAGCTGTGGGTGTATGACCTTCATATGGCTATGGTGGGCTGATTTTCAGACCATGATTCCAATTACCGGTAGGCTAGTCCTGCTTATTCCAGGACCACGTTAATCTGAACAACAAACAGTAATTGACTGTGAGACAAATCTTGACACACTGACTTCCTGAACAAAATGTCATGGTCTGTAAAATGAGTATAGCTACATCAGACCTAATATTCACTAGGAATTTGGGATAAAATCATATGAAGTCAATTAAATGCAGAATCTATCCTTCTATACATATGTTAAGCTGCACTATAACAAGAATCTTGCAAATGGAAGGGATTTCAGATACTGATATTCCAATCCTCATAGCATCGAGGCTGATATCATGATTAATCAAAAGAGAAAACATATAGTAAGATGGTCTTGAGCCTGGAGTAAATACCCACATTTCTGTAACAGCTGGTTTCTGAATCATACCTCATGGATCTCTGACTGGCCTTGGTTGATCAGTATTTAATATGTGTTAAATTTTGGCCACCATATATACCTAAACTCATGAAAGCAGCTACTGACTGTGTTTGGTGTATTAATTAATTAATTCATTAATCAATCATTTATTGAGTAATTACAATTTTCTCTAACATTGACTATATAAAGACAAAAAAGTTGCTGCTTTCACTTTTAAGAAGCTCAGATGTCATTAAGGGAGAGAAGAATATACATAAATTGTTTGATTATGGCTGATGGCTGTTTTAATAGACTTGCATAAAAGGTACAGTGATAGCCTAAAGGAAGAGATGAACACCTCTCAGGGCAGAGGATAGAGAGAGAGTTCAAGAAGGATCCATAACCAGATGAGAAATTAAGATAGGTATTAGAGCAGAAGAGTTGATTGTATTTAAGAAGAAGAGGCAAATTGCATATGCAGAGCTGCATGTGCAGAGAAAAAGAGTCAAGAAATATCTTAGCATGTTCAGATAAATAAAAATAATTTTTTAAAAAGAAAACACAGGGGAGAAAAGGTAGGAAATAAAGTTATATAGATTGAGGATATTGAATAACATGGAGAAGTTTAGATCGTACCTTTGATGAGAAGAAAGCACTAAATGAATGTATTTGACTCCTTTTTTCCAAGAAGAGTTTCCTAGGGTATTTCCAGGTCATTCCTAGGAAGATATGGAATTCTCAGAGACAAAGTCATGGCCTCAACATCCCTATCTCCTCATCTTTCTTATAAATGTGGCATCGAGTTAATTTTTACATCAAAGAAAGTCATACAGGAAAAACCACAACCAAAGCAATTGGAAAATTATACAAGAAGAAGAGAAGAACAATTTCCCCTCGTGCTGGAGTAATGAGACTGGTGCTAAGGGGCAGTTTGTATGAATACAATTTTCAGATGAGTACAAGCACCAGTTAACCAGTTGATGGCCTCTATCATTGGCACCCGGGACCTCTTTCTAATGTCCAGCTGAGGGACCAACTTTGCACATTGTTTGTTTCTACTTATGTACTCAGAAATAGTCAGATTGTTAGGTTGATTGTCAAACATAATTCCATTTCCCTACCATACAAGCAATGATCCTTTTGGATTAAGAAAAGAAGAAAAAAACCTCTAAAATATCATATAAAATTTTAAGTATTTTCTCCCCCCAAAATGAAGTGAAAATTGGAAACCAGGGAGGTAATGGATGCAAAAGCCTGTTTTAATTCTTAATATTTCAGCCCAAGTCACAGGAGGAAGAGATGAGGCACAGGCTAATTCAAGGTGGAGAGTATTTTAGAAGACCACTTCATAAAGTTAGGAGCCCAAGGGGTTCCACCTACTGCACAAAAGAGAACTTAAGAAAACTTGCCAATCTTGACTTTGGCCTTGTAGATGGGAAAGTACCCCTTGAGAATGTATAATCATAAACCAGTTTTCTTATATGCTACTTTTAACAAGGACTCGGTAATTCCCACAGATAATATTCCAAGGAAAATGAGATGCTCATAGTAAAAAAAAAAAATTCTGCCTCTATCTTCTATCTATCTCAAAGCACTTTATCACTTAAAAATAGAAGAAACAAATAGTAGCATCAGACTCATCAAGACATCAAATATAATTATCAAACAAAATATAAACTAAGTGAACTATGTTTAATATATTTCAACAAAGAAGAGATGTTTAAAAATAAGAACAAGACATTAGAGATTATATATTATTAACTAGATTTGGAGTAAATGGAACTTGGAGAAATGAAATAAATAAAATATTTGAAAATTAAAAACTCAATAGGTGGGGAACCTGGGTGCCTCAGTAGTTAAGTGTTTGCCTTCGGCTCAGGTCATGATCCCAGGGTCCTGGGATTGGGTCCTGCACAGGGCTCTCTGCTCAGCAGGAAGCCTGCTTCTCCATCTCCCACTCCCGCTGCTTGTGTTCTCTCTCTTAATGGCTTTCTCTGTCAAATAAATAAATAAATTCTTTAAAAAAAAAACACACCTCAATAGGTACATTAACAGAAGATTAGACACTACTAAAGGGAAAATTAGAAACATGGAAAATAGACAATTATTTTTGAAACCTGTAATACAGCTCAGAGAGAGACAAATAATAAATATGAGAGTCAAGAGTCATGTGGGATTGCTGCTATAAACATTTGGGTACACGTGCCCCTTCGGATCACTATGTTTGTATCTTTAGGGTAAATACCCAGTAGTGCAATTGCTGGGTCATAGGGTAGTTCTATTTTCAACATTCTGAGGAACCTCCATGCTGTTTTCCAGAGTGGTTGCACCAGCTTGCATTCCCACCAACAGTGGAGGAGGCTTCCCCTTTCTCCACATCCTCTCCAGCATCTGTCATTTCCTGACTTGTTAATTTTAGCCATTCTGACTGGTGTGAGGTGATATCTCATTGTGGTTTTGATTTGTATTTCCCTGATGCCGAGTGATGTGGAGCACTTTTTCATGTGTCTATTGGCCATCTGGATGTCTTCTTTGCAGAAATGACTGTTCATGTCCTCTGCCCATTTCTTGATTGGATTGTTTGTTCTTTGGGTGTTGAGTTTGCTAAGTTCCTTATAGATTTTGGATACTAGCCCTTTATCTGATATGTCGTTTGCAAATACCTTCTCCCATTCTGTCAGTTGTCTTTTGGTTTTGTTAACTGTTTCCTTTGCTGTGCAAAAGCTTTTGATCTTGATGAAATCCCAATAGTTCATTTTTGCCCTTGCTTCCCTTGCCTTTGCCGTTGTTCCTAGGAAGATGTTGCTACGCTGAGGACATGGAGAAGCAACATGGGGGGGTAGGGGGATAGGAGAAGAATAAATGAAACAAGATGGGATTGGGAGGGAGACAAACCATAAATGTCTCTTAATCTCACAAAACAAACTGGGGGTTGCTGGGGGGAGGTGGGATTGGGAGAGGGGGAGGGGTCTATGGACATTGGGGAGGGGAGGCGAACCATAAGAGACTATGGACTCTGAAAAACAATCTGAGGGTTTTCAAGGGTCAGGGGTGGGAGGTTGGGGCAACCTGAGGGTTTTGAAGGGTCAGGGGTGGGAGGTTGGGGGAACAGGTGGTGGGTAATGGGGAGGGCACGTTTTGCATGGAGCACTGGGTGTTGTGCAAAAAGAATGAATACTGTTACGCTGAAAAAATAAATAAAATGGAAAAAAAAAGAGTCATGTGGGATAGAATAAAAAAAAAACATGAATGAAATCTCAAGAAGATACTGTAGAAGGAGAAAGATACCAACTTCGAAGATAAGGTGGCTGAAAAGGAAAAAAGCACCACACATTTGTTGAAAGACAAAAGTCCTTAGGTCAAGGAATCCCAATGAATTTCAAGTAATATAAATGTTCAGAGGCCTTCTGGGTTTCAGACCAACATCTTCTCATTCAGGCATCTTAAATAGCATTCACAAGCACTACGAAATCCAAAATACCCAGCTTGTTACAGTTACAATGTATATTTTGCATTTAAGTTTTTCTTATAGTAGTAATAAAGTGATTCTTATAATTATTAATAAAGAGTACTTAAATTTTTAGAGTCCTGGAAGCCAGAAGTTAGATAACAAAGGTCAGAGTTCCAGAAGACCCTTACAAAATCTCAAAAGAGGAAAATGGAACTATTTGAACAGATTTCTTTCCATCCTTGAGAAGAGCACATTTTCTGTTGCCAATGGCCTGCTTGTTCTTTCCTTCCTACTTTGTTTTGCTGGCCAAAATGGAAATGACAATATGTTGTCCTAAGCAGTTTTACAAGATTGATCAGGCAAGACTAATATAGACTTTCATCCCTAATCATTCACCCTTACAGAAAATTGAAGCTAGAAAAAGCAAAACTTGATATATGTGGCCTTTTGGGTTCCAAGTGAACAAGGATTTGAGGATGGGAGGCAGAGGGATTTTTCATTTGTGGTACAGACTAAATCACTCCTTAAAAGAAAAACCTAATATGGGTGTCTCCACACAACATTAATTTTTTTAAGGTAACTAGATATTTGCTACAGAGGAAAATTAACTAATATATATATATATATATATACATATATATATATATATATATTATGGTGCAAGTTGGGAGGCACGGAGGAATAGAATAAACAGTTGAAATTGTTGATAGATGATTTTTTGTAAAATGATATATATTTTGGTATTTCCTAGTCTAAAGTAAAGTAAATTCTATATTCTAATTATTTGGTTTCACTCAGCACCTCTCATTCTAAGGCATGCCTGGTTCTCAGCAGAAGTCAAACAAGGCTTGCTGTGTTCAAATGTATCTCTCTTCCTTTATATTATCCTTAAACTTTCTATCACTCGTCCCATCACATTCTTCTTGACTTTTCCAGCCCACGCTGATTTAATGTTCTAAATTTCTGTAGCACACATTATCTATTCTTTTTGTTGCCTACATTACACCTTATTTTTTTGCCCTATTCATTTTGAGTACATGTCATATGTGAAATTTTTCATATTATTTGAGGCCAGAGACTTTGAATACTGGTTCAGACATTCTATTGTGCCTAGAAAGAGGCTGTCCTTTAGGGAGTACTCTGAGCATTCCTGTCTCAGATGGTGCTGCAATGATTTATTAAACAAGTTTTACTTTGTTTTCAGAATGAATGCATGATATAAACAGATCCAGTGTTATGAATATTCATATTCCTTAAGCTGAAAGTTACTACTGCTAAATGATCATAGACCCAAGTGTTTTTCTTAGGGGAATTGTGACTTTCTGTATAAAAAGTCATTAAAAATAAACAATCTCTGCCATCAACAAATGGGCAACTTAATTAAGCAATATCATCAGTAACATACATGTAGAACATAAGGGCAGTCTCCTTTAAAGCCAATAGATAATCCAAAAGGAGTACTTTAAAATTAAAATGGGTTTAAAAAGTTTTTTTTTCTAGTTTCACATTTGACAAATATGAACTAGTGTTACCCAATGTTGCCCATAATTAAAGTAAATGAGAGAGCAAAAGCAATTATTTGGTTCATCAAATGATTGATTACACCAGTTTGAAGTCACCAAGTACAGGATTAAATTTTCTCCAAAATTATCAGAGCTGTATAATGAAGGAGTAAGGAAGTTAGGGATGGATGAACCAAATCCTCTTTCAGTTTTAATAAACATGTATTAAAACACAAGGTACATCAATTTCTAGTTACCTATATGGGAGAAATTGCTTAACGTTTTTGAGTTTTTGTTTCCTCATCTCTTAAATGTTAATAATAATAATTTTGCAGAATTGTTTTGGAAATTAAGTAATCTTTGAAAGTAAAGGTCTCATGACTACCTGTACATAGTAGACACTTAGTATATTCATCACCACACAAATGAGCCATCTCTCTTGAAACAGATTATAAATTAAATGTGTTCCCTTCCTTTTCCATTACATTTGTCAGCCGTGGTGACTTCCATTGCCACAACCTCTTCTGAGAAAACGGATCTGCCCACAGATCTCTTTGAGGGAGGAGACCCAGCCAACCATGTTTTGTACCACTCCCTGAATTTAGCTTTTGAGGTGGGAAATGCCCCAGACTCAGAGGCAGCTAATTTTTGGGCTATTTGATGATGCATGAGTAGCCTGATATGAATGATCTCTTCAATGGCGAATGAGCTGGGCAACTGGATTCTTGCATTCAGAACGTAAACAGAAAAACACAGGGGGAAAAAGTCAATCAGTTGTGAAAAGCCTTGCACAGCCTGTGGTTCGTTAGTTAGAGTAGGGAGTGAGGAACTGCAAAAGAACTTGTATTAAGAGTAAGCCAAAGACAAAGGAAGTGGAATCTATAACCAAAGAGACACAGGAAAAGAAAGAATAAAAACTAAGAGGTCAAGCTAAAGAGGCAAGAAACAGAAGGATAAGTAAGAAGACAAAATATACAGAAAGAAGCAAAGATTGATAAAACAGCCAAGTGGAAAACTAGACGAAGATCCACCACAGATTCTTGCCCTTTTGATTCCTAGAAATGCTATGACTGGGATTCCTCCATCTGAGAGTCCCAGACTCAAACACTTCTTTCTTCTGGAGTTCCAGGATAGTAAATTATATACATATCTTCCTCCCATCTTCCCCACCCTACTATTCCTTGAGTAAATGAGTTTCTTGAACCTACACTTTCAGTGTAACTGAAATGTAACTACATGCCTTTGAAACATTTGAAGCAATAGAGGGAGATCTATGTAGCAAATAAATGATTTAAACTAACAAATGAGTGTCATCATTAGATTAATTTCCTCCCCTGGACCAGGTAGTGCATGCATGACCAACTTCCTGAGATTGCTTATGTTGTTCCTCCACATGGAAAATGTCTTTTTCACTCCTTTCCAACTATTCAAATCCTACCTATTTATAAACTGTCCAGTTGAAGCTTCCTATCTTCCTGTACATTCTGCCTATACAAATATCTCTTAACTAAATTCCTAGACCACATTTTCATGCTTAATGCTACCATATGTTATCTCTATGCCTAAATCCTGCATTGTCAGTTAATGCATTGTCATTTTACCTATTCTAGGTGTGTATCTAATCCATCCTCCAAAAAAATACAAGTTTTTTGAATACAGGAAGCAGGGTTGATGCATTTTTAAAATTTGCTTTACCTTTCTCACATGATATCCCCAAAGTAGCAGTTAAAAAAAAAATGAATGAATAAACAAAAATCAAGTGAACAAAAGAAAGAATAAATTCAGTGTGGTCAAAGATTTATACAAAATTTCTCAGAGGATCCATATAGGAAAGTTTGTTTATTTTCTTAATGAGGAAAGCAGTAGCATTTGTACATTAATTCCTTTGAGATTGAGTTCTTCAATTTATCCTATAGAGGTTGTTACAATTATGTTTATCACCATGTAAAAAAGCATTGTACAAAAAATTTATTTTAGGTGTTAGATCAAAATAATTGCAGCCTATTAGACCGATGCAAGATTCTTTTCAATTTCCAATGCATCTGATTGTGTTAAGAAGGAGGTCACAAGGAACTGACATACTATAGAAGGTCAGTAGACAAGATGCGGCAGAAGAGGTCTTGGCACAAACTGACGTATTCAGTTGGCATTGTTTGTTTTCCGTTCTTTTTAATTTCAGGGGAAAAGAATCTTTCATCTCTTCTCTGCACTTGAACAGCAGGTGGGCAGACACTGAATTTTTTCAGGAGAGTGAGTGTGTGGGTAAGTCACTTGGAAGAAGTTCAAACATCATGTATATTACTGATGTTGACAAGTCTAACTGCAGGACACGGGGGAAACAATCCTAGCTGGGGTAGAGCTGGCATTTTCAGGGTATTTTTAAAAAATATATAAATGCTCTGACACTGATCTAAAACCCTAGCTCCTGAGGGCTTTGGTGTGTAACTGTGATGTGTGAGGCCAGGCATATACAAAAGCTGGGATGGAAGATTTCGCTTGAATAAAATTGGAAGCAGCTTATATGTTCTGCCACTTCTCAAATCAACTGTGGCTTCTTGAGTTGGAAAACACCAGATTTACTATTCATTGTTTTTTTTCCCCCTTTTTGTTCCCATTGCTGCCTTTGCCTTTCCAGGGTCTATACAAAGTGAAACGTGTTTCAGGACCATAATGAGTAGTTTTGAAAAACATTCAGTTGAGTTTAAGGTTGTTCTAGTAAGTTTCTCATAGCCTGGGGTCCGTGGTGCCTGTGTGTGATTGTGTGTGCGTATGTGTGAATCCAACTCACCAGCAGATGCTGCATTCATCTGTTTCAAATAGAAATATCAGCCCAGTCCAAAAATAATTGTTAAGGTCATTCAGTATGAACATAAGAGTTAAAGTTCTAGCAAAAAGAGCAGTGAAGGTGTGAAGTTAACTAAATTGTTTTAAGAAAAAAAAATTGTTGTAAGGACTTTGAGGGATACAGGAAAGAATGCGTGGACCACAGTTCTGAAAAAAAATGGGCTGTCGTGTGTGTGTTTGGTTTTTTAATCCATATTTATTTTAATATCTTAAGTTTCCTTAAAAATGGCTTTAACTCATGGAAAGGAATTTATATATTTTTATAATACTAAAGAAAGAAATAAAATGAATTATGAAGATGTGGAAATATTAAAATTGTCTTTCCAAGCAAAAGGACATAAGTTTTTCACTCTGGAAGGTTTTGATGGCCATGATCAAATTCCTCAATAACTCTAACTGAAGTTGGAGCCTGATGGCCTCTGCAAATTTGAAACAAAGTTACTGGCTAGAGTAGAATGGCAGAAATTCTCATGGTGAGTCAGACCTATGGGCTCAAGAGACAAACTTCGCTTTCTTTTTTGGCTGTCAAAGCTTTTTTCCTCCCTCCCTTCCTCCTTCCCTTCCGTTCTTTCCCCCCAAATTATGACAATCTGTTTTATCTTTTTTCATTTCAGAACTTCTCTTTCACATTTATTGTACTGTGCTCATATATATTTCAGATTAATTTTGTTTATTTTATTTGAAAGAAGAGCCCCAGCATATCTGAATTAGATTTCAAAATTCTGACTTTAACTCTGTGGATAGTGCTACTTAGTTCTTTCCTGCTGTAGAGATATATGTTGTCTGGAAATGAAGAGTTCCATGTGAAAAACCAGGGAAGATTATGGTGCAAGAGAAAACAAAACACATGTTAGCACTGGTTGCCGAGTTAAAGTCACTGTTCTGGAAAATAAATATATATTATGTGTTCAACAGTTAACTCTTTAGATAGCTTACTGTCATGAATAGGTTGATAAGTTACATGTGATGTGATGGTATAGGGATGAAATAATTATGGGGAAAGAAAGGTGTGCTTATGCCTTCTCTCTCCCCCATAAAACTACATATCTCTTTGGGGAACTGACTTTTCCTACCACTCAGTTTCTCAGACATTCTCCTCCATCTTATCCTCTCCTCTCTCCTGGATCCTCATAACCTGGAGCCCTCATTCCAGCCTGCTATAGTTCACTCTTGCACGTAAATAGATCATGAAATGAATTCAACTTCAGCTGTGGCCCCTAATAGGCCAGAATCACTCAAGTGGAGCTCTGGGAACAGTGCTCAGAAGCCCTGATGCTGCAGTTGTTCTAAAATGGGGAGGTTGAAAGGGGTCTGATGTTCCTTTCAATCTCAATTTAGTTTGAAGACAGATTACCTTTGGGACTGTGAACCCCCCTCAACCCTCCCAAAGAGACACGGATATGCATAATTTACTTCCTGAACTGGGAGTTATGAAGTGAATGGAAGATTTTAGATCTCAATTCTTCCCCTCCTTAAGAATATATCCTCAAAAAAAAAAAAAAAAAAAAAAGAATATATCCTCAGGCAAATGTGGATACTTCATTTATTCATTCAACAAGCCATTCGAGTATCGAGTACTGCTCTTGCTTTGAGACATGTTAGAGGTGAGCAGTGCTGATAAGGCCCATGTTTCCATGGAGCTTGTATTTAATAGAGGAGCACAGCTCAACAAATATACCTTCATACACAAGAAAAAATCAGGAAATGTGAGTGCTACAAAAAAATTAAAAGAGTGATGTGCTAGGGTAGGTGATCTCAAATATTAATGTGCAGACAAATCAATCAGGGTTCTTGTTACAATGCAGATTCTGATTTAATAGTCTTGAGTGGGGCTCAAGACTCTGCATTTCTAACAAGCTTCTAGGTGATGCCAGGGCTGCAGGTCTATGCCCCATGCTTTGAATAGCAAGTTGATAACTATTTATTAGTGACAATTTTAGATTGTGCAGTAATGGTGGGCTTTTCTGATGAGGCTGTGGGCAAGTGGAGAAACCATTCATAAAAAATCTGTTGGAAAAACATTCTAGACAGAGGATGGAGTTATTTCAAAGACCATAAAAGAGAAGAGAAATTGGTAAGTCAAAGGAATGGAAAGAAAGCCTTTGTGTCTTAAACACAGTGAGCTGAGGGGAGTGAGAGAGAGAGTCAGTCATGCCATGAAATCCAGGATAAAGAATGAGATTTTGTTCTCAGCATTAAGTGATGTCATTGTAGAGTTTAAGCAGAGATCTACTTTACATTCTCCGAGACTATTCTGGATATAGGGTGGAGAAAGGAGCGTGAAGTAGAAACAAAGAGGCCAGTTGGAGTCTGCTGGAGTTGTCCGGATGAGAAATGATATTGGATAAGATCAGGATGATAGCAATGCGGATAGATGAAACAGGTAGATCAAGAAAATGTTTTGCTTTTGTTTCTACTTGTTGATTGATTGGTTTTAAGAGGTAAGGGAAAGAAAGGAAGTAAAAATTTCCCTCAGTTTGTTAGCTAGATAGAGTTGGTGAGTAGATGGCAGTCCCCCACGGAGATTCTTGGAAGCAGAATTTGGAGAGTGAGTCAAAAGTTCCACTTAACCCATGTTAAAAAAAAAAAAAAAAAAAGGCATGTCCAGCAGGCATAGTAAGTCCTGAGTAAAGGTGAAAAATAGAGATATACATTTGGAAATTATCAGCACTTAAATGGTACTGATTACAAATACTTAGGGAAAAAGTATAGACAACAAAAAAGAGACCTCAGGCCTTGAGCTTTATACCCTCTACCATTTAATGTTTACAACCAAAGCAGGGAAAGCTATCCAAGTACAATGAAATGATTGGCCATTGAGTTAAAAAGAAAACTATGAGTGTGCCATGTAGAAACCAAGATAAGAACTAGGTTTCAAAATAGTAAGCTGAATAATTCTATAAGCACGGGATTCTATAAGCACGGGACTTGGAAATGTGAAGTTGGACTGTGATGATCATGCACACATATGTACCTGTACTATGAAGGATTGACATGAGGATTAGAGATAATGAGTATAAAAGGATGAGAAATAGAAAGGGAGAGAACTACTGAGGGTCCTGTATAAAGTCACAACAAAACAATAGTGGAGGCAGCAGTTCTAACCAGGTCCCTCTGATCGCAGAAGGTCTATTCTTTCCATTCTGCCTCTCTGCTTCAGGATCCCACCACCCAGCCTTTCATACCAGGTGGAAGAGGGTATGCACCCAGCTAAGGAACTGGGTGCATACAGACAGTTTCCCCATAGCTATGTCAAAACATAGCCTTAAAAATAGGAAGGTAGGAAAAAGGAAGGAAGGAAGAGAAAGGATAATGAATAGAATCCTGGGTCTAAGTTGTACATAATGTCTTAATTCTACAAGCTCAGTGAATTAAGCCCTTCTAAGTGCCTTTAAATCCATCCCTCTCCAAGTAAAATCCAGGTGCTCATCTCCTCTGTCAATTTTGCAGCAATCTCATTTATGTCTGATGGACCTGGCTTACCTGAAGAATAATCCTAAATCACCCCCTTTCCTTTCATTGTGTATTTCATTATATAGGCTCAAAAACCTTGAAAAAGTACTCCCTGTATTTTGGAGAAACTCAAAATGCATTTATCTGGAGCTCAGTTATCTTTGGATACTATCCTGTTTGTCTTCTTATCACCAACATGCACGCAACTTAAGACAAGTGAAAACATTCTCTGTAATTCCCCTCAATTCCTTCCATTTTCTTATGTCAGGAATTAGGTTTTTTTCTTAACAGTTTCTTTCCCAGACATCTCTCCCTATTCCTATCTAGATATTCAAATTCCGTCTTTTTAAAATCCCCGCTTGAATGTCCCTTTTGCAGGAAGCCTTACCTGGTCAAACCAAGTCAAACTATTGTTTTACTTCCGGGAATTGACATAACACATAATACCTCTGTCATTTAGCATGCTAACAAATCATTTTTCTGTTAATTTCACTGAACTATGTACTCAATAAGCTCTTTTTTGACTCCCAATTAATACCCACTGCCATGGTAGGGCCAAACAGGTCGGGAAGACTCACAAGCATCCTCTGAAATACTATGGAATCTCTGTCACTGGTATGATTTAGAGAGCAAGTAATAACAGCATATTCATTTTAAATATATAACGACCGATGTGCTAAATGACATATCACCAACTTCCCTAATGTACAAGATAGAGAGAGAACATGCACAGGTCAGCTAGGGAAGGTGGAATCAGAGACCTTTTTCCCCCTGGTTTCCTGGGGCTTCTCTTGGTGTCTGGCATTGTTTTCCTGCTGATTAGTGAGGTGTCTCTGGGTACATTAATGTGGAAGGTTGGATGTGTTTGACAATAAGTCAATGATTCTTTTTGACACGACTTTAATAGTACTGAAGAAGTGATTGTAAGATGATGCCTTTTAATGGGATATAGATATAAGCGACCTGCTTTTTATGACAAAGGTCAATGGTATTGATGGGTAGTGTAGAGAAGATAATTTCCTTGGCATGGTAGGAGACAACTTGCATGATTCATGATTCTTGAAGGTATCTCTCTCTCTCTTTCCTCTTTTTTTTTTTTTTTTAATCTCTCCCACAAGGAGGAAACATGAGCACCCCTGCCAATTCCTTCCAGCTGCCACTTTATTTGAAATAAGGAAAAGGTAATATCCCACAATGAAATGAGTCACTGCTCAACAATTGATGGTAACCTCTAGCTGGCCGAGGCCTTCAGAATTTGACAATCATATATGGAATGAGTTTTCTTTTCTTATGAAGGAAGTGGATATGTACCATTCCAATGGGACATACAAGCAGTCAAGGAGCAAAGGCTGAGTGGCAGTGACTGGAGGAGGGCATATGGCACAGATGAGGGTGAGAACACATCCATATGTGTCTACATGTTAGTTGTAGGTCGAGCAATAAAGTACAAGAATCAGCTTTGCTGAATTATACTTCGTTGAAAGGTCACAGGCAAGCTGAATGAAGGGTACCCTGTGCACCAAGGGCTGCTTCTGGAAACAGAGCAAGCTGGCCTTGGGCTGAATTGGAACCTCTGGTTAATTGTGGGTCAGGCAGAGAACGTTGTGGATCCTTCTAAACAGTGCCTACAGCAGGGCAAAGAAAGTCTCAGTAGAGATTCCTCAGCCACAACTTTATATTCCTGCACCTTATTGAACCTTAGTTTTCCATGGTGGGGGAAGAGACAGGAAATAGGGAAGACAGAACAAAGACAGAGAGGGGAAGGGCAAGGTGAGAGGGAAAGAGGAGGAGTGGCAGAAGGGAAAGAATGAGATAAAAGGCAGAGAGAACAGAATGCACACAGTGAGTATTCTGGAAACTAAATAGTCCTGCTCTCTTGCCTTTCCTATCAGAGTAGGATTCTCTCCTAAGCCCCATTAAAGTCATATCACCGGTGACATTTTCCAGAAAGGATGCATGTCCCACTCTGCCTCCCACACTTGACCCTCTCTCCATCCATCAGTACGCTGCAGGGTGGCTTATTTTGGAAATATGTGGCTAGTTAATCTTACCCACAATGCTTCCTACTCCCAAACATAAGTCTCCTCAGTCATCTGTCCTCTCTTGGATTTTTATTCCAAATTAAGCTGTAATTTCTCGGCTGTTTCATGCTCCTTTCCACCATCCTGGTGCATGCTTCCTTTTCCAAACTTTTCTCCATGGGCTATGAATGTCTTATCCCATAGTAAACAGGCCAGAGGCATGACTAAAATTGGTGGTTGTGGTCATTGTGAAGAGCAATGTTGTGCAGGAAAGTAAGATATTATGAGCCTTGACACTCAGGGTTTGTCTTTTTTTTTTTTTTTCCCTCCAGCCTCAAAGTTCATTATTAGGACCTGGGGAAGGATAGAGCTTTGCCACTGCTCAGATGACATCAGTGTCACTAATTCAACTCACTCATTCTTCAGATCCTTACATTTTCATCTCAGTGAATAACTGCATTCATTTCAGCTACCCATTCCCCAAGACCAGAATGTAGACTTTGTGAATAAAACCCAAACCAAACCAAACTAATTAACCTGTTGCATGCACTTCTGAAATAAGGAATTCTATCCCATCCCAGTTTATTGTTTTTCAGCCCTCCTCCTTGGTTATTATTAAGAATATGTCTAAATTCCAATCTCGTTTATACTCTGGCATGTTCACCTGGTTAGATTTTTGCTATCTGTCATCCCTGTCCTGTCTTCTTATTCCTTATCATTCAGTCCGGTCTCTGTTGTCCAACATAGCAACACTGCCGTCCATCCAAGGCTTTTCCTTCTCCTCTAGCTCATTTCTAAATAGTGCTGAAAGAAAATCCCTCATTATCATATGAATATAAATTCATATCCAGCCACAACTAAAACCTTTGTGCTGCTAGATAATGGTGCTATTTCTAGCATTGTTTCAAAACACCTCTTTTGAAACATCTGGTCCCCTCCACTACATCCTTGGCTCCATAGGTTCTATCACAGAGAAAACAGAAGATATTCATTAGGAACACCATCTACTTCAAATGCTTATCTACAAGACAGCCTTCTATTACTTCATCTCTTCTATTCGAAGAGTCCCCCTCCTCCATCTAGAGCTAATTCCTCATATATACTGGATGCTATACTCTCAACCTTCTTTTAGTCTAAGATGCCGTCTCTTAAATTGCTTTCTACTTGACACCTGACCTTAAATACTTCTCATTGGCATTTAAACATGATTAAAAACAAACAAAAGATTCCTACAGACCCTTCCCTCTACCTACCACACTATAACTTTCATCTGTATAACCCTACTTTTAAAAAGATTTGTCAGATTTCTTCACTTCTAAGTCCCTCTTCAACCCATTCTCTTTTGAACTCTAGTCCTGTCATTTCATGAACTAATCCTTGCCAAGGACTAGCGGCACTGACGTTAAATCCATCATCTACTCTCTGATCATGTTCTCCACTAACCTCTCTCTGGTATCAACTTTGACAACCACTGTGTTCTAGAAATCGTCTATGCTCTTGGCTTTCCATAAAATCATGCTTCCTACATCTTCCATCACCCTCTGGATGCTTCTGCTCAGGCTTCTTTGTACTCCTCTTCTTCCACACAACCTGTAAATGCTAATACTTCTTAGAATGCCAACATTTTCTAACTTCACCTTCTTCCATAGATCTCAATTTGGAAATCACTCCAAAGCCCCACATACTAGGTTGTAAACCCTCTGAGGTACCCTTCCAAAGTACCTCAAGCTTATTTCCTATTTACATGTGTTACAATGCTTATACTGCTGATTTACAGGGTGGCATTCTCATGGTACTGTGAACTTTTCAGGAACAAGGATTGACTAACTTTTTGCTCTTCTAACTTCAATGCTGAATCCCATGCCTGACAAACCTTAGTCACACTACAAATATATGCTGAATAACTGAGACTGCTTATTTTGGCTGTAACTGAAGAGATTAGTTTTCTGAAAATTTCGACTATCTAGCATAATATTAGAATAATTGAAATTAATAAAATAAAATACTAATACTTGTATATTAGTGGGTTCAATAGGACTGGTAAGTCTCAATGGCAGTGTAATGTAGGCCCTAAACTACCAAATTTGGTTCTTATCTCATCACTGTGCTTGCTATGTGAATGAATAAATAACTCAGATCCCCTGTGTTGTTTCTTCTTCTTCTTCTTCTTCTTCTTCTTCTTCTTCTCCTCCTCCTCCTCCTCCTCCTCCTCCTCCTCCTCCTCCTCCTCCTCCTCCTCCTCCTCCTCCTCCTCCTTCTTCTTCTTCTTCTTCTTCTTCTTCTTCTTCTTCTTCTTCTTCTTCTTCTTCTTCTTCTTCTTCTTCTTCTCCATTTCAATATTTAACTAATTAAACTGCTTAACTCAATTTTTCTTAAGAAAAGAACTTGGGGAAAGGGCTTTGTGATAAAATTGTATGGCAGTCATTTTAGATTTTTACAGTAATTGTAGATTTCTGACAACTGAAAACAGAGACAGTATCTACGCGTGTGTCAATATCTATACATAACTAGGTGTAAGTCAATTGGCATTTTGGTTGATGAAATGGTAGAAAGTACTAATAATGATGAGGTGAAAATAGCACCCATGGAGTTCTATTGCAGAGCAGAGAAAAGAGCGAACTGATCATTTTTTGTCTTTTTATATAAATGAAAACTTAAATCTTATCAACCTAGTTTTTACATTGCTCAAAATGATAATGATGAATGTGTGCTTGAACTCTCACCATTATATTTCTACTAAAATATCTTACCTTTCGTTTTAGGAAACTAGTTATTCAACAAACATTTTTTAAAAAGATTTATTTGTTTGAGAGGGAGAGAGACAGAGAGAGTGATAGAGATAGCATGAGTGGGGAACACAGGGAGAAACAGGCTCCCCGCTGAGCCAGGAGCCTCACACTAGGCCTCATCTGGGATCATGACCTGAGCTGAAGGCAGACACTTAACCATCTGAGCTACTCAGGTGCCCGTCAATGAACATTTTAATTTGCTAAGAAATTTTAAGCCCATGTTGAGAGAACTCACCTTTTCTTTAAGAAATGTAAACAACAATAAATATTTGTAATTATTGTTCTCCTCATGCTAAGAATAGATACTATTTTAATAGTTAAATGATGTGATTGAGCATGAAACATGTCTAACACCATAGCAATTTTCCAAATATAAATCTTGGGTAATGGAATTGTTTTCTCCTATAGAAGAGAATGTTGATTCACGTGCTCATGAACACTTTCATGTTTTCTTGCAAGGTGCCACAAATTCATAGAATCAGAGACTCTTAAAGCTGAACAAGTCCTTGTGATTGGAGAGCCCGAATACGTCATTTTACACATGAGAAAACTGAAAACTGATTTCCCAGTCTCCACAAAGGGAACTAGAAAAGGCTTTTTAGTTTCTTCTGCCACAGAAAGTCTATTCCATACAGCAGAGCCGGCACCTTCCACCTTTTCTAATATCCTCTTTTCCATCTATCCCTCCCCACCCCGCCCCTCTCTTCCATACAGATGTTGAGCTCCAGGTCAACAAAGTGCAAGTACCCTGGCACGTTGTCTCTCTGTTCTGTGACTTAAAACACACTCATCCTTCTGTTTGAATTCTCCCTCTTTACTTACACGTATTCTACTTTAAGATTCACCTAAAGGGTTGCCTCCTCCAGGAAGATCTGATCTGCAAGTCGGAGACAAGCGTTTTCTCATTGTTTCTAATACCTTCTTATTTCTACCACAGTATGTATAGGATTGAATGGTAATCATGGACTTACTTTTCTGCCTGCCAGGTTACCTGCGCCCAGGATAGTCCTGGCTCGTAGTGGGAGCACAAGGAATATTCACTGCATGAGTGAACAAATTCACGAATAGAAACCAAGGACTCTCACATGCCGAAACGGAAGTACAAAGACAAACAGGGCAAGAAATGAAAAAAAAATGGATGCTACTGCTAATTTCTCCAGACCGCACTGGAAGTTTATTTATTGTTAAATTTTATTTCACTTAACTGCACACATAAACACATGGCTGCATACGCACATATATACACGAGAACGCTTGAAAGGGAAGAAACACATTCGACTAAAATTCTATCTAGGTGACTAATCCTGGATCCCTGTGGAACGATTCTTACTGGGTTTCTTAGGGCAAACACAATAAAAGAGGGCCTTGATAGACCACATACCCTTCTGAGGATGCTGCAGATAAGCTGACCAAACACCAAAAACCACCATCAAAACTTGTGCACCGAGGATGGGCTGCCTCTCTGGACCGCCTTTTCGGATGGAGGTTCAGCCTTGTCTGGGTCTTTGAAAAGCACTTACTGTTCTTTGCCGGCGATCAAACCAAAACCTCTATCAATTTCTTCAAGAAAAAAGCTACATGATCCAGCTGACAAAATGATGTATTTTATGAATAATAAATTTCTCAAGGGCTTCAGTCCACGTTATTTACTAGACAACCATAATTTGTAATGTTTACTTAAACACTGGCTCTCAACAAAACACTTAGAAGCACTTAGCATCTTGTCCCTGAGCAGTGTGCATCTGAAATCTGGACTTTTTAATTGTATTGTGTGGAAAGAATTTTAGAACGCTGCTACCCCGTTCACCGCCAAGACTGCCAACATCAGCCATCCCTACAGTCAGAACCACACTGTGATGTTTGAAAAAACACACCCGGGGAAGGAGCAACTTTGGAGCAAAGCAAAGTCTGCCAGAAACCACCTGCTTGGTCAGAATCTTCACCATGACTCCACGAGAGAACATGAACCATTTTATATATGAGCAAGAAAGTCCCAGCTGGAATACTTTCTTTAACCCTGAGAGTCATATATATATTTTTTTTTTTATCATCTGATGCACTTTACTGGTTGCTTTAGTATTTAAAATGAATTAAGTGCTATTAAACCCCATTTTTAGGTAGTTTCATCAGTACAGCCTAAGGGGATATAAAGCAAGGAGCTTTCTCTGGCAGAAATCCAGATACTAATGCCTCCTCAATGCATTTAAGTCAGTACTTAGGTCAAGTAGACAAACATATTTTAGAATATGTTTAAATAAGCACTCCATTTAGGGTTGCTTTTCAACTCACACATTTTCTCTTCCTTATTCTCTTTCCTGGCTAATCCAAAAGGTGACACAGTCACAGGCATGGTGGCTTTGTGCCTGGACAAACTGGATTTTTCAGTTCGGCTCCGAATATCTGCGTCCCATGGCAATGGGGCGGTGATCACGATGAGGACATCGGGGGAGGCAGTAGAATGTTGCATAGGACTAAAAGGATGATAGGGGCAGCAAACCCTCACTGTGTAGACAGGCATCAAAGCGGCGTGTGTCCCTGGGCACTCAACAACATCTCATTTCCAGAAGTAAGAAAATCGGCCACCCATTGTGCACATAAATTTAAGTTGTGTTTGGTCTATGAAGAAAATGAGTCTCGAATCTCATTTACAGCTACCATAGTTTTGGCAGAGAATGATATCACTAAAGCAACTTTACAAAGACAGTGGCATTTTAATTGTAAGCATCTAACTATAAATGAAATTGGGATATATATTTTTGCGGAGACTAGAGAGACTCAAGAACGGCAGGAAGTGAAGGCTGTAAGGAGAGATTTTTGTTGCTAAAATTATGCGTGCAAAGTGGCACTTCTGGACCAAAATGAGAGATTAGGCGATCGTACGTTATGATGTAAAGTAAGCAAGGTGGCAAGTGGATGGAATAAAAACAAGGAGCTCTTGGAGCAAGCCGAGTATGCCCAGAACAATTAATCATAATCATGTGGTAGAAAATAGGATAAAAAAAAATAATGAAAATGAGCATTTGATGTGATTCTTTTTAAAGATTTTATTTATTTATTTGACACAGAGATAGAGTACAAGTAGACAGAGTGGCAGGCAGAATGAGAGTGCAAAGCAAGCTCCCCACCGAGCAGGGAGCCTGATATGGGGTTTGATCCCAGGACTCTAGGGTCATGACCTGAGCCGAAGGCAGCTGCTCAATTGACTGAGCCACCCAGCATACCTGACGTGATTTTTATAAAATGGTGATGAGTTCTATGAGCTGAAGGGCAATTTTGAGTAGATTTTGGTACGTTTCTATGCACCTAACACCGTGTTGGGCAAGGAATGAGTCCTGAGTACATGACTGTTGAGTAAGAACAATCCGTATTCATATGGACGATTGGGATGGACACTGTCTGTGCAGCAGTTGGTAGGATACGGGAAGCAATAGGGGTGGGTATCCTAAGAAAGAAAGTTTTTAGGCCCACACTGTGTATCACACACATGCTTGAATGACGTTGACATACTCTGCACTATCAAGAGGAAGTTGTTATAAGGATGTTGCCCACCAACAGGTCTTGGTCAGCATCTGACAGGTTGTCTTTTGAGCCTGTCCTAACAATTGAGCCTTTTACCATGAAAATGGATAGAGGGCCAAACACAGAATGAAATTCAGAAGTAGTTGCTTCATTTAGAAACAGATGAGTTTGGATGACCTTCTTTTGCTGGGTTACAGAAGTATTTGGTATGCCACTTTAGAATCTGGAATTTCTCCTCTTTCTCTTTGCTAAAACTATGCAAAATAATCATGTGACCCTGCACATACTAACAATATTTGGTCTTATATTAAATATTATTCTCTGTCTTTGTAATGTGGTCTGTATCCTCCTTCCTATTTATCAGATCTTTCCATAAATTTTTCAGTTTTATTATTCATTTATTTATATTATATTATATTATATTATATTATATTATATTATATACATATATACATACATATATATATAATTTATTATTCACTATTTCAAGTCCTACGCTCCCTCCACTCCTACTTCCTTACTCTTGCTTCTCTCTACCACACAGGTATGAAATTTTCCTTTCTATCCACTCTCTTGTGGCCTGCATCTTCTGGAACCATAGGGGTGGGGGTCCTGTTTTAAGTTTTCGTCTATTCTGTGTGCTACCTGCATCTTCTTCCTTGGTGGCTTGGGGAATAGTAAATGGTATGTATATATTTACTTGACCATAAAATAAGCATTCAGTATTTTTTCTTCCACATCTTCATGTGTTTTTTTGGAAACAAGATATTTCCATAAAATTATAAAACATGTCAGTATTCATGACACAGAAGGAAAGTTGAAAAATATTTATAATGGGTTCTCAGTGGCTTAGCAGTTAGCTTATGTGTGACTTGAATTGTACGTCGTTATAAAATTCCATAGGATCTTTGGAACCACAGAGCTACAAGTAGAAAATAACTTTATGTCATTCAACATAATCCATTTGTGAAATTAAACTAGTTCTTCAAAACTATACAGATAACACTTGAGCGTTAAGAACAAGGGGAGACGGGTGGACCTAGTTTGAAGATCTATTCTGGAAAGGTAGGTCAACAGACTTGACCTTCACATAGCCACAGCAGACTAAGGTGTATTTGAGATACTTTCAGTGGGGTACATGGGCATTCAGCAGTTTAATTCTCCTAGAGAAGCAGAAACTTCAATGTGCACAGAATTCATTTCCCCCCATTACGGTAATATTCAATTGGACTAAATTATCCTGTAACAGCATTTGATCGTGCAGCTACTGGATCTGGCTTCATTTACTTTAAGGTTAGTAAAGTCACAGCTTAAATTGCTTAAGAGTTGGCAGCATCAAAGTTCTCTCTTTTCTTTATTAACTTCTTTACTTGTAAAGAGTTGAAAACTGGCACAGGAAGTAGGAGGTCAGTCTGGAAGAAATATTACAGGTCACCACCTCTACTTTGGAAAGGTCAATGAGACAAGGATGTAAAAAGAAAAAAAAAAATGAGTTGTTCAAGACTTTTCTTGTTTTAAGCCAGTTAATCCTCAAAGGAAAACCTAAATCATATTAAAAAGTATGAAAATGGTAAGAATAGTAAAATGAAAAACATCCATTTAGGTAATTATTTTACTCAGTGTAATAGAAAATCAGGAATAGCGTTTGTGTTTGTGCTTTAGAAAAATATTATCATAGACCTCATTTCATTCAAAGCAAATTGAGATGAGTGTTCCAAAGGACATGAAAGGAATTCTCCTCTTGGTGGGACTCTGACTTTCTGGAGTCAGACATAAAACTATGGAGGTTCAAGAGATAGGAGAATCATGAAACTCAGTTAAATGAGAAAATCCAGGGATAATGAGGAACCTAAAAATGAGGGTAGTGGATGTCACACAGGAAGGGCCTCGGGGGAATTCTGAGACCAGAGCAGCGAGGCTGTGGTGAGAATGTTCTCAGATAATAAATGTCAGACCTAAAAGCAGGTTGGAAATGCAGGCAGGGATGATCATGCAAGGAGCCCACACCAGTTTTAGAGGCTGGGATAGGAAGCAGATCTGGAAGGCAACTCTGAGAGGGCAGGAAAGTTTATTCTTTTCACTGGTGACCGGATTTAGAATCCAGCAAGGTGATTTTAGTTACTTGCGTTGGAGTCGGAATGAGGCACTGGGTATAAATGGCCAGAAAAGCAAAAGTGAGTCAAGTGTGTGTGTTTGTGAAAACACTCAGAAAAGGGCGTAAGGGTGGGAGTGGGAAGTTGAATACTGTCCTTCGGGACCCAAATCTGGCTAGAAATCCACACAGTTCAATTTCCTACCCTCTCTCCTGTGCAATCATGGGAATGTTATATTTTATGCAGCATTTTTAGATGTTTAAAAATTAGCAACCAGTCCCATTATCACCAGTCATAAACCACATCCGCAATTCAACCACTCAATATAGCCAGGCACATAAAATAGACACATACCTTCATAAAAGACGTAGTCCCTTCTCCAGGCAAAGGTGATAAGCAATCATGGATCATGATGAATACAGACAAGGAGAAACTGAAAAGATTTTGTTCAAGAGCCTCAGGCCAAAAGCTTGCTTGTGGAAAGTTGTCCAGGACTTTTATTTCCCCGCATAGAACACTGAGGATGGTAATTTTGAAGGTGCCATCAGAAAGACCCCTTACTGAGCCATATCGCACTGGTCTATTTTAGGACAATAAAGGGTTGAACTCCCTTTCCTGGGATTTAAAAGTTGGGTTTCACTGAGTGCAGCTATTTCAAACCTGCAGCTGGCAGGCCTTGGAATTGATACAGTATAATAACACTGTGCTTCAGAACTGGGAGTTACTTGGGATGGAAATGGCACCATCGTACTCTTCAATGAGCAGCTTAAAGAAGATTTTAGTAATACTGAGCTGCAATTGCTCAGTGACAAAGGTACTCCCTAGTTGTACTTTTGACAGGGTTTAAACCCATGGGGGTACAGTTCATAGAACATAATGCTTCCTTCTGAGTTTAGAAGGATATAATAACATGCACAATTACAATCTATTATTAGGAAAGGCTGAATGACAGGTGATGTCCAAAGACAGCTAGAAATGCTATCCAGTACAAAGCAACAATCAAGAAGCCCCTCTTAAACAAATTGTATAATTGTGTGTTTCTTTATATTTAGTGTATTACATTCACTTATAACTTTATATATGGCCTTTGGGGCATGGAGATTAGAGAAGATTTCAAGGAAGAAATAATGGTTGCTTTGCTTTGGTTTAACTACCCTTAAATGGAAAACTTCTGAAATTAAATCTACTAGTTAAATAGAAAGACATTTATTTAAGAAAAAATATTGCTTTTAAAAATTTTAAATGCCCTAGGGCTCATGCTTGGGATCCTTTATTTCCTCTCCATAGGTAATCTCATCTACTCCCATGGCCTCAAATTCATCTATATGATAATGACTCCCAAGCTCCAGCGCTAGCCTTGACCTCTTCCCCATCTCCAGGAGAACATCTCTTAGGGATTTCTGATATGCATCTCAAATGTGCCATGTTCAAAACAGAACTCTTCAATACCTTCCCATTCCTCACCCTCAGTCTCCTCTTTCCTCAGTTTTGTCTCATCTCTGCTAACTGACTCCTCCACCAACCAACCAACCAACCAACCAACCAACCAACTAACCAAATCTATTGCTCAATCCAAAACAAAAGCAAAACAAAACAAACAAAAGACATCCTCTGATTCTTCTCTTTCCTTCTTTTCTGACATAAAATTCACAAGCAGGGGCTGCTTGACTCTGCTGTGAATTCACCGACAAGATCTATCCCCTCCTCTTTATTCCTTTTTCTGCCAAAGTCCTCTACTGAATCACTGTCATCTGTCCGCTGAGTGTTTCAGAGTCTCCCTGTTTGTTGTCCTGCTCCCTCCTAGTCCATTCTCCCCCTGGTAGGTAGCCCAAGCAGTCTGTAAATACTGTAAATAAGACCATGCCTTCCCTACTTAAGACCTTTATTTCTCGATGCACTTAGAATGAAATGTACATTTCTGATTCCTGCCTATGAAGACCCACATAATCTGGCTGTAGTCTACCTTGGGTCCGATTTAATTGCCCTTTCTTCTAGGTTCACATACTCAAGCTGTAGTACATTCTTTCTGCTCCTGGCACATGCCAGTATTGTTCCCTTGAAGGCTCACTGTGCTTGAGGTTTTATCTACTGGGAATGCTTTATCCTCTAAATCTATGTGGTTGGTTCCTTCTTAAAATTTAGGGCTTCTTCATTTTAATTATCTGCATTTATCAGAAAATCATAATTTCTAGTTGAACAGGGTAGTCACCTTTAGAGTTCACTATTGTATGCCCAGTACATAGAAAAAGTCTGTCACACGGTTGTCCTCAGTAAATATTTGGCAAACAAATGCTCTTCAGAGTTCTTATGCTGATTCTGTAACTATAGGTGTTACTTTGTTTGAGGCAATTAGCTTCTTCAAGAGTCACCCTCCTAATTTGTAAATTGATAAATTGGGACTCCAACCTGGTCATTTAGGTTTAATGCTATAAGAATTCTGAGTCTATAGTAATTCCATAACCTGTCTCTAATAAAAGTAACCAGATTGGGAGGGAGGGGAATGAAAATAAACCAAAGATATAAATCTGCCAATATTTTTTCCTATCTTGTGATTTAATTGACAGTTAGATTACTCTGTTAATAGTTTATTGGTAATGTTTTGGTAGTGGTTTTATAGTCCAAACCCCTATTTTTTTTAAACTTTATGTTTTTTTTTTTTAAAGATTTTATTTATTTGTCAGAGAGAGAGAGAGTACACACAAGCAGGCAGAGAGAGAGGAGGAAGCAGGCTCCCTGCAGAGCAGGGAGCCGGATGCGGGACTCGATCCAGGACCCCAGGATCATGACCTGAGCCGAAGGCAGCGGCTTAACCAATTGAGCCACCCAGACATCCCAAAGTTTATGTTTAATTAAGAAATAAAGATCAGTTGACTTTTTCTGTAGCAATTGAACTTTATATTAAAAGGACTATGTATAGCTATTTAAAAGTATTAAAATAATATTATTGTATTTGATAATATGCAGGAAGAGTGGGCAGGGGCAGGTCTTTGCTCCAATTCTCCCTCTGCTCTTCCATAGTGGCATGACTTTGGGGGAAATTTTAACCTCTTTGAAGTGCAGTTTCCTGTTATTATAAATGATAGGGTAATACTTAAGTCACAGGATTATTATGAAGACAAAGTTCCTGGGAAGCTCTTCACACAAAATAGAAACTCAGTTACAATCAATTCTCTTTCCTCTTTTTTCTTCTTGTTCATTGCACACACCTCTATTCAAATATCAAAGCATTTTATTTTTTCCTGACATCGATGACCTCTTATTCTAATGGCGTTTCTGCAACCAGGCTGGAAGAGAACTATCACAATGAGATCAGTTGTGGATTAAACCTTTATGGCACTTTGCTAAAACTTCCCAGGAATCTTCTGGAACCAGAGCCTCCCCTCCAAGCCCCTGCCCTACCACAACATATGTCCTAGCAAGACAATTTGAAACTAGTTTAAAAGCTAAGGGAGGGAATGACTCCCATGCTTATATTTAGTTTCTATCAGGACAAGAGAATAGATAAAAATTACACATAACCACAGAACTTCTTATCTGTCAGAAACCTTATTGTCTTTTGCCCAATGAGGAAGAGAATATTCTCAAAATTGATTGCTTCCCTTGTCTTATAATTTCTGCTCTTAAGGCACTCGACTCTTTTCAATCTAATCTATGTATTGCATTTGCATAAATTTGTTCCCCTGCCAATCCCCCAGTCCTAGAATTCATTTGCCGGCTCCTTAGAGTCACATTTAAAATGACTTTAAAGTTTAAAATTTTTCAGTTCTAATAGACAATCATCTTTTATAAGAAGAAAACAGAATATCAAACCTAAAATAAATAATCGAAATAAAATGGACAAAAATAAATAACTACCATTTCCCACATACACCAACAACAACTTGTGAAGTTAGATGGCAGAACTTGTTAATGACAAATTGGTGACTTGAATTAAGTTCCACCAAGTCCTAGTTAATGATTTTAATCGCGATGCCACGGGCCAACTTCTATTTGTGAAGAACAACATATAATTCCTGCGTGTGCAAAAAATGTAGTCCTGGTGTGTTTATAGTCCATTCTCAACATTATCTCAGACTCAATCATGCTGCTCTTGGTGATGGAAGACTGCAGTTGATAGTCCCTCTACTGAGTGAGAACAGCAATTGTAAAAAGAGAAAATCAAAATAAATCTATCATTATCTAAAGGATATAACTGTCATTCAATTAAGAATAACCACTTATTTTATTAGGAAATATTAACAACAACAGTAATACGTAATGCGTTCGGTTCAACAGATAACTAGTTATGGAGCAAAATATGGGTAGTACAGTACTTAATCCTAATAAGTGCTAAGTAATTGTTAGTTATTGTTGTTATTTCTCTGTATCCCATATAATGTATAATCAATTTTTTTGAAATTTTTCCTCATTCAGTCCTCTCGACAATTCATAGCACTGGTAGTAATAGTAGTAATAGTCGTAGTAGTAACGTTGTTATTTTTTAAAAGATTTTTATTTATTTATTTGACAGACAGAGATCACAAGTAGGCAGAGAGATAGGCAGAGAAGTGGGGAGGGGGGAGGAGGCTCCCTGCTGAGCAGAGTGTGCAATGCGGGGCTCGATTCCAGGACCCTGGGATCATGACCTGAGCTGAAGGCAGAGGCTTTAACCCACTGAGCCACCCAGGTGCCCCAATAACGTTGCTATTATTACCATTTCTAAATTACAAATAAGAAGATAGAGAAAGTCATAAATATCATCTCTGCCTCTCTAAGCCAATAAGAGTTTGGTGAACAGTTATAGATCACCTATTTGTATCATGTGCTCACTTCAGTGTTTCCCTCTATAAGTTTAAGCAGAGGTCAGTCGCATCATCCTCACATGAATCCTTCAGGTTCAGAGACCCCGGTACGTAACAGAACAAACCTGTTTTTGGTTTTACTCACTGTAATCTTCAGAGGAGTCTTACATACTAAGCCCAAATTTGTCTCCTAATAATTTCTACCTGACGGTCTTGTGTTAAACTCTCTCTGGAGCTTTAGAAAATAGTCTCTCTCCTATCTGGGTAAGATGATGGAAAACTACCATCACTTGTCTTCTCCTCTTCTGCACCTTAAGCATCTAATTATTTCAAGAACTTCCCAAACAACTTGCATTTTGCTATCTGGGTTGCTTTTCTCTCTGTTGCACTCCCATTTATCAATGCCTGTTCTTGAAAGTGGCAGTCAGAATATCATAAAATACTAGAGTCATTGGTTAGATGCTGCAGAACATACTAAGACTATTAATTCCTTTGATCTCCACCCTGTAAAATTCCCATGTGACTTTCAAGTTTCAGCCCAAATGTTACCACTTTGATACAAATATCTTCATTCAGTTGAGGAGTAAACATCATCATTTTTATATTCATTTGTATAACAAATATGTTATCTACCATACAGAGATCTGGCCCAGCTATTAGACACAGTGTAAAAAACAAAACAAACTTATTTTCTGCCTTCTTTGATCATACAGAAGCCCGACATTAAACAAACATATACAAATTCGTGCATAATTACAAATTTCATGAAGGTGAAGAGGAGGTTATTAGGATAATAAATAGTACTTGAGTGGTGGCACTTTATGTAAGCCCTGGAAAATATCTAGAGTATATCTAAGGCATGTATAGAAGTATTTGTGTGTGGGTTTTGGAGGGGCTGAGGTATTTGGCAGGCAATGGAAGGATTAGATGGGCAAAGTGAGTATTTTGGAGAAAGGAAATACCAGTTTCAAAATCCTTGTGAGTGCTCAGCAGTTTTGAAGAAAGAAGTGGAATCCAGCATCCTTGGTGTTGTAAGGAAGAGGGAGAATGACACGTGAGAAAGCAAGAGAAAGGACATCTGATGACATGACACATTTTACCTTGCATACATATATCTCCTGTAGAAATGTATTGTCTTTTGAAGTTAGTGAACATACTTCTTTGGAGCCCTCACAATATCTGACAAAATGCCTCATACATCTGGGGGCCAATACAGATGTGTTGACTTAAAATGAATAGATACCTCTTACTATCCATCATAGCTACATACTACATATAGTTTAGATTTGACAAGCAGTCCTTGGTTAGTTAACATACTGATAAGACTATGTTCAATAGTCTTCTGTTCAGAAGTGACCAAGTATAAAACTCCATATCCCTATAAAATGATACGTCTTCAGATCGACAGTGATTTATTTATAAGTACTTTTTTAATATGATTGTTTGACCATCTTCACTCCAGCCCCAATTTCTCTAGGTTACGTATTAAAGAAATCTCCACAAATTTTTCATTTGTATTGCTGAAAGAGCCAGTAAGGACTTCCTCAACTTGATAAAGAATATCTTTTAAAAATCTATAGCTAACATCATATTTAAGACTCAAAGCTTTCCTACTAAGATCACAACAAGGCAAGGATGGTGTCCTCTTACCACTCCTTCTCACCACTGTGCTAGAAGTTATAGCTAATGAAATAGGACAGGAGATGAGATAAAATGTATACAAACTGGGAAAGAAAAAAATAAAATTTTCCTTGTTTACAGATGACGTGATCATCTATATAAAAATCTGAAAGAACTGACAAAAAAAATCTCCTGAAACTAATAAGCAAGTATAGTGAGGTTGCAGAATACAAGGTTAATATACAAAGGTCAATCACTGTCTTATATGGTAGGAATGAACAAGTGGAATGTGAAATTAAAAATACAATGCCATTTATATCAGCACCCCAAAGAAGAAATACTTTGGGATAAATCTAGCAAAATATGTACAAAATATTTATGAGGAAAACCACAAAAAACCCAATGAACAAAATCAAAGAACTACATAAATGGAGAAATATTCCATGTTTGTTCATAGGAAGACTTCATATTGTCAGTTCTTCCCAACTTGATTTATAGATTCAATAAAATTCCCAATCAAAATTATGGCAAGTTATCCTGTGGATATATAGAAAAACTGATGCTAAATTTTATGTGGTGAGGCAAAAGACCCAGAAAAGACCCAGAAAAATCAACAAAATATTGAAGGAGAAGAATGAAGTTTGAGGACTAACACCACCCAACTTAAAGACTTGGGTCTTAAAGACATGGATCTGCAAAAATCAATGTCAAGAGAATAGAAGACGTGCATAGACTGGGAAAAAAATATTAGCAAAAGACATACATGATAAAAGATTATTATCCAAAATATACTGAGAACTCTTAAAACTCAACAATAAGAAAACAACCTGATTTTTAGAAAATGGACCAAAGACCTTAACAGACATTTCACCAAAGAATATATTCAGATGGCAAGTAGGTATATAAAAAGATGCTCCACATTATATACCATCAGGGAAATGCAGATTAAAATAACAAGGAGATAGCAGTACGCACGTATTTGAATGGCTACAGTCAAGAACACTGACAGCACCAAACACTTGTGAGAATGTAGAACTATTTGAACTCTCACCCATTGCTGGTGGGAATGCAAAATGATATAGTCACTTTGGAAGACAGTGTGGCAATTTCTTACAAAACTAAACATAGTCTTACCACATAATTCGGCAATCTCAGTCCTTGATATTTATTTGAAGGAGTTGAAAACCTAGGTCCACAAAAAAGTCTGCACAGGGATGGTTATAGAAACTTTATTCATAATTGCCAAAACTTGGAAGATAACCAAGAAGTCTTTTGTAGATAAACTGTAGTACATTGAGACAATGGAATATTATAAGGTGCTGAAAGAAAATTAGCTATAAGCCATGAAAAGACATGAAGGAGCTTAAATTCATATTAATAAGTTGAAGACTCCAATCAAAGGCTACATACTATATGATTCCAATTATTTGACATTCTGGAAAAGACAAAACTGTGGAGACAGTACAAAGATCAGTGGTTGCCAGGGGCTAATGGGGGTGGGAGAATGGATCAATAGGCAGAGAACAAATTGTTTTTAATTAAAAATCCTTAGTTTAGTAAAAAATACTCTTTGTGATACCATACTAATGGTTATACATCATTATATATTTGTCCAAACCCCTAGAATGTACATTGTACTTAAAGTGAATCATAATGTGAACTATGGAATTTGGGTGATTATCTTGTGCCAAAGAAGGCTCATACCACTATGAGGGGGAATTTTGATAATGGAGAGACTATGTATGTGTGGATACAGTGGGTATATGGGAAATATCTGCATTTTCCCCTCAATTTTACTGTGAATCTAGAACTGCTCTAAAAAAAGTAAAGTCTTAAAAATTTTTTTTTAGACCACTAGGGTGGTCCTTTTTTTTTTTTTTTTTTTTTTTTTTTGGTCAGTAGTTATTACAAATTTTGTACCTATGAAATAAAGACTAAAATATTGAATTTATAAATCAAATGGAGTTAGTAACTAATTTTCTGATATATAGCTTATCAAAATCTTTAAAAGAGCGCACCTCCTTACCTTTTCCACATAGAACAACCCTACAGAAAAACACTGAACAAAAGTTGACATTGTACTAGCTGCCCTTCTCAAAGAACTCTTATATTGTTGAGAATGTAAGATTCTCTAATGCATGCTATCAAACAAGAAGCTAAAGTGGTATTTAAAAAAAAAGTAAGAAAAAGTAGTAAGATAAATACTGCTGACAACTACTGTTAAAGGAGTCAGAGGAGGAAAATGCTTCAAAAATGATGAAATATTAAATTTGGGGTATGTTTCATGGAAGAACAATGTTTAAAGACAATTGCATTGCAGAACTTGAAGATCACCTTTAGGTCCAACTGCAGTTTCTGGGTCAGATGTGTTCAACGTGATTCCTAGATCACGAACTGTGGCTGCTGAAACTAAAGACACTGTTCTCAGCCTTCATAAGACTTAACTTTTCCAACTAGAAAAACGTATTTTGTCAAAATGACCATGAGAACAAACACTGAGAAACACTTAGAGGTGCTGATGACAAGTATCACGGTTCAAAAGCAGTGATTGTTATATGCAGTAGGCCTTTAGAAATCAGCAGGTGGATTGGTCTCCTGTATGGTATGATTTAAGAACCACAGTCTACCACTTGTGTTCCTAAAAATAAAGACTCATCCACTGGATACAGAGAATATTTAGGTCATCAAGAGATCCCTATAATTTCAATGTATGATCAATATGATGTGTTCTACAAATTCAAAACAAGTATATACTTTGATTTTTTACCCTTTTTACTTAATCAAACTACCCTTTCCAGTCCCTTTAAGGATAAATATTTTTATAATATTAATATTTAAGGGTTTTTTAAAGGATATTTATATTTAAGGATATTTAAGAATAAATATTTTTTGCCAATCACTTCCCCTCTGGAATGTCTTGAGGACATGAAAATTTATCCAACCAAGTGTTTCAGCTCTCTTCCAAACAGCCAATGGGAAATAGATTAGTTCTTTTTTTTTTTTCTTTTGGCCTCAAGGCATCTGTCTGTAAAACTGGACTTCCTAATGCAGGGAAATCCTTCCTGATGTTCACACAATGCTCTTATAGTACAGGTCTTCCCACTCTGCCTAAGTGCTTTGTATTGACTCTCTTCTTCCCTCCCTCCCTGCCTCCCATCATTCCTTCCTTCCTTCTTCCCACCCTTCCTTGCTCCTTCCTTCCTCTCTTCCTCCCTTTCTGTCATATCAGCCATGGAGTTCCCCTAGATAAACAGGACTAAAAGTCTTAGTCTCTTGTACTGGGGCTGGGCCACTGACCCAGAGTCTCTTTTCTTCCATTAACTTTATTTTGGGGAACAGTTTGACTTTCTGTGGCACAGTGTAAACGAAACAAACAGCCTGTTCTTCATTTCCAGACCACTGGCTCCTTATCCAACTTAATCAATTCAACCCCTTCCTTTCTACCAATAGAAAGACAGATTTGAAAAAAAAAAAAAAAAAAAAAAAAAAAAAAAGAAAGACAGATTTGGTAAGCTTCTCAACAGAACAGAAGCTGTAGCTCACCAGTTAGACAGTTAGTGACTCCTATCTTAAAGTTATGACACTGAGAAGGGACATTCCAGGGATTCTTCTCCAATCAGTAGGTCTGCTTGGGGTTCTCTGTAATCTTTACTCCTACTTATAGGAGGGAGTAACATGATTTTACTCTTGTCTCAAGTAACTCTCTTAATTTAAGCTTTAAGAGACAATAGATGCAAAAATATTACTAAAGGGATAATAGGTTTATTGTCTAAGAAAATAATTGGACAGACATCTTTGGGAAGTTTAGAAGAAGGGATGAGAAGCCACAACTGAAAGAATCACAGGAAATTTCTGTAGGAAAATTTCCCTCTTTGGAATGATGCTGAAGACCCACTCCAGACTGGGAGATACAGGCTTATTCTCTAATGTATTTATTATTATTATTGTTGTTGTTGTTGTTGTTGTTGTTGTTGTTACCCTAAGGAAGATTTAAAAGTTTATTTACATGGCAGCAAAATAATCCTATATGAAAATAACTTGCTGACTTAGACTCAGTAACATCTTCCTTATTCCTCAATGTTGATATTGAAACACAGAAACATAGTAAGTTTAGAGTACAAGGACAAACATGGATTTTGATAACAGACAAATGGGGTCTTACTAGCTACTAGCACAAAGTATTACTCAACTGATCCTTCAGATTCTTCATCTATAAAAAGGGAAATTACTACCTTTTTAAAAATATTGAAGTCTAGTTGACATACAATGTTACATTAGTTTCAGGTGTACAACATAGTGATTCCACACTCTACATTATCCAATGCTCGCCACAGTAAATGTAGTCACCGTCACTATACAATGCTATTACAATATTACTGGCTATATTCCCTATGTGGTATTTAATTCATCTCCATGACTTATTTATTTTATAACTGGAAGTTTGGGCCTCTTAATCTCCTTTACCTATTTCAGCCCCCTCCCCCCATTTCTCTTCCTCTCTGGCAACCACCACTTTGTTCTCCCTATTTATAAGTCTGTTTCTGGTTTTTGTTTCTTTGTTGCTTTTGCTTTTTAGATTCCACATATAAATGACATCATACAGTAATTATCTTTCCCTGTCTGACTTATTCCACTTAGCATAATACTCTCTAGGTCCATCCACGTCTTCACAAATGACAAGATTTCATTCTTTTTTATGGATGAGTAATAGTCCTATGTGTATTGCAGCACGATTTATGATAGACAAGGTATGGAAGCCACCTCAATGTCCACTAACTACATTTTTAAATTGTTATGTGAATGAAATAAGATGATGGACGTGACAGTATGTATATACAGTGTGCTTCTACTTCACGGCTCTGTGATTTCATTGATTTACTTAACCTCTGGACCTAAACCACCTCAGGAATTATTAGGAAAGTTAAGTACCTTATACCTGTAAAGTTCTTTGAGGAATGCCTGGTGAGTTTACATGCTGATGCTGATGCTGATAATGATGGCGGTGGTGGTGATGGTTGTAGTGGTAACGAAGCAGTGACTGCCTTGCTTAGAACACCCATCTACCGATCGTGATCATTAGTTTACAATCTCAGCAAACGACTTTTTAACTGAAAGACCCCCATCTTTGGGTATTTATTGTTCATCAACTAATAAATCATTTGACACCTATCTTTACAATGCATTAGATTTTGTACAAGGACAAGCAAAGCACATACATTGAACTAGAAGGAGCATCAGGCTTAATATAAAGAGACTTAATTCTAGCCCACACTCTGACAATTTCTATGAGAATTTAGGATGGATTATTACCTTACATTTGATCAAGTTCATTACTTCTGCTTTCAAAACTCAAGTCATTGAGGTACTATTACAGTTCTTCTTGTCTCTTACCCTTGAACTATCCCATGACCTTAAAGCTTCTACTTGTACTGCCAATTCTGTTCCTTCTCTCTGCATCATCCTTTTCAAATTTGACATGACTTGCTGACCACATCATGATTGTCTTGGAAGAACTTTCTCCACCAGGCTGTCTCATAGACCAGTGACCAGTTAGATTTGTTGGCCTTTGGACTAGCACTCAGCGCAGTCCAAAGAGCTGACAAGAGTAGCGGGGTCAGAAAATACAGAATAAAATTTAGAGCATTCTCTGTTCTGCAGGGCTGAAGTGAGCAAACATTTTCCTTAGAAGGCAACAAGTATAGGAGGCAATATGACTGATACATTTAAAACAGTTTAATGCTATGTGCCTGGGCCAGCATTTGGCACCAAAAAAATTAAGATGAATAAGACCCTTTTCTCCTCCTTGAGGAATTCAAATTCTAGTGTATTAAACAGAAATTTCACACACAATGGGGGAAAAATCAGTGTGTAACTGCTATGATAAATGTATGTGCTCTCTGCTGGGGCAAAATGAAGGAAGAGGACTTTGCTTGTTTTGGATGTTCAGGAAAATTTACTTCATAGGATATAGTCTCTGAGCCTGAACCTTAAAGAATGGGAAAGAATCAGAATGGAAAAAAAAAAAAAAAAGGGTAGGTAAGCCATCCTGCAGTGCCAGACATGTCTGAACAAAGGCAAAGCCTAGTGGCAGAGCACTGGGGAGGGAGCGTGTGCTGCCCAGCCCCTCCAGCAGCTCAGCATGACGTGACTGTGACTGGAGTCTGGAAGGTTTGGCAGGTGATGACGCATGCATGAAAAGGGAGTGTGAAGAGAAAAAAAAAGAAATAGTGGGAGTTAGGAGGGCGGTTAAAGATGAGAGAGAAAAAGTAGCTGATGGATGGGAAATGAGCAAAAGTGCGAGTAAGAGAATTTCTAGACCAGGTGCCTTACAGGGGGCAGAGGGCCTCTCTGAGAGCAGAGGTTAGGAGAGGATCACAGGTAGATAAACATTTAGATGGGGAGCAGGGATATGGGTCCATTCTGCCTAACAGCTTTGATTCTTGTGCTAAAGGTCTGAGGGGTTTACATGCTGTCAGGGAGGGTATTTGGGGGTGAGAACCATGGGAAGGGCAAATTTGTGCTGTGTAGACTAAAGATCCTGAGAAAGGAAGCCATAATTAAGGGCAAATAAAACTACCAGTGATTAATAAATAATCAGATATAAATAAAGTACCAGGCAATGTAAAGTCCCATCTAAGATTGTATGCTATTATTTTAATGACAATAATAAGAAAAACTGGGTGATTTTCATTGACAGTAGCATGTTCTCTGACTCGAGGAGGAGAGAATGCAGACTGAACGCAGTATTGATCTGCTCCCATCTCTTCCAAAGTTCTTGGTTATTGTCCTGCTTTTATTAGAAGAGAAGGTGACAGGTTTTCACATAAAAGATTCAGAGATCAACTTTGGGGTTCAGGCTGCCAAAGTTTATGGGACAAGCCAAGTGGGGGTCAGTGAGAAGTGAACTTCCAGGATAATGTAGGGAATCATTGAAGAAGAGGACTTGACGATATTGGAGAACTGGCCCAATGAGAAGGACTATTACAGAGCTGGAAGACTGAGCTTACGTGATGAGTTAGTGTTGTAGTATGAGATTGCTGGGGAATACTGATATAATAATGCTGTGCCTAGTGCTGTGGGGGTCTAATAACACCAAACAGGTCTAATATTCAAACACAACAGGAGAGAACGCAAATGACAGAAAGATAGCTACTCTGCCTTCTCTGTGATCTGGCATGATCTTCTTAAGGAAAAATAGCTGTGAATGGTTAGTTAAAATTTTACACTTATTACATAATTCCTGGGGGCAGGAACAGGACAGGATGTTTCTTGCCTTGGTACATTTGCAGAAATTGTGGATCAGGAGAGAGTAAAACAACAAGAACCACAAGATAGATAAGTATCAGAAACCTTTATCCTCCAGCCCCTTTTGTTACAAAGGTTGCCATGGTGCTAGAAAGGGTCAGAACTCAGGGCAAACAAGAGAAAGTACTGTATTATGAGGAATTAAGGTTGTTGTTGTTTTTTTCTTTGTTTTTTGTTTTTTAATATTTTTTTCTCTCTGAGTTAGGCTGGGTGAGAAAATTTCCTGACTCACACAGTATGTTGTATGCCATGTTAACAGTAACGTTTTTCCAAAATACCATACACCAGAGTAGCCTCTGTCTTTCCTGTTTAATCCTGGGACCCTTCAGGGACAAAGCTATAGGGCTGCTGAGTGCTGTGTTCTGGTGATAAAGATTTCTGACATATAGGACTTCCGGGTGATGACAAGGTCAAAGATGGAACCAGGCTGTAGATAATCAAAGTCCTTTAGAGATAAAGGTCTCTGGCTTTTAAGTTGTAAAACCACCTCTGCCCTTTGTTTTCAAATGAGTAATTTCTGGCTGATGACAGTAAACACTGTAGCACCATTTGGATGTATCCTCTGAAGGAAAATTCCTGTCCTGGGCCAAATGCTGCAGCAGTGAGACTGTTCCTGCCAGTGAATTTTTCCCTTCTTTGTTCCTCTTGATAATCCTGACAATCTTTTGTGTGTACACAGAGCTGAAAGCTATAATGGCCCCAATTTTACAGATGAGGTAACTGAGGCTCAGAGACAGAAAGAAGCTTCCCCCAAAGCATACAGGATTGCAGGATGCAGGTACTGAGATCTTAATCCTCAGGTCCTGCCGCCTGCCTGCAGAGCCGACCTGGTCTCTGGGAAGGAAGACAGTGTCTCCGTCCCCCCACCCTGGTGAGTTTAGGCGCCTGTGGCTAAGTGTGGGGGTCGTGTGTACAGCCAGGTCTCCAGGACTTTTGTCATCATCCAGAATCACTGGTCTCTGAGCAAGGCAGTCTCCAAGAGGCTACACTCCCCTCGATTTTTTTTTTTTTTTTTTTTTTTTTTTTAGCACACTGGCACATCTGTGTGCGATGCGGTGTCCGGAGCCGCAGCATCTGACCCCCGAGGCTCCGCCAGCTGCGTCTGTCCGGCGTGCTCTTATGCTTGACCCTCACTCCGGGGAGGCGCCGGGCTGTTTAGCCGCCGTATCCCTTGGCAATCTGTTCGGGAAAACAGACCGGAAGGGCTGCCGAGGGCTGCGCCAGCTTCAGAATCCTGCTGCCATCTAGGGATGGGATGGAGCGTCTTCCCGCGGGCGGCGCGGCGCCTGCCGCCGGGCCTCGCGCGGGGACCGCCGCCGTCCCTGCCCAGCCGCAGGGCTGCCGACCGCGCGCAGCCCGGGGCCCGCCAGCGCGGCCCCCCACGCCCCCCGCCCGCCGCGGGGACCTGGGCCCGAGCCGCCTGGCCCGAGCTGAAAGCCGGGCGGCAAGTGGAAACACACACAACGGTGCGAAGGCGGAGGGAGAGCTAGAGCAAACAGCCGGGGAACCAGGGGCAGGCGCGCGCGTGCGTGCACACACACACACACACTCACACACTCTCCAAGGACAGGCGCGAGAGCGGGAGCAGGGTCCCTCGGGAAGCCAGACTGTGCCATCCTAACGAGCCCTGTGTGTGTTCACGCAGCCGGGCCTCTGTCAGCACGCGGGGCTCCACGCGCAGCCTAACAAGGTCCACAGCGTCGAGCGACTTGATTTTCCATATGTAATTTTCAAGGTTTCCTCTTCCGAAGGTGGGGGGGGGGGGTTGCAGATGCCTCCTTTAGGAAAGATTGTATAGAAAATCCGGGAAAAGGAGACTGACGGAGTTAACTTTATGATCTTATTGTGGTGTAAGCATCGCTTTCTTCTACAAACAGAACAATGGGGTTTTCAAAGGAGCGAAGGGGAGACGGTTGACTAGAGGGGAAAGGAGGAGGGGGACATGGATTGGGGAAGGGGCCCTGCTGTTGACTGGGAGGCCCTGCTGGGAAACTCCAAATCAAATGCTTTCTGAAAGGAAGTGTTATTAAAAGTAACTTTAATCCTTCCAGCCAGAAGGCTCATAAAAGCATACAATTAAGTCAAACAAATGACAAGAGCATTTTCTCCCCTACCTGTTTCCCTCTTCGGAGAGTAATTACTACAGGCTAGTCTTGTCTCATTTTGTGCAAACAGAAACGGAGTGCTTTGGTAGGTGCCAGGCTCTCTTTTTCTTTCCTGCCTCTTCCTTCCCCACTGCCCCACCCCAAACCCTTTCAGCTCTTGGTACCAACCAGCCTGTCTGCAGATCCAGCCGAGAACAAAGGGGTGAATTTCAATATTTCCTCTTTGTGCAAGGTTAATTGAAAATCAAAAAGTCACTTTTCAAATGTCATATTAAGCCCGCCACTGCATCAATTTCCTTTTGGTTCCCATCTCTGTGGGCCAGAGAAAAGTGTTTTGGGGGAGGGTGGGGAGGCGGGGAAAGTAGGGACACAGTTGAAGTAAAAGAGGAAGAAAGAAGTGGAGGGATAAAAAAAAAAATCACAGATAGACACACACTTTGATTGCAGATATGCTAACATGCGGTGGAAAATTGTTTCCCAGAGTGTCCTCAGTCAAAGGCAGCCTTTGCATTCGATACTGTTACTTGATATTCCAGAGACAGAATTGTATCCTAAACCTAGGGAGATTAGGCCTCCATGTTTTTATGTTTCAGTAGATGGTTCACAATATGATTGTCATGAATGCCGTGTTTTAAAATCTTAAAAGGGTAATGTAATAACCTGACCATCTTCATCATCCTTTCCCATTTTTTATTCCCCTCTGAAACAGGCGCCACACACACACACACACACATACACACATGGGTTGTGCACACAAACACATCCTCAGAGCACAGACACAGTCCCACAGACTTTAGACCCATTCGTTTTTGTCCCAGGTTATATTGGAAGTTTTGGGCTGGAGTTTAGGGGCCCAGCATTGTTAACTTGGCTGTTGTTCCAGTAACTGTTCAATCTCTCTCTCTCCCCCTTTTTACATCCCTCCCTCTAGATTTCCCAAGACTCCATTTCTTCATCTGTAAAATGGGGCATCCTATCTGCCTCCCCATTCACTGCTCAGACTGCATGAGGCACCACAGGAACAGAACAAGTGCATATTAATTCTTAGGTTCCCCAGGCCCTGACCCTGACTGGGTGATCACACCACACCAGTTCAATTTTCTGAGACTGGAACTGGTCTTATTCCTACCAGTGCTCCCAAGGTCTTGACAGAATGCCTGAGGAAAGGATGCCCCTTGTCTCAGCATGCCCCTGTTCTGTGTGTCTCTCTCCACTCATTACTGGTCCTCCCTGAAACCAGTTACTTCCCTGTCCGGTCACTCTAGTCCCTCTAATAACAGTCACCTTATTTTCTAGATACTAGGTTGTAACCCCTCCTAGGATACACCAGTGAATCTTTTCCCTTAGGATCATACTTATCATAGTTGGCTTGTCTAGTAGGAATCGTTTGATTTGCCACAGAATGAACTTTTTAATATACCCACAAATAACTTTTTTTATCTAGTCAGGGGCAGGAGACAAAATTGTGGAATAAGTTCATTCTGAAATAACCCACCTGCATAAAACAGGCCTGTAAACCTTTCCTTTTTAATTATATTTTGTTACTGTGGTGATATCAGATGTGCCCACTAACCCTACATGAAGGATGGGTGAGAAGAAGTTGGCAACTCTCTAAGCTCATTACAATGTGTATATGGAGAGATGCATAGTAGGACATCAACCGTCCAGCTTGTGTCAAAATTCTAGAGCATTGTCTTCACTACCAAGATTCAGTAGATAAACACAGGTTTACCCCTCAGAGTTCTTCCAACTTACTTACTGTATGAATGTGTGCTGTGTCCTGTTGGACCCCTTCTTATTTAAAGCTTTTTGTTAAAATATTTCATCTACTAGGCAAGTTTTCTTAGCATAAAGCTGACTACTTCTTTGGGCAGAGCCTGTTCCCATATACACTTCCATCGGTATATCTCTAATGATAGATTGCACATACTTGTTAAAATATGTGTGTCCTTTCCCTACTCTTTAAACTTGTTGAAAACAAAGATTGTATCTTCCATCTTTCTAACCCAGGAACTTAGAGGTAGATGCTTAATAAGTCATTGTTGGAAGGTGAAGAATTATGAAAACAAAACAAAACATGAATCTTGGGCTGTACCAGCATAATATCTGGATAATTTCTGCAGCAGTTTAGTGATAAAAACAAAGCTGATGGTGTTGGGTCAGCAAAATGTGGTCAGATGAAACAACTCAAACGATTGTCTTAGAATTGTAAATATGGTCTAAGTTGACAAACATGCATGTGTATCCAAAAGTGTTCTTTTATCCAGTGAGGCTATTGACTTAACACTGGGTTTCACTGAAAATGTGTTGATATGGCCTGCTATTTTTTTAGTTAAAGGTTTGTTTTTTTTTTTTTTTTTAAGATTTTATTTATTTATTTGACAGAGAGAGAGAGAGACCACAAGTAGGCAGAGAGGCAGGCAGAGAGGAAGAAGCAGGCTCCCCACCGAGCAGAAAGCCTGATGTGGGGCTCAATCCCAGGACCCTGGGATCATGACCTGTGCCAAAGGCAGAGACTTTAACCCACTGAGCTACCCAGGCGCCCCTAGTTAAAGGGTTTCTTGATCATTTCCTGAGCTCCCTGCCCCCAGTACTTACTTTCCAAAAAGAGAAAGAGAAAGAGTGAGGGAAGAAAGGAAGGGAGGGAAGGAGGGAAAGAAATCAACTATATTTAACTAATAAATTACTCTGGAGTTGGTGTAGAATTCTGGCAAACTGGTTGGACAGCTCTAAAGATAATCTTTTAAATACTAACCTTTAAAACATTGGCACATTTACATTAATGTTAAAAGTGTTTATAATATTGTTCCTTACTAGTATTGTGTAATATTTTCAGAAAGATTCTCTAGAATATTTATAAAGGTCTTATGTATGTATATTGCAAAATTAACACATTCATAGAATTTATCTTTAATGGCATCACTAGATATTGCAAACTATGGCTACGTGTAGTGGAAGAAAAGTCTGAGGATTTTCTTTTAGTAAAACTGAAATCTTATATTGACACTTCCTTTAATCTTCTATATCAATGTAGGCAAGGAACTAAATCACTTAGATACTCGATTTTTTTTTTTTTTCTCCAGGCAATGGTACAATAATCTTGAACTTAACACATGGATTATGGTAAGAATCAAATGAGTGAAACCCGTGAGATTGTTGTGAAAAAGTTATATGTACAATATAACCAGAAAATGACATTTTTTTTTTTAAAGATTTTATTTATTTGACAGAGAGAGAGAGAGATCACAAGTAGGCAGAGGCAGGCAGAGAGAGGAAGAAGCAGGCTCCCGGCCGAGCAGAGAGCCCGATGCGGGGCTCGATCCCAGGACCCTGAGATCATGACCTGAGCCGAAGGCAGAGGCTTTAACCCACTGAGCCACCCAGGCGCCCCAGAAAATGACATTTATTATGTACTGTATCTTAGTAGCCTATGTGAACTTACGGATGCCTACTGTATGGTGACATTTTTGCTCTTTGGAGGCCAGGAGCTGGCCTGCAGGAGGAGTCTCCTTGATTTTCTATAGCAGTAAGAGATGCTAGATTTGAGTTTGCCATATGACAAACAATTTTTGTGTTACGGTGGCTCATACAGAAGCTAAAATCTCAAGGAAACATTCCCTTCAAAACATGGGTATAAATGCTGCTCGGTCGGAATGGGAAGGAAGGGGAGGGAAGGTGGGAGACCTAGGATTTGCCAGACCAATGTGTCTTCTCATTTGCATTGCACGCTTTTTATTTCCTCTTTTGCTCTTTCTTTTTGAAAATCTCTATATCCCCCTTACTGCTAGTATTTTGTGAGATATTCAAAATGTGTATTTAATCCATCCAAGTTTGTAGTCTTCAGTGTCAAAGCTTCTGCTTAATGCTGAGTTAATGCTCAGTCGTGCCAAAGCTGGAAACTTTCAACGCAGCCCTGAAACCAGCTGCGACACATCACGAAAGCGGAGGCTTCAGCTCCAGAGACTGCTGCCGGCATGCAGTAAATGCATCATTTTTTAAGGCTTTGTCAGTGCAATCTAAGAGCTGTGTAGAGTGTAATTGGGGATCTTTGAAAAAAATTCATATTTGAAACCATTTTACAGGACTCGTCGGGGGAGGCTTGCTTGAAACTTTGTCTTCTACAAATCTCACTGGCCCAGAAACAGGTATATCACTTTGGGCAGTTTCTGCTTTTGATCAGGTTGTGTTTCTTTCCTTTCCTCAGCCGTCTTTCCCCTTTCAGGACCACGCTGTGGTCAATACACTTGAGGAAGCAGACATTTCTCTCTGTCTGTAGTCTTAGAGTTACTGACCTTGGAAGAAGAAGAAACTGTCATAGCCTAACCTCAGTCAGTACTGCTCCAAGGGTGGTTTGTGGACCAGTGGCATCAGTATGTCCTGGAGGCTTGTTCGAAATGGAAATTTCAGGCTGAATCAGTCTCTGGGGCTGTTGCCAGTAGTTTTTGTTTTCACGAGACTTCTGGATGATTTTTCTTAAGAGTAAACTTGGTGAAACACAGTTCTAGGGTCCCTGGGCTCAGAAATATCTGATCTCGCATCCTTCGGAGATGGTCAGAGAGTCTTGCTCAGAACATCTGAAGGGTGAGAGATTTACTGCATTAAAAACAAACTGTTCTATTAATAAAAACTGTTAGGTTCCTTTTAAAAATTATTAAGCACATATCTGCTTCCATAGCATTTATTTGTTTCATTCCTCTTATCTCCAATGCTTGGCATATACTAGGCCATCAATATACTTGCATTATAAGGAAGAAAATATTGATCTTAGTTTTGCCCTCTAGATATACCTATCCAATAAATCCACTTAATTCCTGTCCCCTGAGGCAGCCCATCACATATGTGAAAACTGCTAAGACGTCCAAGCCCTCTCTACTTCAGGTTAATGATGGCTGGGGTTCTTACTCTCTCCTAAGGAGGCACTGTGTCCAAATGGAGGTGTTTCCTTGGACTCGCCTCTGGATACGGGCTCTTTCCATGCTCAGAACAATGAAAATCTCAGGACCTTACACACATTTGAAAACAAACCAGATTTCCTTATCTTATACAAGGGCAAATCATTTTTTAAGTAAAGTGAGAACTTTAAATTTGGTAAAATTGAAATTTTGGTAAAATTGAAATGATCAGTTCTGGCCTTTTGAATTTTTGCTCTATTATCATTTCTTTGTTGATAGTATTTTCTCCCTATTTTAGAGCTCTAAAATAAAATGGGCAAAAAATAATAAATGCTTGCTGAAGAAAAATTTTAGACTAAAAGTTATAGAAGAGAAAACCAAATACCAATGATTACACAGCCCAGAAGAAATAGCAGTTAGTACTTCTCTCTGTAGATAGATAGACAGATAGATCTATATCTATATAGGTAGGTAGATACGTAGATAGATAGATGATAGATAGGATCTATACCTATAATGGATATATATGCATATAATCAGTTAAATTACTTAGAACAAATGATGATACCAACACAAATACATATATATCAGGCATGTCAGTTTGGGTCTAAGTAAAAATTTGAGATATCCAATAAACCTCATGAAATCTCTGGAACATCCTGGAAAGATGAAGGATGCAAGCACCACAGTGTGAATTAGAAATCCTCTAGTTAGAATTGACTGTCTCTTGAGTTATCTCCCAACCTAATCCCCATTTGACTCATGTTAATGAGCTGTAGGGATCCCATGACGTAATCTGAACAGAAAGTGCTATTTTACCTACAATTCTTTATGTTGTCAGAACTCAAGCAACACAACTGGCAACACTGGGAATGGGAACCCCTTTCCCACCTCACCAGAAAATAATACTCAACCTTGGCCTTCAGAGAGCTAATTGGTGTCCCAAGGTCCCGAGAGGATAGCCAGGGAAGATCGGGCCCAACCAGAGCCTGGAGGGCTGATACTGGATACAGAGAGAAACAGAGCACAGTGAAGTGTGATGCCTAGAGAAGAATGTCAGCATTCCCGTCATGCCAGGAGGGACAGTGGCTTCTGAAGGGAAGTTGCTCTGCCTGATGGAACAGCAGAAGGGATTACTTGGCCAGTAGGGCAGGCCAGAGCCCTGGTTGATCAGGTTTAGAGAAGACTTTAGATGATGACTTTGAACTGAGCATCTGCAAAACGCTCCCACACAATCTTCAGAAACTTGTGACAGTGAGATTTGATATAATTGTTAGGTTCATGTGAACAGATGGGGCAAGAATAAGGTAAATGTAAAATATATATTATAGATCTGAGGGGTTTTTGTATAATTTAATAAAATTAGTTCTATATTCTAAATAATTTTATCAGCCATTTTTAAGATTAACTCTTTGCCAGGAACATTTTCTTACACCCTTAAATATTCCCAAAATATAATTCTTAGTAGCTGCCGAGTATAAAGTACACATACCATAATTATTTTAATGGATTTCCAACTATGTGACTGTTATGGACTGAATTGTTTCCCTTCTAATCCATGTTGAAGTCCTAACCCCCAGAATTTCAGAATGGAGCTGTATTTGGTGATAGGATCTTCAAAGAGGTAATAAATGATAATGAGATTAGGGTGGGCCCTAATGCAAAATGACTGGTATCCTTATAAGAATGGGAGAGTAGGACTCAGAGGCACACAGAGGAAGGCCACATGAAGACAAAGGGAGAAGATGATCTATAAGCAAAGGAGAGAAGACTTAGAAGAAACCACCCTTTCCAACACTTTGATTTTAGACTTCCAGCCCCCAGAAATGTGAGAAAATAAGTGTCTCTTGCTTAAGCCACCTGTCTATGGTACATTGCTCTGATCGTCCTTCTGAACGAATGCAGTGACTATTAGTTCTCTCACAACATTTGCTTTCATAAATCATGCTTGAACATTCTGGTATACAAATAGTCACTTACTTTACTGATTATTTTCTCTGAATCAATGTCTATAAGTGGAATTATTGGATCCCAAGATGATTAGTAGTTTGGAATCTTGATTCTACCATAGAGGATACTGATTATTCTTTATAACTTTCTTGTTCCACAAATGTAACACATCTTATCCTTTATCTCCATGTTGAATCACACAAGACCAAATAATGTCCTAAAGCCCAAAGTTAAAGCTCTCCCTTCTGATTAACAGGCACACATACACCCACACATTGCACTGTAGTTATTCCCTAGGCAATAGTCATTCTCACTCAGACTACCTTTTATCCATCTTAATAATGTGTGGAAGATGCCTCCCAGAATCAGAAGATTCCTCTTGGGGAAATAAAGACTAGAGAGCTATCTCTCGAGAGCACTTTTAACATCCACATGTCAGCTGGAAAGGGAAATATTATACATACAAGGGTCCTTCAGCTTGTTAACACCTTAGGATGTTTGTGTTATTGTTTGTTGGTTTGATTTTTCAAAGCAGTTAATCAAGTCATTGTTTACCAGGAAGGAATAAGATGTTTCTCTACTTTTCTTACAGGATAGCAACACTGCTATTTTTTTTTTTGATGGCTGTACCAGTGGACCCCTCAACAGAACCCCCATAGAGGTGGTAGTCGTTCACATAGGAGGGTTACTTGGGACCTACCAAGACCATTGGAACACTGCATAATTGGCATAGATAATCAACAAAAGGTGCAAGGTATACTTTGATAATTCCCTCAGGAAACCGAATTCATTTGGGAACACATGTGGAGAATATTCCAAAGATTCTCAGGAGGGGAAAAAAAAAAAAAAGAAAAGAGGATGAAAATCTTCTAAGGGTAGGTAGTGATGAGCCAATAAATAAGGGTTGTCACCAGTTTAAACCCTAGGTAAAAGAGGCCTGGGAAAGCAGAGAGTGATCAGGAAACACTAAAAGCAAAGAAAAAAATTACAGGGTCTACTATGCAAGTTTGTGGTATTTCCTCAGAGCAGAGCCACTGTTCTGAGGGTGACATGGGACTAGAATGGATTGGCCAAAACCACCTGGACCTCAGGGTTTAATACTGTGGCTTCGTCTCATGGAGAGCAGCTATAGCAGGATGGTGAAAACAGAACCTCTCGGTTTTACATATTCACAAAATTAAGATATTTGAACTCCTATCAGTTAAGACCATTATGTTTTGCTACTTTGACTCCCTCCCATTCTCCTACTTCCTTGTTTTGGGGATGGCATTGAAATTTTGGGATCCAACTAAGAGGAAGTTGGGTTGGGGTTACGTTTGGTTTGTATTTAGTGAGATACAGTTTTTGTTTTGCAGCTCTTGCATGGAGGATTAAATTCTTGCTAGCTATCCCAGTGCAGCCATGGCTTCCAGGACTATTCCCATTGCCCACTGTGCTGACTCACAGGGAGCAGTGTTGTGATGAATGTGCAGGGTCAGAGACTGACTCTCAGCATGATTTGGCCACGTGGTACCTGGCATCCAAAGGATGACAGAAATGGAGAAAAATCAAAGGTAGATGTACAAACTTAAAAATATGGAGAGCCGGAGCTGGTCTTCAAAAAGTCTCCCAAACCTTACTGCTCAAGTATAAAGAAGTTTGAAAGAATTTGATAATAACCTGAAAATTTTGCCCAAATTTACTAAAACAAATTGATATAACTGAAAGACATTAAAAAAATATCAGCAGTAAAAACCAAATTTCAATCATGTTAGGAGAAAGAGCAAATTTTCTATTATCTTAGAAAGAATATTATAAAATCTTTGTCTTATAAATAGTGTGTTGTCCCCAAATGTAGAGAAAATGTTATGAAGAGATCAAATGTAAATGCATTCACACAATGGGATACCACCCAATAATAAAAGAATATAGAACTGTAGATACGCAACCATTTGGATGAATCATAAAGGCATTTTGTTAAGGAGAAAAAGTCAGTCTGAAAAGTTTACAATAGTATATGATTCCATTTGTATGACATTCTGGGAAAATGTAAAACCACATGGAAGGAAAAAAAAGTCAATATTTTCCAGGGGTTAGGGTTGGGGGAGTATGCTTAACTATAAAGGGAAAATATGAGGAATTGATAGTGTGCGATTAATGGTTCTATATCTTCATTGTGTTAGTAGTTGCATGAATCCATATCTGTTAAAATTCATAATCTGTACACTTAAAGTTAATTTTAAAGTATGTTAATGAGAAGTTTTAAAATACTTTAAATATTAAAAATATTCAAAAATAACATTCTTTAAGTGTCTATATATAGTAACACCTGTGGGATTTTAAAGGTTTTAAAATTAAAATTTTAAATCTTGATTTCTCTTATTATACTACACAAATACTAATTTTTATACATTTTTGTCCATAATATTGTGTTGTTTGGGGTTTTTTCTTTCTTTATTTTTGTTTATTTTATATTATTTTTCTTAAAGAGACTGTTTAATTAGATAGGCCTCAAGTCCCACCCAAAACTTAGATCTGCTCCTGAAGGTCTGGAACAAACATTGAATTGGAGACACTATGTAGTAAAAGATTAGTTATTCATCATTTTTTTCCTGTTTACCAGGGACTTCACCCTAAAATCCTAGCATCAGTCAGTGGTTATATAGAGATGCACTGGCAGCTACTATGGGAGAAGGTAGATATAGGAGATACTCCTAGACTCTATGATCCTATAGACAGAGCTCCATAGGGAAACGTGCAAAGAGAGCCACAGGCAAGGTAAAAGGATTTAGTGATGACAGGACAGCAGAGAGTCTATTTCGAGGAAGAAACTTTGCTGGCCATGCCACAGAGGATGCCTTTCAAAGACTTCAGCCACAAAGCTTCATCTGGAGGACGTACAAGCGTAGAGTGGCTAACATGGTGGGAAACTGTTATGATAGAACTAGAATGGAATAGGTTTCCATTTACTAAGTAAGTTTCCATATTTGCTACAGAAAGTGTTTTTATTTTGAGTGAAAATGAAATACTTCAGCAAAGATCCACTGGGAGAGTAAGATAACCCAGACATCAATGAAGCACAGTTATGCCACAACATTTTGTTCCGATTTTTGGCTTGGCCACTGGATTGGGGTGATGTGTAAAGGACTGGGACCCCAAAGAGGGAATCCTGGGAGTCAGAGAGATTCTGAAGTCTGTGGACCTTAGTTACTTTTGACCAGAAGGCTTTGGAATCTGATGATTTCTCTCAGGTAGAAGTGTGCTGCACTGGATAGGGAATATGGGTCATCTTTATGAACATGTAAAGGAAAGAGAAGGCATGTGGACTCTGAGAGTAACAACTACTGTCACCATGCCCTACAGTGGCTCAGAGCTGTGAACAGGACAATGACACCTTACAAAGTACAGGAGCAGATAAGCCCACTATGGAATTATACCTAAGGTCTCCAGCATACTTTAGAAGTAGATAAATCTAGTCAGAGTCTGTGGCCCCACTCACAGAATGATGACATGATCACATCGTGTAATTGCAGCACCTGGGTGCCACTCCTCCACCCCCCCCCCCCCAAATGGAGAAAAGAAGTGTTACTTGTGGTGAGGTACAGAGAGAGAGAGAGGAAAGTACAGTGGTGAACATCTTTGTCTTTGAAGAAAGATGGCATGGGTCTGAATCTTCATCCTGCCACTGATTGCCTATATCACTCCACAAATGACTTACTCTTTTAGCCTTGATTTCTTCATCTAAAACAAGAACATAATAATATGAACTATCTCATTGGTGTATTGTATGAAGAGTACTTCATACAACACCAGCCATATAAGTACATAATTGCTACTGTTGTTCTTAAACATTGGATTTGCTATCTCCAATAGCATAAGACTTCTTCATACTGGTGTTACTATATTTTCAGCTTATGATAAGCTTATTCAGTGAATGTCAAATGGAAATTGTCTGAAATTTAGGTATCTTGGATAGAAAGTCTAGTACTTCCACTGGGGGATTCTGGACAATGGCTCTGGAACATGCACTGGTATTGGCAAGGAGAAATCTTGGAGGTCAGAGTCCACGAACTTCACTGAGTGGAGTGGTAGTGATGTGGTCAGTAGGAGTTGAGCATGAATATTGCAGAATGTCAGAAAAAGGAATTACCATGGCTACCCATCTGAATTTCTAGGGCTCAGATGTCTCCAGCCACTGGGTCAGATATGATGGCTAGAGATAACCATTTCTGCAGGACAAAACACAAAGGAGGTAGGGAGAGAAAGAGAGAGAGAGAAAGACAGAGAAACAGAGACAGAGGGATTTCCTTCTAGATGTGGGGTCCATTAGATAACCTTGAGGTTCTAACCTTCATTAAGTTTAGTAAACAAGGATGTTATCACCCTTTGGATGAGTTCTAATGAAACCAATTCTCACAGGCTCTTTCCTCAGTTTCTCTTTCTGGGGCTTAGCTGATAGCTAAGGTGCCAAGAGCCAGTGTCCAGCTTCCTAAGATGTTGATAAATAAGAGTTCAGACATTCTTTTTCAGTAATAATCTTTGTATCTATTACATTGATGCTAGATTTTTAAAAAAGAAGAGACAAGAACCTCTGAGATTAAATAATGATTTTCTCATTTTTATATCCCATACTTCTTATTTTATAGTATCAATATAGAAACTAGATGAAATAGCTCCTGAGCAGCTTTCTCTAGGGGAATAAAATTTTCCTAACCATCTCAGGAATATAATTAGCAGAAATAGTACTACTAATCAACAATTATACAGAATATTGATTGTACTCTTCTCTTCTTGGCCAAGATACGTAACCAGTGGTGTATAAATCACCCTTATCTCGGTCTCTTTATTTGACACAAACCTCTGCAGTCAAGATTCTCATTCTAGTCCTGCCATCACTGATGACCACGTATTACTCATAAACAGTTGAATAATAAAGCAGGGAATAATTGAAGACAAGAAGGCATTGGCCACAGAGGTAAGGCTGCCCCCAGCAAAATGTGAGGCATCCAGATTTTAGCCTCCTGTAGGCCATTGCCTCCTTTGATTAGTCCTTCAAACAAACCTAGGAGAGAAAGCAGTACCCTCATGTGATGGCAAATGGAAACTGAGGCCCAGTGAATTTTAAAATGTATCTGAGATAGCAGGAGCAGCACCCCAAAGAAAGTTGGAAATAAGTCTTTTTTTTTTTTAAGATTTTATTTATTTATTTGACAAACAGATCACAAGTAGACAGAGAGGCAGGCAGAGAGAGAGGAGGAAGCAGGCTCCCTGCTGGGCAGAGAGCCCAATGCAGGGCTTGATCCCAGGACTCCGGAATCATGACCCGAGCTGAAGGCAGAGACTTTAACACACTGAGCCACCCGGGTGCCCCAGGTTATTTTTTTATACCAGTCTGTATAATGTCAGAAATACCAGGGGTGCCTGGGTGGCTCAGTGGGTTAATGCCTCTGCCTTAGGCTCAGGTCCTGATCTCAGGGTCCTGGGATTGAGCCCCGGATCGGGCTCTCTGCTCAGTGGGGAGCCTGCTTCTCTCTCTCTCTCTCTGCCTGCCTCTCTGCCTACTTGTGATCTCTGTCTGTCAAATAAATAAGTAAAATGTTTAAAAAAATTTTTTTTAGAAATACCAGAGAACTAGTGTGTTCATTCAGTTAGAACCATAGAGGCCCTGGCAATTTGGGGCTTGTGTTATAAGTACCTGGGACTTTACCAAAGACTTCAATTCTTTTCATCACTACCATCATTAGTGTGGCCATCACACCTCTCTCACAGAATTTGCTGAACTTCTGCTATTTGTCCATCTGTTGGATTTCCACACTGGACTGTGAACCCTTCAATTTCCAACGTCTATTCAACCAAAAAGCACAGCCATTTCACAATAAGTGGTTACTGAATAAACAAGTGGCCCTCATTTGGCCTAGAATATTTTCTGCAGCTTTAAAAATCTAGCAGAGATTTACAAATGATATAAACAAAAATTAAAGTCGAAATTTTGATCTAACCATATGAGGCATTCATTTTTATTAAGCAACATTTCAATATGGGATGAGGAAGTAACCAAGCACTGAATTCTGAGTAGAAATGAAGAGGGCTATTTTGGAAAACCTGATGTAACATACAAGGCCATGCACGTTTGGGGATGTTGGCCCCACCTGGCTGCATGTCTAACAGCAAGTTAAGCATATTGATGGTTACAGTTGTTGTATGAAGCTACCTGAGACATCTAACTTTTAACTAACCTTGAAAAAATCAACAGGAACTAAGAAGATTACTGAACAGAGTAAATCTGGGGGAACATAGGTCAGACTCTGTAGGATCCTTTGGAGAAAAAATGTACACAACATAATTTCTGGTACCCAGCTAGAATGGGAGTAGTTCCATTTGGAGCATTTGGAAAAAACTGGAGTCAGCAGAGCGAGGGACTGGAGTCCTCTTGCAACAGAGCTACTCTCCTAATGCCACAGGGATTCTGTGTCAGCAACTTGCTACTTTCTCCTTGGTGTTCGTAATTCTTGTCCCAACTGGTATCATCTGAACATTTTGGAGGGGTTTAGCAGCTTTATCCTCTGCACTAGAGACATCTGATTTGTCTGCATGTTCTTGCGTCTCTACACTCAGGTCACTTTGATTGTTTTCCTTAGGTAGATACATCCTTAAATATCCTTACCTACTTATCCTACTTGTATTCCAAAACAACCACAAGGCTACTCTCTATGAAGTCACATTTGTTTGATGAATTCCGGAAAAGTTCTTTTTACCAGGCATTCCTATTTAAAAAAATTATTTAAATTCAATGTAACGTATACTGCATTATTTGCTCCAGGGGTAGAATTCAGTGATTCATCAGTTGCGTGTAACACCCAGTGCTCATTATGTAAAGTGCCTTCCTTAATGTCCATCACCCAATTACCCCATCCACCCACTCACCTCCTTCCAGCAACCCTCAGCTTGTGTCCTAGAGTTCAGGATTTTTGCCTCGTGTCTTCATCTTATTTTATTTTTCCTTCCCTCCCCCATGTTCATCTGTTTTGTTTCTTAAATTCTACATGTGAGTAAAATCATATGGCATTTGTCTTTCTCTGACTGACTTATTTTGCTTAGCATAATACCCACAAGTTCCATCCACATCGTTGCAAATGACTGAGTAATATTACCAGGAATTCCTCTTTTGATCCGATTTTTCTATTTTGCTCTTCATGAACATGAGCCATCTGCACAACTAGCTCTTTCAAAGACTTTGCAAATTTCTATAATTCACACACACACATGTGCATGCAAAAGTGCACGCATGCACCTGCATGCTCATGCACTCCTACACCCCATCAGATTTTCCTTCTCTAACTTGTTCTCTGTCTGAGTATCCCAGTTAACATCTCAGGTTGCCCTCAGATCTGGGAGTTCTACCAGATGGCCTGGGGTGAAACATATCCCCTCATTATAGCAGTTCAACTTCCTGGAGGGTCTGTTTCTGTTTATTGGTCCATTGCAGTAGGGTGTCACTCCACATGGAGAGAGTTACCAGAACCACAGTTCTCCAAGCACTCCATAGTGCTTGACTTCATATATTACTTCTCAGTAGAGTTCCAGATGCTATGCCCATACCTTATGCTTTGACACCATATTTCTCAAGCAAGATTGGCACCCACTCTGATTACTCATACCAGGCCAGTTTTCCCAGAAGTGTATCTTCTTGCTATTACACTCCTTGGGACCGAACTCATTCAATTTGCAACCACTTCTCTCCCTTAAACATTTGTTTGAAAATGGTAAATTTACATTTCATTGATTTAGTCCTTAAAAAAATCACCCTATGACGTATTCCCTCTTGACTACCAATTTAAGATCCATATTCCCTTTGTTTTATAAAGTCTATCCTCCTTCTTTTCTTTTTCTCAGTTTTCTTCTAATGCATGATCTACTTTGCAAGATTTGGCAATTGCTCCCTGTCCTAGTCATTAGTGGAATGTTTTATATGATCCTTATTTTCCTTTTTCCAGGCTCATGGGAGGATTGTACTTTCACACCCATTTCAGGTCGGGCATGTCCACTTGACTTTTTTTGGGGGGGGCGGGCAATGGAACTTTAAGAGCCAGTGCACATTCATGTTGTTCTTTTCTTCTACTTTGGTAATTGTGAAAACAGAAATAGAGTCTCTCTCACGCTGATCCTTTGACTGGATACATTAAGAGTGGAGCCACCCAGCTGACCCATGATGGTCAAACGACATGAGCAAAAAATAATTTTTAATGTGTCTTATTTCTGAGAGTTTTGGGTAATTCTTTGCTCTTGAAAACTAAGTCCAACCTGGCTGACATATCTTTAAAATTTTTGTGTCCTAGGTTACATTGTCAATAGGATTGTAGAACTTAGGAGAAATGATTTTCTTCTATTTGTTTTATCTCTTTTATGTATTTGAAAGAGAGCTAGAGATATGTAGGCAATAATTCATTTGTTCAATATAAATTGATTCAACTCATATCCTGTTTTATCTCTTGTGACAGTGATTTTTTTTTCTTTAAGAAAGAGAATTGGATAATGAGAGTGCTTACTGAATGTAGTCAAGGTCATTTGACATCGAAAAATTGGTCAAATGTCATCCTAAGGCGAAAGTGAGAAGTTCTCAGGATGTAGAAACTAACTTCACAGTATAAATAACAAATGGCTAGTGGGAACCTCAGGGCATCAATATGAGAAAAAATCATCAAAATAACACTACATCTGTGTGTGTGTGTGTGTGTGTGTGTGTGTCTTAGTATCATACATTATTCGTTTTAGGACCACGTAAGAAAGTACTAATGAAAGCTGAGGTAGGACAAAAGGGCACCATGACATCTCAGTGGGAAAATATATCGCATAGCTATGATACAGTTAAGTAACAATGCAAAATATATAATGCACACAACCTGAGAAGAGCAAAATCATTCTGGAGGGAAAGATCATATGAAACTTTATAGAACTGCAGAGACTGAAGGTGAGCCTTAATAATTGTGTAGGCAGGAGACACATAAAAGAGATGAAGCATCCCACCAAGTTGATCTTCTGGTTGGGTACATTAAGAGTGGAGCCACCCAGCTGACCCTTGATAAAGCCCATAAACAAAATACGTTAGAGAGAGCATGGGAAGATCATGAAACACCTAGTGTAATAGGTGTTCATTCATTCAACAAATATTGATCAAAATTTTCCACACATTGACCATGGTGGTAATAAAGTGGCAAACAGTCTATCTAGAACCTCTCTATCTTCACTGAACTTTCATTAAGGAAAAACAGCAAACAGATGATTGTTTAACTTAGAATTTTGCCGAGTGCTGTGGAGAAGTACAGCGTAATTTAAAAGTACAGTCTAAATGGTCTAGACTTACCTGGGATGGCAGGGTAGTGAAGGCTCTTCAAGGAGTCACTTAGAAGGTATTGGCAAGAGTAGAACTAGAACACAGGATACCAAATTGGATGGGCTTGAAATGAGTTTAGTCAGGAAGACAAGGGCTCTATAAGAAGTTTTGTTCTACATACCAAAGAAAGGGTGTTCTTGAGGAAAGCAAGGACATGACCAAATTTGTATTGCTTTGTTTCCCTTGTCAACACTCCTCAGAATAAATTTCTCTATCTGACAGAACTTGGCTCATTTAGGGGATGACCCCATAGAAACACTTAAGGCCATGTCTTGAGAAAGAGGAGTTAAAACGAGTTTCCGGTTTCCTCAATATGCCTATTAATGTGGTCTCAAAAATCTCTAAACCACAGTAGTGTTCAAATTAAATCTTTTATATATGCTGAATTTTCAAAAAAGGGGGATGACTTCCTTGAAGATGAGTGGGAAGCAGCGTATTTTTCTTTCTAACATGATTTTATGTGCTATATATGTATGTGTGCATATATGCATGTATGATGTGAATTATATATATGCAGGAAAATACCAACACTACCTCTTCTGAAACTTTCGTACTAAACAAAAGGGAATTATTGGTATTCACTCATTTGGAAATAAATCTATAGAGAATGTATTTGGGTTGTTTCCCTTAATAATTGTTTTCAAAATGTCATTGGAGCTACTTTTTTTCATTCAGGTTCCAGAACAACATAGACCAGCTTTCTTTTCTGGGCATCAGCCAATCTTACCTTCTCCTTAGAGGCTGTCACTTGAAGTAAGTGGTGCGATGTATGGCTGGGACCTGAGGGACAGTTGTTGAAAGCCTGGCATCATTTCTTCACTGCATTGGAACTTCTGTAAGGGAGGGACTTGATGCTATTAAATCTTTCTGAAATGAAAAGATGACATCCCTGGGAAGCACCATAGTCTGAAAAGTGTTTCAAAGTCATCTTGAGGTAAGACTGTTATGATGGAAGCTGCATCTCTCCACACCAGGACTGTGAGGTCAGACTCGTGATGCTCTCAAATGACAGCAAAGGTAGGCTGTTACATCAGTTGTTGAGGAAAGTGATATTAAGTGGGCAGATTGCACAATGGGAAGGAAGGAGAAATGCTCTGAGGAGATGCTGAAGCACAGATTCAAACAGTGTAACTCATGCAGATGGTTGGGCAAACCCACTGGCAGATGGGACAGTAGTATACACAAGAATCAGGAATCATGCGGGGCATCAAAACACGGGTTAAAGCCAACTTTTCAGTGGTGAAGCCTGAGAAAAAAATGAAGACGTTCTGGCTTTTGATTACCTGTGGTGGATGGCATAGATATAAGGAGGGAAATACCATAAGCTTGGTGGTCTATGTTGCAGTTTCCTTGTGAATGCATAGGAAAAGTGTTGTATGGTGTAGGAAGTTCTAAAATAAACCATGAGATGTAATTGTTCCCCACTTAGATGAGAAAATTTTACCAAGCACTTACTATATATCAAATATGAAGCTAATAAAAAAGAATGAAATCTTGCAATTTGCAATGATATAAAGTGTATTATGCTAAGCGAAATCAGTAAGTCAGAGAAAGACAAATACCATATGATTTCACTCATATGTAGAATTCAAGAAGCAAAACAGGTGAACATAGGAGAAGGAAAAAAAGAGGAGACAAGCCATAAGAGATCATATTAAATATAGGGAATAAACTGAAGGTTGATGGAGGGGAGGTCTGTGGGGGATGGGTTAAATGCGGATGGGCATTAAGGAGGGCACTTGTCATGAGCGCTGGGTGTTATATGTAAGTAATGATGAATCGCTAAATTCTACTCCTGAAATCAATATTACACTATATGTTATCTAACTTGAATTTTTTTTTAAAGATTTTATTTATTTATTTGACAGAGAGAGATCACAAGTAGGCAGAGAGAGAGAGGGGGAAGCAGGCTCCCTGCTGAGCAGAGAGCCTGATGTGGGGCTCGATCCCAGGACCCTGAGATCATGACCTGAGCTGAGGGCAGTGGCTTAATCCACTGAGCCACCCAGGCGCCCTCTAACTTGAATTTAAATAAAAACTTGGAACAAACAAACAAACAAAATATTAAGCCTGACACAGAGGTAAACAAGATAGCCTATGGATTCTGACTTACAGAACTTATGGTCTGGTGTCAAACACAGATACAACAAAACAATTCATTGTCATAAATGACAAAAATGGAAAACTGTAGGGCACATTGGGAGCACAGATCAGAGATTTTTTGGTGGGTAGAAGGGGATCAAGGAAGTGTTTCAATAGAATATAGGCAGTAAGTTGAACTTGATATCTGATATTAACTAGAAGAAGACTGAAAAGTGGGTAGAGGAGGGAAAGAAGGCAAGCTTCACAGAATGGGTTCCAATCAGGAAGAAGAGCAATAGTGTTTACAAAAATCTGATGATGAGAGAGTTTGTTGCAACTCGGACATACATGGAGGTTTATTTATCATTATTTCTGGTGTAATAGTGCTTAGTTAATGGTTTGGAGATATAAATTGTAATCTAGTTCTTAAAATGGATTCTTTTTCCCTTGTTCAATTCTAAGCCACTTTGAGGTGGGACATAATTACACTATCAAATATGAGTCTAAGAGAACTCTGGATAGAATTCTTTCATGATTTTATTCTCTTTTTTCTGTGTTCCTTCAAAGTTTAGCCTCTGTTAGCAGAGTTTTGGAAGAATGGAACCAGTTCTTATTATCTGGAAATACAAACATAAACACTCACACACACCACAACCAGCATAATCTATTTTTTTTCTTCATAGTTCATTCTATGTCACTCCCTAATACTTTCTCCATATGAAAGAATAAGTCCAGCAAAATGAGATTTTTTTTTTTTTGGTCACAATTAAGATGATTAAACTTTCTAAATATCCATTTTAGAGAATACTTAAATTCAATTCACAGTATTTTAAAATATAATTTAAAAAAATGGTAAAACATAAAATGGATGGAGAAACATAAGTGTGGTTAAAAATGCATCCAAACATACCCATGGGGTCTTACAATTAGTCTTGTTACACTTATGTATGAATACAGAATTAAATAATATAACAAGGTTCAGATACCAGCACATTGTCAAGGGTGAATGAAAGCTCATATATGAATATTTTGTAATGGATTCATTGCCCTAAACATTTTGTTCACTTGGATGGTATTTTCCCCTATTCATGCATTCTGAAACTGTTTTTCTTTTTTTCTTCCCTTCTTGTTGGCAAGAGAGAGCAAATAGGACTCTGCCAAGGAGGATCTTGGATGAAAATTGCCTAAGAACTCCAAACTGAGTGGCAGGGTGGACTGGGGTCCGTTTTAGTGGGCTTCCAAGTTCTGAATATTGGTATCTGAATCCAGATGGGGGCCACTCTGGATGTAGGTCAGTAGGGCTTGGAGTAACTCTGGCTGAGAGGTGATCTTACACACACACACATCTTTTTGTGGTGGTGGAGAAACTGGGATCCACTCATAGGGGAGTCCTGTTGTAGAAGACCCAGGAGTGAAGTAGGTTTTACTTTTTAAGGAGTAACCCATTAAAAATGAAAACAAGAAGAGGACTTTGATCTGTACTTGGAGCTCTAGAGAACCACAACCAAAAATGGAATTAGAATTCCATAGTTTGAAGGTTTGTGACCAAACTCCTAATCCACAGCCAGTACTTTCCTTTTACTTATTCAGCCCAGCACTTTGAAGATCTGAAATCAGCTTCTTTTCTGTCATGATAGGTTTTACAGGAAGCTACACAAATCTACCCAGTTTCAGCATTAAATGAGATACATAAAAACAAAAGTTAATTCACTGATGTTAACTGTCTTTATAACTCATGGAAAGAAGAAAGACTCAAAGCTCAAGTCACCCTCAAATTTACACCTAAGTTAAAGAATGCTAAGCTGTTTTCTTCCTTCACTGTTATTCTATTTTGAGAATTAAAATGAACTGTACAAGATTTCCACATACATATACTCCAGAAACTGCCCAAAAAAGAAAAAGAGCTTTTCATTATTTGGGAAAGTATTTCTTTGATGGGTTTGTATTCATCAATAAACGATATCTTGCTTCAAAGTGCAGGCATGTAGGGCTGCTTCTAGCATCTCAGCAGACTCTTGGTGTGGATTCCATAGTAGCTGAAAAAAAAACCAGAGGACCCAGAGAGAAAATACTGCAGCCTGCCTATAACTCACCTCGACTGAGTTACCTACCCTCACCTCTCTTTCTGTCTGTTGATTCAGAGTACAAAATAAGGATGAAAACAATATCCACTCTATTAGGGCTTTCTTACAACAAAATGAGACAGAGCTTGCCAAACATTTAAAACTCAGCCTGACGTTTAATAAGTAATCAATACATGTGTTGCTGCTGTTGTTTCTATCATTGTTGCTGATCTGACAAAGCAACTTCTGCCAGTGAAGTTGATGACTTTGCACTTTTAGAATAACTGGAGAAGTATAACATCTCAACTAAACCTGAGACACTGCTTAGGCAAGAGCAGAAGAGAGAGAAACATCATGGCAAAAAGGGTTAGTTGAATACATGAATGAAAAAATGCCTACCAAGATGTGGAAAGGGAGCAAAAGAATGTTTATGAAGATCAGCATGCATACAACTAGTAGGGCCTCCCTCCAATAGAATGTTATGCCCTTATGGAAAGAGAAAGTTTTATATCATCTACCCTGCCTAGGATTCAGACCAGTGGCCCTATCTTAACAAAATACAGACAACAAAAACAAAGAAAAATTAAACCATGCGGCCAAAGTGACAAGATATTTGTAATTTGATCAAAAACTATCTCTGGCTTTGTCTATCATCCTGGAGTTAGCTCAAGTTTTGAAGAGGCAATGCCAAAATAAAACTACGTCTGTTCCTGAGAATTTTCTGGGTTTCATTTTTTGATTAAAAACCACAACTGCTTCTTGGTGGTGAAACTGTGTATCTCAAAGCCACCAGTGAATACGGTTTGCATTTGTGTTCATTTCTAAAAATAAAGGGAAAAAAACCTGAGCAAACCTTTCTCTGTGCATTAAGCCTTCTGACCTTTATTGAAATAACAAAACAGTTATTCAAAGGACAGGAGGTTGAATCAAAGGTAACTTTCTATTTGCCAATATTCAAGGGTGGGGGGATACCTTGCCTCCCTTTCTCAGAGGGCTGTTCTGACAGAATATTTGCGAAGCACTCAGCCCTCTCAGGAGGATGTTGAATTATGATTTTTAAAATTTAAATGTCTGGATATAAAAAAGTTTGATATGTTAACAGTAAAAAACTGCATTAGCGACTTGAGAGCGTCCTGAAGAAACAACCAAAAAGCATATGGGGAGAATAATCAAGAATCTTGAGTTTGAGGCCCTAGTGCTTCTGAGTAGCTATGTGGACTTAGGCAAAACACTTAAAGGAATCAACATATTTTGTTGTTGTTAGTGGTAGCAGTGGTTTGTTCTGTTTTGTTCTGACTCCAGAATTATATGCAAAATATACAAGTTTCTGAGAGAAAGGGACTTGGCGAATCCTATGAAGTCTTTGAATCAGCTCTCACATCTATCCATCTATTTTCTCTTCCCAGTGCTATTACCTAGGTTGGGTATAACAGCTGTAATAGTCTCTGAATTGATCTTCCTAATCCAGCCACCCCCTCTTTGATCTATCTGATATATTTACCTTTATTATTTCCTTATTTATAAGCCATGAATGATTCCCCATTGCTACAAAATTAAGTACACATGTTTGTCCAGTATTCAAGGGCTATAAAATATGGTTCCATCCTTGTTTTCTATGTGACCTTTTATTTTTCTTCTACATATAACTTATATTCCAGAAAAAGTTAGCTTATTTTAATCTGGAAGTACTTCTTGCATTTTCTTGCATTTGTATCTTTGGTAATATGGGTCCTACTTCCCTGCACCCTGCACAATGTACTGAAAACATACATACAACAGGTATGCATGTGCGTAAACACACACACACAAACACACACACACACACACAATCCCACTGATCAATTTTGGGAAGGTATCCAGGTAAAGAACTCGCTGAATTATAGAAATCACTTGCATTTCCATACACTAACAATGAGACAGAAGAAAGAGAAATTAAGGAATTGATCCTACTTACAATTGCACTGAAAACCATAAGATAACTGGGAATAAACCTAACTAAAGAGGTAAAAGTTCTGTTATCTAAAAACTACAGAACACTTATGAAAGAAGTTGAGGAAGACACAAAGAAGTGAAAAAACATCCCATGCCCATGGGTTGGAAGAATAAATGTTAAAATGTCTATGTCACCCAGAGCAATCTACACATTCAATGCAATCCCTATGAAAATACCATCGACATTTTTCACATGCTAGAACAAATAATCCTGAAATTTGTATGGAACAAGAGAAGACCCCAAATAACCAGAGGAATGATGAAAAAGAAAACCAAAGCTGGTGGCATCACAGTACTGGACTTCAAGCTATATTATAACGCTGTAGTCATCAAGACAGTATGGTACTGGCACAAAAACAGACACATAGATCAATGGAACAGAATAGAGAACCCAGATGTGGACCCTCAACTCTATGGTCATCTAATCTTTGACAAAGCTGAAAAGAATATCTAATGGAAAATGACAGTCGCTTTAATAAATGGTGTTAGGAAAATTGGACAGCCACGTGTAGAATAATAAAACTGGACCATTTTCTTATACACCATATGCAAAAATAAACTCAAAATGGCTGAAAGACCTCAATATGAGGCAGGAATCCATCAAAATCCTGGAGGATAACACAGGCAGCAATTTCTTTGACCTTGGCCACAACAACTTCTTTCTAGACATGTCTCCAAAGACAAGGGAAACATAAGCAAAAATGAACTACTGAGACTTCGTCAAACACAATGGAATACTATGCAGCCATCAAAAGAAATGAAATCTTGCCATTTGTGACGACGTGGATGGAACTAGAGCGTATCATGCTTAGTGAAATAAGTCAATCGGAGAAAGACAACTATCATATGATCTCCCTGATATGAGGACATGGAGAAGCAACATGGGGGGGTAGGGGGATAGGAGAAGAATAAATGAAACAAGATGGGATTGGGAGGGAGACAAACCATAAATGACTCTTAATCTCACAAAACAAACTGGGGGTTGCTGGGGGGAGGTGGGATTGGGAGAGGGGGAGCGGGCTATGGACATTGGGGAGGGGAGGCGAACCATAAGAGACTATGGACTCTGAAAAACAACCTGAGGGTTTTGAAGGGTCAGGGGTGGGAGGTTGGGGGAACAGGTGGTGGGTAATGGGGAGGGCACGTTTTGCATGGAGCACTGGGTGTTGTGCAAAAAGAATGAATACTGTTACGCTGAAAAAATAAATAAAATGGAAAAAAAAAAAAGAAAATGAGAAAAAGAAAAAAAAAAGATGAAATAGTTCTGCACAGCAAAGTAAAGAGTAAATGAAACTGAAAGGCAACCTACAGAATGGGAGAAGTTATTTGCAAATGACATATCAGATAAAGGGCTAGTATCAAAGTTCTATAAAGAACTTATCAAACTTAACACCCCCAAACCAAATAATCCAGTCAAGAAATGGGCAAAAGACATGAACAGACATTTCTGCAAAGAAGACATCCAAATGGTGGCCAACAGACACATGAAAAAATGCTCCACATCTCTTGGCATCAGGGAAATACAAATCAAAACCACAATGAGATAGCACCTCACACCACTCAGAATGGCTAAAATTAACAAGACAGGAAATAACAAATGTTGGCGAGGATGTGGGGAAAGGGGAACCCTTCTACACTGTTGGTGGGAATGTAAACTGGTACAGCCACTCTGGAAAACAGTATGGAGGTCCCTAAGGAAGTTAAGAATAGAGCCAAGGATGAATACTGACCATTTACGTAGCCTGGGATGGAACTGGAGGGTATTATGCTGAGTGAAATACATCAATCAGGGAAGACAATTATCATATGGTTTCGCTCATATGTGGAATATAAGATACAGTACAGAGGATCATAGGAAAAGGGAGGGAAATTGAATGGGAAGTCATCAGAGAGGGATAAAAACGCATGAGAGACTCTTAACTATAGGAAACAAAGAGGGTTGCTGGAGGGGAGGTGGGTGGGAGGATGTGGTAACCAGGTGATGGGCAGTAAGGAGGGCATGTGATGCAATGAATACTGGGTATTATGTGCAACCGATGAATTATTGAACACTATAGCTGAAACTAATGATATACTCTATTTTGCGAATCGAATTTTAATAAAAAAATAATAAATAAAAGGGAAAAAAAGAACTCACTGGTTTCATTATTTAAGAGGCATTTTTTTTTTCTTCTTAGTGCTGAGTTGTAGAGGCTCTGCCAAGATTTGAAGGTAACTCCATTCCTATTGACTTAATACTCCCTTGGGAATCTGTTAAATACGTGATTTTGACATGAGACATTTTAACTTACATCATCTGATTTTCCATCTTTAGAATTATAATCAGTAAATCACATAGTGAGGGAACACTATACACATAAGATTGTTTGCTGTCACAAACCTGGGAAGAAAAAAACCCTCTTGAGGTTTGGGACTGAATGGGAGATAAAGGCTTCACCGTGGTACTTCTAGAGAAATGCTGAAGTTATCCACATAAGTATCCAGCCACGCATTATTTTATCAGGAAAGCATTAGGAGCAGAGGAAAAGCCCTGATTCTTAGCTTCTCATTTCAAAGGAACAGATAAACTATGCTCTCAAAGTTCTCCTAACAGGACCACTCTCTGATTCTAGAAACCCAAAGAATATGTATTAGTTGCCAAGTCTAAGAAATAGGATTTCTTTCTTTCTTTCTTTTTTTTTAAGATTTTATTCATTTATTTCACAGAGAGAGATCACAAGTAGGTGGAGAGGCAGGCAGAGAGGCAGGCAAAGAGAGAAGGGGAAGCAGGCTCCCTGCTGAGCAGAGAGCCCAATGCGGGGCTTGATCCCAGGACCCTGAGACCATGACCTGAGCCAAAGGCAGAGGCTTAACCCACTGAGCCACCCAGGCGCCCCAATTTCTAGGATGACATATTAGAATGCTAATTAATTCTTACCCTTACTATTATTATTATTATTTAAGCTTTCCTAAGAACTCAAGGAAGTGACAGATTTATATCAATAAATCTCAATTCTAGTGATTCATCTATTACTGCTTTATTTATAAGCTTGAATACTCTTTTATTGTATGTATAGATGTCTTTCCACTTGTAAAATGGGGTAATAATAATTATCATACAAGGTTTGTGTAAAACTAACTTGAGATACTGGATTAAATATGTAGATATAGGTATAGCTATAGCTATATAATGTGCTATCATTGATTAGTCATTCTCAGACTTTTCCCTCCTTACAAAAAATCAGATGTTGTGAACATCTATAAACATCTCTTCAGTAATTGTAAGATGTATTATCCTATAGACTTACAAAAAAACAAAATAAACATCCGTGTATTTCTGTATGATACAAATAAATCATCGACATATTTTTCTCTGTTCTTTTTAAATTGCTTGAAAAAGGACAACTTTATACTTTTCAGTGATGGAACAAATGTAGGAAATTGTCCCTCAGATGCTCATACTGAGATGATGCTGGGCTATGCAAATTCAATCTCTTGGCAAATTTATGTAGTTATCACAACTGCTCTGTCACACAGAGCAGACTCAAGAGTGGTCTGGAAATGTGTAATTTTAATGATAATAATACACATCTACCAACCAATCTTTATAGATCAAGATATTCCTAATGAGAATAAGGCACCACGTCTAAAATAATAAACCAAATTCATTTTTGTATTAAGAGTCTTCATAGAAAAGAAAAGAATCTCCACTCAATCTAAATGACAAAGAAAAAGACATTTTACAAAGATAGGATATGAAGAATCACATGGAACCTAAAAAGAGGAATTTGACTTAACATTAAGGACAATTAGAAAGAGGAATTCAGATCCAAATAGACTCTCTGTCCATCTTTCCTTGTATTTCCTTCTTTGCCATGATTGACCACTTAAATGTTTCTCTGATCTAATGAATGGAAGCAAATCCACCAGCAGCTCTTGAAGTATAAAGTAGAGCCTCAATCTCTATTCACAGACTTCCCAAAAGTTTCTTTTTTTTTTTTAAGATTTTATTTATTCATTTGACAGAGAGAGAGAGAGATCACAAGTAGGCAGAGATGCAGGCAGAGGCGGTGGGGAAAGGCTCCCCCCGAGCAGAGAGCCTGATGCGGGGCTCAACCCCAGGGCCCTGAGATCATGACCTGAGCTGAAGGCCTAACCCAATGAGCCACCCAGGTGCCCCCCAAAACTTTCTTGAGCCAAAGCTCAAACATTTGTGATAGGGAAGGTTTAGCATGCATAACAAGCTCATCCAACAATCAATCCACAGTTTTCAGAAAGCTGAATTACATAAGGACATAGTATCTCCCTGTGAAACTATATGGATGGATTTGGCAAAGGGACAATTTCCAGAAAGGAAGGATAATGATGTTTGGCACAAAGTCCCAATGAGACGTCTTCCCTGATTTCTTTGTCTAAAGGTAATTCTCCGATACCTTATAGTTTTTGTTCCTGTGGTCCAGACGTACTAGTATTTGATTACACATTGTCTTACATTTTTGTTTATTACACAGGTACACACCTTGTTTCCACAACAAGCTACAAATGTTTTAGTGTAGAAGCATAACGTATTTCTGTTGGGTATTGCAGAAAGCTTAGCATGGTGCTAGCATGGTGCTGTACATGCAGTAGCTGCTTTGATAATAATCCTTAAAATTAAGTAGATCTTTTTATGTGGGTAACTTCAAGTGTTTGTTTAGTTCAATAAAAAGTGGCTTAACCGAGTTTGTTTTTCTGCAACCATTTTTGGGGAATTTACAGATAGGTCAGTTTAGCAAGATCAATAGAACCAATCGTTCATGTTGAAGCAAGTTCTAAACCCTTTCCAATGGTATTATTTTTTCAGTGACTCCTCCATATGTGTATGAAGGGTCAGAAGGAGGGCAGGAGTTTTAAGACAGCTGCAGAAATGAGATTGACAGAAGGAAGGAACAGATTGAAGTAGTTAGCCAAATGATAATACATCTCAAATCTCAAAGGAGAAAAGTACTAGTAAAGGAAAGGTAGACTAAGACTCATGATGAACTATCATCTTCAAATTTTTTAAATACTTGCAACCCAGAAAGGTTTTTGAAAACACTTGACCAAGATAGTCATTTAATTTAGAATGGTTCAGACCAAAATTTTTCTAAATAAAATATTAGGTTATAAGTTACTTTATGAAATTGTATCTCAATCTATACACACATTGATTAATATTTTGGCTAAAACATATGCACATTTTTAGTTAAAATATTTTGCAAGTGGATGCACAGCAACATTTTACTAAGACTTTTTTCCAACAATAAGAATACTTTGTTTTCCTCAAAATCACTTATAGCCATTTTCACTTAGGACTTTTAGCAAATACATTTCTCTGGTGGAGAGAAATACAGACATTATTATTTTTGTTATTAGTATTAGGATCAGTATTATCGCTGATTACAATCATTTTGGTATCATCATTTCTATGAAATTTCGGAATACTAACTTTTCCTAGCCTGCTTTATAAAATGTTATTTCCTACAAAATGTTCCATATCTGTTTTTGTGAGTTACCACCCATTGCTATGTATTTGGTATTTACAGAAAAATCTGCTTCTGATTTATTTACCTACCTCTAACATGCTAATTTAAAATTTTAATTTTCTCTCTGTTCCCCAGGAATAGTTTTGGATATGGCTTTTTACTACAGCTAATACAAGAATGGAGGGAGATGTATGCTTTCTCAAGGGTCAGGCTCTATTTCAGAAATGGAAACATATCTTTATCATAACAATACAGTAAGTTGAAGAGACTTGAGTCTTTCACAAAGTTTTAGAAATGTTTCTCCTGCCAACCATAGTCTTTACTTTTTAAAATAAATCATGGCTAATTTCCTCTCATGTGATGGTTTTTGTTGGCAAATAGATGAGTGGGAGTTGGGAAGTCAGGTCTAACCTACTTAAATCAGAGGGAGCATTAGCTCAAATATTCTTAAGTAAGCATTCATTGTCTAATCAAACGAAACTGGCTTACTCAGTGTTCGGTAGCATGTCTTTTCAAATCCTGGCTCAGGCTCTTGACTAATGTGGGCTGCTCACTGTGATCCCATTGGGGCTGCAGAAATCTCCTATTTCCTTTCATTTTCTGCTATGCAGCTGCATTTCTAAGCCATGACTACATTGCTAAATGAATCATTGATTTGGAAAATCTGAAGTGACCTTCAACTTGTTCTCAAGCTCTTCCTCAAGAGAAGGGAGGCAAAATCAACCAAATATCGAAGAAGTTATTTTTCTAAAGGTATTTTTGGCAGGTAGAGTGTCGGGAGACCAGTCTGTATACATGTTAAATGTGTGTGTTGGAGGGAGAGTACAGTCTATATTCAGAAGTGACCTTCTTCTTAATAATCCATGTTTTGGGTATAGTTCAAAAGACAGAGTCTTTTTCTTGTAGTTCAGAGGCAAACACTGCCCTAGCTTCTCAGCTGCCCTGTTAAACTGTATGCTACTAGGCATCCAACAGTTCTTCACTCGAGAGGCTTGCTTCTGTTTGGGATACTTACCCAGTCAGCACACTGATAGTCTTTCAGAAGAGTCAATACTGTGAAGTTATATGATGAGAAATTCTACTTTCCTTATTTTTCTTTAACTTCACCTTTCATTTTCGGTTATGTGTCTGGGTATAAGGTCTGTTTTGCCAACTACTCTAGACTTGCATGTAGCCCTGGGAGCAGAGCAGCATTCCTTCAACACTGACTTGCTCCTCTTCATGAGGGGGTGACCTAGTTAGACATATCAATATTCAATGAGACATAAAGATTACCCTGATGGAACTGCTCAATGAAGTTCATGTAAGGTCAATAGAAGATGCAGGTATTATATCCATTGAGTCACTAATTGGTCTCATGCCAGAAGTGTCCCTTTTCAATACAGTCTTGTTAACCTCATCCTCCTGCCCCCGAGTCCCCTTCCCCTTTGGTGCTGAGTGTTTCCAAAGGCTTTTCTGGATGAAACAAGTATTATTGCTAAATAAATATCAACACTTAGGTATAAATGGCTGACAAGTCTCAATCCTTTTAAAAGTGGGAGAATCTGGGGCACCTGGGTGGCTCAGTCAGTTGAGCACCTGACTCTTGGTTTTGACTCAGGTCATGATCTCAGCCCTGCATCAGGCTCTGTACTCAGTGGCAGGGTCTGCTTGAGATTCTTTCCCTCTCTCTCCATCCCCCTCTAATCTTCCCACCTTCAAATAAATAAATAAAATCTTTTTAAAAAGAAGTGAAAGAATCTGCAGTTTACCATGCTTGAAGGTTTCTACTGTGTTACTAGAGCCGTAATTCAAGTTTCCTTTGAGTTGACCTAAAATGAGTGACTATGTTACCTAGATGACCTCCTAGGTACTTCCTCACACTAACAATGCACAGACTTTTTGTCTAAGAATTTCCTAAGAGGTGTTGTTCATTTATTATTAACTCCATTTTAGAGCTAAGGAAGCAGAGGCTCAGAAAGGTCTAGTTGCAGAAGAGAGTGCAGCCCTCTGACTTATGGGTTTAGCCACATTCCTGATCCAGAAGCTTCCCCATTGTTCTTACCTGTTGTGAGGCTTGTATTAGCTAGGTTCTTCTCAGGAGCTTCCAAACCAAACCATGCTGACGAACTTTGCTCCTGCCTCTGCGGCCTCCTAACCTTATCTTCTCACAGTGAGTCATTTTGCAATCTCTCATCCTGTTCTTCCTGTTTGGGTGGGTGAACACGACCACTGTAAAAGGCAAGCAATCAATATCGGGGGTTAGACAAAGCTCTGCAAGCCAATCCGCAAGCCCGAGCAAAGCTTCTTGTGTCCTTAACTGTAACCTTGGCACATGAAAAGCGACTTCCATTCCATTTTACCAACGTTTCGGTCAAAGATCAATTGCCATTGTAATTATATCATATATCACAGGACGAGGAATCAGTGAAAGGGCAGGCCCTCTAAACTAATACATATCATTAGCATTTAAAGAACACGAAAAACAAATTGAACATTAGTCCTCATGTAACTCTTTTTTCTAGAGCAAATAATTTTCCAAATTAAAATGAATAAATTAATGAAATTGCCACATGCCTGAGAATAAACCATGTTGGTAATGTCATCGAGCCCTCAGCAAAGTTTAGCTCATTGTACTCCTCTGTCTGATCATTATAACATCTAATCAAGGAGAGCTTAAATACTTCAGTGAGCTCTCAAAATAAATTTGATCTGAGCAGCTCAGGTCTCGTGGATTCCTAGGGTTACTGACTAGGTGAAACATGTTTTTGTTTTAATCCCTGTCTCAGCTCAAAGAGGATTAATGCCCATAATTCTCCTATCCCCATTTAATTGAGAAATGAAGTTTGAAGAGGCACCTCCTGGAACGCTACACTTTGAAGTATGACCTATCTACTGTCTACAATAAATCTCCCTCTGCTCACATACATTTACACACACTCTTCCCACCCAAAGAGAGAAGAAAGGCATCGTGTGTGTGCACAGATGTATATTTGCATGCCTTATGTTACAGAACTTAAACCATTGCTGTTTTCTCTTTTCCTTTTTAGGAATTATCCTAAGGAAGGCATTCTCTGAGAAGCTCAAACTGTCTCAAACTGCTGTGACCTTACGCGTTAATACCCCCGTTGGTACAACTGGCCGTTTTATTAAAAGCAACACACTTCTTGCATTCATTTTATCTGATCTGGCTTTTTACTTTTGCTTTGTTCATACCAGCAGAGATAAAACATCCAGAGGAAAGAAAGAGAGAAGATGCCACACCCTGGAACTACCTCTTCAGGAGCTAGACAGGCACTGGTAGAAAAGGAACAAAATTCCAAACATAGACCCACCCTTGTGTTCTCAAATAAACCCAATGCTAAGATCTAATAGAAAGGGCACAGAGAATCACAGGAAGATTTAATGTCAGTCTCACTTTTTCCATACAATTTGATGTGAGGATTTAATGAGGAACTTAGCACAGGTCTGTGGGCACAGTAAGTCTTCAGCAAGTTCTGGCTCTTATTATTTGTATAAAGAATATTCACATCTTGCACCCAAGCCCTAAGACTTCAGGATGACCAACTCTGACATCCCGTGTCATTTCTGACCTACTCACAGAGGTGACATATTATCATTTCAGCTGTAACTTCTTGGTCACACAGACCAACCCTAGCCAAGTGTGGGATGGCATTACCTAAGGGTGGGAATACTATGAAACAGGGGCTACACAAGGCCGTCTTGGAGGCTTGCAACCCCAACGACCTAAGAGCTGCTGAAACCTTTATCAAACCGCTCCTCTGATATTCTAACCTTCAAGGACCAGGTTTCTTTTTTTTTTTTTTTTTTTCCATTTTATTTATTTTTTCAGCGTAACAGTATTCATTCTTTTTGCACAACACCCAGTGCTCCATGCAAAACGTGCCCTCCCCATTACCCACCACCTGTTCCCCCAACCTCCCACCCCTAAGGACCAGGTTTCTATGAAGTTGTTGTGAATGGGATTTTTGCAAATGATGACATACCCATAAATAACAGTATTTAAGGACTGAACTGAATCTCTGTTATGAAATTATAGATTTATAATGTAAGATCTCACTTGAGCTTCAAAATAACCTTTTACAATAAGCAAGAGAGGCTATACTATAATGATTTCATAGATAAGGAAACTGAAGATCAGAGAGATTTAATGATTGACCCAAGATCTCAACTAGATATCTTCTTAACATTCCCGTGGCATTTCTTCTGTGGCTAAACTGCCTTGTTTATTTGCTAAATTCCTACCTCCTTCTATGCCTGTCGGAGGGTTTGCAGCAAATCTCAAGTACACAATCTTTGATTCAGGAGTATTTTCTCTACTTTCTAAAAGTCACTAGATTTTAGCAACTGTTTTCTGCTTTTTATTTTCCTCCCATATTTGACCCCACACCCCCACCCCCCACTTACAGATATACATGGCCACACACTCCTCTTTCTGGTCTCTTGTATTAATAGCAAACTAAATTTCCTTCAGAAAATACTAGTGGTCATTGTGTCACAGAGAAATCCCCCTTCCATGCAAGTTAATATATATAGAAACATTGTAGCTTTTCTTCCTTTATTCTAAAATAAATTATGAAAGGTTGTATATGCAGGCTTCAGGCAGAATTTTTCCTGTTTGGGGAGACATTTTCAACTTTCTATTTGAATTGGTAGCCATGTGTATGAGAGGAAAATGAATACTAATGGAAATGCCCAGAGTGGATTTGGAAAATCATTACAACTGTGCTGCCATAGGTTTGGGCCTTTGACAAAACACCTATTCAAGGATGGAAAATCCACTGTTTCTCTTCTGCATTTCTTTTTCTGAATAGAGCTGGGTTGAATAACCAGCACTGATAAAGGATTCAGAGCAATTGCCTTACTAAGTAATAGTGAGCCCATGTTTTAACCAGCAGGACAGACACTGGCCTTCAGTATATCTGACTAGGTTGCTAGATTTGAAGTGGAGAAGCTGGGGGAGGAGATGGGTATTAAAAAAAAAAAAAAAGAAGTAAGAGCCCTCATAATTTTCACTCTTCCTACAACATCCTTCACCTAAGCACCAATTAAGATGTCCCTCTCTTAAATTCTGCATACCTGCAGATTTATTTAATACCTCCAGACATTTTTTCCAGGTTTCTCCCTTGTGCTTACAATACATGCCTGCCTTCTTTCTGCATATTCAAACACTATTGACCCTCCTTGAAACCTCCTCAACTAGTAATAATCATTTACATCCCTGCTAGTGCTTATGATTTTCAAAGTGCTTTAACACAAGCTAACTCAGTGATCCTCACTCAACCTTGGAAGTTTAGCCCAGCAAGTATTGTCTTATTGTTTTCATGGATGAGAAAAAGGAGATTGAAATGGTTCCATTAGTAAACAAGGTCATAGAGCTCAAAAGGAAGCAGCAGTGGAGTTGATCCCTTCTACTGCTTTTCAACCTGCATGAGGTTTCCCTTTTCTGAATGCTTAGAGCTCTTAGTGGGTCACATTCCAATGTAGCCTTTAGGTACTGACTGCCTGGTTGTTTGCTATGTGCATGTCACTCCCTGATGACCTAGAAATAGATTGCTCCTCCACATTTTGCAAGCAGCCTTCTTCTCACTTACCCAAAGATGGCATAATAGGAAGAAAGGAAACAATGGTGCTAATGGGGAAGAATGAATAGATGTTGTAGGCCCTTTTCTCTTTTCTGCTCCAGCATTCCTTGAAGAAGAAAACAGTCAGTTGAGATCTAGAGTGACATGCTTCATTTACTCACTCGTTCATTCATTCATTCAACATAGTGCGGGCCTACTATGGAATGTTCCTTGTCCTAGTTCCTGGAAATACAAGTTAAATGTGGCATAGTCTTGATCTCCAGGAGCTTACAATTGAGTGTGGAAAATTCCATCCTTTCTTTGAAATGAAAACAAATGTAAGCATCAATGCACTAGACAAAAATAAATTGTACATTTTTTCAACTACATTGCTCCAGAATAAGCATACAATTGAGGTGAATATTGTATATGTTGCTCCTACAGGGCAGTCCAAAACTGAGTATTCAAGTTTACTGGTTACATTGTATTTACCTTGAACTGAGCATTATCCATCAGGATCTACATTTGCAGCTGGGGAATTATGAATGTTAAACTTTTCTTTTTTTCCTTTTCTCTTTTAGACTCCAATCTGAATGGAAAAGACAATATGAGTGTGATTAAATACTCCAGGCAGTGTGTCTTGGGTAAAGACAGAAGAAAACCATGCATTCTACCTACATCTTAAGTGTTTCACAGATTATAAGAAACAATTTTGAAAGGCTTGGTTCTTTGACTAATTCTTTGATAAATCCAGAAGTCAGACTTAGAAATTATACATTAGCTTTTTGCCCAGCCAACCATGATACAGATGAAAATTCACCCTCCGTGAGTATATTCAACAGTCACTCAACATCCTTTGACCAGCATATTGCCTTTAACAATTTATAATCTTATGGTCACAAATCGTGCTCACATTCTTAGAGATTCATATCCTCTTCACTTACTGGATTTGAACTCTATAATGTCTCTGGCTGATTTTTCAATAGATGAAGATTTATGAAACAGTCACTATGCATGAAACATTTTGTGGAGTTTGGGGACGAACCTCCAACAGGAAAGTAACAGCAAAGGAATAGCAATTGTACAAAGCTCAATAGAGATGGTCCTCCAAGGGAGTAATGTGAGTGGGGATGGGACACTAGTTCTGGGGCACTAGGTGTGAGAAAACAATTACCACTTGTAGAGAGCTTCATCTCAGGGGATGCTACAGATGAACTGCATCCCCCCAAATGAGTATAGTTTGTACAACAAAAATTGTATTGGCAGATATAGTAGGCTAACAGAACATCCTAAGCAGGTAAGAATGTTGACCATGATTTTCCACAATATGTATTGTTCAGAACAATATTGATACTGATTTTCTGTTCTGTATATTAAGCATATCTATCAGATCCTTTGTTTGGTCCTTAATGTATTTTGCCATATGAGAGCCTTCTACGCAATCTGATACTTATTTAAAAAAGTTGATGTCATTCACAAAATTATACTCTATATGCAAATTTTAGAATTAGAATTGAGGCCCATGTGTTTTACCATGACATAATACTATGTTGCTTTATTGGCAAATTCCCTAAAAAGCTCATCATCTCATGGTGACATTTCAAAACTGCTTCTGTAACATTAGGGTGATACCAGAGAGCTTGAAAACAGAGAGTGGTTATTCCCATGATATATGATCTTCCTGGACCTCTACCTCATAAACACCCAACTTCCTTTCAAATCATATAGAAAGGCCAATTTTTCCTTCTTTGTACACAACAGTCATTTTTTTCTCTCTCTCTGGGCTATTATTTATTATTTAACTTGGTTACTGTATTATTTAAAGAAAAAACGTAGTTTGCAATATTGCCTGTGTGGGAGATGCTATACAGGGTAAAGCGATATTGATTGCATTGTAGCTATTAACTACTGTTCTAAAAACAAGGAAGGAGTGTGAGACAGTGAATCAGGGCAAGTGCTATCTTCACCCTCCTAAAGTTAAAAAATGGGGAAAAAATTAGCAAACCACATTCCAAATAATTCAAAAACTTGGGAGGATATATAAAGAATGACCAAGATTTTATAACTTGGCTCCCATCACATTTTTAATATTAACTACTAAGTCCTTCACACAAATATACTATCTGTAAGACTGTTTTTCCTAGAATTCCCTAAATAACTTATTCTGGTTCTTGCTGATATTTTCCTTCCTGAAAAGTTCAGATTTACAAATACTTACAAGTATTTCCATTCCTTTATATTCCTCCATTAATGTCTCTGGATCTCTCTGTCTGGTTGTAAATGTAGGAACTGGTGATTATTATTACCAGTGAGAGTTAACCAAGCAAATGGAATTATAAGTTTCACAAAGGGAAATATTCCTAAGAATATTCGTAAGAAGTCTTAGGACACAAAGAACCCAGTGGACAAAATGCAGTCAGTAAAGCAAGAAATGGAAGAGCACATTTTTTATCAAACTGAGAAAGAAAAGAAGCAGATGTCAAAAGCTCAGTATGAAGTCAAAACATAGGGACAGTGGAATCCTGAGTAGAGAACAGAGGTCAAGAGATTAAGTGGAAGGTTATTTCTGGAAAAAAAATCAAGAGGAGGTGTAATTTATCACTGACATTTAATTGGCCTCCATGGTGAGAAGCATGGAAGTACCACCAGTATTTAAGAGGCTATAGACAGGGCAGACAGAATTAATCAATCAGATTTCCAACTGGACTCTTCCCGGTTAGGTGTTGTGGCAATAGAAAAGATATCCTTTTTAAAAGGAAGTTAGAAGACCAATGTTGCACATACATCAGTTAGAAAATATTGTTTCACAGTACAGAGTAGTAGTTTCTATAGTTCTTTCAAAATACCTTGCTCATAATGATTGATCAGTAAATACTTTTTCAATCAGCATGAAAGCTGTCTGTTTTTTCCAGATTCTGTGTACCACAAAATTGGAGGAGAGGACAAATTTAACGAGAGGTTGACAATAGGAAGGTCTAAAAGGAGGTGGAGTTTGAAACATGTGCTTGATAGTAAAAGAAAGAGACAATATGAAGGAAGACCGTATTTGAGAAAGACAAAAAGGGATGTGTAAAATCATTTCTCCACTAATTAAATCACTCCTCATGTGTTGAACCAAAATTCCAGAGTCAGACCCTCAACTGTCTAATCTCATTCATTATTATTCCTCCAGAAAATACCTGACTTCTCTCTAAGTAAGTCCACACTAACATGCTTCTGGTCTTCATTAATGAATACCACATAAATGTCCTTTCTTACTTTTCCATGTGTGTGTATATCGTAAAGACAAAGTCTTAATCTCTTGAAGCATGTCAGTGCTCAAGAATGATAGACCAACCATTTTTTGGCTCTCAGTCTCTTTACCCTGTGAATAAAGAGGATCATGGTCCTACATTCTATGGTGTCTAAATCTGAAGCAAAAACCCAACCCCATTGCATCAGTTTCTATTTAAATGCCATTAATTTAAAGATATGCACACATGATGGGCAAAATGAATATGCTGATTTCTGTACAAATTAAGGTTTTGCTAATTTCCACTGATATGATTGAAACCATTACCCCAGTGATAACAACAAAAGAGCTAATTACATTGATGATCATTTAATTTACTTTTGATAATGCATATGTTTTTATTTAGACTAATACAATGTAAATTATAACCAGCTAGTTTTAAATACCCTCTCCTTTGAAACGTCTGCTCAATGAAGAGGAACCGCAAAAATGTGAATGGCTCCTCCTGCGGTGGGTTGTGGGAAGACACCTACTTGAGTCTCACAGTGGTCTGTGTCCTGATCATTGCACAATCAGCTTGTGAAATGAGGGACCGGTATTTGTTTATACCTGCCTACACAGAAACACGCTAACAGTGCATTCTGTTGGTTTAAGAGGAAAAAAAAGATATGTGAAGGCTATTGCATTCATTCAGTTATACACTCATTCATTCATATATCCATCCTTCCATTCATTCATCGGTGAGACCCTTGTGAAGTAAAACCGAAAAAATTCATACAACTTATCACGGTGAGTCTCACATCCTAGGTGCATGATTAAGTACCTCTATGAGAAGACCAGGGAACATAATTTTATTAAGTATTAGGAACAAACAATGTGCCAAGGGCCGAGCCTAAACATACTGAGGAGGAACAGGCCAACCAGGGAGCTAGATGTGAGTTTTGAGCTAAATCTTAATGATAAAGAACATGGTGCAGATCATTAGAACAAAAGCAAAGGTATAGGGCTTGAATGTTTTTCCTATTGTACTGGGAGTGGGGGACACAAAAAAGTTCTATGTATCTAGAAAATAGAGCACATTTGGCACTATGATGGAGGAAGATGTGAGGAAGTAAGCTGGATCAAGTCACTTTGTGAAAGGCAAGTTGAAACAGAATGTCTGCTATAAGCAGAAAAAAAGTAATTGAAACCAAAATGCCAACTAAGTTCCACATTTCATAAAGAAAATTATGATGGTATTGATAATGAGAAATTAGAGAGGGAGGACACTGGAGGAGGGAAGTGGAAATATCCCATAACATGAAGTTCTGTGAGCCAAAATAGTGAGAACAGAATTGTACGGGAGGGGTGAGATAAGAGACATTGCAAAGAAACACACACACACACACACACACACACACACACACACACACACACAACTGCATTCTGCAACTATTTGTGCTAGAAGTTACTATTGTTCTCTAACAATTGGACATCTAAAATGAAACTACCAACATTATTTCACAAAGTCAATTGGAATACTAGGGTTAGATGTGTGGCCACATTGGTTTTCTAAGTTGTTTTAGTACTTTACTTACCCTGTCCAGTGCAGACACAGGTAATTAATTACAGATCTGCTCAGCAGAAGCCTGCCTCAAGATGTTGGCATCATGGTGAAATACAGACCAAAAGTACCCTTTCCATAAGTAGAAGGATGAAAGGGGAATCCAGAAGGGTCAAGCCAAGCATTCCCAGGTTTTTCTCCTACATTCTCAATGCAGACACTGATTCCATCTCCCCTGGAGAAGAGTAAGTGATGGTTGTGGAGTGTAGTCACTAGTGTGGAAATCACCTGTGAATCTTGTTAAAAATGCAGATATTGATGAAGTAGGTCTTGGCAAGGGCCTTAGATTTGTATTTCTGACAAGCTATGGAGAAGTTTTTATGCTGCTGATCTATGGGGTAGTTAATACCCCTATGGGGTCTATAGGGAGCCCAGGTTGGTTACTGTGGCAAAGCTTCCCAAAGTTAAAGTGAGGTCTGTGACTCTAACTACAACATCTTAGTTGAACAAGGTGCTCTAATTCTCTGATTTCCTGCAAAATTCAGGACCAAAGAGCTCTATTTTTTTTGCACATTATAACTGGCTAGGCTCACAATAACCAGTAATTGCTGAAATTTTGATAAATGTGCCCCAATATAACTGTAAGAGGATAATTCAATTAAACACTCATAAAACATCCAGACTTAGAAATGTTGATTCCAACTCTTTCATGCTTTTCATATATTCTCCCTTCTGGCTCTAGAGGGTTTAAATATTTTTAAATTAGCTCATTCTTCCCCCAGAGGTCTTCATTTCTTCATTTGTTTTATTTGATCACATTAACTTATGAGCGGCCTGATATAATTTTGGGATATGTTTGGGGACAGAAATGCAATAATGAAATTAGCATTTTCTTCCCCAAAACTTGGTCTTCAATGTGGACTCCTCTTATCTGTCATCCTTACTTTCTTCATCCCAGTGCTCTGCACATAATAAACCCTTAATATGTATTTCTTGATTGATGTATACATTTGAAATTTTTCATTACTTCTTTGGGTCTGAAATATTAGGTTTCTCAAATCTATCTCTTCTTTCTCCCATCAGAACTTTACTCAATTCTCTCTTCTTCAAAGTGCTAGTAAACATCTCAAGTTTATGCTTTCAGCTTGGAGGTGATAATTTTCTATTCTGGGAGAAATGGATGCATTGCCCCAACATTTGTGCACTTCATTAAAGCACAAGGAATGCTTAATTAGTGTAATAAATGCAATTAAGAATGTCTCTCATGGAGAAACTGCTGCTCAATTTTTAGAGCACAGAGAGGTGATGGCCAGGTGGGTTAATTAATCAGTGTTAACTTTCATTTGATGAATACTTTGAGGTTCTCTGATACAATGAGATTATACAAATACCGTACACTGTTGTTATTACGTCGAGCTAGAATACCATTTCAATCTTACTTCCTTAAGTCCCTCCATGTAGCAAGATTTTCCTTTTCAAAGTTGACTTTTGCTCTCTCTAGGTATAATTCTCTTATTTCTACATCCCAGTCATAACTTAAGCTCTACCCCAATGGAAGAGAGTAGATGTCAACTTTCAAAAACTTGAAAGAGATTTGTTTACACATTTCTTTTGAGAGAGAAAAATCTTTGCTGTCACCTTCATTAAACCCTTTGAGTACCAACATTGTTCTGTGAGTGGAAAAGACTCATTTTCCATGTTATGCCATTGAGTTCCAAGCGTCCATCAGTCAGTCATTTTTCAGCACCCAGCATATATGTTTTATGAAAGAAGTTTTGGTTACTTTTTTTTTTAAAAGATTTTATTTATTTATTTGACAGAAGATGTCATAAGTAGGCAAAGAGGCAGGCAGAGAGAGAGGGGGAAGCAGGCTCCCTGCTGAGCAGAGAGCCTGATGTGAGGCTCGATCCCAAGACCCTGGGATCATGACCTGAGCAGAAGGCAGTGGCTTAACCCACTGAGCCACCCAGGCGTCCTGAAGTTTTGGTTACTTCTGAATACTCTTATTAATAGACTTTGCAAAAACGATTAAACCCCTTTACCATACCTAGTGTAACATATTTCTTCTTGGATCAAATTTCTCATTGGAAAAAAGAATAAATTAGTACCTGAGATATGAATGAGTAAAGGAGTTAACCCTGGCTCCAAGGGCACAGTCAGTGACTTCCTTTCTTGTGCATGCACACTGGTGATAGCCTCTTGGCACTGGGTAGCTGGAGAAAACAAAGGTCTGTGGCTGCCATTGCTCTTTGTCAAGGATTAACACAAAAGTACTGACTGTGCTATAATAGGGAATCAGCTTGCCAAAACATTACACGAGGCTGAAGCTTCTAACTCACTGAAACTCTACTTAAGTTATTATATGCTTGGGTGGTTGCAAGAACAACAGATAGCTATGTAATTAATGCAAACCATGTCAGCCTCCCTCACTTCCTTCTCGTCTCCATGCAGACCAGTAATGAGACGCCTCCTGACACACAATCACAACGCACTGACAAACCATCTTGGTGTGTGAAAAAGACACAGAAAAACCCAAGAACCATGACAATTCTAGCAAACATAGTTCCTCTTTACCAGAGATTTCACATCATAGCTGTCCCCGAGGCAGAGACTCCTGGCTGGAGGAGTCATTATTTGCCAGACAACTGGTCAACTTCCAGGTCTGAAGGGCTCTTATGCCATCATATGGAAAATAAAAGTTATCTACAGCAATAGTTTTCTTCTTTCTTCTTACATTAGTATTCCTGAGAAAATATTGCAAACAAATAAAAGATAATGATGTTAACTTTTATTATTAATAAAAAGGTGGAATTTCACCTGATATTCCATGATATGCAATACTCACCACTGCGCCTTACGGATCTGTCCATCAGCCTCACTGTCAACTTACATAATTACTGCACTCTTTCCTTACAGAACTGTGCTAGTTGCTACAGGTAATACTTAAAAGCATCAAAAAAAAAAACCAAAAAACAAAAACAAACAAACAAAAAAAACAAACAAACCTCTTTGACCTTGTGCTTTACCGTAATACAATTAGTGAAATGAAATTTGTATGTAAAAAGATCCAGAATTACTAAATTCAACAAAATCTAATTCTAAATGGAAAATAAAGACAAGATACATCATCAATGACTGAGAAGAGAATTACCATTGGAGAGGGTGAACTAAGTGCAATTTCTCTAGGAACAGTAGACTCCGAAAGAAGCGAATTTATGACAGGAGGATATGTGGGAGAATCAAGAAAACTCCATACTTATCAAAATCATAGCCACTAAGAATGTCCTCATAGATAGTGATATGATAAGCAGTAATGCTCTGCACTGGGAGTAAAATTGGTTATTAAAGGAGGAGAGACAACACGAATGAAAGTTAGAGTTAGAGACCTTGAAATATATGCTCTAGATTTTTAGAGAAGACTAACATGTGAAACAATAGTGAATGATTAAAAAGGAAAGATAGCAAGGTTAATTGCTAAGTCCCATAGTATAAACTCTAGCCTGTATAAAAAATTCACACTAAAGAAATATCAAAGGAAAAGGACTATCCTGTAGGATAACCTGAAGGTGCTAGGTCTTGACTTGCATTCTGACTGTTAGCTAATATTTGAACTTAACAGCTTATGGAGAACAAATACTAGATGGAAGTCAATCATAACATAAGCCACAAAATCAGTATTAGATATTGCATGTTTACAAGGCAGTGAAGAACTTAGTTTATTAAAGAAAAGATACAGTAGGGAATAGTGATCTACTGAAGTTTACAAAATGACAGGTGAATAGTGTATTTTATATAGATTAGACAAGGTCAGTAGTTCTATGCCTTGATTTTTAGACCCCAGAGAGGCTGTGGAAATAAAGCTGCCTGTTCACTTGGCTCCAAATACATGTTGAAACACGTATCTACTAAATAATGGATATATTTGCAACATACATGTACTTTAAATATGCATAAATTTGTGCATAACGCATAAATGTGAGTAGTACAATGAAAATTAATTTAATAAATGAAATCTCTTATCGTATGCCATTCTGTACTTTCTCAACTAAGTAGGTGTGGTTATTGTTTCATACTGGGAGACAAACTACTTTCTCAAATGTTGGGCCAACTTACACTGATTTTTGTTTTTATAAAATGCATACAAAGGGTGCCGGGGAGACTCAATCAGTTAAGCTTCTGCCTTCCACTTATGTCATGATCCCAGGGTCCTAGGATGGAGTCCCACCTCTGGCTCCTTGCTCAGCGGAGTCTGCTTCTCCCTCTCCTTCTGCGCTGCCATCCCCCCCATGCTCTCTCTCTCTCAAATAAATAAAATCTTTAAAAAAATGCATGAGAAACGGTTAACACATTTTCATTATTTATTGTTCACTGAGTTATAGTAACCTAAATATGACCCTGAAAACTCTTTTATTTTTTAAGATTTTATTTATTTATTTGAGAAAGAGAGAGAGAGAGAGCACAAGCAGGGAGAGGGGAAGAGAGAGAACCCCTGCTGAGTAGAGAGCCCTACAGGGGGTTTGATCCCAGGATACTGGGATCATGACCTGAGCTGAAGACAGACCCTTCTTAACTGACTGAACCATCCAGGTGCCCCACCCTGAAAACTATTATACTTAATTGTTTTTTCTTTTCAAATCTCACTGATTAATTCAGGATCCATTTTTTAAAAAAAATTATTTATTTATTTGACAGAAAGAGACACAGCGAGAGAGGGAACACAGGCAGAGGGAAAAGCAGGCTTCCTTCTGAGCAGGGAGCCTGATGGGGGGCTGGATCCCAGGACCTGGGGATCATGACCTGAGCCAAAGGCAGACGCTTAAGGACTGAGCCACCCAGGCACCCCCAGGATCCATTTCTAATATATTAATTTGTACAATATGCATATTCCCAAATGACACGAGGGCCTTTCTACTCTATTCCTCCCTCTAGAATTAGACTGTCTTTTCTTTATCAAATGGCATTCGTAGTACATCTTTGAAGACCAGAAAATAAAGATAAGTTTAGGATTTAGCTGAGACTGGCACATTTCGAAGCCAAACAAGCTTGTTTCATGTACCCCACACTTTGGCTTTTCATCACTTACAACATGTCATCTTACTAAGCACAAATATTCCATCCTCCAAAAAGCACTAAATATTGAAAACAAGATTTGATGAGATAGGGTAAGTAAGATAGAAGTGATATAATGAAACAGCTCGAAGTCATGAAGAAGTTCTATTACAAACAAATAAGAAAAACAGCACCAATTTTCCCAACCTCATCCCTACCCTTAACACACAACTATCTAACCCTATAACTTATTTCTGCAATAATAATACATTTATTCTTTTTCAGGAAATGGAGAGTCCTGCTGGATATGTGCTTGATAGCAGGGTACCTAGTAACTTAGAAGTTGAAGTAAATATTTTAAATTGAAATTGCATTTTGACTTGTGAGCTTTTCTTTCCAAGCTACTTTGGCAGCAACGGTTCACTCAGCAGGATTGAATTGCTCAAACCCTGGACATTCCACAGAAAGTCCTGCCTGTAAGACTGACCCTAGACCAACACCTGGGAGGTAACTAACCTCTGAAGGAGTGGAATATTCTCCCTGATAATGAGATTGGCTTTGCATGCTGTAGGTGTCAGGCTGTGCAGACCAGTTTAACCATGTAAGTTAATCCTGACAATGTGATGTCTGGTAAATACTTGTTTTTCTTCCAGAAGTGAGGGGAACTGGAGTCTGAGATCAGTCACCTGGGAGGCATATGTCCATAATGACTGAACCCCAATAGAGCCCCTGGACACTAAAGCATGGGTTAGCCTCCCTAACTGGCAACATTCCACACATGTTGTCACACGTTTTTGCTGGGAAAACTAAATAGACTCCCCCTGACTGTGGACATGTGGAAGTTTGCGCCTGGTTTCTCCTGGATTTTACCTAGCCATACGTATAACAGCTTTTTGAGTTATCGAAGTCCTTCTAGAGAGTCATCATGCCCGAGAGTGGTCTTGGCCACCTTCGATACTATATAGTCTTTGCTAATTCTCCATAAACACTTCCTTAATTTGGTCCTCATTGCCTTCCCCCCTCCCCACTCTTTACTTTTATCATCAATACAAAACAGTTCAAAGGCTTGGCAGAATGCTCTTTGGATTGTTTATTATTGTTTCATATATTATTAATTTATCAGTTAAATTAATTGCTTATTTTAGCACAAAGCCTGATTGCCTTTTTCTCTCCAAAACTTGAAATGTTTTCATAGTACTCAGCACTAACTAAGGCCTCAATCAATACTTTTACTTTAGTGACCAGTCAAGAAACTGATGGAACTAATAGTAAACTAGAAATATCTATTTGTGATTGATCTAATTGTGTTTGACCACATATTGGCAATTGTCCAGAAACGTTCTGGGTTCCTATTATTGGACTGCCTAAGCACTGTTGGAGCTTATTTTGGCCAACTTATATCTGTGCCTTGCACATAATAAGTACCAAATGTTTATGAAATGAATGTGTGTAAAGGAAATCTTTTTTTGGGTTCTGTAAGAAGCATGGTTGAATTTCCTATGATGACCAAGGAAGGGCAGACTGAATGGAAATTCTGAGTTTGAATTAAATATTTTGGGTCGAAGGATTGTTTCATGAATCTCAAATAATCCTATAGGTTATTTTGCTTCCCTTTCTGTGCGCTAATGTAATGCATAATTTAATGGATCGTTTATATGGTATAACAAAATTTCTGTGCTATGCTGGCAGTAACTCTCAAGTAGTTTTGAGTATTAAGTAAAGGCTCTTTATCATCATATTTAAAAAAAAAGAGTACATTTTGCTCTGCACAGATTCTAAAATTCAACTCAATACACCAGTATGGAAAGGATGTAATAGAGGTTAACACTAGGTATTACCAAGCTAGTATAGCCAGGAAAGTGACAATGAAGTTGAAGAGAGTAAATTTTTTCTAATTTAAAAAAAAAAAAAAGGTATATCTTTGGCTCATTGGCTCATTGCCTTAAGCCACACTCAGAAACTTGAGGTCAGTGCAGAGTGATCTCTTAGGGAATATGTTCCCAGGAGAAACAGATAAAGGAGTGAGGGTTGCCAAGCAAAAAAAGCAAAGGAAATTGGAGGGGGAAACAAACCATGAAAGACTGTGAACTCTGAGAAATGAACTAAGGGTTTTGGAGGGGTGGGGGGTTGTGTGAACCTGGTGGTGGGTATTATGGAGGGCACGTATTGCATGGAGCACTGGGTATGGTGCATAAGCAATGAATGCTGGAACACTGAAATAAGATAAAATTAAAAAAAAAAAAAAAAAAGCAAAGGAAGCCAAGTAAGAGGATGGTTTTAGTCAAAGTCCTGTAGAACACGATTCCTTCTATCCACAGGGGGATTGGGTTGTGTAACAAATACCTCAGCGTTATTGCTTCTCCAGGTCAGGGGGCTGAGTTTTCAAGCCATCAAGTTATTCACTAAGAACTGCCTCAGGGATCTAGACTTCCAGGCATTCTCCACTTTTGTGAGCATAAGAAAAGCTCCCTCTCTTTCTCAAGGACATAACTCTGGGAAGAGTCAGAGGTACAGGCTGTTAGAAACAAAATGTAAAAAACAAAACAAAACAAAACAAAACAAAAAAACCTCTTAAAGAGATCCAAGAGGATCCAAATGGAGGAGCACTGACAATTTTCACTGCCAATTAATAAAAATATGTAGTTATCAAAAATAAGTAAAATAAAATAAAAATAAAAATATGTAGTTATCCTATAAAATAATATCAGTGGATTACTTATGCCTCAAAGAATGATACTTGCAAGATGGTTGAACAAGAATTTGAAAATTCGTTGCCATAAATACACCAACCTTAAAACAAGTTGTCTTATTAGTTGTTAGGAGATACTGATCAGAGTGGGGTATGGAGTGAACCTAATGGAAAAGAGGAAATAGTACAATAAAAGAGGAGCATCTAGCTAGAAACAAGATGAAAAGTTTAAATCAGCTGTGACTTGGAAGGTCCTTGCCAGGAATATGTTTACTTACAATACAAATACAGAACAGGTCTGGAGTGTGAATCCTTTGGCTGAAGAAGAGATTTTGAGCCTACAATTACTGTTATCCAAATAAATAGAATTTAATTAAAAGCATATTTAAGTGTTAAATTTGAATAGTACAGGAAGTATATTAGGGAATATTTTGTTTTTGTTTTTAAACTGTTTGTTTTGTATGTTTTCCTGCTGGCAGTTTTCTCTCCTATTGACCTCTGTGAGAACTTGGGAAGGAATTTTTCTGTGAAGATCTGAGGGCAAGCTAGGTTGTGGAAAATGAGAATTTCTATATGTAGTAAATTGCAAGAAAGAATTCAAAAACTCTATTCATGTACACGTGGCCCTTTGATTTTGAATCTGCCACTTCTCTTCTCCAGAGAGAGTGTGTAGTCCTCTACTTGTTAGGTCTGGGATGGTTTTGTAACTTGCTTAGACAAGTAAAATTCAGCAGAAGTAACATATCACTTCCAAGTTCAGGCCATAATAACCTCCTAGCCCTTCTCTACTCCTTTTGAAACGTGGTATTGTCAGGTGAAGAAACTTGGTTTAGCTTGTGGAGGATGAAGCAGAACTGAGTCTCCTTAAGCCTGACCCCCGCCCCCATAACTGAGCTGCCTGCCAGTAGACTGTGGCCACATAAATGATCCCAGAAAATCCCAGCTGGACCCAGACTAAATGGCTAACCCACAGAATTATAATACAATAAAAAGACTGTTATTTAAATCATTTAGTTTCAGGGTGATTTTTAAGGTAATAAATAAAAATTGATACACTGTGGCACACACACATGCCAGGACACACAGTGTGAGTCTTGGTTTCTGGGTTTGCACCACGTCTGCTACAGACATTATGCTTTTATACCAGAGGCTCTTGTGAAGTTACTTTAAAAAAAACTCTGAAAAGAATGCAATCAAAATCAGAGTACGTTTTACTCTACCTGTTCCCTCCCTTAATTACACAGACAGCCACACTCTTGCATATACCTTGAGCAATCAAACCCAGGAATTCCTCTGGAATACATCTTGGGTCAGGGCTTGGTAAAAGTCTTTGTGAGAAGGAGCTGAGAGAACAAGCCTATCATTATATGTGTTTTTTTTCTATTAATAATAGCTACCTATCTATCATCTATCTATCCATCTATCACCTATCTATCTATCTATGCCATCCGTCTTTCATCCACCTATCTGCAGTTGAAGAAAACTAATCCAGTTATTGGCTGATGCCTTTATTTATCACAAAGGGATCATCCACCCAATTACTATTATAAATACATGCAATGTGTCTTGATCAGACATAAGCAGTTATCTATTACCTGTGGAGCTGATGGAAAAAAAAAAATGAGGCACAACTACACCTTCACTTTTCCAAAGTACCTGTGAATGTCTTGCTCAGCAGCAGAATTCTGAAATCTGTAGAAAACTTGTTGCTATTAATCTCAAAGCCCTCCTCATCAGTCATGTTATGATGTTCTTGGTAGCAAATGCTCTAATTAAGATTATAAACAGACTTCACAAACATTTTCTGATTGCCTTCTCATTAAAAAATATTTTTTTTTTTAAGTTGTCCTCTCGGCTGACATGGTTTATATTTGTTCCTCTGTTATGATTTCCACACAGCAAAGTGAGAACTTCCAAATAGAAGGGAAGACTTAGGGAGAAAAATAGCAGGTGCAGACAAGTAATGTCAGTCTGTCTAAACTTTGTGGCTGTTCTACTCCTTGAAAGATGCTGGAATGTGTGTCTACTTGACAAATAAATCCCAAATAACTCAAGTCTCATAGTGCTATGTTAGAGAGTAACTTAAGGAAAAAGCACTGGACAGTTTAGGTGAATAAAATATATCCTCTAAATGTGTGGAAAAAAAAATACCATGTCCTCATAAAGTCAGTGATCATAAGAAAACATATTTGCTTTACTGACTAGTTATTTTGTGTATTTAATGTACTTATTTTAAGGGTCTTCTTTCAACATGGGAAACAGACAAAAACTGACTTAGATGAATTCATGTTAATAAGTTCAGCTTTCTTTTTACTCACTCTTCACTCCCAAACCCTTTTATTTTGTTTCAAATCCATGTTGTCAATTTTTGTGCAGTTCTTCATACTATTAATCTTCTCACTCCCAATATTTAATTGTCTTAAAGGAAAATTTATCTGCCCAGTATGGACATATGGCTAATCTCAACAAATGTACTATGTACGCTGGAAGACAGTGTGTTTACTGCAGCTGTTTAGGTGTAGTGTTCCATAAACACCAATGAGGACAAGGTGTTTCATACTGTTTAAATCATTTTTGTGCTTACTGTCTGTACCTGATTTTTCTATTAATTGCTGAAATAAAGGTGTTCACATCATCTACTATAGTTGTTGAATTGTCTGTTTTTCTTTTAGTTCTGTCCCTTTATACTTCATGTATTTTGAAGCACTGTTATTTAGTTCATAGGTATTTATGATTATTATGTCTTTCGGATAAACTGACCCTTCATCATTATGACGTATCCCTTTTTACCTCTGATACTATTCTTTGTCTTGAAGTTTGTTTTGTCTCATATTAATACAGTCACTCCAGCCTTCTCAGGCTCACAGCTGCATAGCATATGCAGTGCAATTACTGGTATGGTTGAATTTTGGTCTATACTTTTATTATTAGTTTCCCTGTTGTCCTCTGTATTTTGTTGTTGTTGTTCATTTGCAGCCCTTTTTCTACCTTCTCTTGAGATAAATAAATATTTTTCAGAATTGTATTTAATTTTTCTTTTTAGATATAACTGTTTGCATTCTTTCTAATAGTTGCTGTAGATATTACAGTATGCATCTTTAACTCTTACATTCTGATTTGCTTGAATATTGTACCACCTCAACAGAAATATTGAAACATTTAACTTGTTTACTTCTCCTCTCCTTTTGCTATAGTTTTCATTTGTATTATATCTATCTTCATTATAAATGTCACAAGAAAGTTTTAGATATATACAATACAATGATAATATGTTATATAACAGTGTGTGTGCATATATATATATATATATATATATAACATTTATAGTAATTAGAATTTAAAATAAAGAGAAAAGTTGTTTTAGAAATATATTTACTCATTTAACTATGCTTTCATTCTCCTGGAGATTTTTTTCTTTCCTTTTAGCCTAAAGATTTTCTGTTCACATTTCTTACAGTGCAGATATACTTGCAATGAATCCTCTAAGTTGTTTTTTTTTTTTTTTAAGATTTTATTTATTTATTGGACAGAGGGAGAGAGATCACAAGTAGGCAGAGAGGCAGGCAGAGAGAGAGGGGGAAGCAGGCTCCCTACTGAGCAGAAAGCCTGATGTGGGGCTCTATCTCAGGACCCTGAGATCATGACCTGGACTGAAGGCAGAGGCTTAACCCACTGAGCCCCCAAGGCGCCCCAATCCTCTAAGTTTTATCTAAAAATATCTTATTTCTTAAATAATATTTTCACTAGATATAAAATTCTGGATTGGCAAATTTTTTTATTATTTTTTCTTCTATCAGCTCCTTAAGTATTCTGTCTCATTGTACTCTGGTGCCCATTCTTTCCAATGGAAAATTCACAGCGATTTCAGTTGATGTTTAACTGTATATAATATGTTGTTTTTCTCTGGATATTTTAAAGATACTCTTCTCTTTTTTATTTCTATCAGTTTTACTATGATATATTTAAGTGTGGTTTTCTTTGTATATATTATTCTTGAGTTTATCTAATTTTCATGCATATGAAAATTTCTGCTCTCTCCCCAAATGGAACTGTTTGGGTTCATTATTTATTTGACTATTTCTTTCCCCTATTCTTCCTCTCCTTATTTCAGGAATACATGTGTTGAACTTTAAATATTTCTCCACAGTGCCTTGAACTCTTGAAAAATTTTTTTCTATATTTTTACTCACTCCTTAAGATTGTACAATTTCTACTAGGTTGCCTTCTAGTTTACTGTTCTTTGCTCTGTCATGTCTATTCCACAATCTAGTCAATTTTAACTTCTATTTTGTTTCTAAAATTTTCACTATTTTAATATACATTTAATCATTTAATATTATATATTATTAATATATTTATATATTAATACTTAATATATATTTATCACTTCTCTTTTGTGGTTTCCCCCTTTTTAATTTATAAGAAACATATCTTCTTATATGTCAGGGAATGAAATTATAATAGCTTCTATTAAACCCTAGTTTGATAATTCCAACATCTGTGTCAACTAGGGTTAGCTTTTTTTGATTATCCTTTCACTTGAAATGAACCACACTTTCTTATTTCTTTGTATTCATATGTTAAGTAATTCAGTATTGGATCCCAGACATTATTAAATGTTATTGTGTGGACATTATTAAATGTTATTGTGTTGAGAAGGTGGATTCTGTTACATTCCTCCAGCAGATGTGTATGTTTTCATTTTTTGTTTCAGAAGACAATTAACTTGGTTAGTCTCAAACTGCAAACTCTGTCTTGTTTGCAGGGGGGTTCTGCTCAAATTGCAGTTCTGTTATTTTATGGCCTCTGTGGAGAGCTGATTTTATTCTGCTCCCACATGTCTGGTTCAAGATTCAGCTAGAGATTGGGCTAGGGTTCATACACACACTTTTGAGCTATCCTTCTCTAATTCCCTCATCCTAGGATTTCTCTTTATTTTCTGCTGTTGCTCTGGGTTTGTCCTCAGCTTTGTGCCAATGCCAAGTTATCAGGATTTTAAAAGGAATATCAGTTATCCTATGCCTTTCTGCAAAAGCAGTTTTCCCTAATTCTGCAGCCATATTAACAAGAAATACCTGGTGCTGTTCCCTTCTTCTAAATTTTAAATCCCTACCAAAAACTGTTAAATTGCAGGGATTGTGTGTGTGTGTGTATGTGTGTGCATGCACACATGTATATGTGTACATCCAGACTTCACAGTTGCTACCTACATGACTTTTAGTCTAGTAGGGATTCATTCCACTATACTGAAAGAGAAACTTCATTTATCATGTTAGCAGAAAAATGATCAAAACTTTACAGTGAGTTTCTCAAAAAAAACCAAGTGAACTTTGGATAAATTGTGTGAGTTTATATAGTCATTTAGTTTTTAAGCAAATATTTGTTAAGCATACTCACTTGCAAGGCAGTGTAATAGCAAAAAGAAAAAAAATAATATCATCCCTTACCTCAGAAATATGACATTTAAATCACATTCAACCAAGATACTTTAACTTAAAAAGTATTTTAAACTCAATGCTTTCATTGAGCATAGTAACATTTATACGCACAATGTAGTAATGTCTTCATTGCCAGAAATAGTCCCTCTTTGCTAATCTTTTTTTTTTTTTTTAATTATGGGGAACCTTTTTTTTTTTTTTCATTTTTTTTCCCTTTTTATTAATTTTTTCAGCGTAACAGTATTCATTCTTTTTGCACAACACCCAGTGCTCCATGCAAAACGTGCCCTCCCCATCACCCACCACCTGTTCCCCCAACCTCCCACCCCTGACCCTTCAAAACCCTCAGGTTGTTTTTCAGAGTCCATAGTCTCTTATGGTTCACCTCCCCTCTTTGCTAATCTTTAAAGTAATTTTAGAAGAAAAAATTTTAAGGCAGTAAAATCAAGTATATTTCAATATCTGCAATGATAAGCACCTTCCATTAACTTTTTACTGCAACTAACTCCAGCAGACAAAATTTAGTGAATAAACTATATTCTTCCTTCATTTTTTTTTCTGCCTGCCAGTCCCCCTCTCTTCCTCTTTCTATTCTTTTCTGCAACAAATATTTGAAGTAATTATGTGTGTGGCACATTCTAAAGCAATGGATATGAAAAATAAATAGATCGGGTAAGGTATCAGCTAATAGAACTTATATTTTATCAGAGGGAAAAAAATTTGGAAAAACGTCATATATATTAATGAGTGTAATGTAGAAAACAAACAACATGATTTAGTAGAAAGTACTGAGATAACTTCCTTACACAGGGTGGTGAAATATTCAGTTATTATATTATAAGATTTTAAGAGCTGATAATGGTCAAAATTGAAAGGTCATCTAAAACAGATGGCATAGCCAATTCAGTGGCCCTAGGAAAGAACAAGCATTGGGTGATCTAAGAACTGACTACAGGCCAGCATGGCTCTGATTGGAAAGGAGCCAAAAGGGAGGAAATAAGGCCTAAGATGATATGGAAAAGAGAGACATCATCTTATCATATTGACCTGTGTGGTCCAAAATATGAGTTCATATTTTATTCTAATTGCAGATAAATGGTATTAGAAGATTTTAAGCAGAGAAAAACATTTTCTAATTTACAATTTCAAAATGATCTTGGCTTTTGTTTATGGCATAATTTACAGAAGGGAGCAAAAGTTGACCAACAAAGTCTAATCAAAATAGGCCAAGAGATGGTAATGATTTGACCAAAGAATGTCATACAGAAAATAGACAAAAAATGTGGAGATATTAAGTTTTAATTTAGAGGAAAAAGTCAGTTGGTCTTGGTAATGGTAAATTGGGCATTATGGGAGATGAAAGAAAGGTTGGAATAAAGAAAGACAATTATACTTTGGCTTAAGCTACATAAGACATTTCAAAAAAAAAAAAAGAACAGTTGTATGGATTACAATGGTTCGTTTTAGCTGTGTTTGAATTTGAGGTAGACACCTAAGTTCAGATGCCAAGTACGTAAAGGAACAATTTTTGTAATTTAGTAACTTAAAGTTTTGTAATTTAGAGGAACAGTCAGATCTAGATATAGGGATATGGGTGTTAAAAGTATATAGAGGGCATTTAAAGTCTTTAGTTAGATGACATTTCTTAAAAAAAATGAATGTACATATTAAATGGAAGGATGTCAAGACTAAGTTCTGGGTCATTCCAACATTTAGTGGTCCATCACAAGAGGAATATCCAGGAAAGTAAATTCTAAAAATTAGTCATTAAGAAATAAGGAAAACCAGGAGAATGTATTGCCACTGATTGGAGAGAAAAATGTTTTTTTTTTTTTTTTTTTTTAAGAAGAGAGGGGTTAAATACTTTATTTTTTTTAAAAGATCTATTTATTTGTTTTTGAGAGAGAGAGGGAGCATGTGAGTTGGGGGGAGGGGCAGAGGGAGAGGGAATCTCAAGCAGACTTGGTGCCAAGTGCAGAGCCTGATGTGGGGCTCAAGTTCAGGACCCTGAAATTATAACCTTAGCTGAAATCCAAGAGTCCAATGCCTAACCATCTGTGCTTCCCAGATGCCCCAGAGAGTGGTTAACTATTTTAAATGAGACGTTAATTAAAGTAAGTAAAGACAAATAGGCATTGATACAGGCAATAGGTTAGTTGTCAGAGACCTTCTAAAGAGCAGTTTCAGTGTTATGAAGAGGCATCAGATTTTTATAGTAGGTTGAGTAAAGAAGTTATTAAGAGAGAGGAGGAGAAAAAGAAGATAGATTTTAGATAAATCTTTTAAGAATTTAGCAGAGAAATGTGGAAATGACTGAAAGGGATGTATGTGAGTTTTTCATTTTTCATTTTGTCATTCTATTTCACTCTTTCTCTTTCTGTCTCTCTTTTCTCTTTCCTCCATTAGTGATAGAAAAGAGAAGATACTAGAACATGTTTGTAGCTCATGCAATAATATAGTGATTAGAGATAAAGAATTGGAATTAAGTGGTGACAGTGGTGGTGCTAAAGTAGGAAGAATCATTAAGGAGAAAAATACTTTGACAAAAGAGGACATGGAAACTGGGATATAAAGTAAAGATACGGAGTTTTAAAGGAACATGGAATTCATCCACTAGTGTATTTCTGCAATGTTTGTTTTTCTTGTAGGATATGGAATATGATTAAATGATGCTATTTTGGATGTGGTGTTGTGTTGTTCAGATTTTCCCCTTCAGGAATGAAGTACTCACTTCCACAGATGCTGGGGGAATCAAGCATTGGCAGTTTTAAGCTGAGACTCACTCCATGGATGGCCCTAGTCTGAAGAGACCAGTTCACCTAAGGTCTTGTCCCTTTTCTCCTGGTAGCATGTGTCCAATGACTGGTCAAAGTCTACCTCATTTGCCTGAAAATCTGAACAACTCTATAGAGCGATCCAATCTCTCAGAGTTCTCCACAGTTTCAGCTAAAGCCTTTTCTAATAATGAACAGGCCAGCTTTTGTCAAATACTGTTCCTTCACTTACCCATGAGAATTGGATCCTGATAATGCTCTCCAATAAACTTTTATATGCAAATCTCCAACTGAAAGTCTGTTTCCTTGAAAGTCAATCTATGATAGTTGGTACCAGGAGTGACTTATAAAGAAGACCCTTGTGAAAATGAGATTTTGGAGCTCAGGTAATCTGACAATGAGAACTCAACCACTTAGAGTAGTCATAGGAGCTCTGGTGGCCTCTGGAGCATTGGTGGCTTCTGGCATGGTAGCAATACAGCAATTGTTAAAACTTTCACAGATGTCAAACCAAGGTTGTATATCAATAGGAAGGAATGAATTCGCTGTGTTTGGACATTACAGGGAAATGATAATTATAAGAGCTACAGAATTTAATGGCGACCCTGAGAAATATTTATGTCTTGGAGAAAGGCTAAGGGTGATTCATCACCAAAGGCTAAGCATAAATCCCAGACAGCATCCTTGTCATAACAGAAAAGACTGAGAATGAGGCCTAAGACTTAATTATAAGCATGGCAGAGTTGAATTCTCAACCTAATGGGAGTAGTGGGCCCATGAGAAGAGAATGGGGATGTCTGAGTTGAGGTACACAAACTAAATCCCCAAATTCCTTTGAATATTCTGGACTTTAGAAGTGGTTCGCTCCTCTGTGTTAAAGGTTGACCTTCCTCACCTGCCTGACGATGATGCAGAATTTTCTCTCATGAAAGACAAGTTCTTACAACCTATTTAGAGAATAGTTGGGACATCTAGGAGAGGAAAGGGATCTTACCTTGAAGAAGCTGAAAAACCTAACCTCTACATACAGGCAAGAGCTAGGAAAGTATGTCTGGGACAGATCCTGAGGGTGATAATTCTGGAGAGATAGAGCCTAAAGTTGGATAATTGAGACCTGATTGAATAGGAGCATGCTTCCATAATTTAAGGTTTAACATCTTAGACAGGATCCCGGGACACCGTGCTAACATATTGCTAGGATTGTCTTTGGAAATTTGGAAAAAGAAATGTCCAAAATAAATGATGTAGGAATGACAAAACTAGTGTGGCAGATGAGTGAAGAAGGGATCAGTAGGCTCAGAGATTCGATATTCTGTATAAAGGCAGAAAGACTAAGATGTTCATGTTCTGTAGGAGGACACAGGGAGAAACCTTGGTGAGGAGTATACTGGTGAAAGTGATCCAGCACCACTGAGAAGCTCAGATCATGGATGATGGTAGGAGATGCTAATATACAGGAAACTTGCTAAAAATGAGTTTGGCAGGATCCCCACAGAGTAAATGTCAAGCTTCAGTGTTCAACAGTAAGAAGACAAGTGGGTGCAATTATTATATTAAGCAACAAAGCCATAGTGACAGCCAGAAAATCTATACCTGTAGAGAGCTACAGAGATGTTTCATAGAGTAAGATATTCCTATGGGCAAGATAGACTGCCAACAAAAATATTGTTTAATGCATATAAAAAGAGAAAATCAAGTATGGATCATCAGAAAGGTAAGGGCTGCTGCCTCAATAAAAAATCATGAACAGGTGGTGGGTAATGGGGAGGGCATGTTTTGCATGGAGCATTGGGTGTTGTGCAAAAAGAATGAATACTGTTACGCTGAAAAAATAAATAAAATGGAAAAAAAAAATCATGATTCCCTTACCCAAATTCCAGACTTCTTCCATTTTTTTTTCTTCTATAATCTATTAACTGAAAGATAAACTGGATCTCTAGGGAAAACAACCTTGTAACACCATGAGAAATATATGTGGTAATGATGCCTTGAGTCTTTCTCCAAAGAGATCGGACCAGATGAATAAGAAGCAGCAAATATACGGAAGTCCTTTTGGAAGACAACTCTCCATGGTCTCTAGAATTTCTGTTTGTTTCCAAGCAAAGGCACTGACTGCGTTTGTACCAGACTGTTTTTTCAAGAATCTTTGTGTACCAATGAGAATGGCAAAATATAGTGTCTCTCTCCCTCAAAATATAGGGCAGGTTTGTTTACTGTCCATGGTAATATAGACAGTCCCCTTTTGGACGTAAGTAAGGCAGGCTTACTACTCAGTCTCAAAGATTTCAGTTCACTAACTTAGGTACCTCAGCTGTGATGCAAACCTACTGTGTTTGCAGAGTTCACTTGGGTCCCTTCAGGTCACCCTAATGGGTTTTTGTGGCAAGGAAAACTGAGACAAACACCATATTCATGCTATGTGGTGAGTAACATGATTCTTCACCTCTGATCCAAGAGTTTCACATCTTTATCCAGCATCTATAAAGCTGTCACAATTTAGCTTGAAAATAGGATAAAGTCTTAATATTAGGATAATAAATATTCTTTACAGTTCTTAACTATAGGCCTTCCTAGGGTTCAGAGACTTGCCACATCGATAAAGTCTCTGGGATCCAATCTTCTAGGGCAGGAGACATCATTACATTCCTCACTGCCCCATACTAACAAGGAGACATAATATATGGTAGGTCTTTTTGGGTTCTAGGAATATTTTCCACACTTAGGAATATTTCTTTGACATGTATATCAGATGACACTAAAGGATGTCAGTTTCGGTGCATTCCAGAATTGGAAAGGATTCTGCAACCTATGGTATGAACAGTATTTCTGGTGGCAACAGAGGCTCTTTGGTATATATGGAAAGCTCTAGCAGAAGAATCACAATGTGGCTCACTAGGTTTCTGGAGAAAGACCATATCAGCTGTACCAGACAAATTTATGCTTTTCAGAAAGCTGGCTTGATATGAGGCAGGAGATCAACAATTTGACCATGTGTTATGAAGTGGGCTTGGGACCAGGAGTGCCCTGTCCTGTCTTAATGTCATCACTTTGATGAAGTCAACATTCACTTCGATAAACAAATCTAGCTGTGCAATGATACCCCTTCTCATCAGCAGCCCTCATTCCACTCTGATTCTTAGGACATCATGATGATGGAAAAGTTACAAAGATTAAGGAATTAGATATAATTCTTAAAATTATGCTTCCCAGCTTTCTTACTGGATTCACTCTATATGTCCTTGAAACCATTTCCACACACTTGTGTGGGACAAAAGAGTCCACTGAACACTCATTTTTGTTCCCCAGAAGATAAGATTAAAAAGTTAATTATAGCAGAGGAAATATATATAGAACTAAAGAACACAGAATCCAAATAATGATTATGGAACAGGTTGCATCCTATATTAGCTTTGAGCATAGATGAATTACCCAGCCTTCTTGAATCTTAGTTTACTCATTTTAAAAATGGTTTAAATGAGGTAATTTAGAGGAAGCACTGACATAGGGTCTTATATATGGAAACCATTCATTAGGTATAACCTGATAATATTATTAGTAAACTCTGTGCTAAAATAAGAATAGTGGTTGTTAAAATAGAATATAAGATTAAATGAAGATTAAATGAGATAAACATTATTTCACATTTGGATGTACTAAAATATTGTTAGATCTTAACCATTCTCTGGTGATATTCTTAATAAATGAACCTAATTTACATTATGGCCACACTTTGGTTTAGCTCAATATTTACTTGCATATCTTCCTTATTCTTTCACCATACACACACACACACACAATTAATTCAACATTTTAACTGTATATAAAGTATCAAACTATCAAACATATTAATTTAATCTCAGACTGTGGGATTTTGTGATAATTCAAGCGATGGTATATTGGAATATACATCTTTGCCCTGGAACAAAACAGTTTACTGAGAAAATGGATAATATAAGTAGTACCAAAATGGAAAATTTAAGGTGCTTAAGAGAACAAACCCTTACAGTTCTTTAATTATTCATATCATGAGGAAGAATATTGACAGTTTACAATGTGTTGGCACTATGCTATACTATAAATTTTTTAAACTTAATTTTTATTTTATCAATGTTACACATGCTTCTACTTTTTATTTTAAAAATCCCAATAAACATACGCCAAAGTTTTATAGAATATGTCATTTTAAAAAAGCAGTTTTCTGACCCCTCCTTCCTCCTCATATTTTCTGTTACCCAAAAGAAGTGACTTTTAGGTCTTTTAATAGACCTGTTTACAATTTTCTTTATATCTCTAAATAATATGCTTATATAGTTACTTTGTAATTCTTTAGAAAGATGAGACATTAACACAGTCTTTCTCAACCCATCTTGCCCTCAAATATATGTACTCTTCTTATGTCTCCATCATCCAAAAATGATTATGTGATAATTTGGATTAAATCTCTATTTTATAATTAACCTATCAAATCACTTCTTGTTTTCCCTTAAGTCAATAATTTCCCAGTTTCTTTTTTTTAAATTGTAGCTTTCTATTAATTTTCACTAATTTATTCCATGTTTCCCTCCTTCTGTTGAAATTGTGTTCCAGTATATGAAGATCCCTTAGGTATTCCCTCTGTGTCCCCTTCTCAAAATAATGTTTGTGGGCGTCTCCTGATGCCCACAATTGAAAATGTATTTTCCATTCATTTTCATTCAATCAATCTCAGTTGATTAACCTCTAGAATTGCTGTCCAGCTGTCTTTTGGAATTTCCCTTTTACCATTGCATGGGGGATTTCCTTGGCCTCTCTCCTGGGTCAGAACCTGTATTTCCCTTATCTGCATCTCCATTTTTGGTTTATTTTCTTGTTTTTGGCAAAGAGAGTCTTGCTGTCAATAAGACCATGCACTTAGGGGGAGGAAGATTTTGTGTCTCACATGCCTAAAATATCTTTATTCTACTTTCACTCTTGGTTGATAGTGACTAGGTATAGTATTTAGATTGGACATAATTTTATCTCAGAATTTTGAAAACATTTTTCCATTTTCTTGTTTCAGTTTCCTTTTGTTTGTTTCATTTTAAGAAATAGGGTGCCAATTTGACTTTGGAAGCTTAAAAATAACCTGCTTGCCCTTGTTGTCCTACAATTCAAGAAGCTGTGTTTCTGTATAGATGTATTTTCCATTCATTTTCATTGACACTTCATAGGCTCTTTCAATATGGCTACTCACTTTCCTTGTTGTTTTTGTTTGTTTTGTTTTTGTTTTTAAGATTTTATTTATTTATTTGACAGAGAGAGAGAGAGAGAGAGATCACAAGTAGGCAGAGAGACAGGCAGAGAGAGAGGGGAAGCAGGCTCCCTGCTGAGCAGAGAGTCCGATGCTGGACTTGATCCTAGAACCCTGAGATCATGACCTGAACCGAAGGCAGAGGCTTAACCCACTGAGCCACCCATGCGCCCAGTTTCCTTGGTTTTAAGAATGACTCCAGAGGTTTTCCTTTGTTTTGTTTTTTGTTTCTTGTTTTAATTCCTTTCTCTGTTCTTCTGCTCATTCTGTTCTTAAGCTCTGCTATGCAGACATTAGAACTCCTGTACCAATGTTCAGGTTGTTTCCCTAATATTTTTCATCTCAGTCTTTTGCTCTTCTTTCTGCCTTTTTTTTTTTTCAAATTTACCTTTCAATCTTTTTATTACATTTTTCATTTCTCTTATTATAATTTCCATTCCCTAAAGTTCATATTTATTTTATTTTTTATTTTTTTCAAATTATCCTCCTATTATTTCCTAGATTATCTATCTCTCTACAGTCACTTGGACACTGGACTTCTTCCTCCTCTATATGGATGTTGAAGATTTTTTTTTTTTTTTCAGAAACTTACTTTTCCTGGATTATCTCTTTTTCCACCCATTTGTTCTTATTTATTTATTTGTTCTGGCTTCTCTCCTGGTTATTGTTTACGTCTACTTGAATTTATGAGTGCAAACTAAGAGACTTATTGGAAGCTCTGAATTCTTGGGTGGGAATCATCAACTGTAATGTTCAGTCAGGGTATTCTAGTTTGTCTGTTTCACTGAGCAATTGTCTATATCAGCACATTTAGAACTTTTCCCATGAGCTAGTCATATTCTCCAGAGAAATCTCTTGATTTCTTCTGCCTGTAAGGGAGCAAACTGGCTGAAATTCTGGTGGTTATGTTTCAGTAGTTCCCACATCATGGTGTGCAAAGTGGTGTACCTTTCCAAACTGTGAATGACAGTCTAGTCTAGATCACTGAGCACCCTCTTCAGAGCATAAAATTCCAATCTTCTGATGGATGAGAGGTGATACTTAGTCACCTAGGCAAGTAGGAGATGAAATCTGGGAAGACTAAATCAATGTTTCTCAGTGAGAGAGGTTGGTTGATATTTTGAGCTGGACGATTCTTTGTTTTGCTGCATATAGTGCAGAAATAAATCATCACCAATCCAAGTTCACTGAATGCCAGAAGCCCCCCTTAGTCATTGTGATAACCAACACTGCAATATTCCCAGGACTCAGAGAGATGAAACTGAGTAGATGGAGAAGGGACTTCTGAACACCCTTTTATCCACCTTTCTTATTTTAAGTCCTATATAAACCCCCTCCCAGAGATACCACCAATTCTTGAGATTTTTTAAAGATTCTGCCAGAGTGCGACCAATTCTGGCATGTTTTAGGGTTTATTCAGTGTAAATTGAATTGCTTCTTTGACTTAGGTGCTGCCAGTTTTGAACTCAGCTTTTTGAGGTTTCATACATTATTTAATATCTATCAACTTTCCCAGCTTCCAAAATGTTATTGCTAATGTTTCCTTTTCTTTGTTCTTTTTGTGAGTTTGTATATTTTTTAAAGATTCTTTTTTTTTGTCACTTTAGTGGGGTTTCAGCAGGGAATGGAGGTTAATGAGCACATTCTACCTACTGTCTCTAACTGTTATGATACATCCCTTTTGTGTACTATTTCATTTATGCCCACAATAACCATCTGAGGAAGAAACTTAAATTATCTCCATGTTTAACAAAAGAAACAAGGCTTACAGAGCTAATTTTCCTTACCTTAGTGGCCCAGCTATTAAGAAATTATTAAGAAATAAGAGCAATGCAGTTCAGCGAGTGCTCTCAGAGGGGTTGACTGTGTGTTTGCTTGGTTTCTGAGGGATTCTTTCTGTTTCACGTGGGTGCAGGGTGAGCATAATGTGGAGAGGGTAGTATGGACAAGAAGCAGTTTCAAGAATTGGAGTATAGGTTCCCTCCCAGTGCCTCATAGACTACAAATATTTAGAGGCTCCATTTTGCTTTGGCACCCTACACCTTGCTGTCCTATGACATTTGAGCGCAGATAGTGTCAAAAGTCAAAGTTGTTTTAGATAATCTCTTCAAACTGTGCCCTATTTGAGTTACCATCACCACATGCTACCCCCTATTCAGACTCTAGTCTTATTCCTATTCTTCACCACTGGATAGAAAATTTTAAATATTATCTTCTGGGGATGTGGTACACTCTCCTTAGAAAATCTGACTAAAGGGGTGTCTGCGTAGCTCAGTCGGTTAAGCATCTGACTCTCAATCTCAGCTCAGGACTTGACCTCAGGATTGTGAGTTTAAGCCTCAAACTTAAAAAAAAAAAAAAGGAGAAGAAGAAGAAGAAAAAGAAAGAAAATCTTACTAAAGTAATAAATTATCCCCTAAAAATAAATTCTTGACATAAAAATTACTGCACACTTTTTTTTAGGGATATTGCAGACCCTCTGAATACAATCCAAGAGTCCCAGAAGTTTATGGATTCTTTTATCTCAATAATAGTAGAACTATATTCTGAAAAGCACCCACCTCAAATTTTACTTTTTTGTGTATAAAAACTAGATAGATTAACATTTTTCCCCTGGACTTTTCAAATATGCTTTTGAAAAAGATCCTTTGAAGTTACTGTAGGCAAAAGTTATTTTAAGTCACTGTTACCATGTTTTTTCCTTTCTGTTCTAATGAACAAGTGAACTTATACAAATTTCAGCTCATAATAATAGCTATGAGAAGGAAGATAAAAGTACAGTGTGTGGAGGCTTACCCTGTTTCTTGAAACTTTCTAGAGTTTTCTCTATATACAGAGTAGGATAACTTAAACTTCCATCAATTTTCCTGCTGACATGTTATAGCTCAGGCAATTTGCAGTAGGTTTCCCTCGTTAAGTAAATCATGATGGTTAATTTTGTGTTTTAACTTGACCAGGCCACGGGGTGCCTTAATACTTTGTCAAACACGATTCTGGATGTTTCTGGGAGGGTGTTTTGGATGAGATCAACATTTAAATCTGCAAAGTGAGAAAAGTAGATTCACCCATCTTATGTGGGTAGCCCTCATTCAATCAGTTGAAGGACTAGAAGTAAAAGCTTTTCTCTTTCCAAAGTAAGAGAGAATTCTTCCTGCTTGACTGCCTTTGAACTGGGGCATCATAAACTTCCCCCCCCCCTTTGGACTTGAACTGGTGTGTTGTTTCTAGGTTTCAAGGTTTAGGTTTCAAGCCTGATGGTCTTCAGACTATAACTACACTATTTGCTCTCTGACTTCTTAGATCTTTGTAGTTGAACTCATATGACACAATCACTTCTCCTGGGTCTTCAACTTGCCAACTCACCCTGGAGATGGTGGGACTTACTGGGCTCCATAACTGCATGAACTAATTCCCTAGAATAAATCTCTCTGTAGATAGATCAATAAATAGATAGGCAGACAGATAGATACATACTATTGGTTCTGTTTCTCTAGAGAATCCTAACTGATACATATATGTCAGAGAGGAGGAGATTTAATGGGAAGAGAAGGAAAAGTGGTTTAAAATACAAGGGTGGTGTGCATTTTGCCTTTTAAAATAAAAGATGTCGTGCCATGATGCTCGCTTCACAGGTAATCCCGGAATGTTGCGCTGAGCAGAGTTCTGTGGAGACTCATGATGAATTTATTGCCCATGAAGCAACCACTTCACTGGACTTTAACAAGAAAAATACTTAATTTATCTGCATGTCAAATCAGTATCCCAGCTTTTCTTGTACTTTGAAGGCTTTTTTTTTTCCTCTTATACTTGAATGGGAAGAAAGCAGGAGTTTTGTTTTTTTTTCCCCCCTTCCATCACATCAGAATGATTTTGTAAGTTACAGAGCCAGGGGACATGCACTTTAAATATATAATTGTTTAAATATTCTGTTTTACTTTTAAGGACTCATACATCAGAAAGGGAGGGGCTTAAGTTGGGGTTCTTCATCTTTGTAGTTGTGTGAGTACAGCTAAATCTCTTATCCTATCAGGGTTTTGGTTCTTCTTTTGTTAAATATAGAAAATACTACCTTATATTGTTTTTTTTTTTATGGAGTCCTTATAAAAAGTAAATAGGATAATGTATATGAAAGCATATGTACTATGTGTCTGATAATAAGTATGATATGTTTTAATATCAAAAAAGAGAAGAAGAAAAAAAAAAGGATTGGAAAGTAACTTTGCTAAGAGGAAAACAACAGTTTTGGCAGCACAAAAAAAGATAACTATCATTCATCTCAAATCTCTAATGCTATATTTTCTTTCATATATAAGTCTATGCATAATTACAATTAGACCTAAGATTTGTGTCTAGGGCATATCGTATTGGTATATATGTTACAGATATACACAAGCAGATTGAACTGCTTGCTTTCTTTTTCTGAGCTTAGCTGGAATGGTTCCAGAATGAAAGGGATATTGATTAATCCCTCAAACCCCCTACAGGCCTAAACATCAATGGGATTATCTCAAAAAGCCTAAAAAAGAGACAGAAAGATCACAGAATGTTAGAGTTAGAAGGAATCATCAAACCCTACCCGTCCCTACTCCCGTTTTGTAAACTCCCCAGATACAGAGAGGAGTTTTAAATGAACTGACGAAGTTCATTTGGGTAATCAGTGGACTCACAGGTACATTAAGTTGGTCTCGGTCTACCTTATTGTCTCACTTTTCCCCTCACACCACACTGCTCTGACTTAGGTGTTCATGTCTCCAAGGAGAGCTTCCAGACATTTTGCTACGTAGTATCCTTGACTCCCTCTCAGCACAGTTGAATTTGTGCATGTGAAATTTTTTTCTTTTTTTCTTTTGGTCTGGAGTTTAACTGTTTAGAGAGAAAACACCAAAACTGTGTTTTGGCCCCTGAAGAGAGGTGATGATTGGAAATAGGGGAGGATATGTAAAGATGCAATTTTTAAAAAAAAAATTCTGAGAATTCTTCCCTTGGGAATGGAACTTTCTAAGTCCTTTATCAGGACTCTAGGGAAGTGTTTTCCACAAATAAGTACCTAGATCTTCTCTTTCCACAATATTAAGGGTCTGGTCTTTGTATAAGGGTCAAACCATCCATTGTAAATAAAGCTGTTTAGGATGGTGCTGAGCATGGGTGTTTTCAAGGGTCACTGAATCACATGATGACCTTAAAAAGAATAGAAATGTTTCCCTTCTTAACTCCTAACCCCCCTCATAAAGCTTAGAAAAAGGAATAATAGAAGAAAAATGCATGACCTGCCTTCTTTTTTTAAGGCTTTTTTTTTTAATAGCAGTTTTAGATTCATAGTAAAACTGAGAGAAAGGTACAGAGATATTGCATATCCACTTGCATAAACTCCCCAATTATCAACATCTCCCACCAGAGTGGTACATTAGTTACAACTGATGAGCCTTTGTTCACATATCATTACCACCCAAAGATCATAGTTTACATTAAGGTTCACTCTTGGCGTTATACTCTGTGGGCTTTTCAACAAATGCATAATGAAGTGTATCTACTATTATGATATCAGACAGAGTAGTGTCACTGCCCTAAATGTCCTCTGTGCTCCACCCATTCGTACGTCCCTCTCCTACAACTTCTGGCCACCACTGAACTTTCTGCTGTCTCCATAGTTCTGCCTTTTCCAGAACGTCATCTTAGAATTATACAGCATGTAGCCTTTTCAGACTGGCTTCTTTCACTTGGTAATGTGCATTTAAGTTTACTCCATGTCTTTTCCTGGAATGACATATCTCATTTCTTTTTAGTACGGAATAGTATTTTATTGTCTGGATGTACCATAGTTTATTTACACATTCATCTATTGAAGGCCATCTTGGTTGCTTCCAAGTTTTGGCAATTATGAATAAAGTTTCTATAAACATCCATGTGAAGGTTTTGTGTGGACATACGTTATCAACTCTTCTGGGTAAATACCAAAGAGCATGATTGCTGAATCATATGGTAAGAATTATGTTCAGTTTTATAAGAAAGTGCAAAATTGTCTTCCAACAAGGCTGTACCAATTTACATTGCTACCAGCAATGAGAGTTCCTGTTAGTCCACATCTTCACTAGCATTTGGGAGTTGTCACTGTTCTGGATTTTGGCCATTTTAACAGGTGTGTAGTGGTATCCTGTTTTAATTTGAATTTTTGTACTGACTACGATGTGGAGTATCTTTTTATATGCCCATTTGAGTATATGTTCTCTGGTGAGATATTTGATAAGGTCTTTGACTTATTTTTCAATCGGCTGTCTGTTTTCTTATTACTGACTTTTAATAATTCTTTATTTATTTTGGATATCAGTCCTTTATCTTTTATGTATCTTTTGTAAATATTTTTTTCCCAATCTGTGTCTTGTCTTCTTGATCTCTGGGCAGTATCTTTTGCACAGTAGAATTTTCTTAATTTTAGTGAGGTCCAGCTTATCAATTCTTTCTCTCATAGACTGTGCCTTTGATGTCATTCTAAAAGTCATAGTCATAGTGATGATATAGATTCTCTCCTGCATTATCTTCTATCTATATACACATAAAACTAAATTTTATGGTTTTATAGTTTGCCTTAGTTTTGTAATTTACTTTGAGTTAATTTTGGTAAAGAATGTGAGCTCTGTGTATAGATTTTTTTTTTTTTTTTTTTGCATGTGGATATCCAGTTGTTCCAGCACCATCTGTTAAATGGGACTTCATAACCAGACATTTTTGAGAGAAAGAAACATGCAGTTGGCCCTGGGTAAAAGTATGAAGTTCATTTTCAGTATCCTATCACTTTTTCTTTGCATGCTATTTCCCCTAATTGCACTCTTTGTCTGAATTCTCAGATTCTTGTGCTTTCTCAGGCCTTCTTTAGAGGGTAGGAAAAGGAAATTTCTCCCAAGGCATTCAGGAACTCAGATTATTGCTTTTTTAGGATTTTTTTTACTTCAAGGATGTTTGAGAAAGAGGACATTATTTCCTTAAAAGAGATACATCTCTCCTGATTACGTTTTCAGTGGTGCCACCCGGTTCTACAGGCATTTGGGATGGCATGGTGGTGAGAGTTTGAATTCTAATAACGAAGCAGTAAAACATTTTTTTCACTTTGGTTCCAGTGTCACTGTTTTTGCCATATTTTCTCATTTAAAGATTCATGGCCCAGAGGAGAGTTGTACATTGGCTATATACCCTGCAATTTTCTGAAACTTTGAGTATTTGCTCAGCCTCACTAGAGTCTTGTGAACAACCCTGCATTCAGACCTGCATTACCCTTTAACATCACCACCAATAACACTCACATACACAAAAGTAGGCATATATGTTAAAGAAGATGCAAGTAATAGCCTGTTTGTTTCTGATCCTGGTGTTTATTAGACTGGTACCCAAACCAGATATCACTACTTCTTGGCTCTCCCCAGTTGTTGCTTTTTTTCTATTGATTTTGGCTCCTTCATTCTATGCTATTTCTTACCTCCTTCCTTCGATGAAACTATCTTCAGATCTGAGTTCTTATTCCTCAATCTGTGATCCAATGCTCCCTACCCTTTGTTATTAAGGTAGACATCAAACAGCATAACAACACTTTGTTAATATCAGTTAGCAAACAGCTTTTGATTATCTGCAATACCTGCTCTCAGAAGTTTTTTTTTTTGTTTTTTTTCTTAAGATTTTATTTATTTATTGGTAAGAGAGAGAAAGAAAGTGAGTGAGCGAGCACAGGCAGACAGAGTGGCAGGCAGAAGACTAGGGAGAAGCAGGCTCCCCACTAAGCAGAGAGCCCGATGTGGGACTCAATCCCAGGATGCTGGGATCATGACCTGAGCCGACGGCAGATGCTTAACCAAGTGAGCCACCCAGGCATCCCCCTCTGAAGTTATTTTATCCACTCAAATATTCTGGTGCCCTGAGATTAATTTTGGCTTGCTTAGCAGAAGATTCTAAATCCTACTTATATACTGTACTCAAGTGTATCTTCTTCCATCATCTGCCCGACTTCTTCCACCCACTTTTACATTTCTGCCGTCACAATAGCCGTGTTTCCTCATTGTTGTTTACTCACATAACATTTTCTATATGAGACTCTTCATAAATGTTGGACAAAACTTATGGATTTACTTCCAAATTTTAGTCATCTTTGAACAGTTCCTCCTAAATTTTCATGCATATAGGACTAAGATAAAGACTCTGGTGCAAGAATAGAAGAAAAATTACAAATAAGAATAACCCCAATTTCCTTTGCAGAATGCCAGCCCTCACCATGAATGGAGACACTGAGCTATATTCTACGAGAGCCAAATTTATTTCCTACTCAAACCTTAAAGGGATATTAGAAAACTGGAGTAATGCCCATAATGTTTGCTACATGTTCTGAAAGTCCTGAAATTCATTCTTCCTTAATACTCCCACTTCCAACAATTTCATCCCATTTTCTTCAAAGCTAACTTTGTTTACTGCCTCATGACCTCAGATCCCATCAACACCTTCAAGACTGGTTTTTCTGTCTCCAATCCCTCTAGCCTTAACTATGTGTTTTCCTTTCACCATGTTTACTGTCCTAAAGCACATATTTTTCATTCCAGCTTCTAGTTCAGGGCCCTGAAGTATTGGAAAGGACCTTTGTAGTTTTGAGTGGGTGGCACCCACAGGTGCTATCATCTCTGTATTTTCTCAAGCTCTCCTTCCATGCAAATCCCCGGTACCAGGCGGATGGATGGGCCCACTCTCCCATCACAGAATTCCTGGTAGATCTCAGCTTTTATGTGTAACCCATATCCATAGCAGTTCTGTCTGCCTGAAAAGTTCTACTTTTTTTTCCCCCTGCTTAGCTCTAATGCATTATCCAAATCTTAACTCAAATTCTCAATTTTTATTTCTTTATGAAGACTTCTTTAGCAGTCTAAGAGAATTTCCCTCCTCTTATCTTTGGCCACATTTATTACTTGCATTAATCATATTGGCACAACTTAATCATTAGTGATTCTGGTTATTTTTTTCATATGCATCTCTTTTGTTTACCCAGCTGTACGGTAAGTCCACAAAGCAATCAAAGTAAGCTCCTGTAAGGCATATCTGATTATATCATTCCCTTGTCTAAAACTCTCCAATAGCTCCCCTTTGCAGTGAGGATGAAACCTAAATTCTTGTAAGACCCTTCATTACCTGACTCATGCCCACCTTTTCAGCTTCATCTACCTCTGTGTTTACTGTTTCCTCTCCTACAAATTTTAAGACAGTAGATTTACGTTATGGATTTTATATTCTTTCCTCCAGCCCTACATATAATCAGCTCTCAAAACCTTGAACTTCCACTGCTAAATATCTTTAGAAACTATCCCTTTGTTTCCATCCCTATTGCCCCTAATTTAAAATATAACAAAAATTACTCTTTTCCAGAATAGACACTTATACTCCTTGTGTCCTCAGTGATTTTTAAAAAAGATTTTATTTATTTATTTGACACAGAGAGAGGGATTACAAGTAGACAGTGAGGCAGGCAGAGAGAGAGAGGGAGAAGCAGGCTCCCTGCCAAGCAAAGAGCCCGATGCAGGGCTTGATCCCAGGACCCTAAAACCATGACCTGAGCTGAAGGCAAAGGCTTAACCCACTGAGCCACCCAGGTGCCCCCTGAGTGATTTTTTAATATAAAGTGCTGAGTTTGAAGTGATTCTGAGTTATCAAAAATAGGTATTGAGAGTATGAATTTGTGTACATATATATATATATATATATATATATATATATATATATATATGCGGGAGTAAAAAATTAAATGGGATTCATTGTCAAATTACTAATTATAGGAATAGACGATGACAGGAACAAGGAAGAGAATATACTGTGAGTGAAGGAGAGGGTATAAGACAGAACACCAAAGATATCTAACATTTAATTAATGGAATCTGAGAAGGAGCAACCAGAGAAGGAGAGGAAAAACAAGCTAGTGGGGTTATCATGAGAGACAGGAAGAGAAAGTGACGTAAATCAAGGTTTATGGTGCCCAATCCTGAAAGGAGATCCAAGGCAGATAAGGATAGAGATGCAATATGTTACAATATCCATGTGGAAGAACAGGTCAAACTTACTGTGCATTTACTATATGCCCAGTACTTGACCCATGTGAGTTTATCTAAATTTTCTGAAACACTGAGGTAGATTTTTGGTTGTAGGACAAGAGGCTGTTTCTCTCTCTCTCTCTCTCTCTCTCTCTCTGTGTGTGTGTGTGTGTGTGTGTGTGTGTGTGTGTCTGCTTTCCAAGTCAGGAGAGATTTGAACAAACAAATGCTAATTGGGAGGATCTGCAGAGAATCAGGACTTGCAGAGGACAGAGGAGAACATAGAGAGAGGGAGTTCAGCCAAGACAGGCAGGAGGAAGTGGACGCTGAGCCCAGGCGGAAGGGTGAATATAGACCAATAGCAAGAAGACCACAACACCTTCCATTTTCACCTGGGCCCTGGCTGGGTGATACATGGGCTGCCTGAAGTTGACAGAAAGAAAAAGATGCCGCTTCTTTCTAAGGGCTTCATTTTGAGGCAAATGGAGGGGTGAACTCATTTGCTGGCAGTCAGATATTAAAGGTAGGAAAGTGATCAGTGCATTTGGAATCTGAAGATCTGGGTTCAAATTTTCCAGCTTTGATGATTTTCTTACAGTATCTGAGCTGGCCTTTTAGTTGCTAAGCCAGGTTCACATCTCTCAACTTAGAAAGTTGTCATGGCAACATCTAACCCAGGGCCTACCACATAGTAGCATCCCAAAAAATAATAGTTAAATCTGAATCTACGTTGCCCTCCCCCCCACCCTTTTAGCTTATTGAATTAGAAATCAGTAATGAGCTGTTTCAAAGCTTTCTGCCAACAGCCATTGTAAGGATGAAAAGAAAGAAAGAAAGAGCTTTAGTAAGTAGACAGCGCTATATTCTCTGTAGAAAGGAAGGGTGCTCTGACTTAGTACCCACCATGCCCAGGGCCATTAATGAAGCCTGGCTCCTTTTTCTCATCATTGCAGCCATTCAAAAGGAGAAAGTCTTCTTGGCAAGGAAGTGCTATTTTCAGAGACAAGATTAGGCTCATTTGGGGCAGGAGCCTTGCTTCTTAAGTCCCGGCACCTCTGACGATTAGGTTAAAAGGTAAGAAGGAATGACTCAGAATAATTGCATTGCTTTACTGTGAACTTTAAGATCTTTTAGTGGAGGAGTTTTATAAGCAGTGATAGATAGTCATGGAGAGAGGAAAAGTACAAACCCAGGGGACAAGAACAGCGATGCCTGACTGAATTTCTACACAAAAAGGAGGTTGGTCAGACTTGTTATTTTTCTTCTACCTCCTCCAAATTCACGGGAATACTTTTAATATGCCTTCATCTTCTGAAAACAGACTTTTTCTCCTTATCTACCTTCTCTATATAACTGCATGTTTTCTCTAAAGCAGATTTTAGAAATCCCACTCTGAGATCCGGTGTATCAAAGTAAATACTGCCTATACATGCAAAGTTCAGTTGTTATTTTATAATTGGGGAAAATATATCCATAATGATAGCTCTCAGCCAGAACCTAATGTCTTACTTCTCAGCACTAATCCAGCAAACTATCAAAAAATATTTATTGATCCTTTATTGAGTTTTTAGCTTAATGCTGAGTTGTTTGGGAGATGCAGAAGAAATAAAACTGGACAGTCCCTCCACTTATGAGTGTACGGTCTACTTGGATGGGAAAGGCATGGTTTGGCTGAACACCTGATGATAAGGAGTAACATTATCACAGCTATTCAAGTACAACCTGTAGTAATTATTGTCACTTTCCTTATCTGTTCTTCTTCTACCTCCATCTCCACCTTCTACTTCAGGTCCCATAGTCAGAAACATGGGGGGAACGCTCGACTCCTCTCTTTTTCTGATCTTCCATGTCTGACCAATTGACAAGTCCTATGGCTTCTACCCCTAAATATCCCCGAATGTGTCTACTTATCTCTGGTCTCTGCTGTATCACCCTGTTGAGGCCACCATCTATATTCACCTGGAATACATCTAAGGTTTGATGAGTGATTCCTGGACTTCCAGCCATGTGCTTTGCCAATCCATTCTACACGGTGAGCCAGAGTGACCTTTCTAAGTGGCAAAGGTAACAGTGTCCTCAAGTTCACACACACAGCCCCAAATCTCACACCGCTTTTCATCAAGCCAGTTCAAAGCATTCTGCTTAAAATCATCTGATCATTTGTCCTGGATCTTAAAACAGCCCGGGCTGTTGTGATAGATTGTGGCTTTAAGGCCCTTAGTACTCTGGCTAGAGCTTGACTCAACAGACTTCTCTCCAGCCACCGAACAGAAGGATGTACAATCTGGGCCCACTGACTCCCTTTCTTTCCCTCCCCTGACTGCCAGCCCTGCCCTCACCCTTGGCCATGTTCTCCTGTTTAAACCTATAACTGGCAGGCTGGGTACCGTAGAGCATAAGCTCACAAGCACTGTAAGTCTGGTGGCTAAGTCTAGAGCAACGGGCTTCTGTGTCTCAGCTGCATAACACTAGCAAGTTATCTAACCTCTGTATACCTCAGTCTTCTCCTGTGAAATGGGGAGAAAAATAATTGAACCTACCTCATAAGGCTGTCATGAGGAAGCAGTAATGTAATTCAGGTAAAGTGCTTGACTCATAATAAACATTCAATGAAAGCAGCTCTTATTTTCATGACATATCGTACTTCTTTTTATTATTTTGTGTTTGTAGTTTCCATTCTAAGGTAAAAAGGTTCAGCGTGAGTTATGTACCCTTGTTAAATTAGTTTTCTGATTGTGGTTTTTGATTAAATGTCATGTAAGATTCAAAGTAGAAATAAATAATCATGCAGACAAGATGTTATACCACAAAAGAATCACAGAACACAAATGAGGGGAATTTTACCATTTGTGTCACTGTCTAATTCACCTGAAGGACTGCGAGACATTCAGAAGAACTTGATATTCTGTGAATTAGTAAGTGAGTTAACTCATTTGATCAAATATTCAAAGATGATAAGTCAACAAATGTTCTCTATTCATTTATGACAAATGTGATTCACACGGCACACAGTAGCATCGATGATGGCAGACACACATTGGGAGCCTGCTTAGCCCTCCAAGCAGAGTCACGTACGGGGCTGCATGGAGATGAATTGACAGAAGGATGCTGTGGGATAAGCCGTTGCGAAACTGGAGGATCTGGGGTGAGAAGGACAAGGCTGGGAAGAGCAAGAGAAACATAGTTGACAGAAGGGATTGGCTCTCACAAAGATCTTGGATTTTTCCCAAAGGAAAGTAGCAAGCCCAGCCATAGATGCACCTGTATAAGAAATCCAATGGTTCTGCAGAACAGAGTCCATGACAACAATGTTTATCACAATTAGGCAGAATATTACCTTGCGGGAGAGCAGTTCATTCATGGCAGATTCCCAGGTAATGGCTGGGGATGTGAGGTGAGGAATTCAGTTACTTGGGGATAGATCTAGCAAGAACTGATAGGGAAATAGGATGCCATCCAAGCTGATGAAGATCTAGGGCCACAGACTGAAAGCCTATTTTTTATTATGCAGGATGAAAGAGAAGAGGAAGGTGTAGGAATTAAATGTGACTTAGTGCAAGGGCAAACCATATGATTTCAACAGAATATCCTTACAGAATCTAAAACTTGTCCTTATTCTATCCAGTCTTGCAAACATTTTGTAGCTCAACTACCAAGAGCCATTACTGTTAGGAGCTCATAACTTCACAGTTCCTAACTTATAAACTTCCCCTCTTTGTCAACGTTGGCTCAGAAAATAAGGCTATGGACTTGTGGTTCTATCCATAAGAAAATTCAACTTTGGGGAGCTGCAAAATGTCACAGCTAAGAGAATCAAAACAGTGACTGCAAACTTCCATCACCCAAATCAGCATGGTCAGACCTACATGCCATAAAATAGTATCACATTAATCACTGAGGAAAGTGAAGGAAACAACCATGTCGAACCCTCTACTGTTCTGAGTACTGGGAACCATTTTGGTAAATTGTATGTTAGCTTGAAAATGAAATGAGAGCTTCCACTGTTTCTCATTGAACTATTGTCCTTATGCACAGGTAGTTCTTGGAAACATGATTCCAGTTATGGTTAATTATATATGTATATTTTTAAATTATATATAAAATTTTAGAAAAGAAAGAATGACTAAAAATAATCAAAGGGCTGGTTTTTTCCTTGTTTATTTGTTTCATTTGCAAATGAATGTCTGTGTTCTCAGAACGGTAAAAACATGTTTTAAAGATCTAAGCGTTACCTTTCCTTTATTTATTTAAAAACTTCTTTAAAGTAACCATATAGTATTGCTTTCTTCCCCATGGTTATATTTCTTACAGCATTATGTCTGTGCAGAATATTCAAATGTGTTCCTAAATAGTTGATAATTGCTATATACTTTCACCATTTATGCAAAGATGCGTAATTGGAGTAGTTCTTGATCTCAATGGTTTAATGTAGCCCTGAAAATGAAAATAAAATACTATTGAACCCTCGAGAGAAGCTAATAGGTGAAGCATGATCGTTCAATATCAATAAAAATAAACTTTGATATGGTCATTAGAAACTATCTCTAAAGGTCATCTGTCTTCATTAAAGGCCAAGAAAATGCACTAAAAGACAATTTTTAACAACTTTTTTTTCTTTAACTCATCTTTTCTTAGGCAATAATGTACAAATCAAAATCACCCTTCTTTAGCTACTTAAATGTATAGGTCTGTAAAACAGAAAAAGAATATTCTAAGAAAATTATTTAAGTGCCATGTTCTTTGGGCCAAATGTGTCCTTGTAAGTCTATGGGATAAACTTTTCCTGGACTAACCAGAGACCCTATGTTCCAGAAAATAGAACAGACAGCTGGAAAGTATTTTCAGTTGTTTTAAGGAATAAACACGTTCCCAATTCGTTTTCTAAACTGCTTTCAATAATCTCCACTCTCCAAAAAGGAGAGTCGAGACTGGCTGATCGGAGGGGAAAAGGGATTATGAAAGCTCCACACAACGTGTCTGGTTTGGCACAGCCACAATTGAATACTTTAGCTTTCCTGCCAGGATGGTTAAGTTAACACTTAATTAGTATGTGTACCAAACAAAACATGCTTCTGGGCAGCACATTTTTTAAAAATTTCCCCCCACTGCCCCACAAATAAATAGCCTGGTTTCTGCCCAAAATATTCAAGGAAAAGGCTGTGCTTGCCTGGGGCAGAGGCCAGATGCCTTGACTTCCAGCTTCCTTCCATCAAAGCCGTGCAGTTTGGAAATTAAAATCTACAGCAATAATGAAACATATTAAAATGCATGCAAAGTCTTGAGGGCTTATAATATGCTAAAAACCGGCAATGCATGTTTACATCCATATATCAACTTGGATGTGCTGAAAAGATTTAAAGTGTAAAATATGCAAATATGTGTCATATTGTCACACTTGGTCTCTCTAATGGAACTCCCTTTCATCTCAAGTCGTCTTAATTTCATGAATATTACATGGCCCTCACACCTTTTACTCCTGCTGTTGCTAGGCTGAGAAGATTATGAAAATATGTTAATAGTAACTTTCATCAAATAAAAGTTGCAATATTCCAAATAAAGCATTTTTTCCCCTCCTCTTAAAATACAAATGGTGAAGGGTTTCATGCTATTTTGTTTCCCTGTGGGAGACTAGATAACTATAGGCCAATTAAATTAATGAGAAAAGACCATGCAAATGGCAATATTTGTGCATAATCTTGGCTGGCTGCACATATAGACAGGTATATAGTGGTTTTTAAAATATTCTTAAGGAATGACAATAGTCCCAGATCTGGAATACTGATCGTATGTGGAAATGAGTTTTAAATTAGGCTGTCCTACACAAAAGCCCATGTTTTTATATTTAATTGTCGAAAAACCATAGAAGGTAGAAAGAAGTGGTAAGTTTGAGGTATCTGTCCTCATTTATGAAGCTGAAGAAGAAAATAATATTGACATCTCAGATAAAAGAGAAAGAAAAAGGAAGGAAGGAAGGGAAGGAGGGAGGGAGGGAAGGAGGGAAGGAGAGGGAGGAAGGAAAAAGGTACTCTGTTCTGTTCATCTTGGACACATTGTCCTGATACTTTTAGAATGACAGCCTTATTTCTTTTTCCCGACACATGCTGAAAGGCTCATTTTAACTTGCCTTACTGATAACTTTAAATGCACAGTGGAAGACAAAAAGAATGAGAAGCATACATTTCTGGACCCAATTCTCACCAATGGGGAGGTACTGGTGATTATGCAGAAATTTTAAGAATCTGAGACCGAGTGTCACATTGAACTCCATAAAGGGGTGGGAAGGGAGATTCAATACTTTGGGGTTTAATTAGAACTTTATTTTAGAGGAGCCCTGGATTTAATAAACTTGAAGAAAAGATTATTTGTAACCCATGAACAGATACTCTGTAAATGATTAAAGAATAGGAAACTAAACAAGTGTTATTCTGACAAGATTTTTGCCAACAACTGAAACGAGAAAGTTAAATAGCATTTGAAAGGAGCCAGTTCCGTGGCTCTGCAGAATGGCCCAGGAATCTTTCATACAGACTTTGATTCTTAAGAGTTTGCCCAGATGATGGAAGGAAGGAGGGATACAAACAAGCTTACACATGCAAGGACCTAGTTGAGAAGACTGCAGTGCAGAATGTGGGGGGCTCCCTGGAGGCCAAGGGCAGTAGGAAGGATAGTGGCAACTATGTTTCAAAAGATTGCCAGGAGAAGGAGAATAAACTCTGGCAAGACAGATGGGGTAATGCTGACAACCGACAAAGAGAAGACAGGCCTCCATAACTGGTTTTCTTCTGAATTGTTGCTGTCGTTTTGCTGTTTTTGTTTGTTTTCTTCTGTATTGTTGCTGTTCCCTAATAGTAGAGTTTTCAGGTTAAACTTGTTGGACAAAAATAAAAAAAGAGGGGCGCCTGGGTGGCTCAGTGGATTAAGCCGCTGTCTTCGGCTCAGGTCATGATCTCAGGGTCCTGGGATCGAGCCCCACCCGCATCGGGCTCTCTGCTCTGTGGGGAGCCTGCTTCCTCCTCTCTCTCTGCCTGCCTCTCTGCCTACTTGTGATCTCTCTCTCTGCCAAGTAAATAAATAAAATCTTTAAAAAAATAAAGGAAGAAAGAAAGAAAGAAAACACAGCCCGTGCTGTGTGAAGCCAGAGAAAAGAAGCACACATATACTTTCAATGGGTTTTACTTTATTTATCTGAAATTCATCCTTTTTCTTAAATAATATAATCTTAGTGGAAAGTATGGATACTTCCCCAATTTGGAAAGAAAGCAACATTCTATCTTTCTCCATCACTCAAAGGCAACCTCCCCCCTAAATTCATGCAAAATTTAGATTACACTCTTTAAACTATTTTAATGCTACATTTTAAAACTATCATTTCATGAATAGTTCCCTACATCATTAAGACTGCTATATAAATCTCAATCACTACATAAGGTTTCATATTATGTTTTTTTCATCAGTACTGGATATTTAGTTTGTTATAATATAAATGAAATATAAAATATTGTTCATACTTTTTTGTCCATATTTAAATATAGTTTTAGATAAATTCCTTGTAAGGGAACCAACACAATTTTACAAAACAGCCATGTTACTAAATTTAAAGAAACATAATACAAAGAAGATGAGATAAATTGTCCTCTAAAACATAGTATTTCCTCCTTGATTACTTCTTTTTCCTTATTGGCTGAAATGCATCAAGTGAATTTTAACAGAGAACATGGATAAGACTTCCCTGTCTGGTTCTGGTGAGTTAGGTGATTGAAAACAAACTGCTTTTGAAAAATAATGAGTGGACCAGGGGAAAATGTTAAATAACATCAAAACTCATGGAAGAAGGTGTCTAGCATGTAGTTAAACATAACACATCACTCAAAAGAACAAAGTCATATGAGTAAAAACTGCAGAAGGCAGAGAATTGCTTACTCCCACTTTGGATACCAGGAGTGCCTAACACTGGTTACAAAATGACCATGTTAAAAGAAATAAAAAGCAGGGCACCTGGGTGGCTCAGTGGGTTAAGCCTCTGCTTTTGGCTCAGGTCAAGATCTTAGGGTCCTGGGATCGAAACCCTCATCGGGCTCTCTGCTCAGCGGGAAGCCTGCTTTCCCCTCTCTCTCTCTGCCTGCCCCTCTGCCTACTTATGAGGGACAGACAGAGAGATAAAATTAAAAAAAAAAAATTAAAAAAAATTAGAAAAAAAAAGAAAGAAATGAAAAGCAAGCTGACAATACCTGCAAGGCAAAGGAAAGCATACAAGGGAAGATTTGAAGAAAACAAAAGACTACTAGAAATATAAAGTAAAATAAAGCAAGTTAAAAACTCAGTGGAAATCTTTAGCAGTAGAAAGGACATATTCTAATTGAGAATTAGGACACTAAAAGATAGAGAAGAAGATTTTGTTCCTACTAAAGCCAGGAAGAAAACAAACATAAAATTCAATAGACAGGGTTTTAGGAATTAAAATGAGTCCAAGAAGAACAGCGAGCCCAGGACTAGGTAGAGATAGTACGCAGAAAGATAATGACTGAGAATTCTTCAGACCTGATAATAAACCACTCCACAGAGTCAGCCCCAAGCAAGATCAATTAAATAGAAATTTATACCTGGAGACTTCATAGAGAAAGTGTTGAAAATGAAAGTCAGAGGAAAACCAAAGCCAGCCAGCAAATAAAACACAGATTTCCTTTAAAGAGTGGCAGATAGCCTGGTGGTGGGTATTAAGGAGGGCACGTATTGCATGGAGCACTGGGTGTGGTGCATAAACAATGAATCTTGGAACACTGGAAAAAAAAAAAAAGAGTGGCAGATAGACGGACAACTGTCTTTCACAAATGCAATAATTGAATCCAAAAAACCGTGGAAGAGTATCTTCAGAATACCAAAAGGGATCGTCTTCACATCAATTCCATATGCAAGGAAAATATCTGTTAACAATAGAAATGAAAATCAGGGCATTTTAAAATGAAAGCTGAGAGAATTCATCACCAGAGATCCTTATTAAAGAACTATTAAAGTATAAATTCCAGATAGAGAGAATGTGATTATTGATAAAAATTTCAGTGATATTTTACCTGTGATACAAAAAAAAATGAAAGTAGTACATATGTAGACAAATGTGAATAGATACTGACTACATAAAACAGTAATAATCTCTAGGGCATATTTCCAAATTGAATTAAAATGCCAGGCATAATGCCATGGGATATAAATATCATGGGTGTAAATAAGGTTGATGTTAATCCAAGAAGCTGTAAGATTTTATTAATTTCATACTTTGCTTAGTTATCTATGGTATTTTTATGCTATTTTTTTTGCAGACTTAGCCATAAAAGAAAGAATGAGAGTGAGTAACTATAGGTAGGATAGATAAGAATCACAAATTAAAGTAATAGATGTAAACTTAAACTGTAGTAAATTTAAAGATAATTCGGGTAAAAGGCAATCATGTTAGTGCCAGAATAAAAAAGCAAATGTTATTTATAAGAGATACATATAAAGCATAATCCACAGAAAGGTTGAGATTCAAATGCTACATGTTGGCCAAAGTAGATTTTATACAATAAAACACACTGGCTGTTAAGATAATTACTTTATAATATTAAGAGTTTCAAATGACCAAGAAGATGCAAACATTTAATATGTATACTATTAAGAATATGATCTCAACTTATAGACCAAAGTTTACTGACTTAAAGAAATAGAAAATTTACAATCTTTGTGAATATGTACTCAGTAATTGATATAGCAAGGCAAAAGACTGATAAGGAAATAGAATTAGTCTAATGAACATACATAGAAAATTACCCAATTAATGCAAAGCAGACATTTTTTCTCCAAACACAAATAGTATGTTACAAAAACTGTCCAGAAACTTGATCATAAAATAAGCCTTAACTTATTTCAAAGCATTTACATCATAGAGAACGTGTTCTCTAACTACTATGTAACTGTAGTAGGTGACAAATGATAGAGAAAGATATTTGGACATTAAGAAACATTTCTCAATAACCCATAGATTGAAGAAATGGAACTAAAGTTCAGAAAATATTTTAAGGTAAATGATAATGAAAATGCCACTATTCAAAATTTGGCCCTCAGACGGACATTTGAATGGTCTTGAAAATATTCATATACATGTGTGCATGTGTGCGTGCATATGTATGTATCAGCAAAAAGATATATAATACTTTATATACATATGCATGCTTTAGAAAAATAAAGCCTGAAAATTAATGAACTTTTCAGTTTCCAGGAATCTTAAAAAAATAATAAAAACAACAAAAAAATAACAAAAGCAACCTCTTTATGAAAGAAGTGACAATAAAATCTTAGCGATAAATTACAAAATAAAAACTTTATAAGTAGAAAACAAATACAATACATGCACTTGATAATGCTACCAGTTAGTTTTTGAAAAAAAATCTTTTTCAATTGGCAAACTTCTGGAAGGATTATTCAAGGACCAAAAAAAAAAGGAGAGAGAGAGGAGGTGAGAGATTAAGAGACGGTAGAGATATATAATAAAAGCATAAAAAGCACATCGCTTTAGGTTCTTTAGACTTGATTTCATTAGCCAAAACACGTTACATGCCATTCTTAACTTGATGGGATATTGAAATGCAACCATGCCCTAAGGAGGGACAACACATATTTGTTAACTATGATACAATCTACCACACCTCCTAAAATTACATTTTTTTGCTTGTTAGTAAAGACCAGCTTCAATCCTCCCTTGTACAGACAAGCTCTCTCCCTCAACTCTGTTTAAAGAAAAGGAGGCGAATAGACCATTTATTGTTTCTTTTTCCTGAGTAAGGTCTTAGAACAACTATTTATTTTCCTCCCAGTTCTAAGTGGATGATACATACGTTTCTCAAAATGAGGAGCCTTTGATGACTTAGAAAGTTCCCCATCCATGATTATTGATGACATCTGGGTTTATGATCTGAATCTTAGTGTGTTGCCTTATACCAGTAGATGGACTCAGTTCCGGTTACTACAGTGACTGCTGGGCGGGTACCAAAGGATACTGATGCTGGACGACAGCACTTCTTCAACATTTAGAGCCAATATAAAAAAGTAAGCATTGGCAATCCTACTCTCGACTGTTACCAAAGTGCATGCTGAACCAACTATCCCACTAGGCCTTGATGATTAAGCAGAGATGGTCAGGGAGGGCATGGCAGACCTTTCACTTACAATCATGCACTTTCTCGAAGTGTTCCTTTCATTATCTGTTCTAAAGCTCATCTATTTTTAACTGCTTAGATTTATTATGAATGGAGTAGGAAAGTGTATAAGGTCAGGCAACCCCTGATTACAACCTCAATAAATCAACCCAGATTCATTTTAATGAGATACATAATTTCTTAGTGGGTTTTCCTCTTTTTCTTCCTCTCTTTTTCTTTTCCTCCTCCTCCTCTTCTTCTTCTTCTTCTTCTTTTTTTTTTTTTTTTTCTTTTGGTGAGAGTTCATCTCAGCGAACGCTTTTCAAAAACCAGGGTTTGGTAATTGGTTGGAAGATTCTTCATTTTATGCCTCTTGACCCTGCTCTTTCTAATTTCTGCATGCAGTAAAGCAAGATCCATTCTAAGAAACTAGAACAGACAGATTCATAGTGAACACCCAGAATTAAAAAATGTACCTAGAAAAAGGAGGTCATAGGTTTTCAGGTTTATTTTTCTTCTGCCTAACCCATCGCTACAATGTGCACACAGGAGTATTGTCCCAGGTCAAGAGATCTGCCACTGATGATGGGAGAAGAACAAACAACTATCTGATCATGAAAGCAAGAAGAACCACTACCAGCAAAATTAATCGTGAGTCCTGTTTGAGTTATACCAAACAACCTGTAGGGAGTTTTTTTCTCTACTCTATTGATTTAGTTGAAAAATTCATTTGACTGTTTGTTGACACAGGCCATGTGAAAGAAAAAATAAATCATTATGCTTATGATTGCTTATAAGTTTTACATCTGCAATGCCAGATAGACAATCGAAGGAGTGCATATATAATCATTAAAGCAAATCATATGGGTGGGCTTCTGGAACTCTCTTCACCACCCTGCAACTGCATGTGCTTCCAAGGAAAATTTGAACGACTCTGTCTACGTCAATATAAACACATATTCCTTTTTTTTTTTTTTTTTTTAAGATTTTTACTTATTTATTTAACAGACAGAGATCACAAGTAGGCAGAGAGGCAGGCAGAGAGAGAGGACGAAGCAGGCTCCCTGCTGAGCAGACAGTCCGATGTGGGGCTCGATCCCATGACCCTGGGATCATGACCTGAGCTGAAGGCAGAGGCTTTAACCCACTGAGCCACCCAGGCGCCCCTAAACACTTATTCCTTTGATGAAAGGTTAGATTGTCCCAATCTTTCTGACCACCATGTCACATGGAAAAAATATCAACACACTGAGCTTTACTTTTCGTTGGGGAACACCTCAAGCACAGCTTTCCTACGAATCCTCCACTTTTTTGTGAAGTGTTTCACCATTTGTCACATAGTCCATGTCTAAATAATAATTTCCATTCTTATTATTAATATCTCTCCATATTCTTAAATCAGCTTAGAATAGAAAATAAATGTCCAGTCTTTCTTTTAATACTGTGCGATGGATGTTACTGAGCCAAAGTAAGTTTAGGATTGGTGGTTTGTTTTTTTTTTAATCTAAATACATATCGCCATTTGCAGTATGTTTATTATCAACAACAGCGGGAAAACTCTATTCAATTTTTTGTCGATTACCACATTTGCTATCGTTGTCTTTACATATTACCTATATATTTTAGTCAGAAAATTTAAGTAGCCAAACTAATAGACATTAAGTACAAATATTTCAGTATTTACATGAAGAATCACAAGAAGTGACAATGGTGAAAAAATAAATACTTGGGACCCAACTCTCCTGAACTAGAATCTCGTATAGTTTCTACCAAACAGTGCGTTTGGTCATCAACCTGGACAAGAGTTATACAAACAGAAGAAAGATCCAGAATAGGAAAAATCAATCACACCAAAAATCAGGATATGGGGGGAGTGATGAGTTTTACCTACTGAAGGATAATGTTTTTAAAAGACCCAAATTACATACTGGAAGGCGAAGACTAACATGGCCACATGGAAACTGTGAAAACATAGAGGCAATAGAGAAAGGGATTTTCTTTTACTCCATTTTAGAGTGATACAAGTGAGAGCACCTTTTAAAAAAATATTTTTCAGTGTTCCAAGATTCATTGTTTACGCACACCCAGTGCTCCATCCACTATGTGCCCTCCTTAATACCCATCGCCAGGCTCACCTACCCGCCCCCCTTCAAAAACCTTCAGTTTGTTTCTCAGAGTCCACAGTCTTTCATGGTTTGTTTCCCACTCCGATTTCCCCCAACTCCCTTCTCCTCTCCATCTCCCAATGTCCTCCGTGTTATTCCTTATGCTCCACAAATAAGCAAAACCATATGATAATTGACTCTCTCTGCTTGACTTATTTCACTCAGCATAATCTCCTCCAGTCCCATCCATGTTGATACCTCCATCAGAAAGGTGAGAGCACTTGTAAAATGAAGTTGTTTTACTGGAGACAAACACTCCTTTACCTTGAGGTTAGTATACCTATCACTTTAAAGGTAAAGGATATCTGTCAGTCAGCGGTGACTGGAGACCATGATGCATTTAGCACCGGATTTAGTGGTGGTACGGGGTGTGTTCACAGGCCTACAATAGATTGGTAGAGCCAGACTAAAAAAAAATAAAAAATAAAAATTGTGAAAGAGTTTCAAATGAATGTCAACTCACACAACACTATCTTATTAGAGTCAATGTGGTTCTAAAGAAGCTTCTTCAAACCCCTAAAATGCACCTCACCAAGGGAAGCAGCCACAGAAGTCTTGAACGGGAACTGGTAGAAAGACAGAGGGAGAGAGAGATGGGTACTACAAGGAGGGAGGGACTGGGCATGGCTAAGGGGCAGAATTGCCTAGGACAGTGGGTGGGGGGTGGGTGCTGATGAAGATGGGTCTATTTGCAGCAGTAAATACCTGCTAAAGATAGAGTGAGCAAAAGCAAGGCAGTTAGCAGGGCAACCTGTGGATTCTAACAAGAATGTTTGTATTTAGGAGTGTCTGGGTGGCTCAGTAGGGGCACCTGGGTGGCTCTCTGCTCAGCAGGGAGCCTGCTTCCCTTCCCCTCTCTCTCTGCCTGCCTCTCTGCCTACTTGTGATCTCTGTCTGTCAAATAAATAAATAAAATCTTTTTTAAAAAAAAGAATGTTTGTATTTAATGTACAGCAAATACCTAATAGATTACTAAAAGGGACAAAATTTTTGTAAGATATTGGTTAATTAGTGTGCTCAAATTGTTTCTTCCCAACTGACTGTAGTCCAGTCAGAATCCTGGACTACATGGATTTTGATATTAAATTTCATGGCAAATAATATTTGAGCAGCTTTTATATCATGCTATCAATGGAGAGAATGTACTTAGCTAGTCACTCAAGGTTTTTCTTGATTGGATTATTTAAATATCTTAGAAGTACTCACTTTATTTTTTTATTTCTTTTTTTAATATTTTTTTTATTTTTTCAGTGCTCCAAGATTCATTGTTTATGTACCACACCCAGTGCTCCATGTGATACGTGCCCTCCTTAATACCCACCACCAGGCTCACCTGTCCCTCACCTCCCTCCCCTCCAAAACCCTTAGGTCGTTTCTCAGAGTCCACAGTCTCTCATGGTTTGTCTCCCCCTCTGATTTTCCCCAATTCACTTTTCCTTTCCTTTACCCAATGTCCTCCATGTTATTCCTTATGCTCCATGAGTAAGTGAAACCATATGATAATTGACTTTCTCTGCTTGAATTGATAGCTATTGTTATCTAGTTAATGTCAATATGTAAATATATATATATGTAATATATTCCAGAAGAAACAAGGTAATCTCCTTGCAGATGTTACTCTGAAGTGAGGTGAATAGCCACATTGACTGTCCAAACCTCAGAAAACTCAGGAATATTTTCTGATATGCTATTTTTAAAGTACACAGGATTTGTCATTTGAATTTATATTCATAATTGATATATTTGCGATATTGCAATCCTAGATATCTACCCAACATACTTTAAAACATAGCTTCATAATAATCCTTATGTAAGAAAGTTCATAGCAGCTTCATTCATAATAGTGTGAAATAGGACAGAACACAAATGTATATCAATAGAAGAATGATTGAAAAAATTTTGGTATACTAATACAATTGGATACTACTCCATAATAAAAAAGAATCAACTGCTTATCTAGTAATTAGCATGGACAGAAGAATATCATTCTGAGTTAAAGAAGTGGGACACAAGAGAGTTAATAACATATGGTTCTATTTATATGATATTATAGAATAAGCAAAACTAATCTACAATGATAGAAAATCAAGTCATTGGCTGCTTTTGTGGTGATGGGGTTGTCTGGGAAGGAGCACAAGAGAGAATTCTGGGGTGTTAGAAATGATTTGTGTCTTGATATGCATTTGTCAGACAGTGTACTTAAGACAGTTTGCTGAATGTAAATTTTACCCTAATAAAAATTAACATTCATGGTTGTTTTTTTATGTGCACCTGGCTCACAATGGAACCTATACTGGACTAGTTATTAGGAAGATTGCCATTTTATCTTTTCTTCACTCTCTGGTTAATAAATGGCTTGAAAGATTTTCTTCTTTTATTATATAGAATGTATATTTCTTTATTGTTAGAAGACATTTTGGGAAATTGTTGTGGGCTTCTCTACATAAAGAATATTAAATTTTAATAGGTGTATCTTACAAATTTCTGCATAAAAACCTTAATGGGGTTGATATAAAACATAATAATAATATTTCAATTAAAGAGTGGGTTATAAACAATGAAACCTCCTGACCAGCCTTGAACTTTTCAAATATATCCAAGTTTGTCTTAATTTTTAAATATATCTTGACATGCATTTTCTTTATTTCTCCTCTTCCTCCTCACCACATGATGCTGTATGGCTCTGGGCTAACATCTCCTGCAATTACAGTTCCCCTTCTTAACATCTCAATCAACCACTTCAATATTTTTGTCTATCCTTCCCTTAAATTTCTGTGGGTCCAACGCAGAGGATCTAATTCCACCGTCTTACACTCAAGTTGCTACATTTGGGGGAAATGAGTCCTGATAGTACTTTTTAAGTTTAAGAAATTCAAGGTGTTCACAATGTACTCTATAAAAGATTTCTCACTCATTTCAATGATTCTGGTTGTAGCGAGAATTAAATTGAGTGGCTTTTAGTGCACTCTCTAGAAGACCAGTGAGAACAATGCCCTGGAAATTAGGATTCCACACTTCTCTTTCCAGGTATATCACGCATTCCCTGCTCAGCAGTTAATTTCATTCCTAGTACATGATTTACTCATATACAGAGAAATGATTGTATTAAAAATAAATTTAGTGTCCCTTCTAACCCTAATTCTAAGGGTGTACTTATTGTGATCAGAGGCTGACAGTGAGATAAAACACTCTAAACTTAAAATCTCCAAATGTGCACATTGTATATACACACTTCATAATTAAAGGTAAAACATGTATTCATGAATGTTCAGTGAATTGTGTTTTCCCCAGGGACCATGTCAATGTGCTATATAAAGCTTGTTGATTATCACGTATAAGGATCTAAAAAGTAGACACAAGCATTACTTTTTTCAAGGGATCTTATAACTTCAAATACCATTGATCAAAGATACATTAAAAATGCAAAACTTCTGACAACTTTTTTTAAAGATTTTATTTTTATGTAATCTCTATCTTGGGGTTCGAATTTACAACCCTGAGATTGAGTCTCACGTTCTACCCACTGAGCCAGCCAGGCACCCCCCGTGACAAATATTTTTAATTATCCATAAATCAACACATTAATAATTAACACTGAGAAAGAGGAAGAATAAAAGTGAATTGTTGCTCGTGATGTAAAAATAAAATGGAAAACAAAAAAAAATGATTCTGATTTTTTTGTTGTTGTTGAATTACTTTCACTTATGGCTTAGTTTTAAGATCTGATTCTGGAGAACAGAAACCAAATATCCTGATCTGTGTTCTCCAGAATCAGATCTTAAAAAACAGATTTAAATGAGTGTGGTTTATTTTAGAGGTGACATCAGGAGGGAGCAGAAAAAGAATGGAAATTAATCACACCGCACACAATTGAACCAGTTACTACAGTGGCAAATTTTGCCCCATCACATGGGTGGATTTGGGGAGCAAGTGTAAAACACACTTCCAAATTATTCCAAACCAGGTGTAACGAGCAGCATGTTTACACCTCTACTCTCATCACTGTTCAAGGGCTGATTTCTGGACATGCACTCTTCAGTGGTCCTTGCTTGCTCTGTGCTTGGTCTGAGCATGTTCCTGTGGCCAGAAAGCAGCCCCACAGGAAAGCTTTAGTGCCTCACAGCCATCTGCCTTCTGTGGGTACAGCTGTGACTCCTGAAAGGATATCAGTGCACACCAACAGCTACAGGAAAGATACGTCTGGATAAGTTGAGGCCAAGTGGGGCAATGACCTTCTTGGATCAGGTGATATTTCAAGTGCATGAACTCATGAAAAGGCATGCATTGATTTTCAGTGGAGTTTAAATCTAATCGTAGACTAACTTTGAAGTATCTCAATTCCCTAGTTACTAGAAAACCCCAACTCCAGTATACCAGACTGAATCAACTTCAATTTTCTCCTCACAGTTGAAAAAAATATTGATTAAAAATCTAATTCTTTTTTTCTTTCTTTCTTTTTTTTTTTTTTTTTTTTTTTGAATTACATGCCGTGATACTGTCTGAGCCAGAACAGAAATATAATCCAACTTTCTTCACTCCTGGGCTAGAATTTTACATTTTACACCATAAATACCAGTGGGTCTCAAAGTGTGATGTCCAAAGGAGTAGCAGCAGCATCAACTGGAAACATGTTAGAAAGTCCCTGGGTCCTATTCCAGACCTACTAAATCAAGAGCTCTCTGAATTGGTTGCAGCTATGTGGTTTCACAAAGTGTCAATGTGACTTGGATGCATGCCAAGGATTTAGCTTCATTGATACCTGCTACTAAGATTTTATCTACACATAAGTAGAAAATAATATTCCTCCTACTCTCCATCCCCAAAACCATGGTAGATAAGTTTAAAAAGTACATTGTATGCTGTATTTTTCCTTTCTGATTGATTTTTTAAAAATATGTGTAGGGGCGCCTGGGTGGCTCAGTGGATTAAGCCGCTGCCTTCGGCTCAGGTCATGATCTCAGGGTCCTGGGATAGAGCCCCGCATCGGGCTCTCTGCTCCGCAGGGAGCCTGCTTCCTCCTCTCTCTCTGACTGCCTCTCTGCCTACTTGTGATCTCTCTCTCTCTGTCAAATAAATAAATAAATAAAAAATATGTGTAATAACAATATGTGTTTTATCCAAGTATTTTCATTGAAATATATCCCATGTAAAAAACCCCAATTTAGAAGCAACTTAGTAAACTGGATTAATGATAGGAAAACTGTGTTCAAACTTGTGTGGCTTTCTGGAAAGCAATTATTCTCCTTAGGGTCTAAGTTTGCTCAACTAATAAAAAAAGAGCCTTGAGCTAAATGGTTTTTGAAATCTGTCTACCTCCATATTTTTCTCCTCTAATAACTAGTTGTAATTGAAGGATAATTCTAGCAGAATGGTGAAGCAGTCCTGTGTAGCTATAGCCCTCCACAATTCTGTGTCCATTGCTGGATAGTTTTAAGGAAAAGAAAAAAAAAAACAAAAACAAACCCAAACCCAAAATGTGTATAATCTGGGATTTGAATTCCCAGAAAACTTCTTTCTTTATGCCAAAGTTTTTCATTGAAGCTGATCTATTAGCTTGTTCTGCTGACCCTTTGGTCTGAAAAAGTGCAGTCTGTGACCCTGGCAATCCCCTAGACTCTTCCAGACTGAGTCATCTTCTCTGGGCCAAAATGTCCTGGTAGATGAGTTTCAAACATCAGTAAGCTGCAAAGAGAGGCTTCTTTTGATTCATGGCTGACTCTCTGCACTGCCTGCCTTGGCAACTCCTCTTCTGGCCTATCAGAGCTCAGCTTTGCAGAGCTGTTTCTAATATTTAACTAACGTTTTCCCTGATGCATCTTTAGTACGTTACACCATGTTCTCTTCTTAATAGTGTGAGTCACCCGCACCAGCTTCAGGAGGTGCACTGCTTGTAAATAAGCCACAATCAGCGTAGTTTCTAACTGATGCACTGCAGCTCATTCCTCCCCCACAGTGAAGGAAGTATCTTTGAAGAGGACCAAATCACTCTTCTTCCCCCACAGTGTCATCACTGCAGAGCTGAAGGATAAGCTAGTGGTCACTTTGGAGGCTTTGTGCTAGCAATCAGACTCATTTGGTGATTCATATGATTCATTATAAAGTATCATCAGGACACTCAGAGATAAGAATGCATAAGCAAACAAAAAGAGAGCATGCATCATAGCAACGTATAAATGTAACTCATTCTCTATTTTGATGCTATTGAAAAGAATGTCTCTTACCTAATCACTAACTGTTCTCTAGTCAAAAAGTGCCTAGCAGATTGTAAAAATGTAATAAATGCTATTTTAATGAGGGATCAAAATGATCAAAACCTGACTCATCACTGAATGCTGCTGAATGTCTGAGATTCTTCCAAGAGTAAAGTTAGGGCTTAATGGCAGACAAGCCAGGAAGGGTGGAGATTTTCTATCTCAGGTGGCAGGGACATTTCATGCCACATCATTCTCCTCTGACATAGTTTAAGAGTCAAGTATATCAATAGAGTTGACAGGCAAAATATTTAATTTTATTTTTATTGGTAAATCTGGCAATGCTTATGCAAACCACAGTTTTCTTACTTAAACAGAGAAGAGAAATAAAGGAAGAAAGCAATCCCATCTTAACCAGAATAGATAGTTTATGTAGGAATAGACACTTTATAGAAAAAGTGTTCAAATTATTTATTCCCTCTCCAGAAGAGGCAAACACTACCTCCGTCTGACAGGTGAGGAAACAGAGAGATTAAATGTTTTTACACAGGCTCACAAGCAGCAACCACAGCGCTGTTGCCAAAGGTTTACCATGTTGAAAAAGTGAGTCTTCCACTCCACCGTGGTTCTAAAATCAATTCCCAAAAAGAGGATCTCTACATTCTATGAAAAGTCATCCCCATCTCATTTTGGCACTCAAAGTGTGGAGGGATTTACCCAAATACCAATTCCAGAACTGATGATCATTGACTTAATGTCTCAAGACAGCCCTTCACAATGGCCCTGATGAATGGTGCAAAGGGGAGCTCACATGGTCTAAGTTGCTTCAGAGACAACTTCAGCATTTTTTTTCTGAACTAGACACAAGGAAGCATATAGCCCTGAGAACTATTGAAAGCCATGTTGAAACAATAAAGAGAAAATCTGCAGAAAATGGAAGAAGCCAAAGGAATTAGAGATGAGAAATGTAAAAGAGGGGAACCAAGTACTGTTCTGAGTATAGGGGAGCTCAGTTGGTCTTGGAGAGACTCTCCTTAATTGTTGCTGGACCATCTTTTTACTGTCTCCTCACAGCTTACAATAAGTCCACTGTTTTTACTCTGGGCCATCTTTAAAAGCAATTTGCAATTCTATCTGTTTACTTCCTTTGTTTTCCACCTATGGTGATGATGATCCCTGAACACCTGAATATGAAAATCTAAAAGAAGCATGGAAAATGGTCTTGCTTATAGAACAAAGAAATGTAGGTTTCATTTTTTTTAGAAGGAAAGCTCGAGAGAGGTCAGCTCATTGACAATTCAAGTTGACCTTGCCATCTAGCACAATTCCTGTTTTAAAGTCTTTCTCCAGATTACAGTTTCTTCCTCTTCAAGGATTGTTTCCTGGTTGATGCCAGTTTCAATGACCTCTGGGTCAAACGACCTCCATTACTGTGTGACCTAGTATGGGAGAAACTGACTTAAAGGCAAACCAATGATGTTCCAGTCAGACACAGGAGGCTGCTTTTCTCTTGGGAAGTAACTGAATATGTAGCCATATTTCTGGGTAGTTGCAGTCAGTGTTTCTCTTATTTGACTAGATAAATGCTAGAGCCAGAACCAAAAATCAAGCTAATGTTGAAAGTAAGATGGTAGATATACAAACCCATTGTGTTGGTATTCTATAAAGTAAATGCACTCAATAAATTGAAGACTCTGTCCTGAATTACAGTTGCTTAGATAAAAGGTGCATTTGGATATTAAGTGATCACATCTCTCTCTGAGCCCTTTGTCATTGTCATTTGACATTTATCTATGCTATATTTTCTCTTGCAGTTTGTAGGACTTGCATTATTTAAACTTTCAAAGTTCATCAGTTGGGAGTGTTCAGTTCTTTTATATTCTCCACAGTCTTGCTAAATACTCATGCCCATTACGGAGGAATAAAAGCATTAATTCTTGTATTTGAACACCTGAGTGTAAACTTTTTGATCTAATATTGTACACTTTTACTGTATTTATTCTGTTCTACTGTCTGTAAAATGGAGATAATAGTGACTGTTCCTCAGACCTCACTAAGTAGCTGAGGAACTCATAAAAATAACACATGTGAACTTGAACTTGAATGCAAAACTATGCATTAGATATTGCATGCCCTTCTGATTTCTCATTTTCTAGCCTTGTTCATTCTTTTTGAGCTGGTTTACACCTTTGTGTAACTAATAAATAGACAAACCATCTTTTCCAGTAGAGTTCCCATTGACTTCCTTCCCTGTTGTGGAAAACACACTTTTGCATCTATTTGCTATTAAATGTAAACATGTGTTTTTTTTTTCTGGTTTTTCATTTGAACAGGCTAGAATATCTGCCTGATTCTTTCATTTGAGAAATGTTAAATCTTGAACATATGTTTATTTTTTATATCTGTAAGAAAGTCATGATCTTACCATATTCTGAAAACTATCTTCGAAGACTCTCAGGGATCTTCCCCCAAGATGTATGATGTATTTACCTATCAAAGCCACGTAACCTCTCTTGCCAGAGGAAAGCAACTTGGGGGTGGTTTGTGCCTAGACACATCTTTTATTAGATCCTAGAGGTGACTCCAAAGAGTTAATAGAACTTTAATGACTCTCTGTTTCTCAAATGTTCATTTTACTCTCTACTAATTTTGTGTTTTTCATCCCCCCCCAACCCCCACCCCAGCCATTAAATTTTTCCCCATTGCTGGCACCAATGTTGGGAATTTAGTTGGTTTTTGTTTTTGTTTTTGTTTTAAGATTTTAGTTATTTATTTGACAGACAGAGACCACAAGTAGGCAGAGAGGCAGGCATGGCGGGGGGGGGGGGGGCAGGCTCCCTGCCAAGCAGAGAGCCAGATATGGGGCTTGATCCCAGGACCCTGAGATCATGACCCGAGCCGAAGGCAGAGGCTCAACCCACTGAGCCACCCAGGCGCCCCGGGAATTTAGTTTTATAGTCTGATTATTTCAATGATTTCTGTACAAGGATTAATAATTGTTTATAGAAACCTCTAGATTGGGTGAGAGACAACAGAGAGTCTGGTTTATTAAACTTTTTGATTAGGAGTTGAATTTCTTGATCTGATCATTTGGTGATTGTTAGGCTTGATGATGGAATATTTAGTTTATAAACTTTTCTGTTTGTTTGGAGCTCCAATCAACTAGAATTTTTCCACTGGGAAGGACATCAGTTTTATCATTGACTGGTAAGATTCTGTGGTTCTTTATTTACTCTTGATCCTTGGCTGAATTTTAAAATTGAAGCTCTATTTTTGTCTGTATGTCTTTGTGTCTGTAACTCAGACAGGCGTTTATCGCCGATTGTGTAAATGCATAATGTTTTCCTACCTCTAGATGATATTGATAAATTAGACTATAAAATCTCTTAAAGGAACTTGTTCTGGTTGGTTTATAGAGATAAATAAGCACTTACATAAGCTGAACATTCTTAAAATTTCCAGAAAGTAAGGAAATTGAACTTTAATACTTTTAATGGGCAAAAAATGTATTTTTACAAAAAACAATTTAGAAATACTTTAAGAATTCAAAGGAACATAATTTAGATAAGTCTGGCAAATGAGACTACTTAAATATTTTGGGTTTAATGAAAATGCTCTGGGTTCTCTGATTTATCACCGTTAAATATAATGCAAGCAAATATTTTTCTTTTTTGTGTGTCTGTTTTTCCTAAACTAATATGCTACTGATCAAATAAGCTAGCATTACTTCTACTTAATGTTCAAGATTATGAAAAATGTGCATCTGTGTTTTTGAATCTCTATTCAGATTAATTTTATTCCTATACTGCTTTGTAGTTGTCAGCTTGAAGAAAATTTCCAAGATACGTAGGTGACTTAAATCCTTGAATTGATATTAACTTGAGTTCATTAGTATACATACATTCATTGAATATTTAGATCATTTCTAACTCAGATGGAACATTGGCACATTGATTACTAAGTATGATTTTAAGTTTAAGAGATTTTGCTTCTTGTTTTTACATGCTTCCTAGAGGCTCAATCTTTGGGGCTGTTTAAGGACCTTATTCTTTCTTACCACTTTGAGAAGTTATACTCTAAAGGATGTGCTGGTTATAGGAAACTAAGTTATATGAATGTACAATCTTTGCTAGTCTGCTGCAGATTGCTGGTGTGTGGTGACACCAATCACCCACCTCTATTTTTCTTGGTGAAATAGAAATTACTTTAGTTAAAAGTTATAGTTGCTATAAGTAAATGAGAGTGGACTAGGACCAATAGTGGCAGAAAAGTTCAGCTCTTGCTGTGAAGTGACAAGATGTGTTCTTGTTTAGTAAAAGGAAAAGAGGCTAGTTTTGTTCTAAGGTAAAGCGACTGTTCTAGAATAGGAAAGAGGGTGGTGAAGGACAAAACCTGGATATATACAGAAATGTGTAGAAGGTTCACAGGACAGGAATTTTATTTGCTTTTGTTTATAGTGTGTACAAATAATCAATGTGAAAAAGCTATAAAATATGATGAAATCTTAGCAAAGTTTTCTCAGTTTTAATGGGATTGTTTTCTTTCATTTATTGCTTATTGTCTTAGCCTATGGTATGTAATTCTGTGTAATCTGCACAGATTTTGTGTATTTACCATAATAATTTTCTGTGCCTTGTGTTCACTTTATCATGACCTTGATATCATGGTCATGATATCATTTAATGATATCATTAAAAAACAAAACAAAACAAGGGCTCCTCACTTATGGAAGAACTTGGGTTCTTTACAATCTTGGGTTTTTTTTATGTTTGTTTTTAAATGAGTAGGCAAATATTGTTTCTATCTTATATGTTCAAATCTCCTGTTTGTCTATTGGTTTGTTTGGTTTGGGTTTTGGTTTTATTATTTGGTTTTCACAAAATGAATCTTAAACGTAAAAGGAAACAAAATAAAATGAAACTGTTGTGATAGTTTTTGCACCAAAAATTATCTTTGAAATTTCCCAGAAGTCTCCTTACAAATCACAAAGACTGGTCTCCCTTATAAAAGAAAGGTGTAAGAAACAATTAGATTTTTTCACATGTTAATGTCAATGACATTGAAGGGGAAGGAGTTGTCAAATTTGAAGAGATGTCTCTCTTCTTCCAGGTAAAATTTTCACCCCAATATTGTTGTTAATATAAGGAAATTGTATGCTGTAAGGGAAGTTGCTGGAAGAGTGTCATTGCCTGAGCTTTCCCAAGCATGTTTCTGTGTATCAGTGTTCCTGTTACTTTGCCTTGTGATATTGGGCAACAATATTTTCTTATTCTTTGTATCCATGGCTGATAGGAATCTCTTATTGAGTATTCTTACTTCATGGCAGTCTAGTTATTTGCATAGATTCAAAAAAATTTGCTATCCTTTTCCAATACATAATTGGGAACACTAGTTATATGGCCTACTTGTACTCCGGAACATCTTCTTTGAGAATGATGTGCATTTAATCAGCTATGACTAACCACTTTTAAGTTAATTTTATGGAATCAGTTTTTACAAAGACCATTTGGGAAAACTGGCATGGAACCTGGCTTTTGGAGTTCTCAGTCTTAAAATTGAGTAAGGGAGTTTACTTTCAGGCAGGCTCAGGAGCTTAGAATATTAAGGGATCATGCAAAGTTAGGCATTTCCTCAATTTAAGGTGTTATGGGTAAAATTTGATAGGGAGGATTTCTTGGTTTAGCTTTCTAAACTAAAGAGTCTATTAAAAATTTAATCTGAGATTCCTTGTGAAAATTTCCAACAAAGCAAACGTTGAAAGTTCTATGTTGAAAGTTCTAACACTCTTGATGCACCTATGTCAATAATCAAGCTAAATCTACTGAGACCAGCCTTATTTTGTAATCAAGAAAAAATATTTCAGATTATTTTTGACCGAAGAAGAAGAGTAGGGGGAAAAAAACCCACAACCCCCACCCCCAAAACCCCTTGTACTACAATGGGAAAGTATTCATTATCTATATCACACTTTTTTGTACTGACTGTAGCCTTGTTCATTATATTGAACTATTTTGCCCCTCTTTGTTAATTGTAAGTAACAAATAGGCAAACCCTCCCTTTTCCAAAGAGTTTCCATTGACCTTCTCTTTCCTCTGTGGAAAAGCCAGTTTTGCATTCATTTGCAATTCAATTCCTTTATTCCATGTAAATGTGTGTGTTTTTTGACTCTTCTTTTGAACTGGTTATAATATCTGCTCTGTTTCCTCATATAAGAAAAGTCAAAACGTGAACATGTTTATTTTTGTATCTGTATGACAGTCCCAATTCTTTTTCTGAATATTATATTTTAATAGTACTATACAAATGTCAGATGATACTGATCATTATCAACACTCCGGATCTGCTCTTTGTCACTTTGTAAGGACTGTTAATATTAACAGCAATGAAAAATATAAGTGCAAAACAACCTTCATCACTGTGATTATTTAAAGAAGGTTGGATGATTTTTTTACATTAAATTAAATATGTTTTTGGGTGCCTGGGTGGCTCAGTGGGTTAAGCCTCTGCCTTCGGCTCAGGTCATGATCCCAGGGTCCTGGGATCGAGCACAGCATCAGACTCCCTGCTCCACAGGAAGCCTGCTTCTCTCTCTCTCTCTGCCTGCCTCTCTGCCTACTTGTGACCTCTGTCTGTCAAATAAATAAATAAAATCTTTTAAAAAATTAAATATTTTTAGGGGCACCTGGGTGGCTCAGTGGGTTAAGCCTCTGCCTTTGGCTCAGGTCATGATCTCAGGGTCCTGGGATCGAGCCCCGCATTGGGCTCTCTGCTCAGCGGGGTGCCTGCTTCCTCCTCTCTCTCTGTCTGCCTCTCTGCCTACCTATGATCTCTCTCTGTCAAATAAATTTAAAAAAAAATTAAATATTTTTGGGGGAGAGTGAGTTGGAAAAATTCCTTTATTAATTGAAGGAGGGATTTGCTAAGCAGGGACACAGTATATGTCAGCTGCATCTTGTCTTTCCATTTATCCCATTGCCCAGGCCCTCATCCAAATGAATGGAGTGGCCCGTTGGCCTTGCCTCACCTGTCCTGCATGAGTTCTCAAAAATACTGCTACCAGTTCTGACATTTCTTCTGCCAGCTTTTCCTCTACCCTGGGAAGCTCTTCACTGACTTTGCTGATTTAAGTTTGTTCATATTATCTTGGTCCCCATTATGTTTTTATGTCTATGTCATTGCTATTCATATTTTAGTATTGCTTTTGGAAAAATAAGTACCTCTAAAATATAAAAAGGGATACTGAGATCTTTTCAACAAAAGGTACATATTTTGTGAGATATTATGTTATTATTTAATATATAAATCAAGTTTTTGAAATACAGATGCAGTGTACTTACAGACTATCTATTAGTTGTCCCACACCGTGGAAAAGATATAAAGTAATTGACAGTCTTGGTGATGAGATATATTATAACTTTCCAAGCAAACAACTTGGAAAAGTTAGTTAATTATATCTAGATCTTAATATATATTCAGAGGAGATAGAGAAAAGTTAGTTAATTATATCTAGATCTTAATATATATACAGAGGAGATGGAGACACAGAGAGAGACAGAAACAGAGGAGCCACTGTCTTAGGGTTTTGGATGAGAGTGATGTTAGGTGTTTGGACAGGGCTAGGACGGTAAGGTAGTCTGGAATGGTTTTATGGTCCCTGAGGTATTTGAAGGACTGCTTATGAGTTTGGGTGGATTTGTGAATCAGAGACAATAAAAATTAAAGAATGACTCAGTGTCAAGTTGCCAAGGGGTATGCAGGTCTATCTGAGCAGGAGCTGCGTGAGTGGGCGCCTGTCTCAGTTGTGTGCCAGACTGGCCTGGGCAGCTTCTTTGAGCTGTCACATTCATGTAATGAAGGTATACACCTTCATGCACGATTATCTTAAGAATTAGAAATAAATCACTTATATTTCTCATATCTAATTAGAACTTACAAAATAGTAGCAGCTATTATCATTTTTATTGGAAATAACTGTTCTCAGCCATCAGTTATTTTGAAGATGTGTTTGCGTGTGTCTGTGTGTCTGTGCGTGTCTGGGAAGGTCCTTTTCTGTAAAATAGAGCATTTCATTACATTGAGTCACTTCCCATTATCTATATAGAGAAGTTTACGTTATCTTCATCCACGTTGCTTCCTTCTTTGCATCTGTGCTTTTCAGTCTTTGGCCATCATGCTATCTCTCTGGCTACTTGGAAGAAGTCAGTTCCAGAAGTTGGGACCATCTCCTTCAGGAGTGAAAGCTTTGCTGAATGTGTATGATATAAAAGCAAATGTTCTTCTCATGTTCTCTTAGGATATATGAGCTATGGGCATCAGGAGGGAGATCTACCAGCAGTCAGCTCCACTGTTGCTGAGACCAGGGTTGACCGTTCCTTTAGTTTTTTTGGGATACATATACTTAAAATCACTGTTTTGAAATAAGATCATAGATCATTCATGACCCCCATTCTGAACATCATTCTCTCTTTAGTTCTGAGTCTGTGTCCCGCCACAGCAGCAGGATGAAGTCTGAGGTATGAGAGGTATGAGAAGTGATAGAAGCTGGGGATGAGAGCTGAGTATGAGGACGAACATCCTCTCTCCAGTCATCCTGATGGAAGAAATTCAGTCCTGAGGAGTTGGAGTATGAATGAGCATGAGCTCTATAACTGTCACTTCTTTCTCTTATAATTTCAGTAATAGAGGACTCATTTAACTAAAAGTGAAATTCTGTATTTTTAAAATACAAAATGAGGAAAAGTTCTCACTGAATTATATTTGTCAACTCTGGAAGGGGGGATTGGAGCAGTGACCAGCAGAGTGTGTTTTCTTTTCTTTTTCTTTTTCTTTTTAATTTTTTAAAAGATTTTATTTATTTATTTGACACAGAGAGACAACGAGAGAGGTACCCTAGAGTGTGTTTTCTATATTAAAAATGAAACTCCCCAACTTTGACCTCTTTATTGAGAATGTAGCCATATTGCCAAGTAAAAATTATAAAGTCCATTCCATTTCCAAGACACCTGGTATAAGAAAAATATCATAGAACCACCTGGTGGTGGTTCATAGCCACACCTGGGTGGCTCAGTTTGTTAAGCGTCTGCCTTCAGCTTAGGTCAGGATCTCAGGGTCCTGGGATTGAGCCCTGCATAGGGCTCCTTGCTCAGTGGGGAGTCTCTTTCTCCCTCTGCCCTTCCCCTGCTCATGTCCTCTCTCCTGCCTCTTTCTGCCTCTCTCTCTCTTTCAAATAATTAAAATCTTAAAGAAGAAGAAGAAGAAGAAGAAGAAGAAGAAGAAGAAGAAGAAGAAGAAGAAGAAGAAGAAGAAAGAAGAAGAAACACATTTAAACCAGGAGGAAACCATAGGAATAATGTTACTTACTGTATTAATGAGGAGAAAACTTCCTCAAATCGCAGCTCTGGTTGGAAGCAGAGGCATGATTGCAATGATTTCCTCTCAATTGTATTTCTCACTGTATGTAGAGCTTAGATGTCACTTAATCATGCATGCCTTATATGAAAATCTTGATGCCCAGTTCAAACTGGCAGTATTACTGATAACATAGTTTTCAGTGATCCTGTAAACTCCTACAAAGACTACAGTCTTGGTGTTTTCATACCCCATAGGATCTAGTCGAGTCTCCTGCACCCAGTCAGTGCATTTGAAGAAAGACTGATGTCAGGAAGCAGGGAGAAGTCGCCCCAAATTACTTGCTTTTGGATGAAGATGTGAGAATCAGCAGATCCTTAATCTTGAAGCATTCAGTGGCTACTCTAAACCTGATATTGGTGTGTGGAGGGGAGTGAATTTGAAAATATACTTTAAAACAAGTATAAACAAGAGGGAGTGAATTCAGAGAATTGACTTTAATCCTAACATCAAAAGGACATCTGCGGAATGAAGCTTTCTATTAAATAATGAAACTCAAAATAAAAATAAATAAGTTGGCCTGAATATACTTGCCAACAGAAGCTGCTGAAACTTCCACACCTCTTACAGAGATTAATCCTTTCCTACAGGCCAAAATCTAATTATAAACCATTCTAATTAGTTAGGCAGCAGAACTGCTGTTCCTTTTTGAGGAAAAAGTCTAGGAAGAAATGCTACTACTGCATGAGCCCTCTAGAACAAGGCCGAAAGAATTTAGGTGTGAACCCATGTCAGTTGTCCCATACCAGGAAGCTTATTCTCTCCCACCAGTGGGTTGCTGTCTATATATTTTTATGGGGCATCTGCAGTTTATTTTGCTGCTTTAAGTTCACCATAGCTTCAGTCTCACTGCAGCAAGCCTTTAAACCCAAAATAAGCATTATGTAAAATATTATTTTGACTTTACATTAAATGGATCTTCAAAACTTTCAAGTGCTCTAGGGCAAAAAAGAAGAAAATCTTCTAGGGAAAAGCCTTAATATTCCAGATATAATGAGTTTGTTTTACATTATCTTGCTTATTTTTTTTTTCCTCCAGACTATTTTCACTTGGGTTCTTTTCATATCCCAGTTAGCAAAGGAATTGACCAGAACTAAGAACAGCCCTAGAGCGGTAGGGAAAATTCCGCTGTGCTTGTCAGATACTGTCTGACCACTGATTACTGCCTCAGGGGAATTTGTTTCCTTTATAAACTTTTTGGTGGGTTCTCATCACCAGGGAAACAGTTTTTTTTTTTTTTCTTTCTCGAGAAAACTCATGAGAAAAGCATGAGCTTCTTAATTTTCTTCTTATTTTAAATCTTGGGTTTGTATGCTTTTTAAAACATGAGATAAAAAATAGTTCTCTCCATAACACTGAAATCAGGGAAACGTTACAATAATTGGTGAGACAAATATACTCTACCTGGGAATCCTCAGAGGTCTATCTGAATCAGGCTAGATAAGTACAACGGGAATTTGTCCCTTTCCTTACTTTTTACCTATTGAAAATATGCAAATTAATCAATTCTATACTATGGTGAAAGCTTGGGATTAAATACGTTGTATTCGTTAAAGTACTATCAGGAAGAAGAATTCACCCCGGTTCAAATGAAAGTAATGTAGGGTTTTTTACAGAAGTGTATGCAGGTTTAGGAGGGCAAAGAGAAAATAGTAAGGCACTCAGATATTCTAGTCATATTGAACTTCCCATTTCTTCCTCCTGAGCCCCAAATATTTCAGTGGTTACTTTTGAAGTCAGGTGCTTCTATGGCTCTGGACTTGGACCTCTGTATTTTGTCCCAGTCTACCCAAAATAACCTTCATCCCAGTCTCCATCTTGAGACTCCTACGTCCTCCTTAGAGGATCAACTCAAAATGTTTGTCTATATTTGTGACTCCTATCTCTATGAGAATTAATCATTTTCTTAGCTAGAATATGAATTATTTTAAGGGTAGGAGGATGGTGTACTCATATTATGCTGTATATAGAGTCAAATAACAAGTATTCTGAATTGTGACTTGGAATGCTGGCTGTCATTTATGTCAATTACTGATATTTGCAGTTCTCCTAAAGACACAGTGGGATTGTGTTTCCCTGCCCTTTAAAGCTGGGCATGGACATGGTATTTGCTCTGGTCAATGGAATGTGATGGTAAATGATGCATTTTATATCGAAGTAGAAACCTTTAGAACTAGTGCACAATTCTGCACATTTCTTTTCAATCCAAGATGTTCTAGATGTTGGAGCTCCATTGGTCTGTCCTCTAGTAGAGCCTCCCACTGACCCAAGATGGACACGTTAGGTAAGTGACGGGAGAAAAAAGTTATTTTACATCACTGTAGTCGTGGGTTGTTTATGAAAGTTATGTATCTTGTTATGATGAACACAAGAATTTTAAGCAATACCATTGTTATATACTGAATGTTTGTGTCCATGCAAGCTTCATATGTTGCAATCCTATTTCTCCCTATGATTAGGATTATTAGGAAATAAGGTCTCTGGAAGGTAAATAAGTAATAAGGGTAGGACCTTCTTATAAAAAGAGATATGAAAACTTGGTACCACTCTCTCTGTGTTCTCTGCCATGTGGGGATATAAAGAGAAGATAGCCATCTACAAAACAGAAAGGTTATTCTCAACCAGAACCCAACCATGCTGGCACCCTGATTTTAGACTTCCAGTCTCCAGAATGGTGAGAAATATATTTCTCTTGTTGATAAGCCACCCAGTCTATGATAATTCATTATAGCAGCCCAAACACACCAAGACTACCCCTACCCAGTCTGATGGAACATTTTAAAATCTCATTGCCTGAAAAGGAAAAGAGAAACCAAAAAACAAAACAAAACAAGTATCATCAAACAATGTCCTCTAAAATCATGAACAAAAGCAGCAAATAGAAGAATGTTAGTAGGTAAATTCTTCAAGGGATTTATTAGGAAGAAGAAATATATCAGCGTGAACAAAAATATGGCTGTGCTTTAGTGTAACATGGGTAGAAAGAGGAGGATGTGGGCCATGACAGAACTTATTTGCCTCCAGTAGAAGTTTTGAGATGAAGAACAGTTCTGGAAATATAAACGCATAAGTAAAGCTGGCTCAGATTATCAAGTGAACAGAGTTCATAAAATTCTAGCATCAAAGGATTGAGAAGATCTTCAAAGGTTACTTGGTTCATTCACCTCCTTTCAAGTAGGATCACACCAAAACCATCCCAGAAAAATGAGAAGATATTCTATTTTTAAAGCTTTCTATAGAAAGAGATTTTCTCTGACAGAACTGTTTTTCAGCTAGTGTTAAAATCTCTATTCTGAATGATATGCCTCACTCGCATTCAGGACACTTAATATAACACTCACCATCTGTATTAGTTTCCTAGGGCTGCCATAACAAATTACCACAAACTGGGTGGCTTTAAACACAGAGATTTATTCTGTTAACGGTTCTGGAGGCTGGAAGTCTGAAATTAAAATGTCAGTAGGGTCATGCTCCCTCTGAAAGCTCTAGTGAAGAATCTTTCTTTGCATCTTCCTAGCTTCTGGTGGTTCCCAGAAATCCTTGGCTTCCTTGTCTTATGGGGGCATCATTTCAATTTCTGCTTCCACTGTCAAGTGGTTTTCTTTCTTTCATGTGTCTCAGTGTGTCGTCTTCTCTTATAAAGACACCAGTCATTGGATTTACGGCCCATAATAAGGCAGTGTGAACTCATCCTAAATTAACTAATTACAACTGCAAAGATGTTGAGGTTTCGAATAGACATAAATTTCTTACAGCTAATATTCAACATACTCTAGCATACTTTGTGCTACTTAACCTGAAGCTGAAAATATCAATGATTTTTGAAAAAATCGCATCCATAGTTGATCTTTCTTGCAGTCAATATGAATTTTATAGCATGTAATAGAGATGATTTTCATTTAATTACTTTTCTTGGTGGTTTAAATTAATGCAAGATCATTTTCAAATGTCAGCATGAACTTATCCATTGTACCAGTTTTTGGTGGGAGGAGAGAAGTCAGCCTAAGCTCCAGGAATTGAATTTGGGAAAGGAATAATTTAGTCATACTAGTTGATTGAATGAAGTGAACATTGAGACACAGTAAGTCAAGTTGTGTCATGGCCTAATCTGTAGTGTGGAGTTCTGATGGATAAAATAATGCAAAAGATATACAGAGAGGCAAAGCAAGACATGCTGAAGTAATCAGGAAGATTTTAGGGAGGAAAAGAGGACATAAAGTGTTGATAAAATTTCATGAAAGAACATCTATGATACTCAGTTGGGGAACTACATGGTAGAGCAGTAGAATCGGTAGAGCTGTGGCCATCAGTAGAATTGACTCGATGCAGAGGTCTAGCCATAAAAGAATACTTGTGAAGAGAATAGCTGAGCTTTGGTTTTTAAAAGTGAATCAGGGCCAGCATGGGTAAGAATTTCAATGTCAAATTAACCTCAAGCTTCATCCTGTAGGTATTGGCGGGGCCCTGGAAGTATGTGAGCCAGAGAGATAGGTAGATGATGTTAAGGGAAGCTGAACCTGGGGATAAAGTGGAGGTAATATTTTAGGTATGGGAGTCCAAAGATTGTTGTAATAGTCCTGAAGAATTACAAAGGCTTGTTCCACAATGAGTACTAATGGGAGGTAATAATATGTCTGTTACAACAAAAATTATTTGCTCCATGGAAGATATTCCACTGAGGGGATTTATGTTGTTTCTAGTAAGGTCTACAGAGAAAACACACTTTCCTTTCTGTATATCCCTTCATTCCTCGGGATATAAGATCATCACTATCACCCCCAATGTGTGAAGTCTGTTGCTTTGGCTCCACTCCACTTAACATGAGTTTCATTTAAAAGAATAAAGAGAAGTACATTCTTGGCCTTCAGTGTTGAAAAAATCTCCTTATTCAGCAAAAGATAATGTAAGGTTGCCCTGTTAACTCAACCTTGCAGAAAACATTCCTGTTAGTTGGTGTGAGCTTTGTTCCTTTCACCTCAGGCAGGTGGTAAAGGCATTTTGCAGAGGAGGGATCCAATTTAGGTTAAGCACCAAAATAGGGAAATGGCCTGGCTCAGCTTAGTGGGGAAAGATTGGACTGCTGAAGTATATCTAAGTTCACCTCTTTGAGCCATGTTTCAGTGCAGCTCTTGGGAGAATAAAAATGGGGAGAAAAGTTGACTGTGTTCTTTTCAACTTCTTTTCACCGGCTTTGCCCTAATGTTCTAGGGCTTGAACATTCCAGTAAATGTCTTATTCCAGCTAGACATTGTTTCCTCTGGGCTGTCTCACTGACATTCCTTCTAGAAGTGTCGCTGCTCTTCATTCCAGGGGCATGTGCACATTAACAAGGTCTTCTTGGAGGTTGAAACTTTCATAAGACACAAAAAGATGGTTTTCAAGTGGTGAAATTCAAGATCTCAGAGTGTGGAATCATACACATGCACACATACACACACACAGAGATAAGACTAAACATATCTAAATAATAAAGTTTAGCATCAAGTGTTTTCTTGACTTCTTAATATTGACTGAGATGTCAATATTCTTATTAATTGGATTCACTCAAATTGTGGCATGTGACTGTAGTTCATTTTGACAGGTATATACTATTCCATAGTGTTATTATTCAACAAATTACACGACTTTTCTTTTGTTAATGAGAATTTTTGCAAGTATTCCCCTTCCCTCCCCAGATTTGTACTCATATAAATGGTGTAGCTATGAGCATTCTGTTGTGTATCTTCTGGTGATCCTGTGTAAGTGTTTTCTGCTGGGAATGTACCAAGGAGTCAAATTGCTAGCGTTATAGGTTATTGGAATGTTCAATATTATATGATAATATCAAACTGTGTTCCAGACCGGTTGTGCTAGTTTATATTTCCACTAGCAGTGTTTAAAAGATCCTACTGGAGGCGTCTGGGTGTCTCAGTCCTTAAGCATCTGCCTTCGGCTCAGGTCATGATCCCAGGGTTCCGGGATAGAGCCCCACACCATGCTCCCTACTCAGCAGAAAGCCTGCTTCTCCCTCTCCCACTCCGGCTGCTTGTGTTCCCTCTCCAGCTGTGTCTCTGTCAAATAAATAAATCTTTAAAAAAAAATTTAAAAAAAGATAAAAGATCTTATTGATGTTTCAACATTTGGTAATATAGACACTAATATTTGCCAATCAAATGGCATTAAATATAACCCTGCTTTGGGTTTCATTTACATTACTCTCACTACTAAAGTATTTGAGTGTCTCTTCATATGACCATACGTGTTTCCTCTACTGTCCCTACTTTCTAATGGGTGTGTCGAATTGTCTCTATGTCTAGTTCTCTACCTTAGTTCATTTTGTCTGGGTTACAAAAGGCTGGGAGCTCATTTTCATTTCTTTGGATTTTCCCAAATGGTGTCCACAAAAGTCTTGCCAGCAGCAGTTTCCTCCATAAGATGAATGGCTTCTGTGACTTCCTGTGTCTTCTCAATTGGAAAGCCTATAGAAAGAATTAAGAGTTAATATGATGCTATGCTGGTCACTGAACAAGAATAAATACACCCTGCCTAATTCTTGCTTTTTAGGAACCTGGAATCTTGAATAGTCACATTGATTAAATCTCTCACTATTTCCCCTATCATTTGCTGGTTTACTGGCTACTTCCAAGTTTTGTTTATTCTGGCCAAAATGGAGGTGTAGTATAATTTTCATGTATAACACTCAAAAAATTGAGACAACGTTAACATGTATTTTAAACATGCTAATAATAATTTTGTTTTTAAGAATAAAGAAATGGAGGAAAATAGTAATCTGCCATGTTAAAAATGGTCATTTCTCCAGGAAAACTTTCCAACTGCCCATTTGACTTTGTGTCTCATATACAGGCCCAGTCTGACCACTTTTCCTATCATAGTGACTGAAGATGTATACCACAATCAAGATTCTAGAATTATACTTCAATTTGAGGTTTTTCAGAATCTAACTTCAAAGCTATTCAGAAGAAGAGCTTTGTGGGTTACTCAACTTCAAAGCGTATTTGAGATTATTTAACATTATTAAACAGAGCAATCTAAGAGACAAAGACACAGGCAAAAGTCAAAGCAGTTTTAAAGGCATCGTACATCATTGTCTTTGTTATTACTTTTCCTCCCAACTGACTAAAGGCGGTCACCCATTCCAATTGCTCCCCAAGAGCGTTCTATGGGGTGTGTTATGTGTTATGTGTGAGAGAAAAAGTGTTTTGTACTCACAACTTGGCCTTATCATTTCCTTAGATTTCTTTGCTTTATCTTAAATGTTCCCTGATGCATCTATCTCCAGGATATTGACTAAGCATATGCATTCCTCTTTAAACAAATACAATAGCCTATTTCCAAAAGTCATACCATGAGACACAGCTGTCACAACATCTGACAAATACCCATAGTCAAGGATACGACCTAGCAAATCTATATGCACTCTCTCATTTTTCTCATATTTTAACATTTATCTCTCCTTCATTCAGTAGCATTTGTCAACCTGCCTCTATCCATGGCAACCCTTCCTATTTTAATGTTCTCACTCTTATCCACAAACTAAATTTACATTTCTTGCTGTTATAAATTTTATTTTGTTGAGAAACATTACTTCAGGAAGCTCAGTGAACTCCTCATGGCAAGACTTTCAGAAGGAAAAAGCCCTCCCTTTATAGACCAGAAAGAGGAGAACAAATAAAAACAAACAAACAAAACAATTAAGGTAAGATTTTACATCAGTTTATGAAATTGCTCTGCCTATTCTCATCTACCTATCGAAGGACATTGGTAGAGGATTAGGGATGTCATTGAGCTGAGTCTAATGCTGAGTCTAATTCTGCAAAAGTGTTTGAGGTCGAGGCACCTGGGTGGCTCAGTTGGTTAAGTGTCTGCATTCAGCTCAGGTCATGATCTCCAGGTCCTGGGATCCAGCCCCAAGTTGGGCTCCCAGCTCAGCAGGGAGTCTGTTTCTCCCTCTCCCTTGGTCTCTTCTCCTGCTTGTGCTCTCTGTCTCTTTCTCTCTCAAACGAATAAATAAAATCTTTTCCAAAAAAAGTGTTTGAGGTGTTGTGAATTTGTTTATTGCAGGTGGAACATAAACATATAGATACAGTATGATATTCAAATATATATATGCGCCTGGGTGACTCAGTCATTTAAGCGTCCAACTCTTAATTTCAGCTCAGGCCATGATCTCAGGGTTGTGAGATTGAGCCTGCTTGGGATTCTCTCTCCCTCTTCCTTTGCCTCTCTCCTTCTCATATACTCTCTCTCTCTCTCTCTCTCAAAAATAAAATAAAATAAAATGAAATTAAATTAAAAAAATTATACACACACATATAGTTAAATGTTATATAGATAGTTAAGGGGCATCTGGGTGGCTCAGTGGATTAAAGCCTCTGCCTTCAGCTCGGGTCATGGTCTTGGGGTCCTGGGATCCTTGGGATCCCCACATCGGGCTCTCTGCTCAGCGGGAAGCTTGCTTCCTCCCCTCTCTCTCTCTGCCTGCCTCTCTGCCTACTTGTGACCTCTGTCTGAAAATAAATAAAATCTTTTTTTTAAAAAAAGGTTTATATAGTTAAATGTGTTTCATTTTCTATGCATTTTCTTCAGTTAGTTAAAGTTATAGAAATCTACAGGAACAAAGATGTTACAAGATCATTTGCCCACAAGTATTATTTGATAAGCAGGGTGACCACATAATTTATTTTCCCAAGAGTGGACACTTTTGACGATGAAAAAGGTTTTCATTAATAATTAGAGAGTTACAGGGGCACCTGGATTGTTCAGTGGGTTGAAGCCTCTGCCTTCAGCTCGGGTCATGGTTGCGGGGTCCTGGGATTTAGCCCCACGTTGGGCTCTCTGCTCAGTGGGGAGCCTGCTTCTCCCCTCTCTCTCTGCCTGCCTCTCTGCCTACTTGTGATCTCTGTCAAATAAATAAATAAAATCTAAAAAAAATAATTAGAGAGTGACAACAGGCATGAACAGGGACTATGACAGACAAAGAGGGTAGATGGTCACCCTAATCTTAAGGCATACCAAAGTTAAGTGGCTTTGTCACATGCCTTGCAAGTGCCACACAACACCAGAAACCAGGTTTCTTAGTGTCTCATTAGGAACGCATTGGAAGAAATGAGTTAGCTGCAATTTGAAAATGTGCACTGATCATTTTGCCCAAGGTCTGAAGATGAGTCACATTAAACCACTGACCTAGAATAATGGGATTAATCTTGCAACTGCATTCTCCCAACTTCTCACTGGACTTAGGATGGTAAAGGATTCTGACAGCATGGCTTCCCTTTGGGCAAACCAAACCAGGCTGACATGATCCACTCTGATTTGGCCAACTTGTCAGTGAGAGGCAGGATGAACCTCTCTACATATGTACTCCTCTTGCCATCTCCCTGGGTGCATGGTGGTTGTGTCCTGGACCAGAAACAGGGAGGAGTGATCAGTTAAGGTGATTTTTCACCCACCATTATTTCTGCTGCCATATTTATCACTGTAGTATATGAAAGGCACCCCTGTTATTCTTGCTCCTTTTGCCTTTAGTTTGCCATAAGCTGAATAATCTATTGGGTACCAGAAATATGTTAGGGGATTTCACATACATCACTGTAATTTACTGTGTTTCAAGATTTGAATATTTTCTCTAATAAAATGAATCAAATGAATTTCTGCATCTTATAGGCTTCCTACTACACTATGGGTCTTAAGGTTCCATGGGAAGCCCTCTGTAGGACTCTTCCTGCCAGTTTTCTCATAGTCATGAAAGACTTACAATCTTACAAGATTTCTGGTTCAGAGATAACTCCTGTTAAATACCCACCTTTACTCATCAAAAGAAGCAAAGAGAAAGGTAATTCCTGCCATACTTTAGTACCCATATTTTAGAAGAGTGAAGACACATTTGGATTTTCGTAGATGTATTTTACCAAAGAAAATTTGTGGAGAAAGAGTCCAAGATGAGTCTTTGGTTCATATTGACAAAATCTGTTGAAGAAGGCACTTGGGTGGCACAGTTGTTAAGCATCTGCCTTCAGCTGAGGTCCTGATCTGGTCCTGGGATCAAGCCCTGCATCAGGCTCCCTGCTCAGCAGAAGCCTGCTTCTCTCTCTCCCACTCCCCCCACTTGTGTTCCCTCTCTTCCAATCTCTCTTTATGTCAAATACATAAATAAAATATTTTTTAAAATATTTTTAAAATTTCCTGAAGAGTTAAATGAGGAGGACTTCCCTAGTCCTAATAGGTATCTTGTCCCCAAAAGGGTAAAATTTTTGAGAAGGAATAACTGAAGGACATAAGTGACCATATTATAAGGAGGAGGCAGGTTGCAGCATAACACAATTCAAAGATTGTCTTTTCAAAGTTTCAAGTAGCAAGAAGGAGATCAAAATTTTTCGTGGAGAAAATGATATTTAAGGTAGGATTTGAAGAGAGAGGTAAAGTTCTTACTTAGACAAATAGAAGATGGCAAATCATTTTTCTGGGCAGGAAAAAATAGCATGAGTTACAGCATGAAAACAGGAAAAATATAAAGGATTATGATCAGGGAATAAGCAAAATCAACCCTTACTGGAATTTGGAGGCAAAAGGTAAATTGTGCACGATTAATGGTAACCCAGATTACTTATAAATCTCTTCTCAAGAGAAATAAAAAAGACACATCCTAGTAGCTTCAAAACAAATACTACTTTTTAATAAAAGGCAACTTCTAAGATATTAGATTTTTTTTTTTAAAGCTGTGTTAGAGACGTTATTTCATTTAATTTCCATAACATATCTGGTAAGTCCATTATTTCCACTCTGTGGGTTGGATTGCTGAAATAAACAGAAGTTCCTTGCTAAACTGATGGGGCAGGCAGTGCCCTGTCCTTCCTTCCGTCTCCCACTAGAAGCAAAGTGCTTGGTCAAAGAGCTATACTCTTCTACATGCGGGAGGCTTGCTTTCCTGTTGAGATTTCATTTGGGTTTTGAAAGTGGGACAATGTTTTTGTCAGGAAACTTCAGTGGATTAAGCCACTGCTTCAACCATGTTAATAAGGCTGCTGCAATCCAACTGTGAGCAGAACCTTGCCAACTCCAAACTGCTGCTGCCCAGCGATCTCAACAGTCCACCTGCCGTGCACCTAGCATTTCAATCCCAACTCCTGGGCCCAATAGACTGAATATTGGCTCTGGCTGCTGGCCTTGGCCTCTTATACACTGAGGCTGCTGCCTACAGTCCTCATCACCTTCTTCAGGCTCAGCTTCCAGTCCCCTAATGCAACTGACCAGTTTCTGGGCTGGCAGAGACCATTGTGCAGATGGGGTCAGTGCGAATGTCCAAGTGACAAATCAAAGAAAATGTAGATGAGAAAGCAAGGTGTAGACCAGACCCTGGATCCAAATATGATGGGGGGTTTAGAGAGATTAAACCTGCTAATTAGTGACCTTGGAACCACGGTCATTGGCTAAATAATAAATAAAAATTTAGCTGAGTTGCTTTTACTAGCAAATTCAATTCAGGGACTATGAAAATGTAATGGATTCAGCTAGTTTTAATTCCTGAAGGTCATATGAAGGTGTATGAAATAGTAGGGCCATATATTATTTGCATATGTTTAACATGTAATTTATACTCGTCTGTTTAGAGTCTTTACTTTGCTCTCAGCCTCTTCTTATTTTTGTTTTTACTTTTTTAAAAAATATATATTTATTTATTTTTGAGGTGGGGAGAGGCAGAGGGAGAGAATCTCTAGTGGACTCCCTGCGGAGTGCAGACCTGATGCAAGCCTTGATCTTACCACCCTGAGATCATGACCTAGGCCCAAATCAAAAAGTCAGGCTCTTAACCAACTGTGCCACCCAGGTGCTCCTCTTTTTATTATTTTTTTAAATTTCAGTTTATTTAGTCTCTTTTTAATTGAAAATTTCTTTAACTTTTTTTCTTTTGGAATGATCTTGTTTATCTCTTCCCAAACTTTGTTCCTCGCCCCACAACCCCAAGTCTTAACAGAAATACTCTGGTGGAAACTTGTTTAGTGGAATTAGCATATACACATTTAATTTAATTTAAGTCTAATAGGCTTAAATTAGTAAGTCCTATAAGTGTTCTGAGCTCTCTAAATTTCCCCTTCCCCATTCTATTCAGGCAACATCCACAAAAGGACACACCAGTCCCCCAGAGTGGGAAATATGCAACTTTTGCTGCAGGAACCTCTAAGCTTAAGAGGCAATTCCCCATGTTTTAGACAAGTGAATGAACCTCTTTGTGTTTTCCTTGCCCTGATAATCTCATGGGAGAAACACCTACTGTCTTATGGTCCTTACATGGTGGTGATTACTAGGATCAATTAAGATAGGGTGTACAGACACACATGGTGAATACTGGACCTGTCATTATTCAATTTTTTGACATTTTGTTCATATGGAATTTGGCATTGATTTATATTTTTGAAAAATATTACATTAGAATACATATCTATCTTAATCACTGAGTTTTTCATGTCTCCTGCATTTTGTTCCTAACACGAATGCCTCACTTGCCTCACTCTGGTCCTCCATAGCAAGCACTTGTATGGTGGGAGAGCAGTAGGTTTCAGCCAACCAGATACCGCTAAAGAGAGCCACTGAGTGTGCTGGATATCTTCAACAGATAAGAAGAAACACTGGCACCCCAGGACAGTTAGAGAAAACTGCCGTCCTTAAGATATTCTTAATGCTGAATCCCTTTCCAGAAGAAATGACTGCTTCTGATCTCTCACTTCCAATGAGGAAGAAGTACCAATGTTTTAGCCTAGCTTCCAAAATGCACTACAGTATCCCCTCCTAGCACCCATCCAGTGTTCTTAAAACCTCAATCGATCTGTCCATTCAGCTGACCCTCACTACTGCTAAGACATCCCACTCTTATTTCAGATGCCAAGTTCATGACTACCTGTTATTCTTTCCTAGAATTTATTGTTTCTATTGAGTAGAAAAAAATACTTACCAGTGTATCAATTTCAATGGAATCTTTACTTCTCTGTTAGATCTTCCCAGCTGATTCCAGTTCAAAATGACTTCCCTTCCTAGTATCCACAGTGAGGACTGCTTAATAGGATAGGAGCTATGAACGTCCATTTTCTGTTGCTGCTTAACTGTTTATATGTCCTGCTTTATTTTTTTCTCCAACCAGATGGTAAAATCCCAAAGAGCAGAGTTTTCTTAGGTTTTACTTCCTCACTATGAATTTTTACACACACACTCATTCACACACATTTTCTGTCTTTATGAGGGTCTATAATACTCTCATGTATTTCAAACTGTCATTCATACTACATAATTTATCTCTTTAAGCATTTAATTTAGGATATGGCTATATCTTGTCCTAAAATATTTCTAGTAGTTTCTCGTGAATTAGTTTAGTTCCCTAACTTGATTATTAGTTCCTCTGTGGTAGGCATTCTTTTTTCTTCTCTTTGGTCATCTTTAGTAACTCCCAAAGACCACAGGATTTTCTGGCAATGTATAGCTCAAACCCTTGAGGAATAAATACATAGCTCTGGTTGGAGTAGAAAACAAAACAAAAACAAAAGAAACTATCATCAGCTTTTCTGTGATTCAAAATTGCTCCATATTTCAGGAATTTACTTTTTAACACTGATTACTTGTTTAGGATATTTACTTTCAGTACAAACTTTTCTGAATTGTCTAGATAGTTGCTAAATGACTTTCATAGTTGAAACAATGCTCTTGCATAGAGACAAAAGAAAATGACAGAAAACTTTAGAAACATAAGTATTTCCTTTTCATATTGTATTTACAAACTCACAGGAACGCTTCTGAAATTCAATAACACTCCTAACAAAAGTCATCTTGTAAGCTGTGGCCATTTTTGCCAAAAGTTAGCCCAGACAGAAAGACATGGGCTTGGAGTCTATTGATAAGGTTCATCTGTAATTAAACTTCACAAAATATAAGTTCCTCTCAAACTAAAGTAGGAGCTCAACCAACAGATCAATACAGGAGTTGCAGTGTTAGTAGTCAACTTATTAAGCCTAGCATGGTTGCCTGGCCTTATTTGTACCTGTTTAGCTCCAGTTTTCTTACAAGTAGTTTTTTTCTGACTCTGTAACTTGCTGTGGAATCATTCTTCCAGACAAGAAATATGATTTCCTAAATTTAGTTGAGTGACCTTACTTTGATACCAAATATGAAGGGAAAAGGACCCTTAAAGAGAAATGCCTAGGCTGACATTTTACCTCCGAAGTTGCACTGGATCATCTTAAAGAATGCAGTTTTTGGAAAGAATGTCCAATGGAAAAAAGATAGCCTCTTCAATAAATGGTGCTGGGAAAATTGGACAGCCACATGCAGAAAAATGAAATTGGACCACTTCCTTATACCACACACGAAAATAGACTCCAAATGGATGAAGGACCGCAATGTGAGAAAGGAATCCATCAAAATCCTTGAGGAGAATGCAGGCAGCAACCTCTTCGACCTCAGCCGTAGCAACATCTTCCTAGGAACAACGGCAAAGGCAAGGGAAGCAAGGGCAAAAATGAACTATTGGGATTTCATCAAGATCAAAAGCTTTTGCACAGCAAAGGAAACAGTTAACAAAACCAAAAGACAACTGACAGAATGGGAGAAGATATTTGCAAACGACATATCAGATAAAGGGCTAGTATCCAAAATCTATAAGGAACTTAGCAAACTCAACACCCAAAGAACAAACAATCCAATCAAGAAATGGGCAGAGGACATGAACAGACATTTCTGCAAAGAAGACATCCAGATGGCCAACAGACACATGAAAAAGTGCTCCACGTCACTCGGCATCAGGGAAATACAAATCAAAACCACAATGAGATATCACCTCACACCAGTCAGAATGGCTAAAATTAACAAGTCAGGAAATGACAGATGCTGGCGAGGATGCAGAGAAAGGGGAACACTCCTCCACTGTTGGTGGGAATGCAAGCTGGTGCAACCACTCTGGAAAACAGCATGGAGCTTCCTCAAAATGTTGAAAATAGAACTACCCTATGACCCAGCAATTGCCCTACTGGGTATTTACCCTAAAGATACAGACGTAGTGATCCGAAGGGGCACGTGTACCCGAATGTTTATAGCAGCAATGTCTACAATAGCCAAACTATGGAAAGAACCTAGATGTCCATCAACAGATGAATGGATAAAGAAGAAGTGGTATATATACACAATGGAATACTATGCAGCCATCAAAAGAAATGAAATCTTGCCATTTGTGACGACGTGGATGGAACTAGAGCATATCATGCTTAGTGAAATAAGTCAATCAGAGAAAGACAACTATCATATGATCTCCCTGATATGAGGACATGGAGAAGCAACATGGGGGGTTAGGGGGATAGGAGAAGAATAAATGAAACAAGATGGGATTGGGAGGGAGACAAACCATAAATGACTCTTAATCTCACAAAACAAACTGGGGGTTGCTGGGGGGAGTTGGGATTGGGAGAGGGGGAGGGGGCTATGGACATTGGGGAGGGGAGGCGAACCATAAGAGACTATGGACTCTGAAAAACAACCTGAAGGTTTTGAAGGGTCAGGGGTGGGAGGTTGGGGGAACAGGTGGTGGGTAATAGGGAGGGCACGTTTTGCATGGAGCACTGGGTGTTGTGCAAAAACAATGAATACTGTTACGCTGAAAAAAATAAATAAAATGGGAAAAAAATAAAATAAAATAAAAAAGAATGCAGCTTTTATTTGGAGCATCCCTTTTCTCCCCTAGTGGAATTCGTCTTTCATACTGGAGTTCTCCCCTTCGTTTACATTTCCAGCCAAAGTATTAACTGAATCAGGGGTGTACTGGGTGTCCTGGCACATAAGCACCAATTTTTTAAATTTTCAGAATGTTTAAAATCCAGTCATTAAACAGAGCTATTATTAAGAATGAAATTATATTCACTGTACTTAAAAATAGCACATGAAAAACAACAAAAAGAATGCTCGACGCATGTCTTCATATACAGCTTACTCTGTCACAATTATCTATGCTTCTGCCGATAGTTTGTTTATCCTGTCTTTTCTTAAAAAAAAAAAAAAAGATTTATTTGCTTATTTTAGAGAGGGAGCTGGGAGAGGCAAAAGGAGAGGGGGAGTTTCGAGCAGACTCCACACTGAGTGTGAGCCTGATGTGGGCATGGAGCCTGACACAGGGCTCAATCTCACGTCCTGAGAACATGACCTGAGCTGAAACCAAGAGTCAGGGCTTAACTAACTGCACCACCCAGGCACCCCTGTTTATTCTATCTTTATAGTGGAAACGTGGTATCATGGCGCACAAAGACACAGCTTCTCTTTCTGACCCCATATTCAATTGTACCACATTGATGGCTTGAAATTCACGGAAATCAGCAAACACTACAAATTAGGGCTTGATTTATTGCTTTGCCAATTATCTTGACTTAAGAAAGTGATAAAGCAAGAGTTATTAACGCAGATTAAACTTAAAAATGTGTTGTGTTAGTAGCTCTTACATTATGAATAGCACAAAAACTGAGGAAACATTTTTCCAGTATTTGAAATCAATTAAGTAAAAAATGTCATTTTTGAGTAAGTGAAGTTTCTGTATGTCTTCATTATTTTACTTTATTCTTACTTGTAAATAGACACAACATATCAACCCACATTAAGTCCAAACTGTACTCAGTAGTCATTTGCAACCATAAACTGACCTCAGCTATAAGAGATGAGCAAAAATCAAACATTTTAAGAATATCAGTCAGCTATATGGAATGTGTAGTATTGTATATTTTGTTATTATTTATAAATGATGTGCCATATGTTTTTCACTTTTAAAATTTATGACACAAGTGTGTATGTATGTGTGTGCACACATAAGGACACACAGTTTGTATTTTTGGAAGGTAGAAGAACAAAACCAGATAAACCATATGTTTAACATTTACCAGCATGGCTGATAAACTAAAGTGTTATCAGATAATTAAAACTTTTATCTAATAATGATACAAGATGTGGCCCTCTTCCCCCACCCCATCAATGTATTTTGATTGGATTTGTGAATTCTTGATGTCTCAAAGCCTTCACATCCTGAAGGTTTATCAGTGAGATGAGAGTCAGGAAATTTCTATTGTTGGGTGGTAAGATTGGAAACCTTTTTCTATTTCCTTTAATCAAATCTTATAACTTTTGGCTGTCCATATGATGCTTATCTAGTAACAGAGGACTAGACACCAAAGGCATATTTGGTATAAATTCCTATACAAAAAGATATGAGCTTGCATCCCAGCTCAGTTTATAGTTCAGTGTCTACTATCAATAACTTATTTTACTTCTCAGCAAATGCAAAGTCAAGGGATTACACTATTTCAATAGTTTCCAATTGTCACTGCATATCAAAATTACCTACAGAACTGTTCACATCAAATGATTCTTTTCCACTGAACCAGATCTACTAAAACAGAAACTTTAGAAACAGGATCAAGGGACTGGATCATTTTAATGGCCACCAGATGGTTTTCATACCAGATATGGAACCCCTCTACTTCCAAAAGCCTTTCAGATCATACAGTCATAATGGTAAATTGACTAGTAAAGATCTGGGTGCCAGATATTGGTATGTGTGGATCGTCCGTAATTTACCCATTTTCCTGACTCACATCTATTTCTTCTCATAGATGCTTCTGGTGTGTATGGCACACCCTCTAAGTAGTTTTCCTATTCTAAAATTCCACCCACCACAGGATACGTGATCCATATTGCTTAAAAGTAATCAGCTACTTTTAAAGAATCTAAATGTATACGTGTCAATATTTCTAAAATTTCATGTGGGGTACCTGGGTGCCTCAGTTGGTTGAGCAGCTGCCTTCGGCTCAGGTCATGATCCCGGGATCCTGGAATCGAGCCCTGCATCGGGCTCCCTGCTCAGCAAGAAGCCTGCTTCTCCTTATCCCTCTGCCTGCCACTCTGCCTACTTGTGCTTGCTCGTTCTCTGTTGAATAAATAAATAAAATCTTTTTAAAAAATTCAATGCATAATTTCAGAAATTATAACAAATCCTTACTAAAACCAAGATTTGCTGATGCCTAGACACTCACCTGATCAACAGTTTTATAACCACACGAAAAAAAGAAAACTATTCTTTGATAAATTTGTTAGTGTACCCTGGTTAGCTCCTAGTTTTTTTGTTTGTTTGTTTTTGATGTTCAGTCCTGAAAGAGTTCCAATCATTAAAAAAATATATATTATTAACAGCGGTTTCAAAAATATCTCTTCCCTTAGGTCTTATAAACAGAATTCCTCAGTTTTATGTATAGTCATAGTAACAAAGATTTAGAAATTACTTTAAAGTTTGCCCATATACCTCACATAAATTGTCATATATATTTAATTTTTATAACAGTCTGTAGACAAAATGTTATCTCCTGTATGTTTGATGAAAGATAACTGAAGCTCAGAAAATCATTACAGAGAATCAGTTATGGAGATAAACTCAAAGATAGGAAGGTATCCTGGTTCCATGTCATATGCATTTTCATAATTAGGAAGTTATTCTTTTGGAATAAAAACAATAATGTTTGCAATATAGGTTAAATAATAGTTATTCTACATAGCTGTTAACAGTTTCTTTAGAAATTCAATTCCTATATGCTTAACTGGTCTGTTTGGACAACTTTTGGATTTCTTCCATTTGAATTTATATATATCTATCTTGGGAATACTCATTGGTTTACATTTTTTTTCTGACATGGTTGTCTAAAAAGGTAAGGAGAAAGACAAGTACTATTGCTTTTTGCTGTCTCATTGGCTAAAATGCCTGTCGCTTCTTACAAATTGACTGAAATTCCTGCCATCTGCTGCTATAAACCTCATCTAAATGTAAATTAAAATAAATACATTTCTTGAGGAAAAAAAAACTTTAAACACCATAAACCTTGGCTCATTTTGTAGTGGCTTAATGATTTTTCTGCCAACCAAGTTTCCCAGCTTCCAAAGAGATGTCTAATGACATCAGCACACGTGCCCTGGAGAAAACTGTATGAAGTCCAAGCTTCCATTCTCCTGGAATGAAAGATTCAGTGGAAAGATACAATGTCTGCCATTTGAAAGGGGAAGTACCTGAACTTGGAGTATTAAGACAAATTCTAATTGTTGATTAGTTCTTCAAACAGAAAAATGAACGTGACCTATTCCATTCATGCTTTTGGATAGACTGGACTCCACTTTTCTGATTTTTCATTTACTCCTTAAATAAGTATATATGGAACCGCAACTTTTGATGAAGAGTGATTCTATACAGTAGTTTTCAGAAGAAGAGTCTTGCTTCTGAAATGTAAGTCTTTGTCTCCCATCCCTGCTAATGTGTAGTTTCTAATGCACTTTGAAAAAGGCTGATGTCATGACCAAAGGTGAAGTAACAAATTTGAAGATTTTAGAGGGCATGTTAGCAAATATGATTAAAAAAAAAAAAGTAAACTGTATTAGTTCTGTCTCCTTAAACATATAATCAGCTTTGATCTTAAGTGTTGGGTATATCTTGGCTTTGGTAGCCTTTGCCATGAGGACCCGTACCTGAATTTTCTATATAGCTCACAGGTTTCCACTGAAGTTGCTGACTTATATTGAAACCCAATGAACTTGACTCACTCCCTGGCATCTGAATTGGCTAACTACAGCTCCACCTTTGTTGTATTGATTTAAACATAGACTTATAATCTAGAACTAGAACTTCTTCTACTTGTTTAAATATTGTCGCATGTTGATATATTCCTTCAAGAATATAAATTTCTTGCCTTGTGGCACACCTCCATACCATCAATACAAAGACATGGCAGAGTTTATGTCCCCTTCTTGGTTTGATTCAGCTGGAACACATCCTAAGTATAAATGGACACAGAAATTAGGATTATATGATGTTTTTAAATGTCTATTTCCCCAGACTATAATTTCCTCAGGGTCAACTACCATGCCTCGTTTTTGTTCATTACTCTCTATCAGAATTCTTACGTAAGGTCTGTCTAAAACAGGTTTAAAAAATTCTTTAATGTTAAGAAAAATTAGAAGGAAAAAAAGAAAGAGGTCAAAAAAAGAACGCTCAGTCAGTTAAGTGTCCAACTCTTGATCTCAGTTCAGGTCTTGATCTTGGGGTCATAAATTCAAGTCCCATGTTGGACTCCACCCTGGGTGTGAAGCCTACTTTAAAGAGAATCAGACAAAAATTTTGTGATTATGTCATTCATTTAGACTGTGTAGGCAGGGCTAACTCTAAAATTTATATATGTATTTTTAATTTATATTTATAATACATAGGTATTTATTTTCCCTCTCTCAACTATAAGCCAACTATAAGCTAAGCCCATACCTGTCCCCATCAGGATGATCTGCATGTGACAACAAAGAACCCTCAAATCTCAATGGGTCCAAACAACACAGATGTATTTTTCACTTATTCTTCATGTTCCTCAGGATGACTAGAGGTTGTGAAGAGTGTCATTCCCACTTGGAACCAGGCTGATGGAGAAGCCACTATTAGAAACATTGTTATCTCCGTGATAGAGTGAATGAAGAAAAGGTCTGTAGGGTCTCAGTATAACTGAGTGCTTGGGTTTCATTACTCAATGGCTGGAGCCACTCAAATGGCCAGACCAAAACATAAAGTAAGAAATACAATCCTACCATGTACATAAAACAGAGAACTGCATGCATTTGGAAAACATCCTAATGTTTACCAAAACATCTGCTCACACAAAATAGAGAAGATATGCAACAATTTAAAATATAACTTTGGCTTAAATTTTGTCCTGGAATATGCTAATGATGGAAGACAAAATTTTAAACATCTCAAAATAATATTTACTTTTGAATATCTCTATTCCGTGCATATAGATATGAACTGAATCACAACTTAGGTAAATAAGACATCACTCAAATTAAATTTACTTCCCTCCCATTTGGGGGAAAACGCAATCCATAAAATAATCACGCAGAGAGCTAACCTTCTCATGTAGGTCAAGTCCGGGAAATACAAGACTGGGTCTGCGGTAAGAGGAGAAGGTAAGAAATTATCTGTATATGAAGTACAGGAATAAAAGCTTTTTGAAAGACAATGTTATACAGATATTAATGAAATTATTAATGGTTGTGGTTAGAAGCCAGTTAAACTCTTATTGAAAAGAAGGCATTATCCTCTACAATCAGACTTCTTACTATGTTAGGTGTCAGTGTTAATCTCATATTATTTCATAATTCTGACCACCATTATCATAATTGAATAAAAAGAGAGGGCATTTTGCATGTCTGTGTAAATCAGCAAGAACTCCTATTTGGTTAGTGGGGGTGTTGATTCCTACTAAGGAAATATCAAGGGGGAAATCTGCCCTTTCATACAGAAGATCTTTCATCTTTAAAGAGCTAGATCTCCAAGACTATTCTATTTACTCTTTGTTCTTTAAAAAAAAGAAATACAATTTGTTGAGGTGTGACTGACATGCAAAACACTGTACATATTGAATACATACAACTTGATGAGTTTGGAAACAAGTATGTATCTGTGAAACCATCTCCACAATCTATGTCATAAACATATCCATCATCTCCAAAAGTTTCTTATTGTCATCTTAATGATGTGATGATAACATTTGACAAAAGATCAACTTCTTAGCAAAATTTTAAGTTTTAATATAATATTGTTAACTATAGACACTATGCTGTATAGTAGATGTCTAGTTCTTATTCATCTCCTATAACAGAAACTTTGTACTCGACTAATGCCTACCCATTTCCTCTCCACCTAGCAACCACCATTCTATGCAACTGCTTCTGTGAGTTTGACTATTTTAGATTCCTTATGTTAGTGGTATCATATAGCACTTTTCTTTCTGTATCTGGTTTATTTCATTTACCATAATGCCCTCCTGGATCACCCATGTTGTTACAAATGACAGGATATGGTTTTCTTAAAGGTTGAATAGTATTTTGTTGTATGTACGTATTTTTCTATCCATTAATCAACTGATGGACATTTAGGCTGCTTTTATGTCTTGGTTATTGTAAATAATGCTACAATAAACACGATACCGCAAGTATCCCTTTGAGATCCTGATTTCAATTTCTTTAGGTATAGACAGAAGTACTATTTCTGGATTATATGGTAATTCTATTTTTAATTCTTTGAGGGAACTCCATACTATTTTCCATAGTGGGAGCACCGTTTATATCCGCACCAGTAGTCTGTAAGGGTCCCTTTTTACCACATATTTTTCAAAGCTCATTTTTTATTTTTGATAACCTTCCTAACAGGTGTAAGTTGATACCTTATTGTGTTTTTTGTTTGCATTTCACTGATGATTAGTATTGTTGAGACCTTTTATGTACTTGCTGGCCATTTGTATGACTTCTTTAGAGAAACATCTATTTAGCTCTTTTATCCATTTTTCAATTGGGTTTTTTGTTTTGTTTTACCATTTTTTACATTTTGGCTTTTAATATTGTATGAGTTCCTTATATATTTTGGATATTAACCTTTATCAGATATATGGTTTGCAGGTATTTTCTCCCTTTCTGTAGGTTGCCTTTTCACTTTAGTGACTCTTTCCTTTGCTGTGCAGAAGCTTTTTAGTTTGATGTAGTCCCACTTGTCTATTTTTGCTTTTGTTGCCTGTGCTTTTGATGCCATGTGCAAGAAATTATTGCCAAGGCCGATATCAAAAAACTTTCCTTATATTTTGTTCTAGGAATGTCACAGCTTCAGGACTTATACTTAACTCATTAATCTATTTAGAGTTAGCTTTTGCATATGGTGTAAGATAAGGTATATCTATAGCTTTATATCTATAATCTATATATAAACTCATTCCATATATAATAATTAGCTGAAAGTGGATTCTAGACATAAATATAAAAGCTAAACCACAAGGATTTTAGAAGAAAACTGAAGAAACTATTTTCTTGACTTAAGAGCAGGCAACAATTTTTTAAGCAGGACACGTAACAATAACCATAAGATAAAAGAAAGAAATGATTACTGAGAGTTCATGAAAACTTAAAAGTTCTACTCATCAAAACATACTGTTAAGAAAATAAATCAGCAAATCACAAACAGATAGATATATAGATAGATGATAGATAGATAGATACAGATTTTTTTTCTTATAAGGATAGCTAGTTATTCCAGCATCATTTGTTGACAATACTTTTCATTGCTTGTTGCGATGCTTTGGCTCTTTAATTGCAAAGCAAATGACAATGTAATTGTGAGCCTACTACTGGATTTTCTATTTTAATACTTTTATATATTAGTCAATCCTCATGCAATATTACCCTTTCTTGAATGTTGCACCTTTATATAACATCTGGGAAGCAGGCAGTGTAAGATCTACTTCTCCTACTCTTAGTTGATTTTAAGAAAGAAAATCTGGAAAGGATTTCTGGAATGTTTTTCCACAAAAAAGTGCCTTGGATATAGATGGTTCCAGAATTTCTTTACTGGCTCACCAATATCCTTACTAGACTCATCACATTTTCCTATTTTGTCCTAATCAGTGAGTAAGTGATGTGTTCAGTGAGTAAGTGAGCTTAATGAAAATGTTCTCTTGGTCGTTAGGCAGCTTGTTACAGCCTTCCAAGTGACTATGTGAAAATGTCCAAGGAAAGAAACATGGAGCAAGAGTTCTCTTCTTGTGTTTTATAATAGAGACAAACTTCCCAGAGGCCTCCAGCAGACATTGGCTAGAATTGGGTCATATGACGACTACTATAGAAAGAAAGGACTGGGAACATAAGTATTTGGGATTTTTCAAGCCTCCATCTTGAGAGGTTTTGAGAAGAAGAGAAAAGGGAATGGTGTCTACAACACAGGTTAATAGAAGAACTTGTCATGTTTCTTAGACCAAAAGGCATTAACTTGTGAAAATGAAGTAACTACTGGTAGAATTTGGAATTTAAAGAGCAGGAAGTGTTTGTTTGTTTGTTTTTTAATAAAGAAAAACTCCTAGCAATCCTAAAACTATATATTAGGTTAGTGTTTCTATGGATCTTTCCCTTTCTCTTACTGATGATTTTTTATTTTATGAATTATTCTCAGAGCTCTTCTTAAGTCCCACCATAAAAAATTATAAAGCAAAAGAGCTGTGGTGTGAGTACCAAACTACAGAAAACGGTTACAGGTAAATGCAGGCTTAAAATTGTGGCGAAAAAAAAAAAAAATTGTGGCGAAAAATTTACCTTGCCTCCCCTCACAGGACAGTTTCTGCATTATGGCAAGTTCCATATCAGGAACTATAACTGGGAAGTTTAACAAAGAGAAACAGAATATGTGAATTTTCTTCCTTTGAGTTGAAATGTGACTCTCAGTTTTTGAAAATATTTAAAAATTCTGTGCTCCCTGAGAGAAATAAGAAAAAAATTTAACTATAAATATGTGTAACCATATATATGCCCATATCCACAGAGACATAGTCCCATGTACCTATATATCAACAAAACGTCACTCCCTTGATGACAGCTTGGTGTATATTTCTTTCCTTTAGCAAAATTCTGATAAACCGACATTTCAAGTTCATGCAAACAAATTCCCTATGGAATGAATTTATTATTTGTATCATTATTAATATTACTCAGCTCTAAGTATGCTACCTTCAAAAGATTCCACTGCCCTTTGTTGTGTGAGAGTGTATGTGATTTTGATTAGCAAACCTGCACACCTTTAAGTTTCCTTCTGAGCTTGTGCAGTTAAAATAATTATAATAAAATCTATTAACTGCTTGTTACTGCAGGGGGAAAAGGCACTGCATCCAAGCTTCCATCTGCAACCATTGATTCTGAAGTGGTGAGTGACAGTTCCCCACTGCCTAAGTAGGTTATAACAAGCTAGCTTCGGGCTGCAACAGCCAGTAGAGTGCAGAGGAGAAACGACTGGCCTCCAAACTTGTCTTAAGCCTCAAGAAAGAAGGAAAGGGGGGGATTCTGTGCCAATAACAGCAGTGCCTGCTCTCACATTCAGCAGCAGGAGATTTGTAATTGCCAACTCGCTTTAATTCCCACTCACACCTTGCGGGGACAAGGCAGAGAACTCTCTCTAACGGATAGTAATAAAACTATTATTCATCTAATCACCCACAAACATATGTGTTTCTTTTGTAACGACTCTGTTGCCCTCATCCCCATAAAACACACACACACACATAAGCCAACTCATGCAAATGAAAACACAATAGTGAAGACAATGTAAACCAAAGAACAGGCTGCTTTGCAGACATACAAAAATTCCACCTCACATTCATCCTTTATGTACAGGATATAATTCCAGTGAATTCCTATCAAACCCGCACACCATGGTGAAGACCCTGTGTGCAGTGATAAACAGAATCCATGCTATTATTTATATCTTTCAAATGAAATCACTCCTTTTGCTTCAGTGATTGGCCTGCATATACCAGGTGAAAGTGCATTTCAAATCAGAAGCTGGCCTCATTTCTCTCTGATTTTGCATATGGCTATATAGATGAGCTATAAGCCACACATCGTCACCGCTCGACCATAATCTTCCTTTCTTATTTCCTTGTCTGTATATATCATAGTACAAACTCAAATGATCTGATTTTTCTCTGTCTGTTTCTATCAGATACACACACATACACACACATACACACACACACACACACACACACACACACCCCTATCATTGTATCATTGTATCTTGCTCTATAGGAATTATATTTGTGCCTATTTGTTTGTGCTCCAGTATTTCTTATTAAAGAATAACAGGTCAGTTCTCTCCACTGTGTGTAACTATAAAATAATGTTATGCCATGGTGGGGGACAGACAACCAGATATATCAATCAGGTTAGTGCTGTCCTCTAGAAAACACTTTAGGAAGATTTGAATTTGCTACAAAACTAAAGGTCAATATCCTTGATTTCATTCTTTTAAATATGTTTTTTAAATCATATTGGCAAAAAAAACAGACCAGCTAAATTAAACTTGAGTCAAACTGGTATCCCACCTTAGTCTTAAAACTAGTCTCTGAATAAATGTTCACCATTTTTTAAATGAAATCTGTGTTTAAAAATTAATTTTCCACCACTGTGTTTTCTTGAGAACGTGCCATTGACTGCCATGTAAATTTAATTGTACACGACTATAAGTATCCTCTGAATGAACATTTTAAATAGGCACATATCTATAAGAAGAATATTCTGGAAAATTGGTGCAGTTACATGGATAATTGAAACAATTGTAACAGCAATCACAATGACAATAATCAGTATTTCAGAATTTCAGGGAGTAGTTGGTTTTTAAGAGAAGTTTGTCTGGGCCAGTTAATTTTTGCAAAGGTATTATGAATTTTTCACAGGTAACCACACATGCATACACACATAATTATGTTTGGATTATCAACACTAGCTAAAAGTTATTGGAATTTTTGAAAATTTTAACAGCCTAATATTATTTCCATTTTTGTGCTACTGTACTGTGTTGAATATAATTTTACAAGAGACTGGGTAGTAGGATAAATTTACCAAAATTGACACTCTTCCTTTGTTATCCTGAACACTACGAAGTGTCATCAGTTTGAACGTACCCTGACCTATGAATCTGGGAAAGTAAGCTAGGACACAAAGAAACTCATGGACCATCAGTATTTCTTGTTCACCCTATAAAAATGCCCTATAGATAAATAACCCTATTTCTCTCCAGAAGCCTCTGGAACTTTCTGCCATAGAGTTTGGTATACATTGCAGTACTTATTGCTTCCTGTGCACCTGTCATGAAAAGAAACCACGTACTGATACCTTGATCATTTGGGAGCACATATAAAAATTCTCATCCTAAACATGTTCATTGTACAGTGAATATGGATAATATGGATACCTAAACCCTACAGAAAATCTCTGGTTGTAGAGAGCAGAATGGTGGTTCATTTTTACATACCTGTATGCTTTAAATAAAAGTACCTCTGAATACCTTTTATAAGTTTGCTATATCCTATTTCTAATCATGAGAGGAATATGGTAATAATCACCATCTGACCAAAATTCACTCAACTCTAAGCATGTGTTTGCCATTCATTATGCTAACTGCTTTACAGGGGTTATTTTACTAGGTCATCACAAAATAATCTATAAAGCAGGTTTATTGTTATTTTCATTTTAAAGATAAGGAAATGGAAGTTAAGTGGGATAGTTATCCTGAAAACTGCCAAATCCAGGATATCTTAGTTTGATTTTCTTAAAAAGAAACCCTAGTTAAAGAGTTAAGTGGAAGTTCTTATTTGGCAAGTACAGGGAACAGCAGTGGAGAGAAGTACATTGAGAAATGGAAAGGATGGAGGCCAATATGAGGTACATTATTTAGTAGACTATCACAATCCTTGACCAGAGTTTTAGCATATGAGGAAACTCTTGGAAACAGTGGACTACATCCCTCAGACTTATCCCAGTTCTGGAGGGTAGAATCTGGGATAGGTATCCATAATTTCAGCCCAGTCATGCAGGGCTACTGGGAGAATAATTCCCCATAACCATATAGCAAGATTCTCTGCTTCAGAGAAAGCCTCCAAGCAAATAATGGCAGTTGGCAATCTTCCCACAGGCACGGGAGTGGCAGGCATATACATGGGGCATTGTAGCCAATTAAAACATAGGTTTTAACAGTGGCTTGAAGATTTAATACAGGACTTGAATGATCTGGCTGGAAAGCTGTTTCGGTGCATGCGTCTTAAAACTACATTTGCATCATAATCATACTGATTTGACTCAGTTTGTATTTTTATTTGGAGTTGCTTTGGTTACAAGAAAAGAACTAATAGGGATTTGGGAGTTTTCAAAGCTCTAAGCTACCCCTCAAGCCATTGCTGCCTAGTTTGTACCCAGATCTGTCTACAAAGCTCATGCACTTAACTACCCTACAAATATCTCTGATAAAAGCGCATCTCTCAACTGGGGAAAGTTGACTCCAATATCTCCTTTCAGAGGCTCTCAGGCTTCTGAGAGCACCGTGCCCTTCAGTCTTCCCTGCATGCATTAAAGATCCTAAAGCACTTTAGGCAGTGACTACAGTAGAAATGTACCCATTTGATCTGTTGGGAGAAGAAGAGGTCAGTGGCCTCAGGGGAAGACACTTGTTAGCAAAACTATCTCCCCCACTGATCTGACATAATACTTGAAAATTCACCAGCTGGGACTGGGTTCTTAGGGAAATACATGTTATCTGCAGGATTCCCCTCTGCCTGGTTGGTAATACTTTGATTCTAACTTCTCCCATGAGAATTTGCATTTTGTCAGTTTATCGTGAATTAGATTTTTAGATTCACAAATTTCTAGAATTGTCCTGATGTCAAGAAATAAAAGATGGGACTATTATGATGGAGACTACTCATGAGGAAAACATGAGAAGTTGCTCAGAGAGACTGAATCCTGCCTCGGTGGTAATATATGGGCCCTTGGTCAGGATTAAAAAGCAGGCAGGTGTTGAAATTCCCATGACAATGATTTCAGAATGAGAGATAGGGAAAGAAATGGGAGAGGTGTCCATAAAAATAATTTCCACCTGGTTTTCAGCTTTTCCCAAGAGCAAATCCTTCTCTAAGACCCATCCTAGAACAAAGAGGCAACTTAGACTCATGCACTGTTAGAGATAAATATGACAGTAGAGACCATGAAATTCAATTAAAATTACAGAAGAAACTGAAACTCTGACAAGGTAAGTTAACTGCTCATAGGGGTGGTATAGATAAGGAGTCCGGAGAAAGGAGACGCTAATGCTTCTGGTTCTTCTACCCACTCTGTCCATTAATATAATTACAAGTATTTTTGTTTCAATTTTTCAACATAAATACAGGGAAAAGTACAGAGAGGAAGGAAAAAAAGTAAGGAAAAATAAAAAGAAGAGAAATGGGCAGAAAATGAAAAGGATCAAAAAATAATGCATCATGGCATCATCATGTCCTGTTTATTATTAGTTAAGAATTAGTGTATAATGCAATTGAAAGGGTCTCAGATGAAAGGGATCCGAGTAAGAAGCCTATGATCATAATTTAAAAAATCAACTACTGAAAGCTTTCAAGAGCTGAAGTCTCCCCTTTGGCTTTCAGCTGCACTCAGGTTGAAAGATCAGAGGCCGCATATGGGGGAGATGGAGATCATCAAACAGACGTTGAATAACTGGCATCCTATAAAAGGTCATCTCAAGTCAGTATCAGAGAAATGAAAGGACAGACTAGCTGACTTCTATCTCATATACTACACAGATGTTTGAGCTAAAGGAGATTTTCCGCTCAATGTAAATATTTTCTCATTTCGCTGTATTCACTGGCTGTGGATTTCTCCAGGGTCTTTGGTCTTTTGGTGAAAGAATCAATTCAAAAATCACTCGTGGTATCAACTGGTGAGAAAATACAGTTTCTTATGTAAAACACATTATTACTCTAGAACATCCAATCTGGGAAACACATGTTGAAAAATATTCTGAAAATTAAGTCAGTTTCCATTTAGTTCAATTATATTTCATTTGTTTTTCATTCAATTCAATTCCTCTACGAGGCAAGTCACAACATGTGACTATACCTGTGTTAGCTGCTGTGGGGGCCACAGAGCAGTCCTCAACTAGCACATACTTTTGAGGACACTCGAATTTAACTACTGAGACCAGACACAGACACAGCAAGCATTTGCCTAACAGTATGGTGTCAATGCCACAGGCCAAAACAGAGCACATGCCGAGGGCAGAGAGATAAGGGAAAACACATGGAAAAAGGTCACTCTGGATTGGGAAGGGAACGTGGTCAGTGGCACAAGAATCAGGAGGAAGAGTAAGAAGTGCGGCGAAGGAGAGTTACATTAGGGAAAGTAAGTTTACGTACGCACCAAAACTACAGAGTGTCAGAATTCCCTGTATTAATGAAAGCCAAATGGAGCACCTTTTAAAAGACGCCCAAGAAGAATGTAAAGACCTGAAAAGAAATGGATAAGAATATAGTGATTCAATGTGAACTGTTCCTTAGAGATTTGCTATTAAACATTGAGTAGGAGAGGTGGAAAATTCTATCTTTGCAAAGAGGGGCTGATGACATGTGGAATCTTCTGAGAGGATGGAAAGTATTGCTTGTTGTTTGTTGCATGTGTCTCGCAATAAACCACTGAGAACTAAGGCATTTTGATGCAGATTTTTATTTTTAATTTTTATTAAAAATTTATTTATTTATCTGAGGGGGTGTAGAGTATGAGCATGGAGAGGGCCAGAGGGAGAGGGAAAAGCAGACTCCTTCCTGAGCAGGGAGCCCAGTGATGGAGAGGTGTGTGTGTGGGGGGGGGGGTGTTGGTCCCAGAACCCCAAGATCATGACGTGAGCTGAAGGCTGATGCTTAACTGACTGAGCCACCCAGGCACCCCTTGATGTGGATTTTGTTTTTTTAAGATTTTATTTATTTATTTGACAGAGAGAGATCACAAGTAGGCAGAGAGGCAGGCAGAGAGAGAAGGGAAAGCAGGCTCCTTTTGAGCAGAGAGTCGGCTGCGGGGCGCTATCCCAGGACTCTGGGATCATGACCTGAGCCGAAGGCAGAGGCTTTAACCCACTGAGCCACCCAGGTGCCCCTTGATGAGGATTTTTAGAACTCACTCTCAGTGTTCTGTTGTGCCTGCTTCACAATGCTCAGCATTCCTAGGAGTCTGTTATCTCACGTTATCACCACACAGGCACGCAAGTAAAAAGTGGAAGCATTGGCCAGTATTTGAGACAAAGCAAAAAAGCACAACAGGCTGGAGATAGAGTTTAAAATAAACACTTTTAAGCTTACTATCTAATCGCTCTAGATGGTTTGTCTGTATCTCAATGGGCAGGTAAATTCTGTTTTTCCAGTTAGGCACAATTATTAGTCAATGGAGCACAGAGCCATTAAAATCTACTAAAATAAATCCTAAGGAAAAGCAAGCCTCCAACACAAAGTTTATGAAAAATCTAAATGCAAAATCTCTTGTAAACCACGGACTTCGCTAATTCTACTTTTGCTAACTAGGATGTTTATCAGTGAGGAAACTTTAACCCCTAAATCAGAAGCAGCCCACAGAGCTCAACAACACCGTGCTCGTCTTCATTTTGTTTGTTTGCTTTTCACTGTTCTTTCCATAAATTGTTTTCTTCTAATAGCATTAATGAAAATGAAATTGGACATTGTGATTGAAAAATAGTCTCCCGCTTTGAAAATAAATGTGTCCGCTTTGCCTTGATACTTATTTTCGCTAACCATAGGAGATCATTATCTGGTCCCAGCATTCAATTCTGTCCATGTTATACGAGCTATTTCGGTCTTCATTTTTAAGAGAAATTATTTGTCAGAAAGTCTGTGTTGACCAGGTCTCAGTAGACCACCGAGGGAGGATCAAACATGCCGTTGAGCTTAAGAATCAAGAATTAAGCCTTCCACAAAGCCCGTACTTTACAACTGTTTTCTGAATTCAATTAAAGAGACACGGTGAGGGCCTCTCACTAGTAATAGACTCTTATATTGTGTGATTAAACCTGTTGATTCCATATTGTCTGTGATTTGTTTCATTAAATATGTTTCTAATTTTTGTCAACGCTTTTGTGAGTCATGTTGTATTACACATTTTATCTGTTCTATAGTATTTATTGAGTAAATATATTTATCCATTCTCTTGCTTATCAGCACTTAGGTTGTTTTCATGTTTTTGTGTTCTGTTGCTCTTGTCACATCAGAATAAATGTTCTTGTGTGTATCTCTTGTGTGCACAGGCCAGACAGACTCTCGCACCTGAGAGAGGAGCGAGGATAATGTTCATGCACATGTATGACTGACTTTACATGTGTCAAATGGTTTCCCAAAGGGCTTGTACTTAATTCACACTGACACCAGCAATGGGGGAAGATTATTCTTATGCCATACTCTAATAAATTAATAGTTTCCGGTGAAATTGTTGATTTTGTGGGTAAAAAAATTGTATCTTTTTATATAGTGTTCTATTCTCTGAAATACTTCTGCGTATTTTTCTATATTAATTTGCAATTCTTTCCTATTCTAGACACAAATTCTCTGTGAGTTGGAACCATATTCTTCAAGTCATGGCTTGTCTCTAATTTCTTCATGGTGGTTTTCTGAGAACTAAAATTTGTTAATTTTAATATAGTCATTTATACTGTTTTTATGTTTTGTGGAAATTACACCAATTTGAAGAGACTCTTTCATAATCTATTGTCATAAATCCATACTTCTATATCATCTTCCAAGAGTCATTTATGTTAGCCTTTAATATATCTGAAAATAAGTATGATATGAAGTAGAGATTTAATATTTTTGAAAACAACAACAAAATATTATACCCAGCAACATTTCAGAGCAGAAATTTTTTTTTTGGCAGGGATCTACAATATCCTCTCTTACAAATCAAGCTTCGGTCTCTGTCTGGCTCCGTTTCTGGCCTTTCAGTTCTGCTCCATTTGTGAGAATATGAATTTATCCACTTGTCTAACCCAGAACAAAAAAGTTGCTATAATTGCTTGTCTTACTACATCTTTTCTCCAGAGGTGTTTTGGTTATTGATGAAACTTTGTTCTTACACAAACATAGTAGAAAGAGCATGGAAAGTATATTATAAATTCTCTGGCATTTTAAAAAAAATTTTTTATTTGATTTTTATTATTTATTTATTTATTTTTAATAAACATATAATGTATTTTTATCCCCAGGGGTACAGGTCTGTGAATCGCCAGGTTTACACACTTCACAGCACTCACCATAGCACATACCCTCCCCAATGTCCATAACCCCACAGCCCTTCTCCCAGCCGCCCCTCCCCCCAGCAACCCTCAGTTTGTTTTGTGAGATTAAGAGTCACTTATAGTTTGTCTTCCTCCAGATCCCATCTTGTTTCATTTATTCTTCTCCTACTAAATTCTCTGGCATTTTGATTACAATTATATTTACTTGATTTGAGAAGGGACATATGTTGATACTGCTTTCTTCATAACCATAGTATATCTCTCTATTTATTTAGGTCTTCTCTGATGATTTTCCATTAAAATTCCTCCATAAAGGTCATGCACATCTTGAGGTAAATGTATTTCTAGACTACTGACTCTGTTGTTTAAAATTCCAACTTAGATGATAGTAATATGTTAAAGTTACTTTGTTACAGAAATATTAAAATGTCAAAAGTTGTATAATTGACCTTATATCTAACCATCTTGCTAAATTCTCTTCAATGTTATTTTTTCTATAGACCAGTTGTGTATTATGTAAATATATTCTTTTTTATTTATGGCAATTTTTTTTCCACTTTAAATTCTTATAGCTAATTTTTTTATTTGTTTATGTCTCTGTCTAGGAGTGGCAACTACAGCACAATGTTGAACAGATATAATACTGGTATATTTTTTATTTCATATTTTTTCTGTAAATACTTCACATATAATTAATTTATAATCTATCCTAATATCTGTAATACACAAAGTCTTTGAGTCTAAAATTTTTTTTTAAATATTTTATTTATTTATTTATTTATTTATTTATTTGACAGACAGAGATCACAAGTAGGCAGAGAGGTGGTGGGTGAGGAAGCAGGATCCCCGCTGAGCAGAGAGCCCAGTGCAGAGCTCAATCCCAGAACTCTGGGATTTCGACCAGAGCCGAAGACAGAGGCTCTAACCCACTGAGCCACCCAGGTGCCCCCCCGAGTCTAAATTGGTTTTATCATCATCATCATCACTGGTGGTTATTTGTATGTTTGGTGATTTTAATTTGGGGATTATATTTTATTAAAATTAGTCTGTGGAATACTGTATATTTAACTCCAGAGAAATATTGCTTTGGGTTCTCCTGAGAGCCAGAGTGTGACACTGGACCTGTCAATGTCTGTATCCTCTTTGAGTGGACCAGCTTCACTTTCCTTCTCAAATTCAGTTCCTTACGGTCACAGAACCCATAGACTTTTCCTATGGATTCTAGAACTTGTTATTTACCCTAGCATTTTGGTCTCCTTGGTCTATAACTCCTTCGTGCTTTAAGTCACTATCACTTACTTACTTACTTAGATTTTTCATTTATATATTTTTCCTTAGATATTCCCTTTGCTGTCTTACAAGCTCAATAATACTTTCAGAGTTATGTTTATGGGAATTTTTCCAGACTGTTTCTTCAAATTTCTTAGTCCTCCATATTTCCGCCATACTTTTCTACAGATTCATTGTTTTTTCTAAATAAACGTTCCCTTAAAAATAGTTTTAATCACCTGATCCTTGAAACATGCTGAGTCGTTTTGTGTGCTAAATTAGTGATGATTGGGGAATATGTTTATTTTGAATTGTGTTGAGGGCAACAGTGTACCTTTTCTGTCTTGAGCCCAAATCTCAAACTTTATTTGCATACAAATAAAACAGAAAGTATCTTTAAAATTCTGATTTTTGAGTACCAGTTTAGAGAAACTCCTGAGTACCAGAAAGACACTCAACTTGAAAATATATATTTTTCACCAACACTGTCTTATACCAGTGCTTTCTTTTGCTGTCTCCGTGCCTATCCTCAATTCCACCTCCCTATCCCCTTTGTTTTTCCTAAGCCATCACCACCCTATTTTTCATAGTTAATTCTCTTCACCTGATACCCCACCGCAAATGACATCACCTCTTGATAGGCTCTCCCTCAACCCCTTCTAAAAAGGAATGTTAATGTTTATTGCACCTTTCTATTGCACTTCTGCCTTGTATATTTTATTTATATGTTCTTTAATTTGCTCCTTCACCAGGCAAAGTGTTCACAGAAAAACTGGATTTCCTTACATTTAATGTTTTATACCCAGACTAAGCACATTGCATGATGCATGGCAGGCACCCAATTAATGCATTTTGATTTGCAATACCTCTTCTGATAGAAAAATAAAATCCACAGAACACATTTCTTTTTTTTTTTTTAAGATTTTATTGATTTATTTGACAGAGAGAGATCACAAGTAGGCAGAAAGGCAGGTGGATTGGGGAGAGGGTGGGAAGCAGGCTCCCTGCTGAGCAGAAAGCCCCATGTGGGGCTCTTTCCCAGGACCCTGGGATCACGACCTGAGCCGAAGGCAGAGGCTTAACCCACTGAGCCACCCAGGCGCCCCACAGAACATATCTCTTTATTTGAAACCTAATTCTCTGAAGCAATTTTAATATTATAGACACAGCTATAGAAGGAGATCCTAATCTTATTTTGTACAGTCTACTATAAGAGTATGCTGTAACTGTCTTTAGTCATCTTATCTATACAATGAAAATATTTGCTTTGTTAAAGAGAACCACAGTCAGAGAGTAGTTAAAGTGCTTTAAGAATGATTTCATTAGAGACTATTACAATAGTGAAAAAGGGCTTGGTATAGAACCAGGCTCAATTCTGAATACAGCCTGGATATGTAGGAATTTATCACCAACAAGCAGAATGAGGGAGTCAGTGGATGGAAAATTATTAAGAGAAGACATCAGGGGTAGGGTAATTCTTACAAAATAGATTTAATAAGATTCTTGCTGAAGACAGGTCAGGGTTATCAGATACCCAGGGTGGGAGATGAGGGTTTAATCAGATATCAAGGGCAATCAGATTCCAAAGGTGGAGGATTCTTGCCAAATTGACTTAGGAGGATTCTTGCTAAAACTAAACTCAGCAGGCTGAAGACAAGGTCCAAGGATAAGGTCTTGCCTAAAAAAAGGAGTTTGAGGAGGTTTTCTAAAGTTTGGTCGAGGAGAGAGTCTTTTTAAGCTTTACAGATTTTTTAAATGTTTATTATAGCTGCTATCATATTATAATAAGCATTTGTGAGGAAAGTTTACAGTTGGAACTATTCCATGGAAGAAAATATCTATAAAGGTTGCATCTATGTGCTCCCAAACACACTTTCAGAAGAACTGTAACCAGAGGCCAATTTTCTATGTCAAAGGTGAATATTACCTCTTTAAATTAAAACATCGACAGTATATTCAGCATAGCTGAGCCACAGTCTTTCATCTCTTTGCTGCTGCTGCATGTAGCAGCTTCCTTTGTGTAGAACGATGAGTGTCTGACTTCAAAGGACGAGGATTCAGTAGGACTTCAAAGGTGATGTGACAGATGGTACATGAGGAAGCATGGCCCAATGCCTATTCTCACATTAAAAGGTGTTTTTTTAAACATGAACTCTGTTGACATTTACACATGATAATGAGTATGGCATTTCATCTGCCCATGCTTCTCTGTTGTAGTCCCACGTTAGTTATCCACTGAACAAGAAAGAATGCTGGGAGCCATCTTGAATAAATGGAAAGTTAGACAAAATGGCATTCAGCAACCTTTCAACAAATATCAGGCTTCATTTATTCCAGTGTCTTCTTGTCAATAACGCAGACAATTTCGGGGTCTTAAATAGCAATTCTATTTAACTTACCCAATTCAATACCTCTTCATTAAATGCTTGCCATGCATACAGCATTATATTAACTACTATGAGAGATTTTAAAAGACAGATACTGCGTAGTTCCTGCCTAAGGAAATTTATGTGAGATTTTAAAGACATGAGCATGTGAAGCAATTTGAGGGCTATCCAAGATGCTCAAATCCCTGGTACACTCACTGAGACTTCACCTATGTTTGTCAGAGCATTCACAGAGAAGGACCTTCTGCCAGAAATCTAATGGCAGCAAGCTGCTGAGTTACTTTCTCTCCCAGGCAGGTAGGATTCATGAGGGAAAGAGGACTGGGACGGAACAGAGTAGAGGAAAAATGATGCAAATAATGATGTCTTAGTTTTTTGTGCAAATCACAAAATTTTAGAATGGTTGATCCTGTTTTTACTTTAGATGTTCCTGAAATCCAAGCTTAAAGTTTTCAAAAGGAGAAAAAAACAAAGGAAAACACAACTTTCTATAATTGTACTTTCTTAAACATTAGAAATTTAAATCGCACTTTCAGTTGTGTATTCTTACTGGACTCCTGGTTATGGTAGGTCTAATGAGACTCCTAGGGAAAAGAGTAGCTGTGAATTCCCAGTATGCAGTCATTGCTCCCCAATTCTGTACACAAAAACACAGCAATAGAAACTAAAAAATTCTTCATTTTTTTTTCTAACCATGAAATGAAAAGATCATTCATACCACAGAACTTATGCATATAGACGATTTAAATTGTTTTCAGTTGATATAAAAAATATCATTCTTAATTTGTTTGACATTTCATTATTTTGGTTCATCTAAATAAATGAATTCTGAAAGGTTACTGTGGAGATACCTATCAAGCATCATCTCTGGCAATGAATAGAAGAAAAAAATCAAGGCTATGTACATTGCAAACTCTAATCTAAATGTGTCATTAGACAGAGAACAAGTTGTTAATGTTATCCTTGAATTTGACCTTGTCAGAAAGAAATGTAGACAGTGCTCCACAAGCTTCAGTCTGAACTATCTTCCAGATGTTCTCATCATCCTTCTCCCAATGTGGAAATTCATCACTGCTCCCCAGCTGACATCCAAACCATACCAAACACATACGATTTTTCATACCGATACAACTACTGGGCTACAGCGGTTGTGAGATGACAGTGCCTTTGGAGAAGTGTTTTGTCAAAAACTAAAATAAACTCTCTCCATATATGGAAAACTTGAATATATACAGGATTACATTATGAAGAAAAATAAACCTCACATCTACACATAAAGTCAGCCTGATGTCAAAGGAAAGGGTTTATGACAGAAAAAAATGTAGACTGTTATCATGCTTGGGTTGAACAAGTGGTACAACTGGGAAAGAAATTTGGGTATAAATTGACTTTTTATGACTGGCCTTTAAGTATTTGGGCAGAGCACATCCACATACATGTTAGAGAAAGCTGAATCTGAGATGTGATCTATCCACGTTGAAGACTAAATCCTTTGTAAATAGAACCTGTGAGTGTTTCCTTAATATGCAAAATATTTTCACATTGCTATGTTTTTCTAAAGACCAATGTGTACCTGAATATAATTACAATTTTAGCCACTGAAACTTGCTGATGGGTATTTTTTAAATTACCTAGAACATCAGAAGAGTAGTCTGCAGAGTTGGGGTTTAGTAACTTTTCTAAACTTTAAAGCTACATGAAATGGGAAAGCAAATTATATTATAGCCTCTGTTTTCTTATCAGTAAAATTGTGTGGTCATATTAAATCCCCTAAATTCTTTCAGTCATTTCGTTAACAAATATTTTCTTGAACAGAAGTGCTGAGGATAATTACAAAACAGATATGCATAAAATTTGTCTTTATGGGACTTATAATCTAGTGATGGAGACAGACCCTTAACAACCATACCAATAAATGTACAAATGTGCTATTGCAGAGACCAACAAACTGTTTAACAGTTGTCTACTCTGACTGGACCAATAGCTGGACTATGTTTTCCATATTATCTTGTAGTTACGTAGCCAGTATAATATAACCAAAAACAATAGACACAATTTCTAACCCTGGCCCATAAGGTCTTCAAATGCATGATTGTAATTTTTGATGATTTCTTGATATTTACTATATTGCTGTAAATGATATTGTGATTTTTGAAGTCACATGTTGAAGATAGTATGCTCACAAAATGGAATGAGCCTGGGTCCTTGAGTCACTGCCTGGAGAAAGGCCACCTGCTGGCAGGAACATGCACTTTGAGCTTCATATTAGTGAGAAATTATGTGCTAATATATGTGTTTGAATTAGATTGAGTCAGTAGTTAATATTTCCTAACAAATACAGAAGTTTGTACCTTCAAGTGAGTGGCTGCCGTAAAAGGAAAATAAGAATGATAAAATGTGTGACCTTGTCTTTGGAGTTGAGCACTTGAACAGTGGGCAGTAAGCAAACATGTTTCACAAGCTAAAAACATGGAGATTCATGCTGTGCAGTGGCAATATATTTGGTAAAACTGTCTTCACAATAACTTTGAAGGAAGATAATGTGTGCATTGAGACTATAGCTATAAGGCAAGTGGTTAAAAAGAGCCAGAGAGCTAATGTGGCATGGCTATTACTGCCTGCCTTTAATAAGATGTTATAAGAAAGATGAATTCAAGCAAAGATTCACTGATTTTCAAACAGAATTGGGAAAGAATACAGAGATTGCCATCTGTGAAGGGCTGGAAAAGCCAATGACTTCTGGACTCTAAAGACAAAGAAGAAAGATTGAAAGAACATGGCAGAGTAAGACTTTTTAGCTGAAGTAAATGACTCATCCCTGCATGAGTTATCAAAGGAAGAGTATTATTTTCACAATAAGCCTTTCATTTCAGATTGTCTAAGTCACCATTAAACTGATAGACAAAGGTTTGGAGATAAGGAAGCAAATAAATGAATAGGCACGACAAATATGTTAAAGGGAAATGTCGGGTGTATGTACTGCCCATAACTGTGAAGAGTCTGAGGTTTTTATCTTACTTGGAAGCTAAAAATTTGGCCTGCCAGCATTTCATGGATGCTGGCAGAATATGCAAGAATCCTGGGTAAAAGACAAAGAAATGTTTAGTCATAGTGATAGGTATAGCTGAAGATTTGGCTTTTTATTTATTTTTTCATCAGTTCCCTATATCCCAGTTCCTACAGAGCAACGTGAAGGCATCTGCACACAAAGTAGACAGCCGTACAGTACAGGTGCCCTGAGCATTGGGAATCCAAATATTTTGCAATAAGTAGTGAGCATGCCAGACCTCTGCCTGGAAGGAGATACCATCTCTGTCTTAAAACTGCAAATAAATCTTCTCTTTGTTTCAGCATTAGATTCTTCCCATAATTTCTAAGGCCATTTGCTATCTTTGGGAAGATAGTCCAGGAGTAAATGTAGCCCATGTTCTGGTTGCAAGATATACAGAATTGTGGTGGTCTCATGGAGAATTATTTCCCAGTATTTAATAATACATAAAACTCTCTACAAACAAATAAATCAGAAGTGTACAAATTACATTGCTTATATTAATAAAGAAGCCATGACACCAGGCTAAAGATTTAAAAAAAAGTTTTTGAGTTATTAGGAAAAGGAAGCAAAACAAACAAATAAAAAACAATAAACATTAAGCTATCAAACCTGTGGAGTGTGAAAACTATGTACCTCCAAGGAATACTTTTTGCAAAATACCTACTTCTCATATTCCTATGAACCATGAAGACCAGTGAAAGTAATTCCTCCTGAGAAACAAAATCAGAGTCTGAATAGCAAACATTCTTATCATTTGAGTTATTACACTTTGAAGATTTGTTGGTAGTGAAACATTTCTATTACAATGTTAACTGATATGTATACTATGGTCAGTATTATGTTGTAAACATAGAAGTTGAAATAAGATGTTATAATCAAGGAAACAGAGATATTAGAGGATCAAATGGTGTTTCTTTGAAAATTGGACATGAGAGGAGATCTGGAAAGTGACTAACAGTTAGCAAGAAGAAAGATAGAGATAAATATACTTAAGGTGATTAAGTATGATGTAATACAAACAAAAAATTAAACACACAGAGGAAAAATGAATCAAAAACTGAAAAAGAGTAAGTGAGATATATGACTTCTTCAGTTGCCCCAATATATATGTGGTTGGAGTTCCCAAAGGAGAGAAAAGAGAGAGAAATAAAAGAAATATTTGAAGACATAATGGCCGGTGTTTTGCCCAGTTTGTTGAAAATTATAAAGTCACAAATTTAAGAAGCTCAATGAACCCCAAGCAATAGAAACAGGAAGAAAACTACACCAAAACATATGGTGGTCAAATTGTTCAAAATCACTTTCAAAGAACAAATCTTAAAATAATAATAATAATAATAACAGCCAAACACTTCTTGTGCAGAGGGAAAAGGTAAAGGGTGACAGAGATTTATCTTCCAAAACTACGCAAGTGAAAAAAACAGGGAGGAACATATTTAAAGTCCTGGAAGAAAAACTGTCAATTGAAATTTTATAATCAGTAAAAACATCTTTTAAAACACAAGAAAATGTAGAGCATTAAATGGCTGTATTAGAGCAAAATTATGGTCTCAAATTAGTGAGCTCAGCTTCCCATTAAGAAACAAGAAAGAGAAGAACAAATTAAAAATAAATAAAACAAAGGGAATAATAAAATATCAGACTAGAAATAATAAATAGAAGCAGAAAATAATAAAGAAAATCAATGAAAACAAAAGCTGATTGATTCCTTGGAAAGAATCAATAAAAGTGATATACCTCTAGTTATAACAATCAGGAAAGATTTAGAAAAGACACAGACTACCAATACCAGGGATGAGAGATAGAATTCTGGTGTTTCTTATTCTAATGTTTCTTATAGATGCACACACAAATTATTCTAAGCATTAAAAAGATAGGGAATATGATGAACAACTTTAAATTGCTATATTCAACATTGTAGCTGAAATGAGCAAATACCTTGAAAGACACGAGATTCTAAAGCTCACTCAAAGAAACAAAAAGAAAGGTAAACCTAACTCTATTTCTATTAAAGAAAATGAATTTGCATTTTAAAACTATGCCACAAATACACTCCAAACCCAGATTTCATTAGCAAAGCCCACAACCATTTAAGGCAGATAAAATATCAACTCTGTACAAACTTCAAAGAACACAAAGAGAAGGAAATAATTTGCAAGTTTTTCTATGAGGTTAGTATTACCTTGGTAGCAAAACCTGACAAACATATTATACCATCAAATTCTTAGAAGAGAACACAGGCAGTAACTTCTTTGACATTGACCATAGCAACTTTTTTCTGGATCTGTCTCCTGAGGCCAGGGAAACAAAAGCAAAAATAAACTATTATAAAAAGCTTCTGCACAGCAAAGGAAACAACAAAACTAAAAGGCAATCTATGGAATGGGAGAGAGTATTTGCAAATGACATATCCAATTAAGTGTTAGTATCCAAAATATATAAATATCTTATAAAACTCAACACCTCCAAAATAAATAATCCAATTAAAAATTGGGCAGAAGATATGAGCAGACATTTCTCCAAAGAAGACATCCAGATGGCCAACAGACACATGAAAAGATGCTCGACATCATTCATCATCAGGGAAATGCAAATCAAAACCACAGTGAGATATCACCTCATACCTGTCAGGATGGCTAAAATAAAAAACACAAGAAACAACAGGTATTGGTGAGGATGTGGGAAAAAAGAACCTTTGTGCACTGTTGGTGGGAATGCAAACTGGAGCAGCCACTGTTGAAAACAGTATGGAAGTCCCTCAAAAAATTAAAAATAGAACTACCTTATGATCCAGCAATTGCATGACTGGGTATTTACCCAAAAAATATAAGAACGCCAATTCAAAGGGATACATGCACCCTTGATGGTTATTGCAGTGTTATTTACAATAGCCAAAATATGGAAGTAGCTCAAGTTTTCATCAACTGATCAATGGATAAAGAAGATGTGGTGTACAAATACAATGGAATATTATTCATCCATAAAAAAGAATGAAACCTTGCCATTTGCAATGATGTGGATGGAACTAGAGTATAATGCTAAGTGAAGTCAGTTAGAGAAAGACAAATACCAAATGATTCATTCACATGTGGAATTTAAGAAGGAAAGCAAATGAGCAAAGGGGAAAAAAAAGAGAGAGGCAAACCAAGAAACAGTCTCTCAACTGGTAATTACCAGAGGGGAGGTGGGTTGGGGGAGTGGATTAAAAAGTGATGGGGATTAAGGAGGACACTTGTCATGATGAGCACGGAGTGATGAATAAAAGTGTTGAATCACTATACTGTACACCTGAAACTAATATAATACTGCATGTTAACTAACTAAAAATGACATAAAAACTTTTCAAAAATTAAAAAAATGAAAAAGTAACTAGAATTAATTCGTGAAATTAAGTAGATTATAGGAACTAAGTTTAATATACAAAATTCATTTGCATTTGTGCATTCACTAACAATGAAGAAACAAATTGAAATTAAAATAGCATAAAATATGAAATATTAGAAATAAATCTGATAAAAAGATGTGCAAAAGTATGCACTAATAATTTTAAGACTTTACTGACAAGAATTTTTAATGTCCTAAATTAAGAGAGACGTATCTTGTCCATGGGTTGCAAAGTTCAGTAATATCATTTTGATGCCAGACTTTCCAAATTGATTTACAAATTCAACACAATCACAATCAAAATTTCAGTAGTCCTTTTTTCTGAAGAAATTGAGAAGATTTTTCTGAAATATATATAAAAATTAAAAGTGTACAGATCACCAAAGTGAATTTGATAATGACTAGAGGACTAACAGTACTTGATTTCAAGGCTTATTATAAAACTACAGTAATGAATGCAGTACGTTATTGGTAGCAAGATATAAAAATAGAACATTTGAATAAAATATAGAGTCCAGAAATAGACACAAACATATTTAAATTTTGGTCATAATGCAAAACAACTCAGTGAAGAATGGATAGTCCTTTCAACAAATGATGTTGGAACAATTGGGTTTGACATGCAGAATAATAAACTCTAATCCATATTTTGCATCACATACTAAAAATTAACTCAACATCAATTATAGACTTAAAAAAATAAAACTAAAGTATAAAACTTCTAGAGAATTGTTTTTTTTATTCTTAACTAAAAACCTGTGAAGGGATCAGTTGAATCATATGGTAGACACAAACTTACCTTTATAAGGAACTGCCAAAGTATATTTCAGAGTAGTTTTAATGGTTGCACCATTTTACATTTCCACCAGCAGTGCCTGAGAATGTTGGTTCCTTGATAGTCTCTTCAATATTTGGTATGGTCTTAGTAAATGTGTTGTTAAAATTGTGTTTCCTTAATAAGTAATGAGGTTGAGCATAGATATTTGGGAGAATAAGTTTTATTCCAATTTTTTGGAATTTATTTGTTGTATTTTTTGTTTTCTTATTATTGACCATTGAGCTACATTTATATATTCTAAAAACAAATCTTTTTTTTTTTTTTCCCCCCAGATATATGCCTTGCAAATATTTTCTCCCAGTCTGGGGCTTGTCTTTTCATTCTAACAATGGCTTCAGAGACACCTGGGTGGCTCAGTAGGTTAAGCGGCTGCCTTGGGCTCAGGTCACGATCCCAGAGTTCTGGGATTGAGTTCTGCATCTGGCTCTTTGCTCACTGGGAACCCTGCTTCTTCTTCTGTCTCTGCCTGCTACTCTGCCTGCTTGGACTCTCTCTCTCTCTCTGACAAATAAATAAAATTAAAAAAAAAAAAAAAACCAAACCAGCAAACAATGGCTTTAAAAGACAGAAGTTATTAATTTTGAAAAATTCCAAATTATCAGTACTTTCTTTTGTGTGTCATGCTTTGGTGTCATAGCTAAGAAATCTTTGTCTAACCCAATGGTACAAAGACTCTATTTTTTTTCTCTCTCTAGGAGTTTGGTCCTAAAATCAGGAAGTGTTATAATAGGGTTATTTTGGGAAAAGGAGCTAAAAAATATATATAAGAATTTGGTAAGGAAAAAAAGATGATTAGTGTTTTTAGAGGAAATATTTTTGGATTAAAATCATTATCCTACTATCACTTTTCTTGGATTTGGTATTACTATATTTGGCTTGCTGCTATCTTAGAAATTCTAATACTTAGAAAATGTCAATATGAGTGCAATTAATGCACATTGGCATGCTGTTGTTTTTTCCTAGTGATTTTTAGGAAATCTTAGAGATCAGTTTGGATCACTGAGTGTCTGTTTGAATAGACTGGTAGATATTAATTATAAAGACAAGTGAAATTAGTATATTGATCAGGTAGAATATTTTTTCATCTTTGAGGGACATTTGGCATCTTGATTGGGTTGATTCTACAGAAATCTCTACACTGTGTTCAGGTTGAAAGTTCTCCATTTCTTTGTCACTCAATTGTCACTTTTTAAAGTGAAAGCAGAATATGAATGTAATGCATCAGAAATAGTCTGATTACTAAATAAAGGGTAACTTCAGAAATTTTCTTAAGGCAGGAGGTCTTGGATCTAATTAGGTAAGCATGATATGATTTTGCTCCAAATTTGGACTTTACAAAAAGCATAAAGAAGCAGCACTAGTTTAAAAAAATTAATCCATAGATGTCAGAATAAAGTTACAAAATAACTTTTTTTTTCTTTAGAAAAGATAATTGAGAGAAAGAATAAAGTACCTGGGAGGAATCCATTGTATTTCATGACCAAGAAAACTTCAATTGTACTATTTATTAGTTTACACTGTGGCAGTTCTGCCCCTATTTAAAAGGACATAGAACTCATTGTGTAGCACCCCAGAAACATGGGAACACGAGGAGAAAGAGGCAGCCATCATCCAGAAAACAAACAGTGAAATGAATTGCTATTTGTCACCTTTCTAACTGTTCCGTTGACCCTTAGTCCCCATTTACTCTGAGTGGTTTCATGCACAATTCTTAATAGAGTACAAAAGAAAAAAGCAATGCCTGCATTTTTAGAATGATAGTCATCCTCCAAAGGTTGCCCCTTTAAGGTAAAGAATTGTAACTCTGTCATCTTTGTGGTCAAATTCCTTTTCCTCTTAGAAATAAAAGAATCTTTTTGACTGCAATTTTCTTTCTTTCTCATCAGCCATGAGTGATGAAAGACAGATAGTAACAAATGGAATTAGACTTTCTTTCTGCCTATCCTTAGATCAAAAACTCCAGAGGTAAATCAGTTTGTCAGCCATTTTTCCCCATCAAGACAGACAGCATAAGGTTTGCATAATTCCTAGTGAGCTCCCACCCAGACATAATTAGGAGTGTGAATACCCAGCTGATCGCTCTACCGCGTGGACATGATGACCTGTGGAAGAGGTCAGTAACACTGACTGCATGCTATAACCAATGCATTTATGTGCTCCCTTTCAAGAAGGTGAGGACCTGGTAACTAGTGGCCTGCTTTCCTCTTTCTACCCAAATACAGTATTTTAAAAGGTCTATCAGGGCCCAAAATGTTTAACATTTGTGTAACTCATCAACCATATTCAGCAAACCTTTTTGAAATCATAATAAGAGGTAAATTATTAGGAGATACATAAGAAAGTAAGAAAGAAAATATGGATACTACTTTGTTCCTACCAATTGCACCATAGTCCCATCCTATAAGGTAAGAACCTTATGAATGTAGGATGATGCAGGTCTCAAATCTGTTCACACCGCTGCAGTGTGCTTGTTAGGTATCCACAGAGTGAAAGAGCATAGGAAGTGGTATCTTGCACCAACATACTCACATAGAAAAGATATCTCTCCATATTACATAGAGAATAAATACTGAGATCTGTTTGTCTTGCTTTTGCTTTTTAATTGAAGGGATGCCTGTAGACTAACACCTTACTTGCTTTGCTTCTTGAACCATACTTTTCTATGAGATTTTGGATTTGGTTAAATGCCAGTGTTGCAGGCAAAATTTGTGTTCAAGCGTAGAAATATATTTTGGCTGCAACTAGAGAAATAGTCTATGCAAAAACCATAACCTGTACATGCTTTAAACCCCAGATTCAGAACCCATTTATGCCCTCCCATAACCAAACCAAGGGCTCAGTCATGGGGATCCTTGAAGGAGTCCTGTCAGCTAGCACGATGATCGTTTGCTAAGGTTCATTTGGCATTAACATTTTGCTGGACGTGATTTTTCTTCTTTCATATTTTCTTTCCCTTTTCTTTCTTTTTCCTGTTTTTATGATTGACTTAAGATGAATACCTTCATCACAAATTAGTTTGCATTTAACAGGTAAATCAATTTGGCTGAACCCTTTTCCTTCTAGTATAACCTACCGTTTGTTTGACTACATTAGCTAAATCAATTTGGCACTCATTCTGATGCCACATCACTAGTTTTTTTTTTTAATAGCTGACCCCTATGTGATGTGGAATTACAAAAGTTTCAAAAGTTAAAGAAACCCTGAGACTTTATTACAGAACAGTTCTGTAAAGGGGTAACTAGAGATCTTCCCTGTTCATATGAAAAATAAAATGTCAGGGCTCCTGGGCTCTCAGTAATAGGAGATATGTTGTAGTTTGTTTTGTTTTCTTGTATTGATTCTGTTTTTGAAATATGGAGAAGGGTTTGTGTTAAGTAATTCATTCTTTCTGACTAAAGAGGTGTCTGAATTTAGGAATTATTCTGTCCATGGGGGAAATGGAAGGACAATAAATGGGATCACCCAGGAACCAGAGAGGAATCAGCCTCATCAGCAGAGAATGGTCAATCAAATTAAAGACAGTCATTTTGGTTATATTTTAGAGCAGTAATGGTCAATGCAAACGCCTACGGAAAGGATACCTGCTAAAGGAATAATTCAAATAATGGCCCTCATCTAATTTGCAGAGCACTTAATAAATGTACATAATTTTCTTAGTTTTAAGGTTTCTTCTAGAATTTCCTCCTTAAAACATGAGAGTGCCTTCTATTAATCTGCTAACAATAGCTATCTGAGTGGAGAAACAAATTACAAATGAGTATTGAGATAGAAACTCAGAAAACACCTGAATGGTCCTCTTCAACATCTTCTATTTCCCTCTCTGGAGGGAAGCATGAGTACTTGGTTGAGATTATAAAGTACTTATACTTAACATATAGCCATGCATATATTTTCTCTTCATATAAATGTACTTTTAGTTTATATAAAATTATTTTTTATTATATTCAATAAAAGTTAGATGAATTCAGGGCTATGATCATCAAAGTTCAAAAGCATTTGTTCCACTTTCCAGGTGTTTGCTTATCTAAAATATATTTTCCGTTTCTTCTTCCTTTAAATGAGTGGTCCAGGGTAAACCTGAGCATGTTATTTTCCAATGGCATTTTAAATAAAAGGGCTATATATGAAGATGGGCATAGTCATATAATTTCTCTACAAAGATCGAAATTTTCAAGATCAAACAGGTAGAATTGATAGAATGAAAATTATAATATTAATATATTTTGAATATTCATGCTTGCATTTTCTCTCATTAGAATAACAAACTATGAACAATTGATTGACCACCAGAAATTGCTCTTAAAGAGAAAGACAGAGAGAGAGAGAGAGAGAAGCCATTCACAGACATGGTTCATTTTTATTATCAAAAAAATCTGTTGCAACAAATCACAGTCATTGACTACAATTTTTTTAAGAAAAATGAGCAACTTACATTAGTACAGTTTTTATACAAATTACAGTTACAGAAGATGTGAAAATATGTGGTTAGTTAAATATTGTTTAAAATAAGGAAACACAGTCCAGTGTTTAGAATGTTTCTTCTTTTTTCTTTATAAGTCCAAATGTCTTTTTGTGATATTTATTGATGTACATATATATAAATACATATATACATTTATTGATGTACACACACACACACATATCCGCAAACACAAGAATATTAAGGTAGCTACTATTTTTTAAAAAGTGTCCAAAAGTGAAAATTAGACACTTTCACCTTGCTTGGACAAGTTGGCAGGAATTGATCTAAATCCCAGGAAGCGTATATCTTAAAAGGGAAAAGAAATTATTAACTGGTTGATGTGATTTGAAAATATACACTGGCAGAACATCAATTTAACTCAGTAACTAGCTAAAACCCAAGGTCAATAAAGAGAAACACATTTATATTTTTATATATTGTTAAAAATTTGATTAGGTAATCTTCAAATACACAATAGAAATAATAGAAAATGCTGGTATGTCACTCCTCACTTGTACTACAAAGCTAGCAAAACAGTTTGAGATAGTAGTAGTAAGTTTTTGAAACACATTTCTAAAGCCCCAAAACAGAACACAAATTAAAAGGATGTGTAGTATGTAAGACCCAATTCGTATAAATATCACATACATGTTTCTACCCACAAAATCCTGAAGAGCAAAGTTTTCTGCACCAACATACATCACCCATGCATTTTTATCTTGACACAGAAAAAGACTGGGCCAAAGCTCTCAGAAATCAAATGTGAACTCATTTTGAAATACCAGCAGTGTTTGAATTTTAAATTAACCTATTTACAATGAAACTATGCCTGCTGATTGCCATCATCTTCAGGAAAATTAACAGTAACGATCATTGGTGTCATAATGCAATTTCCCCGCAAAAATCACATAGGCTTCATTACTGTTTACATAAATTGTCATAAATACCAATTATGGCTGAACATAAAATGTAATGCTCTTTTTTTAATCATAATCAGACAATTGTTCTTCTAATTCATATGCTAGGGGAATAGGGTTTCGATTCAACCTTTGTTGCGAAGGAAGCGTGTCGATGGTAGTTGGTTTTGTGCGAAGTGCTGGTTGGCTTCTTGTCAAATCATTCACTCTCCATTTGGATCATGTAGTCCTTGTCCCTGTTCTGTGTGTCCTCTAATATACTGGGAAGAACATGGAGTCGTGCTAATGGCAGATGAGGGATATAGACACTGAAAGTGTCCTCTAGACTTCAGCCGAGAGGTGGCTTCCAGGGGGATTTATAACAACATTTGGTGTAATTACGTGGAAGCCCCCATAAAGGAATAATACAATAACAGACCTGTTAGAGGAGCCCATTTGCCGCACCAATTCCAGCTTCCCCCATAGGTCAGCAGGACAAATAGCCAGTAAAAGCAATGCCCTGTTAAATGGCTAATTTTCAAAACAAATAAGAGTTAAGTTGCTGGCAGGGGAGTAGGAAAAAAAAAAAAAAAGGCCAAGAAGAAGAGATTCAGCATCCTTATCATTTTAGTCTCTAAGAAGGAGATAAATCAGCTAGAAAGGTTATTCAGACAGAAAGTCTGAGCAGGGGACAACTCTCTCTGAGGACAAAAGCTCTGTCTTTGCTTTCTTTAATCTGGTAAAGCAAAGGTGAGAATCACGCCATTTGGGGCGCATTTTATCTCTCCGCAGAACTCTTTGTACCTGTCTACTTGCTTATTCTTCGGGCTTTTCTTCTTCTTGACCTGCTTATTCCTAAAATGTAAAAATAAAGTCTGTATGAAGTTCCCACCCTCTTCTGATTCCGAGCAGTCCTTAAAAATTAGAAATCAAAAGAGAAATCAGTCCATTGATTCTTTAAACAAAGCTGTCCACGTGGGTTGGTGACTACATGCAGAGTGACTGGGAACTATGGGGGGGTCACTTGTTGTTGTCCCACCCCACACCTCAAGTTTGGGCAGTCGCTGTTATGTTAATGAACTCCTGTGATCTAACCTAGTTCTACCCAGTTCTATCCTAGTTGATCAAAGCAAGCTATAGTGATATGTCCAGCCAAGTTTAATGAAACAAAATCATCGTTGATCTAAGAAGAAAATCATAAATAAAACTAGTAGGGATCGCCTCTGAGAAATCAAAGTGGAGGGAACAGAAATCCAGTGAAATTAGCTGCTGTTGTTGCACTGTGTAAGCCAGGGAAACGCAAAAGGTAAACAAACAGCATCAGCAGGAAGGAGAAAATGGAACTTTTACTTTTTTTTCATCTTTCATAATCTCATGCATTATCGGTAACGGGGTGAGACATTTTAATACGGTGTGATCATCATTAAAAGGCAGATATTTATCTTATCACAGTGCATTAAACTCCCAGAAGGAAATGGGAAAAGAGAGAGAGTGAGTGAGAGACTCTCATGAACTATTTAATGAAACACTGTGGTTGTAGCTTTTCTTGATTGTTTTTCTTACAAAAATAAAAAAAAAGAAAAGAAAGAAAGAAAAGGAAAAAAAGCAAGCAAGCAAGAAATCTGATGTTGGACAAAACTGGTTCCAAACACACCCAGACTGTACCCTGAGCCTGTGCATTTTGAGAAGTCTCTACTGTGTTCTGACTTTGTTTAATAATTTCTAATTATGTTCTACAACACAAAATTAAATATTTCTATCTCCATTGTGTGTACTTATTCATGAGCTGGGCATTAATCGTAAAACAATGTATCTTGTTGTTTATTTATACCAGATGTGAGTATTTATGTTGCTCTGTTCAGGGTTCCCAGCTAGGTCTTTATTTGTATACTGAGCCGCCTGGTTTTGCATGAAAATGGTTTCTGAGCTCTGGAGTTCATCTCCACTCTTGTGTTTAAAACAACAACAACTTTTTTTAAGAGGAAGAATTTATGAATAACTAAGAGATTTCTGCTGTGGCTCCCCTGGTCTCTCACCAGCAGGGCAGCCAGAATACGTTTTGGGGACCAAGAAAATTCAATTTGGGATTTGCTTTACCGTTTACAATGCTGGCTTCTTGCAAACAAAAGCTGCCTGGGCCATGGAGAGCTTTTCTTCTGAAACACATTTGCATACTGTTAATTTTCTATTTATTTATTGACTTTTAAAAATGTATGAGTTTGTTGGGGTGGAGGGGAAAGTGCTTCCAGAATGTCTTTCTGTGTCTGCCTCCATGTTACCTAAGTCAGAGGGTGACCATAAGAATCCCCTAATAGATTTTTTTTAAAGAGATCTTGTCTTTGCCATTTAATTAACATAATCAACAATATAACAAACCTGAAGTTGGCATAAAGTTGTACAAAATGTAAAAAGTCTTCTTCCTATGCTATCCCTCATCCTCTCAATTCTCCTGCTCAGGTCAATTTCTGTATGTTAAGAGATTTTTAATATCTACTATAAATATAAATGTAAATATTAATATATATATATTTCTTTCTCTTAAACCAAATTCTAGCATATTTACTATCCTTCACTTTTTTCCCCATTTGACATTATGTTTTGAAGATTGTTCCCTATCAGGATATTTAAAAAGCCCTTCTCATTCTTTTTTACAGCTATATAATATTCCACTGCACAGATACAGCATTTAATAAAGGACCGTGGTTTTTTTCTAACCTTAAATCCACTGTATGTGGCACAATGATTGCCGCATAGGACACTCTCAATAAATACTTGCAGATCTACACAGAATGAGTATCTGGTTAGTGCACAAAAATCTGGTGACATGGTTCTTTGTGAGTTTGTGACCAGATAAACATGACCCCTTCTTAAGTACTGTGCTGAAGAGTAAAGGTGACTGATTTAACTATTTTCAATATCCAGAAATACATTAGTCTGGAAAGGGCATTTCCTTTGATGGCATAGGTAAATGGCAGAGTGGGGAAAGCACCTCCATTTTGCTATCGTGCCTGAAGACAGAGGATGCACAATGGGGAGCTTCGGAAAGGAACTCTAGTTTACAGGCATGTTTTATATTGATTAATTAAAATATCAGAAGTAGTTGACATGATTAACTCATTTTCTTTGCCAGTTTAAATCATTATCTGTCTGGACCCAGTGGCATTTAAGCTTCCCACAATGGACTCAAGTTAACAGACCCACGGAGATATTTTGAGAACCTGTATCTGGCCCCAAATAGGATAAATTCTCCAATAATAGCAATGATTACTGTTATGGTAATGTTAAGATAGTTAGAGAATATAAATTCCTCATACTGAGCATTGGACATCTTTCCTCTTCTAACACTTCAGGATATGCTTGGCTTTACCCAATCATACAGACATGTAGTATCATTCCGAGGTCATGAGTGAAGACTTCTGGGACAGAAGAACAAACACGACTGCACTGTTAAAGGGAGTCTGGTGCCACCCATAAATGGCAGAAATTTTTAACCATATTAGACGGAATAATGTTGGAATGCTGGAGGATTTGGAGGACTAACTCAAAATAAATGTTTAAAGATGTTGAATTTCTAGTTTCCTGTTCAGTGAGTAAGGAGCTTAGAAGTCATCACTCCCTCCCAACAATAAGTACAAAGGTAAACAAAGTAGAAAGAAGCAATTCCTCTTCAGTCTACCTATCACAGCACTGAAGTAACAAGGCAAATGGCTTTCTCAAAATTGTAGAAACAGACATGCAGATACAGAGAATCACAACTTACCAGAGTAGAAACCCATGAGCTCCAGGGGAACTTGTACCAAGGTAGGAAAACCTAAACTAATTGATGAATTGCTAGAGACTGTGCAGACAAGTTTAGGAGTTAAAAACTTTGGGGGGAGGAGCAATTTGGGGGGAGAGGCAAGCATTTCTGAGGCCTCCAGGAGAGTGCTTTTTGCTTTTTTTTTTTTTTTTTAACCCCCAGGGGGTCTAACAAGCTCTCACATTCTTCCTGCAAGAGCAGAGGTAAATTAACCATTTTAAAATTTGCCAGAGCCCTCTGTTTTTCCTAGCAAAGTCTGCTCTCAAGAAAAGGCTTTTATGACCTTAACCTACAGGATTTTTATCAGAGCCTAGCCAACCAGGGAAGTATCCAACTTCATCCATTATTTACCTAAAGGAGTGAAAACAAAACAGAAAAACTGAGAAGCACTTGAGAAGTTCACAGCCCAGAGGCACAGGCTCACTGAAAAATCAAGACCTGATCTTGGGGCTCTGAATGTTTCCCCTCCTCCATACCTCACCACCACCTCACTAAATGCCTCTTTATCCCAGTTCCTTGGACCCCAAAACCATGTCTAGCTTTCAACAAAAAGTTACAAGGCATACTAAAAGGCAAAAAGCAGTTTGAAAGGACAGAGAAAACACCAGAACCAGATTCAGATATGGCAGCAATGTTGGAATTATCAGACCAAGAATTTAAAGTAATTATGATTAATATGCTAAGGGCATTAATGAAAGAAGATGTTGCTTAATAATCTGGAGATTTATGAAATGGGTAGGTATCCCATCGCCTTATACATTGTGAAATGTGTGGTTTTGACTGACCTTGGATACCTTCTGGAGGGGAAGTAAACTTCAAAAAGGGAAGGAGAAGACGTACCTATGCAAGGGTAGGCAAAGACAAAACCATCCCAGAATAAGGGTGTTGAGGCACCTCCTGACAAAATGATTCTGTTAAATGCAGGGCAAATCTGGAGGTGACATGTGCTACCTGAAGCTGGGAGCTCAGATGCCAATCTGGTGGCCAGAGGAATTATAATGTGTGCTGCCCCACCTACCACCAAACTTCTGATCCTTCACTTCCGTTTCCTTCACTTAGTTTCACCAGGGCTGTCCCAGATCTACTGCTGGGACCCCACAGGACTCGAATTCCACAGAATACAGGCATTCTTCACGCAAGAGAAGGCCCTAAATATTGATTTCCACATAACTTAAGTGCCGTGATTGTGTTCTTAGGAAGACAGGTCACCAAATCAAATGCTTTGTGCTTCTCCTCTTCTGCCAGTCATTTCTCAAAAACAAAACAAAACTCAATCCAGACCAAAAGCATAACAAAATCCAAAAGGGTGCCAACCATTGGCATGTCCACCATTTCTGTGCTCTGATAACTGTATCCTTCAGGGAGGAGAGTGAGGAAAGAGTTTACCCTGGCAACCACACCTAAGTTTGCTCAGGAAAAGGGAAACAGCAAAGTAAAGACTTGTGACATTTTAGAAGACAAATCATAACTCAGAAATCACTTTGGAGTCTGGCATCTTCTACTCGTAACAATACCAGTAATAATCAGACTGTGAGGATGAGAACTGTCAAAAAGGAAGACTATTCACCCCTACTCATTGAATCAGTTCTAGAAGGCGGGGGAGAGTACAGAGCGGGGCTTTTACCTCCAAGTCTCTGGTTTGATTCCAGATATAATGAGAATGACCAAATGTCACTCTAATTAGAAGGCAATAAAGTTCCATAGCAAAATGAATTCCACAGTTTGAACTTGCTTCAAGGGGACATTTAATCTTCATTATGGGATATGCGTACTTGGGGCTTGGTGGACATTTCTGTTTTAAAAAGGCTCGTTCCATAATGAGTGTGAAGATGGAAACCTTTGCCCGGTTCTGAGCACTTGGGGCTTGCCTGGAACAGGGAATCTCAGCCTCCAGGTGCAAATTCAGCCTAGCTTGGCCACTCTTCTAGACTGCTTTCCTATAATTGTTCCTAGAGAAGAAAGGACAGGAAAATGCCCTTGACAGATTGTGGAGGTGATAAAGTTCCAGAAAATTAGACCTGCTAATAGGGTAAAAGTCTATTATTGCTTGAAATCTCCTAAGGTTTTATACTCCCCCTACCCCTTTCTCTGTGTTTTTAATTGAAATATGAAATTCTGTAGGGGAGATAGCCAATTGAGTTGATAAGTCAAAAGCTTAGGCACACAGCTTATTTTGTGCAAAAGGAAGAGGGTTTTTTGTTGTTGTTCTTGTTTTGTTTTGTTTTCCCTGCAGCTTCCAGTACGGTCTGTCCTCTGCCCAGTGGAAGGGCTCTTATAGGATGCAGTGGCTTTCTTCTTATAGAAGAATTCTGGGGCCACTGAATCACTCAGGTCCAACAGCCACAGGCATATTGACCCCCTAAAAATTAAAGTTTCCATTTTTTCCCAATCTTATCCAATTCTGCCATGATTAGAGTTGCAATTAAAATGAATGCATACCCGTCCTCCTTTGGATATGCAGCATGTTGGTAGGACCAGCTCTAGGAGCCAGACATGGAGCCAGAAGACAGAGTGAGAGGCAGCAAAGATGGTGACATCTCCCAGCAGACTGTGATAAAGCCAACTTGCAATGTATGAAGGATGGTAAAAAACAGAGAACAAAGTTGGTACTGAATGACCCATAGATATGTCATTTTACTCTGTCTTTCCATTAAAATGGAAATGCTATCTGATTTGTCTCTCTTATAGGATTCTAGGAAGAAATAAATGCACTATTACATGTGAATGCACTGGGCAAATGATTTAAAAAGTCAACCAATCACTCCCCTATATCTGAAACAGTGCAAGCACAGATAACAAAAGTCACAAATAAATTCAGACTGCAAAAGTGAGAATCTGCAAGCTAAGGCTGGTAGTTTAGATTGGTTTTCACATGTGTGTACATTTCACCTTACCAACTTTTGGAGAGGTAACATGGCATGGTTTTAGTTGACAAGCCAGCCTTCCTGAATTCAAACTTTCCTCTGCTGTGAGACACAGAGTAAGTTCTTATGCCTTAGATACTTATCTGTAGAAAGGTGGTAATTTGAGGAGAACTTCCAGAACGCTACCTGGGCAGAGTAAGGGCTCAGCTGGCATTGGGTATCCTTTCTTTCTTAAGTAAGTGTTATGAATGCCTGCCCCAATATGTTATATTACACTTCACTCCCTCTTTCTGATATGTTCTTCTGCCCTGTATATTTAAAACTGATGCTTTATTTGTTTTCCTTTGTGTTTGGGAGTAGCAGAGTCTCTACTGTAGCAGAGTCTCTCCTCTCTGAGCTTCTGAAGTACTTACAGATGGTCCCTCTGTTGGAACTGAATTGTAGACTGTCTGTTGATATGATTTTTTGTTGTTGTTCATTATTTTCTAGGAATCAGCATTAACAGTAGAATTAACTTAAATCTTGACATCACCAGGCAAGGGATTGAGCCGTTGGTCCATCATCCTCAAGACTATCATTTAACCTCTCTGAGCTTAAAAGTGTAGATGATGATGATGATGATGATGACAATAATACCTACCTCACAAATAGGAGGGTCAACAGACAGAAATTCTGCAAAAGCAATTGATGAAATCTATTTACTGCTTATATGCGTTCTGATGTATCCAGATAAAATACAAGATCTTTAAGAAATGAAATGTTCTATATCTCAGTCTCATAGCATCTGGCAGAATATTTTGTGCCTACTAGATACTCAATAAGTATCTACTGATATTTAAGTTGATATATTGAATAAATACATTAATTAACAGAGATAGAGATTGAATAAGTTTTCATGGCATGAATAGGAATAATTAGAAGAGATACATAATATGCAAGGTAAATAAATGGTGCCCTAAAATCATTCCAAAGAAAGGAACTGAACCTTTACTGAAAGCTAAAAAGCGGGCCCCTGGGTAGCTCAGTAGGTTAAGCATCTGCCTTCAGCTCAGGTCATGTTCCTGGGATCCCAGGATTGAGACCTGGATTGGGCTCCCTGCTCAGCAGGGAGTCTGCTTCTCCCTCTGCCTCTGTCCTTCCCTCCAGCTCATGCTCTCTCTGTCTCTCAAATAAATAAATAAAATCTTTAAAAAAAAACGAAAGTTAAACAGTGTTGTTGTATTTATGGTATGTGTATGTGTGTGTAGGGAGAGAGAAAGTGAAAAAGAAAGGCTTAAAAACTGGGAGAATAACTTAATTTTAAAAAGGCATTGAAATTTAAAAAAAAAATTTAAAACTTAACTTTTAAGTTAAGTCTCATTCCAAGAGAAGGATGCTAAGAGTAGACGTTATCTCCTCACTGTGTTAGGCACATTTCAGAAACAGAAGAGCAGAGGATGCATGTATCAACTTTCTGCCACTGGCTTTCCATGCTGATGAAACCAAAGGCTTCTGCACAATTTTACCCTCAAAGTGGACACTGTTTTATCTTTTTCTTCCCTTCTTTGTCTCTTCCTTTTCACTTCATTAACTAACCCTAAATTCTGTAACCCTTATTCAAATTACGGAAGACATGGTTTTGTTGGTACTGCAGTTCTGGCTTTGAACCATTCCCCCATTTCAGAGTTGCTTTTTTTTACATTCAAAAATAAGTAAATAAATAAATGTGATCCATCTGAAGCTGACAATTTAAATAATTGGGTCCTGGGGATGACATGACCAAACAAAGAGTATATTGATTCTTCTAGATGGGATGGAATGGTATGGAATGTACTTTGGCCTGATTACACCACATAATTTTTCAAGGAGTATATAAACAAATTAGAAGGATCATGCGGGCAGGGTATTAGTATAAATAGGCCTTCCACAAATTAATGTTCTAAGGATAAAACCCATCATCACAGATCTATACATTCCAGCTTAAGAGTTAAATACTTAGGAGTCTGGAGAAAGCCTTGTACCTGGAATAAGAAATTCTTAAGGGCAGTGTTTTCAGTGTTAAGAAACCCAAATCCCTCCTGTTTAAAACTAATATTTTCTAAAATCCAGTGTGGTAGCCTTAAATGAGATTCAAGAATATATAACTTACAGCATACAGAGCTTCTTCAAAAAACAATATAATATCCAAACTCTAGTTTTAAGATTAATAAAAGGAATATAATACACAATAAGATAATATTTATTACAATATTTAAATGTACAGGCAGAACTACACTAGGAAACATAATAAAGTGGTTGGATGCTTCCACCTATACATAGAATCTTTATGAATGAATCAAGTACAAATTATGTTAATACAGCATGGGGCACTGGCATTCAAATACCAGGACCAGTATTGCCATCAGTGAAATGAGTTTCTAAAATGACAGAAAAATCTTGAGAAAGTTCTGAACAAAACAAAAATTATCTTTCTTTGTTTTGCTGGATAGTTGCATTTATGGAAAAGACAGTGTATATTAAAACTGATTTTGTAGATGTATAATGCAGGTGTAGAGTCTAGGCTTCTACACATGAAAGACTGGCAAGACATTCAAAATTTCTGTGGGATCTAGGATCTGTTTTTTCATGTGATTTTCCACACACGGCAATAGATAAGTTTCTTTTGGTTTCCAACAATTAAGTTTCAGTAACACTCACCAATATTTTTAACAACAAAAATGCCCCCAGGGAGCTGTATTGACTCTATGGAGAATCATTGTTTGGGGGAGTGGAAAACCCATGGAAGGACAATGTACTATAGTTTATATGTGGGTAGGAGCATAGACCCTCTCTAGGGTCAATAAAAAACATCAAGGTTTTAGAGAGTTGGAAGAACTAGACACAGGGCAGATGGGTTCATCAAGACATGGAGGATAGCTGTGAGACTCCTGGTCCCATCTCTCACTGTACTCATGCCCTCACTATCTGACAAAAGGGTTTACAAAGGCTACATTCTCCAGACGGGGATCTCAAACTATCACTGAGTAAATTTGGGACACTCAGCTGATCTCAATAATTCAGATCAAGACATAAGCAATGAATACAATTTTTTTCCTAAGAGCAGGATTATATCTTTGGTTAACTTTTTTGAGTTTTGTTCCAGCCCCGTACTTCACTTTGCGATAAATGGTAATCATAAGATCTCCCACTAGGGTCGATCCAAAGTGAACTGAGAAATTGTTTCCTCAGGACATTTTCTCATTCCATTTCTCCATCTCTAAGAGTAAAACCATCTCACTGAAATGTCTTCCAGCCCAGACTCTTTTGGAGTAGGATTCACTTTATACCACCAGTCCCAGTACCTCTCAGTTGAATACCTTCTGGACCAGGAAATTCACTTTTTTGATTCTGATCAGTACAACACACATTTGGGAAAACCATTTACTCTTTAATCACTTGCTTAATTGAAGTTAACTCTAGTCTCCTCTCTTAGGATCTCAATCAGTAGCACTTTGCCATGAAATTTTCATTATACTCCAAGCATCACAATATTGTGTGTTATTTCTCTTACTCTAGTCATAACCTTCAAGGTTCAATCTTTGCACTAGCCATGCAGGAATGAAGATGAGTGAGTCGTATCCTCTACTTTATTTTCAGGTGCCATATGTCAGCAAAGAAAACAAAACAAAAAAAAATTTTTTTTTTTTTTTTTGAAGCTAAGACAAAAAAACAGCTTTCTCTAGTTTTCTTCTTCCTTGGCAAACATAGGCATTAGATAACATAGATATTGGGTAATAACAGTCAGAATCCTTATGGAGCAAATTTTTATACCTTTGATGTTTACCCCAGTTCTAATAATATTTTTTTGTCCTTGGAAGAATCTGTTTTAATGACATAGAGAAGAGTCCAATGAAAGGTCTTTCACTTGGACATTTGCCTTTGGTAGGCGTTTCCAAAGGATTCATCTGAGGGGCCTCTTTTGCATGTCCCAAATGTGTCTGAGCTTCCACCTGGTGTCTGTTTATTATCTCTTTATTTACAGCATACATAGCATAATTCAGTAATTAGTAAAATAAATTGACATTTTATTGACCATGTTTTACGTTATTGAATACTGTAAGATGTAATACATGCTATGCATTCAATTAACCCCAAAAATATACATTTGAAAAAAAAATGTATAATTTATTTGTCTAAGCTTGTCTCTGTTTATTTTGCACATTGATTCTTAGGCCCTTTGCAATGGTTTTCCAGCTTTCTCAGCTTTCTTTTTCCATGGCTGCCTTTAGGTCACTCTCAGGAGGGTCATTATGCCATGAAATTTATGAAAACAAAGAAGGTTGAGGAGCAGTCACCAGACATGTATTTCCTACTGTCTTTCATTACACACACATAGAAGCTTGGTTTTTGATTCACCATTCTCTAGCTTCAGGAAAGATTATAACCACTACCACCACAAATGTTTATTGCAAAGTTATAGCATTTCTGGCACTATGATAAATTATCCAAAGAGGTTTATTTTTTCAATTCTTATAACAGATCTATTAGGTAGGTTTAATTATTATTGCCAATAAATAAATTGAAGTGTAGAAAATATAAATAATTTCCCTAAGGTCAACTGCTAATAAGCACAGGAGCCAAGACTGGAAACCTTGTTAATGCGAGAATCTTGTACTTGACCTCTTTCTTCTGCTTCTAGAATTCTCTAGCAAAGGCAAAGATTCCACTCATACTAGAAATTTTACAGGGGAACCTCTGCAGGGCTTTTCACTTTTCCTTGTTGATCCAACCAGGAAAGAGATGCAAGAAGAAATAAAACTTCAGTTACCTCTAAGCAGGAGGAGAAAGGAGGGCTGCAAATGGCCAGGAACAATACACCTTTATTAACTAAATGCTCCAGCTTCCACAGGTAGCTGCCTAAAATTTTGGTAGGTCCTGAGAGAAAGCTTCCGTGAGATTTTGACCAAGAGGGAACCATGATATGTCTTCTGGGGCTATTCTGGAAGGCCTTACATAAGATGTCTCTAAGTTAGAAGTTTCTGCTTATAAAGTTCAACCTGAGGTGGAATTGAAATCTACACAGGACTTAATTTTACATGGTTTGACAAGAAAGTTATTTTTTTTTTAACAATGGAGACTGTAATGATAAAAAGAATAACCTGTTTACTCCATTGTCTGTTTTCTGAAGTTTTGGTGATTCATTGCTCCATATCATACCCCTAATTTTGCATTTGTCTAAATTTTCACACTTTAAAGTAGGATAGACAGCATGATGTCCTTCGGTAAGTGAACAGATAAATAAACTGTGGGCATCCAGAAAATAGAACATTTTTCAGGAGTAAAATTAGCTACTAAGACATGAAAAGACATAGAAGAAACCATAGGAATATTACTAACTGAAAGAAGTCAGTCTGAAAAGGCTATAAACTGTATTGTTCCAACTACATGACCTCCTGGAAAAGGCAAAACAATGAAGCCAATAAAAAAATGGGTGGTTGCCCGTGGTGGGGAGATGAATAGATAGAGTACAGAAGATTTTTCGGGTGGTGAAAATACTCTGTACAATATTGTAATGATGAGTATACATCATTGTACATTTGCCCAACCCATAGAATGAGTGCGCCACACTGAGAGTGAACCCTAAGGAAAACTACAGTCTTTGAGTGATTATGATGTGTCCAAGTCAGCTTCTCCCTGGTAAACAACATACCATTCTGGTTAGTAATATTGTTAATGGAGGAGGCTATGCTTATGTGGGGGCAGGGTGTTCTGGGGAAATTGCTATACCTGCCTCTAAATTTTGTCATAAATCTGAAAAGTTCAGTCTTAAAAGATAAGGTTAGAGGAGTTGTTTCTAACCTCTATGGCAAAGTATAAATGACTATATTGGGGCAGGTGTTTTGGTGAGCAAGGTACATACTATGGGAAGGAAGAAAGAAGATAACTTTGTGAAGAAGTGAGACTCTGAGGAGAGGTTGGGCATCAAGAGCAGAGGCATTGAAAATGATTCATAGTTCCTTAACCTTTTCATGGGCTCTCTATAGTTTAGACTAAAGGAAGTCATGAACTTGGCACATCTGAATTATTGTCATCAACCTCTTTTCCACAGAGATTTGTACCGTGTTCATTACTCTCTGGTATCTCCATGCTTCCTTATTATACTATCTGGACTCACACACAAGCCTTTGCTTATATACTTTGTGATTCTCGGCTTTATATTTAATCTAATGAATTCAGTTTCAAGTAGAGTAAGGACAATGTCCTCTATCTTTTTATATTCTCCACATCATAAAAGACACTACTTAAAAAAATCGATAAAGTCTTGTTGAATGACTTCCTGATAGAAACAACAAACCAAAACATAGAATGTGAAAACCAGAAGTGGATTTGAAGCCTAACACAAACCCATCCCACATTTTAAAATTCAGAAAAGCTAAACAACTTGCCCAAGGTCACACCAGCAGTTGGTAGCCATCCAGGACAAGAACTCAGGTGTTCTAACTCCCAATCCAGTATCCTCCATTATATCATGAGCTGTCTCACGGAGCCTAACAAATTAGGCTGCAGGAATGTTATATGTTTTCTATTGTCTTCATTTTTCTTTTAAATTTGGCACACAATTTTTGTTCATTGGACCATCTAAACTTCTACTTTTCATTGTTCAAGGGAATTGTCCCTAGAACTATCAACAAAAATGACAGGGATATCTATCCATCTACTCATTCATCCATCACACTGTTATTTACATAGCACAGTGACACTGTGAGCAAACACATGGGAGAAAAAGAGAAAGAGGAGAGGACAAAAAAGACATCTGGGATTTTTATGAGCCATTTTCCATACAGTATGCAATACCCAATAAGCATTATGTATACAGTAGGTGTATCTGTCACGGTCTGTATGATGCTTTGGTGATAGTGTATTAGCCATTATCAGTAGAGCCATTACAAAAGCCACTACCCCAACTTCTGCTGAGGTGCATACGTTGGTACATTGCCAAATAGTTGCATGTGATGTAGAAATATGCAACAGTTTATTAGACATTATTACACTTACAGAAAATAGTAAAAGCTTCTTACTAAAGAGGCAAATAGATTTCCAGAGCTAGTGCTTCTAATTCATACCCATAAACTGACGTCTTGCACCAAAATGTTTATAAAAGAATCCGATGGTGTGGTTCTGCCTTTGTTTCTTTAATACCATTCCACCTACACAAACGTACTCACATGTATATATACGATCACACACAAGCGCACACACACACACACACACACACCTACAACATACACTTCTAAAGGCTTAGGACTAGAATTTAAGAAAGCAAAGCTAGTATTAAACTCCAAATGCAGCCCTCAGAAGATGAGGTCTTGTCTCTTGTATTTTCTCAGAACACCCATTAAATAACTGAGCACATAGTTAGTGCTCAGCAAATTGACTGAAATACTGATTGTTCTTTAAACAAAAACAAAACTGTCATGATCTCTGCAGATCTGTTTTATAACCAGGGAGAAATTCTAACGCCATCAGATGATAATCAGTTTCTTCAAGGAAGTGAATTAGATCCTGAAGGAAAGGAAGATGATTGGGCAGTTACTAGATTTTATATTGCTATTTTGTCTTTTTTTTTTTTTTTCCCAGACAGTGTGTAAGACAGTAGTTGGAGAGAATGGAGCTTCTATTTCGTTAATGCTAATTGTATTTCTGTCCTATAAATCTGAGAGGGAACAAGTTAGCTCTCCCTCACACAGCTCCTTATAATCTCTCCCACATCATTCTTCCACCCAAACGTGAGCACACTGGGATCCAAGCTGGACTTTAGTCGGAAAGACCCAGGACAAAGACTTTCAAAATCTTCAACCCCGGATTCCTGTGAAGAGTCAGAACAGATGCCCGCTTCTCACCCTCATCCCGCTAAACAAAACAAAAACTGAAAAACCCAAACCCCTTGTCTTTATCTTCACAGATCCCCATCCCTTTCTCCTCCTTCTAAAAAGAAAGAACTCTATTACTGGAAGGAGAGAAGGAAGAGGAGAAGGAAAACAAAAGTCATATGTGGCTGGTCCGGAGCAGAAATATCTACTTTTTTTTTTTTTTTAATTTTTCACAGTTATGGGGTACAAAAGTTTGGAGAGAGGAAGTGATTTTTTACAGTTTTTTCAGGGGGTCTCATAAATTAGATCTCCTTAATATCCTTAAAGACATGTAACTAAACAACAGAATTCTTTTTAAAAATTTCTTCTGGCTGCTGAGCTGCTTCTTGTGTGCAGTATTTTGGAAAGACTCAACCATGTGATTTCTAAATTAATAGTATTTAGACATATGGACTTAGAGGTTGACCCTTGTAGGCATCTAGTCCTACCTCTCATGCAGGACTCATATCTTGACTGCTTGATTGTTGAAGGATTTTTGGCAGGCTTCCAGTTGGGTACTTCCATGCTGATATTTCATATTCACCTGAAAAAATTGCTTTGCTACAATCTCCATGCAAGAGTTGTGGTATTCTTTGGAGATGCATGGAATGATTCCACTTCCTTTTTCTCTGTCTCCCACTAGGCTACATTATCGGTAAGTTTGTTCTTATATCCTTCACTAAGTATGTTCTCCTCTACTCTGAATATCACTGGTTCTTTTAATATCTCCTATGGCATATTTCCAGACCTTCTAAAATGAATTTCCCTCTCATCTAAACATATTTCATGTGAGTATCATACCGAAGCTGTGCCACATAACTAAATGTAACACTCCAGAAATTGTCTGTGTGATAGCAAGGGCTTACCAGACTATTATTTTCTTTTCTATTTTATTATTTTTTCTTGGTCTTATATCTCATTTCTCCTCTCACATGCTGTTAGACCAGGTCAAATAACCTTCCTTATCCTATGAGAAAGCTTTTACACATGCCCTAATCTGCACCCTTTCAGAAGTAGTTCTCACAGTCAGGACGATAATGAACTCTGGAGTGGGATCTAAATGGGTTTAGATTCCAGCTGGACCATTCATAGGCTAAAAGACCATGAGATAGTGTATTAATCAGTCAGTTTTTTCACTTATGCATTGTTTTAACCAATCCACTACACACCCCTTTATGTATTCTATCCGATTAAATGTTATCTTTCCAGTTTGGGCACTTTACGGGAGATATTTAAGGTGTTTTAAAATTTTAATTAAGCCATTCAAAGCTTTCATAATCGGAATGGTTCGAGCATTCATTCTTTCACCAGCTTTTCATCATCTGCCTGGAAGAATAATATGTCTTCTAGAACCTCAGTATGTAGAGTGGTCTGGGGACCAGCAGTTTCAGCACCACATGGAAGCTTATGAGACATGCCACTTATTCTCAGTGTGACTTGGGTCTTGGTCTCCTCATCTGTAAGAGGAGGATAATACTAGTACCTGTCTCTTAGTTTTATTGAGAAGATTAAACAAGGTAATCCATGTAAATAATTTAACAAAATGCTTAAAGTATAGTAAGTGTCCTGTCCCTCTTCTGAATTCTTAAAATGTCTGCTATTTAGAGAGGTTGCTTTGGTTCATAACTGACTTTTTTGTACATTGTCTCCATATTTATACTCTAAGTGTCTTGATAAAGGATATTATCCTATGCAGGTATTCCTTAAGCCATGAACAAGCTGTTTGTCTAATGTTCATTGGTGAGGCATTTTGGGAGTTGGAACAGTCATACTATAGTACTACTACTACTACTACTACTACTACTACTAGTCATATTATAGTGTCTAACCACCACCCATAACAATGTATCTGTTGGAAAACCCATTTACTGTTCTTGTGTGGACTCCTTTTTGCTCAAGTGGATTAGTGTCTTTCTTTAGGGAATTTGGAAGGTAGAAGACAGTGAGGGTGGGGTTTATAGGCCCAGAAACGAAGCACATCTTTCTGATATGATTCCATGTATTTTCTGGTTATATCTATCATCCTCTCAATTCTGAAGAGTAGATGGCAAATTACTATATAAATAGATGGAAGCCTCAGCTTTGGATGATAAAGTCTTGGACTCAAGTCTTGACTTTCATATTTACCAAACTTTGAACTTTATTCAATTTAGATTATCTGGGCCTTCATTTCCTCAGAATTGTCAATATCCTCACCAAGTGAGAATAAATATCAAATAAATATCAATGAATATTGATATTTAGATGTTTAGAAATATCTTTATAAATGCTTAATATCTAGGAAAATGAAGATATAACAAGTGATGCTGATGATACCTTGACTCTGGTTCCTTTTCTATTCTTACAAAAATATTATGCATAATCTATGCTTTGGATATGCTTTATGATTGTTCATGGAAATTCCTGAGAGAGGTATTAGAAAGAACTAGTGAAACTGATTTCTGTCAGCACCACAATTGTTATTTATTTCCACCATTGACCCAGTGGCCATATGATATCAAGGATGCTAAAAGCTGCCCTTAAGTAGCTCCCCCACTGGCCTGCTATGGGGTTAAGTTGTTCTAATGGTATTATTCCTTAAGGGCTTCTAGTGAAGCTATAGTTCCTTTTTTCTTTTCTTTTTTTTTTTTTTTTTTTTTTTAAATCTGGGTCAGGGCTAATGTGTTATCCTAGGAGGGTTCATATATTAGCTAGTTAACATATTAGCAGGGGTTATTGTCTCTGATTAAGCCATTACCACCCACTGTCCTATGGCAAAAAGAAGGATCCTGGGGGGATGGGGCACATGACGTGCTCATTTTGACAAAAGAGAGGTAAAATTAAAAGCTTGAGACTAAGTTTGGGGCTAGCTAAATTTTTGGGACCATGGCTTCCAGGTACTAAATCATTGAGATTGGGTGTCTAGAAGAGGCTTCAAGAAAAGTAAAACCCAATTTATTATCTTTTTCAAGGGTCAGAATTTGCTTACATACTGAATTCCATATGTAGTTCAGCAAAGGATTTGTATAAAAATATTAAATAGTAAAGCCCTTTATATTCCTTTAAGACTTAAAATTAGTGCCTAAACCTCCTATCAAAGAGATTGCTTCCTTTATCATCAATACAAGGAACTCGTTTTGGGAAATTTGTTTCAGTTCTTATTTAATTTCATATACACACACGCACATACACACACACACATTCATATTCACATACATCTATTCTAGAATAATTTCAATTTAAAATAAAACATCACTTCTTCATGTTTTCTAATATTTTTGGGCCCTGGAAAAATTTCATCTCATAGACCTAAAGCTGTAAGATGATAATATTGAAATGCAAGTCACAAGCTTCAATTAGGTACAATCAGAAATCATGCGGTGACTTCATTAAGTATCATTAAGAATGATCAAAATATTGCTCTTAGGAAAAATACATCAAAAGCATTGCATTTACACATTGATTAAACAGGATCTGCAATTTCTAAAATCTGGTACGAGAAAAAAGAATGGAGTAAATTAAGTGCTCATATCCCACTTAGCAACAAGGGAGTGCTTAGCAACTGGAGAAGGAAGAAATAAAGGGAGATGGTGGAAAACAAAGTATGATCAGCCCGGAAACTGAGGGAGGAATCAAGAAATGACAATGTAACTAATTGGGGCTGGAGGAGAGGTTGCCGTCCCAGGAACAGTGGGCAAGTTGACATCAGCCTGTTTTGTATAAGGTTTTTATTTTTATTTTTAGCTTCAGGAAATTGAGCTCATAATGAGGAATCAGAAGCACAGGAAGGACTCTTACCAACACCATGAGTGTGGTTGGAGTCATCTTGGTGACGTGCATGTACCTGTTGATAAATCCTTTTCCCTTTTACTCAGATATAGGTGCATAGCCCAGGTCTCAGTTCTATAAGGTCTTAGGCCTTAAGGAGGCTTAAGGTAGATTTGATATTGTACCCCTTTGAGAACCCTTTAACAGTATTACTGTTCTGATTAGTCTCCCTGATCTCTTTGCTTTGCATTTGATCTGCCCTCCCTGGGTAATTTCATGTACTCCATGGCTTCAGTTCCCAATGTACACTGATAATTCTCAACACTTCTATTCACTCAGAGACTTCCCTGTGCTTAAACCTGTGCCCGTGACTCTTTCACAAGGCACAAAGCTCAATATGACAAACGTTATTCTCCCTGTACTCTTGCTTCCTATCTGCATTCACCACTTTAGGAAGACCACATGCTTGCAGACACCCCATTCAGGAACCTCCCTGTATCTATCGCCTCACCTCCCACATCTAGTTTTTAGCTAGTAGTTGTTTCTTTTTCTGAAATATATGTCAGACCCACTCTCCTTCACAATCAATCTGAGATTAAAAAATAAATACATAAATTCATCATCCTTCACCATGAGCAAAATCCAAATTCTTAGCCTCACATGAAAGTTCTTCATCATCTGGCCAAATTGACTTTTCCTTTTAACCTTGGTACTGCCACTTCTATTCGCACATAACTCATGTTCAGGCCATATCAAATGTGTCCTCAGTCCTGGAATGTACCATGTTTTCTGACAACTCTCATGTAAAACTTATGGCATGCTCTTCTTTTAGCCCATCCTTCCCTTTTTTTTTGAACCTTAAAACCTTTCAAAGAGTCTTAGTACTTACTTCTTCATGTTATTCCTAGACTGTATTTATGGTAAAATCCCAGACTAATTTTTGTTTATCAAAGAAATCCCAAAGGAACAGACATTTGTAGTTTAATTTCAAACATTATGGTATCAGTAAAAATAGCAGACATTTCAACAAATATCTGCTTAATTAAATTAAATTTATGGAAAAGGATCCAGCATCCTCCAAATCAGAACTTGGAGCTGAGCAGTAGGAAATTGTTTCAGCAAGAAATCAAATGGTAATTATTTCAGGCTTTGAAGACCATGTAGTTTCTGTTGCAACAACTAAACTCTTCTTTATTGGCCTAGTAGCCATAGGTCAATAAAAATTGAGCATCTCTGTGATCCAATAAATTTTATTTATGGACACTAAAATTTGAATCTTACATAACTTTCAGTTGTCACTTAATAGTATTCTTTTGATTATTTTTCAACCATTGAGAATGGTTGAAACAATTAGCTCAAGTAGCATATAAAAACACTCAGCCAGTTGGATTTAGCCCACTGCTTGTGGGTTCCTGATCCCTGCCACGGTTTATCATCTGTTTCATCTCCTTATTTGTTCAACACGATATATGAACCCTCATTTGAATTTTTGCCACCTACAGTTCGCCTAGTACATATATTACCTAACATAATTCGTATTCATGACATTGCCTTATCTAGTCATCATTTTAGCTGTTTCCCAACCAGAAAATTGCCCTGGCCACTGGTTTAGATACACCTTCTTTCTAGTAGTGTAGCTACTGGCCTCCAACACTTGTTAAGATTATGCACGTTGGGGGCACCTGGGTGACTCAGTGGGTTAAGCCTCTGTCTTTGACTCAGGTCATGATCAGGGTCTTGGGATCGAGCTCTGCATTCTGCTTTCTGCTCAGCGGGGAGCCTGTTCCTCTCCACCCCCCACCTACCTCTCTGCCTAATTGTGATGTCTGTCAAATAAATAAATAAAATTTTTTAAAAAAGTTTATGAACATTGAACAGGCAAAGATCCTGGCCCATTCATTCTAGCAATTTTAGAATGAACACAGAACTTCTGTCTGATCCAGTGTTTGACAACCATTTACTACTTAGGCATATCCCAAATTGTCACAATTAATTTTTCAGTAACGATCTACTTGCTTCCGGAGAATCTAAATTTTTTCCCTGAATTGCCATCTTCTCATCTGTTAAAGCAATTTCTTCCCTTCTCTAAAGCATTTTAATTTTTTTAAACAGAGGATCACTTCTAATCTTATTAATATTACTAAATTGATCTTACCACTCTTACCAAACTTGCCCCCCCCATAATCTCTATGGTAACTCCCTTTCTGCTCCCTTCCCCAGTGTTGTATACCCACTGAGACACATTATGGTTCTGACATAGTCACTTCAGGCTACTCTAACAAAATGCCATTGACTGAGGAATTAGGAACAGTAGAAATTTATTTCTGAAATATAGAAATATGAACCAGAGGAGTCTAAGATCAACATGCTGCTAGATTCAATGTCTGAAGGGGTCCTGCTTCTGGTGCACAGACAGCCATCTTCTCTCTGTTCTCACACGTGTTCTCAGATCTCTCACTCTGGGAACACTTTTAAGGGCACTAATGCCGTTCATGAGGGCCCCACCCTCAAGACCTCATCACTTCCCAAGGTCCCACTCCAAACATTGTAATACTGTGAGTTAGACTTCAACAAATAAATGGGGAAGGGGGGACACAGATATTCAACCCATAACAAATACATGTAATTATATTCAAAAGAAGGGTGAGGACAAAAGGAAGAAGAAAAGGGGAAATAAGACTAAAAGAATAAAGAAAGCAGAAAGCATTAAGAGGGAATGGAGACCAAAAAAGAAACAAATAGGACAGTAATAATATAGTATAGGTTTTAAAATGATAATCTATAAACTTCTTTTGCAAATATTATCTCCTATGAACCAGGAAATGAGGAAAAGTACTTTTCAACTGACCTGGAGAATTTAATCAGTCAAAAAGAGAAAAGTAGGCTCAAATCAGATTTTTTTAAACTCTTTTTCTTGAATCATATATTCTGTTTGAAACTCTGATAGAAGATATTTCAGGCTGACAGTTTCTCTTCCTCAAGTTCCATCTGTGTTCAGACTCTGGGCATCCTGGGTCTTTTTATCTGGATAGAAATCAAATCCTAGTACAGCATCAGAATGTTCTAGCCTCTTGCAATGGCATTTAGATTCCTCTGCTGCTATTTCAAAAGACGTCCAAACCTATAAATATTAAGCTATGTTTTGGGGCCCTAACCTTGGAGGGAGGGCAAATGCCATTTAATATTGCCAAGGGAAGAGAAACGGTGCTGGTGTAGGCAAGGGGAAGAAACAAAACAAAACAAAAAACCCAAAAATGTCAAATCTGATTGATTAAAAACTAGGTAGGCAAATCAGCAAGGGCTGGTCCAGCATCACTGGAGAGTAAGGTCAGACAGGGCTGTTTTAAAATTATTTGGTATTTTCAGAAATTGATTACTTAGGGAGAGCATTAAGAAGTAGCTGTGCACATTCATTTAATGGGCCAGTGCCTCTCGTACAGGGCTGGAGTCATCACATTCAATCTCATCTACTCCTTGTTAAGTTGTTCTTTCTTCTGGAGCATGTTTATTTATTACAGATGCTATAAGCATAAACTACAAACCAGAATAATAAATAATTCCCTAAATGGGATTTTGTGAGCAACACCTCCCTGCCCATCTTTCTAATCCCAACACTCAATGTGACAGACACCATTGCTTACATGCCTGTGAATGTCTGTGAGCCTGAAGAACAAGTCCTTTTCTGTCCTGGGGCACACTGCAGTAAGTAGATGGCAACTTATGTGGAGAGAACTGAGGACACTGAGATGTCCTCCTGTTCCCCCAAAAAGTGCTTGTCAGTCATCCACTCCTTGAAGGAACATCCTGTTGTTTCTTTGAGTTGCAAACACCCTTTGCAAATAAAAATGGACTTGGGAGAAGGGTTGTGCATTATGACAGTTGTATATCTACAACCTATAAATTAATTTTGTTGATCACCCTCCTACCCTGGCTGTCCACGGGAAACAGGTCCCAAAGGGAAAGATTGCTGTGATCAAGAAAGAGAGGAACATTTTGGAGTACAGATCATGCACCAAGGGGTTGTAGTTGGGTGAAAATTTGTAAAGCAATGTGAGAAGAGAGCAAGTTTAGTGAAAATGCACACACATGCTCTACTCACAAGCAAAAGTCAAGTTTATCTTTAATTTTCAATCTGATAACTACCCAAAGATGTCTCCATTTTTCCAGAAGTCATTTTAAAACTTCCATTTTGACGTGGTGAGAGTCTTTACTAGAAACACTGCTGGTTTACACCCACACACATTTTCTCTTTTACTTTATCAAAGCTAAGAACACACTGTCCACATCCCTCCCTTCACAACTCTGTAACTTTTAAAGTTGATCTTTAACTGCAATTCCATAAGACCAGTTGCCCATTTCTTTCACTAAAATTGTCTTCCTCTGATTTCCCATTGATATTTGTGATGCCCAATTCTATGTTTGTACTTGTGTTCCCAGATGATTTCATTTCCCACATATTAGGTTACAAACTCTTTTACAACAAGAAGTACATTATGTTTCTTGGATCCCCAACATATGGCTGCATCCAGGGCCCAATACTAAGTGTAAAATAAAAAAATCATTTATCCTTTATTTAAAAAAAAAAAAAAAAAAGGGCACTCCATGGTGGTGTTTGGGTGACAGGCATATATTGGAATCACTGACATTTTCCCCACTCATGGTATGGAACTGAATACTCCGCCCAAGATCATAACTTTATGGGTTTTATATATTTCTCCAAAGTGCACCTTTCAGGTATCTTTCTAAAAAAGGTAAGAGAATTCCTTTATGATATTTACTTCCTAAGAGTAAAGATATAAAATGTCTCAATGCATACAATATCTACCATGAAAAATGCAGTATTTTCTCGCTTGTGTTTTTCAGCCATCCCACAATGCATTTTTTGTTTTCTAATTAGGCATTCTAAGAATCTAACGTCCTCTTGTGTTTACCCTACAACAACTGTAACCCAGCAGCCTGACATCACAGTAGTTCTCCCCAGAAATAATTACTCCATGGCCAAGGCAGCAATGTGAGTGTATCCTAAGACAAAACAGAGCAAGGAGGGGGACCCTGAAGGCAGTACTTCATTTTCAGAGACAAACAGGGTTCACAATTAACACATCACCAATTTTAATAAACCTGATGAAAGGTAAGGAGATTTGATATGAAAGTCAAATATACTTGAGACCCCCCCTACTTTGAGAGCCCCTCTTTAAATTAAGACTTTGCCAGGTGATTAAGAAGAACGCCAGCGCTTCAAAGGGAAGCGGAGCCTTGTTCTCTGCAGCTCCACAGGCGACCAGCTCTCTTTCCCTTCAGTCCAGATGGAGGCTTTGTTCTCCCGAAGTTGGTCAGGTGCTATGCCTGTCCAAAAAAGGGAAGCAAGCAAAGCTTTAGGAGCCTGCACCTGTTTAAAAAGCAATGCCGCTCCCTCAGCTCCAAAGCCCCGAACATCAAATGCCTCCCTTTGCCAGGCAGCTTGGCTATTCCCCAGGCGTTTTCAATCTAGTTGGGTAAAACAAAAATTGCATAATTTGTCATTATTTTCAAGGAATGAGATGTGCCTTCCACAATCCCTTTCGAGTTAAATACAACGATGCTGAGCTTCGTGTGAATGCCAATGCCTTTTCTCAGAAAGAATAGAAATAAAGAATGGGAAAAGAAATACCCAATTGATTGCTTGTAATTTGCTCTGGTATTTGTTATTGATGTATTCTTTGTATGCATTTTAAGGATAGGTAGCAGAAGAATTATTTTTTCCAGTTCTTCAATAAAGAGAAGCCAAACCCTCTGGAAAACGTTAGGACTGGAAGCCAGGACTTCTGAGTCAACGTCAAGATTCAAAACAAATAAATCAAATCAATTTAGGCAAGTTACAAGTCGTAATCATTCCATTTCCTCATCTTTAAAATGCGGATTAAAATTATCTTCTCTAAATATATCCATTTAATTATGAAGCTAAAAAGAAAAAAAAAACTGATAAAAATGCTTTAAAATGTTTAATATTCTTTATAAGTGTAAAGTGGTTTGAATGAGAAATAAGGAGTGAGGCAAGATTCTTAGACAGTGTCCTATCACTCTTTCTAAGGGGAAAATCTTCAAATCCAAGCAGAACGGGGGGTGAGGAGCAAAGAAAACAACTCAGAACAATCGCCGGAAAGCCAGGGCATCCTAAATCTCATCTATTAAGAGCAGAGAAAAACACCTAAAAACCTCCACCATATTTTTTTTGTGTACAGTGCCTTTCTGCTGCCACTTGGTTACAACAATAGTGGAGAAAAGTAGGCCCATAAAGCAAGATTGATTGCTGGGAAGATGATCAATTGCTGCTGTGAAAGGGGAAAAAACTGATAAATGTTTTTTTTTTTCCCTCTCTTCACAACCTTTTGCTAAAGCTGTGCAAAATGTGTCATGCATAAAAAGTATGCAATTTTCATGTAATTAGAGGAACACAAGATGAAAATGAGTTCCATCAGAGCAATCAAGGACGGTAATGTGGTATGTATTTGTCAGTGCCTATTTGTCATGAAAGCAAAACCCAACAAGTTATATATTTTATTTCATTTTAACTCTGAAAAACATAAATGCCATTTTGCCATGACCAAATCTATAAATTGCAATAATCCTTTTTTTTTTTTTTTTTGGCTAACTGCAGATTAGATCATTTTACTCTTTTAAAGAATAGAATACTATCTTATGAAAAACACTGAGATTACAAGACAGATTTATTCCATGGAGGGTCAGATTTACAACAGGAGGTGATAGGTTTACAGTGTGCTATACAAGAAACACACTATAATTTATTTTCTCTAAAAATATACTTGCATCTTACAGTTGTAGCATGTGGTTCTGATCCCATCCCCATACCTCCAAAACCAATAATGTTAAATTTTTACATTTTTCTTGGGCAAAAGGAAATAAATATTTCTTCTTTACTCTTACTTTTCCCTCCGTCCTTCCACCCTTCTTTCTACCTACTTTCCTTCCTTCCTTCCCTCTCATTCATCCATTTATTTATTCATTTATTATGTTATTTGAAACCATTTGTGCATCAAAATGGTGCCAAGCATGCTAAATTCTGATAATATAAAAGAAAAAAAGACCCATATTCTCAGGCTGATTTCACTTAGTAGGGACAGAGTCAAGCAAGCAATTAAGTAGGATAGTGTCATAACAGGGCTAGATTCAGGAGTGTATGGGGAGAGTTGTGTCTGCTGTAATTGGCAAAGCTAATGGGAAAATTGTACTCTAATAGCTCAGTCATGCTTTAGGAATTAGGCAGGCCAGGTGTGGGAAAAGGCAGTCCAGGCAGAGGAACAAGTAAGGGCAGAAGCTATGAGGACATTGAAAGCTTTTGTGAAAAGTACAGCTGGTTAATTATTTCTGTGGTAGACATTGTGAGGAGGCAAGTAATAAGGCCAATGAAGTGAACTAGCGGAGGAAAAATGGGGAAGATCCTGATAGGCCAGGTTGATCTGTGTCCTCAGTGCAACAGGAAGGCTTTTAATGTTCCAAGCAGAAAGACGGTGTACTCAAGTGTGCATGTAGAAGAGACACTCCAGCAGCAGCAGGGAGATGGATGTAAGTGGGTAAGACCAGTCGGGCATCTATTGCAGAAACCAGCTGAGAGCTGGTGACATTTGGAGCCAAGGTGAGCAATAGCTGGGTTTGAGATACTTCACAGGAGTGTTTACATGGTTTAGACATTGATTCTAAATAGGGATGAGGCAGAGGGAGGACTTCAGGTATTTAACATAGGCAACTGGGTGGAGAGAGATACTTCTTAGGGAACACAGGAAAGCGAGCAAATCTTGCTTGGAAGAGAAATGATTTACAATTTGGACCTTTTTAATTTGAGGTGATGGTGGAATGTTAGAGATAGAGAATCATTGTGTACACAAACTGGATAGTTGGAATCCAGACATGTTTCCCTTCCTGAAATATTGTGAGTTTTTAAGGTTGTCAGATCAAAGGTTGCCCAGAAAACATTCATTAATGCATTCATTCAAAAATGTATATTGAGCACCTACAAAGTCTAGTTCAAGAAATAGGAGGGGTGCCTGGGTGGCTCAGTGGGTTAAGCCTCTGTCTTTGGCTCAGGTCATGATCTCAGGGTCCTGGGATCGAGCCCCGCATTGGGCTCTCTCCTTGGCGGGGAGCCTATTTCCCCTCTCTCTCTCTGCCTGCCTCTCTGCCTACTTGTGATTTCTCTGTCAAATAAGTAAATAAAATCTTTAAAAAAAAAAAAGAAATAGGAAAGCACAAGAGCTGTCTCTAAAATTTGACATTTTTAAAATCAAATGTGATTTTATCTACACTATAGGAATAATTATGAGGCTTAAGGGAGATGAAGCAGAGTCACTAGCCTAGTTCCTGTCATATGGTTATATAATTAGCATTATTGAGAGTCAAGTCACTAAAATGTACGTGAAGTCAACAAATATAAAAATATTATAAAATACCTCTAGAAAATTTGAGTCATCAAGTTATTATTATTATCATTTGTATCTAGTGGCAACTAATGCTAAATTGATAATTACTGCTCTAAAAACACTTAGAAAATTATAATTTGATAGCTCAATATAGCAAATAGTCCTCATTGTACACCCACTACTGAGAAAATTTAAGCTATATTTATGATTATGTCAATGCTAGTAGCAATGCTAATAATAATAGCCAATATTTGGATAGTGTTTTCCCATTCACTGAACACCATAACATATATTTGCCTCTAATTTTCTTTTCCTATAATGTCCTTTCCTGGCTTTGATATCAGGATGTTGTAAACTCAATTTGAAGTATTACATCTTCTATTTTTTGAAAAGAGTTTGAGAAGGATTGATATTAATTTTTCTTTAAATGTTGGGTAGAACTCATTCATAAAGACATCTGGTCCTGGACTTTCCTTTTTTGGGAGATTTTTGATTACTGATTCAATCTCCTTACTAGCAATCAGTCTGTTCAGAGTTTCTGTTTCTTCATGATTCAGTTTTTCTAGGAATTTAACCGTTTCTTCTAGATTGCCCAATGTGTTGGTACAAAATTGTTCATAATAGTTTCTTAGAATCCTTTGTATTTCTGTGGTGCCAGCTTTAAGATTCCTCTTTTGTTTATAATTTTATTTGAATCCTTGCTCTTTTCTTGGTTTGTCTATTTTCTCTTTTTAAAAAAAGCTCTTGGTTTCATTGGTCTTTCCTACTGTTTTTTTTTTCTGTCTTAATATTATTTATTTCTGTTCTGATGTTTGTTATTGCCTTTCTATAACTAACTGTGGGTATAGTTTGTTCTTTTTCTAGTTCTTTAAGATGCAAAGTTAGGTTGCTTATTTGAGATCTTTCTTTTTTCTTAATGAAGGCATTTATTGCTATAAACTGCCTTTTAGAATTGCTTTTACTGTATCCCATGAGTTTGGGTGTGTTGTATTTCCAGTTTCAGTTGTCTCAAGATATTTTTTATTTCCCTTTTGATTTCTTCTTGGACCCACTAATAGTTCAGGAGTATTTTGTTTAATCACCACATACTTGTGAATTTTCCAGTTTTCCTCTTGTAATTGATTGGTGCTTTTATACCATTGTGATCAAAAAAGATGTTTAATATGATTTTAATTTTCTTAAATTTATGAAGATGTTATTGTGGCCTAACATATGATCTAGTCTGGAAAATGTTCTATGTGCACTTGAGAAGAATACGTATTCTACTGCTGTTCAATAGAATGTTCTGTGTATGTCTGTCTGTTAGGTACATCTGGTCTGATATGTAGTTTAAATCCAATATTTCCTTATTGCTTTTATGTCTGAGTGATATATCCATTGTTGAAAGTGGGGTATTGAAATCTTCTGCACTTATTGTATTGTTATTTCTCCCTTCAGATATGTTAATGTTTGCTTTATATATTTAGGAACTCCTATGCTGGGTTCACAAATATTTACAAATATTATATCCCCTTGATTGATTTTGATGTGTCATTTTATAATGAGCTTCTTTGTCTCTTTAACAGTTTTTGGCCAATGTTCTATTTTACCTAATATAAGTATATCTACTCATATGATTTCTTTAAAAGTAGGACAGTGATACAACTCTGGTCAATAAGATTGAAAATGATGTCTGGTGGACAGTTTCTGAGAAAGTTTTTCTTGCTCTTAAAAGGGGAAAATGTATAAGAAAAAAGATGGAAAAGAAAACCTCTCACTAAAAACCCAGGTATAGGTTTTTGAATGGGCAGGCACCCCAATATGTTACTGGTAAAGGAAATCTCATTTACCAGGACCTGCCATATGCTCATTACAAGAGCATTTCTAGCAGATATTTGTTCAAGGCTAACTGTCCGGGCCACCCCGATGACCATCCTTTCAATAATATCATACCCTCTGCTTTCTATAATACCTTCTGACAAGTACTTAGTGCTTGCTTGTCATTTATTTGCTATGGAGGAAGGATTTGGAGAGTGGCTGCTTATAACTGTTTTCTCACTATCCAATAATCCAATGAGTATTTGACAATATAGAGAGATAATAATCAAGATATATAGGGAGATAATAATCTATCAAATTGATATATTTGACAATTATCAATTTGATATGTTAGATTATTATATCTATATTTCTAGCTTCCTGTTTTATTTCTTCTTTTCTATAGTATGTGTAACATTAATGTTCTATACCTCATGAATGCACTTCTCATCACTCTCAAGGTACTTTTTCTATTTGGCATTTGTTCATTCCTCTAAAAAAATTCTCTCTCTCACTCTCTTAACTTTAATTAAGTTCCATTTTCTTTTACTTCTGTAAAATGGGACAAATCATCCCCAAATTTATAATAGAGCACCCTGAAACTAAGGATTTTGGTGTTACATCCTCTCTTCTTCAAGATTAATTTTAGTATTTTTGTCAAATTACTTAGAGTTTTCATTAGCTACTTATATTAAACAAAATGCACAGCACTTTTGTTAATTTCATTTTGTTATTTGTCCTTATTTTGTACAGTCACTTAAAGTATGCTTAGAGGACATTTTCTGATACTCTTCATTCTCTAACATAGGTGTCAGTAAACTTTTTCTGTCAGGAGCCAAATAGAAAATTATTTAGGCCACATGTCTCAACTACTCCACTCTGCAGCTCTAGCCCAGGAACAGCCACAGACAATACATAAAAGGATGAATGTGACTGCCTCACTACTACCTTATTTATCAAAGCAGGAGATGGATTAGATTCCATGGACTATAGTTGCTAATGCCTGTAAGTCTAATCCATCAGCTTACTATATTCTGGGTGGACAGAGCATCCCTTTAAGTTCCCCAGGTGATTTAACTATAAGGAGCTCTGCAGTTCTAACAATTTTGGAAAGATGATTTTAAGTCTCCAAGTAACCCCAACTGTGTACCTACATTGTGTACACATTCCTAATATCAAACAGCTTACCTAAAAAGCAGACTAGATAATGTCAAGTTTTAAATCTGTAAGCTTATTATAATCAAGGTTTTAATAAATAGGATACAATATCAAATAATATGTGCCATTGTGTCTCTTTTCCTTATCCTGTTAATCAGAACTTCTTCCCCTCTTGTTTATTTTTACCCACAGGTATATAGAAGGCACAGCTTTATGGTCATAACTGGATCCCTGGCTTCTCACTACAAAATAAGAAAATACCACTAATGTTTAGCTGAGCATATTTTTTATAAAACAAAGTGGTAAGAACTGAAGGACATGCTGCACCTGACTGCATTTTCTTGTCAAAAATTATTTGACTCTATTCAGGTGGGTTTATTTCAGGACTCTCTACTCTGTCCCATTGATCTACGTCTCTGTTCTTTCATCACTACCACAGTGTCTTGCTTACTGTAGCTGTATAATAAATCCTGGAGTCAGGTAGTATCTGTCTTCTGATTTTGCTCTTTTTCAATAACTGGTTGATTATTATGAGTCTCTTGTTTCTCCATATAAACTTTAGAATCGGTTGTCAGTGTTTACAAAATAATTCTCCAAGATTTTGATTAGAATTGCATTTAATCTACTGTTCAAGTTGTGAAGATCTGACGTCTTGGCAATATTGAGTCTTTCTATCTAGCAACATTAAATATCCCTCCATTTATTTAATTCTTTTATTCATAGGAGTTGTTGTTTGTTTTTGGTTGTTGTTTTTTTTTTTTTTTTTAGTTTTCTTTAAATATAGCTTGTACATATTTTGTTAGATTTATACCTTAGTATTTCATTTTGGGGGTACTAATGCAAATAATATTGTATCTTTAATTTCACATTCCATTTGTTCATTGCTGATATATAGGAAAGTGATTAACTGTTGCGTATAAACCCTGTAGCCTACAGCCTTGTTATAATTGCTTAATTAGTTTCAGGAGTTGCTGTTGTTGTTGTTCTTGTTTTTGATTCTTTCAGATTTTCTGCATAGATGGTCATGTTTTCTGTGAACAAAGTAGTTTTATTTCTTCCATTTCAATCTACATACATGTCATTTCCTTTTCTTATCTTATTACCTTAGCTAATACTTCCAGTATATAAAAGAGTGGTGAGAAGAGACATCCTTACCTTGTTCCTAATCTTAGTAGAGAAGCTTTGAGTGTCTTACAGTTCAGTATAGTATTAGGTATAGATTTTTTAAAGATATTCTTTATTGGGGCACCTGGGTGGCTTAGTTGGTTAAGTGTCTGCCTTCAGTCCAGGTCATGAACCTTGGGTCCTGGGATCGAGTCTCTCATCAGGCTCCTTGCTCAGCAGGAGACTGCTTCTCCCTCTCCCTCTGCTTGCCACTCCCCCTGCTTATTCTCTCTCTGTCAAATAAACAAATAAAATCTTTTAAAAAAATTATTCTTTATCGAGTTAAGGAAGTTCTTCTCTATTCTTAGTTTATTAAGCCTAACTGCATTCTTCTCTCTGACTTGTAGATACAGAGCCATAGGAAAAGTAACTAGATTATTCTTAAAGCTAAAGTAATTTGCATGGACTCAGAAACTCCCAGTGATTTGAGCCATGTGAAAATCACCTTTTATTTCTAACTTCACAGCAAGTTAATGAGGTACCCTTCTCTGATCCCTTTACCTTTCTTTCATTGTCATAGGATAGGACCTTAATTACTGGCCTCTTGCTTATTCTGAAATGCAAAAGCCTCTTGCTCCTTAGAAGCCCAACTATTCACCTAGTTAATGGCCACAGGCTCTTCCTATTTCTCTTAACTTTTCTTGAGTTACCTTTACTCTTTGCTCATGCCTGTTCATAACCTCTAGTGATGGAAAATTTCCTGGTCTGAGTATATACCCAAAGCTCCAGTTTATTGAATCTCATCCCTTACTTTGAATTCTCTTGCTGATGTGGTATGAGGGAAGTAGACGGCATCTAAACTGTTCATCTTTCCACTTCTACCATGTAAAGAAAGGCAATTGTCAATGCAACTATAGAAGTTCCAAATAATTAAAGATGACTCGACAAAAAGTAACCAGAAAAACGAAGAATAGACTCCATGGGCACGCATAGTGTGATTTGTGTAGTCTGTGTGCATGATAGTGTGTGTATGTGTGTGTGTGTGTGCGTATGAGTATTTGAACTTGAATTTTCAGGATTAAAAGCTCAGTCTTAGATTTTATGGTAAATTATTGGTGAATAATTTCTCTTGATGAGCCCTGGAAATATCTTACCAAATGGGAAAGAGGGAGGGTTCTAAAGAACCTAACACAAGGAATGGAAACTAAGACAAAGAATGGTAGGTGAGGAAAAAAAGAAAAAAGTAGGTAAAATTTGGACTTCTGCCAGTAAGTCTTGACTGGGATAATCCCATCTCTTTTGCCATAAATTACAATCAAATGCACATTATTCCTCATTTATGCTTAGATGAAACTAGATGGAGTTATATTTGACTTGGAGAGGAGATCAAATGGAGTAGTGTAAAGTATAATTTGGGATTTGGGAGGCTATAGTTGTACCCAGATACAGAAAAAAGTCATTAGAGGGCCCTTGCTAACTCATTGTCAGTACCCTGAGTTCTGGTCTCTGGTCCATGCAAGGATTTTAGAGCCATGAAAAGCGTGGTTTTAAGAGAAATATTCCAGTCTTCAGTTAGCAGGGGTTTTTGTCCAAGACTCAGATGTAAGGTGTCAGCAAAATAAACTTGTCCCCCTCCTCTGTCTTTACCCCCTATTAGTAAACAAACCTATACCACTGGGTTTGTTTATTCCAAAGTGGATAAGCATGTGCTCACCACCAACAAAACATTGCCGGTTTCACACTCCAGTGACTCTAAGGCCATCTGTCCAGGCATTAAGTATTTTGATTCTTCCTATAAAATGTTGTCAAGTATGATATCTTGTAATCTCCATCCACAAAGACTTCTGACTGAGGTAATACAAATAAGCTCAATGCTCTGTGTAGGAGAATGTAAGGACCAGGAGTGACATAAAGCAATGACATATGACCACGTAGGAGGTAGACTGAAGCAGAGGCTGAAAATCTGAGTTCTCACAGGGCTATGCTCCAACATATGTAAACTAAGGTACTTCTCTTAGCTTTAATATTGGTTAAAAGAGGGTGATTGAACACACGTGTAAACAATGTCCCTGATTGTTCAGTGTACTGTGCTAGATGTCACAGTACACTTAGAGACAGGTAGAAGTCCTTACTTCAGAGGGTATTCAAGAAAATTGGGGGTGTCAGACAAGTACATGGGATGGGATATAAACCAAGTCCTCGTGAAAAGAGAAACTATGCAGAAAGGATGAGAGAGAGGGGATGAAGAAAATCTGACATTATTGAGGAGGGACTCAAAAGCCAGCTGTCCTTCATAGAGTAGGTCCACAATTCTCAGGCTTTTGCCAAGACTTGATATGTAACTTTCATGTATGTTTCACAATGCCACAGGCTATGACTTAAGCAAGGCAGCTTTGGATTTTACCAGAAAACAATATGAACTCTATTCCTTTCTTTCCTATTCAAGAATTCATATGAGAATTGCAAGTGAGTAAAAATTATAACACATTTGCAACAGAGGTAAATTATTTAATATTTTGAGGATTTAAATATTCTTAATATGACTTGTAGCTCAACTCGAAGTCAAAGAATCCACATCGATTGAAAAAATTGAGAGTTTTGAATCTTTGAGGTGTTTTTTAGATTACAAATAAAAAAGGGTAAAACACTAAATAATCATGAAATAATATTACTAGCATTTTTTATTCAAAAAAAGAGGGTAGAAGATATAATCAGTCATAAATATTCAGCAACTGATTATCAAAAATGTGTACTAAGCTTTTGGATATAACCTGAAATGTAGTTTTAAGTATTCATATAAAAATGGATTTATAATGTAATGGAATAAGCAGTTTGCAATCTATCTGATGTGATTACATATTGATATTTATTCTTTCTCCTATCTTCTTTATCTTCTTGATGACACTGTCTCAGCTGGACATTAGGGAAATGGAAAATGAGTGAATTCTAGGTCAAGGCTGGTAACTCAAGACACAGTCGGTATCACAACTTGAATATATTGAGTCATATTGGGGCAGTTGGACATAGCTGAGATTCTCTCTACTGAATCCAGCTCACCTGCCCCAGTTTGGCCTCAGTGCCTGGGAAGTCACTTGGGGTAATGAAAATGGCATGCATTTGTGAGACAGACAGACCTGAGCTAACCATATTTCATGCCTGGGTCATCTTGAAAAGTTAATTATCCTCTCTGAGCCTCATTTTTTGCTTGAAACAGTAAGAGCAACTACCTTTTGGTGAGTATGAGACATTTTGTCTTACATTTGCCTATTGGAGCTTTAGACCAGCTAATTCACTGCGTCCTAACAACACTGTTTGAAAATTAAATGATACAATGTATAAACATCTATGTAATAAAACTGCGTTTTTCTTACCTTAATTTTGCACTCATATGATATTAACCCATCAATTTGATATGTTCCACTTAGAGAGCTATGAGAGTTTATATAGAAGAGAAACTTCTATCCAGGACTGGAAATAGTAACTTCACCTTATGATCAATGTATCTATGGGGCAATAGCAAATATTTAGATTCACTTTGCCTTTACTTTGCTTAATGCACTTAAAACTCTCTTCACCCATACCTTCTATGATAAACAGGCCTACAGCGCCATTTGTAGATAAAGAAATACGTAAATAAATAAATAAGTAGATTCCCAGAGCCAGCTTGGAAGAACGTTTGATAATCTGAACCATTACGGAGGTGAAATTTCATTACACAGATGGTGACATCCCGATGTCTATCATCAAAACACAGCAGGTAGAAACTATCAGCCAGGCCCATTCCCTTCTATAAAATTACACTTATATTAATGTCACTCCAGATTTCATTATGCGGAAAATGATATTGCGCAGGTCTCCAGCACTAGGAGGACAGCGGGGGGTGGGGGTGTAGGGGTGGCGAGGGAAGAATAAGGGGGTAGTGATGGGAGGGTGGCAAAAGAGACTGTCTGTGGAGAGCCCATAGAAACAAATTCAGATGAGGGTTGCCCAGGACTGGCAGATAGACAAAAGAGTGTATCAATGTATATATAAACGTATATTTTAAAAATTCTTGTTGATTCTGCTGCCAGTTCATGCTGCCTCTTGATTGACTCGCTGCCAGACGTCCTCTGCAAGCCCCTGATGGAATGTTTAAAAGGCCCGCCTGTGGGAAGCAAGGAGATTTGCAGTTAATTTTTATTAATGAAGGATGACAGGCATCTCCATTAAGCCAACAAGATGTTCCATCAATCCAAGAAAAATGTACTATGTTTGGAGCAGGCATTCTCAGCCCATTTCATGTCTCTCTCTCTCTGCCTCTGTCTCTGTATCTCTCTTTCACACACACATACAAGCAGACACATGGGCACTAGGGAATTAAGAAACAAAGGAAAACATCTACTTATTTATAGATGCATACTCTGCTCTCAAAAGAGGGAGGAATGAGGATTGCAATAGAGCCTCCTGGGTGGAGTGGAGATGGATGACAGCAAACCCTACTCATTTCTACGACTGTTTCCCATTATTCCCCTCTATTCCCACACATTCTCCTTTCTGTTCACTCCCTCTAGAGAAATCACTGTCGGTTCTGATAGGAATTAGGGTATCACATTGCTTTTCTAACTGGTACCACCACCTCCACTTGGGTCTTTCTATTTTCCCTTCCACACTGTGGCAAGTCTAGTCTCTATAATATAAATCTATTGTGTTCGTGTCTGATGAAAAGCCTTCAGGGCCCCTTCTGACTTATCAGATAAGTAAAAACTCCCTGTAAGTCCTGGGACACCTTACGGTATAGGCCCTGCCCACATCTCCAGATGTAGTTTCTTTCACTGTCTGTTTGGTTCACCCTCCCTCATTTTGGTGGTGGTGTTGGAGGTGGTGATGGTGGTTTCTTTTTCCTACTCACATGGATTTCTCACCTTTCTAAGCTTAGTTACAGACATGGTAACGTGAAGATTTCCTCCCTAAGATGTACCTTTCCCTCTGCAAATGATCCCTGATTATTCACTAGTGTTGGGGATGTATAGGACTTGCGTCTCCCTAAAATAATACTTTCAGCAGTTTGGGTTCATGTCCTATTTTAATCCCATTATGTTGCTTTTTGGTGTATGCCCCACTTCAACCCCTAAACCCACCACAGAGGTATTATATCCTGTATTCTGTGACTTGTTTATACTGTCCCTTCCTGAGAAATAGTCATCCCATGTATCTTGGTTTGAATCCTACTCAACCTTAAAGAATAGGTTATCTCTTATCTTCTCTATGAAAATTTCTCTTCAAGTATTTTGACCTCTACTCATCTCTTCTCTAACTGTATAATATTTATTTAGAGTATACTTTTGCATATAACTTTTGTTGCTTTCTAAGAGATGTATATTAGTCTGGTCTCATCGAATAGAGTATAATCTCCTTTGCTTATGGCATCTTCTTAAAAATTTCTTACAATACTAATCTTAGAGTGTCAGTAGTGCCTTAGACTAGGCAGTAAATATATAATGAAGAATGGCTGAAACAAGGTATGAATTAACTAATAGGGCTGCTCATGAAGGAATTGTTGGATGAGTGTTATTTTTTATTTTTTGATGAAAATAGATATACTATGTTTAAAATATACACATGTATTTATATTATATATTTGTTACATATATATTCCTAGTTTCCCACTCATAATGTTTTGTCATTTCAGGAACCCTAATACTCTCAGTCACCCCTTTCCTGAGGTTATTTCATGTCTCGAAATAAAATGATTATAATGTCATTCTCTTACCATGTGGACTCCTCAGGCATTCTTGCTGGGGTTCATTACCTTTTCACACTTCTTTTAGAGGACATTGTATGAATAAATGGCCAAAACTGGGACTTCACTTTTGTAACATGGGCTGCAGAACTTTAACAAATATTCTCAGTATTGAAATGATGCAATCTTCACTGGGGTTTTTCAAACTTTTGGGTACCCATAAACCAATAACTGGAGCTTGTTGACTGTCCAACAGAAAACTCACAAAGATTTCAGGGAGGTATGCTTAAGGGACTCTCTGGAATCACAATATTTTAATTCAAAATGTAATTCTCTGCAGGTGTAATACAGAGCACATTTTAACCCCAGAGTCACCCAGTTGCCCCAGAGCACATTTTGAGAAATATTAGATATCAATTAAAAAGAAATGTATGAGTATGTATGTGAAGTTATTAGTAGGCAAAACTAAACACCACCAAGCTGACAATCTAATTTCTTCTACTGTTCTTTGTAACTTATTTTCCTACCTTCACTCAACAAGAATTCAAGGTTTCAAAGCATGTGTCAGTCCATTCATATCTGCACTCTCCACCAAAAACCACAGTTATAAAATTACCCACCACTCTAATCAGACTTTTATTTACTAAGTCAAATAATACCCAGGTCTTGTTTTCATTAGGTAGTTTTAACAATAATAATACAATTTGAATGGCTACAGAATGGGTAAAATTGGTATGTTCAAATTGTCCTCTATAATCCAAATTAATATTCAATTGTCACAGCACACACTAGTCCTTTTTTAGTCTGTAATTCTCCTACTTCCTTCTGTTACCCAGTTTCTGATATGACTAGTAAACATGTACATGTACACACATGCACACACACACAGACATGTGTGCATGCATACCCCTGAATTTCAAGGACAAATATATTGTACTCTGCTCTAGTCTTGAGTCTTATCAAACCCCTTGTTCTTGACTAAATTCATAAATAACTTTAAGCTTTCCTTAAGGTCAGGATAATATAGTTATCTCTGAGAAGAATATTAAGTTGACACAATGTATGCTTTACATAAAACAAAACAAAACAAATTGACTTGGACTTATAGTCAATTAACTCAATTAATTTGAATACTACTTCTCTATCAAAGAAAATCCAATTTAACTTATTTGAGGTAAAATGTAGACACAATAAAATTCATGCATGTAAAGTGTATATTTTGGAGACTTTTGAAAACTGTAAACATATATTTAACTACCAGCACAATTAATTTATTGAACATTTCCATCAACTGTAAAATATTTCTGTCCACCTTCAAATTCACTCACCCCTCCTCCTGGAACACTCTGCATCGGGCAAATACAGACCTAACTGCACTCAATTTTCATTTTCTAAAAATTCATATAAATATAAACATATATATACATATGTATATGTGTGTATGTATACATGTGTATATATATATATGTATATATATGTAAACATATACACATACACATTTTCATACCTGGCTTCTTTAACTCAGCATGATATTTTAAAGATACAACTATGTGGTTTTATGTATCAGTGGTTTGCTGTGTTATTACTACACTCCGTTATGTGAAGGCACAATGTCTTGTTTATGTATTTACCTGTTGATGGAAATTTAGGATGGAAGCTTACTATAAATAAAACTACTATGAAAATTTAAGAACAATTCTTTGTTTGGAGACGTTTTTGTTTCTCTTAAGTAGATACCTAACAGTGAAATTACTGGGTTATACACTAAGTGTGTATTTAACTTTATGGGAAATTGCCAGTTTTCCTTACTGGTTGCACCATTTGAATTCCTACCAACAGGGGCACCTGAGTGGTGTAGTCAGTTAAGCATCGACTCTTGGTTTCAGCTCAGGTTGTGACCTTAGGGTCATGAGATTGAGCCCTATGTAGGGCTCTGCACTCAACATGGAGTGTGGTTGAGTTTCTCTCTCCCTCTGCCCAATGCCCTGCACACGTATTCTCTCTCAATCTCTAAATAAATAAATCTAAAAAAAAAAACCAAAAACAAAAAACCAACCCAACAACAAATATAAAAGTTCATTTGCTTCATAACCTAACCATCATATAGACAAGTGTTTTAATTTTAGCAATTCTAGTAGTTGTGTAGTTGTATCTCATTCTGGTTTTGATTTGTATTTCTCTGATGACTAATAATGATGATATTTCTATGCTTGTTGGCTATTCATACATCTCTTCTGAAGTATTTATGCACATATTTTGCACAATATTTTATGGGTTTGTTTTTGGGGGGGGAGTTGGAAAAGTGTAACTGACACAATTTTATATCTATTTCTTTCATTTTAGTAACTGAGTTTTTTTAAAAAACAGAAGTCTTTAATTTGTATGAAGTCTGCTTTATTCACTGTTTCTTTTATGGTTCATGGTTTTTGCATCCTCAGAAATCTTTGCATATCCAAAGATTGTGATAATTTTCTCTTAAGCTTTATTTTAGAAAGTTTATAGTTTTAACTTTTACATTTAGATCTTGCAGCCGTTTTAAGTTAAATTTTTAATGTCATGTAAGGCAGGGGTCTAGGTTTAGTTTCTTCCTTATGGAAATGTTCCAGCACCATTTGTTGAATAAAGCTTTCATTTACCTATTGAGTTACTCTGTCAACTGTGTCAAAAATCATTTGATCATATATGGCTTGGCCTACCTCTGGACTCTCAATTCAATTATTTGTATAATCCTATATTTGCTAATTTGAGTTGAAGAGTTTACAGTTATTTTGACTTTAGGAATCTAAGGGAATAAAAACTTCTAGAAATCACAAAGCAGTTGTAAGTAATTATCAGTCCAATGATTAGTACAAGAAGACCGTTCTGAAGACAGAGACCAGTCAACAGCATTGACTCTGGGCCCTAGAGAACTTGAACCACAGATAAATGTATCTAGTCTCTTCAGAGGAGGTAGAACTGTCTCTTGGGTCAAAATTGGAGAGGTCTGCATTTGAATATTATTGATCGCTCAGCATCTTCCTTCTCTGAATATCCATAAAGCAGCATTCTTTTTTTTTTAAAGATTTTATTTATTTATTTGACAGACAGAGATCACAAGTAGGCAGAGAGGCAGACAGAGAGAGAGGAGGAAGCAGGCTCCCTGCTGAGTAGAGAGCCCGATGTGGGGCTCGATCCCAAGACCCTGGGATCATGACCTGAGCCAAAGGCAGAGGCTTTAACCCACTGAGCCACCCAGGTACCCCCATAAAGCAGCATTCTTAAATATGGGCTCATCCCATCCAACAGGATCCAAGTCAGAGTATGGAGACATGCAAGAATGGCAAGATCAAGTATATATGTGTCAACGAGATTTCAATATTACCTAATTATCTCAGTCAATATAAATGGGATCAGCTACATTTATGTGTAAGGTCCAGTGCAAAATTAAAATGCAAAACTACTTGTTCAAGTATCATCATGAACCTCAAGGCTGCAAAAATAGAACATTAAACAAGGTATAGCCCCTTCTAAATGTGAGATCCTGTGTGACTGCAGAGGTTGGATCCGTGTAGCTGGCCCTAAACTGATAGGATGACCTAAATTATCCCCATGATACAAATGACAAAATTGCAGAATGGAAGTGTTAGCTGGCTTCCATAAGGTTGTGAAGCTGAAGTCATGAAGCTAGAGAGGAAAGGCTTTCTGATTCTAAAGACTGCCTATATTAAAACTTCCAAACACCATTCCACATGATAAAGTAAGTTGAGTAAAGTAGAGAGGGCATAAGGAGAAAAAGAAGGTGGGAAAATAGCTCTGAACCTCTTTGGTACAGTTGAACATTTTGAGAACCGGCCTTGCATTCGACAGCTAATTGTGAAGGACCTTGGGTGACTTACTAAGGAATATGAAGCATTCTACTCTAGATCAACATTCTTGATGTATGCATCACCTATATCAGAATTATTTAGGGTACATGTTAAAAATCAGATTTCTGAGGGCTCAAATACATATATAGGACCAGAACCCCAGGGATCTGTCCTTAGAACATGTATATTTAACACACTTCCTGAGAGATAATAGGTAGTTAACTCATCATTGTCAAATCTGGACTCAAAATCAGCCCCAGTGTCTACAACCAGAGCTCTACATCACAGATTCAACCTCCTTCATGTAGGGAACCCAAAGTGCAGAAAACAGTAAGGACCATGACACTTTTAGGCATGGTTCATATTTCAAATACTGAAAATAAAAGTAGACGTTGAGGAGAAAGCAAAACCATGGGAAAATAAAGGAGAGAAATAAACCAATACAAGAGAATTCAAAATTTCCTGAGATGGTATCTGGTCAAAGATCACAATAGGATAACCAGGCTTTAGTATAAGACTCAGATACAAGTGAAAGGAACAAATTTCTACTAAAACTGATGTCAGCAGGGGCAAAATTCGCTCCACTGAATATTGCAGAATTTCCTCTACAACAATGCTTCAAGCACTAAATGATTCTTTCATCATTTTCTTCAAGACATTCATTTTACATTAAATATTCTCATAAAGGAAAATAAAAGTAGAGAAGGAAAAACAAAATCAAGTAAGAAAATAAAATCACAATAGAATCTTTTGCTTCATTGATACACAACATTTTGCTTTATCACTGTGCCTGCCTTTGGAGGTTCCCCCAGTCACTGGAGAGAACACAGGGGAGCATGTTTTTCTGCCCAATGTGGAATCAAACACTCAGCCTCTCCTCTGAGAGGCTTTGTTGGCAGTCACACATGGATCCGCTCCAGGACCGGCAGATTTCAGGCCCCTGGAGAGATGCGAGATTGCAAAGGGCAGGGAAGATTGGCAAAAATATTGACTTTGATATTTCATCACTTCACATTTCCAAAGAGTAGAAATGCACTGACAACTGCACCTTTCTAATCAGATGCTACCAGAGGTCCCCAGCATAGCACACACATTAGAGACTGCAATACCAACAAAGCCCCAAACACAATGATTTATATTAGAGCAAAGTCATCAGCAGCATTTCTGCTTCTCTCTCTGCTTGATTTCTCTGTTCATCTATTTGGGTAGCATTTTACAGCTTCCTATTATGGGCCATCTCAACTTCTGGCTGTTTTCAGATGCTCTTTTGACCTCAGTCATCCTTCCAGGGTGTATATAGCTTCCCTGACTCTTATGAACTGAATGGTAACAAGCAGCACCCCAACTTTTCCCACCACTTGTTTTGATATTAGAGAATTCACCTGAGCAGAAATAGTGAATATTACTCAGTGCTTGGGAGGATGTATTTATCTGGGAATGACCATCACCTTATGTGAGTTTTTATATTCCAACGGAAGAGGGATGTGAATCATGAGGAAAAGGGTATTTGAAGGAACAGTTGGAGGAAACCAAAATCAATCTTCCTCTACTTCATATTGTTTTAAAATAATTTAAAATTTTGAGAGAGTTTGATTCATAAAATACTATAGTTGATAGATTAAAAAATAAACATCTTATTCTACTAAAAAGTTATTTTGCCAATAAGATATGAAAGAACAATGTAATTTTTATCTAATCATTTTCTTTAAGATTTTATTAAGTAATTTCTACACACATCATGCACCTTGAACTCACAACCCTGAGATCAAGAGTTCCATACTCCACTAACTGACCAGCCAGTCACCCCAATCATTTTTTAAATAAGTGTTCTTTCCTGTTTTGGGTTAGGTATCATAAAAGCTTCCTTTTTAAAATGTAGCTTATGCCACCAATAATTTCTGTAACTACCCTTCTATGATGTGTGCCTATGATCCTATGTACTGCTCAAAATCCACACCGATTGTCATCTCCCCTCTGAAGCCATCCCTAATCCCCATACGCTGAGTTACTTAGCCCCTTCCTTGCACATCCCACTGTTGGGCACTTACTACACCTTATTACAATATGAGTCAGAACATCTGTCTTTCATAGAGGAAGCTTAAATTGTGTTTATTTCTATATTTTGACCTCCTGTAAAGACTGTAGGCTTTGTCTTGGCACATATTAGGTGTTCAATGTTTTGTTGCTGCTATTTTTTCACTAGAAATATGACTCTTGGTTAGAATTGAAATGACATGCCTTGGTTTTGACAGTTTGATTTGCTCACATCTTTCCAAACAGCATCCCAAGCTACTTATTCCTCATTTAAGCATTACTTCTAACTGCATTTTCTCCTTCCACACCAAAATCATTCTTTCTTGGAATCTGTTTTCCTGCATGACCCTTACTAATATATGACAATAGAAATTTTACCTAACTCTTGGTATTGTTATAAAACCAGAAGGAGATAATGTTTTTGTTTAATATATGTCTGGCACGTGCTAAGCCCTCAGTATGTTTTCCTAATATGTATGGAATAAACATTCAACCATGATATTAATTATAAGCATTATTTGGGATATTTTTTGATTTTAGGATCATTTTTAATTAGAGAAAGCATAGCCATACAAAGCATGTACCAGGGAACACCCCTTATCTTCCTACCATCTCAGAGACATTCCACCCCTTAAATCTTCTCTGGCCTTGAAACCACCCATCACCTTAGAGCTCTTTCCAACTTCCAGCTAATCAGGAAATTAGGATTAGGGACCTGTCTTTTGATGAACTCCTTTAAATCTGTTTCTTGGGAAATGGTGAAACTTGGGAATGGTGGAAGTAGATGGCCCAGGTTGTCACTTCTTGAGTCAAACCACAGCAGTTATAGTGACTTGAACCCATTGGTTTATAGTGCTCTTGTCACACCTGCCTTTGCCATGATTAGTAATCCAAGACTGCTTCACACACACACACACACACACACACACACACACACACACACACTACAATAATGAGGAAAGGAAGACAAAATCAGACACAAAAGAATTTAACAGTCTATTTATGTACAATATATTTTCTTTTATAGAACTCTCTAAATTCATTCTTACCTAAATTTCACAAAAGCAAAAGAAAACAAGAAAACAAACAAACAAACTGGTCAAATTAATCAGGAAATACTTTATGAGTGAAATTTGTTAGGAAAAGTTATCTCTTTCATAGGAGAAGAGGAAATGGGAGGCTAGGATCTATTTCATTTCTAAGGCCATGACACCTGCCATCAGAGATGGCACTGGGTGCAGCACTCCTTGGCCCATCTGCTTCACCTTGCCATGAATCCCAAGAAAAGCACTAGCTCTGGAGCAAGCCCTGGAAGAATGTGTCAAAGTACACGTGGGGCTTAATGGTTGGGGTTGGTGATATGAGGGAGTTGAACTTGTCAAGCCTCTGGGAACCAGCCCCTTAGGGAGTTCACTAAACTGTGCTAGGTCACTCTGTGTGTTCTCTTGATCATCCCTTCCTCTATAGTTTCCTCAAATTTATCTCAGACCCACATGGTTATTGTCTATTTCCATCTTCCAGTTATTAAAATTTGTTCTTCAAGCCTGCCATCTGGAGAGAATTTGGAAATGCCAATCCCACAGAAATTATATTCTCAGGTCAACCTGCATTTGAACAAGGAATAGTGATGGTGGGATCTCAGAGGTAGCAACTGGCTATAGAGGAGCGTTTTCAAACAAGGAAGCTATCTAGGATCCATCAGTTCATACCTCATCAGCTGATCTTCCTGGTATGTGTAGTTCCTGGGACAAGAGTACATGGCCTTCCTAGTGTGTGCAGTTCCTGGGGCAAGCGTACAGCTGGAGAAACATATAACATATGTTTAAATATTTAAATTTTTATAAGTCAACCAACAAACCATTATATTTGATCTTCCTACTTTAAAATATATACTTTCATAACAACCTGGAAGGGCACATTTGAATTTAGAATTCGTTGGCTCTTCAGTGTCCTGGACCAGAAGCATGGTAGTGTGGGGAAAGCTGACTATCCCTTTCTCTTCCTATCACTGGCTCTGTCCAGCAATGCAGGTATACACACGTGTGATCACTTGAGACTGCATATTAAAATCCATCTACACCTGTTGTAAAGAGTTTCCCTTTGGCTAACCCTTGACCCTAAGAATGAGTATACTGGCCACTTGTTCAGAGGTGAGACTTAGGAAGAGGCCCGCACAGCCCTTATAAAGGAGCGTGGGGCTGGTTTGGCAGAGAATGCCAAAGTCCCAGATACATAGAGCATGGTCTAGAAGAGGAATAAGGGCTCTAAGTAAGCACATCTATACAGCTTCATAGGCACCTCCCACTGTGCAGAGGCACAGGAGAGAGGAAGGTCAAAATGGTCCTCTCTAAAGCCAGGTCCAGGCTTATGGTTCCTCCTGCCTGAGACTAATGTGGCACTATTCATCCACCCTTGCTGATCAGCCGGTATCAAGAGCAAATTTCATGCATGGTTCAGGATTAAGAAGATATGGTAGTTATTTTGAGAGTCTAAATATTAAGTTATACCAAACTTGAAAGAAATATTGATGTGATGAGATGTCCTTTTCATCTACCAGCTCTAAATCTCATCCATGTTTTAGAGAGTGAGACCTAAAAGGTTGGGGAAGAATTCAAGAGTCTCTCAAAGACTCTATTGGGGGAGTTTAGAAGCAACATTGACTGCTGGAGAGGGAGAAAAATATGTTCATGGTCTTCAGGGAAGGTGGCATTTCTGCAACAGATGGGCCGACTGAATTTTTTTTTAATGATGATTTTATGCGTTTGGCAGAAGTTTTCCATGTAATTTAGGAAAGAGGGAAAACAACATAAAGACAATTGATGCTGTTCTATAAGACTGGGGAAAGGACATCAAAAATTAGAGTTGTTAGTGGTGCTAGGCTGAAAACATAACATATTTGTGAGCATTTTATGAAAAGACTTGCCTTGGAAATTGGCGGAATGAAGCCAGTTTTCAAATACACATTGTATTGGGTCAGCTGTAGGATCTGAAGTTCACTGAAAAGAAAGGGTCAGTCAGTTAAGGGAAACCAATGTCTTTTATTAGCTCTCTCAATTCTCTGCCCTATTTTACTACTTTAACTTCCTGTTGATTGTTTTCCCTGCAACTTAAATCTACACTTTTCTATCCATCCTCTCAAAGACCTTTCTAAATTTGAGTTTGAATGTGTAATCTTTAAGCACCTCTAGCTGCTCCTTGCATTTGAATTTCATACTCCTTAAAGCAACTTGGAAAATGACCCCCAGTCTGTGGCCTTAATCAATTTTTTTCTAGCTTTATTTCCTATTTCCCCTAAATAATCCCTGGAAAGTTTTCCTCTAACATGACATGCTCTTTTACATCTCGTGCCTCTGCATATTCTATTTCTTCTACCTGGACCACCTCTTTCTGCCACACTTGCTCTTGGTGAACTTCTATTTGTCTATTAATTCTTATTTTAAAAAATCAGCTTTGCTTGAACATTTTACAACTCTCCAAGGGAGAGTTAGTTACCTCTTCCTCTGAGTTTGCCCACACATTGTGCACATCCCCAGTAGGTAGTGTCCTTGTCATATAAGTCTGCTGGCTCACTTTCAGCATTTCTTTTCTTTTATTTTTTTTAAGATTTTGTTTATTTATTTGACAGAGAGAGACAGTGAGAGAGGAAACACAAGCAGGGGAGGAGGGAGAGTGAGAAGCAGACTCTCCACTGACCAGAGAGCCCGATGAGAGTCTCGATCCCAGGATCCTGAGATCATGACCTGAGCTGAAGGCAGACACTTAAAGACTGAGCCACCCAGGCGCCCCTTCAACATTTCTTCTAAGCCAGCTACTTTCCTTTAAATTTCAAAGGTCTGCTGAAGTTATATATCTAAGGACAAGAAAATAACATCTAGCAGAAGAAAACCTCATCTGTTTCTTGTCATTTTTTTTTTTTTAAGAGTACAGATTTTTTTTTCTCCCTTCAGAAACTTCTCAACAGAGCTACCTATTAGGTCATATGCACAACCCTAAACCAATCACTGGCAACTGTAATGAAATTACCATGCTTAAAGAACTTGGGATAGTGTTATCTTCCTTAAGGGGGAGGTATTTGCACAAAAGCAGAATTTTTGTGAGAAAGCAGGAGAGGAAAATAAACATTGGGATTGGCAACCAAAAGTATGTGTTCCAGAAGTGAAATGGCTTGATCCATATGCAATTCACTAGTTTTGTAGCCTATCATACACAGGTATTGTCATTATAAAACAAAAAAATTTAAAACAAAACACAACAAAACAAAAATTACTGGTGGATTCCTTACTGAGAAGATGAGCACTTCTTCCCAGAAGAACTTGTCTTCCAAGTTGTGATCTGAGCTCTGAGACATCATCTAATATTCTAATATTTGCTGCTGTTTTTTCCCCCTGTAACAACAGTTGAATCCTGAGACCATGGTTTGGACATGTCCACTTGAATCTTGTGATTACTCTTACAGAATAACTCAAAATCTTTGTTTTCTGGTTTTCTGTTAGTGATAAAAAAAGCCCAAAGAAGGATAATTCAGCCCAAGAAAAAGACATAAGTTGGAAATTGAAACTTCATGTTAGTCATCTCAAAACTCTTTAATTTCATAGAAACAGGTTTTTTAAAAAAGGGCTATAGTGCTATGCAGAAATAGATTTTGATACCAGATAAATTTGGAACTTACTGAAACCCCTATGGAGGTTCTTACATAACCATGATCAATAATGAAAATTAATAGCAGTCTACTGCTACATTCAAAGGCAAGGCCCACACAGGCCTTGGATTCCTGATGACCAAGTGTTTCACACCATTGGACAAAAACTTCTGGCCAACTGGAGTTCTGGACTGAGACCAAAGACTATAATATGGCCTGGCAAAAATAATACCAGCTAAGGTGTTTTGGTACTCATTATAAATGACAAATATTGCTTTCATTGTATCTAATTATTACTATTATTGTTCATATGTGTTTGCATGTGTTCTAATTATTCTCTTTTTTACTACACAAAAGATGTATTGGTAGCTAGATTTACTATGTAGTCCATAGCTTATAGATGATCTGGTGACATCTGGGTGGGATTATGACGGAATTAGAGGAGAAATATACAACATATGGAGACTGTGGATTCCAACACAAGCAGCATTTAAAGGAGTCTGTGATATTCCCTGTGGATAAAGTAAACCAAGATGTGTTTGAATTGCTTCCCTGCTGGAAGGCGATGATTGCGTTTATGTTCGTTCTCATGGATCATGTTAGACAGGAGCATCCTTGAATCTGTATATGTACCAAGATGGCAGCCAATGGCATGAAGGATGGAATGTCTCTACATTATCACTCTAGAGAATCAGTGAGCTTGACGGCTGGGAGACCAGAACAGCAAATGCAAGGTGGAGCTATCTCAGGCAAATTAGCACCTGTGGCCAGCCAAACTATGCCTGGTATGTCTTTCTTTATGAACTTGCCCTATACACAGACTAGTGCTTGGGAAATAGGTACTGAAGTGTTCTCTAGGCAGAAATGCTACTGATTGGATCAGGATCATATCCCGCTGGGAGTCAAAGGGAATTGGGCAGATATTGCATGATGAACAATAGTGTATTCAGTCATAAATGACTCTGTCAAATAAGGTTAGTAGTATCCAAATAGACCAGCCAGACAAACTTTTTCTGTAATTTGGACTGAAGTATGGAGAATTTTGAAAAGTGAGGAATGAATAATTGGTCTAATACGTGAAAGATCAAATGAGTCTAATAAAAGCCCTACTGAATTGCCTACTATATTGCCTTGAATTGTCATTTACTTTTCATGTATATTAATTAACACATCTGTACCACTTGCTCAGTGTTTGCATCATGCCTTGTATATGGGACATAGTTAAGAAGTCCTTGGTACAACTTCATTGAATTTATACTGTCAGAAGGTATCTGTGCTAAATGGGGAGGAACAGATATTCATCTTGTTTTCATCAATCAATCAAAAAAGACTTGTTGAATATTTGGTGAACAATAAACATGCAAGATAGTATAGGATAAAATGTATATTCACGAATAAACGCCAAGGGAATTCAGAAAAACAAATCTGTAAATTCAGAAAAATTATCTATAGTATAAATATCTTTTAGAGAATGGTTGATTCTCTATGGATAGAGATTTCTTATGGATAGCTATTTTTGTTATCAATAAGTTTCTTCTACTATAGACAAAAAATGTATTTCCATAAAACAAAGTATTTCTTTCTAATTTCACTGACTTTAATATCTTTCTCTTAATATTCCCCTTCCTAAAATACCATATCTAACTTGGATACAGATGAAAATTGTTTGTTCATCATATTCCCTCCTATGGATTCCACGTCACTTTTCTCTCTCTCTCATTTTTTTCCCCCGTCCCTCTGACTCCTTCTCCATTAGCTCCCTCCATAGGGATGGCTTAAAATTCTTTTCCCTGTGTTACTCTACCTAAACTCCCTGAGGTCAAGAACTGCTTTTTGGTTTTTGGTTTTTTACTACTGGGTCCTCTAGCTCATTTTGGAGCTTGATGTGTATATTTTAGTAAAATATAGGGAACGACTATATTTTTACTCTCGATCTCCTTCGTGAGCTCCAGACTTGATGAGTGGACCAATGTTTAGCATGGACATCATCAGCCTTCTCTATCAAGATTCCCCAAACTCAAAATTCATCTTTCATTCAAAACAAATCCATGCAATTTCCATCACTGTATGTACCCTGATAGTGGAGTCTCTGGACTGTTGATACTTCTGACCAGAGACCCAGAACATCACACTGGAATCATCTGAAGAGGACTCCTAGTGACCTATCATAACACCACAGAGTTTCCTAAAAGGAGACCTAACAATGGGTATCCTCTTTAGAGTCAGTATATTTTTATGATCTTATGTTCTCTCCACTTCATAAGTGGCTTCTGAAAATTGTTCTTACAAAATACTCTATAAACTTTTTAAAGTCAAAGTCTGTTGCAACTTAATGTAGTTTTTACTGACCTGGAATTGAAAATCATTTAAAAATCATTTGGAGAATTCAACATTTCAAGCAAGTAATCATACACTATTTTTCTGATATGGCATAGGACATCAGAAAATATTTTTGAACAAAACTTTGAATTTTTTGGCCCCAAGAAAAGAAAACACCCCAGAAACAAATAAGATGTGTCACAATAATCCATGATTTACAATCCCTTTTCTGGATTGCCTGTTGCCCTTAGCAATCCCTAAAGCAGAAACAAACAAAACAAATCCTTTCAGCATATCTTCATGAAACTGTCTGGGATGTGACAAAACTTTGAGAAACAGTTTTGTGATAATGGTTTTGCACTTTATTGGTACTTCTCCAGAGGAGGTGGTGAATGGCTGCTTTCAAATACATAGAGCTATCAAAGGCTAAAGTCAATAAAAACCTCTATAGAATAATTGGGGAAGGAAGAAAAAGGGGAAAAAAAGAGCATCAAAGGAATGAAAAGGAAAGAAGAACCTATAAATATAAAAATCTAAGGAGTATATTTTGGGAGAATAGATGATGCAAAACAAAATTGGGAATAGTTATTGGAGGACCAAGGAAGGCAAATAAAACAATGAGATATATGATGCCTGTCCTCCTGCCTCAAGTTTAGCTCATCAAACAGTTTTTCATTCTATTTCGTATATATGAGTTTCATCTGACTACTGCCAACAGAAAATGCTTTGATTTTCTGACTTTTTTTCACTGTCAAAGGAAATAACAGATTGATAAGATTCAAAAGCAACTAATATAACATCCTCTTCAAGAATGAGAAAAAGTACAAATTGAGTTGTGTTAATGACTAGATCTATTTTTCATATTCTTGAAAATAATAGTATCACTGATGATAAAGTACAGTATTATGTTAAAAAAACAACTTGTCTGGGAGTCAGAAGGTCAGAATTTGTTGTAAAAATTGTACATAATTTTACTGATTCAAATACCATGGACTATACCATGCAATTAAAAGAGCTTGGAACTAATCTTCCATCTCTGGGAATACCGGAGTGACAAATTACCAAAGAATATCCCAGAGAATTATCTTTGATGTACAAATGCACACAGAGGTGGGAGAAACCCACTACCTGGAAAGAATAACTCAAATGAAGTGAGAGGGTAAGTTATCAAATCAGAAAAGTCAAGGAGCCTATCCATGATCTTCAAAGCAGGCTGGCTTACTATGGACAGGCTAGAAGAAAATGCTAGCCAATGTGGGCACATAGCCACTCAGAGACCTGGCCAGGACTCCAGTTTAAAATTTTAGAAGCCTAGAATCACAGAAGGGTAAAAGACCCTATATAAATGCCAAACACAGTGATTCTGACCTCTTCAAGGATCAGAAGAAAATAATTATGAACCGCAGAAAGTGAATGCATTGGGAACAGAGGATAGAAACAATTTGACAGTCTAGAGAGATCAGGTGAGCTGTAGATCTGGGAGTAGAATTTTAACAGAAATAGAAATGGATGACTCAATCTTCAGGTTCATTTTTTGGCTCTGGCATCAACCAGTTCTGTGACTTTGAACAAGTTCTATAACCTTCTAGTATTCAGTTTACTCATCACTAACATAAGAGGACAGGACTAAATGTTTTCAAAGTACTGCCCTACTCAAAGACACTATTATTTTCTATTCATGATAGTGTTTGCAATTATATAGTGTTCTGCACCTCCAAAATGTATTTATGTGTTAGTGTTTGTTCTTTGAAACAGTCCTGTGTGGTAGCTCATATAGAAAACACTATAGCTCATTTTAAAGATAAGAAAATGAAGGCTTAGAAAGGTAAGATGACTTTCTCAAGGTTGCTTAGCTAATTAGGATCAGAGCAAAGACTAGAAATGTTGGTCTGCTGTACTTGTAACTACTTCACATTATTCCTTTCAGCAAAACTGTTAAAGTTTTATGGAAGGAAAACAATTTTCTAACTTGCATTTTCTTCAATTGCCTTATGTCAACAGGGGTTAAGAACTTCCTGAGAAAAATAGGAAAAAAAAAAAAAGGTCAGGATTGGAAAAAAGAGAGCGCCTGTACATTTGTGTATTGAAAGAAAATGTAAACAGAGTTAAACAAGCAATTATTTAGCAAATTTACTCTGAGAACAGGCAATGTACAAGGTCCTGTGTTGGGTGCTGTGGGAGATACAAAGATTTTCAAAAGGCAACATATTTGCCCAGATAGGGTTTCTGTGATCTAATAGAAACATCAGATATGTCTAAAGGGAATCCTTTTATAAAGCATGGAACATGATTAATGGCTTAAGATATATATTGCTCAGAAATTTCAGAAAAGGTTAAACAAAGCCCAGTTATGGACAAGTCAGGGAAAATATGAAAACTTGGTATTTGAATTTGGAAATACAGTGAAACATCTTGAGAACTTCTGAAGATTAGAAATCTAACAAATTAAAGCAATGCATGTTGGTTAGGGTAGGAAACTAGGAATGAATTAAAAAAAAAATAGAGTTTAGTTGGCAGCTAATTATCCAGTAGTAGCCACATAAGAACACATCCCATTACATCACTCCGATCTCTCCTGGCCTCCCTTCCTCTATTCTTCACCTTTATTCTTTGTCTTAAGTTCTGCTTTCAATGGACCCAAAGATAAGATAATAACCTCTGTTTAATGATCTGGAACATCATAAAGGAAAAAGTGTGAGAGTGAAATGTTTAGTGAAATAAGGTACACTCCACTATAAAAGATTCTCAAAGAATTCTTGTATTAATATAAAATATTATGGGTTCATAGAACTAGGTAAATCCATCAGGATAAGTATAATTTTTCCTCAGTTGAGAATGTGTAGAGAAGTCTCACCAACACTGTAGATGTTTTAGGCATGCATAAACGTGTTAACAAACATGTGTAAAACAAGTTGTGAACCTAAATATGACATAAGAAAAATACATGACGAGCATAACATAGTTATTCTTGTGTCAATGTGTATATATTTTGATTTTAAAGAAATAATTGGATGAATAGAAATATTGCAATGTGGGGATGCACTGGACTTGATATGTTGATTTTATTATCCGACGTGTATTGAAAAGAACAGTGAATTGGGGTCAGCAGTCTTAGCTTCAGATTCCAGCACTGTCAAGATTTAGCCCTTTAAACTGGAATGAGTCATTTCACTTTCTGGACCTCAGTCAAATGAGCAAGTTGGAGGAGTCACAATTTGCAAATTATGTGCTATGGAGCAAGAGTCCAAAAGATGATCTTTGAAAAAAAAAATTCTCTTATAAAATATATTGAAAAAACACTCATACATCATCTCCAATTTGCAGATTCTTAAGACATAATGCATGTTAAAAGCTCAGAAAAGCCCTATAGTAAAGAAATCTTTTGAATTCCATCATAGCATTTTCCAAATGTAACATATTTTGAAATTTCTCATTCCGTCTGCATATGAGTATCTTACTGACATAGTTTTCCATGGATCTAATTTTTGGAAATGCAGGAATATGAGATTTAAAAATCCTGGGATTCTATAATTAATTAAAAATAAATAAATGAAATCCTCGGATTCTAATGAATCATGATCTTATTAGAAGGATTGAACTGAAATTTGAAATCCCATACACCCTCCTTTATCCAGAGCCAAAGAAAGTAGACAGACTTAAGCAGGGAGCGCCTGAGATCTTGAGGGCTTGGGAAGAAAGAAAGTGTGACTCTTCCTGTGGAAGGAGGGGTGAAATCAAGTTTTGATTAACCAAAAGATTTGAAGTATAATAGGGTGTCCCAGATACAAACTTGAAAAAGAGCTTGTGATGCATTTTCTCATCATGTAGAACAGGGTTCTTCCACTTCAGCACTGTTGACATTTGGGGCCAGATACTTCGTTGTTGCAGGGAGGTGGGCCTGTGCATTTTAAGATACTTACTAGCATCTCTGGCCTCTACCCACAAGAAGTTGTAGCAATGAGGAGGCAAACTGGAGGAAATTCCCATGTCCCTCCTGTGGGTATGAAGAAAATTCACAATAGATATCAGGGGAAAATGGGAAGGCAGGAAGTGGGAGAGGTGAAATGAGGTGAGAGAGGAAAGGGTTAAAGGACAAGAGAAGAGGAAGAGATGAAGGAACAAAAGGTGCAGGGAAGCAAAAGAGGATAGAGGAGGAAAGGAAAGATGCTTGTAATCATTTCAACTCTGTAGTGGAGGAGTTGAAGGATAAGGCTGTCTGAGGTCCTTTCTGGCCCATCTATAGGCAGTGTGAGCTTTGAAGACAATAAGACCTGATTTTATTCATAGTTCTGTATCTTTTGTGTCATCTTAAGTAGTTCAGTTAACCTGAGCTTCTGTTTCTTGTTTGTAAAATGTGGGTTACGGGTGTTGTAGGTTTGTTTTATGAACTAGAGAGAATGCATGTAATGAGCTTAGCACCTTGCTAAGAATTTAATAAATGGTAGCTGCTTTTATTATTGCTATTTTCCCTTGGGACTTAATCATGTGCTATCTTTTTTGTCAATTAACTTTATATGTCTCTTGTTCTTACTCTTATGTTTCATTAGCCAGTCTGTACTAGATTATGCTGCCATAATAAACAACTTCAGAATCTCAGAGGCTTAAATGACACCCTACTTCATGTCTATTTTAAGTCAGTGAAGTCCCTGTTCACATTCATCCTTGCTCACAGACCTAGGCTGATGGAATCTCCATTATCTGGGAGGTCAGTGAGTACCACGGTAACAGGGGAATCTTGTAGCAGCTTTTAAATACTTCCCCAAGTAGTAACACACATCACTGCTGCTCACATTTCTGTGGCTAAAGCTAGACACATTCCATGTGGCCAACTCCAAGGCAGTAGTGAATGCAACTCTGTCATATGCTCAAAAAAGGGGACATTATGAAAACTAGCAAAAACATTGTACCTCTCCGACCAAGTTTTCTCATTGATGAAACAGGGAAATCAGAGCACCCATCTCATAGACTTGTTAAAAACATTACAGTGATTAATACACGTCGAACGTTTAGAACAATAGCTAACATATGGTAACCATGCAATCACTGCTAGATATTGAGATCTATTGTTATTGGAAACCCTTACAAGACCCGAGCCATGGTTTGTGCTGCCTTGACACCCCATCAGCATTCTAGTTATTCAATAAATATTTGTTGAATTGAATTGAATAGTGTTCCAACAACATGGCTAGGACCACCCACCATTGGTAGACCAACCACATGTAGGTTTATCAGTACCATTTCCCCTGCCAAACACTAACGGACTTGGCTAAGCATCCCTCAGCTGTGAGTCTCCATTTTGACCATGGAATTGACCTTAACATAAATGTTCCAGCCACATAAAACATGTTGTGAAGTGCACAGCAGCAGGTGTAGCTGACTCCTAGCTGCCATCATACTATGTGCATGCAGTATTCTCCACCATAATGCCTTTCTTAGACACATCCCGACACTCAGCACACAGGCTATCAGCGGTACACTTTAATGACCCTTTCAAAAGAAAAATAAAAAGATACATAGGCTTTAAAACATGGGTCTGCATCCTGGTATACAAATACTCTTTGATTTGAGCCTAGTAGAGGGTCCTTACCTATCTAAAACCTAATGAAATTCTGTTTCTTTGCATTACTTGCAAAATTAAATATAAGACCCCCGGGTGCAAATGTACTAGAAAAAAAAAAAAGGAAGAAAGAAAACAGTGTAACTGAGTTCTAGTGTTCTCTCTGCCACCCTCATGAGAAACCCTGAGCATTCCTCTTAATTTTTCTGGTTATTACTTTATGTACCTATCAAACAGGGAAAACAGTATTTGCAGGATCTCCTTCTAAAAGCTGATAAAAGAAATTGGGAGAATAAAAAATGCCAAAAGTCTATGAATAGGTAAAAATTATTATAAAATAACAGGAACTATCAGTACAAATATTTTATTTTGCTTTTTAGTATCCTCTTTATTTCTTGACTTTTCCATGTTCGATCTCAGTCAATGTTCTCCTGTTGGGTTGCCCACTGTTCCCTTTAAGTCATGGGTAATGAGTAGCAAGTTAAAGCAGAAAAAGAGCAAGTTGAACTCAGCCATGTTCTGGACAGATGCCCTTCATGAGTTTGTGCTGAATCCTGAGATTTTTTTTTTTTAAAGATTTTATTTATTTATTTGACAGACAGAGATCACAAGCAGGCAGAGAGGCAGGCAGAGAGAGAGAAGAGGAAGCAGGTTCCCCGCTGAGCGGAAAGCCCGATGCGGGGCTCCATCCCAGAGCCCTGGGATCATGACCCGAGCCAAAAGCAGAGGCTTTAACCCACTGAGCCACCCAGGCGCACCCCCCCCCCCCCTCCCGAGGTCTTGATAATAACAGAGAGGAACATCTCGATCCATTTAGATTTCTCTAATCTGGAATTTGGAAAGATGATTAAAAAATTGACTGAGAATGACTAAACTCAACAGCTAAATGGAGAACTAAGTGGGGTATATGGGGCACTGAGAAGTACGTGCATTTAAATGCAGAGGCTCTGCTGAGGGGCTCTGGGATAGAAACTAGTTATGCTTTACAGGCAACTTTCATGTAGAATTCCCATTTAGAACAATAAACTTGTGGAAGTGACAGATACAACAATATTCCTTATTGAGGATCTTGTCCATTTGCTGTTTTGGGGGGGTTCTTCTTTCTTATCTAATAAAAGAAGGAAAGAAAGGAGAAAAGAAAAGAGGGAAAGACAAAATAAGAAAGATTCAAGATCATTGATTAAAGGCCTACTTAGTTTCAAGCAAGAGGTCAAATAATTTATACATCATGCATTTAACCACCTGACAATACTGGAAGAACGATGATTATTGCCATTTACCAGATGAAATACATACGTAACACGTTAACCATTTTAACTTGTATGGCTAATGCATGGCTATTAAGGATCAGGCGTCTATCTGATTTCAGACTGTCATTTGTTAACTTGTTGATACATTAACAACATGAATGATGCTGAATTGTGCTGTTCAATATGGTAATCACTCATGTGGTCATTTAAATTTGAGCTAGTTAAACCTGAGTAGAATTAAGAATGCAGTCTGGGTGTGATGCCAAAACAATGAACACTGTTATGCTGTAAATAAACAAATTAAAAAAAAAAGGAAAAAAATTATAATACAAATTGTAAAAATAAAAAAAAAAAAGAATGCAGTCTCACAGTTGTTTTAGCCACATTTCAAGGGCTCAGTCACTAAATGGGCTGAAGGGCTACTATCGTGGATGGTGGAAATTTAGAACATTTCTATCATTGCAAAAAATTCTATTGGCCATAGCTGGTTTAGAATGTAAGCTTTTCATGGGTCAGAAATAATCTATTTCTGTTGATTTTTATGAAGCTTATTATTGCACCTGCATTGTGATTTCTGACTCTTCTTTGAGGAAAATATTTTACTAGACAGAAAAATGCCAATCAATCTTTGATTATTTAACACAGAGGTAAATAAATTCCATGAGGTTCAAGTCTAAATTCTCTGTAGACCTCTGCAAAGTGATTGGTGAAATTTATGGGCACAGCTGGTTTGCAGTTGTAAAACCCTATATTTTTTAATGCAAAATGGCATCTGTGCCTGCTAATTGGATACTTAGGCATACACACAATAAATTGCCTGGGAATTAGAAAGGTGTATTTCTTAAGTCCTGCCCACATCCTGCCATTTTGAGAATCATTGCTGGGATTCATTTTTCCTCCTTGTTATTCTTGTAGAGGAGGTGGAAAAAAGCCTTCTCCTTGTTATAAATATTGCCCGTTGGGAATACATCCTTCCTCCTCCTAATCCAGCTTTAATCCTTTCAAGCTCTGAACCACTGTCTGTTGTGGTAGCTGCCATTCTAAATAAGTTTGAGCTCTGTGATCATTGCCACCTGTCTGGTGAGAAAGGAAAAATCAAACTTGTAAATGCTCTAGGCAACCCTGTCATAGGAGTTGGATTCGAATGTTACACAGAGGCCATGGAAAAACAGTCGAGATAAAGCCTTGCCTAGCCTGTGTTTGAACACGTGAGCTCTTTGCCGGTATTCTCAAATTTGCAGTGCAATGGCAACAATAGAATCTAGGCATATTCTGTTACAAGTTTCATGCAAAAGTTTATTAAATTTGCTCTCATAATTATTGTAAGCCCTAGAAAAGATGACTTGAGCTCCAGAGCCTATACGTCTCCCACCTGAGCAGATTGCTTTATCATTCTTCCGTGCACTGGTAATTTCCATTAGAAAGCTTGCTAACCTGGTATTGACAATTACAAGCCATAATCAGAAGGTGAAAAAGGCTCACCCACTCTGATCTGTGGTAAAGCCGATACCAGCTATCTGGGAAGAAAAGAAACACAAGAAAGTAAACACCGAACTGCTGGTATATCTGCCCTTTTTATGTGAGCACGGCAAAGTGTGAAACATGAATGCAGAGAAAGAGAATGATTTTCAGAGATTTAATCCCTTTAGAATAGAAAGCTTTGGTTGCCTTTTAAGGAGCCTTTTCACCTCAAGGTCACAGCTCGAATCTCATCTGGATTTATGTATAGTATTCACATTCAATTATTTTTGCACTCTTTCTGCAGTATTGGCTCCTTGCATTGCATATATTGTTTATGCCCACTGGGCCTTTTGCACATTTGTCCTGCTCATTCTTGTCTGGTTAATATGCCCTGATCTTTTAAATTGGCTGATTGGGGTATGATGTATGGGTTATCCTCCTTCCTGCTTCCTCCACTTAGATATAATCAAGTTGGAATCAGACTTCCTGGTCCTTGATGCTCAACAGGGGGTTGGGGTGTGGGGGTGGGGAAAAGTGGGCAGCTCTGGAATAGGGTAGTGCTTCATGGCCCTTGGCCCTTGGAAATACAGGCTCTGCTCAGCTATTTTCAGCCAGGGTAGAAGCTTCAAAATAAAGAAAATCAACTGACTATGGAGAAAGTTACTTCCATAGAGAAATCACTATACACATACACACATATGCCCATATATGTATACATATGCCTAAGTATTTGTGTGCATATATATAAATACGTACACACATAAAAACAAATGGCCTACATAGACTGATTTTTAGGATAACACAGTAATTTTTGCTAATAAATATTAATTAGGAACTTATGATGTAAAAGGCACTACCCGCAACTCTAGGTGAGAAAAAGCACCATACCTTCCCTTAATGAAACTACTGAACAGGAAGAAACATGTATTTGTGCTAAATAAAAATTAAGGTACAGAGCAACATGACGACAAGCAAGAAATATATAATAAATCCTTCAACTCACAGTGACAGAGGAATGTTGTAGTCTGGGTTGATTAAGGAAGACTTTGTATTGGAGGTAGGACACAGAATGCATAGCACGGGAATGAGAAAGGCAGAAAAACTAAATCGTAGGGCATTCTAGGAAGTTAGAAGTTGAAAGTGTACATACGGTGGGCTGCGGAGAGGGTGGAATGATTGGCATGGAGCATGATCCCTTAGAAAACATATTTGAGAGGTTTGGAGACAAACTGAAGCATCACTTTCTTCTTTCCTATATGTCTAGTCAATTCTTCCCTCTTTTGTCCTCATTTCCTTGCTCCTCCTACTAATAAGAGGCAGCAGACCTAAGGCTGCTGCCCTGTCCTGGAGAATCTGCAATCCCTGAGCTCTGAAATTCTGAGATGACCTTTAAAGGCTGCAAGATGAGGAGCCCAGCTGAGGATTCCAGCAGGAGAAGAAAACCAAGCTTAACAGTGCTCAAATAGTGGTTTGGGGCTTTAACATTTTTCTTTCCTTTTCTTTTAGAGCCATCAATTGCCTTCTACAGACATTGAATTCACTTACAAAGTTAGAACAGAGAAATAAAGTGGAATGCAATGATCAGGAAATTCCATTTGTTTTTTTCTCCCTTTCATCATTTTGTTGAATGTGTGCAGAACTATATGAGGTTATTCATTTGTACCCAAGCAGGAATATAGGATTTGCCATATTGGATCAGTCCATTGGTCCATCAATGTTGTATTCTCATAGCCTCTGGCACCAGATGATACATGAAGCACCAGAGGAGAGCAAACTCCCCCTTCCACCCCCCACCACACACAAGGCAGAGAGTCAATTGTGCAATATATGGGGTGAAAGTCTTAGCTGCTCCGGCTGGGACTATATGAATGGAATATGGATTTCAAGATGTCTACACAGGGCAGATGCTGCATCAGTTGAGGACCAATTTAGGCAGTTCCTATCTTTCGAAATTGTGTCCCATGTCTTCCTACTCACTTTCAATTATAAGCACTATTATTTATCTCACAATGATAAATTGAAATAGTGGAATCAAACAGCCTCAGTCCAGAAAGATGAAGACAACATTGTATAGTAACTGACACATGGCAGCTTTCTTTCTGGTGAAACCGTAAATGCAGTCAAAACTAGAATTTAACATAATGCCTCAGAATCTGACCCCTCTTCCTTTGGAAATTATTAAAATGGGCTCACAGTCTTCTGCATAACAGCCTATTTGCTCATTCACACATCAGGAAGAGACTAGATTGTGTGAAAATCTATCCAGTGTGGAGGGTGCTATAAGGAAGACCTCTAAGGCTCAGTATAGTTGGGGAGTTGAGGTACAATGTGGAATCCCAATGCAAGTGAGAGCATGGTCTGTGTCACTGGTGTGGCCAACTGAAATAGTACACGCATTCGGAAAAGAGAGGGACCAGTTCTCAATGACACGAGATGGAACAAGCACTGTCCAGATATTTTCTTCCCAAAGGAAAATCTGAACACCACATAAAATAATCAGACATTCCTCAGAATAAGGTATTTGTGCAAAGTAAAAAAATATATATATATTGTTAGTTTTGCCAATAAATTATAGGTGGAGAATTTTGTGCAACTACAGATAAGTTTCCTGATCTGTATAATTTTGCAAATGTACTTCTAGTTTTCATCAGGGATTTTCAACTTGAAGCCCCCTACCCTCCGGCCTCCCCAGACATGCTGATAGTGATTAGAATAACAATGGCAGAGCCAGCTATATAATCTCTGGTGCTCAGTACAAAGTGAAACTAGAGGGACCCCCGTTCAAAAAGCAGAGAAAAAAGCACCCATTAAAGATACTGAAACATAAAACTTTTCCCTTTATTTCGTGGTCTCGTGTTTAACCTGTCATGGTGTGTTTTCTTTGCTATTTAATGTGATTTTAATTAGTGAAAAGTCAAATTTAAATTATTTGCATGACTTTTACTGTTCATTTTTATATTGCACAATGCCAGTTTTAAATGCACACATAAAGGCACGTATGTACAGTATCACCAAAATTGCACAAGTCATAATCTGAGCTCATATATCCATGTATATTTTGCTTTTACCAGAACAGGCGACCCTACACAAAATTAACTTAACTGTATGCGTTTCACTTTTGTTTTCTCCAGGAAACTAGCCTTTTATTTTTTTATTTTTTAGAAGGGGTTTATGATGGGGTATGCTTGCAGTGCTCTCAGACCCATATGAAATTATCACCTCTTGGGTGCAATAGTGCCTTCCAGTTGGACATTCAGTTGCTGATTTGTCTGTTTGAGGAACTGAGGCTCCTCGTTGCGCTACTTCTCCTCCATCTGTCTTCTTCTCATTCTCCCTCTTCTTGGTGGCCTCACACATGACCTTCTGCTCCTTCACTTGACTCTCCAAACCTCTCTTTCCTGTTTCTAATTCTGCAATTGTCCTCCCCATGTCTGACTTCCCTGTTTGGGCAGCAGTGCCTTCCTTGAGCCAAATGCCACACTGCTCTCATGTGAGGTCTGATAGACGGTGACGGTCATATGGATCAAGTCCTGGACTTGCAGCAAAAGCAGTTCCCTCTCCACACAGTTGATGGTGACCTCCTAGATCTGCTCATCAAAATACTGTGAGTACAGCTCTCTGCACACAGGGAAGATGCCGGTCTCCCTGGCCTGCTGCTATTGCAGATTCAGATTCAGCTGCTACAGGGATGCACCATGATCCATTCCAGTGTTGGCGGTGCTGGACACCTGCAGGATCTGTGGCTGTGTGTCTTCCACCCATTCCCTAGGGGAGAGGATGGCGTTCAAGATTTCTTCTGCCTTCTTTGTAGAATCCAGAACACAGGAAGTTGAAGAAATCTTGATCTTTGGTGGCTGTGAGACTGGACCCAAGTGTCCAGGCTGCTGGGGGCTAATTTTCAGTGGCCCTGCTTTGGGGCTCCATGTTTCCGTGTCCAGCTCACCAACACCGGGTGTGTCATACTTGAGCAGAGTCTGCAGGAGGAATCATGGCAGTGAAGCATTTCACTTTTTGATATGCATACATTCTATATTAATACTCTCCACCTTCAACTTAACGATAAATAAGAAATAATTGAAAAGGAAAGAACTATGGGTTGCCCTATCTATTTCTTTCCTCCAAAAGCATATTTTCAGTGTAAGTGGCTAGCTAATCTATAGGGAAGTAACTTGAGTAGGAGAGGATATAATAGAGATCCTGGAATGTTCATGATTCTTAGAGTGCAACTGTCTTCATTCCTCATTCAAAGCAAGTTCTGGTTCAAATGGAAACCTTGGTCTCTTGGGGAAAATGTGGCCTTACTTAGTTATAGATGTAACACATTTACCATGTACTTTTGAGACTTACTGAACTCAAATTCACTGTGAGTCCATCAGAATTCTGTGCTGCTGGTAACTTGTAAGTTTTAAATGCAAATTGTTGGCAAGTAATGTTGGTAATAATGCATATTTCAAGTGTCTACTCTGCTCACATGCCTGCCTCATTGCCCCACTAAACTTCACTTATAAAATACAAGTTCAGAGATAAAATTATAAAGAATTCAAGATGGTGATAAGAGAATTAAACCAAATACAAAATCCCTTTAAGACAGAGCTCTGTGCAAGTATACTGGCCCAAGCCCATGAAGCTGGCCTTAATAATTATACTAATAAAATCTCTAACATTTATTGTGTATGGCCATGTGGTAAAGCTATTTATATACTTTATACTTCTAATTTTTACAACAGCTCTATTTGACATGTAAGGAATTTGAGATTTTGATATATTAAACAACGAGCTTTTAGGTCCTTAATACTCAAGGTATGGTTCTCTGGACCATTATCAACTGAAGTCTGTTGGGAATGTCAAATTCTGGGCCTCTTTCAGACCTGTTGAATCAGAACCTGCACTTTCAAGAGTGCCCTCAGTGATTTGTGTGCACATTAAAGTTTGACAAGCTCTGTTGGAGTCACTTGATGACAAACAAAAGGGACCATACTATGTATCAAATCTTATCTGACTTCAGACCTTAAACTTGAAGCCAATACTCTACTGTCTTATATAATCCAAATTTCTGATGATGGGCTCCAGTCATGTGTATTAAAAGACAAATCTAAATTCCATGTGGACTATGATCTGCACCACTGGCAATAACCACTGGCCTGGAAACTTCTACCATGCCTTCCAGTTTTACAAAATATGGTAACTTTATAAATCATATTCTTACAGAACACAAAAATAATGTTGAGGAATACAGAGGAAGAGATATATTTCTGAGGTTAATGTAAAAGATTCCAAGAGAAGATAAGTTTTGAGCTGGGTTATTTAGCTTGGACAAGAGAAGTTGGAAAAGATACTTGCAAAAGACCTTTTCAAAATGTTCAGTGCTATGTTCAATGAGCACAGATCAGTTACTTTCTAACTTCATAAAGCTCTGTAAACCTCCAAGTGGGACAGACATCCCTTTTCCCCCCTAAATAAAATCAGTCCATATGTAGAGACAAGAATTTTGCGAGGGGAAGCTAACTCACCTCAATTCAATTATATATTCTGCAAATAGATTTTGGGTTGCATATATATTAAGTGCAGAACACTGTCCGGTGCCATAGAAAATAATAGAGATGCAAGACACGGATCCATCATCAGCAAACCTCTGTTCTAGCAGACGTTTAGTTATTTAACAAATACTCTATAATGCCTAAGAGCTTTAGAGATATTAACTCATTTAATCCGCATAATATTCTTACAAAGAATGTACTCTTTTCACCATCCACGTCTTGTAAATAGGGAAACTAAGGCACAAAGAGGTCAAGTATCTGATGCAAATTCATATACTGATGGGGACTGGATTTGAATGCAATCCATCTGGTTCCAGAATCAATGTTCTTAATTACTACCCTAGGGTGCTTCTAAGCTATATTCACCAATTATTTTATTATGGGACAAAATAAAACTACAAGAGCTTGGTGGGGTGGGAGGAAGGACAAACTTGATACAAAATTTTAACTAGATTGACAGAAAATCTGCTCTGACAAGAATGCAGAGGGATACAAGGGACTAAAGAGCAAAGATGTTTGTTTTTTAAACAGGTATAAAACTGTAATTTGAAAATAAAACATATTCTCTTGAAAAAAAAATGCAAACTGTGGAAATGACCCGATTTTCCTGGGGGGGGGGTGTGGTGTTTAATATTTATGTTTTTATAATTTACCACCATGTAGAATGATTTTTTTTAAAAGATTTAATTTATTTATTTGACAGAGAGATGACAAGTAGGCAGAGAGGCAGGCAGAGAGAGTGGAGGAAGCAGGCTCCCCGCTGAGCAGAGAGCCCGATGCGGGGCTCGATCCTGGAACCCCGGGATCATGACCTGAGCCAAAGGCAGAGGCTTTAACCCACTGAGCCACCCAGGTGCCCCAGAATGATTTTTTTTTTCATCAATTTCAATTGGTATGCCTTATTTTAACTCCTGGTTCTTTACTAGAAGCTCTACTAAGTAGACCAAATTAAAGAGATTTAGTTCTCCAAAAGTCATTTCAGAAGTTGTTCAGTCTAGAATGACTAAAATTAACAAGTAGGGAAATGACAGATGTTGGCAAGGATGTGTAGAAAAGGGAACACTCTCATACAGTTGGTGGGAATGCAAGCTGGTGCAGTCACTCTGGAAAACCGTATGGCGGGTCCTCCAAAATCTGAAAATAGAGCTATCCTATGACCCAGCAATTGCAGGATACAAATATAGTGATTTGAAGGGGCACATGCACCTTAATGTTTATAGCAGCAATGTCCACAGTAGGCAAACTATGGGAAGAACTGAGATATCCATCAACAAATGGATGGCCATATATATATGGCATCTTCTTTATTCATACACACACACACACACACACACACACAATGGAATATTACTTGGCCATCAAAAAGAATGAAATCTTGCCATTTGCAACCATATGGATGGAACTAGAGAATATTATTCTAAGCTAAATAAGTCAATCAGAGAAAGACAATTATATTATCTCATTCATATGTGGAATTTAAGAAACAAAACAGAGGATCATAGGGTAAGGGAGGGAAAAATAAAACAAGACAAAATCAGAGAGGGAGACAAACCATAAGAGAATCTTAATCATAGAAAATAAACTAAGGGTGGCTGGAGGAGCGGGGTGGGGGGATGGGTTAACTGGGATGGGCATTAAGGAAGGTATCTGATGGAAAGAGCACTGGGTGTTATATGCAACTGATGAATCACTGAACTCTGAAACTATTAATACACTATATAATATACATATATATACATATATGTATATGTATATGTATTAATTGAATTTAAATTAAAGCAAATTTTTAAAAAGTTATTTTGTCCAGTCATGTGAATTACAAATACAAAGCTTTAAATCAATACAAAGAGAACATTTTATTGTCAGAACCTCAGGTACTGGGCATGTGACTCTGAGTTCTTATGCTGATTTTCAAGGAAGGACCTAGATATGGTAAAGTAGCTGTCAGTGTGACTTCCTTCACCTTGGAAGTACATGTAAACCTCACTATTCTTCAGAAGAATAAAATATAGACTAAGCAGATAGTGGAATAAAATATTCAAGGACACCATCTTGTTTTAGTTTGCCTTTCAGTAAGTAGAATGGTCCTTGTTGACTGTCTGTTGTAGGTTGAATAGTGTACCAGAAAATTCATCTCTGTCTGAAACCCCAGTGTGACCTTATTTGGAAATAGGATCTTTGCAGATGTAATTAGTTAAGGCAAGGTCATACTGGATTAAAGTGGGTCCTAAATTCAATATGATTAGTGTTCTTTTTTTTTTTATTTTATTTATTTGTCAGAGAGAAGGAGAGAGAGAGAGAGCACACAGGCAGGCAGAGGTGGAGAGAGAAGCAGGCTCCCTGCCGAGCAAGGAGACCATGCGGGACTCGATCCCAGGACCCTGGGATCATGACCCGAGCCGAAGGCAGCGGCTTAACCCACTGAGCCACCCAGGCGTCCCAATGATTAGTGTTCTTACTGATGTGACAAATATGCATAGAGGAAACACCATGTTCTAATGTGTACTGATGGAACATGTGTGCAAACTTGGCACAGACACGTGGAGAAAACATCAGGTGAAGACAGAGGAGGCAGAGACTGGAGTGATGAATCTATAAACCAAGGAATGCTGAGGATTGAGAGCAACCCCAAGAAGCTGGGAGACAGGCATGTTGAAAATCCTCCATTTTACCCCCAAGAAGAAACAAACCACACTAACACCTTATTTCAAATGTCTAGCCTCCAGAAATGTGAGAGAATAAATTTCTCTTGTTTTAATTAAGCCATCCAGTTCGTGGTGTTTTGTCATGGCAATCCGAGGAAATTAAGTGACCATCTCTTAGTTGGTTACTATTGAGCACTTGTGATATCGCTGAATTTGTCCTTGCCTACAGGCCAAGGAAGGTATGTTTTATGAAGTCAGTAGTTGATTTTATACTACTCAGTCTATTTCATATCGACAAATGTATTGTGCCTACTTATAATTTTAAAAAAAGACAAGTAAACAAAACAAGATTCTAAATGATGGGCTGATTGAACTATGGAGCCCAATGTTAAGAAAATATTTATGACAAAATCAAAATTATTCCACTGGGAACGTGACTTATTTTATAAAAATGGTATGGAAGGGTATCATTTCATTGCATGGGTGGGCAAATTATAGGATTTTATAAAAAGTGCATTAGAGAGTTTGATAATAAATAAAATCTGAAAATGTTTGTAACTGCTTCGAGTTTGCTACTGTTATTATCTATTTTCCTATCCTGGTTAGCACAGAAATTCTCCAAATGTAAGTACCTGCATGCTTTTTTCAGGAAGAATAGTACAAGAGGACAGGAGGAGGGCAGGTAGCTAAAGAGGTTGTTGTCTACCCCTGAATTATGCAAGAGGCCATGTGAATGCTTCAATAACCAAGATAGGACAGAGACAAAGGCTCTGGGGCTGGTGGCCCAGAAAGAAAGTGTGTGTATGTATTGTGCACCTAACAAAGGTCCCAAGGTCTTGATATTTGAATTCCACTGGGATTCTCTCATATCCAGGTCACCAGAAAGTATGTTGCTTGGCCAGGAGGGACTAATTTTTCTCTCAACCTTGTCTTCATCTTCTGTGCTCTCCTCACTTTCTTTCTTATTCACCATCCTATTGCCAAAATAATTTTTTTCTATTTATCTTTTCTGTCTAGCTCTGTCTTAACCCATGTTAAGTTCATAAATCTTGTCTTTGGCAAATAAATAAATAAATAAAATAATAAAATAAAATTCAAAAATAAAATAAAAAAATAAAGTTCCCAGAGCAGAGATGAAGCTGACTGCTGAATTTTGAAGGACAGATATGGAATTCATTTGTTTATCTTCGAAGAGTTCACCTTGATTGTGTGTGTGTATGTGTGCAGGGAGAGAGAGAGAGAGAGAGACTAAGTGAGAAAGAAGTGTGGAAACAGAATGAGGCTGAGAGAGAGAGAGGAGAAAATTCAGAAGCCAAAGAAAGTTAGAGTCAAACGCACAGAGTGAGCCATAATACACATTTAAATTGCCAGGAATCACCATATACTGGATATCTTGTAAATATCTTTGCAAAGTTTCACTTCTTTAAACTAATCTACTGAAACATTTTTATCTTCTTATTCCTATTGAAGAAAGCAAAGAAAAACTTAATCATCGAGTGTCTTTTTGGCATTGTAAATGCACAAAAAATGTTTAACTGCTCTAGGAAAATCATGAAACCCCACCACACAACAAAAAAATCTGCCTGTGAAAACAGCATTCTTCTCTCCTTTCGTTACACGAAGGCCTGCAGTCAGCTTTCCAGCTATAATTCTCTCCGACACTGGGGATATTAAGAATGTGAAGAAAATGCTCGAGTAGATTATAAATAATAGTGTGAGACACAGTGAATTATATTTTCTAATAATTGGCATTACATTATTGGACCAAGGGAAAAAAATGAAAGCAAAGAGAATGTGAATGTAGGGAATCAAGGATTTCTCATCACTTCTTTGTAGTGGGAGTGGGAACAAAGAAATAGAAAGTAGAGATAGAGACAAGGGGAGAGAGAGGAAGGAAGGAAGGGAGGTAAGAAGGAAAGAAGGAAGGGAGGGAGGGAACGGGGAGGGAGGAAGGGAGAGAAAGAGTAGAAAAAAGAAAGAACAAAGAGAGGAAGGAGAAATAAACCAATGCTCATTTGGGGATTGGTCCTGATGCACATCAAGCATCTGAATAAAATGAACTGAAGGACAGAGAAGCGCAGCTGGACCTGTAGAGATAAGGGTGTGTCTGTCACCCAGGGGAAGCAATTCCAGTTTCTATGGGGTGAGTAATTGCAAATGTTACTTCTCCTTGAAAATAAAGATGAGAAAATCGTATGCATTTACTGCATAATCATGTCTTTTTATGTGTTTGTTTTATACACAATTATTCTAATATAAATTCATAGGTATCAGTACTGTAAAGACTGAGGAGATCTAGGTTCTGTACTCAATTAGTCTATTATATTGTTGCCCAAACTTCTCTGAAGTAGCTTTGCCTCCCTGCCTACCTCACATGATTTGGGCGATTATCTAACAAGATAACACACGGGAAGGCATTTTTTAAATGTAAAACACGATTCCTCTTGGGATTTCAGCACATCTTGAGAGATAGCTGCTTGGGAGGATATTCCTCTTTTAACAAAAGAGAAAAGCATTACTTTTTTATGGAGGCATTGTGAAGTGAAGTGTTAAAGCAGGAACATAAAAAATTTAAGGCCTGAAAACACACTACAAAGGAGAAAAAGGGTGGTTTTGTGAGCCAAAGTTGGGAATTATTTATCTAGATTGTTTGTCTACATAGTCAAACCTGACCAAACAAGGACTTTGCTTATTGCAGTTTACCTTGATGCTACCAGAAGCTGAAATGCAGACTAAACAGGGAGGGAACCCTAATCCTGTAAATTGGTCCAGTGAGGACAAACAGTTACTCCAGTTCACTCCTAAGGTTGAAGGAAATGGGGATAGAAAAAAAACAAAGGAAACCGAACAAGAGTCAAGAAGGAAAGAATGAAGGAGTAAAAGGAAGTCCAGTTATAAGGACAAGGAGGAGGACAAGAAGAAAGTTGAGAGGCCAAAGGGGAGAGGGAAGACGAGGTTATGTCAGAAAAGAACTGAGAATAAAAACTAAAAGAAAAATGATATTGATTTGGCAAACCTATGTAAACATGTTCTTCAGAATAGTAAAGCAACAAACTTGACTTATATTCAAAATTTGCCTCCAAAAGAGAATACTATTCACTGTGAGATCCCTCTTAAATTTTCCAGCTGTCCATAATATCATTGAAAAGTCATTATAAGTCCTCAGCCTGAAGGAACACAGGTATGAATAGAGACCCATTTCGGTATGTTGTCAAAGGGTTCCTTTATAATCACAGCCGTGTAAAACTCGAAAGGACTCTGAATTCCATATGAGTAATGTTGAATGGTTCTTCCAGCCTAAATTCCAACCTGATCCTTTGTCCTAATATCTTCTATTTCTGGACAAATAGACATATGGCTATTCAAATGGTAGATTTCCCAATATGCATAAAAAGCAGTCAAGTGTTATAAATAAGTAAGAATTCAGGTCAGAAACATAGTCATGCATTTATGCATTTTACTGAATTTTCTCTACTCTTCTCATTTCCCTTTTCCATCTGCAAACATACACATACCAATACCTACTTATTTTCTCTTTAATCCAAAGACCAACTAAAAAAAATAATAAAATGTCCTATTAGAGACCTCAGTGGAGTCAGGTTGTGTGAGCAGCACAGCAAAACTACCCAACAGTGATGCTTAGGCCTGGCATTTGGATGATTGAATGCCGAGTTTAAAGAACACTTTGGCACCCACCATCCACCCTGACTCTTCCTTGCTTGCAGAACCCTAATTTAGTTTGAATATCGAGTGGCCATAAACTTTAGGGGCTCTCGGCATATAAGTCAGCCCCAGGGATGAATCCTGCACAGTGGTGATCCTGACTTGTGAGATATGAGGAGAAACATGCCACATGGCTTCTGTGGAAGTTTTAAATGAGATATATAGAAAGTATCATGCCCTTTCCTTATCTTCTAGCCTTTGGATGGAGTCACCTAAGTGATTTCTGGAGTTGCAGAAGCCATCTTGTAACCAAGAAGGACAAGCCTAAGTATGAAAGCTGACATCTGTGTTATTACCCCTGGAACCTCCAACTTCCAAACTTCCAGAATTTTGGCATGTAAAATAATAAAACACCTTTATGTTTCTGTTCTAATCCTAGTTGTATTTCTGCTATTGCATCTAAAATACTCCGATACAAACATCTGCCACAGAATGCAATACACACACACACACACACACACACACACACACACACACACACACAATTTTACTTGATGCTTTAGGTAAACTTATTGGGAGCTGGAAGGAAACATGGAGTCAAAGGCAAAATTTAGATGGGATACTCTTAAACAGATGTATAGATTGAAAAGTTTCAGGAGCATGGGAGAGAAGTAAATTTTTGACTGGTGATGCCTTAGAGAAAATTTGAGTGTTGATGAGAGGAAGTGGCATTGAAGAGAATTTTATCTTCTGAACTGAAAGAAAGCAGGTGCGAATTGTTACTGAGCTATGTTCACAACTGTGGAAGAAGGAAATGGATGGGATTTATCAATAACCACTTGAGCTTTCTTATTAGCATATAAAGTCTTTTGATGACAGGATTTGAGGTCAAGCTTGGTGGTGGGTGTACCTGCCAGGCTAGTGATTTTTTAGGAAACTGCTGAGAGAAATGAGAGAAGCTGATGAGAAGGATTGGTAGAGTAGAGCCAAAATTCCAATTAAAGAACATTTCTTGTTGGTGACCCTCAAAGTTACAGGAATGGTATTTCTCAAAGACCATTCCCCAGTTTGAGCAGAGGGATTGAGAAGATGAACTCTGATTGGTTCAGTTTGGAGGATTTCCTGGGAAGAGTACCTACAAGTTTCTGAGTAGAATGTGCTGGCTTAAATACTGGTGTCTTTTTACCTTAAGGGAAGATACATTCACCGATCAAGGCTTTTTCGTCCAACTTATGTAAGTCTTAAAGGTCTTGAGCTAAAGATGTATAAAGCCTGAAAGAGATGTTTATTAGTCACCAGGTTCATTTCTGTGTTTATAACGATTGTTAAGAACTCTCTCATTGATAAACCTCTGCACTTTTTTCTCTAAATGAAGAACTTTCACATTGGCAAGAGAACAATATTTTAAGTAAGGGAAAACATCATGCAAAATGCTATTATCCAAAACAAATGAAAGTCAAGATACTTTGAATAAAGAAGAAGGCAGAGGCCATGGGTCCCACCCTGCCTGATTACCAGTTATATTCCTCCTCTTTACCTCTGCATTAACCGCCAGGCATCTCCTTCGAACACTACTAATGCTCCTATGAACACAGTTTCAAGGAAAACTAAAGAACAAACTTGGATTCTTTGGCTTGGCCCTAAATTGACTGTCTGAGATCTTTTTAAACAAGATCAGCCATATAAATAGAATGGGTGGCTGCTTACCTGATATAAATCAGGAACTTCCATGCATTCCACATGCTACCGCATTGTTAAATACTACTGATAACCTAGGAACAGCAGATGCCAAAGGTAGCTCCTATTCACTATTGTACTGCCCTTGGATTATGACTTTTCATTTTTCCTCATTCTCTTAAAGAAAATCTCCTTTAAAAACTAGTAAAAAAAAAAAAAGGTGTTTTACTAAACATTTCAAATGAAAATATGAAGAAATGTAGACTGCCCATGGCATAAAACTTATCAGAATTGAGGAATCTTCTGTTAAGAGTGATCTGTATTTTGCCAAAATAGATTTTTCAGATATCAGGTCAATTAAAAAAATGTGGAGATATTGCACTGGATCTACTTTATTTGCAACAACTAGTTCCACTGCCATCTGACAGCAAGATATCAAGAAATGAAGATCCCATGTAAGTATGCCCTGGTTTAAATATTCTGATTGTCAGTGTCAAACCATAGTTTCTAGCTTAAGTTTTAGAAAACATGACCACAAAAGTAATGAGTCTATTTTAGATCCAAAGACCTAGAAGAGAGGATAAGATGGAAAATGTGGGACTTTAACCTCTCCCTCCCTCATTAAAACACAACAAAAGCATTGTCTATTTTCTACTCTTTCTCAGGCTCTCTTTTACAAACTGTTGATGTAAACACCTACCTATACAGTCTCATACCTCAAAGCCACTTTGGGTCACTACTCCATGTTTTATTTCATCATCTGTGACTATTATTCACTATAGTTTATCCCCATTTCCTCTCCATTTCTTTGTCTTTTGCTAAAACTCCTGTTTTTTTTCCAGGTTCAAGAATTAGGCAAATGCAGAACTCTTGTTTGATATGCTCAAGTGTGTTCAGCAAAGCCTTCTACCACTTCTGTTATTGTTAAGAGTTCTGTGGAAAGAGAGCACTCATGGCCAAAGAGACACACAACATTTTCTGGAAGCTCTGGTGCCATCAGTTAACCCAACATCATGCAACTGAACTTCAAGAAATTTACTGCATCTGGCCCAACTTTACTGGAACCTCTGAAACCTAACCCAATCTATGTTTCAATTCCAAGTCTCAAGATGAACCAGACTGACTTGAATACGAACAACCAACCAGCGTCATCTTACCTTTGTTTATTGATCTCCCCAGGAATCTGGCCTGAACTCCATGTAAGTTTCTCACATCTATGTGTACTCAGAATATTGTCCCAACCTGGAATACTACACGTTATAAAATAAAAATGCCAATGACCCCTCCTCTGATCTACTCTTCAGAGAAGTTCTATAATTCTGACTTGCTTCCTAAAAGGTCTAAAGGAGAGAAGAAGCTCCTATCTGATACCCTGTAACACAGCATATACCACAGAAAGTCATTTTTTCCCTGAGGATGAAAAGAAAGGGCATCTCTTGCAGATTCTGCCAATCATCTCTTGATAAGGAAAGTAGTGATGACTTGTCATTAAAGATAGATGGTTAACAATAGCCACACCCTCCTCTGTTGGTTCTGAGACTTCAGTGGCACAGACTTTAATGTAATCTGTCTCAGAGATAACAGCATCCAGAAAATGGTGGAAGGTATGGATTGTGGTGATGAGGCTCAACTGAACAATAGTTTTTCTAGCCAATGAAATCGATAGAGATTCCAAGATGGAAGAAATTTTAATTGAGGAATCCCTTGTGGTTCTGGCAGGACACCAAAGTTGTCTTTTTCTGCTGGTAACTTGGAAGAAACTTCCTGCAAGTGGTATCCCTTTGTGCCCAAAGTTCCATAAAAGGGGATTGAAATCACTTGTTATTGTGTTCTGGCTTTCAGTTCTTCAGTTCTGCATTGGTGTCAGTTCCCCACTTATGTTTAATTTTGAGCTCTCGAATTGATCCAGTTTTCAGGGTGAGGGAATTGAAGGAGCCTAGTCAGTAACTTAGAAGCTCAGCAGCTCAAAGCCAAGTACATCTTATTCATGATCCTTCTACCCATAAAAACCAAATTCTTGCAATGTAATGATAACTAAATTGTTGCACTATACCTTAGTTCCACTAGTGCAAACCTTTGCCTAATCCTTTGCAGAGCCATCCTGTTTGTGAACCTCAGTCTTCCCAATTGGGTGTAAGTTATTTGCTACTGTATGTTCCTATTTGCAAATCCTTGTCTGCTTAGGCGTACTTCTATTGTTCACTGCCTGTATTCATTCACTTACTCATTCAACAATATCGACTGGGCTTCCATTATTTGCCAAATGCTCTGCTGGGGTTATGGAGAAGGTAAGAGCAGGGCACAAATTGGCCAGATCTCACAGAACCTTCACCTGTTCACTGACCATTTGTTCTTTGATCTCCAACCCCAAGATAGATCAGCTAACATGCCTCTGATGGCAAACTTTCCCTGTAGTCTCTGACTCAACTTTCTACAACACTGTCTAAACCTAATGGATCATAAAATGAACTTAACCGCACCAACACTGTTGCTGATCTCCCTGCATCCTCACTGATTTTTGTCAGCCCACAGAATCATTTCCTCCACTGCCTCTCGCCCATACACAATTGTTTTCTTTTTGCTTTAACCTAACAAAGACACAATCCAACTTCTACCTTATTCAAAACAAGCCATTTGTGAGGACACTGGTGCTAAATTGCTTGCCATCATTTTCCTTACAGATTTTGGCATTTAACAGAGAGGGGAAAAATTTAAAAAACAACAACAACAAAAAAAAAAACCACCCAACAACAACTGTGTTACTAGGCAGTAAAACTCTCCACAACTAAATATTCACATTGTTCATGGATCAGCAAACACCCCAGTTTGTCTGTAATTGAAAAAAACATTTGGCACATTTCTATTAAAAACCTTCCCCTTCATGAATGTTTAAACAAATTAACTCGAACAAGAGGCAGTGATATGCATATCAAAAACAATTCTTAAACCTGAAGTCAACTAAAGCACGGGAAATCAGTGTGCTGGCAGGTATTCTTTCTGAATTTCACACTAACAATTTCCTTAGCACCCTTTTACCCCCTTCAGGAAAGAACTTCTGCTTTTATCTCAGAAGCTCTTAGAGTTCTGGCCGTTGCTAAAGGATTCTTAGTCTACTAAAAGTCAAGAGTGACTTTGCATGACCACAGTCAAATCAAGCTGGTACATTCTGTTCCACTAATTAGTCTAAGGCTCTCTCCCTGGTAATTAATGGTGTTACATAGATGTCTACTAGAGACTCATCTGAAGTTTATACCCAGTGAGATCCGTTCTACTTATATAACTAGAGTGTTACTCATCCTAACATGCAGACAGAAAGATTCCGATGTTAGTTCTGTATCCAACTAATTCTGTGGCATTGGGCAAGTTGCCTTAGTCTCCTCATCTATAAAACGAAGCAAGATAGCATCTAAATTCAACAATTCTATGAAGCAGTCTTGTGCTTTGTTTTTAACCCCACTATCTAATTTGGCATTGTGTGCATTGTCCAAAAGACTCAGAGATTACACATCGAAGAAAGATATACGTGCAGAACGCAGGATTTCCTCAGTAACTCTGCTCATAGAAGAATTCTAAATAGTCTCAATTCCAGGACATTGCATGTCCTTTGGGATCATAGTGAGAGCCTTTCCATTCTTATCTTCTTTAAAAACCAAGAAAGGTTTGGATAGACTTTTATTCATCCCCTGAGATTTGAATGCTAGAGAAACCATTTCACCACACTGCAGCCTGGGTCTCATTAGTTTAGGACCTCCAAATTCAAACGGGTCTTTTTCTCCAGGAAATGTATGCTGAGGTCACTGCCCTTTCATGGGGCTTATCAAATCTAGTTTAGATAAAGAAAAGGAAAAGAAGGAGAGAAAGGTAAGGAGAAAAGGGAGAGAGAGAGACAGAGAACAAGAGGGAGAGACAGAGAGAGAAGAGAAAGAGCAAGGTAAGGAAAGAAAGATGGGGAAAATGATAGAAAGAAAGATGGAAAAGAAGAAAGGAAAACATTCTTGCTCTCTGGAACTTTAGGGAAAGCTGATGAGTTAACAGTATACAACCACAATTACAGCAGCTATCATCCCTTCTATGAACATAAGAAAACAGCTTTTGACACCCTCTAACATTCTCTATTTCTCCTCCTTGCCCTGCTTTCCAATTATGCTTTCGTCTTGTTATTAATTAAAGTTATTTCCCTAATACCTCTTGAGTGCCTTCTTACTAGGTAGGGGAGAGAATCTTGACTCACTTTGATCCTCCAAATAATCCTTGGGCGTAGACAGAGGAGGATACAGAAGTAGTTGGCATCTGGCAAAGTCAAGACTCCTATCCTCTCCATCCGTACCACCTTCCCATCTTTGAATGCCTGCTGTTTCCTATAAAATGTAAGAAGAGTCCAATCATGGTATGTTTGGCAAAAAAAAAAAAAAAAAAAAAAAAAAAAAAAAAAAAAAAAAAAAGTGGTGTTCAGGTGAAAGAAGGAACCAATCAACCCTAATCACAGAGCCAGAGGCCAACAAGGAAAGCCACGTTTCAAAGTTGGAGCAGAGATAAGAACGGAGAACAGATATGAAAAGAATGGAGAACAGATATGACATAAACATTCTAAATCTACAGGAAATAATCTAAAGGGTTTTTTCTATACATTTATCACAAACTCCATGCCTTCAAAATTAGCTGACTACAGAAACTTTTGTATTAAGGCAGACATGTTTGGATGAAGTTGCCCTGTTTCTAGAAATTCCATTTCGGCTTTGAAATCTCCACACCCCTCTCCCTCCCTCCATTTGTTCCCTCCCTCCATCCTTCCCTCTTTCTTTCCTTTCTTCCTCCCTCCCTTTTCCCCATATTGTACAAAGTATACAATCTCTGAGAGAACAATTACACTGACTACTCTGATTTCATTAAAATCATGAAAATGAAGAGCAAATTCTCATACTGTTACCTTTAAAAAGTTACAAAAATTGATTGCTTGTTTTTCTCTTCATTTCTGTTTGATTACCCCCCTCCCAGAGATAAGTATTATAAATAAATATAGATGTAATCTTTTTAATTCACCACCAAGGGGAAATGTGCAGTTCGGATGAATGGAAGAAAAGATAGACATAAAAAAAAAAGACCCCTCTGCCCATCAAACCTTTCATCTCCAAGCAGAAATAATTACAGTGATGGTCAGTGGGGAGATTTGAGCAATTTACAGAGGTATAACAGCGGTTCCTATCAACACGGTTTTATATTCAGGGCAAGGCATAGAACTCTAGGTCCTAGAGCATTGCCTATAATCTTTATTTCATTTTTAGATGTTATGCTGTAATAAAATGTAAAAAGGGAATACATAAAAAGTTATAGAGGTGGGAAAAAACATGGTTTGAAGTTGTATGGCATTTCTTGACAGGGCATGTTCCTAAGGATATGCAGAGAATAACAAATGCCATTTGAAATAAGTACACTAGAGATCTGAAACTAGATTGAAAACCCAAGTCAATTTTCCTGAGTGTCATTTGATTAGCTTTCTTATATAGAATGGAGGTTTAAACAATGCTGGGATTCTGAGTGCCGAGGTGCTGGGGAACACAGTGAGAAATGGGTTCCTCCCACCAATTTCATTCCGATGGCTTTACAACATTATCTTTTCACATTCTTCCTGTGTTTTTGCAATAATCCACAAATGAAGCAATGTCAGAGAAAATGTGATTGATTGTGGTGAAGCACGCACGCACACTCACGTGCAGCAAGTTATTTTTCTATTCCCTTTCCAATTTGTCCCAGAGTTGCTCCAGGCAAATACCTGTAGCCAATTGCCAGTTTGGGGTAGGAAGATAGAAACAAAGTTCTCAAGCTTGAGGGGGAGTTTTTGCACAGGTTACAAACAACTCAATTGTGCCTAGTGGCTGTTTTCATATAGAGAGAAATTTCTCATGTTTTTGCCATGATGTTTATTCCGGTTCCCTGAGACAGATTAGAAAGTCAACCTAAATAGTACCTAACAATTATGGTTAGGATAGGATTCCTACATCATTCCCCAACCCTTGCTGTTCCTTTTGTTCTGTCTACGCTAAACAGAGCAGAAATTTTGTGCGTGATACTGACCATACTATCCTTTAATCCAAGTACAAACTTTTGATTTCATTATTAATTTAGTAGATCCTACCTTCTATGATACATACCCTGAAAGTATTATTCCCATTACTCTGTTTTCTTCCCCAAGGGGTGGGGCGCGGGGAAACTACCTCTACTTACAAGTACTCTTTTGCTCCCTAAAGTTTTTTGTGATCCTTGCCTTGTAGCAATTACATTCCTCTCTTGCCTTCAAAACCTCTTGTACCTTTTGTAAATTTCGTCAGCATTTGATTAATTTGTTCCTGTCCCTAGGAATCCTGTTCTGATGGGACTGCTCTTGGTTTCGTAATCTTGCAGAATGCACAAGCTGGTGGTGTGTGTCCAAGTCTCAATACTTGAGTTCTGACAGTGTAGGGATATAAAATGTAGACCAGCTTTAACTGTGTAATGACCAACGGGCTATTTGCTACCTCAGTCTTCTGCAAGGCATTTCAACTGCCAGCCATTGTGGCAGTTGGATGAGATTTTTAGTTGGACAAGATACTTTCTGAAACATCTGGTTTTAGTCCAGTGAATGGCTGAAGTTTCCTCTTTGTTCTAGTGTCACTGCCCCCCACAGCATCTAACAAAGCCTGAGAATGTTGTGCATGTATTTAGAACACCCAAGTTCTTCCTAGACCATAGTAAATTTTAAGCACTCCTTTCCCTTCCTTCCCTCTTTTGCCCTAGGTTTGGCAGGTGCCCTTGAATTCTGATTAGTAACTGTAGTCTTGACCAAAATGCTATTGCCTCACTAACACTGAATAAACATTTCAAAGGGATGAGGGATGGCTACTTTAGCCCGATGTGTAGAGGGGAAACCAGTGATATAGCAGGAACATAGGTAGGTCTATTAGAAAATGAATGCGTTAGGAACTCAAATGCCTTTGTGGGGAGGGTGGATTTCTGAGCCTGCAGTGGCAAACTGAAGTGTATTTGGATTATTTTGGAGAAAAACCTCAACAGCAAAATAATTTATTTGATGAATTTGGCTACTTCTACTGAGTAGATTCCAAAATAATCTTTCAGTTTTCCATTTTATTTTGATTACGTATAAAACCAAAATGTAATGAGAGGGCATTTATCCAGCTATCCAATAGAGTTGCCGTGAACATTTTTTACAATTAGCACAACCCGCCTTATTCATGAGGACCATGCCATGATTCCCAATCAAACCCTAAAGATACTGAAATCAAGTGACCATACTGTTTATTTAGGGATGCGGAAGCCCATTGACATTTCTTTTAAATACAATGTCTGCATTTCTGTGTTTTCTTCCTTGCAATGCCTGAATTTCATTTCATTGATGAAATTCCCAGATTAATCTCTCTATTACTATCACCAGATTATACTTTATGAAAACCTGGGGGGAAAATAAACACTTTCATAAACACACATACACACAGTTCTCTAACATCCACTGATAGCATTTCAGACAGGGAGGATTTTTTATTGGAAATCAGTGTCAGGCTGCTCTCCTTAAGCTACCCTTCAGCCGACACCTCTCAGTCTATTGTCCAATATAGATCGTAAGACCCTCGGGAAGTGAATGTTGCTGAGTTCTAGAGATTTCTGGAGTTTGGTTAAGCTATTGATAAACTCTTCATGGATTATCTCTAGCCCATAGACAACCCCTTTTGCTTTTGTTGTTTTGTTTATAACAAAATAATGCCACCTCCCTAGCTTTTACCCTAGCAAGTGGGAAGGATAAGAATTGTTAAGGATTTCTTCATTAATCATTCTGCCTTTTGGCAGCAATTCTGAATTGTTCTTCTGGAGTTCACATCCACTGGGGTGGCCTCTAACCCCTTGCCTGAGCGTGTGCAGTGACACCAGAATCAGAGATGGTGTTAGATGGCAGCTTGGAAGGGGAAACAACACGTCTAATAACCAACAGGAATGGCTGGTAATTAGCTAAAATGACAATAATTAACAGAAAGGACAAGTCTAATAAATTTTTACTTAAGTGTTGTCACATGGCACTTTGGGTTTTTAGCCCTCCATTTTAAATATTAATATCAACGGAATTTACTTTAGATGAAAAGTTATATCAAGTATGGAGATGGAAGTATTTATACACACACTCCATCAAATTCTGTTTTATCAATGTCTCTTATGCCATGATCAGTAGAGACTAGATGAAGACTTAAATATATATTCTTTTTGTATGTACCTCATTTATGCAGCTCAAAAACATTCAGCCACAGGGATCAGAGGAAAAGTGGTTGTTTTTAATTTTCTTTGATATCTTCAAAGATAAGAAGGTCTCACCCCTCCCCTCTTCCCTCCTCTTCAGCAACAGACAAAGAAGGTTAAATCTTATTAGCATGTCCTATATAGCTAGTTGTAACCTAAGTGACCTGTCATGGCACTAAATGCCTACTAGAACTTTCTCTGTACTTGCAAGATGGAAATTTTATGCATCAATGCTTTTATGCATGCATCTGATTTGGGAAGTTCACTGCTTTATGGATATGAACATTGTGATCATGTAAATTGATCTACATAATGGGATTTTGTGTGTGTGCGTGCATATATCTATATGGATATGGATGTATGCAAGTGTATTCTAAAAGGAAATATAATACATGAAATGTTAACTTTAATGATATGAAATGCATTAAATTCAAACTACCTTGCATGTGTATGCAGATGCATTATGTCTCTATCATTGTGCTCTGCAGGGATTTAAGGCAGAAAAAAAAATTCACCATATACTCTGATGTGCCATACTAAATGAGAGTGCAACATGGCACTATTCTAGGCAATAAATAAGATCCAAGGAAACCAAGACTTACGAAGCTTTTAAGGACAGCCCTTAGCAAAACTGCCATAAAATGATATTTTATTCCGGGGCATACAGCTCATCCTTTCAGGTACCCTGACTAAGCTCCTTTTGTCTGTAAACTATCATCTACTAGAAACTAAGAGTTGTAAATTGCAGAGTTCTGATAACCAAAAAGTGCATTAAGTTCCCCTCTTTCTTCTCACCAAAATTCATTCACCACTGAGTCTCATTACTTCAAGGTCTAATAGATTTAGTCAGATAAACTAAATGAGCTAAAGCATTAATTCCTTACAGACTTACGCTTCTCAGACAACATAATACCTTAACCCTGGTCCTAATTCAAATTATCTTTAATGAAACTTGTTTTGGTAAACCTAATCCTTGAAATTAATTTCAGGCCTATGATACTCTAAAACGGTTGTATTCTGTCTATTTATCACCCTCAAAACTGTGTCTAGTGTGCTTCTAAGTGGCCTAAAGTGATCTGGTCATTCATTTTTCAAAACTGGATTCAAATCACCCACCTTTCTATTTGTCATCATTGATACCGAGTAGATACCCAATTCATATTTAATAATGACGCCAATGCAGTAGATATTGACAGTTTTCAAATACAACACTATAGATTTGTCTGAACTACAGACCTACTTACCACATAAAGAAAAAAAAAATAATACAACATACAGGGCAAAATAAAAAATTAAGGCAGAAATAAGCAAGCTTATTACAGACCTTCTAATTATCCAGATGGCAGCAGAATTATAAAACCAGCAACTCTGTGGATTCAGTCTCAGAAATCTGGTTGTCATTTGATCAAGAATAATTTTATGTCTCTAATCAATTTGTTCATTTGACAAATATTTATTTCATATCTGTTAATTATGGAGAAGACAAGGACAAGTAATAATTGGGCTTTTTCCTCCATTTTCTTTTCTAAGCTATGAAGAGTATCAGCAATGAGAGAAAAATAGATGCTAAATCCAATGGCATAATTGTCTTTCACTTATGATGTTGACCTGATAACTATACAGATAATATCTGAAACTCAAGACCATATTTAGGGCAGTGCAGGCATACTGAATTTGGTAATGTTCTTTCCCCACCGCCATGTGTGTCTACTTAAAGCATATGACCTCAGAATGTGGCTGACCCTAAATCCAATGACTGGTGTCATGACAAAAAGACCATATAAGGCATACAGACAGAAAGACCATGTGGAGGTGTAGGCGGAGATTGCAGTGATAGGGCTAAATGCCGGGGAACACCAAGGACAGTCAAGAGACAAATGAATTTAGGGAGAGGCAAGGAGGGATTCTTCCTTAGAGGATTCAAAGGGAGCATGGCCCTGCTGATCCCTTAATTTTAGAATTCTAGACGCCAGACCTGTGAGGAAATAAGTTTCTGTTCTAAAGCCACCCACTTTGTGATAATTAATTATGGCAGCCCTGGAAAATTAATACAGTTGATATGTTTGATTGTTTTTGATAAATGAAGATTACATCCTCTTGCCCACCAAATGCCTGGTCCAGAAATTGGGATAGGCAAGGTTTTAGTTTAAGCCTAACTTCTGATCAACTTAGAAAACACATTTATCAAGAAATATATATAAGTAAGAAATTTGTTACAAACACAATTACCTTTTTTCTGTTTGTAGTTTTTCAGATGTTGATTTTATCTATTAGTCTAGTCAGCAAATGCTAGGTCACACTGTCGAAACAAAAATACCAGTGATTTGAAAAAAAATTTATTTGGAAAAAATGATGCATAGCCATTGTGTGAGAACAGGATATTCTTCTGGGATTTATCCTCATTCTGGAGCCCTATCTAAAAGGGGAAATAAAAGGTCTGGAGAGTTTAGAATTTGTACTCAAATGTCTTACTTCCACTGATAACCTATTGGAAAGAACTGAACCCATTACTCTATTCAACTAATAAGAGGTCAAGAAGAGCAATCCCACCATAAGCCCAAGGGCAGAGGGCAAAAAGAACATCGCAAACAGTACACATAGTCACTGCATCATGCCCAGTATGCCCTCAGATTCTTGAGGCTATCTTTTATTTCTCCATGTTTCTATACTGTTGGACAGTATGGTAATCAAGTTTTGTTGGTTGATGCATTGATGGATATTATTTGTCAAGCTGACTAATCAAGATGCATATTTTAAATGACTGGATGAGATAGATTTCTATTTTGTATTTGGTCTTCTGATTCTTACTGCCTTAAAGCTGAATTATATTTGTTACCATACTGCCATGGTAAGAAATATCAACAGGAATTCAGGATATCATAAAGAAGCATGATATACCACATAATAAACCTAGAGCTCTTCCCCAGTCTCTGCACTTATTACTTCCCACTTAGAATTTTTGCAACTGTAGTTACTTAAAGAAAAGATGAGAAAATTAGATGCATTTCAAAAAATAGAAACAATAATATTATGAGGATACATGAGAAAATTAAATAAATTGAGTTCCAGTAGCAAAGAAGAAGTTAAAAGGTGATTTGAAGGCCTTCTTTAATTTATGACAGTCTACGAACAGCATTTTCCTGAAGAAGATGCTGTCTAGTGGTTTTGTAAAACTATTCTGTTTTGTTTTGTTTTTAACTGTAACACACCATGGAGAAATGTCTTTAAATGAGTACTTCCAAATAGTCTCAAGAACAGTCATTCAGGTGAAGATGCTACTAAGAAAGCTATAGCGCCGTCACTACTGGAGCACTAGAGAGAGAGGCAACTCAGTTGGTAGAAATCTCACCAGTCTCTTGGGAGGAACTCTTTATCTCCACTGACTGACACGCATACCAAAACTTCCAGTTGTTAGTGCTCTTTCACTGAGATGTATTAGTTTTTTCCTGCCCCAAAAGACCATTCAATTCCTCCACATGAGCTAACTGATGGTGAGCTGAATCTTCACTGGTTAGGCATCTTCCCCTAAAGCAATGCCAAACCCTGGTTTTTATTTGGCCAATGAATTCCCAGTTAAGGTGATCGCTCTTTAAAAAAGTAACACTTTTTAAGTTTAAAGTATGACAGCTTTCAGAAACAGAAAATAGTTAAACTGAGGCTTCAAATCTTCAAAGAACTGAAAGTGTAATATGAGAATTATTCTCCTGACGGAATGTGCTTTGAGGACCTCACAGATTCACCACATAGTAAGATAGAGTTGAAAATGTTTTTTATCTTGGTTATTACTGTTCAGCAATGAATGGTCAGAACAGTTTGGAGCTAAAATCATTTTTGACAACACAAATTATATATTGAGTCGTTTAGAGCTATGATCCCAATTGAAGAAGAAATACTATAAGCATCTATCTTCCTTCCTTCCTTCCTTCCTTCCTCTTTTCTTCTTTCATTTTTTCTTTCTTTTCTTTTCTCCCTTTCTCCCCCCTCCCTTTTTTAAATGGGACCTTGACTTGAACTTTTACAGTTTTGTTAAGAAGCAAAAAACTGGGTTTAGTAGGGCCCATCAAGAGTGCAGCTTTTTATGTGGAATTCAAAAATCAAAACAACAACAAACAAACAAAAACCCAGAAACAGACCCATAAATACAGAGAACAAACTAGTGGATGCCAGAGTGGACAAGGGTGTGGGGAATGGACAAAATAGGTGGAAGGGAGTGGGAGGTACACACTTCCAATAATGGGATAAAAAATTCACGGGGATGAAAGGGACAGAATGGGGAATGTAGTCAGTGGTACTGTAACACTGTACAGTGACAGATGGTAGCTACATTTGTGGTGAGCATATAGCATAATGTATAGATTTTTCTAATCACTATGTCGCACACTTTAAACCAATGTAACACTGTATGTTAACTATAATTTTTTTTAAAAAGCTTATATTATAGCAAAAAAAAAGTGTACAGCTTTATAGGCATCTATGTGTACTTCTAGAAGGACAGGTACATCTCATAAACACCTGTGTTTCTGAGGTACTGCCATATCACTTCATTTGTGTAAAGATAAACATCATTTCACATATAAAATAAGAAGCATTTCTATTGCTTTGTCACCATCAAAATAGCATATTCATTTATGGCAGTATCAGGGGAAAGCAGAATGGGGAGGCAGGGTTTAGAGGTCAGGTCTCTGGAAACCACTCTCTTCTATGTCATTTACTGCTAAAATGACCTTTGTCAAGTCATTACAGTTCCCTGGGGTTCACTTTCCACCCTCTTCAATGGCTAGATGTAATGAAACTACTATTAAAATAACTTAACTAAATATCACTTACAGGATATTTTATCCTCTCATTCATTCCTATATCAGGGAGCAGGGACTAGGGACAGTATCAGATACATTTAGTATTATAATTAAGAAATATATTAGACCAGAAATTTTCTCTTGTCTTCTTTATTCTGGATTAATCTATTCAGTTGTTTAGAGATATTCAACCCTTACTTTCCTATGTAATTCCTGGTGCTTTCCTCTATTTCAGGTGGGTGAAAATATTGTTTTTCCCATTCAGTTTTATGACCAACATGGTAAAGGCATATATTTCTAGAGGTATAAATTCCACAGACTCCAAGTGTCCCATTTAACTTAACACAAATTCTACAGATTTTAGTTACCTGCTTTCTGAGCTTGGAGGAAATTAAAATTAGAAAATTCCAAGAAACTTCTCAGAAACAGTAAATGAGACACAACTTTCCTCAGTCCAGGTAACGAGAAGTACATGTGGTGGGGGTTGAGGTTGGGCTAAAACGTTTAATCTGCAGCCAAGGACAGTGTATTTAATAAAGCACGATTTTGTTTTGCGGATTTATTTATTAATATAAATGGATTTTCTATCTAAAGCATGTGCAAGTCATTATGAGAAGCTACAAATGGCGATAAGACACAGTGCATTTATTTACCCAAAGAAATTCCTGGGATAAAACCTGGACAGGGCAGTGAAGCGTTTGTGGGTATGTTGAGTGTGTAGACTTACTTTTGGAACTGCTGATGGACGCAGTCAAACTTGAGGTTTCTACTGCAGACACAAGTTTTATGGTATGGGCCATTTGTATACTTGGGGTCAACAGTGGGTCTTACCAGATGTGGCAGCAGGAAAGCCAAAGATATGTAGGGGAGACGATATGAGGTGTCAGAGTCTCATTGCTCTTAGTGACAAGGATGACTCAAACACAACACATAAGCTCAATGCAAGCAGAACACGGGCAAAAGGCAGTTCCATTGTTAGTAGGGGTGCTGCGTAAGACTTCCCAGAGATCGTTGCTCACTCTTCTGGACAAACAGATGAGAAGGATGTCTGGGGTTGCTAGCTTGATGTCATTCCTTAAGTGGAAGTGTTTCCAGGCCCTTATATCTGGGCATCAGTGAACAAAACAGTTGTCTGTACAGTTCCTGGTTCCTATGGGTGAGGAACTCAAGGGGCGCCTGGGGGGCTCTGTCAGTTAAGTGGCTGATTCTTGATTTTAGCTCAGGTCATGATCTCAGGGTCCTGGGATCAAGCCTGGCATTGGGCTCCACACTCAGTGGGGAGTCTGCTGGAGATTTCTCTCTCCTCTCCGTCTGCTTCTCCCCTTGCTCATTCTCAATATCTCTTTCTCTCACTTTCTTCCTCTCTAAAATAAATAAATAAATATTTTTAAAAAAAGAAATGTTTGATTGGCATGTGGAACAGAGTAAGCTATGCACATGCTTTATGCCCAGTTAAACAAGTAAGGTTTTTTAGGAGCAAAACCTCTACTGCGGTATCTTTAGTACATCATATTGAAAACTGTGAGGACAATAGTTGAACCTTGAACTCACCAACACGTTGAAGAGGATTTTTTCAAAATAGAAAAAGGCAGGTACATCTATGAAGTGGCTTATTTTGGTTCAGATATCTATTTACATGGCACTTTAAGGGGGACAAATCTTATAGTATAAAGGACTGTCTACAAGATAAGAAATGAATCAAGGAAACACAAGCAATGGGTCAGTTTATCCTTACTTGTCTAGGTTTTCCATGGTACAGAGATCATGAGCAGTTCCAGTAAAAAGCCATTTAATGAATGGTCAGTAACTAGAGCGGAGGTGCCATAGCGGAATGGGAACACATCAGAAAGTGTGGATTCAGTATTTAGAAAGGGTCCTTTAGTAGACAGAGTATAAGTGTTGAATTTATTAAAAACAAATAGAAAACAAGAAAACAAATAGAAAACAAGAAAATAAAATCTCTTTCAACAAAACTGTTCTCAATTCTCTTCCTGTGGATAGTTTTTTAAGATTTTATTCATCCATTTGACAGAAAGAGAGAGAGATAGGGTGCCTGGGTTAAAGCCTCTGCCTCTGGCTCAGGTCATGATCCCAGAGTCCTGGGATCGAGCACCGCATCGGGCTCTCTGCTCAGCAGGGAGCCTGCTTCCCCCACTCTCTCTCTCTCTGCCTGCCTCTCTGTCTGCTTGTGATCTCTGCCTACTTGTGTTCTCTGTCTGTCAATTAATAAATAATAAATAAAACTCTTAAGAAAGAGAGAGAGAGAGAAATCACAAGCGGAGGGTGGCGGGGGGAAGAAAGGGAGAAGCTGGATCCCTGCTAAGAAGGCTCAATCCCAGAAACCCAGAATCATGACCTGAGTGAGCCACCCAGGCACTCCTTCTCTTCCTCTAGATTTTATAATACTGTTACTAAAATAGATGGTACAGTTCAGCCTCTGTAGAGTCCATGTGCAGTGAGTGTCTCAAGGTACAAAGGATTAATAATAATAAATAAAGGAGAGATCTGTGAGAAAAACAGGTTTTAATTTGGGATGAAGGGGAAATCAGTGCTGTCATGGCTGTGAGTCACCACATACCCTGGAAGGAATGATTTCAATATGAAGGAGATTTTTTCTTTGTTTTCTTGTTTTTTGCTTGTGTGCATATATACACATACATACATATGCATGCACATTTATGGCATAAAATCCCAGATAATTCTATCCTTGTTTAGAACGTTCACTATTGAGCGAGTCTGGAACCAGTTTTAATTCCTATGATGAGGTATCCTAGTCCTTATGAGGCCAATGACATCTAACATCTAGCTAGTCAGATAAATCCTTTTCTTTTTTGCATTAACTTAGAATTCTAAAAGGATTGCACTATAGATAAAGAGGACATAGGTAATATAAGATTGCTTACTTAGAGTACAATTAATGCATCTTCAACCACTGGGCTTTGTTAGGACTATCTTTTCACTTAACAGTCTGAGACGTGAGTGTTTCTTTCAGTTCAGCCAGTTTCCCACAAAGAAGAGGAAGCAAAGTGCTATTTTGGTTCACTTTTGTTTGTTCGCTCTTTTTTCAGAAATTTTGTTGTTTGCTTTCTAAAAGTCAGCGTGTGTGCAAGCCCAAATAGAGTAAAACCAGGCTGTCCAGAGGTGCAGAGGCTGAGTGGCAGACTGGCCTCCTTCACCAACTGAATCACTTACTCCGAGCACAAGCGATTCAATTTTGTGCCTCAGCAAAACTGCAGATTACTACATGCCGTAGACCAGTGGGTTTCAACCCTGGCTGCAAATTAGAATTCCATAGGGAGGTACTTTTAAATACCAATGTTCAGACCCCCACCTGTGGAATGAAGCCAGATTTTTTCAAGCTATATCCCGGGGGTGGGGGTGGGGGGCATGCATGTGTGTGCACATGTGTATGTCTGTGTGTGTGTGTGTGTGCTCATGCATGTTTGTATGTGGGTTCATGTGGACATCTCTGAGCATATGTGGATATGTGTGCTTGTGTGTATGCGTAGTAGAACTATGTGTGTACAGGGCAAGGGTGCTTAGCATCCCTGGTGATTCTAATACACATGAGGGACTCAGGGTTGAGAATCAGAGATGCATCCATCTTCATAGGTCCTTAACAAACACAGAATAAACTATCAAATTTATGAATGAGGGTGTACTGTAACTTAAGAAATGAAGAATAGTCTCTAAAGAAATAAGGTTACATAATAAATATTTTTAATGACTAAATGACATTTCTATTTTGTACAGACAGGCCAAGTGGGGACTTAAAGCAAGGCCAAAGTCCATCCTAATGCGTCCATCCTGTGTCCATCCAAACACATGAACACACGAATAATCAGCGCCGCCACACTCTATACCAATAGCACACCATGGATCATTTTATCCTGAAAAATTTTCAAATTTGCAATTACAAATCTTCAGCACCTTAGCCTGAGAAATATTTTAGTAGTAGATTTAAAATCCCATACATTTAAAGCACAGTTTTTCACAGAACACTTACCTTAACTACGTATTTATCTTGTATTTATACTTAGACATACCACATATGTGCAAAGCTTCTGATATAATTTTGTTTTTCTTACTAAAGAGCTGAGAGAGAATCTTTGCCCACATGGAAATAAAAGAGAATCAGCCCTGGGTACATTTGGATCCCTTGTCTTCTAGGGTCTTCTAATTCTTCTCATGTCCTACAGCTTCTGTTCCACGAGAGTTTTCCTTGGGTAGCCAGCACCTTGCTTCAAGGTCATTATCTCCTCTCACTAGTTAAGGACTGCATTATGCACCTCAAAATGGCTCCTTAATTTGTTTATCTAAGTACAGCTTTTCTCCTTAACCTCAGAGTCCTTGCGTGGCTGTTCTTTATCATGCCTGATATTCTCTGCTGTACTGTAGCCACAAGGAGAATTTTATTTGTCAGAGAGATCATACCTCAATTCCATGTTGGTTCCTCTCATGGAACACGCCTCATCACCTACTTTGCAAATTTTATCTCCTTCTGAGAGCAGGAGTAGTCCACCTGCCCACAGTGGACCCTGTAAAGGTTCCAGCTTCACTTGGAAGTCTATTTTAAGATCATCAGGTGATTGACCAATCACTTTAATGTTTAGAAACATTATTTCCACATCACTAGGTAAGTGAAGGAATAACAGGTCACTAAATAGTAAATACTTTGCAAATTGCCCTTGTGGTTACTTTGCCTTAAATACAAATGATCTTGTACATGCAGACTTCATTCTGTGGAAAAGTCACCTCTCCCTCTATCACCATCCCTCTAAAAAAAGCAGATCTGAGACAGAGTGCCCGCTGCCAGGTGGCCACTTCTATTACTATCTCCTCAGGCCACAGGCACAATATATCTATGTACCCAGTTCACGTGTTTATATAAACACTTCAAAACACCCAATCAATCACTTCTTTCTAGCCAGCACTTTTTTTTATGGAAGTATATGCCCCTGACCTAGTAGAGACTAGATGTAACTCCTTTCTTTCACGAGCTCAGGGTTTAATGGGCCAAACACAACAATGGCACAGATGAGCAATTTCAAGGAGTTCTCATTATAACCAGGATCCGCGTTCCAGAGATTCAGAGGACACATGTCAGAAGACACCTCCTGCTTTTAAAGGAATTTTTTTTATACAAAGTATTACAAACAATGAAGCACACAAGGTTGACAGCTTTCTAAAGGTCAAAAAAGGTTATGATTCTCCCTGTAACTGTAAAACTCTCTAAGTAGAAATTTACAAGTTTCTATCTTCCAGAACGTGAACTTCAGTTACAGTACGTTCTATTAAAATCTCTGCAATATGGCAGACCATAATCTATGGTCTGGGGGAGTAAGATCAGAGACTGTCTGGACACATATATCCTTTTAACTAACTGGATGTAGAAATATGTTTTACACTATGCGGTGTTTCCATTTCTCGGTTGTTCTCTGTACATATGCCACCTCTTCTCCCCTCCCTCGTTTCTGCCTATTCTTTTATAATCCGTTTCCTTGTTTTATACTGAAAACCACAAGTGAGAGCTGGGATTAGTGAAGTGTGCTTTAAGACCATGAAGCTCTATCAGGAAATACAATCTGTCCTCCACAGACACAATATCTGTGGAAACGAAACAAAAAATTTCTTTACTGAATCAACACTAACCACAGCATAACCTGCATGGGGGAAGCAGACACACATTATCACAAAGGCTAAGGAGCATAAAACCACTGAGCCTGCAGTTGCAGGGTCATAAAATCCTGTTTTCTATTTCAAAAGCATTTAATGCTGGACATTTTGAATGCCTCATCTCAGAGAAAGCCTGGGTACAAGGGACTGAATAATTACATCTTGCAAAAGATGGGGAGTCATCATGTCAGAGAAAGCAGATGGTCTCCCCACCATTCCAATACCCCAAATCCAAACAAGCCAGTGCAATTTCACAATCTGACAGATGATAGAGAAAAAAAAGCATTTCACTCTTAATTCTAAATAGAAGCAAGGACCTTAAGATGAACACAGGGTTCTTCCAGGAACCAAAGTGTAAATTCCCATCTCCACTGGGGTGGCGGGGATGGGACCAGACTGGCCACCCAGAGTGCACCATATCTATTGGTACTAAATAGAGCTTAACGGAATATTCTAAATGGATCGCAGAGTTCAGGCTCATTAGAGGCAGTATATCACCTTCCTGAGGAGAGTAGTTGGAGGTTGGTATTTAGAATGCCTGTGAATTCTTTGGTGCGTGGGGAAGGTGTCCTAAAATATTATTAAAATTACCACCTGGAGTATGCATCAAATCAGAGAGGATTCTGTATTTAAGTTGGTTAAATACACGAGGACAACATATGTGAGATCATCAATTAGATACAAGTTTGCAGATTTCTAAAATCACTCCTTTGGACAATTAGTCAACTTCTTAGAGGTATTTCTCAACATTCAAATAGAGAATATCCGGAGAATTTAGGTTAAAATTCTTGTTCCATGTGAGGGAAAAAAAATGATAAATTAACTGAACCATACTGGAAACCGCAGAGGATGAGAAAACAGGATATCCGATTTGTCCTTCCAGAATTGCCCCGTAAGACTGAAAGATGTGTGCCTCCATTTCCCAACATGGAAAGGGAATAATAATAATATCTTTTTCACCTATAAGTATGAATATAATGAAAATAAAATGAGGAAGTTAAAGTCTTTAGCAAAAGAACAAAATTGCTGTTCAAGGTAAAACTTACTCAGACCTAATTTTAGTCTCCCTTTTTTTTTTTAATCTTTCACTTGCTTCTAAAGCAAAATCATCCATGTCTGTGGCTTCAGCTGCCACAAATATACTGAGTACTGAGGGCTTTCAAAGTAAGACCTCTTTTTAAATATGAATATTCGACCCTTCCTGCAGAGCCTCACCTCAATTTTAGCATCCTCATATCTACACAGTCACAGCTCTCTCATCCTGCTGGCCACTGCCACGCCTCCCATGGTACCAGGGAGATGGGTTGGAGGGGTCAAGTTATCCTTAAACACTAAATACAGTTTTATTCTATTTTGCTTTTGTTCACTTTTTAAATTTTATTTTCCTTTTCTCTAGAGGTAAAGATTTGACATCACCTTTCAAGATAATGTGATTCATGGGACTTGGAATTGGTAAGGAGACTCTTAGTTACATTAAGGTAAAATAAACATCCTATTCTCAAATGAAGAATGAACCAAAATCGGTTCTGCATTTATTGTAAAACAGTGCCTTCATTCTGGGCTGAGTTGTACTGCTGAACATTCTTTTTTTTTTTTACTTTGAGAAATTTGTTCATTTTCTGGACCCAGACACCACTGAGGAAAGACCTCAAAATCTGTCTCTCTTGAAAGTAAGTGATACCAGACTGTTGCAAGGTAGTGAGGTGGGGTCTGGCCTGGAGACCCAGGGAGCAGCAACACTGAACTCAACGCAACTTGTTTACCAGGGAATCTCATTCTACTTGGGTCTAAGATAGAGATGATTCTATTTCTTCTATAGAAGTGTGCTCAGCTGAATCCCCTCCTTTTCTGTTACTTTCCATCTATTTCAAGTATTAAAATTGGTCAGTCCCCATGAAAAGTCCCATCTCTTATCTGAATCTAAATGCTTCCTTTGCTACTGCTGGCTCACGGACTGCATGGCCCTTTTCACTTTCTTGCCTTTGTCCTTTTCTTAAGGACTAGTTCCTCAAGAATGAGGGACAAGGACAAAACAATGAAGGGTAAGGGCAAATGACCTTTATCTTACTGGGCATAATTTTAATCTTTTTCTGTGCCTGGCTTTTCTGCCTTTGACCCATCCTTGATGACGGCCTGTGTTTGGCAGGTGTCCATGCTGTTCGCACATCTAGGACCCATCTGTGCAGCATGAGGGCCTATTGCAGTCTCCAGATCAATCAGGACACTAGTCAGTCAGCACGCACTGCCTGTGCTGCATTCCCACATTCTTCTTTTAACTCAGGAGTATTCATTCAGAGGGCAGCTTTGTTGAGTGGGATTCAGGCCAGACACCTCAACTCTTGCTTGCACAGTGTTCTAGTGTCCACTTGACCAAGAGGTAAGTCATCTTTGCCAAGCAAGCTGGTATAAGTCAAGTTGCTACATTCACTCTCAGCCTGCCTCCTCTCTCCAGTTTACTCTTCTTTCACTGGGGTAGATCGAGTAGCAATTTGACTACCTATGAAGATATCCAACACAGAAACGAGAGCCTGTCTCCATTTCTCACCAGGGTCTTTCATCTCTTCATTAAAGATTTTCCTGGGCCTCCATGCACACACTCCTCATAAAAACAGTGACTCTCCCCTCATCACAGAACTCACTTCCACAGCCTGATGAGATGAAGACAGAGGGGTAGATATACATTGTAGGAGGGTCAGTCGTGCTAACTTTTAATGACCCCTAGAGATGTTCCATTCTCAATTGTTAGTGGCTTTTTTAAGGTTGCAGTTTTCTTACTACATTTTTGTTTTCAGGTATATAAAGTACTTATAGCTCACATCAATTCTCTGGAGTCTGCAGTCTGATACGTCTCCCTTCCTCACTAATTAAATTCCCATAAAGCAGCCAGACAAGGTCCCTTAAATTATCCTATAACACCCAGCAAAATCAGGGGGCTCCTCCACCTCTCTGTGGAATGACCCTTTTATTCTTCTTCTCTTTTTATGTTCTAATTATATCTATATCTGTATCTACATCTCTCGATATGTATGTATATATAGGCACATTTTTAAAAATTTGCTTATTCTGTGCAGTTTGGTTTCTTGTCTCAAGCTCTCCTTCCTGGACTGTCCTCTTCAGGAACATCCGCCCACCATGATCACCATTATCACTGGTTCACCTTAGCCACACCTGCCAGCTACAGCCGACCTAAGGTGCTCATAGGCAGCTAGGGATTAATGACCAATGCGTGCCTTAGTCCCATTCATCTGTAAGTTTTCAGGTTAACGATATTCTTTAAGGTGCTTCTCTGTCTTTGTGATTAAGTTAGTTTGCCCCCTTTGCCCTTTTATAACTCTCATCATACTTGAAATTACTTGCTCACTGACTATGTTCTCTGTTAAATTATATGGTTCTTGAGGACAGGGGTCAATCTCTTGGATCTATCTTGTTCACTGATATATCCTTAGTACCTAATGCATCTCCCTAACAGCTACTTATTTATTAAGTGAATTGATAAATGTATGGAGAATGGAAATACTGTCATTAATTTTTATTAGATTTAGCAAATGATTGTTCAACCCTTCATTTGAATCTGCCCTTGGAGCAGTGAGGAACCTTATCGACTCTATCCTTCTCCACCTCTATTGATTTCGCTGCATATTCTTGGTTTCTATCCAGTCAGAGTCTGTTTGAGATTACCACTGTATCCTCATTTCTATCTGTACTGAAGAGGTTGATGAAAACAATTTTTTAAAAAATCAACAAATAGTGAGTATTACATGTTTTTAAATTAGATATCCTTGAAGTTAACATTTTTAAAATGAAATAGTGCTTTGTACATCTTAATTTCAGTATTGCCTACAGTGCATTTTTAAGTGCTCTTTCCAGGACAGTTTAAGTGGCCAAACCTAACAACAATCATTGCCTCTAAGAAAAAAAATCTTAAGTTTTAAGTTTTCTTCATATGTGTGCTTGTTTGGTTTTTAATGTCTACTTACAATGAAACAGCATTATTCTAATTGCTTCCGACTTTAAACAATAAGGTTCTGGAGAATGCTGACCCTCAGCACATTTGTGCAGAAGGAACATTGGCAGTGCTCAAAACCTTCCATCTGGTTCCCCATTATATTAGGCTTACCTTGGGACCCCACCACTGATACAACCTCTGGCACAGTTAGTGCATCCTTCCATATCCTGTCAAATTTCTTTGGTTTCTCTTTTCCTCTAGCATTTTTATTGAGCTAACCTGTCTGTTAATGGTACAAAGCCAAACCCTACTATTGAGGAGACTCTCAGAGGCCAAATACATCATTCCCCTTATTTTATAGATCAGAGACCCAAGATCCCCAGGACAATGTAATTCTCCTGTAGATCACAACTAGCTAGGGGAGGAGTCCAGGTTAGAATACGGGGCTCCTCATGCCCAGTTGAGGGCTCTTTCTACTATAAAACACATGTATATTAATTCAAGTATTCTGGAAGTAATTTGCCATATTTGTTATCTGACTAAATTACAGATTAAAGTGAAGGATTTGAACCACTTTAGTTTGGATATTCAAATCCCAGTATGCAGTAAATCAAGTACACACACACATGCACACACAAACTGAGGACCAGAAATGGGGGAAAATATCCAATTATAAAAATATTTATAGGAGTGCCTGGCTGGCTCAGTTGGTAGAGCATATGACTCTTGATCTCAGCACTGTGAGTTCAAGACCCATGTTGGGGACGGAGCTTAAAAAAAAAAAAATTGTAGACAGTACGACGAAATAATTTCAAGGAAATTAGACAAAATCTAAAAAAATTAAATAAAATTAGTATCTTACCCCCCCACCTCGGGTTTTGTTTTGTTTTAATCTGTTGTGTTTTGGGTTTGATTTCACTTCAAAGTGTTCAACTCCCCTGCCCTTCCTGGGTCTTCAGAGAAGCCATCAGAATGCAGCAGCAGGATTCTCGCACCACCCCCTCCCCTTCTCTCTTGTAGCTGCAGTCCCACAAAGGTAATCATTCCCGAACTGTCAGAGAAATCCCTCCTCCCAGAAATGGTAGCTGGGCCTATTTCTCTGAAGTTTTGTGGTAGTGGTCAGCTGCTGTCACTAAGGATTAACTGGTCTCCGAATAACCAGAAGCATAAATCAAAGTGGGAGCAGAAAAGACAGATCCTCCTCACCAAGTCTATGAAGGCATGGAAATGTGGCCTGTAGGCTCTTTCATCTTCTCAGCCACACCCACACGTGGAGAGTCGGCTGCATTAGCACAGTCATCTTCAAAGGCAGAGGACAGCAAAGCAAGTGGGAAGAAAAAAGAAAAAAAATCTTAATGACTAATTGGCAAACCATCTGTCTATATGTGTTATCTCCCTGTGTTACCTTCACAATTTTCCTTTTTAAGTTCTCATTGATCTAGGCTGAAGACATTAAAGTTCGTAATATATTCTGGTCTGCTCATCAACAAAGTCATCCTAGTGTGTCAGGGCTGGGCAAGCCTGCAGTCCAAACCCTAGCTTAGAATAAAGAAAACTGAAGGCCAACGGTGTGGGTAACTTGCCAGAATCCTGTACCTCCTTGGGGAATGAGCCAGAGCTAGCAATTCCATGTTCTGATTCCTTCCTCAGACAACCTTCTTGCTAGGACAATATCTGATTTAAAAAATTATCTTGCCTTTACTCGGTGCTATTTTATACCTTCCATAGCTGCCTATTCAACCTTCCTAGCTTTAGAGCAGGAGCCTTAGTTTCTATTCTCGTCCATCAAAACTTGCAATGAAAAAATGTTTTACATCTGTCTTTCACCACTTCAGATGAATGAGAATCCCCACACCACCTTCCCTGAGGGCGTGTTCATGTTCAGCCACATAGTCTGGGTTCTGGAACGAAACATGCCATTCCTGTTAAAGGGTCCAGCATCAGGGCAGATTGTGGGAAAAGGTGGGATTTTTTTGACACTCTAGTCTCTCGGCTACTGATAGCTATGATTAGTAATAACAAAATGCACACATCACGCCCCCTTTCAAGAAACCGTGTGGGGCATTGGTTCATGATCGTAAGATGGGCAAGTTCAGTTTCGTAAGGTGATAACCTGGAAGAGCCCTCTAGTCTCAAACAGCATTCACGAGTATAATGCAGAATAGTCCTACTTTTCCAGTGTACACAGTAAAAGGTTTCTCTATGTCTCACTCTCTCTCTTTTTAAAAATCTGAATAAATGTATCTTCAGTGTCATGGCTGTTGTGTGCATTTCAGGGTCTCTCTACTCTGCCTCAGACCTCCTGGGGACCCAGAAGAGGGAACATCTGTTTGCCTGTTTTACTCCCTTTTGCAGAACCTGCTAAATAGGGAAGAAGCTAAATTTTTAATGTTCCCGAAGCTCTGTGTGTGAAACGATGATATTGGGTTGCGATTGAAGAAGAGTTTTAAGACAGGCAATTTTATACCAACTTACATAATGCATGCCAAAGTGTGAGGCTGTTATGGAATCGCATCTGCAATTGTGAGCTGCATAATACAGCAATAGTATTTGAATATTATCAGATTGTAAATGGCGGAAATGCGGTATTAAGTGTTTGTGAGGAGTGAATTATGCCCTATTATATCACAGAGACCCTGGGAGCAGTGGAAGCAGCCGGTGAATGGCGGGTTTCTCTGATTTATTAACAGGGTTAGTTGACTGGGATTATGCTTATTTTTATGTGAGGCACCATTATCAGTTCTGAGGCTCTACTCTAAAAAGGACACACACAGAGAGGAGGGATAATAGTTGCATGCCTCCCCTCCTGCATGTCACAGCACCTGGAACATCGGCAATATTTGACTTTCTTTGGAAGGAAGAAACCTAGAGAAACATACAAAGAATGAAAACAAATCTCCACAAACTAGCAAGAGAGTTTGGGGAAAGCTGGGGATGTGGAAAAGGAAGGCTCAAGAGGGACATGATCGCAGACTGTAAGTACATTTGAGGTAGCATTATAAATGAAGGGTTGAAATTATTAAGTCTCAGATGATGGCAGGAGTAGGTGCAAGGGCCTGGAGCTAAGGAAGAAGCAGCTTGGACCAGATAATAAGAAAAGTTTATAGCAGTAAGAATGACAGAGCATAGAAATAGGTTCCCAAGAGTCATGGCAGATAATCAAGAAATAGGTTAGGTAAGACATTGGCAGGACTGATGGGGTAAAGACAGCCAAATGGATGCAACAAGTGGGCTTCGGAGTTTCTGTTTCTGGAGACATTTGTGAAATAGTAAATGCAAACATTTTCCCCACTGAATGGTGTTTTGCCAATATTCCTAACAAAATCTTTACTCTTGTGTGCCAATGTCATGTGTAAGAAATAAAACTTCCAAGTAGATTGCCAGCTGGAAAGTCTCAATCAAAAAATGTGATGACCTTTCCTTCCCTTACAAGTATCCCCATTCTTGACCCCCTCCAGGAGACTGTAGAAGTTAAAATAGGCTGATGGGCTAGAGAAAGCTTATTGAAGGAGTTGAGCTCTAAAGGGCAGGGGATTTAAGGCACATTTTATATTATTTAAAATTACTTGTAACATGATCATTTAAAAAAAAGATTTGTGTTCGTAGTTGAGGATTTAAATAAGAAGGAAGCAGATTATTGGTCTGGCTGAGCATGCCTCCTGGATGTTCTAACTGTGTCCCAAGTGAATTCAGCAATAAATAGCAACATTTGTAGTCAAGTAGCCTCTTTAGGTTGTAGGGTTGAAACATCAACCTCTCAAGGGTTGGTGGTTGTTCTCAGCTGACAGAAGGAATAATAATATCAACAAGTGCTATGAACAATAAAGTTTTAGAGATGTCTCCATATCAGTATGTAGAGTGTTAGATGTAATCCCTACTCTGCAAATTCAAGAGGGTAGATGGCACCAACAACAGCCTCCCTTTCCATCACCAATTCAATGGTGTCATTAGAAAATGAATCTACAGCTATACTGGAGGGCCATCTCCATTAAGTGAGAAACCATGAGTAATATCTAAAATATGGAAAGCAACCTGAGCCATCCTGCAGACTGCTACAAAAAAATCAAAGTAGCTCTAAAAATGTGGTGTCAGGATCAGATTGGGACTAAAACAATTGCAAAGAAGTTCAGTAGGGTGGCACAGTTCAGAACTTCTGCATCTCTCCTTACCCCCAAACCTTTGGCCAGGCAGTGAACAACAGTGGTTCCTGGGCCCAGGCAACCATAATAAATGTGAGCTCCTAGGGCAGAAAGCTAGGTAATGGTTGAATGACTGCTGACGTTCTGGGTGCATAGGGTAAACCCGCACCTACAATACCTTTCCTTCACTGTAACTCTAACCATACATCAGTATAAACTGCAGTGGTGTGACCTGGCCCATAGCTCATGGAGTCCATACAAATAAACACAGCATTACCAGCAAGGTAACAGTGAACCTTAAGACAAATATAAATGTACAACTGAGCATAACCTTGGGAGAGCCACATCACAAAAGAAAGGCAGAAAACACAGCAAATGGAAGAACATATACTCACAGAAATTGTGCATGAAAAAATAATATAGTAAAGGGGTATTATACATATCCACTGAGAAACACAAGAGAATACTATGATTGTTTTTTTAAATCGATTTGAAAACTTGGAAACAAAATTTAATTCTTGAAGAAAAGGAAGGAGAAATGTGAAAATAAAATTTGAATGGTAGACTATTCACATATTAAAAAGCAGTATTTTTTTTTTTTCAGTGAAGTGGAATTGAGGAGTTTTCCTTACTCTGATGGAGTACTTTATACTGAAAGCACATGCGAAGACTTTTGGACATATGTTCAATACTGTTCTAAAAAAAGATCAAAGGAAAATGGAGGGGAAATAGGCAAAGACAAAAATTTTTTTAATTTTGCAGGACTGAAGAAAGATGAATTTCTAGATTGAAGGAGCCCGCCAAATATTGTAAAGAAAAGATTGCACATAAAAATATTGTGAGATTCTAAAACTCCAAAGATAAACAGAATGCCCTTAGGGTATCTTAAGAGAAAGAAAGAATATAAAGGGAATTTCAAACAAAGCAACAAAGCTTGACCTCAGAATCTCATCGGTAACACTAGGTGCATGAAGTCCATTTTCCACAAGATTCTTAGAGAAAATTATGTTGAACACTATTATTAATTTGTAGGGCAAATAAAGACTTTTTAAAACATCTTTTCCCATTTAAAATTTAGTATTTTTTATTTCTTTTTAAATTTAATTTAAGTGTTTGGTGTGTATTTCAAAATTAATTGTTTATGCACCTCACTCAGGGCTCCATGCAATATGTGCCCAAATAAAGACATTTTCAGATTTTTTTTTTTAGGACATGGAAACTTTGTATCTATAATTCAAGTCTGAAAGAATTATTGGAGCATACATTCTGATAAGTAAAATAGATGAATCCTAGAGAAAAAAAAAAAACAAAAACAGAATTTAAGCAATAGCAGTGAGTAAAGAAATCAGTAAAATGTATTGCTAAGTATAAATGAGCACTAATTATAAAATATTGACCTGAAAATGGCATATGATATTGATGTTTTATAACATCACTATACACACAGCAGAGAGTAACTTACTAAGAAAGAGTCAAGGGTTTTTTATCTTCTTTCTTTATTCAAGGACTTAAATGTGGTCTCATTTCTCCTCTTCTGAGCATGGGATAATAAAGAGAGCCTTACTTCCCTGACATCCTGTTACAGATATCATTCCATTTCATTTTTTAGATGTTTCATTTACTCCTCTTTATACACACTGTAGCACAAGATTGATTATAAATTCCTTCAGGAAAGTGAGTTTATCCATTTAATAGATAATAACTAGCATTATTATATATATATGTAATAACTATTATGTGTGTGTATATATATATACACAATAGGTAATAACTAGGATTTTGAAGGTGCTAGTTAGATAAAGAATGAAGGTTTGTTTTCTGTGCTGGCTAGTGTGAGAGAATCAGAAAACAAAGGTGATTATACTAAACCAAGAATCATACAAACAAGTCATGATCTTATCAAATAATTTGGTACAGAAGAAAAGAAATCACTTAACAATACAAAAAACACAGTTCCCTGTCTTTATTAGCTGGGAGAATTGTCTGTCACAAAGACTTACAGGCAAAAACCAAGGCCTTATGAAAAGTCCTAACTGTACCAGAAAAAAGCTCTCCACTCTCAACTGCCACAAGAGCCCCTTGAAAATATCTGACAGAATAAATTCACTTCCTTCAGTAAAGGTAATAAAGAGAAACAAACACAAGACAGAATGATATGACAAGGAAAATGGAAAAAAGATAACTATCAAAAAAATAGTGGCCAAGTGTAAATAAAAATGTAAATCAAACATTTCAATTTCAATGAAGAAAGATACTATGTCCAACTCTGCTTTGAAGCAAACAATAAAATAGTAATAATAATAATATGTTAAGGAAAGCATATCATGAGTCAAAATAGCTCAGTAAATAGAATTTTAAAAATCACACAAATGTAGGTGAAATAGAAAGGAACAGAAAATATAATAACATCCATAGCACACAGAGATGAAAAATAAAATAGAAATTAAAAAAAGAACTTGTGGGGTGCCTGGGTGTCTCAGTGGGTTAAGTTTCTGCCTTTAGCTCAGGTCATGATCTCAGGGAGCCTGCTTCCCCCACCCTCTCTGCCTGCCTCTCTGCCTACTTGTGATCTCTCTCTCTGTCAAATAAATAAATAAAATTCTTTAAAAAAATTTTTTTTAAATGCTAAAAAAAAAAAAGACTTTGCAAGGAAAAAAGACAGTTAATAGAGATCCACCTGCATGTATTCACAGATCTTAAAAGAAAAATTAAAATGAAAAAAATTCACAAAAATCAAATACTAAAATATGTAACTCAAGAAAACTGTCATTTAATTAAAAAATAATTATTTCTACTTATTAAAAAATACAACCCATTCCAGAGAATCATCAGAATGATCAAGCTGAAAACACATCATAGTAAAGGCATGAAACTTAAACTATGGGAAAAAAAAAATCCTTAGGGCATCATGAGAAATAAGCAATTGACTTATAAAAGGGGGAAACAAAGAAGGGAGCAAGGTGGGTGATAAGTTCTCCATAGTTACTATCAATACAAGAGGACAATGGGGCCACATCTACAAATTCCTTGAAGATAAAAAGTAATCCAAGGATTTTCTATCTAGATCAAATGTCAATCAATTATAACATCAAGAGACAAATGTTCTTTATTTTATTTTACTTATTTTATTTTATTTTATTTATTTGAAAGAGAGAGAGTAAAAGAGAGAGCACAAGCAGAGGGAAGACGGAGTAGCAGACTCCCTGCTGAGCAGGGAGTCTGATGCAGGACTCAATCCCAGGACCCAGGGATCATGACCTGAGCTGAAGGCAGACACTTAACTGACTGAGCCATTCAGACACCCCGAAAAAGACGTTTTTAACATACAAGAACTTAGGAAAGATTGCTGTGAATTTACAGATCCTACTTTAAGAGCAGAGTCAATTGAGATATCACTAGGGAGACTACAGCAAAAGCACTGGCCACAGGCAAGGCCTGTAGTTAACTGTGGATCTACAACTCAAACAAACCTGAGAATGAGGTAATGGACAAAAACCAAAGTTGTATGTGTGAGAATATCTAAATTACACAAATAACACAAACAGAAAAAAGAAAAAGGTAAGTAGTTAGGAGATAGAATCTTATCAATGTAAAAAATAAAAAGCTTATCCAAATAAAAGGCTTATTTAAAATATAAAAATAGATGCTAATCAAGAAAATAAAACTAGGGAGATTTGCTGATGAGAAGGAGAGACGCCTACAGTGAACATTTAATACACTAATACTTTGAGGCTAACATAAAGATAATTTAAAAAATCCAATTTTTCTTAAATATCTGAATTATTAACACATTTTTCAAAGAAGCACAGAGGGGCGCCTGGGTGGCACAGTCAGTTCAGCGTTGGAATCTTGGTTTCAGCTCGGGTCATTATCTCATGGTCATGGGATCAAGCCCTGTGTTAGGCTTCCCGCTCATCAGGGAGGTCTAGTTGAGTCTCTCTCTCTCCTTCTCCCTCTGCCCCCATCCCTGGGGTCTCTCTCTCTCAAAAAAGTAAATAAATCTTTTTTAAAAAACAAAGTAGCACAGAAAACTACATAAAGGGGCTATATAAAGATAACTATTAGGCCCATAAATGTATGTCATATCAGTAAATTTAAGTTGATTAAGCTTACCTCATAAAAGAAAAAGAAAAGAAAAGATCAGATGTGATCAAAATGATCACAAAGCAAAATCCCACCCCCATCAAATCCATGCTATAAGGAAGTCACCACCACACACATACACAGACATAAAAAAGTCAATCAAAAATATTGAAAATTTTAGGGGTGCCTGGGTGGCTCAGTGGGTTAAGCCTCTGCCTTCGGCTCAGGTCATGATCTCAGGGTCCTGGGATCGAGCCCCGTATCGGGCTCTCTGCTTGGCAGGGAGCCTGCTTCCTCCCCTCTCTGGCTGCTGCTCTGCCTACTTGTAATCTCTCTCTCTCTCTCTCTGTAAAAAAGAAAAAAAAAATTAAAAAAAATATTGAAAATTTTAAAATTGACAAAACCCTCTAGAAAAACTCCAAGAAAAAGAAAACAAAAGGTTATGATCTTAATATCAGACAAGTTAAACTGTGACCAAAAAGCCCTAAAAAGATAGAAAAATCACGTTTAACTGCTAAAGAGTAAAATTCACAACAAAAATATAGCCAATATAAATATCTATACTCCAAATAATATAATGCAAACACTCTGAAACATTGTACCAGAACATGCAAGGAAAAACGAACAAAAACATTAACAGTAGACTTTGTCACTTTATTCAGCACATTCAAAGAGGTAATCTGAGACAAGTTTCATAAAGGGCTTGTTTACAAGGTCAGGGTACAGAAAAACCACTAGAATCCCAGGAATTGTTGAACTCCCAAGGCTGATAACAAGCTTTGACCAACCTTAGGCCTAAGGTAGCAAGAGGTATAAGCGATTTTCAATATATGAAGGCAGGGACTTCCAGATAACTAACCCAAAGTCTGTACTCTAATACCTTTCTCCTAATATTTTGTCTCCAAACAATACAAAACATGATGATGTTGGAAATTAATGCACAAATGTAATATATGGTGAGAGTGTTACATATTACTATAAAAATCCTGAATGTTTTGACAAAGTAGAAATAGCATATTTAATAAAAGGAAAAGATGGGAGAGAAACAAAACAAAAAATAGAATAAGTTCCTCATTGTATAGGCTACAGATAGGCATTAAAGAATGTTGAGGGGGGGAAAAAAAAACTCTGAGAAGTCAGATAGAAAAATATTAATAAGAAAATAGGAGGCTAAGGGGGCACCTGGGTGGCTCAGTTGGTTAAGCATCTGCCTTCAACTCAGGTCATGATCCCAGAGTCCTGGGATCAAGTCCCCTGTCAGGCTCCCTGCTCAGAGAAAAGTCTATTTCTCCCTCCCCTCACTATGTTTTCTCTCTCTAGCTCTCTCTCTCTCCAATAAATAAATAAAAGGTTTAGGGGGAAAAAAAAGAAAATAGTAGGCTAAGAACATTTAACAAAAGTAGAAATACAAAGGTTATCCCTAGGATGAATACAGAAACCTTTCTAAACACAACAGAAAAATGTTTTATAAGTAATAGAAAAAATATATACACCATGCAAAGAAACTCAGCATATACAAAAAGTGTAATAATAAAATATTATGGTAGGGTTGAAATCAAAAGTATCAGTCATTTTGGTGATTTTAACTGGACTCAAATGATCTAATAAAATATAAAAATGTCATGGGGCACCTGGGTGGCTCAGTTGTTAAGCATCTGCCTTTGGCTCAGGTCATGATCCCAGGGTCTTGGGATTGAGCCCCCCATTGGGCTTCCTGCTCAGCGGAGAGCCTGCTTCTCCCTCTCCCTATGCCTGCCACTCTGCCTATTTGTGCTATCTCTTTGTCAAATAAATAAATAAAATCTTTAAAAAGAAAAAAAGATAAAAATGTCCTATTCCATTCACAAAACAAGACAGAGGTGTACAAGGGAAATGGAAACAGGGCGGTGATAGCAATCTTGATATCAAAAAAATCTAGAATTCAAACCCCAAACATTAAACGTGAAAAAGAGCACTTTCAAATGTTAAAAACCACAATTAACAGTGAAGATTTAACATATATGGATATTTAATATGCACCAAGTAACACAGTGACCGTCTTTATGAAACAAAAAGTATAGGACATACCAGGACACAAGGAGAAACACTAATAATAAGATGTACTTGCACACCACTGTAGAATAAGAGAGATGAAGTGGACACAATAAATCAGGATACAGAAGACTTTAAAAATGCAATCAATGAGATAGATCTTATAAATATATATTAAACTTTACACCCTGATTAAGCAAATGCAGTTCCTTCTTAAGCACCCATGGCATATGAGTAAAAACTGGTCATAAACTGAGTTCAGAGAAAACCTTAGTAATTTCCATAAAGTAGAAATATAAATGACACTCTGATAGCAATGAAATAAAACTAGAAATTATCAATAATGAAACCAAAAACAAAAGGCCCTGCCACATAGAACATTTTAAAGCTTCCTATGAATCAACTCTTTAGAGAAAGGGGGCATACAAACTGAAATTGTGACTTTTTATGAAAAAGAATGGCAATGAAAATACTATACACCAGAACATATAGGATGCATTTAGAGCAGAGATCAGAGGAAAATTCATAGCATTAAACCCTTTTATCAGTAAAAATGGAAGAATGATAATAGACACAAATTCCCAGTTCAAAACACAAAAGAAGAAGAAAGCAAACACAAAGAAAGTATAAGGAAGGAAGGAAAGAATAAAATGAAAGAAGAAATTCAGGAAGAGAATAGAGAAATGGATCTAACGAATAAATCAAAATCCAGTTTTTTTAATACAATTTCACAAAATAGACAAACCACAATCTAACTTATGAACTAATGGAAGAAAAGAAAAATATGCAAGACAAGAAATGAGAAAGGGGACACAATCATTGAAACAAATAGATTTTTAAAAAATCACTGGAGACGATATTGTAGATTGTTTTTGCAAATAAATTTGCAAGCCCAGATGAAATAGTGTTCAGGAAAAACATGCGTGATGCCAGTAGAGTATGGGAGTGTTATGGCCAAGAAAGATGCTATTAAATACAACAAATGTACGTGAGGGAGTAAACCGAAGCAAAGTACTGTCTGCTAGAATTCTTATCCTGAAATATGAATATATAATGTATGCTAATCAGGGACGTTATCACACACTCATACCTATCATCCCTCCTTCTGTCTCCCGCCCCAATCAAACACTATAATCAACATCTAGCCCATAATCCAATCTGAATTCTGAATAGCTATCTCTTTGACCCTCTGCATGCTACACAGTAGCCCTACATTCCCCCTTCACCTTTGGTACCATGAGACAGAGGAATGAACACAGGGGCTATTGTGGGGAAGTCCTACTGAAGAATGGGATGGATTCACCTTGCAAATATGCAAAGCATTAATGACCACTTATGTGAAATTCCCCAAAGGCTGTTCATTAAGCCCAAATCAGGCTTCCTGTTGTGGCTCCTCTGAAAGAGATGACAGGCCACTGTGTCCTAGAAATGGGACTCCCACTGGGAGGGAAGGACATTCAAACTGACTCTGCGCCCTCAGGGTAGGTGTCCCATGAAAGGCCCCATGAGGGGGCTTGACTTTCATATCTGAGTGGTATGAATACATTTGCCTGTCATTTCCATGTTAGTCAGTGTACAGCAGCCTAATTACCACTTTCTAAAGACACTGTATAATAGTGAAGGTCATTAATAATTGATGAAAAGCTATTGACCAAAATGAAGTGAGTCCTTGAATATAACTAATAATTTTTAAACCATTACTAATATTTACTGAGCACTTACTGTGTGCCAGACATTCTAAATGTTTTATTTCAATTGTTTCGTTCAATCTTCACAACAGTTTTATGAGCAAGCTGAAACACAATTTGTATTTGCTCATTTCATGTCTTTAAGCAGATGACAGATTTTTATCTTAGAGGATAATCAAGGCCCTTCTAGGTGTGATTTCTGATTCAATCTGCCATCCTGATGATGATTTTTTCCTAACATTTTATATCATCATTAATTAAAGGGATTCCATGGAACTTGGTAACAGTTGCAGAGACCTGCGGTTACACAGAGCACACATTATAGGACATGGGGCGATCGATACATGCTTCCCAAAGGGTGGATATTTGGCAATGCAATTCACGTTCTACAGATAATGATGACTTTGTTTTCTTACTCTCCTATTAAAAATGCTATGCTTTGGGAAAGACAAATCCTCACTGTACAAGTAGCAAGAATGGACACAGGGGTCTTCTTGGCTCTAATTCTAAGATAGCAGGAGAATGGAGGCTCCTGAACCACAAAGATGTTGATTTTCATGATTCGGGGTAAAAAATGAAGGAGTGAGGTGGTCATTCATTTCTGATCTTTATAAGAAAGACATAGAGCAGATACCCAGCTCAATCTAGTATTGAAAAAACTTATTATTGCTCATGCACATTTTTATCTCCCACACAGTTTATCATAATGTGTCTTGTGTTAGTAAAAAAAAAAAACTGTTACAAAGCAAGCCTTGTATGTGATCGACTGTGTGTGTGTGCTTTCTCCAATATTCAGTAAGTCTTTATTTTGACCTTATACACACCTTAACATTTTGTAAGAGAAGGTCTATTACTTACAGTCTAGTACAAAGAGGAAAATTGATGCTTGTCAACCTCAGGCGCACAAAGCAGGGCAGACAAGAACTTCCCACAATTGACTGGATCTTGAGATTCTGTTTTGGTTAATTCCAAAATAATATGGTGCTTGGAGAGGTTCCCAAACTGACCAAGTCTTTGTACAAGTTGACTAGAAACAATGGGGAGACCAGAGCTGAAGCATTGCTTGATAGTTCAGCAACATCTCTGGCTGGAGACCCATCCATTTTGCAATATGAGACAGAAACTGTGTGATGTTCCAGCCTGGCTCTTTTCCTAACACTCAGGTGACTTGAGCAAGTTATTAAATCTTATCATAGGGCAATGATGCCCACTGTACCCGGCATTATGTTAGGGACTAAATGAGCTAATGTCTGTAATGCATTCAGCACAGTGCCTGATATAAATGTGTGTGTAAGTAGGTCTGTACTTAAAAATCAATGGCAAGATAATACTAGTTTCTTTCTAAAGGACTAGTGAAACTTGTTGAAAACTCAGGCATCCTAAACACTGTGGATATTTGTCCTTACAGCGAACATTTAATACGTATGATTTGGGGGGGGCTCTGCTAAATTAAGTGGTTCCATACATCCTACCACATGGACTTGCTCAACCTTAGCTGCAAACACATGTGGTGTAGTGTCTGTTGTACACCTACAGTCCCAGTGCCAGGGTACAAATTCCTTTTCTTGCTTTTGATGCATCTCAGTCTATGCACGTAACAAATGTCTCCCTTAGTTTTGCTCTTTCTTGATCATTCATGTTTATAGTTGCTGTTACAGAAAATAGCATGTCTCATTTTGTTATCCTTTCTGTGATTACAGATAATACAGATGATTCTTTTTTTTTCATTTCTCTTTCCACACATAATATAAAAGGTAGAAGGAATTGTGATGACTGTTCAAAGCAACCACAGGTGGTGTGAGAGTATGTGTGAGTGCATGCACAGGTGTGTATGTTTGTGTGCATGGGTGTTTGTGAATGTGCATTTGTTGGGGTTGAGGAGAGCACTAATGTGAAGAAGGAGCAAGCAAAGAATTTGGTGGCAGCATAAAACTCAAGTCTGTATAATACTGAACCTATGTAATAAGTGTAAAATACTGAACTCTATTTGGTCTATTTGGTGCAAACTCTATTTGCACTCTTAAGAGTGCAGACACCCTTCATCAGAGCGATATTTTAGCATGAACAGCTTCATCAGAGCTGTAGTCCCTGGACACCCCAGGGGCCAGGGTGGTCTCAAACCATCCTATTTCAGTGAAGGAGTTTCTTGGGAAAACAAAATCCTGTTTTTGAAGAATCATGTCTGCCTTAATATCCACTTTCATGCGATATCCTTTTAGTTTAATCAAAACACTTTTCCCTGGGCAAAAAGTGCCTCCAGAATTTATTTTCATTTTCAGCAACCATAGGAGTATTAGCCCATTGGTCTAAGGCTCAGTTCTTCTCCTTTACTCGTTAGCCAGTTGGAGCTTCAAGAACACATACCTCTTTCAGGTCTGTGTGAAATGGGCCAGTGATTCCAAAATTTTATCGTGCATAGGAATCAATGATAAAACTTGTTAAGATTCCAGATCTGGTTTAAGAGACATGGGATTGTGCCTGAGATTCTACATTTCCAAAAATATACCAGGTGGTACTGATGCTACTGTTAATTCCAGGACTATACATTACGTTACGACAGTCTAACCCAGAAATGGACAAATTTTTCCCATAAAAAGAGAGACACTAATGATTAGGGGCTCTAGCCTATTTAACTCCGCTTGTGGTAGCACAAAGGTAACCCAGAGAGAATACATAACCAAATAGGTGGGCTTTATTCCAATAAAACTCTGAAATTTGAATTTCATGTACTTTTCACATGTCAAGAAATAATATTTTTCTTTGGAATTATTTTTTTCAGCTATTTAAAAATGTAAAAACCGCTCTCAGCTTGGAGGTCATACAAAGCAATCAGTGGGTCAGATATGACCTGTGGGCCAAGTTTGCCAATACCTGATCTAGACAGAATTCTTGTCTTGTAACTAGATCTTGACACCTTATCTATTATAAAGAGATAGACATTCTCTTTACATTCTGGTTTAGAAAGTAAACAATTCTTAAGGAAGTCTGTACTCTTACTGACAGAGAATCCTCTAACTTACAGCTCCTGACTTGAGTCTGCTATCCTAAAGCTAGAATGGTCTAGTTCTAATTTCATAGGCAGAGGAAGAAGGGATACCTCTTTACTCAGCCACATTAGGTTTATTAGTGGTTTAGTGAATCACACCAAGACTGAGATTTATTTTGCTATCAATGGGGGGAGAAGATAGAAATGTCATATCTTTTGTCAAACATCTCAGCCTGAAATTATTAGAAATCTCACTACTTAGTCAATCCAGCCCAATGGTAGAATTTAATTTCCCCCGTCCAAATCCCAATGGACTCAGAAAGAATCCACAAAACAAACCTGTTTGGGAAGAACTTCTCCAGCTTCTTCAATGATATATCTCTATCAGCACAAAGAAAATAATGTGTGTGTCCAGGGCTCTGGAATCTAAACTTAACTGGCCCATAGCAAGTGTGAAATTTCTTTGAAGTCTCTGTTTTATCTTCCAAATTCATGCACACTTTGCATTTTATTCCATAAAATATATTTGGTGTTTGTTGTAATATAAAGATGTTTAAAATTACTTCTCAGCTCACTTAAACTTTTATGCTAAAAACAGAGCCCCAGGAAGTTGGCCAACGTTTACTCTATTGATTCACATAGTCTCTCTGACATACCTGTATATATATACCAGTTTGAGAAGTATAAAGTTAGCAGAGGTCTCTGCAATTCCCTGGAAGGGCTTTAGATCCCACATGCCGAAACCCTCTAGCCTCTTATCTGCCTCATCCCCCAACCAAGCCCCCTGCCCCTACTCACAAAGTTTATCTAAAGATTTCCTGGCTAGTTGACACTGTATAAGGTTGCTTTAGCATGATTGCCATTTGAGCTTCATTTTTTCCTGTTCATATTCTGTTCACAGGCTTATTTTTCATCTTCAAATCAAATTAGTAATGGAGCATCTTGAATATCTCTAATAAGCCTACATGTAAATGCAGTGGATCAGAATGACCTGCTTTGTGTCAACAACCCTAATACCAGTCCATACTCTTGTCTCTGTAGGTCTTTAATTTCTTTTGTACTATATTTTATTGTAAGTATATGCCTATGTCCATGTTTAACTGATGCATCTTATCAAGTAGATAGAGTTGAAAATCTGATGATGTTTTCATCTGTTTGTCTTTCCCGATCTTCTTCATGGGAATCCTTCATCCAATGCACTGAACTCCTAAAAAGGTGAAAATCAAGAGCAAATCTACCACCTCAAATGCTGACCTACTTTTCAAGTTTCAGTTTTTTCAGGTAATGAGGTATTGGAGAAAGCATGGAAGGAGGTTGGTTGTTTTCTCCCAGGTATTGTTTAACACAATTTCTATAAATGTTTTTAGTATTCTTAATTGGCATGAAGATATATACGATTACTATGCTGGTCCTAGTAGAGCTCAAAGAATGTCTTTTTACATGACAACTGGAAATCACAAGAAGGGAATGAGAGGAGAAGATGACATTCCATTTCTAATGGTAACAGTGTCCCCTAGATTATGTGACCTAGGAAATACTAACTGAATGATTTAGATAGGAGAAGTAACAATCCCCTTCCCACCTTCTATGGGAAGCATGATTGTTCCAACTGATGAATTATTAGACCTGATTGGAATGTGAAGGAAAAGCAAGACAACATTTGATTAAAAGGCTGGTAGTCTCCATGGTACCAATAGAATGAGTCATATTTACAAGTTTATGCATTGAATTGTTGAGTTTGAGAATGAGCATCTCCTTAAATTTTGCACCTTAGGTGGCTCGTTTTCCTTACCCTTGTTCCAGTCCTGATGTCAAGATACCTGCCAACTAGGTTATAAACCTCTTTAATAGAAAAGAGACTATATGTTTCAAACTCATTAGTCTGGCCCTCTGTGCACAGATATGAAGTGTCTCAATTTTCACACCTGCAATACAGTTGTCTTATCATGGTTCTACCAAATAAATGGACCACTTGCCAGTCCTCTTAAACAATTTTTCTTTTCTTGTCTCTTGACTTTTGTTCATGAGATCTCTACTTCTTCCAGAATTACTCCCCTGTAGTGGACAGAGTGCTGTGCCACCAGGCTTTCATTCCTCACTCCAAATTTCAGGGTTTATTGTCCCAGCTGCTGAGAGAGTTGATAATTGACAGTCTATCTGAGACCTCCCTTCCAGAAACTGCCCTTGGCCAAAGACAGCCATTTCAACCAAAGTCTCATCCTCTTCCCAGGAACATCTTACATTCAATCACTGGCCAGTGCAGGAGTTTAAGTCTGGCATCTTGTTCCAAGTCAAGACAATTCTGAAGGGCCACTCGAGCTATAAACTCCTCCATACCTTGAGACCTATGATATGAATTCATTATGGCCCAACTTGTCCCTTTGCTTAATTCCATTTTTTTTTTCACTGCCTAAGAAGTATGGATCCAAGAGTGCTTATAATAAATCTCCAGCATGCGATTTCTAACTCAAGAGTCTGTTTCCTAAGGAATCCTCACCAGTAATGGTCCGAGAAAGTAGATTAAAAAAATGAAATTTTACAATAGAATCACCCACTCGCTGACTAGCAATGAGGAGCCAATTATTGATTGGAGATAGAGCACTGATAGTCTCTGTATGCAGTAGCAGTGAAATTTTTAATAATTTCATTGGTACTAAGATTGAATAGCATAGTGATAGAGGAAAATGCATAGCCTAGGGTAATGCATCATCCTGTTAATAATGTGGGGGGAGATAATAATTCTAAGCAAAAAGAGAATCAGAAGGCTGTTGTTAAGGGCAATTGATGATTTGGTGAAAAGCAGTGAAAAGTGGAAGGTAATTAATTATCTATTAAAGGCTAAGGATGAAAGTCAGAGGACCTTCTTGGTAGGCAATAAAAGGATTCATTTACTGCAGAAAGAGAGTCAAGAAAGTTGAGAATCAGGCCCAGGTCTTAAGCAGAATTGTGAAACAATTCCAGAGTAAGGTAATTTTGTAAGCCCTGAAAGTCTGATATGCCAAGGTCAGGGTCTGATTTGAGAAAGAGATGTGGGAAGAGGACATCTACTCATTTGCATTGATACACTCATAAATTGTAAATGTCCAGATACCCCTGAATTCTCTGGGTCTAAAAAAGCAGCCCAGACCTCTTTATTAACAGTTAGTGTCCTCTTTCCTGTCCCTGACCTTCAGTTGAAGAAAAACAAAGATCTCTTCCTTGAAAAACCAACACATGAAACCCACAAACCTTCAGGATTTACCTCCCCATTCCTCCTGGTCACTAGACCAAGAATTGGAAAAATATATAATTGTTTGTATTTGTATTTGTTTTGCATATAGAATTTTATTAAAATCTTGAGAAAGATGTAAACTCTCTGTCCCGTACAAATGCCAAGTGTTTCTGATCCTTCTTTCTGAGAGGAATAGAAAATAATGTGTGTACCTGTTAAGTAACAGCATGACTTACCTGATCAAAGCAAAGTCCAGCAGCTACATGTGGGAATACAACATTTTTGAGTCTGGCTCTAATACCTGCCTCTAGGATTTCTCTGGCCTCTCTAAGAGTCAGACTATGCAATAAAGGGAGGTAGAAGAGAACAACTACCCAGCATACTTTAGTCATTAAGGGTAGCAAATGTCTGTCACACTGTTGTAATAATATTCTTGATTTACCATCTTACCTTGGGGAAGGGAAGTACAATAGTTTGTCACATGACCTTCACTACTATGATAGTCTTTAATCCTGCAAACCAAGGATATGATTTGAATGTCCTTCCAACAACAACCAAGTACATTTCAAGCATATATTTGAGTACTAGAGATATGACCATTGGTGGGTCCAGGGGTCCCTCTATAAGTCAAATCTAGTATTTGATTTATTACCTGGTGCTCTTTCAACCCAAGTATAATAGCACTGGGGGCATGATGAGGCTTTGAGTGCATGGGTATTGATGACAAATAAGATACGACCAACAATCCCAAAAATGTTTATGTTTGTACTTTCCATCAGTGTCCCTTCCATCGTTTACCTGAGTAGATGGCCGTAGATAATGAACTCCAGGATCATTATCACATATACTTGCTGTAGAAATACAATGTCCTTTCTGTTGGTAATCCTGTCTCCTTTTCAGTCAATAGATACTAGGTCTGAAAACCAAGTTAAATTTAAAATTGGCAGAATTATGATTTTTTTAATTGGGTAAATGCCCTTAGCTTCCTGAGTATGCATTCTTGATTTTTTTATTTGTATAAATTGAGAAATTCCCTTATTAATAGCTTGTTTACCTTGTTGCTAGGGATGTTCTATTAACCAACTGCAGCTTTTTGCAGATCAGCAATACCTTCCCCAGTTGCCACACCTACCTTACTTCTCATTACATTTTTGCCTATATCAATCTGTAACTTTTTTTCTTTGGGAACAGCACAAATATGCAGTTTCATTTAGGAAGAAACTTTGAGAAACATGTCAATTTTATCAAACCAATTATAGACCATTTCCATGTTTTCCCAAAATCAACTTTCAAGATAATATTGGTATTATTCCTTTTATTTGCATCAACATTGCTCTCTTTACCTATTGCTGGTATGCAAATTTTTTTTTTTATTTATTTATTTGACAGAGAGAGATCACAAGTAGGCAGAGAGGCAAGCAGAGAGAGTGAGAGGGAAGCAGGCTCCCTGCCGAGCAGAGAGCCCGATGCGGGACTCGATCCCAGGACCCTGAGATCATGACCCGAGCCGAAGGCAGTGGCCTAAACCATTGAGCCACCCAGGCGCCCCTGGTATGCAAATTATATGTTAATTTTATTCTTACCTTTAGATTTAACACAAAGTTTGAATGTTTTATAGTCTGTTTTGTTCTTCAAAATGCCCATCTGTACCTATACAGATTTTTCATAACAGGTAAGGCAATATCCTCAGAATTAGGCACTGATAGCCAATAATTTGTCACACAGAGATTGATCATCTTGGCCACTGTCCTAATTACAATCACTTTCCTGACAGCTTATAGGGACTTTCAAAACACAATTCCTTTCAATTGCTTCTGGTTACTTTTGGAATATTTCTACTTCATGGATAGAAGTTATAATTCTTTGTTATAACTCTTTGCTTTTTAGCTTTCCAAGGGATTAAAATGTATGGACAATAGGGAAATTTAAAAATTGCATAAAAATATCTATAGAAGAACAATATATATATAAATGTAGACATAAACATTTATAAAAATTATATATTAAAATACTGAGCAATGATATCTAGCATAAACATCAATGCAAATAGTTGCAACAAAATTATGTAATTTACCAATTTCTCTTTTTTCTTCCCTAGAGTTAAAGGCATAACCTCCAGAAGCTCAGCTAACCCTTCAAAGTCCCAGTAACTGGAAGGTATCACATTTTATATCTTCCAGTGACGGGTTTTTTTTTTTTTAAATTCAATTTCAGAACTAAGTACCAGTGCTGGAATCAGCTCACACCAGCTCAAAAGAAAAAATTGTTACACTTTCAGGAATTCCACAAGTTGATTTTTGAACACTGTCATTATTAAAAATTAAATTATATTAATCTACAATTAAATAAACTATACTAAAAACAAGGGTAACAAATAGTTAAAATATATCACTTTCTAATTATTTTATTACACTTTTATGTTACCCATGTTCGATGTCTATTGTATCTGTTCTATGGGAATACTATACAATGTTGTGTTAATGTTGATTTTTCTCTTCAGGTTCAAGTTTCAGAAATATCACATTGACAGATTGCAATAAACCATGGAGGGAGTATTTACACCACAGAAATTGGCAAATGCTATGAATCAGGTTCTATTCCCACCTCAATCTTTTTTTGGTGGAAACCTGATTGTTAAACCTTTACCAGCATCTTACTGACTAAGGCCCTCCTTTGCTACAAAGCAGGAACTGAGAAGAAATTTCATAACCTAGCTAAGGGAATGGAAAAATAGAGGTCACCTAAATATATATAGGTAAACAAAACTGGTTAAATTTGTCAATGACAAGGGAAGAATTGAGAAGGAGCCTGTAGTGAAAAAAGAGAGGACACTTGGACAGGGAAAGGTCAAGTATCATTAAATTATAAAAAATTAAACTATGAAGAACCTAAGGGAACTTCTTGCTCAACATTTCAATTTAACAGATGATAAAACAGAAGTTTTCCTAGTTGTTCAATAGTTGAGCCAAACAAGATTCTAGCTTTAAATACTGCCAATACTCCCTCTTCTTTACCATATGGTTCATTTAAAAGGTCAGGTGTTCATTTTTTTTCCTCACCAATGCTTATTTACCCAAATTATCTTTGAAAAACATAAGCTGGTGTTAGAACAAATGTATGATAAAATGATATTTATATTTTGCCAATTAATTAATACATGACTATTTCAAAATTTATTATTTATATGGTTCACATAGTCTGATTTTCTCAACTGTTTCTCACAAAGTTCTGCCCCCAGAATAACTATTTATTCAATTTATCTTTAAAAGAAATAGCTTCTCTCTACTTAAAAAATAAAATTTAAACTTTTTGAACACCTGTTATGTGCTAGGTTGAACAACTTGGTAAGTATACATCATCATACCTATTATATAGAGTAAACTAAAGCTCATAGAATTTATGTAACTTTTTCAAGGTGATGCAGTTAAGTAGCAGCAGTGCGAGGTCTCAAAACCAGTTCTGCCTCAAAAAAATCTGTTTTTGTTGTTGTTATTGCAATTTTTTTCTCTCTCTCCTCTATTATGCTACTTTATCTCCTAGACATCTGTCTATAGGAGAAAAAACAATAAAAATTTTTCCATGGTTGTGTGAAATTTCTAGATCATATTTGTGCCTTGTGGCATTTTAGACCATATCCAAGTAAAATTAAAATGTCAGTCAGTTTCAAGGTCACCCATCATTATACATATTTGTCATTGTCATGAACTATTTAACCTGAAGTAGGTCCACAACTGAACTTTAAAGTTATCTTCCAAAAGATAGATATCCTGGACTAAAATAGGGAAATGGGTGACAGGGTGAGAAAACATTTAAGGTCATGAAATATGGAGTCATTTGCACTCTAGCAAAGCAACATAAGCAAACTGACAGCACAGAAGGAAAGAAAATTCTATTGTACAGCAGGTAAATAAGGTACTAGGGGCAATGCAGAAGGGCTGGCAAATTTGAAACAAATTAAAGGCAATAACCTTAAATATAGTGATAATAGGTCTGTGGGATTCACTACTGTAGGACATCTTTAAATCAAATAACAATGTTGGACTACAGGGTGGATAATTTAATGACCAATAACCTTGCTGGTGTTTTGGCTGAAAAAGATACACAACATCTCATGGGCCTGATCTGATCAGCCCAAGGGCAAGGAGAATTTAATTTTCCCATGAACCAGATAAAGTATTCATCAGAGTAACTAGAGCTTGCTTTCTCATATTACTAGGACTTACTTGTGGACTGGATTCCCAGCTCAGGTATTAAATATTACTTTGCAGCGGGCCCCATAGGAAAGTGATAGAATGGTGTCAGTGTAAAAGATAACTTTAATTTCCTTCTTCGGTACTGGGGGTAAATTGCATTGTACCATTCTAATACCTTCTTCTGGTTGATAAAATTTACTAAATAACTTGCTCAAGGGTAAGATTTCAGTGTGTGACCTTAGGAAGATGAAGAACACTGACCAATATAATCATTTCATGCATTACAAGCATATAAACATACAGGCATATGTACACAAGGGCTACTCATCATTTCTCTTAATGTATCTTGTGGATCCTTCCATCTTAGCACATAAAGATCCACCTTTTTTAGTCTTCTTAGTGTTTAATAATATAATTAAGATAATCATATTACAAAAAAACAAATAACTATAGGGAACACCTCAGCAAAAATAAAGGATATTCCATGTCTGTTAAAAAAAATTTACCACTGGGATGCCTGGGTGGCTCAGTTAAGCATCTGGCTTTGGCTCAGGTCATGATCCCAGGGTCCTGGGATCTAGCCTTGCTCAGCAAGGTGTCTGCTTCTCCCTCCCAACTCTGTCCATCCCCACCACTCATGCTCTCTCTCTCTCTGAAATAAATAAAACCTTAAAAAAAATTTACCATTGATAACAAACATTATTACATATACATCCTTGTGCATATGTGCAAATATATTTGTATAACAAAGTCCTTTCAATGGAATTATTAAGTCATTGGGTATTGGTAGATGCTAAAAAATTGCCCAGCAAAATGGTGACACCACATTGCATTCCTACCAACAGAAGGAGAGAACATGTTTCCCCACCTCCAGACCAAGTTTTTGATATTTATTTTTCTGAATATTGAAAGTTGAAGGTAATTATTTTTCTTTTTCTGGTGCTGTTTAATAGTTTGTGAGGCTGAATGTCATTCCATATTTTTAAAGCCATTTCTTTTTCTGTGACTTCACTATTCAAGTCCTTTCATTATTTCCTGTTTGGTAAAGGCCTTTCTCCTCATGAATTTGTAAGGGTTGCTTTGTTTTGTTTTGTTTACATATTTAGTATATTAGACCTTGCCTAGTTTTTCTAAGCATTAATTTTTACCTATTTATCTCTAAGATCTCTTAACATAGTGACTATATCCAATAAATTAAACCTCCCAATCTGCTGAGATATGAAAGAGTTAAAAATAAACAATAGTTAGCCAATGTCTTTCTCTTTCTTTGCTATCTGATAGAGAGATGAGAGAGGTGCCAACGCCAGTTAGAAGGAAGAAATTAATGAAATTAATCACACTGGGAGAGAGTAAATAACAAATTTTTTATTTAACCATCCACAGATTCATCCCACAAATGTTTCCTAAATAATTCCTGGGTTTCAGTCTTTTACTACATCTAAAAATATGAACATTTTAAATTTAGCATATCTAATCTATTTCTAAGCAGTTTTTATTTTTTTATTTTATTTAATCAGTGTTCCAAGATGCATTGTTTATGTACCACTCCCAGTGCTCCATGCAATACGTGCCCTCCTTAATACTCACCACCAGGCGCACCCATCTTCTCAACCCCCTCTCCTTCAAAACCCTCAGTTTGTTTCTCAGAATCCACAATCTCTCATGGTTCATCTCCCCCTCCAATTTCCCCGAATTCACTTTTTCTTTCCTTCTCTTAATGTCCTCCGTGTTATTCCTTATGCTTCACAAGTTAAGTGAAACCATATGATAATTGACTTTCTCTGTTTGACTTATTTCACTTAGCATAATCTCCTCCAGTCCCATCCACATTGATACAAAAGTTGGATATTCATCCTTTCTGATGGCTGCATAATATTCCATTGTATGTATGGATCATATCTTCTTTATCCATTCATCTACTGAAGGGCATCTTGGCTCTTTCCACAGTTTGGCGATTGTGGACATTGCTGCTATGAACATTGGGTTACATATGGCCCTTCCTTTCACTACATCTGTATCTTCTCAGTAGTGCAATTGCAAGGTCATAGGGTAGCTCTGTTTTTAATTTTTTGAGGAATCTCCACACTGCTTTCCAAAGTGGCTGCACCAACTTGCATTCCCACCAGCAGTGTAAGAGGGTTCTCCTTTCTCCACATCCTCTCTAACACTTGTTGTTTCCTGTCCTGTTAATTTGGCCATTCTAACTGGTGTAAGGTGGTATTGAAAAATCCTGAATACACAAACACTCTTTACACCTTAAAGAACTGGAAAATTAACAACAAGTTAAGTCAACCCCCCACACAAGAAGGGAAATAATTAAGATTAGAGGAGAGATCAATTGAGTCCTCTCAATTGATGCAGAAAAAGCATTTGACAAAATACAGCATCCTTTCCTGACTAAAACTCTTCAAAGTACAGGGATAGTGGGAACATTCCTCAACTTCATAAAATCCATCTATGAAAAATCCACAACGAATATCATTCTCAGTGGGGAAAAACTGCCAGCCTTCCCATTGAGATCAGGAACACGACAAGGACGCCCACTCTCTCCACTGTTTTTCAACATAGTACTAGAAGTCCTAGCAACAGCAATCAGACAACAAAAAGAAATAAAATGTATTCAAATTGGCGAAGAAGTCAAACACTCTCTCTTGACAGATGACATGATATGGAAAATCCAAAAGACATAACTCCTAAATTACTAGAACTCGTATGGCAATTCAGTTATGTGGCAAGATACAAAATCAATGCACAGAAATCAGTTGCTTTCTTAAACACTAACAATCTAAGCAGTTTTTTTAAAATTCCAATATGGATTACATGCGGTGTTATATTAGTTTCAGGTGTCAAATATAGTGATTCAGTAATTCTATGTATTACTCAGTGCTCATGGTAATAAGTGTGCTCTTAATCCCCTTCACCTATTTCACCTATCTCCCCTCTGGTTACCACCTGCTTGTTCTGCATAGTTGAGTGTTTTTTGATTTGTCTCTTTTTTTCTCTGTTTTGTTTCTTAAAGTCATATATGAATGAAATCATGTGGTATTTGTTTTCCTCTGACTGACTTATTTCACTTAGCATTATACTCTCTAGATTCATCCATGTTGTGGCAAATGGCAAGATTTCATTCTTTTTTATGGCTGAGTATTATTCCATTGTATACATACCACATCTCCATTATCCATTCATCTATCAAGGGACACATAATTTGGCTATTGTAAATAAAGCTACTATAAACATAAGGGCATATATATCTTTTCAAATTAGTGTTTTCATTTTCTTTCAGTAAATATCAAGTAGTGGAAATACAGGATCATATGGTATTTCTATTTTTAATTTATTGAAGAAACTCCATACTGTATTCCACAGTGGCTACACCAGTTTTCATTCCCACCAACAGTACACGAGGGTTCTTTTTTCAGACATCCACACTAACACTACTACATCTTGTGTTTTTGATTTTAGCTTTTCTGACAGGTTTTGATTTGCATTTCTCTAATGATGAGTGGTGATGAGCATCTTTTCATGTGTCTGTTGGCCATCTGTATGTCTTCTTCGAAGAAATGTCTGTTCAAATATTCCACCCATTTTTAAAAAATTTTTATTAACATATAATGTATTATTAGCCCCAGGGGTACAGGTCTGTGAATCATCAGGCTTACACACTTCACAGTACACACAATAGCACATACCATCCCCAGTGTCCATAACCCAACCTCCCTCTCCCAACCCCCCTCCCCCCAGCACCCCTCAGTTTGTTTTGTGAGATTAAGAGTCACTTATGGTTTGTCTCCCTCCCAATCCCATCTATTTTCATTTATTCTTCTCCTACCCCCCTAATCCCTCATGTTGCATCTCTGATGTGAGCAGTCACAAAATAGCTAGAGTGAGTTGACAAAACCAGGCCCAGACTTGTGCCTCCTGGGTGCCTAAGGGGTTAATAACTCCTGCAGGTGGAAAGGCTGAGTAGCTCTTGAGAAAGGGCTTGAGCAATGGGACCTGAAACTCGCTTACGTGACTGCTTGCACAAACCTAATTGTTATAGGGCAATCAGGCATAGTCAATAAGTCTGTGGTGGGTCTGTCCTGTACTTGCACAAACCATAAATCATACCATTATAAGATGGTGTACCTGGTTAATAGATTACTTAAAAACAAAGATCACTGGCGTTAGAGGGTCTATTGCTAGGGCATGGGAAACAGAACAAGGGGAGGCCTGGAGGGCTAGTATGTACATGTAGTAGTTTCCTTTACAATCAATCAAGAAACTTCCTTGTAATTGTTTCTGTACACTATATAATGGCTTTACAATCTCAAATAAACTTGACACTATTGGACATCCTCCTCTGTGTCCCTCCTGTCCCCATCTCTTTGTCTCTTTAACCTCTTTTCACCATCCTCTTACCCTCTTGTTCCTGGTCGTGTTGTCCCGCCGGCCGCAACACATTTCCACTTCTTCATATCAGGGAGATCATATGATAGTTGTCTTTCTCTGATTGACTTATTTCACTAAGCATGATACCCTCTAGTTCCATCCATGTCATCACAAATGGCAAGATTTCATTTCTTTTGATGGCTGCATAGTATTCCATTGTATATATATATACCACATCTTCTTTATCCATTCATCTGTTGATGGACATCTAGGTTCTTTCCATAGTTTGGTTATTGTGGACATTGCTACTATAAACATTTGGGTGCACATGCCCCTTGGGATCACTACATTTGTATCATTAGGGTAAATACCCAGTAGTGCTATTGCTGGGTCATAGGGTAGCTCTATTTTCAACTTTTTGAGGAACCTCCATGCTGTTTTCCAGAGTGGTTGCACCAGCTTGCATTCCCACCAACAGTGTAGGAGGTTCAAAAATCTCCACATCCTCGCCAGCATCTGTCATTTCCTGACTTCTTAATTTTAGCCATTCTGACTGGTGTGAGGTGGTATCTCATTGTGGTTTTGATTTGTATTTCCTTGATGCCAAGTGTTGTGGAGCACTTTTTCATGTGTCTGTTGGCCATCTTGATGCCTTCTTTGGAGAAATGTCTGTTCATGTCCTCTGCCCATTTCTTGATTGGATTATTTGTTCTTTGTGTGTTCAGTTTGATAAGTTCTTTATAGATTTTGGATGCTAGCCCTTTATCTGATATGTCATTTGCAAAAATCTTCTCCCATTCAGTAAGTTTCCTTTTAGTTTTGTTGTTTCCTTTGTTGTGCGGAAGTTTTTTATTTTGATGTAGTCCCAATAGTGAATTTTTACATTTGCTTCCCATGCCTTAAGACACAGTTCTAGAAAAATGCTGCTATGGCTGATGTCACAAAAATTGCTGCCTTCCTCTCTTTTAGGATTTTTATGATTTCAGATCTCATATTTATAGCATGAAGTTATTTTGAGTTTATTTTTGTGCACGGTGTAAGAAGTGGTCCAGTTTCATTCTTTTGCATGTGGCTGTCCAGTTTTCTCAACACCATTTGTTGAAGAGACTTTTTCCAATTGCATATTCTTGCTTCCTTTGTCAAAGACTAAGTAAACACATAATAGTGGGTTTATTTCTGGTCTCTCTATTCCTTTCCATTGACCTATATGTCCACTTTTATTTTCCAAATACCATACTGTTTTGATTACTACAGCCTTATAATATATCTTAAATTTTTCTTCTTTAAGATTGCTTTGGATATTCAGGATCTTTTGTGGTTCCATAAAAATTTTAGGATTATTTGTTCTACTTTTGGGGAAAATGCTATTGGTATTTTGATAGGGATTGCATTAATTCTGTAGATTGCTTTGGGTAGTAGATATTTTAACATTTGTTTCTCCAGTCCATGAGTATGGACTTTCCATTGGTCTGTGTCATTTTCAATTTATCAGTGTTTTATAGTTTTCAGAGTACAGGTTTTCTGCCTCCTTGGTTAAGTTTATTCCTAGGTATTCATTCTTTTTGGTGCAAACTGCAAATGGTATTTTTTTTTCTTCATTTCTCTTAATGCTACATCATTGTGTACATAAATGTGATTGATTTTTATCCTGTGACCTTACTTCATTCATTTTATAGTTCAAGTAGTTTTTTGGTGGAATCTTTAGGGTTTTCTATATAGAGCATAAGGTCATCTGCAAATAGTGAAACTTCTTCCTTACCAATGTGGATGTCTTTTATTTCTTTTTCTTGTCTGACTGCTATGGCTAGGACTTCTGGTACAGTGTTGAATAAAGTGGTGAGAGTGGACATCCTTCTTTTGTTCCTGACCTTAGGGGAAAAGCTCTCATTTCTTCACCATTGAGTATGATGCTAGATGCGCATTTTTCACATATGGCTTTATTAATTTGAGGTATGCTCCTACTAACCCTACTTTGTTGAGGGTTTTTATCATGAACAGATGTTGTACTTTATTAAAGACTTTTTCTGCATCTATTGAAAAGATCATATAGTTTTTATCCTTTCTCTTGTTGATGTGATGTATCATATTGATTGATTTTTAAATACTGAACCATCCCAGGAATAAATCCCACTCAAATACAGTAATGATTTTTTAAATGTATTGTTTGATTCTTGTTTGCTAATATTATGTAGAGGAATGTTGCATCTATGCTTACCATAGATATTGGTCTGTAGTTCTCTTTTTCTGTAGTGACTTTATCTGTTTTTTTCTGTTAGGGTAATGCTGGCCTCATACAATAAATTTGCAAGCTTTCTTTCCTCTTCTATTTTTTGGAATAGTTTGAGAGGAATAGATATTAACTCTTCTTTAAATGTTTGTTACAATTCAGTTCTGAAGCCATCTGGTCCTGGACTTATGTTTGTTGGGAGTTTTTTTTGTTGTTGTTGTTGTTACTGATTCAATTTTACTGTTTGTAGTAAGTCTGTTAAATTTTCTATTTCTTCTTAATTTTGGGGGGAGGATATAGGTTTCTAGGAATTTATGCATTTCTTCTGGGTTGTCCTATTTGTTGGCATATAATTTTCATAATATTCTCTTATGCTTTGTATTTCTGTGGTGTCAGCTGTTATTTCTCTTCTTTGTTTTCTGATATTGTTTGAGTCTTTTTTCTCTGTCTCTCTCTCAGATGAGTGTAGCTAAAGGTTTATCAATTTTATTGATTTTTACAAAGAACCAGCCCCTGATTTCAATGATCTGCTCTTTTTTTTTTCTAGTCCACTCATTTCTGCTCTAGTGTTTATTATTTCCTTCCTTCTTCTGGTTTTGGATTTTGTTTGTTCTTCTTTTCCTATCTTCTTTAGGTGTAAGGTTAGCTTGTTTATTTGATATTTTTCTTGCTTTTTGAGGTAGGCCTGTATTGCTACAAACTTCCCTCTTAGAACATCTTCTGCTGCATCCTAAAGATTTTGGACCATTGTGTTTTCATTTTCACTTATCTTTTTGTTTCCTCTTTGATTTCTTGATTGACCCATTCATTGTTTAGAAGCATGTTATTTAACTTCCATTTTCTTGTGTCCTTTCCAGTTTTTCTTGTGTTTTGTTTCTAGTTTCATAGCACTGTGCTCAGAAAAGATTCATGGTATGACTTCAGTCTTCTTGAATTTGTTGAGATTCATTTTGTGATTTAATATGTAATCTATCCTTAGAGAATGTTCCATGTGCATTTGAGAAGAATGGGTATTCTGCCTTTTTTAAGATGGAATGTTCTGAATATATCTGTTAAATCCATCTTCTCCAATGTGTCATTCAAAGCAACTGTTTCCTTGTTGAAATTCAGTTTGAACAATCTATCCACTGATGTAAGTGGAATGTTAAAGTACCCTCCAATTATTGTATGACCATTAATTAGACCCTTTATGTTTGTTATTAACTGTTTTATACATTTGGTGTTCCCATGTTAGGTATATCGATATTTACAATTTTTATAATTTCTTGTTGAATTGTTCCCTTTATTATTATATGGTGTCTGTCTTTGTTTCTTGTTACAGACTTTGTTGTAAAGTCTATTTTGTCCAACATAAGTATTGCTACACTGGCTTTCTTTTCACTTCCATTTGCATGATAAATGCTTTTCCATCCCTTCATTTTTCAATCTGTATGTGTCTTTTTTTATATCTGTAATAAGTCTCTTATAGGCAACATATAGATGGTCTTCATTTTTTTATCCATCCTGTCACCCTATGTCTTTTGATTGGAGTGTGTAGTCTATTTACATTCAAAATAATTATTGATAGGTGTGTGCCTATTGTCATCTGTTACTTGTTTTATGGCTGTTTCTGTAGTTTCTTCTCCGTGACCTTCCTTTCTTCTTTCTCTCACAATTTGCTGACTTTCTTTAATATACTTTAATATACTTTCTTTAATATACTTGGATTCCTTTCTTTCTTTCTTTCTTTTTTTTTTTTTTTTTTTTTTTTGCATATCTGGTTTTTGATTTGTGGTTACCATTAGGTTTGTATATAATGTCTTATGCATATAGTACTCTATAGCATGGTGGTTATGTTGGTCCTTAAGTCTGAACTCATTTTTTTTTAACTTGTCTCCCTCCATATTTTAATATATAGTGTCAACTTTATATCCTTTTATTTTATGAGTCCCTTGACTGATTTTTATAGATATGCTAAATTTCACTGCTTTTATGGTTCCTACATTTCTGACTCCTACTTATGGTCTTTCCATTCCCTCAAGGAGTCCCCTTTAATGTTTCTTGTAGGGCTGGTTTAGTGGCCATGAATTCCTTTAACTTTTGTCTGGGAAACTCTATATCTCTTCTATTCTGAACGATAGACTGGTTGGATAGAGTATTCTTAGTGGTAGGTTTTTTTTGTTTTTATAGCACTTTAAGTATATGATGCCCCTTTCTTCTGGCCTACAAAGTTTCTGCTGAAAATTCAGCTGCTAACCATATGGGGTTTCCCTTGTAGGTAACTGTTTCCCTCTTGCTGCTTTTAAAATTCTCTATCACTACTTTTTTTGCCATTTTAATTATGGCATATCTTGGAGTGGAGCTCTTTAGGTTTATTTTGTTGTGGGCTCTCTGTGCCTCTTGGATCTGGATTCTGTTTCCTTCCCCAGATTCAGGAAGTTTTCAGCTATTATTTCCTCAAATAAATTTTCTGCCCCCCTTTTTTCTTCTCTCTTCTCTTTCTGAGATCCCTGTAATGTAGCTGTTATTACACTTGATAGTGTCACTGAATTCCTTAAATCTATTTTCATGTTCTATTATTTTTTTTTTCTCTCCTGTTCAGTTTGATTACTTTCAATTACTCTGTCCTCCAGGTTACTGATCCATTCTTCTGCTTCCTCTAGTCTACTATTTATTCTATCTTGTCAATTTTAAATTTCATTTATTGAGTTTTTCATCTCTGATAGGTCCTTTTTTATGTTTTCTGTCTCCTTGATAAGGCTCTCACTGAGGTAGGTCCTCCATTCTTTTCCCAAGTCCAGTGGGTATCTTTATGACCATTACCTTAAATTCTCTATCAACCATATTACTTATCTTTATTTTGTTTAGGTCTCTTGCTGTGGCTTTGTTTTGTTCTTTCATTTGGGATATATTCCTCTGTCTTCTCATTTTGGCCAACTCTCTGTGTCTGTTTCTATGTGTTAGGAAAATCAACCACACCTCATGCCTTTGAAAGTAGTGGCCTTATGAAGAAGAGTTCCTGTGGTATGCTGCAGTGAAATGTCCCCTGTTCACTAGAACCTGGCACTTCAGGAGCATCTCCTGTGTGTATTACATGTGCCCTGATACTATAACTGAGTAGATTTTGCCATTAATCCAATTACATGTGATGGCTTTATTTGCCTGTTATAGGCAGGGTTTGGTCCCTATGTTGTTCGTGGGCCAGTCTGGGGCCACTTTGGGCTTGAGTTGAGTCAGACAAGGCATTTGCCACAAATGCAGTAACACCAAACTGCAGATTACAGGTGTGGGGCACATGGTGCCAGCAAAGTCCAAACTGGCAGGACGGGACCTGCAACTACTGGGGACCTAAGCAGACCAGTTTGGGTAAAACCAGAGACTTATGCAGGGATGATACATCAGATATTAGTAATGTTTTCATGGGTCTGTGGTGAGAGGAGACCTGGAGCTGAGGCCTGGCTGGATAGGGCATGTCCACAGGAGAATGCATGGGCAAGAGATGCTGTTAGCAAGTTAGTGGGTAATGGTACAGCTCTGGTTCCCACAAATGTCTGTGTGTTTAGGTTGAGGGTTGGGATGTGAAATGGCACCCAACCAACTCCTTTGTTCCTTGGAGAAATCTCCCAATAATCCCTTCCCCTAATGCACATGATCTAAGATTAGTAAACCACACTCCTATATGAAAATACTGCGGCTACTATGCTGTATCTCCACAGGGCTATTTGTTGTGCTGTCTGTTTCAGGGAAGGGACTCAGTTTCCTTCCCCTCCCAGCTTTTATAGGATACTGTTGATTTTTAAATTTCCAGCTTTTAAGCCCCACTAATTGTGAGAACTCAAAATATTCAGCCCCTCTGGTTTTCAAAGCCAAATGCTATGGGGATTCATCTTCCCTATGTGGACTCCCTGGTAGGAGAGACTGTTTCTCTCCCTTCTCCACACCTACAGTATCTCTCTGTCCCTTGGTCAGTCCCAGAGTTTTTTTAGTTCCTGATTATTTCTCCACCCTTCCTACCCTCTTCAGTATGGTCTCTTTTCTACATTTAGCTGTGGAGAGTTTGTTCTGTCAGTCCTCAGGGTCAGTTTCTGGGTTATTTACACTGATGTGGCTGTTATCTAGTTTTATCCATGGGACACGGTGAGCTTAAGGTCCTCCACTCCTAAGCAGTTCTTAATCATAACAAATCTAATCAAGAAAAGTTATACATCTTCAAGACTTCTATGCTTAATGAATGTGGGTCCACTAGGAATGCACTGAGAAGCTGGTAATAATCCAAAAATCACAGAAGTCATTTCTTTTCCTCAAAGAAAAGGAGACTATTACATAAGGTCCAGAGGTAGGCAGTACAGTACCATTATGGTGGGTTTTGAGTTATAGAGGCTCCTTCTACCCTTCTGCTTTGCCATCCTTATGGATGACTTCCATTTCCAATTCTCTTTATTGGCATAATGTTGCTTCTGTATCTTCAGCCACCATATCTCTGTTCTAGACAAGTATGAGGAGGCAGATGTGAGGAAATGATCACTTGCTTTCAAGGAAGTCAACTCTTTTTAAATGACTTTCCTTTAAATTTTACCTAATGATCCTTATTTAAATCTTGCTGGATGTGTTAATGAACTTGATTGTGGTAATCATTTCAATAATGTATTCATATATTGAACTACCACACTGTACATCTTAAATATGTACAATTTTATTTGTCAATTATACCTCAATAAGGCTGGAAAAATAATCTCACTGGCCTATGGTTAGCAACGGAACTTAAGAAAATGGGTTGTTCATGTTGATATTGTTTTTACTGCTTGTATTTTCTTAACCTGGGCACATTCAATAGTAAGGAGAAAGAGAATGGAAATTAAACAGCAAACTCAACCACACCATAAATTGCCTAATTCCTTAGGAGGCAATCTTCCAATTTTCATTTTCTTCAAAAACACAGCAAGAATGAGGAGGTATTCTCTGTTCCTAACATATATGTCTACACTGAGGTTGCCTTGCAGGAAAGACTTCCCACCTCAGGTTCAGGAGAGAAAACCTCAGCTTGGAGCCAGTGCCTTTAGGGCACCATGCTCCTCTGTGTTTCTGTATCTTCCTTCTCATCTCTTTATATCCTTCCTCCCATTCCTCAAATAAAATAAGGCATTGAGTTCAAGGTATTTTTTTCTTCTTTTCTTTTCAAATAACCATAAAAGTTTAGAACTTATTAACTGATGTACTTTTCTGCCTCCCTTTCTCCAGGCTTAAATTCCATTCTTTCTAGTTACAAAAACCGTATTAGTTTTGTAAAAACATCATTTTACATAAACTTTCTTTCAAAAAAACCTTAATTTATTTGGTAAGTCCTATTAAAAATAAAGAAATAAGCTTTATTCTGCCTTATAAGACTCTCTGCAGTCTAGTCCTTAAGGTCTTGCCAATATGATCTTTAAAAATGATTAGTTCATTCTCACACTGTATCTCTCCTCATGCAGTTCTCCTTCCTCTCCTTGCCAAATCCTCCAAAGTCTAGTTCAAGTTCCCCTTGCTGCTCAAAGAAAGAATGTCAGGGAGCCTGCCCCATGTCATCTTTTCCACAGTAAAAGTGAGTCCTTCTGTTCTTAGACACTTGTCTGCAGCACTCATTGACACATTCTGGTTTTTAGCCACCTTTTTGATGCTTGTGTTCATTATATATATTATTTACATCTAACAAAATATTAATACCCACTCTAGTCAGCTTTTTTAATGCATAGTAGGCTCTCAAACATACATATTGGTTGAAAGTAATTTGTTTTTATTCCTCCTGTATATTTCTTTTGTAATCAAAAGTCCTCTTTCTCATTATGCCTGCCTCTCAGTTTCTAACCAAAATTGTATCTGGGCCCAAACTCCCAATCTGATGTTCCACAGAGTCAGAATGCATCATCTACAGAGGTCAAGACATTCCACAATTGGCTAAACATTAGCATAAGGCCTGGGATGGAACTGAATTATCAGCCCCCTTTTAACTGGATGATTTCCACTGGGTTTTATTTTCTGTTTTCTTGTTAATAGAAATGCCCATAGGCAGTGGCCCCAGATCAAAAGTATGGACCTAATGGAATCTAAAAGTTCATGTTTAATTTTACAATCAGACTCCCTTCAGATTCCCAGCATTGCCAAAATTCATCTGAAAAGCAGAAAATGTCATTTTCCTTCCACCTTCAGAAGCAGCTGAACAAAATTTAAATACATCTGGTTATAACAAACAAGCTAGAAAGTGCACCACAATTGGGACAAGTTTGCACCCAGATCCAATTTTTATGACTGAGTTAGAAAGCACTTGAAAAATGGGGCTCGTGGTGCAATCCCTGCTGGGGCATTAACAGAAACCTCTTTGGCAAGACTGAAGTAATAAGTATGAGTGGCATTTTCCCAAAGCAGGTTAAATACCCCAATAGAAACCTAGAAGAAATTATACTTAAAGGTTCTCCCAGGCAGCTTGAGTCAATTTGACACCTCTTCTTTGCATGTGAATTCCCTGCATGACAAATCACATTCTACAATTTATAGGATAAATTATATGCTTTTATGAGTGTTAATGCCACAGGTTTTGGAGCTAAATCAATGTGACAAAAATAATAGAATTTTGTTTATTTTCTTCCGTGTTTAAAATGTTCCCTCTACAATATAAGTTGAGACTATTTGAAGAAAAGATCCTTATTGGTCATTCTTGTCCTTATGACTACAAGCTGGGAATAGCTAATGAAACAAAGACGACATATGCCATCTTTCAGGTTAGTCTTTGAACAAGGCTCATGTGCACTTTTGAGATTGATTGCTGTTCTTGAGGTCAGGGGATGAGTTAATTTTACCTTTTTGACCTTTCAGAGGATTCACTTTTGCTTGATCCTTATCAGAGTACACTAATCAGGCTGTTAGGATAAGCAAGGCTTCTGCCTGAAAGAATATTTACTTATTGGGTCACAAATAACTTCCACCATTTTCCTATTGGTCTGGACAACTTGTTAAAGATAGACTGTAAACTTGAAACTTTACCTAATCAGTATGAAGTTTTGGTATAACACAGTGGTTAGGGGATGAATTATTGAGCCAGTTTGTGGTAAACTTCGAACTCTATTACTAGCTACATCACCCGGGCAAATCACTTAAACTCTTTGTCTTTTATAGAAAATGGGCTTAAAATAATGCTTGGATCATACTATTTTCTTTCCCTGTTTTCCAGTAGAAACCTTCTACTGTAGATCAGTGAGGTATACTCTCAGACCACCCAAGAGTTCACATTTAGAATAAACTTATTTTGGAGTATACACCTCTGCTATGCTATTTCTCTTGTCAGAAATACCTTCCCCCTGCCCTTTCCCACTCTTATTTTTAAATTCTTGGATTTTAGGATTAGGCCTATTTGTTGACTTTTCCCCTGTCACTTTCCAGTACATCTGACAGGTTTTGTTCCCTTTCTTTTTCTTTTCCTTCCTTCCTTCCTTCCTTCCTTCCTTCCTTCCTTCCCTCCCTCCCTCTTTCCTTCCTTCCTTCCTTCCTTTCTTTTCTTTCTCTCTCTTTCTTTCTTTCTCTCCTTACTACTTGTTATCTCTTTACCTTTCAGGCACATACCATATATTATATTCATGTACCGTAGTGAATATTTATCTGCAATGCCCTAAGAGGAAAGTATCTGATTTTTTTTTTAACTTTATTCTATACCTTCTTTATTAGCCTGTGCTTTATCACAACTTGCGAAGTTTTCCATGGTCATTCAAATGTATTCAAGATGTAGCATTACTGCCTGCAACCATGAAGATACTATTTGGCAAAAACATCTGTTGTGCTATGTTCATATGGTGATAAATATTAGAAATAGTGTGAAGGCAAGTATCTTAGGGACTAACTTATTCAAATTTTATTCTATCTCATAGAGGAAGCAAGGGCATCTAATGAGAGCTATTCTCTTTGGTCTCTTCAATACTTGGGCTTTTCTATCCTTTTCCAAACAATTTGACATCCATAATTGGCTGAATAGTTTCCTTATCTTCATTTCAATAACTAGCTGAAGGCTACTGACCAGAATCAGTCTTATCAGTCCATTTATGAGACCAATCCATGTTTCAGTTCTTCTCTTTGTGGCAGATGGAATTTCCTTGGATGAATTTGCGTTGATTCATTACCTCCATGACAATCCCATACTTGGAAGCTTTGCTGTACTATGTTTCCTTGGGCAGGGCACTTTGTAGTTCTGTGCTTATTCATTGCACATGATCACCATTCATTGAATTCTTACTGAAGATGATTCTTTTGTTCCTGATAATTGCTGTTTTCCTGAAATTTTTTCACCTCTTGAACTCAGGCCCTTTTGTTGTGTGGCCATCTCCACGTGGCTAACAGTTCTGTCCCTCTCCTATAGCTAACAATATTTAGCACAGTTCCATGAATATCTTGAACACTCATTACATCCTTGGTAAGAAAATAAATGCAGCAAATTCTCAGTTGCTGGACATTCTATTAACAAAAACTTTATTAAATGGTACTTTGCTCTCCTCCAGAAATTTATATTTGAAGTTCTTAGTGATATTTTGTTATTTAAATAGCTATATATACATTTGGAATCTGTAAAGAGAAGCCATTATTTCATAATATTTTTAATTATAGTTGCTGTACATGAACTCTCAGTGAATTACTATCCCATGTTTGTATTGTACAATAAACATCTTAATCTGAATATTATAAAAACTAAAACCCTATATGAGTTACCTCTGTTCAGAGTCCTGTGGTGTATATTTATAACTTGCAATGGATGCTTTGAGTCTCAAAAGTTTTTATATTACAGGGGTGCCTGGGTGGCTCAGTGGGTTAAAGCCTCTGCTTTCGGCTCAGGTCATGATCCCAGGGTCCTGGGATTGAGCCCCGCATCAGGCTCTCTGCTCCACGGGGAGCCTGCTTCCTTCTCTCTCTGCCTGCCTCTCTGCCTACTTGTGATCTCTGTCTGTCAAATAAATAAATAAAATATTTTTTTAAAAAGTTTTTATATTACATTAAAACACACAATTATAAAATAAGATAGGTATAGATCATAATATGTAAAAATTAAGTTATGGGGTTCATTGAAATTCTAAAAGATGCCACTCTCAAATTCTACACCATATTTTCCTTATTATAAGCCTATATTAGCATGTCCTTACCATTTTTACATAGCATTCAATTCAGGGGAACAAAATCTCAAAGGGAAACAGCATACATGGGTAAGTTAAGGAATATCATTATGCACATAGCTTACCAGTGGCTCTATTAGTCTATTTAGGAGAACCTGGATGAGTCATATTTCCTCTTTATCTTTCAAAGTCTTATCTTCATTCCTCTCATTCCTTCTTTGTTTCCCCCTCCTATCTCCTTTCATTTAAAAAAAAAAAAAGTCCTACTATTAGGATCTCAAATTTCCAAAGAAAATAAAAAATAAATGATGAGAAGTTTCATCTGTAGCACTTATATAAAGGTAAGAGCTTTAGAAGTCACTACAACAGTTGTTTCATATGAACAAAAATGTGAACAACTGTAAAAAATACTTGAGTGATGAAGAGGCTAACAAAGAGAGTGACAAGTAATCATAAATAAAACTTGGGTAAATAGTATGACTTTTTAGAATAACAAGGAGAACATTTTATCCTGACTGCAGAAAGAGTTCATTCTTTTTTAGAATTTTAAATAGGACAAGGAAGGGGAGAATGTCGGCATGTATTCAGATCAAGAAACAAAGGGAGGTAAGATTTTGGAGTGTAGTTCCCTATTTAAAAGTTCACTTGGCAGTGAGTCATGCTACACAGTTACAATGAGCCTTTGTACTTACTAAGTGGCTTTTGTACAAAGATCTTACAAGGCAAAAAGCTGCAAAGAGCACCCATTCTCATTTCAGATGGACGACAACTAAATCAGAAACAAGAGGGCAGAATAGAAATAGGTTCTGAATACCTCATTATTGCTTCTCAGTAACTGCTTACTTTTCGTTAAAAAATGAAGTGTATTCTAGATATCATTAAGTGCACAGATTTTAAGTGCATAATTCAGTGAGTCTTAAGAAATGATCACATATCATCCTAACCCATATCAAGGGCAGAAAATTCTCTTGACTAGAAAGTTAATGTACACTTCTCTTCCCAGGAGGCAACCACTACTCTGATTCTTTCTTTCACCATAGATTGGTGTTGCGTCAGTTCTACAATGTAATATGAATTAAATCATAGAGTATGTACATTCAGGTTTCTGGCTTTTTCATTTATCATAATAATTTTTAGTGACTTTTTAAAAATCAGTACTAGATTTAAAGAAAAATTATTAGGAGAATACAAAGAATTCTCATCCACCACCTAGTTTCATCTATTACTAACATCTCACATTAGTATGGTTAATCTGTTACAATTAAATAACCAATACTGATATGTTAGTATTGAGTAAACGCCTTTCTTTATTCAGATTTGCTTAATTTTAACTTAATGTCCAACCCAAGATACCACATTAATTTAGTCATCATGTCTTCTTAAGCTTCTGGTTATGAGTAGTTTCTCAGACTTCCCTTGTTTTTGGTGGCCTTGACATTTTTTTTAAGACTAGTGATAAGATAGTTTGTAGATTGTTCCTCAGTTGAAATTTGTTGATGTTCTTCTCACACATAGACTAGAATTTTAAGTTTTAGGAAGGAAGACCACAGGGGTAAAGTGCCATTTCTGTTATAGCACATTAAGGGTGCAAACTATCAAATGACTATCATGATGTTGACTTGATCACTTGTTTCAGGAGATGTTTGTTAGCTTTCTCGACTATAAAGTTACCCCTTTTTCCTTTAGCTTAGTGACTTGAAATTCATTTATTTTGTTGGCGTACTAGTAGTTTGTTTCCTTGTATTGCAGAATAGTGTTCCATTATATGATTATACTGTAATTTATTCAGCAATTCTATGGTCAATGAATATTTATGGTTTTTCAATTTGGAGCTGTTTATGAACAAGCCTGCTTTGTACATTCTTGTGTGTGTGCGCGTGTGTGTGTGCATGTGTATACATATATTTTTATCTCTCTTGGGTAACTGACTATGAAAAAAATTGTTGGATCATAAGTTTAATGTGTATCTAACTTCATGAGAAAATGACTAATTCACAAGTTATTACACCATTTACTCTCCTATCAGCCAGAGTTCAAAGTTCCAACTGCTTCACATCTTCACTAACTCTTGCTTTTGAGAGCCACTTTAATTTTAGCTATTCTAGTGGGTATATTTAATTGTTTTTTTTTTCTTTCTGACTAATATCATTGAGAATATATTCATGTAATTATACTCACTTATATTCCTTCTATTTTGTTACCACAGGACTGCTTTTCCTCCTCTCCATAGGATTTCAATGACATGATTGTCAAAAATCATTTGAATGTCTTCAAATGGATCAATTTCTGTTATTTTGTTCCATTGATTTATTTTTGTATCTAGCAAACACCACACTCTCCTGATTACTGTTATCTTCTAATTACATCAGGTAATGTACATAAATCATATTTGTCTTGTGTTTTTGTGTGTGTGTGTTTTTTTTTAAGATTTTATTTATTTATTTGACAGACAGAGATCACAAGTAGACAGAGAGAGAGAGGAAGAGAAGCAGGCCTCCCGCTGAGCAGAGAGCCCGATGCAGGGCTCGATCCTAGGACTCCGGGATCATGACCCGAGCCGAAAGCAGAGGCTTTAACCCACTGAGCCACCCAGGTGCCCCTTGTGTTGTTTTTTTTTTTTAAAGATTGTACTTACTCCTTCCATTTCTTCACATTTCCATATATGTTTAGGATCTACTTGTTAATTTCTACAAAAAGTGTGCTGGGATTTTGATTAGAATTTCATAAAATCTATGAAGAATTTGGTAAGAATCAATATTATAGAAGTAAGTCCCCCAAACAAGGATAGGACTTAACTCTCTATTTGTTAAGGTATTATTTACTTTCTTTTGGCAATAACTTGTAGTTTTTATTAGATAGGTTATACACATATTTTGGAAGTTCTAAGTTTATCAAGTGTTTATAGACTTAAAAAAATCACTCCCTTGTTTCTGCTTCTAAAATACAGAAATACAGTGGATTTTTGTATATTCACCTTCCTGAGTATTTTGCTAGATTGATAGAATCCTTGATATTTCTAACCAAAATAACAATTGTCACTATTTAAAGATAATTTTACTTCTTCTAATTCCCCCCCCCCACTTATTTTACTGAGTAGGACCTTCACTGTAATGTCAAATAGAGGTATGAAGTGGACATCCTTGCTTTTTTCCAAATGTCAGGGACAATGTATACAAATTTCTACCATTAAGTATGATGCTAAGTGTAGGTTATTTGTAAATGCTCTTGAATAGATTGTTGAATTTCCTTTTATGCCCGGCTTGCTGAGAATTTTCATCATAATGTGTGGAAAATCTTGCCAGATACTTTTTCTGCATATATTGAGATGATCATATAAATTTGATCATTTATTTTTTTAAGGTATTAAATTACATTGGATGTTTTTAAGTGTTAAACCAACCTTGCATTCCTCTGACAAATTTCACCTACTCGTGAGTTATCTCTTTATATTTCATTCCATTTTCTAATATTTGAAAAACATATCCTTATGTATTGTTTTTGGTCTGTATTTGTCCTGTAATGTTTTTGTCTAGTTATATTTTCCAGGTTGTGCTGACTTCAAAAAATGAGTAAGAAAGTAGTTCCTCCTCCTCTGTTTTTTCTGAAAGACTTGGTTAAAATTCATATTATTGCCTCCTTAGTACATATTAAATTTCAATAGACAAGCCATTGAAACCTGGTTTTTCTTTACAGAATTTTTTAAAATTATGAATTCATTATCTTTAATATACATGAGCTATTTAGATTTTTTTCTCCTTGAGTCTTTTTGGTACTTTGCTTCTTTCTAAACCATTTTTCCAAAACAATTCCAATCTGTGGAATTTATTGGCATAAAATTAAGCATAAATTCCATTATTATAATTGTAGTATCTGTGGAATTTATAATGATAAGTATCAGCTTATAAGTTTCATTCTTACTATTGTTCATTTATGTTTTCTCTTTCTTTTCCAACCAATCTCAATAGGCAGTATAATTTTATTCATTTCTCTGCTGCACTTTGTTTTCTACATCATTGATTTCTGCTTTCTTCTAATTAGTTTTCATATTCTACTTTTCTGGATTTAATTTGCTCTTGTTTTTCTAGTCTCTTGATATCCAAGCTTATATCATTGATTCAACTCCGTATTCTTTTCCAATATAAATATTTGGGTATAAAAATGTTACTCTAAACATTATTTTAACTATACCATACAAACTGTCATTTTGTTTTCATTCATTTTATTATAATTTGTCAAAATATCTTCTAATTTATTTTTGCATTTCTTCTTTAATTTAGAGTTTCCATAATTTTCAAACTTTAGAGATACTCTACACATTAAAAAATGTTTCTAACATAATTACTTTTTTGTTAGAATAGAATTTATATTTTCTAACTTTTTTCTATCTGTCCTTTTGACCAAGAATATAGTTTATCTTATAGAATACTCCACATATATTTGAAACTCTGCTTTTGGCCTTTTTTTTTTTTTGGCTGTAGTCTCTATAAATGTCCATTTAGGTAGATCAAGTTGTTTAGTAGTATTGTTGAGTCTTCCATATTCTTACTCATTGTCTCTTTTTCTATCAATTACCAAGAGATGAGTGTTTAAATCTCCAAGGACAGTCGTGTATACTGCATTTCTCCTTTCAATTTTTTTGATTCATGTAATTTGAAATTCTTTTGTTAGATGCATAACATTTAGGATTATTATGGTACTTTGATTAATTGATGCATTTATGGTTATACATCTTTCTTATTGGTCATTTTTCTTGTTTCAAAGATGACTTTATTATTTATTAATGGAGATTTCTCACTTTCTTATGATTATGATTTTCATGGTATGTACTCCATACTATATTACTTTTAAACTAACTGTATTTTCAAATTTAAAATATATCTCTTAAAAGTAACATACTACATTTTAGAGTTACTTTTTTATCCAGTCAGAAAATTTGTCTTTCATTTTTATGTTTAGTCTAATTGTTTTAATGTAATCATTGATAGGATTTTATCATCTTGTTGTTGGATTTTTATTTGCTCCATTGTAGCTGTACTTTTCAGTTAATTTTATGCATTATGACGATTTCAAGTGCCAAAGATAAGAAACCTATAATGGATCTTTGTTGTTTTACTTAATCAAAACTCTCTTCCAATAATTATCTTTCATTTTACAGATGAATAAACTGAGGGAATCAGCTTAATAACATTAATGATATATCATAGTTATTATAAGTGTTTCTTAAATTTATTGTAACTAGCAGTTTAACAAGTACCCAAAGTAATTCGATGAATGGAATTTCACAGATAAATATCAAGTCACACTAACCCACCTTATCTCTGATTTCAGTTGTCTATTTAGAAATACCATAAATATATGCAATTTTTATTTATCAATTATATTTCAGTAAGGCTGAAAAAGTAGATTAAGAAAAAGAATCAATAATACAGAAAACAGAGGTACTATCTAAAGATAACAACACTTTTTTTCCCCACTCAAACTATGTGGCAGTCATTTTATTTATTGATATCCTCTCCTACAAAGGGACAATTCATTCCAAGTATTTCTATACCAAAGATATTTAGAAATACTAAATTGATATCTACATATCAGAAAATTTTGCATAGGTTAATAAATGCTAATTTTTCTACAGGAGTTTGTTATAAAATATTAAGATTCCTTTAATAATTAGGAGATAAAATTTAAAAGTTTTAACATTGTTTTCAATTGCGATTTGACAGGTCTCTGTTTCTTTCAAAGTCTGAGTTATGAAATACTCTTTTATCTTTTTTTCTGCTGGCACACAGAATGATATTCATAACTTTTGTCACTGTACACTTAGTAAAAACAATATTTAATAAGCCAGAATTTTATAATTCTGTTTTTATGACAATGGTGATTTACAAATTGATCTATTTAGAAAATGAGGATATAAAATGCTATGTTGTGTACCTCAAACAATCCAGCCAATAATTTAAACTTTTATGAATCTGATTACTGTAGAAAGCCATATAAACTTGTCACCCATTCCATATTATTGTCATGTACTATGATTCTTCTATTGTAGTAAGAGTATCTAACTTTTAGTGAAGGACTTTTGTGCAAGTAGTTTATTTAGGAGATGACCGAGGGAATAGGAGTGAAGGACCGGGACTGTTAATCAGGAAAAGTGGGAAAGCCAATGTAAGTGTGAGCCTCTGAGACTCCCACAAGGGTTGGGACAACCTGTAAAGCATATAAAATGTCACCCAAACTTTGGCATCCTGATGGGAGGTTAAGAGCTTTTATATACTCACTGTTTAAAGGTTACCCTAGAAGAAATACCCTTTCACTTCCAGGCTGCACTAGTGCACATAACAAATAGGCTCCCACATCATGGGACAAACAAACCTCAAAGCAAAGAACACCTTGAGTGTAAACATTTAGAGCACAGCATGAATTCAAGCTGCCACAGTTACAACTGAAAGCAGAGGGGCAACAACGTAACTAGTTGCAGATCAACATAAAATTCTGGTTCAAAAACTTGGAAAAAGAAATTAACTTAAAACAGAAAGACAAGTGGTTAAGAAAACCAGTATTAGATTATCCTAAACTAATAAAATTAGGACGTTCATATAAGCATCTAAGATTAGAAGAAAAAGAAGACCTTCCTGGGAGAGTACTTGCTCCTAAGCAGGAGAGATGACATCTCTGGCTGTGAGGAAATTCACCCTTTGCCAGAACTAGCTGAATATTGTAAATTCAAAATTTGGAAAAGCAACAGGAGGCTTAGGAGGTGAGAGTTGAGAATGGAATCAGTGTGAACAGTTTAAACAACAACAACAAACAAACATACACATGGTGAGGAAACTGGAGAATTCAGGTGCAAATAGTCAAGACCTTGATCATAGGGCTTTTGACATCTCAAAGAGCAAAGGAAATAATTGGAACGTAATAAAAAGTCATTGGGAAAGAGAAAGGAGACTACAAACAGGAGAGAACTTAAGTAGTCTTGTCCAGAAGAAAGCTAAATAGAAATATGTTGTCACATTATTATTAAATTTAGGGGTTGTTTCCAAATATATACCAGAATGTGGTATATAGATTTCACTCATTAATGATGCTGATTTCATCACTCAGATTTAAGATTTGGGAAAGCATTTAGATATACCATGACATTTTTCTTTTCTTTCTTTCTTTCTTTTTTTTTTTTTTAAGGATTTTATTTTTTAAAAGCAGTTTTAGGTCAACAGCAAAATTGAGAGGAAGGTATAGAATTTCCCACATACCCCTTTCCTCCATACATACATAGCTTTCCTATTATCAACATCCCTCACCAAAGTTGTACATTATTTATAATTGACAAGCCTAAGCTGATACATCATATAGTTGACATTAGGGTTCACTCTTGATGTACATTCTGTGGGTTTGGACAGGTGTATAATGACATGTATGCACCACTGTAATGTCATAGAGTACTCTCACTGCCTAAAAACCCTCGTGCTCTGCCTATTTATCTCTCCTCTTCCCATTCCACTCTTTGCAACCACTGATCTTTTTATTTTCTCCATAATTTTGTATCATGGCATTTTTCATTGTGTACTGATTACAAAAGTATTTTGGGGCACCTGGCTGGCTCAGTCAGTGGAGTGTGTGATTCTTGATGTCAGTGCTGTAAGTTCGAGCCCCATGTTGGGTACAGAGATTACTTAAAAATAAAATCTTTTTAAAAAAGTATTTTCTAAAAAAAATTAAAAATTAAAAAAATAAGTCTATCACATAATAAGATCTTTATGAATATTAAGATATTTAGAATACACCACTTTTGGACTAAAAGTCATAATTAATAACCACAGCATATTCACATACATGCATAATATACACAGTCATGTGGGGCACCTGATGACTCTTGATCTCAGGGTTGTGAGTTTGAGCCCAATGCTAGGTATAGAGATTACTTAAAAATAAAGTCTTTTAAAAATGTATACACAGCCATGTACTTTGTGTTATACTAAATTCAAATGTTGATTAGTTTAGAGATCAATAGGCTACAATATCCTGAATTCCCTTCAGAACTACACATTTCCTTAAAAATGCACAAATAATTTTTTAAATTTTAAAGGACAATGTTCACCATTTGTTCACTTAACATTGGTGATAAAACATGCAACCTGTAAAGAGATGTGATTTTAATTTTTTGTGTGTATGACTGGAATTTGTAAATTGAAACTTCCATGCTAAAAGTGGTCCTAATTTCTTGTTAGACCACCGTTAAGCATTGACTATTTGAACCAGTCCTTTGACTGTGGTTGATACCAACCAAATATTGAGTATGAATCCTAACAAGGACACCATGAACACACATACTTTGTTTTCGTAGTTTGAGTTATAGCCCCTTGTCCATCCATATACATTACAACTTTATGAATTCTGAATACATTCCTAGGTAAATATTTTCACCAGAAAACATTAATATGATGAAGTAGACATCTCTGATTCTAAACATAATTACAATTTTAATGGGGGGGGAGGAATGGTATCCTTGGATTATTTACCTATTTCTTTGTCCTGATTTCCAGGGAGTACCAAAGCTCAGAAAAATTAGCAATTCTGAATTTAACCCTGATGGTGGGTAAAACCATTGTAACATTTCACTGCCCTCTACAGGATGCAAATATAAGTTGTTTGGATAAAACTTTCCTTTTTGTACATAATTTGAAAATGAAACTCTCAAGCAAGGATCTAGAATTTAAAAGAAGAGTGGCATAGCAAAAAAGGATACGGGAGATGCAAATTGAGTTTTCTGTAAAATTAATGAATTTGTGAAGACATACAGTACCCAGCAAGATTTCCCCAAACTGAAAATAAACAGCAATAAAAATGCCACAGAATGATAAGGTGGCAATAACACAAGAGAGGTTTTATGAATTGTTCAAATGAGAGAGAGGGAGAGAGAGAGAGAGGGAAGAACAGGAGAAAGGGGGAGGGAAAATGTTATTGAAAATGAGTGGGTGTTATTGTTTGATCTTGTTTTTTCTCCCTTTTTGTTTGTTTAATTTCACTTGATTGCTAAAATGAAAAGTGTCTGCAAAATGATGGACTAATTAGAAGAACACGCAACCATTATTTTTCGTGCAAAGAAAAAAAAAGAGTTTTATCCTTATAAGATCCCATCCAAAGCCTTCACTCTGCACCATAGTGGGTTTTGAAGTCATTTACATAATAGCTAACAAAAATGTACTCAGCAAAACACCGGGCTTTCTAAACACAGGAGATAATTATGTTGGAAGAATGATATTCCATTGCCATCTCCATTTTCAAGATACATTTATTCTCCCTGTACACAGCATAGAACAACCAAACACATATTAACATATATTGCGTAGGTGTGCGCCATTAGAGTGACAAGGTACAGGCAGTTGGGGTTGATGGGGGCTAAGGCAGAGCAAAAGCCAGGAAGGAAAGAAATACTGCATTCTATTCCTGGCATATATGTACCACCTGAATGGTATTTTTCATTATCTCCTGCACTGGGAACATTCTATTATTCCACTGGGAAGTCATAGCAGAAGAGATATAATTATCAGCAGAGTAATGGGGATGCTCTAGCTAATGGCCAGCTATTCAAATATCTCAATATAATCGTCTTGCCCAATCTCTCCCCATTGCATACTCTTCTGGAGAAACTCATCATTTTTTCCACTTACTCCAGCATAATGAATTCATTTTGCATTTTCTTTGTGAGAAATTAAGAGGAATCGCAATATAATGTGTTGACATTTGAAATTCTGCACAGAAAAGTTTAGGCTGGCAATTTAGTTTAATCGCAAGCTAGCAGGGAGACGCTGCTTATTAAATTAGTTCCCTGTGTACGGAATGTGTATTTTCTTTATAAACCTTTGCCTTTGTACCTGAGTTTAAATTTTTTCCCTTCTTTGTAAGTTCCAGTTTTCTCAAAAGAAAAAATAATGTCCCAAACTAAAGACTGTTCTTTGAGCTTTTTTTTTTTTTTTTCCTTTTTATGGTCAAAATTGTTGACATCAGAGATGAGCCTTGAGTAAGAGGCCCTTGGGAAAAGTGAAAAATAAATAAGAAGTTGCTTTAAGAAAAGCCACCAAAGTGAATTTTCTTTTTCTGCAATATTAAACCACTCATTTTGGCTACTTTCAGGAAAGATTCTTTCTCCCTATTAGATTGAAGCTCTTCTGTTTATTTGTTCAAATCTAAGCTTGAGTAGCCATTTTCATATTTTCTGCCTCTTATTTTTCTTTTTAGAGTTTCAAGTCATTTTCTCTAATAAAACTTGTAAACTGCTAATAAAACAGCCTTTCCAGTTTCTCTAGGGAATGCCAGATATCTAGGCAGGTGGTAACATGAACAAGTTATAAAGAACTGCTATTGCAATCATTAAATTGGAAGAGAATTTGGCTTTCCTCTCATCCCAGCCTAGAAGCTTCACTAAGTTCTAGCATTTGTGGGATGAGAGGCAAGGCTAGGTGTAAAACATGTGTCATTCGTTGATGGGGAGCAAAAAGATTTAAAAAATGGTGTCTCATTTTGATTACCTCCCTATTATGTCTCACAGTTTTTCATTTGCTTCCTATAAAGTACTTTTTTATATTCAACTAAATATTGTGTTAACATAGCACACTATAATTTTTTGAAGAACACACTCATTTGGGAAAATAGAGTCAGAGGGAGTATCCATTTCTCTGTCTCCAGTTCTTTCTGAGCAGCACACAGCTCAGAACGCCCTGATCTCATCAGATGGTACTGGGAAGGGGTATGAGGGAAAGATACCATCACCTGAACCTTCAGAAAAGGCAACCCTTGAGATTAACATGAAACTGGAAGAATTACTCTGCAGTCCGTAAGAGTCAGTCTCATCACACTCTCTGGTTCTGTCACCATCCAATCCATACCTACTTTTTGTTTTGTAGAAGGTATATGGTTTCCCTCTACCTCTTGAACTACCCTTGACAGCTAAGGCTATGCCTGGCTACTCCAAGTTCTCTTCAATATTTGTCTAAAATTTTACATTCTTATTTCCATTACAATTATCTTCCAATCTTTTTTATATTAATGTTCTATTGGTTGTCATTCTTTCTTTCTCACTCTGCATATTATCATCATTAATAAAACCCACTACTTTTTAACTGTCAAACAGTTCTACTGTCATAACTGTTATAATATGGGATTTGTCACTTTGTTTGGAAAGTGGTCTCTTGATCTAAAATGTGGATGGTTCTAGGGGCCCCTGGGTAGCTCAGCCAGTTAAGTGCTTGCCTTTGGATCAGGTTGTGATCCCAGGATCCTGGGATCAAGCCCTCTATTGCTACAAGCCTGCTTCTCCCTCTCCCTCTGCTGATTGCCCTGCTTGTGCTCTATCACTCTCTCTCTCTCTCACTGAAATAAATAAATAAAATCTTAAAAAAAATAAAGATGGTTTCATGACAAAGATATTATATTAAAAGGTAGTGTCTCAATTTACCTTTGGAGACGTTAAAGGGAACTGAAAAAGAAATAAAAGGAAGGAAGCCCACCAGAACTCCCAAGATATGACAGTGAAATTGCCTGTATGTGTGTTACTTAAAACTGATTGTGATGCCCTGAGGTTTTCAAATTCCAATCCATAACCTGTTTGGAATTACTAACAGAGAAGACAAAGGAAGCAGGGGGTATATGAGTGATTGCAAAAGTATATGTTTGAGAACACACTCACCAAAAAAAAAAAAAAAAACCAGCTTTGGTTTATAGTATGAAAGGCAGTATGTTATTATAGCAAGAACACTTGATCACAAGCCAGAAGCCTGAGTTCTAGTCTTTAAATCTAGTCCTTGCTAACTAGCTATGTGACCTTGGGCTATGAATCATAAAGCCTCCAATTCATCCATAAAATGAGGAAGTTAGATTTGATTTTGTGCAATACCATTTCCAATTTGAAGCAACTCTAATTATATTATTTGGATTTAAAGTATCTTTCTGAAAACCGGGCTATTAATGGACAGTAGACATAAATTATAATCCACAGTCGTTTCATTTTAAATGATTCATTTTTAAGAAGTTTCTGATAGCAGGTAAAGAGGAAGTGATGTAATTAATTATAGGGAGGTTCAGTGAAGGAATATGGCAAATTGGATCAAGTAATCCATCATTAGGGATTTACTGAATGTCTCCTGCCTTAAATATTATGAGATTTAAAAAAAATTTAAATATCTGAAATGATCTCTTTCCTGAATTGCTTCTTTTTTAGGAGGAGGGTGAAGTACAACCCTTTATAAAAATATGAAGCAAAGAAGTGACAAACAGTATAGTTCTATAAAGAGGTACAGTAGAATTTTAGATAATGATACAAATAAAGCAATTTTATGGGAAACATTAGGGTCTGATAAAGTTTTAGAATTACTGGTGGTACTAAAATGAATATAGAACAGGGACATGTTCAGTTCAGGCAGGTAAGAGAGACTCTGCTAAGCTTCACAGAGAGATTTTAAGGAGGTTCTCCAATGCTATTTTTCAGTAACAATGGGTATGTAGATAAACAATCCTAGACATAACTAGGAGCCTTAAATGGCTCCAACATATTTTGGAAGAACTGATGACAATGAATATTAAGATGCCCTCACTTCATGGTTCATCAAAACAGAGGACCTATCAAGACACCAAACCAGAGACTTTCTTTTCCTACAGACTTTACTACGGAGCTGCTCTGTGGCATGACATAGAGTATAACTCCTTTTACTAGCAGAAACACAGGTACCTGATCAGGGGAGTTATAGAGGAATATAGAGATTGCTCTTAACGAGCTGTCCTCATATCTTCTAGGGTTATAGTGACACTATAATAATTTCACCATATATACAATACTACCAATATTTTTTTCTTATTATGAAAACATTTGCTCATGTTATCTTAAATAGCTGCAGCTAGAAAAAAATACAAACTTTTCTATACAAGTCTAAAGAAAAAAAATTAAATGAAGAAAGAAACAGGTGCATAAGCCATGTTTAATCCCATAGAAGAAAACAGGAGGGAGTTTGCAAAGAACTTTTGTGGCCCATTGGGATTCTCAGTAAATAATTCACAGCAGTTTTCTTCAAACATTTTTGCTCATGTACCACTAAGACTTTAGAAAAACTAATTTACTCTCTCACGTATTAAGTTGACATTAAAATTTTCATTATAAGCTCATACTTACAATGCAGAGTTACAAAATAAATACATTATAAATGTTGACATTTAAATATAAAATTGTTAAATCATTCTATTAAATGTATCTAATGGAATCTGAATACTATGATTTGAAAGCTGCCATCATTACAAAAACAGGAGATAACATGAATTTCCTTTGTGATATTAAATTTTTTAGTTTCTTTTCTCTCCATGAATTTATGTTTCTGTTCTATATCCCCAAAGAATTTTATCCTTTAATATATTTTTATGTTTAAAAGTATTTTGTTGATTATCCTATCATCTTTCTCTGCAACACAATTATGCATGTAAAATGTAATTTAATGTTTTATTCCCCTGAGTACAAAGCTCTAAGAATCAAAAATTTCTTCTCAAGTTATAATAATTATCACTAATTCACTATTGATCAAAATAACATAAATAAATCACAAGACTTAATAATAATATAAAATACAAAAATTCACTGCATCTCTTAATGAGATAGATCTAGGTATTTTTTCCCCTTTAGTTCATGAATTCATGGATGAATACCACTCATTGCTACCATGAGACAATGCTTGTTGTTAATTTCCCATATTATTATCTTCTTAAAAAGATGTGAGTGTTATTGACCTAATGAGTGATACAGGACTTACATGTATAAAACAGTCAATGTCAAAACAACCAGCCCAACTAGAACCATCCATTTGTTAGAAAAAGTTTAACTTTATTTTTAAATTTAAATCAAAGTGTTCATATATATCTCAACCTCACAACATCACACTGGATTCTCATTGAGATAGAAAATTAATGGATGATAGATAGATGATAGATAGATAGAAGATAAAGTTACAAAGTTTTTTGTTTTTTTTTTTTAAGATTTTTTTTAATTTATTTATTGGACAGAGAGAGATCACAAGTAGGCAGAGAGGCAGGCAGAGATATTGAGAGGGGAGCAGGCTCCCTGCTGAGCAGAGAGCCCGATGCGGGACTCGATCCCAGGACCCTGAGATCATGACCTGAGCCGAAGGCAGCGGCTTAAACCACTGAGCCACCCAGGCATCCCAAAGTTACAAAGTTTTGATGTGAATTTTGGTCTGGGTGAAATAAGGCTCCATTACATACAGTTCTTCACTTAAGTTCACTTTGCTTTGCTCTCATAGGACCTGCTTTTAGCAGCAATGTGTTCTTTTAAATAGATTGGGGATGGAAGAGTCAAGGTCATTAAATGAAAACTGCATCACATCCTATCCTAGAATATATTAGAATTTAGGACATTTCAACTCAAGCCAAATATCATCCTTTCCAATCTCATACTCTGTCCTTAACAGAAATATGTACAAGACGGGAATAGCAAGAAAAGTCTATTCTTGTCCTTTAGGGATGACAATATTTGAATATCTGCAGAAGATTTTAAATTCTGTGGGAGGATCTGTTAAGATGTATAGTTTTCCAGCAGGAGAACAGAGAGCAAACAGGTGAGTTGCCCTCAGATACTCACTTGGGAAGATCAATCTTAAAATAAAAAGGCATATATAAAGTTGAGGATCTGGAAATGTATTCCTTGAAATTATTGGTGCCCAACTATCCCTAAGAAAGACTGCATATTCCCAGAAAGGCATTCTCCAGTATGAAACCTACTCCAGAAAAGACTCCACCTCTGTCCCAAGAACAGATTCTATTTCCATGATGATAGTCTTTATTTCCTCATCTCAGCATAGACCCATCTCTGATTACCATCCTTAACAATGTGTCATGTGCTCTAAATCTATTGTATAATTTAACCCTTCCAATTCTTCTAGATCTTTGAATTGGGATTATTACTCACAATGTATAGCTACATGGCTCAAGGAGGGTAAGAAAATTGTTCATGATTTCATTAAAAAGAAAAAGCAACCTAAATCTGCCTGACTCCAACAATATGTACCCCCAAGTCCTCCACCACTTTAAACAATGAAGAGGTTGAGCTTTATAAGTTTTGTGAATCTACAGATCTAACATTCTAGACCCTAAGACAGCAGCTGGGATAGAACTCCATAGGACTTTTAATGACACTGGCATTTTAGCTTGAAAATAAAGCCAATACTTGACTCTATTTGAAAATGTTAGCTCATCTTTCTGAAACTTCTTAATTAACATGGCCATCAAATTTTGAGCAGCATTAACATTTCTTACTTTAAGTACTTAAAAAATAGTAACAAGGTCCCCAGATTTTTTCCATCTGGCTCTCTCCAGTTATGCTAGTCAATACAATTTTTTTCAAGTGGAATTTTTGAGGCCCATCACTGTATGATTCCGATAGCTATTGATTTCTTTGGATGGTGAAGAATTTGCTGCTGGAAAACCCTCCCCATTGAGTATGGGTGTGTGTGAGTTTAAGTGTGTTGATCTGATTTGGTAAGTAAGGTGGGGAAGAAAACATCTGTTTAATTTTTGTCCTCTCACCTAAAAAATATATTTTGCCTTGAGAGATTCTCATAACACAGCAGTCAGTTCTGTGCTCTGCTCTTTTCAGAAAGAATGACACACTAATTTTCACTTCAAAGCCTGGCAGTTTGTAAGCCTGTCTTACAACATTAATTTTGGGAGCCATCTTCCAATGTCTTTCAGGGAGACATTAACAGTCAACTGTGTTTGGCTTGTGAAAATAGAGAAAATGCTTCTAAAAACTAGAAAATAAAGAAAAATGAAGCTTTAACTGGTTAAAAATCAAAATACTTAATTGTGGTGCATAACATGTGAAACAAAATAAAAGAACAACTTGGCCCCAAAACAAACAAACAAACAAAACCCAGAAAAATAATGCCATGGAGTTCAAAACTTTTTGGTTTTAGACAAATACTATTAGCATGGATTTATTTTTTTAAGCCCTCCTTCATTTCTTGCTATTGCTATCATTACTACTCATGGGTCCGTGATCGAAGGATAGAGATCGATACAACGAATGTCAAGCAAAGCTTTATTTTGCGCCAGCACCGAGAATCAAACCATAGAGCAAAGGCCATGCGGTTGAGCCTGGCCAAACACAGGTGGCCGATTGAATTACAGTTCACCCTATAGTAGCTATTTGCACTAGCCTATCACTCTGGTCAGAACTGACCAAAAGGCACTCAAAAGGTGCCCAAAAGGTGGGACCCACATTCTTTGGTGGTTACGGAGGGGCTGTACTGATTGGATGTCCCCACCTGGCTTGACTCATCCTTGCATTCTGGGCTCTGTTATGTCACCTGACCTGACACGTCCTGGTATCTGGCCTCTGTTATCAGGGGCTGGTGGGCCACATTTTGCTGGTTTCCCAGACTTGTTTCTAAGTAAGTTCCTCGGGGGGGGGGGCAGGGTCAATCTAAGTATACTGCATAAACAACAAAATGGCTATTTAACCAAGATGGAGTCACTCTGGCTAAGTAGGCCCTTACACTACAACTCATGGAGTAGTTTAAGTATTTACTTACATTAGCTAAAATTGAGGCAACACGCACATTGATTTGCAAACATGGTGTTTATTCCTTGTAGCAATACTATGAGAAATTATTATTTAAAGATGATGAATCTGACATTATGTTGCTTATCTAAGTGGCATAACTCAGAGAATTAGAACCAGAATTCAAATTGAGGCTTGTCTGATTAGAGTATCTAGACTCTTATTCATAGTTTCCTCCTCCCTGCTCTAGGATTCCTTGAGAAACAGGGGTTCAGAAAATGAAAAAGGGGGTGGGTACTCTAGAGGGCCCACAGTGGGGTAGAAATTGAATGGTGCCTCAGTGATCAGTTGTCTCATGAGCAAGGCTGAAGAGCAAGGGGAAATCAATTGGAATAATGGCTTATTCTCAGAAACAAACCTAATATGTCTAAGTGCAAATATAAATTCTGTGCAGAATGGAGAAGAAAGCATAAACCAGCATCATTTTAAAATGCTTAATATAAAATCTCACCCCTACAAATCTCACCTCTTGTCTTCCCCTTTTCAGTACACTTGTAACAAAAAATGTCTCAGTATCCTTCCCCATACCTAAGATTATATGTACATTAAAAATGATAGCAGAAATCCGTGCAGTATTTATAAGAAAGAGGTAACGCTGAAGTATACAGAGGGGAAAAAATACAACTAAAGAGAATGCTGAACAGGAAGCAATCTTGAGAATCACATAGCCCAATCTTGCTCAGAGAATGTTATCTTCATGATCTGCAAGGTTTCATCAGAAAGAGAAAACTAAAAATAGAAAGTGTGGGTTAAGTGAGTGGGATATATAGCTTTAAAAAAAAAAAGGAAGAAAACTACTCACAGCTTAAAGGTTTAGAAAACTCTCTGCCACAAGATCTGAAAGAATAAATTACATCAAGAGCTGTTTTAGTGTTTTCTTTATTTGGGGGGAGTGCAGTGTGGATTGATTTGGAGTGACCTGTATTTAAAAGCCTTGGCATTCTTGGAAACAGAGCAGTTCTATCGCACTATCTTCCTTTTCCTCCTCCTCCTTCTCCTCACAGTACAAAGAAGAAACTTTTACACAGTCTGACTTCTCAACTCCTATCTTCTTATTTTCTCAACACAACAGGGCAGCCATCCATCCTGCTCTTGCTCCATATGACCTTCCTGCCAGCCCCAGATTTCCTGTTTTCCTGCTCTAGTCAGAGAGTTTAAATACATGGAGGCAGGGCTGGGGATGTGGAGGTCAAGGCTGAGAGATAAACTATTAAATCATGCAGCACAGTGTCAATTGTTACCTATGAATTTTTAGTTCATGCCTATAATGTGATCTGATAAGAACATGGCTACCTTGACTCTGAAGCATACATTACATTGTTTAAACAACTCCCACCCACCCACACCAAAAAAATTACCAATGACACAATAAGACATTTTGTTCAATTCAAACTGAAGCAATGCCCCACTGGATTGTGACAAGACAGCTGTTGAATTCTAAGAACAATGACTAGCAGTTAAGTTTGCCAGAAGCAGGTGAAAAAGAAGGGAGGAGGAGGTTACGTGCATACTTAACCGTCTACTCAATATTTCAGGTGGAGGGCTACACAGAGGGATTCTGACAGGGTTAACTTGTGCCATTAATCTGGTACCATGTATTAAGCACTGATTCATTTCATGAAGTCACAGTAGACAACATTCTAGAATGCTCTCTGAACAGGTTACCAAATCATCATCCCACTTGGTTAATGACTTTGCACATATTTCAGGAAGACAATAGAATTTTTGTAAATTACACTCTAGTAGTCCCATGGGGGGGGGCAATTCTATCAGCATCTGCATCCTTTTTTAAACAAAACTTTCTGTTACATTTGAGGAAGTGCCAATCTTCCAAAGATTAACTTCCTCTTATGCCCTAGATCTAAGTACCATAGGTATCTTTTCTTCTTGAAAGACATAATCTTTTTATTTTTTTATTTTTGATTTTATTTTTATTTTTTTAAAGATTTTATTTATTTATTAACAGAGAGAGAGAGAGATCACAAGTAGGCAGAAAGGCAGGTAGAAGGGGAGGGGAAAGCAGGCTCCCTGCTGAGCAGAGAGCCCGATGTGGGGCTCAATCCCAGGACCCTGGGATCATGACCTGAGCTGAAGGCAGAGGCTTAACCCACTGAGTCACCCAGGTGCCCCTATTTTTTTTTTTAAAGATATTATTTCCTTATTTGACAGAGAGAGACACAGCAAGAGAGGGAACGCAGGCAGGGGGAGTGGGAGAGGGAGAAGCAGGCTTCTGGCTGAGTAGGGAGCCCAATGTGGGGCTGGATCCCAGGACCCTGGGCTCATGACCTGAGCTGAAGGCAGACGCTTAATGACTGAGCACCCAGGTGCCCCAAGATACAATCTTTTTAGATGAACTCTTTTTTCTTTATCCCATGTTTCTCTCTACCTAAGATCACTGTTAGGAAGTATTCAAGGCCCTGATATCCAGTGCTGTAACCAGGATCCACATGTGGTTACAGAACACTTGAAATGTGGCTAGTATGAATTTAAATGTACAGAAGTGTAAAATATACAACAGATTTCAAAGACCTTTTACCAAATTAAAAAAAAAAAAGGTAAAATAGTAATCATTATTTTCTATTGTTTATATTTTAAAGTGATATTGTTAATATATTGAATTAGTAAGATTAATATTAAAATTAACTTCATCAGTTTATTTTACTTTTTTAATGTGCCTACTTCAGTGGTTGAAATTATACATGTGCCTTTCTCTTTTCTTTTCCCTTTAGGTCATAGACTTTGTTTTGTTTTGCTTTGCTTTGCTTTGCTTTTGGTAGAGAATATCCTCCAGTAGCTTCCTACAAGAACTTTCATTATAAATTTTCTGAGTCATTTTATGTCTAACCATGTGTGTACATAATGGTTTTGTCTTAGTTTCTATTTCCCTCCTTACATAAAAAAAATTCTCCAAAAGATACTTTCTGCGCCCTTGCCTTCAAAATCAGTCTGCATGCTAAGGACTTCCAAAGTTAAGTCTTTAGGCCATAATTCAACAAAAATTTGAGACAATTCAATGGGTGTGATGCATAAACAATGAGTTCTGTTATGCTGAAAAGAAATTAAATTAAAAAAATGAAGTCTTAAAAATAAAAAATAAAAAAATGAGACAATTATATCATGCTTCTTATTGAACATATTTACTTGAAAGATATTTCATGGACATCTTAAATATAACTATAATCTTTCTATATATACACACACAAATATACATATATACACACAAAAATACACAAATAATATACACACAAACCCACTTATATAAACAAACAGACTTGTTTGCCTTGCCTTGAGTGTTTTTACTCTTAGTAAATGATAGCATGCAATACTTAAAGTTTCTCAAGTTAGAAACCTAAGATATTTCTTTAATGCCTTTCTTCAATCTATCTGCAAGTCCTAGTTTTTTCTGCCTCAAGATGTTTTTCTAACCTGACCATTCATTTCCATTTTTGATGGAATCACTTTGTCCAAGCCTCCACAATTGTATTCTAGGCCTATTTCCAAATTGGGTTTCAGGTTTTTACTCTTGTTCTCTACCAATCCATTCTCTATAGCTGGAAGAGAAAAGAGATAATTTAAAACATAAACTTATGCTGAAAATCTTCACCCTCACTCAAAATTAAGTACAAACTCATGAACATGACTTATGAGATTTCTCATGTTGTGATACCATTCAGCCTCTCCAATCTTCTCTCATGCCACTTTCTACCTTGCGCACTCTGCTTTAGCTCATTCTGGAAATCAGTCAGCCCCTGGTCTCTTCTCAAAATTACCAAAGCTTTCCTGCTTCTGGGTTTTTACCATGTTGTTCTCCAGAATCTTCTCTAACTTTTGCATGACTGGCTCCTTTCCAACATTGAGGTTTCACTTGGACACATCCCTTTGTTGACTACCCAGTCTAAAATAGCCCCCACTACTGCACACTATTTCTTTATTTTCTATCACAGAGATGTTTTTCATTTATAATACTTCTCAAAAATTATTTTATTATATTTTATTTTCTTGTCCATTATATGACTCTTTATCTGCATAATGTTAGCTCTAAAATGGCAAAGACCATAACTATCTTGTAGACCACTGTCTCCTGGTCCATGTGCAATGTCTGGCATATGAAAGGTACTCGATAAATATAGAGTGAATAAATAAACAGATGATTTTTTGCTCCTAGGAGATTATTTCATCACATAAATTTAAGCTTTAGAATTACTGGCTCAATATATCAGGTGTCATCATATTTTAAAGTTTCTCTTGGACAGGAGGAAACATGGAGGAGGTAAGAAGTTTGCATTTATCATTAGTATATTCAAAGAAGCATGAGTATATAAGTAGTCTAGAATATCAAGAGTTATTTTTTTTTTAAATTATGGAAATACAGGTTTTTTTTTCCAAAATGGAACCACAAATCTAACATCATTGGCAATTATCATTTAATCCTCAGGCCATAACATGACAGATGTGCAGGAGACTGACAGTATCCTGCTGTAACCTGTCCCTGTATCACTATGGACACTTCTCATACTATGATCATCAGTCATTTACTTCTGCATTCCTTCTTACCCAACCATTTAAAAAAAATTAAAAACTCTAAGAAACAATGAAAATAAAATAAGAGATGCTTTTTAATTAGAGAACTGAATGCTTGTTATTCAAGTACTCTTCAGAGATTCAATTTTGAGAAATGAATAACCCAACCTGAAGAATTTGGCTAGATAGGAGAAAAAGAGAAGAAAAATGAGTCTTTGGTGGCATATGAAAGCTGTATGTCATAGCTTCAACTTACATCAAAGACAAGAAAGTGATTAATCAAGAGTAAGTTATAGAAATAAAAAGGATGTGTGCTCAACTTATATAAATGTCAGTTTTGCTTGATGGCACTGTCCATTAAGAAACAGAAATTTGGAATTTGAAATACTATATTAAAATTCTGTATAATAGGTCTATTTTTATATAAAAATTTCAACCAGTCAGTTTTATTCAGAAGTTGAACTTTTCTGCAACTAATTTAAAGGAATCGTTGATCTCAATGAATTGCTAAAGCATTAGTACAGCTATTGTTAAAATGGGCAAAATGTCTTCAAACTACAGAACTTGCTGTTCGAGCCTAATTCTGAGCTCTTTTAAAAATGTTCTTTCTTCCTTGTAAGTCGAAACTTGAATGGAGGTGGGAGGAGAAAGACATGCCAGGAATTAAGATTCTGATTTTGCAAATTCCTTTAAGAATTGTGATTTGGTTCTACAGAAAATCAGCACAAACGAAGTAATTTCTTTAAAATAAAAGTTATATGGTTGCAATTTGCATTCCATTAATCTGGTCTTTGAAACTTTCCTTTCTCCCCTCTTTCTAAACTGTCATATCATACTATCATGTTAGAAAAATGTTATTTCTTGCTAAGTATTGCAGAACTTTAGAAGTAAAAGGGAAATTAGAGCTACTCTAGTCAAACACTCTCATGTTCCAAACGTGAATGTAGAGGCCAGGGAGTGTACAGGGGCAGCAAGGATCACACTCAGACAATGATGGTGCCAGTTCTAATCAGGGATTATATCTGGAAGTGACTTCTGGGGTCATAAAGGTGTCATTAATGAGTTCAGTGGGAAGGACTTGAGACAATAGGTACTGTTTTAGCCAACAAAACCACATGCCCATATCTGAGTTGACCAGTGAGCAAATATATTCCATGCATAAGAAGTCAAGTTCCCAACTTTAAGACCTGTGATGGTGATACGCCCTATTGACTATCCATTATATCTCTTTTGGTATTTATGCTAAAAAATAATTGGAAGAGGTTCTATGTTGGGATGTCTGGGTGGTGCAGTAAATTAAGCATCTGCCTTCAGCTCAGGTCATGATCCCAGGGTCCTGGAATCAAGTTCCACAATGGGCTCCTTGCTCAATGGGGAGCCTGCTTCTTCTCCCTCTGCCTGCTGCTCCCTCTGCTTGTGCGCTCTTTCTCTCTGACAAATAAATAAATAAAGTCTTAAAAAAAAAGAGGTTCTGCATAAAACTGTTATCAAATTGTTTATTTAAAGGCCTTTTATGCCAACTCACTTTGGCTCAGCAAAATATAGACCTAAATCTTGGACTGAAAGAAGCAGCTTAATGACATTAGTGAAAACACATTTTAATTTGGTTTGGGAACTTATTTTTTTAGCAAGGTTTTTTTTTTCTTTTTATTATAAACATTATTATTTAAAAGTAAGTATATTTGAATTTGAGTGAGTTCTATATGTTATGCAACAGAATATTTTTTTAATGTTTTTGAAAATATTCTCAAATCTGAAGTATTTCTCTTTGCTCTCAAGATTACTCTGCCTATCATTTCAAACCGTAATTCGGTTCTAAGAAAACTATTTTTAGTACGTCCCATTTACTGGTCTCTCCTTCAGTCTGATCAATCTCTTTATTGCACCACCCTCCCATAGGTTTGTGATCAATCCTGAGCCATCCTTTGCACTATTCCTCCAGCTTGGAAAATTATGTTGGCTGTCACCTCAAAGCCTGCTTCTTCAGAAGGCTCATCATATCACCTGTTCCTTGCCAAAATCCTCACTGCTCTCTGGGTGACATCCCCATACTGACCTCCCTAGAAGGGCCTTTACATCTATCAATAGCATGCCTGTGATTTTTTGTTGGAAGGATGCCTGAAGACAGGAAACATGCCTTCTATTGCCTGTACATTTTCCATATCACCTAGTCTATGTTTAGGTACTTCATCCAAATTTGAGACAGAAAACTAATGAATTTTTAAAATAAAAAATCTTAAGGGCTTAGAAGATTCTGAGCAGAAACACAGACAACCTCATTCTTTTTAGAGCCTAAAAAGCAGTGAAGACTTAGTAGGCAGGGAAACTGGCTCAAGTGGAAGCTACTGAGTGAACCCTTGGGATAAGGATCCAGTCTCTTGTGTGCTAGACCAACGCTCACCTCACTATTTACTCTCTTACTCGCAATACCCAGAGATCATTAGGAACAGAAGAAAGAGTAACGTGCCTTGAAGAGTTGACACACATTCTTGTCTGGATGCAAGACACCCAGGCTACGCATCCAGAATGTCAGCTCTTAGTTCGTTCAAAACAATACCACCTGAAATAAAGCAACAGGCGGCGAGAAAAGCTGTCAAGTCCCAATTTGCAGTTTCTAGTAAAGATCACAGCAAAAAATAGACTCCAGATTCAACTTGTCTTTATTTCAACTTCTCCAGGGCTCAGCACTACCTAACTGCTGGAATTCCACACAAGCACACTGACCAGCGTTATGCTTGCTTCTCCTCCTTCCTGGTTACCCAATTAGTTCCTTGTTAACCACACACCTGCAGTGTCTTTCCCCTCAGGCTCTGCTCCTCTCTGTGTAGCTTGTAACCCCTTCTGTACACATTGTTTAAAACACTATTAAGGTGCCCCCATGGATGCCTGACAGAATCATTGGTGCCCCCTTGGTTGCCAAAGTAATTAGCTTACAGGGACATCTCATCTAATATAACTGCAAAATCAGGAATAGATCAAACTCCCCTGCCTGTGCAAGCTGCTGGGGCACTGGGAATGCAAACGCTATTCGTCCAGGTAATCAGGTAGCATGGCAACACAGACAATGTCAGAAGCAAGATATCCAGAGATTTCAGTCAAAGGAGTGATTGGAACACCGTTGTCTTTATCAAACCTTTCTGAGCTCCAGAAAGAAAATCCCCTGGGAAGCCAAAAGGAGAATGATGAGTCAAGGAAAAATGTCTTGGTGTTATGCTGAAGACTTTTTCACAGCTGCTTGTGCCTGAGTGAACTGCCAAACTTGGAAAGGACGCGTGCTTTTAAATGAGGAATGTGCGAGACTGCGCTCCAAGAAAGTGAAGGGAACGGGGTGTATGGAAGATAGCCACATCTAGGAGTGCTAGATGTCAAACCAAATGTCTTCTCACAGGCAGAACCTGACTTACAAATCAGAATTACTTAGGATTAAAGCTCTTTTTCAGATCTTCCAAAAAATAAGATGACATTAGGTAACTCTTCAAAGGAAAACCACAAGCCCAAAATAGTGTCACTTAGGCCAAGTCCCCAAACCACAGCTTAATACCTAATCTAATTGCAATTTCAACCTCCCTCAGAAATGCAATCTTAACTAGTCAGGAATTTTCCTGATCAACTCCAGAGTCTGCCACAGGGGTCTTCTCCATCCCCCAAAGGAAGATGAGGAAATCCAGAAATCTGTATGAGAAGATTTCCCCCTGCTATGTCCCCTAAGGGCAAGCAACAATGACTGGAAAAATCTTTATTTTATTTATTTATTTATTTATTTATTTTTGCTAATAAATTTTTCTAGGCCCACCTCTCTTCCTACAAAACCTTTCATTTTGTACCACTCAGAGGACAGGACACTGCCCTCGTGAATCCATTAATAAAGGCAATTAGATGTCCTAACTTACTGGGATGACTTTTCTTTCTTAACATAACCTTCCTTAGTAACACATTCCATGATCTGAAAAATCTTCATTTCCAAGAAGTATATCTCTTTCCATCTTCATTATTAAAGAAGAAAAACAGATTCAAACTCTAAAGGGCAAAATAATCAGACTTAAAAACAACAACAACAACAACAACAATGACAACCTGCAGCCTACTGGAGACCAAAAAATTATAAGAATAAGCCTGGTTAATCAGACAACAAAGAGGAATAAAAGGTATCCAAATTGGCAAGGAAGAAGTCAAACTCTCTCTCTTCGCAGATGACATGATTCTTTATATGGAAAACCCCAAAGACTCCACCCCCAAACTACTAGAACTCATATAGCAATTCAGTAACGTGGCAGGATACAAAGTCAATGTACAGAAATCAGTGGCTTTCTTATACACTAACAATGAAAATACAGAAAGGGAAATTAGAGAATCGATTCCATTTACTATAGCACCAAGAACCATAAGATACCTGGGAATAAACCTAACCAAAGAGGTAAAGGACCTGTACTCGAGGAACTACAGAACACTCATGAAAGAAATTGAAGAAGACACAAAAAGATGGAAGACTGTTCCATGCTCTTGGATTGGAAGAATAAACATTGTTAAAATGTCTATACTGCCTAGAGCAATCTATACTTTTAATGCCATTCCGATCAAAACTCCACTGATATTTTTCAAAGAGCTGGAGCAAATAATCCTAAAATTTGTATGGAATCAGAAGAGACCCCGAATTGCTAAGGAAATGTTGAAAAACAAAAACAAAACTGGCGGCATCACGTTACCCGATTTCAAGCTTTACTACAAAGCTGTGATCACCAAGACAGCGTGGTACTGGCATAAAAACAGACACATAGACCAGTGGAACAGAGTGGAGAGCCCAGATATGGACCCTCAACTCTATGGTGAAATAATCTGCGACAAAACAGGAAAAAATATTCAATGGAAAAAAGACAGTCTCTTCAATAAATGGTGCTGGGAAAACTGGACAGTGATATGTAGAAGAATGAAACTTGACCATTCTCTAACACCGTACACAGAGATAAACTCGAAATGTATAAAAGACCTCAACGTGAGACAGGAATCTATCAGAATCCTAGAGGAGAACATAGGCAGTAACCTCTTCGATATCAGCCACAGCAACTTCTTTCAAGATATGTCTCCAAAGGCCAAGGAAACAAAAGCGAAAATGAACTTTTGGGACTTCATCAAGATCAAAAGCTTCTGCACAGCAAAGGAAACAGTCAACAAAACAAAGAGGCAACCCACGGAATGGGAGAAGATATTTGCAAATGACAGTACAGACAAAAGGTTGATATCCAGGATCTATAAAGAACTCCTCAAACTCAACACACACAAAACAGATAATCATATCAAAAAATGGGCAGAAGATATGAACAGACACTTCTCCAACGAAGACATACAAATGGCTATCAGACACATGAAAAAATGTTCATCATCACTAGCCATCAGGGAGATTCAAATTAAAACCACATTGAGATACCACCTGACACCAGTTAGAATGGCCAAAATTAGCAAGACAGGAAACAACGTGTGCTGGAGAGGATGTGGAGAAAGGGGAACCCTCTTCCACTGTTGGTGGGAATGCAAGTTAGTGCAGCCACTTTGGAGAACAGTGTGGAGATTCCTGAAGAAATTAAGAATAGAGCTTCCCTATGACCCTGCAATTGCACTGCTGGGTATTTACCCCAAAGATACAGATGGAGTGAAAAGAAGGGCCATCTGTACCCCAATGTTTATTGCAGCAATGGCTACGGTCGCCAAACTGTGGAAAGAACCAAGATGCCCTTCAACGGATGAATGGATAAGGAAGATGTGGTCCATATACACAATGGAGTATTATGCCTCCATCAGAAAGGATGAATACCTAACTTTTGTAGCAACATGGACGGGACTGGAAGAAATTATGCTGAGCGAAATAAGTCAAGCAGAGAGAGTCAAGTATCATATGGTCTCACTTATTTGTGGAGCATAACAAATAACATGGAGGACATGGGGAGATGGAGAGGAGAGGGAGTTGAGCGAAACTGGAAGGGGAGATGAACATGAGAGACTATGGACTCCGAAAAACAACCAGAGGGTTTTGAAGGGGCGGGGGGGTGGGAGGTTGAGAAACCAGGTGGTGGGTAATAGGGAGGGCACGTACTGCATGGAGCACTGGGTGTGATGCCAAAACAATGAACACTGTTATGCTGTAAATAAACAAATTAAAAAAAAAAAAAAAAGAATAAGCCTGGTTATTTTAAATAAGAAAAACCTACAAATATAATTTCAGAGTCTTGTAGCAATTATAATCAAAGGGAATGGAAAAGAGAATTGCTAGAAAGCAAATGCAGAAATCTCATCAGATCTCAAACAGGAAGAAAAAGTGGATTGTGAAAATCATAGCTCAAGGGTGTGGCATTGATAACTAATAAAATCATTGAATTATTAAATAATTGATTTGTTCATATTCAATAAGGGGAAAGTGATACGTGCAATGTGTTTTCACTAAAAAATAACTCTTTTTTTTTTTTGTAATCCTGTTATCAGGCTGGAAAATCAGAAGTTTCAATAACAATATTGCTGGATTTCAACAAAAGTTTTCTCTTTTTATTTTTAAAGATTTTATTTTTAAGTAATCCTACACCCAATGGGGGGCTCGAACTCACAACCCTGAAATCAAGAGTCACATGCTCTGCCGATCAAGCCAGCCAGGTGCCCCAGTTTTTCTCTTTTTAAGATGATGGGGGGAAATGATAAAATGTCAGTCATATGTGTAATTTAAGAAACAAAACAAAGAATCATAGGGGAAAAAAGAGAGAGGCAACAAAGAAACAGACTCTTAATTTCAGAGAACCAACTGATGGTTACCAGAGCGTAGGTGGGTAGGAGGATGGGTTAAATAGTTGAAGGGGATGAAGGAGGGAACTTGTGATGAGTGGTGTTGTGTGGAAGTGCTGAGTCACTAAACTACACATCTGAAAATGCATTACACCGTCTGTTAACTAACTGGAATTGCAAAACTTTAATTTAAAAAAAAGAAAGCGAAGAAGGGAGAAAAATGAACATGTACTGAACATTTGAATAAAGCCAATGCTGGTTAAACCTGGCTTCTTAAAAGGATGAATGTCAATCCAGAGAGAATACTTAAGGCTGTGTTACCTTTTTCCTCACCTAGGTGTCAAGGGCCTGCTGTGTGCTAAAATTTAAGGAAACAGCAGTGAGCAAGATCAAGATGGGCAAAGAGAGACTCTCCCTTGCCTTCACAGAGCTGATGTAAGTTTGACTTTTTTCATTAAAAAGTGGGTGGAAAAATAGAAGGTTATTATCAAAGCCTTAAGACTTTACAAAGTCAGATGTAGAACCAAATCATCCTATCAGAGACTTCAGATTAAAAAGGTTAGGCTGGAAGGAAGCATCACACCTGAGAGCAAAATAGTTAATCGGGATAAATGTAAATTTGAAATCTATTTAAAACTGAACTCAGCAGATGTCTCTTGAGGTCTTGAAATTTTGGGTGACTCCAAGATTAGAGGAGGTTAGAATGTGATTTAACTTTCAAATTAGCTAATCAAACCCTAAATTATATAAATAAAGGTAAAATTCAGTGTCCAAAACAAGGGAAAATGAACTGCATTACTTAGATCAACTTGGAAGTTTTCATTTTGTTTAAAGCACCACAGATTTAAAGAAAAATAACAATAATTTAGGGAAGATAAAGCATGGCAGTAAAATGTTTGGAAATCCTGCTATGTAAGAATCTAAAAATTTGGAACATTTAAGTAAGAAAATGCAAAAGAGTAGAGCATGTGCACTAAGAGAGTAATGTAATTGTTTTCATATGTCCTTAGGACAAAACTAGGATTAAGTGATAGAAATTATAAAGACACAAATGGTGCTAATAAGAATATATTTACCAACTACATAAAAGAAGAGAGGGCTGATGTTTAATATGGTGAATACTAAAAATGACCAAGTACACACCGAATGGCAAATTGTGAGGAATATTTTAGAAAGGACTTCTCAATTAGAAAGGATTTCAGTGTAAATGATATCTAAGATCTCGTCTCATTTTCTAAATCTAAATCTATGAGACTATGTAATAGAAATATTTTCTTCTATATATTTGACTTCAGATGAATGTTTCCTCCTGAATTACTATTCTATAACCACAAGAGATGAACGGTTATTAAGTAGGAATGGTTTCTCCAATTTCTCTTGCCTTGATCTATGGATGTTATCATCTTAGAGTTTAAATCCAATAACAAGCAAGCCTAGCATCTCAATCAAGCTACATTTTACCTCATTTATTGTACTTTGCTCAAACAAACTACTAACTTATTTCTCCTATTATGAATCTTGATGTTGCTTTTGTCTCCATTTTTTTTTTTTTTCTAATAACAAAATCATTTCGTTCTAGCTACATTTTGGATTTTTGGTCAATTAAGCTTGTGGTTTCTTTTAATCTTTAATTTACATTATCCTCAGAATCATTCCAAAGATGCCATGGTTTATGATATATTACTGTAGTTCCCAGCAGGTCATGACACAAGTAATTCCCAGCTTTGCTGGTGTCCAAATTCCAGAGATTCTGTACGATTTCTCCAGACGCTGCCTTCCTATCTCTGCTGTGCAATAGCCAACGCTGTATCCTAACTGTGTTGGGTGGAGGGATCTTTCTAGCTTTTCTCTACCCCTGCCCTTTAAAAGTACTTGTTATCTTCAATCCTGCGTTTCTCCAGTCTTGTGAAGTACAAATATGTTTGATTTTCCCTAAATTAATCCCTCAGCGGAACTGCAGGTTTGTTCCTCCCCCATCACTCCGTTCTACTTAGTCAATTACCACTTGTCCATCTGTTTCTCATTTTCTAACATTTTGTTGACATCATTTGTCTGGAGTCATTTCTTATCTTGTTCTTGCTGTCCTCATGGATTTATACCTTTATTTTATTGTGCTGTGATTTTAGAAAGAGACAGATATAAACATTTGGTCTGACAGGTTAAATTAGAAGTCTCATCTTTTTTTTTCATTTGAATGCTTTTGAATTTTTGTTGCTGTTATTAGTTCAACCACATATTGCCTCTTATTATTAAAAAAATGTTAATGTTAAAGCCAAGGAAATAATGGGCAAGTGAATTCAAATTGTAATAACGTGTGTCCCTGTTCAGGTGAAATTATATATGGTAATAGTTCTTTTTTTTATCCATTTTAAAATATTTTCTAGATATTATAATTGTACTATTTCCATTATAATAATATTTAATTAAAATAACCAAAATAATTTTTATTCCATATTTTTCCTTATTGTGCATTTTTAATAATTTGAAGAAAATACTTAACCCAACAAAATTGCCTTGGAGTTTATATTAAAAAAATTTAGAGTGCACATTTAAGTCAAAAGTATTGAGAAGAATGGGTTATAAAATAAAACAACATGAGGATTACAGAATGAAAATTTATTGGGAATAAGGTGCTTAAACCATTTATAGTAGAGTGATTTAAATTTAGGATTTAGGCATTGTGAAGGTCACCTTATTTCTTCTAAGGATTTTTGTAGTGAGCTTTAGATGTAGGACATTGCTGGTAAGATCATGGAGATGCTGAGTGAAAGCCTGGCAAGCTGTGCTCAAATGATTTGGGTTGTGAAGAATTAATATTCACATCTTAACTTTGAGATTTTGGTGGGAGGGTCTCCCTAGAGGAGTTGTGAGCACAGCGCTCCACAAGTGTTTAGATGTTCTCCATCATAATCCCTGGATTTGTCCTTGGTGGGGGCTGAAGGCAGTGGGACCCTAGGGGAGGATTATTGTTGGCATTGTTATTTAAAAACAGAGTAAACAAATAACAAGGAATTCACTATAGAGAATGTACTGCCTTGAGCTTTGAGATAGGGGGATTCAAGTAGATTTTCAAAATTATACTGCTGGTTTTACTAACAGAACAAATGTGGATTTAAAAAAAAATTATACAAACTGCTGAATGGTGTTCTCTAAAGCAGCTCCCCCTCACCCACTACACCCACCCACAGTGAATAACTCAATTCATAGAATAAATTATTGTGACATTTTTATCACTTTTGCCAGTACAAGTGCATTTCATCTTATTTGATCCCATCCATTTTATTCCATTTTATCTCATGACAGGTAGCTCAGATTTTCCTTAATCTAGGTTATTAACCCTTTAGATATATATTTTTAGTATGTATTAGCAATATTTAATACATTTAAATTGGAGATTGAATTTCTGCAACTAAATTCATCTCCTGCTATGAATGTACAGTTATGTCTAAAATAACCGTAAGCTGGGTGTCTGGGTGGCTCAGTCGTTAAGCGTCTGCCTTCAGCTCAGGTCATGATCCCAGAGTCCTGGGATTAGGCCCACATTAGGCTCCCTGCTTGATGGGAAGCCTGCTTCTTCCTCTCCTACTCCCTCCACTTGTGTTCCCTCTCTCTCTGTCTCTGTCTCAATCTGTCAAATAAATAAATAAATAATCTTAAAAAAATAATAAGCAAAATAGCTGCAAGCAAAAAATAAAAATTAAAAAAATTAAATAGCCATAAGCTTTCCTTTCCAACTTTCTCAGAGGTGACTAATATTTCGTTAAGCAGTTTAAAAAAGACATTTGTTGATATTTTGCTGTTGTTTATAATATAAATTTATACTTATGGTAGAATATTTGGAAAATGCAGTTAAGTACATGAAAACAAACATTATCTATAATCTCACTATTTTCAAAAATCCAGTATTACTATATTGGTATAATCTTATTGGCTTTCATTTTCATAAGTAGATAACTTATTATTGCTGATGCTTTATAAATTTATAAATTTAGGCTCATAATCTATGAGCTTTTCTAGCTTGCTTTTTAAAATTATATATGCTGCTCTTTTTTTGTTGTTTGTTTTGTTTTTATTTTAAAGGTTTTATTTATTATTTGACAGAGAGAGACACAGTGAAAGAGGGAACACAAGCAGGGAGGAGTGGGAGAGGGAGAAGCAGGCCTCCTGCTGAGCAGGGAACCTAATGTGGATCTAAATCCCATTATGACCTGGAATTATGACCTGAGCTGAAGACAGACTCTTAAAAGAGACTGAGCCACCCAAGTGCTGTTTTTTTTTTTTTTTTTTTAAGAAAACTGTTTATTATATGGGGAAAGAACATTTTCCTTATCTCAGGCATGGATAGCACAATTTTTATATGTAAGTACATAATTATTTATTATATAAATGGTTCATATTTCATTTTTTAAACTATCTTCCCATTTCTGAGGATTTGGATTGTTTCTGATTAGCAGTGTGTGTGACTATACATTGTAGGGGAGGAAAAATAATTTCCCACCACCCTTCTAGATTCTTGGCTGAGACACCCCCCATAATTTTAAAAAACAAAAATGATTAACAGGAGAAAAAAAAAAGAAAACCAGAAATGTTAATAACATGTTTACTTCCTACATACATAGATACCCAGGAAAAACTGAGTAATTCCCTGAAAAGGCCCAAGACATTACCTTAAATATTTTCAGCTAAAGACAAAAGAAGATACTGGTTGGGGGGGGGGGACAGTTATGGGAGGTTATTAGGCAAAACAAAACAAGAGTAGAGTTAATATGCAGATTCAAGTCCATATCCTCTCCACTGATAGTTGACTGAAATTTAGTCATCCTCCTCTTCCTGGTACAGAGAGGAAAACAAATGGAGATTTCTTTTATAAATGTAAATGTGTCTTACAAAAGGGTAATTTCTACATAGTTTTCAGAGCTTTTCCTATTTCTGCTGTTTCTTTATATATATATATATATATATATATATAATATATGCCTCTTTATATATATATATATATATATATATGTATGTATATATAGAGAGAGGGAGAGATGGAGACAGAGACATAGAGACAGAACCAGAGAAAGGAACAGAGAGATAAAGACCTCAAATAAGATATTTTGTGAAATAAACAAAGACCAATGAGGTCAGTAAAGCAAAAGCTATTTATGCAGAACTTCTGATAGCAAAGGAATCAGCTGCCATCACTTGTGTTTGGCAGAGACTCAAAGGCAAGCAGAGAAATGGAAATGAATCTGAGTGGGTGGAACAAAAAAAGACATAAGGTATGCCCTGATTGGAGGTGTTACCATGAGGAAACTATAGGTGAAGTAACTAGAAGAGGGGCATCTTATGTCATTAGTTAGGAGTACATTTTTTGTCTTTCTCTGTTTGGTCCTAAATTGGAAGTGGAGAAGAAAATTAGGAAAGCTATCCCTTATTAATCAAGCCATTACTGATATTTTGGGCCAACTGTTTTAGAAATTATTATGTGGCTACCTGGATTGTTACTAGAGATAGTAGTCTGACTCCCCGAAATTCTGACTAAGGGTTGGCTTCTGGGCAGGTACTGTAGTTAAAGGTTGGTTTCCTGGATTGCTGCAGACTGTGAATCAGAATTTTATTTTTTTATCTAATCTGGACATTGTTTGTTTGTAAATTCAGTCTCTCAATATACACACACCTTTAAAATACTTCAAATATACCTGGGACATTTACATAAACCATTTACATCCTAGATGACCATAAAATTCTCAATAATTTTTAATTGATATTCTACAGACCTCATCAAGTGATCAATACGCTGTGAAATAGAAATCAACATAAAAACAGTAAAGAAAAAAGGAGAGAAAAAACAAGGAGGAGAAAAAGGAGCAGAAGGAGGCTGTTAGGAAAGGAAACTAGCATCCACACTAACAACCACAAAACTGTCACATCTCTGGAAAGTAATTAACACTCTTCTCAATAGGGTAAAATCAAAATGGAATTCTCAATTATTTAGACAGAATGGAAGTGCCACATATCCACATCCATGGAATCCAGATAAAGTAGTAGTTAGAGGAACTTTTATGCCTTCTCATTTTTTTTTTGGTCTTTTTTTTTTAAGATTTTATTTATTTATTTGACAGATAGAGATCACAAGATAGAGAGGCAGGAAGAGAAGAGAGGAGGAAGCAGGCTCCCTGCTGAGCAGAGAGCCCGATGTGGGGCTTGATCCCAGGAACCTGGGATCATGACCCGAGCCGAAGGCAGAGGCTTTAACCCACTGAGCCACCCAGGTGACCCTGCCTTCTCATGTTTATATTAAAAAATGTTTCAGTGAAAATCTGTGCATGTGATTTTTTTTTTCAAACTTACTCTGATATTTTCAAAGACGTATTGAAGAATATTTATCCAGATTCACCATTTTTTAAAAATTTTGCCATATTTGCTTTATCACTCTCTATTTATGTGCATAAATTTACTTCTACACATTTCAGAGAAAGTTGCAAACATTATGCTTTTGAATCCTAAAATTCTTTAGACTATATTTTCTATAAACAAGGAAATAACTGTAGTGCAGTTTAGTAGGTTAAGGAATTTTAATATTGATAGAAGAATATTATCTAATACATAGCCCATATTCAGACTTCACAGGTGCTCCCAGTAATATGCTAACTTTATCTTTTTGATCCAATAAGATTATGCATCAAATTTTATAATCATGACATGACTCACAAGGCCTCTTAACCTGAAAGTTTGCAAACCTTTTTTTGTCTTTCATGAAATATTCTGAAAAATACAAAAGACTTATTTGTAGACTGGTCCTCCTTGTGTTTCCTCCCAATTAGATTCAGTTTATTCATTCTGGGCAAGAAGACAACATAAGTGATGCTATTTCCTCAGTCCTCCAGAGTGCTGTTGGTTTGTCCCATCCTTAGTAACATGATCTTTGACCATAAGGTGGGTCTACAATGTTTATTTTATTTTAAAGTCGCTGGTTTTCTTTCTAAATGAATGCTTTTGTAAGGAGATACTCTGAGTCTATCTAAATATCCTGTTGTTCATGAAATGTTCACATTTTTTGAAAATTCTCATCTGCATCATATGTCTAGGATGATTACGAAGTGGTGATTTTCTAACTCCATTGTCCCTTCTACACTGATTAGTAGGCATTCCACTGTAAGAAAGTCTTCCTTTCACTACTTTTATTTGTTTATGTGTTCCTTATTAGTAAGGAATCATGGATTTTTTTACTTAACAGATTTACATTTCTGACACAATTTATTTTGTGCCTTCTTAGGGTAACCTTACAAGTAGAGATTCTTGAAGTAAGTACATGAAATTCAGCCAAGTTGCTTCCCAGAAAACCAAGATTTGGAACTCCTTTTACTAGTGTATTAAAAATGCTTACCTCTGCGGCACTTGGGTGGTGCAGTCACTTAAGCATTTGACTCTGAGTTTTGTCTCAGGTCATGACCTCCGGGTTGTAAGATTGGGCACTGCATCAGGTTCCACGCTCAGCATGGAGTCTGCTTAAAGATGCTCTCCCTCTGCCCCTCCCCTCTGCACTCACTCACTGTCTTTCTCTCTCTCAAATAAATAAATGAATCTTAAAATAAAATAAAGTGTTTATCTCACCACAGGCTATACTTTCATGTTTGAGATTCATCAATAATGGGTGAGATATGGAAATTGCTACTTAATTTCACAGTTTGTGTTTACTAAAGATGTTGCAACTTTATTTCATATTCATATAAGTATGCTCAAATGCCTTTTTTTCTTTTGGACTATTGGTGTTTTTCTTACTGATTCTTTAAAGTATATATATTTGACATTCAAATGTCCTTAAAATATCTTTTCTTCCAATCATATTTGTGCTGCCAATATTTGCAAAAGTAACCACAATTCTACCAGCTCAGGAAAGTTCTCTAATCCTCTTTTCCAAAAATTATTGGGAGGTTGGCCAATAATCAACTCACCTGTCTGAAATTCAGGCCCCTAGTATCCCATTTATTGTTTGCCACATGTTGTCTTATGCCGACTGATGCATTTGTAGGACCGTCGCCTGGCTGCTGATTTCTGTTTTACCCCCTGGACACTGTAACTCAAATTAGTTTCAACTCTATGTTCCATAGCCTGAGGATAAGTCTTGTTTCAAGCCCCTTATTCCCTCTAGTTGCAATAGCCTTGGGTTCTGCTTGTGTTGGAGGGAAATTCTGACAAGCAGAAGATACATTTGGAAGAATACAGATTGTGGAGGCCTTTGCATTTCAGCCAAACCTGTGAGTGCTTCATCAAGATTAATGGTTCTTGTTATGGCCTTGGGAGCCCCAAAGACCCTCTCAGGTGATAAAGAAGAACAAAACTATTTTCACATTAAAACTATCTTTCTTTTTTTTTTTTTCACTCTTACTCTCTCATGAGTGCACAGTGGAATTTTCCAGAGGCTACATAATTTCTGATATTGCAACAGAGTGGAGATAGAACCACATATGAGAATCTAACCATCTCTTATTCAATCAGCCACTAAATATTTTTGCAAAAATGTAAAATAATGATACATTTCTCACTAGATTAGTTTATTAATGTAGTAATTTTTCATTAAAGTATGCTATTAACATTAGGATTTACTTGTTTTTTACTTTTTCTGTTAAAAGTATTTAATTTTTTGAGTATAATTTTAAGTATAAAACCCAAATGAACAAAATCAGCCCTGTCATATTTTAAAATAATAAAAAAATCTTACGCTAAAAAGCCATTAGTAACTACATCACACATAAACCCTTAATGATTATTAGAACTCTATGTTGCATGAACTAACTTAAGCCTTTGTCAGGAACCCACTGTCCCTTCTGTTGACATGGCTGCCTCATCTCATCTCTCCTTTACAATAACTTCCTTAGTGATACCATTCCCAGATTTGCTCATCCAAAATTTTATCACTCTCCCATTGTCCTTTTTAGCAGCTTATCTTTTTCCATATAGACCTTGTTAATTTAATAAGCACACTGGGAAGCAAAAGGACTTGAACAAAATAAATTCTTGAGCATGGCTAATACCCTCCATGAGATAATCTGCTACACTGCTCACTTTTCTCTCTCATTTCCCATTGTCTTCACAAACACTGAGGGACACTCATTTTCTTGTCAGTTCTATGAGAGATCCAATTTTCACATTTTAAATAAATTTTTCTATAATAATAGTTATTTTTCATGGAAAAGTTCTAAAATTCTGCCAGAGTCAATACCTTCTGTACAGTCTTTCCAAGTACATTTAAGTACTTTTATACTAGATTGTAAGCATCAAAAGACAGGTAGGAAAAAAAAAAAGATTATATGACATATACTCACACATATACTCACACACACACACACATACACACTATAGCTAGCCCACGAATACACTGATATACACCAAGTTACCTGACCAAATATATTAAATGATGATTTGTGATTATTTATGTACAAAGATCCAAATATTGTCATTGCCTGAACTGTTTTTAGCTGTATCTTTATCACTGTCATCATTCAGCCTTGCCAGTTGATAATTGGTTAATGAAAATTTGTGAGAGGATGAGCCTGGGGTGTTATGGTAAAAAAGAATTACCAGGTGTGTGTGTTTTTTTTTTTTTAAGATTTTACTTACTTATTTGAGAGAGAGTGAGCACAAGCCAGGGAAGGAAGAGAAGAGGGAGAAGTAGATGCCCCACTAAGCAAGGAGCCTAGCAAGGAATTGGGTGCAGGGTTTAATCCCAGGACCCTGGGATCATGACCTGAGCTAAAGGCAGACACTTAACAGACTAAGCCACGTAGGCACCCTGATGTGATACCATTCTTGCTGAATCTTACAGACTTCTGGGATAGTGGAGGGTTTAAATGGAACTTCAAAAGAAGAGTTGGCTTTGTAAATTGAAGAGAGATTGGAAATGCACTCAAGAATTGTTTAAAGGCATGATTAAAGGTGGAGAAATGTCCCTGACTTGTTTGTAGATTACCAAATTAGTCAGTAATTTTATTTATCCAACATAAAAGATTTCAATCATTCAAAAGATTCAAATGCTTAGAATTGTTACACTTCAAAACAACATTGGGCAATCAGAAAAAGTCGATCAACTGTCACCAGAATGGATCACACACAGACCCACTTTGAAGAAGAGAATGTCTGTTTTCTACCCTCTTGGGTGTCCTTCTCAGTTTTCCATTCAAGAAAGAACATACATCCAGGAATATCAGTGCTTTCATGCTACTTGAAGTCATGCTGGTCATGAAGAAAAGGGATTTGACAAACACATTCCCATGGGCACTACATATATATTAAAAATGCTTGAACATATTTGTTAAATTTTATTACAATGAATCTGTTAGGAATGGGGAATAATACATACATTGCTCTCTAATAATTGTCAAGCCCTCTTTTCAGTCCCAGCTATGCCGGATCTGTAACCAGCCCATGACCCATCACTACAAATACATTTGCCACTGGTTCGGTGATTGTGCCACTATGCCAGAATAGGAAGAACTTTTGCATTCCCATGTGCAATACAATTGGCTTTCCCATTCTGAAGTGGAATAAGTTTCCGAGTATGACTGCTTTTGAAGAGCAAAGTTTCTATAAAAGCTGGAAAGAATTTGCTCCTGTTCTGACTGCATTTTTTAATCATCACTGTTTGCCCCTCCAGTGCGTCCACCCATTTCCGAAGCCAGGCTCGTGATTCTGATGCACCATTGTGGCTAAATACAGTATATCATTTCAGCAGGCTCTTCACATTGTGTTATTGTTAATGATGCTTTTTATTTACCAGAACCATAGGCAATATGATATTACTCTCATTCACTGAGCCCAGCAGGAGACTTTTTAAAAGTGTAATGCATTTGCTCTAATGTCTCTGATCAGGTGGATCCGGCCTGGAAAAACTCCAAGTTGGATAATTACATTTTTGCTACCTATAATTTCCACCACCCCTTTGAGAGCTTGTAGCATTCTTCTCCTTTCATACTCCACACGTGTGGTGTTTGCTGAACTCAATTTTAAAAAGAAAAGAAAATCAGCCTGGAGTCTTAATCTCCAGGAGGTGAGGGAAGAACAAAATTGGAGGTTCAGAATGAACACTTCTAAATTTGTGATGTCACTGAAGTTTGATGTTAGTGTTCCTCAACCCTTCAAAATCCGTGTCCTATTTCAGCCCTTTCCCATGCCCCATCTTCTCTCCCTTTGGATAAGCAGTATTCTAATGTTATCATGATGTTTGCAATAATGAAAGGAGGTGATCTAGTAAAATCATTCTTACTGAAATATACATATTATGCTGGATAATGTGTCTAGAGACATCTGAACTTGAAAAAAGATGGCTATTGGAAGGGGTAAAACATAACCTGGAGGGACAGATTTTCAAGGGCAGAATTCTAGCACCCATATCCTATGAGAAAAAAAGATATTCTCAAGTGGTGAATATGACGTAGGAAAGATGTTAGAGTTCAAAGCCAAAGGTCAAGAAGGAATTCTTAAGACATCTTTGGTGCAAAAAGGTGGTTTTATTAAAGCAGAGAGGGACAGGACCTGTGGGCAGAAGAGCTGCACTGGGGTCATGAGGAGTGGCTTAGGGATAGCTGGAAAGGGTTAGGGACAGCATAAGTCTCTAAAGAATTTTGGACACGAGATTTCTAGGACCTTGAGGGGGCTAGCTATTGCTGGGAAAAGGTCATTTATTACTGTCTAATAAAACCTTGGTCATGAGACCCTTCGGATATGTATCAGTGGGTCATATGCTTGGGGGATGATTACCAACATGTACCTTGGGGGATAGAGGTAAAGGAAGTTTCCAAAGGAATTTTTATGTGTTCAAGTAGACTTACAGGATCCTAGGGGTCAGGCTAAGATTAAGATTGCCTTTTGCCCTTAGCAAAGTATTAACATGGAGGCAGCTGAGTTCTTGGAGGAATGTCACTCTGCCTGTTTCAAGGACTTGTTAATGGGCTGTAGATAGTAAGGAAATTTAATAATTTTTCTTCTGCCTTTGTTTCCCACGTCAAGTATAATCCATGCATCTTAAGTTCCCTCCTGTGCCGCCACACAAGAAATGCACTGTTTTTTAACTAAAAAGAAATACTAGAGTCTACATTTTATTGTCTCTAATAGGTTACATTAGCATACAAGGTTCTTTGCACATAAGGTGTGACAGGGTCAAGAAGAATGTTTTTCGTTTTTTTTTTTTAATAGAAGAGGTCCCTGGATTAGTCTTTTTTTTTTTTTTTTAAGAGTAAAATCAGCTGAAGTTAAATGATGAAGGTGACTGAATGACTAAGCTGAGTAATAATATCTGAGTATGAAAAGGTTATGACCTTCAGGTCCATAAAATAGCAAAACTAAATTTTGATTCTGACTGGTCGAATTAGAAGGGTTGCCATGGCAGAGGATCAATCCGTGTATCATAATTACATGAAGGGATGAGCTTAAAGGGAAATGCTTCCTCGAGTGTGTTATGCCCATTTCAGAGGTGTTTCACATTAGTTCTTAATGGACATACACAGCACACTCTTACTTTTTTCGGATGTCTCCCTCCCCTTTGGGGACCCGGATGTTCGAAGCATCTCTACCGTCCATGTTAGCCCACCCAAACAGCTCTTTCAAAGCTCTACCTTAGAGTCACGTGCAGTTCACTGTCAGGGCAATTGCTCAACTGACGAGAGCTGACATCACTGTAATGGAGAAGCCTGGCATGTATTTATGGAACATTAATTCAGTCTATAATATTATAGCTGTCAAAGTCGACTAATGTAGATTTCAATTTATATATTTTCCCTTTTCCTGATAGGCCTTGCATTTGCTGATTCTATTCAGGCTTATGGGGATGTGTGTGTGTGAAAATTTGCTCTATATCACACCAGATCACCTTTGTTTTCTTAATGTTACAGACAGACACATGGCATTTTTATCTAGAAATGGTGTGAGGCAGTGTTGAGCAGAATGGTGGATTCTCCTGTTACACTGGACTCAGAGCAGGATCAAGGTGACTTTTAAGGGATTTGGCTATATACCAATTTATATCTGGAAGTGATGGCCATAGTGGACAGAAACAATTCTGTCTCTGAAGGTCTAGAAGGGGAGCAAATTTTTGGAAGAAGGTGATAATTTAAATTTTAGAGGTGCTGCATTTTAGATGTTGGCAGGACATAAATGGAAATATTCCAAGTGAGCATATTCAATGGGGAGTGATGCTATTTAAGGTAAGAAGAAAGGTGGTATTAGGAGATGCATCCTTTCTTTTGAGTTCCTTTTAAATGCAATCAATGGACCGATGTTTAACTTTTGGGCTTATATTCAAAATCACCAATTCTTTTGCTCATCTAGTTTCATAGCCTCTGCTCACGAGTTTCCCCAGTCCTTGACCCATTTTGGCAGTAAATGTGGCTCGTATTCTCAGCCTGGCATCTTGTGCTTGGAATAGTGGCTTGGGTTAGTATGTCCTTTGAAACTATCATTTCACAACTTAGGGTATTTTCCCACTGTTTTTAGTAAGACAAACATGGTCCTTAAATGACACATCTGAAATCTTTGTTTTGTAGTGTCTTCATGATCCATGACTCTGAGAAATCAGAGTCCTCCTACTGTCTTTTCTAAATCCATTGTTTGATTAAGTGTGTATTTTTTAAAGTACAATTCCCCAGGCTCCCTAATTTTGGCCATTGTTTTCTTTTTCAGAAATCGTATCCACACTTATATAATTGGTTCTAGTAGATTGGCCACTACTAGTAGTTCTACCACTAGTTACTGGTCCTACTAGTCTGCTATCTATTAGAGCAAGGGCTGACAAACTTTATCTAAAAAAGGATAATAAATGTTTTGTGCTTTATGGGATATACATATATAAATTTTGTCACTCCTTCACCCATTCTTCTTCTTCTTTTTTGGGTTTGTTTAATTTACAAGCCTTTGGAGATGCTGAAAATGTTAAAAAAAATAAGTCTTAGCTTGGATCATTCAAAAACCTTACTAATGGTCCCTGTACTAGAGACCAAAGGGAGAAACAAGAATGTATTCTCATTCTGTAAAAAGGTCAAAAAGACTGAGAAGAGATGATGAATCATCACTACTAAAAATTAAGGAGATAAAAGTGGTGATCTTGGGATAAATAATTTCATCAGAACATTACTTTTTGGAGGTGATCACTTTCTAACTTTTCTGTTTTGTAAATGTGACTTTTATCTTCTACTTCAAGTAGAGTCAGTATATCCCTGACCTTCTACAAAGAACTTAAATCAACCCAAGTGTCTGTTATTTTGTTTCAAATCAAGTAGAGAGTGTTTACAGTTTCCCCTTAGAGAATAAATCCATCTTGAGTTGACTTGGAATTGGACTGGACTTCACCAGTAACGTTTGAGTAAGGTCCTGCACTTGATAAGCTGTGTCATGAGATGACCTTTCAAAATGCTTTTTTACCTCTTGATTTCCATTCTTCTCAAATGACTATTTTGGATCCTGAAAGATTTTGTTTTGTCTTCGCAAATTCCTATCAATGGAAAGTACTAACACCATAACTCATGTGTCTGTCCTGGACTTAGTCATATTAGCAAGCAAATCTTTTAAATAAGATATGTAGAAAACACAATGAAGCAAAGTAAAAGAGAAGAGGGGGACAGAATGACAGAAGAGAGAGTGGGAAAAACCACCGCCAACAAAAAATCTCTTACTAATAGTTTGCTTGATTGGGCTCCCTTCAAGAATCTCCATTTATTTTTTCATTTTTAGATTTTATTTATTTATTTGAGAGACAGAGCATGAGTTGGTGGGGGGAGGGAGAAGGAGAAGCAGAGAACCCACCGAGCAGAAAATGTGGGGCTCAATCCCAGAGCCCTGAGATCATGACCTGATTTAAACCAAACACAGATAACTAACCAACTGAGCCACCCTGGCATCCAAGAATCTCCACTTCTTAGTAACAGGATTATTGACTACTAAGTATCATAAATCTATACTGATACCCAGGGAGGTCAAGCCCAGGAGGGACCATGACATTTAAGAGGTACATTTTTGCCTACACAGTACTGAAATAGCTGGGTCAAAGATAATCTAATCTATAGCCAGTCTACTATCTGGGAAATTTCTGCTCTGTTCCAAGAAATTCAGAAAAAAAAAAGAATGATCTGGTAAGAACAATTTTCCTTCCTAGTTTGTAGAATAAGCCAATCCAAAATATACCCCACTCATATCCAGCCAGAGAGATCCATTTTGTTGGCTTGATGAAACATCTCCAAATTAAAAAACAAAAAACAAAAAACCAAAACAAAACAATGAATTAATATAACTGAACTTCAAAGTATGTGATAAAATAATGGTGGCCATCTGTGACTCAAGGGACACTGATTTTTATAATATGGGGTAGGTAATTTGAAAAAACTTCATTTGAGATTTCTGTTACTGTACATTCAGTGTCTCTTTAAGGACTTTCAAGATATTTCTTACCTTTAAAAACTTCAACTAGTGCTACATGGAGTCTCTTAGTTTTCTGGTATTCCTTTGGTGCCTAGCACAGAGTTTCTCCACTCGAGGTATTCAATGGAGATACGTTGATCAAGTGATTAAATTTTATCCCCATGCTACTTTTGAGCCTCATAAATCTCTTCCTTCTCAAATTTGTCACTCCGAATGCATGAGAAAAGGAAAGGACAATGCACCCCTCTATGCCCTGCCTTAGTCACTCATTGTCCTTGCATCAAGTTACAAAGATTTATTTCTTTTAATCAACCTTGATCAAACACTCCCTCGAACCAGTTAACCTTTTAGGTTGTTTTCCCCTTATTTCTGAAAATTTGTCTTCAGCTGTCTTCTTTTAAGGTGTTCAGAAAGAGTCAAAGCAATACAGTAGGATTGTCTAGTAAACAGACCAAAAAAGTGATAACTTCATTAGTATGAATATGAGGAATACTATTTATCCTTCCCCTCCCATACTCTGAACACACACACACACACACACACACACACACAGAGAATTATGAAATTCTGACCAATAGACACATATTCATGCATTTGGAGTGGTAACATCCCAGGCTCTGATCGGGAGATTGGTACCTAAAAAATGTCTTGCCAAACAGGATATTGAGGGCAGAGTTGCTGGAGGAGTTTCGCAGGGGATAGGAAAAAAGACAGGGAGCAGGGATACAGAATAAAGCAAAGTGTTCCTTTTGTTGGTGATCCCAGGCTAAATGTCTATGACAACCTGTTTTTAAATATTAATCACTTAAAATGTGTTGTGGTATTTCTTTACCACAAATGTCATTAAATTTTACATGCTAATCTTTAAATCTTTTTTAATTAACAAAAAATAAAGGCAGTGTGAAGGCCCTAGAGACAAACTTTCTGATTACACAACTATTTTGAGGAAACAGGTGAGTTTTTATTTTTTTCCAAAGGCCCAATAAAATATTTCTGTGGGTTTGTATGGTATTAGGTCACTTTGTTCCATCATTTAAAGCTAATAATTTTAGTTGTCTTTGCTGCCGGTCTAGATTTACCTAATTATCCAGATATTCAAATTCCTATCTATGTTGACAATGTCATCACTCTAAGACATCCCAGGCTAGTTTTTTGTTTGTTTGTTTGTTTCAAGATCATGTGTTTTCTTGGGAATCCTAAACCCTTAGGGAATATAAGAGTGACAGGCAAACCATGGAGCATTTTCTTTCTTAACAACAGTCAAACTCCAAGAAGATGCTCATCAAATAATTGTGAGGCTTGAAAACATTCAAAAGTCATCGTCTCCTGTGATGTGTAGAATAATTAAATGCAACATCAGCATGACATCAGTGGTAGATAATTTCCAGCCGTAAAATGCCATTGTCTCGCATTAACTTGAGGGTTGTTGGAGGTTTTTGTCTCCATTTCACCAGACAGAGTACAAAACATTGTGACATGCTTAATATTTCTTCCGCCAAGATGTCCACTCCGATTCCTCACCCTTTACAGAGTTGTTGATTTCATTCTGCATTTAGCTGCCAAAAAAGCGATTGCGTGTGCAGCACCAGTAACAAAGTGAAAATGAATTATGCATCAGAAGGAACTGCATTTGAGTCAAAAAACTTAGACTTCAGCATCTTCAAATTACAATATGATTTAAGAAGGAATACATTTAAGGAGATAGCAATGGACTGAGGTGAAGGGGTCAGCATTGGCCCGGTTTAATATAATTTAGCTTTCAATTATTTAATTTTTAAAGAGCTACTAAGCACACTGAATCTCTTTAATGGCAATGTCAAAAGTATGGAGACTGGAGGAAAGCCATGAATAATAGTGACAGATTGTTATGCATGGTAATGTTATAGGGCCTGCTGCAAACCAAAGCATTCACCAGAGCAGGGAGAGCAAACAAGGAGCAGCCTGCTATGAAAGCAATGGACAAGGCTCCTTCCCCGAGCAGGAAAGACAGCTGAACTCCACTTCCCATCTAACTGGCTTTGTCAAAAAGGCCATGAAGCCTGTCTGTCCATAAGAATTCTGCACTTCCCTTTTCACAATGGAAACATATAACTGCTCGTTTAAATTGTCCACCTTTAATTTTATGGACAGTAAAATTGACTCAGTAAAATAGCCTCACACATTCTTCACATTCTTTGAGCAACTGGGCAGTGACAAGAACTGGGAGAAGTGCCCCAGGAGACGGGGGCCACAGTTTGCCCCTCCTTCAGGAAATCAGTCATCAGTGGATAAATTTGAATAGAGAAATGTATGTACCAAAATATAGGATAGACAACAAGCATTAAACAATCTGATATAAGTGGAAAGGGTTCATTAATACAGAGGAAGAAAGGTAAGGGTCATGGTAGAATCTGGTAGAAGTAGAATCTGGACAAAGGTTAGGAATTCCCATGTTTATCCATCAAGTGGCCAAGGGTCCCACTCCCCTCAGCCCACATTTCACATTTGCTTTCTTGCAATAAACAAAATAAACAACACTGACCAAAAAGAAACCCTATCCATTAGCCGTGTTTCTCACCCATGGGGTAGTAATTCATTTCTTCTATGGCCACTTCTCACCTGTGTGACACATATATCTCTCAGTCAAATGGTCATTCTGCCACACTTAACAGTTTTTTGAATACTAGAAAGATTAGGGTTCTCATTTCCTTCCATTACCATAACCATTTTTACCCCTCTTCCCCTGTCTTAGAACCATTTGCCTTCCACCAGCACTCTCTTTCTTGGCTTAGTGCCAAGCAACAAAGGCAGTGTCATATGGGGAAAAAAACAAAACGAAACACAAATTAGGAATCAGAAGGGCAGATTTCTGGTCTTGGCTTTACTTGCCTATTTAGACAATGTTGGGACTTTGTTTCTTCAACTTTTAGGTGAACAGATTGGTTAAATCACTGGTTTAAGAATACACACACACACACACACACACACACACACACACACACACACACACGGCTTGAACCTTTAGTGGTAGAGTATTTTTTTCCAAAATAATTTTCTTTCACAAACCCCCAAGTTCTGTGCAGACAGAAACAGAGAAATGCTAGTTGGGGCAGGATGAGGAGCCCATAGCACCCAGCACCCTTCCCTCCCCTAGCGGAGCTTCCTGAGCTCTGCAGAGTCCAGTCTTAAAATTGACATGATAGCAAATTTCTGAAGTTCTTTCAAGTTCTGAATTTCTTGGATTTCCTGTCATTCTGTAAAACATTTTGTTCTACAGTGTTACTATCTTAAAACTCATTCTACTACCATCTGTTCCTTTAAAAAAAAAAAAACAAAACATGGAGAGAAAAAAAGCTAAAACTAAGGGAATACTTAAGGATACAATTTCTGAGAAAGGGAAGCTAATGGTTCCCTATTGCACATCAGAGTGGGCTAAGTTGTTGCCTTGCCTGTACCAGTTAGCAGCTCTATGGAAACTTTAAGCAGAAGAGGAAGATGTGGGTAAAGGATGTGTTCATTTACCATTTCACTGACGGATCAGGGAGAAGGATCTGTCCCACTGGGCAGAGACAAGTACCCAGTCACTGATAGTTTTTGCCCAGTTCCATTTTGTGTACTGTGTCTGAGGAAAGCAGGGCTTTCATGACTACCCAGTCTGTGTATTTCTGTCCTATGGTGAAGATTGCAGGGCATGTGGTTCTGAGAAAACATCTCTGCTTAAATATGAAAATACATAACAGCAAGCTGCCAATGGAACAGTGTGTCAAGTGAGGGAGCCAGGGTTTCCTAGAGCCCAAGCTACATGTGATTTTGAAAATTATAAAAACAAAGTAACTAAAAATGAGCTAAATAAAACTTGGGTGGAGATAATTCTTGCTTGATAGATACCTACAGAAAAAACAAGTATTTTTCTGACAAAATATTCAGGGTACTTAACAGCTGTATGAGAGCAGGTCCCATTCTTTGATTAGCCACGTTCTAGGGAGGTTTTTAATATTTTTCAAATGGGAAAATATAAGTATTAAAGAAAAATTACACTCAATCTATTCAATCTTTAAAAGCCTAAAATGGAGACTTTAAAAAATAGACAACAAACAGGTTTGATGGAGGGACGTGGGTGGGGGATGGGTAGACAGGTGACTGATATTAAGAGGCCATTTGTGATGAGCACTGGGTGTTGTATGTAAGTGATGAACCACCAAATTCTACTCCTGAAACCAGTATCACACTATATGTTAACTAACTCAAATTTAAATAAAAAATTGAAAAGGAAAATAAGACCCTAAAATACATGGATTAAGAGAGAATGAGAAAAGAATATTCTGTTTTAGAAAAACAATATTAGAAAAGAAATGGGGCTGAAAACAAAACTAAGTATTTTATCTCCAAGAAAGATGGAGATATGCTGATTTCAAGGTTTGCAGTTTGGGGTTTAACTTTCAATACTTTCTGTTTCTTATCATCACATCGTCCCTTCTCTCCAATCTATAGCATAACCCTTTCCTTCTTGGGGAAAAAAGAAAGAAAGATAATATGAGCAGGACTATTCTGTCACAAGCCAGTGACACCACTCTGATGCCCTGGGATCCACGTTCGCACAGATCTAAGGCCCCGGAAAAAACTAGAAGATTTATTTTTCAACGAACAAGCAAATCATTAACTAACTGCTAAAATGTTAACTAGTGATAGTGTAATATCTTGCCCTTCCCTCTTTAGAGAGTAAGTGAAAAACCAAAGTTAATTATGACTGAGTAAAAGAAAAACTATCATTGGGTAAATAAAGAGAAATATAAGAATCCTACCTTATCTGTATTTCACTTACCACAATTTCAGTTACCCAAGCTCCGATGTGTTCCAGAAGCAGACAACCTCCTGACATAACAGTAAAAGGTCAATATTAGCCTCCTAACACCATGTCACAATGCCTACGTCATTCACCTCACTTTATCTCATTACAAAAGCATTTTGTCGTCTCACATCATGACAAGGAAAAGAAGGGTCAGTAATAACATATAACAGATAATGTATAAAGTATTTTGAGAGAGAGAAAGAGAGAGAGACCATACTTAACTTTTATTAAAGTATATCTTAAAATTGGTCTATTTATTACTGTTATTGTTAATCTCTTACTGTACCTAATTTCTAAATTAAACTTGGTTATAGGTAATTATATATAGGAAAAAAGCACAGTATATCTAGGGTCCAGTACTATCTGTGGTTTAAGAAATCCACTGGAGGGTCTTGGAAAGTATCTCCCATAGAAAACTGGGGGTTGCTGTATATATGTTTGTAGTGATGTGTATGAGGCAGTGAGACAGAGAATGAGTTCATCATAATCAACTAATTAATTCTTAGAATTCAATATAATCTGTCCAAGGTAGCTTCAATCAGAGTTTAGGGGTATTCTGGGATCTTCACTGGCTTGATAGGATCTAACATTATCCATGATTCTCATGAATGCCACACTGCTTTCTCTATTAAACACAGCAACCAACTCTTCATAATCATGACAGTCATCTGATTGATCTTGACGTGTGGGAGAGATGCCACTATTCACACTGAGTGATTATCATGTAATACAAAAGCCAGAAGAATATATGGCAGAATATCAAATGACCAATCTGATTTCTCTGGTCTCTCTTTGCAACACATTTCCCACTCCTTGGACTAGGACCAAAGAAGAGGTTATGAAAGAGAAGAAATCCATCTTGTTCTGCTTTCTTTCATTTTTATATAAACCTTGTTCAGAGAGTTTTGTTGTGTTTTGGGGCATGGATGGAGATGCCCCTTCCCAAATCACGTTGACATTCAGCCTGACAGGGAGATAACACCTAATTAGTCCCAAGAATCTACTTGTTGGAGAAAACGTCGTTGTTTCAAAGAGTCACAATGACAGAAAGACAGTTTCTTGGTAGTTATAAAATTCCTAAACATGACCACATAATTTAGGAAGGGGTTGTGTCATCACACTCAAAACAGGAAGTCTATCCTGAAGCATAAATCTATTTTTGCTTCTAAATTTGCCTCTAAATTTGGTAGTCCACTGTAAAACCAACCAAAACATTTGTTTGATTTTTGTGATGTTGGTTGTCTTTTTCTTGTGACAATATAAACGTAGGATGTTACATCACTAAAGGACATTAATGTAAATTTTTTTTAATTAAAGATTTAAAAGAACAGATCTTCAAGAAACTATAGAATTTTCTAAACAAAGTCAAATGTCATTTCTTCTAAGAAAACAAGAGGAGAGACAGTAATATGAGTGGAGGAGCTCTTCCTAAGGTCACAAGAGCTTTTGGGTAAAACATGCAGCCCTTCCCTTGTCAAGTGGTTGTTGTCATTGTTGCTGTTTTCCTCCTGTTTTCTGGAAATTCCCCATGAAGAGATTTATTCATATTGTCACAAACTTCCAAAGTTGCGTCTCCATTTCATATTCAAAATCTCACCTCCTCAGATGAAGGACTGGTTTCTATTCCACAACACCTCATTTTCCATAAAACACATGGAGCAAATTCACCTATATGTATGGTGCATTTCACACGCAAATCTACCTAGTCACAGAGGCATGGACACTGATTATACAGGAGACACTAGTCATGAAGACTTTTAAAGTTACTGAGGCAAACGATAGATATCCTTGCCAGTGTCCTAAGGATGTCAGAGGTAATGTCTGTCACTGTGATACTCTGGTAGTGGGATGGGCCATAGGTGCCAAAGCCCTGGAGTCCAAACTCTGGAAATGGATTACCATGAAATGGCAACATTGAACAGTAAAAAGTTTTGTTCTTTTCGGTCCTTGGGAAATAGATGGGGGTCTGCAGGGGGTGTGTGACAATTGTACCTTTTCTCTTTGGCTCTAACTTTCTAGGGCTTGTTTTATTAGCATATATTTTTTTAAAGTGCCTTGAATGTAGATGGCTCCTTCCTGCTGAGCTAGTCAAAGTGCTTTACATACATTATCTCTTATTTGTCCTCCTCTAATCCTTAGTGTTTGATAGGTGTCAAAGGAATCAAAGGAAGGTCCTTTTTTTTTTTTTTTTTAATTTGAGGGGGAAATCAGGGTTACAAGATTGAAAGTACAGAAGAACAAATTTCCAAAATGGGATCCAGCTTTGGAATTCCCTTATAACACAGGAAAAAAAAGAAAAATACCTTCTTGGATTATTACTGTTCACCAGAAGCCCACTATCCTTTCTTTCCTAAACCTAAAAAGGCTACACTTCTCATTTTTCTTGTTGTGACTTCAACCTTGTGGAGTGTCCTGGCTTATGAAAATCAGAAAAAGTGGGTACTGTGGAGTGGAGACATCCCTGCCCTGAGAGAAAACACACACACACACACATGCACAAACACATGTGTGCGTGCACTCACACATGCACACATACACATGCATAGGATATCTGCGTGAAAGAGAAATACAAAGTCATGAAGGTATGGGGTTATTTGTTGCATCAGTATAAACATAGCCTATTCTCACTAATACATCTTGTTTGGGTAATACTTAAACACAACAAAATGATAACAATCTGCTACTTAAAATTTCATTGGAATCACAGTGTATACAAATGGACAAAAATGAACATTCCCATCAGGCAAATAAGTTAATTCCTATAATGTAGATTTCTACAAATCAATGAAGTAAGTATATGTTGCTACAGGGTATTATTCCTTGTACTTTTCTATATTAAAAGTAATAAATTGTACTGATTTTTCTTAATGTGAAAATAATGCATGTAAATTAAAAATAATTATGGACTACAAGAAAGCACAAAGAGGAAAATAAAAATAATCTATTCTGCATCCAGAGATAACCATTGTTATTATTTGGAGGCATTTTATGATAGTTGTTAGCAACATGAACATTGGTGGTTGTTACACCTCATTCTGGTTCCTGTAACAAAGACTACACAGCTGAAAAGCAGAAAAGAAAGCTACCTACCTGACTTCTAGCTGGCTTGAACACTACCTAGCTGTGAGACTTTGGCGAACTTTTTAATAGGTGCTAACTCCCTTTCTTTGTTGGCATTTCTATCTCACAATTCTGTCCCTTTCCATGAGATTCCAATTCCATAACCTTTGTTTCAGCTTTTATTTGGCTCAGAGTCAATTCACTAAAAACAGTTAGCTAGAAGCTGATTCATCAAAAATGATCAATTTCCCAGATGACCATTTCACCAAATCTGTAGCAGATTCAAAATAAATCTTTAAGAATTTTACTAGTTACATTCAATAATAGATAGTCATAAGAGTATATTTTGTTATCGGTAACAAAAATGTTGGTGGGGCTCCTGGGTGACTCAGTGGGTTAAAACCTCTGCCTTCAGCTTAGGTCATGATCCCAGGGTCCTGGAATCGAGCCCCGCATTGGGCTCCCTGCTCCACAGAGAGCCTGCTTCCTCCTCTTTCTGCCTGCCTCTCTGCCTACTTGTGATCTCTGTTTGTCAAATAAATAAATAAAATCTTTTAAAAAGATGTTGGCATTTTGTTTTGTTTTGTTTTCCTTTTACTGTGTTGCTTACACTAGTATCTGCCTAGTCTTTTTTTTTTTTTTTTTTTTAAAGATTTTATTTATTTGACAGAGAGAGAGATCACAAGTAGGCAGAGAGGCAGGCAGAGAGAGAGGAGGAAGCAGGCTCCCCGTTGAGCAGAGAGCCCGATGCGGGACTCGATCCCAGGACCCTGAGATCATGACCTGAGCCGAAAGCAGCGGCTTAACCCACTGAGCCACCCAGGTGCCCCAAGAATTTTCCTGATTATTTCTTTCAAGTACTTTTGAAATTAAAGATAATTAAATTTGACATTTAATTTAAAGTAAAATAAATTTTAAATTTAATATAATTAAATTCAGTTACAATTTTAAGCTTAAATTTATATTCACATAATTTAAAATTCAGTTGTTTCAGTTCTTTTAAATTTAAGGAAAATTTTAGTTTATCTGTGCATCAACATTAATTTTATTTTATTTTAATCCAATATTTAAATGTAATTTAGTATTAATTTGGTCATTAGAAATATAACATCCAGGCTAATAGACTGTTTTAGGAATTAGAGAATAAAACCTAAAAATATTTAAAAATTTCAAAAGCAATTTAAAAATTCCCAAAGCTATTAAAAATTTCCAAATCTATTCAAACCTTCTCAAAACAAAAGGAAATAGCTAAGACAATCCACGTGAAATGTGAAAATCTTAATTAAGAAAATATTTTCTGTTTTTCAAGGTGACCTGTTAAAAGATAAGTTGAAGCATATTACCAATTTTAAGAGTTTATCTGAGCAAAAATCAGTCATACTGCACCAAATTGGAAGTGGTTAGGGGTGCTCCACTGACAGGAGCTCAGGCAAAGATATTTAGACTTACAGAAAAGGCAGAAGGAAAGTAAGAAAATTGTTGACTGGGGGCGCCTGGGTGGCTCAGTGGGTTAAGCCGCTGCCTTCGGCTCAGGTCATGATCTCAGGTCCTGGGATCGAGTCCCGCATCGGGCTCTCTGCTCAGCAGGGAGCCTGCTTCCCTCTCTCTCTCTCTCTACCTCCCTCTCTATCTACCTGTGATCTCTCTCTGTCAAATAAATAGATAAAATCTTTAAAAAAAAAAAAAAGAAAGAAAATTGTTGACTGGCTACAGCTTAAAGCCTAGTTGGCTATTTGCGATTCGCTGTCCTCAGCATTTTGATTTTGTAACCTTAAGACATGTACAGACTTAGATTTTGTTTTGCCTACATAGGCTGCAAGGACATTAGAGTAACTTCAGTCTAATGGCCTCCATGTTTAATCAACTTAACAAAGCTGATCTGTTTTATATTTTTTATGGTATGTAAGTTTATTTCACTACTTTGTTAACGTATCAACTTTAGTTAGTATTCAGAAAAAAATGGATTTAGTTATTATAAATCTAAGTTGAAATTCCTATTGAAACTTCTGGAAACAACAAATGAAACCATTAGCACAGTATATACTGGGTTAATGGACTCTTCATTAGTTTCTTAGCTAGACACCCTTACTCAACACCCTTTATTTATTTATTTATTTATTTATTTTAAAGATCTTATTTATCCATTTGACAGACAGAGATCACAGTAGGCAGAGAGGCAGGCAGAGACAGAGTGAAGAAAGCAGGCTCCCTGCTGAGCAGAGAGCAGGATGCCGATGAGAGGCTTGATCCCAGGACCCTGGGATCATGACCTGAATTGAAGGCAGAGGCTTTAACCCACTGAGCCACCCAGATGCCCCAGTCAACACCCTTTAAAACCAAAATATACCAAGTGACCAACCATCAAACAAAATAAAAATAACAATAGCACAATTAGTGAAACTAAATCAGATTGTTTTCAATTCTTACCTAATATAACACAATATGCAACAAAATGTTTTGGACAATTGTGATATAATCTGTTACTTAATTATACAGAACTGCTTCCTCATCTAAAATGGCTTGCCTCATGTATATGTTGTTCTTACCTGGTTTTGAGAGTTTATTCATCACATTTATTCAACAGATTTTTGTGTAAGACCCTTCTGTATCAGCTATAGTTCCTGGTGGTTGGAGACATGAACTCTGTTTACCAGGGGCTTGTCGGCAATTGTGGAGACAATGAACAAAGAACAAAATTGCTATACAGTGGAGTTAACTCCAAGAGTTAGCTAAGAGAGGGATCTAGAATGTGGCTTGCTGATTTTCACAATAGTTCTCACATCATTTTATTTCTGAGATTCAGGTAGATAATTACAATTTTCAAATGGGCAACAAATTTTTAAATCCACTTAAGCAAGAATTTTAAGTTTTATATCAGTAAGTGTGTGTGTGTGTGTATTTTTTTTTTCCTTTTTCCTTGAGACCAGTATCATTTTCACACTGTGTCTCCCATCTCCATGATACATTCACGTAAATTCATTCCAGGGTAAAGTGTTCTTTTGAAATAAAGTAAAACAAAGAGGGACGCCTGGGTGGCTCAGTCAGTTAACCATCTGCCTTTGGCTGAGGTCATGATTTCAGAGGCCTGGGATCCAGTTCCAAATAGGGCTCCTTGCTCAGTTGGGAACCTGATTCTCCCTTTCCTTCTCCCTCTGCTACGCCCCCCGCTTGTGTTCTCTCTCTTGCTGTCTCACTCTGTCTGTGAAATAAATAAAATCTCAACAAAACAGAACAAAACAAAAAAACAAAGAGAAAATGGATTTGGCTTTAGGAGTTGTGTTTACAAAGGAAATTCTTCAAGATAGGATGTATTATATATATCGTGGAATAACTTGCATACATTTATGGTAAATTATCCTTATTCTGTGTTTTGACTTTGTGGTTTTCTAAAATTTTTTATTTTTCTTTCATATTCATTATTATATGTATAATTATAGTATAATAAATGAATATAGAGGTGTGCCAGATCCTCTTCCAGGACCCAAATCTCATTTTCCTTGCTCTAGAAGCATTTTCTTCTCTCAAGTTGCCCTATGATGAAGGAGTCTATGGCCCAAGGTTAACACTGCTCCATAGGGTCAGCACATACCCAATGACTATTCAGTGTTAGAGTACAAAGGTCTGTCTGTGCACCTTGAGTCAAGACACCTCTGAAGAACCATCTCAGTTCCAGAAGTCTCCATGAGCTTAGCTAAAGGCTCTGTTGAAATTGCATCAGAGTCTTACTTCTCCTTCAGCTCAACTCTGCTTCCCTCACTCCCTTAGAATTTTTGTTCCTAAAGATGCTGTGCAATAAACCTTCTGTAAACAAATTTCTGGCTTAAGAGTCTATTCCCTGATAACTACCTGTGATAAAACAGCATTATTTACATAATCTGCATATAGGCTGTTGCAGCAAATAGCATTTAAACTCCCCAATTAGAATTAAGAATGTCCCTTTTGCTAAAAGTACTATGATAATTTTGGATTAATTCAATAAAAATATCCTTCATTTCCAAATCCTGCCAAGCTCACACATACTCTAAATTGTGAGAGGGCGGACTATGTTTGGATTTTGATTCCCAATTCCTCATCACTAGATGAATGAGTAAATGAATGTATAATGACTGAAGGGAGAGAATGACCTATATCATCCAGATCCAAGACCCTGTCAAATACTGCCACTGGTTTTGGAACTGCTCAGCTGTCTTCTGAGAGTTTGGACCTAGATTTGGGCATCCTCTTCAAGAAGGGCAATCAGAGAGATTCCAGAATAGGAGAAAGATGATTCAGGTTACGGAGGGCCAACCAGCCAATCTCACATATATAAAAGACTTAAAGAAGTTGGAGCACCTGGGTGGCTCAGTGGGTTAAAGCCTCTGCCTTCGGCTCAGGTCATGATCCCGGAGTCCTGGGATCCAGTCCTGCATTGGGCTATCTGCTCAGCAGGGATCTTGCTTCCTCCTCTCTCTCTCTGCCTGCCTCTCTGCCTACTTGTGATCTCTGTCTGTCAAATAAATAAAATCTTTAAAAAAAAAAAAATTTAAAGAAGTAGATTTAAGACTAAGAATCTGAAGTCACACTGGACATAACAGAGATACGAAGAATGAAAATGATAAACCTACAGCTCCTGCTCATTAGCGGCCTAGCTGTCTCAAGAATTAGAAAAATATATCCTATGAGGTTTTGAATGAACAGGAAAAACTGGAGTGAGAGTCACCAGAAGCTGGGGATACTGTGGAAGAGATCCATGCACTGTGTTCAGATTCAAACAGCTGACAGCCAAGGACTTGTCCTGCTCTGATTTGCAACACTGTAGAGTTAGACAAAGAAGGGTCTCCATTTGAAGTTCACATCAAACAACATGGCAATCTACACAGAAAGAGAAACATGTGCACCAAACATATTCATGTGAAGTAAATAGATAAATCTGTATACTAGTTTGATCACTGTAGATACGGATACAGATGCTGCTGTATGATAAGACCACACCAGGCTTTAGTTCATTTCTTTTCATGTTTTAGAGAAATACACTGTATGCACGCAGGACAATGTATTTACCATTTTCTTTCTGGAAAAGCCAATACTTTTTGTTATTAGTACACACGGTGTTGCTTTGTATATTTCTGTGCATGTCCCTAAGAGCACATGTGTAAGACTTTCTGTAGGATACATAACCAGGAATGGCATGTCTTAAAGTGTGAATATCATCTTTTTTAGTAGGAAATTCCAAATTATTTGCCAAAGTCCTTTTATCAATATTCACTTCCACCAGCAATATGTAAAAACCAGTTGCCTCCAAGCAGCATCAGCACTTGCCTGCCTTCTGATTTTCGACCAGTGTGCTGGGCCTATAACACACGTCCATAAAGATTTTACATTTCACTGTGCTGATTGTTGACAAATTGAGGGTCTTTTCATGGGATTATGTAACATCTCTCCTTCTTCTGAGAAATGCCAATTAGTTGGTCGTAGTCTGTGTGTGTGTTGCAAAAATCTTCTCTAAATAAACCAAACCAAACCAAAACAAAACAAAAACCAAAACCAACACCAAAACCCTAAAACCATCTTCTTGTTAAGAGGAGTTCTTTTTTTTTAAGATTTTATTCATTTATTTGAGAGAGAGCATGAGAGGGGAGAGGGTCAGAGGGAGAAGCAGACTCCCCGCCAAGCAGGGAGCCCAATGCAGGACTCAGTCCCGAGACTCCAGGATTGTGACCCGAGCTGAAGGCAGTTGATTAATAACTAGCTGAGCCACCCAGGTGCCCTAACAGGGGTTCTTTATATATTCTAGATCTAATCTTCATTAGTTGTGTGTGTATAAAATATCTTCCTCCAATTTGCAGTATGTTTTTATTTGCTTAATAACCTTTTGGAGAAATTGAATTGTTAATTTTAGTATATTCATATTTATTTATCTTTTGTGGGCTGCAATTGTTAAGTCTTGTTTAAGAAATTATATTTTTATGTCAAGGGCTTCAAAACATCCTTTTATATTATTTTCTTATTCTGTCTTTATTAATTTAGACATTTATGTTTAAATTTTTAACCTAACTCAATGATTCCTATTAATAGTGTGAGATGGAGAGTCAAATACATTTTTATGGACAAGTGATTGTTGTCAAAAATTTATCGAAGATGTTTTTTACTCCACTACCCAGCAATGTACCTGGTCATTAACCAACTTCCCCCTAGACCTACGTGTGTTTCTAACTTTGCAGTGTTTTTTCTTCTTCATTATTTCATCTACATTTCCCCCTAAATGAATTACTTTAACTTTACAATAATTCTTGATATTTGGTAATGTCTTAACCATTCTTGATGTCTGGAATGTACTGTCTATGGTTCATTTTTCTACTTTGTTCTTGCATACATGTTTTAGAATTAACTTATCATTTAAAAAAAAAAAGTCCTGTTAGGATTTTTATTGTAATTTTGTTGAAGTTATAATATATTTGAAGGAAATAACATTTTTTTCAACATTGCATCTTCTAATCTGTAAGCATTGCAACATGACTCCATTTATTTAAATATTTTCTAATGTCTTCTAATAAAGGTCTATACCTTTTTTTTTTTCTCATTTAAGGGGCTTACAAAGTCTGTAGTCTTTAAAAGAATCACAGTTATGTTCAATTTCTGGTGGTATAGTGTGCTTTTAAATTTTTTACTTTTTAATATACTTATTTTACCAAAATGCAATTTATTGCATATATTTATTTTATATCCAGCAATTTCCTAAATTATCTCATTGATATTTTTCACAGCCAAATGTCCTTAGAAATGGTAATCTGGGCATTTTAAAGGAAAGTTTAAAAGCCTATGAAATGGAGGCAAAAAGAAAAAAGCTTGAAGATACATAAGTGCTCCAGCCAACATCATTCCAGTGATGGGAAAAATTTACAATAAAATCCTTATGAATGGATTTTTACAAATCCAGCTTTTGTGTTTTTCACTGGAATATGTCTACTGCTAAGAAATTGTGTTCTGCCTTATTCAGATACCAGTTTCTTTTCTTGCTGGAATGATGCTTTGGGGTTTATGATAGATAGAAAAGTAAAATCTAACACCTTTCCCCCCACATCCATCCCTACTTCAAAAGAAACTGCTCTGTTTGATCCTCTTCCTCAAGTTCCTATTGACAGGACATCAATCATTTTATTTGTATACCACTTTTCACAGCACTGAAAGTGCTTCACAGAACTAGTAACATCCCAACAAATTATTTGTTCAAAAGGCAAGCTTATCAAGCCTGCACTGCTTACCTTTCTGTGTGCAGAGCTGTATTGGCTGAATGTGAAATAAGGGTGGAATCTGGTGCCCATGTCACTAGACAAACAGAAGTGCTGTGGATCTCTGCAGTGGTCTCTTGGAAATGCAGGCTGCAGGCTCCTGGGGGTCTAAGAGGCCATATGTACCTGCAAGTAAGAGCACATGCCAGTTTCTCCAATGGCCTTTCATAGATAACACACTGTCAGGAGACCCCCTGGGGATGAAAATTATCACATAGTCTTAACCATTGCAGGGGTTGCACTTGGTAACCAGGTTTGTGGTTGAGTTAATTTTAGATAAAACTGGACACAAATGTCATTAGAAAAACATATAATCATGCTTTTTAAAACCATTCTTCAACATGGCTCTTCTGCTCTGGTCAGGTTTATCTTTTCACTCTCTCTATAGGTATTTTATCTTCTTTCCTCTTCTCCTCTACCCATGAGACCATTCTTCCCAATTATTATTAGCATACTTAGTCTGTCTTTCCAGTAATCAGATTACGCAGCATGATTCCTCTCTCTAATTCAAATAATCCAAACTAAATTTATGTTTCCCTTATATTTTTTCTTCAAAAGTACTTTAGGGATAAATTAATATTTACATGTGTACCTATGCTGTGGTCTGAGTTTCAATACTGGGCCAGAATAACATGATCATGTGAATTTCTATTTGAGTTCCACAGGCCAGCTGTGTAATCATGGTGGAATAAAAGTAGCATCACACACACACACACACACACACACACTCTTAATAATGTATATGTGAAGTTATTGTATTATTGTTTATATTTGCTTTGGAAAATTCCCTTGTTTTGTATGCTTAAGTTCTTCTGATTAAATACTTGAAAGCAGAGAATGTGTATCTTTGTTCCGTAATTTTTCCTGGAGACATAATAAAAGTATAAATACAGGCAGATATATATGTAACCATTTTGGAGTGACTGAAACTACTAAGTATGTTAATTTTGGTTTGTAAGTTCCAAATAGTAAAGGAGAGAAGCAATTTTAAGCTTGTGTATGCTTGTGTAGAATATATGTAATGTGTATACATTTATCGTTATTTGGCAAATGATTATAAATACCTATGTGCATACGTAAATTGATAACAATCTGTATGATTATTTTATAATAATCAAGAAATTAGGCACTTATACTATAAAAACATTATTTCTATAAAAGTTATACATAGATTTTGTCTCATAATAATATAAAGCTAATTACAAGATTAAGAATTTATCTCAATAGCTATTAAGAGGAAAAACACATGTATAATTTATATTTGATTTCAGTGGGATTACTCTTTAGGAAAACAAAATCCAATGGTTTTCACTAAAGAAACATGCTATGGTCTGGAAAAAATATATTTATAGTATCTAACTTGTGCAAATATTTTCCTTTCAACAAATTCTTCTATTAGCACGTACATTTATAGTCATAAAACAACCTTTAAGCCACACTTTACTAAGCCCTAAAGCAGACAAAAATCAAATGCAGATGTGGAATGGGAGCCAAACAGATGCTGAAAAACCCTGTCAATATCCTAAAGGAATCCATTCTCTATCAGAAAGAAACTTAATTTCTACTATAAAGAATTTGATTATGTATTGTTATACAAAATGTGATTAATGTTTTGTGGTGATTAATCAACTGCAAAATATATAATTATGCCATCTGTATTTTTCCAGCTTCTTGGCACTTCAAAATTCTGCAGGGGAGTTGGGAAGTGGGGGTATTGAGAACTTTGGTATTTGGAGAGCTTTAAAGCCACAGGAGACTAGTCTGGGGAACAGAATAACTTACAGGCCTGGTGCTTATTGTAATGGAAAAGGACTAAGATAGTAAACAAAGAGACCCCCAAGGCCTACTGGTTCCCTGCTGAATAGAAGACTGATAAGAGAGGCCACAGTCTCCTAGACACAGCAAGAATTAGCTCCCCCAGACAAATTGCCATTTGCTCTTCACTCCAAGAGCAGGTTACAGACTTCACCTTGACTAGTGGGTGTAATGGCTTCAGTGCCAGGCAAGGGATTTATCATTTATTTCAGTACATCCATAAAGTAAATATTTTTGCATTTCTATTCCACTACGATCCAAGATGTAAGACTGTGATTAACGTTTATGCCACGACCCATATTCATGTCTTCCTAAAAAAATGAAAACTGTTAGAGTTGTATTTACACAAGTGTCCCAGTTGGAAAAAGTTTCAATATAGTTGAGAGTTGCTTATTAAGTTGAATTCTGCAGAATACCTAGGGTTTTAATATATTATTTTGACCTAGATAATGCTAGATAATATGCTTCATTGATTTTTTTTTTCATTTTACTATTGCTTTGGGGGGAGCATTATGTAGAAAAAGCTGAAAATGAGTTCTGCTTCAAATTCCCAATGGTTTTTAGTAGGAAGAATAGCATTCTACTCATGTGCTAAAGGATAGTCCAGGGAGATGGAGTGATTTTCTTAAAGCATGCTTCCTTAAACCTGGATATACATCAGAATCACAGGTAATTCATTTTTTTAAATGCAAAGTCTGGGCACACATGCAAAATTCTGCATTAATTGTTCTGGGGTAGAATCTAAATACTGGTGTTTTTAGAAGCTTCCATATAATTTTCATGTAATGTTCATTCAGGATCGATATCCAATAAGCCAGTAGTTCTTCAAGTATGGGCCTCCTACCACCAGCTCAGCATCACCCAGAAGTTCATTAAAAATGTAAATTTTCAGGGGCGCCTGGGTGGCTCAGTGGGTTAAGGCCTCTGCTTTCAGCTCAGGTCATGATCCCAGGGTCCTGGGATTGAGCCCCATATCGGGCTCCCTGCTCGGCGGGGAGCCTGCTTCCCCCTCTCTCTCTACCTGCCTCTCTGCCTACTTGTGATCTCTCTCTGTCAAATAAATAAATAAAATCTTTTAAAAAAATCTTTAAAAAATGTAAATTTAAAAAAAAAAAGTGAACTATCAAGCTCCCTAGAGTCCCACTGAATCTGAAACTCTGGGCATGAGATCCAGTGGTCTATAATGTGTGAGTGAGTGAGTGACCTACAGGTAACTTTATTACACAATGATTTTTTCTCAAATTTTAGCCTGCACTGGAATCCAAATTTCTGATACAGATGTGGGGTTAGGCTGAAGAATTTGTATTTCTAACTGGTTTCCATGTGATGTTGATACTGCTGGTTCTCGTCCCATAATTTGGGTCTCCGGGGTTAAAGTGTTGCAGCCAGTGTAAACTGAGACTAACAAGATGATATATCAATAGATGTTTTAGATATGTTCTGTATGATCCTTCTTAATCTAAGAATTGCTCCATTTTAAAAGATAGCTATTGTAAAACCTTTAGTTTCAAATTCCAGCAGGTGATACTCACATTCTCTCTCCAGCTTCTAGAACCAAAGCTATGTGTGTTTGTAGGAAACCATCCATCTTGTTCATTACTGAGTGTAAATTGAGCACAGGTTAGTTCTCAATAAACATTGATGGGTTGAAAGAGAAAATGAATGGATATTTTGGTTGAGCTACCAGTAAATTCAGTGAGTAAAAGATTCAACTTACTCTTTTCAGTAGTTGTTTTACTGAATTGACAGGCTGTTTTGAAATAATATTGACTAGATGTATTTTGGTTAAAAGTAGGAATCTGTCCACTTTGGCAACTTGCAACAACCAGATGTCTATTGACTAGATTTTTCAGTTCTGGACCAGTTATCGTAGAGCCTAGCAGACATCCACTGATGCCATCATGACAGTTATTTTCTGTTCATATGGCCCTAATATCCATAAATCTTTAATCCTTTCAGTCACATAATTATGAATCTGCTATCAGCAGCTAACACAGAGCAGTTCACTACTAAAGGAGAAACCATCTCTTCCCTCATTCCTTCATGTGCATATTCTGATAATTAGAACAATATGAATGGAAATATGGAAGACCATCATGATAGTTTAATTGGGCTGGGAAGATTTATTTGTTTGTTTGTTTGTTTCCCAATTTTTAAGACCGTGGGTATGATATACCTATACATTAGCAAAACATGAGAAGTAACAACTGTTTTCAAACACGGTTTGTGGAAGAATAATCCTTCTTTCTCTCCTTTCCAAAGAGAAAAGGAAGAAAATAATTTGAAGAAATAAAGATGTAGAAGAAAAGCGGGGAACTCCTCTGTGGAAAGGCTGACATAGATACAATCTCAAAAATCACTCTTTGTCACTACAGTGCTGTGCCTTGTACCATATCTTGCTTTCAGGGGGATTTGAATGAAAGGTCCAACTAGGGGCCCCTGGGTGGCTCAGTGGGTTAAGCCTCTGCCTTCGGCTCAGGTCGTGATCCCAGTGTCCTGGGATCAAGCCTCACATCAGGCTCTCTGCTCGGCGGGGAGCCTGCTTCCCCCTCTCTCTCTCTGCCTACCTGTGATCTCTCTTTCTCTCTCTCTGTCAAATAAATTAAAAAAAAAAAAAGAAAGGTCCAACTAAACTATCTCATGTAGTTAGATGAGCTCCAACTAAACTATCTTCATGAGAGCAAGAAGTTGATTGTTTAATATATCATCTCCACATGAGTGTAAAAGCAGAGCATATTTAGTGTATGTTACCAAGATCTCGAAAGATATCAGATTCTGTCAAATTTAGCATTTTTCATCAAGGTCTCAACAAAAGACTTTAGAGTTATCAAATCAGTGAGGGAGGTGTGATCTAGACCATGTGCTCAAGTCACCAGTTGGCTACCACAAAAAGAAAAAGAAAAAAAAAAGTCGACAAGAAAGAATGTTACTAAATGTTGATAAACAGCTTAATCACCCATCAGGATGACTCAAAAAGAAAATGTATTATTTATCAGGAATTTGGAGATGACTCTTAAAAGAAGATAGAAAGATGTATTTAGGAGAAAGAGAAAGTAATGAATTCGATGATCAAGGAAAAAATACTTAAAGTTGAAAAAAATAGTAAAATACCATCACACAACCTAAATGCATACTCAATTATCTCGGTGCCTTTATACTAAAATGTATAATACATTGATTTATATATAGTAAACAATTATGAAATATAAGATGACATTTGCTCGAGAATGAAGGCAAATATATATTTAGAAATTTAAAAAGAAACTAAATGAAAAGATATAAAAAGCTTTATCAATCATAAATTGGGATAGACTTGACTTTGTGCATAAATTTCATCACTGATGTTTAGAAATACAACTGTGCAAAGGTCTAGAAAGGATATGACAATCAGGAGTTTTCACACACTGTTGGCATCATGCTTCCAGTTTCCATGACTGGAAAAGTAAATGTCTCTGTAATACCCAAAACATGGAAACATCCATTGGGAGAATTTTAAATTTTCACATACAGAAGGGTACCTAGCTACCTCAGTTGGGAGAGCATGCAACTTTTGTTCTCAGGCTTGTGAGTTCAAGCCCCACACTGGGTGTAGAGATTACTTGAAAAAATAAACAAGATTTTTCACATACTGATAAATGAATGAAAAGGTACTGTATAAATATAGATTTACTTTGAAAATTTTAATGTTGAGGGAAAAAAGAAAGTTGCAGAATGGTAAGAACAGAATGAGAATATGCATGTAAAGTGTAGAGCAAACAATGCATGACTTATGAATACAGGGGGATAGAAGGCCCTCCAGGTAAGGGTGGAGAATATATTGAGAAAGGAATACAAAGGTGATTTCTATAAAAATTGACTTGACAAAAAGTACATGTGATTTAAACATTCAAATTTTTATTTTTAATGTTTAATAATTTCTAGAGGTCCATTAGATCATTTTATTTGGGGAAGAGAATAATGTTTAAGAAGTTGAAGGAACAAAGAAAATGATACCATACAGCTCTGTCTCTGAGTGGAGCAGAAGAGAACATGCTAATTTCATGATTTATTTGGGCCTCTGTGAGCAGTGTACTAAGTTGAATGGACATTATTGGTAACTGATACATACTGTCTTCAAAGAGTTTGCAATTTCAAAGTGCCAACTTATCAAAGAACAGGAAGAGGCTCAAGTTCTAGGTTAAGTTTTCTGTTTCTCATGGCATTTTGTAAATGGCTCTAGTCTCTGTCTGCCATGTTCTCTTTACTACAAGTTTTAATATTATTGTAAAAAAGAAATTCAACTTGAGGAAAGTCAAAGTACATTCACTTTCACATAATGGTTAGATATTGAAGAAATGGCACCAAAAATAATAAGATACTTAGGGATAAGCCTAACCGGAGAGGTGAAAGACTTGTACTCTGAAAACTATAGAACACAGATGAAAGAAATTGGAGATGACACAAAGATATGGAAAGACATTCCATACTCATGGACTGGGAGAACAAATATTGTTAAAATGTCTAAATATTGAAGAAATGCTATTTTTATGTGCTCTGATCATTATAAGCTTCTGTGTGAGAACTAACCACTAATGCTTTGTTATAGAACTTCAACTTTCCAAAATACCATAGCAGGGTAACCAATTAAAGGAGACCATTAAGAAAATATATTGCAATTAAGTTTACATTCAGCAGATAGGGCTTGTTGGTAGATAAGAGGAATCTTTTAAATGTGGGCCATTTATTTATTTTTACATTTTATCACATTGATTATCACAGCATGAGTCATTCTTTTAGATTAAAAACATTGGGAATGTTAAATTTAAAAAATGAAAAAGCCAATATGCACAATTAAACAATTATCACTCTCAACCTAGACTCACAAATGAAAATAAATAGGTAAGACAAGAGCATATAAACACTTAGGGGGTCTCAGTTACACTCACTGCCTCTGTGGCAGCTCCATTAACTTGAAACCTTGGGTTGTTATTAAGAAATTACAGTCTTGCCTCAGGAAGGGATGGAGTTATGCTTGTTCATAAGCCTGGGATATAGCTTCCTCATCACAATGACAGACATTCTCCTTTCACAGGTATAGTATATCCATGTTTTAATGTGTGGCATTTAACAAATGCTCAATCTATTTCCCTTTTCTCAAAATGTGTACTCAAATTCTACTAAAGAGTATGTTTGCAACTTGAAGCAAAGCCCATGGTTCAAATACACAGAATGATAAAGAAAATGTAAAAAAGTAAACAGCAATGGCAACAAGAGCAATTTTACGCAGGTTCAAAAACCAGTTTATATACTTTCATCGACCAGAAATGGCAGAGATGCAGAGAACACTGAGCACAGCTATGGTGTCAGGCCTGTTGGTATCCAAGTCAGCAAACAGATAATGGCAATGCTATTCAGTAACAGATCACCTGCCTAAAGCCACCCACAGCTCAGTGGTCAGAACAGTCTACAATGAAATGGCTTAAGGAAGCAGAAACTTAAGAATCTAGGGAAGAATGAAGACAGGTTCAAAGCTATATGATCATAAAATGCAACAAAGTATAGTTGGCTGGATGACAGGAAGTGCAAAATCCCTTGTAGCTTAGCAGGAAAGAGACCTGACCCACAACTATGAGGACCGAGGTTCAGTGAGCAGGGGGCAAAGCCAAAATCTTGAGACAAAAACAGGTAAGAAAATGGAGGATGAAGTGAAAAATGGGAAACAACACACAACTTCCCACTGAAAATTGGCATTTCCTTCAAAATAGCAAAAGCAAATAAAAGATCAAAGGTTTATAAATTCCTGGGGGGGAAAAAGATTTATCTCGGTTAGCATTAATTTTGTATAAAAGCCTTAGAATAGTTTAAACATGAAAAATTACAATAAAATTTAAACTTCTCTACAAAAAAATAAAGGTATAATAAACAAAGTTAAAGGACAACATATGGCAAGAAAATATTTATAAAGCACTTAGATGACTAATGTTTATTCTAGGGTATATATTAAGGATTAACAGGGGTGCATGGCTGGTTGGGTTAGTAGAGCATGTGACTCTTGAGCTCAGGGTCATAAGTTCAAGCCCAATGCTGAGTGTAGACATTACTTAAAAAATAAAATCTTAAAAAAAAAAAAAAATTACCAAACCAGTAAGGAAGATACAAATAAATCAAAGGTTATGAACATGATACATTAAAGACAAAAAGTGTTCATTAATGATATGAAAAGGTGTTCAACCTAAATCTTATCAGGAAAATGAAATATAAAATATGTTACCTGCATCTGATTGGCAAGATTTAAAATGTCTGCCAATACCTTGTTTTGGGCATAATGTCTCCTTTAGTAGCCTCGTATAAAACTCATAGGTAATATTACCTGCTTGTATATATACTTTGAAAACCCCAATAATATAATATCATAGTATCATAATATATCATAAATAAAATATGAAAGAAGGAATAAAAGAGTAATTTATAATATGATTGTACAGTTTAATACATAAATACTTGAACATAACAGCATAATGTCAGGCATTTGCATCCATAACATGGTGAAAAGGACAACAACGAGTACAAGACAGATCCTGGCATTTTTAGTAGAGAATTTATTGATCATGGGTATTGTTGTCATTAGTAATGTGCTTTGTAAAGCTTTTTAAAGTACTGATTTTTATGCATATCTGTATCTTCCAGCAAAAACAAAAGTATAGGGGCGCCTGGGTGGCTCAGTGGGTTAAAGCCTCTGCCTTCAGCTCAGGTCGTGATCTCAGGGTCCTGGGATCGAGCACCGCATCGGGCACTCTGCTCGGCGGAGAGCCTGTTTCCCCCTCTCTCTCTGCCTGCCTCTCTGCCTACTTGTGATCTCTGTCAAATAAACAAATAAAATATTTAAAAAAACATAAAAGTATATCCTTCTACAGTTTATATAGTGGTTCTAGTCATTAAAAATTCTGTGTAGATTAAAACTAAGCAAAAAATTCTTTGGATTATATGGAAGCTAATTTATAACTTTGATAATTATACACAACTTCGGATTTTTGCTTTGTTTCTTTTGTTCAGCTTTGCTTATCTTCATAAATGTCCAGTTATATTTTCAAAAGTTCTTTGAGGAGAAGGACAATTCTTGTCATGACAGACTGTGACATGAATTGTTAGTCGCTGCACATTCCTGACCCCACCCACTTAACACCAGTAGCACTTTTCAGCCATTATGACAACCCAAAACTTCTCCACAAATTCCAGTGCTTCTCAGCATATGGTGATAACCCCTAGGAAAGCCCTGACTACAGCAAGGGGGACCCTTTCAGTCACTGATTGTGATATAAATCAGTGTAACTTACAAGGGCAGTTTGTTAATTTATAATAAATTTAAAGGCTTCATTCTCTGAGAACAAGCAATTCTACTCACAACCATATACTCCAGAGAAACCACAGTTCATACTTGAGGAAGAATGTACATGAATGATTATTGCAGCACAGAGAAAAACTGAAACGACCTAAATGTGTATAAATAGGAGAAGGGACAAATAAATTGTGACATATTCTTGCAATGGAATACTTGATAGATATACATATAAAATGATGGATGAATTGATAAGTTTTGAAAACATAAAATTGAGAAAAAGTTGTAGAGGGAGCTATACAGTATGATGTCAATTGCATAATTTTAAAAATATGAGACCAACGCTTCACATTGTTCATACATGCATATGTAGTAAAAAACCAGTTCACTCACATCAGTGTTGAGACAGGCTTTTCCTCTAGCAAGGGTGGGAGAGGAATCTAATATGTTACTTTTAGAAACAAAAGTTTCACAGTAGATATGTCAAAATGTTTCTGTTGTTAACCTGATATCTATGAGAGTGTTTCTTCTATTACTCTCTATAATAATGTATAGTTATTTTTTCAACCATACTGTTTTAGTTAGCCAGAACCAGTATCTCTTTCAAGGCAAGTTTTTTTTTGTTGGTAACAGAAAAGATTTTTTTTTCATAAGTCTTTCATCTTACATTTGAAATATTTCCTTACAAATAACTTTTACCACCGGTCTCTTGATAGTCTCAATTCTCCCTGTGTTATGTGAAATCCACACTTTTTGGATAAAACAATGTATCACGCATCCTTTTTTTTTCTCCTTAGCTTCTAGCTGGAATGTGGAGGTAGATTTCATATGAAAATAAACACGTGGAATGTGTGTTCCTGAATAAATGATTTTGCCCTGTGTCAAGAACTTTATTTCAGAGAGTGTTTGTCCTTGAAAAAATTAATCTTTGTTAAAATAGAGGTGTTTTTGCTAATGTCTCAAACTTTAATAAAGGGAAATTGTTTTCTGGATTATCTCTAAGTATTGCAGATTCTGCAACATGCATTAAAGGACAGAATACCTACTTATATTTCTTTTCTCTTATGTCTTTTTTTTTTTTAATGGTAAAGATCTATCCAATAAGAAGTTACAAATAGGATCGTATTTAAAGCTATGCCACAGCTGTTGAAAAATTTTGTTTTACTTTTGAACTTTGTACAGTTGCAGACCAACAGAGACTTGGTGGCAAGCAGCATAAAAGCCATAAGGCAGTGACCTGTCATACTCAAACTTCTGTGTAACGCGGAACTAGTGGAGTAAAAGAGGGTATCTGTGAGTGACGTAGCATCAGGGTGATAAAAACAGATGAGGGTCCATTCATATTATCTTCCTTGTGACTGTGGACTCCAGTTTAATTTAATTTGTATTATATTTATTTTGTGTTCGCAGACACTTAAGATCTCAGCAGGCTAGGTATTTACTCTAAGCAGGGACATGCTAAGAGGTAAAGTCAGATTCTGGAACTTAGAATATGCAAGTCACTTCAGAAGTACCACTTGATACTAATTTAAAATATATGAGGGCACCTGGGTGGCTCAGTGGGTTAAGCCTCTGCCTTCAGCTCAGGTCATGATCTCAGGATCCTGGGATCGAGTCCCACATCATGCTCTCTGCTCAGCGGGGAGCCTGCTTCCTCCTCTCTCTCTGCCTGCCTCTCTGCCTACTTGTGCTCTTTATCTGTCAAATAAATAAAATCTTTAAAAAATAAAAAATTAAAAATATGAGACCAACACTTTACATTGTTCAATATACATGCATATGTAGTAAAAAACCAGTAACTCCTAACCAGTAATTCCTATTGTCACTTAGGTATGATATTTGTTAAAAGTAGGCAATAAATGTTGTTGAATAAATAGATTAATTGAATTTGTCACAGTAGGGCAGCATGCTTCATTTAGCCTGAGAACTGGCTTCCATCAGTAGCATCAGATGTTGTTTTAGAGTTGCAGGAATATCTATCATGGTGACAATTCAGAGATTAACTTTACTTATGAAAAATATGCATTTCTATTAAAGCGCATTATGCACTGTCCTCAATGATTCACCTAAAATTTTATTAAGGTTCTTACATACAGACCCTGTTTTAGTGTGTAAAAAAACTCTGTTAGCCCCAAATTTGCTACTTCGAAAATGTTAAAGAAGGGTTCTCTGGGAAGGGTAGTCCATGACATTGGCATGCCTGTTTTCTTCTCCTACCCTCCCATATAGCAGTTTTAAACGTCAAGTCCTGGTTGTGATTTTCAATCTTCAGTCAATCACTAATTCATTCATCTGGTTAGTCAGTCAGTCAATAAATGTTTATTAAGTACCATTTTGTGCCATGCATCATTACAGGTGCTGGGATAGAGCAGTGACAAAACACAGAAATCTCTGCCTTCACGAAGCTATTCTGAGGGGAAACAGACAAAGTGAAACATCTATCATCTATCTATCTATCTATCTATCATCTATTCATCTAACTATGCCAGATCACCTAAAATGATAAGGAGAAACTAAAGCAGAATTGAAACTAGGCGGTGTGTGGGCTGGAGAGGAAAAGCGATAGTGGTGGTGGCCAGACCACAGTAAGATAGGCTGACCAGGCTTTTCTAACTAGGTGGATGTTTGTGAAGATGGGAAGAAAAGGAGAAAGTCAGACTGTGAGAGGAGCTTTCCAGGTGGCAGGATCAGCACATGCAAAGATCCCAAGGCTGGGGTGTGCCTGGTATGTTCATAGATCCAGGACAATGCCAGGATGAAAATCTCAGTGTTTGCCTGAACTCTGAAGTCAAGTATCTCTCTCTCTCATTCTCTCTCTCTCTCTCTCTCTCTTTTTTTTTTTTTTTTTTTTTTTTTTTGGTCTTATCATCTTGACCATCCTCTCAGCTTTCTTCACCATGATCCTTTCTTGAATTATAAAATCCAGGGCATGAGAATGCATTCAGATTTCCTATGAGGGATAGTAAAACTTGGAATTTAGCTCCTTTCCCTCTGAAGCAGAGTATTTTTCAGCCATCCACCTTCCCAGTTCCCCTCAGCCCACAATTTTATGGCACATATCTTCCTTAAAGTTTTCATGGTTCAAATGTTTTGACCTCTTCAAATTGTGTGTACAACTGTCAATATTGAAGGTAGGGCCATATCTGCATTTAAAAAGGTAACTGAGCCTAAAGGAAAAAGGTGTATCAAAATATCACTTGTTTTATGAAATATATTTTTGATATACCTATTATCAGACTAAGAAAACTGTTTAAATAGAGGGAAAAATAGAATTGCATCAATTAAATATTGGTACGTTATACAGCTAGATTTTTTCTAAAATGCTACTTGACTATCATGTGCAAATAGTTCCTGATTTATATGGATTTGTTTTTCAGCGAGCACAAATGTACCCTATATATATCCCTGGTTTTTAACTATCTTTGAGGTACCAGAAATGTTTTCAAATTTGCTTTACCTTGAACAATGTAAGAAAACTCAAAACCTAATTCTGAACTCATGTCTATAGAGTATTACTTGTTAAGATTTACATGCTCATTCAATTAATTATAAAAGCACTCTCTTATTCTGAGCCATTCATACATTGTTTCAAATTGTCATAATTACTGCAGCTGTGTATCTCCTACTATTAGTTACCTCTCATCTCTTCATTTTTTCCATTTTCAACTGTTTTCCTAAAACATTAACTTTATTTACACTTATATCAGCATAAAATCCCTCTGGTTAGTTCCTATAAACGTCTTATTTTCTTAAATTCACTTTAGTAAGTTACAATTTATATAAAATCTAATAATTTTAATTGCACAGTTCAACGGATTTTACCCATGTAATCGCCACCCAAAAGGGTCTTTCACGCCCCCTCACATCAATCACCATCCACATCTGGCCCCAGCCGACAGCTACTCTGCCTTCTATAATTTCAGATTAAATCTGTCCTTTTGAGAGTTTCACATAAATGGAATGATACGGCCTGTGCTCATTCATGTCTGGATTCTTTGGCATGATTTTAGATTGATCATGTGATTGTCTACCAATAGTTAGTTTCTTTTTACTTCTGGTTGGTATTTCCCTGCATGCTGTATCACAATTTGTTTATTCACTCATCTGTTGGTGCACAGTATTAGGGTTTCCAATTTTTGACTATTATGTATAAAGTTTCTCTAAATAAACATATGCAAGTCTTTGTAAGAACATTTTTTCATTTCTTTTTTACTTAGCAGTATAATTGCTCTACTTCATAAAATTCCACATTCAACATTTTAAGAACGTTAAACTATAAAACTCTTCTAAATGGGTTGAACCATTTTAAATTTTCACTAGGATTATATGAGAGTTTCAGTTACTCTACATCCTCACCAACACTATGTTGAGTGTGAGTGTGTGTGTGTTGGGTGTGTTTTCATTTTACTCATTCTAATGAGTCTGTAGGTCTATCTCTATTGATTTTATTTGCATTTCCCTCAAGGTTAATGTTGGGTATCTTTTCATTTGCTTATTGGCCATTTGTATACCTTTATTTCCAAAGTGTCTTTTTAATTCTTTTCCTCATTTAAAAAATTGGGTTTGTGTCATTAGTATGGGGTTACAGAAGATGTTTTTAATATATTTTCTGGGAATTAGTTCTTTGCCAAGTGTATGAGTTGCACATATTTTCCCCCTGTCTGTGGTTTAACTTTTTATTTTCTTAATAATGTCTTTCAAAAAGCAGAATTTTCTATTTTAATGAAGGTCAATTTATGTTTTTCTTTTATGGTTAGTTCTTTATGAGTTCTATGTTAAGAAATTTTTGCTTTTCACAAAGACACAAGAGTTTTCTCTTATGTTTTCATCTATATATGTATGTATATACATGTATATATATGTGTGTGTATATATAGTCATATATATATAGTCAATGGATTTTCAATAAAGACTATATTTCAAAATATAGTCAATTTGCTTTCCACAAAGACACAAGAGTTTTCTCTTATGTTTTCATCTACAAGTTTTATAATAATAGTTTTTACATTTAGATCTATGATCTATTTTGAGTTAACTTTCATTTATGTGGGGAGCTAAAGAAAGTTTGAGGTTCCTTATTTTTCATATATATATCCAGAAATCCCAGAACCTTTTGCTATAAAGATGTTATCCCTTATTAAATTACATTGGCATTCTTTATTGAAAATCAATTGACTATATATATATGACTATATACACACACACACACACGTATATGTGTGTATAAATTAAATTACATTGGCTTTATTGAAAATCAATTTATTGAAAATCAATTGACTATATATATATGACTATATATACACACACATATATATATATGTATACACACATATATGTGTGTGTGTGTATACATATATATGTGTGTGTATATATAGTCATATATATATAGTCAATTGATTTTCAATAAATTGATTTTCAATAAAGCCAATGTAATTTAATTTATACACACACACACACATATATATAGATATATATATATATATGGGTGCAATTGATTTCTGGACTCTCTATTCTGTTGCCTTGATATATATATATATATGTATATATATATATATATATAACTCTGATAATATTGTCTTTATTCTCAATTTTTTCTCAATTTATAGTAAGTCTTCAAATAAGACAAAATCCCCAACTTTGTTTTTGCTATTTTTAACCATTATCATTTCATATCATATCAAACCATATCATTTCCATATAAATTCTAAAATCAGCTTGTCAATTTCTAAAGAAATCCATTGAATTTTATTTGGGATTACTTTGAATCTATGAATGACTTTAGGCAAAATTTTGAAAGATGCCTAATGATCCATGAAAATGTTATATTGTTATATCTCTCCATTTATGTACATAAGTCTTTGCTTTCTCAGTGTTTTACAGTTGTCAGTGTACACATCTTACAAATACTTTGTTAAATTTATTCTTTTTTTAAGATTTATTTCTTTATTTTAGAGACAGAGCACAAAGGTGAGGGGTTGAAGAATAAGGAGAGAGAGTCCCAAGGGGATTCTGTAGTGGGAGCAGAGCTGAAAGCAGGGCTTGATCTCATGACCTTGAGATCACAGCTGACAGCAAGGGTCAGATTCTCACTTGCACCACCCAGGTGCCACTTGTTAGATTTATTAAGTTTTTTTTTCTTGTAATTTATGTTCAATAATTTATTGAGATTGAAATGCAGCTGATTTCTGTATACTGGTCATAACTGTGCAAAACTCCCTCTAGTAGTATAGAAATTATCTCTCAGCAAAATGGACCAATTTTAGGCATAGTTGATTAGTTATTCTTTCCCCTGGATCACAATCTTGCCTTCTCATTGTTCAAGGTCTGAAACAGAGGTTTTTATATATTTCATCTAGTTTCCTGGTTGTTTACAGTGAAAATGTTAATTCCAGGCTCTGTTGTTCCTTCATAGCCTTAACTGGAAGCCCACAGTGATCTTTGCTTTTCTCTTTTAATTTTTAATATATTTAGTGTTTATGATGTAATTCAAGGAGATTGTATGCCTTCAAATATTAAACTTCTAATCTAAGCAAAGGAAATGATTTTTTCACTTTTTTAAAAACATTTTTATGTTTCTCAGCAGAATTTTAAAATGTGCTTAGTATTTTTACACTTTGTATTTTTAATTTGATACTTGTAAATTGCACTGCTAAGCAATTGTTTGGATAGCATATGTTAATGTTTTTGTACTAATGCATTCTTTTTCTCTTTTAAAGTTTAATTTTTGACATTTCTGTTAGTAGTCAGAGTGAATGTATTAATCAGGATCTATTTTTGTTTATTTTGTTTTGAAGGGTAAGTAGTTCCTTTTTTCCTCCCCTCTTCCCTTCCTTCTTTAAACAATTTTTATATTTTAAATAGCAACAGTTTGTTGAGATTCTTCTTTGATTAATTTTGACCATTTATACTTTATTACAAAATCCTTCATTTTCCTTGTGGATTGTAAAGTTTTGTATAGTGTTGATTGCAATACCCTCTGTACTGAGTTACTGTTCTCTGATTGTTGCCCTATAAGCATATCTAATAGTGTGTATTCACTTTTTGTCTTTTTTCTTCATTAAATTATTTTGTACTTGATGATTTAATTTAAAAATCTTTAAAATTCTTTTAACAGTATTATGTTTTTATTCTGTTTCATTAATTTTGACTTTTTGTTTGTTCTCTTTTTCTCCTTCCCATACATGAAAAAATTATCTTTTCTAAGTTCACAGCCTAATCGATTTATATTCATTAATTCTTTTAGCAATAGTTTAATGTCACTCATTTTCCTCTGGGAAAATTTGCCTTTGATTGTATCTAGTCTTCAGTACCAAACCTTTATGACTATAATCAATTTATTTTTCTTCTTCTCCATCCACCCCATCAGTTTTAGGACACCCAAGTCTGGAGAAAAATCAGAGTCAATCTATTTAAACAGGTTTCACTGCAACATGCCACGTACTGGATTTGAATTTAATTAGTGGCATGAGTCATTTCTCAAACTGGATAAGGCAGGGGAGACAGTGGGCTGAGCATAAAGAAATCACTATCTCCAGTGTTTAATAAGTTGAAAATTAAATGACTGAAAATAATTTTCCTTCCTCATATTTGATAAATTCTAAATGAGCAAGCTGAGAGAAGTTATGTATGTTTTGATGGGCACTAACATTTAGATCTCAGCATCAGGCTTACCAATCATATTTTCTCCAATTGATGCCTTATTGCCTGTCATGGCAACTTAGAACTCAGTATTACTCCTTATAGTCTTACATTGAGGGATGTTCCAGGTATGACCCACCTGTTCTCCTGAACCATGACTAGTTAGCATATCTTAACTTGAACAATGACATGATAAAATTGTAACACATTGAAAAGTAGTGTAAAAATAATGACAGGATAATAGTATCTATTTCAGAAAGAGAAAGAATGGCTTGAGGAAAGGAAACAGTGTGTAGAGGCCTAAAACAGAGTTGCTTGTGCGAGCAGTAAAAAAAGTCATAATGCACATACACATATACACACACACACACACACACAGAAGATGCCATTGTTCATGTTAAGCAACAGTCAAAACATGAATTCTTGTCTACCAGCTTTTTAAACTCTCTTGGAGATAATTAACAAATATAAGTCTCTCTCCAAAGCAACACTCTGTTTGGTCCCTGACCAACAGGTAACTCCATTCCCAAAGATACTGGTCTAATTCCCTCTCCCTGGCAAAAGAGCTCAGGGGAGGAAGTACAGCTCTGTCTCTCTTTTTCAATTACATCTACCTACTCCCAACGGGCTTCACCCAAACAACAAGTCAAAGGATTCTAAACAAGATGTTTTTCTTTTGAACATGTCCAACTTGGCTCAGCCTCCCTGCAGTATAGTTCCAGTATGATTCAATATGATTCTGGAATAAAATCAAATGATGTTTGTTTCCTTTTTTTCATCTATTGTAAGGAAGTTTCTAATCTCACAAAGCAAATTTCTGATTTCTCTGGGATTCACATTAAAAAATCATGTCTACACTTAAAAAGTATAACAGATGAGAGTTTTGCACACTTAAATTCATCCACTAAATTGAAGTAACAGAAAATTGAGATGTTGTATGATGGGACCATCTCTAATTTGTATATATTAGTGAAATAATATTGTCCTTAGTTATTCCATGCTAAGTAGGCTAAATATTTATATTGATCATCGGTGTATGTACCCAGTTATTGAAGGATAATATTAAAACAATGGCCCACTAATAACTATATTTTAAACAATGCATAACATTAAAATTCTCAGTCTCTTCATGTCTTTAGTAACTAAATGATTACTAAAAGATCACAGTTAAAAGAAGGTATAACTTAGGTTACATCACCTCACTATGTGATCCAAAGTCCCAAACTATGTCAACCCATTGCTCAATACTTTATTTTCATTGAGTCAAATGTTAATGCTTATATTACTCTAGCCAGCAAGCCAATGGACTTATCAAGTTGGTTGTGTTACCACTAAAGTCAAATCATGAGGCCAAAAAGAAGAGTTAATTTGGAATTCAGCAGAACACATCAGTATTTTCCATTTTCTTCTTGACTAGAAAATTATAAAAATGCATGCACCAAATATGACACAAATAGAATATCTTATTGAACTGCTAGCAAGATATCAAAGATGTATTTTTCTTTTGCAATCGTATGTTACTACTTAATAAATACTATTTACATAGGCAATAGTTGACTTTTGTGTGCACAAATGTCTCTTGTTCTCTTGTGTACTCATTAGTACTATAATAGGCAAGATATTAAAGTAAAATTATTGTGGATTAAGGAGTATATCTTATAGTGTGCAATATACAGATACAGTTTAACTCACAATGGGTAAGCATGCTACCATTTATAAGTCATCTAACAGTTTCCCCAAGAGATAGTAACTAATTTCTTATATTAAAACTTGGACTTTTAAAGTAAAGAATGTGCTATACAGATGGCTAAGTCCCACACAATTCTTCTTTTCCCCCTAGCTTTATTGACAGATAATTGACATATAAGACTGTATAAGCTTAAGGTGTCAAATGTGATGATTAGATACAAATATATTTTGTAAAATAATTACCACAACAAAGTTAATTAGTACCTCCATCGTCATACAGAATTACTTTGTGTGTGTGTGTGTGTGTGTGTGTGTGTATGATAAGAACATTTAAGATCTACTCTCTTTGCAACTATCAAGTATATAATTCAGTATCATTAACTGTAGTCACCTTGTTATACATTACATACCTGGAATTTATTCATCTTATAACTAGAAGTTTGTACCCTTTGATCAGCATTTCCTCACTTTCTAGCCCATGGTAACCACTTTCTCACTCTCTGTTTCTAGAAGTTCAGCGTTTTAAGATTCTACATGTAAGTAAGATCACACAATGCTTATCTTTCTCTGCTTGACTTATGTCGCTTAACATAACGCCCTCAAGGTCCATGCTTGTTGTCATGAATGGCAGCATTTAGTTCATTTTTGTGGTTGAATAATATTTCCATTGTGAGTGCACACACACACACACACACACACACACAAACACCGTATTTTCTTTATCCATGCATTTTTCAATAGACACTTAGGTTGTTTCTATGTTTTGGCTATTGTAAATAATATTGCAATGAGCATGGGGTGTAGATATCTCAAGGAAGTAGTTTTGTTTCCTTTGAATATATACCCAGAAGCAGGACTGCTGATTGATATGGTAGTTCTACTTTTAATTTTTTGAGGAATCTTCATACTGTCCATAGTGGCTGCACTGATTGACATTCTCATTAGCAACAGTGTAGAAGAATTTGTTTTTCTTTGTCTTTCTGATAATAGACATTATAACATGTGCAAGGTGTTATCTCCTAGTTTTGATTCCCACTTCTCTGATGATTAGTGACGTTAAGCGTCTTTTCATGTACTTGCTGGCCATGTGTGTGTTGAATTTGGCTTTGCTACTGTTTGGTTTAGAATTTCTACATTTATATTCATCAGGAACATTGGCCTGTGGTGTTCTTTTCGTATTGTGTATTATTCTGGCTTTGGTATCACCATAATACTTTCCTTGTACAAGGAGTTTGGGAATGTTCCCTCCTCTCTCAACTTCTGGAAGAGTTTGAAAAGAATTGGAGTTAATTCTTTAAATATTTGGTTGACTTCACCAGTGAAACCATCTGGTCCTGGGCTTTTTTTGTCAGGGGGTTTTTGATTACTGACTCGATCTCCTTACTCATTATTGGTCTGTTAGATGTTCTATGTTCATGATTCAGCCTTGGTAAGTTCTATGTTTCTAGGAATCTATCCATTTTTTTCTAGGTTATACAATTTGAGGGGGCACCTAGTTGTCTATAGTAGCCTGTTATGATGCTTTCTGTGGTATCAGTTGTGGTGTCTTCTCTTTCTTGTGATTTTATTTATTTAATAATCTCTATTTCTTAGTATAGCTATAGTTATGTCAGTTTATCTTTTTAGAAAGCCAGCTTAGTTTAATTTGATCTTTCTCTTTTCTGGTTTCTATTTCTGCTCTGATTTTTATTTCCTTCTTTATGCTTTTTCCCCCTTCACTTACAGATTAGTTGGTTCTTTTATTTATTTTTTTTCCCCTATTTTCTTAATGTGTAAAGTTAGGTTGATTACTTGAAATCTTTCTATTCTCTTAAAGTAAGTATTTATTGCTATAATATTCACTTTTAAAGCTGATTTTACTGCTTCCAATAAGTTTTGGTATGTTTTGTTTCCATTTTTGATTGTCCCAAGATGTTTTTTTAAATTTCCCTTGTTTGGTTATTTCTTCTTTGACTCATTGGTTGTTTAGAAATCTATTTATTTCCACATGTTTTTGCATTTTCCAGTTTTTCTCCTGTTATTAATTTTTAGTTTGTAAGATTTTCTTCCCTTTGATATATTCTATTCTGAGCTCTGGCTTCTGTCACCCAGTCATGTAGTTCACAAACTAAATATTCTAAACTAGACAGGAAAGGAGTAGTTCTCTTTGCCTGCACCCCCACACAGCTGGGGAAGCTCACTTACATGCTCTTTCTCTGTAGGAGAAATTGCAGGCCAAGGAAGTTTCTTTTGGCACTGAGCTGTGCCACCTTGGGTAGTGATGCTATGGGTACAGCAAAATGATTATTCTTGCTGAAATCAATGCATCCATTCTGAAAAACTTTTCCTCCAACTCTGCTGTCACTTATTTACTAGAATCCTGGAATTCTACAGGATACTTCTTGTCTGTGGGTCATTATCAAAATTGGTATGCTTTGGGAGCAAGATGGTAGAAAGCTTTTACTCTGACATGATAAGGATGTCATTCTCTCCCATACAGTGCTGCTTCGTGGCAAAGCTGGATACAGGGGCAAGAGAATATATGACTTATCACTGTGGTAACTTCATGCTGGTAGGACAACAAGCAGTACTTTGCCTACAGCACATCACCCCCCCTCCCCACCCCACCACTCTTTCTCACATAATTTTCAGCAGTGAGAAGACTATAACTTTCTGTTCAGGGACCTGGGATGAACTTTCTCTCAAAGCAAGAAATACATATGGTCTTCTTTAACTCATTCTACCTACAAAATGTTTATAGCTGATATAATGTAGGTTATATTCTTCTAGAAATGTGGAATCTAATAAGTCACAAATCATACCATAAATCAATAACTCAAAAGGATTACTCTCTAGAGCCTGATTTTCAGTCACTGTGATGAGAGGACTATGGAAGATGTCTTTCCAACCTTCTTGGTATATCTGTGATTACATATTATTGGAGGTCCTTATGTTTGTAGATAATGTTGGACCTAACTTCAGTATTTACGATGAGGTTGAGAAAAAAAAATACTTTTTAAAATTTGAAAGCTGAAAGGTATGTTAGAAGTTCATCTTGCTTTTTAAGCTTCTTCCTATGGTCTTGATAAACCTAGAGATATGAGTAACCCCTGATTGCTTTAGAAACAATGTACAAATGATTTTATCTTATATATTAACAAAAATGCAGTATTTCCAGGACATCTGTTGTCTTTTTTTAGTTGTTCCAGAATATATCATTTTTTCAGCTGGTCCACATTACTATCTTAATCATTCAAAGCACTGTTGAGAAGTTTCTGGATCTTCTTGTCAATACACTAAAACTCTTTAGAATGGCTCATTAAATGACACAGTGGTTACTTTTAGGTTAGTCAACATATTTCCTTTACTAGTCTTTGCCTTCAACAGAATGATTCTAAGTCATCAGGTGTAATACTGCAGGAAAAAGGAAATTCAACAGCATGTATTTTCTTATTGCCATTTGTCATCCAATTGTGGGACTGTATTTTAGAGAAGTTAAATCAACTTCATATACTTGCATCAAGACATGAAGTCATGAAAAACTCATTTTTACTAACTGGTATGATTTTACATAGCCTGTTCTTTACAGTCAGCAACTGAGCTGTGCCATTTATGGTTGGAGTTCTAAAATATACACATAGGTAGTCTAGTGTTAATTTGAAGACAAGTGTTTATATATCCAAGCTATTCTATTAATGATTTTAATTATAAAGGGTGAAAAATACATTGTTTAAAAAGATCTTATAAGACTATTTTGTATTAATATCCCAGATCTTCTGTTCTTATATTTAATAATGGAGAAAACTGAAATAAAGTGATGAATCAAAGATAATAAAAAAGTAGCTCATCTGTAACCATAACTCAGGTTTCATTTGTTCAATCCCTATATATTTTCCTGTCAATCATATTCAATTTAACATGACAATATATTTTCTTTCATTGTTCTCTACTTGCCATGATTGAATCATAAATAATAAATCCAGATTTATATTTCCAACTGTAAACTGTGTTTGCATCCCTCATGGAGCCTAGTGTATAGCTCAATAAACCATACACTATTACATATTTGCTGCATGGAATTTTTCTTGAAAAACCTGATTAGTGATTGGAGAGCTAAGTGGGAATCACATAAGAATTCATGCTTCATGGTCTTTCTACTTGCTTTCTAGATACCACGATTGAGATTTGACTCACTGCTCACCTCTAAGGAGCCAGCCACTATCTCTTGACCATTTCTTTTCACCTTATGCACCTAATGATAATTTGTGGTTGTATGAATTCTATGCATTTGGCAGCCTACATGAGTATCTGAGAAACTTTAATACAGCAGTATTGTAATGTCCCACCAACTCTATCTTGACATTTGGAGATATATATATATATATATATATATATATATATATATATATATTTTTTTTTTTTTTTTTTCCCCTAGAACACCAGGGTTACTTTTGTTACAAATCTTAAATCTTATGAGTTTTATAGATTTTGTTATAATGTGAATCCACAGAAATTTGAGGATTAGGAAGTAAAATCATTAGTTATATCTTCACGGATGACTATGGTCACCTAAGAAAACCTTGTAAAGTTGTCATAAAATGATTCCTAAGACATTTTAAAATGACTGCCAGGCAGCAACCCCTTTGGTAGCTAAGGATATAAAACACACTTTGTATAGGGAAGAAGCACCTAAATGACCACACAACAGTGTAGTGCTCCCTGCTAAACTAGAGTAGCACCATTAAAAGTTGCAATAAAGAGGGCAGGTCACTGGCAGACCAAGGATGATGGCAGAGGGATTTAATCAGCCTTTTGCAATGGGTTCATTTCCCTGCCTGTGCTTTTTATAAATAGTGTGATCTTAGAACAACAACAACAACAACAAAATATCCATTCTTTCTTTGACGTTCCTACCATAAAACCTGTAACTCAGGTCCTGATAATTCTTCTATGAAATTAATTTAATAATCCAACCAAGTCCTTGCTGTCCCCTTGCCAAAATTTTCCTTCTTCTAAATACCTACATATACGAAGCCATCTCACAATTAGGTGGACACAGCAGACTCATTGTTTTCAGAGCTCTGCTACTATCCTCCAGGAAAAGAAACATCTTTAGCAGGGGCCCCTCTTTTAGAAGCAACCTTAGCTTCCAGAGCTTTCATTTTGTAACCTACCGAGACTGAATTAATTCCATCCTCTCCTCTATTATCTTATCTACCTCCTTTTCCCTCTTACTTTGAAGATCTTCTTTTTCGCTTTTCTCTTCTGTAACTGCCATCCATATCTTCATCTTCCCAGGATTATTTGGATCACCTATTTCTTGCTTAAAAAAACTACTGGAAATGGTGGATGGTATTGATTTGATCACCAAAATCCATATTCAGTGTAAAAACATTTGGGAGTTCCAGTACCGTGCTAAAAACTTGATTTTGTCTGCTTTGAAGAAAGAAAACTCCGGAGAGCTAGTATTAACATTAGTGAAGACAATTAATGGATATTGATGGACTATGTATTAGGGAGCATGAAATATCCCAGGCTACAATAGGCAGAGGGAGTGAAGGTAATATAAATAAAATATGCTATAATCTAAAGACTTTTGTGTTACATGGGGGTGTCTTTTTCAAAGTAGACATTACTGTCTGCTTCCAAAAAGTAAGGGATTTTTACAATCTGTTCTAAAATTAACTAATGTTCTATAGAGCATAGGTGGGGAGAGATGGGAGGAGAAAGATACATAGAAACACAGAGAAGCAGTGTTAAAGCTCTATCCAGCTATCTACCTACCTATCAGATTGTTAGAGAGCATAGCATCCCAGAGAGGGAGAACAGAGCAAGTTCCAAAACTACAGAGAAAGTTCCAGAAATGCTTGTCAGAGTATATGCAGAATAGGGACCTATTCTAAAGACAAAACAAAACAAGTAAATTGCTTTTTTTTGGCAACTGAAACATTAATGAAGGGCCAACTCTAAACTACAGCATTTCATAGATAAGTATGGTTAGTAAAACTAGAGAAACAGAAGTTAGCAATGCACTAAGTAAAGAAGAAGCACAGAGAAGTGTAAACAGAATTTACTTACAATTCTCTATAATTGCTATACTAAGTACTTTTTCAGGCCTAAGATCAACAAAAATGTCTCAAAGAGCATCAACTATTGGTACCCAACCAGGACAATAAAAGAAGAAAATCTATAGGACTAGGTCTTCTTGGCGAAATAGTTTCCTAATTTTTTGATGAAGAAGGACACATATTTATACTTGAAATTTCCTGCGTCTGATATGGCTCATTATATTTTTATATAAGCTAACTGTTATAGAAATTTGCATAGACATTTCAGTCTGTAGTCAAATGTCATAAAAATGTATGAGCTCAGTGTTTTATTTGTCAACAGTAAGGCAAACCTACTAAGGGCTGTCCAAATGAAGCTCTTCTAAGATGACGAATTTATGTGGTTAAGTCCTTAGTTTGCTACACATTACCAAAATGTAATTTTGAAAAATGACACATTTATATTAAGCACTTTGGTTATACCTAAAATTTTAAGGTGTTTCTATAACGCCTAATTTATCCATTGCCTTTAAAAACACCAAGGGAGATTAATAATATGTAGAAATTTGATTATATCTCTCCAGGTACCATAGACCAAAAAACTAATTAGAATTCACTTGAGCTTTGTGCAAGATCTAGAGCACCAAGATATAAACTGGGAAGACAGGCTGGCCTCAGAAGACAAAGCTAAGGTAGTGCTGGGGTCAATACTGATTAAAACCACTAATCTAGATGACCTGTAGAATTTTCTAGGCCTACATTTCTCCTCTACCATGTTCTTTTGGTTTTTCACAGTGACCAAACACCACTACCACCAAGAAGTTAGATGAAGATTATAGAATTGAGAGTGGGATGGGTTATAAATATCTATTCTTATAAATTGCAACTTTTATTTCTCAGAGATTATCTTTCACGCCAACCTGTTTCTGGAAAGTATCTCCCTCCACCCCCACCCAGAAACAGTTAAAAAGAGGGAAACTTTGTTTTTTAAAGTAAGTATGAAAAATTTTGCTTTTCCGTGTTTTATATGATAAATTACCAGATAAGATGTTGTAAAGAAAAAATTTCTGAAAATTCTTTGGAAAAACACTGATCTAGTGCAATATTTCAACTGATGTTGGAATGTCTTTTTGAGTAACTCTGGCTATTAGTTAGTGAGAGAGCAGATTAAAGTTTTAACTGGCACTGCAAAGGGGAATGATTATTTTAACTGGACATTGTATTGACACTAGCTGAGAAAACAAACACAGCAAACGCTTGAGGAAGAAACATTATCCTATCTACTGTGACCTTTCCTTTTCTCATGTAATCAAAATAATGGCTATGCAAACTTATGAATAAGAAATAAGCATGTGTAAAAATGTGTATATAGTTTCAATATATATTGTTTTAATTTTTGTTGTGCTTTTATATATTCCATATACTTAAGACTTTTACTGTGTAATCTCACAGCTAGGTAGACTTAAGTGACCCATCAAAGTTTTCCACTTAAATGAAGATATTTATTCAAAAGGTCAAGGAAACCCTGATAAATAAGACAAGACACAGGTTCTCATTTTTGTTTTTGTTTTAAACCACGGGGTTTTGATATGTGAAGTTTACAACACCGTGGAGGTTGAATACTGAAGTACTAAGCATGCCTTATATTTTCCATATCCTGGTGTTTTAACCTCTGGATTCTCACTGACTCTGAAGAAACTAGATATTCCTTGAGATAGTAAACAACTCTTCTAGAAGCATGAAATTTAAATGCAAACCAACCAATTTAGAGCCTATATGCCACCACTTTCTCTATCAGACTGTCATATCTCAGACCACTACCCACCTGCCCTAATCATCCAAAGAACTGGTACCAGAAAGATAGAAAAGCTCCTATGTGTAGGGAGTGATGAAATTATTCAAACCAGCTTGCCCTGCTTCGTCTATTCTTTCCCACAGAAACCACGATACAGGCTACTGCTCGCATTTCCCCTGGCTTTTTCTGCATCCTGATTAACTGCTGCTTCTCCATGTGGCCCCTGCATGGAATTCCATGGCTTTTGTTTCTAGGGAACTGTAGGGAAACTTCTTCATTCATGGCAGTCATTTCTATATTTGTGTGTCTTATCATATTTCATTAAAACAAATGCTGGGTATCCTTAAAACAGGGAGAAGAATTAAATTCTTTTAAATTTTATATCCTTAAATTCCTAAATTTAAATTTAGGAATTACTAAATTACTAAATCTAGGAGCCTATGTTTCCTCAACCATATACAATGAAAATAATAGTATTTAACCTAAAGGATTGGGAGTTAAATTTAAGTACCTGTCACAAACTAAATTTTCAGTATGTAGGAGCTGTTATTATGAAATACAACAAGCCTGGTATGTTAACAATGATGCATAGGTCTCCCAATTTCTACTCTCATTTAGTATACCATAACTTGTACTTATGAACTCTAACTTTAAACTGTCACTCTATATTTTTATCTTCTATATAACTACTTGATTATTATTTCTCACCTAGTAAATATTCTTTCATTTTTAAAAATAACATATTAACATATTACCCTATTATCAGTGATCTAAGCATCACTGCTTTATGACTTGGTGAGTAACTAGAGAAGTAAATTTGGCCAAATCACTACACAGCGCTTTCCTCCTTCATTTCTTAGAGCCTGACATTCAGGGATAAAAGCCTCCATTCTCTGATCATAGTCCAAGAATTCCTTAAACAAACCCAACCCAATGTTCACCCAAGAGCTTACCAGACTTGCGTCCTCTTAACTAATGTACTGAAAATGAAGGTCTGAGCTAGTCTAAGCTCCCTCTCATAAGTATTCATTACTGTTTCCATAGGTTGGAAGAAGGAAAAAAATGTGGAAACATGAGAAGCAGAGAAGATCAAAGAAGAGCAGAAAGAGGCAGAAGGAAAAAAAAAAGTTTTTTTTAAAGTACACTGTAGATTTTCTTCCATGAAAGGATTCTTGTCAAAGTTCTCAAATAAAGCAGCTGCAGGGCAATATGTGTGGCTTGTAGATGAATTTTCTCTGAGCCCTCCACCTGGCATGTTCTTGGACCATTTGCCAAAAGGTGCCAAGCTAAATAAATTATCAGCAACTTTAGACTGGAACAGGGCATGATCCATGCTGAACTGGATCAGGCAACAATCTAGTAATTGTGATTTGAGTGTTTCTGGAAGTCACCAAAATCATCCTCAGGAGTCAGCCTTCATCAAATTAGTTTTGTGTAAATTCTTTCTGGGTCATTTAGCCTCCAAAATAATAATAATTATTATTATAGCAAAAGTAATAATGATAGAACTGATAATAAATATTGAGGAAAAGATTCAAAATAATATGTAATAATATTTTTGTATGGTATCATTTATTTAACACTGAAATGGGAAGACACTACCTATAAAACTGGGAATCTAGATAAGGAGGCAAAATGCTAAAGGAAAAGAAAGGTAACACAAAACCAAAGCAAAGAAGAACTTTTCCTTTTTTTTAAATTGCTCAAGATTGGTTTTCTCATTAATAAAATCTAAAGGACGTTCGCAAAGCTGAGATTTAAATAAATGAGGAAAATCTCATTCTTGTGACATCTCTTTAAGTCAGTGTGTAATTACTAATCAGCTACTATGTGTTCCAGTCCATACTGCAGTCAGCAGAAGATGCAAGTATAGCCAAAAGATTAAAACTAAATGGTAAATCTGAAAAACAACCAGAGGGTTTTGAAGGGGTGGGGGGGGGGGTGGGAGGTTGAGGAACCAGGTGGTGGGTAATAGGGAGGGCACGTACTGCATGGAGCACTGGGTGTGATGCCAAAACAATGAACACTGTTATGCTGTAAATAAACAAATAAACGAATAAAAAAAAACTAAATGGTAAATTAAACAAAGACATTTGGCTATGAATATAATCTAAGGCAGTGGACATTAATAAGCATATACCTCAGTAATGAAAGCCTCTTATCATTTCCAGTGGACCTAAAGATATGTACACCAAAAGAAGGGAAATAAAGTATTTGAACTAAATAGATTTTGCACAACTATAGGGCTCTGTGGAAAAGACTGCCAGATGATGACTCTGCTAGAAAAATACCTTTCCACCTCTTCTGAGGTTTTGATCTTGATGTTTTTGATGATTGCTATTTGCTTTTTGGGCTAAATATCCAAAATTCAGACACAAAACATCTGAAAAAGTAAGCCAGCCATCCTGAACATTTTAGTCAATAGGGATCAGACTCAGAGAGATCATAACTGTCCCTGGCCAATTTACAAGATTAAAGAATAATCTACCCCACCCAAACTCAAAATATTATGAAGAATATAGCTTGTCAAGAGCTAGCTCCATTTATTCTTTTAAGATCTTCCTCAGAACCCAGAGAGTTTACTATTGTATAGAGTGCAAGAATCACGGTGAGAATGTCACTGTATATAGATGACAGAATTTTCTGAATAGTTGGGAGAGATCCATATGAAAAGGTTAAAAATAGGAGACCATTTTTGGAAGAGGTGCAAACCTGGGCAAGAAAGACAAGTTGGAGACTAAAGTCAGGCAAACAAAGCGGGGGGGTCCCTCTGTGAAGCTTTAACTTAATTAAGACTTGTCTATATAATAATACATATTATATTTATATGTTTGTGTATATATATATATATATATACACACAATATCTGAAGCAATGAAAATATTTGGAAATTACATATTTGATGAGGACATGTAGGGAGCTTTTATAGTTCAATATTAAAAAGACAATCTAATTAAAACTCAAAGAAAATCAGCAAAGGACTTTAATGTATACTTCTCCAAAGAAAATATATAAATGTCCAATAAACACAAGAAAATCGTCATTACAGAAATGCAAATTGAAGCTGAAATGAGATATTATTTCACATCATTAGGATGTCTACAGTTTTAAAAAATGGACAAGCACTGGTGAGGGTATGAAACTGGAACACTTAAACATTGCTGGTAGGAATGTAAAATAGTACACCCATTTTAAAAAATTTGGCAATTGTTCAAAATGTTAAGTGTAGAGTTACCACGTAACCCTGAAATTATACTCCTCAATTTCTACCCAAGAGAAAGGAAAATGTATGTCTACACATGAGATTATACACAAAAGTTCATAGTAGCATTATCCATAATAGCCAAAAAGTGGAGACAACACAAATGTACATCAACTCATGAATGGATAAACAAAATATGGTATGCCATAAAATGGAGTGTTACTTAGCCATTTAAGGAATGGAATATTAACATAGGCTACATCATGGATGAACCCTAAAAACATTGTACTAAGAAAAAGCAGCTGGACATGAAAGGCCATATATCGCATGACTTCAGTTATACAAAAAGTTCGGGATAAGTAAATCAATAAAGACATAAATAATTCGTTTTTAGGAGCTGGGGAGAGGGGGATGAAAAGTACCCGATAAAGTACACAGGGTTTATTTTAGGATGTCAAAATTGTGCTAAAATTAGAAAACTAGATAATGACAGTCATTGTAGAACTATATGGATATACTAAAAACCACTAAAATGTACACTTTAAGAGAGTGAATGTATAATATATCAGTTATATCTTAGTAAAACTATTACAAATAAACACTTGCAGCTTGCAAAGAAGGTAATGTATCATTGGATACACACAAATAAAATTTTAGTTCAATCTGAATCTGATATAAACTTTTAAAATGCTATCTAAGCCAGGTAATACCTGGCAATGAATGGGTACAAGGATGAATTTGAAATTTCTGCCTTTCATGAGCCCCCAATCAAGCAGAACATAGAGACAAGTACACCTGTTATTATTGTTTTTATAGAATTATACTATGTTGACATGTACTTAGAAGTAGTTGGAACGAGGGACAAATGAGTCAAGCACAGGGTGACAAGATGACCTTTCAACTTGACACTTGAGTTACTTGGAGTTTTTTAGGATAATGAACATAAGAGTGACATGGAGGGAGCATTTCTAGTGAATGATATATAGAATATGTAACAATCTAGAAATGGGCTATGGTTAAAACCTACGTGTTAAGATGCTATTGACTCAAAGTGCTGTAAGAGATCAGAGAAGGTGTTATCAGAAAGGCTGGAGTAGTGCCTTAGAGAAAGCAACATTTATGGAAATTTAAAAATCGTATTATTTCATGCATGCTTTCTGTTTTCTCAAAATGAAAAAGTTTCTCTATTTTATCAGGGATTCAGGGAATTGTCTGACTCTAAAGATGCATGAAAGTTATTCAGACAGACATGAAGAATTTTTTTTCCAAATTGTTTTTCAAACATTATGTTGGATATTATTTGGACACTGATATGGAAGTGCTATTTGCCTTGGGAACCAGCCCTCAATTCAGGGTGTTAAAACTGTTCAAGTACGCATCTTGATCTCATTCACTGTGCTTTCTCTGTATCTGACTTGTTCCTAAGCTGCACCTTTTCAAAAATACAGAGGTTAATAAGTGTCCAGGCAAAATTCGTATTGAATAGAAGTTCTATCCCTGATACAGTCAGAAGAATTAGAAAAACATAAAAAGGCAGTCTAGTGAGAGGATGAATGAGTGCAACAAAAGTGAAAGTAATAGGTATATATGGAAGAGAAACTTGACCCAGCCTAGAGAATTAGGGAAAGATCTCTGGTGAAAGTAATGCTAGAGTTAGGAAAGAGTGAGAGGAGGTAAAGATTACCTTGTGAAAAATCACACCCTAAGGCGAAGAGGGTGGGGCATATTATGTGGGGTTCCTGGGAGTGTTAGGTAAGTCTTTTTTTTTTTTTTAAAGATTTTATTTATTTGACAGACAAAGATCACAATTAGGCAGAGAGGCAGGCAGAGAGAGGAGGAAGCAGGCTCCCTGCTGAGCAGAGAGCCCGATGCGGGGCTCGATCCCAGGACCCTGGGATCATGACCTGAGCCGAAGGCAGAGGCTTTAACCCACTGAACCACCCAGGTGCCCAGGTAAGTCTTATACATCAATTATTAACTTTAATTCTGTACTCTAAGAAAAGGTACACAGGAGTTACTGTGGCAATTTCCTTTGAGAAATGTCACCCTGGTAATAGAGTGGAAAATGGATCAGAGAGGTACAAAACTCTAAGCAGGGAGAGCAGTTTTGAGGTTGTAAACTGGCAGTTACAACAGATATTAAGGGAAATGGAGACGACATGGTGGTTGTTTGCAGATGGTTATAATAGAGTGGGAGTTACAAGGTGGATGAAGTTTCAGGCTTAGGCAACTGGCAGAGTCACACCATTTCCTAACATAGAGAAGGCAGGAGGACATGCAGCCTACAAAGACAAAATAAAATACCGACGTCCTTCAATTGTCCATTACCTGTCCAGGAGAAATTGCCCAGTAAAAAGTTAAATATCTGGGTCTGAATCTGTGATCTAGAGAATCTAACGTGGAAATCAAAGTCATGGTAATGGATGAAAAAACATTGGCTTAGGAGGAGCTAGTCTTAGAAGACTATGTTAGGAGAGAGTAAAAAGGAGGGTAACAGAAAGAAATATTTAAACTACTGTGTAAGAGACATTAATGAGGAGCAACTGGGTAGATTAGTCCATTAAGTATCCAACTCTTGATTTTTGGCTCAGGTCATGGTATCAGGGTAGTGAGATCAAGCCCTGCTTTGGGCTCAGTGAAGAATCTGCTTGGGATTCTCTCCCTCCCTCTCCCTCTTCCTCTGCCCCTCCCTGCCCCACTCCCATTCTCTAAACAAACAAACAAACAAACAAAAATATTTTAAAAATATATGCATTAAAAAAAGAAGCTGAATATGGGGAGAATAGAAAAAGGTATTATTAGTGGCAATACATGCTATCAAGGTGTATACATGTTTCCTCAGAATTATATTTATATTATGATTTTATTTGACATTAAATAGTATAGAAGTGATTCACCTGATCAGATTTTCACATATCTTTGTCTAATTGTTTACAAAATCAACTTTCTTTATTGTGGTATATTTGACATTTAATATTATATTAGTTTCAGATGTACACCATAATTATTTTATATTTTTATATATTGCAAAATGATCACATTAAGTCCAGTTAACATCTGTCATCATACATATTTACAGAATTCTTTTCCTTCTGATGAGAATTTTTAAAATCTAGTTCCTTAGCAACTTTCAAATATGTAATACAGTGGGGCAGCTGGGTGTTTCTGGCTCAGATTATGATCTCATGGGTTGTGAGACTGAGCCCTATATCAGGCTCCATGCTGAGTGGGGAGTCTGCTTCAAGATTCTCTCCCTCTACCCCTCCCCCACTCTCTCTCTCCTTCTCAAGTAAATCTTTATAAAATTCGCCATACAGTACTAAATATAGTGGCTATGCTGTTCATTATATACCCATGACTTATTTTTTATATAAATGAAAGTTTGTTCCTTTTGACTTCCTTCAGCCATTTTGCTCCTGTCGTACTCCCCAACTATGGCAACCATCAGTCAGAGTACTCTATCTATGAGTTTGGTTTGTGCTGTTATTGTTGTGGTGGTTGTTTTTAGATTCCACGTATAAGTGAGATCATATGGTATTTGTCTTTCTCTGACTTATTTCAAGTGGCATAGTGTCCTCAAGTTTCATCCATTTGTAGCAAAGGGCAAAATCATTCTTTCTTATGGATAATATTCCACTGCAATAAATGCTACATTTTCTTTATCCATTCATCTGTTAATGGACACTCAAGTTGTTTCCATGACTATCATAAATAATGCTACAGTGAACATGGATTTTGTGGGGTTTTTTGGTGGGGGCAAGTATAGAGGGAAGGGACATGGGGAGAGAGAGAATCTTAACAGGCTCCACACTGGGTGTGACACAGGGCTCAATTTCATAACCTTGATATCATGACCTGAGCCAACATCAAGAGTCAGATGATTGGGGTGCCTGGGTGTCTCAATGGGTTAAACCTCTGCCTTCAGCTCAAGTCATGATCTCAGGGTCCTGAAATGGAGCCTGCATCGGGCTCTCTGCTCAGCGGCCAGCCTCCTTCCCCCTCTCTCTCTGCCTACTTGTGATCTCTGTCTGTCAAATAAATAAATAAAATCTTAAAAAAAAAAAAAGAGTTGGATGCTTAATTGACTCAGACACCCAGGTGCCCTGCATATGCATTTTTTTTTTTTTAATGTTTTCATTTTCTTTGAGACTCTTTTTTTTTTTAAGATTTTATTTATTTATTTGACAGATCACAGTAGACAGAGAGGCAGGCAGAGAGAGAGGAGGAAACAGGCTCCCCACTGAGCAGAGAGCCCGATGTGGGGCTCATTCCCAGGACCCTGAGACCATGACTTGAGCCGTCGAGCCAAAGGCAGAGTCTTTAACCCACTGAGCCACCCAGGCGCCCCATTCATTTTCTTTGGATCAATGCCCGGAAGTGGAATGGCTGGATCATATGGTAGCTCTATTTTTAATTTTTAAAAGAACCTCCATATTATTTTCCATAGTGGCTGCACCAATTTACATTCCCAACAGTACACAAAGTTTTCTTTTTTTCACATCCTCACCAAAAATTATTTCTTTTCTTTTTCACAATAGCCATTATAACAGGTTTTTAGGTGACATTTCATTGTGGTGTTGATTTGCATTTCCCTGACGTTTAGTGATGTTGAGCATCTTCCCATGTACCTGTTGGCAATCCATATGTATTCTTTTTTTTTTTTTAAGATTTATTTATTTGACAGATAGAGATTACAAGTAGGCAGAGAGGCAGGCAGAGAGAGAGAGAGGAGGAAGCAGGCTCCCAGCCAAGCAGAGAGCCCGATGCGGGGCTCAATCCCAGGACCCTGGGATCATGACCTGAGCTGAAGGCAGAGGCTTTAACCCGCTGAGCCACCCAGGCGCCCCTCCATATGTGTTCTTTACAAAAATGTCTACTCAGATCCTGCTCTTTTTAAAATCAAATTGTTTATTTGGCTATTGAGTTGTATGAGTTCTCTGTATATTTTGGATATTAACCCCTTATCAGATATGTGATTTAAAAAATATTTTCTCCCATTCAGTATATTGCTTTTAATTTTGTTGGTGGCTTCCCTTGCTACACAGAAGATTTTTGGTTTGATATAGTCCCATTTGATTATTTTTGCTTTTGTTGCCTTTACTATTGGTGTCAAATCCAAAAAATCACTGCCAAGACTTATGCCAAGAAGCTTACTGCCTGTGACTTATTCTCAGAGTTTCATGTTTTCAGGTCTTACATTCCTGTCTTCAATCTATTTTGAATTAATTTTTATATATGGCATAAAGTAGTGGTTCAGTTTTATTCTTATACATGGTGGCTGTTCAGTTTTTATAATACCATTTACTGAAGAGACTTTTCCTTCCCCATTATATACTCTTGAGTCCATTGTCATAAATTGATTGACCATATATGTGTGGGCTTATTTCTGGGCCCGCTATTCTATTCCATTGACCTATGTGTCTGTTTTCATGTCAATACTATTTCATGTCATACTATTTTAATTACTATAGATTTGTGATATATTTTGAAGTCAAGGAACATGATATCTTCTGCTTTGTTCTTCATTCTCAAGATTGATTTAGCTTTTTGAGGTGTTTTGTGGGTTTATACAAATTTTAGGACTGTTTGTTCTATCTCTGAAAATGCCATTGCAATTTTGATAGGGACTGTAATGAATCTGTAGATCATCCTGGATACTGAGGACATTTTAATAATATTAATTCTTATAATCCATGAGCACAAAATACCCTTCCATTTATTTGTATCTTCTTCAATTTCATTCATCAGTGTTTTACAGTGTTCGGTGTAGAGCTCTTTCAGCACCATAGATAAATGTATTCTTAGTACTTCATCCTTTCTAATGTAATTAGAGTTGTTTTCTTCATTTCTATCTCTGATAGTTTTTTATTAGTGTGTAGAAACACAACAAATATCTGCATATTAATTTTGTATCCTGCAATTTCACTGAATTTATTAATTCTAAAATTACTTTTCATGGAGTATTTATGATCATGTTATTTGTAAATACTGACAATTTTACTTCTTCTTTTCCAATTTGGACATCTTGTATTTTTTCACTCACCTAGTTGCTGTGGCTGGGACTTTCAATACTATGTTGAATAAAAGTGGTTGCAATAGTCTATTTGTCCTGTTTTCTGGGTATGATGTTATCTATTGGTGTATCATGTTAGGCCTTGATTATGCTGAGTTACATTCCCACTAATACTCACTGTGTTGAGAGTTTCAATTATGAATGGATGTTGGATTTTGTCAAATGCTCTTGCTGTATCTATTAAGATATATGGTTTTTATTCTTCATTTTGTTAATGTGGTATAGCACACTGATGGGGCAAATGATTGGCGAGTGATCTGCAAATGTTGAACAACCCTTGTATCCCTGAAATGTATCCTGCTTGATCATGGTGTATGAGTCTTTGAAGTATTGTAGAATTTTTACTAATAGTTAATAGAGAATTTTTGCATCTATGTTCATCAGGAATATTGATCTGTAACCTTTTATCTTGTGTCCTTGTTCAATTTTAGTATCAGGGTAATTCTGGTCTTATAAAATGAATTTGGGAGGATTCCCTTCTCATATTTTTTGGAAGAATTTGGAAAGGCTTGGTATTAATTCTTCTTTGAATGTTTAGTAGAATTCACCAGTGAAGCCACCTGGTCCTTGACTTTTGTTTGCTACAACTTTTTGCTTACTTATTCAATCTCCTTACTAGTAATTGGTCTGTTCAGATTTTCTATTTCTTCATGATTAAGTCTTGGAAGGTTGTATGTTTCTAGGAATTTATCCATTTCTAGGGTGTACAATTTGTTAGGGTATAATTATTCATAGTAGTCTGTTATGATCTTTTGTGTTTCTCTAGTATTAGTTGTAAGGTCTCCTTTTTCATTTCTGATTTAATCGAGTTTGTTCTCTTTTTCTTGGTGTGTCAGGCTAAATGTCGTCAAATTTTGTTTTTCTTTTCAAAGAACCAACTCTTAGTTTTATTGATTTCTTTTATGTCTTTTTATTCTCTATTTCACTTATTTCCACTATGATTTCATTATTTCCTTACTTTCTTAAGCTTGAGCTTAGTTTGTTCTTCTTTTTCCAGTTCTTTGTTGTGTAATTTAGGTTATTTGAGGTTTTTCTTATGTCTTGAGGTAGGCAATTATTCCTATGAACTTCCCTCTTAGAACTGCTTTTGCTGCATCCTGTAAGTTTTGGCATGTTGTATTTTTATTTTCATTTGTCAAGAGGTTTTTTTATTTCTTTTTTGATTTATTCATTGGCCCATTATTTGTTTCATGGCATATTGTTTAAGTCCTCGTATTTGTGAATTTTTCAGTTTTCTTCTTGTAATTGGTTTCTAGTTTCATACCATTGTGGTTGGGAAAAAATGCTTGATATGATGTCAATATTCTTAAATTTGTTAAGATTTGTTTTGTGGTCTAACATGCATTTTATCCTAGAGAATGTTCCATGTGCACTTGAGAAGAATGGATATTCTGTTGCTTTTGGATGGACGGTTCTGTATATACATATATCTTAGGTCCATTGTGTCTAACATGTTGTTTAAAGTCAATATTTCCTCATTGACTTCTGTCTGCATGAGCTATCCATTGATGCATGTAAGTGGGGCAATAAAATCCCCTACTATTAATGTATTGTTGTCTACTTCTTCCCTTAGGTGTGTTAATATTTGTTTATATATTTAGATGCTCCTATGTTGACTACATAAATATTTACAAATGTTATATCCTTTTCTTGGATTGACACCTTTATCATTATATAAATGATATATCTTTTTCTCATATTATAGTCTTTGATTTAGAGTCATTTTGTGTGATGTAAATATAGCTACCTCAGCTTTCTTTTGGTTTCCATTTGCATGGATTATCTTTTACCATCCTTTCACTTTCCAACTGTTGATTGTTCTTATGTCTGAAATGTGTTTGTTGTAGGAATCATATAGATGTGCCTTGATTATTTTCCATTCAGCCACTCTATGTACTTTGGAGAATTTACTTTATTTACACTTGAAATTTCTTTTCTTTTCTTTTTGGACTAAAGTCATTATTGGTAGGTATGCACTTATTGTCTTTTTGTTGTTTTCTGGCTGTTTTGTAATTCTTCTGTTCCTTTCTTCTACTCCTCTCTGACCCTCTTGTGGCATGTTTTGATTCCTTTCTCATTCTTTTGTGTATCTACTATGGGTTTTTGCTTGGTAGTTACAATGAGGCCTATATAAAATAACTTATGTTTATAATAGTCTATTTTAAGTTAGCAGTAACTTGAATTTGAATGCATTTGAAAAGTCTTCATTTTTATTCTCCTCCCATATTTCATGTTTTTGATAACACATTTTATATCTTTTTATCCTGTGAATCCTTGATTAATTAGTATAATTAGTTATTTTTGTTACTTTTATGGTTTAACTTTCATAATAGTTTATAAGTGATGAATTCATTACCTTTATTCTATATTTACCTCTAGTCAGATTAATAATTTCATATGTTTTCCTGTTATAATTTGCATCTTTTGTGTTATTCTTAAAGAAGTCCCTTTAATGTTGCTTGCAAGACTGGTTAAATGGTAATGAATTATTTCATCTTTTGCTTGTCTGGAAAACTCCATATCTTTTCTTCAGTTCTGAACGATAACTTTACCAGTTAAGGTATATTTGGTCAGAAGTTGTTCTTTTTTCTTTGTTTGTTTTGTTTGTTTGTTTGTTTGTATTTTCTGTTCCCTTCTTTCAGCACTTTGAATATATCATGACATTCTCTTCTGATCTGCAAAGTTTCTGCTGAAAAATCTACTGATAGTCTTATGGGAGTTCCCTTGTACGTAACAAGTTGTTTTTCTCTTATCTCTCTCCTTGTCTTTAATATTTGACATTTTAAATATACTTTGTTTTGGCATGGGTCTCCTTACATTCATCTTATTTGGAACTCTCTGGGCTTCCTGGATTTGGATATCTATTTCCTTCCCCAGGTTAGAAACATTTTTAGCAAATATTTTTTCAAGTAAGTATTCTGCTCATTTCCCCCATCTCTTCTTTTTTCTGGGACTCCCAAAATGAAAATGTTAGTCTATTAGTCTTTATGATGTCCCATAAGTCCCTTAAGCTATCTTCATTTTTTTTACATTCTTTTTTCTCTCTACCACTATTTGGCTGAGTTCCTCTGCTTGTTCTTCAAATAAATTATCATTTATTCTACTTTGCTTAATCTGTTGTTGGACCCCTCTACAATACGTATCAGTCCATTTATTATATTCTTCAGCCGTATTACTTCTTTTTGGAACTTCTTTATATTTTCTGTATCTTTGTTGAAGTTTTCACTGTGTTCATCATCTTCTCTCAAGTTAGGTCAGCATCTTTATGACCATTATTTTGTATTTTTTGTTAGGCAAATTACTTATCTCTGTTTCATTAAGTTCCTCCCACCACCACTCCATACCAAGGTTTGATCTTTTTCTTTCATTTGGAATACATTCCTTGGTTTCTTCATTTTGCTTCTATGTGTTTGTGTCTACACATTAGATGTAATAACAGTAACCTCTTTTTATCTCGAAGGGTTGAACTTTGCAGGAGATAAATTTTATTCATCAAACTTGCCCTAGCACTTGTTTCTTTAAAACCTTTGTGATTGTCCAAGCATCCTATTTTATTTTTTAATAGTTTCCAGTACTTGAGGGTGTGTCAAGGCCAGTCAGTGTCCCAAAGGGGACAATATCTATCAACACCTATATACAGGCTGCATGTTGAAGGCCAGTTTTTAGCAAATGCAACAGTTTTTAAAGAATGCAAATATATATCAGCTCATGGAACCACAAGTGTAAGCTCCACTGGCTACCAAAGCCAGGAAATCTGGAGACGTGTTCTGGACATAAGTCACAATAATTGTGACTCCAGATGAGTGTTGAATCTCCTTTGAGGGAGATAACCAACTTCTACTACATGACTAAGGTGGTACCTGAAAGACTTTTCCTATTTATAAAGTTACTCTAGGCAATAAATGTGTTGATGAGATATCTTGAGGCTGTGTAAATATATCTCTCCACATACTTTTACTTAATATCTACTGATGTCTCTTTCATGAATTAATATTTTAATTGCTGCAAAATAGTTATTTTTTAGTCCCTTTAGTTCTTCTACATTTATTAGTTGTCAGTCTGTTGAAAGGAAGAGTATATGCTTTTTTTCTTTTTCTTAAGTGTGGTTTTGTGGATTTCCTCTATATTGTATTCAGAATAAAAATTAAAAAGATTCTCAAATTGCTTTAATTGGTAAGAGCCTCTTTACGCTAGCTTTTTCTCCCTTTTAACTTGCCTCATTTATTTTTCGAGGATTTTTTCTTTTCTGACTCAGTGAAATGTTCCAGGCTTATTTTATAGTTTCACTCTCCTCCCTTAGGTTTCTTTCACTGGGAATGGCTTATGGAAACCAAGATCTGGACATTTGGTGTTCTCACTGCTGCTGAAGTATCATTGCTCCCACTCACTTCAATGAAGAGAGTTAGGATTTAAGTCTAAACACACACACACACACACACATACACACCACACACATACACACATACACCTATACTTATTTCTCTACTCATCCTCATGTATCCATATTTAAATAGAAGAACATGTAATATTTTTAAAAGCATGACATTATACCAATATCTTTAACTTTAATCCAGTATCCTGGGTTCATTCTAATTGTCTCCTGTCCCATTTTTGTAACTCTCAAATTCAACAATGAGGAACTTGATTCCCATTGTCCACAGTCTACCAGCTTTTACTGACATGGGCTCAACAACATCAAGGCTCTATCTTCCTGTGGGTCCTACTGCTGCCAATTTGGCAAGAAAGAAGAAAAGAAGGAAGGAAGGAGGTAAGGCAGCTCTATATTTTTTATGGCATCTTTCTATGTATGACCCTCTTATGTCTGTTGAGAGCTTTTTATTAGCAAAAATTAAATCTCACACTTTATTACGTCTCTCCAAAATATCTAGCATCGTATCTTACCCAAAATTTGAAAGTGGAAAACTATGGGCTGAGTTCTACCAATACATGTTGTTTATTTAGTTTGATATGTATTTAAAACAAAAATAATGAATTTATTGCCTAATTTTATTTTAATGGATATTTGACACATGGTTTTTAATTTCTTAAATTTCTTACTTCTTTCAAGTTATGATATTAATGGACATGTACTCCTACGTGATGAGGGGGGAACAGTTGAGTGACTGCTGCTATCTATAAAGGACACTTACTAAGAGTTTAGTACAAATCTCTGCCATACTTTGTCTCATTAACCACCTGGCACAGGTAGTTTGAGTGTATACTCTCAAAGAAGTTTGAGGTTATACCCTGACACATAAGAGGAAATGGTTGAAAATTTGAATATTTGCTAGTTGATTGATTACTCAAGGTCAAGTTTAGAGTCCCAAGTCAACTGAATCAACCTTTTCTAATAAAGCTCTGACAGTTTTTCCTTGCTATTTACTCCTCAACATCTCTCAGCTTAGCCTAAATTCAGAAACCTGGTCACTGCCATCTATGAATTATAGTAATCTGACCAGAGAATATTACTTGCAATCCTTGAGAAGAGGAGGAGAGAGTGCCAGAACCATTAGTTTCAGGGGAACTCATTCATAATTTTGTGTGTGTGGTCTATAAGCTGTAAAGACCACTTAAGGTCACTGCTTCATACAGTATTAGGTAAACATTTAAGAGGTAAATACTTTTATCCATCTTTGCTTCCAGCAAAGAAATAGACCATGAAAACTCCAGAGGCCTGGCTTGATATATGTTTTCACTCTATTATTTTTTCCTGAGCTGAGTTCTCAGTAGTGCTCTGTGTAGATGCAGGTAACTGAACCATGCTCAGTGTGAAGAAAAAGAGGCAGATATATCTGTGAAGCTATTTTATATATATTTTATACTTATATATGTTTTATATTTATAAACTATAATATATAAAATAACATCTATAATTATATACATATAGAGAGAAAGACAGAGACCGACAGAGAGAGGAGAAACCTCTGTCCATGTGATGACTTTTATCCCTTGAAAAATAAATAAGTCTGTTAATTTGTAAATTTACAGGCCAGTTGGAAAGAAATGAGAAAAAAGAGTTATTAAAATAGTTATTATAATTTATTATATTAATATATGATAGTTGACATTGTTTAGTGGCTATAAACCATATCTAATATCTATAGTTATTCCTCTGCTAATTGTAGATAACTGTCACATTTTTTACTTATATTTGCCAGTTTGTTGGTTAGTGGCATGTCAATTGATGGTATGTTAACTTGATATATCTCAATTGATGGTAACTCTACCTTGAAAAATGAAAATGACACTCTATTGATAGTTAGGCTGAACATTTTCTATGTTTATTTTTATCTCCCCTGTGAATTATTCATTCATATCACTGAGATGTTAATGAGTTCTATGGATCCATTGTATTTTAAGATGATAAAATTTTGGATGTAATTATTTCTCGTAGGTTACTTTTTTATAAATTTTTTTGCAGTTTCCATATACAAAGTTTAAAAATTTTAGTAGTCAAATTGTTAATCTGGAATAAATAAGTAAACAAAATAAACAAGTAAATAATAACATTTTAAGTAGACAAATTATTAATTTGGAATAAATAAATAAATCCTTTTGATTTATTCCTTCACTTTTATGATTTGAGTACTTGTCTTCTTCCTAAATTGAGAGCAGTAAAAATACATTTCTATCAAGTGTGTAGACAGTGGGAATTATGATAGTTTTTGGTCACTTATGGTCAGCCAAGGCAAGGACCCTCTATCAAGGGGCTCCCAGTTAGTATAACAGTGAAAGATATGTCAACAATTAATTTCATTTTCTTCAACAATTTCCTTTATTTTCCTGCCATCTAGGCCACAGAGAACTTAAATATAAGCAGGGTTTGAGAGTTTAGTTATGGATGACAATGAAAAAAAATATATACTGGTCTCCCCATCAATCACTCAAATACTGATTCCAAATTGACATTAATGATGAACCTTTTCTTACTATTAATAAAGTGTCTTAGTCTAAATCTCAGAGGAGCAAACCCTTCAACTTGCTTCTTACACAGATGGACACACAGACACAAAAACACACATCCTCACATTGTGTCTTACAACTGCCAGGAAAGTGTTGAAGGTGAAAAAGAGGAAACCAGGGACATGTCTCTGCCCATTAATGAAATTAAAGGCTTTACTTTTCCTGGGAGAGTGTGATTTAAGGGCTAATCAGCACCATGGTCCTTGCACATTATCTAAGAAAGTAGAAATTACTGGCTACTGAATCTGTGCTTGGAAGCTCCAGGGGGAATCTCTGCAGGCCCTCTGATAACTTTTTATACCGCACTTGAATATTTTTCCCCATGTAATTGGGTTTGTTTGCTATATATATAAAAAGCAGCCGCTGGCTAATCGTCTGATTCTTTCTGTACATGTTTGAGTAGGACAGTTTACTTGTGCAGATTAAGCTTCTTGTGTTCAGTTTTTCTCTACTCCACTGGCAAGGACTTTAACTGCTCTATTTACTTTGCACAGTCCCATTAAATTATTCAATGGAGCTCACATTCGTATGTCTTTAGAACATTGGCTCCAAATGAGTCATATTCAAAAGAAAGGCTTTATTTTTAGGCCATTGAAATTAGAAACAGTATCACAGGGAAAATGATTCTAAAAGTAGATTTTAGTTCATTCATGTAGGGCACAACAAACTCTACTCCAAGTTCTGTAAGTTGATTGCTCTTCAATATCAAGGCAACCTTTTCTGTGGAATAAAAAAAGCCATTTCTCACTTTCATTGAGGCCAAAGATGAGGGCAGGAAAAAGAACATGAAGGGTGATGATATCTGAATGCCCTCAATGTTTCTTTCCTTTGGGAATATCTACATGAAATTGCCAGTGTAACCTCTGTCCCTCTTGAGGCAGGCACAAGAGCTCTGAATGAGAATCATATAAATATTCCTTTGTTCATATATATTATACTGGGGAATGTCCATCACTTTAATTCATGTGGGGAAGGAAAGTATTACATAAGTCTTATAGACACTATGGATAAAGAAATGAATTAGACAATATAATGAAATATGTGCATACGTGCATGCATACACACAAACGCCACGAATACAATGCCTTGCCTGTTACAGAAATCTGGTAAATATTTTTTGATGCTTGCTGTTGTGCCATGGTACATATTCTTGGTTTTATATGTGTTGCCTGTTGGTGTGAAAGGAATGAGCATGTACAAAGCTCTTCCATTTAGGTTCTCCCAATAGGTGGTCGTCTTTACCAGCCAAAAGTAATTAGGTTATGCTGTCCACCTATGAAAAACCTTGGTCCATATGGTCAAATGGGTTTTCCCAGCCACATACATTCTTTGTTCTCAAAACAAAACAAAGTAAAAATAACAACAACAACAAAACAGCAATGACAACATGCAGAGCCTTTCCCAATTTTAGCAAGGTAAGAGGGAAATTTTACAGTTTTTGTTCACCATCATAATGCTTTCATTTCTTTCTGACAGTTATTTCTTTTTTACCAAACACTTTACTTCAGGTCCCATTTACCAGCAATTGCCTTTCTCCTTTCCAGTTAATTTTCTGATTCATATTTCTATTTTACAATCATGATGCTCAATATCAAAGAATGGTGTGTAAGAGTATCCCTGCTATCCTAGACTCAGTGACAGGAAATCAATTATTTTTGTCCTTTGACCTCCTGAAATCATCTTCGCCCACTAGCCATAAGTATATTAGCAGTATACACAGTAAGGATCTGGTTGTAGGAAAGCTATAATACAATGAAAAATAACCAAGGGTTTGGATTGAGAAATACTAAATTTTTAGTCCCAAACTCAGTCCTATATTTACGTTATATTATTGTGGCTAAGCATTTAATTTACCTGAATCCTAATTTTCATTTTCATAAAATACGCTAGTAGTATTTGAGGATGAATAAAATAATACTCATGTGGGAAACAAAGGCAGAAGGAAACGTAGATAAAACTAAATGTCTTTCCAACCTATTGTCCATTGACAAATACTTGAAGCAGGCAGAATATAATCCCAGGAAGCTCCCTACTTTCTTTTTTTGTTTGTTTGTTTAAGATTTTATCCATTTGAGAGAGAGAACATGAGCAGCGGAAGGGGCAGAGGATGAGTGACAAGCAGACACCCAATGCACCGTAGGGAGCCCAAACTGTGGGGCTAGATCCCAGGGGATTTTGACCTGAGCTGACTGATGGCAGATGCTTAACTAACTGAGTCACCCAGGCACCCAGCTCCCAACTCTCTTAATGTTAATTCCTTGCTAGAGGGAAAAATGACCTTAGCTTGACAAAAGCCAGATCTCAGGTATCCTGTGAGTCTTCTTTAGCCTATGAAAATCCTTTTGGAACTTCCTTTTGTCTTTACTTCCTACTCACAATCCTGGGGCAGCAGCTCTTCCTGCCATAGGTCCTGTCCCTGTGCTTCAATAAAACCACCTTTTTGCCCCCAGACCTCTCAAGAATTCTTTCTTGGCCGTTGGCTCAGGACCCCAAAAACATTACTCCAAAATCACATCAATATAAATAAAACCACCTTTTAAACTGAATAAGTTTTGTTTCAGATTTGAAGACTAAATTCTTATGTGCACATGGCTATTGCCAAATGGTGAGAAGTGGAGAAGTAGAAGGTAATCCATATGGATGGACCTTAAAGTGACTGAAATGGGAAGGATTTTAATCTAGGAGAGCACTGAACAAACAGCACGAAGAAAGTTAAGACTCATAGATTAAAAAGGCTTTGTTCAAATGTATAGAACATTGAACACTGACTGGACTTATTAAATAGACTACATATTATATAGCTTAAGCAATTCACTGTACATTCAAAGGGCAGTTTTTCTATGAGAACAGGAGAGAGAAGGGGGGGGTGGGGATAGAAGGAAGGGACAGAGAATGCACTGTCTATTACTTTTTCATTCTAATACCAAAGCCATTAAAGTAGGGAAACAATATGTTAACTCCCTGACATTCTCAGTTTATTTGTAAAATAGCTTTCCTAGGAGGCCTTATTGAGAGGATATATTTATTATATTGTGGGGGCAAAAATTATTCAGCAGAAAATGTGGGTAGTATGGTTAATGATCAAACTACAGAGTGCATTCTTTTTATCCTTCATTTTTCTTTTCTGTGGTTTTCACTTTTCTCTCTTATTACCACCACTGATATCAAAGTATTTGAAAGAGTATTAAAACTCTGCTAACACTTGAAGCTAAAATGCTTTTGGAAATAGTTTTAAAGCTGGTGAGTGATGAGGATTGTAATTTCTAATATCAATTGACACTTTCTCCTCCACCTTTCATGCATTCAAAGAGCTCTGGGCTCTAATCTGCTCTTAGCTATTGTTGAAGGCTGTCATTTAAAATAGTAGCTGAGACTCATATAGCCTTCAGCAGGGTTTGGCCTTCACTGGATAACAAGTGGAAACAGACCTATAGGCCCTAAGCAAGAAGCAGCACAGTTTAGGTTTTAGAAAACCATTTGAAAGTGACTCAGGTTAGTTAAAGAGGATTGATTCTCTAAAAAAAGAACTGTTCATTGAACACATGGTAATTCAAAATCTGGTATAGTTAGGACACTGTTCTGAGTCCTGTGAAATTGTGTTTAAAAAGGGGACATGGATCCTTCATTCATAGGGAGAATAAAAAGATCAAATGCATTAAGAAATTAATCCCAATGATTTATTTCCCACTGTGGTGGTATTTTCTACAGAGAAGCATAGAATGTTAAGTTTTGACCTAATTGAGAATGATGGCAAATATCAGAGTCATCTTCCCTTGGGAAGTAAAGTGGACATCACATGAAAGAAAACGAACAGCGATAGTTCAGGAAAATACCTGTTAGGGGTAAAATGTGTTTCCTAAAGGTAGGTTGAAATTTTAACTTTTGGTGCCTCAAAATATGACTTTATTTGGAAATAAAGTTGTTGATGTAATTAGTTAAGATGAAGTAATCCTGGTGGACTGACCCCTCATGCAATATCACTGGTGTCTTTATGAGAAGAGGGAAATATGGGCACAGATAAGCACAAAGCAAAGCAATGTGAAGACACACACGGAGAAGATGACCACGTGAAGATGAAGGCAAAGACTAATTAGCTGCCATAAGCTATGGAACACATGATGTTACTAGAAGCCAGGAGAGGCAAAGAAGGATCCTCCATTGGACGTTTCAAAAGGAGCATGGCCCTAGCAACATCTTGATTTCAGAATTCTAGGTTCCAAAAGTTAAAAAAAAAAAAAAAATTCACGTTTTAAGCTACACAGTTTGTGGCACATTATGGCGATCTTAGGAAACCAAGAACACTTTATAGTACTACATTAGCTTTGTGATATTCAAGTTCCTGTGCTGGGTCCTGAGAATACTTAAATGACAAAAGCAAAACAAAATTCCCGAGTTCATATAAAACAAACATCCTATTGCCAGAAATATATATTTTATATAAACATTTCCCAAAGCATTAGTTTGTGGTAAGTGATGAGGGAACAGAAGGCAAGCTGAGGACAAAGCAGAAGCTGACATCCCATAACCCCCTCCCCCCAACCATGGGATGTGTGTGACATTCCTCCAGCACTCCCGGCTGCCCTAAAGCTAAGGAAAGGAAAAACAAATAGTTAACTTATAGAGATCACAATCCTGCAAGACTTGAGTCTCCGTCAATTTAAAAAACCCTTAGCAATTTAAAGAACAAAGCATTTCTATTAAGGGTCTAGCTTCCAGAAGGGAATGTAAATACAATTAAATGTCCTTATAACCTGCAACCCATCCACAGATAACTTGAAGCGGGCAGAGTGTAATGTTCCTCCAGGAAGCTCCCAACTGTCTTCATGTTAATGCCTTGCTAGAGGGAAAAACAACCTTAACTTGACAATGGCAAGGCCTCCTTATCCTGAGAGTCTTCTTTAACATATGAAAGTCCTTCTGAAAGCCTCCCTTTCCTTACCTCCCCCAACCCCAAAGTATATAATCAGCTACCCCATACAACCCCAGGGCAGCAGCTCTTTCTGCCCATGGATCCTGTCTCTGTGCTTTAATAAATTTCCATTGTGCACCAAAGATGACTCAAGAATTCTTTTCTTGGTCATTCGCTCTGGACCTCACACCACCGAACCTCACTTACATTCTAAGACCCCTTCAGTAAGTGCTAATATAGACTATTATTGAACCCCTCTCCCTCACACCCAAGGACATAAACTTGGAAACATAACCTAGTCCAAAAGCAACGGATGATTATACCTGAAGAAATGACTCTTTTTTTTTTTAAGTTATTTTTAAGTAAGCTGATATAGAACTTGAACTTACAACTCTGAGATCTAGAGTCAGATGTTCTACCTAATGAGCCACCCAGGCACCCTGTGAAGAAGCAACTTAAATTAACACCCTAAGAGCCTCACTAGAGCCCTCATTCTTTTCATTATTGAGCCTTGTCAGAGTTGAATTACAAGAAAAGAAGTGAAATCCTGATATCTACATTTTCTCAATAAGTATTTGTGGAGAAAATTAGGAAGGGAAGGAAAGAAAGGAAAGAAAGAAGCAAGGAAAAGAGAGGTGAACTACTAAAGCAATAAATGTGTGCCAAATTAAAAGAAAAAAGAAAGATATTTTCTTGTTGGCCCAGGAAAGATGCTGAATTTTATTTTACGTTTATACACACACACACATGCATATTTTTATATCATAGATAGAACTTCCATTCCAACAAATGCTGATGATATAATAATTTTCAAATCTAGGGATTTCTCACTGTAGCTTTCTAAGCACATATATATTGTACTGACTTTGTGGGATGAGCTACTTATCTATCAGAAAGAGATTTTTTTTTTCATGTGAATGGTATCAGAAATGTTCTCTTCATCAATGACCCAACTGTGTTTTGATACATTCTTTAAATTAGGCTGTTAGTCTTAATAGTCTAATAGTCCAGGGTGAGCTCCCAAGAACAAACTAATAAAACTGAGTTTTTGAAACTAACACAACAAAGAGAATTAGAACCTGTTGACCAGTTTATTCCGTTTGTATCTATTCAGTTATTCAGCAAACATTCTGAAGTGACTTCTTTGTATCAGTTTATTTTACTAGGCATATTTCAAGGTATTAAAGATATAAAAATGGTAGAAGAGAGTAAAGATTTAAAAACATGCACAAAACACGCCTAATGATATAAAGATACAGGAAGTACTGGGGGATCTTGGCAGAGACATGCTGACTACCTGGGAAACTCAGGAAAAACATCATACCAGGTGTTAGGTCCCCCCAAAAATGGGTACCCCAATAATGGGTCCGTGATTAAAGGAGTGAGACTGATCAAAGCGAAGGTCAAGCAAAGCTTTATTTCGTGCCAAGCATCAAGAATCAAACCCACCATCAAACAGACGAGTCGGGGAAGCCCCTTACAGAGGAGGACTGCTCCCTGTTTTCCAGACTAACTTTTATAGAGCAAAGGCCATGTGGTTGGGCCTGGCCACACACAGGTGGCTAATTGAATTACAATTCACCCCACAGTAGCCATGGAAACTAGTCCTTCACCTTGGTAGCTAGGAGACAGTATGGCCCCCACTGATCAGATGTCTCCACCTGGCTTGACCCATCCTTGTATCTGGGCTTTGTTACCCGGAGCTGGTTTCTGGGACTTGTTTTTAAGTCCCCTGGGGGAAGGGGAGCAGGGAGAGTTTAAGGGTTAAGCAACAAAGTTATTGTTTAACCTCAATGGAAGCCTCTGGCTAAAATAAAAATATAAAATATGTCCTTACATCAGGATGGCATTTAAACTGGTCTGAAGAGTGAGTAGGTGTTGAACAAGTAAATAAATAAATAAGTGGGTAAACTCATTGCAGTGAGAGGAAAAACCTTTCTAGGTTTGGGGCATATTTCCAGATCCCTAATAAAATAGATTTTAATTCACTGATAGAGATAATAATTCCATTGTAATGAATTTTACAGTGCATGAAAATTTTTCTATTTTGATATAATGGTTCTTAAACTGAATATGTATGGAGCAGTTATTTTCTATTCCAGGAAAGGAAGGGTTTATGTCCCTTCCACAACCCTTCAAAAGTAGATATCAAGTACCAACTACGTTTTCAGTTCTGGGCCTGATACTGTGAATGATTTCAGAATATGAGTGACAGCCTTTCCCGAACTTTTCTTTTTTAGAATATCATACTCTGAATGAAGCCATATGTATAACAGCAGATACAGACAACATTATTTTATACATTCAGCCATTTAACAGTATGCATATGGTGACATTTTCTGTATCTCTGAGTAAAATACTAGCTACTTATTAGAAGATGGCTAACTAAAAAAGGTCAGATTATTAAGTAAAAATTAGGGAGTCAAAAAGGTTGAAGATCACAAGAGAACTTTAGGAAGTCAAATCAAGCTATAATGAACAAATATAGGAAAACCATGTAATTCCAAGAATTCATGAGACTGATACATTCTGTGCCTCATTAATGAATTTCTAGAGAACGAGAATATAATTATAAATTATCTGACTTTCAAGACAACATATTTTAAATCTGTATTCATACTTCCTATGTTTTTTTGTTATTACTATGTCTCATGATTAACAGAATTTATATAAGACCTTACATTGTGCTTGGCATTTCTAACATATATATGAGGTGTGGCAAGGTGTACTGCCATGGATATATACCAACGTACTCATATATTGGTATAATATACATTATACAAAATATAGGAAATTGTCAATTTATAATTTAATTGATTGATTTAATTTCTGCCCCTGAATCACCTAGTAGAATAAATATCTAAAACACAAAATAAAGATAACCTTAATATTTATTATTTTAATTATACCATTACATATCCCTGGATTAATATAAAATATTAAACATATATTAATTACATATCTCTGGATAAGTATAAACTAGGTCTCAGTTTTCCTGTTTTAACATGTAGAGTTGGAGTTGAAAATATACAATATAAGATTTTTGCTTTGTTACAGCTCTTAACCTGCCAATTTACAATACAACTGGAAAGATAACAGTGGCCACACCTTATACCTTTCAGTATATGTTGTAACCCTTAGGAGATAGAAGTATTCCATAATTGCTGATGGCAAGGCCATGATAGTTCTGTTATATTAGACTTAAGGAGTTAATTATCTATTCCATAATTATCTACTATATTCAGAACACAATAATGTTGTTCCAACAGTGTGGAGGAAACATTATATGTCTTCTCTTTACTTTAGAAACTTCTTCTACTTTATAAACACTTTGAACTTGTTCAGCAAAAACATCATATACATTAAAAATGAGAGTTGTACTATGCACTCTGGATGATAGAATATAAGTAATTGATTTAATATTTCTTCTACAAGCATCTGACTACAGATTTCCTAGATTTAGATATCACGTATTCATATCAATGAACCAAAAGTATTTCATATGAACTTGATACATAAGAAATGCTTAATAAGCTTGCATAATTAAGTAAATAAATGTATATGTTTATTGCCAAGCACAGATTATGTTAAGGAAGTAGTTATAGAGTTAGAGGGGAGAGAGAATATTCTGATAAATGCTTGTAAAAATGATTGTGTAATGACCTCTTTTATATTTTTATTTTAGCCAGAGGCTTCCATTGAGGTTAAACAATAACTTTGTTGTTTAACCCTTAAACTGTCCCTGCTCCCCTTCCCCCAGGGGACTTACTTAAAAATAAGTCCCAGAAACCAGCCTCAGGTAACAAAGCACAGATACAAGGATGGGTCAGGCCAGGTGGAGACATCCGATCAGTTGGGGTTGCATATAGTCTCCCTAGCTACCAAGGAGTATGGGTCCCGCCCTTTGGGAGTCTTTTGGGCGCCAATCCTAACCAAGGTGAAATTGTAATACCTCGCAACACTGTGCAGTTTTCTCTGTGTGTTACAATTTCATTGGTCACCTGTGCGTGGCCAAGCCCAACCATATGGCCTTTGCCCTTAAAGGCTAGTCTGTAAAGGAGAGCAGGGTCACCCTCTCTGTAAGAGGCATGGCCCTGGCCAGTCAGTTTGATTCTTGATGCTTGGCACGAAATAAAGCTTTGCTTGACCTTCACTTTGTATCCGTCTCGCTCCTTTAATCACGGACCCATTATTGGGATATAACAGATTGCAAATGATTTAAATGTAGAAAAGTGAAGGAGTTTAGAATAATATTCAGCTCAACTTTCAGGTATTTAGACTCAGTACAAGATAGTCATTATCTGTGAGTCATGGGGGCAGTGATAAGAGAGAACCACCTCTGCCACCATGAAGTAAAAAGCAGATGTTCCAGGGTGCTTGAGCCTGGAACAGGGGCACAAGGATAGAGAATCACTCCAGGCACTCTCTAACTTCCACTAGGACCTAGCGAGGTGCAGAGTGCGCAGGTTCTTCTCAACACCAAAAGAAGAGAAGAAAGGAGACAAAACCTCTAAGCACTCACATGCCAAGCCCTACCTACTAAAGGGAAGGTTGAGATTCCAAACTCAAAGCATTTGAATTATTTGTTTAATTGAATCTAATTAAAGTGAGAACAGAGACTAGACAATTAACAGAGTAACTTAAAGACCAAACCAAGCTCAGCAACAGACTAGATCAACTCAATGCGATTTTCTCAGTTGCAAGGTGGTGCACAAAAGAGCCCTACACTTGTATAGACATAATATTATTCATTCATTCTTTCCAATTCTTTTCCACATAATGCTTCTATTCAATCAAAATTATGAGATAAATTTTAAAAAAGATCTGAGCCATTATCAACAGTAGAAACAGCCCAAATGTTGAAATTATCCAAGAGGAACTTTAAAATGATAATTATACAATAAGGGATCTTTAAAAAAATGTACACAGCTTGAATGATAAAATGAGTAATTTCAGCTAAAAAATGTAAAATTAAAAAATGGCAAAAGAGGTGAAAAATAATTTTAATAGGCTTATCAGCAGAACATAGCACTTGAAAGAATTAGTAAATGTAAAGATTGAGCAACGAAAATTATCCACAAAGGAAAAAAGAAAACAGATATAATATCCATGAAAAACAAATAATTGACCTAAGATTTGTATAATTAAAAACCCAAAAGGAGGAGGACAACAGGTTGAAAGAAATACTAGAAGAAATTGTGGTTGAAAATTTTCCAAGCAAACAACACACACACACACACACACACACACACACACACACACACACACACAAAGAGAAAATCCTGAAAGTGTCCAGAGAAAAAGACATATATACATATATTCAGGAAACAAACAAAAAATGACTCAGTTGTCACAAGAGGAAAAAAGACATAAGGGCAGAATACAAATGAAAAGCAACTTGAAAGTGCTGAGAAAAAGAAGGAAGAGGAGGAAGAAGGGGGGAAAGGTGGAAAATTCACATATCAGATTTCAAAACTTAAAATTGTTAAAATAAAATAAAATGGAGACCAGGTTTGAAAATGCCCCAAGCAGACAAAACCAAGTAAGCCCTATAAGCAAAACCAAATCTAACATATTTCATGAACCTAAGTGAGACTTAACTTAGGTTAATTTCTTATAAATGGCTCTGGTAATCATAAAATAAACAAGTCATCTCCCTAAAATGGTGTAAGAGAATTAATTTTAACCAATCTGCTGCCATCTGGAAACCCCCATTGTAACAATCAATCATTGTGAAGGTTAAAAAACTTCCTCATTTTCATTTTATAAGCCATCCTGTAATATCATGCTCTGACCATCATATCAATTTTGGATTTGAAGACTCCCAGTTTGCAAAGTGTACTTTTATGTACAACAAACTCTTACTAATACTGGTTTGCTGACCTGGTTTCAATTTTTACGATTTCTGGATTTTTTTACACTATAAAGACAGTGTGGTAATTGGCATAAATGTAGATACATAAATCAATGGAACAGAATTGTGAAACCAGAATAAAGCATTGTATTTAGGGTTAATTGATTTTTGACTAAGGTGTCAAGACAATTTAATGGAAGACAAGTCTTCTCAACAAAAAATACTTGGCCAAATGTGTATCTACATGCAAAAAAGATGAAATTAAGCCTTACCTTACACTATACATAAGTATTAATTCAAAATGGATCATCGCTCTAAATAAAGAGCTAATATGATAAAATGTCTAAAAGGATACAAAAGAGAAAATCTTTAGGAACTTGGATTTGACAAGAGTTTATCAGTATAATTCCAAAAGAAAACCAATGAAAGAATATATTGATATAGGATTTTATCAGAAGATACAATTAAGAAAAGAAAGACAAGCCACAAATTGGGAGAAATTATTTGCAAATCATATATCTGATAAAGGACTGGTATCCAGAATACATACATATTTTTTAAAGTCAGTAATAAGACAAACAATTCAAATTAAAAAAAATAGGCAAAGATTTGCCTAGGCATTTCAGCAATGACATATAGGAATGTCTATCTGAGCCCATTAAAAGATATACAATGTTTTCAGTAACATGGAAATGGAAATTAAAATAATGAGATACCACCTCACACCCAACTAGAATAGATACACTCAAAAGTACAGACAAGAAGAATAATTAGGGGGAATGTAAAGAAACTGCTACCCACACATATTGACGGCTAAACATTAAAATGGGAATACTAAACGTGGAACCTGGCATTCTTAAAAAATTAAACACTAACATATTATATGACCCAGTACTTCCACATTTGGGACTCTGCCCAAGATAAATTAAATAAATGCCCAGGCTAAGATAATTATAGGAGTATCATGTATAATAGCTCCAAGTTAGAACCAATCCAATGTCAATCAAGTGATGAATATGTAAACAAAATGTTTTGTATTGATTAAATACAATATATCAATGAAAAGAACAAACTACTGACATATACTACAACAGGGGTACACGTCAAAATCATTACGCTAAGTGAGAAATGCCAGAGGTAGAAAACCACATATTACATCATTTTATTTTTATGAAATGAACAGAAAAAGCAAATTTATATACAGAGGGAAAGCAAATAGGTGGTTGTTTACAGCTAGAGATGGAGACAAGGATTAACTGCAAATGAGCACTAAAAATTTTTTTGATGTTATATCTGCCATGTTTATTGGAGTGGGGAGTGGCAGAATATGTGTTGGCTTTTGTCATTTTTTTCCTATATGCAATATGAAGCACTTGAAGTAAATGGCTTTTACCTCTAGAAATGGCACTCTATTTCTGAAGCATGATTCCCACATTTTTCAGGCTAAGGATTATTAGAATTGCATTTGTGTGATTCCTTGACTTTCTACTACCTTCCAGATCTCTCTTTCCATGCTAAAAATCTTTTAAAAAGCATCCAATAGTATACTCACTACAACATATATCAGTATGAGGTCATTTGCATTTTTTCAAAAACATCTCATCTTATTTGTGAAGCAGATTTCTTTCAACATATCAAAGCATATACTCTCACTGAATCCATCTGAGCCCTTTTAAAATCATCCTTCTAAGCAAAATACTTTCATTTAAAGAAAATGAACATTTCCTGTACCCAAGTTAACTTTTTTGTGTTGAGCTGAAGCAATATAAAATATCAGCTCAAGTGGGAAATGTGGAGAGGAATTATAAGGAAAAGCTAGGAAGATTAAATGGGAAATGACTCTAAAGTCTGATGTGTGGCATTAATGATGTAGCTCACTGTAGTTGAGAGGAGCAGCGAGTTCTTTGCCTTTTACATTTGGGAAACTACTGATGTCTTCTATGTGTAAGCTGTGAAAAATTTAAACACAGTCTCTAAATTTTACTATGAAAACTACATTTTAACTACCTAAAAAGAAACATGTATAATTTTATTGCCAAGAAGAAAACTGCAATTCATCCTCGTGATATCCACGACCACCACTATCACTTCCAATTATTAGGCTCATGCTTTGACTGTGTTTACTTGAAAGGTTAAACTCTTTGCTATTACTTTATGATTTTATGACAGATAATGACAATAGATTTTTTTAAAGTCTTGCATGTCCAATGAACAAAGAAAATCAGTCTGATTTCAAAGAGTTGATGATATATAGAGAGCATTTTTATGTAAGATTGGCAATAATCAAATGCTAAGTGATATGTACATTTTGTACAGATCTTAAACATGGTTTGAGGTATTGAAGAAGTAAAACTTCCTTTGGGTTGGGATAATAAAAAAAACAAAAACAAAAACAAAACAAAACATGGTAGAATTGAATTGAAGTAGTAGGACTTCCTTTGGGTTGGAACAGTAAAAACAAAACAAAACATGTGGTAGAATACTTAGGCAAGCAAAGAAATATGGAATGTAGAGACACCTAGGTAGGGATATGTAAGGAATATAAAAATATCCCATGCCGTGATCAAATAGCACACTAATGATAGTATTCTATATTACTACTCCTAACCCTCTCCTAAGGGGAAAGGGGAATTGGGGAGATAATTAGGATCACAAAGATGTGGGATGTGGGGGGAAAGGAGATATGTTGGTTAAAGGGTACAAACCTTCAATTATAAGTTCTGGAAATCTATTGTACAGCATGTTGACTATAGTTAATAATAATATACTGTATATTTAAAATTTCCTGAGAGAGTGGTTCTTAAGTATTCTCATATACACACAAGAAAAGGTAACCGTGAAGTGACAGCTATGTTAATTAGCTTGATTCTGGTAATGATTTCACAATGTATACAGTAAAATATCATACTGTATACCTTAGGTATATATAATTTTTGTCAATTATACCTCAATAAGTCTTGGGGGGAAGAATCACAAGAAAACATATTCAAAAAAATCATTGGGAATGTTTTCACACAGTTAATTTAACTACAAATCGTAGTTGGTTATAATCAATGAATCACTGGCAGTTTATTATAAATTTCTAAATAAGCTAATTTTATTTTGAAAATATTTTACAAACCAGAAACAACCTGGATCTTTGAGGACATCTCCATTATTTAAATTCTAGTAATGTCAGCAATAGTTATCACAGGAAATGTAGCAGATGGAAATCTTATGTTAACAAGTTCTATCACTTAAAGTCCAGGAAGTTCATTGGTCTTTCATTTTCCTCATCTTTCAAATGAGAATCATATTCTGAATTACAATTACATTGTGAATGTTGTATGTTGTAGGGGAAGAAGCATAAACTTTTTCTTCGACCCATCTTGGGGAGAGAACTGCAAACTTCTTATTAGTCTGCAAAAAGGCAGATTAATAAGAGGAAAAAAGTTATCATGCATGTCATCATACACAAATATATAAGGGAGCACTCAATGATGAGTAACCCAAGGAGATTCTTGGAGTTGGGCTTATATACCATATTAGGGTAAATAAAAGGAAAGAGGTTTGGGGGTTCTGGATTGGGGATGAAGTTATGGGACAAAGACAAAGAATAGTATGGACAGCTGTGATTATTTAATATGGTTTGTTACACAGAGTTAAGTCATTGCCTTTTCCATAAGTGAGTGTTATGAAGAGACCTCTTCTAGGGAAGGGACAGATAATTCTACAAATAGAAATTTCCTTTATAAATTGAAAACTCGTATCCCGTTCTTAAGAGTTTTTCTTGGCTCTGCTGATTCTCAATGGCCATTAGCTCAAAATAATACTTATGCCAAAGAAGCATATTTTGAGGTGGTATATTCTGGTACCCTTCATTATATTAGAACTCTTCATGAAGGTCTGGTGAATATTTGAGGACCTTAATTCATTTTGCATATCTCATCCTCTTTGGGGAACAGAAATTTGTGGCTTGAAAGCATATCTTTCTCTCTGGTCTGGACACTTCTGAATTTTGAATAAAAAAGAGAAAAAAAAGCAGCTAATATATATGTGCATTAAACATGCATAGTCATCCCTAAAAAAAAAACCAATCTACTTTCTTTAATACCTCTTTCTTTCCTTTTTCCCTGTTCCTTTTTCCCTATCATTCTTCCTGTCCTCCGTCTTATCAGAAAAATTTTAAAAATCAGAAAATTTCAGACTTCACGCATTTAGACAGTATGTTAATTTAGACATGGGGTGAACTGGATTTATTTTGAATATAGGCATTTTGCAAAAATGTTTGTGAATTGGAATATTTGTCTACTTACAAGAATAAACACTTCTTGGGGTGCCTGGATGGCTCAGTGGGTTAAAGCCTCTGCCTTCGGCTCAGGTCATGATCTCAGGGTCCTGGAATCAAGCCCCACATCGGGCTCTCTGCTCCGTGGGGAGCCTGCTTCCTCCTCTCTCTCTCTGCCTGCCTCTCTGCCTAGTTGTGATTTCTGTCAAATAAATAAATAAATAAAAATAAAAAAAAAAGAATAAACACTTCTTGAAAACTCTAGAAATAGCTATTTCAATACCAAAAATATACAGTGGAAATAGCACAAATGGTGCTTTCTTATGCTTATTAACAATCATTTTCCATTCTTTTTTAATGTGAAAGCTAGGCTAACATTATCTAGCATTAACTAAGTTATGAAACTGAGACCAGAGAACCTGCTCCATAATTTACTGATTGCATGATCCAAGGGAAGTCACAACTGGCAATTTTCATCTCCCCAATGAGCCAGCTAGACTTGACTATATTTTAATCTTTCCTTTACATCCTATAATATACATACCATAACATAGAAGAAGATGCTTATGATTGCATAAAATTAAAATAATCATGATTATATGATTGTATTAAATGATTGTATCAAACTTTAAAGTTCTATGATTAGGATATACTTTTGGGTTTTTTTTCAACAAAAAGCAAATTACTAATTTTATTTTTATTTGCCTACTTTCTGCCTCTATTGTTCTATCCTCTTTAAAACTATTTTTCCTATGCTACTAAATTATATGAAATTTCTAAGAATGCGTATGCTCATTTGATTGTTGTATTGGTTAATAAGAGTTTCTCCCTTTAGTAACTTCCTTAGACAGAGTGTGCATGCATTCCAAGAAGAATTTGCTTTTCAGAGACCAAGTAATATGCAGATCCTTTTGCTTTCTCAGCCCTGCCAAGCTGAGAGTCAGGGAAAATGGCTTAGAACTCCTTACATAAAGGTGAAAATGAGAGAGCACAACTATCCAGGCCTGAAGGAAGAAATCTGCCAGTCCTCTTTGGATTCTCCTTTAGGTCAACTTAATCTTAACCTCTTCAAATTCTTTATCATTCTGCTTTGGTGCTACTTTGACCAATCAGAATATAGCCATGCGTTTCACTATTCTTTTGCCAACTTTTAAATCCTGTCCTGTTCTGATATTGGTCAAGATATTTGCCTATCTGTGAAGCTGTAAAAATCCCATCATTATCAAGTGAACAATGTATTTTAGGCACTTTCATATACCCCATAGAGCAACTGCTCTCTGCAGAGATAGAGCTGGAAGTAATGGACTTTGTTATGAGTTGAGAGCACTGGGTTTTCAGCTTATTCACAGCATGTGATATGAGATAAAAGATACTGTTGGGGGTTTTTGTTTTGTTTTGTTTTTTCATTTTGAAATTTTAGACTCAAAGAAGAATTGCAATAATCGTATATAGTTTCACCATATACTTTTCAACTAGTCTCTCCTAATGTTACCATAAGCACGGTTCAAAGGTAACCCCCTCCCCTCTGAAAACAATACTGGTACAATACTATCAATTTACTATAGACTTTATTCACATTTTACCTTTTTTTCTACTGATGGATCAAATCAAAGCCAGGAACTCAAATCACATTCAGTTGCTAGGACTTCATAGTGTCCTCCCATCTGTTACAGTTTCTCCATTTTTCCTTTTTATTTATTTGCTTGTTTGTTTGTTTGTTTGTTTGTTTATTGTGACTTTGACATTTTTGAGGAGTACCGGTCAAGAATTTTGTACAATATTTCCCAATTTGGGGTTGTCTAATTCTTTATCATGATTGTGTTGCAGGAAAGATGATGGCGTTTGGGGCTGATGGCCAACAGAGAACTCTTGAGACAACTTTGGTTCAAATGGGTGGTTTTATTAAAGTACAGAACAGAACGCATGAGCAGAAAGAGCTGCACTAGGATCATGAAGAGTGGTGCATTATATATTTTCAAGTCAGAGGGCTTTGGGGAGAACATAATAAGTCTCTAAGGAATTTTGGAAGCAAGGTTTCCAAGGACCTTGAGGGGGTTAGCTATTATTATGAAAAGGTCATTTATTACTGTCTAGTAAAACCTTAGTCATGAGACCCTTCAGATGTATATTGGTGGGTCATATGCTTGGGAGATGATTATCAACATGAATCTTGGGTGGGGGAGAGGGGGATAAATCAAGTTTCTAAAGGAATTTTTTATATGTTAAAGTTTACTCACAGGATCCTGGGGGTCGGGCTAAGATTGCCTTTTGCCCTTAGCAAAGTATCAACATGGAGGAAGTTGAGTTCCTAAAGGAATGTCATTCTGTCTGTTTCAAGAGCTTGTCAACAAGCTGTAAGTAGTAAGGAAATCCAATTTTTCTTTTGCTTTTATTTCCCACATCAGTTGTACTGGAGTTAGAGATTTTAGGGAAGAATACCACAGAGTTGAAGCATCCTTCTCATCATATCTAATATAAGTGAGTACATATCAACCTGACTTACAACTGGTGACACTAACTTTGTAACTTGGTTGAAATAATGTTTACAAGGTTCCTCCACTGTAGAGCTGTTGTTTTTCTCCGTTTGTGCTACATTTATCGTAAATGAGACACTATATCAAAAGAAGGGGAATTAAGTCCAATTTAAGCTCCACTTTTTGGAATAATATTTTTTAAAAATTGGGGATATATATTAAAAACACTGTAGTATTTAAAAAAAAAATTGGATGATAATTTGAGGGTATGGAAAATAGTCTGCTACTCCTCAAAGTGTTTTATTTATGCCAAAGCCAAGCTGAAGGATAGACAACACCCTCAAATCAGAAAGAAATGAACTTGTAGGTCTTTTCTCTAGCATTTTCAGTTTTTTGAGTCAACTCTCCTCTTGTTTTACTCTGCTTTCAAATGCTTAGTTTTATAAAATATTCTACCAGGGCCTTAGTTTTATAAAATATTCTGTCCAAATTTTTAGATTATCATCTGTGGAAGTGGCCATGTGTCCACTTTGCTTTACTGCCATTATTTGGAGTTTCAGGGCTCAATTAATTTGATTGGTTTGCTTGATCAGGTTCATAGTATTTCCATTTAGTCCTAAAAATATGAGTTTAAATATACTGAATGTAATATGTTAAGTAAGGTATGAATAACCTTAATCATGTTATGACCTTAAATTATTTAAAAATACTTCAGTGATGATGAATTCAGTCATTCCATTCAGTCATTACTCTGTCAATTCAGTGAAAACTAATCAGAAGTAATTATACACAACATACTGGTTTTCTTAGCTTTTTTTGTTTTGAATTTTAGCTGGCTCTTTCAAATGGTCTTTCAAATCCATTTGTTCTCGCTGACACAAATGCTTAGTGCACTTTCATTTCCCAGTGTGTTGTGATTATGGCCATTTGCAGCCTTTCCTATTGGTGTGGATTTCAAAATTGACCATTGTAGGCAGATAACCTAGCAATGGGTTTCCAGAGGTTGGTGTGGTCTGTGGTTGAAGAAACTGACATTACCAGATTGCAAAGCAATGTGCTTAAGTACTTATGGTTTCCTTTACAAACAACTAATTCTCATCATGGGCATGGTGATCCAGCTGATTACTAGCGGAGTAGCTGTGATGAATTCCTGTGCACTTGTACACATGTGAGTCTGTGTGTTAGTGTGCACATGTATGTTTATGTGAAGTGCACGTGTGTGTGTTTGGGGGTACTTAAGGTAGTTCAGAGACAGAAGAGGAAAAAAGTTGGTGGGAAAAAAGGTGGTGGAGAAGGAGTTAAATCAAGCTAGTCAAAAAACCAGTGAGTAGCCACTTTGTATAGTAAAATAAACTAGTAAGTGTGGTGAATATAAAAGCCCAGGACAGAAGGCCTCTTGTTTCAGTGGGTAATTTTCAGGTAACTAATTTGAGCAGTCCTTTCAAGACACAGAGCAGCAATTTTTAAATTGTGGTAATATTACATTCACAGATCTTAGAGGAGCCTGGGGAGCCAAATAGGGCTCTTGGGCCTAACTCCTTTTTCAACTAGAAGAGCTTTATTTCCAACTGTTTTATACAGTTGACATCTGAGTAAAATGCTTTGAATAGAGTTCCTTTAAGAAAAAATTGAAAATGATCTCATAATTTTGAGCTCCTAGAAGACAAGGGTAGCACGTAGTAACAACTTAGAAAGGATGATCAAAAGATAACATAATTATACCAATACCAATAATTATAAGGAAAATATTATATGTTAACAATTAATATAAGAAATAACTGTGAAAATAATAAAACATCTATCTTCAAATTCATATTTTATATTTCACAGCTTATCAATATAATATTGTAATAATATATATTTATCAACATGATATTATAATATTTCATAAAAACTTAATCAGGTAGCTGCTGGTTTTGTGAATATAAATGACTTTTATTTTTTTCAATTTTTAGTTGAAAGAAAAACGTTTTGAAAAGACATAGATATATTGAGTGCCCTGTGGAGCATATGAGGGGAATTCTCATAGCAGTCACTGGCCTTACCAAGGTTAGAGAGCAATTGAGGAAATAAAACTTATGTTATACACAAGGCTTCTGGATGGCTCAGTCAGTTGAGTGTCTAACTCTTGATTTCCACTCAGGTCATGATCTCATAGTCGTGGGATCAAGCCCTACTTCAGGCTCTTCACTCAGTAGGGTATCTGCCTCTCTCTCTCTTTCTCTCTTTCTCATCCCTATGCCCCTCTCATTAATTTACATTGCTTTCTAAACTTTTCTTGCATATGAATATATAGTGTGAAGTTTCCTAAATGACGGCCATATTTTCAATATGTGTTTTTGTTACCATATCTATATTAGATTCCTTCTGACTTTTGAAGAAGTGTTCCAAATGTAATGACAACCATTTTTGTCCCTAAAATCAAATATGATATTCTCTGTTCCTGGAGAATAAGACAGGATTGTATGAACATCGTAAGAAGAGCACCTTGTGTTTCAGGCTCCAACCTCAGGAAAGGAAGCCTGAGAATCAAGTAGTCCAATTGCATGAGTTTATATGTCAAGGCTTCATTTATTCCTAATGGGGCCATCAATGCCTTTTGTGATCTCAGTAATTAAGAAGCCAGTTTGATTCCTCTGATTATGGACTTCCTAAAAGCTGGCTGCTAAGTCATAAAGGAAATAGAAAGATGCTTTGGAGAACTAATGGCTGCCCATGTGTGCTGAGTCAGTCTTGGATTTTATGAGAAGCTATGCTGACTTATGCAGGACCACTTTGTGTCTCTGAGATGATCTATTTTAACATGCTGATTGCTTCTTCTTGGGAATCATTTTCCCTATGGAGACATAGGCCATTTGTATAGTTTTACAAAACTAATTCAGTATACTAGATGAGAGAAAGAAAACTTGGAACAGCCATGGAAATTCTAAAGTAAAACAACATGTGTGGAGACCTGTATTAAACAAACAAAAATATGCAGATATAGGAGGATTTCTTTAGTATTTTGATTAAAAGACGGAGACTGGTGACTCCATTATGGACATCATCAGTATAGTCCATTCACTGGAAGACAATAGAATGGTTTGAGGACTCTCCATGGAAATACTATGTTATCCCACTCATTACCACCCCCAACCATCTCCAATTTTGTTTATGTCTTCCTTAATGAATGCCACAGAGCAGGGAAAACAAGAAAAGAGGATAATATGTTCCAAAAGAGTAAAGCAACATGAATCACTATGATGGATTTCATCAATTAGAAACTGAAATTAAAGATACTAACCTGTGAAAAAATTGTACCTCTGGAGGTTGTTCCAGGACAGTGTCTGTTCTAATTTCAAAAGGTAAGTTGACAGAAATGTTTAAAGTATGGTGTGTAAGAGAAGTATTGGTGACCCAGAATAAAAATCACAGTGGGAGAAAGAGAAGCTTTATATCATTTTCCTTTCCAGTGCATGCTTTGATTAGATAAGCACCAAAAGCCATATTGGTGACTAAAAAGTTTTTCTGTTCATTGTTCTACCTAGGAGGCATCTATGGCTATTCAACCAATTTTTTATTTGTGAGATTTTCCTTCTGAATAAACCCTTCTGAGTCACAAGATCCTCTGATGAGGAAAAATTAGAGAGGAAAAAAGGGGCAGAGGATGAAGAACAGAGAGGAGAAGGATCTTGATTGCTCTCCAAATGCATATTAAATGCTATGTGCTCAAACAAATGCAATCTCAATTAACCAGAGTTCAATTATCTAGAAATATTATTCAAATAAGCTAAAATGACTTTTTTGATTCCAGTCCCTGAATAAAGAGATGATAAGTGGAATAGTAATAATAGTAACAACAGCAACATCAACAAAACAGTGGCGGCAGCAACATGCTGGTTATCCTCTACTAGCATCTTCCTCCCCACCTTCATTTTCTGCCCTGCTTTTTGCTTTAGGAGGTTGACCCTGCTGACGGTATCTCCTGGACTCCCTTGTTCTCTTGGCCAGGGTGGGGTTCAGCCAATGGAAGCTGATAGCAGGAGATCAGATGGCAGAAAGAGAGTGAGATTACAATATTTTTTTCCTAGTTTCTGACCTGCATCACAGGGGTCCTTCCATTTTTTGTCTGTTCTATGGCTTGACTGCTGTCAGGCATCTTCTCTTCCACCTCTCCAGTTCCATAAGTGCTATCATTTTTATCTCTTTCTTCTGAATTATTTTAACACTCTTGTCAGAAATACAAGTATGACTTTCTTCAGGTTAGTGATAAATAAAGAAGATCTTTTTTCATATCTTTTAAATGTCTATAAAAACAAAATCAGGCTACGAGGAAGATGATTTTAATTCTATGGTTTGCACCTCAGGTATTCTAATTCTATTATAGTCAAATTTTCTCAGTCTTCCTGCTATAATTAGAAAGAATCAAGGAATATCAACCTCTGTACCGAGATTGAGAATCTCAAAAGATGGCCAAATTCCACACCATGGTCTATATGTACAAGCAACTCCTCTCGTCGTGGAATCTAAACTATGTCTGTGGCTGCTTTGACCAACAGAATTTGAAGAAAGTGACCTTCTGGGGCTTATGAACAAGGTATGAAAAAGAAGATCTTCTACTCACTAGGGATAAATTGCAGAACATCCTGCTAGACAGAGAGGTCCAGTAAAGAGGCTCTAGAGAGCCCAGCACTCTATGAAAAAAGAAGCCCCAAAGGAGCCCTGAGGGCCCCGGATGTCCAACGATCTGACAGCATCTGCTATTTTGCTGTAACTGCATGAGAGCTTAAGGAAGACTAGCAGAGGAACCTCTCAGCTGGGCCCAGCTAACACAAAGATTTGTGAAATATACTAAAATGTCAATGGTTTAAGCTACTAAATTTTGCAGTGATTTATGATGCAGTATTAGATAACTATAGCAATAGATAATCCACTTACTAGCAGTGTGACTGTGAAAGGTACTTGAACTGCCTGAGGCTCAATTTTCTCATTTTCAAAATGTTCATGATAATAGTTAACTATACTACAGGTTACTTTGGGGTCTAAGCTATAAATGAGATAAAATGTTCAAAGTAGTCATTCAGCATAGAGTGTGGGACACAGGAAGTATCCAATAAATTTTGTTCTTATTGGTAACATTATTATTACATATTTTTCATCTCCACTTCCTTAGATAATTTTATATATATACACACACATTAAGGCCGATTTCTTTAGCACTTATAATATTTTATATACTGGACTACATGTCTGAGGGTTCAGGCTTAGTAAGAAAGTACAAGACAAATTAAGATAACTCATAGCAAGAGGCTGTGGGGATAGGGAAAAGGGTGTGACTAAATCTAAAGCAGAAAGAAAGAAAAAAACTTCTGTAACAAGATAAACTGAGACTTAAATGAAGAGAGTTTGCTTGGGAAGGATGAGTCTGGAAATTAGTATTTCTGACAAATATGGATACCAATGCATAAGAGGTTTCAGATGTTGAAGGACGTGGCCTACAAGGAGAACCAGGACTTAGGGTTCTCTATAGAAAAGACATGAAGGATATGTGTGTTGGTGTGAGACCAGGCCATAAAGAAGGTTGGAGTGATTTTGAACTGACTTGTACATTTTGCTCTGGATTTGGAACATATCCTGAAAGCACACAGACTTTTCTGTTTAAGTCATAACCCTTGCTTGTGTGAACAATGGGTTTTAGGCAGGGGCTTTGAGCCTTGTATGAAAATTCTTGGTTCTGGGAATAATCGATTGAATAGAAAGAGACTGGAGGTTTGGAGGTAAAGGTGACAAGTAGAGAAAGGCTGGCATTAAAGCAGTAGAAAAGCAAACAGACAGCAGTTCTTGAATTCCAGAGATATGTGTGAGGAAACATCAGTAACATCTTCCAGTAGCTGCTGGATGAAGGAAATGAGCAAAAAGGAGAAAGCAAAGATGGCTCTCAGGTTTCTCTCTCCAGTCTTCTGGTAAACAATAGTGACTTTCACCAAGAGAATGTTAAGGACTGTTTCCCAACTATAGAAGGGTGTGGAGAGGAAGGCTAAGCAAGTCATCGTTCTTTATAAGGCACTTAATACCTACTAGATACTTTTACAGAAACTCCTAAATCTGTGCTTCAATTTACTTAAAATAGTGGAACTCTATTGATTGTATAGATAATTATATTTAGAGTCAATTAGATTAAGTGACTTGGATAAGAACTACAGAATGAATGGCAAGGTTTAATGACTCCAAGGCCCATGTGCATTTTTTATTTAGAAAGTTGGATCTGCAGTTCAGAATAAGGATAGAGATAGGTAGCTGTAGATATAGTTGTTGATGTTGTCTTGGGAATGGATGGTTGTAGATAGAATTGAGAAATGAGGAGTTCAAAGTCAGTATCCTCTAAAACTCCAGCTGCTACAAATTCAAATAAAGATGAATACATCTGTAAATGGAGATGGTTCTGATGCACAGAAAGAGGTCAGCAGAGAAGAAAGCCTAGACTAGGAGTAGAGGAATAGAAGAGGGCAAACCAGAAGAAAAAGTTGACACACAAATAATATGCTACAGAGTGCTAAAGAGGGTTGAGGAATGAAAAGTAACCAGTAGGTTGACAGCTAGGAGATAAAAGTAGTTGGAACAGTCTGGAAAATCTTACTGTCCCAACTAGGATTGTGACCACTCCCCCTCATTAGCTAGTCTTTACAATGCAGGGAGGAAGGAAGAGGGCAATCCAGTCTTCAGATACTGCAGTAATAAAGAGACAATGATGGGAAAGTAGGAAAAGTATAAGGAGCTGTGCCAATATAAAGTGACCTCCCAGGAAAACTATTCTTTACAATTCCGATTTCTGTTTCTCTCCAGGTATTTTTTTCTTAACCAGGTTTTTGCATTAAACCAGGTGTCTTTGTCTTGCATTAGGAGAAGACATATGTGTCCATAGCAGCTATCTGAACGTGGTTATCCAGCATTAAGCCAAGTCAAGAATGTGAAGGGTCTTAGACTTTACCCTACTTATAAAGGGAACACGTCAGCCTGCCCACTATCATGTGGATGTTGGCAGAAGACATGAGACTCCTAGGTCAAAGGCAAAAGACTTTCTTACTTATGGCAACAGTAGTAGCCAGAATATGAGCATTTTCTTGTGCTATTGAGCCCCAGCCCTCACAGGACATCGCAAAGGGGACAGATGACACCTGGGTTGCATTTCACTAGAGAAACTCTGAACTCGGGGAATCTAAACCTTCTTTAACAGGCAGTAATATGCCTATATTCTGTCCCAAAGGGGGTGTTATATTTGTTGTGCTGGCAGTTTGGCTCTGGAGGGAGACACTGTATCTTCCGAAGCAGTAAGTGAAACTGTCCTTTGCTCTGGAGAGACACACTCTATCTTCTAAGGCTGTTGCTGTGCACACACTTTGGAACAGATAGTCCGGAAAAAAGGTAGTAATTCCCTCTGCTCATAAAATGTGTAGAAATACCAGAGAATCATGGAGAACTGCCTCCCAACAAGCCAGTGCAAAATTCTAATCATGTGTTCTTGGTCACGTCAGGAGAGGAAAATGGCAATCACCACAATTTTATATATAAAATTGATACAGTCTCACAGACTCAGTATTATTCATATGCCAATGCATATACCTTCAGCATACAAGTTAATATTTTGTATAATTTGTTTTAAAAACCCCAAACTTCTGTGTTTGAAACTCTTTTGCATGCATATACACTCACCATTTCATCTGATGATGCAAATAATCTTTGAGGTACATATAAGGAAGTATCATGATGATCATCCCAAAGAGAAACACTGATGGTAAGCAAGATTATATTCTTTTCCAAGTCAGAAAAATAAAAAGCAACTGAGCTTTACACTCAATGAGTTTGTTTTTCCATTCTGGTGCATTCTTTACTTTTCATGGCTGTACCCTGCTATAGCTAAGCTGAATGGAGGGCCTCACTCTCCCCTACTCATCAGACCCATCTAATGTGCCATGTGAGCCTGGCCTGGCACTTTCCTCTTCTCTGCCTTATTGTATTTAAGCCAGAAAATTGTGGCAATCACGTGTATTTTTCATCTTCACAGCACTGTGGTGAGAATTCAAAGGTAATTGACATTGTTCAGCATAGTTTCAATCACCATCAGTCTATTGGCACCACCTTTCTTCCCATCTCATTCCATTATGTCCAGAGCACAGCCTCAAATCTCATCTGGCCTTGCAGACATTCCTTGAGATGGCCTTTCTCTCCCACCTGAAGCTGATTCTTTTTATAGTATGCACTCCAGCAAACCTGCAAATCTACCTTCTTTTATTCCAAATTCTTCTCCTCCGAACTTTCATATACTTGAGTAAGAACTTCAGTGGTACTTTTTCTAATGAGCATCCCTCTTCGTCTGTGAGGAAGTATTTCCAGCCATCTGTGGTCTTCTGTCAAGATCTTCTTTATCTTGTAATACATACTGCAGCCTGTTATCATTACATATTATTACATCCTGTCTTTGAGTAGATACTGCAAATATCCCGAGGGAGAACAAGTGTCTTCTCACTTAGGACTGTATCTTCACCTCATTGCCAATGTCATATTTTACCTAAGTCTGAAGCATTTTTTAATAGTGATTAAGAGCTCAGGTTTTGGAGGTAGGTGCTCCTGGAATTCAATTCCACTTGTGCCATTTACTAGTTATGAAATCTCAGGCAACTTCTTTAAATGTTCTAGGCCTCAGCTGCCTCATGGAAACGTGGCAGATGATTATATCTTTTTCAGAGGTTTTGAGAAGGAGTATTTATAATATAATAGCAAAATATTATTATAAATATAAAAGATTATTTCATCACTTTTATTTTATATATAAATTTTATTTTATAGATATATATTTTATATATACATTTTATTCTTATTTTAAATTATATCATTTTTGACTTTAGGTTTGTTATGGGAACATGTCCAATTCCAGAAAATTCTGTTTTTACTACTCTTCAGCTTCCAAGCACCTTCTTCGTGTTCCTATTTATAGAGAAGAGACTTTTTGAAATATTTTCCTGTTAAACCAATTCAGGTTTTACTTGTCAAAAATTAAAGCACTTTTTTAGGTCTCCTCATAATGCAACTACTTAAAAACCCAATTGGAATGTCTTTGCTTTTCTAGTTACACCATCTACAAATGAAGTAGTGGTAGCTCTCCTCCACATCATTACATTCAGCTATAATCCAAGCCCAGAAACATGTATATATGCAGCTACCAACGTTGTTCCCATATTTGAAAACCAGTGGGTGATGAAATGGATGTTCCTTTGGCTAGATATTCATAAAGGGTTCCATAGAGACAACTGTATCAATATAAGCCTCCTTCCTGCTTCATTTCCTGTGATATACAGCTTCTTGTGTATTAGTTCTTTTAAAATGCCAATTGCCTCATATCATCATCCTACCCTCAACTCTCAGCACCTCACCTTGCTTACATAATAAAGCTTAACCCCTTTAGCTTCAAAGTCATTCCCATCACAATCAGGATGTAATAGTCTTATCCTATCTGACTTCCTAGCACTACACCCTCCTCTCCATGATGTGGTTCCATTTATAATACATAAACCTGCCTTATGCATGTTTAGTCAAACATTCACACCTTCCTTTCTAAGAATAGAAATCCAATCACCCCTCTTCTTCAACTACAAGTAATTCAATACTGATAAATTCTTTTCTCTTCTAGACGGTCCTCCCCAAGGTACATTTTATCTTTTCTTTGGGCATTGACTAGCTGTCTACAATACTCTTAAAAATAATAGTTTTATTGGTTCATGTATTTTTTCGGTTTTAAAATTATTTCACGTGTAACTAATTTTCTCAACCGAATTCATTATCACTCATTAAACACTAAGTTCAAAATAGCTTGCTACTTTAATTAGCCTGACACCTAGCACAGTCTTCAGAGAACATTTTGTTTTTGTTTTTCAATGCTTATTAAGGTAAACTAAACATATATAAAAGTACACACATCACAATGTGTATCCCAAAGTTACCTGTCACAAATGAACACAGCCAGAAAACCAATTCTTAAGATACAGAGCATTATTAAGACTTCAGAAGCCCTTTTCATGTTATTTTCCAGTATACTTTATTTCCAACATTTCAAATACCTGTACCAAAAAGTACAATGGGGTGATTTAAAAATGAAGCATTTATGTCGCTTTCTGGGGGAAAGCCACAGACCTCTGCCCACCCCTGCTAACCAAAGAAATTACTCCCATAAGGAACCACCTTTAAAATGTTTAGTGATTTCTTCTGAATGCTACCTCTATTTCTTAAGGCATATGTTCCAACCACTATTTCTCAATTTGTGAGGTTTAGACATTACCTCTTAAATCAGTTGTGAACGATGGGGATTACTTAATTTATAGCCCCCACCTCTCTCTTTTAGCCTCCAATCTTTTGTCCTTAATTGTTTTTTTTTTTTTTAAAGATTTTTTATTTATTTATTTATTTGACAGCGAGAGAGAGAGATCACAAGTAGGCAGAGAGTCAGGCAGAGAGAGAGAGAGAGGCAAGCAGGCTCCCCGCCAAGCAGAGAGCCCGATGTGGGACTCGATCCCAGTACCCTGAGATCATGACCTGAGCCAAAGGCAGCGGCTTAACCCACTGAGCCACCCAGGCGCCCCTGTCCTTAATTGTTAATCATTGTAAGGGCATGGAATATTATTTTTTTGATCTAATAACAAAAGCTAATATCTCTTAACTCCCCACTTTTTAAATTGAGGACATTATCATCTCAAGCTTCCCTTCAACCATTCTCTCCACCTCCCTAGGCCTAGCACTATACTTTCTGTAACCATAATTAACAATTTTATGTTTGGTTTATAGCAGCATTTCTCAAATTCAACTGCACATCAGAATCACTTGGAAATGTTGAAAAATACCGATGTATTATCCTCAGCTTTCTGATTTAATAGATCTGGGGGAGTTAGGTATTGTCACTCTTCAGAGTTCCACAGAGCTTCTAGTGTGCAGCCAGGACTGAGAAACACTGTCAAGATGTGGATTCCATAAAATACATTGATTTTATATAATCATGGCTACATCAATGTTCATGTCAGCAGCCACTGTTATAATTGCATATTCTCTTTTGGAACACATTTTTTTTTCTTAAAATTTTAATTACTTCTTTTTTCTTGCACTATTTATTTTCTTTATCCCCAAGCCCTTCATCATTTATTTCACTGGGTTTACTCTTATTCTCAGAGATCTTCCTCCTACAGTCCTCTATCCCCTTGTATAAGTACGGCTGAATATGAAGACTGCTACGGAAATGTCTTCCTGGGATTTTCTTTCACTTCTTTCCACAGTTAAATCCTTTGTTTCTGGTATCTCTTGTCAACCTCTGCAGGTTGACTCTGCAGTTTTGGCTGTAGTTCATGCACTAGCAACATTTTAAGAAAGAAAGTTTAATTTTATGAATTCTTGCCTGTTTAAAGATGCCATTGTTCTGCTCATGAAATTGGTGAAAAGTTTAACCAGATATAGAAAATAGAGTTTGAAAGTAATTTTTCCTGGTACTTGAAATTATTACTCCACCATTTTCTGGAATCTATCTTGCTGATAAAAATTTAATGATAAAATTATTTTAGCTCCTTTAAGTGTTGCCTGCTTTTACTCAGTGAAAGATACTTGGATCCTCCTTTTGCAGTTCTGGTTTTTATTTATTTTTATTTATTTATTTTATTTTATTTATTTATTTGACAGATAGAGATCACAAGTAGGTAGAGAGGCAGGCAGAGAGAGAGGAGGGGAAGCAGGCTCCCTGCTAAGCAAAGAGCCCAAAGTGGGGCTGGATCCCAGGACCCTGGGTTCATGATCTGGGCTGAAGGCAGAGGCTTTAACCCACTGAGCCACCCAGGTGCCCCACTGTTCTGGTTTTTAAGGTGACATATTTAGTTAGTGATTATTTTCTATTCATTGCATTGAGCCACTGTGATCCCTTTCAAACTGATAACCAGTTCTGGGAAATCCTCTTCTATTTGTTCCTTCATTATCTCCTTTACTTGGTTTTCTGTGTTCTTACATTCTGTAATCCATATGGAACTGTATTAAGTAGCCCTTATTTTAACCTTCCTATCATACTTTGTAACTCTGTCTCTTCTTAAACTTTTGAGGATACTGTCTCAGCATTACTGCTTATATTTTATTACACTTTTCTTTAAAATTAGCAATCATATTTTTACTTCAAAGATCTTTCCTGTCATTGTCTTTTTCTGTAACATCCTGTTGTTGTTGTTGTTGTTGTTTTTAAATGGGATGTCATACATTCTGAAATCTACCTAAGAATACTTAAAAGATGTATCTTTTTCATTACTTTAAGTTCTCTTTTTGTCTTTCACAGGTTTAATCTTTTCCAAAAGGTCCATTTTTCTCCTATTTTACTCATTCCATGCCCCATAAACATCTCCTAAATTTTGCTTAGTCATATTTAAGAGGGAAACAAAACAAAACAAAACAAAACAAAACAAAAACAGTAGAAAAGCTAACTGTGATTGTGACCAAGGTTTGTTGATTTACTGGTTTTCCTTTAGGATACATTGGCCTGGAACTAGTATTTACCATTTGGGATTCCAAAGATATTTACAAATGTCTTTTCAACAAAAATGCTAATCATCAGAGGAACTTTCAAGGTTGGATATAGAAAATTCACTCAACTAATGAGTGAGATTAATAGGTTTGGTTATTGTAGCGGTGGTGAGTTATTTGATTGTTTATGTTTTATTTTATTTTTTGGGGGGGAAGCAACCTCTTGCTGCAGTTTCTAATCCTCTCATCCCATGCAATTGTATTAATGTAATTCCAGGATGCTGGTGCCATCAGGTACCTGGCAGAAGCAAACAGAATTCCTCTAGAAGTAAATACCATAACCCTAGGCCTAAAATGATTTTTCTATGTAATTAGCAAACAGAATGTCTGATATACAATGAAGAATAATCAGACATGCAAGGAAAAAAGATGAGCAATTACAAATTTGTATTTAACTAATAATATAGCCTCAAAAATAAGCAAATAATATAAATTAAAATTAGAAATAACTTCATGAAGTTACTCATAGAATAAGTAAACAAAAAATTATTAGAGAATAGAGGTTTTAAGGAATATGGCTAGTATATTTGACCTATCAAATACTACACTGGAAACTACAGAATAAACACTCTTTTCAAGGACATGAAGCAGGTCTTAAAATTTTCAAAGAATTGAAATCTCAGTTAAAATCCCAGCAGTGGGGGCGCATGGGTGGCTCAGTGGGTTAAGCCTCTGCCTTCAGCTCAGGTCATGATCTCGGGGTCCTGGGATCGAGCCCCGTATCGGGCTCTCTGCTTGGCAGGGAGCCTGCTTCCTCCCCCCTCTGGCTGCTGCTCTGCCTACTTGTAATCTCTCTCTCTCTCTCTCTCTCTCTGTAAAAAAGAAAAAAAAAAAAAAATCCCAGCAGTGTTTTGTGACTGCGTGTATGAAATTTGTTATATACAGTTTTAAAACTTATACAGAAATAAAAAGGAGCAATATTTATGGAGTCACACTTGAAGAAGAATCACATAACAAGTAATGAAACTTTCTCTACCAAATATCAAGAATTATTTTAAGGCTACAGTAATTAAGACTCTATGGTGCTGAAAACATTGATGAGCAGAGGAATGGAATAAAACAGAGTGCTCACAGACACAATTAGTTAACATCTAATGGAAGTAAACAGTAGCACTTTAGAACAATGGGGAAATATAATAGTTCCTTTAAACGGTCCTAGAGTAATTAGATAACCACATGAAAAAACTGTCATGACAGTTACACTTCCTCATACACAAAAATAAATTCCAGATTGTTTTTCAGATTTAAATGAGAAACACAAAACAATAAATCTTTTGGAAATAACATAGGAGAAAATCTCCAAATCTTCCAGACTTTGTTACAGAGAAAAACTTTTTCAACAAGACACAAGAAATACTAGTCCCACTTACAGGAAATATTAATACAAGGAACTAAGTCAAAAGAGAATTTGTTCATCAAAAGACACCACAAATTAAGAGAACAGAAAGTCCAACCACGAAAATGGAGAAAGACTGAGACACCCTAATCACAAAGGGCTCATATGTGAGTATGTAATACAGCCCTATACATTGATAAGAGAAATAAATAAGCAAGCTAATTTAACATACATCTCACAAAATATCTCACCAAATGGCCAAAGTTGCTAATTCCATTAGTAATCAAACTCAAACTACTATCAGAATGAGGAAATTCACCAACGAATATGTCAGTGTATTTTTCTATAAATATTACTGAATATGAAACTTTTCATCTAAAAAAAAGAAAAATACAGAACTACATATAATTGCCTAGAGGTAAACCCCTTTTAACATGAAGGTGGGATGATGCAGAAAGTCAGCAGAAAATATGAAGACAGTAATGGATAGTTGAAACATAACTGGAATTATAAATCCTGGGTTCTACTATCGCTATTAAACCATCCTATGCTATTCACCAGCTATATAACAATGGCCACATCATGCACCCATTATAAATCTCTATTTCTTTATTTTAAATTTGAGCTCAATATAGGTACCTCTGTGTGTGTTGTGAAGATTAAACAAGATTATTTGCAATAAATGTTAGATAAATGTGTGGGTGGGAATTTAGGAAAATAGAACAATACTTCAAACATTTATTAGCATTATTATTATTATTATTATTAAATTTTAATTTTAAATATTTAATTTAATTTTAATTTAATTTTAATATTAAATGTTATTAAAATTATTAACACAATTTAAATTTGTGTTAGCTTTGGAAATTTTATGCAGTTTGAGAAGGAAAAGAAGGAAAGAAGACAGGGTATAAAGAAAAAAAATTGATGCAATTCTTTCATAGCTCAAAAATATTGCCAGCACTGGTTATTTTCTTAATAACCAATATTTTTGTTTAGTCATCTAAATAGGTGGTAGAATAATACTGTCAAAAGTGTGCCTGTAAGTTCAGGAACAGCACTTGAGGCTAAAAGAGAGTATATTAATTAGGAAATTACCAATTATTTAGCTGGTGTCTGTCCACTTTTTAAAAATATTGACATCAATAGAAGTCACACTATTACAAAATAGTAAAGTTTTTTTCTTTGCTAGGAGCTAGACCCAAATCTCTTCAATAAATTAACAAGTACAATATTAGCAAGGTCTTTGCACTCCCTCTCCTATCCTCTTCCACAGCTTTAGGGTCTCTTGCTACATTTTTGTTAAAAAAAAAAATGGTGAAAATGCTTTAACTGTGTTGTATCTTAGCCATGATATATTTCTCTCCTTTAGGATTTATTGTATTGAGATTCCTCAAAACTAATTGTGATGATGAGGATGATGGTAAGGATGATGATAATAATAATAATAATAATGGCACATTATTATTAATGATATAATCAAGAGCACACATAACAAGAACACATGTATAAAAGAATTTCAGATGATGATGGCTGATTGATCAGTCTGGAATGCCCAGAACAGAATTATTTATAACCTTGTTAAATACAGCTGAGATGGGACAAAGCTTCTGAGAAGGAGAGTTTAAGGAGTCTTTATTTGGGTTCCTGAGTGTGGCCTTCCTGCAGGTCTATTCTCTGAGGCAGTTCATTTCTACACCCTTGGTGCACACTCTTTATGAGCACCTGATCCCCCAATTAAGGCCTATCCCTGCAGCGACCAAACTTCCGTCCCATCAATTGCTGCCTTTAACACTCTCCACAGCCCAGAGGAACTTCAGTGACCAGAAAATCAACGCAACAGGGCAGCTGGCCCCAGGAGTCTGAATTGCTAAGACAAAAGTAGCATTTTTGCAGAAATGCATTCACCTTCCTCTTCTTGGGGTTATGAAGGCATCCATTATGGGCTTAGCTAAATACATTCACCAATGTGGCACTGGGTGGAAGATATTTTCCCCCCCTTGCAAATGAGAAGTGACTGAGAAGGGACAGAACAAGATATGCCAGTTGTCATTTTTTGGGAAATAGGACCTGAGTTAAGGAGGGTTGGAGTGGGGGATGGGAGATAGAGTCTTTTTTATACTTGCAGGACCAGGACTGAGTGTAAGAGAACTCCTGCTGGAGGAATGCTTTCGATCTAGATCATGCCTTTTTACAAGTCTGGAATTGAAAGTCACTAGGGCCAGATCATCTCAAAGATTTCAGACCACAGCCTATACAAGTCCCTCTTCATCATCAGAAAACTCAACAGTTCCTACGATCAAGATGCCAGACCTGCTCCCTGAAATCAGCACATGAAAAATGAGACTATTTCATTTAATCTTTTTTTTTTAAGATTTTTTATTTTTTATTTGACAGACAGAGATCACAAGTAGGCAGAGAGGCAGGCAGAGAGAGAGGGGGAAGCAGTCTTCCTTCTGAGCAGAAAGCCCGATGTGGATGCTTGATCCCAGGACCCTGAGATCATAACCTGAGCTGAAGGCAGAGGCTTTAACCAACTGAGCCACCCAGGCACCCCTCATTTAATCTTTTTTTTTAATATTTTATTTATTTGACAGAGAGAAATCACAACTAAGCAGAGAGGCAGGAAGAGAGAGAGGAGGAAGCAGGTTCCCTGCGGAGCAGAGAGCCCGATGTGGGGCTTGATCCAAGGACCCTGGGATCATGACCTGAGCCGAAGGCAGAGGCTTTAACCCACTGAGCCACCCAGGCGCCCCCTCATTTAATCTTTTAAAAGTGAATTCATAATTGTGGTTAGTTATGGTTCATGGACTATCAAGATCTGTGTAAGTTATCACCTCTAGTCAAGGAATATAGTTTGAGAGATTATTTATAAATTGTCAGAATTTCCAAAATTTGATCTGACACTCAAATCTGCACTGATATGCACCAAGTTCATTACTCTACTGCAATAACTCCAGCCCCTCCTTTTTTTCTTGTAATTATTTTTTCTATTTCACTGGAACAAGACAAAATATGTTATACTAATCAGCAAAACTACCTGAATCATGTTATTATAAACATTTATTTCTGGAAGGAAGTATCTGTATACACAGCCAGACTCCCTGGTTCTCTTAAATACTATCTGTGACTTGAAAAATTTCCTTAATCCCTTTGCTTCAGTTTTTTTCAACTGTAATATGGGTTTGGAAGTAGTATCTAACATAGAAAATTTTTGTGAGGATCAATTTAAATCTCTCAGAGGAAGGCCTGACACACACAGACATTAGTTGCTATTCTTATTGCCGTAACACAATTCTTAGTTCTGTTCCAGATGCTTTACTAACCCAGATTTCCATTCTACCTGGCCTACCTTTCCCAATCCACTCTCCTGTCCCAATGTTCTCATAGTGGTATCATATAACCAGATCATCCAGCATAATTATGTTGAGCATGCTCAGTAGGGCCAAATACAGGAATAATTTTAAATCACTAGTATTAGCATAGGATGGTTAAGTAATAGATTAAGTAATGAAATAGGGCAAAATGTTGACTGCTGTTATTTTGTTTAGTAGGAACTGGGTTACTTTTAATTTATTTCATTAATTTTTCCCATACTGTATAATTTTTTTCAATAGTTAAATTTCATTTTTTTAGGAAAATAGGAAAAACATTATTTTATAAAAGAACATACATATAATAAATGGCATGGAATTTATAACAAAATTCAACTGATCATTTGGAAAGAGTAAGATATTTCCCAATAAAGCATATTCCAGAAGATCTTAATTGGAGTAAGATAATCAAACACACAGACTTCTAGGCAGAACTAACATCCATTTGTAAAAAGAGTTCAACCAAAACTGTTGGTTTTTTTTTTTAATTTGAAGGGTAAATATTTATTAAGACAAAGTTTGAGAGAGTAAAAATTTTTCACTCCTCAACACTTTTTGTCATAGAATGAAAAGTCATCATGTCCATGGCTTCTCTCTAAAACTTACCTATGTTGAAAATCTGCATTCCCTTGATAGTTGATTTTGTAATGACCACAGGTCAGAAAAATTTGTTTTATTTTTATAAATAATGTTTTTGTAATAGTCTCTATCAGTTTCCCATTCCTGCATCCTATCTTTCTTTCCAATATTATTTTATTGAGTTGGTGCCTGCTTCCAAAAGAATTTAAGAAAGAAACATTGACTTACTGATATAATTTTTTATTGATTAGCAAATTACATATTAAATATTTCTCATAATTCCAGCTACCACATACTCAGTTGTCGATAAAAATAATGGTGCACAAAATGTATTCCCTTCACTCAAAGATTTAATATCAAATTAGCAATAGAGACCAATATATGATCTCTGTAATGCAGCATACTATCGTGATACTATGAGGTAAAAACACAATGATTTCCAGAATGTCATTTGCAACATTTACCATGACATTTAGAAGCAAGTGTAAGCCTTTGAGATTTAAGCAAAATCTTTTGATTTGGATTCATTTAACTTCACTTTGCATTTTAGACAATTTGCCCGAGGGGCTTAGAAACATAATTTATGAATCGCTCAATAATTTCTCAAATAATTTGTTTTGTATAAAATATTTATATGAAGTGATTTTTTTCCCTGGAAGGGAATAGAATAGAACACAAATTTCCACTAGAATAAAGTAGGATGATTCACATGTATTTCTTGGTTTCCATAACAGAACTCAATTCATCCTAATTCAAATATTTCAATGTATTCCTCACAACCCATGTGCCATGGGTGGGAGAGAAATGGTAGAAAAAATTAAAAATTTAAATGGAGTCAAAACATTTTATAGTAGCTGTTTTGAAAACAACTGAAGACATACAATATTGCCTAACAGACTAGCTCTGATGTTACAATATTAAAGAAATTAGTTGCTGGGGTTAAGCAGAGTCACTAAGTTTTGGTAAATTAATAGTATTCCTGTATATGGAAAAAGTAAATGTATCCCTATCTCCATGTGCCTCTTTTTTACCAAAATATCATTCTGCTTTCCTACACAGTTTTGACTTCTGAGACACTTGGCTGGTTCCCTGGAAAGGCTGGACACCTGCCCTATAATTACACACCATAATCATTCTTTCAAAAATTTTCACAGAACTGTGTAAATCACTGGTCTGAATTAGGAGGTAGGCCAGACTCAGAGGAGAGTCTGAATTTCCATTATCACGTTTCTCTTAATGTGAACTTCCTGACAAGCCCTCATTACCGAGAAGGAAAGATGCTGTCTTAATAAAATTTTGTAACCTGCAGTCTTCATATTTTGCTTCTCCCCTTCCTTTCCCTTTACTTATTTGGGAGCATTTCATCTAAATCATTGCTTGTTGGACAGTCCTTTGTGAATCATAATCTGCTCTGATACCACTATCAGTGAAAATGGTGCTGTCAACATTTATGTCAACGCTGAGGTTGTAATTTTTGACAGTAATGTTCCTGGGCTTGATCTAAAACTCTCTGTTCACATTGACAGAGCTGCCTGTCAGAGTCCCTTCTGCCTGACACTTCTAAGTGACTAAGGACTTGGTGGGACTCACTCTAGGAAAAAAATCTCATTCCAAGTTCTCCCATTAGGTCCATGGCTCATCTGAAAGCACTGCCCATGTTACCAAGAGATAAATGAATGCATACAAGCAGGGACTTGGGTCAGCAGTAGGTTGCTGTATAATGTTCATAAATATCTGTGGAAATAAAATACACCAGTGGTGAATTTTTCCTGAAGGCTGGATCTTGTCAAGATCCCAAGCATAAATCTTGAACCCCATTAAAGAACATTGGTCTTACTTCTCATTTCAAATACTATATTTCAACATAGCTTACTTCTTGTTTAAAATTACAAAATTATGCTCTCAAATTTTATGATTTGTATGATTAAAGTGCTTCATTTTGAATGTTTCTGCTATATCATACTCATCACTATGCCCCAAACGTGTTGTGTTCCTTCCCTCATCCATTTTTGTAGTCAAATATTTCATCTTCCCAGAAATTACTTCCACTTCTTTGTAACTATTAGATTAGCACAATTTAAAGAAGTATAAGATTACACAAAGCTATAGAGTATTGGCAAAACCGGTAAACTCATATATTGCTCATGACACTGCAAATTTGTATAAGCCTTTTCTAAAGCAGTTGGGGATTATATAACGAAAGCCAGTTGGGAGGCGGATAATGTGTGTATATGTATGAGTGTATATATATACCTTTCTCAGTAATTCCACACTTAAGAATACATTCTAAAAGGATAATTCAAAATAAGATAAAAGTTAGTAATAAGTACAAAAACATTCATTGGAGCATTATTTATAACAGTTAAAATTGGTTATAAGTAAATGTACAATAAAAAATGGCTAAGCATATTATATTACTTCAAATTGATTAAATTGTATGAAACATTAAAAGATATAACATTCACTCTATTGCTTGCTAGTTCTGTGACTACACATGCTCAATCTCCCTTTTGAACTGCTTCTTTTTGTGCAGCCCAATATAAACATCCTCTAACTGTATTTATGCGCTATTCTGGATTATGTAGCACCACTGAGAATCCTTCCATCATAGCACACTTCCTACTATAATATGGGTATGACTTCACTTTTTTTCCTACCAGACCGTAAACCCTTGTGGATAAGAACTGTGCCTTTTAATGCTGTATCCTTGGAGCCTAGAGTATTATAGGCTATCTGTAGTCTAGACTAACCATTCCACACTGAAAACAAATGCAATAATTTCTTGGTAAGTAACAAAAGCAAAATACAAAAGAATATTTACAATACCATAAAAGATTTAAAGGTATTGATTATGAGAACTAGGAGTCAAGGTGTACAAAGAAGAATGAAAATGTTATCAGAATTAGATTTCTGTGATTATGAGTAGTTTAAATTTTATCATTTCCTTCACTGTTGCTATAAATAAAAATTCAAAAATGATACTGTGTTCAATACTTAATTTTACATAATAGTCCTATGAATCATATTCTTTAAAATGAGGATATTACTTTTTTTTTTTTTTACTTTTTTTAACTTCCATTTTCTGTAAGTCTATGACATCTAAGTGTTGGACCCCTTTGATAAGTCAATAAATTGACCTGAAATCCATCTTCTTTATCTACAAAATGGAGATAATAATATCAGCCTAACAATATTATTACAGAAGCAATACAATCTAGTAAATATGTATTCAAATAGGTTGGAGGAGCTCTTCTGTATCCAGGGAAGAGTGACACTTCTGGAAAAATTAAGTTCAAAGTTCCGAGGAGAGTGAGAAATACTGGGAGAACATAAGATCTTATTGCTTCTAATCCCCAAGTAGTTATCTGCCTTGACACTCAAATTGGAAAGACTTCAACTGCATATCAATTTTTTTCCTTAAAGGTTGATATAATAATATAATTTTTTAAAAAACTAGATTTCAGAGGCTGTACTTGAGCTTGTGGTTACTTGTCTCCAATTCCAAAGAGCATATCAAGTCAGTTTCCACTGATGTATTCCCATTTGACTACTTAATAGAACTCAAAGTGCTCACCACATATTAAAAAAAAAAATACACATAGTAAAACCTAAACTTTTTGGTATATATTTCTGAGTTTTCATAAATACTTCTAGCCATGAGACTGCCACCCCAATTAGGATGGTTGGTAACTCCATCAACCAGAATGATTCTTTCATGTTGCCCCTTTCTAGTCAACTCCTCTCTAATTGTGTCACTGGTAACCACTGCATTGTTTTCTGTTTCTATAATTTTGACTTTTCAGAATGTCATGTACATGGTATCATACAGCCTATGGAGTTGGCTTCTTTAAGTTAGCATAGTGCCTTTGAGATTCATGAGTGATACTGTATGTATCAGCAGCTTGTTCCTTTTTGTTGATAAGTAATATTCCATTGTATCATTGTAGTACAGTTCAGTTCATTTATCTATCAGTTTAAGGGCATTTGTGCTGTTTCTAGTCTTTCACAATCATGAATAAAACTGCTTATATAAACATTCATGTACAGGTTGTGTGAATATATGGTGTCATTTCTCTTGAGTAAATTCTTAAGGTTGAATTGTCTAGTCATATGTAAATGTATACTTTGTGAGAAATTATCTTCCAAACTGACTGTACCATTTTGCATTCTCACTCTCCTGTTCTACATCTTTCCTAGTATTTGGTGTTATCAAGTTTATTTTCCTTTTTCCAATCTACTATTTGTGTGGTAGTGTCTTATTGTGGGTTTTTGAATTTTCCTAATGGCACTGATGTTGAATATCTTTTCATGTATTTATTTGTCATTAGTATATCTCCTTTAAGAGCTGCAGTTTAGTCCTTACATCTTACTTTTTAATGGGCATGTTCTGCATGATGAAATAATCACTACATCCTCACTATCCATTACGAGACTTTACAAAATCATTCTGAATTTGGATCCATTCAGCTTCTTACTGAGGATCTACTCAAGAAATGTCCATTCAATGGCCAGAGGGGGATATAAACAGACTGGGTGAGCCTCACAAAAGCTCATTCCCTACTCCCTAATTTCTATAATGATCTTAAGTTCAAAGAAGTGCCAACTTTGGCAATGGAATATTTTATCAGCTTTTCAAATGAGCTTCTGCATTATTTTAATGCAATCCACTCTAAAACCAAATGTACAGAACTGTGATTAACAAACCAGAAAATGCTTAAGAAGTTATTTATTCCCTCTTCTTCTGCTAAGGCTCCTTTACTAATGCAGATAAGTCACTAATATTGGGGACATTATTCTACCTAAATATTTATTGAAGGTTTACTATGCATAAGACACTGTCTTAGTTACTCAATAAATATTTGTTGAACTGAATGGGAGACAAATATATACAACCATATATTTTCTAAATAAAATCTATAACCCATATGAAATCATTCAAATATTTCATATCTAAAAGTCATACTGGGACTTTTTACTAAGCACTAATGGCATGCTAGATATAATAACACCCTAGATGACTGAAGAGATGAAAAACATAACCCCAGACCTCAAGATTTTTTATTTTGCTTGGAAGATATACATACATGAACCAGAGGACAAAACATGCACAAAAAGTGCAAAGTAATATATTGGTCTTTGCACAAATGCAATGATTGAAATGATATAACCATAGGAAATGGTTTTCCAGCAGGGATGGGCCATAATAGGGGATAAAGGATGGAGATGATAATAAAGTCTTTCTTGGGATCAAAGCACAAGGGGAGGGGACACAAGAATCAGTATGGAAAAGACAGTGAAGAAAAGGAGTATCAATTAAGTCCGAGAACAAAACCTATCACCCAAGAAAGGAAAAGAACTGAGGATGAATTTGGCAGCTATGCTGTGTGTTAGGTGATACAGATCAAAGTGGCATGGAAGACTTCCCAGATACATGGAGCACATGGGCAGGGGACTAGTGTCAGCAATATTTAGAAGAGCAAACTGAAGACCATAATGCTAAGATATTCCCATAGTCAAGAGACCTGGCTATGATTGACAACTAGATTTCAGCTCTGGAAGAAGGAGGAGGAGGAAGAAGAAAAAGAAAAAGTTTCAGTGCATAGTAATAAGTAATAAGTAATAAGGACCAGTACGAAAGTTTCATCTTCAGCTTTGATCAGATGAAGACATAATCATTTTAGGAATGAGTATATGAAGAAAGTCCTGTTCTAACCATTGGACTATAAGAGCACATCTTTGGGAATTCATTTAGTTTTACCTGGTCAGGGGACAAGGTGAGACCTTGAATGGAGCTAAAAGTGAGCTTAGCTGAGAGATGCTAGAAAATATTGAGTCAAGAGAATCAAATCCAAATTTACATGAATGAGCATGACTAGAGGATAAAAAAAGTGATAGTTTTGATACCTGATTTTCAAGATATTAACAAAAGGATGTTAATGATATCCCCCTTTCATATTATATTTTGCCTCCACTTAGCATCTAAGACCATATATTGCTTAGCTGGTACAGATCTAGTAATTTTCAACTAGTAATTACATAACTCCCTCCTCCTCCCCAAGGAGAGAGTCATTTTACAAATGCAATATACAAATAAATAAAGGCACCAGTGGAGCTAGACCTGCAAGCTTGTAGAAAGCCGATAAAATTTGATTAAATTCTTCTTTTGTTGTTATTATGTTTTCATCACCTTTGTCATTGTGTCTACACTTCTGACCTCCACCTGGGAGCGGCAGTAACAAGGTATCACAGAACTGGCTTTTCTCACTCTAATTCCAACCTGCCAGAAGCAGCAAACACAGGAAATCTCAGGAGAAAACCCCTTGTCATACAATTTACTGCCCAATTTTGCAAACCCGAGAGGTTTAGCTACTAGTGGTTTCCAGAGTTTCAAATAAGCTTACCAGTTTGGGGCTATTTATCCATAATAAAATTCTAAATATTCAAGATCAAAACCACGAGCTTTCAGCTTAGAGTAGGCTGATGAATATTCTTTGAGGATTTCAGGGAAAAGGGAGTTCCATATATAAAAGATGCCATATGATTCTACTTCTCTGTTACCACCTTATACTTACAGTGAAAACTGTGCCACTGCAGAAGTAAAAGAGACCTTGGAGATAATCTGATTTAATGCATTCATTTTATAGAAAGGCCTGAAAATGAGTTACCCAAGATCACACAGTTATTTAGTGGAAGAATAGAAATACGAATCTGGGTTTGTAACTCTGCCCAGGCATATACTCTATTCAGAAATTGAATTGAACTCACTTCAACAGAAGGCCAGAGATGTTCTACAAAAGAACTAAAAGGGATAATATTTTTCCTCAATAGCCCTATGCTGTCTACAAAACACATGGGTAAAGTAGATGATGCTTTTTGACTATATATGATTCTAACCTAAACTGAATCTATTGAAATAGCAGATGTGTGATGTGCTGGTACAGAAAACTTATTGAAGGTGGTCATTAAGTTAAGTTAAGTTGGAGATATGTAGATAGAGAGACAGATTCTTTTTATACTATAATATATAAACAAAAAAGAAATAGGACCATGGGATTTAAAAAAAAAAAAGAGGAAGAATGAAAATCATATATGAATGTAATGAAGACAGGAGAAAATATACAGTCACGTTTTCTAAATTAATAAATTTCTAAATCAAAGATTTTAGTTATGAAGGAAGTATTTAATTTACTTTTAGAATCTTCTAGGCTGGTCAAACCAGCCTGTAGGAAAGGAAAATTCTATCTGTAAGTGTCAAGTAGCAGCAACAGATTTACTTGTTAGTTTGTTTTTAAATATGTGGATTTTTAATATAATCACATGTGAAAAGATCGTATATATTTGTATTACTTTTCAAAATTTTTATATTAATAGATTTTATTTTGAAAAAATAAATATTATTAATATTCCAAAAACAGGAGAGTTCCTATGTAGCTTCTCTCCATTCTCCCCAATAATAACACCTTATGTTAAAACCAGGCTTTTACATTAGTACAGCACTGTTATTTATTTTTAGAATCCCATTATTTTTGTTACCTATTTTTAAATATGTTTTACTGATTGACCCCAAACCTAGCAAACAGATCAAAGCAAGAAAATTATTTCATACTTGTTCTAGTCCAGGTCCCTTCAAGAAAACAAATGGTATACACAGAAGGGTAACTGAAGAGATTTTAAAGACCATTTTTAAAGGTCTAGGCAGAATTAGGTGACAATGGCGAGACAGTGAAGCTCCCTGCAGGTAGCAACAGCAGCCAGTAAGAGGCCTAAGCTGAAAGCACGAAGCTGAGGGAGCAAGAGCTACCCTGTTCTTAGAGCTACACTGTTCTTAGGCTCAACAGACATGAGCTATGTACAGTTTTCAAAAGGAATGCAGTTACTACGTACCAGTGCCCTTGTAAAAAGCAAGCTAGGGAATAAATACCCCAATTCCTCTGTCTTCTTGGTCTTCTGCTGGTTCTTCCCATAGCCCCAAACCAACCAGAAACCAGAGGATAAGACAGCGGTTGATCCATTCAGTACTAACTTCCCTGAACACCAAGCAGAGTGAGAAGAGCAGCTGGTAAGTCCAGAGGGGAAAATAGAGAATATGCAGCAAAGTAACTGAAATATATAATAAACAATTCTAAGTAGTTCATACAGTATTTATTCATTACCAATCCTGCCACTCATTTGTTGGCAGACTCGATAAAGCAGGTATGTTATTAATTTACCTACACCAGTGCACCCTTATTACTCTTCATTGTAATGTCAAGGTATAAAATGTGGGAAGGAATTCATGTGAAATAAGGAAGTTGAGGACTCACATGATAAACAATAGGTCATAATATAAATAATAATACTTGCATCAGAACTTTCTCATCTCAGATCCTCTCACATTTATGAATGCTAAGATTTCATGAACAACTTAGCCTTGTTCTTCCCTCTGAAGTGTCAATCTCCCAACCACCACCACCATCAGCACCCCCCAAACTCTTTTCTGGGTTGCTTCAATAACAGTGCTAATTGTTTTAGACTTCTGCTTCTGCGCAAGATGGAGTAACAGAGCCATATTTGACCTCTTTCCAGAAGCTATGAATAAATGACAAAGCATATTTAAAAACAATTTTCAACACACAGAACATTCAAGTAGTAAAGGAGAGTTATCTCTGAGAGATAGGACACAAAGTGAGGCATAAGATTTCCCCAGCCTACTGCCATGAGCATTTCTAGTCTATAGGGCATCCAGGCAGAGTCCGGTACACTTACTCACTTGAGGAGATAGAGCTAAACATGCCAGGGAGACAAGGGCAGCTGGAACCACCAGTTCTAGCTACCAGAGTAGTACCAGAGAGGAAGTACCAGAGAGTGCCAGAGAGGAAAGATTATGCAGAGATAGAATGTTAGAGATCTGTGGAAAGTTACTTTTAAGTAATTAGCAGAGTACTAATAAGCACAACTACCTGAGGAAAATATTTAAGACTAGGGTAAAAATCAACTGAAAGAACTAGAGGAAACAGTGCCAGCAGTTAGCCATGTCTGGGAAGAGTGCTATTCCCATTAGACAGACTGAATGGCCATAAATTAAAAGGTTTCTTTTTTTCTCAGTCAAGAAGTTCTTGCCACAGAACTGGGAAATGATTAGGTCTAGACTGAGCACTGCTCTAGACCCGCCTCAACAAATGATAGAAGAATCAAACCTGAAAGCATCAAACTATTTCTAAATAACTTAAGTGCATTCTAGAACAAAGTTTAAAAAAATGTAAGATTACAAAAATTTCAAGCATCTAACCAGGTAAAATTTGACTACAAACTAACATAGACATTGGGATTATCGGACAAAGACATTAAAATGGTTCTTCTCACTGTATTCCACATCTTTAAAATATAAGCAGAAGATTGAAAGGTATTAAAATTGACTGAAACAAAACTCTTACAAGTGATAACTACCATGTCTGAAATGGACAAGGTTTTTGCAAATCTAAGCATTTGCCTTGTACCAGGAGGTAAGATATAATAAGGTTTCAGGTATTCTGCATGCATAAAATTAATAATATGCATTTCTAGAAAGCTCCAGTTCTATAGTGGAAATACTTTTATTAGCCAATAGGAATTTAAAAATAATACAAAATCTGCACAGATGGTTTTATAACTTTTATATAACTTACATTTTTAAAATGGAGTTTATTTACGCACCTGTGTAGCTCAGTCAGTTAAGCATCCAACTCTTGATTTTAGCTCAGGTCATGATCTCAGGGTTGTGAGACTGACCCCTTCCTCTTGGACCCTATGCTGGGTGTGGAGCCTCCTTAAGATTCTCTCCATCCCTCTCCCTCTGCCCTGCCCCCCTCACTCTCCCTCTCAAAATCAATCAATATGGGGTTTATCATATTTGTTTGAATATGCAACATAAGCAATAAAGTACATGTGTTCCCTGTCAAAAAATACATATTTAGAGAGAGATAGCATGCATGTTGTGGGACTACATCAAGTGGCTTTATAAACATATAATTAGAGTTCTCTCTGCCAAAAGAGTGGAAGAGGAGAAGAGACAGAGAGAGAGAAGAAAAGAAAGAAAAAGAGAGAGAGAGAGAGATGGGTAGAAAAAAAATAATCAAGATATAATGGCCAAAATCTTTCCATATTTGTTGAGAACTGTATATCTACCAATCTGAAAATCTCAATGATCCCTAAGAAAAGGATACCTGAAGTAAACTGCACTAAAGGCATACCACAATCAAACTGCTCAAAACCACTGATAAAGATAAAAATTTTAAAGCATCCAGAAGAGAAAAAGAATATATACTTCAAAAATAAAGATCACACTAAAAGTTGAAAGAATTTATCAGCAACCAATCAGCACTACAAAAAATGTTAAAGGAAATCCTTCACAGATGGGGGAAAGACTAACCAAAGGAGATATGAATCTATACAAAGTAATAAAAACACTGGAAATGGTAACTGGTAAATGAGTAAAGATTTAGATAGATATAGATCTATAGACAGAAATGTATATTTACAAATATGTAATGTGTGTATGTGTGTGTATGTATATGTGGATATATATCTCACACGTATATACACATATACACATATATGCACATACATATGTATATATATATGAATCCCAAGGGAGATGAAGGAGCAAGGCCAATCTGAGGTGGCTGGAAATCATTTGACTATTTTCACCACATAGCTCTCTATCTCCTGCCCTTTCTACTCCCTGGACACTCCTCCCTCTTTTAGCTAGTCAATTGAGTGTTTTTATTCTTTAGTTAAAGGGTTTCCTGTTGCTCCTTTGTGCTCTGCCTGGCTTCTGCCATCTCTATTTCTCCTTCACATGGCTACCTCAGAAAGGTGGCTTTCATGCCTAAATGGTGGGGTAAATACCAGTGTGAGAGACCACCGATTCCTATTCAGAAAAGTGCTATTGAAATTCTAGCTGATTTCCTGAAGATCTCACTGAAGTGTAGCTCCTTCTTCATTCTTTTTTTCTTTCTTTCTTTTTAAGATGCTAGCTGGTCTGTTAAAACCATTTTCTCTTAAGCCGTACCACTCCATGGTTCCCATTATGAGCATGGTTAAATAATTCTTAATGAATCCTCCTTTATCAGTAAGACTCAGCTCTTGTGAGGAGGATTTGCTACTTTTAATTCTATATGGAACATAAATGGGTCACCAAATTGTTCCATGCTATTACTGACAAGATATGTTGCCATCATTTAATTACATTAAATTTTTCATTTTTGAGAGTCGTCTTTAATGTATGTGACTACACATTTTGCGTACAAGGGATATGGGGCGGGGGGGGGGAGGTGTGTCCAGGGTCCTGAATTGGACTTGGTGAGGCAATTTAAGGAAGGGCTAAGTTCTGGGATAGCTTATGCAATATAATGCATGCCTTCAGAGTGGAGGCATTTATAGAAACCAAGTGCTTTTCACAATTGGTGGACATAAAATGCATTAAAATGGTCATAAGATCATAATTACCTAGACATTTGGGAATGTTGCTATCTGAAAACAGACGGTTTAGAATTCTAGTTGAGGAAGGGCTCAGAAGTGAAGTAATGTGCTTTAGTGATCTTCTGAAAGTTACTCCAATTGCTGCCTGTATAAATCATTTGCTAATTAATTACACCATGTGTTCTATAGCAGTCTTGAATTGTAACTCAAATAATTCTTGTTGTATGGTTATGCTGTATCTCCCCAAACAAACTCTAAGATTCTCAGGGGCAAGCCCATGTGTGCTTCACTGACAAGAGGAGGTTGAATAGTCCCTTGTTTATAGTTTGTGCCCAATAAATATGTTAACTTTTGATATGTTACTGAAACAGAATGAAAAGAGTTTATGTGAGAAATAAGTATAAACAGAATTAAAGGAGATATTATAAAGTCTTGAAAAATTGAAGACACATAAAAAGTCCTGTTTAAGGGTCAAGTGTGGAAGAGGCATGAAACCTACTACTTTGTAGACCCTGAATGGATCAGGAAGTTGAAAGACAGGGAAAGATTATATATTAATGGCTGTAAAGGAAAAATAGAGTATTTAGAAGGCTTTTCTAGTTTCTGAAATTTGAATGTAACAAGTACAACAACAAAAATCCATGAATTTTACTTCCCCGGATCTCATGAGAAATTGCACCTTGAGCTTTAGACTCTTGTATTCTTATGATCTTGTTAGACTGACACAAAGCAGGCATGTGACATATGACAGATGTATTTGTTTTCTGGGGTTGCTGTAACAAATCACCAAAAAGTTGGTGGCTTAAAAACAACAGAAATTTTTTTTCTCTCACTGTTCTGTAGCCCAGAAGCCTGAAATCAGTATCAGTGGTACAAAATCAAGATGTCAGCAGAGCCACACTTCCTCTGGAGATTCTAGAGAATCCTTTCCTTGCCTTTTGGTGGCTTCTGGTGGCAGTCCATGGCTTGTGCCTGTGTAAACTCCAAACTTGGCCTCTGTAGTCCCATTACCTTCTCCTCTTCTTTCTGTGTGTCAAATCTCTCTGTGTCTCTCTTATACAGACACTTGTGATTTCATTTAGGCTATACCAGGATAATCCAGAATGATCTCTTAATCTCAAGAACTTCTACTTAATCACATATGCAAAGATTATTTTTCCAAATAAGGTAACATACACACTTTGCAGAGCTCAGGCCCTGACATCTTTGGAAACAATTATCAGTCTACCATACATCTATCTTTGCTGTTGCTGTTATTATCTGCAGCATCATATTCATGACTCTGACTTTGTGATTGGACAGAGCTGAGTTCACAACCATGTACTATCAAAGTCATATTGAAGAAATTATGTACCTTCATCTTTCAATTTCCCTACCTGTTAAAAGGGGTATGCATGGGTAGTATCTCACAATACTGTCATAATTATTAAACAGGATGGTATATATTAAATTTTAGCAGTTTACACTTAGTAAGTTCTCAATAAGCCATAGCTATAATTATTTTTATAAAATTAATAAACCCTATCACTCAAAACAAAATGTCAGTTAATCTAAAGGTTACAAAAAGGCATAAATCTTGGCCGCCATTTCTAGAAGTTTGCAATCTAATTGGTAAGATAAAATTTATGGCATAAAACAAATACTGGAGAAGAAATGCATACTGAAAAACTTAACTGCTATAGCAGTTTGAATAAGAATTAAGGGCATGGCAGGTTTTTCCACAAAAGGTTTGCATTGATGGGGCTGACAGGTAGGAGATGCAAAGTCACATGAGAACAGGACATGTACAGTAGTAAGAAGGGATAAGAAAGGGTAGTAGGCAGCTGACAGCCTAGGACACAGAGGGTGCAAAAATGACTGGAGTAGAGTATTGGAATGAAGGCTGAAGACACACTGCGGTCGGGCGCCTAGGGTGGCTCAGTGGGTTAAGCCTCTGCCTTCGGCTCGGGTCATGATCTCAGGGTCCTGGGATGGAGGCCAGCATTGGGCTCTCTGCTCAGCAGAGAGCCTGCTTCCCCCTCTCTCTCTGCCTGCCTCTCTGCCTACTTGTGATTTCTCTCTCTCTGTCAAATAAATAAACCCTTAAAAAAAAAAAAAAAGACATACTGTGGTCAGTATACTAGCCTAGAAGCTCCATGAAGGTAACAACGGAAACTGTCTCCAGACATTGTCAAATGTCCTTAAAAGGAAGGGGGCAGAATTGTCCTGGGTTAAGAACTACTGGGAGAAACCGAACGAAGCACTGTGAGAATTAATTTAAGTTGAGCAGTTTCAAAAGGGGAGAAGCTGGAGTACAATTAACCACATATACTAATGGATTTCCAGAAGACATGTACTCTATTGATTTTTACCTAGTGAAATCTAGAAGGTGATTCCCCTAGCAAAATAATAATATAATCATTTCTAAAATTCCAAATAATTTTTAAAAATCCAAGACCACAGATTGAAATGTTTTTTTAGATGTTGTTATAGCTCATATATTTGGAGGGGAGGGTCTCCATGAAACAGGAGGCACCAGCCTGCCAGTGTTGCTTATAGGACTGGGCCCTGGAGTTCTGCACCTCCCGTTTGCTCTACAGAGGACACCCGCATCCCCAGGGGTGCCAGTGCATATCCTGTTATCAGAACTAGACTTGATTTAAAAGGAACAAAGAAAACACACATATTGATTTCTGCTGCATTAAATACATTTACACTTCAAAGGAAAAAGAACATAGAAATGTTTGAGTTACGTACTTACAATTCCATTATTAAAAAAAATTCCACATTCTCTAGCAAATTTGGTAATACTCTTTTTTTGCACTTTCATTACCAAATGGTTTCCTTCTTATGGGCTATATTTTTTGGAATACAATGAAAATGGCAAGGCCATAGGAAAACAAAACATGCAATTGCCCATTTAGCATAACAATACACACGTAACAATACTAAAGAAATTTGGAAATACTCCATACTATAGAATTTTATATTAGTAGCTCCAGATAGAGTTACTTTCTATTAACTCTTGGTAATAGAACAAAATGTGAATCTGGACAAATTAAGTACACAGATAATACAAAAATGCCCACGTTTGGGCATTATTCCAAGTAAGCTCTAGCTCCAGGTAAAATGGTAAAATTGCTAAATTTTTTTTGGGAGAGGGCAGCCTCTGTTCCTTCTTCAATAGCTTTTTTCTCTTGTTAAATATACCAGTGTCTGGACAGCTAGTACTTTGATGCTTTTATGTGGATGTTGTATTTATTTATTCAACAAATATTAATTTGGTACTTACTGTGTACCAGATACAGTATTCAACAATGATATTATCAAGATGGATAACCTATAGATTCCCTATTTTCCCTGACCCTGTTTTCATCTTTAATTAAGGTTTTCCTGTCCAATTTGATTTCTTCCCAAAACTAGTTTTCCTTTTACCCATAGGAGTTTTATTCTGTTTTATAGATGATATGATAAATGAATTATTTCTAGTATATTTCTTAATGATATATGACCTCCTTCTGATAATAAAAATCACAGTAAAAGGATATTTAAATTTATAAGTAATAGGAAATAGAAGATTTTTTTTAGTGTCATAACTTGAGTGAGGCCAGTATTATTTGGGGGTAAGGCTTATTATAGCATCCATCTAATTACATCATCCAGAAAGCTTATATTTTTGATTACCTGGAATTTATGTTTCCCCAATTCACCTTGCTTAGGAGCCCATAAACTCCTTCTTTTGTCCTTTGAGAGGAAGAATATTGGAGAAATAGGTTGTTTGGCCAAAAGAAATTAACAAGTGATGGGAAACAGAACAAAACATAAATGGACTGGTGAAACACCTCTGTCTTGAATGTACACTTTTTTTTTTTTTTTTTTTTTTTTTTTTTTAGGTAAGAACTTCAACTTCCCAGTGGCCCAATCACTTTGAATTTTTGATAACCTCAGGAAGAACTATTTGTAATTGGAAGTTGTCAGGGGACTGAATTATAAGTAAAGAAATGACTGAATATTGACTCCATTTCCAGAACTGTTCTAGGCCCTATGGAAATACAGAAACTGTGTCATGACTCATCTCTCCCTGGGACAGCTAACTAATGCAAGCATGAAGTACTCCAGAGTGTCAAAGGGGATGGAGATCGACATGAGTTGCCATGCTCAGGGATGACTCCATGGTGAGTTTTGATGTATCATTTATGTGTCTTTATGTCACAAAGAAAGAAATATGTGAAAATAAGCTTTAAGATGCTTAAATTACTCCAATTTGCTTTTATTTACAGTTGTATAGTTCCTGAGGATAGTGTTTGAACTGAATGCATTTTGACAGCACAACAATACAATTCCCATGATCAGTATGAGATTACCCATTGCTACACAGATCGGTTACCTGCTTTGTTGCTTTTTCTTATGTCTGGTTATCTACTGTTCACCATGTAGTAGATAATTACCATCTTATTATATTTCTATCTTTAGATGGAGCAAACTTAAAAAAAACAGGGAATATGAAGAAAATCAGACAATTTCATTTGAGCCACAGTGAAATGTAATTTGTATTTTTTTTAAGATTGAGAACCATGTGTGCATTCAAGAACACTTGGATCTCAGTGCTAGAAGAAGGCAAAGAGAAGGATAAGGAAAGTATTCTTTCACTGTGCTCCAAAAATTGGTTATATATTTTCCACAAACATATTTTCCTCCAAGTATTCTTAAAGTCACTTGGAATTTTCACAAAAAAAGATGCTCTAAGCACTTAGACCATCCGTAACAAGGGTGCAATTATACGAATCATGGATAGGTAGTTTTTTCAAACTTGATTTCCCCAAATCTGAATTTTTAAATTTTGAGATGGTGGGAGGACCATACTGTCTTACAATGATACAAAAAACAGGAGCCGCTGGTACCTCTACCTGTTGTATACATGGCTGGAAAGGGTAGGATACAAAGTTCTCTCTTACTTAGTATGTATTGCACAGAGCAAGAGGTCTCTATGAGATGCTGACTTCATTTTTTTTTTTCTTATAGCTCTATTTAACACATGCTTAATCAAGTAGGGTTATAATTTGAGAACAGTCAGATGGTTCTCTATTCAAACATATCTCCTCTACCAGTATGGCAAAATTATAAAATGTCCATCATTAGACATCCCCTTTAGTTAAGACATTAATGTTTCTTATTAAAATGCAAATATATTATTAGACATTAATATCTTATTACTAATTAGTTAATCAATTTTATCCTGACAAAGAGAGGGACCAAAAGACAAGGGAAAATCAGTCCTGGGCAAGAATATTTATGAAGTGAAAGATCAGCAAAGGCCTGAACCATAGGGCATTTCTGGGAGGAGGGTTCAGATGAGGCAACATAGAGGAGGGATTGTAAGGAAGGCAGATAATATTCTGGGAGTTTGAAACTTTCAGATCTGTCTCAAATCTTGATACCAGAATAATCATATATGCTGACTGAGCCAGTGACCTGACCTGAAATGTGTGTGTGTACTGGGAAGTAGGTAAGAGTCATATGTACATCGCTTGTATGGATTTGCATTCTGATGATTTAAATTTACTTTGGAGGAAGGGCGTAAAACAGAATTCATGATTTTTCTTGGACATATAAAATGTTTAAATTTGAGCAAACAGCACGACCACAGTTTGGGGGGAAATGGTTGGGTTGTGAGAGATACTGAGAACACAAAGTAAAACAATATAACAACAATAACAAGTAGTTTTTATGCAGCAGCCAGTGCACAGAATGAGACTATGAAAAGATGAAGAAATGACAGGGAAATGTTAAAGAGCATAAAGGAAGGACTGCTGAGTTGGCATGACAGGTGTTCCTGGATGCTTCACTCTTGACCTTCCCGTGTAACATCCTCAGAGAACAGTCCTCGATAGTCAGTAAATCCTAGATCCTGTGGTTCCTTCTACAAGTAGAACATTAGTTGGCATGTCAGAAGTCATGGCTGATATTAATAATAGCTAAATATTTTGAACCTTTGCAATATATCAGGGACTCTGTTAAGCATTTTATATGTAAAGGTTATGGTTATGGTTATATGGTTAAAAAGGCCATGACAAACAATAAATTACAAAGTCATCTAAAGAAACCATTTCCAGAACAGAGGGGTACTTAAATGTCGTGCTTTAGCCTGTCTTTCCAGACATCAAGATAGAAAGGCTTTCTTTCTCTCTCACCTTCTAAATAATAACTAATACTTTAATGTCATAACACATTACCAGTTCACTCACTATCAACACTTTGATGTTTAGAATATTTACATGCTTCTAATTTTTAATTTCTTATTCCATTCTCAAAACAACCTTGGAAATTATGATAAGAAAACTGAGACATAAATTAGTAAGGAAATTTGCCCAAGTCGTACAAGAATAATTACTGGAACCAGGTTGGAAACCCAGGCAAAGGCAGAGTTCTTAATTACAAGACAGAGTAGGTGACTTCACGGACCTTGAGTCAGTGTGACCTCAGTGAGTCTCTTCTCTCTCACTGGTCAAATCTGTAAAATAGAAGGGGTGGCGTTGGAGTTCTAAAGTCCTTTGTAGATTTAAATTCTATGACTCAATCCTAGTGAGGGTATGGGGAAACAGTCATAATCATATCCCACTAGAGGGTCTCAACATAGATTGCTTTATAGCAGAAACTTGCCAGTGTATTATTTCACTTCTAATAATTCAACCCAGGGTACACAAAATATAAAGGCAAGACTTGATAGATGAGAATGCTTATCTGAGGTTTATATACACTACCATACAATTTGGGAACAACTTCAACATCTAATATAAAGGGGTTGTTTATATACATTTTGATGTATACTTTTGATGAATGATCATGCTCTTACTAATATGTTTTAAAAATAATTAATGATATTGAAAAAGCTCACAATAATATGCAAAAGTAAAACAAGATATAAAATTATAAATATAAGACTATCCAATCTTGATTGATATTTACATGTAGATGCAAACAGTATACATGTTTATATTTTTTAAAGGCAAAAACATGCAAGTATTAACTTTTTTGGCAACATCATTATACATAATTTCTATTTCCGAATTTACCAATACTCGTTACTTATATGATCAGAAAAATAAAATAATTTGAAACAAAACATATTCAATAATGTACATGAACGTGAATCCCATGAACAATTACCCTCTTTTCTTCTTTCTACCTCTGATGTCTGAATAGATCAATGAGACTCTAGTCTAAGACTGACTTTCTCTGGATCCCCAGGAGCTGGTCATGTTCTTGCTGCAACCACTTGGGAAAGGTTTTGGAATGACCATATACTTTTGCAATGATTATAAGATTTCCCACGTGGAGAGCCTGCTGATGGCAGCATGTTATCTATGGCCTGAGACACTATTTATAAAGACCTGTGTAGTGCTGTTAAATTCATGGTCATCTGATGCTGCCTCTAATAGTATGTAGCATATTGTTTGCACTCTATACATTTTAAGTCATAATAATCAATAATAATAATAATGAGGCAATAAAAAATAACTGAACTCGGTAGCACTGATGCAGTAGTTCTTTATGAGTTCCCAGTAGGGAAAGCAAGTTATGAGCAAAACTAAGAAAGCCATAGTGTTCAGCAGGACAGACCTTCCAGAACAACCTGTGAAGCAGAACCAATCTCAAGTATGCACACATATGGGCATGTGGTAATGTCAGTTTGCAATTCTAGGAACCAGGCCTGATTAAATAGTATAAGAAGAACTGGAAAAATTTGCCTGACTCTAATTATCTCTCAGTTGTATCTATACCGTTATGAGAACAGGGTTTGAAAAATCTGAGCATGTCTTGAACTTGGTTGGGTGTACAGGCAAACCCAGTGTGAACTTGTTCCACTGTGATTCTTATCTTCCCCAAGGAATCTGTTTAAATCATCCCAATCTTCATGTTCTTTTCCTTTCTATACTGTTGTTAGCACTTGCTGCCTTATTGGTGCCTTCAGATGTTTGAATATTTTACATTGTACCTTGGATGTATTTATGCACTTTCTCTCTGTATCTTCTTTGTGAATTTTCTAAATTATAGGATCATTTGTTTGAGGTTTTTATCCTACCAACAAATGATGTTGGAAAGTTAGGGCTCCTATGAGCAAGACCCTGGTCCATTCTTAATGATTTAAGAATAGAAAGAGGGGCCTGAGGGTTTGATATATATGTATATATTAATTTCTTCTGTTATTTTCATTCCCTCTTGACTAGAATGTAAGTGGTAAGAGGGTACACCTTTGTTTTATTCACAAGGTAACTCCAACCACTGAAAAAGCATCTGCAACACACGGAGCACTTGATAAATATTTCTGGTGAGCAAAAAATATTTGGAAAATGTTGCCCTCCCAGAAAACATACATCACTATGAGAGGCTACCTCATCAATTCTCAAAAAAGGCCTTTTAAATCCATGGGGCTTGGCCAGGCTGGGGTAGTAGCTGATTTGAGAGTAGCTGATTTGAGAACATTCAGCCTAAAGGTGACACAATTCCCCTTGTATCTATCAGAGAACTGTGCTGAATTCATTTATTTTCCTAGCCCCTGACATTGACCTGATTACTTTCTGACACTTAATTGTGACAGATCAAGTATTTCTCCTTGTCCATCTTTCATCATGCTTTGTGATCCAAGACACCAACTTTAAGCTTTTTTAATCCAAAACAATCACAACTGACCAAGCCAAACATATCAAAACGAAACAAAAATCATAGGACTGGCCACAAAGGGGATATTCACTAAATTCCTCCTGTGTTAAATGACATACTCTACTTGCACACCAGCTGTAATAGGAAAGAAATTCCTATGTGTATAAGACACAAAGTAAAAGACTTATAATGATAATTGTTATTATTCAATAATCTCTCTTTGTTTTCAGTTAATACACAGAGGAAGTGGATTATGCATTTTCACTGAGCTTTCAATTATATAGCTGTAGATAGTAAATATGAGATATGCATATGTTGAAGAATTAAGACTATTCTGACTTCCCCCGACACCTATTTTTAGGTTTTGCTGAAAGTCTCTGTGTGACCAGGGAATTGAATAATAAAATACGTGTTCAAACAAAATTTAAGGAGGTTGTTGTCTACTGTTGAATCATACTCCACAAATAGTGTGATCACACACTCTCAGATAAAGATTAGTTCATATATTTCAATGTCGTGTGTGTGTATGCGTGTGTGTGTGTGTAATGTTTCACTAAGGTTGTCACGTCTCTTTCCGAATGTAAGCTGTTTGGGTTGAAATGCCTCACAGAGCTAGCAAAGGAGCAGGCACAAGATGTGGACTGTTGGTCTATTGTTTGAAGACCTATGTTTCGGATCCCTGCTTTGAGCAGGGAGATTTATTGTTCATCTACACCAAAAGATTTACCTTTGTCTTCCTCAAAATTAATCATGGACTTTCTCATCTGAAAACGTCCTTGGGGATCATTCTGCCAATCCCTGGTTTTGAAACACGAAATTCATTTATCCCAAGCTGAATGGGTGGTCATCTAACAAATTCTGGGATGAGAAAATTTAAAAAGTAGAAATTCAAGACCTGCATGTTAAATGTGAAATAGCAGCAAAAGCAAAGAGACACGAACCCAGGAAGAATAAAGGACAATTGACTTTCAGAAAATTTGAAAAAGAGATATGATACCAAGTTGGATACCGAGTTGATCAGTGCCAGGAAACATCACGTTTTACATGAAAGTAAATCGACAAGACCCCCTCCTCTCCACCTGTGCCTCTTTCACAGTCCAATTAAAATCACGTTTTCTTTGAAAACACAGAAAAAGAAGGAATTGTCTGGGCACGTAAGAGACATCAGTCGTCTGGTTGTGCAGACAGGTGCATTTGTCATGCCCTGGGGAGCAATGGTGGTAGTTTCATTTTATTAATTGAGAAGATTATACATCCATGATAGCCACGGTTCCCCATTCTCCTTCTTGGAGAGAGGATGGAGGAGGGAAGTGAACATTCCATAGTTAAGCAGGAAAAAGACCCCCCCCTTTTTGTTTTATTGCATTCTAATTAAGCATGATGGGAGTGAGAGATCCTAAGCAATGCAGCAGGCTTGAAACACTGACAAGGTCAATTATCTCCTGATAAGCCTTGCACCAGCAAGGATTAATAATATGACTAATATTAATTGAATGTGAGTTCATTGAGTTTTATTTCTTATTTTAAAGTTCTCTTGGAGGGTGTGCACGCCATGGTGCACGGAGAATGATGGATGGAAGTGATGGAATTACTAATAAGCCCTTAGACCCCCATGGCCCACTAGGCACACAGAGGATGCAGGTTTGATTTTCTTTTTGGGTTTCCAAAGAAACCCTGGCAGAAACCTAAAAGGAGCTAGTTCTATAATATAATTTGTTCCATGAGTGAAGAAAGTACAAGAGATTTCAGACATATGAATTTAGAATTTCTCAAATGAAACTAATGTACAACTAACTAATATTGTCACTTAAGGTGAATTAGGTATAGTTGCTTCATATGGAGAAAAAAGAGAGAGAGCAGGTCCTACTTTCTTTCATGGAATCCAAACTCACAGATAAGTTGGTAATATATAATAATATATATACAATATATAGTATTATAGTAAATAATATTAATTATAATATTATATATAAAATATTATTATTACATATAGTATACATCACTATATATTGTAATATATACAATATAATGTAATATGTTGTATATATAGTATATATTACAGTGTACATATAACATATTAATCTATTATATATAATAATTAAGTACTATTAAAATTATTTGGAATTATTAATATAATAATATAAGTGTATTATAATTCCTATACAATATTCGCTTTAATTTTATGCACCTTTGTTATGAAATTAGGAAAGTATGTCCAGGGACAGGACTTGTTTTGAATGAATTGGAAGATGGATGCCAAAGCATGTATTGTGTATTGTGATCTTGAAAGCCATTTCATTTACTTGGGAACTGAGATATGCTACTTTAATTCAATTTCTTCCCCACGCATTGGTATGGCTTTCATGGCTAGAGATATCAGGCCTCCACTCACTGAATCCATAAACTCACATCTCTCCTTTTCAAAGTTGGGAGAGGATGTAAGGAGTTGCATATTCTAAAGCACAGAAAATATAGTAATTCTGTGTTTTTGAAACATTGATTCAATAAAACAACATCACACTTTATTTGACTAATCCTTTATGTTTGAAATGCTATTTGCTTTTCAATGAATGTTTGGTTAGAATGAATGCTATCCATGGAAGTGAACAGGAGAGAACCAAGGAAAGTAACCGCAAGTGCAACAAATGTCACAAAAGACCTAAAAGTGATTTGAGCCCAGCTTGTCAATGCTTTGAAGAATACCTTCAAATTACATGTGAGATTTTAAACACAATATCAACTTCCAATTAACTCATCTTTAAAGCTGTTTTTCTACCTGCCTCAGCTAAAAATGAAACCCCCCTCCTCTGAACTTATAGTTCAAAATCAGGATACTCTAACTTGACAGCTAGGAACTAGCTTTACTATTTGTCTCTATCATTTTGCAGTTCAACTCATATGTAAATGTGTTTCATTCCTCCATGTGTTCTGGTCGTCTCTCCTCAGTAGAGAAATTCCTTGAATATGGGTGCCATTTCTTTAACAGTTTCATATCCTGAAGAACTCCACATGAGGCAGAGGATGCAGTAGGTGCTAAATATGTAATTGAGTAACTAAGGCTCCAGCATGTTCTACATTCAAATGGGAAATCAGTGACAGGCATATGCAAGATGAATGTGGAGGTGTATTTCCCCCAGTGATCCTGATACTTCTAGAGAATCATCTGGATTTAGCAAATGATAGTCATGCTGGGGAGAGGAGCAGGGATCACAGGACACAGTACCTACTATTCAGAACTAAGATATCATAGTGGGGAGGGGGATAGTGAGAGTGAGAGAAGAAACAACTTCTACCACAGAGAAGAATGGAGAGGAGACTCATTTGCGCCAAAACAAAGCCATAAGCCAGACTTCTCCAGGGGCACCAGAAGTTCAGAGCAATGAAAAAGGCGCTGGAGAGGTTGGTACCATCTGTAAGTTTATATGCTGATAGCTTGGGGGGAAATAATTACAATTATTTAGAAATACTGATGAGAAAGTTCATAATTAAGGAAAGCAAGATTTAGATAGAATATAAATAGTTGGAGGTAGTGTTCTCTGTTTTGTTGTTTCCTTATTTTTCTTATGAGCTACCATTTAGTATCACCCAGGAAGAGTGAGAAATCCAGGACCCAATGATATAGTTTCTGATGCACACTCTGCCCAGTGATTTTGTCCACTGATTTTCCCTCCTCTGTGAGTGGGATTGGCAAATACAGTTGCCACCAAATGACAGCAGTTGACAGTTGGAATATTAAAGTCTGATGCATGTGACTGGGGTTCAGTGAAAATACATCAGGAAGGATGAAACCCTTCCAATTCAGTCATACACTTTGCTCTGCAATTTTCAAAACCAAAGTACCTGAAGTCCCTATTGTGACACACTGCAATGTCCCATCACCTATGTCTTTCAGAATTTTCCATTTTCTCCATTTTCAATTTTCACAGTTAAATGCAAAGCATGTTTAAAAATGATATTTATTTTATTATAAATAGGGTTTGGGTTCCTTTTTACTTCTGCCCCCTCTTAATGCATTCTATGAAGTACATAAAAGTGCGGGCTCAGAATCCAGACAGACATCTTCCCAGTCACCATGACGGAGAGAGTGACATGTTGGGTTCAGAGTCACACTTTGTGTTATATTCAGAATTATACATTACTGAAATGAAGTTTACCATTTTTTTACATAATAATGTATTTTTGGCTTCACAGAATGATCTGTATCTCCACTCTAATTCTGCTAGATGGTAAGGATCTAGTTGGGGGTTGGAGAAGACACACTTGATGAGGAAGCATGCAGTTCTACCTTCTTACTCGATGGTTGAGGAGACGGATTTCTCCTGCCACAGACTAGATACTGGAGTCTGTACTTTCTTCTGGTGCTTAAAAAACATTTTGAAGCACCTCACTTTAGAAAGGGGAAGAGGTAGAATTTCCCTCCATCTTATCCTAGTACATACTCTTTACATTTCTCCCTCCATAATTCTGAAACTTCAGATCATCCTGCCCCATAAATGGAAGAGTGCATGTAGTAGCAGGTGGAATTTCATCAGCTCTGAGTCATACATAAAGCACTGACTTCGAATTATAAGCCTGCAACTTAAGATCTGTGTCTTTTTGGAAAAGTTAACATATATTTTCTGAGTCTCAATGACCATTCTTCAAATGAGAATATTAGCATATACTTTAGAATGTGAGAATTAAAGGAAATAATCTATGGAAAGCACCCATTTCTAAGAAAAGAAAGAAAAACATGGGGCTCACTTAACTCTTCTGGAATCCAAAGTCCTTTATCACAAAATGAAGGTGTCTAAATAATTAATACTCGGCACTTTAATGGGCTTGCCACTCACTAACCTTGTGATTCAACAGCAGCACAAATGAATGTAGCATCCGTTTTAGCTCAGTGAGGCTATGGTACAATCATCCCTCAGAGAGAGATAAGGAAACTGAGGTTTAAAGAAATAAATTATGTGCCTTAAGTCATACAGCTGACTGGTAGGGTCGAAACTATTTGGCTTCAGAGGGTTACTCTCATTTACTGCGAAGTATTTTATAGGTGTTACTATCCCATTCAATGGATCAATAAGACAGGTACTTTGTTGAAACACCGCTACGTAAGAGGAAGATAATATGCCTTGTAAACTCTGAAATACTTTAAAAAATATCATGGGAAATTTTATCTCAAATATAACAGATGTAGGGAACTATCTTAGACAAAGGTGAAAGTTTACTTTCCATGAAAATATGAATAGGAGACCTTCTCAATTTATGCCATTTATGAATTGGGACTTATTTTTGGAATGTGTGTGGGGTTTTTTTTTTCATTTTTTTTTTCACATCTGGGTTGTTTTGATATGACATAACATGTACAAAACTCCTTTAAAAAGGAAGCAGACTCATGTTTGTGTCAGATAAATCAATGGCTCACTTGCCAGTAGGTAATTCTGAACAATCTCAGCTCTTCTACTTTGCCATTCCTGAAGAAAAAGCTAGAGGGAGTTTTGTTTGTTTGTTTGTTTTTAAGCAAAGTTTCTTAGAAGCAAGGGAAATAGTTTCCATGCTCTTATTCCTGCTGAAGGGAAATGACATAGAGTATCCTCAGTCCCTTACTTGGACTTGTTTGTCAGAGGAGGTAGCAGAGTAGAAGCAGAAGAGATAAACTGATAAAGGTAAGAAGCGGCTGGTAACAGCAGACAGCAGAGGAAGGTGGCAGGACTACTAACATGCAGTGAACGGCCCAGGGATTCAGAATACACCGTCATCACCAGAGGGAGAGGGGTATGGATTTGGACCTTCCAGAACCATGATTTTTGTTCATGAAGAGAACTCTGAGACAGTAAGGAAGTGTGAAACTACCTCATAGTTACCTATTGAGGAAGGCAGAGATTCTTATTTTAAAAAATCCTTCAAAAATTTTAACAAAAATATTAAATATTTTTATTGCTTTGTATAAAGAAGTAACCTTAATTGTCTGAAAAAATAATAACATTGATGAAAGCTGTTTGTTACAGCTGGGAAAGCAAATAATTTTGAGTCTGTGTGGCGGATGATTGACTTACTGCCTGAGATAAAATGTTGCAGCATGAAGGCTCCCTTCAATAGAGTGATTGAATATGTCTACAAATAGCAATCCGTGTTGAGTGCCTCTAAGAAGGGTGGTTGACTACAGAATGTTCTCTCAAGTCGGGAAATGGTGACCAAAACTGTCACCATACCACATGGGTCCATATTAAAACTCAGTTGCCTGTATCTTCAGTCTGATTGGTTCCATTATAGAAAAAAAAATCTATCTGGCATCATTTAAACCAAGCAACTGGTCTATCATATGGTTGAGCGCCCTTCAAAAGTGGTGACAAGTCTAAAATGATTGAGAAGTGCAGATGAGAGACAGAGGAACCACAGGTATGACGGTGTGAAGAAGAACCTATTTCAGTCTGGTGAACTTACCCAGTCTCATTATTTCAAATATCACTCATGTGCTGATAATTTGTTTTTCCGGCCCATACTTTGCTCCCAAATTCTAGATTTAGGCCTCCTACCACCATCTCAACATTTTATCTTTGGGTATATACTAGACACATATTTAAAACTGGCATGGATGGGGCATGAGTTGCGCTTTAAGGATGGATAGAATTTGGCAAAGAAGAAAGGAGGAAATACACACACATACACACACATCAGATGAGAGTTGTACAAAAGCATAGCATAGATCAACCAGGAGGAAAAAAGGAAAGTCACAGTACAATTATGATAAATGAGAATCTTATTTTGCAGAGAGCAAAATAGTAATTTTATCTCCAAATATGATAGAAGAAAAAGAAGGAGAAATTCTTCACTGTCTCTATGAAGAGTTCAGATAAGACACAAAAACAGAGGAGCTAAACATTTCAGCTTAATGACTTTTTTTAATTTTAAGACTGCAAGTATCCCCAAGATTCTCATTGATAAATCACCCTCTGGAACCCCTTCAGATTTCCAAATAATCCCTAGTCTTCAATGGAAAGAGAAATCAAAACATGCTGTCATAATTTGGGAAGATTTTGTTCCAGTTCTATGGTAAGTCAAGGCCCAGTTCAAGAATCAATCAGTCTCTACCACCAACAACCACCCTCCACCTTGGCATACTCCTCACCATATTCAAGTGGCTAAGTTTTTATTATTGCAGCCCAGACTACCTTCATCGAACTCTTTCCAGCGCAATAAACTTAGAGACAATAGGATAGCAGGAATCTTCTTTTATGTCTCCTCTTTACCCCTGATCTTTATTGCCTGTGCATTGCAAAAACAAGCATGAAAAAATAAGACAATTTCCAAAGACAGTGTAAAATCCCAAAAGGTAACATATAACCATCTGGAGTACAACAAGCACATCATATTTTCTTTCTTTAGCAAGACAGTTCTGAGTTTTATGGAAGTCATCCCAGTAGGCAAAGACCTACTAGCTGTTTGTAACTCCTTAAAATTAAAAAAAATAATAATAATAAAACTGCAATGTTTCTTTAATGTCACAGTCTGAATTATAAGCAGAGAGTTGGCACATCTCTCATTTTATTCATTCTAATTACAATTGCCTTGTCACTGAGATGCCAACCTGACGAAGAGCAAATCAGGTAGCAAATCCCCAGGGGCCGCTTAGTAACAGGAAGGCTGTCTCCAGTGGAATCAACGTGACAATTTCTTCTTTCCCTCTTCAAAGTCGAGAGTCCCCCTGGACAAATTCACATTTGATTATTTTCGCTAGGCTCTCTGTCTTCAACTGCTTGATTAGCATCTCACTCACCTAAGAAATTAGACTAAAGTTTGTGACCATTAAAAGGAAACCAAAGCATGTGCGTGGATGCCTGTTCGTGCATGCAGCACACCTATGAAAAACCATGTTCTGAACTTGGCACTGAGAGCTGGCACTGATTATACTGTGTGAGGGTCACTGTGTGTGTGTGTGTGAGAGAGAGAGAGAGAGAAAAAGAGAAAGTGTGCGCACATGTGTGCGTGCGTGTGTGCTGCAATTTATGTTCCTAAGAGGTGATTGTTTTGCAAATCTCAGTCTAGAAATGTTCAAAAACCATAGGCAAAGGTGTGGTAGTTGGTTCCATAGGTACCTGATTTTCCTTTCTAACTTTATAGCATCTGTGCTTAGAGATAAAACCACTGTGCCTATTGCTACTAAAATGCTTTGTATAAAAGCTGCATTCCTTCTGGTAAAACACATTTCTGTACAATGGTGCAATTAATGTTAGAGGAAAACTAATGCATCAAATTAAAAACATTCTGAGAAAATTATCATGATAGTCTCTTCTCAGTCCATTGCCAACCACTGATGTGATGGATCAATGGCCCAGGAAAACAGGACAGAGAAGGGACTGATGGAGCCAGAATTCTGCCTTCAGAATCTTTCTCCTAGTTCTTCCCTGAGGTCTTCCTTAATTACCCTGCTTGATGGGACAATCATTCTTAAGTCTTGGTGTATATAACAGAGCAGATAACTTGGCACTGGGTACAGACATTCCACTTCACTACAGGTGAGCTGTAGCTCAAAACCTGGATTTCAGTAGTCATCAGGGGTGCTTATATTAGGAACACAACTACATTTATTCTTTCAGATCCAAAATCCTATAATGATAATGTCAATATCATAAAACTGTCCCACAGCTCAACTAGGGTGAACTTTTAATTAGGATGTATGTCAGCTGCTCCCAAGCAATTTCCAAGAAAGGACTAGGTATTAACATTTTCTTTTTGTTACACTACACACTGTATATAATAAGTGCTCAGTAAATGCTCGCTGGTATGAGTTGATGTAATGCAGAAACAAATACTATTTTGTTTCAGTGTCTTCCTTCTAGAAGGCAAAGTTTCCTCTGCCAACACATAGACCATATACCTTTAGAATTCTAAATTATTTTAGAAAAACATTAGTCTCTTCAAGGAGACCAGCCATGGGTGACTAGCTCTCTCATGGGACAGTCGAGCTCTAGGCTACATCTCCTACTTGGAAGAGGTGAAATGATTCAGTGCTGTTTCTGTCCAGTGCACAGTTGATGATCTGGCTCCTCCACTCATGGCCACCTGGGCTGCCCAAGCTGAAAAAATACACCTTTCCCTAGGACTGGGAGGTCAGCCAACGAGAACAGAGTTATATCAGCTAGGATATAGATTAAATACTGTGGCTTTGAACTTTCATGCCAAAGAACAGGTTCATATTCTCCTTCACGCTCAGAAATCAGCAAATTGAATTATCAGCCTTTCATGTGACAGTTCTGTGCCCAGCCCCTTATTGCTTCAGGGAATGGAGAATAGCAAATCATTGTTTTTGCCCTCAAGTATCTTGCAGTTTACTTTGGGAGACAGATGATACAATGTATAACATAAAATAAAAATTTCAATAACACTTAATGATAGGACACTAAGGATGTGCCAAAGAGTAAAAGAGTTCTAGAGCTGTCTAGGAAGACAGAAAACTGTCTGGAGTGATCTGAAAAACCCTCAAGATGGATGTGTATCTCGCTGATTAGAGCAATGAGTAGATTTGAATACAAAGATCTCTCAGCCTGAGTGGAGATGGACTGCATCAGAAGCATGAGACAGGCAAAGCTGGTTTTCTTTCCTCCTTGGTTCCTAATAAAAACTGGAACTCAACTAAAGGTTTGCAAGCTAACCCATCCCATTAGACCTGTCATCTCTGACCATTCTCCCCATCCAACAAAAACTTACCAAGTCATACATTCACATATTTCTTACTTGTACAGAATATATTATTTATGCAACCGATTTTGTACTCAACTGTTATATTGCATAATATGCACTTTTTATGTTTGTACAGCCCCCACTACTCATTGAAACCTCTCTCCAGTATTTCATCTTCATGGTGCCAACTTATGAATCAATGAATTAATTCCTACAAAAATAATAAATGAGAAACACAAGGGATGCTCTGACATAAAGGCAAATAAGGATACATTTTTCAGAGAGACTGGGGAAAAGACTCAAGTCACACCAGGAGGGCTATGACTCACTCAGAATAAGTCCTTAGCAGCAAGATATGTGCTTTCAAGTCTAAGCAAGTTAGGGGTTTTATCTTTCATTTCACCAAATTTCTATATTTGTCCATATCCTACTAACACCCATTAACAAAAACTGTGTACCTTAGTCTCACTCTACCCCAAAAGGCTGTGGCTTCCAATTGCATATGAGGAAATGGTCCTTTTGAGCCTCTATAGCAAATTCTTCCCTATCTCTTCAAATTCCATTGTCATTGCTCAGTTGCCCACAGAGTTAATTTCATTCATTATTCTCTGTACTCTGTATTTTCTTGCCATAGCATTTTGCTCAAATTTCCCATTCTTCATGAAGGCCTTAGTTCTCCTTTTTATCCACTCAAAGCCACCCCTCCAGACCTAGACAAAAACCAGAAGGCTTCCAGATGTTGTTGATTCTTCCACCTTCTTGGATGTAGAGTCACAGGCATTTATCTCATGTGATGGGACTTGATTTCATGTGTATACATGTATGTGTGTGACTGCAGAACGTTGGAAGAGTAAGTGTGTGCTATTTGACAAGGTAGATTTTGGTCATAGGAGCTGGAATCAGTTTGTACTGGAACCCTCTGCCTCAGTGGCCAGAGGGACCAGACCTCACTGGTGCATCCAATGTGTTTTTAATAGGTCCACACAGGAGTCAGGGAGGCTACAAAGGAGGTTCCCCAGCAAGTCTGCCCAATCTACTTGACTATCTCCAAATAGAGACGTTTTGACAGTTGGAGTAAAACACATCTCAGATACTCTTTTCCTCTACTGGAATAAAGTGAGTTGCAAATATTTGAGTAGTTTAGGAGGTATTTAAAATGCAAGCAGACAAGCATTTACAAAATCATTGTCTTTTGTGGGGATATGATGGACCCTGTACATTCGAGGGGATGACTATATGCATATGAACCTCAAAATTTTAAAAACCATTTGACAAAGCAAGTTCTCTATTTTTCAAATCACTGCTTCTAGATTCAGTTTAATAGCAGATTAGGCAGTTCAGTCTGCCTGGGCTTGAGCCAATAAAACTCATTCGTAGTATTTAGTGGATGGCTCTGGTGATCAAAGATGGTTGCAAAGCCACCTTTCCCTCAGGTAACCATTCAACTACCAGAAATGTGTTCCAACTATGAGCAGTAAGTTTAAAAAACAAACTCAAGTGTGACTCAAAACTAATATAAATCAATCACCATTAAAACCTTTTGGAATACAGCTCTCTTTTCCACAGCTCTTCATGTCAAATACCAATGAGCATGTCATATATTATTCTTCCCTAGGATCTTAAAAGAATGAAGATATTAACAGCCATTTAGATAGGCACCAGGAATATAAGTGAGACTAAAATGAGTGAAAATAAGACCTAGCCAAATGGTAGTTTTCTCTTTTATAATATCCTTAAATATGCCTCATAGTTACATCATATAATTATTCAGTTAAATAATAAATCCATTTATAGCTGAGGAAAGCAGAGAGAAAATTAAATGATGAGGGAGGTTTGGAGGGATGGAATGTTTTCCAGGCTGGGAATGGCAGCCTTGAGAATCAATAAGATTAGGAAAAACAGGCAGGCAGTTCTCAATACAGGCACCTGCAGAACAACAGATTTAATCCCAAACTGGAGACTCCATAGAAAGAGTGAAAAATTTTCTACTATGGAGGGAATTCATGTAAAATAAAGTTTAATTTAGATGTAGAAAATGGACCTAGTATGGGAATGATTCCCTGATAATGCTGGAAATGACAGAAAATGTGTTAAAATAATTTATAGGGTCCAGTTGTACTTCATCAAATGATTAACGGTATTCCATCTGCTTTCTAAATATTCCCACCTTCTACTAATTCCTCTGAAATTTTGCCATTTCAGTCAAGCTAAAATTTATTAGTACCCACTTACTGTGATTTACTTGCAGGATGATTTGCACGCCTCTTTCCTGGGCTATTTGCATGTCTTTATTAGGGATGCAGCTTATTTGGGGGCACATTTGATTTATAAGCATTTGGCAAGTCTGCCCTTCTATTCTTCTTTCTTTTTGATTCATGCAAGGGCAGAGATACATTCCTGGGGCTTATTCATTCCCTAGGAAATTAATTTTTTGATGAAATCTTCCCATTTGGCTAAAATTTTCAAAAAATTAGATTCAATTTCCTTTGCTTAGCTGCAACAAAAGTAGTAGCTAGAATTAGGACTTCCTTTTGGTAAAATTTTGAACTATATGAACTTTGTATACAGTGGCTGTGGACTCACCATTCTATGACTATATTCTCTTCCTGCTCCCTAACCTAGTCTTCATACTTTATCTCAAAATACATTAGAAATCACTTTTCAAAAAATACTCGTGATGCAAATCTTCCCTCCCCCGACTACTTGATCTCTTTACTCCCTTTTCCACCTTTTAAAGACCATTGCTCGCTGGCCTGCCCTTACCAGTCAAGAGAAAAATGATCTAATAAAATTATAATACCAGCATAAGAACAATGCCTGCCTCCATGAGGCAGCTGGGATTTGAAATGGGACACTTAGAGAAACAATGCCGTACTTAAAATTTCATAATTTAAAGTGAACTATTCACATATGCTATGTACTTAAATCCTTGAAATATTTTTCAGGATAATAATTTTACATATTTCAGTTTTATGTTAGGGGACACTATGACTCAGGAAAGAGGGAGACACTATGACTCAGGAAAAAGACTTAGGGGAAGATTGTGGGTAATGGGGTATCCAGAGCCTGGTCAGCTATCACCGAATCCCATAAGTTTGCATTCCTGCACTGGCTCCTAGTGCTAAGGGATAATGCACTAGTAGCAGAGATTTATTTCCGGAGTAAACTGTGAGATACATTTTCTTCTGGGCTAGACCGCTTTCTTATATCTTTCAAATCAAATTACCTGAGTGGCTTCCTATTCTGCCTAAAATTGAGGAAGAGGAGGAAAAAACATATTAGGAAAAGGTTGAGTACAACTATAGGGGAATCTAATTTAGGAGGTGATCTCATGAGACCTCATGCCCAAACAAAACAGTCCACAGCAGGTCATTCTTGTCAGCTTCTCCAATCAGCGTATTTCCATTTTTAGTCTAATGCTGTTCAGTGACCTTGTCCTGTGGCACAGTCAGACAATATTATGGGAGAAACAGGAGCAGCAATAGCCTAATTATACAATTACATATTCATTTACCCCCTAGAGAGCATAAGACTTTCCTGAGAGCCAAACAAGAAGTGGTTGGCTGGAAACTCATTTTGAAAAATTGCCTCACCCCAAGTTACAGAAACTTTTCCATATATGGAACATAAAATTATCAGCTGAATTGCATTGGTTGATGTCAGGAGAAAAGTAAAATTATGGAAGACACTTAACCAGATGTCTTAGACATGTAACCAGATTTAGAAATGTATCATAAAGTCTGCATTATTTGGCAAGGTAAATTTTATCAGTGGAAGACAATTCACACTCAGATTGTGTCCAAATATTTTCTTATTTGAGCAAGTCATCACAAAAACTGTCTTCTATTCCCTACCCGTGCTATTTTTACTCCTTTTTGATATAAGAGATGTGCTGCTAGGAAAGAATAGGGGCTTTTGGGAAATGAGGAAGAAGAAGGAGGAGGAGTAGGAGGAGGAGGAAGAGGAGAATAATCACACCCTACAAAGTCCCTTTCTGCTTGTATCCATCTTAAAAACTGATAAATTCATCATTGGTTGCCCAATTGTCTTTCCTGGTAGTAGTGGTATATGCTAACATCTACATCAAATAGTAAATATTTGAGGCTTTGCACAGCACATGTTCTGTCTCAATTCTTGATTCAATTCTGCTGTTCTAGCACAAAACTACCCTTGGAAAATATGTAAATAAATGAATATGGCTGTGTTTTAATAAAACTTTATTTACAAAAAGAAATGCAGCAGGTTGCATATGGCCCATGGACATGTAATATACTAACTCCTGTTCCACAGAGTCCACATGGTCTTGAAAGGTGTGGTAGTAATATATGTTAGGGGAAGGTAGGTCATTGTTTCTTTTCCATTTTTCCATTTTCAAAATTGTTGTTATAAACTAAAGATCAATGGATTTCCTATTTTTCATAGAATTCTGAAATTTAGTATCAAAATACCTCATCAGAATAACATAAAAACAAAGAGATACTTTTATTGAGCAAATCTCAAATATCTCCAACAACTTCTAGAAAAAAAGAAAGAAAAAGGGTCATTTTTTTTTTTCCTTTTGCATTCAGCATCATTTCAGTTGATAAAAAGTTGGGCCCCATAATGCATTTATTTCTGTGATTACTCTGTTATAATCAAACACAGATCTCTACATCTACAAAATTTGCTTTTTTATCATACCTTGTATTCTCATGGCTTTTCATTGTCATGCTTCTGTCCTCTGGCCATCCTTCTACATAGAGTACTCCCCTCTTCCTGCTAGATATACTTCAGTCTTTCATGGCTAATCTAGGTCTCATATTTCCCAATAATGCATGGTCGGTTACCCACTCCTTTTTATATTCCTGACCCCTTTTCCAGGTTTTCATATCTAGCTCCACTTTCATGTTTCCATGATTTCAAGGAAGATGCCAGTGTCTTTACATTTTCCCATAAGCAGCTCTTTGTGCAGAAAGGAGGGCTTGCATTTTAATTTACTTTCCCCTGGCAGGAAGGTGACTCTGCAGAGTAGTCATACTACCAATTATATTACATGTAACAACAAGCATCTATGAGATGCTTGGACAGAATATATGACTAAATTTGGAGATCACGATACTCATTGCCATTATTGCTATGGTGTTGTTTGCAAATTTTTGTACCAGTTGACCCACATGGAGATCCAAACTATAATTTCCATCTCATTATACAATGATCTAAATTATCTCAGCTAATTTTCCCTTTTGTTGGGGGTGAGCTTAGATATATAACTAGTTTTGATATTACTTCTACCTTACAATTAGAGAAATAAAAGCTAAGAAATTACAGATAACCTGCCTCAAATGGCATAGCTGTCATTCTTATGGTAGATTACCTAAAATGCTATATACTCAGTCAAGCATTGCTTCTGCTGGATAGTTTGCCAGTTTGAGGATGAATATGAACTCTGTTACCAGAATTAAATGATCAAAGATAAAATTGTCTCCTAGAAGTAATTGGAAAGAAACAAAAATCATCCTTGTCATAAAGAGTATAATCCAAACAGGTCCTTCCTCATGGGCACATTGGAAAAGCACAGCCTATTTGAAAATGCTCGTTATATTCCCTTATTTTCTCTATACTCATTCCTTAATCATTAAGGAATCAAATGCACAGTGACCTTAACAGGCCCCCATGCCTTAAGTGACCATCCCCATCTGCTCCTATTCCCCACCTGTGTATATATGCACAAGGAAACTATCATCTTCTTTTTAGGCCATTGCCTGTGATAGCTGGAAAGCTGAGACCAAGCCCATAAATGCGAGGTTTTGAAATGCAGCCAGATGGTTGGAAAAACTGTAACAGACTGGGGGTTTCTAACTTCTAGGGCATTGTCTTCCTTTTCTTCTGTGAAGATGTATTTTCCTATATGGTTGTCCTACCACATCTTCAAAAGACTGCAATCTGGTTCCCCATTGATGATAAAGAGATGTCAGATTTCTTCCTATTTACAATATCAATTCCAAGCCTGAACAATGAAGACAATCTTGGGCCTCTCGTCCATTTTATCTTGTTGGTAGAAAATGAATATACAATATGCATATATTCCTAAATGGAATGTAGGATTACTCTTTTGTATGATTAATGGCTGAGATCAAGTTGACAAATTCAAAATCCCACAACATGTGTTACTAAAGGAAAAGGGAAAAGGGAATTTATGGTATATTTTTAAGCCTGGAAGCAAGAAGGTATGCAGTTGGGGAGTGGTCGGAGGATATGCCAAGGAGAAGTTCTGCATAAAATATGAAAGGAACAGAGAAAGGACATATAAAAAAGAAATTATGACAGGAGAAAAGCAAGTCAGTGGAAGTCATCTGTGTGTAATTGTAGAAAAAAGTCACCCTTAATAGTGCCTCTAATTATAAATCTGTAATCAACAAGCTATGCAGACTTGACAAAGTACTTTAAACACTTCTATAGTTTGCTGTATGCATCTATCACCTAGGACTAGCAATATTAAAGCAGATGTGAACATCAGAGAGGATTCTGTGCCAGGCGCTGTTGGTCACCTCCCAAGAACCATCCCACCCATCTTCTTCCTTGGTAAAGATCTCGAACCTTGTTTCCTATTGAATCGCCATGTACTCCCTGGCACTTTCTCCTGTCCTGGGTTGAAAACTAATTAGTCTAAGCAATCACGACCAATTATTCTGCTTATCTGTGCTGAGTTCACTCAAGGGCATATGGCACAGCCAAACCTGCCCAATGATATTAGAGGAGAGTATCACTGGAGAATTTCTGGGAAAGCAACTTGTCCAAGGAAATACAGTTGGTTGAGTCAAGTTTCAAATCCAGAAAGTCTGACTCAGTCTTCTTTTGAAATGTGAGTAAGAGAGACCAAGAGGTCATTTCTCTCTGACTCTATAGCAGATATCGTCAAGTTATAAAATAAGAAAGATTACACTGGAGAGCTTATTAAATACAGATTCCAAAACTCTAATTTTATTATTAAACTCTCTGGTCAGGTAATGGTGATGCAGGTGAACTTGGGATCATACCATGACATGGGCCACTAGAGAGGATTTACTGATTCTTGCTCTGTGAATGGAGCTGAGGAATAGGCAGTTCCTTATCCCTGTTGTATAGTGGTTTATTTAGTCTGGGGAATTGTATTAATAATTTATTCTCTAGTCCTCTGTAGGTAAATGCATGGCTTTTAAACTGTCTATGTCTGGTGAATAATCCTAGATTTCTGCCCTTTGTTTAGACAAAGCATGTGCCAACTGCTTTATTTATATTGGTATGTGCTTGATGCAATTACTAGGATAATGATTATGAATGCTAAATTCATTTGTTTATTCTTCTGGAATAGTGCTGTCCAGGAGAATTTGGTAAAACACTGGAAATGCTCTATATCTGTGGTGTCCAATGCTAGTATGAAATTAGTCATGCCTGGCTATTGTGCACATGCAATGTTCCTGGTTCTACTGAGGATCTAAATCTATAATTTTATTTAACTTCTATTTATTTATATTTAAATAGCCAGTGTGGCTAGTGACTATAATACGCAGCTTTAGAGTAGTGTGTATATATGTACAAGTAGGTATTTTAGGAACTTGAGAAAATTATTTTCTATTACTGACAAGTCTAATTTGTAGAATGGTCTCTGCCATGCCATTTCACTTCTCTTGAGAGCCTACCACGTGATTCTAAGCCATTATAGTCATTGAGGTGAGGTGCTTGTCTTCACAGCCTTGCCATTCCCAGGATGCCCCATCTCTGTGAGGCACTGTAATCTCAATGTCAGACACATTCACAGAAGCCAGCCTCATAGAATCCTGACAAACAATAGCCTGGCATCCTGACGAGCCGCCACAGTGCTCCCAGGACAGGAACCACCTTTACAGAGAGACGAACTCATTCATTATTCTGAAAGATTAAGTACCAAATACCTCATTAGAGAAACTGCAAGCTGAAAAACAGATAACAGCTGGAGAAAAGGAAAAAAGCCATTTTCAGATGAGAAGTAGTAAGGGTAGGTACTAACTGGTTCTGCACCAAATGGGTCTGGCTTTCTTTCCCAGTCTCCCAGGACCACATTTTGCCCAGAACTGGTGCCCATTAGCTTCCGGATTCTTACTATAGCAGCCAGGTAGTACTCACCATTATAGAGTCCTGATGGAATTAGTAGAAATGACAGACTGCTCAATAAATCACATGCTGGTTTCTTCCATTTGAATGAGAATTGACTGGCACAAATGATTGATTAACATTGACAAAGCCATATGGGTTCAAATCATATTCCTTTTGTTCATACTTTCAAACAATTCAAATTGCATCCTTCTCTAAGTTCCAGCACTGAGGTGTTTTGTTTTGTTTTATTTTTTTCTCCATAGGAACATGGGGTGAGTGGGAGGGGGCAGACTTACAGTAAATGCAAAACTTTATGATTCTCAAGTCACACTGACTGTGTGATCTTGGGACAATATTTAAGCCTCTGTCTCCTCATCTATAAAACAGTACCATCCTTATTGGTATAATATTCAACAGTCTGGCTTTCAAGACTGGTGTCATCACCATTAATACAGCTCCACCAACCCTTCATGCATATCCAGTTTCACACACTTACAATATGATTTGGGCTCTCGCAAGTAAATATAAGATGCTTTGTCATTTGAGATTTAGCTCTTCTCTCAACTAAACGGTAAGCTCTCCAAAGACAGGCACAAACTGTAACTGTCAGACCCTCATGACAGTATGTTCAATAGAACACAACTGACCATTTGTCTCAGTCACCAGAGCTTTTCCTTCTTTTTCTTTCTTTCTTTCTTTCTTTCTTTCTTTCTTTCTTTCTTTCTTTCTTTCTTTCTTTCTTTCTTTAACTGTGGCTGCAGTGGAGGAAAGTGTGAGGGTTATTGGAACTATTAAGAGGACTGGTTCCTTGCAAGAGCTTGCCAAGAATCAGATAAACATCAGAGTCAGGACTGGAGCTCAAAGAAGGTAGATGGTGTTCAGTCAGAGTCAGAGAGAAAAGCAGTAATCATTAGGACCTCCTTCCTTGGGCAGGGCAGTAGATCCTATCCTGGGATCTAGGGCAGAACCTATTCTTCATTCACAGGAGGAAAAAGCCCAAGAAGAGTGAAATTGGGCACCTCACTCAAAATTTGATTTCATAGCATAATTCTTATCATAACATAATACCAGGAAACCTGATAACATAACTCCAAGATAACAAAGAGTTCAATTTTAGCCAAATGAGCCAGGAAGAAATGTATAGGTTGAGGCTAGGGAAGGGCAGACAGAGTCAAGGCCATCATTAGTGTTAGGAATACGGGGCGGGGGGGGGGGGGGAGAAGAAAGGGATCTACATTCTGCAGGAACCTCTGTCCTAGGTTTAGATGGATAACTTAAGTCTAATTTCCAATAGGTTAGGGGGCGGGGAAGCAAAGCACAAATCTGACACTGGGAATGCCCTGCCTTCTGGGACTGACTCGGGGTATAATGCAGATAAAGCCTAGAAGTGAAAAACTTCCTTGAGGATCTCAGCTGGGAGTTGCTGGGTAAAGCAGATTCAGAAAAATTCTGTTTGTGTAAAGTGCATGTTATCCTCAAGAAATGAATATTGGTCTCCTGAGTACCCATAGTCTCGAGTACATATTGCTTGTCCTTATGCTGACCTTTCACTATTGTAAAGATTAGTCCAAGTCTAGCTGGCTTTTCATATATGGAACACTGAACATTGACGAACAGGTGGGGTCATGCAGCATGGCTATCCAAGTTGTAACCATGGGAATAAAATAATAAGTTGGGACCAATAGACCAGCCAGTCTGGGAATACTGGGGAGGCCTACAGACTGATAGCCTTCACTGCAGGCTTTGTATCAAAAGACCTGGTGTTCGGTCAACCACGGGGACCTCTGAGTTTGACTCACAGCATTTCAAACTGACCTCTCTCCTATCTTCCTACAACCTGGACTATAGATTCGAGTTTACGTCTTGTCTATGCCCTCACTTTGTGGTATGCTTGGAACTTGGTTTCTCTTTCTGCCCTTACATTTCCCTCCTGTACTAGTTTTGAGGGGAAAAACTTTCAACTTTCATTCCCAAGTGCTAAATCTGCTTAATCCTCTAATTATTCCTGTCTGGCTGGCAGTGTCAGAGGATACAGAAGTAACTTACTCTCTCACTCATCGCATGTGTGTGTGTATGCATACACACACACAGGTCCATTTCCCCCAGACAGGAATTGAACCACATCTGTGCAATCCCTTTCTAACCTTGTAGTTTGGACAGGGCTTTGTATCTTTTAAAGCAGTTAAGAACACAGATTCTAGAGTCCGAAAACCGTAGGGCAAAAACCTGGTTTCACTGGTTGGGGTTAAAATTGAGCAAATTACTAGACCTATTTAAGCATATGATTCTTCCAATCTATCATGAAGAAAATAACAGTGACCTATGTCATTGTGAAGTTTAATATTCCCTAATACTTAGTAATTATTCTTTTAATGTTGTCTTTATGATTACTTAGTATTAACATTATTATAACATTTCTCCTATTATCTTCACTTTTAGAGACTAGATAAGACCACCGGGTTCAAACTTTTCTTCACTGCTAATTAATTTCCACCTTTAACAAATTGCTTCACCTCTATAAAACCAAGATCCTTCAACTGGCAGTGCTCTCTTATTTATCTTAAAGAAGTGTCACCAGCATCAAAAGTAATTCATAGATGAGCACATTTAAACATTTTAAACTATTATAGGTGACTCTCCCAATAGCTCTTCAATACATCCCACTACCACCACCACCAGATCCTGTATTGAACATTGCCACTTTGCAAGTTTGACACACTATTCTTTGACCCAAGGTAAAAACAAAACAAAACAAACAAAAAACAAGCTAAATTTCATTTTCCCCAGTGATTTTCTAGGTCCTTATTACTACCTAGCTAAATCATTTGTACCATTTAGGGTGAGCAGTGTATCAGCCACACGTTTTATAAATAATTTTCCCTTACCTTTCTCACCTAATCCAGTCATGTGGGTCAGACTTCATTATTTATTCACATATCGGGAAATGGGAACAAGTCAATATATGACTTGCCTAAGATAGAAATGGGGCATAGAAATGAGGGCATGATGGAATTGTTGGGTCTTAAACTAGATTTGTTACCCACTGGTCACCAGATTCCTACAAGCTTGTATGGTACTCTTACAATCCATAATATGTCATCTATTGCTTTGAGTAGGTTGGTGGGGGAGAAAACAAAACAAAACAAAACAACTTGCTCAATACTAAATGAGATGCCAAAGAAACTTGGGTGACAATACCATGAGCTTTAGTAAATATAATGCTGTCTCTGCATTTCACAAACTAAACTTAAGCCAGATCACCACATACTCTCCCAGATGAATTTCCTCTCTGGTCTTTACCCTGCCTGATAAATTCAGCCAGGCTAATTTCTTTAAGATTCTGGTCAAGATCCTAAGGAGTCTTGTTTTTAGCACCCACTAGTGTTGGGCTGGGAATTTGCTGGGCAACATTTCTTTCCACTTAACATTTCTGGGGAGGCTCTGTGTCTTCCACGTAAGTCATTTCCATTCCTCTTCTGACATGGCACGTGCCTATCCACACAGACTCATTCCTCCTTTTCTGGGCTAGCCCTTCCTGCCCGTCACTGTTCAGGTTTTCTCTCCTTGCTCCATCTCTGAGCTCCTAGGACTTTTGTCATCTGACCTCCCAGACTGAGCTCTTGTTCTTAAAAGATTGGGGATACTTTGCTATTTCTTGTATTTATTTTTGTTGTAGTAGTTGTTGTTTTAATCAATTGCATCTTGGAGCATTCTGAGAGCAGATTTCATGTTGCACAAATCCTCTGTTCTTAGAATCCAATGAAACCAGCTAGAAGAAACTTTTGCGGTCATTTGAGTAGTTTCTCAGTATTTTAAAACTGCAGCTCTTTGGTTTGAACATAGAAGCCTACAGTTAGAATAGACCAGAGCTAGGTAAACTGCCCATACCAACCTACTCTGTTTATTTTGTTTACCCATTTCTCTTGAGAATCCGCAGAACTCTGAGGAGCAGAATTAGCAAGTCACTGAACCACATTTCTGCTTTATAAATGAGGGCCCGGGGTCTCTGAAAGTAACATAGGATACCTGCCCAAAGATATGGAGCTGACATCTTGCACAGTGCTGGCAAATCACTCAACCCAGGATAGGACTAGTTGAATTGAAAGCATTGGTTGATTGCCAGTTGTCAAGTAGCAATTACCAAAGCTTCACTTTGAAAATGAAAAAAACAAGAGGGAATATCAATTTATATCAGGAGAAAATGTGTACTACAATACTTAAGAGACCTTTAATGATACATATTTTTGTTTGCTAAGATTCTAAGATGCTGAAAACCTAAGACAATCATGCTTAGTTATTTCCCATAAGCACCTAGAGAAGGTAGGAACCTCTGTGAGCTGAGGCCATTTTAGTCTTTCTTGCTTGCTATGCTTGCTGAATGCTCTCTATTTAATATCACTCTTCCAAAAAGGTAGTTAACCAAATAAGATGAACAGTGGTCTTGTAAATGGAAATCACATCTGTCAGGGGTGAAAAGCCTTCTGAAAGGGGTCCTCTACTCTCAACCAAGTAGAACTGTAGTGTGAATATTTTTCTGCCTCTTTGTAATGACTCTGATGGAACTGGAGCATACAGCCCCACTGTGTTCATTATTATTAACTCAATCCTGAGATGAACTTTGTAATTTGCAGCAGGATTCTTAATATTACATAGAATAAAACTTTATTTTTTTCTTTGCTCAGTTACTCATTTAACTAAGTGCCACTTTCATTCAGAAGGTAGTTTGCTCTGTTTAGGTCTCTCTTTATAACCTGTAAGCCTGGTGGGTTTAAGAGACTTGTAGTATGAATCCCAGGTAGCTGTTGCTTTTCTCTCTCTGTGAAGTAGTAACTGATCTATGAAATTTAAGAATCTCCTAATTAATACCATGAAGTCATTTCTTAGGTGGATGTGGGATTCAGGAAATTCTATTTTGAAGGTGACTGAGGACTTCACACTGCAAGCCATAATCTGGATTTTATGACCTATTTTACAGTATCGCCTCCCCTTTTCTGACTTGCAGAGGAAAAAAGTCAATATAATATGTGTGAGGCAGTATACCTGGAGGACAAATGTGTATCTTTTGAAAGGTATGCACAACCATGAAGTACAATAGTACAATATGAAATTCACAATATTGACTAATGTGGAATGAAATTTTGCTTTCAAATACAATTTGTGTCTTGTTAATGATATATTTTTCCTCTAACATTTTTTTGTTATTTTCCCTGGTGTTGATCCAGTTCTTCTAGGACCTTCAGTTTTTCCTCACTATAAGCGCACCTCTCAAAAGCCTTTATTAATTGACTCAACTTCACTGAGAAACTATAAAAATATACATAATTTGCACCTCTGAGTATGTGCACCAGCCATCTTTGGTCCTTAAATTGACAAATAAGTGAAACTTTAGGTTTACTTAAGAGAAAATTTTGCTCTGATAATTATATTTTATGGTTAATATGACATAACAGCATTGGGCTAACCCAAATGTTAGAGCAATGTAGGTGAATCTGAGCCCATGCTAGGACTATGTCCTTTATTGGAAACAAGGAGTGAGGGGGAAACTAGCACTATCCAACAAACCATCCATCCCTGCTAGGATGTTGAGTCCTCGACCAGCCAAGTGTTTCTCTTAGGATGCAGGTTTCCGCAGGTGGGTACACTCAGCAGGTCAGAGTTCAACCCAAATTTATATTTCAAAGTGCACTGATCCAGGACTTGATATTCTTGCCCATTTGTTTCTCCTCTGCTCTCCTGTGCTCCTTGTTCTCCTTTTCTGCAGAGTGCTCTGACCCTCATCTTCCATCTCACCTTATTCTATGTGGATTCTAGACCCCCTGATCCTGCTGGATTGTCCAATCAGCCCTTGGTCTTGACTAACCCTTGTCCTAAGAGGACTTGAGTTTGTCTTACATGTGTGGATGTCATTTGTTTGGAGACTTGGGATAACTATTTCCTTCATACTCAGTAAAGCCCCTCTATCCCTGAGGACTCCAGGGAAATTCAGTGACACTGAACAAAACATTGAGAATTGCCTTTAAATATTTGGAGATAAAAAATAATCAAAAACAATCAACTGCTGAGCCAGATACGAAACTGGGCTTTAATGTGAGCCTTTTAATTCTAGAATTCCAACATTATTTTTCTTATCATTAGTTGACTTAGGTGGTTGTATTTTTTTTTAATATTGAAACCACATGGCATCATTGCAATGCATTTCAAAGTTTTTGAATATTAAACCTTTCTATGAATTACTTATAATTCTCTCTCAGGCTGAAGTTAAAGAAAAGAAACATGAAGTACACTTCAAACAAATCTGGTAAAATTATAATAGCAGAATAGCAACAGCCCGACCACCCATATAATGAGACTTCAGCTCCCTAAAAATGTGGTTCAACACATGTGTCAGTGTCAACCCAAGGCTGAGATCTAATTAGGGCACATTCAGCCAGTCTGATTATGTGTTTCTTGTTTGGTGACAAATTCGTTCATTTTGCAACATTTCTGTGAACGTCCAGCAATTTGTTTCTGAGCCTGAAGCAGATTTTAAAAAATATATAATTCTACGGGGTGGTGAGTAAGAGCGTTCTTCAGTAAATAACCATTAACACACACTCTCCTCATCCGACCCTTTAGATGAAACTGCCAAGCCTGTTCAGTGAATGCGCGGATTCAATCAATTAATATTTTTGGACACAAATCTGGCTTGTTTACTTTACTGATGACAATGGATTAGTAGGATATTTAGCTGATTTGATTTAAATGAGTAGATCAGTTGTGTGTATAGACTGCATCTGATTTTCAAGGACCAAACATGTCAGGGAAACAGGTGTGAATAAAAGAAATAAATACATTGCATGCTTGATCTGAGTTTGTCACAACCTTGAGTGACCCCCCCATGGGAAAGTCGCATGACTTTTTTGGCTTCTATTTCCTTATTGATATCATAACCTTCATACATTCCTCACTTGGAAGGTGAAATGAAATAATGGTCCTGGCTTTGCCTGGAAAAGTTTGTAATCACACATATGGAACAGAAAAGAAAGTATTTAAGTTTACTGGATATCATCAGGATATTTTTACGAAGCAGGTTTTTTTTTTTTAAAGAAAATATTTTGATAAGACCTTAGGTTTAGAGAGGGACATAAGGACATATATGTCTCTAAAATCCTGAGCACCTAAAAGTGTTCTGGAAAAGAAGGAGACAGAGAGAGAGAGAGAGAGAGAGACAAGGATAAAGAGAGAGAAAGAGAGGGAGGGGAGGGAGAAATAAATCTACAGTTTTGTTTCTTAGATATTGGAGAAGTGTAAATACAGGAGGAAGTTCCTGATGATGGGGTAGGCAAATAACTTTTTATAAGTAAATATGTATATGATTTAATTTGAAGTTGTTTGTATTGCTTTAATATAAATTCTTCCTCCTCTCCCCCTCGTTCACACTCCCCCAAAACCATAGTCCAATGCTATCAAATCCTAATTTAGCAATGAGGTTAATATGTTGTATGAAAACAGCCAATATAGAAGCAGTTAATTGAAAGTAATGGTGATTTTGAAAAAATAAACTCCAGAAAATGCACTACAACTTTCAGGTGGATTTTGGTTGTCCATGGGCTGTGTGAAGATGAGCACTCAATAATCTTGTTTAGAAGTCCCAATGACTCTATGAGATGGGTAACTAACAGTCATTTTTCAGATAAGGACACTGAAGCACAGAGTTTAAGTGATTTCCCTGAGATCATACAGGGGCAGAGCCAGGATCTAAACCCAGATATTTAGGTATCAGTTTCCAGCTGCATTATCTGGAAAACCCTTCAAAAAGCTGAGTAACTAATGTCAATAACTGAGTGACACATAATGCTAAAATCCCTAGGCATCAGTCCAGCTGGGAGACAACCTGAGGTCACCAAATGCTAGACTGGCTCCAGAGTTCTGCCTCTATTGTCCTAATAGTCTGTGCAGCGTTCCTAGAACTGAGTGGGGGTGGGGGAGATGGATCTCACTAACTGAAGGGGTACAAAGGAAACCCTTACAAAGGGAGCTACATAGGAATCCAGGTGTTCCAGAGCTCCAGCATCAGCTCTGTCTGCCTGGGGACTGCTCTTCCTCATACACGATAAATTTGCATGAATGACCCCCAGAGTTAGCAAACCAAACTTCCGTGCTTCTCTCATATAAGCCATCAATTATCCCAGGTTGTATTCATCATCAGTGGTATCATAAAATTCTCTTGAGACTCAAAAGGATGTTTCATTCAGAATGGAGTCTTCTACCCTTTGATGATCATAAAACAAACACACTTCTATGTGTGGACATTCATGGGGTAAGAACAGTTTTTCCATATTAATTGGAAGAGTGCTCCTCACTACACACAAAATACCGGTTCTGAACAGTCCCCTAAGCTTTTCTTTTTTGTTTTGGCATGGTGGGGGTGTGTGTGTGTGTGTGTGTGTGTGTGTGTGTGTACCACAGACAGGATTAAATATAGTTGGGGGTCATTTTCAAATGACCCCTGAATTGAGTTCTTTTATACATACACACACACACACACACACACACTCACACACACCCACCCCACATATATCAAAGAAAAAAAATGTGTTTTATTTGCAATGTGAATAAATATTCTGTTTGCACATGTTTTTATTTTGGGGTTTTCTGAAGCTGTATGTTTGTTGTATAATTCTTATTCTCTGTTTCTTTTTATGTATATATTATTGTCCAGGAGTGAGGGCTTGTTTTTCTCTGTAATATTTACACAGCCTTGTCACTGAGACTTAACCATCAGGATAACACTTGTCACTAAAGATTTTGTAAAGGCTCCAAATAAATCACCAATTAGAAGAAGTGGAGTGGTAGTCTCTTGGGTTATAACATTAAGATGCCCAAAAAGAAAAAGAACAGTCAGTAAAACTAGGTGTTTGATGCTACTTGTGAAATTCAACATGGGGAATACCTGAATTTGGATACCTTTCTAACAGCTTTTTTCTTTTGCAAAGACAGGGCTTGGATGTTTTTTTCCCCTGATGAATATGTGTATACATTATCAAACTGAATTTAAGTTGGTTATGTTTTTGCTTACATTTCTAACCTCTCTAATTGGATTTGTATTATTTTTCTTTCTTCACCAGTGCCTGTAACAACTTCCAATTTAGTGCTGCTTCATGTTTTTATTAGTGTGTGGCTCCCTCCCTCTTCTAGGTCATTAATAACGGTATTAAATAAAGCCAGCTCTCCTAACTGCTGGTGCTATCCACCCAGTGCATCCCTGGAGTAGGATACATTTCCATTCACCATTGCTCTCAGTTGACCGTGACCCAAACCAGCAAAGTAACTACATTCTTCTTCAAGTCTATTTTTATTGTATTCTTAAACTGCATCTCATTACATGTTGGACCTGATGTTTTTCTCCAGCCCACATGAATCATTACTAAAATCAAACCTAGTGGAAACCAGGAGAATGTCAGGGAAGGAAATCCACCAGTTTAAAAGGTGTTGGTATAATGGGTGTTTTTTTGTGATGGTTGGGGAGGTCTGAAACCAACAAGATTGATGCAGTTTGCATCTCAGACACAGGAGATAATCTGTGGGGCTGGAACGATCACTTCTGATTCCTATAGGCTGGAAAAATGCATCAATGGATAGACAGACATGTTTATTATTCCCAATAAATGCTCTGGGTCTGACAATTTTTCTTAGTTTAATGTATGAATTTCATTTCATAACAGCAATAAGACACTCCAGGCTGTGCATTTGTTAGGGATTATTGCACTTCTTGGGTGGTTTAAGTCATTCTGCCTTTAGTCTTATGCCATATAACATGACCCAAGGCACCTTATAAATAGCAGAGCAATGCACTGCCTGTCATGTGTTATAGCTTGAATAGCCTTGTAAAGGGACATGGATTATAGAGGTATTATAATAACTATAAAACAGGAGTGGTAATTTAAGTGTCTGTGTTGGATAATCTCTATGATTAGGTTTTTTTTTTTTTTTGGTCTTTTATGTTTCATTCTATTTAGAATTCTCATTTACTGAAATCACTGCTCAAAAATACAATGTGCTAATGGGTTGAAGGTAATTCAAGATTTAATTTAATATTTTAAATCTTCTCATTGTTTTGTTTACCAATTAGTTGTCAGAGGTTAGGCTGGAATTAGTTGACTTACACAGCAGCCTCACTGCCTCAAAGATCACAGGTTACCATCATAAGATATAGCAAATACTCCCAGGGTTGGATTCTTAAATTCCATGGAAAAGTAATGCCACAAAAAGAACACCTTAATGTTTCAATACCACAACCAAAAGGGCAAATGAGCACTATCTGTGCTTTAAAGCTAAAGCCTGGTGGTGGGCATTAAGGAGGGCACAAATTGCATGGAGCACTGGATGTGGTGCATAAACAATGAATCTTGGAACACTGAAAAAATAAAATTAAGTTAAAAAAAATAAAGCTAAAGTTTTAAGTGGACAGCATATAACATTAGGACTAATGGAGATTTTACATTTTGTAAGCCAACATCTTATTGCCAGATGCATATTTTTTTTACTTTTTTTTTTTGTTGTTGTTCTTGAATCTAGATGTTTGACATAATCATCAAAATTTACCTACATTTTGTTTAACTATTTATTATGAAGGAAATACTAAGGACAGTTTTAACTGTCAAGAGGCTCTCTAGGGTTAATGAAGGAAAAAGAAATTAATCAATATATGGGATCAGGTCCCTGAGCTTCTAGTCCCTCCTCATTAGCTGACTTTGACAGCACACTACCAGCCCCTCGGCGTTCCACATTTTCCTTATCACTTTCAATGGGAAAAATACGAAGTATATATTTAGAAGAAGGGCAACACATGAATATTTATAATGCATGCTATTTGTATCTATCTATCCACCTATCATCCACCCACCCATCCACCTATCTAACCCTGATATATGAAGGGTTATGGACGATAACCTACCACCACCCACCCCATAGAGGCTTTGGCAACTCCCCCCCCACCCCGCCCCGCCAAGACCCTGAACTGTTGAAGAATGTTAGAAGAGACATTCAGTTTCACATCTCATCTTGCATAAAACGATATGGCTCTATCATAGAATTTCTGAATTACTGGAAGCACTGAAAGAAGTCCTAAAGCCTATTTCCAAAATAAGCTTTCACCCATGTCAGATTTCTTACTAAAATATGCTGGCTAGATGGACATTCTCTCCTGTAATGGATTTCTACTGTTGGAGAGCTACGGTTAGAATTTTCTCAAGTTATATCAAAATAAGTCTGTCTGTAATCTCTCCACATTGGTCAAGGTCTGGCCTCTTATGCCAACATGAAAAAAAAAAAATTGTTGTTCAACTTCTGATTCTAAACTTCTGTGAAGACTACACAGTATTCCACTTTTCTTTAGTTACTTTTAATCCCCGACAAGAAGTTCCATAAGGCACATTGCTAATTGTAGCATGTATGCTTAATGATGAAATTCTGTAGTAACTGCAGAATGTTCTGCAAAGCAGTTTATAGATTAAATTTGTCCGTGTTTCATTTAGTGAAAGGAGAAGAAAGACAGATAACATTGACAATAGCCTCCATTTAAATTCATGTAATAGATCTAATATGGCACTTTGTAGCATTTTGCAGAGCTGTTCTTATTTTATCAGGATAGGAGTAGTTACTTTTTAACAAAAGAATAAGATTGAAAGAGTATTTTAAAAAAGAATAAGTACGTTGGTATTAATTTTTATAATAGTTCACTCTAGGAATATATAGACTATCATGCATATTATTATTTCAAAATTCTTATTTTTCTTTTCCCTTTATTACCCTTAGTAATCACAAGCCTGCTGAGGGCTAAAATCAGGCCAGATCACTTATCTTAGCAACTGCAATATGCCTGCCAACAAAAAAGATACATTCTATCCATGCTAGATAAATTTAGGTGTCCAGTTTAAATACAATTCCCACTCTACCTTCTGGCCACACTTCTTTCCCATCAAAGCCTTCTCAGCTTACTATAGCCTAGAGTCACTTCCTTCTCCTCTGTTGTTATATAATAATCAACGGTCATGCCATTGTTACCAATTATTCATACGTTGCATTATGCAATTAATTGCATTGCCATCCTGAATCATTTTTTTAAATGTTTTATGATTATTTAATGTTTTACTTGTTTGTCTTCACTGACCAATGGAATTTTATGCTGCTAAATACCAAGACTGCTCTTACAGGCCCCTTGAATTTCTTTAGCGCCTTGCATTGACTCGGCACATGGCAAAACCCACAAGCTATATTTGCACATTTTTACCAGATACCTAAGTGGCTTCTTTAATTATTTCCAGCATCCAGGACATCTGACCTTAGTGGGGGGTGGTAGTAAATGTTAGAGAAATTGAGATTTACATATAGCATCTTGTGTGGTTAGAACTGAGTCTCAGTGAGGTGAGGTGGAATGTGCTTCATCATTAAAGTCTCATTTCAGAAACTGCACAATGACAGCCGAAAGTTTTTCTCCCCCACATATATATTTGAATGCTCAGAAAAGATAAGAAAGCCTGAAGAAGAACAGATGTGTTAGAAGTGTGAAATGGATTAACATCAAAGCCCCCTGGGAAAAATCTGAAACATGAAATGCAGGCTCCTGACTGACAAGAGCTATTCAGAGAGCGTTCAAAGCCCGGCAGTGCATTTCAGGCTGTGTCTCTCCCTGAGCTGTGAGAGGCCTGTGTGGCAGGTAGAGATGCAGGGCGGGGGGAAACCCTCTCTGAACTTTGAGGAAATGTAGCCTACCATGTGTGCTGATGTGCAGGAGATGGGAAAGGCAAGGCATATTATTTTTAACCATATCAAGACTGGTTCTGTTTCATATATAGACAGAGAAAGGAGCTGCTGATGTGTTTGATATGAAGGGCAGTGGAAGATCGCTGGTACAAAATCCTACTTACCCACCACAGGGACTCACATGTTCAGTATTTATGACTTATTCCACTGGTCTTTATAGGTGACTCCCTTTTGTCTACCGTGACTTCACAGATTTTAATAATCATTCAAAATTGATTATTTATCTTCATGATTTTATAGTACAAGCCAGGGTCTAGAACATATACTATCCTCCTCAATAGTTTCAAACAAGTTATTCAACAATATTTTTGCAAATAGGTCATTTTGTCTTCAAAACACAAACCTAGTCATTTTACAAAACTGGCAGGTAAATTCAATGAAAGCTTAGATCTGGAAATCCCGAGCACAGGTGGAGTCTTAAAAATGAGACGAGAAGTGGCAGAGATGACTTTGGAATGAGAGAGGGTTCTAATTAAAGACTGTGTTCTGCCCATTACTGTAGATTTTAAAATTGAGCTATCACCTCACTTTATGACCATGCTTTAAATAGCTCCCAAAACCTATATCTGTAAAGTAATTAGATCTTTGATTCTTCTTTTCAAAACTCCAACAACACATATATAAACAATATAACCCCCAGTACTTAACCTCTGTTGCCCACATAAGAGTATATTCAAAGTTATGACATCCCTTCCTTTATAAAAGTGTGTTTGATCTTTAAGAAGTCAAAGATCAAAATCACACCTGTCAATAAGATGATTTGGTTGTTCATAAACTCTGGAAGCCATTTGTTGTCTGTCAGGAATGTTGGAAGATGGTGGAAGGCATCTACTTCTACTAGGAATCATGCTATCTCAACTCATCTCCTACCAGACAACGCATCCACTAACCAAAAAAGTTAGCTTCGCTCCAATATTTTGCATACAACTTATAATATGAAATAATTAACTGAGTTAATATTTATTAAGAGTCTATGATATTTTAGGAAAGGTTATAGGAATACAAGAGAAAAGAAACAAAAAATAGATCATGACTGAAAAAGTTCATACCACATAACTATCTATCCAATAAACCATACATAGTTATATTTGCCTTTTTTTTTTAAATTGTTGGCTACCCTTTTCCCTTGTATATGACCTGTCTCCCCACCAAGTTTTAACTACACTAAAGTAAACATACTGAGGCAGTAAATAGTCAGTCTGTAGAGTCAAGTACATATGGGTTCGAATCCTAGGTGTTCCATTTAATAGCTTTGGCAATCTTTAACAATTGCTTCCATCACTGACACAAATGTCTCTAATGCTCAGTTTTCTCAGCTATAAAATGTGAAGAAAAAAAGGGATAAATTCTTTGATGTTATAAATCAAATAAGGAAAAGGACATGAAGAACTTAGCACAGTGCTTGGCACAAAGTTGCTCATCTTCGCTGCTCACTGAGTCCACTGGAAGGCCTTGTGTGATACCTATAGCAAGGTTGATACCTAATGCAGTGCATTGCTCAGTTTTGATGGATCTTTAAAAGTTTTGAATGCATTGTTAGAGAAAAACCTACCTAACCACTTAAACAATACATAAAGCTGGCTCTGCACGTGGTTGTCAACATGACACAGTCTGAAATGCATGAAGTACAAGGCCCTACTTCCACAGTTCTGCAGTTGTCTCCTGGAAATCTGATAATTTTACACTTTTTCAAGATAAGCATCTTTTCATTGCAATCTACTTTTCAAATGTAGATATCACTGAAATAGGAAGTTTATTCATTATGAACTTTTTCTGTAACTTAGTTTATCAAAGTATTATCTGAATAAAAAAATCATTCAGAATCCATCAGTTACAGAAAGTGTCTTATTCATCTTTCTAGTCACTGTGCATAGAAGAGTATACAGTTGGTGCCTAACATTTATTAAATGGATCTATGTATAAATCCATGCATGATTAAAAAAACATTCTTTCATTAGCATGCTAATGTGTTTAAGTTTCAGGTTTGTGTTGGTGGTGAGTGATTGGTGGTTAGAGGGCTACTGTGTTGTTAATGGGGTGAACTCAAAGGAATGAAGCAGAGAACACTTAAGAAGATTTTCCCTACAGCACTTTTCCTAGAATCTTTCCCTAGTGTTATGACATCAAACAGCCATTTGGCCAGACTGTGATTAAGGTCAGCACCTACAGAGGAAAATCTTGGCCTTATCTATGTTGGAGAGATGGGGGAATTCTTCTCCTGAGCCAGATTAGTCCTTTCTCTCCAGAGCCATTACTGTGCCCCAAAGGAACTGCTCAGGGGGCTTCGTGTGCTCATTTCCTCTAGGGGAAAAAAGGGGGGTGGGGAAAAAGAAAGAAACCAACAGAGGTGAGTTATTAGCTAAGTCTAAATATTATCTGAAGGTAAAACTTAGAGCTGTAGAGAATATTTGACCTTAAAATTTTATCTCAAAACTTTTGAAGGGAAAAAATAATCTGAATAGCATTGGTACTTATTTCTCAATGAAAAAAAAATCTTTTTTTTTTTTTTTAAAGATTACAATCAAAACATATCCCTTTTTTACTGGACTTGGATGTTTGCTTGAGGCCATTGTGTGGTGTTTACCTAGTTTCTTCTAAATTGTTCATGAATTTTCTACCAACTCATTCTTTATAAGGGAAATTATTTTTTGAAGAAACAAAAACTCAGATTACAAATGTATGCTTTGCTGTACATGGCCGGGGTAGACTGGGAGTGAGGTGAAGTATCCGTCTCTAACTATGGAGCTAGGCATGATGAGACATTGGAAAAGAGGACAATAAGAAGCTTGAAGTATCTGAACTGCTATGTTATAGGCTTCATATAGCAGGAATTTGTCAATGACATTTGAATATATCAAATCAGAAAAAATGTGGATCTATTAATATTCTACATATTAAAATATATTATTGTACTGATGAAAGTGGTACTAGAAGGAAGGAAAGAAGGAAGAAAGAAGCAGTACTAGAGATTGGGTGGTGACAACTTAAGCCAGAAAATGACTCAAAACACTTGCCAGGATAGAAGCCCAGGAAATAAGAAAGCTAGCACCAAGAGCCAATAAAAAGAAACTCAAGTAATTAGGTGTCAACATCAGAGAGCTTTAGTGCAACCAGTTGGCAAATATTTTAGCATCCAGAGGGAGAAAATAAGTTAGGAAGTTTAGTGAGTGGGATACTCACATAGATGCATAGTTGAGACCAGAGAAGTCCAATAATGGAAGAAAGAGTCTAGAACCCAGCCATGCCCCCAGTCTTCAGGAAAATATTGATGCCACTTTGGGGTTCAAGATATGACTTAGACCCAAACTGAGTACCAAACAAGGCAGTTACTGAGTTACTAAAATCAGATATATGAACGAAGTTGTTAAGAAGCATTAAGACAAGAAATCCATTGCTAAAATTAGTGCAAAAAGACTAACAATGTATTGATTTAATGATGAGCCTCGAGGCTGTGGAACCACCATACTTTATGTTATCTTCCTACGGACCAACAAGTCCCACTCTTTGCAATGGATTTAACCTATAGGTATAGATTTGAGGTTCTCCAGTAGAGACCCATGTGAGTCATAAAAGCACTTATGCCAAATGAGATCATTTTATGCCAAAATGTGGTGTCTCACAAGAACAACCTTCTGGAGAATAGTTCTTAAAGGCAGGCTATCAAACAGGCTTAAAGTTCACAAAATAGTTGTCAAGAAGTTCACGCATGAAATCCATGACTTTCATTAAAGAAAATATATATAATCAACTTTTCCATTCAACTTAAGAACAAACCCACAAAACAATAGAGTGTGTGTCTGTTAAAAGAAGTGGGTGGACAGAAAAGGGGGATGGTATTAAAGAACGTGACTTCAAATGTGGCAACTGACAGCCATTAACAGCACTAGACAAGAGATTGCACCACTGTACAGAGAAATAATGAATGATGTTGATTTCCTCTTCTGTTTTCTTTGCTTTAAAAGTTAGGACAGCTTATGAAACCATTTAGAAAGTTTTCCAGCCAACATGGTTTGGCAATGGAGTAAGGAAGGCCATCTAGAAGCTTCAATTATCTGACAAGGCCATCTGGGTGCAACACTTCATTTCTGGGAGATTTTGGATACATATGAGGTCAGATAGAGCTCTAAGAATAAATAGAATATATAGCACAATAAACAAAAAATCAAAAGTCTTAGCATTATTGAGAAAATGCCAAAGTGACATCTCTTAGCAGTATTCCTCAATATGGCTTTTCTGAATGAAGAAATGAATAGCATAAGGGGATATAACAATTCCTGATCCTGCAGACTTCCTTCAGTTTCCAGCTTAGCAGTTGAAAAGCTTGAAGTCTCCTCCTTTACAGAGATTGTTGCTCAACAGAAATTCATGTAAGTCTTGGATACGGGAGGTTTTGTGTTTATTTGATGTTTGGAATTTTCTGCCCATTATTGATCCCTGCCATTCTTAGGAGTAACTTAAATGCCTGAGACAAGTGAGTTTATAAAGTAGACCATATCTTTTATCCATTAGCTGGCATTTTGTATATTGTCCAAAGTCTGTCACGAGCTTTGTAGCATTTCCATAGGAGCAGCACCTGCCAAGGGAGGGATCATATTTCAGGGTGTACCCAGTCCATCTGCCAAAAAGAAATTCACTGTTGATGACAGTCTCCCCACCTCTGCCCATTATCAGAAAGATAACACTTCCTTCTCTCTACTCTCAAAAAAAAAAAAAAAAAGAAAGAAAGAAAGAAAGAAAGGGAACAGTTTCCAGGACAATTTTAATACTTCTGTATCTATCAACTAGGTGTGTTTTGTGATTTTTGATGTCTGTTAGGGTACACACATTTGCAGGCATGAGAAACATACTAAAAAACTATAAAACATCATAGAGAAATGTCAATAATGTTGCCCTAAAATCTTCAAGGCATTTAAAAATCAACCTATGTATCTTAAAATATGGGAAGCAGAGAATCCAATTTTTGGATGTCAGTGAGTTACCAGATATTTCCCTGCATGATTATATCTATTATCTCATTTAACACTCACAGAAACCCTATGAGGTACATGTGATTTTGATTTTTATAGTTGAGGAAGACGAATTGCACTGGTTTTATATGCAATAACTTGCCAAAATAAGACCAGGATAAGAAGCCAATTCATGGGTCTCTAAAGCCCAATATTTTTCTATTACGTTAATGTTATTTCTGTAACAATGGCATATATTTGCTTGGAAATATATAAGAATGACAACAACAGCACAATAATCAAACACTAACATTTATCAGTATTTAACATGTCATAGGCCATTTCAAGTATGATCCCATTTAATCATCAAAACTACTCTGAAAAAAAGCATTATTATTCTTATTTTAAAGGGGAAAAGTTGAGACAGAGAAGGTAAGTAATTTGCTCAAGTTTATGCAAATGGTAGTGATGGGCAGGTATTTAACCCCATGTCTGACTCCAAAGTTCATGGTCATAATAACTGTGATAAGTGCTTAACTATGGTAAGTACTTCCACATTCATTATTTTATTTGAGCCTATAAAACTTTACGAGAGGGGCAGAACAAGCATCCGCTCACTTTACAGGCAATGAAATGGAGGGTCAGACTTGCATAGAGCTGTAAGTGGCAGGGCAAAGTCTTAAGCTTGGATCTTCTAACTCTGGTTCACATATTGTTATACTCTACAGGAAGTCACATGATGCTTGAGTAACGGAAAAAACATGGCATGTGACATTTTGTGAAAGAAGACATAAAGTTGCATGCTCTGCTCCACACCTTGCATGAGGCACACTGAGCATAAAAAGAGTATAGAAATACTGCAGTGAATCTTTCCATCTCCTTGAACCTGATTTCTCGGTCAGCCTAATTAGCCTAACAGCCATCTCACAAATCTATTGCTTAGGGCAAAAGAGGGAATGTGTATGAATGTTCACCTCTAGTACTGGCTTAGCAAATTATAAAGGCTTAACACTAGTTTAGAATAAACAAAATACAATTCTTGCCCTCAAGCAACTTACAATCCAGTTGTGGGGGTAAGAGTACTACTTACGTGGTATGAGCAAAAAAACTGAAAAAATGTATGTTGTGTGCTATAAATGTTTAACAAAAATGAATGGGTCAAGGATGTTATTACAGGCCAAGTTTAGGAAGAGATGCTGAACTGACTGATTCTTCAGGGATCAGCTCTGAAATGTAGGAATGGAATTTCCAGGTGAAGGGAATGACCTGATTCTCTGCAATGTCTATGGTTTTCTTAATTGGCTACTTTGAAAAAAGGTTTCCAGGCTATGTTATTCAATGGCTCCTTAACAGTTTTAGGCATAGACTAGCTGATTCCCTACTTAGTGCCTGAAGGTCAACATTTAGCATTCATGTTTTTTGAGTTCATTTTTCCATAACTGTAGGAATTTACTGTAAAAACATACAAATTTCTGGAAGGAAAAATAGTATAAATTAAATATTATCAATTCTTACCTAACATTCACACCTTTGCATGTATAAATTTCTCATATTGTTATTTTGTCTAAGAGCTAAATGAAAGTCAAAGACTAAGAAATGGAAAGTCCTAAAAGAAATAATAAGGGGACACAGCAGAGGGATACTAACCCAGGTTGGCAGTTCCAGTAAGGTATTTCTGACAACTAGGGATATTAAGGAGGTATCCAGAGAAAAGGAAACCGAGAAGTTTGCTGGTGGCAATGCAATAATATCTTGTTTTCCATCTTACGTTTGAGCCCCACCAACTGACTTGTCACCAGAGACACAGTATTTGTTCAGAAAATATACAGATTATAAGGTACAAGAAACAACAGAGGCAGTCTTTGTGAACCCAGGCTTCTCTGCCATCCATAAATATCTTTTCCACTATTCTCATGCCCCAGGCAATCCCCATTTATATAATCCTTCTTTGATTTGACCTAAATAAGGACAACATATGTAAGGACAAGTTTTGCTGACACCTTGAAAACAGAGAGATTGGTTTCTTCAAAGGGTTCACAAAAGCAGGGGTTGTTGGTAAAGGCTCATATCACCTCAATGAGCTCACCAGATTTTCAAGCAAGCTTACCAAATTTGAAGAGGAAGCACTGGTGACTACTTGTCTCAGGGTACTCTTTGACCATGGGTGCCCACGCGGTCCTGTGAGCAAGGTACAGGTGATTAATGCCTTGTGTGAGATGATGGGAATTTGTGGATAAATACCCTGATTATCAGCTTGAATGGGATACTTCTGATATACACTCCTTAAGCTGACTTTCAGTGTTTCCAGTAGGGGGAGGAGGGAACTCCAGCTGCCCAAAGTAGTAACTGGTTTAATAACATACCAGTTATTGGATTCTTCACCCTTCCTGTCTTACCTCTCCACTTCCTTAATGGAGTTTCCTGGAATCACCCCCACAAATAAACTATTTGCAATTGAATCATGTCAGGAACACAAACTACCCATAATAGAATTTCACATAACAGAAGTGAAATGTACATCACCGGCTCCTCTTCAAGTCCTGGTACTCTATTTGCAAGACACAATAACACGGCTTCATAGCATTTCACAGTTAAAAAACCCTTTAAAGCCACTTTAAATAACATTCTGTCTCTACCCAAAGAAGCCAAGTAAGAAGTCCATTAATAGTAATGCTTTGCTCTTGTGCATAATTTTGCACTTTTTAAAGCACTTTCCCATATTTAATCATATTTGATCCTCATGACAACCCTGTACAAAATGTAGGGCAAGTGTTAGCTTGAGGGACGATGTGGAATGGTGGAAAGAGCTCTCGGAACTGAGAGTCTAGAGACCTGATTCTGTCAGTAATTAGCTGTACAACCACAGGCAAAGCCTTAACCCTCTCCAGGCCTCAGTATCCTCATCATGGCATGGGGCTCTGATCTATGGAGTTCCTAAGATTGTTGCAACTACTAACATTCTATGAGACCCAAAAGACAGAGATGGAAGGTGGAGTATGAGGATAGCAAATAGCTTCCTGAAGGTCAGACAATGGTCAGTAGTGAACAAGATCATTTTAGAAAAAGGGTATATTTAGTAGCAAATTATATCTAGCATGGATGAAGACCCTCACATACTAGCCATTGTCATCAATCCTGAAAAAAAAAAAAAAATCCTGCAAGGCATATTTTGTTCTTAATGTACAGATTAGGAACCCTAGACCCCAAGTGTTTATGTTACTTGACCTAGGTCACAAACCTGTACCCCTGGGGATAAAAATACATTATATGTTTATTAAAAAATAAGAAATAAATAAACAAACTATAAAGGAAGCTTCTATGTGAACACAATTTATGTGATTTCAAAAATGTCCTTTTTTTGTGTGGGGGGGCTTTTGTTTTGTTTTGTTTTTCCTAGCATATCCCACAAGAGCATCAAGAATATTGCAACAAACTAGAAGTCCGATATGTATGGGTTCAAATCTTGATTCCTTCTCCAATTATATTCCTTCATCTATAGAATGGTTATAAATTATTTCCTTAAGATTTTTGAGAGGATTAGAAGTGATAAACAATCCAGAGGTTTCTAGAATAAGATTTCTACTGAGAGTATATGTTACTCTTTTTCCCTACTTCCTATCAATTTTTCCATCAAAGCAGTAAACTCAGCCCCTACAAAGTCCATCCTGGCAGCTTCACACAGCTAAAATCTGCCTCTCTCCTGCAAACACACATGAGTAAGCCTGGGATGTTGGCTGGTAAATGGGAAAAATGAAAATGTTGCAAATTTATTTTTTCTTGACCTATTCATGTCTTGATTCCAGCCTATCAGGTTTGTGAAAAAGTCTACCCCCATCTATAGTTCCAGGATTATTATCATATTTAACTATTCTGCATAAGCTACTCTTCTTGGTTTTTTACCCATGAACTTAAGTGTGTCCACACACATGCACGTGTGTGTAGGAAGTATGTATGAAGATTATTTCACTCACTTTTCAGATTCTACTAGTGAGTGATTCATAAGTAGTAGATTATGACTGTATCATAAAGCTAGCAGGACATGTTGCATATACTAGAGAAATTGCATAATCATTATATTTTAGCTTAAATAACATCAGAAAAAGTTTAATTAAGACTTTTAATTAATAGTTGAAAGATTAATCAATCAATAATTATAGCAATGATTATAGGGTATAATTGAGCTTAATTGGAGGGGTCTGATTAATGACCTGAATAAAACTTTCAGATTTCCTGTCTTGAAACTATTCAGAAGTGATGGATTTTGGCTCATAGAATTAAAAAGAAATGCCAGGATTGTAGATTACGGGTCCTTGGCAACTAGGCCATGAAAGGGAAAACACATGATTGAAGTTAAAAAAAAAAAAAAGTATTCTTTTGTTCAGCTTGTACATCATCATATTGCTAATTTGTACGAGTTTAGATTAATAGAGGAAAATATGCATCTGAGGACGTCTACGGAAAAAGAAAAAAAAAGAAATTGCTTGAGACAGTTTTCTTTGGAAGCTAATTTCTCAGGGGTGTTCTTTCCATCTCCAAGGGCAAAATGGTTGTGTGAATTCAAATGACATTCTTATCAGAGCATCATAGGAATAGATTTGGTAGAGGATCAGACATCTCAAGGAGACAGTCCCTGTTTATAGGATGACGACCCCTCTCATTTCTACCTGATCTGTTCTAATCAAATCCAAGTGGCTACTGGGACCAATATCAATTCTACCTGAAGATGGTTCAATTCCCTTTGGAGAACAGGTAGGTGATCTCATTTCAGGGTCATCTCACTGATGAGGATGAATCCCACAATGTATGCCCCAGATGGAGATGTATATGCTCAGGGTTTGGGATAAATGGCTGTTTTCCAGCATAGATATCACCATGTTATTATTGATCCTGCAGATCATTTTCAGGAAGCAGGCCAAATATACTCTCAACATCCTTGAATACAAATGAGATTAGTCACACAGAAAGACATCCTCACAAAGTATTTTCAATAGTCTTTCAGCCCACCAGAAAACCCATTTTGGCTACAAATCAGGAATCGACTACTTCCACATTTGCCAATTACTTATACCCATTTCCTCTTGTTCCCCCTCCAACTTACATGATTCGTTTCGACCTAAATGTAATCCTAGTCATGGTAAGGATTCTGTGCGTAGAAGCTTTTAACTCAGAAGTTCATGAACTTAATCAATAAGAATATTTCTATTGATTATTATTGTATTTGTCCAAATTAAAGCTGGTCACTGTGCCATACACAAATGAAGGGGCAGATGGTACACACTTGCCCTTAACTTCTGTAAGGCTAGCATATATTATTGACAGCATATTGTAGATAAGAGTAATAAAAGCCATGCAATTAAGTCTAGCACTAATCACTTCCACTTGCTGTTTGGTTTTGGGCAAATTGCCTAAACACTCTTGTCTTCAGTTGCTGTACCCATGAAAGAAAGCTTCTTCTGAGTTTTTCATAGTTTGTCACCCCACTGTAATACTGCAGTGCAATTCTGGGCACTTTCTAGAGTTAGTGCAGACACCCAAGTCTGTCTTCATCTCAATGATCACAAATTCTCAGGTTTCCAGGCCACCCAAACTCTGACCAGCTGGCTACAAATTTGGTGGTTCCCACTACCACCTTGGGTTCAGTAATTCACTAGGATAACTCATAGAATTAAGCAAAATGCTATTACTTATGATAACAGTTTTATTATTAATGATAAAAATCAGGACCAACCAAAAGAAAAGATTCATAGGGTGAGGTCCAGGATGGTTCTGGATATGGAGCTTCCATGTCCCCTTTCATGGAATCGGGGCATATCATCCTCCCAATACATCAATGTGTTTGCACACCAGAAAGCCCACCAAGCCTTAGTGTGAGTTTTAGGGTCCAGAACTTTTACTGGTGTTTCCTACACAGATGTGATTGATTTAATTATTGGCCACGTGTTTGAACTCAGTTTTCACCCCTGTTTCCTTCTTTGGTGGTTAAGAGGTTGGATTGATTTCACATGGCTTAAAGCCACAATACTCCAATAACATGGTTGTTTTCGGGAGAGGAAGCATAACTGTTAATAAATAATCATCCTGCAATTCCTATTGTGGTTAAGTGCTATAATAACGTGAGCTAAAAGTGCTGTAGAAGTTTAAATATGATAAAAATTAATTCTAAGGGTCAGGGCATGATTCAGGAAAGTGATGCTTATACTTGGTCTTAAAAGACAAGATGGGTTTTGAGAGGCAAAGAAGGGCTCCTGTGATCATTTCCAACATAAGCTCTAGCATGAACAAAGTGCAAAAGTGTGGAGGAGCAAGGTATGTTCTAAGAATAAGTGGAGGAGTATCAAAGCCAGGATGTGAAGCACTTTGGATAAAACACTGAGAACATCAACCACAGCTGAGAAATACAGATCAAGTATATGGTGGGGAGGAGATTGCTGAACACATCTTTGTTTTAGCAATACCATACTGACTCCAGTGAGAAGAGCTGATTTGTATACAGGAGAAATTGACATTGGGGAGTCTAGGAAACATTTCAGAGACTGCACATACATAGGGTTTTTACGGAGTGCTCGCTTATGTGCGGCACTACACTCAAAGCTTGCTAATGTGTTACTGCCTTAAATTCCTGAAACAATTCTGTAAGGTAAACACTCGTGTTCTCTCTTTTATACACAAGGATGTTGGGAGCCCAGGGACTTGAGTGAGTTGACCAAATTATCATGATGGCCATTGGCTCCAGATTCATGTTTCTTAATCTCCACAAGTTGATCAGAGTCCAAGCAAACAACAACAAAAGAGAGATCTGTGCTTGACTGAGAGAAATTTAAAAAATATGACCCTTTAATTTTTGAGATCTGGTACATGGTGAGGCTAAAGGGTTAGGTACAGAAGGGGAAGACAGAGTATGGCTTTAACTGGGTGAGTTTTGCACCTCTCTAGAATATACAGAGATATTTAAGAGTCGTTAACTTTCGATGAAAGTTGAATCCATGGAAATTCACAAACTTGCCCAGAAAGAAAATGTATCATAAAAGTTGAAGAAAGGTAGGTCACACGAAGAATTTTAGGTAGTAGGTAGTGTGTGGAACCAAAGTTTGGACATCCCCTCTAATTGTGAGTGCAACACTCTTCCCCATAAAATTATGCATGTTAGGACAATTGCTATCTGCTCTCTCTACAGTCCAGAGTTTTGACAATTGCTTCCCACTGAGTTCACCACTACAAAGAAGAGTAAGAGTCCATGGACAAAGGCCTAGAACTGTTGGGAGACGTTTAATTACCTTAAAAATCTCTACAACCTGGGGAACATAATGGTTAATGGGGTAATCAGATGGAAGGTGTGGAATTTTAAACAGTAGAGACTGTGTCACTAGAGTACATTGTTACTGCATTGGAGATGATAAAACCGTAGTGCATAAATGCTGACTGGAACATACCTTCAGCATTCATAAATCAATAATTGATAAAATGTACTCATGTATAACTAAATAGATTTTTGTATGGTAGGTTGAATAAACTGATTACAGTATACTGCAGGACTCAGTGGAATTATGGGCAGGTTTTTAAAATTCATAAAGATGAACTGGAGCTGGACATTGTTTTATAAGAAGCTGAAGTGTGGGGGCACTGAGTGGCTCCGTCATTAAGCATCTGCCTTTGGCTCAGGTTATGATCCCAGGCTCCTGAGATCGAGCCCCGCATGAGGATCCTGGCTCTGTGGGAAGTCTGCTTCTCCATCTCCCACTCACCCTGCTTGTGTTCCCTCTCTCGTTGTGTCTCTCTCTGTCAAATAAATAAAATCTTAAAAAAAAAAAAAAGCTGAAGTGTGGGTATCCTTACATTGTTAAAGCTGTGAGCTACAAACCTTAGATATAAATTGGAAATATGCTAAGACTGTGTCAAAGGTAAAAGTATTAATCAGATTGAGGCATTTCCTTCAGCATTCCTAGTCTCAAAATAAAGACTATGGGAATTGTGAGCCCAGTAAGGGACTTTCTGGTCATATTTCTGTTACCTTATCTACCTTGCATCCTCTGTGGTACCCTGGATAAAATGTAGGGTCATTATTGGCATTGGCAAATATCATAATGGAGATGTAATCGGGCAACCACTGACAGATTTTGAAAGTTCAAGGGGGCGAGACTAAAGTGCGGTATCAGTGTATTTTAGTCTTCTAGAATGTGTGAAGACCACTTCTTGACCATCTTAAAATTACTTTTGGAAAAATGAAGTAGTTACATGATACATCTCCTAATTTATGCCTTCATTCTCTCTATTTATCTCCTGTATGAAGTCTTCCCCAACTATACCAATGGCTAAAAATGTCTTATGTGCCGCATCCCTATAAGTGCCAGTCTTCATCACAGGGTCTTGGAATATTTGTGTGTGAAGAACCCCTAAAGAACATGTAATTAAACACCATTTTCCAGACTCAAAGGCTGAAAAGAAGACATTTGAGGGAGATTTCTCCAACTCAAATCATCTGTTAGTCTGAAGCTCTAGCTCTGTAATTAACATGGACAAAAAACCCAGAAAAATGCAGTGTGTGACCCAGGTAGGTATCAAAGAATGATACGAGATGGCTAAGCAAAAGTACATGGTAAGAATGGTAGGAAGCAGTAAGCAGAGTGCCTGATAGGTGGTAGAAACCATGCACAACTACAAACTGGACAAAACTTGGTCAGATACAATTTTTGGAAAAATAATTCTGGAAACATTGGAAAGATAATGATGGAAACAATGGAAAAGATGGAATTAGAGTTAGGAGGATAATGAAATATTCTTGGTAAGTAGAAAGTTCTAAACTATGAAAATTACCTCATGTTTCTCTCACTGTCAAACACCTTGTATTATTTCCATTTTAAGTTTGTTTTGTTTCTCGAGTTAGATTCTAAATTCATTAATGACAAGAACATGATCTTCCTCTTAGCAGAGAATTGAGCGTATTATGGGGAATTAGTAGATCATCAAAAGTGCTTTGAGCCAAATGTGTTAGCACATGCTAGCTTTGGGTAGGTATATGATAAAAAAGTATTCAAATCTCAATCTAACAAACATCCATACTCCAACACATACTAAATTCAAAATATTATGTATGTCACCTAAATTGGGGCAGCTTCAATTTCTTCTCTTATAAAATGTGAGAATTGTATTTGAAATATTCTAAATTCCTTTGCAACTTTAATGTTCTATCATTTTGGTTTTCAAAAACTCAAGCAAGTGGTCATAGTCACTGTCTCCAAACTCCTGAGCAAACACATCATTTGTTTGACTAATGTGATACCATCAACCATGGTTTCTGCACACTTGCCAATTTCTGATAAAGGAGGTTCATGTTGTTCATAAACTTTCAGTTTCAAAGTGATTCATATTTTCTAGTTTGTTCACTCTGCTATGGGGTCCAAAATGGCTTCATCATATTTTAAAATAAAGAACACACTTACAGCTCTTCAATTACATTTATCTTAAGAAGAAAATAATGTAATTATCATTTAATTTTTACAGCCTTAAACTTTCATTCAGTGTATTTTGAGTGCTTTCAGACTATCTGAAATGCAGGAAAAGCGAGTTAAAACAATGTGTCTATTTCTATATGTGATTTGTAGATTTTGTAATTACTGTCATTTGTCAGAATCAACATACTTTTTCCTGAATACAAGAGTCAAAACAGAGAGAATAAAAGAGAGCCTTAAAGAGGAAAGGAAGGAATATTTCCTTGTTACTGTGAAAGAGCAAGATTAAAATGCTCTGTGTATCCCTTGCTCAGTGGGAGACCAATAGGACTGGGACATCCTTATTAGTGGAAAGTTACCCATTTCTATTGAGAATTGATAAGCAGACAAACACATCTGACAATCATGTATCTTAGAATCCTCGTAGGATTCTTTGTAGAATACTGCAGAATTTGACTTACTTTTGACTTTTAAAAATTATCAGTGAGACTATCAGGAATTAGACAATATGATAGTTATGTGCATATAAATGATAGAAATTTAAAAAAAATCATAGCTGCAGTTGGATTCTTGAATATAAAAGATGAGATTCTGCTGTTGTTTAAGAGGCTGGAAAATGAGAGGAGACCTACTTGGTTAGTAGTTTCTGGGGATAATATTTAATGGGGTTGTCTAGGAGGACAGGCTTAATAAAGTGACCCCCTTTCTCTGCTCCTTAATTTCTTTGTAAATGAAAGAATTTGGCCAAGGCTCTTTCTAGTTCTAAAATGTAAATATATATATGTGTGTATATATACACATATGTGTGTGTGTGTGTATATACACACATATGTGTGTGTGTATATATATATCTACATATATTTATGTTATAAATAAATATGACATATATCTTTATATATGTTTAATGTTTGTGATAGATACAGAAATGTTCCCCAAAGATGTCCACGCCCTAATCTCCTGAACCTGAACCTGTAATCAGGCTACATAACAAAGGTGAGGGAGGTATTACAATTTCAGATGGAATTAAAGTTGCAAATCACCTTGCCTTGAGACAGATTATTCTGAATTATGACAGTGGGCCCAATGTAATCCCAAGGATCCTTATAAATGTCCTTATAATTGAAAGAGGAAGGCAGGAGAGAGAACCAGAGAGACAGCAGCTTGAGAAGGACTTGACTTGCTGTTGCTGGCTTTGTAGGTAGAAAAAAACTGACACTAAAATTCATTTGGAATCTAAAGGGATTCCAAATAATGAAAATAATCTTGAAAAAGAAGGACAAAGTTGGAGAAATCACACTTCCTGAATTCCAAAACTTACTACAAAACTATAGTAATCAAAACAGTATTGTACTGACATAAAGACAGAGATATAGATTAGTGGACTAGAATAGAAGACTTAGAAGTAAACTTGGCTATATGGTGAATTGATTTTTTGCAAAGATACCAAAACTATTCAGTGGAAAAGGGACAAGCTTTTCAACTAACAGTACAGGAGTAACTGGATATCCAAATTAAAAGAATGATTGGATCCTTACCTAAAAGCATATGAAAAAGACAAAAACAACAACAAAAGAACAAAAAACACAGCGGAACTCAAAATGTCTCAAAGGCGTAGATATAAGACCTAAAACTTTTAGAAGAAAACAGATGGGAAATATTTCATGGTATTATGTTTGGCAGTGATTTATTGGATAGGATACCAAAGGCACAGACAACAAAAGAAGAGATAATTGAACTTCAGCAAAGTTAAATTTTTTTGTGCATCAAAGGACACTATTGAAAGAGTGAAAGGACAACCCACTTATGGGAGAAAATATTTGCAAATAATATACCTGATAAGACATTAATATCAGAATATATAAAGAATTTATACAACTCAACAACAACAAAACAAACCAATTTAAAATGAACACAGAACTTGAATAAGCATGTATCCAAAGAAGATATGCAAATGTCCAATAAGTACCTGAAAAGGTGCTCCGTATTTTTAGTCCTTAGGGAAATGCAAATCAAAACCACAAGATACCATATTAAAATAACCATTATAAAAAAAATGAAAAACCATAGTGTTAATGAGGATTTGATAAACTAGAATCTTATGCATTACTGGTGGCATACCTGCTATGGAAAATGGTTTAGCCTTCCTCAAAAAGCTGAACATAATTATATTATGTTCCAGTAATTCCACTCCTATGTACATATCTAAACGAACTGAATAAAAGGGGTCAAAACTGGTATTTGTATGTCAATTCTTCACAAAACATTTTTCATAAGGGCCGAAAGGTAAAAAACCCTGTGTCCATTAATAGATGGATTTCCAGGGAAAACTAAATGTGGTATGTACATATAATGAAATATGATTCAGCTATATAAATAAATGAAATTCTGAAACATGTTGCAACACCAGACCACTGAAACCATTATGCAAAATAAAGAAAGACATAAAAGGACACATGTATGATTCCAGTTACATAAGGACCCTCATACAGGCAAATGCATAGAGAACCAAGGTAAAACAGAGATTACTGTTTAGTGGGAGCGGGAAATTGGGAGTTACTATTTAATGGGTATAATGTTTCTCTTTGGGATGATGAAAAAGTTCTAGAAATGTATAGTGTTGCTGTTTGCACAACACTGTGAATATACTTAATATCACTGAATTGCACACTTAAAAGTGGTTAAAATGGTGAGTTTCATGTTACATATATTTTACAATAAGAAAATGCAAGAAAACCCAGTTTAAAACCTTTAAATAATAACAATAACAGAATTAGCTAAGATTTATTATTCATTTAATTTGTGTAATGAATATTCTGACTGCTTTTACCTTTATTAATATTTTAATCATCACTATATTAGCAGGTGGAAGATTTTTAAAAATTATTAAACCTATTTAAAAATATGAAAACGGAGGTTTAATTACTTGCTCAAAGTCACATAAGTGTGTGTGTTTTGGATGTGGGAGGTTGAGAGGAGTCTCAGATTGAATCCCCACAATCTTGCTCCAGATCCGTGTTCTCAGTATTGGCTTCCAAATCATCCTGATGCTTCCCAAATTATTGCTTAATTGTAAAAAAGTTCAAATATAGTAACAGTTTCACGATTTATTCTAAACACAAAACTCTATTTCCTGAACCAATGGAGTTTTAGCTATGTATAGTGGAGACTCATTCTAGGGCTGTGTTTCAGTTCAGTGACTTATTAGGAAAACTGGCTATAGGTCTCTATATTAGCTTTCGGCCACCCCCTCCCCAATTAGGCAAGATCTTTGTTGGGGTAGTAAAGTCATAGTACATGTGGGACCAATGCACTTGGGGAGGGTAAAGAAATGGATGGCTTTCCTCCATCCTCTCCTTTTCTCCTCATATTATTGGTACCCCCATTTGTAGCCTTAGGTCCTTCCAAACTTGCCTGAAACAAGGGACATCTGCATAGATTTTTCAGCCGAATGGGAGCCCAAATTTTAAGTCTTTAAAACCAGTCCAGTCAGAACTTCTGGAAAAGTGGTTCCTGAAAGCAATTGCCTATATAACTGTGCATTCTCTAATGTGATACGCAAATCCTGGCAAAATAACTTTCTTCCTGGGGGAGTCACTTATTTATCTTGTGGTAAGAAATGTAACCTCTTTAGGAATCCAATTTGTCTAATCCTAGAACCCTTGATTCTGCGACCTTCACATGACTTCAGAGAGTGGTGATCTTTCTTGAGAAGACATGTGCCGTATCTGTCTTACAGATGGCTCCTACATCCTGTGTCATTTGATATTTCTCTCTGTTCTGCAGTTAGGTGGCTCAGATTTTTAATGAAAAGATTCATTTCTATGGCAGCTTTTATAAAGCAAATATCTGCATATGAAGGAAAAGGAAAAGAGAACAGAAGGAGGAGGGAATACGGTCTGCTTTCCACCAGATACTGAAACGTTCCACTAATCTCTTTCGCACCTTGTGGAGTTTCAATTTTCCCTTTAAAATGTGGATTAAACAAAGTTGCCAAAAAACATATGCTTTCATGTCAAACATTTCACTTATTTGGGAGGCTGAAAGCAGCTTGAGAGCGCTCACTGCCTCTGCCTGAGGAAAAGGAGCAGAGTGGTTAAAGCTTTTTATGGGAGCCTTCCCCTTGAAGCTGAGATGTGGATGTGGGAAGAATGGGGGATGGGCCCTTGGTGGGCTATGAGGACATCCCAGGGGATTGCTCCTAGTGGACATGGGAATGAGGCCCAGTGGTCAACTTGGACACTGACCATACCTTTTTGGGCTGTGATCTTCCCAGATTTTACAAATGATCAGGACTAGGATGAGTCAGTACTTGATGTAGGAGACCTCCAAGGCAAATCCATCTGCTGTAGTCTGCCTTCTAAGTAAGAATAAATCATGCTATTTCATGGAGTAGACTTGTAAACATAGCAAGGGAAGTGGGAGGACAAAGAGCTGTGGGTCCTGGCACAGATGTTCCGAAACTTGACTGTCATGGTCTCTCTTCACGTGCCAATAACCCTGAGGGTGACTGTCAAATCACTTGAGTTTAAGGGCAATGTTGCAGTGTGGCAGAAGATAGGCAAAATGATTGTTTTGCATCATATTGTAGACACCGAAGGTACTAATTCTTTGTAAACTACTAGCTTGGGGACTTTGAGATATTAATTTAATCTCTCTGAACCTCGGTTGCCTCATTTGTCAAATAACATGCCTACTCTTTGTTTTGCCCAGGGATGTTTTGATGATAAAATAAAATATGCATGAATATGTGATTATAATCTGACAAATTACATTTGTCTTTCAGTTTTTTCAATTAGCAATAATCGCGCCTCGGATAAACCTCATTGGCTACGATACTGCCACTGCGCAAAGCTGTCTTTCAGTTTTTTGATTGGGTTAATGTGGATAATAGTAATAGCAGGTATTTATAGGAAGTTTACTATTTGTCAGCTATGAGCTAGAGTTTTTAGATAAATCATGTCACACCATCTTCACCCAACCACTCTGTGCATTAGGCAATATTGTTCCCATTTTACAGATGAATAAATCAAGAGTCTCTGAGACCTAAAATAAATTGCCCTAGGTTATTCCACTGATACATACATGTGGCTGTGGGGGTGGGGGGTGGGGGGTGGAGTGGAGAAGAATAAGAAGAAAAAGAAACCAAAGCTCAGTTGGTCAATTTCCAAGTTCATACTCTTTCCTCTATGTTGTTCTTTGGTATTAACACTGGAGTAATGTTTTCTTCAGTTCTCACTTTCTCACTTTATTTACCATATTATATTTCCAAGTTATTTGAATATAGTGAATAAAAAATATCCCTTCTCTTGGCCTGTATCCATGCCAAAATGTCTTTAACTCATGCACCAAAAGTGCAATAGCTAAATAATTTACCAATCAAGAAATGTTGAGTTAGCTTCTCTGCCTTGTCTTTGCTATAAACATTACTTTAATAAACATTTATGTACTAATTCATTTATAAACAATCAGAGCACAGACTCTGGAGTTAAGGCTCTCTAGCATTGAGTGTGGCTCTATACCTTCAGACTTTCTTCGAGTCACTCAACTGTTTTGTAACTCATTTATCTTCATCTGTATATTGGAAAATTATAGGAGCTAAGGTCTATTGTGAGGATTAAGGGACTATATGAAGTTCTTGGAGCAGTTTCTAGTATACAGTAAGCGTTGTAGAGACATCAGCTATTTCTCTTATGCATACTGGACTGAGACCTACCTCTGCAGTATGACTATGATGGGCATAACTACTCTGTCCAAATCTCATCCTAGGCTTCCTATAAATAGCAGCTATTATTGCAAAGGAACTAATTTCTTTCATGAAATTATATCATTAGAACTTTGTTCCTTTTTTTGGAAGACTTTTCAATCTTCTGGATAGGGAGCAGAGTTACATAGGAAGTTTCTAAAAACCTAAGTTCAGGAAAAAATGTACAGGACAAAGTAAGTGGGTGTGAGACAGGTCAGGGTCAAGAGGAAGCACACTTTTATGCGATGGGACTACACCAAAACACACTCTGCTTTCCCAGGAATTTGTCTCTGATTAGTCTGAGGGGCAGAGTCAGTGCCATGCTGAGTCAGTGCATCACCACGTCCATATGGATGACACAGATGTCTGTACTCTAGCTTTACCCTTTTTCCTGAGTTCCAAGTTCTGGGTCTAATCTCTTTCTGGAAGACTCTTGTGGGCACATCAAAACCCACAAGCCAATATGAACTTAATGACATCCATCCTCAAAGTCACTTCTATTTCTGTGTTCCCCTCTCAAGAAGTGGCACCACCATTCAGAGAGACACAAACCAGAAACCTGGCTGTCAACTTGAAATTCTCCTTCAGCTCCTTCTTTTTGGTAAGCTTTTTATTTTGCTAAGTATTTGACTTTTTATCCCTTTGTCTCCATTTCTAATGCTTCTATATTGACTCAGATTCATAATATCTCATTTGGGTTACTATAATAGACTGCAAATAGACTACAATAGACTGTCTGCTGAGCCCATATCTACTGTTAAAGGTTGGCCAAAAAAGGAGGCCGTGATTTGAAGATACCCCTAGACCAAACAGTCACAGTCAGGTAACTAAAATTTATAACTGTCCTAATTTCCCCGAATGCTGACTCTGGCCTCAAACAAAACTTAACCTTTTTTCATGTCACTGTGACCTTTAGCTTTCCAGCCAATCAGCTACAAACAAGTAAGCTTATGCAGTGAAAAGGAATACAAAAGTTTCTAGTCACCAACCACAATTAAAAAAAAAAAAATGTATTCCCTCATTCGCACTTTCTAAAGTAAGCTGTAACTGCTGAACAGAGCTTCCAACTACTTTCAGTTTGAAGTCTCCCTATTTGTGAACAGTTTGCCATTCAACAAAATATTCACATCAGTTAAAGCTCTGTGAATTTTCTTCTGACACTGCCTTCTTTTGCAACGCCATCAAAAGTATTTCTTAATATAAATATAATTATGTCACTACTCTTGTTTCCACACTGAATAATTTCAAGGCTGAAATGTCATGACATTGACCACAAATGTCTCCATGACCTATTTCTTGCCCCTTGACTCCACCTTTTCTCTAGTCTAGTACCTGAACTAAACTAAATTTAATTCCAAGTTTTCAAACTGTTCCTTTTAGCCTCTGGCTCTTTGCACATGCTGAGTCCACCCTGAGGAATGCTTTGCCTTCAGTCTCTATCTGCCCACCATCTTCTAGTACTTGGTACTTAGCTCAGAAGACATCTCTTCCTATGATCTTTGCAGAAGTCTTGCTACTTCATTAGCAGTTTTCATTGGACCTCTCCCCTACTGGCCCACAAAGCTTCCTGAGGGCACTTAGGATCCTATACTACTTAACATAATGTTTGGTTTAAGACAAATGTGGATTAACCAATAATTGAGTACCATATGATAATATGTTGGTTTTGGCTGTATTATCAGCTGGAGAACTATGTCAGGCAAAGTTATCCAGTTTTCTTGCCAGGAAAGTTTAAAACAGATAAGGAGATATATACTGGGGAGAAAATACACAGTGCTGTATCTATTGAATATAATATAAAATCCCTTTATAGGGCAACCTGTAGATAACAATATGCCATGATGACGAGCAGCAGGGCATTGGAGAAAAATTCACAAGGGAAACTCAAGATACTCAACTTGTACTCTTAGCCAAGTAGCGACATATGCGACCTGAGGGCACCTGACTGTGCCTTATGATCTTCACTTTAAAAGAGAAGTGGGTTTGGAGTTGATGTCTTATGTCCCTTCTAGTTCTACAGCTCTTTGAATTGTTGGCAAAAATTAAGAAACCTTGATTTACTACATGTCTATAACTTGAGTCTTTGAGTTTACAAAATGTCTTAAACTACAATTTCAAGATATGCTGTGATGCTAGAGAACATGGCTTTTAGGGAAAAAATAAAATTCAATTCATTGAGCATTTATTGGGTACTCAGTAGAAGCATCAAGTGTTTTAGGTACAGTGAATATTGCAAAAAAGAATGAAATCCCAGTCCTAAATGACTCTGAAATTTAACTGAGGAAATAAAATTAGAAACAAGAATGAGAAGGGGCGCCTGGGTGGCTCAGTGGGTTAAGGCCTCTGCCTTCGGCTCGGGTCGTGGTCTCGGGGTCCTGGGATCGAGCCCCGCGTCAGGCTCTCTGCTTGGCGGGGAGCCTGCTTCCTCTCTCTCTCTCTCTCTATGTCTCTGCCTACTTGTGATCTCTGTCTGTCAAATAAATAAATAAAATGTTAAAAAAAAATTAAAAAAAAAAAAAAGAAACAAGAATGAGAAGAAAGAAGTTATTTTAGGGCACTGACCTTGTTCAGTGTCTACAGTAATAGGCTGAAACATGTGAGACGTCAGGGTTGTTGAGGAAGGCCTGATAGTTAAATCTTGAATTTAGTTGGACCTTTAAAGTCTTCCAAAAGTGGTGACAAAGGAGAATAGTTTATAGTCAAGCACAGAGCCAAAAGGGGACACTATCAATTATGTATTAGGATTTGGAAGGCAAGGGGAAGATGAGATGTGGTTCATGCTGTGGAGATGGGCCTTCCTGGAGGACCTCCAGAAAGACCTGGAAAAAGGGACCAGATATGCAGACAGCAGAGAATTGAGCAGAAGCAGCAGACAGCACATCATAGGGACACTCCAGAGTGTGAGCAGAGCAGCACAGGGAAACAATGAGCGTTCTGCCTCAAGAGAAATGGATGGGAGGGTCTCCCCAGGGTGAGGCCTACAAGGTTCTGCCGGTTAATACAGAATGGCAGTCTGCCCTCCACCCTGAGTGATCTCCCTCCTTGGAAACCACAAATCTGGAAAAAATGCACATCTCAACCATATGAATCAGCCTTGTATTTCCATATCATATTTGATGCTTCATCTCTCTCATTAACTCCCTTATTGTCTGTCTGCCTAATCAGTAAACAGTTCCACCTCCCCGTCCAGTTGTCTATTTATTCTAGAATTGACACCCCTTTAAATATGAAAGCTTGCACCTTACTCCTTGTCTTCTTTAGTGGTTTCATTTTGCCAAACCAAGGACCCTCTTTTTCTTCCTTCTTTATTCTAGAAATCACATCATTGAGAAGACACTTTGCACTCAGTGAGCAACACTTCCTTGTTGTCAGGGGGCTATATGGGTGTTCATATTTTATTTCCTTGCAGCCCAAATATCTGGGTTCTGGCTGAAAGACCTAAAGCAAATAGAACATGCATTTTATCTGTCTATGTTTATAATGATTTACTCACTGAATAAAATTTAGATTTATCTAAATTAGATTCATTTAAATTCTCTTGTCTGTCATCTCCGTTAGAAAACATGAAAGCTTTCTTTCTTGTTGACGAAGGAGCGGAGACTCAGTTTGTAGCCTGTTTATTCTTTCTCTGTGTCTCTGTCCCTGCCAGCTCCACACACACAACCCTGCTCATTCTGACACACTCACGAATATTCTCCCAGGGAGATGGTCCAGCCCCAGCTGACGGAGAGCGCCAAGGGAGGAGTACACGGCCCCGGCATCAGATTAATGAGCTATTTGACTGGGACATGATGTTGGTTTAACAGCAGTTTTCCTTAAATGTGGTGTGATTTTGCAGAAGTTTATTCTTAGCTCTTTCTTTTGGCTTCTGCAACATGTTAACAGCTTGTGCATTTTGTAATGCCTTTTTTCATTGCTATGGTAACCATTAAAACTTAAGGTGTATGTGAGTAGAGATCTGGCCAAGCTATTGGTTGCTAGCACGCTGGAAAACAGCACAAATGAAACCACATCCAGTCGGCTGCGTTTTACAGGTGTGCTCGCTTTAATTAGCCTGGCATGTGAAATTCTATAACAAAAATTAGGATAAAAAAATATTAGGAGATGATTATTCACTTCAGAGAGAAATGACAATAGAATCCCTTTATATTGTGAATTCCTCAGTTGGTTTTAAAATATGATTATGTTGACTACCTGCTGATTTACAGAAAACTCTTAGGAATAAATATATGTAAACTCTGAGTTTATTAAGTCTTAGAGACAAGAGTTCGATTTCAGAGCCACATGAAGTCGGTAGGCATGCACCCTCCTAGATCTTTCCACATTTTATGGTTTTGCTTTTGCTTTCAAATATTGTGTGATCTGCTCTATCAAAAATGGTATGGTAATTAACGAACCATTATCAAATTTAGGTCAAGTTGCCGATGCTAAGCAAATCTAGGCATGTATACTAAGCAAAGCAAAAACCAAGCAAACAAGCTAACAAGTCCAACAGAAACAACAGTCACAAAAAATAAAAATAAATAATAACAAATTTTTTAAAAAGAGCAACAATAATAATCACTATCCCAATTATGAAAAGGTCAATGGCCACTTAATATAATTTGTTTCTATTTTGATCTTATTTTCCATTCCTCCAAGTCTTTAGTCTCCTTAACATTATGCTAGGCCTTGTAAAGAGGTACTAAAAACTTGGGAAGCAAAGTTCCCATTTTCAATGAATTTTACAATCTTTTTTGAAATAAGTCTCACAGGCAGGAAGCAAAGATAAAACATAGTAACAGATTAAAATATGTACCCCCACCCAAGACATAAGCTCTGTGAGTTCAGAAAGTGGAAGAATCATTGTGAGCTCAATAGTCAGGAAAAATTTTACATGAAAGGCAAAATGTAGACTCTCTCCTCGTGAAAGATCTGGTGAGATTTGGCTAAGCAGACCAGAGGACTAGGAGGATGGTATTTCTAAAGAAATGTCTTTCATAACAGTATAGTGAAGATGCTTGAAAGTGTAGGACAGTGTGAATACTGGATGAGAAAATGGTTCATCCTCAGGTTAAGATAATATTTTGTTTAAAATATTGTTTAAAATATTGTTTAAAATATAATATTTTGTTTAAAATATTATAATATTTAAAATATTAAAATATTTTGTTTAAAATATTGAAAATATTTTGTTTAAAATATTAAACAAAAAAATTTGTTTAAAATATTGTTTAAAATATTAAAATTTGTTTAAAATATTAGGAAATATGAGAATAGATCCTCATAGTTCAAATGCAGATGACAGCATTTTCTGTCTAATATAAAGATGATGAATTCATGCTGAACACATAACAAAGTTTGATGCACTCTTTTCTTAAGGCTATGATACATTTTAGGCAGAGGAAAATATATATTCAAGAAACTAACACTGGAATTTGCAGACCTCACAACTGTACCACCCAAGCCACAGAAGTAACTTCCTTCCTTCCTTCCCCCCTCCCTCCCTTCTTTCCTCCCTTCCTTCCAGAAATACATTTTTTAAAAGATTTTATTTATTTATTTATTTACTTATTTGACAACGAGAAATCACAAATAGGCAGAGAGGCAGGCAGAGAGAGAGGGGGGGGGAAGCAGGCTCCCTGCCAAGCAGAGAGCCCAATGCGGGGATTGATCCCAGGACCCTGAGATCATGACCTGAGCTGAAGGCAGAGGCTTAACCCACTGAGCCACCCAGGCACACCAGAAATATATATTTTAATAAAGATCTTTAGGTACCATGTTTCTTCTCCTTCTTACTCAGTTCAGCTACGATGACTGTCATGTGGATTGTGGTCTTTGCTGAAATAACAGACACAAACACCCACATCCACCTGTTTAATAAAAATACATCTTGAGAAGTTCCATCTTTAGTGATAGCTTTCACAAACACAGCCTCTAACATTGCCTGCTCCTGTTCTCAATCACTGGTAGACCCTTATTTAATGGAAAAAATTTCATTTATCACAGGCACCCAAAAAGAGAGCATTGTGCAAAAGTCCATGTTGGTGTTGAAATTGTCAGGGCCACCCTGGATTTTATTACTGTTACTGATAGTAGGATAGATTTCATCATTTTATTTACAGACTCCAAGATACTCTGACCAGAACACTTCCTGCTTTGAGGGCCTCTGTCTTGCCAGTTGTTCATGGGAACAGAGCTGTAATGAGTCCCCCAAAGTGGTAGTTACCCATGAAACAGTAAAAAGTTAGTTTACAGGGAAGCTGAACATGTGAGATTTTGAGAAAATGGAAAACCCCACTGTACAATTAAATGCACAAAGAAGAGTCCTTTACTTTCCCATTTTAAGTCATACTCTTATTGGATAAGTAACTCAAGCAATCATCTTCTTTGCTGTCACAAACAACAGGACAAATTATTACACATGCACACACATGTACACGTGTGCACACACACACACATTCACACGCTTCCACCTTTCCCCCTCCGTCTCTAACATTAAATTCTGCCTTAACAGTATCATTTCCCCCTTTAAGCTTAATGTATTTATTTCTGTGAAAATGTTGTTGTAATTCAGAAAAATGTAATCAGTTTGGTACCTTAGTGTATGTTTATCATCATTCAAAAGAAGTAGTTTTCTTGGGTGAGAATGCACAACGATCTGGAGGCAATGGATATTTACAGGAGTGAGAGTTAATACTCCCAAGTGGGCAAAGATCCTGGTGGTAACTCACTCCAATGGAGTTAAATTTTGTGTAGTTTATTTAGGAATCCGGAAAACTAAGCTCTCATCCTGGCTTTAAATGACAATGCCAATTCAGTCATTCTAGCTAATTTTATTGAGTCTTGTTTTCTCTATCTGCCACATAAAATTATTGAACATGATGATTTCTAATTTCCATTCTAAAATTTTATTTATATACTTATAATTCAAACTTGCCAAGGATATGTCCTTCCATAGTGGACAACTGCTAATAGATGTAACGGAATACATTAATGACTAGCCCCACCTAATAGTTTAAAAAAATCCTTATAGGGGCGCCTGGGTGGCTCAGTGGGTTAAGCCGCTGCCTTCAGCTCAGGTCATGATCTCGGGGTCCTGGGATCGAGTCCCACATCGGGCTCTCTGCTCAGCGGAGAGCCTGCTTCCCTTCCTCTCTCTCTGCCTGCCTCTCTTGTGATTTCTCTCTGTCAAATAAATAAATCTTTAAAAAAAAAAATCCTTATAGAGTCAGCCAAATTAAGTAGCCCTACACTATTAATATTGATCCTTCCTATTTTCACTAGAGCACTGTCTAGGTAGAATTCTAAGAGGGTTTCCAAATTCCCCCTCTGTTTTATATACTTTGTATAATTCCTTCCTCTAGAGGTAGGAAAGAACTTGGGAATATGATGAATTAGCCACCCCCTTGATTAGGTTATGTTTATAAGACTCCATGTTAGTCAATTATAGAGGCAGGAGAAGTCTAAGAGACATACTCCTTCTGGCCTGGAAGAAAGCAAACATCCATGTTGTGAATTATCTATGGAGCCCAAGGGGCAGGGAGCCATGTGTGACCTCTAAGAGCTGAGTCATCACTAGCCAGCAGACAGGCAGCAAGAAAACAGAAACCTCAATCCTACCATCACGAGGAAATTAAGTTTTCCAGTAATGAGTGAACTTAGAAGATGACCTCAGGCAGATGACCTCAGGTAGAAGGCAGAGTCCCAGTGGATACCTCAATTTCAACCTGGTAAGACCTTGAATAGAGGATCCAGTCAGCCAATATCAAGATTCTGACCCAAAGAAACAGTGAAATAATACATTTGTTTTATTTAAGGCTGCTAAGCTTGTAGTAATTCATTATACAGCTATAGGAAACCAAAGCCAGTCCCATTTACCATCACTTAGTTCTGAAGAATGAGTTCACATAAGCAAATGTGAACATCTAATGAGACAAGACACTGAAACAACAGGACCAACAGGTTAACAAAAGAATGAAGACAAAAGGTATCTAGAAGCAGAGCAGACTATGTGAAGATGGATTTCCTTTGGCCCATTATGATCTCATCAAAGACTTGGGCATGTAGACCAGTACCCACTTCCATGCCCATCTAGTCCCTCATGTGCACGTGCTTGTGGATCAGTATATGTACATGTTATGTTTGTATTTGTTTGGTAATGAATCACATCAGATGTTTTGGGGGTAGTTGTTAAATTTCTTATAATGGATATAACTGTGCAAGCTTGCCATTGGGGAAATTTCCTCCTGACCTCAGCTGGTGATCAGCTTATGCCCTGAAGCATAAGAACTGATAGGCCTTATAATTTTATCCAAGCTAATGGAACAGCAGCTGCTGTCCTTGGTGCTTGCTATCTAATTAAATTCCCAAATTAGGGATTGCCTTTGTAACCTGAATTCTGTTATAGTGGTAAAATCTGACAATAACTGCTCTCGTTTTTACCTCTCCCATCATGGAGTGTTTCTTCAGTAACACATGGACCATCTTAACCATCGGATATTCCTCTGGCACTTTATTAGATTTTGGGAATTTTGTAATCCTCCTCAAAATGAGATTGCATGCTTTCTAATGTAAGAAAGGAGAGAGAGAGGCCAATTCAGCTCTAAAACTGCAATTGTTTGCCTACCTCCAGGGACACATCTCACAGATTGCCATGAAAATAAATTGGAAAGTTTACAATTCCAAATTATTGCCTCCCATGTATTACTTCACAGACAAAAACAAACACTACTACCACCATCATCACTACCAAGAATATATGAAAACATAGCCAAGAACTTTCATCCCTTCATGAGGGAAAATGCATTACAATTAGATTAGACTATAACCATTCAGAAAGTGTTTGTTTTCTGCTGCTTTTAAAATGATTTATTATTTATTACTATTTTTTTTTTCAAGATTATCTTCTTTATTCCTTCAGGAAAGGAGCAGTTTTGTTCCCTGTGTCATTACCAAAGCAGAGCGAAAGCCTTCAACTGCGGACTGCTGCAGTTTCCACCATAACAGTCAACCCAGCAATTAGAACCGTTTGTTACAGTGACAGCAAAGAGAACCATTTTCAAGCAACAAGGCAGACGAGTAGATGCTGGAGGAAGCAAGAGCATGTTCATTTGAAGGGGACTAACGCCACACAGCAGCTAATCTTGGAATAGCAGGTAGTTTTGGGAAGTAAGGCTGCAAGGGCTGAGTTATTCACATAAATTTTTAAACTTTTGCAGAATGTCTGACTTGGCTTTCTCTAAGAATAAAACTGGTCATAAGCGTTGGTATTGAGGAAGAGACAAAAGATTTTTTTTGTTTATTCTACTTTCTAAATTAACTTATTTTAATAATAAAAATGAAAATATAAAGGTGGACATTTCCATTGCTAATTCTGGATTTGAGATAGTATTTCAGGGCTCAGAAAACATCTCACAATAGAAACTTTGCCAGTGAAGCCATATTTATTTTACAACAAAGGTATCTGAAATATAACTTCACCATCTTAATTTGTTGCCACTTAGTCATTTTCCCTGATCTTTCATATATTTTTAAGATTATGTTTACAGTGCTATCGATAGCTTAAGAGAAAAATGCTGTTTGATCTCTCTCTCTTTTTTCCCCCCTCCTTCTTTCTTCTTCTCCTTGTTCTCCTTCCTTTTAAAATATACTCTTCTTTTATTACATTGGATTTGGTTCTCCATTCCAACAATGATGAGCTGTGTGACTCTGGACCTGTCAGTTTCTCTTCGGATTTTTATGCCTCTCTCTCTTTCTCTTTAATGAAGCAAGAACACTACTTGCTTACCTCAGAGAAATCATCTGAGAATTAATGAAATAATGTGAAATGTTTGATCTTCTCAGAGCCATGTACTTTTTTCTCCTTTGTTCAATAGCTATTATCATATGGGAATTCAATAAATAACCAACAACATATATTCATCAACATTAAATAGTGATCTTGCTAGGTATTTTTTACGGCAAATATTTGTATATTTCCATTTCTCTATTCTGCAAGGAAAACCCTCAGGTTTTAAAGCAAACGTATCTCTGAATTCCCATGTTTTCTAATAGGGAAAATACACGAGAACGGAAGGTTTGCATAGAAGGCTGTCAGGATGTTTCAGTTACCGTTTTCCAGTCTGCCTTTCCAGAAGCAGGTATTGCTAATGCAGAAAAAAAAATTGTTGGTGGTTTTTCCCTTCTGCTTTGTTTTAGGGAGGACGAGGCTTTGTTTTTTCCTTTTATTTGTTTCACGACTGTGCAACTACTGCTTTGGCACCGAGGCAGCTTCTGCCAGAGTCAGAGGTGAGGTCACGCTTGACTGAAGAAATCTAAGATCAATTTGTTGTCTCATACTTCAACATTAAATGCAGCTTGAAATATAATTGTTAGTCCGTGCACTCTCTGCTTTAAGGAAGTGTTCCAGCACCTCAGAACGGGGAATGTGGTTATCGGTGATCAACCACGACGTGTACCCTAAACCAAGGCGAACCAGAATTTTCAGGCTGAGAGAGAGAGGGAGAGAGAACAAACACACCAGGTGCAGGTGAGAGAATAGAGAAGAAAAAGACAAAAAAGTGCTTGCAGTCAAAATACTGAGTGGCTTAGAAAGTACTTGGTCGAATTTGGAAATTTGCAAATAAAACCGAAAAGAAATATCATTTATATCATTTATAAATTGTCCTTTATTCTTTTCCATACTGGAAAAGGCTCTTCCTGTATAGCTTCATAATTCTCTCCAGGGAGGAACGATACCACCAGGGCCAGTAACATACAGTTTCCCTTTTGGAGGGTATTTGCATGTTAGAGAAAGCTTTGGGGACGTCACAGTGTATGTGTGGGAGGGTGGGGGTGTGGAGTAGGTGGGAAGGTGGTTCTGAACTAGGTGGCCAAGGACTTTTGAGATCATTTGAATTAAGCCCCGTTGAGGGTCAGTGTTTTGTCCTTGTGTTCAATTGGATTAAAAAAAAAAAAAAGGAGTGATAACCAGATCCCAGTTTTGCACGTCCATAAGTTGAGAGTTAACGTTGAAACAGGAGCTTGTAGTACAGATTCCAGGTTAGATACATCCTAGTGTATCCGTTATGCTGGGTAGAGTGACAAGGACAATATGCGTGTCCTGTCTGGCCATAAGAGTAAGACACAGTGTTTTGACTTACTTGCTAATAGAAGTGTTTCCCTAGCTGACAGTCAGCATGGGGGCCTGTCCAGGCAGGGTTCCATCATGAGACAGGTGAGGGTATATATTCCCATCCCATCATTTACTACTTGTGCAATTTTAGGTAATTTTTCAGCCTCTAGGACCCTCGGTTTTCTCATTCCTACAAGGGACACTATCATATTAATATGAAAGGGTTTGGGAGAAGCTCAAATAAGATGATGATCATAACAGCAACCCTTTCCATGGGTACCTATTTGTGTCAAACTCAGTAAATCCTTACATATATCATTGCATTTAATCTCTGTACTTATAAGTGATAAGCATTATTCTCATTTTGAGGATGAGGAACCTCAAAGAGTACAGTAATATTCTCATGGCCACAGCCATTAAGTGAGAAAAATGCATTCAAAATCAGATTTGTGTGTATCTAATGTCTTTGTTCTCCTGTATATTTAGTAAAATCTCTGCCACTCTGCACCACCTACTTTGCTGACTTTGCATATCATTGGTGACACCCTGATCTGTGTGGGTGTTGTGCCAATCCTTGCACCATAGCATCCAGCAAGAGAGACTTCCAAACAAGTGCCTATATCCCAGATTCTGAAATAACACTGATGTGTGTTCTCTGTCCCGGATTCTGAAATAACACTGATGGTCTTCCCTCATTTTGAAACCCATTAAAGATTTTGAAAATGATTTTCATGTTCCCCCAAGATTTTTCCCAGCGAAACATCTACAATCCCTCAACCATTTCTCTAAGGATTGGGTACCTAGAATGCTCAAAATCCTAGTTTTATTTTAACTATCTCCTTCCTCTCTCTACATCAAAGATAACAGTTATATTATTAATAAGAGAGAGTATGAGCTAGTCTCTTGGGAGAATTTTTAATCAATTCTGTTTTTATAAAAATTATTTTGGTTTTATTTCACACTTTAATTTTTCTCTTTAAATTCTGCCAACAAATATCAGGAATTATACCACCTTTCCTAGTCAAACTTTCTTTTGCCCATCTCTATATGACATTTAGCATGAGAGCCAGAATTGTGGAATGTGAGCTGTACTCTGGCCAAGGCTGCAGGGCTAGCTCATGTGTTCTTATCAGCCTGGGCAAGCCACTTAAGTTTTCACAGATGTTGGTCTCTCCCAACCAGTAAGGGAAGCACAGTCTTAGACCATGGCTTAAGCCATCAATCTGCCATTGTCTAGCTGGACACCTTCATTGAATAGATGGCAAGAACAGAAGTTGACGGTCTTTTCTGAGGTCATTGCTTTTCATGTAGCAGAACCAGAACTACTGTGTCCATGCTTCCTGACTTCCTGTTTTGTATCACCTCTTCTGTAGGGCCTCCTCCAACCATTTCTACACATGGGAGTTAATGATGAGAAAACAACTTACCAACCCCGCAGGCTGCCCACTCCCTAGCACAATTACTGGCCCATCACTGCAACCATCTCCTCCCACAATGACTCTTCCCACCATGACATATCATGCACACAAACACACTCATACACATGCATGAAAACATACATCTCTCACAGGTACATACCTAGCCATGCATATGCACACATCTCACATATAGACATATACACACTCATATACAGGTACACGTGCAGTTGCTATTGGTCATCAGAGAACCAATCTTTCTATTCTTGGATCTGAAAACCTCATATTCATTCCTATAATCTGCTTCTAGGTGTCCTTCTCTGGCCATTCACCCAGAGATGGACCATGCCTCTTTGTACTACTAAAGATAGTTCAGAAGTCTCTCTAACTCATGTATTACACTACACTTTTTCTGTGTATTTCCTTTTCTATTGCACTGTGAAGATTATAACTGCCTTCTGGAAAGAACCATATTTTGCTTTCTTTTGTTTCCCCATAACCTACCAGAAAGCTTGTCATAATAAGTGTTTCCTGAACTGAAATAAACTGCTGATGCTGTAGTTACAAGTAGAAGAGAAGAAGGTATCCTAGGGGAGGAGGCAGTACACGTTTCCTTTCTGCTCAAGCATTTTCCCCTCACCTTTCATTGATTCCTTACCAGGTTGTATAGAATTACTGTGATTCACTCATTCATTTAAGGAATGTTTGAACCGACTGTGTGATAGCCAATGTGCTAAATGCACTGAGGGTAACAAACTGGGTGTCAAATCCCCGGTCTTTAAAGAGGGTGCCATCTCAATTGGGTTGAGGATGGGGTGAGTGGTAGAGGAGTACAGAAATCCATGAACACTGCCATAACAAGAAAAGTACTAAGAGAAGTAAAAAAAAAAAAAAAAAAAAAAAAAGAGTGCTATGTAAATTTAGAGAAAAGAAAAGAGTCATTTGGGAAAGCTCCATGCCAGCCTCTGGGTTCTGTCCCTGGTATCTGGTCTTTAACCTGGTCTTTGAAGACAGGAAGCTCTCTATATCCCAAAGCCTAGGAAACCCTTCACCTACATGAGACTGTCCATTACCCCTGGATCCTGCTATATGCAATTCCACTACAATTTTTATATTACAGATTACAGGTCAGGTTCAAATAATTTCACATGTTGGCTCTCTTATGAAATAGTTCAAGAAAAAGGAATACCAAAACAAGACTAAAATGCCAGAGGTACTAGAAAATCCAAGAAGCTCAACTTTATTTTTTTTTTTTTAAGTTTAAGATGGATTTAAGATTGAAAACCTGGGACAAGGAGAGCAAAATGAAGTGAAGAAATGAAAATAATGTTTTTGACAGGAAGGAATGGAGAAGATGGATCAAGTCAACCCCTATAAAGGCATAGAGGAAAACAAGAATAGGTAAAAGCTTCAGAGAATTCTCCTACCACTTTCCCCACTTCAGGGCCTGGTATAGGGACAGCAAGGGTTATTTTTCGTTTGTTTGTTTGTCCATTTGTTTGTTTTTTTGTCTTTTATGTCAACTGAATGGGTATTTTTTTCCCCTCTCTCCCTTTTCTCTCCAAGACTCTACCTGCTTGAAGACAATCACAGTTTCAGTTTAAATAAAGAAAAGCAGGTCTGTATGTGTATCAGACACATGAGAAAGATGTGGCCATTTACTCTCCAAGTTCTGCCATTATCTCCTTTTCCTTCACCTTTTCTTTTGCAGAACACACCCAAGCTGACCTCTATTGCCATGAACTAACATACTATGGACTAAAGCTTATAATTCAAGTTAAAGGAAGGATGCTCATAAGGAAAACATGTAAGAAGGAGCAGAGTATCCTAACAACACTCTGAAAAGCAAATGCCTGCCAGCATACCCGCCAGGGAGCAACGTTTGATGAGGAGAAGATACAGGGCTCAAGGACAGATCACTGTAAGAGTGTTTCTTATAGGGGATTTGATGGATGAGAAATAACTACCAGGTTAGGATAGAACAAGTCTATAGAGATCTTACCTGTACCCTCAAAATCAATTCCCTTTTCCTCTATCAAAGTCTCCTCCCCATAACATCTCCATGTCTGCTCACATTTTCCAGTGACCAGAATTCCTCCTTCAGAGATACTCATGCTACTGAATCCAGAATGGTGACTGCTTTCTTCTTTATATATGACTGTTTATTTCCTCCTTGGTGTCTATCTTTCTCTTGCTTTCTCTTTCTCTCTTTCTCTCTCTCTCTCTCACACACACACACACACACATACACACACACACATTTGCCTTGTAGATTGACAACACAAATTAAGGAAACTCTTCTTGATCATTTTTGTGTCTTCCAAGCATTTTTATGAAAAGCATATTCATGAAAATCTCACAAGAATCCAATAGCCTGGGTATTATTATTGTCACTTTTTCAGATAAGGAAACTGTGTCATGACAGAGTTAAAATAATCAAGAATAGCACACCAGCTCATAAGTGAAAGAGCCTGTATTCTAGTATTTTAATAGCATATTCTATTTTTTGTAACACATCAGTTTGCCTTTGCCACTAAAATCATTACTTTACTTCGCTTTCAAAGCCCTAGTTTAAACCATTTTTTCCATGATGTCTTTTTCTGAATACATCAATCTACAGAATTCTCTTCCTTAGAGTTTATGATAACAATAGAAATTAGATATTCTGACAGTATTTTGCAGTATATAGCATGGTAATGTATAATCACCTGTAAGAGTTACAAGGTCTTATTTGAAAATATTTATTTAATGTTTTCCATGTACAAGTACCCTTCCAAGGAACTCCCATTATTTACTTGTTAACCCAAATAAATATTTTAGTTTACTAATTGTATCAAAAGCTTTGGAAGGCAGAAAACATCGTTTAAATTTCTTCTTTGTTCCTGTAGTGTGTACCACATCCTTATCCCCGTATAGCCTAGACACATAGTATGTGTGCAAATAAATCCAGCTACATGATTCATAACAAGTAATTAATTTTATTAGTGTCTTCTGTTATTGTTTTTGTGGTTACTGAGTATCAATTTCAGGATGCTTGTACTTCTGAAATGCTTAGAAAATACCAAATCTTTCCCATTCCCAGAATCCTAACAGATCTCATTTGTGTCAGCCTTTAAGGGACTCTGAAGAAGCCTATATGGACGTATGATTTTTATTTCTATTTTTTTTCCAGCTACCAAAGTTTCATGTTGAGCCAAAACATGAGCAACATCCCACCAGTCATATTGTATTACATTAGAAAATTGAGAATTGCATTAACAAGATAATTTAACAGGTGTTTCTGAAACAGGAAAATGCACACCATCATTTTCCAAAGGACAAGGAGAAAATGGCTTCTGATTGGATAGTAGTTGATATTGAGAAAGCAGTCATGATATCCATCCTGAGCATTTGGGCTTCTTTCTGTGACAGATGTCACCCTCCCAGCCAGCCTGCCAGTCCTCCAGTGGCATATGCTATAATCTGGAAAATTTGGTTTCTGGCTACCACCCTGATACCTCTCTGCAGCATGAAAATGAAGCTGCTAATTGCAGGTAAGAATAAAATCTTCCTGGAAGGTTTTGTCTTTAATATAAGATGACAGTTTTATATTTTTGTATATAAGGTATACCAAATTTAAGAAAGTTTCTCTTTTCTGGCATGAGGAATTGTAGGTAGTAAGCTATCTCCCACTGTGTGTGTGTGTAAAAGACTATTATCCCTTGAGCACTCTACTTTAGTATTTCTTTTTAAAAGTTATATTTATTTAATTAATATCTACATCCAGCCTAGGACTTGAACTCACTACCCTGTGATCAAGAGTCACATGTTCTTCTGACTGAGTCAGCCAGGTGCCCCTCTACTTTATATTTCTTCATTAAAAATATCTGGATGTTCTGAAAAAGCAGGACTCCAAACTCTTCCCCTAGAACCTCCTCCAGATCACCAAAGAGATGATAGAGTGGGGGAAGATATTTATCAATGCCAAATCTGATTCTTGACATGTGTCGTGTGATGGAACCAAATAAAAGGAAAAAGGAAAATGGTGGGGAAGACACAAGAACCATTCCTGTATAAGTAGGCATTAGAAATGAAAGTTATGGGGCAAGGGCCGATGGTTTAGGTGGGCGACTGAGACACGAATCTGCCTGTTGGGAAACTCCTTCTCCCCATATACTCTCCCACCTTCTCCATGCCCATGTTGATTGATAGATTCTGAAACCTAGTAAAGGGCCAGCTATGAGAAAGCCTGGATCTGCACTAACAGGAAACATTTCCACCCATGTATTCCGATAGAAACAGAGACACTTCAGCAAAGATAAGCTTTGCACACAGAAATTTAGAGTTAATAGAACTATTTAAAGATTAAACACTCACGGAAGCACATTCCAGAACCAGACTAGAATTCTCTACTCTCCTTATATAGATCAGGGGAAAAAAAAAATCTTACATTGAAATAAGAATATGGTAGAGCAGTTCAATGGCTGGGAATAACCCTTATATTAGGAAAGGAAAGATATTTACAGATAGCAACTGCTTGTTCTATAGGTTGAAAACTGGAATGATGAAAGAATGGGCTCATGACAAAGGTAGTGGCTGACTTGAGAAGAACGAAAAAGAGCGCGTGATCACAGTGCAGATTGTGGGAAAGTACACTGAGTACTCAAAGTCAGAACTAAAATGACAGAAAACCAAACAAATGATGTGGAACACAGACTTAAGGAGACTCGAGGTCACAGAATAAAAAAACGAAAGGTGGAAGAAAGGAAGGAGGAAGGGAACGAAGTAAGGAAGGGAGGTAAGAAGGAAGGAAGGGAGGAAAGAGAAAGAGATGAGACAGAGATGCGGGACAGCAAGGGAAGTCATCTTGTGAAAACTGATGTTCCTGAAGAGAAGAACAAAAAATAAATAAATAATTAAAAACAAAATCACAAATATTGTTGTAGAATGGATACATTTAACTGACAAAAGACTTGCTCCTGTAGATGGAAATGGTTCATGCCATGTAAAATTAAGTCATAATATCTAAACATCTGCCAGTGAAATAATGGAATCTAAAAGATAAAGACATAATTTTACATGTACCTTCACAGAACAAAATACAATATATGCCCAACTGTAAGAAAATTCGTGATCACTCTGAATATAAGCCAGTCCTATATTTTCTCAACAAGGAAATTTAAAACATGAGGCCAACTTGAAAACATGGCACACAATTTAATAATAAAAACTGATTTGTTAGTTTGCTTGCCCAGCTATACTTAAATTCACATATTATAAAATATGCAGTTGAACTTATATTTTTTTCCTTTAGCTTCAATCATGAAGCAGTTTGGCACAAATTCATAATATGTGCCTTTGGTATCAATCTTTCATTACCACCAGAGCTAGTTTAGAATCATTTAACCTATTGGATCAATCCATAAGAAATCTCCAACTCTCAAATTGCTTTTGACTTGCAAAAGAATAGTTGTGAGGTCCTTCCATGTAAGTATGGTGAGTTACAGCTCTTTTGAACATGTGTTGAGATATAACCAATAGAAGTTTTATGTGTATCTATAAGTTTTCCTTTTAATAAACAGGCAGTTAAAAAAATCCTAAAGATATACATTGTTACCAGTAACAATCTAACTATGTGGCCTAATGCTTAAAAAATATTTTTTCAAATAGTTTATTTCAGTAAAATCCAGCACTTGCCTTCATGAAAGACTACCCCACGAATAATGAAGAAATCCTGGCTAAAGCTCTTTGCATTCTGGTTTCATTGACTAAGTTTTATACATCCAAAACCAACACTGTTTAAGGTGGTCTTAAACTACTGTGTCTCTATAACAGGAGCCTATGTTTCTTATAAGAGGAATAGTGGAAAGACTTGGTAAAATCACTTCCCTTGTGCTGAGGCTGGACTCAGATTTTTCCTTTCTATCATGAGCAAACCAGCAACTAAAGGAAGAATGAGTTAAAGTTCTCTATGTCTACATCCCACAAGAGGTGACCTGCATATGAAGATCAAAAGACCTCCTCTGTCATAAAAGAACCTGGGAAAAATAATATTTGTCTATATTTTCTGAAAAACTTACTAGAAGACTTATACTTAGTCTGTGAAATCAGATCATGAATATTATATTTTTTAGAAAAATTTATACTTAATGCAAGAATAAAATAATTAACTTATGATAGATTTAGTTAAAAACAAGAGTTTGGATTTGGGAGAAGAAACTGTGGACATTAAATTTACTAATTTATTCACAAAAGCTAGTATGGTAAAGAGATTAAAAGCCTGGTTTAATACTCCCTAACTCTGTGAGACTGAGTCCATTCCTAATATCTCCGTTAATGGGTCTCTTCATTTATACCATTGGGTAATTACTAAATCTGCCCCATATAATTGCCGTGAAGGTAAGACACATTCACACACACGCAGCTCTGACAACACTGTTTGGATATTGTAAGCCATCAATAAAAGGTCACTATGACTATCATTACCACTGAATGAACTAGAAAACCAACAGATGGTATTCTATATAGAAGACTAGACCATAACTTACGAAAAGTGGCTAGGTAGTAGGATTAGGTATAATTTTTATTTAAAATATTTATTTCTCTATATTTTATCTCTTTCTGAAATTACTTTGTATTACTTGGGTATTTTTATCTATATAATAGTTAAAGTAAGTCACAATAACTATGATGTTCCTTTAAAAGCAATTTAAATTTGTCATAATAGCAGTTTGCGATAGAACATTTATTCTAAAATCAGTAGTCCCCATACCAGAGATTGTGCATGGTGAATCACTTCAATGTTCTGGGTTCTGGATTAGCACATAGAAAGAAATTAAATAGAGAGGAAAACCTTTTCTACATCAAAAGACATATGACGCAAAATAAAATTTAATTAGTAGATTATATAAATGTCCGTAAGTTAAAGACAACTTAAGGGCCAGGCAAATACAACTTGTATAAAACCTATACAACTTTAGGTTTTATACAAGTTGTATTTGCCTGGTCCTTTTTTATTTTAACTTAATGAGAGTGAGGTTGTTTTACGTGGCATGCGGTGAGCCTATGGAGATAGCCTATCTCAACAGGGTACCAGAGAACATGGGATGTACTCTGTTGCCTTTTTGGTATTCAGTCAGGTGAACATTAGTGTCACAGATGGAGCAGGGCACAATCAAACTCGAAACAAAAAATAGTTAGCACTTGAGAACATGCATTAAATTAGAAATTAGCTGAAATACTTTGGTGTTCATATCAATAATAAACAATCTGGTAAACAGGGTGAGTGCTAAGGGGAAATGATAAAAGACAGGCTTAAGAAAAAGCCTTATAAGTTTAATAGAGGTGACAAAATTTGAAGGCCATATATTAATATTTCTCCAAGTGCATTAGTAGAATTCCAAGCCTCACGTGAACCCGAGCGTTAAAGGCTAAACTTCCTAACTAGATGCAATGTCTCTTACGGTATTTATTTCCCTGTTCTTTGCTGAAGTAGCATTTCACAGGGTGTTGCTTTTATTGATGATGATGACAATGACAGTGATTAATGTCAATGGGGATGATTCAGCTGTGCCTTAGTAGGACCATTGTCCTTGCTAGTCAGAGAGGGAGAACACGAAAAGATATGAGATGGGGAATGACCTTGGAGAAGACTTACAAGTAACCTTAAGAATGTGTGAAGCTGCATGTTGATAAATTCAGTGGGTCGAATAATAATGCCGTATTTCCAAACACACACAGGAGTCAAAATGAATAGATTGAAAGGCAGAGATTCTCCCCCCAGCTGTGCAGGGATCATCAGACCATTATTGAGATGCTTATCCTCTGCAAAATGGTTTGTGTTGAAATTATTTTTTTAAGGGCATCATTTCTCTTAGAAAAACTTCATTACTAATTTGCCAATTGAATATCCCATAAGATATTGAAAGGCGTTAGTGAATATAGAGTGAGGATTTTGATTTAAAAAACATGTGCATCCCCTGTTGTTCAATAATAATAGGGATGAATAACATCTACTTTAGGTTTTCAAATGTAATTTATGGTGATAAGACTTTTAGACAGGGGATGGATGAGCTGATGGATGATATACATATAGTTGAAACTCAGGTAATGATTGTGACATGTTTTGCATTAGGTTATGATAATCTGAAAACAATCAAAGTAATATATTTTTTTTAAACTGCCAAGAAGGAGAGTGAATTAATAAACTCTGCTATAACAAGTGCTCTGATTCTCCTAGTGTACATCTTCAGTTCTGCCTTGGCAGGTTCCCTGTCAAACAAAACACAACCAGTCAAATCGTAAGCAGGGTGGGGGAGGGCTTGTGCTTGCAAAATTTTAGGATTTGACATTTAATAACCTATATATCATCTCGACAAAGAGCAATGATGACAGAAGAACATGAAAAAGGTAGAGAAGTTAACCCGTGGTTTATCCACTGACTCCTTTCTATAATTCCTTCAGTTCTAAAAATACCCCCAGCTTAGTTCTTCAGTCATGTATTCTCCTGGTATCTTTAATTTTTCTTCACAGATTTTTCTTTATCATGACTATCATTAATCATTGCATACTTCTGTGCTTGATAAAGCGTGTTTTGTTTTTTTTTTTCTCATTTCCCCCAAACTTCAGCAGGAAAAAACTGTGGCTGCTCTTCTACCCCTCCCACCATGGCCAAAGGACATACCCTAACCCTTGGAAATATTTTTGTAAGTCTCCTGCAGGCAGCAAATACCACAGACATGAGCAATACCTGATGAGCTCAGAGCACGGAATAGTGTGTTTTGTTCAGCATGGCTGTTAGGAAGGAGGATCAAGAGAAGATAAACTAGTCCAACTACTAGATGTTGTTCTAGATAACAATTAGGTAGCACAGGGCACAGTATATTCAAAAGGTGTACCTAGCTAAGGTGTACCTCAGGCTCTGTTTGTTCCAGATGATTCAGTCTGGTAGAGAACACATAGGAGCTGAAATAGAGAATGCAATCATAGGAAGAAGAGCTGGATAGGTTTAACAAGGTTCCAGGGTCCCTATATTCCAACTAGAGTTCAGGGGCAGGATCTAACTTTAGTGGTTTACTACTTTTAAAGTGAACTTGTTTCGCTTGGTTGTGAGCTAACCAAGCAGAATATAAACATGGAAGTCTTTGGTGGATATTGAATGTTTCATATAGGGAAAGCAATGTACAGAGGAACAAGGAATTTTTTTAAAAGATTTTATTTATTTATTTGGTAGCAAAAGAGACCATGATCAGGGGAGGAGCAGAGAGAGAGAGAGAGAGAGAGAGAAGCAGACTCCCTGCTGAGCAAGGAGCCCGACACAGACCTCGATTCCAGGACCCCAGGATCATGACCTGAGCTGAAGCCAAAGGCAGAGTCTTAACCAACTGAGTCACCTAGACACCCCCAAGAAACATGACTTTAAAAGAGCTCACATTTATTAAAAACTCCTCTCTATGCTTTCCATATGAGAATGCAGGGTTTCCATATGATAATGAGAAAGAAAGTATAAGTACTAAACTCCCTCTTGTTCCAGTGAAGCCTTGAGTCTAGGTGGCAAGGTCATCTCCAGCCTGGGAGGAATTGTCCCACACCCTGAACTTTCAGGGCCTAAACAATATTCCCTTCCAGCACTGACATCACTACAGTCATATAAGAAAAGGGTCCACAGAGCTCCATCCTCCTCCACCAATGCGGGAGTCAGTGGCTCAGAACTGGACATAGTCATTTCCCTTCTTCTACAGTCTTTGGAGTGGGGAGATGAGAGGGTATTCATTCCCTTTCTTTGGTCACAGTCCCCGTGGCCATGGACCTTTGGTAAATGATAAAATGTTAGAAAAGTTACGTAGCAAAATGTTATTTTCCCATGAATTCAAAAAGATACATGCACCCCTATATTACTTCAGCATTATTTATAATAGCCAAGATTTGGAAGCCACTCAAATGTCCACAGATAGATGAATGAATAAAGAAAATGCTGAATATATATACAGTGGAATATTAGCCATAAAAAATGAGATTTTTGCCATTTGGGACAACACAGATGGACCTAGGAGGTATTACGCTAAGTGAACTAAGTTGGACTAAGAAAGACAAATGCCATATGACTGCACTTACTTGTGGACTCTAACAACAAAAGAAGCAGACAAGCAAAAGCAGAAATAAACCCGTAAGTACAGAGAACAAACTGATAGTTGCCAGAGAAGAGGGATGTGGGGGCATGGGCAGAATGGGGGAAGGGGACTTGGAGGTACAGTCTTCCAGTCATGGAATGAGAAAGTCATGGTGATGAAAAGTATAGCACAGGGAATATAGTCAATGGGATTGTAATAGTGTTGTACGGTGAGATGGTAGCCACACTTCATAGTAAAACATATTGCGCTGTCGGATCATTACGCTGCACACCTGAAACTAGTGTAACATTGCATGTCAACTGTACTTCAGTGACAACAACAACAAATGTCATTTTCCATGAAACAACCATGACTGCAATAATTTATACATGTCAGTAACATTAGTAATGAATTCAGTAGTTGTTCAACTGCATCACTGATACAGTAAGTTTATGGGGCTGGTCTAGGAATCTAACCTCCTTTTTAAAATGGTTTCAATGGAAACATGAGTTTTGAGTTTTAAAAATACGACTTCTAAAGAGTCTTGCTGAATTATCTGTTTGTTACTTTTATTGATGTTAGCTTGTTTTGTATTAGACTTACTATGGTAGTGCTCACAATGGTTCATTAAACAACTAACAGAAAAAAACTGCTGCCTTACACTTATTTTTTTTTCAAGGATCTCCACAAGACCTTTTAGTCCTCTGAATAAAAGTGTATGTCCAAGGACATATGCTTGCAACCAGGCTCACTCCCGCATACGAGTACTTTAGAGACGGTGAAAACAGCCTTGCCTCTCTCACTTTTAAACCCGTGAGACTTAAAGAAAAGAGAAAGCAAGGCATCAAGTTTGAGGTCTTTTATTCAACCCTATGACCTATGATAACATAAAGAAATCCATTTTCTGTTTAGTGAGACCTCATTTCCTAAAAGATAAACCTTCTGTATATTGAAATGTCCTCTATCCCCCCAGGGCATATGAACCCCAAACTCAAGAGTGTTATTGCTGTATATCCTTAGTATATGCTCTTTGGAACGTCTTTTAACATTTCTGTGCCTGCCTTTGCCCTTCTACAAATTAATCTTGTAATACCCATTTCGAAAGAGTGATAGGGAGCTTTTGACATGTGTAACAAGGACTTTGAGATCCTCAGATGAAAGAAGCCTCAGATGTACAAAAGCATTATCCTTGTTGGATGTGCATTTTCTCCTATGGTCTAACTGAGGGGAGGGATTAGGAGAGATTAATTGTGCATATGATCTGCCTAATCGGTTAAGAAGAGCGCAGAATGCTCATGACCTTCAGGAACACCAAATAAAACAATATGTGCCAAGGCAGTTTCCTGAGTGTAGTTTATTGTTTCAGCAGAGGTTAAGCTAGGGGAGAAATGGAAGTGCTTAAGTTTTGAGACAATACAATTGAGAAGGATCATAAAGGCAAAAGCCTTGGAAATGTGCACGCATATAATGTAAGTAAATACTACAACAACATTGAGCCTTAAGACAAAGATTTTTAAATGCCATTTGGCTCCTTATGTGAGCGTGTTTTGTGGTGTAAAGAAATACAGTAGTTCTGATGCATGGCCCAAAAGATGGGTTAAGGAGACGAGCCATTTGCTTTTATCTCCCCAATCCCCTACATTCTTGGGTTATACTAAGATTCAATAAGAGGAACTCGGTTCCTCTAGTCTGTTGAGAGGGAAGTATTTCACAAATAGAAAGAAGTTCCCTTGGAGAGAGACCATGATTATTGTTACAAAGGTCAATAAAGTTAGAAATTGTTAATCACAAAGACTTTAAATTGCACTGTGAGTCCTGCCCTTCAGCTTTACAAACTCTTTGTAAGTCCATCAACCAATCCTAAGGAGGAGAGTAATGTGCTTTCCTTGGCTTGGTGAATACTGCAGATGTAATTGCTTTCTCTCCCATCTAATAACCTTATTGTCCTTTAACTTTTAATCATGCTTTACCTATTCGTTCACACATGTGATTTTAAATTAGGTTATATTATGTCAACACTAGGTCAACAGGACACTAGGTTGGGAGTGGTAGATGAAGCCCTCTTTTTTCACTTCCTTTTGCACGTCCCAACTCATACCTGTACACTTTTTCTTACTTCTTGGTTTTTACTCCTTAAATACTTCAGGTTTTTGAGTCCCAAATATTGTCAAATCTTGCACTTAATGCTCACAATGGTGTGTGAATTTTTCCCTTTGATTTACTATGATTAGAATACCTTTTCCTCCATATATTATGTACAATGTGAAATGGTGATATACTGGATAAGGAAGAATGCCTTTGAGGTATTGCCTTGATGGCTCATGTTTTAAAAGATCTTGGTAAAAAGAAGTGGAAAAACAAGAAAATTACAACTAAAGGTGATAGGTATAGCATCTGTTTACATTTCATAGCAGGTGCCAGTATTGAGAATCTAAAACGCAGGTCTCTTCTTGTTTTACCCATGGATATATGATGGATATTTATACTCATATTCTATATGATACATATTGCTTACACCATTTGTTTTTACAGAAAAAGCACTGTGCTTTCATATATTAGCCACCTAACTAATATGATTCTCAGAGTATCAAGCAAACAAAAGTTGATTTTCTCCAGAGACATGCATAGATGTGATTCTTTCATGACACAATAATTACTGCTAAGAAGCTGTCATTTTAAGTAAATTACAGAATTTACTTTGTCCTTATATTTTGACAATATTCAAATATCCTCATCTTATAGGGTACCTATTCCTAAATATATTTTGCAACAGATGTATAAACCATATCCATGTCATATATTCTGTATGGTAAAAAAAAAGTGCATAAAGCTTTAGAGTTATAAAATGCTTTTATTTTTGTGTGTGTGCTTTTAAAGACTTTATTAGATAACACGGAATTGTTTCCAAAGTGGCTATAGATTTTTAGACATTTTTAAAATTTAAGTTTTCAATTAGCCAACACAAAATGCCTTTAAATATTTTGTATGATACTTCCAAGATATGGAAAGGCAGGAAGCACTGGCTTATAGACAGGTTCTGAGTTAATTCCATTCTCATTAGATACAGAAGCTGACTTTATGCCATGTGTTCAGATGCAAAGACTCCTGCTACTATATCATGTTGTTTCTCAATTGTGGGGCTAACAATGCAATGGAATTTGATGGAAAAATGGATATTAAATAGAGACAATTAACTAGGGTCTTTGGAGGCTCCAAATTGTTCTTGTGTAGAGAGTTAGGGATTGTCACTGTTCCTGAAGCTAAAGAGAGCCAAGATCAAATCCCTCTCCTCCCCCTAAATTAGCAATTTTATAGAGACCTAGACATGTGGTGATGACCTAAAGAGATAATGGCAATGGAAACATGTTTGTAAGTGTTCACCTATAAATAAAAATATGGGGTCATTATCATAATTATGATATTAACAATATTATAAAATGGATATAACCATATTAACGGACTCTGTGGGGTGCTGTAAGGATTAACACAGATAAGATTCCTCACATTCTTATCACACTCCCTCTCAGTAAACTCTGAATACTATTATATTTCATCATCATTACCATCAGCAGCATCACCAGCATCCTCATTGTTTTACTGGAGGATTTCAAGATTTTCAAGTGTAAGGACTGAGACATCATACATTATTTTTAAAAGTTTATTTTGGATCAGAAGTACACATTTAGGAGTAAAAGAAATTGTGATGCCATATTATCAAGTAAGCTCAAAAATGCAAAAACCAGGGTCTGAGAGAACAAAGAGATAGGGAATGAAAGTAAAGAAATAAGGACTGGCAGATAGTCCAGGGGGTCTAACTTGATTTGATTCACGGATTAATTCCAGCTTGTCTAGCTAGCAAAAACCCTTGTCGAGTGCTGCTATATTTGTCAGCATAAAGGCAGAATGATGGGGAATTCTGTACTTTCCCCAGATTAGGCATTTTAGCTCATCCTTGTCTAACTTTCAATCTCCGTGTATACTAGAAACAGAAGAGCTTTCTCATACAGCTTTTTGTCATGGCATCTCCCTCACACCCATGTGTGTACCAGGAAAACCATGAAGAGGAGATTGCCCCTTCCTCCAGGAAGGCCTCTACCTGGGCCCTCCACTAGTATTCTATTCAGTTTTAGCTGGTTGTCATTACTATGGTGGCCTGCCAGCCTGAAAACATCTTCTCTTCTCTAGGCCTGCCAGTCCTGCTATTAATGTTTAATTGTTTTTTTTAATTTATTTGACAGAGAGAGAGGTCACAAGCAGGCAGAGAGGCAGGCAGAGAGAGAGGGAGAAACAGGCTCCCCACTGAGCAGAGAGCCCAATGCGGGGCTCAATCCCAGGACCCTGAGATCATGACCTGAGCTGAAGGCAGAGGCTTAAACCACTGAGCCACCCAGGCGCCCCTATTAATGTTTAATTTATCTCTGTTAAGTGCTGCCCTCTCCTCACTATCTTCATTAGAAAGTAAATTATACTGAAGTAAATATCACATTAAATAAGTGAGAATATATTTATCAGATCAATTTCCCTTTACAAGAGAAAACAGACAAGACAGAATGCTTGGGGCTTAGGATGGAAAGAAGTCACTGAATGGAGGTCAAGGGTTTAAAAAGAGGGTTTACTTAACCTTGATGCCAGATCTAAGGTAATGAAAAAAGTTGGCACCGTCATCTTAAGACACTATGTCTGCTGTTCAGTTTTTGTTTTTTACACCTCTGGGCACCATGGCCTGATTTCATTCCCTAATGCTACAGATCCATTTCAGAGTCCAATGAATAAATGTCACACTCTTTGCTTTCTGGTTATGGAACTGACTTCAGTGCCCTCCAAAGATACAACAATCAGCTAGCTCCCAGCATTTATAGGAATGAAGTATGTATTAACGAATATTAAATAATAAGATAAATTGGCAAGTCCTGCGTCGTTTTGATTCATGCAAGCTATAATATTTTTATATATCCATGTATATGTTTATATTTTAAGGTACATGAATCAGAATGCATAAGAACGCTTGTAATTTATCTTGATTCTTAATATTTATTAATGTATAATACTAATAAATTTTAGGGCATACACTTGTAAATTTTTAATATATATTTGTACTGAGGGTAAGTAAAGTGAGTAAATATTAGAAATAAAAAGAGCAAAATGATAAATGCAACTCCTTGTACACACCAGCTAAAGTTTGTTTTCTGAATGTAACAACCTTGCAGTGTCAGAGTGGTTTTTAAACCCTTTTGTTTTTCCATTCTTTTCCTGTTTTTCTGTTGAAGTCACCGCAGAAACAGTGATTTTTCCATCAAAGGGGCAGAGACTAAGGGTGAATTAATCTAGTCCTTGAAATTGTTGAAGCAGCTCTCTGTAGTTTTGCAGTTTAGTTCTTGTAAAAAGGCAAATCACGTGGTGATCAAAGGCCCAGTGTCCTATTTCTGTGTTTTTTCCTCCTCCTCCAAATTCTCCCTCTAATGGTACTCTCACGGAACCCAAGTCTTACAAAGAGTTGAAGAAATTATTGCCATGGTAGGGCAGGTGACAGAGAGAGGGATGAAGGGCATTTAAATTTTATTCAGGGACAAAGAGATGGGAAGACTTTGGTTCTTTGACAGCAGACTCTTTATTCCCTAAATTATGAATTATTTTATGAGTGATCGAGAATTAGTCTTTTATGGATATAGAAGATATCCAAATCATGTATAGATTTGTAAATTTTAGCTCTAATCTCTTTGCATAGGAAGACCACTCACAACTGGGTTGTGAGTATGTGTTTGGAAGAATATGGTCCTCTGAGGCAGGAGACTAAATGGTTTGAGATGCCTTATCAAGGCACCGGTGTGACTTGGTGCTCTCCATCTTTGCATGGTAAGCAAAACTTGGTGAGTCAAACCCTACAGCAAAACTTAACTGCATGTAAGAACAACTGAAGTGTTTTAATACTGGTTTCTACTATTCTTATCAGAGATAAGAAAATAGACATTTTAAGGAGGGTAGGTGATTTGAGTGAAGATGTGAACTCAAGTACATTAATTTCCAGATCTGCTTTTTGGTTTGTGGGGGGAGTGCATGATGAATGAGTAGATGTCTGACATGATGTCAAGCTCTGGCTTGAAATAAACATTGTAATTATAAGATATATTTTAAAAAGATTATACTATATGGGTTCAAATTTGAAAATCACATAAGTGTGTGGAATATGTTTCTTTATATCTATATTAACATATATAAACATTATATTGATAGTTTCATGCTAAATAAAGGGACATATCAAACATAACTATATCACACATATATACAACTCAGTATTCATTATATTTACTATACCTGAGACATGGAACTGCGGACATTCAAATACAGCACCAATGCTCATGTGGGCAATAATGACAACAAACATAACATCAACAACAATATGTACACCTCATTCTAGATACCAAAACACTTCCACGAGCATTGCTTGTTACTTGCAAACCTGATGGCAACTAAGTAGAAGGTCATTATCTTTCCTTTTTTACATGTATGGAAACAGATTCTCAACAAAAGCCACATGCAAGTAAGCCAAGAACTCATTAATACCCAAGATTTTAAAATATTTATTTATTATTACTAGATAACTCATCCTTTCTTATGTTGATCAAGAGGAAAGAATAATACATGGAAAAGTAAACCACATTTAGGAGATCCATTTATCTTTCTAAACTAATTCAGTAAGCTCTTTTTTAAGACTCTTACTTTGAATGATTAATTGACACCAAATTCTTTACCCCCAAATGATAAATTATTCTATAAGACTGATGGAGGACAACACTTTCTTTGATGGATACCTATGATGCCCAACCCGTGTGAACATTTGTAAATTTTAGTTCTGATCTCTTCTTTATAGGAAGAACTGTAATTTGAGAAAGGGTATAATTTTTTTGTAAGCAAATGTATGGTTTCCTTTGGTAATGTATTTTTAAAAGCCAGAGATTATCTCTTGCATTTATAGATATTGGCCAGAACACACACCCACACACACCCACACACAAAGTATATAACCATACATTTGTGTATACATATACACACCATATTGAAATGCATGCTGGAGCTCATAATTCTTATAACTCTTAAAGAACTACCTTCTCATTCGTTTGCTGACTAGAATCCTCTAGAGGGTGACAAAAGAGTTGCTGTGTAGTTATCCTCAATTCGAACATATGGCTTGGCATTGCTTACAGTGACCTTGTGTTAGCTCTTAACCAGCTTTGCCTGGCCAGCCAGCCAGTCATTCTTGACTTCACTATGGTCATAAGGGTCTAATGCCTCCTTAATGATAACCTTCTCTCATTCCTGGCATGTTAATGGCCTCATCTCAGGAGACAGCTTCACATCTTGGCTGAGACACAAGCTCCCTTAGCTTAAAAGATTAATCAGAAGCCTGTGGCTAATAATAGACTGCCCATCCCACTCCCATTTTGTGTCTGACAACTAGAACAGGTTGATAAGTGTTATTATTGAGTCATACACTTGGAATCATCCTCAAAAGGTCATATAGTCAACCCCCCCCCCCCCGAATAACTGCATGGAAGCCATCCCAATAACTGACCATTCACTCATAGTTGATTTTAAAAGCCTCTGTGTCCCAGCTAGTCACCCCTGGTTTCCTTTTGCCAGAAGTCAGAGAAGAAAGCAGAAACAGGGTTATAGACATATAAATAATGGTGGTGCCCAGGTGTTTCTTTTCTTCTTTTCAGGCATTGTAATAGCAAAATGGGTACCTATTGCCCCTGATCGCAGAAGGCATATGGTAAATATCACTCCTCTGGGAACAGAATTATGAGTTTTGAGAGCTGGTGAGGGCAATATTACCAGGTATCTTTCCTTCAATTAATGATGAAAAAAGTGAGATGGAAAGAGCACCTTGGTCTCAAAGATAGGGAATTTTAACCTATAATTCTGAAGTTTCACAGAAAAAAAAATCTACATATAAGAATAAATAGGTATTGAAAATTAAGGGCTTCTTAATTTTTTTAGAGATTTTATTTATTTATTTGTCAGAGAGAAAGACAGCATAAGCAGAGAGAGCAACAGGCAGAGGAAGCAGCAGGCTCTCCACTGAGCAGAGAGCCCAATGCAGGGCTTGATCCCAGGACCCTGGGATGACGACCTGTGCCAAAGGCAGATGCCTACCAACTAAGCCACCCAGGAATCCCAAGGCTTCTTAATTACTTTTTAAAAAAAATTTTTCCCCAAGGCTTCTTAATTTTAAACAGAAATGGAAGTAAGTGACAAAATGTGTTGAGCCATAATTTTATCAAAGATGAAAATCAGGGTGGGCTTAGCTTGAGCGATGTCAACTTCTCTACTATAACATACACCTACCCGAGAAACAATGATAGACAACCAGTTTCATATATGTAATAAAAATTTTGTCTTTCACCATCCATGGCTGTTCATGTACATTTACTACATCCTCATTTGGAGTATGAGAATAGTGTTAGTGGTGAGATGGGGTGGGAGTCATTTCTATTAAGTACAAATAGTAGGAAGGCGACAAGAAAGCACTAGCGGGTTATGAATATAAACAAAATTTCTAGTTAAAAAGATCCATCCTCTTTCTCAAAGGTTTCCACTGAGGACAGAGTAAATTAGACCAGGACAGAAATTCTTGGATTAATTAAAAATATATAACCTTCTTCGATTTTGAGTGGCAATGAGATTGCTGATCTGAGTCACTCATCAAATGTCAGAGTTTAACACCTGCCCTGGCACTTGCTCTCTCTTGTAAACAGTTAATGCCCCTGAATCTCCCTGAAGTCAGCCTAAAAGCAATAAAATGAAACAACTCAGAGAATTGAATTCACTTTAAAATATTATAATATTTGTAGTTAACAGCAATATTTGTTATAACCAGGTGGAAATGTGTTCCCCCAAATTCATTTATTTTGAGGTTCTCTTAGCACCTCAGCATGGATCTTATTTTGAATAGGGTCTTTGCAGAATAAATCAAGTTAAAATGAGGTCCTTAGGTAGGCCCTAATCCAACATGACTGGCACCCTGATACAAAGGGAAATATGGACACGGAGACAATGTGAAGAGACATAAGGAGAAGATAGCCGTATACAGGCCAAGAAGAAAGGTCACAGGCTTCAAAAGGATCCTGTCTGACATCTTATTTTGGATTTCCAGTGAGACAGTAAATATCCATTATTTAAGTCACTCAGCTTATGCAAATCTGTTATGGTAGCCCTAGCAAGCTAATACAACATGCTTATTATATTTGAAAAATATTCAGAGCGAGTAAATATCAGTGTCGATGCAAGCCCAGAAGGATTTTCTTTTTTCCATTCTTAGTAATGTTACTAGGTTCTATGTCTCCCTAAGAAGGGGGAACATTGAAGCAGAAGATCTGAATGACTTTCTTATGCATCTTGTTAGTGTACAAGGGCTCTCTGAGAGAGTGAGGTGAGGAAATGGGAAGAAGCCCAGAAGCAGTAAAACCTCATCCACAGCCTGATCACTTGGGGCTCTCCAGAGTTTAAAATAAGCTTCATGGTGTGGGGCACCTGGGTGCCTCAGTGGATTAAGCCTCTGCCTTAGGCTCGGGCCATGATCCCAGGGTCCTGGGATCGAGCCCCACATCGGGCTCTCTGCTCCGCAGGGAGCCTGCTTCCTCCTCTCTCTCTCTCTGCCTGCCTCTCTGCCTACTTGTGATCTCTGTCTGTCAAAATAAATAAATAAATAAATAAATATAATCTTTAAAAAAGAAAAATAAACCTCATGGTGTATCCTGAGTGAAGGCAGGGAAGCTGACCTTCTATAACCCAGTAGGAGTCAGCCATTAGCTAAGGCTTAGGATATGGGGACACTTCCTATGTTCAGTAAAGTGGCTCCCTCACACCCAAAGGGAGCCTTGCAAGTAGCATCAGTGGCGTAAGCCATTGGAAACTAAGCAATGAGAGAGGGGAGCTAAAGGCTCACAGAAATGGAAAAAGTGATCCAGGTGGATCTTGGTGAGATGACAGTAGCTGAAATAGATACCACAACCAGAATAGGTTATATTTTTGAGGATCTCTCTAACCATTTCTTGCAGAGAAAAATAGTAACTATTAAGGACTATTACATGGGAGTCTTTTGAGACTTCGGTTCAGTTATTCCACAGGAACTGCGTGTTTCACCTAATAATTCTATTCTTTTTTGGTTTTGCTTTTATTAATTATGCTTACAGAGGAGTAAATAAAATATACGTGTGCCATTTTAAAGAAAATCAGAGAATATCCTTGTGCACTTACAACTCATTTAGAAATAGAATATTATGAGTAGCTTAATTTCTACTCATAACCTTCTCTGATTATACCCTTCTCGTTCCTCAGGAGGGAACATGCTGGGCTGACTTTTTGTTGATAAGTCTATCCTTCTCTTTATTCTTCTCTTCACTGTTTTCATTTTTGTTTATATCCCGAAATGATGTATTGTTCCATTTAACCTCTTTTTGAACTTAACATCACTTTAATTATATAATATATAGTCATGCAGAACATGCTTCTTTGTTCAATATTGTGTTTTTTAGATTCAGTTATGTTGATGACTGAAAATATATTTTCTTATACAGTTGATGTGCATATGAATTGTTTCCAGCTTTGCCATTATTAAAAAGGTTACTGTTCTGAATATTCCTGCACCTTTCCCTCGTCAGCCTTATGCGAGCCAGTATCTAGGGAAACATCTAGATATTGATGATGAGTCCATCAACTCAACTTCAAATACTTGATATGGTGAGACTTCTTCTAACCATTCTGGTGGGTTTACATATACATTTCCTTGATACTGATTAAATGAAGCATATTTATATATATATATTTTTGGCTTTTTAGTTTTCTTCTATGAAGTGCTTGTCCAAGACTCAATGACAATTTCCATGTGGTTGTTTTCTAGGAGTTCTTCATATATTTCAGTAGTCGTATGTGGTCAGTTTTGTGTATTACAAATATCTTCTCCCAGTTAGAAGCCTATTTATTTACTTCTTTATGGTGTTTTTGCTATTTTCAAATGAAAGTTATTTACTGTAATATAGCTAACTTTCTTTTCCTTGATGGCATCTTTTTGGGTCTAAGAAAATTTCTTTCTTTCTTTCTTTCTTTTGACAAGCTCAGAGAGGTAGTCTCTATATTATCTTTTAAGAATGGTATGATTTTGTCTTTCACATTGAGCTCTTCAACTGACCTGTAAATGGTTTTTTTAAATGATTCCTTATTTCCTTAAATAGTTAAGGAAGACCTGATGGCTTTCAAACTTAAATTATATCATACACCAAGATCACCATTACTACACATAGTCCCACAAAATGAAGCTATGTTTTAAAATACCTGATCCTTCCACAATGATGAATTATACCTCTGTTATCTCTACTGCAATCCAGTTTCTCTGCTTTCCTTAAAAGAAGAACAGAGCTGCCAATGCTTGTCTGTACTTTCTGCACTTAGTAACTCAGACAGTTGGTTAATTATTCTCTCTCTTATCCAGAGAGCATTTATGGAGGCTTTTCTCTAGTTGTGTTCTTGCAAAAAAAAAGCAAACTGAGGTTTCTATAAGGTGAAGGAGAATTAGAAGTGAAGAAAATCATTAAGAGCAATGAAAAATCTAATATATATTTTCACAGAGATGAATGACTTTCAGATGGCATTTGACTTCTCTTTTCTAAACACACACACACACACAACGAACAAAGGAGGACAGTGTACTTTTATGTTGTGTGTATCTCTAGGAGTCCAAAGGATGTGGGCAAAGTAGTGGGAAAGTATTATTTTCCCTCCATTCTGAACTCATATTTAGCAATTATCATACACAGTAGCCAACTATACTATTGCTTATTTTTCTGTAAACTAGTAGAATTGATAGAATGAATAGTTCCCAGTTGTTACTGCTTGACCCCAAGGCATTAATCAGTAATGTAAATGAGAAATAAGGTCACTGAGTTTATTTTTAGAGACAAACAATGCCAACTCTTTGTACCTCAAAACATGAAATGAAGGATAATAAATGGGCAAAGAAACAATTGGAAGAATGAATACTACATAGTTATATAAAAGTAGGTGAACATTTTATGAACTAAAATGATTCTATGAAAAAGATGATTTACCTGCTACAAATGTTACTACTACTATTAAATATTTAAGTGATAGAACTTTGCTTTTCAAAGCTCTTGTTACGGTAATTTTTTACCATTTTTTTAAAATGTAATTTATGGAGCCTTGGTATTTTAAAACAGAAGTTTCATTTGATCCTGGGGAACAGAACTAAAACAGAACTAAAATATTCCACAGAAAGATAGAAAAGAGAATATCTTAACCCAATGCCTCTTCATTTCTTTTTGTTTCTTTAGATTCCAGAGTATTGAAATGCTTATCATTATTATTATTACTTGTTTCATCTACTGTATGCTTATCAAAGTAAGTTTCTCTGTCACAGCTGGAACAATCAAGATTTCTTTTGTTGCTTATAATAAATAAATACTCAATTGTGAGAATGTCCTCAGGGAAAGTTCATTAGAAACGAAATGAAAATGCTGAGAAATAAATGGTTATTGTGATTGCACTTGTTTTGAAATAATATGCAAAAATGTAATTTGCCTCCGTAATGTCTGGAATGCAAGGAAAAAATTTAAGATGGAGAAATGGAAAAGACGATGCATTTATTATGTTATTTCAATTATCATTTTACTTCTGAGGGTGGGAGAGCTTAGATTGAAAACACTACTTTGGAGTAAAATGTGAACATAGCTAACAGGGGATAAAGGGCAAAGTACACAAATGGGAATATTAAGTGATAAATAGATAAAATTGAGCACATCTCTAGCATTGCTTGACAGATGCTTTTTTAAAAATTTAATGCCTAGCATTTGGATTTTTCCTTTTGTTTTGTTTAAGGTCTCTATTGGCAGCCTTATTCTGCAGTTTCCCAGGTTATTTTGCCTTCTCCTTGTTTTGGCTCAATGACAAGTAACAATTAACCAGTCAGGGAACATTGTAATAGAAATGTGAATGGCTTGAGGTAAGTGCCTGATATCAGAAAACAATTCTCCAGGTAAACAATACCTTTCAGGGATTCAGGATAGTGAAATGAAAATTAACTTCACTTTTCTTCAGATTTAATTCTCCTTACTTGTCCTCATTCCTCAAGTTATTTTGTTTTTTATGTCTCCAATGTGGATTTGCATGGTAGTTTTGTTTTTCTCAAATGGTAAGGGAAGGTAGAATTAAACAAAGAAAACAATTAAGACAAATAGATGGTGGGAGCCAGTGTGCTGGAGAGTGGAGGAACAGGAAAGAGATGGCAAAGAGAAGGCAAGGAGAATCATGGACTTCGGAAGGCAACAGAGCCACTAAAGGACAGCTAAAGGATACAAGAGGAATTGAATTCAAGGTCAGTGCTGCTGTCCCTGTCCGCAGCTCCTTTGATTCTTTTGTTGTTTGCATTTTACCAGCACAGTCAGCTACCTCATGCAATTGCTCAAATCTAACTCTTACTCATCCTCACCAGACAGCCAGTGGAGTGTAATACATGCAAGCAGAGAGCAATCACTGACAGGATGATAATAAATTTGAAAAACTTACACACATACCTCAGGGAGAGGGAATTAAGGAAATAGGTGAATATCTAGTGACTCTGGGGAAAATTTTGACCAGTAGTTTGCAAACTTAAAAAAAAAAATTCCTACATACAGTCTTTAAAATGTCTGAGGAACCACTCACGATCCGGGGAAGGAGGTGATGCACTTAGATGAAGATGATAGGGACCGAAGAGACAGAGAGAAAAGAGAGCAAATGCATGGCTGAGGCATGTCTCCTGTATGTAAACACGGCACCAAACGTACATTCTCTGGTCCCCCAGAAATTATAATTTGTACTACAGTTTACCTGACTAATAATGAAAAGATGCACAACTTTAACTGGCAAAAGTGGATGAGAGAAACTACAAGGAGATGGGAAAAAGATAACAGAAATGATTCTTAAATGGCTAGAGAAGGGAGAGTAGATAAAACTTGTTCTAGGGGTAATGAAGGAATGAGATAATGGGAAAGTGAAAAAAAAAATGTAATGCACATTGTTCTGGAAATAATACAAGCCAGATACTTGGATAAGAAAAGTTACTGATTTAAACCTTGCAAATGAGGGACAGGATTAGAACATTCTTATCCATGGAGGGGAGATGTGAGAAATTATCAGCAAAAAAGGTGAAAACTGCTGGTGGAGATCAACTATAGAATTTTAAATAACCAATAAATGACTTTAATTAGAAATGATCTCAATGAACTAGTTTGCATCATAAAATCTGACACATAATTGATGCTCAACAAAGGAGTGATGAAATCTGTGAATAAATAAATGAATAAAAAACAAGTAAATGAACATAGTACATTAAAGGAAAATTAGCCCAGTGACAATATGGAAGCAGAGAAGTGGCCTGGAGACAAGGAGCCTTATTATAAGAGGCCATTTCAGAAAATGAGATGAGACAGAACTGTAGAGACAAGGGAAGAAGAAAGTGAGCCGGAATTCAAGGGACAAAAGGTACTGCTCCCTAGGGAGTGCTGTAAAAGCCTGACTAGTTGGAGAAAGAGCTCCTTTAAAAGGAATTGTGGTAAGTTTGATACCAGAGACATTAATGTTTACTGACACTGAAAAGGGGTAGGTGGTTGTTTGAGATACGAGACTAAACCTCGGTCCAAAGTCTAACCTGGAGATCTCTCCATAAAAGTCAAACATACAGGTTGACTATGACCATAAGAACAGATGATGTCTGACTAAAAAGGGAGAAGACAGAGAGAACAGAGACGTGGAAATATACTCGTGAGTATACACTGATATGCCTGATCTCAAAGATGAGACCAAAGTCAACCCTCTGTAGACAGTGCAGAACAGGCTGGCGAGGATTTGCTGTTCACTGTATGTGAGCAGAGAGGTGTCTTAAGATGAGACAATCTCAAATAGGTTACTGATTGCTTAAGCACCAGGCCTACTGCTTGCATTTGAGTTAATTTAGGGTAGCAAAGTCAGTTATTCATTTTACATTATTGACAGGACTCCTCATACAACTACGAGCATTCTCTCTGGGATTTCTTGGTGAGGCCCGTCTCTCTTCATTTAAGCGGACTTACCTTTGTTGTGTGTTCCTGGTTTCAGCTCTCTTTCCTCACATTTCTAACGCAAACCAACTCCTTTTTCGTAAGCATAGATGCAACTAGAAGGACGTTTTATTTTTTGGAAATAACTTTTTAAAAAGCTCAAGTGACTACAGTTATTTTTTTTTATGGTAGCCTTTACTATATAAAATTCTTTAAACTTAAATTTATATTGCAAATCAGTATCAGTGATGAAATGAAATATTTACAAAGAAGTCATGACACTATTGTTTTTCTAATCCAAGGTCATGTTGGGGTAGGGATAGTGATAACAGAAGGTGTAGGGTAAAACAAGAGCTTGATAATACTTCAGATCAGGGAAACATAACAACAAAAAAGGAAGAGATAATATTTAAATTGGAAGTGAGTGATCACAAAATTTAGGAATCAGAAATAGTGTTGCCAAGTATTTTTGAAGTCTTACTTTTCCTTATTAATTTCCCTTCGAAATTTTCTCTGCCTTGTGCGTCATTACTGAATAAAATGTTTTAGGTGGCACTCCACTTTTGTCATTTAATCAAGTGTGCCAATTAAATAGAGCCCTCTGTTAATTATTAGGAGAGCTACACAGAAAAAAAAAAATGCCTGGAGGTTTTGAATTGTTTGTTTCCTTTTTTTCTGTGTTATATTTAGCTGTCTGGACTAAGTATATTTAAGTTGGAGCTTATTATTATAAGTCAGAAAGTCACCACGAACTAATTATTTTCAGTTCATTTATGTGATTAACGTTAAAAACTTGGAAACTTGTACATACCTTAAGCTGGCTCCAATTAATCAATGTGGAGAAAAAAATTCAAGGTGCCCCCAGCCCTACTTCCAAAGCAGTGAAGTGCTACTGGATTTCAAACACGTTATTAGTTATTCTGGCTCAAATGAGCACACGGACACTACAGACTCCCCTCATCCCTCTCCCTGACTCACTGTGGAATGCAGAGGGGCTCTGAATGTAGATTATAGATATTTTTAGTAGATTCTTCTCAGATGTAAGACAACAATAGCAATCCTTTGCCACGAGGTCTCCATATTCAGGAAGACACATTTCTTCAACCACAGGATCCGAAGGCATTGACTTCATTACTGTTACTAAAGTCTGGCTTGGGCCAAGACCTTCAAAATTCTTACCCTTCGACAGCTGTTTGGTGGTTTATTTAGGACTTCGATGGGCCGTCTCAGCACAGCTCCTCCTGGACAAGTGTCAGCATCTCCTCCAAATCTCTGTCATCCTTTGCCTTAATTGGCTCCATTAACAGGTGTTCTCAGGCCAAAAGATGAGGATTCAACTGATTCATCACTTCCTGAGGACTAATGTCAAAGATAGCATTTGGAACACACTGGGGGTGAGGCAGAAACTGGGAAATATGAAAAGATCTCACAGTCCATTTGGCTTTAGTTGGTAAACTATAGCAAAAGGATGGCTTGATTTGAATTTGAACTCTAGCCTTGACCTTAATGCCAATACAGGCACAAGATCTCCATTTCTTATAATTTCCTGTGTTCTATTTGGAAAGATGCCAACGAATATATTAATGTTACTACTAACTTCTAAAATATTTTTTATGCTTTCTTCATATCAAACATTATTTACTTGCTTTTCATAGTATATTACTAACCATATTTAGTGTTGAATAAACTGAAGATCAAAAATATTGTCATGCCAAAAATTTTATAGACCAGAAAGTGGACTAGTTGTTGCTTGAGTCTGGAGTGGGGATGGTAATTACCTATAAATAGGCATGAGGATTAATACTGGGGGAGGAAATTATGCTAAAGCTGATCCATAATGATACTACTTGTATATTTACCCAAATTATTGAACTATACACTTGAATAGTGTAAATTTTATGATGTTTAAAATATGCCTTAATAAAGAGGCTTAAGGGAAAAAATATTTTGGGGGCAGCTGGGTGGCTCAGTTGGTTAAGCGTCTGACTCTTGGTTTAGGGTCAGGTCTTGATCTCAGTGTTGGGAGATCGAGCCCCACGTGCTCTGAGAGCAGAGTCTGCTTAAGATTATCTCTCTTCCTCTCCCTCTGTCCTTCCCCACCTCAAGGAAAGAAATAAATTGTAGAAAAGAAAAAAATTTACCAAAATCACATCATTCTACTCTAACTCCACATGCTTGCATATGTACCCCAATGCAACAAACTCTGGGAACCCGCTGAAGACCCGGCTCCCCTCTAGTTTGCTGGAGAATGTTGGGCAATTTATGGAAGTTTTCTGGGAAGAAGTTTCTTCAACTATAAAGTGAGATCTCTGGACTAGTTACATGTCTTGAAGATCTTGATTTAATTCCAAGAGTATCTAACTGAGCAAGCTGTCCATGAATTGATATACAATCGTATTATATGACTTTAAAAAATTAATTGTGGAAGGACATTTGATGAAGACTATTTCACAGAGAATATTAAATGGAAAATGCTGGTGTTGAAGGCAGAACTAAGATTCTGCTGTCCTTCTTGCTTCAATTCTAAAATTAAAAAGGTCCACGAATTCTTGCAACTATTTAACTTCATGTAACAACAACATCAAGTGTTGTTTTTTTATTTGGTTTTCTTTGTAGTTTCACTAGTTGACTTAGTATTTACAAATGGTCTGGGAATGCAGTTAGATTTCTAGAATTTCTATAAAGCACACTGATCTACAACTGCATGGCAGTATGAGAATGGTTTTTAAATCCACTCTAAGTTATATACATTCTCTTTAACAGAACTCCATATTAAATTGAATAAAGATACAGGAGAAATATAAAAAGGATAATACATTTTCCTCAATCAAAACTATATTTAAATTGAGTCATTTTTATATATTTACTTCCGGTATCACACACTTTCTCCTCCATTTTAAAATAAGATTTAATTGAGGTAAATTCAATTTTTATCTCATGTTTCCATTTCAAAATATGCCCCTTTCCTAAAGTGAGGCACATCCACATTCTGACTGCATATGAAATATTATGGTTTTCATAGGAGAAGGTATGCAGCAAATTCCCTTACATAAGGGAAGGAAGGAGGAACACTCTGAACCTCAGTGAAAGCAGCAAGAAGATCATGAATAAATCTTTGTGATGCCAAATATTTGGAATGAAAATGAACATCTCAGACACAGGATTATTTGTACTGTATCTCTAGAATTTTAGCCATAGAAACATAAGTAACAGGACGATAAAAAACTGTTCAAATTTCATTCAGTTTTAGTTTACAGACTACTCTGAGAACAGGTCTCAGATGTAGAAGAACAGCCAGATTGTAAACTCTTGTGTAAAACATTCCCCTATGTGATATATATAAAGGATCCATTTCTTAAACACAGTTACATATATCTCTAATTATTACTTCTGTTATCTGGGTTAGCCACATGAGTTATTCATATCACCATAAAGTCCAAAATATTTTATGGTTATTTTGTTCAGTCTCCCACCAAAATAAAGATTTTTAATTGTAGAAATGGATACTTAGATCCTCTTTAAATACCTTCAGGGAGAATGAACTCACCAAGTGTGAGGAGGTCAAGCACATTTTTGATTTCTTTATTTTTTAGAAGAATTGTTCCATCAAAAATGATATTTATTTTGTTGGGGCACCTGGGTGGCTCAGTTGATTAAAGTTCAACTCTTGATTTTGACTCAGGCCATGATCTCAGGGTCAAGGGATTGAACCCCACTACAGGCTCTGCACTCAATATAGAGTCTGCTTGTCCCTCTCTCTCTGCTTCTCCCCTTGATTTCTCTCTCTCTCTTTCTCTCTCAAATAAATAAATAAATAAATAAAATCTTTTTAAAAATGTCTATTTTGTTAAAAAAATATGGTTTATTACTAATAGTTATGGGCAAACAGAACAACTCTACTCATTTTTCTCAAAGTGGCAGATTTCAGAATACCTGAAGACAGTTGCTCTTTTCCAGGCTACAAATTTCTAGAATAATCAAGCCTTCTTACATGTTATCTTTTCTAATCATAGAATTGTTATGAAAACTATGTTTGATGAATGTGTGTTTAAGAGTAATGGCGATTGTATGGTTGTGTGTTTATAGGCAAAGAAACCAAAAAATCTTAATTTGACATTGTATCTATTATAGTCTGACCCAAAAGCTGCCTACTAAACTCCAGAAGTGTAGAGAGAGTAGAAGGGATATTTACAAATATGTGGAGGGGAAATGTGAAACAACCAGGAAACACTGAAGCAGGGTTACCATCCCTAAGCCTCAAGGGGCAAAATTAGGGAACAATAACTAGAGAGTAGCTGTAGGAAAAATCCTTCTCAAAAAGAACTGCCTCTTTCAAAAGACAGACACAGCCAGACTTCAACCCTGCAGGAAAAGACATGTCAAATAAAGTCCCGGATTCACTCTGCTCTTGATCTACCATTGGCCTCCCATCAGCCAGACTCAACCAGGGACCTAAAGACAAGAGAGCCCATTAAGGTCAGCCTCCAGCAATTCAAAACAGGGCAGAGACTGAGGAGATCTCAAAAAAAAAAAAAAAAAAAAAAAAAAAAAGAAAAAGAAAGAAAGAAAGAAAAGAAAAATATCTAGCACAACTATTTAGATTTTCTATTAATTCATTGATTTTCTTTTTATCTTACAACATTTTTCACACATTGCTTTACAAAAAAATGCTTTTTCATACCAATACAAAACTTATTCTATCACTTTAAGATTAAAGTCCTCAATGGAACTCTTTCATATGATCACAGCCATAAGAAACCCTAATGATCTAAAATATGGATAGAAATTTAAATTTCTCAAATACCTTTTATAACTTCATCACAAGGAGATATAATAATTTGATGAATAGGGATGGAAAGTATCATGATCTTCATTTAGAAAGGAGAAGAATAAAATCAAGGTAGTTAAGTGACTTGTCTGAGTTGAAAGCAATGACAAGAATATAGCTCCGTTTTTCTTTGTCCGCTTTCTTAAATGCTCCTACAGAAAACTTGGAACAAGGCTGTAAAGGCCTTTATATGCATACTCAGAGAGGTATCATTTGGACAACAGGAATTTAATCTACGTTACTTTATCTCATAAACTCACGTTTTTATTCATTCATCAAAAGTGGGTTGCTTACAAGAAGGTATACATGCAAGGCCACAAGCAGGCTACTATGATAGAAACAAGAGAAAACAACAGAGAATGTTTGAGTGCTTGCATTTTACCCATCTTACCTCTTCACATCAGGTCACAAAACATGCTATTTACTGTCAGTGAATATGCGATATAATGAGAAGCACAAAGTGACTTACTAGAAAGGAGAGATGGGGCCAAGAAGCTCCTTGCCAATTGTGCCATAAGGGACAAGTGATCTGAACCTTGAAGAAAAATGAAACACACATAGAAGGTGAGGTTACATGTAAAGGGAATTTTATGTGCCAAATCACAGAGGTCAGAAATCTTACAGAAACAAGTAGAAATTGATTTTGGAGGAACAAGTATTGAGGGAAATTCCTGAAATAAAGATAGAATGTCATGCAGAGGCTAGGCTATGGAGGGTCATAATGTTGGCCAGAATATTTTGGCCTTTATTTTGTGGATAAAGTCACTGAAGGCTTTTGACCATAGGTGTGATATGGTCACAGCCAACGTCAAAGTCTTTTACCCAGAAATAGACAGAAATGGGTGGCTCCTTTGAGCAGCTATACTTGGAAATTCTCCTCAGTCTTTCCTCTGTTGTGTTTTTTTTTTAACTTTATTTTATTTTTTTTAATTGACAAGAATCTCACCGAGCCTTGGGTTTTGCTCACTAGACATGTGACAGTGATGTGTCTCACATTTCCACATGTGCTAATCTCCAGATCTAGTCAACCATCTAATCAACATCCACTCTAGTTTTTCAAACTAATTTCAGATCAGTATGTCCAAATAAATTCATACATACATAATGAAATATGGCCCCCTTTTAGATAAGCACATTTTCTATCATCTATTCATCATCTCTATCAACCAAAGATCATAAGCCAGAAAACAAGAGTTCTTCTAGATACTTTCCCTGTGTTGCCAGTTACATACAACCCATCACCAAATTTGCTTCAAGTAATGGTTTTCGTATTAGTCTCTACTCTTTACCATCTCCATGACCTACAAAAGCTTCTTCTGCCAGTCTTTGGATGGCTTCAAACCACATACTTTCAGAATTTCATTGCCCATCATGTAGCCTTAAATCCTCAGTGCTACAGAAAATAGAAGAAACAACATTCAGTGGAAGTAATTTATATAAACAAGAGATCTTTTTGTTTTCAAAAGGTAATGGAATTTATTTTAAACTAAATGTCTGAGTAATAAGAATATGTTATGTCCTGATGATTCACCTACTGAGGCAGGAGCTGTGTAGTGTCAGAGTTCACAGAGAATTCTAACTCATCTTCTAAAGTTGGAAAAATAGCAGGGCACAGAGACCTAATTTTTCTTCTTCCTTTTCTACAGTGTCAAAAGACACTTAGTATATTGTGGAAAAGGTCCTTAAAAATCTTACTAGCTGTGATTAATATCTTTAAATCTGATATTATCAGAATACTTGTCTTCACATAGCATGGCAAGAGAGCTGTGCTAAGTTTCTCCCCTGGAAAATATTGTCTGTAGTTGCCAAAACCACATTTGCCAGAAATGTATCTGGGGTTGATCAGCAGACCCTATTTTAGGTTCTGAAAGGAAGAAAGTTCCATGATCAATCAGTGGGTGTTTGCCCAACCCTGTGGAAAATTTTTTTCTCTCTCTTATACTGTAACAGTCTAATTCTATCCACAGTTAATTGGCATTTCATAATACAATTAAAATTGAAAGAAGTTGAAGCCTCTTATACTGTTGATCTGAAGAGGGATGTTATTCAATGATATTTTGCTATGAATGGGAAATAAAACGAATTCATGGTGATCAGTTCAGAATGGGAAAATTAGTTAACATTTGAAGGAAAGTTCTACATCTCGCACAAAATAACCTGGTTTATTATAAAACTAAATGTCTTTCTTGTTGAATTGAGCTCTCTGAATAGGTATCTCCAGAGCCTTTTGAATTGCCAGAACTGAAATTCATAAACATTCATTAATAGAATACGCTGGGTAATATTTTTCCCTTTTCCAAAACACTGCAGTTTCTGTAAAAAAAACATTTTCCATATCAGAAAGATAAATCCTAATACTCTAAGCAATTAAGAAGAGTAGAGAAACACAGGTTTCAAATGGTATCTCTATTTACCAACTGGTAGAGAAGTAATACAACATCTTTGTGAGGAGTTTGTAGCATTTTTAGTCTCTCAGGATAAAGACGAGCAGACTGGAAATTGTTGCCCCCCCCCCTTTACCATTTTAACTCCACTTTTGTCTTTTTGATCAAAACTAAATCTAGAACTGCGAATTCCTATACATTTGAAATGTTGACTTACTATTAAACTTCTGTGAAGAAAAACTGCTCATGCTTCATTGCTGTTGAAAGCTTTCAAAGTTTCAGAAAGAGAACCACTTGACTATGGCAAAGAGAGGCTTTGGTTATTTGTGGCTTAATGCTAGCCTTTTATAAGTCTTCCACAGATACAGGAAATTTGGAGACAGCTAGACTGAGTGTGGTTCCATACCCTGCTTCAGTGCTTTCCAGACTGGGTTCACACAGTGGGAGATAGTCTGCAAAATAGAACTTTCATGAGATTAAGAGACTGCTGAAGAGCAAAAGCTTTACAAACAGCAGACAGGGGGCTAGAACCTGCTGCTGTGAAACACAGTCCTCAAGTTTTCCTACTCTTCCTTGTTAACGGATACCACTCATTCTTTGATCTAGCAAATAGTGATAAGCATCGGTGTGTGGCACTTTTCTAAATGCAAAGGATATGGCAATGAAGAAAGCTCATAAAACCCCTGTGTTCTTGATGCTTGCATTCTGAACAAGGGAGACAAGTAAAATAGGTAGTGTAAGTTCTGTAAATTGGTTGGTATAAGTTCTGGTACATAATAGTATGCACTAAAGAGAAAAATCTGATTAATCAAGAAAGGGTTGAAAGTTTGAGGCAACGAAATTTTAAACAGAGTATTCACAGAAAGCCCCAGGGGGTGGGGAATGGCATTCAAATAAAGACTTGAAGTCGGTGATGAACAAGCATTGGGAATAACTGTGAAACAGAGTCTAGGCAGAGGGAGAAGGAAATACAGAGCCTCTGAGACAAGAATGTGCCTGATAAATATCACGAAGGTCAAGAAGCCAGGTGTAGCTAGGGGATCTGGTCAGAGAGGGAAATGGAAGAACTTTCACATAGAGTCTCGTCGAAGGACATTCGCTGTACTCAGAGTAAGAGATGCTACAGGAGTATGTACTCTGAACAGAGAATGACATGGTCTGACTGTTTTAATGTGATAATTCCACACTCTGTCTATAGTTTTGAGAATAGACTCAGGAGAGACAAGGAAAAAAAAAAAAAACCAGAATACCTCGGTTGGAAGTAATTACAAGAAATTGGTTTGACTGGCTTGTTGATATTGGGAAGAGGGGAAGTGGCAAGGAGAAATTGAACACTGGAAATGTTTTAAACAGAATTTGTTGAATCATTGAATGTGGAAGATGAAATAAAGAAAAGGAGAAAGAACGGCTTCAAGATTTCTGATGAGTATCTGGAAAGATGGAGTTGCCATGAATTGAGATGGAAAGACTGTAGAAAGAGTAAATTTAGGGTAGCAGAATAGCAATCCAGATTTCTACAGGTTCAATTTGAAATGCCTGTTCAACTTGAAGAAGAGCTATTAATGTGAATTTGGATACACGTGTTTGGCATTTGCAAGAGAGATAAGCTAGAAATATATTGTGTAAGTTGTGCTAAGGTTAGTAGTGTCCCCCCTGAAATTCATGTTCTTCCTGGAATCTCAAGATAGGACCTTATTTGGAAAAAGGGTCATTGTAGATATAGTTAATATGTGGTCCTACTGAAGAAGGGTGGACTCTTCATCTATTACAACTTACATCCTTATGAGGAGAAAAAGATACAGACACACAAGAAGAATGCCATGTTACACAGGGGCAGAGACTGAGTGATGCATCTCTGAGCCAAGGAACGCCAAGGATTGCCTGCAACACTAAAGTGAAGGGAAAGGCATGGAACAGATTTTCCCCTAGAGTCTCTAGACAGAGAGGCCCTGCCAACATTTTGATTTCAAACTTCTAGCTTGCAGACCTGTGAGAAAATAAATTTCTGTTGTTTCAAGCTACCTAATTTATGGTACTTTATTATAGAAGCCCTGGAAACTAATACATAAGTCATCAGTGCACAACAGTTAAAGTCAAGAAACTAGATGAAATTCCCCAAGGAAGTAAATGAAGTTAGAAAAAAAGGTGAAGTCCAATGTCTGAACCGTGGGTAACACTAGCTTTTAGAAGTCAGGGAGATGAGGAGAAGAGGTAGCCAGTGAATTAGAAGAAAACAAAGCAGAAGTGGGATCCTGGAATTCATATGGAGAAAGTGTACCAAGAAGAAGGAAATGTATTAAATGCTGCAACTGAATAAAGTAAAATGAAAATTAAGAATTGATCTTTTAGTGATGTAGAAGTCACTGGTAATCTTGACACTTGAATTAAGTTATCATACTGATAATTACCTTGACATAATTGTTTTTAAATTTCCAAAGATAATGATTTATACAAAGATAATGATTTCTACAAGCTGATATGATTTCCAAGTAGATAGCTAACTGACAGAGATGATAAGATGGGAAATTCAAGATGTGGTGATATTTTCATTAAAAAGCAAACTTAAGGGGCGCCTGGGTGGCTCAGTGGGTTAAACCTCTGCCTTTGGCTCAGGTCGTGATCCCAGGTTCTTGGGATCGAGCCCCGCATCGGGCTCTCTGCTCAGCAGGGAGCCTGCTTCCTCCTCTCTCTCTGCCTGCCTCTCTGCCTACTTGTGATCTTTGTCTGCCAAATAAATAAATAAAATCTTAAAAAAAAAAAAGCAAACTTAATTCAAGATGAGGAATCCATAACTGACTATAGCAATCACAAAAAAGGAGTTGAGAAAATACCCTAAAAAATCTTTCACCATTTCATAAATTTGTATCCTAAAGGATAATTATCTATATTTTGGCTGCTCCACTTCCCTTTTTTGTAATAAAATAGAGGAGAAAAAAAAAGGAGAAAAAACAACAACAGCCACAAATACAAAAGAAGGCAAGAAAGTGACCCTCATAGGGGACCATTCTCTTTGTTGTCCCCATGTGAGAACTGTCGATGATAAAATGCAGAACACCAATGAGACGTGTTTGTCAACACCACTGATGTTCCTCACTGTAATTCTCTGCTTTGAAACCAATCTGCAATTCTCCTGAAACCAGTTTTCAATTTATGACCCCGAGTGGGCTGGTCTCTGAGGAAGGCCAGCCTATATATGCAGCAGCTGAAATAACTAGTTGGGGCTAGTTAATGAAACTGAGAATGTCATGGGCTGGTTAATATTCATATATTTGAAGGGAGCATCTCTGTTTACCCCGAGGGCTATATTTCATTAGATTTATGCACTGTAATGCAATACCTGAAGGCTGAATGAAACTGGTATTGTTTTGTTAAATACTTGCAGTTTTCATTTATGCTTCAGATGAAAATCTGTCCATCTCTAGCATATGTAAACCTACTAAAATTTTTCTTATTGTGGTTACTGTTTCCGATGCAGTAACATAGATAATTCACTGATATTAGAACAGGACTTTTTTTTAAAGTCTTAGGCAGTTGTAACAACGAAAGTAATGACTGCAACAGGGTCTACAGACATATATTTGTGCCAGCGGCATGCAGAATGACAGGGGCAACCCATGTATCCAGGGGAGAAAAATTTACGTTAGCAGAGGATGCAACACATATTGCAGGTTAATGTAAATGAGGAATGCTGCCATTGCTATTTTGTTGGACAGAGAATATCTTTGTAAGCAAGAAGAGTCCATAGGGTGAACCTCAAATTTGGATTGCACTAGAATCAAGTAAAGATCCTATTAAGAGATACAAATGTTGGGAGGTCTGGATGGCTCAGTTGGTTAAGTATCTATTTTCTGCTCAGGTCATGATCCTGGAATCATGGTCCTGGAATCAAGTTCTGCATCAAGCTCCTTGCTCAGTGGGGAATGTGCTTTCATTCTCTCTCTCTCTGACAAATAAATAAATAAAATCTTAAAAAAAAAACAGACACCAAAGGCTAAAGCCCTCCAAACCTCTAGGTCCATTAAATTAGAATGTACAGCAGTAGATCTTACATATCTATACCAGAAGTAAAATGGTATAGACAATAAGATCCTTCAGGAAACATGAAGTAGTTCTGGAGGTAAACTGGCAATGTTTTCCGCCTGGGTCTACTATGTTTCATAGACACTATGATGTTTATTATTTCACCTTTCTTGTTGAAAATTGGAAAGGTTACAGAGTTCTTCATGTGAATCCTGTCACTTTTTGAGGTAGATAAAAATGTGGGGGAGCTAAAGAATAGGTCACAAAACTGTCATTCCTAGAGACGCCACATACACACACACATCCTTCAAAGGTTCCATTACAAAATACACTTTGGAAACACTGAACATACACAACTCGACAAACACTTTGATAATCCAAATTACATTAATTCATTTCAGATTAGGCATAGTACTACAATTTTAAAAATCAGTTTATCAGTTCACCTCTGTTTAAACTAGCATTTCTAATATTTGTCTGTGGAATCATCATTTTTTTCTGCATATCTTGAGCACAGTTTAGAAAATGCCACATTTGGTGGAATTTCTGTTCTACTAACTTGCTTTAACATTTGACTTTTGATTCATGAATTCACCTTATCTTTGTTAGTTTTTAGAGTAAATGTGTCCAGTTGAATATACTACATCAGGTGCCTCCAACTTAAATGCACAATGCACACAGTGTTCAAGGAAGTAAAGTAAAAGGTGTACACTGAGCTGGCCGCCAGTCAACAGGCAGTGGTGGTATGTATGCATAAAGGGAGAGTTTCTTATTTGTCTGCAGGTACCTAGTCTTTTTCTAATAACACCAATGCCTGCCCTTCCTCCCTCTCTTCTTCCCTCTCTCTCTTGTTCCCTCCCTCCCTTCCTTTCCTTCCTTACCTATACCTCTCTGTTTATCTATATACTTACCTACCTATCTTGAGAAAGAGAATTTACTGACACAACTCAGGCCATGAGCCTTCATTTTCAAATACTATTTTATTTTGTTTTTATTTAAAATCAATTTAATTAACATATAGTGTACTATTAGTTTCAGAGGTAGAGTTCAGTGGTTCATCAGTTGCATATAACACCCAGTGCTCATTACATCAAGTGTCCTCCTTAATGCCCATCACCCATTTATCCTATCCTTCCACCCACCTCCCCTCCAGCAACCCTCAGTTTGTTTCCTATGGTTAAGAGTCTCTAATGTCAAAACCTATTTTAAATCAGTCTTGTCATCAAGGCTAAGAATTCCAATGTTTTTCTTAATGGAATTCAATTACCTGTTTATTAACAATTTTCATGTAAGAAGAAAGATGACCAATATTGTAAATAATGGATAAGCCATAAAGATCCATCCTAACTACATTACATGGCAAAACGATTTTTATATTTTATGTTTCCTTAATATAGTAATACTGATATATACTGATATATCCAAAATGTCTACTTCCCTATGGGAAAAGAGAGAAGAAGCAAGGTAAAGAAAACTTTCAAAACCTGAGGCTATAAGATTATGTACTCAAGCCCCCCCATAATTAAAATGTGCCCATTTGATCCCCATAGACAGTAAGTGTAACAAACTCAAATAAGATGTCTCTAGAACTTATGCAGATCTAAAGAAAGATCTGCTTCAATTTCTTCCAATGTTTAAATATTTAAATAACAGGTCTTACCTGAATAGAAAGTAGAAGCTAAACCAAGAGCCAGAGGAAATTAGTACTTTCTGATACTTAGAGGTCATATGGCAAGGAAACAGTAGACACTTGAGAAGAAGTGAGAAAAAAATACATATAAAGATAAATCAACATATCTGTTAACTGTGTTTAGAGGGTGTGAAGGGAAGGGAGTTAGGGAGAAAATAAAAGGTAGCAGCTGTGGCAAGCTTTCCTACATGGGGAAAATGGCTATGGGAGGTAAAGTGTCACAAAAATAATTGGAAGACAAAAAGCCTTCTTCTGTGCAATGGAGCATGTCTACCCTTTCTGGCCCCCTGAGAGCAACAGAAGTCGATCCACCTGCACTCCATTTGTTTTGAGTTTTTTGGTGTTTTATTTTCAAAATGTAACATTCCATTAGCACATGCCTTTGAGAAATCAGTAGGACAGTTGAGAAGGAACTCTGCCTCTGAGAAAATGTGCCCATTCTGGCATTTACATTCTTGGGCCTCTAAGTGTCACATCTCATAGGTCAAGGTTTAGCATTTTAGCCTAAACTGCATTATTCAGTGGGTAACACTGCATGCTGAAAGAAGCATTTAACTTTAAAAATGGTATCAGTTTGGTCAAAATCATTGTAAAAATTTTAAAGACTTTTACTCTAAAGAGCAATTTTATATTCACAGCAAAATTAAGAGGATGTGCAGAAATTACTCATATACTTCCAACCCCCACATAGGCACAGCCTCTCCTATTAACATCCTCTACCCTCTACAACAGTACCTTTTTTTTTTTTTAAACCAAGGATGAACTTACATTGACACATCATAATCACCCAAAGTTCACAGTTTACAGTACCATTTACTCTTGGTGTTGTTTATTCTATGAGTTATATAATGGCATGTATCCACCACTATAGTATCACGTAGAGTATTTTCACAGTCCTGACCATTTTCTGTGCTCCACCTAGTCATCCCTTCCCCAACTTCACCTCCTGGCAACCACTGATGTTTCTGCTGTTTCTACTGTCTCTACACTTTTGCTTTTCTGAGAATATTAAGTAGTTGGAATCATACGATACATAACCTTTCCAACTGGTTTCATTCAGCAAGTAATATGCATTTAAATTTCCTCCATGTCTTTTCACAGTTTCTTAGTTTTATAAGAAATTGCCAAACTGTCTTCAGACACAGCTGGACCATTTTGCATTCCTACCAGCAGAGAATGAGAGTTCCTGTTGCTCCATAATCTCATAAGCACTTGATGTTGTCAGTGTTTCAGATTTTGGCCATACTAATAAGTGTGTAGTGGTATCTTGTTGTTTTAATTTGTGTTTCCCTGATGACATATGATGCATAACATGTTGTCATGTGCTTATTTAGCATGTGTACATCTTTGGTGAGATGTCTGTTCAGGTCTTTTGTCCATTTTTAAATTAAGTTGTTTTTCTATTGTTGCGTTTTTGAATTTCTCATTATATTTTAGATAATAGTCCTTTATCGGAGGTATACTTCACATAGCAGAAGGTTTATTTTTTGGTTGTCACATAGCAGATAGTTTATTTTTATGAAGTCCAGCTTATTTATATTTCTTTCATGGATCATGCCTTTGCTGTTGTATCAAAAACATCATTGTTATATCAAAGGCCACCTAGGTTTTCTCCTATGTTTTCTTCTAGGAGTTCTACATGTTACAATTAGGTCTGTGATCCATTCTGAGTTAATTTTTGTGAAGTGTGTATTGTCTATGTCTAAAATCATTATTTTCATTGTGAATGTCCAGTTGTTCCAATACCATTTGTTGAAAGATTATTTTCACTCCCATTGTACTATGTTTTCTCCTTTGTCAAACATTAGGTTGAAAAGATTATTTTCACTCCCATTGTAGTATGTTTTCTCCTTTGTCAAACATTAGGTAATTATATTTATATGGTTTTATTTCTCAGCTCTCTATCCAGTTCCACTGATCTATTTGTCTAGTTTTCACCAATACAGCACTGTCCTGATTATGGTAGCTCTGTAGTAGGTCTTAAAGTCAAGATAGAATCAGTCCTCCAAATCCGTTTTCTCCTTCAATACTCTCTAGGCCAATGTGGGTCTTTTCCTTCTTCATATAAACTAAAGAATCAGTTCGTGAATATTCACAAAGCAGCTTTCTGGTGATTTTGATTGGGATTGCATCAAATCTATGATTACTTGGGAAGAACTGACATGCTGACAATAGTGAGTCTTCTTATCCATGAGCATGGGGGTATTTCTCCATTTTATTTCTCTTATTTCATTCATCAGAGTTTTGTATAGATCTTATAGATCTTTCCTCATATAGATCTTACTAGACTTTTACCTAAATATTTCATTTTGGGGGTTGCTAATGTAAGTGGTATTGCATTTTCAATTTCAAATTCTACTTGTTAATTTTCAGTATATATACTGATAGATATATAATGATAGACTTTTGTATATTATTTTGTATATTATTAGACTTGTATCCTGAAATCTTGCTATAACTGCTTCTTTACTTTCAGGAGGTTTATTGTTTTTGTTGATTCTTTCAGATTTTCTACATAGATGATTATGTCATCTGTGAACAATGAGAATTGTATTTTTCCTATCTCAATATACATACCTTTTAGTTCTGTTTTTGTCTTATTACATTATCTAGACCTTCTAGTAGGATGTTGGAAAAAAGTGGTGAGAGGGGAAGCATTCTATAGTCCTATGATTGGGTCCAAGTATTTTAGTGAGTATATGTCTCTAGTCTGTGTACATCACAAATATTTCCGAGGTTTTTTCTTCTCTCCTAAGGTGTGACAGGATGGCTAGAGTTGGGTGTATCCTTTTTCCCATGTGGAACACTAAAGCTGACTGGTATTGGTTATTTCTCTTCCCTGAGATCAGACTCATAAAAGAATCCAGCAGGTAGTCTCTGGTTAAGTAGCTTCTCCTGAAGGTAGGTCTTGTTAAGAACAGAGCACTCTGCTGTGTTCCAAAATGGTTCTCTTTCCTCTCCTTCTGCCAAAGAAATGAGTGGATTTTTCTCTGATATTTACTGTGGAAATCTGGTCAAGTTCCTGGAGGTAAGTCTCACATTATAATGGCAGCATCCCTATGACTGGGTCCCCTGAGCATTTTTAACTCCGTTGTCCACAGTAAGTATGCAGCAATTTGTCATTACAGTTCAGGTTTTCCTACCCAACACTTGTTTCTATAGTGGTTTATATCTGTGACTCTGTATTCACCTGCCTGTCTCCAATCTTGAAGGCAGCAGTCTGCCTTGTGTTCTCCCCTCTCTTATGGACTGAAGAAGAGTTGTTGATTTTTCAATCTATTCAGCTTTTTACTTGTTAGCTTAAAGTGTCAACTTCTGAGCTCCTTACACATGGGACCAGAATCCCAAGCCCATTTGATTTCTTTTTAAATCAAGCACATATTCATAATAGACCCTTTGAAACATAACACATTATTCTGGATGGGGAGAAGGATCTTGAGTCCTGCAGTGGTATCTCACACATAAAATAATAAGGGTTGTGAGAAGATTAGCAAAATGTTGCATGGAAAAGATACTGACCTATGGGTAAATATGTGACACCACTGGTGCTCTGCAACTAAATAATGGAATATAAATAAGCATGATCAGACTGTTTTGGTAATATCTGATAGAGTTTAAGGTAAATGAAATGGGTATAATTATGTCCATAGTCCCATACTTCCTGTATATACCAAGTTCCTCTCTTTCTTTTCTTGTTTTCCTTCTCCTAGGAAGTTTTGAAAGCCAAAATACCTGACATCCATGTTTTTTTTAATGTCTGACAACTAAGCCATGAGATGTAATAGAGTGAGTCATCAATATATGTTTTCTCCAGTAGTAAATGTTTTATGATACTAGTTCAACTGATAAGGGAAGCTACTCTGATCATTATAGATTATTTAGTCTTCTCCCTTCAATGTATCTCTTTAGCACACAAAAGGAGGCTATTTGGTGAAATTGGGTAAAGTACATGGGTAAAGTAGACAGATAATAAAAATTGCCACTTTGGGATATCTCTATAATGTCCAAGAAGTGAAATTACTCCAATGCTTTCTTTGCACAAGAGTAGGTCTTCAAATACATTGTCCCAGCGTCTTATTCCATTTGGGCTGTTGTAATGAGTTACCATAGATCAAGTAATATAAACAACAGAAATTTATTTCTCACAGGTTTGGATGCTGGAAGTCCAAGGGCAGGATGCTAGCATGGTTGGATTTTGCTGAGAGCCCTCTTCTGAGTTACAGACTTCTCCTTTTGTCCTCTTGTGGTAGAAAGAAAGCAAGCTAGCTTCCTGGCCTCTTCTAATAAGGACACTAATCCCATTCATTAGGGGTCCATCCTCATGAGCTTATTAGTTCCTAAAGCTCCTTCTCTAAATATTATCATTATATTAGGGGTTAGGTATTTCAACATATGAATTTTGGTGGGAAACAAATTTGCAGTCCGTAACACCGAGGCAGACTAGGAAAGACTATGTGAATAGATAACCACACTTACACTGAGAAAGTAATTGTACTTGTTTTGGTGTCTTCAGAGGTCTTTTTCAATAGTGTTTGAGCTTTTATCATATGATTAAACATTTTTGCCTCCTTTTGCTTCTAGCACACTAGGCCATGAACATTATCTTGGAAGAACAAGGTACCACAGGTAATAAAAGTAAGAACAAGAGCTTTTTTCTTATATCACTTATTTCTACCATAGTGAGAATTAAAACTATTGATTTATTTTCTGAGTTAACAGGAATTGTGATTATTGAAAATATTTGATTGAAAAATGTTATCTCTGAAAATAGAGATTTCACACATCAAAGAGTAAATAGAAGTGATCATTTTAATAATGCATAAATATAAAGAAATTGTTGTGCTTTGCTTTGTGAATTAGAAACAAGTATATATTACAATTTCATGTTAGGTCTCTCTTGGGTATAATCTGTAAGGAAGATCTGTAAATCCTTTGTCCAGTAGCAGCCTGATTTTCATTTTACTTTTCTCTTTCTCTTTTTCCTTTTGTTAATGAACTCTTTGAAAAGGAAACAATGGGGAAGGAAAAGATAAAAGAAACTGCAGCTCCATCAATTTTCTCATTGCGTCTCATTAGCTAAGAGACCAATGTTAGCACCTTTGTGATTTTTGTAGTATTGACTTTAGGCTATTTTCAATTTGTGAAAATAAATTACTTCCCCCATTTCTCTTTGTTTCTTCTGAATAAAAGAATCCTATGGACCCTGGTATGGTAATGGGTTAACAATATTTAAGATACCTCTTACTGATATCCATAATAATGTTAGAGATTGGAATAACAGTGTTAAATCACTTTGTAATCTGCCAGTTTTGCTATTTGTACTCTGTTTTATGTTTTTAGATACATACATGTGCAGAACTGTTTAATCTTCATAAGGATTCATTCCCTTTAATAATAACCTTCATTATTTGTAATATTTTTAAACTGAACTACTATTTTAACTGATATTCGTATAAATAACCAGCTTTTTTTGGCTAAGACTGTATCTATTATAGCCTATTATATATCTTCACTCTCTGTTCTTCTGTTATCACATGTTCTAGATGTGTATCTTTATTAACAGAAGGTAGTCAGATAACTTAAATTTCTAATCTGAGAATGATTATATTTTAATGAGCAGCTTTTAACATTTATTGCACTTACTGATATATAGGCATACCTTGGAGATATTGTGGGTCCTATTCCAGACCACCACAATAAAGCAAATATCACAACAAAGCAAGTCAGGTGAACTTTTTGGTTTCCCAGTGCATATAAAAGTTATGTTTATACTATAATATAGTCTATTATGCGGGCAATAGGATTATGTCTAAAAAAAACCGATGTATATATCTTAATTTAATAATATTTTATTGCTAAAAATGTTAACCATCACCTGAACTTCCAGCAAGTCATAGCCTTCTTGCTGTGGAAGGGTGTTGCCATGATGGTAATGGCTGCTGATGGATCATGGTGGTGGTTGCTGAAGGCTGGGAGGCTGTGGCTATTTCTTACAATAAATCAACAACAGTAAATTTTGCCACATCAATTGACTCTTCCTTTCACAAATTATTTGTCTATAGTATGTCATGCTGTTTGATAGCATTCTACCCACAGAATATCAATCTTCTCAAAATCTGCTGCTGCTTTGTCAACTTAATTTATATAATGTTCTAAACCCTTTGTTATCATTTCAACAGTCTTCACAGAATCTCTACCAGGAGTAGATTCCATCTCAAGAAACCACTTTATTTGCTCATCCATAAGAAGCAACTCCTCATCCATTAAGTTTCATTGTTAGATTTCAGCAATTCAGTCACATCTTCAGACTCCACTTCTAACTCTTGTTCTCTTGTGGCTATTTTCACCACATCTGCAGTTACTTCCTCTACTGAAGTCTTGAACACTTCAAAGTCACCTATAAGGGCTAGAATCAACTTCTTCTGGAGTCCTATTAATGCTCATATCTCGATCTCTTCTTGTGATTCATAAATATTCTTCATAGCATCTAGAATCTTTTCCAGAAGGTATTCAATTGACTTTGTCCAGATCAATCAGAAGAATTGTTATCTACAGCAGCTATAGCCTTACAAAATGTATTTCTTAAATAATAGGACTTAAAAGTCAAAAATACTCCTTGATCCATGTGCTGAAGAATGGACGTTGTGTTAGCAAACATGAAAACAACATTAATCTCATTGTACATCTCCATCAGAGCTCTTGGATGACCAGGTGCATAGTAAATAAGCAGTAATATTTTGAAAGGAGTCTTTTTTCCTGAGCAGTAGGTCTCAACAGTGGGTTTAAAATATTCAGTAAACCATGTGTAAACAGATGTGCTGTCTTTCAGGCTTTGTTGTTCCATTTACAGAGCACAAACAGAGTAAATTTAGCATAATTCTTAAGGGCTGTAGGATTTTCAGAATGGTAAATGACTACTGGATTCAACTTAAAGTCATCAACCTCATTAACCCTGAAAAAGAGAGTCAGCCTGTCCTTTGAAGCTTTAAAGTTAGGCATTAACATATTCCTAGCTATGAAAGTCCTAGATGGTCCTTACATTCTTATATAAGGCTGTTTTGTCTACATTGAAAATCTGCTATTTAATATGGCTATCTCCATTACTGAGCTTAACTTGATTTTCTGGATAAATTGTTGCAGCTTCTACATTAGCACTTGCAGCTTTGCCTTGCACTTTGATATTATGGAGATGACTTCCTTCCTTAAACTCCATGAACCAACCCCTACCAGCTTCATACTTTCTTTCTGCAACTTCCTCACCTTTCTCAGTCATCATAGAATTGAAGAGAGTTAGTTGCTCTGTATTAATTTTGGGTCTAAAGGAATGTTATGGCTGATTTTTTTTCTTTTCTTTTTTTTTTTTAATTTGTTTATTTTCAGTGTAACAGTGTTCATTGTTTTTGCACGACACCCAGTGTTATGGCTGATCTGATCTTCTCTTTAGACCACTAAAACCTTCTCCATATCAGCAACAAAATCAGCTTTCTTATCATTTTTGTGTTCACTGGTGTGGCACTTCTAATTTTTTTTCAAGAATTTTTCCTTTGTATTCATAACTTGACTGGTGCAGGAGCCCTAGCTTTTGATCTATTTCAGTTTTTAACATTCCTTTCTCACTAAGCTTAATCATTGCTAGCTTTTGACTTAAAGTAAGATGTGTGTGAGTCTTTCTTTCACTTGAACACTTAGTGATCACTGCAGGGTTATTAATTGGCCTGATTTTAATACTGTTATATATTAGGATACAGGGAGGCCCAAAAGAGGGAGAGATATGGGGAAACAGCTGGTTGGTGGAGCAGTCACAATACACTCAACATTTATTTATATACTCACCATCTTATATGAGTATGATTCATCATACCCTAAAACAATTACAATAGTAACATCAAAGATCACTAATCACAGATTACCATAACACATACAGTACTAATGAAAATGTTTGAAATATTGCAGTAAGGACCAAAATGTGACATAGAGACATGAAATGAATAAACGTTATTGGAAAAATGGTGTCAATGGACTTTCTCAACACAGGGTTGCCACAAATATTTAATTTGTAATAAAACTCAGTATCTGAAAAGTGCATAATGTGAAGCACAATAAAATAAGTTATTCCTGTATTTGGATTTGTTCAAACTAAGGTATCTTGCATCCTCTTATTTCAATTATTTTTTAGCTCTTTTATTCGCTTTTGTCTTCTATTGAATTTATCATATATTTATTTTATTTTTATTTTCCAATAATATATAATTTTTTATTCTATTTCTTCTATTTTAATGTTTGTCCTGAAGTTTTTAAAATCCATTTTTTCCCTTAAGACTGTTGAAAGGTTCACACACTTATTCTACCTTATCGAAATAAAGTTCTACATTTGCTGACCTGAAATACATTCCTGAAAGACCTTCTACTTTGTTATCTTTTACTATAAAATTGTTAAAGGTAAATGTGCACTCTCTAAGCAGCTACTGGATTTAGCCACCATTAATCAGGTTTTCTGTTTCAGCACAAATCATTTCTAAAGAGTTCATGACCTTTCTTCCATATCACATGATCCGTATGCCAAGATTCAAAAATTCTGTCTTGGGAGACTTCTGCAAGGCAGTGTCATAGGAAGATCCTGAACTCACCTTCTCCCATGAACATACCATATCAACAGCTCCATATGGATCATTTCCCTCTGAAAAAGTTTTGAAAACTAGATAAACTGCTTTTCCACAACGAAGGACAAAAAGATCACATCTGAAGAGGTAGGAAAGTCAGAGACACAGTCTCACCAAAACCCTACCCCTGGCATGAAGACACACAATAGGAAGAGATCTCACCCATCTGGCACTTCTTCCTGAAGGAAGAGGGGTTGGGCCCCATATCACATTCCCCAACCTCTGGGAACTGCACTGGAGAGACCAGTTCCTACAACATCTGGCTTATAAAACCAATAGAGCTGATGTCCAAGGGACCCAATGTGCAAAAGGAAACTGAGATTTCCCTTTTAAAGGGCTCACTTATAGTCTCAATTCTCCCAAGACTCAATGAAAAAATGCCAGTCTGAAAAGCACTCATGAAAAAGGTTAATTTCCTAATCTAAAAGCATGTGCTGGAAGGGTAGGGTACAGTTGAAACTCCCTAGAGATGGAGGTACTGGCAGATGCTAGTTTTTAAATTTTTTTCCCTAGATAATAGTTTTAAACTCTCTACACAACCTGCCGGCACAGATAGATGAGCTGAGACATGGTACCCTCCTGACACCTTGCAGGCCATCATGCCACAACGCGATTGTCTTGCCGAAGCCCAAGATACTGGCAGTTGTAGAATTCCACCACTCGCTTTCTGAAGCCATCAAGGTTTCTTTGCCCCCTACAGTCTCCACCTGCCCAGCGAAAGCCAGGAGGTATATGAAATCCACACAGGGGACACCCTTTGATCACCTGACCCTGGTAGTTAAGGGAGATGATGTTCCTGAGCTCCATGGGAATGTAACAGTTGGTAAGACAGTTCTTAGCAGGCAACCATCCTGGGGACACAACACAAACCGCAGACAGAGATAACCTCAGCTTTTTCATGAAAATGGACTATTTACTTAGTCTGAAGTTTCAGCATCAGGGATAGGCATCAGGTTTCCCACACATCTAGAGATTAAGGAAGTAGGCCCAGGGAATTTATTTATTTATTTATTTTAATATTTTATTTATTTGACAGAGAGAAATCACAAGCAGGCAGAGAGGCAGGCAGAGAGAGAGGAGGAAGCAGGCTCCCTACAGAGCAGAGAGCCCGATGCGGGGCTCGATCCCAGGATCCTGAGATCATGACCCGAGCTGAAGGCAGAGGCTTTAACCCACTGAGCCACCCAGGCGCCCCTAGGCCCAGGGAATTTAAACAGAGAGATAGCGTCATTGTACCTTGTTACGGCTTGACAAGACCTCCCAGAAAGGAGATTATCCACTTGTCTGGACCGCTGATTTTTGCAACTATTGCTCAGAGGATACCTCCATATTTCCTAGTCTGGAGGTCAGCAGATATTATTATTGTGGCCTCACCAGACTATATTTATTTGCCTACTTGGAAAACTGCTGTCTGAGAGTAAGATTTCCAAACAGCCTGAAACTAGATACTAAATGAGATTATTCCCTTTAGAACAATGACAGGCCTTGGTATACCCTCAACAATGGGGTCAGATCAAGAATAAATAAAGTTTAGACAATTACAAATGTCTGAGAGAAAACCAAGAGCTAAGGCAAAGATAAATAAGAATGTGAATGAGAAGTTTCATCTTCTAAACAAGGCCACCCCAGCTACCCCAGGGATGTAGCTGTTTTGTCTCATACATAGAAATAAACACAGGCAGTCAAGAAAAATGAGGAAACAGAGGAATATTTTGCAAAGAAAAAAAACAAGGCAAAACATCAGAAAAATACCTTAATGATACAGAGATAAGCAACCTACTTGATAAGAATTCAAAATGGGGGTGCATGGGTGGCTCAGTGGGTTAAAGCCTCTGCCTTCGGCTTGGGTCATGATCCCAGGGTCCTGGGATCGAGCCCCGCATTGGGCTCTCTGCTCTGCAGGGAGCCTGCTTCCTTTCCTCTCTCTCTGCCTGGCTCCCTGCCTATCTGTGATCTCTGTTTGTCAAATAAATAAATAAAATCTTAAAAAAAAAAAAAGAATTCAAAATGATGGTCATAAAGATGCTCACCAAACTAAGGAGAATGAATACAGTGAGAACTTTAACAAAGGAAACATAAGAAAGTACCAAACAGAAGTCACAGTAACTAAATGGAAATACAGTAACTAATGAATACAGTAACTAAATGGAAATATTCTCCAGAGTGGTTCAATAGCAAATTGAATAAAGCAGACAAATGGATCAGCAAGCTAGAAGTCAAAGCAATGGGACTCACCCAGACAGAGCAAAAGGAGAAAAATTTTTTTAAAAATACAAATCACTGAAAGAACCAATAGCAAATTAAGTAGAATAACATTCACATTACAGGGTTCTCAGAAAAAGAACAGAAAAAGGGACAGAAAACTTATCTAAAGAAATACTGGCTGAAAATATCCCTAATGTAGGGAAGAAACAGACATCCAGGTCCAAGAAGCCCAGAGAGTGCCAAATAAGGAGATCCACACCAAAATACAGTATAATCGAAATGGCAAAATTTAAAGATGAAGAGAAATCTCAAAAGCAGCAAGAGAAAAAACAAATTAAGTTCAAAGGAAAGGCTATCAGCACACTTTTCAGCAGAAACTTTGCAGACCAGCATAAAGTGGCATGACATATTCAAAGTGTTAAAAAGAAAAAAAAAATAAAAAACTTTACAAAGAATATTCTACGCAACAAGGTTATCATTCAGAATTAAAGGAGAGAGAGAATTTCCAGACAAGCTAAAATTAAAGTAGTTCATTACTACTAAACCAGCTTTATAAGAAATGTTAAAGGGACTTTTTAAACTTAATAGAAATGGTATTAATTAATACCAAGAAAACATATGAAAGTAAAAATATTACTGGAAAAGGTAAATATATAGTAAATGTAGTAGATTAACCACTTACAAAGCTACTATGAAAGTTGAAAGGAAAAGTAGTAAAATTAATTAGAACTACAGCAATTAAATAAGGGTAAATAAATTAAAAGTGTAAAAATGGTATCAAAACATAAAACATGAGGGGAAAGTGTAAAAATGTATTTTAGGATGTGTTCAATTTTTGGTTGCTACCAAGCTAGCATAGATTGTTCTATAACATAGGATGATATATGTGAACCTCACCATAACCACAAAACAAAAACTTATTATAAATACACCAAAGAATATGAGAAAGAATCTAAACATAACACTGAAGGAATTCATCAAACCACAAGGCAAGAGAGAAAGAGAAAAAAGGAATAGAGAGGAACTCCAAATCAACCAGAAAACAATTAACAAAATGACAATAAATACATATCTATCAGCAATTACTTTAAATGTAAACAGATGAAATTCTCCAATCAAAAAACACAGAGTGAACAAGTGGGTAAAAAAACAAAAGCACACACATCCACACACAGATACATATATACATATATGTACACATACATACATATATGTACACATACATAATGCCTATATGAGATTCACTTCAAAAGGAGGATACAAACAAACTGAAAGTGAAAGAATGGGGAAAAAAAAGTATTCCACACAAATGAAAACTAATGTTGCAATACTCATATCAGACTAAATAGACTTTTAAAAAAATGTAGTAAAAGACAAAGAGAAACAATATATGGTAATAAAGGGTTCAGTCCAACAAGAGATATAGCATTTATAAATATATAGAAGCACAAAAATATTTAAAGGAAATACTAACAGACTTTTAAGGAAATTGATAGCAATACAGTACTATTAGGAGACTTTAATATCCTACTTGCATCAGTGGATAAATAATACAGACAGAAAAACAATAGGGAAACATTGGCCTTTAATGACACATTAGCCCAGATGGAGATAATAAATATATGCAAAACCTTCCATCCAAAGCAGCAGAATATACATTCTTCTCAAGTGCATATTTAATATTCTCCAAGATAGATCATATATTAGGCCACAAAACAAGACTCAATAAATTTAAGAAGACTGAAATCATATCAAGCATCTTTTCTGACTACAATAGTATGAAACTTGACATCAGTTATAGGGAAAAAACCAGAAATTAAAAAACATATTATTGAACAACTACTGGGTGATAAAAGAAATCAAAGGAGAAATTTAAAAAAATACCTAGAGACAAATAAAAGCAGAAACACTACACACCAAAATCTATGGGATGCTACAAAAGTTGTTTTAAAAGGGAAGTTCATGGCAGTACAGGATTGCCTCAAAAAAAAAAACAAAAAAAAAAACAAAACAAGAAAAATCTCAAACAATTAACTTTTACACCTAAAAGAATTAGAACAAATGAAGCCCACAGTTAGGAGAGGAAGGAAAATATAAAGACCAGAGATGAAATAAATAATGAGATAAATAAATAATAAAGACCAGAGATACACTAAATGAAATAAAGACTAAAAAGACAATAGAAAGGGTCGATGAAACTAAGAGCTGATTCTCTGAAAAGAAAAATGAAATAGACAAAGCCTTAGCTAGACTCATACACACACACAAAAAAAATCAGAAATAAAAGAGAAGTTACTACTGACACCACAGAAAGAGGAAGGGTCATGAGACTACTATGAACAATTATATGCCAACAAACTGGACAATTTGGAATAAATAGATAAATTCCTAGAAACTTAAAATCTTCCAAAACTGAATCACGATAAAATAGAAAATCTGAATAGAACAATTAATAATGAGATTATATCAGTAATCAACCCCTCCCACTGCTCCTCAAAAGTCCAGGACCAGACGGTTTCTCTAGTGAATTCTACCAAACATTCAAAGATTAAAACCTATACTTCATAAACTCATCCAAAAAACTGAAGAGTAAGTTATAATTTCAAGTTCATTTTATGAAGCCAGAATTACCATGATACCAAAACTGGATGAGGACAACACCAAAAAGAAAATCACAGGCCAATATTATTGATAAACATAGATGCAAAAGTTCTCAACAAAATATTAGCAAACCCAATTCAGCAGTATATTTAAAAAAATACACCAAGATCAAGTGTGATTTATTCCAGGGGTGCAAAGGTGGTTCAATATCTGCAAATCAAATGTGATACACCACATTAATAAAATGAAAGGTAAAAACCATATGATCATCTCAATAGCTGCAAAAAAAAAAAAACAAAAAAAAAAAAAAACAACTGACAAAACCCCAAAATCTATTTAGGATAAAACAAACAAACAAACAAACAAAAGACGTTCAATGTGATGCATATAAAGGGAATATGCCACAACATAATAAAGGCCATCTATGACAGACCAAGAGCTAATATCATACTCAGTTGTGGAAAGCTGAAAGCTTTTCCTCTAAGACCAGAACAAGACAAGAATGCCCACTGTCCCACTTTTATTCAACATAATATTGAAAATCCTAGCCACAACAATTAGGCAAGAAAAGGAAATAGTAAAACTGCCACTATTTGCAGATAACATCATACTATATAGAGAAAACTCTAATGTCTCTACCAAAAACTACTGGAACTAATAAATGAATTCAGTAAAGCTCTAAGATACAAGATCAATGTACAGCAATCTGTTGCATTTCTATACACTGATAACAAACTATCAGAGAAATCAAGAAAATAATCCCATTTATAATCACATTAAAAAGAATAAAATACCTAGGAATAAATTTAGCTAAGCAGGTGAAACACCTGTACTCTGAAAACCATAAGAACACTGATGAAAGAAATTGAAGAAGGCTTAAATAAATGGAAAGATATTCTATGCTCATGGATTGGAAGAATATTGTTGTTTTTTTTTTTTTTTTGGAAGAATATTGTTAAAATGTCTATAGTAGCTATGAAAATTCCAATGTCATTTTTAGAAGACTTGAACAAATATTTCCAAAAGTTATATGGAATGGGAGGTGCCTGGCTGGCTTAGTCAGAAGAGGTTGTGACTCTTAATCTTGGAGTTGTGAGTTCAAGCTCCATATTGGGGGTAGAGCTGCTTAAAAAAATAAATAAAATGAGTGCAAATAATATGGGATAAGGATAAAAATTTTTTTAAAATTTACACAGAACCACAAAAGTCCCTAAATAGTCAAAATAATCCCGAGAAAAAACAAAGGTGGAGGTATCATGCTCCCTGATTTCAAACTATATTATAAAGCTATAGTAACCAAAATACTATGGCATTGACATAAAAACAGATACAAAAAAAAAAAAAAAAAAAAAAAAACAGATACAAAGATCAACAGAACAGAATAGAGAGCCCAGACATAAACCTAAGCATATATGGCTGATACTCTTATGACAAAAGAGGCAAGAAGACAAAATAAATCTCTTCAATAAATGGTATTAGGAAAACTGGACAGCTACATGAAAAAGAATTAAAAAAAATAAAACTGGACACCATCTTATACTATATGTGAAAATTAACTCAAAACAGATTAAGGACTTGAATGCAAGACTTAAAACCATACAACTCCTTGGGGCGCCTGGGTGGCTCAGCGGGTTAAAGCCTCTGCCTTTAGCTCAGGTCATGATCCCGGGGTGCTGGGATCGAGCCCCGCATCGGGCTCTCTGCTTAGCTGGGAGCCTGCTTCCTCCTCTCTCTCTGCCTGCCTCTCTGCCTACTTGCAATCTCTATCTGTCAAATAAATAAATCTTTAAAAAAAAAAAAAAACCATACAACTCCTAGAGTAAAATATAGGCCATAACTCTTTGATACTTAGCAAAGTTTTTGTTTTTGTTTTGTTTTGGATATAACTCCAAAAACAAAAGTGGAAATAAACAAATGAGATTCTATCACTCTAGAGCTTCTGCACAGCAAAGAAATCCATCAACAAAATGAAAAGTCAGCCTACTGAATGAGAAAAGATACTGCTTTCTGGTAAGGGGTAATTTCCAAAATATATAAAAGATTCATGCAGCACAATAACAAAAATCAAAGAATCCAATTAAAATATGGGCAGAGAATCTGAATAGACATTTTTCACAAGAATACATACAGATGGTCAACAAGCACATGAAAAGATGCTCAGCATCACTAGTCATCAGGGAAATGCAAATCAGAACCACAATGAGATATCACTCTACCTGTCGGAATATCTATTATCAAAAAGACAAGTAATAACAAGTGTTGGCTAGGATATGGAAAAAAAGGAACACTCCTATGCTGTTAGTGGGAATGTAAATTGGTATAGCTACTATGAAAAACAGTAGGGAGATTCCTCAAAAAATTAAAAATAAAAATATCATAAGATCCAGGAATTCCTCTACTGGTTATCTACCCAAAGAAAATGAAAATACTAATTTGAAAAATGTATGCACCTTTATGTTTATTGCAACATTATTTAATATAGCAAAGATAAGGAAGCAAACTGTGTCCATTGATAGATGAATGGATAAAAAAGATGTGCTGCAAATATTCAACGGAATTCTACTCAGCCATAAAAAACAATGAAATCTACTGTTTGCAACAATATGCACAAATCTTGAAGTTATTTTGCTAGGTGGAATAAGTCAGAGAAGGACTAAGGTCACATGATTTCACTTACATGTGGAATCTAAGAAACAGAACAAACAAAACAAAACCCAGACTATTAGTAACAGAGAACAGAATTGTGGTTGTCAGAGAAGGGTTGGGAAATTAAATGAGTGAAGGGGGTCAAGAAGTACACACTTTCAACACGAAATTAATAAATCATGGGGATACAATGTACAATGTATTCATTTTGTATGGGGACAGAGGAGGAGTAGACTTACCTTGATAGTCATTTTACAATGTATACAGCTATTGAATCTCCATACTGTAAACTGATGTTTTATGTCAATTACACCTCAATAAGAAAAGAAAGGAAATTATTTTTTCTAATCCAATATTAATCATTTTCACATAGTCAATGTTAGTTTAGATTCACTACTATATTTAGCAATTTAGTTGTTCAATATTGCTTACAGCATTTCATTACCTCTGGGAGATTATTGTTCTTCTTGAATTCAGTCACAAAGTGGTAAATCCTCAAGTTTTTTCTTTCTTTTTTTCCTCATGTAAATATTAGGAATTTTAGATCTGGTAGGGATTAGTAAACTTCTAACAAATTAATTATCCTTCATATAATAACTATAAACTATATATGAGATTAGAAACAAAACTACCACCTGACATCTCTAAAGAATAAATAAAAAACATTTTGGAGGGAAGTTGAAACTTGGAAGAAACTAACATGAGTGAGGTAAGGATGCATATTAAAATTCCTAGAGCAATAAAAACAATAGTGATAATAATAAAAAGCAAGAAGGTATGGATGAAAAAATAATCAGTTAAAATGGAATTCTAAAGCAGAAGCTACTCAAATAATTTAAAAGAATGGGAAAGGTAAAAGACTGGCTAAAACTAGAGAAGATGAAGAAAAATAATAAAACAGTTGATTTAAAAATTTTCATATCAATTATTGCATTAAATGTTACTATATTAAACACCTCTATTAAGAGGCAGAGATTATTAGAAATAATTAGAAATTATTATTAGAAAGCATTTCACCAAACACAGAGAGATCTTCCATACTGATATATGAGCAATTCATTAGGAACATATGTCAGTTATTAATTTCCATGGATAGAACAGAATTTCAGCATATGTAAAGCAACACTGACCAAAAGTAGAAACTTACAAGTTCAATGTGAGAAAATTTTTCAACAGTAAGAAATTTTAACATTGCTCTCTCAGCAACTGATGGAACAACTAGACCCTGATACATGTTAGTAAAAACACAAAATAGCTGAATAACATTATCTACTAACTTATGTCTCAAAAACCCTGTTATCATACAAAGGATATCTTCAAAGCACAAGCAAATTAATAAAGCAATTGTTAACAACATGCTGTGTAAGAAACCAAATATTTAGAAATTAATCAACAAAGTTATAAAAAAATGTGTCAAAGCAGAAATCACAAAGAAATTAGAACACACTTTAAATAAAAAAAAGTATGTGGATTGTATCTGACTTGTGCTGATAAAAAGAATATTTACCCCCAAAAAGTAACTGTGTGCAGTGACAGATATATTAATTATCTTAGTTGTAGTAATCATTTCAAAATGTGTGTGTGTGTGTGTGTGTGTGTGTGTGTGTATAGCATCATGATGTATGCCTTGGGAAAAAAAAGTATATGGAAATTTGTGAGATACAGCCAAAGCAGTACTTGGAGAAAAATATATAGCCTTAAATATCTATAGAAAGGAAGAAAAGTTTGAAGCCAATAACTTAAGATTTCACTTCTAAAATCTAGAAGGATAGAGTAAACCTAAAGTAGAAAGAATGAAATGACAATAAGGGCTTTAATCAGTAATACTGAAAACAAGTATACAACAGAGAAGCTTAATAAGAATGAGTAGGAATGCTCGCTTCGGCAGCACACATACAAAAGAATGAGCTGGAAAAGTCTAGTAATTCTGAATTAAAAATAAAAATCATCATTGTCAGGAATAGTAGAGGGTGTTTACTGCAGATGCTACCTATATTTAAAGGATAATACTTTATATTTTGAAAAAATTTCAGTACCCACTCAGGATAAAACTGTTCAATAAACTAGGTACAGGGGCGTAGAAGAGAATTTGCTCAGTCTGAGCTGCAACATCTAGGAAAAAGAAAAAAAGGAAAAAAGAAAAAACAAACCTGCAACTATCTACAACCAAATTTATACTTAATGGTGAAAAAATGAACATTATTTTTTCAAAAAAAAACAAAAAATAAACAAAAACCTAGTCAGGACATTTATCAACACTTCTGTTCAACACTGTGCTGGAAAATTCAGATACTGAAATAGTGTAAAATAAAGAAAGTTACAAGGAATAGGAAGGTATTACAGATGGCATCATTATTATTTTTTTTTAAAGATTTATTTATTTGACAGATAGAGATTACAAGTAGGCAGAGAGGCAGGCAGAGAGAGAGAGAGGAGGAAGCAGGCTCCCAGCCAAGCAGAGAGCCCGATGTGGGGCTCGATCCCAGGACCCTGGTATCATGACCTGAGCTGAAGGCAGAGGCTTTAACCCGCTGAGCCACCCAGGCGCCCCAGATGGCATTATTATTTACTGCTGTGTGTGAACACTTACTTGGCAGGTGTGTTGCTGTATTAAGACATTTTTAAATTTAGGGGTGCCTGGGTTTCTCAGTGGGTTAAAGCCTCTGCGTTTGGCTCAGGTCATGATCTCAGGTCCTGGGATTGAGCCCCACATCAGGCTCTCTACTCAGCAGGGAGCCTGCTTCCTCCTCTCTACCTGCCTCTCTGCCTGCTTGTGATCTCTCTCTCTCTCTCTGTCAAATAAATAAATAAAATCTTAAAAAAAAAGACATTTTTAAATTTAAGCTCAACTTCAGTGAGGGTTCAAGACTTCTTGGGTTTTGAATCTGTCTCTCCATTGGCTGTCATTTACTAATGTAAGGGACCCAGATTATCCCCTGCTGAGATTCTGTTCCTTGTTTTAGGGATAGAGGTTCAAAGTCTTGATTTTTTTAAGGGAGAAATAAAACCAGGCACCAACAAGCTTCCTTGTGGTCTTCTATGGAAATGAACACATTTTTAATCTCATGCATTCTTTAGGGGCCTCAATTCTAAACACTTGACTCTTCTGGGTATAGAGCTTTGACTTGCATCACTATATACATAGTACACTCAAGTCCCTGAAAGTCCCAACCACATCTCCGGTAATTAGAAGTATTACCTCTAGGTCCTACTGTCTCTGAATTTGGCATCTGAAAATCTCTTGTTGTTGAGGACTTTTCCCTCCCATATGATCCTAGCAATGCACTGTAATTTTTGTTTTTGTTACTGTAATTGATGACCATTTTAGATGCTTACAAAGAGAATTTTCAAGCTATTTTTGTGTGTCATCTTACAAGAGCCAGAAATATTTTTGTTATAATAAATATATTTTAATATTTTTATTTTTAAACACGTGGAAACTGGTGGAAAATGGTCACAATATATTTAGTTAAGAATAAAATTGTTTTATAGTATTATATATATTTGTAATATAGTCATGTAGCATAGCAACAGCAACAAAAGTGATCATTTTTATTGCTGTATTCAAGCGTTATGTATTGAGTATATTCTACATTTACATTTGGAAAAAGTCATTGAAATTAAAAAAAAGAAAAACTAGCATGAATATGTTGGAAAAATACAAACAGCTCTCCTAATACCTTGTAGAGTTATTCTATGAAAAACAGATTGAAGGGGCGCCTGGGTGGCTCAGTGGGTTAAAGCCTCTGCCTTCGGCTCAGGTCATGATCCCAGCGTCCTGGGATCCAGCCCTGTATCAGGCTCTCTGCTCAGCAGGGATCCTGCTTCTTCCCCTCTCTCTGCCTGCCTCTCTGCCTACTCGTGATCTCTGTCTGTCAAATAAATAAATAAATGAAAACTTTTAAAAATAGATTGAAGATGATTCTTTATAAAAGTCTAGGATATATTTGAAAACTATTTCCAAAAGTTCATGCTACTGAGATGTTTAATGCCAGAAATCGTGGGTTCAATTGCTTTCTACACACTGATGAAACAATGAACCTAGCAATTCATACCTGGGCACAGATCAACACTTGCCAACCCTAGTGAAATGAAGAAGTAACCTAAGAATTAAAAGCCCGAGTTATTATTCTTTTTTGTCAAAGTACTACCACCACACACCCTATGCACAGGACTGTCACTACTAGAGATAAGTGGCCTTCATCTTTTTCCTTATCTTCTTACCTTCCCAAGTGCCAAACAATGACTAAGTCCAGCAGACTTGGCTTTCATGCAGTGAAATTTGAGGTCTCTCGGAAAGGATTAACTTTACATTAAATTACATCTAACTGATCACAAGATGGATTTAGTGAGTGATGAGGAGTTATGGAGAATACATATACATTAAAGAAGGTGACAGGAAACAAAATATTAGTGTAACTTATTAAGTATTGATTTTCGCAGATTTCTTGATATTGCTTGACACAAACAAATGGTAGAGGCAAAGAAACTTGATGAAGATAAGAATGTGGACACTGTGGTCAGAGTAAAGAACTACATATTCGGACTCAGGTGTTATAATTACCTGTCTAGAGAAGAAAGCAAAAGCCACAAAATGACTATAGACAGGAGGTATGGGCAAGATGGATGAGAACATAAAATTAATTTTCGAAGAGTGTGGTTTCAAAGTTATAGAATTTTTTTCAAGAAGTCACTGTATTTCTCTTTTTCATTTCTTTGTTCCATCTATGGTTGAAATAGAATATTTCCAATATCTAATCTTTGACAAAATCTTACCATGGCAAGAACATAATAATTAGCATAGACAGAACAAACTCTTTCTTTATAAAGAGTATGACTATATATGACTATGATTAGAAAGTCCTTTTGGTTGCCACTTATAGTCTATCAGTAACTAAAGATAGTTGATTATTTTTAAAATTCATTTCTTTTAATGCCCTTAAATTATACCATGATTACCTCCATATTCTACTGTGACAGTGTCTTTGTAACTAGTCTTTCATTTGCATCTCCGTATCAGGTTCAGCTTGAGTACTGCAGTTATGCTGACTTTCCCTGTTTCCATCCATCAACTTGGGTTCTTATCCTTCAAGACCAAACACAAATGTTACAGACTTCATGGCAAACTCACTTCACAACCAAACTCATACGTTTTGCTTAAAAACATTTAAATGTAGGATCTGTTAAGATCAAGATGCTTGAGTTAATCATCAGAAAGCAACTGCAACCATACATCTAGTATTTTTCATTTGAGGAGGAAGTCTATATATAAGACAAGCATTTGGAAGCAATTAGAATTTGCCTGCTTATTAGAAGTTGTGTGAAGCAGTAGATCCGTCAGGCAGACATTAGTGTTCAGTAAATGTTAGAGCCATTGTGTAAAACAGAAAGCCCAAACTCCTGAGTTGGCTATAAAAAAAAGAAAACACCTCTAATTTCTGGTCCCAATTTAATTTCTGAACTTCCTCATTATCTTATTTTCATTGAATATCTGCACTGGTCCATTTAGGCTTTTCATTTCTAGAATCTTCTAGATTCAGAAGAGTGTGCATTTTCTTATGACATTACTTTTCTCAGGAATTTTCATCCAACTCCTCTCTGCTTATCTTAATTCTACTTACTATTTAAGAAGCGGTTAACATAAAGAAGAAGCAGTTTAGATGTTGTTCTGGGAAGTTTTTCTAACTTCATCACAGTTTCTTCCAAAATAAAACAGCAACATCATTGTCATATTATAGGATTGACCATTTAGAACCACAGACTCACAGAATTAGATGATGAGGGAAAGAGATATATAGACTAATCCGAGTTTACAAAGCTTGCACAAAATGTTCGATACAAGCATATATCAAAACTTACACCAGAGAGAAGATCTCTTCCACTTCCATTCCATTTTTAGGTATACTGAACTTGCCACTTTCCATCATAAATTAACTTTTTAAGTGGATAGGTTTTCCCTCCCAATCTCAGCTTTAATCATCTTAAATATCCAGTTCATGTTTTATATTTCTTTGTATTTAGCACTGTACTTGGCAGAGTAAGTACTTGGCAGAGTTACTTCTGCAAAGTTTATGTTCAGTGAACTTTTATTCATTTTATTAAAGACCAAAAGATCAATCTTAAATTTTAAGCTATATTTTATTTTATTATTGTAGTTCTCCAACAATAACCCCTGCACCATCATTTCCTCATCGGATAAACCGGAAAAATATCTGGATCCCTCCTACTTGTTTTCCTTGTCACCTACGTATTTTTACTGTAGTAATTACTGTTTGGGAAGCTTTTAAAGTCTTGGCCAAAACCATTTCTGGAAGGTAAAGCATTTTTAGCTAAAATGTGGAAAACAGATTTCGAATCTCATCTCTGTGTCAGCACATAGTATTTTAAAACTAATCTATTCAGTTTCCTTTTTTCTTTTTGTCAAACATCAAGGACACTCACTGAAATTTCTTTTTCTCCTTATTTATTAGATTCATGCTTTGCTGAATAGAGAAAAGTAATTTTTAATGTCGATTTTAATACTGTGGCAAATTTATAGACTTATTGCTTATATTAATAGAAATAATTATATGACTTTATGAAGTATTTTCACTGTAGATTACTTTAAATATCTTGTATGAAATAGGTAAGGTAGGCAAAATTAGTTCTATTTTACTGGTAAGAAAACTGAGGCTAATGAGATTCAGTAACTTGTTCAGAAATCCTAGTAAGCAGAGATGGATTAGAACCCGGTTCTCTTGTCTCACTTCCCAGTTCTCTTCCTATTACTTCATGGCGTGTCCCCAATTGGCGAAGCAAGGCCCATTTTGGCTGTGAAATGTAGATAGCCTGTAACTGCTGCCAAGGAGGCATATTGAGTGGGATGTACTGAATCTTTCGGTTGCATCAGGTTCTGCTGTGTATGTATGAATTTTGCCAGAATCAGCTTCTTTCATCAAGATGTTCATTTTCCAGAGATGAAATTTAATGGGATGAAATTTCATATAGTCCATGGTTAGTGGATAGGAAATAAAATAAAAATATTCTGTGTTGGATAACCTCCACAAAAAAGATTGAGAAAATTCTTATGGTCACTACAGGAAAACCTCAACTTGTCTGAACTCAATTCTTAAGAAATCTTGATTAATGGAAAAATGGGGAGAATTGGAATATATGACAGGAAAATAAACAAGCAGGGCTGTGTGTGTGTGTGTGTAACATGAATTCTAATCTTTAATTATTTGTCTCTCAAAGAAGTTTCCCACTGATCTTAGGTATATCATATCTTGGTTGGCTAGATCAATTGAATGTTATGGAAGCATTTAGGGAGGAATAGGAAATAACTTAATAATGATTTTCAAGTTTTCTGGCTTGGGACTTTGGGAGGATGGTGGAGACACTCATTAGGGGTTTTTCTTCTTGTTGTTTGTTTGTTTTTTTCTTTTTGTAATTTAATTGGTACGACAGGTGTTCGTAGTGCATTTTACAGGAAATAGAAAAGAGAAGGCAGTTATAGGAGCCATTATAAATGAGTGAATAGCTCAATTCACATGTAGGACTGGAAATGAGAAATTCTGGGATATCTTTCCTGATCTTTTCATTTTGCAAACTCAGACACCCTCTGTCACAGAGTAGGCAAAACCAAGCTGGCATTCTGTCATATTCCCTTTTCTAATTCTTCTGATAAGATCTCTTCTAGCTCCCTATTTGTCTTTCTTCACCTGTCCCAGCCTACTTCAGCAGGCTTTACAATTTCCCCAGCTTCTGCATTTTAATTATGAGGTGTTTGGTGGCTGCCATTCCTCTAAGGAACAAATGCCACAGGATATCCAACTGCTGAGTTAGAGCTCACATCACAGGCTGCTGACAGCAGCAAAACTTGGCAATGAAAAGATTCTTAGATCCTCTAGTTTCCAATCTTATCAAAAGTCATGTTTGTGTAGACCTTGACTTTATTATTCAAGGATGGAAGGGAAGAGCAGTCAGATAGATGAAAACTTCTATTGCTTTTCTCCCTCCGTGAAGCCTTCCCAGCTAGATGAAGGAACTGCTGACAACGTGGTCTGGCCTTTCTCCTTCCTCTCCCCCATCTCCCGATTCTAAAAATGTGCTTTCCCCAGACATGTTCTTAATATATAATCCTCACTGATTTGTATAGTATCAAATCTCATTATGCATATGGGTTTTATGTGCAGCAAAAATGCAATGCCAAGTTGGGGCTGCCTCTGTGATCACTTGATGTTTACTCATCTAATGCAAACTAAGTCCAGTGTTTGTCCAAGATAAACATCACTAAAAAGGCAAACCTGTAATTAAAACATTTTCTCAGATATTGAAAAGTTGAGCAGAAATTAATAGTGCACAATATGTCATTTTAGAAGATCAGAACCATCTCTCTCCCAGGACAGCTATTAGGGCTCTATGGCTACTCTTCACCATGGGGTCTCAACTACCCTAAACACTGCCTAAATCCAAGAGCTGACTGAACCTGGAACTTAATATGTGTTTCCCCAATGTCTCTTATATGCTACTATTCCTACTGGTACATAATATATAAAGGTAGCACAGTGCATTACGTCATGTCCACATAATACACATAACAAACAGAAAGTGAAAACTTGAAAACAAATTCTCAAGTGTTTAAGCCTCAAAACAACCGAACACATTATTTAATTCTTATTGTACTAAAGGTTATTTTTCTAGTTTAAAAAAATCCTCCTATTCTGTTCATTTGGCTTTAATTTGGAGAAAAACTCTAAGCAGTGGAGACGGGGAGGAGAGAAAGTTCCCAGTCAGAGTACTGGAAGAGAGGGTGGAAGCTTACAGTTTTATGAAACAGGCAGAAGTATGTGGATTTTGGTATCACTTAACCCCTAAGACTTTCAATGGGTTAGATGATAACCAAAATCTCTTTTAGCTATGATTACCTAAAACCGTAGGGTCATCACTATTGCTGCTTCTGTGTTGCAAATAAATTGAAAATAAGGTTAAGAACTAAGAGTACCAGCTGTTCTGCAAGTGTTGAGTGGCTTTCCCTGGTGAAGTAGTTTACGGGTGCTGGCTCCCATTCCTTGGGTTGTAGCTCACATGGGCTTTTTAGAAGTCAGAGGACTACATTCTTACATGGATATAATCTTAATCACTATGTTCTGTTGGGAGCATTAATAAATTCTTTAGTGCTTCCCAGAAAACAGATAACTAGAGTGCTTCAGAAGATCATTTCTCTTTTTAAAGTAATGATATAGTAAAGATACTTCTAAAATCATCAGTTAGAAGCAAAACAAAACATAGGGAGGCTACTTTATTTGCTTACAGAGTTCCTAGACTATCACTGCTGAACTCATTATATTTAAAGCTCTTTGAGGAATTTTAAGCATAAAACATGCTCCATAAAACCAAATTCTATTCTAACTGGTTCAACCTCAGAGGTCGTGGCTGAGGCTTCCGTCCCCATAATCACTGCTATCCGGAGTGACACACCTGCTCCATGGAACTACAAGTTCCATGTGTTGGGGAGGAAAAAAAAAAAAAAGATAAAAAAATAAAACAAAACAAAAACTGGATAACAATTCTGGGATTCATAAATGCATGCTCATGATGACACCCTGCCACCAGAGGCATAGACAGCAGAGATAACCCAGCTGGTATGACTTACTTTCCAAAGCCATAACCCTAATGCATCCCAGTGGGGGGAATGAAAAGAGATTTATTATTAGTTCTGAGCTAATGCTGATCAATGAGCAAAATGCCACAAGGCTGTGGCCAAGGCCATATATGCTGTCCAAGAAAGAATAAAAAGGGAGAATAAGGGAGAAAATGCCTGCCATATGTAAGAGAAATACAGGGGAGAATAAAACCTCTTTTGTTAGGAAACCATCCCTCATGACCAAGAGCAGTGCTCTGCCATCTGCTCTTCGTACTGTGGTCTCACAGTGCAAATGCCTGTCATGTACAGCAAGCAAACAAAGCAATAGGAAAAGTGAACATTTCCAAGGTAATTTTCCTGATATCCAGTAAGTTGATCAACAATCTGCACGCCTCTATTTCACTGTGTATGTGAAAGTCTCGGATCTATGAGGGCAACTCTCAGCAGAGCAACCTCTTATTGCTGAGAGGGAGAGACAGAGACTTTGGCCCTGAGGAAAGGTGGTGAGATGACACAAAATGACAGAAAATACGGAGAAAAATGGCCACTGAAAACCCACTGGAAATACATTTAATATACAGCATTCCCATTCACCTTGCTGTGAGATTGGGTTTGCATCTTAATTACCAGCTGTATTCCCCAAATATCCTTCTACCCATGGGGGAACTATTGTGGAAGATATTTAGCAGTGAAAATGCTAATGACAAGAGTAAACGTCTTGGGGAGCAGGAAATGTGATTGTCATGTGCAAATGCATGTAGCAGCAGGTTGCATGGACAAATGAAAGGTTAAAACAAGGGAAGAGATGGCTTGTTCCCAAATCAAAGGTCAGGTTTGTAGGAGTGCTGAATCTGAGAAGACAAGGAGAACCAGGAAGATGCTAAAGCCTAATTTAGGCAAATGGTCAGGTGCCAGTGGAAACCTTGGGCTGCACGGCAAAGCCTCCCAGGTCTTTGGGAGAAAAGATCTGAAGAAGCAGAGGGGGTACCATAAAGACACGCAAGGACAGGGTATCTAGAGTGGGTGTGTCCATTGTTATCATTTTCTATTTCCCTGCTGTTCTGTTGAATGTCTACCCTTAGCAAGACAAGTCAGAAGGCTGGTAGCCAATGTTAACTCAAAACAGCCAACCTGATAGCAAACATGGCTACAGTGAACAGATAGAGATAAACTCAGTATCCATCAGCAAAGGCAGACACATAGTGTAGTATTTTAAAACATAAAAGTTACTTGTTAATGCCCAACTTTAAATATACCAAGGACCGGGGTGCATGGGTGGCTCAGATGGTTAAATATTCAACTCTTGACTTTGGCTCAGGTCATGATCTCAGGGTTGTGAGATGGAGCCTGGAGTCAGGCTCTGCATTGAGCATGGACCCTGCTTAATATTCTCTCTCTCCTTCTCCCCTTGCTCATGCTCTGTATACATACATACATACATACATACATACATACATACACACACACACAAACATACAGAAGGGGCAAACTTGCTTAGTGATTAAACTTATCCACTAAGATGAACAAAAGTTTGAATTCTACTCCTGCCTCTTAGAAGGAATGTGACTTTGGGCCAAGTCATGGAAACTAGATTATGATACCTCTTAGAGGTATTTTAAGAATTAAATAAAATATTCTGTGTAACATTCCTAGCACAGTAACAATGTTCATTTGCTTAAATATCTTATCATTGTGTCCACCATGTGACAAGTATATCCCTAGGCAAAGGATTTAGGACTGGACATACAAAGCCCCCTATCCTCACAGAGCTTATGTTCTCAACATGTGAACAGGTAGTTAGCACTAAATAAGCATTAGATTTTATTATGATTGAATATATTGTTTGAATTATTATTGAATGTACCATTTATTTATTATTGAATATATTATTGCTCTTATTACTATTTAAATTAATTTTTTGTACAGTTCCAATGAGAATAAACATGCTGAGTTCTATCCAAACAAAGAGGTGATAAGAACAATACAAAAAATTGCATATTGAATTCCTCCTTTCAAGGCAATAAAGGAAGGAAAAAAGGGAGCGACAAAGGGAGGAAAGGAAGGAGAAAGAAAGAGAAGGTAGTAAGAAAAAAGTACAAAAATATTAGAAAAACCTGAGTGAAGGATGGGATTCTGGAGACCTGAGTTCAGACAAAGATCCCTTGAGAAAGTTGGGGAAATTAGACATGGAAAGCACTGTGTAGGGTGGTGGCACATAGAGACTAGGTAGTAATAGCAGTGGACCTACCTCATACTATTTCTTTTTTTTTTTTTAATATTTTATTTATTTATTTGACAGAGAGAGAGATCACAAGTAGGCAGAGAGGCAGGCAGAGAGAGAGAGGGGGAAGCAGGCTCCCCACTGAGCGGAGAGCCTGATGCGGGGCTCGATCCCAGGACCCTGAGATCATGACCTGAGCCGAAGGCAGAGGCTTAAACCACTGAGCCACCCACGCGCCCCCCTCATACTATTTCTTAATGTCAGGAGATCTAGTTAATGTTTCAGTTCTCTAATCCACCAAAATGAATATAAGATTAGCAGTGAGTCCACTATCAAATCTTCAGATCAAATGAAATAACATGTAAAATGATCATCAACATGGAAGTGCCAATAATATTCTGAAAAACTCTGGAATTTAATGGTACAAGATGACTTGGGAAGCCCAGGGAAAACCACTTTATTCTGACCCTAGTGCCAGGCCAACCTATTTCATGGGACTGTTTCCTTCATGGACCCCGTGTGGAATTTCAGATAGGCCTAAATCTTTTATTCTCAAATAATTACACATTTTTGAATTTGTGAGAATATTAAAAATAACTAAACAAATACAGTAATTACACATACCCTTCTGACATTCTTGTGTTTTACCAGGGTATTTGAAACATTTTGTTTTCATTCGGATTAGTCACTGGTTTGCAAAATAGATAATTTTTAACATAATCTGTTGTCCATGTGTTTCTACATTTGCATCTTTATTATGGATGAGTACACATTTGATCAATATATTTGTGATACTGACCAGGAGACAGCACGGCACATGCTTTACAAGTGTGGACAGAGTCAGCCTCTGGGGGAGCCTGGAGTCATTTACATATTGAGTAAAGGAAACATTTCATCCACTCTCTAAGCTTCTGTTTCTTTTTCTGTAAAATGGGCATAATCATATTATTTACTTCATTGAATTGTTTAAGAATTAACTGAATCTATTTAAAATGCTCCGCACACTTTCACGACATTCCTTACAGTGATCTGACCATGCTTTCGGGACATTTCCATTACAATGCTTTACAGTAACAGAGAGAGTTCTTTTACTGGTTTCCCTAGACAAGCACTATGTGGTCCAGCAGGGGCATTATTTGTATATCATGCAATTATATTTTCTACTAAGCTTTTTTGTTGTTGCTTTCTTGTTTTATTTTTACAAATCTTCCAAAATGAGATTGTTCATTGTATTTGAAAACTTCAATTTTCAGGATCTACCTTATCTTGTGATTAATAGTCTATATACAACACGTACCGCCTGCTCATTAGAAATTGAACATAACTTGTCAGCAAAACCACCCGAACGTATAAGCTTTGATTGGAATAGTGCTTTAAAATTTCATTTCTTCCTTAGTCATTTCATTTGACAATAAGAAATATACACTAATCAGCATATAAACACATACAGTATAAGCTTTTCATGGAAAGTTTATCTATTGTGCTCCTTCCTAACTGCACAAAATTTAAATAGATTAAATTACAGGTTTGTTGACTTTTTTTTTTTTGATATTTTATTTATTTATTTGACAGACAGAGATTGCAAGTAGGCAGAGAGGCAGGTAGAGAGAGAGGAGGAAGCAGGCTTCCCGTGGAGCAGAGAGCCTGATGCAGGTCTTGATCCCAGGACACTGGGATCATGACCTGAGCCGAAGGAAGAGGCTTTAACCCACTGAGCCACACAGACACCCCGATTTATTGACTTTTTTAAAAAAACTGACCAATTTACTGTTGTTCTGCACTCTGATTTTCTAACTTTTCTTATTTTTTTCTTAGACTATAATCAATTTTCCTAACAATTACTTTTTGATTTACTAAAGAAAAAAAAACCTTATAAGTAGTTAAAATATTTTTTCTTTTACTTTAATAATGTTAATGTTTAAGAGCATTTCCTTCTGTATAGAGCTTTTGGTTTCATCCCATTAATTCTTTTACATAGACTTGTTTTTAAATGTTTTACATAATAATATAGAATTTTATTATTGCTTTCTTCATGAGTATTGTTTTGCGTTTATACACAAGTACTATTTTTTAAATTTGTCTATTTAAATATAACCATCTATTTTTAATTTTAAGCATCATCATCCTATTTCTATTTTTTTTAAAGATTTTATTTATTTATTTGACAGAGAGAGATCACAAGTAGACAGAGAGGCAGGCAGAGAGAGAGAGAGGGAAGCAGGCTCGCTGCTGAGCAGAGAGCCCGATGCAGGACTCGATCCCAGGACCCTGAGATCATGACCTGAGCCGAAGGCAGCGGCTTAACCCACTGAGCCACCCAGGCGCCCCATCCTATTTCTATTTTTAAACAAATGGGTACACACAGCTTTTCAGACAGGCTAGAGTTTGGGGACCTAACATTGGGTGTAGAAAAGGAGCAGCATTTGCCCACAGGCCCTAAATAATGAGCCAAAGATTTTAAACAAGGCATGGAGAGCTGAAGTTGGATTAAGAATCAAGTTGAGATAAGGAAAATGCCCATTTTTCCTCATTTTTAATAAAAATGTAATAGTTATAGTAGTGGTTTGTATACTTATATTCAAGAAAATAGTAAAACTTAGTTAAAAAGATATGTAATATCAATGCTCACTTCCACCTCACTGAAGAACTGGTAATTACCTTCTTTGTTGTTGAGTATAGTTGACACACAATGTTACATTATTTTCAGGTGTACAACTTAGTGATTTGACAGGTTTATACATTGACAAGTTTATACATTATGCTACTGTTTACTTCAAGTGTAGCTACCATCTGTCATGTTATATCCCTATTATGATATCATTGACTGTATTCCTTATGCTGTGCCTTTTATTCCTGTGACTTATTCATTCCATAACTGGAAGTCTGTATCTCCCCTTTTCCCCCTCATCCATTCTGACCAAACTCCTACACCTGTCCCTCTGGCAACCACCAGTTTGTTCTCTATATTTATAGGTCGGATTTTGCTTTTTGATTATTTGTTTTGGTGGTTGTTGTTTAGCTTCCTCCTATGAGTGGAATCATATTGTATTTATCATTCTCAATCTGACTTCTTTTAAAGATTTTCCTTTTTTAATTTAAATTCAATTTAATTAACATATACTGTATCATTAGTTTCAGAAGTAGAATTCAGTGATTCATCAGTTGCATATAACACCCAGTGCTCATTACATCAAGTGCCCTCCTTAATGCCCATCACCCAGTTATCCCATCCACTCTAGTAACCCTAAGTTTGTTTCCTAAATTGAAGAGTCTCTTACGGTTTGTCTCCCTCTGTTTTCATCTTATTTTTTCTTCCCTTCCTCTATGTTCATCCGTTTTGTTCTTAAATTCCACATATGAGTGAAATCATATGATATTTGTTGTTCTCTCACTAACTTATTTCACTTAGCATAATACTCTCTAGTTTCACCCATATGGTTGAAAATGGCAAGATTTCATTCTTTTCAAAGGCTGAGTAATATTCCAACATGTATATATACCACATCTTCTCTGTCCATCCATCCATCCATCCATCCAGTCAGTCTGACTTATTTCACTTAGCATCTATGTTGTCTCAAATAGCACAATGTCATGCTTTTCATAGATGTGTAGTATTCCATTATATATATATATATATATATATATATATATATATATATATATGCGCCACATTTTCCTTATCTATTAATCTATGAATGGATAGTTTGGTTGCTTCTATATGTTGGCTACTGCTACAATAAACATAGGGTGCATACATCTTTTCAAATTAAAGAACTAGTAATTATCTTTAATTGGCATGGTCAAGAAAAGAGGACTTAGCTTTTTCAGATCCTCCCAATGATATCTTAACATGAGCTTATTCTGAACGGTTTGTGTCAAAGAGAACTCTGCACTATTTCAAGGCTGTTCTTCTGTGATTTTACCTTTTTATTTATTTATGCGTTCAAAGACTGTTCTGTTCAAGAGGAGGAGACAAGATGGCAGAGAAGTAGGAGGCACTGTTTCAACCTGTCTCCTAAAGTGAGCTGATTACCTACCAAAGAACTCTGATCACCCATGAAATTAGCCTGAGATTAAAATTATACACTTCTGGATCTTTATGGGGGCTGAAGTCGCCAGTGGACAGAAGCATTCAGGGTGCACCTTGCCTGCACCATGGTTGATACATTCAGCTACACATCTGTTCAGCCTTCTCTCACCAAAATGACTAGGAGGAGGAATGCCCAACAGATGAAAATTTCAGGACTGTGCCTTCTCCATCAGAGCTATTGGATATGGACATAGACAGTATGTCAGAAAGGTTATTCAGCCTAACAATTATCCAGGCAATAGCTAGGTTGGAGAAAGCCTTTGATGACAAAATGGAATTGATTAGGCCAGAAGTGAAAGCCACTAGGGATGATGTTAACAATGCTCTCAATGAGTTCCAGTCTAATCTCAATTCTCTAAAAGCTAGGGTAACTGAGGCAGAAGATAGAATTAGTGATCTGGAGGACAAAGAGATAAAGAAAAAGGATCAGGAGGAAGCCTGGAACAAACAGCTTAGAAGCCATGAAAACAGAATTAGGGAAATAAATGACGCCATGAAACAGTCCAACATCAGAATTATTGGAATCCCTGAGGGGGATGAGAAAGAAAGAAGACTAGAAGATATAGTTGAACAAATTCTACATGAAAAATTTCCCAATCTGACGAAAGGAACCAGCATTTGTGTACTAGAGACAGAAAGATCTCCCTCCAAGATCATAGAATCTAGAAAGACCTCAAGACACCTGATTACGAAAATGATGAATCATACTTTTAGACAGGAGCCCTTGAAAGCAGCTAGGAGGAAGAAATCCCTTAAAGAGAAATGCCCATCAGAATAACATCAGACTTGCCCACAGAAACCTGGTAAGCCAGAAAGGGCTGGCAAGATGTATTCAGGGCACTAAATGAGAAGAATATGCAACCAAGAATACTTTATCCAGCAAGACTGACATTCAAAATGGAGGGAGAGATAAAGAGTTTCCAAGACTGGCAAGGTTTAAAAGAGTATGTGACCACCAAGTCGACACTGCAAGAAATATTAAGGGGTATTCTATAAAAGAGGGAAAAAAACAAGAATATTATTGAACAGAAATATATGGAGACGATCTATAGAAACAATGACTTCACAGGTAACACGATGTCAATAAAAACATATCTCTCAATAATCACTCTCAATGTGAATGGCCTAAATGCTCCCATAAAATGACACAGGGTTGCAGATTGGATAAAATGATAAGATCCATCCATATGTTGTCTACAAGAGACCCATTTTGAACCTAAGGATATATCTGGACTGAAAGTGAAGGGATGGAGAAGCATCTTTCATGCCAATGAGCCTCTAAAGAAGGCTGGGGTAGCGATTCTCATATCAGATAAATTAGATTTTAAACTAAAGACTGTAGTCAGAGATACAGAAGGACACTACATAACTCTTAAAGGGACGATCCACCAAGAAGATCTAACAATTGTAAATATTTATGCCCCCAATATAGGACCAGCCAATTACGTAAGAAAACTATTACTCAAGATAAAGAGTCATATTGATATGAATACATTAATAGTAGGAGATATTAACACACCATTCTCAGTAATAGATCATCCAAGCAGAAAATCAAAAAGAAACAAGAGCATTGAATGACACATTGGACCAGATGGACCTGATAGATACATACAGAACATTCCACCCTAAAACGACAGAACACTCATTCTTCTCAAGTGCACATGGAACCTTCTCCAGAATAGACCACATACTGGATCACAAATCAGGACTCAACCAATACCAAAAGATTGAGATTATTCACTGCATTCTCAGATCACAATGCTTTGAAACTGGAGCTCAAGCACAGGAAAAGTTTGGAAGGAATTCAAACACCTGGAAGCTAAAGACCACCTTGCTTCAGAATGCTTGGATAAACCAGGAAATCAAAGAAGAACTTAAACAATTCATGGAAACCAATGAGAATGAAGACACTCCAGTCCAAAACCTATGGGATACAGCAAAGACTGTCCTAAGGGGGAAATACATAGCCATTCAAGCCTCCCTCAAAAAACTGAAAAATCCAGAATACACCAGCTGTCTCTACACCTTAAAGAACTAGAGAATCAACAACAAATTAAGCCAACTCCACACACAAGAAGGGAAATAATCAAGATTAGAGCAGAGATCAATGAGATAGAAACTAGAGATACAGTAGAATGAATCAACGAAACTAGAAGCTGGTTTTTTGAAAGAATCAATAAGATCGATAAACCATTGGCCAAACTAATCCAAAAGAAAAGAGAGAAGGCCCAAATTAATAAAATTATGAAGGAAAAGGGAGAGATCACAACTAACAACAAGGAAATAGAAACAATCATCAGAAATTATTATCAACAGTTATATGCCAATAAGTTAAGCAACCTAGATGAAATGGATGCATTCCTGGAAAACTATAAACTTCCAAAATTGAACGAGGAAGAAATTGACAACCTGAATAGACTGCTATCTAGTAACGAGATTGAAGCAGTGATCAAAAAATCTCCCAAAAAACAAGAGCCCAGGACCTGAGGATTCCCTGGGAATTCTACCAAACTTTCAAAGAAGAAATAACACCTATTCTGAAGCTGTTTCAAAAAATGGAAGCAGAAGGAAAACTTCCAGACTCTTTTTTATGAAGCCAGACCCAGATCCCCAAACCAAGCAAAGACCCCACCAAAAAGGAGAATTTCAGACCAATATCACTGATGAATATGGAAGCCTAGATTCTCATCAAGATCCTAGCTAATAGGATCCAACAGCACATTAAAGAGATTATCCACCATGACCAGGTGGAATTCATCCCTGTGTTTCAAGGATGGTTCAACATTCACAAATTAATCAATGTGATAGAATGAATCAATAAGAGAAGAGAGAAGAAACACATGGTCCTCTCAATTGATGCAGAAAAAGCATTTGACAAAATCCAGGATCTGTTCCTGATTAAAACGCTTCAAAGTTTAGGGATAGAGGGAACATTCCTCAACTTCATAAAGTCTATCTATGAAAAAACCACAGCAAATATTATCCTCAATGGGAAAAAGCTCACAGCCTTCCCACTGAGATCAGGAAAATGACAAGGATGCCCACTCGCACCACTCTTGTTCAACATAGTATTAGAAGTCCTAGCAACAGCAATCAGACAACAAAGAGAAATAAAAGGTATTCAGGTTGGCAAGGAAAAAGTCAAACTCTCTCTCTTAGCAGATGACATGATACTATGGAAAACTCAAAAGACTCCACCCCCAAACTACTAGAACTCATACAGCAATTCAGTAATGCCACAGGATACAAAGTCAATGTACAGAAATCAGTTGCTTTCTTATACACTAACAATGAAAATACAGAAAGGGAAATTAGAGAATTGATTCCATTTACTGTAGCACCAAGAACCATAAGATACATAGGAATAAGCCTAACCAAAGAGATAAAGGATCTGTACTTGAGAAACTACAGAACACTCATGAAAGAAATTGAAGAAGACACAAAAAAATGGAAGACCATTCCATGTTCATGGATAAGAAAAATAAACACTGTAAAAATGTATATACTGCCTAGAGCAATCTATACTTTTAACGCCATTCCGATCAAAATTCCACTGGCATTTTTCAAAGAGCTGGAGCAAACAATCCTAAAATTTGTATGGATTCAGAAGAGACCCCAAATTGCTAAGGAAGTGTTGAAAAAGAAAAACAAAACTGGCGGCATCATGTTGCCTGATTTCAAGCTTTACTACAAAGCTGCGATCACCAGGACAGTATGATACTGGCATAAAGACAGACACATAGACCAGTGGAACAGAGTAGAGAGCTCAGATATGAACCCTCTACTCTACGGTCAAATAATCTTTGACAAAGCAGGAAAAAATATACAATGGAAAAAAGTCTCTTCAATAAATGGTGCTGGGAAAATTGGACAGCTATATCTAGAAGAATGAAACCAAACCATTCTCTTACACCATACACAAAGAAAAACTCGAAATGGATAAAAGACCTCAACATGAGGCAGGAATCCATCAGAATCATAGAGGAGAACAGAGACAATAACCTCTTCAATATCAGCCACAGCAAATTCTTTCAACATATGTCTCCAAAGGCAAAGGAAACAAAAGCGAAAATGAAGTTTTGGGACTTCATCAAAATCAAAAGCTTCTGCACAGCAAAGGAAAGTCAACAAAACAAAGAGGCAACCCACGGAATGGGAGAATATATTTGCAAATGACAGTACAGACAAAAGGCTGATACCCAAGATCTATAAAGAACTCCTCAAACTCAACACACACAAAACAGATAATCATATCAAAAAATGGGCAGAAGACATGAACAGACACTTCTCCAATGAAGACATACAAATAGCTAAGAGACACATGAAAAAATGTTCATCATCACTAGTCATCAGGGAGATTCAAATAAAAACCACTTTGAGATACCACCTTATACCAGTTAGAATTGCCAAAATCAATAAGACAGTAAATGTGTGTTGGAGAGGATGTGAAAAAAGGGCAACTCTCTTACATTGTTGGTGGGAATGCAAGTTGGTACAGCCACTTTGGAAAACAGTGTGGATATTCCTTAAGAAATTAAAAATAGAGCTTCCCTATGACCCTGCAATTGCACTACTGGGTATTTACCCCAACGATACAGATGTAGTGAAAAGAAGGGCCATCTGTACCATAAAGTTCATAGCAGCAATGGCCACAGTTGCCAAACTGTGGAAAGAACCAAGATGCCCTTCAATGGATGAATAGATAAGGAAGATGTGGTCCATATACACTATCGAGTACTATGCCTCCATCAGACAGGATGAATTCCCAACTTTTGTATCAACATGGATGGGACTGGAAGAGATTATGCTGAGTGAAATGTCAAGAACAGAGAGTCAATTATCATATGGTTTCACTTATTTGTGAAGCATAAGAAATAACATGGAAGACATGGGGAGATGGAGAGGAGAAGGGAGTTGGGAGAAATTGGAGGGGGAGACAAACCATGAGAGACTATGGACTCTGAAAAACAATCTGAGGGATTTGAAGGGGCGGGATGTGAGAGGCTGGGTAAGCCTGGTGGGAGTATTGCGGAGGGCACATGTTGCATGGAACACTGGGTGTGGTACATAAACAATGAATTCTGGTACACTGAAAAGAAAAAAAAAGATATATATATATATATATATTTTTTTTTTTGGAGAAAAAAAAAAAAAAGATTGTTCTGTTCAGTATTGGGGCTTTTAATCCTCTCACTCATCTTCATTCTCACCTACCTTTATAACTTCTAATCGTTGGCCATGCACCCAACATCTAATTTTACTAAGGCTTCTTTTTCAAGTTGTTTTTTTGCTTTCCACTATTTATATGGAAGGGTCAACTGATTATCTTCCAGGTCCCTGGCTTTTTCTTCATAATTTTCATGATTTCCATGTTTCTCCCCCATGTGATTTATTTCTACTACTTGTTTTTCACATATATAGTTATATTTTAAAATTATCTTCCTTATGTTTCAGCTACTAAATATTTTAGTTGGAAATAAGATTCTCTCACAGAATTTTTTGTCTTATAAATTTTAATTGTCCTTGCTATTTTGTTGCTGTTTTTGTTCAAATTATTGTCTGACTTAGTCTTTCAGTAATTCTGTTTTACTACAAGTCATGTCTTCTAGGTATGTTTTATTTTTTTTCTCTTTGAACTTAGGACACTTTTAATTTTTTAAATTGTATTTCATTATTTTTTTTCATTTACCTATTTCCTGGGTCTTAGGTCCAGCTTCTGTGGCTTGTAGCAAAAAGCTGATGAATTAGAGGAGGTATTGTTGGTGTACCCAAGGACATGACATAGTATAATGGTAGAAAGCTCATCATTATCCTGTTTATTCACTCAATTCATGCCTCTCTCTTTCCTGGTCTGCTCAGCTTAAAAGATGGCAAGTGCTGGTAGTTCCCTGCTTAAAGGACATAGCAGACTATTCACAAATCTTTGGCTAATACACAGCTCCTTGAGGAATAGGGGCACCAGCTAATTCAAAGAATATTTACTGGGGTAAGAGCAATCTTTGTTCTCTCTTTGCTCCAATATTTCCACAGACCATCTTTCCAAATTTCACAGTTTCTTTCTAAGAACATATCAACATTGTAAAAATAAATAATCAAAACAACAAAGGAGAAAATCCAAATACATACTAAAAAGGCACATGGCAAAATTCAACATTCTTCTAATACAACCTCAATATAGTTGGAATAGGAACATATGCTTAAAAACAATACAACATATTGACAAAATCCACAGAATATATTATTCCAAAGAATGAAACAGCAAGTTAATTAAAATCAAGACTAACACTGATATTCGTAATACCACAGTATTCTTATATATTGGTTCAGGGGTTCTAATAAATATAGTAAGATTAGAAAAGAAAATAAGTGCTATAATCATTAGAAAGGAATATGTAAATGTTAATATATCTGCTTTTTTATTTTTAAAAGAACTAATATTAAGAGATGAATTTGGGAAGAATGATAAAAATAAAACACAAAAGCCAACTTTCTTAAACCAGCTTTCTTTTTTTTTTTTTTAAATATTTTATTTATTTGACAGAGAGAAATCACAACTAGGCAGAGAGGCAGGCAGAGAGAGAGGAGGAAGCAGGCTCCCTGCGGAGCAGAGAGCCTGATGCGGGGCTCGATTCCAGGACCCTGGGATCATGATCTGAGCCGAAGGCAGAGGCTTTAACCCACTGAGCCACCCAGGCGACCCCCAACTTTCTCTCTTATATATCTGTATAAGATTTATGTGGATATGTAAATGAAAGAAATACTCCTGTTATGACCTGAAAACCATACATTAAAAAACTTAAGAATAAATGCAGAAGGATTAAACTACAATTTTTTTTTTTAACTACAATGTTTTTAATGGTTATAAAATAAGGGCTAACTAAATGGAAATTTATGCCATGTTCTTTTATAAGTTAAACCATCAAAAAGTAAATTCACCCCAAATTAACAAATATTTTATTTTACAATGGAAGAATGTTATCAAAATTCTCCAATATAACCCAAAAAAAAGTAGGAAAAAAAAAAGCTATGGAGGAATAGCTTTATTTTATATCAGAGCACGCTATAAAGCCACTGTGATCTCGCCAATATGACATTGCCTTAGGAATGGGAAATATAATAGTATAACACAGAAAATAATGGTTTAACACTTGGCAAACTATGGCCATGAGTCAATTACTATCTTTCATCTGTTTTCACACAGGCTTCACATTCTTAAATGACTTAAGCAATACCAAAATAAGAATGATATTCCATGGCACATTAAAATTATGTGAAATTATGTGACAATTTAGTGTCCATAAGTACAGTTTTATTGGAACACAGTATGCTCATTTTTTAAAATTTTTGTTTCATTTTTTTCAGTGTTCCAAGATTGTTTATGCACCACACCAAGTGCTCCATGCAATACATGCCCTCCTTTATACCCACCACCAGTCTCACCCAACCCCCCACCCGCATCTCCTCCAAAACCCTCAGATTGTTTCTCAGAGTCCACACTCTCTCATGATATTTCTCCCCCTTCGATTTCCCCCAACTCACTTCTCCTCTCCCTCACCCAATGTCCTCTGTGTTATACCTTATGCTCCACAAATACATGAACCCATATGATAATTGACTCTCTCTGCTTGATTTATTTCACTCAGCATAATCTCTTCCAGTCCCATCCAAGTTGATACAAAAGTTGGGTATTCATCCTTTCTGACGGAGGTATAATACACCATTGTATATATGGACCATACCTTCTTTATCCATTCATCTTTTGAAGGGCATCTTGGCTCTTTCCACAGTTTGGTGACTGTGGCCATTGCTGCTATGAACATTGGGATACAGATGGTCCTTCTGTTCACGATGTCTGTATCTTTGGGGTAAATACCTAGTAGTACAACTGCAGAGTCATAGAGTAGCTGTATTTTTAGTTTCTTAAGGAATCTCCAGACTGTTTTCCAAAGTGGCTATAACAACTTGCATTCCCACCAACAGTGTAAGAGAGTTGCCCTTTTTTCACATCCTCTCCAACACTTGTTGTTTACTGTCTTGTTGATTTTGGCCATTCTGACTGGTGTAAGGTGGTATCTCAATGTGGTTTTGATCTGTATCTCCCTGATGGCTAATGATGATGAACATTTTTTCATGTGTCTCTTAGCCATTTGTATGTCTTCATTGGAGAAGTGTCTGTTCATGTCTTCTGCCCATTTTTTGATGTGGTTATCTGTTTTGTGTGTGTTGAGTTTGAAGAGTTCTTTATAGATCTTGGATATCAGCCCTTTGTAATGTCATTTGAGTACACTCATTTATTTATTTGTATATTGTTTTTGGTTCCTTTTGTGATACAACAGCAGAGTTGAGTAGTTATGAAAGAGGTCATCTGGCATGCCAGGAGTAAAGTATTTAGTATCTGGACCTTTACAGAAAAAAGGTTTGATGCTCCTTGGTTTAACATATTATACTGTTTTAGGTAGATAGATAGATAGATAGATAGATAGATATGGACACACACACATATATATATATATCTCCTGTCTATAGAAATAAAACAATCCATTTATCTTATACCATACAGAAAATAAAATTTAGTATGAATTAAATGGTTAACTGTAAAATAAAAAACAACTGTTTCCAAGAAATCTGATAAGCAGACTTAGATAAACTTTGTTAGGAAAAGAAGTACAGATAATAAACAAAAAAGAATAGGTAATATTTAACCATAAGAAGTAGAAATACTTTTGATGAAGGTTAAAAGTCTCAATAGATCTACCAAAAATGTAGGGGAGAAATTGAAATGCAGGGGTCATACAAAAGGTTAAGATCTATAATATAGCATTAATTTAGCTATTGCCAAGAATAATGAAGATCAAAATAATAAAGGAACAAATTCAAGGGGCAAAACAAGATGAAAACTCAAACTCAGTGGTAGTTAGGAAAATACAAATAAAAATATGTTATTACTCTACAACTATCAGACTGGGAAAAATTTCAAAAGAGCATTAACACTTACTGCAGGTAGGAAAAATGGTTCATGGATATTTAAACTGAAATAGCCTTTTTGCAAAGCAGCCCAGATGAGTATACTGAAAACTTGAAAAAAATACACTCATCAATGCACTCCTGAGAATCTTAGGAATAATAAAAATAGGGCATAGGGATATATTTTGTCTTAAGTTTTTGTACTGCAAGACTGTACATACAGGAAAAGATAAGTAAAAGAAACAACCATCAATAGGAACATGACTGAATAGTTTATGGAACATCTCTGCTATGGAATATCACACAGTTATTATTTTACATGACCAGTTTGTCATTAGCATAAGGAAAAATATGAAGACATATAGTGTTGATATTATTTACCTGAAGAATGGGGTGGAAAATGTTGGGGGGAAAAAGGAGAGTGAAAAGAACATTTTTAAAAAGATAACACCAGAAGAAGATTGCTGCTACTCTACATAAGTCCTGATTACCTTGATTCATTTGTGAATATATAGCCATGTGTGAATAAAGAAATTTCAGGAATGTTTGATACAGTTTCATTTCCTGTTTGCCTTATTTTTTTAATTGAATAAATCTTCTTTTATTTTTGAAACACTTTTAAAAAATTTTTTCAGTATTGCAAGATTTATTGTTTATGCACCACACCCAGGACTCCATGCAATACATGCCTCTTTAATACCCACCACCAGGCTCATCTATCCCTCCACCCCCTCCCCTCTAAAATCCTCAGTTTGTTTCTCAAAGTCCTCAGTCTCTTGTGGTTCATCTCCCCTTCTGATTTCCCCCAATTCACTTTTCCTTTCCTTCTCCTAATGTCCTTCTGTGGTATTCCTTATGCTCCACAAGTAAGTGAAACCATATGACAATTGGCTTTCTGTTTTTGCCTTATATTTTTAATTAGCCTTGACTTTGCATATTTTATCCATTTTTGATCCATATAGGTTAATTAAATTGTATTCATGTCAAATGTATCTTTTACACTGTAAAACTGGCCTCTTTCTGATATTTATACCTCCATTTTTACTTTTTTGGGTTCACTTTTAATATTCATTTACATCTTTACCCTCACATAACCCCATTAGTTGGTATGATTTGGTTTTTGTTGTGATGGAGTTTTTAACCGATGCCTCTTCATTTATGTAATTTAAATCTTGCTCACTTTTCACCATAGTGGCCACACTTGCCTTCATTTCTCTCGTGTGTTGATGCTAATTCTCCATTTTGTCCTTATGTAACAACTACATATGGGAGAGACACACTTGTTCTCTTTTTACTGGTAGGGGCCACCACCTCCTTTTTCTCTGACTTCTTCATTTCTTCTTCTAGAGTCCGTAATCAACACAGGCTAAATCTCCATGATCTAGTGACCCATTCCCAGTATGCTTCTATCATTTTCTTTTTTGCCTTGTTTATTTCTTCCCCTCATTGTTTGCTTTTATAAAGCCATCTTTAGCATCAGTTGACTTCACTTAATGTAACAGTATGTCTTCCACTTACATCTCCCACTGAGAATTAAATTCAGATACTGTATTATTCACTGTCCTACATTACATCTTCTATTGACCTGTTTTCATTTGGCTGAAACAACATCTTTCAATTTATAGAGATATATAGCAGGTATTTTTGCTTTTCTCTGATTTACAAAAAGTATCCATTTTAATGTTACAAATTCCCTCAACATTTTTAGCATTTTCTTATTTACTCTTATAATTAAATCTTGTAATTAAATTTCTTTTAGGTTCTATGCTGAATTTATTATTTTTTTCTTTTTTCATAAAGAGATCCATACCCAGGTTCATTTTGGAGAACAGTAATAGGCAATGACGAATGGCAGTCCTGACAGCCTGAGTGCCAGCAGAGGCAGTAGGCTATTAGATCTCTGAATCTGAAGGCTAGAAAGATATGCCAAGCACAATTCTTGGCACACTGAAGATTTCTCCTTAAGGTACTAATAATATTTACTTTTAGGTACAAATTCCTACTTCACTTATTCTGGCTCAGCCCAGTATGGGCCTGAAGGAGTAGAACCCATCATGAGAGAAATCGTGGCTTCCATTGACAGAGGAGAGTTAAGACCTAAATATAACAAATCTTCCTAATGGAATGAAGCTTCTGGAATATGGCTGAAAAGATATTTTCCTTTCCTGCCTAAGTGTTAAATGTAGATATGAGCAGAGGCAAATCATACTGACTGTGCGGTGGAAGGACCCAAGGAGTCACACTAATTTCTAGGGACCCTATCTCATATTGTATTTACAAAATAAAAGTGAAGGAGCAAATTATCCCAAAGAATCTAATTCTTAATCCCATCCTACTGGTAGAAAACATTTTGAAAATCCATAACATAATTGAATGTTATTTATTATTTTTTTAGTGGCTGATGCAGTTGTTGCATTAGGAAGAGTGTTTTCTTATGGGCACAGAGGAGTCCACATTGTTTCTAAAGTCAGATTAAATGCAATGCTGTTGTTTTATCATTTACCTGCCTTTTCTCCTCTCCTCTGATCACCTCTCCACTCTCTTTTCCTTTTCCTTTTCTCTTCCACTTTTCTCTTTATCAGTAAAGCTTGCAGTAAAGCTTTCTTTCATAAACAGCTACAATATAGAATTAGGATAAATTAGTAGGGCAATCTGATTGTGATAGTGTATTTCTACAGCATGGAAGTGGAAAAATTCAGTTTCCTAAAATGCCCATATTAGTGGAAATGGAAGGAGCAAGTAAAAAAAGAAACTTTGAGGGTGCAATTTTAGGTATTACTCTTTTAAAATTATCTTGCCTTTATATTACAAAACTAATGCAAGTTATTTTACTCAGTTCAGAATATACAGGAAAGCATACAGATAATGGAAAAAATTCACTTGTAATCTCACCACCTTGAAATAACCATTGTGAAAATAAATGCATATTTTCCACAGTATTTTTTTTTTTTTTACTTTATGTAAGTTTAAAATGAAATTGGGGCCATTCTTAACATAGGTATGAGTAACCTCCTTTCTTACACATGATATTGCAAACTTTTTCTATTTATTTTTTACATTGTGCAAAAATATTTTTAGTGCCCTCATATGAATGTTAATTTAAAACCAATCCTCTCTTATCAAGCTCTTAGGTTCCTTCAATTTTTTACCATTCTAAATAACTGTGATACAATTTTGTATATAAAATATTTTTGCATAGACTGATTGTTTCCTTAATTTAAATAAAGGAACATAGTTCATTTGTTTTTTTAACAGAAGCTGTTTTTCAAGAATTTTGTTTTCCCTATAAAATAAAATATATGCTAATGCACTTCAGGGTCATAATGGACCTAAAAGTAATAATTTCCCAAAGCTAAGTAAAATATAAACTGTCCCTTTTTTTCTATTTTCTTTTGGTTTGCATTTCAGAGGTTCTAAAGCAGCATAAACCAACCACCATAAAAAATAAGAACTTCTTGATATCTAACTCCATGTTTTGGGTGAAAGGTAAATCACTAAGCCTGTCTCCAGTGGGATTCTGTCAATAATTCCATCCAGAGTATTCTCCATATATGGTGTTTTCTCTTACCTAGTTTATAGTCCTTCTAATGTTCTATAGGTAATTTGTCTATGTTTTCTATTTCAAGGTAACTGGGTGATGGGCATTAAAGAGGGAGCTTCAAGTAAAGAGCACTGTGTGTTGTAGGTAACTGATGAATCACTGAATTCTGCCTCTGAAACTAGTAACAGTATATGTTAATTAAACTGAATTTAAATTAAATTTTTTTTTAAATATCCATAGGACCAACACTTTTAACAAGATTATGGCAAGTAGAATATAATATTCTCTGTACTTACAATGATGCTCATAATTTAAGAATAATAATAAGCATTATATTGGTCATCTTTACTAGAGATAGAATACACTTGTTTCCCAAGATCTACAAGTGACTTGATATCTAAAAGCATGGTTATTTTTTTAGGATTTTACTTATTTATTTGACAGAGAGAGAAAGTGAGGGAGCTCAAACAGGCAGAGCAGCAGAGGGAGAGGGAGAAGCAGGCCCCCACTGAGCAGAGACCCCCAACCCTAAAACCCTGGGATCATGACCTGAGCCGAAGGCAGAAGATTAACTGACTGAGCCATCATGGCACCCCTAGAAGCAAGTATTCTTATGAGATGAAGCTTAACAAAGTTTTCAGGTGAGGAAAGCAGAGTCGTATAAAACCTCTAACTCTCCTGCAAAGGCATTTAGAGAGAGATAGAACTGTATATTTCTAACAATGGTATTTATCTTGATAAAATAAAAATCCGTATGTAACTTAGAATTGACTCAGTGGAAGTCAATGCCTTGAGGCAGTATGAAATTTGATACTTTGGTACAAGTGAAAGAATAATAATATTAAAGACAAAAGAACAAGGTTCTACCCTGAATTCTTGGTACTATAGTTGCAACAAATGTTTGAGGAAGGAAGGAGGTATAGAAAAGCAAGGAGAGAAAGGAAAGTAGGATGGATGGCAGAAAGAAGGAAACAAGGATGTGAGATTTAGTTGAATTCTTTGTTTATATTATGAAGCAATGTTGAGTAAATTGATAGTTTCTCTCTTAATCTTATAGTTTGTCTTTTCTATTTCTTCACTTTTTGAAGTGTTTTATTTGTTTTTGTTTTAGTTTTCTTCCCACATATCATGTGGGTTTTGGGATGGGAAGACATTAGTGCCTAGATATGAGAGAGCTACTAAGATGTTTCTATTATTTTTCAACTTTAATACTTACTAATAACCTTTGCCCCTCAACATGATTTATACATCTCATAGCATAAATGAGTTGAGTACTCTCTGGTAGTAATGGTCAAAGTGTCTGGAGTACATCAGACATAAGTCTGCAAAGATAGAAAGATTTGGGAAAATTTCTCAAGGCCCTAAGGTGAATCGATGGTCACCTACTCAATTGAATTCACTGAGAGATAGCACAAATACTCTTCCATCAGCCTTGAAACTCCCCATGTTTGTGTCTCTTTGGGTCACATCCTTTCCAACATACCTCTGTGCTTCAGAATAAACAGGTTCATGTGTTTTTATTTAGTTCAACAACATGTATAATCTGATCCTTAAAAAAGAAAGGAGAGAAGGAGAAAACAAGAGGCATTCTTTTCCTTCAACCTGTAAAAAGGTTGTTTTTACAAAATAAAAGGGTCAAACATATTTTGTGAATAATTAAAATGTTTCATTCATGAGCTGAAAAGTAGAAATATTAATCATCTTTCTGCTAGCTTGAGTAAAAGCTTTCTGCAAATTTTTTTTTGATCAACAGTTTCCCCCAATAATTTGAATTTTTTTTAAAGCAGAGTGTAAACATACACAATTAAGGTGTTTTATTTCTGTTTTATATACATGTGTGTGTTTCTGCATACACACTATCTCTGTAAAAAATATATTGATGGTTTGGCTCTATTTCTACACTGAAATCGCATATTTGAGATAACAGAAACTGGAGTTTCTACAAACTTTTACAGCTTACTATGAGCTGTCAAATCAACTCAATGAAACACTGCATTCAATTTACTGCCTGTCATCACAAACTTTAGTAAAGTCATATCGGAGGTCAGGTACATTTTCAGCCTTTGTCTTGACCTCACAGATCTCAAGGTCCTATCAGTGTGATATGAACTTGACTATTTTTTATAAGATGACAGACAGGGCCTATAATATTTAAGTTCCCAGACCTACCTGACCGAGTACATGACAACATTCTCAACTAAGGCTTAGAATATGAGCAAAAAATAACTGGAGTATTTGATTGATACAACTATATTACAAATTATACAACATTTTTAATTACCTTCCCTGGGAATATTGGCCCTAAGGAACATGGGGGGCAAAACAAATTTCATATTCATAAAAGCATGCTAATCTATATTCTTGCACACTCAAATATTCTTGGGGTTGGGGATAGGTAAGAGATGATAGGAAAGAAACTAAGTAACATTTTCTTTGCATCTCCCTTTTACTATAGTGATACGTTTGTTAATATGTTTATAGCAATACGAAGAATCACTGTGCTGCATTTATTCATTCTCTAATAAACTCCAGACAAGTACAGAAATCCCATTAGCTAAAATGTTTGGGATAGGAGTTGGCTGGTTAACCTAAAAGTTGATTTTCATTAAATATATATATATTTAAGAATAATTTGTCTTTCTTTGGGCCATGGATCTGGATCCACTGAGTTCTATTATTTCTTTATTACATAAACCACATCCATAATAAAGTATCCGTATATTTAAATTTTGACTTTGAACGACTGAATAGCCATAAGCTTCCATCTCATTTCTGGCACATTTAATGAAAAGTACAATAAATAATCAGGTGATTGTGTAAATTATCATTCATACACTTATTGTAGCTATCTCTATTTGCTAATATATGAAAAAGGAATGTGATCTGAATTTTGGGGAGAGGGGTCTAGGCTTCTCTAGAAGCCATTTTTTTTTTTTAATTTCCAGTGTAGTTAACATACAATGTTATATTAGTGTCAGGTGGACAATATAGTGATTCAACAGTTCCATCATAATACTCAGTGCTCATCAATGTTAAGTAGGCTCCTAATTCCTTTTACCTATTTAATTCATGCCCCCACCCACCTCTCTTCTGGTGATCATCTGTTTGTTTTCTATAGTTAAGGGTCTGTTTTTTGGTTTGTCCCTTTTTCTCCCCTTTGTTCACTGTTTTGATCCTTAAATTGCACATATGAGCGAAATTATTTTTCTTTCTTTGACTTATTTCACCCAGCATTACACTCTCTAGATCCATCCATGTTGTTGCAAATGGCAAAACTTCATTCTATTTTATGGCTGAAAAAAAAAAAAATATATATATATATATATATATATATATATATATATACCATATCTTGTTTATTCATTTGTCTATTGATGGACCCTTGAACTGCTTCCATAGTTTGGCTATTGTAAATAATGTGGGAATAAACATAACAGTGCACAGATTCCTTTGAATTAGTGTTTTCATATTCTTTGGGTAAAAACCCAGTAGTGCAACTACTGGATTATAGGGTAGTTCTATTTTTAAATTTTTGAGGAATCTCCATACTGTCTTCCAGTGGCTGTACCACTGGTTTGGTATGGGAATTGGTATTGGGAATATGGATTCCCACCAACAGTGCACACAGATTCCTTTTTCTTCATATCCTCACCAACATTTATAGTTTCTTGAGTTTTTTATTTTAACTATTCTGACAAGTGTGAGGTAATAATAACTCATTGGGGTTTTGATTTGCTCTTCCCCTGATGGTAAGTGATACTGAATATCTTTTCATGTGTTTATTGGTCATCAGGATGTCTTCCTTGGACATGTCTGTTCATGTCTTCTGCCCATTTTAAAAATTGGATTATTTGGGGTTTTTTGATGTACAAGCTCAAGCTGTATAAGTTCTTTATATAATTTCAATACTAACCCTTTCTCAGGTATGTCATTTGCAAGTATCTTCTCCCATTCAGTAGTTGTCTTTGTTTTTGTTGGTTGTTTCCTTTGCTGTGCAGAAGCTTTTTTATTCTGATGTAATCCCAAGAGTTTATTTTTCTCTCTTGTGTCCCTTGCTTCCAGAAACATATCTAGAAAGTTATTGCTATGGCCAATGTCAGAGAAAATACAACCCGTACCCCTCTTGTAGGATTTTTATGGTTTTAGGTCTCATATTTATGTCCTTAACCCAATTTGACTTTTTGTGTATGGTGTAACAAAGTGGTCTGGTTTTATTCTTTTGTATGTAGCTATACGGTTTTCCCATATTATTTGTTGAAGATCCTGCCTTTTTCCAAGTGAGTATTCTTGCATCCTTTGTTGAAGATTAATTGAGCATATAATTGTAGGTTTGTTTCTGGACTTCCTATTCTGTTCCTATGATCTATATATCTATTTTTTTGTAAGCACATACTGTTTTGATTACTACTACATCTTTGTAATTTAATTTGAATGTAATTTGAATTTATTGTCAGTTTTTGAATATGTATTTTAAAATAAACTTACTCTAGGGGCGCCTGGGTGGCTCAGTGGGTTAAAGCCTCTGCCTTCGGCTCAGGTCATGATCCCAGGGTCCTGGGATCGAGCCCCGCATCGGGCTCTCTGCTCAGCAGGAGGCCTGCTTCCTCCCCTCTCTCTGCCTGCCTCTCTGCCTACTTGAGATCTCTGTCTGTCAGGTAAATAGATAAAATAAAATAAAATAAAATAAATAAAATAAAATAAAATAAACTTACTCTAGCGAAATCTGTATGTTTAAAATATTAATTGAATTAGAAATTTCTATTTATTAATACAACTATAAGTCTTTCATAAAATGATTTGAAAACTCAATTTTATGTAAAATAATTAAGATAATTTGAAATAAATAGGCAATGATTGACTATAAATATTATAAGAGTAATTTTGCCTAATTTTTAAAAAAGCGTTACATCTTTCGAATTAAGAAATGACTATAAAAATTAAATAGCAATATATAGAATAATTAAAATAATACTTCATCATATTTATCAATATTTACTTTACATAAATATTTAGTAGATTTACAATCATAACATTTAATAATATGACTATTAAAATGAATATAAAATTAAAGTTATTTTATTGGGCTAGGAGTACAAAACAAATAAACAACAACAACAACAACAACAAAAAAAAAACCAGTCCAGGGAATATTTTAAATCTTACGGAGGCTGAGTGAAAGGCATGATTTTGATCTCAATTCTTCAAAATATCAACAAAGTGAAAAAGCTATAAAATAAATAATTTCCAGTCCAATCATCATTTAGAATATAAAGAAAATCAGGGAAAAAAATTAAAAGGTACATCAAAAAAATCTTACTCCTTCAGTGACATCAGTTGAAAGTGAGCAGGCATTTATAATTGCCACCTAAAGGCTGTTACTACTGAAAAATTATTATTCTTTGTAACAAAAATTCAAACCTTTAAAAAATTCAAACCTTTAAAACAATGCAATTTTTATACAATTTGAGATTTGTTTTTGTATCCTAGAATGATATTAATATTTGGCTTTGGTCAAATTTTGATTTTAATTCTCAAAATTCCATCATTTGGCTCTTAACCAAAATGTGTATTGAGTACATGTTGGACAAAATAGGTACCTTAAACATATCATTATCAAAACAGAATAATTTCCAAAGAAAACCCACTTAGTTTTTTTGCCAAATATATCCTGGAATCTGTATACATTTATGTATACATCTATTTAGAGTATTACTCTGACTGAAGTCATCATCACCTTTCCCTTGAACATTTAGAAGACACTCTTAGGTGGGCTCTTCACTACTCTTCTTGCCTCCCTATAACCTCTTTTCAAGGAATGATGTTTTAAAATCATATCTTATAGTTCCTTTTAAATCCCTGTAATGGTTTCTCAGCACATTTTTAAAATCTAAATTCTTTGGTATAAGAGCCATCTCTTGCCTCCTTCTTTGAGTATTTGAACAATTCTTTCCAACTCACTCTTCTAGCTCTTCTAGTCTTTATTCACCTGCATCTCACTAAGAATATAACTACATATGCCTGGATGTTCCCTTTTTCTAGAGCAATACAAGCTATGAAGTAAAATGAAAGAATGAATAAATACACATCTGACAAGAAAAAGAGCAGCAAGAGAGTGCCCAATTAGGCTTAAATGAGCAGCTACCTTAAAATTTGGAATGGCTTTGAGGGATGACTGAATTACAGGAAATCTTTCTTCTGGAATGTACCATCTGTTAAATCTTGTTTGTTAAATACCATCTTCCTTCATTGTATTAGAAAAGACTGGTGGTGTGTCTAATTTGCTTTGTGTTCTTCCTAGGCTGATGTATCCTGATGGGTGAATACAGTAAGTTCATCCATTAGTTTCTATCTCTTCCACCTGCCCTCTAATTGGTTTACTCATTGGAAAATCAGTCACCTCGTAGCTATACTTACTCTTCCTACTTTTCTCTCTTTTTCTCTCCTTTCCCTGCTCCTTGCCCTTAATCACATGTGCATCATTCTTAGGAAAGTGTCCATAAGAGATATATCAGAATGGCAAGTGCCTGAGACAGAAGATCACACAAATGAAGTGTGTCCAGGTGGAAAACTAAATACTTAGAAAGGATACAAAGTATTCAATAAACATGAGAGGTGATTTGAGAAGAGGAAGTCCAGCCCATGTCGTTCCAAAAAGCAAAACTAAGAACAAATAACCAGAAGGTAGATTTGGGCTTCCATTATTTTTGTAAGAGCAAAAGTTATCAAAAAATGAATCATGCTGCCCATGAGGAAAGAGATTCCCTGTCATATAATGTAGTGACGTTGAGTATGGCATCAGTACAGGAAGGATTAATATCCTGGGCATTAGTACTAGTTGCTTTAGATAATATGGAGTTATTTAATGCTGCTCCTCTGACTTAAACAAACAAATAAGCAAAATAAACCAAAGCTTCAGAGTAATAACCATCTACAGAATTTTCCTGATTCATCTGCTCTCTCATCCTATCTTCCATCTGGTTCTGATAAAACAGTGCTCCTGGTTATCATTGTGGGCACATGATGCAAACTGAGCAAATACAGATAGCACAGCCCTGTGGTAAAACTGATTGGTTTACGTAGGCCCATTCAGATTCCTTCTCTGAACTATGTACAGTAAATGGGAAAATAAACACTTTCTCTCTATGGTGGTCACTAAGTTAAATTGTATGATTTGTGTATGCCCAGTAGTCATTTCCCCTGATCAAATGTAGGAAAAGCATGTATGGTGTGAAAATGTGTGACTACCCATAAAGGCTAAGTTGAAATATTAAAAATGTGAGTCCCCAGAACATTGTTAGTTTTCTTTGGATTCTGTAAGGCCTCTGGTCAGTTTCATTCTTATGCTTCCCAATTATGCCATATGATAAATGTCCCCCAAAGAAGCTAGTCTAACATAAGGATCAAACCTAATCTTATCAGGCTGTACATACTAGGTGTATCAGTTTATCAATACTTGACATTCTCAGTATGTTTTATGTACTATTACTTCTAGGAGATAATGCTAGAAGTTTTCAAAGAAAAAAAAAAAATCATATTGCAAAAGTCTTTTCTATCCACTCTGTCAAGCACGATTTTAGGGCTCTGATAAAGGCATAAGAAGTACCTCATTTGTGTGTATCAATCACCTGGATCTGATTAGAACTCTATAGCTGTTCATCTTAGATATTTTTACTGATATTCCCCCGATGGGAAAAGAGAGTAAGTTCAAAACTTTGAAGTCAAGGGCTTAGCCATTAATGCAATATTTCTTTAAATTCCTGTCTTTTACTTTTTCTTAGTCATCAAATTTTACACTGAAATCCATGATACTTTTTTTTATTTTAACATAAGCATAAAGTTTCAAATATTTAACCTATTTTCCAGAGATCTGTCTGTAAAATGTAATGCACTATGAAGAAATACTGTTTATAATATAGGTTTGTATTTGCCTTTAGGCACACAATGTTACAGTCCTAAGAGTTTGAGGAAAACTGATGGTCAAAATCTGTTGGTTCAACAAAAAGCATGCACTGCTCTCCACTGAGAGTTCTGGGAAGGAAATGAATATTAAGATTTATCTCAGATTTCCAACTGTCCTGCACATTACCAGATCTAGCTTATTTTGTTAGTACTAAATCCAAAATATGGTCATACATTTATTTAAAAGGATCACACAAACTGCCTTACATATAAAAGATATTAAAAAAATTCAGACATACTGATTGAGTAAAGGAACTTAGTGAAGCATTTCTGATAATTTTTTCATAATATTTAAAATGAATGTGGTGTTGGCTATCCAAAAAAACTGTAACTATTAAGTCCTTAAAATAAGGTTGTTTAATCTACTCATTACAAATAACAAATTAGGTTCTAACAACAACAACAACAACAACAACAACAACTGAATTATCCCAAAATCACAGATTCTAACTTTGCAAGTTTATTCTGGAGTATGCTTGACCTGCTTTGAGAAGCCCAACTGCCATGGGAACTGGAGAGAACAAGCATGAAAGTGGTTGCTTTTACCAAGTGGTACCATGGGAGGAATCAGACTGAAATTTAAAATGTGATATAAATTATTCACCATGATGTTAACATTTTAAACAGAGTCTTTTCACATCTTTTATCCCATTGGGATCCACAATGACCCTCTGAGGTAGATAAGACTAGTATCATTATCCCCACTCTACAGATGAAGATATTTATGTCCTTGAAAGTTGAATGAGTTGCCCAAGGTCAGGCAATATTTAATCTAGAAATAGATCCAGGAGCTCTCGCTTTCTTTCTGGGCTTTCACTAGTCACTTTTTTCCTCCCTGCCTGCTATTCAGAAAAGAGGCATGGTACTTACTAATATTCTGGAATTGAGAAAGAAGAGTACATTTTGATATCACAGAATAACCAAACTGGCAGTACCACAAATCTTGGCACACATACTGATCTTTTCTGTTAAACAGACACACACACATGCACACACACAAACCCATGAAGTATGCATAATTTACAATGGGTATATAAGTATGTGTATTTCCCAATACATTTCTCAAATACAGTGGAAGACTCAAGTCTTAGTATAACATCTTATGAGGGGTCTTTCATTACCATCCCTCCCCTTTTACCATTTGAACCATTAGCAATACCTCTGGCTTTACCTTTAGTATATATGAATTTTAAAACTTCTACCTACAGTAACTTTGACCCAAATTACCTTCATCTCTCACCTAGGTTGTTGCAATCATCTCCTATTTTCCCTCTTTTGCCCTTCTATATTCTAGAAGTATGTTCTATAAACAATCTTCTAAATGTGTGAATTAAATAGCCTCATTGTTCCACTCCCTAATTTTCAGTGGCTTCCCATCACAGAATAAAATCTATATTCCTTGCTGTGGCCATGACTAGTGATTGACTTCCACTATCAACCACTCTTCTTCTCTCTTGGATTTGGAAATTTAGCTGGGCAATGGCTGCATTCCCCAGCTTCTTTTGTGGGCTTGCATGTTACCAATGTATACAACTTGGGAGTCACACCTTTCAACAGTATATGTGTTTGTTTTCTTCTCATATGCTAAAGCCCAGGTAATGGATTAGGATATCATCTAATGGCAGGGCAGCAAATGACAAAAACTGGAAAACCTATGAACAGGGCTAAGAATCCTAGAAACTCTTCATCTCTAGACATGATATACTACTATGTCAGAGATGCTGTATTTTGGGATTTCCTCATTACTGCAGCTTAGCCTGTACTAGTTAATGCCCTTCCAAAGTCTATAGGCAACACAGTCTTACTCTCGCCCATGGTTCTGACTTTGGCTCCATATCTTCTTTACCCTGTACCCTGAGGCAGGTTGTACTCCCTTGTTTTGAGCAGTCCATGTAGTTTTTCCACTTGTTCTCTCTTCCACCTGGAATATTCTTCCCCCATATCTTCACTTGGTTTAATTCTAAATTTATTGAGAACTTCCTCTGTTCAACTATCACCTCCATAAAGAGTCTTTCTCTGACTCTTTAGTCTAAAGTAGCCCCATCTTTCTAAACTGAGCATGCTCTGTCAGTCTATTTTCTCATCAAAAACTTGCCACTATTTCAAATTATATTGCATATTATATTGCATACTTATATACTATTTGTTCCATTAAAAAAAAAAAAAAGAGCTTCAGGTAAGCAGCACTTTCTCCAGCTTATGCTTGTACTGCTCAGGGCCTAGAACAGTATTTAGCTCACAGAAGTTCCTTTCACTTCACCTTTTGATTCTAAGTTATTGATCAGGGTTATGCTTAGCCTGCTGGGGGAAAAAGATAAATGGAAAGATAAAGAATCATGTAGAGCTGAAACCCAAATGGGGAGCTGCAGTAGCTATATATCTGTTTATATAAGCAAATAATACTCTTTGCAGAGCACTGAGCATGTGTTAGGTCTTCCGTTAATTGCATGAAGGAGATCCCACTCTTAGTCTCATATTACCGTGATAAGTTAACTGAGATTTGGTGAGATTATTAATTCAACCAAAATCACACAGCTAGTAACTGGCACAGGGAAAAAAGGAAAAAGGGGGGAAAAAAAGACTGCATGTCTCTTGGGCTTCAGCTCATTCCCTTTAGATTCATTTGTTTTGTTTTGTTTGTGTACAATATGGCATATAATTAAACAGAAGGAAAGTGATTATTCTAATGTTAACATGCATGCTGAAATATCCAGGGTTTGTGGTCTGGTGTCACAACCCTCAGCCTCATGTTTGCTCTACTCCACAAAAAGGCAACTGAATCATTGAAATTCTGTATCTTTATGGGACATGGCAGGGAGTGAAAGTCTTAGTATCAATTTTGTGTGAGATCATTTACATAAACTTTTTGAAAGATTTAGAATTTCAAGAATTATGCGTTAAGAGGGGAGTTAACATGGAGAGTGGACAAGAAATACGGGGAGAGAGAATGGGTGTGCAAGGATAGATGGACCTTTGGGTATAAAGTCAGTTACTTAACTGAGGATTTCTGCCTGTACAGTTAGAAGTGGGAGCCTGAAGGAGGTGTGAGGGGGCATCTGAGTTTCCATGGCAGGGCACCGATAGCAAGCAGTGGGGATGTCTTTCCCAATTGCTCTGAGAAAAACCCAACTTCCCAAACATTTTAGCCTAGATCAGTGTCTGGCTGAGAGCTTTTGGAAACAGAGGTACAGTGTTTCATACTCTTCCTAAGGAATTATGAGCATAGCCTTATATCCCATGTCACCTGCCTCATGGCTCCTTGAATGCCACCTTCTCTGGTGGAAATACAAATCACAGTTAATATATGTCTTGTCAATTCTAAAGCTACATTGAAGGAACTACTGCTCTTTCCCTCAGAAAATCCACACTGGTGATCTACTTGGGATCCTTTAAAGTGCCTCAAATCAGAAGAATTAACCTTTTCTCCTCTATGTTTTATTTACTGACTCCCTTCCAAGTCCCACATAACTTCTTCACATGTTTCCCCTCCAATAAGATTAGTGGGTATTAATCTAGGTCAGCACCAAGTAGGCATAAACATAATGAGTAATATAATTAGGGATCTCTATAAGCTAATTAAGTTATGAGCTGCTAATCAAATCTGAGACCCATTGAGTCATAAGCCATGTTGTCAAGTATGACACAACAGAAGAGGGCAAGAACAGACCAGTGCTTCAACACAGAGGGTATCCTGCATATTTAAGCAAATGTTAAGGAAATTAAGACCAGTGTTATGGATTGAGATGTGTGCTTACAAAGTATGTATGTTGCAGTCCTAACCCATAAAGTAACCCATAAAATGTGCTTGGAGATAGAGCATTTAAGGAAGTAACTAAGATTAAGTGAAGTCATAAGAGTGGGGCCCAAATTCCACGGACTGGTGTCCTTATAAGAAGGGCTCAGGTCATGATCCCAGGGTCCTGGGATTGAGCCCCACATCGGGCTCTCTGCTCAGCGGGGAGCCTGCTTCTCTCTCTCTCTCTCTGCCTGTCTCTCTGCCTACTTGTGATCTCTGTGTATCAAATAAATAAATAAAATCTTAAAAAAAAAAAAAAGATTTAGAAGGGGAAGACACTAGAGCTCCCTCCTTTGTGTGCATGCATGTACCCTTAGGAAAGGCCATATGAGGACAAAGCCAGAAGGCAGCCATCTACAAGTCTCACCAAAAAGAAGTCTCACCAAAAAGCAACTCTTCTGACACCTTAACCTGGTTTTCTAGCCTCTAGAACTTGATAAAATACATTTCTATTTAGGTCATCTAGTCTGTAGTGTTTTGTTATCATAGCATGATTAACACAATCAGTAACATTTCAACAGATACCTTCTAGACAACTTTTTGAATAGGTATAGTAATACTATTTCAGTTTAGGGATATTGAGGCACAGAGATCTAAGTAATGCATTCTAGGTCTTTAAGAAAATGGCATATTTGGGACAAAAACTCAAGGCTACATGACTTAAAATCCAGATGCTCAGGCAATATGTACCTATGTCACCCTCACACTAGCACACTATCATGAAAAATGCATATTGGTCTTCAAAAATAAGTAATGCTTTTAAAAAGGCTAACACTTTCACAATCGGAATTTAGGAAATATTTACAGGATTTTTCACTCTTTATGCATTTTATTGTAAGCAATGCATTCACACAAATTTACTTAGATTGTTAAGATTGTGCCTCTGCCTTTCCATGAGCTAGTGTGTATATGAGAGTAAAGACCCCATACCTACTATCCTTCTATCCAAGAACCAAACAATGGCCTTTTCCTTTAGTAGACATCAACATAGCAAAATGACACAAGTCAGGAAAAGTGAGAAAAGGAGCTTACGAGTACTACCTTTCTCCCATAACTGCCATTTTATGCCCATCTGATATAGTCACAATCTGCAAAAAAGTCCTACAATTTAATAATTTGCAAAGTTAACAGTATTTTTTATTAAATCAGTGAAGCAAGAGGTTGAATCAAATTGTGAGATAAAATTTAAGGACAAACAAATTTCAAAAGATGGTTAAGTGTTTAATCAAGGCGTTTCAGTGATGGTATAAATGTCAAAACAAGAGACTTATGTACCCAAACCTTTAAAACAACAGGGTGTCTTATCATTTTTAATACTTATCAAAAAAACATGTATTTTTTAATCAACAACTTCTATTACCTAACTTTATGGTTCATAAACTGTTATAGTTGTCAGAAGATCTACACATTTCTCTTTCTACCCAACTAATAAAAATAAATGAGAAAACTGAAGATATTTTTATTTTTGTGTGGGCTTATAATTGCAACTTCTAAAAACATTTTTTTTTCTTTGACCTCCTCACAAATGCTGTACTTGACCTACTGCATATGTGCCAGGCTATCCCCATGAATGCAAATTTGGCATAGACTGCTTTATTTTAGATCAGATCATCTTGCCCCCAAATTACTTAATCTTGTAACTTTGCATTCTTCTATCGATCCAATATGTCAAACGAGTTTTTTTTTTACAGTTATAATAGTATTTGTATTTTTACCAACAACTGCTTTATGAATATCTTCCATCCTTTCAATTTTTATTCCCATAATAAACATTTATTTCATTTTATTCCCACAAGAAACAGCAGACATTATTTTCTTCAATTTATACAGAAAGAAACTGAGGCTCTGTGACTTGCTGAATATGCCCCTGGCATGTGTTCTACTGCTCTTTGTAGCATAACATGCAAGTATTCAAAGACAAGTTCTTTATTTCTTTCATAGAACATATAATTTTTTCTACATCTTATGAAAAATGAATTCTATAATAACCAGAAAGAGCACAGATTTAATGAATATGAATGATTTCTCAATATCACCTCCCACAACACCAGGTTTCAGAAATTCTTCAGTCATCATGGTAGCTCAAGTGTTAAGCACCTAACATGTGTTCTGAACAATGTCCTGATGGGACTTCAACATTTAAACACATAGTCCCTGGCTTCCGGTTGGCTTTGATTGCTTGAGAACAAGCTTTTAAAGTTGTGACTGTAGAAAATAATTCACTGGGCTCAATAATTTGCACACGAAGTCATCTTCATCACTACATAGTTACATTGCATACATAATAAAATTATCTAAAGGTATAAAACAATGCAAAATTTTTCATCAGGCAGTACAGGACTACACATGCATGACAAAAACTATACTTGTCATGATGCCATAAGGTCACTATAGCCTGTATATATAAGGAAAAACTTATTTGGATGATGAAAAATTTGAGTTGGTTCTTCTTTATTTGCTTTAGATTTCCCTCCCAACTCATCCTTGAACCTATGAGCTACCTCTGCCATCCCACCTCAGTCAGTATCTTGTTGTGCTTGGTTCACTCAGGCAATGCTCTCATAATTCTGGAGGAAACTATTCCCCTATCATGGAGACAAATGATTAGATGAGCACTGTTTTCATGGTTAGCAACTTACTTGGATGATGCCCTGGGGCATCTAACTAAATAGCCCAAATGTATAGAGAATTGGGGGGGGGAACCCTACTTTTGAAATGATTCCTTTATTTGTATGACTCCAATGCACTCATACCTTGGTATAGATAGTTTTGTATTTATCATAAGACATATTTTGTCTTCCTGGAATCTGAGTTAGAATACAAAATCTCAGGGGCACCTGGGTGGCTCAGTGGGTTAAGCCTCTGCCTTCAGCTCAAGTTGTGATCTCAGTTGTGATCGAGGGGCTCCTGGGATCGAGCCCCTCATCTGGCTCTCTGCTTAGTGGGGAGCCTGCTTCCCCCTCTCTCTCGGCCTGCTGCTCTGCTTACTTGTGATCTCTCTCTCTCTCTCCCTCTGTCAAGTAAATAAAGTCTTTTTTAAAAAAAGCATACAAAATCTCATAATACAGTTCACTCAGTTATGGTATACATTAAGTTATTATAAGTTATTATAATATAATGTCCTTTTAGTTTGCTTAAGCCAAGTACTTAAAATGCTCATTTGCTCAAAGAAATTTCTTATTCTGCTCTAATTGTTTGGCTTCTTAGTACACAAGGACATTTTGCACAGAAGACGCACACTACACTGATATGTTAGAAAAGCTTTCTAATTATCTCAGTTTAAGGAATTCCTGCTCTAAATAGCTTTATAGAAATAGTCACGCAGTAGAGAATGGCTTCTGTTAAATTTCAAATATAGTGAATATAGTCCACATGACTTTATCTTTGAATTCAACAATTTAAGAATTTCTGACATTTTCCTAGCCACTCTGGCTTAAATCCTAATATGCTTCGAATGCCTCATGTCTCACCAGCCCAGATGATTGTTCTATGTTAACCACTTAATATGCATGCCTCAAAATAAGATTGTGATTATATTTCTTCTCACTGGGCATTCTCTTTTCTTGGACTCACACATGGTTCAAGTGTTTCATTTTCAATATCACACAAACCTGAACCCTCATCAAAACTGTGACTATCCAACAGGTTTACTGGCATTTGCCTATAATTATTTTTCAAATGAACTGTCAGCACAGTCTTAATCTGCCTTTGGCTGCCCTAATTGTTCCCACCTAACCTGCCAAGTCTTTCACTACTGGAAAAGTTTTGCTGAGATTTTACATATATTCATCAGTAATTATAAAAATGTGTGTAAGGATACACTGCATAGTTAAACATGTGGAAGACCTTATCTGAGCATGTCATCATGGAAGCAAGCCATAAAACCTAAAACTGGATCTGAATCTATTGCCAAACATCCTACCTTTATGTCATTTGGGGGAAGAATTAAATATATGTAGTACCTACACTATTATAAAAGCAATTACAGTGATAATCAGTTATCCAGATGTTTTATTGATTTGATGCCCAAAATCCAGATGTTTAGGAATATCTATGATTGGCATGATGTAAACATAACCAGACTATTATTTCAGTCTGCTGAAAGGGATTAATGCTACTCTCAGATAATCTGCTTTGCTAATAATGCTTTTATATACTTTCCAACAGTGCACAGTTCGAAAAGCAAACAGAAACACATAAGTTTTGTAGTTGGTGCTTAAAGATTCTATAAGACATGATCTCATAACCATCCCACTAGATTCCTTTTGATCTACTGGCTACCTTCAAAGGCCTAGAAAACAAGAGAGGTGGTAAGTAAAACCAAACTAGCATTCATGTCATTGGAAAATACAAATTTCATATGCTGACTTAAGTTTTGTTACTTGTCTTCTAGTCTAGAATGACAATTTTTGTTCCAAATACTCTGCAGCTATAATCTGTTCTTTTTTGAATGATATCTTCCCTGAAATTTTGCAAAGACAATGCAGGAAAAAGTTTATGAGTATCTCCTTGGAGGCCACAGATACTCCCATTGTGTCCTTGTTGAATAAAAAATTTGAAGTGCAGATTTGGCATTGGAAGATTGACTGGATTCTAAATGAACCTTCTGATAGCAATGCAAAACTAAAGGGAACAGAGCACCAGTAATAAAGGGAAATACAAGGCTAAGTATTGGAAAGTAATTAGCGAGCTCATCACTGACAACCCTTTGATGGCCTGAATTACTTCTAGAAAGATAAGAGTATATTGTTTAAAAAACAATTAAATCCCACATGCACATTCATAGAATTATTGCACATTCATATGCAAATAGAGAGGACTGGATTCTTTGAACATACTAATATATAGCAACAGGGAAGCATTATATTAGGTACTGTCATATTTGGTGTGTAAAAGGCATCCATAGTAAATATGTGCACTACAGACCCATGAATTTTATAAGGTCCCTAGGAATTGTGGTTAAACTTTGCCATGTGGCTAAGGGCCATCGGCAAACAGCATATCCATTAGATTTCTCAAACAGTATTACGTTATTTGTACTGACATCAGAAACAAAAGAATAAAGGCAAACCTGTTATCAATTTTCTTTCTTTAATCAGGTTCATAGCCCTTATTTACGGGTCACAAGAATTTATGTATATATGTTTACTATATAGTGTAAGAACATATAAAGGGAAAACAGTCTGGGTCCTATGCACAGGATTATAATGCATTAAACTTCTATTCTTTTCCTTTTTGACTAATAAATATAATCTTAACTTCTCATCCTGGGGATCACTTCCCTTCATAATCTAGCATTAACTCATCATTGTGGTTCCAAATAGCCCTTTTCTTCTAAATCAATATACTTTAATCCTCTAAACTCACACTTTTTCTATTTACACTATTCTTGGGCTTAAGTATTTTATCCACTCTCTTTCCCTAACTACAGTCTTACTAATTTTTTTTTTTAAGAGAGGGAGGGGGGAGGGACCGGGGAGGGGGAATAAGAGAATCTTAAGCAGACTCTATACCAAGTGTAGTGTTGCTAGGGGCCGATCTCAAGATCCTGAGATCATGACCTGAGCCAAAATCAGGAGTTAGATGCTTAACTGACAGAGCACCCAGGGGCCCCTGGTCTTACTATTTCTAAGCCTCAAGTCAAATGCTATCACTCAGTGTACCCACTGTTCAAAAACCCCACATTCCTCACAGATTTTAACCCTCACTGCTAGTATTCTACTCCATGGCCAACGTTAGAGATTTTATTGGTTGCTACTTTTATATTTTAGTATTCATCATTTCAAACCCAATTTTTATTGTGCTTGAGTGAATGTGCATATGTGTGCAGGAGTGCACATGTGAACACGTTATATGCACAGCTGAGGTACTCATTTAGACCACAAATGCTGGCAGTACACAGTATCTAACGCCTCACTTTTTTGGTCTTCATAATACCTAACCAAATGCTTTGTCCAAAATTATCTGATCAATAAATATTTACCTGCATTTTCAAGTATTCACAAATTGCTATACCTAAAAATGTATAACAAAGAAGCAGTGACAAATGCCATAGAATATTTATAAATACATATCTTAATAAATATTAAAAATTACTCTAATCTTAACCAAATGATTATTATGCCCAGAGAAATTTGGGTATTATATGAAGGTAATAAATGACCACAAAACACAAAAAGTAAAAGCCAGCAATATTTTATGTCAACTATCCTAATCTCCCAACTCTAGAAAGACTTTAGGATTGGGAAGGAAGCTCACCTCTCACTTGTGAGTGAGAAGCTCATTGTCTCACTTCTGGTATCACACAGATTTTTACTGCCTAATATGGCCTTTCTTGAGTCCTTTATATCTCCTTTATTTTTGACTTTGCTCTTGTCCAAAGTGCTTAACTTTATGGATTATGCCTTTCTGTGTTTCACAGCATCTAGGAGAGTGTTTGGTACAGAAGTGTCTTAGCAAATATTCTAATTGCTTATAGATAATTGTTTTATAAATACTAAAAATATCCTTATCTCATTACCCAAACAAGAATGGAAATTCCTTCAATTAGATGCTTTTGGAGCCTTGAATCACATCCACCTCTAATACTGGCTGAAGCCACAGTGCTCCTATCTCCTATGGCAGAGAATTCCATGAGACATTGAAAAGCAGTTTCAGGTATGTGAATGATTCTTAGTGGAAGCTGGTGTCTGATGCCTGGCCTCAAAGCCTTATGCCAGGAGATCTCTCTATGATCTGAGTACTGCCATACCTACCATACCATGAGGTTGGCTAGGACTTGCAGCAAATACACGATAAAAATGTCTCCAGAGGGCACAAACACTTAGTCCAGACTCTCCTTTGCACTTGTCCTCTCTCCATCAACTCAAACTTAGAACCTCTTGAGAGTTTTCCCCAAACCAACTGATGGAGAAGGAAAAACAAAACAAAACAAAACCTAGGCCTAGATAAGGGGGGAGTCAGTTTGGTATGTTGATGCATACTGCACCACTGTCACACATGGTGGCAGTCCTAAGGGACAATGGTGAAAGAAATCCTTCCAATGGGCAGAAATTCAAACATTAAAATTGCTTGGACACTCTATGTGGAGGGAAATAGAACTGAGGAAAGGATATACAGAAACTCCTGGGCATTGGCATATGGTTTAACCTCTCAGTCAGGGTCTGGAAGAGGTAAAATAGGAAGACCGGAGACAATGAGATCTTGGGAAGAGGTGTGTGGATAAATTTATTTGGCTGAGCACAGGATATGCTAATCTTGTCCCTTCGCTTCAGTGCCCATGAGAAAGCATCCACAATGGAGGAGACTCTTAAACACCAGGTGAATATCAGTAGAAAAGCAATGATTTCAAAGATGGAGACTCTAAATGAGCCACCATTGGGTCCATTCACAGCAAGCTGATCTGACTACTTTCGCTATGAGTGTTCTCTCGTTAGCAGTGAAGACAGGCTGAGAACTGGCCATAGCCCCTCCCTTGAGAATATCAGTAAACCACCTAGCAAGCTGGTTACATCAGACTCCTCTGGGATAAAAGTGTGTTCCTACTATAATTTTTCTTTCCTCCAGGTGTGGTTTTGCTTTCCTTGTAGGCAATGTCTATGCTGGCACTACTGTCAAGGTCTTTTAGAACGATTTACCAAGAGTACACCCTGCATGAAATTGCTCCAAACCAGGGACCTATTTTACAATGAAGGTGGTATAATCTGTTCACCTTGCAGGGTCATTATGAGGATTAGAGATAATTAAATATGTCATCTAACCTTTGGTGACAACCTATTAACACCTTGAGTTCTGGTGATAAGTACAATGACAGAAGTTATTTACTGAGCTCGGCTCTGGGGAATATTTTAAAAGTATAAAAGAGAGATAAAGGTAGTTAGTATATATAACTAGACTAAAAGTCTTGTAATCAGTAATGCAAGAGCTGGATATAAATAGAGTATCCGATTTCAGAGCCTAATCTCTGCATACTGTGCCACATATTCCTTCACAATATTACATCACTGAACAGATAAGTCATCATAGCCAGCAATTTAACAATTGCCCAAATGTGAAGATGGATTTTCTTTGAGATCCTTTTAATAATAGAGTAGTATAGTTATCTTAGATAAAACAATAGAAATTATTGCTTGTTGAGAGGAATTGATAAAGTAAAAAAAATCAAAATTTACTATAATTACTCAGTTCATTGCTTAACAGTTTCAATGTCAATGTTATAGGTCAAATTATATCTCCTAAAAGTTTCAATTAGATAAATTAGGAGGCTATGGTTATTAGATTATAAAAATGGTGAATTAATCTGGAGGAAGGGTGTCTCCCAATCAACTCATGTTGATTTAACCACATGTCTAAAATTTAACCACATGTCTAAAAGTTAACCACATGTCTAAAAGTTATAGTATCTCCAAATGCACGGAAATGTAACTATGCAAACTGATAAGTCTTTGTAAAGTGGAAGATCCTTTCTCTGGCAGCAGTTGAATGTGATTAGTCAATACACCAGAATCTGTAAATAGGAGCTATGAACTGTGAAAAGCCAATGAAAGTGAGAAAAGATGAAGATTGCTGAGGTGATTCAGCATACAGACAACGGTTTCAGAATGGCCTCCTATTTTAAAGCACAATATAATGTTTATACATATCATTGTGACATATATGAAACCTATCTCCCCCAGCCTTCACCAATAGTATTATTAGAGATGTGTGCAATGCAAAGATGTTTTATTTTAATGCCTACATATATTTTTAAAATATTAAGAATTAAAGAATAAACTTCTGTTGTCTTAGAAATATGATTTTGAAAATCTCTTCCATCATTGTGAGAACATAAGGAGCCATCCTATTTCATGGGCCCAGTTTTCACAGAAGTTTTTGAAAAAAGCTAAAGAAACCACAGAAAAGGCCCTCAACAAATGCCACTACTCAGCCCTGTTTGCCATCATGGGGTTCAAGAATTTTTCTTTTTTCTATTATACAATAACCTGAACAAGGCCATTAAACACAGTGCCCAAGCCAATAGGTATGTGAAGAAGTATAATAAATTCATGTGTGGGTAAAAGTCAATATTCAATATAGGTCATCTAGGATTGAGTATTTTTAACTCAGAAACCTGAATTCAAAGCTAAAGTAGTAAAAATGAAAATAAAATAGTGCTACAGTGCCTTAAGACTTGAGTTGCTCCCAACTGACTGGATTAGTTTTCCAGGCCCCTTCAATTGTCTAACCTTTATTTTATATTTCAGGATACTGATCAATAGAGGCTCCCTCCCTTAACTAAATAAGCCTCACAAGGTGAAAAAAAAGTCACTAAATTAATATTTATTTTGTAACATAAAAGAGCCAGTGCTATCTACAAACAGTATAATTAATTGGGATTAATTTCATGTGCAAATTTTGTCATTGCAAGTGTTGATGGAGTAATACATCAAAGAGACTTCACCTCTGTAAAAATCAATGCTAACATAACCTTGATTACTGTTCTTGTGAATGTCACATATAACACTAATCAGTCATGGTTTGTAGCAAACATCTTAGAGAACAAATATAATTTGCTTTTTTATTGGCATTTTTCAAAATGAGAGATAATATGCATTCATGGGCCAAGCAATTCTCTAAAAGAATACAATCCCCTATGGGAAGGAGTGGAGACAGTGTTGGTGCATGTGGGAATGGTTGAGAAGAAAATTACAAGAGTGTGAAAAAAAATTTTTTTCACATTGATATGGAAACTACTGATTCTGTTTTGGGAATACAGGCTTCCCAGGACACTTATGGAAAAGCCAGAGAGCTTCAATTCTATAAAAGAACAACATTTTGTAGTACCCAAAGGAAAAAATAACCTAACTTTATTGTAACAGACTTCATATAATTCTTATCTCTTCTCCTAAATATCACAGACCGTCCACTGTTATCAATTATGACCAAAAAGGAACAAGAGGAGGGTTAACTTCTAGTTGGTTTTATCTTGAGTTGACCTTTAATAAATCACTGTGTAGTAAAAATTATAACTGCAGTGCCATCTTTCAGATTTGTATATTCAAAAATTTCCTCTACTTAAATAGTCATCATTTCAGCTTTTGTCATTATCACCATTAAGAGAGTCATCAAAGCTATAACTATCATGCTAGCCAATCAATCAGCATTTATTAAAAACCCATTGGTATAAATTGCATTAAAATTAATAATTATATTAAAATAATAATACTCACAGAGGAAACCTGGTGTAAAGAGATGACATATGCAAGGTGGTATATGACAGATTTCATTTGAATAAAAATGAAAGATTTCATTAAAAAAAGACAATTTCTTGCAGCCTGAAACCGATATATATGACTTCATTGATCTTAAATTGTTCTCTATAAAAGAAATTTCTCTGAGCACAGAGGAGTTGAGGCCAAGAGGTAGAGGTATATATTCAGGCATTTTAGAAAGAGGATTAAAGCAAAAACATAGTTTTAGAGAGGAGAATAAGGTTGTTGCATATATCTTTTCCATTCTCTTGTCCCTTCCAGACTTACTTCATTCCATATGTTTTCACATGGTTTGACATTTAGAAGGCCAAGTTTCTAATTTTAGCAATTAGAGTACTGCTAAAATAGCATGTTAGAAAAAAATAAATGCTTTAGAGGAAGCAATCATATTAAATGTCTTTAACAACAGAAGCCTTAAGTACCCTTTGGTTTTTACTTTTGCCACCAATAATGCAGGCAGCAAAAACGCAGTGATATTTAAACAATCACCTTGTGAGTCACCTTCCTCTGTCCCAAACCATTCCTGCCTGATCCCATGAATATATGAATAAACTCCTGCTTCTATAACCTCAATCTTGGCTCAGGCAAAATTATGTTTGGTCTTGTCTTTCCAGTATTAAAACTTAACGTCCTGCTTTGAGTTTTTGCTTGACTAGGCCCTCTGGTTCTTGTATCCTAGGTTGTGTTCAGTACAGTCTCCATCTAATGCAGATTTTGTTAAATTACAAGCCTATCCATGTGGTAGGTACCTTGGTGAGGGCAACACAACTGGGAGGTGGGGGACATTCACAGGAGGCATCATGAAGTCTCCTAATAATCATGTTTTCATTATGGTAAATTTTAATGTTTGCTCTTTAAGCTTGAGAATATATGAATAAATTTTTGATGTAAAGGTTGAGGAATATTATTCCTTTTAGGTTTCTTTATCTCTCCATACTCCTCATTTACTTTTTCTCCTCTCATCTTCCCATTGTTTTTCTTTGGTTTTGCTATTTCCCAGGTCACCTGTTCCCTTCTCAACTTTGTTATCCTCTGCTAATTTTTCCAACATCTTTCCTAGGGAAAAAAAAAAGTATGGGAAAATAAAGCACTGTTAATTAGGCTTTTACTGCTTCATTTTTGTAGGCATACATGCATCAGTTGTATGGAATTTTCTAAAATCTAGAAGACAGGCCATAGATATATTTATGACACTGTGCATTCTTAAAAATCTTTGTCTTTTCATAGATCAAACTTTAGAATATGGAAGACCAAAGCCCATAATGATTCTATAAACTTTTGTCTTTTTTAAAGATTTTATTTATTTATTTGGGATAGAGTGAGAGTGAGAGCAAGTGAGCACAAGTGAGAGAGAGAGAGAGAGAGAGAGAGAGAGCATGAGCCGTGGGAGTGGGGGCGCAGAGGGAGAAGGAGAAGCAGGCTCTTCACTGAGGAGGGAGTCTGACACAGGGCTCAATCCCAGGATCCTGGGATCATGACCTAAGCCAAAGGCAGCCACTTAACCGACTGAGCCACCCAGGCACCCTGTCTTTTAGGGTTATGAGTGTCAGGAAAAGTAGTTCCTCCCTTTGTCCTGTAGTTAATACCTGATTCCTCTATAATATCCTAAAACTGTGCTCTCCCTTCAGGGTTCTCTTAACAGTGATTAACTTAATGAAGTCTGTGATTCTAGCAAAATCAGATTAAAATCACTATTTGGGCAATTCTCTTGATGTTCAACTATAAACAGTAAGTCATGAAATTTCTCAGTTACTTGTGATTCTTAAAAAGAAAGTCTATAGAATGCGGAAAGAGCCTTAAACAGGACAGTCTCAAATGCCAACACCTGTCTTCTGGATTTCAATATTCCCTGAGATCTTGACCTGAAAAATTCTTACTATTTGATTAGTTCTTCAGGATTTTGTGATTTTTCAGAAAAAAATAACTTGTTCATCTTTTCTTTTTAGTGGTCTTTAACAGGATAATATATTTAAGCCAGGATTTAATCAGCAATCATATTAAATGTAAATGAATCAACTAAGCTACTTAGAAGACAAATCATGTTACAAAAAACTTATATGTTTATAAGACACACAATTAAAATATGCCAATAACAAAAGTGTAGGAAAAATATACAATTCAAACATCACATAAAAGAAATCTGGCACAATTATATTAATATTAGTTAAAATAAACTTTAAGAGGAAAAACTGTAATGAAAGTATTACTTCAACAGGAAAATAGAGTCTAAATTTGTGTCAGATATCATGGCCTCAAAAATTCAAACAAAATTGATAAAAATATTACAGGAATAATCAAATTCACAATCATAGTGAGAGATTGGAACATATATCTCAGAATCATATTTATCAAGAAGACAAAAAATGGTGAAATGAAAATGTAGAAGATAGGATGTTTGTGACTGGTCACATATCTAGAACAGAGCTCTCAACAAATACATTATAAATCCTTTTGTAGCACCCATGAAGTTTACAAAAATGATTATATACTGACTATACAAATATTCTTAATAAATTCTGTGTGACCAACTGGCTATGAGGCATACAAGCTAGAAATAAAAATCAAAAGATTCTATTGACAAAAACTCACATTTAAAATTAAGGAATATGCATTTAAAAATTCATGAGACAATAAAGAAATGACAAGTAAACTTAGGAAATATCTTAAACTAATGGCACCTGAAAACACTGCATAACAAAACTTGTGTGAGGTCACCAAAGTGGTGCTTAAATGAACATCTATAACCTTAACTGTTTACGTGGAAATGAAACTAAAGTATAAAAAGTCAAGCATCTACAAAGTTTGAAAAAGAAAACCAGAATACACCTAACAAGATAGAATGAAAAAAATAATAAAAGTAAGAATAAATAGTATTTTTCCTATCTGTCCACCCATTTATCATCAATGCCAAAAATTTATTATTTGAAAACACTGATAAAATTAGTCTCTTTCTCAAATATCTGACTCAAAAATACAAAAAAGCAGTTTTTAGTCATGATTATAAATCTAGCACGTAAATATAATAATTAGAAAATGCAGGTGAATGGGCATAGTTTTAGAAAAGCATGAGTTATAAATCTGATCTAAGAAGAAATAGAAAGATGGTAACTATTAAATTGAATCAATAATAGAAAAATTTTCATAATTTAAAATACAGAACTGAAGAGATTTATCAGCAAATTCCACTAAACATTTGAGAAAGAAATAAGGTCTAGCTTTCATAGAATCTATGAGAAAATAGAGAAAAGAGTGAAGAGTCTACAGCTTATTTTATGGACCTGTCAAAGTACTGATCTTAAACCTGACAAGAACATTAAGAAAAAAATTACAGACCAATTTCTCACATAAACAAAGAGATAAAAATCCGAAACAAAGTATTAACAGACTGATTACAAAAATAAAGAAAGAAAATAAATAATGAACAAGTTATGTTTATTCCATGAATGCAAGGATGGTTTAATATTTAAAATGCAATCAAAACATTTCAGAGGAGTCAAGATGGCAGAGAAGTAGCAGGCTGATACTACATCAGGTAGCAGGAGATCAGCTCGATAGCTTATCTAAACATTGCAAACACCTACAAATCCAACGGGAGATCGAAAAGAAGAAGAACAGCAATTCTAGAAACAGAAAATCAACCACTTTCTGAAAGGTAGGACTGGTGGAGAAGAGAATCCAAAACAACGGGAAGATAGACCGCGTGGGGAGGGGCCGGCTCCCGGCAAGCGGCAGAGCAATGGAGCACAAAATCAGGACTTTTAAAAGTCTGTTCCACTGAGAGACATTGCTCCAGAGGCTAAATCGGGGTGAAGCCCACGTAGGGTCAGCATGGCCCCAGGTCCCACAGGGTCACAGAAGGATCGGGGGTGTCGGAGTGTCATAGAGCTTGCAGGTGTTAGAACAGAGAACTTGGCTACAGAGACAGAGCCGAGGACTGAGCTCTCAGCTCGGGGTTACCTTGAACCGGTCACAGGCTGGGTGAGCTCAGAGCACAGCTGGAGGCTGCGGATACGGGAGTGATTGGGTGCTGTCTTCTGGGGGCGCACTGAGGAGTGGGGCACCGGGCTCTCGGCTCCTCCGGGCTGGAGACTGGGAGGCCGACATTTTCATTCCCATCCTTCGGAATTCTATGGAAAGCGTTCAGGGAACAGAAATTCCCAAAAGCAAAGCTGAGCAGATTACTTAGTCCCGCCCCCGGTAAGGGCGGTGCAATTCCACCTCGGGCAAAGACACTTGAGAGTCACTACAACAGGCTCCTCCCCCAGAAGATCAACAAAATATCCAGCCAGGACGAAGTTCATCTATCAAGGAAAGCAGTATCAATACCTAGGACAGCAGCGGAATTCCAGAGGAGGAGAAAGCAAAGCACGGAACTCATGGTTTTTCTCCACATGATTCTTACTCTTCTGGTTAATTCAAATTTTTTTTCAATTTTTTTTCTTTCTTTTTTCTTCTTCTGCTAAATTTTTAAAAACTTTTACCCTTTTCTTTTTTAACGATTTTTGACTAGTTTATCTAAAATATATATTTTTTTCTTTCTTTTTTATATTTTTTTATTTGTTTTATTTTTTTAATTTTTTTTTCTTTTTTTTTTCTGAACCTCTTTTTATCCCCTTTCTCCCCCCCCACCCCACAATTTGGGGTCTCTTCTGATTTGGTTACAGTGCATTTTTCTGGGGTCTTTGTCACCCTTTTAGTATTTTATTTAATCCTTCATATCCTCTTATCTGGTCAAAATGACAAGGCGGAAAAATTCACCACAAAAAAAAAGAACAAGAGGCAGTACCAAAGGCTAGGGACCTATCAACACAGACATTGGTAATATGTCAGATCAAGAGTTCAGAATGATGATTCTGAACGTTCTAGCCGGGCTCGAAAAAGGCATGGAAGATATTAGAGAAACCCTCTCTGGAGATATAAAAGCCCTTTCTGGAGAAATTAAAGAACTAAAATCTAACCAAGTTGAAATCAAAAAAGCTATTAATGAGGTGCAATCAAAAATGGAGGCTCTCACTGCTAGGATAAATGAGGCAGAAGAAAGAATTAGTGATCTAGAAGACCAAATGACAGAGAATAAAGAAGCTGAGCAAAAGAGGGACAAAGAGCTACTGGACCACGAGGGGAGAATTCGAGAGATAAGTGACACCATAAGACAAAACAACATTAGAATAATTGGGAATCCAGAAGAAGAAGAAAAAGAGAGGGTAGCAGAAGGAATATTGGAGAGAATTATTGGAGAGAATTTTCCTAATATGGCAAAGGGAACAAGCATCAAAATCCAGGAGGTGCAGAGAACCCCCCCTCAAAGTCAATAAGAATAGGTCCACACCCCGTCACCTAATAGTAAAATTTACAAGTCTTAGTGACAAAGAGAAAATCCTGAAAGCAGCCCGGGAAAAGAAGTCTGTAACATACAATGGTAAAAATATTAGATTGGCAGCAGACTTATCCACAGAGACCTGGCAGGCCAAAAAGAGCAGGCATGATATATTCAGAGCACTAAATGAGAAAAACATGCAGCCAAGAATACTCTATCCAGCTAGGCTATCATTGAAAATAGAAGGAGAGATAAAAAGCTTCCAGGACAAACAAAAACGGAAAGAATTTGCAAACACCAAACCAGCTCTACAGGAAATAGTGAAAGGGGTCCTCTAAGCAAAGAGAGAGCCTAATAGTAGTAGATCAGAAAGGTACAGGGACAATATACAGTAACAATCACCTTACAGGCTAATAATGGCACTAAATTCATATCTCACAATAGTTACCCTGAATGTTAATGGGCTAAATGCCCCCAATCAAAAGACACAGGGTATCAGAATGGATAAAAAAACAAAACCCATCAATATGTTGCCTACAAGAAACTCATTTTAGACGTGAAGACACCTCCAGATTTAAAGTGAGGGGGTGGAAAACAATTTACCATGCTAATGGGCATCAGAAGAAAGCTGGGGTGGCAATCCTTATATCAGATCAATTAGGTTTTAAGCCAAAGACTATAATAAGAGATGAGGAAGGACACTATATCATTATCAAAGGGTCTGTCCAACAAGAAGATCTAACAATTTTAAATATCTATGCCCCTAACGTGGGAGCAGCCAACTATATAAACCAATTAATAACAAAATCAAAGAAACACATCAATAATAATACAATAATAGTAGGGGACTTGAACACTCCCCTCACTGAAATGGACAGATCATCCAAGCAAAAGATCAACAAGGAAATAAAGGCCTTAAATGACACACTGGACCAGATGGACATCACAGATATATTCAGAACATTTCATCCCAAAGCAACAGAATACACATTCTTCTCTAGTGCACATGGAACATTCTCCAGAATAGATCACATCCTGGGTCACAAATCAGGTCTCAACTGGTATCAAAAGATTAGGATCATTCCCTGCATATTTTCAGAAAACAATGCTCTGAAGCCAGAACTCAATCACAAGAGGAAAGCTGGAAAGAAACCAAATACATGGAGACTAAACAGCATCCTTCTAAAGAATGAATGTGTCAACCAGGAAATTAAGGAAGAATTGAAAAAATTCATGGAAACAAATGATAATGTAAACACAACAGTTCAAAATCTGTGGGACACAGCAAAGGCAGTCCTGAGAGGAAAATATAAAGCAGTACAAGCCTTTCTCAAGAAACAAGAAAGGTCTCAAGTACACAACCTAAGCCTACACCTAAAGGAGCTGAAGAAAGAACAAGAAAGAAACCCTAAACTCAGCAGGAGAAGAGAAATCATAAAGATCAGAGCAGAAATCTATGAAATAGAAACCAAAAAAACAATAGAACAAATCAATGAAACTAACAGCTGGTTCTTTGAAAGAATCAATAAAATTGATAAACCCCTAGCCAGACTTATCCAAAAGAAAAGAGAAAGGACCCAAATAAATAAAATCATGAATGAAAGAGGAGAGATCACAACGAGCACCAAAGAAATACAGACAATTATAAGAACATACTATGAGCAACTCTACGCCAACAAATCTGACAATCTGGAAGAAATGGATACATTCCTAGAGACATATAAACTACCACAACTGAACCAGGAAGAAATAGAAAACCTGAACAGGCCCATCACCAGTAAGGAGATTGAAACAGTCATCAAAAATCTCCAAACAAAAGCCCAGGGCCAGACGGCTTCCCAGGGGAATTCTACCAAACATTTAAAGAAGAACTAACTCCTATTCTCCTGAAACTCTTCCAAAAAATAGAAATGGAAGGAAAACTTCCAAACTCATTTTATGAGGCCAGCATCACCTTGATCCCAAAACCAGACAAGGATCCCACCAAAAAAGAGAACTACAGACCAATATCCTTGATGAACACAGACGCAAAAATTCTCACCAAAATACTAGCCAATAGGATTCAACAATACATTAAAAGGATTATTCACCACGATCAAGTGGGATTTATTCCAGGGCTGCAAGGTTGGTTCAACATCCACAAATCAATCAATGTGATACAACACATTAATAAAAGAAAGAACAAGAACCATATGATACTCTCCATAGATGCTGAAAAAGCATTTGACAAAGTACAGCATCCCTTCCTGATCAAAACTCTTCAAAGTGTAGGGATAGAGAGCACATACCTCAATATTATCAAAGCCATCTATGAAAAACCCACCGCAAATATCATTCTCAATGGAGAAAAACTGAAAGCTTTTCTGTTAAGGTCAGGAACACGGCAGGGATGTCCATTATCACCACTGCTATTCAACACAGTACTAGAATTCCTAGCTTCAGCAATCAGACAACAAAAAGAAATTAAAGGCATCTAAATCGGCAAAGAAGAAGTCAAACTATCACTCTTCGCAGATGATATGATACTATATGTGGAAAACCCAAAAGACTCCACTCCAAAACTCCTAGAACTTGTACAGGAATTCAGTAAAGTGTCAGGATATAAAATCAATGCACAGAAATCAGTTGCATTTCTCTACACCAACAATAAGACAGAAGAAAGAGAAATTAAGGAGTCAATCCCATTTACAATTGCACCCAAAACTATAAGATACCTAGGAATAAACCTAACCAAAGAGGCTAAGAATCTATATGCAGAAAACTACAAAGTACTCATGAAAGAAATTGAGGAAGACACAAAGAAATGGAAAAATGTTCCATGCTCCTGGATTGGAAGAATAAATATTGTGAAAATGTCTATGCTACCTAAAGCAATCTACACATTTAATGCAATCCCTATCAAAATACCGTCCATTTTTTTCAAAGAAATGGAACAAATAATCCTCAAATTTATATGGAACCAGAAAAGACCTCGAATAGCCAAAGGAATATTGAAAAAGAAAGCCAAAGTTGGTGGCATCACAATTCCGGACTTCAAGCTCTATTACAAAGCTGTCATCATCAAGACAGCATGGTACTGGCACAAAAACAGACACATAGATCAATGGAACAGAATAGAGAGCCCAGAAATAGACCCTCAACTCTATGGTCAACTCATCTTCGACAAAGCAGGAAAGAATGTCCAATGGAAATAAGGCAGCCTCTTCAATAAATGGTGCTGGGAAAATTGGACAGCCACATGCAGAAAAATAAAATTGGACCACTTCCTTACACCACACACGAAAATAGACTCCAAATGGATGAAGGACCTCAATGTGAGAAAGGAATCCATCAAAATTCTTGAGGAGAACACAGGCAGCAACCTCTTCGACCTCAGCCGTAGCAACATCTTCCTAGGAACATCGGCAAAGGCAAGGGAAGCAAGGGCAAAAATGAACTATTGGGATTTCATCAAGATCAAAAGCTTTTGCACAGCAAAGGAAACAGTCAACAAAACCAAAAGACAGCTGACAGAATGGGAGAAGATATTTGCAAACGACATATCAGATAAAGGGCTAGTATCCAAAATCTATAAGGAACTTAGCAAACTCAACACCCAAAGAACAAACAATCCAATCAAGAAATGGGCAGAGGACATGAACAGACAAAGAAGACACCCAGATGGCCAACAGACTCATGAAAAAGTGCTCCACATCACTCGGCATCAGGGAAATACAAATCAAAACTACAATGAGATATCACCTCACACCAGTCAGAATGGCTAAAATTAATAAGTCAGGAAATGACAGATGCTGGCGAGGATGCGGAGAAAGGGGAACCCTCCTACCCTGTTGGTGGGAATGCAAGCTGGTGCAACCAGTCTGGAAGACAGCATGGAGGTTCCTCAAAATGTTGAAAATAGAACTACCCTATGACCCAGCAATTGCCCTACTGGGTATTTACCCTAAAGATACAGACGTAGTGATCCGTAGGGGCACGTGTACCCGAATGTTTATAGCAGCAATGTCTACAATAGCCAAACTATGGAAAGAATCTAGATGTCCATCCACAGATGAATGGATAAAGAAGAAGTGGTATATATACACAATGGAATACTATGCAGCCATCAAAAGAAATGAAATCTTGCCATTTGCAACGACGTGGATGGAACTAGAGGGTATCATGCTTAGTGAAATAAGTCAATCGGAGAAAGACAACTATCATATGATCTCCCTGATATGAGGACGTGGAGATGCAACATGGAAGTTAGGGGGATAGGAAAAGAATAAATGAAACAAGTTAGGATTGGGAGGGAGACAAACTATACGTGACTCTTAATCTCACAAAACAAACTGGGGGTTGCTGAGGGGAGGTGGGGTTGGGAGATGGGGAGGGGGGTTATGGACATTGGGGAGGGTATGTGCTATGGTGAGTGCTGTGAAGTGTGTAAACCTGGCGTTTCACAGACCTGTACCCCTGGGGATAAAATACATTATATGTTTATAGAAAAAATAAGAAATTTAAAAAAAAATTGAAGAAAAAAAAACCTCACATTTCACAGATTAAAGGAGAAAATATCTATTATCATAACAACAGTTATGGGCATGTATTTAATAAAATTCAACATCTATCTATAAAATATCTTATCCTAACTTCTTTAACTCCTAAAAAGTATCAAAAAAACAAGTTTAATACTAGCTGGTGTTATATTAAAAACTGTCCTCCTGATATTCAAGTTGGCACATTCCTGTGTGTACAGGAGGACCCTATCTACTTAAGTAATCCAAGATAAAGAAATAAAAAGAATATTGGAAATGTGTAAATAAAGCTGTCATTTTTATGAATAATATGGTTGTGGGCTAAAACTTCAAAAGACTTTACAAATTATTAGAATTAATTTAAGAAGTTCAACAAAGTTGTTTATATGGGCAACATAAAAAAATCCATTTTTTTCTATTCATTAACAACCAAACATTTTTTCTCAAAAAGTACGATTTATAAGTAAGTACACAGGAATACATATATTTTTATTCATATACATGTGTATTTATATAGGAAACCTAAGGAGAAAACCAGAAATTATTGATATAGAGACACATACATCAAAAGATCCATCATGTAGATGAGTTAAAAGGTACAATATTGTAAAGATGTTAATGCTCTCAAATTGATCTTCAGATTAATTGACATCTCACGCAAAATCCCAAACTCTATTTTATGCAACATGAAATCTGGTATTAATAGCCACATGGAAATGCAAGAAATAAGAAGAGCTAAGAAACTCTTAAAGATAAGAAATAATGTAGAACGACTTACGCCTCTGAAATCAAGTCAGACTGTATCAGCAGGTAACTAACTAGAGTATGATTAATGCAAGGGTATTCTAATATACCAGAAAGAAACCTATACTAACAAGGATACTTGAATGGTGAGAAAGGTGAAACTCCGGGGAGCAGAGAAAGAAATCAGTCATTGTAGTTAATGATGTTGGGAAAATTGATTTTCTATTGGTAAAACAATGAAATTTAATCTCTACCTTACAATGTAAACAAAAATTAATTCCAAGTGGATTGTAGCAATGTAAACAGCCCAAAATTTAAAAAAAAAAAATGCTTCCAGAAGGTAAAAAGAAAAATATTCCCAAACAAGTTACAAAAAACACTAAAGATAATTAAGGACATCTCTTCATCAAAGGACACTGGTGAGAAAATAAAAGGTAGACTAAAGAGTAGGAGAAGATCATGCCAACATAAAACCAACAAAAGGATCATATCATATTGAAATGATACATAAGAAAAATATATGATAGAGGCAAATAGGAAGGAGGGAGAGAGAGAGAAAGAACCTTCTATAAATCAGTAAGAAAGAGATACCCAATCCTATCTTAAAAATAGGTAGGTAGCAAGCCCTTCACAACAAAAAGATAAATAAAAAAACAAAAAGTACATGAAAAGGTGCTAAGCCTCACTCTAGTCATAAAAATGAAAATCAGTACCCACCAGAAAGACTAAAATGAAAAAAGACTGATGAGCACTGGATGTTATAGGCAACTGATAAATTACTGAACACTACATCTGGAAACTAATGATGTACTACACATTGGCTAATTGAATTTAAATAAAAAAGTGAAAAAGAAAAAGACAAATATCAAATGTTGGCAAGTGTTAACGGTTAATATATCTTATATGCTATTTATGGGAATTTAAGTTTCGCAACCACTTTGGAAAACTCTTTGGATTATTCTGTTAAATATATACATAAAACAATGATAAACAGTAAAAAGGCTATATCATTCCTACGTGCATTCCCCCAAAATGTGTGTACATGATATCAGTGGTCATGTACAAAATATTCCTAAGAGTACTGTTTGAAATAACCCAGACAACTCAATTGGCCTCAAAAGAAGACTGAACACACTGACTGGGGTAGAGTCATGCAAGAGAATACAGTAAAACAGAAGTGAACAAGCTCTAGTGACATAACACCAACACAGTAACATAGTAACACCAACAGCTCTAATAAACCAGACAAAAGTAACCTAGCGGCTTTAGAGGTGCATACCAACAATATAGAACTGTAAGAGAAAACAAGGATGCAATTACCAGGGAGATCAAAATCATCTTTAACTTTACTTTTAAGTAAAGGGGGAGTGGCCAGAAATATTTGTCATTGGGAACTCATCATGTGGGGGCTTCTGGAGTGATGACAACTTTGCATTTCTTGACCTACTTATGTTTGCTTCCTAATAATTTATTAAGTTTTATCTTTATGTTTTATGCCTCTTCAGTATGTGTTGTATTTCACAATAAAGACAAAAGATTTTTTCTGAAATGCCTTAATCGCATATCCAAGTGGGGATAACTATGTACATCTAGGGACAAATGACTATCAGGGAGATGTACAAATACTTTATGAAAAATTTATACATTCATCAACCTGCTGACACTTGTATCACTGACTAATAGATATACTTACTATTGAACAAGTTTATTTAATTAGACTTCCTGCTTCCATGCTGTAACATGTCAGAGACATCAATTATTTGTTTCTGCAAAAGTCTTGGTAACAAGGTTGGAAATGAATTTAACTGTTGTGTGTACAGAAATCTGAGATCCACAAATTAATAGGTGGGTTTCTGGTGCTGTAACACCAAGTTGTTATTCAACTCCAATTTGCAAATCTGTTTCCCCTGAGTACTGATTGGGTTCTAACTTATCATTCTAGCTGGCCCTTAGCAAAACATTAACGCATCGGAGAGCCTTTGACATCCTCTGCTGCTTCTGTGTCCCTTTAATTCCCTCTAGTCCTGCGATATTTCTTGTGCACTTGAGGCTACCAGGAGAGAAGGAGATGACAGAGCCTTTCACAATTTAGGATGAAAGCCCAAAGTGCACAATTTCTTACATAGGTTTGTATATTAAAAGAAGCCAAGATAGGGCTGTGGTCAATACAAACATTCCTCTTTATGTAGGATTTCTGGCACTTTGATCATCACTGGTCTCATTTGAGTGAGCTTCTATTTCACCTATGCCTAAAACTAGTCCTCATAAATTTAGAATTGGAAAAGAGATTATAAATTACCTACTCCAAGTACATACTTTATATATGGCAAAAGAAAGTCAGAGTGCCTGATTAAACATCTCAAAGTTAGGAAAGCAGGATTTGGCAGTTATTTCAGTTTAAAGTTTTCTTGTCTTTTTGTTTTATGGGCTTATAATTCTGAAAAATATATTAGAGATATGAAAAAGAATCCAATATTAGGTGACATCTGTTTATTAAAAGCTGCACTCAACAAATGTTAAGTATTAATATCTAAAAGGTACTTTAAAAATAATTTTTTACTCTTCAAAAAAACTGATTTTTCTTCTGATTTTACAGATGAAGAAATGCTTTAAAACAGTTAAATATACCTTGCTGAAAGTCAAAAAGCTGATAAATGGCAGAGCCAGAATTCCATTCCAGGTGGGGTTTGGCAGCAATATTCATGTTCTCTTCACATTCTAGGCTTTCTCTCCATCTTTTACTCCTGATCTCACATGCTAATCTACCTGTCAGTTCTCTTATATCTAAATACAAATCTTAAAAGTCTTTATCCTGATTTGATTTTTCCTAGAAACCTCAGCCCTCTCACTTAAAGGTCTTATCTAACAAGCCATTTTAATTCCCAAATGATTTCTCCTAGTGACTGACAACACTGCCAGTGAACAATCTAGCATGTAGTGTAGACACACCAGTCAACTTTGGTCAATTCCTGGAAAACCAGTCATGGTTGTCCCTTTCTCCAAATACAGAGATGTTGTGTACAAAATATATAACCATTAAATAACAAATAAGCAGTGAATTGACATCCCGTAGAGAATGAAGAGGGGTTATGTTTGAGGTATACCTTTTAAGGTTGTATGTTTGCTGCAGAAGCTTGTGTGGTGTAACTGCCTGATAGTTATGGGTTAGACACACCACCTCCCTCCTCCCTGCCATGCCAACTCTAGGTCCTTAACAGAGGTGAGTTGGCTATACAGCACAAGGACAGGTGGAGAATATTTTTAAGCAGGTGGCTCTTGATTATTTTTCTCTGCTGGGCATGGAACTTCTGTGATGGTACTATCTAGAATTTGCCCTGACAAAGTGAGAAAAAAATACATGATATGCCACTGACTTTGTATACTGTGGACAACATTAATGTTTAGGAAATATTTGCAGTCAGAAGACTAGCCACGTCTATTAAATTGAGCATTTACAAATACTTGGTTCCCTTGGCTCTTGTACCAAGTCTCAGAGAGGATTAAAGGCATTTAGTAGAATAATTATTCTATTTGCTTGAGAAAAATCTAAATGGGCATGGATTTTCAGGTGATGGATCTGTGATGTCCCTATCAGTTCCCTCTGCACTTTGAAACTATGTTCTTTACCTGAGAGTTTGTAATTATAAAGTCTTCCCTGATAATTTTATCTTTCTTGTAATACGCTCTGTTTTTGATGAGTTTTTGTGTGTTATTCGTGTTCTTAATGTTATTCACCAGCTTTCTGGGGTTATTATTTATCTCGTTATATCTAAATTAAATACAGATAAATGTGTCAATCTGTTCATCCTCCTCTGGAGGTAGAGGAGGCCTTAGATTTCTACACTTCCTACCTGATCCCTTTCTCTTCCTTGTGATTAATTCCTCAACATCAAATCTTCCCCCAGTGAATTGTCTATGTAAATTATAATAGCTCTTTTCTCTCCTCCAGGTTTGGTAATGGGAATGTGCTCTAATCTTGGTCAATGGATCATGAGGGAAATCTACCTGGGGCTTTTGGAAAATTTATCCTCACTATGTTTTGTTGTTGTTTTCCCCCCCAATAAGCAAGAACAGAACAGACCCATGTATTCCTCTGAGACTGGTTGTTCCTGTATATCATTCATAGAACTGCTACAGTTCCAACTGCTACACTGCCATAAATTTATGGCTCCAAATTTAGCTGGTAAATTCAGGTTGCTACTGAAGTCACAGCAATATATTGGACCCTTACTAATATCAGTTACCCACTGATTTACTAACCAAGAGCCTATTTTACCTCTTGATTTCTATTAGTCATTTTTATAACAATTTAAACCATTTTAAGATTTGTTTCCTGAAGCCAAATACATCCAAAATATATAAAAATATATACAGTTTTGCTTCCTTCTCTCTCACACCCTCTCCTCTCAATAGGGCAATCTCTATTTAGATTTAACATCTTTGTGCCAAAAAGGAAATCACAAATGCAAAATCTAAAACTGTATCTCTATTAGACCTTAAGGGAAGGTCTATGTGTGATAGTTCTGTCTTGGCCTGCGAATGTGGTTTTTTTTTTTTCCTTTCACTCCTGAATGATAGTGTAACTACCTATATAATTCTAGATTGGCAATGATTTTCTCTCAGTTTCCTGAATATATTATTTTATTATCTTCTTACATATATTGTTTCTTTTGAGAAGGTCTAAGGTCAGTCCGCCTGTAGAGTTTAGATGTGAATTTAGGTGTGGTTTTACTTTTTTTTAAGTGAAATTTTTTTTTTGTCATATTTCATCATCAAAACCTATGATCTTGGTCTTTGCTTCCTGTCTTTGTATAAGGCCAAAGGGAAGATACTAGCTCCTTTGACAACCTTAATGCAAACCCCAGGTAACATCACTGACAGCATGACCCTTGCATCAAAATCCAGCAACCAGAGCTTCCTTATTTTCCTCAATAAAATTCAAACAATCGTCATTATGTACAAAGGCTATGGGGGTTTTGGGCCATTTTGGATCAGCTGAACCCTGACACATTTCCTGATGGCACAATTTGGCTGCCTGACTTCAATTCCTACTTTTTTTCCAGGACAATTCCCATTGCATGGGACGTACCTCTAAAAGGCTTGGGTTTTAGGTCAGTGCCCACGTGGGTTTTCTTGTGCTGTTTATCATGATCTCTTCAGTGGCTATGGAGTATCCTGCCCGTGCAACGACTGTGACACTTGCCCATCCTACTCGCACCACGGGCCTGAACAAAGAGGATTTATTTTTATTTACACTTCTTAAGACACTAGGATTCTCTTTCAAGTTGAAGACATAACTTTTTTCAGTTCTGGAAAATTGCCTGCCATTATCCTTTTATTACTTCATTTTCCTCATTCTGTCCTTTAGTATTCATTAAATTTAACTTGGCCCTTTTTATTCCATTTTCTCCATCTCTTAATTTCTTCCTCATATATTCATTCTCTTTATCTTTCTGAGATGCATTATGGATAGCCTCCTCAAATCTATCTTCTAATGCACTATATGTCTTGCTTCATGTACGTGTAATCCACTTTAATACATCTACCATTTGTAATCATCTTTTTTGACTTTTCAAAGATGGCATTTATTTTCATAACATGCTCTTCATGTGTACATTTTGCCTTTTTTTTTTTTTAAAGTACTTGCTGATATCTTATTGCGGTTTGTAAATACTGACAGCTAGGTCGTCTTTAGCGGGAATGTTTGTTTTATGGAGACTCGTAAGTCTGACATCAAGAAGCAAGCATTTTATGCTGCAGAGCTTTGCTTCTCTCCCTCAAGACTCACAGATTACATTAAAGTGTGCAGAATTTCTTATGAATTTATCAAGGTAAGCTCTGTGCTAAGGTGAGTAGGCTGGATTCAGATCCCACCCTCTCACCTGGAGCAGGTTTGGTTTTCTAGTTGTAATTGCATGAATCTTTTCCTAGTCACAGCCCGGGCATCCAATTGTCAACCTACCTTGGGCCAGGAGATACAGTCTTTCAAGAACATGATTTAATAACCATGAATCTATCTATACTTATTTCCTTGGTGATTTCATTCTGTCTGGTGGCTTTAAATATTATCTATACACTGATGATTTACCAATTTACATCTTTAACCCAGACATCTCTCATCAAATCCAGACTCATATATCTGTCTACTTGACAGCTACTTAGTTTTCTAATAGCCATCTTAACCTTAGCATATCTTTTGACTGTGTTCTGATTTTTCTGACAAAAATAGCATTTTCTACAATCTTCCTCATTTTAGCTAAGGACTTCATCCCTCCAGTATCAAAACAAAAATTTTGGTGTCATTTTTTTAATTCTTTCTAACTGCCTTACACATATACAATCTGTCAACAAACCCTAGTGACTTCATCTTGGAAAAATAGCCAACATACTTTCATAACCTCTATTGTAACCAGTCTGGTCCAATTCACCATAATCTCTTGCCTGGAAGATTACCATAGCCTGAGAATTAAATTTTCCACTTTCACCCCTACCTCCCTTGAACGTATCCACATGACTTGGATGCTCATTTACACTCAATTTTGTAATATAATTTACTTATATTTTCTTGCTCTGTTCCAACCACAGTGGTAACCTTATTGTTCTTGAATTCTCCTGCAAGGCTCCTGATTGAGAGCTTTTGTAACTACGGTTTCTTCTGTCTGGGCGTACATATGGATATGTCTCTGAGGCCTTGTTCACCTCCTTCTATCCTTTACTTCAAGATTTTTTTTTTAGTAAACACTTTTCTAAAGGCTTCATTTAGACTTAAAGAAATACCACATTCCTTATATCTCTTACTTGTTAATTTTTCTTTGTCATCTGTCACAGTCTAATGTATACTGTTTACTTTGTATCTCCCCTCCCTTCCACGAAAGGACACAGAGTTTTGCTTTCTTTCTTTCCTTCCTTTTTTTTTATGATTTTATTTATTTATCAGAGAGAGAGAGAGACAGAAAGAGCACACAAGCAGGCAGAGGCAGAGAGAGAAGCAGGCTCCCTGCCGAGCAAGGAGCCTGATGCAGAACTCGATTCCAGGACCCTGGAATCATGACCCGAGCCACCCAGGTGTCCCTTTCCTTTTTTTTTTTTTTTTTTTTTAACTGCTATCTTACCAGTGCCTAACATATAGTGAACAGTCAATCACTGTTTGTTGAATGGGTGAATAAAAACAAAACAACAAAAAAAAGGAGGCATACAGACCTTTGTGTCTCTACCATGATTCAGGGAACTCAGTTCCTATCCATTCCTTACATGGCCTTAGGTTTTGTCTCAGGACACTTAGGAGTGTAAAGATCTCACTTCTTAAATGTCTGTCAGGTTTAATGTTGCAATTCTAATCTCATTCAGACCCCTGTGCCCACTTGGGATCCCTTCGCCATATTCAGAATTTGTGTTTGGAGTAGGAAAAGGAAGGTTTCTTTTTATCAGTTCAGTGTGCCAGAGTGACAAGTCTTGGTGTTTTGTTTATTTGTGAGAATATATTCAGAGATTGGAAAATTACGGAGATGTTAAGCATTACATGGATGATTGCCTAACCAACACTCAATTGTCACAGAGATGGTCTTTATAGATATTATGTCTTGAAGTATAAACAATAGGCACAAACTAATGAAATGTGATTTCCTGAAAAAACTGTATCTGGCTTCTTTAAATTGTCAATCCATTCCCACAACTTTTTGTCACACTAAGCTCCATTTATCACTCTCTGGCTCACCAGAAAGAGGTTTTTTTGTTTTTTGTTTTTGTTTTTGTTTTTTTTTTTGACTTGCAAAACTCAGTGAATTATTCAAGTCAATGAAAAAAATAACAAATGTGTTTAACTAAATTTGCAAGACTCAAAAATACCATAAATTTAGTTTATCTAAGCCAACCATCACCACAGTATGAATTCTCCCAACCTAATTGTAAAGCAAATCTATTTTGTACAAGAAAAGATTTATTTAATGCTATTAAAGGATCAATTTACTGTAAAATTCAAGAATAAAACAAGCTGGTTAGGTTTCAACTGTCTAATTGGATAGAGTAGGCAAAAGGGGAGTGTAAATATCCTCAAGCAGCCAACTTTAATCTGTACTCTAGAATTTCTCCACAGCCTAGAATTCTGTATTTAAATAGTAAACATAAAACTACCATCAGAAATGACTTTCCTCATGTATACAGCTTAGTCATGTTTTCTTCTTATGCTCTCATTCAATGCTTGACCATAAAAATCCTCTAAGAACATTCACCATAAAATCCAATCCATGACACTCCCCCCTTTTTAAAATTCCTATAGCAATTGGTTATTGCCAATCTTGACACCTAAATGTGTACTGCTTTATGTTGTGATTGTTATTTAGTATAGTTTTGTAATTAGTTTAGTGGTATAAAAGTCTGTTTCTTCCAATTTCATTTTAAGCTTCTTTAGGAAAGTAATAAAGTTGTGGTTTTTTTCCTCTAAAAATATTTTGGTATGTCTACTATGTGTAGGAAGCATTTAAAAAAATTTTTTTTACCAAAAATTTTTATTTCCACAGAGCACCAAGCCCAGAAAATACATTTATAACCAGCTTGAAATCAATTACTTCATTCTCTTGGTATTTGAACTTGTGCTAATTTTTGAAAGCTGGAGTAAAGTTGTTGAAGACTTAGGAGTGGGATTTCGCAAAACGAATGTTTGCATCATGTGTATAACCAAAACAGATGATATGAATCAGCAGGGGATAAATGAGATTCCAAAATCAGCAGATAACTTCATTTTAGCATTCATTCTGTTTTTGCATTAGCAACATGAACAACATCCAATTTATTTTCTCAACATTGCACAACAGCATCAAATACACATTCCGGCATTCACTGTGTTTGTATCTGTGTTCACATCTGAACCTGGAACTATTCCATACCTTATTGCATTTCTTCGGAATACATTCAGCTTGGGGATTTCATGGTGAGCAAAGAGCTCTCAGAACATAAGTTGCAATATGTTGCTTTTAGCAATTCAACATATTCATTCCTTGGAACTTCCATCTTTTTGCATTTATTTTCCCACCAAGATGTGCATATACATCAACACATTTGCATAAAGTATTCAAAGAACAAACATATAGGTTTGCTTTTTCTCCCAAGAACTTTGTAAAGTTGCCAGTAGGGCATCTTTCCCGGTTGGTCAAATTTCCTTTTAGTGTTATGAAGTGTAGGATGTTTTAGCGCTTCAGGTACTCTGCTGGAAATGTGTCCTCTTCAGTCACAGCCCTACTGTCAGGCTGAGGGGCAAATCAAATTGACCTGTCAAGGAACAGGAACTGTTTGTGATTGAATTATTTCATTTCAAACCAAAGTGGCTTTTTTTTTTTTTTTTTTGAGATACTGGGTACTCACAACTGAATTTGTTTTCCAGTGAAAACTTATCTTCCTCGTCATATGACTACCACAATAAAATAAAGAGATAACCCCTTCTTGCCACAGGGTTCAAAAATTTAACACCGAGTTTTTTGAAGTTCAGTCCTCTGACTGATGTGAACAATGCCGCGTTTAAGTTCGTGAAGTACAGATGCAGAAGCAAAAAGTGACAATGTCTATTTTTCCTCTCTCCCACCCAGAGGAACACCTCACCCGCCAAGCTTCTCTTCCTGCCCCAAGCTCACCTGAGTGGTAAACTCTTATTTCTTCGACAGCCCTTAATTCAGGGCTGTGGTCTGTTCTTCTTGGTCCAAGGCCAAAACCTTCTTGCCAGCCCTCTGTCAATTCTCAGTTTAGTCCCACTGATTTTCAGATTCCTATCTCTTATCTATGTGTCCTGTTCAAGGTCACTGACAGCTTTGCAGAGTGGTTATAGATTTTATTTCCTCTTTAGAGTTTCCTCGACTAAAGTTGCTGGGGAGGAGCAATGAGGATTTCTTATAAAATTCAGATGTCTAATTTCTCTGAAAAGTCAAGAAATTTGACACATCCTATGACAAAATTCACCATTCTCCATTCTTTCACTTAAAAGTCACTGCCGAAAAAAATCACCATGGATTTTCATAAGCCCTATTCTGGGCATGAAGAACACAGTCTCTGTTTTTAGGCGTCATTGCGAAAAAGGGAGTGTGATTTAGCTGAGGCGAGTAGGCATATAAACATGTCATAATTCAGTGTAATAAGTCCCCTAATAGAGGTAACTCTAGAACGTGGGAAAGGGAGCAATTTACTGTGCCTGGGGCAGATGGGTAGACATCGCTAGGGTCATCTTATATGATCTATGTCTTAAAAAATGAGTCTGACTTCACTGAGTACTACGGAGAATAAAGATACTAGCAGCAAAAGAAATAGCAAGGAGGCATGAAAGTCTCTAACATTTCGGTATGGTGGAATGAGAGAACAAAACATTATTAATCTAGGCAAATGATAGTTATTAATGCAAATATTATATATTTTCACAATGCACTAACTAGGATGGAACATGATCTGATTGTACCTGGCAGAACATTTGATAAAACATACCTACATTTATCAATCATATCATTTAAATTGGGGTAGAATTTATATGCATTGCAAAACTGGCAACATTTCTGTTTATTTATCTTATTGTGGTTATAGAACTCATGATACTAAAGGAATGTTGTGGTGAACAAAAAGTCTTATGGGGTGAATAAAAGGTCATATCTCAAGCCTTTGAATAAAATAAATAAAATTTGGTCTGGGAAAATATGGTCTTACTTATATTTTCTCTTATGTAAATGATGACCCACTATCTGTGAAACTGAACTTCTCAAATATACGTAAAATGACTTTTATTTTGTGGTCATGTAATTTTCTCATCAAGTGGCCATTAATCAATCATAAATTAATCAATAATCAACAATCAAGAGAGCTGTGAAATTCAATGTATTATGGTATTGGAAATATATAACATTTATAATCACTCCGTCTTTTAAATTTGCTTTTAGAAGGAACATCTTCAATCTGATAAAAGACATTATGAAAAATGCTCAATATTTTGTCCCTACGACCAAGAACAGGACGAGAATGCCTACTGCCACCACTTGTACTCAATATTGTATTAAAGATTCTAGACAGGACAATAATGAGGAGGTGGGGAAAGAGACAAAGATGTTACATTGTCTAAAAAGCCTGAAAGAGTTATCATCTGTACCACTGACAGTAAAAGATTGTTGACCCTTAGATTATGCAAAAAAGTTACTAAAACATACAAGTGAGTTTGGCAAAACTATAGTCAGTTCATTCCTAGGTAATTCCCCAAAAGAAATATTTATGGCCATACTTTCATAAAACTACTTGTATCCTAATTTTCAAAGCAGCTTTATTTATAACAGCCCCAACCTGGTAACAACCTAAATGTGCATCAGCAGGTGAATGGATATAAACTGTAACATATCAATACAATGGAATGCTACTCAGCCATAAAAACGAGTCAACTAGTGAAACGTACACTGACATGTATCTTGAATCTCAAGATATGTTCACGGATTGAAATATGCCAGTCAAAAAGAGTATATATCGCACAATCCCACATGTCTACAATTCTGGAATGTGCAAACTGAACTACAGCTGCAGAAACAGATCTGTGGTTGCCTGGTGACAGGGAGCATCCCGAGCTGAGAGTGCTGATTACAAAACAGCATCAGGAAACCTTGGAGAGTGATGGCTAGGTTCGTTATCTTGATTGTGGTGCTGGTTTCATGAGTGTATACTATGTGAACATTTATTCAAGTATATACTTTACATGCTTGCAGTTTATTTTATTTTATATTGATTATATGTTAATAAAGCTGTAAGCAAATATGCAAAATGAAGCTAAAGTAGTGCACAGAGACATTTACAGCCTTATATGCATATGTGAGAAAAGACCATATTTAAAATTAATGGTCTAATTCTCCCCTTAAAGACATTAGAAAAAATACAAATAGAAGTAAACAGATAATGAAATAAAAATACTAAAGTAGAAAACAAAAAGCAGTAAATTATAAAGCCAAGCTGATTCTTTTAAAAGCCTAAACAAATTGGTAAATCTGTAGGTATAATGATCAAGAAACTAGAAAAAGAATGAAAAAGGACACAGTGCCGGTAACACATAAAAAAGGGACACAGACACTGGTTCTAGAGTCATTAAAAATACAACAAAGAAATATATGAACAAATGTTATCTCAATAAATTTAACAACTTATATGAAATAGAAAATTCCCTAGGATACACAAATTTCCAAATTTAATAGAAGCAATAGAAAATATGAAGTCATAACTATTAGAGAAACTAGATCCATAATTTAAAATATCCCTCAAAGAAAACACCAACCCAGATGATTTCATAGAGGAATTTGACCAAGCATTAAGGTAAATAATAACACTATTTTCAAACTGTCCCAGGATTTGGAGAAAGAAATTATCTTTCATTTATTTGATCAATATAATCCTAACTAATATCAAAACTTGAAAAAGAATCTTAAGAAAATTACACCTGTCAATTCCTCTCAATTCTAGGTCTTATTATAATAAAATTGCCTTCTTTGAAAAGTAACCAAAATTATATATTTTAAAAGCATTACAATATATACCACAGAAGTTTTTTATGTGTATATGCATATGCATATGTATGATACGTAATCACCCATATTTATGTTTTCCTCTTAGAAAATTCATCCTATATAAGTTACATATAATTACCTGCAATGCTTAGTTTAGTTATATTTAAAGCAAATGTCATCAGCAGCTTTTTATCAATTGAGCTTTTTTAATGACTTTCAAAATCAAATTGATCATATTCTTTTGCTTTATTTTTGATCCATAAGCCCAATATAAAATATTATAAGCTAAACTATAATATGCATAAATTATATAATATATTATTAATATTATTCTATATAATATTTTATAGAAGTATTTTCTCTATGTTTTTTAGGACTATTTGTTCTTAGACTTCTGAATAGTCTTCTAAAATTAAAATATTAAAATAATTTTACAGCTCAAAAATACAGGTGTACTAGAGGATTGTAAATGACCATTTGAAGAAGGACCAACTTCATTTACTGTCATTTGACAACCATTAAGCACATTTTCCTGTTGTCCCTGGCAAGTAGAGGTCCAGTGAAGAACAAGCCTGAAATGAATATGGCATTTACACATGCTTATCTGGACAGAAATAATTGTTCAAAGACACCTGCTAGATTTGGACATCTATTCGGAATCATTAAAGAGGTGGAAAATCCCATTCAGTGTGAATACTTCTGAGAATCTATAGTCCTGATATAAAATTGTACTGATAGAATAATCAATATCCTTCAGGATATCTTTACATGAGAGACTCTAGGGCTGGTGTTTAGGCTGAGGAATATTTTGGAATGCAAAAATTATATATATATATATATATATATATATATATATATATTTCTGAAACACTTTTCTAAAATTCACCATAGTTTCAAACATGGATATAGAGAACCAGCCATAACACTCCACCTTAGGATTCCTGTTCAGAAATCTAGGAATACCTGTGAAGAGTCCCGCCTGCACTTCTAGAAGCCATGGTCAGGATACTCCTCTCCTCTGTGATATGATGACTTTTGTCAGATGAAAATGTGGAAATTCATATACGATCCATCATACACAACACTGGAGGCACTGTTATCTTTTCATTTCCTCTCATTTGTCCCCCACCCCCCCAAAACAAAACTGTTTATAATTTGAAAATGTTTCACATCTCTCTCATGTTGAGACTTTCCTCTTAATTTTCAAGGAAGAAGAAAATGAGGGAAGTTGAAACTTAACCAGTGGGACTTAAGGGAAAGATTACTGATGGGTTTCCAAGAAAGGTTTATCCCCTCATAAAAAAGAACAAAGAGAAATACATCTTTTTTGTGATCCTAAATCTGGCTATGTGATAATGTGTTATCTCAAATTCACCTACTATCTTAGGTTGATGAGTGATGGACATAAGAGCCAGGCCACAAGCTTGGCACTGACAGAGTAGAGAGATGGAATGAAAAACAGAAGATCCGTAATGATATTTTTGAGTTGTAACAACAATGCAGAGTTCCTACAGTATTTCATCAGTAATGATACCCTCAAGTTTTCTCATTTTCCACTCTAAAGTTTTAAAGCTAAACTAAACTAAATATCTTTCTTTCATCTCAGCAGAACTCAGCTGTACTAGCAACAGTTCTGCTCATTTAATTCAACCTGATGATGATGTCTTGAGAGCTTGGAGAGACACCACTCTCCATAACAGGGACTGGAAAACTTTTTGCAAAGAGTGAGGCAGTAACTATTGTGAGCCACATGGTCTCTGTCACAACTATTTAACTCTGTCCTTATAGTGTAAAAGCGGGTATGGAAAACACACAAATAGAAGGGAGTGACTGTGTTGTAAGAAAACCTCCAAGTCTGATTACAGGCCAGGCCATAGTTTGTTAATATATATTCTATGACATCTGTACTGGGAGAGTATTAGGGATTTACAGTGTTTAAACTTATAATGTAAACCTTACAATGTTTAACCAGAAGGAACATTATTGTAGATGTTTCAGGGAACAGATCACTGTTGAGGAACACTAGGTCATAATATAAGCCAGCCATGAGGAATACTATAGGGTTGGAAAGGGTGATTATACCTAGGCACACAAGAAAACCAAAACTGTACTCTACCAAGACGAAATGAGGCAGGGTGATTGAGGGGCAGGATGTCACCTGCCACAGAGGGTAAGAGATAAGATTTTTCTTTATAGAGACAAGTGCTAAGGATACCTACAGTAGAGTATAGTTAAATGCTTAAAAGGAGCAAAAAGACACAGAGAATAGTAAATATTCAAGTCAAATGTCACTTCACTTAGCAAAAATCCCACTACAAGTGTTAAGACTCAAATCTCTGCCATATTCCTTAGAAGACCCTTCTATCACAAATAAATTTTATTTGTAAAATTAGTAAAATAAATTTTACTATCCCATTCGAATAGCTCTACAAATATTTTAACAGTGCAGCGGATCCTGAAGATTTTCATATATCATTTTCCTAACTTTCTGAGTGTCTTCACCTGTTCCCTCTAAGAGGCAGCTTTCAAGAAAGACTGGCAGACTCTATGTGTGGTATGTCAAATCCTCCTTAAAGGTTCTTGAGCACCTGATTGCCTCATCTCAGAAATTTGTCTCAATCACAGCAGGAATCCAGAAGACTAACATTAATTTAGAAAGCATAGCCACATTTCCAGCACGTGTTTTTGCCAATGGCACTAAAAAAAAAAAAAAAAAAAGGCCTTTTTAAAGTACAGATCAGAATGTTGTTCCTATTCAATTACAGGTCGTTTTTTACAATACACTTTCAAAAAGTTTTCCACATCCAATCAAAAATGATACCAAGTATTCATATTCACAGAAGTAACTTAGTACTGATACGCTAATTTAGGGTATGCCAGAGAAGCCTGCTAGGAGCTGTAGGAGGAGGCCTCTTGTCTAGAGGAAGCTCTGATATAGACAAAGGAAGAAGACACATGAATCAAAAACAAGTTCTCGAAAATCTCAAGTACATGTCAGCAAGAGTCAATTGGGAGCATGCGTAGAGGAGGGCCTCCCATTTTTTAAGTGGATGGGGTGAGCGAAGCACAGGGTTATTTTTCCAAAGCAAGGAGACTCTTCTGCTGATGGATAAACAAGTGCTCACTCAGCAGGTTCTCTGCTGCCCTGTTCGTACCACGCTTCAGGACCGATAAATTAAAATGGTTTCTACCTAATCCCCTCAGAGAGGTTTGATTGTGCATAGACTATAGTATTTTAGTTGAGCAGGCTTAAAACATTATGTGTGTTAAAGCTTAATAGTTGTGTTGGTGTAATCAATTCTAATATGTAACATTTGGGATGTATGCACAAATCTCCCAGGCCCCATTTCTCCAATAAGAGGGGAAGCCAATGAGTCATTGCTGGTCTATATGGGAACATGAAAAAGAGCTGCTTAACAATTGGGAAAAACATGCTCTATTTCACAGCAGGAAACCTGTCCACCCATCCCTGCTTGGGGATAGCAAAGGACAGAAAACTTAATATGCCCGGTAGTTAGAAAATGTAGTGGATTAACACAAAAATGAAGTTTGTCAATCCAGTCTGTAGCAAGATGAGCGGGGTTGATCCAGACAGTCTGATACATGTGGGCTCAGAGTCTTGAAGGGAGAACAGCCCACTAGACATGCCTAACAACTTGTCTTTGAGTGGAAAGTATGGAGACTCAATGACAAGGGTCTTTTGCCCCCAGGCCTCTAGATGAACTTGAGATGGCTTTGGTCCTTGCATTGCCCTTCTGCAAAGGGCAAACCATTACTCAGGAAAACTTGAACCATTTTGGTTCCCTAAGGTCCAAAATTTTACATGTCATCCTTAGAGTTTTTTCAAGACCCTTTGATATGTTTTGAAGCTTCCTTTATATTTTATGTCAACTCTTATATTTTGAAATTATAGTAGAATCATTTTAGGTGTAAGAAATAATGCAGAGAAATCCCGTATACTCATTGCCCCCTCCACTGGTGACAGCTTGCACAGTTATACTACAACAGCCCAGCCAGAAAGCTGACGTGGATATATTCCTTCAACTTTGAGGTTTTACCAGTTTTACATGCACTCCTGCGTGTGTGTTTAACTCTATGCAGTCTTATTGCGTGTACAGGTTCAGGTGCTAACATCACAGTCAAAACACAGAACATTTCCCTCATGCAAGGATCACTACTATGATTCTTTTACAGCTACTCCCACTTTCTTCCCTTCTCTCTTCCCTAACTCCTAGAAACTATTCATTGTTCTCCTCTATGATTTGTCATTTCAAGAATGTCAAAGAAATGGAATCCTATGTTATCTTTTGGACATAGTTTTTTGTTTGTTTGTTCGTTTGTTTTGTCTCTTTTTTTTTTCATTCAGCATAGCTACCCTGAGATTCATCCAAGTTGTGTCAGTAATACAGTCTTTTATATTTCTGTGTAGTATTCCATGACACGCCTATACCAATGTGTTTCATCATTCACTGAATGAAGGGCATTTGGATAACTTCCAGTTTTGAGCTATTACGAAAAAAGCTGCTACATATATTTGTATGCAGGCTTTTATTTTTCTTTTATGAATTTGTATTTCAATTTCTCTGGAAAAAGTGGCTAAAGTGGAAATGTTGGGTTATATGGTAATGCAGATTTAGTCTTATAAGAAAATGCCAAGCTATTCTCCAGAGTGGCTGGACTATTTTACATATCCTTTAGCAATTTATGAATCATTGAGAAAATATAATAATTCAGTTTATTCACATCCTCCCCAGCATTTGATGTTGTCACTCATTTTTTAAGCCATTCTGATAGGCATTAGTAATATCTCATCGTGATTTTAATTTTCATTTTCCTAATGGTTAATGATGTTGAATATTTTTTCATGCTCTTTTGTTAACTGTATACCCCCTTTAGTGAAATGTCCTATCTTCTGCCCATTTTCTAACTGATTTTTTGGTTTGAGTTTTGAGTGTTCTTTATATATTCTAGATCCTTTGTCAGATATGTGGTTTGCAAATATTTTGTCCTCTTCTGTAGCTTGCTCTTTCATCCTCTTGACAGATCTTTCATAGAGCAAATTATTTTAATTTTGTTGAAGTCCAACTTATCTGTATTTCCTTTTATGGGTCACGCTTTTGGTGTTAAGTCTGAAAACTCTGCTTTACCCTGGATGCTGAAAATCGTCTCCTCTGTTTTGATCTAAAAATTTTAATAGTTTTATGTTTACATTTAAGTCCAGTCACTGGTTTTGAGTGAAGTATGTTAAATGGTGTTATGTATTAAATGGTGATATCTATCCCCTTTTGATCTTTAATTGGTCCTGTTATTTGTCATAAAGGTTAACCCTCCTCCTCCACTAAATCACTTGTGTACCTTTGTTAGTCATCAGTTGGGCACAGTTGTGTCAATCTTCTTCTGGGTTCTCTATTCTGTACCATGGATGTACTCATCCCTCCACCAATCTTTTGCTGCCTTTACTACTATAATTTTATAGTCAGCCTCAATAGTAAGAAGAATAATTCATCCCACTTTACCAAGAATTATATCTTCCCTAGGGCCTCTGTCTTTCCACAGAAATAGATAATCAGTTTGTCTATATCTATTTTTTATAGCTGAGGTTTTAATAGAATATGCACTAAACTTATAGGTGAGTTTGGGGAGCACTGCCATCTTTTCTATGCCAAGTCTTCCATTCTGATTTCAACATCTCTATTTACGTAGGACTTCTTTCTCCTTTATTAGCACTTTGTAATTTTTGGTATACAGATCTTGTCTGTCTTACTTTAAGTTTATAACTAATTCAATTTTCTTTGGAATGATCACCCTTTTATTTTTATTATTCTCATTTGTCCTACATATAAGTCTTTTGAAAGGCAAATGATTTCTGGTTTTCTCCCCAAGGTAGAATCTATCTTCTGCACATTTCCTCATTCTATTGCTTCACATGGAAAACCTCCCCTTCCTCCCTCATTAAGGCCTCTAAGTTCTTTATGAAGGTATTCCAATAGAGCCATCTCTTGATAGAAAGATCAGGAACTATGTAATTTTAAGCAAGTCACTTCATTTTTTTGAACTTTCTGTCATATGGAAAAAGAACATTACTTAACAGGTAGTTTGATACGTCTAAAATGAAAATCACAAGGTAATTATTGGAGAAACAGACATTGTACAGTAGATGTTCAATAAGCAGTAAGTATTTTTATCTACCCAAATCTTGCCATTTAACCGATTTTGGTATATGTTATTGAGCCTTTTTGTGTTTATTGTTTATATTTTTCTTAATATTGTTCTTGTTGATGTTGTAATATTTTTTCTCTCTGTGTGTGTGTGTGTGTGTGTGTTGATTCCATGGATAATTTGTGAACTCTATAACAAGAAGGGACTGTGTCATTTTTTCTGTCTATTACAGAATTTAGGCATTGGAAATTTTAGGTCTATTATGGAATTTAGTTTGCAGTTAGTGAATCACAGTGAAAGAGCTTGGACTTCATGTCAAAAAATCCTGGATTCTCATTTGCTGTGTGGCATTGGGAAATGTTATACTCTGACCTTTAGTTTCCAGATCTTTAAAAAAGGGGATAATCGTATTTCATAGGACTCTTGAGAAGACTGAATGAGAGCAAACATAAAAGTGTATGCATAATGCACATATAACTAATTGTAACAGAATTAGTCATTAGATTGCCTTGAGGAAACTATAAGGCAGTTATGGGTACTTTCTATTTCATATATAAACAAATAAAACTGAGATGTAGGTGTGTTTGCTGATTTACAAAGTATAATGCAATTATTTGGTAACTAAATGTTGTTGAAGAATCCCTCCTTTGGAGTTCTGGAGCTAGAAGAAACTGTATGAGTGAAGAAATTCATCTTGTTTCTCACACACACACATACAGGAAAAAAAAAATCCACAGAAATCTCCTAGATAGAATAAGTAGCTTCTCCAAGGTCACTTAGCTGAACAGAGGTAGAGCCAGGAAAAACTTAGGTACCCTCCTCCCCAGACATACGCTGTTTCCTCTGAACAATTTTTCCTCATTTGTGCCCTGCTCTTCCTGGCATCCTGGCTCAAATTGCTTCCTTACTCATTCATATTTGCTGCCTCCAAACTCATCATACTTTCCCTTCCAGCTCTGAGTCCATATGGCCATGCTCATCTGGGAGGTGGATGTCTGAAATTGCCGCCATCACGCCATCCCCTTCCAACCATGTGAGTAGGCCAGAAAATGACTTTTGGGCACTATTAACCCGAGTTGGCTGGGATTCAGGGACACTGAGGTGAAACACCCTCTCTCGCATTTGCAAGCCCTGGAGCCAGTCTCTAGCCTTCTGCAAACGAAGATGCATTTGGGAGCTTAGAATGCAGTTTCTGTACCTTTTTCAAATGACCCCATTGAAAGCAGGAGCACAGGGAAAAAAAAAAAAAAAAGGCTCCTAGTTATGAGGAGTTATATATATGAAAAATATTCTTAGTGCCCAATGGGTAGAAAACTTTGTGAGTGAGCAAATGCACCATAACTCCTCAGGACCAGTGACACATGAAGGTCTCTCTCCAATATGAGGGGTATGTTATTTACCATTTACTTCTCTTTACAATCTCTAGGGCAGGATCACTGTGAGCTTAAATATCCAGGGAACACTTTCCAGAGGAAGTAAGAATTGAGATATGTTAGGAAAAAATCTATGGCACTAAGTTTTGTTTTGTTCTCTTGTAATGGCAAATTTCAGACCCAAACTACCAGTCGTAAAAGTGGTATGAGTTGCAGTCTCCAAAAGTCCCCTTTGCTGAAATATATTTATATCTTGCCATGCCACCCCAAATTTCCACAAATATTTCTTCCTCAGTTTAAAATAACCAGAGGCCTTGTTAAACAGACTTGTCTGATGTATTCTGTCAGATTAATTGTTACTGACTGAAAATTCCATAGGCAATAGCTCAAAGGATAGGGTAGAGTGGATGTGGAAGAGGCAAAGAAGAATCACCTGCCCGTGCTATTACTTTGGGAGGATCGTCTTGGATGAAAATTCAGTAGTGAATTGACAGAGTCATTCTGTCACATGACAATGGAGAGGGGCACCATGAAACTCTAGGATACTTGACAAGAATGGGAAAAGATGAAGGTAGAGCTAAGGTTAAAAGGACATGAAAGATGTACTTTTCATATTTTGAAATGTAAATATGCCTAGATTCTGTGGAGGGGACTCTCCTCCTGGCCATGGCACAGCTGGGGCACAGCTATTCACAGCGCGCCTGGTATGCACTGGGCCAGTCAAGAATTAAGGCGACCTAGACCAAAGACTGCTAGAGGGCACCAAGAATTAACTTTAGTTCCCCAGAACTAAAGGAGTCAAAGGGCCTGGGACAGATGAGTAGGATATGCGAGCTGACTTCCTGGTCTCTGGCCATTAACTAATGCCTAGGGGAATGAAATTTGTTTGCCCTTTTAACATTTACTTGTCTATTTAACTACAAATAGTAATGCTAGCCCTAAAATGATCCTTCATGCTTTAGAGAATTGGCCATTAATGTGTCCAATTGACCTTCTGCAGTAGTGAATTGTCTCCATTGACCATATTTTCCATGTACAAATCTTTAGTAATAAATTTACTGATTCTAGAAGTCAATAGACTGAATGGCTTTTGTGTCCTTAACAGGTATGAATAAATTAAACCTCTAGGCAAGTGAAACTTAGTGGAAGTTTGTATGCTTCCTTTTTGTAAAAGATGGATTTTTTTTGGCAGGGGGTGGAAGGGGGGGGCTTCCTTTTCTGCTTTCCTGACTCAGCAGAGGATGCATCTTATGGCTCATCAACATGCATGGGCATTCTTCATAAGAAAAGGATTGGTTTAGTCTTTGCTTATTCATCACGAAGTCTACGTCTACATATGGCCAACAAATTGAGCATTTTGTGCATTATCCAAATTTGCAGCTGCCTTATGGTTTAGCTGACTGGCTCAGTAATGCTACAGACTAAATTGTACACCAAGATACCTTCAAGTCACACACAAAGCGTTTATTCATTTATTCTTTTCAAGAGGGCTTGTATGGGTGGAATGCCTGGTGGTGGTCATTATTCAGAATCCATGTGATAATGGTCACTATACAAAGAGGACCTAGGTAAAATATTCTATTAAATAATCAAGAGGAATGAAGGAAATTAGCTGATGTTTCAGTGACCCAAAGGAGATACTCTGAACACCTTAATTTTTGATTCCAGCCTTGTTACTAATGGGGATGTGTTGCTCTACAGAATATTACAGAACCTCTACTTTAATTGAATTGGGCCTTATTAACTTTTTGAAATGCCTTACATGTTGCTGTGAAGTTTCTCAAAAGTTTCTCATCTTCCAAAATGACTCACATGTACTACCCACTCATGTTTTCCAACACATTCCCTCATTTGGTGATTCAGAAAACATTTTTGTGGACTCACTATGCTGGATGTTGGGAATAAAATGGTGAGCATATTTGGCCCTTCTCACAGTGAAATTTTAGTCTCCCAGAAGAGACAGAGATAGGCCTAGAGAGAGACTTTAAAAATAACTGCAACAGAGTTGAAGGAATCAAAATGAGATATGTGCAAAATAACTAAAATATAGAATAAAACTTTCCAAGCTACCTTCAAAGAGTAAGAAAAAATTAAGAGTAGAGGAATTACTTGGGCTTTAAATGGAAAATAATGGTTGTAAGTAAACTAGGGGTAAGGACAATCCACGTAGAATATACGGCACAAATAGAATCTCAGAAGCATGAAACACTAATACCTACTCGGAAAATCGATAGTCATTAGGCATTACTAGAACATAACCCTTGTGAGGAAGAGTACAGGAAAATTAGGGAAGAAGAACAGAGAGAAGAGAGACTAGAGCGTGATAGGGACTGAACCCTGAGGTTCCTAATGCTTAGATTTCATCTGTTAGTTTCTAGTGGGGTAGGGTATTGTACATAAATATATTTGCATTCTAGAAAGCTAACTCAATTGGATGGGAGTAGAAACTACAGTCAATAAAGCTACTTGAGAAGCTATCTCATTGGTACAGGGATAAAAAATTCAAGTCAGGACAGTGATGGTCAGGATAGAAAAGACAGCTAGGTGTAAGAGGTATTTATTTAGGAAGTAAATAACTAGTAAATAATTGGATGCAAAGGTAAATAAAAAGTAACAGGTGAGGGTGATTGGAAAAGATCTGGCCTGTGTTACTGGGTACATGTTAATTCCATTAATTGTTATGGGAAATATAATGACTTTGTGAGTATAGGGGGCAGTGAGAGACACAGAAAATGAATAAAATTTATGGTTCCTTTAGTATATTGAGGTGACAATATCCCCTTAATCATTGAAAACACAAATTTGGAGCTCAAGAAAAATATCCAGGCTCGACATAGTCTTTATCAATATTAGACTGAAAGAAATAATGACAAATACCAAGGTATATGAAAATCCAAACATGAAGAATATATGATTAAGTCTGGCTAATAAATGGAAAAGCAAATATGAAATTCCTGTGTATCAGCCAATTATAAAGACCAAACAGATGTCAAATTTCTAAAACTCTTTGCTTTCTGGAGCAGTTTATTTTTCATATTGCTTAATTCTTCTACTTCTTATATGGTCTGTGTTTTACATGGATTCAGTGTAAGAAAAACATGTGACCAAAGTACATTACCAAACAGAAGGAAAAAAATATATGTAAGATGAGAGATACAATTCATGTCATAGATTAAACTGCTAATATTTTCAATGGAATCTGATTCCATTTCCATAGAGACAGTGAGTTCCTCCTGACTACTTTAAGCTGAATTGTTCACACAAAGTTTCTCAGAGGAGGTAATATCTGAATCTTATTTTGGTGGACAGGTTGGATAAAGGTTTAAAGAGACTTTGAGGAAGCTATGTAAATTGCAGAATTGTTGCACCATACAGAGGAGAATTAGAGATTTACTAACGTAGTTAACAGAAAGAAATCTTGATCTTCCTTTTCACAAACTTTTTGTAAGAAATTTGTATAATTTCTAATTTCACACTCATTGAAAATCCCAACTGCTTCAATGGAACTACTGATGCTAGTGTCATTCAAGATTTCTGTCATTATTACATGCAAGGGTCACTTATGCTAGACTTGTCTGTAGCATTTCACAGTGAAATATCCCTCTTTCTTGATATTCGTTCTTTCCCTAATTTTTGTGATGTCTCATTTGTTTATCGTCCTTAAAACTCTTTAGAAATCTCTTGCCAGTCTATTATTTTTTAATTATTTATGTATGTGTGCATGTATTTATTTAAGAAAGAGAGAGGGAGACAGGCCACAAGCAGGAGGGCCAGAGGGAGCAGGAGAAAGCATCTCAAGCAGACTCCTTACTCCCGTGGAGCCCAATGCGAGGTTCAACCTCACAACACTGAGATTACAACCTGAGCTAAAACCAAGAGTCAGACTGTGCCACCCAGTCACCCTGACAGTCTACTTTTTAAAATTATCCTATTTTTCAAGCCACCACAAAACACAGCAAGTGCAAAAATCCCTTGTAATTGCCATCTAAATCAAGAAACAGTTTTCCCGGGGCGCCTGGGTGGCTCAGTGGGTTAAAGCCTCTACCTTCGGCTCAGGTCATGATCCCAGGGTCCTGGGATTGAGCCTGCTTCTTCCTCTCTCTCTGCCTGCTTCTCTGCCTGGTTGTGATTTCTCTCTGTCAAATAAATAAAAAATATTAAAAAAAAAAATCAGAAACAGTTTTCCCAGCCCCTCTAGAAAGCCTTTCCGTGCCAGACATGCCAATCACAACCCCTTCTCTGAACTAAATAGAGCCATTACCCCAAGTTACACAATCACAAATGTTTCCCCTTTTCTTAGATCTTTAAGTGTGAATCCCTTGCCTCACCACATGCTCTTCCTCCAGTTCCCTGCAACACTCACAGCATGTTGTTGTAGAACCTGAGCTGAGATTAGCATTTCTTGAGTGAATAGGGTGTGATGTCTTATAAATGCTTCATCATTTTACAGGCCAGGTAATGGACAAGAACATTTGTCTTCCTTGCTCTGTAGCTAGTATTTGGGAAGGGATGAAATGAAAAGATAGAGGGTGTAACAAGATTCATCGCCAAGTCTACTGTTCTTGGAATTTCTGAAATTTCCAGCTAAATGATTAATCTTTTGGACAAAGCTGCCAGTAGAGGGAACAAGCTGCCATATACTATATGCCAGAGTATATACGTACCTCAGCAGAGGACTCAGAAGCCACAATGAGTATGTTCTATGTGCTTCTATGCTTAGCCACTCCAAGGGATATGGAGATGAGGATGCCAATGTAACTGCATGGAACAGAGGCCTACACTGAGCCTACCCTTACAAGTTCTCCATACAAACATGATGGTCATTACATGGCTTATTAGAAAACCTTATTAGGTCTCCTGTGCAGGTGGAGATAGCAAGATTTGAGAGGCCAAGAGATTATTAGGCTTGAGGTCACCAGCAAGGCACTGGTGAAGACAGAAGTTTGGCTCTCCTCTAAGCTTCATGCAAAATTATCAGAACTGGCACGTTCTAGTGGTAGGAGAATGGAAGAGTGAGAAAAAACAGGAACACTGGAGAAGAGCTTTCAGTAAGAGAAAAGGGTGGGCACACACACACAAACACACACACACAACCCCAGGAGAAGTGGGGAGTCAGTTTTATTAAGCTTTCAACAAATTTCAACTCTGTGTGTGTGTGTGTCTCCCCCTCTCCCTCTCCCTCTCTCACTCTCACAGTTAGAGAAAAAGGGTCATGGCCTTATCACATTGCCCAGTATTATGGTTATTTATGCTAGAGAAAATCAGTCAAATGGCCAAAATATGGAGAGTATGATGATGCACTAAATGAGGGGAATGACCTACAAGGATTACAATGAATTCTTAAAAGGCATATAGTTCATGCCAATATGGTCATAAAAGAGAATACAGATTATTCATTCAATTTTGGAATTCCACAGAATAAATTAAACCACATGATTTGCAATAATCTGCAATTCAAATAATACCAAAAAAAGAATTAACAAATACATGAATGACAAACTCTTAAAAAGAAATAGTAGGAATCTGGAGAACAATTGGTGACGTATATCACAAAAGACATCCCAATTTCATTGCTTATATTATGGAAAGCATTCTCAGGTTTCTCAATAAAAAATGTTCTCTGGTATCTTTATCACAGACAGAATGCTGTACTTCCTAGATGTGGAAACCAGGACACTGACTCAGTAATTAAATGTAGAGCAAAGGATGTTTCATGACTCCTGTTCGGCTACTCCTACTACAACTTTGAAATTAGGAGAATCCATGATGTAGCTAAGCTCTGGAAAGGAGCATACTATAAGATTAAAAGATGTGGTAGAGGTGGCTTGTTTAAGGAATCACTAACATTAGTGGTTGGAGAACAAAAGACAATTTCCTCTGTTACAATAAATTATGTAAAATGCATTTCCTTAGAACTTCACAAACTGTTAAGTTCCCAGCTCCTGACACAACAAAATACCCCAAGAAGAGGTCTCCATGTGCTGTTGCAAAGCTGATCACACTCAGCTGCTGGAGGAAGTTGAGAGCCATGAAATAGAAGCTGGCAGGGACTTGTTTTCTTTTGTAGCTGGAGACAGCCTATCTGCAGAGTGGCTGGGGTGGCTGGAGAGGAGCAACGAGCCCATGCAGGTGGCTTATAGAGGAATGGGTAGCTGCTAGGCAGATTCCTAGTGGAATCCAACTGCTCCTGGGCCACCTCCTCAGGGCCTATCCCAAATGCTAGAAGCTGAACATGAAGGTGCTTCTCTAGAAATGTGGACGTTGCCCTGTCTGAAAGAATAACTCTCAGAGTGAGCCTCATTCCTCTTTCAGAGAATACACTTGTGACAGTAGGAAAGCAACTGTTATTTCCTCCCTTCACGACCTTAATCAGGATCAGCAGGGGCTGTGGCCACACTAAACTCAGTCTGTACACAGCTGCCTCTGGGACTTTGCATGTGCCTTACTCTCATGGAAGAAGGCCACTGTCTACCCCTTAGCTTTAGTTTCCATAATCTTCCATTTTTCAAGGCTCAGTTCAAACAACAATTCTTGAAGACATCCATGATTATTGAAAATATGATCAATGTCTTATTCTACCAGGGTAGTTGCTGAGGACAAGAAGATAAAACTCAAACATAGCTTCATGGTTCTTACCATCAACTGCGGGTAGGAAACCATTAGTTTCAGAAATAAAGCAACCACAAACTTGCTTGATCAATGGATACAGAAGGGTAAAGATGACACTTTGACACGTAAGAATCAGGGAGTAGTGGTGAGTCAGGGAGTGGTGGTGGATCACAGTGGTTCCTGGAAGAAATTATAGAGAAGATAGTTCCAAAAAATAGGTAAGAGTGAGATAGATTTCTTTTTTCATTACCCGAGGAGATAGGAGGTAAGGATTCTTAGCACCCAGTTCTAATGTGTGTGTGTTTGTGTGTGAGGAAGGGGTATTTCCCCATCCAACAAGCAATTCTCCAACACCAGCTCAGTGTCCTACAATTCAAGTAAATTCTGATACTATCTATGCAGAGATAGCATCAAATTCCACAGGTTAAGGGCTCAGTCCCACTAGACTGCCATTCACTTTAGATACCAATCACAAACCTAGGTTGTCACCTCTGTTTCTGACTGATCAACTGTAGACTGGAGGATTTAATGACTCCCTTGGGTTTGATTGATTTCTGAGAGCTTACAGAGCCCAGGGAACCTGTTTTCTCACTAGGTTATTGGTTTATTATAGAAAACAAACAAACATATAATTTAGGAGCTGCCAGATGGAAGAGATACATAGGGGAAGGTATCAGGAAAGGGTATGGGGCTTCCATGCATTTCTAGCATGAAACTTTCCCTCAGTCTCCCTGTGTTCACCAATCCAGAAGCTCTCTGAACCATATCCTTTGGGGTTTTTTATGGAGGCTTCAGTACATAGGCATGAATGCTAAATCACTGACCATTGGTGATTAAACTCAATCTCAGCCTTTCTTCCCTCACAGGAGGTCAGGAAAAGGGGATGAAAGTTTCAAACTTCTAATCACATGGTTGATTCTTCTGGTAAGAAGGTGCTTAGGCATTTTTCCAAAGTCACCTTGTTAACATAAACCGAGCTATGGTGGAAAGGGGCTTGTTACGAATAGTAAGACACCCATTCTACCTTTATGGCTCTGAAGTGATTTCAGGAACTGAAGGCAAGAGATCAAATATTATGACAAAAAGTGTTCCCATTGCTCTTATAGTTCAGGAAATTCCAAGGCTTCTGGGAGCTGTGAGTGAGGAGCTAGGGACAAGACCAAATATATATTTCTTATCATAAATCACAATCTCACAGGTGGGTAGGAAGAAAAATGACATCAGGCAGATGGAATAGCATGTGGCAAGTTCCAGAGATGAGAGAGTCCATTATGCATGAGCAAAATGGACAGATGTTCAGTACGGTTGTTGTAGAAAGAAAAAGTGGTAAGAGGAAAAAGCTAGAATTCTAGAGTGTTGATATGGTTTGGGGGTGTTCTAAGCTATGCCAAGGAGTCTATGCTCACTTAATAAAAATAGGGAGTCAAAATTCTTGCGAAAGTGGAGTCAGCTGACTAGATATTTACATCTAGGGGAGGAGGGAAGGGGACATTTTGGCTTCTGTAAAGACAGAATGTGTAGTCTGCATTAGAGATGGTTGGTCCTCAAGCAACGTAAGTGAGATAGGAGGAAAGGAATGGGATAATATCTGGGAGGTAAGCTGGTCCACACTTAGAGCCTGATTATATAAGAAGGTTCAGAGAGGAGGTGATAGGGGATAAAGAACACAGAGGGGCAAAGAGGATTGTGGGAAAGGGAAGTGTTAAAATAAATGCAGAAAGGAAGGTGTGATGAACTCAGTTGGAGCCTAATAAAATTTGAAGTGTTCCATTAAGCATATGAATATACATATGGAGAGGAATTAAAGAGGCAGATGCCGATTCAGTACTAACTGTCATCTATACATGGTCATAGAAGCCATGAGAAGAGACAAGAAATCACCAAAGGAAAATATAGGAGTGAAGGGGTAAGTCACTAAGGACAGAAGTGGGGGGTGTCCCACATTTAAGGTGGTCACACTGATCCTCACAGTGAACAACGATCCCTGTGACTCTGAATTCCCATAATAATCTGCTTGTACTTCTCTTTGGCATTTATCACGTTAGCCCTATAAAATATGATTCTTTTGACCTTTTATTTTTGTTTCATTCATTTTCCCCACAATTCAAGCATTTACCACGTATAAGATATAATTTATATGCATTATCTCTCTTTTTGCTCAGAACAGATTTGGGAGATAGTTGCTGTGATTTTTCCTATTTGGCTGCACGTTCTCCAAATTACCTCCCCAGATATACAACTTGACCTAGTAATGTTCCAGCTAGTCTTATATTTGGGCAGGGCCACACCTGTCACTGGACTGAATTCTACCAAAAGAAATAAGAGTAGATTTGATTTATGCTACTTAGAGGACTAGTCTCTAAAAAGCCTTCCTCATGATACTCCAGGCTCGCCTTTTACCTCCATCTGCCGTGCAGATGAAGAATACAGTGAGGCATTCCAAGGTCCTTGGGAGTTGTTGGAATTTCAGTCCTAAATAGATTCTTGGAGAAGAATGACCCCCCAAAAGTCACTTGAGCAAGAATGCACACCAGACAGTAACGTAAGAGAGCAATAATTTTTTTTCAATGACTGAGTTTAGGTATTGTTTGTCATAGCAATTAGCCTAATGCATCAATTTAACAAATAACAAAAAAAGGAAATTATATTTAGTAAAATAAAAATTATTTATTCCAGGTGACACAAGTAGTAAGCACCTTTGCTGGAATGTCAACTTATATATCTGAACACACACACACACACACACACACACACACACACATATACACTCTACTGTATCTTACAAACAAACTTACATTCTAAAATGCCCCTTTCCTCCAAACTCATATAATCTCAGAGCACAGAATGGTATCTCACCCATGGGACAAAGGAAACGAGAAGGTATGTTAAAAGGAGCAAACGGAGCTGCAGTGATAATGTCATTTTCATGCCAGCTGATGTGTCACAAAACTACCGAACAGAATACGGTCCACAGGGGCGCCTGGGTGGCTCAGTGGGTTAAAGCCTCTGCCTTCAGCTCAGGTCATGATCCCAGGGTCCTGGGATGGAGCCCCGCGTCGGGCTCTCTGCTCAGCAGGGAGCCTGCTTCCTCCTCTCTCTCTGCCTGCCTCTCTGCTTACTTGTCTGTCAAATAAGTAAATAAAATCTTAAAAAAAAAAAAAAAGAATATGGTCCACAAAAGCACTGCTTGGGAATTTGTCACTTAGAAAATGAATGTCTCAAGGCAAAGACACTAAACCAAACTTGGTTTCTAGTGTTCTCCTCCCATTAACTTGAGACATGGTCATGGAAAAATAACATACAAAATAAAGGCCCTCCAAAACTTCCCCTTACCTTTAAGAGTTCTATTCTAGGACTGTAGAACACTGAGTTTTTAAAATCCCTCAAGAAAATTTTGTTTAAGTTACTAATTTTCCTTCAGCGATTTCATCCTACAAACAGCACCATACTTAACGGGGATTTTAAAAGAAGAAAAGCAAACAAACCCCAGAAGTATAGGAAGAAGCAATCCAGAGAGCAGTGCAATAAAACAAAAAAGTGAATTTCCTAATAGGACTGCTTTGCAGGCCTTGTCACCTATCATAGTTAGTAATATCATCATTAAAATCCTATTAGTAGCTAAACAAAATGTTCAGAAGTAAAATAATCGAAAAGGGCCTTTTATATGTGTAGAATTCTTCGTAATTTGTTGTGAAATATAGCACTCAGTACTAGGAATTGGGTCTGTAATTTGAAATTTGCTGCAAAAATGTCTAAACTGACGACGACGATCTGTTTGTCTACTGCAAAGGACGTTCTTCTGCTGGCTATCTAAATAAAGTTGAGAAGTGTATTAAATAGGAAAAACAAAATGAAGATGAACGCCAAATAAATCAATAAATCTTCATCTATACACAAACATCCAACACTTTCCAATGAAGATTAGTTGGCAACCTAAAACCTGCACAAGCAGTATTTGGATTTGGCTACAAGATACCTTTACAATGAAATTAAGGAAAATCTTAATCATGTCCAAGCTAAATTAAACTGGATCACTCTAGCATACTTATTCATGTCATCACAATGAACGCCTAAGTCCATGATGATTAAATCATACATCTGAGTTTGAGCAGAGAGAGAGAAACAGAGATAAAGATAGAAAGAGAGAGAACTTAATCAAAGTCCCAGCATAAATGCTTGTGCTTTGGGGGAAGGTAAGAGTAGTAGAAGTAGGAGAACAAGAAAAGTTCTTATTTAACGGGTAAAGCTTAGTAAGAGATAGATGTGTTATATACACATACACACATAACCTAAATATGTAATATTTATTATAACCTAGGTTGAGACTTCAAGAGAAAACATGTTTTTCTCCTTACTAGTTTAAACCCAGAACTCATTCAACTCCTTTTTAAAAAAAAATTTCCAATTAGAGAAAACTTAGTTTAAAATCATAGCTTTTGTGACAACGAACAAATCAAAGAGGATACCTTTAATTTCAGGTTGAAGTTGATGGACAATGAGTATTTGCCTCCCAGCTCAACAGCCCCATGGCAAGGAGCAGCACACAAACCGCAGCTGGTCCAAATGGCCTCTGAGAGTCCCGCCTTCAAATATACTCATCCAATGATTCCCATTTTATCTTTTTTAAATAAAGATTCTTGGGATCATAAAAAATAAATACGCCACGAGTTTGTGGATTGTTTTCTTCTCTTTCCTTTTGGCTGGTTCATGCTGTGTTAGTGGGATAATTCTTTATCCAAAGCGCTGGCACTCTGGTGCCATCAAGCCGTGATGATTTTTGCCTTATTGCATTTAGCAGTGCTTTAGCATTATGGCTGCAGACTTCCTCAGGGAACAGGAGGGGGTTGGAATAAAAAAAAAAAAAAAGAAGAAGAAGAAGAAGCAAAATAAAGAGAGAAAGAAATAATCATTGAAGAACATCCTCAGGGAGTGCAGAAAAGCAAAAGCCAAAGAAAGTAACAATGTACAGTGTTGTGAAAATTGTGTGAACCCGTTACAAGGGGATATATGTGTTTGATAGAATTTCAATTATTTAACACCCTGGAAAGAGATTTTATTCATTCTGCTTTTAGAGAAGAACCATCTGCAAATTATTTTATTTCTTCCTCTTATTCTTTTTCTTCCCCACCATCTTACTTTCAATCTTAAACATTAGATCCAGGTAACTAAGGTTATTCTGCATTGTTGTAGTGCTTTTTTATTTATTTGTTTTGCTGCACATCATCTAGTTATAAATGTCAGAATGACATATTATAAGTAGATATCACAAAGTCAAGAGAATTGTAGACAGTCTTTCTGTTTTAAATTTACGTCATCTTTGCAATGTCAAATAATGGTGGGTTGTGGCTTTTTCCCCTCTGGACATCTCTGAAGATGGATATGACTTTTGCGGGGTTGGGCATTATTAAAATTTTTTTAGAAGAGTGAAATAAGGATTGTCCCAACTTGTCCAAATGTTAAAGTTGGACAAGTCCCTAAAAAGAGAGAGATAATAGTAGACAAAAGTAGAAAAAAATTCAAAGTGTGAGGAAGCACAAAGAGCACCCCATATAAGTTAGTGAGCAAAGACAACTCTCTAGTTTTGGCATCAATAGGAAACGAATGGTTGTCTTTTATGTCTAGTAAGCAGGATTTTGCTTTTAGTAGCTCCTTGGGTGTGAGGGTGGCCATTTGTCTATGACACAGAAGAGACTGAAACCATCTAACCCCCATGGAACTGTGTTAATCTTTGTAAAGCCTAACAACATGGTTTCAGTGGAAGATAAGGAAACAAGTTCTTCATCTTCAAAATGGGTGAGCTTTTTTACAAAGATACAGAATCACAATGTGAACAGCAAAACACAAGGAAGTCTAAGTGCCATCTCCCATCCCCCTAAGACTCGGAGGAGAAGAAAGGGAAGGATCCTCCCCCAAGGAGAAGAATTAAGCATAACATTTTCTTGGCAATCGAACCAGACTCACAACAATGAGGTATAGTGGTGAAGTCTTTATAATAAACTGCATATCCCCAAAGAAACAGTTTTAGCTTGCTTGCTGTGGAAGGACTGATACCTCTGAAGCAGGTCCTCATAGGTGCTGAACTGAATGGACCAAATGGATGTCCCATTTCTTCATGCTCACATAAAGACAATGACATTGAGTGCCTCTGAGAATGGTATTGGCTGTGTGCAGCCCTGGCTTAATTATAGCCAGGGATTAAAGGCCCATGCTCCTTACATAGAAGAAACTCAGAGTGAGCCATGGTAATGCTTAGCAAAAAGCCAACCTTACATTGCACACACCACACTAGTACCTAAAGTCTAATTCATGGGGCATCAATTGATTTTCTGGTCAATACATTCAGGCTGTAATTAATTTAGAGGTGTTTCAGTCACCAACAAAGTGGCATCTTCATAGGAAGCCACAAACTCTATAAAAACAGTTGTCCCAGAGGATGCTATCAAAGTAGGAGAATGAATCCATACTTAATAAGGAACTTAAGAAGCCACAGGATCTTTATAAATTTAAGGATGCTAGATGAACTGCATAAGCTTAAGTCTTAAAAAACCTATACACAAGTGTCACATGATATATATCTGCTGCTTATCCTCTGTTAACTTAATAGAAAAGCATTCCCATTTTATAGAAGAGGAAATAGATTATTTGAGTGCTCTCATAAAAATATCACATATAATAAGATGTTAGAAATTCTTGAAATTCTACATGGTTTCAGAATCAGGCCTGAACAAAATGAAGACACCCATATTCTACTCCATAACATGTACCCAACACTAGAGCGCTGGGTGTCTATTAGGGAGATCCTTGGATCCCAACCATAGCTCTCCCCACTTCTAGTTGAGTGACCTCCCCAGGTAATTTAGTCTCCCTTGGGTCCTGGTCTTCTCATTTATAAAATAAGGTAAATTGGATGTTTATCTGAGGGTTACTGGGAGGCTTACATGAAACTGTATGCATTTTCATTCTATTTTCATTCCATTGTTTCCCAAGCATGGAATAAAGAGCAAGCACTGGTCTCACTTGGTCCCAATGTCAGTGTTCTGAGAAGAAAACAATATTCTCATTCTTGAGACATGGATGCCCAGAGAGGGTGAAGAATGTGGAAACATTTCTTAACAGAAATCTCAGGCCAACTGAAAATTATAATAATAGCTATAATTTATTATTATGAAAGTTTGTTTTGTGTTCTGTTGAAAAAAATGCAGAGTTGAGAAGCCAAAAGATATATGAGCTTCCTGCTATTGTAAAGAATTCAGTGTGCCACCCTTAACTGAGGTAACTGGTTTTACTTTTCAGTTTGTATAATACCCCCACCCCTCACAATTTAACATGGTCAACAGGGAAAATATGAGCTTGTGGTTTTATTTTCATGTATTAATTAGCTATTTTATAATGCTACAATCCACCTGAAAGACCTCTGTATATAGTAAGAGTGATAATTACAAAATGCTAAATGTGTCACTAATAAAATGTACTGACCAGAAACACTGCAAGTTTAAGAAGCTGATTGCATACTTATGATGTTCCAGGAACTGTTCCAAATGCTTTGCTTGCTTTATTTTATTTAGTTCATATACCAACCCTACAATTGGGGGATATTTAGTCAATTATATTAAATCTTTTTTGGTGAGTTATAGAGAAAGGACTCTAGTGAAGGCAGCCTGACTTTAGAATCCATAGCCCATCCTCTAGGCTATATGTACGACCTAATTGCAAACAATGCGGGGGGGGGTGGGGGGTGGAGAGATGTAGTCCACTTCAGCCATAGGTATTTATCTCTGTGGGGAAGGTTTAAGAACTACTTTTAGGACATAGTATATTTTAACTGATGTTAAACCCATCACTAAGATGAACACAGTACTCTCACACAGAAGTTGAAGAATATTGTATTAGAAATAGTATTATAGAAAATATGCAATAAATTGTGGTGTGTGGGGGAGGCGAAACAAGCTATATTTTGCAAGCCTACATTGTCATGGAACTCTAGACTCTTGATTAGCTTGATGGAATGCCAGAGAGCAAATAATCTGGCCCTCTCAACTTTGTAATGAAGATGGGAGCTGAGGCACACAGAATAATGTAACACTAAATGTACCTATATTTTATATTATTTTTTAAGGATTTATTTATTTATTTAAGAGAGAGAGAGAGAGAGAGAGCATGAGCAGGGGGAGGGGCAGAGGGAGAAAAGCAATCATTTATTTATTTGACAGAGATCACAAGTAGGCAGAGAGGCAGGCAGAGAGAGAGGAAGGGAAGCAGACTCCCTGCTGAGCGGAGAGCCGGATATGGGGCTCCATCCCAGGACCCTGGGATCATGACCTGAGTTGAAGGCTGAGGCTTTAACCCACTGAGCCACCCAGGCATCCCAATATTGTGTAGTATTAATTAAACTGTTTCACTGCTCACTGAGTGGCCAAGCTGTACAGCCAAAGTTAAAAAGCGGTTAAGTGCCACATTGGGAAGGTCACTGAGAAGAGACAGCATGCACAGTAGACTCCAGTTGTACTGAGTTTACTTACAGCAGGAGGAGAGAAAGAATATATAGGTGGCAGCCCTTGTAATCTATTCATTCCCCAGGGCCAGCATATCTACCCCAGCTGACAAAGGAGATGTGGCTGCATATATCCCACCTTCTGTTGCAGTACAAAGATCCTGAACCCTCTTGCTTGGAGTCTGAAGTACAAAAAGCTGAGGGTGTGCCTGAGGGTCACGGATAAAGTTCTACAGATCCGAAGTTTGATGTGAGTCTAGGCTAAAATCAAGGCTTTGGCAGAGCTATGTTCCTTTTTTAGGCCCCGGGGTAGAATCCATTTCCTTCTCCCCTTTCACCTTTTAGAGGCCACCTACATTCCTTGGCTAGTAAACACCTTCCATTTTCAAAGCCAGCAAGGGCTACTTGAATCTTTCTCACATCTCGGGATAATCTCTCAGTCTAAAGCTCAACTGATGAGTAATTCCATCTACAACCGTAATTTCCTTTTGCCATGTAACATAACATATTCACAACAAATAGGGCTTAGGATGTGGCTATTTGGGGGATGAGCCGTGAAGTTAAACATCCAAAAAAGAAGGAAGACCTCTAGTCTCTCCAGAAATAACTCAGAGAGGAACCTGGTCTCAGAAAATGGACTTAGCAAAATTACCATATCTTGCCCAGGTATCACAGAAATCTGAAAATGGCCTTGAGATGATCTTATACTCAGTGATACTGAGATTCTGGAGAAATACTTCATTACTTCTAATCATTATTTCCTCGGAAGACTTGGATAGGCAGAGTGATGAGGAAGGGGGATTATTCTAATCCAAAACTTTCCTAAAATATTCCTAGGAAGGTTAGGATTTCTGACTCCTAGACTCATCCCCTCAACCCATAATATATACACTTACCACGGGAATTGAATCTCTAGCTCTGTCAGAGGGTTGTGCAGGTAAAAAGGTGTATGTCTCGAATATAAAACATAACAGGAAATTTGGACTGACTTGTTCAAGATGACTCAAGGTAGATGGACTGGCAGTGATGCTAATAATACTGTCTATGGTATAAAGTAGGAAATCAATGAATGTGTATAAATTAATCAATGAGCAAGTACATTATCCTGTATATACAAGGATAATGTTGCTAAAACAGCAACAAACATTTGGAATCCAGATAGTAGGAATCTGCAAGAGCTATTTTTGGTATAATTAGAAATCTAGTTTGCTGAGGTCAAACATGGTCAGGAAAATGGACTAATTAGCAAAGACTAACTCTTGAGACCATGATAAGGTTAAAACTCTTTACACTATAATTTTAGTCCTAATCAAATTTTTTAAAAAAGTCCTGTAGAAGGCTGAATAATGCTCCCCCACCCCCCCTGCCAAAGATATCTTTGTCCCAATTCTTAGAACCTGGGTAATTATCATTACATGGTGAAAGGGACTTTGCAGATGTAATTAAGGGTTATAGATTTTGAGATGAGGAGATCATCCTGGATTATCCAGTATATTCAGTCTAATCACATGAGCTCTTCAAAGTCGATGACTTTTCCCCGTTGAAGTCAGAGATGTGATGGAGGAAGAGGCAGGAGAGATTCCAAGCATGGGAGGGACTTGACACAGCACTGATGGTACTGAAGATAGATGAAGGAAGCTGTAAGCCAGGGAATGTGGAAGTCTCTAGAAGCTGAGAACGTTGCTAAACTGGCACCTAGAAAAGCTGTGGAACCTCAGTCCTAACTTGCAAGTAACTGAATTCTGCCAACAACCTGAATGAGCAGGAAATGGATTTGCCTCTAGAGCCTTCAGAAAGGAACAGAGGACTGCCATCGACTCAGTCTTAACCTGGTGAGACCTATAGTGGATTTCTGACCTACGGGATTGCAAAATAATAAATCTGCATTGTTTTAAGCCTTTAAATACATGGTAATTTATTAAAGGACAATTCGGTCCTCTAATAAAGTAGAATGCAATCATTATCTTTATGCTTTGGAGCAGCAACCATATTGTTTACATGGACCATTTACATCTGTTTACTCGTATGTTTGCTAACTCTTCTCACTCCAGATTTGTATGATCCAAGATCAGCCTTCTCAGTCAGGAGTGTATGGGTCACAGACAGCTTTCAGAGCAGAAGAATTCACTCCGAAAGAACCCAGGTTGTGTCTATCATTTTATTCAGAGAAAATCAGCCGATATTAAATGTAGAATTGAAAGTAAAAATATTTCACAAATGGAAGGTTTCTCCCTAAATGGTGTGTGGATAAGCAGGCACATCCCCCTGTTTTAACTTAGGAAATCCTTGTAGATAAGTAACTGAGTTTTGTTTCTTCTTTGCCCCGCCCCCCTCCTTGAGTCACTGACCCACAGTTACAGTTCAGGGACTTCTGAAGTAGAGGCCTGGAATTAATTGCACCAATTTTCTGGGTCTAAGTGATGTCTATCTTGGTGACCCAGGGTTTTAAAGTGAATAGTTACCTGCCAGGATGTGAGAGGTGCTCTGCAGATTCATCCTGGAGGACATTGCATTACAAAGAAATCAAGCAGAAGAAACTTCTACTTAAACTGAGGTTTTGTTTTAATCAAGGTATTTTTTCTTGCTTTTATTACAATCAAGCCTTCTTATGTTTTGAAATAGGAGATAAAGGACATAATCACAGCTAAGCTACTCATGGCAGAGCTACCTCGGTCCAAAAATGATATTGGATAGCCCGCTATTATGGATCTTAAATAACTGACTGCACGCGCATTACTTACACCCAGTGTTCTGGTTTGCAGATGATGCTAAATTGGGAGGAAAGGTCGTCCCTGAAAAACAATCCTCAGGTAGGAAAAGAATTAGCTCACTTAAATACCTGGGCTAATAGATAGAAAATTCAATGCAGATAAATGCAGAATAATGAGTCTCGTAGAATGTAATAAAAGGACATAATATCTTCTTAATGGGAAGGTACTATAGCATATTGACCCGAAGAGAGATATGAGTTATTTTAATAAAAAACCTATATTAACGATTATTCTGCTCCATTATTATTAAAAAAAATGCAGTATGTGTTTTGTTAGACCTCACCTAGAGCACCACATTCAATCTAATCGCTATACATATTCCAAGAAGCATATTTAGAATGAGGCTTAAAGGGACGATTTGCAGAACAAGCTGAAGGAAGGCACTTATCAGAGACAAAAGTTTGAAAGCAATTATAGGGAAAACTGACCACTTTCTCTTTGGTAAGTCAGACATGTTAGAGAAGGTTGGAACAAAGGGGTGTCAGGCCTGGGATAGCAAGCATATTGCACTGGGAGGACAGAGGTGAGCTGCTCATTAAATCTGCCTCTTGTTCTTCAGAATCCACTTTTATCAATGGTCTGACAATTCCATTAACTTCCTCAGCAATTACAAAACCTGGGTAACAAATACAACACAGACACTTTGCTCTGACAGTTCAGCTTGTTTGGGGCCCACTTATATTACTGAGGCTCTGGAATCCAGACTTTAGGATTCAGCCAATATCAAATGAGACCTTTGGGGTTATAAGGCTTCTTCTTTCAGAGCTTTTGTCTCATGAGTGTCCGGCTTAGATTCAGTTCATCTGCAGATTTGTGGAAAATTACAACATTAGAGAGTGCAGGATGACAAGTATTCAAGATCAAAGAGTGGAGACAGATATACAGAAGGACAGAGGGATGTGGAGTGATTTGAAAGCAGCCCTCAAAGACAGGCATGGATTCTCTGGCAAAGATAAGAACGATCTTTCATAATCAAAGGATAAACTACATTGCTAATTACACAACTGCCATTGCAAATAGGTGGAACTCTCCATCACTTACCTGGATAAATTAAAATGTGCTCTCAAGTACATGCAAGACAAGTAATATCTCCCCACATTTGTCTGTCATGGTACATTTCACTCTTTAGGAAGCTTCTGGAGGAATTAAACTATTATTGTTGATAAGCAAATTAGTACACTGCTCGACTTCAGACTCAAATTGAATAGACCTAGTTTCTAAACCTGGATTCTGTGATTCAAGGTCAGACCTGATCAATTTCAGAACTATTGACATTTTGGGCTGGTTGATGTTTTTTTTGGCCTTCTAGTCATTGTAGGATATTTAATAGAGTCCTTGGCCCCTACCCGGCAGGTGCCAAACCAGCCCCTCTTCCCACCACCTACCTGAGAAAACCCCAAATGTCCCTAGACATTGCCGAATGTCCCCTCGGGGTAAAAGTGCCCGCCACTGAGACTTATTGTTCTAGGACTTTGTCACACTCTCTTTAAAAATCAATTTCCTCATGAGTAAAATGACAGATTTTTGCCTACTACCAAGTTGTAGTCGTATGTCCAAGAACTAGGAAGCAGTCCTGTGATTCTCAAAATGAAGAAACAGACACAGGGTGAAGACTTGACTTGTCCACAGACTCACCAATCTTTAGTGGTAGACTTGGAGCTCTGACCAGGTATGTGAGAAAAACAATGAAAGGGAAATGGGTCTCTGAGACATGAGGATAAAATCATTCAGATTATGAGTCTCACCACCAGCTGTGTGCATTATCCAAAAGACTTTAACCTACCATGAAGGAATCACTGTGGACTGTCTCTTCCAATAATCCTCAATAATTTGAGGATTAACCTGGTTTACTTTCTATTTTCTTCAATACATGAAGAGTTGTCCCATCTAGGCTGTGGACTGTTCTACATATACAGAGGACACTTTTGAGTAGAGCTGGAAGAAGCCCTGAACTAATGGACCAAGCTGAGAAAAATATTTGTGTTATACAGTACTGTACACTCTGCAAACAGTTAAATGAAAAATAATCAAAAGAAAAGGAAAGACTATTTTGTTTTCCATAAGTTTGCAAAATTGTATGTTTTTTTTTCTCTTTTAGAATTTTTTTGGAAAAACTTGTCACTTACCATGAGATTCTACCACAAGCTTTCTCTAATTTAAGCAGCCTTTTACCAAACATTAAACAAGCCATAAAACAGGAACTTTGGAACTTCAAATGAAGCTGTCAGAGATTCTTCCTGCCATCAAATGATTTGCAGCTGTGTGACTCATTTGTCTCTTTATAAGAACTCAGGGAAAAAAAAAAAAATATTAGCATTTCAATTCCTATCAACCGCTGAAATTAACTAGGCCTGAAGATGTGCTGGCTTCCCTGTGCCAGGACTAAGATACCCCGAATACAGGCAGCAGGGTGGGAGGGACTTATGAAAGGAATGGATGTGAGAAAGGAAGCATCACTAGTACTGAATGTCCTTGAAATAAAAAAAAAAAAAACACCAAGTGCGTACATGAATTGTCATACTCTGCTCTGCACAGCATGAGGATGGGCTGGCTAATAGCAGATAAGACCTGCTTCAACCAGTGAAGAATGAAACCCTAGAAGATGACATAACATCTAGGATGGCATGGGTGTGTACTGTCCCATCACGGCCCAACAGACCTCCCCATCTACTGTTCTACCCCTCGTCTAATTCAAGTCATACCATTCCACTGGCAGTTCTCATATGCCTACACTGCATTTATACTCAGTACCATTTCCTATGTGATTCTCTCTGCCTGTAAGGTCTTTGCCCCCTCGTCTCTCCACATTATGAACTCCTGCTGGACCGTGCATAAGCAGATCATATGTTACCACTGAAGAACAAACCCTGGTTCATCCCAGCAGGATGCTTAGTCTGTCCTCTGTGCAAGAAACTACAGCTGAGAAATGATGAGCATGACAATCACTTCTACAAAATAGATGTTTCATCAATGTTTGCTGTCTAACTGAAAAATGACTGAAGAGTTGGACATAGAATGAGCCTATTTTTTTCTGTACCAAGATTTAATTTCTCTCAAGACCTAGGAAGACACACACACAATTCACATGACTTCCTTTCTCAAACAGATTCCTGCTTTGTCTTAACTTGACACTTTGTTGTTCAACACATGCCCTCTGTCCTTCACCTCCTTATACCAATCATGTAGTTCCAATATACCTGGTAATGTTATAGTACTTCTTATACTCTAGGGGTGGTTTTCATTTTAAAATAGTTTCGACACTAAGAAAAAGAAAAAACAAATATCCCAAATCATAAGATATTATATAAATTCTTACATATTTGTATAATACAAAAATTTCACATATAGTTGGGGGTCTGTAATGAGGACAGTTACCATGTAAACCAGGGCATGGAGAAGCATATTTATTTTTGTTTAAACTTAAAATTGCTCAGATTAGATAACCTTACTAAGTTATGTATGTGGTTGAGAAGAGAGTTAATATGACACATGACCTCCCCTTTTTAATGTGTAAAGATTTCAAGTGGGTAGGGTTTTTTTTTTTTCATTTTATTAATTTTCTATTTTTTAAAGATTTTATCTACCTATTTGTGAGAGAGAAAGAGAGAGAGACAGATAGCAGGAGAGAAAGAGCAGGGGGAAGAGCAGAGGTGGAGAGTGAAGCAGACTGTGCTGAGTGCAGAGCCAGGTGCAGTGCTTGATCCCAGGACCCAGACATCAGGACCTGAGCCAAAACCAAGAGTTGGTTGCTTAACCTACTGAACCACCCAGGTACCCCTCAAGTGGGTAAGTTTTTTAAATTTGGGGTTTTTTTTGGTGAATAATTCTCATCCTAGAGAAAGACCTTTGGTGTTTTTCTTTTGTTTTATTCATTAGCATGAAAATAATTTGAGCCCCTCTCTATTCAAAGTCATACAAAAATATAGTAATAAATGCAGCCAGATGGATGAGAAGCATATTGATTTGCCAGTTGACGTCACAGAATTCTAAAAAATGAAGGAATCTCACAAATTATCTTCATCCATAAAAGTATTTTGCAAACAGGGAAACTGAGTTAACCCACAGTAACCTAACTAGACAATGGCAGAGACCAGATCAGAACCAGAGTGGGTTCTCAGTATTCAGTGTCTCAATTTTCCCACATGCGTTAAATAGCTGGTGTGCTTTCTTATGCTGAGTTCTTCTCAGCCAGCCCCATCCCTCCCTGCTGTACGCCCATTCTCAGGGGATAGTGCTCACAGTTCCTTTATTCCTAAATATAATAACTGCAGTGTCAGATGCTAGGCAAGTGCTTTGGGCCCAGCTGGCCAATTCCCTCAGTAGACCCTTCCCTTCATCTAAGAGAAGGGATTTGATCTCACCAGGGATGTCTCCAAACTTTAATTAAATGGTGTACAGATTTTGTTCAAGCATGCAAAATTCCTTTGTCCTCTGTCTTCATTGCACTGGTATCAACTGTCTGACCATTCATTCTCAAGTCTTCTCCAGAGGAACACTTTTCACTACCAAGGTCAGTTTGAGGTGAAGTCAGAGCAGGTGCTAAATGAGCTGAAGTCCTTTTACCCTTTCTTTTAAAACCACTCTTATGTAACTCCAGAGATTTTATTCATCTTCTTGGTCAACTTAGTGATATTATTTTGGATCTGAGTACTAGACATCATTTAAGTGATAATCAAAGCATTAAAATAAGTAGCACCGCATTCCAACACCCAAAGTGATCCATCCAAAGTCAAAATTATCAATATTTTTTTTCCTGGTAACATTTTGCAGTGGTTTCTCAGGTTGTGTTTTTTTTTTTTTAATTTTGTTTTTTGTTTTTAATAATTTGGATTTAGTGATTTGAGAAAGCAATGAATAGTAGTTGCTCAAAGATAACAAAAATTATTTAAATTATTTAAAACTATAAAAGGAACTTTCATTTCTCTCACCTTCATTGTCCATATGCCCAGTCACTGGCCATCCCCACAAACAGGCAAAACTATTATTAGTTTGTGTAAATATCCTTCTAGAGAATATTTATGCAAACATAACAGTGATGCAAATATACATATGTATAATATGTGTATATACATGTATATTTGTATGTATATGTGTGGCATACGTGTATTTCTTGTTTTGTTTTGTTTTCACAAATCACAGCACATCTTACACACTAGTTGGCACTTCATTTTTAATTAAGCGATCTTTGGTATATCTCCCCACTAGAACCTCTTTATTTTTTTTTTTAAGATTTTATTTATTAGAGAAAGAGAAAGCTTGAGAAGGGGGAGGGTCAGAGGAAGAAAGAGACTCCCTGCCGAGCAGGGAGCCCATGTGGGACTCAAGCCAAAGGCAGTTGCTTAACCAACTTTTGAGCCACCCAGACACCCAGAACCTCTTTATTCTTTTTTTTTTTTAAAGATTTTATTTATTTATTTGACAGATAGAGATCACAAGTAGGGAGAGAGGCAGGCATAGAGAGAGAGAGAGAGAGGAGGAAGCAGGCTCCCAGCCAAGCAGAGAGCCCGATGCGGGGCTCGATCTCAGGACGCTGGGATCATGACCTGAGCGAAAGGCAGAGGCTTAACCCACTGAGCCACCCAAGCGCCCCGAACGGCTTTATTCTTTTTCTTGTTTTGTGTTTTCTATAATTGCATGCTATTTCATTACAGGGATAATTGCGACCACATGAGATTAAAAAGAATAATCAGAAAGGTGTAGCAGTCATGTAGGTGAGAGATGATGTGGGCCTAAACCAGAGAACCAAAGCCCATTCAGGAAGGAGAATCATTACAATTCAGTGGCTGATTAAGCTGGGAATGGGGGGTGGGGGAGTAGGGGTGAGAGGAAGGATTTGGAATAAAGGAAGGGTGGCCTTGGGGAAAAGGTGTGTGTTTGGGACATGCTGAGTTTGAAGTACATTGGGATAACCAGGTAAAACATCCAGAAAGCAGATCATATAACGGTTTGCAATCTGCACTAAATTCAGAGCATAATGTCTGCTTTACGGTATCTTCTGGGTTACTAAGAAACCATCAGGTGCCAAGTACTGTGCAAAGCACTTGCATGCAGCATTTCTCAGTCTAAAACAAACCATAAAAAGACGATGTTATTATGCTCACCTTAAATATGAGCAAACTCAGATGTCAATCTTTTTAAAGTGATGAGTCCTGCTGTTCATGGCCAACTGCAGGCAGTCAGGTGTATCAAGATGATGTTAGAGCCACATTCTTCTAATGGTAGTCGTATACATGAGAGAAGCAATTTTTTTATAACAAGCATTAACACTAATAGGTAACTGTTAATGTATTATAAGGCAGTTTCTAGGCATTGTTTGACTTCCAAGAATCACCTTTAACTGGTCATCATAGCACAACTATGGCGGCCCCTCAGATACCCACATGCCACAATTACACATTAGCTTTGCCACCCTCCCCCTTTTTAAACAGTTTTGGATAAGACCAATTCAAATACCATATAAATCACTCATTTAAAATGTATGCTTCAATGGTTTTTAGTACATTCACAGAGTTGTAGAACTATCAACACAATCTAATTCCAGAACATTGTCATCACCCTCAGAACAAACTCTATACCATTAATACTCACTTCCCATTTCCCCATCTGTTTTCTCCACTCTAGCTACCCCTAAATCTACACTCTTTGCCCATTCTGGACCTTTCATATAAACCGTAGAACAATACATATCATATAAATGGAATTGTATTGTTCTTGTGATGGACTTCGCTTAGCATAATGTTTTCAAGGTTAATCTACACTGTAGTATGTATCAGCACTTCATTCTGTTTTATTGGCAAATATTATCGCATTGTATGTATATACAACATTCCATTTTTCCATTTATCATTTCATGAACATTTAGGTTGCTTCTAATTTGGGGCTATTACGAATAAAGCTGTTATGAACATCTGTGTACAAGTTTTTGTATGGACATATATTTCCACTTATCTTGGAAATAGAAATATGAGTGGAATTTCTTGGTCACACAGTAATCCTATGTTTAATGTTTTGAGGAACAGTCAAACTGTTTTCTAAAACGGATGCACTATTTTACAATTCCATTAGCAATACATGGTATTTCCTGTATCTTTGCTTTCCTACCATCACTCGTTATTGCATATATCTAAAAACTATGGTCATCACAGTGAGTGTGAAGTCATATCTCACTATGGTTTTAATTTGCATTTTCCTAATGACTAATGATGTTAAACATTTTTTCATGTGTTTATTGGGCATTTGTAGGTCTTCTTTGGGGAGATACCTATTCAGGTCTTTGGTTCATTTCTTTATTAGATTTTAAATCTTATTGATTAAAATTTTTAAGTATGTTTGATATAAGTCCCATATTAAATATATTTTGCAAATATTTTCTCCAATGCTATGGGTGGTCTTTTCACTTTATGGGTGGTTTTGTTTGTAGCACAAATGATTTTAGTCTTGGTAAAGAACAATTTACTTACTTTTTTTCTGTTGTTGCTTGTGCTTTTGGTATCATACATAAGAAGACATTACCTAATTCATAAAGATTTCCCCCTATGCTTTCTCCTAATACCTTTGTAGTTTTAGTCTGTATATTTAGGTTTATGGTTCATCTTGCATATATGGGGAGGTGTCTAAGGAAGGGGTTTGATTTCTTTTGCATGTGGATGTCCAGTTGTTCTTGTACCATTTACTCAAAAAACTATTCTTAACTCATTGAATTTTTTGTCACCCTTGCAAAAATCAATGAACCATTTTTCCCACTTCCCAGTGGGAAAAAAATTCTTAATTCAGAATTTGTTGTTCTATTTCCTTTTATTTTGTGAAATCTAGGTTGACTCATATGTAACATTTTAAATGTAAAATACCCAGTTTATACACCCTTACTCATAATTAAAGATCGTTATTATTTTAACACTTATGAAAGGCACAATAATGACCCCCAAAGATGTCCATATCCTAATCACCAGAACCTGTGAACATCTTACTTTACATGGCAAGACAGAGTTAAGATTGTAGGTTCAGTTAAGGTTGCTAATCAGTTGCCCTTGAAATGAGAAAATCAGCCTGGATTAAATAAGTGAGTCAATCTAATCACCTGTCCTTGAAGTGGAAGAGGAGGTAGAAAAGAGGATCAACAAATATAGTGTGAAAGGGACTCAAGTCACCATTTCTGAGTTTGAAGATGAAGGAAACAGACCACAAGCCAAGGAATGCAGATGGCTCTAGATGCTGGAAAGGGAACTAGATTCTCGTCTAGAGCTTACAGAATGGATCACAGCTCTGTTGACCATTTGATTTTAAACCAGTGATATCTGTGTGGAAATTCTCAAAGAACCATAAGATAATAAATTTGCATTGTTTTAAGACACAGAGTTAGTGGTAATCTATTACAGAAGAAATAAAAAAAACTAATACAGCAGTATTTTAGGCTGAGTAGCTGACTTATCTATAGAACCATCTTTATGGCCTAAAGCCCCTTTGTTCATCTAAGGACTGACTAATTTCCGACCAATTAAGGAGCATTGTACTGCCCTCCCTATTTTCCATTTGGCTTTCTCTCACTAAAGCAAAGTGAAAATCTCTGGGTCTGAGGCCACATTCAGAGAGCTGAACTGCCTGCCTCGCTGAGTAGACAACAACTCCGGTATTCTCAGCTGCTAATATTCTGCCACTAAATCTACTTTAAAAAACATAAAAAGAAAAATAGTGGCACACTAAGGAAAATAAATGTTTAGATGAATTCATGTGCTTTCCACTAGAGAGGATAATAATAAATCTGCTGGGCAGTACAAATTGCCCTCCAAGTTTAAAGTCACCTCGTCATTCCCAGGGAGATCAGCTGAATTAATGGTCAAACATGTTAATAGAATAATGGAGTGTCCTTAACCATTTCTAGAGGAGGAAGGGGAGGGGTGTACTGGATGCTTATTTTATGGCAATTTATGTCAGTGTAAAAGTTATAAAGATTGCCAGAAAGTAAAGGAGCATGATGTAGAATCACTGGAGAAACTGTAAAATCAATATCTCTAGGGTTTTCAGCACTGTACTTGGCAGGTCCTTTCAAATCCATTGCCTGCCTGATATTTTATGTATGTAACTGGCAACGGTGATGGTGGATGATGTTCAACTCATGGAGTTGGCACCAAATCAATCATCAAAAACGAAAATGCATATGTCTCTCTCCATTTTCTATCTGCTTTCTCAGATGCTGTCTGAGATTAGATCCTAAACCCAAGAGAAAGTTATCCACAGCAAAGGCAGATATGAAGGATTCTAAAAGTGTCTAAATAGATAGAAAAATGCAACTAGTACCATAGATTTTTCTTGGTTAAAAAATAACATTTTATTCAAATGGTTGAAAAGTGTTTTAATACCAAGACACTACTTTGCTTCCATAATTTTGGAATATATTACAAAGAATTGATACATCATTGCAAGATTAATAATTAAATTAAATTAATAATTAAAATATTTATATACTTTTGGTAAAATTGTGGGAAAATGGAAACATGATTACTGAGAGAATAGACATTGGAAAATCACCTGTGAAGTCAAAATTGATCATATCTAGTGTGGTCCATGAGCATAATCTAACCATGTGATTAAGCAGACACTTGCTAGAGTTTTTAAATATACCTATGATTTCCTAGTAAACTCTTTGGAGCCATCATTTTGATGCTGCAAATTTATATTAGTGGTAACAACTTCCCTGATTCTCAATCCCCCAACTCATCCACAGGTTGTATAAACCTCTAATTAGCTGCATCAAAAGCATAATAAATTGCAAGATTTGCTTGACTTACTGACACAGTAGATCATATGGGAAACTGTTTTCTGGAAAAGAGAATCTTGAAAATGAGAATCTGGAATAGATGCTTTGATTAGATTAGATTTGAAATAAGAGATGCTTATTTAACCATGTGAAATATGACCCTGGTGACCAACTGGAGACAATAATGAATCAATTTTCATTATTGCATATGGGTGCTAGAATCAAGTGTCTGTAAAGACATCAGAGACCAAGTTTCTATTGGAATAGAACAATTTAGTGAAAACTGGACTGCATATGAGCACAAGGGCTGTGGAACTGACTGCACTGGAAAGTTTGCAGACAGGAAGTGAGAAATGTTGGTATTTAAATTATCAGGATAACACATGGTCAGAAGGGCAGAGAGCTCCTTTCTTTGATATAGAAGGATCTCTTATTTCTTAAAGCTTCAAGGTTAATGTTTCTGATCATCACACTCAATGCTTGGTCTTTCTAATGGCTAAGTTACAGCATATGTTGAAGTCAAAGCTATATCATATTTCCTAAATCAAAGCACAGCGATGATAAAGAAATTGTGAGATCCTGAGAACTGGAATTGGGGACATTTTGGCAGATTCTACTGCCTGTGTTTGAATACTTAGAAACCCCAAATTCTATATAGCTGCATATTTTACCAGCAAAGCAGCTCCTTCTTTCCTGTCTGAGGAGTTACCTCCCCCTTGCCTGAAGCCACTTATTATCCAGAGGCAAGAAAATTGCCTTGCAATGATGTGTCAATTCTTTGTAAGACCCATCAGCTCTTATTGCTATCACACTGCTAACTCAACTCAATTCCTAGCAGAACCAGCTAGAAATGCCCATGGCTTCCCAACAAACTCTGGTAACCACCATTCCAATGCCAGGAAAGTGGTACCAATTGCAGTAACTTTCCTTGTGTTCAATCCCCCCAGCCCTTCCAATGACTGCATAGATCTCTAACGCTCCTTATTAAAATACATATAAAGTTTGACTTAGAAGGAATCACCATGCAATAGAAAGAATCACAGGATTTATATTTATATTGGTAGAACCTTGCTGAATATATGTGGGGATTGATCCTAAAGATGTAAGACCAACAATACTGAAATTGTTAGATCAGTTTAAATGTATCAATATATGTGCACTGCACAGAGATTCTGGATTTGGTAATTTAGCCTAGGGAATGAGAATTTTCACACATTCTGCTTAGTTGATTTGCTAAACTCTAGACTCTTAACCTCTACACTAAGTACAGTTGAGAGACCAGAACTTCCTTTTCATACTATGGTAAGAGGAACCTAAATACTCAGAGTAGAGTGTTGGGATTGGATTACACGTAGTTGCTTATCCATCCTCTAAATATGCACATTGGGAAGACCCAGAATACACACCTTTCATCACAACATTGAAAAATACATTGGGAAGGAGAGCACAAACACTTCTAAGTAGCTTTACAGAAGCTGGCCTCTGAAAGCCATGGCTGTTAGTAAGAGACGGTAAAATTGAAACATACTTCCGGATTTCTCGAACTCAGAAACTGAGAGTCCAATGGAGCAGTGAACTGCCAGAGACAAGATGGGTCTGGTTACTATAATGGAAAGTAGGATTGAAAAACTCAAAATGGCTTAACCATGAAGAACTCTTAATGGGGTTACCAGATTGTGGGGTTTTCGGGATCAAAATATATTGGAAGCCCTTTGAATTCATACTATGTCTACATAAGTAAACATCCCTGGGTCATGAATGGAATCATATTCCCATAATAGACTCACAACCTTTCATCCCATTGTCAAGTACTGAGTTTATCCACAGATCCAGAAATCTTTACATGAGATAGGATAGACTTCTTGAGAAAAGTGACCCCACAATCCTGCCAAAACTATAAAACTATTTCTTAACTTGCCCTAAAGGGACCTTAGACGATTGACCGGGATAACTCTGAAGAAAGGGAAACTCCCAGAGTTTTCAAGGATTAGCGGCTCTGAATCAAAGATAGTTTCTGGGGATGCAAAGTCTACTGTATTATACCAGCTAGGGAAAGATCAGGCAGTCAAAGAGGGAAAGAAATTTTCAGTTTGCCTTCTTCTGGACAAATGGTCCAGAAATGTATTTCTCCATCCTCTTTGAGTTAGGCATGGCTACATGGCCTGCTTTGACTAAGGAAATATAAGTGGTATTAATGTGTACCACTTCTGGGCAGAAGACTTCAAAGACAACGTGTGATTAGCTGTGATCTCTTCCCATGCCACAGTAACATGAAACATTTCAGATGATGTTTCCTCTATTAGCCTCAGTCCCAGAGCAAGGGCATCATGGAGCAGATCTCCCACTGAGTGGAGATGAAAATGTATCATGGTTAAGAAACACAGCTTTGCTATTTTAAGTCACTAAGATTGTTTGTTAATGTAGCATAACCAACCCTGTCCTGACTAATAGACTATGAAATATGATTCAGTTACTAAAGAGGGAGGAAGATACGCATCTAACATGCAGATATCCAAGGTAAATTAAGTTTAAAAGTACATAAAAATGTATATGAAAAACTTAATCTATCAATGTTAAAACAGGTGAACATATGAAAAGTGTAACAAAAATAATTTTTGCAATGGTGACTGTTTGTGTGAGATATGTAACAGTATATGGATAATAAAAAGGTCCAGAAGCACACACAACTAATTCACAATACTGCTTAGCTATATGGAGAAGTGATGCTTCCAGGGGCAGAGACAGGTGGGAGGGTGTGAGGAGGATTTTCCTTTTTTAGTCTGCATGTTGTTTGACAATAGACATATATTTTGCATTACTTTAAAAATTAAATTTTAAAAGTATGAACACAAAAAGAGGGAGGATTTCAACATTTATGGTAAACATGAAAAAAACAAGAAAGGAAAAAAACCCCACCATATTTAATGTACATTTTTCTCTTCTTTGGGATCTCCACGGGGCAGGTTATTATACTGAAATACACCATAGACCAACATGGCCCAAGCATCGTATGAAAATGGAGAGTACTGATACCAGATAAATTCCAGTTGCAGTATTTTCTTTGGGCAAAATTGGTGCCATATTTTCCTATTCCAGAGACATGTCCTTCACAAGGGTGCTTGGCTCCATTCTGGGCAATCCCTTTCTCTCTATTTCATATATCAAAGTTCATTTTTATTTTCACTTGGAATACTCTAACTCCACTGAAATCAGGGAAATATTGTGTCTGGCTACAAGAAACAGAAAAACTACTGTGAGATAACCAAAGAGAGCTTTTATTTTACTTCTATAACTAGAAACTTGGAGATGGGCAGATGAAGCTAGTTGAACAGATATGGAGAAAAGAGCTACACTGCAGCATGTAGCTTTGACTCAAGTTAGTCTCCACTTAATTGGAAAATTGGTTGATTCACCTCTAGCTTCAGAAAGGTACTTCAGACAAGAAGAAAAGAGCCACAAAAAGTAAACAGAATTTATACCAAGAAAGACAACACTTTCCCAGAAATACCTAATATATTTTCCATTTCCATCTCTTTGGATTTTTTATGTCACATGCCTTCTGTTCCCCTCTAAGGTTAAAACCTTAGAGATAAAACCTTCCCAATTTATTGCTGACTCCATTGATGTAACCCTCTTGATAACTCTGAGACAATTATTGTTTGTCACTCACATTTTGTGAATTGTATATTGCAAGGCAATATTACTTAAACTTATTTTGTCTCTGTACTGGATTGTTAACTCCTTAAAAAAAAACAGGTGTACCTCAGTAACTGTAGAGTTCTAGGCACAGGAAAGTTAACATTAGGTTATATTACCAAATGGATGACTAGGGCAGAATAAGTAGTTGAGGGAATTTCCAAGTAGTAAAACCAGGCTTATTGGGTGGATAAGTTAGATTTGGAGGCTTTAAGCAGTACTTTGTGTATAGGTTGTGTACGCTAAAATACAGTGATTTATTTTATAAATCGCTCCACTTTGACATATTCTGATGACCTCCAGGAACTAGAATTATGAGCATGAGTAGCAAAAATGAGGGGAAAAGTTATGTAACAATTTAATCTAATCTCATGTACCTAGTCACTGATATATGGAACCAGAGAGTATGCTGGGTCCAATGTACAAAGCTGAGAATCGTTCAGAAGAGTTTAGAACATGTGGTTATCAAAGGTACACTGAAGCAAGGAAATAGTGTGTCAAGGATGGAAAGACATGCTAATAGAAGTTCAGAGAATACATTCATTCTCCCCCCCAAAGCATTGATGTTTAATAGAATACCAGAATAATATAGACTTATCTCTTGTCCTTCAGCACATTACGGTAAGGTCTTGATCTTCACCTAGGAGAATGGGAAGTAAGATTTACTAGTATATTTCCTCTTCACAAAGACATTAAGACACCTGAGGAAGTCATTCTGGGCATAAAACATAGCCCTTTCTTTTTGGCATGTTTTTAAACTAGTTATTTATGCAACTAAACACTAGAAACTGATGTTACTCTTATTCCACTTCCGAATCTCTGGCTCAATTCTTTTCTTATTTTGTTATTTTTGGTAATGGTGGTTTAAATATGACTAAGGAAGGAGTGCCGAGGAGGTTGACCTTTCCTCCCTGTCCTGCCCTCTCACTTTCCATTCAGATAATTCTAAATGTATAGGTCTGAGGCAGTGTCAATATTTTTTTTTAATATTTTATTTATTTGACAGACAGATCACAAGTAGGCAGAGACGCAGAGAGAGAGAGGGAAGCAGGCTCCTCGCTGAGCAGAGAGCCCGATGCGGGGCTCGATCCCAGGACCCTGAGATCATGACCTGAGCCGAAAGCAGAGGCTTTAACCCACTGAGCCACCCAGGTGCCCCGGCAGTGTCAATATTGAAGTAAGTAAAGGATACATGGAGTTTAAGTCCTGAGGTGAGCGGACTGATACCAGGAAATCGCTAACCTTCTGACTGCTGTATCATACAAACATGACTTGTATGAGAAACTCATGAATGGTAATTTGTTAATTTCATAATCATGGTGGGTACCCAAATGACTGTGCTTCATTCAAAGCAGTGGTTTTCAAGCCATTTTGCTGTTATTGTTATGGAAAACATTTTTTTCTCAAATGAAATTATGCATTGCAACTCCAATATAAGCTGGAAAAGCAGATCTCCTCTATTTGAATCAAAGTGGGGAGACACACAATCCCACTGCTGCCAACTCTTTGCTCAGGGACAGTCTTTTTTTACTCTGGAAGGCAATGAGTAAGGTGATGGTATAAACTGATTTACCAGTATAGCTCTGGTTTATATCCGTGAGTCTGGTGAATTTACAAATAGTGCCCCATCTCACTTCCAGAATTGACCTAGTTTGAGCAATAAATTGTATGGCATACTTATCCATGAGGTATCTTAGGGGAACCTTGGTGCATAAGGATTCATCTGAAAAACCACTGGTAAATTCAGATAACTACAACTTATTTGATATAAAGAAATAACTATGGATTTACTTATTTTAGCATTTTATATACTTATTACAAGGAGACTTGGTGAGTCAAGTCATAACATGGTATGATTTTTACTGACTGCTTTAGACATGTGAATGTCAGTGTTTGGACTTTCTGATGAGTGAAATAGAGAGGGAGTCAGTATCCTTGGTAGCAATAGTGCCTCTTCAGCTAATTACCCCTGTGAAATTGAAGAGTACTTTGCATACCTGGACCTCATCTTAAATATTCTTTTATTCTGTGGAACTGGACACACCCTTACTCAGGAAATCTACTCTGTTCCATTTGTTGACATGATGGTAATAATCAGTTCTTGCCTGTTATAGCAGATTTCAGGAACAGTCTGTATCACTTTGCAACTCTACTTAAATATAGTAAGTTATTCCCACAGACAGGGAACAAGGGACCGATAAGAGAAAGCAGTCCTCCATGAAGTTTTCTCCAGTAATAATTAACTTGAGTGTTGAATGCTGCCAATGAGAAGCATTTGAGAACAGAGCTGTTTTTTTTTTCAGATACTTATTTCATCTGGCTGGACCCTGAAAAACCATGTACTACTGAATATAGTTAACGCTTCTCTAAATGTTTCTACAATGTACCAGTGGTACACTACAATGAAAGTAGATTACTGTAGAAAATACTGCTTCAAATAACTACTTTCTCAGGCAATGGCAAGGCACATTAGAAGAACAAATAGGAGAAGAACTTTACATAAATCTTATCTGGCCACCAATATGAATTGTCATTACCTTTACAAATATGGTTCCTCATTCTAGGAAGAGGAGGATCCTCAGGCACAGTCCTTTAAGTGATGAAATAAACTCTAAATAAGTACATAAAAAGAAGACCCCATAAATCTGATCACCAAGTTCAGGAAAGAATTGAATCCCCCAGTTGTTGAAGCTCGTCAAGTGGCCAATGTCTGAATGCCACTGTATAAGCATGGATCTAAAATCCAAGAAGACAGTCTGAGGAAATAATTTTTAAGGACATCATTCAAAGGATGTGATGAGCTATTTGGGAGTATTTCCAGCTAGTAGAGCTCTTTACAATCTAATGTATTTATAGAAAACCATTTTGGTTGCTCGATGAGACTATCTACCTCTGGAGTCATTTGGAGAGGCCACCGTAAAAACTTCTGAAAATTGTGCATACCAATTATCATAAGAACATAGAAATAACTACTTTTATCTACAGAAAAATTTCACAGTTTGCATAAACCTGTACGGTTATTCAGATTTTCAGTCTCAGGGCATAAAATTGAGAAAAAAATTTAGAGGCAAAAGTAGGTAAAAATAATTACTTCTAAATGTTTTTATATTATACTTTTATTTATGCATTTGTTTGTTCCTTTTATGATAATCACCTACTGTAAGCAGAGCACTGGTTTTTATGTATTAGATATGCAAGAGAAAGTAATGACAGAGATTCTCTACCAGTCAGAATAGACTAGGTTAGGCTGAACTAAAACTGTCACACTGTAAAGCTTATGACAGTACATGTTTATTTCTTGTTTGTCTGTAGGTCTCTTATGGTTTGACTATGATCTGCTCTATACCTCCTTATCCTGTTACCTCAGCTACTAAGCAGGCACTGCTTCAAAACCTGCTCAAAGGGAAGAGAGCTCTGGTTCAGTGGTAACAAGCATTACAGCTACTCAGAACTCAGTGTCTAGTCACAAGGCATTACTGAAGGTCAAAAAATTCAGGAAGTAAATCCAAGCATCTGATCAGATGGCAGAGAGTTGGAAATACTTAATAAACAGCATTAATGATAACCAAGGTCTATAATCTTCTGGTCACAAAATATTCAGATCACATTCCCTCCTCAGACAAAATATATTTACCTCCTTCCTAAGTGGGACAATCCAAAAGGTCTTATTTCAAGATCTTATGGAATGTGACATTAATTGTACATCAGGGGTTGTATGTAGGTGTCTTGAATCAGGTCCATCTGATTAGGAAATCTATGTATTTGAAAGACGACTTAATCGCTTCTACTGTGTCCTTAATGAAAGAGAAATAAGGTAATCACAGACACAACCCATTTACAGAAAGGGAAGACACACAAAACTATCTCTGGACTGAAGCACTTCTAAAATCCTCTTGGCAGATATGGTGAGGACCCTACTCTGTGAGTGAGAAATGTTCATTAGGACCTGAGCTTCATGAGAAGAATGCTCAGACCACTATTCTCCCTGGCCCTTGGCTCCACTCAGGGAGGCCCCCTCATCTCCTTTATTCACACAACTGAAATGAGCCTTTGAAATTATGCTTCCCTTGGAGGCTGAATAGCCTTTCCAGACTGCTTCTCATCTATGGATAGCAGAGAGCAGTGATTTAAATCTTAAAACAGTTGAATTTTCAGTCCAGGCTGGTGGTTCTTTTGGAAATTCAAGTCTCTAAGAAACTTGGTTGTTGTCTCATCTACTTAACCATAGTTAAGTAAAAAACCACACCCAGATGCCGAGTGACGTGGAGCACTTTTTCATGTGTCTGTTGGCCATCTGGATGTCTTCTTTGCAGAAATACAAATCAAAACCACAATGAGATATCACCTCACACCAGTCAGAATGGCTAAAATTAACAAGTCAGGAAATGACAGATGCTGGAGAGGATGTGGAGAAAGGGGAACCCTCCTCCACTGTTGGTGGGAATGCAAGCTGGTCCAACCACTCTGGAAAACAGCATGGAGGTTCCTCAAAATGTTGAAAATAGAACTACCCTATGACCCAGCAATTGCACTACTGGGTATTTACCCTAAAGATACAAACATAGTGATCCGAAGGGGCACGTGTACCCGAATGTTTATAGCAGCAATGTCTACAATAGCCAGACTATGGAAAGAACCTAGATGTCCATCAACAGATGAATGGATCAAGAAGATGTGGTATATATACACAATGGAATACTATGCAGCCATCAAAAGAAATGAAATCTTGCCATTTGCGACGACGTGGATGGAACTAGAGCGTATCATGCTTAGTGAAATAAGTCAATCAGAGAAAGACAACTATCATATGATCTCCCTGATATGAGGACATGGAGAAGCAACATGGGGGGGTAGGGGGATAGGAGAAGAATAAATGAAACAAGATGGGATTGGGAGGGAGACAAACCATAAATGACTCTTAATCTCACAAAACAAACTGGGGGTTGCTGGGGGGAGGTGGGATTGGGAGAGGGGGAGCGGGCTATGGACATTGGGGAGGGGAGGCGAACCATAAGAGACTATGGACTCTGAAAAACAACCTGAGGGTTTTGAAGGGTCAGGGGTGGGAGGTTGGGGGAACAGGTGGTGGGTGATGGGGAGGGCACGTTTTGCATGGAGCACTGGGTGTTGTGCAAAAAGAATGAATACTGTTACGCTGAAAAAATTAATAAAAAGGGAAAAAAAAAAAAAAAACCACACCCACAGCATTTTTTTTCCCCCTGGACTTTGCGGTTTGTTTATTTTTACATTTTTCCTCTATATCCCCAGCTATATGCCTGCCTTTCTTTTAATTTAATTAGGGGTTACTCTGAGTTTTTCAGGCTTCTGCGGGAGAGACACCTCATGTCTCCTTTCTCTTAGTCATGTTGTGCAACTCAAGTATTTAATGGGTAAGTAACCGCTCCAGTACCAGAAGGATATCTGCTCACAATTCATTAGCATATCTTGACCCGTGACCCATCCAACCACAATGGGGACAGAAAGTAAAAATTCCCTGTGTGCTTGAAAAGTAGAAAGCCGGAAATACTTGATGAACAGATTTCCTTTCTTTCATATTTGGCAAGAGAAGACTAAGAAGACTACCCCAGGGACATAAACTGTAGATTAGCCCTGGGGGCCGGGGAAGATCACTCCAGCCTAGTGATCAGCACAGGGTGATACAACTCTGCCTCAGCTGCTTCTCCAGAGTTGATGACGTTGGTAAATTAAATTCACTGTTCCAAAATTTTGTTTTCTTATCAAGAGGGGACTTACTTGTCCCGGAAGCCAACCAAGAAACACATTGATTTTAATAGCCTTTGCTTCTAGGAATACAGACATAACTAAATGACTCAGGAAGACATCTAGGAGAAAAATCCTGTTGATCTGTTTTTAAAATCTGTTGGGGTAAAGTGGTATTTCCCTAGGTCCCTTTCCACCCCTCTCTGGGGCTTCCTTTATCATTCTTCCCATCCCTGTCCCTTTCCCTTTTTTTCATAGTTTCTATAGGGATAGGAGACAGCCATGCTCTGTGTCCTGAGAAGTTCTATTCTTCTGAAGAGGAAATGCTTTCATTAATAGGGCAGGCCTGGACCCCAGTGGCTCCTGTGTACAGATATTAAGAGGAGCATCTCTGCCAATGTACTTAGGCAGAACAATAAAGCATCTTTACAGCCTAGACTCACCAGAGCCACTATTGATTCACTGGCATGTGCTCTCTCAATAGTAAAAGGCTGCCAGGATTTACTCGCTCAGCTTTTCCCTTTCCTAGGCCGTCATTATTCAGTGTAAAACTCCTTTAACCTGGTGGAGTTGTTGCTCTTGCTAATACTGTGTTAGCAAATTATTGATCCCAATGATGAGAACAGGAATCGTTTCTCCTGTAGCAGGATGTGCAATTGGATCTACATTCTGCCCTGGTAATTTTCTCTATAGATCTTCCAGGGGGACTAGACAAATGAACCATTAAAAAGGGGTAGGGGCGGGAGGGAGCTGCCTGAGGTTGATGGTACATTTGAGCTAAATCCAAACTTTATTGGTGTTTTTCAGCTTCTATTTGAAAACTTATAAACATTGCTCTCTGGCCCTTTATGGTTTTGTTTGTTTTTGGTACCTTTATTTGGCTTGTTTTTAACTTTCTCTGATGGCCAAGGAGGAATTTTCCCTTCTGAGCTTCTTCTGAAATTGAAATCAATATAACTAACAATTTAGGGAGGTCTTTATAAAGGCAAAACAAGGTCAGTGACCTCCTCAGTAAAAAGGAAACTAAGACAGCAACTGGTAATGAAAGTTGTTAAATTTCAGCAGTGGTGGTTGGAATTTAGTGACACTAAATCTTCATTAAGATTTAGTGTCACTTCGTCATCTGTCTGCCTTTCACCTTCCCATTTCATTTCGGATAACCACTGGGTGACTGTTAATCCAATTATAATTAAGATTCTCGGAGTATCTTCTGTGGTCCTAGCCCTGTAGATCCCAAAGAAGATCTAAACAAAATAGAAAACTGATTTTAGCGGCCTTTTCTGAGGCTTTAAGGATGATACGTATGTTTTTTATTTGTTGAGAAATGAAGAGAAGGTTTAAAAGAGAAATTTGAAAATAAATTACTCAAATTAGAGCAATGGGTTCCCATGCCCCACCCCCACTCCAGCATAAACTCTGGAAGTGAGAGCAGAATCTCTTATTCATTGTGTTAGAGTAAAAAACTGAGCTTTGGGTGTGAAATAGTGCATGTTTGAGCTGAGAATTCAAAGAACACTGTAAATGAGCAGGGGGCGGGAGGGGGGATACCCATTCTGTAGAGAAGTATTAGAGGAATGTTGACATGTCAGATGGCACATTCTTTCTATTTTCTTTCTGAGATGTACTGAAGGATATCAAAATCCTCAAGGCTAATTGTTTATTTGTCTAATATGGGTTACTGACTTAAATATGTTTTTTAGTGCAAGAAAGTAAATTTATATCTCCAAGGTCCCACTTGAATTTCACATCAGGAAGAAGTGCTTAGCGAACTGTTGACCTTCTACTGCTCATTAGGTAAGGAAAATAATTAAGGCAGAAAACTTTCACTTTACATTATACGGCATATGACAGATATGTAGGGTGTTTTATGTAAGCAATCTTCTGTCCTGGGTTATAAATTCCAAAGAGACACTTACTCTTCTGAAATGAAATTTTTAAGAGTTCCTTTATTAGGCAACAGCATACAAAACTTGGTATCTCAATTTCCACACATATTAGAGGTTACAGGGATAAATGCCCATTTCCTCTTGAGATGGTAAACCCTTGAAACCATGGACCTTGACTTCTCATTTCTGTATTCTACCACAGCAGTAATTACTGTAGTTTATTCAGTATTTGTTTTTCGTGGAGATGGGATTTTTCACTAACAGTTATTAGAATTCTGGTCCGCACAGTACTCAACTGACATCACTGGACCATCCTACCTTATTACTGGTTTATCTTTCTTGCTCTGGAGATTGAATGGAAAACACTGGGAAGGTTGGAGGAAAAGAAGAGGATGTTGAGAGAGAATTAACCTATCATCTATTTTTTTATGATATCATAATAGCATTTAATTTTTGTATTATTCATTTATTAATGACTGGGATTTACAGAATGTCTCCTGAGGGCCCAGTACTATAGAAGATTCTGAAAATGCAAACAAAACAGAAAATTGAGTTCCACTGTCCACCGTGAGGAATTAAAGATGGTTGTTAATTTGAACTAGAACCATAGAAAGGAAGACTATCTGGATCTTGTGTGGAAGAAAATTGTAAAGCTACTATTTATAACAGAGAATATATGAAATATATAGGTATATGTGGGTGTACACACACATATATATAATCTTATGAATTACTTTAATGAAATGCCCTAAATGCATTTTGATGTACATCACCAGTTTTTTTTTTAGTTGTAGTATATTCCTATCCTTTCTAATCCTAATCAGTGAAGTGACACTGATATTTTTCCCTATTTTTTAATAAAATGTCTGTATTCTCTTGGCTTGACACTATGGTTTTTTTGAAAATTTTAAAACCTAGAACATCCCAAAGTAGTCTCTCATGAAATGTCAGTAACTACAGAGAAAGTGGTTTGGATGTAATATCTTTGCTGCTGAGAAGACCATTAATGTATAAAATCAAAGTAACATATACTTTATGAATAATAAATAAGCAATCATGGGGCACCAAATTTGATCTTAAAAATAAAGCTGTGGATGCAAATACCGTAATTGAAATTCTTACAATCTATTTATGTGCATTCATGAAAAGGAATGAATACTCTTTCTGCCCTATCCCAACCCCTCCTTCTAAGTAGAGGCAATGAATATATCACTTGTGAGGCTTAGCAACTGGGGTTTAGTAAAACATGCTTGATTAATTTTTGCTGAGATTTCCAAAATAAAATGAGAAAGAAATCACCCCATTCATTATACCAGAGAGGGGAAAGGGATCTTGATGTTATCTGACTGCATCCAACTGATCAAATGACACTCTAGCCAACTCCAAAAATGAATTCCTCATATGAAATGAATTTCCTTCCTGAAGATGAGAATTCAAGTATCTCAAAAAATGCAGAGGCCCAGCCTCTTTATCCTACCAGCAAAAAAAAAAAAAAAAAGGAATAGATGAAGAATACCACGGCAATAGTCAAAAAAACAACAACAATGAAAACACTTTATGTGGAGATGACAAGGCACAGAGAGACCCACAGTTCAGAAGCAGCAGTGAGAATTATTGCTTTGGAGCCCATTATTAACCTCGAGAAGATGGCGTAGTCATAATTTAATAATGGGAATGAGATTATTTGGATTATTGTTATTTTATAAGTAATTTTAATTTCTACTATACTAATAAATTAGGTGCCGTGCTCTTCAATTGCTTTGATTCAATTTTGACTTTGTTTTTTAATATTTCAACATAAGTCTGTATCCTGAAAGCATATGCAGCCAAATATAAGGCAAGAATAGAGGGGAGAGATCATGTTCAAGCTTTAACAGACTTACTGTTTTCAACTTCCCAAATAATTTTCCAAGCTTCTGAAAAGGAATGCATGGAATTTGTTTTTCTCCTTTAATAGCTATCAAGTATTGAGACATTTCTACATATTCTGCACTCTACCAAATGCTGGCAATGTGGAGAGAGAGGAAAGTTGAAATATGGCTCCTGATCCTCAGAGGAGGCAAAACATCTAAATTAGAAAACAAGACAAGCACCTGTATGTACAATAAAAACACACAATATAAAATCTAAGGTTAATTTTTGGCAGAGATTATGGATGTTTTATGATTTTCAGGAGAGTTGAAATTGCCAGGAACAGAAAATCTTCAAATAAGCAATAGAGGTCAAGGAGAGGACACTCTTTGCAAAGTCAGCTTGGAATTCCTGTTAATCTTTGAGGGTGGACATTTAAAAGAGCTTCTTAAAGGGAAAAACTGAAGTACACTCCTGATTTGATTCTACTTGCTTTGGGTTTTGATTCTGTTTACTTTAGGGACCTAATTTTGGACCTTTTCTTACATCTTTTCATGTTTCCAATGCCACTTGTCTTTAATTTGTTCTTTAGACTCCTGATCCAAGATCAGGTTACCCTTAGGAAGTTCACCACTGGTAGCTGCCAAGGCCTTAACTTAAGTTGGCTTGCACTAGAAACAAAATTTGAGATAGAAATTTGCATCCACAAGAGTTATTGGGGCGTACTACACAGGGACTTCCCTTTTATGCAGTAAAGGCAGAAGGATAGGCAGAGGGAGAAAATGAGCTGTGACGTCATTGCAAAAAAGCTTCAAATAACCCCATAGGAGCTCTGAAGATGGTGGCCCATAAAAAGTGTCCTGCCCTTTAGGGCCAGGTCTTTGAATCCTACCATTTTAATGAATGTGCGCTGCCCAAGGAAGGATGTGAGACTGAAGGAAGCTCACTTTGATGGAGGAAGATTTCAGGAGAGAATCCAAACATGAATAATCAGCAGCTAACAGTTCTGACGACCGGAGGAAGAGGTGTGTCAGGGCTGAAGGCGAGATCTGTGTAAAAAGTGGATGAATTGCTACATCTGCACTAAGAGCATTGAGCCATTTGGATCATGTACAGATGGCGTTTCCGAGATGGTAACTCCCTGAGAGAGGAATAATACATCTGTTTGGTTCTCTGTCATCCTGCCAGTTTAGAGCTGTAACTGGCACATAGTGGGTGCTCACTAATTATTTACTGAAATAAGTAACTAAATTAATTCATAAATAACTAAATTAATTCATAAATAAATGACTAGCAAATACATAGTATTTGGGGGCTGCTGGCTTCTAAGGTGGAAACCACAGGATTTCCATAGAACCAAGTTTACAAACAGATCAAAATCAAGGACTAGATTTTTGTATAATAGCTAATATATTATATAGTCACTAAACAAATACCTTTGTTGAGTACCTACTATATACCCTCCACTGAGTAGATTAAAATGGTGTAAGACATGATCAGGAAACAAATGCTAAGAGCTAAAACTGAGATGCCTTTTGTTTCCTTTTTAAAAAAACAAAACAAAACCAAAAAAAAACAAAGAGATGCCTTTGTTTACTCCCCGAAAGTAAAATGTTTCTCTTGATATTGCCCTTTTTCTATTTATTGAGACTTTGCATCAATGTGATTTCTGATACATTTAAATGTCAAATGAGAGTAAATGGATGAAGCCATGAAAAAAATGGCAAAGGAAACTTTACATCCATGTGTGTTAATTTGAATAGAAGATAGGCAATATTTTAAATGGAGCTTTAATGCGGGTTAACACATACACTGACATATTAATGGCCATAATGCCCTTAACTCAAAGATGTAGCTGAGGAAATGTACATTAATTTAAGTGGGAGGAGTATCAGTTTCAAACCAAAATACAGAGGTTGCCAGCATGCTACAAAGGTGTTTACCTTCACCAACAAAAGAACAAAACAAAGAGAACCAGTACACTGAATAGAGACAATAGATCTGTGAAAACAGCCAGCCAGTAACTCAAACTAGTAGCTCAAACAAGAAGATAAATGGAGGTTGTGGCTTTTACCATTAAGGAACCAGTTAGAGCTGCATTTGGTGCCAGAACTGTTCTGCCAAAAAGGACTTCCAGTTCCAACTAGCTCTGTCAGTCCTCCCCATGGAAACATTTTTGGCTTATACAGGCAAACAAAGTGACGATGAAAGTTACGTTCCAATGACCTTGTCTTTGAGAGGGTAGTGACACATCACAGAAGAACTAGAAAGTTACACTGAGGTCTGTAATGCTATTATAACCCATTGGGAGCCAATCCAATCTGGGTGAGATATTTCCTACACTGTGCTCTCAGAGTGATGCATACAGCTAATTGTAAATATCTCATATAGAACTGCCACCTGCTTCCCTGAGTTACATCATTCACAGTTAATTTATATTCAGGTGGCACACACATCATTTTCTCTTAATTTCTACATAACAGTTCATTTTCTTTAGTTAGAATCAGCATCTCTCCCAGAGCATTTTGTGAAAGTACAACTTTACCATACATAACCTATACAAAAGCCCCAGAATCCATGACAGATCTATTAAAAGGAACATAAATAATAACAGAGGAGGAAAACTTCCCAATGAGGAAAGACATTTAAAAAAAATAAAATCGAGATTCCTGATTTGAACCCCCGGCTGTCCCTTTAAAGCAGAAATGCCACCGCTTCATTATGTATTCTCCCAGAGTCCTGGCTGTGAAGGGAGGGCTGAGGGGGGAACACAACCTTAAATTCTTCAGAGCTGTCCTGGTTGGTTTATCTACTGTGATTTACTGTTGTGATTGTTGAGTAGCTGACCAGTGATTTTAACACTAGGGTATAGAAGAGACAGATTGACATGGGTTTCATTAAAATTCAAGAAACTCAACTCCACAGAGAGCATGACTAACTTCCTTATACATGACAGGAATCCCCACAGATGGTCCTTCACCCTTGCTAAAGGAATTAAGTCTACCAAAAGAATCCCTGTCTATAAGCAGCCAATTCCCCAAATCTACAGGCTCATCTGCACAGATATTCTTTATACTGTCATTCTTAAGTACCTTAGGGTAGCTCTGAAAGACAGGGGGCCGAGAGGGAGCCGCCGCTGCTGCCTTCACTACCCCTCAAGCATGCTGGTGGCGTGGGGATGATGGGATTATAAAGTAAACATAATAAAACACAGGACCAGGGCATCCGGTGGACACAGTCTATTTGCTGAGTCCTCTTTGCTGGAAAGAGCTGAAGATGAAATACTTATTACAATTACACAGAATCCCTGCACCAAATTGGCAGTTATTAAACTATTAGGCAAATTCACAAATGAGTATTGTATTTGGTTCCTGGTCCAATTAACTTCCTTTCTTCTTTTTTTCTTCTTCTTCTCCCTCTCTGCTCTCTGGCATTATGTTCTTAAATTCCACATTTCATCTTCAAATATTTAAGTTGTCAAGGAAAAAATAAACTGGCCATCACACATTCATTATATTGTGTCAAATAGGACACGAAGGAGACAGCTTTCTTTTTTTTTTCTGTCCTCTGTTCTTGTCAATCAAAAGCACAGTAATTAAATGGGGATGGGGATGCTTTCAAATTAAGAACAAAGGAGGAGGCACTTAATAGGAGGGAGAGAAAAGTAATTAAAATAAATAAATAAAGGCTCTCGCTGTGTCTATTGTCCTCAGATAAGCTGTCCTGAGCTGTGGTTCTACCAGCTCACCCCCCATTTCCCTCCCTCCCCATTCCACTCCAAGTTTCTGCTGAGGCAACACGGCAGACAGCACGCGTTACACACATGGCTCAGTGCATTCTGGGGATTCAGTATAAAGCCAAACACTGGAATATAGAAATGACATGTACTAAATTGTTCTCATTTTCCAGATTAGACCTGGTTAGTATATCCTGAAAGATATAACCATTTTGCATCCATACAGTCATCAACATAAAGGCATTCCATAGTCACGCAGTTTTTCTTAGATTAGGAATATTCTCCCACACCTATACAATGTAAAACATAAGTCCTCATCTCACTTGCTGTCACCCAGTCCTGCCTCCCTCATTGTGACTCAAATTATCATGGCAAAGAGGTAAAGGAATTTATCGTTCTTCTGCTAAATTTTGAATCTTCATCACCATCTCCCTAGGACAATAAATCTTTTCCTGGTAAGTCTATCTCATAAATGTTCCTGAGTGGAAAAGAAGAATATTCTCTCCAACTTTAGGGACTCCTGGCAAATAGGGACTATGGGTTTCTGTCCTAGAGAAAGTAAATGTGACATTTATTCACGGAGGAAACCCTGGTTTATAGGATTGCATTAGAATCACTCTTTGTGTTCACTGGTGTGTGTGTTAGATGAACAATGTAATGATTTCTCCTTATCCTAACTTCAACATTACATGTCAGTTTTTTGTCATATGGATATAGCCTCATATGCATATTAAGATGTTTATCAAAATGCATACTTTTTAATAAAACAATTTGTATAGGAAGTGTAAGTAATTATAAACATGGACTTGCCTCCTTTTCAGACTCAGAGAACCCAGGAGTCCTACTATGATCTTTACCCTAGAAGAAAATACAAAGTACTCTGTCTTTTCTCTAGTTATTTGAGAATATAGTATCAAATGATAAGAAGCCCTGACACAGGGAAAAATTACATTTAAAAATATTCTAGGGACACCTGGGTGGCTCAGCAGTTAAAGCATCTGACTCCCAATTTCAGCTCAGGTCCTGGTCTCAGGATTGTGAAATCGAGTCCCACATCAGGCTCTGTGCTGGGCCAGGAGTCTGCTTAAGAGTCTCTCTCCCTCTCCCACTGCACCTCCCCACTACTTGCTCCCTCTGTTTAAAAAAAAAAAAAACTGAACTAAAAAAACTAAAAAGTGACATTGCTTAATTAATAGTCTTTTTTACATAGAATAAGTACTAAAAATGCTTGTAGGAATTAAACAGAAATCCTTGCCATTTTTGCTTATGTACGACAAATTCATATAGGAATCGATGCAAAAAAAAATGGTTTTATACTATAGCAAACTACAGCACAATCTCTAAGCAATAATTCATACAGTGCAATATCTTACAGAACAGTGGACTAAACCTAAAACTATTGCTAACAGAACTTTTCATTCCTATGACACTATAATAAGGCCAATTAGGAGATTGGGGATGGGGCCCAATTTTGAATTGGCTTTCTGTGCTGTAGTTATGGTACTTTCATGCCTATTTATCTGGGTAGTTATTTCCCCTGACAACCGTAAAATGAGTTTTTTACATAATTTTATGAGAACCATGTTATAACAATGAATTAGTAACTCCAAGATTCCAAGTGGATATTTTGCAGCTTTATTACAAGACTTTGTGTCAGAATTCTGGCTAGCCGGGGCCTCTGAGGGGAATGGCAATGACATAGATGGATTTGCAAACCTGTCCTTATCAAGCTCAGTACTAACTCCAAATTTCTCTCACTCCTGCAAACAGCCCAAGTTTGAAGTCAGCAAAAATTATGGTGAAATTTTGGTTCTTTTCACATGAAGCCCTGTAATTTTCGGGTAAAAAAGGGAAATGATCACATAAGTGCATCTGTGACTATAGTGGTTATCCCCCTAGCTCAGGGTATATTTCGAAACAAGAACCTGATCTTGAGAGACTCTTCCTTAAGGGACAAAAGACAGAGAGAGAGAGAAAGAGGATTTTCTTGAATTTGAGCATGGCGTCACCCCTGCAGTAGAAGTACACCTCTAGAGCTGCTGGGCCAGAGTGCTGTCCACCACTGAAGCAAGTATGTCAGAAGCCTGCTGTACATTTTCATCTGTGTAAACTGCAAAGTCATTTTTCACAAAGAAGGGTGTGGCTGGATACAAGTCACAATCAAGGGGCTTAGGTGTTCTTATGAGAGAAGCATTTAGAACACGACAAGTGTCCTAATGTTCTGCGTGTAGGAAAATTCTCAGGCTTACTGCACCACAAGAAAGTCCATTCTCCAGCTGGACACCAAAAAGGTGAAAAGTTAAACAAATGGGGAGCCTGGGTGGCTCAGTGGGTTAAGCCGCTGCCTTCAGCTCGGGTCATGATCTCAGGGTCCTGGGATCGAGACCCGCATCGGGCTCTCTGCTCAGCAGGGAACCTGCTTCCCTCTCTCTCTCTCTCTGCCTGCCTCTCTATCTACTTGTGATCTCTCTCTGTCAAATAAATAAATAAAATCTTTAAAAAAAAAAAAGAAGTTAAACAAATTGCAGCTCATTTTCCTTATTTGCAGTAGTTATGTTCCACAGAGTTGCTGCAAACCCTGAATTAACAAAATACTGAACCACAGAAGGTTAGTTTCCTGTGAATCTTTGGTCACAGTTTCATCAATCATTCAATACATAACCTTGTTTTGTGTTTCTGTAGAAGGACACCTTATTTAATACATAGTGTTAATTTGTTAACATTGAAATCATGGCCAATGGCACTTTAACTCCTAAATTATAGTTAGGAGTTATAACATGCCTAATAACTAAGTAAAGCTTATCTGGTTCATCTTTTCTCTTTAAGACACATTACAGCCTTCTGGCATTTAGGAACTCTACACAGCACCTCAGTCTACACTAAAGGGCCATTTTAAACAGAGAAGTTAACCAATGAAAGGTAGAAAAAATGAAAAAAAAATTGTAGCACTAAATAGACCATGAAAAGGACACTTGTTTACAGCATGAGAGCTGCACAAGAAAGCAGAAACTTGTCTTTTTCTGCTTAGTTGGGAAAGTGCTGATTGAGTGACCTGAATTTTTCACCATCTTGCACATGCCTGCAAATAATCACAAGTGCAGCAAGTATTAATCTGGGGGTTAAGAATAGATTTTAAGTGACTAGGTAATCCACGAATACAGAATTCATTAATACGGAATCCACAAACAATGAGGACTGACCATGTATTCTTTTTTTTTTTTTAAGATTTTATGTATTTATTTGACAGATAGAGCTCACAAGTAGGCAGAGAAGCAGGCAGAGAAAGGGAGGAGGAAGAGGGCTCCCTGCTGAGCAGAGAGCCCGATGTGGGGCTCGATCCCGGGACCCTGAGATCATGACCTGAGCCGAAGGCAGAGGCTTCACCCACTGAGCCACCCAGGCGCCCCTTGACCATATACTCTTATAATCTTACCTTCACCCTGGCCTCCATTTGGATGTCAGTTTAACCTTGTGTTCTGTGTAACCATGTCATCCATCAGTAGCAAAAATAACAAACAAAGCCACTTTCTTACAGCCTATGTCTCAGTCATGTACTCCTCTCCCCACCAGCCACACATTCATTTTCATTTCTTTGTACCTATAGCTCCCCCCCAAAAAGCAATGCTCTCCTGGCCTCTCATTAGGTAATAAAACATTATAGCATTTACATAGCAGCTTTATTTTGTTCCCGTTGTCAATGACAGCAGATAAATGGAGCTGGAATCCTGGAGTCTTCCAGCAAATCATTACAACTAGAAACTGTAAAATTATGGGATAGTTGAGGAAGAAAGAATGCAGGAGTGCTGGCATTCATAGCTACATGGATTCAGGTTGTAGTTCTGGCACAATGAATCCCTGGGCGGACTGTCAACAACAGAGTCTTTGGAAGAAGAAGGAACCCAGGGGCTAGTTAGACCCTGGTTGCATGCTCTGCCTGTAACTTGGTTTCATTCTAAGATGGAGAATGTACATAGAACCAGTTTGATGAGCTGAGGAAGACTGAGCCAAGAGAAATGAGGAGGACTCTAACTTTCAGGACCTCATCATTCTATTTTAGCTGAAACTAAAAATTAAGTGAATATGATTAATGATGGATTTCTTATAGTCTCTTATTTCCTATAGGTACTTCTCAGCTCTTAACTCATTCATGAAATTAAATGTATATTGGGGAAATTTTATGATCTTGTACAGTTAGACCATATTGGAAAATCTCCAGATTCACAAAAGGCCCCAAAGATGGAATTATATGATCCATTTTCTACTCCAGGTCTTTTACAGGAGTGCTTTGTGGATGATCACTCATTACGTGTAGTGTGAGAACCCTAATTCTTCTAATATTTAATGTCCTCTTTGAATGAAATTAGGTACTTTATGAATCAGTCTCTTTTCCCCCTCCCCCACTAAAGTCTACTCATGGGCCTCTTACATATCTACAAGGAATTAACTTTCCATAGGACTTCTACCATCTACTGAAGTTTAGCAACTTGCAAATATTCCAAAGCAAGGAGGATCCATCTCAACGATTTGAGTAAGCAGGTTCCATTTAATAATGTAGGAGCAAACACAGAATTATCAGGGTTCCTATTTTAGGTTAACCTTGAGGACACTGTTGCTGATTGGAGACCATATGTCATACCAGAAGTTCTCACTGGGGGTTACAGGATCAACATAAAGCAAACATTCAGACAGAGACAACTTCAAATACTCTGAGGATTTCTAATTAATGGAAAGAATCTCAGGCCAATCCACATTATTTGAACACATCTTGTGAGATCATTTGCTCCTACGATATAATATCCACAACTTTAGAATAAAGATCGTTATCTCTTGGAGCTTGAGTACAGTAACCCTTCATGACTCAGTGACAAAACAAACCAGTGGTTACTGTGCTTCCTTCTCTCTCTCCTTCCTAATTTCTTTTTCTGAAAGCTGGAGGAAATGTTAAGAGGAAAATACTCAAGACACTATTTAAAAAAACAGATTGGCCTCTTTTGATCTTTTCCAAAATAATAATATTGATTTGCTTTATTAGCCTGTCCATCAAGAAAATGTGTAATCAATCATTTCTCACAGGATTTCTTCTGTTTGTTTTTAGATGACAATAATATCCCCAGGATCTAGGATGGGATCACAGAAACTTAGACCCTTTTCCTTTCAACATCTTGAGAAAAGAGGCCAATGTTTAAAGGAGAAGAAAGTGGGTAAAAGGAACGAGAGTGCTACTGTTGTTGGCCCATTAGATAGGAAGTATGATTAAAACAAAGGACATGAATGAATAAATGCAAGGATTGAGAGGCCTAAGGATAAAGTGTAAGTATATTTCAGGACATTCCATTAGGCTTATAGAAGTACCAAAAACCAAAATATTTCAGTGAAAACTATTCTTCCCAGTATGAATCTTTATATAAGTTAGACATAAGAACTATCTAGTTAAATTAGGCATTAAACAGGGGATGCAAACTGGCAGACCAAAGATTGAATTTTCTCCTAGCAAAGCAGTTTTATTTGAATTTGCTTTATTTGGGAGTTTTGTTATCCACCCCTACTGTTATTGTACTCCTAACCAGCATTTCCTTTTACATGGACTGGCTACCTTGTTCATCTAGACACTGGAAGCATTTGTACTTACAAACTGCGGATTCACACTATCAGTCAGAAAGACAGGGAGTCAGAATTAATCTTTACAAAAGCATATCATAAAATAGAACAGATGTTCCTCTCTGGTGTCCAACTTCTGGCATTATGTTAAGAACTCTAGGAGAGATTTTTGATAAATTTTAAATTATTAACAAAGGTCAAAGTAGTGATACTGTACAAGTAACATTATCCACAGTCATGATTTCTGATGAGTTTAATGCACTGATGCAAAGGAAAAGCAGAGCAAAACCTCACAGTACTCAATTTTTAAGACCAAAGTTTAATTAAGAAAGAGAAAGCACATCATGTGGAGAAACTTAAGAACAAAAGAGTTCCTAAGCTCTGGAATGACTTTTTGGGTTCAATTTCGGGTTGCTTTAAAAATCTTGCTGTTTTATTTTCAGTAGTGGTTGGGGTTGGGGGCATATTATAGTATTTTGGATGGATGAGTTTTGCAAAGTGCCAGGCAATAAAACATCTGTTATAAAACATGTGCTATAGCTTTAGGGTATGGACTGAAACCAGTCAGTATTATTTTGAAGTGAGAGAATGAATGTCCAAATAAATGAGCACAACCTGTTTTTTATTATTATTTTAAAGGAGCATTTAATCTAAATAATTTATTTTTCCTATAAATTGCACATTTTACAAATGTATCACCATTGCTGCTATTTAAAAATTTTATAATATTCTATGGGATAGAAAACATGTATATATTATATTCTCATCCTCCTAGTATTTCACTGACTAGACATATTCTTGGAAATGGTACAAAGAAGCTTCTAAACTTATTAATTTAAAATATATTTTATTTCAAAAATAATCACTGAAAATAGACTGTAGATACCAAATTGAACTGACTGACTTGGTGAAATAAAAGGAGTTTAGTACATCATCCATATCTCTAAGAATTGGAAAATTATATGGTGAGAAAGGACATGTCTTCCTTTTTTATTTGCACGAAGTTAAATAAAAGAGAGAAGTGTTCAAAAGACCCGAGGATCTAAGGATATTTTATCTAATTAGAGAGGAACAAGAAAAGCATATGAAGCAGTAGGAATAATGTAACAAATATTAAGGAGGTATAAACTAGTATTTCATGAACATGAAGCATATCAAATATATACTTGTGTCAGTTAGGCTCAACTGTGTTATAAAAAATATAGATTTATGTATGCATGTGCATATGTGTATGTTATGTATGTGTAGGTATATGGAATTTGTGTATATGCAACATATGTATGTCTTAATAAACATATAGTAAATATATTTACATATATCTATATGTTCTATGTATGTACAACACACATATATAATGTGCACATACATGTATATATGTGTGTGTGTGTTGTGTATACATCTTTATATGTCTGTTATAAAGGTATTACATACTTATCCTTATGTATGAACACACATACACACTCACGCATACTCAGCGGTTTACAGTTATAAAAATTTGTTTTTTATTCTGCCAATAATCACTGAAGGACTAGGCAGTTCTCAAAAGCAGATGTCCTTGTGATGGGTCTAATGTAAAGATGGCATCTTTACATTAACACATCTTTTCAGATTAAGGGAAGGAAACATAGATAATGACACACTGCCTCTAAAATGTTCACCAAGAAATAACACATGTCACTTATGCCCCCGTTCACTGACCAGACAAGTCATACAGCCATTATTAAGGTCAAAGAGAGATACCTGGAAGAAGAGGATACCTAAATTTCGCTGATCACTGTTTGTATCTACTATACCACCGGACTGTGGATTTGTACATTTTATACACTATTCAATGCAAAGTCAATGCCAGCAATAACGACTGTCAATCATATAATGTTGATCTAAGGAATTTATGCACATGATTTCAATTGACACTCCAAATATAGTATTGGTTTTGGTAGTTAACAATGTGGTGAAACAGATATGCAAAAATACTTCCTCAAAAAAACTCTCAATTCTGGAAAAAAAATGTTTTTAAAGGTTTTTTTTTTAAATAAATTTGACTTTTTGTATTTTTTTTAAGATTTTTATTTATTTATTTGACAGAGAGAGATCACAAGTAGGTAGAGAGGCAGGCAGAGAGAGAGGGGGAAGCAGGTTCCCTGCGGAGCAGAGAGCCCGATGCGGGGCTTGATCCCAGGACCCTGAGATCATGACCTGAGCCGAAGGCAGAGACTTAACCCACTGAGCCACCCAGGCGCCCTGACTTTTTGCATTTTTTAAAAGATTTTATTTACTTATTAGAGAGAGAGAGACACTGCGAGAGAGGGAATACAAGCAGGGGGAGTGAGAGAGGAAGAAGCAGGGAGCAGGGAACCCAATGTGGAGTTCAATCCCAGCACCCTGGAATCATGACCTGAGCCAAAGGCAGATGCTTAATGACTGAGCCACCCAGGTGCCCTTAAAGGTTATGTTTTTAACTATTCCTGAACCCACTGAAAAATAAAGGAAATTCTTGGAGACCAAAACAGAGAAAAACTACCACTAGAGGGGTAATAAGTGTCAGTGAATTGACTGAGGAGCATTTACAATTACTTTATGGAATAGAAATAAGTTTTAACAAGACACTGGGGATAAGCAACAAAAGCATGTATTTTCGAACATCTGCAAAATCAGTACAAAATCAGTGCAAAATCATTGGAATTATCAAATAAAATGTCTATAATAATAATATATAATATATATATATATATATAATATAATAATAATAAAAATTATCAAATAAAAATGTCTTATTCATCTGTGTGATATGGGGGCATCAAAAATAGTTAAGGAGCAAGAAATTATCAAAAGTGGTGAGGTGGATATGACACAATCAATTTCAACGTCACATTGAAATTTATAACTGAAATTAGGAGATAAATGGATGATTAAATAAATTAGACATAGCTGATGAGATAACTGGGGAACTGGATGATACATCTGAAGAAATTGTCGAGAATGCAATCAGAGACACGCTAGTAATACTGCTTTTCCAAAAAGTAACCTTTGATTTGTACAATTTACCAATTCTAAATGTTCTCACCATTGCCATTTTCAAACCACTCATGGTTTAAAAATGACTCACAAAGTTTCTGAATATTTTACAATTGGCTCTTGAAAGCTGGTATGATTATGCCAGTTTTAGTATACCACCAAATGAATATAGAGAACCGACAGAAGAGAAAATATAAAAGAATATGGACAGATGACAAAGTAAGAAAGAGCAAAATATATAAAGAAATTACAGAAGAGACTAGAAAGAGGTGATGAGGCATTTTTTGTGTGTGTGTGATGAGGCAATTTTTAATGATAAAACAGATAAGGAATTTTCATAACAAATGATACATTGTGTCTTAATTCCAAAAGAAAATGAATCCCAAGTACAATAATTTTTTTAAAAACCCTGCATAATCTAAAAGAAAATAAAATATCCTAGAATCAGAGGTGCCTGGGTGGCTCAGTGGGTTAAAGCCTCTGCCTTCAGCTCAGGTCATGATCCCAGGGTCCTGGTATAGAGACCCACATTGGGCTCTCTGCTGGGCAGGGAGCCTGCTTCCCTTCCTCTCTCTCTGCTTGCCTCTCTGCCTACTTGCGGTTTCCCTCAAGTAAGTAAATAAAATCTTTAAATATATATATATCTCTCCTAGAATCAGCCAGAGAGATCACCTGCAAAGGAATGTTAATTATACTGACAGTTGACTTCTCAAAAACAACACAGGAACCCAGATAATAGTAAATCAATATGCTCAAAGTAGTTGTAAAATAATGACCAGCTATGGTCCATCTTCCTTCATTTCAAGCAATGCAGATATTGTGTTGTAGAGTCCTGTTACCTACTCCTACCTTGCATCAAGTGAACAAGAGAGTAGAGTCTTTTTCCTCCCAAACAGTAAATTATGGAGAGAAGGAATATGGAAGAAGGGATTCTTTTTTTTTTTTTTTAATATTTTATTTATTTATTTGACAGAGAGAGAGATCACAAGTAGGCAGAGAGGCAGGCAGAGAGAGAGGGAGAAACAGGCTCCTCACTGAGCAGATAGCCTGATGCGGGGCTCGATCCCAGGACCCTGAGATCATGACCCAAGCTGAAGGCAGAGGCTCAAACCACTGAGCCACCCAGGCGCCCGGAGGAAGGGATTCTTAACATCTGTGCACTAAGTCTGAGGCAAACGCTTAAGTAACCTCTGTGAAAAACTGACCAGAATTGGGATGTCTGGGTGGCTCTGTCAGTTGAACATCCAAATTTTGGTTTCAGCTCAGGTCATGATCTCAGGGTCATGAGATCAAGCTCGCACTCAGTTTGAACTCTGCTAGAGATTCTCTCTCTCCCTCTGCCCTCCCCCTTCTCTCTCTCTCTCTCTCTCTCTCTCTCACACACACACACACACACACACACACACACACACACTTCCCATCTCTCTAAATAGATAATGAAGAAATAAGTAACTTAAAACTAACCTGGCCAGAATCAACACAATGAATACTTTGAGAACTAAACTACAAAGTGGAATAGGACCAAGGATTCATACTGGTCTCTGAAGGACACATGTCAGGCAAACCAGAATCGCAGTGCAAAAACTTGGAAAACCACATTAATATCCAAACCACAGTCCACAAATGAATCAGAATGTGCATTCTAGACCTAAAAAGGTAGACAACATGCTAAAATAGATGTCAATAGGGAATGAACTCTCATAGAAGTCAAAATGTCCAGGAAAAAAAATTTTTAACTGCTCATTATACCCAAAATTATATTTATAGTCAGAATTATCATTATAGCCAGAATGAGAAAAGGTGGTCAACAGACAGAAATGCCAAGATAACAAAGAATGTTAAAATTTTCTGACAAGGACTTTAGAGCAAATATCACAGAAATATTCCACAAGGCAACCACAGACACTTGGAGGAAAAAAAAAAAAAGTAAGTTCAGCAAAGAAATAGAAAGAAAAATAAAAGCCAAATTATATTGAGACTGAAAAATGCAGTACCAAAAGAGAAAGAAACACACTTAATGGGTTCAACACCATAACTCAGATGACAGAAGATGGAGTCAAATTAAATATAGATTGATAGAAATGATTCAATCTGAGCAGAGAAAAATATATTTTTACAAAATGAACAGAGTTGAAGAATCTGTAAGGCAGTAACAAAAGATTTAATATTAGTATCATAGGAGTCCCAGAGAAGAAAGAGTTAGGTTTGAAAATTTATTTAAATAATTATAGCTGAAATTACTTAAAGTTGATGAAAGGCACAAATTTACAGATTCGAACAAATCCCAGTTGGGACAGAGTTAAAGAAGCTTGGGGCACCCGGGTGGCTCAGATGGTTAAGCATCTGCCTTCAGCTCAGGTCATGATCCTGCGGTTCTGGGATCAAGCCCCACATTGGGATCCTCACACAGCAGGGAGTCTGCTTCTCCCTGTCCCTCTGCCCCTAGGCCCCTGCTCATGTTCTCTCTCTCAGTATCTGTCTTAAATGAAAAAATAAAATCTTAAGAAAAAAAAAAAAGAATGAAAGAAACTCATGACTCTCAGAATCGAATCTGTGAGAACTAAAAAAATATGTTGAATATAGGCAGAGAATCAATACATTGCATATAGGTTTAAAAAAAAATGAAATACCAGTAGAGTCCCGATCAGAAATTATGGAACTAGAAGAACTGGCATAATGTTCTGCAAGCACTGAAAGGAAATAAAACCACTGTCAACTACGAATTTTACATCCAGCAACAATACCTTAGGAAAAATAAGTGGGAAAAATTACATTCTCAAGTGGAAGAAAAATGAGAGAATTTGTCAGCAACAGATTTGCTCTAGAAGATTTGCTGAAAACTGATTTCCAGAGAGAAAGAAAATGATGAAGAAAAGGAAGCTAAGAACATTAAGGAAAAATCTATACAAGTCATAAGTATTTAGGTAAACATAATAGAAAGGCATTATGAGCAAAGAAATAGTAAAGACCAAGTAATGATAACAAATTGATTCTACATAATAGCAATAATGCTTAATTTGTGAATTTAAAACCTAGAACTCAAATACCAAACAATAATAACAAACAATTTGAGAAGGGTAATCGGAGATAAGGCTCTACCTAGCAGTTTTATTATTCTGAAAAGGAAAAATATGACCTCCCTTAAACTTTATAAGTTAAATAAGAATATTAAAAGTATTAGGCAAATCATTAAAATAATAGACTCAGGCTGTATAATGCCCATATTATTAGAGGGGGATAATGGGTAAGACAAAATCAGAAGTCAAATGATCTAAATCTAAAACATATCTTCTCAGCTATAGGCAATGTTGCCTCCTAGAGAACATTTTCTTGGCAGTATCTGGAGTATCTGGGCTCTATTGTTGTAATTCATAGGTGAGGGGGGAGTGTTACTGCTATTGGCTACTACTACTAGGTAGAGGCCAGGAATATGCTAAACATCCTATAATGTACAGGACTGCCCCCACAATAAATACTTATCTGGCCCAAAATATCGATAGTGCTGAGGTTGAGAAACCTTGATCTAAAAGGAGAGAGAGAAAGAGAGAAACTGAAGGAAATAGAAAGCACAAAGTATAGTAGTAATAGATCTGAACACAGTAAGATGTAATAAAATAAACAATTAAAAAAGTCAGCTGTATAACAGAACACTAAAAACACAATAACTCAGGAGAAAAAAAGATGGAAGACACTATAAATTTTCTACTACTAATATGGCAAAAATAGAATTTAAAGCAAGAAATATTACTAAAAAATAGAAGGTTAATTACATGGTGTTAGAAGATTTAATTTTCAAGGATGATACATAATTCTAAACTTATAAGAATCTAATAAAAACACCTTAGAGTATATAAATATTATCCAACCACCAGGAGAAATAAGAAGGAAAAACATTGTGAGATACATTAATGCCCCCTTTTTTTATTAATATGTCAAGCTGAAAAAAGCAATAAAGAGCATTTGAACAACACAATTCAAATGCTGGACTACATGCCCAGAACATCCTGAACAGCAACCTAAAAACCGGAAAATAAATAGCCTTTTAAAATTAACCATAAGCCTAGAGAAAGCTTCAAGAAATACCCTCAACCAAAAAAAAACCCAAACAAACAAACAAACAAACAAAACTCTGATCAGAATGTATTTTAAAAAATGATAAAATGTTGAAATAAGGTATTTCATATTTGAAATTTGCTAAAAGAGTATCTTAAGTGTTCTTTTCAACCCCCCCAGAAGAAAAGGCGATTATAGGAGATGAAAGATGTGTTAATTAACTAGACTTCTCAATAACTCATTTCTCAACAACTCATTCCACAACATATATATCTTTATATATAGATAGATATCTCAAATCATTACATTGTACACCTATAAAAAAATCACATTGTATGACCTAAAATGACCTTACTGTGTCATGACCAGTACTGTTTTCATGGTTGCTCTTCTTTATGTATTTACTAGAGCTGAAGCCAAAGTTATGGTCTGGTCCACAAAACTTTCAGTGACAACTCTCCCACATACTTTTTCTTTCATGCCCTGTGTATTTGTTATATGAATTAAACTTTTGTTTTCTTTTTTTTGCTTTCCCATTCTCTCTCTTGTACTACCAATCTTTTCTACATAGCCATGGCTTCATCTTAATCTCAGTAATTACTTTTTCTCAGAGCAGGGACAACTTCTACTATCTTGAATCTAGCAAAATGCCTATCCCATCATAAAAATTGTTTTAATACAAAAGGAAAAGGAAGGCAAGGAGTAAAAAGAAGAGGGAAGATGAAGAAAGAGAATAAAAGGAGAGGGGGAAAAAAGCAGGAATCTGAATCCAAGTGCTTTTAAGTGGAGTGAGTCTCTGTAGACTCAAGTCCAACTTTCTAACTTTGCTTTATGAATACCACACTTTGAAGAAAATGAGTGATCACTCTCTTCACTCTCTCTGTAGAAGGATCCCTCCTTATTTTGTGGAGAGGGAGAGTCTGCAAGCCTTTCTTACTTATTATACAGAGACATTTCAAAGGCATAATATAGAGAAAATGAGTTTGGACTGGATCTCTCTCTTCTACACGGCTGCCAGCAGTGGAGAAAGAAAACAACACTATTAGAAATGTGATTTTATTGTCCTTTTATTATTAGGCGGGTAGCACATTTGGTCCCAACACTTACCCAGATTGTTAGTAAATGAAAGAGAGAGCCATTCAAGGTTGGGAGGAATCCAATCAGCCCTGTCATTAGAAAAACACATTACCTTCGTGCTCTGATTCCATCAAGTCCCAAACATTGATTTAGCTAAAACATAGGGGGAAAAAGTCTAGGACTGGGTTCTCATAGTTAAGGAATATAGACATACTGGGAAAAAAAAATGTGTATACTCTCTAAATGTAAATTTTGTTTTTTTCCTTTATGACTCCACAGACCTGGCCCTATTTCCACAGAACTGGAGAAAGCCCAGGATAAAAGGATATAGAGCCACTGAATAGAAGAACAAGGAGATGGAAAATCAAGTTCCAATGAACCTAAATAAGAATAGCCTCTTCCAGTAAGCCTTGGAAAGAACTCTCTCTATAGTTATGCTCATTGAAGTTCATTCCAGATGGTTTATAGAAGGGATTGTATGGTTTCTATTTAGTTTATATACTTGTTTAGGAGGGACGTCTGCTCTCTGTACCCACCTTTCCTAGCATACTGCTAAGCATAGAGCAGATGCTCAAATATCCTTAGGAGTTAGTCCTGGGAATGAAATTTATGATTTATGGGGTGAAGAATTATACCATGATCAGAGGTTTGAGTTCTAGAAAAGTTGGGCCCTGGGTTCTGATCTTATAGTGCAAAGACACCTTCACAGAACTGCCTCAATTTTGGGGTCTCAGTTGATTTATCTGTTCATTAATTTTAATTAGAGATGTTTTGGGTATTTAGCAGGGCTTTAGTGAGTAAGGATCACAAGCAATAATTATTGCAAAAATTTTGGTGAAATATAAAGTGCTATAAAGAGGTAAAAGTGTAAGAACAGAGATATTAGTGGTAGTAGTCACAAGAAAAGAAATATTATTAAAAGGAAATAAGAATCTGAAAAGACACATTTAAACCAATCAGTGAAAAAAGCTAGAAACTATCAAGAGTGACTATTTCATTTATAGCCAAATAGCTTTAAAAATATTTGAAACTGAACACCATAAAATTTTAAAGAATTGAATATAAAATGCCATTTGTAATTTCTATACAAGAAGCCACATTAAACTTAGTATCTTTCAAATCATCAACACAGCAGAATATGTGGTAGAAAGCAGGATCTGTTCTTCATTGAGTATTCGAAATCCTTCAGTAAAAGCCCATTCAAAATGGGTTAGATCTGTGGCAACATTTGAAAGGATCCTAAAGACCAAGGAGAAATCTATGAAGACAGGTGACTGTAGTTCTGTATCCTCAATGGAAATGAGCCTACAAATCCTATCAAACAAATCAACCAATATTGTCATAGAAAAGAGGTTTCTAGGGGTGCCTGGGTGGCTCAGTGGTTAAGCCTCTGCCTTCAGCTCGGGTCATGGTCTCAGAGTCCTGGGATCGAGCCCCACATCGGGCTCTCTGCTCGGCAGGGAGCCTGCTCCCCCCCCCCCAAATCTGCCTGCCTCTGCCTACTTGTGATCTCTCTCTGTCAAATAAATAATAATAAAAAAAGAAAAAAAGAAAAGGTTTCTAAAGTTCAAAATTATAATTATTTTGTGAAGTTTTCTATATTCTGAAATGTAACAACTAGTAGGTGAGAACTTCAGTTAGTTTCATTAAAGACAGTAATTGTTTAATTTCTGTAACTGTACAGTCCAAAATGTGGAATATAAACTCAAGAACTTGTGTGTATATAGTTTGCATATAATGGCTAAGAAAAAGTTACATAGTAAACATCCCAAGTAGCTTTAGTAAGATATAAAGGTTTGATAGAGTGTCACAGAAAGTAACAGTTAATCTCTTGCATCAAGGAAATGCATAGATTGCATTTCCTTCTTCCTAACAGTAAGTATATTATTGCTAGGAAACAATGTATAGAGTTTTCATTTTCCATCATTGGATGATCCATAGATCAGGGAGAGCATCTCAATCTAATGATAATTAACATCACATATTTACTGAGAATTAACTCCTTCAAATTATAGGAGTGGTAAGATCCCTGTTAGTATTATATTGGTACAGCTACAGCTAGTGCTTATGATAAAACTGATGAAAATCTCAAGTATGAATTTGCAATAATCATGAGAAAGAACTAAGAATCTGCATAAGCATCTCATAAAACCAATTAGGGTGGTAGAGTACGTTAACCCAGGAAGGAGAATGAAGAGGATCAGAATCAGGGAAAAAAAGATGTTAAGACCAAGTACAAGTGTTCCCGTTAGTCCCACTTATCTAAGGATTTCATCAAATCTCTAGTGGAAGATTTGACATTTATTAGTCAAAATCTCTTTATACATTCAAATGTACACTTTGAATGGTGAGTTTCATATTATGTGAATTATATTTCTTAATTTAAAAAGTATTTACATATAACTATAGAAAATACACATAAGTATATAAATACATATTTAATTCATATCTATTTTAAAATTGAGATATATAATTCCTGTAACACAAAATTATATATAGATATATATTTATTTGTGAATATGGGTGAATATGGGTGAACTTATATCATTTAAACAAAATCAACAGTATTTATATAATTATAATTTTTCATTATTGTAATAAATATCATTTTATCAATATGAAATAATTTTTATTATCAAAATAAAGTTTTAATCTAAGAGAATCCTTACAGATATCATTAGGTTATATGTCTAAGCCAAGTACATCCCACTGCAATCAAACTTACATAGTCACAGTAAGCATTTTATTTTATTTTATTTTATTTTTATTTGACAGAGAGAGAGATCACAAGTAGACAGAGAGGCAGGCAGAGAGAGAGAGAGGGAAGCAGGCTCACTGCTGAGCAGAGAGCCCGATGTGGGACTCGATCCCAGGACCCTGAGATCATGACCTGAGCCGAAGGCAGCGGCTTAACCCACTGAGCCACCCAGGCGCCCCCACAGTAAGCATTTTAGATGAACACAAATTCCTCCAAGAGAAAATAGTGTCAATACAAGTACTATGAGTGTTCGATTACAGCACACACATCTCACTAACATTAATACATCATAAGAATCCAGTTTATCTTCCTAAAAATTTCTGATTAAAACAAAGCCTTGTTCCCTAAAACTCTAAGAATTACCTATTTTATACTTTTCCAATAGGATCCAACCTATGGATTAATGTGACCCTTAATCTCTCCATAATATTTACAGAAAGAGCAATTGTAAGTAAAAGATATATTAAAAAGCAGGCAGAGCCGAAGTCCCTGGATCCAGTTGCACTGCTCCTGCCCACCTGAAACTGTGCTTCAATTTACATCTCCTATTTGTATAAAGGAGGGATTTTCCTTATTGCCAGACAGTACTCTGACTCCATTCTTTTTTTTTTTTTTTTAATATTTTATTTTATTTATTTGTCAGAGAGAAGGAGAGAGAGAGAGTGTGCGTACAGGCAGGCAGAGAGGCAGGCAGAAGTGGAGAGAGAAGCAGGCTCCCTGCCAAGCAAGGAGGCCGTGCGGGACTCGATCCCAGGACCCTGGGATCATGACCCGAGCTGAAGGCAGCGGCTTAACCCACTGAGCCACCCAGGTGTCCCTCCATTCTTAACCTAAAAGAGATAAAGTATCTATAGTCAATAATGAAACTTAGCAGTTTCTATGCCCCCTTTAATTTCAGGGTAGAGCAGGTGAAAAGAGGTTGATTAAAACTGAGTACACTTAGGACAAAAAGATGTTTTAACTTCTTGGCAGCCCATGACTGACACCGATCCCATGTTGGTAGAACAGTATATCTTGACTTCCTGATAACCACATTATCCTATTTCTTCTTCTACTTCTCTGCCGATATATTCTTTGCTGCTCCTCATCCTACCAAATTTTAAATATTAGAGTTTTGATAGACTAGAACCCAGGTCGTGTCTTCTTATTCCACACTCTCTCCTTAGGGATTTCAGCCATGGCCTCAAGAGGCACATGAGTGATCATCTCCAGTATTTTGCACCAGCCTAGTTTATTTCACAGTTTAAAATTTATGGAGTGCCAAATGTCTGCTTAATATCTCTACTAATTTTCAATCTGGCTACCTCGAATTGCACACTTCAAAGACACAGGAATTAGTCTTGGCATCTTCCACTCCCTATTCAGTTCATTTCAGCACACATTACTTCTCCATCTCAAACACTCTTAAATGCCCTCTTACCCAAAGCTGATTCCCTATTGCCCCTCTGAGTTAAGTCAGCATTGGCCTCCTAATATCCTATCCACCCCTGGCCTCAAAGATTGATTCTCTACATTTCAGGTTGAGTTATTTTGAAAGAACCAACCATGATATACCCCTGCTTAAAATCCTAGATTTCCATTGTTCTTAAAATACAGATCAAAATATTTCATCTATAAATCCTTGCAAAATCGAACCCTGCTTACCTCACCATCCTTACTTCAACAACTCTTCCATGACTCTGTGCTGTAACTATACTGGCTTTCCTTTTGGTCTCCAAATATTCTGTGTTCCTTTCTGCTTCAGAATCTTTTCTCACTTTGTCAAATCTGCCTGGAATGATCTTTCACACACTCTCCTCATTTACTGAGTTAATTCAAATGGTTTTTATGGTTTGTCAAATTTCCTTAAGAAAGCTTCTGGAGACAAGAGCAGGTTCCCTGTGTTTTAATCCACCTGGGTTACTATAAGAGAACACCACAGCCTGGGTAGCTCATAAACAACAGAAATTTGTTTCTCACAGTTCTGGAGGCTGGAAGTCAGAGATGAGTGTACCAGCATGGTTGGATTTTGGTGAAGGCTTAGGACTTCTCTCTAGACATCTTCTCACTGTGTCCTCACTTAATGGAGGGGGAAATGTTGTTCTTGGGTCTCTTTTATAGGGGCACTATTCCCATTTATAAGTGTTCCACCCTTATAACCTATTTATTTACCAAAGGCTCTATCTCCTAATACCATCACATTAAGCATTAGGATTTTGACATATGAATTTTGATTTTGAGAGGGACACAAATACTCAGACCATGTCACCTTGTTTTATGTCCTCTTAGCACTCTCTGCTTGACTCCTTTGTATACTTATTACAACTGTACTTAAGCAATTGTGCTATTAATACTTGGCCACACTAGAATATGAGCTACAAAAGAGCATTTCTATCTTATTCACAGTTTTAACCTCAGGGCTTTCTTTACTACTATATTCCAGGAGCATGGCAAATAAGATCAATAAATATCTGTTGAGTTAATGATTAAAGAAATAAGGAAAATCTTTTTCTTTCAGAACATTTGTAGAAAATGGCAGTCCACTTGCTATCTAGTATGCATGAAATAAATTATCATCAACAGGTAGAATAAACTGGGTGACATTTTACAATCAGTCCTTGATCTAATCTCCTAAGAATTCTCTCAAAAATAAATCCAGGGGCGCCTGGGTGGCTCAGTGGATTAAGCCGCTGCCTTCGGCTCGGGTCATGATCTCAGGGTCCTGGGATCGAGCCCCGCATCGGGCTCTCTGCTCTGCGGGGAGCCTGCTTCCTCCTCTCTCTCTGCCTGCCTCTCTGCCTACTTGTGACCTCTCTCTCTGTCAAATAAATAAATAAAATCTTTAAAAAAAAAATAAAAAAAATAAAAAATAAATAAATCCAAAGCTGGTATCCCATTTTTATATTTGTTCCTGTTCATGTAACTCTCATCAAAAGCCCTATTTCCCAGGTTAAATCAAGGAACTTATGTTTAGAAGATATTGCTCCAAGTAATTAGAAAACTGAAATAAAAATTTGAGTATTTAATTTATATTATTTAAAAAAAGTCATACCCACTCCAGCTTGTGAAACTTATCTCAGGAGTGTCTAGGGCAGTGGTAAAGGGTCATAGATATGTTGTAGCATTCAGTGAAGTCGAAACAAAAGTCATCGAATATCACCCCAAAACTTTATTAACTTCGGTATATTTTTCAGAAAGCCTCCAGGAGCAGGCAGATGGCATTCTCTTATTTGCACTATTCCACTGCAGAGAACTAAAGTTTAAACTATCAGCTACCTGCCATTTCTGAAATTGCTGCAGATAAAAACTCTTTGATGATTTCAGTTTTCTGCTGTTTGCTTGCAGGCTTTCAGAAAATAATTGCTACCATAAGAAACACTACTGAAATTGACAATAAACTGAATTTGGCTGGAAGTACATTGTAATTCTGTTCTATATTGGTGAGCTGCACTGCTGGGATGAGTGTTTGTTTAAAACCAAAACACCAAACAAAGCTCTGACTTTAATAAAAATGCAGAGAAAATCATCTCTGATATATTTATGGCTACTACAATTGAAATTGTTTATTAGAAAGATAACATTAACTTCTTCTTCAAGTGGATTATTTGGGGAGTGTAAACTGCTCCCAATATACTTAGATATGTTTGGAATGGTATAGAAAAGACAAAGAAACAAGTGTGAGTGAGGCATTTTGTGGAAAAGAAATAAAGACAGGCATGGGTACAGGGGAAAAGTAAGACAGAAGTGAGGAAAAAAATAAGACGGGGAAAAAATAAGAAAAGGAAACATGAGAAATAACAAAATAAGTTGAGAGAAGTTATTAAAAGAATAGAGAAAAGAGATTAAAGAATAAAGAATAGATCAAGATATATATGCATGATCAAAATAGTCAAGCCCAATATGAAATAAATATAACATCACCACCAGGATAACATCTTTCCCACTAGAAGCCATTACTAACAAGAACTGAGTTTTTGATAAGCGATTTAAGGCAAGAAGATAGAGAACAATCTATTTTAGAGAATTCCAGAATATTGTCTTGATCCCATAAGAGTCAGTTAAAATTGTGGAATCTTGCAGATAGGGCTGAATCCTAGCTCAATTCATCTAAAAGTTCCAAAGGTTTGGTTCCTTGCTTAATTCCCTACAAGTTTACCAATGATCCAATATACATACCATAACAGTGCATATACGCATATACTACAGTAAGCAACCAAAATATTAAGGGGAAGAAAGCAAAAAGAAACCTCAAGACAGCAAATTCAATTTTATCTGGACTTACTAGGGTCTCTACCTCCTGCTGATTGATGTCAGATATTTGTGATATGAAGAACATGTCCATAAGCAATAACATTTTTTTTTAAAGATTTTATTTATTTATTTGACAGAGAGAGATCACAAGTAGGCAGAGAGGCAGGCAGAGTGAGAGAGAGGGAAGCAGGCTCCCTGCTGAGCAGAGAGCCCGATGTGGGGCTCGATCCCAGGACCCTGAGATCATGACCTGAGCCGAAGGCAGTGGCTTAATCCACTGAGCCACCCAGGTGCCCCTGCAATAACATTTTTTTAATTAAGTGGATTGTATCATGGTAAGTTGGTACCTAGGATATTGCCACTGTACTTTCCAAAGTCTTGATAAATCAGATACATACCAAAATTATTCCTATACTTATTAACTATGGAGCAACTCAAAGTAAAATGTTCTAAGAGAAGAAAGGCAGATTGTCACAAGGTAGCCCTGATTTAATAAGGAATACGAATATACTTACCCAAGAGAACAAAGAGGTAAGGTGCAGTGGCAAATATAGATTGAGTCTTTCTTTTCTTAGTTTAACTGGGGTGTCCATAGCACTCTCCAAGTTACATTAAAATCCCACACTTTTTAGTCACTTCTTAATGATCCTTTTCTATTATCTTCACCTGATCTTCAAATGCAAATAATATTTACTCAGTACTTTACATACTAGGTACTCCAATAAGCACTTTCAATTATATCCCATATCCACTCTTCCCACAAACCAATGGAGGATTAGTAATCCTATTTTACAAAAGAAGAAAATTTAAGGCTGAAATTAAATAATTGAATCAAGAGTAATAGTTATGTTGTGGTAGGGGGTGACTTCTGAAATGCCTAGATGATGAGCACAGCAAATCCTTTCCTTAAAAAGCAATGATAAAACCAGGAAAAAACTGTCAAAACAAAAACTTCTGGACTTTGGACATTGGGAAAGGACAAACAGTGAACTGAGAAGCATTTATTCTAGAAAAACTCTTGAACCTTAATAAGAAGAAAGATCTGTTATGTTTTAACCTGGCAATACTTCTATAATGTTGAAATAGAATAAAGATAAGAACCACATGTGGGAAAAGCATGACAAAATTCAACACCCAGTAATAATAAAAACTCTCAACAAATCATGAATAGAAGGAAATGTCCTCAACTTGATAAAACAAATTCACAAAACTCTGCAGCTAAGATTATACTTAGCTAATATATATAGCGAAAGAATATTTCCCCTAACATCAGTAACATGGCAAATATTTCATTTCTCATTACTTCTATTTAACATTATATTAAAAATTCCAGGGATGCCTGGGTGGCTCAGTCAGTTGGGCAGCTTTCTTCAGCGTGGGTCACGATCCCAGAGTCCTGGGATCAAGTCCCGCATTGGGCTCCTTGCTCAGCCAGGAGCTTGCTTCTCTCTCTGCCTCTGCCTGCTGCTCTGCCTGCTTGTGCTCTCTCTCTCTCTTTCTGACAGATAAATAGATAAAATCTTTTAAAGTAATAAAATAAATTAAGTAAAATTTTTTAAAAAAAGAAAAGAAATTCCTGCCAGTACAACCAGGCAATAAAATGCAACAAAAATCAGAAAACAAGAAGTAAAACTATCTTTCTTCATAGATGATACAGCCTTGTACTGAGAAAATCTTAAAGAATCCCTCCCCCTCAAAAAAAAAAAGTCAGAATATAAGATAAATATAAAAAAAAAGATCAATTGTTCTTCTATATACTAGCAATGAACAATCCAAAAACGAAATTAGGAAAATAATTTCATTCAAAATAGCACTTCAAAATTAAGCAATTATGATTAAATTTAAGGAACAAAAGGGCAAAGCTTCTACACTAAAATCGATATGATATTGCTGACAGAAATTAAAGAAGACCTAAATACATGGCATGGTATTCTATGTTCATGGATTGGAAGATTCAACAGCATTAGGATGGCAATTCATCCCACACCGATCACCCAGATTCAGTGTAATCCCTATCAAATCTCAGCATGCTTTTTTGCAGAAATTGGGCACTCAATCTATATATGGAAATGTATGATCTGAAGAGAAACCACAGTGTTTAGAGAGAGAGAAATGTAAAAGATTCTAATGGCCAAGACAATTTTGAAGAACAAATTTGGAGGACTAATACTTTCCAATTTTAAAATATATTACAAAGCTACAAGAATCCAGACAATGTGTTATCAACATGACAGAGACAGATCAATGGAAAAGAACAGAGAATCTAAAAATAACTCATATTTATGGTCAATTCATTTTTGATGAAGGTATCAAAGTAACTACATGAGGAAAATGTAATATTTTCAACAAATTGCTTACTGAGACATTGGATACTCACACATGAAAAGTTAACATAGATCCTTACCTCACATCATATACAAATATTAACTCAAAATAGATTCTAGACCTAAATACATTAAAGACTTAGCTAAAATTGTAAAACTTTTAGAAGACAACATGGGAGAGAGTCTTCCTACCTTCGGTAAAAATCTCTTAAATATATCAACAAAAGTATAATTCAGAAAAGAAAATAGCAATTTGAACATCCTCAAAATTAAGCACTTTGCACTTCAAACTACTATGGGAAAAAAAAAGCGCCACACCACAAACTGAGAGAGAATACTTAACAAATCATACCCCTGAGAAAGGATTTGTAACTACAATTTGAAAGGTAAGGCATACTTGCAACTCAGCAACAAAAAACAAATACCTGAATTATTTTAAATGGCAACAGATCTGAAAAGAATAGACATTTTCCTAAAGGACATAAATTAGTAATAAAAAAACATTAAAAGACAGTCAGCATTATTACTCATTAGGTAAATGAAAATCAAAACCATAAAGAGATGCTACTTTACTTCCACTAGAATGGCTATAATGTAGACAATAACAAGTATTGAGGAGGATATGCAGAAACTGGGAACACTCACTTTTTGCTGTGTGGAAATGTAAAATGGTGTAATCACAATGGAAAATAGTTTGGAAAATTTTTAAACATTAGCAACATTTTGCTATACAACTCTACCTTTTCTATTTTAGGAGTCTGCACAAGAAAAATGAAAAGAAACATGCATACGGAAACTTGTACACGAACAGTCACAGCAGTATTACTCACAATAGCCAAAAGCAGAAACAACCCAATATCCATCACCTGATGAATAACTAAACAAAATATATATCCATACAATGGAATTTTATTCGGGGAAAAAAAGGAACTACTAATACATGTTACAACATGGATAAATTTTATTTGAGATTATGCTAAGTGAAAAAAGCTGGATGCAAAAGAACATATATATATATGCATCCATTTACATGAAATGTCCAGAATAGACAAATTTATAGAGACAAAAGCTAGATATTTGTTGCCTAAAGCTGGAAATGGGAACAAGTGACTTCAGAAAAGTATGAGATCTCTTGAGGCTGGTGAAAATTTTAGAAAACCGAATTGTGCTGATAGTTGCCTAACTTTGTACATTTATTAAAAACCATTGAAATGTATATATACTATGAGTGAATTTTATGTTAGGTAAATTAGACCTCAACAAACCTGTTTTTAAAAAACAATAGCCACAGTTTATTAGCCACATCTTTTTTTCATGCAAATTCTAAATAAATGTTTTAAACATTTTTTTAAACTTCAAGTCTTCAGAAATATTTGTTACTTTCAGATAAAGAAATTGAAACAAACTTAAATAACATGTGCTAGCTTTCTCAAATAGTAAAAGGGAAGTTAGAATTTGAAATTACTTGTGAATTAAAACCCCATGACTTTAACCACAATGTTATACTGCCTAGTCTCAGAATAATTTCTTAGTTGGCACCTGGGTGGCTCAGTTGGTTAAGCGTCTGCTCGGGTCAGAATCCCAGGGTCCTGGGATAAAGTCCAGCATCCGGCTCCCTGCTCAGTGGAGAACCTGTTTCTCCCTCTGTCTGCCACTCACCCTGCTTGTGTTTTCTCTCTCTCTCTCTCTCTCTCTCTCTCGATCTCCGTGTCAAATAAATAAATAAAATCTTTAAAAAAATAATTCCTTAGTTATGTTAGTTTTGTTAAGTAATAAGTCTAAGTGAAGTACGGTGTTCTTTAATACACCATGGTACTCTTCTGTTATAGGTTGCCTTGTGTTCCCCAACACAAATTAATATGTTGAAGCCCTAATTCCCTGTAACTTAGAATATGACCTTATTTGGAGATAAGATCTTTAAAGAAGTGATTAAGTTAAAATGAAATCTTTAGAGTGGTTCCTAATCTGATCTGACTGATGTCTTTACAAGAAGAGGAAATTAAGACACACAGGGAGACTCCAGGGATGCAGGAGAACAGAAAAAAGACCACAATAAAAGATAGCAAGAGGGTGGTCATCTGCAAGCCTTGAAGACACAAAGCCAAGGGTACCTTGATCTTAGACTTCTAGCCTCTAGAACAGTGGGAATATAAATTCATATATTTAAGCCACCCAGTTTACAGTATTTGGTTATGGCAGCCCTAGAAAACTAACATACCCTCTAAGGCCACCCTGGGAGCCACAAGGAAAAATAAATATTGAAAATTACTGAGTTAAAGGTAATTTAAGGGATGATTTCTTTATTCTGTCTTTTCTTTAAATACCCAGTTTTTCTACTACATGGATAGAATCTGATTATCATTCATTACTATCACACATACTAAATTTGGGTAAATGAACATTTTCTGAAGACCTAAATTAATGGATTGGTGAACAAATATTCTGAACACCTCATTTCTTACACTCCAATGTAAATACTTATAAATTACTACGTGTTTGTTTTCTCCCATATTCCCTAATTATTTACTTACTTATTTTATACCACTGAGGTACTACTGGGTAAATTTTGGCTGTTGGACTCAGAAGCAATCCAGAGGGTTACCTAAGCATCCAGGATACTTCCATTTTATCACAGAATTTATCACTTGTAAAAATATATAGAAAACCTGTATACATACACACACACACACCTCAGCCCTTTGTTGTGTCTGTATTGATTTCTCCTATAGACCTCATTTCATAATGTGCCCTGAAAATTAAATCATCTATTTAGTTCCAATATGACCTAAGAATTTAATTGGATTTGTAGGCAGTAATTTATGTAATATTAATGGATACTTTTCAAAAGAGCTAATTAACAGCTGACCTTTAATTTCCCTTTTAAAGAAAAGGAACTGAGCATAATGAAAAGAAAGAAAGAAAGAAGAAAGAAAGAAAGAAAAGAAAAACTCCAACCCTTTTCTCCCCTCCTAACAGTAGTGTAGATTTAATTAGCAGAAAGACAGCATCCATCAGGGACGTTTGGAGAGCTGTGTGATACATTATGTATCTGATTACTTTACGCCTATGAAAATGGCTAAATAATTTAAATGCAATTCAATAAAAATGTATTTTCAATGGGAAACTTAGGAGTTGGATGATAGATTAAAAGCTTCCTATAACACAAAGATTTTATAAGACACTGCTATGAAAATTCAGAATAAAAGATTACATTTTGTTTCCCCCCTTTACGTAGCTAGATTTCTTAGTTTTATGTTGTTTTCGTAACAGCCTAGAATAAATACATATTATATTATCTGGATGCATTGTGAAAGAAAGTGTAAGAATTCAGCATTAACATTACAGTTAAGACACACAGACAGAATTGCCTTCTTTATGTGATCATTTTTTAAAAGTTTGATTCTAATGTGCCCAAGACCCAACTGAAATGGGCCAAACTTTCATTCATCCACAAAAGATTAATGGCCGTGTTTTCCTCTAGCCCTCAGTCAGAATATTTAGCCCCTCCAAGAACTGATTTTCCAGGTTATGCAAAATATGTCAGTGGGCTTATATAATTCCCTAGTGGGAAGGGATTTATCTCTGATAAAAGTACTGAAACCATCTTCACTAATTGGCCCCTTTGTTGGCAGGCAAACCAGAGAGGCCAAGGACTAGATGGGCCATGAAAATTTAGCTACAAGCTTCATCTAAAAGTTGTCCCTGTATGTCAGCAATGATGCTAGCTGGTCCAGGAATGTGGGGGAATGACTCTCTAACAGAATCTATTCTGTGGATAAATAAAACAGTGCTATTTATCTTAGATGGGGCCTAATAATGTATCTCCCTCATTTACTATATTATCTCGCTTACATAATTAGCAGTAATTATTCACCTACATAATTACTCATTCAAGATCTCTATAGATCAGTTTTACACAAAATGAGGTCTCCGAATCACCTGCATCAGTTTACTTTGAGTGCCTGTTTAATATGCAGATTTCTGGGTCCTGCCCCAGAATCAGATTCTGCCTTTTGAAAAGGCCCAGGGTTAAGCTGGAAGCATGCTGAAGCTGTGGAACCATGGCTTTGATGATGAGATTTAAACTGTATGGGGTCTTCAAAAGCTCTTCTCCTCAGAGAGTAGCTGCATCCTGTGCTCTTAAAACACATAAATCTTACAACCAAATGTCACTAAGAAAAAGGTTGAGAATTGAAAATCAATATCACAGTTTTCCCTGGAACATCTTAATGGTCAACCCATTTGATTTCAGCCTCTTACCATCACGGAAGATTATTGAAGGAAATTCTATGATTGGTCTCACTTTGCTAATGGTCCATTAACACCAGTTTATTGATTTGAAGAAGTTTTAATTCCTTGAAAAAAAAATTACTTAGAGCCAAAAGACATGGATTCTAGCCCTGGTTTGCTGTGAACCATCTCTGAGCCCTTGGGCAAGAAAGTTCCTCACGATGTTCCTCCCCTCCTTCACCTGCAAATTTAACTTGGTAATACTTGCCTAACTTAAGTTTACACAACTAGTGGACTAAATTATTTAATATTTCTTAGTCTCATGCTAATGATTTTTCCAAAGTTTCCTAAAAAGATTTAATATAAAAATACTGTGAAATAATTTTGTAATATTATATACAATTATAAGATAGAATTCTCAGTTTTCTCTTTTCTGCTGTATTCTACATAGACTGATAAACCTAGTCCAAAATGTCAGTGTGAAGGAAACTGCTGGATCCTTTTTCCCTATTGGTATTGTTTAATTGTTAGTTTGAGATCTTTTTTGGCTGCTGTCCTTAGAATGAGGGGGACTGCTATTCTGTACTCTCTTGCCTCCCACGACAAAACAAAGTTTCATTACTGAGAAATTCAGCATTGAGAAAAAGAAATTGAACTACCACAATAGAATCACATTTACCTTCAAACTAATTAAACCATATTTCTCCAGGAAGATGGGTACAAAAATCTTCTCTGTCCTAAAAGTTTGTCATTTACCTGTATAGTACTACCATTTAGATAAGGACACAAAATAGTCACAGTGTGCAAATATTAGACTACTGAGAAATTTGGCAAGGAGAAAAATGACAATAGGCTAAGGCATTTGGCTAGTGAAAAACAGAACTTTTTCATGCATCTCAAAAGATTACTTTATATAATTAGGTGAAATTTCTGGTGACATTTAAAATGTAAAGTCTTGGGGTGCCTGGGTGGCTCAGTGGGTTAAAGCCTCTGCCTTTGGCTCGGGTCATGATCCCAGGCTCCTGGGATCAGGCCCGCATAGGGCTCTCTGCTCAGCAAGGAGCCTGCTTCCTCTTCTCTGCCTGCCTCTCTGCCTACTTGTGATCTCTGTCTGTCAAATAAATAAATAAAATCTTAAATAAAATAAAATGTAAAGTCTCCCAGGACAATTTTTATTTTTTGTATTCTGTGGACCTCCTTATAACATGATAGCTTGTTCAATGAGTGTCTTTGACATTGGTTATAAATTTATGCTGAAAATAATTATCTCACTTTAATCACCTTTATTTGATTTATCTCTTTTTAAAGGAACTACCCAGATATATTGACAAAATACAAAGGAAGAAAAAAATCAACTCAATTGTGCTGTAAAATTTTTTCTCCTTTTTAACTTTAAATTTAAGTCCAGCAGAAAAAAATAATAAAATTAGTTATGTAGCCAAGCTGAATGAATAATACTCTCAACCAAGTAAGTCTCTGCCTGCACCAAATTGGGAGGTCCCAAAAGTACACAGGGAGATTCAACTGATCCCATGAGAATGCTCTATGACAGATTCACTTCTGGGGGTCTTTTGGACTGCAATTCATGATTCTTAACACAAATATATCTTTGAAAACGGGAAAATAGTCAGCTCAGTCATAGGCTCTGGATTGTTCTCCACAATTCAGACATGAAACCACAGTGCCATTCATACTTTTCAAGGGTGTTTGGTCTTGGGTTTATGCAAGAAAATAGGACTGGCCCCTTCCTTCCCTAAAAGTACCAAGGAGACCTTTTTTCATTTGTTCGTGCAAATGAAGGAGAAAATAGAATATTTCTGAATAAACAGAAACCCTGGAGGAGACAGTCACTCACTGCTAGCCTTTCAATCAGGGACCCGATCACTCAAAATTATATTGACTAAAAGGGGGTATTGACCGCTGTGGGAAATCCACTGTATTTGAACTCAGTTGTATGCTTATAAGTTTGTATCATATTTTTATGAGTTAATCAAATAAACAGAGTTTAAAAATAATGAAAAGATTAATGGGGATATTCAATTGTAAAACATATACAATCATTTTTAGAGTAAATGTGACTTTTCTCCTTTTTTATTTCCTTTTAAAGGACAAATATTCATCATCTTAATATTCTTTGTCCTCATTACTATACCGCCCTACATTAGTACTGCCTCCAAATTCAGAAGAACAGAAGTCAACATATTCAATTAATGAATTAAGCCCGAATAAACTGACAACGATTTCAGCTCAAAACCAGCAGCATGTGTGTCAGTAACATGGTTCAGGTAAGCTGCTTTCTTTAGGAGGCAACGAGCTAAGCTTCAATTGCCCAAATTTTCAATAGGTTCCTTAGCACAGAGGTCTTTATCAGGAGTGGACAGCCATAAACAATTTGTTCCTAAGCCAAAAGAAGAACTTGGCAACCTAGTGCTGTCATTATTGCTATTGCTATTGACCTTACAACTGCTTGACAAAACTGCCAAAATGGCCACCTTCTCTGTATTCCTACGTTTTTGGTTTTTTTAACCGTAACTCACCAATCTGTGTTATCTTGCTAAATCTCTTTATATGCATTGTGCTATGTTTCTAGCTTATTTTAAAAAAAAAAAAAAGGCAGAGTTATTTTGGAAATGGATAACACACAGGGAGTGTATATAGCCCTAAATGTGGTAACTTTTACAATTATAAAGCTCTGGAGGGAAAAACAAACTTAGATTAACTGTGATCTACTCTGGAGAGTTTTTAAATTACCAACCCCAGTGAGAAACTAGTGGTGACATAAAACAAAATAAAACACAAAACCCACCAATCTAAAATGGACATAAGTTTGGGTATTAAGAAGAAACCTTCCACCTAGGAACAGATGAGACCTATGATGGGGGTGCCATCTGCAGTCATTAGAATATGGATTAGCTCTTCAGCTCTCTTTCTCTCTGTCAGCCTGAGTGATCACAGAGATATTTGCTTCTCAGTTAAGTAAACTAGCTAATTATCATACTAAAAGTCTGATTTTCTAAAAGGACAAGGGAAAAATCCATTTCAAAACTAGAGAGAGAGATTTGTAAGGCAATATCCTTTTCAATCCTTTCAGGATTGGAGGGTGAAACCATAATTATTCTTAACAAGTATACACCCTAAACTTCAATCCACACCTCCAAATATTCCGAGTATTTTCAACACGGAATCATGAAGAAATGAACTTATGAAGATAGATTCATTTCTTTTCAGCTTTTCCTTCCCAAAATGTCTCGCTTTATACAACTGTCTTTCAGCAAACTGTTTACTCCAATAGTCAATACATTGGAAGTTTTTCAGTGGTTTCTCTGCACACATTTAGAGAACTAATTGCACTGATACATGGTTAAATTCTGTCTTTGAGTGAGGGTAAATTCACTAACCATGCGTGGAAACAGGAAACTGCTCTTGCTCCTACAAAAAATTTCTGCCAGATATTTTAAAGAAATATATACAAATAATTCCACTGATGTTTGCTGGCAAAAACAAACAAAAAACAGGCACACTGCAGTCCATTAGGAAGAGCACAGATGCCACAGAACAGTAAGCACGCACTGCCCTCCATGTTCAATCACAATCTCAACAAAAGGAAAGTCCTTATGAGATCTGCATGAGATTACACAACCATCCTTTACTAGCCAAAGAAAGGTAACATTTTAGCCTAATTCTCCTGGGTGCCTTACCTCTGGTTGAACAAAATTGAGTCCCATTTAGCTGCATGTTATGCTGCTGCTCATAAATTGCTGTTCTTTCTCCACCTCCTCCTTAATTTCCTCCTGTGTGTTCAGCTAATTGCTTGGGAATGCCATTATTAAAACCCAAATTAGAAATTTCCCACTAACCCAACACCCTCTCAATTCTCAAAACACCTGGGATAAATGTTGCCTTCTCTACATTTCACTTCAGAGATTCATTCTCAGGTTAGCTTTAAAGCAACTCTGACACTGAAAACAGGGGTGGGGGGGAGGTTTGGGGGGTGGGATGGAAGGTGTCAGAGATAGAAACAAGCATCACTTGGCCCCAAATAACTTTGGATTTTCTTTAAGGAATCATAGATGGAAAGAGATTGACCAACCGTGATACTTACATGCCATCTGAGGTTTGCACTCTTGTTTGTCTTGGGCTGTGAAAGATGCCAACGAAGTTTCGTCTGAAGGAATAAAATCTTTCAGGACAGGTAATATCATATATTGAAAATGTAAACATTAGAGAAGATACCAAGTACTTTTCATAGATTGAGCTGTATTAATATTTGACTGATGGAGGGGCGCCTGGGTGGCTCAGTGGGTTGAGCCACCCAGGCGCCCCTCCATCAGTCAAATGGAGAAGCAACATGGCGGGGTAGGGGGATAGGAGAAGAATAAATGAAACAAGATGGGATTGGGAGGGAGACAAACCATAAATGACTCTTAATCTCACAAAACAAACTGGGGGTTGCTGGGGGGAGGTGGGATTGGGAGAGGGGGAGCGGGCTATGGACATTGGGGAGGGGAGGCGAACCATAAGAGACTATGGACTCTGAAAAACAACCTGAGGGTTTTGAAGGGTCAGGGGTGGGAGGTTGGGGGAACAGGTGGTGGGTAATGGGGAGGGCACGTTTTGCATGGAGCACTGGGTGTTGTGCAAAAAGAATGAATACTGTTACGCTGAAAAAATAAATAAAATGGAAAAAAAAAATAAAAAGATGAAAAAAAAATCAATATTTGACTGACAGAAAACAATGGTAGACTATGAGAAGAACCTGGATGAGTTAAAATCTCTGATAAGCAATTAATTTCTCACCTATCCAACTGAGAATCACTATTTCTTAAAAAAAAAAGATTTTGTGACGGTCTCTTGTAAGAGTGCTTTGAAAAATATTGAAACGTTGAAAAAATAATGTTAATAAAGCATGGCACCAAGACAGTATTTAACAGATATTAATGAACCAAATAAGTGAGTTTCAAATATGCACTTTCCTGTAACTTTCATGGCACATACATTTTTCACTATTTCCTCTGACTTTTCTTTAGATAATTCTAGTTTTATGATAAAAATCCCCAATATTGTATGGAGATAAAATTGTTTTTAACATCTAGCTTTTGTTTTGTTTTTTTTTTTCTTCCACTGAACTTACTTGGTAATCAGTTATCTGAATGAAATAGCTGCCTTTTCAGTGATCTGAAAGACACATTCTGCCTCGCTAGGCCTATGCAATTCCTACACAAATATTCTGGCCGAGGCCATTCTAAAGCATCATTTGTGATAATAGGTATTTACTTCCAGGTGTGTCCCTCTCGGTGTAGAGGCCCAGCGTGTACCTCACATAGGAACAGCACTCAAGTTCATAACATAGTTGAACTTCACAATTCCCTGGGCCCACACAGGACTTCAAATTAAAGGGCTAATGGATAATTTTTACAAAAGCTGTACTTTGGTTAAAAGAAAGGTCAAGGGACTCCAAATAAAGGGGTAGTCAAATTTAACCTTTGAATCACAGAAATTTGTATACAGCAGGCAATTTCATGATATTCTTAGCTAGTATAGTAACCTTATTTTTAAGATGATGAAACTGAGACTTAAGGAAATAAAGGTGACCTAGTTTATCTTTCACTTTATGTCCTTTCCAAGGTACACAGCATAGAATTACTTAGAAATCTTATGTGAACCATAGTGCCTGGCAACCAACTCTTGATTTCAGCTCAGGTCATGATCTTCGGGTCCTGGGATCAAGCCTTGCGTTTAGCTCTGTGTTCAGTGCAGTCTGCTTGAAGATTTTCCCATTCTCCCTCTGCTCCCATACCCCCACTCATGCTGTCTCTAATATATATATATATATATATATATATATATATATATGTATATATGTAAATTTATATAAATTTATTTTTTATATATTTAAAGATACTAAGAAAAGAAAAGAAAACTCATGAGAACCTTCTTTATCAGAATGAACTAAATCCCAAAGATAAATTGATCAAAGCTGATTTCAGAACTGGGGTCTTTCTTTCTTATGTACTCTCATTTTTTCTGGGTCCCTACTGAATTCTTCACATTTATAAAGCAGTATTATTTTAGAGGCATGTTAGACAATGAATCTATCAGGTGCTTCTGTCCTTGGTAACACATATTGCTTAAGGATCTTTTATTAGCCCAAAGCAGGAGTTGACCATGGCAAATGATTGAAATGTGGTTCTCAAATGCAACTGTATATCAGAATCATCTGGGGAGCCTTCAAAATCTCAGCGCTTATCCCATACCTCAGGCCAGTTAAGCCCAGGATGGGCAGTGGGACTCAGGCATCAGAATTTTATATAGCTCCGCAGATGGTTGCAAAGTGCAAAGAAGTTGGAGAGTCACTGCACTGGAAGCCAGTCTATTAGGAAGAGACAGTAACAGTACAGTATAGGGTTCTGAGTAATAGTATAGGGTTTTAATATATCCTGTTTCCTATGGACACCATGAAACAATTTAAGCTAATAGACTGAGAACTGACTGAACATTCTTCTTCCAATAGAATCCCTAAATATTTTATTGGAATTTATTTTCAAACTGACAAAAGAGGTTTTACCCAAGTTATTATGACCCAAGTGTGGACACTAATGCTAATCAGATAGATATGAAGGATTTGATTCCACTGAAAAAAGATAGCTTTCAAGTCTGCCTCCACATCACACACTTTCATGCTAATTTACCTCCTATCAGTATAACTTTGGGCCATTTTGACTCCCAAAGACACCCCTCAGAATTTTAATTGGTCCATTTGTAACCTAAATATCATCTGGGAACATAGTTTGCTCTTGTTTATCAATATGTCCAAGCCAAATGGTACATTTTTGTTTGTATTTAGTTCAAACCCTGCTGTTTCAGCATATGTTTTATAATCGAATGGTGCCCCACACAGTCTCAAAGGTAAATAGAAATCCTTGGGTGTCAGCTGCACATGAAACCATTCACTTTAAGGTATTCATTTCCTGATCCATGAATCCCCAAAAATGAACAGGTTTGAGTTTATCAGCAGACAGCCTTGCCAAAGGGTCTGCAAGAATAACCAAATTGAAACCAGCAGACGATTCAGGAACACCTGCCTGATGCTTCTGTTGTTGGTTGCTCGCCCAAGTCAACCATTTCAAAAGAGGGAGTATGAGCTACAATTAGATCTCAAGATTCGATATGGTTGTCGAATTGTAATGGAAAGCCATATGCCTACTCAATCTGAGGAGAAAATCATGTTGTACTGAATTAAATGTGGTGCTGGTTTTGTCCAGATTTCCAGAGAACTAACAAACCATGTTCACTTTAACATGTCCATCAGTTTGAGGACAACCAGATGGCTTTTATGATCTACTCCTTAGACACTTGTCCCTCTGTTAAAGCAAAATCTATCATATAGCCTTAAAAATAGCTCTTTAAATGAAATTATATTTGGAATCTTATATTTGAGGAATGATTCATGGGAAGTTAGGCTAGACTATCACAGAGATCAGAAATTCCAAACAAGCACTGTGTCAAAGTGGTGTACATTTCTTTAGCACCTAAGTCTTTTGTTGCCCTCCTATTCTTGTATTTCATAAAAGGATTACATCCATGAGAGAATTCAAATCTAAGGTGTAATTGCTTTCTTATTCCTGAAAAGACAGATTTCCCAACATATCTTCATCCACTACTCATCCAAACAAACTCAGTTGTGCCCACTCCTTAACAGTCTCTCTGTGGAAGACATAGCACTTCAAACATCCCATTTGCTTTCCTGCATTTCCCAGGATTCCTTGTCTTTAAGTAGGGGCCATGTAACTACTTCTGGCCAATGAAGTGAGGAAAATTGATGCATATCACTTCTGACTGGGATGGTCAAGTGATCTGGAGTTATTTGAAGGTTTAAAAATAAATAACAGTAAAATCCTTAGTTCTTAGTAGGAAGATTCTACAGAGTAAAATCCTCTCATATTAGCAATAATGGGTAGAAGGTTAGTGATAATTGTGTTATTTTATTATTTTTCCCATGTCCTTGGTCAGAACTACTTTTTAAAATTTTCCCCAAAACTGTCTACCTAGTACATTGAGAGAAAGGTCATCTACTCATTCCTCCATCTCTAAGCACAGACTTGGAGCTGTGATCAAGAATAATAGTCCCTGATAACTTTACTCCACAGATAGCACAATTAGTAATAAGGGGATTCGTTCTCTTCAAGGGCCAGGTCTTGAAATGCAATCATTCATCATTTCTTAGTTGGAATCATACCTCCCTTTAGATGGTGTAACTCAGTATCTCATGGACTAGGTCATCTTTGAGTGTTTAGTGAGGTCACATAGTTATGCAAAATTAAAATGAATCTGAATACTTCCTCCACCAAGCAGAAATTTAGTATATAACAAAGGACCTCAGAAAGGGTCTGGCTTGTACTCAAAAGTCAGTCAATCATATGAATCTTTCACAGTATTTTTTAAGTGTCAATGGCTGCTGTCTCCAAAACCTTGGAAAGAGCCTTAATGTTAACAATGCTGACAGAGATTCCTGAGGGAACATGAATTTCTATGTAAAGGGCGTAGTTTCATTTTCAAAATCACATATCTTCAGGGCAACAGAATGTTTGATTCCATGAAAGAATAAAGAGAAGAACCTCATGCCCAACTCTATAGGAAACTTTGTCTTCTGTTCAAGGACACCATTGTTCATGGCAGAATCTCAGAGTTGACCATTAATTAATAATTTTTAGATCTCTTCCTCTAACTGTAAGGGGTCAAAGTGGTTATACAGAGAACAGATGTGAAGAAGTCACTCCCAGTACCAAAATCTGAATCCCTGCTTAACCAGATCAAATGTCCTGATGAATATCTCAACTCAAGGTTCACATTGATTCTTACACATACAGGAAAGGGAAGCTGATAAGGTCACATGCCCATATGACACATTTATTGCCCAGAGTTAGCAATAAATGTTGCTTTTCTCATACGTCATGAAATATTTGATTTTCTCATATATTCTCCAAGCAAGTCTCTCATTTTGTTGTCAGGAAGAACAAAGACCAAAGTGAAAAACACCAGTGCTGAGAGTACAAGATGGTTTATCTTCTCTTTCCCAATGGAAGTGGAAAGGAATGAACATATGAGTACCTTCAGTTCCTGAATGAGAATCCAAGGGGTAACTGGGGGCAGGAAATGTCTCAATAATAGGGAAGAGGCAGAAAATAAATTATTTTAGACAGGCAAAGAGAGATTGATTTGTCTGAAGGCCTGATCTGATACAGAGCTCTGAACGAATAGCTTTACTAAGTCCAGTATTTTCCATTTGCCTGACCAGATCTATTTTCTACTCTTCACCCTATTCTTTGCTTCCAGAGGCTGAACCCTTATCATCCAGACTTCTTTGCACTCTGGCTTCTGTTGGGTTTCCTCAAATGGGAGGAGACAGAGTGGAGGGAGGAGACAGAAGTCTGGGTATTTATTTACCTATTCCCTTCCTACAGGGCATGAGATGGCATGGCTGTGTTCCTTTACAAGGTCACAGCTCCTGTAGGGTTGACTTACATGATGGGTCAGCTGCAGCTACAGCAAGTGCTCTTGCTACAACTTTTTCCGGGTTCTGATCATTCTCCCCCCTTGTTCCTTGGGGCTTAGCCTCAGTGCTTTGCCATCTCCTATTGATTTTTCTTAGGCCTACCTGTGCCTTTGGGAATAACCCATTAACCTCCCCTCAATTATTCATTACCTACCTTACTGATATATTCACCATGTCCCCCCTTTGGGGCTCACTGTGTCACTCTGGATCCCACACTTGGTTGTTGCAATCATGTTTTTCACAGGGTGTTCAGCTGAGAGCACAAGTGGGATTTGAAATCCCAGCTCCTGTGAGCACAGCTCCTCCATATGGAGGGGTGAATTTCAGTCACTTGCAAAAAGCCCCAGGCAGGCTAGGAATGTCACCAGTAATCTTGCTCAGCAAATAGAAATGCTCTATTTTAGGTGCCTTGCATCAGGCCTGGTAATGTTGACTGGATAATTTTCCTGAGAGAAAAGAAAGAAGTTGCAGTACAAATGAAGCATGATTGAGCCAGAATTTTCGCTAACTGTGAAAGGAGTCCAGATTCTGCAGGAAGCGGAGGGAAGAACCGTTAAGAGCCTTGCCTGTCCCCTCCTTTTAAAGGACAAGTCAGTATCTTCTACATACGCCATTCTCTTCAAACGAATGATACATGGTCCAGTTTTAATTAATTAATAAAGCTTACAGCATATTTTCTACTAGGTCTTCTAATCTTTTCCTCTAATAACTCAATGATATATAACACACTTCTAGGTAATTTTCAAAGCCTGTGGCAAAAATGTCTACTAAATCTCCAAGCCTTTTCCTCATAAATTCATTTGCTGTACTTTTTTTTTTTAATTTTTCCAAAGACATATGCTACATAACCAAATACTTTATTTCTTTTGGAAAAATTTCTAAATAGTTAGGCAAAAAAATATAGATATCTGTATTCTTTTTTTTTTCCATAAAAATTAAACAGACATCATACCATATGATTTTTGAGAAAATCCCTTGGTTAAGGCTGGAACTTTATATATATATATATATATATATTCCTCAGCACCCCTGATATGATTTTGCCATCCAAAAGCTTAGAATATAGGGGTGTCTGGGTATTCAGTTGCTTAAGCACCTGACTCCTGGTTTTGGCTCAGGTCATGATCTCAGGGCCATGAGACTGTGCCCCGTTTTGGGCTCCACACTCAGCATGGAGTCTGTTTCGGATTCTTTCCCTCTTCCTTTCCCTACTGCCCTGCTCCTGCTCATGCTTGAGCTCTCTCTCTCTCTCTTTCTAATAAATAAATAAATAAAATCTTCAAAAGCCTAGAACAAAAAGCATTTTCTCAGCCTATGTTTTACCATGCACTCTGTAACTGTCATTCTGTTTGCCAAAGTGGATCACTTGCTTTTACTCCTCAATAATTTTTAGACAATTCCTTCCTTTTAAAATAGAAATGGCTACATTTTCAGAATTTTGAAATCTGGTTTTGAAAGTTTCGATGTAAGCACCTGCTATTTTTTAAACCCTCAGATGTGACCTTGCTTTATATAAAAATTTATAAAAACTCTACTTTCTTAAGAAAAAGTATGTTTTCTTTCCAGTGCCTCGTCAGAGATCTAAGAGTCCCTTAAATGTCAAAAATTATTTTGACACGATCAGGACTGATAGTGAAATTTATAATTGCTTCCATCTTTATGTGTTATTAAACAAATTGTTTCTGTCTTTGCTTTATGAAAAAAGCCTTATATTTTTAAAGACATGGGGAGAAATATAAGACCTATTTCTGATTCATTTTCCCTCTAGAAGTATCTGCATACAATTTGCTATGAAAGAAAATATTAAGCACATTGTAACTAAAACAGCTCATTTACAAATCTGTTCCCCCTTAAATCCCTTATCACCTTTTTCTGACATTCTTTCTCCCATCTCCTAGAATATGTTTAATTAATAATCATGTATTTGGGTCTTATTTGATATTTAGACTCACTCTCCCGACTTCCTCTTTCTCTGAACACCTATTCATCTAGATACAACACCATGAACGATGTTCCTAAATATCAAACTTAGGTATATACTTCTTAGTTTACATTGTGCAACATTACTTTATCAGGAGTTAGAGGTGTAGGAAGAGAACAGTGTAATATTTTTCTACTCTTTAGAGTTGAAGAGGAGAGTCTAGTAGTAGACAAGTTTTAAAATAAAGGATATCCTGAGGATATTTTCAGATTCAATTTACAGTTGCAACATATTCAGACAAGTTAAAGGTTATTATAACATGTGGATACTTCACTGAATTGAACCTCAAAAACTTAAGAGCTCTGCCCATCAATAAGGTAGCCTCCCTAGGAAATTTTATTTTTAACTGTTATCTCTTTGAAGCTGTGTACTTGATTTTTCTAAAGTTGTAGAAACATCATAAAATTGAGCTGTTTGTGACATAGTTCCCCAGTGAAAAGTCAATTACTAATGTTGTAGCTCTTGAAGAATGTTTTTGATGTCTAGAAAACATTCAAGGAAAGAGAACACAGGCAAACAAATTTAAAGTTTCCAGTTGAGATGGATACTCTCATGATTAATAGAACACATCTTAGTTTCTTTCCTAATAATGGTCTGAATTAGATCTATGTTAAGTTTTCGTGAAAAGTATTCAAGTATGTTTGCTTTTAGAGTGACTTTACCATAATAGAATACTTTGTAGTTATATAAATACAGTATCTCCTAATCTTTAATAACACACTATTAATAACACACTATTACTTTATAATCTAACTGCAGATTATGTTAAATTCCCATGTTTTCATGAAAAGGAGGACCAGTAAATTAAGACATGTATCATTTGAGTCACCATCATAAGGGAAAATGGGGATATGGAACTTTCACTGGTTTCCAAAACCTCTCAAGATTGTCTTCACATTTCAAAATCTTAAAACTCAGAAACAACAGGAGCCAAAAACAAAGCAACAAGAACAAAAAGAATAGCATTGAGGGTACTGAACTGGCAATATACCGAAGTTCTTCAGCACACTATAAAAACTAGGCTATCTACTTAAGGGAATTACAAATCATCCTTTCTCTGGGGTGCCTGGGTGGTTCAGTCAGTTAAGCATCTGCCTCTGGCTCAGGTCATGACCTCAGGGTCCTTGGATGGTACCCTGCATTGGGCTCCCTGCTCAGTAGGGAGTCTGCTTCTCCCTCTACCTCTGCATCTCTATCCACTCATGTTCTCACTCTCAAATAAATACAATCTTAAAAAAAAAAAATCACCTTGCTCAGAATTAAATAATGCTAGAACCAGTATGTGCCGGTTACATTTGCCACCTGAGTTGAATATATAGTAACACTCCACATTTCAGATGGTGAAGCCCTACTTGTCTCTATCAAAAAGTGTAGTTTCTAATAGTATCAAGTTCAGGACTAATCAAAGAAACAGACATCTCTCAGTAACTAGAGAGAATTTTTTTTTTTTAATTTATTTGACAGACAGCAAACACAAGTAGGCAGAGAAGCAGGCAGAGAGAGAGAGGAGGAAGCAGGCTCCCTGCTGAGCAGAGAGCCCGATGCGGGGCTCGATCCCAGGACCCTGGGATCATGACCTGAGCCGAAAGCAGAGGCTTTAACCCACTGAGCCACCCAGGCGCCCCAACTAGAGAGAATTTAATGCAGGAAATTTATTACACAATAGCAAATCCGAGAAGCCAGGTGGAAATGGTAAAGCAACCCGGAGATTACATCAAAAAAAGCTATTGCTCATAGGCTGAAGCAAGAAAGTGTAATTATGAACACAGTAGCCTTCTCAGTGGGAGATGGCTCCAAGATGTTATGTGGCCAATTCCACAGATATTTTTTAATGCAAAGAACAAGGGGGAAAACAACTCAACTATGCCCCTTTTCCTGTCCTCCCACGTTTCACTTTTGCTTCCCATTACCCAGATCCAGATGGAATTTCAGTTGTCATTCGAGTCTGGGAAGCCAAGTCTGCTGGAGTCAACCCTTGTGATAACAGGAGGTACTGATATGGAGAGGTACATCTTAGAATTAGTAGGGGGATAGGAGAAGAATAAGTACAAATTGCAATTTGATGGTACTCTAGGGCCCAGAGTGTGTGATTTTAGGCAGGCTTATTTCTGTAATTCTTTTTCTGGTGATACCGAGGTCAGGATTTTAAATGGCGAGAGAGGAGTTTGTAGCCATAATCTCAATCTTTGTGCTGCCAAGCACACCTGATAAACATTTGAGTAAAAGCAGTATCTTCGATATGTTAATTCAGTAGCTCAAACGTAACAGCCTTGCCTCTCCTTCCAAACAGATTGTCACCTCTCACTGTTTCCTGTAAAGATTTCTAGAACTGTCCCTCCAGCGGTCCCTGGACATGCAGTCTTAGCCAGCTTCTCCCTCCCTCTCACTTTTACACAGGAACTTAATTGTCTTTTATTACAACCCAGATTTCCTTAGTGTTCTTTGATTCATCATACAAGTCTTGGTATATAGTTGAACTCCAATTATGGATATAGTGGATATACAGAAGGATATTATCCCCTACCATAAATTGTGCCACTTACCACTCAAGAAATGCAGAACATGCCTATGACAATTGCAAAGTTCTTGGGACGTTATTACTCCTTATGGGGGCTGGTGTTCGTAAAACACAGAGGTGTGTATTACCTTCTTCACTCTCTAGTCAGATTCTCACCAGTGATCCTTTCAAAACAACTGTCTTAGTTTAAGCTGCTATAACAAAATATATTGTAGACTGTGTGGTATAAACAAGAAATTTATTTCTCACAGTTCTGGAAACTGGAAATCCAGGATCAAGGTGGTGACACTTTTGGTGTCTGGCTGGAGTTCACTTCCTAGTTCATGGTGGCCGTCTTTTCACTACCTCCTCACATGGTACAAGGAACAAGAGAACTCTCTGGGGTATCTTTTATATGGGCACTAATCCCATTCATGAAGGCTCCACCAGCATGGCTGAATTATCCCCACCTTGTAAGATCATCACATTGGGGAGTAGAATTTCAACATGAATTTTGGGAGAACACAAACATTCAGTCCATGAAAATAACCATTGTGGAGGTTTGAGAGCTAGCGTTTCTTGCACAGGAATCAGGCATTTGAGTTCACTGTCTGCCCAAAGCTCTCAGCGGAGCCTAGATCTGTGCTGCCACATGCAGTCACATGCTTTCACACCACACAAGATACTGTTCTGAGGAGCTGACAGTGCCCCAGGGCTGTACATCAGGGTGACCTTGCCTATGCACACAGAAGGTGTTAAATAAATGCTTGTTAAATGCTAAGTAAATCAGAAGGTTAGCAAAGCCTTATGATACAGAGCACGGCAAATATCATTACATGGAAATAGGTTTTATGGAGAAATGGATATTGGTAAATTATCCTAAGAATTTTGCTGGTTAAAAAATTGCATTTTGCTTGAATAATAATAGGATATGAAATTGCCAGAGGAATGCTATTAATGAATTAGGATCCACATACTCTACTCAATTAAATTATATAAAAAGGTATGTTGAACATAATGAAGCATCATCTAATTAGAAGGTTCAAAAAGGTCTTTGAAAATCAGGGATATCATGGAACCTTTTGCCTTAGGACACTGTCATCACAAGTGTCCTTTCTGCCCAAAATGATCATTAGTTTTTGCCCTTAATTGAAGAGATATGGGTGGGTATGTTAGACATTTCCTTCCCTCCCTCTCAAGCAGAAGCAGAATTTCTTTTCATTTTCTCTACCCTCTGCTGGTGCAATATGGATGGCCATTAATTCTATATAGCCTCTCTATCTATTCTTGAATTGTTGATCTTCCTACACTTCGGACAATTTCTTAAACATAACTTTTATCCTTTGAGATCCCTAAGCAGCTGAATCCACTTTTGTCTTTCCTCTCCTCCCTTTGTATCCTTTTATCACACAATCCTTGAACTCCGGCTAAACACAGTAACATTGAAACTAAGATTAAAACATACTGGGTGTGGTGCAAAAACAATGAATACTGTTACGCTGAAAATAAATAAATAAATAGATAGATAGATAGATAGGAAAAAAACACCATATCTGGCAGACTCGCCAGATGGAGGAATGTTGCAGGAAGGTTGTGGAGTTGCCGTGAAGATGTCAACTCCTGAGCGGCCAAGAGATGTCAGAGACTACATATTGTGTATTTTTAGACAAGACATATGTAACTAGTAAAATCAACATTGTCTAAGATATGGCTCTAAGTGTCGAAAAGAAACTATCTACACAGCACCCCAAGGTTGAACAGATACAAGAGTGCATATTTGTACTTTCTAATCTTCTGTCAATATAACAATTGATAGTAAAATAATTGTCAAAGAGCCTGGATGAACATGTGCTCTGACCACTCAGTCACTGATGGTGGAAGTGCTACATGGGATGTCAAATGATAATCAGAAATTGAATTAGTGAACCGGAGAGCAGAAAATGTTGATATTCTTAACAGGAGAAAGAGTAGATCATACCCCTGAATCAGGGCACCCTACACTCTAGGGGTAGATTTAGATAAACATTTATAGTTTACTCCTCCTTTACCTGAGGTCCTATTGCTGACTTCTGCTTACTTACTCCTTTTTTTCCCCTCTAGACAAATTAGTCTTCAGTCAGACTACAATTCTGTCATACTAGCTCTGGATTCATTGTAATGCTTTAATATGTTTATGCATTTTTTGCTATGAATTATGTATTTATTTTATAGTTTAGGACCCGAAAGTCAATTTTGTTTCCCTTATTTTAAAGTTCTTGGGGGTATGAACTTTGCTCCAAGTAACATACTGATTTTTGCTGGGGAACTACAAGGATCATAATAAGATGCATTAATAAAGTCAACATTATTAAGAGAACATAAAATATTACATTTGAATTAACATAACTAAATTATCAAGGAGATACTGATATAGATAGAGAGAGATATCTCTCCAACTGCACACTAGAAGAAACTCCTAAGTGACAATTAATTGTGTTATTGTATTGTAATTCTACTGATATCTTAATAGATACAGTTGTTTTGTTTTCTTCTCAGACATGGCTGTTTCTCCGTCTGAGAACTTAAACATTCTTAAACTTGAAGAACAGCTCTTTGGTACACAGAAAAGTTTTGTTCCTTTCAGCAAATGGTCTCCTGGCTAGCCATATTCAGAAGCTCCAGGCTCAGAAGTTTCCTCTCTTAACTGTTGTTTGATAGTATCTCTTCTGCGGAATACTCTCTTTTCTCCATGTGTCCTTTACTCTGCCTGACACCAATCCCATCTCTTCTGCAAAAAAAGAAGAAATCTCTTTCTCCATCCTATCTTAGATATTCAAAATGCTAATAAATGCATCAAACAGGATTTTAAAATATGTGTATGAATGTACTACTGTCAATATTTCTAAGCATATACATACACAGAGAAAGAAAGAGCAAAGCTTTATGAGTCAATTTCTCTAGGTTTGGGATTATGGGCTATATTTGATGTCTTCTATTTTTTCCTTCATTTTTTAGACTGTATGACTTTTATCCTAAGTCACATTTTTTAGATCATGAACATACACTTTTAATGCTCTCTCTGATATAATGAAGTGGAGATGAAACATGGGGGGTTTGGGGGGTAGGAAAAGAATAAATGAAACAAGATGGGATGGGGAGGGAGACAAACCATAAGTGACTCTTAATCTCACAAAACAAACTGAGGGTTGCTGGGGGGAGGGGGGAGGGGAAGGGGGGTGGGGCTATGGACATTGGGGAGGGTATGTGCTATGGTGAGTGCTGTGAAGTGTGTAAACCTGGAGATTCACAGACCTGTACCCCTGGGGATATGGGGATAAAAATACATTATATGTTTATAAAAAAATAAAAATAAATTTAAAAAATCACAACAAAGAGGTGTTTAGTAATTCTTTTACAGTACATGAATATATGAATGTGCATATATATGTATGCTTCTTTAAGGAGGGAGAGAAAGAGGAAGAGAGGGGGAGAAAGAAGGAGAGTAAGGAGAAGGAGGGAGGGAACTAGTGAGGAGGGGGGGGGGAGGGAGAGAAAGAGAGAGAGAGAGCAAGCACCTCTCTCCATTAGTTCAGATCAATCTATTTCATCTCTTAAAGGCAGCAACTTTCATGGAGTGCTAAAGAAAGGATTTGAGGAAGAAAGACAGGGACATGTCCTCCTCTTGAGGAATATTAGGAACCAAAGATATTTAAAAGCTAAAGAACTTCACACTCCAGCGTGTTCTCTCCTCTTAGGCTGTCAGTCTTTTTTTCCCTGTGGATGCTCAATACATTTTCCCAATATAAAAAAGAATACTAACTAATTTACATTTATAATATGAGACATATCTCTAGTATCATTAGCATTTTATAAGACTGAATTTCTTTTCAATATATGCTTTTAAGAGATTTTCTCCATTCTTAAGGATGATTATATCACGCCCCAGGGTTAAGTTGTATTTTGTTTACTTCTCAAAAATACATGCTTAGTTTTACAATGGAAATCAGAAAACTAAGATTTACTGCTCATAATTCAAAGCATAATAAGTCTATCTTCAACATATATATGTATAGGTGTACATTACTTAATTTCTGTATATGGAGACATAGCTATATCTAACTTTTTTTTAACTTTTAAAATAGGTAATGCCAGTATTCTCAAAAATACACTTGTTGTATTTGCCAATTAAAATGTAGGGATGCACAGTCTGACAGAAAGCCACACTACACAGAACTAGACCTGCCTTGGAAAAATCAAGAATTACACAACACATAACCTATGAGTGGAATGTCTGGGGATGACTTTTCCTCACATAGCCGTAGTCCTTCAGTGAGATCATTCGAAATGGGAGAACAGAATGTAAGTAAAAATTTGATAATACAGCTTTTGTTTTTTACCACAGTGGTTATCACAACTAAAGCTCTACAGGTTATCTGATGTTTTCTCTTTGAACTGTCTGACCAACAATTTTGCTACATTGCATCTTGTTTGAAGAAAGGTAAGATGCAAGATATAATACCACATGGCCACCTGATGAACATCCTATTGCAATGTACAAACTCAGCCCAAAAATCTGACCAGGACTGATCACCCATGTTAAATATGAGGGTGACAAAATGAATGTCTCCAAAGTGTATACTCTGATTTTAGAATCTTTAAGTTCAAATTCTTGCTCTATCCATTACTAGCCATGTAACCATGGTGACCTTATTCAGGCAGTCTTTGCCTCAGTTTATTTTCTAGAAGATGGAAATGGTAACACCAACTTCATATGGTCAGTGTAAGGGTGAGATGGCATAATCTGTTCAAAATGCAGGACATGGGGCCCGGAAAAAAAACTCTCCAAACATGTTTATTGTTATTTTGTGGTGTTGATGATATAAGATTCTGTATTTGGCAGCCGATCTGATATTGAATAGAGGGGAGATACTGTTAAGAAGTGAATATTTAGGAGTTTAAAAATCCAAATAATCTCATCAGCCAATCCTGTGGTAAATTAAAACCTGGTTTACATGTTACCATTTTCCTCAAAACTTGAATTTGCAAAATTTGAATGTGAACCAACCAAATCACTGAATATTAGAAAAATATCTTAAGGAATGGAATAGGAAGGACTTTAGGTGCCTTGATTTACATGTAAAGCCAAAAGGCTTGTCCCAGTGACAGTGCCTTCAAAGCCTGACCTCATGTACCCTGAATATTAAACATTATGTTGCGATATGCATTTAGCTTAAATATGAACATCCCCCCTTGTTTCCAAGCATATTCATTTCAGTGGTATTATGTGCTGGTGTGTTGCACTAATTTGTGGCCAGAATTCATAAGGCACTGAAGCATATTTCCTGTTGCCATTAAGATTTGACAGTCTTATCTTGTGCAGAACTCAGAATTCAGCACTTAAGCTTTTCTATTTGCCTTTTATGAAGATTCACTGCCACCCTTAAAGTCGGGTTTGCCTGGTGAGTTGTGTGTAGCACGACTGTGTCGGTGTGTTTCCTCTCCTCCAGGCCCCTCCCAATCAACTGAGCCCCACAGTGAAATTCCTACCGAGGCGTAGAGATGTTCATCTGAATTGAAGTTTGATGTTCACCCATCACTTGCCTGTAGGCAGTGACAGTCTCAGACTTTCATCTGCCAGTTCATCCTCCCTCCTAGCAGACACAAGCAGATTAACATATCCCCAAGAGGCTGATGCCTTTAGTTGCCAAAGCCACTCGATACTTATTACCTGACAGTGTTCTATAGTGAGACTTATTTATTTATTTTCCAATGCTACCTGCTAGGATATCTTCATGAGATACATGTGTCATTTTCTAGGGGGGCCCCCGGGGGACAACAGCTCAGGGTTTCTCAGGTTGCCTGAAGCTGTCAAGACTTACCAAGTGTAATTTGGTGGTAGCCCTTATCACTCTTTAGACTCCAAGTTCAGACCCAGTGTACTGTGTAAAAAGTAATGTGAACTATAGGGAGTAATATGGCAGTAGTTGGGGACAGTCATTGGGGAGCTCTAACAACGTGAAAATTTTGGTCCTGAATGATATAAGGTGGCTGTCTACACAGACTTAAATCTCAGGATAATTGTCCTTCTTCATTTCTTTGTGACAGAGTCTTGGCCTCAGCAGCTGAGCGTGTCACTCTAGCAACTTCTGCCACTTTGTTGTGGTGATTGTGAATTGATGCTTGACACTGATAAGGTCTAATTTCCCAGTGGACTTTGGGAAGGGTCTGACAGTGGTGTGGATCACTGTTCTTGCATACAGCAGCTATTTATATCATTTTTCTTTCTGTTCAAGGACACTACAGGCAACAGTTTTCTGTGTGCATATGTATGTGTGTGTGTGTGAGAGAAAGAGAGAGAGAGAGAAAATGTGAGTATGTGTTTTTGTTAATCTCTTATTTCATACCAGAAATGCCTATGCTAATATTGGGCAACACTGAGGCAGGATGGGCCAACAAATCTAGACTGAAGAAGAGAAATGGACCGGCAAGTGAAAATCAGGCCGGTAGCTGCAGAACACCCTGGGTTTACAAAGCATTCTCCTTTGCGTATCACACCCCTTCGAGGTATATAAGAAATGGGGTATTGCGATCTGTCCTGTATTTCAGAGGAAGAAAGAGAAGATGAGAGAGATCTGGTCACATAGTGGAGTTGTCGATGGAAGGTGGAGACAAAAATCAACTTTTTCTGATTCCGACATTCCTGGACAAACCATGTATCCCTCGGAGATCTTATAGTGCACTGGGAGAATTAAAGAGGTATGGAAATAAAAATATAGGCATTATCAGTACAAGAATAGAACTATGTAGAAGGTTTAGTGTCAGAAAGAGAAAAAAGAGAAAGGGAATAATTCACTCGGAGGTGGGGCAGTTGTCAAGGAAAATTCAAATAACCAAACACTCGCTTCGGAGTTTCCTAGATCTAAAAGGAATGTAGGCATTTGACAAGCTTCATAAAACTATACTCCAACATAAAAAACTGCTTTGGTTAAAAACCAATGGGGAAGATGTATTTAATATTATTGTAATAAACTTTGTGAGAGTTTTCCTAACATGATTGAATGTAATTGTTGCAATGGATTGTGAGGCATTATGATGGATTCTAACAAAAATGAGAATTTGCACATCCATTATGACTTTCAAGTATGATGAATTTTTAAACTACATAGAAATGGGGCAGTCAATTGAAAGAAGATTGTCATTACAGATATTCATGGCTTAGGAGTTTGATATAGGCAATGAAGAAGCAGGTTGCAGCAGGCCGGTGTGTAAGCTGAGCCGGTGGACGTACCCTTACTTCTCTGTGGAAGCATCTACCTCTCCAGAGAAAAACACAGAAGGTCCATAGGTTTTAATATCAAGGTGGTAGAAAAGCAATATTTTAATGGCCTAATGGGTCTAAGGAATCTGTAGCAGAGAGGAGAGCAGTCTGCTTTGGGTAGCATAGTTAACACATTGATCTTCAAAAACACCTGAAGATCTCTACGGGTGGTGGAGAAGTCTAGTCCTGGTGCCTATTACTGGGTTGCATCTGGTTATACCATCAGGATTCTACTAATTTCCAAAATGTCTGTTTATATCAGTAGAAGCTCATTTTAGCAGGTGGAGCAACCACCAGCCAGAGGTTGTGAAAATGCAGGAGAGCGGTAGGACTGTAGAATTACTGATGGAGTATCTAAGAATCAAAGTGAGACCCTGGGTTCACAATCATCACTACAATCAATGAAATTTACATTAGTAGCTCCAAAATGGAGACTTTACTGAAGGAGTTTGCAAAATACCTGAAAGCCAACCAAGCACAAAACAGGCACTTATTACTCATGGGGCTAAATATCTCAGATGTATATGATTCCTTCAGTTTCAGTGGTGTTCCCTCAAACCAAATTCATTATCCTCTCTTTCAAATACAAACTAAATTCAAGTCGGTCACCCAGTCTCAAATACTCAAAACCATTCAAGCTTGTTTCTCCCACCTTTTGAGAGCCTCACAACCAATTCTATCTACATAATAGTCTTACAATTCCTACATCTGTTCCACGTTAGTAGTCAACACACTTCTTCACCTCCCCAGCACTCTTCATTTGTGAGACTGCAGTGATCTCCTCACTGAACTCCATGCCTCATTGCTTCTGCTGTCATCACCCTTGACACGAGCCAATATACACTCAACCTGCCTAACATGAAAACTCTAAAAGCTTATTTCTGTGCTTAAATAGCAAAAACAAAATATTGGAACACCAACCAAACTACAGCAATGACTAAAAAACAAATATTATCTACTGATGGCTGAATATAATTTTATTTCTTATGCTAAAGTCCAGAAACCTCCAAACACAAGCCCAAATATCCTTCTAGTTTCATTTTTCACTAGTTTTTCATATTCCTTAGACAAAAAACAGAGCAAAGAGCTTCTCTGACTTTGACTTGCCCTCATTCTTACATTGTTTTCTCACTCTAGAATGTCTTACCCCTACCCTTCACATGGACATACAACACAGTAATTAATGCTCAAATCAAAGGCTACTTATTAAAAGTGGCACAGGGAAGTAAAAGAGTTTTTTAGATGGAATATATTTTAATGATGAAGACTTCGAGTCCTAACTCTGCTACTTCCTAGTGGTGTGACCATGCGATTTATCCTACCCATCCACAAAATGGAGATAGGAAAAGTATCTCAGAGGATTGTGGTAAGGACTAAGCTAGCTAGTAGACATAAATTGCTTAGAACAATGCACACAGTAAGCACAATAAGCACTATGTTAGCATAACTATTATTGTGCAACTGGAGCGCTTCCAAAATTTCCTTTGGGATATCTTATGGACAACTATTTATTCCTTTTCCCACACTATGCTCTCCCTCACATTATGCAAGGCATGGCACTAGGACTAAAAAATGAGGTATAAAAACATTGCTATTGTCATGATTTTTAAAATTCTATCTTTTGAAAGTGGCCCGTGAACTCTAGTTCTCCCAGCTCATTTTCAGATTTTGGAATGTGAGTAAATGAAAGGATCTGACTTATTCTATTTCGTTCATTCATTCATTCAATTATTTACTAAATGTGTACTGCATACTGTATTAGTTGCCTATTGCTACTGTAGCATATTGCCACAAACCTGGTTGCTTAAAACAATAGAAATTTATAATCTACTTCTGGAGGTCAGAAATCTGAAATGGGTCTCACAGGGCTAAAATAAAGGGGAAATCGGAGGGGGAGACAAACCATGAGAGACTGTGAACACTGAGAAACAAACTGAGGATTTTGGAGGGGGGTTGCGGGTTGGGTGAGCCTGGTGGTAGGTATTATGGAGGGCACATATTTCATGAAGCACTCATTGTGGTGCATAAACACACTTGGAACACTGAAAAATCTTGGAACACTGAAAAAAAAAATTAAGGAGTCAGCAAGGGCTGCATTACTTTTTGGAGGCTCTAGGGAGAAATCCATTATTGTGGCTTTTCCAGCTACTAGAGGCTGCCCACTTCCTTGGTTCAGGGGAAGCTAGAGAGAGCAATGGCCATCACATTAGGCTGGCACTGACTCTTCTGCCTTCTCTTCTGTAATCAAAGAGCCCTTTTGATTATATTGGACCCCTCCAAATATCCAGTGTACTCTCCTATTTTTTTTAAAGATTTTTATTTATTTGACAGAGATCACAAGTAGGCAGAGAGGCAGGCAGAGAGAGAGGAAGGGAAGCAGACTTCCTGCTGAGCAGAGAGCCCGATGCAGGGCTCGATTCCAGGACCCTGAGATCATGACCTGAGCTGAAGGCAGAGGCTTTAACCCACTGAGCCACCCAGGCGCCCTTGTACTCTCCTATTTTAAGGTCAGCTGATGAGCAACCTTCATTTCATGTGCAACCTTAATGCTCCTTTTCCATGTAACTTAACATTTTCAGAGGTTACAGAGGTCAAGATGTGGACACCTCTGGGTAGCCATTATTTCGCCTGCCATACATAATGACCAGAAACGCTCCTTTTTTAATGAGTGAAAAGCTGGAAGAGAAAGACAAGACCATTGTAGAGCTGTGTTCTAAATTAGAAAAAAGGGGAAGAATCAGGGAAATTGTCACCATTTACAGGATATTTCCTTTCTCTTAATGAGTATATTCTTCAGTTCCTTTCTTGTGCTGAATGACTTTATAGACCTTTATTCCACACCTGAGATTATGCACACTCACCGAGTAAATAAAATGTTACAGAGCATCTCATACATGCTCATCTTATCCTCGATGTTGGCTTAAATAAAAAAGAAGATAATAAATATCATGACATGAGGGAAGAAAGAACAACATCTGAATCAGAGATGTATATAAAGCCTAAATGTTAAAGGACTAAAATTGGTATTAATCAAAAGTCACAATACACAGAGAAAATATTTTATCCTCTGATTTTCTTCTTTTCAAAATATGGGTTAAAAGAAGATAAAAAGAACTTGTAGGGGATTTTGTGTCAAAATATTATATTCCTGCCCTTTTTCCTTCCCAGATCTGACTGAATGCTTCAGTTTCCACAGCATACCTTATTAAAAATTTCTTTGGAATAAGCACAATGTATTCAGAATCCTTCGGACGCATTTGCTGCCTATGAAATGAGGATGCAAGTATTTGTATCTTTGCTTTTTGATACATGAGGATGGATGGCAAAAATCACTTGTAAAATACTTTAGATGTCTTAGAAAAAGAGCCTATCGAAATGGAAATTATTATCATCGGAAGAGTCATAACAGTCTTCCAACTGTCATTGTTATAGTGGAAAATGGTGATTCATTCTACTTTCCTTCTCCTTTGTCCCAGTGGATGGAAATCAGCTTATTAGTTTCTCAGTGTAGCTGACAGTCTCTCCTTTATAAAACCCATTCCTAATTCATATTTTCACTGAAATTTTAATCCAACGAATTATATTTTCTTCCCTGTGTTGCCAATCCAAATCATTCTTTGGTGACTGTGCTCTCTGCCTTCTACTTCTCCTTGGGGAAGTAGAGTAACTCTGAGAAAAGACAGAGCATAATGTCCCCCTCTGGACATTCAGACATTCCAGTCTTGTGCCTTTAGATACAGAAATCTAAATCTAGAAGTGGACAGCCCTTATGTTCCCAAAGAACAGCCTGATCTAGAAATGTATAGACCTTATGTTCCCAAAGAATAGCCATTCACATCAGGGTTAGGCAGAGAGGAAGATGGTCTTTCTGTTTGGGTTATGTCCATCTCCAAGTTACTAATCCCTCATTTGCATCAATTCCAAATGTTAGTGTCATCGCTGTGGAAATAAGGAAGTATTAACCTCCTCGTTAAAATCAGAAATTGACACTAAGGGAAGTCATACATCCTGATGCTGGCATAGTGCCTTCAGGGAGAGAAACAATTACACAGCATGATGGCTAGCTGTGGCCTCAAAGAGTCTCATACAGGTCAGTGTAATGTGGGATAACATCCAAAATTCTCTGTGCTTTCAGATGATACAGAAGTAGCTGAGAGCAGGCTAACAGACCTGAAAAAGACAGAGAAAGACATATGTGGGCCTGGTGCCTGGGAAGCAGGGAGAGACATAGACATTGCAATGTGGAAGCAGTCAAAGTAGAGGCAGATGATCAATGGGGATTCTTCATCAGTAAAATGGGGAATTACAGTATCCACCTCACTGTGTTAGAGTGAAAACAAAAATACACATAATGTATAATAGCAACTGAAACATAATAGATTTCAGTAAACAGTTAGTATTATGATTTTTATTCTGCTCATCATTATTGCTATTGTTATTCTTATAGCACAGAAGAAGCCAGTTTGGAGAAGTTTATAATTCATTAATAACTCGAATCTAACCTAGTGCCTTGCAACTTATCTCATTCCAGAAGAGAAGGGAGTAAGAAAGGGGAAAGAAAGAAACTACATAATTCATAGATTCTATCTCAAAAAGATGGCTATTAGACAAAATGACTACTGACTTTACCCTGAATTGACAAGATTAGGTTTTTTGTCATTGGCACAAATATAGGCTTGAAAGGTTACCTCTACAGGTTGTTAAATCTGTGAAATTCATACTTTTCTACACCTGCGTAGTATTACTTTTGCCAAGGTAGACCTTACTGAAAATTTACTGCTGCCTATTATTGATAATATTATTTAGTGCCCAAAATTTAGACTTAAATTCCTTGGGGAGCTGATCCTCACTGGATTTCCAACCCCTGGCATACCTGCAGGTCGAAAAAAAGAAAAAAAATGAGGGAGAAATGGAGAAAGAATGGTGAAAGACATAGGGGGAAAAACAAACAACTGTAAGCTAACAATATGTGCAGACACTGTATTACCTTACTCATGAGCTATACACTATTACAGATACTGGAAATATTAAATATTTAAATACAGTATATGGTAGTTAATTCCACTTTCCACTGGGAAATTAAAGTAAATTTCTCAAGTTCTCATAGCTAATAAGGAATAGGACCAGGACTTTATTCCTAGGCTCTCTGAAGTCTAAGTTCACATTATGAAACATGATTTTATACTAAATGCGGCATTCTCAACCAATTCCATCAATAGTTGATGTAACCTCCCTCTTTTCTCATTTCAGAGTAAATGAGAAAGAACTCTAGAATCATATTTCTGTAGGTGTTCTTATGACCTGATCAGGACTTTGAATAAGTTATCCTAAGTTTCTGTTTCCTCATTATCTGTGGTATCCTTATTAACTGTATAGAAAACTTCATCTCATTTAGTCAAATCCATCATTATTTCCTAATCATGGTTTATTGTTTCACGTTTTTGTTTTGTTTTTAAGATTTATTCATTTGGGGGAGAGAGAAAGAGAGACAGAGAATACGCATGCCCAAGGGAGGGGCAGAAGGAAAGGGAAAAGCAGACTCCCCTCAGAGCAGGGAGCCTGACACAGTGCTCCCTGATCCTAGAACCCTGAGATCTACCTGAGTGAAAGGCAGATGCTTAACCAACTGAGCCACCCAGGCATCCCTGCTGTTTAACGTTTTATATAAAAAATCTGTGTGTCTGAGGGTTGGTTTTTTGTTGTTGTTGTTTTGGGTTTTTTGTTTGTTTGTTTTTCTAGAATTCTAGAACCCACTCCGTGTCTGGCCATAACTGCCCAAGAATGAACATCCTCACCGACAGTTTTCAACCAATGACTTGGTACTTGGTCTTTAAATAACCTAGCTAGCTTGCTTTTGGATGGGATAATTCTGAAGCATGTTTCCCTGAGGTTCCTTGTAGAAGTATATTCTTATACCCTCCTGGGCTTACTAGCTTCTCTTCCCTGCCTTATTTCCCACTCTGGCACCTCCCAGATGAACCCTGCGCACTTGAATCCTTGTCTCAGCGTTCACTTCTGGGGAAATCTAACCTAAGACAAAGATTAACTATCTTACTTCTGTTCATTCAAGTCCAGCATAACCTTTAGAGCTGAAATCAAAACATTTTTCCCCATTAAGGAAAATTAATCTAAGTCTACCTTCATCTAAATCACTTTGGTGTTTCCCTTGATTATCTAAAGTACAGCTTGCTATTATTGCATAATTTATTATGTCATGATAATAATAGTGATCTTAATTGTACAATGTTATATGCTTTGTCAGAGTGCTTTGAGCTACAGAATCTATTAATCCATATCTTTTGTTTTATTTTTTTTTCCATGTATACAGGCTATAGGTTCTATTTACCCAGTGGTATTTTAAGATCCCTGATGAAAAGCACTTATAGAGAGAATTCTGATATACACATTTAATGAATGAACATTGAACACATGATAGATTATACTGAGTTGAACTGAACTGTATTACATGCACACAAGTAATTAAAGAATATAACTTTAGAATAAAATTCTGATAAGAAAATCACATACTATAACTCTTTACACTGTAAAGCATATTCTGTCCCCAAATACCATGTTTCCATTTGCCAGAATTTATTATATTCCTAATTTTTGCACATATTTTCACAGACAGAAAAAAATAGCAATATCAAGAATAAAGGGTGGTTCTCAATATGTAGTTTTGCTTTGGGAGACAAAATAGTTACTTACCTCTTCGGCTCCTTTGATGTTCAGTACTCTGTTTCCTTTCTGCACAAAAGTTCTACTTCCCTCACCCCAAAATGCAAATTTCACCCTTTCAGCCATCCAAATAGCTAACTGTACTGTGTGGTGGCAAGAACGGAATTTGACAATCCAGGCCGTAATGGCCAATAAGATGGGAGTGAGAGGTTAAGATATGGAAGGAATGAGATCTGGCAAAGAACTGAGTTGTTAGATGGTCAAAATGAGAAAGAACACCTGATATATTTTACACGTGTCACTACTTTTTGTCAACAGATATGAAACCAAAAATGAATATCTGTATCTCACTAGGAGACATGCGTTTGGAGTTAGTTGTGGGAGAATTTGTGAACGGAGGTAGGAACCTAAAAGATACACCATATGAGATTGTCTTAGCAAGTACAGATGAAACATTTTAACTAAAAATATCTCTTTTATAAAGAAAGAAGAAAAATGGGATACAATTAATGAAATAAATTATTTTTTCAGGTAGAAATGTTAAAATCATTAAGTCTGGATAAGAACTACATCTCTGCATCTCTGCAAATTGATCTTTTCTCATCAAGTAGATCTGATGCTCAATGTTGCGGCATTGTGAATCATGTGTAAGGACAGTATTGATACTACTAAAATACCATTCAGCATGGGGTAATAAAGCAATGTGTTGGATATTAAAAACCTAGAAGCAAGAGACTCTGAATCCAATTTCCAATAACCAGTCCCCTGAGACATCCAATTCTGCTGTTGAGCCAGTTTAAAAAAAAAAAAAAAGTGAAGAATGTCAACAGCAGTAATATTGAGATGCATTAACTGTAAAATTGTGCTGGTGCACATAATGACAGTCATAGGACTAATAACACTTTGCAATTAAATAGCACTTATCTTCCTAGGAGTTCAAAGTGCTTCCCAATACAATATTGAACAACCTTGTGATGCAAAGAGGGAAAAAGCTTCCACAAAACTCATGAAGAAAAAAGCATTTATACTTACACTAGGATATGGCTTCTCATCAAAAATTACAGGAAGTGCCACAATGACTGGACTCATGGCCCAGCTAGAAAGAATTTCCTCCGACAGAGAGAGTAGGGGGCACCATGAATGAAGTGTGGCTGTCCATTGTTATCTTAGCTCCCACCTATTGCTGGTTCTGCACTAACTGCCCAAATAATGAAGTCTGCTTTTCTAACTGCTTTTGTTTCCTAATCTTTATAAACTGAAGAACAGTATACCCTGAATATGTGTGAAGGTAACAGGATTCACTTGAAGAGTCCAGTTTTTGTTCTGAGCTGGATTATCATTACTTTTTTAAGACATTTATGTAGATGGGTATATGTTATTTACAAGGCTTTCAATTTTACAAAATCATCATTGTCACTTAACTAGCTCTATTGCCCAACACTATGAATCGCTGCCTTGTCAACCTCACTAGGGTGTTTTATCAAATATCATTGATAACTGAAAGCACTTTGAAAAGTACAGAATATTAGATAAATGAGCTGTTATTCACCTAATTTCCCCCTCATCACCCACTATGGGTCTATCATCCATGGATTTATTACACAGATGTTATAATAAACTCAGTATTGGTTGCACTAGAAAAGGAAACACATGTTCAACATGAGTGCTCTACATGCACTGCCCCCTCCTTGAAATCCTCTGTTTGAGTATAAATCATTTGTGGAAAACTCTATTCTCTCCTATGGTGCCTGCATTTTTCTAAATTCACAATTTACTCATAGAAATAAGAGGGTGGAAGATAATTTGCCTCACTGGTCTCAAAATGGGTGCTTCCAATTTAAATCTTGAATCAACAATTCTGGTTTCGACTCTGGCTTTATTGCTATCTACCTGTGGGGTATTGGCAAGTCACTAAACCCTTCTGCTAACTTGGTGACCTCTTCCAGAAAATAGAAGTTATAATCCTATAAAAGGTTGTCGTGATCATCAAATAAATAAAGGATGAACATAGTTTACTGAATATAAATTATTATAGACAAGCAGATGATTGTTCTTTTGATTTTCAGATGGCTGGCTAACCAACACTTGTGAAAAGTCACTGTGTTGAAACCAAACAGCTGATTTAATTAAATCTAAGTCTAATACAAACATAGCTAGAGGGAAGTGGAAAAATTCAAAAGCAATCCTAGGAAACATTTTCAAATAGCACATAGTATCTTAAACTATCCTGGCTATGTGTATGGATCTAGATAAAGTAAATATGTTCCAAATGTACAGCGTATGTATGAGAAGATTTGTAAAAGGGTTTTGTAACTCCTAAGAGATGGTCTCCATCATTCATTATTTTTATGTTTATAAACCAGCATAGACCATTGACTAATAGTCCATATGGATGTTCTCACCTGAAAAATGATGATCCATAGGAAAATTTATCCATAAAGCTAATTTCACTGACACTGTTCAACTACTGAGTTCTAGGAGTTTGAGTATTTGAGGCTCCTTTTTTGTTTGCGTGCATACAAACAGAGCCCTCTAAGCTCATTGGCGAGTTATTTGATATTCTCTTCCCTTCAATGCATCCTTCAGAAACATTGTTCCTGGAGAGAATTCTCTGTGAGAGAGAATATCTCTGTCATTTCTTTTCCTCTGGGTGTTCTGGATGTGGAGGGTTAAAAAAAATGATTATAAAGCTAACTTGAAACAACTCAACAAGGTAACTTTGGGCTGCTTTGGTTTAGTGGAGACTTTAAAAGCTTTGAAAATGCTCTTAAAGTTATATGGATTTTTTTCCCTTTTTATAGTCAGTCAAAAATTATATTTTAAAACTCTAAGGTTCAAGGGGAAAAGCAATTATCAAAATGCAATAAACTTCTAAGTAAAGTACAAATTGCTTCCGTGGCCTTAACTATTAAAATAGAGAGCTTCTGGTAATGTGTTTCATGAGTCAATCAGCAGGATTCTTCCCCCACATTCTGACACCCAGGGGAGGGGGAGAGGTCAACACAGAACTTTAAGAAGATGCTCATGAAGAGCCAGACTTGAGCAAATGGTGAGAAGTTAACATTTGGCTTTCCCACCCCCACCCCCACCCACCCCACCCCACCCCCCCACCCCCCCGGTCCTTTTTTTTTTGACAGCTTTTTCTCTTAGTTACTTCCTTCCTGACACCAAGCCTCCTTCACACTCTCAGAGATCAGGGAGTAAGTAGGAGAAGCAGCTATCTTCATGGTGTGAGATGAGAATCCTGGCACCTTACACACTGTAGAAATGTAATAAGTATCTGTTGGTTGATCGCTTCTCTTAAGTTATTTATATTCTGTTCCACACTACAAAGCATTTAGGGCCCTAGAGGCATAGAATTGGGGATTTAGAAAGGATTTGGGCTGACATCTAATCCAACTTCAGACAACAAAAGGAGTCCTTTCTGCAATATCCCAGGCTGACTGTCATCCATCTTCCCTTTGAACCCTTTCAGAAATGCAGAAATCACTTCTGAGGCAACCTATTCCATTATTAGTCTTGTGCTTTAAAAAAAAATTAGTAGAATCTTCATCTTTTAAAATTCTACCCATGTTTATAGATCTGCCTTCTGGTGCAAAACTGACCAAAGATTTCTATTTCCAAATATTTGTATGAGTTGAGGTAGAATGAAAAAGGATGGATCTTCAGAATCTTGCAGTACTGAGTTGGGTCTAGACTCCACCACCTACTACTAAGGGCATGTAGTATAGACAAATTTCTTATTCCTCACTTTAATTTGTTGTTGGTTTACTGATTTTGATACGTAAGACTGGTGACAAAATACCTAGCTCATGGGTTCACAGTTTATTAAGAAGTTTACATATGATAAACTCTGCAAAATGCCTCAAAAATAGCATTCTCTTCCTTTTTCAAGTACTCTAGTCTGGCCCTTAAAATAGTTCAATTATCACAGGAGTTTTAGTAGATATTTTTGTATTATACTTTCCCAGGTCAAAGCATCAATCTGTCTTACTGGCCTATAATGCCACCTCTAGAGGTTCATATAAATATCTGCCATAAATATTTGCTCATTTATTAATTTTCTAGTATGAAAATGCCCTTGGAGAAGTAACACAAACCACCATCAACAGTGAAAAATAGATGAGTTGAAAGCAACAGGAAATCAAGTAAAAAAACAAAAAAGCAAATACAGACTATGTTATAGATGTTTGTCCTGAGAATGGTGAGAAAGAAAAGAGGTCTATAGGTGATGATGAATAGGAGTTTATAGGGGGGTATGAATGGGCATCAAAGATAATTTTCATTTCCTTCAATTTTGCAAAGACATTATACTAAATTATCAATCCCTATTAATATCCCAAGTTCTTAGAGTTCATTTCCTTAGGCTCAAGTCTTGAATACGTACATATTAAATACGAGCATCCACACATATAAGTAGTTAATGTACCTATTTAGTAATATGTAAATTACTAAAACTGGATAATAACCATCCTCTTCTTAAATATCCTTTACCTGCCATTTGGATCACCATTCTCCTCTCAGCTTTTCAGAAAAATTCCTCTTTCCTAGATGTTTCTTGCTGTCCACCTCCATTCCTCCACCCCTGGATTCTCCTCTCATCTCATGCCCCTCTTCTCAGTTTAGTGGAGTCCCTCTTCTTTGGCTCATGACTGCTACTTTTGCCAGTCAGCCCCTCTTCCTTGATCATGCAAAACAGTTTAGCTCTGTGCTTTCGAATAAATTGCCAAACCCTTTTTTAAAATCCAAAGGTTTTTTTAACACAAGAGGTAAAATAAAGGGGTCAGTCTACTCTAAACCTCACTCCTCAGGCACACTCACTCACACGCTGGAAAAAGACTTTGACATTTCACTTTCACCTTTCTCTGTCCCCTATGAAAGGAACTTGTCACTTGGCCCAACCCAAAAACATGAGGCCAGGATATGCAATTCTATTCTGTGCCTGCAAGGAAAACAGTACCAATGAGTACTACGTTTAGCAGAGGTTATAAAACTGAGTGATGATTCATATTCACACTTCACTCTGTGGGCTCTAACATCCTACTCTAACTTGCTGTAATCAGTGTGGGTAAGTGCTAGAGTGGAGATGCCTACCCTGATGATGCATAAGAATCATCTGGGTAGTTTTTCAAAACTGCAATGCCCAGGTCATCTCCCACTTGAGTATTATTCCGTAGGGAAAAGTAAAGGTTTTTGAAAAGCCATCTGGATCTATAGCTAGCTTTGGGAAACACTCATTTAGTCAGGCTGTACCATTTGTTTTCTCACTTGTAAAAATGAGATCAGTGTTACGGAAGCTAGCATGATCAAACCGGAGATCCGCATAAAAAATAGTTTACTGGATCCTTTTGCCATAAAATCAGCTTCAGTATGTCCTGAGGCCTTGGTACTCGAAGTCTGCAGATGAACCAGCAGCTTCACCTGAACATTAAAGATGAGAAATAACATCCAGCTCAGAAGGGCTCAGGAAAATATTTTGAAAAAGCACACCAGGGAATTCTTATAATCAGAGGTTTGGGACCTCAACTAAATAAGTGATTATATAATTTAGGAATAATAAATAAATTAATAAATAATCAGCTGTTTTTTTTCTTTTATTAAATTCAAACTACTTAAAGATGGGAACTGTATCTAGTATTTCTTCTCATCCTTAATTGCAAAAAAAAAAATGTACTATGAATAAATCTTATTGATGTGAATGGAGAGAGGGATGATGGGAGGAGGATAGGATTTTGTCTGCATAGAATTTTTAATATAAATAATATTTATGAGGCAAATATGTGAAGAGAAGGGTAACTAATCTATCCCAGGAGATCGCAAAACTCACTTGGAAACAAAGTGTTTCCTGTTCCCTTTTTTTTTCTCCCCACAGTGCCATACAATGGGTTTATTTACAGTGAGTAGTAAATATTTGTTAAACTGATAATGATAAAAAGAAAGCCAGAGATAAGGAAAAGAATCTAGAATAAACAGAATTATGCTATAGGTATTTTGCTTATTGGGGGATATTTTCATTACTCTGGATAGTTGTTTTTCACAGATAAATCAAAATTCAGCCTCAAATTTTTGTCAGATAGTGAAGGAGATGTAAAAAACTAAACTTTTGTTTACATCAGAAGATTAAATAGGCACAGTGTTAGAATATTCAATAGAGGAACCATGATAGATAAACTGTCAAAGAGAACTTCAGAAACCACTCAATGATTTTTTAAAAAACCAAATATACAGCCTTATCTTCTGATGTGAAGACTCTTGCAACTTCACTTTTGAATATGTATGACTAAAACCTGACTGCTTTATCCTAGTCTTCACAGAAAAGGAAGCTCTTTTACAGATGGTTTGTAAACAAGCAGACTGAGAAAGAAAATGAAGTCAGGACTCCTTGGTGTATGTGTGTGGGGAAGAGAAGGTTGATGAATGATATTGAGTTAAAAGCAGCCTTTCTTTTACAGGAATATTTCCACAGTCCTGTGTAGTCCTAATGTGTAGAATTCAATGTCAAAAGTGTTACTTATCTTCAAGTAGCCAAATGAAAACAAAAAACTGAAATCTGAGCATTCAGAATATCCAGATACTTCAAACTGTTTGTGGGCAGGGTGGAAAAGCTAGAAGCTTTATTTCATTCTGGTTTGGATGTTTGACCTGTAGTAGACAGCCAAAGGACATCAGAGCTAACTACAGATGAAAGGGTTAAAAATATCCCAACATATGTTGATCCAGCATCATTATATTTGGGGCCAATTTTAACTTTCTGAAGTGAGCAATTTAAGGAGAAGTTTAAGTACAAAAATGATATTTTTCTCCTTCACAAAGTCTCTAAGCTGCAAAATTGAACATTTCTATGAAAATCGCATTTTTCAGCATAGTGATGCAGTTGTGAAGGACAGGGCAATTGAGTGCACTGCGAAAAGTTAATGTGTTCCACTGACATGGCACTCAAGAGGCCACACAGATCAAATGCTTTTACCCCCAGATTTAGTGCCTTCCTTCTATAGACATAGGGAAGTTTTCTACCAGGAAGTTTTAAGATGCACAAGTGACCACATATACCTTAATATGAGCTAGTGTGTATTTGGTAAGGAATGCCTTCACCCTCCCTCCACCTCTTACTCTAAACTAAAGACCACTGCAGAGAGAAGTTAGCAGCTCAGAAATCTTGGGCCATGTAGTAGAAGATTCTGACTATAGAATAAATGTCCAAAAAACTTTTTTGGAATCAGTTAGTTTGACCTAATGGAATCTTTCTGATCTCTCATTTAATGTTGACCTTTTTTTATACTTTCCTTACTGAATTTGATCCTTCTTTCATGTCCATTGAACCTTGGGACAACCATTTTAAGGCCCTGACTCAGGATAAAATGCTGACGCGTTCATCAAACATTTATTGTGTGACTACTGAGTACAAAGCAAAACATGAAGAAACAGGACAAAGAGTCTGCTTTTTAGGAGCTCCTTTTCTAATACCTAAAAGCATTTATTGTCTGTAACATAATATTTGCCCCTTAATCATGTGCTATATTTTCACGTTAATAGTTTAATGAAAGTGGATTCTGTTTTCCTAACTAAAGAATACATTTCATAAGGCCAAGTGAATTGTGTGGTGTTTTGGTTTTAATTTCCCATAAGGTCTAGCAATAAGGTGGGATTAAAAAAAGTTTTTGTATTCTGCTCAATTACAAAACCACATTTTTAGATACCTTTTTAAAAATTAAAAACATTTGGATTAAGAAAACTAGAGCCCCGTGTTTTAATAATGATGGAAGTTGTAATATGTAACAAATGCTAATTAAAGGTAGCTTATTTAGTCTTTGTTATACCAGAAATCCTTGGGTAAAATGCGGCTTTAGAAAAATGTGTGCAGATTATCACAGGTTAACTCTTCAGCATGGAGAGAAGAATATATGTAAAATACCACCTCAGGGATTTTAAAGTAAAAGGAGATGTTAAATTTTAATGGAAATTTAAATATTAGGATAAATGGGCAGACTTTTTAATGAAAACGATGCACAACTATATTTTTTTAAAAGAAAAATTCTGATAAGTATTGTTCAAGTGTAGCATGTCAAAAAAAAAAAATCATTTAAAGCTTGACCTTGATGGCACATTGTTTTATCTGGAGAGTGCAAAGGATTATAGAAAATTGGTCTGAGAGCCACACCTTAAAGCAACTTGCATTCCTGGCAGAAACTTCTGATCTCAGCTCAGAGAGATGGTGAATCAAGAAGCATTTACCCTTTGATAAACTGAACGTTTTTGTATGTACGACTGAAGAATGCTGGCTCTTCGATATCTCCAGCATCAAAAAAAAAAAAAAAAAAAAGTCAAAGATGACTAATTGTAGCCTAATATCCATTCTTTGCTTAATTTATACTAACAGCATGTAGACAGATACATGACCATCTAGCTAAAAATTACATTCTCCTGTCTTTTTTGTTGCCAATTATGGCCATGTGACCAAGTTCTGGCCAGTGAAATTAGGAAAACTGTTATGTATGAGTGCCAGCTCTTGCTCTGAAAACAAAACAAAAGAAAAAATTGTGTACTCTCCTGATTTCTTTCTCTTAGAGCTACACAAAAATGGTGAGAGCTGGAGAATTTCCATGTGTTAAGAACGACAGTACCATTGTCCACCTTGGACTTGTGGAATATAACTTGGTTGTTCCCCAACAGAAAATAAACTTCTATTTCAGATACTGTATTCCTGACCTCATTTCCTTTCTTCCTCACAAACCTTAACTACTATCTCAACTAATATCAACAGTTTGTTTTGTCAGTTGATGTAATACAACAAAGATTGTCAAGTGTGTTAATAGAGTACAATGTTGTTACTGAAGACTGAATCATAAATACATCTGTGAATGGCACACATGCATTGTACTAGATCACATACCAAGTGATGTCATATAATTTTATTTGGAAGAAAGTAGCTGGGACAAAATGAAGATCAGAGAAGAAAAATCAAAGGGTCTTGAAGAAGAGGCTAAGATTAAGCTAGTAAGATCCACGTCATTATCAAAAGCTGGGAGCTGCTTTGAGAGGTAATTTAGGCCTTAAAATGTTTGAGGAAAAGCATAGGAATTGTAGCTAGATAATACTGTTCACCATTTTTAGTCAAGTAGCTAACAACAGTGTCTCCTTCCCTTCTGTTGAGTCAGGAGTATACCAGGTGGTATACTCCTACCTACTGTGGTCATCTTAAAAATGGTGAAAATTTGAAAACATTATGCCTTTGAAATACCAGTTGAGGTGGAGGATTGGGTTAGAGGGGCAGCAGATGGGCAAGAAAAATGGACAGAAACCCAGCTGTGCCAGGTAACACCTCAGACCCCTGAAAGATTAGGCGTGTTTAGATTTTAAGAAGTAGGAGTCAATCTGTTTGTCACATCTATTGTCTAAACTTCTGTGAGAAGTCAAAAGGATGACTCTAATATTCTGTAGGAGAATGAACACTTGGCCGATTAAAGCAATAGGGGAAAAAAGGTTTCTTTCTTTGTGACTAACAATGTGGTAGTCCCACTTAGTTTCTCTTCAACAGATTAACCAATCATATATTTGCACATGAGACTGAATATCCACTACTATAAGCAGTGCATTATACATGACCCTGAACAAATGCATGACAAAGCAGACATTTTCTGTGTCACCTTGGAGGCAATATGAGGTAATGGCATCATCTCTGATTTGTCCATAATGAACCGCAGGTTTTTCTTACAGCCTTCTGAACTCTTCAGATTTTTTCACTAATATCTGTGGGCTCAGGGCCCATGAGCAGCTTTTGACACAACTCACATGCCAACTTATTTATAGCCATTGAACCAATGATTCCATTTAGAGTCTATATTTTCCCATTATATTCATAAAGATATTTTAGGTTCCCAAAAGGGGTGCTTTTCAATGAATTCAACCCCATGAAGAAAAAAATGTGTTTCCCACAAAATTTAAAATGTAGGTCACTGGGCAGCTATAATGAATTAACAACTACTTGCTTAAATATGATGTTATATATGTGCCTTCAGATTTTAAGTAGATAAGAAATTTATGTTTAGGACAGAAAAACTGAGCAACAGAGAAGTTGAGGGAAAATGTACATTTCTGACAATTACTTTCACCTGCTGAAGCCTCAGTCATTCTTCCAGATACTGCTCATGTCTCATCCTGAAGGCTTCCAGGCACACAATCTGCAACTTTTCTCCCTTCTGTGAATTTCTATAACATTTATGACTCCCAGTTACCGCTTACATGATTTTGGCACAGTATTATAGTTATTTCTATACTAGTTTGTCCTCTGCTACATTTAACTATTTTAATTACAGAATCCAGTATTCATTTTTTCTTAACATTTCACATGATTTTTTCAAATTCAATATAATAGAGACTGGTAATTGTCTCTCTATATCCACTATCCCCTTCTTCAATACTAATACAGGTGAAGATGGAACATGGTAATTCTACCTGCACCTATGCGTCTGAGCCTCTCTTCCAGTTAGGTTTGTTCATATGACCAAATTATAATCAATGGAATATGAGCAGATATGACAGAAGTGAACTTTCACTTCCTTTGATTTTTCTGATCCTGAACTTCCGATCTTCTCCCCCTGTGCTAGTGGGCTGATGAGTCCAGTTACTTTAGAGACTGAATATTAAAGACAACGGAATTCCCATCAGCTTAGTCCCCTCGAGTTGAGCCACTAACATCCTGAAATCCTCACCTTAGACTGTTATATGAAAGATAGATCAACTTCTCTGTTGTTTTCTTAATCACTAATTTTGGGGCATTTCTGTTAAAGCAGCTTCATCTACCACTCCACAACTAATGTGTAATAAATACTCATTTGAAAGGATGGATAGATGTTTTCATAGATGAATCCATGAATTAAAGTAGGTTGAGTCTAAAGAATTGTGGCTAAAGGATTGTGCCTAAAGAAACAAAAAAGAAATGTTATTAGACACTGATTCTCCAGAGGAGCTTGAGGGAGAGAACGAATGGACTCAGAACTAAATTAGAAAGACAAAACAGAGCTTCTTAAACAGAGAAAGAGACTACAGTTTGTGCTTGAAATGGCTAATCTGATAAAATAGAAGAAATTAATCCATAACTATTCAATTCTTCCAAATATTATCTCATATGTAAACCAAGCACCATGTCAAAGGATATATCCTGTAATTCTTAATACATTAAATTAAAGACATTTTTTTGGTACTAAAACTGGAAGACTAAAGTCTGATGTTGATAATTGCTTCATAATAATCTATATTGTTAAATAAATAATGGACCAGGACAAAGAATCCATGTTAGAGAAACGTAACACTTAGGGTGTTAGGATAATATACAAAAGGGCAAACTAATCTAATCTTAAGGCTGAGAAATTTTCCCTGAAGCTTTGTTTAAACTATGGATTAGAGGATAATTTAGGCACATAAAGAAATGGAAGAAGAGCTTTTCAGGAATAATGTACAAAGTCCTTGAGATAGAAGACATGCAATGGCTATCTTGTAAGGAAAGACCAATGGGGCAAGCAATAGACAAAGAACAGCAGGAAATGAAAATGACAAGATCAGCAGAGGCCAAAGTTTTCACGATCACTAAACTATGATCTATAGTAAAAATTACATTTTATATTGGAAGCCCATATCCATGCACATATGTGCACTTAATAATTACCCTAAATATGGATGATGTTCTTTGGTATCTTCTATTCATTTTTCTGTTTCTTTAAAATTATTATATCAGGGGCGCCTGGGTGGCTCAGTGGGTTAAGCTGCTGCCTTCAGCTCAGGTCATGATCTCAGGGTCCTGGGATCGAGTCCCGCATCGGGCTCTCTGCTCAGCGGCGAACCTGCTTCCCTCTCTCTCTCTCTCTGCCTGCCTCTCTACTTGTGATCTCTATCAAATAAATAAATAAAATCTTAAAAAAAATTATTATATCATAGTTCACCAATGGGTTGCTCTCCAATATTTAAAATACTCTTTTAAATTGTGGTAAGAATTATTAATTCATTATTGATTATTTCATTCTAAGAACAGTGGACATTAATTGCAGGTTTTCATGTGGGGATGGGGTGGGAATTTGTCAGTATCATATTTGTTTTTAAAACAATTTCTATTCACATTGTCAGAATGGATTGGATACAATCAAGAATGGATTCCAAGAATGATTTTGGGTATTCTTTTTTTTTTAAAGGTTTTATTTATTTATTTGACAGACAGAGATCACAAGTAGGCAGAGAGGCAGGCAGAGAGAGAGGAGGAAGCAGGCTCCCCGCTGAGCAGAGAGCCCGATGCAGGGCTCGATCCCAGGACCCTGGGACCATGACCTGAGCCGAAGGCAGAGGCTTTAACCCACTGAGCCACCCAGGCACCCCGATTTTGGGTATTCTGACAAGAGATGATGGTGGCCTGTAATAGGATGTAAGTATACATAAATCATGTGACTAGATAAATGAGGTAAAAAGTCTGAAGAGAATTAAGCTGCTAGACTATGTTTCAAATACATCCTTGAAATACCCCTCTATACCACATGGGTAGAGACAATCATTTGTTTATGCAAGCATCCATTAATTAATCCATTGATAAAATGCCCATGCCTTCAAGAATCTCAGAGTTGACAGATACAGATATACACTTGCTTGCAAGTAAAGTGTTATGTAGTAGACAAGAGTCTTGTACTTGATAAAAAGAGAGCATGAAGGATAAATAATTCTATTTTATGGGTGAGGTGGTTTCTTTCTTTGCAACCCCTCCATTTTAGTCTTACAGAATACCAGAATTTCAGAAACAGGAGAGATAAAGGGGCTAGGAAGGGGACCATAGTGATTAGGGGGTGAAGAAAGAAAAAGAATATTCTTTCACAGTTCTGAAGAGAAGAGTTCAAGAAAATAAGAATACTATGTAAATACCTCTTGAAAATTAAGATATATACCATACATCTGATGATCAGAAGATGCTTATAAAGATTCCATTCTCCCCTTGAATGCATGGCTAGTTCCTAATGATGACAAATATCAAAGTTTTTAACCCAATCCATGACATACATCTTAGATGCCTTCTTTTTGCTTTTCCATTCATTTAATCTATCTGCTCTGTCTCTTCACCAGTCTCCCAACTTTTTGACTTTGATTCCATATTCTGTTTTATATATACTCTGTGGACATGATAATTTTTTTTACTCAATTTGAACCACAGATGGTTCCCAAGTACACACTCCATTCAATTTCCAACTCTTCTTCCTAAGCTCCTAGGTAACCATTTTTCTCTGCCATGCAGCAGCACCTACAACCATACTTTGACATGGTCTGCCTGAGAGGAAGAGGAGAAAGAACAAGGTCTTCGGTGTATAATTCAAGAAGAGGAAGGTAATGGTTGAAGTGTCTGAGTGGGTGGCATTGTCAATGAGTGAAGAACATTAATGAATTTAAGAATCAGGTCATTACACTCCAACATTGCAAAACGGGAATGAGAGGTTTCTGAACATTCTTGGTGTCTCTTTAAGGTCTCCAATTCTGCCTACCTCAGATGGTCATATTTCCCATTACGGTACTCTTTCATACTCAACACAATTGCTCTGTGACCCAGGCTTAACTGGTCATCCTTCTATACCACTGATTCACGTTTCATGATTTTAAACTTCAGGAAAATATTCTCCACAATTCACTCAGGCTAACAAGCTCATCTGAACTCAGGTCAAACTTCACCTTTCAGGAAACCTCCTACAAATCCTTTTCAACCAACATCAAGCTCTCCTTTCTTAGAGTAATTACACTGCCTACATTGGAACACAGTATTTAATCCACAAATGGTGCACAAATTCATTATTTTTGCTGATAATCTAATATTTATACATATATTGACCTTCAATTAGGTTTGTTAGCTATCTGGAGTACAGTGTCTGTGTACATGTTCATGCATGTGTGTGTGTATATACATATATATATATATATTTCCTGTATCAAAAAATAAATGCAGACATTTAATGCCTCTGCTTTTATAAACAAAATGGGTTAAATTCAAATGCCTTGCATAATCTCACAAAACTATTTAATTTTTTAACTAGGTCTAAGGCCCTAAACTCCTTTTTTCCTTCAGAGTGCCCAGGACACTGCTGACCATCTGATAAAATCTCAGTGTGTAACTGCTGGTTTGAATTTAATAGTTCTAAAGTAAAAATTAGTTTTCCTCATGGCTTAGACATCTTGGCATAAAGATATGGCATTAATCTGACTGATTTGGGATGCAGGCGATAAACTCGGAGAGGGGAGCTGTCCCTGAACTTCTGCCTGCCCGTCTCCCTTACCATAGAGTTGCTATCCATTAGGTTTCACCCCTGTTGTGTTTTCTCTCTCCTGTGTCTCAGCTCACTCTCTCAGTGAGCAACCTCACTTTCTTCATTGCCATTGCTTTACAGGTTGTTGACTCATTTCCTTTAAAAGCACTAACGCTGCTCCTTCCATTATTTATTAATACTATTGTTACAAATAATGTTATTATTTGACTTGCTCTCAGGGAGATTTCAAGTTCTGGAGTCACTGCACATGAGTTTCTGTCTGCATATCCACTTGCCAGAATAATCCATATGCCTCTTTTTCTGAAAATTCCCACTAGGAATGTTGGAAACCTTACAAACTTTGATTGAGCTGCCCCAGGTCAAATTGAACATCTGGGAAAGAACTTCTGCATCAGCTGCAGTTGTGCATCCTTAAATACCCTAGTGACCAAGCTCTAGGAGGAGGACTGGCGTGGGGTTTCATTTCGTGCAAAATGTATGGATATATTTAAACATTTCATTATGTGGTCCAATTAGGCTGTGTCTACATGGGCATATAATAAAGTAAAAATTTGGCAATTATCTGGTTCATTTCATCAAGTCAACAGCCAAAGTCATAGATCTAGTCTGGCAAAAAAGGCTTTGGAAGGGAGAATGGGGGAGAGTCAAAATAACTTGAATTTGGAAATTATATTCCTTGTATGTGTAAAAATGTGTACTTCATTTTACTTTTCCCGAATGGGTTATAGCTTAAGTATAGTGAGTCTTAATGATCTCTACTATAATGCTATATATTGCAAATAAATAAAATACATATAAATTCTGCTCTTATTTCAGGTCCTCTTCCATTATTCTGGACATATATAACCAGTCTGAAGAAAAAATAGCCATCTGAAGACTAAACTCATACTTTTCTAACTCATAAAATGTATGTTTTAGATTCTCCTTGAAATTGTCTTCGTCTAATTAATGAATCATGCCAGTTATTAGCATAAAAGGAAGAAAGGAAGGTAGGGGGGTAGGGTGGGAATGAATTATGATAAATCTCTGTTACGGTATCTTTATGGGCACTGTTTAAACATGTATAAAAGCTACCTAGTCAGCATCCTTTGTTTCCCCATACTTTTATCTACGCCTCTGTCTTCTATACTTGCTTGTTAAGTCCTATTAAACTTTCCTTCCTTTCTAGGAAAACTGTGTATCGTTAGGCTCAGAATTCCATACAGGCAGCCAAATAAGCTATTGAAAACTATGAAATAAGGAATACGGTGGATACCAAGCACTAATGTAAATTAATGATAAATCCCTTTTTTTTAAAGATTGATTTATTTATTTATTTGACAGACAGAGATCACAAGTAGGCAGAGAGCCAGGCAGAGAGAGAGAGGAAGGGAAGCAGGCTCCTTGCTGAGCAGAGAGCCCGATGCGGGGCTCGATCCCAGAACCCTGAGATAATGACCTGAGCCAAAGGCAGAGGCTTTAAGCCACTGAGCCACCCAGGCGCCCCTATAAATCCCATTTTGAGAGTTTCCTACTGTGTCTCTGAAGTTAAAAGGTAGAGATGAAGGAGCGATATAGATAACCAGATTCTGTGATTTTGTACTTAAAATCTTCCTGCCTATCTATTTAGATTTTTTTCTTAAATTATTATGTATACACTGATCTTGTCCTAAATTAACAATACAATTGTAAATCTGATGCAAAGGCCTCGCGTATGTGTCAGAAAGGATTGATTTACGAAGAACCAAGTAAAAATGCAATCTTCACAGCTCAAGGGAAGAGGGATATGATTATCATTTTCAAACATTTGAGAGGATTAAAGACTGGTGATGGGTGAATCTCAGAAGGCCAGAGTTGGAAGCTTACCCAGAAAACTTTGGAATCACATCTCAGAGTCTGCAGAAACTGGTGGAAACCTACTGAGGATGTGCTGATGACATTTTCTCGCTACTGTTTGCTTCCAGCCAGCCTGGAAGCCCCTGCCTTAAGGTCTTGGCACTGAAGCATTAATACAGGCCCTCCTAGGGAGTAGAAGGGGGATATGATAATTACAAGTGGAGGTGGCCTGCAGCAAAATTGTAGAATGGGTGAAGTTTCCTTTGGCAGTTTTCCACCTACGCGCTCAACTATTCTAAAATCCAAGTTCTCAGCTTGTAAAGGGGTTTTGATTAATACAGTTTCCAACTACATTTGCATTTTAATGGAGATTCTGAGAGAAAACAGGTAACAAAAGACTCAAAGCTCAAATGGTATATAATACTAGGTACCAATGAGTATTAGAATTGCCCCCCAACCCCCACCAGTGGGGGGTTTTCTAATGTTCTCCTTCACTCCTGACTCCTCCTTTGTTTTGCATATTGATCTGAACCACAGCTCCTCCTCAGTCACATCTCAGCCGTACTGAATACTGTTTTCTGAAACTGACAATGTTTTATCATTAACCTTTTCCTACGTGCATCTATGCTTCTCCTCACATAATGTTCTTCCTTGTACTTCTCATTGGAGGTGCTCAGGTGAGATAGTACTGCCTCCTGGAAGGCATCATGGACCCTCCAAAGCCTTAGGAAGGTCCCTTGCAGTGGGATTCATAGACATTCTCTCCTACCTCTCTCACTCACAAAATAACTGTGCTTTAACTACCCATTAAGCTCTATTTGTCCCATGTGCTCACTTAGAACAGGACTAATGCTGCCCGTCACCAATCCCACATTTTCACTCTTTTCTCAGGGTCTAACAAAGTATTAGTTATAAAGTAGGTTACTTAGTATCTGCTGAACATATGAAAAAAATATCTATTCAATGTTTCTCAAGCTTACTGGCCCTTTCATACTCTGAAGAAGCATACAGGATTTGAGGGAATGGTTTTAACGAAATATTCTCTTTGTCCCTCCCAAACAGAAATTTTATAGGCAATTATGATACAATAAATTTGAAAGAGGCAGGATGAAAGTATATAGACACTGAAGTGACAATTTTGGGTAATCCTCAAAAAAGCAGTGTTACTCATGAAAATTTCTCAGATTGTTTACTGAAGTGGTGGGTACATCTTTTCCTTTGGGCAATTATAAATTTGATTGGCCAAGACACCAAAGAGCATCAGGCGGAGAGTAATGCTGAAGTGGGAGACCCAGGGACCAACATTCAATGCTGGGAATTGGTAATTAAGTGACGTGAATTCCCTTCTCATCTTTTGAAAATAATTGCTCTGCCTCATCTTTGCTTTGTTTGACTTAAGTTAGGAAGAACCTGGTATCTCCAACCCATGCCAGTTAACCTAAGATTCTTACTGTAACACTTGAAACTCCCGGCATTTCTTGGAAGTTTTAATCAGACAAGAAAAAGGCTTTCCGGGGCACCTGGGTAGCTCAGTTAGCTGAGTGTCTGACTCTTGGTTTCAGCTCAGATCATGACCTTGGGGTGACTGAGCTCCGGGTCAGGCTCCACACTCACTGTGGAATCTTCTTGGGATTCTTTCCCCCTCCCTCTCTCTCCTCTTCTGCTCCTTCCCTGTCTAGTACATATGCATGCTCTCTCTCTTGAATAAATAAAATCTTTACAAAAAAAAAAAGGCATTCCAAAGTGATATATAAATTCAATTATTTTTAAAAAGAGTTTATTCAGTTACTTGAGAGAGAGTGAATGAGAGAGCATGAGTAAAGGGAGCTCCAGGGTGAGAAGCAGACCCCCCACTGAGCAGGGAGCCTGCAACAGGACTCAATCCCAGGACCCTGGGATCATGACCTGAGCCAAAGGCAGATGCTTAACCAACTGAGCCACTCAGGCACACTCAATTATTGTTATTATTTTTTTTAAAGACTGTGATTTGTGATCAAAAAGACCCTCTTCTAGGAGGCCATATCCTAATATAAACTCTAAATAATTCATCTTTTGGCAATTTAATAGGTCTGAGACTCATTTGCTCATCTACAAAATCAGGATGTTAATTTATCTACTTCTCAGAGTTATTGTGAAGGTTAGCGACAATGACTGTAAAGGGTTGGCATTTATAAACTATTTTAGTGTTCTTTTGCTTGTGATATTTTATAATACTTTCTTGTGATTGCATATATTATGCTAATAAACTCTTCTCATACTACTCTGAGAGCAGCATTTATTCTACTTACATATCTTTGGAGGAACTTAAGGGACACAAAAATCATTCATTCCGCAAAAAAGTATAAAATACACACTCTGTTCCAGCTATTATATTGCATGGTACCAGGAAGCAATATCTATCTTTAAAGGAACGGGAGTATTCACAAGAAAGAGAAATACTTTCCTGGTGTTACAAAGGTGGTAATAAATATTCCAAGGCACCTGCCAAAAGAGTAGGTCATTGGGCATGGAATTTTCATTACTTTCATTAACCTAGGAGGAGGGATTAGGGCATTCAGCTCACAGACTATTGGTGAACAGGTAAAAGATTAATTATTTGAAGTTTGGTGTGGTGTGTGAGAAAAGAGTAGGAAAGCAGCAGAGAAGAAACTTCCTATGTTCCATAACATCAGAGGAAAAAAAGTACTCCTGAAAACCATGTTTGCCCTCTAGGAAAAAGAAGATTGCTCTCCTGAGCAGAGGGCTCTTTGTTTAGATAAATCCCTTGACAGACAGATTTGAATACAAAAGGGGAAAATCCCAGGGAAGACCCTGGTGTTTTAGAATATGGATTTCTATCATATGATATAAATTGTTTTCTGTGGTACACTGTGATATAATCACTTCATTGCAACCTCCCAAAATTTTAATAAAATCTGTGACACACAGTCATGTATCAGTGGTATTTTGGGAAATAGTTGCATCTAGTATGGTGTGGGTGTGTAAGAATAGGGAGGACATAGATGGAGATAAGAGAGAGCTAAGACTGAGATGTCAGTAAAAAACATCAAAAAATACAAAATGAATAGTGAAGCAACAGGATCAGATTAGAACATGAAGGAAGAAAAAATCTGTAAGTGATTTTTTTTAGATGGGAGGCAGGAAGACCAAGTTGTGATTGTCCTGGTGAATCGGTGGTGATTAAAACTGAATATGGAGATAAATAAATGAACAGAGAGTTGCAAAGAAAGAAACATCAATAGGACACAGTATCAATAACATACAGGGAAAGTGAATCACTATGTTGTACACCTGAACCTCATGTAGCACTGTGTGTCAAATAAACTTAAAGAACTTTCAAAATAAAATAAAAATCTACATACATTAATGTTCAAAAAACAAACGAACAAACAAAAACAGGACATTGTATCAAACGTTTTCCGACTGAGACCAAGTATATGGATTTCAGTACCAAAAAGAAGAGTTTGAGGAACACCTAAGAGAATAATTAATTTATAAGATAAAAATTAAGGAATTCACAATGAGTACTAATCATAACTTTATGTTTGTTTCTTCTAATGATGATCTTCTTTCAGAGGAGTCTCATTCCAATTCTTCTTAGAGACAAACTTTTGTCAATACTTTCTCTGGTACCTACACACAATGAACTATTCCCAGTTAAAGGATGGATTTATTAAAAATACAGGATGCCCCTGCCCTTCTGCTAAAAATTCCACAAGATAGGTACCCAAGGTACCTTTTGCTTCTCCATTCTATAAATTCTTTAGAATACAAACTACCCTAGTATGTTTTCATTTGGTTTACAAGGCTACGCTGGATTAATCTATGTTAATCTGCCTTTACTCAGAAATTACTAGAAGGATCATCACAGCACACTGCCACTAGAACTACTGATGCTACTTCTATTACTACTACTACTACTACTACTACTCCATCTCTACCAGAAGAAATGGAAGCTATATTCAAAGAAACTTAAAAGTTTCTAGAATCAAAGGAAATTATATTTCCTTAGGTTGAACTGTCACACAGTTAACTAAGTAATATGAGGGATCCTTCCTATCTTGAACCGTTACATCTTGGATAAGACAATTTTAAAACTGAGACAACTTTATTACTGGGATTGTAAGTGTTAGTACCTATCTGTAAGTTCCCTGATGTCCAGAAGAAAGGAAGAGAAGGAAACAAAGAAAAAGGAGAAAGGGAGAGTGGAGGCAGGAAAAAAGAAAATAATGTGAGCTATATCCAGAGGCAAAACTGAAAGTGTTACATGGTAAGAGGTAGACAAAGGGTATGGTTGTTCCAAAAGTAGATGCCAACAGCATCACTGAGATCTTGATACTGAGCCATGGCCAACCAGGGAGTTATGGAAATTGTGCTCAGAACACCTATGTTATGCTAGGATTCTCAGCTGGAGACTGAATTGATGGTAATCAGAATTCTCTGGTGCCCAGAGGAAGCATATGCAAATCCAATCTGGAGGAAAGCTCCCTAAAGTATGCATGCAGGTTTCCATGGCTTACTATCATCTGATCAGTCCATAAGCAAAGATCAACAAATACAGAATTGGAGAAGCCAACATGTATGAGTGTCAGAAGAAGCAAAGACAATAGTGCTCGCAAGTAAATGAATAAGGATTAAAAAATGGAACTATCAAAGAGAAATTAAGAGGTCTAGAGAATGGAGATACTTAAAATGCTTCTAATTGGATCCTCAGGAAAAGACAATAGAGAAAATGGACATAGGGCAAAATTTAGAGAGACCATCATTCAGAATATTCCAGAGTTGATTAAAAGCATAAATACCTAGATGCAGAAAGTAGAATCTATCCCAGGCAGAATAACTGTAAAGAAATCAGGACACCTGGGTGGCTCAGTTGCTTAAGCATCTGCTTTCAGTTCAGGTCATGATCTCAGGGTCCTGAGATCAAGCTCAACATCGGGCTCCTTATTCAGCAGGGCGTCTTCTTCTCCCTCTCACTCTGCCCCTCCCCCACTCATTCCCTCTCTCTCTCTTTCAAATAAATAAATAAAATCTTTAAAGAAAAAGGATACCAAGAAACATTATAATATAATGGAGGAATACAAAAAAAATAATCTTAAAAATACAGCTCAATCAAAAAGGATTTTTCAACATTAAAAACAGTCACCTAATGACAACGGAAAAATACATTTATGATTTTGAAAGAAAATAACTGTTAACTTAGATATATATTCCCACCAAAATTATCTTCCAAGAAAGAAAATAAAATACATAAACTAGTGTGCCAGCAAATGTCCTCCAAATGCATTTCCGTGGATGGGCATGATTTGAGAAGCACAATTTGAGATTCAGACAGAAGTAGTGTACAGACTATACACATATATATGCATACATGTTGTGTGTACATATATAAATAATTTGTCATTTGTAGAATTAAAATGTAGGTGTAAACGATGAAAATGTTTGTATAAAAATAGTATAGTCAGGAGAAAGTGATCAGAAATGAATTACTGCAAAATTCTTATATTTTTTAGAAGTGTGATAATATATTTTCTGTACTTCAGACTTAAAATATTCATGAAAAAGATAAAGGATAAACTAATAAATATGATTTGTAAAATCCAAAAATGAGTAACAGCAAATAAATCTTAGTTAATTTAAGTAAAAGCAAGAAAAGAGAAAAAAGCATAGAAAAGAGTAAGCGAATATTCAAGAGTAGAATAGTCAGAAATATATTCAAATACATAAAAAATTATAGAAAAAATTAAAAATTGCATATATTTAAAAATTAAAATTAAAAATAAATAAAATATCTACCATGTAAAAGATATTCTAAAATTAGATTAAAATATAGATAAGTAAATATACCTATATGCCATTTATAAAAGATACAATTAAGGGGCACCTGGGTGGCTCAGTGGGTTAAAGCCTCTGCTTTGGGCTCAGGTCATAATCCCGGGGTCCTGGGATCAAGCCCCACATTGGGCTTTCTGCTCAGCGGGGAGCCTGCTTCCTCCTCTCTCTCTGCTTGCCTCTCTGCCTACTTGTGATCTCTGTCTAATAAATAAATTTTTTAAAAAACCCTTTAAAAAAGATACAATTAAAACGTGAGGCTTTATAAACAATGAAAGGAAAAAGAGAAAGATTCAGTGAGCAAATACTAATCAAAAGAGAGCAAATATTTTTATCTTGAGCAAAATAGACTTTAAAATTATTTTGTTACTAGAGATAGAGGCCAGTATATAATAAAGTGTCCAATTAAGTACGGTTAACAATACATATATCTAATAAAATATCTTCAAATTACAGAGGTTTTGACAAAGATTGGAAGAAATGGACAAATCCACTAACAAAATGGAATAATTTCAAGATCATTTTAAAAACTTGAAAGTCAGTCAGCTCCCTACACCTCCAAATTAAAAGTATTGATACTCTGAACACAATTAATCTCCACCTGCTTGACACATACAAAAGTCTTTACCCACAAGTAGTAAAAATATTTTTCTTGGGCACACACTGGACAGTTATAAAAATCAACATGAAATAAGAGATGAACTTGTCTCATCAAATGTCAAATATGTATTAGTATACTGACCTTTTTTTTCTTACCACAATACAAAAAGGAAATACCAAAAGTATAATTTAAGATCCCAACATTAAGAAAAAAGGGGGGGGGGGGGTGAAATTATTCTTGGGTTAAAAAAAAGTCATAGCAAAAATTTTCAGTTCTTAAAACTAAAAGGTTAAATATACACATAACTTGTAACATGCAGTTAAAAAACTTTATTTGATTTATATTTATATTTATATTTCCTGGAAGCAGGCAAAGTATCATTGATCAGGTACGTGTTTTGTACCATGATGAAGGATACCAGATTTTCCATAAGATTACCCACATCATTGAGGCTTGGAATTATAAGAAGTAAACATGGATTCCAATCCATCCTGTGGGTTCTATTTCATCCTCATGATTTCTATTTTGTCTTTGCCTTACACTACTTCATTACCTATCATCCCTTCCTGGCTGCCAGAAAGGATTTTTAAGCTGCAATGCGAAGAAAACAATCTTGTATCAGTTCTCAGAATTAAATATGGTCAAGTTCCTATTAGAGGTGAGTCTGTCTGTCTCCCCACCCTGTCTCCATATATGAGATGTGTCTGTCTGTCTCCCCACCCCGTCTCCACATATGAATATATCATTCTCAGAGGTTCTGTTTTTCTAATCAAATACTGATGCAGTTGGGGAATAGTTTGCATGCTGCTATAAATCCATAAATACTTTGCATGCTATCTAAAACTTCATCCCATAATTTCAGCAAATACCCTATCTCAAGGTTCCTCTGATGTCCCCAAGTGTAAACATCTTGACTTAACTTTTGATCATTTCTCTTGGCCAAAGAAATAACTACTCTTCTGTTAGTATTTAACATGCCTTCTACTATGGATGGCTTACACATATTCCAATAAGCTGAAGTTTGCTCAGATATAAAATGAGGATGGCAATGCTTGTCTTACTTCACAAGGCTGTTGTGGACAGTTTATTTGTAAAAATGACAATGGTGTAAAATATATAAATACAAATATCAGTACATTTTCTTTTCTGTAAGGTAAATGTTTCCAGGCTCTTTAATCACTAGGCTAAGTCTCAGACTTAGAATTGCTCCAAATCTGAAATTTAATTTGGAAAGAAAGAGTTTCAATTTCTTATTCAGTATCATTTAATCACGCTTAGAAGTCGGATCTAGTTCATTTGAAATTGGCTTCAAAATGTTAGCATAGGACATGGGTCTTAGAAGAAGCTAAAGGGAATCTTAAAATATGTCCTACCACCCCGATAAACAGAACCAAATTACATGTATTTGCCCTGGAACCAATGATGCTTTGCCTGCTTCCAGGTGGTCTGAATGCTACCTCACTCAGTTGATTGTAATTGCAACTAAAAGCTCCTTGATACAAGGAGAAGAAAAACTGAAAGGCTGTTGAGTGTTGATCAAATCACACCCTTTGATCTACTTTGTTTCATAGCTCTCCTCTGCCAGTTGTTTGCACCTTGGCTCAGGCTTATAAAGCTAGCCTGTTAATAATTTAATATGTGCATCTAGTTCATTTTATACTGAGGGATCTTAAAATAACACTAAAGTGCAGCTACATCTGGACCATAATAGTTCATCTTCTTTATTAGGTTTCAGGAACATTTCAGAGTGATTAGATAAGAGATGTATGCTCTCACCTACTCTGATTTGAAAATTATGTGTCATTGACAAAGATTTCCTTGGCAATTACAAGTCTCTGCTGTTTACTTTTGTTAGACCTTTAAAAGTGATTTCCTAAGGGTCCTTTCCAGGAATGAGAATCCGTATGAATTTCCTTAATAAACACAGTATTATTCTGATTTAGATGTTATAAGAAATTGGGAGACTATGTAGACCATCTTAATATTATTCCATCCCATCTCATTTATTCTATCATTTGGAAACTATTTACTGTGCTCTTACAGTGTACCAGGTATGGTGCTCAGGATAAAGAGGACAGAACCCTTTCCTTAAAGCTCACATATTCAGTGTGAAAATATTGTAATAGTATGTAACACATTGTGCTGCAGTAGAGATAAGTCTAGAGTGCTACCAAACCCTAGAGGAAGGTAGATCAGGACTTGTTGTGTGTGTCTGAGAGATTCCCCAAAGGATCTAATTTTAGTGGAACAGTGAAGGATAAAGAGAACTTCGCTGGTGAGTCCCTAACATGAATTTTTACAAAGTCTCTTTCCTAACTCTCGACCAGAAGGATTACGTAGAGAGACACAGTAGCTACGTAATAATATCAGGCAATTTCTCCAGGATGTACATCTCATCTTCTACTTTGCTCTGCCAAGAAAGATGCAACAATACAAGCCTTCCACCCAAAGAGGGGACAGGTGGGATTGGAGAAATACAGTAGAAGATCAATGGCTGGAAGGAAGAGAGGCTGCAGAATAGGAAGTAGGGCTGCTGACTACTTTATAATTATGTCTAAAAATTGGTCTTGTATAGGTCATGAACCATAAGGTCTTAGAATTCCTTCTTCAGTAAATATGCTTTCCAGTCTTGTTATTTTAGATACGATGTAATGGAGACATCATGGATGCTGATCCTTAGCTCCAACCTTACTACCTTAGAGTTCCAGCCATTCTGGACTAGAATTTCTATAAGAATCATGTGATTGCATGGAAATATACAAGTTTTATAAACTTTAAGAATATAAAAGATGTTGCTATTACTTCAGTTTTATTACAGTATTACTAAAATTCTTAAAAGGAGATTTCTGACTTAACTTGGAACAATTACTCAATCTACCCCTTCACTTTCCAGATCAGGCACTTTCATTCAAAATCAACTCTCTTTGCCTAAGGGCAATAGTAAAGCTTCTTTAATTAACAGCAATTAATGGCTCCTATAAGAGGTATGTGGCAATGTCCTATAGTACTAGGACAAAAACAAAAGATATCAGTCAAGAGGGAAATAAATGAAATTGTAAAAGTGTGCCATCAGAACCCCATTTTCAATAACTTTGGTAATTCTTGTGATTTAGTGCTTAGTAAATGTTGCTTTATATTTTTGTGTACTACTATGTTTTTCCTATCCTTGGTTTTAAGCGGAGAATAAAACTGTCTACATCTTTTTATGTTACTGAATTCTCCTCATAGAATCTTGCATATAGTATGTGCCTAATTAAATTTTGTAGCTGCTACTGATGATAGTCAGGAGTCCATGAAAATTAGCAATCACTGGCAAAGGCAATAATGCCCAAGAATTACAAAATATTGAATGTACATTATTCAGAAAAAGTGCTGTTTTGCTTGAGTTTAAACCTGTGAAAAAAATTATAAAAGTTTCCTGCCATTCTGCTGATGGATTTATGAAAACAAGCTGAAAGCAGATGATCAGTGGCATCTGTTAACTGGCATTGACACTGTCGTGTAGGGCAGCTGTCAATCATTCCAGTTTCTTCTACTTTTCTTTTCAGAATTAATTAGCACTGTGAGACACTCAAGCACTCACCTAAGTTGCCAAGAAGAACTTGGAACTCAACTTCTGGAGAATAACATGGGAGGATTCTGCCCCCTGCCTTTCATAACCCAACTTCATCTAGCCCACTTCTGGCCCCACTGGCGCACACTCTCCTTAGGTTTGGAATGAAGATCGTATTTTGAGATCAAATTAAAAAAGGAAATGGATAAGGCTAAACAAATACTAATAGAGGCCTTAGAAGCATAAAACATGGACTCAAACCTCTGTGGCTCTAGCTATAATGTAGGCACAATGCCTGTTTGGTTCAGGTTTGCAGTAAAATATATATATATTTTTGTAGAGATATATATATATATATATATATATATAGTGTTTGAAAAATAAAACTGCTTCATAAATGTGAAGTGTTACATACACAGGAGAAAGATTAATGAAATATAATCAATTGTTATTGTTGTAAGTGTCTATATAAATATACAATGTATACCAAGCATAAATGGGGGGGGGTTGAAACTCAGAAATCTCTTGACAAAGACTGCCTTAATATTCCTCTCATCTTAATTAAACTTTAGACAGGTTTCTTCCTAACTAATATGTCCTTCCTTTTCTTAGAGCACTTACTTTAGAAAACTTGCAATTGTAAATTCCTTCTCTGTCCCTTTGAGATGAAATCTTCTACAAGCTAGAAATGTCTTTCTTAAGGAGCTGGGTGTCATTCCTTAGAAATGCAATCACTGAAGGAGACAGCACTCCCTAACTCCATGCCACAATGGGAGGGTGGGAGCCTAACTTCAATAAGGAAGGATTACCAAAAACATAGATGACCTAATCATACCAACCAAACCCTGCAGACCCTCGGTCCTCCAGTACTTTTCCATTAGCTCACTCCCCAGCATTTAAAAATATTCTCCCATAAGGTATCACTTTATACCTGTTAGAATGGCTATTATCAAAAAGACAAATATATATATATATATATATATATATATAAAACAAGTATTGGCAAGGATATGGAGAGAAGGGAATCTTTGTGCACTGTTGGTGGGAATGCAAAGTAGTGCAGCCACTACAGAAAATAGTATGCAGTTTCTTAAAAAAAATTAAAAATCGAATTACCTAATGAGCTGCAATTCCGCTTCTGGGTATTTATCTAAAGAAAAAGAAAATACTAACTCAAAGACATATTGCACTCCATGTTCACTGCAGTATTATTTAGAATAATCAAGATACGGAAACAACCTATGTGTCCACTGATGGATGAATGGATAAACACACACACGCACACACACACACACACACACACACACACACACACAGGAATATTATTCTGCCATCAAAATATGAAACCTTGCCACTTGCAACAACAGGGATAGATCCTGAAGGCATTACACTAAATGATTACAACAGAAAAATACCATATAATCTCTCTTACGTGTGGAATTTAAAAAAAAGAGAGAGAGAGCCCTACTTCTCCCACAAAAAAACACAAGCTTACAGAAGAGAGAACAGATTAGTGGGTTCCAGAGGCAGGGGATGCCTATAAGAAAAAAAAAAGGGTGAAGGCAGTCAAAAGGTGCAAACTTCCAGTTATAAAATAACATGGGGATATAGTGTACAGTGGTAGTATATTAATTACAGTTAATATTGTATGGCATATTTGAAGTTGCTAGGAGTAAATCTTAGTTCTCATCACACACACACACACACACACACACACACACACACACACACACACACCCTGTCCCTTTTCTTTCAAAGGCAATGGAGTTCAATCTCTCTCTCTTTCTATAATGGTCTTGAATAAAGTCTGTTTAATTCCATCTGGTTCAATGGCTCAATTTATTATTTTTTTTAATAATCTGAAGGGCAATGAAGAAAATGATAATGACAATGTGAAGATAATATCTGCGGGAAAGGTCTGCCAAGTATTTCCACTAAATAAAGGAAACTCAGGTACACACTCAGCTTTCCAAGGGCAAATTTAAGGTTTGAGATTCCTGGTCACTGGGCTGCTTCCGGTCAACAATCAACCATTCCTAACATGGTGTAAATGCTCAAAATCATCAATTCTGGTTTATTTCACAGTATCAGAGTCAGATCTGGGGGAATTTGGTAAGTTTTGGAAAGGAGTTCTTCGATGTTGCTTCACTTCTTTCCCCTTTATACCTACTGGTCCTTGAATTGCCCTACCAAACTACTGTCGTCTCTGAGGTACAATTCTCTCCTATCCCCAACTTTTCATAGCCTTCTTTGAGGTACTACTTCTCAGTCTTCTGAATCAATAATTCTTTTATATATCCTGTTTTCCTGGATTTACTCTAGCTCTGTGTCAATGTTATAAGCCTTTCTAAAATTTAAATGACTATAAATGGCTTAATGTTCCATTACTTCTAGGTAAAGTATTTGCATTTTTACAGAGACATTTTAGAAATAATACCCAAAGGAATGATTCTCTAACATCAGCATGGTGGTTTAGGGGATATGCATACATTTGGGCAGTGAGATTACCTGTCACCCCTCAATCATACCAGCAGACGGGCTCTTACTCAGCCCTTGCCTATAGCTAATACTACTGGGCATTTAAGTTCCATTCAAAAACCCCACTCAATCACAGCACTGAATCTCTCTTTGCCATATGCTTCTCTACTGGCGTGAGTAAATGCTCTGGCTTTTTCCATAGGCAGTTATCTATGGGAAAGAAATTAGGTTTGAGTTTTGCTATACTGAACATCAAAATATCCATACTTTAATTTTATTTTCTCTTTAGTTTCCTGATGTAAAGTGGAAAAGCTTTGAATTTTGTTGGGCCAAAGTGACATTACTTCAGCCTGCATATCCAGGAAAGTGAATTTATATATCAGATCAGACAGTGACATGCCTTAAAAGGTAACCTAACTGCATTTGCTATGCTGTAACAAAGGTTGGGCCTCCCTCTAGACCTAGATTCCAGGAGGCTGATGTCCTGTGCACCATAGACAAGTGTCAGATACAAAAAAGCTCTGAGGGGAAGTGTATGCTATGCTTCAAGAGCATCTTTGACGAAGTAGAAGGCTACTGCCAAAAGGGTTCATAATATCGTAGACCAAATGGCTTGTAAATTTTGTCAGATATGTGCCAGGGATTTCAGGGAAAGGGTCTAATATGGTACTGAATATCAGAAGTGCTGGAATTTTCATGGGAGGCTGGCAGTCTCATTAAAAGTATATTTTTTGGAGAATTCACAAGGGCTAAGATGCATAGTCTGTGAAAAACATGAGCAACCTCTACATGCCCTTGGCAATATACTGGACGGGGGACGGGTTCACCTTCAAGAGAGAGATTTGCGTTTAAACTTGATGGGAGGCAAGGGGCAGAGTCAGAGGTAGAGGGTTATTGATTACATGGTAGTAAAATATCACTCATGTTTTTTTGTGTCCCAGCCTTCTTCAGGTCAGGGTGAGTCTGACGAAGAGGTGGTAACAAAGAGAAAATCAGGTGAAAATCTATATTACTGGAGTTTATGTGTGAAAAATGAGGACATGTGTCAGTTCTGCTCTGTAGTGTAAGGCACTCTTGGTAGGAGAAGGGCATTATTCTTCAATAAATCAGAAAAATCTTCTGGAACAGAAAGGAAAACACTGGGGCAATTTTTAGTGGAAAATAAGATGGACTGATTAAGAACTTGGTTCTCTGGCAGAGAAATCTTCAGTTATAATAGGAAAATTTTGTCAGGATGACAGCCTCTAGGGCACATGACCTCATCCTTGGAGAAACAGCTGTGCATTAAAACGTTTTATCAACTCATGGATAGCCATCCAATGGGTCTAGCCCCTTTGAACTGGAGGAATAACAAGGAAGGACCCTCCTGTACAACCCACAAAACTATTCGCCTGGAAAGGTGGTGGGTGTAAGAGCAGATGAAGTAATTCAGATGCACTGAATTACTACTACATTTGTACTACTGTGAAACTTTTATTCTTTGTATGCTGACTCAGCCTCAAAGGACTCTTCCACACAGTAATTGAGGGAACTGAGTGTTCATAAGCTGGAAAACAGAAAAATGTTGAGGCATAAAAATTATCTTAGAAGATTTTTAAGGGATATTTGATAGAATAGATTTATCCTATTCTTCCAGAGGGCAAAGTTAATACAAGACAGATTTATAGATCTATAAAACTGATAGATCTATATCCTTCCTACATCTAAAAGTGGTAGAAATCCAAATGACCAAATAACTATAAAGTAGAAGTTGCTCAAGAACAAAACCAAAAAGTAGATATCATTTATATCTAATTCATTCTTCATTCAAACTATGTCCAACAGATAAGTGCCTGATCCATTCTAAAAAAAGAAAAAAAAAATGAAAGTTTGTTAAGTTTCAATAGTTAATCAGAAACTCAAATTTCAAAATTACCAAGACAGACTAAAATATATATATACATCTTCCTCCTCCTTTTTCTTTGTTAATACTAAGATTAGGAGAGAAATAACACTTGTTTATAGGGTAAGATGAGAGTTACAGCGGGTTTTACTGTTCATTATGAACATAATCTTAATGGACATGAAATAGGCCATATTAGATAGCTAGATGAATGCATAACTGAATAAATCATTTATTTTTATGAGATATTAAAATATATCTTAGATATATGTACAACCAAACTCTGTATCCAGCAATCTGTTAGTATGTAACTCCACATTCTAAACACGTTTTTCCAAATGTATAGTTAAATGTAGACCTATTAAGCCACAAAAGGAACGTTAACAATGTCATGCATTCATGTGTTTACCTGTATATTTAACCAATTTTGATGACCACTTTTGCCTTTATTTCCTGTCCAGCATATTACTGTAGCAAAGCAACAACTCCATGAAAGGAAGAACTTCAAACTGTGTCTTAAATATGAAAAACTTTTTTTTTCTTCTCTTGGTAATCTTGCAATTTATCAGCTGCCCATCTGTAAACACACTTTGAACAATCTAGTGTGTGTATATATGTATGATCCATAATAAGCATTACTATAAGTTTCAACTAACTCATAGAGAAATGTTTTATCAGCTCAAATGAGAAAAAATCCTCAAGAAATCTATTTTTAATAATTTTTTTAAAAGATTAAAATCTTAAAGATTGCATTCAAGAAGGATTTGAAAGCCTAGGAAACATACTGATTATGTATTCAAAATCAGGAACTCATGACTACATGGGCAAAATAGTTTTATTAATATTCAGGGAGGAAAAAAATATAGCCAATTTTTTGACTTAATTAACCAGGAAATTTAGCAGACAGAGTTGATCAGTTAGTCTCATGTGGAGTCATGTGAAACTTTATTTGTACTCATTGTTATGAGTAAAATAAATTCTTCCGTAAGTTGTTCTAAACATGCATCCAAAAGAAGACAATCTTTTCCAAGGAACTAGTTCTAATTCTTCTCTATAGTATTTCCATCATTGTGTAGCATTGCTAAAATACGGAAGTGGTTCTCTCTTCTAATTATCTGAAGCCTGGAGAAGAGCACTTACACTCCAGTTGGGTGCAGAAGCCAACTTCCAGAAACTTCCAGAAAGCACAGGTAGATGTAGGGACAATAATAGGAAGAAGATTCCTGTGTCCTTGCAACCTCTTGTTCCTGTTCTTACAGTTAGTAGACATATTGCTTTACAGTAGGAGCAGGTAATCTCTGTTACTTCCCTTTTAGAAGATATGATCATGCATATAGGTTTCAGCATATAGCAACCTTTAAGTATCTATTAATAAAGAAAGTACACGACTCCTAATAAACTATCTTGAAGGGCTGGCGTTAGCTAATGATGTACCGCCTATATTCAACTTCAGCCCCACTGCTTTAAAATGTAGTCCTCGAGACAATCATGTCAGAAAAAGGCAAACACACAATCAACTATCCATGACCCTCAGGATTTGAAAATGTCACCATTGCTGAGTTGCTGGTTTTAACTGTCCTTCACTTGTTCACTGTCTCTCCTACACCACCCCCTATCTCCTTAAATGTGTGGGTACTTGGTGTTACTTAGCTTCTAATTTTTTTCTCTCCTCAATTTCTAAGCCTAATGAGGCTGAGCTGAGTTAATAATGGATGTAATAAGTAATGACTCATTGTTTTGGGGCCCACGCGTCTGTGTGTGCTGCGGAACAGGAGCCAGGACTCTGATGCTATTTGTTCTGCTATATCACTTGCCACCAAGCAATGCCACTCATCAATAAAAGGCAAGATGACAGATGAGTTCATTTAATGGAATTCCTCCGAGTGAGCTACAGCCCAACTCTTCAATAGGTCTGCTACCATACTCTCTCCCTCCCTCCCTCCCCCTTGTGGCTCCTTCTCCCTTCCTCCTAAATCCAGGACAGTTGGAAAGCATGCTTGGCCGGGAGGACCACCATTTGTGCCAGCAGCTCCTTCTGCTCTTGACAACTGCTATCCTAAATCAAATCAGCAGCTCTGTGCCTGGAGATTAAATCTGTGCCACCCGATAGCCGTGGCACCCATAGCATTTGGCCGCGTGTACTCCTTGCCTGGGCTCATTTATTTCCTCAGAGGCTAGGTGGTGTTGGGGCATCAAGGTTCAAGTCTTCCATGCTGTCCTTTGAGTAGAGATACCCAAACCCAGCTGCACTCTAAAAAGTTCACAGAGTAGTCCCTTTCCTCATCATGTTGACCCTCTGCTCGCAGAACCCCCACTAACTAAAGTACATTGCTTCATTCTATGATTTGGTGTTCACCCACAGTGACATTGACACCCACAGTGAGATGACAACATACCAACAGGCAGACTTTTTAGTGTGAAAGAATGGAGAGGATATTTGGGAACCCAGATACCCTAAAACCACAAGGCTTGAAAATAAATCAGGTATCCAAAGAAACACGAAATCTGCTAATGTCAACACGGTGTTTTAAGATGTCAGTTTTTTGTTTTTGGGGGGTTCTTTTTGTTTGTTTTTGTTTTGTTTTTTATTTGCTTGTTTTTTGTTTTTTATGAAGAGTAAAGGGCATAAATACAGGAAATCAAATATAACCATCTTTTAGGAAATGGAGTCGAAATCAAAAAGAAGTAGTTAACATCTCTAAACTGAGTTGGGATGATAGAATGTAGCCTCAAGATTTCCCATTATGCAGAAGTGACATAAGGAGGAAGTCAAGTGACAAGGTGAGAAAGAAAATTACAGGATGTTATAGACAGCCAGGTTTACAGATAAAAGAAAATGAAGAGATCTTGGGAAAAATACTTTTTAATTTCCCTTATTTGGGGAGAAAAATGGAGAAATTCTATTTATAAGCTAATTGGAATATCACTAACAAATAGCTAACAAAGTCATTCAGGTCTAATCTCTTTTTTGCCAAACCTACCATAAATAGATTGGATAAATCGTATATACACACACACACATATATTCATATTTAAATCCGTGGCATGTATATTTAAGGGCATGAGACATTTCTCTACCCCAGAAACATGGGAACCCTGCACGGCTTTGACAGTGAACCTTTTCTGAGCCTCGGCTAGGAATGCTTCTAATATGCACTATCTGTATCTAACATTCTTGATTTCATATGGAGCAAAAAGCATTGGTTCTCTTGATGCTGACATTATATTTCATATTCAGGCCCTTACAGAGCTGAATCTATTCACAATTAAAGTCAGTGTCAAAATAGGAAAAGTGATGAGAAAGGAAGAAATATAGTGTAAGGAACTAAATGAGGAACAAAAGTGTATTTTAAAAACCTACAGAATAAGGACAGCCAAGAAATAGATTAACAGAGCATTACATTTTATTGTTGAGCACAAATGTTCCATTCCTTTCTCTGAGCTCCTAATCAGCATTTTTCATTATTTTCCTTCCACTGTATCTGGCTCCTATGCATCAGTGCCCATAGCAACACCTCTGGTATTACTAAAAACTTCCTTTGATACTAGGGTTACCTGCACAAGGAGCCTCACTAGGGCTGACCTTCCCTCTGCTTAGACTGCCACACTACTTAAGGCCCTAAGTTAGGATTAGAATTCTCCCTTTGAATGCAAACCATTTTAGGAAATGTCCCTATTCATATGTAGGCAGGAATGATCTCCTTTCCTTCCTTCCTAAAGAATACAATTTTTAGGAAGGAAGGGGCTGTTGTTCTCAATGACTCCTTATCACGTGGCTTCTCTAAATGCCCTCCTGGACCCTCCCATTTGTTCCACAGACTTTACAACTCCCAGCTGGTAAAAGTGTTAATGGCAACACTACACCACTTAATGACAGCTTCTATGACTATTTTTGCCTTAAATATGTTAAGTATGAACCCAGTGATTTCAATGTCCTTATGCAGAGCTTGCCCTATGAACGCCGTATATATCATTTCTAGGATCACAAGGACAAAGGAGAAACAACAGGCAATTTAATTATTCAAGCCGGAACTGTGCTTAAACTTCACATAACCATACCACCTAGCACAGAACTTCTGCTGACTAGATACTCATTAATACATGCTGAATTTAAATAGATGGAATAAAATCTGGTCTTTATCCTCTGTGCTTACTTTCTCATCTCTTGTTCCAATTATTCCATAAATATGTTTTTCCCTTGGTTTTAGAAATTTGGCAGGTGGCACTTTAATTTAATCTGTTTTTAAATATTCTGACTCCAACAGGAATTAAAACCATATGTGTACCGTGGTAGGCTTAGACTTGCAGACATAAATCAAATTTGATTTTGCAAGTGTTTTGTTGGTCACCTACTACGTGTTTAGTGTTCCACACAGCACAGTTGTGGTCAAATACTTTCTATAAACAGAATAAATTATTTCAGATCCCTAGAGTTCATGAAATTAAAACTTCCATATTTAGAAAGTGATGGAAATTCTAAAATTTGAGCTATAAGAACAGATACTTTTGTAGCATCAGAGAAGGAATCTAAGAAATGTATTAGTTTTTTTTTTTCTTTTAGATTTTATTTTATTTGATAGAGATCATAAGTAAGCAGAGAGGCAGGCAGAGAGAGAGAGGGGAAGCAGGCTCCCTGCTGAACAGAGATCCCGATGAGGGGCTTGATCCCAGGAACCCGGATCATGACCTGAGCTGAAGGCAGAGGTTTTAACCCACTGAGCCACCCAGGTGCCCCAGAAATGTATTAGTTTTAATTCAAGCCCCATCCCATTCAACAAACTTGAATGGTAACCTTCACAGAAGCTATTCTGCCTGCTTAAACATACCCCAGTCAGGAATTTAACTGGACTGAGGACAACATGTCTCCTAATCAACAATTTCCCTCCTTAGTCTATGCTGGCTGTCCCATCCATGGGTCCTAAGGCCTCTGTGTCACAGGAGAAGCAGAATTGGCCTTTTTTCTTCTCTTCTCTAGAAGCCAGTACATAAATAAGAAGAGCATGACGCAAATTACGAATTTAGAAATGCAGTACAAGGGAAAGGCAACTGCTATTCCTACTTGCTATTCCTACTGGCCAAGTATTTCACAGGTACCACTGCAGAGCTCAAATCACAGTGAAAACCTTCCTTCTGCCACCCATTCAAAGTAACTGTATTCCATTTATCAGGAAAACTCTGGTTTATAGAATCTAAATCAACACAAGAAGAGGTGGGAACCCGGAGGTGAGATACCAAAAGGGATGAAAGAGAGGTCTCGAATGGGTGATCATAGGCTGGTCTACCTAACTAATGTGTCCTATTTGGTCTCCGTGATGCATTGTTTTTGATTTGGGGGATTTATTTGTAAATATATATAAAAAAAATAAGGAGATATTTTAACTATTCTTGAAATGCAGAAGATCTAGCAGAACTGTATTAACATTTCCAGGGGCACAAACCAATTGCAGTTGAGGACATTGGCTTCTGGGCATAGAGCATGGAATCTCTTATTCACCACAGCCTTTCAAGATTCTGCTTGCCCTTCTACTGCCTGGCCCCCATAGGCACCCAGGTTCTGCTTCTCTGGTGTAGTAGGATTCGGAAGGCCTGGAAAGTAAAAAAGGACATAGAGGGTTCAAGATGAAAGTACCTTTTCTGCCAATGGATGACTGGGGTTGGGGTGGCTACATGGGATCCCTGAAGGTGCCTACCAACACCAGTACCTTCCCCACAAAAAAGTCAGAGTCACATGAAACCAGGAGAAAGCAAAATAAATAAAACAAAATCCGCCCCAGTGACTCTGAATTAAACCAGTGTTGTATGAATGCCTTTTGATTCTGATTGTCAGTGACTAGCTAGCAGTAAGGCCCTGCCATAGCAGACTTGAATGCTGGGTTATACCAGAATGTTACCTACATCGTCAATTTCTATTCAATTGTGTGTTGAATATTGCATATATCAAAAAAACTGAAAGCGTGGCATTGTTCCAGGTACCATGCCCACCTCTGGATATACACTGTTGAATAAAACAGAGTTGGGTACTACTCATCAGCCATGCTAGCTCAGCCTTACCTTGTAGATTTGGTGGAAGCGGTGGTGCCTGTCTTATGTAAGTGATCCTGTCTATCACTGGCTGACAGAAGGGGTAACTGTACTGAGGAATGGCAGTGGCGAGTCAGAGATCCTTTGTTAGGACGGCAGGAGACCCAATAAAAGACATGGGAAATTACCATACCTACGTGACATATCACAGGAAACCATGTGACAGAAGAGTAGTTTCCCTTCACCTTTATCATTAGTAATTCTATCTGACCCTGTTCCTTCCATTCAAACAGATGTTTTAAAAGCCCTTTTAGTGGTTCTTTGCACATATTCACAATCCTCAGCTAATTTAGGCTTTGGAATTTTTAGAACTAATTACACATATTTTTGCCACATATTTGTATTCACATTTGCATTCACATCTTTTAATAGATTGCTTTTAATTATCTGATCATCAGAGAGCTCCATGTACAGTGTGAGTATAACTGGATACAATAACTTTTGAAATAAAATTTGGTGCATGTGCCACTGGATTAAAAATGTGAATTAAAAATATCAGTTGTTCCTTTAATTTTATTCTACCTTGCAGAAATTAGTTTACTTATCCTTTATCATATTTTCATTTTGTAGACATGACATACATGGACACACATACACACATATAGAAATAGCTAGACTCTAATAAATCATTTAAACTATTTGTCCTATATTTCCCAGAACTTTATACATTCACATGTCTACAAAAACTGACCTAACGGTACTTTAATAACTTCATCTGCAGCAGGTGGATCCACAATATTGCATTACAATGCATGATCTGAAGTAAAAAAGCCAGTTTCATTTGCTCCTTTTTCTTTGAGCCAAATCTTACACACATGAAGCAGGTGATTCTTTTCCTTGACACTTTAGATTAAGAAATGCAAAACTAGTGCACACTGCCTAGTCTGAGTATATAGGATATGCTCCACATTTCCCCCCCAAATATGACAAATTTCAACAGGAAAATATTAAAGCTAATGCCTCCTATTTGCATATACCATGTACAATTCATTGTCATGATGACTTTCTGTAGCTTCATATAAATTTTAGGGAAAAAATCTTAAGTTTTAGGGGAAAAGTGAGAAGCTGTTAGTCATGATCTTCAGGAAGATTTTAGTCATAAGATACTTTTTGTGAAAAAGCAATTCTGAGAAAATAATGTATATAAATAATGTAATTAAAATAGAAAGTTAGAATGTCAGATCTCACAGTCAAGAAGGATCTTGGTCATTTAGAACAATCTTGCCACATTCCTCTTCACCCACACTAGTCATCATACTTCGTATATTCAACTTCTATTTCGATCCAATATCTAGAGTCTCACCTCTTTGATCTCTTCTACAATGAACCTTTCCTCCGTTCCATTTTATTTACCTACTCCCATAGCCACAGCCCAAGCTATCAAAACCAAAAACTACACTGTAAAATTAGGAGCCCAGCCCCCTACTCTTCTATGACTTCTTATCCTTCCAACGTACTTGGTCAAAGATCTGCTCTGGAATCTTCCTTAACTTATTAAAAGTTCCTTTTTGCTCCTTTCTATGTATCTATTTCCTTTCTGTGACCCTGCTTTTAATCTCTTTGATGATTATTTCCATATTCCATAGTTAATACATATAATTAATTAACTTCAGTGACCTGATCTCCATTTATTGTACTTACCACACAAAATCACAATTGTAAAATCAACCACCTGCCTTTTTTTTTTGGTCTCTGCACACATGCTCAATGAAGCACTATTTTGGACTGCAGCTCAGTCAGGCACAAGGGTATCATTCTAATAATTCATTACAGCCAACTTCAAATAGGCACACAACTGTACACAGGAATCCTATACTACAATATTTTCTGAATTTATTCTATCATCAAGAATGCTTTTGTTATCTTCCTTTCTCCAACCTGAACAAGCTGGATAACATGTGAAGGTCCTTACCAACAAAACAGAAGCCATGATCATCTTGCCACCACCATTTATAACCAGTTTTTCCTTCTTCCTCCTTTTTATAATAAAGAAAGTGGCCCTGTTCTCATCAGAGATCAGTTTCTCTAAATGCAGATCTTCCTTTCTCAAATCATGTGTTTCTTTGGTTATTCCCACTGTAGCATCTTTACCTCTGTCAACTGGATAATTCCTGCAGAAAAATAAGCTATAATGCTTCACATCTTGAAAAGAAAACATTTCCCTGAAACTGCTGTCTATACCAGTATCTCCAATCATCTATACTCACTATCATTCTCAACCCTTTTTAGTCTGACTCCTACCACTCTACTCACATATCAACTGCCAAGGTTCCAAGAGGTATTTTTGGCTCTTATCTTTATAAACCTTTCGTTCAGCAGTGTTGAACATTCTCTCCATCTGAGAACACTCTGATAAGCCACAGTTTTTGTATTCCTCCTTCTTACTACTCTTTATGAAAATCCTTTGTCAATCACTATTCTTTCAATACTTTCTAAAAAGTATAGTCCTCTTGTCTTGGATAATCTCAACAATCCAATCACTCTGTACCTCTCTCCCATATCATCTTAGAGAACCTAACCAATTTCCGTATATTTAAGTATTCTAAGTATATGGAGAACACTGAAAATCATTTCTTGCCTCAGACTTAAAATCCAAATGTCAACTGGTCATCATTATGTGAATATCTCAAGTTAATCATAAATTTAACATGCCCCAAAGTAGTAAAATTCTTCTATTTTTGCCAACACCCATTCCAGAACTTTTCCACTCCTTCCCCATCTCAAAAAATGCTATTACTCTTCAAAAGGCAAAGAACTCAGTCATTACTGGCAATTTTGTCTCCTATCACTACTGATGCACATCCATACCAAATTCTGTAAGATCTATTCCTAAATACATCTCAAATCAGTCATCTTTTCTATCGCTACTCTTCTTTTTTTTCCTTCAAATCCCAAATCATCTGTCATCTAGACCACTATAACAGGGTAAGTGGTTTTTGGGGTGTTCTGTCTTGGTAGCTCCAATATATTCTCCATTATTGCATGTATTTACTTAAACATTTAAAGTCATATTGTTCCCATCTAAGTACTAACCAGGCATGACCCTGCTTAGCTTCCAAGATCAGACAATACCAGGCACGTTCAGGGTGGTCTCTTGTTTATATAACAGAAAATTGAGACCTTTCATAGAATAAAACCAATGTTCATCTAGTCTAACAAAACATGTATGATCTTGCTTTGCACTGGCCCTCCACCTTACTATTTGCCTTTACCTAAAATTCCTAGGGTCACACTTGTCCTCTTAAAATTTCTTCTAACACACAAGACTATTTTCTTCTTTCTACCCCTGGACCTACTACAGATGAGTATTAATTAGTTATTCTACCTTGAATTTATCAAATGCTTAATCCCCTTCTACAGCATTTCTAATTCAAATCCCAGAACTCTCCTACGAGAGAGTTGTATAGCATCAACTTACAAACATTATCCTTCCTGAACCCTAAAAGAAACTCAGGAAATTATGAGAGGAGGGGGTGCCTAGGTGGCTTAGTGGGTTAAAACCTCTGCCTTCAGCTCAGGTCATGATCCCAGGGTCCTGGGATCGAGCCCCACATCAGGCTCTCTGCTCAGTGGGGAACCTGCTTCCTCCTCTCTCTCTCTGCCTACTTATGATCTCTGTTTGTCAAGTAAATAAACAAAATCTTAAAAAAAAAAGAATTACGAAAGTAGTAGCTTTAAAAAAGAACAGAAATTATACTAAAGAAAATTTTGAATTTGTAGTCAACTATGGTTTATTAAATCCCTACATTTTATTTATAGAAAGAGATAAAGTATCTGAGACCTGGGCATGAGGTAAGAGACTATCAAGTGGCACCTCTATTGGAACCCAAACTCAACTTGGAGCAAGCCTGTAAACCCAAGAGGCCCTGAAGTGGCACTAACATTTTACAACTTCTTCACTATAGTATAGTGTAGTAGTAGTGTCTGGTTTTTGGAATAGTATAAATGCTAAATAGCATATAAAGTGGCATGCTAATGAAGCATATTCTTAACATATTTAATATTTCCCACATTGAACGCTTATCAATAAAAGCACTTCTAAAACTTGTCTAAGAGTCTAGATAAACTAAAATTGGCCAGGTTTTGACAAATAAGTGAATAATGTATCAGGATCTCTACTTTGGAATAGATGTTTAGCATTTTCCCTAAAAATACTTGTTAATATTTATAAAACTTAAAAAAATAAAACAAATTACTCCAATTTCTGAAGTCACCTAAGTATACTCTTGGTCATATCTGTGGCCAGAACATAGCTAACCCTTTAACTTATGTCACTTTCAAGAATTCTAGATTGTTTATTTCTCCTTTCCTGAACCTGTCTGTTTTCTTCACTCAGTGTTGAGATGAAATGCAATTCTTCCCCACTAGATTGCTAACAAATTGCATACAAGGCCTACCTTCATTTTGTCTTACCCAAAAGCTAGTTCAGTATTCACCATTTGAAAGATGAATAAATTTTCACTGAAAGATTAGGATTCACAGAACTTATAGTATTAACCAGTTGTATTTGTTTATCTTAAAAGCAGGGAACAGACAGAGCCAACACACTTAACTTTGTTAAATTTACCAATATACTAGATTAAATTAAACCGAAGATTCTAATCCAGCTTTCCTAGATGTATAATCAAGCATGCAACTACTAAACTCACTAAACCCTATTAATCATAAAGCAGGAAAATGGATTGACCATTGTTAGAGACACTTTTTTCAATAAATTGGAAACTTTTCATTGTGACTTACAAAGTTGTTAAAATGAAGTACCGTATTTTGTCATAAAAAGGATGGTTTTTCAGTCAAATACTTTTCTTCCAATATCTTCCAGTTTCCATAAATCATCATTTCCCCCTTTATTTTCTTTATTGAAGTTGAAGATATTTTCTATAAGCTAAATTCAGTATTAGAATGTTTGATTCTAAAGGACCCAAGTGTCTTAAGTTCATAAACCAGTCTGTGTTCCTGAGACATTTTCTGACATTCCAAATGCTCTTATAATGAAGAGATCTGCTTCTTCATGCATCTATAAATATAAACTGAAACCTAAAAAATGGATTTCGTCCTTTTCTTCTTAAAAGCTATTCTGCCAGGTGGTACAGTGTGTGAACTGTTTTACTCCTTTATGATTTCCACATTCCTTATTTCCAAAATAATTACTCATGACCCCTTGCCCTTTATTTTTATTTTAATTCTAGACCAAAATATAGTTACTCAGGAAAAAAAAAAATCATACAAATACAGTTTTCATCTTAAAAATCTAACTTGCAAAGACAGTGCTTAAGTGTAGTTTTATAAATTATCACAGAAAAACTGAGTCTGTAACTGAATATTTAGTTTCTCTAAAATAGATGACTCAGCAGGCCAATGAAAATGGTATATATTTTTATTCACTAGTGTATCTTCTCCCATGACTGACATATAGTAATTCAATAAATACTTCAGTGAACATACAGATGGATAAGTTATTAATATGCCCTTACCATAATCTTGAGACAAAAAACAGGTAATTCAGACTGAAACTTCACTTAGGGCTCTATTGGCCCACATAAAACATAGCAACTGAATAGTAATTAAATAATTTCCATATATTCATTTTATTCAAGCATTTAAAGCCACAATTAATAATCTCAGTCATTCACCATTAATTTTCCATGTTTGTAGTCCTTGAACAATTTCTTAGATTCGTTAATCAAATAGACTCCAGGATGGCCACAAATCTCAAATGGCCATTCGATACAGTCAAGACAATCCTAATAAATCTCCCAAGAACATGCATTTGCTCACATTACAAAGTGATTATTTCATACTAGTTCCTTTCTCTTCAGACCCTTGATCTTCCTTCCTCCTCTAGCTTATTTGCTGACCTCATCTCATATTTCATTCAGAATATAGATGGAATTCGAGAACTAATTTTCTTACTAAAAAAATATGTCCCACATTTGAATCCAGATCCTTATAATCTGCACTTCTGTAATGGAAGATTTACCTCTCTTTGATCTTAGGACAACTCCTTATGTGTGCTCTCCATTCCATGCCCTCTCTCACCTGCTCCAGAATGCTTCTCTAAATTCAGCATTTGTTTCATTCCATTAGATGATTATTGTCAGTGTACAAACATTCCTTAACCCTCATTTTATATATACAAAATCTTGCCTACTCTACCCTCTGATTGCAACCCCATTTATTACCTAACCACCTTAGGACAATAACTGTTCATAGGTTGGTTTATTCTCAGTGCCTAATTTCTCACCTTTACTTTCCTCAATTCTATCTGATCAGAGTTTAATCTCTATAGCTCCCTGAAAAGTTTTTTAATATGGCAAATCCAAAAGTTAATTTTCCTTTCCATCTGAAAGAGATGAACTCCATTTCTTTCTTGAAATACATTCTTCTCCAGACTTTATGTCATTGACCATTCCATTTATTCACCTCTTCAACTGTACTTCTTTTGCTGGATCCCCGCTTTTGCTTGAATCCAGATGTACTCTCTATCCGAAATATATTCTTCTTCCTCTTTATTGTCCTACCCTCTCAATTTCTCCCAATACATTTAATTAAAGAATAAAATGGATAATGGAAAAATGCAGAAAAAGTATATATATGTGAAAGATTATGAAATCACCTCCCATGCCAAGAAATGGAAAACTACTAGACCCCAGAAGCCACTCTAAAAACTCTCCAAGGGACACCTGAGTGGCTCAGTGGGTTAAAGCCTCTGCCTTCAGCTTGGGTCATGATCCCAGGGTCCTAGGATCGAGTCCCGCATCAGGCTCTCTGCTCACCAGGGAGCCTGCTTCCTCCTCTCTGTCTCTCTCTGCCTGCCTCTCAGCCTTACTTGTGATCTCTATGTTTCAAATAAATAATCTTTAAAAAAAATAAAAATTAAAATAAAATAAAAACCTCTCCTAATTCAACTCTTTTGTATGACCTTTAACTGCAGTATTTTCCATATTTAAAAAATACATGTTTTAAAAGATTTTATTTATTTGAGAGAGAGACAAAGAGCACAAGCAGGGGAGGGGCAGGAAGGAGAGACAAAGGGAGGAGGAGAGAGACAAGAAGACTCTGGGTTCAATCCCAGGACCCCAATATCATAATCTAAGCTGAAGTCAGACACTTAATCGACTGAGCCCCCCAGCCACCCGTTAAAAAGTACATTTTAAAATTATATAATCATTAATAAATATATAATTTTTTATCTGGCTTCTTTCAGTCAATATGATGTTCGTGAGAGCCATCTGGTTTGGTGTGTGTGTGCATGTATACACAGTTGTAGTCTGTTTATTCTCACTGCTCTGTAGTATTTATTTTTATTACTAACAACACTTATTTACCCATTCTATTGCTGATAAACTATAAGCAATCTGAGTGTCTAGGGATATTATAAATATGGGCTATAAGCATTCTTGTACATATCTATTTGCATACAGATGTGTGGAAGTGCTGGGTCATTAGATAATGCCAAACAGAATTCTAATTCTAAAATGTACTAGTTTACCTCTCCACCAGCAACCTAGAAGAGTTCTAATCACAACCTAACACATTCTTACTATCACTGTTAGTGGTAATTTTGGCCTTTCTGATGGAGGCAGAGTGGTGTTTCATTGTAGCTTTAATTTGCAGTAAGAAGGTTGTATAATTTTCACCTACTTGCAGTGCTTGTTCAAAAGTTTTGCTCCTTTATTCCTGTCCTTAGTTCATAAAGATATCTGCCCATATTAACCTCCAGAAACTATACTGCCTTGCCTTTAATATTCAGGATTTTGATCTGAAATTGATTTTTGTTTGTATTACCACACAAACTTGATAGGGATCAAGTTTCAGTTGTTTTTCATTACAAATGTCTACTGGTACCAAACACTATATACTGATGGGCAGTATTTTCCCATTATTTTGCAATGCAAATTTTGATGTAAATCAAGTACCCCTATATGCACAAGTCAGTTTATAGACTTGCAATTTTGTTCTATTTGTTTCCTTGTGTATCTTTGTTCCAAAAAGATACTATAATTTAGTTACTGTTAACTTTTGTAATAAGACTTGATAACTAATAGTTATCCCAGCTATTTCATCTTTAAAATCCTTGGTTTTTATATTTCTATGTAAATTTTATAGTCATTATCAATATACTAAAACATGTGCTTAGATTTTACTTGGGACTGCATTAAATATACAGATCAGTATTGGCTTTAATATGTTGGTCTTCTAGTCCATGAACAGGAAACATTCTATTTATTTAGAACCTTTAAATTTTTCTTCCCTTCTAGAAGTCTTCACATATTTAACTTTTTCCCTGTGTATTTTTATGCCATTGTAAGTATTTTTTAAAAGATTTTATTTGAGAGAGGGAGAGACAGCAAGAGACAGCATGAGTGGGAACTGGAGAGAGTGCTCCCCCACTGAGCAGGGAGCACAATGCAGGGCTTGATCCCAGGACCCCAGGACCCCAGGACCCTAGGACCATGACTTGAGCCAAAGGCAGACACATAACAAACTAAGCCACCCAGGCACCCCACTGTAAAGATTTATAAATTTCTCTATTTGTTGTTGATATATAGAAAAGCAGTTTATTTTTAGATATTTAACCTATGTATTCATTTTCTATTACTAATACAACAAATTATACAAACTGAGTGGCTTAAAAGACCACCTATTATGATTTCACAGTTTAGTCACAAGTTTGGGCACAGCAGGGCTTAGTGGGATCTCTTTCTAGAGACTTGGAAGATAAATTTATCTCCCAAACTCATTCAGGTGCTTGACAGAATTCAATTCTATAGAGCTACAGATTGACATCCCCCACTTCCTTATTGGCTTTCATCCAGGGATTATTCTCCACTTCTACAGGACACCCACAATCCTTGCTCATGGGCCCATTCCTTAATTTTGAAAGCCAACAATGGCAGGTCAAGCCCTTCTTCATGCTTCAAATGTTTATGACCTCTATTTCGTTCTGCCTCATCTCTGTCTCCTTTCTGTTGTATCTCTGACTTACTTTCCCACCTTCCTATTCTTTTAAAGACTCATTGAGCCCAACCAGACAACACAGGATAACCACTCTATTTAAGATTAGCTGATTAATATCCTTAATGCCACAAAATTCATTCAGAATAGAACCCTAAATAGGAGACAAGAAGCTTAGAAGTGCGTCATTAAAACTTCACCTACCACACCTTTTGTCTGGCTACCTTGCTGAACTTGCATCAGTTAGAAGTACCTAATATATTGTAATTTTATAGATTATAATAATTAGAATTATTAAATCTTTGTATGTTTTTTAGATGGGTTATAATTATATCATCTAAAAATCTGGAAGTTTTATTTATTTCAAGTTATATTTATTTTTTCTTCAATGTATTGTGTCAGTAGTTAGGATCACAAGCAAAACATTGAATTAAAGTACTTTCTACTTCCAGATGTTTTCAACATTTCATCATGAGATGTGTATTCTGTATGATATTAGATTTTTTTTAAGTCAGAGCAATGAAGTTCCCTTCTATTCCTAATTTGCTAAGAATCTTACCACTAAATGATGTTGAATTTTATCAAATATAATTTCTGAATATTTTGTGGTCTATGAATCTTCCCCTTTATCTGTTAATGTGGACTACAACTAGTAATTTGGCCATTAATTTCAAAGTAATCTCATATTCTAAAAACAATCTCAGATATATTGGTTTAAACTTTATATACGGTGTCAACTCGTGATGTTAAAATTTAAGAATTTTTAAAATAGGGCGCCTGGGTGGCTCAGTGGGTTCAGCCGCTGCCTTCAGCTCAGGTCGTGATCTCAGGGTCCTGGGATCGAGTCCCGCATCGGGGTCTCTGCTCAGCAGGGAGCCTGCTTCCCTCTCTCTCTCTCTCTCTGCCTGTCTCTCTGTCTACTTGTGATCTCTCTCTGTCAAATAAATAAAATAAAAAATCTTTAAAAAAAAGAATTTTTAAAATATTTGAGTCAAATTGCCCAATAATTGATTTTTTAGAAGAAAAATACCATTGTCAGATTTTGGAATCTGGATTGTTAGAAACAACTAAGTTAGTGATCATTTTCTTTTTCTCAGTTGTCTAGAATAGTTTGTGTAGGAATGGTTATTTCTTCTGTATGTGTTCAGCTAAATTTACTGGTGAAGTCATCTAAATGTGTATTTTTTTTGTAAGAGTTTCAATTATACATGTTATTTCTTCAGTAGCTATACAAACCTCTACGTCTTTTTTTTTTTTTCATTTTTTCCAGGATATTTCATTTAAATTTTCAAATACACTATTGTTCATTTCTCATATCTGAAGGATATGCAATCAGGTCTCCTTTTTTTCATCTGTGTGCTAACTGGTAATCTATTCTGTATCATCTTCCCTTTCTTGATCAGATATACTAAGGGATTCTTCATTTTATTGTTTTGAAAGATCAACATTTTACTGATTTTGTCTATTACATCAGTAATTATTAGTATTGCTAAATAATAAGTTTTAATTTGACTCATAACACATTAAAGTGATCTAGGATGTGAACTGTAAACCTAAACAAGTTGAGTAAGACACAAGAGTTAATATGAACTAGAGTCATATAATATTCAAAATGTCGAGCATACTGCATGAAGTTACTTGTCATACCAAGAACCAGGACAATCTCAACGCTAACAGGTAAACAACAGTCAGATAATAACATTCAGATGACACTAAAAGACAATATTTACACAGCTTTCACAAAAATACTCCAACAAGTAATGATAAAAACTCTTGGGAAAAAAATAGGAAGTCTCAAAAATAAAAGGACAGGGTGCCTGTGTGGCTCAGTGGGTTAAGCCTCTGCCTTCGGCTCAGGTCATGATCTCAGGGTCTTGGGATCAAGCCCCGCATCGGGGTCTCTGCTCAACAGGGAGCCTGCTTCCTCCTCTCTCTCTCTCTCTGCCTGCCTCTCAGCCTACTTGTGATCTTTTGTGTCAAATAAATAAATAAAATCTTTAAAAAATTTAAAAAATAACAGGGGGCGCCTGGGTGGCTCAGTGGGTTAAAGCCGCTGCCTTCAGCTCAGGTCATGATCTCAGGGTTCTGGGATAGGAGCCCCGCATCAGGCTCTATGCTCAACGGGGAGCCTGCTTCCCCCCACCCCCCTCTGCCTACTTGCAGTCTCTCTCTCTCTGTCAAATAAATAAATAAAATCTTTAAAAAAAAATAACAGGACATAAAAAGTACAAATGAAAATTCTATAACTAAAAAATATAAAAGTCAAAAATCTCATTGGGTAGGTTAAATAGTAGAATAGAGACAACATTAGAGGGTAGAAAATATTAAATATTAGAGGTATCTACAAAATCAAACACAGATCAATAGAGATTATCCAATTTGTACAACAGAAAAATTTTTTTAGTAAGTCTCAGATTTTTTTGCTATAACTGAAATTTTCAAGTATAACATTCATTATAGCATTCATATATAATATGATTACATATTAATCATATATATTTATATATTAATATCTTATATGTTGATTAATATATCATATATTAATATATTGATATAACATTCATATATAACATAATTCAATTATAACATTCATTGCAACATTCATAACATTCATATCATCAGAGTCCCAGAAAGGAAGGAAAAATATGTAGTACTAAAAACGTATTTGAACTAATGACTAAAGCTTTCCAAATTCGGTGAAATATATAACTATATAAATTTAAGAAGCTGAGTGAATACTGGACAAGATAAACTTAAAGAAATCCATGTTTAGACAAAGTAGAATCAAACTTCTGAAAATCAGAGACAATAAATATATTATCCTGAAATCAGCCAGAAAGAAATGACATTTTCTATAGGACAAAGTTTCTCAAACTCAGTACCACCGACATATTGGGCCATATTATTATTTTTGTGGGGGACTCCTAAAGCATATTTTAAGATGTTTATCAGCATACTTGGCCTCTATTCATTAGAGCACTAGATGCCAGTGGCACATACCCCTCAGTTGTGACAATGAAAAATGGTTGCAAACATTGTCAGATGTACTCTTGATGGTAAAACTGTTCCCAGAAGCACTGCATTTGATTTGATTTTTAAATTCACCATCTTACTATTTGATTTCTTTGTAACCTTACTGGATGATGCTTTTCCCTAGTACCTTATTACTGGAAGCAGAAATTGTCCCTCTCCTTGACTCTATTCTTAGATTATTTCCTCAATATAGTGATCTATTATATATTATATATTATATATTATATAATATATATATTATATATATTATATATTATATATTATATAATATATAATATATAATAGATCACTATATTGATATATGAATATCAATTGATTATATTGATTATATGAATATTATATATTATATAATATATATTATATAATATATATAATATATATATTATATTATATTATCTATTATATATTAATAGATTATTTTATAATTATATATTATATATAATTATATATTAATAGATTATTAGATTATTTTCTAAGAATAGAGTTATGCTTTTGAAGAATATATCATTGACTCTATTCTAATGTTTACCTTTCGTATTTTTTTCTTCAACTTCAAATTGTTATTTTCCAATGTCCACTTGGATGTCTAACAATTCTCACAGTTTAATATGTCCAAAGAAAACCCATAAACTGACACTACCACGATAAGATCTAAACATGGTTTCTAAATATAGTTCTTCTTCAGTTCTGTCCTTCTTAGTAAATTAGACTATCTTCCAAGCAGTAGCCCACATCCAGGATTTGAGAGTAAAAAGAATTCATTCTTTTCACTCGGGAACTCAGGAAGTAAATGTACCTTGCAAACCCTGTATCTCTAATCCATCTCTTCTCACTACTGAGTCTTCCAAAGCCTAGTTCCAGATCTTGTCTTTTATTGCTGGACTCCTGTCTTCTGTTTGTTTTTTTTCCTGATAACCAGCAATTATACCATACAACAGTCAAATGTGCCCCTTGAAATGTAAATCAGATCTCAACATTTCCAGACACAAATTGTGCAAATACAATAAAAACAAAATATATTTGCCTTACAAAGTCTTATGTCATCTCATCCGTAATTTGGGATTTCTTCCTCAATATTTCCCATACTTAAAGTGCTATTTTGGCAGAATTTTTGCATAACTCTTAATCATTTAGTTACCAGGTATCTTTTCAACACCAGAGAGTTCTCAACTACTTTAATAAAGCCATTCCCGTTCCCCATTGTCCTATACTGCTTATTTTCCTAATTTTTTTTCTTTATGTCCATTTACCACTACTCATGTTGTATATATTTTCCTTTTAACAATGAAACACCCAATAAATATGTGAACACTATCAGGTCAGAGGCTTTTGTGTACCTTTCCTTTGATGTCTCAGCACTAATCGGTAGACTCAGTGTTTATATTTCTAGTTCTTTGTTCCTCTACCCCATGTACTGTTGCACTCCCCCCACACCCCCAAACACATATACCGCCTCCACTACCATCAAGCTGCAAGTTAGGCATGGCCATCTGACTAAAATTGAATTGTCACTTTAAGGAAAAAAAGCCACTTAAGAAACCCTGTGCCCTCTGCCATGTCTCCTTTCCCTGCCACAGAAACCAAAGCCCTTCCAGACTGGAGAGTCTCAATCAGTGTTATTTCCTGAATGAGGATCACTTGAACAGAACTCTTGTGACCTAGAATGGCCATGTAGCTTTGGGAAATATGCAGTGTTTCAAGGCAGTGTGGTTTTCTGGCTAGTTGTTCTGAGCACAACCTAGCCTGCCCTGCTTTAAATGACATTAACATTTAACAAATACTGTAGAATGAATAAATTCAACTTCACTATCATACCTATAAGACTATAGCATAGCTCAGTCAAAAATCAGTTGTAATGCACCAGATAATTGACATTTATTATGGAACATGGAAGCAGTGATCTCTAAAATATTTGATATGCTGAACATCCTTTGTCATAGCTTGTCTCTTTACTACCATTGTGCTTAGCATTCATTCCTAGACAGAAAATAATCAAGGGCAATGACCAGCAAAGCTCTGTGCATCTATCTTAGGAAATAATTTAAAGTTTTTTGTCTTTCTTTTTACAATTATTACAGGGTTTTGGTGCTCAAAATAAATATGGATTCCCATTCCCTGCTCCTCCCCCTCTTTTTTTTCATCTTTCTCATTCTTCTAGGTAATGGAGGGCTATGAGACATTTACAGAAGACTGGTCATGCAATTATAAAAAATACTTGAGCATATTAATCTGTTGTCCAACCTTCCATAAGCAACTTATGTTTACAATATCCCTCAGGGGAGATTTCAATTCCTTTTTCAATTATTTTAAATTTTCTTGAAATATCTAAAATACTCATGCTTCAAATCTCAAACATTACATTTCTTTCCAACTAGTCTTCTCTTCCTTAAACAAGTTAATATAGTAATTCAAAACTACAACTTTCCAAAACTAAAAGCATGTTCTTATTCACTATTCAATGTAGTCTTTTTTATTTTGCTGCTGTGAATTTCCTTGTTCTATTCTCTCCTCTGGAATGGCCTTCCCCTGTGTCTCCACATTCCGATGGCCATCCATTTTACAAGGAACACTTCATGTTTCCTACTTTATGGTGGATCCCATGGTAATTCTAGTTCCCACCGATCTTTCCCCGTGAGATGAGGCAGCACTCAAAATTCACAGCCCACTCTCTACACTTTGGCAGATTTATGTTCTGTCTGGTAATGGTCTGTAATTGCTTCATAAATGCTAACCTTACCTCCAAAACTAGTTTTTGAAGATTAATGAGACAGGAGCTTGACTTTTCCTTCCTGTGTAATTCCCATAGCAGCAAGACAAATACTAGACACACAGTAGGCATTCAGGGAAAATGTGTTCATTTGAATTAAACTGACTTGATCTTAACAAGATTTAAATGAAATTGTCTATCTTGTGAAAAGTGGCAACTTACACCTACGCAAAACATTAAAGGAGCTCAGGCTTTCTTGCTTAAGTTTTATGTCCAATTTGTTCCAGTCCCAAACCCCTCGACAAAAACAAAATCTTTTAATCTGTTTGCAAAATATTCCTTCCTTCCTCCCATCTTGCCACTGCAACTCTGTGATATACTGCCCTTGCCTATTACCCCTTTATAGCTGTTTTGTTAAAGTTCATACCGCGAAGACCTGTAAAAGAAATTTATGGCTCTAGGGATTTCAGCAAATTCTAAATAACCATAACAGGAACATGAAGCATTAATTAAAGACACTAGAGTCTAAGTTATAACAGGAATCCTGACATTTAAGGCCCTGGTACCATGTAAATTTAAAACAGTATGACAAACAGAGAGTAATTTGATGGTCAGGAGGTTATAATGGATACCTTAATACCTTTATCAAGAAAAAGTGCCTGTCCTTGCTCTAACCCCTATCAGGGGCTTCAGGGGCTCCCTTCATAAAACACAGTGATGCCTACTAAATATTTTTGCCATAACTCATATATAAGCCAGTCTTTTCTTTAAGTACACCAGAGATTAAACAGTAACCCCCAACATTCACACACCAATTTTCAAAGAAAGTAATTTAATATTTAACATATATTTACTGCAAATTATCCATGTTTTTAGTTTACTGCAGGACTGTATTTAAAGTCAGGACACCAAGGAACATGCCATGATACGTAAGAGCAATTTTTCTCCATGGAATAGAAGGATTCTTGTCTAACGGCAGAAGTCAGTATTCCTGACTCATTCATTTAAATCAAGCAATGGAATATGCTTTGCCTAACCTGAAATAAAAATGAAACAGTAGCAACTCAACTTGCTTTAGGTGCTTAATACCTAATAACCTTCTTAAAATGTTATGCACATTTGTTGATATGTATATGTTGATATATTGTGCCTATTTGTTGAATGTATGTCCACACAAGGAACACAAACTGATCCTCAAAATGCAAATGTGCAGCAAATATCTGTGTCCCATCCTTACCTGCACTTACAGCAATTCCTCCCTGGAAGAGTAGACAGCTTCCTCTCTGTGAAATTCTTTGGCATGTATTTTACCATTTGCGATATGCCATTTTATCTTCTTTTGTTAGATTTTGTGTATATGGTCTTATTCAGGTAAATTATAAGTACCATAATTTATATTTGTATCCTCTACAACACTTGGCACTGACTAAATATATTAGACTTTTAATAACTATCTCTTGGTTGATTAATCAATTTACCACACCTGCTAATTGCAAAGTGACATCATTTGTCACTAACAGACACATAAATGAATTACCAAAAATCATGTAAATTTGAATATAATCAGATTAAGCCCAAAATTAGCATCGGAGGAGACGACCACCCTCTCCTTCAGGCCCTCCTCCACTTTATAACTACTTATTCCTCACTTACAATTCAGCTACTCGCTTGCCTTCTTTCTCTTTTCAGCTTTGTGCTGTTATTTAATATCTCACCAGTTGTGTAATTTCAGCTCCCAAATTGAATAAGACGTTCCCTCCAGTGGAACCCTCACCTTGACAAATAGCCAAATAGTAATTATTATTCCTTTCAGGGGTTGAGCTATGGAATCATGCCTGCAATATCCCAAGCTTGAGAGCCTAGAAATTTATGCTATACTTCCCTGTGTCGGAGTTTCCATCTGAGATCGTATTTCAAGCCCTCTCATTTTTTTCCCAATGTGATTAAGATAATTCCTTTATGAAGTTGGAGGCTCAGCGAGACGTTCAGAAAGAAACTTGATGTTTCATATTTTTGCAAACTTGCTCTCCCCATTTCCTTTCCTATCATTTTTGCCACACTGAGAGGGAGGATTAATTTTGCAATCGTCTCTAATTTTTTTCTAAATGTGTGACCCCCATATTAATAGGAGCCAGAGGACTCATTCATCATATCTGGTCACTGTGAAACTGACATTTACAGGGTGGAATGCTTCTCGCTCAGTATAAATGGGTATCATTTGTAAAACATGCCGCACCCAATCGTAGGCTCCCATGGCTCTCAAACTACATTTTTAAGCAACAATATAAACCATTCCCCAAACTGAAAGGTCTTTTCAAATATTTACTGCCTACCTATGGAATTTTTATTCTGCTGGCTGCTGCCATCAATAATCCTGGGAGCTCCAAGCTAAGTGTTGTGTGTGACCTCCAAGGAAAGTCTTAGTGCTGCAGAATGGGGGAGGTGGGTTCTGCATCCTGCATTCTTCCTTCTATCACTTTCTAGGGCCTATCACAGAGAAAATAAGGATTGCAGAAGGCTTATTTTTAAGTTTAGAATGAAAGCTCTCAAGGACTGCATTTGCAAGTAAGCTCAGTGTTTTTAAGTGTTTTCTACATAAAGTGGGATATTCTTGCCTACTTTCTCCATGAAGACTTTGGATTACCCCAGCACACCGTAATCTTATAACTAGCCTTTTGCTTCTATTTTTTTAAACCCAGTCTTGCGTTCGTGCTCTCCTGTCACTTGGACAACTGGACGATCTTACTTCAAACTCCTAATTCCACCACAAGCACCAGACCAACACCTCCCCTAAAAGAGCTGTGATTTGGGGAACTTTGGCTTTCTCAGTGTGGGCTCCATCTCGTGATTCTACATCCACATGCTTTTTTGCCTCCTGGCAGTGAGTGCACAGCGCAGCTCTTCAAACAGTTCCCTCGAAAATGTACAGTCCCCACACTAAGAATCTGGTGAGCTCTAGGAAGTTTTGCAAAGTTGCAGATTCTCTTCTCCTCTTTCCCCTCTCTCCTCTTCTCTCCCTCCCCTCTCTTCCCATTCTTCTCTAGGCCCTCTAAAAAGCAAAATATTTTTCTTGCCTCCTATAGAATATTTTCAATCCCTTGCTCAAGATGTGGACACAAGGGGCGCCTGGGTGGCTCAGTCCTTAAGCATCTGTCTGCCTTCAGCTCAGGTCATGATCCCAGGGTCCTGGGATCCAGCCGCACATCAGGCTCCCTGCTTGGCAGGAGGCCTGCTTCTCCCTCTTCCACTCACTCTGCTTGTGCTCCCCCTCTCACTGTCTCTCTCTCTCTGTCAAATAAATGGAGAAGAGAAGTGAGTTGGGGGAAATTGGAGGGGGAGACAAACCATAACAGACTGTGGACTCTGAGAAACAAACTGAGGGTTTTGGAGGGGAAAGGGGTGGGAGGTTGGGTGAGCCTGGTGGTGGGTATTATGGAGGGCACGTATTGCATGAAGCACTGGGTGTGGTGCATAAACAATGAATGCTGAAATACTGAAAAGAAATATAAAATAAAATAAAATAAAATAAAAAGACATGGACACAAGTTCAACTTTCAAGCTTTACAAGAATTCACTGTAATTAGGATTTCATTCCAACAACAACAAAAGTCTATATTCCTCCTTAGGGGAATTGATGAGATGGTAAGGCTAAAACTACATTCATCTTATGCCATTCCTAGAGAATCTTTCTTCTTTCAATTAAAGTATAACTGCTCTGTCTTGGACAAACAAATGGTAAGCCTGGGCAGTTAGTTCTATGGTGACCCATCTCTGTCAGTGGTTATACGCTTACTGTACTGTGAGGTCAGAATTTAAACATGTCCATCCAGGTACTGCACTTAATAGGAAACAAGATAGATGAATCTCAGCCCTCACAGAATTTACGCTATGAATGAACGGGTCATAATTAAAGTGAAATTCTATAATAACCTATCTGAAAGACTAGATGTGATGATTAAAAAAGACATGAGATTTGGACAGTCTGGCAATCACAAACACTCAATAATTGTTAGCTATACCAACCCTCAGTAGCTTGCATCTTGGATCCTCCTAACAATGCAAATAGATGTTGTTACCACCATTTCACAGAATAAGATACTTAAGTATTAGGGGTGATTAATTAATTGTCTAAGGACATACAGGCAAAACTTGAGAGGAGTTGAAATTACAATATGGTTGTTTCTGAACTTAAAGCCTCCTGCATTTTGGTTTTGTATGTGAACTTCATAATTCACACAATAAACATATACATATGAGAAGTTTCATGAAACATTAATATAGAAATCGAGGTTTTAAAAAAGTTACCACACTTAACCATCATCCTGAACAAAAGGGCTAGTCTCTGTGTGAAGAAGCCTACTTAATGCCCCTCCCCATCCATAAACACTTTCATCCTTGGAAAGTAGCCAATATAAAACATCAAATTTCTTGCTTTTATTTATACTTTAACCAAATAATTATACATTTCCAAATAATACAGATTAGTTTTGTTTAGTGATATTATATAACTAAAATCACGGTGAAAACTCTCTACTATTATCCTTGTCATAAATCAGTGTCAAATGTCTACAATGGATATATCACTCCAGGCTTTTTTTTTTCCTTTTAGTCGATTTAATTATGTTTGAGCAATTATCATATGTCTCAACTACTGCAGGTTTATAATGATTTACTTTTTGGTAGTGTAAGTCCAGCCACCTTATTTCTTCTTCATGAATGCTTTGGCAGAACACACGAATATACATTTTCCCAAAGAAGATAAACAGAAGACTATAGACACGTGAAAAGATTCTAAATATCACTTATCAAGGAAATATCAAAACTACAATCAAATATCACCTTACAGACCTGTCAGAATGGCTAAAAACAACAACACAAGAAAGAGGTGTTGGTGAGGATATAGAGAAAGGGGAACCCTCTTGTACTGTTGGTAGTAATGCAAAGTGCTGCACCACTCCAGAAAACAGTATGGAGTTTCCTCAAAAATTTAAAAATAGAACTACCCTACAATCCAGCAATGACACAACTAGGTATTTACCCAAAGAATACAAAAATACTAATTCAAAGGGATACATGCTCCCCAATGTTTATAGGGCCATTATCTATAAATAGCTAAATTATGAAAACAGCCCAAGTGTCCACAGATTGATGAATAAAGAAGATGTGACTATATATCAAATATATATGTGGAATATTACTCAGCCATAAAAAAGAAAGAAATGCCATTTGCAATGATATAGATGGAACTAGAGAGTAATATGCTAAGTGAAATCAGTCAGAGAAAGACAAGTACTATATGATTTCATACATATGTGGAATTTAAGATGTAAAACAAATGAGCAGAGAGAAAGAGACCAAGAAACAGACTTTCAACTGTAGAGTACAAACTGATGGTTAGCAGAAGATAAGTGGATAAGGCAATGGGTTAAAGAGGGGATGGAAATGAGGAGTACACTTGTCCTGGGGCACCTAGGTGGCTCAGTCAGTTAAGCATCTGACTCTTGATCTTAGCTCAGATCTTAATCTCAGGGTCATGAGTTCAAGCCCTGTACTGGAAAAGAAAGAATACACTTGTGATAAACACAAGGTGATGTACGGAAGTGTTGAATCACTACACTGTACACCTGAAACTAGTATTACACTGTATGTTAACTGGAATTTAAATAAAAACTTAAAAAAATGCTTTGGCTTTTTTCACACTTTGCCTTGTCATATATATTTTAAGTTCATCCTATTAAATGTCAATCCATAGCACAGTAAAAGATCTGGATTTTGTTTCCTGTTTCAGAGTGCCTATAAATGAAGGATAATTGATGTCTGTAAAATATTGAATTCCCTAATCCACACAAATGGAATACTTCTTTACTCTTAGATATCTTGATTATTTCTCAATATTTTTGTTTGTTTCCTCTAGAAGTCTAGCACAGGATTTGTTAGATTTCTAGAAATTAAGTGTTTATTTTATATAGCATTATTTTAAGTTTTATTTGTGTGTTTGTCAGTATGTAAGACACAATTTTTGGATAATAAACTTGTTGAATTCTTAATTATAATAATTTTCTGTAGATTCCCTTGGACTTTCTACATATAAAAATGTATAATTTACAAATGAGTTTTTCTTTTTTACTTCCCTATATATATTTTTTTTCTATGTAGTTATATACTTGCACATATTGATGTGTTTTGTTTATAATTTTTATTTTCTCCCAGAAACCCCCCTCCCCCCACAGGGCCAGATTAGAGCTGGGCAAAGAGGAAGTTGCATGAGATTTATGAGATCTGAACGGCAGACATGAGGCAGTAGTCCTCATGTCAAGTAGACCTTGACTCCCTCAAGGTCATTGTGGCTGGATTTGGGGACAGCCAGTTGCAGAGATCATGGCAGATTCTAGCTATTTTAACCTTCACTTTGTATCTAGCTCTTAATTCTGTTGACCAACAGCAGTCAATCTCTAGATGCTTGGGGGCAGAACCACAGAGGTATTAGCATAGCATCCTCTGTAAACCTACCCGTTAACCTCACATTTATAGTCCCTCCAGTGGCTTTGCTTCTCAGAATAGTTTTTTGGTGACACCTTTGATGCTCTGTCTTCCCTCCTGGATCTTCACTTGTCCAGCTTTTCCCATACTATCTAATTCTTACAATAAATCACTTACTCTGTTAACTCAAAGGAAAGTATGATGACTTTAAGTACTTAAGAATATTACTACGCGTGCATGCGTGCACAAGCACATAAAGACACATGGTTGTTTAGGCCACCCAGGTTTTTTGTCACAAGCAGCAGCATCTGAAAGGAAAGGTTATCAAATTGCATGAACAAACTCCACGATAATGAATACATTTGCACTCAGGCAGAGAGCACTTCAACTCTATTATTAACTAGTGTCTTTAAACCCTTCCAGGTTTAACCAGTTTTTGGGTTGAAGGGGACTAGTTGTCCTAGAGAGGACATCAGCTGTAAGCTCTTAAATTTGCTCCACCTGGGCTCTCACCTTCCATTAAATTGGCCTAGGAACCTAAAAGCCAATGGTCTGTGGTAGTACAACAGCAGGTAAAATAATGTTTTACCCAACTCAGATCTCTGCTTCCAAAGTTATTTAATTTTCTCAGTGTTTGAATGTTATTTTTTTTGTAAGTGTGTTAATAAAAGTGTAAAAATTGGAAAAAAAAATTGGCCTAGAATTGTCACTGTGGTAGCAGGGCTCCAAAAGAAATAAATATAAATTTTCTTGAAGCTCAGGATCAAAATCACCCATTTATTCTGTTGCATTCCACTGGCTAAAGTAATTTCAGAAAGTCTGCCTAGATTCAAGAGAGGAAGAATGGACTTTTGTTTAATGGAAGAAGCTTAAAGGATACGTTTTTTTGTTTGTTTTTGTTTTTTTTTTTTAATTACCACTGTAATTTTCGTAGTGAACGCTCTTTGGGGTGAGATAGGGAGAACACAGCGAAGAAATAGTTTTTTAGCAGATGAATGGTTCCCTGACATCAATCCTTCCTCTCCCTGGGAGAAAGAAAAGAGTCTGCCTCCCTCTCTCAAGTGTTACACACCACCCCACCTTCAGCCTTTCATCACCGCACACTGCTCTGAAATATCAACTGTTGAGAATCTATGGGGAGAAATAAAACCAAGGGTCTTCTACGTATTTCCTTACCTATTATTCAACTTGAACCTTAGATCTACTCAGAGGTAAAAAGAAAGTCTGAGTCCATATGATGCTCTTAATATCATCCTCCCAGTGTCTACAGCTGCTACCCTAAAACAAAGGTTTCTAATCTTCCTGATTATCAAATGTATCCAGGGAATTTGATAATATATAAATTCTTGAGCCATAATCCCACATGCACTGAATTAAAAGCTTTGTGGATATGGTAAAGACACACATGTTTTACTGCCACTGACAAAGAAACAAGGTTGCAGATAGTTTGTTACCTCTCAAAAAACACAAACAAAAGTGAACAACCATCATCAGAAGAGTTGGCAATAAAATCCAAAGATCTGGACTCGTTCAATGCCCATTTCTAATACACTCCATTCATTCAATACACACAAGGAATCAAATTCATTTTTTTTACATTAGGAATTTTAATGCAATTTCAAATAATTCTGACACCCTATCTTTGATTACACATCATTAATTTGACATACTCCAGGAGAATTCCAGAATAGGTAATCTAGAAGTAATCTACTTTCCATGTATAAGGATTTTGCAATTTTTTTAAATCTTTAGTGTGGTTCTATATCTAAATCTGTTTTCAGGAAATTTACCATTATCTGCAAAGTTTAATAGACCTATGACACTTACATGACATCTTTTACATAGAAAAGGCAAAATATTGTAATTTACTTTGGCCTATTGTCAATATTGTCAGTGTCTAACAGCGCATTTCTCTCTTTTTTACTCTTTTTCCCTGTCCTTCAAGTAAAATTGCCCTTTTACTCATTTTTGTTCTACCTAAGACTGGCAGCTGATTTTGAAGTGTCAGACCATTATTTGTTTTTTGGGGTATTACCATTTATTGCAAGGAGGATAAAATCAATGTGACATTTCCAGAACAATGATAGATGACAATTGTGAGTGGTCTTTAAATGCAGAAGACTAATTTTTTAAAATGTCACAAGTGTACTATTTCAGACTTTGTCAAAGATAAAGCAGTAAAACTTATAGACATAAAAACTAATATTTCACCATGTTACTTGCAGATAAAGATGCTATACTTATATTGTTATAGGTTTATCTAAATACTGCCTGACTACTAGCTAAAATAACTACAGTATAGTATTATAGAGTCCACTGATTTGGGCCCTTCAGAAACAAAATTAGAAGCTTTGGGTGAGTATTTGTGTCTATGTGTGTGTATATCCACATGTAGACTTGGACTGTGGATAGAAGGACTTTGAACTTGTATGCTCCATGTATCATATTTATCTATTCCTGTCTGTATGACCCTGAGAAAGCTACATACCCTCTTGATGATTCACTATCCCCATCTTTCAAATAAAGATATCACTGGATGTTAACCCAAAGCTTAAATGGAAAAGATAGACAAAAATCTTAGAAGAGTGGCCTGACACACGGAAAGCACTCAAATGTTAGAAACTGTATACAAATGCTATTGTTTTAAAATGACATATTGTCAACCCCCGATTGTTCATATGAACAGAATTTTTTTACATTATCATTTTGTTACTGTGCATGCTTTCTAATTGATCTTTAAATTCATTTCAGGCAGGGCCTGGTTTGCATTTTTCCTTGTGTCAGTGAATCCAAAATAAAATTGTGTGCATGTTTTTAAAGATGTATTTATTTTACACAGAGAGAGAGGGAGAGAGAGAGCATGATCATGAGGCAGGGAACAGCACTGTGCTTGAGAGAGAGGGAGAATCTCAAGCAGACTCCATGCAGAGCATGGAGTGAGACATTGGGCTCAATCCCACAACACTGAGATCACTACCTGAAATGAAATCAAGAGTTGGACGCTTAACTGAATGCACCACCCAGGAATCCCAAATTGTGTGCATTCTGTTAACTCTGGGACTTATGGTCAAGAAGCAGCTGAGCAGGAAGCCAGGAAGGAATTGCACCATTCCCATTGATGATCCGTTTTAGAAATGTGATTTATGGGTTAGAGGAACTAAGTGTAAATCATAATCTGGGATTTGCCCTCAAAGGATTTAGCAGGAATTTAGAACAAACTTATATCAGAGAGTCACTTTCTTACTCTGCCCAACTGAATTCCAAGAAGGAAAAAGAACAGAAAGCAGAAGAGCAAGGGGAAAATGCCCTGTTTCTTTCCATATTGACGGTTACTGGATACCTTATTGATACCCAGTTACTGCTTCATGGAGATTATTCAGTCTGCACAAGTCTTGGGGCTTCCCTGAAGATGAAGGCCTTCCCTTAATTATGTGCATATAAAAGCCATCTTGTTTTCTGGAATATTATTTTGTACTAAGGGGTTCTTAAGTAGTAAATCATAAATCCTAAACAATATCAATATACCTGCTAACTTTCATGAAGTGTTCAACTCATGAAATCTTATGTTTGTGAAAGCCCTGCATTCAAATTTCAACTCTAAAACTTATAATTTTATGATACTGAACAAATTATTTAATATATCTGCATGTCCATATTCTTCACCTAGTCAGTGGGGATAACAATGCTTAACAGATAGTGTCCTGAGGTACCTTGATGACATGGACTTCCTGAGCCCCAAGATTCTCAGATTCAGTTTTTATTGCCTATCCTTTTACTCTCCTACCCAACCCTTTCTACTTTTTGCATAATACTTACAAAGTTACAAAGCGCTTAGTTTACAGACTGGCCTTAGGGGTCATCAATGTTAATGATATTCAAGATGAAGGGATCCCGAGTCAGCAGGTAAATGGTATCCTAGATCCCAACAGCCTTTTTTTTTTTTTTTGCCATAGACACTCATCCTTGCCCTGAGCCATCACAATTATGAAGCTTAAGAAAAAAGGACTTCAGAATAAGGCCGAGGGGGTAGGGGGAATATAAAAATATTCCTAGCCAGTTTCTGCTTCAAACCCAAATGAAAGCTCCTCACCTAGACCTTACAAAGTAATAACTGGTCACAACAAACCATGACCACCAAGAACAGAAAGAACAGAAACACCAGTACAGACTTCTTTCCGGTTCCCACTTGTCCTGTCTATGAATTTCTGCCCACTGTTTCTTACTAGTGTAGTTACCAAACAAAACCTATCAGTCTAAAGAGAAGTGTGCTAAAGGTGTGCAAGACAAACGAGTTTGCTGGAATGCCTACAGCAACAACTTGGAAGCTTCCAGGTGGGAGAAAACCTGGACATTATTTTACTCACTTAAGTCCCATAAAGAAAAGCCACTGGGACCCCAGGCCTTTAATATTTTAATTCAAGTTTCATCTCTAAAATTATTATAAAATAAAACACACAAACCTTAATCCTGACTCATTTTGAGTGGAGGAAAACTAAGCAGAGGAGAGGGTTGAGTACGTATAAATGCAGAAAGTAGAGAAGATTTTGGAGCACCTACTGGAGAACAAAGAACATTTTAACCATATTCCAGAAATGATACCCTCAAATCAAGACTTACCATCAGTCTTTGATGTCCTCTGTTCCAGGTTCCAGTAAGAGTTGAGCACAAAGAACAAGGTCAGGGAGATGAATGCCCTCTATTTCCTGGCCAGGGACAGTGTGGTCTTCAAACCAGTAGCGCTAGTATCATGTGGAAGTTTATCAGAAAAGCAGAACCACAGGCTGTTGGTCACAACTTCCAGGATTCCTCAGGTGAGATCTGCAACCAGTCTCTGTACACTGCGGGCAAGGAGAGTTGGAAGGCCCCTCCAGGTTAGTAGCCAGTTTTAATGAGCACAGGAACTTAACAAAGGAGGTGTGTTCCCGGCGACTAGTCAGAGACAAAGAGATCTCAAAACTGCCCGCCAGGATCTTGAGAATTTGTATAGAGGCCGTAATTGGGCTCCGTGACAGGTACTATTGAGATAATCTCCGTAACACACTGCTCTCTCAAGGACACATCCTAAAATTGCTTCGGCTATAGGAAAAGCGGGTGGAAAGTACATTCCAAGAACAAGGGAGGGGTGAGGTCCTTCTCATTGCCTAGGTGGGCTCCCGGGTCAACCGGAGGTCAAGTCCTCTCCATGACCTCTGCCAATAACAGGCCCACCTCTGACTCAGTAAATCAGGCACTCAGGGCACCTGGACAGGAATCTGGGTTGTAACAAGATTTTCAGGTGATTGATTTACTCATTACGTTTTTAAAGCACTGCTCTTGTCTTAGGAGATGTATATTTTAAAGTTTAAACCAGTCACCACTAAGGACAGCTGTTTAGACCCAACCAGGATTCCTTACAGAAGCCAAAAATAGGCCTAAAGTCTAGACCAGTATTTCTCAAGTCTGGGCCCTGGACCAGCAGAAGCAGTATCACGTAGAAATTTGTTTAAAATGCAGGTTCCTTGTCCCACTCTAGAAGTGCTGAGTCAGAAACTGGGAGCGCAGGCTAGTAATACAGGGTTTAACAAGCCCTGCACTTGAATCTGATGAATGCTCATGTCTGAGAATCACCTACCTCAAACTAAAATGCAGTCACTAGACCACCCCTTGGCCTGTAAGAAAACATTTTCCTTTTGATTTACCACACTAGTAGTAAAACAAACAAACAAAAACCCCAAACGGGTCATGAGGGTCACTAACAATGCCAACCCACAATGCCAATGGAAAAGCCAACCCAGACAGCCCATGTGAGGTTTTCTCAGGGTTCTCAAGCAGTGGTGGTTCCTCTCTGCCCTTGTTTTTAGAAAAAAACTATCCCCTCAAAGTTCCATTTCCAGTAGCATACTAAGCTCAGCTCACTTAATCCTCCTATCACTGCCTAAACTCTGGCCTTCTATTACTGTTTTTGCCATTAGATTTCTCTCCTCAGCTTTCCACAGTATTGTGGTGGAGTAAATGATGAGAAGAGGGGGATAAGAGAGTTATTGAAAGGCCTTTCCTAAGCTACTCATTGCTACCATTTTAGAAGCTGCTCCACTCCGCTTCTGTGATTCTGTTGCCCAGCCTCACCTCTAGACGTGGCCACCTATTCATTGGTGCATAAAGCAGTTACCTACCTTTGCTAACTGCAGTCGGTTTAATGGTGGCCTCCCCAAAGATATATTCATGTCCTAATTCCTGGAACCTGAGAATGTTACCTTATTTGGGGGTAAGGGGGAAAAGTTTTTGAAAATTTATTTAAGACTTTGAGATGAGGAGATCATCCTGGATTATGTATCCTAAATCCAGTGATACTACTTATCACTCCTATATATATATATTTATATATAAATTATAAATAAATATATATATATATTTCTCCTATAAAGAAGAAATACAGAAGGAAATTTGTGACATAAGAAGAGAAGACAGAGAGAAGAGAAGGCAATGTGACCATGGATACAAAGACTGAAGTGGCATGACCATAAGCCAGGGATATTTGGAATCACCAAATGCTGAAAGAGGTAATACTAGAACAGAATTTCCCCTAGAACCCTCAGAGGAAGGGTAACTGTGCAACATCTATCTTGATTGTGGACTTTTGGCCTCCAGAGAGGTGAAAAAATAAATTTCTATTGTTTTAAGCCATCCAACTTGTGGTCATTTGTTGGAGCAGTCCTAGAAAACTAACACAGTCCTACTCTTCTAATTGAGAAGATCAATATGGTTACAGAAGGTCAAGTGGAAGGTCAAGTGGAAGGCTTTAACATCCTACAGTTATTTTATTATAATACTATAAGGGCCAGATCAAAGACCACTAACAAAAAGGGACTCTTGATGGTATTCCCCACCTTTGAATCAGAAAACCTCCTCTATGTCAAATTTGCGCTCACCATCTTCAACTCTGTGTGTGACTAGATGCCTGCTACATTCCTCCAAGCAGAGTCTGTCCTCAACATCCAAATGTTGACCAAAAATAACTCATAATTTATCACCTCTCCTGTCAATACTTAGTATATCATGAATAGCTATCATTTTATGGTTTTTTGTTTTCTCCTTCCCTATATTTTATCATGACATAAATGATAGAAACTTATAGGACTAGAACCACTAGTAGCTCAGTGATTGCCGAGTCTAAACAGCTCTGATTTTAAGGGTTTGGTTTAGAAGCACTGATTCTTGAATCTATTAAGCCTTATGCCCCATATTTATAACCAAGTGGTCTTTAAGTATTTGGCTTGAATACCCATTAAAATAATTTTGAATATAAACATACATCCTCATACCATTTTTGCACTAATATCTAAAATATTTTGTTATAAGTTGCAGTGGATGTAGTTTTCAACCTGTTGTCAATTTTGACATTTTAAAATAACATTATATTTATCTTTTAAATGTATCCAATAGAATCAAAATATCATTACCATACCCATTTCCATCTATTTAAAAATACATTTGTGAATGTGAAAGAAACTATCAATAAAATGATAAGGCAACCTATTGAGTGAGAGAGATATTCACAAATGACATACCTGTTTAGGGGTTAATATCTAAAATACAGATATCTAAATACCTAAAATAAAGAACTTACACAAGTCAACACCTGAAAGCAAGCAATCCTATTAAAAATGGGCAGAGGATCTGAATAGACAATTTTTCAAAGAAGACATAGAAATGGCCAGTTGACACATTAAAAGATGTTTAACATCACTAATCATCAGGGAAATGTAAATCAAAACCACAATAAGATATCACCTTACATCAATCAGAATGGATAGAATCCAAAAGACAGGATATAACAAGTGTCAGTGAGGATGTGGGGGGAAAAAAAGGAACTCTCTTGCACTATTGGTGGGAATGCAAATTGGTGCAGCCACTGTTGGAAATGGTATGGAGGTTCTTCAAAGAAATAAAAATGGTACTACCATGTGATCCAGTAATTCCACTACTGGGTATTTACCCAAAGGAAAAAAACAAACAAACAGTAATTTGAAAAGATACATTCATCTCTATCTATTGCAATATTATTTATAATAGCCAAGATATGGAAACAACCTAAGTGACCATCAATAGATTGGTACATACATGTTCATACACACACACACACACACACACGCAAGCGCACAGAAGAATATTACTCAGCCATAAAAAAGAATGAGATCTTGCCATTTACAACAACATGGATGAACCTAAAGGGTATAATGCTAAGTGAAATAAGTCAGAGAAAGACAAATACCATATGATTTCACTCATGTGGAATTTAAGAAACAAAACAAATGAAAAAAAATAAATAAACAAAACCCCAGACTCTTAAATATAGAGAACAAAATGCTGGTTGCCAGAGGGGAGGTGGGTGGAGGGATGGATGAAACAGATAAAGGAGATTAAGAATATACTTACTATGGTTAGTACTGGGTAATGTACAGAAGTGTTCAATCATTATATTGTACATATATTGTATCATTATATTGTATGTTATGAAACTAACATAATAAGACTATGTTAATGATACTTTAATAAATATATATATATATATAAAATTTGAGATATATATATATCGCTCTCAAAAAATTCAAGAGGGGCACCTGGGTTTCTCAGTAGTTTAAGTGTCTGACTCTTGATTTCAGCTCAGGTCATGATTTCAGGATTCTGGCATTGAGCCTAACATAGGGCTCCCCACTTAGCAGGGAGTCTGCTTGAGATTCTCTCTCCCTCCCCTTCTGTCTCTCCCCAGCCCCGCTCATCTACTCTCTCTCTCTGACTAAAATAAATAAATAAATAAACAAATAAATAAATAAATAAATCTTTAAAAGAAAAACAAAACATTAAGAGTTAGAAATTTTACATTTTCTTTTTTTACATCTATGATGCTACATTCATGACATATTTATATGTATATATATACATTAAATATAAAATTAAAAGTATATGTATATATATACACATCTAAATATACTTTTAATTTTGTGTCAGTCATCTGTAACTTATACTGAAAAGCCTATTATTGATCACCTTGTCATATTATCAGATTCCTGTACAAATTATAAACAGTATGTAAACTGAAATTTAGTTTTAAAGTTTCTGTGACTGTAAGTTTCTAAATACTGTAAAATTTATTTTAAATGAGTTATCACAATTATTAAAACAATTTTTTCATACTAAAAATTTCAATAAATTATTATACTTTAAAAGGTTCTTTAAACATCCTGATGAAATGGATGAAGCTGCTACCTATGAATGTTGCTTATTCATCCTCAATTCTATTCTTTCTTTTATGTCTGTTGGGTTTCATACACGTAACATGCAGAAACACGGTATTAGTCAGAAAGAACCAGGCTATGAAAGGGTAATTAACAACCTCAAAACTTCAATGGCTAAAGCAAGCAAGCAACCAAACATACAAAATTGCCTATTTTTCTCACCCTCTATGCATTTAATGCAAGTCAGTTGTAGGCTCTGGTCCATGTCTGCTGAATACAATATTCAGGTTGCCAGAGCAGTTGCCATTTTGAAAGTTGCTAATAGCAATGGCAGAGAGAAAAATATTACCAGGAATTAAATCCTTCAGCCCAGAAGTAATAAATGCCACTTTGACTCTCAAATCGCTAGTAAGACATGAAATCCTACTATGTAGGGTGGGACTCCAAAAATTCTAGGTAACTTGCTGTACTGATTACCACAGTTCATTCTTTTGCCCACTAAATATTTGGCTTACCTCTCCCTCATTTTCATAAGCAAAATAGTCTCATATTCTTTTAAACCAGAAAATCCAAAATTTCAATTATTAAGTGTGGGGTGGATAAGAGCTATTCCCCTTTTACATATAAATTGGAAAATATGGAATTATGAAAGACGAAGTAGAAAAGGCAACATGGAACGAGTCTTCAATTGTAGCAGCTCAGTTATAAGAAAGGGGAAGTTTGAAGTTCGAGAATCAGGCAATTGATTCCCTCAAAATTCTCCATGTTCAAGAACCCTTCAGATGATCTTCATCAAGCCCTAGGGCAGCCGTAATAAGTTTGATCACCAAGAGGGAGGAAACATTGGTATGTAGTTTAGGCAGAACAAATGATATCATTTGCTATTAACACTGAAGAAACCAAATGTTAGAAGAATTAGTATTTCCCAAAGATTCACAATTAGTGACCTACAAAAATGGTATAAAAGAAAAAAATTAACATATATTTTTAAATATTTTATTTATTTATTTGAGAGAGAGACAGTGAGAGAGAGCATGAGTGAGGAGAAGGTCAGAGGGAGAAGCAGACTCCCCGTGAGCCAGGAGCCCGATGCGGGACTTGATCCCGGAACTCCAGGATCATGACCTGAGCTGAAAGCAGTCACTCAACCAACTGAGTCACCCAGGCGCCCCAAAAATTAACATAATTTTTATTGTGCGTGTCCGAGCGAGACAAAGAAAACAAACAGCAGAGACTAAGGGGAAAAAAATATATAATTGTGGTTGTTGAGCCTGTAATTCCAGATCCTTCCCTGGATGCAGGAAACAACCGCAGCATACAAATATGGACATTAAAAAAAAAATAAAAACAAAACATTGGGAATCATAAGTTGAATAATTTTATGATAAGATCCTACAAATATATTCTCATGATACAAGCCAAACTTCCTCCTATATATTGGTATAGTTAGCAGAGTGAACAAAGGTGGCATTTAAAAATTCTCTTGAATTATTTGTGTTCTTATTAGTATGGATTATGGGTACGCATGTACACAGCTTGTCAGTTCCTCCATTTTCTCCTTGCATTATTGGGAAAACAACATGTGCCTACAGACCAAGCTTTAGGGCAATGACTTACTGCCATGATACAAGGCATTCATAATTGTTTCCTTGAAAGTTTCAAGACCCTAGCTCCCAAGGTCATCTATTATCTGCACTTTGCCATCTGACCATTTATCTAGTGCATTGGGATTGTCACTTCAAAGAACTGACCTTGCATTTTGATGATACAACTGCATATGAAAAAGTGGAGTAATTTTTTTGAGGATTACTAAGAAATCTCAGTAAAAATGTAGGAAAACCATAATAATTGTTCCTAAAAAAACAACTGCTTATCTGTAAATTTCTATAGCTCAAGTTTAGAATAAACTGAAAAGGTCTGACAGATGCAAACCAATGGAAATTTTTATTACTAGGTAAAATTAATCATTTTTCTTTTTGTTCCGGGGAAATACTCTCCCCATAGAGGGAAAAATGAGCTCATTTCAACCTAAAAAAAAAAAAAAAAAAAATCAATGGGAAAGAAGAAGAAGAAGGAGGAGGAGGAGGAGGAGGGGGAGGAGGAAGAGGAGAAGAAGAAGGAAAAATTCTAAATTAAAAGGGCCATATTTCATATAGAAAAATGATACCACCGATATATTGTCAGTAAGACATGCTCTTTGAACTTCCTTCTATGTAAGAGAAAGTTTTCACTAAATTACCCAGTAACTCATTTGGTTTTTCTTCCTTCCTTCTCCTCCTTTTCCCTTCTTTCCTTCCTTTCTTCCTTTCTTCCTCCTTTCTCTCTCTCTCTCTTTCCTTCTTTCTCTTTCTCTTTTTCTTTCTTCCTGAATAAAGACACTTTTGAGCTGACAACTGTCTTTATGCAAGCTAATTTATTTAACTTCATTAACTCTCTAACCAACTAATCTTCCAAGACTTGTTAAATGCCCCACCTTCTTTACATTACCTTTCATGTACATAAAGTTCATTAAACTCCTATAGTTTATACTCTGTCATCAAATATACTACTTGTTATTAATAATCTTTTGTTTACTAATTGACAGTAAGTTCCCTGAAAAGGGTTGTGGAAAGGATCTCAATTTTCTTAATTTTCCACCAAAGAGCCACCAAAGGAACTCAAGATAAATTGAGCCCAAATATATGAAAGAAAGCATCATGCTTTAATTTCTAGCTGGTGTCCCAAACCCTTAAAGTGTCTCCCACCAAGTCAATTTGGAGTGATGTGGGCAGGGATGGTACTTTTCTCCTTAGGGACTAAGGGCTTCAAAGGGAGCAGGTTGAATGATTGACTTCTTTTATTTTCCCTGAGCCAGACCCTGAATCCTACTTGATCTAAGGATGTATAATGAAAGTAGGTAGAGTCAGAACTTTGTTGCCATATTGGTTTCAAGAGAGCAGGGAAAATTCACAAAGAAAACCTTCTCTAAGAAGGATTTCAGTGTCTAGCTTCTTCTGTCTGCACCCCTTGTATCATTTTGAAATCAGGAACACACTGCCTGTGCTTTTTCATCATCTTTTTCTATAGCCTATTTACTTCATTTCAAAGTATTAATCAAACCCTAAAATAATAGGGGTGCCTGGGTGGCTCAGTGGGTTAAGCCTCTGCCTTCAGCTCAGGTCATGATCTCAGGGTCCTGGGATTGCGCCCCCCATCAGGCTCTCTGCTCAGCAGGGAGCTTGCTTCCTCCCTCTCTCTCTGCCTGCCTCTCTGCCTACTTGTGATCTCTGTCTGTCAAATAAGTAAATACAATCTTTTTTAAAAAATCTAAAATAATACATTAGTTGCTTACTATTTCATTGACAAAGATCCTTAGGAGTGAGGACCCCTATTGTTTCATTTGCAATTATATCTACATCTCATTTAACATCTGTTGCATCATAGGATCACAATGAAAATGTAGTGAAAAATGAATGCTATAACAGAATTCTCATCACCTATATTGGAGTTGTTCCGTCTTAGTGAGGGCTTTCTAGAATTTTTGGCAAATCTGTAACAGGCTATCAAAAATACATTCTTTCCCTTACCTCCTGTGAACTGACTAGTTAGGTCTGTGGTTTATTAGGATTCTTTTTGTTCCTCTCAAAGCAAGAGATCAAAACAGGTATCAGATAAAGCCTCATGAAGATCTAAGCAAGAGCTGACTATATTATTACTTCCATTTGCCTAACTGGAAGGGGTGAGAATAACAACTCAGATTTATAACTCCATGTTGTTTTGTTTTCAGTGTTGTTCACAAGAATCCCTGAAATGTTTTAGGATTTTTGTATCATTTCTGAGCTTTAGGATTATTTTTTAATCATTGCTGGCATTCCTGCTCCTTATGGTATAGAGTGGCGTGCACCCCAATATCTTGGGAAGATATCCATTACATACCCATCTGCCTCCAAACTCCGCTCCAAGATTCATTTTTCCAAGAAAGAAATTTGATCCTCTGTGTTTTGAAAAAGGATTCAAAGTGATTTTGATAAGTACTACTAGACAGGCAACACTATAATAAAATGATGAACTGCCACAGATTGTACTTTGCATTTCAAATTACACCCAACTATGCTGTTCAATATAATCTTTTATTAATCTTTAAAAATAACCAAGGCCTTTTTACTTTTAATTGGGTTTTATTGTTGGGGGGGAGCTTTGTTTTTATTTATCAACCACTATTTAGGGATTTGTTCCTTTAATTTATACCATTTATGCTTTTAATTTTATGATTTTCCCTTTTCCATTCTTTGGGTTTATTTTGTTCTTGAATTGATTTAATAAGTGCATATATTTTCAATTTTTCTTCTCTCTTGCACATGTATTTTTTTAATATATGCACTTAAAACTGTAACTGTCTTTTCAAATCACTTTTTGAAGAAAATAGGTATTTATTTTTATTGTGATTATGTTCCAAATAATGGTATTTTCATTTTTTAATTTTATTCTCAGATATTTGATTTTTTTCTTAATTTTTAACTGTTGTGCTGAATAAAACATGCTGATATCAAATCTTTGGTATTTGTTGAGATTCTTTTTATGGCCTTGAACTTAGTCCATTTTGATGTAAGTTCTATGCTTGTTCTAAGTTCTATTTGCTTGTTTAAATTTCTACAGTATCTTTACTTACTTGAGATCACTTGACCCACAAATTTCTTATTTTCTATTTTAGATCTTTAAAAAAATTTACTCATTTGAGAGAAAGAGTGAGTGCACATGCGCAGTGGCGGGGAGGGGCAAAGGGAGAGAGAGAGAATCTCCAGCGAGCGAACTTCCTGCTGAGCACACAGCCTGTCCTGGAGCTCAGTCTCACAACCCTGAGATCAGGACGTGAGCCAAAATCAAGAGTCAGCCATTCAGCTGACTGAGCCACTTAGGTGCCTCATTTTTTAATTTTAGATTTTTCCCATTTCTTTTAGAAGTTAAAGTTTTTGCTTTTTATACCTCAGATTTTGAAACTGTTTTGTTAGATACTCTAAAGTCTTCTGATTTTAATGTTACTTGTGGATTGGAGCTTAATAAATATCAGCTATTTATTTCTACTCTTTTTAATGCTTCATACACAAATTATATTTTGTATGTAATTACTGTCCTGGTTTTTATTTTTCACTTATAGACTTTATATAATTTTATTTTTCTCTGCTCTTATCTTTCAATCTGCCTACCATTCATTCTAATTTCATCTAGAAATAAATTCTATGTAGCCACTGATTTGCCTTTGAGCTTTCTTGCTGTTACAACAAATTACCACAAACTTTGTGGCTTAAAACAATGCAAATCTATTATCTCACAGTTGTATAGGTCAGAAGTCTGGGATACTCAGTTGGGTACTCTGCTTAGAGTCTCATGAGGTTCAAATCAAGCTGTTGAATGGCCTCTGCTACTTAGTGAGGGCTCTGAGGAAGAATCCACTTCCAGGTTCGTTCTCATCAGAATTTATTTCTATGTGGGGGCAGGGCTGAAATTCCTCTTTCATCGACAACTGAGAGCCCAGGATCATTCTCATCTTCTAGAGGATGCCATCCCCTTCCCCTTCTGCTTTACCTGGGTCATGATCTTTTGTCTTTAAAGCCATCCATAGTGGGTAAAACACTCTTCACACTTGGAATCTTTCTGACCTTCACTTCTGCCTTACCTCTCCTGCTTATAGCTGGAGAAAGCTCTTTGCTTTCAAGGGTTCATGTGATTAGTTTAGAGCACTCTTAATGCATCAGTAAAGCACCTTTTACTATGTAACTAAACATATATACAGGTTCCAGTGATTAGGATGTAAACATGTAAGAGAGGTCATACTGTCTACCAAAGCCCTTTAACACGGAAACCATACACCACACCAAAATACTTATTACTCCATTACTCTAGCAGCAATTCTCTCATGGGTCCTATAATTCTAGTGTTTCAGTGATTAACCAATTACAAACAAAATCTAGAAGCCAAGGACCAACTGTTACTATTCTAATAAGGTATGTGCAAATTTTCTTAGACAATATTATTTTTAAAACAAAATCACTATTCCTGTAACCCAAGGCATCAAAAAAGATAGATCAATACTGCCGTTATTTGCCATACAATAGAAAATCTTAATGTTACCTGGTAGAAATAATTGGAAAAATAAGAGAGAAAAATGGAAAGATAATGGTTTCATACTTTCAGCTTTCCAGTCCTTATGAAAAGTTTGTATAAATTTAAAAATCAAATAGGGCAAAAATCCCACCAAGAAGTTACATTTTCTATTTCAGTTGTGATTTCAGACTTTATTCATGGAATTGTCTAACAAATAGTCATGTAAAGATGGTCTATTTATCTCATGGAGAAGCAGCTTATATCTTGATCTGGTAAGGTTTTTATTTCTTGAGATATTCAAGTATAATACCTTATAATATTAAATAAAATCTTGTATCAACTCACTATTTATATATTTTCTTTTATGATGTTCTTGTATTGAGACTACCTTCAAAATGTTATGTAAAATTGTTTTAGGCAGATATTGTCTTATTTTTAATGGTATATATTGTACTAGTTTTTCACTGAATATAAAGGTTTGGGCAGATATTACATTATTCTTGGTGTATTTTGGGGAATAAATATGAATTTTATCAAATGCCTTTTGGAACCCCTTGAGAAGATAATGTTTTTTTTCTTCTTAGGCATACTAAAATGATAAATTATATTAATAGACCTCCTTTTTTGCTAATTGGGATTAAAGTCTCCTTGGTCATGGTATATTATCTGTAGTGATTAATTTATTTGACAATATTTTATTTAGGATTCCTCTGTGTATCCCACAGGCTTCTTTTTCTAACTTTTATCTTAGCAAAATTTATCACTTTGTCCAAGACACTTACCATCTCAGTGTTGCTTAAATTTTTTAAAGAGTGGGAATATTTCCTACTTTTCCTAAGCTCTGAAAAAGTTTGAATCATATGAAAATTATACATTATTTTTAAGGTATTTATAATTCAATAACCCCCATGGTTATTAAACTCTTAAGATGTTATACTTCTTGAATTTTATTGAATCTGAATTAAAATCAGTTGTGAGACATCATTATTTTATGAATCTTCTATGGAAAAAATCACTGTCAATTCATCTACAACACATTTTTAACAATTTCTTATAATTTTATTGTCCACTAGTGGAAGAGTTTTTTTATACTAATTTACTAGATATTTGTCACATGTCTCCTGTGCATATACAAGCATACAAATTATAATCTCCCCTTCCACTCCATGATGCTGTATTATTACATGATGACTCAGGAGAGAACTGTATAACTTCTATGACTTTGGGTGAGTTATTTAAGTTCCTAAAGTCTCACATTTCTCAAGTAAATTTGATGTAAAATGATTCTTAAAGAATAAAATAATATATGTGAAGCATGCAACATACTGTGTGATGCATAGGAATTGCTCAATAAATGATAGCAATTGTTATATCTTGGCCTTAGTACACATGGATGGCATTCATCTTTGTTTCTGGCTCTAATCTAATATTCTCATTTATTTTGAGAATTTTTTTTTTGATTATTTGAATGGGTATTTAAGAGAGAGAAAGTTAAAATTTATGGTTTAGTCAGACATTTAAGAAATAGAAACCTTGACTATACATTTTGAGCACATAAATCTATAGCTTATTAATTATTATTTTAGTCCTATGCCTTATGTTCTTCCCAAATTGCATCTAAGCAGTTAAAATCAGGTACTACATATTCTTTACTCATTATTCTCCACTGTACTTGCATAGAGTTAGGGATTTGGCAGAGTCTTAATGAATGTGTGTTGAGTTAAACCACAACCAAAGCCGTTAAAACATGCTAATTTTCCTCCCAACATTCATACTCGGGTTCAGTCTCAAACTAGATGAATAGTGTAGTGGAATCATTATCTTCCCAGCCCTGTTTCTCAGAGGCATGTGAAACATATCAGAGTTTCAACTATGTTCCCAATAGACAAGTGTACAGATCACAAAACACATTCACTTGCCCTTCTAGTTGTCAGCCTATGCAGAGGATCTAAGGATGGAATAGGCCCCAAAGGCAAAACTATCTTCTCATTTTCAGTGGCAACTAGGGCCAAGGTTGAAGCAGATTAACGGAGGTGGTACAGGGCTAGTGCAATTGTCCTCTGGAGAAAAGAAATTCATTTCTAAGACTTGTCAATCACACTCATGAAAGCTACATCTGCTCTTCTTAAAAAAAGAAAATCAACCTATATAATTTTCTGATATTTGGTTTCAGAATGACCAATTTTCTGTGAGTTTTAATGTGTATATTTCAACCCAATAAAGTAGCAATAGCCTTAGGTTAAGGCTTTATTGTGTGAGTAACATTTTATTTTTATTCTGTTTCATACTTAAAGAAAACTTTGAAGAATAACACAGGGAATTTTATTATACTGTTTTTTTTTTCCAGAATAACCAGTTATTTTCCTTTTGCCTCATCTGTTTTTATCATTCTCCTGTCTGCGTGTGTATGTGTGTATATGTACACGTATATATGTAAATGAATTTCAAATCAGTTTATTGTGGTATCAATCGTGGTATCATGATCCTTTACAACTAAATATTTCCATTAGTTTTTTTAAATTTTTTAATATTTATTTATTTATTCATTTATTTTAAGATTTTATTTATTTATTGATAGACAGAGATCACCAGTAGGCAGAGAGGCAACAGAGAGAGGGGGGAAGCAGGCTCCCCACAGAGCAGAGAGCCCTATGTGGGGCTCGATCCCAGGACCCCAGGATCATGACCTGAGCTGAAGGCAGAGGCTTTAACCCACTGAGCCACCCAGGCGCCCCCATTTAGTTTTTTTAAAAAGTGTATTCTCTTACCTTACCAATATACAATTAACAAAATCAGAAAATTAAACATTAATCATAATACTATCATCTAATCCACTCTATGTTCATTATTTTAAAAATACAATATTATTTCTTTGGTTGATCAAATTGTGCTAGATTTGACCAACACAAGCCCCTTCATTTAATCTGACTTTTGTTTTCTTCTGATATCTTTAATTTTCTGGAACTTTTTCTTAACACAGAGTTATCTTCCCATTTTGTGATATTTCTCCAACAGTGACAATTATGATTCCCACTCACCTTACTATTTTCATTTATTTTCGTAAGAAGAATAAACCTAAAGCAGTTTCTGAATTGAACCATATCGTCATTCCACTGTAAAAACAAATCTACAAAATAGAGTTCAGTAAGTAAAATATAAATATCAAAAAATGCTAATATCTTTTGTAAAATTCACAGAAAGTGAAATCCATCATTCTTGAGTGGACAATTCAGAGTTTTGGAAAATTCATATACACATGTATATGCTTTATACACATCTAGATAAAGCACATACCTCATTAAACTGTCCTTGAATTCCTTGGGTAAACCTTGCTTGTACATAATGTTCTATCCTTTTCACATATTGCCGTATATAAACTGTTAACATATTTTTTAAATTTGCATCTGTATTTATAAGATATATTAATGTGTAATTTCCTTTTCACTTATTTTGATATCAGGCTTATGCTAGTCTTATAAAATGAGTTAGGAAGTATTCCTACCTTCTACATTCTCTGAAAAAAAAAAAGTCCTTAAATTGTTACTGTTTCTTAAATATTTGAACATGAAATCCTGGAGGATTCTTTAGAATGTTTTTAATAACTAATTTACTTTGTTTAATAAATACAGAGCTATTGAGATTTTCTATTTAATCTCACGCTGTTATAAGTGGTGATTTCCTAAGAATTTGTTCATTCCAACTAATATCTCAAATGTATTGGCAGAATATTATTAATACTTGTACTATATTATCTTTCTAATATGTAATATCTATAGAGATAACCAATTTTTACTCTTATTGTTCCAGTTGATCATCCTGTTAGCTGTTAATCTTCAAATAGCCATCTTTTAGTTCAATTTCTCTAAATTATCTTCCATTTTATTATTTTCTGTTTATTAAATTTATTGTATTTCTCTAGTTACTTTGGTTTTAGTTTACTCTTAAGGTGTAAACATTGATAATTGATTTTTAATAATTCTTCTTTTAATTAGAATATTTAAAATATAAATTTTCATTAAGCACTATTTAGCTGCACATGGATGTACTATAAGTTTATATGTTTATAAACAATTATATGTTGTTTATATGTTTTAGTTTATCATTTGTTTACAACATTTTGTAATTTGTGATTTCTTATTTGCATATAGGTCATTTGAAAGTATGGCATTAACTTCAAATATATTTGGGAATTTTGTTTCCTAGGCTTGTATATGGATAGTTTCTAATTCTTTACATTATAATCAGATAATATGCTATATTCTCTAACAGAGAATTTCAAAATTTTCAAAAATCTCAAGTCTTCTCTTACATGACATATCTTGGGTGAAAATAACATTTGTGCTTGAAAACAATGTATATATTGCAGTTACTTTCTGAAGTTTTCAATAGCTATCAAATAGACTGTAGTGTTTAATTGTATTACTCACATCTTCAGTCCTTACTGATTTTTGTGAGTTTAAATGTTCTATATCCATTACTGAGAGAGATGTGGTAAATTTTTAATTCCTAATGAAGTAAATTTCTATTATTGTTAAATATTTTTCATCTCTTGCAATAATTTTGTCTAGCATTTTATGTTGTTTGATATTAACATAGCATACCCAGCTATGGTAGGCACAGTAATGGCCCATCAATGATGTCCATTTACTAATCCCCACAGATTATGAATATGCAAAAGAAATCAACATTGTAGATAGAATTAAGGTTGTTAATTAGCTGAACTTGTGATAATCAGATTAAACTGAGTTATCTGAGTGGGCCCAATGTAATTATTAGAACTTATAAGTGAAACAGGGAACCAAGAGGGTCAGAGTCAGAGAAGGAAAAGTAGCAGACACCTGCAAAAGTCTGAAGGATTTAATTGCCTGATTTTAAGACAGCAGTGGGCCACAAGAAAAGGAATGGGCACCTGGGTGGCTCAGTGGGTTAAAGCCTCCGCCTTTGACTCAGGTCATGATCATAGGGTCCTGGGATCGAGCCCCGCGTCCGGCTCTCTGCTCAGCAGGGAGCCTGCTTCCTCCAGTCTCTCTGCCTGCCTCTCTGCCTACTTGTGATCTCTGTCAAATAAATAAATAAAATCTTAAAAAAAAAAAAAAAGAAAAGGAATGGGGACATCTAGAACCTGAAAAAAAGCAAGGGAATGAAGTCTCCCGTAAGAAGTCTAGAAGCAATATAGTCCTGCTTATACCTTAAATTTAGCCCAGTGAGACTTACTCTGGATTTCTGACCTCCAGAACTATAAGATAATACATTTTTATTATCATAAGGAACTAAATTTGTGATAATTTGTTATGGCAGTGGTAAGAAACTAATAACCTTCTTATGCTTCCTATTTTTATAGTATGTCCTTTTTCATCCTTTTATTTCTATCCTATCTGTATCATATTTTAGAATGCACATAGATGAACTGGTTTACATCTAATTTGACAATATCTACCTTATAACTAGAGATTGTAATTTTTTAGCTCAATTATATACAATGCAATTATTGATATTGTTGGATTTAGTTCTTCAATTTTCTTATTTTTTTCTAATTCTTTTATTTATTCTTTATGCTTTCTTTTGAGCTCAACACATATTGTTTTCATATTCTATTTAATCTGTCCATTGGATTTTAACTATAGATCATTGCATTTTCTAGTAGTTGTTCTGGAAATTTTAAAATGTATCCTTTAAAAAAACCACCAAATTTAGAGTAAATACTGTAGAACTTTATGTATTGTAAGAAATTTGTCACAGTACTGTTGCAGTAATCACTCCTTTCACTATTTGTGCTGTCATAAGCATTGCATCTGCATATATTGGAAAAGTCATTACTCACAAGAGAGTGACATATCTTTTTTCTTTAAAAAGTCTATGTCTTTAGGGGCACCTGGGTGGCTCAGTGGGTTAAAGCCTCTGCCTTCAGCTCAGGTCATGATTCCAGGGTCCTGGCATCAAGCCCCGCATCGGGCTCTCTGCTCAGCAGGGAGCCTGCTTCCCTTCCTCTCTCTCTGCCTGCCTCTCTGCCTACTTGTGATCTCTCTCTCTCTCTCTGCCAAATAAATGGATAAAATCTTAAAAAGAAAAAAAAAAAAAAAGAGTTCAGGACGGGTGCCCGGAGGGCTCAGTCAGTTGAGTGTCCCGACTCTTGATTTAAAAAGTCTATGTCTTTAAAGAATGCTTTGGGCTAAAAAGAAATGTTATCGGATGAAAACCTGAAGCTATAGACATGCAAAAAGAACACCAGCAATGACAAATAAGCACATAAAAATTAAAATATATTGGGAGATGGAGAGGAGAAGGAAGTTGAGGGAAATTGGAAGGGGAGGCAAACCATAAGAGACTATGGACTCTGAAAAACAACCTGAGGGTTTTGAAGGGGCGGGGTGGGAGATTGGGGGAACCAGGTGGTGGGTAATAGGGAGGGCACGTATTGCATGGAGCACTGGGTGTTGTGCAAAAACAATGAATACTGTTATGCTAAAAAATAAATTAATTAATTTTAAAAAAATTAAAATTTATATTTGTTAATCTTTTAATTCCTATTCTTCTATTGGATCTTTTTAATTGACTTCTCTACACCGCTTTGCTGGGTATTTTTATTCCCCCAGACATTGTAGTTTCCAATTCTGGAATTTCCATTTGGTTTTTCTGTTTACAGTTCCCATTTATCTTTGAAATCTCCATCTAATCATTCATTATAAGTATATTTTCATTTAGGTCCTTAAGCATGTTTATAATAGCAGTGTTAACATTCTGGCCCAGTAATTTTCATATCTGGGTCATCTCAATGTAAGGTTCTAACAATTGCCTTTCCTCTCGACAATTGGTACATTTTACTGTTTCTCCATATGCTTAAAAATTTTGATCCAATATTTGGAAATTTTGGAAGATACGTTGTAGGGATTCTGGATTCTGCTATCTTCTTCTGAAAAATTCTATTTTTTATACTAACAGTTGGTTAACTTGACTGAAGCTAAACTCCAAACTCTAATCCTTTTGGTGTGCAGTAACTCAAGTCCCTACTCACTTATTTTAGCTAGTTATTTTCTGCTAGGCCCTGCATTCTTCTGTGGGTCTGTCACTGAAAAGTTACTTATTGAGTTAGGCAGAATTTTCTATAAATTTTGGGACACCTCTCTCTGTAACTGTTCCCATTCAGGTATCTCCCCTGTCAATTTTCAGACACTCTGGCAGTCCCGGATTTTACCTTCTAATTCCTTATTCCAGGAAAAGTGTAGCTTTCTGCTTGAGTCCCAATTATTCAACACAGCATAGAAATTTATTCTCAACTACTTTGATAGAGTCTAAAGAAATGACTACATAATCCTGATCAAAAAAACACAAGAGTCCAGACAATCAGATAAAATCGTCCTTTTAGAGCTGCTGGATAGTAACATGGTCATTTCAGCAGGATTAAACATTTTACAATACTGGCTCCAGTCTTCCTATATGACTTCACTGTAATATGTGCAATAATTCATAATAAAATAAATTTTAATACCTATCAGGAAACAAAAATGAACAGATACATTTTTATAAATTGAGTTTGTTAATTTGGGGAAGAGAATAGAAGGCTAGAAAATATGCCAATTAAGAAACCAAAGGGTTAGGGAACAATGTCAGATAAGAAATCATGTTACTTGCTCTTAAAACCTGCAATGTAGTGTCGTCACTGAGAGCAAATTGCTAGATTACTTTATTCCACAGAATGCCAATAACTAGGTAATTTACTCTGTGGATATACTGTAATTGCCATGTAATTAGAATAATTACATTTTGGGGGCAGGATATGCACTTACACTAAGTTATGATTTCACTCAATAGTCAGCCTGTACAATTTAGTTTTCAGTTGTTGAAAACTTAAGATTAGGTCAAAATTTCTTTTTATCTTTAGCTTCAGACATTTTTCTCATTGCTGAACTGATACATTTTTGCAAATCTTTTTTTTTTTAATTTTTTTTTCTTTGTTTATTTACAGCATAACAGTGTTCATTGTTTTGGCATCACACCCAGTGCTCCATGCAGTACGTGCCCTCCCTATTACCCACCACCTGGTTCCTCAACCTCCCACCCCCCCGTCCCTTCAAAACCCTCTGGTTGTTTTTCAGAGTCCATAGTCTCTCATGGTTCATCTCCCCTTCCAATTTCCCTCAACTTCCTCTCGTCTCCATCTCCCCATGTCCTCCATGTTATTTGTTATGCTCCACAAATAAGAGAGACCATATGATACTTGACTCTCTCTGCTTGACTTATTTCGCTCAGCATAATCTCTTCCAGTCCCGTCCATGTTGCTACAAAAGTTGGGTATTCATCCTTTCTGATGGAGGCATAATACTCCATTGTGTATATGTACCACATCTTCCTTATCCATTCATCTGTTGAAGGGAATCTTGGTTCTTTCCACAGTTTGGCGACCATAGCCATTGCTGCAATAAACATTGGGGTACAGATGGCCCTTCTTTTCACTACATCTGTATCTTTGGGGTAAATACCCAGCAGTGCAATTGCAGGGTCATAGGGAAGCTCTATTCTTAATTTCTTCAGGAATCTCCACACTGTTCTCCAAAGTGGCTGCACTAACTTGCATTCCCACCAACAGTGGAAGAGGGTTCCCCTTTCTCCACATCCTCTCCAACACACGTTGTTTCCTGTCTTGCTAATTTTGGCCATTCTAACTGGTGTCAGCTGGTATCTCAAAGTGGTTTTAATTTGAATCTCCCTGATGGCTAGTGATGATGAACATTTTTTCATGTGTCTGATAGCCATTTGTATGTCTTCGTTGGAGAAGTGTCTGTTCATATCTTCTGCCCATTTTTTGATATGATTATCTGTTTTGTGTGTGTTGAGTTTGAGAAGTTCTTTATAGATCCTGGATATCAACCTTTTGTCTGTACTGTCATTTGCAAATATCTTCTCCCATTCCGTGGGTTGCCTTTTGGTTTTGTTGACTGTTTCCTTTGCTGTGCAGAAGCTTTTGATCTTGATGAAGTCCCAAAAGTTCATTTTTGCTTTTGTTTCCTTGGCCTTTGGAGACATATCTTGAAAGAAGTTGCTGTGGCTGATATTGAAGAGGTTACTGCCTATGTTCTCCTCTAGGATTCTGATAGATTCCTGTCTCACGTTGAGGTCTTTTATCCATTTCGAGTTTATCTTTGTGTACAGTGTAAGAGAATGGTCGAGTTTCATTCTTCTACATATCGCTGTCCAGTTTTCCCAGCACCATTTATTGAAGAGACTGTCTTTTTTCCATTGTATATTTTTTCCTGTTTTGTCGAAGATTATTTCACCATAGAGTTGAGGGTCCATATCTGGGCTCTCCACTCTGTTCCACTGGTCTATGTGTCTGTTTTTATGCCAGTACCATGCTGTCTTGGTGATCACAGCTTTGTAGTAAAGCTTGAAATCGGGTAACGTGATGCCGCCAGTGTTGTTTTTGTTTTTCAACATTTACTTAGCAATTCGGGGTCTCTTCTGATTCCATACAAATTTTAGGCAAATCTTATTGTCCTTTCTAGTTCCAGAGTGTCCTCCCCTCTCTGGAGCAACATCAGCCTTTGATGGTGAAGGCCCTAAATCCTTACCTATTTTCAGTGTTTCTTCTAAGTCCCATTTATATTTTTCTTATTCCCAAGCATATCTTTTTACTTCAATCCCTTTCCTGAGTTCCAAACTTAAATATTCTAATATCTTCTCATATTGTCCTCCCTCCAAATATCTAATACACATATCCAAATTAATGTGTCTAAATTCTGGATTCCTCTTTAGAAACCTAAACCTGTCCTTTCCAGGCTTTTCCATCACAGTAAATAGATCATTAACCCAGACGCTTAGACAAAAAAATCTACAGGTGAATGTTGCTTCCTCCACCTACTATTCCTTCATATCTCACATAAATATGTTCTGAACCTGGGCAATTTTTGCCACCTTCCTTAATGCTTCTTTAGCTCAGACCACTATTGTCTTCATTCTTGACTGCTGTGATAAGTCTTTTAATTTTCTTCTTATCTTGTCTTTGACACATCCCCTCTATACAATAAATCAGTGATCTAAGTAATATATAAATTATATCACAGTACTACCTATTAAAACCCCACCATTTATTTCCCATAATGTTTAGAATTAAGTTGTAATTTTTTAGCAAGGCTTAGACATTCCCGATAATCTTGTTTCTACCTATTTTTCTAACATCATGTCCTTATTACTTACCTTTAGGCTCTGCAAAGCCATAATGTCCTCCAACCTTTTTGTTTTTTGTTTTTTGTTTTTCAAATGCTAAACTGACTTCTACCTTAGGGCCTTTCACTTTGATTTCTGCTTTTTGAGATGCTCTTATCCTAATCCTTCTTAATTCTTTACTCCTTGCTTCACTCAGTTTTACCTCAAATGTTAACACATCAGAGATGTCTTCATTGTCTAGCCCATCTGGCCATCCTCACCCTATCACGCTCTGTCTCTCAAGTCTCTTTTATTTTTGTTCACATCACTTATCACTTGAAATAATAGATAAGTGGATAAATAAATAGGAATAGATTTGTATAAATATATAGATACCTAAATAAATACAGATATAGTTTGGGAATTTTTTTTACTTGTTTCTTTTCAGACTCCTCACCTAGAATACGAATTCTACTACAAACCTCGAATTCTGCCTCCAGTACAACTGCATCCTCAGTTCCAATAAGAGTATCTAACACATAGGAGATGATACATACACATTTTTAAAAGATTTTACGTATTTATTTGACAGAGAGAGATGCAAGTGAGAGAGGGAACACAAGCAGGGGAAATGGGAGAGGGAGAAGCAGGTTTCCCCACTGAGCACAGAGCCCAATGTGGAGCTTGATCCCAGGACCCGGATCCTGACCTGAGCTGAAGGCAGATGCTTAACCCACTGCATCACCCAGTGGGGTGTGTGTGTGTGTGTATAATATATTATATGTTATATATTTTATATATTTTTTAATTAGAATTAATTATGGTATGTTTGGAGCCAAGAGATCTAATAGATATAATAGGCAAAATCATAATGCCATTCCTCACATTAAAAAAAAAAAGTAGCATCACTACATGAATGGAAATGAAAGATGACTTCAGACCTGTTTTTCCAAGAGTGAAGGTATGAGTTGCATGAGCCACTCACAGAAGAAACTATCTCATAAGACTTTTACAGTAGTTAATTGTATATTACATATATTTTAAATAGTTTTTATAATTACAAATATTATATATACTGTATTTGTGTAAAGGATTTTGGAAAATGTAAAACTTAGGAGACTCAAAAGGAAGAAAATTACTTATAATTCCATGATCTTGAATCTCATAAATCTAGAGAATTACTTGTAAACAATGTTACAAATATCTTGTTTTCATTTTCATGCGATTTTTATGTATTAAAAATTGTACCACTCCACACAGAGACTACTGTGGTTTTTGCATGGAATTTTATATCATGAACAATGTCTTATATTGCATGTTTTTTAAAGTTCAAGTTTTGATTAAATATATTATCTTATCTTATAGATACCAGATAACTCTGTGTTCCTACTCCCGTATTAGGGATTAGTTTTTTACTAATTTTTACTTTAACTAATAATAAAAAGAATAGTCTTTGAGATATCTAAGAATATGTATTTGCTAAAACATCAACGTTGTGAGTATATTCTGAGTATCTGATATTGAAGTACAAGCATACACCAATATACACACATGCACACACACCACAATTTTGCAATGAATTTCACATTTCTAACATGGGAGAAAGAGGGACAGAGTTCATGACTTGGGTTTGTTTGATTTTTAAGTGACATGATTACTGAGGAACATGGATAAGGCACATCTTTTTTTGTGTTCCTATTAGTGGGCTGATGCATTTAATTTCACCTTAGCTCAGCTCACCTGCTATTTATCATTTACATGGAAATTTGCCAGTCTGAATTTGGAACAATGGACAACATTTCCATATAGTCCCTATTCATCTTCTTCATAAATGCCTATACCTTATTTATTAAAAACAGAAATGGAAATTCTGTCAGAAGTCAGTTTCAACACTATTTCCACCTTCTTCTCTCTTTGAAGCTCTATTTCATTTACACATAGGAAGATGGAAATGGAAAATAATTGATTTGTTTTCCATTTATATTCTCAAAAACCAATCACTTTCTTATATTTCTTACATGCACTGAATATGAACCCAAAGATTTTAGACATCACTTCCTAAATTTATAAAGGTAACTAACCTAAAAGTCTTGCAACTGAAAAGATTCAGACAATATATTATGCATTTATTGCATGATGACCCAGAATTATTTTCCAAAAGCTCTATCAAGTTTTATATGAGATGATATATCTGTTTTATGGTTTTCACAATGTTTCATTAGTAACAGCCTTTGTTTATCAATATATCGATATTAGACTAATTATACAAGACTCAGCATAACTTGGAAGTAAATGAAGAACTTAAATTTCAAGAAAATAATATAAAGAAATTCTATACATGTAAAATTTATGTTTTACTATGGACTTCTCTGGAGGAATAGACCTTCAAAGGGAACCTGTAATCATCTCTGAAGAAGCCAAGAGATTATCTTGACACAGAAACAAACAAACAAACAAAAAAATCATCTTTTTTAGGCATTTGAGAATATGTTAGGTCTTTAACTTTTGCTTCTTCAAGGAAGGTTTTGACAGATTGCATTTATAACACATTGCTGATGCTAGCAATTGTCCCTGTATGATGTCCATTTACCTCTTCTCCAAGTCAAGCTATGGGTTTGCTTCATCAGGGATAAGCTAGGCAAGTTTGGGAGCTCCCTTATGCTATGTTCTGGATAAGCTTCTTTCTCATAAATACTGCAAGTAGGTCATCTCTCCAGAGTGGCTCAATTACACACAATGGCTCTCCAATTAGCCTGTGTATTATCCAGGATTATGGGAAATTATGCTTTCCTTTTCTCATTCTAGGGCAAAACCTAACAAGGGCACCTAAACCAATGCTTTCCAATGGGTCTTGTCTTTTCTGATTCATGTTTTTGGGTACATAAGTAAGGCCCTAAATTGGCCAAATAGTGATTAGATTTTTATATCACATACACAGAAATAGAAAACTGGACATTTCCATCATATTTGAGTTAAATATCACATGAATCTGGTGAGTGGCAATGGTCAAGATGATTGAGTTGTTTTTTGCTTGACAGACTGACTTGATTATTTTATGAAATTGAAATTAATCCAATTAAAAGCAGATTCCATTGCCTCCAGCACATTAAATTAAATTGCTATATGGGACCTGTGAGCTTGAGCTCTACAGGGGAATGGAATAATATTAGCAATTTATGAGAAAACACAGCTGTGTATTCAATACATGCTAACCTTTTACTAGTAACATAGTTTACAGTCCTAGAGAGTCTTTTAATTTAGCAATCTACCAAAGGTTTTTACATATGTTACTTAATTTCCAGTCATTATCACCACCACCACCACCACCACCACCACCACCACCACCAAAATCCATGTTCATGTGTAGATAATTAAATAAAATACTAATTTAAATAAAAAACTACCTACTGAAGAGTTGGTAAGATGAGATGAAACAAGTAGTTTATAGTACTACAAGTATCAGTGTGTAATTGGCTTTTAATTTTAAATGGGTTCATTATTTTTTTAGTTTTTAATTCATTAAGATAAATTAAAACTATAGTAATTAACAATCTTGAAAATTTAAAATAACTGCAGGATTAGGGATACATGGGTAAAGTATGTAGCTAGGGAAAATCATCAGCTTGAAAGGCAACAACTGCAGTCATAGATGTGTCCCCTTGCTTGTTCGAGCCATGGTTTCTGCCATGTAACAGCAATTTGCTAAGTCAAATTCATCAAATATAAAAAAATGGATAACTTCATTAGTTTATATTCATTTCTTTCTTTAAAAATATACTTTAAAAATTTTATGGTAGTGATAGAAAATTAATTCTGAATAGAAAACATATCTGTTAAGCTTGAAAGGCAGAGTTGGAAGAAAATACCTTCAGCCTTACTATTTTCCTTCTGCTATTCCCTAGTGTCTCTTTCGCCATGACTAGCTCCTAGCTCTATAAAGGTCACCATTACAGTAGCAGACAGCTCTAAGCTAGAACCATATGGCTAGCCTAACTCCTGGTGCAGACACAAAACTGACAAACAACCTTTGGCAAATTGGCCTAACTATGTACTGTTTCTCCTGGTATAGCCATAAGGCCCCAGACGACATCTAAGGACTTCCTGCTGATGACATCCCCAGAGCTCTCTGGAATAAGATAAGCATATCACATATGCCAACCAAATTAATGTGTGAATACATAGAAATATTACTCATAGAGTTCTAATTGACTCTTGATGATGCTTAGCTATGAACTCTCAAATGTGCAGAGTGATTGAGAAGTGCTAAAATTAAATACTTTCATCAGGCTACATGTCTCCACTTCTTTCTTAGCAGCACGTGCACTGCACTTCAGATGCATCACCATCCTGTGTGATGAAAATGAGTAGGAAAAAAGCCACGATAATCCAATGTGGACAAGGGGATCATGGTCACTACATGACCGAGAAGAATAGATACTACACTTGAGAGAGGTCCTATCCACAGGGATAAAGAAAACCCAGAGACTGATGCTGAGGAATCTACCTGAGATACAAATGTCTCTTTGTAGTTTGGCAAACTCCACCTCTATGCTGCTATCCTGTCTGATACTATGCTATTTTTACTTTGTATGTTCCGTTATTACTTTAAATCAAGGATGGTATAATCCCTCTGACCAACCTCAGTGTATGGCAGCCTGAAGCCAAAATGTTTTATTCATGAGTGCTGTCTTTTTTTAATAAACGATAAAAATGTGAAACAATAAAAATGATATATACCTAATAATGAGTGAACCAATAAACCCACCAGGCAACTTTGCTCTGTAAGTGGAAAAATTGACTTTGTATAACAAATTGTGGAATTATTAAACCTGTTTGAAACCCTTTTTATATCACACCATTTACTTTAATTCTTACTAGTTTGACCATTATCATACATTATGCATTTTTCTTTGTACTTTTTGGGCGGGGGAGTGGTGACTACAGTGTACTCTTGAACTTTCAAGGCCTCCAAGCAAGTTGAGGGGAAGGCCCTGACCAGCTGGCGAAGGGAGAGGAGAGGGAGGCACCTGGTTGCCGAAGGCTCTTCTGACATTTTGATTGACAGAAACCCCCAGTTTTCCTCTGGAAGGATGTTCTTCTACAGGCAGGGTGGAAGAGAAGCGAACATTAGAAATAAGCAGGGGCTTGCCTCCAGTGGCTTCCAGAAGGTTTATCACCACACCTGCCAAAGGATGTTCTTCTATAATTAAATAAATAAGTAGAGATAATATGAAATTCCTGGTATTTTAAAGTAATTCCGAAAAACTATGTAGGTGTTAAAACCTATATTAAAAAGTTAGCTACCTTGCAAAGTTTTGCAAATAGGAAAAAAGAAACACTGAAAACCTACAGTGTCAACACACTTTGAGGGAGGGCTATTAGCAATGCAAATAGGAAACTACCTAAACTTGCACTGATGAATTAGAATGAGAGGAATCTCACAGACATGTTGGCTTTCCATTACAAATTTTACATGTTTTGAGAGACGTAGATGCCATCCACCTATTTTTGGCAGCACTCTCAGCTTGAGCCTTAGTTATGTACACCCTAGGTTTTAGGTTTTCATCAGATGCATGCCATAGTGAGCAACTCTGGACTCACCCTCCCATGTGGAGGAAAATCAAGGACAAAACATTGGTAGGGCAAAGTAGGGAGCACACAAGGTAGGTCTGTTTCTCAGATTCCCAGAATTGTGGAATAAATGGGTTTTCATAGGAGAATAATTACAAATGTATATTTCACTCAGTTCCCTCTGGGTGTTGTCAGCATACAGTGCAGCAACATCCGGGCCTATAGCCCTGAAGGGTTGAGTCCTCTTGCTGGGGGCCTGGAGGAGTGATAGCTGCTTTGGTGGGTGTTCCCATTTTCCAGTCACTTTTTGTGCAACAGTAGAGATTCATTGTACACTGGAGTGGAAAAAGTAAAAACGGCAAGATGACAATAGGCTGGTTTTGTAAGGGCTTTCTGCAGCAAAGTCTTGAGACTTTTAATGGAACTATACTTATTCCACAATGTTGTAGCCCAAGACACCTGTGCTACATACTCATGGGGAATGGAACCCTGGAGGGGTGAAATAACACCTAAAACTCCTCACCTAGCTACATAGAGACAAGTCTGAACTAGAATTCTGGTCTTCTGATTTGATAAAAGTCTTTCAATATATTCAGCATACCTAGTTTGTGTATAGGTACATTCAAAATTATTGACTCATTCAGCCAGTAAGTATATATTGAGCATCTACTATGTACTAGACACTTCGGAACCCTGGGAAATCAGTGTTGGCATCATATGATTTATGTTCTAGTCTGACTGACAGCAAAATAATAGCACATAATGATATAATATTTTAGGCAGTGAAGTTTTTATGTAACAGAAAATAAAGCAAGATGTCAGAACGATTATTTTTGATAAACTAACCGGAAAACCTTCATCGGGATGAGAAAATTCAGCAGAGACATGAAAACAGTGAGAGAAAAAAAATCCTGCAATAATTTGGGGGAAAAGACTACTAATAAGAGGGAAGAGCAAAGATAGTGGAACAGAATGGAGCTAAATTTACCTAAGCATCAATCAGCAGGAAAGCTGGGGTTGCCTGTGCAGAGAGAGTGTGGCAGAGGGAATAAGAACATGAACTTGGGTGGACAAGGCCAGATCCTGCTGGGCCCTGCAGGCAATTGTTCAGGGTTTGGATTTTATAGTAAGTGTTATAGGAAACCATGGCAACTTGAGGGCAGGGCATTGAAATGATCTGCTGTGCATTTTTTTTTTTTTAAGATTTTATGTACTTAATTGATAGAGAGATCACAGGTAGTCAGAGAGGCAAGGGGAAGCAGGCTCCCTGCTGAGCAGAGAGCCCAATGCTGGGCTCCATCCCAGGACCCTGGGATCATGACCTGAGCTGAAGGCAGAGGCTTAACCCACTGAGCCACCCAGACGCCCCTCTGCTGTGCATTTTTAAAGGATTACTTCAGCTACTGCATAGAGAACAGACTCTCAGGGATGAGGAAGGGAGTGAAGGGATGAATTAGAAAGCTAATACAGTTGCTTAGCAGAGAGAGGACTTTGGTGATTTACATTAGACAAGTAGATATATAATTGTTGAGAAGCGAACAGATTTGGGATGTGTATGGGGAAAATGAGCCTACATTGTTTACTGTTTTATGTATGAGGTGGTAGGGATAGAAGGATTCACCTACTACTAATGCTATTTACTGAGAGAAAGATAAGCATTTGGGGGTTTAGAATATTTAAGGCTTGTGAGATTTATCTTAGATATGTTGTGTTTCTGATGCTCACTGGACATTTAACTTACCTATGTACAAAGGGGTTGGTTTTCACATGTAAATGGTAATAGCTATCCCCACAATATTTTAAATTATTGGCAGAATCATAAATTCAAATGAAGCCAATCTTACAACATAATATTTCCTACCAAATACTCTAGTTATTTCAGGAAATGGAATCCTCCATTTCTTTACTAACATAAAGATTTCGCCTTTCTTTCTTTCATTGCATACATTTAATAAGCATATGTTGCAAATAAAAGCGGGTACAGAAATCACTTAGATAATTTAATGGATTCAATCAATACTGTACATAGGGGCACCTGGCGGCTCATTTGGTTAAGCAGTGGCCTTCAGCTCAGTTCATGATCTGGGCATCCTGGGATCCAGTGAGCCCTGCATGTGGTTCCCTGCTCAGCAGGGAGCCTGCTTCTCCCTCTCCCTCTGCCTGCTCAATCTCAACCACTCTCTTTATCTCTCTTTCTCATGCTCTCTCTCAAATAAATAAATAAAATCTTTAAAATTATATATTGTACATAAAGTTAAAAAACATGTACCATGCGTTTGACATTTGTCCTTAATATATGAGAATAATTTCAGAGAAAATATAATACCAGGACTTCCCAGATGTATAATCCTTCTCTGAATGGACATTGGGTCTGAACCATTGTGTCATTTCTCCTGTTCCTATGTGGCACAGAGTAAATTCTTTTTTTTTTTTTTTTAACCAATAATCAGTATCTTTCTCATGCCTCTTGCTTTCTGAAATATCCATCTCTTAGACCCTTATTATCTCTTCCTCAACCAGCAGTATCATGGAGTGAAAGAAGAGGAGATATTTTCCAACTTCAATACTTTTTATATGCTTTGCAATCTAATATTACTTATGGTGCAGGATAGGTCTGGCTTTTCAGAATAAGGTTTGTAGGAAAGATACTACCAAATATAACCACGTTGTACACCAGCCTAGAAGGCACAGATTTACTCATTTCACTTTAAAACACTGATTTTCAAACAGCCAAGGGAGAGAAACACAAATACCTTCATTTTAATAACTTCCTTGCGAAAGTATTTATGTAACTATTCTAGAGAGACGGAGTTGAGGATGACATTCATTTTCATGAACTGCTGAGGATTCAGTGGTCTGAATCTATCCTTTGGTAATTTTCATTCTTGCTTCCTGTAGTCTTATCTATTCCACTATGGCCATGATAGGGATATCCAGAGGCAGAGACAGAGCTGAACAATTTAAGGCAGTGACCTTGCCCCTAGACAGACATGGTTCAGCACCTTGGACCACCAGCTAAAGTGATTTGCATGTATTTTCCTCTGGATGCAGTGGGCAGCTGGCCAAATCTTATGCATATTAATCTATTAATCTTGCATGGCATACTCATCTTCTCATGTGCAACAAATAGACTTTTAAAAATTTTAGTGTATCAAGCAAAAAAAAAAAAAAAAATCATCCTACTATATTCTTTAAGGACTAGAGAAAAGTACTAAGTGATCCAGTCAATTTCTATAGTTGTTGGGAGTGGGAAAGTGTTGGGGAGCTTGCACTGCTGGAAGGAGGAGGATATAATGCTATTCCGTTGGAGCAAAATGCTTTACAGTTCTCAAAGTTCCCAGGGGGATCACCATTAAGCCCTGGAAATTATGTTTTATCTACATCATGAGAGGGGAGTAAGGGCAGAATGGCATTTAATGCTTTCCCTTTCAGGAAAGTTTGTAGCATTTCAAAGCCTTTGGTGTCTCCAGCTTAAATTAAATCAGTGCAGCCATGAAAGTGTACCTCCTCCCCTACAAACCCTCTCACTGCCTGTCTTAAAACCTACTGCAGAGTGTAACATGGAGAATTTAAGACATTTTATGTGTTTGGACAATGAGCTTGAATGTAGAGTTTTATAAGACTAGAAAGGTACATGAATTAATAACCTTATAATTTTATTGACTAGGTTAAAAAAAGGTGGAAGTATGGACCATGGCAAAAAAATTCATGTCGGAACTTTAAATCACTGGTTAAGGACTGTCCCTCTCATGTGAAGCAAAGCACAGACATAACCTATGGAGAAAAGACTATGTTGTTATTTATGAATTCATTTCAGCACAAACTTCCTTAAAACACTTATATGTTTAAACCACATTTCCCCCTGAGTTACTTCACACCAGTGACGTAAGAGATAAGTTTGAAGGAATACTGAAATGTAGTCTTTCCTTTTAATTAGGAAATATTTCTAACATCTCTGAAAAGGGGGTTCTGTTTGAGAGAAGCTAGGTATTTTTCTGTTCTCATTCTCAACAATCTGTCTTTCTATCCCATTTAGATATGCCTTCTCTTTCCCTGCCTTGCCATGCAACACACTCAATGAGCACATGTCCCATATGAGTTTTCACCTTATCTTCTCATACCTTTCCTTATATTGGTTCCCTTCCATGGAATTTTCTTCTACCTTAAATTCAATTCAATCTTCACTTCTCTCTGAGGTTTTCTTAATCATAATCAAAGGTGCACACATCCTGTATCTATTGACTATCCTCTATATGCAAGCCACAGTTTTTATTTGTAATATACCTCCTATAAAATAACACTTGAAATTATATTACATATACATTTATTATATATAATATATATTTTATATATGTATACATATAACATATATATGTTATATGTATATAGAAATACATATATACTTATACACATGTATATAAATATATATACATATATGCTTTTCTTCAAAATTTTCCAATTTTTCACAAAGAGTGAGAGAGAATATAGATACAAAACTAAAATATACATATATATGTATCTATAATATGTACATATATAATATTACATATATTATATATAATGCATATATTATAGATACATATATAATGTACAAATATTATCCATACACACATTATACATAATGTAGTATAGATATCCATACAAAGAGAGGAAAACAGCCAGAAAGACAATTCCTCCTTTGTATTCCTCATAGCACCAAGTTCAACAAAGACCATGCTATCATACAAAGAAGGCCCCTGTTACCAAGCCATGGGTTTCTCTTAACTAAGGATCAGAGGCATTGATATATGTAGATGAACCAGGAAATTAAGCAAAATTCTAGCAAACTCATACACACAAAAATAACATGTTTTTCTGCGATATGTTATTATTTGAAAATTGAAATGGGAAAAGTAAGGTTAAATTATATTGAAATTGTGTTATTAATGTATCATTTCAAATAGTAGAAGGTTAGAATGTTAAATGTACTAGTAGTCACCAACAAATCACAATGGCAAGAAGTTACTGGGAAGAGGGAAACATTAGGATTATGGGCGTGAGCCTTTCTTTACATATATCAGCTGAAGCCATAAAATGTTAGAAAAGGGATACATGGTGACATTTGTAAATCATTAAGTTTTTCTCTCACGTTGTATCAAATGAGATTACAGTGCTTCTTGTGTTGCAACATCTATCCAAAAGAAGTGTGTAGCTAATAAATGTGCTTATCTCCATCTTTACAATGCACTGGACAGTGTGCATGTGTATGTGTGTGCACATGTGTGTATGTGTGTGTGTTTGTGATGGGGAGGGAATTTTGATTTCTAAATCTTTATTTATACAAACTTGAATTTACTCAAAAACAAACAAAGCAAAACCTCATTGTGCAGCATCTTAGACTGCTAATCTTACTGGCAAGAAAGGAACCATGCAGAATTGGAACAATCTTGGGGAAAATATGGAGCTTGAAAATTATCAAGCTGCTCTGTGATGCGAAGCAGAGGAGGACAATGTAAGCAGGGCTTCTGTCAGATGATATCTTCTAGTCCATAGAACATGTTATTCAGTTCAATTTTTTGAAGCAAATTATGGAGAAATTGTCAAATACGCCATTTGCCTTCATTTTGTAACAGTAGAAAAGCATTGTGAGATCAGATGGCTTCTGTTCTCATGCCTTAGTCACCACCACAAATGACCCAAGAGAAAAAATGGCCATTTACTTTTGAAAAAGATGCTTTACTAGAAGGACATATTGGATGTAGAATTCTACTGGAACAGTCTTAAGAAAGTATTTATTTTTATTGATTTCTCTGCAGGTAGGAAATCTAGATACCTGTAAAATTGAAGAACTATTTGGGAATTTCTGTTCAGAACACCTTAATGATGTTCTTTGACATAGACCTAGCATCATTTTGCAAAGCAAGATATGAGGACTCTTTCTCCATTTGTTAAAAATAACCTTACTTTTGGGATGCCTGGGTGGCTCAGTGGGTTAAGCAGCTGCCTTTGGTTTGGGTCATAATCCCAGTGTCCTGGGATCGAGTCCCACATTGGGCTCCCTGTGCAGTGGGGAGCCTGCTTCTCCCTCTGCCTCTGCCTGCCACTCTGCCTGCCTGTGTGCTCTCTCTCTGACAAATAAATAAAAATAAAATCTTTAAAAAAAAAAAAAGAATAACCTTACTTTGCAAATCTTGGATTTACCAAAATCAGTTCATCAAAACTTGCTGTCATCAAAGGTAAGGTTTTCATGGATTATCTAAGGTGGTATGTCAACTTGTATGTCAAAGACCATACATAAATTTTAACTTTTTTATTTTGGCAAATTTAAAAGTAACTGAAATTCACTCAGAGTGTAATTGCATCTGTTGTTTTATTTAACTTCCATAGTTTTGTTATATGCTTTTCTTCAAAATTTTCCATTTTTTTTTACAAAGAGTGAGAGAGAATATAGATACAAAACTAAAACTAAAAAAAGATAATATTTATGACATAAAATAATTTGAGTTCATACTTATATATGTCATAAATGCTGACAAGTATTCACAATTTTTTAAAACAAATATTTTTCAAAAGATTTTATTTATTCATTTGAGACAGATATGGAGAGAGAGAGAGCATGAGCAGGGGGAGAAGCAGGCTCCCCACTGAGCTGGGATTTGGATGAGGGCTGGATCCCAGGACCCGGAGATCATGACCTGAGCCAAAGGCAGATGCTTAACCATCTGAGCCACCCAGGTACTACTGTATTCATAAGCTTTTTTAAATAAATGAATAAATGATAAAGAAAAGACAGTTCCTCCTTAAAGTAGAATTTCATAAATAAATGTCAAAGGAAATAGAGAAATAGAAAATCACCATGAGACAAGCACCACAATAAAAGGGTCTAAAATCAGTGGATAATGTTTAAGATAAAAGGATATGCACATTCTCAAAATATTTCCCCCAATATATTCATTAAGTACAGTGAAAAAAAATACAACATTACAATAGAGAAACCCACTTAACCATTTACAAATAGATAATATACACTGATTTCCATCTTAATGGGGAGAAATTCTCATCTTTAATCAGATTTTGAAAGTTGATCCCAAATTTTAAAAGTCACTTCTCTGAAGACTTAAGATAACTGTGTTCAATGTTTGACTTTATAGAACAACTTTCCATATTCCCCAACACCTCCTCATCTTTCCCACAGCTCTAACATTTCTTTAAGTAATTTCCTGTGTCTGACCTTGTGAATTACTGAAAGTAACCCAAGGAATAAACTATGGGTTAATTTGTGTTTTATATTTTTAATTTCCCAGGATAGGGGTCTAAAAAAATATGTTTCCTGAGAAAAGACCATGTGGATCCAGAAGAAATATTCTTAGTGTTTCAAGGCAAGTAAGCTTAACTACAGATCAGAACTCCTCACTTATCGGTACTGGCTCTACCTCCAATTGCTATTTAACCAGCGAATCTCTTAGGCCTTTCTGTTTTACTACGTAACTACCAACATCTTATAACTCTCCAAAGGGGAGAGTTTTCATAGACAGTTTTCTGTCTATGAAGCAGGACTAACACCAAAATTGCACATTATTGTCAATATCAAATGCGAGATATGGAAAAAGCACAGTCCCTGGAAGTGGCGAGTGATAAGTAAAGCTGTTTATATTTCCATTTGGTATTCTTAAAGACAGAGAAAGTCATAGACAAAATTAATTAAGGGTGGGAAGACTTTCTGATCACTTCAGGTGTACTTCAGGTACATTTGGCAGTGCTTGGTTGACTACAAGACGACACGTAAGCAGTCTGGGAATATGTCAAAAGAGGAAGGATGTTTAACCTCAGGGTCAAGAGTTTTCTGTGGCCAACCTATTCCTGGAACAAGTGGGGGTGAACTGGGTGCTCTGTTGTGGTCAAACTGTTGTAATGACCCTTATGGAAGTGGCTGCCATGGCAGGCAGTGTCTTAGTTCTCCCTTTCAATGTTGTTTTGTTTTGTTTTTGTTTTTGTTTTTCCTATCAGAATCAAGAAATTGGCTAGACTCAGGCTACTAGTTTCTTTGTCACTAGATCATCATCACTGAATCTATTGGGTGCCATCAATCTCCTTGAAGATTTTATCCTCATAAGCTTTATTGTTGTCTGGTCAAGTAATGCCTGATCATCTGTTGTACAGTCCATTAAGACTACCCTATAGCATTTGACACCCTGAAAAATAAAAACCTGATGACTGATATGTACTCTTCCAGTGAGGTTTGATGCCTTTCCAGTAAACAAAATCTCCTGTTTGAAGATCGTGAACAGGCTGCCTAGGAAGATGCTGTCGAAGGGTAGCTTTGACCTCTCAGTGACAATACTGGCATAATACATGATTCTTTTGCATTATTTTGCCACACCTGTCAAAGAGTAAAAGCTAGGGTAGGCCATGAAATACCTACATGTATCTGTCTTCCAGTCGCAAATTCCTAGGGAGATAACTTAGGTGCCTGCAAAGGTGTGGACTGAATGGCCACAACAGATAAGGGACCATGCTTTTGGCTGGGTCAGTTCAAGAGTAGTTCTGAGTTTTGCTAGTCTCAGCTCAAGAATGCCATTAGTTCTTTTAACCTTTCTAGAAGTTATGGGTGGTAAATGTAGTGTAGTTTTTGAGTAACAGGAGAAACTATAAATTTATTCTGTTGTAGTTCCTAAATAATATGTGCCTCCATTAGTTAAATAATTGTTTGTCTGTCCCAAGTTGGAATTATAAAAGAAAGCAACATTTTAGCAATGGTGAGGGCTAGTTTTTCAGCAAGGAAATGTTTCAACTTTGCCACAGATTGACATCTGAAGTACTCACTAATATGTGGATTAATTGATGAAAGTCAGGTAAGCCAAAGTCATAGCCCTGTGCAGGATTTTAAGTTATTTATGGACTAGTTGTCTGTCTTTCTAAGGCTTAGGAAAATCCCCAATAATGGCTTTTAATTATTCCTAGGTCCAAGGTTTAAATTCAATTGTGAGGACATTCTAGGCTCATGACTTGAGTGGATCCATAAAAGGAATTGGCAGATGGAAGTAGCAGAGAGCTTGTAAGGAAAATTCTCAGGAAATACAGAAGGAAAGGCAGTTCTGAAGAGCGATAGTGAAGAAAAGTACAGGCTATGAGGAAGTGTGAGGTATACAAGGGGGTGTGGTTTTAATAGAGGAAAGCTGTCCCTTGTTTAATATCATCAAAACCTTTTTTAGGGGTGCGTGGGTGACTCAGTGGGTTAAAGCCTCTGCCTTTGGCTCACGTCATGATCTCAGGGTCCTTGGATCGAGCCCCACATCAGGCTCTCCACTCAGTGGGGAGCCTGCTTCCTCTTCTCTCTTTCTCTGCCTGCCTTCCCCTACTTGTGATCTCTGCCTGTCAAATAAATAAATAAATAAATAATCTTTAAAAAAAAAAAAAAAGATTTCTAACCTCAGCCAAAGAATCTTAGAGAGAAGCTAATTGGAGTTGGAATTTTACTTAGAAGCTTCAATAAACCAATTAAAATTTTTGCTCATTAGGCTATCTATGCAATTTTATTCCCCTTTTCTCTAAGATATCTCTCAAATGAATAATATTTGCTAAATGAAATGCTCCCCAAAGTGACATTGGAGACCCATTTCACTGGCATTCTCTAAATGGCATTGGTGAAATTCTGCCATTTAGAGAAATAGGCACAAACCTTAGCACTGTAATATGATTACATATAGAAAGCAGTTTTCTCTGTGGTGAAAGACGTTTACATTAAGAACAACCCATGAGAGTTGCCCACAGTCAGTGGAAAGTATTGCTTGGTGTGTTTTGTGTCTCAAGTCCCTTAAATAAAAGTTAGTTACCTCTAAACATAGGTTTGACAACTTATATCCCACCCCTCCCCACCAGTGGAAAAATCAAAGGTCATACTTGTGGATTGAGACCAAGCTGTTGGGATGAATAGTCAGAATAGGAAGAGAGTCTCATCCAATTTTATTGGTGTTCAACAGCAAAGTTTTCTTTTGTTTTTGTTTACCCCAGAGGACACAGGTCTGGAGAAAATCACAAAATCCTCAGCCTGGGAATTGGCTGGAACAACAGACACAGACCTTGAGACTGTCTTCTCCTCATGAGTGTACAACATTTACAGGTACAGCAAGCAGAGGCAAATTTCCAAGGATCTAAACCAAAACAGGAAACTTTCAACAAATGCAAATATCCAGGAATGAACAAATGAATAAAACAGCAGACTTACTCTTCAAAGAGAAGACTTACTGTTTTGGGGAACTGAAGGAGCAGTTGAAGCTCAAGGGGCCCAGGTGGGTACCACTCCTGCTCAAGAGCCCAAGTCTGCATCACAGGTAGATCTGGCAGGATCCAAGGGCAGCACTGAGACAACTGTGAAAGACAAAAGTAAGAGAGCAACAAAATGAACAAAGGCTATATATTTATAAACATACTGCCAGGGTACCTGTCTTCCATCACTTTCATTTCAACAGGGGTTCAAAGGTGTTAGAAGGGAGAGTAACCTTTACAAAGCTAAAAACAGGAAATACTAAGACCATCTCTGATTGGCAAGTGTTCTTGGCAATGGGATTTTTAGAAGTGGGGAGATTCTCTAACTGGTGTTCTGGAACATCAGGTTGCCCATGGGGACTTTTCAAAAGGGGAGAGTGTTCAGTGTTAGGACAGAGGGTTTTCTGTAGCCAACCATTTCTTGGAAAAAGTAGGGGTTGGTGGGATGCTTTTTGGACTGTTGTAATTGTCTTTATGGAATGGGGAGTGGTTGTGATGTCTGGTGATTTCTCAATACCCTATTACTGAAATATTATATATAGATACAGAGAAGAAGTAAACATTCAAAACCTCAACTCCTTCACTGAGGATAATTAGAAAATGCATATTTCTTCTTCTTTTGGCCATATTCTTCTTTTTATCTGATGAACTTTTATATCCTCTCTAAATTAAAGTTGTCCTTTGGATTAGATTTTATATGAAAAGAAAATGCTGATCTGATTTTCAAGACATCTGATTAGATCTTGCCCATATCTAGGAATGTGTACAGACTTTTCAAAGAGCAATATTACTGAGTTCTAAGAAATCCAATGGTCACAGCTACTTGCCTGGATGCCTTCCAGCCCACTTCCAATTAAAACCAACCTGATCATAAATAAGAGACTAAGCCTTGCTAATGTGCTCACTAAATACTCCATCTTAAAATGATGTACTCTGGAGGCTATATTTCTTGGACAGCATATGCCTTTCCTGAATGATGAAGCCCCCAAGTATAATGTCACAAAATGATTTATTCATAATACTGTTTTACATTTATTATCATTTTATAAATCTACTTTTTTTTTTGCTGTTTTCCTAAATAAACTGAGACATGCTTAAACCATTTCCTTTCATAATGTTCAACATAATACCACCTATCTCTGGCAAAGAATAATATATGGGGAGAAAAATAGTGTTATTTGAATTTTTTTGCTGTTTTTTTTTCTCCCATATTAATTTGATGTGATAATTGGCTTATTCAACCTGATAAAACAGATGACGACCTTTAGGATTATTTATTTTCTTCTTTCTTTCTTTCTTCCTTGATTATTTGTTTTCTTTAAAATATTCTTTGAATTTAAAATTTAAATTTCTTTATAATATTTTCTTTTTTTTTTTTTAAGATTTTATTTATTTGACAGATAGAGATCATAAGTAGGGAGAGAGGCAGGCAGAGAGAGAGAGAGGAGGAAGCAGGCTCCCTGCCAAGCAGAGAGCCTGACGCGGGGCTCGATCCCAGGACCCTGGGATCATGACCTGAGCGAAAGGCAGAGGCTTTGACGCACTGAGCCACCCAGGCGCCCCTATAATACTTTCTTTAAAATATTCCACTACATCATGCTTTTTACATCTTAACAGTTGAATTCTGTTTCTCTGTTCTGTGTCTGAGAAGTTTCTACAATCAAGATTGGAACAGAAACTTTCTCTGTGACAGGGTTTTATTGAAAATTGGCAATTGTTTATAGCCATTATATTTTTCCTCACAGGAACCACAAATTTCTGTTTGCTAGCATTTCATTTTTCTTAGTTTAAGGTTTTGCTTCCTTTTAAAAATACAAATACAAATTAGAGAAGTAATGGTTTAAAAGGACTTGTAGTTAGGGGATACACTCTGCAGCCATACTGTCTGGGAACATGCCCCATCTTCTTTTTGCACTAGTAGAATACTATTCAGTATCTCTCTAAGTTTCCTCACCTGCCAAGGGTGTGCACAGTTTGTCCCTACGTAATAGAATGGCTGGGCTAATGAATGCATGTAAATATATACAATTCACATAAATTTCTCTAGAACACTGGCTGAGATGTAATAAGTGGTTATGGTGGACATGAATATTATTCACTAGTACTTCTAGTTCTCCTTCTTCCAGTATAAACAGAAGACTGTTCTTATCCCCCCCTGAATGCAGGTGTGGCTGTGTAACTTTCCTTGGCTAATGAAATATAAACTCAAGAGAAGTGTGTCTTTAACAAGCAGATGTATCTTAGAACCCACATAAGAATATCTCTTTGTAACAATCATTGTACTCTATATATTGGCATGGTCTATGCTATAGAACCAAAGTGACCTGGAAAACTGAGGCAAGATCGGAATTTGGCCACCCTAAAGAGTTACACAGTCCCAGCAAACTGTGAGTGAAGAAATTTTTTTAATGAGGTAACTAATATTTAGGATTGTTTGTTCTCACAGCATAACCCCGGCTATAATAACTAATATTCTAACAAAGATAAGTTACTATTTTTATTTATACAATAGGTTTTTTTTGTTGTTTTTTTGTGTGTGTGTGTTTATTTACAGCATAACAGTGTTCATTGTTTATGCAGTACGTGCCCTCCCTATTACCCACCACCTGGTTCCTCAACCTCCCACCCCCCCGCCCCTTCAAAACCCTCTGGTTGTTTTTCAGAGTCCATAGTCTCTCATGGTTCATCTCCTCTTCCAGTTTCCCTCAACTCCCTCTCCTCTCCATCTCCCCATGTCCTCCGTGTTCTTTGTTATGCTCCACAAATAAGTGAGACCATATGATACTTGACTCTCTCTGCTTGACTTATTTCGCTCAGCATAATCTCTTCCAGTCCCGTCCATGTTGCTACAAAAGTTGGGTATTCATCCTTTCTGATGGAGGCATAATACCTCCATTGTGTATATGTACCACATCTTCCTTATCCATTCATCCGTTGAAGGGCATCTTGGTTCTTTCCAGTTTGGCGACCGTAGCCATTGCTGCAATAAACATTGGGGTACAGATGGCCCTTCTTTTCACTACATCTGTATCTTTGGGGTAAATACCCAGCAGTGCAATTGCAGGGTCATAGGGAAGCTCTATTCTTAATTTCTTCAGGAATCTCCACACTGTTCTCCAAAGTGGCTGCACTAACTTGCATTCCCATCAACAGTGGAAGAGGGTTCCCCTTTCTCCACTTCTTTCAAGATACACAATAGGTTTTAAGAGGAGAGATCAAATAGAAAGGGAAGGACCTGTGGATAAGAAAAAATAACCAAAGGAGAACTTAAAGTCTGAGGCCTTCAAACATGAATCTCCTTCATATCAGAATAGTTTCGAATGCTTATGTCACTTCATTTCTTTTTTCCTCTTTTTAAAAAATTTTTAAAAGATATTATTTGTTTATTTGACACAAAAAGAGAGAGAAGGAGAGAGCAAACACAAGCAGGGGGAGTGGCAGGCAGAGAAGCAAACTCCCCACTGAATAAGAAGCCTGATGTGGGCTCAATCCAGGACCCTGGGATCATGACCTGAGCTGAAGAAGGCAGCTGCTTAACGAACAGAGCCCTTCACTTCATTTCTTTTTAAATTATGTCACTTAATTCTTAATCAATCAATCAACCAATCAACACAAATTACTGGTTATGTCATGTGCAGCAAACATATTCCTCTGTCCTTACTAGATTTTTTTTTCTCTACTTACGTTCACTAAAATTTCCTTCTTCTCTCAGGTTCCTTCACTGCTTTCTCTCTGTCCTTTCTTCATCAAATTCATAATTGTAATGGGAAATCTACATTTAATTTTATTTTTTAGAGGAAGAAAATAGTGTCCTACTCACCAAACAGGAATGACTTACTAGTAACAATAACACAAATTTCAAACACCTTAACCTGCTACATATGGTCTTTCAAAATCAGACTCCTCACTTGCTTCTCAAACCTATTTTTCAATTACACTCATTCCAAATCTTTCACTTGAACTCACAACACCTGGCACATGTTATTCAATGATAGTGAACTTCTTTTGCACTTTGTGCTGTTGCTTGTTTTAACATCTTACGTGGTCATACATTTAGTTTTACTATCTAAGTAGACTATATTAGTATATCACTTTGCATGTCTTATCACGCCCAACACACTGTCTTGTATTTAATAATTTTTTTTAATTTAAAATATATTACGTATACTTACTAATTGAATGGGAAAATGAATGTTGGGGCACCTGGGTGGCTCAGTCATCAAGCATCTGCCTTAGGCTCAGGTCATGATCCCAGGGCCCTGGCATCGAGCCCCACGTCAGGCTCTCTGCTCAGTGGGAAGCCTGGTTTACCCTCTCCCACTCCCCCTGCTTGCGTTCCCTCTCTCACTGTCTCTCTGTCAAGTAAAGACATAAATTCTTAAGATTTTATTTGTTTATTTGACAGACAGAGATCATAAGTAGGCAGAGAGGCAGGCAGAGAGGGAAAGGAGGAAGTAGGCTCCCTGCTGAGTAGAGAGCCCAATGTGGGACTTGACCCCAGGTCCCTGGGATCATGACCTGAGCTGAAGGCAGAGGCTTTAACCCACTGAGTCACCCAGGTGCCCCAAGTAAAGAAATAAATTCTTTAAAAAAAAGAAAAAATGAATGTTAATTTATAAATAAGATAATGAATGGATTTAAGGTTTTTTTAGAAAGTCTTCTAACCACAATAAAAACACCATATTGTGTTATCAAGTTATCTTCCTGATTTGAAATTTAAAACATCATATTCCTTTCTTTTCAAATTAGAAGTGATTGTAGGACAATATTTAAACTAAAGACAATGCTGAAATGACCAAAGGTAGGACAATTAATAAGTAAAAAATCACTGAGATCATAGAGCTCACTGGGAAATAAGGTAAGATACAGTTCCTTAAATTTTAAATCCTAAAGTCACAATGATTCAAACTGATGTATGTTCATTGATCCATTAGTAAAATACTTGTGTGTTTAGCAGCATGGCACATAGAACCTTAGAGTTTTTACTTCAGACTTATGTTCTCTCAGTGATAAAATATCTTCTTCTATAATTGTCTCCCCTTACGTTTATAGTATGGGTTATATTTGACAAAGCCAATAATTCATTTGATTTAAAACAGCCCTGAGCAGCTAACAAGGAGAATTTTATTCCCATTTTACAGATCAAGAAATAGACACAAAGAAATCAAAGCTATTTATCTGAATATCTACAGGCAATTTCCATCAAATATCTTGATAGTTGCAACCGTTCTTCTGCAGCAGGCCCATTATGTTCTAAACTGTCATTCTGCTTGACTTTCCATGAGGAATTATAACCATCTCAGGGCCAAAATGAGATTCAACTAATGGAAGAGCAAAACTAAGCATGTAAGCTGCCCATCATGATCATTATTTTACTATTTCAGAAATTAACTAGAGGAAAGGTAAAATTTAAAGTATTGTATGTTTATAGTACCTTGGGTTTATTTGTGAGAAATGTTTAATTTCCCACTGTAGGCCACCAAGCAGAATCACCATGACTGCCTCCCTATCTCATGAGGAACCAAGGCAAACGTATTGAATAGCTGGACCAAGACAGAATGAGTAAGGCAATTCTGCTGCAGCAAAAGTGATCAAATACAATCTGAAGACAATTGTGAATAATCTCTTTTTCTTCGAATCAATCATGCAACTGTTCCTCTCTATTAGCTCATGTAATTGAGAGTCAAATGTATATGCAAAGAATGAATATTTCAACACTGAATTTCAGATTTTCTCAAGTTACACTGTTCTGGATAGAATAAAATAACCACACAGGGTCACCAACACATGCATAATAAAGAACAGTCAAATATCAATAAGACTCAATGACTTAACTTGTCCTTCCTCCAGTCCTTTCAATCCAAAGTATTTAGTCCCTGCTTCCAAACTCACATGAAGGACCTGGAAAAGTATCCAGTCCTTAGTGGTATTATAGAATAAAGAATAAAATGTTTTATTCTGAACATGTTCTAAAATTATGAACTTCAGATCATAGGCATTTAAAAATATTTATGACTTTTGTTTTTTCAACTTTTCTATTGCTTTATCTGTCCTCTTACCTTCAGGTTAGGGGATTTCAACTTCTTTTTTATTTACTAAGACCAGGTTAACACTCTTTCAGTCAAGCACATTGTGGATAAAAAAACAATAAAACCCTCATAATACATGAAAATGGTTAATTATAATTTAGTCAAGAGAATTATGCCTTCACCCAAAGATTCTTCTATCCATTTCAAATTCAGAGAGATTTATTTATGTTTTCTTGATTTAATTGGCAAGTTCCACAGTGCTTCAAAAGTTTAAAAATGAAAGAAGGTAAAAAAAAGAAAAAGCAACAGCTCAAGGATGATTTTGCATAACTTCACACAACAAGATCAATTTACAACAGGGACCACAGTACCCACCTAGCTTGGATGACTTCCAACCCATTTCCAATTAAAACTTACCTGATCATAAATAAGAGATAAAAGCTTGCTAACCAGTACAGTAAATAAAAGATCTTAAAATAATGTATTTGGGGCTATGTTTAGAGACAGTAAATTAATTCCCTTTAGGTCAGAAAGTGTTAGAAGGGAATTTGAGGTCAGGATTCCCAGGAAGCCAACAGAATATTGTCTTTTTCAACATTGACTCTGATATTTTACAGTGTGAACTGCTGAATCACTAAGAAGTTTACAGTGTGGGCTGTACCTGCCAGATACTGCAATGAGGTGGCTATTTTTTTTTTTGCCCCTATGAAAGTTTCAATAAATGTAGTTGTCTGGCAATAAACAGGTTTGGAGTGGACAGCATGATATAGTATGGTCAAACTGGGCAGAAGGCCTCACATATAGACTGTTATAGACCAGGGGGTCCTTGTATTTTTGATTTTCCATTCAAAAGAGCAGTTCTTATAATTTTCATGGCAGTGCTATTAATGGCAAAGGCCGAGAAGAAATATATAGGGAAAACCTGACTTCCTCAATATACTGGACGATAGTTCTGGAAACTGGAGAAACAGTGAGTATCACAAGGCAGGAACAGAAAAAGAAGGGAGATTTTACAACAACCACATCCTTCCTATTATGGGTGGAATTGTCTCCTCCCCAAAGTTTTTGAAATCTTAACCCCAGGGGCACCTGGGTGGCTCAGTGGGTTAAAGCCTCTGCCTTTGGCTCAGGTCATGATCCCAGGGTCCTGGGATTGAGCCCCACATCAGACTCCCTACTTGGCAGGAAGCCTGTTTCTTCTCCCACTCCCCCTGCTTGTGTTTCCTCTCTTGCTGTGTCTCTTTCTGTCAAACAAATAAATAAAATCTTTAAAAAAAGAAAAAAGAAAAAAAAGAAAGAAATCCTAACCCCAGTACTTGGAAATAGGGTCTTTGCAGAAGTAATAAAGTTAAGATAAGGATATTAAGGTAGGCCTTAATCCAATATGATCGGTGTGCTTATAAGAAGAAAATTTGGATACAGACACAGACACAAAGGGAAAATGGCTGCATGAAGATGGGAACAAATAGGAGTCAGGCTACCACAAGCAAAGGAGTGCCTGGGGCCACCAGAAACTGGAAATAGCAAGCAAGGATCTTCATGCAGAGCCTTTAAACAGAGTAGAACCCTATTAGCACCTTCAGTTCTGACTTCTAGTCTCCAGTTCTGTGAGATACAAATTTTTGTTACCGTAAGCCACCTACTTTGTGCTATGTTGCTATGGCAGGCCTAGGAAACTAATGCAGCTCCCTTTAATATTCTACAGAATTCAGAAAGACTGGCATCAAGACCTACCCTCTTTGGCTGGAGGATTTCAAACCCTATTTCAAACCAGAAGACTTGGCTGGCGTGGTGACACTGCTTTAGAAACATTGTAACAATAGGTCAGCTGCAAACAACATCCCAGCACTGACATCTTTATTGAAGGACTTGTTGCTCTTTCATCTTTTTCCAACAGGACTTGACAATTGAAGGCCAAGAACCAGATATTTCTGTACCAGCCAGAGTGTTATGTTGGAAACATAAGCTTGTATGTGTTTCAAATCAAGGGAATTTAAGATGGGAAACTCGTTACGCAGAGAAACCTGTTGCAAGAGCTAAAAAGTAAATCAGAGGGGCACCTGGGTGGCTCAGTGGGTTAAAGCCTCTGCCTTCTGCTCGGATCATGGTCCCGGCGCCCTGGGATCGAGCCCCATATCCGGCTCTCTGCTCAGCGGGAAGCCTGCTTCCTCCTCTCTCCGCCTGCCTCTCTGCCTACTTGTGATCTCTGTCTGTCAAATAAATAAATAAAATTAAAAAAATAAATAAATAAAAAGTAAATCAGAGGACAGAGAGGCAATCCAGCCACTGGCAACAGTAGAAAACTGCTCCTTACTCTCGGCCTGAGAGGACAACCAAGGTGCTGGTGTTACTGAAGCTGAGAATCCCCAGTTGAAGCCAGAGCCACAGAGATCCTGCCTACTGGGAGACGGAGCCATGGAAGAAGTGCAAAAGGAGACAGACACACTGACTGCTTATTCCCTCCTAGCTGTTCACCTCTGGTTAGTTCTTCCCATTGGCCAAACCTACTCAGTATACAGAATGCAATCTGTAGGCAGACTCTGTGATAAGAATGAAACAGAGAAAAAGCAGGGATTGAATATGAAAGCAAATGAGCGATAAAGGCACATTCCCTCTTCCATAATGGTCTTGCTAGCTATTTAATTTGCATATAATTTATTCAAAAAATATTTATTGAATTCATACTATATACCAGCTATTGACAATTTGCAGTCATCAGGGGGAAAAAAGAGCGGTGATAGTATATGCTCTCATGGATTTTAATGTCTAACATAGAAGGTAGACATTAAACAATGAAATGCCTAATTATAAGGTAAACAAAGTTTATGACAATAAAAGAAAGGATACTCTGGGAGTGTATAATATGTGTGTGTGTGTGTGTGTGTGTGTGTGTGTATAAAATTGGATCTCTTTCTCTGGAAAGAGAGTACTTTCCAGTACTCTCTGGTAGAAAGTACTTGAGATGTTTAAGAAAGGGAAGGAAAGCCAGCAGCATGCCTTAAGTGTTGTGACAATAGCACTCAGAAGCACAGGATGATACTGATGAAGTATATAAGGCCAAATCATGTGGGATCTGTGCGTGGTGGCTGGAAATCTGGACTTTATCCTACCCATAACAGGAAAATAATTTAATAGTTTAAGCGAGGGAGTGAGATGACGTGAAATCAATTTTTAAGAAATAATTCTGGATGCATTAAAGAAAAAGAATTGTAAAGGAAGAAGTTAGGGGTTGAAACAAACAAGTCAAATAATAGGTATTGCAAATTGCCCAGGTGGAGAATGACAGTGGATAAAAGTACAGTAAACTAGGATGTATAATATGGATGAGTGAACAGAGCTGCAACGTATTTTCAAGTAAAAATTAATAGGAATTGATGAATCCAAATGAACCTCATATAATCAAATGCATGGAGTTATAGAGTCAATATATAGTAAAAAATTTCTGCAAAAATCCTAGGAATTACCAGTTCCTCACACACGCTGACATGATTGCCTATAAGAAAGATGGATGCTATTTTTTGTTCCACAGGATACTAGTTCCCCAGCTGATCCAGTCTATTAAATCAAATCATTAGTCTTATCAGTTGCTTTTCTTGGATCAACCAACCATTTGACTGCATTTTGTTTGCAAATTCGTAAACTTTAAATAAATATTTGCTGGATATCAGTTTTTGATATGTCATGTCATTACATAATATATTTTACATGTAGTGAAATTCCCCATTCCAACCTTATACAAGGAATCACATTCCCATGTAATTTGAGCTGAGAGGTCATAGAAAATACTCACTTCCACAACTCAGTGAGGGAAAAAAAATGGATATTGGTACACTCTCCATAAGAATAAACAAAATTTTAGATTCCAGTGAGATGACACCAGTTAGAATGGCCAAAATTAACAAGACAGTAAACAACATGTGTTGGAGAGGATGTGGAGAAAGGGGAACCCTCTTACAGTGTTGGTGGGAATGCAAGTTAGTGCAGCCACTTTGGAGAACAGTGTGGAGACTCCTGAAGAAATTAAGAATAGAGCTTCCCTATGACCCTGCAATTGCACTGCTGGGTATTTACCCCAAAGATACAGATGTAGTGAAAAGAAGGGCCATCTGTACCCCAATGTTCATAGCAGCAATGGCTATAGTCGCCAAACTGTGGAAAGAACCAAGATGCCCTTCAACAGACAAACGGATAAAGAAAATATGGTCCATATATAAAATGGAGTATTATGTCTTCATCAGAAAGGATGTATATCCAACTTTTGTATCTGTGTCTTAAGAATTTTGTTTTTTAGGAGAGATAGGAATGATGGTCCAGGCAGTGTTTCTTTAGCAGCTGCTGTTCCCCTTCCCCAGCCAATCCCAGAAACCCCAAGGGGAACAGTCCTAGTATTCTTCTGATCTTCCCTATGACTTCCTGGTAGGATATGTAGAATAAAAAGCTTCCAAGAGGAAACAACCCCCCCAACAATGTATGTAATCCACAAAGACTTCATACAGTCTCTCTCATGGCAATTTATTAGAAGTTGTGAGCTTAATTGGCCTATTTGGTTCCAAGTAGCCAAATACTTGAGCTTTGTTTCTCCTGAGGTATCTGTCTTTCTTAGATGTAGGGTTAGTGAATTGCCCTGCCACCTGGTTCTCCAATGGATTCAGAAAAGCTGTTACTTTGTAGTTTGCTCAGTTTTGTGTGAGTGTGTGAGGCTGGAAATGAGGCTGTTTCTAACTCTATACATTTAATCTAAAACCAGAACTCCAGATACCTTCTAAATATCAATTTAGAGGACAACTTAAAGGGCCTGTAGGGTCTATTTTCAAATAAAGAATTGTTGGTAACCAAAAGATTCACATTTCTAGCCTTTTCTTCACACCCCTTCTTGTGTTCTCATCTGAGAAAGCCAGAAATCACACACCCAGGTACTAATATCCTCCCCAAACACTTGCTTTTCCCTGTTCCCAGGTTGCTTATCTCTCCCCTGTCTGAGATGATGCTATGCTTATCAGTCACGGTAACTGGGAAGAGAAGAACGGAGACTGTTTATCTAATGAGAGCAGAACTGCTTTTGCTTCGGCATCTTTCTTCTCTCAGATACTGTTTTGTTTTCTGTCATCGCCTGATGACCTTGCAGTTCCTCTGATTTTCATTCACGTACCACACACACACAATTTTGAAGGGAAGACAAGAAAGGGTCTAAAGGTCAAAAGCAGTTTTAGTAACAAAAAATTTATTTCGACTAAAGTTTTCTCAGTCACAGACAGGAACTCAAGGGATACCGTGGATTTGGTCAGATGAGTATAAAATATTGAGAGTTTTATTTTATATTCTTTCCTATGAATCAGAAGTGGAAATGACTGAGCCAGTATGGGTAAGAGTTTTGAGAGCTCTGTCCAGTACCGAGGACAGACTGACTCTACATCTTCTATGTTTTCTCAACTTGCCTGCTACGGGATCTCCGCCATTTGAAAACTCGGTGGTTTAGGTGAAGTATGGTTTGTATTTGTGAAAGGGAACTGGATTGTGGCTATTACTTCATTAAGCTCATTATAAGTTTCTTTAAACATGGTTATTGAAATGAAAATTCTTCCTTGACGTGAAATGGGAATCTGGCCAGAGTTGAGGGCAATTTATCCAGACCCTGATTTTACCTTTGGTTTAACCAGCTGTATGACCTCAGAAATGGAATTAATCATTCATTATTAACTCTGTTTCAAAACTGATCAAATGAAAAGAAAATATCTATTCTCTCTTTTCTGCCTCACACATCTTATTTCCATGATGCCAGCAATCTAGTTGAAGCATAAAATTTGAAAAACATACATACTTCACACACAGACCCTCACTGATTTATCAATCCAAATTCCTATTCAGTGAATCTTTAAATCAGGGATTTGTGTGCGTGTGTGTGTATGATTTAGAGACGAAATCTGTACTGGTTATCAGAATAGATTCCCAGTTTATTTCTTAAAAATTTTAGAGACTCATAATAAGGAAATTTAACTACTTTTTGAAAAATCTCAATCCCAGCCAAAGGAAAAGAGAAAAAAAGTAATATAAATCAATAAAAGGCAATGCCCTTACTATAAAAAAAAATTGCAGTATGGGAAAACTCAATGAGAACCAATAGTTGGAAATACAAATTGCTACATTATGGTATTGTATAACTATACTGAATTTTCATAAGCAATTCAGAAACAAAGGACAATTAACCCCAAAATAATTCTGCCATATTGAACACAATCATTCCAAAAGGATTATCAGGATTATTACCTTATGGTCTAAAACCTGGTTATGCCACTTAATATTTTATCTTTGATGGAATAAACTAACATTTGAAAGGAAGAAAGGTGAATAATGGGTGGAAATCATTTGTGTTCACAGTATTAAGAAATGGCATTACAGACAAACCTGAGATAACCATGCTTTCTCTCTGGAATATCCACTAAAAGAAAAACCTCTTCTTCACTTTGTACCCAAGCTATGATTGATGGGCAGTGCCAATCACTTCATGGCTCTTGTTGATGTTTGCTGTCATGGCTGAAGCTCTGTGAAGTTTGTAATAAAGTGACAAGAAGGATTTCAGCTTGTTGGCAGTTTTCCTTAAATACAGGGGAGTCTAGTGATAAATGGTTAACTTAAACTGGAGAAAGTACCATAAACTCCAACTAGAATTCCTTCAAACCGAGTTCATATCCATACTGAAACTGTATTGAGTTCAAGTTCTCTGGATGAGGAATCTTTTGGCATCTTTTAGCTGAAGTGAAACATTTTCTTGGCATTTTAAGAATTTTGATTCAGAAGCAAGTACCCCAATAACCTTTTTATATTCCAAAAGACTTATTTACTTGTGAGTCCATGCCCATTACTTATTATACCAACATTCAATTAAAAAGTACTTTATACTTATTAGCCAAACTATTACCTGAAAACTTATATCAGGGAATTTGGTAAATGCAAATATAACATTATCATTGACATAAAGTTTTTACTATCCAATAGTTACAGCCTATATATAAGTATGTGATATGATACAAACAAACTTCTATGAGAGTATGGAGTAGGATTCTTTAAGTCTTCCATGGAAAGTAGAAATCCCTTCATCAGCATGAGCACTGACCAAAGAGTAGCTATGAAAAATGTGGATGGGACCTTGACATGTGGACTGAAATAACTATGTGTCTGCAGAAGAGGTGTCACTTGCACAAAAAAGATGCAGGCTGCTACTGAAGATGGACTGGTGTGGGCTCTCCCTGAGCCTGATATTCCAGCAGAGCAACAGGGACTCTGAGAACAACAAACTCAAATATGGCCTTTCAGTTTCCTATGAATGCTTAAAACTTCTAATACATGATACATGGGTCTTCATTTACATGCTTGTCCTAGGCCCTGACAACATTACGTTGTTTCTGTGCACAACTAATAATGTATAACATTTATTCTTACCCTGTTTTATATGATAATTTAGCTGATTCTATTATAATACCTATTTTCCTCAGATAGAGTTGATATTCTTGGAAGATGGAACTATACTGTTCAGAACCCAGAAAAATAGTATCCATACAATTCTTAATCAATAACTATTTTTATTGAACTGAGAAAAATATTTCACTAGTCAAAAGCCTAAATTGTACAATTGTACAGTATGTGGAGGCTCTATAGTACTGGGAACTTTCCTTCTGTTTTATAAATACATTGGAACATTTCCTGTAAAGATTGCACACAGAAAAATTACCTATTTGTTTAAAAAATAAACATAGCTGCTCTATCATCTTAGGGCACTGAAAGAATGGAGAGGAATCTTAATAGAATGAATCAAGGCTTCTAAGTGTCAGGAGAATAGCACTTAGATTAACATTCTTTTCATTTTGATGGAATGAACATTTAGATTAGTAAAGACATGGTTTTTATTAAAATTCAGCCTCATTATTCATAATACATCTTCAGTTTCTATTAGTTCCATTTTATAGAAAATAAGAGGAGCTAGGTACCTCTATAGGGTCATTTCAGGGGGCATTTTGAAGGACTCTTTTCAGCAATATATCGTATAGTCTAAAAATTTGCTATTACATCATTCAGTTAATCTTTACCTTTTCTCTGCTGTCTCCCTTAAAAACACAAACAGACAGAGAAAAACACACCATAATGTTATTATTCCCTTGGCTTGGGGAGTGCTTATCATATATTCTCAATAAGGAAACTGGAGAGCACTGTGCTTGAGTTGCAGTATACAAAGGCAATGGCATCACAGGATATAAGCAAATGTGGTGGTAAGTCCAAATCATCATGGTGTATCATATTTCAATCTCTGAGACATAAGTGAACAAGTAATATACATATCTAACAGAAGATAATTTTCTACAGCTATGACTCAAGCCCTATCACACATGGTTGATGATATTGTATGGACTAAAAGCAAACATAGTGCCTTACCATTAATATAACCAAAATATGATTTCATAGGTGTGAACAAAACAGGACAGCTGCTTTCTTGTTCTACAGGTTACACTTCTTCTACTGCAGCCTAAAATCAGAACTCTCTTTTTACATCTTGTTTCCTTGCTATCATAATTACCTGGGCCTCCAATTTTTTCACCCCAAGTAAAGACTGGCTCTGCTCCAGTTCCTAAGATAATTATGTTTAAGGCAGTTTTCCAGTGATTTTTATGCTTCTCCTCATTTTCCCAAAAAGACTTAATGTGGTCTCTCTTTTACATCTACGATCATAAGTGATTATACTAAAAGATTTTCGAGTTTAAGACAGAAATCACATACACACATATTTTAATTCTTTAATGTTTCACTTAAAATTCATTGACATTTTCATCAGCAATATGATGGCCAATTTTATATATGAACTTGTATAAGCAGTGAGGCCCACATTCCCTGAGATAGTCGAGTTGTTTTTCACCAGGTTGATAGTTTATAGAAAAGTCTGTAAGCCTTGATACAGATTTACTCAGCCAATTTTCTAGATGGCTTCAAACACTGGAAATCTACTACAACTATCACTGAGTGATAAGTAGACCTGCCATCCTGCCTTATTTTACCCATGATGCTAGATTGAAACTTTTTCATATGTTCTTCTTAGTGGCTTAGAGACAAGGAGTATGTTGTTTCTCTAAGAAGATATCTGCATAATTCCCAGTCTCTTGAGCCCAAGCTACTGCCTGGAGTTTCATTCTTCATTACCAGAAACCTTTCTGCTCTTTCTTAAACCATGTTTCACATTTGTCTTTCTCTGATAGTACTGGCTCTCTCCTACCCAGATGTGTCACTATAGTTTGCTTCTATATTTCTATATCACTACCTTGCCTGGGAGGCAGGTACCATGTCAGGTCTTAAACTACTTCCCTATCCTTTCCTGACCTATCCTCTTAGAAAAAAGTTTAGAAGCAAGCATAATTCAGAGTGGGTAAATTCAGAGAGCAGTATACATGGATTTTTTGACTTAATTTTTTTTAGAGCAGCCTTAAGCTCACAACAAAATTAAGAGGAAGGTACTGAGATTTTCCATATACTCTTTGCCCTCACACATGCATAGCTTCACCCATTATCAACATCCTTCACTAGATGGTACATCTTTTACCAAAGATGAGCATACACTGATACATCATAATCACCCAAAGTCCATAGCTTGCATTACAGTTCACTCTTGGTGTTGTACATTCTACGGGCTTGAACAAATATATACTTACACATATCTACCATTATAGTATCATACAGAGTATTTTCACTGCCCTAAAAATCCTCTGTACTTTGTCTTTTCATCCCTCCACACACAACTCCTGACAATCACTGATCTTTTTGCCATCCCCATAGTTTTGCCTCTTTCAGAATGTCATATAGTTAAAATTGTACAGTATGAAGGCTTCCGGATTAGCTTCTTTCACTTTGTAATATGTATTAAGTTTCCTTCCTGTCTTCATGGTATGATAGCTTGCTTTTTTGTGTGTTTAATAATATCCCATTATCTGGATGTAACATAGTTTATCCATTCACCTACTGAAGGACCTCTTATTTTCTTCTTTTAGCAATTATAGATAAAGCTACTATAAACAAACATATACAAATTTTTGTGTGGACGTAAGTTTTCAAGCCCTTTGAGCACAATTACTGGATAATATGGTAAGAGTATATTTAGTTTGTAAGTAATTGCCATACTGTCTTCCAAAGTATCCATACCATTTTGCATTCCCACCAGCAATGAATGGCTCTACATTGTTTCTGGCATTTGATGTTGTCACCAACCTTGATTTTGATTTGGTACACATTGAGAATATAGTAAACTAAAGGCTTTTTTTTTTTTTTTTGGACACATTGGCTTCTTTTTAATATTTATGACATGTTTTTGTAATTTATATTTCTATTTTAACTAAATGAATTTTATGTGGCTATATTTTGTTTTAGCCAAGAGTTTCAGCTCCCCAAGAAGTTTTCTCTTGCTATACTTCCTATACTTCCTACCAGGCTCCACATCTGGAGAAAGAATACAATACTTGGGCTTAGACTCAAGTTATATGTCTATCACTGACTGGCTGTGAACCTTCAAGGAGTTACTTCTCCTCTGTGAATTGGATTTTCTTTTCTTTAAAAGAGGATTAATACCACAAACTTCACAGGACCTGTTATCAAGGGTATATGAGATAACACCTTCATAAGACTGAACAGAATCCCTACTTAATGATAATAGAAAGAACAAGGAGTCAACAAAGTTACAATAATCAAAATAACTTGTTTCCAAAACTATGCAATCCTACAAAATATACATTATTCTTTTGAATTTATAATTTATATACAACACTTTATACTTCAACATGAAGAGGATCAGAATGTACCACCTCAAATCATATCACCTTTGCATAGGACTAATTTGATGTGAAGGTGATTGAGAAACAGCAGACATGGGAAAGTTTTCTAGCCTTCTCCTAATTTCCTAGAAATGGGGCATAAATTTCCCTTTTGTAAAGCATATTTCCATTTATAAAGCTGTCTTCTTCTCCTGTACCAACAAAAGGAGAATGAGCAGAAGACAACTTTCATCATTGGAGATAATATGGATTTGCATGATGAACTTTACTGAGCAGCCCTATTTACCATACATTTCCTACTCATTTCCCCAAAGCTGTCTCCTTTTCCACACTTTGTTTAAATGGTACATAATTCTCTAGGCCGATGGCTTCTTTGCGTTTTAATTTTTTTCTTTTCTTCTCTTTTCTTTTCTTTTTGTGAAGCTTACATATGCAAATGTAATAAACCTTTTTCTCCTATTAATCTGCCTTTTATCAGTTTGATTCATGGGCACCACCCACTGAACCTAAGAGGGTAGAGATAGAGCATTTTCCCCTCCCTATGAGGATTTGCTTTTCCCTTTATGGGTTGTGGTTTCTTTTTCCTTTCCAAAATTCAGTTTCTCTCCTTTGACTTCAGTGCTTGCCCTTTAACTTCTCAACCACTGTTATCCAGCAAATTCCTGTGCCTTTCAAGATAAATAGCAGGCTTTGTCCATCTTGGATTCTTTCTCCCATCAATCTGGACTTAGTTAGGTATCCTTTATCTAGTATGAGAACACAAGGTTACCAAGTTCTGCAAGGAGGGGAAAGAGTGTGGAAATGGAGCCAAAGTAATCTCAGAATGGAGATTTTAGGGCTATAAAACCACAGACTGGGTATCATATTTTAATTAAAGTCCAGTCCTATTTAGAGTCTTCTTAAGATTGACCAAACGAACACTAAAGTGTACAGTATCAACATTTCCCATATTTTTAAAAAGATTTTATTTATTTATTTGACAGAGAAAGAGACAGCAAGAGAGGGAACGCAAGCAAAGGGAGTGGGAGAGGGAGAAGCAGGCCTCCTGCTGAGCAGGGAGCCCGATGTGGGGCTTGATCCCAGGAAACCAGGATCATGACCTGAGCCACAGGCGGACACTTAATGACTGAGCCACCCAGGTGCCCCAACATTTCCCATATTTTTGATTCCTTATTAATATACTTTATATCACTCATTATGAGAATCCTGCATGAAAACTTTCTGTAATGAACAGGTATGTCTGTATGAAATATGAACCTGACTCTTCCCCCATCCTGCCAGTACCTTATAATCATTCAGAGGTTTTGACCAAGTCTGCATAAATGATTTTGTCTTTTCTTACTCATGTATATCTTTTTTTTAAAAGAGTATACAGTGTGCCTACTCAGCCTTTGAAGATTAGGAATTATTTTCTTAAGTGAGCATTAATGAAAGGAGAATGCATCATTCTTCATCAGCCGATGGGCTGAAAATTGCTGATGGAAAATGTTGTTAATAAAAACACATTAAATGGAAAAAATGAATTTGGCAGTTAAGTGAATGATTCTTAGTGGAAGTGAGGCCTTATTTGTTGGATGATTGGCGAAATTAACATTTATCATATACAGACTGGCATTAGAAATGAACCCAAAGAGGGCTGTTTTTTCCCCCTCTTCATTATACTTATAGATGGAGAACAAAAATATCACCTGGGAAAGAGCTAACCCAAATCTAATTTTTTGTCATTGTTGTAGCTATTTGTTTCAAAATGTTTTCCCCAGGAGAGCCAGCAATCCCTCCCTACCCTGAACTATCAAGTTGCAGACTACAAGTTTTCAATGGCAGCCAATCTGGAGAGTTGCATATATCTACCCCTAGACAGCTGCATTATGGAACTAAAAGAACTGTATCTAAATTCATGAGCCGATAAAAAGTAATCTGGCTAAAGTCTTTTTCTATACCAGAATATACAATGATAATCACACCCCCCTGAATTACAAATGTTCCATAACCATTCAAACTGGTACTGAGTTACTGACATTATTTGAAGTAATGACATAATAAAACACATTTTAAAAGACAAACCCATAATTTACTTACTTCTTACTTAAAAAATGTTTCAGAAATCTTTTGAGATCATAATTGATAGAATACCATGATTCCACAGACCATCGAAGACTTGAATAGGTTTTAATAAACCAGGGGAATTAAAGTAGCTCTAGCTTGCTTGCTAGCTATATTTATTCTCTACCTTCTTCTAGCCTTTTTAACATCTAAAATTACAGCTAAAAATTAATTAAAATGTATAGTGACCCGAAGCTTTTTTAATTAACTAAGTTTTTTTTTCTAGAGGGCATGCAATAAATCACAAATATCTCTATTCACTATTTAATGTAATTTTTTTAGAGTAATATTGTAGAGGGTACCTAGTCCAGACAAATTCAGCTTCATAGTACACAGAAACATGCATTCAGTAAATTGGAATATAAGATAGTTGACAATAATTCCTCTTATGTTCATATTTTCACAGCTAGAAATTCAAACTTTAGTATTAAATTATCTTTGGAAGTGGCAAGTCATGATTCTGTATCACTAGTCAAAGGTGGTTTGAGGAATCTTTCAATGGCTATGTTGATTTCACTGTCTGTTTGAGCTGATTAAATGTGCTGAAATATATTAATAATTGTGATTTCCGGGATTTATTTTATACTTTTGAGCTGGGAGTTTAATTTCAAATGTTTCTTTATTGTCATTCCAAATAAACCCAACTGTGGAGAATCACCTTCACAAGGTCTTTAATCCTTGAAGCACAGGTATGGTTATAGTGAACATGTGTCATGTTCATATGCCTCAATTCAAAGCAATAGAAGGTAAGCACTTGACACAGTCAGACCTCAAAATTAAAATCTATGGTGTTAAATAAAACTCCAGAATTCAAGACCTATCATTATAACAATAATACATATATAAACAAAATAAATATATGGGGGAAAGCAGCACATCCTTTGAGTAAGGACAATTAAAATATGAGAGATCAGATTTCTACTCATGCTCTTCTTTGAGCAGTATCAAAGCAATAACTAAGGCTTAAGAATGTTTAAAGGCGGGGCACCTGGGTGGCTCAGTGGGTTAAAGCCTCTGCCTTCGGCTCAGGTCATGATCCCAGGGTCCTGGGATCGAGCCCCACATTGGGCTCTCTGCTCCTCGGAAAGCCTGCTTCCTCCTCTCTCTGTCTGCCTCCCTGCCTACCTGTGATCTGTCTCTCTGTCAAATAAGTAAATAAAATCTTTAAAAAAAAATGTTTAAAGGCACCTGGTTAAATATGCCTTGAGAGAGGAAAGAAACAGATATCAAGGTAAAGAAACCAAGGAGTAAGACATTTAGACAAAATGAGATGAGTAAAATATGAACTTAATGGGGGCAAGAAAACAGGCAAGACACTGCAGAGAACTCAGATGGAGCAACCATCAATGCTGTCATTTAGTTTAAGGAAGATAAACTTTCTACTCCCATTACTTTATCCCAAGGATTATATGTTCTATGGCCTGGACAAAGACCATTTGAAAGAGTCAAGCAGAAATCTGACCATGTTCCCCTAAGTAAGTAATTAGAAAAGCTTAATTTCAGCCTTAAAGTTGTAGACCATTTACACTAGATTTATTTGATTAATACCAAACACTGCACAAAGAATATTTAAACATTACTTACATAGCTTATGGTAAGTAGTGGTAAGCTTACTTACCACAAGCTATGTAAGTGCTATAACCGAAGGTAAGAAATAAAATGGAGGCCTCTAAAATCTAACCCAAACTGGAAAGCATAGGTATGTACGCCAGGAAGAGGTCTTAGAGACAAACCAGTCCAATGCTCCCATTTTACAGAGTAATAAATCCTTAGCTAATGAAGTATACCTTAATATCAGGGACAGGATTAGAAATCATTTGGTCCCTAACAATCATGGAGTTTACAAATAACATCACACTCACATTTTCATACCATAATACAGTTGCCCTCTTGTGTAGGCATTCTCCCTACAAATAAATCATAAAATTTATGAATTTTGTAAGCCCTTATCTCCTATTTATTTTGCATTCATCTTGGCTAGCAATGAGTCCAGTGATTGGTGTATGAAGGAATTCTCAATTTCACTTCCGTGAATGATTTAAAGGAAGACAGAGGACACTGAAATATAGGTGAAAAGAGTTTTAGGATGTACTGAGCAGGAAACAAAACATCAAATGAGAGGGGCACCTGGGTGGCTCAGTGGGTTAAAGCCTCTGCCTTCGGCTCAGGTCATGATCCCAGGGTCCTGGGATCAAGCCCCGCATCGGGCTCTCTGCTCCGCATGGAGCCTGCTTCCTCCTCACTCTCTGCCTGCCTCTCTGTCTAGTTGTGATTTCTCTCTGTCAAATAAATAAAAAAAAAAATAAAATAATAAAACAAAACAAAACAAAAAAAACATCAAATGAGAAAGAATAAGGAGAAGAAATATGATCATTAAATATAAACATCAGGCGCTGGTCTAGTGTCCTGATGTTCCAAGTAGAATTTTTAAAAAAACAATCACATTGATTTTAAACCAAACACATTGTATCACAACCTTCTACCTTCCTACCCACCTTCTACCTCTATATTTATCAGTCAGAACACGTTCTTAGATTGCAGTTGTTCTTTCTCCTGTGGGAGTGGAAGTTTGTAGGTCTCTCTGATCTCCGTTTTCTGGCATGAACACATGGGCTCTCTGGAGACTGTCCCTGAAAGACAGAAGCAATGGTTGAGAGCACAGGCTTAGGAGCCTGAATCTGCCCGCAAAGCACACCTTGTAACAAATTTGCTGTGCACTCTGGGGCATGCTACTTTAAACCCAGTGCTTCAGATTTGTCACCTATAAAATGAACATAATAACAGTGCTTACCTCATAGAATTGTTGTGTAGAATAAGTGATTTAATACTGATGAGGTTCCTAACACATTGTAAGCCTTCTACAAATGTTAGTTGGCATGTTCCAAGAACTCCTAAAACCTTTTGGCATTCTAAATGGTAACTTTAATTTCTGAAAACTTAGATTTATGATAGAGCTTCTCTAGAATTTTCAAAAATTTCAGTAATTGGGAAGACAGACTCATATCTTCAAATATCTTGGTCCACTTATCAAGAGCTAAGTGGCAGAAATCATTTAATCAAATACTTTTGTTTTTGATTTGTTCATTTGGTTTTGCCAGATGAAGGAATAATTCCAAGGAGATGCATGACTTGGTTATAACCACCCAGTGGATCAATGGCAGTGCTTCCTCCCATAAGATACAGTTTCTTCTCATGATCACAGCAAGTTGCTAAATCTAGTATTCGGTGTTATTAAACAAAAGGGATCAAGTAAAGCAAAATTCATGAATCAAGTTAAAATGAGATCTCTAGACTTTTAGGAGTTACAGAGATTGAGTTTTAATTTTATGGTGTTCATACAGGAAACCCTTAAAAAGCTTAGGTGTGAGGTTCTGGAAAGTTGGCAGAGGAGTAGTGGACTGAAATGACAGGTTGCCTGAGTTCAGCTAGATAGTTATGAAACCATTCTGAACACCTACAAACTCAACAGGAGATCGAAGAGAATAAAAGCAGCAACACTAGGAACAGAAAATTGACTACCTTCTGAAAGGAAGGACGTGTGGAGAAGTGAAACAGAAGTGATGGGAAGATAGACCGCGGGGGTAGGGGGCGGTTCCTGGCAAGTGGTGGAGCAGTGGAGCACAAAATCAGAACTTTTAGAAGTCTGCTCCAGGCAGGGATATTGTTCCAGAGGCTAAGTGGGGGTGGAGCCCTCACGGGGACAGTGTAGTCTCAGGTCCCACGGGGTCACAAAAAGTTTTGGGGTGTCTGAGTGTGGCAGAGCTCCCAGGTATCAGAGCAGGGAAGCCAGCTATAGAATCAGAGCCAAGGATTGAGCTCTCAGCATGGGGTTACCTTAAACTGTGATCTGTGACACAGTCATACCACTGCCCTTTGAGCAGGGACCCCACAAGAGGCAGATCCAGGGAGACTCTCCTCCATCATCTGGAGGAGCAGCACGGCAGAAATCTTCTGGGTCTAGAGACTCCAAATGGGGCCATGCGCCAGAGATAGAAATGCTTGGTCACAGACTGGGTGAGCTTGGAGTGTGGCCGGAGATCAGGGAGATGGGAGGGATTGACTGCCTTTCTCTGAGGATGCACTGAGGAGTGGGGACCCGAGCTCTCAGCTCCTCCGGGCTGCAGATTGGGAGGCCGCCATTTTCATTCCTGTCCTCCAGAGCTCTACGGAAAGTGTTCAGGGAACAAAAACTCTCGAGAGTGAACCCGGACAGATTTCTTAGCCCGGCCCCTGGCAAGGGCAGTGCAATTCCGCCTCAAGCAAAGACATTTGAGAATCACTGCCACAGACCCCTCCCCCAGAAGATAAGCAAGAACATTCAGCCAAGACCAAGCTTACAGATCAAGGATAACAGTGGAACTCCAGAGCTAAAGGAAAGCAATGCATGGAATTCATGGATTTCTCCCCATGATCCTTTGGTCTTACAAAGTTAAATTAATTTTTTTTAATTTTATTTTTTTTCTTTTTCTAATTTTTTAAACTTTTCCTCTTTTCACTTTTAATGTTTTTTAACTAGTTTATCTTAAAAATACCTTTTAAAAAATCTTTTTAAACCTTCATTGTTATTGTCATATTTTATCCTTCATTGTATTTAACCTTATTTTTTGTATACATAAGGTTTTGTTTTTTTTTTTCTAAAAAAAGTTTGGGGTACAATTTCGTCTAATAGATCAAAACATACCCTAAATCTAGCACAGGGCTTTGTTCTAGTCTCCAGCCTGAGCACATTCTCGCCTTTTTTCTTCTTTCTTTTTCCAACCAACTTATCTTATCAATTTCTTTTTTTAGAATTCTTTTTTGTAATTTTCAACTTTACAGTCATATTTCATCTCGTCATGTTTACCTTTATTTTTATATATATAGATATGTAAGTTTTTCTTCCTTTAAAATTTTGGGAGGTAGTTTCTTCTAAGAGACCAAAATATACCCAAAATCAAGTGGGTAGCTCTGTTCTTTTACCAGTCTTTTATATATATATATATATATATATATATATATATATATATATATATACATACACACACACACACACACATATATGTATATGTCTTATATATAAATATATAATATATTATATATATTATAATATATAAACATATAAATATATATAATATATCATAGAATATATATGTATATATAAATATATATAAGTCTAATATATATTAGATATGTATTATATATGATATATATTATATGATTATATGATATACATTATATGATACATATATAATATATATCTATATATATAGATCTATATATATATCATATATATATTTATATATATATAAAAGATATATATCTTATATGATAGATATTATATGATACATATATACATATATATGTGTATGTGTGTGTGTGTGTGTGTGTATATATATATATATATTTCCTTTTTATTCACTTTTTTTTCCCTCAGTTTGGGGTTTCTTCTGATTGGTTAGCATACATTTTTCTGTAGTCTTTGCCATCCTTTTAGTATTTTATTCTCTCATTCATATATTCTTATATGGATAAAATGACAAGATGGGAAAACTCACCACAAAAAAAAAAAGAAAAAGAATAAGAGGAAGTACTGATGGTTAGGGACCTAATCAATATGGACATTGGTAATATGTCAGATCTAGAGTTCAGAATGATGATTCTCAAGGTGCTAGCTGGCTCAAAAAAGGCATGGAAGATATTAGAGAAATACTGTCTAGAGAAATAAAAGCACTTTCTGGAGAAATAAAAGGACAAAATCTAACCAAGCTGAAATAAAAAAAGCTATTAATCAGGTGCAATCAAGAATGGAGGCTCTTAGGATAAATAAGGCAGAAGAGAGAATTTGTGATATAGAAGACAAAACGATGGGGAATAAAGAACTGAGCAAAAGAGAAACAAACTACTGGACCATGAGCGGCGAATTCGAGAAATAAGTGATCCTGTAAGACAAAACAATATTAGAATAATTGGAATTCCAGAAGAAAAGAGAGGGCAGAAGGTATATTGGAGCAAATTATAGTGGAGAATATCCCTAATATGGCAAAGGGAAAAAGCATCAAAATCCAGGAGGCACAAGAATAGCCCTCAAAAGCAGTAAAAATATGTCCCCACCCCATCATCTAATAGTAAAACTTACAAATCTTAGTGACAAAGAGAAAATCCTGAAAGCAGCTCAGGACAAGAAGTCTGTAATATACAATGGTAGAAATATTAGATTGCCAGCAGACTTATGCACAGAGACCTGGCAGGCCAGAAAGAACTGGCATGATATATTAAGAGCACTAAATGAGAAAAATATGTAGCCAAGACTACTATATCCAGCTAGGCTATCATTGAAAATAGGAGATATAAAAAACTTCCAGGACAAACAAAAATTAAAAGAATTTGCAAACACCAAACTAGCCCTATAGGAAATATTGAAAGGCGTCCTCTAAGCAAAGAGAGAGTCTAAAAGGAGTAGACCAGAAAGGAACGAGACAATATAGAGTGACAGTCACCTAACAGGCAATACAATGGCACTCTGAATGTAAATGGGCTAAATGCCCCAATCAAAAGATACAGGGTATCAGAACTGATTAAAAACAAAACAAAACAAAACAAAAAACACCCACCAATATGCTGTCTGCAAGAAACTGATTTTGGACCCAATGACACCTCCAGATTTAAAGTGAAGGTATGGAAAACAATTTACCATGTTAGTGGACATTGAAAGAAAGCTAGGGTGGCAATCCTTATATCATATCAATTAGATTTGAAGACAAAGACTATAATAAGAGATGAGGAAGGACACTATGTCATACTCAAAGGGTCTGTCCAACAAGAAGATCTAATAATTTTAAATATCTATGCCCCTAACATGGGAGGAGCCAATTATATAAATCAATTAATAACAAAATCAAAGAAACATATCAAAAATAATACAATAATGGTAGGGGACTTTAACACTCCCCTCACTGAAATGGACAGATCATCCAAGTGAAAGATCAACAAGGAAATAAAGGTCTTAAATGACACAATGGGCCAGATGGAAATCACAGATATATTCAGAACATTCCATCCCAAAGCAATAGAATACACATTCTTCTCTAGTGCACATGGAACATTCTCCAGAATAGATCTCATCCTGGGTCACAAATCAGGTCTCAAGTGGTACCAAAAGATTGGGATCATTCCCTGTATATTTTTAGACCACAATGCTCTGAAGCTAGAACTCAATCACAAGAGGAAAGTTGGAAAGAACTCAGATACATGGAGGCTAATGAGCATTCTACTAAAGATGAATGGGTCAACCAGGAAATTAAAAAAGAATTGAAAAAATTCATGGAAACAAATGATAATGAAAACAAATATGTGGGATGCAGCAAAGGTGGTCCTGAGAAGAAAGTATAGAGTGATACAAGCCTTTCTCAAGAAACAAGAAAGATCTCAAGTACACAACCTAACCCGACACCTAAAGAAGCTGGAGAAAGAATAGCAAAGAAAGCTTAAACCCAGCAGGAGAAGAGAAATAATAAATATCAGAGCAGAAATCAATGAAACAGAAAACAAAAGAACAGTAGAACAAATCAATGAAATTAGGAGCTGGTTTTTTGAAAGAATTAGTAAGATTGATAACCCCCTGGCCAGACTTAACAAAAAGAAAAAGACCCAAACAAATAAAATTATGAACGAAAGAGTAGAGGTCACCACCAACACCAAAGAAATACAAACAATTGTAAGAACATATTATGAGCAACTATATGCCAGCAAATCTGACAATCTGGAAGAAATGGATGTATTCCTAGAAAAATATAAACTACCAAAATGGAACCAGGAAGAAATAGAAAACCTGAACAGACCCATAACCAGTAAGGAGATTGAAGCAGTCATCAAAAATCTCCCAGACAGCAAGAGCCCAGGTCCAGATGTCTTCCCAGGGGGGAATTCAACCAAACATTTAAAGGAGAATTAATACCTATTCTCCTGAAAATGTTCCAAAAAATAGAAATGGAAGGAAAACTGCCAAACTCATTTTATGAGGCCAGCATTACCTTGATCCCAGAACCAGACAAAAACACCATCAAAAAGGGAGAACTTTAGGGGTGCCTGGGTGGTTCAATGGGTTAAAGCCTCTGCCTTTGGCTCAGGTCATGGTCCCAGGGTCCTGGGATCAAGCCCCACATCAGACTCCCTGCTCAGCGGGAAGCCTGATTCCTCCTCTCTCTCTCTGTCTGCCTCTATGCCTACATCTCTGTCTGTCAAATAAATAAATAAAATCATTTAAAAAAAAGGGGGGGGAGAACTATAGACCAATATCCTTGATGAACACAGATGCGAAAATTCTCACCAAAATCCTTGAGGAGAACATAGGCAGTAACCTCTTTGACCTCAGCCACAGCATCTTCTTCCTAGAAACATCTCCAAAGGCAAGGGAAGCAAAGGCAAAAATGAACTATTGGGACTTCATCAAGATCAAATCTTTTGCACAGCAAAAGAGACAGTTAACAAGAACAAAAGACAACTGACAGAATAGAAGAAGATATTTGCAAATGACATATACAATAAAGGGCTAGTATCCAAAATCTATCAAGAACTTCTCAAACTCAACACTCAAAGAACAAACAATCAAATCAAGAAATGGGCAGAGCACATGAACAGACATTTCTGCAAAGAAGACATCCAGATGGCCAACAGACTCATGAAAAAGTGATCCACATCTCTTGGCATCAGGGAAATACAAATCAAAACCACAGTGAGATACCACCTCATACCACTCAGAATGGCTAAAATGAACAAGTCAGGAAACAACAGATATTGGAGAGGAAGCCAAGAAAGGGGAACCCTCCTACACTGTTGGTGGGAATGCAAGCTGGTGCAGCCACTCTGGAAAACAGCATGGAGGTTCCTCAAAAAGTTGAAAATAGAGCTACCCTAAACCCAGCAATTGCACTACTGGGTATTTACCCTAAAGACACAAATGTAGTGATCCGAAGGGGCACATTGCACCCAAATGTTTACATAGCAATGTCCACAATAGCCAAACTATGGAAAGAGCCTAGATGTCCATCAACAGATGAACAGATAAAGAAGAAGTGGTATAGGGGGAGGAGTCAAGATGGTCAAGATAAAAGACCTTTCTGGAGAAATTAAAGAACTAAAATCTAACCAAGTTGAAATCAAAAAAGCTATTAATGAGGTGCAATCAAAAATGGAGGCTCTCACTGCTAGGATAAATGAGGCAGAAGAAAGAATTAGTGATCTAGAAGACCAAATGACAGAGAATAAAGAAGCAGAGAAGTAGCAGGCTGAGACTACATCAGGTAGCAGGAGATCAGCTCGATAGCTTATCTAAACATTGCAAACACCTACAAATCCAACGGGAGATCGAAGAGAAGAAGAACAGCAATTCTAGAAATAGAAAATCAACCAATTTCTGAAAGGTAGGACTGGTGGAGAAGAGAATCTAAAACGACGGGAAGATAGACCACGGGGGGAGGGGCTGGCTCCCGGCAAGCAGTGGAGCAACAGAGCACAAAATCAGGACTTTTAAAAGTCTGTTCCACTGAGGGACTTTGCTCCAGAGGCTAAACCGGGGTGAAGCCCATGTGGGGGTCAGTGTGGCCCCAGTTCCCGCAGGGTCACAGAAGGATTGGGGGTATCGGAGTGTCACAGAGCTCGCAGGTGTTAGAATGGAGAAGCCGGCTACAGAGACGGAGCCAAGGACTGAACTCTCAGCTTGGCGTTACCTTGAGCTGGTCGCCGGCTGGGTGAGCTCGGAGCATGGTTGGAGGCTGGGAATACGGGAGTGATTGGGTGCTGTCCTCTGGGGGCGCACTGAGGAGTGGGGCCCCGGGCTCTCGGCTCCTCCGGGCCGGAGACTAGGAGGCCGCCATTTTCATTCCCGTCCTCCAGAACTCTACGGAAAGCGTTCAGGGAACAGAAGCTCCCCAAAGCGAACCCAAGCGGATTACTTAGTCCGGCCCCCGGTAAGGGTGGTGCAATCCCACCTCGGGCAAAGACACTTGAGAGTCACTACAACAGGCCCCTCCCCCAGAAGATCAACAAAATATCCAGCCAGGACGAAGTTCATCTATCAATGAAAGCAGGTTCAATACCTAAGACAGCACTGGAATTCCAGAGGAGGAGAAAGCAAAGCATGGAACTCACAGCTTTCTCCACATGATTCTTTAGTCTTGCAGTTTATTCAATTTTTTTTTCTTTCTTTTTTCTTCTTCTGCTAAATTTTTTAAAACTTTTACCCTTTTGTTTTTTAACGTTTTTTGACTAGTTTATCTAAATATATATTTTTTTTGTTCTTTTTTATATTTTTTTCTTTGTTTTATTTTTAAATTTTTTTCTTTTTTTTTTTCTGAACCTCTTTTTATTCCCTTTCTCCCTCCCCCCCATAATTGGGGTCTCTTCTGATTTGGTTACAGTGCATTTTTCTGGGGTCTTTGTCACCCTTTTAGTATTTTATTTGATCCTTCATATCCTCTCATCTGGACAAAATGAAAAGGCGGAAAAAATCACCACAAACAAAAGAACAAGAGGCAGTACCGAAGGCTAGGGACCTAATCAACACAGACATTGGTAATATGTCAGATCAAGAGTTCAGAATGACGATTCTGAACGTTCTAGCGGGGCTCGAAAAAGGCATGGAAGATATTAGAGAAACCCTCTCTGGAGAGATAAAAGACCTTTCTGGAGAAATTAAAGAACTAAAATCTAACCAAGTTGAAATCAAAAAAGCTATTAATGAGGTGCAATCAAAAATGGAGGCTCTCACTGCTAGGATAAATGAGGCAGAAGAAAGAATTAGTGATCTAGAAGACCAAATGACAGAGAATAAAGAAGCCGAACAAAAGAGGGACAAAGAGCTACTGAACCACGAGGGGAGAATTTGAGAGATAAGTGACACCATAAGACGAAACAACATTAGAATAATTGGGATTCCAGAAGAAGAAGAAAGAGAGAGGGGAGCAGAAGGTCTATTGGAGAGAATTATTGGAGAGAATTTTCCTAATATGGCAAAGGGAACAAGCATCAAAATCCAAGAGGTGCAGAGAACCCCCCTCAAAGTCAACAAGAATAGGTCCACACCCTGTCATCTAATAGTAAATTTACAAGTCTTAGTGACAAAGAGAAAATCCTGAAAGCAGCCCGGGAAAAGAAGTCTGTAACATACCATGGTAAAAATATTATATTGGCCACAGACTTATCCACAGAGACCTGGCAGGCCAGAAAGAGCTGGCATGATATATTCAGAGCACTAAACGAGAAAAACATGCAGCCAAGAATACTCTATCCAGCTAGGCTATCATTGAAAATAGAAGGAGAGATCAAAGGCTTCCAGGACAAACAAAAACTGAAAGAATTTGCAAACACCAAACCAGCTCTACAGGAAATATTGAAAGGGGTCCTCTAAGCAAAGAGAGAGCCTAATAGTAGTAGATCAGAAAGGTACAGAAACAATATACAGTAACAGTCACCTTACAGGCTAATAATGGCACTAAATTCATATCTCCCAATAGTTACCCTGAATGTTAATGGGCTAAATGCCCCAATCAAAAGACACAGGGTATCAGAATGGATTAAAAACACAAAACCCCACCAATATGTTGCCTACAAGAAACTCATTTTAGACGCGAAGAGACCTCCAGATTTAAAGTGAGGGGTGGAAAACAATTTCCCATGCTAATGGGCATCAGAAGAAAGCTGGGTGGCAATCCTTATATCAGATCAATTAGATTTTAAGCCAAAGACTATAATAAGAGATGAGGAAGGACACTATATCCTACTCAAAGGGTCTGTCCAACAAGAAGACCTAACAATTTTAAATATCCATGCCCCTAACGTGGGAGCAGCCAACTATATCAACCAATTAATAACAAAATCAAAGAAACACATCAATAATAATACAATAACAGTAGGGGACTTGAACACTCCCCTCACTGAAATGGACAGATCACCCAAGCAAAAGATCAACAAGGAAATAAAGGCCTTAAATGACACACTGGACCAGATGGACATCACGGATATATTCAGAACATTTTATCCCAAAGCAACAGAATACACATTCTTCTCTAGTGCACATGGAACCTTCTCCAGAATAGATCACATCCTGGGTCACAAATCAGGTCTCAACCAGTATCAAAAGATTGGGATCATTCCCTGCATATTTTCAGACCACAATGCTCTGAAGCTAGAACTCAATCACAAGAGGAAAGCTGGAAAGAACCCAAATACATGGAGACTAAACAGCATCCTTCTAAAGAATGAATGGATCAACCAGGAAATTAAAGAAGAATTGAAAAAATTCATGGAAACAAATGATAATGAAAACACAACGGTTCAAAATCTGTGGACACAGCAAAGGCAGTCCTGAGAGGAAAATATACAGCGGTACAAGCCTTTCTCAAGAAACAAGAAAGGTCTCAAGTACACAACCTAAGCCTACACCTAAAGGAGCTGGAGAAAGAACAAGAAAGAAACCCTAAACCCAGCAGGAGAAGAGAAATCATAAAGATCAGAGCAGAAATCAATGAAATAGAAACCAAAAAAACAATAGAAAAAATCAATGAAACTAGGAGCTGGTTCTTTGAAAGAATCAATAAGATTGATAAACCCCTGGCCAGACTTATCAAAAAGAAAAGAGAAAGGACTCAAATAAATTAAATCATGAATGAAAGAGGAGAGATCACAACTAACACCAAAGAAATACAAACAATTATAAGAACATACTATGAGCAACTCTACGCCAACAAATCTGACAATCTGGAAGAAATGGATGCATTCCTAGAGACTATAAACTACCACAACTGAACCAGGAAGAAATAGAAAACCTGAACAGGCCCATAACCAGTAAGGAGATTGAAACAGTCATCAAAAATCTCCAAACAAACAAAAGCCCAGGGCCAGACGGCTTCCCAGGGGAATTCTACCAAACATTTAAAGAAGAACTAATTCCTATTCTCCTGAAACTGTTCCAAAAAATAGAAACGGAAGGAAAACTTCCAAACTCATTTTATGAGGCCAGCATCACCTTGATCCCAAAACCAGACAAGGATCCCACCAAAAAAGAGAACTACAGACCAATATCCTTGATGAACACAGACGCAAAAATTCTCGCCAAAATACTAGCCAATAGGATTCAACAGTACATTAAAAGGATTATTCACCACGATCAAGTGGGATTTATTCCAGGGCTGCAAGGTTGGTTCAACACCCACAAATCAATCAATGTGATAGAACACATTAATAAAAGAAAGAACAAGAACCATATGATATTCTCAATACATGCTGAAAAAGCATTTGACAAAGTACAGCATCCCTTCCTGATCAAAACTCTTCAAAGTGTAGGGATAGAGGGCACATACCTCAATATTATCAAAGCCATCTATGAAAAACCCACCGCAAATATCATTCTCAATGGAGAAAAACTGATAGCTTTTCCGCTAAGGTAAGGAACACGGCAGGGATGTCCATTTTCACCACTGCTATTCTACATAGTACTAGAAGTCCTAGCCTCAGCAATCAGACAACAAAAAGAAATTAAAGGCATCCAAATCGGCAAAGAAGAAGTCAAACTATCACTCCTTGCAGATGATATGATACTATATGTGGAAAACCCAAAAGACTCCACTCCAAAACTGCTAGTAATTGTACAGGAATTCAGTAAAGTGTCAGGATATAAAATCAATGCACAGAAATCAGTTGCATTTCTCTACACCAACAACAAGACTGAAGAAAGAGAAATGAAGGAGTCAATCCCATTTACAATTGCACCCAAAACTATAAGATACCTAGGAATAAACCTAACCAAAGAGGCTAAGAATCTATATGCAGAGAACTACAAAGTACTCATGAAAGAAATTGAGGAAGACACAAAGAAATGGAAAAATGTTCCATGGTCCTGGATTGGAAGAATAAATATTGTGAAAATGTCTATGCTACCTAAAGCAATCTACACATTTAATGCAATCCCTATCAAAATCCCACCCATTTTTTTCAAAGAAATGGAACAAATAATCCTAAAATTTATATGGAACCAGAAAAGACCTCAAATAGCCAAAGGAATATTGAAAAAGAAAGCCAACGTTGTGGCATCACAATTCTGAACTTCAAGCTCTATTACAAAGCTGTCATCATCAAAACAGCATGGTACTGGCACAAAAACAGACACATAGATCAATGGAACAGAATAGAGAGCCCAGAAATAGACCCTCAACTCTATGGTCAACTAATCTTCAACAAAGCAGGAAAGAATGGCCAATGGAAATAAGGCAGCCTCTTCAATAAATGGTGCTGGGAAAATTGGACATTCACATGCAGAAAAATGAAATTGGACCACTTCCTTACACCACACACGAAAATAGACTCAAAATGGATGAAGGACCTCAATGTGAGAAAGGAATCCATCAAAATCCTTGAGGAGAACGCAGGCAGCAACCTCTTCGACCTCAGCCACAGCAACATCTTCCTAGGAACATCGGCAAAGGCAAGGGAAGCAAGGGCAAAAATGAACTATTGGGATTTCATCAAGATCAAAAGCTTTTGCACAGCAAAGGAAACAGTTAACAAAACCAAAAGACAACTGACAGAATGGGAGAAGATATTTGCAAACGACATATCAGATAAAGGGCTAGTATCCAAAATTTTTAAGAAACTTAGCAAACTCAACACCCAAAGAACAAACAATCCAATCAAGAAATGGGCAGAGGACATGAACAGACATTCCTGCAAAGAAGACATCCAGATGGCCAACAGACACATGAAAAAGTGCTCCACGTCACTCGGCATCAGGGAAATACAAATCAAAACCACAATGAGATATCACCTTACACCAGTCAGAATGGCTAAAATTAATAAGTCAGGAAATGACAGATGCTGGCGAGGATGCGGAGAAAGGGGAACCCTCCTACACTGTTGGTGGGAATGCAAGCTGGTGCAACCACTCTGGAAGACAGCATGGAGGTTCCTCAAAATGTTGAAAATAGAACTACCCTATGACCCAGCAATTGCACTACTGGGTATTTACCCTAAAGATACAAATGTAGTGATCCGAAGGGGCACGTGAACCCGAATGTTTATAGCAGAAACGTCTACAATAGCCAAACTATGGAAAGAACCTAGATGTCCATCCACAGATGAATGGATAAAGAAGAAGTGGTATATATACACAATGGAATACTATGCAGCCATCAAAAGAAATGAAATCTTGCTATTTGCGACGACGTGGATGGAACTAGAGGGTATCATGCTTAGTGAAATAAGTCAATTGGAGAAAGACAACTATCATATGATCCCCCTGATATGAGGACGTGGAGATGCAACATGGGGGATTATGGGGATAGGAGAAGAATAAATGAAACAAGATGGGGATCGGGGGGAGACAAACCATAAAGGACTCTTAATCTCACAAAATAAACTGGGGGTTGCTGGGGGGAGGTGGGGTTGGGAGAGGGGGAGGGGGTTATGGACATTGGGGAGGGTATGTGCTATGGTGAGTGCCTTGAAGTGTGTAAACCTGGTGATTCACAGGCCTGTACCCCTGGGGATAAAAATACATTATATGTTTATAAAAAAAAAAGAAAGAAAGAAAGAAAGAAAGAAAGAAAGAAAGAAAGAAAAGAAAGGATGAATACCCAACTTTTGTTGCAACATGGACGGGACTGGAAGTGATTATGCTGAGTGAAATAAGTCAAGCAGAGAGAGTCAAGTATCACATGGTTTCACTTATTTGTGGAGCATCACAAATGACATGGAGGACATTGGGAGATGGAGAGGAGAAGGAAGTTGAGGGAAATTGGTAGGGGAGGCGAACCATCAGAGACTATGGACTCTGAAAAACAACCTGAGGGTTTTGAAGGGGCAGGGCTGGGAGGTTGGGGGAACCAGGTGGTGGATAATAGGGAGGGCACGTATTGCATGGAGCACTGGGTGTTGTGCAAAAACAATGAATATTGTTATGCTGGAAAAAAATAAATTAATTAATTAATAATAAAATGACAAAAAAAAAAGAAGAAGTGGTATATATATACAATGAAATACTATGAAGCCATCAAAAGAAATAAAATCTTGCCATTTGTAACAACGTGGATGGAACTAGAGGGTATTATGCTGAGCGAAATAAGTCAATCAGAGAAAGACAATTATCATATGATCTACCTGATATAAGGAATTTGAGAGGCAGAGTATAGGGTTTGGGGGGTAGGGAAGGAAAAAATAAAACAAGATGGGATTGGGAGGGAGACAAACTATAACAGACTCTTAATCTCACAAAACAAACTGAGGCTTGCTGGGTGGGGGGAGGGTGGCTGTTGAGAGGGTGGTTGTGTTATGGACATTGGGGAGGGTATGTGCTATGGTGGGTGCTGTGAAGTATAAGTCTGATGATTCACCTGCACACCTGGGGCAAATAATACATTATATGTTAATAAAAACAGTGAATAAGAAGATTAAAAAAAACACAAGTTTAGGTGTTTCTGGCTACCAAGTGTATTGACATGCTACAGCCAATTGAAAGTGTCCCATGGACTTCATTGTACAAAGGATTATAATATTTCTTGTGTAGAATTTTTGCATATGAGATACAGATATGAGATACAGAGAGTAAGAATTCTTTACACTTAAGGAGAAAACGGGGTAAGGAGAAATTGAAACCCCACTCAATCCTACACAGATTGAGAGTCCTGTGGAATATAGATATGCCATGCACAGATAAGGTGGGGATTTGACTCCAGAAAACCTGACAAGGCAGAAGACTTTTTTTTTAACCCTACAAATAGAGTTATTCCCAAATCTATCCATTTTTATCCACAGTTTGGGTCTCCTAAGATAAAATAGAGTGTTATACAGAGAAAGCCTAATGAAAAAGTCTAGAGTTAAACTCTGAAACTTATGATTTTCTCAATTTCCACTGAAATGCCAGATTCTAGGATTCTGTATGGGAGATATTTAAACTTTCATGTATAAAGTTTAACAGATGCTTAATAGTTATTTACTCGGTACATAGAACTTTGCAGAATACAGAAAGATGAAAGGAGTTTAGGTCAATGGGCAAAGCATTGTACAAATAGGAAATCTGAATTGTTGCCACAGGACTGCTAGAATTAACTCAATAAATGACATTGGCAACAATTTCACAGCTTCTCTGGGCTTCAGTTTCTCACTCTAGAAATTGAGGAAGTTGGATTACTAATACCCGTTTCAACTCTAATATGTTATGAAAGCTACAGTGGATGGAGCACACTATAAAGGGCAGTGTATTTCAAGCCAAGAACTCTATTTCAGGCCTTCTCACTAAATTATTGTTTGACCTTAAATCAGTTATTTAACTTCTATCAGACCCTTCTCTTCTCAATTACAGAAAGAGGTGTATGACTATTTGATCTCTAAAGTTTCTTGTAGGTGTAAAAATCTATGATTCAATTCATGACCCTGTCCTCAAGGAGCATTCCATCCAGTTAAGGAGACAAGATACATACATAAAAAGGTCAATTGCAATATCAGCCAAAAATAGAACAGATGTCACAAGGCAATGGATGCCTTAATGCCAAATAAATGGGGCAGATAGTAAGTAGTACAAATGTGAGGCAGGAGAGATCATTCTAGGTTTAAACAGTAAGACAATTATTCATAGACGAATCAGTCTAGCAGATCCTTGAAGGGTATTTTAGATCCACTATAAGCAGAAGCTGATGTGGGGCTGGGCATTGTATGAGTAGAATCCTGAAGGTTTAAAAAAAAATCCTGAAAGTAGGAAAAAAAGACAATGTGGTGTCAAAAAGGGAATGGTAATGTGACCAAGGCATTTTTGAAAATGTTGCTTTAGAAGGAATCATCTGAGAGTGATATGCAGGATGAGTATTTCTTTTCACCTCTTGATTAACAATTACTTATTGAGTAACTATAAGAAACTGGACACAATGGTGGAATTTAAAACTTCGTTTGTCAGTATTACTGATAATACGTTTTATGTGTTTTATTCCTTATTTCTTCCAAATATTTAAAATGTATTTTACCCATAAAGGGTATTTAATCCAAACATAATTTCCAGATAATTTCAGACCAATGCAAATGACAGAGTTTTTGAAGCTGGGAAAGTCTACTATTTGAAGAAAATTGCACTAGAGATTTACATGCAAGTATTTGTCTGACAAACAAAAGGTGGTGTAGCCCTGGGGTTTATGGTTGTGACTTCAGAGCCAGTGGACCTGAAGCTTTAGTGAATGGAATAAAGTGGTGTTTTATAATGTCAGTAGAAAATAACAGGGTCTGCACTTGATTTCTTTTTTTTTTTAATATTTTATTTATTTATTTGACAGAGAGAGATCACAAGTAGGCAGAGAGGCAGGTAGAAAGAGTGAGAGGGAAGCAGGCTCCCTGCGGAGCAGAGAGCCAGATGCAGGACTCGATCCCAGGACCCTGAGATCATGACCTGAGCCGGAGGCAGCGGCTTAACCCACTGAGCCACCCAGGCGCCCTGCACTTGATTTCTTGAAAAAAGTTTCTCAGACCCATTTGGGAGGAGTGCAACATATTCTTTGAATGCCATATGCTGAAACAAGGTTGTAGCTTGGACAGATGCTTCATAAGATAAAAGCATTTTATTCAGTCCTCTGAGATAATTTGTCTAATACAACTCTGGCTCCAAACCAAGCCCTTGATTCAATAACGACCCTCAATCAGAGATATCAAAAGTTTCCCCCTGCCCTAGAGTATAAATTAAACTTTCAACCTCTGAAGCTGTCCACTCTGTTAACAATGTATTCAAATTGCAAGCAAGCATTTAATGAATGCTGAGTTTCAGAGCAACAGCATGAAGACTGGGAGAGCCTTAGGAGTTGCTGAAATAAAAGGGGTCTTCTCTTAATTCCAAATATCAGAAGACTTGAACAGAACATGGCATCTTAGCCATCTAAGCTTTTTAAATGTGACATTGGCAGACATACAATGCTCAGCTCTGTGGTACCTGAATAATTGAGGCTTTGAAACATCAAAGTGTTGACACCTTCAAACACTCAAGTAGCTTTATTTGAAAGATTCTTCTCACAAAAGACTAACTCTGCCATTTGAGATCAATGCATTTCTCTGAAACACAGTGTCCCTACTTTATATTGAAATAAACTTGTTTACCACATATTGACTAGATATGTCCCATGTGCAGAAGATATTTGATTAAATACATTTCTTTGTGGTAACATAATTACCCAGCAGAATCAAGAATGACTTAGAGGGGGCATGGGGCATGGTAACAACATAACTTATTTTCTAAGCAGTGAACTTTCTCAGATTTCATGTTATTCAAGAAGTTAGAATGAGAATTGGAGGATAATCAAGTTCATATTAAATATTATATATTCAACAAAAATAATGATAATTACAACATTATTTTACTTATTCACTTTTTCAGCGATAGTGAGCACTCGTTATATTTTCGGCATTGTACTAGTGTCTGTGAATAGAGAGGAAAACAACTTAAAGTAGGTAGTATTCTAATTGAGCTTGGGCTCTATTAGGGAATGTTAAAAAGCATATAGATACATCACCTGGCATAGTAGTTTCCATAAAAGCCACAAAAAACACAACGGATCAGGGCAACTGATAGGATTCTCAAGAATTAAAATCAAAGCTGCAGTATAAGGGTGAGGAAAAAGCTATCTAGTCAAAGAAGAAAGGGATAATTAGGTGAAGGCATAGTAAGAGTTACAATTTTGTGAAAATGTGCAGAGTTGGTAGAGAGATGAAACATTGTGCCATAAAATAACAGAAGGGTTAAGCTGTCTATGTCAAAGACCTAGAGCAAGAGATGAGGCTGGAAGAGAAAGGAAGGGCTACATCAGAAATGCTTTTGTACATCATGATTAAAATTTAGAGTCATTACAGTCTTTTAATCATGGACATCAATAAGGGATTATTTTTCTGTATGTTTAAGATGGGAGACCTGAGCACATGTAAATGTTTACGTGAGAAATTTGGCCAGGGGGGAGAAAAGCTATAGAAAATAATGGGGAGTATCTGATGAACCCAGATGCAGAGGAGGAGAGAAGGCAGAAGTAGAGGTAAGAGAGGAGGAGGAAATCCATCTGAAAGTGTTTTCACCAGAGCAAAGGCCTCAAATACACAGCTGTTCATTAATTCCTTCCACAATATTCTGCATATGTACCACGTGCTGAGCACTATCCTAAGTGCTGTGAATACAGTAGTGAACAAAAGCACACAAACTTACCTTCCTCATGGAATTATTTTTTCTAGTTACATTCAAATGTAGATGGTCAGACCCTTTGTGGAAATGACCCAGAGGGACAGGCTCGTATCTGCCCATGCAAGTAATAGATATTTTTTATAAGGAACTCTAGGAGAACACTTCTACTACAGTTATGTAATTTACAGGATACTTAACATAATAAGCCAGGCTAGTGGGAGAGGGATTTGGAAGAAACAATGTTATAGTAAGAGGCCAGTCACCAACTCTATGTGCAGGACTGGACCTATGTTTACAGTGGGAAATGTTAAAAGAGAGCCTTTAAGAGTTAGCTGTTTCCCTTACAGGAGCCATAGAATTTACTGCCAGTGACATTCAACTAATTGCAAAGTCTCACTGCACACTCCATACAAAAGTTAAAACCCCTTTTCATTTTGTGCGCCAGTATATGGATAAATATGTGTCAGTGCAAAACACTTGAGTGTTTTGATAAACTTCAAAAAGTTATACCAAGAAAACTGAACACTCACACAATAATTTGCATGTTTCATAGGCACCTTAAGCTAATGATGGGACTCCAAGGGGCCTATTGATTCTAAGTTTAGATTCTAGACATATTGCATGGTTGCTGCTTTGGGAAGTAGCAAAGAAAAGGATAAACTGATTATAACAGGATTAGATGTAAGCATGAATGGATAAAAGAAGAGAGAATATGAGGAAATGAAAAATGCAATAATAGAATTAAAATCTATAGCCAACACAATAGAGCATATTTTCATCTAAATAATGAACATACTACATATTTATATTTCCCTGGTCCTTCTTCAGAAACATAGCCAGTTTCCCTTCTTGATCTCTGGATTGCTTTAATTAGCATAATTATAAAATGCCCAGATCTTACTGTTACAGGAAAATTTCCTGATGTTGAAGACATGCTTTCTGAGACTGCAGGAACACAGTGAAATCCTGAATTGAGGGCATGTTTCAACACAGAAAACACAGACAAACAAAAATTTCAAAAATGTTTTTCTTCCCAGTGCAGAATCATTTTCATCAGTGTTTATAAAAATAAAAATATTAAAGACGGAAGAATTTAGGGACACTGCGGTGGTTCAGTAGATAAAGCATGTGCCTTCATGTCTGGCTCATGTCATGATCCTAGACCCTGGGATCCAGTCTCCATTGGGTTCCCTGCTAAGTGTGGGAGCCTGCTTCTCCCTCTGCCTGTGGGTCCCTCTGCTTATGCTCGTGCTCTCTCTCTGACAAATAAATGAATAAAACCTTAAAAAAGAGAGAAGAATTTATAATTCACCTTGAATTTCAATTCACCAACATAGAGATATTTATATTGTTTTCTGAATTCTAATCTAAATCACAATTCAGCTATTCATAAAAATAAAGCCTATTCACACAGGCTGTCCAACTTCTTTATAGTTTTTACATTCCGAATCTAATCTCTTCTTATGCCTTTCACAGTTTGCTGTTACTCTGAAATTTCTCTTGCTTCTCTTTCTTTTTTCAATTTCTTTCACCAATGCTTTCGTTCAATTAAAATATGGTCTCATTCATAGAAAACTGAAATAGGGCCCTAATTTCCCTCTGTAGTCAGTTTACCCACTGAAGTCAATCTTCTGATAGGACTGAGATTAGTTTTATTTGTGTGTGTGTATGCATGTTTTATTCTTTTTTTTTTTTTTTAAAGATTTTATTTATTTATTTGACAGACAGAGATCACAAGTAGGCAGAGAAGCAGGCAGAGAGAGAGGGGGGAAGCAGGCTCCCTGCCGAGCAGAGAGCCCGATGCGGGGCTCGATCCCAGGACCCTGAGATCATGACCTGAGCCGAAGGCAGAGGCTTAACCCACTGAGCCACCCAGGTGCCCCTGCATGTTTTATTCTCTTGGTTAAATATGTGGGAGTGGAATTGCTAGATTACATGATAAATGTATGTTTGGCTCTAGAAGAACCTGCTAGTTTTTATGCCCCCAGCAGCATTACAGAAGAGTTCTAGTTGCTCTATATCCCAATGAACATGTGTTATTTTTAGTCTTATTAGTGTTTGGTGGTATCTCATTGTGACATTAATTTGCATTTCCTTGAAGTGATATTGCACATTATTTCACATGCTTATTAATCCTTTTTCCAAGTTATTTTGTGACATATCTAGTCAAATCACCTCTTTTGCTTTTCTCTTTTTTAAGGGGCTCCACATCCAGTGTGGAGCCCAACATGGGGCTGAGATTAAGACCTGAGCTGAGATCAAGAATTGAATGCTTAACTGACTGAGCTACCCAGGTACCCCAAATCTCTTCTTTTTATTAAAGAGTAATTGACATACAGCATTGTAGTGGTCTGAGATATACAGTACAGTGATTCACTATTTATATATATTACAAAATGATCATCTTGATAGGTCTAATTACCATCTGAAACCAAAGTTGTTGCAATATTATTGACTATTTTTCCTATGCTGTGTATTACATCCCTATGTCTTATTTATTTTGTAACCAGAAGGTTGTGCCTTTACCTATTTCATCAACCATGCTCATGCCCCACCCTATGGCAATCATCAGTTTGTTATCTGTATCTACAAGTCTGTTTCTCTTCTGTTTGTATGTTTTTTAGTGAATATTTTTAAGTTTATTTTTTAAATTTAAATTCAATTAATTAACATATAATGTATTATTTGTTTCAGGGGTACAGGTCTGTGATTCATCAGTCTTATATAATATCCAGTGGTCCTTATAACAATACCCTCCCCAATGTCCATCACCCAGTTACCCCATCCTTTCAATCCCCTTTAGACTTTACATGTAAGTCTTTCTCACTTCATTGAGCATAATATCCTCTAGGTTCATCTAGGTTGTTGGAAATTACAAGATATCATTCTTCTTTGTAGCTGAATAATATCCCATTGTATATATATGTCACATCTTAGATTAATTCTTTTTACCAAAAAAATGTGTGTTCCCAAATAATTGGCCCTTCACTATCATTCCAAAGCAACCTTTTAAATCTTTTTACTTCTCATCAAAATGGACCCTCCAGATAAAACTATATGGACTATTTATTTACATTTCCACAAGACACAGAGCTCTCTTACTCTCATTCTTGCTTTGCACAACAATTGCTTAGAAGACATTTCCTCCATGTCCCATACAAACACATGCAGGTCTCACAGATATATACTTGTCATTTCTGCTTCCTAAAACATGTATCAAACATTACCTTTTCCAGGAGACCTCCTTGAGTCATCCTAGTTGAAATAACTCCTCAATTTCTAAGACATTTATTAAATACTACCTTGCCTTGAGAAATAGGACACAAGTGACTGCTTTTAAATATTATTGCAATTTTTAATCTATAATTTTATACTAATAATTTTATACTATAATTTTATACTAATTTTATACATTGCATGTTTCACTGAGAGGATGTTTTATGCATATGCTTCCTGCTTCCATGGGATGAATATGCCAACAATAATTCAGACTACTAAAAAGCAATCATTGAACTAGATGCTAGGTGTCTGGCAACCTGTCTCAAGAAACAAGATTTGGTCCTTTACAGGGGCACCTGGGCGGCTCAGTTGGTTAAGCAACTGCCTTCAGCTCAGGTCATGATCCTGGAGTCCTGGGATTGAGTCCTGTATCAGGCTCCCTGCTCAGCAAGGAGTCTGCTTCTCCCTCTGACCTTCTCTCCTCTCAGGCTCTCTTTCTTACTCTCTCTCAAATAAATAAAAATAAAAAAAAAAAAAAAAAAGATTTGGTCCTTTACAATACAATTCTCTCCCACTGGGTTTTAAGAGCTGAGTTCAAAGAACTTTTCTTGCTGACCTATAGTAATGATTGATGGAAGCATAGAAGCTTTCTGTTCTTTACTATAGTATCCTACCCTAAGGATGCTATTGGTAAACAGATGGCATACCAGTAGATTTGCCAAGAGTAGCAAGGGTTGTAATTGTAGCACCAGGGTGCTATTACATATTGTCTACATGAATTAAGTGTTCTTTTAATTGTGGTGGGAAATCAGATGGTAGGGCTTTTTTTTCTTCTTCTTTTGGTAATAACTATTCCTAAGTATACATTATTTTACAGCTTATGTGCTTAAATGCTGACATTAATCAACAGTTTTGTTTTCCTGGAATGAAAACTATTCAGGAAGAATTGACTTTGCAGTACTGTGGTTACAGAACACAGTAAGTCACATTTGGTGACTTACTGTATCTTTAGTGTTGGGTGATTTTGTCATTATGGTATTTTACTTCCACTCATGGCTAGCTGAAAATTATGTTGTATCAGTATTATTTTAAAATTAGGAAGATTTCTGAATAAATTATATATTTTACTAATTACTCCAAAAAATTTAAAACTCATTAAAAATAAATTGCATGTCTTGTGGACAAATTAAAAGAATAAATTGTATTGCAACAATTAGAAATGTTTGTATTTTCTTTTTTTAAATAACTTTACTCTGAAATAGGATCAGACTTGAAGTAGAAAAGAAGTATGAAATCCAGCCACTTTTGATAGGTATGTGAAATCCAGAATATTTTTCTCTTTAACATTTTAAGACTTGGCACTGCCCAGCTTGAATATGAGTTAACTGTGTAGTCATGTATAGCCTTTCTTTTATGGATGTCAGGAGTGTAGTGCTGTCACCTGAATGATGTCAAGGTCAGACTGAAGATGTGGATATCCTGGTAAGGCTAGCTACACAGTAAAACCCTAATATTGGAAAACTCACTGTAAGTGGAATTTACAAAAGACCTGTCCAAGCAAATGTCAATGAAGGGAGGAAGGTTAAGGCAATAGTACATTTTCTTAAAAGATAAGTATTTGTGCCTATTTGGAATTCAGGACCCTACTTTTTTTTTAATTCTAAACAGGTCATAGCACCACCACCAAAAATAACATCCTCAAAAATCATTAAATTTATTAATTGAATGGAACTTTTATTTCCTTCCTTCCTTCCTTCTTTCCTTCCTTTCTTCCTTCCTCCCTTCCTTTCCATATAGGATATTTCATAGGATGGAAAGGGTTAGCCAATGGTGGAGATGGGGGAATTGATAAGGTATCAAAGTTCTCCCCTCTGTTTTTTTTTTTTTTTTTTCCCCACCCTTCCATTTACTCACTTAGATTCTCTTGATAACCTTTGGAGAATATATCAGGAAAAAAAGCTTAGGGAACCTAAAGTACACAAAAGTGCCCTCTCCAAAATACCTCCAAACATTGTGTTCAACAGAAAAGACCGGAAGAGCAAGAGTTAGATTGAATATATCTGCATAGTGGAATTTTTACCTTTCTGTATTTGAGAAGTAAAATTTTCTCTGGAAGTATTAGTTTCTGTGTGAAGGAGAAAGTTTCAGAAAACAAATTATGTAAGTCATCTAACATCCTACTATCTTTCATGGTCTCCTTTTGTGCATGAGGTAGGATTTACAGACTATGACCATTGAGGTCCTTCATCCATTTGGAGTCTATTTTCGTGTGTGGTGTAAGGAAGTGGTCCAATTTCATTTTTCTGCATGTGGCTGTCCAATTTTCCCAGCACCATTTATTGAAGAGGCTGTCTTTTTTCCATTGGACATTCTTTCCTGCTTTGTCGAAGATGAGTTGGCCATAGAGTTGAGGGTCGATTTCTGGGCTCTCTATTCTGTTCCACTGATCTATGTGTCTGTTTTTGTGCCAGTACCATGCTGTCTTGATGATGACAGCTTTGTAATAGAGCTTGAAGTCCGGAATTGTGATGCCACCAACTTTCGCTTTGTTCTTCAATATTCCTTTGGCTATTCGAGGTCTTTTCTGGTTCCATATAAATTTTAGGATTATTTGTTCCATTTCTTTGAAAAAAATGGATGGTATTTTGATAGGGATTGCATTAAATGTGTAGATTGCTTTAGGTAGCATAGACATTTTCACAATATTTATTCTTCCAATCCAGGAGCATGGAACATTTTTCCATTTCTTTGTGTCTTCCTCAATTTCTTTCATGAGTACTTTATAATTTTCTGTGTATAGATTCTTAGTCTCTTTGGTTAGGTTTATTCCTAGGTATCTTATAGTTTTGGGTACAATTGTGAATGGGATTGACTCCTTAATTCCTCTTTCTTCTGTCTTGTTGTTGGTGTACAGAAATGCAACTGATTTCTGTGCATTGATTTTATATCCTGACACTTTACTGAATTCCTGTACAAGTTCTAGCAGTTTTGGAGTGGAGTCTTTTGGGTTTTCCACATATAGTATCATATCATCTGCGAAGTGATAGTTTGACTTCTTCTTTACCAATTTGGATGCCTTTAATTTCTTTTTGTTGTCTGATTGCTGAGGCTAGGACTTCTAATACTATGTTGAATAGCAGTGGTGATAATGGACATCCCTGCCGTGTTCCTGACCTTAATGGAAAAGCTTTCAGTTTTTCTCCATTGAGAATGATATTTGCGGTGGGTTTTTCATAGATGGCTTTGATAATATTGAGGTATGTGCCCTCTATCCCTACACTTTGAAGAGTTTTGATCAGGAAGGGATGCTGTACTTTGTCAAATGCTTTTTCAGCATCTATTGAGAGTATCATATGGTTCTTGTTCTTTCTTTTATTAATGTGTTCTATCACATTGATTGATTTGCGGATGTTGAACCAACCCTGCAGCCCTGGAATAAATCCCACTTGATCGTGGTGAATAATCCTTTTAATGTACTGTTGAATCCTATTGGCTAGTATTTTGGCGAGACTATGACCATATGCTTTTCTTCAGGGATGCTCACCAAGGACCTGTGCTGAAGGGTTCTGCCTGTGGGAAGGGAGGGGAATATGTATTTACTAATCAGGAACTAATCAGTCTCCTTGCTCAGAACTGTTTGGATTTTGTTGTTGTTGTCGTCGTTTTGGTCTGTAATTTTTCCTTTTATTTTATTCTTTAAAGATTGTATTTATTTATTTGATAGATAGAGATCACAAGTAGGCAGAGACGCAGGCGGGGTGGGGGGGGTGGGAGGAAGTAGGCTCCTGCTGAGCAGAGAGCCCGATGAGGGGCTCAATCCCAGGACCCTGGGATCATGACCTGAGCTGAAGGCAGAGGCTTAACCCACTGAGCCACCCAGGCACCTTTATTTTATTTTATTTTTTTTAAGATTTTATTTATGGGGCACCTGGGTGGCTCAGCTGTTAAGTGTCTGCCTTTAGCTCAGGTCATGATCCTAGGATCCTGGGACAAAGCCCCACATCTCTGCTCAGCGGGAAGCCTGCTTCTCCCTCTCCCACTCCTCCTGCCTCTGTTCCCTCTCTCACTTTGTCTCTTTCTGTCAAATAAATTAAAAAAATCTTAAAAAAAATAAAGGTTTTGTTTATTTATTTATCAGAGAGAGAGAAAGAACAAACTGGGGGAGCAACAGGCAGAGCAGGCAGAGAGAAGAGAGCCTGATCCAGGACTCGATCCGAGGACCCTGTGATCATGACTTGAGCCAAGGCAGCCACTTAACCAACCGAGCCACCCAAGCATCCTGGTCTGTAATTTTAAAAAATTTTTGGAAAAAAAAACCCCTCATTTTCAATAGCAAAGAATAGTTAAAACAGGCAAACAAAAATAATATTTCATTAGATGTTTCCAGTGGAGATAGTAAAAGATCCAGAACCTCCTTCCCATCTCAATCCTGTCCGCCCAACTCTGCTTTCCTTTGGTTCTTGCAGAGGCTCAGTTACATCAAGACAACTGCTGGGGCACCTGAGTGGTTCAGCTGGTTAAGCATCTGACTCTTGATTTCGGCTCAGGTCATGATCTCAGGGTCCTGAGATCAAGTCCTCTGCCCAGCACAGAGACTGCTTAAGATTTCCTTTCTCCCTCTCCCTCCACCCACACCCCTCCCCCCACCACCCTAACTCTCTTACACCCATGCACTTTCTATAAAAAAATTAATAATAATAATACAACTGCTAACTATATTCCTGATTAAGTGAGCAGCGTTAACCTTGGGAGCCCTCGGCCTGAGTCTGTTAAGACACTTAGAACATACTACCATCATGGCAAAGGGCAAAACAATGTAGGTATTAAGCAGATGTCACTTGGTAGCACATTTGAGATGGAATAAAAGATGACTGCAACATTCTAATCAATCCATATTGTTTGAGCATCCTGAAATTCACATTTAACACATTTATAAAAGCATATGATACTATCTTGCCTACAGAGACAGTACAGATACTACCTTGCCTAGGTGTTGCTGATCTAGGCTGGGCCTTCCATATTTATGTATCCACTGAAAGTGTACTGTGTATATCTTGAAGTTGTGCTCCCACACATTAAGTACCTATGATTTTTATCAAACAGCACTGATATGGAAGAACCTAAAAAGAATATTGACAACAAACAACAATCCTGAGAGCATCACCAGGCAACAATTAGAATGTTTCATGGGAGATAGTATCCTTTAAATGTCACTTTTATTTGAAGTTGGAGGGAATGGTACTTTAGCTCAATCTTATGGTAATTGTCAATCCAATCACCACAAATAGCAATCTGATTTGTCCCACCTGAAGTCATTACACTTCCCTCCAACAGAATAGACCCACCTCTGCATAGTACTACTTATTTACTAATTTTCTCATGGCATATATAAAGATATTACTTTGTTTACTTATTTTCATTAGATGGCATAGGCCATTTTTATTATTCTCCACTGTGAATAACTTTAAAATAAGTACATGATAGCATTTGTTGGATGTAGTTGAATTGCACTAGACTGGCTATTCTCATGCCAAAGTCAAGATATAAAGGCCAATAAAATCCACTTTGATTTTTAGCATGTCTACAATACATGCTAATATTTTATCTTACACAATAGATATTTCCAAAGAGGATGTGTACATAGGTTTGCTAAGAAGTATTTTCACCTATTTTGATAAGAACACATGGTGATGGTGGTCATTGGAAAAATCTGAAACTGGAACAAGAGGACTGTCTACCCAGGTGTCCGGTAGAAGGCTAGCCAGTGCCCTTTACTACAATTAAAAGAAGATAGAAAGATGCAAGATTTCAAATGGAAAAAAAAAAAAAGGCTTCTGTGGGAAACTGAATTGGGGCTGTTTAGCCGAAGGGTAGGAAAATCATGCCACAATCTAATAAGGGAAGTAGTTGAAGTCATCTGTGGGAATTTGTTAACCAGAACAGGCTGGGCAGAAGGAGAGGCTGAGGTATACTATCTAGTTTTGAGACCAAGTGAGGATAAAGTGGGATGTAAGAAGAACTGAAGCCAGTGGTTTCCAGATGAGCTTCTACTGCTAATCAGCTGAGTATTATTAGAAAAATTATCTACTTTTCATAGGCTCAGTTCAACTGTTCGTAAAATATCAGGTTTATGTATCTGGTTTCCAAAATCACTTTTAGCTTTCAAATCATTTGAGTTTCTAAAAAAGGAAAGATGTTTTCTACATCCTTTAAAATTTATTCTGAGAAATAGTGCAATCTCAGATTAAGTCAATTATTTGAGTTTCTGGGAGAAAAAACTTATTTCTGGGGATTAATTTGCAAATTGTACTTTATAAGAAAATGAAAGTTATGCATCATAATGTGTCTCCCCTTTTCCTTTAGTTTCTAAGAAATTTAGAAATTAGATTAGATGTTGGAAATTTTATAGCAACATGAAACTTCCAATAACATTAAGAATTACACTTCAAGAACATTCTTTAGCTCCTGGAGACAGGATTTTATATTTTAAATGTATATATTTTTCATTTTCTATTTTCTTTAGCTGTAAAACACCTCAATGTCTATTAAAATGCATAAGTATAAATAAACAAATGAATAATTCGTATTTAATAACTGATTCTAGAAAAAGAATAGAAAAAATTGTAACATCTTTAACATTGATTTCTACAACTTTTCTATATTTTGCTATTATTCATTGAGATGCATTGTCTAATGTACTAATAAAGTTATATTTTTGTAAAGGATCTTAAATCCACTATCTGACTCAAGACCATTTATCTCCAAGATACCATGAGTAAAGTCAAAGCTCTAAATCTATAATGCCATGAATCACCTGATGGTAACTTCTTAGAAGTGTAGGGTTCAAAATATAAGATAAACAATCTTCAAATGGGCATTTTGCAAATCAAAGTCATCTTGAAAATGGGAAAAGTTGGTATTTGCTATGGCCCAAGATCCCTGCAAGCAACCTTTCTTAGCACACTATGTTATTCCCTACTTTATAGCCCTATTTGGTTGTTTGGTTAAGAATTGAAGTTGACATGAACAAAAGGGAGTGACAGCCCTTGTTGCTAGTTCTAATGCTGGACTTACATATTTTTCCCTCCTTAATTTGGCAATTTAGCTTACAGTCTACAGAGATTCTACTCATTTGCTAACTATTCTTTTGCTTGGAAATGCTTACCTTCATTGGCATATGCATGACTTGGAGAAATTGTGCGCTAAGGAGATTATTTTGCTGCATTCGAATTTTTAATTGATCACCCACAGATTCCTTGTCAGAATTTTAGGTTAAGTTATTTTGAGTACCCTGATATTTATAAAACTATGTTTCTGTGCCCATTTATCATTTTGACCATTTTGGTAAATAATGCATAGAGTATTTTTGAAGCTAAATGTATGAGAAAATATTTTCTAATAAAAATCATTTATTCCAGGTATTTTCATCTGAATGATGTGTGTGTATGTGTGTGTGTATGTGTGTGTGTGTGTGTGTGTGTATAGGCAACTGGATTTATTAAACACCTAACACCTAATGATTGGCCTTTTGGGGTATGGCACAGGAACTGATGTTATAATGCTAAAGATTTACGATGAAATGAACATGGTCACATCAAGGACAAGGTCAGATTAAATTCATCATTTCATATACTTAGAATGGCTTTTTTAATGATAAAATTATAGAACTTACATAATTTTCACAAGTAAAACCGAAATACCAGAATCAGAAGAATTCTTCTCCAATCTCCAGTAATAAGGGAAGCCTCTCGATCTAGGATTTTTTAACCTTAATAAGACTTTTAAAACTCAACTCACAAAAGGGCATCTGCCCTTAAAAATATCAGGTGACTGATTAACAAAAAGGTTTTTAAAAAATCAGTAAAACTAGTTGATTTAATAAATCAATCAAAAGGGTGATCAGTAAACCCCCAAATAGGGTTCTTATCTTCTTATTTCTTATCTTCTAAATTTCAGTCTCACATACAAAAATATAAAACCATCTAGAATGTGCTAACTGAAATTACTGGACAATCTGAAGCCCAAATATATAAATTATACAAATATATACGTGTGTGTGTGTGTGTGTGTGTGTGTAATTCCTCTCCCCAAATAGAAAAGTGCCAGCTAAAATAAAACACTTTCTTTTCCATCCTGTTAATTTCAAGAATGTTCACTGGATTTTCATGTTTCTCAGATTTAAGGGAGATTTATGAAAAAGAAACGGAAGGTGCTCATTTTCAACACAGTTGATATTATTGATTAGCTGATAGTCAGTCCTGAGGCATTATTTTCATTGTGCAAAATAAGCATAAAAATACTACAAGCAATTAATTGCCTTCTTTTCGTATCATGCTTTGCAATGGCCTATCAGCCTTTTATTAATATTAATGAGGAGAATTAGCACGGAAGATCAGGGAGCCACGATAGCGCCGAGAACCTGTGAGGACCCTACGGCTCTCATGCTTTATTATTTTTTAATCAAAGTAGCTGACTTGAAGGCACAAAATTAAAGAACTGAGTCTTTTATGATTCCACAATGATTCAAATTAAAATGATCTATACTTGCATAATTCCCATGAACCATTTTGTGCTTGTTAAAAACAGTTAAAAATTGCATAAATTCATGATTTAAGGGCTATGGTTTTCTTTTCTTAATGAAGAGTCCACTTTATGTGTTTCTCCCAACTCACACATGTGGACATAATAAAGCAAAAGAGGGTGGGCAGAGTGAGCAAGAGAGAATGTAAGCCTATGATTTACATTAAAAGAGAAATGTTCATTTGTTACTTCTTCCCGCTCACTAGAAACTCTTGGCAATAATACACAGCATCACTGAATGCTCTTGAAAAACCTGTGTAAAAGAGAAGGACTGGAAAAGCCCATTTTTTTTTACAAAGAGGCATAGGAGCTATGCCACTGAAGACAGTGGTTCCAAATTCATTCTGCTTAGAAACTTAGGGCCCAATGGAGGAGTTTGAGTGCATCTGTAAAAATTATTCTTTTCCTTTCAACAACCAAAAATTAAAGTCTCTAAAGAATTTATAGATTTTTTAAAATATTAAGGTTCCCAGTACAATTCTGTGTTAAAATTACCATGCTGTACATAAGTTTTAAGACAATTGATTTACTTTAGACAAATAATATAACTGGAAAAAGAAAGCCATTGATTCTTTAAAAATCATCATAGCAATGTAGATATGTGAATATCAACACTATGAAATACCATATATTCATTTTACAAGGCTATAGACCCAATCTCTATTAATGGAATTCAGAATCCAAAAACATTCATAAGCAATCTCTTTTACAAGAGACTGAAACGATATGAAACATAATAATAAAGAAACAAATAACAAATTTCAAGGAGATAGATTTCTCATATTGGTAAAAAGGCAGGAGTCAGGGTTAAGTTAAGAGTCACCAATAGGGAGTTTCTATGCATCCAGAGTAGACAAGGAGATTTGCAGTAGATGAAGTAGAGCTCCAGGACATAAGATGTTTTGGAAATGGCAGGAGAAAAGTATCAAAGTAATCTGAAAGAAAACCTTCCTGAGAAGTATTTCTCAAAATGTGGTCTGGGACCACATTTACCATTGTCAACATAAGAGCTTAACAAAAGAACAAAAAGAAATAGATTCTTGGACACCCACTTAACACCTATGAACTATTTCTTGTTTTTGTTTCGTTTTTTTAAGATTTTATTTATTTATTTGACAGACAGAGATCACAAGCAGGCAGAGAGGCAGGCAGAGAGAGAGGGGGAAGCAGGCTCCCCGCTGAGCAGAGAGCCTGATGCAGGGCTCCATCCCAAGACCCTGAGATCATGACCTGAGCCAAAGGCAGGGCTTCACCCAGGCGCCCCTGTTTTTTGTTGTTTTTTTTTTTTAACCTTTGCATTCTAAATGATTTTTAGATGGGAAATCAGGATGATGTTTTTCACTTTTTTTTTTTTACAGTAATTGTTGTGTTTTGTTTTGTTTTACTACTTTAATGTAGTCATAAGAGGATCCTTATCTATCTCAAAAAGAAAAATAAAATTGGAGTTGTTCTATTAAAAGTAGAGGGTAAGGGGATTGATCTCCTCAATCTTGTCCTCTTCAAACAGCTGTACCCCCAAAGCCCTCAGAAACTTCCCAGGAGCCCTTTACCTCTTGGATTTTCTTCCTCCTCCTTGAGACTCTTCCAATCTTCTTTACGTTTCAGTAGCAGTCCAAAGAGAGCATAGCTGCAAGGCCTGATTGATCTTGATTTGGTTTTTTGTTGTTGCTGTTGTTTTTTGTTTTTTGTTTTGTTTTGTTTTTAGAGGCAGGCAGAGAGAGAGAGGAAGGGAAGCAGACTCCCTGCTGAGCAGAGAGCCTGATCGGGGCTCGATCCCAGGACTCTGGGATCATGACCTGAGCCGAAGGCAGAGGCTGTAACTCACTGAGCCACCCAGGCACCCTGATCCTGACTTGGTTTTATATCATTATTTGCACCAGCATCATAGATTCTATTCAGAATATTCTTGGGTGGAAGATCAGTATGTGGATGCTATATTGGCAAGGAGATTTGTGTTATGCAAGACACATAGATGTTAGATGTCTCCAAGGATAAACTATATTCTCACCTGGAGTTCCTTCTCTTTCTCCTGTCAAAATTACATCTGCTTTACCAGAGGCTCATTTCCTCTTGGTGAATTCTATACAAAATAAAACTTTATTTTGACATTTTACATTTATTTAAGAAACATTAAAGATATGTACATTATCTTATCTTGTGAGAACAAAGCTTATGGTGAATTATATCCAATGAGAAATTCCTGTCCTAACTGGAATCACTTTTCAATCCTTCTTCAACCAACATGCTCCAGTAATTCATTCTATCTTTTCTGATTCCAAATGTCTGCACCCATTTCCTGGTTTAGATCGTTTTTCAATGGAGCTGATTAGTAAGATATAATATGTCTAATTCTGCAGTCCTTATCCATTAACATTATAACTGAAACTTAAAGCAAACAACAGAAGAAAAGGATTTCACTACTCATAGGAAAAAAATGTTTATAACTGTGTGTAAATGAATTTGTGTGAGTGGTCGTGAATGATATATAGACCAAAGACAGCTACTGGGAATGGACAGTAGATACCAAACTGCCCAGAGTTGACACCATGATATAGAAGGAATTTGTATTTGTAAAAGCTTAGCACAATTTCTAGTACATGACATATGGTCAGCAATCATCACCTGTTATTACTGCCCTTTATTATTACAGCTTGCGCTTTCATTGTGAATTCTACCTTCTAAATTAGCCCATACTTGTCATTGCCTTCAAATCTATAGACTAATGTCCACCACCATCAGAATCACAGAATTATTGTGGCCAGTGGGCTTCTCTCTAATACTGTCTATCTGTTCCCCCCAGGTGAGTTTTACACATATCAAGACTAATTTGAGTTGGTTGCCAAAAGTGTTTATGTCATCATTAATTTATTAGTTTATTTAAAGGTTTTGTAAAATGTGTTTGAAAAATAACTGATTAGAGGGGCACGTGGGTGGCTCAGTGGGTTAAAGCCTCTGCCTTCGGCTCAGGTCATAATCCCAAGGTCCTGGGATCGAGCCCCACATCGGGCTCTCTGCTCAGCGGGGAGCCTGCTTCCTCCTCTCTCTCTGCCTGCCTCTCTGCCTACTTGTAATCTCTGTCTGTCAAATAAATAAATAAAATCATGAACAGACATTTCTGCAAAGAAGACATCCAGATGGCCAACAGACACATGAAAAAGTGCTCCACGTCACTCGGCATCAGGGAAATACAAATCAAAACCACAATGAGATATCACCTCACACCAGTCAGAATGGCTAAAATTAACAAGTCAGGAAATGACAGATGCTGGCGAGGATGTGGAGAAAGGGGAACCCTCCTCCACTGTTGGTGGGAATGCAAGCTGGTCCAACCACTCTGGAAAACAGCATGGAGGTTCCTCAAAATGTTGAAAATAGAACTACCCTATGACCCAGCAATTGCACTACTGGGTATTTACCCTAAAGATACAAACATAGTGATCCGAAGGGGCACGTGTACCCGAATGTTTGTAGCAGCAATGTCTACAATAGCCAGACTATGGGAAGAACCTAGATGTCCATCAACAGATGAATGGATAAAGAAGATGTGGTATATATACACAATGGAATACTATGCAGCCATCAAAAGAAATGAAATCTTGCCATTTGCGACGACGTGGATGGAACTAGAGCGTATCATGCTTAGTGAAATAAGTCAATCGGAGAAAGACAACTATCATATGATCTCCCTGATATGAGGACATGGAGAAGCAACATGGGGGGGTAGGGGGATAGGAGAAGAATCAATGAAACAAGATGGGATTGGGAGGGAGACAAACCATAAATGACTCTTAATCTCACATAACAAACTGGGGGTTGCTGGGGGGAAGTGGGATTGGGAGAGGGGGAGCGGGCTATGGACATTGGGGAGGGGAGGCGAACCATAAGAGACTATGGACTCTGAAAAACAACCTGAGGGTTTTGAAGGGTCAGGGGTGGGAGGTTGGGGGAACAGGTGGTGGGTGATGGGGAGGGCACGTTTTGCATGGAGCACTGGGTGTTGTGCAAAAAGAATGAATACTGTTACGCTGAAAAAATAAATTAAAAAAAAAAAAACAAAAAAAAAAAAAAAAAAAAAAAAGAAAAAAAGAAAAAGAACTGATTAGAATCTTTAGAAGGACTGGATCAACTTTAGAGAACAAAAAATTTTAGAAGCAACAGAACATGTTTTAAATATATATATTCAAAATAGATTTCCAGCTCAATCTATCTTTTGTGAAAAGGAATGAACACTATGATGAGAGAACTCCCATTATATTATTACTATCATGAGGGCACTGAAAACCTGGATGAAGTAACATCACACTAGAACATGGAACTTAGAGGATTAGAAGCAAACGTAAATTTGTGTGCATGGCCACCCTGAGTTTGCAAAACCCCAGTTTAAGAAAAATAAATTTTGATTTTAATTATCCTCAAAGGTATCATTGTTATTTTCCTTAGATACTTTTCTCATAGTTCATTGATCTTAACAGTCACATTGCAAAAAAATTTAAAAAGTAAGCTTTTTTGTTAATAACATAGCAGGCAAGGATTTAAAAATAGTTTCCTTGTTACACTTTTTCTTTTTTAAACCTAGGAAAATGTACTGTATTATGTTGTGTTGTACTGTATTGCATTGTATGATGTTGTATTGTAACCTATCCTACTGGGATTTTCTTACTCAGGATTCTTACCTAAAGTTACAAATAAACATGCTTCAGGACTGATTCTGAGATGGGAATAATCATTTTGAGGATATGGTAAGTGAATTGGAAAGGTGAAAGAACCCCCAGCCAATCTCATGTATAAAATTGCAATGTGTTGTCATCACACTTAAGATTTAAAACCATCTACACTTTAATTAGAGGTGAAAAATTGCAATGGGTATTCATGGACCTTCCCTTGCAGGGAGAGTTTGGTATATTCCCATCCACTCACAAGGTGCTGGGTAATCTATAAAGACTGAGGAGTCTGCTCAGACTAGGCCAACTACCTAAAGCATCTGAGGGCTGACAATACAAATAAACTTCATGATAAACACACAGGGTCTAGCTTAATTTTTCAAATTGTATTTTGCATTTTGATGAGGAAAAAAAAAATCTGAAATGGAGGGCAAAGCAGAGAGAGCAATGGTGGTGTGCATGCTACATTTTTCATCTTAAACAGTATGATTTACTTTAACCATTTCTGAAGTAACAAATCCTGTAACTGAAATTCATGCTTGGAATGCCTTACAGGGTTGCAAAGGCAAACTGATTTTTTAATCTTAAAAAAGCTATTTTGGTTAATTTGCTCTTGGTAGGGCATGGAGGAAAGGTAGGATATCAGGTATGGATAAAATACACTCACTTCTCTATTTGAAGTTCCAGACTTGAATTTCATTGTATGTTCAAGAAACTCACATGTATTTTTCACATGCTTTGAAGTATTCTCTTGGGTGGCATAGTTTTTTCTTTTGCTCATTGTTTATAGCAAGGACTTTTTAGTGTTTAAGAAACAAGTTATATTCTGGGAAACACTACACCAAAATCAGAATCTCATTTCCACCATCTCTACCAATTACTTGTGGTGATGATGATTATCATTGTTAAAATAATAGTTAATAAGCTGTGAATAAAAACCACCTAAACTCCTGCCACTCTAGAATTTATCATGAACATTTTCACAATCCTTTTACAAATCCTCATAAACCTCATAAATGGGATATTACATATACTATTATTATATGTATTAGTTGGCTTTATTATTTTTTTGCTTACCTTCACAGAAATTATCTTCATCTGTTAAATGATCATTATTAACTGTTATATGTTCTCCACATAACTTGTATATGTGCATGCGGATAGATTAACATGTACACATATACAGAATTTTTTCTTTATTATTGTTTATTCTATCAAAATGGAATCTCCTACTTACATCTTTCTTTTCTTAATAATAAAATGTAAAATCTTATCTCAAGTCAACAGGTTGAAATCTAATTCATTTAAGTGACAGAATAATATTCTTTGGAAAGGATTTACCACAATTTATTCAATCTTCTCTTCTTTTATAACCTTCACTTTGTTGGCAAAGTATTGTCCCTAATGGAACTTTTTATTTTTAGGAAATAGATTTCTAGGAATTAATATCTACGTTGAAGAATATTTGTATATTAATTTTAAGAAATGCTACAAGGTTGCATTTCTTGTCCTAGTTTTCTCCATAGCACTTATTACAATCCTATATCTTCTGTCCTTATTGATTTTTTTTTCCTCCCACTGAAAGAAACAATTCTATGAGAAATAAGGTTGTGTCCTCTGTATTACCAGTGCCTGGTACTTCTGAAGTATACAATTAGCACTTGTTGAATGAATAAATAGTTATTTTAGAACTGCAAAAACCATGATGATTAAATACCATTTTTAATGGAGGGCCTCTCCCTTTTATTTCTGATTTAATGATTTTCCATTTAAAATAACATTTAAGTCATATGATTAAAAACTCCATAAAAACCAGCATACTACACCAGTGAGAATGGCTCAAATTAACAAGTCAGGAAACAACAGATGTTGGCAAGGATGTGGAGAAAGGGGAAAATGAATTCCCTCCTACAGTGTTCACGGGAACGTGGGCTGGTGTGACCACGTTGGAAAACAATATGGAGGTTCCTCAAAAAGTTGAAAATAAAGCTCCCCTATGACCCAGCAATTGCACTACTGGGTTTTTACCCTAAAGATACAAATGTAGTGATCTGAAGGAGCACATGCACCCCAATGTTTATAGCAGCAATGTCCACAGTAGCCAAACTATGGAAAGAACCTTGATGTCTATCAACAGATGAATGGATAAAGAAGATGTGGCATATCTATACAACAGAATACTATACAGCCATCAAAAAACGAAATCTTGCCATTTGCAACAATGTGAATGGAACTAGAGAGTATTATAAGTGAAAGAAGTCAATCAGAGAAAGACAGTTATCATATGATCTCACTGATATGAGGAATTTGAGAAACAAGACAGAGGATCATAGGGGAAGGGAGGGAAACATGAAATAAGATGAAACCGATGGATGGAGATGGAGACAAACCATAACAGACTCTTAATCTCGGGAAACAAACTGAGGGTTGCTGGAGTGGAGGAGTGTGGGAGGGATGGGGTGGCTGCGTGATAGACATTGGGGATGTTATGTGGCATGGTGAGTGCTGTGAATTGTGTAAGACTGACGAATCACAGACCTGTACCCCTGAAGCAAATAATACATTATATGTTAATTTTTTTTTAAAGCATACTTTTCTTATGTTCTTCTTTGCTTAGAGTTTTTTGTTGTCAATATAGTGAGCAATGATGGATATCATGGAAGAACTTTTCAGCATTAACTAATTACTTGCATTTTTTTCTCTTTGCGTTTTTAATATATTGCCTATGTCCTAATACTGAATCATCTTTGTGCTCCTGGAAGAAATATCATTGAAACATAGTATTTTTCTATACTATAGGATTATATTTCTTAATAACTTATGAAGAATAATAAGTTATTCTGATTATCTTATTTATGTTATAAATCCTATTATATAAGAATTAATAATTTTATATATAAGTTATAAATTCTTATTTTTATTGTAACTATTCTTATTATAACTTGATTTAAAGTTAATTAAGATTATAATTAAGATTATTCTATAGGCTTTTGTTTGTTTGATTTGGGGTTTCATTTTTGTTATATTTTTAGATTAGAAATATACTGCCTTAATAAAATGACTTGACAAGCTATCCATCTTTTTATAACACCTAGAGTATTTTAGGTATTGTTGGAATTATGTATTCATTAACACCTCATAGAAATCACAGTGAAACCACCTGGCCTTTGGCTGTATTAATGGTAGATCTTAAATCAGAATTCCAGTCTCAGCTGAGGTAACTGTTCTACTTAAGTTACCTATTTCTCTGAAATTAATTTTGCTTTTTTTGTTGTTGTTTTTCTAGAAAATGGTTGACATTTCAAAAGTTTTCAAAGTTATTGCCTTGGAATTGTATGTATCTCATTTCATAACTTTGGTTTTATATCCTTTCACATTCCAAATTACATTATGTTTGACAATTTTGTTTTTCTCTTTTTTCACAAAGAAGGCTAAGGAGTGGTTATCTATTGAATTGTTCTTTTCAAAGACGTGTATTTAAATTTATATACATTACAGACCTATGTGTATATGTGCATAAATTTATGATTCTAAATAAAACTTTTAATATCTAAAAATCAGTTCCTGAAGCCTAACCTGTGTTTTGAACACTGGATTTCTGTATGTCCATATGTATAGAGCCTATAGAAAAAAACAAGAAGTATGGGCCATTAGAAGTTCAAAGGTAATATTATAGGAGAGTTTATTTAGTGTGGACAGAGCTGATGTTCATTTTTTTTTTTTTAAGATTTTATTTATTTATTTGACAGAGAGAGAGAAAGGGAGAGAACAAGTAATGGGAAGCAGCAGTCAGAGGGAGAAGCAGACTCCCCGCAGAGCAGGGAGACAGATATGGGGCTCCATCTCAGGACCCTGGGATCATGACCTGAGCTGAAGACAGATTCTTAACCAACTGAGCCACCCAGGTGCCCTACTGATGTTCATTCTTGTTTACATTACTTTAAAATCGCTTGGCCAGCATTTACATTAAGACAAGGGAAACATTTATTCTTCTCCTATCCCCCTACCCCCCCACGTTGCTTCTCCATGTCCTCATATCAGGGAGATCATATGATAGTTGTCTTTCTCCGATTGACTTATTTCACTAAGCATGATACGCTCTAGTTCCATCCACGTCGTCGCAAATGGCAAGATTTCATTTCTTTTGATGGCTGCATAGTATTCCATTGTGTATATATACCACATCTTCTTTATCCATTCATCTGTTGATGGACATCTAGGTTCTTTCCATAGTCTGGCTATTGTAGACATTGCTGCTATAAACATTCGGGTACACGTGCCCCTTCGGATCACTATGTTTGTATCTTTAGGGTAAATACCCAGTAGTGCAATTGCTGGGTCATAGGGTAGTTCTATTTTCAACATTTTGAGGAACCTCCATGCTGTTTTCCAGAGTGGTTGCACCAGCTTGCATTCCCACCAACAGTGGAGGAGGGTTCCCCTTTCTCCGCATCCTCGCCAGCATCTGTCATTTCCTGACTTGTTAATTTTAGCCATTCTGACTGGTGTGAGGTGATATCTCATTGTGGTTTTGATTTGTATTTCCCTGATGCCGAGTGACGTGGAGCACTTTTTCATGTGTCTGTTGGCCATCTGGATGTCTTCTTTGCAGAAATGTCTGTTCATGTCCTCTGCCCATTTCTTGATTGGATTGTTTGTTCTTTGGGTGTTGAGTTTGCTAAGTTCCTTATAGATTTTGGATACTAGCCCTTTATCTGATATGTCGTTTGCAAATATCTTCTCCCATTCTGTCAGCTGTCTTTTGGTTTTGTTAACTGTTTCCTTTGCTGTGCAAAAGCTTTTGATCTTGATGAAATCCCAATAGTTCATTTTCGCCCTTGCTTCCCTTGCCTTTGCCGTTGTTCCTAGGAAGATGTTGCTGCGGCTGAGGTCGAAGAGGTTGCTGCCTGCGTTCTCCTCAAGGATTTTGATGGATTCCTTTCTCACATTGAGGTCCTTCATCCATTTGGAGTCTATTTTCGTGTGTGGTGTAAGGAAGTGGTCCAATTTCATTTTTCTGCATGTGGCTGTCCAATTTTCCCAGCACCATTTATTGAAGAGGCTGTCTTTTTTCCATTGGACATTCTTTCCTGCTTTGTCGAAGATTAGTTGACCATAGAGTTGGGAGGGAGACAAACCATAAATGACTCTTAATCTCACAAAACAAACTGGGGGTTGCTGGGGGGAGGTGGGATTGGGAGAGGGGGAGCGGGCTATGGACATTGGGGAGGGGAGGCGAACCATAAGAGACTATGGACTCTGAAAAACAACCTGAGGGTTTTGAAGGGTCAGGGGTGGGAGGTTGGGCGAACAGGTGGTGGGTGATGGGGAGGGCACGTTTTGCATGGAGCACTGGGTGTTGTGCAAAAAGAATGAATACTGTTACGCTGAAAAAAAAAAAACAAAACTGATGAGGGGGCAAAAAAAAAAAAAAAAAGACAAGGGAAACATTTCCTATATAGTATTATCCTTTATATATCCCAGACAAATTAATTTATTTTACAAACTCAACTTTATGATTCTTTACTGCCAAGAATGCTAAAAAAAGATGGGGCAGAAGTGACATACATTCACCTAAAGCTGGGTAAAAACACTATAGGTGTTTTCACTGCACATAATCTCAAGGAAAATATCATGCTTCTACATACCCAAATAATTGCAGAAGTAACACCACACATCTCCAAAAATTTATCCTCTCATTGGAAATGTGAACCTTGATGTAATGGCTCCCAAGGTCATTGTGTCAACAACTTTAAGTGACAGGATTTACTAAACTTAATACAGTGAATTACTTCCTATCTAGTTTTAATTTTGTCAAGAGATGAGTCTGTATGCCAAACAATGTATAGGGTTTATTCTAGAGTGGAAAAACCAGCATTTAATTGACAGATAAAAGGTTATAGAAAAGGTAATTTCATTTTCCATCAGTAGAAGTAAGGTTTTATTGTTGAGAATTAAATTAACAGCACATGAAATTGGCTTTCCCTAAGTTCATATTTTTTGAGGAAAAAAAAAAAAAAAGAAGAGGGGAGCACCCCCTAACCAAAGTAGAGCTATAAAGCTCCCACCAATGAACACAGTTATTGGATTTGTTTTATTTATTAAAAGGGGAAAACAATAAAAGTCCCATAGTTCTATGTGTTTGTAGGGTTTTTTTTTCCCCCTCAGTATTGGGTTATTTTCTACTTCTGTAATACTAGGAGGTTCTGCTTGTGAATGCAGCCTGACCTCTTTGCACTACTCATCACTTCAACTGTTTTTTGTAAGTTTGCCCTTCTTTAGTTGAAATATGTTGCTTAGTCTATGCTACAGTTTTCTAAACAGGTGATTTGTTTATACCCCCTCTCTAAGGGGACTCTTTAGTCCTGCAAAGATACATGATAATATTAATGTCTGAGTATTTCCACATAATGATAGCCACCATAATCCATGAGGAGCACCAAACTTAAAAAAATGTGAAAATATATTTTGAAAAGCACTGTTTTTTGGTATATTCTACAAAAGTTTGTATGTGTGTACACACACACACACTATATATATACATTATATATGTACTATATACTATATATGCATCTGAATATGTATATTCTGAATATATATTTATAAATATTAAAGTTTATGTATGTATGCATGTATGTAATTGGTTTATGTGATTATGGTGCCTAAGAATTCTCAGTATCTATAGTCAGCAAACTGAAAACCCTGGAAACTCAATGGTATGGCCCAGTCCTAATGCAGGTGAAGACTGATGTCCCAGCAACATCATTCAGGCAGAAGTTCCCTCCCTACTCAATCTTTTTGTTGTTTTAGGGACCCGAATTAATTGGAATGAGGGCCACCCATATGAGGGAGGGCAATCTGCTTTACTTCATCTACCAGATGAAAAGTTAATCTGATCCAAAAACACCTTCACAGACACAAACAAAATAATGTTTGACCAAATATCTGGTCACCCTATTGCCCAATCAAGGTAACACATAAAATTAACTATCACAAGCTCCATACCTAGCCACATCATAATCAAAGTGTTAAAAGACAAAATGTCAAAAGCCAAATATAAAGAATTTTGAAAGCAGCAAGAGAAAAGTGAAAGAAATTCTCCAGAAAATTACCAACTATTTACTCATCAAAAACCATGGAGATCAGAATGCAATGGGAGGACAAAAAGTGCTTAAAGACTTATTCAAAGTGCTGAAAAACAAATTGTATGTCATATAAAATAAAAACAATGTATGGCTGCAAATATACATTGTCTCCTAAAAAAACTCCATCCTTCACCTTTCTGATGGCATTAGGCATCATAGTTTACTTAAGCAAAAGCTAAGTAAACTCCAAGCTACTTATAAGGGAAATGGGAGATTTCCATTAAAAGTACATATTACTCATCTTTACACATCATAAAGCCAACAACATATTCATTTTATTGCAATATGTCCATTTGGTTTTACCATACTAGATCTTTATAGAGCAAATAATTTAGATTCAGAATTGCACTGTCTTTATTTGCTTAAGCTAGATCATGAAAGGCAAGTAAACTCTTCTTTAGCTTTAGTCTATAATCTTATTTTGGTTAAATAGTACTAAATCTGAGTCTTAGACTTTTTTAAAAATTCATGAAGAGTTATTTTATACTGTGTTAATTGAATTTTTTTCAATTATGATTTCTTTTCCTCTTTGATTTAGCATAGTGATTCTTACATTCACATCAGTTACAAAGTTATCCATACCCACCCCAGCCCTTAGCCCAGTTTTCATCTTCAAAGTTATATCAGAAGGAAAACAGATATTCTTCAAGATGCAACCTCAAATTTACACAGATCACCAAAGCATCTTAATTGTCTTGTATTTTACCCCATTAACTCATCAAACTCACTTTTAATCTATTCACATTTTCTGAATAGGAATTTAGCATTGTGCTTCTTTTTGCTAAGAGAAATATTACTTAATGTGTAAAAACTCTCATCTTTCAGAGTCAGTGTCTGTTCTTAGATTTGTTATTCCATGGTGAATTGATCCTTCTAGTCTACACATTTTCCCTATAGGCATTATATCTACATTAATTCCCTTCCAATAACTAGGTTCAGGTACTAACATAAAATAAGAGCTGTGAGTCTATCTTTATGGAAGCTGTAGTCTAATTAGGGAGAAAACAACCAGTAAACTCAGACAAGTCAGTGTTGATAAGCACTAAGAAGGAAAACAACAGAATTCTGTTGAGGCATAGTAATAAGGAACCCACTTCCTACTAAGTAAAAGGGAAAGTCATCTAGAGATAAAAAATGAGCTGAGATTTTAAGGATAAGAGATCTAATTAGGCAAGCAGTGAAGGATGCTAGGATTGGCTAGCTTGACGTAGGACTCAATGTTTACTAGTATAAGCTTCAACCATCTCTATGTTATTTTAAAGTCCAGACTACATGCTGATTTGCTTTAGAACTTAAAGATCAGGATCTCACTATTGGACGTATCATTGGCAGGAAACATAGGTTTCCTGTTGCCAGTGAGGAAGTGAGAAGGAACATCTGTAACATTCTCTTTAAGAAAATGAGTCTTCAGAAACACAAATTAAAACCACAATGAGATACCACTTCACACCAGTGAGAATGGCTCAAATTAACAAGTCAGGAAACGACAGATGTTGGCGAGGATGTGGAGAAAGGGGAACCCTCTTACAGTGTTCATGGGAATGTGGGCTGGTGCAACCACTTTGGAAAACAGTATGGAGTTTCCTCAAAAAGTTGAAAATAAAGCTCCCCTATGACCCAGCAATTGCACTACTGGGTTTTTACCCTAAAGATACAAATGTAGTGATCTGAAGGGGCACATGCACCCCAATGTTTATAGCAGCAATGTCCACAGTAGCCAAACTATGGAAAGAACCTTGATGTCTATCAACAGATGAATGGATAAAGAAGATGTGGCATATCTATACAACAGAATACTATACAGCCATCAAAATGAAATCTTGCCATTTGCAACAATGTGGATGGAACTAGAGGGTATTATGCTAAGTGAAAGAAGTCAATCAGAGAAAGACAGTTATCATATGAACTCACTGATATGAGGAATTTGAGAAACAAGAGAAACAAGAGGCTCATAGGGGAAGGGAGGGAAAAATGAAACAAGATGAAAGCAGAGATGGAGACAAACCATAAGAGACTCTTTATCTCAGGAAACAAACTGAGGGTTGCTGGAGTGGAGGGGTGTGGGAGGGATGGGTGGCTGGGTGATGGACACTAGGGAGGGTATGTGGCATGGTGAGTGCTGTGAATTGGGTAAGACTGATGAATCACAGACCTGTATCCTTGTAACAAATAATACATTATATGTTAATAAAATACCCTTACCTTTTGTTAAAAAGGAAAGAAAGAAAAGAAAAGGAGTCTTCAAGTGAAATACAGATATCCCAAAACTCTAGAAAGATTTCAAATGTATTCTGTCAATGTTTCCAAAGAAGAGATCTGAAATTTTTTAGGAAGTCATTATTAACCAATTATTTACCTGTGTTTTTTTGTTTTTTTTCCAGATAGCTGCCATTTTTAGAAAACAACATTTTTTCTCCCTAACTATAAGTTGATGGGGTATTTTCTTTGTGCCAAGATGCAATAAGTTGTATAATTTTTTTTGAAAGGTTAACAGAAGTGATTTAAGGCCCAAAGTTTTCAGTTCTCCCATGAGATTAAATTGAGGTAATTTTTATTTCACTTTCGTATCCAAAGGTATGAGATTTAGATACTTGTATGCTGAAGGAACTAGGTACAAGTTCCAAATTTACAGTTCCTCCTAAAGCCACACAAATTTGAAAAATATTACTATAAAATTACTTTTTTAATACATATTTGCTTATCTTTGGAACAGTAAAAATGGGATAAAAAGGGAGTTACAAGTTCCAAAGCTAAAATATCTGAAAAGCTACATTAAAATGAGATACCATTTATACCCTAACAGTCAAATTTTTTTTTAATAATGATAGAACAATAAGTCCAAAGAAAAAGACAACTTTCATACATTGGTAGTAAGAAGCTAAATTGGCACATCTTTTCAGGGGAGAAACTTGGCAATAATTAAATTGAAAACGGCTATGCTCTTTGACCCATAATCATATTTTTAAGAACTTATTCTTAGGACATTGTAGGTATTGATGAAAAATTGTGGGCAAAGATATTTATAAATATGTTTTATCATCTCATAAACTTGGTAAGGAATTATACCTAAATTAGAAACTGCTTGAATGCTTATGGTATATTCACAAAATATTATGCAACTCTTACAATAATATCATAAAAGATGTTTATTTTTTTGAAAATATTTATAAAATCTGTTAGGAGAAACTGGTTCATAAATCATGGTAAGATGGATTTGGGGGTTCTAATTAAAGGTAAGACATAGGAGGATCCCAAACTTACCTCCTCCAATAACAAACTGAATCTACAGCTGTCTATGGAAGAATTACCTCTGAAAGAAACCCTGAGGCTAGTAACTCCTACACAGTGGGCAAATAAGAAAAACACAAACAAAAAAAAAACCAAAACAAAAACACATCAAAATGAGTAAGAAAATCTGAGACACAATCCAACCATAGACCCCAACCCCAGCAGGGTGATCCACAAGTAGGAGGAAAAACAAATCCCAGCCTCTCCCTGAGGGGCAATGGTTTTAAGCCTTACATCTCACACTCCATCATTTAAGACCCACATCTAAGAGATGGGACCCCAAAACATTCAGTTTTGAAAGCCAAACAACTTGCATCCAGGAGATCCACCAGGCATTACTGAATTTAGAAACAATTCTTAAAGTGCTCATGTGGACTCACTGTGGCTACCCCCCAGGGCACAACACAGAGTAAGCTGAAACTTACCTAGTCTTTCTGTGAAAAAGCTTTAGCCTGAGGGGCAAGGATCTCATTTAACACACATCTGGGGCCAAATGAAATATTCCTCAGAGATTGCAGAGATCAGTCTAAGCCATTTTTGCACTCTCCCTCTATCTTACTCTGAGTTCCCAGTATCTCCCAAAATGAAACTTGTGCACACATCTGGGGCCCTAGTTTTTGCAACTGTCTCTCAGGGGACACCCTTAATCTCCTCGTTATGATAGCCAACAAGCCTGTTTATGAGTCCACAGGACTGTAAAAATGGGGTTAAAAATGGTTCTTAATTAGCTACTCCCCATTATACTGGGGCACCATGCAAAGGCAGCAGACAGAAACACTTAGTCTCTCAAAAAAGAAGGTTATCAGCTTATTTTCATAGTTGTGATCTGAGGGAAGATTTCTAACTGAAAACACATTTAGGAGCTGATTCCAATGTTCTCCAGAGACTGGGGAGGCTGGTGGGAGCCATCTTTATGCTCTCTGTCTTCCCCATCTAGTGTCTCTGAGAAGGGAACTTGTACATTTGCCCTAATTTTTATGGCTATCACCTAGAGGACATCCCTTAGCCTGACTCTGATGGCCAGTGGATTTGTATTCACAAGTTCAGCAGGATAATCCAAAGAAACAGTTCTTAATTGTCAATCACCCCAGGGCGAGTGCAGTGTGAGTAGACAAAAATGCCTGTCTCCCAGTCTTCTCCTGGAAGAGGTGTATTGCATACTTCATTATTTTTTTTTTATATCTATATACCATAAAATTTGATGCCTGACATTCTGCCTTGCAATCAGCCTGAATCTGGGTGCTGAAGAAGATAATCTTCATTAGAGTGCTGACAAGTCTTGGCACATCCTTTACTGCTGGGGGCTAGTAAGAACAAAGTAGGTTTCTTGGAAAATCACACAGGTTTGAGAGACAACCAAGAACTAAGGTAGGGTTAAACAGTGAGTTTCATTTCTTACATATAAGGCCTCTTCTTCAAGACTGGGAGACGTGGCTGTTTTATCCAATGAATAGAAACCAACAAGAGTGTCAAGGAAAATAAAGTAGTATAGGAATAATATTCCAAATGAAAGAACAAGATAAAGTCTGAGAAGAAAAAGGTCTTAATGAAATGGAGATAAGTGATTTACCTGATAAGTGTTCAAAATAATGATCAAAAAGATGCTTACCGAGCTCAGAAGAACAGTACATGAACAAAGTTAGAATTTCAAGAGACAGAAAATGCCAGAAAGTACCAAATAGAAATCATAGAAGTGAATAATACAATAACAGAACTGAAAACCTAACAGAAGGGTTTAACAATAGACTAGATAAGGCAGAATATAAAATCAACAAGTAGAACACAGAAAAGTGAGATTTATCCAGTCAGAGAAGAAAATAAATAAATAAATAAATAAAAACAAGATACCTTAAGGTACTTGTAGGACATCAAGTGGGCCAATATTCTCATGATTGGGATTCCATAAGGTACACAGAAAGAGAAAGGGGCACCAAATTTATCTGAAGAAATAACAGCTGAAAAATCCCCAAATCTGGGGAAAGAAACAGCTGTTCAGTTTCAGAAAATACAGAGTTCCACAAAAGACGAACCCAAAGAGATTCCCACCAAGATACATTAAAATTAAATTGTAAAAATTTTAAGATGAAAAAAATCTTGAAAGTACAAGAGCAAAACAACTTACTACATACAAGGGAAGCCCCATAAGGCTATCAGCATATTTTTCAGCAGAAATTTTGTAGGCCAGAAGAAAGTGACACAATATATTCGAGGTGCTGAAAAGAAAAAAAAAAAAAAAAAAAGTCAACAAAGAATACTCCACCTGGCAAAGTTGTCATTCAGTGTTGGAGAGATAAAGAATTCTCCAGACAAGCAAGATCTTAGGAGTTCATCACCATTCAACCAACCAAAACAAAACAAAACAAAACAAAAAAAGTTAAAGAGATTTCTTTAGGCTGAAACAAAAGGGCACTAATTAGTAATAAAACATATGAAATTATTTATATCTCTGGTAAAGATGAATATATAATAAAATTCAGAATTACCTAATGTTGTAAAGGTGGTGATTAATTACAAATCTACTATGGTAATTAAAAGACAAAAGTAGTAAAAATAGCTATAAATAAAATAGTTTGTTAATGGATATATGAGACAAAAAAATGAATTATGAACTAAGAACATAAAACATGGAAGGGAGCATAATAATGTAGATATTTAGAATGCATTCAAAATTAATTTATCAATTTAATAGAGACTCTTATAAATACTTTTATGTGAGCTCATGGTACCCACAAAGCAAAAACCTATAGTAGATACACAAAAGACAAAGAGAAAGGAATCTAAGCATGCCACTATAGAAAATCATCTGATTAGGAAAAAAAAAAAAAGCCAATAAAAGAAGAAAGGAACAAAGGATGGCAAAATATCCAGAAAACAATGAACAGAATATCAGTAAGTCCACACCTAGCAATAGTTAATGTGAACAGACTAAATTATCCAATCAAAAGATATAAAGTGACCCAATTGGGAAAGAAAGAAAGGAAGAAAGAAAGAAATAGAGAGAAAGAGAAAGAAAGAAAGAAAGAAAGAAAGAAAGAAAGACAGACTGATTGATACGGTGCCTCAAAGAGAATCACTTCAGATGTAAATACACACACACTGAAAGTAAAGGGATGAAAATAGATATTCTATACAAATGGAAACCAAAAGAAAGCCACTAAAATCAGACTTATACCTCCAAAAAAAAGGCTTTAAAACAAAGACTGTAATAAGAGACAAGGAAGAACATCACATAATGATAAAGAGGTCAAACCAACAAGAGGATATAATATTTGCAAATATTTATGCACCAACTGAGAAGCACCTAAATATATAAGCCAATATTACAGACCTAAAGGGAGGAATAGAAAGCAATACAATAATACTAGGGAATTTTAGTACCCAATTTCATCAACAGATAAGTCATTCAGGCAGAAAATCTGTAAAGAAATACTAGCCTTAAATAACATGTTAGACCAGAAAAACTTCACAGACCATTACAGAACATTCCATCCAAAAGCAACAGAATAGACATTCTTCTAAAAATCACATGAACAATATCCAGGATATGTCATATGTTAAGCCATAAAACAAGTCTTAATAAATACAAGAAGACTGAGATTATATCAAGCTTTTTCTCAACAAGAGTGGTATGGAATTAGAAATCAATCACAAAAAGAAAAGTGGAAAGCTCACAAATATGTAGAGATTAAATATCATACTATGAACAACTAATGGGTTAAAAAAGACATTAAAAGTTACATTAAAAAAAAACATTGAAACAAATGAAAATAGAAATATAACATACCCAAATATACAGGATTCAGCAAAACCAGTTTTAAGAGGGAAGTTCATAGTTATAAATGCCTACATCAAGAAACAAAAGGATCTCAAGTAGCTTAACTTTATACACAAGAAACTACAAGAGAAGAGCAAATGAAGTCTGAAGTTAGTGAAAGGGATAAAATAAATACCAGGATGGGGGAAAAAAATGAAATAGAGCCTAAATAGACAATAGAATAGGTGAAACTAGGAGCTGGTTTTTGAAAAGGTAAACAAAGTAAGTGTTTGGCTAGACTCACCAAGAAAAGAGAGAGAGAGAGAGAGAGAAGACTCAAAATCAGAAATAAAAGAAGAAATTTATAATTGATGCCACAGAAATACAAAGGATAATGGACTATTATGTACAATTATATGCCAGCATTAAATTACCTAGAAGAAATGGATATGAACATAGATGCAAAAATCCTTAACAAAATATTACCAAAGCAAATTTGACAATACATTAAAAGAACCCTGTACCATGATTGAGTGGGATTTATTCCAGAGATGCAAGTATGGTTCAATATGTGTAAATCAACCAATGATATACCACAATTATAGAACAAAAGGTAAAAATAAATTATCTCAATAGATACAGAAAAAATACTTGTCAAAGTCTAACATCCATTTGAAATAAAAACTCTTTATATAAAGTAAGTATAGAGGGAAAGTACCTCAACATAATGAAGGCCACATATGATAAGCTCAGAGTTAACATACTCAGTGGTGAAAAGTTGGAAGCTTACTATCCAAAGAAATAATCAGATTCAATGTAACCCCTGTCAAAATTCCAATGACATTTTCCCAGAAATAGAACAAATAATTCCAAAGTTTGTTTGGAACCATAAAAGACCCAGAATAACCAAAGAAATCTTGAGAAAGATGCTGGAGGCATCATGTTTTTTTTATTTCAAACCATATTATAAAGCTGTAGTATTCAAAATGGATAGTACTGACATAAAAGCAGACACATAGATCAATGGAACACAATAGAGAGCCCAGAAATAAATCCATGCATATAAAGTCAAATAATTTATGACAGAAAAAGCCAAGAATATGCAATGGGGAAAGGATGAGCTCTTCAATAAATGACATTGGGGAAACTGGACAGCCACATGCAAGAACTGAAACCAGACTACTATCTTGAACCATATTCAAAAATGAAAATGGAAAAAACAAACAAACAAAAAACAAAACAAAACAAAACAAAAAAAACAAAAATGAAAATGGATTAAACCCCTAAGTGTAAGACCTCATAGGCAGTAAGCTTCTTGACATCCGTCTTGGCAATGGTTTTTATTTTATTTATTTTTTTTTGAGATTTGAGACCAAAAGCAAAAGCAACAAAAGAAAAAATAAACAAGCGGGAGTACATCAAACTAAAAAGCTTCTAAATAGCAAACGGAATGATTAACAAAATGAAAAGGCGACCTACTGAATGGGAGAAAGTATTTGTGAATCGTGTATCTGATGAAGGGTTAATATCCAAAATGTATAAAGAACTCAGAAGAACTCATACAACTCAGTAGGCCCCCAAAAATATCCAATTAAAAAATGGGCAGAGGTGGGGCGCCTGGGTGGCTCAGTGGATTAAGCCGCTGCCTTCAGCTCAGGTCATGATCTCAGGGTCCTAGGATCGAGCCCCGCGTCGGGCTCTCTGCTCAGCGGGAACCTGCTTCCTCCTCTCTCTCTGCCTGCCTCTCTGCCTACTTGTGATCTCTCTCTCTGTCAAATAAATAAATAAAATCTTTAAAAAAAAAATGGGCAGAGGATCTGAATACACATTTTTCCAAAGAAGATATACATATGGACAACAGGTAGGTGAAAATATACTCAACAGCACTATTATCAAGGAAATGCAAATGAAAACCACAATAAGATATTATCTCATAACTGTTAAAATTAACTATTGTCAAAAAGATAAGAAATAAGTTGGTGAGGATGTGGAGAAAAGAGAATCCTTACATACTGTTGGTGGGAATATAAATTGGGGCAGTCATAATGGGAAAGCGTGTGGAGATTCCTCAAAAAATTAAAAATAGAACCACCATATGATCCAGCATTTCTACTTCTGAGCATTTATTCAAAAGGAAACAAAATCACTCTCACAAATTTTTCTGCACCCCATGTTTATTGCAACATTATTTACAATAGCCAAGACATAGGAACAACTAAAGCGTGTACTTATGGATGAATGGATAAAGAAATATATATTCTATCATCTATCTACATACATATAGATAGATATAGATATAGATAGATATCTATCTATATACATATATAAATAGATGACAGAATATATAAATATATATGATGGAATATTATATAACATATATAATTATATAACTATAAAAGAAGGAATGTAATGTAAGCATGGAGACTATCATTATTACTACTGTATTGTATATTGAAAATTGTTAAGAGAATAGATTTTTAAAGTTCTGATTAAAAAAAGAATTTTTAACTATGTGTAGTGATGTTAATTATACTTATTGTAGGGATCATTCCACAATATATTACGCATATATTGAATCATTATATTGTACATCTGAAACTAATATAATGCTATATGCCAATTATTTCTCAGTACAGTTAATTTTTTTACAAATGAGTTTAATAGATAAAAATTGTAGGAAAACTCCTTGAATGTAACATCCACAAGAGTGTGTGTGTGTTTATAACTACATGTAAGATTAAGAAGTGATTTATTTTTTTGTTTTGATCATCTACATTTTCTATGATAAAATATATTCCTTTTTATCAGAAAAAATATATTATTTTTTAGTTAAGTTTCTAATGTAATTTCCATTAACAAGTAAAATGGCACCACCAAATATAAGGTCATGATGCTTTCAAATTTTGCTTGCAAAGTTTTGACTGAAGGTTTTAAGTGCGAGAGATGCCAACTTCTAGAGTGACGTTAAGAATATTTTTCCAAAAAAAAAAAAAAAGATTTTTCCTGTATATCCAACTCCTGAGTCATGTTTATAGCTTAAATATTTATTTGTAACGTTTAATGACTAGATATATGAAGAAAGCCTTATTCAGGATAGATAGTGTTTATTAAAGTCTTACAAAATACATACAGGATGCAGATTTCATATGGAAACAGATTTGGAAATAAAAATTATTGTGCATTGTTTTCTTTTATCTCTGTGATGTTTCCTCAGGTGGTATCTATGTTGGTTTTATTATTATTAGACTGTAATGTCTGTACAAATGTTTATACCTTTAATGCTAGTTTCACTGGTGACTTTTCTCAGTATTATCCCATTCAAAGTGAATTCAGAGATTATTCAGGTGAATTGCATTTCCCAGATGGAAGTGTACACTTGAAGGTTGATTGCTATTACTTTTTTCTAAAAAAGGTAAAATAACAATATAAAAGTTCCATGATTTGAAGACATATTCAGAGACATTTGCATATGATCCAGTGATTTTCTCCCAGCGGCTCTGTGGAATGCTGCAGATGGTCCCTGCTCTTTACCGGAATGTTTAGACTAGAGGGTGGACAAACTTTCTTTTAAATATCTTTTCACAGAAGGAGAAAATCTTCCAGATGAGAAACTGCAGGTAATATAATGTTTATTTTCTCTTAATCCAAAATTTCTCTGGTACATTAATACAGCATTTTCTTATTACTTTTACCATTGTTTGAGGGCTATTAAATAAATAAGATTTATACAACAATTTCTAAAGCTAACAATGGAAACCAACAAATTCAGGTGCTTCAAATCCTGCATGCGTATAATATCCTTTAAGATTTACAGCCACTTCTGAAGGGGGTTGAGGAAATAGTGTTTCATTTACTTCTGAGGAAACTTCAGCTTACCCAAAATGAGTCACGGTGAGAAAGTGGGAAGATGAAACTGCAAATGCATAGATGATTTTTCCTCCATTATTTTACATCTGTCGGCCTTTCTATATGAAAAATCAAATTCCCCTCTAAAAATAGAAATTATCTTCTTCATTAGTGTTCAGAAATCCCTGAGGGATTATTTTTCTTTAGTTGCAGAAAGTTGGAGGGAACATCCTTGATAGCAGAGAGAGAGATAGGGAGGGACTAGCACATTGAAATTCTTTGCTGGCATTTTTCAATCTATTTACAGTTTCTTTTCCCCTTGAACTCTCTGGCAAATTGTTGATTTTATTGTCATTGATATTTGTTTCATTTTCCCCTCTGATTCTTGTAAACTGCACATGAAATAAGAAGCAAGCAAACAAATAGCTTTGGTGGCTGGTCTGTTCTTTAGTCAAAATGATTCATACCAGAAAATTTTGGATGAGTCCATGGGTTTTAATCAGTGCTGAACTGACATTCATGTTTAATTCTAACTTCCTCATTTTCTCATTTGTGTTTTGTTCACATTTGGGCTCAATAAGGTAGGAACATTTTTCAGTAGTGTGGATTTTTCTTCCTGATGGGATTTCAGACATAGAAGACGATTACTAGGTTGAAGCAGATGGAGGCTGAAGCTGAATTATAAGGGAACGGATAACACTTTTGAGGGTCACTTATTTTGTAACTAGAGAAAAGAGAACATACCTCATGCTGGTATAAATTATTTTAATTGTTTATATTTTTTAGTGAAGGTACATATTTTTTAATGATGTAATCGATTAAATACAGTGTCATATCATTAGACTATTAATTTTTTCATGATTGGATGTGCTATTAAAAATCATGGGTCAAATCGCTAAATTCCATCTTGATAACTTTTCATGAAGTTTTCTTGCTAGAGCCTATGAATCTTGGATAAGCAATTAAAACACAGTTAACATAAGCAAGGAATAGCTGGGGAAGTATTAAACTATGGCATTCAATTTTAGATCTGAAATGAACTTTGAAAAATGACATGGCTCAACATGATATCTTTTCATAAGAGGAGAAGCTCAGGAAGCTCAAGTGACTTATTGAGGTCAGAGAAATCATTTATGGAATGGGTGGGAATAAAGCCCTCCTCATTGTATTTCATACATAGAGCTTCCTGCCACTTCTTTGAAATGACTAGCATTCTCATCTAATTTCATGAATGTGTAAACTTCTGGGCATGACATTTTATCTCATTACTTTGACCCAAAAAGGAGCTTAAATAATTTTGCTGTTTCATTCTTATATTCACTAGTTGTATGACTTTGAACATCTAACTTAACAATCCTACACTTCTGTTTCCTCATTATTGGTATCCATGATTATTAGTATCTGCCTCATAGGATTTTGGTGAAAATTAATGAGAGAGTTCCCCAAAACAGCTTGGTATATCAACTGGCATTGAATTTCGTGTTGTTTATTGTTTTTGTATATAATAATGATTATTTTCAGACTGCTAGAAGAACATAATGATGAGGAACTGTCCATAAGAAAAAATATATATAAAGGAGGGTAAGTCTGTCCACACTTTGAAAAAGTCCATAACTTTGAATTTACATGATTAAAACAATCTGCACAGACAAATGCCCAAAACATAAAGAATAGACAAAAAGTAGAAACAACCCAAATGTCTATCAGTTGATATATGGACAAGCATTATATACATACAGTGACATGTTATTGAACCTTAGATACATTAAACAACATGAATAAGTCTTCAAGATCTTATGCTAAGTGAAATAAGTCAATCACAAAAGAACAAATTCTTTTTGTTCTCTGCTACCTGGAGTAGTCAAATTTATAGAGACAGAAAGTAGAATGGTTGTTGGCAGATGAGGGAAGGAGGGGAAAATGGGGAATTGTTTAATTACTATGGAATTTCAGTTTGGAAAGATGAAAAAGTTCTGGAGATGGATAATGATGATGGTTATACTACAGTGTGAATGAACTTAATAGCACTGTATACTATATTTTAAAATGCTTAAAATGGTAAACTTTATGTTTATTTTATCACCATTAAAACAAACAAAAGAACAAGGAAAGGGGGTTTCATTGAAGTAAATAAATTTGAAGGTCTGTATCATAAGGATCTTCATAAATATCTAATTAAAGTGCTACAGTATGCAGTAGCAGCACAAAGAGACAAAGAGGGAAATGTGTATTCTTCACAACAATGTATTGGTTATTATTATGATTATTAGAGCAAAGAACAGAAGTAGTAGTGATCATGATCCAGAAATGCTAGGGCTTCCCATATTTTCCAAGACAAGAACAAGGAAAGAGGTGGCCAGATCAGTGGTTGATCAATAAACAAATAAACTAATTAATTAAATAGATGAACAAATAAAATAAAATAAAATCACAGAATTTGCAAAGGCAGAATAATTACAGCCATTCATTTTTATCCAGATATTGAACAAGAAGAAGAGTTTAAAAAATTATTTTAAAAGTTTTCTATGTATTCAGGACTTTGGTGGTTACTTTATATAATCCCGTGTCTAAGATATATTCAAGAATGTTGAATGTTTTCAGGAATGGAATAGATCATCTTTCATTAGCAAGTTTTCACCCCAAATTTCTACCCTTATAGCCTAAAACATAAACTAAAAAAATCTACCATTAGAACTTGAAATGTGTTACTGTATAAATTTATTTATAAGTAGGGGCCACTTATAGGCATGAGTTTCTGAAAGGGTTAAAAAAGAGCAAGCTAAGTCCTTCCAAGAGGGCTAAGAAACTACACCTTAACACTACTTCTCTTATGCCTTTAGATTGAGAGCCATCAAAACTGGATAGGCCAGATGCTAAAGGACACAGTTTTGGAAACTAGGTAGGTTTACTGATATGGTCCACGGTCTTAGGTGGGGACCAAGTGGCAGGTATAGGTTATTATTATGAGGGGAGGCAGAACTCAAAGGGAGACAAGAGAGACAGAGGAGAATTTATGAATAGGTCTGAGATTGACCATTTACTCTTACTTTGCACACTTTACTTAATTTCTTTATGCTTCAATTTTCTCATATCTAAAATAAGGACTTGAACAGTATCTAACTCAGAGGGCTTAAGGGAAGATTAATTAAAATGGTACCACTAAAATACATGGTAAATTCATATAGTTATAAGTAAAGACATTAATAAAGGCTATTGATAGTAATGGCTAATGACAAAATATTCAAATATTTGTTAATATTCAAATGTTTGTTAGTATCAATTATATAATCAATATTCTAATAACATTAATAATTATGTTGATTACATAGTATTAATATGTATAATTATTAATGAAGATAGTGCATATTGCTTTTATGTCAGGCATAGTGCTAAATGTTTTATAAGTATCACAGTATTAAATATTCCCAATAATTTATAACATCTGTATTGCTATTTTTGCCCCTCCTCCCATACTGTAAACAGTACATAACACAAAAAAGATAAATAACTGAAGGCCATTAAGTGGCACAGTGAGGATTCCAACCCAAGTAGTCTGGCTTCAGAGCTCATGTTCCTACCAGAGACATACATGTTCAATGAATGGTAATCAATGGGACTAGTTGTAAATTATCACACCAAAAAGTCATTACCTTAAAGAGGAAGGAGCACAGGGCACATAGCATATGCAAATGTCATCAATTGATTAATTTCTTCTATTTCTATTCTTAGTTTAAAAAATGCTGTGTTTCAGTTCTACTAGTCCTTTTATAAGAAGAACAATATCTCTTTTATATTACTACTAAAAACAGACCTGTTCTTACATACAAAAACTGGATATGTTGATCCACTTGGTACAACAGGATTTCTCTTAAATACCTACCACATTTAACTTGTAATTCAGATATCAAAACTAGGAAGAACTGGGGAACTGGTAAAAGAAACAATGTAGAGGACAAGTTATTAGCACAAAAGAATGAGAAAACGGGAAATGAAATGATTTTACCTGCTCCAAAGTCATCTAAATTGTTGAAATAGATAGACTTACAGCAGATTCCCTAGACTGAAAAACTACAAATGGGCAAAATAATTCTAGCATAGAGAAAGGTTATGGCACAGTTTTTCATTTGGAGAACAATCATCATTCCACATGATTGCAACTATGGTTCTCCAAGCCAAATTTCCTACTCCTAGAGTGGAATTGAGGCTTAGCTCCAGGAAGGGCTTTCATTTGACCACCCAGGAAAGGATGGGATTCTCTCCCACAAAATCTTAGATTTGAAGAGATCTTCATGGTTAGATGATATTATAAAACACATGGTTAGATGATAAAAAACAACACAAGAATGGCACCCAGGGTGTTAGATGGTAGGTCCCAAGTCACAGAGCCTTTGAGTGACATCTTAATCATCCCAATCTGCTTTTTCTTCTACATATCTGCTTTCATTGATGTCTTTACTATGGAGCAGGCATCAATCATTGAAAGGTACCTCCTGCTTAATTTTCCATTTCAGAAGAGTTACTAAACCATAATCAGCTGAGCTGGCTATATTTTTGCTTCCCATAAACCTTTACATTTTTAAGTATGGGAATTGAATCAACATTATGGTTTCCCTCTGATTCTTTTTCTTGAACCAGAGTGCTGGCAACTAGAACGCTAGATGCCCCATCTATGGGCAGTCCTCTTTATTTTCTTTTACTTTTATTATTTGTGGTTGTCCATTCTCTTTATTTCATCTCAATTTAAAGATGTCCCAGAAATGGTCACCTCATGGACTACAGCAATGTCTTCTGGTATTCTGTTAAGTGCATCCCTACTAAAAATATTGTGGGGTCTTCTCTTTATTTTATTTTGGTTTTCTCTGTGTAAATAGGTTTCATGGAAAAATCTAGCAGATGTCCCTAACAACTTGCAAATCACTATATTAAAGAAGTAGAATCTATTAATGTAAGAATGCACAAGACAGTCTTAAGACAATCTCAGCACTAAAGAGGGTAAAAAAGCTGGGGGGAGACCAGGAAAACTTTAGGCAAAGCATACTTACATATAAAACTGAAATTACTATGAAGAGTTATTAAGAAACAGAAAAAACAACTTCAGGAAAACATGGCTTAGATTGTTGAATTGCTTTACATTTTAAAGTGTAAATTTGCTTTTGGCTTTTTATTCAAAAGAAACCATTTGGCATTCTGTGTAAGACATAAATGTATTAAAAATGGGAGGCAACATTTATTAAAATATATAAGGGAACAAAGGCTAGGTTTGATTTCCCCCTTCTCGTTTTGTTTGAGGGCTATCACTAGGGCATTTCACACGGGTTAAACCAGATTCTAAAAGCTTTCACCAGACAGTTAACATAAATGACTAAGAGCTTAATCAGCACATATCGTTTAAATACATTCAATAGAGGAATCGGACTGTTCATTGCATTATAATTTACAGGGTTTTTTGTTTTTGATTACATAAGGGAAATGCATTTTTTATGCCTTAAAAGCATTCTTTTGTGATGTCAAAAATGTGTTACATTATTGTTCAGAAAGTGGTGTTTCAATTTGGTGGGGAGTCTAAAATCACCGGAGTGGAAAAGATAACAAGTAGATTCTTCAAAGTCTTGCCATTTGTGATTTTTTTTTTTCTTCCAAAGTTCTTTTCTTTTGGTTAGATAATGAGTGTAGCTCTGCTCAATGGCATCTTCCAGTTCTTTCTAAGTGTTTAAATCTTATATTTAGCATATTTTTGGAAAAGCAGTTTAACAGGATTAAAACAAGTAGTTACCATTCCAAACAGGCATAAGGAAATAAAATGATGTCGAAAATAAAGTTTTTGTGTTTTTTCTTTTATTCTTTTACATTTGGTGGTGGTATAAAAGTAATTCAGTCTCTACTTAGATAATACCTGAGGTAACTATGTGGATCAGCTGTTTCATCAAAGATGATTACAGGAAATAAACTGCTAAAGAAGCAAAGCAGCTTTTCTTATAGAAAGTTTATCAACACACTAAAGGAGGATCAATTTCTGAAGAGAAGGCCCTTTGTAACCATTTCCCCTTCCTCAAATGGCAACCCATTTCTCTCCAAAGCAAGCCCCTGTGGCCCTGTCTTCTCTCTTTATTTCTCTCCTTATTGCCCTACACACATTTATCATACTCTTAACGAAGACAATAAAGAATCGCTACTTATTCTAAAAATATTGTGAACTCCTTATCAGTCAAAAGGAAAAGGACACTTTCCTTTCACTGGGAGTTTGCCGTGGTGACTCCTTTTGTAGGTCAGCCTAAGAGAGAAAAGCTTTCTTTTAGATTGTATCCTTCATTGTTCTGAGGAGAGCTCAAAATCGAGATAGAGTTATCATTCTGAGAAAGGAGATACCCAAGCCACACATATCCCCTCCCTCACACTCTTCTCCAAAGAAAAATATTTGCATACACATGTTTCCTTCTGAGCTTTGTCCAAGACTGCTTTTGACAGATGCTATCTGGAAAAGTGACTGGAGGGGGAAAAAAGAGTACTTTAATCAGGCATTGCCATTGTGGGTTGGGTAGGGCAGAACTCTTCACTGCTGAAGGGAAGATGACCCCGGGGAAAGAGTTACTCCATTCCAGTTCCTGACGATTTCTCTAGATGTCTTTAGAAAGAAACTTGCTCTGTAAATGCTGTGTGACAAGAGAGCTAGATTTTATCTTTTTGCCTACACATAGAGATCTAACCACGCCTTGCCTTATTCTAATGTTAAGTCCTGCAAGTATATATTTCTAGTTCAAAATTGTTATCATGTTACAAATACAGTAGTCTTTAAACTAGTGCTTTTCAAATATTTTAAACTGTGCAATTTTCAAATGATATCTTATTCAAAACTATGAAACATGAATAAAATTTGTTTCATTAGCAACAAGTAGATTTAGAACACGACATGTATTTTTTAAAGATTCCACCACTGAAGCAATGCCACTGTTTGGTGAGAAAAAAAATGCAACATTTTGAAATCAGTTACTATGGATCACCTCTTTTTTATTCTATCTCTTGAATTAATAGTTTCTAGATGTATCTACTGAAAAGCAACAACTCATTCGCCTGTTTGTCCTCCAGAATCGGGCCTCTTTCCTCATTTATACTCCAACATGAATCTTGTAGGTCCTAACAGAATCATTTCATGGGTCACTCTATGGATCACACTCCGCTCTCAGTTCCTATGCTCATCATTTTCACTAATACAGAGAAAGCAAAACATTTAGATTTGACCTCTCTGACATCGCTATTGTGATGTCTCATAGTATTGGTAAGACAAAAATAAACATTTGCTGAATTCTTGCTGTGCTCCAGGAACAATGTTAACTTACAAATAATGAATCTTTCAATTAAAAAAAGTTACATCAGAATATAAAATGCTTATTTCATTACAAGCCTTATAATATTTTTTATTCTATTAATAAATGCACATTAGACATCAGTGACCCATTTATAGATAATATGAGATGTGAACCTGAGAAACCATACTCACAAGGTAAATCAAAAAATACTCTTGACTCTAGGGAGGTATCATTTGTTGGGTAGAGAAATAATTGGCCTTCATTGGGTGTAATCCATCAATTCTATCAAAGAATTGGTTAATTGAGGGAAATGTCAGTTTGTCAATCTTATAAAGTCAGCCATACTTAAGGGCATGAAAATCACATTAGAGTCCTGCTCTTTGCCCCTCTGTATCCATTTGTCCATGCTAAAAAGGGGTACAGATATATTGTCATGGAAATCCAAGTAAAACTTTCAGATGAAAATCCTATAACTAGAACATTTAGAGCCATGTTACTTATAAAATAATATTTGTGTACATAGTTACAGGGTACATATGTGTTTTTATATCTCTGTATGCATATATATATAATATAGATGTATTAATGCATTTTAATATGTGTGTATATGTGTATACATGTATATGTGTATATATGTAAATACAGTATCTACAAACACATATACGTGTGTGTATGTAGAGATATATATATGTGTATATATATCTCCTAAGACACATTTTGCTAAATTCATTTATATCATACTTGCATTAATATTTAAAACATATTAGTATACAGAATTTTCCTCAAAGTAAACATAGAATTTGAAACAGCAATTAATAAATTAAATGAACAAATACCTAGGATCTATTCATTGACAGAAGTAAAATTTTATTTATTAATGCTCTTCCTGGTGAGCAAAAGTGGGGAAAATGTTTATGGAGGGTAACTGTAACCTTCAAAGTGTCTGTCAACATGCATTTGAAAATGAAGAAGACTTTATTCCAAGTAGGGAATGCTCCTCAAAGCTCTCAGCCAGGTGACTCAATTATGCTGTTTTGTTTTGTTTTTTTAGATTTTATTTATTTATTTGACAGACAGATCACAAGTTGGCAGAGAGGCAGGCAGAGAGAGAGAGAGAGGGAAGCAGGCTGCCTGCCAAGCAGAGAGCCCAGCCCAATGTGGGGCTTGATCACAGGACCCTGAGATCATGACCTGAACCGAAGGCAGAGGCTTAACCCACTGAGCCACCCAGGTGCCCCAACTCAGTTATGCTGTTAAAAGCTGATAGGAAGAACCTACAAAGGCAAGGTAATTATTTTATAGTCTGATGTTCCCTGTAGATGCAGAAGTTGAGGGGAAAGCAGAAATATACTCCTTATGAGAAGATCAGCTCAAAGATAGTTTTCTTCCTAAGAAGCAACTTTTCCAAGCTACCTTGATCCAAACAACTGGCATTCGGTGCATTTTGAAGATGGATTGTCAGCTGTGCCCCCACAGCTGTGAGAGTCTGGCATACTAGCTCTCTAGCCAGTTAACAGGAAGACAGATACTGTCATTTGGTGGGGGGACGGCTCACCCACAGATGTTTGGAGGAGGAGAAGTGTCTACGTCCTTTGGCAAACTCATCAAAATCAACCTCTTATACACAGGCACAGAAAGAACTGGAATCACTGCCCAGCCTGTCATCACATTACCCAGAAAACTTTTAAACCACCCCCTCATTCATCCTTAAGTGGAAAATAAATAGTTTGAGATGAAGTTCTTTGGTCCTGAAACAGATGGTACCATATACCTTCATGTGAAGGAAACTCAACACACCTGGATTTTTGAGCCTCAAAGTTCCTTAAGAGCAATTTCCTTCTATAGAAAGCCAAGACCTATTTTTTCTTTACTTTAGAAGTATTCCAAATGTACAATTCATGTTTTCTTATGAGTAAATTTTTGTTCTCTCCTTGTCCTATTTTTAGTGGTATAAAACCTATTTGACATACATATACATACTTGAAATCTTTTTGTTTGATAAGGATGGCCTTGTCACCTAAAAGTAATGACACTGCGAACCAAGAAATTAAATCCTAGAGAGATATTGTTGAAAATTCTTCATTAAAAGGAAAACCCCAGAGAAACATTATTTCCATTTCCACAGCCTGCTTAAGTTCATTAATAACAACATTTAATGATCACAGGTAAAAACAACACTATACTAAGAGTGTCCAGCACCAGATTTTTCTTTCCCTACTAACTGCAGACTTAACTACCTCTTCTTTTATATGTTTGAACTAACAAATGACTTAAAGGCCAGGGGTCATTTTTGGCTAGCAGAAATATAGCTTTGTAGAAACATCTTCTCCCAGTCACTTTTGTTTATATTCTTTGTTCCGGCAGACTATTTGCTCTTACACTTCATGATAATCCAAGCACAACTATTCCATGCTCTACTATTGTTTTAAGTTTCCTACCATAGTTAACTGAGCTATTTCCCATACTCGGTAGAAATTTCTAGAAGAGAGAATCTGACTGGCTCAGCCTATCTAATGGGTTAGCTTTTCCTATGTCAGGTATTTTCCTCCAGTCTGATCAGGTGTGGCCAAGAAAGTACAGTCAAACATGGCAGCAGAAGTCTATTTTACAAAGAAACAATGTGAGTATTGGGTTAGCATCCTAAAGTTTTCATTATCAGCTACTTCTCAAACTAGGTAAGTAAGTAGTAGGATAAGCAGAGAGTAAAATTTCTATTGCTGTTTCTACAGATTAAGGACGTAGTTGTCATTTTTATATGTCCAATTTATTCCTCCATCATGTCACTATTTAAACGTCTAGATATAGGGTTTAATTATTCAGAATTTATATCCTGATCACCGAGTACCATTAATTCTCAGGATCAATAAAAGAGTGACTGGCCCATGTATAAGTGAATTTTTTGTTGTGATTGTTACCAGAATCAAATGCCCATTTTTAGCGGCAAACATGGATTCTAATTGGAAAATGGAATACCAGATCAATTAGTCTTTTAAAATGGACATAAGTCATGAAAGGCAAATTTCCCCTCTGCACATTCCCCACCAGCACTGCCAGCTATTTATTACTTAGCATTTACATTAGATAAATGTTTTTAAATAATACACAGTGTAAAACACTAGCAAGTTTAAAAACAAGTGGTCATTTCTCTTAAGCTCCTAACTACTGTTTATAATGTTTTTGGCAAATGTAAAGTGCTCAGTTATTAATACAGAGAGGAATCTTCTTTAAGTTTTTTTAAAAATAATTTTCATTTTAAAAATAAACTTCCTTGCCTGAAGGGTTCCCTGTGAGGACCTTACCTTAATTGTGTTGTCACTATGCCTTGCTGAGTTAACTATTACTCATTTACTTGGGATTACCGCCTGTTTTCTACTCATCTAGAGCAAATTCTCCCATCTTTCAAAGTCATACTTACTCTCACATTTTACGTGAATGTTTTCCTAAATATTGAAATCACTTCTTGATTTTTATACAGTAACTTTGAGCTATACAAAGACTTATTTATTTTAGAATTTTGGAACTAGAAGGGATATTAGAGATCATCTAGTCCTATTTGTAATTCTACAATAAAAAATACTGCCACCCCCCACTCCTTTTTATTCTAAGCATGCTCTGCAAAGTTCAATTTTTCATAATATACCTTAGCTTTAATTTTTAAAAATAACTATCTACTGTTTTTTCTTTTTAAGATTTTATTTATTTATTTGACAAACAAAGATCACAAGAGAGGCAGGCAGGGAGAAACGGGGAAGCAGGCTCCCCACCAAGCAGAGAGCCCAATGTGGGGCTCGATCCCAGGACCCTGGGACCATGACCTGAGCCGAAGGCAGAGGCTTTAACCCCCTGAGCCACCCAGGTGCCCCAACTACTGTTTTTCTTTTTTTTCTAAAATGCTTTTCTATGAATATTGTTATCATTCTCTTTGTGACATATATATTGTGTATATATATACAAGTTTTACATATCTATGCATGTAAATACATATATACATTATTTATATATGCATATATATATATAAAATTTCTACTATATTAAGGCTCCTAGTGGATTAGTTAGCAATGAAAGTCTCACATCTCACGAAACCTCTCTCTCTGTCCCAGAAAAACTGGGATTGTTGGTCTCCCTCCATCAAATTACTTTGTCTTCTTTGTAAACAATTTTGATGTCCATAATAATTCATTAAGGTATTACACAAAATTTTTCTTAACCATTCCTCCAATGCTAAATACTACAGTTGTTTCCAAATACATGTCAACTGTCAAATACATCCAACTTTTTATATTTCTCTGAATCTAAAACCTCTAAATTGAATGACATCTACAATTCAAGGGTACACATTTATCCTCTAGGCCTGAGCTAATACAGTAGGCAAAAGACACATGTGGCTACTGAACAATCAAAATGTCACTAGTCCAAATTGATATGTTCTGTGGGCATAAAATACACCTGAGATTTCAAAGACTTAGTATTAGAGTAAGAATATAGGATATTTCATTTTTATATTTTTATACCGATCATTTACTAAAATGGTAATAGTTTAGATATATTAAATTCAATTAAATATCATTAAAACTAATTTTACCAGGCAAAATTATAGAAATGGAAGACAGACTAGAGGTTACTGGGGGTTAGGAATGTGTGACACAAGAGGGAGGGGGAGATGGCTGTGGCTAGGAAAAAGAAGAAGAAGGGATCCTAGAGGTGATACCTGTTGTATCTTGACTGTGGTAACGATATATGAAATGACATGTGAGGGGCGCCTGGGGGGCTCAATGGGTTAAAGCCTCTGCCTTCGGCTTGGTTCATGATCCCAGGGTCCTGGGATGGGGCTCCACATAGGGCTCTCTGCTCAGCGGGGAGCCTGCTTCCCTCTCTCTCTCTGCCTGCCTCTCTGCCTACTTATGATCTCTCTCTCTGTCAAATAGTTAAATAAAATATTAAAAAAAGAGAAAGAAATGATGTGATAAAATTGCAAAAATCTAAATTTTCCCACAGAGAGAGAGAAGATGAGTACCAGTAAAATTGGGAAATTAAGACTAAGATTGATGAATTGCATCAATGTTAACATCCCATTTACAATACTGTACTCCAGGTTTATAAAGTCTTATCAACGGAAAAACTGGGGAAAAGGTAGAGAGATCTCATTGCAGTATTATTTCTTAAAACAGCATGTAAAATATCATCTCAAAATAAATTATTTAATTGAAAAATCATTTTGTTTCTTTTTGTATTTTTATATGACTACTAGAAAATTTAGAATTTCACATGTGCCATGCATTATAGATGCATTATATACTGTTGAATAAATGCTGCCTTAGAAAAATTACCACCAGTAATTAATCAAATATTTTGTTGGAATAAGTCACCCTTTATTTACCACTCAATCTACTCTATGGAAAGATACATTATAATTACCCTTATTATTAACATATACTATACATTGTGAGGGGGGATACCATAAGTATTACGTTCAGAGTGTATTTGACATTGTCAGCCCTTAGTTTTTATGCCAATAAATAAATAATTTTTAAATTTGATTTTTATCTAAGAGTTCTTGAAATGGGAGACCCTGAAATCATCCCTGTAAACTTACACCTAAACTCCATATAACCCATCTTATATCCTTACAATTCAAGAGCCTCATTCCTGCTGAAGAGCCTTATGTTTACCCTATAGAGAAGAGTTCTCAGGGTTATGTGACCCAATGCTAAACTCCAGAGAGACTTCATTCCTCTTTCAATATGAAAAAGAACAGCATACTATTCTGGGAAGGCTCATGTCCTGCTTTGTGAGCTGACTTATTTATCTAACCTGATGACCTTCCTGCCCTAAATCTTCCTGCTTATTTTATTTTGACGGCCTATCACTATGAAAGATAATTTCTTTGGTGTATAGCATCAAATAGCCTTCCTTATTACATGGCATATGTCTCACAATTATCTCACAATGTGATCCTTTCCAAATTTCCCATCTATTAAGGGCTTAGATGCTTTGCCTTTTTCTCACCAATATTCCTCTCAGAAATAAACAGGCTTATCTCTGCAAGTAAACTATCTTTCAAAAGAGGTTTGGGGACCTCATTTATATATTTTGGTTGAAGTGAACTAGCCCAACTCTGTGATTACCATTTAACCATAATCCATGTTTTTACAGTCTTAAAATGTTTAAAATTGCTTCTTCTCAGACCTGATAAAAGACAGCTCACAGTCTATAAAATTATTATTTTGAACAGCATAAAAACATCCTAAATGCAAAGATTCTGACCCATTATATTATTTGACTGTAAGAGACATCAAATATTATTCATTAATAAACTCATTGTCAAGATATTTTAACCCTTTTTCCTTTTATCAATTTTAAGACAAAACCAAACAGCAAAATTAAAATAAAACATGTCAAGAACAAAAAAACAGAACAGCAAAAACAAAACACCTGTGACAAGAGAAAGGATAGGCAGATTATATTTACATCGGTTAATGAGATCCTAGGTTTATAGAGTTCTAGTTTGCATTAACTCTACAATAAGATAGAAATGAATGAATGAAGTTTATATTACTCCTGCAAAGGTATATATAAAATTTCAAGGTATATACAAATTATCAAAGCTGTCTTAACTTGTCAGCTTTCTGACAAGTTTTTTGACAATTTTTTTTAAAATCCTACAACTGTACCCTGTACAGTAATCCTGTACTCAGAAACTGATTAATTCATTTTAGATATTCAACAACCTGGGTTGGTAATGACACCCTGGTTGAACAGGGAATTTCCCCCCTCCCATGAGCCACAGCAAACACTAAACCCAATGACATGTGTAAGCATCTTACCCAAAGGTAAGAAGCTCTGGGAGCCACAAAAATGAGTACATAAACAGGTAGAAGGTGAATGCTATGAATCCCTAAATAGGAGAAAGGAAAAGATGATATGTGATGATAGGAGAAAGGAAAAGATGAAATTGAGAAAATTCACAATTGCTGAGTACCATCAGGTGTACTAGGCATTTAATTTTGTATTTGTTTGTTTCTCATTTAATCATCTCAATAACACTATGAGGTGGACAATGCTATATTGGTTTACAGATGAGGAACCAAACCTCAGGTTACACACAAGACCCAAATAGCATGTAAGCATTTGAACTCATTTTTGTCCTAACTCCAAAAGTTGTCCTTTATCTACTATACCACAAGGCTTTGTGGGAATATTGCTTTCAAGTTCAATATTCAAGACAGAAGATCCTTCTCCATTCTGGCTGTTAAGGAAATGGAAACAAGATCATATCCAGATCACTGCAAGAAGTTTTTTTACCACACATGCAACTATCTAGTCTACTAGTCAGGCAGTTCCATCAGCAGAAAGAAGCAGGGGCAATGACCTCAAAAGGGTGGTAGTATGCTCTGTCAACCCCCCACCTTACTCATCCTGCTAGTTATAATGATAGAGGTTTTGTCAGTCCCAGGTTGTGGGAACTGGACAGAACAGCTATCAGCAAGCTCTACACAGTAGACTCTAGAGCTCACCATGCCAGCAGTAAAACCTTTGCATCTGAAAATATGTAACAATCTTCAACTTTCCTGTTATTATGGCCCAGTTATTTTGATTCAGCTTTTTTCCTTGTTTTCTTGTGTATTCTTTTATTAAGGGTGAAGATTTTGTTATTTTGCTTAATTTTCGTAAATCTCTTGTTAAATTTGATCATGCTCAGCCCCTGAAAAAGTCATTATTTATACTAAGAGTCTACAGCATTCACCATTGGTTCAAGTATTATTTACCATTTGGACTTCATTGTCTGTATTCAACCCTCTCAGACATTAAAACTTAATCTAATCAAGAAGAATTCACAGAATTTGCACACTAGTCAGCTACCATTAAGGGGCCACATCTATAACTAGATTAATTTCCCCATTCATCATGCTGCCCAATTCAGCCTCCATTTTTTCCCCTTCCTGCTCATATGGTTGATATCCTAATGCTCCATAGAGCTTAGCATAAGAAGACAAGGCAAGGTCAAATGAGTTGACTCAAAGTATTGTGTTCAAAGGGGACAAGAAAGAAGACAGAAGCTGTAACCCCTGTGTCCCCTGATATAAAACAACAGATAAATTGTCATTGACAAAGCCACAGGCAATCTTGTTAAATTTTTGTTTTTAAGTTTTTAGGTGAATTGATCTTAAGGACTTCCAAGTGAAAACTCCTCAATGATCTAATGGGTTTTTCTTCTCTCCCTCCCTCTCTCTCTCTCTCTCTCTCTCATAAATTTAGGTACAGATTTAAGCCAGGAAACATGCAATAACTATGTGAACACAAAGAGTCCTTAGTGTACAGGTTTCAATGATACCCACTTGTTGTGAGGAAATGCTATCTATAAGAAAACTACATGTGGCATTCCATTGGAATCTCATGGATGCTGCATGCTTTAATTTTAGACCATTTACTTTCCCATTTTTCTTGAGTACTCAGAGTTCTCCAGAGAAACAAAACTGATAGGATGGATGGATGAATGGACAGATGGATGGATACACAGATACATAAATAAGAGATTTATTATAGTAATTGGCTTATTCAATTCTGGAGCCTGAGAAGTGCCATATATGCCCTCTGCAAGCTTTAAAACCAGGAAAGCCAGTGGTATAATTCAATCTAAATCTAAAGTCCTGAGAACCAGGGAGCTGATATGTATCTCCCAGCCTAAGATGAAAAGCCTTAGAATGCAATTCCTAGAGTCCAAACGCCTGAGAACAAGATGCTCCAATGTCTGAGAGCCCAAAATGATGAATGCCCCATGTCAAGGAGAGTGAGTTTGCTTTCCACCATTTTGTTCTATTTGGGCCCACAATGGTTTGGATGATCCCCAGGCATATTGGAGATGGCAGATTTACTCTTTAATTCAGTCTATTGATTCAAATGCTAATCTCATCCAGGAACAACCTCACAGAGACATCAAGAAATAATGTTTTACCAGCTATCAGGGCATCCTTTAGCCTAGTCAAGTTGATATATAAAGTTAACTCTCCCAGTTCCCATGTTATTATATCTGTTTCTTATCATTGCTTCTCCTGATCGCCTATACGCAATTAACACTCTTTTGCCTGCTTTCTGACTTCCTGCTTTGTCTTAATTCCCTTGATATGATAACACACCCTCCAAAACCTATGGGGTTGCAGTTATCTTAGTTCACCTACTTTATCACCAAACTCTTTCTTTTTTTGCAATGGACAAGCTGAGGTAAATATAGCAAAGAACGTTTGAGTGCAAAAATGCATCCAGGATCTAAGCTCTTTTCTTCCCACTGATTTTGTACTTTCCATTGCTATTTTCTTCTTCTTCCTCTCCCCCCCCCATGTTCCCCCTTCCCCTTCCTTTCTCTTTCTTCTTACTGTATCTTTTCCCTCTTTGAAATAAAGGTAGTTATAAATCTCTCAGGGTTGAATTTCTTTTCTTCATTCATTCAGGACAGTCTTCCTATCCTAAGTAATCTTTTTTTTTTTTTTTTTTTGGCTCTGTAAAATGAATTATTTGAATGAGAGTCCATAATGAATTTTTCTTGGTCTTAATTAGATCATTAAACCAGGGGTTGAGATCATAACATGTCATCTTAATGATATCTTTTTAATCAAAATGTCCATTTGTTTTCATTACACCAAGTTTAGAAAGCAATTCCAAAGTGCTTTCCAGGGTATTAATTGGTCTTTTAGGTTTCTTTCTTTATGCGGAAATGAAGAATGTGTTGCAATGGACAAGAAAAGAATGATTTTATTAGGTCACTCAATGACTCTCCTTTTCTGTCTCTCAAATACCTTCTGTTCTTCAATGTTCATCTAAAGTGTCAGTTTTTCTTAGACATCTAGACAAGGGTTGTCTATAATTTTTAGCACCCAACAAAATTCCTGGATCCCCATTTATCTAGCAATGTGTAAAGAAGCTAGTAAAGAAAAAAACTCTCCCAACAGAAGAAAGCTTCTTAATAACTTTCTCAAAAATGGCCACAGATGGCAGCAGATATAGTAGCTATTCCACTAGAGAAAAGGAGTACTGCCACATTGGCCGAAAAATGAACTTATGCTGAGGTGAGTTTTGTTTATCTTTGTGCAGTAAAGCATAGTATATGCTTTAAAACAGGATTTCTCAATGATCCCAAACTAGCACCAACAGCATCAGCTGAGGGCTTGTTATAAAGTTCTACATCACATCTGCTAAATCACAAACTCTGGAGACTTTTTCAGAATGCAGGCTAGAGTTTGAGAATGCTGTAGAGGAATGGTTCTATTAAGCACTCCCTGGCTCTTAAAGTGTTTACATATGCTACACTAATATATATAGTGGCAGGTAACTTCTGGCATGGCTCCCAATGATCACCAATTCCTGGCATTCGTACACTTGTATAATTCTGCGTCCCTTCCCCAACCTTTGCATATCGGCTAGACCTAGCCACTTAGAAGAAATAAGAGTATGGCTCTGATTAGGATACAGAAGTTTGTAACTTTCATCTTGCTAGTCCTCTTTCTCTGGTTTTTCCTCACTTGCTTATTCTCATAAAACATGATGGTAAATCATTTGTGGTAAGGAAATGAAGGCAGCCTCTGGACAATCCCAAGTCAGGAACAGAAGCCCTCAGTCCAGTAGTCTAAGAGGAATTGAATCCTGCTAGCAACTATATGAACGAGCTTAGAATGAGTCTTTCCCAAATTGGCCTTCACATGGGTCTTCAGCCCTGTACAAGACTTTAATTGCAACCTTGTGATTGACCTTAAAGCAGAGGACTTGGCTTATCTGTGTCAAGATTCCTAACCCACAGAAATGGTCAGATAATAAATGTATGTATTGTTTAAAACTGCTAAATTGTGAGGCAATTTGTTATATATAGTAGAAAAAATATACAGATACAAACACACAGATACACACATATTCCATATATGATTTTATTTAGAATGTAACTCAGCTTAATATATATTTAATGAGCACATACAGAATTAAGCATTTGGCTCCCCAGTAACTATGGTAAAGATATGAAGAAATAATACCTACTTTAAAGAGAAAATATTTCATTTTAAGAAATAGAAATTTTTTACTAAATGGCACACTTAGGGTAGTTAAGTATAAAACACTAAACAAAACTAAATATCAAATATATAATGGCATAAACAGTAAAAACAGGAGGGCCTTGGTAGCTCAGTTAGGCATCTGACTCTTGATTTTGGCTCAGGTCATGATCTCAGGGTCATGAAATCAAGCCCCATGTCAAACTTCAAGCTCAGGATGGAGTCTGCTTGTTCTTCTCCCTCTGTTTCTCCCCCTATTCTCTCATTCTCTCTCTCAAATAAATAAATGAATAAATTAAAATAAAATCTTTTAAAAAACAGTAAAAACAGTCTTATCTACTTGTCAGTAAATAGTCTCATATAGAACAATATCTATAAGCTAAGAATTTCATCTTTATACCAATCTTATTACATATGTATGACCAATCCCATTTCTCAAATAAAAAAGAAGTACTTTAGAGTAGATAAAAAAATTACCCAAGTTCTTTATATAGCAGAGCCAGTTTTCAGATGCAGGATGTCAGATTCCACAACTCGTACCCCTAACTTGGAATATTTTCACTCCACAGTGTAGAAATGGCATTTATTTTGTTCCCTACATATATATGTTGGGACACAGCTGGGAACAAGATATATGTGTGTGTGTGCATGTGTGTGTGTGTAAATGATATAGTTGCTATTTTTTTAAGAGTGAATGAATAAAACAATAGGACAAATTTGAGACCAGCATAGATGGCAAGAAAAAAAATTCTTAATCTCTTTGCTTATGTACCCAGAACACTTTTTGCCTACTTTTTCGGGGATTTCTGTGTTAGCAAAGAGTTCTACTACAACACCCCAGAGACGGGTGCTCAGCTCAAAGGTATGATGTTTCATTAGAGCTTTATTCAAGGTGTCCTCTAAAAAGTTCATCAGTATCGTTCTTAGGTGTTCGTCTACATCTGAACCACCTAACAAGTTCGTTAAAGTTAGAAACAGCTAGCCTTCATCCTTGGTGTCTACATCTGAATCACCATGTGAACTGTTAAAACTATATACATCTAGGCTCCAGCCTTGAAGATTCTCGTTTCATAGTTTAGTAGTAGGACCTGGGATCTGGAATTCTTTTTAAAATGATGCCCCAGAAAATTCTGATGGACACCAAAGTTTGAGACCTTTTTTTAACATAAAGAAAATGCTTTAACAGATCTACACAGGCAATTGTTTAGCCCTAAAGCAAATAAATATAAGCAAATTAAATGAATATGTAAATAAAGTAGGGGAAGATTATAGTCCTTCCTGTTATAGTCATTATACAAGTTTCAGGATCAAGTTACAGATTCTTTATAATCTTTCATTGAGATATAAAATATACTGAAGATTAATTAGAGAATATCAAATTGCAAGACTGAGAGAAAAACGCCCTGTGTTAATTAGGGTTGATTATATTTGGTATCACTTGCACCAATTGAAGTACACTGGTCTTTTTTAACTGGGTCAGTCAGAGGTCAGAGAACAGGTGGTTGAGCACAAATTCATAACCACCTGTTTAATATTTGGCTTTGCAAATTCCCTGAAGTTGATCAAAGTGGGGATATGATCGTTACCCAAAGATTGTTTAGAGAGATTAAGCCTTGACTGAGGAAAAAGAAACTAATTAGAAACTCACCTTTCCAATCTGGAAAGTGATAGTTTAAGTAAGAATGGCAAGCAATGGACTGACCTGATGAAACTCGTCTCTTGCCATTCTTCTTGTCCCTCCTACAAACTTTTGTCTATGCTTTCTTAATTTAATTATCTTCTTGCTCTATTCGAATGTATACTTTTGTTTCTGATTCCCATTTTTTCTCCTCCTTTTTGAATAACTGGAATTAAGACAGCTATAAATTTTTTAAAAAATTCAAAATAGAGGGGCACCTGGGTGGCTCAGTGGGTTAAGCTTCTGCCTTCATCAGGTCCTGGGATCAAGCCTCACATTGGGCTCTCTGCTCAGCAGGGAGCCTGCTTCCCCCTCTCTCTGCCCACCTCTCTGCCTACTTGTGATCTCTCTCTCTCTGTCAAACAAATAAAAAAAATCTTAAAAAAAATTCAAAATAGATTGCATACATTGTTTGTCCTTACCCACATGTAGATTTGTCTTCTTTAATAGGTTATTTGCACAATTTTTTTCTTTATAGAACTCATACAGCTTTGTAACAGGTATTGGGGAAGATCTCTTGTCTGGAACTCAATATCTAATGAAAACTAATAAAGTGATCTCTTTTATAATTTTAATAACTACATAGGGAAACATTTGAGAATGAAATATTATGGGAGTTTAACATGTGTATATCTCAGCATGAGTTTGAAAATTAAGTAAAAGAGTGAGTGACAGAAGAATATATGAGAATTTGTATCCTTTTACACTGGAATTAATACATTTTTTAAAAGATTTTATTTATTTATTTGACAGAAAGAGAGGGATCACAAGTAGGCAGGCAGAGAGGCAAGCAGAGAGAGAGCGAGAAGCAGGCTCCCCACCAAGTAGAGCCTGATGTGGGGCTCAATCCCAGGACCCTGAGATCATGACCTGAGCTAAAGACAGAGGCTTAACCCACTGAGTCACCCAGGAGCCCCAAGGAATTAATACATTTTTAAAAAAACATCATACAACATATGATTTAAAGTACTAAATCATAATAAATTTTTCTAGGGAATTAGAACAGATTCCAAAGATGGTAATACTATTTCACTTTCATCAGTTCTTGAATAAGTTTTAAAAATAATCACCATATTTTATCAAAAATTGCTAATCTCTAAGCAAAGAAACCACCTGAAAAAAGGAATAAACTTTAAAAAAACTTTTAATAGAAAATCATACAGTAAATTCCCATTATGGGAAATTGGAAATTATAATAGAGAAAAGAGTAAAGAGGAAAATCACAATCATCAGGGTTATATGCTTGGATCATAACTTCAGCATCTAGCATTCCATCTCAGGGCTGACGGTTGGTGACTGCTACAAGGAAATCCAAATGTAAATTTTTCACCCCCCCTTTATTGTTGATATAATTAATTCAACAAATATTTATCGAGGATCAGCCAATGAAGCTATATAAGAGAATCAATAATAAAAACCTTGCCTTCACAGCACTTATATTCCAATGAATTAAAGGTAGTAAATATTACATGGATGAAGATGAAACATTTTCTTAATAGTTTCTCTTATTCATCATATAGGCAAAGTCTCAGAAGCAGAGTAACCAACCTAGTCATGGAAAGAGTATTACACCAAACTAGTACACAAAGAAGATTGTTTAAGAGACTCAGATATTGGTCAGGCTCATGAAATACATATAAGGAAAATGTATATTTATGGTAAATGATGGGAAGATAATATCCTAAATCAAATTCACTAAAAGAAATCTTGAAAGGTATGGAAGAGTTTATATGGCTTTTCCATGGCCAAAGATGTAAATGAATCAGCATTTATACAAAGAAAATTATGACTTATTTGCTGCCAAATAATACTAATGTATATTTAACTAGGAAATATTCTGTAGCAAGGTAAAATGAGGTCCTGATTGAAAATGAAGGGTTATGGGGAATATAAGTAGAATACAGAATTGATCTCTGATATAGAAATAGTGTACACTTGCACTTTGGTTCAATGTATAGGCACACTAATGGATCAACATTTTGTTTATTTAAGGAGCTATGAAAAGGGCAATTGTGCTGGTCATACAAGTCTCACATATTTTAGAAAAGGGGTTGTTGTAAGCTTGTAAGGGTTGACGAAGTCACAAGTGGTGAAGAAAACAATTCTTGTCTATGTTTATGAGACCAGAAAGAGGAAACCCTAGGAGGATATGTGTGTTAGAACCCCTCCCATTAAAGGAGAGAGAGAGAGAGAGAGAAATGGAGAGAGAGGGAGGGGAGGGAAGGGAGAGAGAGAAAAGAGGAAGGAGAGGGAGTTGAACAACACTTCTTATCTTTCATAAATAGATTCTGACAGTTATGAATTCAGATATAAAACACTCCCTCTTAAGGATTCTTTTGGAGGTTGGCTGACTTATTGCAGGTTAGGGTCTGGAAACAGCTTCTCAATCTTCTTCATTTTATTTTTCATTTCTGGCACTCATATGCAGACCCCAAACACCACTGGTTTTTTAAGATCTTTATTTTATTACTTTTATCTATTATGCCTGATCTAGTATGTCTACCTAAAATATTTTTGGATGCATTTACTCTTCACTTTCCTAGTGAAGTCTGTATACCTATGTCTATTTTTAAAAACATAGAGTATATTGATTTTTCAACATATATAAATGATATTATGCATCAGATTTCACTCTAATTTGTTTTTAATACTCAATACCATATTTCTAATATGTATCCTTGATCCTATATATAACTCTATTTTGGGAGTTCATAAACATTTAGTTCTATAGACCCCTTTGGCAGTCTTGACTCTCAGAATAATCTTTTATGAAACCTTATGTCTTTAACACCTGTGAAAAACATCGTCATATACACTGGATTGCAAAATGAATCAATTAAACTGGAATACAGTTATCAAAATACTAAAACAGCAAATGTATGGCATAGCAATATATGTGGTTATTTATTCACACATAAATAATAGAATCCAGTTGCCAGTTTAATAACTACCATTATTCTATTATGGGGATTAGTGTATGAAATGTCTCCAGATGTATGAAACAAGTTTAATTTGTGAATAAATGTGATTTCTGTTAGTGATAAAGTCAAGGTATTGCTAACAGAACTGTGGTTTCTTGATTTCATTCTTTACATAAAATGTGAATTGTTAGAGATTTATGAATATAATGATGTACGTTTTCCCCACCTAAGTTAATTGGCCCCTCAAATTCTATCTACTTAAACCTGGGCTAACGATTCCTGTTCCAATTTCCTGCTTATATTTGTATACAACCCATTTTACTGATTTGTTCCCTTACTGATGAGCACCTATGTTGCTTCTGACCTCCCAGTTCCACAAGCAATAATGCATTTTATTCATCACAGTTAAAGATGTAGTTATATATTGCAGTTATCTGTGTATATATGTGTATGTATGTGTGTGTGTGTATATATATATACACATTGCCGTTAATTTTGTATGAGAGGTCCAGTTTCTCCACATCCTCTCCAAACCAGCTTTTAAAAATTTTAAAAAATTTTAGCCATTCTAATGTGTATGTAGTAGTATCCCATTGTGGTTTTGAGTTGCATTCTCCTAATGACTAATGATGTTAAGCATCTTTTCCTGTGCTTATTTGTTGTTCATATAAATTCTCTGACGAAATATTGGTTTAAATCTGTTGCCCATGTTTTAAATTGTTTTGTTTGTTTTCTAATTGAATTTTAAGAGTTCATTATATATTTACTCACTTTGTATTTTATAAAATAATTACATATATAAATCCAGTTCAATAAATGTTATTATATATCATCTTATTTAATTTTCCCTGTAACTCTAAGAGTGAATTTTCTTGACTATGAGGAAAATGAACATTTACACCTCATGTATCAAAACCCACAAAATTCTAAAAGTCTAAAACTGCTAATGTGGGCATATCCTTATGCATAATAATGTGCTACTGAATTTTATTGAAATACATATATATAATATTTAAAAATTCGATTTCTTACCTCTGGAAGCAACATTTTTGTGTGTGTGGATAAAATTGACAGTTATTAATTTTAGAATAATACCAAAAATGGCAATGCAATTTTATATATACATATACATATATATATATCAATATACTATAATTAAAAAATAATAGTAATGGAACTTGACAATTTTTATTTGGTGAAATTGGGACTTGTTTTGCTTCTTCAAAAACCCAAGATAAATAAGTGGTGCTGAAATATTGAATATCCATATGCAAAATAATAATTACACCCTCATACCATAAAAAATATTAACTTAGTGTTTTCAAAATCTGCTTTAAGATAATGAAAAAGTCATTCATGGCTTCAAAGAGAATAATAAATAATATCTATAATAAAGCTTATTTAATTAGATTAATATGGGTAACTTTATAAAATACGAAGTGCTATATACAAGTAAGAAAATGCCATTTCATTTTCTCAGAAGTCAGAGTTTGGGGAGATAAAAATCTTATATTCTGAAAAAATGGAAAAAAAAACTTTCAATACAGCCATCATGCAATCTCTGCATTGACACTCTATATTGTCCCCGGAAAGCTCATGACCTGACGTTTGCATATGTTGTGTACCATTTAACTCTCAAGGATCTGAAATCCCAAACTAGGAAATATAATTCAGGAATACCTTACTGGCAAGAATTTAAAATGGTACATCCTCTTTGAAAAATACTTTGGCAGATTCTTAAAAAGTTAAAACTATATCTATTATATTGGTCCAGCCATTCTGTTCCTAAATATTTAACAAAGAGAAAAGAAAACTTATGTTCATAAAAATACTTGTATATGAATGTTCATAGAAGCTTTATGTATAATAACCCCAAACTAGAAATAACTTAAATATCTTTCAAGAGGTGACTGAAAAAGTAAAATTTGGTATGTATATGTAATACTAATCAGTAATAAAAATAAATTCTTGTTATACACAACAGCTCATATGTATCTCAAAATAATTACACTGAATGAAAGAAACCAAGCAAAAAAAGAACACATACTATATTATTCCATTTTTACAAAACTCTAGAAAATGCAAACTAATCTACAGTGACAGAAAGCAAATGAGTGGTTGTCTGGGGTGGGCACTATTCTCAGACCACTAACCTTACCAGTCCAATTAAGAGCACAAAGAGGAACAGATTCAGTCAAGTTTGATGTAATTAACACAATAAACCTCCTTCTCTTTCCTAGTCCTCAAATTCATGATTTTTCTATGGTCCAAGGTCAGGAAAACCCATTATTTACATGAACAGTCTAAGTATTTGTCAATTTCTCTCTCAGTGTCTCAGATGAGAGATGGACAAAACCTTACTATTAAACCCCACGTCCTAGTGGACATGTCCCCATGCCAGTGGACCTGAACAACTCATTTCTGGAAATAGAACTTGCTAAATATGAGTCTGAGTCTATGTAAAAAAATATAAAAGTGAGGAAAAAAGGCAGTCAAATTAGAATGAAGATGAAAACATACTTTTATCTACCTGAAAGGTGACTATATAGCTGAACCAAAGATGATGATGCTTCTTCTCACCTGTGGAAGCATTTTAAGCATCTCATAGCTATCAATTAACTTGAACCCTCTTTTGTCAAAACTCAATAGTCCTCCCTACCTACAGATGAGGAACTTAAGTGTTAGAGGGAAATTATCACATATGCCTCTACCCATTGAGAATATGAAAGTGAAATCCAGCTGTCCAAATTCAGTAGTCTTTGGACTAGAGTATTCTATGTTTAGTACTCTAATATGTTTCCTAAAAGAAATGCACAGTAATCCCATATGATTTATTCTTTTTTTAAGCACTGGGTACTTGTGATATTGTGATGTAATAGGAAATATGTACTTGGTTTTTGTCCTGGGTTTCTGGCACAAAGCTCCTAAAACCCTTGTAATTTTGAGTGATGGAGTGAGAAGAACACTCTTTGTTATTCATAACAAACCCCTTTCAATCATACCTGAGTTTATGCTAAGGTGGTGATTTTGGTGGGCCTGTGGATAGCTTTAGGTTGGGGGCTGGTTACCAGAGGAACCAACTATGTGATTAGAAAATTGAACATTTTGGCCCCTTCCTGACCTCCCATGTGGGAGAGAGGCTGAAGATTAAATTAATCAGCAAAGGTCAGGTATTTATTTAGTTGTCCTATGTAATGGAGCCTCCATTAAAAACCTAAATGAAGAAGTTTGAGGAGCTTGCCATTGGTGAATCACAACCATGTGCCAGGAGTGTGGCACACCCCAGATTCCATAAGGACAGAAACTCCCATGCTCAGGACTCTTGCCCTTAAGTTCCTCTTCCACCTCACTGTTGATTTGTATCGTTTTTAATATCTTTTATAACAAGTTGGTAATAGTAAAGTATTTCTGTGAGTTCTGTGAGTTGTTACAGTAAATTATTGAAACTGAGGAGTAGGGTTTGAGAAGCCCCAATGTGTAGCCAAGTTGAACAGAAGCTATAGGTGACCCACTGCTTGCAGTTGGCATCTGAAGGGTAACAGTCTGTGCTACTGAGTTCTTAACCTGTGGGGCCTGTGCCAACTCTGGGTAAGTTAGGGTCAGAATTGAATTAAACTGTAGGACATTCAGCTGATTGTCCACAGAGGATCGGGCAACTGCTTGGTATGGAAAATCTACACATTTGGTGTCGGAAGAGTTGTGAATAAAGAAATAGTTTTCCTTCATTAACCTTTAAGGAATTAGAACACCTGGTTCCTAGAAATCTATGGATATTTGATCCTTTTTTTACTTTTTAGCTTTTTGAGCTATTTAATTTTGAAATAATTTCAAATTTGTAGAAAAGTTGCAAAAGTAACATAAATATTTTATTTCCCTAAAACACTGGATGCTACACTTTTAATGTGATCTCCCATCACTCTGAAATATTTCAGTTGCATTTCCTAAAAACAGAGGTACTCTCTAAAATAACTACTATGGGGTGCCTGGGTGGCTCAGTAGGTTAAGTATCTGCCTTTGCCTCAGGTCATGATCTCAGAGTCCTGGGATCCAGCCCTGCATCAGGCTCTCTGCTCAGCAGGGAGCCTGCTTCCCTCCACTGTCTCTGCTTGCCTCTCTGACTCTGTGATCTCTGTCAAATAAATAAATAAAATCTTAATAAAATAAAATAAAATAACCACTATAGAACTGACCAAATCAGGAAACTAATACTGATACATTATTGTTATAGAATCTACAGATGCCTATTCAGGTTTTGCCAGTTGTCCCAATAACACTATTTTCAGCAAAATGTTCTGATCCAGCATCATGTGTCAGTTTAGTTGTAGCCTATCTTTAGTTTTCTTCATTCTGGAGAAACTTCCTTTGTTTTTCCTTGACTTATATTACCTTGATATCTTTGAAGACAACAGGCCAGTTATTTTGAATAAATTCCTTCAGTTGGGTTTTTATGACTTTTCCTCATGAGAATATACAGCTTATGCATTTAAAACAATTTTCTTTGGCAGGGATATCACAAAAAATATATTGCATTCTTCTCATCGCAATCTATAAATCAGCATATTATTTCCATTTGTCTCATTACTCACGATTTTCAATTTGATCACTGATTAAGATGGTGTCTTACCAGTTTTTGTCACAGTAAAGTTACTATATCAGAAGAGTGAGAGAGGAATAAAGATAACACTGCCATGATGGGACCCCAGTGCTAGCTGTAGGAAAGTAGTCCCCATCAGGTTTCAGACCCTGACAGAGATCATAAAGCAGGCCACTCTGCAAAGAACAGGGCTAGGCAGCTGCTGGTCAGCTTTCAGGGCGTGGTTCAGACAACTGCCGACTTTAATCTTTTAATCAACTTCTAATCAACTTAAAGTTTTAGCATAATTTAGAGCTTTCTGGAGTGTGGAAGAGATTCTCTCAATCTAGAGGCCAGGATGTCTGATATGGAGGGTGCTCCATGGTCAGAACATCTGTACCCCGTTCCCATTTTTCAGGAGAGCCACTAAAGACCTAATTTTCAATGAAGGTAGACAAACTAATAATTGCTTAGAAAGAAGTAATTTTTCTCTTTGTTCTAGGCTGGTACTACCATTACCCACTTAAGCATTATGTATTTAAAACAAAAGATCAACCAAAAAACCTTGAGCTCTAGGTACCAGTCTTGTCTGCCCACTTAGACATCCAGTTAGATGTGTGGAGAGTAAGATGTCAACTTAATGTGGGAAAAGAGAGCAATCAGGATGATTATTTCTGGTCCAATAGAATCCTGACCTCACCTTCCCAACCTGAGTGACATCATGGCACCAGCTTTAGAGAAAAAATAAAAATCAAGATAAGAAGGCAAAGTGTGAGAAAATGAAAACTAGGCCTACAACTTACCTGTTTCATCTGGCCTCTGACTGAGCCTTATTTACTGAAAAGTGGTGGCTTCAGGAAAGGCCCAGAGATTCCAGCACTGCTGGTGTTGGACACCTGCTCCAGAAGACCAGATCTACCCAACCTCTTCTGCTTATACCCTACAAGACAATTGTTCTTAAAACTGGGCCCAGGGTGATCACAGGAGGTAAATAACCCACTCACTGTAGGAAATAATTCTCTAGCCACAACCCTACCTTTTGGGAGAAAATCCTTAATGTTGTTGATGATCCCAGACTACCTGCTGCCTTAAATCTGTCCTGTGTCTTTCTGTCTTATCCTTGGATGACACCTACATTGGATTTAGAACCCCACATTCTCCTCCTCACCCCTATCTCCTCTTGCTGCCTTTCTTTTTTTTTTTTTTTTTTAATATTTTAGTTATTTGACAGAGAGAAATCACAACTAGGCAGAGAGGCAGGGAGAGAGAAAGGAGGAAGCAGGCTCCCTGCGGAGCAGAGAGCCCAATGCGGGGCTGGATCCCAGGACCCTGAGATCATGACCTGAGCTGAAGGCAGAGGCTTTAACCCACTGAGCCACCCAGGCGCCCCAGGAATAGTTAAATTCTCATAGATTTATTTGACACAGAAAGAGAGAGAGAGAGAGAGAGATCACAACTAAGCAGAGAGGCAGGCAGAGAGAGAGGAGGAAGCAGGCTCCCCGCGGAGCAGAGAGCCTGATGTAGGGCTCGATCCCAGGATCCTGGGATCATGACCTGAGCCGAAGGCAGAGGCTTTAACCCACTGAGCCACCCAGGTGCCCCTTGCTGGCCTTCTTGATGAGGATCTTCTTCTTATTTAATGTTTCTAACTTTGAACAAAGTGCTAAGTACCTGATTTATTTGGCTTTTCAATCCCTCATAGGAAGAAAGCCCCACTGCATCCTTTGAGTCACCCAGACCCTCTGATCAACTTCTCTTGGATGTTGGATGACTCTTAAATCTCCCCCAGCAAAAGGGCATGAAAAGAATATGGAGAAGTGGGACAGGTAGATGTGAGCTTCTGACGTAGTGTGTGATATTGAGGAAGAGAAAGGAGAGAAATAAAATTAACTAAATATAAAACTGATAGTTCAACAACAATGGGCAGACTTCACCTTGAGGTCTCTATCTTCAACATTAACTCTAACAACATCCAAACCAGAAAAGCATAGTTGAAAGGGAATTTAGAGTTCTTGTATCTCAATCTTTTTAATTTTTAATTTTAATTTTTAGGTTAAAAATAAGTATAGGTCCAAAGATGTCTAAGTTTAAACAAGGAAACATAGTTGGTTTGCAGTGAAAAGAGGGCTCTAGCTCCTGAACCTAGTTTTTCCACTGGACCATTCCTTGTCTAAGAGCAAGAGATGAGCATAGTAGGATTACCCAGCTCCAGAACTGGGTAACAGCATGGAGAAGGAAGTGATGGGAGAGCACCAAAGGAAGACTGCCTTGCTTATTTTATAGTTTCTTTATGAGCCATTCAGGGCCCCACATCTCCTGCCAACTTGAAAGACCATGTTTGTTACAGAAGTCAGGAGGGAGACTAAATGCTCACTAGTTGGAATCCATTTTATTTAGGTATCTCCGTCTTCCTTCTTGGTAGAAATCATATAAAAAAGTCCCTCTGTGCCTCCAGGATGGTTACTGAGGGGCTGTTATGGGCCATGTGGTGGCTCCTAGCACTGCCTCCAGGCTTAGGGCTACAGTCAACTGCTCTCTAAGGAGCTTCTGCTCAGAACACTTCAGGCTTCTCATTCATTTGAGAAGTATCTCTCCTTAAGCTAACCACTTTATTTTCCTACATAATTTCCTTCAAATTTTCTCTCTTCTTCCTTACCCTCTTGTCCCCATATTCACCAGATGGAAAAGTATGGCTAGCAGCTTTCATTTTTACTTTGCCTAAAATGAACAATAGAATTACTTGTCATATGTCTTAGGGCTCAAAATTTCAAGTCTATCCCTTCAAGATTCCCATTCAGAAGTCATCTTATCAAAAGGAGAGAAAACACACCACAGAGAGAGAGAGAGAGAGAGAGAGAGAAAATATATACATTTTGAAGGTCCTAACTCCTGACCTGGTGTGAGGATCCTTCATGGGCAGCACTTCCCTTTTTAACTATTTACCTTACTACCCAGAGAGTTCATTTGCTTGGTCCTTAATCAGGATGAGAAAAGAGGTTCTCACCTCTTTTCTGCAGTCTGCATTTTAAATCATAGGTTTCCCCTGTTATACTATCTGTATTTTTACCTCTCCAAACCTACACACCTTTCAAGACTAGGTTAATTCCTTACTTCTGATAAGTAAACCAAATTCTAGTTTGTTTAGAAATTGATTTTCTGAAATTTCCATGTGTTTATTTCCTATATTACTTATATTGTCATTAAAAAAGTAAATGAGAGACAGGAACAAAGTATAAAGAGAAATATCTCTGGAATAAGAACCAACTCTCAATTTGAGCTCTTGTCAAATGACTTCAATTTCCTCATCTGAAAATACTGATAACACCTTAAAAGAATAAGAACCTTAAAATATTATTGTGATTGTCAGATGAAATAAAATATATAAGTGCTTAGCATGAAGTAGCCTCAGTTCTCCTTTCCTTGAAATGTATTCAAGTTTAACATCACAATGGTACTCCTACATCCAATTATCAGGAACTGCTCTGGATTCTTATTTCTCGTGTATCTTGTCTTTGAAATCATATTTTAGTGTCTTAAGGGTAATAACCATGTCTACTGCTTAATATCTTTCTCTATATTATCTAGCTCAGATTGAGTTCTAATTAAATATTATTTTTCATTATCAATTTATTATATATGAATACCAAGTAGTTATTGGGAATAAAAGCATCATTTCTTCACACACATAATACCATGTATTTGACATTTTCACTAAACTCTGATAAGAAGTGTCAATCAAACTAGACACAAATCAATCTTGTTCCCTTTTTTTTCTGAAGACTTTATGTCACTGTTCACATCTGTTTTTAAAGGTAAAATCATTTTGAGCCCAAATCTGATATCCACATTGTTGAATCATGATTGGGACATATTAAAATAGGGTAGACAGATGGCCATATCCAAGTATGACAGAGAGATTTGGAGAGGTTCTGATCAAAATTCAGTTAAGGACCTTCAAATTAGTCTCCTAGCACTTGGGAAATCTTCTAAAATCACTTCATATATATTTTTCCCCTTAACTCCCTATCTTTCTAAAGACTATCTCAATATTGGGTCAGATTATGCATATTAAGGGATCTGTAAAAGCCATGCTAATTTAAGCAGCAAGCACTGTGCATTACAAACGACCCACACCAGTAAAGTCTCTAAATCTATGCATGTGTGACTCATCAACTTCCAGAAAACCGGGTCAGGAAATGCTCAGTTTAGAAATTAAGTCTCTGAAATGTAACAATAGCCCTTTAAATAGAATACTTAGTGGTATCATAGGACTGCAACACATCTTAGAAAGTCTTTCCCTTAACTTGCATGTAAAACCTTTCTGAGACAGTCACTGTTGTCCTTTTATGGATCATCAGAGAATGCTCTACCTCCCACCGTTGGTTTATTATGTATTATTCTGTCATCATGCTAGTTCTATGTTCCTTCTTTGATTAACGCTATCAAAATAAACATTCATTAACTGGTGAAGACAAGAATACATTCTGGACTCTAATCTGACATTGAAGGTCTTTGGCAATGGGACCCCAAAGCATCTTTACAGTTTCATTCATTAAATATTTAACTGGCAGATATTGCATGCCAACCAGTTGCTACAAGTTGCTTAGAGTCCAGTGGAGAAGACAGATGAGTACTCAAGCGAATACAATACAATGTCAGCACAAACAGATAGAAGATGTAATTGAAAACAGTGTTAAAAGAACCCAGAGGAGGGAGCCTAATGAAAGCTAGGGCTTTAGGGAGAGAGTTTAAGATGAAAGGTCAGCCAAACAGAATCTTAAAGGAAGAATAAAAGATAAAGGGGTAATTGGCATATATTCCACCCAAAGAGAAGAACATGGTCAGAGGAAAACATACCAAGCACATTATCTACTTTGGAAATCACAATTAATTCAGAAGGGTTATCATAGAGATTACAATGCCTTGTGTGTCAAACAGTGGAAGCTTAACCTAAAACAATAATAAGGAATTGTTATCTCAACTATCTGTAGATCAGAAATTTGGGAGCAGTCTAGATGGTCGGTTTTGATTCCAGATCTTCTCCTGATGTTGCTGACAAGATATCGTCTGGGATTGTTGTCATCTAAAACCTTGAATAGGGCTGGAGAATCTGCTTGCAAAATGGCTTACTAACGTGGCTATTAACAAGAAAGCCTCAGCTCCTCACTTCATGGACTCTCCAGAGAGGAGAGGCACAGCATGGCAGTTGAATTTCCCAAAAGTAAGTGACCCAAGAGAGCAGGGAAGAAGCTATATCATTGTGAGTTATTCTCAGAAGTCACACATTATCATTTTGACACAATCCTTTCAGTTATAAAGCTCAGACCCACTCAGTGTGCTAGGGGAGAACAAAAGGCACAAATACCAGAAGCTGGGCCATCTTGGATGATAACTGCCACTCTAGGAAAGATAACTATTTAAATAAGTGAGTGGTTCTCATTGTAAAATAAAAATATTATTTAACATGACTACAAATTATTTTTCCATTCCAAACTATCAAGTTTCCTTTACTATTCCATGCACTCTTTTTTGAACTATTATTTTTTCTATTTCTCTCAACTGAAAGTCCTTCTACTTTTTCTTCTTCTTCCCTATTTCCATTCTCCAAATCCTTCTTATACTCCCTTGTCCAGCTGGTAAACAAATTCCTCTTTGATATTTAATCTGAGAAGTTACTGTGATCTCCTCTATCTCTGAGCCACTCTGGCACCTTGCATTTCACTTATCATGCATTTATTCACAAATAGATATTAAACATTGGCTATATGTCAAGCACTAATCTAGGAAATAGGGACATAGCACCAAACAAAAAGAAAATTCCTCTACATAGGAATCTATACTCTAGCAATACAGAGGAAATTAAATCATAGATATGTAATAATTGTTAGAAATACATACTATGACAAAAAAACAAAGCAAAATTATGGGGAATAATTGGGTAGTAATGTGTTTAGATAGAGTTGACAGGGTAGATACCTTTGAGGAGTTAAATTCTGAGAAAAGTCCAAATGAACTTAGGGACAGGAAAATGTTTAGGAAAAAAATAACAACAAAACAAACAAAACCCAGTGTTGAATATACCTATTGTTACCTAACAAATCAGCTCCACACTTAATGTGTCATTAATTGACTTAATGTGACTTAATGTGTCACACTTAAAATCATTTAAAATGATTTTAAACAATCATTTTTTGCTCACAGGTCTGTAATTTGGGCAGAGCTTGCTACAGTGGCTTATCTGTGCCTTGCCAGTCTCAGAAAAGCACCTTGACGGGGGCTGGAAAAATCCATTTCCAAGACGGTTTACTCACATGGTTGGCAAGCTGGTGATGGTTGTCAGTTGAGTTTTTCAGTTGGGAGTCTTAGTTCCTTTCTACATGAGTCTATCAGTGGGACTAATTAGGCTTCCTCACAGAATGTCGGTTAGGTTTCAAATTCAAGTATTTAAAGAGATGAGAAATAAAAGCTTCCAGTCTTTTAAAATCCATGCCCCAGGCGCCTGGGTGGCTCAGCGGGTTAAAGCCTCTGCCTTCAGCTCAGGTCATGATCCTAGGGTCCTGGGATCGAGCCCCGAATCGGGCTCTCTGCTTAGCGGGGAGCCTGCTTCCTCCTCTCTCTCTCTCTGCCTGCCTCTCTGCCTACTTGTGATCTCTGTCTGTCAAATAAATAAATCTTAAAAAAATAAATAAATAAAATAAAATCCATGCCCCAAAACTGGCAGTGTCATTTCCACTACATTCTTTTGGTCAGTCAGAGGCTACCCAGATTCCAGGCAACTTGACATTTAATCTGCTACAATTTTTTGTATCTTGCTATTTATCATTTCTTATCAAAAGTAGTTCCCAAACTAAACTGTAAATTTCTTGAATGTAAGCACTGTTATATATTCTCTTTAACAGAACACTGAAATAGCTTAGAAGTAATGTAATGAACACTTGTCTATGTGAATATAAGAATATTATAAGGTTCAAAGAGATACAGGATCAAACATGACTATATTGAGATGAACATTCTTTGAAGTATTTGCTCATATTGTCTTACTTCAGCTCCACCATATGAACAAATACGGGAGCATGGCATCCAACCAACAATTCATCAATTAAAAGAGGACAGTTCAGGAGGAGAGACAATGGTTGAAGAAGCACAGGAGGGAGGTCAAAAAAACCAAATTTTAGAAGTGTTATTACTTGTCTAGAGAGTGCCTTATTTAGGTTCTGTTGGGCAAACAAAAATAGGTACTTTGAAAAGGGAAATTTCAGTTGTATAGTTGCAAAATATCTCTGCTAAGTCTGCTTTTATTTTTACATTAAGCAAAAGATTTATAAGCCATACGTTTTGTCAAAATAGCACTGTACCTGGAATCTTAAAGTAAATGACTTATAAGGCTATTTTAGCTTCAAAAGTCTGATCGTGAGATTTGGGTTCAAGTTCTGACTATACCACTTAATTTCTTTGAGGTGTTGGGAAAAGATGCTCACAATCTTTGGTCTACAATTTTTTATCTGTAAGGCCGAAATTATTAATAGAGTGCTACCTTAAGGAGTGGTGTGATTGATTGGTAAAAAATTTAATACTCTCTCTGTTCTTTCAGATTCACCTTCACCAGCAAATTCACTGTAGGCTAATTGGCTGAGGATGAAATTAAATACACCAATTAAATACAAACCTCCTTCGATGGCAGTTGTTGGCAACTTTTTTGCCCAAGGTATTTCTGTCTGGAAATTCTACCCCAAGATTCAGTGTTCTCCAAAGATTGACCCAACCCTTCCTATGCAACCCCATCTTCTACATTCTCAAATTAAATGCTCCATTGTGCCCATACGGATGCATCCTGTACATATGGGACAATGCCCCTTTTTTAATCTAAAATGTTCTACCAGACAATTTAATTCTTAATTATAGGCAGTTGAAAAATTTAGGCTAAAAAAAGGTCCACAGAGAGCATTGTCATATCTCCCCTTGTTTTATACATTGACATAAACAAACAAAACCCAAAATAACAATAAACAAACAAAAACAAAATAGATGCTCAGAGATACTGAGTTGCTCAAGGCCAGAAGTTTAGAATTCAAATCTCATTTTTAGGAACAGAGCTTTTTCTATTCTATCATGCTGTCAATCCGTATTTTCTGTTAGGGTTCTATGTAAATACTTCCAAACAGCATAAAAAATAAATTAAACTAAAATTAAATTAAATTAAGAAGATACATTATCTGTCTAATTCCTACTTGACCTTTTAGCTTGGAATGAACCTATGACAAAATTATGGAGACGATGCTTCAGCTTCAAACGTAGCTACATTTATGACAGCACCTACTGCTAGTCCATCTCTCTTCAAACTGACCTCAGCCAAATACTGGGCTATCCTTTATTTATAGTCCAGTATGACTATGAGCTATTGGAATGTGACATTGAGAAGAAAATATTTTCCCACAGTAAAGTAGTTCCTTTGAGAAGGTAAACAAAAGTATATTCTAAGTGGACCTTTTCAAGAAAAATCTAAAGCCACACCACTGTGGTGGACATATGTTTGGTCTTCCCTCCACAGTCAGCATCACAAAATAAAAAACTAATTCATTTTGAATAAATCTCTGTTCTAAGCTATATACTAAAATTTTACTTAGTCAGTCTAAGAGAATATGCCTGATGCACATAAGCCTCCTGAATGAGCAGATAAGGTAGAGAGGAAAAGAGAGAGTTATGGGACTTTTATTTCTGACAAGCAATCTTACAGATACTAAACAAACAACACATAAAGCTGTAAGACCTACTAAACTCATTCAAAGCTATCACGCTCTCTCAAACCTGCTCCTGCTTGAGGATCTCATTTTGTCAAGGCACATTTACAGGCAAAATCATATACTGCTTGAGTTTTTTGGGGTTTTTTTGGTTTTATTTTTACTGCTTGAGTTTAAAAATAAATTCTCAATCATGTTAATGTTAATGAAGAGTCAGGGTTATGTTTTATAATAGCTCACTTTCCCCTGTGGACAAGTGACCTCACTGATGTTCAAATTTACAATTTCAATTATTGCATTTATGTATTATTTTTAATCACATTTTAACACACTGCCTTCCCTCCCTGAACATTTGCCATTTTGAAAGCCTCTCTTAGAAAAAAATAGTAAAAACAGTATCAGACCTAGAAGTTATGATTAATCATTAAACATGATTCAATCGTTCTTCGTTGTTATTTTGTTGTTGTTTAACAGATAAGGATATTAAGGTCTGGAGAAACTACCTGGACATGCAAAGATACAGCCAAGGTAGAACGAGAAGCCAGGCCTGTGCTCCAGTTTTCAAGACGAACTGGAACTACTCACAGCTCATCACCCAATATAATTCAGCTGACTTGTGCCCTTCCAGTCCACTCCTACTCTAATTGGATTCTAGTCCATCTTTTTAATCAGTATTCAATATTTACAACCCCATGCTTGACAGTGACAGCACACCAGTGAGCTAACAGGCATGATCCCTATTCCCAAGACTACTAGGATTTTGCTATGTCCTCTACGAAAATTAAAGAGCAGATTCCATGGTTTCCTGAGACACATTCCTATAGCTACGCCCATTCACCTTGTTCTTGCCGTTTCTCCATCACCAGAAGGCCCACCTATTGCCTCACCTGGCTCAGACACTTATTCAACCTCTCTTTCTGTCATTTATACAACCCTCCCTCGATGGCAGTTGTTGGCAGCTTCTTTTGCTCAAGGTATTTCAGTCTGGAAAGAATTAAAAGCATGGAAGAGTGCCTTGAGCAACAGTGGCTGCTGTTAAGTGCTTTGGCAGTTTGTCAAGATTTAGCCACCTGCCTGGAAGAAGTTTTATTCACCAGCAAATGCCACCCCCTCTGTCACCTCTCTGCTTCCCTCCTCCAAAACTCAAACACTCATAAACACTGAATCATTTCTGTATTTATTCATTATGATCTTCATGAAAGTCAAAGACATTTGACTCAAAAACCACTATGGCAAAAAACCAGACATTTTTTAATCTCCAATTTATTTTCTTCCGGATGACTGCTTTCCAACATTCCTTCAAACTCGGTATCATCATTTGCCAGAACACCTGATGGTTATGTAAGGACAAATCCAAGTGCAAACAGACTCATCCTCCTTTCTAATTCTTCTCTGTTCCCCAATGAAGGTAAAAATAAATAAATAAAAATAAAAATACATTAAGGGAAAATAATTAAGCTGAATCTTAAGATATTTTGGAAGGAATTCATTTCGACTGATGCTAAAAACTCCTCCCCTCTTGCTGAACTCTACACAATTATTTTGTTTATTTTTTTTTTGAAAGCAGTTTACAGAGGAGAGGTCTCTTTTTAAAGATGCAGATTCGTGAGGGCAACTACATGAAATTTCAAAGAAAAGGACAGACACAGTTTGAAGCCTAGAACTCTTGGGTTTTATTAAGAGGGAGCTAAACATTGGACCCCGGCATCTAAAGAAAGTGAAAGTAAACATCTTAGAATTGGGCCATTCTGTATCCCTGGAAAATTAATTTTTGCTGTGTGGAAACTCAACATTATATGCCAATACATCTGTACTTATAGAACTGGTTCATTAGTACAGCCACATGAGATATACCAGCTTTTCACCAGGTCATCTACACACTTGTACTCATGGCCATGGTCTCACTGGGACTAATTTCACAGAGATGGGGAAGAGGAACAAAGAGAGGTGCAGTCTAAAAAATAAGTTTTATGGCTTATGCAAGGAGTAAAAGAAGGGAAGGGTGACATTTGAAATCAGTCCAGAAAAGCAAAGAAAACAATATTTTGCTTCCTTGAATGTTTACATTTAATGGTAATTTTTACCTTGAAATTATAAATTCCTTGAGGAAAGGGAGTATACCATATGCTCGTTTTATAACTCTCGGTTAAACAGGCTGACAACTTCCATGCCCAATATCTGGATGGTGGGTCAAATTTTTCAACAGCACATTAAAAAAAAAAAAAAAAACCAAAAAACTGCAGAAGTAGAAGGAAGTAAACTGATAAAAGAATACAACTTCCTTGGACTCGAGGAGAAACCTGACCACCATGCAAAAGGTTTCATGGCCAGTTTGTGGCATAGTAAGGACTGGTGTGTGAGTCTGAGCTTCATGTTGCCAAATGCTGGCCTGACTCTGCTTTCCTTCATGTTGGGTTATACTTGGCCCTACCCAAACTACATGCTTATGGTTCTAAGTGTTTATATTTAACTAGGTATTCTCTATCTTATGTGTCTTCGTTCATGTTCCCGCTTTCCTGAATCCTACTCATCTTGTGAAACTCAGAAAAATCTCCATATCCTTCCTCAATAATTCCATCACCCAGTTTTTCCATTCCAGTCATCCTTTACCTAATGGCTACCAATAGCCCATGCCTCCCTGATAGAGATTATGACTGCAGGAATCCCTGCAGTCACGGGCTACTGCCACACAGAGAGATTGGCTTCCCTTACATCTTTCTTTTCCCTACCTTTTTACCTCTACCTGGGAATCCCTACTTATTCTTGCTATGATTGAAAGCATTTTGAATTTTTTTTAAAGATTTTATTTATTTATTTGACAGACAGAAATCACAAGCAGGCAGAGAGAGAGGAAGGGAAGCAGGCTCCCTGCTGAGCAGAGAGCCCAATGCTGGGCTCAATCCCAGGACCCTGAGACCATGATCCAAGCCGAAGGCAGAGGCTTAAACCACTGAGCCACCCAGGCACCCTGAAAACATTTTGAAATATTAAAAAAATTTTTTCCGTTTTTTTTTTTTTTTTTTTAAGATTTTATTTATTTACTTGACAGAGAGAGATCACAAGCAGACAGAGAGGCAGGCAGAGAGAGAGAGGAGGAAGCAGGCTCGCTGCTGAGCAGAGAGCCCGATGCGGGACTCGACCCCAGGACCCTGAGATCATGACCTGAGCCGAAGGCAGCGGCTTAACCCACTGAGCCACCCAGGCGCCCCTTAAAAAAATTTTTTTCTTTAATTTGTCTTCCACATTCCTTACTTTTTCCCTTCCCTTCATTCAACTAGTTCTCTGATTCTATTGTTATCGTGCTCAGGGTGAAAGGCTAAGATAGTCTCCAGCTGTTTCTGGTTTTGTTTTTGTTTTTGTTTTCTTGAAAGGTTAAATCTTTCAGAGAAGGTAGAATGTTTTCAAAGATCAAGTGATGTAAGGGTATGGTCTGAAAGAAGCACTAGAAGGAATGTGAAAAAAGACTCCTTCCCCAGAATAGGAAGTTTTTCCAAGCTGATTTGGAAGTGGGGAAAGATTCTGGAGGTCCTAGAACAATGAGATTCTGGTCCTTGAATCTTCAGCATTGCTAGTTAATAGCAAGACTCCCAAATTTAAAAGATAAGAGAGTGTGTGGGTTCTGGGCACAACATTCTCAGGCTTATTAAAAATTCCCAAGTCCCAAGCATGAATTGAGGCAACATAGAACATGAGGACCTGAAGACATCATATACCCAGGAATAGTAGATATCTCCAAGGTAATCTACATAAATAGATGATGGGTGTCAGCATCTCTTCAAACCTTCAACCTACACCTCAGATCTTAGAATCCTGTACCATCCTAGGGACATCTCAAGAACAAGTAAACTAAATTTTCCCAAACCTGGTGGAATGAGGAATCATATTTAGAAATGAAGTTGAGTTAAAGAAAAATAAGAAAAAAAGATATTTTCTTATAGATCTGAGGTGGTATTCTGAAATGTATCTCTGTCTTACCTTGCTAGATTCTAGAGTCAGTTCAGACTTGTAGGGACTTATGAACTAACTGCGGTGGCTGATTAGGACTAAAGGGAGGTTGGAGGGACATAACATCCCCTAAATCAGGCCTTTCTTAGCCCAGTGGCTTCAGGGTATCCTGGTCTCAACACTGATCTTCTCAGCAACATTCTAGGGCCTCATTCCTTTTGAAGAAACTGTCATCACCTCATCACCTGTGAAGCTCTGTGATCTTGGACAGTGCCTCAGCTTTCTCATCTGTATACAAGGGTTAAGAATTGTACTTGCCATTTAGAATTATTTTGAATATTGAGTTAATGCATGCACATTATCTAACACACCATGTGGCACAGAGTATATAATCAATAAATATGAGCTATTATTATTATTGTTATTATTATTACTATTATTATTATAATAGTGTGTTATCCTCTCAGTTCTCTCATTTCCTTGATAGGAATGGTATGACTGGTTCTGTTTCTTCTTTGAAGTGTAAATTATTCTGCATAGATTTTGGCATTTTCTCTAGGGTTTAAGCTACAACATGAGAAAATACACTGAGGAAAGAGAAGATGGGTATGGAAGTAGAAAAGGAAAGAGCCTTTTCTTTTATATCTTCTTTGCTTTCAAATAAGCAGTTAAAAAAATCTTAAAAATTCTTAAGTCTGCAATCCTTTCAAGGATATGCTAAAAAGAGAGAAAAGTCATAAGGCCAGTCCTGGGGAGATCAAGAAGAGAAACCCATCCTTTTCTTAGGGTGCATAAATAAAAACAACTTTGTAACCAGGGACTGGCAAGGCTAAACCATGACCCCAAGGTTTAACACTCAACAGAAGTTTTCAATTTCTCAAAACTCATCACCATCACACTCTGATACTTCCCTACTGTGCCTCAGTACCTACCTCTGCACATCTCCAGGCCCTGCCCTGCTGAAGCTCTGAGGAGAAATGAAAGGGGCTCTAGGGACTTAGAGCTAAGATAACTTCTTACCCACCACAGCAGGCAGAGACCCATTCTTGGAGATGCAAATTTAAATTCTGAATGCATTATCCCATAGAAACATTGCTATGCTTTGTATTTAGTTTCCATAGTGTTGTTAGGACATTACTGTAGTTCAGCTACATTATGACTTAAATAGGCTTTTGTGAGTGGCTTGGGAACTAAAACACCATGTCTAAAACACAATTCTACAGGAAAAATGCCTCCCAACTTCAAAAATGGACTTGTAAATCAAACTTCCTTCCAATATATGGTAAGGAAACTATTGGTAATAGCATGTGTTATGTTTTTATTTGAATGTGTCTTATAACTCGATATAAAATACTGAAGGCTAGATTTCTCCAGAATTTCTTTATAACACTCCACCTATAAGCATCCTCTGACATAAAGGCACATGACCAACACAGTATTTTTTTTACAAAGATATTCAATTAATATCCATTGAAACTGATTGATGAGGCCTGCCAGAGTTGGCTTTTCTAAAAGACTGCTCTAAGAATCACCTAAACAAATTTCCTTATTAACGAATTTGTTTTGATTGAAATTTATTTTTCTCAAATTGTTCCTATTTATGATATATGAAAGGAGGCAAACACAAACAAAAAAACTACCACATTTGCTAGGAACTACTTGCTTGAATAAAAGCAAATGGCACGGACAACAAGGAGCCCTGTGTGATCTGAGTACTGGCTGGTCTAAGAGAACTCTAGGAATTATCTCCAATGATATTTCATTTCCTGCTCTTTTGTAAAAGGGCAAAACCATCATGGAGGTCATTTTTGACAAACTTGTTTGTTTTTCTCTTCTCAGTGTTTATCTCCACAATTGAGACCCAACCTCCCCTCATTTCCTCTGCTCAATGCCACCTCTCTTCCTTAGCCTTACCTCCTCCTCTTTCTTTCTTTTTTTTCTTTTTCCCCCCTTTGAAAACTCTAATGACTAGAATAAACCAAAATGTCAACATTTGCAATTCTGGAGCTTCATTTAAGCAATAAAAATAATAATTAAAAGGGTAAAACCTTAGAGAGATTTCTTCATTTTATATGGTTTGCCAGCAATGATACACATTCAAAAAAGCCAGTAAAAGAATTAATTAGAAACAGCTAAAGCTCAACAAGCTCTGCAAGTTAATGAAGCAGAGAGGAAAATGTCATCTTTGAGACCCAGAGCTACATTGGCTTGGATAATATCCACTCCTGCCTTACTCTCCTAACTAAACCTCTTTTAATCTCTCCTTGAGAAATCAATGCTAATGACACGGATTTACCAAGAAATGACAGCAGATAATACCGCAAGAGCTGCTCCTGTTTAATGTAACTTAGTTCTGATGGGAACACTCAGAATTTCATTCTGACAGCAAGTTGTTGTTTTGCATGCTCCTTATGGGACTGAAAATAATGGAAGAGCTTTGCTTTATTTTATTTTGATTCCTTCCATTGTGAGTTTTTTATATTGCTCCCTCTATCCCTCTTTCCAAAGCAGCTTTTTCTTCTCTAGCCATATGATTCCCACCCCTGCTATACCCCTCCAAATTCTACAATCCAGTCTTAGTTTGTCTATCTTCCTTTGGAATGCTTCTCTTATGGCCACAGGTGTCACTGTAGTGTACACAATTTCTTCTCCAAGTCTCTCATATAAAGGGTAACTTATGTGCATACACCTACTTATTTGTATTTCCGTTCATTTGTCTATTTGTTTGGTTGCTGTGGTAAACATATAGGATATCTCAAAAATATGTGTAGAATACACAATTCACATACATTTAAGAATATCGTTATATTATTATTAAAAACGTAAGTGTAATATTCATACTACATAACAGTGCTAGTCTTAAGCATATCATATTAACAGAGACATATCCCACGGGGTAATTACTGTATCTGTAAAGAACTGGAAGCCAGGGGCGCCTGGGTGTCTCAGTGGGTTAAGCCGCTGCCTTCAGCTCAGGTCATGATCTCGGAGTCCTGGGATCGAGTCCCGCATGGGGCTCTCTGCTCAGCAGGGAGCCTGCTGCCTCCTCTCTCTCTGCCTGCCTCTCTCTCTACTTGTGATCTCTCTCTGTCAAATTAAAAAAAAAAAAAAAAAAAAAAAAAGAACTGGGAGCCATAAAGAAGTGAATGTGTCTATTTGGTCACTTACTAGATAAGTGACCTTGGGAAGGAAATCCAATCCTTCTTGAAGTTTTCTATTCTGGAAAGAGATGTGAATAATATGTATTATGTATTTCTCCATCCATAAGAAATAGTGAGAAAATGTGAAGTGCTTGACATATATTTGGTCCCCAATAAACCTGCTTTACTTCTTGTTCCCTTCTCTAATTTCTTCTTTTAGAGTTACCAAAATATACTGTATTTCACTTTCACATGAGAATCCAACAATCTTTTAAATATAGCCACTGTGGCCACACAGACTTCTTTTTCTAGCATAAATGTGGTAGAAGTGTCAAAGATCCCTCCAGTGACAGAGATATCATAACAAGAAATTTGTTTCCATTCCTCTTAAATTGAAGCTCCCCAAGTGAAAATGTTACTTGCATGGATGGATTAACTAGTGAAAATATAGCATTTAGTACTATGATTTTTCTAAAGGTATTATCAGGTGCAGATTCAGGTTTTGTGGGACCTAGAGTTTACACAACTGGGGGACTTCTATCTTTTTAAAAAATTTTTTATTAACAAATAATGTATTATTTGTTTCAGGGATACAGGTCTCTGATTCATCAGTCTTACACAACAGCACTCACCATACCACATACCCTCCCCAGTGTCCATCACCCATCCACCCCATTCCTCCCACCGCCCTCCATTCCAGGAACCCTCAGTTTGTTTCCTGAGATTAAGAGTCTCTTATGGTTTTTCTCCATCTCTGGTTTCGTCCTGTTTCATTTTTCCCTCCCTTCCCCTATGATCCTCTGTCTTGTTTCTCAAATTTCTCAAATCAGTGAGATCATATGATAATTGTCTTTCTCTGATTGATTTATTTTGCTTAGCATAATACCCTCTAGTTCCATCCACATCATTACAAATGGCAAGATTTCATTTCATTTTTGATGGCTGCATAATATTCAATTACACACACACACACACACACACACACACACACACACATATCATCTTTATCCATTCCTCTGTTGATGGACATCTATTTAGCCATTGTTTGGCTATTGTGGACATTGCTGCTATAAACATTGGGGTGCACGTGCCCCTTCGGATCATTATATTTCTATCTTTGAGGTGAATACCCAAGAGTGCAATTGCTGGGTCATAGGGTAGCTCTATTTTCAACTTTTTGAGGAACTTCCATACTGTCTTCCAGAGTTTACTTCCACCAGCTTACATTCCCACCAACAATGTAGGAAGGTTTGGGAGGGTTTCTTTTTTCATCAAAACAATACAAACCTGGATACAAGGCTATGAATAGGCCTCTGAAGCTCAAAGTTCACTTAGTTTTGCAGAAAAGAACAAATCACAGGATTCCCCACTGCCACACACACACTACATCTTACCACCATTTAGGGGCATTAGGTAAACTCCTAATATTTAGTGGCAATTCAGAAACTGGTGGTGGCGGGCAAGGTAGGAATGTCCTTAATGTACTGAGATCAAGTTTCTGTCTCCTAGTGAAATGTGACCTAGAACTTTCTTAACATGAGCTCAGTTTGGTTTTAGAAAAAGAAAGCAGAAAGCTACATTTGTAAAACACCTGAATACATGAATATATAACTGGAGATTTATGATTATACAATAATTTCAGATTTTTATATAAATTCAAAGAGGAAACACATAGAATACCACTGATGGAAAGTTCTAAAGAAATGATGGTGTTGGTGGAATGTGACTTTAGATTGTGGGATCAGGGAGAGCAAATTTGAAGGATGAGAAGATTCAGCTATGCCAAGAGGCAGATGAAGAAAAGGCCTAGTAGAGGAAATAGGTAGCACAGTGACCAGAAGCCTGGAAAGACTGAGAAATGCATACAAAGAAAAAGGTCAAATGATATCAAGTGAGTTTAGAAGAGTTATATCTCAGCTATTTGACAAAATGAAAATTGCACTGTAAGCATCAGAAGACAAAAATGCCCTTCGTTTATTATCTGTACTCTTTAATTCTGTTAGAGTCTACAGATGGCTTGCCTTTCTATTACAGACTGAGGGAAAAAACTTGTAGTGGATTTTGAAATTTAGGTGCATCACCTTATTTATAATGAAAACAATGATTACCTAAAAGTCTACAAACTCTTAAACTCTAAACTAATTAGCTATCTCAATAAATATATGTAGTTTTAAGTAAATTTCACTGAAAAGAGTTGTGATACCTTTCACTGTTTCTCACAAAATTGGAACATGTGAATTGTTGGTTGACATCAATGTTGCTCAATTTCTCTCTAACTTTCAGCCCTTTAGTTACACCTTCCTTCATGGATTATATAGCCTAAAATTCAAAATTCAAATGCCAAGCTCCCTTTAAATCTTACATGAAGCTAGGTCCACTTCAAGCCACATTGCTTATAATTAACTTCTATCAGCCAAATTTGGAATCGGGTGTGACTGTTGGAACATCAACACAAGAACAGATGAGTTACAAAGGTGAGTGCTAGCTTTAGACTGGAACAGAATTTACTATTTTTTTGGAGCGGGAGGGGCAGAGAGTAAGGGAGAGAGAGAATCTTAAGTAGGCTCTATATGCTAAATGCAGAGCCCAACACAGTGCTCAATTTCATGACCCCGAGATCATAACCTGAGCTAAAATCAAGAGTTGGATGCTTAACACTAAGCCACCGAGGTGCCCTGACACTGGAACAGAATTTAAAGAGCTCAGAGGGTAGTAGCTTGTGGCAGAGATACTTTGCTGTCTATCAAAGTCTCATTTTTCACTAGTACATTATTGTGTTACTGCTCATTAGCAATTATCTAAGCAAGGACTACATTTCCCAGTCCCGTTACACCTACTTCATGGATTGAGAAAGGGTTGATTGGTTTTTATCAATAAAATATGTATATAGGTGATATAATTTCTTAATCAAGTTAAACAATCTATATGTTTTCTCTGCCCTTATTCATTGGCAGCAAAGGCCCACTGGATTCTGGAGTCACCTCGGAGAGTTACAAAAGAAAGAAATAAGTGTCTATTGTGTTAAGCTGCTGAATTTCTTGTACCCCTGGGGCAAATAATACATTATATCTTAATAAAAATAATTAATAAAAAAAGAGTTTCATTTTGTCTTTGTTTTCTCAAATGAAAGAGGTGACAGAAAATCTTGGGACATGGCTGAAAGTGGCTCTCTCTGAAAGTTAGGTATGGAATTTGTGGGGATGATTTTAAGACACTCTTAGAAAAGTAAATTACTCCAAGTTCAAATTCATTTAGTTTAGCCTCCCATAGAAGGAAAAGGGAGTGCATAAATAGAACAAGGAAGTTATAAGAAAATCTTGCTCCTCTTGAGAACATGAATTGATAGGCAGGGAAAAGGATGACTGTTAAAGGGTTTCTGATATGGTTGATAGTGGACCTAAAGTGAATGGAGTCCCTACGGCCTGATTGTGCCCTAGAAGATACAAAAATGGAAATATAAACAATGTAAAGAAAATATTGCATTAAACACTATATCAAAAACTAATGATTACTATATGTTGGCTAACTGAACCTAATTAAAAATAAATATTAGAACTTTCAAAGAGCTGCAGCCAATGCAGAGCACTTGGTTTAGTATGAGCAGGATCATCTTCTCTCCAAAGCCATGGCAACCTGACTAGACTATCTGCATTGGTGCAGAATAAGCTAGTGGATAGTGTGCAAGCAATTTTTAACAGCAACACCACATCAGAGCAATAAATTCTGGCGGTAGTGGACCGATCAGATTCTAGCTCTTTTCCAATTATAAAGTGAAAACTACACACAGCCTCTTCTTAGGACTGTGTGTCCCCCTTGGGTGTTGTTGATAGTCAATAGGGAGACACTAGACTTTCTGCCAATAAGGTGGTTGGGAATTGACCCATCCATGTATTTCTTTTATAAATAAAATGTGGGAAGAATCTTTAAGATTTTATCTATTTGGAGGTTTTTCAATGCATAATATTCCTAATATTTGTATAAGTTCTTATAATTTAAAAAGGATTTTCACAGGCTTTCTTTTATTTGACCTTCTTGTCAACTCAATAAGGTAGATATTATCATTTCAATTTTATCGATAATGAAACTATGGTTCTTTGAGATAAAGTAACTTGCTCAAGATTACACTAAATTAAGAGGTGAAGGCACAATTCACATCCTGGATCTTATCTAACCTGTAATCTTAGACTTTTTCCTCAAAACTATGATGTAACCAACATAATCCAGGTAAATAATGTATTGAAATTTATCCTTAAGTCTCTTTGTAATTGCCTTATACCTTTCTCTGTGAATCCTTTTCTCCACTATTTCCTCTGATTTCTAGCATAGAATAGGCTACAACATCTTTATGCCATTTTCCTCCTCTATTTATTTGTTTCCAAAAATATGGCTAGTATCTAACTGCATTGATTTAAGAATTTTACTTAAGGTAAAAAATATCTTCTACATGTGCTCACACACCTCCATATACACATCACAAAGATAATTATTTTAATATAAAGTAAACTCATTATTTGAATTCTAGATTGATAAATGATTGATAATTTTGGACCCTTGAATAAACTGAAAATAAACAATGACTACTTCTGTCCAGCTTCTATTATAATAGCTTCAGACACAGTTCATGGAGCTTAGCATGGTGTCAGATGAGATACAAAGCAGAAACATTTTTTCTTTTTTTTTTAAAGATTTTTATTTATTTATTTATTTATTTGACAGGGAGAGATCACAGGTAGATAGAGAGGCAGGCAGAGAGAGAGAGAGGGAAGCAGGCTCCCTGCTGAGCAGAGAGCCAGATGCGGGGCTGGATCCCAGGACCCCGGGGTCATGACCTGAGCTGAAGGCAGCGGCTTAACCCACTGAGCCACCCAGGCGCCCCATTTTTTCTTTTTTAACTCCCAGAGTTTCTTGTATCCTTACATGGAGAAATCAAATACGCACAGGAATTTTGTACCATTCGATCTTGAAAAAAATCACAATACTTGGCAATATTCAAGTTTGTTCCTTCAATGGTTTAGCCATCATTCTGAAATCTGAAATTTTCCTCTCAGGGATTACTTTCTAATTCCTTCACAAATTAAATAGCTAAATGGGATGTATTTTTCCCATGTGATATGGGTGACCCACCCCCTGGGTGAGGGAACCAGCATATATACAGAAAAGCTGGATTTCTTCTATGCCTAAGGGGTGATGGGGGTATTTTTTTCCTTACTAAAATTTAAAAAAAAGTTTTATTCTATATCAGCATCAGAGAATTGTCCCCATGCAGCAATTTCCTCAAATAGTGACCCTTTGGGAAATGATGGTCATGAAACTAATTTACGAAAGCATGAGATAAATATCAAAATAGAAACACTGAAGGTTTTAGCCTCCTGCAGGTTCTAAGAAAGTTGGAGTAAATATTTACCTTGACTTTTCTGCCATGGAATTACTTTGTGAATCTTACCATGAAGAAGATGACTTTTTTCCAGTTATTCTCAATAGCATTTCTCTCAGGGTGATTGCTGCCTTTTCTTTTTCACACTCTAATGTTATATTGAAAATGCTATAAGCATGCTCACATACTGTTGTGAATTCAAAAGGGTACTTATGCCAAGAAACAATAGACATTCTCTTTCCCTATGGCTTCCACTACCTTTACTTGGAAAGCTGATAAATTGGTCCTTTACAAAGATTTCAACATGAAAAAAATTAAAATGTGGGGATTTATGTGATGGAGTTAGGAAGAAGTCTTGGTTTTATAAAATGAATCTTTTCATTTGATTCTACAGGACACCAACCCCATCAACTACAAGTGAAAAGTCCAAGTTTGTCAGAATGCTTTGTCTATGTGTATAAGTTGACGGACACCCAGGTTAATGGATTTTTTTTTTTTTTCACTGAGTAGAGAGGCTATCTTGAAGTTAGGGCCAGCAGTGTACTGTCTCTGGAAATTTGCTTCACCTGTTCATATGCTCATCACTAACATCTCTGCTCAGAAATCTATAGGATTATGGGTCTACTGTGTATTTGTTTTTATGAGTACTATTTTATCTGCGGTGTGTGTGTGTGCATGTGTGTGTATTTACCTACCTACTGGCCTTTACACTTTCTTCACGTTACTCAATGTTTCCTCCAGTTGTGTCTCCTATGGAAATGAGTTATTGAGGCATTGCAAAGAAATGGTCACTTTATAACCAGACCAAGTATGTATTAATACTGCTTTAATATTTAAGCTAGTCAGGGACACCTGGATATCTCAGTTGGTTAAGCGTCGGACTCTTGGCTACTTCTCAGGTCATGATTTCATGGGTCTTGGGATCACATGCCATGTTGAGCTCCACATTCAATGGGGAATCTACTTGAGATTCTCTCCCTCTGCTCCTCCCCCACTCATGTTTGCTTGCTCTGTCTGTCCCCCACTAAAATAAATAAATAAGTCTTTTAAAATTATTTAAGCTAGTTGGTTAATAGGGTATAACATATCCAAATATGTATCTCTTTTCTGCAGAGAGAAGACAAAATTCCTCCAGAAAAAGTTAACTCTTCAGATAACCCTTCTTCAATCCTCCATCCTCCTTATATTTAGCTTCTTATCTACAGGCACCTACTGTTAGCACTGAAATGAATAATAACTGAACAGACAAGTTTCTTGACACAGATGCCCTTACTTTTTGCCCAATATCCCACTCACAGCTTTAAGAAAAGCAACATGACATTTAACTGAATGACTTCACAAAAACTGCTTTGAGAAAATTTTTCAATGTTTTCATATTTAGTAAATCTGATAGATTTATTTTTATTGTCTTCTTTCAAGCATTTGACACTATTGATGACTCCTTTTCTCTTGATGGGTATTTCTGCCCTTGACATCTATGTCTTCAAACTGTTATTTTCTTTCCTTCTGTATCTCTGGCTTCTACTTCTCAGTTTCTTCTGTTTTCCTTATTCATTTGCTTCTTGTTTGTATGTTACAACCTTCAGGACTTTTTCCTCTTCTCCTCTAAGTCTTTTTCCTAGATAACTTCAACTCTACTCCCATTGAGTCAATCATTATCTTTTTTTGTTTTTTAAATTTATTTATTATTTATTTATTTATTTATTTATTTTTATTTGTTTATTTACAGCATAACAGTGTTCATTGTTTTGGCATCACACCCAGTGCTCCATGCAGTACGTGCCCTCCCTATTACCCACCACCTGGTTCCTCAACCTCCCACCCCCACCCCCACCCCCACCCCCCTGCCACCCCTTCATAACCCTCTGGTTGTTTTTCAGAGTCCATAGTCTCTCATGGTTCATCTCCCCTTCCAGTTTCCCTCAACCCCCTCTCCTCTCCATCTCCCCATGTCCTCCATGTTATCTGTTATGCTCCACAAATAAGTGAGACCATATGATACTTGACTCTCTCTGCTTGACTTATTTCGCTCAGCATAATTTCTTCCAGTCCCATCCATGTTGCTACAAAAGTTGGGTATTCGTCCTTTCTGATGGAGGCATAATACTCCATTGTGTATATGGACCACATCTTCCTTATCCATTCATCCGTTGAAGGGCATCTTGGTTCTTTTCACAGTTTGGCGACCATAGCCATTGCTGCAATAAACATTGGGGTACAAATGGCCCTTCTTTTCACTACATCTGTATCTTTGGGGTAAATACCCAGCAGTGCAATTGCAGGGTCATAGGGAAGCTCTATTTTTAATTTCTTCAGGAATCTCCACTCATTATCTTTTTTTTTTAAAAGATTTTATTTATTTATTTGACAGATGGAGATCACAAGTAGGCAGAGAGGCAGGCAGAGAAAGAGAGAGAGAGAGGGAAGTAGGCTCCCTGGTGAGCAGAGAGCCCGATGTGGGGCTCGATCCCAGGACCCTGGGATCATGACCGGAGCTGAAGGCAGAGGCTTTCACCCACTGAGCCACCCAGGTGCCCCAGAGTCAATCATTAGCTTTATTGCTACCTAAATATCTCTTCTGAAATTCAATCATGTATATATCCAACTTCCAACTAAATCTAGCCATTTAACTATTCCATGACACTTCAAACTCAACTTAGGCTTAATGGAAAGCGCTATATTCTCCTCCTCCTTTGTTCCCCATATGCTTGGACTGAATGTTTGAGTCTTGCCAACATTCATTTTTTTAAAAATTTTTCATTTATTTATTTAACAGAGAGAGAGATCACAAGCAGGCAGAGAAGCAGGCAGAGAGGAGGAAGCAGGCTTCCCGCTGAGCAGAGAGCCCCATGCGGGGCTCGATCCCATGACCCTGGGATCATGACCTGAGCCAAAGGCAGAGGCTTTAACCAACTGAGCCACCCAGGCGCCCCTTGCCAACATTCATTTATTGAAACCCTATTTCCCAAGATGATGATATTAGGATGTGGTGCCTTTAGGAGGTGATTAAGATGAGATGAGGTCATAAGGGTGGAGTCCTGGTGAATAGGATTAGTATCCTTTTAAGAGCCAAAGACAGTTAGCTTCCCCAGTCTCTGCTCTCCATAATGCGAGAATATAATGAGAAGCTGGCAGTCTACAATCTGTAAGAGGGTCCTCACTGGAACTTGACCATACTCCAGCACCCTGATCTTGAATTTTCAGCTTCCAGAACTGTGAGAAATAAATTTCTGTTGTTTCTAAGCTAACTAGTCTGTGGTACTTTGTTATAGCATTCCAACCAGACCAAGACACTATTCCAGTGAATGGCCGGCCCTTTATCAATCCAGGTGTCCCAGAAAACAGCAACAACAACAAAACAAACCCCTGATGACTTTTTTATCCCCATTCCCTATCAATCATACAATCTTGTTTCTCATACCTCTTTAAAGATCTACCATACATTTCTCTCCATATTTACTATCAAAACTTTAATTCAGATCTCCATCGTTATTCACCTGGATTGCCATATGATCCCCTTCATTTTTTATTCCATAATATGACTTTATAACAAACTCCATAAAGCGACAACTCAAATTTGATTAGGTCAAACTCTCCCCAAACCTACTACTAGCATGCACTCTAGCCCTATGATCCAATTTTCTCTTTGCTTTTAACCTCATGACCTCATTCAATTCTCCCATGCAAACTGGCCTGCATGAGCTACCACAGACACATATTCTTCTCCTCACTTCTAGGCCTTTGGATTTTTTTGTTGTTGGAAACTTGGGTTACCTTTCTATCCCCATGCATTTTTTGACTATTCATCTTTAAGGTCTCACTTACATAGCACTTCCTCTGGTAAGATACTTCTGATTCCTTCAGATAAATGCCCCTGAGTAGGATTACACTAACTTTGTGTTGACCAAGTTTATTTGGCTATTTTCTCAACTGAGATGCAAGTTCTACAGGGAAGGCCCTCGTGCCCAGCAGAAAACAGGACATAAAATAGGTATACAGAAACAATCTGTATAAATGAATACATAATATGTTTATAATTTCATTGTGTATTTATAAATATCCTTTTTGTCAGCAAAGTGAGGTTTACCATGGCTTAATTCTATACATTGTGTAAGACTCTTATTATATTGCCTTATATCTCCTAATGTAGTATGTAGCTTATAAACAACACAAATATATCTCATTTGAAATGCCAGGCTTCTACGAAGCTGCCAGTTCTGCAAATCATCACAATATATTCATGCACATATGTCTGAAATTGATGATTACTTTGGTAACAAACTGATAATTACTATAATCTACAATATCATCCTTAGCCTTCCTATCCCACATCCACAATGTTGGTTCCACAAAACTCCACAAATAGCTGTGTTACTACTAGAAGATCTACATACAGGTGCAATTTTCCAGGTGATTCCAATGAAAATAGATGACCTCTGATTTCCCAGGATTGTTTTCTTCTTAATCATTGAAATAGTGGCTGTCTGCAAATACCTACGGTTTGCTGTTTCATAGTTTTCCAGATGGAGAACTCAACCACTTTTATCTTCTGTACTTAGATGTAATCAGGATTATTATTAAAGGATGGTTACTAGTAGAGTAGGTGCTGTTTCAAAGAAATCATTTCAGTGAGTACCAGTATTCTCTTAATATCTACACCTTCTTTTTTCTGTATTAATCAGTTTAACTGTTATCACAGAATTTTCACACTAGGAAGAATTTCAGAGATCACATATTTTAATTATTTTTTTCCTCTTAGTTTTTCTTATTTTAAAAGTAAATAAACTGAAAGCTTCAGAATATAAATTGCACACCTGTTAGTGCTTGAATCCAGGTTTAGAATACTCATTAGTAAGACCAAAAGTTTTATGTGGACTTCTATGACACCATATCAGATTGAATGTTCTGAGTAACATTCAATAGATTTACTGTTTATATCTTCCTCCTTCTTAAAATAAACATTTCCCTTTACTTCTACTGATTATGCTTTCTAATTTTTTCTCAGTCTTCCTGATTATTGCACCATAACCCCTTTAATAGGATTCTTCTTTACTTTCTAACCAGGAAGTTGGTATTATGCATTATGCAAAGCTCAGTTTCGTGTCCTTTTGTTACTCATGACTGTCTTTGGCTTGTTATTCTTTCAGTGATTTTGACCTGGCAATGGAAATTTGGTCTACTCAGTTACACAAAGAAGAAGCTGGAGGGTTTTCTTCTACATTTTCATTTCCTTCTTTCTTCACATCTAATATATCACTCATCCAGGTGATTATTGGTCCTGAAAAACATATCTAAACTGGTTAGATATCTCCATTATCATAACCCTATTCCAAGTCCCCAAAGTGTATATCTTAGACTCCTGAAATCTCCTGGTTGACATTGTTTCATATCCACTTTTGGCCCCTGGCCATCCATTCCCAGTATAGAAGTCAGAAATCATCTTTTAAACACCAGCTTCCTTAACATGCAAAACTATACACACTGCCCCCCTCAACACACAAACACATTTATATGCCACATAAACTTAAAACCCTTAAATGGCTTTTCATCATCACTATAATATAAATCTAAATCCTTCATACGTATTACAGTCAACTCAGTTTACTCCCCACATCCCTCTTTTTCTCACTTAAATTTTCTTCATATTTCGGCTGCTGTATTCTTCTTTACTGTTTTTTTTTTTAAAGATTTTATTTATTTATTTGTCAGAGAGAGAGAGAGAGAGAGAGAGAAAGATCACAAGTAGGCAGAGAGGTAGGCAGAGGCAGAGGGAGAAGCAGGCTCCCTGCCGAGCAAGGAGCCCAATATGGGACTCGATCCCAGGATGCTAGGATCATGACCTGAGCCGAAGGCACCTGCTTAACCAACTGAGCCACCCAGGCGTCCCTCTTCTTTACTGTTTTAATAACACTTGCTACCCTCTTCATGATTCAACTCTTTTCACATGTTGGTCCCAGTGCTTGCAACACCTGCCTTATCCTTATTTCTATTTGGCAGTACAGCCGTATGGTCATTACAAACTTGGTGTGGAATCAGGTAGGCAATATACAAATTTCAGTTTCTATTTTTCTTTATTTCTATTTGGCAGTACAGCCGTATGGTCATTACAAACTTGGTGTGGAATCAGGTAGGCAATATACAAATTTCAGTTTCACCATTTCATAACTATACAACCACAATTACAAATTATTACCTTTTTGTTCTTTAATCTCCTTACTTGAAATATGAGAATAATAATACTAACCAGTTCTTAGGGTTACTGTGAGAATTAAATGGATGAATTCACAGAAAGTGCTCAGAAGAGTGCTTGATACTCATAAGCACTCAATAAAAATAGACGTTAATATCATCACATTCAGCATCATCATATATCACCCTTTTGAGCATCATCATCTTCATCATCCAGGTATAAAAATTTCCATTAGAAACCTTTCTTGACCTCTAAACTAAATCAGGCTTTCCTCTTTGTATCTCTGTTTCACAGCTCTTATCACAGTTGATGAAAGGAAAGGCATATTTCTTATATCCTTATATGAAGTCAATATATCTTATATCCTTATGAAGCTTATATCCTATATGAAGTCAATAATCATGCCTTAGCACATTTAAAGCATTTACTGAATATTCAATAAATATGTGTTAAGTGAATGAATAAATAAATGTCACAATATCTAAACACTAATAGTAACATACATTGTCAAACCAATGCTTTATATATGTCTATATCTCCAATGCTGTAAAATATTCTGGTCAATATACTTCAAGAAAGTTCAAACAAGGTTAAGTGTCAAAGATCAAATGGAGAATCACTGATTATATGAGAACTAATGATCTTAAAAAGGGTTTATACTCCTCGTTCATCAAATTATAAAATTAACAAAGGAAAATCTGGAAATTTCAATCAAGCCAGAGTATTAGAATGAAAAGAAGCACTCCTATGCACTAAATCTTGAAATAAAATTATAGTAGGTGATGGGAATACTACTCTTCAGGGAATACTTACTCTTCATAAGTCTATGAAACTCAGTCCAAGAGGTAATATATGATAAATACACAGATTTAGAAAATTTTCATGTTTATCTCTGTATGGTAAGCATCCATAGGTACATGAGAGAAAACATGAATATTTAGAAAGATAGTACCATTATAAAGAACAAGCTCACACTCTCACAAATCATGCTGGGATGGCCTAACAGTGTTTATCAAAATTTCCTCATTGGATACATAACTCAATTTTTAAATTGAAATATGCACTCCCAATGTATGTATATTTATATATTTACACATTCTTAGTGTAAAATATTATACACATTATAGAACAGATTCTCCCAAAGTGGAGTGGAAAAAAAGAAGAATTGTTAAGTTTTAATACTTTTTTTTTAACGCTCTAATGTATTGGGCTTTGCATGTCGCATTTTATAGACTCCTGGAGAGGGACAGTGGAGCATTAGACTAGAATGTGCCCTGATATGATCCAGAATGACTCTTTTTTTTTTTTTTTTACCATTATCATTGCCACTTCTCAACAGAATCTTTTCCAAAGATGTTAATTCCTTCATTTCTTTCTTAGCTCTTTTCCCACTTCCTACATGTCTCTGATGAAAAAAGTCATTTAAACTTGAGAGCTGTGGTACGTTTTATTCAATATCAGGAATTTATTAAAAAGTATCAAGCCTGTACTTTCTTCAAATTAAGATACTCCTAGTGGTTCATTTCCAGTGATAGGTAATCCCCATCTCAAATCACTTTGCTAGGAACACTGGTATTTGATAAATACATTTGCAGGGAGTAGTTAGCTTCAAACTCCACTCTCATCAAGCATTGTCCCACCACAAAATATGATCAAAGATTAAGGACTCTGGGGACTCATGGGCTCTGAACTCATCAGCCTCAAATCCTACTATAAATTATCCAAATGAGGCACTTGGCAAGATTCTTAACTTATTGTGCTATTCGGAACACCTCCATTTCAATTAGAGGTAACCATGATACATGACAGCAGAGAACAAAACTAATAATTTTCACCGATGTCAGGAAAGGTTATAGGACTTGAGGGAATTACAGCAAGTGTTTCAAGAAATGCACATTCACAGCAGCATTCCTTGTCCATGTGTCTGCTTCTTGAATAAGAAGCTTTATTTTAGTTTTCTGGTTCCTATCAGATGGGTTCAAAGAATAACCATACATTAAAGTCTTGTTGGCAGGGAACACTGGTATGCTAAGGACTAGAAAAATAAATGCTGAAACCTCAAATTCTGAATTCTTCAGGAGACCAGATTCATCTTCAATTTTAATCCTGACTCTGGGTAAACAATGTGTAGGCAAAGGAAGCAGCTAACTACAATGTAGTTAAAAGTAAAAAAAGACTCAAGAAAAAGTAAAAAAGACTCAAGAGTCATAAATATCTACTTCTCCTGAACAAGTAAAACTCTTGAGAACCCCACTTAATGTTATATCATAGCATTTTAACTGGGTGTATCTGAGCAGTATGCCATATCAGCTAACATAATGATTTCCTAACTTTTAAGATTGTCCTGAACATAAGCTTCCATGAATTTTTGAGATTTCCCTAAACAGAACTTCCTTTCCTAAACTTCCTTTCTAAAAGCAAACTAGGCTACATTTCAAAAGAAAGCAGTTTGATTAATTTTGGCATAAAAATGAAAGTCACAAAAACCTGTTTTCTTATTCTAAATGGATTAATTACCAACTTTATGAATTGGGCCTCCTTTTTCTTGACTCTAATTTAAAATATTACATTCTCTATTTGTCCCTCCAAATAGTGAATATTATAAGAATTTGTTCATTTTTTAGTTAATTCAATAAGTATGTAGTCAGTACCTACTATCTAGAGAACATCTTATTAATCAGCATGGAAGAATAAAAAAAATGAAAAAGACATGCTTCGTTACCTCAAAGAGCTTTTGTATGGCCTAGTAGAAGAGATATTACAACAAATAAACAAAATCCAGCACCCCTGGATATGACATGATAAAAAAAGACACTTCACCTCTGTTGTATTTCTCCCTAAAATCCATAGCTTGACCCTAACCATAAGAACAGTATAAGACAAACCAAAGTTGAAAGACATCCTATAAAATATCTGATGAGTTCTCCTCAAATTGTCAAGTCATAGGAACCAAGGAAATGTTGAGAAACTGTCACAGACCAGAGGAGACTAAGGAGACATGATGAATAAAGGCAATGTTGCATTCTGAATTGGATGCTGGAACAGAATATTTGTAAAAAGACAACAGTGGGGGAAAAAAAACTGGTAAAATCAAACAAAGTCTGGATTTTAATATACCAATAATGTTTTTCTAGTTTTAACAAAATACCATGGTAATGACAAATATTGACTTTAGGGGAAACACTATATGAGAGTTATATAGGAATTTTCTGGTACTTCTCTTGTAACTCTTTTAAAAATGTAAAATTATCACCAAATAAAAAGTTTACAAAAAATAAAAATCACAAAAATAACTGTAATATAATATGCAAGGTATTACAATTTTCACAAGGTAAGAACGAATTTCTTTCCAACTCTGGAAGTGAGAGATAGACTTCTGAGTGAATGGAAGATGAATGCTTTTATAGAATCTGCAACACCAATTTTGGAAACTTACCCCAATCCTAACCCAACCCCCTCTACAAACTCAAACTACCTCAGGGATCAATTCGGAGTGTCCATCCTTAGACATTATGGGAAAATGTTTTTGTAGAATGAAAGACAATGAGACTCTGAGTACAAGTAGGGAGAGTGCTGTGGTAGCATACACTATACAGACAGTAAGGGAGTACGCCTTCTCCAATTTTTTTTTAATAATAAAAGAATTTAAAATTGATATTTTTTAAGGATTTAGAGGAAGAAAGAGCTAGAGAGTGGGCAGGGGGAGGCAGAGGGAGAGAATCTCAAACAAATTCCCCACCTAATGTGAAGCTCCACGCAGGGCTCGATCTCACCACCCATGAGGTCAAGACCTCAGCTGAAATCACAAGTTGTGTGCTCAACCAATGGAGCCACCCAGATGCCCCTAAAACTGATTATATATATATATAAATAGATATATATCTATATCTATATATAGATATAGATATATATCTATAGATAGATAGATAGATAGATAGATAGATAGATAGATAGATAGATATCTGTGATAAAGAGTTTCTCATCTTTCAGGTGGACCACTTTCACCACCAGCCTCCCACCTTTGATATTCCCCTGCCAGGCAGTTATATCTCTGTAATAAAGAGACTGTCGCCATTTTGTAAAGTTTGCCTGCTGACAGTTATTATGCTTCACCTTCCCTTTCCCCCTTATGTGTCACATTTGGAAAAGCTGATGTAGAAATCTAGGCATTTGCTTCTTTGGCACAGGTGGGAAGTTAAAATCATGCAATCCTCTGCACATTCATATAAACCTTCATCCCAGCTACTTTTTCTAAACAACATAAAAACCTTAAGCCAATTTTTTTTATTTCTCAATTTTCAGATCTTTCTGTGAGCCAACTTGTTCTCCCCTGAAAGCCTCATTACATGGGAAATAAAACTTTTCATACTTTCTTGGTGTGTGTGTGTGTACGCACATGTGCACGTGCGCACGTGCGTGTTGTGTCATCAGTCCTGATAGTGAGGCACATTTTATGTAGGGGTTTATCTTGTGTATATAAATGGCCACACAGGTGCCTGGGTGGCTCAGTTGTTACATGTCTACCTTTGGCTCAGGCTATGATCCCGGAGTTCTGGGATGGAGTCCCTCATCGTGCTCCCTGCTCAGCAGGGGGTCTGCTTCTCCCTCTGACCCTTACCCCATTTATGATCTCTTTCTCTCTCTCAAATAAATAAATAAATAAGATCTTTAAAAAAAATAAAGTGACCACAACAGGCTGACAGAGTCAAGAACTGGAAATATTATCTAAGACATAACTGGTAGAGAAATCTCTTAAAGTGGAGATTATGTTGTGAAACACAAACAAAAAACCTATTCCCATCAGCCTCCTCTTATTTCACTTACAGTTTGCTTCCCATGAGTGCCCTGGGTCTTCATCCTTCCTTGGGTAGGCTTCCCTCTATGTAGTCTTTTCCAGGGCCCCTGCTTCATCGTGCCAGGTCCTCTGCAATAGAGCCACTAAATCCCATTCACCTTGAAATCTCACGTTCTTCAAAACAAACAAAATTTTATTCTTCCTAGATAAAACTGATTTCTTGTTATAATATTATCCATTGGTTTACTGTGCAAAATATCTTCTTTTCTCAGTGTGAAGACATGAAGATAAAAGGCTAAGAAAGTGGTAGAGTGCCTTACAGACTATATACCATTGTAACTGATTGTATTTCTCTTAGTTCCATTTGGCTTATAATACCAATCAAAATTACAAGAGTAGGAGCCAGTTTAACTTGGCCTCCTGAGCCTTACTAGGAATTTGAGGAATGATTCCTGTATATGTTTAGACCTGCCAATGTCAAGTAGAGAATGAGGCCATTTTTAGTGTCACTCTCTAGTTCTTTGGAAATTATAAATAAATTCTGTAACACAGGTGTTGCAGAAAGTAAAAGTAAAGAAAGTAAAAAGGAGTAAAGAAAGGTAGGAAAGAGTACTCTATCTTAAAATTCAGTTTCAATCCTGAATCAGATGATATAGGTAGAAAATGATGGAGAGATAATTCCTGAAAGGTTGATTTGATTTCACAACAAATAAGTTGACTAGTAATTACATTTTAAAAGCATTACATTCTATTTGGTAACTTTTAATGAGGTTGCAGTTTTGTTTCATAAAATGCTTATTGTAACACTTAAAATGCTCTACCAAGTTGAGATGTGCATGCCCAACTATAGCAGATCTAGCTTGTGTGTGTGTGTGTGTGTGTGTGTGTGTGTCCTTTTGGCCTCTGGTCCTCTAGAACTATGACTTTTGTTACAATCCTAAAAATATGAAAGAACACATTTCAGCACAAAAGTAGCTCTTATTCTTTGCCCATCAATATCATCAGTAATTCTAAAAGAAAAATTGGAAAGGAGGTTAATCTCTGGTTCTTAAGAGTTGTGACATTAGGTCTTTCATGCCACTTTACAAAAGTCCATGAATGATTTGGTCATCAAAACATGCAGGGAATTATGCGACTCTTTCATTGGATAGATATAGATCAACTTACCTGGAGAGGAAACACAGTGTCTACTAGTAGAGTCAAAAAGGGGAAGTTTTAAATCAGATTAAACAAACAAACAAACAAAATATATATATACCAGAATATGGCTTGCCTGTTATATATATATTCGGTGCCTTGAACGTTTGGTTGATTTTTTTCTTGTACATATAAATAACTAAAACACATTTTGATAGGATATAAAGAAGGTAATTATTTGTATATATAAATACCTAAATTATTTGTACATATAAATACCTAAAACACATTTGATGGGATATAAAGAAGGTAATTATTTGTTTCATATTTTCATTTTAGCTATGAAAAAAAGTTTAATTTTCTACCATGTGACTTAGAAGAATATATTACACAAAACAGCACTTAATGATACACCTTTTTTTAAAAGATTTTATTTATTTATTTGAGAGAGAGAGCACTAGCAGGGGGAAAGACAGAGGGAGAGGGAGACACAGACTCCCCTGCTGGGTAGGGAGACTGAGGTAGGGCTCAATGTCAAGACCCTGGGATCATGACCTGAGCCAAAGGCAGATGCTTAACCAACTAAACAACCACAGTGCCCCAATGATACACTTTTTATGAAATTTAACATCTTAGTTTTGCTTTGTAAATCTCTTCAACCCTTCATAATACCCTCATCTACTGCCATGGGACAGGTCAAGGTAGCTTTCATTATGTGTTTGGCAGAGAAGATGGATCAAGTAGTCAATTAGCCTCTTTTCCAGATTATTACCACTTCAGTAGCAAAAATATTAGATCTAAGGACTTGGGTTCCTACTTGTATTCCTACAGAAAAGATAATAATAGTGCCATTTTACTGACTGAAGTTCCTTCAATTGTCATTTTATTGTCACTGAGACAAGTTTAGGCCACAGACTGAGAAGTTACTAGTTACCGGCTTTGAACTGCTAGTACAAGATGATATCTATAGGTTCTGGGAGAAGGAAAAAGAGATAGCTATGCAAATCTATTCTAAAAAGGATTTAATATCAATAAGATAATTGTCCTATCTATCTTAAGGTATCATAGAATTTAAGACACACCATCAATTTATTAATAATTCTTCAAGAAAATAGAAACACCAACACATAAAACAATATATCAGTTTTAAGACACTGCCTGTGTTCAGACTACTTGTGATTTCAAAATATCTCTGAACAAGTTTTTCATGTTATACCGGCTCTACAACCTTATCTAGGAGGTAATACCAACATATTACCAGTTAGTAACAATTAAACTTAAGTTTTTATTTTTACAAAGCCCACTCCATTTCTTTTCCTACAAATATTGGCCATATTTGATTTCTCTGAAATTTACTGGATTTGTAAGACAAAATGCAGTTTTGTAACTGATGGTTTTGACCTTGGTGAAGGCCTTGTGTTAGACTTCACAAAGCTACCTAGACTCCAGAGCCAGCATTATTAAACCTCACATTCACAGCACAGATGAGCAAAAATAAATAAATAAGTGAAGGCGCAAGGCAGCCACAGGGCAGGGGTGGGGGTTGGGGGAAGGCATAAGTTGATGGCATGCTTTTCGGAGTCTGGGCTACGTTCAAACTCTGCTTAGTTCTGCTCACTGCCACATGCCACTGTGCTTTCCCGTCCCCCGCTCACACAACTATTGCAAATGGTATCATTTTGCAACTAATTTACTCGCTTAGTTTTGGCCATTAGTCATTCCCAATATCCTCAATCTGCAGGTAATTTTCCACATTATTAGTTACCCACCTGTCTTATTAAACTGGACTTTCTGAAACCCTGTGTGCCTGCATTTTCTGCACCTTTAGATCAAGCAAATAATTGCCCGTACCTGGATGGAAGAATTTAATAGGAAGATTATAGTTGATTCCAAAAGTTAATAACTATAGCATCTGGTTTCCCTTTTTAACATTTAAATGATAAATTCAGTGTTCATGGAGAGAGAGAGAGAGAATAAGAATGAGTCAGCTCACTAGAGTCTAAAATCTTCTTAATCTTTTGTGGTCAGGTTAAATATAGGTGGGCAGAAGGTATGTTTTAATCTCTCCACTAACATACTTCATCTTTGATCCTAAGGGACCCATCTTGATCACATTAAAAGAAAGAAGTTCTTTTCATTGATAGGAAACTCAGCTCCCTGATAAGTAAGATGGCCAAGTCCTCTGTTTTCATGCAGCGTCTCTGATGTCTTTGGTTGCTCTGAATGAGAGACTACAGCTGCTTTGAGACGTCTTCAACTCATTTTCATTCACATCTTCATAAAACCATCTGCACAGGATGCCTTTTTGAATATTGCTGGGTGAAACTCAGAACATTATTTTCTAAACCAGGTCAGGAAAATCCAGCACGAAAAACCCAAACTTTCAGCACTGAGGGCCAGGATTGCAATTTGCCATGAGTCTAAGGAGAGTGCCTCATTTGCAATTAAATTGACATTCATTTTTATCAAAAATAAATGTGCCTAGCCACAATATTTGCTTGGAGTTATAAGTTTGATTTTTAGCCTAAAAGGAGCTCCATATTTGCCCATAATGAAAACAGAAAGTCAATGTATTTCCACGAATTTTCACACATGTTTTTCTAAACAACACAATCATCAAACTCTGAGGCTCACAGGCCCCAGTCTGGGATAGGTAAAATAGAGAAGATAGCAATTTCACAAACTTCATATATATGGTACTTCCAAGTCTATTTAATCACCAACTTAAATTTCAGGAGTCCTTGATTTTTCTGCACCTCCCGTCTGGACTTTTCCCTCCTACCTCTTCTAAAGAAAAATGTACTCTCCTTTGATAGTGAGAGATACCTATGGAAAGGGAACTATTTAACAGAGAAGAAACTATAATGATAGTGCCTCTTAGTATTACAGAGTTTAAATGAACACCAGCGGATTGGCTCAGGTAAAATATAATTATTTTCCCCAAGTATTGATTGCTTCTCTGAACTTTTTCATGTCTTATTACTTCCACTGATGATTTGGTTTTTCTTACGCTATTACCTTTGTCTCTTTACAAACTTCTATATCTACCCAGTTAGACTGTGAACAAACTATACCCAGGAGTCTATTTTTGTAAATAAAGTTTTATTGGAATTCAGACACAATCATTCATTATGTATTATCTAAGGCTGCTTGTGTGCTACAAAAGCAGAGGCTATATGGTCCCCATAGCCTAAAATATTTACTTCTGGCCCCTTACAGAAAAGAAGCCTGTTAATCTTTGGTCTAGACAGTATTCTCTCAGCAACTAGTGAAACATTCTACCCCAGTCACTCAATATGTTCTACAAACTCACACTTTAAGGATAGCCAGGTTCTAACACACTTCCATTCTCTAAGATGTATCCAGACCACATTAGTATTAGATATTTTATTATGTGGTGAAACTGCCTCCAATTTTTAGGGAATATGACAAAGTTTTATATCTAACCCTGCCTCAAATTGGGGGCATGGTTCCCAATGTCAAAAGTGCCAATATCAGTATGATTTCTCAAACCACTTTCCCTGAATCAGATATTCATGTAATAAAGGGAAGGAGGGCAAAAGAACATTATCAGGGTGGCTTATAATCTTAACCTTTGATCCTAGAAGATCTTTAATCTTGTCCTCATAAATTATTGACATTTCATCAAATCAGTATCCATACATGAACATTAAAAAAAAAAATCAAGTCTTTCATAAGATATCTGGTCCTCTCTTCCAAACCCCACCCATAACATGTACCTTAAAGCCTGGACATATCTTATAGGATAGATTGACAAATAGTGCAGAGTCACAGCCACTGCCTTATTTATAAATACCTAGCAGCATTTTTTTGTTTGTTTGTATCTTTCCTCAGAGATATTCTAACTCCACTGGGATGGAAAGAGAGAAAGGAAACACAGATGTTTCATCGTTCAGATCCCTTTCATTCAAAGAGAGTTTCTAAACTGAATGTGGACATTTTCCCAACAAAATTCACATCACCTGTGTGAACCTCTCTGGAATAAAATTCCAAAAGTGAGATAAACAGAGCCCTTATGGCACTAATTGCCACACCCCAGGGAAAGCAGCTGCAATGTTCCTGATGCCAAGGAGGATGTGGGGAACAGTAATTTTTAATTTTAGCCTGCATTTTTTTTTAACATCTGATAGTTAGCCTCCATTCATTGGAATCCATAAAGCATCAAAGTTTGAGTTTTCTGCCTCATAGGAGTTCGTGGCTAATTCTTTTTTAATTATTAGACTTCAGCACAACCGATATTATAACTTAACACATTTGACCTGAAGTTGTTGGGGCATCTGATTACTTGGCTGAGTGCATCTCATGAAAATCATTAGTTACAGGACATTGTTTGGATGTTACACGATGTGGTTTTGCTAATTGATGGGTATGGACATATGCCTAGAGTTTACAGAACTAAGCTGTCCCTCCCTGGGTTCATAGGCTTATGGTAAAATATGAGAACTAGGGAAAACCAGAAGTCTGCTTGTCTTTCTTCTCAGAGGTGCCTATGTAGAAGTCTCCCTTCTTTAAAATAATGCCATCCTTATTTTTGACTCTTATTCCTAGAAATCTGTTCTTTTTCCAACTTCTTAAACTGATGCAACCTGTAGCAAAGCGGCCTCTGACATCCTGCCAGCAGCCAAAACTGAGCAACTGTCAGCCAAAAACTGGGAGAAAAAGAACAGAACTTCAAATGAGAAAGCAGTTGTCTGGAGCCCTTGGGAATCCATTGGCATGGAACCAGAGGAACTAAAATCCACAGGTCTGTTTCCTGCATAAACAGGTGAAGACAGCGCTGGGAGAGGTGTGAAAATAGTTCTTCAGCCACACTTTATAATGTATGGCTCCCAAGGTGCCCTCCTACATCTGTTCTGCATTTTGGCAGGAAGGCATGCCAGGCACTGACAGTCTGCAGTATAACAGGTAGTTTATATAAGGAGAAAGTAGTGAAATCTTGATTATTTCCTTCTTCAAAGTTAATAGGATATGTTTCTTTTGAATTCTTTCATTTCATTTTATTTTCAAATGACCTTAAACAGAAAAAGTGAATTATTATAATCCGGTTTCTATTGGGTAGAGATTTTCAGCTAAAAAAAATGTGAAATTCAAAAATGAAATTAAATTTACACATAAGGCTTTGGATTTACATATGCCCTAGTATCTATAGTCTTTTGACTATAATTTTTTGATTATATATTTGACTTTTTACTTTTTTTTTACTTTAACTTTTTTTTTGAATATTTGACTTTTTTTTTTTTTCCCCTTTTTATTTATTTATTTATTTTTTCAGCGTAACAGTATTCATTCTTTTTGCACAATACCCAGTGCTCCATGCAAAACGTGCCCTCCCCATCACCCACCACCTGTTCCCCCAACCTCCCACCCCTGACCCTTCAAAACCCTCAGGTTGTTTTTCAGAGTCCATAGTCTCTTATGGTTCGCCTCCCCTCCCCAATGTCCATAGCCCGCTCCCCCTCTCCCAATCCCACCTCCCCCCAGCAACCCCCAGTTTGTTTTGTGAGATTAAGAGTCATTTATGGTTTGTCTCCCTCCCAATCCCATCTTGTTTCATTTATTCTTCTCCTATCCCCCTACCCCGCCATGTTGCTTCTTCATGTCCTCATATCAGGGAGATCATATGATAGTTGTCTTTCACCGATTGACTTATTTCACTAAGCATGATACGCTCTAGTTCCATCCACGTCGTCGCAAATGGCAAGATTTCATTTCTTTTGATGGCTGCATAGTATTCCATTGTGTATATATACCACATCTTCTTGATCCATTCATCTGTTGATGGACATCTAGGTTCTTTCCATAGTCTGGCTATTGTAGACATTGCTGCTATAAACATTCGGGTACACGTGCCCCTTCGGATCACTATGTTTGTATCTTTAGGGTAAATACCCAGTAGTGCAATTGCTGGGTCATAGGGTAGTTCTATTTTCAACATTTTGAGGAACCTCCATGCTGTTTTCCAGAGTGGTTGGACCAGCTTGCATTCCCACCAACAGTGGAGGAGGGTTCCCCTTTCTCCACATCCTCTCCAGCATCTGTCATTTCCTGACTTGTTAATTTTAGCCATTCTGACTGGTGTGAGGTGATATCTCATTGTGGTTTTGATTTGTATTTCCCTGATGCCGAGTGACGTGGAGCACTTTTTCATGTGTCTGTTGGCCATCTGGATGTCTTCTTTGCAGAAATGTCTGTTCATGTCCTCTGCCCATTTCTTGATTGGATTGTTTGTTCTTTGGGTGTTGAGTTTGCTAAGTTCCTTATAGATTTTGGATACTAGCCCTTTATCTGATATGTCGTTTGCAAATATCTTCTCCCATTCTGTCAGCTGTCTTTTGGTTTTGTTAACTGTTTCCTTTGCTGTGCAAAAGCTTTTGATCTTGATGAAATCCCAATAGTTCATTTTCGCCCTTGCTTCCCTTGCCTTTGCCGTTGTTCCTAGGAAGATGTTGCTGCGGCTGAGGTCGAAGAGGTTGCTGCCTGCGTTCTCCTCAAGGATTTTGATGGATTCCTTTCTCACATTGAGGTCCTTCATCCATTTGGAGTCTATTTTCGTGTGTGGTGTAAGGAAGTGGTCCAATTTCATTTTTCTGCATGTGGCTGTCCAATTTTCCCAGCACCATTTATTGAAGAGGCTGTCTTTTTTCCATTGGACATTCTTTCCTGCTTTGTCGAAGATGAGTTGGCCATAGAGTTGAGGGTCGATTTCTGGGCTCTCTATTCTGTTCCACTGGTCTATGTGTCTGTTTTTGTGCCAGTACCATGCTGTCTTGATGATGACAGCTTTGTAATAGAGCTTGAAGTCCGGAATTGTGATGCCACCAACTTTGACTTTGTTCTTCAATATTCCTTTGGCTATTCGAGGTCTTTTCTGGTTCCATATAAATTTTAGGATTATTTGTTCCATTTCTTTGAAAAAAATGGATGGTATTTTGATAGGGATTGCATTAAATGTGTAGATTGCTTTAGGTAGCATAGACATTTTCACAATATTTATTCTTCCAATCCAGGAGCATGGAACATTTTTCCATTTTTTTGTGTCTTCCTCAATTTCTTTCATGAGTACTTTATAATTTTCTGTGTATAGATTCTTAGTCTCTTTGGTTAGGTTTATTCCTAGGTATCTTATAGTTTTGGGTACAATTGTAAATGGGATTGACTCCTTAATTTCTCTTTCTTCAGTCTTGTTGGTGTACAGAAATGCAACTGATTTCTGTGCATTGATTTTATATCCTGACACTTTACTGAATTCCTGTACAAGTTCTAGCAGTTTTGGAGTGGAGTCTTTTGGGTTTTCCACATATAGTATCATATCATCTGCGAAGAGTGATAGTTTGACTTCTTCTTTACCAATTTGGATGCCTTTAATTTCTTTTTGTTGTCTGATTGCTGAGGCTAGGACTTCTAATACTATGTTGAATAGCAGTGGTGATAATGGACATCCCTGCCGTGTTCCTGACCTTAATGGAAAAGCTTTCAGTTTTTCTCCATTGAGAATGATATTTGCGGTGGGTTTTTCATAGATGGCTTTGATAATATTGAGGTATGTGCCCTCTATCCCTACACTTTGAAGAGTTTTGATCAGGAAGGGATGCTGTACTTTGTCAAATGCTTTTTCAGCATCTATTGAGAGTATCATATGGTTCTTGTTCTTTCTTTTATTAATGTGTTCTATCACATTGATTGATTTGCGGATGTTGAACCAACCCTGCAGCCCTGGAATAAATCCCACTTGATCGTGGTGAATAATCCTTTTAATGTACTGTTGAATCCTATTGGCTAGTATTTTGGCGAGAATTTTTGCGTCTGTGTTCATCAAGGATATTGGTCTGTAGTTCTCTTTTTTGGTGGGATCCTTGTCTGGTTTTGGGATCAAGGTGATGCTGGCCTCATAAAATGAGTTTGGAAGTTTTCCTTCCATTTCTATTTTTTGGAACAGTTTCAGGAGAATAGGAATTAGTTCTTCTTTAAATGTTTGGTAGAATTCCCCTGGGAAGCCGTCTGGCCCTGGGCTTTTGTTTGTTTGGAGATTTTTGATGACTGTTTCAATCTCCTTACTGGTTATGGGCCTGTTCAGGTTTTCTATTTCTTCCTGGTTCAGTTGTGGTAGTTTATATGTCTCTAGGAATGCATCCATTTCTTCCAGATTGGCCAATTTGTTGGCGTAGAGTTGCTCATAGTATGTTCTTATAATTGTCTGTATTTCTTTGGTGTTAGTTGTGATCTCTCCTCTTTCATTCATGATTTTATTGATTTGGGTCCTTTCTCTTTTCTTTTTGATGAGTCTGGCCAGGGGTTTATCAATCCTATTGATTCTTTCAAAGAACCAGCTCCTAGTTTCATTGATTTTTTCTATTGTTTTTTTGGTTTCTATTTCATTGATTTCTGCTCTGATCTTTATGATTTCTCTTCTCCTGCTGGGTTTAGGGTTTCTTTCTTGTTCTTTCTCCAGCTCCTTTACGCGTAGGGTTAGGTTGTGTACTTGAGACCTTTCTTGTTTCTTGAGAAAGGCTTGTACCGCTATATATTTTCCTCTCAGGACTGCCTTTGCTGTGTCCCACAGATTTTGAACTGTTGTGTTTTCATTATCATTTGTTTCCATGAATTTTTTCAATTCTTCTTTAATTTCCTGGTTGACCCATTCATTCTTTAGAAGGATGCTGTTTAGTCTCCATGTATTTGGGTTCTTTCCAGCTTTCATCTTGTGATTGAGTTCTAGCTTCAGAGCATTGTGGTCTGAAAATATGCAGGGAATAATCCTAATCTTTTGATACCGGTTGAGACCTGATTTGTGACCCAGGATGTGATCTATTCTGGAGAAGGTTCCATGTGCACTAGAGAAGAATGTGTATTCTGTTGCTTTGGGATGAAATGTTCTGAATATATCTGTGATGTCCATCTGGTCCAGTGTGTCATTTAAGGCCTTTATTTCCTTGTTGATCTTTTGCTTGGATGATCTGTCCATTTCAGTGAGGGGAGTGTTAAAGTCCCCTACTATTATTGTATTATTATTGATGTGTTTCTTTGATTTTGTTATTAATTGGTTGATATAGTTGGCTGCTCCCACGTTAGGGGCATAGATATTTAAAATTGTTAGATCTTCTTGTTGGACAGACCCTTTGAGTAGGATATAGTGTCCTTCCTCATCTCTTATTATAGTCTTTGGCTTAAAATCTAATTGATCTGATATAAGGATTGCCACCCCAGCTTTCTTCTGATGCCCATTAGCATGGTAAATTGTTTTCCACCCCCTCACTTTCAATCTGGAGGTGTCTTCGCGTCTAAAATGAGTTTCTTGTAGGCAACATACTGATGGGTTTTGTTTTTTTATCCATTCTGATACCCTGTGTCTTTTGATTGGGGCATTTAGCCCATTAACATTCAGGGTAACTATTGAGAGATATGAATTTAGTGCCATTATTAGCCTGTAAGGTGACTGTTACTGTATATTGTCTCTGTACCTTTCTGATCTACTACTTTTAGGCTCTCTCTTTGCTTAGAGGACCCCTTTCAATATTTCCTGGAGAGCTGGTTTGGTGTTTGCAAATTCTTTCAGTTTTTGTTTGTCCTGGAAGCTTTTGATCTCTCCTTCTATTTTCAATGATAGCCTAGCTGGATAGAGTATTCTTGGCTGCATGTTTTTCTCGTTGAGTGCTCTGAATATATCATGCCAGCTCTTTCTGGCCTGCCAGGTCTCTGTGGATAAGTCTGCCGCCAATCTAATATTTTTACCATTGTATGTTACTGATTTCTTTTCTCGGGCTGCTTTCAGGATTTTCTCTTTGTCACTAAGACTTGTAAATTTTACTATTAGGTGACGGGGTGTGGACCTATTCCTGTTGACTTTGAGGGGGGTTCTCTGCATCTCCTGGATTTTAATGCTTGTTCCCTTTGCCATATTAGGGAAATTCTCTCCAATGATTCTCTCCAATAGACCCTCTGCTCCCCTGTCTGTTTCTTCTTCTTCTGGAATCCCAATTATTCTAATGTTGTTTCGTCTTATGGTGTCACTTATCTCTCGAATTCTCCCCTCATGGTCCAGTAGCTGTTTGTCCCTCTTTTGCTCGGCTTCCTTATTCTCTGTCATTTGGTCTTCTATATCACTAATTCTTTCTTCTGCCTCATTGATCCTAGCAGTGAGAGCCTCCATTTTTGATTGCACCTCATTAATAGCTTTTTTGATTTCAACTTGGTTAGACTTTAGTTCTTTAATTTCTCCAGAAAGGGCTTTAATATCTCCAGAGAGGGTTTCTCTAGTATCTTCCATGCCTTTTTCCAGCCCGGCTAGAATGTTCAGAATCGTCATTCTGAACTCTTGATCTGACATAGCACCAATGTCTGTGTTGATTAGGTCCCTAGCCTTTGGTACTGTCTCTTGTTCTTTTGTTTGTGGTGATTTTTTCCGCCTTGTCATTTTGTCCAGATAAGAGGATATGAAGGAGCAAATAAACTACTAATAGGGTGGCAAAGACCCCGGAAAAATGCGCTGTAACCAAATCAGAAGAGACCCCAAATTGTGGGGGGGGGGGGGGGAAGGGGATAAAAAACAGGTTCTGAAAAAAAAGAAAAAAAAAAAAAAAGAAAAAATTTAAAAAATAAAACAAATAAAAAATATAAAAAAGAAAGAAAAAATATATATATTTAGATGAACTAGTCAAAAAACGTTAAAAAAGAAAAGGGTAAAAGTTTTTAAAAAAATTTAGCAGAAGAAGAAAAAAGAAAAAAGAAAAAAAATTGAAAAAAGAAAAAAAAATAAAAAATTGAAAAAAGAAAAAAAAATTGAAGTAGCCGCAAGACTAAAGAATCATGGGGAGAAAGCCATGAGTTCCGTGCTTTGCTTTCTCCTCCTCTGGAATTGCTCTGCTGTCTTAGGAATTGAATCTGCTTTCTCCTTGATAGATGAACTTCGTCCTGGCTGGATATTTTGTTGATCTTCTGGGGGAGGGGCCTGTTGTAGTGACTCTCAAGTGTCTTTGCCCGAGGCGGGATTGCACCGCCCTTACCGGCGGCTGGACTAAGTAATCGGCTCGGGTTCGCTTTTGGGAGCTTCTGTTCCCTGAACGCTTTCCGTAGAGTTCCGGAGGACGGGAATGAAAATGGCGGCCTCCCAGTCTCCGGCCCGGAAGAGCCGAGAGCCTGGGGCCCCACTCCTCAGTGCGCCCCCAGAGGACAGCACCCAATCACTCCCGTATCCCCAGCCTCTAGCCGCGCTCCGAGCTCACCCAGCCCGCGACCAGTTCAAGGTAACCCCGAGCTGAGAGTTCAGTCCTCGGCTCTGTCTTTGCAGCCGGTTTCTCCGTTCTAATACCTGCGAGCTCTCCGACACTCCGACACCCCCGATCCTTCTGTGACCTTGCGGGGCCTGGGGCCTCGCTGGCCCCGCGTGGGCTTCACCCCGGTTTAGCCCCTGGAGCAATGTCCCTCAGTGGAACAGACTTTTAAAAGTCCTGATTTTGTGCTCCGTTCCTCCGCCGCTTGCCGGGAGCCGGCCCCTCCCCCCGCGGTCTATCTTCCCGTCGTTTTAGATTCACTTCTCCGCCAGTCCTACCTTTCAGAAAGTGGTTGATTTTCTGTTTCTAGAGTTGCTGTTCTTCTTCTCTTCGCTCTCCCGTTGGATTTGTAGGTGTTTGCTATGTTTAGATAAGCTATCGAGCTGATCTCCTGTTACCTGATGTAGTCTCAGGCTGCTACTTCTCCGCCATCTTGACTCCTCCTCCTGAATATTTGACTTTTAAGACTATATTCTTACAAAATACTGTAACATGATGGGAAAATGCTTTTCACTCTCTTTCATTTATTTCATTCAAGAAAGAAGAGACAGAGAAACAGAGACAGATACAACATTCTGTACTAGAGTTGTGTGAAAGGTTATATAAAGAGAGTAGTTCATGGCCCATGTTCTCTAGGATTATAGAGTTATGGAGAGGCAATTGGGGAGTTCCCACTGAAATCACTACATGGAAGATAGTCACCAAAGGAGCTACAACAATAATGTGGCTGAAAAACCATAAAAAAAAATCCAAAAAATCATGAACTAAGGCATTAGACAGTAATTTGGGGGAGAAGCAAAACATTTCAAGAATATTTTGTTTTGTTTTCCCTTCACAGAAAAAATACATGTTGATAATACATGCTCACTGTAGAAAAAGTAGATGATAGACATAAGCTATAAAGGGGGGAATTTCCACATTTTACCACCAGTATGTGGCATGTCTCTGTGTATCTATTTTAGAATTTGTGTCTAAAATATAAATATATATGTGCAAGAGTGAGCAAACTTAACATTAAGTATTCAGAATGAGGTAGAGAGAATTACCAAGATGGTTTGTTATTACCATCTCAATCTGAATATTAAACAACATAAATAAAATCAGTAGGATTTACAAGCATGTTTTTGTTCTTAGTATTATAGGACCATAATATCCGTAATCCATTCATGAAGAAATAATACTACTACTAATGCCAGTAATATCTAATACATTTGAATATGTTCTATGTGCCAGGTGCTTGGTTAAACACTTTCCTCTACATTGTCCCAATTAATCTTCATGATGATTAGACGATATAGATGCTGCTTTCTTCACACCATAGATAAGATGAAGAACCCAGGGCTCAAAGTAATTCACATTAAGGATATATGACTAGTAAGTGTCAAGACTTTGTTGTTCTGTGGTTAATAACACTGTAGGATCCAAAATCTAAACTGCTAGGCTCTAAGGCCTAAAATCAATATTATTTATATTGTTTCCTTTTCTTTTCCTTTCTTATTTTTTAATGTTTTGGGGTAATTTCTCCTGGCTACACTCTAAATTCCATTTGAGGGCCATATTATATTTCTGTTCTCTTTTTCTATACTTTTATCATGCCTGAGAACAGAGTTTTTGAAGGATCATTCCATTACTGGCAAAAAAGTATGAACATGCGTGGGATATCTACAGAGAATCTACGAATTTCAACTTTAACATTTAAAATACTGGATAAACGCTATCATTTGTTAGCACTTTACTCCTACCACTATGCAGCACATAGTGTATCAGAATCTAAATTTTCTGGCAAATTCAATCAGTAGAAATATTCAGAATATTTAATTCAAGGCATGGACACAAAAGAATTTTGAAAAGAATTTGCTGTTACCAATTATATTCTGTTGGTAACCTTTGGGACTTTACTTTGTGTTGGCCAACATAACCCAAAGCTCTGAATTCAGAGACTGAAATGAAAACATTGTATCTCTTCTCTGAGTCTGTTAGTGCCTCTCAGATATGAGGGCACTGTCTCCTTAGGTATAGTTAGGCTTCTGCCCAAAGGGGTTAGTGTATAATCCTCCCCAATCTATTCTGAAATTTAGGGGAATACAGTCAAAGAAGTGAGACTATATGAGGTCAAACACCCCATTCTGCTGAAATCACATTGGTGGTCTTGTTGTCTATGTACCCAATGATCCCCAAACATCTATGATTAGATACATGTGGAAGACAAGCAAATTTCCCAGATCTCTTAAGAACATATTTATTTTGGCATTATCTTGCTGCTAGTCTCTCCTTTTTGGTTACCTGCTGACATAGGTGGGCCCTTTCCGTTGACTCATTACCCTGAAAATAAAATTGCCATGGCTAAATTCCCCCATAGGTTACTCATGTCAGTGCCTTGACTACTCCACATCTAAAAACACGTCTTGCCATCCAAGAGCCTGTCACCTCCTACCTTGACGGCAGCTGCTTATGTTGGGAGCACACTATATAGTAGTGAGATTCTGATGAATACTGGGAAGAACAGTGACAAATCTAAGTGCTGTTTTACACCCCATTTAACCAGGGGAGACACATCTGTTTATTTTCCTTCTGTGGAAGCACAAGGCTTAGTCTTTGTGACAAGGTCATGAGTCCAGCCCTAGGATTCCTTGTGGAGAGATAACCAAACTTCTCCAGACACTCAATAACAGAATGCCAACTGAGAGTTCTTCAAATAGAGATCCAAGGACACAATTGTGTCTGGCTAAGATGGAACAGGCCCAAATACAGAACAAGCATGAACAGTCCTCTTTTGTCTGCAGGCTCACAGTCTGTCCTGCTGTTAGCCCTAAAGTTCTCATTTGGCAGAAAGCCATGCTACTATTTCATGGGGCCGATATTTTTCAAATGCAGAGAGGTATACTACAGACTATAGGAAGTAAAATAATACATTTCCTTTTTCCACATTTTGTTTAAATATGTGTTTCTCAAGAGTTATCTCTTTACAAAGTGCTCATAATTCTTCATACTCAGAGCTTAGTTATCAAATGGACCTTCACGATGCTTCACAGTAAGGTTCTGTACCTATAAGGACTCTGAAATCAAACGGCCTGAATTTGAATCTGACGTCCCCTACTTTCCAGTCTGTCATCTTTGGTAAGTCACTTCACTTTCCGTGCCTTAATTTCTTCATCTGCAATATAAAAATAATAGTATCTACCTCTTGGTTTAGTATGAGAATTAAACAAGAAATTATTGATGAAGAGCTCTGAACCATTCCTGGGATAAAATTAGCTTATAAATCTTAGTTTAATTTTTATTATTATTGATAAATTTTTGTCTATTATTTTTACCCCCACAAGTTACTGTGAGTAAATAAATTAGTGTAATCTTAATCTACTATGATTTGAAATAAAGAACATCTTAAATTAGTCAAAAATTGTTTCCGTAGAGAAAAATAAATAAGTTCCAGTTATTTTTTTTTGCCACTAACTCTGTCTTACCTCGTTTTTCTGTAATGTGAGACAATGTTTCTGAATTTAGAGAGGGCAGTAAGGCTACCTAAACCAGTCAGAATTTTCTTACTTGAGAATTCCCCCATTGGTATGAAATACTACTTGATCTAATAGTATCAGTTTAAACTTTACCACCAGTTATTTATACTAGTATGTGAACGACTAATATTTTTTGCTGACAAATTTTAAAAGAAAAGCAAAAAGAGAATATCCTTGGTGTTTATATTTAGAGAAAAAATGGAGTCTCCACCAATGAAAGGAAGCACACAGAAATGGGACATTAACCTATGAAAGAAAATTGCACAATACAAAATTTTGCATGTAGTCAGTTCTTCCCTGGAAATACTTAGTAAATGCCTTATTCCAGACACTGATCAGAGTGCTCTGTCCTCACAGAGTTAAACCCAGTTACTGTACTTGAAACAGCTATTTTTGTCTTCCTGTTTCACCACAGGATTAGATGATGCAATAGTATCACATCCAAATGAGAGAATTCTTCAGGGCCTTTTCATCCAAGGATCTGAGGTGCTTCATAAACATTAATTAATTCTCCTAACACCTGTGTGAGGATAAAAAAGTTCCATTTTTTGTATTAGTTAGACACGCTAAAGAAATGCCACCAGCATTTAGACAGAATCCAGGCTGCAGAACAAGCCCAGTCCTTTTGTATTAAGTAAAAATGTTCTCTAATTGGGTCCATGTTAAGGAAGGTGAGGAAGGGGACAGAGATGTTAAATGTGTCACAGAAAGGAGACACAGCAAGACTCACAAACCCAAGGATCCGGCAACGGAGCTGAACCTTCTCAGGGCACCCTCAGTCAAATGTATCCTACTGAGTAGCAGCATCACAGGGGAACAATATACTGAATCAAAAGAAACTGAAAAGGATAAAATTAAAGCCCATTTCAAAGCACATTATAAAACAGCTTTTCCATAACCACCAACAGCCCCTATGCTTCATGAATCCTAATTATTGCTATTGAATATAGCCGGAAATGCTTTCTATCTTTTAATTCATTTCCTCAGAAAAGAAGGATTTGGTGGTGGGGTTAGGGGTGGGGGAATTCTATTGTCCTCTTTTTCTTCATCCTCCTTCTCGCCTTACCAAACTCTATCATTTGGCATCTTTGTAGTTAATCTTATCTATTGGAGTAACTGATCAGTACTTAGGAGTTTTAGTTTTCCTTAGAATCTTTTATGTATTTTAAGACAAGATCTCTTAAATGGAATGTTTGATTTTATAGGAAATACTAATAACTTTTTTTTTTTCAACTGTGGCAGAGGTGGCTAATTCTTCTACATAAATTGATGTCTCTTAAATGAACAAATAGAAGTGCCGTGGTTCAGAACTACTACTTACAACTTTGCTTGAACCAATTTCTACATCAGCAACCAGGTAGGAGTGAAAGGAGAAAAATATTTTTTCTATTACAAGAATGAATGAATAGGCCTAGAAAGAGATAAAAATAGATACCTACTTTTTTCTTTAAATTTGAAGAAAATGAGGAGCATCTGGTAGCTCAGTTGGTTAAGAGTCTGTCTGTCTGTCTTCAGTTTAGGTCATGATCCCAGGGTCTTGGGATGGAGCCCTGCATAAGGCTCTCTGTTCAGTGGAGAGCCTGCTTCTCCCTCTCCCTCTGCTTGCCACTCCCCCTGCTTGTGCTCTCTCTCTCTCTGATAAATAAATAAATTCTTAAAAAAAAATAAATTCGATGAAAGGGAGAAATAATATTAGGTTCTCATTTTCATTAATTTTTATACATTTTTCTTGTTTTTATTTGAGGGAAAGTGAAAGATCCAACCAAGAATAAAGACCCCTAAGTTCCAGCTCACTCTGTCAATAACTAGCTGTATCTAAACTTTCCTATTTGTTCAATCTTATTTCAGATGTGTTTTACAATTTCAACAAAGGAACATATTTTGAAGTATTTATATAAGAATAAAGATCCTATTAATATATGTAGAAGGTAGTATTAGGTGGTACAGTCATGAATTAAACCCATGTCATGCATTTCCAAAAATTAGGAGTGTGTCTGGGTCAAATATAAATTTCAGTCTTCATCTTAAGGGCAACAATTTATTTAAAAAATACCTTTGAAAATCCAGTTGCTCTTATCCAGCTTTGAATAAAAATCTTAAATAAACTCTACCATTTATTAAGTACCAACTATATGTCAGGCATTTTAATTATCACAATTACACTGAAAAATATGCATGAAAATTCAATTACATAAATTATATTGAATAAATCCAGAAAGGTTTAATGTCTCCAAAATTACCAGAAATAAGTTGTAATGTCAGAATTCTAATCTAACTCCTTTCACAGAAAGTCCATGTTATTTACAAATACTGTGAATGACTACCACATTTATTTTCCAGATGAAATTTGGAATTGTACATTCAAGTTCTTAAAAAGCAAAATAAGAAAACAATTTATTTGACTTTAGTTAAAGTTTCCATTCACTTTTAAAAAACTGGGAAGAATTCTGCTCTTTACATAATTTCACTGATCCACTTAAAAACATGATGGACTTAACCATTGATTCAAACATTTTTTTAATCTTTAAATATATTTAAAATCAACTTTTTAAATTTGTTGAGCTTTACTTTTTGGCATATGATATAGTCTATATTAATCAATGTTGTGTGGGCACCTCAAAAGAATTTCTATTCTGAATTTGTTGGGTGGGACGGTCTATAAATGTTAATTTACTATTATGAATTGATGTTGTTTTCTTCTACATTTTTGCTGATTTTCTATATAACTGTTGTTCAATTGTTGAGAGATGTTAATATTACATATATTTATTTTGATATAAATGTAATATTATATATATGTGTGTATGATGATGGGCTTTTCTATTTTTCCTTTTAATTCTATCAGTTTTAGTTTTACATATATTGCAGCTATGTTGCTTGCTGTGCACACATTCAGAATTGCTATATATTCTTTGTGGTATATATGCTATACCATTCCAACCGGTCTTAAGAATTAACTTCCTTCAAACTTATGCACTCCTTGCTTACTGACCTAAGCCCCTTGGTTCGTAGCAGAACTAACCTATTTTCCTTGACTTTGAAGACCACTGGCTTTGAGGAATGAAGCACCAGACTTTCCCAGAAGATAAATCCTAAACCCATTCGAAAACAGCCATCAGTGATGGCAGCAAGTCTGTTCAGGGTCATGTGGACATATGATTAACCACCTCAGCACCAGTTTCTTCTAGCCCCTATAATTTTCCCCTTTCAAGACCTCCAACTTTGCCTGGGCTGGGAAGATGGTCTTTGGGACATTAGTCCATGTTCTCAGGTTTCCATTGTCCTGAATAAAGCACTCTTTCTTTTCCCACTACCCTTTGTCTCTCAAGTGTTGATTTTCTGGCAGCAAGCAGCCAAACCCAAGTCTGGAATCAGTTCTTTTATGGTAACATATACACATTTAGGATGGCTATATTGTCTTCTTAGATTGACCCATTTATCATCATATAATGTTTATCTCTTTCTCTGGTAAATTTATTTGCTTTGAAGTCTACTTTTTGTTTTGTTTTTGTTTTTGTTTTTGCTTTGAAGATTTTATTTATTTATTTGTCAGGAAGAGTGATCACAAGTAGGCAGAGAATCAGACAGAGAGAGAGGGGTAAGCAGAATTCCTGCTGAGCAGAAAGCTCAATGCGGGATTTGATCCCAGGACCCTGGGATCATGACCTGAGCTGAAGGCAGAGGCTTGAGTCACTGAGCCACCCAGACACCCTGAAGTCTACTTTATCTAATCAGAATAAAGGCACTTTTGCTTTCTTTTGATTGTTCGCATAATAAATCTTTTTCTGTTCTTTTACTTTCAATCTGGATATATTTCTATATTTGAAGTGAGTTTCCTCTAAATCATATATAATCAAGTCTTGCCTATTAATCCACTCTGTCAATTTCTGTTTTTTAATTCGTGTATTTAGAACATTTGCACTTAATGTGATTACTGGTATTCGGGGGCTTAATTTTGCCATTTTCTTTTGTTTTATTTTCTGCTATTTTTTTCCTTCTTTAGTTTCTTTTTTTTTCTGTTTTCTTTTTCCTGCCTTCCAGTGGGTAACTTGAATAGTCTTTAGAAAAAAATTGAACAAAATGTAGAAATGTATAGGTTTATGTTTCTTGTGAATAGGGGAAGTTTCAGCCATTATTTTTCCTATGCATTTCTCAGACCCACTCTCTTCTCATTTTATGAAATTCTGATAACATGAATGTTATATTTTTTATAATAATTCCACATGTCAATGAGACTCAATCTATGTTTTTATTCAGTTTATTTACTTTATCTTATTCAGACTGGGTAATTTATTTTATTTTCTACTTCTTTTATTCTTTCTTTTCTTTCTGTAGCCTCCATTCTCCTGTTGAGATCATACACTGAGTTTTTTATTTCAACTATTATATTTTTTTCGGTTCAAGATTTCCATTTGGCTCTTTTATAGATCTTCTATTTCTTTGCTGAGGCTGTCATTTTTTTTTCCCCAAGCATGTTAATAGTTGCTCACTTAAGTATTTCTATCATGACCACTTTAAAATCTCTTTCTGATATGCTAACATCCCTGTTCTTGTTGGAATCTATTGATTTTTTTTAAATTCCCCTTCAGTTTGAGGCCTTCTTTGTTCTTTGTATGATAAGGAATGGCTTTTTGTTGAAATTTGGACATTTTTGTATACTATCCAAAGACTATGGTTTTAGGTGATTATCTCTGACACTGCTCTCACTGAAGTATGGGGACACTGACTCACTGCTGACAGGAGAAGCAAAAATAAAGGTTTTCCCCTTGACCTCTGATGAATAATTGATAATTTGACTCTAATAGGGTCCCTTTTAACGTTCATACCTGGCACAATTGCTGATGTGTATGACTGGTCACTAGACTCACTAGACTCTATATTCATCTCATGTAGTTGTACTGAAACAACAGAAGATCATATTCTAATCTAACTTCCATGTTTTGTGGCAGTCTGAATCAACAAATTATGTGAAAAATGGTATTTCCTACATGCACTAAACAGGCTCTTCATAGCTCTCCATTTCCTTTAGCAATCTATTTATGGAATTACATATTTCCTCGGATGATATATGTTGTCCTCCTTTCCCACACTTCTGCCTGTGCTGGTTTTCAAGTTATTTCATCTGAATGGAGAAAAGCAGAAAAATGGGCACTCAGAAAAGCAAGTACCAGAAATAACACCTGCTCATTTTTCTGTTTGGCACAAACCTTACCTTTCTGGACTAAGGACAATGAGTTTGTGAAATATTTTCCTTTTTTAAAATTTTTATTTATTCATTTGACAGACAGAGATCACAAGTAGGCAGAGAAGCAGGCAGAGAGAGAGGAGGAAGCAGGATCCCCACTGAGCAGAGAGCCCGACGCGGGGCTTGATCCCAGGACCCTGGGATCATGACCTGAGCTGAAGGCAGAGACTTTAACTCACTGAGCCACCCAGGTGCCCCTCCTTCATATCTTCTTATTCGTAGACATAGTCACTTCATTTCACAAACATATTGCAGGGAGCCCCTATTATTATTAATCTAGTTTTCCAATCTTTAGCAATTCTTACAGTGTATATCTTTAGCTGTGATGCAAATTTTTACATCAAAAAAGTTAATTTGAGTATAGTTGACACAAAGTGTCGCATTCATTTCAGGTGTACAACATAGTAATTCAACTGTATATATTATGCTATGCTCTCCCCAAGTGTAGCTACTACCTGTCATCATACAATGCTATTAATGTATCATTGACTATATTCTCTATGCTGTGCCTTTTATTCCTTTATTCCTTTTTACTTGTTCATTTCATAACTAGAAGCCTATATCTTCCCACTCCTCTTCACCCATTTTGCCCATCCTCACTCCCTACCCCTCTGACAACCATAAGTTTGTTCTCTGTACTTATAGGTCTGATTCTGCTTTCTACGTATTCATTTGGTTTTTTGGTTTTGTTTTGTTTTTAGATTCCACAGATGGGTGAAAATATGTGGTGTTTTTCTTTCTCATCTGACTTAATTCACTTAGCAAAACACCCTCTAGGTTCATCTGTGTTATTGCAGATGGTACAATCTCATCCTTTTTATGGCTGCATAATATTCCTCTCTCTCTCTCTCTCTCTCTCTCTCTCTCTCTCTGTGTATCACATCTTCTTTATCCACTTATATACCATAAACTTTATATTTTTCCCCCTAATTGGCTTTCACAGATTTTTGTTTTGTTTTGTTTTAGGGAATTTAAGAGCAGCTGCACCAAACACAATTAACCAAATGCCATTTCTAATTGAAATAATTGCTGATGCAATAAAATGTCATGGGATCCTGATAAGGAAAGAGTCATTTAAATGCCATTATATTGGGGCACCTGGGTGGCTCAGTAGGTTAAAGCCTCTGCCTTCGGCTCAGGTCATGATCCCAGGGTCCTGGGATCGAGTCCCGCATTGGGCTCTCTGCTCAGCGGGGAGCCTGCTTCCTCCTCTCTCTCTCTGCCTGCCTCTCTGCCTACTTGTAATCTGTCTGTCAAATAAATAAATAAAATCTTTAAAAAAATATGCCATTATATTTAGGATTGAAAGGTCTCATACCTAGATCATGGGCAGAGGTAGTTAAATATCCAGTGAAGTCAGCTAATTGTTCAGGAGAACTTTCTAATAAAGAGAAATGCCACATCATCTTTAACAGAGTAAATATGAAAAACGAGTATGCAAAATGAACATGCTTTGACATAGGGATTAAATCCCAGGAACATGAAAAAAAGTCAGAATGTTAACTAAGAACCTCAGTCATGTATATGATTAATGCCTAAACCCAAGCAAGCCTTAAAATCTTAAATAAGGGATTGAAAAAAAAAAAAAGAACACTTTTTTCTCTTTAATTAAAACAGAACACATTTAAGAAAATGGACGAAATTATGGCTATAATGTACAGAGACTGAGAAGAGTTTGAAAAGTTCATATAAAAGTAAATAAAACAATTAGATTTATTAGGACAATATGACATAAAATAAATTTTTATTTTTGTTTGAAAACTTGGATATTAAAGGAAACATGATTAAATTTTATTAAATTACACATAGGGCTTATATAACTATATAGTTTTGTTTATCACTGACATAAATATTAAATGCAAAGTTTACATTTAAACACATATTTATATAAATACAAATAAATATGTCACTTCCATATCTATATAATAATAAGCCTAGTTCTTTCCTTTAGAGATGTCACCTAGAGGATACATAAAGTTAATTCATTTATTCATTCTAAAAATAAGTATTGCATACCTACTGACTAGGTGCTGAAGATAGAAGGATAAATAGAACATTCCCTAACCTTATAGAGCTTACTAGCAATAAAATAAATGACCAGACTAAGAATCAAATATTATTTCAGAGTGTGAGAGTTGTTATGAAGAAAAATAGAATAAAAAGGATGGAGAGAAATGGAGAAACTGTTTAAAAATGATGTGACACAGGGCCTCCCTGATAATCAGCTAATAGTTGAACAAAGATTTGAATAAAATATAGTAAGAATAGGAGAGATAGAGAACAAAGAATGTGGAGGCCCAAAGTTAGGAATATGCTTATAGTTGGACAGGTAAGGACATTTTGGCTGGACAGGAATGAAAGGAGAAAGTAATAGAAAACATAAGTCAGGTCATGGTGGCTGCAGTGAGAATTTTGGATTTTATTCTATAGTGATGGGAAACCATTGGAGGTTTTCAACAAGGAAGTGGCATGCCAATTATATTTTTTAAAGGGTACCTCTGACTGAGGTATGAAAAAAAAAAGAGTGAAGGAGGAAACTGATTACAAATAAGGAGACCAAATATTATCGAATTCTAAAGAATACAGTTAAGATATTAAGCAACGGTGGTGGAAGTAGAAGTAAAAAGATGTCAGTGGAATTTAAGATATAGCTTAAAGTATTTGTTGATATTTAGAAGTGTTCTGCAAGAGAAAAAAGAGTTGAGGATATCCTTAATATTTTTGGCCTGCACACTCAAGAAAAATTAATTCTTAAATGTTTGAATCAATGATAAATTACATCATGAACAGCTATTAGGCAAACCATTGAATAGCCAACATTTAATTGTTACAGTAGGTGAAGAAAATAAAAACATACAAAAGAAATAAATAATTAAAAAAAAAGAGAAAGAAATAAAGAAAGAAAAGAAAGCTCTGCTGTGTAATAACCATCAATTTCCAGTTTGCAAGGATATTAATGTATATTGAGAGAGTCTCACTCATGGTGATGAATGTTAGGTATGGTAGATAATTTTAGATATGTTGGGTAGATATAGAATAATTTAATTATAATTTTTAAGTAAAATTGACATATTACCCTTTTTATATATGACAACTTCCCTTTTTCAATGAATTAATGTATATAGTAACGTTTTGCATTTGGTGATTTATTAGGACAGTGTTTCTCTTAAAAAAAAAAACCATCTCTAGTATGTATGGACAGGATAGCTATGTAGGCTCAAATATATATACATATATATATATACATATATATATACACATACATATATATGTATATACATACATATATATACACATACACATACATATATATATACATACAAATATATATGTATGCCTATGTACATAGCCTCATGCATATATAAATACTGCAGTGCCTACGGCCTATTTTATGTAGGTTAAAGTGTTGTGCCAGAAGGGTAATATCATGAGTTTGGAAATATAGTGTGAGTCATTTAACCTTCTTATGTACTTGAACACTAGTCTATAGACCTTATATCTACCAGTCATCACAAAAATATGTTATTTCTAAAAACCTGTCTACAATGAGAAGGCATGGACGATTTTGGCTAAGCCTTCTCTGGGGAACTCCTGAAAGGGGACTTCTTGGATTTCACTGATAGTGGAATAATCATGGTATTGAAAGGCAGCATTTTAAAAGTCAATGGTTTTTAACAGCCATTGGAGTGAAAAAATATATAATTTGTCAATTCTGGAATCAACTTATTTTCCATTTCCTATTTTAAATAAGTAGCAATATTTGTTGTCTTCCTTAATTAGCTCACAAACTAATGTGCACTTCTCAGATTGTGTCATGTAAGTGCAAACATTTTTGCTTATATATTTTTTACAAATGAACTGAATTTATGCTCTCTTAAATACTGGGGGGGGGGGTGTCCTAATTAAGACACTAAGTTTAGGGCACCTGCGTGTCTCAGTCATTAAACATCTGCCTTTGGCTCAGGTCATGAACCCAGGGTCCCAGCATGGAGTACCGCCTGCATCAGGCTCCCTGCTTGGTGGGAAGCCCGCTTCTACCTTTCCCACTCCCCCTGCTTGTGTTCCCTCTCTCACTGTCTCTTTCTGTCAAATAAATAAATAAAATCTTAAAAAAAAAAGACAGTAAGTTTATTTAAAATATTTGAGAGCAGAAGTAGCATGCTTCCTTTATTAAATGATAAGAAAATGTTAGATACTTTTATATAATGGTTGAACTGGAAAGGAACTTATCTCAGAATTTAAACTGGATTTTCCAGACCACAGATTACAAATACACAGTAAGTGCCCAGGGGGATTTTATAACTTCTTTTTCTTCTCAGATGTTGAAACTAAGGCCCTATGAGGTTAATTGAATTGTTTAAGTTTACATAATAATTCAGTGACCAAGTAAGATTATGTAAAATTCAGGTCTTTTGAGTCCAACTAAAGTGATCTTTTAAATTTATGTCTCAAATTAATAAATAAACAAGCAAATAAATCCCAAAGATTCCTTTCCAACCAACATCTTACAATTTTATCTATTAAAAACAACAAAAATATAAGCAAGAAGAATAGGTACAGATACCTATGGGAAAGGTACAGATTTTAATCAGCTTTTGGAGAGATTTAGGTAATTATCTTTATAAAGGCAAGGGAATAGATTAACAGGATAGTCATTCCCTTTGAAGTTTGTGTTCCCTGACTATGTTTTTTTTCTATGGTTCTGCTCTATATGGTTGATTAATGCATCTGATATTGTATTGAGACCTTCTGGAAATAAGAGACAGTGCCTATATAACTTATTAGTAACTATTGGTAACTACAAACTGTTTTTGCCAAGACCTGTTTGATGCAGTGTAAACAATGAGAGAGAACTCAAAGACTTGATTGTGACCTTCAAAGGACTTTCATTATTGTTGAGATATAAGATGTGACAAAGAAACAATAGCTTTAAAAAAATCAACTAAGGGGCGCCTGGGTGGCTCAGTTGGTTAAGCGACTGCCTTCAGCTCAGGTCATGATCCTAGAGTCCTGGGATCGAGTCCCACATCGGGCTCCCTGCTCCTTGGAGAGTCTGCTTCTCACTCTGACTTTCTCCCCTCTCATGCTCTCTCTTTCAAATAAATAAATAAAATCTTAAAAAAAAAATCAACTAAAAGGAAGAACATGTGCAATGACTAGATTATGGTGTAGGTATATTTAGTGGCAAGCTATTTCAGAATACGGGCTGATTTATCAGAGTAGATCAGGTTAGATGTGTATTCACAAACTCATTTTAGTTACCTTTTGAAACAAGACCAAGTAGATTTTGTACTGACAGAAAGTGAGGAAGCAGTGGTTCTTTAGAAGGAGGGTGGTAGCATTGGAAAACAACAGAATGACTATGACATGTGCAGGAAACAAAAGCAAACTACCTGTTGATTTTACTTAAGGATACATGTTGGAGAGCAAATGAGATTCTTACACAGGCATCATATGATTTCAAGAAACTAAAGTCCACTCAAACTTTTTCAACAAAATGGGGATTTCCTGAAAGAGAAGAGGATATTCTTATAGAAACTAAGGAGAAAAATTCATACTGATGGACACTGAACTAGCAACTTTAGAAAGCAGAGAGAAATTCCATGTGACATTGATCATGGTCTCAAAGGTAATGATAAGGATATCATTGAAGGTACTGATGAATGTGATGATGATGGTGGTGATAATGTTGGTGATGATAAATATTTATTGGAAGTTTTCATTTATGGCTCTTTTAAAAGTATTTGCATTTTATTTACTTAAATTTTAGAATAGTCTTCTGAAATATATTTTCCCCATTTTGTAGAGAGAAGCAAAATTTGGGAAGTTTAAATGTCAAATTCCAGAGTTCTGCTCTTAATTACCATTCTATTCTGTATTTGTAGTCATCTATCTCAAACAACTACACACATGGGACTGCATTTCTTTGTATTTTATATAAATACAAAATACAAAAGAAATCTAATGAGTTAAAAGCCAGCCAACAGGTAGAGTGACCTCCAGTGAATTTTCTCACCTGATCAGTGTCAGAGTACTTAGGTTTTCTTTGTGACTGGCTCTGTCCATTCTTTATATAACAATCACTGCCTCACCATCCGCATTTTCTCTCTCTTAATTGAACCTTTACAATTGGGTTTTGCCTTTTTTCCTCCATATTAAGAAATTCTGCCAGGGCGCCTGGGTAGCTCAGTGGGTTAAAGCCTCTGCCTTCAGCTCAGGTCATGTTCCCAGGGTCCTGGGATCGAGCCCCACAACGGGCTCTCTGCTCAGCAGGGAGCCTGCTTTCCCCTCTCTCTCTGCCTACCTTTCTGCCTACTTGTGATCTCTGTCTGTCAAATAAATAAATAAAATCTTTAAAAAAAAAAAGAAATTCTGCCTTTTATTTGGAGTGTTTAGTCTATAACATTTAATGTAATTAATTACTATGGTCGGATTGATGTCTGTTGTTGTTTGTTTGTTTTCTCTTTGTTGGCTTTGTTTGTTCACTCCTGTCCCTTGAGATTATTTGAATAACTTTTAGAATTTCATGTAACTGCAACTACTGCCTTTTCAGCTCTCCTGTTTTCATTATATTTTTAGTGTTTGTTCTATAGAGAAAATATACATCCTTAACATTTCACAGACTATTCAGAGTTATTCTTTTATTACTTTATCTAAAATATAGAAACTTTCATCTTATAGATCTATTTAATACCCATCTGGCATTGTGTATGCTATTTTTTGTCATGTGTACTATTTCTATATCACCATAAACAGCACAATATTCTTTCTTCAGTCATTTGCAATTTATAGAAATTATCCTCTTATATTTGCATATTCATATATATACATTTATAATATGTATAAAATTCTTATTTTGTCCTGAAGATCCAAGTTCCCCCCAGTATCATTTTCAGTCACACTAAGGTAAGGAATTTATTTATTTATTTATTTATTTATTTATTTGCATTTCTTCTGGGTCAGTCTGCTGTTACCAAATTCTGTGTTTTCTTTTACCCTGAAAACACCTTCATTTTGCTTCAATACTGTATCTTTGACTATAGAATTCATGGTTAACCATTTCTCCTTCAGAACTTTAAAATTGTTTTACTATCTTCCCGGTATCCCTAATTTCAGATGAGAAATCTATAGTCATTTTATTTCTTGTTCCTTGTATATAATAATGTCATTTTCTTCCCAGGTTATCTCAATATTTTATGTTTATCATAGGTTTTCAACCATTTGACTATGTTGTGCCTAGGTATGGCTTTATTGCTATTTATCTGGTTTGGATATCACTGACCTTTTAAAATCTATAAATATATATCTGTTACAAAAGCTGCAGTTTTCAGCAAATATTTCTTCAAATATTTTTTCTGCCCTATTTCCCTTTCCTTTGTTTCTCCAACTACAGCTTAAATTATGTGAGATATTTTTATAATGTCTTATAAGAATCTCAGGATCTTATTCATTTGTTTTCAGCCTTGCTTCACTAATTTTCGTTAGTTTTGATATAGATATGTATATAGATAGATAGAGATATAATATATCTTTTTTTAACTTCAGGGTCACTGACGCTTTCCTATCTCATTTCCGTTGTGTTATTGAGCATATCTAAGTGATTTTTTAATTTTATATTTTTTCTTTTAAAAATTGTGTTTTTATCCAACATATTTTTTCTATTTCCTTTATCACAATGTATTTTCATCTTATTTAGCATTTTTATCATAGCTCTTTCCTATCTAATAATTATATCATCACCTCACAATTGCCTTCTGTTGATTGCCTTTGCTTTTGAGAATGAATCATACTTTTCTATTCTTTATGTTTTAATAATTTTAGATTATATTATGGATATAATGACTTGAAACATAAAGACTCTGTGTTCTAATTTTTTTTTCTATTGTTGTTGATCTAATCTTTCAAAACACGTTATTTAAACCATTTTTTCAAGTGATTAACTTCATTAGCTAAAATAGCAATCAATATCTGCCTCACCTAGAGTGGGCAACTCAAATATCAGTTAAATTCTTTTTATTAGCTATAAGTTTCTTTGAATATACTTCACTCACTCATATATATAGGGATTAGCCAGATATTTGGACAGAGATTATTCACAGAATTTGGGGGCTCTGCTTTTGTTCTTTTAAGATTTTACCCAACCCTAATGTTCTGATATCTATGTCAACCCTGGTCCTGAACTGGTCCCCTGTTTCTTAAGACCCTAAAGACAGCAGATTTTCTGTGGGAATGTTAGCCACCCTAGGCCATATTACTTCATGTCTGAGGTCTGCTCTCACACTAAAGCTGAGACAGTGAAAAACTCATCCCATGCTGTCCTCTTCTAACTTTAGATTATCACCAAAATTAGTCTGTTTTTGTCCATTTTCCAGAGTCTTCAGTTAATTCTTTTTATATGTTATTTGGTTTATAGTTGTCGTCTGTGGTCTATTAAAAGCTGACATCACCAAACTGAAAACAGAACTCTATTTCTCTTATATTTAAATCATGTCTTTTGATCTATTCTAGCAAAGTAAGTGCCCCCCTCGGGGGCAGAAAAATAAAACAAAATAAACTTGCTTTGTAAATATTCTTTAAAATCTATTACTTATCCTTGGAATTTGGGTTTTAAAGCTCAACAGACAGAAAGTAACTTGGTCATTCGTTTGTGTGATGTTCTGTGGTGGCCTGTCTTTTCTTACAGTCATGGATAATAACATTTGTTTTAAAAGGTGGAAGTATTAGGAGAGAAAACTGTATATGAAATGAAATTATTGACATTGAAAACCATACCCATTAAAATGTATCAAGATATTTCTACTACACAAGTGAATATATGATGAGATTAGAATTCAGTGGTGGTTATGGAAATGTAATGAATGGAAAAATATATTAAGCAAAACAACAGAATAGAATTTTTCATAAAAATGTGTTGATAAAGAAGGAGAGGATTTCACAAATAACTCTAAGGATTTGCTTCCAGGCAACGTAAAATAAAGTTAATATTCACAATGATTGAAACTTCTGGGAGATACTCAAGACATTGAAGGAAAAATAATTTAGATATTTTCTAACAGTGATTTTGACCTGCTAGGATAGAGATAGATATAACTTATGGGCAGATGAAATAAAGATCTACGGTAGAGCCTTTTGTCTGTGGATCTTAAAAGTGACTTAAAAAAAAAAAAAGCACACTGTTTTTACCATCATAAGCTTATTAGAGGACAAAAATTTAGGGTAAGAGTAAAGAAACAAAAGCAAAAGATTGAATGGTAAGGTGGAAAGACTGCTGACTTGTGAATTAGGATAGTCTCTATCCTGTATACCTGCCTCTATAACCAGTTATGCATGCTTATTCAAACAGTTGTCTTCATTTTTCTGAGCTGTAGTTTCCTTATCTGAAAAATGATAATATTGAGACACTTACTTAAAAAGGGGCTGGGGAGCATAGAAGCTAATATTTATTGAATAATGCTAGTCACTGCTTTTTTGATACAATTTAAAAAATTGGCCTGGGTATATCTTTTATTTTACTCTTAAAACAAAATATCTTTATAAGAAAGGTATTGTTCATTCCATCTTATACAAGAAAATATTGATACTGATAACCTAAGTGACTGGTTAGGTTACCAACTAATAAGGAAATGAGTCCCATAAGGGATTCATGTATGCTGATCATAGTTTCCTGAGTGCTTTCTTCCATGTAGCATTGCCTGTCCTCTATTTAAAGCATAGTCAGTTAGAATGAAATCACAGATACTAAAAAGGAAAGATGAAAGAAAAGCTGAGATTTGCAAGCAGAGATTCATCTAATCTCCATGGGATTGGAATCACCTCAATTTAATATGATCTACAATCTCCTGTATTTCTAATTCATTAAAATATTAAATAAGGCAGGGTTTAACATTCACACCTTTCCCAAATGCATATATTACCATTTGGCATTAGTCGGTCTTTTCTTTCTCAGTCAATTTTTGGTTGAAGTGATTTTTGAAAAAATCCTGAATAGCTTTAAACTAATTTGCCAGCAAACTTTCATAAAATGCTATATCAAATGATGAATTAAAAATCAAATATATTTCACATAGTTTCTCTTTTTCATCAGTTCATTTTGTGACCCTTCATCTAATACAATTTATGCTTCATGTATTCAGTCTCCCTTTTGCTTATAACATTATTTTCTGCTTTCCCTTCCACACCCTCTATTCTTAGCTGCATTTTGTTAAATTAAATTGGATAATAACTTCTTAATTTGCCAGTTCTCATGCTTGAAGTTCTTTTGCAATTATTTTTTTAAAAGAAATTTCTAAAAATTCATCCTAATAGAAGCTGATTTGCAAAACTGATTCCACTAAATGCATCCAAACAAATTGATGGCCCTTCTCATTGTGGGGTTTCAATACACAAGAAATATATATTTTTAAATATATGGATCCAAAGTTGAGTCTTTTAATAGCGCTTTTGTCCTTTTTCTTTTCTTTTTTCTTTTCTTTCTCTCTCTCTCTCCCTCTCTCCTTCCCTCCCCCCTTCCCCCCCTCCCTTCTTCCTCTTTTTCTTCTCCTTCTTCTTCTTCCTCTTCTTCTTGTAAACTAACAAGCAGATGTCTTTAATATGGCCCTTGTCCCACTTTTTCTCTGAATTAGATAATTCTCAAGAAGATAATAAAGATGCTTGCTCTGATGTTCAGGCCTGATAAGTGCCCCTAACGATTTCTAAGTTTGAAGCCACAACTGTTTTATCAGAAATGTCTCCAGAATTTATGATTTTCTCTACTGTCTATCCCTTCACACTGTGCTCCATTGCCCACCTGCTCCCAACTCTTCTGCTTAATGCATTTTTCCTCTTTCAATCTCCTCTGAATTCCCTCTGCCCAGACCTTCATATGGATGGCTTTCCTGGATTTGCTTTGTTCCTTCCTTTGCCTCTCTTCATTTGAGCCAGGGAATGAGTGATTCTGCAATGCAGACATGATTCAACAGATGTGCACACACATGTAAGGTATGGATGAAGGAGACTGAGTTTGATGGTGGGGATAGGATTGTGTTGTGGTCAATAATTTCAGGTTCCAGGTGTCTGGAATAAGGAATCAGAGCAGAAACCTCTCTCTGGAGAAATAAAGGAAATGTCTGATCAGGGGAACACGAGAAAATGAAAGCAAGAGAGGAAATGGAAGAAGAACAGCTGGACAGAAAGATGCATGTTAAGCTGTTTATTTTTTCATCAGTTTGAAAGGTCACATGGTAGGGAATAAAGAAGGATAAAACAACTGATTAGAAAGAGACAACAGGGAGATATTTACTCCCTTGTGTAATTGCAGTTTCTCAGTTTGCTTGCTGGTTGTTGTCATTTTCATTTTGAGAAACTGTAAATTCTCAGAATATTAAAAGCACTACTACTATTTGAATACAAATAGAAAGTACATTTCAATTTCAAGTCTGTTTAAATAAAATAATCTGAATTTTTTACATATCTGGACCCTTGTAACTTTTATTAGTGGTAACATTTAGACATGAATATGTTTGGTCTCTTTAAACTAGTTCTAAGACTTATAGAAATTCTGCATTTGAAAGACAATTTCCTGACATGGAAAAAATCAGGTAAAGCAAGTCTAACTGATCTAAAAATCATTTAAAGTGGTATTTAATGCTAAATCCATTAATGGTATATAAATTCCATATATATCCAAATACATACACATATATATACACATATATATGTGTGTGCATGTGTGTGTGTGTATACAGACAGATAGAAATCTTACTCTATGTGGAGATTATATTTACAATGCTAAATTTTACTTTTAAAATGCAGTATACAAGAATTATTTGATTAAAAAATGATTTTATCTACTTGGAAAGCTTAGCAAATTAAAAATTTTAACTTCAAATAAAATTCAAACAGAAGCAACTATGATCTGTTTTCATCCTGTCTGAATGTGATCCCAAATCATCAACAGATGAAGCTTTTTCATTTCTTATAACTTTCAAAAAACAAAAAGAAATAAAGTTACCTTTCATTTATGAGTTATCATTTTTCCCTCTCTATATTTTGACAAATAACATGACAGAAAAATGATTAAGTTTCTCATTTCACAATGTGACTTCTGTGTTATTTATTGTCAAAATAAAAGTCACTTTGTGAATCAAAGTTTTTAATCTTTTTTCCCCCCCTCAATCTCAAAAAAAATGGTTTGTCAGGAAACTGGTTTTGGTAAATACCTCCCCCCCACACACACCTAATGACAGGTAAGTCCTTTTAAATGACTCATTGCTAATTAGTTCAGAGCAACATTCCAAAAGAATATTTTATTTTTGGAACCTCATTTTATTGATTTTCTGCTCCAGTAGCGTGACTAATGCACATCACAGTTAGAGTTCTGCAAAATGTTTGCAGCAAAACCCCAAACCAGGTGATAATCACCTGATATTTACCTGGTTTCTTTACTATGTTATCAACCAAATCATCAGGCTCAATTCCTGAAAAGGTTCTTAGTTTTTACAGGAATTCTTGACAATACTGGGCATTCTTCTGTGTCAAGATCATTTCTCTTGCAAATTCCCAAATTCAATCTCAAAATGAAATGAGATGCTATGGTTTTGGCTGTTCTTTGCTTTTTATTTTTGGTTCACTGATGTTTGAAAGTCAAAATGAAACTGAAGTACAGGCCCTTGGGAGCCCAAATGAGTAATTTAAGTGAATATCAATGAATCCAGCATGCTGAGTTTTAGTAGCACAGACATTGCCAGAACCACAAAGTGTCCAGAACTTACTCAGGATGGCAAGTGGTTTTAAAGATCAAGGTGGAGAATAGCAAATTGCTTTTCCTATAACAGGATGTGTCTATAGGATCCTTTCTCTCTATGATTTTATTTCAAGCTTCCCATTTATGGTCATATCTACTGAATAGCTCAGTCAAAATCATTCATTTTCCAGGACTACGGCTTACCTTGCCACACAGAAAGAGAAATGATGTTTAAATTTATCAGAAAAAATTAACTTGTGATGTTTCTTCCTTCATATTTATTTTAAGTAAGAAAATCAATAAGCACTCATATGCCTTTTATTCAACTTTCCATAAAAAATGTTTGCAATAAATGAAACACAGAAATTAAAAAGTTTGTGCAAAATATAATGCTTTTGAAAAAAAAATGTATATATATTGATTTAGCAGCTCTGAAACTGCAGAACTTGAAAAACCAAATTGGTAGTAGAAAGAAGAATTGATGATGGCTCTAATGAAATCTAATGAAAACTAATGAAAGTTGTGGCTCCTCTGAAGAAAAAAATTTGTATATCATACAAAAATATACACTATTTCAAGGGATTCATAGATTCAAGGCTTATAATAATGCTGATCTTGTAAAGGAACCTTTATTAATTATGAAATTAATTGAGATAATTTATAGTCTTTATTGTCAGCAATTTTTTGTTCAAATTCAACATTAGCACTAACCAATTTTTTTATTAAATATACTGTTGACTTATGACTCAGTGTTTTAAAATATAGAAAATAAATCTATATTGTTTTGAGAGGCAAGGTTTATAATTCAAAAATTTTATACCCAGCAGAATTATCTTGCATGAGTAAAGTCATTAAAAATAAATATCAAATGTGTAAATATTTAAATAATGATCATTCATTAATAATTTTGAAAAATCTTACTAGAATGTGAGCTTTACGCCAGAAGTTCCCAATCTTTCCCAGAAATGACAACCTATTATCTCAGTAATTTTTCATAGTACCTTATCAAAAAAAATACCTAATAGTTCTGTTTATTTATAAGTTAGATTAAAATAACTAAAATATCTATGTTTTAAAACTTAGAGATGTCTGAAAAAAGTAATATGCAGAAATTAAAAATGGTAATTTTTTATTTCTCTATTAAATAACCATCATTATTTATTAATAGGGTACTGTGCAACTTTTCAAACATTGGAATCAGATTGGATATATTATCACTTTATATCTAGCAGAATCATAATTTTAAGACACAGCCACACAGCCTGTTTTATTCTTTGAAGTTTTTTTAGGAATCCCACCAAGGATATGCAGAAAGGCCTGTGCTTTTTTTTTTTTTTTTTAAGATTTATTTATTTATTTGACAGACAGAGATCAGAAGTAGGCAGAGAGGCAGGCAGAGAGAGAGAAGGAAGCAGGCCTTCTGTTGAGCAGAGAGCCCAACGTGGGGCTTGATCCCAGGACCCTGGGATCATGACCTGAGCCGAAGGCAGAGGCCCCACTGAGCCACCCTGACACCCCTAGCAGAATCATAATTATAATGCAATACTTGATTTTCATCACAGCACCTCCTGAAAAATCCAGTTTTATAAAGATATATATGTGATCTCTGTTGAAGCTGTAAACTAACTTGACCTGACAGTGTTTAATAGATGTTGTTGTGTTTTTCTCAAAAATTTAAAATAACTGAGGTGTCTCTGTGAGCTAGCTGTGGCAATCTGGGCAGCACAGTACATAGTTTTATAACTAAGGCTTTAGGGAAATAAATATATGGACTCAAACTGCAGGAAGTCATGTTGTAAACAAACAGAGGGTTCACCCTTATATAATATAACACCAATTTCAGTTGTCCCACTAGATTTAGGTTTGTTAGATATATTCCTCAGCATAGAAGTAAAATTTTGCTGGGAAAGAAAAATGGTCAACAGCTACTTTCAGCCAATTTTTTTCATTATATATTTGTAAACCTAAAAAAAAAATTGGACATTAAGAGTCACTTATGAGGAGGGTATGTGCTATGGTGAGTGCTGTGAAGTGTGTAAACCTGGCGATTCACAGACCTGTAGCCCTGGGGATAAAAATACATTATATGTTTATAAAATAAATAAATAAATAAATAAATTTTAAAAATTGGACAAATTTTATAAGACAAATTATTTTTAAGAACTTCATACATCCAACATTACATATACCAGTGCTCAAACATGCACAGAAAAAATTCCAAGAGTAAATGCACCAACACCTTAAAATGTAATTCTCCCCCTGTGGTAAGCTGTGGATGGAGGAGGTAGGAATTTTTCTTCATTACACTTTTTTCTACATTTCTAAGGTTTCAATAATCTATGTACTTTCCTTTGTAATAGAGGAAAATAAATTTATTTTAAAATAGAATTGGGAAATATTAATAACAAAAGCATCTTTAATTACCTGGGATAAATAACAAACATTTTCTGGAAAACAGTGAAGATCATAAAAGGATCACGAAAAAAAATAGCTGAAAGGGTAAATAGATATATGGACAAAACCTCAAGTGTAGGGTAAGCAATAATGTTAGTGCAATGTCTATGATATTTTCCTGATTTTTTCATGGAAATTAACTCTAAATTTGTACATTCCATAGTTTTATTTAAGACTAAAAATGTTTTGAAAAAATGCATGAGAGTTCTGTTCTACAAAATAACATGTACATGTGAGATATTATCATCTAATAATTTTAGGAATTATTAAATTAATTATTAGGAGAACAAGGGTATTTCTCTGGTGGTAACATGAAAGAAATGCACATCCCACCTTGTCATTAGGCAAGATTCGTCTTACTGTGTAGAGACAAAAATGAGTCAGTTTCTGAGGGTACAGTTTTACAGTTTCTCCAAATTCTAGAATATTGTGGCTCAAAATTTATCCCAAATCCATCTTAAATATTCCTTAGGACACAAACACTATACCCTCCTTATTCTGCCCTTTGGTCTCATTATAATACCCTGCTTCTCATCTGAGTATGCTATTACAATATTCAAAGAACTATATAATGAGACAATTATTTTCATCAAGCTATTTACAAAAAATAATGTTTGCTTTTAAGATTTATTCAATTAAGCTAATAGGGAAGGGGAAATGAGCAAATTTGGCAGGGTCAAATGTTAGATCTTCTGATTTATATCAAGTAAAAGGAGTTCGGACATGCAGATAGAAATCAAATTTCTTTTTGCTCATGTGGCTTCATTTCTCATACTATTTTCCTTTATTTGATATCGTATTGTAAGTAATGTTTGCCATGCAATTTGCTTTCATTTTAGCTTTGATTTTTTCCCCCGGGTTTCTAATTTCATTTCTATATGTGGATTGTTTTACCAGCAATTAGTGCTAGATGACATGAATAAGCATTTCTTAAAACTGTTTTCAATTCTTTTTGAACTACATGGACACATAGATGGCAATTAGTCTGAATTCTACCCTCATCTGCTCGTCCCTTATTTCATCTTTTCTTCATGGAACAATTAATTACCTGTTGAATGGCCAAAATTTAAAGCAAATGAAATAAAAATAATAATTACAAAAACTGCCAGTAAACCACAATAAAAGCAGTTATTTCTTTTAATATTTGTTAAACATACAGCTTGCTCAACAATGGTTTATAATTATTTTCTAATGATTCCATAGTGATATTACAAAGCTAATAGTAATTAGTTTATTCCCTAAACAAAACAAAACAAAAAACAAAAATAAAAATAATATCACCACAGGCGTTCAAATAGAAATTTATAATTTTAGGAGTATTTATCTTGATTATCAGGAAAATAATACCACTAATAATAATCACTTTCAATAACAGAGGTGCTATGCTACTTTCTCTAAATATGCTTTCATACATATTATTTTATCAGGACCATAATAGATATCACACAGTTAATATTATTATTTCCATTGTGTAGAAGAAAGTATAAGGTTGAAAAGATTAAATGACCTCTCAGGAATCTCATGACTTAAAGTGTGTACAAGTGTTAGCTGACCTTTGGCACAGTAGCCAGTATTAGAACAAAATTTCACTAGGTACTTTTTTTGTTTGCTTATAGTCTGTTTCCCCTTATCAGTTTTTAGCTCCACAAGGGCAAGAAACATGTGTATTTCATTAATAAATAACAAAAAAGAAAGGTACTGTAGTTGTTTAATAAATATATTTTGAATGAATCAGTAGAATTTCTAATTCCTGATCCAAATATTTATTTTGCCACCCTACTAAATTCTCATCTAAGGAGTAATGCATGGTTTCCACAGTCTGTTTCCACACCCTCCCCCATTTATGAAAATTCTAGATCCCATAGGATCACAGTAGTGAAATGACCACCAGCAAACTTTATTCCCTCCCACTCTGACATGCATCTCCTTGCACATTGTGTTTTATTCTTTGCTTTTGATTCTGCCTCAGATTAGCTTGTATCAGAGGCACACTAGCCTGTGTCAGTGCAAAAATGCTGATGTCTGTTGGGCAATATTTTGACTGATGTCAGTAGGAGGAAAATGTCCAGCTGAGCCAGTCATGACAACTGTGGAAGAATAAAGCCTGCAGCCTTCGCCCCATACCCACCATAGGAATGAGCATCCTGGAGACCAAAGCAGTGAGGTTCCAGTTCCACATTTTATGTACTGATCATTCTCGCAAGATCATTCTCGCTCTCTGAATTAGTTCCTCACATATAAAATGAGGATGATAATGGCTATACCTCTGATCAGATGGTTATTGGCAGAAATATATTAATATTTATAAAATGATGCATAATGTGATATACAAATCCAATGTTATTGCTTATTAGGATTTTTCTTCCTGGTTCATAAATGAGAATGATGTATGGTTAAGCTTCTGTGATGTGTGTGTTTGTATTTGTATATATAGGCATACCTTATTTTAGTGCACTTTGCTTTACTGTGATTCACAGATACTGTTTTATTTTTAATACTTCAAGATTTGTAGTAACATGCATCCAGCAAGTCTTTTGGTGCCATTTTTTCCAATAGCATTTACTCACTTTGTGTTTCTGAGTCACATTTTGTTAATTCTCACGATATTTCAAACTTTTCCATTATTATTATATTTGTTATGATGATCTGTGATCAAGGACTTTGGTATTACTGTTATAATTTTTGGGAGCACTACAAATGACACATGCAAACTTAACTGACAAATGAGTGTGTTCTGACTATTCCACTGACAGGCTGTTCCTCATCACTTCCTCTCCTCAGGCTTTCTTACTCACTAAGATACAATGATATTAAAATTAGGCCAATTAACAACTCTATTATAGCTTCTAAGTTTTCAAGTGAAAGGAAGAGTTGCACATCTTTCACTTTACATCCAAAGCTAGAAATAATGTACTTGGTGAGGAAGGCATGTCAAAGCCAAGACAGGCTGAAAGTTAGGCCTCTTGTGCCAGTTATCCAAGTTGTGAATGCAAAGGAAAAGTTCTTGAAGGAAGTTAAAACTTCTACACCAGTGAACACATAGTGGATAAGAAAGTAAAATATCCTTATTACTAATATGGGGTAAGTTTTAGTGGTCTGGACAGAAGATCAAACCAGTCACAGCATTCCCTAAGCCAAAGCCTAATGCAGAGCAAGACCCTAAATTGCTCCAGTGCCATAAAGGATGAGGGAGGTGAAGAAGCAGCAAAAGAAAATTCTGAAGTTTATCAGAGATTGGTTCATGAGATTTAAAGAAATAAGCCATCTCTATAACAAAAAAGTGCAGGGTGAAGCAGAGTTGCCCCAGTTAAACAGATGATCTAGTTAAGAGAATTAATGAAATAGTGTAATATTGTTTGTTGACTACCCTCAAAATTTTAGAAAAAAGTTAACTAATGAAAGTGGCTATACTAAGCAACAGATTTTCATTGTAAAGGAAACTGACTTATATTAAAAGAAGATGCCATCTAGGACTTTCACAGCTGAAGAGGAGAAGTCAATGTCTGGCTTCAAAATTTCAAAGGACAGGACGACTCTCTTATTAAGGACTAATGCAGTGATAAGTTTTAAGCTGAAGCCAAAGCTCATTTATCATTTTGAAAATCTTAGGGCCCTTAACAATTGTTCTAAATCTACTCATTCTATGATCTACAAATGGAACAACAAAGCCTGGATGACAACACATCTGTTTATAACATGGCTTACTGAATATTTTAAGCCCACAACTAAGACCTACTGCTCAGAAAAAAAAAAAAAAAAAAAAAAAAGATTCCTTTCAGAATCTTACTTTTCACTGACAGTGTACCTGGTCACTCAAGACCTTTGACAGAGATGCACAGCAAGATTAACGTTTTAATGCCTTCTAACACAACATCATTCCTCAGCCTATGGATCAAAGAGTAATTTTTTTTAATATTTTATTTTTATTTATTTGACAGACAGAGATCACAAGCAGGCAGAGAGGCAGGCAGAGAGAGAGGGAGGAAGCAGGCTTCCTGCTGAGCAGAGAGCCCGACTTGGGGCTCGATCCCAGGATGCTGGGATCATGACCTGAGCTGAAGGCAGAGGCTTTAACCCACTGAGCCACCCAGGCGCCCCATAAAGAGAAATTTTGACTTTCAAGTCTAATTATTTAAGAAATACATTTCATTAAGGCTACAGTGGCCATAAACAGTGATTCCTTTGATGGATCTGGGAAAAGTACATTAAAAATCTTCGGGAAAGGAGCCACCTTTCTAGATGTCATTAAAATATTCAGGGTTCAAAAAAAATATATTCAGGATTCATACAAAGAGGTCAAATATCAACATGATTAGGAGTCTGAAGAAGTTGATTACAGCCCTTATAAATGACTGAGGAGGTCAAGACTTCAGTGGAGGAAGTAACTGCAGATGTGGTGGAAATTCAAGAGAACTAGAATTGAAGTGAAGCCTGAGGACATGACTGAATTGCTGCACTGTCATGATAAAATTTGAATGGATGAGGGGCACCTGGGTGGCTCAGTGGGTTAGGGCCTCTGCTTTCCGCTCGGGTCATGATCCCAGGGTCCTGGGATCGAGCCCCACGTCGGGCTCTCTGCTCCGTGGAGAGCCTGCTTCCTCCTCTCTCTCTGCCTGCCTCTCTGCCTAGTTGTGATTTCTCTCTGTCGAATAAATAAAATATTAAAAAAAAATTTAAAAAAAAATTTGAATGGATGAGGAATTCCTTCTTATGGATAAGCAATGAAAGTGGTTTCTTGAGATGGAATCTACTCTTGATGAAGATGCTGTGAAGATGGTTGAAATGAACACAAAGAATTTAGATTATTGACTCTAATTTTGAAGGAAGTTCTACTTTGGGTAAAATGTTAACAAAGAGCATCACACGCTACAGAGAAATCATTTGTGGAAGGAAGAGTCAATTGATGCAAGAAACTTAATCATTGTCTTATTTTAAGAATTGCCACAGTCACCCAACCTTCATCAGCCACAACCCTGATCAGTTGGCAGCCATCACCACTGAGCCAAGACCCTTCACCAGCAAAAGATTACAACTTGCTAAAGTTCAGATGATAGCATTTTCTAGCAATAAAGTATTTAAATTAAGGTATGCACATTATTTTTCAGATATAATGCTATTACATACTTCACAAACTACAGTATAGTGTAAACATAACTTTTCTATACACTGTGAAACCAAAAAATTCATTTGACTCACTTATTTAATATTTGCTTTATTGTGGATTAGACATAAACCCATAATATTTTCAAGGTATGAGTGTATATTAAATATATTATATGTATAAAATATATGTGTTATACTATATTATAATATATTATTATGCATAATATATTGTGTTATATAATGCATAATATATTATATGTGATAATTATATGATACATAATTATAGGATATTATATAATATATATTAATATTTATATAAATATATAGTAATTGACTTTAAGCCATCTCAAATGAATTAATGAGATCTTTGTAATTTTTTCTATGCCCTAGAATAATCTGAGTGGTTTAGAAAAATATCTTAGAAAATTAGAACCCCTAAATCTTTCTGGGTTAGGTGGTCATTAAAATGCCATTTATTTAATAAAACTTTTCTGTATTTCAAAAAATCTACTTAGGATTTTTACATCTTCTTGAGGTCTTTATATTTTTTATGGAAAAAACACCTAGATTTCAAATTTACTAACATAAATTCACATGTAGTCTTTTATAATTCATATAACTTTGTGGTTAAGACAGATAGATAACAGATAAACACACTTCATATTCAGGGATTTACTTAAATTCTTTTTGACAAAGCAGTTTTATAAATCAAATATGCTTTTTATTTTATTGATCAATTCATTAATGTTTAATATTGTCATTAATATTCTTTTATGTTGGTTAATATTGTTATTCTATTTATAACAGCTTATGTTGAATGTTCAGTGTATTTATTTATTCATTTTTATTTATTTTTTTTAAATATTTTATTTATTTGACAGAGAGAAATCACAACTAGGCAGAGAGGCAGGCAGAGAGAGAGGAGGAAGCAGGCTCCCTGCGGAGCAGAGAGCCCGATGCGGGGCCCGATCCCAGGACCCTGGGATCATGACCCGAGCCGAAGGCAGAGGCTTTAACCCACTGAGCCACCCAGGTGCCCCCAGTGTATTTATTTTCTAATCTTTTTTTATTAAAAGTTTACACATTTTCCTCAATTAAATCTTTAGCAATATCTTTAAGTTTTGTTATAAAGTATCCAGGTTATTCTGAAGAAAGAAGTGGTTAAAATCTCTTGGTGATTACTATCTTGTTCATTTCTATCTTTGCAATATTATAATCAGAGAATTTATACTGTCAGTTCTCTACTTTCAAGAATATATTGGAATTCCCAATTTGACCAAGTCCATGATTTTAAATCTTTCCTATGAACAAAATAATGCATCTCTGTTTACTTGCTGACTACCAAGTAGTTACATCTAATAATTGAGTGAATTTGTTCAGCAATTAAAATTCTTTATATCCATAGTTATGTGGTCTCTTCAGTCTTTTAAATTCTTAATATGAATTAAACTTTTCACTCTGATCATGGTTCTATTAATTTTCCTCACATTTATAAGATATTTTGTCACCTCTGTTTTACTGATATTTTGTGTAGGCTGTATTAAATATTAAGATTATTATAATAAACACTTATTACTTCCATACCTAAACTTCTATTGTCTTTACTCCTGAAAAAAAAATCTTAATTTTACATCCATCACAAGTACTTAATTTATTCCACGTTATACCTGAGATTTGATGTCTCAGAAACCCATTCATTTCACTATCATCCTTTCTACTACCTCCCAACATTTTTCACATTAGTCCAAAACAGTGCTCCAAAACAGGTCATTTATCTCCTGTTCTCATATATTCTGCTTCTAATTTGGCTAGTTATAGATACCCAGTACACTAACCAGTTCCTTTATTCATCCTTGCCATCTAATCTGAGTTGGATCTTCATCTACTCCTCAATCATTTTATTTATCTTTTTTTCGTCCCATTCCTCATATTACATATTTCAAAACTTCTCCAATTGTCTCAGTCCTAAACATCATCTTTTTACACATTTACATTTAGAAGATGTCTCAATTTCTAAACTTTCTGAGGCTACTTATACCATTAAAAATGAGTTTCTTTTAACTCTATCTTGTCCACTTAAAAATCTCAGCATATGTGTTACTCTTTGTCCCTTCCCATTCCAGCTACTTGTGGAAAAAAATTGCATTCCTACTTCATACAGATAATCCCTTTGCTCATTTCTTTTACCTTTAAAAACTTTCCCACCTCTGATTCATTTTAAGCCTCTCTATCTCTACTGAATAACTTTAAGTATGCTTAGGACTTATGATTATGTAATTTATAGCATATTTATTTTATTTATAACCTATTACTATTTTATATTCTAGTATTTCATGTTTAATTGTACTTTGAATATTTTCCCATTTGATAAGAAACTATTTCTCTGTTCTCATCACTAGGATGTCAAGATTAGGCCATTGTTTATTCTAAACTACTCAATTAATCAAATTACCCAAACTTATATCTCTTTAATCAGACCCTGGCTCATACCTGTAATTTCTAACTTGGCCTTTCTATTGTATCTATCCCAATAAAAGCTTTTCTCCACTGAAGAAAAAGTTGTTAAAAAGAATATTTATCTAAAAGTCAAAAAACTGGAAATTAGAATGTTCTATTTGTAACTTAAGATTGTGTCCAATTAAGTTATTTCCTTATAAATCAAAAACACCAATAACTACAATGTTACATTACACTTTTGAGAGGGAATTTAAAATAGTAAATGCTGTAGAAATATATTATTTTCTAACATAAATACTTTCATAGTTATTTGTCCATTCCTTTAAGATAGTGTGTCTGTGTGTGTGTATCTCTACCTTATCAATAAAACATATGGAGCAATAGCGTTCATTGCTTGTGAGTTCTTCAGCAATTATCTCTCTACCCAACCTTTGTGCGTGACATATTATTTTTGTACATTTTCTTTTTTAGTAGACTCCCTTCTAACTTCTCACATGCACACCAACCCAGATTTCTTTCTATATCATCAAACTACTTACAATTATCTGTTCGTATACCCATTTTCCACACCAGATTGTGAGCTTCCTGAAGACAAAAACACTTTTTAAAATTCAATTTATATTCTTAGAAAATGCAATAGGAAATAGTAAGTGCCAATAAATATGTGTTGAATGACCTTTACTAGGCTTATGGCCAATATTCCAGGTATGGGAAGAAAGTGAAAGTGTTGCCTGTGTTGAAGAGTAAAAGCTCTCACTTGGCAAATGAAGCACTTTCCCTTCCATAAAGTACTAAGCTAATTATCTCCTTGCTTCCCATTAGCTCCACAAATACCATTACAACTTTCGCCTCACTGTTCCACTGATGATCTAAGGTAAAATAAGCTAACTAGGATTTCTTTTAAATATACTTTTTTTCAACTTAACTCCTAAATAATGAAACTGCTTCTCTCTCATAAACAAAACAACAAGGAAAGCATCTCCTCACAGCTCAGCTCCCTCCATGGAGCTATAGAATGCCCACTGAAATTGTGTATGAATGCATAAAACCCTGCCAGAGGGTATATAGATTTTTTTTATCTTGATTCCTTTTGTTGTGTTTTACAAATTGTTCAAGGCCCTGTGGGCCCAGTTTTTGAGAGAAGAGAGAAGACTTTTGAGTCTTTCCAAATCCTCATTTAAGAGTGGGGGGAGCATATCGGGAGATTTCTTCAGCAAAATCTCCTTCATACTTGGCCGACTGGGGGTGCACTATCCCTGGGCTCTGGCAATCCAGTTTATAAGGCTGCCTGTGCCAGTCGAGGTTCAAAAACAAAGCTGTGGGTGGAAAAATACCCAAAAGTTTCAAAGCAAAAGCTGCCGTCTGAAGTTTTCTAACATTTCTGTAGGAAGTAGTGAGGGAGTAATGCTGAGAATACCCTGCAAATTATACAAAGGCGACTTGAAAAGCTCCAGCATGTCAGTTTTCAAAAATCCTCCTGAGGCTGCGAGACTGTGAAATTCTCATGTATGTTGATTTATGCAGTGATTTGCTTTGACCCCAGGGAAAGCTACTTTACCGTTTGGACATCTATGCCTACCCACCTTCCCACCTATCTGCAAGAATCACCAAACAAACAGGCAAAGGGAAAATAAATGAAAAAGAAAGGGAAGCAATCATAAAAATAATAACTACTCAATTCAAAAGTTAAAATTTATTTTTCTTTGTCTCCATCTGAGCATTCCATGCACAGTGGGCCATATAGTCTATCATAAACTTTCTTCAAAGCTGATTATTTTTCTACGTATGTGTATATAGATTTAAAAAAAAAAAAAGACATGGACAAAATGAATGTTCCAGTAGAGAGCAAGAAGGGTTTGCCTGAACAATCTTCTCCTGTCCTCTTGGCCTACCCAAATTCTAACTATGTTTCAAACCCCAGGCTAATTTGCTTACTTCCTAGAACATTTCCTGGCTGCTCTAGTTCACAACTTGGTCATCTTTAAAGTCTCTATATTGCCTATTATCTGAAACATGTTTTGATAATTAATCAAGTTATGACTAGTTAACATTAACTACACTTCTTATCTTTGTTATTTTAAATTTTTGACTATGACTTACAGTGACAATTACACTTTAAGGCTTCTTGTTCATCGGATCTAAACTTCTGTAATTAAGTTTGACTCAATTTTTTGAACTTTTTAAAAAAGATTTTATTTATTTATTTGACAAAGAGAGAGAGAGACAGACAGAGAGAGAGATCACAAGTAGAGAGAGGCAGGAAGAGAGAGAGGGGGAAGGAGGTTCCCTGCTGAGCGGAGAACCCAATGCAGGGCTCAATGCCAGGACCCTGAGATCATGACCTGAGCCAAAGGCAGAGGCTTAACCCACTCAGCCATCCAGGTACCCCCAACTTTTTGAACTTTAATTACAAGCAGATTTTAAGCTTCACTCCTCTCTCCTCCTTATTCTACCCTACAACAGTGCTAAGAAGAGCCAGGTGCTCTCTCCTTTTGTGCCAGTGGGAAATTCAAATCATAAAACTCCTGCTTATACCCAGGAACCATCACATGAGCCCCACCCTCTAATCATAATAAAAGCCCCAAGCCAATCTTATTTCCTTGTTCACTCTAGCTATTTCATACCAGCTTGGGCAGTGCATTCTGCTCTACTCAGGAAGCCTCATTATGTAAGTTACAAACATTTTCATAATCTCTTAGTGTGTTTCTAAAAACATCTGGAAAATATATGGCTTGAGTTTATCCTCCCAATGAAGAGTGATTACAATACCTTCCCTGGTATCTAGTCTGAGGATGGTGTATTAAGAAGAGTGTTTAATATTTACTTGTTTAATGATGATCTGAATGACTTACTTTCCCTTCATTTTTCTTTAGCAAGCTGGAACCGAAATTGTGATGATGGGATAGTAGTCAGTTATTCACCTAATTCCTCAGCTTACCCCAACTGCTAAATGGACAATCAAAATAGACTTTTGGAGTTTTCTTTGAAAGGGATCATATAATAGAAGAGAAAAACTAGGACAAATATTAAAAATGTGGGCTTCTCATTATCATTATCATTATGATACTGATTTCGGTGCTTATGCGTTGGACCAGGCACATGCTCAAAACCTCTTGATGCCCCTCACCTATCTTGTAGAATACCTTCCCCATAAGCTTACACTTGGCATCTGAATCTTTCAGTCAGCAATCTCAGAAGCTACTGGCAATCAATTAAAGAGCAACAAGATAGTTAATATATTTGCCATGCTAGGTATAGTCCCAATTTTTTTAGGTATAGTAAAACAATTTCGTATATAAGACTGAAGACCCATGAAATGCAGGTTGAAATTACTCACTTGTCTACTGCAAAAATGTACTTTTTATTAATAGTTATCCTGTATATTTCATCATTTTAAAATACTAAATATACATTTGTGTATTTATTTATTTATAAACTATTTTTTTGAAAATAATTTAAAGTGTCCCTATTATTATTATTATTTTTTATTGTTAGAGCTTCACCCACAACCCCAGGAGATAAACAAGTCAGTTGAATTTGACATACATGGCTGCTGAGAGCCACAGAAGTCATGAGTTATCCAAGATCAAATTGGTAACTTTCTGGTCTTTGATTCCAAGGCAATAATCTCTTTCCCTTACATAGCAGTTTTCTCAGCACCAATGCCAATATGAAAAGTAAGGTATGACATGTCTGATATGTAAGTTATTTGGAAAGGGTAAGTCATGTAGCTTCCTATTTTCTGTTCACTTAATGCTGATGGCATCCAGTTCCTGTTGATATGAGTATTCTCGTTACTTGGCTAAGTAGCATGAGTTTCAGTGGTTCCCTGTTGAAATGGATGAGGATGTCTTACACAAAAACAAACAAAAAAACCCTATACAAAGATTCCTATTAGAGGTAAGTTCCATCCTATTTAAAAAAAAAAAAAAAGTGTGTGTGTGTGTGTATTTCTTCTTCTGAAAGCTACAGAATTGAAATGGAGGATGAGGAGAGGGAGAGGAAGGGAGAACACACACACACACACACACACACACACACACTCATATACACAGAAGAGAGAGAGAGAGAGAGAGAGAGAGAAGATGAGAAGGAAAAGGAAGAGAAGGAGAAGAATGGGAGAGGAAGTTTGTAGTACTTTTTGTATTTTCTTTTCTTTTTCTTTTCTTTTTTTTTTTTTTTTTTGACAGCAGAGATCATAAGTAGGCAGAGAGGCAGGCAGAGAGAGAGAGAGAGAGAGGAGGAAGCAGGCTCCCCGCTGAGCAGAAACCCTGATGCAGGGCTCAATCCCAGGACCCTGAGATCATTACCTAAGCCAAAGGCAGAGGCTTTAACCCACTGAGCCACCCAGACACCCCAAGTATTTCTGATATTTATGCAAACCTCTTCCTCTCAATAATCTATGTGAGAGAGATTGATATAGTGACTGAAGTAATCCTAAATCAAATCTAAAAACAAAAAAATAACAAACAAAAAACCACATATGTGTTTTGATCTGGGTCACTTAATAACATAAATGAATTTCACAACAAGCAAAGGAAGTTACATTACATTAATTCCCAGGATAGAAAGTCAACCGATTGGTAAATTTGTTGACAGGGCTATGCAATCAGCCTAGATTAGATAAATCAACTCAAAATGATTTCAGTGTTTTCTGGTAATAGGGTAAACCAAGTTCTGGGTAAACACTATTCTTAGATTTATATCAACTCCCTGGGGATTACAAATCAAATGGCAGATACCAGCTCTCTCTTGGCTATTACTCTGGTATCCAACTATCTTGTCCTCCTTTACACTGAACTTACCTGGCCACCATCTACTGCCCACAGCTGGAAACTCTTTTTTCCCTGCTCAGTATATGCACTGGACTGGTTCATGCTTTGGAGCAGTTGGTTAATGATAATGATTTTGATTGCAGTGGGCAGTAAATATAAAATTTGTGATCACTAAGTGGTTTCATGAAGATAGGAGATTGTTTACTGTGTGGGGAAAGGAAGTGATTGAACCATGTAAAAAAGTACATGCAAAGAGGGGATCGCAGCACCTCACCAGAAACCGCCCGTGCAGCAAGCGAGCGAGCGCCGAGGCATTGGGAAAATGGCAAACAGTTTTTCACTTAATGATGCTTTATCTGGGTCTGGAAACCCAAACCCTCAAGGATGGCCTGGTCAATGGGGAAACCAGCCTGCTGGAGCAGGGGGCTATCCAGGGGCCTCCTATCCTGGTGCCTACCCTGGACAAGCTCCTCCTGGCAGTTATCCTGGACAGGCCCCTCCTGGTGGCCACCCTGGACAGGCCCCTCCTGGCGGCTCTCCTAGACAGGCCTCTCCTGGCAGCTATCCTGGACAGGCACCTCCAGGAGCCTACCCTGGCCCAACAGCTCCTGCTTATCCTGGACCACCCGCATCAGGAGCCCACCCTGGGCAACTGAGTGGGCCTGGGGCCTACACGCCTCCTGGACAGCCAAGTGCTCCTGGAGCCCAGCCCGCTGCTGGAGCCTTTGGCATCCCTGCTGGACCACTGACTGTACCTTATGACCTGCCCTTGCCCAGAGGAGTCATGCCTCGCATGCTGATAACAATTCTGGGCACAACGAAGCCCAGTGCAAACAGATTTGCTTTAGATTTCAAGAGAGGGAATGACGTTGCTTTCCACTTTAACCCACGCTTCAATGAGGACAACAAGAGAGTCATTTTTGCAATACAAAGCTGGATAACATTTGGGGAACGGAAGAAAGACAGGCGACTTACCCATTCAAAAGTGGTAAACCATTCAAAATACAAGTGCTGGTTGAATCTGACCACTTCAAGGTTGCGGTCAATGATGCTCACTTGTTGCAGTACAATCATCGGATGAAAAATCTCCAGGAAATCAGCAAACTGGGAATTTCTGGTGACATAGATCTCACCAGTGCTTCACACGTTATGATATAATTTTAAGGGGAAGATTTTTGTTTGACTTTTTAAAAAAGATTTTATTTATTTGACAGAGAGATACAGTGAAGAGAGCACAAGCGGGGGAGCAGCAGGCAGAGGGAGAGGGAGAAGCAGGCTTCCCACTGAGCAGAGAACCAGATGCAGAGCTGGATCCCAGGACCCTGGGAACATGATCCAAGCCAAAGGCAGACACTTAATGACTGAGCCACCCAGGAACACCCTTGATATGTATATTTGTGACTTTTTTTTTCTTTCTTCTTCTTCTTTTTTTTTAATTTCTTTATTTTCAGCGTAACAGTGTTCATTGTTTTGCACCACACCCAGTGCTCCATGCAGTACGTGCCCTACCTATTACCCACCACCTGGTTCCTCAACCTCCCACCCCACCCCCCGCCCCTTCAAAACCCTCTGGTTGTTTTTCAGAGTCCATAGTCTCACATGGTTCATCTTCCCTTCCAGTTTCCCTCAACTCCCTCTCCTCTCCATCTCCCCATGTCCACCATGTTCTTTGTTATGCTCCACAAATAAGTGAGACCATATGATACTTGACTCTCTTTAAAAAAAGAAATTGAATATAAACCCTTACACATTGAAACTTCATGTTTCCTGATTGAAAATTTTCACTTTTATTCATTCATCCTTCTTGTAAATCTTTGATTTAATAAACATTCTAAGAATTTAAAAAAAAAAAGTACATGTAAAGAAAATAAAAACCGAAAGTAATAAAACAATGGATTTTATTCCTGAAACGTCAACAGTGGGTAAAAAACAAAAGGAAAGAATAAAAAACTTGATTCCTTGTCAGGAAAATTACATGTATGATGTAAATATGATAGAGCCAACACATTTCAAAATGATACAAGGAGTGAATTACAGAACTCTTTTTGGGTCAATGTTTTGACTATATTAAAGACAGAAATACCCACAGACTGCTGAATCTACTAGCCATAATCATTACATTATGGTCTCTTTATTTGGAATGAAAACCATACATTTTTAAAACTATGATTATTCAGACAGACCATGTATTGTGCTGCCCTACCATAGAAAGGTCAATATTTGCAGAGGATATTAAAGTGATATGGCAAATGTGACTGATAAAATGGGGGGAAAAAAGAATACCTACTAAATCAAATCTTTGATCTCAGTTTCCAGAACTGAAATGCTGAAATATAAAGCTAGAAAAATTACATTTTTTCATTTTCTGCATTTTGCTTTCCTTCCTAATGTGACTCTAACATCCATTAGCACATGGCTGTATTTCATACTCATGAATCACTGGGGCCTTACATGTAGAAGATGCCCAGTAAATGTGTATAGGTGACAGTGCTGTCAGATACAACTTTTGGGATTAAGCTTACTAATATCTTCAGGACTGCAAGGATTCCATTCTTCATTTTTTAATAGATGTGGCAGATTTAGGAAAAATTCCTTTGCAGCCAAAGGAACCACCTTCTACTCAGGATGTAACCTCAAGACTCAGTGATATCATTATACATTTTCAGAGGAGAATTTTAAAGCTGTCTTTGCTGTTTCAGAAATCCAAAGTAAATACTCAGAGAAACATCTCATTTTAAGGAACCCCACCCCTAACCTTACTTAGAATCTATCCATCTAAGCTACTGGTTCTCAAAAATGCAGTGCTTCTCAGAAATGCAGATTACTGACCCCACAGCAGGAGACCATGAACAATCTGCTCAAGGTGAGTCTGATGTGAGTAGTTCATGCTGAAACAAACATCAATTGAGACTCTATAAGTCTCTTTGAATCACTGGGGCAATTAGAAAAGTAATGCTATTGTCTACCCCCAAAATTCTAATTTAATCAGCCCATGGAGCACTCCTCCCATCATCTTTTTAAAAGCCCCTAAATTGGTTCTAAAAGGCAATGAGGATTGAGAATAATTTCCCTGAATGTCCATGCCTCCTGATAGCCAGCACTCTCTCTCTGGAAAGAATTTCATTATCTAAAACCCAGCAACATCTGTCTCTGTGGAATCAACACTCTGAATTGGTCATGTGCTTAAATAATGAAATAAGACAACTTCATGGAAAGGAGCTGCGAAGCTGTATGGTGCCCCCATGAGAAAGCAGCCTTGAAAAACCAGCCTCCTCTATCACAAAGTAAGCCCTGAGGAACTAGAGTGACTATTGTCCTTGATCTAACCACAGCTGTACCCTTTTCTGCCACCACTGAATGATCCTAGGCCTGCTGACCACACCCCTGACCTTCCTACTTTCTGTTATCTTTGTCTCCAGGGCTTCATCTTTGCACAAATTCAGGAGGACCGTTATAGTATGTAGTGCCAAAGGTTCTGCTCAGGCAGTGGGCTTTTGTTTGTTAGTTTGCTTGTTTTTTACTTCCTATACTAGTCCTCTCAAGCTTTTACTTAGAAATTCTAACCTCCTTAGCAGGTCTTCCACAGGCTACTGAACCCATCTTATCTGAGTCCACCAGGGGAGGGAAGGCTGCCGAGTCTTTGCCCCTTCCTCTAACTTTGCTTGACAGACCATAAATCAGATCATCACTCCTTTGCACCTAAACTACTGCTAATATATCTAACCTTGTGCCTTTGACTTCACTTCCAACATACATCTTTTCCATTAGTCAAACTTATTAAAACACCAACTTTTATTACATCTCTAGCTTTCTCAAAAGTCATTGGGGCCCTGTTTAACTATATATGCTAAACTCACACTCTCTTTGTAGCCTGAGAGTTGATACTCCTTTTATGGAGACTCATTTTGTTCTTCCAACCAAGACTTTCCTGAGAAAACCGTGGCCTTGTTCATACTGTCCAACAGAAACACTGAGGTTCAACTTTCCTCACTCACATGCATGCCTCCTGAAACACATTCTTTCCCCTGTGCCTGATAGAGTGTTACTAACCCTTCAAGACTCTGGTCATGGTCCACCTGCTCCATAACACCTCTAATCCCATTTGTCCACAGTGATTTTTTTTAACTCCCATAACACTTGTTTTCTTACCATTTATTTGACTTATAATACTGTATTTTGTGTCCAGCTCTCTGGACTTGGCCCTAGTGATTTGCTTGATCCACTGTTTTGTGGGCAGAATATATACTGAGGAAGGAATTTCTAACTCACTAATTGGCAGAGACTATATAAAAGTTCATCCAAATAAAATTCTGGGGAAACTTATAGTTAAAGCTAAAGGAAAATGTTATGGCTGTATGATAATAAATTTTCATGTGTTATTATTCAAGCCCCAAATGGAAACACAGGAAATGTGTTTTTCTAAACAAAGGAAGCTGACCTCATGCAATTACCTCTCCTCTCGCTATGCCCATACTGGGCCCAACGAGAGGTCTGAGTTCAAACACATAAAAAGTGTCTTGAAATGTCACTTGTTCATATCTGAGAAAATACTGTCTTTTTTGCCTCCTACCAGTGTAATCAACTGTAATTTCAAATCAATATCTGGCCTCACCATAGATTGCTTTGCACATCCAGTCTTTGTCTTGTTCTTTTTCTGCCTCATTACTTATCTCCTTCACTTACTGACATTAGTTGCTCCAGATATTAATGCAATTTTCTTGGCAGTGTAAAGTAGAATCAGATCCTTGACAGTCAGATCTGAGCTTTCCAGCATGTTATAGAAAACATTTATTTTCGGGTTATTTGATCTAGACTTCAGGTACATTGTTAAACTCAAAAAATAGGAACTCATCTTCATATTGAGATGGGGATGCTGCTCTAAATTAAAGATTTCCACTAATCCCCCATGGAGTCATTTCAGGGTGGAAGAGTATCTAACTCTACCATTTTAGACATACTGGGAATAAGTTGAAAAAAGGATTATCTTTTGCTAAATTGATTTTCTGCATTTTCATTATTTAAGGCTATCTAAATATGTGTAAAAACACTACCTTTCTTTCCTTGAAAAATTTCTCATCCACTTCTCAAGTTTTATTGTGGTCTTGAACTAATTTGGCATCTTCTTAACACTGATATTGTCTTTCCTAGGATGAGTTCTTCCTTTTCCTCCATATAACCAAATCCTACCTGTCAACAAGATCATCTCGGTCCTCCCTCCTTCATGAAGCTTTCCCTAATTATTCTATCTTTCATTCAATTTTTGCTTATCACAACCTCTGTAATTATTATGGGACTTCTCTCAATCCTAGGGTTTAATATTTGATCATGCTGCCTTATCATGTTCTCTGTCACATACTTTATGTATGTTTTTACATTTGAACTATGCTTTGCTTATCCAATCATTAGTCACGATTCTGTCAAATCAGTATCTGTTGACTTTGTGCATTGATACATAGTTCTACAGTTATTATACTAAATTAGCATAATTATGCTTTATATTCATGCCTCTCAAATAAATAGTAAGCTCATTGAAGGCAATAAATAGTTCTTTCTTTAATATCGCCTCAATCCTACTGATTTTTCTCTCTTTCCACTCCTCTACCTTCATGTAGACTACATCATCTCTCATCATGAGAATAGAAACAACCTTCTAGAAGGTTTACCTATATCCTATATTCCCCACCTTGTCTCTGGAGCAAAATTCAGAAACAAATTTGACTCTATTCCCTCCCTGTTTAAAACACTTGATGGACAACATGAATGAAACTTGAACATATTCTAAGTCAAATAAGTCAGACAGAAAAGGACAAATATTGTATGATCCACTTATATGAGGTATCTAAGGTAGGCAATTTCATAAAGACATGAAGTAGAATGGAGATTACCAGGGGATGAGGGAAGGAGGGAACGGAAAGTTACTATTTAATGGGTATAGAGTTTCTGCTTGGGATGATGAAACTGTTCCAGAAATGGATAGTGTTGGTCGTACAACATTATGAATGTGCTTAATGCTACTGGAATGCATAAAATGCCAAATTTTATGTTATATGTACTTTTATCATAATATAAGGTTATTAAACAATTAATTGACAACAATAACAAAATCTCAGAGATCTTCCCAAACTTTTAGGATAAAGAACATACACCTTGTCACAACCTTAAACCCTGGATGGACTGGGCACTATGTACCTCTACAGTTATCCTCTATCTCTATACTAAAGAGTCTGTGGATCACTTCTGGTCTATCAAATATGCCTTGTTCCTTTCCATCGAAGAGGCTTACCACATAATGTCCCCTATTTCTGGAACACTGTAAACAGCACTGTTCTGAACACTGTCACCTCTGGGGTAGCCAGCACAAATCCCAGTTTCCTTAGTACTACATCAAAGAAGCCTTTCGTGAGTACCTATTCCAGATTAATATTTCCCTTTATAGCCCTGGTCACAACTGTAATTGCATTTCACTGGTTTACTACCAGTACCAGTACCAATGAGTACTGACTGGTTCTTCCCCAAGATCATACATGTCAAACAATGGCAGAGATATATCTGATTTTACTTCCAGCATAGTGTCTGCCATATGGCAGAAGTTCACATATATTAAATGAATGAAGCCAAAGATTTTATCATGTGCTCCCTCTTTTTTCTGTGGAATCCCTAGATCTTGTTGGTAATGATGAAAGTAGATCACTTTTACTGGATCTTATTTTTCAAAATGTAAAATAAGAAATAAGAGCAAATTTTTTCTTCTAACTCTAAAAAGTAAGATATAGAATTATTTTATTGTGAGCAGAATTTGCTTCTTGATCTCTTCTCAGGCAAAAGCTACAAAGAAAAGAAAGGGCATTCCCAGCAATTTACAACCAGGAGTTTGTGCATAAGACATAATGCTTCCAGTAGTCATAATTGTAAAGTGTTAACAATGGCTACAGAAATGCCTAACACATACATATTTTTTACTACATGCAAGGAGCTCTTTTAGTTGTCATGACAATGTTGTCAGGTTATCGCCACTAGTAATTAGCAGAGCTAAGATTTAAATGCACCAGCTTAGATCTAAGCCTGGAAGGGAAAGCATGTATCTATAGATCTCTTTCCATTCAACAGTGTTTGGGTATATATGAAAAGAATACATAAAATGAGGCAAATGTGTTTGAGAATGTTTTCTAACTCACCATGTAATTCCATTGCATTTTAAAGAAGAATTATTGTTTATCTAACTCAATTATGAATTAATCCATTGTTCAGAAATAAATATTAGAAAATGTTGTAAGCACCTAATATATGCCTAGCAACTGTGGGCTAGGAATAAGGCATATACCTAATCTCTACCTTCAGTGAGTTTATAAAACAAAGTTTGGACAAATTGGATTCTCACATGTGAAACAATTAGAACATATAACAATACACTGTTATATATGACCAAATGCCACATTCAAGGCACCATATATGGAAGGTTTGCAAACACAACCTATGGTCTTAGTTTCCTAACTTTCCTTGTATATAATATCACATTACCTGTGCGACATGGAAACATTTCTCTGTCCTTGTCTCAGTAATAGTGCATAAGCATTCATGCCAAAAAACTTAATTATTAAACCCTTAATGAAAAGCACTGAACAAATATAAAATATTGCCAGTATCACACTATTTGCAGGCTGGCAAATCTACTGTGGCAGTTCTATTTTCTACTCATCTACATTTTGAATTTTGATATCCATTCTTGCATTTCCCAAGATCAGGAAGCGGGTGGCAAGACCTTTTCCACATTTCCGAAATAAAGTCATCCACAATTAAAATGGTTTACTGGAAACAGATGGACTTCCCGCAGAGATTAACCTAATTATCTTTGGTTTAAGAGCCAGAAAAAGCCGTAAGACCATTATCTTACAAGACAAGAATTTTATATGATGCCAATCTCATTACATGAGTGAATGGAGGTGTTTAGTGATAGTTTTCCTGCATAAATATTCTTAATAGATTTACTTTTTCAAATTCTTGACTGCTCATTATTTTCAAATGAAAGAGCTTGACAGGCGAATGGTGTTGTGCATTACAGAAAGCCAGAGACTCTACTACATGTAGTTCCCTCCACAAAAATAAGGGAACTACCCTCAGACAGCAGGAAGAGCTTCACCACTATACATCCTCTTAAAAATAATCACACTTGCATTACCTGTATTTCTCTTAGGAACAAAGCTTATAGAGCTCAGTTATTTTTTGTATTTGGAAAATACAAATATTTTAACATTACTTGGCTAATCCTAAGACTATTTGAAACTTTAAGGTGCATCCAATGGAAAAAAAAAATTCCCTTAAGGAAAGAAGGAAAGATAGAATTTTTGCTACCATTTTTTTTTTTTCAAAGTTGGGGGGTGGGGGTGTGGGTGCCAATTGTTAAACATGAAAGGCTATGGGGCGCCTGGGTGGTTCAGTGGGTGAAGCCTCTGTCTTCAGCTCAGGTCATGATCCCAGGGTCCCGGGATCAAGCCCTGTGTCCAGCTCTCTGCTCAGCGGGGAGCTTGCTTCCACCTCTCTCTCTCTCTCTCTGCCTGTCTCTCTGCCTACTTGTGATCTCTGTCTGTCAAATAAATAAATACAATCTTAAAAAAAAATGAAAGGCGAACCAGAAAAGACCTCGAATAGCCAAAGGAATATTGAAAAAGAAAGCCAAAGTTGGTGGCATCACAATTCCGGACTTCAAGCTCTATTACAAAGCTGTCATCATCAAGACAGCATGGTACTGGCACAAAAACAGACACATAGATCAGTGGAACAGAATAGAGAGCCCAGAAATCAACCCTCAACTCTATGGTCAACTAATCTTCGACAAAGCAGGAAAGAATGTCCAATGGAAAAAAGACAGCCTCTTCAATAAATGGTGCTGGGAAAATTGGACAGCCACATGCAGAAAAATGAAATTGGACCACTTCCTTACACCACACACGAAAATAGACTCCAAATGGATGAAGGACCTCAATGTGAGAAAGGAATCCATCAAAATCCTTGAGGAGAATGCAGGCAGCAACCTCTTCGACCTCAGCCGTAGCAACATCTTCCTAGGAACAACGGCAAAGGCAAGGGAAGCAAGGGCAAAAATGAACTATTGGGATTTCATCAAGATCAAAAGCTTTTGCACAGCAAAGGAAACAGTTAACAAAACCAAAAGACAACTGACAGAATGGGAGAAGATATTTGCAAACGACATATCAGATAAAGGGCTAGTATCCAAAATCTATAAGGAACTTAGCAAACTCAACACCCAAAGAACAAACAATCCAATCAAGAAATGGGCAGAGGACATGAACAGACATTTCTGCAAAGAAGACATCCAGATGGCCAACAGACACATGAAAAAGTGCTCCACGTCACTCGGCATCAGGGAAATACAAATCAAAACCACAATGAGATATCACCTCACACCAGTCAGAATGGCTAAAATTAACAAGTCAGGAAATGACAGATGCTGGAGAGGATGTGGAGAAAGGGGAACCCTCCTCCACTGTTGGTGGAAATGCAAGCTGGTGCAACCACTCTGGAAAACAGCATGGAGGTTCCTCAAAATGTTGAAAATAGAACTACCCTATGACCCAGCAATTGCACTACTGGGTATTTACCCTAAAGATACAAACATAGTGATCCGAAGGGGCACGTGTACCCGAATGTTTATAGCAGCAATGTCTACAATAGCCAAACTATGGAAAGAACCTAGATGTCCATCAACAGATGAATGGATAAAGAAGATGTGGTATATACACACAATGGAATACTATGCAGCCATCAAAAGAAATGAAATCATGCCATTTGCGACGACATGGATGGAACTAGAGCGTATCATGCTTAGTGAAATAAGTCAATCGGAGAAAGACAACTATCATATGATCTCCCTGATATGAGGACATGGAGAAGCAACATGGGGGGGTAGGGGGATAGGAGAAGAATAAATGAAACAAGATGGGATTGGGAGGGAGACAAACCATAAATGACTCTTAATCTCACAAAACAAACTGGGGGTTGCTGGGGGGAGGTGGGATTGGGAGAGGGGGAGGGGGCTATGGACATTGGGGAGGGTAAGTGCTATCGTGAGTGCTGTGAAGTGTGTAAACCTGGCGATTCACAGACCTGTACCCCTGGGGATAAAAATACATTATATGTTTATTAAAAAAAAAAAAATTTGGAAGGGGAGGCGAACCATAAGAGACTATGGACTCTGAAAAACAACCTGAGGGTTTTGAAAGGTCAGGGGTGGGAGGTTGGGGGAACAGGTGGTGGGTAATGGGGAGGGCACGTTTTGCATGGAGCACTGGGTGTTGTGCAAAAAGAATGAATACTGTTACGCTGAAAAAATAAATAAAATGGAAAAAAAAATGAAAGGCTAGGCTCATAAAGAGTACTCTTTATGTCTGTCTTTGTATATTCAAAAAATATGCACATTTATATATCAGATTGAGTATATATGAGGCAGGAGAAAAAGCCTGTGTTTCATAACAAAAGGGAGAATTGATTTGTCTATAATATGACAAGATGAGATGACCAAGCATAAAAGAGAAGCAACTCTGCATCTAACACCGATCTTTCAATAGAGGAAAAGGAATGCACTGGCCCTTTAAGAACTAAGACATGAATGAGTTTGTGTACCATCAAGCTGCTGATTTCTAGTTGTGATAGTACTACAATAGGCAGAATATCTATAGCAGCATTTCTAAAACTGGTGCCATTGATACCAATTACACAGAGTTTTGTAAGTACCAAATAAGATAATGCCTAGATATTTCACAAAATATAAAGTGATACTGTAAATGGTTGATATTGTTGGAGTGATAGATCATTCTCTCCTTCCCCTCATCAGGGCTTGCTTATACATTGGGTAGAGTAGGCACAGTGGCTAAGGTACATGACACTTTTAGGGACCGGGGAAATATATAATTGCCATTTATCTTAAATCAGAAGAAAAATGAATATAACAAATATACAGCAATGAATCTGTCCCGGGTTAGTATATTCATTTTATGCCAACAGAGTCAACAAACATAAGCATATTGTTGGTTGATTGTTTTTGTTTCATTTTGTTTGGTTTTGTTTTTTTATAAAATGGAGGAAGAGTTCACAAAGGCAAACATATTTAGGCCACAAAAAAGTGGGACCCTGTCCTCACTCTATTTGAAAGTAATTTATATATTTGGAGCAGTCCTACTTCTTTTTTTTTTTTTTTTGGATCTATTTATCTCTTTTAGAGAGAGAATTTGCAAGCAGGGAGAGGGACAGCGGGGAAAGGGAGAAGGAGAGAATCTCAAGCAGACTCCCCTCTGAGCATGGAGCCCGATATGGGCTCATAGCCCCTGAGATCAAGACCCGAGCGGAAACCTAGAGTTGGACACTTAACCTACTGAGCCACCCAGGTGCCCCCGGAGCAGTCACACTTCTGAACCTCTCAGAATTTGTACATTTCTTTCATCCTGGGAGGGTAGAGTCAGATATGAAAATTCTATACTCACACCTGGTATGAGAGAAACACCAGGTTTTCCAAAAATGTAGGTAAGGAGAGTTCTCCCTGAGATAGTCTGATGGTTCTTGTCTCTATGTAAGAGTGGGACCAAAAGCATTAATCATTCATTCTTTTTTGAATCATGTAATTTTCTTAGAAACACTTGACTTTTCCTGGCCAAGGATTTTCCATTTGTTTGTTTGTTTAAAGTTTAAAATGAGGACTAGATAGTTAATGACAGTTTGATTTGATTGCTTTCTGTTCCCATGTCCATTTCACTGGTGCTTTGAAATAAGTCTGTGAAGTTTTCACCAAACTATCTAGTATCTGTTCACTATCTACTATCTGTCTGCTCTCTACTACCTATCCATCCATCTATTCATCTCTTTCTTGCTTGCTTTCTATTTATTTACCTATCCATATATGTCCATTTATCATTTAATGATCAATTTTATTTTTCTAGTTGAATGTAGAGTAATATGTAAGAAATAAAATAAGAATTATTGGCCAACACCATTTATATATATATTTTCCCAAAAAATCTCATATATCCCCAAATAACACTAAAAATTTAAAAATTTAGTGGATGTGTACATTTTTAAGATTATAGATGAAACACAAAAAATTGGGTAATTATGAAGGAGATGAAAGGGGCAAAAGACAAAGAAAAAATCAAATAAAATATAACAAGATCAGGTTCTTACATTCTTGCACAAATAAATGAACACAGTATAAGTTTTAGTGTCTCTACTGGATCTTGAGAATAATAAGAAAGACAGTATCGTGAGTCAGAATGGATAAGGATTACTTCAGAACGAATGCAGAGTTTGAATTATGTCTTGAAGGAGAACTGCAATATGTGGGCATGAAAGGAGGAACAAGATATGATTCATGAAAGGGAAGACCAGAGCAAAATCTGAGGGGTGGGTCAGTGTAAAGAAGGTTTGGGGGCAGTTACTAAATGTATTGCCATTCCAAGTATGAAAATGGAGCCCCAGGTACTCTGTGGACAGTGAGAGTGGCATTAGAAATGGCTTGTCATCATTGTGAATCCATAGGGCTTTTTCAAATAAGAGCTTTTTGGACAGACACATAGATAATGGGGATGTTAAAATGGGCCATGTCTCTTTTCTGAAGGAAAAGGGGAAAAAAAAATCTGCAATCCTTCCTCTCCTCTTGCTATAACAATTCAGGGAAAGAAAAGAAGTCTATCATTCAACGGATTCCAGGGAAAAAGACAGGCAAGGTCATGTCCTCTCACACAGAGAGATACAGCTGCAGAGAGACCTGGCCTGTGATCTGCTCCCCATTAGGGTGGTGTGGCTTCTCTTAATAGGGCCCCGATCATTTTTCAAGTAGCAAATCTGTCCAGCAGAAGGCGGTGAGCTATTGTTATCATTTATTCTGATCCATGGAACCCAGTTGATAAAAAGGTTAGAAATGCCACCTCCAGACATGTACTACATCAGATGTGCTTAAAACTGCAATTCAGACGGAGCTCCAAATAGTTTCTGCCTCTCCTGTCATCTCTTGGGCAGGAATAATAACCTACGATAACAGCAGCCTTTTTTGCTTCTAGGTTAATACTAAAGGAATGTATATAATTTGCAACTTATTTAGAAATACACATATCTACATACAATAGCAATACAACAGAATACCTATAAAGATATTGAGTTAATCAATCTGAATTAATACAAGATAGTATGAGAAATGAAATAATCAGGAAGAGGAAGTAAGAAAGAATAGACTTTTATTTAAATGTCACAGATTACATGTTCTATTCTCATCCTCTCATATTTTTTTCTTTAAAATACACAGACCTCTCCTAAACTTTAAATCATTAACTACTGAGATATATATTCCACTGTGCACAATCAATATGTTTTCTAGGTGTTAATTAGTATTTTCTAGTTTACATATACACATTTTCTTTCTCCCAAAACATTTCATAAATCCAAGAACTTGTTCCATAAATTATCTTTATTATGATTCCTGGAGATAGGAGTAGGCAAAAATTGAGGCTTACGTAATACATTTTTCTACGATATCACATATTCATTTCCTAAGAATTTATTCCTAATCTATAATGTTGTCTAGGTCCATTTAGCATGAATATTATGCTGAATTCTGCACTATCTTGTCATTCCTTGAAGAACATTTACTTCAATAGCTGACACTAGACTAATAAAGTAGAACAGAACTATAGAAGAGAGCAGGCAATAGTTTGAAGGCTTATAAAAACACATACACTGAAAAAAAAAATAAAAAGGGAAAAAAAAAACAAAAAACAAAACACATACAACAACCTGACTAACAAGAAAGCAACCAATGTAATCAGATTGCCCAGAAAACTGCTGTTTTCTGCTTGGTATTGTTGCTCCACAAAATGTCAATAAAAAAGAAGCTGGCAAAATAAAAGAAATACAGAAATAAAAGAAAAAGGAAATAATGTTCTGTTGTGGCACACAGCTTGCCCAATGTTGGACACTTTTTCTATTTCTGAGAGATGTGAATTGGATATTATAAGCACTAATCCTCAATCCCAAGGGGTCTTGAGTCAACTAGGATTCAGTTACCTTAGGCAGACTGATCAACCAAGGCCTCATAATGAAAACAGATTCTTTAGGCAAGAATATACAAAACAATAGTTGAAATCCAGTTTAAACTAACAAATAACACAAGCCCCAAACAAACCAAAACAATATCAACAAAACGAGGGCAGCCATCAAGTAAAAACACCAAAAAAAAAAAAAAATAAGGTGGAAACAGACACCCATTGATATATACAAGAACTGGATGACCCCCTGTGATCCCTGCCTAACTCTGAAGAATTCTCTTTCTCAGGAACTGGATCTAGATAATATACCCTAAGGAATTCTCTGGAACAGAAACTGCCATGTTTCTGGCTCTGTGGTTTTGTTGGTGATAGATGTAGTGTTAGTTTGTCTGGTTTATGTTTTGTTTGTTGTTTCTTGTTGTTTTTATTTTTTATTTTTATTTTATATCTGGCTGTTAGAATTCTGTATTGCTGGATTCTATACCCAGAATGTTGGAGGGCAGAACCTCCAGCATGGGGGTGCTGCTGGAAGCTAAGGAGCTTTCAGATGCCAGTTGATATTATCCATTATGGTTTTATTAATTGCTACAGGAAATCAGTCAATTCCTACACTAACCTCCCCTGGTATTTTCTAGAATAATATAGGATTATGTCAGTTAGGTTATATATAAGATTTGATCAAATAAATAAATAAAATCTTTAAAAAAAGATTTGATCACTTAACCATGATAAAGTACTGTTAATGCAAACTAGAAACCTGTTATGATAGGTTTGTATTGAGTGGGTAGCCATGGAAATTATAAAGGAAGGAAGAGACTGTATATACCCCCAAGTTATAATGAGACTATTTGATATTGCTTTTTTTTTTTTTTTTTTTTTTGTGGGTGTTTAAGGAAACTTACAGGAAGTAGCAAATTCAAGGTTTGGGGCTGAGACAACTTGGAGAAAGCCAGCAACAATGATTGAGGAAAATCAAGAAGAGTTGACATGTTAAGGATATAAGCAGTTCTGTTTTGAGGTTGATGTCAAACTGAGAGATACAAAAATAAACTGGGAATAAAGCTTAAGAAATTACAATGGGAATGGAAATTTTGAAGCAAATTTAGAAAAAAATTATGAAGAAAGTTAAATTTGATCAAATATGTGAAAGAAGTAAACTTGATATGTAGCTTGAATGTAATGTAAAACTCATGTATGTTGTCTTAGAGTCAAAAGTGAATCAAGCTTATTAGGGACTAGGAGTCACGGTATCCTTCATTCTAAACTCTTCCTTCATTGAATTTTTACTGAATCAAAGCTGGGGTAAAGAGTGGTGGAGACAAGACCTAGTTAGTAAGGAGATGACAGTAAGAAGAGCACCTCCATGGCCACTAATGAGGAGATTATTCTGCATGAAAACCTAGCAATGCCTAAATCATTAGCAAAAGTTAAAAACTAAGTCATCAAATAACATAATTTTTCCACTTTGTGTGTTGGATCAAGGGGAGAAAGATAGGAGCTTTGTAAATGGTTATGAAGTAAATTAAAATTTTGTTACATTTTAGGTATACTTTTAAAATTCATTTGATTAGTTATATCAGATTAATAAATGTTTTCCATAGAAAGTGAGACATAGTCCTAGGGGCCAGAAGAAAGCATCAAAACAAGTATTTCTGAGTCAGATTCTTGGCTTTACCAATGACACCTTCTACTTCCTTGGAAAAGTCATGTAGATTGAAGGCCTCCATTTCTGACATGGTAGTAAGAACAATAGTACATACTTAGAAAAATCTCATGAGTCTTTGAAGAACTAATTAGCTAATATTTGCCAAGTACTCTGAAGATGGAAAGTGCTAAGTAGTATTACTATGCTATGCTTGTTGAAGACTAATGAGCTCAGAGGGAGATAGTCCCACCAAATACAAGCTTTCTGGAAAGAGCATAGCATCCTATTCCTCCCCAAGTAGGAGATGAGAATAACGTGCATAAATTATCTCATCAACCACCTGAAACATGGTAGGTGCCCCTGAAATTATAACAATTATCACCATCACCATCACTATCCTCATCACCCTTGTTCTGCAATCAATGTCCCACTGATACTGGAATTTTTTGAATCCAGATGTTGAAATAATCAATAAGGTATATAAGAAAAAGAGCAAAACTTTTTAAAAACAGAAAAAAAAGTCTTTAATAAATCAATTTGTTTTATCTCAATAATAATGAATAGATTGTTTTCTACACTTAGAATCCAGAGGGTTTTTTAATGTCGTCAATATTTTAAATTATTTTAATTAATTTTTTATTAACATATAATGTATTATTTGTTTCAGGGGTACAGGTTTGTGTTTCATCAGTCTTACATGATTCACAGCACTCAGCATTGCATATACCCTCCCCAGTGTCCATCACCCAGCCACCCCATTCCTCCCACATCCCTCCACTCCAGTATCCCTCAGTTTGTTTCCTGAGATTAAGAGTCTTATGATTTGTCTCCCTCTCTGGTTTCATTTTGTTTTACTTTTTTCCTCTCTTCCCTATGATCCTCTGCCTTGTTTCTCAAATTCCACATATCAGTGAGATCATATATTGTCTTTCTCTGATTGACTTATTTTGCCGAGCATAATACCCTCGAATTCCATCTATGTCATTGCAAATGGCAAGACTTCAATTTTTTTGATGGTTGCATTACATTCTATTGTATATACACACCACATCTATTTAGGCTCTTTCCATAGTTTGGCTATTGTGGACATTGCTGGTATAAACACTGTGGGGCATGTGCCCTTTCGGATTACTACATTTGTATCTTTGAAGTAAACACCCAGAAGTACAATTGCTGTGTCACAGGGTAGATCTATTTTCAACTTTTTGAGGAACCTCCATACTCTGAAGATGTGGCTGCACCAGCTTGCATTCCCACTAACAGTGTAGGAGGGTTCCCCTTTCTCCACATCCTCGCCAGCATCTGTCATTTCCTGACTTGTTCATTTTAGCCATTGTGACTGGTATGAAGTGGTATCTCATTGTGGTTTTGATTTGTATTTCCCTGATGCCCACTGATGTGGAGCACTTTTTCATGTGTCTGTTGGCCATGGATGTCTTCTTTGCAGAAATGTCTCTTCATGTCTTCTGCCCATTTCTTGATTGGATTATTTGTTCTTTGGGTATTGAGTTTGATAAGTTCTTTATAGATTTTGGATACTAGACCTTTATCTGATTTGCCATTTGCAAATATCTTCTCCCATTCTGTCAGCTGTCTTTTGGTTTTGTTGACTCTCTTTGCCATGCAAAAGCTTTTTATCTTGATGAAGTCCCGAAAGTTCAATTTTGCCCTTGCTTCCCTTGCCCTTGGCAACGTGTCTAGGAAGAAGCTGCTGCAGCTGAGGTCAAAGAGGTTACTGTCTGTGTTCCCTTCAAGGATTTTGATGGATTCCTGTATCACATTGCAGTCTTTCATCTATTTTGGGTCTATTTTTGTGTGGTGTAAGGAAATGGTCCAGTTTCATTCTTCTGCATGTGAATGTCCAATTTTACCAACACCATTTGTTGATGAGACTGTCTTTTTTCCATTGGATGTTCTTTACTGCTTTGTTGAAGATTGGTTGACCATAAAGCCCATTTCTTGGCTCTCTGTTCTGTTCCACTGATCCATGTGTCTGTTTTTGTGCCAGTACCATACCGTCTTGATGATTACAGCTTTGCAACAGAGCTTGAAGCTCAGAATTGTAATGCCACCAGGTTTGCTTTGCTTTTTCAACATTCCTCTGGCTATTTGGGATCTTTTCTGGTTCCATAAAAGTTTTAGGATTATTTGTTCCATTTCTGTGAAAAAGGCTGATAGCATTTTGATAGTGATTACATTGACTATCTAGATTGCTCTAGGTAGCATAGACATTTTAACAATATTTGTTCTTCCAATCCATGAGTATGGAATGTTTTTCCATTTCTTTGTGTCTTCCTCAATTTCTTTCATGAGTATTCTATAGTTTTCTGAGTACATATTCTTTGCCTCTTTGGTTAGATTTATTCCTAGGTATTTTATGGTTTTGGATGCGGTTGTAAATGGGATTAACTCCTTAATTCCCCTTTCTTCTGTCTTGCTGGTGTATAGAAATGCAACTGGTTTCTGTGCACTGATTTTATATCCTGCCACTTTACTGAATTCCTATATGAGTTCTAGAAGTTTGGGGGTAGAGGTTTTTGGGTTTTCCACATAAAGTGTCATATCATCTGCAAAGAGTGAGAGCTTGACTTCTTTACTGATAATCCAGAGTTCTGACTGATAGGGGTAACTGATCTCTATGTTGGCATCTTATAGGTACAGCCTGTGGGATATTTTATTCTATAGGCCATACCATTTTTGGTAAGATTTTAAAGTATTTTGGAATTAGGTCTGCATTGCTATTGTTCATTACTTTAGAAGAGTATGGACCTGAATTCTTTCACAAAGTGCAAAGCACAAAGTGAAGAAAAACACAGATTACTGTTGCTGGGAGATTCCCCAATCTCCAGACTGTTAGTCCCATCTGAGGACTGACAAATCATACATTGCATTGATTACTGACCACAAATTTCTTTATCTCTCACAATCTGGCTCCCTCCTCCACTATTCAAGTCATTCACTGTTTGATTGTTTTTTGAAGCTTATAATACTGGTAGGTGTAAAATATATTTTTCTCTTTTTTTCTAATTTGCCACCATTCTCAATCTTCCTGTGCCTGTAAGCATATATTTTTTTCTTTCTTTCTGATATTCTTTTTTCTATCCCCTTTCCTTTGTTTCTTCCCATGCTTTAATATATACATTTCCTAAATATCTATCCCTGCTCCATTTTTTTGTTCTTCTTCACTGACTATATAAAAAATATAAGCCATTCTTAAAAGCTTAAAATCACCTCTACGGGAAATGTTATAGCCCTAAGCTATTTCTTGAACTACATTTCTAATATTCCACAAGAACTCTTTATCTAGGACACTTTGCAAACTTTTTCAACTCAATGCATTTAAGAGTGAATATATTATTTTACCTACAAACTCTTTCTTGCTTGCACCTTCCCTTTCTATCTAATGACACAACACTCCTTCCAGGATCTCAGATTTAAACTCTTGTCTTTGTATCATTTTGATTTCTTCCTTCTCCTTATCTATAACTCTGTCTCCAATTCAATACTTTCAGCCTTCCTAAAATATCTCCCACTCATTGTCTGCTTTCCCTTTTAACCACCTGAGTAACACTATTGTCTCTTTTTTACTTATGTCCTTTCAGTGGTTTCCTGACTGGTAAACCTACTTCCAATTTGGGTTTCTATTAATCTGTGCATTCTATTCATCTTATGCTTTGCTCCCATATTAATCTTCCTCAATGGGAAACTTTAACTGTATTGTTCCTTAGGCTCAAAAATGCATGGGCTTCTATTCTTTGTTCTTACTTTGCCTTCCATATACCCTTTGCTCTAGTCAAACTAAACTCTTTTCTGTATCCTGGAAATCTTCAGGGTTGTGGCCATTCTGTACATTTCTCTTGGTGTTCTATCTGCTTAGAATTTTCTATCATCTTCTCTCTATACCTCAATTCATATTCATTCTTCAGGGTCATGCTCAAGAGCCACCTTCCCTGAAAGTCTACCATATCTACTCATTTGAAAATAATGACTCTCTCCTCTAAAAATCCTGCTGTGTAGCCTTTGCTAGTCTAATGTAACTACAGCAGTAAGTGTCCTTTCTCCTTTTTGGGAGGTTGGCAGGGGTGGGGGGGGGTCTGTATTTTTTTTTTTTTTCTCCCAAGGGTATGGACTGCATGTACATCACTTCAGTTGCAAAATTCAAATGCAGACCTAGTTTTTGATTGGGATTATAAAGTGTAGACTGTTAAGCTTGTTTAGATCTAGGTTTTGAAATCTAGATATATCTAGCCTAACCAAAAAAAGGGTGTTCTTTTGAGTAAGTCATGGAGGCCAAATCCTCAAAAAGCAATGCACACTTGTTTGATTATACTTGTTCTCTCTGTGAATGTACCTTTCCCAGTGTTCTTGCCAAGATAGAGATGGTAGTAGTGGTGAGTAGTGGTGGCAGTGTTATAGAAGGGAAGGAAAAGAAAGAATGGGAGTGAGATGTCAAATTATTTGGTCCAAGGTGAACTTTTTTCTTCTTGGCTTTCTACAATTTAGTAGTATCATCCTAAAATAACAAATATCCCTAGCACTCATCTAGATGCTCTGTTATTTCTTGATAATGTTGAGTGACAAGCATGTGGTAATGAGAAAAGACATGTATGGTATAGATTAAATCTTCAATAAATAATTGCCAAATAAATTAATCAGCTTCCCATTTATATTCTCACTGTGATTAGGGCAAAAGCAAACAAGACCTGGAAAATGACACTGGATTACCATAAACTGAATCAGCTGGTTACCCCAAAAACATCTATTATTTTGGATGTGTTCTCCTTTTTGGAATAGGTCAATGTAGCTTAATCTTCAACTATCAATTCTTCTAATATACTTTTTCTTGGTTCTCATTTGTCTCAACCATCAAAGGCTCTTTGTGCCTTTACTTGCCATGGGAGGCTCTCTTGCCTCAGGAATTTTACAAATTTCAAGATAGCTTTGTGTCATGATCCTCTTTATCCTAGAATAATTCATTCTTCCATAGGACATCAAAATGCATAGCCCAATAAATTGTGTCTTTATATGCTATATATAATACAGATATACACATATATACATGTGTATGAAATATATATATACTCACATATGCATATATATGTGTGTGTGTGTGTGTATATATATATATATATCTGTGTTTAAAATTTCGCAAAATTCTGTGTCTGAAATAACTAAGGAAGTAGAAGTAGGTCAGTGGGTGGTGGGGGTTTCTTCCACCACTATTAGTAGGGCAGCCTACCACACAGGTGGTAAAATGAATTTTGACGGCCATTGAACATTCAGTATTTATCCAATTTGTCATAATTATAATAACACCTGGGCCCATTGTTGATATACTCACTGATGGACTCTAATGGGGAAAGAAATGCTTCTGTCACCATTTGGAGGATTTTATACCTATCTTAGAAGATTTCATAGAACTTAAATCAACTCTTTTGTTTTACAGATAAAGAAACAGAGGCCCTAAGATGTAAAGTGGCCACCTTAAGGGCACACAGCCCATTAACCCCACACAGTTTATTAAATTTAGAATAACCAAATAAGATTGGCTACAGTCATGTAGTTCTAAACACTAGTATCACTGAACTCTTTCTATTCAGGGGAGATGACTTGGGTAATGATCATGCATGTGGGCCTTTCTTTGTACATGCTATTTGTACATGCTATTGATGACACCAGCATTTCCTTACATCCTTTTTCTGCCTGATGAATTATAAGAAATTCCCCAAGTCCTAGACCTAATACCCTTCTCTCTCTGGAGACTCCCTAGATTTCTAAGGCAGAAACCATTGTTCATTTCTAGTGGTTTCATAGCCCTGCTTGACATCTCTACTATGATATTGGGTCCTTATGATTTGTACTTTTATCTGTTGTACTAATGGACTTTCAAATCTTTGAGAGAAGAGGGCTTGACCATCACATCTATTCATTTCTGCCACTAAACTTTGGCTCCTACCGAGTTAACTACCCAAAGTATATTTGCTAAATGAAAGCATTAAAATTAAAAATGAGAATAAAGAGATTTTTATTATTCTATTATTCTGCCACATGGTTTGCCTGTTGCACCTGTATAAACACACTGTAAATCTAAGCTACTAATTGGGAGTTACTGATGGAGGAGTAAAGGAGAGAAATGCCTAATGTCTCTCCTTTCCTTTTTTTTTTTTCCTTTCCTTTCCTTTCCTTTCCTTTTTTTCTTTCCCTTCCCTTCCTTTCCCTTCCTTTCCCTTCCCTTCCCTTTACGTTGCTTTGCTTTTCTTATATACTTCTTAGAAGTGGACCAGCATGAATATTAAGAGTTTAGGCAGACACATCAAAAGATTCGGGTCATAACTTCATTATGTTTGACAAGTCCTTTGTACTTTCTGTTTCTAAGTTTCCCAAAGTCTCAAATGGGAATAATGCTAATGTTTCAAAGATATGTAATGAAGAAGAAATTAGGTTTTATACATGAGGCCATTTAAAAATATAAAGAAGCAATGCTCATCTGGCTATTGTTAAGATGACCAAGACTATAATAATAATAATATACTCCAGAAGATGAGGAAAAGGGTATGGATCTGAACCTCTAATGCTACCCTTTTTATTCAGCACTAAAATTTCATCAAATGTTTTTACTGAATGTCACTGCCCAAAAACTTCTGGTTTCTTTAATTATCAGCAATCCCCACTATCATTTAATATTTCATCTTGTTCAGTCGTTCTGTGAACATGCAGAAATTGTCATTTTCTACAGCAGACCCTGGGAAAAATTTGGGCTCTGAACAGGGCTGTAAATTTCCCCTTTATCACTTACTTGGCCCTGTAACTATATGTAAGCTAAAAACAAAACAAAACAAAATAACTCATTAAATCTTAGACACTATCTGTCAAATGGGAGTAATAATCAAAGATGCCTTACAGGGGTTCTTTTTACAGTAAAATGAAATATTGATAGTTTTGTGTAACATTTTGGCACCAAAGTAAGTAATTAAAAGAAATAAATAAAAGGTAAAAGATATTATTAGTTATCTACAATCTCATTAGATATCTAGAATATCTTCTCTCATCTACCATCATAATAGACATTTTAAAACTATAACAACATCTTTGAAATACTTGCAATAGTGAGGAAAGCACAAGATCTAAAAACAGACCCAAGTTAAAAAGTTAAAATACTGGCTCTCCCTTTTACGAATGTATAAACTGGATGATAAGTGAAATACATACCACATGACATTGTTCAGACTTGTATAATAAGGTGAAAAATAATAGTAATATTTAACACACATGTGGTAAAAACTTTTATGACTCCATCTCTAGTCTAAACACTGTACACATATTAACTCATTTATTTTGTGCACCAACCTATTTCGCAGATAAAGGAACTCAGGAACTGGGAGGTTTAGTGATTTGCCTGGAGTCTCACAGCCAGTTAAGTGGGGGATCCACATTTAAAGCCAGGTCCTCAGACCCCAGAATCCATGTAGGCAGTGAACACTATGTTTTTATCCTCCCAATAAATGATAGCTGTAATTTGTTGAATCTCCTGCAATATTCAAATATTCATAGGAGGGTTAGCCCCAGCCTAGTTCCTATTCAGGTAGAGCATTCTGGAAAGTCCCCTATCAGTAGGCATTAGATGGACCTGAAGTAGAGGGTTGCCCAAATGCTCGAGAGTTAGGAAGAGATGAAATGGAGGGCAGGGGAGGTGGACAGGAAGGTTACAAGAACCCAAAAGTTAACTTTGTATTCTAATTTCCCTCACTCTTTACAACTACTTACTCCCACAGATCAGAAAGTAAGTGAGAGCCTTTCAGACAATAGAATGACCTAAGAAGCCATGTATTAGCTCCAAGTGCCCGAGTCACCCCTGAGATGTGGCCATGGACACACTGGGAACACACCACTGCCACAGGTTCTGTAGTTCTGTAGCCACAGCTATCTGCCCAGACCCTGAATTTTTGGAAGAGAAGTGGAAGGATGTAGGAATAAAAGACAACACTTGGAAGGGGGCCACAGACCACTTAGAATCTAACATTCCCTCCCTCAGTATTTGTGGCTTTTATGTTCCCCTATTCCTGTAATTGAAATATTGTTCATGCAATGAAGAGTCCAGGACAGGGTACTTTGCCAGCTGAACGTGCGGTCTACAAGAGAACAGTGGGTTCTATCCCAGCATGAGTCCAGGCGGCACTGCAGGGTCCGGCCGGGGCCCGCCAACCCCTTGCCACAGGGTCCAGTGCCTCGGCCACAGTCTCCACTTTGCTCCAGAGAAGCAGAAGCAGTGTGAGTAGTGAGGTGGCTTCGACAATAGGCTGCCCACGGATAAGTGCAAACACTGGTCTCCATGATTAATATAGATTTTCAAAATACTCAGTTCTTGAGGGAAAACACATTATTAGTGGTAGGAGCAGCAGAGGAATAATAAACTATTTAATTTGAGTTTGCTTTTAGGTTCGAAGCGCATGCACTAACACAGCGCGTTCTTACTGATGTCTCTCACTCAGGTTTTCACTTCTTTAGTGGTAACCTGCTATTCAGTCTATTAAATCTCCTTCCTAAATCCCTAAACTCATTCGAGGCCTCCATCACTTTCTCCGTCCCCCGTCCTGTCTTCAAATCTACCTTTTTAAAGCCCCTTTTCTTCCATTTGTTCTCTAAACAAAACTCCACAGCCATTCCCACACTCCCTTTCCAGATGCTGCTAACAACAAATTATTCCCCACGGGTTTTAGCTAGGATTTCACCCCTGTTCCATTTGGCTCTCAGGACACATTTGTTGAACTCAAAAGCCTTTTAACTGTCTTTTTTTTTCTTTTCTCCTCGGGAAAACTCATAACAACAGCACACTGTTTCTCTCCCCAGAGCAAGTGACAGGCCCCAGAAATAATGAAATAATGAAAAAAAAAATCTATCAAGCAAAGCTTTGATAGTTGACCTATTTGGTCACTGTCTTTAACAACAACTTCATATTATTTTTCTATTCTACTTTTTGTTTTATTTAAAGATCTATATTTATATTCATCTGGTAAATAATAATGATAGGACACCATCTGATCAATACTGAATATACAGTGATCCTGAACTTAACTTCAACTGAATATTGATTTATGTTTTAAAAATAAGAACATTTGCTTATGTTTTATAAATACTCAGCTGTGTTTTAATAACTGTTTTCCCCCAACGTTCTCATAGTATTGTGAATAGATAACTATAAAAAAATTGTTGTTGTTCCTGTTGTGGTTGTTATGCATTCATTTTGTTTTATTTTGTTGTTCTGCATTTTAGGTACAGAGCAAAAAGAAAGCCATAATAAGGAAAGAACTACTTACTTGAATAAGCAATTATTGGAAATACAGAAAGTGCTGTTCATGTTCACCTTCTGTTGTCATGGATCTGTGCAGCTCCTATTACTTAGCTTTTATTTTCTGATAAAAGCCTCACTCTCAAAATGTTAGCATTCACATTAATTTACCTATAACTGGTACAAGCACAAAACCCAACTGTAGACATAATATGGATCTGTGGCCACTGGCTTAGCCAGATGTGATGCCTGCTAAGTGACAAATTCAGGGTTTGAGGCCAATATGAACAGATCCCTGGCTTTTTCTCTAGGGTTAGAACATTCAGTCATGGGGCACCTGGGTGGCTCAGTGGGTTAAGCCTCTGCCTTCGGCTCGGGTCATGATCTCAGGGTCCTGGGATCGAGTCCCGCATCGGGCTCTCTGCTCAGCAGTCAGCCTGCTTCCTCCTCTCTCTCTGCCTGCCTCTCTGCCTACTTGTGATCTCTTTCTCTGTCAAATAAATAAAATAAAATCTTTAAAAAAAAAAAAGAACATTCAGTCATATATGCGTGTGTAAAATGGGAAATGATAGTATGGTTGTATCTTAAAGAATATTTAATTAAAATATCTGGAACATAAGCAGATATATATATATATACACATATATATACATATATACATATGTATACATATAAATATATATACATATATATTTATTTAATATATATTTAATATATATTTTAATTAAAATATCTGGAACATAAGCAGATATATATATATATATCTGCTTATGTTCCAGATATTTTAATTAAATATTCTTTAAGATACAACCATTTACCTATTGTATGGTAATACATACAATAATACCTATGTATTAATACATAATACATAATACATAATACATTAATACATAATACATAATACATTATGTATTATATTATATTATGTATTAATACATAATACATAGGTAATACCTATGTATTAATGGTAAATATATATGTATATATATATGTATATATATATGATAACAGAGATTTCCAGGAATGATATGTTGTTGACCACAGCAGAATGCTTCATAAAGATTGAAAGAAGACTAAGAATGAGAAATTGAGTGTTTTACTCTATATTCTTTTTTTCTTTCTCTTTAATCTAAACCCCTGGAAAAAAAGCACTGTGACTTCATGGTCAGTGTTGGCAATTATTTCCACTGAGCCTAGAACAGAGTTCTGTCACAGCAGGCATTCTGTAAGTGTTGATTAACTGATACAAACTAGGAAAGTAAAACTTGTCAATGGCTAAGATAAAACAGGTAAGTAAATTACCAAAGGGAATAAGTTAGAGCTTCTAGTGGTACAACAGAACAGAGCCTGTGAAGGGAGTCCCTGATTGCTTTAAGGATTATTAGTCTCTGCCCCTTACTTTGGGTCACATAGAAGCAAAAATAGGGTAGGTGTTCAGCCTACCTTTGGCACACTGACTTTGAAGTTATCTCAATAATCTTTTCCAAGGTGAGAAGTCAGATTTTCCTAAAACACTTTGCAACTTGATACATATAATTATAACTTATTCTAATGACTTCCCAGCACCAGAAAGTTATAAGAAGACAGATTAAATTAATACAAAAACAACAACACAAATAACTTTAAAAACATTAAAATGCTTTAAAATATCTTAAGACATCTCCCTCACTGGAAACATTCAAATAGAGCATGAAAACCTTATTAGGGGTAAATAGAAAAGTGTGCGGTAAGTAACCTGCAAAATCTTTTCAAAATCCCCCAATTCTATAAGCCCCAATTAGTCCAACCTGAAGTATAAATATTCTGTGATATGATTCACCACTCCTTATAGCACCAGAGTACAATGGAAATATGTAACCTTCAAAAGTCCTGCTTTCGGGATGCCTGGGTGGCTCAATCGGTTAAGCCACTGCCTTTGGCTCAGGTCATGATCCCAGGGTCCTGGGATCGAGTCCCACATCTGGCTCCTTCCTCAGCGGGGAGCCTGCTTCTCTCTCTGCCTCTGCCTGCCACTCTGCCTACTTGTGTTCTCTCTCTCTCTCTCTTTCTCTCTGACAAATAAATAAAATCTTAAAAAAAAAAAAGTCCTGCTTTCACCCCTTATTTCTGCTTCATTTACTTGGAAAAAAAATGGTTCATAACGGCTGACTTCTAAGGAAATAACGAAGAAGACAAACTTATTGGTACATAATCCAGATCTTTCCATTTATCCCTTATTTCTTCATAAAACTTTGCTTGTCCCTTGTCTTTGCATTGTCCCTAATGGACAAGTGATTTTACAAACCCCCTGAAACATAAAGTATGTAAAAGGATGATTAGTTGATACTCAGGTATGCAGATGATATTAATGTGCTCAGAATCAGGAGCCCATTAAAATATACTTATTCAATCAAATCAAAAATCAGGTAAGTACTGAAGACTTTATTAAATAACAGTAACATTTAGATCCTTGGGACACAGAGATGATTTGAATAGGGTCCATCATTAAGATATCTGTAGTTTAGTCGGGAAATAATATATGAAAAAATTCACTGGAGTATTATATGCTCACCATAGTATCCCAAATAGTGGCAACAGTACACCTGACACGTGAAGGTTGCTCAAAAAATATTTGCTAAATGAATGAAATGCTAAAATTAGGCAAAAACATGGTCTTGTGGAAGAAGAACTCTAATTAAGAGTCAGAGGTATACCTTAAAATGGAAGCGGTGTTTGAACTGAATCCTAAAGATAAGTTGGAGTTTGATAACAGAAGAGTAAAAAAAATAATAATTCTGAGCAAAAGGAACACTGTGTGAAAAGGTATGGGAGTTTGAAAGTACAAATGAATTAAAATGACAGCAAAAATTTCATTAGAACTGGACCATCGATACAGTAAGGTCAGGAGCCATAGCTGAGGTTAAGGGATAAGACAAGGTTACCTGGTGAGAGGTCTTGAATAACGTTAAAATTGGATTTTTAGTTGAAATGCAGTGTAGAATTGTTTGCACATGATTACGAGCAGCACTGGTTACAGTGAATAGGGGTTAAATCTGTCTAATGTAGCAAGATGGTGGCCATTAGCCATTACAGCTATATTTGCTGTCATTTGAGTTCTCTCCAGGCCATCTGGGCTACACTGAAATTCCAATCAGCATAAGGATCTCATTTATATACTAACAATATGGAAGTGTGCTCAGATCCATTGTATCAGATTTTGCCTCAAATCTTGTCATTGTTACTTTATGAAAACAAATCTGGAATATGGCAATCTCTTGTTCAAAACCATGAAGGGGGTCTCTGTGGCCTTCTGAGTACATTGAAACACCTTGACATGGCTACTCCTAATAAAAGCTTTTCTCTCTCATTCTTACCGATGGCCCCTATGTAACTTAAATCTCTACATTGCTTCTTTCTCCAATGATGAAAAAAAACAGGTGTCAAGAGATAATATATTTCTCAAATATAAATCCTTCTATAAACTCTCCCAAATCCCACAAAAATAGTCTTTTTTTTTTCTACCCCAGTTTACTTCTGTCGTGGTTGTTCTGTTAAGCCATCTAAAGACCTTCTGTTATAAGCCGAGCCACATCACTGAGGACAGATAAGTCAATGTGCCTACTGTTTCCTGGACTTTGGAAAGTTATTCCTAAGTATGAATAAAACAAGGCGAATATAGAAAGCCCTGATCCAGACATATGGATGAGTCATTTTAAAGAAGCAAATCCTGCCTTCTGGGCAGGTATAGACACCCAGAACTCCCCTGAGCCCCCTGTCTTTTTCTTTTGTTAGGAGAAAAGTACATTCCTGGTTTAATCTCTCTAATTAAATAGCAACGTCTTCCACAGCTCTGGAGGTGGTTACATCCGAAAGCAATAAAACCCAGGATTCCTTCACTCAAAGAATCCTCCTAGTTATCTGTCTTCTAGGTCACATATCACAGGAGAGACCCTTAGGGCTGAATTTTTAAAAGGCAACGGGGCTTTTTCCTGTGAAGATGACAGGTGTGTTATGTATTACATTGGACAATGACATAAGAATTTCCAGCATGAAAGACTCCTCCTATCCCCTTCTACCCTCTTGAAGTGATCAAAGGTTTAAAGAATATTCATGTCCAATCCCTTAATGGTGCTGAGGCTGAAATATATGTGGAGATACCCAGGAGATTTTTAAAAAGTGCTGCAAGTAAAGTTCTCACTGTCAAAGCTTGGTAAAGCTCGTGTGTGGGATGATGTTCTTAAAGTGAAGAAGTTCAAGATTGATATTGGCTCCCCACAACTGCCAGGAAGTTGAAACTTTTTCTAAGTTCTCAGGCACTGTTCATGGACTTTTACTAAGATCTACCCTCAAATATTGTTTCTCACAGTTTCTCCTGGCTTCTGAGAGCAGGCTAGGATTCCCTTTTATATGCTCTGACATGCACTAATTTCTAAGCCAAGTACTCAGATTGTAAACTTCATGAAGGCAGAAACTCTTTCTACTTTATCTGTTAGCATCAAACACATGGTGTATGATAAGCACTTAAATTTTGTTTGAAAAATGAAGCGTTAAATTAATGACGTATGTAGGTTTTGTAGTTAACAATAGCTATTTCCAGCATGGAGTAAGAGAGAAACAAAAAAATTTCTCCCTAACAGAATCTCTTGCATGACTTTTTGTTCTTTCTGTAATGTGAAAATAAAAGTGCACTACCACCAAAGACATTGAGAGCATGTTTGGACATAAGCTACATAGTAATCAAGAGGTCCTCACTTCAAAATGACTACATGATTTACATAAAGCTTTACCAATGTGTTCTCTCTTCCCCACATCTGATTTTTTAAAATTTCCCAATGATTTGATCTAGCCAAGGGTTTCCTATAATTCAGGACACTAGAAATACCTTCAACTCATACATATCCAGCTGAGGATCGGACATAAATCATCACTGATCAGAACCCAGCTCTACCCCAAACATACAAAGTTCAAGAGGCTGGCTGGTGTTTATGAAAGCCAAGCTAAAATTTTCCTTCTAGGACCTTGCTGCAACTTCTTCATCTGCCTATAATTCTTTGATGGCTTTGAGTTTTTTGTTTTGTTTTTTAAAACACTTGAAGAGAGATGCTCCCTATAGAATGTCTCCCTTTATTTCTGTATTTCAAGAAGTTGGATAAACTGTATGGATTTGCTTATCTAGGGAAAAAGCCTCTACTAAAACCTAGACATTTGTCTATTCTCATCAATAATTACATTTTATGGCTACAGAAAAATTCTACTTTATTGTGGTTTTATTAAGTCAAATGACACAATTATTTATTGTTATTTAGAGAACAAAAATGAAAAACAATAAGAAAAGCAGACTTTGTGATATATGCAAGGATTGATTATCTAATAGATGAATCCTCCGTTTCTTTAGAAGCTCTATCAATAACCTTGGTAACAAGAATTGTAGAGCTAGATTTAGAGAAAATGCATTTAAAATTTCAGATTTTTGAGGTGAAGAAACTGAGGAACAAAGATATCAAGTTGAACGAAGTTCGCTAAGGTACTTCTAGCTTAACTGGCACTGAAACTCAGATAATGTCCCAAAACATCCAATGGTTATGAGGCTGTGGAAAGTTCAGTGAGTCTTTACCAAATGCCCTTTCTTTGAAATGCTTACGCTTGCACTGAGGCAGGTATCTCCAGGGTGGCTACCACGAGGCCCTGCATTCCTAGGTCTCCACCTCTTCTCTCCTTCCTTCCACTCCTTGGTACACTTTACTATGCATTCCTGCCATGGTGGCTTTCCACTGTTCTTGGAAAACCCCTAGTCACTTGTCTCCCAAACCAGCAACATGCTCTGCTTAGAACCTACCTTCAATGTCTCTCCTGATCTAGCCAATGCTTGGTCATTACTTACATCTCTATTGTTTCCATACATTTTCACACCATGGCATAACTAGAAAATGGTAAAATGAGCAAACAAACAAACCAAAACACTAAAGTAAAATAAGAAGACTGCTCACAGTTGGGTGATTATCTCTGGATCTTCAGCCAGCCTGAGTCCTATCCAGTCACACTGAAATTCTGGCCATATCTGTAACTTCTTTATACTCCATAGGCCAGAAATGAGAAATATTACTAACCATTTGCCCCCTTAGTAATTATTGAATAAATGAATGAAAGGTCAAAATGCCCAGAGTCCTACAATGAATAGATGGAAGATGTGGGATAAAAACCCAGGATGTCTGGAGTTACAGACAATGTCATCCAAACTATACTGCTACTACTCCCAATTTTTAAAAACATTATTAGGGAAACAATAAAATATATAGTTTCAATGTGAATTTTAAAATCTGGTTATTCTTCATTTATTTTAGAATTTTGGATAACCAGAAAACCCCATCTGTGAATATCTCTGACTGTCAATATGTACTTGTACAATTTAGTTTTGCTTTCTCCTGTGTCCCAGGCGATGTGCTATGTTATGCATCTACAAAAATGTGTGTCATGAATAACTCACCAGGCATGCACTTCTGTCCATCAGTAACTAGACTTTATTAGTAGCAGCAATCACTAAGCAAGTGTGATTTATACCCCTTTCTCCAAGTCTGAAGACTGGCTTTATTGGAATTTACTCCCAGAGCTCTTACGTAGCCCCACTAAGAAGTATGGAAAGTTTACCCTTTTTGCCCTCCTCACCCTCCCTGCTTTTCTACACTATTATTCTGTTGAGGATAGAACTTCTCTGGGCCTTAAAACACTCCATTCCCATCCACTCCATCAGTACTCTTCTGCTCTCTCTGACTACAGCTGCAGAAAGAAATATGTATGTTAAGGTGTAGATGACTGATTAGCTTAAAACAAACGTTTTAAAGAACATATTAAAAAGACGATGCTTAAACAAACATGTCAAATGGACTGAAATCTATTATGGATTTGTGCTTATGATAGAGACCAGTTTAGGACTCATTTTGGGGTTTGAGGTTCCCTACCTAATGCCTCTCAAATCAAACTGCACCAATGGCTGACTACCAGAGGCCACATCAGTGCTATGCATGTCCTAGAGATAATAGAAAACCTCACAGTGCATTCCCCAGACTATTCAACAGAGCTCAGATCCATTGTACTCCTTCTTTGTCTATTGCTTACTTTCAAATTCTCTTTTACACTTTCATTAAGCTCCTTTTGGACTCTGAGGAGTTAAAGAGCTTTGCTAAAGAATAATGACAGAAACAGAGAGAAAAGGAAAAACTCTTTTTTGAAGAGAACTTTTTCTGTTGTTGTTGTTTTTTTTTTTTTTTTCATTATCATTATTCCATAGGAATCCCAGCTGTATCCATACTCTGTGTCTACATACACATGTGTGGGAAAAGGGCAAAGATGGATGTTGGCATGAGCAGAAAATGGTGCTCCCTAGGGCAATGAGATAAAAAGGCCACTATGTTTAGGGATGAGCATATGTGTGTGTGAGACAGAAAGAAAAATAGAGACAGAAAGATTGCAAAATGAGAGATGAAAAAGATTAGGACAAAGAATGAGAAAAGGGGAAGGAAGGAAAGACAAGAAAGGAGGGAGGGAGCCAAGGATGGGGGAGAAGACAGAGAAAGAGAGGTTCGCACTAGCTCACCTGGGATGTCCTGAATGGTAAATTTATAATAAGGAGATGAGGCTACTGAATGATTTACTGCTAATCCCATAGCAAAAGCAGGAGGAGGTGAAAGAACAAAGGTTTACAGTCCCTTTGGAGATTTGTTTCATCTGCACATCAGCCCACAATTAATGGCCATTTAGCTGTTGTTCTCCTGCTGGACACTGGTGGATTGATTCAGTAAATAAAAGTGACAGAGAGATGTCCCATGGAGGCAGGCGGCAGAGTCTCTGCACCTGTTATTTGTGAATCTCTGCTTGCCAGGGTCGTTGACCTTTAGAAGCTGGTGAAAATTAATAAGTGAAAGCACAAAGCTGCATGCTTTAAAAAAAAAAAAAAAAGGCAATCAGAAGACCAGGCAGCAGTTAGACTACCTTTCTTAAGAACTGGCCAGTAACCCCTGAAGAGTTATCACCTCTCAGCCTTCAGACCAGCAGCCTCATGGGAGGTGAGACTACTGGTCAAACACCTCTCAGCCAGTTTCACTAAGTGGTCCAAGAAGGCCCAGGGAAGGGGAAACATCGAGATTCTCTGGGAGTGGAAAACCACGGTTCATCTTGCCAGTTTAGGGTTCAGCCTGCCCCATTCTTCCTTGAGGCAGTCTGGGGGCAGCTGGAGGTGGGTGGTGAAGGGCCCAGCCAAACTGGGCTGGCACATCTGAGCAGCTGTGCTTGGCATGGCTATCTGGTGAGCAAACAGCTGCAGTGGGTAACTGATCATTTGCAAATAGTTAATGACAGATTTGTCCTTTGTGTTCACTGCCATAGGAGAGGAGGAAAATAAAAGGGAGGGAGAGTCAGGCCAGGGGATTTTATGGCTGCTGCTACTGCAACTGCTGTTGTTATTGTGGTTGTTTCAAAAGTGATAGGAAGGTCAACCGAAGTTAACAGGGTTTGCTTCTTTCCTGGGCAAGCTGCCTCTAGACCATAGGCTGTGGGCAGACCATGGTGATCAAGGAACATGAAACTTATAAGACCTAAAACAGGATTTGTCAACCTGGTGTATTTTTATTTTCTTCTTTCTTTATTTCTCTCTACTTCCATATTTTTTGTAACTTGGCTTTTGTTTTGTTATTTATTTCTCAGTAAATTGCAGTCGTTTAGAAAGCATAATTAGCCTTTGTTTGCCATGCAGATGAGGAAAAGCTAGTTTCGTTTAGTTAAGTGAGTTACTGAGCATTAAATAGTGCACTTGATCCACCTATGAGTGTTAGTTGAGGGATTATAAAAGACACCTGCCCTCATATGTCCCTAAATAGAGTTGCAGCATTAGCAGTGCATCCGTCTGGGTTAAGGCAAACCAGGTTTAAAGAGTCTTCCTTTAAATGGCTCATTCTCCTGGGATATAACTCGGTTGTTTTATTGTAGTGCATCTAACCCATCAGTGGGGCTAGAAACCCTGTCACCAAAATATGTGCTGAATCTGGCCACTTCTATTCCCACTGCCATCAAACTAGCCAAGCCATCACTGGATCTTCCCTGTGTTTTTGCATTATGCTACTAACTGGCCTCACATTTTTCCTCTATTACCCCTCTTCCATCTTCCTCCACCAGTAGCCAGAGTAATCCTTTAAATCAAATCATGCCACCAACTGAAACCCTCAGCAGTTCTCCCAAGTTCTTAGGATAACATCCAAATTACTTACCTTGACCAGCAGCCTGAACGTTTACTCTTCTATTCCCTAATCTCAACCTATTCACTATTCTCTAACCCTTCACAGGCTTTCTGGCTATTCTTTTAACATGAGAAACTTGTTCCTGCCTCAGCAGCTTTGACTTTGCTATTTTCTCTTCCTGGAATTCTCTCCCTAAAATGGCCACTTAGCTGAAACCTTCTCAACATTCAGGTCTCCTCTCAAATATCATTCTAGGGAAAAGGCCTTCCCTGGCCACCCTGTGTAAAGTAGACTTCTCTCTGTTAGTCTTACAATGCCCTGATTCTCTGAGTATCCCCATCACTGAGAAAAATACACAAAATGAGGTTCAATATGTCTTATGTAATGAAGAAATTAATAAAATTAGGAGAATTACCTTATTAGAGTTTAACAAAACTAGCACTAAAGGATGGAGAAAAATAATTAATCCTTCTGATAGAAAGCAAGCAAGGAGGGGAATGAAGGAAGATCTAGAATATGGAATTTATCAGAAGGAGGTGGGTGTAGAGGGGGGCTGGCCACGTACCACATTAAGAGGAGGGAAACTTAGAAGCGTAGAGGCCTTCAAGAGAAATATATAATGTGTAAGGGGAGATTAAAGGTGAGAAGCAAGCAGAAATAACATGTGAGAATCACTAACTTTTTTTTTTTTAAGATTTTATTTCTTTATTTGACAGCGAGAGAGACAGAGATCACAAGTAGGCAGAGAAGCAGGCAGAGAGAGAGAGAGAGAGAAGCAGGCTCCCTGTCGGGCAGAGAGCCCGATGTGGGACTCGATCCCAGGACCCTGAGATCATGACCTGAGCCGAAGGCAGTGGCTTAACCCACTGAGCCACCCAGGCACCCCACTAACTTCTTTTTAAGTACAGTTTTTATGTTGTTATCTTGTTTTGTTTTGTGTGTGTGGCAAAAGTAATCTATATTCAAACATTAAGTGTTGAATGGCTAGCGAGTCCTTCTTACTAAGCCAAAATTAACAACCTCTAGGTTATGAAAAGTGTAAAAAATATCCAAGTTGTTTTCTAGACTTCTTCAATTCCCAATTTCCCATGTTCTTTAATGGCATTATCAACCAACAATCTAAATGGGAATAGGCTCATAAAACCTGTCCCAAGCCAAGAAGGATGGGATCATTTCATGGCTTACAAGTAGCTCAACTGCATCATCTACCCCAAAGTGCCCTTAAAAGTAGTTGTGAGATCCTAGCTTTCTAGTTCAATGATGCCAGATGGTTTATAGAACCCCAGAGAAAGTGAGAAGCATCTCTGTAAGCCTCAGAGTCTAATACCTGGTAATTATCAAGGCTAACTCAAGAATATGTATAGATGGAAAAGTAATTTTTAAAAATCCAAATCAGTTGAGGGTTGAGCTCATAAGAAAACAGAGTAGGCAATTATTTATTCTATTTATTATATGATGTGTAATAAATTTTTCAACTACACCATTATCACAGACATACTGATGAACTACACACTCACATCCCCAAACATACCCACATCAAATAACCTTTATTATCACACTATGATTTTCCATGAGAATGTTGGGAATCTAAAGGTTTCGATTTGGCTTGAGCAATGATTAAAGGTTTTATCAGCCACAGATTACCAGGGAGTTAATTTTGAGGTGATATATAGATACAGTGAGCTGACATGAGGAGAAGGGACTTAATGATTTTTCAGTAAGAAAATAGTATTCCAAAATATGGCAGGAAATAAGCATCCTTAAAATTTCTGCTTTAATATGTATGGAGTGGGAACCTAAAAATGAGCAATTCTAACAAGTTTCCAGGTGATGCGGTGTTGTTGTTTTCCAGGTTCCAGACTTTAAGAATCACTGGTCCTAAGTTCTAATTTGGACAAATGAAATATCTAAAGTCTACAAAGATTTAAAGTTTCTGGAAAGATTCAAGTATATGTGGCATAAAAGCATTTATCCACAGATATTTATCAACCAGTCATTAGTGCCAAGGGAATGTTCTTCCTTCCCTTCCCACTAGAAGAATGTGGCAGGGTGACCATCAAATTTTTGAGAAGGCTATTGTGCTTATGTTAAATGTCCTATATGGGTACTTTCAGAGGACTTCCTTACATTTCTCAGATTAAGTGGGGGAAGAACTGGCACCAGGTTACTGATTCTGGTGGGCCCGGCCTCCTATCATTGACTCAGATGCAGACGGGCATGGCTGTGCTCTGCCTGCTCCAGCTCCAGTACATTCTCCTTTCTTGGATGCCTCCACCTCGGCTAGGGAATTTGGTTGACAAAAGAAACTTTGTTTAATTCCTCTTTGAATATATTGATTCTCCTTGTTTTTTACTGCAGAAAACTTGGTCAGAAAACTCAGTTAAGAGCAGAGAATATGACCCAGACCCCCAGATGTGTGAACATTTCCCTCCCTATAGAAAACTGCGAAATGACTTGCCAAGTAGCTGGACAGCTTGGGGCAACAGAATTGGCCCCCATGGAAATAACATAAAAAGGCAAGGTTGTGGTCAGCGGAGCTTATGCCTAACTAGGGAAACTACATTCAAGAAGGCATCACCGTGGGGTTTCCTATTAGGATGGTTCCAGACAACAGGTCAATTATTTCTCACTCAGATGCTGAAACCAGAGGAAGAGGGGAGATCAAAGGGTTACAGTGAAAGGTTAATGACTGAAATAAGTTTAACAAATAAAGAGAAAAAAAGTGTTCTCTGCACACAGCATGGAGTCAACCTCTAAGAGTCACTTTAAGAGTAGGTCACAGAGTCAAATGCTGCAGAGCCCTGCTGTAGAAGGGCTAGGCAATTTTATAATGAATAATGGCATTTATGTAATATGAAGGGTTAGAGCTGGAAGCTGAGGGCTACTAAGATCAACAGTAAGTACTGACCCCACCACCCATGAAAGAGTCTTATTGTTTTTTGACCAGAGTGGGAAGCTCAATGTTCATGCAGGCTTATCTCCAGATCCGCATTAATCTGCTCTCTTTATCCAGGCTTCCTTTCTGATTAGCAAGAGGTCAAAGAATCTGCACTTGGACATGCTGACTCTGTGGCCTACTGACATGGGCGGCAGGGCCAGCACAGCCTTCTGACCTAAGTTAGAGAAAGTCCAGGTCAATGTCCTCTTGGGCTTTACAAGACTTCACTGACAAACTGCAGGGTTAGGATCTGCTGATTGGAGTAAGGTGGGATTCTTTACAAAAGTCTTCCAGAGTAAACGAGTTTGCATGAGACTCTGACACAAGTACTAACATACTTTGACACAGAGAGAAGGACTGGAGTGTAATGTGTATGTGTTTGTGTGTATCTGTATGTATGCTGGGGTTGGAGAATGAAGAGGTAGTCTGGTGAAGACTACTTTACAGAGAAAGAATCACTGGTACAAGCATTAGATCGATGACAAAGGTGATGCTGCTTTTGTTTTTGAAAGGCAAACAAGGCCTTACACATGGAGTGTTGTTCTTTAAAAAAAAAGTGAACCTGAGAGACTGTACACGTCTCAATATCCTACTTTCTTCCAAAGATAGTTGGAATGCCTCTTTGGATGTTGCCTTCAGAGGTAGTAATGTATTACTTTCAAATATTCCTTAACAAAGTTTCAACTTCTTTTAAAGACAGACTTAAATGAAAAAAATCTGTTTATCCTACTTCTCTCTCTCTCAAGATTGGGATGAAGTTGAGCAACTTACTTACTTTCTGTGTGCCTTAATTTTCCCCATCTGCAAAGTCAGAATAAAATAGTTATCTGCCTCTTAGAGTCTTGAAGGAATTAAATGAATTAATATGCTTTAAAGGCTTCAAATAGTGCCTGTAATATAGTAAAATAAAACAAAACACTCTGTAAAAAGTTAAGTAATACTAGAATTGAGACTGTTGAGAAAAAATACAGATAATGAAATTGAGCAGTACATTTTTTGTGCAAAACAATGAGGCATATGTCATGGGACACAAACTTTTGACATTTATGTGTATAGCATCATTATTTACCACTCTCCTCATTATTTTTACCAGAGTTCCTTCTCCTGACTTAAACATCACCTTAAAAGTGAATATTCTCCAGCGTGGGGGAAAGTACCTCCCTACTTTGTAAATTTTATTTTTTTTTTATTTATTTTTTTTTTTTTAAAGATTTTATTTATTTATTTGACAGAGAGAGATCACAAGCAGACAGAGAGGCAGGCAGAGAGAGAGGAGGAAGCAGGTTCCCTGCTGAGCAGAGAGCCCGATGCGGGACTCGATCCCAGGACCCCGAGATCATGACCTGAGCCGAAGGCAGCGGCTTAACCCACTGAGCCACCCAGGCGCCCCAACTTTGTAAATTTTAACTGAATATCCTCTTCAAATTCATTTGGGAAACAACTTCATGGGAAACAGCTTCATGGGATGTTCAGAATTCATATTTTTCCTTTTTCTAACAGATAATTAAATGATAACTTAAAATTCAGCAGAAAACAAGTTTATTTATTGTTTTTGCCTTTTTTTTAAGCCACTGTAACTTAAGCTGACCCACTATTTTAAAGCTTATTTGCCATGTAAAAAGGAACGAAAGTCACTGTCCCCATTTTGTATAGGGAATTCAAAAGACTATCCTCTATGGTTAATGAAGTATTTCTAGGACAAAGGACTAAATCACAAAATTTCAGTTGTCCAGGCTACTAAACACCCTTAGCAAATAAGGGCAGTTTAAAACCAATGTAAATCTCATATGCAGTCAGCTATTTTATATATATGTACATACATAGTTTAAAGAGAGAAGTAAAAATAAACAATTTAGATGAAATTTGGCTGGCTTTATAGTATATTCTGACCTAATCTCCTGCAGTAATAACTTCAAATCCAGCCTAATAGTAGGAGTAACAGCATTTTATCCCAATTAACTCAGCCCAGCACTAAATAAGCTTGGGTATCTTCTATAAAATTTTAAATACTTCCTCTTGACCACCTGCACACATTCTCATGATTTGCAGTTATTTGATTTTAATGTTTTTGTTTTGTTTCATTTCATTTTATACTTTTGCTTTTTAATAGAGCAGGATGAGAAGTATGGAGTGGGAAACTGTTCCAGATATGCCCCAATCTCATTCCCTTTGTATAACTCTAAGTTTACTCACTGGGAGAAAGAATTGCTGAGGGCTGCAAAATTGAGTCATATTTTGCTAACCCTTCCTCTTTCCTTTCTAAAGCTAATCCATGAAAATTTGGTGAACAAACTTCTTACAAAATTTAAAAAAATTATTTGGGGGCGCCTGGGTGTCTCAGAGGGTTAAGTCTCTGCCTTCAGCTCAGATCATGGTCTCAGGGTCCTGGGATTGAGCCCCGCATCAGGCTCTCTGATCAGCAGGGAACCTGTTTCTCCCTCTCTCTGATCATCTTTCTGCCTACTTGAGATCTCTCTTTCTGTGTCAAATAAATAAATAAAATCTTAAAAAAATTATTTGAGCATAAAACTTCTGGGATACAGACTGCTAAACTTAATGGTCTGTAGCATCCTTCATGAGAGAGGAAGTCAGTATCCTAGAACCAAGTAAGGAAACAAGCTATAGAAATCAACACAGAAAGAAATCACACTAATGACTTTCCCAATTTAAAGAAATGTCAAAGGCAAACATATAAATGGAATGCATTCAATGTGAATAATAATAAATACTTATCATGGGTACTGAATTTTCCATTAAAATTTTATTTTAGCATTCTGACATATTCCAACATTTAAATAATTCTAAAATTTTTAAAACATATAATAAACAGGGATGAATTAAGTACTTTTTTTTAATAGGGGGTAGGAAGGTGGTTGAAAAGATGAAAGAATAACACACAGACAAAAATATTAACAGGTCATGACATGATGGCAAATTTTCCAAAAATAATTTCTATATATTTGTAGATTGCCTATGTTTATTTAACAAAAGATACTAACACCTGTAAAGCTGATTCATTGAATTTATACTTAAACTTTCACTAAGTATTTGAAGGACGATGATTTTTTTTTAAATCCAGAATGCTATCGCACTGATGTCTTGTCAATGTTTTACTAGTTTAACAAAGAATATTTACCAAAATGCCAGCAAAATACAGCATTTATATATCTAATGTTTAAATTTACCCCCTCCAAGCTTCTAGGAGTTTACTATTGTTTCCATGAACTAATTTATTGTGGAATGGATCGACACGGAGAAATTAAGAAAAGAAATGGAAAACAAAGAACAGAATACTGTCTGTTGCCTCCAGTTTTCCCTCTCTGTATTAATAAAGCAATAAAATCCAGCGTGGAAGAAATGAACACAGGTAAGCCAGAATCTGAGTCTTGTGTCTGTATTGATTGGTTATGTAATTCTGAATGAGAAAAATAACTTCTCTGGGTCTTACTTTAATTCTTCTTAGTTTATGGGTTTAGGAATCCAACATCATTACTGTTTCACATTTTAATTATGAAATATTTCAAGAATATAGAGAAGTATACCAAATGATATTTCAATCGTAGATCTACTATACATATTTAACAAATGCTAACATCTTCTTCTTTAATTTGTAATCATAAAGTTGACCAATTTTTTTAACTTTACAACTCAAAGATATTTAGCAAATCTGTAGAGTTATGCAACCATCACCAAAACCCAAATTTAGAATATTTCCATCACCCCAAAGCATCCCTTGATCAACTTCCATTGTCAATCCCCAATCCCAGATGTGCTTTTTCTGGGCATATTGCATATGGAATTGTACAGTAAGTGATCTTTTGAATCTGGCTTTTTCTACTTAGTACAGAAATCAGCAAACTGCAGCCCTCAGGCCAATCCTATTGCTATTTTTGTAAATAAAATTTTGTTTCCAATAGCTATATCCATTCATTTCTGTATATATGGCTACTTTTCTGCTACAAGGTCAGAGTTGAGTAGCTACAGCAGAATTTTTAAAATATTCCTGCAACAATATTAATATTTGAGATTTGTCATTAGTTTTGTGTTCATTCCCAATCATATTTTTGTATTCAAGGTATAATTACTTTATATAAGGATTTGGAAGTTTTTATTCTTTTTCTCCTCTCTGGATTATCTAATATTTATAGAATTGATAGCATTTCCCTGAAAAACTGTTTATGGAATTTGTTTGTGAGAGATGCCTTTAATAGCATAGTTCCTGTTTTTTTGTTTTGTTTTGTTTTGTTTTTATGGTTATTTGTCAGTTTAGATTATCTCCACTAGGTTCAGTTTTTGACAATTATGTTTTCCTAAAATGAGATCAATTTCATGAAGATTTTCAAATGTATAAGTAGAATTGTACAAAAGAATTAGTGATACTTTTTTACAAAGAGATCCTTTTTTATAGCTTATTCAAAATTTCTCTGTTTAATTTGTATATTTTCTTATTTTGTCATTATTTAAACTGAATTTTGTATTTGGCTTATTTTTAAATGTCATCTTTTCATGAAATTATTAATTTTAAGCTTTGTGTTTTTCTAGTTACAAAGTCTGCTTTTGCTTTTATTAATATATTTCTTCTGCTTCCTTTCTATTTTTTTTAATATTTTTTAATTTTTTTAATTAACATATAATGTATTATTAGCCCCAGGGGTGCAGGTCTGTGAATCACCAGGTGTACACACTTCACAGCACTCACCATTCTGCTTCCTTTCTGTTTGCTATTTTGTTCTTCTACGGATTTTTAAGTTGTATAGTTAATTTAATTTTTACTCATTCATACAGATATTTAATGTTAGGAATTTTCTGCTAAGCATTACTTAAGCAATATCCCCAGGATTTTAATATGACTATTTTATTGTCATTATTTTCTAGAAATTCTGACATTTTGTTCTAATTTTTCTTTTTTCTCCATAGGTTTTTTTTTTTTTAAGATTATATTTGAGAGTGAGAGCACACAAGTAGGGGGAGCAGCAGAGGAACAGGGAGAAGCAGGCTCCCCCCTGAGCATGGAGCCCGCTATGGGGCTTTATCTCAGGACCCTGAGATCATGACCTGAGCCAGATGCTTAACTGACTAAGCTACCCAGGTAACCCTCCAGAGGGTTTAATAGAAGTTTTATATAGTTTTGGAGGAAAGGCATTAAAATTAATTACTATTTTTTTCTGATTGCTATTTTCATTTTTAATATCTTACGGTTTTCCTTGTGGTACAAGAAGGAACAGGAATTATTTGTAAATACACTCACATATACCAAAAAAGGAGGTGTACTCTCTATTTTTGGATTTTTAGGTTTGTTATATATTTAAATAATATCAGAGGAATGGAATGGAAAATGATTTAACATGAGAAAATATATCTGCCAAGTCACTTATAACATATATTGAAGCTACTCACAAGGACATTAGTTCCTTGACATTTGCAGCATTTTCTATGTGTGGTCTAGGTACACTGTAGAAGCCAAGAATGCCCTCAGGCAAAGAGCAACAAGAAATTGCAATTAAAAAAAAAAATCATCCCGATAACTGAATAGTGTTTGTGACAGAGATGTAATGGAGAACTGATGGTGTAGGCTTCACTATTCTCTAAATGTTTCATCAGTTTATCATTTTGTTGCATTTGGGTAAATATTTAACTATTACCAAATCTGTCTTATAATTCTAACTATAGCTATTTTTTTAACAGAGTTCATTAAAAGAATAATATAACTGAAAAGGAAATCTGTTGTTTCTGTGGTGTGCAAAATAAGAAAGTAAAATCAATAATCCCCCAAATAGATAAAATATCTATAAATATAATGATTAAAACTATTTTCCTACAAGAGTGAATATTCCATCTGAATTTATAAAGAAGGGCAAATAATTTTTACAAAGAAAATAACACTTAAATACAACATAAAATAACCTTAAGACATAATATGCCATGTATATATCATGCATACAGTAAGAATATACCTAAAATATACCAAGAATATTAAGTAAAGTTCTGGAGTAGGTCCTAAACATATGTATGATAATAAAATAAAAATAAGTAGCTGATATGAAACTTCAGTTGCAAATGAATGACAACAAAATGCTTGATTCATATTAAGGAAATGAAGATGTGACTAACAGTATTTTAAAAATTAATGGAATTATGACTGATAACTTATACTGTTTTTGTCTAATATCAGGCAAAAAAGTACCACTACTGATAAATAGAAACATATCAGGCCCAGTAAGGGCACTGAAAAATCCTAGAGAACTTCCTATACAATATAAAACTTATGAACTATTTATATGAATATCATTTCACCATACGAATTTAACCTAGGGAAGGCTAAGCATGATTTGATTTGATAACTCCTCTAATACAGTTCATCAATAGTAACATACCAAAAAAAGTCTATTATTTCTAGCATCTCTCTTTTTAGAAGCTGAAAAAGCAAATTTTTATGATTTTCCAGGAATGTTCTGGGATATCTAAAGGACAGTTTTAAATGCAAAAGATACCATATAGGATTTTATTTGGGGAAGGCAAAATATCAAATGTTGTTGGGAGATTTGAACATTTCATTAATACAGGATCATGGGTTGCTATGCAGTAATACTTCATTGCCAGTTTAACCAAAGTTACAATAAAATATTTTTCAAAGTAATGTGATTTTTAAAGAACCAGTCTTTCCTAAGTGAGGAACTTCTGTTTATTTAAATAATCAAGGATATAATAAAATAAATATAAAGCATAGAGAGTTATTTTAGTAGGAAAAACAATCTGTAATCTAGGCAGATGATACAAGGAAAAGTATATCTTTAATAGCTTCTTTAAGAGCAGATCAATAGTCCCAAATTATGTATTTAACAGATAGAAAATCAGATCCTATTTTTGCATTAGTATAACATTTGATATTAATGCTTTTCTTGAAAGTCTTATAAATAAACCCATCAGACAATGGCCACCTTTGACCATAATAAATAAAATTGTCTTTTCACAAACCATATAACTTTCTATGTCTATATACATCCCTCACAGTACAAATGATCAGAGTGACAAAATAACCACATGCATTATGAGACCTAAATATATATAGCCACTCTTCACAAATATAAATGAAGCAAAAATATATAAACTTAAAAGAATAATTAGCAATAAATGTTTCAGTATTTTATCTTATATGTATAAACTGAATATTGATTTAAATATAGATACTAACTCAATTTAGTATCAGCTCAAGTTTTTTAGTTACCTAAATATCTTCAAAATTGTCTTCAAGCTGATGTATTTCAAAACACAACTGTTATTGAAATAAACTGTATCAGAATATTGATTCTATTTAGATTCAAAATTTACTTTTAAAAATCTTAAACATTTAATAAAAGTAATGCTAGCTTACTCAGTCAGGAAACCTATATAAGTTTAGAAATGGGGCGCCTGGGTGGCTCAGTGGGTTAAGCCGCTGCCCTCAGCTCAGGTCATGATCTCAGGATCCTGGGATCGAGTCCCGCATCGGGCTCTCTGCTCAGCGGAGAGCCTGCTTCGCTTCCTCTCTCTCTGCCTGCCTCTCTTGTGATTTCTCTCTGTCAAATAAATAAGTAAAAATCTTTAAAAAAAAATAAGTTTAGAAATGATAAACCAAAGTAGAAAATAAATCTTATATTTACACTTAACCCTGACAAGTCAGAGAAGATACAGCTATTGTTATTATGTTTATATTAAATTAGTCTCATTTGCCAAAGATGCACCTAAATTATAAAAACTTGAATTCTTTTTATTTTAAAATTTTTAAAATATTTTTATAAACATATAATGTATTATTAGCCCCAGGGGTACAGGTCTGGGAATCGCCAGGTTTATACACTTCACAGCACTCACCATAACACATGCCCTCCCCAATGTCCTTAATCCCACCACCCTCTCCCTACCCCCTCCCCCCGGCAACCCTCAGTTTGTTTTGTGACATTAAGGGTCTCTTATGGTTTGTCTCCCTCCATTCTTAACCCCAAATCCCCCACATTGCATCTCCACTTCCTCATTTCAGGGAGATCATATGATAAGTTGTCTTTCTCCAATTGACTTATTTTGCTCAGCATAATACCCTCTAGTTCCATCGGCATCGTCACAAATGGCAAGATTTCATTTCTTTTGATGGCTGCATAGTATTCCATTGTATATATATACCACTTCTTCTTTATCCATTCATCTGTTGATAGACATCTAGGTTCTTTCCATAGTTTGGCTATTGTGGACATTGCTGCTATAAACATTCGGGTGCACGTGCCCCTTCGGGTCCCTACATTTGTACCTTTAGGGTAAATACCCAGTAGTGCAATTGCTCTGGCTCTATTTTCAACTTTTTGAGGAACCTCCATGCTGTTTTCCAGAGTGGCTGCACCAGCTTGCATTCCCACCAACACTGTAGGAGGGTTCCCCTCTCTCCCCAACCTCGCCAGCATCTGTCATTTCCTGACTTGTTAATTTTAGCCAATCTGACTGGTGTGAGGTGGTGTCTCCCTGTGGTTTTGATTTGTATTTCCCTGATGCTGAGTGATGTGCAGCACTTTTTCATCTGTTGGCCATCTGGATGTCTTCTTTGCAGAAATGTCTGTTCATGTCCTCTGCCCATTTCTTGATTGGATTGTTTGTTCTTTGGGTGTTGAGTTTGCTAAGCTCTTTATAGATTTTGGAAACTAGCCCTTTATCTGATATGTTGTTTGCAAATATCTTCTCCCATTCTGTCAGTTGTCTTTTGGTTTTGTTAACTGTTTCCTTTGCTGTGCAAAAGCTTTTGATCTTGATGAAGTCCCAATAGTTCATCTTGCCCTTGCTTCCCTTTGCCTTTGGCGATGTTCCTAGGAAGAAGTTGCTGTGGCTGAGGTCGAAGAGGTCGTTGCCTGTGTTCTCCTCAAGAATTTTGATGGATTCCTTTCTCACATTGAGGTCCTTCATCCATTTTGAGTCAATTTTCATGTGTGGTGTTAGGAAATGGTCCAATTTCATTTTTCTGCATGTGGCTGTCCAATTTTCCCAACCCAATGTGTTGAAGAGGCTGTCTTTTTTCCATTGGACATTCTTTCCTGCTTTGTCGAAGATTAGTTGACCATAGAGTTGAGGGTCTATTTCTGAGCTGTCTATTCTGTTCCATTGATCTATGTGTCTGTTTTTGTGCCAGTACCATACTGTCTTGATGATGACAGCTTTGTAATAGAGCTTAAAGACCGGAATTGTGATGCCACCAACTTTGGCTTTCTTTTTCAATAGTCCTTTGGCTATTCGAGGTCTTTTCTGGTTCCATATAAATTTTAGGATTATTTGTTCCATTTCTTTGAAAAAAAAAATGGATGGGATTTTGATAGGGATTGCATTAAATGTGTAGATTGCTTTAGGTAGCATAGACATTTTCACAATATTTGTTCTTCCAATCCATGAGCATGGAACATTTTTCCATTTCTTTTTGTCTTCCTCAATTTCTTTCATGAGGACATTATAGTTTTCTGTAAACTTGAATTCTTAAAACTTCTGAGTTATATGAACAATATTTATTTCTCACATTGAGAGTACTGGAAATTTATCCTTATTTAGTACTGGAAAAATATCCTTATTTTCTGGGAAATTTAGGAATATTAAATTAACATTAATAATTATTTATTTCTATATTAATTAGAACATAACTCCTTTAAAAGATTATATAATTGATTTGGCAAATACTTTTAGAAGTGTATATATATATTATATATACTATATATAAATATAATGAGAGGCAAAGGCCTTTCTGAGTTATAGACTTATAAATACATAGAGATACAAGGAGGAAGTCTATGACTTCAATTCTAAAATTTAGCCACGGGTCAAGTATAAATCCACAAATACAAACTTATTCATCCACATACATTTCCTGGTGGACATAAAATTCTTAATTTATTTGAACTCAAAATAAACAAATGGAAACAGACAGAAAAGACTAACAAACCATATTCTCTTTCTGCCAGCAGATAGAACACCTTTATAAACTGTCAATCTATTTGTAAATATTCCCAAATGATCAGATAAAGAAGCCAAAAGATGCTGTTGCCAGAAATCAAGTAATCAGAAGGAATCAAAATCCATTCCTTGTCATAAAGCAGATGAAAAAAAGTCAGGAAAACAGGATGAAAAAAGCTGGGCTCACCATTGAGCCCCAGAACACCAGTCAGGAACAAAGCAAAGGAACTCCAAGATGCCTCATTACCTTGACTGAGTAGGGCTACCAAGCCAAGTGCCAGGCCTCCCAGAACCCTAGCAACAAACCAAGACAAACTGCAACAGACAATTAAGGATATCTTTTTATTCAGACTGTTACAATAGAGAGAATATTCATGAATGAGAAACTTCTCAAAGAAAGAGAGCCCTTTCTGGAGTCAGGAGGAAGAACAGAGATGGTCTTATCTCTGAATATGTAAGAGCAGGGTAAATCCTTTGTTGTTACTCATTTCTTTGAACACAAATAGTGCAAGTATTCCTCGAAAACTGCTCTTTTCTGGGAATATGAGTCAGCTGAAATTCAACATTGTTGTTTTCTTTATTTCTTAATGTAACACTGAATTTTCAATTTTGTGCTTTTTTTTGGGTGATATTATTCTTTGAAAGTCCTGTGTGCCATGGTATATGGAAGTTTCTTGACACAAAAATTTCTTACCTGTATCAGCTTGGGTTCAGAGGTTTCATGCATCAAAGAACGATCTTAAGATTAATTCATTGGCTTTGGTTTACTCACTGGATGGGTAGAATAAACTCAAATCAAAAGCAAAGCAGTGTAGGTCCTGTGGTTTCAGTTTATTTTTTTTTTTAAGATTTTATTTATTTATTTGACAGAAAGAGAGAGGGAACAGAAGCAGGTCCCCCCACCGAGCAGTGAGCCTGACACAGGACTCAATCCCCGGACTCTGGGATCATGACCCAAGCCGAAGGCAGATGCTTAATGACTGAGACACCCAGGCACCCCTGGGGTTTCCATTTCTTTCTTTCTTTCTTTCTTTTTTAATATTTTACTTATTTATTTGACAGAAAGAGAGATCACAAGTAGGCAGAGCAGCAGGCAGAAAGAGAGCGGGAAGCAGGCTCCCTGCTGAGCAGAGAGCCCTACGTGGGGCTCAATCCCAAGACCCTGCGATCATGACCTGAGCCAAAGGCTGAGGCTTAACCCACTGAGCCACCCAGGCACCCCTGCCATTTTAATTTCTTTTTCTTCTCCCCTTTTTTCCCCCTTTTTCTCCTTCCTTAACATTCAACTCCTAAGATTAAAAATATAAAATAAAATGCAAGCTTGTTTGTATCTTTGTAAATCTCCGTGTATAGAGTTCTCTATTAGAAATATTCTGTAGGTGGTATTTCCTGAGGAAAGGTTTATTAAGGAGTTCTAGAATCAACACTTTCTGAAGGGAAAAGAAGAGAGCAGGATGGAGCAGAGTGAGGAGTCAAGCTATCCATTCCCTTCAGAAGACTTGGCTGCTCTTGTAGGAATTCTGAGGTGGGATGATTCCACAGATCTATTCTTAATTCAGTTGAGAAGCCAGGGGCTCTCTGCCCTTGTGCACAGTCACTGGACATGGGTGAGCCCAGGAAAGGGGCATAAGTTTGAAAGAAGTGTCTCTCTTCACCTGAGGAAATCCCCAGGGCAGTCTGATTCTATCTGTTGTAGCAGGGGAAATATATCTGATTCCTAGGAGATCTCAATAGTCCAGTGCAATGTTCACAGAGTATTTTTCCAAAATGATGGGGAGAACTTGGAGTCCTGGGATTTACCCAAAAAATTTATTTCTAATTGAATCACTCTGCTCTGGTTCAAGTTTCTATTTCCTGCCCCTTGTGTGGGAGTGGTAGAATCCTAATCTATAAGCTTTTAAGCCCTATAGTTTATTGCAAATGTTAGGGATATCAGCTTCTCCTTAATGCTTTTGTCTTGATTTCTCAATCTTTATCATCTTGGTATTCTCAATCTTTATCATCTTGGTATTTTTCTTTCTTTAGAGTTTAGCTCTAAATTTATATTTCATTTATAGTTATTTTATAGTATCTTTCAGATCATTTTATTACTTTGTGCTCTTAGAGTTCTAAAACTCCATCTTACTGTATGGACTCTGTCATCTGCTCTGTTTCTTGGGAGATACCGTATTTGTTGCCTGTGAATCATTTCCTGTATTTTCAGTCAGAGATAGTCCATCTTCATCAACTCTGTCCACCATGGTAATTAGTTTTTTCTTAACATAATGTTTATCTCTGATATGTTATGATTTTAATTATGAAAGGCTGCTCAAATTCCTTTTCTTCCCAAAGGATTCCCTCAGAATATTGTGCCCATAAAGTCTAACAGACACAATATTTTAGACATTTTAATGGTAAAACCAGAATTAGAAGCTTGTATGTTTGACCTTGACATACTCAATTATTGCTCAATAGGAAATATCAACATCAATTTTAAGTAAAACAAAGAAACAAAAAACAAAAACAGGGCACTATTTATTTCAAAACCAAGTTAGTGTCAAGTCATAATTGCATTTATTATCATTTATTCTTTTTTATTATTATTATTTATTTGACAGAGAGAAATCACAACTAGGCAGAGAGGCAGGCAGAGAGAGAGGAGGAAGCAGGCTCCCCGTGGAGCAGAGAGCCCGATGCGGGGCTCAATCCCAGGACCCTGGGATCATGACCTGAGCCGAAGGCAGAGGCTTTAACCCACTGAGCCACCCAGGCACCCCATCATTTATTCTTTTTATATACTGTTATGTATGACACCTGTCTTTGCCAATAAAATCCATAATCCTGGAGAACAGATAACGTATTTTCCATTTTCCTTAGTCTCACCCACATTACTTGGGACAAAATCCAAAAATATATGGGTATTTAGTCCTTATGGAGTCACAGAAGGATGTAGAAAGGTGAGAGGGAGAATGCCAGAGTGAAAGGTGGCTAGATTCATTGGCAAGCATCTTGGCAAGATCTTACCGGGGGAGGCAGCATGATAGTAGATTTTGAGTCAGAGGGCAATAGGTTTTCATCCCAGCTCTGTTGTGCACTAACTGTATAACCTTGGGCAAGTGCTTAAAGTTCGTTAACCTCACTTTTTTTTTCACCTGATAAGTGCAGCTAATAATACCTAACTCATGGGTTTTGTGAGTATTAAATGTGATATGAATATAAATCATTTATAGCATCTTGACAGAATTAGGCATTGTGGAAAACACAAAAAACATGTTTCCTTCCTTTATAGCAGTGTTACTCAATGCATGTCCCTAACTGCTATACTTAAATCAACTCAAATGCTGTTAAGAATTAAATTCTTTGACACCTTCCCCATTTTGTATCAAAATCTTTGTGGATTGAGGGGTGCCTGGATGGCTCATTTGCTAAGCGTCTGCCTTCAGCTCAGGTCATGATGCCAGAGTCCTGGGATTGAGGCCCACATCAGGTTCCCTGCTTGGCAGGAAGCCTGCTTCTCCCTCTCCCATTCCCCCGGCTTGTGTTCCCCCTCTCTGTGTGTCTCCCTCTGCCAAATAAATAAATAAATAAAATCTTTAAAAAATAAAATAAAACTTTGTAGATTGAGTCTGGGGAATCTGTCATCCCCAGCAAAGTGAAATTCCAGCTAGATCAAAATAGTAAGGGCTAGAATAAAAGTTTTTCTGTTTTGGGTAAAAGAGAGAGAGAGAGAGGAGAAACAGAGAAAGACAGAGAGATTGAGAGATGTGTAGGCAGACAGCAGAAGAGGTCAGCAGGAGGCCCATGACCAGTTATCATCTCTGCAGGACCAAAGAGAAGAACTGAATGGTTGAGTCCCTGTTGTTGCTTGGCTCCTTTGCTAAACAGCCTTGCCCAAGGCTGAAGTCTGGTCTCTAACAATCCCAGGAACAATTTGGAAATTAATATGATTAGTGTTCCAATGGACTTTAAACAGTTTGTTCCACTGTTTAATTTTGGCTTTTTGAAAAATTTATTTACTGGAAAACTTCTTTATGGATGAAGACAAGGATGACAGCAGAAACTGCAGAGAGAAAACTGAGTATTTTTCTGGAATGTAAGAGAAAAAAATTTTGCTTTTCTACTTTGCAAATAGTGTGAAATTATCCAAACCATTCTGTGTGGAAGTGATGCTGCTTTTGTTGTCTTTATACTATCAAGGGTAATATTTTCCATTGTGGAATATAATCCTGACTGAGCTCAGTCTTCCATAACTATACCTTTCTAACTATAGACTACAATACACTTAACATCATGGCTTTCCTTCAAACTGTAGTAGGTTATAACAGTGCAATGTAAATATTAGTGTGATATAGTCAAGTTGAACCTTAAAGCCTGCCTCTAAGACAAGGGATAATGATTCCTACATGAACAAAGGAAGAGACAGGTTTCTATTTTCAATCTGTTATTAGTTGTTTCACAGGTACTAAATAATTGAGTAGCAAAGAATCTGATAACTTACTCAATAAGAGGTATATTCAATGTTATCAAAAGCTAGCCCATATTCTTACTGTGCACACAACTCAAGAGAGGTGCAAATGAAGAAACTTAAAATAAATAAACACACCCCAGCCCTTTTCTTGCAGCTCCGTCTTGCCTGATTAATCAGTGGAGATCTGGCCCTCCCTTAAAATCGCCAAGAATCCTATAGCAGCACACATCATCCCATCGAAATGCAAAATAAGCAATAATCAGATTTAGAAGACTGATTTCTTCTAAGCCAGTGGACAGTGACAATAAGGGTGTTTTTGCCATGCTGAGAGGCAAATAATCGGCTGCCCACCTCCTACCCTACTCTCCAATTGTGTTTCTGTCACTAATGAAAATGAGTCCAGAGGCTTCCCGTGGGTCAACATTTTGCACATCGGAAAAACACTATACAATTCAGCCTGAGCAACAACTCTCTTCAGACATCACACAGGGCTGCTGGAATAGGAGTAGAAGCTTTCAGGTCAAGAGAGGCATGAATTCTTAATGCCCCAGGAGTCCAAGGACAGAATAGCAGGGGTAGTTTCGTGTTCAATTATTTATCAAGTTCATTTATAAAAATAAACCCAATATCTAGACCAGTTGGTGCATATGAGAGAGTAGCATGTTTATCAATAAATAATACGGACAATTCAGCTCTTCACAAAATTTTCCTCCCCTTATAATCTTAAGGATAAAACCTGATTCAATCTGGCAGCATACATGCCTGATGCCATATATTTCTATTTTATGAATAGTGCCACAAGTCACAAATATGTATGGGGTATAAAATCTCCACCCATATATGAAGATAACTTATTTATTCTTCTAAATTAATTTTTACATAATAACAACAATGATAAGAACTACAGTTTAATGAATGCTTATCTAAGTATATTTCAAGTAATATAAAGAGAAAAATATACCAACTATAGGTATATACATGTATACCTACTCAACATATATTTTCATTTCTCAAGATAACATTGTAAAGTAGGATATAATATTCCCATTTTTCAGATGAGGATTAAGATATTAAGTATTTTGCTCAAAATCAAGTAATAAGTGAGTAGCAAAACTGAGATTAGATCCTAGTACTTCATATTATTTAACAAGAACCTAGTTTTTACAGGCCAAGAGAAGGGCTCATATTTGGGAGGAGGGGTCAAATATCATGTTACCCTCATGTTTAACTTGTGGGTAGTAATAATAATATTCATTTATATTCTCTTTTGTAGTTTATAAAATATTTTCATGTATAATATTCACTTAAAAGTTGTGAAAAGTACCTATAGTGTTTAAAGTACTGTGTCGTATGCCAGATATACAAGTGGGCAGAGAGATGACACCTTCCTTTAAGGAAATCCTAACTTAGTGAGGGAAAAAAGGTAATAGCCTATGTGATAAGAGCTATGATAACTATGATAGTTATGATGACTACACACAGTACTAAAGAAGTGAAATTAAGCGTCCAATAAATTATCTTAGTGGTCAGGAAAATCTTCCTCATACCTTGCACTAGGTTTTATAACACAAGTGACTGTTTCCTTTGCTAAATAAATAAAAGAAAAGATGTGGGGAGGAAAGACAAACAACTTGAACATCACATAGAGTTTGTGCCATACAAGTGGGAATAGGATAATGTCTTTATTCAATTGCAGGTGATGATTTTGACTTGAACAAAGTTTGCCTATATGGGTGAAAGAAGGTGATGAAACTGTAGAGGTAACTGGAAGGTGGATTTTTTTTTAATGTGATTAGTAAAAGGAGTTTGGGGTTTGAGCTTCGTCCTGAGAAGACTTTCATGGAATTTACTTATTTATTTTTTTAATTTGATGGAATTTAAAGAGATTGTGGAATGAATAGATATCTGCTTTAGAATGATCATCATGATATCAATGTACAGATAAAATAGGTAAAAATCAGAGAGCACAGTGAAAGAATTGTTTGAAACAAGGAATAAAGATAAAAAGTTACTGGGATGCCTTGGTGGCTCAGTCAGGTTAAGTGTCTGCTTTTGGCTCAGGTCATGATCCCAGAGTCCTGGGACTGAGACCCGCATTGGGCTCCCTGTTCAGCAAGGATTCTGCTGCTCTCTCTCTCTCTCTCTCTCTGACAAATAAATAAATAAAGTGTTAAAAAAAAAAAAGACAGAAATTTATTGTATTCCCTACAAGAGAAAAGTCTTTTTTTAAGGTTGTACAGAGGAAGGCCAAGATAGAGACAAGCATCTGATAACCTTAGGATCATAGCATCATAGTTGTGAATGAATGGTTGTGGAGAATTGTATGAGAGAAGGTATTCTGCTAGTCTTCTGGGCAGGGAGATTGAAAGAACCGTCACATTCTATTTTAATAAGAAGATTAGTACAATGGTTTTGTGAGGTAGGGAAGCCAAGTAGATATATTACCATCATCTTAAATATAAGGAAACTAAAACCTTGGAAAACTGAAGCTAGGGTGGTCTACTATGCTATGTTGTTTTCTTTGAATTTAGTCAAAATAAGATGAGAAGAGGACACTTAAATGACAATATGTCTGAATAGATTTGTTTTTGCTTTCAAGTCAGTGGATGGATACCTTGTGATAAATTCACCATGGTCACGGAATTAAATTAGGTTAAAAATCTATCAGATACAAAGTGGTTCAAAGAAGCACTAACCAATTCTAGAATTGGTAATCATCTTTATTGGTCTGAAATAGAGGTAAAACACATTGAAAAAAAATCCAGACCTTACTTGTATTGGTGGAAATGAGAGGGAAGTGGTACTCTAAGCCATTAATAACATCAAAGATCTTCTTCTGCTTTGGCTGCACTTTTCCTGTGAGTGTGTGTGTGTGTGTGTGTATGTGTGTAATTTTTAAGGGAACTAAACCAAGGATAATTTATCAAGCTAAGATAAACTGATCCTTGGTCCAATCTCCTTAACTGAATAATAAGAAGAATTTAAGGGGGTGCCTGAGTGGCACTGTAGGTTGAAGCCTCTGCCTTCGGCTCAGGTCATGATCCTGGGGTCCTGGGATCTAGCCACATCAGGCTCTCTGCTCAGCGGGGAGCCTGCTTCCTCCTTTCTCTCTGCCTGCCTCTCTGCACTACTTGTGATCTCTGTCAAATAAATAAATAAAATCTTTAAAAAAAAAAGAACTTAAGAGTTATAACACACAATCTTTATTCCTTACCTTTAAAATTCTGATTTTACAGAGGAGACAGAATATGTTCCATTCAGAATGAGACAGGTGAGCAGAAGCTGAAACATTCAGTGAGGTTGGCATGGAGTAAAAATTGGTAGGGCTTCGGAGCCCTAGATTTTAAGAATGCAGCATCCAGGAATGACCATAATTAGAACCTAGTAAGGTGTCAAGAAGCCAGCATGGATTCAGGAAGGTCATCCTTGTTTCCACAGACTATTTTTGCTAAGATTCTCTTGGCAAGTGACAACTTCTCAGCAATTAGATACCATTATTTGGTATATATGTGTTAAAAACAATGAGAAAGGTTATTCCTAGATGAGGAAAACATAAAATTAATTTCCTATATGTTGGTTTTTTTTAATCAAACCTTGTTCTTCATCCTTTTATTTTATTTTGAATTTATATACAACAAAATAATTTTTTTTGGCTGTGTCATTCTATAGGATTTAACACATAATCAAATTTTTGTAACTATTACCATAATCAGGATGCACAACAGTTCCATTACCTCAAATAATTCCCTCTTATTGCCTCTTTGTACACAGTCCCTACCCTAAGGGCTAATGGCTGGCAACTGCTAATCTGTTATCTATCTCCATAGTTTTCCCCTTTCCAGAATATCATATAAATGGAATCATACAGTATGTAACATTTTGAGACTGTACTCCTTTAGTCAACATAATGCCTCTAGGATTCGCACATGTTACATGTATTTATGCCTCATTCCTTTTTTCTTTCCTTAAGAACAGTTTTACTGAGTGTGTAAGACCACACAATGCCTTTATTTAATGTGTACAATTCAGATTTTAGTACAGGTTTTTGCATAAACATGAATTTTCATTTCAGTCGGATAAACACCCAGAAGTAAAATCTTGGGTCAAATGGTAAATGCAGTTTTAATTTTATAAGAAACTGCCAAATTCCTTTCCAAAGTGAATACATCACTATACATTCCCACCAGCAACATATGAAATTCAGTTACTTCTTTTTTTTTTAATATTTTATTTATTTGACAGAGAGAAATCACAACTAGGCAGAGAGGCAGGCAGAGAGAGAGGAGGAAGCAGGCTCCCCATGGAGCAGAGAGCCCGATGTGGGGCTCGATCCTAGGACCCTGAGATCATGACCTGAGCCGAAGGCAGAGGCTTTAACCCACTGAGCCACCAGGCGCCCCTCAGTTACTTCTTATCCTTCTCAAAATTAGGTATTGTTGCGTGTTTCTTTTTATTTTTTTAAGATTTTATTTTAATTCCACTTAGTTAATGTACAGTGTTAATAGTAGTTTCAGGTATACAATGTAGCAATTCAACACTTGCATGCAACAGTTGGGATTCATTAGAAGTGCACCCCTTAATCCTCATCCCCTATTTAACCTACCCCCTGCACCCTGCCCTCTGGTGAACATCAGGTTTTGTGGGTTTTTTTTTCACTTTTTTAAAAATTTCTTTTCAGCGTAACAGTATTCATTGTTTCTGCACCACACCCAGTGCTCCATGCAATACGTGCCTTCTCTATTACCCACCACCTGGTTCCCCAACCTCCCACCCCCCGCCCCTTCAAAACCCTCAGGTTGTTTTTCAGAGTCCATAGTCCCTCATGGTTCATCTCCCCTTCCAATTTCCCTCAACTCCCTTCTCCTCTCCATCTCCCCATGTCCTCCATGTTCTTTGTTATACTCCACAAATAAGTGAAACCATATGATACTTGACCCTCTCTGCTTGACTTATTTCGCTCAGCATAATCTCTTCCAGTCCCGTCCATGTTGCTACAAAAGTTGGGTATTCATCCTTTCTGATGGAGGCATAATACTCCATCGTGTATATGGACCACATCTTCCTTATCCATTCGTCTGTTGAAGGGCATCTTGGTTCTTTCCACAGTTTGGTGACCGTGGCCATTGCTGCTATAAACATTGGAGTACAGATGGCTCTTCTTTCCACTACATCTGTATCTTAGGGGTAAACCCAGCAGTGCAATTGCAGGGTCATAGGGAAGCTCTACTTTTAATTTCTTGAGGAATCTCCACACTGTTCTCCAAAGTGGCTGCACCAACTTGCATTCCCACCAACAGTGTAAGAGGGTTCCCCTTTCTCCACATCCTCTCCAGCACACGTTGTTTCCTGTCTTGCTAATTTTGGCCATTCTAACTGGTGTCAGGTGGTATCTCCATGTGGTTTTAATTTGAATCTCCCTGATGGCTAGTGATGATGAGCATTTTTTCATGTGTCTGATAGCCATTTGTATGTCTTCATTGGAGAAGTTTCTGTTCATATCTTCTGCCCATTTTTGATATGATTATCTGTTTTGTGTGTGTTGAGTTTGAGGAGTTCTTTATAGATCCTGGATATCAACCTTTTGTCTGTACTGTCGTTTGCAAATATCCTCTCCCATTCTGTGGGTTGCCTTTTTGTTTTGTTGACTGTTTCCTTTGCTGTGCAGAAGCTTTTGATCTTGATGAAGTCCCAAAAGTTCACTTTCGCTTTTGTTTCCTTTGCCTTTGGAGACATATCTTGAAAGAAGTTGCTGTGCTGATATCGAAGAGGTTACTGCCTATGTTTTCCTCTAGGATTCTGATGGATTCCTGTCTCACGTTGAGGTCTTTTATCCATTTCGAGTTTATCTTTGTGTACGGTGTAAGAGAATGGTCGAGTTTCATTCTTCTACATATAGCTGTCCAGTTTCCCCAGCACCATTTATTGAAGAGACTGTCTTTTTTCCACTGTATATTTTTTCCTGTTTTGTCAAAGATTATTTGACCATAGAGTTGATGGTCCATATCTGGGCTCTCTACTCTGTTCCACTGGTCTATGTGTCTGTTTTTATGCCAGTACCACGCTATCTTGGTGATCACAGCTTTGTAGTAAAGCTTGAAATCAGGTAACATGATGCTGCCAGTTTTGTTTTTGTTTTTCAACATTTCCTTAGCAACTCGGGGTCTCTTGTGATTCCATACAAATTTTGGGATTATTTGCTCCAGCTCTTTGAAAAATACCGGTGGAATTTTGATCGGAATGGCATTAAAAGTATAGATTGCTCTGGGCAGTATAGACATTTTAACAATTTTTTTTTTCATTTTAACAATGTTTATTCTTTTTTTTTTTTAAAGATTTTACTTATTTATTTGACAGAGAGAGAGATCACAAGTAGGCAGAGAGGCAGGCAGAGAGAGAGGGGGAAGCAGGCTCCCCGCTGAGCAGAGAGCCCGATGCGGGGCTCAATCCCAGGACCCTGAGATATGACCTGAGCCGAAGGCAGCGGCTTAATCCACTGAGCCACCCAGCCGCCCCAGCAATGTTTATTCTTCCGATCCAAGAGCACGGAATGGTCTTCCATCTTTTTGAGTCTTCTTTAATTTCTTTCATGAGTGTTCTGTAGTTCCTCGAATACAGATCCTTTACCTCTTTGGTTAGGTTTATTCCCAGGTATCTTATGGTTCTTGGTGCTATAGTAAATGGAATCAATTCTCTAATTTCCCTTTCTGTATTTTCATTGTTAGTGTATAAGAAAGCCACTGATTTCTGTACATTGACTTTGTATCCTGCCACGTTACTGAATTAATGTATGAGTTCTAGTAGTTTGGGGGTGGAGTCTTTGGGGTTTTCCATATAAAGAATCATGTCATCTGCGAAGAGAGAGTTTGACTTCTTCATTGCCAATTTGGATCCTTTTATTTCTCTTTGTTGTCTGATTGCTAGGACTTCTAATACTATATTGAACAAGAGTGGTGAGAGTGGGCATCCTTGTCGTGTTCCTGATCTCAACGGGAAGGCTGCAAGCTTTTTCCCATTGAGGATGATATTTGCTGTGGGTCTTTCATAGATAGATTTTATGAAGTTCAGGAATGTTCCCTCTATCCCTATACTTTGAGTGTTTTTAAAGCCATAATAAAAAGTGGGTACGATTTATAGTTTGTACTTTCATTTCCATAATGACAAATGATGTTGAACATCTTTTAATATGTTCATTTGTCATTTTTATATATTATTTGGTGGCCTTTTCAAATGTTTGCCCATTTTTTATTAGACTGTTTATTTTTGAATTATGGAGTTTTAAAAATATTTAAATGTAAGAAGTATTTTGCCTGCTAAGAGATTTGTAATTTTTTAAAAAGATTTTATTTATTTATTTGAGAGACAGAGTGCATGACCAGGGGGAGGGGCAGAGAGACAAGCAGACTTCTCACTGAGCCCACCATGGGGCTTGATCCCAGGACAGATCCCAGGACCCTGAGATCATGACCTGAGCAGAAGTCAGAGGCTTAACTGAGCTATCCAGGTGCCCCACACATATCTTTATCCAATATGTAGACAGTTTTTTCATTCTCACAATGCCTTTTGCAGACAAGAATTTGTTGTTTGAAATTTTGATGTTCAATTTTTTAATTTATTTTTTATAACTTTTTCTTTTGATTTCACATAAAACCAATTTATCTAATGCAATGCTGAAGATATCATTATTTTCTTTTTTGTAACTTTATTGTTTATATTTATATGTGATCTATTATGATCTGAGGGGGTTTTTTGTGAAAGTTTTGAGTTCTAGATTAATATTCTTTAATTCTTTGTTTTTTCATATGTATGTCTGATTGTCCCAAAACAATAATCAAAGAAAGTCTTTCTTTCTCCATCAAACTGTCTCTACATTTGTCAAAAACAATTGACCATATTTTTGTGGGACTAATTCTAGAAATCTATTGTGATTCATTGATCTTTGTGTCTCACTTCCACAGTGCTACATTGTCTTGATTATAGAAGATTTATAAAATAAAAAGTTGATATGAGTGCTCATATTTTGTTCTTTTTCAAAAATTCTTTGGGCTCTTCTAAATTCTTTACTCCCCACATAAATTTAAGGGTCAGATTATTGATATCTCTTATTTTGTTTTTGTTTTGTTTTGTTTTGTTTTTAAGATTTTGTTTATTTATTTGACAGAGAAAGATCACAAGTAGACAGAGAGGCAGGCAGAGAGAGAGAGAGGGAAGCAGGCTCCCTGCTGAGCAGAGAGCCCGATGCGGGACTCGATCCCAGGACTCTGAGATCATGACCTGAGCCGAAGGCAGCAGCTTAACCCACTGAGCCACCCAGGCGCCCCTCTTATTTTGTTTTTATCATGACCTGTAACATGATACAGAAACAGAAACAGAACTAGAAACTATATCTATAAATAATGTTATTCTCTTTTCCTTTTAATTATGTTATACTATACCATAAAAGGATAATGTCCCTTTATCATCCCTCCCTCACTTAAACTTCCTTTCTTCCCTAGAGGAGAATCAAGAAACTCTCTTTGTATTACTTTCAATCTCTCCTACAGAACAAGTGTTGCCATGCATGGAGGGAAGAGAAATAAGCGCTTGCCAGGCTTCGGGCATTGGTAAATCCTCTTTGCAGTTCAAAAAAGGGAAAAAGTAGAGACTTCTTACTCTAGGGAGAAAAAGGATTTATACACTGGGCCCACCAGAAATATCCCTGCTAAAGCAAGCAACATGCTCACAATATCCACTATTTTTTGTTAGATGGATTAGTCAAAGATCTAGATTTTAAAAATTGCAAGCTAATGAATTGGGAAGGAAGAAATATAACCAACTGTTGTGCCAGAGCCCATCCATACTTGGTCACATTAGCTGTCTAGAGTTAATGGTTAAATTTTCAGGAATTGTCTGAGCTGCTTGTTAAACACATAGACAGTGGGAAATCAACTACAGTTGAATTTACATTATGAAATTTGACAAACCCTACAAATCAGGATTCAATGTTTAAATTTCCTGATAGTTAATTGATAAAACTTTCCCAGCACACCATTCAGCAGAACTATCTCCATTTTGAAACATTACTGAAAGCTGGAAATATAGACTTGAATAGAAGAAAGATGTGGTTTTTTCTTGAAAGAATTTTTATTTTCTCCAAGTTAGTATCTAAATTTAATACAATTTAATAAAAATATTAAAGACTATTTTAAGTAAATTTTTTTTAAGATTTTATTTATTTATTTGATATACATAGAGAGAGAGCACAAGCAGGCAGAGCAACAGACAGAGAGAGAGAGATAGGCTCCCCACTGAGTAAGAAACCTGAGGCAGGGCTCTATTCCAGGACCCTGGGATCTTTACCTGAGCCAAAGGCAACACTTAACTGACTGAGCCATCCAGGTGTCCTGATAGACTGATTCTAAAGCTTATATTAAAACATAAACCTGGGAGCACCTGAGTGGCTCAGTTGGTTAAGCAGCCAACTTTTGATTGCAGTTCAGGTCAAGAACTCAGGTTCTGGGCTCAAGCCCTGTGTTAGAGTCTTCTTGAAAGTCTCCCACTCCCTTTGCCCTTTGACCCTGAACTTGATCTCTCTTCTAAAATAAACAAATAGATCTAAACAAAAACAAAACAAAGCAAAACAGAAACCCATAAGCCTAAAGAATACATAGGAAAACCCTGAAAAAGAGAAATAATGAATAAGACTAATTTTGTTATATATTAAAATACTAAAAATTCCCTGTAATTAAACCAATGCATTTCTGGCACTTGGATAGACAGGTCAATAGAACAGAATCAAGAATCTACAAGTAGGGGGCACCTGGGTGGTTCAGTGGTTTAAGCCTCTGCCTTCTGCTCAGGTCATGATCTCAGGGTCCTGGGATAGAGCCCCGCATCGGGCTCTCTTCTCGGCGGGAAGCCTACTTCCTCCTCTCTCTCTCTCTGCCTGCCTCTCTGCCTACTTGTGATCGCTGTCTGTCAAATAAATAAATAAAATCTTAAAAAAAAAAAGAATCTACAAGTAAATTTAAATACATATAAATATTTGGCATATAGTAAAGATGGGGCTTCAAAAAACTGGAAGAAATATAGTCTTACTAAGTAACACTAGTCTTTCCAAAGCTGAAAATATATCAGAATGCAAGAAAGTGTTCAGAAACTAATGGAGACTTATAAAAAGAGGTAAACACTACATCTGCAACATTTTGAAGCATCAAAAATAATAATAATGATGGTAATGCTCATAACACACTAAATAAATCTAAAAACATATATATGAGACATATATGCTATCAAAGAGAAAAAAAGATTAAAAATAAGGAAAAATGAAGAAGGATAGCTCTGAATTTCAAAAGATTAACGGTAAATGTAAAAAAAAAGTCAAAATTAGAAAAACTGCTTGGCCACACTTACCCTTCTTCTACCCATAAAATTAATTATTTCAGGACTGACATATTTATAGACACTAAAAACCATTGGTTATTTGGGAAGAACACTTTGACACAGTCTCAAATTATAACTCCACAGATTCCTTTTAAATTACAAAGAACAATGGTATTATTACTCTGGGGATCTCTGACAGATGCTACTTTTAAAAAGTAATCAATTTAAATATGATCAGTAGCAAGGGGAAAAAATGAAATTACAAGCCTCCTATTGTGATAAAATAGAAAGTATATAATATCTATGAGGACCTTTGTTTTTAAAATGTTTAACCTGAATGTCAGAGGGAAGAAACAATCATTTCAGACAAGTTAAAAAGATAGGACATTTTACCAAAAATTTGTCATAATTCTTCAAAAGATAGAAAAGTTATAAGAAACAAAAACTATTGGGTTACTGGTTGAGATTAAAGGAACATAAAGAAACTTGACAATCAAAGACAAATACATGGACCTTGAATGGGGTCCAGATCAAAAAGAGCTATATAGATATAATTGGCATTTTTTGAACAATTAAAGAAATATGAATATGAAAAATATATTAGGATTTTTGGATCATACTGAGTTTTTTACATAAAACAATGTTAATGTGGTTATGTAAAAAATTATATTTATATTTAAAAATGACATAATAAAGTATTTCAGGATAGGGACACTTGAGTGTCTGTCAGTTCACCATCTGCCTTCAGCTCAGGTCATGATCCCAGGGGCCTGGGACTGAATCCTGCACTGGGCTCCTTGCTCAGTGGGGGCCCTGCTTGTCTCTCTGATAGTCGCTCCCCCTGCTTGTGCTCTCTCCCCTGTCTCTCTCTCAAAAATAAATAAAATCTTTTTAAAAATAAAGTATTTCAGGATAAATGATCTTGTAATTTATTTTTAAATGGTTCAGCAAGAAGAAAGAGAGAGAAGGATCACAGATATGGCAAAACTTTAATAATTAGTGAATGTAACTAAAATGTAGATAGTTCTTTTCTGGGGTCAGTAGTGTGCTTTTATTTATTTATTTAAATTCAATCAGCCAAGACATAGTATATCACTGGTTTTTAATATAATGTCCAGTGATATATCAGTAAATGTAGATAGTTCTTAACTGAAATATCTTTCCAAGTTTTTTGTTATTTTGGCATTTGCCAAAAAAATTGAATTAAATATTTTAAAATACATCTCAGTAGCTTTTTCCCAGAAATTTAAAATAAATAAACAAAACACTTGAATTAACAGATTGAAAGACATAACATATCCCAGAAATTAATGACACAGAATAGTTAACTAATAAGTCACATCTGCACAAAATCCTGGATTCAGGGATAAAGAAAATTTCTTAGAAAACCCTGACAGAAGAAAAAGAAAATAAAGGCTGCTGTCAGATAATAATATTCATCTCTATAAAAAATGGAGCAAATTCTAGAAATTCTTTAGGAAAACCAATAACCCAAAGTTTATACATAAACAAAGAATAATTTAATATAAAGGCAAAAGACAAGCATATTTAAAGATTCAATATAGTTGCAACAAAAACTTCCTTCCAAATTCCAGAATACAAAAGTTAATCAGACAAGTAATTATAGAAACAACAGCAGGAGGACTGGTGCTCAGTTTTGAACTCAAATTAATGTAAAACTAAGATTAACACAAGAGGGGGCATAATGGTTGCACAACATAGTTTACGATTTTAATATCAATAGTGTAGAAATTTTTAAAAAATGAAGACTAGGAAGAGAAGATTAAAAATAGAAAGATAATACAAGTTTCCCTCACTATCTGACAGTACAGTATTCCCAAGAAAACTTTTGTAAGCCAAAATGGCATGAAGCAAAGAAGCAATTACCACTAGTTTATATGGAAAAAGTCTTGCACATTCCTGAACCCAAAAAATAACCTCTCTTAGGCTTTTCTGATATCTTAGGGCACATCTTGATAATGGATGCATCAAGTCAATTGAGATAAAATATACATGCTCATAGGCACAATTCAAAGCTCTGGAAGCTTGATGATGAGATGCTGAGTGGTCTTGGGGAACAGAGTTTGGTGTGGCCACTCTTGCTGTTTAGGATGTGAGCTGCTTCTATGCCTCTATAACAGCTTGCTGCAAAATAAATGCCAAATACTTTTTTTTTCTTTTTTCCTTGTTTCATAAAAGCAGAACTCCTATTTGGATTTCATTTGGTTGTTGAAAACAGGCACCAACAAAACTTTTATAAATGTGAAGTGATATAACACAAACTTTCCAAAAGTAGGGATGCCTCTATATGAAATGTGAGGGTCAAAAATGGTATGAAAATTATAAATAGATATATTGGAAGATATAAAGAAAACCACAAGAAATACTATAATCAAATTAAACTGGGTAATGGAACAGAAAGTAGGAATAAAGGATCAAAATTCAAACACTGAAATTTATCAGAATAAGCACGAACATACTCAACAATTATAAAGGAAACACAGAAAACATACTAAAAAGATACAGCACATGTGGACACCAAATGATTACTAAAAGCAGAATGAAAAAAAATAAAGAATTATGATTAAATATCCAAGCCATATCAATAAATATAAATGTTCTAAGCTTTATCATAAAAAATGATTTTCAGAATTGATGATAGAATATAATTCTTCAAAATCATGAATTCAAGAGATTCTGCAAACCTCAGGACTTTGGAAATGTTAAAAGACAACAGCATGGGCAAAAGCCTACTCACAAATGAAAATGAAAGCAGTGAACAAAATCATTCTATCAGCAAAACAGAATTTAGGTAAAAAGAAAATGTTAAAAAGAGATGGTGTATGTTTTACAATGACAAGAGTACAGAACACAAATAAGATTGATGAGTTATGATGATCTGTGTAAGAAATAACATAGTATCAAAATTCATAAGTAATACATAGAGAGATGGACAAAAACACATTAGATGACTTTAGTTCACCTCTCACAATTCTCAAAAGATAAGAAGGAATAAGGTCAAAACAATGATATAAAATGATATAAGATCAAAATAACATGTTAATATGATAGGTGTAATTAATTGTCTTGAACAGCATTTCTTTAAAATCAGAAAATACAAATAGTGACATAATACTGAAACTGACCCATATTAAACCACAGAGAAAACCTTGGAAGTCTTCAAAAATAGAAATAATACAGAGTTTATGCTATGATCAGAGCTCAATAAAGCCAGAATTTAATAACAAACAACAATAACAACAATAAAAATGTATACTATATCAAAAGGTTTTTTAAAAATCTTAAAAATTCCTTGGTGTAGGGGGTGCCTGGGTAGCTCAGTGGGTTAAAGCCTCTGCCTTCGGCTCAGGTTATGATCTCAGGGTCCTGGGATTGAGCCCCACATCAGGCTCTCTGCTCAGCAGGGAGCCTGCTTCCTCCTCTCTGTCTCTCTCTGCCTACTTGTGATCTCTGTCTGTCAAATAAATAAAACAAAATCTTAAAAAAAAAAAATTCCTTGGTGTAATCAAGAAATCAAAAATGAATTTTATAATAGCTAGAAAACAAGAAAAAATAAACATATTAAACAGCAGAACCTATAGAAGATAGCTAATAAATACATATGGTCATAAATATTTTAATAAAAATTGATTTAATGTGGAGGTGTTAACCTACTTGCATCCACAGATAGAGCATACTGGCAGAAAATCAGTAAGGAGACCGTGTCTTTGAATGACACATTAAACCAGAATACACATTCTTTTGAAGTACACATGGACCATTTTCCAGAAGAGATCATATGTTAGGCCACAAAACAACCCTTATTAATTTATGAAGACTGGACTATACTATATATCTTTTCCAACCACAGTGGTATGGAACTAGACATCACTCACAAGAAACAAACTGGAAAAACACAGATATGTGAGGCCTGAGCAACATGAACACTTAATGAACTTAAAACGAACAAAAAGAAGAATAAACAAAACCCAAGGTGAGTGGGAGAAAGGGAACAATAAAGATCAAAGCAGAAATAAATGACATTAAACCAAAAACAAAACAAAAAAAAATCAATGAAACAAAAAGCTGGGTTTTTTTTAAAGATAAAAATAATAAACTCTTAGATTCATCAAGAAAAAATGAGAAAGGACCCAATTAAATAAAATAAAAAATGAGAAAGAAGGAAAAATTGATAACACAAAAATACAAAAGACTATGAGAGAATACTACAAAAAATTGTATTTCAACAAGTTGGACAACCTAGAAGAAAGGCATAAATTCCTAGAAATATACAGTCTTTCAAAACTGAATGACAAATGATTAGGAAATCTGAACACACCAATTACTAGTAATGAAATTAAATTTGTAATCAAAAAACTACCAGAAAATAAAATACAGGACCAGATGGACTCAGAGGTGAATTCTACCAAACACTTAAAGAATTATTTAATACCTATTTCCTCAAACTATTAAAAAAAATAGAAGAGGAAGGAAAGCTTCCAAATTCATTCTATGAGGTCAGCATTACCTGATAATCAAAACCAAAGATAACACAAAAAAAGAAAACTACAGCTCAATATCAGTGATGAACATAAATGCAAAAATCCTCAGCAAAATATTAGCAAACTGCATTCAATAATACAATAAAAGAATCATTCAACTATGGTTAAGTGAGATTTTTCCCCAGGATGCAAGAATGGTTTCAATATTTGCAAACCAATCAATGTGACACTACATCAACAAAGGATAAAAAAATGAAGCATAAAAATCCTATAATCATCTCAATAGATGCAGAAAAAGCGTTTGACAAAATTCAACATCCATTTATGATTAAAAAAAAACCCTTTAAAAGTGGATTTAAAGGGAACATATCTCAACATTATAAAAGCCATATATGAAAAACTCAAAACTATCATCACACTCAATGGTGGAAAATGAAGAGCTTTTCCTCTAAGATCAGAAACAACAAAAGGATGCCCACTCTTGCCACTTTTATTCAACATAGTACTGGAAGTCCTAACTACAGCAATCAGACAAGAAAGAGAAATAAGAGGCTTCCATATTGGTAAAGAAGAAGTTAAAATGCCACTATTTGCAGATCACATACTATACATAGAAAACCCTAATGATAGCACTAAAAACAAAAACAAAACAAATACTACTAGAAGTAATAAATTAATTCAATAAAGTTGTAGGATACTAAATCAATACCTAGAAATCAATAACATGTCTATACACTAATAACAAAATAGCAGAAAAAAAATTAAGAAAAGAATTCAACTTACAACTGCAACAAAAAGAATAAAATCCATAGAAGTAAATTTAACCAAGGAGGTGAAATAACTGCATTCTGAAAATTATAAAACATTGATGAAAGAAATTGAGGATGACACAAACAAATGAAAAGATATCCCATGCTTATGGATTGAAAGAATTAACATTGTTAAAATTTTCACACTACCCAAACCAATCTACAGATTCAATGCAATCCCTACCAAGATACCGAGGATTTTTCACAAAACCAAAGCAATTAATCCATTTGCATGGAACCACAAAATACCCCAAATAGCCAAAGCAATCATGTGAAAGAAAAACTAAACTGGAAGTATCACAATTTCACATTCCAAAATATTTGATTACAAAGTAATCAGAACAGTATAGTATTGGAAAATAAAGAAATAAATAGATAAATAAATAAATAATAAAACAACAACAACAACAAAAAGTACAGATCAATGGAATAGAATAGAGAGTCCAGAAATAAGCCTGTGCTTGTATCATCAATTAATCTATGACAAAGGAGGCAAGAATACACAATGGGGAGAAGACAATCTCTTCAATAAATGGTGTGGGAATGCTACATGTAAAAGAATGAAACTGGGTCACTTTCTAGCATCACCACAAAAATAAATTTAAAGACCTAAATTAAATGTGAGACCTGAAACTATAACAAGTCTAGAAGAGAACAGAGGCAGGAATTTCGCTGACACTGGACATAGCAATATTTTTCTAGATTTGTCTCCCAAGGCCAGGGAAACAAAAGCAAAAACAAACTATTGGAACTACATCAGAATGAAAAGCTTTTCTACAATGAAGGAAACCATCAACAAAACAAAAGGCAACCTACTGAAAAGAAGATATTTCCAAATGATATATCCTATAAGGAGTTAATATCCCAAATATATCACAAACGTATACAACTCAATACAAAAAAAATGAAAAAAATCTGATTAAAAAATGGGCAGAGGACCTAAATAACATTTTTCCAAAGAAGATATACAGATGGAAAACAGGGACATGAAAAGATGCTCAACATCACTAATAATCAGAGAAATACAAGTCAAAGTCACAAAAAGATATCACCTTATACCTGTGAGAACCGCTAAAATCAAAAAGAAAGAAATGACAAGTGTTGGTGAGGACGTGGAGAAAAAGGAAAACTTTTACACTATTGGTGGGAATGTCAATTAGCATAGCTACTGTGGCTCATGTAAGCAAAATAATAATAATAATAACAATAATAATAATAGTAATAATAATCCTATATTAACACCAGAGTTAATGAATTAGAAAACAGAAAATCAATCACTTTGATTCTTTGGAAGACCCAATAATACATGCCTCTCAACGGGGTTACTATTGGTGCTTTGGGTAGGAGGTCATTTGCTTTATATGGATTTGTGATGTTAAGTGAAGAAGTAACTATTATCTCCCAGTAGTTGGGACAATCAAAAGTCCTACATATTTTCAATGCTTTCTTTATTTTTTTAATATTTTACTTATTTATTTGACAGAGAGAGAGGTCACAAGTAGGCAGAGAGGCAGGCAGAGGGAGAGGGAGAAACAGGCTCCCCACTGAGCAGAGAGCCTGATGCGGGGCTCCATCCCAGGACCCTGAGATCATGTCCTGAGCCGAAGGCAGAGACTTAAACCACTGAACCACCCAGGCACCCCCATTTTCAATGCTTTCTGAGGGAGGGAGTTCCCTCAGTTGATAACATTAAGATAAATGTTTTGATAAAATAATAAATATCAAAGAGATAGCTGATGCATTAATAAACAAAATTAAGAAAATAATCAGGGATACAGATACAAAGATAAGAAAATTAATCCATGTGTTAGTTTGAGTTTGGCCGGAAGCAGGTTCTCAGACAAGGATTCTGGACAAGTTTATTTGGGAGGCTCACAGCATCAGTAGCATAAAGAAAAAACAACGAGAAAACAGTCTATAAAGAACTTCATCAAGACATCAACCACCATGGGGTGATAACTAGAGTTTTATCTGAGAAATAGTTTAAAGCCCAAGCTTCAGATTTACCTTGCACACATGTGGTGAGGGAACAGGAATACATATACACTGACTTCCGTAAGTCATTGTTTGAATAGTGCTCCCAGCAGCTGTTAATTAATTCCTAGGCATTTCTAGGCTGCATTCCACAGCTTAGAAAAAGCTTCAAGCAAAGAGATGCAAATGATGACCAAAGAAGTGCTGAGAAATAGAGGCAGGGTACTGGCTGCTCAATAGACAACTTTGCTCAAATTTGCATAAGAATGTGAATAAAATGAATTTTTTTTCAGGAAAAATATTAAATTATTAAAGCCGAACCCCCAAAATAAAATCTAAACAGACCAATTGTCATAGAGATAAAGGAGAAAATACCTAAGCAATTTATTACTCCCATTACCAACTCCTATGTTTAAAATGCTTCTGAGTAAAGCAAAAGAATGTATCAGTGAACGCAAACAGATACTGTGATCCTGGTATATATACTCAGTTTCCTAAACATGGCAATCTCCCTAAGTAATCTATAAATTTAACTTAATCCCAATTTTAAAATACAGCACAGTAATTATCAGGAAAACTACACAAAAGTAAAAGAAAAATAATGCAGAAAAAATTAAAGCATAAATAACCAGGAAAAATATGAAGGTAGAGAATAACGATTTATGACTCTATCATAAACACCCTGTAATTAAACTTGATTGCTATTAATGGAATAAGCAGACAAAGAAAGAAATGATAACTCTAGGAAATATATAGACAATCATGCACACACATATATTCATATACACATACAATTATATACATATACACAAACATACACATACATAGCAAGAAGTACACGATCATGCATGCATAAATAACTACAAATGTGTGTCAGTAAATGCTTAACGACAGGCTCACAGAGGAGAAAAATGTCTTGATTTTTAGCATTTTAATATAAAAATTCTTACCAGGCAAATTTCAAGTTATAAACATGATGTTACCAACCAAAGAATTGGAAAGAGATGTGTAATAGCACATCATTATACAGTATTTCTATCATACTCTTCAATGGTTGTAAATGACCTCAAGAGCATTAATAATAGTAAAATACTTAGACAGAGATATGTTTTTAATATTTATTATTTTTGTTTTTCCTTATTTTTTTGTTTAATTACTTTTTAAATTTTAGGCCAAAATAATTTAAATAATGACTTTGTTTAAAAACTGGCTTTATAAATCTTAGAAATTTAATAATTTGCTCCTCAGAACCAGTACAAACCACATTCAGCATATTACAACATGCACAGAAATTTAGGATGTGATGATTTTGAAAATAAAATGAGCTATTATATGGGGGCACCTGGGTGGCTCAGTGGATTAAGCCTCTGCCTTCAGCTCAGGTCACGATCTCAGGGTCCTGGGATCGAGCCCCGCATCGGGCTCTCTGCTAGGCAGGGAGCCTGCTTCCTCCTCTCTCTCTGCCTGCCTCTCTGCCTACTTGTGATCTCTCTGTCTGTCACATAAATAAATAAAATCTTTAAAAAAAAATGAGCTATTATATGAAAAGTGTTAAGGGTAAGCCTGGCCCATAGTAAATGTTCTTATGTATTAGCTTTTACATTAGTATTTGGTGTATGGCAAAGATGGCATTTCAAATTATTAGAAAAATAGATTATTCTATTGACTAGTCATCTGAAAAATAATAAGCTTGGTTTCTATTTCAAGTTACTACCAAAATAAAGCCTAAATGATTAAAAATTTAAATGTAAAAACAAACAAAAGTATTAGAAAAACATAATAGCTTTTTTATTGTGTTCTTGGGATGTGAAAGAAATTTGGAAGTATTATCTCTCCAGAAGAAATATTGATGAAATTCATTATATAAAAATCTAAATTTTGTAAATAACCACATATAAAGTGAAGAAATAAAAGAAAGGATAAAAATTCTTGCAACTCATTATAAAAAAGGATTAATTTTCTTACCAGATAAATAACTTAATACATGAAGTGATTTCTTAAGTAAATATGCTGCTGAAGTGAGCACTGAAGTGATTTCTTAAAAACCAGTAAGTAAAAGTCCAAAAAACCAGTAAAAAAAAAATGGGCAATGAAACTGTTCAAATTCACATTAAAACAATGATATACTAAAAAAAAAAAAAAACCCAACAACAATGATATACTATTCATAACCTATCCAACTAGAAAACAACAAACTGCTTTATTACTCAATGTTGGTGAGATGACCAGAAAATGAGTATTCTTATAAATTGTTGGTAGAGTATAAATTGGAACATTCTTTCTACAGTGCAATCTGACAACATTCAACCAAATTTTAAAAAAGAAAAACATGCATACTGTTTGACCTAGTGATGTAATTCTATTAACTTATGCTACAAATATCTTGTTATAAAAGAAAATTTTTAAATAAATTTATGTAAGAATAAAATGTAATTTATGTATGAATGTCCTTTGCACATTGTTGATTATAGCAAAAGATTAGAATCACATAAATATTACATTCATATAATGGGAGTTCTATGTATTTAATAAGAATGAAGTAGGGGTCAAGGCATATTGGTGGTATAGTATGGGACTTCATTTCATCTGGTCTCTTGAATTAAGCTAGACAATTATCAAACCATTCTGAACACCTGTGAATTCAGTCTGAGATGTAAGAAAAAGATATCTGGAACTCTACAAGGCCGAAAAGCAGCTGCTTTTTGCAAGGTAGGAGGTGCAGAGATGTGAATCTCAGGGGAGCAATTGGGAGATAAACAGAGGGGGGGGAAGGAGTCTCCATAAGCCAGCTACTGGAAATTATATAACCCTGGAGAGCAAAATCAGAACTCTAAGAAATCTGTTCCAGTGAGAGATATCCTTGTCTGAAAAGGGGTTCAGGGGATTAAAAGGGCAGAATTCTAGATGAGTCAGTGTGATCTCAGATCCCAGAAGTCACAGAACTAAGGGGGGGGGGTGTGTGACTGAGCTGGTAGAGTGCCCAGCAGGGAAGCAAGGAAACTCCTTACTGTCAGTAAGCCCAGGAGGGGACTCTCACCTCTGGTCACCATAAACTGCCAGCCAGACCAACTGGGTGACCACTCTCTGCCTGGGCACCCTGCAAAGGACTGTAATGTTCAGACTGTCTACATGCCCTGGGAGGGGTGGAATGGGTACACCCACAAATGGGCAACAGCTCTCAAGGAGGCAGCCTATAAAGGACAGCCATAAAGGTGCAGGTATACACATGATCCTGTGACAGCTCTCAGTGCCAGGGTACTACAAAGGGCAGTAACATGGGACCTTTGGACTCCCCCCAGTTGGATCACTGTGGGCACACACCACAGGTGTCTGTGGAGTTCGGCACAAACAAAAGTAAAGACCGTGTGTCCCAGAGGGTTTACTGAAGAAGGGGGACCATGATCTTTTGGATCTGGGGCTGGAAATTGGGGCACAGCCATTTTTATTTTGATCCTCTAAAGAGGCACAAAAAGCCATCAGGGAAAAAAAGCCACACAGAGGACCAGCTTACACTGAGCCCAGCCCACTGGTAAGGGGCAGTGAAACTCTGCCCAGGCAAAGACATCTGAGAAAGAGCACAGCAGGCTCCTCTCCCAGAAGATCAACTGGGAAAACAGGTGCACAACTTGTTTATGGATCCCACAAGATGGTAAAACTCAAGCACTAGGGGAAAATAGTATATAGAACTTGAGGATTTTTTCTCATGATTCGTTTGTCTTTCAATCTAAAATTTTCCATTTTTTTCCCCCTTTCAACTAGTTTATTTTATCAACTCTTTTTTTTTGTTTTGTTTTAATTAACATATAATTTATCATTTGTTTCAGGGTTATAGGTCTGTGATTCATCAGTCTTATACAATTCACAGCACTCACCATAGCACATAGCCTCCCCAATGTCCATCCCCCTACCTACCCATCCCTCCTACCCCTTCCCCTCCAGCAACCCTCAGTTTGCTTCCCATCAACTCTGTTTTTAAGTCACTTTTTAACTTTTATTTTTTACATCTACATTTTATAGATATATACTTCATTTTTGTCCTTTTTTCACTCTATTCAGTTTTATTTTTGTATATATTTAAGTTTTGCTTTCTTTGCAATTTTGAGATTTAATGTTTTCTAACACATGGACCAAAATTCACTCGGGAACAAGTGGATCACCCTGCTTTGTCCATCCTGTGAGATTATATTCTCTCTTCCCCCACCCCCCCTTTTTAAAATTTTGATTTGTTTTGTTTTTGTTTGCTCTTCTGAATGTTTCAGATTTGTATAGTGTGTATTTTGTTTGGGTCATGGTTGATATTTTTTATTCTGCTCATTCGCTCATTCATTCTTCTCTGGACAAAATGACTAGAAGGAGGAATTCACAACAAAAGAAAGAACCAGAGGTAATGTTCTCTGCCACATATCTGATATGGATTTAAGTACGATGTCAGAGATGAAAGTCAGGATAACAACTATAAGGTTAATAGCTGGGCTTGAAAAAGGCACAAAAGACACTAGAGAATCTCTTAGCGCAGAAATGAAATTGAATCAGACCAAAATTAAAAATACTGTAACTGAGATGCAGTCTAAATTGGATGCTCTAACAGTTAGGGTGAATGAGGCAAAAAAGAGAATAAGTGATCTAGAAGACAGGCCAAGGGAAAGGAAGTTGAAGAAAAGAGAGAAAAACAACTAATAGCTCATGAAGAAAGGCTTCGAAAAATCAATGATGTCATGAAATGTACCGATGTCAGAATTATTGGGATGCCTGAGGGTAAAGAGAGAGAAACAGTAAGAAGGTATATTTGAGCAAATTATAGCTGAGAACTTCCCTAATCTGAGGAAGTAAACAAGCATTCACGTCCAAAAAGTAAAGAGGACCCCTCCCAAAATAAATAAAAACAGGGCAACACTCTGACATATAATATGAAGTTTGCAAATTTTAAAGAATAAGAGAAAATCCTGAAAGCAGCTTGAGACAAGAGGCTCCTTATCAACTGAAAAAAGGAATATCAGAGTAACATCAGACATATCCACAGACCTGGCAGGCCAGAAGATGCTGGCAAAATATATTCAGGGTATTAAATAAAAAGAACACACAGTCAAAAATACTTTATCCAGTAAGGCTATCATTCAGAATGGAAGAAGAGATAAAGAGCTTCTACAGCAGACAGAAATGGAAAGAACATGTGACCACCAAGCCAGCCCTACATGGAATACTAAGGAGCATGCTTTAAGTGAATAGGGAGTCGAAGAATAACACAGACCAGAAAGTAACAGAGACAATCTACAGAAAAAGGAACTTTACATCAATTGAGTGGACCATGTGGTTCTTCTCTCTTCTCTTATTGATTTCTTCTATCACATTGATTGATTTGTGAATGTTGAACCATCCTTGTAACCCAGGGATGAATCCCACTCTATGGTCAAATAATCTTCGACAAAACAGGAAAAAATACACAATGGAAAAAAGACAGTCTCTTCAATAAACGGTGCTGGGGAAACTGGACAGCTATATGTAGAAGAATGAAACTCAACCATTCTCTTACACCGTACACAAAGATAAACTCGAAATGGATAAAAGACCTCAACGTGAGACAGGAATCCATCAGAATCCTAGAGGAAAACATAGGCAGTAACCTCTTCGATATCAGCACAGCAACTTCTTTCAAGATATGTCTCCAAAGGCAAAGGAAACAAAAGCGAAAATGAACTTTTGGGACTTTATCAAGATCAAAATCTTCTGCACAGCAAAGGAAACAGTCAACAAAACAAAAAGGCAACCCACAGAATGGGAGAGGATATTTGCAAACGACAGTACAGACAAAAGGTTGATATCCAGGATCTATAAAGAACTCCTCAAACTCAACACACACAAAACAGATAATCATATCAAAAATGGGCAGAAGATATGAACAGAAACTTCTCCAATGAAGACATACAAATGGCTATCAGACACATGAAAAAATGCTCATCATCACTAGCCATCGGGGAGATTCAAATTAAAACCACATTGAGATACCACCTGACACCAGTTAGAATGGCCAAAATTAGCAAGACAGGAAACAACGTGTGTTGGAGAGGATGTGGAGAAAGGGGAACCCTCTTACACTGTTGGTGGGAATGCAAGTTGGTGCAGCCACTTTGGAGAACAGTGTGGAGATTCCTCAAGAAATTAAAAGTAGAGCTTCCCTATGACCCTGCAATTGCACTGCTGGGTTTACCCCTAAGATACAGATGTAGTGGAAAGAAGAGCCATCTGTACCCCAATGTTTATAGCAGCAATGGCCATGGTCACCAAACTATGGAAAGAACCAAGATGCCCTTCAACGGACGAATGGATAAGGAAGATGTGGTCCATATACACGATGGAGTATTATACCTCCATCAGAAAGGATGAATACCCAACTTTTGTAGCAACATGGACAGGACTGGAAGAGATTATGCTGAGCGACAACCTGAGGGTTTTGAAGGGGCGGGGAGTGGGAGGTTGGGGAACCAGGTGGTGGGTAATAGAGAGGGCACGTATTGCATGGAGCACTGAGTGTGGTGCAGAAACAATGAATACTGTTACGCTGAAAATAAATAAATAATTTTTTTTAAAAAAATGGAACTTTGCAGGCGATACAATGGCCCTAAATTCATATCTTTCAATACTTACTCTGAATGTAAATAGGCTAGGTGCTCCACTCAAAAGACACAGGGCATCAGATTGGATAAACAAGCAAGACCCATCCATATGCTATCTACAAAAGACTCCTTTTAGACTTAAAGACACCTCCAGACTGAAAGTGAAGGTGGCAAATAATTTACCATGCTAATGGACCTCAAAAGAAAGCTGAAGTAGCAATCCCCATATCAGACAAGTTAAATTTTAAACCAAAGACCATAGTGGGAAATGAGGAGGTACACTATATCATCCTTAAAGGGTCTATCCAACAAGAAGATCTAAAAATTATAAATATTTATGCCCCCCAACATGGGAGCACCCAATTATATAAACCAATTAATAATCAAAGTAAATAAACATATTGATAAGTAGGGGACTTCAAGACCTCACTAACAGGACAGATCATCTAAGCAGACAATCAACAAAGAAATAAGATCTCTGAATGATACACTAGACCAGATGGACTTCACAGATGTACATGGAACATTCTATCCTAAAACAACAGAATACTCATTCTTCTCAAGTGCACATGGAACTTTCTCCAGAATAGATCACATACTGGGTCACAAATCAGGTCTCAATCAATACCAATAGATTGGGATCATTCCCTGCATATTTTCCTACCACAGTGCTTTGAAACAAACTTAGTCACAAGAGGAAATTTGGAAGGAATTCAAATACTTGGAGGTTAAAGAGCATCCTATTAAAGAATGAATGGCCATCCAGGAAATTAAAGAAGAATTTTAAAAATTCATGGGAACTAATAAGAATGAAAACACATCTGTTTAAAATCTTTGGGATACAACAAAGGTGGACTTACGAGGGAAGTACATTGCAATACAAGCATCTCTCAAAAAATTAGAAAAATCTCAAATACACAGGCTACCCATACACCTAAAAGAACTGAAGAAAGAACAGCAAATAAAGCCTAAAGCAAGCAGGAGAAGTAATAAAGATTAGAAAATCAATGACATAGAAACCAGAAGAGCAGGAGAACAGATAAACAAAACCAGATGCTGGTTCTTTAAAAGAATAAGATTGATAAACCTCTAGCCAGACTTATCAAAAAGAAAAGAGAAAGGAACCAAATGAAATCATGAATGAAAGGAAGGAGATCATGACCAACACCAAGGAAATAACAGATAATTTTAAGAACATCTTATGAACCCTCCTACATTATTGGTGGGAATGCAAATGGGTACAGCCACTCCAGAGTATGAAGGTTCCTCAAGAAGTTAAAAATAGAGCTATCCTATAACCCAGCAATTGCACTACTGGGTATTTACCCCAAAGATACAGATGTAGTGAAAAGAAGGGGCATATGCACCCCAGTGTTCATAGCAGCAATGTCCACAATACCTAAATTGTGGAAGGAGCTGACATGTCCTTCAACAGATGAATGGATAAAGAAGATGTGGTTCATATATACAATGAAATATTACTCAGCCATCAGAAAGGATGATTACATCAGAAAGGATGATTACATCAACGTGGATGGAACTCAAGGATATTGTGCTAAGTGAAATAAGTCAGTCAGAGAAAGACAATTGTCATATGGTCTCTCATATGTGGAATATAAGAAATACTACAGAGGATCATAGGGAAGGGAAGGAAAACTAAATGGGAAAAAATCAGAGAGGGAGACAAACCGTGAGAGGCTCTTAACTTTGGGAAACAAATTGAGGGTTGCAGAGGGTAACTGGGTAATGCGCATTAAGGAGGACATGTGATGTGATGAGCACTGGATTTTATAAGCAACTGATGAATCATTGAACACAACATCTGAAACTAATAATGTACTATGTGTTGGCTAATTGAATTAAAAAAAAAAGAATGAAGCAACTCCTCCATGTGATTATAATAGAAAGATTTATGATTTACTGCTCAATATAATAAATCAAAGTTCCAGATAGCATATATAACATGCTACTATTTGTATACATATATGACTATATATGTTATATATATAAATACATACACTTTTATAAGCACAAATTGTCTATGATCATACACATGTGAGCTTGTAACCAAAGGTAATTCCTAGAAGTAGAACTAGATGACATGGGAAAACAACAGAAGGAAGACCTAATCTTTATGTTGTACAACTTTTTTCATCTTTTGAATTTGATATTGTTTATTTATTAACTCTTAAAAAGTCAGTAGAATATTTTTAAAAATAGATCAGAAACTCAATTGGACTCAAGAAAACTTAAAAGTAAATTAATTAAAAGAAAATTGGGTGGTTATTCCAGGTATTTTAAAAAGTATCTGTATATTGTTCCATAAATGCAATTTATCTTGAGATAAAAATTCTTGCTTGAGAATTCAGCATTGTTTATTACTTTTATAGATAAGAATTTCTCATTATTGTTGATGATCAAATACAATGACATTGATGTCCTAATGTTCAGAAGGCATAATTTAGTTTGGGGACAGTTCAACTTTTCTCTCCAGAATGTTCTGTGCAAAATTCGACATGAGTAGAATTGGTTTAAACAGCCAAGAGGCAAGGAAGAGACTTGATGGTCTCCACAAGTACTCTTACTGTGTAATGTTATATTTTGGAGCATAGATTATATATTTAGAAGTTTAAATTCAGGGAAAAACAAATCAAAACCCCAGCACTACTGGTTAATGAGAAGGAACCCATATCTGGTGAATTGATCAAATGTAAATTGCAAGCCTAAGTCCATTTCTATTTCCATCATCATGTAAAAAAATCACATCATATAAAAAAAAAAAAATCGTATCATGTAACTAAGAGATACACCATCACAGTCAAATCTCCCTTAACCCCACCCACCCAGATATTTTCATTTAGTAACCACATAGAGTTAGAGCTAACATAATTCCCAGATTTGGAGAAAAATTCTCAAAGATAGTTATTATTATTAATAACATTAATAATACTATTTGATTCTCTTCATATGTTCATTTTTCTCTATTCTCATAAATGAATTTTTAAAACACAATCTGAGGTACCAAAAACAACACATTACTTTGTGGAGTTAATGAAAAACAACAGTTCCAACAGATAAAAAGGGAATGTCCAACAAACCGGAATGGACAAGCTGGTTTAAGCAAAAATAAGAATTGCCCCAATCTCATTTTTATCCTGGTGAATCTTAATTAGACTTATGGTAAGCTGTGTTACTGTTAATAAAGATTAATGTCATAGTGATAAGCAGAGCATACAAATCAATAAATGCTGCCATATCAATATATGAACAGAGACACAAATAGCCATTTCAGTTCTTAGCAGTGAACTCATTATAAAGTTAAATATTTGCTATGCCAAGGATTTGAAATACCTTGAGAAGCAGAGGGAGTCATACTTATACTAAAGGACAGTGCAGTGAAACTTCATAGATAAACGTTACCCTTAAATGATTTACAAACTTGCCTTTGGCTTATTTTGCAACTCTGACACAGTTTGGAGTCTTGTCTGTAGGTATTTTGGGAGTAGAATGATGATTAGGCAATCAATGCAATGAGTTTTTGTTAATTATTACTACAGATTGACCATTGAATTGTTTCCCTATCTGAGGGAATAGAATAGGCACTTGAGCTTATAGTATTTATTGAGGAAAAAGAAAACATAAAACAAGTATAAAGTAACATGTATCATTTAAGGTTAACTTTGGATTCAAGGAAAAAAGAGCTAAAAAATAGTGACTTAAACAAGAGTGATATTTCCTTTAAAAAGAAACTAAACTGGGGCTGTAAGTTTTCTGTGGTAGAAGGAATCCAGGAGTTTCCTGTTTTCTACTCAGTCATCCGTTCGATTTGATCCACAATTTCTTGGTCCTGGACAGGTCCTGTTAGAAGTAGTAGATGGGGGGAGGAAGAGGAAGGGTATGCCTCTTCACTTTGAGGAAGTTCCTTGAAGTTATACTACTTCTCAAACCTCATTGAACCACACGTAGTCACATGGTCATATAAAGTTGCAAAGAGTTTGGGAAATGTAACCTTCACCTGGTTAACAATGTAAATGAATAAAAATTGAAGACTCTATTACTAAGGAACATGAGGAGAATGCCTATCAGGAAATAGCAGCTTTATGTATATTTCATCAGTTTTTCCACTAACATCTTTTATTTTTGTTGCAGGATCCAGCTTAGAATATAACATAGCATTTAACTGTCATGTCTCTTTAATCTCCTTGAATCAGTGACAGTTTCTTTTATTTGTTTGTAGTGAATGTGAATACTTTCTTTTCTTTTTTCTTTTTTATTTATTTAATTTTATTTTATTTTTTCAGTGTTCCAAGATTCATTGTTTATGCACCACCCCCAGTGCTCCATGCAGTACGTACCCTCCTTAATACCCACCACCAGGCTTACCCAACCCCCCACCTCTCCCCTCCCCTCCAAAACCCTCAGTTTGTTTCTCAGAGCCCACAGTCTCTCATGGTTTGTCTCCGCCTCCGATTTCTCCCATTCACTTTTCCTTTCCCTCTCCTAATGTCCTCCATGTTATTCCTAATGTTCCACAAGTGAAACTACATGATAATTGACTCTGCTTGACTTATTTTACTCAGCATAATCTCCTCCAGTCGTGTCCATGTTGATTTAAAAGTTGGGTATTCATCCTTTCTGATGGAAGCATAATATTCCATTGTATATATGGACCATATCTTCTTTATCCATTCTTCTGTTGAAGGGCATCTTGGCTCTTTCCACAGTTTGGCAATTGTGGCCATTGCTGCTATGAACATTGGGATACAAATGTCCCTTCTTTTCACTACATCTGTATCTTTGGGTAAATACCCAGTAGTGCAATTGCAGGGTCATAAGGTATCTCTGTTTTTAATTTCTTAAGGAATCTCCACACTATTTTCCAAAGTGGCTGCACTTGCATTCCCACCAACAGTGTTAGAGGATTCCCCTTTCTCCACATCCTCTCCAACACATGTTGTTTACTCTCTTTTTAATTTTGGCCATTCTAACTGGTGTAAAGTGGTATCTCAATGTGTGTGTGTGTGTGTGTGTGTGTGTGTGTGTGTGTGTTTAAGATTTTATTTACTTATTTGACAGAGAGAGAGATTAAAAGTAGGCAGGCAGAGAGAGAGAGGGGGAGAAGCAGACTCCCTGCTGAGCAGAGAGCCCAATGTGGGGCTTGATCCCAGGACCCTGAAATCATGACCTGAGCCAAAGGCAGAGGCTTAATCCACTGAGCCACACAGGTTCCCCTCAATGTGGTTTTGATTTGAATCTCCCTGATGGCTAATGATGATGAACATTTTTTCATGTGTCTCTTAGCCAATTGTATGTCTTCTTTGGAGAAGTGTCCATTCATGTCTTCTGCCCATTTTTTGATGTGATTATCTGTTTTTTGAGTATGAACTTGAATACTTTTGAAGGGTACTTACTGGTCATGTTGTTTTTTAGAATGTCTTTCCATTTGGTTTTGTCTGGTGTTTTCTCTTGATTAAATTGGGGCTACGGATTTTCGTGAAAATATCTGAGAGGTGAAGAGTCCTTCTAATTGCATCATGTCTGGAAATACTTATCAAAATGGCTTATTCCTGGTGATGTTAATCTTGATCACTTGGTTGTGGCATTGTCTGCCAGATTGCTCCATTATAAAATTAACTAATTTTTCTTTCCATACTCTATTCTTTGCAAATGAGACTTTAAGTCCAGCTCACAGTAAAAGAGAGAAGAATTAAGTTCCACCTCCTGAAGGAAGGAGTATCAAATAATTTGTGAACATAGGTAAACTACCTCAGTTATTAATGCATATTATTAGAAATTACGTTAAAGATATGCAAATTTCCTAACTCCCCTTCAAATTTCACTTACTCATTTTAGCTTTCATCAGTGGATCCTGCCTGAAGTAAAAATTACTGTGTTGTTCTAGTGATGTTTTCTATTTCTCTTATTCCTTATATTTATTTATTGAAATTCTTCTGGGAGGAAGGTTGTCACATAATAATTATTTAATTTTTATTTCATTATTCAATTATTATTCAATCATCAATTTATGTAAGTATATGTTCATGCATATTTCAGTTATAATCCAATGCTTTCTGTATTTATTTTGTTCAAATTATTGTTGCTTTAGCCACTGGAAGTTCTTTCAGACTGAATCCCATGTCCTTTTGATATAATCTCTCCTTTTTTATTTGTACTTCCTTAACTTCTGGAACTACTAGATGCTACAGAATTGTCTGACGTTTTCTCTACCTAAACTCTAGAATCAAATATTTGTGGTAACTTATTTGGAGAATGGCATTTTCAAACCAAAATCTGAACACTGGATGTACTTTTGCTACTTTGGGTGTTACTGCTTCTAGTCTCTCAGTGGACAAAGATATGACATAGGTATGCCTACCAATCTATATATCCACACTCTAATCCAGCAAAGCAGGGTTCACTATTTTCTTCTGTCCTTGCTTATTTATAACTTCCATCCTGATAGTGACAAAACTGGTTATTGTTATCAATAAATTATTTCTTTGTTTAGCCCTGGTAAATAGGTAAAATAATATCAAAATTACTAACCTAGTCCTCTGTGAAAAGCAAATTTACCAGTTGGAGTAGAGTGTTTATGTATATGGTTACTTTTTCATTTAGCCTTAGAGTATCCAGTCAGAACACCGTTTGCCGAACTGATTTAGTTCAGCTGCTTTTCCCCCATCCTTTCAGTAAAGTAATGCCATATATTTGCAATTCAAATAGTCATTTGTCATAGTCCAAACTCTATTCTAAGAACCCCCAACAATCTGGTGACTTGTTTTGTTTTGTTTTTTTAATTTGTATACAGTAAATTTCACTGTTTGTGATGTATAGTTCTAAGGGTTTTTTTTTAAATATTTTATTTATTTATTTGACAGAGAGAGAGGTCACAAGTAGGCAGAGAGGCAGGCAGAGAGAGAGGGAGAAACAGGCTCCCCACTGAGCAGAGAGCCTGATGCGGGGCTCCATCCCAGCACCCTGAGATCATGACCTGAGCTGAAGGCAGAGGCTTAAACCACTGAGCCACCCAGGCGCCCCAGTTCTAAGGGTTTTGACAAATACGTCAAGTCACAGTATGAAACAAAGCTATTCCATCATCAAAAATCCCCTCTATCACCCTTTTGTAGTCAACCTGTTCGCAGTCCAACCTGACAACCACTGGTCTGTCATCCACTCCTAAAGTTTTGCCACTTTCAGAACATCATATTAATGGAATAACACAATATATAGTCTTTTGAGTCTGGTTTCATTCACTGTGAAAAAAAAATATGATTCCTCTGTTTTTGTGTGAATCAATAATTTGTTCTGTTTTATTGCTGACTAGTATTCTGTTACATGGATATACTAGTTTGGGTACTCACTCATCTGTTTATCTGAGTAGAGAGAGGTTCTCTCTAATTTTCTGAAAGGGGTTATTTAGAACTGGTACTATTTACTTCTCAAATATTTGAAAGAACTCATCATTGAATGCAACTGGATCTTTTTTTTAATGGTTTTAGCTATAAATTCAATTTCTTTAATAGACATAGAATAAATCAGGTGAGTTATTTCTTCTGTAGTGAGATTTGATAGTTTATCTTTCAAAAAAGTAGCTCATTCATGTCAAACTTATGTTCATAATGTTGTGGCAGCATTCTCTCATTATCCTTTAATGTTTTGGGGATCAGTAATGATGTTCCCTCTTTCTTTCCCAATATTGATAAGCCATGTCTTATCTCAATTTTGTCCTAATCAACCTGGCAATAAAGTTCTTAATTTTGATGATCTTATAAAAAACAAGTTTTGGGGTGTCACAGAATTTCTTTATTGATTTTCTCCTCTCTGTCTTATTGGTTTCTGTTTCATTTTATGTGCTCCCCTTCTTTCTGCTTCCTTTTTTAAATCATATCTTACTTTCCCTAATATTTCTAAAATAAGCATTTATTTTTCACAACAGCTTAAATTTTGTTATTGTTCCTTGATGTTAATATGTTTCTCACTGCTTTTAATATTTTCTTATTCTAGTATCTTCGATCTCTTTGTTTCTTTTGCTAAGTCAGTTGTAAATCTTAATACTGCAATTTTTATGATTGAGTATCAATTTCTGTTTAGTATTTTCTTTCTTTTGTGTTAGGATTTGGCCAATTTTATTACATATTTTTTTTTCTATTTATTCCTATTAGGGTTTGTAGTACTTATTTAATTCATGGTTTGAAGTTATTTTCCCTTTTGAAAATTCTCAGACTTTTGTGTTCAGATATTGCTTCTGCTCTCTCTCCTTTTCTCCTAATACTGAAATTGAAGATATATTATACTGGTACATTGTATATCTTATGCACTATTATAATGTCATTTATTCACTTCATTTCTCTGCTGTATTTTGAATATTTATATCTCATGTATCTTCCACTTCATTAATTCTCTCTTCTGTTGCATCTAATTTCTCACTTAGTCTATCATTTAATTCCTACTTTTAGTTACTTGTATTTGTTTCAATTCTAAGATATCTATTTTGATCCTTTTTGTAGTCTTAATTTCTCTGAAAAATTCTTAGTCTATGCTTTAATTTTCTTGCATTTATTTAGTAAGCATAATTATTTTAAAGTCATATCTAATAATTTCACTACTAAAATGACTAAATTTCTCTCTGTTATCTGTCTTCTTCTAGCTTTTGATAATACTATTTCATCTTCTCAAACATTATTTGAGATTAATCAAACAAAGTTTATTTCTGACTGACAGTCAAATATTACTTATAAAAAAAGAGGTAATTTCAAAAATCAGTTAATAATATCTTCCTGTAGATATCCCCAAAACATATACATTTCTTTATTTTCCTTTTTTTTTTTTCTTACAGAAAACTAGCAATGTTGGTCAATGTGAATTAAATCAGAGATATTTTTCTAATCTGGATTTCAATTCCTAAAGGAGATTATCTCTGTCCTATATTCATTCTTACCGCATAGACTGCAGCTCCCTCACTCCACAGTGTGAGGCCCTAACTATAGTTTTGAACCCCAGTCCCTTTAACTCATCAAATTTCTGTTTGGTTTCTCTGCCTTTCAGTTTCCTACTTTTAGTATTGGTCAATACCTTAAGAAGTAGTAGCTTCAGTTTCCTACTTTTAGTATTGGTCAATACCTTAAGAAGTAGTAGCTTCAAATACTTCTTTCTCCTTGCTAATTTTCTTTGTCTCCTAGATCTTGGTCCTGCAATTTTTCAGTATTTTTACAGTTTTCCTGTGCCTGTAAATGTACATCTAAAAAATATTTTGTCAAGATTTTGTAATCCTCAGTTAAAACTCTGATCCAAATTACCTACCCCACCAATATTAGAAGCAGAATTTTACATATAGAACATTACAAATACATATTATTTTTCTTCCTGAAATGTTATTTGATTATCTTTTATCATACAAGGTAACAGTCCAAGTATATCTCAATCCCTACCCTTTTCCACCATTCTAATCTCATATTAATATCACACAGAATTTTAGTTACAGAATTTTATGGAAAAATTAACCCCTATATTGTTATTTTTCTTAAAAATGAATTTTATGTATTGTTTAACCATTGTTTTCTGTAGCTTGTTTTTCCCTTACAGTTTTACTTTTCTAGAATCTGACATTAATAATTCTTAGAATTACAGAGCTAAAGACAGGGAAAATTTGTGAATTTTTGTCTTCCTTTAAGTAACTTTATTTTATCCTTATACTTGATCAAATAAGTTAGGGGGATATAAATGTCTAGGCTTACAGCTTTTCCTTTAACAATTCAACTATATATACACATATACATGTATATACATATTTTATATGTTTTTGTATATATTTTATGTATTACATGTATTTTACATATAAAATATTTATACATATATTTCTATTTATAATATATACAATTTATATTATATACAAAATATATAATTTACATTATAAATATATCTTTATGTTGACTTGTTTTATTTTCTTCTTTGACTCTTAGGTTTTAAAGTGTGATTTGGCTATCAGTGTTTTGTTTTGTTTTGTTTGCATTATCCCATGTCACTTGGACATCCCTGTCAATTAGGCTACTCCTATCTTGATGCATTTCTTCATAGTTTTTAAATATTATTCTTTTATTCCCTTATGGATATGTATTAGATTAATGTTGGCATTGAAATGTATATCCTTAACTTTTCTTCATATTTTTTATTTCTTTATTTCTACTTGATTCATTTTTGTGGTATCCTTTCATCTTGTCTACTGTAACTTAATTTGAGATTTTCCTTGTTCTACTTGCTATTCATATTCCATCAACTGAATAAATACATGGAAGCCTATGTGTTGTGTTCTTCTAACCACCTATTCAGGGTTTTATTGTTGTTGTTGTTGTTTACATCTACTATAGTTCTTTGAATTATAAGCTATCAAAATGGTTATTTTTAAATTACTTGTTCTTGATTTATACATGTTCTTCCCTTTCTTACCACTCCGTGTATCTACCATATCTCATGCTTAGTTTTACTCATTTTAAATCCTTGCAGAGTTATTCAGTTAGATCCTTTACTTAGGTACAAGTTTTTCTTATAATTTTCTCTTTCAGTGTATCAGTTGTTTTTAGATATCTTTTGCTTCCTCTTTGTGAGATTATGTATGCCCTTAAGCAAACATTTAAGAATATCAGTTTCCTCTTATGAAGTCTGCCTGGACCATGGAATAAAATCCACTGGCATGGCAAGAGGTCCTAGTTGAGTTCAAGAATATTGCAGAAAGGAGTGAATATTATCATATGGATGCCTGCACTGGTGGTTCTTTTGGATCAACTGCTTCTCATTCTTACTAGGGAAACTCATCACATAAGGCATGGCTCTGATGTACTATCCTTAAGTTCTGCCACACATCATGAAATATTGTTAAACAGCTTTTCTTTTGGGGATCAACACACTTGACTTGCTTAACCTGACTGCAACCACTATAGAATCTCCACCACTGTTAGTTGTCTGTTAGGCCCCTCATATCAAAGGCCCCCCTGTCTTTTCCAGGATATAGGAAAAATTTATAGCATGTATTTAGCATGCTATCTTGCAACTGGACTCATGAATTTAGGGTGTTCTCTTATGCATAGATTTACTCATTCCCATAAATTTCTAATCATATTGCATACTAAATCCTGCACTTCAGTGTTAATTATAGAATTGTGCCATTAAGCTTATTCAAAGTTTTACGCAGTAAATATTTGTAAAATATCTGTCTGGTATGCAGTTTGGGGCTGTACCTTAATTAACCTGACAAATTCTTAATAGACTAGTTGACAATTTCATCTTCCAGAAAGGTAAGGAACTGATAGGAAAACTATGTCTCTAGCCCTAATTATGCAAAGTACGGAGGAATAAGTTGTTGAAATGGAAATGATAGGGTCCTTGGGAGAAAGTGATCAAGACAACTTTTAGAGCCTGATAGCCAGGGAAGAAATACAGATTTTACCTGAGACTTACAAAGACAAATTGCAAACTGTTCAAATAAATAAAAATATGTTTACATATCTTTAATTTAAAAACAAAACAAAATTCAGGGGACACTTGGGTGGCTCAGCTGGTTAAGCATCTGCCTTCAGCTCAGGTCATGATGCCAGGGTCCTGGCATCAAGCCCCATCTCAGGACCCCTGCTCCATGGGGAGTCTGCTTTCCCCTCTGCCTCCCTACCCCCACCCTCCTGCTCATGCTTGTGTACTCACTCTCTCTCAATCTCAAATAAATAAATTAATTAATTAATAAAATCTTTTTAAAAAAACTCAAAAGAGTAACAAAATTCTCATGGGTAGATTTGTGATTATTCTACTAAAGAGTATGGAAGACTCCTTTTCAAAAACATATTGGCAAGAAGAATAAATTAGAAGTAGCCTTTGAGGTAATTGAAGTTTACTGGCAAAAGTTAAGATTTTTAAAGATCATGTGCTCCACATAGAAAGAAGTAAAGCAACAAGATAATTTTATAAGAGGGTAACATGTATCTGTCTGATATGTGCAGATATGTGTCTCAATGTTATCTTAAATGTGCATTAAATGATGCTGAGTAAGATTAAGCTTGAAATGAGATAATTTGGGCTAAAAATTCTTGGATCTCCAAAACTTGATTCTAGATATATGTGAAGAAAATGAACATTAAAAATGATCAGCAATAAAAAAGACACATAATATGAAGTTGATTAGAAATAAAAAATAAATTTTATTATACAAGGGTGAGAGTTCACTGGTCCTTTTTCTATTTTTTTCTGTTTTTTAAGATTTTATTTATTTATTTGACAGACAGACAGAGAGATAATGAGTAGACAGAGAGACAGGCAGAGAGAGAGGGGAAAAGGAGGCCTCCCATTGAGCAGAGAGCCCAAATGTGGGGCTGGATCCCAGGACCGTGAGATCATGACCTGCACTGAAGGCAAAGGGATAATCCACTGAGCCACCCAGGCACCCCTGATCCTTTTTCTTTCTTTCTTTCTTTTTAAGATTTTATTTATTTATTTGACGGACAGAGATCACAAGAAAGCAGAGAGGCAGGCGAAGAGGGGGAAGCAGGCTCCCTGCTGAACAGAGAGCTCTATGAGGGGCTCAATCCCAGGACTCTGGGAACACGACCTGAGCCTGAGGGAAAGGTTTTAACCAACTGAGCCACCCAGGTGCCCCCCCCCCCACTTTTTCTAAATATAATTTTAAAAATCACTTTTTAAAGACTGTCTATCTAAACTTTATCTTATTCTGATGTCTATTCTTGATTGTTTTTTGCCTTTGATTTCCATATGAATTGGATTTTATTTTTGATCCAGTACATTTATTGAAAAATTATCAATTCACCTCTAGGTAGATATTAATTTATACTTGATTATTCACAATTCATGTGTTTTGGTGAAATTGTTTTGAAAATTCCTTTTATGGGAAGGTTCAGTGCTGAGAGCTAATGTGACCACTTAGAGAACACAGATGCTTTACTTCTGTTTGAAAGCTTTAATCTATTAGAGGTTTGATGCTTGCCAATCATTCCTTTTAGTGTTAACTCTTCTTTTCCATTTTTACTTTCTTCTAATACAATGAATGCCAAGATTTTTTTTTAAAGACTTTATTTATTTATTTGAGAGAGAATGAGTGAGAGAGAGAGCATGAGAGAGGAGAAGGTCAGAGGGAGAAGCAGACTCCCCAAAGAGCTGGGAGCCCGATGCGGGACTCGATCCTGGAAGTCCGGGATCATGACCTGAGCCAAAGGCAGTCGCCCAACCAACTGAGCCACCCAGGTGCCCATGAATGCCAAGATTTTTAAGACGTTGTGTGTTTATGACCGTAACTATGTTTTTCTGGCATTCCCAAATTCTATTTGGTCACATACTTGAGGAACACTCACAATGCAGCACCAAAGACAAAATAGATGCATTTGGCTTTTCAGTGTATTAGAGAAAGAGAAATGTGCAGAAGCCTATTCTATAACTTTTGTTGATTGGGTTCTCACTATTTAGGATTACTCTAAGGAGATGCTTTGTCATTTGTTGGGTGATCTGGCTAGAGTTTATTTGAAATGTCTCTATGAGCAGAATCTTTATCTAGTCGTCTACCACATTTTGGATCCTGGGAAAGGCAAACTGAAGAAAAGGTGTATTTCACTAATGATTCCTGCTTATAAACTATGAAATATAGTCTCCTTTGATGTCATCTTTTACCAATTTTTTTTCTGGAAACTTCTATAAGTCAAGGATTTAAAGAGGCAAGTTAGGCTTCATGCATGACAAGATTCTTTCTCTCTTGCCTGATTAAAATGAGAGAAAGAGAGAACCCCGAGAGTATTTTTAATACATTTTCCCCTGACACTGCATAAATCTAGGAACATTTATATGCTAATCAAATCAAAATAGGAATTATTAGTGACTGGAGAGCCCCAACATGGCTGTTATTTTCCCATCAACATATGATAACAGCTCTGACGCTGAATTAAGGAGCTGAATATTATATAAGCCCCAAAAGGTTATAGTACATGACAGGTTTAAGCAATATTAAAACTAGAAACACTGTCCCACCTATTACATATTTATTCGGTATTACAAATTGTAAATATTTAAAAATACACAAAGATACAGTGTGAGTAAATTCTTAATGTTTAATGAAATTATTCATGATATACAAAGAGTCAAATAACTCAACAAATACCATGAAGGTTAATGCATGCGAACGAATCTGAAGAGTCCAGCAATGAGACTAACATACTGTGTCCTTTCCTAAGATGATCATAAAATGGAATTAAAGTAACCTAATTTTCATGGTTAAGAATACCTCTGGGGATAAAAGGAAGGAACTTTCATTGAAGACCTACCAGCAGCTAATCAAGATCCAATGTCAGGTGTCCATCCTACACTGGAATCCATTGATTCTTTGTACTATTCACATTTTAATAACTTTTTTTTAAAGATTTTATTTATTTATTTGACAGAGAGAGATCACAAGTAGGCAGAGAGGCAAGCAGAGAGAGAGAGAGGAGGAAGAAGGCTCCCCGCCAAGCAGAGAACCCGATGCGGGACTTGATCCCAGGACCCTGGGATCATGACCTGAGCCGAAGGCAGAGGCTTAAACCACTGAGCCACCCAGGCGCCCCGACATTTTAATAACTTTTAAAGAGAGAAACCGGGTACCTTTTAAAAATCAATATATTTAGCTTGTCTTTTGGCAGTTTATTTTATTGCCTCTTAAGAGGTCAGTTGCTGGTTGGGAAGATCTATCATATATAATCTCAGATGAGTTAATGATGAGAAATTCAAGAAAAAGCCAACAAAAAGAGCTGGTGTAATGGGCTCAGTGGGGACATTTTTATTTTGATTTCCAGGGTTTCTAGCATTCTTATTTATAAGGATCACAAATCATAATACAGCAAGTCTAAGTTTACACTTCCCATTTTTAATGCTGCAATGCCCACACACAAGAAAAACCTTATCTGCAATGAATGGGTAAGAATAATTTCCTTGGCAGACTCAATTTGCATCTACATTCAAAATGCCATTTTCAAGTTCCTATCCTAAGTAGCAATAGCGAAATTGCTCCAAAGTTTACAGAGCCTAAAGGAACTGAGACAGACAAGAAGACAATTGTGAATAAGTTTCAGCTAATGCCCTCTGAAAATTCCAATATTTATAACACAAGATGAAAATTATTGGAAAAAGTATTGGTTGAAAATGGAATGTTATAGCTATCCCCAGATAGTTTAATTGCTAGAATATCATCTTTTCAGTATTTATCCACCTATCCATCCGTGCATTCTGACTGTATGTATATATCTATATGTAGATATATACATATAAAATTCTTATTTTTAATCGAAAAAAACCCTAAAGTTTATGTAAAACTCCATTTTCTAGATTCAAAACAGTCATGGTGGATTTGCATGTGTTTTTCATATTTTCTAAAATGCATTCTTTATCATTCAGTTAGGTATATATTGTTTTTAATGTAATAAAATCAATATATTTTAAAACAAACAATATTCCTAAGCAAAATTCTCACTTAATTGGAGAATAAGTTTAATTTTTGAATGCTAATCAGACAGAAATTACTTAGGTTTCATCAAATGGGTAAGATTTTATTAATTTTTTGAGACACAGTTTTCTTATTTAAAAGGAAGACAGAGACTTGGTTTTATGTAACAGATTTGACTGGTTTGGCAAAAGTTATCTATCATTTCCTAAAAGAAGCAATAAAATATGGCATTGCTTAGATTCCACTTAATGTCTACATTTTTCAGGTGAGTTAGTGGGTATTTAATGTAGATTTTATAATTATTTGATTACTTGTACTTGGGTAGATACAACTGGAAAGACAATTTGATGACTTCTTTAGCTTCCTACGTAATGTACAAATAAATAGGTACAAATTAATATATATACCTGAAATGTTTGGATTTGGTCCAGGGGTCAGACAAATTTGAGTTTGAATTCACTTATAGAAACTACCAACCATAAAGAAGTCAATTTACTTACACTCACAACCTTGGGTTTCTGATATACAAAGTAGAAGTAGCAATACTACCTCACTTACAGACTTGCAAATTCTAAGTTACTAACAAGCACAGGGCCTGGTTTCTAAAAATAATGCAGCAAATTGTTAATTACATGTGCTAATACTTTGGTAATGGTCAATACCTTTATTGAAAAATGGACTGTGAAAATTAGTCATCTTGCGTGTGGACTTAGCAACAGGAAGTTGGTTCCACAATACCAAGTAGAATGGAATAAGTAGTCATAAAGATCATTTTTTTATCCTCGAACTTTCCTTCAATCCTGAATATTTAAACAAAAATTATTCTGTGCAGTTAGATGAATACTTGGAATAAAGTTTTCTAAATGTTGCAAAGAATAATCCTGTCATGTTACAAATGTTGCCTGTACTGTTCCCTACTATACTTCAATATCTTGCAGAATCTGAGATACAAAGGAAGTACTGAAATGTATTTGTGGTATAAATTAACTGACTAGAGAATTTTTATTCAAGGGTTACTCAACCAAGGATGTGTTCTGTTTTTACTTAATATTCAGAGTATAAATCAGAATGAGATTAAAGTCCAATCTTTTATGGGGCTCATACATAAACAGGAAGAATGATTAAAAGCTTCCAATGGGGCCAGCAACACCTATTAAATACATTTCTGAAAAGTTAGGCCAATTTTCAAAGTTCTTCACAATTTATCTTTTGCTAAATTTTTAATCCTTATCTCCTACCACTGTACCACAACCAATGCATACTATTTTATCAGACTAACATTCATTTCCTCTGTGACTTCAGCCATGTTTTACTTAGTACGCAGAACACCCTTCTTAATTCATGTATATAGAAAAATTGCTTCCATAATTCAAAGTCCAGATAAAATATCATTAGTTCTGTGAAGACTTTCTAAGTTCCAGCTGAACATTAATCACTCCCTCTTCTGTAATCCCATAGTCATTTGTACCTATATCTAATGTATTTGTTATTATATTTTATTATAAATAGTTTTATTTGTAATGGGACATAGCCATAAACTCCTTTAAGGTAGGATCTTTGTTGATATGTTCATGTTCGCACATGCCGCACTTAACATATTTACTGCTATTTAATTTCAGCTAATAAAATTTTGGTTCACTCAATTAGATTCAGAAAGAGGAAGCAAGTAGAAGAGAATGGAAAATGAAGTAATACTTCAACATCTTACAATTCTAAATACTCAACTAAAATTCTGGTTGCTTGCAGGATGATTCAAATTCAACCTTTTTCAATTAAATTGTGAGTTTTAGTGGGTAAATAACCATTCCATCATAATTTTCTGCAAAAATGTGATGGGATTGAAATGTAAATCGGGGCATACATCACACTTCCTGCTGTTGAGGGCAAAATATCCTGCACCTCTGGATTTCTCAGAATAATGGATATGTCCTTGTTGTCTTTCTCCTTACTGAAGAAAAGTGCAGCTTTGCTCTGAAGAATATTCTCGGCAATTACAAGTCATTAAAATTAAAAATAGTGATGAAAGAAATGAGCAGAAATAAACAATGAGCAATTCACACACTAAAAACAGTGACATAAGGTGGAGAATAATGGAAATGAAAAAAATATATAATGATGACTGGTTGACAGATTGCTGTCGTTTTACTCTCTGGGGTTTTGTCACAACCTTCAGTAGGGAGATAACACTGAACATCTGGTGGACAACCAGTGCGGAACCTCAATGAAGCTGAGCGTGTGCAATAGAAGAGGAATGAGCTTAGGGCTGTGGCTCATCTCACACTATCTAAGAAAATAAAATGAGCCAAGATAGTATTAAATAATAACAGGTGCCTTCTAGGAAAACATTTGAATCATGAAATACAGATCTTTCTCTGGTACCAGATAGTACAAAAACCAACTGAAAAATGTTACTCTCGTTTTTGTCATACTCCAGCTATCAGATTTGGGCAATATTTAACTTCAGTAAGCCTTAGTTTTCTCACCTATAAAATATGGAAAATAATAATTCTCAATATAGTAACTTCTACTATTGTATCAATTAACATGATATCATTGCCCATGTTTTGCAAACTGCTACATGAAGATAAGATAACCAGTGCTTTTTTTCTTATAATTATGTTATCACCCACTGCTTTGCTTGGATTTATATATTATATATTATTGGTATTTAAAAACTAGTCTCCCATATTAAACATTCTTCAAGTTATTTAGTGGCCTTAGCTGTCTCTCCATCAGCAACTTCAATTTTACTCCAGGTTTTAGTGACGGATTTTTTCTTTTCCCTTCTATCATTCCTATTGCACTTCTTTTTGCTCAATTTTCTTTTGCAGTCAAATGCTCTACCACTGAGCTATACCCCCTCAATTTTCTTTTGCAAGTTAAAGAAACATTCTCTCATGAAACATATTCAAAAGCCAATTATTATAAGATTGACTCTAGCCTGGGTATATTCTCTCCAGTGCCTTCTTTGGCAGATATGATCACTTTTTGTAGTTCTTTGCATCACATTTACCCTAGGAAACATGGAATAGATGCCAATACCTTAAATTCTTAAAGATACTGACTCTTCAGGAAAGACCCATTATGATTGCTTTTCCTTTATTTTCAGGACAGATATGAATGGTACAATATGCATCTAGTGAGTAGCCAGAACTTTCTTGATCTGTCTCTTGAGTTCCTTTCCTTTTCCAAGCTGAGCAATTCCAGCTCTCCCACCATGTACTCCTCTTAGAGGCAGGTAAACATCATCACATTAGATGCAACAGGAGCCACACTAGACTACATTTCCCCCCACAAGAGCAACTGAAAATTTGTTTTATGCAAATAGCATCTTGTATTCAGGACTAAATGGCAAATATATTGTTAGTTCAGACTCTAGTGAGTGGAGCATAGAAATGGCACACCTTCTCCTAATCTCCAAAGACTGAATGGAGATAGACTTTATTGAGGTAATTTTGCTCCAAGGAAGCCCTTCTGGCTCATTTTCCACAGAATAGCAACTGGAGATGAATCACAAGCCAGCATTGCCAAGAATACAACAGATCACATCCTCTTTTTTATATTTCTGAAATGAAGCTAACAACCTTGATGTAGACTGCAAAAATCTTAATGGATACAACTTTTCATACATAAGTACCAAATATCTCACTGAATTTACCCATCTCCCATTGAGAGACATGGGAGATTTGAGTTTCATTAGAACAACCAAGAATGAATGTGGCAGTTAAAGCTGCCAACTTTTTTTTTTTAACTCCTTGTGGTCTGCTTCTTAATCCAGATAATATAAAAGTTAGGGCAAAGATTTTATATAACTTTTCTTTCAAAGTTACACTTTTATGATTTTGCTTTAATCATTCAATATTTAAGCATTTATCATGTCTAATATATTTTTAAATTTTGGAACTCTGAAGCTTTATGTTCACATGTGTTTTCTCATTGGATCCTTGCAATAAACCCTGTGAGGAGACTTGGGTAGGCACTAATATGGCCACTATTTAACACAAGAGGGAGCCCACCAATGCTGAATTCACATTCTAAGCTTCTTTCAAACTATGTAGTTCAAAATATAACTTGGTTTTAGGTATTTATTTCTCTTTCTCGCATATTGGTTTTGCTGACCAACCTCACGTGGGAAGTTGTTTGTAAGCTATCTGGTACTGACTTAATTATTCTACATGAAATTTTACACATTCATTTGACTTTAACTTTGAAGCAATCCCATTTTTTGAATGCTGGTAAAATCATCCACAATACACACTTTAAACTAAGGGTGCCCAGGGGATAGTAAAAGCTGATGAGCTTTTAGAGAAACTTGGGAAACTTGCAGCCATAAAAGCAGTATTAGGGGAAAATGTTTCTTGACCTAGAGTATGGGGAAAAATAAGAAAAGGAGAATGGTGTGTTTTCTGTCCACTGTAGTCATAAGATGTAATGCCTATTCCCTCTATAGAGTGTTATAAAAAAGATTGATATTTACATTTAAAATGTTTATCTACTCAATTATCAAAGGAAGAGAAATTAAAACATCAATAAAATAATATTTGTACCTTTCAAACTGATGATCTTCAGAGAAAAGCACTATGTCTATTATCCCTCAGGCTACGAAGAAAATTTATACACTAAAGAATCACCTATTTATTGATACAGGTGAAAATTCTGGCAGGAAAACAAGTTCTACCTAGTAATATATAGTCAATTTTCAATAAATAATTTCTGATTGATTAATTATAGTACATTCCTACTCAATTAGTCATCTCAGAAATATTTGTTGACTGTATGTACTTGGAAGGATGATGTACACTCAGAAACATCAAATAAATATACAAGGCAATAAATAATAATTACACATGCATGATATGGGTAATAGTATTCTACATTTTTACAAGAGAAAAAAAAAAATACACAAGGACCAGTGGCCAGAACAGGCCTTTCTGTCTGAATGATATTTGCTATGTTTTGTATGAGGGACAAAAGTACAGAGAGAAATGAAGAGGTAATTCCAGGTGTAACACAGCTCCGGGGGAAGGAATGTGGGAATATTTGAGACACACTGTATAGTTAATTTGAGTGAACGGAGCAGTTGAATATCATGATGGCAAGAAGATAAAGAACTTTTCTTTCACTCTTACTCATGCCATCATTATCCTACCTCTAATGTATTATTGATGAGATTTTAAAAATCCATGATAAAAACACGAGCACCTAGATTCTTCTAGTTTAGTTTATTTAAATCATGACCTTAAGTAGTTTCATAAGTGGAAAACTAATTCATTTTATTTTCAGTAGTTGAATCATGTTGCAAATTAATTGAGTACCTTTTCTTTTCATCTATTCTTAAGCTAAAAATATATATGTGGCAAGGATTGCAGTGAGGAGCTATTTGAATGGCCAGTTATTCCTGAAGGAGCTCAATGAGTTCAAAGTGACTATTGCCACAATATATCATTTTTGTTTATATTTACTTTCCACCTTGGACTTGATTGTATTTAAATGCTTTTCATATCTAAGGTATGTGCCTCAATACTTCCTTCAAATATACTTCAGATTATGCAATAAAATTAAATCCAGCTGCTCCACAGAATGAACCTTAGTGCTAAAGAGAGTACTAAGGCTCTTAGTGCTAAGGATATTTCTGCCCCTTGGAAAAATGAGGATATTTAGAGCCATGCATTCTTCCCTGAAATGCTACTGTCTTAATTATCCATGAGAAGCTTTTTGTTTCAAAGACACAGCAATTTTAAATAAATACAGTTAAATTTGTAATTTGTTTTGTTTTCTTATATTTTCTGAATCCTCCAAGTGACCATACTCACAAAGAAAATAAGAGTAGAAGCTATAAAGTGTATAAAATAAGCCTATTCTTTAAACTTCCAGGTATAGTACATTTTAAATTATCCACAAACCCAATCCACTGTCATTTTTCATGAATTTCAAATGCTTCCAGTTTGGTTACTAGCAGCTTTTATATAATCTCTACTCCTAGATCATTTCTTATCATCTGTCTACAGAAACAGTATTCTTCAAGAGAAGAGTGATCTCCACATACAACCAAAGGCTTTTGACACCAGGATTTCTTATAATATCTTTCCTTCTTAGAAATTCTTTTTTCCCCTTTATTTTGGTAGGAACCCTGCACTTTCAGTTTAGAGACCTCTCTAGTTTGCTGCATCCAATATTGATAGAATCTACTGTTATAGATACACAGCTCTTCAGGACTATATGAAAACAATGTAGTAGTTTCAACTTTGCATAATATTGCATTTTATCTATAATTAATATTATGAAACTTCTGAATCATCTCATATTTTTTTTAGATTTTATTTATTTATTTGACAGACAGAGATCATAAGCAGGCAGAGAGAGAGGGGGAAGCAGGCTCCCTGCAGAGCAGAGAGCCCTGAATCATCTTATATCTATTATATTCATGGGTAGCTATCATGTAATCTGCATTGGTAGCAATGCCTTGTTCCCTTTACTTCCTAAATTACATGTCTATATTGTCTATGAGGAGATCTGTCCATTTTTGTGACCACCTTTTTTGCCCTGTCTGCTTATAACTCTGGGGACAGTAGATTCATTCTGCCCTCTAATTAATAAAACTGTGCAAGTTACTTACAGTTACATGGTATACTAACTCAGTGACTTAATATGATGACAATACTCAGTTTTATTTATGAATTTTCAATTTGGGCAGGTTCAGTGGGGATGGCTCATCAGTGCTTTACATGACATCAGCTTGATGGGCTGTGTGACTGATGCTGAAGAAGTATCTATTTCCGAATGGTTCATGTACATACCTGGAAAGCTGGTATTGGCCATCTGCTGAGATCTAGGCTGGAGGTCTTCGTTCTTCTGCAAATGGGCTTCTCCATGGAATTTTTAGAGTTTCTTTGCAACACAACTATAGTACTCTGAGTCCTGAAAAGTTATCTAACTCTACATACATAGCATGCAATGAGACATAGAATAAATATGGTAGATTCTCCTATTGGGAAAGGGAAGAATTAGGACATACACAAAAGGCACTGGTTCATAGTATTTCTGAAACCTATCTAGGCACATGCTGTCATTCATTGATTAGTGTTCAGTCTTTTTCTCTGGAAAAGATTCATCATAGCTCTTGGCTCTTCATTGTGAATCATCCTTTACTTTCTATCAAAAATATCCCAACTTTACCAGTAAGTAGTTTCTTAAGCTTCTTTGGATATAGTAAATTAGGGGCTCCCAAATCTCTTTTAATTCTGTACTATCTCTGTACTTTTTAGTCCATGCTAGATAATTAAAAGTTGGCAGAGTTTCTGTGAATCATATTATAAGTCACTCCATTAGATAAATCTATCAGTGCAAATCTCATCAACATAGGCTCTTTATTTTGGGCCCCAACGAGGCTACTTAACTCTATTACTTAAGTATAAGGCACAAATTTAAAACCATTAGAAACTATATTAGGCATTCCCTTAAATGTTTCTGAGGTTGGGGGAAAAACAAAACAAAACAAAAAGCATCTTATAATCATATCATGGAATCTTTTATCACTAAGCAACCCTAATCTAACAATATACTGGGTTTGGTATTTACCCTGAAGTCATTTCTAACTTTGAGAATCTATTTTCTGGTAGAGATCAGAAATGGGAAACATTTCTATTTTGAGCTTTAAACTCCTGGTTCCTTTATATTTGCTCTAAATTTTGCTCAATAACTTAACAGTTCCTTCAATTCTCTCCCCATAGTTTATCCTAGGCAGCTAAAAAAGTCAATCAGCAATTTCTATGTTCTGTTCTAAAAATCTATCCAGTGAAATCCGTGAATTCATTAGGTCTCTTCTATATTTCCAATGATGCCACAGGCAATAGTGTTGACAGGGATTCATAAAGAGGAACCTCTTATCTCTAGCCTCCATTCTACATGTTTTAGGTTTTCGTTACAGTGGTACTCCATTTCCAGGAACCAGTTCTGTTCAAGTTGTCTACTGCTTTGTAAGAAACATTCTCAATGCTTGACTTCATACAGTGATTTCACTTTATCTTACCATTCTGTGGCTCGGGGACTTGTACAGGGTTCAGCTGACATTGAGCTGATAGCCAGGTGATCTGGTGGGTATGTTTAGCATGAGAGTAGGGATGGTTAAAAGAATGGGCTGATCTGAACCTTCTCCCTTTCCGGGTAGTTTCAAGGCATCCTTAATTAAGTATTGTCTTCATCAGGATAGTTGGGACTTCTTATTTGGTGGCCTAGGATTCTAAGAAAAAGTGTTCTGAGAAACAGTAAGTAGTTACTTAAGGACTTGACCTAAAAAATGGTACAGTATCACTTCTGCTATATTATCTTGGTGAAGCAGTCATGGAAACTGCCCACATTCGGAGGCAGGGTACATAACCATCACTTCCTCCCAACCCTCAAACCTGCCATTTCTCTGTGGGAGCACTATCAAAGAATCCATGGATATCTTTAATGTACCACAGGGAATATGCACATGCAATATAATTTATAGCAAACGTTTTTCAGAGAGGATTGATTTAGCTTGAATCATTCATAAACCTATAAATAATGGTGGTGGTCTGGATTATACATTTGTATATACTGTATTGGAGAAGATTTGGAATATATTTTGATCACTTAATTGTTTTCCTTTTTTCCCCCTAAAAAATGACAAATTTTTGAGGGAAAAAACCACAACTGTTAGGTGGTAACACTTGGAAATTTCTAGTTTACTTGATTTTTGGACATGTGCCAAAAAAATTATACTTACTACACCTTTTCTTCTTTGTCTCTTTCTCCACATGGCTCTCCATTAATTATAGGAAAACTTTCCCGATCTTCTTACTCTGAAGGTCCATATTCATTTTCTCTGATCATTTCATTTTTTTACGCTTTCACCTCTTACTAGTTTCTGCTAAGGCTGACAAACTTCATATGCTATTCTTTGCTATAAGCTAAGAGATCTTTCTGTCTCTTTCTGAAACTTTTGATCTGCTATCTCTTGCCTTGAAACCATCAAGCCTGCTGTTTTTATATCTTAATTGGTTTTCTTAATTTACCCATATTTATTCCCTAAAAGATGGCAGGATAATTTTTTCAATTTCCTCCAACTCTTACATATTTCACAACATTTACATTTATAGTATACTAAAAAAAGGCATATTTCTTTTCATTTCTAATATCTCCTAATAAGGCTGCATTAACTTTTACTCTGTTTCTCTCTTATACTTGAGCATGGTGACTTTATAGACAAAGAAAAAAAAGTAGAGCAGAGAATCATGTTTTTTTACTTGTTAAAAAAAGGTTTGCTTGACCAAAGCTTTATTTTCAGATGTTATTGGTTTCTTTTTTGTCTTGAACCTTAGTTTATCAAATCTAGAAATTGTGTGGGATTCTTGACCTACTATAATCTGGAAATATATTTAGACTGAGCAAAATGCTTCGGAAGAAAATAAGACTATGACCTCCTCTGAACTCTTGTCCTATTTGTAGAATAAAAGCAAAGAGAAGTGCAGAAATGCAGAAACACTGACAGAAAACCTCTGAAGTAAACCTCAACCCAAAAAATTTTCCTGTCGATATGGAAAGCCCATTTTATGTTATATTTATTCAAGTCCTCTATGGGTTACTTCATTGTAATCCAGTATAATGTTGTCAAGGACCAGAATAAACTGTTTTATGATTATTATATCCAGGCTGTGAGATTGGGACTAGAGAAAGAAAAGAAAAGAAAAGAGGAAAAGAAAAGGAAAGGAAAGAAAGAAAGAAGGAAGGAAGGAAAGGCAAAACTAATCTTAAAAAAAAAAAAAAAGAGTCAAATTCCCTTTAGGATTGTTCTCATTGGATGATAATGGGAATGGGAATCTAAAGGAAGGTTACTGTTGCATGAGGTTATTTTATGTTATCTTTTCCCTGATAACACACATGTGCACGTGCAAGCATGCATGTGCAACACTTGAAATGTTTAAGTTAAAGAAAGGGAATGCTTTTATTATTGTCATCAACATTAGAAATTCATTAAGGTATGCAAAAGACACGTTGCCGAATACTGAGTACGTGCTATTGTGAGGATAGAAATTAAGAGACATTTGTTGAACATTTGCTGAATGCCCAACCTTATGCTGGGCATGTTCATTTGTGTTACCTTCATTATAACCTGGCAATATCAGAAAGCGTTTGCCAAATAAATAATACAGATCATAAGTGACAAAATTATAGAAAGTCAAAAGAAGGTTATCTTGATGAGTACTCACTCATAAATATAGACTTTATAAGAAGGAAATGAAGCAATCCAATTATCAAGCTGAAGGGAATGGCATTAATTTGGACCCCACATAGCCTCGTGGGAGATCAAAAGGGTATATCTTATTTTTGAAGCAAGACCAGAGCCAAGAAAGGTGATTGTTCACATTATGCCATGCAAGATGTCCTTCTTCTGGAACCTAAGTATACTTTCTTCTCTCTCAGGTGAACTACTAAGGCAATGTTCTTCAGAAGACAATGTAATCCCTGGATAATTTTATTTGTAAGCAGATAGCAGACTCACTGGGGTAACTACTTTGAGCCCTTGCTATAGTGTCAGGATTCTAAATCTTACCTTCACTTCTATCTAAAAAAGTTACTTTTGTGCATAGTCATACTTCTCTTTTATTATATAATGTACCCAGATAGGCTTTTATTTTTATAGCTGCCATAGGGACTACAGTAAGAAAATTTTAATATATTGCATTATAACATGAGGGGTGGAAAACTACGGCCGACAAGTCAAATCTGCTGTCTGTTTCACACAGCCCACAAGATAAGAATATTTTTTACATGTTCAGATGGTTGAAGAAAATCAAAAGTAGAATAATATTTCATAACACTTGAGATTATGTGAAATTCAAATTTAGAGCCCACAAGTAAAGGTGTGTGTGTGGGGGGGGTGGGTGCGTGGGTGGGTGGGTGTTTTAAACAAGGCCATGTTCAGTTGTTTACTTATGGTCTATGGGTGCATTTGTGTTACTACAGCAGAGCTGGGTAGATGAGACTAAGCTACATGGTCCACAAAGCTGTATTTGCAGATTTACTGTCTGGCCCTTTACAGAAAAGTTGGCTAACACCTGTAAGGCATGTGATTCGTTCAGAATTGAAAATTCAAGTGATTCGTTCAGAACTGAAAATGTTCCTAAACTAACTTGCATTGTTTACCTTAGACAATGGAAGACTTTAATATTCTTCACTGGACTTGGGTTGAGGGTACTCTCAGACATAGACTGAGTCCTTGCATTTGTGGAAACCTCTGCTGACAGATACTTTGGGATCTATATATTTGTCTATCAGATGAAAAAGGTGGAAAATTGGCTTGGAATATAATGCAAACTGTTTTAAAATTTCCTTTTGAGTCTGTATATATTAACCAAAAGGAATGGATCAATGAGGATTGTACATTCAGAGAGAGGAGACAATATCAATAGTTTTGCAATAAATTTCCCCAAAACACTGATGTTGGTGAAAAAATACCATTTACTTCTAAAAGCAAAACAAAACAAACACCAGAAAAGCCCTTTCATATGCTGATTTCAAGGCATTGCGCTAAGAAGTTTTAAAACTCCCCTGTTTTGGGTAGCATGTTTTTATCCAACAACATAAATAAGATGCTCTTTCTTAGTTCTAAAGCACTATATTCATTTTCTTGGATGTGTTGCCTCCTCAAATTCCTTCTAATTCATCAATCCTTGATCCTTAGAATTCTCTTATTTCCCATAGGACTGAGATTCTGAACCCAACTTCCTAAAATAATTTGCCTATTGGAAAGATGTCCATGGAATGCTCAGATAGCAAACAGCTACCAAAGTCACTTTGGAATTTTCAACTGATTTCATATCAAAACAATTCTGAAAGGACAGGCTGCCAAGCAACCTTAGAAAGTAGCACTGCCAGGGATCCATAGAATATCAAGGTGACATTTGTAGGTACAAGAAAAATAGTTCAATGAATTTGCATATTAACCACTTATGAAAGAAATGTTGTGATGCTTTATTTCGAACCTCTGAACAAATTCAAAAAAGTAAGTAAGTCCAATTATTCTAAATAAAAAAAATCACTACCACATATTATTATTATGTAGAGATAATGATGGGTAATAAAAATATCTCATTATATTTCTATCTTGTTCATCTCAAACTAGGTAGATTATCTTTAAATTCCATCAACTTATTCCACCAACCATTCATTGATTCCCACTCTTTCTATTGCCTAGAATTTTTCACATTTTCCCTTTTCTATTATATCCAACAAGGTAGCTCTCAGACAACTGGGAACAGCTAGGGATTAGAAAAAAAACAGAACCAAGTGGTAAGCCAAAATGGCAATTGTTCAGGTCAGATTCCAGAAACAGGTAGGAAACTCAATAAAAATGATCTTGAGGAAAGATTTTATAGTAAATAGAAATAAAGGTAAGAAGACAAGTTTAGGCATGAGGAGGCATTTGGGATGGCCACAGAGTTGGTTCAGAAACATAATCAAGGATGTCCAGATGAAAACTACAGTAAAGACAAATGGCCTTGAAGTTTACACATCAAGAGTGCAGATTTCCCCTATGTAAATTCCCTGTATGGGCCTGGCAAATTCCAATGAGTAAGTTTTGTTGAGATCTGCCACATACTTACGCTGAGGTACTTGATAAGCACCTTAGTAGTCTTGACAACTTTCTTTCTTCTGATACATCATAAGATGCTCTCACATTCCAGATGGCTGACAAACAGTGGTAGGATAACCTTTATGCAGAAATACTTTTCAGTTGTGTTAAAGAACATGGGCCTATAGGAAGACTAATTCTGCTACTTAAGTTTAGAAAACTTTTTTCCATTGGAATATTAAACTTAAAAAGAAATATTTCTCATAATTACTATAGTGGAAATTTTATCATTATTTAGTAGACTCAATATAGTGATTCAGAAATTCAAAAAGTATCTGAAACATTTGGGGGAAAAGTGATGAAGCAAAGACATTTTATTGTCTCTTTCTCAAATTAGCTATAACAGAAGTGCTATTTGAGAACCACCCTCTTGTCAGATTATATAGTAAAAGTGATTCCACATTCTGTGAAGCTCTCAGAGTCTGATTCATGTTTCCATGACATAGAGGCTGGGGGAGATGCTGGAAAGGTGACTATAATTTCAAGAATGCTTCTGACCTTGAATTACTCCTTTTTATTCTATTTCTGGCCAGCACTGCATCTTCAAAATTTGAAACTGGGCCAAGTACACTAATTTACAAAAGTATGCCAAAAGACAAAATCCACCCACACCAAGCATCCATGAGATAGTAACTTTTTTTCAATCCAGGGAAATCATTTTGCTGGCTCTTCTCATCCTCTTTCATTTTCATTTCTCTACCTGCTTTAGTGAACAAACTGCTATCTCTTCTTAGTTCTTATTCCTAAAAGTACGTATCAAAACACACTTGTACAAGAAGGAGATTGTCAAAAAATTAAATGAACTGCATACTTTTAGAAACTCTGAGCTCTAGATGAAAGCACACTACTAGAAAAAGTAAAAGAGAAAGAAAAAGAAAACTAAAATCTATAAGAAAATCATATGTACAAGAAACAAAGATATGGTCACAACCTCAAACCACAAACGATAAGCATTTATTTATATAATAACATCTGAACATGTCAAGGGATCTATGCTTCCATAGATTTTGAGAAAGATTCAGATATACCTGAAATGCCTGAAATTCTTAGCCTGGCTGCTCTTCCTTGCATCTCATATTTTATCTGAGATAGTCTCTATTCTTTTCTTGTTTTAAAATACCTCATAGTCTTAATAATCTAGTTTTATATTTCTTCCTTTCCAAGGATTTTCATAGACTATTCCACTCTGTTATTCCACTCCTGAAATCACAGCATTTAATATCTCTGTTGCTCTTTAGCTCCATTTACTTCATAGAGCCTTAGGAATTATAAACATAGTATTATTTAACTTTAAGAAATATATAAAAATTCAATTCATTTTTCAGTTATAACCTGATTGAGGGCGGGGACACTCTTTTATGTGTCTAGTCTTCCTTGTTGTATCTAGCACTATGGTTTTTTACCAGTGAATGCAGTATAATGATTTGCCAATTTAATTTTATGTTTAGAATATATAAGCTCAGAATTTGTAGGGAAAAAACTGTATTTCCAAATTTATGTTTGTTAGAAGGTAAATCTAACATTGCATTTGCTTAATTTCAGCCACAAATGAATTTTGAAAAGGAAAACATGTTATTAAGATTGTGATTATATTACATTATTATAATATTTGCAGCAGACATCTTCTGGCATGGCTTCAAATAATTCCTGGCTCTAGATTTTCATGTGCTATGCAATTCTCTTCCCCTTAAGTATGGGCTAGATATGGTGTCTTGTTTCTAATGAATAGAATATGGTAAAAGTAATAGGATGTCACTTCGGTGATTCATTTATATAAGACTGTGACTTTCATTTTGCTGGTAGACTTGCTTTCTTGTTGTCTTTGATGGAACAAACTGTCAGGTTGTAGAGGCCCACAGAGCAAGAAACTGAGGTCAGCTTCCTAGACAATTGCTAGGAATGAAATGAGGCCATCAGTCCAACAGCCTGCAAAGAACTGAATCTTCCTAAAGCCAGGTCAGTAAGCTTGGAAGTGGGTCCTTCTGCAGGCGATCTGCAGATGAGAACTCACTCCATGACTACAGTATTGCCAGAGACCCTGAAGCAGAGGATTCAGCTAATCTCTCCCTGCACTCTTCACCCACAAAAACAAAAATGATATGTGTATGTTGGTTTAAGTCATTAAGTTTTGAGATATCTTATTAAATATTATTTCTTTCACATACATTTGCATGGCCGAAATGCTATAAAACCTATAACTGAAACTTTTAAATCCTTGATTTGTTGCAGTCCATATTCTTTGCCTGAGCAGGAGTATAATCAGTCATATATCTTGATTCTATGAGTAAAACCGAGAAGAGTTTTACCTGTTATATCTCATTTCAAAGTTACAACAATGCTGTGAGGTAGATTGATAAGGAGAGACAGATGTCTATATTATTACCATTTTTAGAAGACACCAACACTAATAAAGGGTTAAGGTGTATAGAAAAGTGTGAACCACATGTCTATAAAGTGAAGGTGAAAGTGAAATTATATTTTAGGGTACTCACATCCTATGAGCAATTGCCTTTTTCACAAATGTTTATGGTTTCTCCTACTTCTTAATGAAAAAATAGAAAGAGAATAGACTATAATTATGTGTATGTGTGCATGCACATACGTATAGCTAAAACAGCATCATCATCATTTTGTTTGAGAATATAGCCTTTCCCCTAAGTATAAGCATTCAGCCTTCCACTTCCTAGGGAATTAAAGGAATCGAACCATTTGCAGCATGCTAGACTGGGGAATTTGAGATTCCCGCATAGGATTTGTTCTCCTGAGACTAACCCAGCATTGTTGCAGATAAAGGCTGAAATATCGGCCCCCTCCTTGGATGACTATATAAAATCACAGAGGAATGCCAAGGAAGACTTCATAGTTTTCCCCAGCATTTGTTTTCACACCTTTTTGTGCCACTGAGTAAATATTTAACAAAGAGAAATATAACAGCAATTTGTCCCAACTAGTAAGAAACTCAACATGTGATGGCAAGTTATACTAGCTTTCTGGAGACTCAACATGCTCAGTTAATACTCTGTGTGCATGTGTATGTGTTTGTGTGTGTTCTTACATACTTAAATCAACAAAGAGTATGACCTCAATTTAGGTATTTATGAAAAAATGCCAGAAAAATGTATTAAAATTAAAAAAAAATACTAAATGAACCATATATGTATATGTAGGTATATATGTGTGTATATACATAAAATATATAAACAAATTACATATACATATCTCCAATGTTTTTTAATAAATAATTTATTTATTAATCCAGACATCATTCCTGGAGCTAAATATGATCAAGAAATGACAAAGTTCTCTGGAACCCTCAAGGAATCCTTAAGTGCTAAATAATGAATCAGTACTCAGGTGGAGCTAGCCATGTGAGATGTGGGCAGACATGATGTGCTTCTTGGGTCTTACATTAAAGGGCTCAAGCCCACAATTATCATTCCCTTTCAGCATTATCCCTTATTCTTTGTCCTGGAAAAACTGTTTCTAAAATAATGACCTCCCAACCCCCACCCCCCAAATTATGTATTTAAGTCAAGTTTTGTGCTCTGTTTTTTTGTCTTATTTCTTTAAGGGTAGGACCTATAATATATGTGTTTTCTACATTGGATCATGCCCTAAATTATTCATTCAGCAATTACTTTATATCTATTTCCAGTACTCAGAGAGCCTTTCAGGGGGATAGGAATCAAACTTGTGAGGGTAATTTTGCCAGTACTTAAAACAGTAGCCATTACGCTGAGAATTTTCTACTTTACATCCTACTCAGAAAATTGTTAAAATCATTAAATTCTGGGTTGGGCCTCAGTTTCTTACTTACTGCCTGAATTATGATAATCCCTGCAGCTAGCTATACATTCATTTTATGGAAGAAATAGTTCTTTCAAATGATCAATTTTTGTACATTGTCTCATAATTTATTGCTCTGTGCAAATCTACTTTTTGGAATAATTTCTTTTGGAAATTCTGATGAACAATTATTTCCAATTTATTTTGTGTTCAATGATCAGTGTATTAGTTAGGGAACTCTAGCTACTACACAAACAAATCCTCACATATGCTAATTTAACAAAATAAAAGAGTAAACTTTCACTTAGGTAGAGGACTGATGTAGGCATTCCTTATCTGCAGGCAGCTTTCACCTGGATTGTGACCCAGAGACCCAGTATTCTTGAACCTCTTGTTTCTACCTTCCCCTATTGACTTGTGAGTCCTGTCTGAATGCCAGTCAGTGGCTGGTGTGAAAAACAGGGAAGAAGTTACACCTTCGTTCCACTCCTAGCCACAAGGTTACCCCTGGATACAAGGGGTCTGCGAAGTATCTCCAGCTGAGCATCTGCCTCCTGCCACAAGTCATTAGGGAAAGAAAAATATGAAGTGGGAAATATAAATATTTGAAAGTCACTAGCTCTCTCTGTCTTTAAACCTTGTCCTACAAAGATGAGTACTTAACTGTACACATTCTTATAATGGATTATACTTAATTTTTTTGGTGGTTGATTGCTTCTGTAGAAAATTAACAGCAGATATAAGGCAGGAACCATGATTTACTCAAGGTACTTCATATAGTCTTGCACTTGGTGAAAGCACTTTCCATTCCTGATAGAGAAGTCTGACCCTTCTAATCCTCTGTGCTCACACCATGTACCTAGGCTTCAATGGCAAGGGGCAGCTAACAAGTTATTGTCTCCATTCTAATGAGACAGTTGTAGTCTCCTCAAAAACCTTGAGTTTACTGATGGTAGCCTTGGGTATTCTAGCTAATGACTCCATCCATGGTTCCTAGAATTTCCAAGACCAACGTTGGCATAAACATCTGCTCAAGTTGCCAAAAGTATAAGAATGCCATACAAAATCTTTGTGCTTGTAGTAGTTGTAGTTTGGTTTGGTTTTGTCTTCTAATGAAATATGTGCATAAATAAAGCAAACGAAAATTTCTGCATTATGATCATAATGTTACTAACAAACATACTTAGCATTTGTATAGTGTTAGAGTGTCTTTTACTTTTCAAAGCACTTCCACGGTGTTCATATGTTTACTTTTTAGAGCCATCTGGTGGTATAGGAAGATATGGATTATTATCGCCAGTATAGCATGCAGACATTTTAGCCTAGTGTGGACAAATTAGTTTCTCATATTAATATAAATTAGTGCTGACACTAATACAAGAATGGATGTTTTTGGGTTCACAAACCACTTGTTTTTCACAACATGCACAATTATGAGCTCTTTGACAGTAGGTATATATATGTATTTCAATATTCATTACCTATTTGTACTTTGAAAAAAAATGTTTTAATGAAAGACTCTGTGTGTATGAAGAGAGTAGTGTTAGTGATTACTGTTTAGCATGTCTATCACCCATTTGATTTTTTTTACCTTTCCCCTCATGGACACCCAGTGAACACATCTCCTCTTGTATGACTTTAACAGGTTCAAAGAGGACATGAGTTACAATACCATGAATATATCCAGTGTTATTTATAACATGGAATTTTCTTGTTGGATGGTCCATAGGTTTTTCCTCTTGATCTGAATGCTAAGATCAGGAATGTGTCCTAAATATTTTAGTACCTGTTAGAACTTTATTGTAAAAGTATAATCCAAATTGGGAAGTTTTCTCTCTTCTTAAATTGCAATGATTTTTTGCATAATGAGTGCCATGTGTTTACTCTTCCTTTGTGAAGTAAGACTTATCTCTAATGTTCTAAATTTAAATTGAGTTTCAAGAGAGCCTCAGTTCATTAATTAGTCTTCTAGGATTCAGTGGTCAAGGTTGTATTCCCTCAAGCCAGTCCCTTCACCATTTTAGAAGCAGCAGTTGTGTTCTCCTCTCAGCCTTCATTTTCCAGACTAAGAGTCCCTAACTCTTTAGACTGTTCCTCTGAGGATATGCTACACACATAAATCAGGTTTCCAAGGAAGCTAAAAGAGGTAATTATTATTTGCATTTTGGGCATTTAAAAACTCAAAGCTCAGAGGTGAGGATACTTAATTCCAGCCACTTCACCAGATTATAAATTTCTCCTGGGAGCACAGCTCCTTCTGTTTGTTTTATCTACATCTTTACTTCTTAAGATTCCAGTGATACAACCATACAAATAACCCTGACTCTAGGGTTCTTAATAAAAAATACATTAGGACCCATCAATTTACTAATCCCAATTCATGTTTCTAGGTCCTTCTCAGCCAAGGAAAATAGACTTGTACAATTATCTAGGGGATTATTTTACCAAAAGAAGGACACTTTTTGGAACATTGAGGTGACAAATTTCCATTTACCTTCTACATTACAAAAATCATTTCCATCTGAATTGTATGGATCCACACCTACCTCTCTTTGGTGAGTAGGTACAATCCAGGTATACTGAGAGTAATCATCTTCCCCAACCTGAATGGTTTCCTATGGTTTAGTTATTACCAAAGGACAAAGCAGAAGTGCTTTTCAAGGTCTTTTTTAGAGTTTATACCAAATTTAAACTTTTTTTTTCTTCTTTGGCCTCAAAGTTACATTTTAATTACAGTGCAATAATTTGAGGAAGACTGGTAATAGGGAAAACTTTTAGACCTTTTGTTCTTTAGTGCAGTCAAGGGAAACCTCATTAGAGAGGATTTTCTTAGTTAGCAGGGCTTCGAGGTTAATGAGCTGTGAGTGATAATATATAGTAGTAATCCCTCCTGGCAGTAACAGGTTGTATTTTATACATTCCTTAATCTCTATAGGAAAGGAGGTGATGGGAGAGGGTGAGAAGGAAACCAATTTAAGGAGCCTGGGGATGTTCCAAAAATCCCACTCCTGGTATGAATCATAATTGAAAACTTCATATGTTTAAACCTGAGAAGCTAAAAGATGAGTGTGTAAAAAACATCCCTCCATAAACTGATGTTAGTGACAAAATGGTATCCTGGTGTGATTCCAAAGATGGACTGAATGAGGTTCCCCAAAACTGGCATCACTGAGAATAATTTCCTTTTGATGTCATAAGCAAGAGCCAACAGAGCTTAGAATCATAAATCTTGGCTCAGTTTGATAGTGATGATGCATAGTGAAAGAAGAGGGTGGTGTTAATAAGAGGGTGTCCCTGAGCTGAATGCAATTTGGGGGATACAATTTATATGACTTAATTCCACAGTGGGTTAGCTCTGAAATAGACTGAGATGCTTCATCAAATGGCCTTATTTTCAGAGCCAGTATAGTGGTCCTTATGAACTTTTTACACTCATTTTATTTGGCACTTTCTTTGTTGTTGCGAACACTCTAGAAATCAACTCAGTTCATACCTTCAGTTTAAGTAAACAGAACTGTCTTTCCAAGCAAGGTTCAGAGTTCAATTGGCTTAGCCACAATGTCACCATATTTGTGTGAGAGTAGATGCCTTTATGTAAAGAAAGGAAAGGAAAGAAAGAAGAAGGAAGTTTCTTTTTCTCTTCCTTCACTAGGTTTGCTTTCATAAGTTTGTATTTTAGAACTACCATCAATTATTTGTAAGTTTAATGAAATAAAGTTCAAAATCCTGACATTCAAGGTGATCATGATTTGATATTGTCTAATTGTTCCATTTTATTTCCCATTTCTTTCCTTTGTTAGAAACAAGCCAGAATACTGATTTTCTCCCAAATATGCAAAACCCCTTTCCACCTTCAGTCATTAGGTTACTGCTTCCTGGAATAATCTCCTTCACTTCTAGTTATTTGCCTCCTATTCTTTAGGATCTAGTTTAAAAAACAATCAGTAAATAAAACAAATATACTTATATTCTCCATGAAATCTTCCTTATAACTCTATTTTGGAAAAAAGAGAAAAAAATCCTCTCTTCATTATCTCATGAAGTACTATTCTTGTGGATATGTGTGAAAATATTTTGAAAAAAAATTTGAAAGTGCTTTATAAGTCAAAGTCACTTCTCAACTTACTGGTATTCTAGCTCATTTTTCATAAAATAAATAGTATTTTAACATGAAAAACTTAAAATATCATCTCAGAACAAAAAAAATTTATGATTCCAATAGATTTTATATCATGAAAAAACAAACATATTTCCTTCCTTCCTTGTTTATTTATGATTTTATCTATTTGTTTGTTTATTTGACTTTACCATGAATATATGAAGATTTAATTACTCTCCAGTCTCTTGCACCATTCTTGGATGAGTTTCTTAGAGTAGAAAGTTTACCAAGCTGAGAAATTACTGAGAACATTATCAGTGTTTCTTTCTCTTGGCACTTTTGGAGAAACCCTGCCAAATGCTTCTTCAAATATTTGAAACTCCTTGTTAAGAATCCCCATTGATAGGAAATTCCCTTTTTTTGTGTATTTCTAAGAATATGATAAGACAAAAAACATTTATTTTTCCAGCTCGTGGTTGGGCACCAGAGACACGAAGGACACTCTAGATTTAAATGCATGCCTACTTTGCTTTACTCAGGGAGACTAGTGAGTATCGGGGTTCTCTATGCAGTATGCAGGGCCCTCTACCCTGCACTCTAGCGACTCTTACTCAGATTTCTGGAATGCAGGGCTAAGACTGAGTATGCTATGCTTCTTTACCTTTGTAAGAGCTAAATTTCAAAATCAATTGTTGGTCTTCTACAATCTTAACTGAAGTAGCTCTTTTCTTTCAAACCATAGAAACCCTTCTTTGTAACAATCAACAATTTCTATTAACTCTGAGTTCTTATCTCTGTTTTTCCACTGATTCGAGACTTTTGGTGATTTCTAAGACACTTAAGACACACCTATAAGTGACTACTTCAGCAGGAGTTAAATTGATTACTTAGTCATTTAATTTTACCACCTTTCTTTTGTGTTCTCAATATTTCCTGGATCAAGATTTAATTGGGAGAATAAGCATTGATTGTTCCTTTGAAAGGAAAATTATAGATCAATAGAAAGTATATATAAGCCATTTTTCTACAGTTTTTAGTGAAAATCTGGGTGATTAGGGCAACTTCTGCCTTTTTCCTCAGTCATGATTTTGAGCTTTTTGGTGCTCAAGAATAAAACTTTAGGTTTAGTATGCTTAAATTAAATAACATATTCTAAGCAAGTCTTATCTTCTTGATTTAGAAGTTTAAGAGAGGGACATTTTGGCAATGGGATAGAATTTTGTTACCATTGCAGGGATGTCTTTAAAGAACTATTATTTCTTTAACCACTCTTGGATAAAGTAGTTACCTAGCATTTCATAAGAAAAATTTTAAAAATAAGTCCCAGAACATTTCCTAGCAGTTAATGTTAATAAGATCTTGTTCCTTCAGGAGATCAACAGTAGAATATTTTACAGGGAACTCTTTATTGCTGAGCACACTCAGAATAACTGCTGGAGGCCACACATCACCCGAGTTCACGAAGCTGGTAAGTAAAATATAGGAGATAAAGAGATGCATGAAGCTTCCATATCACCCTAAAAACTGTGTAAGTTGTACCTATAATCTTTTTCTTTAGGTTCTTATCTGTTGCCATGCCTCTCAACATAAATAAAAGTCCACAGATACTCCATATATGATATATTTCTTATTTTATTCATTGACTAAGTTTGATCTTGATGTTCACCTTAACTTGAAGTATAAGAACAAATATGGTTGGAAAGGGAAAGGATCCCAAGGATAACCCCACTGTGCTATTGGTTCTGGGCTAAATGCTTCAGGTTCATCTTAAGCTTTTTCTCCTCCAATCGCAATAAACCTGTTATCAAAGTGGTTTCCCTGGACATAGAGGAAATGAACCTATAATACTTCCTGAAATTAATTCATCCCCAAATTTTGTTGTATTTACTTTACCTAAATTACCAGCATTAAAAATTAATCTGTTCTCAAATCCATTTGGAATCATGTCATAAAGTTTTCTGGATTAATTCAAATTTTATTTTATGTATTTGTTTTTGAAAATACTGCAAACACTGTAAATAATGAACTATTAATGTAGAAATTACTTGAGTCCTCTTTGATTCAATCCTCTTATTTACTAAATGTCTATCTACTCTGTTCTAAATCACTTGCCAGGTCTGGGGAAGTAAAAGAAGTGTTAAGTGTCATGTTCATTCCTAAAGAAACAGATATAGCTTTGAGTCCAGGTTTTAGAGAGGATTTCTCTTTCCCATACTCTACTCATACTAACCCGTAATCAATTCATTTCATCCTGCTCTCCAGAATATATTTCCATTTCTGTTACTTCTGTACAGCTCTATCACTGCCATGCTCATCCAAACCACTAACATTCTTTGCCAGGACAAAAGAAAGAGCTTCCTGAAAGTCCTACTTTCTCAGGTAGACCTGCTTTCTCTGTCCTATAGTGTATTTGTCCCCAGATAATCAGTCATCTTTAGAAATTTCAAATTAGACCATGCCTCCCCCACCTTAAATTTTCCAATCATTGAAATTAAAATCCAGACTCCATTCTCAGGTTCCATGCTTGTTCTTCTGATCTCATATCCTATAACACTGCTACTAAATAGGAAGAGTGTCCCTTGGAAGCAAGTCAGAATCTCTGGGATAAGGCCCAGGAATGGGCCATTAATAAGTCCTCCATGTGATCCTGATGCATGCTAGAATTTGGGATCATCGTCCCACCGTCCTTTTTCCCTTGCTGGACATGCACCAACCTTATAGGATTTCTTTTTGCTCTTTGAACCAGTGAATTCAATTTTGTTGTCAGGACCTTCAACCCCCTATCTGCTTGGAATGTATCTACTCCTGATATTTGCATGGTTTTCTCCTTGTCAATTAAGTTCCTGCTAAATACTATGCCTTCAGAATCAAAGATACTTTCAACATCTAATGCTGTCCTCCTCATCCCTTTCTTCTACAGTAAGTTCTTGTTTTCTTTTTTGTTGTTGTTGTTTTTATATAAATTCCAGTCAGTTAACATTCAGTGTAATATTAGTTTCAGGTATACAATACAGTAATTCAGCACTTCCATACAACACTTGGTGCTCATCAGGACAAATGAACTCCTTTATCCCCATCATCTATTTAACCCATTTCTTCTCTTCTGATAATCTTCAGTTCATTTTCTCTATAGTTAAGAGTCTGACTCTTGGTTTTCCTCTTTCTCCCCTCCCCCCAAATATGGAAAGCTTCATGAATTTGCATGTCATCCTTGCACAGAGGCCATGTTAATCTCTGTATCATCCCAATTTTAGTGTACGTGCTGCTGAATTGTGCACGGTTCTTATTTTCTTAATAGTGCTCACTACTACTCCATCTTGTTTCTTTGTTTATGTATCAGTCGAGTTATCCTAAAATGGGGTGCAAGACTATATACAGCACTTGTAATAGGAGGTTAGAGAAAATTAGTTTGTACCATGGGAGATTTTCTCAGCTCTAGTGTATAAAGTAAGTTTGAGAGGCCTAAAAAAGGGCTGTGTGATAGAAAGTTTGAGTGCAGAGGAGGCTGATGTGTTTTGGGTCTCACTCCTTTTATTAGGTAAGGACAGCCATGTTTTTCTTATCCTCTGGCAGAGGACCCCACAGAATTCTCTTTGAGAGTTACTATGTGTCTCCTGCAGTGTTGGACATTAGATATATGTCTGGGAGAATCTCAAGTGTGAGAGATAGGCTGGTTATCTATTCTGATAGTGAAATGAAAGAAAGGAAAGGTGGTTGGCTGCCTTGGGCAATCTGTGCTCCTAGACTTTGAAGAGGAAAAGGATGCATGATAAGCACTTCCTTTAGGCCACAGGGTGTTCCCTTAAATCCCACCCAAAAGTTGTGACAAAAGGCAAAAGAACTTTGCAGAAAGAACCAAAAGGCCCTTGTGAATGGCCACAGGCTAAGGAAGATGCTTTGAACAACCAGATGTAAGAGAATTTATCAATCAAATAAAGGGAAAAACAGGTCTCCCAAGAGTCCACTTGAGCAAGAGTCAATTTTACCAACATGCCCAGCCAAGATAGAATGAACTATGTCACATTATTAGTCAGACAAGGACTCCACTCACCATTCTGCTTCTCCCTTCCTAGCTCTGATCTTGGAAGGATTAGCATAAGTCAAAGTTCACAAACTGGAAGAATAAGCTATTCACAAGCCAGGGTCACGCAGACACCAGCTGCAGTGCAGATGCTACTCTTCCTCCATTGTGAAGGACTTGGCCAGCAGCCTGGTGGGTTAGTGAAGAGGAGTAACCATAATACTGAATAAAATGTAGGCTTTGATCTTACTGTATTTGGACTTACATGATCATAAGTTTGAACATATATATAGAGAGTCCTGTCATCTTCAACAGATAAAATTTTCATTCTTCCTTTCTGATTTGCATACCCTATTTTTCCTTGCCTAGTTATTCTAGCTAGGACATCCAGTACTATATTGAATAAAAGTGGCAAGAGTGTCATCCTTGTCTTGCTCCTGAACTTAGAGGAAAGGCTTATAACTTTGCACCAAGTGGTGTTAGGCTGTGGTCTTGTCATAAATGGTTTTTATTACATTGAAGTACAATCCTCCTACATGTTCTTGAGAGTTTTTATCATGAAAAGGTGTTGATTTTTTCCAATGCTTTTCCTCCACCTATTGAAATGATCATTTAATTTTTATTCTTCATTCTACTAATGTGGTATATCACATCTATTGATTTGTGTATATTGAATCAGCCTTGCATCTCAGGGATAATTCCCACCTGATCATAGTATATGATCCTTTTAATGTACTCTTGAATTTAGTTTGGTCACATCTATGTTCATTAGGGATATTGGCCTATAATTTTATCTTCTTGTAGTGTCCTTGTCTGACTTCTGAATATATATTGGAAGGAAACAAAAATTAGTGTCCTGGATAAATATTTGTACTCCATGTCTGTTGCTGCATTATTCACAATGTCCAAGATACAGAAATATTCTAAATGGCCTCCCATGGTTAAATGGATTAAAAAATGTGACACACACACACACACACACACACACACACACACACCCCGGAATGTTATTCAGCCATGAAAAAGAAGAAAATCCTACCCTTTGCAGTAACATGGATGAAACTGAGGGCATTATGATAAGTAAGACAGAGAAAGGCAAATACAACATGATATTAATTATATATAGAATTTTTAAAAATATATAATAATAAAGCCAATTTCATAGAACTAGAGAACAGAATGGTGCTCCCCACCAGCTTGGGGGGTGGGGGTAAAATGGGGAGATATAGATCAAAGTATATACAGTTTCAGTTATAGGGTGAGTAAGTTCTGAGGCTCTTACATACAGCACAATGGCTATAATACAGTATTGTATATGTTGAACTTGCTGTGAGTAGACCTTAAGTATCCTCAGCACACACACAAAAAAGTTAATTATGTAAAGTGATGAATATGTTGATTATCTTTATCTTGGTAATCATTCTACAATGTATATGCATATCAAATAATTGTGTTGTACACTGTAAGTACATACAATTACATTTGTCAATTATTCCTCAATAAAGTTAGAAAAAAACTAAAAAATTATCTATAAAGGGGAATTTTATTATGTAGAAACCACCCCCAAATCATGAAAATTTACCTACATTTCATTCAAGAGTAAGAGACAATATTTAAAAGTTTTTTTTTTATTTTTTTTTTAAGATTTTATTCATTTATTTGACAGACAGAGCTCACAAGTAGGCAGAGAGGCAGACAGAGAGAGGGAGGAAACAGGCTCCCCGCTGAGCAGAGAGCCCGACGCGGGGCTCGATCCCAGGACCCTGGGATCATGACCTGAGCCGAAGGCAGAGGCTTTAACCCACTGAGCCACCCAGGCACCCCAAGAGACAATATTTAAAGGGACACAGAGAAATACAAATAGTTAATATGCTTTCCAATTACATCCTATGAGAGTAGGACTTGTTAAACATATAGGCTGTACTTACTTTCTGCTCAGTCATATCACTAAGGAGAAGGGATCTATCTCATGTATTATTGTTCACTAAAGTATTCTAAGCACAAGATCATGTCGGGTACTAAGGAGAACTTAATAAATATTAGTGAATGAATGAATAAATGAAAGAACAAATTCAAAAAAGAGAATAAAACTGGTAGACTGGGGTAAAATTATGACTCTGTCATTAGGTTACTGTGATAATTACTAAGCCCCTGTTAATTTCTTAAGAGAAATTAAATAAAAGCACCTACCTCTGAGGTGACCATGGAATGAAATAAAACAAAATAGTGTATATAAAATGTTTAGTACAATATCTGACCCATAATTATTATGATGATTATAATACTTTATTTTAGGAAATAAGACATCTACATGTGTAATATTATGTTAAAACAAAAAAAGCAGTAAATCTCTTAGTGATTAAAAAGTGATACCAGGGGAGGAGTCAAGATGGCGGAGAAGTAGCAGCCTGAGACTACATCAGGTAGCAGGAGATCAGCTCGATAGCTTATCTAAACATTGCAAACACCTACAAATCCAACGGGAGAGCGAAGAGAAGAAGAACAGCAACTCTAGAAACAGAAAATCAACCACTTTCTGAAAGGTAGGACTGGCGGAGAAGTGAATCTAAAACGACGGGAAGATAGACCGCGGGGGGAGGGGCCGGCTCCCGGCAAGCGGCGGAGCAATGGAGCACAAAATCAGGACTTTTAAAAGTCTGTTCCACTGAGGGACATTGCTCCAGAGGCTAAACCAGGGTGAAGCCCACGCGGGGCCAGCGTGGCCCCAGGCCCCGCAGGGTCACAGAAGGATCGGGGGTGTCGGAGTGTCGGAGAGCTCGCAGGTATTAGAACGGAGAAGCCGGCTGTAGAGACAGAGCCGAGGACTGAACTCTCAGCTCGGGGTTACCTTGAACTGGTCGCGGGCTGGGTGAGCTCGGAGCGTGGTTAGAGGCTGGGGATACGGGAGTGATTGGGTGCTGTCCTCTGGGGGCGCACTGAGGAGTGGGGCCCCAGGCTCTCGGCTCCTCCGGGCCGGAGACTGGGAGGCCGCCATTTTCATTCCCGTCCGCCGGAACTCTACGGAAAGTGTTCAGGGAACAGAAGCTCCCAAAAGCGAAGCCGAGCCGATTACTTAGTCCGGCCGCCGGTAAGGGTGGTGCAATCCCGCCTCGGGCAAAGACACTTGAGAGTCACTACAACAGGCCCCTCCCCCAGAAGATCAACAAAATATCCAGCCAGGACGAAGTTCATCTATCAAGGAGAAAGCAGATTCAATTCCTAAGACAGCAGAGCAATTCCAGAGGAGGAGAAAGCAAAGCACGGAACTCATGGCTTTCTCCCCATGATTCTTTAGTCTTGCGGCTACTTCAATTTTTTCTCTTTTTTCAATTTTTTTTTTCTTTTTTCAATTTTTTTTTCTTTTTTTTTTTCTTCTTCTGCTAAATTTTTTAAAACTTTTACCCTTTTCTTTTTTAACGTTTTTTGACTAGTTCATCTAAATATATATATTTTTTCTTTCTTGTTTATATTTTTTTATTTGTTTTATTTTTTAAATTTTTTTCTTTTTTTTTTTCTTTTTTTTTCAGAACCTGTTTTTATCCCCTTTCTCCCCCCCACAATTTGGGGTCTCTTCTGATTTGGTTACAGCGCATTTTTCCGGGGTCTGTGCCACCCTTTTAGTAGTTTATTTGCTCCTTCATATCCTCTTATCTGGACAAAATGACAAGGCGGAAAAAATCACCACAAACAAAAGAACAAGAGACAGTACCGAAGGCTAGGGACCTAATCAACACAGACATTGGTAATATGTCAGATGAAGAGTTCAGAATGACGATTCTGAACATTCTAGCCGGGCTCGAAAAAGGCATGGAAGATATTAGAGAAACCCTCTCTGGAGATATTAAAGCCCTTTCTGGAGAAATTAAAGAACTAAAATATAACCAAGTTGAAATCAAAAAAGCTAATAATGAGGTGCAATCAAAAATGGAAGCTCTCACTGCTAGGATAAATGAGGCAGAAGAAAGAATTAGTGATATAGAAGACCAAATGACAGAGAATAAGGAAGCCGAGCAAAAGAGGGACAAACAGCTACTGGACCATGAGGGGAGAATTCGAGAGATAAGTGACACCATAAGACAAAACAACATTAGAATAATTGGGATTCCAGAAGAAGAAGAAACAGAGAGGGGAGCAGAAGGTCTATTGGAGAGAATCATTGGAGAGAATTTCCCTAATATGGCAAAGGGAACAAGCATTAAAATCCAGGAGATGCAGAGAACCCCCCTCAAAGTCAACAAGAATAGGTCCACACCCCGTCACCTAATAGTAAAATTTACAAGTCTTAGTGACAAAGAGAAAATCCTGAAAGCAGCCCGAGAAAAGAAGTCTGTAACATACAATGGTAAAAATATTAGATTGGCGGCAGACTTATCCACAGAGACCTGGCAGGCCAGAAAGAGCTGGCATGATATATTCAGAGCACTAAACGAGAAAAACATGCAGCCAAGAATATTCTATCCAGCTAGGCTATCATTGAAAATAGAAGGAGAGATCAAAAGCTTCCAGGACAAACAAAAACTGAAAGAATTTGCAAACACCAAACCAGCTCTACAGGAAATATTGAAAGGGGTCCTCTAAGCAAAGAGAGAGCCTAAAAGTAGTAGATCAGAAAGGTACAGAGACAATATACAGTAACAGTCACCTTACAGGCTAATAATGGCACTAAATTCATATCTCTCAATAGTTACCCTGAATGTTAATGGGCTAAATGCCCCAATCAAAAGACACAGGGTATCAGAATGGATAAAAAAACAAAACCCATCAGTATGTTGCCTACAAGAAACTCATTTTAGATGCGAAGACACCTCCAGATTTAAAGTGAGGGGGTGGAAAACAACTTACCATGCTAATGGGCATCAGAAGAAAGCTGGGGTGGCAATCCTTATATCAGATCAATTAGATTTTAAGCCAAAGACTATAATAAGAGATGAGGAAGGACACTATATCATACTCAAAGGGTCTGTCCAACAAGAAGATCTAACAATTTTAAATATCCATGCCCCTAACGTGGGAGCAGCCAAGTATATAAACCAATTAATAACAAAATCAAAGAAACACATCAATAATAATACAATAATAGTAGGGAACTTGAACACTCCCCTCACTGAAATGGACAGATCATCCAAGCAAAAGATCAACAAGGAAATAAAGGCCTTAAATGACACACTGGACCAGATGGACATCACAGATATATTCAGAACATTTCATCCCAAAGCAACAGAATACACATTCTTCTCTAGTGCACATGGAACCTTCTCCAGAATAGATCACATCCTGGTTCACAAATCAGGTCTCAACCGGTATCAAAAGATTAGGATCATTCCCTGCATATTTTCAGACCACAATGCTCTGAAACTAGAACTCAATCACAAGAGGAAAGCTGGAAAGAACCCAAATACATGGAGACTAAACAGCATCCTTCTAAAGAATGAATGGGTCAACCAGGAAATTAAAGAAGAATTGAAAAAATTCATGGAAACAAATGATAATGAAAACACAACAGTTCAAAATCTGTGGGACACAGCAAAGGCAGTCCTGAGAGGAAAATATACAGCGGTACAAGCCTTTCTCAAGAAACAAGAAAGGTCTCCAGTACACAACCTAAGCCTACACCTAAAGGAGCTGGAGAAAGACCAAGAAAGAAACCCTAAACCCAGCAGGAGAAGAGAAATCATAAAGATCAGAGCAGAAATCAATGAAATAGAAACCGAAAAAACAATAGAAAAAATCAATGAAACTAAGAGCTGGTTCTTTGAAAGAATCAATAAGATTGATAAACCCCTGGCCAGACTCATCAAAAAGAAAAGAGAAAGGACCCAAATCAATAAAATCATGAATGAAAGAGGAGAGATCACAACTAACACCAAAGAAATACAGACAATTATAAGAACATACTATGAGCAACTCTACGCCAACAAATTGGACAATCTGGAAGAAATGGATGCATTCCTAGAGAAATATAAACTACCACAACTGAACCAGGAAGAAATAGAAAACCTGAACAGGCCCATAACCAGTAAGGAAATTGAAACAGTCATCAAAAATCTCCAAACAAACAAAAGCCCAGGGCCAGAAGGCTTCCCAGGGGAATTCTACCAAACATTTAAAGAAGAACTAATTCCTATTCTCCTGAAACTGTTCCAAAAAATAGAAATGGAAGGAAAACTTCCAAACTCATTTTATGAGGCCAGCATCACCTTGATCCCAAAACCAGACAAGGATCCCACCAAAAAAGAGAACTACAGACCAATATCCTTGATGAACACAGACGCAAAAATTCTCGCCAAAATACTAGCCAATAGGATTCAACAGTACATTAAAAGGATTATTCACCACGATCAAGTGGGATTTATTCCAGGGCTGCAGGGTTGGTTCAACATCCGCAAATCAATCAATGTGATAGAACACATTAATAAAAGAAAGAACAAGAACCATATGATACTCTCAATAGAAAAAAAAGCATTTGACAAAGTACAGCATCTTCCTGATCAAAACTCTTCAAAGTGTAGGGATAGAGGGCACATACCTCAATATTATCAAAGCCATCTATGAAAAACCCACCGCAAATATCATTCTCAATGGAGAAAAACTGAAAGCTTTTCCATTAAGGTCAGGAACACGGCAGGGATGTCCATTATCACCACTGCTATTCAACATAGTATTAGAAGTCCTAGCCGCAGCAATCAGACAACAAAAAGAAATTAAAGGCATCTAAATTGGTAAAGAAGAAGTCAAACTATCACTCTTCGCAGATGATATGATACTATATGTGGAAAACCCAAAAGACTCCACTCCAAAACTGCTAGAACTTGTACAGGAATTCAGTAAAGTGTCAGGATATAAAATCAATGCACAGAAATCAGTTGCATTTCTGTACACCAACAACAAGACTGAAGAAAGAGAAATTAAGGAGTCAATCCCATTTAGAATTGCACCCAAAACTATAAGATACCTAGGAATAAACCTAACCAAAGAGACTAAGAATCTATACACAGAAAATTATAAAGTACTCATGAAAGAAATTGAGGAAGACACAAAAAAAATGGAAAAATGTTCCATGCTCCTGGATTGGAAGAATAAATATTGTGAAAATGTCTATGCTACCTAAAGCAATCTACACATTTAATGCAATCCCTATCAAAATACCATCCATTTTTTTCAAAGAAATGGAACAAATAATCCTAAAATTTATATGGAACCAGAAAAGACCTCGAATAGCCAAAGGAATATTGAAGAACAAAGCCAAAGTTGGTGGCATCACAATTCCGGACTTCAAGCTCTATTACAAAGCTGTCATCATCAAGACAGCATGGTACTGGCACAAAAACAGACACATAGATCAGTGGAACAGAATAGAGAGCCCAGAAATCGACCCTCAACTCTAGGGTCAACTCATCTTCGACAAAGCAGTAAAGAATGTCCAATGGAAAAAAGACAGCCTCTTCAATAAATGGTGCTGGGAAAATTGGACAGCCACATGCAGAAAAATGAAATTGGACCACTTCCTTACACCACACACGAAAATAGACTCCAAATGGATGAAGGACCTCAATGTGAGAAAGGAATCCATCCAAATCCTTGAGGAGAATGCAGGCAGCAACCTCTTCGACCTCAGCCGTAGCAACATCTTCCTAGGAACAACGGCAAAGGCAAGGGAAGCAAGGGCAAAAATGAACTATTGGGATTTCATCAAGATCAAAAGCTTTTGCACAGCAAAGGAAACAGTTAACAAAACCAAAAGACAACTGACAGAATGGGAGAAGATATTTGCAAACGACATATCAGATAAAGGGCTAGTATCCAAAATCTATAAAGACCTTAGCAAACTCAACACCCAAAGAACAAACAATCCAATCAAGAAATGGGCAGAGGACATGAACAGACATTTCTGCAAAGAAGACATCCAGATGGCCAACAGACACATGAAAAAGTGCTCCACGTCACTCGGCATCAGGGAAATACAAATCAAAACCACAATGAGATATCACCTCACACCAGTCAGGATGGCTAAAATTAACAAGTCAGGAAATGACAGATGCTGGAGAGGATGTGGAGAAAGGGGAACCCTCCTCCACTGTTGGTGGGAATGCAAGCTGGTGCAACCACTCTGGAAAACAGCATGGAGGTTCCTCAAAATGTTGAAAATAGAACTACCCTATGACCCAGCAATTGCACTACTGGGTATTTACCCTAAAGATACAAACATAGTGATCCCAAGGGGCACGTGTACCTGAATGTTTATAGCAGCAATGCCTACAATAGCCAGACTATGGAAAGAACCTAGATGTCCATCAACAGATGAATGGATAAAGAAGAGGTGGTATATATACACAATGGAATACTATGCAGCCATCAAAAGAAATGAAATCTTGCCATTTGCGACGACGTGGATGGAACTAGAGCGTATCATGCTTAGTGAAATAAGTCAATCGGAGAAAGACAACTATCATATGATCTCCCTGATATGAGGACATGGAGAAGCAACATGGGGGGGTAGGGGGATAGGAGAAGAATAAATGAAACAAGATGGGATTGGGAGGGAGATAAACCATAAATGACTCTTAATCTCACAAAACAAACTGGGGGTTGCTGGGGGAGGTGGGATTGGGAGAGGGGGAGTGGGCTATGGACATTGGGGAGGGAAGGCGAACCATAAGAGACTATGGACTCTGAAAAACAACCTGAGGGTTTTGAAGGGTCAGGGGTGGGAGGTTGGGGCAACCTGAGGGTTTTGAAGGGTCAGGGGTGGGAGGTTGGGGGAACAGGTGGTGGGTAATGGGGAGGGCACGTTTTGCATGGAGCACTGGGTGTTGTGCAAAAAGAATGAATACTGTTATGCTGAAAAAATAAATAAAATGGAAAAAAAATAAAAAAATAAAAAACGAAAAAAAAAAAAGTGATACCAGATTCAAGTTCTGAACATTTCAAAGTAGACAGAATTTGTTGAGTTTGAGCAAAGAACAGAGGTGTTGGGAAGGAGACAAGAGAAACACCCTAGGTGTCTAGGAATGCTGTGTCTATTACCATCAGAGTTCATACTGTTATCACCTCACACCTAATTAACTCATCAGCCTCCTAAGTGATCCTGATGTCAACCCCTACCATTTTATTTTCTTCAAAATATTGCTTCAATAATGGCACTCTCATAACAACAACAACAAAAAAATTAACCACAAAAAAGGCAAAAAAATAAAAATATATAAATAAAAAACCCCCACAAAATTCCGTCAAAAATGCCCACAGAAACTCTGAACAGAATGAAGTCAAAAACCCTTATACTGGTGTTCTAGACCCATTGTAACAGGCAGAATGTCCAACTTCAAGTCTTACTGTTCCTTACCGAGCATGTTCTTTGAGTCGTATTTATCTCTTTGCTGCCCCTTGAATATATGACAAATATTGATCACTTAAATTGTCTGTTCATTTTGTATTCTCTTCAGGGAAAGTGCTTCTCCACTCTCAGCCTGTTCAAATTGCTTCCTTCTTCAGAGTTCAGCTCAAGTCATCCCTCCAGGGTTCACTCTCTCCTCCCTCTGAAAAGCCATTCCTCTAATTGGTTATAAAACTCTTTTGTCCATTTATCACATGCATTGGGACACCCTGTTCATTGTGCTGTCATGTAATCATTTCATTCCTGTAGTTTAGTTATGTAGAGCTTATTATTAGCTTTTTACATATTTATTTTATAGCTATTACCAAGAACAATACAAACGCTTTGATGATAGATACAGTATCTTTTACTTCCGTGCATCCTTATCAGTAACTAATCCAATATTGTACACATGAACTGTTTTATAGAATTCTTCTGTGATGTGGGTGTTGTGCACCTAAGCCTGGTGGCTTAGAGTAGTTCCAGTGTTAAAGCTGTCACTATGTCTAATCAAGGAGATGGATACAGCCCTCCCCTTAAAGCCTTGGATCACCTTGAGGAAACCCAGAGGAGATGTATGTTCCACATTTATCCTAGCCACGTGAGCAGCAGCATCTCAAACTATTGACTTATCCTCAGTCAGTATTGAGAATATTTCTGGCTCACTGAAAAGAAGTTGAGTACTATTTGAAATTTTCTTTATAATTTAATCGTCTTGCAAGTACAAAGAAAAACTGAGAGTTGGACGAAAAAAAAATTTATATTGGTCACATAACCCCAAATAGGCTCTAAGACAGACAAGGGGTGGGTAGGAAGGGGTTCAGTTCATTGTATTAGTTAGAGTGAATTCTTTAAGTATCTCTGATAGAACCAGTTGAAATAAATTTGGAAATAAAGTATAATATTACCACAGAGTCATATTGTTGGTGACAAGAGAGCTAAAAAAATAAAGAAAAAATAACTGGCTGGTAATATTTTAAAGGGTAACCAATGCTCACCAGCAGCTGCAGTAAGACATTAAGTAATAGAGCACAGTAATGTTAACTGCTCTCCTGGTAAGAGTGGTAAATGAAATAAACCCCAGCATCCAGGGTATCATTAATCTATAGTGAATAATGGCAGTGGTAGTGTAAGGAGATTAAAAAGGGCATTGTAAACATTTGTGGCTGTATAATATACAAATTAAAAATGTGAGAACGCTTGCAGCTGCATAATCTACAAATTAAAAAGTGTAATAGCATGGCATTAATTACTGGCTGATCAATTCCCCCATAATTGCTGGCATGTAGATGAACAATTATAGGTCCGAAATGTTATTTGAGAAAGAGACATTGACCTTGGAACTGTAAGGAATGATACTCTGTTATAAGGTAATACAGGATCCTATCAAACTCAGTTCCAATATTTGTAGCAGCCGCCAGCTCAGCGCAGGGCTGTAATCACCACACTATTTCTTTCGATTATGGTGCCAGAGGGGTTACACATTGTTTTCTCTTTTTGAACAGAAACACCCAGTGACCTTCAGCCTTCTGAAAATGGGACCATCAGGCCTCATTTCCAAGTTCAAACAGTTTTAATAAAAATGAAATAGCAGGAGATAATGTACTTTACCCTTCTAGGCCAAAAGAACAGTTTAGAAAGTTGGAAAGACAAACTTCGTTCAGATGTGAACATTCCAACTGGGATTGTGGCTGTAGACCCAAATGTTTCCAGACCAACTGTTTTCAAGTTTACCATTGATAGTTAAGTAATCAGGGACTTAAATATTTAGTTGATATTAGAAAGCAGAACACCAATGGCTATCCATTTACTCTCCTTAATAACAGATGACATAACAAAGCTATGCTCTTGTTGACGATTTACTGTTATGGTGACCAAGAAGACAAGTGAATTGAGGTTCAGCAGAGCAGTTGCTGTATCAGGCATGTGGCTTTACCTGAAGCTAGCTCAGTTAGTGCTCTTTCTGATACTGAATTGCATCTTCACACCCAGGAGTTACCAACATACTCAAACCCCTTCATTCATTTACTACATGTGGCAATCTGGATTTTGCTCACTGCCCTTCTATTAAAACTGTCTTCATCCAGATCACAGTAATTGCCAGTTCCAAAGGGCAATTTTCATACCTAATCTCATCTGACCTTCTTGAGGAACTGGACTCCACTGACTTTATCTAGAAACTATCCTAGAAATTCCTTTTTTTTGAGATTTTGTGAACCCTCTTTCATGGCTGCCTCAGTTTCTATACACTAATGATACTAACATTATCAACTTCATTCCTTTTCTTTCTTTCCATTCTTTTCCAGAGCAATTTTATCTACTTCTAACATATCTGAGGGCTAAATCTCTGGTCCAGACCTCTCCAGGCCTCACAGTCTACAGCCAAAACACTATCAAGCATAAAGAAATGGAAGGCTCAGCCCCTCAGATCCTGCATGTGAACCCTCACACCAAACATGGAGTTAAAATTACTCCTCCTCTTGTTCCCCTGATTGTGACTGACAGCCACAGTGCCATGCCCACCCCATTTTTTAAGCTCCCAGACCTCTCATGCCAAGTTAATCATCACGGCCTATTTATATCATCCTCTAAATTTTTTTGAATCTTTCTCTATCATCCTATCACTGTTCTCTTTGTCTTTTTTCCAGTGTTTTTGTCACAGCTTCATAATTTCTTCCACCTCCACTTTAAGTACTAACTGCCCACTACACACATCTTTCAGCTCATTCCCTATAGGGCCATCCACAGTTATCACTGACCCACTTATAACTTTCGACTACTCCGTATTTTTACTGAGTAAAGCCAAGGCTTTCATCAAGACCTGATTCCTTCCATAAACAGATCCATGATTAATTCTCCAATTGCACATGCTACTGCTTTCTAATCTTGTATGTTTTATCCAACAACAATTAGTTATAATAATAAACTCTTTCAACAAGGCCAGCTTTTTTAAACCTTCAGGCCTTTGCACATACTGTTCCCCCTGCCTGGATTCCCACTCCATCCCTTGTCACCTTAAAGAGTTTTCCTCGTCATTTTTCAAGGATCAATTTAGACATAGTTTTCCCTCGGAATCTTTCTTTGTCACCCTCAACAGAGCCATCCTTCTTTCATTTCCTTATCCTCGCAGATACTTTAATTACAACACTTCTCAAAGTGTGCTGTTTGTCTAAGTGGCCATTCCCCCTCTCCTGCGTTGTTGTAAATGTGTTTCCTATCACAAAGCCTGACATCTTGTAGGCACTCAGTAATTTTCATTTTATGAATTGTACTGAAGTTGGTAAAACTGAAAGAAGTGCTTGAAAATTAGAAATAAAAGGGTAGACAAACCACACCTCCCTTGCTTATATTAAAGCAATTTCAGTAGAGATAACAAAAATAATAATAGTCGTATCACATGCTAACACTAGTAATAGAATAACTAGTCATAGTAATACAAATGCTATTCTCTTCCTATGTACCAGATGTTGTGCTTGTTCTTTCTTTTTTTCCCTTTTTTGGGTATGAATTATCCCATTTGATCTTGATAACAGATAACTAAAACTCTAGTTAGAGAATAAAAACAAAAACAAAAACAAAAACCTGTTCAGAATCACACTGTTAGAAAGTAGTGAAACTCGGAGTCAATCAATAGCTATCTGATTTCAGAGTCTATTCTATTAACCATTAATTATCCCTCCTCCTCAATTCCCCCTTCCCAGTACTAGTTAAATTACATTTTCATCGAACAGATCATTTTTTATTAAAAATACCAAAACAACATGTTATTTTGGATTTGTGTAGACCCAGAACATTCATCTCTGTATACATATACTCCTCGCCTGCAGATTTTCTTTTAAAAAAAAACCCTAAATACCTTGAAAAGAGACTGACCTCAAAGAAACTTTCATCTGAAGCATTTTAAACGATCACATATCACACATACACACCAAACAAATTTTCAAATAATGCCAGCTCTTTCTCCCAAAGTAATATTCATCAATTTCTCCACTTGACTGTTCCATCTATTCAATACAATTATGGAGACTTGAAATACACAATAGATATTGATTCAGTTTCTCATATAGAGACCATTTAAAAATAAGAACTTGGGAGGACATTCTGAGTGAAACCATTTACATAAAAAATAAAATCCTGGCATATAGCTTGAGGTCAGTCTTAAAAGAAGCCATAAAATATATAAAACTAAAGAAGCATTTTCAGGAACTTTTAATAGACTTTTCCCTTGTGTTAATCAAAATAATTAGCATTTCTATTATTTCTTTGGAATCTCACTATAGAACTCTTTGCTAAAGAAAAGAATTCAGTGGTTTAAAAAATTATTAGCATTTATATTATTACAGGGACAACACACTAGAACATTATTTCCTACAAATTAGAATTCAGTTATGAAGGCTAGCATTTCTACCATCATGCTGGAAGTTTATGTAAACTTACTCACCACAGAAAGGAGCTCATGACACTGGACCTACAGAAGAAAAGAACAATAGAAAAGCACAAGTGAGAAAAGAGTGTTTTTAAAGTATCAAAGTGAACTTGGTCTAAGGTGGTACTACCTACAGACCAGCATTCAGTGAGCCCTCCATATGGCCCCAGAATGTAGTTCTGTGGGACCAGCCTCACAATCTTGGTTCTGTTCCAGAAATACAGAGCATTAGTAAATCTAAAGAGTAGGAGAGGAAGAATGTCAGAGTTCTTTATTAGTTTCTCCATGGGGAATATTTTAGAGAGAAAAAAATGTCAAATCTAGAAACATAATGGGTTGTTAAAAATATCATCATGTAATCTGATTATTATAATTAAATAGTTTTTATTTTAAAAAATCTGTTTCTGTGAACACACTAAGTCAGTTTGAGTGATACAGTGTAGACACAATTTCCGTCAAGAAAATGACAGTTCAACTTGTACAGGAATTCAGTAAAGTGTATATCCTTTATATCTTTATAAAGGATATAAAATCAATGCACAGAAATCAGTTGCATTTCTTTACACCAAAAAGACAGAAGAAAGAGAAATTAAGGAGTCAATCCCATTTACAAGTGCACCCAAAACCATCAGATACCTAGGAATAAACCTAACCAAAGAGGCAAAGAATCTATACTCAGAAAACTATAAAGTACTCATGAAAGAAATTGAGGAAGACATAAAGAAATGGAAAAATGTTCCATGCGCATGGATTGGAGGAACAAATATTGTGAAAATGTTTATGCTACCTAAAGCAATCTACACATTTAATGCAATTCCTATCAAAGTCCATTCCTTTTTTTTTTCAAAGAAATGGAACAAATAATCCTAAAATTTATATGGAACCAGAAAAGACCTCGAATAGCCAAAGGACTATTGAAAAAGAAAGCCAAAGTGGGTGGCATCACAATTCCGGACTTCAAGCTCTATTACAAAGCTGTCATCATCAAGACAGCATGGTACTAGCACAAAAACAGACACATAGATCAATGGAACAGAATAGAGAGCCCAGAAATAGATCCTCAACTCTATGGTCAACTAATCTTCGACAAAGCAGTAAAGAATGTCCAATGGAAAAAAGACAGCCTCTTCAACAACCATTGCGGGGAAAATTGGACAGCCACATGCAGAAAAATGAAATTGGACCATTTCCTTACACCACACACGAAAATAGACTCAAAATGTATGAAAGACCTCAGTGTGAGAAAGGAATCCATCAAAATCCTTGAGGAGAACACAGGCAGCAACCTCTTCGACCTCAGCCGCAGCAACGTCTTCCTAGGAACATCGCCAAAGGCAAGGGAAGCAAGGGCAAAAATGAACTATTGGGATTTCATCAAGATCAAAAGCTTTTGCACAGCAAAGGAAACAGTTAACAAAACCAAAAGACAACTGACAGAATGGGAGAAGATATTTGCAAATGACATATCAAATAAAGGGCTAGTATCCAAAATCTATAAAGACCTTAGCAAACTCAACATTGAAAGAACAAATAATCCAATCAAGAAATGGGCAGAGGACATGAACAGACATTCCTGCAAAGAAGACATCTAGATGGCCAACAGATGCATGAAAAAATGCTCCACATCACTCGGCATCAGGGAAATACAAATCAAATACCACCTCACACCAGTCAGAATGGCTAAAATTTACAAGTCAGGAAATGACAGATGCTGGTGAGGATGTGGAGAAAGGGGAACCCTCCTACACTGTTGGTGGGAATGCAAGCTGGTACAACCACGCTGTAAAACAGCATGGAGATTCCTCAAAAAGTTGAAAATAGAGCTACCCGATGACCCAGCAATTGCACTATGGGTATTTACCCTAAAGATACAAACATAAGGATCTGAAGGGGCATGTGCACCGGAATGTTTATAGCAGCAATGTCTACAATAGCCAAACTATGGAAAGAACCTAGATGTCCATCAACAGATGAATGGATAAAGAAGAAGTGGTATATATATACAATGGAATACTATGCAGCCATCAAAAGAAATGAAATCTTGCCATTTGCAACGACATGGATGGAACTAGAGGGTATTATGCTTAGCGAAATAAGTCAATCGGAGAAAGACAGCTATCATATGATCGCCCTGATATGAGGAAGTGGAGATGCAATGTGGGGGACTTAGGGGGTAGGAAAAGAATAAATGAAACAAGATGGGATCAGGAGGGAGACAAACCATAAGAGACTCTTAATCTCCCAAAACAAACTGAGGGTTGCTGGGAGGAGGGGGGGTTGGGAGAGGGTGGTGGGGTTATGGATATTGGGGAGGGTATGTGCTATGGTGAGTGCTGCGAAGTGTGTAATCCTGGCGATTCACAGACCTGTACCCCTGGGGCTAATAATACATTATCTGTTTATAAAAATATTTTTTTAAATTAAAAAAAAAAAGAAAATGATTGTTCTTCATTTTCATGGCATCATTGCTTTTGGTTTGTTGAGTCTAATACATTAGAAATACTTATAACCATCTCTATAAAGTTCTCTAGTAGCTCTCTATGTTCCTTTACATTAATCAGATCACTAGAAAAAGGCCCAGACTATTCCTCTTTCCCTGCCCTTAACCAATTCAGATGCAAAGAGAAGGTGCATGGACAAGAATGGATCAGAGTCAAGGTAACTGAATGGAACAAAGTACCAGAGTTATGGTCTGTCTCTCTTTTGGGATACTATCCTCTAGCTCCCTTTTTCAACTATCTCAAATCAGGACAACATGGAAAGAGCCTTAACCTCCTTCGGCAATAGGGAACATGAGAAAGATCTGGGAGAGGATGCCTGGGCTAGGATCATTACAAAGTCTCTTTCCCCCCAAAATTGTTCTCTTCCCCTTTTTTGATTTTTTAAAATCACTTTTTGTTTTGAAATAATTTTAGACTCTTAAGAAGTTGCAAAAATAGTATAGACAGTTTCCAAACTTTCCCTGATGACAATACCCCACTAGGGTACATTATTGAAACCAGAAAACTGGTTATTGGTATAATACTATTAACTAAGTTGTAGATCTTATTTGGAGTTCACCAGGACTTACATGCATAAATTTTTTGGGTGGGATGTATAGTTCTATGAAATTTTATCATGTGATAAATTTGTACAATCATCACTACTAGCTGGAAAGTAAAGTGTTCTATTTCTTCTTTTTTTTCCTTAAGATTTATTTATTTGAGAGAGAGAGAGAGAGCAGAAGAAGGGGTAGAGCAAGAGAAAGAATTTCAAGCAGACTCTGCAGTAAGGGTGGAGCCTGACCAGGGGCTCAATCTCACAACCCTGAAATCATGACCTGAGCCAAAACCAAAAGTTGGACACTTAACCAACTAAGCCACCAAGGTGCCCCTAAAATGTTCCATTTCTATCACACAATAGAAACACCCTCTAATTACCTATGAATGGTCAAATCCTTCCTTTGATGTAATAGAGTATCCCCTTCCAACCTCCCTTCATTTCTTCTTTTTTTCCTTTTTTTGTTCTGGGCCACCATAATCTTTTCCCAGGTTGCAAAAACTGTCTCCCCATTGTCTTTTGTCTTCCACCAAGACAATTCCTACACTGCAATGTGATAGAACTATTTAAAATACATGTGATCTTGTCATACCACTATTTTATACTCTCTTAGTAATATTTTTCAATATTTTCAGGATAAATTCTGAATTCCATATTTCTTTTTTAAAGGAATTCATTTATTTATTTTAGAGAGAGAGAAAGAGCACAAGCAGGGGGAGAGGGCAGAGAGAGAATCTCAAGCAGACCCCAAGTAGAGCCTCATGTGGGGCTCCACCTCACAATCCTGAGATCACTACCTAGCCAAAAGCAAGAGTCAGATGCTTAACTGAGCCATCCAGGTGCACACGCCTGAATTCCTACTTCTTCTTGATTTGGCCCTTCTCTACACCTCTTCCATGATCTCTTATTACCTTCCCCTTTGTGTGCTGAATTCTAACCCTATTAAATGTCTTCCATTTTCTCAGCTGGATTACATCCTCTCTAAACTTTCTACCTCTTGCACATGCCAACTACACTTTTAATTGAATGATTCCTAATTACTCAACCTCTACCTCTCTAGTTTTATTTCCTCAAGAAATTGTTCTCTGATCCTCCAAGTTTGTGTTAGGTACTGCTTCCATCAACCCTCATAAGACCTTGTACCTTTCCTGCCATAACATTAATGAAACCCCATATTCCAAGTGCCCATTTAATTGTGTGTATTCTACACTTTGCTATAAACTGTAAGAGTGGGACTGTGGCTAACCCATTCATTATACTATCTCCAAAGTCTAATTCAGTGACTGAAACATAAAAGGTGGTAATAAATGTTTGTTGAAAGCATTAATGAAGGATGTATTTTCTCTAATACCCAGATGGAATGGGCGATGAACTATGGGAAAACATATGGGACTAAAGTGCTGATAGAATGGGCAATGGGAGACAAAGTTAACATTTTTCCCACCACTACATTTTTCCATGTACTGATACTAATTATATATATGGTGATAATCCCTTATAATTATGATCTCTGCTAAGTCACATTTTATATCACCATCTCAAAATGTTGAATAAAAGCATATTGTGTACAGTGAAAAATAATTCCTAAACTGCCTGCACCCCACTTCCTGTTGTGAAGGAACACCTCAATGAAGCTTATCCTCTCAACTACTGGTAAAATGGCATCACATTTGTGCAAGGTTGGAGCAGAATGAAATCCACATATTACCAAATTTGTGAACCCAGTCTTCATCCTCAATGTGAGTCAATAAAGTTAGAAAGCCTTTCACTTCAGAATACAAAACACCTCATTGCACATTTCATATTCTGTATTTCTAGACTAACTTATTAGAGATGCGTACACCATTTGCTGTTGCTTTGTGACACTGGCAAATGCTTTTAAATCTTCTAAATATTTTTTAAAATGTGTGAAATGTGTTCTTTTCAAGGATGTGAAAGTGAACTGAGGCCAAGTGGCAGTGGGCGTGTTGGCTATAAATCTACTCAATACATAAATATATGCATATTGAATTTTTCATCACTAGGCCAACTATAAAATATCTACCTTGTTGGATGTGTTATTTGTAATGTGCAAAGTTCGCTAAGAGAACCATAACTTTTGCATTCTTATTTTGTTCTGTGACATACAAAAGTGAGCTTATTTTTCCTAAAACATAAAACTAGACTTTTGTGAATATTATACCACATCAGTTTAAGAGCTATAGGTATACAATATTTTGACTATTCAAGAACGGATTTTGGTATATTATTTTATGTTAATTGTAAAGATTTTTTTTTTATTTTTCAGCATGCTTAGAGTATATCAAATTTTATTGTTCCTTTAATCTTCTGAGTGAATGTAATAGATATAGTAATCATTTTTTTAAAAAATTTAATGTAAAAATGATTTATTTGCACATGCTAGACATCTATACTCCCCATTATATATGTCTGCATAAATGCTGAAATTTTAAATATTTAGACATACAGTAGATGAACTGGTCTACTATGGTTATTTGCCACTTGACTCCTTATAAAAAGGAAAAAAAAAAGGCTCTTATTTCAGTTAAGGAGGTCTCCAAGAAGTTGTCTCTTCTTAAATAAGTAAAAAGATAAAAAATCAGTGAGGACAGCACTGTACTTTGGAGAATGGACCTTGCCTTTAGGTTTTTGTAATCTACAACTGATTTAATAAGATTTATTCTTTTTTTGATTTATGAAACACTACTTGTAGTTGAGAAATAATTCAGCATTATTCTGGACAGGATATGAAGAATGGCTTTTTTTAGCCTTTAGAAGGAGCCTATTCTACTATTCTTTTGGGCATAGAAATAAGACTGCTAATCTTAGGCACTATTTCTCTGCAGATGGTACTGGTCAGATCTTGTTCCTTTGGACGAAAATGTGAATTTTATACCTTTATTATAGTGAAAGGACTGAGCTGCAACTTAAAAAGGAGTATATGTTCCTAGGTAAATGGCAAACTGTTTGACTTCACTCTGGACTACAGTACTTGCTGGAAGCAGTTTTTTTTTGTAGTTGGATATGAAAAATAAGAAACACTCAAAATGCATAAATAGTAGCAGATGCTTCCTTAACTTACCCTAGTGAAATAATTTTGATGGGTGGTTATGAATTTGTAAGTAATGTTTACTTCTGAAATGCCATAATTGCTTTTGGAACTATTTGAGGCATTCTGAATTGTATCTGTTTTTATTGTAATATGGAATTGTATTGCCATTTTATGAAGTGGCATCTTTTTGATGCATGGAAGTTCTGGATACATTTGTTATCCATCAGGAGGAAACCAGATAAGTAAATATTACAACTATAACTGAAATGTTTCTTTTTTACATGAATAAATGAAAACCATTTTGAATCTGAAGGCAGAAACACTCTATCTGCAGACTGACAAATTGCATATTTGTTTGGTTTCAAAAAACTGGCGTCTGGCTTCTATACTGTGACTGAGAGAAATGTCTGTCTCCTGCATGACAGAGCGTCCGAGATGGAGGAGCTCTCCTCTTTGCAGAGGTGGAAGAGGCCAACTGAATGGACCATAAAGAAAAAGGGCCCTTGTCTATATAATTACTTTTGAATGGAATAAGACCACACAGTCTCTCCATCTGAAATGTGGTAGTTTATCTATATTGCTACACTCTCAAATCCCTCTCAGCTCTCTAATATTTTCTATAAACATTTATTGAACACATAATTTTGTGTAAAATATTAAGAGTTAGTTTGCTGTTAAGATTCTTTGACCACTTATAACTTACAATTACATGATCAATCTGTCTTTAACATAACCCCCAAATATTGACCATGTAGAGTAACATACATGTGTTTTAACCTAAAGATTAAAGAGACAGACCTGGATTCCTAAATGACTAAAAGAGTGCAACTAGCTTTTGGAGAAGAACTACCTCTTGGAAAACTGGTCAAGTGATTCAAAAGAATAATCAGGTGTTTAACTTCTTACATATACTAGAAGTTAAAAGAGCTTTTCTGGAAGGTACACTTCAAATTAATTACAAGATAAGGATTATATCCAGTATAATGACTTGTTAAGGAATGTTTGGACGATATACAAAACAAGTCATATAATGCATTTTTGTTGTCAGATAAGACATGATCAGGTAGATGACTGCCACAGGGATATATAGAGCAAAAGGGAATAGAATATATTTGAAAACAGAGAGACCATCTATACCAGTACTTCTCAAACTTCAATGGATATAAATCTCCTGGGGAATTGTGATAAAATCCAAACTCTGATATGGGTTTCTTGGGTGGGACCCAAACCTATGTTTTTCTAACAAGCTCCTCAGTGATGCCAATGGCACTGGACTATTGGCCACTTAGAGAAGCAAGGTAAAATAATGTGCAATGTGAGTAGTGCAAAATGAGTTAAGTAAATTTGACCTAGAAACTTTGTTTTGTTTTTCTTTGCTACAATTCCAGTGTATCCACGGTCAGAGTTTATCTCTGTATTGATGACTATCAAATCCCTATTCTTCAAGTGTAATGGCATTATTATTTTACTTTTTCTTAGGCATGGCTTTATTCATTCATACAAAAATGGAAGATTTTTTAAAATGTCATTACCATTTTCAAAAGGAGCAAAGAACTTATTACAAACTATACAGACCAGTAAAAACACTCTAACTTCCAGACACAATACTAGGAAATTATTAAAGATCTAGCTTGTAAGTGCCGAAGAAAAGGCAGGCACAAAAGCAGGAACCCCTGAGCATTTACTAAGCACAATCACATTCCAATAGCCTTTTTTTTTTTTTTTTTGGTAGTTAATGGGACAGGTCTCGATTTCCACAAGACATTTGACAATTTTTCCATCATTGAATTTAAGAACAAAATGTAAAAATATAAATTAAATGTAAGGAAATCTGTTTTTTACCAATTATTATTTGAAAAACCATATCAAAATGAGGCTGATTAATTTACTGAGGTACATTAGGTAGAAGTTTCTAAAATTAGAGTAATGAGTTATGTATTCAATTTTATTTAAAGTTTTGTTAATGTAGTAGTTAATAATTATAACAAAGAAGATACTGGCATCAAAAATTTATGTAGCATTGAGCTGTGAGAAATCTCAAAGATAGCAACAGGCTAAAGTAACAAGTCATGTATTGAACTTATGTATAAATAACATCATTGAATGCTTTTGTCTAATAGTCCTTAAGGCCAATAATAAAGTTTAAATACATTAACACATAACAAATGCATAATTTTATGAGAAAAACAACCAGGTTCTCAGGTCTTTGTCTTCTAAAAATTAAGACTTACTCTTCATACAGTCTAATATTTGGAAAGGAGAGAGTCAAGAAATGTTTTGTAGGTGAGCAAAAGTTTGTCCATAAAGCGCAGGTATTTGGTAGACAGCTGGACAAAAGTGGCGTCAGTGCTTGTTTAAATTAGTTAAAATTAAAAGGAATGTACTGAGGAAGGTTGTAGGATCAAAAATGGCCTCTGTAGAAACATACAAGAGATTATTCAGGAAGAGGTGCAAAGGTTACACTGAAGTGAAACAAAACAGAGCATCTTGAAAAATTATAATATTATCACATGTTTAATATCACTTTTTAGATCTCAATTTCTTCCTGTTCAGGAATTATTTTCAAAACACAGCTAATAATTTTTTCAAACTCATAATATAAATATTTAGTAAAAGAATGAGAATCTAAGTGAATAAATGACACAGGATTTTTTTTTTCCTTATTGAAGAGGTACTTGTTAGAGAGTAGAAGAGGATTCTTTGGTACTTCAGTTTCAGGTTCAAGGACGGGGGCTTGCAGTCCAGGTATCTCTTGCCTCACCGCCCTGCAGATATGGAAATCTTCATCCTTTTGCTCACACTTGCCTAAGCTTTTTGACTTACTTCCAATTTCTCTCCATATCTTCACTGGTCCCATCTTGGCTTTCTTTATTGAATATGGAGTAAGTTGGAGTAGGAGGACTGAAAATGTGTGTGTGTGTGTGTGTGTGTCTGTGTGTCTGCACGCACATATGTGTGTGTGCGCGCACACACATGCTTTCTGAATGAGGTACAGCTTTGAAGTCACAGATGGCACATTAGAAAAAAGAAATAGTAAAATGAGAAAATATATTCTCATTCACAATTTCCTAGAGGCCCCTTGGTTGTTAATTGAAACTTTTGTCTACTTTATTGAACAATAAAAGTGGCAGCAACTACTCCCAGGTGTCCTTCAGTATTAAAAAGAGGATAAAGAGTTCCTGGCAAAGGTGACAGAAATTAATGCGGTGAGCCCAGCTATCAAACATTCTGATATGTGAATTGCCTGATATTTCTATAATGCTGTCTTATGATTGGAAATGTTATTGCTTCTATTGAATCAATAGAAAATGTTAAAGCTCCACAGAACCCCAATTACAAACTAAATCTGGAAGGTTAACATCTGGGAGCAGCAGAGATAGAAACAATCTCTATTGTCATACCTTCCTGACAAGTAAATGTCAGAAACATAACGCCTTTGCCTGGTCTCAGCACGGAGCACATGTAAAAGAGTGATTGTAAGGCTGCCTCAAGTCAAATCGCCTGTCATCTCAGCTTTGACATGGAATTACTTTTGTTTTATGCATCTATTAACCTTGAACTATCAGCATTTGTTTTAATGTTCCAGACTGAAGTGACCTAAGTCTTCTCTCATACAGAGGGGCTCTGTGAGAGGACAGAGCATGTGGCCTGGGTTGGGCAGGACTGGTCTTTATGGGAAGGCAGAGTGAATGCATCTGGGAGGACCATTTTTTCCCCAAATGTTAATACCCTTTTTTGAAGTCCACCTTGGGAAGGGAAAGTCCTTTGGGTTTTAAACAGCTCCTCTGTCCCCAGGAGTGTCTTGAGGAATATGCAAGCATCACACATTATAGGAGGAACCCATATGATCAGTGATGATAATGTATTCAGAAGAGGTCCATAGTACAGTCATTGGGGGATGGATTGGAAGGAAGAGAAGGTCTCAGTTTCACATGGTGGAAGACAAAGCAGAGAGAGAGATTAAGTAACTTTGAGCTGAATTCTGATGTCTTCACATATCATATCTCTTTTCATTCTTCTTAGATGTTGCATATTAAATGCTTTACATCTCCCACATGACCTTGTCTAGCACCCTTTAAAGAATAGCCATTTCATGTCTCTTTTACCATTATACTAGGTAAGGCAAGTGGGACAGTTTTATAATTGGTTCTAGGCCTTTTGTTCTAGTGTTTTTTATTGTTGCTGCTATTGTTGTTGTTGTTGTTGAGTCCTGATACAACTTCAGTTTCATCTGATTCATGGTATCAAATTATGAAGTAAGACTTTTTCTTGTATTTTTCATCGATATCATCACCATAATATATCTCATTCTGATTCTGGGTTCTAGAAATCCTACTTTGCCCTTGATTCAATATTTCACATACTCAAAAGTATATCCTGAGAACATTTTGCTCAAAGCTTATTGTCAGGCATAAGGCTGTTTTTTGTTTGTTTGTTTGTTTGTTTTTGTCTTGTTTTGGTTTGGTTTGTTTGGTTTTAACGACTAACTTCTTCACTTGGACTTTCAGGCTGGATGCAGCCCAGTATTCCTAGGGAGAGAGTTACTCAGGGGAAGGATTTATGTGAACTAGATCCTATTTTCAACATACAAACTTTCTATAACAATCAGAAAAAAAAAAAAAACACTTGAGTTTTTCTTAACACACTCCCATCAGTCTTTTATTAAGGCCACTTGTCTACCTTTTAAATATTTGAATTCTCAACTTATTTGCAAAAAGAGATGACTAACATATTTTTCCCTTTCCTGGTTCAGGATCATGGGTCTATTCAGTTCCTGAAGTTCTCCTTCATTATTCACCATAGTAGCTATGTTCTCATCAACCACAAATTCTGAGCACCAGTGTGCCAGGGCATATAATCATTCTCTTAACAGCAAGCATTTTTATGGCATATACTATGTGCCAGCCACTGCTATCAGCACTTAACACCTATTATTTCATGGGCTTTCCATAAGAATCTTATAAGACATAAAGTCTTATGGTCCGCATTTTACAGATGAAAAACTGACACACAGGATGTGATATCCGAAGTCTTAGAGTTAGTAAGTCGTAGAAACTAGATTGAACCTAGTCTGCTTCAGATCCTGTAATTTTAATACTCTGCTACACACCTACCCCACTAACTACCTAGGGATCTTCAGATTAAAAATATAATAAGTAGGTGTTGAACACTTATCATAAACTAGACATTGCAAGAATTTTATATAAATATTTTATTTAATGTTCACAAACTTTTATTTTACAAGTCTACAATAAGGTGAAATGATTTGCACTTGGACACACAGTTACTAAAACTGATTCCAAAGACCAAGGTCTTTTTGATCTAAGTGAAGAGTTAGTATATTAATATAAATTAAAATGACAACATTCGAGGAGGAGTCAAGATGGCGGAGAAGTAGCATGTTGAGACTATATCAGGTAGCAGGAGATCAGCTCAATAGCTTATCTAAACATTGCAAACACCTACAAATCCAACGGGAGAGCGAAGAGAAGAACAGCAGTTCTAGAAACAGAAAATCAACCACTTTCTGAAAGGTAGGACTGGCGGAGAAGTGAATCCCAAGCAACGGGAAGATAGACCGCATGGGGAGGGGCAGGCTCCTGGGAAGCGGTGGAGCAACGGAGCACAAAATCAGGACTTTTAAAAGTCTGTTCCATTGAGGGACATTGCTCCAGAGGCTAAACCAGGGTGAGGCCCACAGAGGGTTAGTGTGGCCCCAGGTCCCGCAGGATCACAGAAGGATCAGGGGTGTCAGAGTGTCACAGAGCTTGCAGGTATTGGAACGGGGAAGCCGGCTACAGAGACAGAGCTGAGGAGTGAGCTCTCAGCTGGGGGTTACCTTGAACCGGTCGCAGGCTGGGTGAGCTCAGAGCGCGGCCAGAGGCCAGGGATATGGGAGTGATTGGGTGCTGTTCTCTGGGGGCTCACTGAGGAGTGGGGCCCCGTGCTCTCGGCTCCTCCGGACCAGAGACTGGGCGGCCATTTTCATTCCCATCCTCCAGAAGTCTATGGAAAGCATTCAGGGAACAAAAGCTCCCAAAAGCAAACCCGAGCGGATTTCTTAGTCCGGCCCCGGTAAGGGCAGTGCAATTCCGCCTTGGGCAAAGACACTTGAGAGTCACTACAACAGGCCCCTCGCCCCAGAAGAGCAACAAGAAATCCAGCCAGGACCAAGTTCACCTACCAAGGATAGCAGGATCAATACCAAGGACAGCAGCCAGCAGCGGAATTCCAGAGGAAGCGAAAACAAACCACAGAACTCATGGCATTCTCCCCATGATTCGTTAGTCTTGAGTTAATTTAATTTTTTTTCAATTTTTTTTTCTTCTGCTAAACTTTTTTTAACTTTTACCCCTTTCTTTTTTTACGTTTTCAACTAGTTTATCTAATATATATATATTTTTTTCTTTTTTATATTTTTTCTTTATTTGTTTTCTTTTTTTAATTTTTTCTTTTTTTTTTTCTGAACCTCTTTTTATCCCCTTTCTCCCCGCACGATTTGGGGTCTCTTCTGATTTGGTTAAAGCGCATTTTCCTGGGGTCTTTGCCACCCTTTTAGTATTTTTACTTGATCCTTCATATACTCTTATCTGGACAAAATGACAAGGCGGAAAAATTCACCACAAAAAAAAAGAACAAGAGGCAGTACCGAAGGTTAGGGACCTAATCAATATAGACATTGGTAATATGTCAGATCTAGAGTTCAGAATGACGATTCTCAAGGTTCTAGCCGGGCTTGAAAAAGGCATGGAAGATATTAGAAAAACCCTCTCTGGAGATGTAAAAGCCCTTTCTGGAGAAATAAAAGAACTAAAATCTAACCAAGTTGAAATCAAAAAAGCTATTAATGAGGTACAGTCAAAAATGGAGGCTCTCACTGCTAGGAGAAATGAGGCAGAAGAAAGAATTATTGATATAGAAGACCAAATGACAGAGAATAAAGAAGCTGAGCAAAAGAGGGACAAACAGCTACTGGACCACGAGGGAAGATTTCGAGAGATAAATGACACCACAAGATGAAACAACATTAGAATAATCAGGATTACAGAAGAAGAAGAAAGAGAGAGGGGAGCAGAAGGTATATTGGAGAGAATTATTGGAATTTCCCTAATATGGCAAAGGGAACAAGCATCAAAATCCAAGAGGTGCAGAGAACCCCCCTCAAAGTCAACAAGAATATGTCCACACCCTGTCACCTAACAGTAAAATTTACAAGTCTTAGTGACAAAGAGAAAATCCTGAAAGCAGCCTGGGAAAAGAAGTCTGTAATATACAATGGTAAAAATATTAGATTGGCAGCAGATTTATCCACAGAGACCTGGGAGGCCACAAAGAGCTGGCATGATATATTCAGAGCATTAAACGAGAAAATCATGCAGGCAAGAATACTATATCCAGCTAGGCTATCATTGAAAATAGAAGGAGAGATAAAAAGATTCCAGGACAAACAAAAACTGAAAGAATTTGCAAACACCAAACCAGCTCCACAGGAAATATTGAAAGGGGTCCTCTAAGCAAAGAGAGACCCTAAAAGTAGTTGATCAGGAAGGAACAAAGACAATATACAGTTACAGTCACCTTACAGGCAATACAATGGCACTAAATTCATATCTCTCAATAGTTACCCTGAATGTTAATGGGCTAAATGCCCCAATCAAAAGACACAAGGTATCAGAATGGATAAAAAACCAAAACCATATGTATGTTGCCTACTAGAAACTCATTTTAGACCCGAAGACACCTCCAAATTTAAAGTGAGGGGGTGGAAAACAATGTACCATGCTAATGCGCACCAGAAGAAGGCTGGGGTGGCGATCCTTATATCAGATCAATTAGACTTTAAGCCAAAGACTATAATAAGAGATGAGGAAGTACACTATATCATACTCAAAGGGTCTGTCCAACAAGAAGATCTAACAATTTTAAATATCCATGCCCCTAATGTGGGAGCAGCCAACTATATAAACCAATTAATAACAAAATCAAAGAAACACATCAATAATAATACAATAATAGTAGGGGACTTTAACACTCCCCTCACTGAAATGGACAGATCATCCCAGCAAAAGATCAACAAGCAAATAAGGGCCTTAAATGACACACTGGACCAGATGGACATCACAGATATATTCAGAACATTTCATCCCAAAGCAACAGAATACACATTCTTCTCTAGTGCACATGGAACATTCTCCAGAATAGATCACACCATGGGTCCTAAATCAGGTCTCAACCAGTATCAAAAGATTGGGATCATTCCCTGCATATTTTCAGACCACAATGCTCTGAAGCTAGAACTCAATCACAAGAGGAAATATGGAAAGAACCCAAATACAAGGAGACTAAACAGCATCCTTCTAAAGAATGAATGGGTCAACCAGGAAATTAAAGAAGAATTGAAAAAATTCATGGAAACAAATTATAATGAAAACAGCATCACCTTGGTCCCAAAACCAGACAAGGATCCCACCAAAAAAGAGAACGACAGACCAATATCCTTGATGAACACAGATGCAAAAATTCTCACCAAAATACTAGCCAATAGGATTCAACAGTACATTAAAAGGATTATTCATGACCAAGTGGGATTTAATCCAGGGCTGCAAGGTTGGTTCAACATCCGCAAATCAATCAATGTGATACAACACATTAATAAAAGAAAGAACAAGAACCATATGATACTCTCAATAGATGCAAAAAGCATTTGACAAAGTACAGAATCCCTTCCTGATCAAAACTCTTCAAAGTGTAGGGATAGAGGGCACATACCTCAATATTATCAAAGCCATCTATGAAAAACCCACCGCAAATATCATTCTCAATGGAGAAAAACTGAAAGCTTTTCCGCTAAGGTTAGGAACACAGGAGGGATGTCCATTATTACCACTGCTATTCAACATAGAACTAGAAGTCCTAGCCTCAGCAATCAGACAACAAAAGGAAATTAAAGGCATCCAAATCAGCAAAGAAGAAGTCAAACTATCACTCTTTGCAGATGATATGATACTATATGTGGAAAACCCAAAAGACTCCACTCCAAAACTGCTAGAACTTATACAGGAATTCAGTAAAGTGTCAGGACATAAAATCAATGCACATAAATCAGTTGCATTTCTCTACACCAACAACAAAACAGAAGAAAGAGAAATTAAGGAGTCAATCCCATTTACAACTGCACACAAAACTATAAGATACCTAGGAATAAATCGAACCAAAGAGGCTAAGAATCTATACTCAGAAAACTATAAAGTACTCATGAAAGAAATTGAGGAAGACACAAAGAAATGGAAAAATGTTCCATGCTCCTTGATTGGAAGAATAAATATTGTGAAAATGTCTATGCTACCTAAAGCAATCTACACATTTAATGCAATCCCTATCAAAATACCATCCATTTTTTTCAAAGAAATGGAACAAATAATCCTAAAATTTATATGGAAACAGAAAAGACCTCGAATAGCCAAAGGAATATTGAAAAAAGAAAGCCAAAGTGGGTGGCATCACAATTCCGAACTTCAAGCTCTATTACAAAGCTGTCATCATCAAGACAGCATGGTACTGGCACAAAAACAGACACATAGATCAATAGAACAGAATAGAAAGCCCAGAAATAGACCCTAAACTCTATGGTCATCTAATATTCGACAAAGCAGGAAAGAATGTCCAATGGAAAAAAGACAGCCTCTTCAACAAATGGTGCTGGGAAAATTGGACAGCCACATGCAGAAAAATGAAATTGGACCATTTCCTTACACCACACATGAAAATAGCCTCAAAATGGATGAAGGACCTCAATGTGAGAAAGGAATCCATCAAAATCCTTGAGGAGAACACAGGCAGCAACCTCTTCGACCTCAGCCGCAGCAACGTCTTCTTAGGAACATCGCCAAAGGCAAGGGAAACAAAGGTAAAAATGAACTATTGGGACTTCATCAAGATCAAAAGCTTTTGCACAGCAAAGGAAACAATTAACAAAACCAAAAGACAACTGACAAAATGGGAGAAGATATTTGCAAATGACATATCAGATAAAGGGCTAGTGTCCAAAATCTAAAAGGAACTTAGCAAACTCAATATCAAAAGAACAAATAATCCAATCAAGAAATGGGCAGAGGACATGAACAGACATTTCTGCAAAGAAGACATGCAGATGGCCAACAGACACATGAAAAAGTGCTCCACATCACTCGGCATCGGGAAATACAAATCAAAACCACAAGGAGATACCACCTCACACCAGTCAGAATGGCTAAAATTTACAAGTCAGGAAATGACAGATGCTGGCGAGGATGCGGAGAAAAGGCAACCCTCCTACACTGTTGGTGGGAATGCAAGCTAGTGCAACCACTCTGGAAAACAGCATGGAGGTTCCTCAAAATGTTGAAAATAGAACTACCCTATGACCCAGCAATTGCACTATGGGTATTTACCCTAAAGATATAAACGTAGTGATCTGAAGGGGCACATGCACCCGAATGTTTATAGCAGCAATGTCTACAATAGCCAAACTATGGAAAGAACCTAGATGTCCATCAACAGATGAATGGATAAGAAGAAGTGGTATATATACACAATGGAATACTACGCAGCCTTCAAAAGAAATGAAATCTTGCCATTTGCGACGACGTGGATGGAACTAGTGGGTATCATGCTTAGTGAAATAATTCAATCAGAAAAATACAACTATCATATGATCTTCCTCATATGAGGATGTGGAGATGCAACATGGGGGGTTAGAGGGTTAGGAGAAGAATAAATGAAACAAGATGGGATTGGGAGGGAGACAAACCATAAGTGACACTTAATCTCACAAAAGAAACTGAGGGTTGCTGGGCGGAAGGGGAGTTGGGAGAGGGGGAGTGGGGTTATGGACATTGGGGAGGGTATGTGCTATGGTGAGTGCTGTGAAGTATGTAAACCTGACGATTCACAGACCTGTATCCCTGGGGATAAAAATACATTGTATGTTTATAAAAAAATAATAAATAAAAATTTTTTTTAAAAATGACATTCATTGGTATACTCATTATTGATGCTGTGTGGCACAGAGGTTATGTGCTAAAGCAATTTAGGATTTTCACCCCAAAATCTAGATAAGTTAGCAAAAACATACCAGACTTTCCCAACTAGTCCTGTTCCTGGATACCATGACACAGGTCCCTGCTGACTATGCAGAATAATTTCCTGTAACCCTTTCCATTTCCAGAATCATTATCTATACCAGTGCTTTACTTTAATAAACCTCCATTTCCATGAATAACTAATTTTATAGGAGAGAGAAGCATTGCATGGAAAGATAAGTTTTTTTAAAATAGATTTTATTTATTTACTTTAAAGAAAGAGTAAGAGAGAGAAAGAGCACAGAGGGAGAGTGAGAGCGAGTGGCAGATTCCCTGCTGAGCACGGAGCCCTATGTGGGGCTTGATCCCAGGACCCTGAGATCATGACCTGAGTCAAAGGCAGACATTTAACTCACTGAGCCACCTAGGCACCCCAATAAGGGAGTTTTAAAGACAATAGTATTGGAAAATATGGCATCTCAAGGTCAAATTAGAGATGTGTTTAGTAAGCTCAATTTTGTAAAAACAGATCTCAGTATTCATGTTGTGACTGTATATTTTAGAGTCTTGATTGCCCTATAATCAGACCCCATACTTATATTTCTTTCTTTCCTTTGTAAGAACACCATATTTTGTGAAATGTTTCAGATGAGCTCAATTCTAAAAGCAAGGTGGCTGACACCAACCTCTATTGAACCACAGCAACATAAAAATCAAAATGTAGTAAGTGATTTCATTTTTACATGAACAACTAGGAAAATACTGTCCATCAGTCCGGAAAAGTACTGTCTTGGTGAAATAATGCCTGTGGCCCAGAAATGAATAATTACTAGCATTTATTCAGCAAAATTCTCTTTGAAGTTGGTAAAGTTTACACTGAAGCAAACTGGAGAACTAGATCTGATCATGACAATATTTCTCTGTTTCAAGCCAGGGGATATTTAGGAAGATGTGTACTGCAGGAGTGACTGGATGAGTGTATCACCAGATAAGGCAGTTTTAGCACATGATGGCTGGGATCAATGTAAAAAGACACAGTGTTACTTATATCACAAAGCTCTAATTCACATTTATGCCAGCAATCCCAGGCCCCAATTGCTATTTTCTCCATTACATTGGTGGGCCTTAGAATCAAAGAGCTCTAAGTCTCACAGGCAAGTTTATGAAAACCCAGAATTCCAAACAGTTTGAGCAGAATTGTCTTCTATGGAGGTCACAGTGAAATAAATGCACCGCTCATTTGTTTTCTCTCTTGTAATTCAAACATCTGTATCTTTGGGGTAAATACCCAGTAGTTCAATTGCACTGATTGTGAGGTAAAGTATTGTCAAATGATTGAGTTAAAATCCATCAAATTTGTGTACAAGCTGTGTAAAATATATACAAGTATATATGTACATATGTGTGTATATGTATACACACACACACACAAATACCATATCGACACAACTCCATGGGCTAGATGCAGGAAAGTTCATCACTTAGACTCAGCTCCCTATAAAACCTGCTTCTTAATTAGGGGACAAATGCATACACATGAAACAATCAGAGAACATTGCAAAATAATATATAACTGCATTATATATTTAGTGTCACACACTTCCTGTTTCAGCAATTCATAAAAAGTATCTGATCCAAAGCCTTAGGTAATAAGAGCTGTGGCATAAAAGCCCAGCCAATTATTATCCCTACCTCTGTGATTCTTAGCCCAGTATATGACACCCTACCAGTAGAATAGTTGCTTAGGAAGGAAAAAAAAAAAAGAGCCCAATTACATAAAGGAATTGTTCCATTTATTCTTTAAACAAATATTTATTAGTTACTGCTATAATAGATGAGGGTGATTTTAAAAATGAATATGGCACAATCTCTTCCCTCAAAAATTTCATATTTTCGCAGAGACAGATGATGAGCTAGAATCCAATGTCCAGTACAAGTACATTGTCATAAGCACAGACTGTTTTATCATTTAAAGATAAGCTTTGCACTAGCTACATCTGATCTCCACATGAACATTATGTATACAAAAAAAAAAAAATAAGCAACAATAATAAAACAATAAAATGAAGACCCAGGAGAATAGGGGCTTTGCAGTGTTACTTCTCCTGTAAGACAATTAGCCTTCATGGAATATTCTCATGCAAAAGGTTTAGGGAAGACTGAACTTATGTGCTGCCAGCAACACAACAAGAACAAAAGACTTCTTTAAACAATGCCTTGCTTATCTTGATATGACAAGCTTGGCACAACAATATAACAGCCAAAAAATGAGACATTGGATAAATGAATAAATGGATGAATGGTGCTATAATTCTTCTCTTCTTGAATATACAACTTCTAACAGTTAATGTTACTAAGGTTCATTCCTTAATAAGTTATGCATTGCTTTCTTTTTTCTTTTCTTTTCATTATCTAATGTTGTATTTTAAACTTCACAACTGTTTGTCCTTGTTTTCTCTGGGTCAGCTCTTTGAGAACAAGTTGTTTTATACTATTTGGAATTTTATTCAGACCATAAAATACTACTATACACACAGTAATTACAACCTATCTCCTGAGAAAGCATGCACAAAAATATCAAGGATTAAAAGAGATCCAGGAACAAAACCCAGTTTCACCAAGCATAAAACTGTGACTGTGGCCAGGAGATGATGTAAACCTCAGTTTTTTCATGTGTTCAATGAGGGATGTAATACTACCCAATAAAAGATTTTGTGAAGATTACACAGAATGACATCTGTAAAAAAAAAAAAATCCCAAAAAATGTTTTGTCCAAGAAATGTTAGACCTCTTTCTTTGACATCCCACACATTCTGACACACATATGGAATGGAAGTGGTGTTGCAGCAAGGGTCACCACCTCCTGGTACACATGCTGTGCAGTGCACAGTCCATGGGTGTCATACACCAAGAACACAAGGTGAGTAATACCCCTGGAATTGAGAAGCAATAACGCTGAATAGGATTTGTTGGATTCTGAATTATTGAAATCAGCAATGGTCATTTAAATAGCAGAACTGGGGTTTGGTCCGGTGATATGAATAACAATTTGGCACATTTTCATTTATATAAGGACCACTGATAGTAAATCAGACACAATGTGTATTATCAGTGCCTGCACTATAGTAGTTTAGAACAAAATATCCATTTTGATGAAATGTAGCTAAATGGAATCAATTTTTGTCATAAATTTCTTTATATTCTATCCTTTCAGCAATTACACATAAATTATTTCCTGGCACTTTAAATTTTACTATATTCTCTTCTTATTCCTACACATATGTTATATACATTCCTTTTCTCTTTATCTTTCTTTATGCCACTTACCTGACTGGTATATTCTTCCACATCTTCTCTGTTTTTCTGAAGTCTTCCAGGCTTTCAAAGACCAGCTCACTTCTAAACTCCTATCTCATTGGAGTGCCTTTTTCCTTCTAACCCCACAAAGTTTATCTTTCTCTGGCCAGTCTTAGAACTCAAACATCCATATTTTATCCAGCTCTTAAACAATATTTCAAGGCATCTCATTTGTTCTATTTTTTTATATATCTGGTTATCCAATTGTATAATGGCTATGACCTGCTTTACAACATGGAGCACAAATATAGTAACAGCACTTAAATATTTCTAATTAATATTTTATTTCCCTCAAGAGTTCCCAACAGGAATTTATTCCCTTTTAGAGACTCAGACACCCTGCCTCCCTATAATCCAAGCTGGGGACTGGAGGAAAGACTAAGTCTAAAAAGGCTACCTCCAATATTGCTTCTTGCCCTCAGATAAAAAAATGATCCTTTAGAAGTTGGTCTTGCAACATTATCTCTCTGACTGGTTCATATCTCTGCACAGGCAATGGGTTTTCTTAAAGAAAAAGGATCCCATTCCTTCAGGACTAAGTTCCAATAACAGTGTACCACAGTTGGACTCCCTGTGTATTATATGCCCATGTATACCCATATTCTGTTCTGTTACAAGATGATCACAAAATAAGGGATCACTTTTTTTTAAAGATTTTATTTATTTATTTGACAGAGAGAGAGACAGCAAGAGCAGGAACACAAGCAGGGGGAATGGGAGAAGGAGAAGCAGGCTTCCCACCAAGCAGGAGGCCTCATGTGCGGCCAGAACTCTGGCATCATGACCTGAGCTGAAGGCAGATGCTTAATGAATGAGTGCCCCAAGATCCCAGTAATGGATCATTCTTTTTAGTATATGTGCTGTCGAAGCGAGCGTGTGGATCATTCTTAATTATCCTGCTTCAATACATATGTTGTAGGGTCTTCTTTGTCAAAGGGACTGGTTCAGAGATAACTTCTCATCTTAGTCATTTCCTTAGCTGGAACCAGCTCTCCATTAAGAGCCTCCAAAACCTTTATCTTAAACCTAGATCTAGAATTAACATCTCCATTTTCAGGGCAATTTGCATCCAGGAGTTTCACTGTCTATTATTTCTACTGCCTTTAGGGAAGGTCTCTCTGCTTATTGGCTAGTTGTACTTCAAATCCTGTACATTAGGCATCAATATTCTTCACTTACAGAAGAGCTTTAGGAAAATGAAACTTTAGGCAAAACAATTCACCGTCCTTGCAAGGATCAGTTTCGTTTACCGTGAGTCTTAGAGAGTGTCAACATTGAAGGAGTCAAAGTCATTAAATAGTAGAAGCCTACACATCCTACAGTAAGAAATTTCATTGCCCATACAACCCTTCTGGGGCAAAAAAATAAATAAATAAATAAATAAAAGCAAAAAGAGAACTGTAAAATAAGAACAACAAAGAAAGGAAAACATATACCCTGTCTACGTAAATATCATAAGCATCTCCTTTTTATCTCCAAAAACTAGCATAGGAGTTGACGCAAAGTACTCTTTTATTAGAATATAAAAGCATATAATCATCAAAATTAGGTATGGAAGAAAACTTGGAGACAAAAAACTTGAAATCAGATGACTCAAAGTCATCACACCAGTTTGTGTCAATGAGGTAAACATATTTCATTGATAACGATAATATCTAGTTTTTGTGCTGTTTGGTTAAATTATAAAGTCTCTAAGGATAAGGGCCTTGACATCAACTTTTCCAAACTTTCCTACAGTAATTAATCCAAGTATATATACTGTGGACATACAGTGGTCATTTCCAAGTTCATGTTGAAAGAATGAAGGGAAAATTTGATCTTCTTATATGTTTCATTTTTTCCCATATAATTTCTATATCATCTTGAGGATATGAACTGAGCTTAATGTGAAATGTTACAGCTTGATTATAGGTATCAGACTTTGTTAAATTATTTCTTACTCTTGAATATCTAGATAAAGTGAAAATGCTAGTGGCAGGCAGAAAAATTATGACATCTAGAATTCATTTTCTATTTCTTATTGCCATATTTATTGCCATTTTCAATGAATATAATTATTTTTAAATACCTTACACCATTTCCATATGCATCACTGCTGAATTTTAGGAAAAAACAGCTAGCATCATTCAAGAATGGCCTAGGGTATAAATTAAGTAGGAAAAAATATGTCATTGGCCATCTTTCAAGCTTCCCTTTCAATGCTCCTTTAATCCTTCCAGATATAGCCCTTTGTTCACACCTAGCACCTGTTTGGTGCTATTTGGTTGCTTGAAAACAAGTTCAGTACTTAGTAATTCCATTCACCTGAACATGATCTCCACCAAGGGGCAATTGAGGTGAGGTTCCACAGGGGCTGTGAATTAACCTCAAGTCACAACAGAACCATCTGCTCCACTGTCCTGCCAAACCAGAAACTGGGACATTCATAAGTTCTCCCTATTTGAAAATTCTCACTATAAATATTTGTCTCCAGATTCAAACCTATATCAAGATGAGTATAAAGAGTTCTTAGTAGTTAGAAGTCAGCTGAAAATTCTGGAGATCCCATAAACCAGTCAAAAAAAAAAGATTTTTTTTTTTTTATTATAGAGATTACTACATCTATATCCCAGCGGTTTTAAACTTTAACAATTACCAAAACTGAGCTCACTCTGAAAACATGAATAATATTCCTATGATTGAAAGCAACCAAGGTTTATAGTAACTTTAAGGGCTATTAAGCAAGTTCCTATATGAATCCAGAGAGTGAATTGTATAAGCATTTAGAATGTGCTGATGATAAAGGGATTCATAAAAGTTGTTATGCTGATTTTATGTTGATGGATGTTTGAATATAAGGTGAGTTATTAACCAGAGGCAAGTGAAACTAATGTTTAAGTATTATGATATATGTGTAATTGAAAGTGAATTTTCTTGGTAAAATGGGGAGCACAGTGAAAGAGAAAGAATGAGTGAGTACAAATAAAGATAATAACAGAGATAAATCCATTTGCAGTGCCAGTATAAGTAGCCAAGTTTCCCGTAACGCCAAGAATGTTAACCCCTAAAAGAATCTAGTCCAAAAATATTTGAAGTATTATACATATTTGTAATGTGTTAGATGGATGGCGCTCAATTCTGCTTCTTAATTAGATCTGTGCAGGCTTCCTTCTTCCTCCTCTTCACCATGTGTCTTTTTCCACTCTTTGCAACCTGTTGCCTCCTCGCTTACCTCCTCTTCCAACAGCATATTAGTAAAACTATTGAGTGGGTCTTTTACCTTTTCTTTGGATGCTATCCTTAAAAAGACAGAGCTATGCATCTATACTATGGCAATTTGTTTAGTGTTTGGACTCTAAAAACTTAGTCCAATGGCCCCATAATACAACCTTGGACCTAATAATAATTGAAAAATGGGGACACAAAGATCTACGGACACATTTCTCATTCTGAGTCCTTCCTTCATGGTCCTGTTCCTTTTCTGTAAACTTCCACTTTATCACAATACCAGAAAGAGAGTAGGGAAGAACTGCCCACCTGGCAACAGATACCACAAAAGACATTTTATTTACACTTTCTCTTCTACACTGTTTATAGACGTGCTGTCCATACTCATCATACATATTTTCTAAGTATTTTTTATATTATTATCCTATTCACCTAATCTGTGCAAGCAGATATACATGATTTCGCTCCTTCACTCCCATCCTGGCTTTTGTGGCTAGAAAAATAAATGTTAAAGGTGCAGAAGGTATTTTTCTCCTTCTTTCATATTTCATGCTCAAGGAATCTAGTATAAAAAAAGGAGTAAGGGAATTATTTTTTAACATTTTGAGCAAGGCTTGATAAAATCAGTGTGGTTATCAATGAACTCACAAAATCTCTAATGTTATTATTGTTGGTGAGTTGGTTAAAGTCAAATAAGCCTATATTAAGAGAGAAGAAAAAGAAAACCTTAAAGGAACCAACACTTGAAGAAGACAAGGTAACTTCAAAAGTTAGAGAGAAAGCAGAGTAATATGGATTTTTCTCACAAGGGTGTATTTACTCACATTTTAAACAGTGGGAAGAAAATGAGGCCATGTTATGGGAAGTCTTTCTTTTTTTGATTTTATTTATTTATTTGACAGACAGAGATCACAAGTAGACAGAGAGGAAGGTAGAGAGAGAGAGAGAGAGGAGGAAGCAGGCTCCCCACTGAGCAGAGAGCCAGATGTGCGGCTCGATCCCAGAACCCTGGGATCAGGACCTGAGCTGAAGGCAGAGGCTTTAACCCACTGAGCCACCCAGGTGCCCCAGTATGGGAAGTCTTTGGATATTTAATGAGTTTTAAACCTCCAAATTAAAACAACATGTGAAATCTAAAAAACAAAACAGATGAATATATAAAAAAACAAAATCAGACCTATAAATACAGAGAACAAACAGATGGCTGCCAGAGGGAAGGAAGGGAAGAAGATGTCTAAAATAGGTGAAGAGGAGGAGGAGACAAGCTTCCAGTTATGAATGAATAAGCCATGGGAATAAAGGGCACAGCATAGGTAACGTAGTCAATGATATTGTAATACCACTGTATTTTGACAGGTGGTAGCTACACTCGTGGGGAGCACAGAATAATATATAGAGATACTGAATCACTATGTTGTATACCTGAAACTAATGTAACATCGTGTGTCAACTATACTTAAATAAAAAAAAATTAAAACAAAGAAATAAAAACAACAGCAACAACAACCAAGGGGAAAAGGTATTTGAAAACTATACCATGGAAACACTGACCAAATTTTTAAAACTCTTGAGGAGAAAGATCATTTTCCCTAAAAACGTGATTAACAGAAAAACAGAATATGTCAAATGATAAACACATATATGCCATTTTACTTTCACCTCACACCACTCTATCCCCTGCCAAAACTAATATAAACAAAATGAAAAAAAAAAGTGAGTATTGGGAATTAGAGGAGCTGTTTTGTTGTTTTACTATTTTAACATTCTATAGTATATTAAACAGATAATGAATGAGTCAGTTTGGACTTGTCATGCCAAAGGTATATATCACTGCAAACATTTTACAAAGCAGTTTCTTAGAACAAGTGAATTCCACAGATACAGATTATGTTTTTGTTGGTTTGGTTTTGGGTTTTTTGGTAACATCTCTCAAAGTTTCACATAACATTTTTATCATTAAATGGTAAAATGTGAGTTAAATGATAGTGCAGATATGTGGATTCATAATTAGTGGAAACCTCTATGATTCCGGATAAGAAGCTTAGTGATGAATTTGAATTCTATGTTGCAAAATTGTACATATTCATACTATTCTAATCTAAGTGTCTTACTAGGGTTTTGGAAGTGCTGTAAGACTATCAAAACCTTCTGTTTTTGAAGGACTAAAAAGGGGACTATTGGGGGCTTTTATTAATCCTGGATGAGTACTTAAAATGCAATTGGTATCTGCAAGGGGTTTTGGAGCAAAAACTCTAATATTTTGTTGAGGTTGAACAGCAGCATTGTGTGGGACAGGCAGCTGTTTCAGCATCAGAAAAACCAAGTGATGTTCTAGGTTCACCATTTAATATTTGCAAGGCTGTAGAAAAGTCCTTCTATGAATCTCAGTTTTCTTATCTAAAGTCTCCAATTAGCTTTCCTTTTCTACCTATAATCCAGAGTTGTTCTGAGGATAAATTTAAAAAAAAAGTTTTTGTTTTGTTTTGCTTTATTATTTTTTGTCATATTGAAAAACAGAAAGGAAGGCATTATTACCATCAATGCACATATGCTTTGCCTTATAATAACTTAGATTCATTCATATGTCTTTCAGTCTCTTAAAAATTCAAAAAATAACTTCAGGCTACAGTGGCTCAGAAATTGTTTATTTTCAGGAACTGGAAAAGGCATACACTTAGAAGTCATCAAAAAAATAGAGATAGGAAAAGATAAAAAAGAAATTACCTGAGGTCTTCTGGTACCTGGAGAAAAAACAGTACCTTGTTTTTGTACTATATGCATGTGGTTAAAAAACTGCAAAGAGAAACTCCAGTTTCATGCTTAAGGTATCAGTTTGAGTTGATAAGAGAAATAAAAATTTGCTCCAATTTGACAAATTCTCAAAACCTCATCCTGAGCCCTTTTTAATAAACCCCCACAATCTCTTGTCCTTAAATAGTTTTAGATCTAGAGTTTAATAGTCACTTGGAGCAAAATTATCTGGTCAGCAAAAGAAGCTATGAAGATTATGCCTGGTCCACAGTACCTATGACCTAATGTATATGTTACAGAAACAACTAAGAGTAAAGGTAAAAGGGGATCAATAATCCACGACCTTTCCCTCTAAATGACTTAAAGTAGTAACTTTAGAAGGTTTTACTTTTAGTGAGTTGATATTTGTAAAGTAGGTTTCATGAGGAGCCCCAGACTTAAGAATACCCATTAAAAGCTATGTTAGCTCTTTAAGCTAACCTAGTTAAGAACTATTTGCCAGTGAAGGAACTGTGACATGACGGCTGGTACACTAATAGAGTGCTGGAGGAAGTATACTGTATTTTTCAACAGACACTGTAAAAAGATGGCTGCTCTGGTACACTTCAGGGAGAAAATTCTCTCATTTTCCTATATTTCTGGATCCATTGTTAATCATTTTAATTCTACTCAGGGCAGAATGACCTTAAACAGACTAGGGGGAAAAAGTACCATATTTTTGCTAGCAAAACTGAGAGTTAAAAAACCCTTTAATTAAGAGAACAGACTGTGCTAGTAATAAATTTAGCATGGACTAACTGTTGTTCTCCCTGAGAATCACTGGGCTGTCTGTAAGCTTGTATGGTCACATTTGGTGGGCTTCAGTGTCATGCCAAAGCTGATGTCCATCAGAGACCTTATTCGAAGATCTCTTCAACATGAGACTAAAGCAGTGGCAAATTTAACTCCAATGTCTGTCATAATGGCATTGTTTGAAAATAGAATATAGCCAGTCATGGGCTTGAAGTAAGTGAGCAGTTGACAGTAGAATTAAATTCTTTTCACTGCAGGTGTTTTATTGCTATTATCTTTATCAGCCTCATCACCATCATTATCATCATAATCATCAAGCTTTTACTATATACTGATATAGTGAAGATAAAAAGAACAGTAACATCCTCTGCCTCTGAATAGTCTATAATTCATTCTGATGACATAGCACATATGTATAGAGGACCCAGTAATAATTCTATATAGAATGGTATCAAACAAAATAAATAGTTTACAAAGGAAATATCACTGGAAACTGAAGCTAGCAATGATCAAGTCTAAATTCATCATGTATGCATCCACTAAATTTATTGGATAAATTTATTATCCAATAAACAATATTTATTGACTATTTTATCAGAAATAAATTCAGCTGAAATTAGTTGAAAACACATGATTGGTTAAAATAAATAGGATTTTTGTTATTCTCCCATAATCATAATCAGACACCATATTTGTTGTGGGATGGTTTCAGTCCCATGACTGCTACCTCTTGCTCACTAGATACAGCTAAAGGTTGACATGGAACATCTACAATCAAGGCAGGGTGAAATAGTAGAGGACATGGAACAGTAGATCTTCAAAAATGAAAAGAGAATGAAGTAAAGAAGGGACAAAGAGAGGTGGAAAAGGAGTTAAATGAAAATTATTTTAGCCAGCTGGGCAGTATAAGCAAAAGATTAGATGGAGAATAATAATGATGTGTTTTTTTTTAAATATTTTATTTATTTATTTGACAGAGAGAGATCACAAGTAGGCAGAGAGGCAGGCAGAGAGAGAGGAGGGGAAGCAGGCTCCCTGCTGAGCAGAGAGCCCGATGTGGGGCTCGATCCCAGGACCTTGGGATCATGATCTGAGCTGAAGGCAGAGGCTTTAACCCACTGAGCCACCCAGGTGCCCCAATAATAATGTGTTTTAGATAAGTTAGAAGGAATGTCTACTACACAACAGGAATGTCTATTACAGGATATCAACTTATCTAAAATTATTTATATATTCCACTTTGTAAAAGTGGCACATCTTTGACCTCCAGTTGAAGATTGCTAGGTAAAGATGAAAATAAAACGAATGAGCCAACCATGAGAAAGAACCACACCCAAAGAGTTTTTACAATTTGATATAAGAATAGAGTCAGGGTGGCAGGCAGGCAGGTAGCTCTCGAGGGGACAGTGTGGTCTCAGGATCTGGAGGTCTCAGAAAGACCAGGGGTGACTAAGTGTGGCAGAGCTGCCAGGTATCTGAGTGTGGAAGCTGGATACAGGGACAGAGCCGAGAAGTGAGCTCTCAGCTCAGAGTAACCTTACACCATGATCTGAGGCACAGTCAGACCACTACTCTTCAAGCAGGGACCCCACAAATGGCAGATCCAGGGAGATTCACCTTCTTCCTCCAGGAGTGGTGTGGGAGCATGTGGCAGGAATGTGCTGGGTTTGGAGACTCCAAATGGGGCTGTGTGCCAGAGATAAAAATGCTCGGTCACAGGCCAGGTGAGCACGGAGTGAGGTCAGAGACCGGGGAGATGGGAGGGATTGACTGCTTTTCTCTGAGGGCACACTGAGGAGTGGGGCCCCGAGCACTTGGCTTCTCCCGTCAGGAGACTGGGAGGCCTCCATTTTCATTTCTGCCCTCCAAAATTCTATGGAAAGAGTTCAGGGAACAAAAGCTACTGAGAGCAAAACCAAGCAGATTACTTAGCCTGGCCCCTGCCGAGGGCAGTGCATTCCGCCTTGGGTAAAGACATTTGAGAATCACAGTAACAGGCCCCTCCCCCAGCAGATCAGCAAGAACATCCAGCCAAGACCAAGTTCACCAATAAATGAGAATTATGGAACTCCAGAGCTAAGGGAAAGCAACACATAGAATTCATTGATTTTTCCCCATTATCCTTTAGTCTTATAAAGGATATATATATATATATATCCTTTATATATTTATATATATTTATAAAGGATATATATTTATAAAGTCTTATAAATTTTTTTTCTTATTCTATTTTTTTAAATTTTTTCCTCTTTCCTCTTTTAACATTTTTAACTTTTATCTTATCAATAACTTTTTAAAAATCTATTAAAATACTCATTGTTATAGTCATATTTTATCCCTTCAGTGTATTTAACCTTATATTTTGTATACATATAGTTTTTTTCTTTAAAATTTTGGGATACAATTTCTTCTTCTTTTTTTTTAAGATTTTATTTATTTATTTGACAGACGGAGATCACAAGCAGGCAGAGAAGCAGGCAGAGAGAGAGGGGGAATCAGGCTCCCTGATGAGCAGAGAGCCTGATGCGGGGTCAATCCCAGGACCCTGGGATCATGACCTGAGCCGAAGGCAGAGGCTTTAACCCACTGAGCCAGCCAGATGCCCCAGGATACAATTTCTTCTAACAGAACAAATTATACCTTAAATCTAGCACATGGATTTGTTTTAGTCTACAGCCTAATCATATTCTCTTTTTCTTTTTTTTTCTTTTCCCAACCAACTTATCAATTCCTATTTTAGAATCTTTTTTAAATTTTCATCTTTACAGTCATATTCCTTCCTTCATTGTGTTTATTCTTATTTTTGTATATGTACATAAGTTTTTCTTTCTTTAAAATTTTGGGAATAGTTTCTTCTTTTTTTTTTTTTTACTTTTTTTTTTTTTAATTTATTTGACAGACAGAGATCACAAGCAGGCAGAGAGGCAGGCAGAGAGAGAGAGAGGAGGAAGCAGGCTCCCCACTGAGCAGAGAGCCCGATGTGGGGCTCGATCCCAGGACCCTGAGATCATGACCTGAGCTGAAGGCAGAGGCTTTAACCCTCTGAGCCACACAGGCGCCCCAGGAATAGTTTCTTCTAAGAGACTAGATTTAACCCAGAACCAAGTGGGTTCTATTCACCAGTCTAATATATATTTTTTTTTTCATTTTTTCTTCTTTATCACCCTTTTTTCTCCCCTGGTTCCGGATCTGTTCTGATTTGGTTAGCAAATATTTTTCTGGGGTCTTTGCCACCCTCTTAGTATATCATTCTCTCATTCATACATTCTTTTTTTTTTTTAAAGATTTTATTTATTTATTTGACAGACAGAGATCACAAGTAGGCAGAGAGAGAGGAGGAAGCAGGCTCCCTGCTGAGCAGAGAGCCCGATGCGGGGCTCGATCCCAGGACCCTGGGATCATGACCTGAGCCGAAGGCAGAGGCTTAACCCACTGAGCCACCCAGGCGCCCCTCATTCATACATTCTTATCTGGATAAAATGACAAGGTAAAAAAATTCACCACAAAAAAAGAACAAGATGCAGTACCAACAGCTAGGGACCTAATCAATACACACATTAGAAATATGTCAGAACTAGAGTTCAGAATGACAATTATCAAGGTGCTAGCTGGGCTCAAAAAAAAAGCATGGAAGATACTAGAGAATCCCTTTCTGGAGAAAAAAGTCCATTTCCAGAGAAATTAAAGAACTAAAATCTAACCACATTGACCTCAAAAAAGCTATTAATGAGGTGCAATTAAAAAATGGAGGCTCTCACTGCTAGGATAAATGAGGCAGAATGGGGAATTAGTGATATAGAAGACCAAATGACAGAGAATAAAAAAGCTGAGCAAAAGATAGACAAAAAACTACTGGACCACGAGGGGAGAATTTGAGAGATAAGTGATACCATAAGATAAAAGAATATTAGAATAATTGGGATCCCAGAGGAAGAGAGAGAGGGGCAGATGGTATATTGGAGAGAATTATTGGAGAGAATTTCCCTAATATGGCAAAGGGAACAAGCATCAAAATCCAGGAGGCACAGAGAAACCTCCTCAAAATCAATAAAAATAAGTCCACACCCTATCATCTAATAGTAAAACTTACAAATCTTAGTGACAGAGAAAAACCTGAAAGCTGCTCGGGACAAAAAGTCTGTAACATACAATGAAAGAAATATTAGACAGGCAGCAGACTTATCCACAGAGACCTGGCAAGCCAGAAAGGCCTGGCATGATATATTCAGAGCACTAAATGAGAAAAATATGCAGCCAAGAATACTATATTCAGGTAAGCTGTCATTGAAAATAGAAGGAGAGATAAAAACCTTTCAGGACAAACAAAAATTAAAATAATTTGCAAAAACCAAACCACCCCTACAGAAAATATTGAAAGGGGTCCTCTAAGCAAAGAGAGAGCCTAAAAGTAATAGACCAGAAAGGAACAGAGACAATATAGAGTGACAGTTACCTTACAGGCAATACAATGGCACTAAATTCATATCTTTAAATAGTTACACTGAATGTAAATGGGTGAAAACGCCCCAATTAAAAGACACAGGGTATCAGAATGGATTAAAAAAAAAAAAAACCAAGACCCATCAATATGCTATCTATAAGAAACTGATTTTAGACCCAAAGTCACCTCCAGATTTAAAGTGAGAGGGTGAAAAAAAATTTACCATGCTAATGGACATCAAAAAAAAAAAAAAAAAAAGATGGGGTGGCAATCCTTTTATCAGATAAATTAGATTTTTTTTTTTTAAAGATTTTTTATTTACTTATTTGACAGAGAGAGATCACAAGTAGGCAGAGAGGCAGGCAGAGAGAGAGGGAAGCAGGCTTGCTGCCGAGCAGAGAGCCCGACGCGGGACTCGATCCCAGGACCCTGAGATCATGACCCGAGCCGAAGGCAGCAGCTTTAACCACTGAGCCACCCAGGCGCCCCTCAGATAAATTAGATTTTAAACCAAAGACTATAATAAGAGATGAGGAAGGACACTATGTCATACTTAAAGGCTCTGTCCAACAAGAAGATCTAACAATTTTAGATATCTATGCCCCTAATGTGGGAACAGTCAACTATATAAAACAATTAATAACAAAATCAAAGAAACACATCAACATAATACAATAATAGTAGGGGACATAAACACACCCCCTCACTGAAATGAACAGATCATCCAAGCAAAAGATCAACAAGCAAATAACGGCCTTAAATGACACACTGGACCAGATGGAAATCACAGATATATTCAGACCATTCCATCCCAAGACAACAGAATACACATTCTTCTCTAACACACATGGAACATTCTCCAGAATAGATCACATCCTGGGTCATAAATCAGGTCTCAATTGGTACCAAAAGATTGGGATCATTCCCTGCATATTTTCAGACCACAATGCTCTGAAGTTAGAACTCAATCACAAGAGGAAAGTTGGAAAGAACTCAAATACATGGAGGCTAAAGAGCATCTTATTAAAGAATAAATGGGTCAACCAGGAAATTAAAGAAGAATTGAAAAAAAAAATCATGGAAACAAATGAAAATGAAAACACAATTGTTCAAAGTCTTTGGGACACAGCAAAGGGAGTCCTGAGAAGAAAGTATATAACAATACAAGCTATTTCTCAAGAAACAAGAAAGGTCTCAGGTACACAACCTAACCCTACATCTAAAGTATCTGGAGAAAGAACAGAAAAGAAAGCCTAAACCTAGCAGGAGAAGAGAAATCACAAAGATCAGAGCCAAAATCAATGAAATAGAAACCAAAAGTACAGTAGAACAAATCAACAAAACTGGAACTGGTTCTTTGAAAGAATTAACAAGATTGATAAAGCCCTGGCCAGACTTATCAAAAAGAAAGGAGAAAGGACCCAAATAAATAAAATCATAAATGAAAGAGGAGAGATCACAATGAACATCAAAGAAATACAAACAATTATAAGAACATATTATGAGCAACTATATGACAGCAAATTTGACAATCTGGAAGAAGTGGATGTATTCCTAGAGACATATAAACTACCAAAATGGAACCAGGAAGAAACAGAAAACCTGAACAGACCCATAACCAATAAGGAGATTGAAGCAGTCATCAAAAATCTTCCAACAGGGGCACCTGGGTGGCTCAGTGGGTTAAAGCCTCTGCCTTCGGCTCAGGTCATGATCCCAGGGTCCTGGGATCGAGCCCCCCATTGGGCTTTCTGCTCCGCGGGGAGCCTGCTTCTTCCTCTCTCTCTGCCTGCCTCTCTGCTAGTTGTGATTTCTCTCTGTCAAATAAATAAAATATTTTAAAAAAAAATCTTCCAACAAACAAGAGCCCAGGGCCAGATGGCTTCCCCGGGTAAGTCCACCAAACATGTAAAGAAGAATTAACACCTATTCTCCTGAAACTGTTCTAAAAAATAGAAATGGAAGGAAAACTTCCAAACTCATTTTATGAGGCCAGCATTACCTTGATCCAAAAACCAGACAAAAACCCCATTAAAAAGGAGAATTACAGACCAATATCCTTGATGAACACAGATGTGAAAATTCTCACCAAAATATTAGCCAATAGGATACAACAGTCCATTAAAAGGATTATTCACCACGACCAAGTGGGATGTATTCCTAGACTGCACATTTGGTTCAACATCCACAAATCAATCAACGTGATACAACACATTAATAAAAATAAGAACAAGAACCATATGATACTCTCAATAGATGCTGAAAAAGCATTTGACAAAGTACAGCATCCTTTCTTGATCAAAACTCTTTACAGTGTAGGAATAGAAGGTACATACCTCAATATCATCAAAGCCATCTATGAAAAACCCACAGCAAACATCATTCTCAATGGGGAAAAACTGAGAGCTTTTCCCTGAGGTCAGAAACACGGCAGGGATGTCCACTTATCACCACTGCTATTCAACATAGTACTAAAAGTCCTAGCCTCAGCAACCAGACAACAAAAAGAAATAGAAGGCATTCAAATCAGCAAAGGAGAAGTCAAACTCTCCCTCTTCGCAGATGATATGATACTTCAGGTGGAAAACTTGAAAGATTCCACTCAAAAACTGCTAGAACTCTTATAGGAATTCAGTAAAGTATCAGGATATAAAATCAATGCACAGAAATCAGTTGCATTTCTTTACACCAACAGCAAGACAGAAGAAAGAGAAATTAAGGAGTCGATCCCATTTACAACTGCACCCAAAACCATAATAAACCCAACTACAGAAGCAAAGAATCTGTACTCAGAAAACTATAAAGTACTCATGAAAGAACTTGAGGAAGACACAAAGAAATGGAAAAGCGTTCCATGCTCATGGACTGGAAGAACAAACATTGTGAAAATGTCATGTTACCTAAAGCAATCTATACATTTAAGGCACCCCCTATCAAAATACCATCATTTTTTTTCAAAGAGATGGAACAAATAATCTTAAAATTTATATGAAACCAGAAAAGACCCCAAATAGCCAGAGGAATGTTTAAAAAAAAAAAGCCAAAGTTGGTGGTATCACAATTCTGGACTTCAAGCTCTATTACCAAGCTGTAAACATCAAGACAGGATGGTACTGCAGAAAAACAGACACATAGATCAATGGAACAGAAGAGAGAGCCCAGAAATGGACCCTTAACTCTATAGTCAACTAATCTTCGACAAAGCGGGAAAGAATGTCCAGCGGAAAAAAGACAGTCTCTTCAATAAATGGTGTTGGGAAAATTGGACAGCCACATGCAGAATAATGAAACTGGACCATTTCCTTATACCATACACAAAAATAGACGCAAAATGGATGAAAGACCACACTGTGGGACAGGAATCCATAAAAATCCTTGAGGAGAACACAGGCAACAACCTCTTTTACCTCAGCCACAGCAACTTCTTCCCAGAAACATTGCCAAAGGCAAGGGAAGCAAGGGCAAAAATGAACTATTGGACTTCATCAAGATCAAAACTTTTGCACAGCAAAGGAAACAGTCAACAAAACCAAAAGACAACTGACAGATGGGAGAAGATATTTGAAAATGACATATCAGATTAAGGACTAGTATCCAAAATCTATAAAGAACTTATTAAACTCAACATCGAAAGAACAAATAATCCAATCAGGAAATGGGCATAGGACATGAACAGACATTTCTGCAAAGAAGACATCCAGATGGCCAACAGACACATGAAAAAGTGCTCCACATCACTCGACATCAGGAAAATACAAATTAAACGAATACAAATTAACAGAAAATACAAATTAAAACCACAGTGAGATACCACCTCACACCAGCCAGAATGGCTAAAATTAGCAAGTCAGGAAATGAGAGATGTTGGTGAGGGTGTGGAGGAAGGAAAACCCTCCTGCACTGTTCATGGGAATGCCAGATGGCGCCACCACTCTGGAAAACAGCATGGAGGTTCCTCAAATAGTTGAAAATAGAGCTACCCTAGGACCCAGCAATCGCACTACTGGATATTTACCCTAAAGATACAAATGCAGTGATCCAAGGGGCACATGCACCTGAATGTTTATAGCCGTAATGTCCACAATAACCAAACAATGGAAAGAACCTAGATGTCTATCAACAGATGAATAGATAAAGAAGTGGTATATATATGTGTGTGTGTGTGTATATATACATATATATATATATATATATATACACACAATAGAATACTATGCAGCCATCAAAATAAATGAAATCTTGCCATTTGCAACAACGTGGATGGAACTAGAGGGTATTATGCTGAGTGAAATAAGTTAATCAGAGAAAGACAATCATCATATGATGTCTCTGATATGAGGAATTTGAGAGGTAGTGTGGGGGGCTGTGGAGGGTAGGGAAGAAAAAAAATAAAACAAGATGGGATAGGGAAGGAGACAATCCATATGAGACTCTTAATCTCACAAAACAAACAGGGTTGGTAGGGGGTTGTGGGGTAAATATAGGGTGGCTGGGTTATGGACACTGGGGAGGGTATGTGCTATGGTGAGTGCTGTGAAATGCATAAATGTGATGCTTCACAGACTTTTACCCCTGGGGCAAATAATACATTATACGTTAATAAAAATAATTAAAAAGGAAAAACAAAAGAAAGAAATACATAGGTTTCAAAACAAAAACAAAACCCCAACAAACCATATAGGTTTCAAGATTCAAGTTAAACAATGTGATGAAAATAATTAAAAAGGAAAAACAAAAGAAAGAAATACATAGGTTTCAAAACAAAAACAAAGCCCCAACAAACCACATAGGTTTCAAGATTCAAGTTAAACAATGTGATGAAAATCTTTTCTTATTGATAAGAAATACTAAAGTGCCAAAGGTCAAGCCAAGGTATATTGATGAGGAGTGATCAGGAATCTGACTAGTTTGCCACAATAAGTTTAAGAATAAATCATTTTCACATACTCAAAAAAAATACATATGTTAAACCCATGATCTGTGGGTTGAAGATAACAGTAGCATATTGACCTGACCAGAACTGTCTCAGTAAGTACAGTGTGACATGGACAGACTCTAATATCATCTATAGAATTTAGTCAGCAAAACTATTCTTTAGGTTTGTTTGCTTGTTTAATTTGGAATCAGACAATATATGTTTGATCATTTTTCATTTTCAAATGGACCTAATTATTCTCTACTCTTATTTTATTTTGGACAAATATTTTTGGCTTACTTTATGCATTACATTTGTAGAATCTACTAGAAATCCTGTGACATAGGAGTATATATTAAGGGTTATATGAAATCAGTTCTACTTAACCATATCTAATAATTCACTAGGGCCTAGTATTGCTTTCCTCTGTTCTATAGAGATGCAGTGACTTTTTATCCAGTCATTTCTTACAATCTGTTAGAAATTGAGGTTGATAAAAATATGTATTAATTTTGTCCAATGGCTAATATGTTTTCCTTATTCATTCCAGTCCTTTTCTCCTCCAAAACACACACATACACACACACACACACACACACACACACATCTCACCACTACTCTTATAGTGTAAGCAGGCAATTTTCTGTTATGTGTTCAAAGTCTTAGACTACTTACTTGTCAAAGTTCACTGAAAGTTATCTTCTGAACTACAGAAGAAAAACACTTCATTGCCTCTATAAAAGGACTTTTCCATGCCTTATCAGAATATCCTCCTATGGTGGTTTGCTTGCATATGAGATTCAAACCTGTCACTAAACACCATTTTATACTGACATATCCAATGGAGGTTATAATTTTTTCTTTTCTCCCATAGCAAAGATCTCCAAGAAAGAAAAATAATCACGCAATTTTCTTCTTCATTCTGGAACTCTGTCAGTTTTAGTTTCATATTTATATTTCTGTTAGTTACAGTAGCCTAAGTTTATTTACTTTGTTACAGTATGATTCCAGACACTCTAAGAAAATCTCTAGGGGAAAAAAAAGTTTTAATAAAAGCCATGGGACTATCAAGTGTGTTTATTTTCTCTTACCCTTGATTACCTACATATCGGTAACATATATTCATTCTCTTACCAAAATTATCTCTCCTTCACCTGGCAAATTGAGCTGAGGAAAAGAAACAAAGAAGTAGATGAAAGTTGAGAATAAGAGCATCCTTCATTCCAGGTCTAAAAAACTGGGGTTTAGGAACAGTCACTTCAACATAACACATTTACAAAAGGCCAACTCCAAGTCTGAAATTTCTAATAAATCTAATTCAGATTATAAAGAAGAACCTTCTATGGTTTATAAGCCTATCTGTGAACTATAAGAGATTTCATAATCAGATATAAGCTCCTCTGTTACTGTTATCTGAGCTTTTGTTATTGTTTTAGGAAGGGAGGAAAGTATTTGTTTTTTAACTTCAGAAGACCTGAGGTCTGGAGCCCCTTTTTTCATTACCATGAAACAGCAATTGGGAAACTTGGTTAAAGTAATGCATGTGTTTCATGATAGTTAAGAGGTAGGGTGATTGTGACTGAGCAAATAGATGTCCTTCCATATCCTATGTTACACGAAGATGTAATACTTTTCCCTGGGTATAAGATAGTGGATATAGGGGTGCCTGGGTGGCTCAGTGGGTTAAAGCCTCTGCCTTCAGTTCAGTTCATGATCCCAGGGTTTTGGGATCGAACCCCGCATCGGGCTCTCTGCTCTGCGGACAGCCTGCTTCCTCCTCTCTCTCTCTCTGCCTGCCTCTCTGCCTACTTGTGATCTCTGTCTGTCAAATAAATAAATAAAATCTTTAAGATAGTGGAGAGTTCTTCCCTAAAGCAAGCAAGAAAGATGGGTGCCATCAAGTAGTCAGTCAATTTTTATTGACCAACTATTATATGACCATCTGTGTTCCATAGTTCAAGCTCTATGAGATATAGTTGGGGGGGTAGGGATGGGGGTAGATATATGAAGTAATCAGAGGGAAAAAATAGACAATGTAAAATGAAGTATCATAGTGCCTGAGCATAATTAAATCATATAATTGAGTGGAAAGAGCACAACCAACATTTTAGCAGTGATTTTTGGCAATTCTATCATGAAATTTAACTTCTACTCCTGTCCCATTTAGTCCTCCTATTCAAAACCAACTAAACCCAATTTTAATCAAAGGGGGCTGAGAGTAAATACGTCAATAATACATACATCAACAATACATCAACAATCAGTCTGAGCTGAGTTTCTTAAAGGAATGAATGTTCTCATGGTTGTTTAATTTGTATTAATTTAATATGTAAATTTATATGTAAATTTAATATATAAATTGAACCTAGACTGTATGTTCCCCTACTATTATTTTTTATATTATTTATTACTAATAAAATGAACATTTTTGGAGATAGTGGCTATGGGATTGGCACCACATTCAGTGTTTCTTATAAGTATTATCTCACTTACTTTTGATTTCTACAAGGCGTTTTATCTATTGTAATAGAAAAAAATAGCATCAGGGGGATAAAGTAATATGTCCAAGTTCATACAGTAAATAAGTGAAGAGAAGGATCCTGAACCCAGAAATGTTTTACTCCAAATCATGTGTAAATGCTAATATTCTGCATCATTCTAAAACAATTAAAAGTGGTTCTAATTTTATAATTGTACTTACGGTAACACAAATTTATATATAACTATAATATAAGAATGTGGGTTCTCTTCATTTTATTAATAGTTAAAGCCTAAAGTCTGAAAATAAAATTTTTCTAATAGAATTTTCTGAATCTAAGGGATTCATCCAAAAAATAACTGCCTATAAATGTAGGTTAAGATAGACAGTGTATAAAATATTACAATATCTTCCAAACCCAGGCATTTTCCTGTCATCTACTGTCTGCCTACCTACCTACCCACCTACCTACTTAACGTATCTATCCATACATTTATTTCAACAATTATTTATTATAATAAATAAAAACATTTAATTTCATCTCATCATGATCCCATGTCTTAAATTTTGTGCATAAAGTAACTCCTAGACTTTTTTCTTAGAAGAATTTTGATCCAAAAAAAAAAAAAAAATCTTGCCCCTAAAGCCAAAATGGCATGCAAATAGCATATCTCTCTAAAGAAACTGGCAATACAGCTAAACAGAACTTGGGGAATTAACATTTCAAAGTTGTGTCATCACCCTGTGGACAATTACACTGATAAATACCTGAGGTTAAAATCACACTCTGCTTCTTGCTGTCCCTTCTCATGCAAACCTAAATTTAGTCCAAATAGAAATAAGTAAGATTTGAGGGATTTGCTCTATTGTCATGTCAACTTCCAGTTAAAATTTTTAGCCAAAATTTTTTAATGAGTGAGAATCTGCCCAAAAAAGTAGTTTAAATATTTTCTTCATTTTTCTTTTTCTTTAACGTAATCCCCTTTCTCACACTAAAAAGACTTCATCTTTCTGTTGTTCTGTCTCACACATTGCAGTGCTTCTAAATGGCAAGCAGAGATAACTGTCATTATAAAATATGTTCTCACTAATGATTATGACAATAGCTCATGGACTACCTAAGATGACAGCACAGGTTTTCTGAAACCATAAATCATAAATTGTTCAGAATAATTTTGATGCTCTACTATTCATTGTCTTTCTATCCAGAGCCAATTGAAACAAACAAACAAACAAAAAAAAAACTACCTGCAACAGAACTAATTAGGTAAAAGAAAAAATTCCTCAAGAAAGAGTGACTAATAGAAATATTTCCTCCTTTCAATCAGCCCAACAAAAATTCCCTCAGTGAGTCCTTTTTTTTTTTTTTTTTAATCTGAAATAGATCTCTTTTCTTGGTCAATAAAGCCATGAAGGCAGATTTGGGTTTCTTATGGTTGCCATAAATTTGGAAGCTGTCACTGCATCTGGGAGGGCCAACTGTGACTTTGCAAAGTCATATTTAAAAATGTAACCAAAGCCAAGAATTCCTCTAGAATTAGCAAGGTATATTTTAGGTTCTGAGAGAGAAGTATGCTCAGGGCTTAAACAAGCAACCAAACTTTTCAGGATCCCAGTAGCAAAATTACCTTTATTTATTTGTCTAGAAAAGAACAAGAGAGAGAGAAGAGGAAAACGGGGAAGCTTGTTACTTATTTCACTATGCTGGGAGGGCTCTCAAGGAAAAAAAAAATCAATGTTAAAGATTAACCATAATTGTAAATAAAAATTATATTTTTCATCTCTCTGAATAGATTATAGTAGGACAAGGTTTTTGTTCAATCTCCAGTCTTTTCTTCTGTTTCATGTTATCAAAACACTTGTTTCTCTTGGGAAGTCAATCTTTAGGCTATTTTCTGCCAGAAACTAGACAAATAAGAACAGGCACTTCCCAGAATAATTGAGAGAGGAGATAACAGAAACATTTTCTATTTACCTCAAACATCACTCTGGGGCTCTGAGTATACACATGAAATAATTGTTATTCAATAGATTCCAAGTTGTATGTTGTGGTTAATTGGAGTGCCACAGGAAAGACTGGATTTAAGACCAGGCCCCAATTTATCCAGCATTAATGTTGGATCCCTGCAAATCACTTACGTTGGCTTCCACAATTTTCTTACCCTATAGTACCATTTTTATCATTTTATCAGCTTATACCAAGCCCTGATTGTGAATATCCTATCATACCTCTCCATCTCCACTTTGATGCATTATTTAAGTCTCTGCTCAATTCCCGTTTTTTCAATGCATAAAGGATAGATGTTTTTTCTTCCAAAAAGGTGGTTGGTTTGCCCAAAATAATTTATTGAGTAAAGTTAGACATATACTTCACAACTTACACCAACATTCAATAAAATAGGCTAAATATCCAAATATAAAATGAAACCCAAAAGAAAGCTAGAAAGAAATGTGTATAGCTATATACTCAATCTTAGGATAAAGAATACCTTATTTAAGCAATGACACAAAAATAGATACTATAAAGGCAATATTGTATAGTACTTACAAATATATTCTCAGATGTCAAACCATTCTAATTCTGTCTCTATTACTGAAAAACTATGTAACTTTAGGCAAGCTATTCAACCCTCCTGAGCCTTGATTTGCCTTTTGTAAACTGGGGAAAACAGCAGGACTCTCATCATGGAGTTGTTAAGAAAACTAAAGGAGACAATGAATATAAAGTATGTAGCATAGTGCTTGGCTAATAAAAAACACTCAGTGGGGCACCTGGGTGGCTCAGTGGGTTAAAGTCTCTGCCTTTGGCTCAGGTCATGATCCCAGCATCCTGGGATCGAGTCCCGCATCGGGCTCTCTGCTCAGTGCAGAGCCTGCTTCCCTTCCTCTATCTCTGCCTGCCTCTCTGCCTACTTGTGATCTCTGTCAAATAAATAAATAAAATCTTTAAAAAAAAACCAGTAAATATTATTACCATTATGTTTATAAAGAAAAAAATATTGAATAAATTTGACTATATGCCCACATTGAGGAAATTAACATGAAAGCAATGCATAAATACACATGGCTGCCAGTGAGCTAATATCCTTAAATAGAGAAAACTCCTAATAATCAATAAATTAAATTATGAGAATGAATCATTTTCACCAATTAACTTGTCAAATATTTATATTTTCAAGTTATAAAAACAATTTTGGTGTTTGGGCAAACTGTACTTTTAAATGCTATAGATAGATATATAAATTGATGTATATTTTCTGGTGAACAACGATACGTTTTCTTATTTGCACAGTTCCTTTTATTAATAGTTAAAATGTTTCTTTAGGGGTGCCTGAGTGGCTCAGTGGGTTAAAACCTCTGCCTTCGGCTCAGGTCATGATCCCAGGGTCCTGGGATCGAGCCCCACATCGGGCTCTCTGCTCTGCGGGGAGCCTGCTTCCTCCTCTCTCCTGCCTGCCTCTCTGCCTAGTTGTGATTTCTGTCAAATAAATAAAATTAAAAAAATAAATAAATTAAAAAATAAATAAAATGTTTCTTTAAAAATTTAATGTATTTTATTTATTTTTAAATATTTTATTTATTTGTCAGAGAGAGAGAGCACAAGCAGGGGGAGTGGCAGGGCAAATGGTGAAGCCAGCTTCCGGCTGTGCAGGGAGCCTGATGTGGGACTTCATCCCAGAGCACTGGGATCATGACCTGAGCAGAAGGCGTACAGTTAACTGAGCCACCCATGCATCCACAGTTTAATATATTTTAGAAATTGAAATTATCTCTCTCTGTATCTATGTGAAATACATAATGTATGCAGTATCTATACATATCTATACATACATAGCATTTCTCATTATAATTGTATACTATTTGAAAGAATATATTTTTAAGATGGAACATGATTCTAAATTACCTGATGAACTTGTATTTGTGGGAAGCCAGTCAAAGAAGGACTGTGAAACAAAGGACACACAAACTATTCTCAATGATTACTTTATCAATTTTTATTAAATATGGATTGATTTATTTATTGGTTTATTATTGTTGCTTTTACAAGTTTGACATATCCTTAAGCACGATGCCCTGGGAGAAAAGAGGTAATTATGCCTGGGAAAGACTAAGAGAGAATAGTTGAAGAAACTGAGAAAAAGAAAGGAAGAATTTGGAATGGAAGCAATACGGCAAAAATGGAGGATCCCCAGAGAAAATGACAAAGGAAGAAATCTGGGGTGGTAGAGTGGTTGAGGCTTTAGAAACAGGATTTTATAATGTTCTGCTACATATTCAGGAATTTAGTTCCCATTCTCTGAGTGTAAACTTTCAGAAGTATTTGGCTGAATATAACTAAATATCTAGAGTAAGTTATGGCTTTGGTTAATCTTAGAAAAGGGCAGAAGCAAAGAGAATAAATGCATGGCCAAGGTAAGTAGTAGTGACTTAACTGAGAGATCATCAAAACAGAGAAGGGAATGAAAGAAGACTGTAAAACTAAAATTTCCTGGGAGTTTATAAAAATCACTGGAATTTCCATAGTTCACAGGATAGGACTGAAAGATTACTGAACACACAGATAGCTATTACCTAAATTACTCAAACAGGGTCCAGGCATCTTAAGAAGGCTAATAGTGTCGCCAGGCATGCAAACAACTAATGAATTAACAAACAACTGCTAACTTTCAAGCAAGAGTAAGTGCTATGTACTTACAATGTGATGGGGGAGGGGCAAATACTTACAAGAACACCCCCCATTTTCTAGATCAATTCTGAAAGTAGAGAGAAATTCTGACACAAAAGAAAGCAGATCCAGGAGCTGTTCCAGCTTGATGAGGCTGTTAGCTTAGACCGATAGGCTGACAACAGCATTTCAAGGACAGGCTTACGACTGCAAGAACAACTCTGTAGGTCCAAATGGATATGGTTTAAGACAGTATTGTTAGCTTTGTCCTAAAGAGTAATTAAAGACTTGAAAGGTAACCAAGAGAGTATATACAAAGCCCATCCCTGGGGCACCTGGTTGGCTCAGTGGTTTAAGTGTCCGCCCTCCTCAGCATGATCCCAGGATCCTGGGATCAAGCCCTGCATAGGCTCCCTGCTTTGCCTGCCTGCTGCTTTGCCTGCTTGTGTGCGCTTTCTCTGTCAAATAAATAAATAAAATCTTAACATTTAAATAAATAACTCATTGAAAAAAAAAAAAAGCACCCATCCCTGATGATCTTTCAATATGCGGATGGTTAAGAAACTTTAAAGTTAAAACTTAAAATTGCAACCAACAGAGAATCTTCTAATACAGAGAGTCTTCTAAGTCACCGTATTAAAACACAGTAGGTAACATGCATTGAGGTAATCACACTATTTATATTCTCTCTCATCCTTGCCAGAGAAAAAAGTAGAGTTGGAGAGAACAGGAATAGCAGAATATGAGGGCACAGAAGATTTAAGAGACCATGAAGATGGCTGGACCACCCTACGTGGAGTTGATGTGATTAAGTGGAAAACTGGTGCCATTGGATTCAACCTCAGCTCTGCTACAAACCACAGCTATTTATTCTGCCTTATTAATTCTCTAGCATTAAAAAGGAATATTATACACATTGCAGGGCAATGGCATAATGGTGAGAATTAAATGATATGCAAGGTCCCTGGTACACACCAGTTGTTCAATTAATGGATGCTATTATATCCTGTAGAAAGAAGGAGTGAGCATACAGAAAGGCAAATTTGGGGGCCTTCCTTGTTGCTTCTGCCAGAGACAGAGTAAGCGTTTGAGGTTACTTTCTGCTCTTTGATCCTCAGTTTTTCACAAAGGCAGTACAAAGGGAACCTATTCTTCCTTTGCAAAGACAAGGAAATAAGTACTTTAAAATAGGACTTTTTTTATAGCTTTTAAAACATAAAACAACAAAGGAAAATATCTTCATCATTTAAGACCTAAAGCTTTATCCACAAAAGTCAGACCAGTGTGCTGTTTCTTCCCATATTAATCTTAAAGATTCAGACTTTCAAAAAAAAGATTAAAAAAAGAAAGAAAAAAACATTAATATATCTCTTTGCTTTGGAGCAGTAATCATTTTGGCCTTTTTCTGAGTTCTCCTTAGCTGCTCCCAGCATTGCTACCTGTTGGCTCTTTCTTGCCTTTTGTTGCAGTTCTTTCTTCTCCATGCCCTGGCGTTTGTCTGAGACCTCCTACACTCTTACTTAGCTTCTTTCTCTTCAATCCCTGATTTCTTTTGGACTGCAGACATTCTATTTTTATTTTACCTTAAATTCCCTTGGCTGATAACACTTGTTCTGCTGCTTAAAGGTACAGGAGCAAACCCACTACTTCAAGAACAGAAATTGTGTGTGTGTGTGTGTGTGTGTGTGTGTGTGTGTGTGCGCAAAATGTTGGAATCGATGATGTTACATATTAAGTACTATCCTTAGAATCAATGTGAAAATAAAATTTTGGAATGAAATGTTCCTTCAGGCCTTTGGCAAAAAGCAAATATTTTTCTCAGTATCTGCTGGACAAATATCATTAATGATTTAATTGTAAAAATGTCCTTTCTAGTTACATATTATAAGTGTCTGGCTTTCAAGACCTGTAATCTGTGTTAGTCTGTCATATGCAACCTCATTCTTTTCCTCTATGCATTCCTTCTTTTCTAGTCAGGCCAATTTCTCAGTGAATCTTCTAGAAGCAAGACTGATTTTTGCTTTTTGCCTTTCCTTACTCCACTACTTTGAATTGTCCATATATCTTTCCATTTTGCCACACTTACACATTTTAGACAATGTTTTGCAGGCCATGCATCCTCCATAAACCTTCTCTAACATAGCCAGCCTGCAGTTGCTTGTCCTTAACTGACCTCACACAGCACCATATGCTCAAGTTGATTTCCTCATACTGGCACATTATCCACCTTGGCATAAAGATGGGTTTTCCAGCCAGTAAGAACACAGAAGGGAATGAATCCAATATTCTACTCATAGTAGCATGAGCATGACACCAGCACCATGTAAAATTGGAATTAAAGTCCATCTCAGCCATTAACTTCTTTCTTTTAACTTTCTGATTATTCTCCCTGTGAAATGGTAATAATACCATAGTACAGGACTGTTTTGAGATATGAAAATGATATATAACTTATGATCAGACAGTTGATCAAGAAATGTCAATGTTTTGTAGCACTATACCTCACTGAAGACCCCACAGTGCCTGCAAATTAACCGTGAGGACACATAGTATTAATGGCATTACAAGTAGAAGTCAGCCAAGACAGAGTACATCTTCGGGTAAAATCAAATACTCTGGTGCTTACACCCATCTGTTTCTGATTATGTTTTGCCCAAATGGAGCTTCCACTTCTGACCTCTTTCATGACTATGTTTGGACATCCCCTCAAATGATCAAATAGTTCCAATGCTGATGCTTTTTCTATTACTCCTGCTTCAGGGACACCTTATCACTGTTTTACAGCTTGTTTTTATCATGCCTTTCAGACTGGAGCAGCGGTCCTCAGTTGGAATACACGTAAAGAATTTCTAAAGAAGTACAAGGACATGGATAATTTTAAGAGAATTTCCAGATCCTCAACTGATGATGAGCCTCAACTACTTGTAGTGTAAGCTTCTCTTTTCCTACTTTCATTTCAGTCTGAAATTGATTCCCTGACCTGAGGAAAAAGCCAACAGAGCACCAAACCAAGTGCAACTAGATAATATTTAAAGTCAGGTACTGTAATTGTCCCCCTCCCTTTCTTTTTATAGTTGCCTAATGTCATATAACACGTTATACCCAAAACTAGTGGTTTAAAATAATAATTATTTCTCATTATTCTATACATTCTGTTTCTATCCATCTTGCTGGGGTTCATTCAGCTGAGAAGTTGGCTAGGGAGGGGCCCTACTTATATGCTGAAGGGCTGGATTTACTCTCTCCATATGGTCTCAGGACTTCTTTCCACATAATCTCCTCTAATTCAGTAGTCCAACTGGAGCTTCCTGACTTGATGAGCGTATTTGAAAAAGGCAATGAAAGAAACTTCACATCCTTTGAAGACTTAATCCTGGATGTTGCATACATTTCAGCTGCATTTGATGGTCAAAGCAAGTCACTGAGCCAGCCCATATCCTCCTCCTCTTAATGGGAGGAGATACAAAGTTACACAGCAGAGGAGCTGCAGGATGGGAGGGAAGATTGCGATCATCATTTCAAACCATCTACCACATGTCTCCAACCATCTCATTAAATGATATTTCAAATTGTATACTACTTTTTACAGTAAGTGATTATTGGTTAAAAATTTTATATTTATGCTTTGATGAAGTTCCTAATGATAACATATCCCAAAAGTATAATTTTAACACTTAAAACACTCTAGTTAAAGAAATATCTTAAAACTTCAACTTATGTACATATTTCATTTCAAAGAAATATGGTAATTGAGAAATAAAATATCAATGAATGCCATCTATATAATTTCTAAAACATACAATTCCATGAGGGAAGAGGAACAGAAATAGGATTTTAAAAAGAAAAAAGATGGATGTAAAGTTTCCAACTGTAAACAAAACTCTTTTGTACAGTCTAGTTAAACACTGGTGAATATTAAAATCACCTATGTAATTATATTTCATTGGAAATGTTACAAGAATGATTTAAAAGTTTCATTTTAAAATATTATTTGAAGTATACCAGAATACCAGAATTTACACTCTTTTAAACCAATATATAATGGTAAATTTTGAAGCCAACTTAAACTATCCTTTTAAGAGCTACATAACCAAACCAGTATGAAGATCCCTTCGCCAGAGCACATTACCAACTATTGTTTCATCTATTCCATTGCTTTTAGGTTGTCCTAACACTCACAGGTGACTACTTTTTGTTAACATTCAGTAAGTCTGGTTTCCTTCTGGAACTACCTAACATACTTAGTCTTTTGCATAATATAACTCCATCATTACATAATAATCATGTTTCTTTCTCCCTCAACTTATCTCTTTATTTTTGAAATTCTTATCCTTTTTTGGGTCATTAATCCCATTAGCAGTTTGGTGAAGGCTACAATTCCTTCTTAGAACAATGATTCTAAGTGATAAAATAAACTACAAGTTTATACAAAAACCAATTATATTATAGATGTATTTTAATATAATTAAAATTATAAAAACTAAATTTATGATGCAGTATTATGTATGATTGTTGTATATGTCATGCAATTTAGCAGCAGGTCTAATTACTATAATTTTGAATGATATTTCAAGGTTATGTTACAATAGCAATGTAATATATCTGTGGTGTCTATTATTGACAGCCTCAAGAACTGTTAAATATAATTCTGTGGTTTGTAGCCTATGTCGTAATTGAGGGAAATGATTACATTTAGTTACAGGTTAATGAAGAGAAATACATAGAATTTTCCTGTCCAAATTCATAACCCACTGAAATCAACACATGAATCTTTTGGGAGGTTTCTGGACTCCAGGTAAAGCGTCTCTCAGGTTTAATATATTAAGTTTTTATCTCCCCAGCTAAATTGGGGCAGTTCTTCAGAAACTAAATGATTATATAGGTGACAACAGTGTTCCTAGGAGATGCAGAATGTATACATAGAGAAATAGTTATGGACTATTAAGTTCAGAGTACATTTGGTTATTTGTCCAATACTAGTTATCTGCATTTCTCTAAGATATAATTTTCTGTCCATAAATATACTTTAAATTCTATAACTAGAAATCGTAATTTTCTTCTATTCATGGTTGGTGGTTATTAAAAATATCAGTAATGGGGCGCCTGGGTGGCTCAGCGGGTTAAAGCCTCTGCATTCGGCTCAGGTCATGATCCCAGGGTCCTGGGATCGAGCCCCGCATCGGGCTCTCTGCTTGGCTGGGAGCCTGCTTCCTCCTCTCTCTCTCTCTGCCTGCCTCTCTGCCTACTTGTAATCTCTATCTGTCAAAAAAAAATAAAAATCTTTAAAAAAAAAAAAAAAAAAAAAAAAAAAAAAAAAATATCAGTAATGACAAAAATGAAATTAGTAAGAAAAAATGATATTTAGCTGGCATATCTTACCTGTTGGGCCTTTTCCTAAAATTAGGTATGTATGTGTATACATACGTATATATTTTTCTCATTAATCATCAGAAGATAAATATTATTATCCCCACTTTAGAGATGAGAAATGGGAAGTTGGTAAAAGTCAAAATTACTGGACCAAGACTGCAAAAGTAGAAGTCCCTAAACTTAGACTCAATCTTTAGGTCTGTCTCACACTGAATTGTATGTTATACTATTAGTCTATCAATCTTTTATCTAAATATTTGTCCGTTTTTAACAAATATTAATTATACCTTAATTCATGCTGAGGATGATCTAGGTACTCAAAATGAAGTCTGATTATTGATCCACTCACCTTGCTCTCTGTCACCTATGGATATGTTCATACTATTCTGTACACTATACTGCCTGATTTTCAGGCATTTTACTTCTGGACACCAACAGAACACACTTTATCTGAAGCTTCTATCATGGTTCTGGGATATATTCAGGGAATTCCTGGCCCCTGAATGGAGGCATAAACTCTAGTCAGTACTTTTAACTACCCCAGTCCTATAAGTACATGTCTTCATAACTTATGTATTTTATTATTATGTTCACTGGATGAAAAATTAAATAGCCTCTCCAAGAAAAGAAAAGGTAAGATCAAGAATGAAAGGTCAACTAAAACTGAAAAATAAGATATTCTGTCTTTGACATGAAAGAAGGTACCTATGACCCCACATTCCCCAGAAAATGCATTGTGTAATCATTCATTCATTCAAGTGCCTACTTCCTACTATTTTTGATAACTGAATGTGATTGTCAAACATACATGAACATTCACTGCTGAAAGTGACATTCCAAGACAATTTGTCTGTGAACAAAATTTTCCTGTGTGAAAGCTAAACTTTGCCACATAAAAATACAAGCTATAATCCAAATCTAAGTTAAGTGGTATGATCTACTGAATTTGCCACTAAAATAACAGATCTTCAGATACACCCTATCTTTATTTTCAACCCTTAGTTTAAGACTGTTCTCAGAATACTAAAGACATTTGTAAGGTATTTGGCCTTATATATAATCTAATCCACATATATTATTTCCTGTAAATTCCCTCTTTAAGCCTCCAGGTAGAAAGAGGGTGCGAAGTGCTTAATGACCCTTCTTTAAATATAAATAACAAATAGCACTTGCTGCTCTTCTTTGAAGAATTAAAATTGATTTTCTCTTTCTGGATGATATGATCTGGCTTGAGTGAACACACAGTGGCTCCTATCACAAATGATTCTGCAAAATTTGCTCTGAAGAAAACAAAATGTGGCTATGGCTGAGATACTTTTTCAAGTATTGAATAAAGTTCAAGTCATGAAAGGGTATAACCTTCTGACAAACAGAAATCATGTCAGAAGGGTTGCCTTGTGGGTCCAAAAAAGTTCTTCCAAAATTCTTGTTCTGAGGCTGCAATAGGCAAGGAAGCCTTATACAATTCTACAACAGTCTAGTCAACATTTAATGTGGTGACTGAAGTCACTGGTGAAGAAAGCCTAGCTTATTGTTAGTGGGATGATTCATCTATAGGAAATATAATTCTTTCTTCTCTTCTCACTAGTTTTAGGGATCTGGGGCTGAGCATCTCTGTCTCAGGAGTAAAATTGCCAAGGAAAACAATACATGTGGTCAATGAACCATCCTGGGCCAGAGACCATGATTTTGTGACAGCCACTTAGAAATGGACTAAGAAATACAGTTCCTATTCCATAAAAGAGAGCAACTGCCTAAGAGACTTCCAGGATCAATAACAGTTCTCTAAGTATCAATCCTATGTCTCTTCCTCTTATGCTGCAAAGTTCCATAGATTTCTAATCCTAAGTATAGTTAAAAATTACAATATATTGAACATTTGGGTATTGCATGAAAACTTAGGCCGTGGGGCACCTGGGTGGCTCAGTGGGTTAAAGCCTCTGCCTTCGGTTCGGGTCATGATCTCAGGGTCCTGGGATCGAGCCCCGCATCGGGCTCTCTGTTCAGCAGGGAGCCTGCTTCCTCCTCTCTCTCTGCCTGTCTCTCTGCCTACTTGTGATCTTTGTCTGTCAAATAAATAAATAAAATCTTTAAAAAAAAAAAAACTTAGGCCGTTCTTTTAATACTTTTCCCTTATTTCTTTCTTCTTTCTTTCTTTCTTTTTTTTTCTTTAATTTCACTACCTTAGTTCCATAACTGGCAAGTGAAGGGAAATAGCATTTACATTGTCACCCAAAAGCTACAACCACACATTGTGCTTTGCCGCAGTACCTCACATTTGGGGAAGGTTTTTATCACTCAGTACAAATACATTTTAATTGTTGCCTGAACAAAGACATCCCAACAAAGCTCTTTGTCTGGGTGTGCAACGTTGTATTTCTGAAGTATGAATTCCTGGCAAACAGTGCACCCACCTGGCACCAAAGAAAAATTACATAACAATGTGCATGCATTCGGGGCCTCAGAACTGAGTTGCACTTGCTAACTCAACACTGCATTTTCTGCAGTGCATAATCTGTGGATGACAAATGGTCTCTCTCTCTAACAGACCATGAAGCAAAGGTATTAAAATATTCTTTGTGTCCTCCTTCTCCTTCTTTTTCTCTTTTTTATTTTTCTCTTTTAATATTAGGAATTACACTCAATTACTTCTTTTCACAGGTGATAAAACTGAGGCTCAGAAAGGTTAGTAAGTGGCAAAAGAGGACCAGAATTAGAAACTATGACCTAAAGACTTTGATCCACAAGTATTAAAAAAGGGTCAGAGCAACTTCTCCTGAGGCTCTGTTAGAGTCAATAACATTTCAATGAAAAACCCATTCAGCTGATTCTATAATAGACACTATAAAAATGTAGCAGGTAATAGCAAGGATAGAAAAAGCAACCCTCACAGAAATTTAGAAAGGAGAATCTTCCTTTAGTCTTCAAACTGGATATCATTCTCATGGAATTTGCTCCATAAAAGGTGATAATATATTACAGATCTAAGGGACCCTTCACACTCTAAGTGATTCTGTATATATAAGACTAAAACCATTAAAATAATTTTTTTCTTGAATTACATTTTCACTGAGACACAAAATTTCCTATGCATATTTTTTTTTTTTAAGATTTTATTTATTTGACAGAGAGAGATAGGCAGAGAGAGTGAGAGGGAAGCAGGCTCCCTGCCAAGCAGAGAGTCCAATGTGGGACTCGATCCCAGGACCCTGAGATCATGAGCTGAGCCGAAGGCAGCGGCTTAAACCACTGAGCTACCCAGGGCCCCTCCTATGCATATTCTTATACTACAGGTAGACTGACTTTCCAACGTTAATCAATCTTTATTGCTTAATTATAAGAATATTTGCACTGGTCAGTTTGTGATTTTTTTGGACATATATACACATGTGTGTGATATATACATACCATAAATTCAAAATGTCATTAAATATGATGCCAGTTTTAAATTTTTTTCTAAACTGTATATTTTCTGTATAGAAACCATTTTAGTATACCTCTTCACTGTGTCTTCATTTTTGTCACTATCACTAAAAATGGCTTTTAGTCTATCAGTTTAATTGACTGCTTTCTTGGTCAAGCTTTCTTTTTCAAAAAAAAAAAAAAAAGTGAGGATTACCTTCCTAAAAATATCTTTGTGCCCAGACTATAGTGGATAGTGGAGACACCCTCCAGACTTCTTTCATAATGCAGTCCCCAGTCAGACAGTCTGGCTAACAGACAAAACATTCTTAAACAACCAATCACTGTAACTATTACAGTGTCCTCCAACCTCAAAAGTAATGAGATTGGACCCTGTTTTCAGCATCATGTCACAGTTAAGATGGGATAGAAACAATTCTCACATATCCCTAGACACACACACACACACACACACAGAGTCAGGAATAATAAACAGAGACTGTAAGCCATGTAACAGGAAAAGCAAAGTCAGTGCTATAAACATGGCTTCCTGTTATTCAGAGAACAACCTGAACATTCATTCATTTTGGTTATACCAATAAATGATACTGCTACAACTACAAATCAGGTCATTCTGCTTCCAAAAACTTTCCAATACAAGAGAAAAAAAAATGTCAACAAGTTTGAATAAAATATACAAGAGGGAGAAACAGGGCAAATGTTTTAGTACTTTATAAGACTGTTAAGACCTATCAAGAAGTGGTATAAATATGATACAGTCTGCTCCATTTTGTCTAGTGTTTACTCTTTCCCTGAAGTCTTGTCCCTATGCTGTTTCTATTTTAATTTAGACTCCCTCTTATCTCCTCAAAATATCCTTTCATCCAAAGACCAAAGTTAATTTTTATTATTAACTCTCTTTTATTAATTGGCATGCAATAGTGCCAAAAATATTTACTAGTCAAAATTCCCAGTGCATTTTAATTTTGTAGCAGATCTTTATGGTTACTTGGGTTAAAGACTGGATTCCCTACTCATATTCTTTTTCTGTTTTGGGTTTTTCTTATCCGAAACAGTGTTAAAAGCCGACACTGCAAGCTAGCCTACCATAGGGTCATACCCACTGTGGGCATCGAAGTAACTCTTTGGACACCAATAAAGATTAGATGAATAGGCACAAAGCTATTGAAAAGGTCAATCTGTATTCATCACACACATATTTATCAAAGTTCTTTCTTTGGTTGATGTTCAAGAATAAAAAGATAAAACAAAACAAAAACAGAAAGGAAAAGCTTTCTTAATATTTTCAACTGTTTCAAGAATAAGTTGTTTTGCTTTACTGTAGTTTGAAAATATGTCATTTTGCGAGATTGATCCAACGCTGGGATAAAGAATATGTTCTGAAAATCTCTTTTAGAAAGATTTATAATATTAACCTCAGGCTATTTTAAGTCCCCGTCGATCTTTATGAAAACAGCCAAGAGATCCATTTGTTTTCCAAATAGTAGAAAGTCTCTGTTACCTTTTGTCAACCATGATTGAACAAATGACTTTGGGTCAAAGTGATTCAGTTGTGAAGTGCCTGGGGTCCTGCCAGCCCCCTGGAATACAGACTCAAAAAGCAGTCACTTTGGACATGAGCTGCCCACTGCAGCCAGGGGCTAAGAAGTCCTATTCAATTTTTCTGGGACTAACATCATTATGGACCATCTTAAACTCAGGATTAATAGGAACTAGTGCAGTAGCTCTATGTCGATAAATGGCCAGAATGCCTGGTCAGAAACTGAATGTTCTATCACCCTACTGAGTCTGATTTTTCATTATTGTTTTCTGTCTATGCAGCCAATTAATTATGTGATAATTTCAGTGAAACACTCAGTTTCTTGATTGTTCTTTATTTTCCTAAGCATTCTAAGATCTGTCTAAGGCATTGAACTAGGATAACAGACATCCTATTTAGCCAGTAGGAAGTTAGAATTGCTCTACAGTCTTGTTCAAATCAAATCACTTATGCTATACCTCTATTCTCAAAGAACTTCTGTCACATTTTACCGCCATTATGCCATTTTTCTTTTTAAAACAAGTTGGTGAGCCTAAAAAATCACTAATGGGCCACATAAAAAATCATTAATGGGACAAACTGCTCCTTGATTTTGTTCTAAATCCTTGCCCTCTACATCACCCACCTCCCAATGAGCATTCCTCTGTGTGAGCACGCACGCACACACATGCACACACGCATATACACGCACACACGCATACACACACAAACACCCCATTATAGCTACAGTCCAGCAGCCTAGTCAATTTAGGATTCATTATGAATCTGAAGTCTTTTTCTATGCCTATATCCTGTCTTCATTTGGCCTTTGTTGCTAACATGTTTGAGTTGGTACCAAGACTACCTAATATATGCCAATGATGAAATTATTTTCTCAAGACACAATCAGTTTATTAATTTGTTTAATGCATTGTATATTTATACCTGACTTCAAGAAATTCACAGTCTGGTTTTGGCATTTGTCTTTGGATGCCCTTGAGTATATTTTTCTTTTACTGAGTTACATCTGGATGTGTCATGCATTTTTGATTGTCAGCTCCCAGAGGACAAGGAACTTGCCTACTTATCTTGCTCCGGGGAGAATCACACACATATCAGCACTTAGCAAGTCTTTTCTCCTGCTGCTACTGATGATGATTAATAGCATTCTTCTCCAGCATTCTCCAAACCCTCACAAAATACATTAATTATTTCCACAGGTACCAAGGGAGGAAAGAAAGTATCATTATTGACATTTAAGGAATGAGGAAAATGAATACTGTGTATTTAGGTAAAGTGTCCAAAGCTGTATAATAAATAAGCAACAAGAATCAAATAAAACAAACTTGGATGCCTGTTCTTCCAGTTCCTATTCCAATTCAACTCAATTTGATTTAACACTTTAATGAGTCTTTATGCAGAGTATTTTGTTAGGTGCTGTAAAAGGAATGAGTAAAATATGCTCCATCTCTTACCTCAAAGAAGAAAAGTAAGAAGATCAGATATACAAATAAGTAACAATTAGATAGCACTTTATTTCAGTTTAGGGTGGATTTAAGCAATACTACCATATGAAAAATATACTGCTAAGATATGAGGGATACAAATAGGAACAAAATACACTCTTCATCAGTACTCAAAATGTGGCAAAAATGATAGGGAAAATGGAATGTTTTTCAGTTTGTGATAGGTCTTATTTAAATGCTAAAGAGGATACCTGGAAGATAATAGTTCTGATTCATAGGAGATAACGATCTGAAAAGGCTTAGGTTCAAAGGTGGCAATTGTAGACTTTGAGACACATTAATCTGGTGACAGACTGTATATATATTGGAAAAGAAAGAGAAATAAAGATAATTCACTGGGGAAGAGGCATCAAGTTTCAAGTGGGAAGGCATGTTAAGCAGCTATTGTGAAGCTAAGGTGTGGATGATGAGGGTCTACATTACAAAAGTAGTAATAAGATTAAAGAAAGGAGAATGAATTAGAAACTCCGAGTTAAATAATGTGAAGAGAAAAGGCAAAATGAACTAAAAGTCAATAAAAACTTTCTGCAAATAATAATTAATTTTCAGGTTAATTATGCTATATTAAGTTCAAGAAGAAGGTAGAGTTTTTGGGAAAGGTCTGAAACAAAGTCAGATTTAAGCTTAATTCTGAATGATGCCTAAGGGCAGATGTGTGGGAGTTTTCATGGTGGTCCTCAGTACTTCTTTAGTATCACAAGTAAAGGCTGTTCTCGATTTCACACAGACTGCATTTTTACTCCCTCCAATATTCAAAAATCTCATGAAATTTGGCATCTTTTGTGATGCTTTTCTTAAGTAACGGATAGAAAGAGGTTTCTGATATTTTTTTTGAATGTTTAATAAGGGTAAAACACTGTTCTCAACTCTTTACCAGTAACTCTTTCCATCCTCACAATCGTTCATTAAGGTAAGTAACATTAACAGTCCCAATTGAAAAATGAGAAGTCTACATAACTTCCCCAATGTTTCACAGGTACTATGTAACAAAACCTGGACTTTTTTTTTTTTTAAGATTTTATTTATTTGAGAGAGAGAGAGAGAACCAGAGAGCACAAGCAATGTGAGTAGCACAAGGAAAGGGCAAGGAGCCTGATGTGGGGCTCAATCTCAGGATGCTAGGATCATGACCTGAGCCAACGGCAGATGCTTAACCAACTAAGCCACCCAGGCATCCCAAAACCTAGACTTTTTTTTTTAACATAAAATGTATTATTTGCTTCAGGGGTACAGGTCTGTGAATCATCAGTCTTACACAATTCACAACACTCACCACAGCACATAGCACATCACCATATCACATTCTTCCCCCAAAGAAAACCCAGACTTCTAAACACAAGAATGCACTATATTCCCAGCAGCACAACACGTTAAATAAGAAAACTCCTTTTATCATCACGTTCAAGTTTGGTTGTATAATAACTACAACTTATTTCTTTCTAAACATAGGGCTTTGGTGGAAGGTTACTAGTGTGGGAATCCAGTTCCACAAAACACATGGGGACTTAAGTGTCCATCCTTTGAAATGGTCAAGAACCAGAAAATTCTGAAAGAACATTAAACAAGAATTGAGACCACAAAAAGACTATTAGGACAACTGTTTAACAACTGGAATAGGCTGGCAAGAAAGCCTCAATAAGTATACTTCAGATGATTTGCTTCCAGATATTCCCCAATCTTTCCATAAATTTGCTCCGGATTCAAATTCTTTAGCAAGATGACTATAATTTAGTTACTAAACTGTTCTTTCACTGACCCCATATAAAGAAAATGAAGACTTGATACTGTCTCAACAGGAAAACTGGGCTACTATTAGGGAAAAGCAGAAGATGGTGAAAAAGAAAAACTAACACAGCCTTCTAGCAATGAAGAATTCTATCCACATTCATAGTTGTGATATAGAAAGACTGTCCAAATAATTTATGATATTTATAGCCAGGATAATCAAGAAGCTCACAAACTATTTTTTATGTTTCAATGTCAAAATGAACTATTATCTGTTTTCCTTACAATCCTTACATTATTCTTTGCATTGTTCATTTATTTCCTTACTTCAATTAATGACTATGGTTCATATTTATTTCCATATTCTGGGCCAGTAAATAAACCTCAGCATATTTAAAATCATTGGAATTGGAGGAGGAGTCAAGATGGCGGAGAAGTAGCAGGCTGAGACTACATCAGGTAGCAGGAGATCAGCTCAATAGCTTATCTAAACATGCAAACACCTACAAATCCAACGGGAGATCGAAGAGAAGAAGAACAGCAATTCTAGAAACAGAAAATCAACCACTTTCTGAAAGGTAGGACTGGCGGAAAAGTGAATCTAAAACGACGGGAAGATAGACCGCGGGGGAGGGGCCGGCTCCTGGCAAGCGGCAGAGCAATGGAGCACAAAATCAGGACTTTTAAAAGTCTGTTCCACTGAGGGACATTGCTCCAGAGGCTAAACCGGGGTGAAGCCCACGTGGGGTCAGCGTGGCCCCAGGTCCCACAGGGTCATAGAAGGATCAGGGGTGTCGGAGTGTCGCAGAGCACGCAGGTATTAGAACAGAGAAGCCAGCTACAGAGACAGGGCCGAGGACTGAACTCTCAGCTCGGGGTTACCTTGAACTGGTCGCGGGCTGGGTGAGCTCGGAGCGCAGCTAGAGGCTGGGAATACGGGAGTGATTGGGTGCTGTCCTCTGGGGGCGCACTGAGGAGTGGGGCCTCGGGCTCTCGGCTCCTCTGGGCCGGAGACTAGGAGGCCGCCATTTTCATTCCCGTCCTCTGGAACTCTATGGAAAGCGTTCAGGGAACAGAAACTCCAAAAAGCGAAACCGACCCGATTACTTAGTCCGGTCCCCGGTAAGGGCGGTGCAATCCCGCCTCGGGCAAAGACACTTGAGAGTCACTACAACAGGCCCCTCCCCCAGAAGATCAACAAAATATCCAGCCAGGACGAAGTTCATCTATCAAGGAAAGCAGGTTCAATTCCTAAGACAGCAGCGGAATTCCAGAGGAAGAGAAAGCAAAGCACGGAACTCATGGCTTTCTCCCCATGATTCTTTAGTCTTGCAGTAATTCAATTTTAGTTTTCTTTTTTCAATTTTTTTTTCTTTCTTTTTTCTTCTTCTGCTAAAATTTTTTAAAACTTACCCTTTTCTTTTTTAACGTTTTTTGACTAGTTTACCTAAATATATATATTTTTTCGTTCTTTTTCATATTTTTTCTTTATTTGTTTTATTTTTTAAATTTTTTTCTTTTTTTTCTGAACCTCTTTTTATCCCCTTTCTCCCCCCCACAATTTGGGGTCTCTTCTGATTTGGTTACAGCGCATTTTTCTGGGGTCTTTGCCACCCTTTTAGTATTTTATTTGATCCTTCATATCCTCTTATCTGGACAAAATGAAAAGGCGGAAAAAATGAACACAAACAAAAGAACAAGAGGCAGTACCAAAGGCTAGGGACCTAATCAACACAGACATTGGTAATATGTCAGATCAAGAGTTCAGAATGACGATTCTGAACATTCTAGCGGGGCTCGAAAAAGGCATGGAAGATATTAGAGAAACCCTCTCTGGAGATATAAAAGCCCTTTCTGGAGAAATTAAAGAACTAAAATCTAACCAAGTTGAAATCAAAAAAGCTATTAATGAGGTGCAATCAAAAATGGAGGCTCTCACTGCTAGGATAAATGAGGCAGAAGAAAGAAATAGTGATATAGAAGACCAAATGACAGAGAATAAAGAAGTCGAGCAAAAGGGACAAACAGCTACTGGACCACGAGGGGAAAATTCGAGAGATAAGTGACACCATAAGACGAAACAACATTAGAATAATTGGGATTCCAGAAGAAGAAGAAAGAGAGGGGGAGCAGAAGGTATACTGGAGAGAATTATTGGAGAGAATTTCCCTAATATGGCAAAGGGAACAATCATCAAAATCCAGGAGATGCAAAGAACCCCCCTCAAAGTCAATAAGAATAGGTCCACACCCCGTCACCTAATAGTAAAATTTACAAGTCTTAGTGACAAAGAGAAAATCCTGAAAGCAGCCCGGGAAAAGAAGTCTGTAACATACAATGGTAAAAATATTAGATTGGCAGTAGGCTTATCCACAGAGACCTGGCAGTCCAGAAAGAGCTGGCATGATATATTCAGAGCACTAAACGAGAAAAACATGCAGCCAAGAATACTCAATCCAGCTAGGCTATCATTGAAAATAGAAGGAGAGATCAAAAGCTTCCAGGACAAACAAAAACTGAAAGAATTTGCAAACACCAAACCAGCTCTACAGGAAATAGTGAAAGGGGTCCTCTAAGCAAAGAGAGAGCCTAAAAGTAGTAGATCAGAAAGGTACAGAGACAATATACAGTAACAGTCACCTTACAGGCTAATAATGGCACTAAATTCATATCTCTCAATAGTTACCCTGAATGTTAATGGGCTAAATGCCCCAATCAAAAGACACAGGGTATCAGAATGGATAAAAAAACAAAACCCATCAGTATGTTGCCTACAAGAAACTCATTTTAGACGCGAAGACACCTCCAGATTTAAAGTGAGGGGGTGGAAAACAATTTACCATGCTAATGGACATCAGAAGAAAGCTGGGATGGCAATCCTTATATCAGATCAATTAGATTTTAAGCCAAAGACTATAATAAGAGATGAGGAAGGACACTATATCCTACTCAAAGGGTCTGTCCAACAAGAAGACCTAACAATTTTAAATATCTATGCCCCTAACGTGGGAGCAGCCAAGTATATAAACCAATTAATAACAAAATCAAAGAAACACATCAATAATAATACAATAATAGTAGGGGACTTGAACACTCCCCTCACTGAAATGGACAGATCATTCAAGCATGGGGGGTTAGGGGGATAGGAGAAGAATAAATGAAACAAGATGGGATTGGTAGGGAGACAAACCATAAATGACTCTTAATCTCACAAAACAAACTGGGGGTTGCTGGGGGGAGGTGGGATTGGGAGAGGGGGAGGGGGCTATGGACATTGGGGAGGTGAGGCGAACCATAAGAGACTATGGACTCTGAAAAACAACCTGAGGGTTTTGAAGGGTCAGGGGTGGGAGGCTGGGTGAACAGGTGGTGGGTAATAGGGAGGGCACGTTTTGCATGGAGCACTGGGTGTTGTGCAAAAACAATGAATACTGTTATGCTGAAAAAAATAAATAAAATGGGGAAAAAAAAAAAAGATCAACAAGGAAATAAAGGCCTTAAATGACACACTGGACCAGATGGACATCACAGATATATTCAGAACATTTCATCCCAAAGCAACAGAATACACATTCTTCTCTAGGGCACATGGAACATTCTCCAGAATAGATCACATCCTGGGTCACAAATCAGGTCTCAACCAGTATCAAAAGATTAGGATCATTCCCTGCATATTTTCAGACCACAATGCTCTGAAACTAGAACTCAATCACAAGAGGAAAGCTGGAAAGAACCCAGATACATGAAGACTAAACTGCATCCTTCTAAAGAATGAATGGGTCAACCAGGAAATTAAAGAAGAACTGAAAAAATTCATGGAAACAAATGATAATGAAAACACAACAGTTCAAAATCTGTGGGACACAGCAAAGGCAGTCCTGAGAGGAAAATATATAGCGGTACAAGCCTTTCTCAAGAAACAAGAAAGGTCTCAAGTACACAACCTAACCCCACACCTAAAGGAGCTGGAGAAAGACCAAGAAAGAAACCCTAAACCCAGCAGGAGAAGAGAAATCATAAAGATCAGAGCAGAAATCAATGAAATAGAAACAAACAAAAAAAACAATCGAAAAAAATCAATGAAACTAGGAGCTGGTTCTTTGAAAGAATCAATAAAATTGATAAACCCCTGGCCAGACTCATCAAAAAGAAAAGAGAAAGGACCCAAATAAATGAAATCATGAATGAAAGAGGAGAGATCACAACTAACACCAAAGAAATACAGACAATTATAAGAACATACTATGAGCAACTCTACGCCAACAAATCTGACAATCTGGAAGAAATGGATGCATTCCTAGAGACATATAAACTACCACAACTGAACCAGGAAGAAATAGAAACCCTGAACAGGCCCATAACCAGTAAGGAGATTGAAACAGTCATCAAAAATCTCCAAACAAACAAAAGCCCAGGGCCAGACGGCTTCCCAGGGGAATTCTACCAAACATTTAAAGAAGAACTAATTCCTATTCTCCTGAAACTGTTCCAAACAATAGAAATGGAAGGAAAACTTCCAAACTCATTTTATGAGGCCAGCATCACCTTGATCCCAAAACCAGACAAGGATCCCACCAAAAAAGAGAACGACAGACCAATATCCTTGATGAACACAGATGCAAAAATTCTCACCAAAATGTTAGCCAAAAGGATTCAACAGTACATTAAAAGGATTATTCACCACAATCAAGTGGGATTTATTCCAGGGCTGCAGGGTTGGTTCAACATCTGGAAATCAATGTGATAGAACACATTAATAAAAGAAAGAACAAGAACCATATGATACTCTCAATAGATGCTGAAAAAGCATCTGACAAAGTACAGCATCCCTTCCTGATCAAAACTCTTCAAAGTGTAGGGATAGAGGGCACATACCTCAATATTATCAAAGCCATCTATGAAAAACCCACCACAAATATCATTCTCAATGGAGAAAAACTGAAAGCTTTTCCGCTAAGGTCAGGAACACGGCAGGGATGTCCATTATCACCACTGCTATTCAACATAGTACTAGAAGTCCTAGCTTCAGCAATCAGACAATAAAAAGAAATTAAAGGCATCCAAATCGGCAAAGAAGAAGTCAAACTATCACTCTCCGCAGATGATATGATACTATATGTGGAAAACCCAAAAGACTCCACTCCCAAACTGCTAGAACTTGTGCAGGAATTCAGTAAAGTGTCAGCATATAAAATCAATGCACAGAAATCAGTTGCATTTTTCTACACCAACAACAAGACAGAAGAAAGAGAAATGAAGGAGTCAATCCCATTTAGAATTGCACCCAAAACTATAAGATACCTAGGAATAAACCTAACCAAAGAGGCTAAGAATCTATACTCAGAAAACTATAAAGTACTCATGAAAGAAACTGAGGAAGACACAAAGAAATGGAAAAATGTTCCATGCTCCTGGAGTGGAAGAATAAATATTGTGAAAATGTCTATGCTATCTAAAGCAATCTACACATTTAATGCAATCCCTATCAAAATACCATCCATTTTTTTTCAAAGAAATGGAACAAATAATCCTAAAATTTATATGGAACCAGAAAAGACCTTGAATAGCCAAAGGAATATTGAAAAAGAAAGCCAAAGTGGGTGGCATCACAATTCCGAACTTCAAGCTCTATTACAAAGCTGTCATCATCAAGACAGCATGGTATTGGCACAAAAACAGACACATAGATCAATGGAACAGAATAGAGAGCCCAGAAATAAACCCTCAACTCTATGGTCAACTAATCTTCGACAAAGCAGTAAAGAATGTCCAATGGAAAAAAGACAGCCTCTTCACGAAAATAGACTGAAAATGGATGAAGGACCTCAATGTGAGAAAGGAATCCATCAAAATCCTTGAGGAGAACACAGGCAGCCACCTCTTCGACCTCAGCCGCAGCAACATCTTCCTAGGAACATCGCCAAAGGCAAGGGAAGCAAGGGCAAAAATGAACTATTGGGATTTCATCAAGATCAAAAGCTTTTGCACAGCAAAGGAAACAGTTAACAAAACCAAAAGACAACTGACAGAATAGGAGAAGATATTTGCAAACGACATATCAGATAAAGGGCTAGTATCCAAAATTTATAAGGAACTTAGCAAACTCAATACCCAAAGAACAAACAATCCAATCAAGAAATGGGCAGAGGACATGAACAGACATTTCTGCAAAGAAGACATCCAGATGGCCAACAGATACATGAAAATGTGCTCCATATCACTCGGCATCAGGGAAATACAAATCAAAACCACAATGAGATGTCACCTCACACCAGTCAGAATGGCTAAAATTAACAAGTCAGGAAATGACAGATGCTGGCGAGGATGCGGAGAAAGGGGAACCCTCCTCCACTGTTGGTGGGAATGCAAGCTAGTGCAACCACTCTGGAAGACAGCATGGAGGTTCCTCAAAATGTTGAAAATAGAACTACCCTATGACCCAGTAATTGCACTACTGGGTATTTACCCTAAAGATACAAATGCAGTGATCCGAAGGGGCACGTGTACCCGAATGTTTATAGCAGCAATGTCTACAATAGCCAAACTATGGAAAGAACCTAGATGTCCATCAACAGATGAATGGATAAAGAAGAGGTGGTATATATACGCAATGGAATACTATGCAGCCATCAAAAGAAATGAAATCTTGCCATTTGCGACGACGTGGATGGAACTAGAGGGTATCATGCTTAGTGAAATAAGTCAATTGGAAAAAGACAACTATCATATGATCTCCCTGATATGAGGACGTGGAGATGCAACATGGGTGGTTAGGGAGATAGGAGAAGAATAAATGAAACAAGATGGGATTGGGAGGGAGACAAACCATAAATGACTCTTAATCTCACAAAACAAACTGGGGGTTGCTGGGGGGAGGTGGGGTTGGCAGAGGGGGAGGGGGTTATGGACATTGGGGAGGGTATGTGCTATGGTGAGTGCTGTGAAGTGTGTAAACCTGGCGATTCACAGACCTGTACCCCTGGGGATAAAAATACATTATATGTTTATAAAAAAAAAATTGGAAGGGGAGGCAAACCATAAGAGACTATGGACTCTGAAAAACAACCTGAGGGTTTTGAATGGGCGGGGGTGGGAGTTTGGGGGAACCAGGTGGTGGTTAATAGGGAGGGCACGTATTGCATGGAGCACTGGGTGTTTTGCAAAAACAATGAATACTGTTACGCTGAAAAAAAAATAAATTTAATAAAAAAATAAAAGAAAATAAAATCATTGGAATTATCTGAGTGGGTCTCTCTACAACAATGAAATCAATCTACAGATCAATAACAGGAAATTAAGAAGAAAATCTCCAAATACTTGGATATTAAATAACACACTTCTAAACAACCTTCAATGAAACAGGAACTCTTAAGTGAAATTAAAAAAAATACACTGAACTGAATAAAAATGAAAACACAACATGTAGAATCAAATCTTACAGAATGTAGCTAAAACATTCCTGAAGAAAAAATTTATAATACTGTGCTCAGTTTATAAAAGAGGACAGGTCTCGAATCAATAATATAAGCTCCCACATTAATATTTTTTAAAAAAGGAAATGAACCCAAAGCAACCCCAGTAAAAGAAATAATATAAAGCACAAATCAATTAAATTGAAAACAGAAAAACAATAAAGGAAATAAAACAAAAAGCTGGTTCCTTGAAAAAATCAATAAAATTGAAAAACTGCTAGCAAGACTGACAAAAAAGAGTCAACACAAATTACCAATATCAGGAATTAATTAGTGATCATCACTGTAGATTACAAAGACATAAAAAGGATAATAAAGGAATACTATAAACAAGATTATACATGTAAATCTGACAACTTAAATGAAATAGACCAATTATATGAAAAGGATACACTACCAAAACTATTCTAATATAAAATATGTAATCTGAAAGAATGTTATAATCCTATAACCATTAAAGAAGTAAAATTACAATCAATAAACTCTTAAAAGAGAAATTCAAAGCCCAGATTATTTCACTGGAGAATTCCACCACACTTTTAGTTGTACTCTATCTCTTCCAGAATAAAGAAGGGGTGGGGGATCTCAAACTTAATTGTATAAGGTGGTATTACCAAAATAATACCAAAATGAAAGATACCAAAATGAAAGAAAGAAAATTAAAGAAAAAAAAAAAGACAACTATAGCTCAATATCCCCCATGAACACAGATGCAAAAATTCTCAACAAAAATTAAATTTAATGCAATAATACATCACAACAAATGGGGTTTGTTTCAGGGAGGCAAGACTGATTCAGTGCTCAAAAGTCAGTCAATCAACCCATTTCATTAATGGACTAAAGCAAAAAAACAGAAGTCCTAGCCAGTGCAATAAGGCAAGAAAAGGAAACAAAAACATAGATTATAAGAGGAGAAATAAAGTTGTCCCTATTGGCAGCTGACATGATGGTCTGTGTGAATACCTCAAAATATTAAAACAATAAGTCCAGATTAGCAAGCTTATAGGATACAAGTTTAACAGAGAAAAAAATCTGCTATATTTCTATAAACTAGCAATGAAAACGTAGAAATTTTAAAAATTCAATTTTCAACTATTCAAAATAAAACACTTAGATATAGATTTAAAAAAACATGTTCAGGACTCGTATGCTCAAAATTACAAAACACTGGTGAAAGAAATCAAATAAACGGAGATGTACTGTGTTTGCAAACTTAAATGTTGCATATGACAATTGTCTAAAATTAATCTATAAACTTATTGTAATTCCTATCAAAATCCCAGTAAAAGTTTTCATGTAAATAAGCTTATTCTAAAATTTGTGTGGAAATGCAGAAGAATCAGAATAGTTAAAAAAGAATAAAGGGGGAAAAAAGAATAAAGTGAAGGAATAACTCTACCAGATTTTTAAGACTTAAAACATAGCTACAGTGTTCAAGACAGGGTGATATTAGTGGTGAGATGTCACAAAGATCAATAAAGCAGGAGATAAAATCCATAACAGCAGATCCACATAAAAACCAACTTAAGTTTGACAAAGATGCAAAAACATCTTTGATGAAGCATACTCTTTTAATAAATGGAGCTGAGGCAATCAGATAGCTACAAGCAAAAATAGAAAAATACAATTGAATCCCAACCTAAACATCACACATTATATCAAATATAACTCAAAATGGATAACAGATTTACATGTAAATGTGAAACTATAAACTTTTAGAAGAAAACATAGGTAAAAAATCTTTGGGACTTAGGGTTAAGAAGAGTTCTTAGATAGTACATAAAAAGGAAAACCCTTAAAAATATGCTCAGTTGGACTTCATCAAATTAAAAATGTGAGATTTACCAAAGCCCTGGTTAAGAGGATAAAAAGTCAAGCTGAAGACTGGGAAAAATATCTGCAAACATTATAAATGACAAATAGTCTATACCTAGACTATATAAAGGACCCTCAAAACTCAACAGTAAAAACAAAGAAACAGCAACAACAAAAATATCCAATTGGAAAATAGGTAAAAGATATGTACAGCCATTTCATAAAAAAAAAAAGAAAAATATACACACACATATATATATATGTATATATATATGTATTATATATATGGCAAACAAACACATTAAAATATAGTCAACATCATTTGGTGTTAGAGAAATGCAATTTTGAAATCATGAAGACATATCAATACATAAATTTTAGAACATCTAAGATTTAAAAATATAATGATAACACTAAATGCTGGAAAGAATGTCAAACAGAATTTATCACGCATTGCTTGTGGGAATGAATACAACTTCTGGGAAGGAATATAATTCCTTTGGAAAACACCTTAAATGTATGTATATGCTTATATACACACAAAAGCCTGTAAATGAATGTTCATAATTACTTCATCTATAATAGCCAAACATTGGAAACTACCCAGATGTCATTCAGTAGGGGAATAATTAAACAAACTGTCATATCCATATCATGGAATAGAAATAAGCAATAAAAGGAATATTGATATACATAACAAATTGAATATGTCTTAAGGGAATTATGCTTGAATGGGGGGGGAAAGGGTCTATCTCAAAATGTTACATACTGTATGATTCCACTTATATAAATTATCCAAATGACAAAATTATAGAAATGGAGACTAGAATAGTGGTGACCAGAGGTTAAGGATGTAGGAACAGTGGGAGGTACTTGACTATAAAAGGACAGCACAAGGGAGATCTTCGTGGTAAGGGAGGAGTTTTGTGTCTTAACAGTGGGCATAGTTAAATAAATCTGTATCTGGGGAGCCTGGGTGGCTCAGTGGGTTAAGCCTCTGCCTTCACCTCAGGTAATGATCTTCAGGGTCCTAGGATCGAGACCCGCATTGGGCTTTCTGCTTAGCAGGGAGCCTGCTTCCTCCTCTCTCTCTGCCTGCCTCTCTGCCTACTTGTGACCTCTCTCTTTCTGCCAAATAAAAAAATAAAATCTTTAAAAAAAAAATCTGTATCTGGTAAAACTTCATAGAAACATACACACACACACACACACACACACACACACAAGTTCATGTGCAACTGGGGAAATACAGTAAGTTCTGCAGATTGTGTTCATGTCAACTTCCTGGTTTGATATTAGACTATACATGTGCAAGATGTTACCACTGGGTGACAGTTACCTCTCTGTATTATCTTTGCAACTTCCTGTAAATCTATATTTATTTTCTAGTCTTGGCAAAAAACAGTCAATAAAACATTAAATAGAAGTAGCAAACGTGGGGGCACCTGGGTGACTCAGTTGGTTAAGCATCTGACTTTTAATTTCAGTTAAGGTCGTGATCTTAGTGTCATAGGATTGAGCCCCACATGAGACTCTGTGGTCACTATGGAGTCTGCTTGTCCTTCTCCCTCCCCTCACTTGTACACTCTCACTGTCTCTCTTTTTCTCTTTCTAAAATAAACAATTAAAAAAAAAAAGAAGAAGTGACAAAAAAAAAGAAGTGGCAAAAGTGGACATTCTTACATTGTTCTTGATTCTAGAGTAAAGCATTAATTTTCACCAGTATGTATAAACTTAGGTATTGGTTTTTTCATAGACACCTTTCATCAGTTGAGGATGTTCCTTTTTATTCCCAGTTTTTGAGAATTATAATTACGTATAGGTGTTGGGATTTTTTTTCAAATGACTTTTCTGCATCTACTGAGGTGATGAATGCTTTTTGAGCTTTGTTTATTAATATGTTTCCTCACATTGATTTTCAGATATTAAGACAACCTTGCATTCCTGGTATATAAATCACATTTGGTCATGGTATATAATCTATTTTATATTTTTGCCAATATAAAAGCTGAAGGCTTTTGTATCTATATTCATTAGGAATACTTATCTACTGTTTTCTTTTGAAGTCTTTATGTAGTTTTGTTGGGGATAGCACTGACCTTTTAAAATTTGTTTGGAAATTTTCCATCCTCCATTTTCTGAAAGAGTTTATAAGGGATTGATATGATTTCTTCTTTCATATCTGGTAGAATTTATTATGAATTTGGGTCTGGACTGTAGGGGAAGTTCTAAATTTTCTTCTAAGAACTGATCTGACTGAATCTTATATATTATAATTTTATTTCATATATACTAATTTCAAAATATTTTCTAATTTCTCTTGTGATTTTTATTACATTCATTGGTTATATAAAAGTACATTGTTTACTTTTTCAAATGTTAAGATACTTCTCAATTTCTGTTACTCACTTCTAATTTTATTCCATTACCATAGTAGAATATGCTTTGTATGATTTTAATCCTTATATATTTGTTGAGACTTGTTAAATAGTCTAAGATCATGGTCTATCCTGAAGAATATTGTGCACTTGAAAAAAATGTGTATTTTCCTCATGTTGAGTGAGACGTTCTATAAAAGTCATATAGGTATAGGTGGTTGATAATATTGTTCTTTTATGTCCTTGTTAATTTTACCAATTTTGTTCTATTAATTATTAAAAATAATATATTTAATTTTCCAACTATTATTGCTTAATGGACTATTTCTCTTCTCAATTCTGACAGTTTTTCTTTCATACATTTTGGGGCCCTATTATTAATTATGTTCATTTATAATTATTATATCTTTCTGATGCATTAATATATTTACCACTATGAATATCCTTCTTTGTCATAATCATCTTTGAGTCTTTGTTTCATAACAATCTTAGCATTGCTCCTGGCATTTAGTAGACTTTCTATAAAAAGTACATAAATAAATAAATATATGTAGTGATACAGTTATTTAATAACTATATCTTCATCACTTTATACCTAGAACTATTCTAGGCCTTAGAATATTAACTGTTATTCAATATCAGCTTTGTTGCTGCTATTTCATGTCTTTCTTTATGTGCGGGTGTTTTTAAATATTTATTCCTTTATTATGGTGAGTATCTCCACTAACACTCTGTAAGACTATAAGTTCTTAGCAAGGAAATTTGCTGTTTGGTTTAAGGCTTACTTTTTTTTTTAATGAATAATGATATGCTTTAAACTGTGGTTTGGTGAACAAATATCCAATATCCCATGAACCTTTATTTTATTGAGGAAGCTATGAACTGTGCAAAAGACTACATTTTCTAGCCTCCCTTATAGCTAAGTGTGGACATGTGACAAAACTCTAACTATATATAATCAGAAGTTGTAGGGTTGAATTCTAACTCAGACATCTTTAAAAAGTACATAAACGTCACTTTTATGTTTTCCTCGTTCCCCTGCTATCTGCCTGGAATACAAATGTGATTAGTTATCTTATGAGTCTGCAAATGGAAAAATATGAATGCCAAGGAATATGGGGCATAAACAGAAAAGGAGCTTGGATCCACAGTGGCTTAGTGTTAAGACCTAAGGTTAGATTTTCTATTCAGATCTCTATTACATGCACTCAAATATAACTTCTAACTGATACAAATGATGGCCACAATGTTGCTGATGAGGAAAAAGTTCCTGTTTAGGTCTGCCCAACTGACATACAATAAAGGAGAAGTGAAACATATGATATTCTAAATTTTTTTTTTCCATCCAAATCTGTGGAACATTTATTGCCAAACATTCTCTCTTACCAGTAGGCCGTAAACAGATTTTGGCATAGCTGCAGAAACTCATCTTTTCTTACATTTAAAGACTATGTACCTGGAGACCCAGAATAGAGTGACTAAGAATAGTGGCCCTATATAGGATTGCTAGAGGAGGTCACCTTTTCCAAGGCATTATTCATGGAATGCAAATTTACAAAGAAACATACTCACTTAAAAAATTTCCTAGATATGCTGACCTTCAGTCTTTGTTGAACACCAATTTTCCCTGAATATTTGCTATTGCCAACACACTACATTTTGACAGTGATTCCTGACCTTAAAACAGCCTTTACGGTCCTGGAACTGCTGGCTACTCAGCAGATACCGAGTCTGCCCTCATCTCTGGATGCTCCAGTGATGCCACATCTGCACATTCAGCTAGCTCCTGCTGACTTTCTATTCTTTTCCTTTTTGGCTAGCTAAAAACATGACCAAGTTTAATTTTTTTCTATAAAAGTCTCAAAAAATGAGTAATTTTAAAAATCTATTTGAACTCTTCCTTAACTGCTAATTGAACTCTGTGTGCAAGGAGGCCAGAGGTGTGCAGCGAGGTACAGCCTTCTCACAATAGCACGCGGAATCAGCCCTTTACCACAGTCATTACTAATATAGAGAGCATATAACTATTTCAATGCTTCATAGTTTGGGGGCATTTGAACAATCTGTCCTCCTTTATCTTTCTAATTTCCCTCTCAACTTGATCCCCCCAAAACAGGCAGCATCTGAATAAAAGTTAACTGCTACCTTGGCAGATGAAAAACTTGGTTAGTTCTAATGAAAGCAGGGGTGCTGTTGACATTTCTTACTTCCAGTTCTTGCATCGTGGCAATAAGGCCTAAGGACTGATTTATCAAAGAGAGTGTGCCCATCAAGCATGAGTGAGACAGAGAGAGAAAGTTCACTTTGCACAAAATGAGCTGCTAATTTCTTTTCCATTTCACTAACAATGTGCTCTATGAGTTCAGAGCAGCTGGGATGAGAACAATGGATGTTCCCAACCTGTGCTCCATTTAACTTCTGCAACTCTACAAGGTCAAACAGCAAAAGAGAAAGAAAAAAAAAAAAATCTCTCTCTCCCTCTCTTTTTCTCTCCATTTCCATATCTCTTTCCCCCCCACCTCCCTCCCTCTTTCTCTCTCCCCTCTGCCTTATGGTGTGGCAAAGCTAGGAGACTGAGGGACTATCTAAAAGACACAGTCCTTTTTGTTTTTGTTTTTTAAAGAAATCCGTTTCTAGCCAGAGTTTCTATTGGCAAAAGTTTAAATGGCATTTTATTGCCAACTCTACCATTACGTTAATATGATTCAAATAAATTCGGTTCACTAATGTGAGTGTGTATGTTGGGGTGGAGGAAGGTGAGCATGAATATTCTCATTTAAAGAGACATGTGATATGTCTGTTGCCTAAACCCTCACTGATAAAAAATGAATTCCAAATGATTTACTCTGCACTGGCTTTACTGCCACTAACAGGAAATTTAACCCCCCCCCCCCGCCCCGATTAGCAATGTACCAGATAGCCTTACTATTCAATATGCTTCCCCATAATCCATAGTCAAAATGGTAGAATCCTTTGGGATATAGGCTTCACTTCTCTGGTATGATTCATGTAACTTGGATCTCAATTAACACTGGTTTGTGGCACTCTGATATTAAAGGATCGAAGGTAGAAGAACTAAGAATGTGAGCTAGTAATCAGCAAGAACATCTTGCCAGAACCGTAGTTCGGGAACCATCTCCCACTATTAGAATTCACATTTCACCATAGATTGACTTTTCTCATGTTGTAATCCCACTTGATTTGAAGCTTAGACTAACTTCTATGTTTCAGAGCCCAAACTTATCCCTATTTACCTTCCCTGGTCCATTTGAGAGGTAGGAACCCTCAAGCTCTTTATCCGAGCATACCTCTACCGATCATAGCATGTATACAACTCAAGTGTTTAGGTAGCCCTTTCCTATCCAGGGACGATGTGTAACTTTTTACTGTATTCCCAGGACCTACAACAATTCCTGACATAGAACATGGTTTCAAAAATTTTTGCTAAGTGAGGAAGTACAGACTTTGCATCCAGCTGACTTTCTTAGGCTAATTAATCATTTGCTCATTATAAAATTTGCTTTCAGAAAGGCATATAGGCCTGTTTAGAAGAATTATTTATCTTAATCTTAAATTTGTATTTTATTCCTTTCTATATCATATTTAAGGAAAGAAACTACCCATTATAAACTTATTGCTATCAAGTTCTGATTACTACATTTGGTTTTCCCCCCATGGCAAACACTGGTTGTTGTTCAGTATTTTAAATATTTGTAATATTTAATTTAATAAATAGAATAAATTGAGACATTAAACAAGTATTTCTAAGTTTTATGTCAAACTGTAAAATGTATTTAGAATAATTTATTATCCAAGACCAATGATTTGGGAATAAATTAAACTACAAATACACTGAAAAGCTAAAGCACTGTCTTCCAAGAAATACATTCACTATCTTTTTCTACTTTTTCAAGAAATTGCTTTTTTCTCTGTGTCCTACTTGAAATGAGGACTAAATGTTCCTTTGAAAACAATCTACCAGCATGCAATAGGAATTGCATAGTTAATAATCTCTTTGTTTTTATCTGATGAAATTTCAACCTTGAATTCCATGTCCAAATTGAAAATATAATATTAAAATGAGATTTTATACACACACACACACACAAACACACACATACATGTATATATACACACACATTTCAGCAATAAGTAATATGTATATCACAGATTTCAGCAATAAGCAAATGTAGAGGAATAGAGCCAATTCTGAGAAGATACTGCAAAGAAGAATGGCTATTCAAAGTAGATATTCAAAGTATTCAAAGTAGATATTCAAGTTCAAATCCTGATAGATCCCAGACTAAAGGAGGAAAGTAAAAATGGTAGCAGCAATCTAAGAGAAGAAAATAGACTTCACCAGAGATATTAAACACGAAAGCTCTAAAGTGTGAATTATATTCATGATCTAATTCTTCTTTATGTACATGACCTCTAATTTCACTTTTGGTAATATAATAACTCCATAATACCTTCAGAAAGTTTCCCAGTCCATTCCACACCACCATTACCTCTTAATTCATTAAGTTATTATAGTACACAGATTTATATTGACCTGGACTGGGTCCGTGTCTGTCACTTAATAACTATATAATTTTTTCTGAGATTCCATTTCTTCTTTACAAATGTAACCTAGTGATATCTCTCTCTGTCAGTTAGGTTTCTGTCAGAGAATCAGGACTACTATGAGTGATACAGAATAAGGGATTTCCTAGAGGAATTTAACTTGACACCACTTAGAAGCTGGTTACACAGACTATGCAGAACTGTTATCTGTGCCTTTGGTTCTGGGGACTGATGCTAGGAGTTTGGAAATAAAGATATAAAATGAGGAAAGGCAAGGACGAACAGGGACCCACAGGATATACTGGAACTCATGTGGATGTCTTGGCCACCACCCTTGAGCCTTCACTCTGATGATACAGATAACTCACAGGGGAAGCTGGTACTTTTTCATGAAGATCTATGAGTTAGAAAAGGTGACATGGGATCTGACATTAGTTGAAGTGGCTGTGGGCCTGGCTGCTACCCACGGCCAGTAGGGTGAACCAGGAGATAATCAACAGTATGAGCTGAAACAGTCCTGGAACTCCTGTACCAAACTTATGATTGTTAAAGGAATATGGCCACGGCTTTACTCTCACCTTTCAACTCTAAAGGAAACTGTCTCTCGTGTCCTACATTAACTCAGAACTACACAGGGAAGAAAATTCTGAAAAATGTAGACTCAGCTTAGCTAACATGATAATGCAAATCCATTAAAACATCCTGTCAACTCAGAGTGATGCTGGGTTGATGAAAGAAAATACATATGAAATCATTTTTAAAACTTTAAAACAAAAATGTATTATTTCTACAAAGTCTTCTCTTTACATTGTTTTACTTGTCTGTGATCTTTTCACTATAACTAGCCATAATCATAAATGGTAGATTCCTGCGCAGTGTGATTTGACAGGAATCACTAAGACTGAGTAATGAAAATTTCCAACTAAATTGTCATCTACAAAAGGATACAGACAATAGCATGGTCTGATTAGTATACTCTGATGATATTTAACACACAGCCTGATTCAAACTGAGAAAGAGGAAAGAAGAAAGGAAACGAAAGGGAAAGAAAGGAAAAGAGAAAAGAAGAGAGGGAGGAAGAGAGACAGAGAGGGAGGGAGGGAGGAAGGAAGGAAGGAAGGGGAAAGGAAGAGATGGAGGGAGAAAGACAGACAAATATGTCCCATTAAGATGGGAAACTGAGTCATAAATAAGGGAAAGGTGTTACAAAAATAACAACCACTGTATTTTATTCCATAAATGTTCTGGAGACTAGAACTTCCCCAAATCTCTAACTGCAAATCAAAATCCATAAACAAAAAACAACTTCCCAATTTTCTGGAGCTTTTAATTTCAGGTTAAAGTAGGAACTATAAACTTATATAAGAATAAAAATACTACTGAGGTAATAGTACAGTCCATGCAAATGGACTCAAGCAGAAGTCACTTTATAAGAAAAAGATCAATTTTAATATCAGCTCCTTGATTTTTTTAATAAAGCACATAGATTTCTAAGGTTATAAGAAAGCCTTAGATCATGATATTTCTTTCCAATTCTTAAATCAAGGAAGTTCTGATCCATTTTTGATAAATGCCAATGTATCAGTAGGATTTTGAGACAATAAGAAAAGGATTTGGGCTCTTTTTACTTTCTTTGAGATTAAAACCAGATCAACTGCTACAGGAGAAGTCACCTTGAAATTCCCAACAATTGAGTCAAACTGAGTTTAAGAAAAATTTCCAGCTCTGAATGTCAAGGTCAGAAAGGATTTCAGTCACCATTTACCTTCTTAGTTACACTTACCTTTTCCCTCCAGACCCTTTCTTTATAGCAGGATTCTCCTGAGCACCAGGAACAGTTATGTTCCTTTCTTCACAGACCCCAAGCTCCGGGTTTGCTGAGGTCTCAAGTGAAATTCTCTAGCTGGAAGAAATGGAACTACTATCTTAGGCCAGATGCTAGAGGAAGCCTATAGCAGGAAAGGTACCATGGCATGTCACTACCAGCCCTCTGCCAGCATACATATTTCTGTGATCACTATTGCCTGAAGTTACTCCAGTTTCTCCTTGCTGGAATTCTTAGTTGCTGCTCAAAGTAGCTCAAGACAGAAAGTATACATGTATATGATGAAAGGAAAAGTATTACAAGGTAAAGGGAAGTCCATCCTACTGTATAATTTGACACCATTTACCAGTCTGCTATATGCTTTTTTAAAAAAATAGATTTGTGAACAAATGAACAGAGAGAAATGAATTGGGATATAAAACTGAGGTGGACAAAGGAAGAACGTAATCCAAAAAGCACTATCAACTATTATGTTCAGAAGCCAGCAGAGGAACTGTTTAAATTAGCATATGCAATAACATATGATATGAAAGAAAAAATTATCAAAGAAAATTAATAAAATGTGTATTATTTAAAATAATTCTCAGGGCATATATTTAAAATCTTCTACAAGCCACTCCAAGTTTCACAAGGGCTGAAACCGTGCCTGTTTTGTTCATTAGTTAAAAACTAGTGCTACTTAACATTTTTAAATAAATAAATACAGAAGAAAAAAATTCCAAACTATGCACAATGGAAAGCATCATACTGTCATTCAAATATGAATTATTATTATTTGAATATATAATTGGGGAGAAGACTAAATACACATATTTATTCATTTTTTATTCCTTCTATAAAGATATATCTAAGCACTGAACTATGTATTGGGTGAACAAGAGATCTAGTTTCTGCCACCATGGAATTTATGAGGAAAATATACAAAACATGAGAACAAACAAAATGAACTTGAGGTTCTAACATATGTAACCAAGCACAATTTTTAAATACTTATTTAGCAAGAAGGTATAATCTTATAGAAATCCATGAAACTGTTTATATAAGAGTTGATATTTGACTCTTAATTTTGGCTAGAAGGAGAAAGAACAAATTAGAGTACATTAGTTAGTTATTACTATGTAACACATGGCCTCAAAACTCATGCATGTAAAACAATGTGCATTAATTAGTGTTAACAAATCCATGTGTGGGATGAGTGTCTGTTCCTATTATGGGTGTGTTCACTCATTTACTTTCAAGTGTGTATCAATCAGGTAAGCACCTCTTATAATTTTGGTATGTCTGGCAGACAGCTAGCTCTATGCTAACTTAGGATGGCTCATGTGGAAAAACTGGACTCTTCTCTTAGGTCTCTCATCCTCTAGCAAGTTATCTCAGTCTTGTTCAAATGACAGAAACAGAGTATGAGACAAAAAGAGCAAAAACAAATAAGACCTTTTAGTCCCATGCTCAGAACTAGAAGATTATCAGTTCAGCTACCTTCTATTGACCAAAACCACACAAGTTCAACTCAAATTCAAAGCCTGGAGAAAGAAGGACCATATCACGATGGAAGGAACTACAAAGGTACAAAGGAAAGAGCAGGTTCAGATAGAAGGAAGAACTGGGGCCATCTCTGCAATAAATCTATCACATAAGGAAAGAAGAGAAAATGACAGAAATACCAGAAGGAAGTAACCATGCCATCAAAATATAATAAAGAGAAAAGCATAATAATGGTCATGACATGGTTTCAGATCTAGTAAATAAATTCAAGTCAGTAAGAAAATATTGCATCTATTTTTTTTCTATTTAAAAATGTTTATTGTAGTCAGAAGGTGGGAACAATGCAAAGGTCCACCAATGAAAGAGTGGATAACAAGATATGGTCCACCCACACACAGGACTATCAGCCACAAACAGGAGCAAGGTGCTAACACAAGCTGTCCTGCGGATGGACCCTGAACACACGACGCTCAGTGAGGGAACCAGATACAATAGGCCACACAAGGTGTGACTTCGTGTGTGTGACATGCCCAGAACAGGCGTATCCATGGAGACAGAAAGTAGATTAATGGTTGCCAGGGGCTGGGAAAGGATGGGGGCCAAGGGGTATGGGGTTTCTTGGGGGTGGGGGAGAAATGATAAAAATGTTCTAAAATTAAGCAGTGGTGACAGTTGCTTAATCTTGCAGATAAACCAAAAGTCACTGAATTGTACAAAAAATAAATAAATAAAAATATTTACTGAGCCAAGCCTTGTTTTAAGCATAGGGTATATGAGAAGAAAAAGAGAAGTAAAGTTTTTCCTCTATTTTTCTTTGAGGAAAAAGTTATTAATACAGATGAGATAATTTTAGATGCTGCTAGAAAGAAAATCAAGGAGAACAGTGGAATGGTAGGTGCCCCATTTTTGGTATGGTGAGGTAGTAAAAGAGGGAAAGGTGAAAACAGACATGGTCTTGGGAACGAGGTAAAGCCTTTGGCTTTTGCTCTAAGTGTAACAAGAAGCCATTAAAACATTGTCATCATGATCCTGGGGTTCTGAGATCGAGCCCCGCGTCGGGCTCTCTGCTCAGCGGGGAGCCTGCTTCCTCCTCTCTCTCTGCCTGCCTCTCTGCCTACTTGTCATCTCTCTGTCAAATAAATAAATAAATAAATCTTTTAAAAAAAAAGGATTTTAAAAGACCATTTGGTTATTATGAGGTTGAATTAATAGAGAGGCAAAGTGGACATAGAAAGACTATTATAGAAGTACAGGATGGGCAAGAATAATAAAAGAAAGGCCAGTAAGGAACTAGTTCCATAACCTATGGTGAGAGTTGGTGGTGGCACAGGCTGCAGTTAGACTTTATGAGGAGGAGATTAGTGGTCAGATTCTTGAACTATTTTAGAGTAGAGCCCATCAGGTTTGCTAACTGACCAGGGGTGTGGTGTGCTGAGAGGAAAAACTAGTGTTAAGAATGAAGCATTGAGGGGCGCCTGGGTGGCTCAGTGGGTTAAAGCCTCTGCCTTCGGCTCAGGTCATGATCCCAAGGTCCTGGGATCGAGCCCCGCATCGGGCTCTATGCTCAGCGGGGAGCCTGCTTCCTCCTCTGTCACTGCTTGCCTCTCTGCCTACTTGTGATCTTTCTCTCTCTCTCTCTCTCTCTCTCTCTCTCTCTGTGTCAAATAAATAAACAAATAAATCTTAAAAAAAAAAAAAAGAATGAAGCATTGAGATTAAGTTGAGATGTAGATAGTCAAATAGAAAGATTAAGTCAGCACTGGGTAGGTGACTGATTCTCAGAGAAAGACCAAAGAGAGAGAAATAATTTTAGAGTACTTTCACAGAAATGGAGCTGCATAAAATAAACGGAGGAAGACATTGTATAGAAAAAGAAGTCTGACTTAAAAAAAAATCAGAAATATTTAGAAATGTAGACATAGGTAGATAGATAGAGGAAAATATCTTTTTTCCAAAGGGGGGCAATTGTATCAAATGCTTCTGAGAAGCTGGGCAAAAAGAAGCTTAAGATGCTGTGTGAACCTGGGTATTGGGCATGAGCTTCCCAGCATAGAGATGTCCTCTAAAATTAGTGGACTCTAGCATTTACAGAGAACGAAAAATCTCACTTGGATCATAAGGTCACATTTAACTTCTAGTTTTGCTTTAGGCTAAAGTTGAGTTTCCAATGGCGAGGGGAAAGAGACAAAAGGAATGATACATTGTAAGGGTTTGTCTTACAGAGATTAAATTCTGATAAAATACTTGCAAATCCTCTTGATGAAAAAGTCTCTAAAAACATTTATGTTGATCAGGGAATTTTTAGCTTCCATTCAAGAAGAAACAGCAATTTACCCTCCCAAATGAAATAGTCAAAGAAGCAAACAAAACATATGAAACACTGGTTTTCAGGACCCTGGTTATCAAGCAATAAGCAACAGTGATGACTAAGAAACAGAAACCGTATAAGTGAAATGAACACTATGATTGCCTTAGCTTATTGCTTTGAGAGACTTTTCAGGACATGAAACATCTCTCCAAAGGGTATGGTTACAAGAATAAAAAGATAAGCAATAGACATGGAAAAATACTTGAAATCATATATCTGAAAATGGACTTATATCCAAAGTAAATACAAAATTCTCAAAACTTAATGAGAAAACAAGACAATTTTTTAAATGTACAAAATATTTAGTATTTACTTTCCCTTACCAAAGAAGACACATGAATGGCAGATAAGCACATAAAAAGTCAGAGACATTGGGAAGAATGAAGTGAATTCCAAAGGTGAAAGTTTAACTCTTCGATGTTAAAGCATAGGCCTGAGCCAGCCCAACAGCCATGAGTAAAAATCCTTACTACCATAGCTACCTCATGCAAATCACTAAAACTTATATCTGCAGCTTCTTCACCTGAAAAACATAATAATACACTTCAGGCATTATAAAACTTAAAACTTAAACAACATGGTACAAAGATCTTAACATTGTGTTTGACATGTAGTCTCCAGTCAGAGATATCAACCCCCTTCACTTTTCTGGCTCTCTTAATGTGCTCAAATTGCCCAAGTCAAAATAGTACATCCCAGGATCCTGTGTGAAGTTTCTAAAGATCTCAAATCTGGTGAGCTTTAACAGAATCATAAATAATGTGGAATCTTTGGGAAAGGAATAGCAGTAAAGGTAAAATCTCCCAACCATAAAGAGGTAAGCACATTAAATTAGATCATTTTCATAAAGGACGTGTTAAAATTATGCCGTAAAGAAATACCTTTATAGATAAAATTAAGCCATTTTGAGTTAATAAGTGTCTAACTGATTATCTTCCTAATGGCTTAACTGATTATACATTAAAGATGTGATTTATAATCAATGCCAAATAATAGGAAGGTGTGAATCACCATTTTGAAAAGCTCTAGTCCAGATGTTGACAAGAACAGAATATTGATTAATTATTCCATTGAGAATATCAGGTATGATTCGGTGTGGCAAGTGTTGAAATTAGGTACCTGTGTACCACTCTGACCCATAGAACAATCTCACCAGTGAGGTATTTCAGAAGCCAAACACCCTGAATTCATACACAGTGATAACTAATATATTAATTATAGGTATTTATATCATAAACAAAGTAGAAGGAATATCTTCCTTGCTAATATCATGCAGAAAATCTAATGATTTAAATGACAAAAATGGATGTGAAGTCACTTTTAATCTAAAATTCAAATGGTTACCCAAATCCTTACATCAAGACCATTATGAAATTTAAAGATAAACTGACTTTGCAAAAAAATAATAATGCTGAAAGTACAGTATCCAACAACTTCTGCAGTAAAAATGTAACAGCTATTGCAGTTGCGTTGAACACCTACTGGGTAGGGAGATACAGTCCTATTTCATCAAATGCAGAAAAAAACGTAAACATGTTGAAACTCTCTTTTGTTGCCTTCTACCAACCTGCACCCCAACCAGTCTTACTCCTTAAACTGAGAAGCAGCAGAGAAAATAGAGGAGATCTAAGTTCCAGAATGTGAGAAATTTCTGTTTCAGTCTAAAGAAATTTTAAAATAGACAACCTTTTCTGAAGCCAATCTAGCCCAATAAACAAGTAGAATAAACCACTATATATCTGATGTAATATAAAATATCTCCTACTTTCTGAAAGTTATATCCTCTATTAACGTACCACAGTGACTGGAATTTCTCCAATTAGATTTGTATTTGTATATTAATGGCTAGGCTACAGCAATGAATAGCTCAAAAATCCCTATTAAAAGGCAAATCACTCAGAAGAGATAATATGCTATGCCTTGGACCTGGACATGGATGTGTCTATACAAAGCCAATCCTAGAGAAATAAGTTGTACTGTAAGAAATTTCTGAGGGAACAAAACTATAAAGGAGAGAACAGGAACTTTGGAAGTTGCCCCAAGAGAGCAGTTGAGTAAAAAAAAAGAGTCCAAGGGGCGCCTAGGTGGCTCAGTGGATTAAGCCACTGCCTTCGGCTCAGGTCATGATCTCAGGGTCCTGGGATCGAGCACTGCATCAGGCTCTCTGCTCCGCAGGGAGCCTGCTTCCTCCTCTCTCTCTGCCTGCCTCTCTGCCTACTTGTGATATCTCTCTCTGTCAGATAAATAAATAAAATCTTAAAAAAAAAAAAAAAGAGTCCAAGAAGGTAGAAAAAGCAGAACACCAGACCTCTGAAAAAGATGCTCTAAAGGGAGAGAGCAGAATTCAGCACAAGAAAGTGGGAAAACTCCAAAGAAAAATGTTACCTATATCATAATGTAACTGTAGTACTTCCATTGTTCTCACATAGGTCTTTGATATTTATATGATTTCTGAATTACCTACAGTACTCTGTTGTTTTACTCCACAGGATTTATTGAATACCTACTGTTTTACAACTACCTTAAATCAGATTCCCTCAAAGTTGACTTATGACAAGAAATTTGGAGGAAAATAGCAAGGATGGAAACAATATAAAAAATATACATTAATGAAAAAATTAACTGAGGTTCAATACTTTAGGGACTCTCTGAGAAACTGTGGATTATGTCCTTGAAGCATTGCTCAGAGGCCAGGGAAATTGGGCCATGTTTCGAGGGATGACTTTTGCCCCGTTAAATCCCTGTACTTCCAGATTATGCTGGCTAGTTGTGAATCAAGAACTTGTGGTACCAAAGTATCCTGGGATTTATCAAGTCTTGCTACAGATAATCTCAAGGACGAAGTGGGCATTAGCAGTGTCTACTACACTGGAAATTCCACATTTATGGTCAGGGAGAAATAACTGAAAAACAGTCATAATAAAAGCCCAAACAAATAATACGCAAACTGTGATTCAAGTCCATAGAGAAGAGGCAGGAACATGTTAATTCAAAGGGTTATCAAATAAACTAAGGAGGGCTTCCTGAAAGAAGTGAGATATGACTAGCTCTTAAAGGTGTTAACATGAATTAACAATTTTAATTGAGTAGTAGTGGTGGAGTGATGAGTATCAACATACTCATCAAGTATATTTCTTACTAATTTAGAAATTGAAAGAGAATCTGTTGGATCTTAGAACCCTTATAATTGCCCCATCCTGGATTGTGAGGCTCAAACAATATCTTAGTACAAATGAATAAGATTATAAAGTTCCAGAACTGAAAAAAAAAATCACACACACCAAAAAAAGTCTAACTTTTAAGCACTGAGACTTTGGGTTTTGTTGTGCTTCACAACACTTTGTATGGGAAACACAAATGTTACCCAAAGTTTTCCCAAATTCAAAATTAGACATTTTTGAGACCATCAGCCTAGATGCTAGAAGTGTTTAACTTCAGCCTAAAAGCAATTAAAGAACACATTAAAGAATTAAAGAATACATTAACTATATGTTCTAACCAGTTATTTCTGAAAAACTCAGGGTGAATTTGTCTTTGGAAAGGTTGTTTGCTTCATTAAAATATGATTTGGAGCTCTGAACACGTTATTTTTCTCCTAATAAAATTCACACTTTTGTTGATCTATATATGTGAATATATATCCATATTTATTAGAGCAGACAATTTTCTGTCAAACATTTTTTTCTTGCTTTTTTGGTAACCTATATGAAAGTAAGAAAATATGCAAACTTTCACTTTATGCATTAAATTATGAAATATTTTTATAATTGTGTATATTTTAATTTATGTTGTGGTACAACATTCCAGTAGGTATTATCAGGTTTAGATTTTTTTATTAACATATAATATATTATTTGTTCAGGGGTACAGGTCTGTGAATCATCAGTCTTACACAGTTCACAGCACTCACCATAGCATATACCTTCCCCAATGTCCATCACCCATCCACCCTATCCCTCCCACCCCCTCCAGCAACTCTCAGTTTGTTTCCTGAGATTAAGAGTCTCTTACAGTTTGTCTCCCTCCTCAGTCCCATCTTGTTTCATTTTTCCCTCTCCGTCCTTTAAGGTACTGAGTTTCAGATAATCAGTCTTTATATGAAGTACCTTTTGCCAACACACCAAACAATAGTTTTATTTTTGGTAAGCCTAGTTGTGTTTTAATTATAACTAAATGTGCAAAACACCGGAATAGGAATAATATTTTAAAAAATCCAAACTATCCTATACTAGCCTAGCATAATCTATATAATTTATTTATTTATAATTGAGACACTATAAGTCAAATTCTAGGCAATAGCCCAAAAATTCTAATTTTTATCCTAGGATAAGACAAAATAAGATAATATATAAACAGTTCCAATATATATGGCACATACAATGTGCCACATGTACCATATGTACTGTAGGTAGTGTTATATAGTTTATTTGGGAAAACAGAGGGCACTAACCCAGGCTAGGTTTTGGTAATGGGAAACGCCTTAAGATTTCTAAGTGTCAAAACAAGTCAGTGTCATTTTATCTGGATATTGCTGGCAGTTCTTCTGATGATAAATTGAAGGGTGAAAATCTGGAGACAGACTATGACATAGACTGAGTATACATAAGAAATAATAGGAATGAAGGCAAGAGAATGAGTGAAATGGATCATAGAAAGTACTTAAGAGGAAAAATTGGCAGGAATTGATAACTGATTGTGGCAAGAGCAGAGGCATTATTAGAGGCCTGAGTAGATTTAGGATAAAGGTCACAGCCACACGAGTCTTAAATTATTAATTAGTATAACAGTGGTAGATGGTGATATATAAAACTAAGAAGAAAAACTACATCCCAAAAGAGTTCCTTTAGGAGGCATTATTATAAGTTTGGCATTAGCTTTGTATTTGGACGTTTGCATAAAAAATATTCAGCAGACATATACATATCCGAAACTTTGGGATTTAAATCCATGAGTATAGATGAGCTTTCCCAAAGAAGACTTTTAGATCAAGCGTCCTATCTTGAAACTGCAGACATTCAGTCTCCAGGCACCATATTGTAGGCACAATTTTCTGTATGTCATTGAATAATTTTTCTCCCATAGGGTTGAAATCCACAGAATTCCTAAGTTTATGAATCCATTTGTGATTACTTTTCCTCTCATCCTTCTCATCCAATCCATCAACAAATCTAGTTGGTTCTACTTCCAGATATATATGCCATGTCTACTTACTTCTCTCCATTTCCACTTTGACACCTTTATACATGTTCATGTATTTTTCTCTGTCATAGTAAATACCATATTTCCTTAGGAAAAAGGCCAAGAACAACCCAAATGCCTATCAATTGATAAAGAAACAAACAACTACACACACACACACAGAAATATAAGCCAGCAATAAAAAGAAATGAAGTACTGATACATGCTACAACATAAAAAAAAACATTGAAAACATTATACTAAATGTAAGAAAGTGGTCACAAAGGCCACATGTCGTATTATTCCATTTATATAAAGTGTCAAAAAGGTAAATCCATAATGACATAAAGTAGATTAGTGAGGGGCTGAGAGGTGGGGAAGGGGCAGCAGAATGATGAGTGATTACTAATTATTACAGGGTTTCTTTTGAGGGTAACAAAAATATTCTACAACTATATAATGATGATAGCTGCACAACATTGTGAACATATTGAAAACCATAAGATTTTACACTTTGAAATCATGAATTTTGTGGTATATGAATTGTATCTTAAAGCAATCAACAAGTGTGCTTAATTTGGGAAGGACGGTGATGAAAAGCTTCACTACGGTGATAACAGTAAAGAAAGGGATAAAATAATAGGTATATGGCAAAATTTTCAGGAAGAAATGAAAGAACTTGGTGGCAAATAGAAAATAGAGCAAGGGAAGGAAACCACCAATACAACTGCCTTATTGGAACAAAGTAATACGAAAAAGAATCCAATTGTAAGGAGAAGATTAATTCAGTTTCAAATATGTTGAGTTTTGCACGAATATGAGGTTTTTGTTTTTGCTTTTTTTTAAGCAGAGATGCCCTTAGGCAATTGAACATATGGGACAAAAGTTCAAGCTGCTGGAGACACAAAAATGGGAGTCATCAACTTAGAGGAGGCAGGAGGAGGCATGGGGATAATGCAGAAAGAAGAACAGAAAATTAAGGGCTGGAATTCTTATAGGAGTATTCTTTACTTAGGGGATGGTCTTACAAAGGGATCTCAGAAAAAGAAAGTGAAAAAGATGGCAGAAAACTGCCTTAGCAAGGAATATAAGAGGGAGAGTTGCAAGAAAGAATAATGGCAAATACTGAGGAGCTGTCAGAGAGTCTGGGTAAGAGAAAACAAAGTGAAGCAAACTCTTGAAACTATTTCATTAAGTTATATAATTAATTAAAGGTAATGGCATGTCAAATTTGGATCCAGAGGAGGGAAGAAAGGTCTTAAACTTCTTTGAGATTGAACTTTTGAAATGAATTTTACCTAAGAAAGGCACTGCGCCTGGCCGTGGAGACTAAGGGTTAGAGTAAGGGTAAGGGGAAAATCACTAAAAGTTAGAACATAAACAGAGTGCACAGAACACCAAGTTGGGGAAACGATTTGAATGGACAAGGCAGACAAGAGAGAGGCCAAAAGTGACATGACTCAATCCATTCTTAAAAATTGAGTTTAAGGAAGACTGTTTTAGCAATTGTGTTAGAAACTCTCTAGTGACTAGAGCTTGAAGAAAGTAACAAGGGTGGGGTAGGGAGATGGAAGTAGCCTATCTAAGTAGCAAGAGAGTCATGAGTATGGTTATTTGGCAATGCACACCATAAAAACAAAGTCAAGATCTCAAGTGCAGAAGCATATATGATGTAATTTTCTCTACATAAACTACATATATTTTTGGCTACATATTAACAGAACACTGATCTTACAGAAGACATTTTGTGGATTTCTGCCTCTCTGATGTTAATGGTTTGTGAATGCTACTGACAGTCCATCTTTTTCCAACTATACCTCTTCCCTACTGTCCCACATGAAAAGACAGTCTGTCAAAAAGTGAAAATGATGTTATATTTACAAGGCAAAGGAACCTTTAAATGACCTTAGAGGTTTACATGAGGTAGTCACAGCTCCAGGATGATCAGTAAGTTTGCTGTTGACAGATACCACTTGATGGACTGGAAATCAATTTGATTAGATGTTTTTATGGATTATAGTGGCCTTGGCTAATTACAAAAGATTGTCTTCCTAGATCCCCCAGTTTTCAGAGCTGACTTTGAGCAGATGTACACAGGATTAAGCTGCAGGCTTGACAGTTTTCCCTAATTATCTGTCGCAAGGGCAACTCTTGGATCATCTTGACACTTATGTCAAAAACAGTCTGAACTTTTATTTCTTAGGCCACATGCCTTTTTGTCATAGTCATCTATGTTTAGGTGATGAGGCTGATCACATTATTATCAGTTACCTGGACTTGAAAGAGTGAAAGAGACTGCAAATATGAATAAATGGATATAAAGTTTTAAAAATCTACCTAAAGCAGATAATGTGACCATTGCCAAGGAAGAAAATAAAATAAATTTGGGTAGATGCAGTCATTCAGATACAACTAGAATATGTGGGTTCATAACACAATTTTTCTTTCACAAAAAGAGGTTATATCTTATTAAAAGAAGGGGAAAAGCAAAAAAAAATGTGCTATATGTCTTGATCAACAAATTCTTTATCAGGCCTAATCACAGGTAGGTCTTATGAAAATTTACATTCACAGGGGACTAAACTGTGTCATTTCTAGGAAGATTTTGACCGATGTATTGTTGAAGTAAATGTTTTACTTTGAACAAGCTAACTATTTCAAGAGAAAGCAATCCTTTGAAATGGAAATTATTACACATATGTTAATTTAAGAGGGTATTGTACCTGAGGTAAATTAAAATTCAGATATGACTGAGTATGAGGAAGAAGAGTTCCTGAAGCATTAGTTAATCTGCACATGTGTAAGAGAGCCTGCATGAAGGCAATTTTGTGTGGAAACAGTAAGATGAAGACAAGAGATAAAGGATGAAGGAATGATAGTGGAGGAGAGCTAAAAATTCCATCCTTATTTTGGCTGCATGAATGGGATCTGAGGCTTTGGAAAGTGGAGTTTTAAACTGGAACTAAAGAAACTGAAATCACAAAGATTTATGCGACATGGATCCAAACATTTTTGCTGGAGTCCATGAGTGGCAAGATACATCACTGAACGGAGATGAAAATTCTTCTTCCTTGTCCTGTCTAGAAGCCAACATATGCCTGGCAACATGAGAGGTTTAGGAGGTCTAGGTGAATTCCTGGGAGCCACTGCTGAGTAAGGTGGAAAGTAAAGGAGACAGCAATACTGCCTGAACAAGAAATGCCATTCATGAAGACAGACTCTTTATATCTGGCTGGCACGGCAGAGTGACTTTGTTGAGGGTTAAAAACTTATGCTACTGTTCATTCAACATATTTTTTTTATAGCACATGCTACGTGTACTCCTCATTTAGGTATTAGGGATTAATAGTGAAATATAAAATAGACAAAAATCCCAAAATCCTATGAAATTTGAATACTGGGACCCTTTTTGCACTAATAATCTTGTGACAATGGTGAATATTAGCTTACATTAACAAAATGTTAGAAAACATAAATTATATTATTACCCAATGACTAAAAAAAGGATTTAATCCGTACTTTATTCCAAAAACTAATCATTAGTTCTGAAGAATTTACTCATTGAAGGAAACTTATTCACATGATATGTTAGATTCTTTTTTTTTTTTAAGATTTATTTATTTATTTATTTATTCAGGCAGAGAGAGAGAGAGGAGGAAGCAGGCTCCCTGCTGAGCAGAGAGCCTGATGGGCTCAATCCCAGGAGCCTGGGATCATGACCCGAGCCTAAAGCAGAGGCTTTAACCCACTGAGCCACCCAGGCGCCCCGATATGTTAAATTCTTATCTAATGGTAAGGTTTTATAATTTTTGTTCAGATAATTACTTTTAGAATTAGAAATAGAATTACAATAGAGGCCAGTAAGAGTAGGGAAAAAAAACAAAACAAAAATATTTAAAAGCTTATGAGTTACAAGATAGCTTCCTTAGAAGGGACAGTGGTTTCATTGAGCCACTTTGGATTGTGCTTTCAGATGCTAGATCATAAAAACAGATGACGTGTAGAAGAAACTACAACCACTGGCCCATAAAATGGCTGTAATCCCATCAAACACCAAGAACAATTATAGTCCAAACTTATATCACTAGGCCTATCAAGTCATAATTTGTATATACCTATTTTAGAAACTGCATCATTTAACCTCACTCACAAAGGTGTTAGGAAGATTAACTAACTAGATAATTTCACAAAGTGCTTAAATAATAAAAGGTAAAGGGATAAATGCCAAGGATTATTGCTTTAGACCCTCTGCCAATGCTAAAAGACCAAAGTTAATGTTTTGTTTCATTTTCCACTGTCTAGGTAGCTCAAGTTCATTAGTTCCAAGAACGGGGGCGGTGGGAGGTTAAGAAGTGCCTCTATAGGAAAAAGAGAACACAGATTCACATCCCAAGGGGAGTCAAAGTCATGGGATTTTTCAGAGTATTTCTTGGCTTAAAAAGTGTCAGGAGACAATTTTCCATGAGTTTTCATATTTCTTCATGTCTTACAAGTAGAGGCCCTTATTTGAATTGCCTTTTTTTTTTTTTTTTTAAGATTTTATTTACTTATTTGACAGACAGAGATCACAGAGAAGCAGGCAGAGAGAGAGGAGGAAGCAGGCTCCCCGCTGAGCAGAGAGCCCGATGTGCTGCTGGATCCCAGGACCCTAGGATCATGACCTGGGCCGAAGGCAGAGGCTTTAACCCACTGAGCCACCCAGGCGCCCCTGCCTTTATTTTTAATTATTTTTTCAAGGAGGTTTATATACTCAAGAGCGTTGGAAGAAAGAGATTCTGTCTCCTTCCAGAGGCCAAGGGCAGGTTTGCTTGCAGTCTTGGATGATAAAAATAGTTTCCCTCTGGAATAAAGGGTAGGCATGTTTATTGGGCATTTTAAAAGATCTGGATTCTGTATATTCAAGGTTCCTCTCCTTCAGTGTAACTTATAGGGACCTCTTTGTGTCATCTGGTTCTCTGTGTCATTCTGTAAGAACTGAGGCTTAGGAAACTATGGAAGAAAATGCTGATAATCTGGCTCGAAGTAATAAAGTTTTTTGTTTCTGACCTAAGAGTCTCATGTCTTCTGCTAGCATCCATGAAACTGGGGCAGTATAGATAAAATCTCAAACCCTTGACAGTACTTGAACATATATAATGCATATATTATCACTATATATGTAATTACATATACATAACATATATATGCCTTATATAATTGATATGATGTATATTAATTATATAATTACCATACTAACTATATATTTTAATGAATACACATTCATTTAAAATAAGTATCCTGTATTGATAAGTCTCTGACAGGATTTGAGATTTATTCTCAAGATTGTCCTTAGACCCCTGTAGAGAAGTAATCATAAGTCAGAGAAGGTAATTTTAGAAGTTGAGCAAAACAACATGTAGCCATGAAGCATTATTCTATTTGATGTGGGGGATTAGCTCATCAAGGTCTGGCTCAGTCACGCTTTCCTCACGCCATTCCATTCATTTTCCTTCTCAGCCTTGCACAGCTCCTCACTGAATGATTGCTACCCTGACCTGTTCCTCTTTCACCCTAAGGCTGATAGACTGTGCTTCCCAAAGCTCATTCTCTGACTCCTGATTTATAACTCTGATAGCACTTCACTGAGTGAGGATTTGTGGAAATTTATGTCATTATACAAATTATACAAATTGCCATTAATTGATGCAATGTACTATAAAGAACTGAAAGCATGAAGTAAAAACTATCTGAATTTCTCTTCTACATGTTTGCAATACTTTATCACTTAATCTTTCCATTCAATTAATATAAATGTATACTCTTAGAAGAAATAGCATTCTGTTTATCATACCCACCTTATCCCCTCTTAATTTTAATTAGTTACGTACTTTTCTTGTTAAAGTACCTCTTCTTAAGGATTTTTTTAAACTAATAAAAATCTCTAAAATATTAAATCTGCTGTTATATCTAAAGGTTAGAGAAGGAAAGACTGAAGATTGAATGTCATATTTAAAAAAAGAAAATTTTACTCAGGGTGATTGGGTATTGAGTGAAAAAAAATCTAGGCATTAACGAAATCAAGCTGTGTGGGACTTTATCTGATGGATGATGTAAGTAAAACTGAAGTTCAATGTCAGATCTCTCCTCATTTCCATTTCCTCTGCTTCTCCTTATATTAGCCCTGACTGTTGACTTCCAGGACATGTGAATTTGGATTCTGGTCTACCTGTTTCATGTTTACTGATGGCAGCAATAATTTGGAGAGGTAATCCAATTACAGTGTCTCAGAATAGTTCAGGATCACCTTATGTAAATTTAGCTATTCTTTTGTTGCTAGGTAGCCTAACGCTGAAAGGGAGGTGAAACAAGAAGACATGACCAGCCAATCAAACAAGCATCAGTGAGTACCTATTTCACAGTACAGGTCTAAAAGTAGAGGAGATTTAAAAGAAGAATGTTGGAAGTGGAAGAAAGGGAGAAAGGGCTTTTGTAGAGAATATGGTAAGGAAACAGACAGAAAATATCTTAATACACAACTGCTCTGTTTATGATTTCTTCCTTACCCAATTCTACCTGTCATGTTACACTTTATCCAACTTTACAACATGCTGACTTAGTCATGCCCCTCCCACTTACCTTTAAAGCTTAATTTCCATTGTCTAGAAACCACAGTCTAGTTTACTATATCTGTGAAACCTTCTCCTCCATTATTCTTCTAAAACTAACCTGTGACAGTGAGATTGGCTTGACTATGTCTACAGATAAGATACACTACCAGCTGTCCTTCAAAAAATTTTCCTTATCTGCTTCATATTTGTCAATCAAAACAGATATATCTTTAGGAAAAGTAACAAATCAGATTACATTAACATTAAGAGAGATCCTTTCCTAAGGGAAGGGTTGGTTAGAAAGAGAGAATCGAGAACATTAATACATCTAAAAGGGACAAGGAGAAAAGAGAAAAAGACAAAGAATGAAATTTGGAAGTGATGAAGATCAACCTCACAGTGCTTATTAAACTGGAGAATCTGAAACCTCATCTTGAATCTTCACTTCCTACGTCAAATGTAAATACAGCTACAGGACCTACTAATACCAATACCTTAATTAAAAAAATTGTTTATATTTAATTTGAACCCCAATGTCTTCTAACTTAAGGGACCTGTGATTTGATTTTATGAACCATCAGATATCAGTTTTATTAAGAGTCTAGAATTGTTACTTAGTGACAAATGTTATCCTCAACAACCGACAACACTGAGATGCTATGGAGGCTGAATATATAAAAGCTTAGAAAATGTAACAGGTAGGAATGAAGCCTGAGGCAAGCATTCTGATGTTCCCCCTCAAGTCCTAGATTTTATTGTTTATTAGTGCTTCCTGTTAATAGCAAAATTCCTTAAAATTCCCAAAATGTTTCTAAACTGGATTGACTTGTAAGTGCATGATTTCTAAGGAAAAAAACAGAGTTATGAACAAGATTTGGGGGTTCTTTGAACCACCCCTAAGTCACAGAATTTGGAAATAGTCCTGAAGCTCAACATTGTTCTTCCCATCAGTAAATCCCACCCTTCTTTATGACTGTTACTGATTTAAAGAGTGTGAGAATGAATTATAGGACAATGGGAGTTGATAGACATGCACGTGACCATAAATATAGAATAAGGAAACAGAGAAGTTAGAGAGAGAGAGAGAGAGAGATCATATAAATCACATAAGATTTGGGATTTTTTTTCCATTTTTATCAATTATAGGGTTTTTAACTTCAACATTTGATATTCCGGACCTTATATTTCTTCATTTAAGTGACTATTCTGTGATATTTATGAATATCCTTGGTTTCTATCAAACTAGTTGCCAGTAAAACCCTCCTCCCCCCAAGTTGTGAAAGCCAAAATTGTCTCTCCATTGTCAAATGACAGGCAAAATCACCCCTGGGTGAAAACCACTTGTGGGGCTACCCAACCAAATCTACACAACTACTAATACAACAATGGAGATTGTGAAGGATGGACTATGTGCCCTTCATCAAGTCATTTTCCATTTCCGGGCTATTCTTTCTTCTTCTGTAAAATTAAGTATTCCAAAATATTTTCTAGTTCTAAGACCAGATGAATTTCTTTTCTTTTCTTTTCTTTATGATTTTATTTGTTTATTTGACAGAACAAGCAAGAGAGAGGGAAAGCATAGAGGGAGAGTGCAGGGAGAAGCAGACTCCCGGCTGAGAGAGAGCTCATTGCAGGGCTTGATCACAAGACCGAGATCATGACCTGAGCCAAACGCAGATGCTCAACTGACTGAGCCACCAGGTGCCCCAAGACCAGATGAATTTCTATTCCATGAAGGTGTTCTGAACATTTTCTGGTTGCAATCAGAAGGTGTTCTGAACATTTTCTGGTTGCAATCAGTGGCGATTTTGTTATGAGTTACCTGGAATAGATATAAAACTTATATTGTGGAGCCATCTTTTTTCTGGTATAACCTGGAGTTATTTGAGAAGGAAATAGATAGTAACTGAGAATGGTATTTACAGTTATTAGCATAGGTTATGAACTACAATAGTAATGACCCCTTAGAGGGGGAACATAAAATGTATTCATAATATTAAGAATCATATAAATAGGAAGACATTAATTCAGGGAAGGAGTCTGTGAGCCAGGGAAGTTCTATCCAACTTTATCTCATATGTCAAGCCATCCATAAAATTAAAGCATACATCATTCTTGTTTTTTGTTTTTGTTTTTGTTTTTTTAAGATTTTTATTTATTTATTCGACAGACAGAGACCACAAGTAGGCAGAGAGGCAGGCAGAGAGAGAGAGGGAAGCAGGATCCCTGCTGAGCAGAAAGCCAAATGTGGCGCTCCATCCCACATGACCTGAGCCGAAGGCAGAGGCTTTAATCCACTGAGCCACCCAGGTGCCCCTCTTTTTGTTTTTTAATACTTTTAAGTCTCAATGTGTATTATGTTACTAATGGTCTTCCATTCTTTAAAACATCAGTTAGCTCTGTCTTTTGGACTAAAAAGATATAAACAGTATTATGTTATTCAATTTAGAGAAAAAGGAGCTCCTCAGGCCCTTAACATATCTCCAAGGCCTCACTTAGTCACTAAGAAGGACACAGAATAAGAAGGAAAATAAAGCATAGGATCTGTCATTAAGAAGCTCAAATCCAGGGCACCTGGGTGGCTCAGTGGGTTAAAACCTCTGCGTTCTGCTCAGGTCATGATCCCAGGATCCTGTGATCCAACCCTGCATAGGGCTTTCTGCTCATCAGGGAGCCTGCTTCCTCTCTCTGCCTGCCTTTCTGCCTACTTGTGATCTCTGTCTGTCAAATACATAAAATCTTTAGAAAAAAAAAAAAGCAGCTCAAATCCACTTAAAGTGATGGGATTAACCCAAGAAACTCAATAACAAGTGATAATAACATACCATATACTTAAGTAAAAAAAACTGTACTTAAGTATTATAGGAGGTTTTCAGAAAGAGGTGCTATATTAGGTGAGAGGCAGAGCTTATTCCACTGGACATACCGTATTTGAAAAGTCCTAAAACATATTCTTGGATAATATCTGAATATCATTTTGCATTATATTGAATCATAAAGATGGAATTAAAAATAAATACATTGTGTGATGGGGAGCTGCCTAACATATTTTTAAAAACCAGTAATACAGCTTTTCTAGATTTCATTGAATTCATTTGTATTGTTCTGGTCCTTTTGGAAATCTGTTAATATTTTTTAACAATTTTGCTTCATATGGTATGAGTTACACAATGTTTATCATGTGCTATTATGAGTAGGAATGCTTTTTATATTCCCTGTGTTTTTGTGTGTGCATGTGATTTTTATTTAACTTCTTAAATTTAATTTAATTTTATTTATATACAATTAATTAACACATACTATATTATTAGTTTCAGAAGTACAGTTCAGTGATTCATCAGTTGTATATAACATCCAGTGATCATTATATCTTGTGCCTCCTTAATGCCGATCACCCAGGTACCCCATCCCCCTACCCTCCTCCTCTCCAGCAACCCTCAATTTGCCTCATATGATTAAGAGTCTCTTTTGGTTTGTCTCCCTGTACATGTTTTACTGAACTGCATTTTGTTGGGACATGGTGACATGGCCTAGAGACCAGAAAGAGGAAGAACTTGCAAATGCAGTAGTTGCTAGGGAAAAATGAGCTATAATGAAATGTTTCTTTTCAGATCTTTCTGTAGTCCACGTGATAGCTGCCTACTAGTCCACTAAAACTGCTTACTGGAGAAATCTCATTCTTATCTTGTTCCATCCTTAGAAACACAAAGGATTAGTTTTTGTTAACCATAAAAATATAGGAGTTGGCTTCTAATACATCTTAATAACTAGGACATCTAATCCGTAGATCCGATATTTCTATTTTTTGTTCCTTTTCTAAAAAGATTTGATTAATTGAAGCCACATAACACCAGACTTTGATGTCAAACACTGTGCCCCTCCTAGTCTAAAGTAATCATCAATTTGGAAGTTCCTCTTGAAACTATTAATAGTGTCTTTGAACCTTTGTGTTTATGGAATATCCCAGCCAAAGGGGGTGACAACAGTTAATCTATTTCATTGGGTAGCTTTAAAGATGAATCATTCTCCCTCATACAACACCCAAAACACATTACCCTCTGTTTGTTCAAGTGGTTTTAATGTTCATGTCACAATCAGATGGACTAGGTTTGAAAGTAATTTTACATGGGCCAAAGGGTTATATTTGTATACTAAAGCAATTAAGAATAAATTAAATGGACTTAGAACATATACTCTTTCACTGAATATAATTTAGTGATGTTGCTTCCATAGAGATCCTGCTTCTATTCTTGCTTCACTTAATTGCTCTGATACTAACAGCATGACTTGGACAAATCACATCATATGTGTGAATCTCTATTATCTCATTTTAAAATGGGAGGGTTAAAGTGAATAATCACTATGACTGCCACCCTCCAACCATATCGAAGAATTTTAAGTACAATTTTAACCTCTATTTTCATCAATTTTATAGGCATTAATATACATAGTAATCTTATCATTTCAAATGCACTGTTTGAAATATTAATTAGGTATTCAAAACATTTTTATTTCAATTATAATTATTATTTCTATGATATCTTACTTTTTCAGTTCAGTTTTAAGTATTTTAGGGGTAGCTTTAATATAATGTACACTTTATATATTTTCAGTGTCATGATTCACAGATACACATATAAATGGCATTTGATTTATTTGGGCACTTGATTTCATAATAAGGCATCTCTGGGGTCCAGGAATGGAAGAATGATTCACAGATACACATATAAATGGCATTTGATTTATTTGGGCACTTGATTTCATAATAAGGCATCTCTGGGGTCCAGGAATGGAAGAAACAAACATTTACTTAGCACTTACTATGGCAGACACATCTGCAAGGTGACTTTTTTTTTTTAAGATTTTATTTATTTATTTGACAGAGAGAGATAAAGTGAGAGGGGGGAACACAAGTAGGGAAGTGGGAGAGGAAGAAACAGATTATCTGCTGAGCAGGGAGCCCGATATAGGGCTCAATCCCAGGGCCCTGGGATCATAATCTGAGCTGAAGGCAGACACTTAATGACTGAGCCACCCAGGTGCCCTATGTTTGTTTGTTTTTTTTATATGGAAGTAAAATAAAGAGAGTAATAAGTAGTACATCCAGAATTTATCACCCAAATGTCTTATTCCAACAAACGTACATATTTTCTATTTAACATATCATTAATTGTTTTCAGAAATAACATTCCTTGACCTTACAATTGTGCTTAAATTGCTTTACTTTGCCAGTCTGAGTCTAGTGTCATGGCTAACTATAAAATTACTATGACACTGCCTTTCTCTTCTTTAACATACACACATGTATACATACACAAGTACACACACAGAATACTCACACACTCCCTAGAAACACTTTGAATTTACTCCTTAGAGAAAAAAAAGCAAATGAAAAACAAAAGTCATTTCACCTAGTCTGCCTCTTAATCTCTCATTTTATTTGTCTTTTTATATGTGTGATATCAGAAACCATTTGAATCATTACCAAACAAGAAAACTCATAGTGAAAACAAAACTAAACAATGTTTATTGCTGATAACTGACCAGCTCTTGAAATTCTGGAGTATAAGGGACACTTGAAAACTCTTAAGCTGAAGAATGCAGGGAACTAAGTGAAGTTAATTAAGACATCTTTCCAACTAAAGAAATAATTAAGACCTTGTTGTAACTATTGGAAATGGAATGGTGAACAGGGAGTTTGCAACTTGTTATGATGCCCACAGGTGCTTGGGTACTGACCAATGCAATCGTAAAGGCAACCAACACCAGGGGGTACAGAAAAATAAGAATTTAAGAAAAATTCACCAATATCTCTCTCTGCTGATGTGGTCTTTCCATGGTGAAATCCCCTAGGTCCTGACATGATAAGTTATTTTACCATGGCCCCAAATTGTTCTCATGCTTTATTGATATGCCAAATTTCATTCTCATTTCTACCAGCAACTACATCTGGCCAGAGATTTTCATATCCCGTTATGAAAGTAACATTTTGATTCAATTCTTAGATTCCCTAGCCTGTAGTTTACTTAGAGCAATCACAGAGTTATATGATATTTTCACAAATTTTGCTTTGCAAATAAACAAAGGGGCCGACAGGAATATATTAGAATTGTGAAGTCCAAAAGGTCGGGAAAAAGTTATGCTCGGTTCTTTGTTTGCACATGAACTTTACCTCATCCGTGATACTGAAACTTTGATTCAGACTCTGTTCTTGCTGCTTTACACACTTTTGATGATGTTGAAATTTAAGTACTGAGCATACTTTTAAGAATTTTCTTCTAAAAAATACACTGGTTTTAGTATCTGGTACTAGTCTCATTTAACGCACTAATAAGCCATATAATCCTAAGTAATTTATCTTACAGGTGTCAATGATTTTATCTATAAAATAAATGCATTGAAATGTAACTTCCTTCTCCTTTCATCTCTAGAATGCTAAGTATTATCATTTTTTCACTGACTCTTAATTATTACTAAATATTACGGACTTGGGGGGTATTCCTTATTCATTTTGTTTTACATAAACTAAGTATTGTCCTTGATACTTTAACGCAGCTTTGTGAAGAGGGAGGTACTTTTATCATTGAGAAGTCACTGTTTAGTAATGTAGCCAAAAAAGGAAAAAAAAAAAAAGAGAGTAGAATATAAATGGTAAGGTAAACATGCCAGAATCAATAAGTATGTGCCTTCAAAAACCTGATTTCAAGCTTCTTACTCATATAGTTCACCTTTAACCTCAAAGATGCCCCAAATCCACTTATGTATCCAAATTCTTTGGCCTCTTCATTTCCAATGAGCTTTCCATCCATATGAATCATTTACTCCAACTGTTACAATCTTGACGTTACCATCACCAATACCTATGAAATATGAAATCTTAGTATCTTACTTTCTGACCATCACCTCTCTCATTCCAGATCATTTACTCTAGTTCTTCACATTCAGCCAGTTGACAGTAACTTTTCTATTCTCTGCCATCCCAGTCACATCTTCATCTCCATTCTTAAACTATGTAGGTTTTGTGGTCAAGCAATATAAGCACACACTTGTAAACACCTTTCGCACTTCTGTCCTCTGCCCTATAAACCCTACTTAAAAAGTCATGTTAGGGGTGCCTGGATGGGCCAGTGGGCTAAAGCCTCTGCCTTCAGCTCAGGTCATGATCCCAGGGTCCTGGGATTGAGCCCCACATCGGACTCTGTGCTAGCAGGGAGCCTGCTTCCTCCTCTCTCTCTCTGCCTTCCTCTCTGCCTACTTGTGATCTCTGTCAAATAAATAAAAAAAAAATCTTAAAAAAAAACCTTTTAAAAGAAAAGTCATGTTACAATTGCAATCTATTTTCTATGTGTATACCTAAAAACTGATTATTACAGACGATCACACAACTCTGCTGACTAATTTTACTTGAATTTATCAACATATCAGAATAATCTTACTATACCTACTTAATAATTTATTTCTCATTGTAGAAAATAGTATATTGTACGTTCTATTTTCCTCTCAAATATCCAAAGCCTTCTATTCAGTCCAACTCTCACAGCTCATGACATCATCTCATTTTTCATTAAGAAAATAAACAAAAAGAAAAATGACCTTATTGGGTCACCTGGGTGGCTCAGTGGGTTAAGCCACTGCCTTCGGCTCAGGTCATGATCCCAGGGTCCTGGGATCCAGGCCCGCATGGAGCTCTCTGCTTAGCGGGGAGCCTGCTTCCCTCTCTCTCTGCCTGCTTCTCTGCCTACTTGTGATCTCTGTCTGTTAAATAAATAAATAAAATCTTTAAAAAAAAAAAACAAAAATGACTTTATCTATCAATCAAGTGGTACATCACTTATTCACATCTCCGCCTAGAGTACTTTGTCTTCTCCTTCATTATAATGAAAAAAACATTGCTGCCTCAATCTAAAGCCAATCCCTCCAGATGGGACATGAATCCTCTTCATTTTCTACTATTCAAGGCTTAACATTGACTGCAATTCTCCTCTCACCCACTTCTCCTACATTATTAGTTCTTCTCTTAAAATGGGATTTTCCCCTCTTAATTATAAAAACATGCCTAAATGTAATGTTTTCAAAAAATACTCCTTTGAGCTAATTTTCTTCCCATCCTCTCTACCCCAGCCTTTGCCTCCTCTAAGAGTAAAATAAATAACATGTTTTTTCTACTCAGAGTCTCCATTTTCTCACCTCCCATTCTTTCTCTATTCAGTTTAAGTATCTACCACTCTGTAAGTATCTCTTATCAAGGTCACAAATGACTTTGTACATATCCAAGTGATAGTCTTCTATTCTCATAAAATGAACCTGATTCAACATTTGACACAGCTGACCACTTCCTCCTTCTTGGAATACATTTTTTTCCCCATAAGTATATTAGACACTGCACTCTGTTTTACTTGTTTGTTTCTCTTAAGTTTTTATTCTTTCTCTCTTCTCAATCTACATTTCTGCCTCCTCTTTTGCTTAGCAGCTTAATCTTAGAGTGTTCTAGGTTTAGGCTTTGTTCTTTTTCTTTAACCATAGTCAATGCTTAAACGAGGCCACCTAACTCCATAAATTTAAATACAGTTTCTATAATGCTGAGTCCTCAAAAATAATTTCCAACTCAATAATTTCTTTGAAAATTAAACTAGTATGTGCAGTGAATACACAGCACCTCTTATGGATATACAGGAACACCTCCAAAATCAGTATGTATAATTCAGAACTCTGGAATTTTACTCCCAAATCTGCTTCCCCCCTCGCCATCTTTATTAACTCATTATGTGCTACTGCCATCCACCATGCTGCTAGGACTCATTATTAGAAACATTCTCTCACCACTCCTCCACCATCACCAAGTCTTATCAACCTATTTGTAGAATATATCTAGAATCTGTTCAGTTCTCACCATGTACATTTCTATATAACTCTCACCCAAACAACCACCATGAGCCATCTGGACTACTGAAAAGGCTTTCTACCCAGTTTCTCTGCTCTCTCCATAGTCAGTTCTCTACTGATTATACACAAAAGCCAGTATAATCTTTTGAAGACATGGAACTGAATATATTAGCCCTTCCCCAACACACTAAACAATTCAGTGGCTTACTATTTCAATTAGGATAAGTTTACAAATTTAATCCATAGACGGGGTGCCTGGATGGCTCGGTGGGTTAAGTCACTGCCTTTGGCTCAGGTCATGATCTCAGGGTCCTGGGATCGAGTCCCGCATCAGGCTCTCTGCTCAGCAGGGAGCCTGCTTCCCTCTCTCTCTCTCTGCCTGCTTCTCTGTCTACTTGTGATCTCTCTCTGTCAAATAACTAAATAAAATCTTTAAAAAAAAATTTAATCCATAGACTACATAGCTTATAAAGTCCTGCATGACCTGGAAAATGTCCTCCCATCTGACTTGATCATCTACTATTCTTGTTTTTTACTCTTCAGGTAAGCTTTCTTCTTGTTCCTAAAATAAAAATTTTGGGAACATTTTATTTGCTTCCTTTTCATCCCGACCTGAAATGTTCTTCTCTGGCATTTTTTGCTTCCTACTTACTCTGATACTACTTTAAATGCGTTATTCCTGAAAAGGCTCTTTCTGACTAGATGATCAAAGGTAGCTAACCATCACTATTTGAATCTCTCCTCTATGTTTGCTTGACCATCATCAGTCTTCTCTTACTAGAATGTAAACATTTTGAGGGCATGGAAATTGTCTTCTCTACTACTCTAAGTCTAGCCAAGAGTTAAATGCATATGGGCTGGATGAATGAATGAAGTGCTTACTATAAATATGTATAAACTAAGGAAATCAGGAAGTTCACAAAGTTATCTAAGCTGGGAAAGGAGACAATGTAGCAGAAAATTACCATTAAACAGAGATGATCAGTCAGGGAGATATCAAGGTCTGGGATTCTCTGTGAAAAAGAAAGTTTTCAGTATGGTCGGAAAAGGGAAAGTACACAATGGAGTAGATTATCCAGGAAAATGTGGATTCATTTTGAAAAAGTCATCATGTGGCATAAGTTTTCACTTTATCCTCAAACACTGGGACATAAGCACAGCTTTTGACATAAAGTTGTGACATGATACATTTTAAGCACATCAAAACAACTAGGGTAGTTGTCATAAGAAACACTAAAATTTCCAAGATTTAACCATGATGGAGACCAGTTAGGAGGCTTTGGCACTGGTTTAGAAGTAGATGGAAGAGGTCCTGAGGAGAGGCAGAGATGAAGAGGATGGAGAATCAGCCCATACTTCAGGGCCTCATTTGAGTTTCAAAATGCTCCCATGTGAGTTTAATTTATTATTCCCTCCAGATAATAATCGTCTTAATTTCTGATCCTGTGACCTAACAGATATCTTTGGCTGATTAGTTCCCAAATTTGAAGACCTCTAAAAATTTCAAGCCAAAACTATGAATTTGGCCCTGCTATTTACTGACTGTACTTTAGTTTGAAATGTCCCACTAAGAAATGAAAATGATTAAGCACCATATTCTAATTATTTCAAAAGAAAAAGCAAGTGTGCACACATAGGAATATACAATGTAGTCTATATACACCTTTGTGTATGTGTCAGTAATATTTAAGGATCCACATTATCTGTAAGTATCTAAATATCAATCGAAATGAATGTATTAATCTATGTGTATATATAAAGAATATTTATGCATGAATATTTATGCATAATATTGCAGAAAAATACATTTAGAAAGGTCAAACAAAAATATTAAAGAAAATACTCCTTTCCATCCAAGAATTTTTAAAAGCTTGAATTTTGAGTAAAATGAAAAATTTGTTCTCTTTTAAATAGATGGGGAAGAAGATATTTTAAATCTTAGGTAAACTAATCTGATGAGAGAATGAGGTATGATACTTGGAAGGTGTGGGGCAGATGGAGGGATCTGGAGCCATTGATTGTTGTACGATGACAAGCACTGAAACATTGGCTTAGATTATTGAAAAATGTAAAATTCTGTGTTAACTGAGCATGAGAAAACTAATTTCCAACTCCTGTAGGTGTTTAAACTGCATTTAGAGTATGGACATAATTGTGTTTATTTGCTTACCTAAATACTCACTTACGACTTACAAAAACTAAGAAGGAGAGTTGGGGTAACTGATGAAAATTCTTAACTACATTTCAGGTAGAATTGTAAGACTATATGAACATGGTCAAGATGAAAAAAACAGATTAAAATAGTAATACATCCTCCTCCTAAACACACTATGAACTGATGTTAATTTTCCAGGCATAGAGAAGAGGGAAGCTGAAAATAAACTGAAGATAGGAGTGGACAATGAATACCTGCTATATACTTTCAGAGTGTGACATATTTTTCTGGTCATTTTAAGTTGTTGTTCAATCCCAACATGGGAATAAACAGCTTTGAAGGGTTTCTAAAGTAAGGACACATAAAAGTCTGCTTTTCAGCAGCTGGCAAATAATAATTCCCCTCTCAGAAAAGCCTTCAGCAAAAGAGCAACTTAGCATATAGACAGTCTCCCAGTGACCTGACACTTAGCTGAGAATAGGTCGGGGGGAAAAGCATCCATGCCAATGAAACCTGCCTCAGATCTAAAACTTCCACTCTATTAATTCTTTTCTTTGGCAAACATAGAAATGAAAGGAGGAGGGAGGAAAAGCTGAGAAGACAGTGAGGTCTAAGAAACAAAGAGCAGTGTCTCTCTTTATCCAGGGCTTTGCCACAGCCTCCCTCATTTCCTGGGTATTGTTATCCAAGAAACCAGGTGGAGTGCTGTGCAGGCAAATACAAGATTATCTCAGACAATGAGGGGGTAGGGCATCAGAGTTAATCTATGTGCAATGGATCAATAGCATGATCCTTAAGATAGAGAAGTGGCCAAATCAAATGGGCTTTCTGTTTTCTTTGTTATTTAGGCTTTGAAGCTCTATTTTTAAAATATCACTTTGTCTTGCGTCTTAAAGGTGTTCATGCAAGTAAAAGACCATGCATTTTAGTCTGGGCTAAATACCCGTGGGCATAATAAAGGCAAGTCAGTGCTAATTTGTAGCCTGGCTTTTTTGGACACAAAAGCACAGTTTGAGATAGACTGAGTTGTACAGCACTTGTTAAGTATCAAATAGGAACTGATTTTTTTGTATCCTTTGGAGATGTATTTGGACTTTGAAAATATTTCCATTTTAACTTCTATAATCCACCTCTCTTTCGGTTCTATCCTTTAAAAAGAACCATATTTATATCATGCACTCACCCTATAAATGACAGATGAAATTCATCTAGACTAAGCAAATTTAATTTAGACTTTATGGCACTTACCACTGACAAAAATCAACTGGAGAAAATACTGTGACTCACTTTATATGTTTCTCTACATCTCTTACCTTAGAATTCATATCTTTCTCTAGTTCCTATATAATGTATAATCATCTATAATCATCTGTTGGCATTCCTAGGGTTCAAGCTGCTTAGAAGAAATTATGAAATTTTGCATTTATTCCCACAAACTTCTCTAAATCTTCTTTGAGAGATAATAACCAGTTCATTTAGGGAGGTAAGGGAAACCAGAGTATCTATTATATGTACAAAAGAGGTTGCTACTCTTGAATTAAAATGGAAGGTCTCTAGGAAGGCCTCTTGACCTGAAATTTTACCACAACAATCTTTTACATATGAAATCGCTGGGTTGAGCAATAAACTCCACTCTGTCCTCAGATCTGTCATACACGCTGCCTATTCACTAGCATGTTTCAATGTCTTAAAGAGATTTAGCCATGACTTTTAATAATCTATTTAAACCTTAGAGAAACTTTAGTTACTGTAACAGCAGAGTATTTCAAACACAGTATTTAGTAAATTTTTTTTTTCTTCTGACAGCCGTGGTTCTTGAAATGTGATCTCCTAGGCAGCATCAGCATCACTTGGAAACCTGTGAGAAATACAAGTTCAGCCTCAGTGTGGACCTAGTGAATCAGGAACTCTGGGAGCAGGGCCCTTCAAAGAGCGTTTTAACAAAACGGAGTCTCCAAGTGGCACACTAAAGTATGAAAACTGTTAGTTTATAGCACAGGGACATTTTTAACCACAGGAGTTGATTTATGTTTGCTTTCATTTTAAAATATATTTCTTACACTACCTGAGTATGGAGACAATAGAAGCAATATTGCCCCTAAGAAGTGAAAATTGTTTTGAGGTGAAGATGGGAAAAAAACTTCAATATTACAATAATTATTGCCCTTAAAAGTCAACAATACATAAATGAGCATATTGTACCTTAAAATTTTATCTGGGTCTTAAAATTTTATCAGGGAGGAAAGCAAATAGAAAAAATATTCTAAAAAGTCTCCTGGGTGGGTGGGGGGAGGGGTCAATACTGGAACAACAACAAAAAAGATTAAGAATCCCTAATCTGAGGAAACTCTCTAATTTAAAACAAATTTTATCCTTAACCCCCTTCTCCTCTAGATTCCACAGACAAGATATTAAATTTTGGATTTCTGCCAAGAGTACATTTAATTTAATGATAGGTAATTAATTCCAAAGTAAAGAGTTACTTAAATTACATATATAAAAAAATTACGTGTCTATATGTATACACACATACACATACACATGTGTGTATGTATGTATGTGTATATACGTGTGTGTATGTATGTATGTGTGTGTATATGTGTGTGTGTGTGTGTATATATATATATATATATGGCATATATAAAAATAACCATTTTCCAGATTAGGAAATCAAAGAGCTGAAAGATTGAATTAATTATAATTAATCCATTAATTAACTCTAAAAGAATTGTTGAGTGCCTAGTATATGATACAAGCTATTTCTGGCACTAATGATTAGTAATGAACAAAACGAACAAAAGTCCCTGGCCTCTTTGAGCTCACATCCTAATAGGGAGATACCCCATAAGCAAGACAAATAATTAAAATGTATAGATTTTGGGGGCATCTGGGTTGCTTAATCACTTGGGCACCTGACTCCTGATTTCGGCTCAGGTCATGATCTCAGAGTCTCAGGGTCTGCCCCTCCATCCCTGCCAGCACAGCACTCTTTCTCTCGCTAAAGAATAAATAAATAAATAACATATAGATTTTTAAACAATGACTTGTTAAGGAAAAAGAAATAGAACAGTAGGCTCGATGTTGGATGGGGTATGGAGGATGAGCAAGAAAAACTCATTGGGAAGAAGATTATTAAGGCTGCACAGGGTAGGGAGGGAGGGCTCCGTGTAAGAGGCAAGAGTTTTAGACTCACATAAGTGCTGACAAGCTAGTAAACAAGAACTGTGGGGAATAAATTACATGTGAGGAGTTTGAGGGACAAGGAATGGAAAAGTCTGGTGACTATAGATTTTATGGAAAGTAAAATAGGTAATAATAATATTAGAGAGATATACTGGAATAAAACTGTTGAAATCAAAAGCCAAATAATTGCTGACCTCTCTAAAATAGGTTAATACTGTAGGTGGTTCAGGCATGAAAGAAATATGATTCAAATGGTATGTTAATGAAATAAAAATTAGTACGCAAGATGTATTAGAGACAAGGTAGACAGAAAGAGGAATCAAATGTCCATCAGAGTTTATTAAACTATAAACTCCTAAGAGGATAGGATCTGTGTCTATATAGCAGTTAATTTCCCACATCTAGGTTTTAGTTGTCCAATAAATATTTGCACAAAATTGATCTATATACAAATATCTAAGGGCTAGAACTAGTATTCTGTCAATGAGGAAAACATTAATACATTAATACATACACACATTAAGACAACTTACAAATCAAATATTGAAAAGATTCAGTGAAAGAATGTGTGAAATGAAAGAAAAGGACATTCCAATGGCTTGAGTGTGATGGAGAATTATAAAAAAGAGTATGATTATATTAACTGAAATTGTAAACCTTAAAGACTGGGGTAAAAAATAAGCATGATATCCCAATGTGGGGCTTGATCCAAGGACCCTGGGATCATGACCTGAGCCGAAGGCAGAGGCTTTAACCCACTGAGCAACCCAGGCGCACCTACAAAAAGATTTCTAATAATCCTTCAATATGCCAAGGCAAGTATCATGTAAGCAACTGTTGAATATTTTTTGTAGAGGAAGAAGTTAAACACTTGTGCTATTTAATGACACTCAATGACAACTGTGATTAAACCTATATTGTCCTTTCTGAGGAAGAATGAGCCCTACTCAAAATCAAGCTGCCCTGAAGTTCAGTTTTGATAGCCCCAGCTCCCAGTTTTCAGTACCTCCTATCCTACCTTCGGTTCTTTTCTTTTTTGTTTTTTCTTTTCTCCTTCCTTCCTTCCTTCCTTCCTTCCTTCCTTCCTTCCTTCCTCTCTTTCTCTCTTTCTTTCTCCCTTTCTTGTTTCTTGCTTGCTTTCTTTGCCTTTAGTGTGGCCATGTGCTTCCATCTCACTATTCAGCCATTCCGGGGAACTTTTAGCTGATAAGTGCTCGAAGTATTAGCTCATTGAGGATATCTGCACTTCAAAAAGGAACTCAAGAAGACTAAACACTTTGAGATCCAAAGTGGAAATGTACAAAGATTTACTCTCAAGCACTGAAGACATTGAGGTGGAAAGAGATTTGGGAATAGTGAAGAATTTTGGCACCACTAAAATTGTGTTATAGGTGACTTGCCCCAAGTCTTTCTGAACAATCTGTTAACAGACTAGAAATTATTAATAGGGGAACAATATTTCACTCTCACCTGACCTTGAAAATGATTGAGGCCATCTTTCAATAACTAATTCCAAACAGCTCAGCTGAGTTTATATAAAAAGTAATTTTCACTTCAGGAGTTGTCTATTAAAAACAATTAATTTTTTTCTATCTAATAAAAGAAAAATCGATAGCACTACCTCCTCAAAGATTCAGACTTCTCAGTACATTAGGCATTGGAATATATTCAACAAAGTCAATGGTATCTCTTGTTTTACTTTTCAAGCAGTTTCTGGCTTCGTAGCTATCAAGGGAATTAATTTGCATCATGAATTTCCTGCTTCATCAGTAAGAGCCAATCATGTACAAAGTTGATGCAGCATCAACAGAAAGTTTTATAGTTTTAACATTAAGTTTTCATGTTGTACTCATATCTTCAGGAAAAAACAAAATTCTTTCCTAAGATTTATTTTATTTTTTTAAAGATTTTATTTATTTGAGAGAGAGACAGTGAGCGAGAAAGAGAGCAAAAGCCAAGGGGAGAGGCAGAAGGTGAAGCAGACTCCCCCTTGAGCAGGGAGGCCTGATGTGGAGATTAATCCAAGGACCCTGAGATCATGACCTGAGCCAAAGGCAGATACTTAACTGAGTCACCTAGGTGTCCCTCCTTAGATTTTAGAGGCAGTGAGTATAGTGGGATATTTGTTTAGAAACACTGCTACTGATTTCCTCTCATTTTGTGCAAGTCACTAAGCTTGTGTGGACCTCAGTTTCCACATTTATAAATATAAAATTATCCTCAATATAAAAATAAATGGGGAGTTGGGATAAAAGCTCTCCAAAATTTTCTTTTGCCCACTTGAATATGTCACTTCCTTGAAGTCTAGCATTTCTAACAATTCTCCCCTCTCCAAAAGAAAGAAAGAAAGAGGGAAAAGAAAGAAAGGAAAGTAAGCTTTCAACTCCAGTGATCATGTGCCATTGTCTCATGTGCTTGTTCATCTTTTGTTCAAGTACCGGCTGTGCCTCAGAAGCAGCTTGTCATCTAACACTGCTCTAAACCTCATCAGAAATAATGAAATAACTTCTGAATTTCCCAGGCAAGGCTAGAGCTGTGAAGTAAGAACACTGTTCTTAATTTCGTCCTCTTTCTAAAGTGGACTTCTTCTTCTGATAGACCTTATTGTCTACAAGAAAGCAGAAAAGAAGCTGGATATATTGTGACTGGGTAAATTTGTTATGTCATGCCTGACTTTTCCAAGGACCTTTTTTTTTTTTAAATTATTGAAGATTTTGTTATTTATTTGAGAGAAAGAGCAAGAAAGAGAGTGAGAGCACAAGCAGGAGGAGGGGCAGAGGGAGAAGGAGGATCCTCACTAATCAGAGATCCTGATGGGGGCTTGATTCCAGGACCCCAGAATCATGACCAGAGCCGAAGGCAGACACTTAACAGACTGAGACACCTGGGCTCCCCTAACGAGCTTTACCTCATTATTACCACCCCTCTCCCAAGTACCCACTGCCTCTCCAGCGCTTACTGCCAATTCTACGTGCTCACTCACAGATGGTGCTTCAGCTAGGCCTTCCAGGCCACAAATGATCCCCTTAAGGGGACTGCCTATGTGCTCCATTCTTGCAAAGACCCTCATTAATTATACTAGAGAAATGGAAATATGTTTCTAATATAATATAAATGTTATATTAGAATAAGTCTTTTTTTTTTCTCCCTCAAATGCTAAAATGGCAGCCATGTATCACTTCAACTTCAATGCTTCAGTTGCTGAAAAGACCTAACAGTGTGATCTGTGCATTTTTGGAACCAAGTATTTATTTGTATAGGTTTATTACAGTAGTACAGATAGCATATAGCTTTCAAGTTCTCTTCCAGAGTTCTCTTAAAACTCTGTATATTGTCTGTACCCTTCAGTCAAAAGACTAAGCACTGCTTTCAAGAATAGCTCTTATGCATTTAAAAGTTAGTTCTCCCATAAACTCAAGTTTAAAACACAGCTTAAATGTAACTTTGCTAAATCTTTACTTTCATAGAATTTTGTATCTTCCTCATAGGATTTGAGAATTCAATGAACTAAGTGCATGTAAAGCACTTAGCATAGTGAAATGGTAATTATTATTAAATTATTTGTTATTTCTTTTCTTTTTATCCCTTTAGCACTGAAAGAAGTGTTTTACCTAAATATTATTCAAATTAATAATGAATTAAATTAACCTCGATTAACATTTGTTAATTGATTACCTCAGTAATATAGAAAATAGCATTCAGAAGCGGGGATGGAGGAAAAAACAACAGTTCAAATAAACACGACAAAGTCAAAACAAATACAGGGATTTCAGTAGATCTCTGGCAGATGCTATAGAGAAAGCACTCAAAGAAGTGGCTGCCTTTCCTATTTCTGGATCAATTTTCTTCTTCAAAGGAATCTTTATAACTAACAAAAGTATTGTAGATATAGCTGCTTTATTTTTGCAATAGTTTTGTGCCTGTATGTTTTTACAGAACTCAATCAACTTTTCAGCTTTTCTTTTAAAATCCTTTCCTTTTCCCATTAGTCCATTAATAATTGTTGCTTTCCTGGCATCCCCATTTTGTCAGGTTATTATGCATTCCTCAGCATTGTGAAAAATGAAAAGTGGAAAAATCACATATTTTTCAGCTGACTTAACACTGCATAAAGTGCTGAAATTATTAATTGAACATCTTGATTATAAATTAGGTGGAAATAATGTTGAAGAAGCAGCCCCTAGTCATATAGGATTATTGTTAGGGCTACACACTGAATGATTTGAATTTCATTCTGGTAGTAGTAAATATAGTTAATACTACTGTATATGAACTCAAAGATTTTGGCTGAATATCAACCAAATCAAGCAAGCAATTGCCTCCACACTTTTGAGGTTTACATTCTAAAACCATGTTGACTACTACATCTTTGCCCCTTTAAGTGCTTGAGAACTACAGCAAGTTTAGAGCCAAGCTAATAGCTATCTCCCTTCTGGAAATATTTAATCCAAAATCACAACATTTAAAACCTCAGTAAAATTCACTCTACAAATTTCAAATAGGTGATAATCCAAAATGAAGCTTCGTGGACATTCACCTTTAAATTGTGCCATGGGGGGTGCCTGGGTGGCTCAGTGGGTTAAGCCTCTGCCTTCAGCTCGGGTCATGATCTCAGGGTCCTGGGATCGAGCCCCACATCGGGCTCTCTGCTCCGTGGGGAGCCTGCTTCCTCCTCCTCTCTCTCTCTGCCTGCTTCTCTGCCTACTTGTGATCTTTCTCTCTCTCTGTCAAATAAATAAAATCTTAAGAAAAAAAAATTGTGCCATGGAAAATGTGTCCATCTTGGGTAAATTAAAGCATCACCCACATTTTAAAAAGTGTTTAACTTATTAAAGATAATAAAACAACTTAAAACAAAAAGATAATAGGGGCGCCTGGGTGGCTCAGTGGGTTAAAGCCTCTGCCTTCGGCTCGGGTCATGATCCCAGGGTCCTGGGATTGAGCCCCACATCAGGCTCTCTGCTCCATGGGGAGCCTGCTTCCTCCTCTCTCTCTGCCTGCCTCTCTGCCTACTTGTGGTCTCTGTCTGTCAAATAAATAAAATAATTTAAAAAAAAGATAATAAAACAACTTCAACCTCAGATTAAAATATACCAGCATATCAACATTTAATGTTTAATTACAAGTATGTTTTATCTATTCTTTTAAGTAGTCCTGGAAAGATATCTATCCAGCAATATTTTGCATATTATTTGGGGTAGGCTCAGTCAAGGTAATAAATCTCAAAATTTCACTGTTAAACAATAAAGTTTCAGGTCTTTCTCATATAACATTTCTATGTGGGTGTTCAGATTATCAAGGGAGCCCATTTCCACACAGTAGAAGGAACCTGTTAATAGTTGTGTCAGCTTAGGCTATAGTACCCAGTTACTCAATCAAACATTAATCTATGCGCTATTGTGAAGGTACTCTGTAGTTGTGGTTAACATCCATAATCAGCTGACTTTAAATAAAGGAGGTTATATTCCATAATGTGGTAGGACTTCATTTAATCAGTGGGTTAAAAGTTTGCTTTAAGGACAAACTCTGTTTCCCCAGTGGGAGAAGAAATTCTGCCTCAAAACTAGAGTGTCTGATCCTGCCCAAGTTTCCAGGCTGGGGACCTACCCTATTTCAGACTTGTCAGGTCCCACAATCACATGACTCAGTTTCTTGAAATAAAGACCTTTATATATTTTTCACTCTTACTTGTTCTGTTTCTCTGGAAAACCCTGACTGATACTACTACTGACTTCCTAACTTCTATCTGGTGGCTCTGCCATTGTCATCTTTCTCTTTTAACTGGCAGAGGAGAAAGAACACAGAGTATGCAAAGAGGAACACACCTAAAAGCTTTTACAGAGGGGCGCCTGGGTGGCTCAGTGGATTAAGCCGCTGCCTTCGGCTCAGGTCATGATCTCAGGGTCCTGGGATCGAGCCCCGCATCAGGCTCTCTGCTCCGCAGGGAGCCTGCTTCCTCCTCTCTCTCTGCCTGCCTCTCTGCCTACTTGTGATCTCTCTCTCTGTCAAATTAAAATAAAAAAAAAAAAAAGCTTTTACAGATTTGTAAGTGGCATATAGTATTATCTGTTTCTCCTTCTCGTGGCCTAAATGCTGGAAAAGCTGGGAAATGCTTCCTAAATTGGGTCCCAATATAGAGAGCAGATTTTGGTGGACAGCCAGTGTGCTCTACTAAAATTTTCAGTAATGTGACTTATAACATGTATTTTTTAAATTGCATTTTAGCTAATTTTTATATTTCTTATTTTATCTTTGAATGGAGCATTGAAGGTAAGTTTCACATTTGGATGCAGAGTAATAGACGGAAGATCACTATAGGTTGCAGGGATACAGAAAGTTTGAAGAAAGGGAGAAGGGTAGGAGGAAGAGGAAAGAGGAACCTGTAAGATGTGAAGAAGAGATATACCTTTTAGAAACTCTGATCTAGTGCTCGCTTCGGCAGCACATATAGAAACTCTGATCTAATGCTCTTTGCCCATTCCTACATTAGTGAATCACTATCTTGGTGAGCCACCATTACAGATGGGAGCTACATTACCTCAAGTATGCTTGAACAACAACTACAAAAAAATTTTATACACTGATCTAGATCTTAGAATAAGTAATGGAATGGAGAGAAATGAGTTTAGAAAGGTATAATCACTTCAAATGCATGCTCAAGAATTTGAATTTTCCTCTTTAGATAGGGAGAGTTCATATAAAGTTTTTATGCAAGGACTGATATGATCAATGTCAATATCAGACATTATATTTATCACGTTGTTTTATTTAAAATGGATGGAATGAGGGAGAGACATGAATTGGACAGACTTATTAAAAAGAAAATTGCAGTAATGGTATAGGGCAGAGCTAAACGATTGCTTTGTGACAGGTGGCAGTGAGACTTAAAAGAAGAAAAATAGAAGTAGTACATGGCAGTAGTACGGACAGAACTTAATGTCTCATTGTACACAGGAATAAGAGAAAAGTATTCAAAAATATTACTTGGTTTCTAATTGTGGTGATAGGAGGGTGGTGTAGCCTAACTGAAATTAGAAATATTTTACCTCTTTTCTGGTATAAATTAACTTTCCCTGAATAGATGATCAAGGTACTAGGTCCTATCTGTGGCACACAGAGTGCCATGGGAGTCCAGAGGAGGGGGTGACCCTTACAAGAATGCCCAGTTTCCTTTGACATATTCAGACCTCTTGTATTACTATCCCCTACTTCATCACTCCAGAAAGACATTTAATGTTCATTAAGGAGATATAAATAGGTTGCTCCCTTATCAACCTGGCAACTGGGTCAATTTCACACTGAGTCATTAAATGTCTTAAGAACTGGTAATCTATCATGTTTTAATGACAACTTTAAAATGGTATTTCAAAACCAAAAGATTTATATCCCATTAAGAGATGATTGTAATATACTAATGCAAGACTTCACTCACCCATTGAGAGCTGTATTTTATGAAGGAAGTAGGGGTGGCTGGGTAACTACCTTGCAATATTAATACCGCTGACCATTTTGGACATTTAGTTTAGAGCCAATATTCTATTCAATTTGTGTTTTGGCAGACACATAAGTAGCCAATATCTGATACATTTACTAATCTCTGAATGGGATATTTTAACCCATAAACGTGAACACAAGGAGCTGGACAAAAAAGCAAAGTAAAAAACAAACCAGCAAACAAACAAACAAACAAAAATGAGCAATATGCTGGTTGTTAAAAAGGTAGATTAAACCCATATATCAATGATGACACAATAGTTACATATGCAATTGATGGGAAAATATGTATCATAGAATCAATTCCCATCGTTTCTCCAAAGGAATTATAATGGATGAAGAGAGACAGTCTCATTGCTAGCTGCCCCTATTCCTCTTGTCCTCCTTGTTCAATCTTGGTAGTAGCCATGGGGGTCATTTTAACAAAGCTATTTTGGTAGTAAGAGTTCTCTAGAATTCCACAATCTTTGCATAAATTATTTTTATAATAAATAAATTTCTTTCAGCCTTAACTGTTCTTGCCATTATCATTATTACTCTGTAGGTTTTATTTTATTTTCTTCTATCAAATCTGCATAATTGCACATTAGTGTGATATAGCACACTGATGAGATTTATTCTGAGATTTCAAGAAAATTAGGACTCTTCTTTTATCTCCTCATTAATGTTGATTCACTAAATTAATTAATAATTGATTTATTTCTTTATGTTAACCAAATCATTGGGTTATTTTCCCTCATGTTAATCTTTGCAGTCTCTGGTGTCTCTTCCTGTAAGTGCCCTACCTTTTAGATATAGATCAAAGCTTTGAGGATTTTCTTCCTGTGTCCCTCAGTCCACCACCCAACAAAACTTAATGACTACAGAGTTTTGGTGCCTTTAACATCATGTTTTCTAAGAGTTTAGCTATTGGACCATATAGTCACAGTCTGTGATATTCCAGAAGATGGTGCAATCTATATTTACCACAGTACCTGTAGTACTATCTCACAAGAGCTACTGTCACTACAGTGTACTCCAATGCAAAACTCTTTTTGATTCCTTTAATTATATGTCTATCCCTTACAAAGAAGGATATTGCCTAGGATTTAGGGGGTCTCTGGGTTCCTCCCTAAGGATCTGATTACATATATAAATATATCTTAAATTTTAATTCTCTGTGTCTTGCTTGTTCATCTATAAATAAAAGGAGAAAGTCTGAATACAATTCAAACTACTTATGTAAATAATTTCTGGACACACAAATAAATAAAAATAAATTTATTTTCCACTTGGTTTTTCTTCTCAAGAACTTTTCCTCTTCCCTAAATTCTGTAGTAATGAACAAAATGGTCATACTTCATCTGAAAAACATTTGACTTATATTTAAATGGTTCATATTCCTGTACCAAGGAAGATCCAGCAAGTTAGCAAATTTAACTGTTATTTTCTTCTGGCTTATGTAAGAAAACTACAGTAGAAATGAACAAATTTGTTTCTTTAGTTGTTCTAGATTGTGGGGACATAGTTGCAACTCAATATTTGTAAGTTACAAACAGAAAAGGGCAAAATTTACATTACAGAAACTAACTCACAATAAGACCCTGGACATCTAATATAACTTAAAAGTTTAATGTCTTCACCTTTAAAGTAATCTGCTGTTAAAATGTATTCTAGTGGCAGTACTCAATAAATCTATGAATTATTTGACAGATTAATGATGCCACCTAAAAATTTAATGCCATTTTCATTAGCATATGTTTCTATGTTATATATTCTCATTCTCAAACTATACACAAAGAGAATTATTAACCCTTTTTTTATACAAAGGCAATGGGCCAGGGAAGTAAAATGAATGGTTCAAGCACATAACTATCTAGTACTTGCAGTAAATGTTGTTCCTTTTTCTCCCTCTGCTTTTTGTTTGATTTACTTTTATATATCAGTTCTGTGAATTTACTCAAGAAAGTGAACAGCAGAAAAGAAAGTTAATAGCAGTGATTTGTATGCATTTTGTATTACTGATTTAGTAATCAACTATTTTTATGCATCAGGGCTACCTAGGATCTCTGATGTTTAGCCTCCAGTAGGGATGCAAATGAACTTTAAAAAAAGTGATAGGGCCAGAAAACAAACAAACAAACAAAAAAACCTTTTAAAAATTAATTAAAACAGGGGCACCTGGGTGGCTCAGTGGGTTAAAGCCTCTGCCTTCAGCTCAGGTCATGATCTCAGGGTCCTGGGATCGAGCCCCACATGGGGCTCTCTGCTCCGCAGGGAGCCTGCTTCCTCCTCTCTCTGCCTGCCTCTCTGCCTAGTTGTGATTTCTCTCTGTCAAATAAATAAAATATTTTTAAAAAATTAATTAAAACAAAAGATAGCCTAATACAAAAATGGGCAAAAGACTTGAACAGGGAATTAATAAAAGAGGTGATTGGGAGAGGGGGAGCGGGCTATGGACATTGGGGAGGGGAGGCGAACCATAAGAGACTATGTACTCTGAAAAACAACCTGAGGGTTTTGAAGGGTCAGGGGAGGGAGGTTGGGGCAACCTGAGGGTTTTGAAGGGTCAGGGGTGGGAGGTTGGGGGAACAGGTGGTGGGTAATGGGGAGGGCACGTTTTGCATGGAGCACTGGGTGTTGTGCAAAAAGAATGAATACTGTTACACTGAAAAAATAAATAAAATGAAAAAAAAATGAAAAAAAAAAGAGGTGAACATAAGGGTTTACTTTACTAGAAAAAGAAAAAGAAAAGAAAAACAAAAACTCATACACTGCTGGTAGAAATGTAAACTAATACAACTTTGGAAAATTCTTTGGCAATGTCAAGCAAACCAAAACTTACACATATTTTACAGGCCCTAAACTTCACTCCTGGGTATATATTCTAAAGAAATCCATACATGTATTCACCAAATGATGCATAGAAAGTATTTACAATGGCCCTATTTGTAATAGCCCCAAACTAGAAACAACTCAATTTTCAATTATCCATCAAGAGCAGAATGAATAAACTATGCTATAGATACACAACAAAAGACTATACATAATAGCACTATTACACCATCACAAGTAATATCATAAATTAATTTCACAAACAAAAAGAAACCAGACACAAAAAGTATAGAGTATATAGATCCTATGTATGTAAATTTCATAAACAAGAAAAACAAATGTATGGTATTATAAGTCAGAAGAGTGGCTACCCTTGAAAGGAAAATAGTGATTAGGAAAAAGCCTGAGGAGGCACTTGGATGAAAGTGACACTGTTTTTTACATAAATTCTGATTATATGAAATATTCAAATTGAAAATATATATCTAGCTTGGATATAATCTGTATCTTTCTCTATGTATGTTGTACTTCAAAAAAAAGCATATATTAATTTATAGGAATGCATGTGTGTGTATGTGTGTATTTTTTCCAGGTATTCAAAAGTATACATTATTGGGTACTTTCATCTTTGATATCGACACAGAGACATTTTTTTCTTTGGGATATAACTGAAGCATAAGCTGAAACTATGATGCCAGCTCATAGTTCCTAGTACCCTTTAGAGTTCATATTTACTTTTTGAGACTTAGGATTTGAAAAATCAATTATTTTCCTCCAGATACTTAATCCATTGCCTCCCTTACCAGTGTTGCTTCTCTAGTCTCCATCATTTACATCTCTTTGTCTGTTGCATAAGAGGACAACTTTAACAATATAATGGGTTGTGTAAAACACACAGCTAAAGTTTATCTTAAGAACTTTTAATATTGAGGGAGGAACAAGATGGCAGAGGAGTAGATATCTAAATATCATCGGGTTCCAGGAGTTCAGCTAGTTATCAAACCGTTCTGAACACCTACAAACTCAACAGGAGATTGAAGAGAAGAAGAGCAGCAATTCTAGGAATAGAAATCGACAACTTTCTGGAAGGTAGGACATGCAGAGAAGTGAATCCAAAGTGACATATGAGAAGAGAGACCACAGGGGGAGAGGCTAGCTCTTGGCAAGCATTAGAGCAGCAGAACACAAAACTGGCACTTTTATAAGTCTTCTCTACTGAGAGACGTGGCTCCAGAGGCTAAGCAGGGGATGGAGCCCTCCTGAGGACAGTGGCAATGTGGTCTCAGGACCCACAGAGTCCCAAAAACACCAGGGGGGGTTGAATGTGGCAGAGCTCCAAGATATCACAGCAGGGAAGCCAGCTGCAGAGACAGAGCCAAGGAGTGGGCTCTCAGCTTGGGGTTACGTTAAACCGTGATCTGAGGCACAGTCGGGCCACTCTTCGAGAAGGGACCCACAAGTGGCAGATCCAGGGAGACTCACCTTCTTCCCCTGGGGGAAATGGCACAATATTGCTCTGCAGGAATTGGCTGTGTTTGGAGAGTCCAAATGGGGCTGTGTGCCAGAGATAGAAACGTGTAGTCACAGGCTGGGTGAGCACGGAGTGCAGCTTAGACCAGGGAAACAGGAGTGATTGATTGCTCCCTCTGAGGGTGCACCGAGGAGTGGGGTCCCAAGCTCTTGAATCCTACAGGGCAGAGACTGGGAGGCCGCCATTTTCTTCCTGTCCTCCAAAGCTGTACAGAAAGCTGTTCAGGGAAGAAAAGCTTCTGAGAGCAGACTGGCCCCGGGAGAGGGTGGTGCAATTATGCCTCCGGCAAAAGCCATCTGAGAATAACTGCAACAGATCTCTTCCCCAGAAGATCAATAAGAACATCCAGCCAAGACCAAGTTCACCGATCAATGAGAAATGCAAAATTTCAGAGCCACAGGAATACAGCACATAGAATTCATGGCTTTTTTTCCTTCATTCTTTAGTTTCTCAAAGTATTTTTTTTCTTATTCTATTTTTTTTTATTTTTCCTCTTTCCTATTTAATGTTTTTTAACTATTTTTTCCTATCAATTCCTTTATACAAATCATTTTAAATTTTCATTGTCATATCATATCCCTTCATTGTATTTAACCTTCTTTTCTGTATACATAAAGTTCTTCTTTCTTTAAAATTTTGGGATATAGTTTCTTTTAACAGATCAAAATATAACTTAAATCTAATGTATGGCTTTGTTCTAGTTTCCAGCCTGATCACATTCTTTCCTTTTTTTTTTTTAATCAACTTCTTATCAATTCCTTTCTTAAAGTCTTTTTAAAATTTTCATCTTTACAGTCATATTCTATCCCTTCACTGTGTTTAGCTTTATTGTTGTATATATACAAGTTTTTCTATCTTTAAAATTTTGGGAGGCGATTTCTTCTAACAGACCAAAATACACCCAAAATCAATGGGTGGCTCTGTTCTATTCACCAGTCTAAAAATATATATAAATATAAAATAGTAATCCATGCTTATGACTTGGATAACAAATATTGTAAAGATGTCTATGTTACCTAAAGCAATCAACATATTTAAAGCAGTCCCTATCAAAATACCATCAGTTTTTTTTTTCAAAGAAATGGAAAAAAGTAATCCTAAAATTTATATGGAATAAGAAAAGACCCCAAATAGCCAGAGAAATGTTGAAAAAGAAAATCAAAGTTGTTGGCATCACAATTCCAGACACCAAGCTCTATTACAAAGCTATAGTCATGAAGACAGTATGGTACCAGCAGAAAAAGAGACACATAGATCAGTGGAAGAGAACAGAGAGCCCAGAAATGAACCCTCAACTCCATAGTCAACTGATTTTTTTTTTTAAGGATTTTGTTTATTTATTTGACAGACAGAGATCACAAGTAGGCAGAGAAGCAGGCAGAGAGAGAGAGGAGGAAGCAGGCTCCCTGCTAAGCAGAGAGCCTGATGTGGGGCTTGATCCCAGGCAGAGGCTTTAACTCACTGAGCCACCCAGGCGCCCCTCGTCAACTGATCTTTGACAAAGCAGGAAAGAATGTCCAATGGAAAAAAGACAGTCTCTTCAACAAACGGTGCTGGGAAAATTGTTAATCCACATGCAGAAGAATGAAACTGGACCATTTCCTCACACCACATACAAAAATAGACTCACAAATGGATGAAAGACCTTGATGTGAGACAGGAATCCATCAAAATCCTTGAGGAGAACACAGGCAACAACCTAACCTCAACTGTGGCAACTTCTTCCTAGAAACATCACCAAAGGCAAGGGAAGCAAGGGCAAAAATGAACTAGTGGGACTTCATCAAGATCAAAAGATTTTGCACAGCAAAAGAAAGAGTTAACAAAACCAAAAGACAACCAACAGAATGGGAGAAGATATTTGCAAATGACATATCAGATAAAGGGCTAGTATCTAAAGTGTATAAAGAAATTATCAAGCTCAACACTGAAAGAACAAATAATCCAATGAAGAAATGGGCAGAAGATATGAATAGACATTTCTGCAAAGAAGACATCCAGATGCCCAACAGACACATGAAAAAAAAAAAGAGTTCCACATCACTCTGTATCAGGGAAATGTAAATCAAAACCACAGTGAGATACCACCTCACACTAGTCAGAACGGCTAAAATCAACAAGTCAGGAAATGACAGATGTTGGCAAAAATGTGGAGAAAGGGGAACCCTCCTACACTGCTAGTGGGAATGCAAGCTGGTGCAGTCACTCTAGAAAACAGTATGGAGGTTCCTCAAAAAGTTGAAAATAGAGCTCCCTATGACCTAGCAATCACACTACTGCATATTTATCCTAAAGATACAAATGTAGTGATCTGAAGGGTCACATGCCCCCGAATGTTTATAGCAGCAATGTCCACAATAGCCAAACTATGGAAAGAACCTAGATGTCCATCAATAGAAGAATGGATAAAGAGGTTTTATAGATATATATTTATGTGCATAAATATATATGATTATATATATTTGATATATATATGCACATAAATATATATCTATACATACACACACATATACATACATATAGATATATATACATACAGATATGTATACACACAGACACAGACACAATGGAATACTATGTAGCCATCAAAAAATGAAATCTTGGGGCGCCTGGGTGGCTCAGTGGATTAAGCCGCTGCCTTCGGCTCAGGTCGTGATCCCAGGGTCCTGGGTTCGAGCCCCGCATCGGGCTCTCTGCTCCGCAGGGAGCCTGCTTCCTCCTCTCTCTCTGCCTGCCTCTCTGCCTACTTGTGATCTCTCTCTGTCAAACAAATAAATAAAATCTTTAAAAAAAAAAAAATGAAATCTTGCCATTTACAATGACATGGATGGAACTAGAGGGTATTATGCTAAGCGAAAAGTCAATCAGAGAAAGATAATTATCATATGATCTCGCTAATATGAGGAATTTGAGAGGCAGGGTAGGGGGTCGTGGAGGGTAGGGAGGGAAAAAAAAAATGAAAGAAGATGGGACCAGGGAGGGAGACAAATCTTAAGAGATTCTTACTCTGAGGAAACAAACTGAGGTTTGATGGTGGGTTGGGGTGGAGGAGGGATAGAGTGGCTGGGGTATAGACATTGGGGAAGGTATGGGGTATGGTGTGTGCTGTGAACTGTGTAAGACTGATGATTCACAGACCTGTATCCGTGAAGCAAATTATACATTATATGTTAATTTTTTAAAAAGAACTTTTAATGTTAATTAAAACTTTTAATGTTAATTGATACAATTTAAGTAATCTAGATCATGGAATAGTCAATAACCGGGAAGAAAATACAGTACTAAAAATAAAGACAACCAGGTACTATATACCTCCTATTATACGTATTTTATACTCCTAAACAGGTACAATTTTCAAAAAGACCAAACCCAAATCTAATTAAATCTCTTCATCAAACCTTGGTTAATTTTTTAAAAATGAAGGAGATACAGAAAATATTAAACTATGTTATGAGAAATATAATTATTAAAATTCAGACTGTGGGACAATCTATAGCCCAAAGATTCCATTTCTTCAATAATTTTTAATAAAAAACATAGGAGCAATCGATATATTGGAAGAGAACCTAATACACAGCAGCTATCACAGTGAATAGATCTTGAATCCACATTAAATAAATAAAATTTTAAATATTTACTAAGATAATTGACATAAATGATAGAAAGGACTTACTAATTTTTTAGGTAGCATAAATGTCCGATAACTTTTTTTTATTTTTTAAGATTCCTTATATTGTAGATATGCATACATACTAAAATACTTACAGATAAAAAATATATAATATCAGAAAAAAATATATGTAATATCAGGATTTGCTTTAAAAGAATATGGAATGAGGGAAAGGAGGAAACATAGTATAGATAAAACAGTATTGGATAAGAGTTGATGAAAACTGAACATACGTGAAATGTTCCTGGTTATTAATTATACTATTCTTTATACTTTTTATTATGTTTGAAACGTTCCATGATAAATTTAAGGAATAACAAGTTAAAGCAGAGAGGTAGTTCCTTGAGTGCATCTGAACTTAAATGACATTATCTAGAAAGATAATTACGGCAGCAAAATATGAAGACACATATTCGACTATAGAACAAATGAAAGATGTGAATCTTTGATTCAGAAACATCACATTTTAAAAGTGATTATTCATAAAAACTAAGAGGTGAGACAAGGGCAGATGAATATATACTTGGTTGCAAAAGCCAAGAAGAAAACAACACATTCCTCTGTTTATGCCTTTGCAAATTAGTCACAGTATCAAGTTGTCGGAGAGGCACTTTAATTTGATACCTTTTGTGCTTTGGGGATACTTTTACTGGTTTAAAATTGCTGCTGTTAGAAAAATCAGTGTCAGCCATGGAGTTATGTTGACCCTCCGGGCAAAGGTGAGATGAGAGGGGCAGGCTGAGAAATGAAGACAAGAGGGGAAACGTGCAAGGAGTGGAGCAAAATGTCAGAGAAAACTTTCTTTTTTTAAGTGTGCTGAATTTTTTTCCTTGTGCCCAGGAAGTCATGTTATGCTTTGTCTCAGGAGAGGAGTAGAGAAGCACCTCTTGCTGCCCTCTGCTAGTATCCTGATCATCAGTGTCAACAGAGTAGCCCTGTCACGCCTTTCTAGCAGCAGAGAAATTGAGAGCAGTTCCAGATCTGCCCAATTACAGTTTATGGAGCCTGGCCCCCGAGAAAGCAAAAGATCAGCACTTTCTCCTTTTATAGTCTGCAAAGGTTCACTCTCTCTTAGACACCCTGCCCCTTCAAAATCAAGATTCTCAACAAAACAAAATCAAAAGATTTTGGTTCTGGTTCGAGACCTGCCACTTTTCCTCCCAGAAATTGAATCTCTCATTACAAATGAGAGACTTGAAATATATGATCTTGGAGGTTTTGTTGAATTCTATCAGTCTTAGGTTGACATTCACTAATTACCCTTGGTAAGTGTGGACAAGCTTCTTCACAGTTCTTCTTTTGGAGACTGAGAGCAGAGGGTGGTAGAGGGATAAATCCTAGGATAGGGTTTATAGGATAGGGATAAACCCTCTTATTTATTTAAGTTATACAAAATTAATTTTGGTTCTGTTCTGGTTTTGTTTGTTTACTTGTTTGCTTTATTCCTTTTTTCTACAGAACTACATTATTTATTAGATGTTCTTCAGAGTAGGTAAATTTTTAAAAAATAGAGTAATAGACTATTGCAAACCATCTTACCTTATGACTAGAGAAATAACCCTCCCCTATCTATTTCAATGCTGGGTATTTCCACATGTTTCATACCTTGCAAATCCATCCTATGCACAGAATTACATATCTTACATTCATGTCTAATCACAATAAAGCCCTGCTTAAGCACATCTCTGGGCCCCCACTTCCTAAAGGGGAAAAAAAAATGCCTGTGGTTCTTTGTAACTTTATAGAAATTTTCACAACTCATACAGCAAATATCATAATTATGGTCTCACATGGTTTTCTTCGCAGGAAGTTCCCTGGCATTCTCTTTTCCTGTCTCAGACCTCTTATTTCTGAACTACCCAAGTATCCCAACGGTTACTCAGTGCAAAGGGGTAATTACAAAGTCCAGGCTTAAAAGGAGAGATAACTGGGATGTTCAAGTAGTACTTTTACAGCATGATTTTGGTTGTGCCAGCTGGTATTCTTTTTAAACACAGGTCATATACAGAGGGCTATGGTTGAGTTCCTATGGTTCACATTTCTTTTAACCCATAAATGAGCTACAAGATTACACTCATGTTGTCCAAAGCCCAGGCTTTATGACAAAAGGACTGGGCACACAAAGGCTTCAAGCTTCATGTATATATTATTTCAGAATTAACTCAGCCTCATGAATGCTGAGTCCAGGTTAACATCCTAGACTCTGTTCCCTCACTTTGAGTTCCCCTTTAAGATCTTTCCCTCCCAGTGAACATTAGGCAGGTTCACCCAGTAAACTCTGACAGGTTTCTTGAATTTTAATTCTCATAGAGAGGAAAATGGTATTTAGTCCCTTTCCTCCCTCACCAATGTCCTCAGTTCCTAGGGCAAAATAAATAAATAAATAAATAAATTATACCATCCCTTTCCCTGAGCTCTGTACACCAAGATCAAGGATCTTTTTAGACACATACATACACACAGAGTCAAGATCAATTCAAACCCTTTACGTAAGGGACTGCCTGCTAGCACTTGATTTATACATTAATGGGAGGTCATGCAGGTGTGTATTTTTATTTTTCCTTCTAGTAAAGAACATCTATTCTAAAGTCAGTAGCTTCAAAGTTTATTTGTATATGTTTAAAAATTATATTTTATCCAGTAGTTATTATAAATAGCTGTTTGTGCAATTATTGGTTACTATGTGCCTTCTAATTAGATTATTAGTTGTGTGCATACAAGAACAGTATTATTTCTTTTTAAGATTTTATTTATTTGAGAGAGGGAAAGAGATAGAGAACAAGTGGGGGAGGGGCAAACGGAGAGGGAGAAGATCCTGAAAATCATGACCTGAACTGAAGGCAGATGCTTAACTGACTGAACCCCCCAGGCACACCATGAACGGTATTATTTTTATTCTTACTTACCAGCACAATGCCCGGGCATTTGATATATGCTCAAAATGTGGTTTTGAATAAGTTCATGAAGAATATGTAGACCCCAAAGTGTTCTATGACATATAAAATACACACCAAAAGATGAAGAAGAGTTAGCAAGTAGAAAGAATAATGTGCACAAAATATTAGAGGTCTCTGGAGTATAGAATTGGATGAGGATGAGAAGAACAGAGGAAGTGCAGAGAGGAAAGAAGATCATAAAGGTACTTATGAACAGTATTAAGGAGTTGGACTTTATCCTAAGGCCAATGGGAAAATTTTACAGAATAAAAAGCAGAGAGGTACATTCTGGAAATATTATTCTGGCTTCAATATGGAGGATACGTTGGAAATGACCAAAACTTGAGTCCACTTTATTAATTTAGGTATACAGTCATGGAATCCTGAATTAGAGTAGTAACAGAAGAATAGTGGAAAGACTACATATTTAAAACGTAGAACTGACAAGATTTTATAATTGATTATAGATGGGGATAAGAAGAATAGATAAGCCAAAGTTAATGTTGAGGTTTTTGCTTGGACACAACTGAAAGGATGGTGGTAGCATTTGCAGTGGCAAGAAAGGAAGCATATGAGGAGAAGGTTGGGGTGATAGGAGAAATAATTGAAGTCTGTTTCAGACATTAATTTGAGACACACACACAGTTTTATCTATGTTATGAAGCTCAGGAAAGAGATCTAGTAAAGATGCGTATTTGGTGGAATTCAATATATGGCACAGGAATGGCAAAAGGTTTTATCTTATGTTTCTACTCTGAAATATTATAGCATATTTCTAGAGTTCCGAGTTGAAAACAGATTTTGAGGCAAAATTCTTTCATAGTGGAAAAAATGTGTCTACCGGGGTGCCTGGGTGGCTCAGTGGGTTAAGCCTCTGCCTTCGGCTCAGGTCATGATCTCAGGGTCCTGGGATCGAGCCCCGCATCGGGCTCTTTGCTCAGCGAGGAGCCTGCTTCCCCCTCTCTCTCTGCCTGCCTCTCTGCCTACTTGTGATCTCTGTCAAATAAATAAAAATCTTTAAAAAAAATGTGTCTATTGACTAGTGAGGTTTGACATGTATATAGAGAGAAATGGGAATGGAGGTGTATTGGTAGCATTCATTTAACCTGATCTGGATGGTAACTAATGTCATGGAATATATGGGATTATACACAGCATGTATACAGAATAAAAGCAAAATTCTGAAGTAGCCTAATATTTTAGAAACATAGAGAAAAATTCTGGTTCTGATGATTTAGGCAATGGACCAGAAGGGAGTGTTTTGTTACCAATCATTACTGCAAGCAGAGTGAGATTAGAGTAGAAAAACTACAAAATGCTAAGGAAATACTTTGGTATTTTTATCTTCAATTGCCCTACTTTTGTGACAATCACACCCAAACATTCTAACCCTTGAAGGAATTAAAAAATCACTAAGGCTGCAACAATTCTATATAACATTCTATATTGACTGCCATCATTGTGCTACCACCTTGGTCCTGTAAGCAGGTGTCTATGAACATGTCAGCCACAATGCCTGAGCCTCAGTCTTCCTACTTGCAAGCTGCCTTTGTAGCCTCCTTGATATTCTGGTTCTCCCTTCTTTTGTTGAGCTTTTGTTCCCATCAGGGGCACCGTCTTGTCAGCACCGGGCATAAGTCACATTATTAGCTACCACATTTTCCTATTATGGAACACTGGCTTGTGTATTTTCTTAGACTTTTCTAGTAATAAATTAATACAGTGAGGGATGCCTGGGTGGTTCAGATGGTTAAGCATCTGCCTTCAGCTCAGGTCATACTCTCTGAGTCCTGGGATCGAGCCACACATCAGGCTCCCATCTCAGCAGGGAATATGCTTCTCCCTCTCCCTCTGCCTCACGCCCCTGCTCATGCTCTCTGTCTCTCTCTCTCTCAAATGAATAAATGAAATCTTTTTTTATTAATTAATTATTTCAGTGTATATTGATTATCTTCTGCATTCCAGGCCCTCTATCACTTTATTCTTTGGGTACACCAGTCCTGTACCGTGGTGTACCCAGTCTTACCCAGTAAGAGACAAATAATCCAATAATCACAACATTTCTGTAAACGTTGTCACAGGTGATAAGAGAGAACAGATAAATGAGAATGTTATTTGTTTTCTGGAATTAATGAATAATTTCCAGAATAGAAGTCAGGGGACTGAGGTTGAGAAATAGGGATTATTTCTAGCTTATTCTCTGATCCCACTGATAGAACAATTAGTTGTACAGAATAGAATTTGACTACATTTAACTGAAAACTCAACAGTAGATTAAACAAAGAAGTGTTTATGTATTTTTCCCAAATGAAAAAAGTTTGGAAGGGTCAATCTAGGACTGGTATGGTGGCTACATAGTCACCAGTAACCATTCTTATTGCTTGGCTTCCATTTTTTAGTTTACTTCACATGACAGTATGGCTGCTGAAGATCCTACTGTCATTCTACTGTAATTCACACAATGAAAAAGGAAAAGAATAAAAGATAAAGATAAGTACATCTCCTGGATGAGACATTGTGGAATATGAGAGAGGGGTCAGTTGATGGGGAGAGAATAAAGGATTGTCAGGGAGGGAACGAACAAGATAGTGTCCATAATTGATTTTAGAAATCAACTATGCTGTGACTTTAGAAAGAACAATATACACAAAGCAATATAACCTCTTGCAATAAAATAACAACAAAACCAAAAAGTACACAACAACATATCATAAAAACTAAAGTATGAGTTTTTTTGATTATAAGGAAAATAATTATATCACTGATGCTATTTTTAATAGCTGTGTTTTTCCAAATTTATTTCCCCCAATTGGAAGAGATCCACAAAATCCTCATTCACTTAGGATTTGGACCATATTTTGTTTCTGAACTGAAGAAACTGTTTGAAAACTTGGACGGCGTATTTATGGATTGCTTTGCCAACCTGTAGTGGCAATAACTTTTGAGACACTCAGCGGGGTTGACTTTGTCAAGTGTAACAAAGAATATTTCAAATATTGGGGGCTTGGAAAAATCTTCAGTGTGGTTTGCCAGGTGCTGTTCCATCAATTTTTAACACCCATTTTTTTAAGAGACATTTAATCTATACTTATTTCTTACTGCTTTACTTCTTAACTCATCAAAATGTTATATTTCAAGAGCTCTTTGATGTGTATGATACCTTACACCCTCCCTCCCCACCACGTTCTTCTAAACAGGAAGTTATGTTAGCCAAGGGGATAAAAGTAGGAAGAAAACCTTTGAATTTTAAAAGGGTGTTGTTTCTGGTTGCAAAAGCCTTAAGGTTTGAATCAGTGCTGAGCATGATTGAAATTGTCATCTTGGAAAGGAGGAAACTGACCATGAACGGATTTTTTTTTTTTAATACAATCACAGATGCAGTATGAGAAGATTTTCATGTATTATCTAATCCCGTCTTCCACTGAAGGACTGAACTCCTCCCAACACGTTATTGTCATGGCTCGGTTTGAACACCTCTAATAACAAGAAACTCAGTGCCTGCTAAAGTCAACATATCTTTTTTCCCAGAAAAAATCAAGTGGGTATAGCTTTAAACTCTCTTCCACTGTAACTTTTTTTTTCCATCCTTCTCTCTGATGTGTATTCCCAACATCCCTCTCTGCTGGGTGTCCCCAGGGTCCCTCTGTTACCTCATATTTGCAGCACTCTTCTCTCTGATGACTCGATCCCAGCATGCCACTCTCAGAGAGGTATTCCCAGAATCCTTCTGATCGGTGTGTGTGGCATCCCTTCTCTGAGGATGTTCCCGCGAATCCTCTCTCTGAGGGAAGTTCCTGGCATCCCGCTCTGACGGAGTGTTCCGAAGTCCACCTCAGCGCTACTCCCCACCTATCTCTCTGAACGATTATTTCTGTGATCCCTCTCTGACGGAGTGTTTAGGTATCTTCCTCTCTGTCTGACGGAGATTCTCGGCATATTTTTCTGACGGAAGTTCCCAGCATCCCTCTCTCCTAAGTCACTGTCCCAGCATTCCGTCTGGCAGCATGTTCTCCACGTGCCTCTCTCTGAAGAGCCTTCTCCGCACTCCTTCCTCTGAGGGTGTTCCCAGCATCCCTCTCTCTCCCCACAGTAATTTCTATCCCTCGGTTTTCATATGCCTTGTTGAGCCGCACAGAATCCCTGCATTTCTTCCGCTACACAGACAGTCTTTCAAATATTTGAAGGCAGCTATGTTGTCTCCCTGATTCTCATGTTCTTGAAGCATAAAAATGCCAAATTCATTGAAGTACTCATAGGGTAAGATTTTACTTCCATCCAATAACTAGAGGAATCCTCTCCATGCACCGATGTTTGTTAATAGTTGAATTTTATCATCCAGAATTAAATAATATAATCTAAATGTGTCACCAACTATAAGAGTTGAAAGAATGCATGCTTCGTCCTGGATATTGTATTTCTTTCTATTCATGCAGTCTAAATCCCAGCACCTATCTCTGTTATCTCCCACACACATTCTCTCTCTCTCTCTCTCTATCTACATATATCAGGAAAGGAACAAGAACTGTATGCACAATATAGAACATTGGGAACTGCTTCCAGGACTTTATTTAGACCTAAAAGGGATATTCAATAGTTAGAAACTAATGGTGCGCCTGGTTGGCTCAGTCGGTTACGTGACTGCCTTCTGCTCAGGTAGTGATCCCAGAGCCCTGGGATGGAGCCCTGGCAATGGGCTCCCTGCTCAGTGGGGAGCCTGCTTCTCCCTCTCCCTCTGCTGCTCTGCCTGCTTATGCTTTCTCACTCCATCTGTCAAATAAATAAATAAAATCTTAAAAAAAAAAAAAAAAGAAAAGAAAAGAAACTAATGGTGAACCAGAACACACTACACAGACTTTTTTTTTTTTTTCTGAGTCTGTGGACTCAGATTCACAACAGTAAATGTCTTGAATCTACTACACAATTATAGCAGGTTCACCACTTAGTATAACGGAATTTGAAACAAATCAGCTTAGGTGTTTTAGAAATTTATAAAGGAAGAGTAGTGAAGTTTATAGAAACCTATGGTACTTACCAGGCGGGGTTTATTTATCAGATTTTACAAATGCTACAAGGACTTCTCAAACACAGCCCTACTTTCTTGATCTAGATGTATATTAATGAAATTCTAAAGTTATCATGATTAAAAAAGAAGTTTGTCCATAGTTTTGATCCATGAATATCCACCATTGAAGTAATTTTCAGCATCCTAAATTGTACACAGTGAGCCTTCTGGAATTTCCTCAGTTGAAAATATTCCCTTTCTCTTAGATATTACCATAGCACTGTACGCATTCTAGTTATCATAAGTCAAATGCAGTGCAGTGGCAGGATCCTTATCTTACAGTGAAAATGACCATAAATAAAAAGGAAAACTTTGAATCCAAACACCAGTATTAATAAGCTAAGTAACTGTATACAAGTTATTCTGTCCTGTTGGCTCAGTTTTTTGTAAAAAGAGAATAGTATCTACCTCTCTGAAGTGTGTAAGAGTGTGTGTGTGTATGTGTGTGTGTATAAGGGAAGGAATTAATAAAGAAAATACATGTCAACACTTACCTTTCAAATATTTGGTAAGAATTATTTTGTCTACTATAATGTCTGGCCCATAGTTAGTTTTTAATATTTATATTCTAGCTCCCCATGCCTAATGATTAATTTGTGTAGATTTAGTAAGTATCGCTGTCTATCTAGCAACCTATAGAGTCACCAACCCAAAAATCATATTTGAAAGTACACATAAGGGGTGCCTAGCTGCCTCCATAGGTGGAGCATGCAACTCTTGATTTCAGGAGTTGTGAGTTCAAACGTCACATTGTGTAGAGATTACTTTAAAAAATTGTTTTTTAAATCTTCAAAAAAAGAAAGTACACACACAAAAAAAAAACTAAGAAAAACTTGGAAATCAAGAAATCAGTTAGAAGTCACCCAAAAATCAAAACAAAAGAAAAAACTACTGAACTTGACTGAGGGATGTAAGTACATCCAAAATAAATTTACAATACAATGTTGTAAAGATGTCAACTCTCCCAAATAAAACTGTATATACAGTGCATTTTTAGTAAATATCAAGCAGGATTATCTTGGAAGTTGATAAGGTGATTATAAAATTCGTATGACAGGATACCCAAGGATAGTGGGAAAGAAGAAATTTTGACGACTTCGTATTAAGTGGTATTATAAAATTACAAGTTGTGATGTGGAAAAATAACAACTGAAAGACCTGGCATATGGGTTATTGGGACAACAAAGATATGGAGTAGAATACTTGCCTCTGCAGAAAATGAAGGGGATATCAGCCCAAAAGTACCATGGAAAGTATAGCACAGAGAAAACATTTAAGATTTAGGGTGGGGCTTGAGGAATGTGTGTAGATACATTCCAAAAGACAGAGTATTTAAAGCAAAGTGACTAAGTTTTAAACTTGCCAATGATTGGAATGGTATTTGAGTTTTGCAGAAAAAATAAAAATGATTTCTGGGACAGAATGAATATCCTGAAATGGAACAGAATATGTTGCCAACTGAAAGACAAGATTAATTACAGACAAAACAAAGAAAAAAATGTGTCCACTTTCATTTATGACATTCCAAATTATGCCTCTTACATGCGTATACAAAATTCTCTATACAAGGCATATATCTCTTTCATAAAAAATGTAATAAATGTTATATAAAGGACAATTCTGGTGGTTCCAATCAAAAAAGAAAATCTAATTAGAAATTTCAGACTTTCACAAATAGAGAGCTGAAGAAATACCTGTTATGTTCATAAAACAGTATCAAAGGGAGATAAATAAGGACTTGTCAAGCTTTTGCAAAACTGCAGAATTGTCACTTTTGGGTAAATGAATTAGAGGAATGAATAAAAGGAAGAATGCTTCTCTGATACGTGCATTTATTTATTAGGCTATCAGAGAGAGTTAATCTCAACGGATTCACTTAGTAGTAGAAATTATTACAGAGCAGCAAGCTTACATAATCCATTATGAGTCTGAATTTTTATCCAGTCACCTAATTAAAACTTCTTTCCTTCTTAAACTGCTCAATGAGGGTTGCATCATGACTCCTGGAGTGAGTCAGGGGTTTTCAAGGATTTAAGGATAAAGTAAGTAAACATATAGCATGAAATATCCTTAACCATCACACAGTTCCACAGGAGTCAAAAGAACACAAACATTGTTATTTATTGCAATAAAACGCATCATTGACTACTACCATCCCTCTTGCCTCAGAGGAAGCTGCTCTTTTTCCTGAACTTTTCCTCCCTCAGACATGTTTTAAATTTGCTTTTCTCTATTATTACCATTCCCTCCTTTTACTCCATCCCCCATGGACAACCACTCTAATAGCTAAAAGTATACCTTTTTGTTGCTAAGTTTTCTAGCAAAATGTTTATTGTTTATGTAAGAGCACGAGTGAATATTATATGTTCTGCTATATAACACACTCTCAATCTGTTACTTATAGCACTAGGCATCCATGTTGTTTTGTGAATATCTAGCCCACTGTATCTAACTGCATGAACCTCCCCCACTCTTTAACTAGTCACTCCCTAGGTCATGGATGTTCTTCAACCTCCCACTACCATGTACAATAATATTGTGGTGAATATCCACTTGCACCCTCCCCATTTGGAATGTGTGCAAATTCCTCTGGAACATATATCTAGGAGGTAAACTGCTAGCTCACAGAGTGTGAAGATAATGAACTGATGAATTTCTGCCAGAATGCTGTCTAGAACAACTGCACCTGGGTACACTTCTATTCTAATATCACCTTACCCTGTCTTCATTTGTTTCCAAAATGGCTGGGAGTGGGGATACTTACAACTGGGGACTCTGAGGTGCCAGCTTCCTGTCACTGGTTGGGAAAGTCTCTGCAGACGTCTCTCCCCCTTTAGGAATTGCCTTCAGAAGGACACCGGGAGTAGAAAGGCTCTCAGGGCTCCCAGATCCAGGGGGTGAGAATGACTTATCCCAAAGAGAAAGCTTAGTTAGATAAGCCACCCCTCGGATTTCTTTCAGGTCCAAGACAGAGGCAGAAGTGTCTTAAGTTTTTTCTGGTTATTCTATGTCCCTCTATTTAACTGCTAAAAGTAAATGCTCTTCTTGGGACCCAGGCTCCTGCTGTGGGGCCCTCTCTGAGAAGCTGTGCAGTACCTTAATTTAACCTGCGACCACTAAAAAAGTAAATAAAAATTTTAAAATAAAAATACATAAAACAATATCTACACGAATATAGTGCAAATGTGCTATATTGATAGGTGTAAAGTAATAGCCTTTAACCATTTTGATTGTGCTTCTCTGGTTACTAATAAGCTTGAGCATTTCTTCATATACTAATATCTTTTAGGACTTTATCTTCCCATACTGCATATTATATTCTCTATCCATTTTTCTTTTGTAGTTACTGTATTTTTCTCTTTTTTTAAAAGGTTTTATTTATTTATTTGACAGAGAGAGAGAGAGAGAGAGCACAAGCAGGGGGAGCAGCAGAGGGAGAGGGATATGCAGACTCCCCGCTGAGCAGGAAGCCTAATGTGGGGCTCAATCCCAGGACCCTGGGATCATGACCTGAGTCAAAGGCAGATGCTTAACCAACTGAGCCACACAGGTGCCCCAGTGGTTATTGTATTTTTCTTGCTTATTTCCAGGAAATTATTTATATTCTAGCTATTAGTTCCCTGCTATTTTTAGAAGTAGAAAATGTCTTTGCCCATTTCTTATCTTTGCCAACTTGTCCACATTGTTTTGCACTGAATAAGCCCAAATTACAAAATATATATAGTTTATGGTATGGAAATTCTTATGTCTTTCCCTACAACAGGATCACAAAGATGTTTTTACTTAAGAATTTAAAAGTTTTACGTTTGTGTATAAGTGTTTAATCCATCTGGAGTCCATTTGTAAATGGTCTTCATAAGGTATCTAAATTTATCTCCATATAGTGAGGCATAGAAACATCACTTATTTTCCCTATTAATTTAAATGGAAATTTTATTATGTATTAAGTTGCTAAAGTTCCCATACACAAGTGGTCTCTCTCTAAGCTCTCTATTCTGTTCCCTTAGACTATTCCTCTGTTTTTGTGATAATACCACACTAATCTGTAATGCTATCTCATGTAGAATGTCATAATTTCCAAGAGGCAATCTCTCTACCCCAATTCATACTTTTTCAAAGTTGACTTTATTCTTTTACATAAATTTCAGAATGAGTTTATTAAGCTCCTAAAAAATCCAATTGAAAATTTGAGATTGCTTTTAATATATAGAGAATTCTTAGAACCAGCATCTTAAAAAGTTAAATCATTTCATCCAAAAATATGGAACTAATTTTTTTATTATCCTTTAGGCTTTTTTGTGGTATATTAATTTTTTCTCCATAGGAATTATATATTTTTAATTAGGTAAATTGTAAGTAACTGTTAGTTCATGCTGCTTTATGAAGAACAATTTTGTACACTGTTTCCTGGCAAGTCCATTATTATAACAGAGGCTACCACCTCCAATATTATGTTAAACGGTGGTGATGGCATCATTTGTATACTGTTTCTAATCTTTAAAGAGAGCATTTAATATTTTGTCTTTCCATATTTGGCTGTAAGTTGGTGGTATAGAGGCCTTGCCAAATTAAGGCATCCATTTCTATTCTTCTTTACAAAAGTCACTTTTTAAATCATAAATAGATACTGAATTTTCTAAGTAAATAGTTAATTAAGATACACATTTAGAAAAATGGGCAAAATTACAAGACCATGGCCTAAGAGTTTTATTTCTGTTTTGTATTTAAATAAAGTTTTTAGTTGGTATAATTTCAGGTTTACAAACAAGTTGCAAGGATAGTACATTGAGTTCCCAAACAATTCCTCTAATTTTAAGATCTTAGTTATTACGGTACACTTGTCAAAATCAAGGACCAATATTGCATAACTATTATCTAGTCCCAAATTTATTCAAACATCAGCAGTTTGTCCATCAATGTCCTTTTTCTATTCCAGGATACTATCCAGGATGCTACATTGCATTTAGTTGCCATGTCTCCTAGGTTTCCTCTGGTTGGTGATAATTATTCAGACACTGCTTGTTTTTCATGATCTTGATGGTTTTGAGGAATACCAATCAGGAAGGTATTTTGAAGCATTTTCCTTAAATGGAAAAACCCAAGTAGACTGGGTTATGGTTTTGGGAAAGAATACTACAGTGGTGAAGTGCCTTTCTCATCACATTATATCGAGGATATATAATAGCAACATGCTGTCACTGGTGATATTAATCTTGATTACTTTGTTAAGGTACTGTTGCCAGGTTTTTCCACTGTAAAGTAATTCCCTCCATTCTCCCTCATTCCTTTACGTACTCTTTTCCATGGAAGGAAAACATGAAGTGTGTTCTATACTCAAGGGGGCGAGGGGCGGGGATTAAGCTCTATCACCCAGTAGGCAGTTTTCACGTATATCACTTGGAATTCTTTTGTAAGGAAAATTTGTCTCTTCCTCCATTTATTTATTCAATCATTTAATTATATCAATATGGCCTCATGCACATTTGTTTTATACTTTGGGTTACATACAAAGTTGTTTGTTATAGTTATTGTTGCTTCAAACTGAGCTTTAGCCATTGGGAGCTCTTTCAGGTTGGTTCTTGGGTCCCTTTGACATGCCTTATCCTTTACTTATTTTTAGTACTTCCTTACTTTCTGGTCCTACAAGCTGTTCCTAGTTCATCTAGACAGTTAATTGAAATGGCTAAACACACTGTGTTTTTTGTTGTCAGTTTCCCACATTTAAGAAACAGTGGATTTTCCCTGTGGTTTCTTTTTCCTCATCTTTCAGCTAATTGCATATTTCCTCCGTTGAGTACAATGTGGGTTTCAGGCTCACAATTAAATGATTCTCTAATTACATTTTATTCTTTGCTCTCCAGAAAAGTAAAACCCTTAAGACATGTTAATGGTCTTGACTATAGATAGGAGTTCACCCCTAACAGCAGGGCCAAGCTCAGAGACTTGTCGCTTTCAGCACTGGCCTATGTGAGGCAAGAACTTTACAAAGTGAATTATTTCAGTCAGAGGGTAAGGTGTGCTTATGGGAAAGAGGTGAGATCATCATATTTGATTTTTATTGCCTATGTTTCCTAGTAATGATGACATGATACTCATCTGAGATGTGAAGCATCTCCCATTTCAGTATTTAATGGGCTGCCCCTTTTACACAGGGGCATAGCAAGTTCTCCTGCCAGGGAGAGAGGTGAGAGGGAGCATGGATGACCTGAATACAAATGTCCCGCAAGGACCTCAGCAAAGAGAGGAAAATGGATTTTGGCAGGGCTTTTCATTTTCTTTTCCTTTTTTTCTTTATATTTGTTACTATTTTTGAGGGGGTTAGTAACAAAGATTAAGTTTGGAAACAAGATAGTTAAAATAATATAAAAATGGGCCTCTAAATCCTTTTATGACCCACAGACTCCTGGATAAGCCAGAATAACAGGAGAAAAGGAGGCAAAGACTTCAGTGATAAATGTTATCCTTCACCATTTTCTGTTTTATTATAAAAGTTTAAGGAACTCAGGTTTTCTGGCTTTCCTTGGTTGAATTGGTCCATTCTCTCAATTCCTAAAGTTTTGGTATCTCATTTATACCACACAGAAAAATAGAGTTGTTTTCATAATTTATGAGTTGTTTTAAAAATGGTAGAGGTAAAAAAAAAAAAAAGTTAAAGGTACATTAAAAATACTAATTTGTTTAATTTATTATAGTTACCACTGTGCACTGTCCTTCCCACTACTTCAAAGGGTGAGTCTTCAGTATAAATCAATGACAAAATTTATCTCATATTAGATAAAACTAAAGATGATTTTATGGAATTTTAATGGTTTGGTTTCTTCTACAATGTTGTTCTATCATTCCTATATTGTTAAATAAAAAGGCAATAATGATTAAAGAAAATGATTATTTTTAAATTTCCAATAATAATTATTTACTCTTTCCTAATCACCCACCATTCCCTAATATCTTTATATACTGCTGCAAAAGAGTAACTCAAAATAATCATGGGAAAGGTTTTATGTCTTTCCTTTAAGGAGATCCTGAGGATACCACTAGTGCTACAATTTCATTTTTTGAAGACTCTGTTTTGCTTGCCCACATGCCTCTCCTCTTCTGAGTTCTGGAATTTGTAGTGGACTAAAATGGTGATATGTTTGCTACTTAATGATTAATATTTTCCTTACAACGTACTTCTAATTTTGTCACCCATGGCTGTGCAAGGTTTTAATAGGCATACCTTTTTCTCCCCAGCAAGAATGTAGACTTTTAGCAGTGAATATCTATTGGACATGGGGCTTTTTTTTATGTGAAGACAAACTTAAGAGAAGGAAAAACATTTTTTTTTATGAAGGCGATACATGAGTTTAAGCAGGAAATTAATCCAACTTCTTTGAAAGGTGTCTGGCATTTAACAGTGACTAGCATGGAGGGCCTCTCTGGCAACTGTCCTAACTCAGTCAGAGCCAAAACTTAGCCCACCCACAGGAGCATGGAAAGCTAAGATCCTGAGGAAAGGGAAGCATCCTCAAATGATTAGAAAAAGAAGTAAGCATTTTGAGGGAGAGTGGTTACAAAGAGAAAACACAGGATGTCAATAGGAAAAAAGTGGCTGCAGAAAAGTTAGGAGTTTTCTTTCATGTGGAATACTCTTTGGAGGCCTAGGGTCTGCAGATCTATATTACGTAGACTTCAAAGTGGAAAAACTACACTCTAGAGAATTCACAAGACATTTAAGCAGTTGTGAGAAAAAACTTCTATTCACCTCTTAGATAAAACATCAGGAATGTTTTAATACATTGATTGACATTGGTGCCCTGTCTTGGTATCTATTGAAAATGTCATTCTGGACCCAGTTCAACTGTGTGGGGTAGGAAGGTTCCTCCCAAATCAATAATTCTCTGTATATCAGCAGTGTGCCCCACAATTCAACTGAATTCTGATACTATCTACAAGGATATAAGTTCAGATCCCACAGATTAAGGAAACAGTCCTTTAAGAATGTTTCCTCTCAACATCAGAAGCCAGTTGAACATTCAGGTATCACCTGTGCTTTTGACTGACTGGCCACAGACTGGAGACTCTAAAAACCCCCAGCTTAGGTTTGATTAATTTGCTAGAGTAGCTCACAGAACTCAGAGAAACATGTAACTTACTAGCTTACTGGTTTATTGTAAAAGCATATAACACAGAAACAGCCAAACAGAAGAGATGCACAGGGCAAAGTAAAAGGAAAGAGCATGGAGATTCCATGCCCTTTCTAGGTGTATTACTCTGGACAAAACTCTGGCATGCTCATCAACTTTAGAACTCTCCAAAGCCCATCCTTTTAGATTTTTTTTTTTTTTTTTTGGAGATCTCATTACATTGGCATGATTGATTAACTCATTAGCCATTGGCAATTGATTCAATCCCCAACCTTTCTCCTCTATCTGGAGGTCAGTGAATAGGACTAAAAGTTCCAAGCCTTCAATCACATGATTGGTTCTCTTGGCAACCAGCCCCATCCATAGGAGGCCTAAAAGTAACGTCATTAACATAAGAAACAATGTCTCTGTTACTCTCATCACTTAGAAAATTCAAGGGCTTTAGAAGCTCAGTACCAAAAACAGGGACAAAGACCAAATGTATATTTCTTATTATAAATCATGATAATGACACTATGTAAGAAAGTCTTGTGTCACATATTGCATATGAGACAAGTGAGAGAATTAAGATATCCTAAAAAAAAAAAGTAGTTCTCAAAGTGTGGTCCCCAGACCAGCTTTGAGGATGGGGCCCAGCAATCTGTATTTTAAGGAGCTTTCCAACTGATTCTGATGTTTATCATCATCATCATCATCTTATTAAACATATATACTCAGCATTCAAAAAAGGAGAAAAGAATGAATCTGGGCTTACTAGGCTCTTCAGAAAAGGGAATTAAGAATTCAGTAAAATTTCTTGACATCTGTAAATTTCCATCATTTATAATTATATTTTTAAGGGGATTCTCTGAAGCAGAGTCAATCCTGAGGCATGATCAGCAGCAGGATCAAAACAAGACCTTACTGAAGATATACCTGGGTAATGCATCCCAACGTCAACCAAATTATTGATATTTTTATGTTTATGCTCTGCCTCAGTTCTTTAGAATCAGGTTTTTTTTAGAATCAGAATTTTGAGCATTAGTTATGCTCTCTTTGTAACCACTATAACTTTTTGAAACTGCTTCCTACTCTTTCTAATCATTTGAGGATGCCTCCCTTTCCTCAGGATTAATTAGCTTTTCAGAGACCTGTGGATCTTATAAATTTCATGTTCTAACTTTTCTCACATCTTCAGCTTTAACAACTTACTTAACTTCTCTGGGTCTTGCTCACCTTGCCAAGAAAATGGGAATAATTATATCTATTTCATAAGAGTGGTGTGAAAATTAAATAAGATTACTCTTTGAGTAATTTAACATAATGCTGCATATAATTATGGTATGCACTTAGGAAAAAAAAGTTTTTTTTCTCCTTCTGCCCTTTGTAGAATCTGACAAAGTATGAGATTCATTTGGGTATTGCCGAGCTTAAAGTGATATATAAAATTAAAAAAATATATATATGAAATTTTCATATGGTCTGTGCTGTATAAAGTTGGAAAAACTTCAACACTATGGAGTATTAAAGACAACTGTCTATCGTCTGCTTGCAGAATGGCTGCCATAGCTGAGCTGCTAATTAAGCTCATAGTGGCACATCATAAGGAATAGATGATGCTTTTGGCCTTGGGGATACTTCATTTCATGTGGTAGTTGGACATTTTAAAGTGATTTTTCTTAAATAAAAGATATAGAATATTGCAGATAAAGTTGAAATTCCTTTTATTACATTCTTCTCAGGAGTAATCACTATCATAAATTTGCTATGGATTCTTCCAGTCTGTTTTTACACTTTTAATATATGAATGCATATATAAACTCTATCTTATATTGCTCAGTGTGCTTTTAAAATTATATACTCTCTATCATACTATATGTATTATTTAGCAAATTGAATTTTTGCATAATATTTAGAATCTATCCTATCCATATCAGGTATATATTGCTTATTTAAAAACTGGCCATATGTAATTTTGGTTGCAGAAATGGAAGAAGAGTCACTTTAACCATTACAAAAAGAGCCAAACTAATTTCAGATTCATGCATTTTCTGAACCCTTTAGAGAGCTTGAGTTGGAGAGCAAACAACTATTCTAAAACCTAAGAAGAGGTGATGTCTATGGAGTCAGAAGTGATACAAGCAGGTTCTCATGCTGGGCAGAAGCAATAGCCATGTAAAGAGTTAAGCTAGAAGAGTTGATAATTTAGTGAAGGCCAAGCATGAGTTGATGGGAAGTGTGAAACCCTGAAAACAGCAGAAATTGCAAGCTCTATACCCCCTTACATGCTTTTTCTCCACAGTTACCACCAGACAGAGTTTAAAAATCCTAAAAAAAAGTTATCCGTTGTGGTACAGAGCTAAAAAAAAAAAAAAAAAAAAAAAGTTGGGGGGAATGGCAGCCATTCAGGAGGGAAAAGAAATTCTGCCTAGATCCTTCTCCATCTCTAGTATGGAATAAACCTTCAAACTGTGAAGGAAAAGATGACAAGTGTTACTGTTGTAAAAACTGTCCCCCAAAATCATTGTAGCTGGGAGAAAAGAACAGCAGGGAAAAAAGAGAGGAGCAGGATGGTGAGGGAAGGACAGAACTAAGAAGGCCACACCCCCAAGATCCAGAGACACAATGCTTCCTTGTCAGAGGTTTAATCAGAATAATAGGAAACATACTCCCTTATATCCTCTACCACCAAGCTACCAACCTTCAGAGACAACAGAATGTTGCTGGAACAGAAACAGGAGAGGAGAAAGAATGAACAAAGAGACCCACTCTGAGGCACAGCACAAAACAAAGACCTAATTTCAGAACTAAATGGACATTGTTTTGGTAAATCAACACCTACATAAAATGGTAAACTGTGGTGAACTATAGCAACAACAAATCCCAAACCCAGCCCAAATCCTATCTACACTAATTCAAAGAATGCATCAAAAGACTAACAAAACTTTTGCTGATTTCCAGGCATAAAAATAATAACCTCAGTCTCTACTATTTTGTAAAATATGTTCAATATTCAACAACAAATAACAAGGCATAAAACAGGCAAAGAAAACATGCTCAGAAAAGACAAAATAATTACCAGAATTAAACTCAGATTTAACGAAGATGTTGGAACTACCTGACAAGAAATTTTAAGTAACTATAAGTTATGTGTTAAAAGCTCTAATGGAAATGCTGAACAACATGCAAAGTAGAGGGTTGATTTTAGTAGGAGAGATAGAAATTACGAGAAAGGGACAGAAAAAAGTGCTAAAACTGAAAAACTGCACTAGAGATAAAGAATATCTTTCAGGGAATCATCTGGACATTCCACTAAACAGAGGAAAGAATCAAAGAAGGTGAAGAAAGAGCAATAGATGAACAAGATGGGATTGGGAGGGAGACAAACCATAAATGACTCTTAATCTCACAAAACAAACTGGGGGTTGCTGGGGGGAGGTGGGATTGGGAGAGGGGGAGCGGGCTATGGACATTGGGGAGGGGAGGCGAACCATAAGAGACTATGGACTCTGAAAAACAACCTGAGGGTTTTGAAGGGTCAGGGGTGGGAGGTTGGGGGAACAGGTGGTGGGTGATGGGGAGGGCACGTTTTGCATGGAGCACTGGGTGTTGTGCAAAAAGAATGAATACTGTTACGCTGAAAAAATTAATAAAAGGGGGAAAAAAAAAAAAAAAAAAAAAAAAAAAAAAAAAAAAAGCAATAGAAATTATCCAAACTGAAAGGTAAAGAGAAAAAAGAATGGTTTCTTTTAAAAGGAAAAAAATATTTGATATTGTGGGACAGTATCAAATACTCTAATATACATATGACTATACTCTCAGAAGAAAAAGAGAGAAAATAGGTCAGAAGATACAATGCTAAGAATTTCCCAAAATCTATAGATTTTGGAAAAGAAAAGACACCAATAAGGATAAGATAAATACCACCTTAGCATCCAAAAAAACTTCTAGGCATACCTTATTGCTGAAAACAAAAGACAAAGGGACTATCTTGAAGACAACAGAGGAAAAAAAAGAAACATTATATTTAGACAGACAAGGCAAAATTTAAAGCCAACTTCCTATCAGAAACCTTGCAAGTCAGAAGACAACGGAATAATTTGCTATTATCACTTTAGTCTCTCTCAGTCCCAAAATGACCACTAATTTCTTGATATGTGAAAATAGAACTAGGCCCTTTATTTTTCTTTTGCTAGTTGATATGATGTTAAGTTTTGTCAGTAAAAGGTACCACAAAGATGTTATAGGAGGAAATAATTCTACAACTCCAATGAGTTCTTAGCAGATTCTTGCAGTGTCCTGTGCTCATGTCCTGAAGTGTGGGGGGCTTCTCCAGCATATAGCTACTCATGTGCATAGTGATAAGCAACACCCAGCAGCCTGGAGCTTTCCCAGCAACTCCCTGGGGTGGTTTAATGGCAAAGTGCCTTCAGTGAGATATATTAGTATGAGCAGCCCTTCCTGGCACACTACAGGCCGTGTTTCTGGCAAGGTCCATATGGTGGATTTCCATCACATTCTGCCAGGGCAGCACTATAGCTACTTCTCTAACATTCAGTGAGCTAAAGTCATAACATTCCCAATAATTCTATATCTTAGTCCTAGAAAGAAAGCTCTTCTTTGGGTGTTCTGTCTCAGTCCAAGAGATAGAAGCTATTCCTTATACTTCCTATTCCTATATTCTTTATAATTCTCTTAATTCTTTCTAGTCAAATGTGTTTCTCTGATTCTCCAAGTTAAAAATTCTTTATCTCTAAGTTAATGTCTTTATAACAAATGTTACCTGTTCATATTACTGTGTAGTTTCTGTCTTGTTAACAATTCTGGCTAATATAATACTGCATGGACTCAAGTGGCCCTCCTAGGTAGCTCTCCTTCACAAAGGACTCCTTCCACAGTTGTCTCTTCATTATTGAGTTTTTCACTTCCAGGTGTTCAGAGAGACACAAAGAAAGAGAAAGACGAATAGAGGTAGCTCAGAGTGATTTACATGACTTTTTCTCACATTTTATGGTCCCAATCTAGATGCCAAGGAGGATGAATAATATAGTATTTCCATATTCCTAGAAAGAAGGGATGGGCTTGGGAAGAATTTAGCCAATCTCTGCAACAACATGTGAAACTTCCTATGCTCTGAACTGGATGATATAATACCTCTGTCCATCACCCACAAATCTTCCCCATTCTTCATCTCATTCTCAGTAAATGTTACGACCATTCACCTGTTTATCAAGCAAAAACTGTGGTCATCTCTAATTTCTGGCTATCTTACACTTCAAATCAGTGAATCATATTACAAAACTAACTATCCTCATGTTATCCAAGCCATGTGACTCTGCCTTAGACAACTGCAATGAGCTAATTCCTAGCTGGCCTCCCTGCTGCCACCATTTTCTCTGCAGTATATTCTCCTCAGGGAAGCCAGAGGCATCATCTGAAACCTGGAAAGATCACATAATGATTCCACTCTTATCCCATCAGTGGTTTCCCATCTCACTTAAGACTAAAATTTAAAGTTACTTCATGGTCTACAAGTTTCTACATGGTCTGATCCCCAGTTACCTTCCCTAGCCCTTCTTCCCCTCTGACCATATAGAGTTCTTGCAGTTTTCATCTCTAGGTTTCTTCTCTTATTGTTTCCTATTTCAGCAATGCTCATTTCTCTATAATTTTAATTGACACAATTCCTACATTCAGACTTTTAATCTCAGAAAATCCATCTCCATCATTGGTCTAAAATATCACCTTCTATTTTGACTGATTCAGATTTGTCATACCACTAATCATTGCCAGACATTATTGTATAAATTTTCTTACTATATTAATCTCTTAATTGCTAGAATATAAGCTCCATGAAACAGGACTTTGCTGTTTCTTCACTATAAAACCAGTAAGTATGTCTAACAGTTCTGCAAAATGAAGGGCTTGATTAATATTAGTTGAGTGAATGCATTCATGTTAGATTTGAAGAGAAAGCATCTATCTGTCAGCCACATTTAAAGGGTAGATATATGGTGGGAAAAGAAAACATCAGAAAAAAAAAAAACTTGAATCTTTTGTGAACTAGGAAACAATGTATGGCACAATTCAGAAACTAAACAAGTTTCAGTGAGGTGGGAAAGTCAAATGAAAAAGTACTCATGATAAAACATGAGGACATGAAGTAGACAGGGATTCGTTACAGAACTGGGAAGTTTGGATTTTATTACAAGCAGAGTAGGAATCCATTGGAAGTTTGGTTTTAGTAAAGAAGCCACCATGTCAGATTTATGGCTTAGGACTATCATATTGACTGCAATGTACGAATAACTTAAAGAGAAGGGAAACTGAAGGGCAAAGACACTTATTTTAGACTATAGCTTAGGTTAGATATGACTGGCCTGGACTAGGATAAGGGCAGTTGGGATACAGAGAAATGGAGGGAAATCTGGGTGGCTCAGTCAGTTAAGCGACAGCTCTTGATTTCAGCTCAGGTCATGATCTCGGGGTCTTGAGATTGAATCCCATGTTGGGCTCTGCATTCCTCAGGAAATCTGCTTGAGGATTCTCTCCTTCCTTCTCCCACTCTCCCTCCTCCAATTCATGCCTCCCCCCAAAATAAATTAAAAAGAGAGAGAGAAATTGAAAGTTCAAAAGATGTTTAAGAAATAAAATCAACAGAATATAATTTTGCCATGGTTTTTATTATTTATTTTTGTATTGGCCATTGTTTTTAATGTGAACATGAGAAAAATATTCTGTTGATCTTCAGATAAAGCAAAGTAAATTTCATCTCTACACTTAAAAAAAAAAAACAAAAACAAAAAACAAAAAACAAAAGAAACAAAAAACAAAAAACCACCCCAAATGCAGTTTCTAGTTCTTGCCCTCAATCATAGAGAAAATGTTAATCATTAGTATCTTTAAATTTGATAAAAACACAGTCTACGTTGAAAATTAAAGTTGTTTCCTTGAAGGACCTGGGTGGCTCAGTCAGTTAAGCATCCATCTCTTGATTTTGGCTCAGGTCATGATCTCAGTGTTGTGAGATTGAGTTCCATGGTGAATTGGGCATGGAACCTGCTTAAGATCCCTCCCTCTGCCCCTTGCCCCATCTCTTTCTCTCTCACTCTCCCTCCCTCTCTTAAAAACAAAAAATTGTTTTCTTAAGAGTCATGAAAATGAAAACTGTCATTCCATCTGTCAAGGAACCACCCTTCCTAAAGACTGCCCAATACTGCATATCTTGCAGTGGTCTAAGTGGTCTAAGAACAAAATTCACAAACCCTTGAAAGTAAAACAGATAAATGCTGCCAAACAGTAGGAGCTATTTAAATATTATTATAACATGTAGTGTAATTATAACAATTCAATCTCCTGGAAAATGCAACAACCTGTTTCCCTGCTCAGTACAGGGAAAGTGAATGTGAACTGCCCAGGATGTATAACTTCTACCTCTGGTAGTCTGCCAAAGAACTGCTACTATATAAAACATAAGGGAAATATTTTAATGCAATTTTACATTCATAATTGCTGTTTTATTTTTCCTCAAACATGGAAATTTAATATAATTTACCTTTGTAAGTATAGAAGTGTAGAAGAACATATATTTACCTTTTCAAGTATAGATAGGTGGTTAGGGCTGGGAGGGAGTGGTAGAGATGTTGAAGCCAATCCCATCATGTTAGAGACTGTAATTTGAAATCAAGCATGGTTTCAATATCAAGATCCTCTTTTTCCTATACTTCCAACAGCTCTCCTGCAAAACTAGCTGTGAAAGTTGTGGAACCCAATGCAAAATAAAATGTGAAGTCCCTTGTTCAAAAATTATTAAGAATTTCAGGGGTGCCTGGGTGGCTCAGTGGGTTAAAGCCTCTGCCTTCGGCTCAGGTCATGATCCCAGGGTCCTGGGATCGAGCCCCACGTCGGACTCTCTGCTCAGCAGGGAGTCTGCTTCCCTTCCTCTCTCGGCCTGCCTCTCTGTCTACTTGTGATCTGTCTGTCAAACAAATAAATAAAATCTTTAAAAAAAAAAAAGAATTTCAAAAGAGCAACAGCAGAACATTAAACCCAGTGTGAGGCTCTTCTGAGCACAGGGTCCCATGCAAGCCCTCAAAACCAGTCCAGTTACTTTCATATTTGAACAAAAAGAGTTTCTAATTTTGATTAGCTCAGATGAATTTTTCTTTCAATTTTTAGATTTTCATCCTATTGATCATCTTATAATTCCATTTCTCCAGCCAGGCAGACTGTGTCCCTACCAACATAAACTGATCTAATGTGAATGACCAGAAACCTGGGCATTCTTCATTTCACTCACTACAAAAGCAAACTTCAATAGAGTCTTATGAATTGTGTCATGTAAAAATACTCTCATCTCTTTAATAAGACTCAGGTGTAGTATAGTTTTGTTATACTGAGATATCCCCAATCTTTTTTGAATCACTGGGGGAAGAATGCATCATCACAGCTCATTCAGCAATTTTATTTTTTTTTATTTTTATTTTTTTTTTTTTTCATTCAGCAATTTTAATAGGCATGACTAGTTACTCCACCTAAAACATTGGTTGATTAAGGGGGGTAGGTGTTAAAAGTCAGATAAGCCAGTATTGTACTGAATTTGATCAATGCAATCAAATGACTAACCTAGAAATCCTTTATTATGCCAGTGTTGGTGATGTCACTGGCTGTTAAAGCAGTTTAGCAAAGGGCAGTGAAGGTGCCCTTGGCAGTAACACCATTTCATACTACTGTCCCTCCCACCAGTTTGAGCTCCTCCTCTCTTTGCTCAGGGCTGCTTATAATTTCAAGCAGATAGCTTCTAAAACTACCTATACCCCAGGCTGTACAGGCTCAATCCTTTTTTTTTTTTTTTCCTTTCCTATCTTGTTACACCTCTCCACTCAACCCTAATATTGGTGCCATGTATACCACTCCTTTCAGGGCACATGTATGCACATTCACACACACACACACACACACACACACACACACACACACACATTCCTACACTAAATTCTCCAGTCTAACCAGAATTATGAATGTGGGTAGTTGAAGAGCAAGGACTCACGATGAAATTCAGGTACAATTTCCACATATTCACAAAGGACAGCTGGTGGGTATAGCTTTTATTCAGCATGAGACAAAGTAGAGAAAATCAGCCTATGGAATTATCTTTCTGCTACTTTATTGTTAAAACCCCAAATAGCAGTTTTGACTACTGTTATTTTCCTATAGCAAGCTTCATTTAACCAATGTGATATTGCCTTTGAAGCCAGGCATATTCAATGTTAGATGAAGTGGAGATGCATCAGTTACTTAGTGTCTTTGAGTATCACTAATAAGGTCTTATTTTAAGTAAAATGATTTGGCAGCTTCTACTATGTAAATCTAACTAATCGTACTTTTCTGTCTTTTTTTTAAATAAAATTTTGTTAATTTTACTATATCTCTGAGCCATTCTGTCCTTCACTTGTAAAAGTCAGTCTCTGTGGTCCATAATGGAAATTTCTTTCCAAACTATTAACCATTCTAAAGTAATCATTTTCAATCTATGTTTATTCCTCTTATTCATAAATAGCCAAAAACATCATTCTGACTTAAAATAAATCAATCATTAATAATTCATATGAGAGTTATGATCCCTGATAGTATGTGGACCAATTCTTTATAAGTAAATCATTTATTTACTCTTACTTTGTATCCTAATTGCTTAGATTTGCTTGACTCCATTATTGTGATTTTTTTTATATTTACACAAAATATCTTTTATATATATTTATGTGTATCTATCAAGTAAGCCTTTGAAAATGCTAAGCCACAAATCTAATTATATCATTATTTTTGTACTCATGCATATATACACATATACCCTCAAAACAAAATGGAGAATTAATTCAATCTTATGTTTGTTTTGGTTAAATTTGAGCATGAAATGTAACTTATTTTTCATATCTCAAGTTCTGCTAAATTCCTCAGTTTTGACAACAAATGGACCAGTTCTATTTCTTTATTTCTAGAACAAAATACAGAGGGTGTGATATTAGCAAATGAGGTAGATTTATCATGACCTCTGTTTCTCAAAATTGTTAGACTGATAAAACTATTTGAGAAAAATAATGATTGGAAATTCTCATATTACTTTCTTTAGGGTCAAAATCATGTTTTTAATTGAAACTCCTCTGGGTTCTGTAAGAGGTACTGTCACAGATGAAGATTATTGTACAAAAAATGCTAATTTGTCTTGTCAGCTAAAAAGGTCTGCACAAAAATTTTGTGTTGCTTGCCTATCAAATATTCATGGAAGTTATCTTCTGCTTATACTTTGATAGCCAGTACTGAAGATTTTGCTGGTGATATTCCAAAGTTTATTTATTTTATTTAGTAATCTCTACCCCCAACATGGGGTTCAAACTCACAACCCCAAGATCAGGAGTCCCATGCTCCTCTGACTGAGTCAGTCAAGTACCCCTCGCTAGTAATATTCTTAGTAAAATTCTCTTTGCTCAGTCCTATCAACTAATTTCTGCCACATCATTATAATTGGATTCAATAAATCAAATGAAATAATTCATATTTCAATTTATCAAACTTCCTTTGTAGAAACAAACAAACTCATGGTCATGTTTGAAACCTATCCTCATTTTATGGTTAAATATTTGGAGCTGAGCTAAGTGAAAGAGTTAAATTTTCCCTATAACATTTGCATTGCATTTAATTATTATTTTTATCTTCTACTAGATTTTTATTTTTATTTAATTTTTTAAAAAATGGTTTATTTATTTATTTGCCAGAGAGAGAGGGAGACAGAGCACGCACACAAAAGCGGGGGGGAGCAGCAGACAGAGGTAGAAACAGACTTACTGCTGAGCAAAGAGCCCAATGTGGGACTTGATTCTAGGAGCCTGGGATCATGACCAAAGACAGAAGCAGGTACTTAACCAACTGAGCCACTCGGGCGCCCTCTACTGGATTTTTAATTAGGATATTTTCCAGATTTTAAGTTCTTGCTATGGTATGACATGGCAGAAGAAACCTGCCTTAGTCTATTTGGGCTAATCTAACAAAATACCATAGACTGGGGAACTTACAGACAACACAAATTAATTGCTTACAGATCTGGAGGATAGAAAGCCCAAGATCAAGGTGTCAGTAGATTTGTTATCTGGTGAGGGCCAACTACCTAGATAGCTAGTTTTGTTTGTTTGTTTTTTGTTTATTGTTTTTGCCATAACTTCATGTGATGAAATGGGTGAGAGAGCTCTTTTCTTTATATAGGCACTAATTTCATTCATGAGGCTGTACCATGGCTAATCACCTCCCAAAGTCCCCATCTCCAAATTCTGTGACTTGACAGTGAGGATTTCAACATCTGAATTGGGGTGGTGGGTGGGGAAGAGGGGAGGGGTAAAAAACATTCAGAAAATAGCAGAACCCAAGAATGTGTTAAAAAAAAAGTGATTTATTCTAGACTACATCCCAGAATCTGTGCTACAACCAAGGGTATCATGATGTAAACTTTCTAATATTTAGGCTCCATCTCTGACAAAAAGGCATATGGTACCCACCTCATTAGTTGTTGGTGAAGAGTATCCAACTGAAGAAATTGCATTAAGGTGTTCTTACCAACTCTGAACCCAATATAAATGTCTCCAGAAGCCATTATTAAACATGAAGCAGGAGAAATCATTGCTCAGAAGAAGGGGACTGACCATCTAAAGATTTTCCATGAAATATTTTAGCACAATATCAATCCAACCAACTCCATGTGCTCCTATAATAGGAATGAGAATGATCCCAAAGCCAACTGGTGCATTAATATGGAAATTAATTTAATCATAAAGTCTTTTCAAAACCTGTGTTTTAATTCTGGCTCTCTTATCAGCTGTGCAATTGTATATAAATCATTTAGGCTCTCTTTGTCTCATTTACTCCATCTGTAAAATGGTAGTAATAAACCTGCATCATAGGGTTATTGGTGAAATGTAATGAGTTAGTGTATTACAAATGCTCGTAGTAGAGCTTGACACACAAGTCTCTGTGCTGGTCATTGTTGTTACTATCAATCAGCACTTGTTACAGAGCATATGACATTTGGTTGAGACCATGACTGTTGAGAATCAGGCCACAGCTAATGGGAGAGTCAAATACAGAGTTTCTATAATCCAACTACTTGTTTTTAAAACAATGGGTAATTTACTTAATAACTGTGACAAACCTCAGTGATAATTAATATCATAAGCTAGACTGGGTGTTTTAAGCATGGGAATAAAGATAAGAATTTAAGAGTTGAAATCAAAATGGTAGGTCTTCACATTTTAAAATACCCAACTCTCCAGGGATGATAGATGAGATGTGGAGCAAGGTAATGTTTGGGATAGAGAGGACTCACTCTCCCTAATTCTGTTCCATAAACATTTCAATCAGATTGACAGAAACTTAAAGACAATACAGACATTATTGAGAACTAACATACATAACATATTAAATGAAATAATGGCTATAAACAGCTAAGAACTTTAATAAGACTTTGTCATTATAGATATGTGGGTGGTCCTTTATCATTTGTGCCTCAAAATCCATAAAGTCAGGGATTCTATCTCTTCTGCTCAATGCTACCAGACCTGCATGATGATGCAGTAATTAAACAAAAAATACAACTTCCAAAAAATATCGGAACACAATGAAAATCTTTGTGGAAGTGCCTTAAAGGCATATCAAGGAGGTAGTTAAATTCCTTAACACATGACAAATGCCCTAACGACTCTTTCTACCTTTTTTCCTTACATGCTCTCATAATCTGCTCACTCCAAACGTCTTATTTCTCTTTTTCAACTTTAGGCCAAGTTGGCTCTTCCCCCCTCCTATTCTTTCTAATCTGAACCAACATAGCTTTTCTCAGCATTGTACATTTTCTCTTCCAGAATTCTCCTTAGAACATAGAAGAGGAAAAGCTGTGAAAACACAGCCTTATGTGGAAAAAAAGTTTAGAATGAATGAAGGTTTAGAAGCATAAATTCCATTCAGCAAAGACATATTTTGGTAGTTTGGCCTGAATGTTTGGAAATGAATTAAAACCCAATGTCTAACCCAGATAAGAACAGAATGCACAAGTGGATTAAGCAGAAACTCAGGAGATTATTTCATATTGCAAAAAATCTGAAGTAAAGAACCAAAGTCTTATTAGCAGGATTTATTATTTTAACTCGGGTTCAGATTCAAGTGATTCTTCAAGAGCTCCTTTCAGTCTCCTGGCCTCTCTTCTCCAGGTCGTTCATCTCTTTCTCTCAGGTATTTTATTGAGTCCCCACCTCTTCCTTTGACACACTCAAAATTGCAAAATTGCTCTTTAATTTTTCAACCGTGATGATTTTTCTTTTCCCTTTAGGTGTGTTACTATCAGGAATCATTTTAAAGTTTTCTGTCTCATGGATGCTTTTCTTTCTTTTTTTTTTTTTTTTTAAGATTTATTTGACAGAGAGAGATCACAAGTAAGCAGAGAGGCAGGCAGAGAGAGAAGAGGAAGCAGGCTCCCCGCTGAGCAGAGAGCCCTGATGCTTTTCTTTTTAAATACAACAACCACAGATTGCTTATTATTGCAGTTTTTAGATGGACCTGAAATAATGCTTCTCTCCATAAAAAGTACATTTTATGTTAAATGACTAAACTGTTACAGAGTTTAGTAAAAAATTAATTCATGTTTTAATTTTCCTCATTATAAGCCAATATAAGTCCCCTCCTGAGAATAATATATTCTATCAGGAAGAGTCCTTTAACAACCTTAATCCAAATTCAAGAGGAAGAAGGGAAAGAGAAGTTTTGTAAAGAGAAAATTTTAAGACATCACAAAATGACCAATAAGCAGAGAAATGCTTTTAGGAAAACAAGATCTCTCACCTCATGCACAAAATGTTAGGGCCAGAACTGAAGAGGAAGAGTAGTTCAGCTTTCTAATTACTAGCTCTTGGGCTTTTACAAATGGAGAAAAATGGATTCCCCGAGGTTCCTCACATTTGGTCCTTTGATCGAATTTAGTTACAGAAACCTGAATGCTTAGTGCGTCTTGAATGTTTGTTTTCATTTAATTTTCAGCCAAGACACTGGACATTGATTTCCTCTTGAATTTTATTTAAAGTGAATTCACGATTGTGGATGGGAAAACCAGAGCCAAAATCTTTGCCCTGAGCATAAACCAAAGTAAAATCAAAGCATTTCTGAGAGTGTGAGTTGTTCTGTTAAATTTGCTTTAAAAAAAAAAATCATCAAGCAATTGCACTGCTGAAATGGATCAGACATGGAGGCAGAAATCAGACGAGAAACTCGTGGTATGCCAACTTGTGCGGTATAATTTTCACATCAAAGAACTTCAAAATAGGATTTTTGCAAGTATTTTAACTTTTAGCTCGCTGACTCAAATCCTTTCTGGAAGTAAGCAGGTTATAAATTGTAACTACATAAATAAATAAATCTCATGGTAGTATCCAGATATCACCCAGTGCAAGGTTTGCCCAGCCCTTCCTCATCCCATCCTGTGCGGTTTGGGTCAGAACTTTCTTCACATCCTAGCTCTTTTCCTTCACAGGACTGGGTGGGTGTGCGGATGGAGGACAGGCATGTGCTTGAAGGTCCTGAAAAGAGAACTGGAAAGCTAAGTAACACTTTAGGTAGTTTGGTGTGAGGAGAGGGTTGCGTGTTTTGAGGAGATGAGGCCAGAAATGTAAATTCAGATGAGGTTGAGAAGAGCTTCTGGGCTATTGTAAGGATGTTTTCCTGTGTACAATGCCATCCTAGAAGCTGGATCACTTACAGTTGGTTTATAGCTTATTTCTGTTTTGAGCTATCTGTATGAGCTGCTTAATTATTCTGACATCAGTTTATTCACCTATAAATGATGTAATTTCAATTAAAACTCTGTTTCATGTGTATTTATATATAATATATATAATACATTATATGTATTATGCACTTACATGCGCACACACACACACACACTCATATTCTGAAGGAAAAAATAAGTAAATGCTAAAACAATTGGATTTTTATTATTAATAATTATTTGGAATGTAAACATCTCTGTGGTGTCTTAGTTTTTAGCTGCATCTTTCACCATATAGTCCCATTTATTCTATTTATGCAATATGTCCTGGGTTTTCTTGCTGCCTTGTTCTTCCTCACTTTGTCCCCTCTCTCTGCAAAAATTCTGATCTCATTATAACTATTAAAGTCACAGCTATCCCTCAGATGCCAGAATAAACTCTCCCTCCTCCAAGAAATCTTCCAGGTATCCTCACAATAAATTTAGAATCACCTTTCCCCAAATTCCCAGAGTATATTTACATTCTTTGTACCTATTCTGTCTTCACTCAGAGCTCCTTCAAAGTCATCATTCCTCACTAGATTATCAGCTACTACAGGAAGGACTAACTGTTCATATTTGTTACTTTCCCATACACTTTCCCTAGTACATCCAAATTATTTTGTGGACAGAAGTTGCTCAATAGTACTCTGTGAAACTGTACTGAATGCATAATTTGGATCATTCGATAGAGAAAGCTATGGTATTACTTATCAGTGTCTACCTACATAAAGGGGTTCACTGAAATTAATTTTTATGTAGTAAATAGGAAAATATAAATAGTATTTACATGGGCAAGAAAGAAATTCTTAACAGACTGCATTAGGAAGAGTGGGTGCATATTCATCTCTAGAATTTCTTAAAAGTCTGTTTCCATTATAGGAACTAACCATGCTGCATTTTTCTATCATGGTGCATCTTCCTCATGAAGTATGGATTGGTGCAATGGTAGTGCTTACATAAAGTAACTAAATGAGAAATCTGAAGTCCAGTCTTCTAGATCCAGATCTTCCTCTCCATCATACTTTAAATTGGGCATGTAACTTAACCTTTTGAACTACCATGTCCTCTTCTATAAAATGGGAAAAGGAATGCCTATGCTTTCCATTTGATAGGGTTCTTTTTTAAAATCGAGATGAATGTTCAAAAACAAATCAGATTTTATTCCATCTATTTTTTAAGTTCCTGAATATGTAGTGGAGGTCAATCCTCCATAACTCTGTACATGTTTTCTGTATGTAAAAATCCATTCTTGTCTTTTATGTGATTAATTCTAATTTGCCTTATAAAATGCAGCATAGTGATTGTCTTCTCAGGAAGACTTCATAGAAGCCCCCATTTACTATATGCTGTAGCACAGCTCTTCTTGTGCTGAATCATAATCCATGATTTAATTTTCACTCTCGCTCATGATGATGCAAAATCCTTGACTGCAGGAGCTAGAACCTGGATAATCATGAAATCTTTAACACATTGGTGTTCGGTAAATATTTATTGGCTGAATAAACTTTGAATGACATCTTAGATCTCACTCAATCTCCTGTGAGCTGGATACAGTGACCTATTTTTTAAATTCCATGAAAGTTGTAATCTGGCTTCATAACACTGCCAGTGGTGAACCTTGAACTTGAGATCTGGTAGAGAGCCCAACTCATATTTATTTATAAGGGTATCTTACCTTCAGAAGGTTTGCATCTATCTGTTTTGTTCTATAGATACATCACAAAATATTTCTTAGGAATAATAGTGGGAAAAAAAGAAAAAGAAAGAAAGCAGCAGCTTGGGCACAGGACCTGCTTTGTAAAATGGCATGCTTCACTTGGTAATTTATTTTTCTTAAATTTCTCCCTAATCCTGTTTCAATATGCTAATCTCCCTTGTTTCTTGATCAAGCCTGCTTTTGAATTGTTTTATATATAATAGCCTCCAAAGTCCCCCTGCATCAAAGTACTTAAAGACACAGAAATAGGGAACAGAATAGGCCATAAAGATAAAATACATTATTAAATGTCATTATTGTCATTGTTATTATTCTCCCATCGAACAAGGAGATGAAGAGCTGAATTGCACACCATATGGTAATTGCTTGGACGATAACCACAACTTAGGTTGCACCTTCAGCATCCAATGACATTGTTTGCTGCATTTCAGGTGCCAGTGTGGCAGAAGGCCAGCCTAGGAAAGATGAACTGGCAGAGAGAGAATGACAGACATTAGGCATAAGTACTTTTCATGTCAAGCCTTTGGCATGTTCATTGTCGAAAAAATCTGTTCAGGAATGCCTTCCAAAATACGCAAGTTATGCTATGAAGGCATATGACAACTTCTGCCATCCAGGGATATGTTAATATGGACCATCCTGGGAGATGCCAGCTCACAGCCAAGATAATGGGTGATTCCAGATGTCTGCCCAATCCTGTTCCTAGTGCCCAAGAGAAGTTCAGAAATTTAAAAAAAAATGAACACTTATATGTAAGTTTTTAGTGTGCAGTGATATTCTCTACCAGTAGTCAATTTTGAAAGAAAAAAAGAACAACTTGAACCTTTACATTTTAGCATGTACAAACTTCCATTGTTAGGATGTGATTTAAATCCTAGATTTGAATTATCTTCCTTCCCAACAGTAAGAAGGTGAACTTTTTCAAAAAGCGGAAGTCCTACTTTGGATGATTTAAAAAATATCTTAGTTTGAACAGTGTTGTTCAGCTTACTAAATGTTATTTTCACAGATGATATTATTTTATTGAATCTTCCCAGGAACATCATCCTATAAACATTTTCCATTTTCTTTCCAGATGAACCACCTGGAAACCACCTGAAGTCCAGTCTTCACAGCACCTTGACCTGTGCCCAAGTCAAAAATGACTTGCCCAAAGTCACTCAACTGGATTTTACTGGGGGGTAGAACCCAAATGTGTTTCCCATTTTCAAGTCAAATGATCTTGAGCAATCTGGCTTATGTCAGTGAGCTATCACTTTCTATAATTTTCTTCTAGGATCCAATTCGGTAGCTCCAATATTGTTAGACTTGGGAATCGAACAAATGGTATGTTCTTTATAAATTATTAGATATATTTAGGGGCTTATATCATATCTTCTTGATTATTAGAAAAATAAATAAGAATGATTATCCCATATTTCAAAAGGTAAAAAGAAGTACTCAAAGATCAAACATGCCCTCACACAACTATTACTCCAGCTGATCTCTTTGACGTAGTTCATATGTCTGCCTTAAAAGAAATCAGCAAATCAAATTCTCTTCTTATAGTGAGCTAGACTTTCAAGATGTAATAGGACCTTAAATGTAGAAATACTTTTGGAATTTATTCAGAACAGTAGAAATCTCAATCCAAAAGCACAGCTGAATATTCATGAAGCGTTTTTATTTATCCAAACTTATCCTTGGAAAACACAATTTTGTACTATCTTGGGCAGCAAAATTATCTTACATATAAATGTTCGCTGTTGTCATAGCTGTTGTTGTGTTATATGTACACACAAATACACATGTGAATATGCATATATGAGATTAAAAACACATTTAGAGCTCTAGATGTATTTTGTATGAGTCTTTCACTCTTTCCTGGCTATGAAAACTTTCCTAAAGAAGAATGAAAAAATAAAGTGTCTCTGTGCTTAAGGACTTTATTGACTTGCCACCATGAACTATCCTGGCCAGGGCACCAAGGTTCTTAGGGGAAAAAAATAAAAGATGCTTCTTAAGGATGGTGCACTGTTGCAGGGAGAATCAAGGCATACTTATGAGAAATACAACAAATGCAACACATGAGGACATGCTCAGTAGGGCATATAGTTTTTTAATAAATAACAAAGAGTAGCAGATTCATTAGTGAACATGCAAGTGTAGGACTAGCTCCTGACAAATCACTGAGGCCAGACAAATTGCCCTCTGGCTTCTTAGCCTTTGTGTTTGCAGGAGCCATTCAGTCGCTATTTGCCCAAGTGCAGAGAGAAGTCCAGGGGAGTACTGCTCCAGGGTCTCTCAGAATGGCTTTATTCCTTCTTTGCACTTTGCTGTGGGTTTAGCTGTGTCCCACACAAATTCTTTACACTGAAGCTTGAAGCCCCAATGTGACTAAATTTAGAGATAGTGCCTATAGGGGAGGTAATTACAGTCATATGAAGTCATAAAGGGGAAGACCTGATATAATAGGGTTGGTGGCCTTATAAGAATAGATACCAGAGAGCTCACCCTCTCTGCCATGCAAGGAAACATCGTGAGGAAGACTGCAAACCAGGAAGACTGAGCTCCAGGATGCAAAACAGTCATCACCTTGTTTTAGATTTGCCAGCTTCCAAAACTGTGAGAAAATAAGTCTTGGCTGTTTAAATCACCCAGACCATGGTATTTGCTTACAGCATGGTATTTGGTTACAGCATGGTATTTGGTTATAGCAGCCCAAGTGAACTACAACAGGCTTTGTCACTGAGGGCACCACAAGGGCCTCACTGACTCATTGACTGAACTCCTGTTTGCTTACTTCACTCCACCCACATTGACTCCTTTCTTTTTCCTCCTGTATGTCAGACAGGCTGATGCCATTGGCCATGGTATATGCTCTATCCCCCATTACCAGCACAGCTTACTTCCTCACCTTTCTCTAGCCTTTTCGTAAATGACAACTTATTAGGAAGACCTCACCGACTACTTTAAATTGCAACCCCCTTTAATACTTCCTTTCCATTTTCTCGTTCTCCTTTGCATTTATCCAACTTATATTCTATATATTTTACTTATTGTGTTTTTCTCTTTTCTCACTGGAATGAAAGTATCAAGATACAATTGTTTTGTTCCCTGAAAAGGCCTCAATATCTGGCACATTGTACATGCCCAATATATATGACATGTTGAATATAATGTTATAATAGGGCTTGTAAAATTCAGAAGGAATAAGAAAAGGTTAATAAGGGTTAGAAACCAGTGGCAAAGGAACAGATTGTGGTGTTATAGTATATAGTTAAGTCTCTGCTTTAACAAGCAGGTCTTGAGCATATACTATATACATAGTCCTAGAATTAGTGACCTTTAGAAGCTCACAGTTAGAAAGGAGAGAGAGGAAATGAGGATGCAAAAAAGAGAAGAGAGGATGAACAGAAAAGTAATGAAATGAGAATAAATGTAAGATAGTTATTATTCCCTCTTCTCAGTTACAAATCAATTAAAAGATCACCCCTTATTATTATCCTTTTTATAACTGTATTAAATAATACACATTGTGTATGAACAGAATGGCAAAGAAAAGAGAAAAGGTGAAAGGATGTAACAATAAAATTATCTTTGGATCACCTCCCAAGTTTAGATTTATTTCCTGATACATATGCAAACTATAGTTAAAATGACAGTAAAAGGTACTAGAGGAAAGGTAGAGGGATGAGGAAACCACATATTATATGGATTAAGAAACCATCAAAATGACTGGTCAAAATTAATAAAAAAAAAGACTAAAAGCAAGAGAAATGGAACATCTGGTATACTGAGTCAATAACTGTGGTCTCCTCCAAATGTATTTCAAGAAAGATAACTTTCAGAGTGGTAGGTAAGGTTATAAAGGAGATGCTCTTAGAATTTCATTTTATTCACTTTGGAGAGAATAAATTAGGATTAGCCTAAACATATCTAACACACCATATACTACTCTCCTTCTCCTTGTTGTTATTCTTTCAATCCTTGTCCTTCTGGGAATAGAAAGCTTTATGGAGATATAGCAGAAAGAAAAGCTGCTTAATGGGGCACACTACAGCAAACATTATTGATCAATTTTGTTTTACTTGTAAGAATGATTGAATGTGCAAGTAATTCAGGTGTCATTTTGTAGCCTGAACATTTTATTTTCTAGAACGTGTGTTTTCTCTGAGAGAATTTATTTGGGAGAAAATAAAGAACCGGAGATGATGTATTGAACAGGAAAAACATACCATTTGACAAGAAGATTTGTCTAGGTCACCCCCTTGATTTCATGGCACCATTTTGTATTATCCATGGTGAAATTCTGCCAGCTCAAGGCTAAAGCAAAGATTCTCTTCTAGCATCTCGCATTTTCCCTTCCTTCCTAAACTCTTTATTCTGTTCCATCAAACCACTTCTTTCTGGTGCTTTAAACTTCTTCCTCAAAACTTGCTGTAAACAAAATGGGATCAGGAGGGAGACAAACCATGAGAGACTTTTAATCTCAGGAAAAAATACTGAGGGTGGCTGGGGGGTAGGGAGAAGGGATAGGGTGGCTGGGTGATGGACATTAGGGAGGGTATGTGTTATGGTGAGTGCTATGAAATGTGCAAGACTGATGATTCACAGACCTGTACCCCTGAAGCAAATAATACATTATATGTTAATAGAAAAAACTTGCTGTAATAAAAAGATCTGATAAACTCATTTGTATTAGTTTGTAAATAATTGATAAGCTTTACCTAAACTGTGGACACACTCGGCCTACACCTCATCCATCTGCAAATACACATGCAACCATCCCCAAACAGCTATGTATTGTAAGAGAGAAAGATAAAGAAAGTCAGAGTGATGTTGCAGTAATAGGCAAAACTGTGTAGGAAGAAAAGTACCCCTTTCTTTCTGCACATGTCAGGTTAGTGGAGACTGACTTACTGTTGCTGAAAGGAAGTTATATGAGAATGTTCTAAATCATCTAAAAATATAACCAACCTATCTCTCTTCAAGCTTTTAAAATTCTAGAATACTTTATCTTTGTGCACAATATGGAGACAATTGTTTGAAAATAAAAAACAAAAAATTAACATTGAAACCATGTCTGAGTCTAGATTGAGGCCAAACAGGCAATCACTATGAATGTGGCTTTGAAGGAATCTCATTCAAAAACACCTCCCCTCGCATGTGCACCCGAATGTTTATAGCAGCAATGTCTACAATAGCCAAACTATGGAAAGAACCTAGATGTCCATCAACAGATGAATGGATAAAGAAGATGTGGTATATATACACAATGGAATACTATGCAGCCATCAAAAGAAATGAAATCTTGCCATTTGCGACGACGTGGATGGAACTAGAGGGTATCATGCTTAGTGAAATAAGTCAATCAGAGAAAGACAACTATCATATGATCTCCCTCATATGAGGACGTGGAGATGCAATATGGGGGGTTAGGGGGATAGGAGAAGAATAAATGAAACAAGATGGGATTGGGAGGGAGACAAACCATAAGTGACTCTTAATCTCACAAAACAAACTGAGGGTTGCTGGGAGGAGGGGGGTTGGGAGAGGGAGAGGGGGGTTATGGACATTGGGGAGGGTATGTGCTATGGTGAGTGCTGTGAAGTGTATAAACCTGGCGATTCACAGACCTGTACCCCTGGGGATAAAAATACATTATATGTTTATAAAAAAAAATAAGAAATAAATAAAAAATTTTTTAAAAAACCACCTCCCCTCTTTACCCCATTATTTGCTATCATCCCTTTAGAAATTTTCCCCTTCAGGTTACAGGACAGTTCCTAGTTAAACTGAAAACTTCCCTGAAATATGAAACACTGGAAGTTCACTCAATGATTAACACTTTATGTGATTAGGGTTCAGTTCTTTTTCTAATACAACTAGATAATACTGACTTCCTCAAAAAAGAAATCCACAGGTGGAATGTTTCTGGAAAGGAGAAGGTAATGAGAAGTTTAAGACAAATGGTATCCTGGGTTCAGGTTTACAATCCTGAATATTTAAGGAAAAGTACTGGAACTCAGGAAGAAGTGTAACCAGGACAAAAGATTCTAACAGAAAGCAAGTAAAAATATTTGCTGACCCTATGATAGTGTCTGAATAATGATTGTCATGATTAAGGCATTATCCTTGTCCTCAAAGATTGTTTCTACACAAAAGGGCAAGTTCTTTGATACATAGATGGACTGGTTACCATAAAAGCCTGAATTCTTTACAGGTCCGGAGATATGGGCTCTCCTTTACTAGTTGTGAATCCTTGTGCTAACCAAGAATCTGTAACTTCACTGAAGCTCAGTCTCTTCATCTAAAAACAGGATAACAACATCTTCCCATCAGGTAAATTGTATTATTATAAGTAAAGTTTATATTTTTGTAATCTATAAAGCAGTATATGGCTGGGAGCTATTGTGACAAAAAATAAATCCTGACTCCTTATTTTAGGATGTGTCAACCCTCAGAACCCACCATTAGCATTGTTTGCCCAGAGATGATACTGGATATCAATTATTTCCTATAGGTTAATAATATGAGGCCAGGGTAAGAGAGAATCACAGCCATATTAGTCCAAGAGATTGAAATAGTTTCCCTGGAGTTCCTCATCAGGGAAGACTTCCCTGGAGAGTTAGGAATTATCTGACCCTAAGCAATGGAAATGACTTCAATTTGCAATAAGAAGGAAGAGAGAAAATTTTCATAAAAAAGTAAAAGCATCTGGATTTCACTGGGTTTGGAGCAGAGAGTGTAGGAACACTGCACCTTAGAAGGTTTTGAATCCAGTTTATGTGTTTTAATTTTATCCTATAAGCAAGAGAATCCTCTTGAACAACAGTAATGACATAAGGTACACAAGATGGTTTGAAATAGACCGAGGCTAGAGAGGAACAAGGAATACAGTGTGGAGGCTCCTGTCATTACCCAGGGATGGCCTAATAACAGCTTCAGTTTTAATAGGAGGTGGGATCATGAGGAGCCAGAATCATAGGCAGAGAATAGCAATGAGAATGGAAAAGAGACTTGATTAGATAGAAATTGAACTGACAGAACTGAGAGGGCTGAATGAGGGGGATGAAGGAGCAGTAATTGCAGAATCAGAAATGTAGCACTCTACGTAGCCATGGTGCCATTCTTCTATTTCAACTCTTCGTAATGTAGATGGTAATAGTGAGGTTCAGAAAGTCTAACCAATCTGCCTGCTTAGCAGGACAACAATTTTAGGTATGTTTTCTGCTTTACAGTTTATGATTTTTCTACAGTTCAACAATAACAACAAATTCCATCCTGGAACAACAGGAATAAAGAACCATGTTTAACTGAATTAGGGTCATACAAGGACACTGTGAATAAGTTTACATAATGCTTATTTTGATGATAAAGGAATATTTACATAGAAATTGCCCACAAGCAGATAGAAATGAGAAATTAAAACTCAGGTGAGAGATTAGCAATAAGAATATGTCAATGAGCTTAATTTAAATAGGCTTTGGATTCCAACCCTCAAAATAGTCTCACTGGCATTTTAGAACAGTAAGAACTTGATTATGATAATGTAAAAGGTGAGTGGAGCACAACTGGTTTCTGAACTTGCTTAAAACCATTGAGTGTCTTCCTACTACTCACAAGAGAGAGTTCAAATTTTTTTAAATTAACTAAAAGGTTATCCATTATCTAGCCTCCTTTCTATCGTTCTAGGGTTTATCTGTTACCAATCTCTCATACCCACTCCATGACCCAAACATAGAAAACTATTATATATGTGCCCAGTATGGATGGATGAAGGAATAATTCCTAAAGGTCCTGCCTGAGTGTTGACTGATGTATGAAGTGAGCTGAGAAATGGGACTGGGAGTTGGCTGAAGGAAAGAAGAGGTTACATACCGGGAAAAAAAAAAAAAAAAAAAAAGAGCAGAGGCAAAATCATGGGACAGGAAAGAGAACATCCTACTCAAGGAACTTCTTGATTTTGATTTGATTTGATTCCCAAGAATCAACAAGACTATTTTTCTAAAGTGAAAGTGATTGGTGAAAATAGGCAGAAGTAAGACCACAAAAGGCTAAGTATACCATGAACCACTTATTATCAGTGTTTCTTTTAATGAATAATAGACTCACAGAGATTTAAAATGTCTTATTATTTGGGGAAGTTGTGCTCCAAACCTAACATTTTGACAGCAACAAAATATTTCTTTTTAAATGTTTAGTGTCAATTTTGAGAAGAAAGGTTATTTCAATTTCACAATTTTTAATGCTTTAGAATCACTTCTTCAAATACCATGATGATTTGATGTTTTGATGATTTCTTCTATTTGGGATCTGATATGGACACCATGTTTTTACCATTTTTATATTCCATTTTCTAAGGTTTTATGTTTTGTTGCTAGGAGAACCACCTAGCATTGACTTCTACCATATTTTAATGGGTAGTTTTATAATTATTTCACTCAAGGGAATTCAAAATTCTATTCCTAGATGATGTTTTATCTCTTCACTACACTATGAGTTCCTTGAAGTATTTCTCTGTCTTTTATGTTTTCTACATCCAAATTACGCAGTACCTGGAATATAGCAGGAATTCAATAAATGTGTGTTCAATAAGGGAACTTAAGAAACTAGGGGATCTCATTCTGCAATAAATTGTAGAGATAATAACTGGTATAGAAAAGAATCAAATGATCACCTAATTAAAAATTAAAGAAATATTTGTTGATGTTGTAATCAGTGTAGAGGCTACTTGTAAGCAACAGGCTTGAGCAATGGAAATCTGAGCAAAGCAAAAGGGCCTATAGTGACTACAGAGCTGAACGCAAACAGACTCATTAAGCAACACACCTCAAAATATTTAGTTATAGGCCCTAAATGACCAATTAAAACCAAGCACAGTTCTGAGATTACCCAAAAAGGGGAAATTCCATATGCCCCCATACTTTCATTCTGCCCCGTACCTATAGCCCCTCAATTCCACTCCATGGCGGACAGTCTCTCCTTTGCTGTCCTGCCTGTTGCTCCCTTACAGTATATTCAGTAAACGTTTATATCTCTTTGGTTTTGCCTTGAGTGAACTCTTTCACCCCCTGCACTGCTGGCACCTACTCAATCTGAACACCCCACATTCAGTCTTGTACAAGTTACCATGCCCATTAAGAAACAACGATACAGTACCACAGGCTTCCATTAGCTTAACATTTAGTAAAAATTAACAAAGAAGTTTAGGAATATCGTGAGGGCACTGGGCTAGATATCACTTTAGTATAAACTACAGTGAAAATTAAGTGAAAAAATTAAATAATAATCAGAGTGAAAACATTCAGAATAGGGCTGTTCAACTCAAGAAAGGGGTTGTACCCCTGGGAATTCATATGGGAATTTTTTTTTTTAATTTGTCAGTGAGAGAGTGAAAGAGAGAGAAAACAAGTGGGGGAGCAGCAGGCAAAGGGAGAAGTAGGCTCCCCAGTGAACAAGGAGCCCGATGCGGAACTCAATCCATCATGACCTGAGCCGAAGCAGCCATGTAACCAACTGAGCCACCCAGGCATCCTTGGAATAGTTTATTTAATAGAGGATTAAATAAGAGGAAACTATCTGAAATTCAGTAATTTCACATAATTTCAATCCAACTGAAAGAAAAATAAATAAATAGGTAGATAAATAAATGAATATCAGAGAGTGTGATAGATTATTTCCTGAAATAACTACTACTATAGAAATAATAACTACTTAGGAGTCCCTGAATGTCAATTTTTGTCCCCATGAGCCTGCAGAAAATACTGTTCAGCTTCCTTGGCCACTCAGCTATACCCTTAGAAATAAGAAAATGACTGGAGAGAAAAGGCAACATCAAAAGCTGGGTTCACCTTTCTGGGTTTTATTTTTCTCCAAGATATTAGCTCCCAAAATTGTCATTAACTTAGAAGTTCCTTAACGTTTTCCTACAAATTTACTCTTAATATTTTAACATTTTTAGTTGTTCTCAGCAGGAATCGTAGTCCAGAATATCTAGTCTGCTATTGCTGGAAGAGATACTCCCCAGATGATGTTTTTAAGCCCTTGAATTTCATAGAATTCTGGTGCCAAGAGTTCCAGGGACCAGACTCACTCACTGCCTTAGGATAAGGATATCCCACCTTTGGGATAAAATAATTAGTTAGTGGCACTGAGAGAAAACTAATTATCTTCAGGCAGAAACCTCCCCAAGAGTCTATCCAGAATTAGAATTTACTTTCACAGCCATTGTCAATAAGTAGTAATTCTACTTAGATTTCACACATTCTCTAACTTTAATTCTGTTTTTGGCAGAAAAACCTTTTGAAATCTAAACTTTTTACTCCCTCCCCCATTCCAGGAAGCAAAACCAGCATGGAGGCAAATGTTTTGTGTTCAGCACCATTCTGGCTCAGCGTTTTCTCCCATGCCTTTTTTTCCATTTTTGTATCTCCTCAGTATTTGAGACATTTCAGTGTCTATACTTCCCACCATAGATTCCATGTTCTGGAATTTTTAATTTATTTTTTTACTTTCAAAGACCTTGTTCAGGGGCGCCTCGGTGGCTCAGTGGGTTAAAGCCTCTGCTTTTGGCTCAGGTCATGATCCCAGAGTACTGGGATCAAGCCCCACATCGGGCTCTCTGCTCAGCCAGAGGCCTGCTTCCCTTCCTCTCTCTCTGCCTGCCTCTCTGCCTACTTGTGATCTCTGTCTGTCAAGTAAATAAATAAATTAAAAAAAAAAAAAGACCTTGTTCTGCCCCTAGTATTTTGGGGGTTTATTTGAATCCCCCCCCCCCACCCGCTTATGAGCGACTATTATACACATTGCAGGTAACTAGCATCTTTGATGTCTGGCACTAAATACCAGTAGCAATCCTCAGTCATTGTTTATGGTAGATATTTTGAAATTGTCAACCTTTCCAACCTAAACTGCAGGTGTGTTTTAAGATGATGTTTAGGGGTTGGAAGTGGAGATTAGATATTTAATTAGACTAAAAAATGCATAGCTTTTTAACTGGGATTGTAGGTTCACTTGTTTCTCAAAATAATAGTTTCTAAACTCAACAAAATGAAAGAGGAAAAGAAAAAATTTCAAGGGTCTTTTTCAAAGTATTAGAGTGATATTACACCCTATTACTCCCAGTACTTCTGAAACAGTTTTTGCACAATCCCAAGTATAAAGTGGCCTTTCTTAATAGGAAGAAAAGGTGACACACCATTGCTAAGGCCAATTTCTTGAAGCATGGATGACTAGTGGTCTATGCTAGCAAAATATGCTGGGCTTGCAAATATTCTTCTTGCCTTTCTTTTTTCTTTTGCATTTCCATTTATAAATGTATATAATTTGCTTGGTAGAGCAGACCAAAGAGTGGTTCTTGGACAAATTCCCATCTGTTTAGAAATACATCCAGTTCCCCAGGAGTTTAGTTGAGGTCAGATAAGGCACTAGATTAGTTTAGTTTAGTGGTCAAAATAAATAAATAAATTAAGTAAGTACATACATTCAGCTCGATGTCCAAATTGTTATACATCATGGTTATATGAACAGAAAAGTAATAATTTAAAGACTCCAATATGTACCACTGGCCAAAATGGATAATAGACTCAGCAGAAAAAGAGAGTTGCTATATCAGCAATATTGTTTCCTCTCTCTGTACTGAAAACAGTCCAGTGCTAGCTAGTATAAAGTGAAAAATGGCCTTGAAAAATGCATTCCAACCTAAAGAATAGTTAAAGATTAAAAATACACCAACACTGTAAATAGAAAATAAATTATTTTATTACAACCAATAAAGAAACACAGATTTAAAGGGATTAGTTACTATTGGCAATGCCAGAAGGTAATTGGGGGAAGAAAAAGAAATTCTTTTTTTCAATGGCTATCATAAAAGGTATTGCTCACAGAGGTGAATACAACTGAAATTTGCCTATCTGAACTTAGAAATTAATAATGAAATTTTTACTAAATTCATCATAAACCTCACCACCTTTTTAAGATAAAGCTCAGAAGTAACACTCAACATTTTATTGTAAATATTATGGATTTATTATTGCACATTAATGCTCTTAGATGGTACGGATATAGGAAGGATTTTCTTTCTTTCCTTGTTAAATTATCCCGAAGTTTGACTATGATTTTGAATTTTGACTAACTCTTCATTGATAACCATTAATTCAAGTTGTAGATAATATGTTTACTTCTGGCAAAGTCATTCTACCTCTCATTGTGCCATTGTATTTGTTGTTCTAATGTTTCACTGACTAAACACCTAGATTGCAAATTTGTTATTATATGTGTGTAATCTTAGAGTAAATAATCTTTGAATCACATCATGGTCTGAGGTTAATCTACTCTGAATAGAAGAAATGAGTGTGCACTTCATAATATTTACTTTGGATGCTTATAGACTTTAGATTGTGTTTTTGATTTTAAAGAATGTAATTTATTAGGTAAGAAAGATTTGGAAAAGTAGAGAAGGAAAATTTTCCTTCTTATCAATAATAGACTAGGTAATTCAGACCAATATTTCAGCTGAATACAACTAGAAAAACTGGACACAATTTAAATGGCTGTTAAGTGTTTATGTGGGGTGTGTGTGCAGGTGTGTGTAAAAAGCAAAAAGCACCAGATAGCTAACAAAATTGCTCACAATTCTCAACTTGGTACCAGTGGAAGCAGAAAAGGAATTTCATTCCTGTACTTGTGTATGCTTTCCTTTAGGGGGGTGTAGGTTCCAGAAATGGACCTGGGAAATAAAGCAACACTTTTGACAGCCCAGAGAAGCCAGGGATATAAATATTGAAATCCACAGCATCCCAAGGAGAGCATGGTGACCCCTCTTTTGATTGGGATCCCACAAAACAGCTGCAATCAAAAAAATAATAAGTGTGAACCCAAAAACAGAAAGGTCCTTTCAAAGTCTACAGCTCAGATTCATACACCTCATTTTCTTAAATTAGTTAGACAAAGATGCCCCTGATTTCTAGTACCCTTTGGTGTCTAGAAGGAGCAAAGGTAAATCATATTTGGAGAAAAGCATCACTTAGGTATCAAATGTAACTGTAAATGTTTTTCCTAATGCCATCTCCAGCATATAATTAATAACAGTAAGACTCATTTGGAGATTTAAAAATGAAATGTGAATTTTTTATTAAAAAAAAAAAAGCTATACTAGGGGTGCCTGGATGGCTTAGTTGGTTTAAGCACCCAGGTTTCGATTTTGGCTGAAGTCATGATCTCAGGGTTGTGAGATCAAGCCCTACTCTGAGCTCTGAACTGGAATTTGCCCCTCTACCCCCTACTCCAAAAAAAAGAAGAAAGAAAAAACGATAATAAAACATTTTCAAGTGTTCCAAATATTAGAATTATTAGTCATGGCTTTATAATCTCTGTCCCTGAAATGATGGAGAATTTTTTCAGAGATCTGGAAATTTACCAAAAAAATTAAAATCCTATAACTAAAAAAATGCAGCAACTGAAAACAAACAGGCAATGAGTTTTATGAAAGACCGGACACAGCTGAAGAGATGATTAGTGAACTAGAATATAATATCTGAAGTAAAGAATAGAGAGAAAAATAGACTAAAAATACAATACAAAATTAGTGGAGAATGTAGCAAGAGAGTTTTACTCAGGAGGAGAGCATGAGGCAAAATAATATAATGATATATAAAAGTAATATAAAATAGAATATAAGGGATAATGACTTCCTATTTCTTAAAAATTTTTAAAGATTTTATATTTTTTTGACAGAGAGAGATATAGTGAGAGAGGGAACACAAGCAGGGGGAGTGGGAGAAGGAGAAGCAGGCACCTCACTGAGCAGGGAGCCCAACACAGGGCTTGATCCCAGGACCCTGGCATCATGACCTGGGCAGAAGGCAGATGCTTAATGACTGAGCTACCCAGGTGCCCCAAGGGATAATGACTTCCAAAAGTGATGAAAAACAACAAGCCACACATACAAGTCCTAAAAAGCTTAACCAAGATATAAATCAACATCAAAGCTCATCATATTTTAATTGTTAAAAAATAAAACAAATAGAATATCTTAAAATCAACAGATTTAAAAGGCCTTCTGAAACAGCAACAATTAAACTGGCATCTAACTACAACGCAAACAATAGAAGCCAAAATACAATGAAATACCTTTGAAGCAATAAAGGAAAATAATGTCCCAACTTAGATTCTAAAGCTAGTAAAGCTTATACTTCCAGAGTGAAGGACACTAAAACATGGTAGTTGAAACAAAACAAAACACAAAAAAAAACAAAAACAAACAACAACAAAAAAAACTGAAAAGAAAAAAAAAGTGATCATCAGAATTGAACTTAAGGAAGTAGAAGACTTTTGTTTTGTTTTTTGTTTTTTAGAAGAAAAATCATTCCAAGTGGATGGCAGAAATGATGCAAGAAGACCAAAGAAACTGGTAAATTATACTAAATATTGACCTAATAAAACAGCAATAAAAATTACTGAGTTTAAAATATAGTAAGAGGGACGTCTGGGTGGCTCAGTCAGTTAGGCTGCTGCCTTCAGCTCAGGTCATGATCCCAGGGTCCTGCATCAGGCTCCTTGCTCGGCAGGGAACCTGTTTCTCTCTCCGCCTCTGCCTGCCACTCTGCCTGCTTGAGCACTCGCTCTCTCTCTCTGACAAATAAATAAATAAATCTTTTTAAAAATTTTAAAATAAAACATAGTAAGAATTTATATTCATGATCTACAACTATAGAATATACATTCTTATGGACAGATGGGATTATTCTAGAATTAAAACATATGTTGGTTTATAAAGCCAGTTCCATTCAAATTAAAATGACTGAGAATCAGGGTGCAGTCCGTGGAGAGTCTGACTCTTGGTTTCAGCTCAGGTTGTGATTTCAAGGTTGTGAGATTGAGCCCCACCCTGGGCTCTGTGCTCAGTATGGCATCTCCTGGGATTCTCTCTCCCTCTCCTTCTGCTCCTAGTGCTATCTCTCTAAAATAAATAACATTTTTAAAAAATGATCAAGGATCATACAGAGTTCATTCTATGACCACAATGTTGTTCAGCTATAAATCAATGATAAAAAATAACTACAGAATCACTTTTTTAAAAAATTAAGATATGTACTTCTTAGTAACCACAGTTTTGTTGAAGAAATTAAATAAAAATTAGAATACAGGTATATCCAGATGATAGTGAAAATTATACACCTCAAAAATTGTGGGAAATAGCTAAAAATGTGCTTAGAGGAAAATTTATAGTCATAAGCATATGGCCATAATCAATAAGCCACAAGACCTTTTTAACTCTCAGCTTCCCTGTAGCTAACAAGAATCAGAACATAATTTTCAAAAGTTAAAAATATGACTCCAGTACAAATACAGAATGAATATATGTCAAAGATTTCTTAACTCACTCATAAGGAAACAAATAAGCTTTAAAACTGGTCTCAAGAGCATTTAGGTTGGTTATTTTAGGTAATTTTTTAAATGAATATTAGAAATAAAATTACTACATTAAATACAAAATTGGCAATATCCTACAAGAAAATAATCTTTAAAGTTCTCTTTTATAGCAGAGAACCTACAGGTAAATACATAACTAAAATCATTTGGACTTTAATCGAATGGTTAAAAAAAGGTCAAACACAGGTACATTTTCCTAGAGAATTAAATAATCCTTTTGTGAGAATGATAAATGATGCCCTCCAAATGACCTTAAAAGTATAACATACTATCTAATATTTGTTTTTTGTTTTCTTTGGGCGGGAGAGGGAGAGAATTTTAAACAGGCTCCAACACCCAGCAGAAAGCTCAACAGTGGGGCTCAGTCTTACTCAGGACCCTGAGTTCATGACCTGAACCAACATCAAGAGGAGGCCACCCAGGTGCCCCTAAGGTATCTAAGATTTGAATGACTTTTCTTGACACAGGTATTTACAAAATGTAAAGTGTTATAGCAGATGCCACAAAGAAAGCATAATCCTGGCTCCAGGCATTTGTGATGTAGTTTGCAAAGCAAGAGAAGAATCAAGCACATAATGACACAAATTGTTTTGATTAATGCAATTCATATGTAATCGTTAAATAAATTCTTTAGCTGCAGTGAAAAGCAGCCAGGGAACTCGAGCAGACAATCGATTTTCAGTCCTTCACTGCATATATGTTATGGGCTGAATGTTTGTGTACCCAACCCCAAATTCATAGGTTGAAATCCTAACCCTGAATGTGAAGGTATTAGAAGGTGGAGCCCTTGGGAAGTAATTAGGTCCTGGTACTGGAATCCTCATGAATGGGATTATAGAATGGGGTCCTAGAAGACCACAGAGAGCTCTCCTGTCCTCTTTCTACTACATGTCGGTAAAATGAGAAGATAGCGGCCTTACAACCTAGAAGAGAGTGCTCATCAGAACATGACTACACTGGCACTCAGATCTTATGCTTCCAGCCTCCAGAACTATGGGAAATGGATTTGTTGTCCACAAACTCTCTAATCCGTGACACTTTGTTAGAGCAGCCCAAATTAAGACAATGTTGGCTGATAGAGACTGATAATATTATAATATTGTTTTAAACTCCAAACAAAATTGACTTTTAGTGAACCAACTAAGAAAAGCCAAATTTAAAGATAACCATTTATATGATCAATGGAAAGCAAGGCAAAGAAAAATCAGCCTTTCTCCCTAAAGCCAAAGCCGACATTTAAGATACCAAATCGATGCCTTTTTCCTGGACCCCAACATGACCCTGCTTGGACTTCAAAGTGGAACTTGGTTTTAGGTCTGCATTAACACAGCAGATACGTAGACAGATGAGAAATAAGAATATTAAAGAAGTACGTAATACTAAAAAAAAAGGGAATTATCTGTAATTATCTTTCTTACTGAAATCACTACCACTAGCCTTTGGGCCCATCGTGTGTTCCTGAGAAGTCTTACAGTTTTGATCCAATCAAAAAATTAGGTATTGTTGTTACAGTTTCTGTCACTATATGACAAACCAGTCCCTCCCCACAAATGATAAAAAGCCATCATTTTATTATACTCCAAATTCTGTAAAGAATTTAGGCAGTACTCAGCGGGGTCAACTTATCTATGCTTCAGGACATTGATGGGATGACTCAATGGCTGGAGGCTGGAATCAGCTGGAAGTACACTTAATTCAAGTATCTGGTGGTTGACACTGACTGTTAGCAGGGACCTCAGCGGAGGTCAGCTGAGCTTGAAGCTGGAACTCCTACTTAGGCTCTCTCCATACAACTTTACTCTGGGCCTATTTACAAAAAAAAATGACACCAGGATTCCAAGAGTGAGAGTCCCAAAAGAGCGAGAGAAAAGTATGTGACATTTATTCATGAGGTAAGGCCATGTTTTAAAGCTAATAAGTATAGGTGTTTGATTGATTTAATGTCATAGAGCATCGCTTTTACTTCCGCCATACTTTATTGGTCAAAGAGGTCACAGAACTCTGCCAAAGATCAATGAAACAGATCACAGACTCCATCACTGAACGGGAGGAATGTCAAGGCCACATGGTAAGAAGAGTATTTGCAATAGCAGATATTGTTGTAAGCAATATGTTCAACATGTTGGTATTAAGGTAGAGAGAATAAGAAATCAAGCCATGCATTCCAATGTTATGAGCACTGCTATTTACATAGCCCTCCAAGAAAGGAGAAAGATTCTCTCAGTTCTCCTCCTAAAATATTGGTCAACTCACTAGAAGTGATTATTAATCTAAATCGAGCTAGAAAAAAATTTCAGTGTTACCAGTAGCTTTATTATTTGGCCGAAAGTTGGCATGTGACTTAGAGGTCACTGGCTCTTCTTCTTCATACTCAAAGTGTTTCAAATCTGAAGGATGCTCAAGAGTAATCTGGGAAAGGATGAAGCAACTCCAGGGAGAAGAGACAGCCTGTGTAGGATCTCAGGATGAGAGAGAGAGGAGAGCACGGAACAGTCAAGGAAAGAAGGCCAGTGCGAGTGAGCAGAGACTGCAGGGTTATGCCTAGGGCAGCTGAACCCAGAAAGTTACTCAGGAGTAAAAATCATTTACTTTGGGAGCTTATAAACCACAGAAATAATATCCCATTGTCATCAGAGATGGCCTTTGCAGGTGGTATAGTTTGAACTGGGCACAATGTAATGACCATCACATTGCCACCTAGTAGGCATCAAACCTACTGCAGGTAACAACAGATGATCTGTACTTGCAGACTCTACCTCACTAACCCCTGCCTACAAGTCACACTAATTCAACTTTCTTTCTTGTCATTTCCCTTCCCTTCCCCAGGTTTTCTGAGAGCACCATATGGACCCAGTTAGTCTCATGAGCATTAATTCAATTTCATAAATGCTAATTAAATATCAGTGCCCCTGGCACTATGAGAAAATAAGAACTAAAGTCTTGATTCCTGGACTCTAAGAAACCATGATACCATTCACTCATGTTCAAAAGCAAACCACCGGAAAACACTAAAATACAGAAGACGGGGGTAATATTTAGTGGAATACCATGAAGAGATAGATATGCAGTGATATGCAAATGCCATGTCAGTCCAGTGAAGAGACAGAAGTTCTCTACATGTAAATCTTAAGATTCATATAAGAAAATAGAGGGAGATTAGTTGAAAAGGGAAGACAGTGGTCACAAAAGACATTTCCTAATCTCAACAGGCCATTAGGTCTCATGTCAAAACCAAGTTGAGACAGGACCAAAGCTGATTCACACTAGTGCCTTTACTAAGCCTTAAACAACACATCACACCAAGAGTATGGACAAAGTTAATGTAAAACTTCTCTGATCAACTTAGGATATGTTTGGGGAAATGAATTTGTTGTTGCTGCCTTTGGCAATCTAAGGAAGATGACTGAGACCCAAGGAAAAAGGTTGCAAATGGTTTTCTAGCCCATAGCTTATTAATTTCAAAGAACTTTGATGTTTGTCAATATTCCAAGAAATATGTATTAAATTTGTAAAAATCTTTGGGTGTTCTCAATTTTTTTAAGTAAATTTTTCTTAGGGCTTTCTGAGCAGTAGAGCACAGACACGATCTCTTTTCCACAAAGATGGCTGCCTCTAGCGCCTCACACAGAAAAATGCAATTAAATGAAAATCTAATTTTCAAGTGCATCTCACAGTTTATTCAAAGTAGAGAATAACTCACATTATGAGCTTTCAGACTCCAGGCAGAGCACATTAATGCTGCTTTCCTTTAATAATCCATTTCTGAAACTTGATTTTTATTTTATTTTACTTTATTTATTTATTTTTAGAAAAGCTTGGGGATATGAAGAAGCCTATAACTAATATGACCAGGTTTAGCTCCTCTTTAGAAAACCTGAGGAGACCAGCAGGTCCAAAGTCCAACTGCAAAAAGAGAGGGCTAATCTTCCCTTACTTTTTGTTCATAGCTTTTACCCTGATAGGATAGGATCTGATTTAAACTCTGCCACTTTAAATCAGCTTTCAATCTTGCATCTAACTCTTCTCATGGGTTTTAGTGCCATATTGCAATGTTAAAGTGTAAAACTCTGCATCTGCCGAGGCATTTGGCTGGAAAAGCAAGTATGTCAATGGCCGTCCCTTGCTGCCATCACACATATGGAATTTCTGTGTTCAGCTCTGCCATCTGGTCCTTAGGCCTAGATTCACTCTTCATTGAATAAGGACCATCTACCATATCAGCGCCTCTTACAATATGCTATCCTTTTCACACTGTTATTTTGCAGTTCTTCTCTGATGACATTCTCTCTTCCCCACAACCCTTTTTCCCCCACAAATGTTCTACAAAGAGCAACCTTTAATGCCAGCAGGGAAAAAAAAAAAAAAAAAGTATGCACAATGCATTTGATGTAATTGGAATAAGAGCAACCAAAATTTCAAGTAGTTGCAAACACAATGCTAGGATTTTCATAATTACAATCACTGTAGAGGGTACCCTGAATGTGTACAAGATAGCCTATAGACGTATAGCAGCCTTACCCAAGAAGAAGAGTGTGCATTAATTGTCCTTGCCATTCCATTTCCCTTATTTATGACAGTCATTATCATGAGACTGGATGACATTTTCTTTTCCATCACAAGGATATGGTTCCAGGATGGTATATAATTTCTTTAATGATGTGTGCTATGTTACCACTCAACTATCCCTACTTAGAGATACAAATACCTGACTCATTCATTTCCTCCTTAAACACCTCATCTTGGGAGGAAAAAACAAAGTCTTAGTCTGAAAACACCAACCTAACTTCAAAAGTTTAAAGAAAAACCTTCGGTAACCAGTCAACATGAGTCACCAGATAATCACAGATAGAACTGGGCTGGAATATCACTAACTTGATAGTAATCAGAAAAGAAATTTAATGTCTATAGCCAGATTCTGTGAAAAAGAAGGTGGGCTAGGCAGGCTTTTCGGATAACTGTGTAAAACTAAGGCTTAAATTTTCTTGTCTGAAATCTTTCTAAACTCCCTCCCCAGCTCCACCCCATCCCCAACCACCAATCTCCCCTCAGTTCCCATCAAAATTTAGCCAAAATGTGTTTCATTCTATCAGGCATTTGCCAGGATAATTGCTTAAACTAATGGCACATACAAATCACCTGGGTTTCTTGCTGAACTACAAAATCTGGGGTAGAACTCAGGAGTCTGCATTTCTAAAAATCTCTTAGGTGACACCAATGCCAATGGTCTGAAAAGGATGCTTAAGTTTATCCAAATGTCTGTTGCCCCCATCCCTGATTTACCTTACATCATGGAAAAATCAATTTGATAAAAGAAGACTTGGAGCCATGAAAATTTAACTTGATAAACATCTTCTATATACCAGGCATGATAAATTAGCTATTTTTCAACATTTAATTCTCACAGGTCAAATCCTGGGTGATGGCTATTATTTTCCCATTTATAGGTGAAGAAATCAGAGAGATAGTGGCAGGGGCAGGGTTCAGCCAATTTCTGGCAGACTCCAAATCATGACCTATTTTATTCCATTCTTCCTTACCAAGTCACAATGTGCTATTAGATGTAACAGCCACCCAACCCAGGACTTCTACCATTTCAAGAGAAGCTCCTTGGTCTTCTAAAAGCCCAGAGACTTCCATGCACGTTTTCTTTTTTTTTTTTTTTTTAATTTCTGCATGCCTGACACTTAATACAATGCCTGTTATAATCAAGGCATATTTGTTAAACGAAATAAATGAGTCCACAAAAGGTAAGATTCACCTATAAGGAGTGGGAAGAGATAGAGTATAATGGCTTAGAGTAAATGTTCTGGAATTACAGAGGCTAAGTTTGAGTGTTTACTTTCCCACTTATTGGTTATGTGTCTCAATTTCCTCAACTGTACAGTATGAAAATACTACAAATTACAGGGAGTTCTTAGCACAATGCTAGCATACATTGCAGCTTCAATAAGGGATAGTTATTATTATTATTATTATTATTATTATTATTATTATTATTATTATAAAATAGCCTGTTATGGAATAGTGCACTGTAAGAAGGAACTAGAGCACTGGTTCTCAAACTTGGTATGCATTGTAATCCATTGAGGAATTTTTAAAATTACTGCTCCTGGATCCTATTAGAGTTCTGATTAAATTAGTAGAGGGAGTGGTCTGCAGGTTTGTGAATTCTCTAGGCGATTATAATATTTTTAAATTATGATGCTCATGCTGCATTCCAGATTAATTAAGTAAGAATCTCTATGGGTGAGACCCATGCATTTATACTTTTTAAAGTTCCCTAGATGATTAAAATGTGGAGCCAAGTTTGAGAACCACTTCTCAGATAAACTTCTCCAGTGGTTTTAAAACCTGGCTGCACATTAGAATCATTTTAGGAAACAAAAAAAAATATTGATGATGAGGCCCCATCCCACAACAAGTTATATTTAATCTTTAGGGATGAGACTAAATAACTGACAATTTTTAAAAGTTCCTACAGGTGATTTTTAATATACTGGACTTCAGTGTTCTGGATTGAGATCCAGTATTCCGGTGGGTCTTAAACCTTTGCATGCATCACAACCACAGTTGTGATGGGACAGTTATAACACAGATGACTGGGTTCCACCAACAGAGTTTTGCATAAGTCCAAATGCATTGGAAAATGCATTTATCTGCATTTCTAAGATGTTCTCAGGTAATGCTGATGCTGATGATATCATTAATAAAATAATAAATCATGAGTGCATTGAGATATAAAGAAAAAATAAATGTGAAACTTTATGAAGAACAGAATATACCATTACAAAGTAGCATCTCACAGAATACTTATGAATTGCAGCTTTACTTGGAGAAGGCTGGATGATATCACCTTGATTAAATGATCATGAAGTTATGGGACAAATATCACCATTTGACTGGATAACAATGAGAAATTGGCAACACCATCGTGATTTTCCTGCTAAGAAAGCAGAACTTGAATCTAACCACAGGGAAACATCATACAAACTTAAGCTGAGGACCATGTTACAAAATCGCATCAAAAGTAATCTTCAAAAGCATGAATATCTGAAAAGTCAAACAAACAAATAAAACCAAAAGAACTCCTGCAAATTAATACAGATGAAAGAGCTATAACAACTACTGGGCTAAAGATTCCGAATGGATCATTTTTTTCCATTACTCAATTGCTCCATACTAGGGCAATTGGCAAAATTTTAACAGATCTGAGGAGTAGATGACAAAAATGTCATCAATGCTAATTTCTGATTTTAAAGACTCTATTGGAGGATGGCCTCATCTACTGGCACCGCACACTAAAATATTTTAGGGAAATGGGATATCGAGTTGTTAACTTACTATCAAAATGTGTAGGAAAATAAAAACCTTTTGTTGTACTATAACTGAAACTTTTCTTAAGTTGTGATATCTTTTTTAAACAAAAATAATTTTGAAAAAGTTAAGCCAACTTCCACTCTGCACAGGCCTTTTTTGGAAACAGGAGTGCCAATGAAGGCTGGAAATGGGTTTGCATCTTAGTAGAGACAGAAAAAATTATTCCTTGAAAAATCCTAATCAAAAGTGGCTTATGTTGCCTTTTTTTTTTTTTTTAATGGCTCAAAGTTAAACTCCTGTGATTCAGGTATCCTGAGGTGTCTTCCCTTATCTCACACTCAAGTTTCAGGAAAGTTTAACTCGGGCTTGAAGTAGTCCTTGTGGCATTTTCTATGACTCCCTTCATGTTTCTTTACAATTGCTTCATGTCTGTAACTTGGCATATTTCTTCACATTCCTTGTCTTTAATTTCATTATTTTGCTTTTTTCCTAAGTATCTGTAATTTCTGCGTATAAGTCACGTATTATATAACCTTTCTATGTGATCCCCTTATGTAAGGGGATATTTCTACCGCAACTGTTTTTTCTCACCTGATGAAAGCATGACATCCTTTCTGGCCTATTTGCTTTTATCCTGGTCTTGATTTTCACCACTGATAGGGATTTTCTCAGGTAACAAATCTCGTTTTTACTCTTCTCATTGTTTGCTCTATTCTTTTTAACCAAATCATGTTATATTTATTCTTAATCCTATGATCGCAGTCATCTTTATTCATTCGTTCTTCTAGTCATTTATTCATTCATTCCACAAACACGTTACACACCTTTAAAATGCTAAAACACTGCTATACACTAAAGAAGTATAAGAAGCAGCATGGTCCTTGGCTTTAAACAGCCCATGGTCTAATTGTAACTCTATGAGGGAATGAAGGGTGAACAATGCTATCCAGTGTTGGTTGTTCTTTATGATTCTAGGGAAGTTGATACATCCTGTGTTGAAGGGAAGAGCTCCACAGAGGAAGTTACATTTGAGTTGTTCTTGAAATATAATTGAGTTTGAGAACTATAAAATGAGAACCTTTATGCCTATTCAGAAAGGAATGAATCAGCATGAGGATTCAGATAAAACTGGGCCTCTGGCATGGTTTAAAAGAAAATGGAAGACTGGAGAGTCAGAATCTAAGGCTGGATTACTAGATAAAGCTTGTCCTAGAGACAAGTTAAGGTGTTTGGACATGAACCCATTAGAAAGCAAGAAAGAAAGAGGGAGAGAGAGAGAGAGAGAGAGAAACAGAGAAACAGAGGCCATAAAATAAGATTTCAAACTGAGGGTTGATGTAATCAAATTTATTCATTAAAAATACTGCTGTGGAAAATGAATTGGAAATAGAATGAATGGATTCCGTAGATATACCAAGTGATTCTGTCAAGTCTGGAAGGAAAGAAAAGATCCGAGCTTACACAAAGGCAGTGACATAAGGAAGAGGGAGAAGGCAGCTCACCAGAGATATTCAGGAGCTCCTCTGGTGATCAGCTGATGACTCTAGAAACTCCTCCACTGCCTCTGAAAACATTTTGGATTGCTTTGTGGATTCCTTCTGCTTGAGATCTATTTTCAAAGTCGGATTTTGAAAGCTTAGAAGGTTTGCTATTAATATGTTTGAAGAGGTCAAGTAAAAATGCAAAGGAACATGAATAAAGCATGAATGCTACTGAGACCAAAGACGACAGTGAGTGCCTGAGCCAGAACTGCTATGGTAGGATTGAAGAAAAGCAAAAGGACTCAAGAAGAATTTAGGAGAAACATTGAAATTTGTGATTTATTAGATATGGTGGGAGAGTGAAGTCCAAATGAATTTCATGTTTGTCCTTGGACTGACAATTCCTATTTCAGTGTCCAGAAATCAGGATAGAAAATGAATGAGAAAAAGCCAGCTGAAGGAAGATGAAAGAATTAATTCTCTTCTGGACATCTGAATTTTTAGCCATCCATAGATATCCAAATGAATATGTTCAGGTGGAAAGCAGATGTATATGACAGAAGACAGGAGAATGTCTGTCTAGGAGATTTAGATTTAGAAATAATTATGCTATCAGTGAGTGCTGAATCATGACACTAGGTGGAATATTCAAGGGATAATGCATGAAGAGAGAAAAACAACATTGCCATAACATACAGAAACCCATGTGTAAGCATTAGGTAGAAGGGATCAACAGCCAGAAATGTTATCAGAGACCAAAGAGAAGTGCCACAAGACAGCCACACCTTTTTTTCTCAGTACTTCCCACAGCATTCAGAGTAATCTTGAAAAATAATAGACACTCAAGGAGGTCACTCCTCTGCCTAACGCTTCTCAAGGCTTTCCATGACCTTTACAATAAAAGCTACTCACTTTCCCAAGCCCAGAAGGCCCCACATAATCGGGTCTCTGTTAATTTCTTCATCCTCATCTGCCAACTCTTGTATCCTTTCCCATACCCTTGTATCCTTTCCCATACCCAGTCACTGGGTCCTTCTTTGGTTCTGCATCCCCAATACCTATACCTACAATATACTCAATGCCACGTGTTCTTCACTGAGTGGGATCATCATGGTAGTGTACGTTTTATATCACAATCCCCTTCTCAGAGAGGACTTCAACCACCAGATCAAAGCTTGCCCACTACCTCCTTCAATACTTTGTCTCTTTCAAAGAATTTACTACCAATAGAAGTTAATTACCAACTCATTTATTTATTTATTTGTGTCTTTTACATCCACTTGAGTATGAGTTTCATGTGCGAAGAACTTTGCCTTTCTTTTTCATCTTAGTATTTCCATCACCTAGCACAGAGCTTAATATTTGCATATATATGTGCAATTTTTGTTTCGAGCAGACATGTATTTGTTTTTAGCAGACATCCTACCCTGTTGAAGAGACTGTGCTAGAGGCAGTGAGGGGCATGGGAGTGAATATGATTACATCACTGTCATGAAGGTTACAACCCAATTGGTGAAGTAAAAATACACCAAAAGGATGACATTAAAATCTAAAGAAATGTGAACCATTAAGGAATTACTAAGCTTTAAAAATGATGGTTAATAGTGGAAAATCAGAAACCTTTGTTATGTCTGGACTTCTTTATTACTCTGTGTGTGTGTGTGTGTGTGTGTGTGTGTATCCATATACATATTCTTATATATATTCTACATTCTATATATATACACATATATATACACACATTTATATGTGTATATTCTTGGACCAATTTTTCTGGACTTCTTTAGTTACTATATATATGCATATATATATATTTAGTTACTATATATGCATATATATATGCATATATATATTCTTGGACTAATTTTTCTGACAGTGAATATTAACTTCGGGGGGACATAAAGAAGAGAAAGGATTAAAAAAGAAAATTTAAAAGCAAATATTTGCTATATTTTTAAAGAAAGTTGATGTGTTTCCTAGAGTTTAAATCTTAGTGATTTTCCTTCATAATCTTAAAACTGTGTGACTGGAAATCAGGATCTCTAGGTACTGGTCAGGTACTACTTTACAGAAACATTGGGGGGATGTAAACTGCTCTTCTCCACACACCACATAAAAAAGCTTCCTATCATAATACCATTGAAAATAAAAGAGTGAAAGTGGTTTTAGTAGTTTAATTTTTCTAAATTGAAAAAGACATTTACTTCCACTAATTATTTAATTAAAAATCAACCTACATTTATTTGATACCATGTGACTGCCAACTTATATAGTAGTTTTTGGAAAAGAAAAAAAAAAGAAAAGAAGAGAAAAAAACCCTAAATCTCAAAGAATTATAATTCATTCAGTCAACAAATATTTATCCATTAAACATTCAGCAAATACTTAAAATTCAGCTGGAGATAAGATATATAAATGGAATTGCTAGAGAACATGAAATAACATAATCAAACATATAGTTTAACAGTCACGTTTTAATTGTTTTAGGGATTTAGAAGGGGAACTCTACGTTGGGTCTGAGTTTTCTGGGAGACCTCCATGGAACAAGACCTGAGACAGATGTTAAAGAATTAATAGAATTTGAGTTGACAGAGGAAAGTGGCACACATTTTAACAAAAATAGATAACAGAAATGAAAGCTTCAAGATAAACATGCATATCATTCTATACATTGCCATTCATACAGTATTTAATAACTATTAATCAGTAAGAGCAAAGAATAAATGTTAGATCAGTCAGTGCAAAACCAAATCTGAGGCTAGAGAGTTTGCAGGTGATCTGTGGAATGTAGTCAATATATGCCTACCCTAACCGTAAATGTGTTTGAATCTAAAAGTTAGGATATATCTTATATTTCTTACCCTACTATAGTAATTGCCTATTGCACTACTGCCACTTTTTTCTTTATTCTAAAAAATAGCCTTTGATCTCCTTTAAATTAAAAAAATCAATAAATTAAATTTTAAATGACTAATTTCATTGTTTATACAAATATAAAATTGCAACCAATTTCATTGTTTATATAAAAATGATGTGATATGGAATTACACAGGTATAAATTTCCACAAGTGTATAATCAAATACATTTTTAAAAATCCTTTCAATGGATGAAACTTAACTTTCCTTTATGTTATTATTAAATTGATTTAAGTTGAGTCTAATATCTCAACAATTTTGAAATGATTGCTTTTCAGTGACCCTTCTCATTTGTTAAAAGACCTGTTTTCCTGCAATATTTTTTCTTCAGTATACATTTGCAAAATCCATTTAACATTTTTCACCTTTATCCACCTCCTATTATCATTATCTCACACTGATCTTTTCATTTTTCTACGTGGTTGTTCCTACATTTGATTTTGTGACATATGCCATTAATATATTAGCTTGAATTTTCAAAGCATAATCTCTAGACCAACAGTTTTCTAATTATTTTTCTAGCCAAGAAATCATTGATTTGAACAGAAATCATGTGCTTACAACGAAAATATAAAACAAGTAAATGGAGCTGCTTTGTTACAGTAGATGTCAGCATCATGCACAAGTACTCTGTCCTTTCTGCCTCCCACTGTGTCCCCAAGAAAGCTCCAAGGACTTCCTAGAATTTTGTTGACCTCAGCTGGAAAAGCCACTATTATAGATGCCAGTTCTTATTAATCATTGCCTTCATTTTTAGTGCCTATCACTGATATTATCACTGAGCAACTGGTAATATCTCTGGCTAAGAAACATAATCTATAAGCTTTCATTTCCTCTGGAAAACAAGACAGAAAAAGCTGATAAATGTACCCTGCCCAAATACCAGCCACCTACCATCCCCCCACATGTATGTTATAGGTATTTTGTTTGGCTCTGTTCTCTAAAATAAACATTAAGATATCAATATGTAGGGATGCCTGTGTGGCTCAGTTGGTTAAGCCCCTGCCTTCGGCTCAGGTCATGATCCCAGGCTCCTGGAATTGAGTCCCACATCAGGCTCCTTGCTCGGCAGGGAGCCTGTTTCTCTCGCTGCCTCTGACTGCCTCTCTGCCTGCTTGTATGTATACTCTCTCTCTCTCTGGCAAATAAATAAAATTTTTAAAAAAAGATATCAATGTGTAATAGAAGTTTTCTTATCCAGCATATTTGAGACCTATATTTGGCCAAGGAATAGAAAAAGCTGAGATAAGCTGGGAATCCTGGAGAAGATACTTGTATTGCTTGCACATTTTAAGTACATACACTGGTATTCATTTGTTAATTTTTCAGTGTAGAGCCAAAGTCTTTTCTTGGACTGTGAGTTTTCTGACTAGAGGTCTGTCATTTTCTTTCTGTATATATCACACTCATTATTCATTATTGACAACTACCAGTGTTGATTTCTTTAAAATGGAGAGAACACGTATAAGGTGACTAAATTGTTTTCTTTTCATACAGTGTCTCTCCCACAATTAGTCAGAGAGTACTTTTTTAAGACTTTGGTAATCAATTACAACTGGTATAGCTAGAACTTAGCACAAACTCAACTGATTCTGGGTTAGTAACGTAGTGCCCATTCCTGGGAAAAGATATGTTTTGGCACCGACTGGTCATAGGCGGTACTGACACAAGTCCCCTCCTTAAACCCAGGCAAAACTGATCTTTTTTTTTTTTTTCTATCTTCATGGTTGTACTGTTTCTAGAATACCTTACGGTTAGAATTACACGGTATGTAGTCTTCACATACTTCACTTCTTTCACCTAGCAATCTGAATTTAAATTTCCTCCACGTCTTTCCATGGCTTGATACCTCATTTCTCATAATCACTGAGTAATATTCCATTGTATAGATGTACCACAATTTATTTATTCACCTATAGAAGGGCCGACATTTTAAAGTTAGATTTCACTCAAGAGATCATTGATATTCTCAAGATTTACTGCTGTCCAGCACTAATACCAAAGTTTGTTCCCTTAAAAAAATCTGTATAAGAATGATAAATTCCACCACCCTCCCAAAAAACCATACATTTCCTCTTCTTTTACTTTCAAATATATTTTGGATATAAAAAACAGATTTCAACAAGGATTTAAGATAATCACTCTCATAAATAACAAAAATATTTGATCCCATATTTCATCTGCCTGAGAATGGTGAGGAAGCAATGCATCTCACAACCGTAATTAAATCATTTGTGCATCCAAATAGTAATAATTGAGCATTTGCTACATTCTTGTCTCTGAGCTAATAGAGATATATTAGTGAAAAGTAAACATTTTCAATCCTTGTGGTCAGGAATCTGTATGACTAGAATGTAGATGATAAAGGTAGCATCAGTTAGAGAAGTATGTTCTTTTCTATATTCTTATTCTTGGTTTGAGTTTCATTACTGAAATATGATTTTATGGAAAGATAGGTAAAGCCACATGATTGAACTTGTTCACCCATCACTTTTCTTTCAAAAAGAAACTAACAGTTTGCTGATCTCCTTTCAGACATTTAATTGTTTTATATGTTTCATAACTATGAATATTACTGAATTCCTACACAATGTCTGGTTCCTCATTTTCTTCATTTTTTAAAAGAGGTAGTTATTAAGATTTCTACTTTTCCAATTTGATTTTGTGAGGCACTAAATCTTTATCTCACAATTCAGAATTTTTAAAGCTGCTTATATGGCTCTTCTTTGTAAGCTGGCCTTTAGAATCACAAAAAAGAAAGAACGAAACATCACTTTCACCCTCAATGTGTGATGAACTCTTCTTGATTTTCTCCCGTATCTTAACTCAGACAATTTCTTAGAATGTGGGCAAATTAAAGCTGTTAAGTAACTTTCTTCTCTCATTGTATGCCTTGGATTTTAAATGCATGTGGCATAATTGGCAGTAACAACGCATGTCCTCTGCACCCCCCACCAATTCTCCCAGCACATCTCACTAATTCATCACTATCCAATCAATAATGGCCCCTGCTGAGAGGGGCGAGAGAAGGATGCCTTTCTTTTTCCCATAAATATTTGAAATTGGCCTAATTATAATGTCCTGTGCTTGGATGCAGTGACAATAGCCTTTCATTTAGACGAGAGAGATACACAGGTGGAAAAGTACCCAGTTAGGCAGATTAAATAGAAATGTTCCACTGAAGTGTGTAACTGCAGAAACCATCATTGGCCTCTATTCCAATTGCATAAAATGAGTCCTATTAAAGAAGGGTGATAGCTGACAGAAATCAGCTATACAGAACTTTGCTGCCTTTCCTACATCTAGGCCTTCTTTTCTTTTCCTACTCTTCTCCCTTCCTATTTTCATCCCTCTTTCCTCCTTACAGAAACTTCTGTTCTCCTGCCTTTCTCTTTATTACCCTCCTTCTTCACCTATCTCCTTTTCTCTTCTTTTCCTTATCTTTATTCTTTTTTTCAAAGATTTCATTCATTTATTTGAGAGAGAGAGAGAAAGCACAGAAGGAGAGTGGAGAGCTGAGTGGGGATCCCCACGTGGGGCTTGATCCTGGGACTGAAATCATGACCTGATCTGAAGGCAGAAACTTAACTGACTGAGCCTCTCAGGTGCACCCCCTTATCTTTATTCTTGGATCTGGGAGCAACACAATCAGGAGAGTGATTTGGGATGATCAATCTTGCAGCACTAAGAAGCATGAGCTTCAAGGGGATTAGCCTGTATGCGTGGAAATGATTGGAAAAATATTGCAATTTTCCAGGGTAGAGATGACTCGGTTCTGAAGTAGTGGCCATGGGAAAGGTAAAGGGAGGATAGATGTGAGAGGTGTAAAGACAGACCTGACAGCTTCACAGTTGTAGGGGAGACTAGAGCACACCTTCAGAACACTCAGGGAATCATTTGCACATCATAACCGTGAATTTTTCAACTGCTAATTTGGTCATTGCAATGTGAACTTCAGCAATCTGCCCTTTATATGCATAACAATATCATAAATAAATCAGGGGAAAGCTAATGAGAAAATATATATCAAAGACCCAAGTAAGCTCCATGCAGAAAATCAACAACAGTTTGTAATTCAGTTCAATCATGTGCCGGGTAATTGCATATTATGCAATCCAAAAGCATGTGCAATTTCTATTGTAAAATCAGATTGAGTCCTGAATGTAGGCTATCTATGAACACAGACTTCTACGTAGGGACTATGGTGAGTTTGCATGTTTAAATGTGCTGAAATACACACTTGAAAAAAAAAGACCAACAACAACAACAAAAAAACCTTCTCTCCTGTGACCTCTTTGGAAAAATAATACCATTGGGCATCACGCCTTGGAAACCCACATGGCACGGTTAATGAAAAGCCAGGAGTTTGGAGAGAATATTGAATTTGAAAGTCTCTGAGAGTGTTCCCCAAATGGGTTGTTAAGTCCCTGTGACAGAGAACATTAGTGCTAGATGATGACAGTCATTCGATTCTAAACACAAACCATATTGTCTGTGATTAAAGGCAGATGCTGGAGGAGGGCATCCAGGGCATCGTGGTCAGAGCTGCATTAGAACTATCCCTTGGCAATTTCAAGGCTGGGACCAAAAGTGATAATAATAATCATAATAAAATAAGACAAAATTTGCATTTTTCCAAATATTGAAAGGTAGCTTTCCATGGCTTTTCTGAAAGCTTAAAGTCCAAATTTTCTTCATATTTGGGGGAAGATACAAAACTCTTGTTTATACATATTTTTTTCACAGATACAAAGACTACAAAATAAACAAACTGCAAGCCACAAGATGTCCAAAGCAACTGTTTGGACTATTAAGTGAGTGAGGGCCTATTTGCCTGTAAATCTGTGTTATGTCTGTTTACGTGGACTGTTCAATAGAATTGGGGAAAAGACTGGTGAATAATCTGTTTTTGTCTCCATAGTATTTTAATACAGAAAAAAACACAACGATTTTCCTATATCAATGAATACTTTTCCCATAAGTTTTTATGGTATTTTCAGTGAAATAACCTTTCCTTCTTTTAAATTCTTATAATAGTTTCATTGTATCTCTTATGGAGCATATCACATTAGATTTATTAGAATTATTTATATACATCTTGCAACAGTCTTCCTACACCATAAATTACTTTGGGGAAAACACTATATCCATCTACCATTAATTGAATGTTTACTTATATGTCCAAAATTTTCTATATAATTATATTATGTTAGATAGATTTTCTATCTAATACAATAGCCAGATCCAGTAGACACACTGTTTTCTCAGTCGTACAGTTGAGGGGACTGAAGCACAGAAAGGTGAGCCTGCCCGAGGACCATGGTTAATACGCAGTGAAGCTGCCATCTTAAAACTGACTTCAGAGTCCATGCCTCAAATGAGAGGAATGAGGAACAGAGACGAAGCTTAACCTTCCCCACAAAGGAGAAAGTCTCATTACACTGCACAATGTGAAAAAATTAGATGCCATTGGGCTTAATGTCAGTTTAAGGGTGAACCAAAGAGTTTCTCACTCCTCATTTAGCACATATACTCCGGGGACTACAAAACAAAGTGTCTTCCATGTAGAAGAGGAAAAGAGAAACATCCCTAAGATTTCAGAATTATAATTTGCAGTGCTGAGACTGGAACACAAATTCATATCTCCTGGGTGGTACAAATAAACCCAAGCCATGGATTTAGTTTAATGTGTCTGATGGTCACAACATATGGTCACCAAAAAAAGACAGAAGTACTTCCCAAGAACACATCTTCATTCTTGGCTTCAAACAATCAACATAACTTTCTAAGAGAAATGAGCTTATCACTCTCAAGGAATTGATACCATGAGTGAGGACCAACAGAAACAAGAGTCAGAAAAAAATTGATTTAGAATTATCAAAAACAGATTTTAAACAACGGTTTACTATATTTACATAAATAAAATATGAGATTACAATATCTATAGAGAATAGAAAACTATTAAAAAATGATCCAGATTTAAAAGGAAACTAGAACTTTGGAAATAAAAATATATAATTAAAATTAATACCTCCCTACTGAATTTAACTGCAGATTAAACATAAATGAAAGGAGAATTACTTTAACAGAAAATAATTTGAAAGAAAAATATTTATTCTAAGTGGTAAATTTGTTGGCATAAAATTGTTTATAATATTCCCTCATCGTCCTGTTAACATTTTTAAGCTCTATTGTGATAGCCTCTTTTGTTATTAATATTTATAATTTGTATTTTTCTCTCTTAATCAGTTTAGCTAGGATTTTATAAATCTTGTAGATCTTTCTGAAGATCTTTGTCAGTCTCCTATTGTGTTGATTTCCTTTATTTTTATTTTCTTTTACCTTGAATTTATTCTATTCTTCTCCTTCAACCTTCTTAAAATACAAGCTTACATTACTGATTTTGAATTTTGTTTTTTCCTATTCTAATAGAAAAATTTTAAACTGTAAATATACCTCTAAACATCGCTTAACTCATCTTACAAATCTGTCACTCAGTTCAAATAGTTTCTGATTTCCTTTGTGATTTCATTTTGACCTGATTATTAATTATTGTTGGCTTTTAAATAATTGGAGATTTTCCCCTTATCTTATTGTTACTGACTTTCGTTTAATTCTGTTAGTTGTATCATTTAAAATCTACCAAGACAGGTTTGGGGACCTAGTATAGAGTCTGTCTTGGTAAATGTTCTTTGAGTACTTGAAAATATATGCATTCTGTACCTCTTTGGTATATTGTTCTACAAATATCATTTAAGTAGCTTTGCTTTAATAGCATTGCTCAAATCATCTGGGTCTTTCCTGATTTTCTCTTTCCCAGTCATTTCATCAGGGGCTGAGCAATGTTTAAATCCCCAACGATGATTGTGAATTTGCCTTTATCTTTTAAACTCTCCCAGTTTTGGTTTCATATATACTGAAGTCTTGCTACTGGACTTGTAGGCCTTGATGTTTATGACCGCCATGGTTGAGCTGCTCATCATTATGAAAAATCTCTCTTTGTGCTAATACCCTTTGTCTTGATGCCTATTTTATTTGATATTAATATAGCAACTCCAAATCCATGTCTTTCATTTCTCTCCCATTATGTTCCTATTCTTCTGTAAACCTTTCAGCCTTTTTATAATAGCTATTTTGAAGTTATTTCCTGCTAATTCTATAATTTCTATGATTTTGGATGTGCTTCTATTGGCTGTTGATATTGTTCTGTCAGTCAGTTAAGTCAGAGATAAGTTTGTTCTTTGAGAGGCCTTTTATTAAGGATTTATTAGGGTGAGGTTACAGTAAATTGTACTTTATAAAAATTTAAACCATTTCTCATTTATTTTTGCCTTTATAATTAAAGTTTTATTAGAACACAGCCACTCCCAGTTGTTTACATGTTATCTACAACTGCTTTCATGCTAAAATGGCAGAGATGAGTAGTTGCAATGGAGACCATATGGTCTAGAAAGTCTTTATACTATTTACTAAAAAGTAAACAGCCTATTTACTATCTGGCCCTTTCCAGATACACTCTTTTCCACAAAAGGAAAATGAGGCCTAAAGAGATTTAATTTGAATAAAATCAAATTAGACACAGATCTGTCATATACTAAAAAGTCCTATTTCAGTAATCCCCCCTTATCTCTAGTTTCATTTTTCATGGTTTCAGCGAGCCATGATCAACTGCAGTCTGAAAGCAGATGATCTTCCTTCTGACTAAATGTCAGAAGGTCAATGGTAGCCTAACGCTAGGCCACAATGCCCACATTATTTGCCTCACTTTATCTCATAGGCATTTTATCATCTCACATCATTATAAAAAGAAGGGTGAGTACAGTACAAGAGACTACATTCACATAAATGTAATAACTTTTATTACAATGTATTGTTATAACTTCTATTTTATTATTAGTTATTAGTTAAGTGTATATGAATAGGAAAAAAACATAGTATATTTAGGGTTCATTACTATGGTCTCAGGCATCCACTGGGGGTCTTGGAACATATGCCCTGTGGACAACGCAGGACTACTGTAATTCCTGTAGTGTATGACTTAAGACGAAAAATTCTGTTTGGACTTTGGTTCAACCAATATCGTAAAAATGTTGAACACAAAGAAGTGTAAACTGATGAAGTAATATCTAAAATGCCTTCTCTCTCAGGAATGTTTTAAAAGTTTTTTTTTTCTCTTACTCCACTTCTGGTCTCCTAAATTTATCTTTCATCCTTTCTGAGAAGGTTTCTTTGATGATCCTTGCACAAATTCACTCAATTTTTAAAGTTTTGAAAATTATGTCATTCAATCTAAACTTTTATCAAAATCTAGTTAGGTTATATATGTATAACCTCACTTCAAGGAGCTAAAACTCTTTCGTTATTTCATCTGTGCCTTCACAGCATATACTGAAGCTATGGCTATAGCTCATTAGGTAACTTAGAAATATGCATTCAGACAGTTAACTATCAATCAAGAAAAGTTGATCAGGCACCTCCAACAATTTAAGACTTGAAAGGTGCTGGTGCTAATATAGCATTTAGAACGATAAACACTGTTTCTCCATTCATGTAACCTTATACTTGAGTGGAAGAGAATAATATTACACAAATAAGTAAATTAGGATTCAAAGAAAGCTAAGCCACTTTGTCTCATTCTCATTAATTCCCATATATGGCAGACACTCTAAAATTTCTTCCTTCCCATTGCAAACTTCCCCCAAAACTATCTTCAACCCAACAGTCTGCCTTGAAATATACCTCCCTCACTCTCAGTGGCAGTAAATTTCATTTCCTTTCCCTAGAGTAAGTCTGCTCTCTGCAATATAAATCAAGCTTGCTTCACCTACTTCTCCAATTCTCCACTTCACCAAATTCTACAATCAGCAGAATGCAAGTTTAGAAGGTGATGAGCAAGCAAAAACGGAATTTGCTTTGGTGTGTGAAAGGAGATGAGAAGGCTGTGAATAACCATGCATTAGAGAACAATTTTACTCTTTTTAATTAATTAAATAATTCTGAGTATGTAGACTGCTACAAAGGAAAAGTAGAGACTATCTGTGAATGAATAACAGGTAGATCCTACTTTAGTCCCAAGGTCAGAAAATACCCACTGTAGGAAGTGTTGCTAGATGAAAAGAAACGCTTAAATGTTGAATACACAGTTAGGCTTAGGATCTGAGGCTAGACGTATGAAAGTGAGTATCATTAACACAATAAAGGGTAATATAAGCCATGAGAATACATTCAATAACTTAAGAGAGTGTGTATTGAAAAGGGAAGGGGACCTAGGGAAAGAAGTAATAAGGGAAATCCCTGTATGTACTATCTGGGTAAAAGAGAAGAAAAGAACAACAAAAACAAAAAAGCATATCCAGAGATGCATAAGCAAATGAACAGAAGCCCACTGAAACCAAAGGCAAGAGCTGTCTGGTAAGGGAGGGGCCGTTGGTACAAGCACAATTACGCATGTAAGATAATCACAGAAATACCAAACACCCTTGCCTACACATGCAAGCATACTCCATCTCTTTCCTTTTACTTAATTCTGTATTTTCTTTATTTAAAAATACAAGATTTGAGGGAAAATTGGAAGAGACGCTTTAGTGATGATTGCCTTTATTTTATTTTCAAACAAAACAAACAAAAAACTACAGAAGAGGTACTTGAAGAAAACTAAGAAACATGATTCAGTGAGCGATGCCAAAAGAAAAGTAAAACAGAAATTTGAGGAGGTCCATTTTAGAGCAAGACTAGGTGTTCTGTATGATAGGCATAGTATATGGCCAAATGAATTTTTGTTTTGGTTAATGATGGTGACTCTGATTTTGAAGAGTTTGGCAGTATAGTAGTTGGGGAAAAGAAACTGGTATTGGCTCAGATTTTATCTATACACAAGCATATTCACAAAGTATCCTGGTGTCTGTTTCTAAATAATGCTTAACAAATGCAAACATCTAAAATATATAGATCTGATAAAAATTCTGGGCATTAATTTTCAAAGTGGATCATCTGGAAAAATCTACGGTATTCCTTTTGGTGATTACTAATCCATCTTATGAACCATCAGTCAGAAACTGATCATATTACATTTATTCATTAAATTGTATCAATCTAAGTATGATCAGCTAGCTACTTTCAACTTTTGCTTTATTATCACAAGTAAGACCAGTTTTGGCAGACATCAAATACTCAATTAATATTTATGGAAGAAAAACTGAAACTTGAGAAAATACTATCTATTAACTTATTTTTTTTTCTTTTTTTTTTTCTATTAACTTATTTGCTTCTGAAAACTAACAAAACCTGCTCATACTGAATTTGGTGGGTGAACGTCTGGATCTAAATTGTACATGAAATTTTTTTAAGGAAGCCCAGCTTCCTTAAACACAATTAGATTGGCCAAATAAATAGCACTGGCCAAACATACTGGTGTTTTTAGTTTAGTTTTCAGAGTGCTGGAGATACTTTCTCCTTGTATACTGAAAAGTAGAATCTCATCCTTATACCCAGAGAAAAAGGCAGAGGCTCAGTTTCACTGATGTCTTCTTACTGGGTTGTCTTCTGCAAATAGATTTCCCAAGTCACTATCCTGAACAGTGTGCATTTCAAACAACTGTCCCAAATTGCACTGAAGTTTAGATGGAGGACATACAGTCTTAAGCAAATGTCCCCAACTGCACTGAAGGGGAGGGGAGCAGTATCACATGTTGAGCTCTTAGACCAAGTTTCATGAACCTTTTGCTTTTCAGCAAGAGGAATGGTATCCCACTCTCTCTTCTCTATTTTCTAGCAGTCTTCTCAGATTTGCTTCATCCAGTGTATGTGCCCCTCACTTTGCAGGTATGCCGCATCCCTGCCTATGAAGTAGCAAAGAAGTTCCAATGATTTCCATGAAACAATCCGTTGCCTTGGTTGCTTCCTGTATTTTGTGAAATCTATACCTTGAGGTGTTAACTGTTCATCTTATTTAGCTTCTGCTGACTCCAAAGAAGAGCTCTACTGTCTATTTCTACAGCCTCTCTTGGGACTGAGAGGAGATGATGGTTAAGTTTTCGCTTCCATGAGAAGTGTTATTCAATGATTTTGAAGATGTCTTACCTTTGTTGTAGGGGAATAAATTATAAAGATAGCCCAAAAAAACAAACAAACAAAAAAAAAGATAAATCACAATTGTTGGTGACTATCTTAGAAAAGAAAAGAACCAAGATCTCATTTAATCCTTTGCTATTCATAAGCAGTGCATGCAGTGTCTGGTGATTCAGGATGAATATATTAATTATATAGTCCTAACTGACCTTAGTCTTCTAACTCATTTCTAACCTCCCCTCCTATTGCATTCCAATTTTGTGATATAATAACAAGAATACATGCTAAAGTTGTTCAGAGAACACAGGAACTGTAAGTCAACGTAAGTTACAGGGAAGAAGTGTATTTGAGTTCATTCTTAAAAAAATTAAGACGGGGCACCTGGGTGGCTCAGTAGGTTAAAGCCTCTGCCTTGACTCAGGTCATCATCCCAGGGTCCTGGGATTCAGCCCCACATCGGGCTCTCTGCTCAGCAGGGAACCTGCTTCCCCCTTTCTCTCTGTCTGCCTCTCTGCCTACTTGTGATCTCTGTCTGTCAAATAAATAAATAAAATCTTAAAAAAAAATTAAGACAGGCACACAAAGGAAAAAGGCCATTCTAAGAGAAGGTAATAGCACACAGATTCTCAAGTAGGTTCAAATGTAGTCTGATTTCATGACAATAACATTGGACTGAGGTTTCATTTTGAAATGTGTAAAGATTTAGGGGCCAGATGATAGAGGACTTGCAAAGTCAGACATGTTTCAGATTTGATGTCAAATGACATCAGAATGACAACAATAATTACGTTTAAAAAAGAGTAGCTTTCCTCTATGTTCCCCTTTGAGGCTGAATGTTTATTTACTTTGTTTGGTTTAATTATTTATGTATTTACTTATTTTGTAATTGATTTTATAATTGTCTCAAATACCCACTTTATTCCACTGTGTGAATACCCATAAAAATCTGCAGTGTAGATCAGTGGGGTTTCCTTGATGGAGCTACTGAAGCTACCGTTTACAGATGCCTCCCAGCAGCCTTAATGACTGTTGCCAAGAAAAAGCTCAGCCATCCCCCAATAGCAGCCACAGGGCAAAGCCAGAAAGGTAAGCTGTGCTGGTATGGAGAAGGTCTAGCTTTCTCAAAGTCGGCCTCACCAGCAAAGCAAAAACTTCTCCTGTGCCAATTCTGAAATGAATTAATTAGTTGAAAACCAATCTTGGGTGAACTTTTCTTTCCTTCCTTCTCTATCATTTTTTTTCTCACAATAGTGCATGTGGTGAGACCCTCGGGGAGCAATAAGACACTTGGATAAGCCAGTTGTAGATTAAATATAGACTCCCTGTGGCAACTCTTATCTCCTGCCTTCCCTCCTGCTTGCAAAGATGCAGAGACGGGATTATTGCCACAGCTGTGTTTCCTAGAAGACTAATCAATGCAGCTATAAGAAGGTCTGAAATGCAGCAGGATTTTAAATTCTAAGGATAATTTTTTTTTAAGTGATGAAGAAAAGTGTTCTAAAAGTTATGCTGTTAAATCCAAAAAACCTTTAAAGACAGAAAATAAGTCTAAAAATTGGCCCATTGTCCTATTTTGGGTGTGTATCAAGCTGGGATTGATAAGACCTGTCTACAGGAGACTGAAAAATGAAGCTAAGTTCCCAGAAAACATTGATTCTTTATAAGAACTTTGTTCATTTAAGCAAAATTGGAATTGGGGCCTGGTTACGTTTAGAACTTATGGATATGCTGCCAGAGATGTCAAATTCACCTTTTTTTTGCCTCTTCAAGAATTCTCAGTTGGGCCCTAACATAGAAGCAATTAGGACAAATTCCAAGTTGGTTGAGATATAAAATCATAAAGAGAGGTATAGAAAATGTTAAGGAAGCTCTGCAGAGAAAACAGTCTAAATCGTTTCCACAGTAGGAGTGAAGGTTTTTTTCCCCCACGTGGTTGTTTGTCACCACCCTTCTCTAGGGTTTGGAGGTCAGATCCCACTATCTGCTAGCATTCCCCATGCCTCAACAAGGCGGGAGGAGACCATCCTGAAAGGGTGGCACTACAAACCAACCATGAATTTGAGGACAGTGTTCAGGTGGACAAGAAGTTAACCAGTTTGCTCTTCTAGTCCTTGTCTGTCAGGCAACGTATTATTGAGAATCTCAATCTGCCAAATGCTATGCTGAACGAACCAGACTTGGCCTGTATTCTTGAAGCTTACTCCATAGTTGGGAATGTAAACTTTATACACCTAATTATAACTGTAATAATTGCAATCCAAGAGAAGCTGAGGATGCCAATATCTGGAGCTAGCAGAAATCTTGACCTGTTGAGGTGGCTGTTAGGCTCCCTATCTCTCCACTTTTGGAACGGGCAAAGGGGACAAGTAGCAGATGATTGGGCCAAATACTGAAAATGGGGTGACAGCTAATAAACTAATGATGGATCAGTGTATCTTCCTGTGTGGACACACATGTGAGGAAGCAGCCTGGTGCACTCAACTTGGTGAAGGAATGGTTTAAAAATTTCCTTCCGGTGGTGTTTTTGCACCAGACCTCTGCTTGCTGGAAGATGTGGAGGAGGGAATCTGGGCTCCTCAGAGTTCACTCTCCAGCTTTTTCTCCCCTTTGCACAATTTGTTTTGATATTGTTAAGTGAAACTATTTCTGCATTGCTATGATTAGGGTATGCTGATAAAAATATGCAGCATATATCTTAGCAAAACTTTTTAAGTGAATTTAGGATCCCACTGGTTTTAATAAAAATATATGCATTCAGGTTTTTTTTTTAATTTAATGAACGACATTAACGAGAAATAAAATGTTTTATACATTTAGCAAAAGACATTAATGGGGAGGAAGAGATTCATTACGACACTGCTCTGTACCCAGAGGATGCCATGTGAAGGTTGTTCTCTGGGTGACTAAACAAGGGGCACACTTACTTTAATGGCCATATTAAAATAGCACAAGGGTAGAATATTGAATAGAGTATCTTTAGAAGATAAATTGTTTAAGATCTCACTTGGTGTTTAGAAAATGTTGGTTTACTTTTTTTTCTCCTTCTCTCTTAGGAGAGTGAGTTTTTACCCTTCCACATAATCTAGCCCTTCTAACATGAATTCACCCTCACAATGAATCTAAAGAACAGTGTGAACTGAAGTGATCCTGTTAGACATTAAGATCTCATCCAAGAGCACTGGTAAGAAATCTGGGTTTGCATTCTAAATATTCCCGATCCACTTGGTTGGTTGGTTGTTGTATATTTTCCAATATCAAAATCAGAAGAGCCAGACACTCATAACTCAAAGAACTCTTCTGAATTCCAGTTTATGGATGAAATAGACAGGGCTAACATATATAAACAGAATGAAATTTATTCCCAGAGGCTAACGAAACTTTATTTGCTATTATAATACACTGTGCAAATTAATCTTAAACATGTGTTGGTATAACTGCTAAGTGTTGATCACCATTAAGACAAGGGAGGCATTTGAAATCCACATAATTCTAGCTTACAGACATAAGAAATATGATTGAGGAAAAAATAAGGGATTATCTTGAAGCCTACTCGAATCAGATTCTCTAGCTCTCCTAAACATTGTCAACATATATAGATCACAAGGAACAGCAACATTCAAAAGAATCTGGACACTAGAAAACCAACTCTGATAAAATTGAATTTTGCCAAGTTTGGTAAAATTTTCAGATTTACCAAAAGGAGGAAATAATACTTTTTTTTTCCTTTAATGCAGTTATGTTGACAAGAATCCCTGAAAATTCTTAGAATTTTTGTATTGCAGCTTCAATACATATTTTTAGAGAAAATGGAGCCCATCAAATTGTTGACTCCTCAAGAAATCTGCTCTTTTAAAAAATATATAACAACTTTATTAAAATATAATTCACATATCAAAAAAGTCACCCTTCTAAGGTATATGATTCAGTGATTTCTAATGTATTTACAGAGTTGTGCAACCATTACCACTCTCCCAACTTTAGAACTTTTCACCACCCTTCACAAAAAAAAAAAAAAAAAAAAAAAAAAAAACCTGTACCAATTATAACCACTAAATATTCTCCATTGCCCCACCCCTCCAACTATTAATATACTTTCTGCCTCTGTGGATTTGCCTATTCAGGGCATTTTATATAAATGGAATCATATAATATGTGGTCTTTTGAGTCCAGCTTCTTTCATTTGGCATCATGTCTTCAAGGTTCATCCATATTGTGTATCCATGAATCCTCATTCCTTTTTATGGCTAAAGAATATTTAATTATACACACATCTGTTATACACCATATCTTTTTTTTTATCATTTCATCAATTGGTGGATATTTGAATTGTTTTTCTTTCTTGGTTACCATAAATAGTGTAGCTACAGAAATTTTACAAAGGTAATATGTGGGTATATCTTTTTATTCTCTTGGCTATATACTTAGAAGTGGAATTCCTGGTTCATACGGAAACTCTATATTTAACTTTTTGAAGAAATGCCAAAATATTTTTCCAAAGAGGCTACACCACTTTAAATTCCAGTTAATACAAATGCTTTTTTTTTCCAACAACATATCAAAATTTTAACATCTAAGTCTGTCAAAAGCATTAACCTCCCATGTCAAAGAAAAAGATATTCCTCAATCTGTACCTAGAATTTCATCATTCATGACCATGGTTTCCAGTAATTCCAACATGCCTATCCTTGCTTTATTGTCAGGCTGTCCTACACTTCTCCTTCCTTCCTCTTACCCTACAAATATGCTAACGTGGTGTCAAGAGCAAGGAAGAGAGAGAACATCTTGACCTCTCTCTCAAACTCTCTGACCTGAAGGTTAAAGAAGTGCTTATTAGTTTTATAAATTAAATAGTAACTATGTCATTTTAACATAAAAGTTGATAAATAACTATCAAAATTCTCCATCTTTCCCAGAGCCACTACTCTAAATATTAAATCCCAAGAGTCTATCTCAGAAATCTCTTTAGCTCCTAATGCTTCTTTCTTAGTTGAAGCTATAATCTTTCTCTTCTGGGGACTACTGTAACACACTGGTTTGTGTTTCTACCACCAGGCTTCCACTCTCTCCAATTGTTTTTCCAAATTGCTTTTAGAGTTAACTTCTGAAGCACTTTTAATAGTTTCTTTTTATTGGGGCACCTGGGTGGCTCAGTGGGCTAAGTGTCTGCCTTTGGTTCAGGTCATGATTTCGATGTTGTGGGATGGAGCCCCATGTTGGGCTCCCTACTCCTCCCCCTCTTCCCCTGCTCATGCTTGCTCTCTCTGTCTCTCTCTCTCAAATAAATAAATAAATAAAATATAGTTTCTTATTGTCAATAGGAAAATATTACAACTCCTTGCCATAGGATAAACGATCCTACTTTGGGATATACTCCATCACTAAATGACGTTCCTAACAAGCCCATCACCCCGTGACTGAACTTCATGGAAATTATCATTCATCACAAAACTGTCTTTTTGATATTGTCTCTATGCTCTTACCAGTATGTTAACATTGTCTTTCTACTCCATTGCTCTCTTCTTAACACTATCTCCATTCTTCCCCCACTAGGTCCCCCACAAATTAAATGTTTTCTCCTCTATCAATATTTCCATGTCTCAATAGGAATTAGAAGCATCATTCTCGGAGTCTCCAAGGCACTGTGATTATTTCTCCATTTTATCTATGCAGTTTGGCTTGCCATATTGTGTTGATTTTTTTCCTACTTTTATACCCTTCTTCTCTACTGACCTATTTATCAAGGCAAGGAAGCATGTTTTATCAGTTTCTGGATCCCCAGCACATAACAGAGTGCTTAGCATATTGTCTAGTAGTTGGGGTCTAACCAAAGAAGCAGAAGCAGAAGATGAATAGACAGATGGATGGATGAATAGACAGAGAGACAGATAGGTAGATACTGATTGATTGAATACAGGAAATTAGCTTATACTTTATGGGATAGGGGACAGCTATATAGTCTTCATAACTCTATCCTTACATCTTATGTTGAAGCCCAAAGTCCAAAGGGCAGATAGTTGATACTGGAAGATTATAAGCAGCCTAGAATCTGAAGAAGATTAGCTGTAACTCATGAGGATGGACTGAAACCTGTGTCTATCTTATAGACTGTAACCTTGGTGATGAGGTTATCCTGCAGATGTCAGGGCTCTTTCCGCATGATGCTGAACATAAACATTCTTAGCCAAGGAATCAGAGAAAATAAAGGAAGATCAAGGGAGAATGTAGAGCAATTCCATGTTAGCCTATTGCTCAAAAAACAATAAATTAAGTGGCTTAAAACAACACACATTTATTATCTCATCCTTTTGGGAGTCTTGACATAGTTTGCCTGATTTCTTTGTTTCAGAATCTCACACAGATGTAATCCACATATTAGCTAGGTCTGTGGTTTTATCCAAGGCTCAGATGTGGAAGACTATTCTTCCACACTCACGTGATTACTGGATGAATTTTGTTTTTTGTTGTAGGACTGAGGGCTTCGGTTTCTTGCTGTCAACCAGAGGCTCCCTCAACTCCCTACACAGTGCCCTCAGTTTCTTGCCATGCGGGCCAGCAAGAGAGACTACAGCAAGATGGGCACTATAATTTTATGAAACATAACCATGTAATTATACACATGTAATCATGAACATCCTATCTCTTTTATCATATTCTAATTGTTAGAAGAAAGTCACAGGTCCTACCTACACTAAAAGGAAGGGATCACTACACAAGGGCTTGAACACTAGGAAATGGGAATCACAAGAAGTCATCCTAGAGTCTGTCTGCCACTGTACCCCTAGTGACCCCCAATGATCCATGCCCCTCCATCTGCAAAACACACTGACATTCCCCCAAAGTCTTTAAGAGTCTCATCCCATTACAGCATCTGTGCATAGCCTAGAATTTCAAAATCTAACTCAGGTCCAGGTGAGGATGAGACTTCTTTTTTTTTTTTTTTTACCCCTCAGCATCCTGAGTGCGCCCCGGCTGGGCTACGTTCCCGACAGCGGGTCGCGATGGGGCATCTGCACACAGGAGGCCTCCGGATGCTGGGGGAGGATGAGACTTCTTGAATATTATGTCTGGCATGGGATAAAATTTAATCCTGGCTTAATATTGGGTTAAAAACATTTTGAGAATCAGATGCAGAATTTTCTAAATTTCCTTAATAAGCTCTAAGGGTGACTATCTCACCTGCTTAGCTTTGAGTTCCCACAAAGTGGGACCCTTTGTACTTAATGTAACTTACTTAATGGCTTACAGGCAGTAGTGATTCATAATGTCAACCAATTAATGATCATAAATAGCCAATTAGCTGATCATAGTCAAAAGACACAGTTGACTTGAAATTATAGCTGTACTTCATCAGTCCATTTTCACTTAATATTCTGATATTTTTCTTGTTTGGTTGATATCTTCTATCTAGGGTATTTCTTCTCTAAAATTCAAATCCTGGGGCACCTGGGTGGCTCAGTGGGTTAAAGCCTCTGCCTTTGGCTCAGGTCATGATCCTGGGGTCCTGGGATCAAGTGGAGCAGGGAGCCTGCTTCCCTTCCTCTCTCTCTGTCTGCCTCTCTGCCTACTAGTGATCTCTGTCTGTCAAATAAATAAATAAAATCTTTTTTAAAAAAATAAATAAATAATAATAAAAATAAAATCCAAATCCCAACCAAGGTTTGAAGATGAGAAAACATCATGCTCAGTTAATTCCTCTGAAGTGCCATTAAATTCTATATTTTTCTCTAAAAGTTCTGTGCCTGTTGCTGAAAGAAGGTATCAAGTTAGTGTGACTTTGTATGAGAAATATCATTTCCAAGGTTTGAAATATCTTACCCTGATTAATTTACAAGTTAAGTCATTGTCTAGAGAGTATCAATTATAGGCATGAGTTGCATTCTTCATTAATCATTTATTAACCCCAAACATATTTAGTGGATGCTAACTCTGGGCCAAGGCTTATGCTGCGCCCAAAGAATATGGCATTAAATGGATAAGAACTCCTTCCTCATGGAGCTAACATTGTAATAGAGCAGAGAGACAATAAAAAAAAATGAACAAAATAGATCATTTCAAATTGTGATGAAGTATATGAAGGAAAAAATAAAATGCACTGAAAGAGAAAAATAATACACAGTACTTCTACAGACGATGATTGAGAAAGACCACAAAAAGACCAATATGCTGAATGAAGCCTCAAGGATATAAAACATGAATCATATACTAAATGTGAATGTGCTGGGCATTAGGTTAAAGCTCATCAAAAGGAGGAAAAGCATGTGAAAGGCATTAAAGTGTTTGGAGCTGAGTAGAAGAAGCAGGCAGGAATCATATGAGAATACACAGGAAGATGTCAAAAAGGCAATTCTAAATGCAAAGCTAGAATAGATATCATAGAAGAAAATTGAGCTGGATATACATTCATATACATTCAGAAGTCACTGGCATAGGGATAGTATTAAATGTTATAAGAACAGAGGATAAGTCTTTGGTTTACCTTTCCTAAGAGCTATACTTCCTTCATTTTTATATGAAATAGGACCTACAGAAAATGATAAAATTTACAAAGCACATTGTGGTAAGCTTAAATAAATTGGGGCTATACAGAGTTTGGTAAAAATACATCTACTAATTTCCCTTTGCAGTATGTAATTATGGTAAGAGTCACAGGTTGGTTTCATTAGGAAACAAACTTTGAGGTGGAGATTGCATGCAGGAGGTTTATTGGGGCATGCTTTGGGGACCAATACCTGTAAGGGAGTTAGGAAAACAGAACTGGGCAGGATAACTGTTATGTGTTAAATTGTGATGTGGTCCAGCAGAAGACCCTGCCAATCCCACCTATTGAGAACTCTGGAGCTGGAGTTCTCAAAGCTGGATTCTCAAAGCTTTCCCAAATAGTGGCAAGAGGGCAAGGCCTTTATATTCCCACATTAATTAGTTATTGGATGCAAACTCTCTCCAGGAAGAGGAAATAACCTTGGCCAAAGGACCTCCCTTCAAGAAAGGACAGTTTTTAAGGAGGGCTTCAGCTAAGAGCCATCAGCAAGCAACACACCTGACAGAACAATCTGTGTGGGGGCAAGGAGGCTCTCGGGGGAGAAATAACACAACCACTGATAGATACAAAGCATTAAATACAAAGTATCAGGAAGATACTAATAGGGAATCTGTATAAAACTTTCATATAAAATGTTTTCATATTTTTAATGAGAAGCTTGAGTATGCTTCTGTGAATGTAACTTTTTATATTAGGTTATACACTTGTAATTGTTACACATAATTGCTTTTTAATAATCATCTCTTCAAATTATTCACAGTCACCCCTGATGAGAAACTGTACGGTTAGTGATTAAAATGTTAAATCATATTTTTTACAACTACGGAAAAATTTTCAAGAGTTTAGATTTTATTTGCATATTGTAAAATAAGTATTTTTCCCAATGCCGAGTATAGTGTTGAATTTTTTCAAGGAAATGTGAATGGATTTCAACTACAACTGAACTTTTGCCATGAAAAAAATTTCAAAAGAATGGTGAAGGTTTAACTTACAAAAAGGGCATCTGTTGTTAGGACTCACATGGCAGCTGGTTTGGTCATCTCAGAAGGGGCAGTGGTATGCCCTACAATTGCTATTGAATCAGGTGCAAAACATCCTTGGTTTTGCTCAATGTACTGTTAACCACAAAGCCCCACACCAGAGGAACAGTATGACATACATTCTGGGACCCATTCCATTGAAATCATCTTCCCAGAAACCCTGAATATGGCTGCTCACCACAGAAAATGACCAAACAGTCCAGGCCACCTCTTGCCCTGAACACACACTAGAGGGCTAACGGAATCTTTAACCATGCCCTCTCATGGCATGGTTAAAAAGTCACTGAGACCTGAAAACATCATTTACTGTCCCTGTATTAAACAATACTAGGACATGACATCAATAAAAAAAAAAAAAAGACAACAATTAATTCTCATTATTTACAGCAGTTATGTTCTAAAATGTCTAAAAACACTGGGGTGCCTAGGTGGCTCAGTCGTTAAGTATCTGCCTTTGTCTCAGGTCATGATCCCTAGGTCCTAGATCAAACCCCGCATCGGGCTCCCTGCTTGGTGGGAAACTGCTTCCCCTCTCCCACTCCCCCTCCTTGTGTTCCTGCTCTTGCTGTCTCGCTCTGTGTCAAATAAATAAAATCTTTTAAAAAATAAAATAAAATGTCTAAAAACACTGAATTAGTGAATACTGAATATTTCCAAGGGGAAATACACAGGTTTCTGTAAGCCTCTAGTCACTACATTTTTATAGATTGATCAATATATAACCTTATTTTTTTTAAAGATTTTATTTATTTATTTGACAGAGAGAGAGATCACAAGTAGGCAGAGGCAGGCAGAGAGAGAGGGGAAGCAGTCTCCCCGCTGAGCAGAGAGCCCAAAGCAGGGCTCGATCCCAGGACCCTGAGATCATGACCTGAGCTAAAGGCAAGGCAAAGGCTTAACCCACTGAGCCACCCAGGTGCCCCAATATATAACCTTATTTTATGGATGTTTCTGTTTGAAGATTGTATTCAATGGCATACACACATACACACACACACACACACCACTGTATATATAAATAGTTGATTCATTAACACTGAACTCACAGCCAACAGTATTGCACCTCGTGCCTGAACAAAGTTTCTCTAACACACGCATTTTCTCCATTAGGCACATCACAGCCTTGTTGCACTTGGGAACACTAGGCAGCACTTTAGCATCATGCTTGGGGGCCATTTTAAAGAGCAAAACACCAACAAAAATCACACATAAATGAAAAACATGACACTGAATAGGCCACAAAAAAGGCATTTGTTTATGAGAGCGGAAACAAGAAGGCGGACTGTTGCCTTGCTCAACCTCAGCTGCTGTTGTCACTCTGCACGTAGCCACAAATAACCACAAGAACACAAGAAGTATCGGTTGGGGGCTTACAGATAACTTGTAGCTGGTAAGCAAATGTGCTAATACCGAAACTGTGAATAATGAGAAGCCAGGTACTTACTCCTCAAAAATAAAATGTCAGGGGTGCCGCCTGGGTGGTCAGTCAGTTAAGTGTCCAATTCTTGATCTCAGCTCAGGTCTCAATCTCAGGGTCATAAGTTCAAGTTTCACATATACTGGGCTTGGAGCCTATGTAAACAAACAAACAAACAAATAAATAAGCTGTCAAACAACCAGGCTCCCTTGAAGACCCTCACCCCACTGAGCCCACTCATCCAAAACTGTCGTAATCTCTGCCCAATCCTAGGCAGTTCACCTCGCAAGAGCACCTTCAGAATTGCCCAGTCAAGGCCCTCTAATTTCTTCTCACTATTTTTTGTTTTGTTTTGTTTTGTTTTGAGACTCTATAAATTTGGTGTTTTTCCTTACTTCAGTAAGTCTAATAAACTTAGCTTTACTTGATGAACTATTTATTTCTTTGTGATATCTTTTGATCAGCCTGTAGCCAGCACCATTTTCTTCACAGCGGTGTTCCTGGAATATGTGGTCATAGCAAGTTTTTCTGTGGTATGTGGGACCAGGAACCTCTAATAGAATCTTTAAAATTATTTAAATCTAAATTGAATTGAAAACCATAACATTTCAGTAACTACCCTCCCCTTGCCCCTCAGACACACACCTCTCTCAGTGAACAGTCATTCACTGGAACAAGCTATTGACTCCCTTATTCTTTCTCTTTTGGTTTAAGGATAAAGACAATTAAAAATACCTGTGGTGGAAAATTAAAATAGTGCTGAGCAATGGAGGCAATGTGCTTAATTACTGTGAGATGGGAGATAGATGGTAAATGATTCTTGCGTCAATTTGAAGACATCAGCACTCATATTTCTCACATGATATGGACTGTGACCTGATCTCACATTTATTCAATTAAGCCAAGGAGTAAAACTCCAAAATGTTTTTTTTTCTTTTCATATCTGCCAAATCAGCAAGACTTTTTGATTTATTGCAATAATTATTACTATTACCAGCCCAAATTCCAAAGGTCGAGTAAAAAGTGGGGTGATCTCAGAACCTTATATAAAAACTATACTAAGAATATGGACCAAAAGTAGAGAGCAAAGGCTCTAGTCCTATTCCAGTGCTAACACCAGGCAAGTCACTTGCATTCTCGAGACCCTGGTTACTATGTCTATGCCATAAAGAAATAGGATTAGATATCACTGAGGTTTTCTTCATTTCAGACTTTCTATGATTCTTACTAACAGATTGTATGACTTGCCTTATATCCTTGGTGATTGCTTTTTATACATATACACGTTCCAGAGAAAATGGCCGTGTCTGCTACAGCCTTGTTTTCTCATGGTTTAGGACTGTAAGAACTAGAAAATATACCACATGCAGGTGTTGATAACCACTTAGTATCAATGGGGGCTATGGGTATGTTTCAGAAATAACTAGAAGTTTTAAGTCTCCTGAGTTTCAGGATACAAAAATATTCCAGTATCTTCAAGCTCAGTAGAATCTCAACAGAATGTCTGGTTTCCTCCATCCTTGGTTGCAATTAACAAATGAATTAACTTAGGCCAAGAGGAGGCAGCCTGAGGTGAGTCGCATTGTTAACATTAACCAAAGAAATAACTAGTTTTTAGGAAAACAAACAAACAAACAAAAAACAAGGGGCTCCTGAGTGACTCAGTTGGTTAAAGCCTCTGCCTTTGGCTCAGGTCATGATCCCAGGGTCCTGAGATCGAGCCCCGCTTCAGGCTCTCTGTTCAGCAGGTAGCCTGTTCTCCCCCCACCACTCCCGCTCCCCACCTGCCTCTCTGCCTACTTGTGATCTCTGTCTGTCAAATAAATAAATAAAATCTTTAAAAACAAAAGAAAACAAAAAAACACTTTAACAACTAAATAATGTGATCATCACTCATTGGCCCGGCTGTCAGTTGGAGGATAAAAGTAACAAGATTTTCAGTTAAAGGTAACAAAGATATTTTATTTCAGAGTAGAAGTTTTTGGACAAACAGTAAGTGATAGTGTAGCCCCTAGGGATGTTCACATATGTGTCATCAATATCTCCTGCTTGAGAAGGCCATCAATAGAAGGACTAGCCATTAGGCTTGGAGAGGAAGAGGAAAAAACAAATCTTAGATAACATGTCCAAAGCCAATGTTCATGCCTACTTCTTCTCACAGGTTCCTTGTGTTCTTAGCCAAGTATGGGGGCCTGAAATCTGATCACTATGGCACCTTCCCACTCAAATATAAAAGATCTCTGTATCCTGAATGACAAAATTAATTTTTGGCTTAAAAGCAACTTCTCTGCTTTAAATGGAATGCTGTCTTTGGGACTAAAGTTCTCAATAAAAGATTCTATTAACTTGCAACTGCACCCAATTTGTGAGTGTTTTTTTTTGCCAGTTTAAACAAACAATTAGAGAAAATCAACGGGAAATGCCACCCAAAAAAGAGATTCCTGCTAACAGTGCCAAAAGAGCATCTCAAACAGATATGGAAGGCTAAATGCCAGATACAGGTTGCAAATATTCAGTAGCAGCTTTAAGGGCCCCTGGTGTTCATTTAAATTATGCCATGCAGTGAAATGCAATCACCTTCCATGCACAGACCTGTGTGGCACCAAAGCTTGATCCTTACTATCAGTGTTAGACGTGGAAGAGGAACCTTTACCCTCGGGCCACTTACCTGCAACATATGGCTGCTTCCCACGTGGTGGAGAATCTATTTTAACCAGTTCACAAGGATGATTCCCTTCTTTCCATCTTGGATTCTGAGAGAGACATAACTTTATTTAGCTCAATTACTCTGGATTCTTAATAACTATCTGGGTGTTCGTGGTTTTTAGTTTTGCTTTGTTTTTTATTCCTCTCTATTTATTCTACAGTCATCTGCATCCCACTTCCCCATTAGACAATCACAGGGAAGCTGGAGAGATTCCATCTGTGCTTTTCAGGGGGTGAAATCAAACAGCCTTGGGACAGGTGGAGCAGGCAGCAGGAAGGTGACCCCAGGCGCACAGCAGGTGGGGTGAGCGGCACAGGAAATGAGCAGGCAGCAGGCAGTCTGAAGGGCAGAAAGGCCCATGCTGCCTGCATCCAGGCAACAAATCAAGCAGAGGTTAGCGGGTAAGAAGGGTGACAGGAGGGCAGACCAGGCATGTGACCAATAGGGAGGGAAAAACAGAAGGCAATTAGCCAGGAGGAGAGGGCAGATGGAGGGCATCTGCCAACAATTATCAGGGGAAAGGGTAGCAGGAGGGTAATAATAGGAGGCAGTTCTGAGGGGCAAGAGGACATTAGGCAGGAGACATGCAACAGCAGTGAAATCACCAGGCATGTCTTACCTGGGAGCCAGCGTTGAGCGAAGAAGGCATGTCTTACCTGGGAGCCAGCGTTGAGCGAAGAACCTTCTTACCCTTGGGGCAGGACCACGCAGTTACTGGGGCAACAGGCAACCAAGCGATATACTCAAAAAATATGTGGCCTCCGGAGTCTAGGGGCCTGTTTCAAGTTCCTAGGTTCTAGTCCTCCAGGAAATAGTTGCAGCTGCATGCCTTGATCCATTCTCTGAAGGACCTCAAAAAACCGCTTTCTGTTGACAGTAACAGAGAAAGCCGGGGCCAACTGAAGAGCAGACCACAAGCCTATCAGGTAAAATTTTAAGGAAAGGGGGAAATAAAGAGAAATTCCACTTTCTAGGTGTTCTTCCGGGATCAGGCTCTGTCAGACACCTCATGTATAATTCATCCAATCCCACGGCCATGCTTGCATGTTGCTGGTACTATTTTTTTGTTTATTTTTAAGTCAAGAAAATTGAGGTTAAGAGACAATGTGGAGCTGGCCCAGGATCACAGAGGTGGAAAGTGAGAGCTGTGATTTCCACCTGAACCTCTCTGAAACTCCAACTCTTTCATCTTTTATAACACAGTGGGTCTCAAGGATGGAAAGCTCTCTTTTGATTATGAGCAGATGGTATGTCTTCATCCTTAAAGAAAAAGGCTTTGATTTTTGTTAAATACACATTTCTTCAAGGAAATACATATTACAAAATAGTATTTCTCAGGTCTGAATCATGTATAGACTCTCATTAAAGATACAAAAGGCCTGGCCTATCCTCATATCCTAGAGGCTTTAGTTTGGGTGGCAGCACTAGAAACTGAAAAAGATGTTCAGCAGCTCAATATGAAAAGTAACCTCTTTGAAACATCCTGTATTGGTGATCTCTGTAGAGCCAGTCTCTCTGTTCTGCATGCTCACTGAGCCTGTGTATTGGTTAGGATGCTTTCACCGGCAATTCACAGAAAGCCCTGGTCCAGACTGACAGGACTAGTAGGACGTTTGCTTGGCATCAAAAGAAGTTTGGAGGTGAAGAAGGATCCAGTAGCTCTCTCACTGTTCTCTTGCTCTGCTCTATTCCATGGTGCCTTCCGCTCTAGCCCAGCAGCATCATGTGTTGCACCCAGTAGTGGTCTGTGCTAGGCAGAGATGATGAACTGTCAAGTCTGTGTCTCCTTCCTAGGAGTAAAGAAAAGAAAAGGACTCAGCAACCCCTTCACCCAAGCACACTTCTCCATACAACTCATTGACCAAAAATAATTATATGCCGGTTCCAAACCAGTTACCTGGAAGAGGAATGGGATTATCATGATGGATAATTCTATCAGAATCCACTCTTCCTCTGAGCTATATCCTTAAAAAAGGAGAAACCTGAGCATAATGAACATTCTTTTAGAAATGAGGGGAAAGATGGATGCTGGATAGGCAACGAAGACTCTCTGCTCTAGTCCTCAATTGATTATTGAAAAAACAAATGACTAAATGTGAATGATCTCTGAGCAAGTTTGACTGGGAAAGGGAATGAAAGCACTGGATAGGAATTGTTTCTGGATCATTACTCATCCCAGAGTGGCAATGTGACCTTGAACAAATCACTTCATTTCCTAAGCCTTGGTTTCCTCATTTGTAAAGTGGAGAATACCTGCCCCATTTAACTCACAGGGTCTGAGAATTAAATATATATGTGTAAATGCTTTGTGTATGACAAGGGGCTATGTAATTGTGAGGCATTATTAATATTCAGAATTTAATCAACCCAGTTATTCTGTCAGCGAGAAAATATTTATTATTTTTGATAAGCAAAGTACCATTTAAATGTGAGCCCTGGAGACCATGGAAAAAAGTAGCATGTAGGAAATACGTAATACAGGGGAACCAAAATATTACATGTCTAAGATTATATCATACATCCTTAAAAGAACAACACCGAGAAACCTAAACCATGTCATAAAATTGGATATATATTAGAAAAAATAAATTTATGTTCCTATACCGTATTTTTTAAAATGGCAATAAAATATGGAAATCTATTACATATTAGAGAATTTCAGGATGGGGAGGGCCTTCCCAATTAAGTTTCAAAATTCTGAGGTCATGGGGAAAAAAATGATTAATACAACTGAATGCATGAAATTTTAAACATCTCACTGTAAAATATAAGCAAAAAAAAAATGACAATCTAGGATAAAATGTTTATAACATTTATCACACATAAATTATTAATATCCATGAAATACTTTTGAAGTAAACTAAAAAGCAATCGAATTTAAAACTGCAACATTTTTGTAAGAGTATTAATTTCCAATGTAATATAAAATGACTTGTTCACTCTAAGAAATAACATAAAAAATTTAAAATTAAAATGAAATCATAACAAAGCACCATTTTCCCACTATTGGCAAAACAATTTGGAGGCTGAGAACCTATGGAATAATTACAGTGTAGGGAAGGACACGTTCTGCCATGGCTGGGGGCGGGGGTTGGTGAGGGAGAGAGGAGGATATAAACTTGTTTAACTATTTTTGGAAGGCAGTTTGTCAGTTCGTAACAAAAACTTAAGAGCCCAGAGTCTTTGATTCAGCAGCTTACATTATAAAGATCTATTCTGCGTGATGTATGCACAATGTACACAAGAATCTATACAGCCACAATTCATTTAGTTGTGGAAACCTCAAAATAACTTCAACACCTACTGACAGGATACTGGTCAAGTAAATGGCAGAAAGGATGTATCATTTGATGTTCCCATTAAAAATATTATGGAATTTCCATGTACTAATAGGAAAAGGTCCAAAATGTATGGCCAAGTGACAAAAGCAAATTAGAGAATTTAGGTAATCTATGTTCATATATTTTTTTTTAAACACCAACATACATTTGCCTGTACAGATGCTCACTCTCCTGCTCACTTGCTGTCTCTCTCTCTCTCTCTCTCTCTCACACACACACACACACACACACACACACACAAACACACAGGCAAAGATATATAGTAAAAGGATTCCAGAATCCAGAGTGAGAAGCATGATGCAATATTCTGAAAGAATATGGAGGTCAGGGCGCCTGGGTGGCTCAATCGTTAAGTGTCTGCCTTCGGTTCAGGTCATGATCCCAGGGTACTGGGATCAAGCCCCACATTGGGCACCCCACTCAGTGGGGAGCCCGCTTTTCCCTCTCCCTCTGCCCCTGCTTATATTCCCTCTCTCGCTGTGTCTCCCTCTATCAAACAAATAAATAAAATCTTTTGAAAAAAAAAAAAAAGGATAGGGAGGTGTCTCTAAAGGAAATAAATGTAGATTTTACACTTTGGCTTGATAAATCTTTCAGGTCTTACCTGCTCCTCCATGGACATTGGCTCCTTCCACCTCCTCTGGCACTGAATCTAACTAGAACTCCAGAATGACACATTCTCTTCACATTTTCTGATGTTCTGTTTCCAGACTCTCCTCTTAAAAACCCCATGTTTTGTTTTGTTTTGTTTTTTCCAAAGAAAGGCAGACTGCCACATGCAGCACCTCATTGGGATGTGTGTGGAGTCTCAGAAGCTTGACTACCCTACAATTCTCCTACAAATGGATCTTGAGAGCTTATTTGGAGGTTCTAGCAGGGGAGTATAGCTACTCATATACCCTTGACCAAAGAATGGTCCTCTCCTCTATCAGGGAAGGTCGTCCTCTTCAACCAAGAACACAGCTTCAGGAGGGACGCACATGGAACAGTGAGGGAGGAAGGGGACACCCACCTAGCCAGCCAGATTAGCTGAATCAACCCTGGTGATCAATGGGGTAACAGATGTCACAGCCAGATCACCCTCACATCCAAAACCCCCATCTTTTAGACTGCTACATTGCAGGATGGTATGACACCCTCCAAGAATGCACCTATTCTTTTTGGTAGCCACTAGTCAGATGTGGTTTGAAACATGACTAAGTAGACATAGGTAGTAATTTCTCTGACATTGGTCATAGAACATTTTTCTAGTTATATCTGCTAAGGCAAGGAAACAAAAGCAAAAAACAAAACAAAAAACTATTAGGGATAGATCAAAATAAAAAGGTTCTGCACAGCAAAGGAAACCATCAACAAAACAAAAAGGTAACCTATTGAGTAGGAGGAGATATCTTCAAATGATATCTCTGAGAAGGGGTTAATATCCAAAATATATAACAAACCCATATAACTCAACACCAAAAAAAATCTGTTAAAAAATGGGCAGAGGATGGGGCGCCTGAGTGGCTCGGTGGGTTAAAGCCTCTGCCTTCGGCTCAGGTCATGATCCCAGGGTCCTGGGATGGAGCCCCGCATCGGGCTGTCTGCTCAGCAGGGAGCCTGCTTCCTCCTCTCCCTCTGCCTGCTTCTCTGCCTACTTGTGAGCTCTGTGATGTCAAATAAATAAATAAAATCTTGAAAAAAAAAAATGGACAGAGGACCTGAACAGATATTTTTTCAAAGAAGACACACAAATGGCCAACAGATACATGAAAAGATGCTCACCATGACTCATGATCAGGGAAATGCAAATCAAAACTACAATGAGATATCACCTTACACCTGTCAAAGTGAATAGTATCAGAAAGATAAGAAATAACAACTGCTGGACGAGGATGTGGGGAAAAAAAACCCTCATACATTATCAGTGGGAATGTAAATCAGTACAGCCACTGTAGATAACAATATGGAGGTTCTTCCAAAAAATTAAAAATAGAAATACCATATGATCCAATAATTTCACTACTGGGAAATTTACCCTAAGAAAACATTAATTTGAAAAGATATACGTACCCCTATGTTTATTGCAGCCTTATTTACAATAGCTAAGATATGGACGCAACCTAAATATCCACTGATAGATGAATAAAGATGTGGGGGGGGTGGGTGTGTGTGTGTGCACGCGCACATGTGTGCACGCAATGGAGTATTATATAGTCACCAAAAAATAATGAGATCTTGCCATTTATGACAACCTGGATGGACCTAATGGGTATTATGCTAAGTGAAACAAGTCAGACTGAGAAAAAATAATACCATATTATTTCACTCACATGTGGAATCTAAAAAAACACAACAAATGAATAATCAAAAGCAGAACCAGACCTATAAATACAGAGAACAAACTGATAGTTGCCAGCGTGTAGGGAAGTGAGAGGATGGGCAAAATGCATGAAAGGAAGTGGGAAATACAATCTCACAGTTATGGAATGAAAAAGTCATGGGAATAAAAAGTACAGCATAGGGAATATAGTCGATATTGTAATAGGATTGTATGGTGACAGATGGCACTTGCAGTAATGTATAGAAATGCTGAATCACTGTTGTACACCTGAAAATAATGTAACAATCTATGTCAAATATACTCAAAAAATTAATATATAAATATATGTATACATATATGACTATTTCATACTTAAGTTTATTAGCTCTCAGAAGGCCTATGTTATTCATTAATAGCCATAATTTTGATATATGCTTTTTGTTTCAGTTATTTTAATATTTTATCCCACCTTAAGCTTCTAAAATCTAAATCAAAGTAAGTACTAATATTGGAAATAAAATAGTGCCTTGTCCTGGGAGGAAAAAAAGAAGAAATGTGACTTGTGAAAACTGAGATACATTGTAAGTATAAAATACTTGCCATATTTCAAAGACTTAGTATGAAGAAAATGAAGTATCTTATTAATAACTATATACTGGCTACATGTAGAAATGATATTGGGTTAAACAAAATACATATTAACAATTTTATTTTATTTTATTTTTTAAAATTTATTTGACAGAGAGAAATCACAATTAGGCAGAGAGGCAGGCAGAGAGAGAAGAGGAAGCAGGCTCCCTGCGGTACAGGGCTCCATCCTAGGACCCTGAGATCACGACCTGAGCTGAAGGCAGAGGCTTTAACCCACTGAGCCACCCAGGCGCCCCACAAAATACATATTAAAATTAATTTTATTTTTTTATTTTTTAATCTACTTCTTAATGTGGCTACTAGAAAATTTAAAATTATACATGTAGGTTATATTTGTAACTCTCATTATATTTCTATTGGACAGGGCAGCTGTAGACCCTAAGATAATCTTTTTCCTTCCCCAAAGAACATCTAGCTGGGAATGTGCCAATATGTGGAGACTACAGGATTCCTCCCTAGAATCCTATATTCCACCCCCCCACACACAGTTTCTATCACTTAAAACTGAGATTCAAGTAAAAAGTGAAATAGTCTTAGAAACTATGAGTTGGGACATGGAAAGTGAGTATAAGTCTATAATGAATCTGAGGTTTCGATACTGAGTGACTGAGTTATGCAAAAGCCATTAAGAAACAGCACAGAAGAAGCAGAGAGGGTTTCAGGATAAGGCAATCTAGTTGCTTTTAAACAGGATGAATGTGGAGAAGTAGCTATGCCCAGCAGGTATTTGGAATGAGAACATCAAACTGCAGATAAAAGTTTCAAATGGTGATTTCAGAAAGGGAGACGTTCATAGTCAGTGTATCTTAGAAAACCATCTAATCAAATAGATTTTAAAATATTCTGTTATTAAAGCTTGTCAGAATTAATTTTGACTGATCTGCATTTAAAATAAAGATGTTATATAATGTTAGGTTTATATTTATCTGAACACATCAGTGATTGGGAAAATTCTTAAGAAGTAGCAAAATAAACAGTAAACAAGTAAAATGTATATTCCCAGACATGTCAATGTTTTACACTATTATTATTATTTTTTTTTAAAGATTTCATTTATTTATTTGATAGAGAGAGATCACAAGTAGATAGAGAGGCAGGCAGAGAGAGAGAGGGAAGCAGGCTCTCTGCGAGCAGAGAGCCCGATGTGGGACTCGATCCCAGCACCCTGAGATCATGACCTGAGCCGAAGGCAGCGGCTTAACCCACTGAGCCACCCAGGCGCCCCTACACTATTATTTTTAAAAATGTAATTTTACATGCTCATATCCAATTGTAACATTATTTTTGGTCAAAGTCCTAAACAAACATCTTATCAAAGAAGATACACAGAAGGCAACTAAACATATGAAAAGATGTTCAACACCATATGTCATTAGAAAATTGCAAACTAGGGGCGCCTGGGTGGCTCAGTGGGTTAAAGCCTCTGCCTTCGGCTCAGGTCATGATCCCAGGGTCCTGGGATCGAGCCCCACATCGGGCTCTCTGCTCCATGGGGAGCCTGCTTCCTCCTCTCTCTCTGCCGGCCTCTCTGCCTGCCTCTCTGCCTGCCTCTCTGCCTAGTTGTGATTTCTCTCTGTAAAATAAATAAAATATTTAAAAAAAAAAGAAAATTGCAAACTAGGGACACATGGGTGGCTCAGTCAATTAAGCATCTGATTTCAGATCAGGTTATGATCTCAGGGTTTTGAAATCAAGCAGTGTCTTGCTCCCCTGCTGGGTGTGGAATCTACTTAAGATTCTCCTTCTTTCTCTATCCCTCCTCCCTCTAAAAGAAAAAAGAAAGAAAGAAAGAAAGAAAGAAAGAAAGAAAGAAAGAAAGAAAGAAAGAAAGAAAATTGCAAGTTAAAATAACAATGAGATACCATTATATGCCTTTACAATGGCTAAAATCCAAACTACTGACAACACTAAATGCTGGTGAGGATGTGGAGCAACAGGAACTTTCATTCATTGGTGCAAAATGATATATTACCTTGGAAAATAGTTTGGTATTTTCGTACAAAATTAAATATGCTCTTACCATATTGCAATCGCACTTCCTAGTATTTACCCAAAGGAGGTGAAAACTTATGTCCACATGAAACCATGCACAGTGATATTTTTATCAATAACTGCCAAAACTTGAAATCAACCAAGAAATCTTTAATTAGGAGAATGGATAAGCTCTGGTACATCTAAACAATGGAATATTACTTGGTACTAAAAAGAAATGAGCTATCAAGACACAAAAAGACATAGAGGAAACTTAAATGTATATTACTAAGTGAAAGAAGCCAATCTGAAAAAGCTACATACTATCTGATTCCAGTTTTCTGATATTCTAGAAAGGCAAAACTATGGAAACAGCAATGCAGTGATTGCTGGGATTAGGTAGAAAGGAGGGATTAATAAGCAGAACACAGAAGACTTTTATGGCAGTGAAATTATTCCATATGATACTACAACGGTAGATACATGTTATCATACACTTATCAAAACTTATGGAAAGTACACTACCAGAAGTGATCCCTGATATAAACTGTAGACTCTGGGGGATGGTACACTGATGTAGATTCATTATCAGTATAACAAATGTACTGCTGTGGTTCAGGATTTTGATAATCAGGGAGGTTGTATATAGGTGGGAACTACAGATATATGGGAATTATCTGTGTTTTCCACTTAATTTTGCTATGAACCTAAAGCTGCTCTATCAAATAATGATTATTAACTTAAAGACACATATAAAAACAGAAAACAGAAAAACTGTCTAGCCAAGATTGAGTAACAAACACCAGATTTATCCTTCTACCCAAAACAACTAAAAACTGCATATAATATAGGAATCAATGATTTTGAAGATACTGAACATCAGGCATTAAAGGACATAGATCCCTGAGTGAATGAAAACAAACAAGATGTGCCAGATGCCTTCCCCAACTTATTGCCTGCATAGAGTCTTTCGGCTAGATGCAAAAACAGTGCAAATTTATGACATTTTTGACAAGTGATGTTTACAAAACTCCCCAATCCCTCAGTTCTCTCAGCTCAACTAGAATGAATGGCAGTCCAACCAGAAAGGGACTAGCTAAGAAAACAAGATTTGCTCTATCACTTCCGGAGGAGGTTTCTACACATCCAAAAAACTCAGTGAACCCCAAATAAGATAGACTCAAAGAGAAGCTGGCACATCATAGTTAAACCACTGAAAGTCAAAGACAAGGGGCAATTTTTGAAAGCACCAGAAAAAAAAAAATATACCACATATAGTAATACAAGAATACAATTAATGGGTGAATTCACACCAAGAATAATGGAGGCCAAGAGGCAGTGCAATGACAAAAGTCTTTGAATAAAATGTCAACCAAGATTCTGTATTCAGCACAAATATTCAAAAATAATATGAAATAAAGACATTTTCAGATAAACAAAGACTCAGAAAGTTCATTGCTAGCAGGTCTGCTTGTAAGAAATACTAGATGAAACCTTTAAGGCTGAAAGAAAGTAAAACTAGACAGTATCTCTTATCTGTGGAAGAAATGCAGAGAGCCAAAAAGAATAAATAGATATTTAAATACAAATTGGTCTATACAAACATTTTAATCAAAAATATATCAAAATAAAATTATTTCATATTTAAAAAATATTTTTGTGTAACAAATAGAACACCATATTGTTGGAATTATAGAGAGGCAATATATGACAATAATAACACAAAGAGAAGAAGAAAAGGATCTATAGTGAAACAAAGATACTTTACTGAGATCACATTTGTAGTATTCTGAAGTAGATTATGATCAGTTGAGATGCATATTGTAATCCTTAAAGAAACCACTAGGAAAATAAGTAGAAATAATATAATGAACAGTGAAAGTAAAATGGTAAAGTATAAAAAATATTTATTTATCACTAAAGATAGTGGTAAAAGAAAAACAGTAGAACACTAGAAAAAGAAAAGAGAAACGAAAAGCTAAAAGCAAGATTCAGGCATAAATCCAACACAGCAAGTTATATGAACTGTAAATAGACTAAATATAACAAACAAAGGGTAGAAACTGTCAGACTGACCAAAAACAAAACCTAACTATATGCTAACTATGTAACCCATCTTATGTTCAAAAACACAAATAGCCTGGGTGGCTCAGTTGTTAGGCGTCTGGCTTCCTCTCAGGGTTGTGGTCCCAGGGTCCAAGAATCATCCCCCGCATCTGGCTCCCTGTTCAGCAGGAAGCCTGCTTCTCCCTCTCCCCCTACCCCTGTTTGTATTTCCTCTCTCACTGTCTCTCTTTCTCTGTCAAATAAATAAATAAAATTTTTAAAAACAAAACAAAAAAACTCAAAACACAAATAAATAAAAAGTGAAAAGATATAAAAAAGGTAAAACATGAATTCAGTAACTATGATAGCTGTAGTCATTAATATTATACAAATAGATTTTGATACAAGAAATGTTATTAGAGAAGGAAATATTTATTTCATAATAATAAAAAGAATTAATTCATCAATCAGTAAGATATAACAGTTAATAAATATTTGTACACTTAACCACAGTGCATCAAAATACATGAAGCAAAATTTTGTAGAGTTTAAAGTGGAATCAGACAATTCAAAAATAAAAGCTTTAAATTAAAATAACCCACTCTCAATTATGAATAGAATAACTACACAGAAGATTAACAAGGATAAAGGAGACTTGAATAACACTATAAAACCAAGACTTCACAGATATCTGTAGAACAGTATACCTAACCACAGCAAAATACACAGCTTCTGAGGCACCTGGGTGGCTCAGTGTTAAGTTAAGCCACTGCCTTCGGCTCAGGTCATGATCTCAGGGTCCTGAGATCAAGCCCCACATTGGGCTCTCTGCTCAGCAGTGAGCCTGCTTCCCCCTCTCTCTCTCTGCCAGCCTCTCTGACTACTTGTGATCTCTCTCTTTGTCAAATAAATAAATAAAATCTTTTTAAAAAAAAAAAGCTTCTTAAATGAACATGGATAGACTATATTCTATGCCATTTAAAAAAAACTCAATAAAGGACTGAAATCATACAAAGTATATTCTCCAACTACAATGGAATCAGATTAGAAATCAGTAACAGAAAGAATCTTAGAAAACTTATAAATATATGGAAATTGGTCAACCCCCTCTTATATAACCAGCTGGTCAAAGGACAAATCACAAGACAGATTAGATTGAAAACAAAAACATAACATGTCTAAATTTACATGATGCAGCTATAGCAGTGCTTAGAGGAAATTTATAGTTTGAAGTCCCAATATCAAAAAAGAAGAAAAGTCTCAAATCAACAGCTAAAATTTCCACCTTAAGAAACTGGAAAATGAAGAACAAATTAAAAGCATGACACACTGAAGGAGGAAATGGTAAGGAAATTATAAAGAGTAAAATAAAAATAATGAAATCAATTAAAAAAAATGTATTCTTTTTAAGAAAATCAACAAAGCTGATAAACATTAATCTAGATTAAGTAAGAAAGTAAGACAGAAAATAAAATTCCCAAAATTGGAAAAGAAAGCAGGAATATCACTACCAAAACATTCAAAATTAAACATATTTTAAAAGAATATTATGAATTAATTTATTAACAATCTAGACAATGTAGACAAAATATACATTTATTTGTAATCCCTAAAGCAATCATTACAAAAATAACAAATTTTTTTTTTTTAAGATTTTATTCATTTACTTGACAGACAGAGATCACAAGTAGACAGAGAGGTAGGCAGAGAGAGAGGAAGGGAAGCAGGCTCCATGTTGAGCAGAGAGCCCGATGCGGTGCTCGATCCCAGGACCCTGAGATCATGACCTGAGCTGAAGGCAGAGGCCTTAACCCACTGAGCAGCCCAGGCGCCCCACAAATTTTTTAAAGACTAACAGAAGAATTAAAACAGTCTGCTAAACAATTATTTAAGACAAAGGAAGGTAATAAAGGAGAAACAGAAGAACATTTTTAAAAAGACAAAAATAGAAAACAAACCACATAATTACCAAAATTGGCTCAAGAAGAATTCGACTTTGTTAAGAGAACTGTGATAACAAAAAGATTTGTTTTTATTTAATTGTAATTAAAATTTCCCCACCATAAAAAGCTCAGGCTCATATGGCTTCACTGGTAGATTTTAACAAACTTCCAGGAATTAGAGGGAAAAAAGAATGATTCCCAGCTCATCTAATAAAGATAGCATAACCCTGAAATATAAGCCAGACCAAGACATCAAAAGAAAATAAAAGGGACACCTGGGTGGATCAGTGGGTTAAGCCTCTGCCTTCAGCTCAGGTCAAGATCTCAAGGTCCTGGGACTGAGCCCCCGCATTGGACTCTCTGCTCAGCAGGGGGCCTGCTTCTGCCTGCCTCTCTGTCTACTTGTGATCTCTCTCTCTGTCAAATAGACAAATAAAATCTTTTTTTTTTCCATTTTATTTATTTTTTCAGCGTAACAGTATTCATTCTTTTTGCACAACCCCCAGTGCTCCATGCAAAACGTGCCCTCCCCATTACCCACCACCTGTTCCCCCAACCTCCCACCCCTGACCCTTCAAAACCCTCAGGTTGTTTTTCAGAGTCCATAGTCTCTTATGGTTCGCCTCCCCTCCCCAATGTCCATAGCCCGCTCCCCCTCTCCCAATCCCACCTCCCCCCAGCAACCCCCAGTTTGTTTTGTGAGATTAAGAGTCATTTATGGTTTGTCTCCCTCCCAATCCCATCTTGTTTCATTTATTCTTCTCCTATCCCCCTACCCCGCCATGTTGCTTCTCCATGTCCTCATATCAGGGAGATCATATGATAGTTGTCTTTCTCTGATTGACTTATTTCACTAAGCATGATACGCTCTAGTTCCATCCACGTCGTCGCAAATGGCAAGATTTCATTTCTTTTGATGGCTGCATAGTATTCCATTGTGTATATATACCACATCTTCTTTATCCATTCATCTGTTGATGGACATCTAGGTTCTTTCCATAGTCTGGCTATTGTAGACATTGCTGCTATAAACATTCGGGTACACGTGCCCCTTCGGATCACTATGTTTGTATCTTTAGGGTAAATACCCAGTAGTGCAATTGCTGGGTCATAGGGTAGTTCTATTTTCAACATTTTGAGGAACCTCCATGCTGTTTTCCAGAGTGGTTGCACCAGCTTGCATTCCCACCAACAGTGGAGGAGGGTTCCCCTTTCTCCACATCCTCTCCAGCATCTGTCATTTCCTGACTTATTAATTTTAGCCATTCTGACTGGTGTGAGGTGATATCTCATTGTGGTTTTGATTTGTATTTCCCTGATGCCGAGTGACGTGGAGCACTTTTTCATGTGTCTGTTGGCCATCTGGATGTCTTCTTTGCAGAAATGTCTGTTCATGTCCTCTGCCCATTTCTTGATTGGATTGTTTGTTCTTTGGGTGTTGAGTTTGCTAAGTTCCTTATAGATTTTGGATACTAGCCCTTTATCTGATATGTCGTTTGCAAATATCTTCTCCCATCCTGTCAGTTGTCTTTTGGTTTTGTTAACTGTTTCCTTTGCTGTGCAAAAGCTTTTGATCTTGATGAAATCCCAATAGTTCATTTTTGCCCTTGCTTCCCTTGCCTTTGCCGTTGTTCCTAGGAAGATGTTGCTGCGGCTGAGGTCGAAGAGGTTGCTGCCTGCATTCTCCTCAAGGATTTTGATGGATTCCTTTCTCACATTGAGGTCCTTCATCCATTTGGAGTCTATTTTCGTGTGTGGTGTAAGGAAGTGGTCCAATTTCATTTTTCTGCATGTGGCTGTCCAATTTTCCCAGCACCATTTATTGAAGAGGCTGTCTTTTTTCCATCAGACATTCTTCCCTGCTTTGTCGAAGATGAGTTGGCCATAGAGTTGAGGGTCGATTTCTGGGCTCTCTATTCTGTTCCACTGATCTATGTGTCTGTTTTTGTGCCAGTACCATGCTGTCTTGATGATGACAGCTTTGTAATAGAGCTTGAATCCGGAATTGTGATGCCACCAACTTTAGCTTTGTTCTTCAATATTCCTTTGGCTATTCGAGGTCTTTTCTGGTTCCATATAAATTTTAGGATTATTTGTTCCATTTCTTTGAAAAAAATGGATGGTATTTTGATAGGGATTGCATTAAATGTGTAGATTGCTTTAGGTAGCATAGACATTTTCACAATATTTATTCTTCCAATCCAGGAGCATGGAACATTTTTCCATTTTTTTGTGTCTTCCTCAATTTCTTTCATGAGTACTTTATAATTTTCTGTGTATAGATTCTTAGTCTCTTTGGTTAGGTTTATTCCTAGGTATCTTATAGTTTTGGGTACAATTGTGAATGGGATTGACTCCTTAATTTCTCTTTCTTCAGTCTTGTTGTTGGTGTACAGAAATGCAACTGATTTCTGTGCATTGATTTTATATCCTGACACTTTACTGAATTCCTGTACAAGTTCTAGCAGTTTTGGAGTGGAGTCTTTTGGGTTTTCCACATATAGTATCATATCATCTGCGAAGAGTGATAGTTTGACTTCTTCTTTACCAATTTGGATGCCTTTAATTTCTTTTTGTTGTCTGATTGCTGAGGCTAGGACTTCTAATACTATGTTGAATAGCAGTGGTGATAATGGACATCCCTGCCGTGTTCCTGACCGTAATGGAAAAGCTATCAGTTTTCCTCCATTGAGAATGATATTTGCGGTGGGTTTTTCATAGATGGCTTTGATAATATTGAGGTATGTGCCCTCTATCCCTACACTTTGAAGAGTTTTGATCAGGAAGGGATGCTGTACTTTGTCAAATGCTTTTTCAGCATCTATTGAGAGTATCATATGGTTCTTGTTCTTTCTTTTATTAATGTGTTGTATCACATTGATTGATTTGCGGATGTTGAACCAACCCTGCAGCCCTGGAATAAATCCCACTTGATCGTGGTGAATAATCCTTTTAATGTACTGTTGAATCCTATTGGCTAGTATTTTGGCGAGAATTTTTGCGTCTGTGTTCATCAAGGATATTGGTCTGTAGTTCTCTTTTTTGGTGGGATCCTTGTCTGGTTTTGGGATCAAGGTGATGCTGGCCTCATAGAATGAGTTTGGAAGTTTTCCTTCCATTTCTATTTTTTGGAACAGTTTCAGGAGAATAGGAATGAGTTCTTCTTTAAATGTTTGGTAGAATTCCCCTGGGAAGCCGTCTGGCCCTGGGCTTTTGTTTGTTTGGAGATTTTTGATGACTGTTTCAATCTCCTTACTGGTTATGGGCCTGTTCAGGTTTTCTATTTCTTCCTGGTTCAGTTGTGGTAGTTTATATGTCTCTAGGAATGCATCCATTTCTTCCAGATTGTCCAATTTGTTGACGTAGAGTTGCTTATAGTATGTTCTTATAATTGTCTGTATTTCTTTGGTGTTAGTTGTGATCTCTCCTCTTTCATTCATGATTTTATTGATTTGGGTCCTTTCTCTTTTCTTTTTGATGAGTCTGGCCAGGGGTTTATCAATCCTATTGATTCTTTCAAAGAACCAGCTCCTAGTTTCATTGATTTTTTCTATTGTTTTTTTGGTTTCTATTTCATTGATTTCTGCTCTGATCTTTATGATTTCTCTTCTCCTGCTGGGTTTAGGGTTTCTTTCTTGTTCTTTCTCCAGCTCCTTTACGCGTAGGGTTAGGTTGTGTACTTGAGACCTTTCTTATTTCTTGAGAAAGGCTTGTACCGCTATATATTTTCCTCTCAGGACTGCCTTTGCTGTGTCCCACAGATTTTGAACTGTTGTGTTTTCATTATCATTTGTTTCCATGAATTTTTTCAATTCTTCTTTAATTTCCTGGTTAGCCCATTCATTCTTTAGAAGGATGCTGTTTAGTCTCCATGTATTTGGGTTCTTTCCAGCTTTCGTCTTGTGATTGAGTTCTAGCATCAGAGCATTGTGGTCTGAAAATATGCAGGGAATAATCCTAATCTTTTGATACCGGTTGAGACCTGATTTGTGACCCAGGATGTGATCTATTCTGGAGAAGGTTCCATGTGCACTAGAGAAGAATGTGTATTCTGTTGCTTTGGGATGAAATGTTCTGAATATATCTGTGATGTCCATCTGGTCCAGTGTGTCATTTAAGGCCTTTATTTCCTTGTTGATCTTTTGCTTGGATGATCTGTCCATTTCAGTGAGGGGAGTGTTAAAGTCCCCTACTATTATTGTATTATTATTGATGTGTTTCTTTGATTTTGTTATTAATTGGTTGATATAGTTGGCTGCTCCCACGTTAGGGGCATAGATATTTAAAATTGTTAGATCTTCTTGTTGGACAGACCCTTTGAGTAGGATATAGTGTCCTTCCTCATCTCTTATTAGAGTCTTTGGCTTAAAATCTAATTGATCTGATATAAGGATTGCCACCCCAGCTTTCTTCTGATGCCCATTAGCATGGTAAATTGTTTTCCACCCCCTCACTTTCAATCTGGAGGTGTCTTCGCGTCTAAAATGAGTTTCTTGTAGGCAACATACTGATGGGTTTTGTTTTTTTATCCATTCTGATACCCTGTGTCTTTTGATTGGGGCATTTAGCCCATTAACATTCAGGGTAACTATTGAGAGATACGAATTTAGTGCCATTAGTAGCCTGTAAGGTGACTGTTACTGTATATTGTCTCTGTACCTTTCTGATCTACTACTTTTAGGCTCTCTCTTTGCTTAGAGGACCCCTTTCAATATTTCCTGGAGACCTGGTTTGGTGTTTGCAAATTCTTTCAGTTTTTGTTTGTCCTGGAAGATTTTGATCTCTCCTTCTATTTTCAATGATAGCCTAGCTGGATAGAGTATTCTTGGCTGCATGTTTTTCTCATTGAGTGCTCTGAATATATCATGCCAGCTCTTCCTGGCCTGCCAGGTCTCTGTGGATAAGTCTGCTGCCAATCTAATATTTTTACCATTGTATGTTACAGACTTCTTTTCTCGGGCTGCTTTCAGGATTTTCCCTTTGTCACTAAGACTTGTCAATTTTACTATTAGGTGACGGGGTGTGGACCTATTCTTGTTGACTTTGAGGGGGGTTCTCTGCATCTCCTGGATTTTGATGCTTGTTCCCTTTGCCATATTAGGGAAATTCTCTCCAATGATTCTCTCCAATAGACCTTCTGCTCCCCTCTGTTTCTTCTTCTTCTGGAATCCCAATTATTCTAATGTTGTTTCGTCTTATGGTGTCACTTATCTCTCGAATTCTCCCCTCATGGTCCAGTAGCTGTTTGTCCCTCTTTTGCTCGGCTTCCTTATTCTCTGTCATTTGGTCTTCTATATCACTAATTCTTTCTTCTGCCTCATTTATCCTAGCAGTGAGAGCCTCCATTTTTGATTGCACCTCATTAATAGCTTTTTTTGATTTCAACTTGGTTAGATTTTAGTTCTTTAATTTCTCCAGAAAGGGCTTTAATATCTCCAGAGAGGGTTTCTCTAATATCTTCCATGCCTTTTTCGAGCCCGGCTAGAATGTTCAGAATCGTCATTCTGAACTCTTGATCTGACATAGTACCAATGTCTGTGTTGATTAGGTCCCTAGCCTTCGGTACTGTCTCTTGTTCTTTTGTTTGTGGTGATTTTTTCTGCCTTGTCATTTTGTCCAGATAAGAGGATATGAAGGAGCAAATAAACTACTAATAGGGTGGCAAAGACCCCGGAAAAATGCGCTGTAACCAAATCAGAAGAGACCCCAAATTGTGGGGGGGAGAAAGGGGATAAAAAACAGGTTCTGAAAAAAAAAGAAAAAAAAAAAAGAAAAGAAAAAAATTTAAAAAATAAAACAAATAAAAAAATATAAAAAAGAAAGAAAAAATATATATATTTAGATGAACTAGTCAAAAAACGTTAAAAAAGAAAAGGGTAAAAGTTTTTAAAAAATTTAGCAGAAGAAGAAAAAAGAAAAAAGAAAAAAAATTGAAAAAAGAAAAAAAAAATTGAAAAAAAAAAAAAATTGAAGTAGCCGCAAGACTAAAGAATCATAGGGAGAAAGCCATGAGTTCCGTGCTTTGCTTTCTCCTCCTCTGGAATTGCTCTGCTGTCTTAGGAATTGAATCTGCTTTCTCCTTGATAGATGAACTTCGTCCTGGCTGGATATTTTGTTGATCTTCTGGGGGAGGGGCCTGTTGTAGTGATTCTCAAGTGTCTTTGCCCGAGGCGGGATTGCACCGCCCTTACCGGCGGCCGGACTAAGTAATCGGCTCGGGTTCGCTTTTGGGAGCTTCTGTTCCCTGAACACTTTCCGTAGAGTTCCGGAGGACGGGAATGAAAATGGCGGCCTCACAGTCTCCGGCCCGGAGGAGCTGAGAGCCTGGGGCCCCACTCCTCAGTGCGCCCCCAGAGGACAGCACCCAATCACTCCCGTATCCCCAGCCTCTAGCCGCGCTCCGAGCTCACCCAGCCCGCGACCAGTTCAAGGTAACCCCGAGCTGAGAGTTCAGTCCTCGGCTCTGTCTTTGCCGCCGGTTTCTCCGTTCTAATACCTGCAAGCTCTCCGACACTCTGACACCCCCGATCCTTCTGTGACCTTGCGGGGCCTGGGGCCACGCTGGCCCCGCGTGGGCTTCACCCCGGTTTAGCCCCTGGAGCAATGTCCCTCAGTGGAACAGACTTTTAAAAGTCCTGATTTTGTGCTCCATTCCTCCACCGCTTGCCGGGAGCCGGCCCCTCCCCCTGCGGTCTATCTTCCCGTCGTTTTAGATTCACTTCTCCGCCAGTCCTACCTTTCAGAAAGTGGTTGATTTTCTGTTTCTAGAGTTGCTGTTCTTCTTCTCTTCGCTCTCCCGTTGGATTTGTAGGTGTTTGCAATGTTTAGATAAGCTATCGAGCTGATCTCCTGTTACCTGATGTAGTCTCAGGCTGCTACTTCTCCGCCATCTTGACTCCCACCGACAAATAAAATCTTTAAAAAAATAAAGAAAAGAACAGGTTAGTTTAGACATGAAATACTCTTAACAAAAGATTAGCAAACAAAATCCCACAATATATGAAAAGAATTATGCACTATGATGTAGTCAGATATATTTTGGAGTACACAATAGTTGAACATCAAAAATCAATTAACATGATCCAGTATGTTAGTAGGGTAAATGGCACAATCCATGTGATCATCTTTTTTTTTTTTTTTTTAAGATTTTATTTATTTGACAGACAGAGATCACAAGTAGGCAGAGAGGCAGGCAGAAAAAGAGAAGAAGCAGGCTCCCTGCAAGCAGAGAGCCCAATGTGGGGCTCGATCCCAGGACTCTGAGATCATGACCTGAGCTGAAGACAGAGGCTTTAACCACCCCGGTGCCCCCATGCGATTATCTTAATAGATGCACACACATCCCAGCTAACACAATCAAACACCCATTTATGATAAAAAATGTCAACAAATGAGGGAAAGAATGGAATTTCCTCATCCTCATAAAACACTCCTTTAAAAAAACCTACAGTTAACATTCTCTTTATTAGTGGAAGACAATTCTTTCCCACTTGAGATCAAGAATAATACCAGGATACCTGTTCTCACTACTTCTATTCAAAATTATCCTCGAGTTTCTCGCAAGTTTAAAAAGGCTAAACAAAAAGAAATAAAAGACATCCAGATTTGAAAGGAAGAAATAAAATTGCCTTTATTTGCTATTGGACATTAATGTCTCTGTAAAAATTATTTTGTCATTGTTATAGGGTAAAAGAACAATAATCAAAAACAACTTCTATATGATAGCAATGAACAACTGGAAATTAAGAATTTTAAAAAGTATTTAAAATAGCATAAAAATATGTCAATCTAGGAGAATACCTGACATATGTGAAAGACCTACAAACTAATAACTAGAATATATTATTGAAATAAATTAACAAAGGCCTAAATAAATGGAGATATATACCATTTTCATGGGCTGAAAAATTCCAGTGTTATTGGTAAATGTTAATTTTTCTAACCTAATCTATATACTCAGTAAATCCCAATCAAAATCCTGGCAGGCTTTATTAAAATGACAAATTGATTTTAAAATTCATATGTAAATGTGAGGTTCCTAGAAAAATCAAAGTTACTTTGAAATGAAATAGAACAACAAAACTGGAGGACTTACCTGACATTAAGAATTTAAGACAGTGAGGTAGCAAGACAGAAAAAAATAGATCAATGAAAAAAAAAAGTCAAGAAATGTATACATATGCAATTAATTTTCGTGAAAGATGCAAAGTCAATTTGGTAGAGAAATGATAGTATTTTTAAAAAATGCTGCTGGATCAACTTGATATCCATACATAAAAATATGAACTTTTGAAATGGCCTACTTCTTGCAGTCTGACACAGGCTTCTTGTTTTTTTTTTAAGATTTTATTTACTTATTTGACAGAGATCACAAGGAGGCAGAGAGGCAGGCAGAGAGAGAGCAGGAAGCAGGCTCCCCGCTGAGCAGAGAGCCTGACTCAGGGCTCAATCCCAGGACCCTGGGATCATGACCTGAGCCAAAGTCTGAGACTTTAACCCACTGAGCGACCCAGGCGCCCCTAAAGATATGAACTTTTACCCATATCTTGCTTCATATAAAATACATGTGTAATATGGAAACAGACAATCCACTAAAAAATTTAGCAGGACATTTTTATACTTATCAAAGAAGACACTAAACAAACACATAAAATATGTTTAACATCATTATTCACTAGAGAAATGTAAACTGAAATCTAAATTAGATACTACTTCACATGTTAGAAGTTCTAATTGAAGGACTGACCATATCGAGTGCTGCCAAGATTTGAATCAACCAGAACTCTCATAAATTGCTGGTGGGTTTATAAAATGTTATAATCCTTTTGGATAACTTCTGCAATTTCTTATAATGTTAAACATACGCCTATCATACAACTTAGCTACTCTACTGCTAAGTATTTACTGCAGAGGAAAATACCTTTTTAGAAAGACTTTAGGTTCATAATAGCTTTGTTTGTAATAAGTCTGTGAATGTTCATGCAATTTATTTGTAATAGCCAAAAACTAAACATCCCAAATGTCCATTAACAGGTGAATAACCAAAATGTGATCTATATACACATTGAAATACGATTCAGAAATAAAAGTAATGAAGTATTGATATATCTAAAGACATTGGTGAATTTCAGCATAATGAGGTTAAGTGAAAGTGAAAGTGAAACCCAATAACAAAAAAGTACATGCTACATAATTCTATTTATATAAAATTCTAGAAAATGGAAACTATAGTGATAGAAAGTAGATGAGTTGTCACCTGGGGGCAGAGGATTAAGGAGGGGCAGGAGAAGGGGATTACCAAGGGTCACAAGAAGATTTGGGGGTGGGCGTGATGAATATGTTTGTTATCTTGATTTCACAGATGTATGTATATGCCAAAGATTATCAAATCATATACTTCAAATATGTGCCATTTATCATATGGCAATTACACCACCACATAGCTGTAAACACACACACACACACACACACACACACACACACACAGGAGAGAAAGGAGTGAATATTTCACTCACATAATTATCATGGACAAATCTATGCTTCAGAGGTAGGAAAAATAAGAACCAACGAAGAAATACTGCATATCTAACAGAGGTAGAGACAGAAACAGAGAAAGAGAAAGATAGTATGTGCATTTAGTTTTGATGTAGTACCTATTATTGAGGTCTTTCTATCCCTTCTTTGATCTCCCTTAAATATAATCGGAATACGTCGAGTTAACTGGAAAATCTGAAATGCAGTGAGGTTCTCCAGCTATGGGAAGTATATTGCAGTGATCCAGAGCTACCATAAACAGTTGCTCTGTACCTAGGGAAACCTGGCTTTACCTCAGAGATGGATTAAATATGAGATGTAAAACAATATCCTCTATCAGATTATTTGGATGTAAAATATATTACTGTAATTAACATAAAGAGTAACTGCTTCCAATTCATCTTGCTCTAAATTTTATACTTGCTGAGAGGAAGAGACACCTGTCATCAGATATTCGTAGTTTTTCCTTGGGATTTTAATGACTTTTGAGGATGTCCTTCATTACCTCTTTGGATCTTAGTTTCTTCATTTGTAGGAAAAAAATCAAGTATTTGGGGATATTTCTGTGCAGCCAGGATGTGGTAGGATAATAAACTATTTGATAACTCATTGTGGTCTTTGGCACAAGCACAAAGCATTATTATTGTTATTGAATATTATTAGCTAGGGTATGGTGCTGGACTGATAATTACTTCAAGGAATACTTCATAAAATGCTAACTGTAGAGTGTACATAAATTTATATATCCATTAATATCAAACCTGCTATGAACAAATATTTTGGAAGACTGCCAACATTATTCCTTTTACAGTGTTGGTAAATTTCAATTTATATTCAAACCTAGCGCCTCAATTCCTCATATGTGACTCTCTTCCATACCAATTTAAGTTCTTTGGGTTGAATAAAACAAATTCATTTTTCCCTTCCATTAGAAGGATAACAGATGATGACACAGTATTATGAGGAAAAAACTCCACTTCCTATAGTTTAGCTTCTGGTCATAGCTTTATGTTGTAGTGTTTGGTAAAAAAGAGATGATGGAAGTTTTCCTTCCATTTCTATTTTTTGGAACAGTTTCAGGAGAATAGGAATTAGTTCTTCTTTAAATGTTTGGTAGAATTCCCCTGGGAAGCCTTCTGGCCCTGGGCTTTTGTTTGGAGATTTTTGATGACTGTTTCAATCTCCTTACTGGTTATGGGCCTGTTCAGGTTTTCTATTTCTTCCTGGTTCAGTTGTGGTAGTTTATATGTCTCTAGGAATGCATCCATTTCTTCCAGATTGTCAAATTTGTTGGCGTAGAGTTGCTCATAGTATGTTCTTATAATTGTCTGTATTTCTTTGGTGTTAGTTGTGATCTCTCCTCTTTCATTCATGATTTTATTTATTTGGGTCCTTTCTCTTTTCTTTTTGATGAGTCTGGCCAGGGGTTTATCAATCTTATTGATTCTTTCAAAGAACCAGCTCCTAGTTTCATTGATTTTTTTCTATTTTTTTTTTGTTTGTTTCTATTTCATTGATTTCTGCTCTGATCTTTATGATTTCTCTTCTCCTGCTGGGTTTAGGGTTTCTTTCTTGTTCTTTTTCCAGATCCTTTAGGTGTAAGTTTAGGTTGTGTACTTGAGACCTTTCTTGTTTCTTGAGAAAGGCTTGTACCGCTATATATTTTCTCTCAGGACTGCCTTTGCTGTGTCCCACAGATTTTGAACCGTTGTGTTTTCATTATCATTTGTTTCCATGAATTTTTTCAACTCTTCTTTAATTTCCTGGTTGACCCATTCATTCTTTAGAAGGATGATGTTTAGTCTCCATGTATTTGGGTCTTTCCAGCTTGCCTCTTGTGATTGAGTTCTAGCTTCAGAGCATTGTGGTCTGAAAATATGCAGGGAATGATCCTAATCTTTTGATACCGGTTGAGACCTGATTTATGACCCAGGATGTGATCTATTCTGGAGAAGGTTCCATGTGCACTAGAGAAGAATGTGTATTCTGTTGCTTTGGGATGAAATGTTCTGAATATATCTGTGATGTCCATCTGGTCCAGTGTGTCATTTAAGGCCTTTATTTCCTTGTTGATCTTTTGCTTGGATGATCTGCCCATTTCAGTGAGGGGAGTGTTCAAGTCCCCTACTATTATTGTATTATTATTGATGTGTTTCTTTGATTTTGTTCTTAATTGGTTTATATAGTTGGCTGCTCCCAGGTTAGGGGCATAGATATTTAAAATTGTTAGGTCTTCTTGTTGGACAGACCCTTTGAGTAGGATATAGTGTCCTTCCTCATCTCTTATTAGAGTCTTTGGCTTAAAATCTAATTGATCTGATAAAAGGATTGCCACCCCAGCTTTCTTCTGATGCCCATTAGCATGGTAAATTGTTTTCCACCCCCTCACTTTAAATCTGGAGGTGCCTTCACGTCTAAAATGAGTTTCTTGTAGGCAACATATTGATGGGTTTTGGTTTTTTATCCATTCCGATACCCTGTGTCTTTTGATTGGGGCATTTAGCCCATTAACATTCAAGGTAACTATTGAGAGATATGAAGTTAGTGCCATTATTAGCCTGTAAGGTGACTGCTACTATATATTGTCTCTGTACCTTTCTGATCTACTACTTTTAGGCTCTCTCTTTGCTTAGAGGACCCCTTTCAATATTTCCTGTAGAGCTGGTTTGGTGTTTGCAAATTCTTTCAGTTTTTGTTTGTCCTGGAAGCTGTTTATCTCTTCTTCTATTTTCAATGATAGCCTAGCTGGATAGAGTATTCTTGGCTGCATGTTTTTCTCATTTAGTGATCTGAATATATCATGCCAGCTCTTTCTGGCCTGCCAGGTCTCTGTGGATAAGTCTGCTGCCAATCTAATATTTTCACCATTGTATGTTACAGACTTCTTTTCCCGGGCTGCTTTCAGGATTTTCCCTTTGTCACTAAGACTTGTAAATTTTACTATTAGGTGACGGGGTGTGGACCTATTCTTGTTGACTTTGAGGGGGGTTCTCTGCACCTCCTGGATTTAGATGCTTGTTCCCTTTGCCATGTTAGGGAAATTCTCTCCAATAATTCTCTCCAATAGATCACCTGCTCCCCTCTCTCTTTCTTCTTCTTCTGGAATCCCAATTATTCTAATGTTGTTTCGTCTTATTGTGTCACTTATCTCGCAAATCAATCAATGTGATAGAACACATTAATAAAAGAAAGAACAAGAACCATATGATACTCTCAATAGATGCTGAAAAAGCATTTGACAAAGTACAGCATCCTTTCCTGATCAAAACTCTTCAAAGTGTAGGGATAGAGGGCACATACCTCAATATTATCAAAGCCATCTATGAAAAACCCACCACAAATATCATTCTCAACGGAGAAAAACTGAAAGCTTTTCCGCTAAGGTCAGGAACACGGCAGGGATGTCCATTATCACCACTGCTATTCAACATAGTACTAGAAGTCCTAGCCTCAGCAATCAGACAACAAAAAGAAATTAAAGGCATCCAAATTGGTAAAGAAGAAGTCAAACTATCACTCTTCGCAGATGATATGATACTATATGTGGAAAACCCAAAAGACTCCACTCCAAAACTGCTAGAACTTGTCCAGGAATTCAGTAAAGTGTCAGGATGTAAAATCAACGCACAGAAATCAGTTGCATTTCTTTACACCAACAAGACAGAAGAAAGAGAAATTAAGGAGTCAATCCCATTTACAATTGCATCCAAAACTATAAGATACCTAGGAATAAACCTAACCAAAGAGGCTAAGAATCTATTCGCAGAAAACTATAAAGTACTCATGAAAGAAATTGAGGAAGACACAAAGAAATGGAAAAATATTCCATGCTCTTGGATTGGAAGAATAAATATTGTGAAAATGTCTATGCTACCTAAAGCAATCTACACATTTAATGCAATCCCTATCAAAATACCATCCATTTTTTTCAAAGAAATGGAACAAATAATCCTCAAATTTATATGGAACCAGAAAAGACCTCGAATAGCCAAAGGAATATTGAAAAAGAAAGCCAAAGTGGGTGGCATCACAATTCCGGACTTCAAGCTCTATTACAAAGCTGTCATCATCAAGACAGCATGGTACTCGCACAAAAACCGACAGATAGATCAATGGAACAGAATAGAGAGCCCAGAAATAGACCCTCAACTAATCTTCGACAAAGCAGGGAAGAATGTCTGATGGAAAAAAGACAGCCTCTTCAATAAATGGTGCTGGGAAAATTGGACAGCCACATGCAGAAAAATGAAATTGGACCACTTCCTTACACCACACACGAAAATAGACTCCAAATGGATGAAGGACCTCAATGTGAGAAAGGAATCCATCAAAATCCTTGAGGAGAATGCAGGCAGCCACCTCTTCAACCTCAGCCGCAGCAACATCTTCCTAGGAACATCGCCAAAGGCAAGGGAAGCAAGGGCAAAAATGAACTATTGGGATTTCATCAAGATCAAAAGCTTTTGCAAAGCAAAGGAAACAGTTAACAAAACCAAAAGACAACTGACAGGATGGGAGAAGATATTTGCAAACGACATATCAGATAAAGGGCTAGTATCCAAAATGTATAAGGAACTTAGCAAACTCAACACCCAAAGACTAAACAATCCAATCAAGAAATGGGCAGAGGACATGAACAGACATTTCTGCAAAGAAGATATCCAGATGGCCAACAGACACATCAAAAAGTGCTCCATATCACTCGGCATCAGGGAAATACAAATCAAAACCACAATGAGATATCACCTCACACCAGTCAGAATGGCTAAAATTAACAAGTCAGGAAATGACAGGTGCTGGCGAGGATGCGGAGAAAGGGGAACCCTCCTCCACTGTTGGTGGGAATGCAAGCTGGTGCAACCAGTCTGGAAGACAGCATGGAGGTTCCTCAAAATGTTGAAAATAGAACTACCCTATGACCCAGCAATTGCACTACTGGGTATTTACCCTATAGATACAAACGCAGTGATCCGAAGGGGCACGTGTACCTGAATGTTTATAGCAGCAATGCCTACAATAGCCAAACTATGGAAAGAACCTAGATGTCCATCAACAGATGAATGGATAAAGAGAAAGTGGTATATATACACAATGGAATACTATGCAGCCATCAAAAGAAATGAAATCTTGCCATTTGTGACGACATGGATGGAACTAGAGGGTATCATGCTTAGTGAAAAGTCAATCGGAGAAAGACAACTATCATATGATCTCCCTGATATGAGAACATGGAGAAGCAACATGGGGGGGTAGGGGGATAGGAGAAGAATAAATGAAACAAGATGGGATTGGGAGGGAGACAAACCATAAATGATTCTTAATCTCACAAAACAAACTGGGGGTTGCTGGGGAGAGGTGGGGTTGGGAGAGGGGGAGGGGGTTATGGACATTGGAGAGGGTATGTGCTATTGTGAGTGCTGTGAAGTGTGTAAACCTGGTGATTCACAGACCTGTAACCCTAAGGTAAAAATACATTATATGTTTATAAAAAAAAAAAAATTGGCAGGGGAGGCGAACCATAAGAGACTATGGACTCTGAAAAACAACCCGAGGGTTTTGAAGGGGCGGGGGTGGGAGGTTGGGGGAACCAGGTGGTGGGTAATATGGAGGGCATGTATTGCATGGAGCACTGGGTGTTATGCAAAAACAATGAATACTGTTACGCTGAAAAAAATAAATTAATTAATTAAAAAAAAACGAGAGATGATGGTAAAAATTAAGAAAGTTGGTTATTAGCCTTTGAGAAAGTAAAGAAAAAAGAATTAAATACCGCTATGTTAACAGAACTGGTCAAACATATATTGTTGAAACTGCCAAAAAGAACATTCATCGGGGCGCCTGGGTCGCTCAGTGGATTAAGCCGCTGCCTTCGGCTCAGGTCATGATCTCAGGGTCCTGGGATCGAGCCCCGCATCGGGTTCTCTGCTCCGCAGGGAGCCTGCTTCCTCCTCTCTCTGCCTGCCTCTCTGCCTACTTGTGATCTCTCTCTCTGTCAAATAAATAAATATAAAAAAATCTTAAAAAAAAAAAGAACATTCATCAAAAATCAATTTTATTGTCATTTCAGAATGCATATCAACAACTCTGCAATCAGAATTGTGAAGGGTCAGGAAGAGGTAAGAGGTACGTACCAGCTATCAATACACACAAATGTTATCATACACATACACCTGTATGTGATTCAGAGGTAAAGTGTCTCATTTATCAACCGATTAAGAATGGTGGTAGAATGGTGGGCCATTCTAGTTCCAAGAATGGTGGGCCATTCTAGTCCCAAGACCACTTCGCCTACCATCACCCACTTCTTATTTTGGAGACTTCCAATTCAACAGAAGAATGAAAAGACCAATATAATGAGTATGCATATACTCATACCTGAGCCCACTAATTGTTAACACTTTGCACCATTTACATGTACTCTCTTGCTCTCTCGTTCTCTCTCCCCTTATGTTTACAGAAGCATTTGAATATAGATTGTGTACATTCCTAAGTTTTCTTACATGTTCTGAACTGGGGCACTTACTTTTAGCTGCTGACACTGAATTTCATCACTCCCCCCCAACAATAAGTAAAGTTCAGATTTTTCTATAGGTTAAATGTGTGTGGACACACCTTAAGAAATTCATATATAGAGACGTGGGTCTGGGTATGTACAGAGATTCCTTTTCAATCTTTTTCTCCAGACGGGCACCTAGAATAGGGGTGACCACACAGTTCCTTTCCTAAATCAGGACACTTCTAATAGTGGAAGGAGGCACTGTTAGTAATTCCAGACAGCAGCTGTAAAACAAACTGCCTCAGGTATACTGGAACCTGTGGTCATTCTACCTCGACCATGTCATGTAGGTACAGCTGCTGAGGAGTAGTGGGCACTGACTTGGGCGCTTAACCTACCTCTGATGGACAAAATCCAGACAACAGGCTCCTCTGCCAAGTGATGAATCTGGGACACAACTCCTATGTGATTAACCTTCCAAACAGTGAAGACTAACTTTTTGGTCTTTTTGAAAGAGAAGGAATTTATTTACTTAACAGAAATGAATCCAGTGCAAATGGGATACATTGTCAGCTGTAGCAATATGTGAGATGTAGTCAGGGTGATGTGTAATAAGTCAATAAGCCGGCCTTGCCAGATACTCAAACTCCACCACTACTGCCAAGTCTCCCAAGTGATCTGTCACGAGTCCTTTACCCTGTAGCTAGAGAAAGCATCAAAGGTCTGGTATCTGATTGCTGGACCACACAAGAGTCTTTTTCCGTAAATTGGGCATATCTTAGGAAAATGATCATGCAAATTGTTTGATTTATCCATCTGAATATAACTGTGCAAGTCAAAATGACCATTCCCTCTCATCCACTGTCTGGTCTTGGTAGACTATTAAGTCATCCTTTTTACAGGTAGCTAGCAAGTATGAACAAGCAGTCTGTTACTAGAAAAAGAAATAATATCAAAACAGGGAAAAAGGGGACGCCTGGGTGGCTCAGCAGGTTAAAGCCTCTGCCTTCGGCTCAGGTCATGATCTCAGGGTCCTGGGATTGAGCCCCGCATCGGGCTCTCTGCTCAGCGGGGAGCCTGCTTCCTCCTCTCTCTCTCTGCCTGCCTCTCTGCCTACTTGTGATCTCTGTCTGTCAAACAAATAAATAAAATCTTAAAAAAAAAAAAACAGGGAAAAGTCACCAATATCAAGCTATCATTAGAAAGGTCAGAATTTAAAAAATAAAACACATAAAAGAGGTGGGTGTTTTAAAATTATCTAAATCCATATAAACACCATGAAGTTAAGTCACCATGGACTAGTCTAACCAAGCAAAGGAGGAACTGGGGAGCATGATTGCATGATACCAAAAGAAAGACTATCCCCTATGATTAAAGTTCTTTTGGCACTCACAGAGAATGTCATTTCTGGTTTCAGGAATTCCCTGGGCCACTACCCAGACCTCTTGGTTCCTGGGGCAAGGGCCATTTAACTCCATGCCCATGTTAGTATAAGGAGAGAAAGAACAGCTTTCCTAATAAAAATTCAAAAAAACAAAAAACAAGGAGGCAAGGCATTATAAATAATACTTAACAGAAGATGATAGATGGGTACAATAGCTGGAAGCATGGTCCCGTGTAAGTATCAGCCTGAAAGATACTACTGAGCTCTGAGCTATTCAGGAAGGCTTCACAGTAGAGGTGCACATGGAGCTGAGATTTCACATGTGGATAAGAGAGATGGATAATAAAGACAGTCTTTTAAGGAAGAAACAAAACAACTGAAGATATGGAGGGACGATGTAACTCCACATTGTGTTGAGCGGATAAATAAAGATAATATGTTATAGGTTTCAAAGCTCTTTTATTTGTACCATCTCATTTAATCACCATAGCCAATTCTAGAGATTAAAATGGGCCATATTATCATCCCCAAATTATAAGTGAGGAAACACATATAAAGAAAATAAACCTGATGAATTTCCTTTGAGTCCTGAATGGCAGTGTTGGATCTAGCAGACACATATTTTTGATGTATTAGCCTTATACTTATTTTCATTTTATAGATGAAAAAAGTGAATTCAGAAAAATCAGCACACAAGTGGCAGTCTCAGATTCCACACTCCAGATTTCCCACTATATCCTACTGACTAAAGAAAGAGAAAATGAAGGCCAAAGTATCCATTTAGAAAGCCAATCCAAGAACACAAAGGGGGAAAAGGTGTGAAATACGAATGGAGTCTTTTGTCACTACAAGAAGTAGGTAGCATCTCAGGGAACAGAGATGCTGAAGAAATATCAAGGGACACCAATTAGAATTCCTAAGTATTCCAGCAGCTTTCTCCAACTAAGTTTAGCCAGTCCTGGATATAAATATCGTATTTGTTACTTTCTCCGTGCTTTCTCCCAAGTTTTCCCATGCTTATGGAGTTCTTGTTCCCTCTACTCTACCTTCTCAGTCCCTCGGGGTCTTTTTCCATGAATGTTGCTCAGAACCCTTATTTGTCTTCCTCTGACCTGAGCTTCTGTGGTACTTGTCTCTGAAATACACATGAATAGGCCCTTGTTTTGTGTACACTGAAGAGGGCCCATGTTCTACTGTTGATCCCTGTGCCAAGGCAAAACAGAATGTTGCTGTTTGGTTTTGCTGAGAGTAAACTAGTTCCCAGAATATCATGCTGTGCTTGTTCTCTGCCCCTTTGATGCAAATTTAGGAGTCATTTCACTCTCCAAATTCTCTGCTTCCTGACTTCTAGTGATAGTTATTTTATATTTTAAATAATTTTGATGGTGTACAGATGCATTTTAGAAATGCCTGTTCCATATTTTATCACTCTTTTTTCAAAAGGAAGGAAAGCACACCAGTTTGCTACATGTGGGGAATTGAAATCTTGGCTCACTGAGTCTACCTTTCCCTCAGACCTAGAGCACAATTGAATTTTCATCCAGCACCAGCTTTGATTTCAAGCTGGGAGAGCACAGGTGTTTGGAGGCTTAAATCTCTCATTTTTTCACATGTATGGAATGAACAATGTCTCCTGTGCCCTGGCACCCATCGCCATGCCCCTCCTAGCACTGAAAGAACCAATCGGCATGATCACAGTGCATTTTGGCTTCTTTCTCTTCATCCTTCTGATTTAGGCCAGACACTAGCCAAGTCTCTCATCATTTGGCTTTGCTCTTGGAAACTGGCAGAAACTTAAATATAAGATATTCATGCTTTGTTTCCTAATCACTGTAAAGGGGAATGCTGTTGTCCTGGTGCCACTTGGAATACCAGCTCTGGTCTGTGCACGCTAGAAATCTGCATTGCAAATAAAGTTTCTTGGTTTTGTGGTTGATATTTAGAAATGATAAAAAAATCAGTTGTAATTTTTTTTTAAGATTTATTTACGTATTTCATAGAGAGAGAGCCCATGCCTGCATGAACAGAGAGAGGGAGAGATTTTCAAACAAACTCAAACTCAGCTCAAAACCCAAAGATGGCATGATCCCATGAACCCTGAGATCATGACCTGAGCCAAAATCAAAAGTCGGACACTTAACCAACTAAGCCACCCAGGCACCCCACTCGTAATTCTTAATCTTAAAAGGCCCTTTTTAAAAGTTGTAAGTGCAGGGGTAATATAAGTGATAGGAATATGCAGTCAGCCAAATGTGGGTACAATCATGACAACGACATATATTGTGACTTAGAACAAGTTTTTTTTACTTATTGAGGCTATGTATTTTTTTCACTATATACTTTGCTAAGCACTTTAATAGCGTTTTAAAACTTAATCTTCACAAATATCTGTGAAGTTGATATTATTATTCTTGGTGTACAGATCATGAAATAGAGATTTAGAGATCTGAGTAATTTTTAAGAGGACTACACACTACGACTCAGCTGAAATATAAACCCAAGTCAAAATGACTTCAGAATCAAAGCTCTTAGTCATTGCCCTATATTATTTTCACCAATATGTAATCATTTTTCCCTATCCAAAAGGCATAACCCTCCTCTGCACTATGTATAAGTTTTTTGCTGAATATTCATTGTTCACATTTCTTCATGAAGCACATATTTAAAGAAAGCTCCCCCTTTATCCAGAGCCATTTACTTAACATCTCTTTATTGAGTAGCTTCTAGTCTGAGGAGCTATGCTGAGGATAGAATGATGTACACATTACTGCTTCTGTCTTTAAGAAGAGTATTATTTACTTGGGAAGACCAACAAGCATTAAAGAACAGTAACTATGTTGCTCGAGGTCCACCCACTATGCTTAATGAGCTATGTTAGGAAGATTTCCTAACATAGACAGGAGGGGAGATGTAAGTACGAAAAAGTCTTCTTAAGGGAGGATCAGAAAGAGAGTAGAAGAAAAAGATGTTCTAAGCCAAGGGATGGCGTGGAGAGAAAAGACGGCATAAAATCATCCTATCACCTACCACATTCAGTGAACCATTTGCCTTCTCCTGTATTTAACACTGTTTTTATTTAGTTTAGTCACCTTGTTTTCACAATAGATTTTTTTTTTTTAAATAAGATCTCTCTCCCATTATGGCATATAGTTCTTAAAGGAAGGAAGAGACCAAGTCTAGTGGCATCGTTCATCCCTAGGTTCCTCACACAGCAGGAACGAGTGACTACTGATGATGACTGTGGTGGCAGTGATGGTGGCAGTGGTAAAGAGAAGAAGGAAGACAAGAGGGGGTTGTAAGACTACACATTGAGAGAAATAATGTATTGGGACAGATGCAGAACTATGAATGAAATATTGAGCCTTCTATTTTTATGCCTAGGATGAAACTTAAAGACACAACAGATATTGAAGAATGTCATCCTCTTGACTGCTCTTCTCTCAGATGCAGAGGTAGACTTCTGAATAGAGTGACTAATACATTGGTTCTGAATACTTGGCACTAGAGAAAAGATATACTTTTTTCAAGCCCTAAAAAAAGCACTAAGAATTAAGAGCAGTTAAGCAGAGGAAAAAAGTCCATCTGTTACTCATGGCATCATTTCCCTGTGTCTCTAGTCTATGCTTTTTCACTTGGCAATAAGCTGTTTTTTCTCCTGGAAAAAGTAAGCAGGGTGAGCAAAAACTCAATCATTAAAAACCTAAGGGACTGAATGGGTGATAATACAAAGCATAAAATATGAGTAAGTGAATTGAAAGAATGTGATTTTTATGGTCATATATTTTGATGGCATTCTAAGAATAAATTCAAGAAACCTCAAATAATGAGTTTTCAATGCTAGATCAGAGAAAGTTATGCCAATTTCTTCTTAGGATCTTATTGCTAAAGAAGATGTTACAACTTGTAAAAACTTGGCACCCAATTTGAGCCATGACCACATATAAACACCAGATTGGGAATCAGAGTGAGAATCAAATGCATGTTTTTGTGTTCTCTAGGAGTGGCATCAATCCTGTAACATACTCTCTCTTGTTCCACTGGATTCTACTCTGCCATAATCATCATTTTATTCATGATAATACCAGCAACAAAAACATACATTTGTCATTTACTTTTTGCAAGTCTCTGTATCAAGAGATTTACTCAGATATAGTCAGATTCTTTCTAGAATATCTTCTTGTCTATCCTTTATGGCCCAGTTTAGGGCTATGGTTCCCATTCTATCTTCTCTTGATTCATTCACTTCAACTGACTTCCCCGTCTTGAATATTTATGACACTTGTTATCCACATCACTCATTTGACCTTCCAATGTTCTTTGAGTCATAGCTTCTCATCTGAACTAAATTATAAGTTCATGAAGGTCAAAGAAAATAAATTGTAAATACAGTGACAAGATACGAAATTTTACAGAATAATTCCCAAAGTTAATGCCTATTCATTCCATCAACATTTTTTTTTTTGCATTTATCATATTAACTTTGAGGTCAGAATATATGGCCACCAAACTGGATAATTTCTTATTTCCCAATGATTAATACTGCATATGGCAGTGACTCTAATACAAGAGTCAGCAAACTGCCTCCTATGGGCCAAATCCAGATGTACAGATTTGTTCACATATTGCTTATGGATGCTTTCTGAATATATAACCCCCAAATTCGTGACTTAAGCAACACAAATATATTATCTGACAGTTCTCTTTATAAGTCCTACACAGATTTACTAGGCTAAAATCAAGTTGTCAGCAAAACTGTATGCCTTTCTGGAAATTCTAGGGGAGAATTCCTTTTCTTGCCTTTCCAGCTTCTAGAAACCATCAACATTCCCTGGTTCATGCCCTCTTCCTCCACCTTCAAGTCAGTAACATTGCACCTTTCTGACCATACTTCCATAGCTACAACTTACTCTGACTTGCTACTTCTACCTCTCCCTCCCACTTTTAAGAACTCTTGTGATTACATTGTGCCCACCTGGATAATCTACCATAATTTCCCTTTATCAAAGTAAACTGATTATCAAACTTAATTCCGACCTTAATTTACATGTAAGTAACATATTCATGATTCTGCACGTTAGAGCATGGACATCTTTGATAGGCATTATTCTGCCTCCCACAGATAGTAATTATATTCTTCAATACTTGAGATTTTCTGTTTTCAATATCTCAAATAAATATATATATTCATATGTAAATATTCATATATATATATATATATGAATCCTGAGAGTAATCTGGAAGAAGTAGACCTTAAAAGAATATCAAAATGTGCTTCTGCCTTCATACAGGTGTGTGCAATTCATTTCACTCAACATTGTTTTAGTGATAGTCTCTCAGATGAATTTAGAAACGGTGACCAATGGGGTGAATGAAACAAGTGTAGCCTTTGAAAGAAACAGCTACTGAATGATAATGAAGAGGGAAGATGACTACCAAGCTTCCACTATCTCAGATAATCCAGTATCTGATGTAAGGAAAAACTGGGGAGGATTTTGAAATGGGTGTAATGGTTACTGGATCTCCTTTCAACAGAATGCTAAGCATAGTCTAGCAGACCTTTCAGGGTTATGTGATTTTATAGGCTCTACCACTTTCATCACCTTTGACTAACCGTTTAAAACTCTGCAAACTGTACAAAACTAAGAGCAATGCACATCAATTTTGCCCCAAAATGTGCCAATTAATTTTGTCCAACAGAGATACAATTGATTTTCACTTTGTAAGGACCTATTTAGAAATTGTCCCTGCTCCCCTTCCCCCAGGGGATTTACTTGGAGACAATTCCCGGAAACCAGCTCCAGGTAACAGCCCAGATACAAGGGTGGGTCAGGCCAGGTGGAGACATCTGATCAGTGGGGGGATGCATACTGTCTCCCTGGTTACCAAGGAGTATGGGCCCCACCCTTTGGGAGCCTTTTTGGCACCAATCCTAATCAAGGTGTAATAGGCTGGTTCTAATGTCTACTAGGGTAAATTGTAATTCAGTTGGTCACCTAGCATCACTGAGGAGTTTCCTGTGTGTGTTATAATTTCATTGGTCACCTGTGCATGGCCAGGCCCGACCGCATGGCCTTTGCCCTTAAAAGCTAGTCTGTGAAACAGAGAAGGGTCGCCCTCTCTTGTAAGAGGCGCGACCCCAAAGGTTCAGTTAGATTCTTGATGCTTGGCTGGAAATAAAGCTTTTCTTGACCTTCTCTTTGTATCAGTCTCTCTCCTTTAATCACGGACCCATTATTGGGGCATAACAACTTCTGTTAAAGAAAACCAAGCTGGACAGTAGTTAAAACAGTAAAAACAGATTTTATTCAAGAATTATTTCAATAGTGGAATACATAACTCAGTATAGAAACAGGCTCAATTCCTATTACGATATGGACAGAGAAGATTCATAAACGCAGAAAGCAGGCTTGGATGGGGTGGTTAGTGGATGGAAAATACTAAGAGGAAACATTAGGAGTCAGCAGGGATTCTGGCTAAAACCACTGGCTCAGTGGGTTGGGCCGCTGCCTTCGGCTCGGGTCATGATCTCAGGGTCCTGGGGTCGAGTCCCGCATCGGGCTCTCTGCTCTCTACTTGGCAGGAGCCTGCTTCCCTCTCTCTTTCTCTCTGCCTGCCTCTCGGCCTACTTGTGATCTCTCTCTCTCTCGCTGTCAAATAAAAAAATAAAAAATAAAAAAATAAAAAAAAAATAAAACCACTTGAAAGGATTCTTGCTGAAGGCAGACCAGGGTGATCAGATGCCAGAGGTGGGGGATGACAAATTTGACCCAGAATTAAGAGTAATCAGGTATTGAGGGTGGGACATCCTCTCTAAAGTGACTCAGAAGGATTTTTTGCTAACCTTGGAGAAAGATGCTATAGGATAGACCCAGGAGCCCAATGTTGATGTCTAGTTAAGAACAGGACTCAAGGCACCTGATTACTTTGGTCAAAGAGAGAATCTTGGTCACTTTTCTTATAGGATATGTTAAGCAGTCTTAACGTTTATTAGTAAATTCTTTGAGAATTCCTAATTGCCTAAACATACCGTTGTTATTCAGATGTTCTTTTTTTTTTTTGAAAGCATTGTTTTTTTTAAAGGTTTTTAAAATTTATTTATTTATTTGACAGACAGAGATCACAAGTAGGCAGAGAGGCAGGCAGAGAGAGAGGAGGAAGCTGAACTGAGAGCTCAGGACCCTGGGATCATGACCTGAGCTGAAGGCAGAGGCTTTGACCCACTGAGCCACCCAGGCGCCCCTGAGATGTTCTTTTTAACCAGTTTTAGAACTTTACTGGTACCATCATTAACTAATTAATAGAAAAAAACTTTGATATGCATTTATTATATATTTCTACAAGAGTCATGATTTAATTTTTTAAATTACTCTTGAACACAGATAAAAGAATACAACCTTTTCTCTATTGTATAAATCTGCTATCCATCATTTTTCAATTGACTTGGAATTTAGAAACAATTTATTCCAGAAACTGACTAATCAATGATGAACATTTTTGGTTCCTGTTAAAATAACTAGAGAATTTCTTGAGTGATTTTTAATAATGGTAACTAACCACCTGAAAGTGTTCTGATTACCCTTAGAAACATAAACAATACAATTAAATCTAGATCCTTTGCTCCATGTAAATATCTAAGAAGGAAATAGAGCCACAGAAAGACCAATTTAAAAGGGGGGTGGGGAGTAAGACACAAAGAAAAAATTTCAAACTTTGCATAGTTTTGCCCATAACTGCCCAAGTCCAGAGGTTTCATCCATAACATGAGGTGTAGGAGGAAGAAAGAGAAAAAGAGAATATCAAATTTGATGAGAACAGTAAATTTGTGTGAAAAGTTGGCTGGTTTCTTCCCTCTTAAAATTCATGTTGGGATTCTGCTTAGTTTAATGTGCTTGTGTGTGTGTGTGTGTGTGTGTGTGTGTGTGTGTGTGTGTGTGTGTGTTTCTCTTTCAGCTTGGATAACAGTAACATCAATATTTTCTTTAGGATGTTCCACCCTGGAGCATGGTAGAATGTAAGGCAATTGGAAGTCATACAGAGTGAGGACCCCTTAGGTTGCCTGCAAGCAACTTATCCAAGTGGGAGCCAATGTTACTGTTTCCCTTCAATTATGCTTGTTCTTTTTTGTTTTTCCTTTTCAAGCCTGTTTTGGATTGTAGAACCTTGAATTGGAAACTCAACATTAGCAATTCAAATTCTAAACTGAGCTTTTTAATGCTAAATACTTGTGGATATCATTTGAGAAGATTGTCAAGTTAAACAATGTAGATTTTTCATATATACAGCAAAGTGACTTTGCAGATATTACTCAGTTAAGATCCAAGCCATGATATTCATCTTGTGCTCATGCATAAAATCCAGAACCAGCAAAGTATTTTGTAAATTCAGCATTTAGTTATCTCTTACCCATTAAGAGGAAGAAAAGCAAACATTTCCACCCTCCCCAATACTTTTATTCACGCCCAAAGCTAAGCAAGGAGGAAGGAAAAAGGTTTTTAGAATTACAAATAGAACCTTTAAATTATAGAAACTTGCTAATTTCATTTATGAAAGCACTGCCTAACTTCTGCTTTCTCTCTCAGTTGTTATTCAAATCTCTGTCCCTAGCCAAAGAGAAAAAGAGAGAATAATCCTACTAGGAATTTAGTGAGTTTTCTTTTAGAGATCAGACATAAATGCTGCATATTTGAATATGCAAATTTAATAGAACAGATTGCCAAGAACTGAAAAATGATTGTATGTTTAGCCCTAGGAAGTTAGCCCAGCTTAATAGAGCTGACAAAGAGTTAAGGAGTGCCCACTTGCAAAGCTCAAACAAGGAAGAAAGTGCATATAATTTGCTTACCTAACAGGAAGGGTTGCTGAAAAGTGGGCTGGATGTAGAGACCTAGATTCTCCCAAATTAGCCATAGCATTCTTTTAAAAGGCCTCAATTCTTTCCTATGTAAAATAAAGAGGTTTTCTTGGGTGATCTCTGAGATTATTTCCACCATGAAAATTTGGAGACCTCTTCCTAGTATATGCAGTAAGTTCACACTATAGGAAAGGGTCTCTCAAGCCATAACTGAGCACATAAAGGTCACATAGTTCAGTGCAGTCTGTGTACAGATATGGAAAACATTCGCCCCCCACTTCCTGTGGTCATAGCTCTCATGCCATATTCAAATCTTGTACAGTTTGCCCTTTTTCAGTAATCCCAGTGAGTTTAAACAAAAGTGGTGGTTTCATCAAATCAATTTATATTTTTTAGGTCTCCAAGGAGGTCTCTATTTGGCTGCTAACTAATCAAGGTTTTCCTCTTTAATTCTTCTCTTTTTGTGTGATAACGTTCAGACACCTTGTATTTGGAGGTGTGAGAAACTGAAAATTAGTTGCTTTTTTGGATTTACAGTAATCATTCAGGCAGCTTGTCAATATCAATCTCTAGACCACGTGACTTTAACATACCACTCTGAGAATTCCGTCAAAACTGTCCTTGGATAGAAAATTGGGCAAAATAAGCCAAAGATGGCAAAAAAAATAAAAACTCAATCAGCTTGAGAGAGAACTAGGTAAGAAAAAATAACAATTTACCCTGGGCCCAGTTTGAAGATTTAGAAATAGAGTCACATGTGTCTAATTCTGACCCCCACAGTATAATTCCAGCCCTGTTTAGCTAAACACTAGGTCTTTGGATTATATCATTTCTTCAGTTCTATCACTTTGTTGGGTGGCAGAATATACACCATCCCAAAATATGCCTCTTTGGCATAAAAACTGTTTTGAGCTAATTATTTTGAGAAACGTCAGACATAAGAGAAGCTCTAGAAACAGAGAGGAAATTATGCTTTTGTAGGGGAAATTTACATATATAAAGTAAATTTCCATTTGTAAGGGTGTCTTTTTCTCCAAGAAAAGGATGACTAAATCTCCAGAAACTCTTCTCTATGGAGAAACCACTGACAGAAATCTGCATAGCCTTATTTTTATTTACAGTACTTTTCCTGATCAGGTCCCCTGTCCTAGACCCCTGGCCTAGTCTATACTCTTTTCTTTTGCCTTTAGTTGAAAAATATATTTAAGGATGGATTCTTAAAAGAAATTTAATTTAAAAGGATTCTAAAACACCTCTGAGAGTTACTCATTTTCCCTGGGTATCTCCCATGTATACATGAGGTATACATGTTAATTAAACTTTTATTTATTCTTCTCTTGTTAATCAGTCTTTTGTTACAGAGTTCTCAGCAGAGAACTCAAAAGGTTAGAGTGAAAATTAGTTTGTTCCTCCTCCTGCAATTCATTGTTAGAAGTCATATTTATATTTGCAACTCAGCAATGGCCCTGTTTTTTTTTTAACATAATAGTAATTGTTACAGTCAACATTTATTGTTTATAATAAACCAGGTTCCAGGGGTCCCTGGGTGGCTCAATCAGTTAAGTATCTACCCTCTACTCAGGTTGTGATCCCAGAGTCCTGGGATTAGCCAGGGATTGGGCTTCCTTTCAGCAGGGAGTCTGCTTCTCCCTCTCCCTTGGACCCTTCCCCTGCATGTGTGCTTGCACTCTCTCTCTCAAATAAATAAAATCTTAAAAAAAAAAAAAAAGCCAGGTTCTGTTCTGAGCACTTTATGGACATGAATTCACTTGATCAAAAAAGTAAATACGGAGGGAGGAGTCAAGATGGTGGAGAAGTAGCAGCCTGAGACTACATCAGGTAGCAGGAGATCAGCTCGATAGCTTATCTAAACATTGCAAACACCTACAAATCCAACGGGAGAGCGAAGAGAAGAAGAACAGCAACTCTAGAAACAGAAAATCAACCACTTTCTGAAAGGTAGGACTGGCGGAGAAGTGAATCTAAAACGACGGGAAGATAGACCGCGGGGGGAGGGGCCGGCTCCCAGCAAGCGGCGGAGGAACGGAGCACAAAATCAGGACTTTTAAAAGTCTGTTCCACTGAGGGACATTGCTCCAGAGGCTAAACCAGGGTGAAGCCCACGCGGGGTCAGCGTGGCCCCAGGTCCCACAGGGTCACAGAAGGATCGGGGGTGTCGGAGTGTCGGAGAGCTCGCAGGTATTAGAACGGAGAAGCCGGCTGCAGAGACAGAGCCGAGGACTGAACTCTCAGCTCGGGGTTACCTTGAACTGGTCGCGGGCTGGGTGAGCTCGGAGCGCGGCTAGAGGCTGGGGATACGGGAATGATTGGGTGCTGTCCTCTGGGGGCGCACTGAGGAGTGGGGCCCCAGGCTCTCGGCTCCTCCGGGCCGGAGACTGTGAGGCCGCCATTTTCATTCCCGTCCTCCGGAACTCTACGGAAAGCGTTCAGGGAACAGAAGCTCCCAAAAGCGAACCCGAGCCGATTACTTAGTCCGGCCGCCGGTAAGGGCGGTGCAATCCCGCCTCAGGCAAAGACACTTGAGAGTCACCACAACAGGCCCCTCCCCCAGAAGATCAACAAAATATCCAGCCAGGACGAAGTTCATCTATCAAGGAAAGTAGGTTCAATTCCTAAGACAGCAGAGCAATTCCAGAGGATGAGAAAGAAAAGCACGGAACTCATGGCTTTCTCCCCATGATTCTTTAGTCTTGCGGCTACTTCAATTTTTTTTTTTCTTTTTTCAATTTTTTTTCTTTTTTCTTTTTTCTTCTTCTGCTAAATTTTTTAAAACTTTTACCCTTTTCTTTTTTAACGTTTTTTGACTAGCTTATCTAAATATATATTTTTTTTCTTTCTTTTTTATATTTTTCTTTATTTGTTTTATTTTTTAAATTTTTTTCTTTTTTTTTTTCCAGAACCTGTTTTTATCCCCTTTCTCCCCCCCACAATTTGGGGTCTCTTCTGATTTGGTTACAGCGCATTTTTCTGGGGTCTTTGCCACCCTTTTAGTATTTTATTTGCTCCTTCATATCCTCTTATCTGGACAAAACGACAAGGCTGAAAAAATCACCACAAACAAAAGAACAAGAGACAGTACCGAAGGCTAGGGACCTAATCAACACAGACATTGGTAATATGTCACATCTAGAGTTCAGAATGACGATTCTGAACATTCTAGCCGGGCTCGAAAAAGGCATGGAAGATATTAGAGAAACCCTCTCTGGAGATATAAAAGCCCTTTCTGGAGAAATTAAAGAACTAAAATCTAACCAAGTTGAAATAAAAAAAGCTATTAATGAGGTGCAATCAAAAATGGAGGCTCTCACTGCTAGGATAAATGAGGCAGAAGAAAGAATTAGTGATATAGAAGACCAAATGACAGAGAATAAAGAAGCCGAGCAAAAGAGGGACAAACAGCTACTGGACCATGAGGGGAGAATTCGAGAGATAAGTGACACCATAAGACGAAACAACATTAGAATAATTGGGATTCCAGAAGAAGAAGAAACAGAGAGGGGAGCAGAAGGTCTATTGGAGAGAATCATTGGAGAGAATTTCCCTAATATGGCAAAGGGAACAAGCATCAAAATCCAGGAGATGCAGAGAACCCCCCTCAAAGTCAAGAAGAATATCCACACCCTGTCACCTAATAGTAAAATTTACAAGTCTTAGTGACAAAGAGAAAATCCTGAAAGCAGCCCGAGAAAAGAAGTCTGTAACATACCATGGTAAAAATATTAGATTGGCAGCAGACTTATCCACAGAGACCTGGCAGGCCAGGAAGAGCTGGCATGATATATTCAGAGCACTAAACGAGAAAAACATGCAGCCAAGAATACTCTATCCAGCTAGGCTATCATTGAAAATAGAAGGAGAGATCAAAAGCTTCCAGGACAAACAAAAACTGAAAGAATTTGCAAACACCAAACCAGCTCTCCAGGAAATATTGAAAGGGGTCCTCTAAGCAAAGAGAGAGCCTAAAAGTAGTAGATCAGAAAGGTACAGAGACAATATACAGTAACAGTCACCTTACAGACTAATAACGGCACTAACTTCATATCTCTCAATAGTTACCCTGAATGTTAATGGGCTAAATGCCCCAATCAAAAGACACAGGGTATCAGAATGGATAAAAAAACAAAACCCATCAGTATGTTGCCTACAAGAAACTCATTTTAGACGTGAAGACACCTCCAGATTTAAAGGGAGGGGGTGGAAAACAATTTACCATGCTAATGGGCATCAGAAGAAAGCTGGGGTGGCAATCCTTATATCAGATCAATTAGATTTTAAGCCAAAGACTCTAATAAGAGATGAGGAAGGACACTATATCCTACTCAAAGGGTCTGTCCAACAAGAAGATCTAACAATTTTATTTTTTTTTTTAAAGATTTTATTTATTTATTTATTTGACAGAGAGAGATCACAAGTAGACAGAGAGGCAGGCAGAGAGAGAGAGAGGGAAGCAGGCTCGCTGCTGAGCAGAGAGCCCGATGCGGGACTCGATCCCAGGACCCTGGAATCATGACCTGAGCCGAAAGCAGCGGCTTAACCCACTGAGCCACCCAGGCGCCCAGATCTAACAATTTTAAATATCTATGCCCCTAACGTGGGAGCAGCCAACTATATCAACCAATTAATAACAAAATCAAAGAAACACATCAATAATAATACAATAATAGTAGGGGACTTTAACACTCCCCTCACTGAAATGGGCAGATCATCCAAGCAAAAGATCAACAAGGAAATAAAGGCCTTAAATGACACACTGGACCAGACGGACATCACAGATATATTCAGAACATTTCATCCCAAAGCAACAGAATACACATTCTTCTCTAGTGCACATGGAACCTTCTCCAGAATAGATCACATCCTGGGTCACAAATCAGGTCTCAACCGGTATCAAAAGATTAGGATCATTCCCTGCATATTTTCAGACCACAATGCTCTGAAGCTAGAACTCAATCACAAGAGGCAAGCTGGAAAGAACCCAAATACATGGAGACTAAACAGCATCCTTCTAAAGAATGAATGGGTTAACCAGGAAATTAAAGAAGAATTAAAAATATTCATGGAAACAAATGATAATGAAAACACAACAGTTCAAAATCTGTGGGACACAGCAAAGGCAGTCCTGAGAGGAAAATATATAGCGGTACAAGCCTTTCTCAAGAAATAAGAAAGGTCTCAAGTACACAACCTAACCCTACACGTAAAGGAGCTGGAGAAAGAACAAGAAAGAAACCCTAAACCCAGCAGGAGAAGAGAAATCATAAAGATCAGAGCAGAAATCAATGAAATAGAAACCAAAAAAACAATAGACAAAATCAGTGAAACTAGGAGCTGGTTCTTTGAAAGAATCAATAAGATTGATAAACCCCTGGCCAGACTCATCAAAAAGAAAAGAGAAAGGACCCAAATAAATAATCATGAATGAAAGAGGAGAGATCACAACTAACACCAAAGAAATACAGACAATTATAAGAACATACTATGAGCAACTCTACGCCAACAAATTGGACAATCTGGAAGAAATGGATGCATTCCTAGAGACATATAAACTACCACAACTGAACCAGGAAGAAATAGAAAACCTGAACAGGCCCATAACCAGTAAGGAGATTGAAACAGTCATCAAAAATCTCCAAACAAACAAAAGCCCAGGGCCAGAAGGCTTCCCAGGGGAATTCTACCAAACATTTAAAGAAGAACTCATTCCTATTCTCCTGAAATTGTTCCAAAAAATAGAAATGGAAGGAAAACTCCCAAACTCATTTTATGAGGCCAGCATCACCTTGATCCCAAAACCAGACAAGGATCCCACCAAAAAAGAGAACTACAGACCAATATCCTTGATGAACACAGACGCAAAAATTCTCGCCAAAATACTAGCAAATAGGATTCAACAGTACATTAAAAGGATTATTCACCACGATCAAGTGGGATTTATTCCAGGGCTGCAGGGTTGGTTCAACATCCGCAAATCAATCAATGTGATACAACACATTAATAAAAGAAAGAACAAGAACCATATGATACTCTCAATAGATGCTGAAAAAGCATTTGACAAAGTACAGCATCCTTTCCTGATCAAAACTCTTCAAAGTGTAGGGATAGAGGGCACATACCTCAATATTATCAAAGCCATCTATGAAAAACCCACCGCAAATATCATTCTCAATGGAGAAAAACTGAAAGCTTTTCCGCTAAGGTCAGGAACACGGCAGGGATGTCCATTATCACCACTGATATTCAACATAGTACTAGAAGTCCTAGCCTCAGCAATCAGACAACAAAAAGAAATTAAAGGCATCCAAATTGGTAAAGAAGAAGTCAAACTATCACTCTTCGCAGATGATATGATACTATATGTGGAAAACCCAAAAGACTCCACTGCAAAACTGCTAGAACTTGTACAGGAATTCAGTAAAGTGTCAGGATATAAAATCAACGCACAGAAATCAGTTGTATTTCTGTACACCAACAACAAGACAGAAGAAAGAGAAATTAAGGAGTCAATCCAATTTACGATTGTACCCAAAACTATAAGATACCTAGGAATAAACCTAACCAAAGAGGCTAAGAATCTATACACAGAAAATTATAAAGTACTCATGAAAGAAATTGAGGAAGACACAAAGAAATGGAAAAATGTTCCATGCTCCTGGATTGGAAGAATAAATATTGTGAAAATGTCTATGCTACCTAAAGCAATCTACACATTTAATGCAATCCCTATCAAAATACCATCCATTTTTTTCAAAGAAATGGAACAAATAATCCTCAAATTTATATGGAACCAGAAAAGACCTCGAATAGCCAAAGGAATATTGAAAAAGAAAGCCAAAGTTGGTGGCATCACAATTCCGGACTTCAAGCTCTATTACAAAGCTGTCATCATCAAGACAGCATGGTACTGGCACAAAAACAGACACATAGATCAGTGGAACAGAATAGAGAGCCCCGAAATCAACCCTCAACTCTATGGTCAACTAATCTTCGACAAAGCAGGAAAGAATGTCCAATGGAAAAAAGACAGCCTCTTCAATAAATGGTGCTGGGAAAATTGGACAGCCACATGCAGAAAAATGAAATTGGACCACTTCCTTACACCACACACGAAAATAGACTCAAATGGATGAAGGACCTCAATGTGAGAAAGGAATCCATCAAAATCCTTGAGGAGAATGCAGGCAGCCACCTCTTCGACCTCAGCCGTAGCAACATCTTCCTAGGAACAACGGCAAAGGCAAGGGAAGCAAGGGCAAAAATGAACTATTGGGATTTCGTCAAGATCAAAAGCTTTTGCACAGCAAAGGAAACAGTTAACAAAACCAAAAGACAACTGACAGGATGGGAGAAGATATTTGCAAACGACATATCAGACAAAGGGCTAGTATCCAAAATGTATAAGGAACTTAGCAAACTCAACACCCAAAGAACAAACAATCCAATCAAGAAATGGGCAGAAGACATGAACAGACATTTCTGCAAAGAAGACATCCAGATGGCCAACAGACACATGAAAAAGTGCTCCACGTCACTTGGCATCAGGGAAATACAAATCAAAACCACAATGAGATATCACCTCACACCAGTCAGAATGGCTAAAATTAACAAGTCAGGAAATGACAGGTGCTGGCGAGGATGTGGAGAAAGGGGAACCCTCCTCCACTGTTGGTGGGAATGCAAGCTGGTGCAACCACTCTGGAAAACAGCATGGAGGTTCCTCAAAATGTTGAAAATAGAACTACCCTATGACCCAGCAATTGCACTACTGGGTATTTACCCTAAAGATACAAACATAGTGATCCGAAGGGGCATGTGTACCCGAATGTTTATAGCAGCAATGTCTACAATAGCCAAACTATGGAAAGAACCTAGATGTCCATCAACAGATGAATGGATAAAGAAGATGTGGTATATATACACAATGGAATACTATGCAGCCATCGAAAGAAATGAAATCTTGCCATTTGCGACGACGTGGATGGAACTAGAGGGTATCATGCTTAGTGAAATAAGTCAATCGGAGAAAGACAACTATCATATGATCTCCCTGATATGAGGACATGGAGATGCAACATGGGGGGTTAGGGGGATAGGAGAAGAATAAATGAAACAAGATGGGATTGGGAGGGAGACAAACCATAAATGACTCTTAATCTCACAAAACAAACTGGGGGTTGCTGGGGGGAGGTGGGATTGGGAGAGGGGGAGGGGGCTATGGACATTGGGGAGGGTATGTGCTATCGTGAGTGCTGTGAAGTGTGTAAACCTGGCGATTCACAGACCTGTACCCCTGGGGATAAAAATACATTATATGTTTATTAAAAAAAAAAAAAATTTGTAGGGGAGGCGAACCATAAGAGACTATGGACTCTGAAAAACAACCTGAGGGTTTTGAAGGGTCAGGGGTGGGAGGTTGGGGGAACAGGTGGTGGGTAATGGGGAGGGCACGTTTTGCATGGAGCACTGGGTGTTGTGCAAAAACAATGAATACTGTTACGCTGAAAAAATAAAATGGAAAAAAAAAAGTAAATACTATTTTTTTTTAAAGACTTTATTTATTTGACAGAGATCACAAGTAGCAGAGAGGCAAGCAGAGAGAGAGAGGAAGGGAGGGAAGCAGGCTCCCCGCTGAGTGGAGAGCCCGATATGGGGCTCGATCCCAGGACTCTGAGATCATGACCTGAGCCAAAGGCAGAGGCTTTAACCTGCTGAGCCACCCAGGCGCCCCAGTAAATACTATTTATTACAACTTTATAAATAGAACTAGAATTCAGATAGGTTAAGTAAGTTGCCCAAGATCACACAGCTGGTCATTGATCGAACTAGGATTTGAATCCAGACACTCTGGCTACAGAGCCAAGTTCTTAAAACGTAATTTTGCTTTCTCTCATGATATTAGAAGCTAGAGATAATTTCATGTATAATGTAAATATCTTTTATAAGGTAATTCCACGGGAGAACTTAAATAGAGGGCAAAGGGCATAAGAATTTTGCAACCTATGTAGAGTACACTATTTAATAAACTGCTTGATTTCTCCAGATAATTCATTTCCTTTGAGTGAAAAATCTGCTCACAAATGGGTATATAGCAAGTAACAAGTAAAGAATTATTACTAACATTTCTAACATAGGATTATGAAACGTTTTGTAAGAAAAATAGGATTGTGCAAACCAAAATGATTTATTGTCTATATGGATCCATCCTCTTCGCATATTACTAATTCTTTATTTCTTTCCAAATATATATGTGGTTTGAACAGTGCTCTTATTTTGACACAAAAAATGGTATCTGTACTTCTCTCAACAATGTTCAATTTATGTGAGTTTAATGGAATGACTACAATGATCTTCAAGAATACACAACGTGGTTTTATAGCATCTGTAGACCAGCTATTTCCAACTCTACTGAAAAGAAACCAAAAGGGGAAAATGAGAGTGAACTGCAGCACGGTGAGAGAGAGCAGAGCATTGTGCTATATATCAAGGGTAATATGAGTATTAAAATGTGAGGAGAGATCACAGCGAGTTTGAGTTAAGCTGGATGCCTCTCCCAAAAGGCAGAAAAATTTGGCTAAAGGGGAAAATTGGGAAGAACTTTTTGTTTCCTCTCATTCTGCAGGTCTCTTTGGGCAAAATGGTGCTTGTGATCCTCCCTGCCACTGATCTATCATCCTTGGAATGGATCCAGTTCATCCTGATCAGTGAAACTGGCCACAGTACAATAAGTATATATATTTACAAGACGCAACTAAATAAATACTAAGCTCCTCTTTCTATCCCTCTACCTGGTATGTGGACAGCACTTTCCCTTGCCTGAACTTCAAGTCACCTATAACAATAATAAAAAAATGACTTAACTGTTATAAAAATAAATCTCCAAAACTGAAATACTTACCCAAATATCAAAATTGGATTTCTCATATAAAAATCTATGAATATTTAACAGAAACCCTTAGCTTTTATGTATTCATGTATATTTCCATATACAATTTAGGCAGCTAGGTACTGGGGCACTGAAGAGAAAAAGACCTAATTAGCACTCATCTAAATTGGAGAAGAAATGTAAAGGAAAATCAAAATAATTCTAGGATTGCATTGCCTTCGAGGAACCAACTGAAATAGAGTTTTAAAATAGTCAAATAAGTTATAAATATGATGCTCTGAAATTCTTCCTTGTGGTTTAAGTTAGAGCTCACTGCAGGAAAGCAAAATGCTTTTACCTGCAATAAAAGTATTGCATTTTATACTGTGTTTGCTTTTCTCATTTTGAACAGCCTTTTAGTAACCCAATGAAATCTTGAAATCTAAGACACTAGAAATACATCGGATTAACACTCAAACAGAGATACAAAAGAAGCACAATCAATAAACCCTCCTAATAGCTAACCCATCAAAGATGCTAAGATCTCTTAAATGAATAATATGCATGTGAAAACCTATGTTCCTTTTTCTTGACTGATTTCACACTTGTGATTCTCTCCACAGTCCTTCCATTGACTTGCCTTGAGATTTTTCAGGATGCTGGGAAATATCTTGGTCATTTTACTTCAATTTATACCTCTCTCTCTCTCTCAAGCTTTTCTTCTTCCCTAGGGCTACAGTCCTATCTAACCCTCCCTCTACTCTAACTTTCTTTTATTCTCTTTTCAGAGATTTTAAGGCAGTACAAAAAACTAAATAGGTTGGGACACGTTGACAACCAGTCAGAAAACTCTGAACCTAACCTAAAAGGAAGTATTGAACAATCCAGCCCGGCTGGTGAAGATACAACAGAAAGTATGCATGGAGATCACACTAGGCTAAAGCACCTCGTTTTGCAGTGCAGTCATTCTCCAGTTCATGAGAGGGATAAAATATTTCTTCTGGACAGTTCTTACCATATTTGGAGATCAATTTTAAGCCACTCCTACTTTTAAACTATTAAACATAAATAGAATTTATATTCTGAACGTAAGGCTGGGGCATCTGGGTGGTTCAGTCAGTTAAGTGGGTTAAGTGTCTGACTTCATGATTCTGGGATCCTGGGATCAAGCCCCAGGGCTCCCTGCTCAGTGGGAAGCCTGCTTCTCCCTCCCCACCCCCACACCTTGCTCCTGCTTTCTCTTGCAGTCTCTCTCTCTCTTTCTCAGATAAACAAATAAAATATCCAAAAAAAAAAAAAAAAAAAAAAGACAGGTATCATTTGAGCATAAAAAAAAATGAGTGGCAGCACTAGTAGGTTTTCCTACTCATGCCTCCATGTTTCCCACTTTGGGACTTTATGGACTCTGTAATATTAAAAATAACTCATGGCAAAAATTCTCAAGTTCTACAATATCCACCAGTGAGTGCAGGTGATAAACACCGTACTTGAGTAGAATTGAAGGAAGGATTCTAATATAGCAGCACCAGGAGTTAGTGACTCAGCAGTCAGGCCAGGGTGTTAGATGGATCTGAGAAGGGAAAGGGTTAAGTAATAGGCAGGGAGAGACAGGAGGCCCCCTGATTAGGCTATGAGGGTATTTCATGTATGAAGAAGCTGAGACAGAACAAAGACAAAGATCGGGAAAATTTAGACCACCCTAAGCCAATCACAATTAGGGTTAAAATGGTTTTCTAAGAATTACATTGTGAACACAGAAAATAAAAATAGCCACAAAAACTGATCAGGCCTCAGAGGAAAAGTTCACTTTAAAGATTAACCAGACCTAGAAATACATATCTACAGATCATAGATGTCACGGAAACTAAAACTCATACAATGTATGTGTCATGTTTAATTCCAGGCCACTGACCTAACCACCGGCAAGTTTCCTGGTAAGGTCCTAACAAAAGGCCGGAGATGAAAAGCCCTTGTTGGCAACCCAGTCGGGACTCCCTCACTCTTGAGAGCTTTTTCTGTATCCTTATTTAATGAAACTCTTATCGCTTTGCTCACCCCCCTTTGTCCACAAGATTCATTCTCTGATTCCATGAGACAAGAACCTCACTCTCCTGCTTCAGTTCCAGAAGTGAATCTAGTTCTTTCCACAGTCATTACCTCTAGAACATGCCCTAAACCAAATAATCCAGTCTTCTCTATCACTCAAATCACTAAAACAACATCCACTCATGGTGACTTTATTTAAAGTGTAAGGTAGGCTAATGTAATATGGGCTAATGATATCTTGTACTGTATTGCAATGTTTTCACTCCTTCAACCTTTTATATAGTGTGTATATGGACATATTTTGACATTTAAGCTTCCTCAACTCTAAATAATGGGTTTGAACTTCTATGTCTTTAATCCTCTTTGATTGCCTATAGTCACCATTATAAGACTTTATTTATGAAGGCAGCCACCAATTGTGTTTGTCAATAATGAGATGATGGCTTTTTAAAATTCACCTTCAAAAAGTTTAAAATACCATGTGAATGTAAGGTATTGTTATTATTATTTCAGGCATTCTTAAACACCAAATTACTTGTCCAATAAAATTTTCTGAGGTTGAAAATTATGAATGTTGAGATTGTTCAGTTAGGGAAATTTTTGTTGTAAGGAAAGAAACTCTCATAAACCAACCCATTTTTTAAAAAGATCTTATTTACTTATTTGAGAGAGAGAGAATGAGTGAGAGAGAGAGAAGGAAGAGGCAGCAGAGGGAGAGGGAGAAACAGACACCCTGCTGAGCAGGGAGCCAGACTCCTGGTTCCATCCCAGGACCCTGGGATCATGACCTGAGCCAAAGGCGGACACTTAACGGAGGAAACCACTCAGGCATCCCAAAACACTCCCCCACCCTTTTTTTTTAAAGTACATAGGAGTTAAGCTCATAGACATACGAAAATGAGAAGTGAAATACAGTTAGGTCACATACACAATGAAATTAGAAAAATCAACTATAGGAGTATTTGAGCAGGAAAAATACCCTTTATTTTGATCTTTGCCAACCACTTCCTCCCCACACCAGACCATGGAAATGTTTTGCTTAAATAACTTTTATTGTTATTATTTTATTATAATATTTTCTTTGTACATCAGTGGGAACTATCTGTAGAAATAAATAAGCCAGAGATCAAAATGCTAACATGGCAGAAAGAGAGGTCTCATGAACACTGAGATGAAAGGATGGCTGTTTGATTGTTAATGACCCATGGTAAAACTAGACACAAAGGAGAAGATGACAACAGTAGTTAGGCCAACCCAAGAAGGACAGATTCTACCTAGAGATTCTACCATCCACCTGTGAAAGACCTTCCTGTGGTCCAAATAGTTCCTGCAAGTAGAGTAGCCTCTATCCCTTCCCAGCTCAGAGGATCATGCTCATGTGTCTTTCCCTTTCTCTCTTACTTTCCCTCCTACGCCGTCTCTACCTTTTCAGACTTAAGAGAAGGAATGGAAGAAGCAATAGGAACAAACGCTATACAAGTGTAATGAACTCTTCCTCTTCAGAGTTTCCAATTTACTCTGCACAAGCTTCTAAATTAAGCTTTCTCCTAGACAAGGCAAAATCTCGGAAATTTATTGGATATGATATAGTCCATGATATCAGGAACTAAAGCTTCTCCTCAGTCTCTCATGGGGTTCTTGGAGTTTTGTTGTATGGATATGTCATTCCCTGCTTACTTATGAAGTCCATACTTTTCTATTTATGTATGGTTTCTCTGACTGCCTATAATATTCCCTGGCTTTTGCACCATTTGGTGCCATTTCACTATCTGGTTGCAATGTTACGGGAACTTTCTGTTCGAGCATGGTCCATCAAATGATGAAAGTCTGCCAGTTTATTTTCTTGAGGTAGAATATCATTGGTACCTTTGAGTACTTCTATTTAATCATCTGTGGTCTAGATATATCTTTGGGTGATGGGCACAGGCAATGGAGGAAGTTATGTGCCCTTTGACCACTCAGCTGGTTTTGTAAGTAAAAGGAAATCTTCTGAGAAGTAGTCTGGGAAAAAACTCTACAACATGTCTAGCATAAGAGTCATCTATTCTAAATTCCCATCTCCCTATTACACATTTGCCAATGTTCATCTAGCCCCTTTTTGAATACTTCCCATGATGGGAAGTTCATTATCTTTGAAGTAGCCTATTGCACTTGAGAATATCAGAAATTATTCAAAACTTCAGTCGAGCTGAAATCTACTTACTTATAAATTTGATCTATATATCCTACTTATGCCCTCTGGGGCAATAAAATCTCATTATATCTTAAAATGACAGGATTTCACATATTTGAAAAAGTTATAATTCCCCTAAGCCTTTCTTCTCTAAACTAAATATTCTAATCATCATTCTTTGGACAAAAGTAAAAATACAGGTGGACCCACATTTTATATATTAGAGATACCGAGGGGGGAGAAAAGTATATATAATTCAATTTACTCATAAGTACAAAGAGCTGTATTATGATACATAGAGCTTTGGTACATTTGATGTCAGAGGCCCTGAGAGCAAATCCTGACACAGTCATGTGAAGACATGCCATTTAAATTCTTTGATCAATTTTAGAGCTGAGGAAATAGAGACAAGATGCTTAAATAATTTGTTTGAGGTTTCATGAATTGTAAAAATGTGGTAGCATCAGATGGCACGGTACCTCTAAGATAAAGTTTAGGTTCCTTAACTTCTCCGATGAGGACTTTTATAGCCTAGATTACCAGTCTCCTAACTTTTCTCTCCAATCCCATCTTTCTCTCCTCATTTCACCACTCCATATGTCTACATTCCCACACTAAGATCCCATCATAGACGAGGCTCTCCTTTATTACAGTGCCATCTACACATGATGTTGTCTCTTTCTGGAATATTTCTCCCCCAAATCATCACTTGAAGAACTTCTACTCCTACCTCAATTCCGTATATCATCTTCTTCAGTCTTCCTTTGAATATCTGGAACCAAGTTCAGTGCCACTGCTGTGTGTCTCCTTGCATCCCATTGTTTCCTGATTAACGTACATATCCATCTTTTGTTTATTTACTTGTCTAACGCCTTCCTAAACTTCAAGTTCTCTGAGGGTGGATATATCCATCTTTTTTTGTATATCCAGGGCTTAGTTACAGTGTTTAGCATATAACAGGAATTCACTTATCTGCTGAATAAAGATTTCAGGGGTGTGTGTGTGTGTGTGTGTGTGTGTGTGTGTTTGTGTTGAACAGGACTCTGGCTCCTAAGCAGTTACCTGTGCAATTAGTATATATTTACAAGATAAATGTGACAGCATCCATATATATTGATATTATGTCAGTAAGTGTTTTAGACAGGAGGGAAGTGACTACAGTCACAATTGTGGGAAGCAAAATAGCACCTCATTTGTCTAAGATGCTTAAATATTTAGACTTACTTCTGTTTGTCAATTTGAGCATATTCCCACCAGTCGCCCTTACAGTAACATTTACAGAGCAGAGAACAAATGGCTCCTAGGTCCTACTTTTATTCTGACTGTCCCCATGATGGCCCTGAGCAATCGGTTCCCTCCAGCTGAAATGTAAACATTACCAAGCAGTGCCCTTCTCACGGGTACCCCTGCCTCACTGTCCACTAATTAAAGCTTAGTCATACAGAAAGTACCTGTCTTTATCCATTTGACAAAGGCAGTATGAAAGAGTCCCTGAGCTATCTTAATTTCTGGTTTCTGAATATTCTACACAAGAGAGAAGGGAAGCAAATGCATGTGTTTCCCTCCAGGCACCGTTCCCAAAGGAATAAACTGCCAGCTTTTCCCAACATTATACATGACTCAATGTATAATTCGACTTAATGTTGAAGTCCTTCAATGCATTCATTTTCTGGAAACCACCTGGGCCTCAACTTGAAGATGGTCATTCTGAGAAAGTGTTTTGACACATTAGTAAGGAAACAGATGACAACATTATATGACTACGTTTTCTTGAAATTTAAAAGTGCATCATAATCAACTATTTTTTTTTCTGAGAAAAGATTCAAGGAAAGACTTATGAAATAACCTACATCAAGCAAACAGTACTGCCAAACTTACTCTGGGAAAATAAATTTGCATCTCTGGAGAAGCATGTGCCTATGGATCATAGATAAATCCACCTTATTAACTGACCCCTCAAAAACTGGATCAGCATGCCTCAGCAGCAAGTGCTAGAGCTCAGTATTTTTCACTTTCTTTACATCCCCTCAGAGCCCCAAACTAGCAGATAGGGAAGGCAGCGCAGGGCAGGAGATCTCAGGGTCACCCCCTGCTCCAACAGCTAATGTCTTTCTCTGGGCTGCCATGGCTTTGAAGTAACTGTAGCAGTGTATAAAACAGGAGTGATCACATGGTGAGACTGGGTCTGATCCTCCCACATGACCTCCAATATCTGGCATCTCTGATACCAACATCCTTGTCTACCAACTTCAAGAGAACCATTCATTTTTTGCCTACTGGTCAGAAAATGTCTTCCCATTTTACCTGCTCCTCTTGGCCTGCTAACAGAATGAGGCTGACATTTTCTTAGCATCCACATCTTTTGGGCCATCAATTCTCTCCAATACCGTCTAAAACCATACCTCCTAAAGTGCCACTGCCATATATTTTTGGCTATCTGGCACTCACCTCTTTCCTGTGAGCAGAAAACACTTTGCTTTTCTCATATGTTGCTTTCTTACAAGCTTCACCTTTAATGAATCACTTTGTCAGGTTTATCGCTCAGTTTTTTCTTTCCAGAATATTTGGGTGATGGGTATCTATATCAGAAAGGGTTCGGATATATCTAAGTTCCATTTGGAACCACAGCCCTTCCCATACCCAAAACTTACTGCTAAGTCTGGTTCACCAGACCCTCCCCCCCTTCAAGGACAGCTTGGCTTCCAGTGAATTTTTCTTATCTTTCAAGTGCATCCATATAACATCTGAGCAGTTAGAGATGTTCATTCTTAGAGGCTTTAGGGCCCCACAAAAATCATTAGATAAGAATTTTTCACACAGACTTCTTTAAACACACTGACATATTCAGAATAACTTTGACCTTATCTTTCTAAATGCCTAAAATGACACATCTATCCTGTCCCTGTAATTAGAAAAATCATTGAAAAAGATGCCAAGGAAACAACTCAGAAAGTAGAAAACAGAGTTCTATTCTGTCCCCAGTCCCTTTTTTCTTTGCTCATCTTACCTACTTTCATCCCAAGTGTTCTGATGACACTGTCAGATACGGAACCTCTTACAGTTAAGAATGACTTCACCAATGCCCACATTGCCCTGTGCTCTCTACCTGACGGATAATCACCTACATTATACATTTGTATTGACAACTGAATAAATGGTCAAGGTTCACTGTAGGGGAGACATTTCCAGTTTTGTAGAAAACATATAGTTGACTCAAATGCCATGTTTTGGGGCACCACCACTTCATTGAATCAGCAGCCTCTAAATGTCCTTTCTTTGCTACATTCTGAGGACCATATACTAGAACTGTTGGTGAAAGGCAAGAAAAGGACTATAAAAGTAGTAGAGTAATAACACCCTGAAGTCACCACATGCTCCCCACTCTCCACTGGCACATTATCTGTTATAGAAATTATCATTGTTCTTCACAATAATAAACAATAAATCCCCTAACAAGTAGAAGTGAATGATTGCTACTTTGAGGTTCAGCAAACCCATAAATGCAATTAAGTCCAAAGGATTAGGAAAAGAGAAGACTGATGAGAAATGAATATTTAGAATTTATGTTTTTGGAGTTGCGCTGTTGGCCTGAATGTTGAGACAATAAATAGATTTTGTCTAGGAATTTGGTAGAAGTTACAACTAACTTGTCAAACTAGCGAACAGCTTATCTGAGTTTTAGCTTTAACCCAGCTAGACATTATAGGTCCCTCAATATGTGACATTTCAAATTGAGTTTTTGTGTTCCTTTCCCCTCCTAGTAAGTACTAGTACAATCTTACTACTATACAGAACTTATCAGAAATTATTAATTAGGAGAATATTGAGCTTATTCTATATAGCAAATATGAATTAGGACTACAAATAGCCTGACAATCAATCTGGAATTCATAATTATCATATAATGTTATTTATTTTATTATCTGAAAATATAATGAAATACTCAAAACAATAGGTAATATCTATTCTTGAAGTAAAAGGAATGTGACTGTTGTGTTAATGTGATGTTAGATATGTGTTTGAGTAAAAAGCAAGGTGATGTGGCCGGAAGAGCCTATTCCCAAGACTTGAGGGTCCAGGGTTTGGTCCTATTTCCTCTCCAGAGTAAGTAAATATCCCTTGGCAATTAATTAATTTAACAATTCCAGGGCTCATTCCCTCTAATGAAAAATAAGGTTCCTCAATATTGATCTATAAGATTTCTTCCACCTCTGAAATTATGATTCTACAGTTTTGTTTTGTTTTCCTAAGAGATTTCCTATTAATTTTTTTTACACAACAAAGAAGCTCACAATCTTACAAAATATGGTTAAGGTGGCCTTTTAGTTCCAATTTTATAAATAATACAATTGCAGCTCAGTAAAGTCTTGATTCACCTAGTGACATAACTAATTTAATACCATGACCATATTTAAGATGGAGATCTCTGGGTTTTCCTGGCATTACAGTACAGATATATAAAAAGTAGATGTAGACAATGGGACACTCTTGACAAATAATTTAACTGCTTCAATCATTTGTGTTTTTGTTTGTTTTTCATCTGAAAAATCAAGAGCATAATATCTCTCTGGCTATTTTACCATGTTAATGTTAAATTCGAATGAGTTGATATATGAGAAAGAATTTTGAAATCTGTAAAATGTTATTTAAATATATTAACCAGACTACATACTGACGCTGAAAGCACCAACATCATTTTTAACTGAGCTGTTTTATTTGACTGTATACATTCATCATCATAACTGGATAACTGGAAATTCTTGCTTCGTTTTTGCTATATAGAAAAAACAGGCAATATATGCATGCTATAAATTTTGTATAAGGTTCATTTGAAGTTTTTTGGTGAAGTCAAAATTCAGATTTATTAATTCATTCAACATATAATTACTGAGTACCAACTACCTGCCAGAGGCTGTTTAGACAATATAAAGGTAAATAATACAGACAAGCTTCTGGTGTCATGAAATGTAGAATCCAGTGAAGGACCAAGGATAAAGATACCAGATATTGATAAGTTCTTTGATTAAAAAAAAAAAACAAACGAATTAAAACAATGGGATAGTTAAGGAACAATGAGCTGAGATGTAAATTTCTGTAAGAAACAGTTAGATGAAGTGGATTACATTGTGCTAAATACACATGGATAAGTCACCAGCTGGCTAGGGATATCTAAAGAATACTAATGGATTAAAAATTAATCTACCAAAATGATTACAGAATCAGAGAGGTGAGTTCCATCCCTAATCCTCTTTCATTTTATAACTGTACCAATATGCTAATTCATTTTTTGATTATATTTATATGGCTTAAAACCTAATAAACTACTAATATCATAAAAGGGAAAAGCAAAATAATAAAGGGCAATACAAAAGAAAAATACTATTAAAATATTTTTGCAAATAAAAATATTGCTAAGGGGCACCTGGGTGGCTCAGTGGGTTAAAGACTCTGCTTTCGGCTCAGGTCATGATCCTAGGGTCCTGGGATCGAGCCCCGCATCTGGCTCTCTGCTCAGCGGGGAGCCTGCTTCCCTTCCCCTCTCTCTGGCTGCCTCTCTGCCTACCTGTGATCTCTGTCTGTCAAATAAATAAATAAAATCTTAAAAAAAAAAAAAACTATTGGTAATTACTATCGACTTTTGTTCTGAGCCGTCTAGCTATGAGGCACAGGGGGAAGTACCATGGTATATATAACTCTCATCTTATAATTAAAGAAAAACATTTTCCTTTCCTCAGCTTTTCCTCCTCCTCAACTCAGAGAACCACTTGAAAAGAACAAACTGTGTGTGGAGATCTTGTGCAACATAACAAACAATGCTATCATAGTGGTCTTACCAAAAACATGTGTTGTAAATATAGCTATACCTTTACCAATGAAAGCCAGAGAGATGTGGTTTAATTGTATCTTCAAAAAGGAACTTGAAGAGTGCTTGTGTGGGGTGTGTGGGATGGGCAAGAAGATAAAGTGATTTTTGACATGCATCTTTCTGATGGTAACCTGGTTTAATAAAAAGAAGACAATTTAATGGAGAAATTGATAGAAAACAATGACTCTGAAATTTTTTGATGGCTTAAACCAGAGAGAGTAGAAAGTATGTTGGATGACAGAATCAGGATCCACTGAAACTATAATATATGACCTGAATATAACGAAGTAAAATTTAACGGGTCTAATGTTAATGCCTAATGATCTAATGCCTAATGCTAATGCCTAACGTTTAATATTGGAGCCAATATTCAGTTACACAAATCCAGGAAGTTAGAGATGTGGTGGAGTAATATGTAATATGAAAAGTACTTATTAAGAATTGCTAAAATGCTAACTATGAATCAACAATAAAATAAAGCATTTCCAAAATCATAAATCAGCAAGGGTTGAGAGTAACATCCATACGGTATTAAAGGGTAATAATCTCATTTTATTCTTTGCTAATCAAACCTCAATTTACATATGTCACATAATTCTGAGCCCTAAATTTAAGAGAGATAAGCTAGAACTTGTTCAAATGATGGATGTTAGAAGAAACTAGATTCATGACTTTTATTTGATTAAAAGAATTAGCAAAGTTCAGGTTGGAATAAGGAACACTGAGTGTATTATAGTATGAAGATTGGTTTGCTTCAAAGAACTGGCAAAGGTTCATTTATTCTGTTTGACCACATGAAGCCTGACGGGTAGAAGATAAAAAGAGGCTGATTTTAGCTCCACATAAGGAAACTTGTCAAAGATACAGTATCAGATGGGCTGCCTTTGGAGGCAGGGGTTCTCATTCCCTAAAGGTCACTTGAGTGGAGAGCATTTGAGAACTGAGAAATGGTTGGTCTAGAAAACCATTAACTTCTAAACCTATCTATGATATTCATTATTTTTTCTACTGAACATAGATTGTCATCTTTTTTTCTTCTTCTTTTTCTTTTTTTTCTGGTTAAAGAGAAAGCAACTTTTACAGGAAGAAAGTGAAGCCTCGGGAACCACCAAGTTGAATCTGAGGATGTTTTATCAGAAATTTATATGCCTATGACCTCCCAAAGGGGAGGTGATGTTAATTTCTACAACTAACCTTTGGTATTTTATTCTAAAAGTCAGGATAGGTATGCATCAAAGTAGCCCAACAATGTTGATATTAATGTCCTTCTTTAAAAAAAATTTTTTTCCTAAAATCATTTGGGTTTACTCCTGATGAAATATACCAACATGAGTAAAGAATAATTATCACCATAGCATCCTTTTTTGGATAATGAACATTTCATTTGCTACCCCTGCTTTGATCACCTGGTGATACTGTTCTTTCATTTCTTTCCCAGCAAGCCTGGCTTTCTGTAGGGCAACTGTTGGGTAGTACAACAGCTGATCTCAGCTCTCAGAGGGTTCATGCTGAGCAGCTGGTTGGATTTTGCTTTAAACTTGTTTGCATAGAGCTGCTGTGTACAGCTGTTTACCCCATCAAGTTTATCTCCCAAACACAGCACAATATAATTTATTTTTATAGGGAATTCTTCATAATAGGGGATTGCAAATGGCTTCTTAGGGAGAGTCAATCATAGAATAAAGAGGAACAGAAGGATTGAAGGGGAGTTGTAAAGTGAGAAAGTGACATATGAGAGGTGAATATTCCAAGGAAAGCAAGAATTCCAGCAGGCAGGAGGCAAGACTGCAGGGGAAAAAATGGGAAAGGTGATGAATGGTGGTGGGAGAGAGTGAGTCAAAGTGGCAGGGACCCAGGCATCAAAGGGGGCAAAGTAATGAGAAGCACCTGTGAAAAATTCTCAGTCTGTATTTTTACCAGTTTACCTTAGAGCTTCGTTGACAGACACCAAGAACAGAGCCAAGTTTTTAGGTTATTGACAATGTTTTGTTTATCAAATTTTATCATGTAGGTTTAAGGAACATTGACCTGAGGATCACCTAAAATGCTCATTAAAAACACAGATTCTATAGATACAAAGGACACACTGGCAATTGTCAGAAGTGGGGGGGGGGATGGATGAAAGGGTCAAAGGGGTGTCAAAACTTACACTTAACAATGAAATAAGTCAAAGATGATGAACAAGATGGAGTAGGAATAGGAGACCTAAATATCATTGGTTCCAAGGAGTTCGGCTAGATAGTTATCAAACCATTCTGAACACCCACAAACTCAACCGGAGATCGAAGAGAAGAAAAGCAGCAATTCTAGGAACAGAAAAACGACCACTTTCTGGAAGGCAGGTCATGCAGAGAACTGAATCCAAGGCAATATACAGGAAGACAGATCACAGTGGGGAAGGGCCAGTTCCTGCCAGCAGAGCACAAAATGTGAACTTTTAGAAGTCTGCTCCATTGAAGGACATCGCTCGAGGCTAGCGGGGGGTGGAGCCCTCCTGGAGACAGTGTGCTCTCAGGGCCTGTGGGATCCCAAAAAGACCAGGGAGTCTGAGTGTGGCAGAGCTCCCAGGTACTGGAGTGAGGAAGCCAGCTACAGAGATGGAGCCAAGAAGTGGGATTTCAGCTCAGGGTTACCTTAAACTGTATCCAAGGCACACTCTTCAAGCAGGGACCCTGCAAGTGGCAGATCCGGGAAGACTCACCTTATTCCCCTGTGGGAAATGGCACAAGAGCATGCTGTGGGAATAGGCTGGGTTTAGAGACTCCAAACAAGGCCATGCACCAAAGATAGAAACACTTGGTCACAGGTAGGGTGAGCACTAAGTGCAACTGATCAGGTAGACAGGAATGACTGACTGCTTTCATTGAGGGTGCACCATGGAGTGGGGCCCTGAGATCTCAGATCCTATGGGGCAGAGATTGGGAGGCCACCATTTTCATTCCCGTCCTCCAAAGCTGTATGGAAAGGGTTCAGGGAACAAAAGCTACCAAGAGCAAAACTGAGCAGCTTACCTAGTCTGGCCCCGTAAAGGGTGGTGCAATTCTGCCTCCGGCAAAGCCACTTAAGAATCATTGCAAAAGACCCCTCCCCCAGAAGATCAATAAGAACATCCAGTCAAGACCAAGTTCACTGATCAATGAGAACTGAAAAACTTCAGAGCTACGGGAATACAGCACATAGAATTCATGGCTTTTTTTCCTCATTCTTTAGTTTCTCAATGTATTTTTTCTTATTCTATTTTCTCATTTTTCCTCTTTCCAATTTTAACGTTTTTTAACTATTTTTTCCGATCAATACCTTTACACAAATCTTTTTAAATTTTCATTGTTATAGTCATATCCTATCCCCTCATTGTATTTAACCTCATTTTTTGTATACATATAGATTTTTCTTTCTTTAAAATTTTGCAATACAGTTTCTTCTAATAGATCAAAATATAGCCTAAATCTAGTGCATGGCTTTGTTCTAGTTTCCAGCCTGACCACATTCTTTCTTCTTTTTTTTCTTTTTTTCAACCTTTTCTTATCAATTCCTTTTTTAGAATTTTAAAAAATTTTTGTCTTTACAGTCATGCTCCATCCCTTCATCATGTTTAGCCTTATTCTTGTATGTATATAAGATTTTTGTACTTTAAAATTTGGGGAGGCAGTTTTTCTAACAGACCAAAATACACCCAAAATCAAGTGGGTGGCTCTGTTCTATTCACCAGTCTAGTATATATACATATATGTATATATATTAGATATATATTAGATGTATATATTTATATATGATATATATACATATAATATATAATTTATATATAATATACTATATATTTATATATAAAAATTTATATTATATAAGTTTTTTTCCCTCCTTTCCCTCCTTTCTTCTCCCTCCAGTTTCAGTTTCAAATCTCTTATGATTTGGTTAGTGTATATTTTTGTGGGGTCATTGCTACACTTTAAGTATTGTGTTCTCTCATTCATCTATTCTTAACTGGTTAAAATGGCAAGATGAAAAAACTCATCTCAAAAAAAAAAAAAGAAGAGGCAGTACTGACGGCTAGGGACCTTATCAATACACACATATGACAGAACTAGAGTTCAGAATGACAATTATCAAGGTGCTAGCTGGGCTTGAAAAAAGCATGGAAGATAGAGAATACCTTACTGGAGAAATAAGATCTCTTTCCGGAGAAATAAAAGAACTAAAATCTAACCACATAAAAATTAAAAAAATAGCTATTAAAGAGGTGCAATAAAAAATGGAGGCTCTTAATGCTAGGATAAATGAGGCAGAACAGAGAATTAGTGATATAGAAGACAAAATGATGGAGAATAAAGAAGCTGAGCAAAAGAGAGACAAACAACTACTGGACCACGAGGGGAGAATTCGAGAGATAAGTGATACCATAAGATGAACAGTATTAAAACAATTGGGATCCCAGAAGAAGAAAGAGAGAGAGGGGCACAAGGTATATTGGAGCAAATTATAGCAGAGCACTTCCCTAATTTGGTGAAGGTAGTAAGCATCAAAATCCAGGAGGCACAGAGAAACCCCCTCAAAATCAATAAATGTAAGTATACACACTGTCATCTACTAGTAAAACTTACAAGTCTCAGTGACAAAGAGAAAATCCTGAAAGCAGCTCAGTACAAGAGGTCTATAATATACAACAGTAGAAATATTTGAATGGCAGTAGACCTATCCACACAGACCTGGCAGGCCAGAAAGGACTTATTTAGTTCAGAGCACTAAATGAGAAAAATATGCAGTCAATAATACTATATCCAGCTAGGCTGTCATTGAAAATAGAAGGAGAGATAAAAAGCTTCCAGGACAAACAAAAATTAAAAGAATTTGCAAACACCAAACCAGCCCTACAGTAAGTATTGAAAGGGGTCCTCTAAACAAAGAGAGATCATAAAAGTAAGAGACGAGAAAGGAACAGAGACAGTATAGAGTGGCAGTCACCTTACAGGCAATACAACGGCACTAAATTCATATCTTTCAATAGTGACCCTGAATGTAAATGGGTTAAATGCCCCAATCAAAAGACAAAGGGGATCAGAATGGATTAAAAAAAATCCATCGATATGCTGTATGTAAGAAACTTATTTTAGACCCAAAGACAACCCCAGATTTAAAGTGAGGGTGTGGAAAACAATTTATCATGATAATGGACATAAAAAAAAAATGGGGTGGTAATCCTTATATCAGATAAATTAGATTTTAAGCCAAAGACTATAATAAGAGATGAGGAAAGACACTATATCATACTTAAAGAACATATTATGAGCAACTACATGCCAGCAAATGTGACAATCTGAAAGAAATGGATTTATTCCTAGGGATGTATAAACTAACACAACTGAACCAGGAAGAAACAGAAAACCTGAACAGACCCATAACCAGTAAGGAAATTGAAGCAGTCATCAAAAATCTCCCAACAAACAAGAGGCCATGGCTTGATGGCCTCCCAGAAGAATTCCACCAAACATTTAAAGGAGAATTAATACCTATTCTCCTGAAACTGTTCCAAAAAATAGAAATGGAAGGAAAACTTCCAAACTTATTTTATGAGTCAGTATTACCTTGATCCCAAAACCAAACAAAAACGCCATCAAAAAGGAGAATTACAGACCAATATCCTTTCTCATCCTTTCACAGATGTGAAAATTCTCACCAAAATACTAGCCAATAGGATACAACTGTCCATTAAAAGGATTATTCACCACGACCAAGTGGGATTTATTCCTGGACTACAAGCTTGGTTCAACAGTTGCAATCAATCAATGCAATACAATACATTAATAAAAGAAAGAACAGGAACCATATGAGTCTCTCAATAGATGCTGAAAAAGCATTTGACAAAGTACAGCTTCCTTTCTTGATCAAAACTTCTCTCAGTGTAGGTATACAGGGTACATACCTCAATACCATCAAAGCCATCTATGAAAAACCCACAGTGAATATCATTCTCAATGGGGAAAAACTGAGAGCTTTTCCCCTAAGGTCAGGAACACAGCAGGGTTGTCCACTATCACCACTGCTATTCAACATAATACTAGAAGTCCTAGCCTCAGCAATCAGACAACAAAAAGAAATAAAAGGTATCCGAATCAACAAAGAAGAAGTAAAACTCTCTTTTGCAGATGATATGATACTTTATGTGGAAAACCCAAAAGACTCCAAAACTGCTAGGACTCATACAGAAAATCAATAAAGTGTCAGGATATAAAATCAATGCACAGAAATCAGTTGCATTTCTTTTTTTTTTTTAATATTTTTTATTTACTTAACAGAGAGAAATCACAACTAGGCAGAGAAGCAGGCAGAGAGAGAGGAGGAAGGAGGCCCCCTGCTGAGCAGAGAGCCCGATGCAGGGCTTGATCCCAGGACCCCGAGATCATGACCTGAGCCGAAGGCAGAGGCTTCAACCCACTGAGCCACCCAGGCGCCCCTCAGTTGCATTTCTATATGCCAACACCAATACAGAAGAAAGAGAAATTAAGGAGTTGATCCCATTTACAATTGCACCCAAAACTGTAAGATACCTAGGAATAAACCTAACCAAAGAGGCAAAGTATCTATACTCAGAAAACTATAAAGTACTCATGAAAGAAACTGAGGAAGACACAAAGAAATAAAAAGATGTTCCATGCTCATGCATTAGAAGAACAAATATTGTGAAGATGTCTATGCTACCATTTAATGCAATCCCTACCAAAATACCATCAATTGTTTTCAAAGAAATGGAACAAATAATCCTAAAATTTATATGGAACCAGAAAAGACCCTGAGTAGCCAGAGGAATGTTGAAAAAGAAAACCAAAGTTGGCAGCATCACAATTTCGGACTTCAAGCTCTATTACAAAGGTATAATCATCAAGACAGTATGGTACCAGCAGAAAAACAGACACATAGATCAATGGAAGAGAATAAAGAGCCCAGAAGTGAACCCTCAACCCCATTGTCAACTAATCTTTGACAAAGCAGGAAAGAATGTCCAATGGAAAAAGGACAGTCTCTTCAACAAATGGTGCTGGGAAAATTGGAGCGCCGCATACGGAAGAATGAAACTGGACCATTTATTTCCTCACATCACATACAAAAATAGACTCAAAATGGATAAAAGACCTCAATGTGAGACAGGAATCCATCAAAATTCTTGAGGAGAACACAGACAACGACCTCTTTGACCTCAGCCACAGCAAATTCTTCCTAGAAACACTGCCAAAGGCAAGGGAAGCAAGGGCAAAAATGAAATACTGGGACTTCATCAAGATCAAAAGATTTTGCACAGCAAAGGAAACAAAACCAAAAGACAAACAACAGAATGGGAGAAGATATTTGCAAATGATATATCAGATAAAGGTTTAGTATCCAACATCTATAAGGAACTTATCAAACTCAACACCCAAAGAACAAAGAATCCAGTCAACAAATGGTGAGAAGACATGAACAGACATTTCTGCAAAGAAGACATCCAAATGGCCAACAGATACATGAAAAAGTGTTCCACATCACCCGGCATCAGGGAAATACAAGTCAAAACCACAATGAGATACCACCTCACACCAGTCAGAATGAATAAAATCAACAAGTCAGGAAACTACAGATGTTGGCAAGGATGCAGAAAAAGGGGAACCCTTCTACTTTGTTGATGGAAATGCAAGCTGGTGCAGTCACTCTGGAAAACAGTATGGAGGTTCCTCAAAAGTTGAAAATAGAGCTACCCTGCAACCTAGCAATCAAACTACTGCGTATTTACCCTAAAGATACAAATGTAGTGATCTGAAGGGATACGTACACCCGAATATTTATAGTCGTAATGTCCACAGTAGCCAAACTATTGAGAGAACCTAGATGTCCATCAATAGCTGAATGGATAAAGACAATCTGATATACATATATATTACTATATATATATATATATATATATATATATATATATATAATCATGCAGCCATCAAAAACCCCCCAAATCTTGCCATTTGTAATGACATCAATACATGCTAAGCATAAAGTCAATCAGAGAAAGACAATTATCACAAGGAATTTGGTATGAGGAATTTGAGAGACAGGGTAGGGGGCCGTGGGAGGTAGGGAGGGAAAAAAATGAATGAAGATGGGACCGGGGGGGGGAGACATCATAAGAGACTCTTTATCTCAGGAAACAAACTGAGGTTTGCTGGTGGGTGAGGGGAGAGGAATAGGGTGGCTGGGTTATGGACATTGGGGAGGGTATGTGCTATGGTGAGTACTGTGAGTTGTGTAAGACTGGTGATTCACAGACCTATACCCCTGAAGCAAATAATACATTATATGATAATAAAAAAATAAGTCATGGAATACAGTATATAGCATCATGACTATGGTAAATAATACTGAATTGCATATCAAAAGTTGCTAAGAGAATAGAACTTAGAAGTTCTCATTATAAGAAAAAAAGCATAACTATATGTGGTGATGGATATTAACCAGTTATTATGGTGATCGTTTTTCAATATACACCAGTATCAAATCATTACATTGTATAGTAGTCTCACCTTATCAGTGGGGGTTATGTTCCAACATCCACAGTGGTTGCCTATGACTGGCATAGAGTTCAGATTGTATCAAACCCTATATATAACATGTTTTTTTTCCTATATATATATATACATCTTTGATAAAGTATAATTTATAAATTAGGCATAATAAGAGGTTAATAACAAGAATAATATAACAATTATAACAATATAATGTAATAAAAGTTACATGAATATAGTCTTTTTCTCTCTCAGATTATCTCACTGCACTGTACTCACCCTTCTTCTCGAGATAATGTCAGAAAAAATGCCAAAAATTCCTAAAATTTGATGTAATGAAGTGAGGTGAATGACACTGGCATTATGACATAGCATTAGCCTAGTACTGACCCTACTACTGACCTTCTAATAATAAAGCAGAGGGAGGATCATCTGCTTCTTGACTGTGGTTGACCACAAGTAACTGAAACAACAGAAAGTGAAAACCTGGATAAGAGAGGGCCAGTGGGGGGCACCCGGGTCTGGCTCAGTCATTAAGCATCTGCCTTCAGCTCGGGTCCTGATCCCAGGGTCCTGGATTGAGTCCCGCATCCAGCTCCCTTCTCAGCGGGAAGTCTGCTTCTCCCTCTCCCACTGCCCCTGCTTGTGTTCCCTCTCGTGCTATGTCTCTCTGACAAAGAAATAAATAAAAATCTTAAAATTAAAAAAAAAAAAAAAGAGAGAGAGAGAGAGGCCTGTGGGCAGCTGACAACAATGGTTAGATCACAATCTCCTTGGGAGCTGCCCAGTGTAATCTGAAACTGGCCCCAATATTTGCAGAACAAGGAGGGACTAAGGAAAGAGTCAGGCCACTCCAGATTAGTAGGTGGCAGTTTTAATAAAACACAGAACTTACATTTAAGGTTTGTCATGCTTGGCCACAAGATTAGTAGACTTCTGTATCTGACTGCCAAATCTCAAAGTTTATATAGAGGCCTTTACCAGGCTCAATTACCAGGTCTCAATAGACCATCCAGATGGTAGCAACCTCACTATCTCAAGGCTATGTCCTTGGATCAACTTCTAGGAGCAGGTAAGGCAGTGAGATGCACATCCCAAAGGCATGGGAGAGGGCAGGGAGCCTATGATTGCTGGGGTCCATCTCATATATCAACCAGCAGTCACAGGTTCTTGATGACCTCCAATACTAATAAAATGTTTTATGTCAATTAGATCTCAACAATACTATTAATAATAATAACCACAGATACTGGCTCTGACCCTAAATCTACTAAAGTAGAATTTCTGAAGGAGAGACCTAGAAAATCTCATTTTGAACCTGTGATTCTTATGAGCAGTCCAGTTTTTGAAATGAGTGAGGAACACAGCTGGTTGCAAACAACAGAAGAGCCAGCTGATCACAGCTCAATCCTGAAAGTATTTATTTATTTATCTATTTATTTATTTACTTACCTGTTTTTACTCAAAGAGTCTAGAAGTAGTTACCCACTGACTCATAGCTTAGAGATATCATCAGAGGCCCAGGTACAGGTAATCTTCCCACTCCCACATCCTAAGCTATAAAGACTGTTTGCTTCATATACTTTGAATCGGAAGCTATCACAAAATGGCTACTTCAGTCCATACATGGAGTCTTCATTCAAGGCAGGAAAGAAGAGAAGAAAGAAAAGGCAACAGTTTTCTCCCTTTTCTCAGAAAAGGTAAAGCTCCCCCCCAAAACTTTAGTTTCACTTAGGTCCCATTGGACTACAGTGTGATGGAGCCATTACTGAATTAAGAGGAAGCCAAGAAGGCAAATATTAAACAGTCTCTAGTAAAGACAAGCAAAGGAGAAGAAAATTGGGAATAATGTTGAGTCAGGCAAACTATACCGTCTACAAAATTGATTTAGATCAATTTTAGAATTTTATGGATGAAGAATCCTGGGCTTGCTAGATGATGTGATTTCTTTACACCATGGAAAGGATTACAGTTACACTCCATTGGTTCTGACTCAGTGAATTATCCTCTGACCTACCTTGACACCATATCTGTTCTATAAAGGTTTTCAATAGTATCCTATAAGATCTGACTTTTTCTGTTTCCGATTCTGGTTCCAAGTCACAAGTTTGTAAACATGCTATACCTTATTGGTAATAGGGATTCCTGAATCCAATTCCAGATTAATTAAATCACAAGACTGGGAGTCAGACCTGGATATATATTTTTTTATTAACATATAATATATTATTTGTTTCAGACCTGGATATTTTTAACACATGATTATGAATTCTTCAAACTTTTGGATGAGCTGGCACTGTGAGATTTCACACAGAAAAGGCAGAACCAATCAACTTCTATTTTGCATCCATGATTGACCACAGGAAAATGATCTTCACACTTAAAAGGATAGGATAGACTTGATTAAGGGAAAATCAAAACCTCAGAAACTTTGGAAGAGAGTTATGGATAATTGCTTTAAATAATTTCAAAGTTCTAGTAATAAATGAATTACATCAAAGGAAAACAAAGAGATCTGTAAAAAATTGAGGTTAGTAATTTTGGTGAAAAGAATCACAGAGAATTAATAAGGTGGTAAAAAAGCAGAAACTGGGAAAATATTCCATAAATAAAATTTCCCAGAGCTCAGTATTTCTCATTCTTCTCACTGAGAGTTCTTAAAAATATTGACCTGGAAGTCTAAGGAAGATTATTAAAATACAGTATAAAAAGACTTCAAAAAAAAAAGTGATGATTATAAGGAACCACTGGAATTCTCTATGAAGGTATTACATTTTTCAACAAGGCATCTGTGACACAATCTATGAAATGCTTGGAGAAGACTAAGCTAAAAGTAGGGCATGGAAGAGCATGGCAAAGAAAAACAGATTTATAGCTTTGTTGTTTTATTTTTTTAAGATGACCCCAAAAATTAAATGTTTGTATTCTAAGGAATTTGAATTTTTATTTAAAAGTGTCACTTATTGGGGTGCCTGGGTGGCTCAGTGGATTAAGCCGCTGCCTTTGGCTCGGGTCATGATCTCAGGGTCCTGGGATCGAGCCCCGCATCGGGCTCTCTGCTCCGCAGGGAGCCTGCTTCCTCCTCTCTCTCTGCCTGCCTCTCTGCCTGCTTGTGATCTTTCTCTCTGTCAAATAAATTAAAAAAATAAATAAATAAATAAATAAAAATAAAATAAAAATAAAAATAAAAGTGTCACTTATTTTCTGTCTGTATATAATTTAAAATTAAAGCTAAATATCTCTTTAAATCTTATACTTTTGCTAACTTATAATTTATTATTCCTAAATTGTTTAGTTTAACTACAAATTTTAAAGTAGTACTTATGGACATCTATTTTTCTTCTAATATATCTCACATATAAATCTAGATTTCAGAATAATTAGAAAGCATAGGCAATGAGTGAATGGGGCAGGTGTGCCATAAAATTGGGCACAGTTGTGTCATCTTTATGATATGTTAAACCATTTCTCATTTATTTTATCCTAAAATGTGCTGTTCTCGTTTAGAGACAGATGTTATTTAAAAGCATTCAATGCCTTGTTTTCAAGAATATTTCCTTAATAATATCTGTTCTGATAGGTCGTAGGGAATTAAATTATAAGTCTTTACCCTGACATGATTGCACCTTAAAAATAAGAAAAATTCTGGGGGCATCTGGGTGGCTCAGGCAGTAAAGCATCCAACTCTTGATTTTGACTCAGGTCATGATCTTAGGGTCATGACATGGAGCTCTGCCTCAGGCTCTGCACTCAGCACATTGCTTGTCTCTCTTGCTCTGTTCCTCCCTACCCACCCTCCGCCTGTGCTCACATTCTCTATCTCTAAAATGAATAGATAAAATCTTAAAAAAAAGAAAAATTCTGAAATGTATAGATGCAGTTTCAGAGTTTAAAAAAAGCTAATTTTAAATTACGACTTGGTTTTTGTTTTAGTACAAATTTACCACATATGCTATGTATATACCTATTCTTTTCCTCTTTTTCCTTCTGTAGCACATATAGGTATAAGCACAGGCATGTGTAGGAGAGCAAGTGAGACTAAAAGAGAGAAATATGGATGATATTCAGATAATATGCAGCTTCTTTGCTCAATTTCAGCTGGGCTATCTTTAGAACAATTAGGTAGCTATTACATTCATTAGATGAATGACATATTAATTGCTTTGTTTTATTTTTACTTTTTTTCACAGGAAGCTGTGATTTTCATATTTTTGAGTCTATTGTATGAAAACTTGGGAAGATTGATTTTGATCAAGTGAGTTAACTTTAATTCAGGAGTCCATTAATAGGAAGTTGTACATACATAATTTTTAAAATACTTAGAATATACAGAAGAACTAAAGTAAGAAAACATAACTTAGTATGAACTCACTACCAGAAGTCTAACTTTACTAGTGCCTTCATGTATGTTCTACTCTTTCTGCAGTGAACGTAAGACTGAGTTCACACTACCATCAGTAGTGTTTTGTCTTCTGCTGCGTCTTTCCTTCTTGCTTTTATTTTTACAATAACTTTAGGAGAGAGGGGATTTTTGGAGATGCAGAAATATTGGATAAGGACACCTGGGTGTCAATTCTATTTCCATTCCTTTGATGGTAGATGGGCTTGCTGGTGCTGACCTCAGATCAAGATCAGTAGGGCCTGAGGTTGTGAACATCATCCTAAATAGAAGGTTTAGCATGTCAGACTAAGTTCTGGAGTGGTACAGAAATCAGGGTATACAAAGTCAGTGGTACAGCAAGAATTCAGCTTCTTGATTATTCAGTTTCAAGACCCTGCCTGGGTAGAGAATGTCTGGCACTGGTTTTCCTTGAAGGGAACCTAGAGTGACGGGTAAGTTGCAGTAAGGCAGGGTGTGCCGACTCTCCGTCTGTGCTATCACCTCACTTTCCTTCAGTTCTGAATCCTGGGTAAATAGATGACATCCTTAGAGGAGGCATCATCTCTTTCCTCAGCTCAGCAAGTCACATGCAATGCTGCATGGTGTACCATGAACATGGTTTCATGAGAATGTACGAGCATGTTTGCCTTGTTGTAGAGATGCATTCTATTGATAGATATTCCAGTAATTTTCAAGTTTTCTTTATTGCAAATAATTCTGCGTGAAACTTTCTGGTACATATATTTATGTATCTGCAGGGTAAATTCCTAAAGTAGAGTTGCTTATAAGATTGCTACCCATTTTAAATTTTAAAATGAGGTATGCTCATTTTAAATTTTGATATAGACTCTATATTTGATTTGTACACCATCATGAAATAACATAGGTTGCAAAATATTTAAAAGAAGACTGCCTTCAGATAATGCACTATTTAAGTGGTACATAGTTAACAAATTCACATTTAATACAAATTATAAACAAGCTGAAATCTTCCACATTATTATTAAATATTCACCATTAAAGTCCACCATTTATTTGCATTTTAAGTGCATGTATGTCACATCTCTAAGCCCAATTAATCAGCTGGTGTCTTTTGTTAATGTTGATTTTAGCTAAAATGTGAAATTCTCTCATAATAGCACAAAGCCAGACAAATAGAGAAACATGTTTAGCACCATGCAAATTAATGCAAGGTCATAGGCAAGACCCACGAAATAATTAAACCAGGTTAAGGGAGTCATGATTTGGGAGACTAAGAATTTTAATTAAAACTGTTATTGAGTTCAAATGAGGGGGTTCTGTCTGTAATTAGTGAGTAATATCTTTCTGCATTAATCAACGTCACCAAAAACTGCCCAAATTAACACTTTGCTTTTCCTATATTGCTTCAGGTTTGCGGGGTTAGTGGGGAGTAAGTTATATAAAAAAGTAATTAAGATTAGAAGGACACTTTTAAAAATCTTGCTTTTCTACCTGATTTAATCTTGGGTACCATACTTGACAGTAGTGAATTAACACATATTTATTGAACACTGACTACAAAAGAGTCATGGTTGGAACTACAAAGAAGGTTTAGCTGCCACTTAAGAAGGACATATGATGTGTTAGGCACTGAATTAGGCATTTATAAACATTGTCTTATTTTCTTCCCTCAAAACGTTTTCATAGTTGAACATACCCGAGGACTTAGCCATAAATTACAGTGGAGATCATGAAAATGAGATTAGAGAACATGGCTTAGATGTACAGTCAAAATGGACCCTACCAAGGAGATCTGCCATTCTCTGTCTCTGTCAGAGGTGGACGGCCACAATCCTTCCTGTCTACCTCATGCCTAACAGCAGACCAGAGCACACCCTCTGAAAGCATGTGGATGTGAGAGCATGAGAGAACTCTCTTTGGTGACTGCTCACCAGACAGGTAAGTGACTCATTCCTTGGTAAACACTGACTAATAGGTAGGGGGAGAGGGCATGTGTTTGGGGCATGATAAAGTAGAACTATGGAGAATTACAGGGGGCTCACGTTTCAGGATTCTCTTACTGACAAATTATTCTTGAAGGTTTTTTTTCCCAGAAGCAACATGATGCTTCACTTCACATGTTGAAACAGCTCATAAGAACTGAAAACAAAAGCCTTTTTTCCTTCCTTCCTTCCTTCTTTCCTTCCTTCCTTCGCTCCTTCCTTCCTTCCATGTATCCAACAAATATTCACTAAATGTCTGCTACATGCTGGGCCAAAACATCTATCCAAATATTGCTTAACTTTGTAGCTCATCTTTTATGAAGATCTGTATAATTTTTCATGAATCCTAATATTTCTCCCCTCGACAACAATCTCACCTTTGTTATTTCATCAAAACATTGGTTTCTTTAAACAGCTGTTAAATTGGTTGAAACCCTACAAAAAGGATTGTAAAAGTGGATTAACATCAGCCCATTTCCCTCTGTTGAAGATCCGTATTAATGTTTTGTATGAGTAAAATGAAACTCCAAACCTCAGAAATATTTCAATTACTTTGTTATTTGGGGAAATTTTGCTGTTTGCTTTTGTTTTTTCAATGATGAGGTTATGTGGCATTTAGAAAAACAATTTTTGGGACAGATTTTGAAAAAAATACATATATATATGAAAATTTACAAATTGAGGCATCTTAGTTTTTGCTGGCACTATCTCTCTGCTTCATTAAGGCTATATTTCTTCCTCTTTGCCCAGGAAAACTGCTCCTATCTCCAAAGGCAAGTTTGAAATTCTATTAAACTTAAATTGCTCAGTTACTGCAAGATCCAGACATGCATATGCGTGTGCACCACCACCACACACACATCCCCACCCCCGCCCCCCCCAACAAGTATTTTGGAAAAAAAGTCAGGGCCAAGCAGTAAAAAGGCATAGTACATAAAATAGAAAATGAAATGTAAAAAGAAGAGATACAACCTGAGAAAAGGAGCAGCAGAGAACAAGGGTGTGTTAATGCACAGTCAGCTTCCAAATTGGGAAGTCTGAAAGAGCAAATAGCTTCTGAAGCAAATATGCATGACACGACTATAGATTTCTGGATAATTAGGCATGAGAAATGGTAAGTGATATATTCACCTACTGCATTTATGTTTTTTTTAAGGTACCTAGCTTTTTTTTTTTTTTTTCCTGTAGATGGTTTGAGGCTTGGAAGTCAGTTGAGGGTAAAACTGAAAAGAGTGATGGAGATTCTTCTAAAATAGTTTTTGCTTCCCCCACCTCCACCAAAATAAAGGTTTTTGTCCAGAAAATAGGTCAATTAATTTGATAGCTAAAGGTGACCTCCTAAGTTTCACTGAGTACCAAGCACACGGTATAGAATTCTTAAAGGACTCAGGTTACTGGGATGCCTTGGTGGCTCAGTCCTTTGATCGTCTGCCTTTGGCATGGGTCATGATCCCGCCCGTTCTGGGATCAAGTCCTGCATCCAGTTCTCTGCTTAGTGGGAGCCTGCTTCTCCCTTCTCCCTCTGCCTGCTACTCCCCCTGCTTGTGTGTTTGCTCTCTCTCTGCCAAATGAATGAAATCTTTAAAAGAAAAAAAAAAGGGGACTCAAGTTACTTTTTTTTTTTCAGTTTTGGGAACAAGTACAGAGAGGATTGGACTCCCTTTCCATTAAAGATTGGCTGATGGGGGCGCCTGGGTGGCTCAGTGGGTTAAGCCACTGCCTTCGGCTCAGGTCATGATCTCAGGGTCCTGGGATCGAGTCCCGCATCAGGCTCTCTGCTCAACAGGGAGCCTGCTTCCCTCTCTCTCTCTCTCTCTCTCTCTGCCTGCCTCTCTGCCCACTTGTGATCTCTCTCTGCCAAATAAATGAATAAAATCTTAAAAAAAAAAAAAAAGATTGGCTGATGTCAGAGTCTAGAAGGCTGGTTGGTTTCTAGTCTGTGGACTCTCACTATACACAACATGACTTCTTCATACACAGGAGGGTAAGACAGGGAGTCCTACTCACTTTGTGAATTTGTCATCAGTTTGTTGTCGTGCTGTTTTTCCCCCACTGGTACCTTGGAAATATAAAGTGCCCCTATATTAGATAATCTTCTGTGTAAACACTCTGACACACCATAGAATAAATACAATAATCAATCGTGTTTTTACAAAATATCTATTGTTATTAATTGGCCAGCTCTATCCTTGAAGCAGCTTCAATAGTCTCAACATGATAGGAGTTCTAGTGGACAAAAGAGAAGATAAAATTCAGTCTTCAGCAATTTCCAGATTTAACTCTTATTAGAGGGACCTGAGTAGAACAAGACCTAGACAAAGTGAATGCTACATAGTAGCGAAGAATTTTGGATAAGCAAGTGAATTAGTCAGAGTGCAAAGTCTGGAATCCTTAGTGTTTCCAATGAATGTCATGGTATCAACATTCGTGGTATCAACCCAAAGATTTGGCCTAAATGCTTTTGTTCAGAGGCAGGAAATTGGGAGTGGAAGCATGGATTGATATTTTCACAGGGGAAACTACCCATTTCTAAGTGCTTTCCAGTTCTCTTCTCCTGCCCATCAAGTCTGAGCCAGAGTCTTCTACTATTCAAGCTTCCTAGAGTCATTTCCTGAAGTATTCCACACTGTTCTCTCCTTTTCATGGTTCTATGGCCTCTCTGCACAGCCAAGATCCTTCCTCATCATAGGGGATTGAATTGCTCCTAGGATAGAGTGTTAATTGTCTCTTTCTTCCCCTCCTTTCATTCACATATGGATGGACACATTCGTTCATTCACCCATTCAGTGAGCACTCATTAGGAGACTTCTATAAGCAGGTACTATTCTAGATTCTTGGGATACAACAGTGAACAGAAGAGATAAGGAGCTCTACCCTTGAGGAGTTGAAACTCTATCAAAGGGAAATAGACTGTTAATAATAAACATACTAAAAGATCTACATAGCAGGGAGAATTGAACCATTTAATTAGAAACAAATGGGAGGGGAATGAGCAGAAGGAAGAAGAGGCAACAGGTTGCATATCAAATAGGGTTGCCAGTAGAGGCCTAACTGAAAATCTGAGATCTGAGAAAAGAGAAGCAGCAAGAGGCCAGGAGGGCTGGAGCCAGGATAGCAAGGAAGAGGACCATGACAAATGAGGTCAGAAAGGGAATAGAGGAGACAGATCATGTAGAACTCTATAGATCCTTGTAAGAACTTTGAATTTTATTTTCAGAAAATTTGCTTAATCTATAAATCCTAATTATGACATAAAACTTTAGGGAAAAGTCATACTAATTTGTAGAGGGCTGACTGAACTAAATAAACATATGTGACATTTTTTCCCCTTCTGATTTGTGACATGAACTCATTTCAAAAACCTATACTCTACATCTAAATTAAAATACCTACACACATTTTTTAATCTTTTAAATTTAGGGAAAAAATAACTCTAGAACTATCCTCAAAAATATTTATTTTTTTATCTCTTCAACTACATCGAAGAGGACTGGTTGTACTAAAATCTATGTCTGATCCTGTGAGCTTAAACTCTAGCTTAAATCCTAACAACAGTGGTCATGACTGATATATGGCTCCACAGCTCAAGTAGAAACAATGGGTAAAAGTTACAGGACCAAAAGTCACAGCTGAGCATCAAACAAGGCACCTCAAAAGGTCCAAATATGGAAAATGAAGCAGGGATCTCCCCAGTAGTGAATACATTTAAAGAGAAGCATGGTGATCTTCTAACAAAAATCGTAGGATGATTTGAATGGGGAAGACCATTTCTTAAGAATTCTAGAACTCCGGGGCGCCTCGGTGCCTCAGTGGGTTGAAGCCTCTGCTTTTGGCTCAAGTCGTGATCCTGGGATCCTGGGATCCAGCCCCATGTCTGGCTCTGTGCTCCGCGGGGAGCCTGCTTCCTCCTCTCTCTGCCTGCCTCTCTGCCTACCTGTAATCTCTGTCTGTCAAATACATTTAAAAAAAATTTTTTTTAAATCTTAAAAAAAAAAAGAATTCTAGAACTCCAATGGACTTTTTTCATGAATACTTTTTATGAATACTTATTAAGAGTCAGATATTTCTAGAGGTATTTTTATATAGATTATCTCATATAACCCACACTATTCTCAAACCCTTGAGTCTGGATTTTATTGTGTTCACTTTACAGGAGAGGCAAATGAATTGTCCAAGTTTATAAAACTAGTGAACTAAAGGGGCAGTATGTAAATTCATATCGGTTTTATTCTAAATCCTTCACATTTTTTGTTGTTATTCCTTCCATACCAGCTCTCAGAGACCAGAATCTGAAAATAGTCTACAATTCAACCTTTATCTGATTATTACTTTACTTATTTTCAGAATCCATTCTGCTCAGCAGTCATATATTAAGTTCCTCACACGCTCAAGGCATTGTTCTAGTGCTTTGAGACACAGGTGGAAGACACAGACATGGAAGATAATCATTACAATTACATGATCAGAGAAGTAGAACTACCCCTGGGGTACTGTGATCTTGATCTCAATTCTATTTCCTGAGTACACTCCATGTATATTTCTCTCTCTCTCTCTCTTTTTTAACTTCAGTGTCTTTGTTTTTTTATGCTGCCTATAAGACTATCATCTAATTATCCAATGGATAAATACCTCAACAGCTTTATTACTCAGTTGTAAATAGAACCACCACTGAACCTGGCTACAGTGAAGGCAAACACACAATGAAGGGTATTTACTGACTTATGTAACTTAAAGGACAGAGTTTGAATTAGTTTCTGGGTCACTAGGTCCACCATCTCCCATGGTGTCATCATTTCCTGCCTCATGTTCACTTTTCCACCCTCTCTGATTCACTTCCTCACCCATCTCTCTGCCTGACTTATCTCTACCTCATTTACTTCTCTCTTATTACAAGAAACTATTTCTTAGACAGGAAGGTCCAGCATGCAAATAGCTCAGGCTTCAATTCCTCTCAACTCCTTGAACCTCAAGTTAAGGCCTCTGATCTTCCAATTCTTTTTTTTTTTTTTAAGAGTTTATTTATTTATTTGACAGACAGAGATCACAAGTAGGCAGAGAGGCAGGCAGAGAGAGAGAGGGGGGAAGGAAGCAGGCTCCCTGTTGAGCAGAGGCATATGAAAGGCTTAATCCTAGGACCCTGGGATCATGACCTGAGTCAAAGGCAGAGGCTTTGACCCACTGAGCCAGGAGCCCCTGATCTTCCAGTTCTAAATTTTAAAAATTTCCCAAAAGAGGAAACTTAATAAGGCCAGCTTGACCGGCTGAGTAGGTTACTATGAATGGCTGGGTATGGTCATGGAGCAAACATGGGTCACAGGGAAAACATGAAAGCAAGGGCCATAGGATTGGAAAAATCCCACCAGAACTACACAATCAAGCTTGCAGAGAAACAGTTCCTCCAAGGAAAATGGGGTATGTTAGAGGAGCCCAACAGTTAATCAACACATGTCCATCTTAAGACCCATATGAAATGATATCTTCTTCACAGTGTCTCCTGAGCCACACCACACGTATGGTCTTTCCCCTTCTAAAATCCCTGATACACTGGCCATCTAGAGTTTCAATTGTCATTCACAGCCATGTTTATATCATAAGTGACTTAGATCTTTTACATGAAGTTCTGGGCCAAACTCATTATTTGTAATTCCCTGAAACCCATGAAAGAGTATCTCTCCTGAAAGCAGAGCCTAATGAGCACATGTTAATGGGAAATAGAGAAAGGAGTTTACGCTGGGGAAAAAAAGACATGAACTCTTTTATTGACCCACAAATTCATTTATTCAAAAATCTTCATTGGAAGGGTACCATTTACCTGGCATTATGTAGAAGCTGATTCAGTAAAAATGACAAAGACCAGGTGTTGTTCCTCTTCTCCTGAGCATACATACCAGTGGAACTGGATGTTCAGAAAACAAGCAAATAAGCACAGGATGCAGAAGTATCTTTGGAATTAAGAAAAAAATTCCTAGAGTGCTATGTGGGGCATAACTAGGACATCTAACTTGGATTGTGAGGTGAAGGAAAGCCCATTTGGAGAAGTGCAATTTCAGCCAAGCCCCAAAAGCTGAGTAGTAACATGGAAGTGAAAAATAGGAACAAAGTGGCCTAGATGAAGAAATAGTGTTTGTGAAAGCTTATAGCATTTCAGCATTTTAAAGAAACGGCAAGAGAGTCTGGGTGGTTGGTGCTCTTGGGAGTAGAAGCACACTACATTTCATCATTCCTTTCTCCTTCCACATGATGAGTTTTTCCAGTCTTTCCCTGGCTCTCACAGTGAGGGATCTGGACAGCCAGGGTCACCTGAGAGAGAGGTCCCTGTGGAAGGTAGGACAGCAACATCAAGACTGACAAGGCACCAAGGCTATATATTTGCCAACTTCACTCTATTGCCAATGGCAAAATGATACCTTCTGGAAACAGCACTAAGGAGATTTCATTTGACAATTTGGATATCTAGTTCATCCCCTTTAGAACAGGGACATGTCACAGGCTGTGTCTGAATTTTCTATTCTTGTCTGTACATTGGGAACACTCCCTTACAAAGTTCAAGTTTTACATGATGTAGTGTGCACAATTTTAAAAGACAGAAAGTGATATGCCCAGGCACAGATATGGGCTAGGACCGGTTTTTGTATATTTAGCATTCAGGTTAAACCCCTGCACACTGCTTACTCTTACTACAACATCCTGGTACAGAACAATAAGCTCTCTCTCTCTCTCTCTCGTGTGTGTGTGTGTGTGTGTGTGTGTGTGATTGAATGTGTAATGAATGTGGTGAATTCATGTGCTGCTCATGTTTTGGCTTATGTGGGATGTGTGGCATACAGGCACGTTTGTGGTGTGTGTCCGGCATGAATATGTGGTGTGTACGGATGCATATCTCTGCATGCACGTGTGTATGCCTGTGTGTGTGGAACATGATACTCTACACATTCAGAGAAACTTCTCTAGTAACAAACTATAGAAATGATCCCTGAAAGTATAGTCTTATGTGTGTGGAACATGAAAGTGTGATGTGGGGAGGGACACATGGGCTGAAGTCAGGAATCTACTATCTGGAAGTATCCAACTTCATTCCAATTCCTGGGCATATCCCAGAGATTGTAAGCTTTGAAATAAACCTAGGCCTTTGCTTCCTAATAGTCTGGCAGGAGTCAAACCAGAACCCTCCAGGAAGCAACAGAGGCTGTGCTGCCCACGCTTGGGGTTGCCGCCAGTCTCCTAAAACACTGCAGGTGCCTAAAAGGCTGTACCAGGAGAGAAAGGCCATTGGCAGATGCATGCTCTCAAATTTCCATTGTAGCAAGACCTCTCCAGGCCAACCTTGGGCCACCGGCAGCTGGAGAGAGGAGACAATATTCATGAAATCAGGTGTTGTGGGGTGCCTGTGTGGCTCAGTGGATTAAAGCCTCTGCCTTCAGCTCAGGTCATGATCCCGGGATCCTGGGATCGAGGCCTGCATCAGACTCTCTGCTCAGAAGGGAGCCTGCTTCCCTCTCTCTGTCTCTGCCTGCCTCTCTGCCTACTTGTGATCTCTGTCTGTCAAATAAATAAATAAAATCTTAAAAAAAAATAGAAATTACTGCCTCAGCATCTGGCCAGCCCAGTTGGTGGAGCATGAGACTCTGATCTCAGGGTCATGAGTTCAAGCCCCATGTCAGGCATAGAAATTACTAAAAATAAATTTAAAAAAAAATGAAATCAGGTGTGCTGACGACAGTCAGAAAAGAAGCAAGTGCATTCTTCAGGTTTTCTATAATCCCCCTTTACTCAACTCTGCAGATATTTGTATCCTGGTTCCTACATTACAGGAGAGCAAACTGAAAAACTATGCAAGACATAGAGCCATGTGCAAAACTGCTCTCATCACTTGTCCCCAGGGTGGTATGTGGATGAAGAGGGGACTCCAGGGGCAAGAGTGCCAAACAGGGCCTCACATATTCTCTGGACATACACTTCACTGACTGTACCTCCAGAACATACCAGAAGAGATTTTTAAATCTAAAGCAACGCCTTCAAGTTCTATTCACTGTATACTGGAGGATATGTCCATCTTGGGAGGGAAAAAGGAGATAACGAAGTACAGTTCTTCCTCATGGAAAATTCACAGTCTAATAGAAAGACAAAGATTACCAGCTAGAAAACAATTATGGAAACATATGATCCTGGATTAAATTCTCAAATTTGAAGTACAGAGATAGAGGAGATCCATTAAGAACATCTTTATGAATGGGGATTGAGTTTGGCGCTACAAGTAAATGGATTTTGTTAGCTACACTGGCTGACAGTGGGAGAGAAGGACAGAGAGAGATCACTTGGATAGGACAGATTCTGTACTTAGAAAAATGTGAGTATTTGAAATAATAAGTATTTGAAACAAACATAAATAAGATGTTTGTACTTTAAGTCCTCTAGTTACCTCTGAGGTAACTTGTAAGTCCTCTAGTTATCTATGAGGTTTCCAAGGGCCTGCAATAACGATGCTTGGAACCTCAAACGGTAAATGCAGACCCAAAATCTAAAAAGAAAATTTAAAGGGATGCCTGGGTGGCTCAGTGGGTTAAGCCGCTGCCTTCAGCTCAGGTCATGATCTCGGGGTCCTGGGATCGAGTCCCGCATCGGGCTCTCTGCTCAGCAGGGGCCTGCTTCCCTCTCTCTCTCTCTCTCTCTCTGCCTGCCTCTCTATCTACTTGTGATCTCTCTCTCTCTGTCAAATAAATAAATAAATAAATAAATCTTGAAAAAGAAAATTTAAAAATAAAAATTACAAGTACTTCATTACACCTGTAAAACATAGCATCACTTCCACTAATCAGCTGTACTTCAATAGACAAATGTGTATTTGATGTAGATGCTTCTTGGTATGATGAGTGCTGAGACCCCCAAAAGAAAGAGTGGTCAGAACCAAGAGACTCAAACAGGCGCTACTTTAAAGGACAGACTCCAAGGGGGGACCTAAAAAATGTTACTTTTCTAGACACTGTTTCACTTATCTGAAAAACAATGGAGTTTCTAAATTGGGCTCCCCAATTTAAAGCAGTCAGATTACATAGTATTTGAGGATTGTATTCAATCACTACTACCTGGGGGTAAAACTTGTATCATGTTTTATCTGAATGTACATGCAGATCCTGCTAACTACAGTCTGCAGAACCTAACCAGCTGTACACTGTTGTTTCAGTAAATGTTTTGTTATAAAGATGAGAGTTACAAACAATGGAAAGAACCTCAGTGATACATTTAGAATTGTGCTGAAGCCAAGATCTGGAGCTACAGAAGTGCATCACTTGTCTACATTGCTCTTACACATTAATGTGCTCTCATAGCTATTTAACAACTGTTCTTTCTACAAATTCTGTAGTTATCTGACGTGTTAAATACTTTTACCTGAATTTAGCAGACAGGTAAACCAAGTTAAAGAGGCAAAATTGAGTCTAAGTCACAGACCTGGTTTTAAGAAGGAGCTAGTCTCTTATCTACTAATCCCAGTTGTTCCCCATGATGTCCTCCTGCCCCAGAGTTCTACGGGGCCCTAGTTTTTTTGTTGGTACTCTGTGTGTATGTATGTGTGTCCTAATAGGCTAGCATATTAATAAATTTCTAGGAGTGATATGCAGTATTTATTATTTCCCAGAGTTATTTTATTAAAAATCATTTTTTCTAGGTATTCCAAAGAACACATTTTGAGAAAATTTTATCCCTCCATGAAATCACTATTAATCTCAGAAGAAAATAGGTCCCTACCATAGGACTTACTATACCTTGCATATTTGATCGTATTGTTGATAATGATACACAACCATTTCAAATCTGTTATCTTCCTCTAAGAAATTTGCAAAACCAAGTAAGATATGCCTAATGCAGTTTGTTTAAGAAACCCCGATTAGTGGTTCAGACAGATGCTTTCTGGAATAACAACCAGTGAGCTGTGACTGGAACGCTATGAAATGTTTTGCACATAAAATGAATCCTTATGCATGGAAAGTCAATATCTGTTGTGAGTGGTTATCGTCTGGTGGTTAGTTTGAAGGGCTGGGAATTAGAGTAGCTCATTCCAGCTGAGGCTCTCACTCCTCAACGAAGAAGCAGGCGCCAAGAAGTTTACACAAACCCAAATGTGTTATGTTCTGGCTTTGTCCCAAGTTAGCACAAAAGGCAGAGCCCACACCTTTGGAGTACTTGCCATATGCAAAGAGTAAACTTTGCCAAAAGAGAGCAAGATTTCTCTTCAAAGGCTGAGAATGCTTTATAGTATCCTCCCAAAGAGTCTTGTTATTTCATTCTGTATAGAAGAGGGACTATGGTAACCACTCAATAAACCTACTTCATTAAATTGAGTAATGCTGAACTTCTTTCATAGAGACAGAAAAGTTGCTTTTTGCCTAAATGTGTTTTTCTTTTATCAATGGCATACATTTTAGACCAGAAGCTCTAAGAAGGTAGAGACCATTGGGTCTTTCTGATATCAAATCAAGTACTAGATTCAGTAATTCATAAAAAAAGCAGCAAGTCCATTTATATAAAATTCTGGAAGTCAACTGGACCTATTCAAATCATTAGCTTAACTTTTCAGCCATGAGTTAGATATGATGAGGAATTTACATGCTTTTAAGTAACCAATTCCATCAAGACTTATTATTGTTCAAAATAAAATTCTCCTAAATCTTATCTATGGAAATGCACTGGTTATCTCCTTATCTTTGTATTCTTTTTGGCTGGTTCTTCTCCTTAAAATGGATCTTTGTCTCTCTGTGAATATATGCCATTTTGGTGATTATTTCTCTCCCCTTTTCTCTCTCTTTTTCTTCCTTCCACCCCACTTCTCTCTCTCCCAATTTCTCGTGATGGTTAACAGTCAGTCATTGTTGGGTTAATAGCATGAGAAACATGCCTAGGAAAAAGAAATTAAAGAGGACTCCCCTGAGGTCCTGTGGCCATATCCTAGTGCCTTTATAGACCATGTATTCATGGAAGGAAAGCCTTAGCTTTCACCATCATTAAATGCAGGAAGGTGTTCTGTAGTCCTGAACCAGACCAGGATGGAATAATGGAAAATCACAGAACCAGAAAGTAGTACAGTTTGGAGGAACTTTAGGAGACATCTAATCTAGTGCACATTGTGTAACAGTTGCAACTATGGGCTCTTGACTCAAGACTGTGTTCAAATCTCCTCCTGTTATTTTCTAGCCCTGCCATCCCTTTCAAGAGGACTACATTTTCATTGCTTTGGCTTCATCTATAAAATGGAGATAATCATAGTTCTTATTTCAGGAATCCCTGTGTTGATTAAATGAGTGTAACATCTGGCATGTGGCAATTATCTCATAATTTATTATTATTATTTAGTAATAACAACCATTGTTATTAAAGGTAGTAGTAGCAGGAGGAGGAGGAGAGGTACTATTTATTACAGGAGGAAACTGAGGTGGACAGAGATTAAATGAATTTTTTTAATTTTTTTAAATTTTTTTTATTTGTTTTTTTTTTTTTTTTAAGATTTTATTTATTTACTTGACAGAGAGAGATCACAAACAGACAGAGAGGCAGGCAGAGAGAGAGAGAGGGAAGCAGGCTCACTGCTGAGCAGAGAGCCCGATGCGGGACTCGATCCCAGGACCCTGAGATCATGACCTGAGCCGAAGGCAGCGGCTTAACCCACTCAGCCACCCAGGCACCCCAAATGAATTTTTTGAAGTCATAAAAATAAGAAGGGATAGAGCATCTTAACTTCAAAAGCCATGACTCATCTCAAACTCATGTCTAAATGTCATGTCTTGGCATTCCCCAACTCTGCCATCCTTTTCCCACATTCAGGAGCCATGTCTGTCTTGTGTACTTGCCACCTCCTAGGTCTGGGATAGTAATGTGACACGGCAGAAGGTTCTCACTACATAGAAATGAATAGCAACTGTAGGATCACACAAAGGACCAAGAGTAAGGGATGAAATAAATTATGAAATTGCATCCAGAGGACTTAAAATAATAATACTTTAGATTCTGAGGATAGAAAATGATGATGCTTTCTTGGAATTTTAAGAGTTTTAGAGAAGTAAAGATAAAGCAATTCAGACATAAGTTAAAACTAGAAAGAGAGCAAAAAGGGCCCAAACCAGTAAAACTACAGTAATACAAACATGAAAAGAAAATATATAAATTTCAGGCAAGCCAGTACTAAAGAGTTCATGCTTTTGCACTGCAAAAATTGAATTATGTGTGTAATCTATTCGTGCATAGAAAATTTGTTTAGCGAATGGCGATTGTTTTATACTGAAGGCTTTTCTTTTTATTTTTTCATTTCTCCTAATATTTGAAATTTGCTAACAAAGATTGTGTCTTCATTTCAGGTAATAGTAGCATCTGTGTAGGTGAATTTAGTACTAACCAGTATTTTATTTATGTTTTAACATGCTGATAATGAACCAAAGTAACAAATAGTCAATTAAATTGTTTAAAAATTTATTAAGGAAAATTCTATATATTGATTAAATTGTATCCACTTCTTATAAACACCAGAAAAAGCTTTTAATTACAGTTAAAAGAAGAATAGAAATGTAAAGATTAAAGATTTTTGTTACTACTCTGACATCTATATATTTGAATACTAAGACTTTTCTATCACTACTTAGATAATTCTAGAACTTGCATTCTCAACAGAAATGTAAATTGGTTCCTGAGGATGAAAAAACTTTTACTCTCTCTATGTACGAAGTGCAGATAGACATATAGTACCTATACAGAAAACAGTATATTATCAAATGAACATTTCATGGGGAGAGCAATTAGGAAAACATTTTCTAAAGGCTCCATGGAAAGAAAGGCTAATAACCAAAAAAGACTGAGAAATACTGGTCTAAAATTTCAAAGCTCAAATCTTATCTGTACCACTCTGTTTTAATTCAGAAAAAGAGCATTGTGTCTCCTAAATACACCCTCCATCATGCAGTAGTTTGCTTGTTCTTAACCTATCTTTACTAAGTTTTCCCATGTTTAAAACAGTTTGCAGGAGAACAAATCTAGGTTTAACTCCCACTTTAAGTTCTACTAGCATATTCTGTGCAATGGAACTTACCTCTCTTAGCCTGTATTTTCTTAAGTCTGCAGGGTGAAATAGTAGCACCCACCATATATGGATGCTAAGGGGAGTTAACTAAGGTACTACAGGGCAGTCATTTAGCTCAATTGGACACTCACTGGGAGTGTGGCCTTGAGTATTGTGATTGGTCTAATTTTTAGTCTTGGATTGCTATTTCCATGTGAAGGCTGTAACAACCATGCTTTTGAAGCCCAATCAAAACCAATGAATGAAAGGTGACTGCGCTTTATAATCTGGCCCTCCCTCATCCAGTTCTTTTTTGACAATATTTCAGTCTAAACACATTACAAAATAAACCGACACATATGTGTATAAGTATGTCTAGGTGCACATGCAGATAAATATTTAAGACAGACAAAGATCAAAGAGCACTTTGGAGAAAGGTTAAGGAAAGGAAAGGAAATGTTAACAGACGCTGTTAAAAAAAAATTCCTAAGTATGGCAGAAGGGTAGGATTAACTGACTGTTTTCTAATTCTGCATAAGAGTATACCACGAAAAGAGATCCCAATCGCATTTCATTATAGCAATGCTGCAAAAAAATTCATATTATTTCATCTTGTAATGATTTTTTCTATGAACCATATTTACCCTTGGCATGAGCTGGAGCTAAAAACAAAACAAAACAAAACAAAAAAATCCATCAAATATTTATAGGGCACTCAGAAATTTACAGTGACTTCAGAAATGAAAAGATGTTTTCTGATATACTTAACTCTGTATTTCCTTTCCTCCTCCAAGATGATTTGTTTATTATAACTGCCATTTGCATAGCATTTTATTTCTCTTCTAGGGTGGCAGCTGAATGGTGACACATGAAAGCTGGGGGAGATTAGAAGAGCTGACCAGTAATGCCTGAGAGCAGAAACCAAACTTGGAAGAGCTGGGCTGATACAGAGCTGGACATTGTGCCTTTGCATCTAGAGTCCTAACAATATATACTCTTCCATCAATTGCTTTTTTTAAAAAGCCGTAATTAAATAATACTTATGCAATAAACCAACAAGTATTTTATTTTAGAGACTGCATGTTTTATGAACAGCCAAGAAAGAAATTATTATGTAGTGTTATTAATTGTAGATTATTTGTTGCAACCAGATCAACAAAATGCCATTACTATATGAGGACGTGGAGATGCAACATGGGGGGTTAGGGGGATTGGAGAAGAATAAATGAAACAAGATGGGATTGGGAGGAAGACAAACCATAAGTGACTCTTAATTTCACAAAGCAAACTGAGGGTTGCTTGGGGGAGGGGAGGTTGGGAAAGGGGGAGGGGGGTTATGGACATTGGGTAGGGTATGTGCTATGGTGAGTGCTGTGAAGTGTGTAAACCTGGCGATTCACAGACCTGTACCCCTGGGGATAAAAATACATTATATGTTTATAAAAAAATAAGAAATAAATAAAATTTTTTTTTTAAAAAAATGCCATTACTGTGACCATTCCTCCTGGGATACCAGAATGACTTTGTTATGCAAAATGTCTCCCTGTAAAGCTTTATGCCAGAATCAGATTTTACTATGACAGCACTTTATTCTACATAGCTAGCAGCACAGAATGCTGCTCTCTGATCTGTACTACAAACATGAGGGGAAAGAATCCTTATTGCTCCCTTTGCTACTCTTAGAGAAAACAAGAAGGTGAATTAGCAGAACTCTGAACCAGGAGCCTCAGATTCCAGCCTCACAATTAACCTTGGAAAACCCACTTACCCTATTGTACTTCAATTTTCACAGCTGTATGGTGTTAATAATAATTCCTGATTTAATGACTTCCTAGAGTTATTATAGAGCAAAAGCACTGTTTGTCCCCAAGTATGTAGTGACAGGCAGGTGTGAGGAGCTCAGGCAAATCTTTTATTGCACAATTGCATGGATGGGACAAGGGTAAAGGCCAGGCTGCCCATCAGAGTTGATATTAAAAATACATAACAAGAGGCTGAGTTGCAGTGCAGATGGAGTGGATGCTAGAGAGGTATATCAGGGAGTATCATCAGTACCCCAACCCCGGCATTCTTTGCCATTGTAGCTAGCTTATTCAGAACATATTCTGAGCTTCCCTTGAATAATCAGTCTCTCTAGACATCCCTGTCATCCCTTCTCCTTCGGTGGGGGAGTCATCTCCTTCAGTGTCTGCCAGACAGAAGAGCTTATTACATTACTCTTATTAAATTTCCTTTTGCTCTTCAACTCTCATTGCCTATGCCCTCTCATTTCTATCAGGCTTATAACATTTAATTTCTCCTTTCCTCTGCTATTATTGAGTCCAATTTTCATCCCAATTGTGAGGCTACAGGATGTAGCTTCCATTCCAGTGGGAGTTCTCCATGGGGACTTTTAGAGTGACAACCTGACTTATTAATATCATTACTGATTAATCATTTTAAGTGCAAGAAATATGTTGATTACTCTTGTTTGAACTTTCCAAGTATCTATGGCTCCTGTATTAAATGAGACTTGGTTTTACTCCTTATTGGTAAAGACTTTTTTTACAAATTTCCTTTGGCCATATCTTCCTAGACTTGTGATCAACCAATGGCAATGAGTTCTATAGTAGATTAAACTGTAGGTTGGTCCTTTTTGGAAACCTGAAATAGTTCTTCCATTTGTTTGGATATAGTTGATGATTCTCTGGCTACCTCTCAGGGTTCTTTATAACCCCATTCAATAAAACAGAAAGAATCTCTTAGGATATCCAGGGATATCTCTACCTTGTCATGTCTACTTGCCATTATCCTATTAGTTTATTTAGGATTATTCTGCTCTGTCTCATCCCCACCCTAGCATGTTTTTACATCTTTCTGTTTGCTTTTTTAATGTCCTCTCATCTCTTAAAATCCTACTCCCCACTTAGGGCACTGTTGAAATCCTGGTCTTTCCCACATAGTTGAGGTGTCCTCTCTCTACACACATTAGTTTTACAACATTCAGTAATGTCACTTACTGTCTTAAGACATTAGCTAATTTGTCCATTGGTATTGCCTCCCTCATCTTATTCTGTAATTTGTGAGGTCAGTTTATTTAGAATAGTCTTTTCTCTTGTCTTATAGGCCTCATGGAGATGGGCAAAGATAGGCACAAGGATGCTAGACACTTACTTATTAGTGTGCAATAAAGTATAACCATCAACACTTGGGAAGCACTCACTTGCTTTGCAGGCTGGCTCCACACCCATTAGAGCAGAACTATTGCTGAGCAATATTAGAGCAGACTATTGCTGAGTCTATTTTAAACATTTCCACAGAATCACTGGGCTTGTACATGTCTATAGCAGGGGTCTTAACATCATATCCAAGAGTCTTTTTTTTTTTTAACCAAGATTTATGTATTTATTTGGGGGAGGGAGGGGCAGGAAAAGAGGGAGAGGGAAAGAAGCAGACTCCCTGCTGAACCCTGAGCAGCTTGATCCCAGGCTGAGATCATGACCTGAGCCGAAATCTAGAGTTAGTGGCTTAACTGACTGAGCCACCCAGGCCCCCTAACATCCAAGAATCTGAAGGGGTACTGAAGAATAGGTTTCAAAGATATTATGAAAACATTTAAAATTCAGGGGTGCCTGGTTGGCTCAGTGGGTTAAAGCCTCTGCCTTTCACTCAGGTCATGATCCCAGGGTCCTGGGATCGAGCCCCGCATCGGGCTCTCTGCTTGTCAGGGAGCCTGCTTCCTCCTCTCTCTCTCTCTGCCTGCCTCTCTCCCTACTTGTGATCTCTATCTGTCAAATAAATAATAAAAAAAAAAAAAATTCAGTGCAAAATGTTGTGTGCATTTGCTTCTGTCCTTTATCCATTATTCTTCCCACCCACAAGAATTTACAGCTTCAAACCTATTCTCAAAGGAGTCTGTGACTTCCTAGGATATTAGGAACATTCATACTGAGCCTAGGATGATATTGCCAAAGCCAACCATTGCACACAGGGGTGGGGGTGGGTCAATAGGCAAAAAAATAGATTGGAAAAAAAATATTCCAATTTTCTTCCAAACTATAGCCTTATTTCTTAGTGAATTTAAGCTGTTATATCAGGGAATCCCTGTCCAGGTCTTTTACAAGAGATTTCTATAGTTGTCTAGGCAAAAATGTTCTTTTTCCAGACCCCCATTCTTCCTATGGGGAGTCTTCCTCCCAAGCCCGTCAACTGCCCAAAGCTTATCAGTAGAGCTATGCCCCAGGCTGTGTACTGGTGGGGTGGAATGCCTAAAGCAAATCCAGAAGTAAGGAATTCCACAGGGAGTGGCCCTGGGGAGGAATTAAGGAAACAGGGCTCTGATTTTCCCTCTAGCAACAATCCTGTTTCCCCACCAGCCCTTCAGGGTGAGGAGTAAGGCTCAGTGTGAATTAGTATCTCAAAGCAAGTCTGCCAACCAGGTCCACAGTAATTGTCTCCCCTTCTTGTTTTAGGAAAAGAAAACCTCTATTCTGATTTTCCCCTGGACTATAAGCTCTCATTCTTCTCCTATCCTCCTGGGCTAATGCACTCCAAAATTGCTTTTTTCTCACAGTTCTGATGTTCATCCTTTACTTGGCCTCCCTCTAGGTTAACACTGACTTTCTGAGGGTCTAGGGTGGGGGAGGGAGTGGATGCATTATGCTAATAAGTTCTACCTCTTTCTCCTCCTAGAGTGGCAAATCCCAGTTCTCAGGAAGCCTCTTTCACAAGGCTTTTAAACACCTGAACTGCTCCTTTGAGGATCAGTGAATGTGGAACACAGTCTTAGACTATAAAACATGGAAGCAGAGACAAAGTAAAGTTTGCAAAATGTGTCCTAAACTTGGATGGGAGGTTTACTTGCCCTTCTTCACACCTAGTCCTCATTTTATCACTAGTTCTCACAACTTCACCTGCTTCCAGGTCTGAGAATTTCAAGTCTAATGAAAGGCTGAGCAACTTTCACACTGCCACGAGAAAGAATGCAGAACATTCCAGCAGCGAAAGAATGTTACTTCTTTCTTTTTTTTCTTTTTTAAGATTTTTTTAAATTTATTTATTATTTGAGAGAGAGAGAGAGATCACAAGTAGGCAGAGAGCCAGGCAGAGAGAGAGGGGGGACAGGCTCCCCGCTGAGCAGAGAGCCCGAGGTGGGGCTCCATCTCGGGACCCTGAGATCATGACCTGAGCTGAAGGCATAGGCTTAACCCACTGAGCCATGCAGGCGCCCCACTGTTACTTATTTCTTAATGTCCTTTCTCTCAATGTGGCATTATCGCTTAGGTAAGAATATGAATGGGCAGGTGACCAAAGACCAGAAATCATCTTTATAATGTGCAACATATAATGGGCCCCTAGGACAAAAAAGAATCCAGAATGAATAAGGTTAAATTTCTTACCATTAGGACCAAACAGTGGCTTGGACTTCTTACTAAGTTGAATTTTAGGGGGGGAAAATGTACTACTTCCATATTTCTCAGTTTTTGGACTAAGATTACACCACTTACCTAAGTATCTCTCAAAATCTCTGTAAATGGCAAACTGTAATGCTGCTCTTGACAGTAGAGTACTCATATTTCAATGTGGCTGGGTCTTTAATTATCTCCAGTCCAAACTCCCATGTAAAAAAGTTCCATGACTTTCCCTCTTCCTCTTATTGCTTAAATATGAAATAATGTTGCAGAGGCTAACTATGAAGACTGTTGTGAGAGTTGCAACCCCATCTGAGATGAGAAAATAATAAAATGGTAGAGTAACTGATCATTTCTCATTCAACCTAGCTACTGAACAAAACTATTTAGAACAACCCAGTGCTGGGAACTTAGAAGAGATCTATACAGGCTCAGTCAGGAGGTGGTTTGGTAAAGGAAGAGCTGAGCTGAGCATAGGCTCCACCACTCAAGATGAGGGGAGGAGGACACAGGACCATGGTCCAAGCCTACCTTGGGACATGTTGGTCCTGGGGTAACCTGCTGCTGCTTCTCCTCTCCATCATCTACTGCCACGGATTCATCTCCACATCTAAAAGCCAGTTTGCTAACAATCAACAAAAAGTCTATGCTGACGTGAAGCTGCAAAATCAGCAGTTTGCTCTTTCATCCACCTTCCATTTCTATAACTCTATATGCCCCTGTGTTCTATAGGTTTCTTTAATATATGAATAAATTATGAAACATGTCTCAGGCTCTCAACATGTGTTCAAACTTTTGATAGGTACTAATGGGATACAGGTAAGAATGCGGCATTCCCTTCATCACAGGGAAATGGAGAGCTGTAGGCTACTTGACAATATTCCTGGTGCCTATTTTGAAGATGAACAGAAAGGGTGTGCTACCTGGAGTGAGGGAGCAGAAGTTACAGGCAACTGAAGGGAACAGCACTGATCTAGGGTGTTCTAGGACCTGGTCATAAGAGGAGGAACATTTACCTATGCCAGTGGAGTTAGCATCACTGGGGGGAAAACAAGGACTTTAAGTGAAACACATCAAGGATAAAGGGTGAGACAAGGTGATGCTAGAAAGGAGACAATGGGCAATGGGGGCTGAGGCTGAGATGATCAAAGGCAGTCTGGAATGTGGCACAAAAAAATGGGTCAAGACCAATGGTTCAGAATTAAGGCTGTGAACAGCAAGAGAGCACTGGAGTTCACCTTTTATGAAGTACCTGGTGTGTGGCCCTGGTGTAAGGGTGAAGATGTGCAGAAACCATGCAGGTCTGCAGCAAACACATAATGTATACTTAAGGAAGAGACCTTATTACAGGGCAAATGCTCATTATAAATCTAAAGCACATTATTGTACTTTCTCTAAATAATTTACCAATGGATTCATCTATGTATCCCATGCAGAAAAACATTTTGATGATAATTTAAAAATTCAAGAACCTTGATTAATTTGCATGTTTTGTCTGTAGTAATTCTCCCATTCAGGCTTACCTGCAAATCAAAAATCAAATTCCTGGGACTTGTCCCAAACTGCTTCATACCTCTCCACACTGCAGGGTATTTTCTCATTCTGTTTTTACACTTCATACCAATTCCCACGTGCTCTAACCTTTCTAATTTAGGATGTCAATTGATTAGAAACCTTAGCTTCTTCCCAGTCTATACCTGGTTTTACTCCCTGAATGGTTCGCATTGAAAGCCTGGTAAACCAACTCATTTAAAGAAATATGGTAGCGATAGAACGCCCTAGAAAGAGAGCCTTGTTGAACACTGCCCAGGCACCTAGGTCATACCCTTTTGATTCCAGCATTCTTCAAAATGCTGGGTCCTATCTCGATAACCTCCTTTCCATAGCATCACTAAATCCCCTCCCATAGTTTTGATACTCTTTGTTAGATGAAAAGGTTCTCTTTCTTCCCATCAATATGAGAAAATAGAGTAAGTTATTATATCAAAAGCATTTTCCACAATTGAAAATCAAATTACAAGGCTATCTTCATTAACTACCCCCAAATCACAAAGAGCTACAAGCGATTCTTTTTGCAGGTGGGGCTACAAAGAATGTACGACCAGCACAGCACCAGACGGTCTTCAGTGCACTAAACTTAAGTGGCCTTATAAAATTACTTTTTCAACACTTTTCTTAGGGAGGAAGATAATATGTACACGTGAAAAGTCAAATAATAATACAAGGAAACAGTATGAACAATGTAAGTTGTATATGATTAATTAGCCAGCAAGCCCTATAAGCAGTGAGTCTTATAGTTTAGAGGAGAGATTAATCAGAACAGGGATGAACTGGAGAGGCTCATTAGTACAGTACTATATGGTTAGATCTTGAACGATGGTGAGAATTGTTATAGGCGGAAAGGCAGAAGGGAAGCATTCTGGGAGAGAAGAGCTGGAGACATTCATAGAGAAAAAAATACCTGTTTAGAGGCTGCAGAGTCACTTGTAAAAGAAGCTATCAGGGGCTCAGGGGTGCCAGGCTGGTTCAGTTGGTAGAGCGTGTGACTCCTGATCCTGGGGCTTTGAGTTTGAGGTCCAAGTTGGGCATAGAGATTACTTTAAAAAGCACACGTCAAACCAACAAAGAAGGAGTGCCTGGCTGGCTCAGTTGGTAGAGCATGTGACTCTTGACCTCAAGGTTGTAAGTTCAAGCCCCACAGTGGGTGCGGAACCTACTTCAAAAAAGAGAGAAGAAGAAGCTGTCAGAAATGCAGGCTCAAATCTGTCCTCTTCTTTCATAAGGACAACTTGACAGGAGTATCTTTAGAAATGTTGAGGGCTCTCCTCTGTGGATGAATACTACTATCTGGACATCAGATATTTCTAATTAGAGCCATCTCACCAAAGTGGTGTGGTGAGCAGCACCTCCTACCATTCCTGGATGACTTTGCTTTTACTTCTTCAAAGACCTGCTCCAATCTATTCCCTTTCCAAGCAACTATGGTAGTCTTATTCCTTCAAAGGATCCTTGTTTCAGTGGAAAATTAACTTAATCTTGGTGGCAACTAATAATAGCAAAAAGTTGGGTCTTTCCACGCTCTAAAAGATTCACAGGTTTTCTATAAAAATGCTAAGACACTGACAGCTTTTAAAGGAGACTCTAAAGCAAACACGCCTCATAAGAAATATTTTGCAAGAACTCAATTATATATGCCATTATATGATAGAAATAAGGAAAGAAAATACTTATTCTTTCATTTAGGTAATATGCCAAAAGCAAAGGTAGGTATACAAAAATAAGGAAATATGATGAATCCACCTAAGAACAAGATGCCCTAAATCATGTGCAGAAATTTTACTGAGTAATAAAATAAGACTAATACTGCCTGATCAGTGAAAGGCAAACTGAGATTTACTTACTGGGGTGGCAAGAAGAGGTATGTGGCTTTTCAAAGGCAAATACAGGTAAGGTTCTATCCCTGGGAATTCCATCATGTATAAATAAGAATTTTCAAGGAATAAAAATTCAAATATACCAATAGGCAGCTTAGGATATAAAAATAATAACATGCAGGTTATAAATATGGAAAAATGATACTTCACCAAAAATATAAAAACACTCTTCTATCCTCCATAGGCAAACAAGTTCTACAAGCAATTTTTCAGCAGTGGCTTATACTTCATGAGTTTGGACTGACTAAAAACACTGCCGTCAGGATGCAGACAGTTATGAAAACGATGTAGAAGGTGAAGATAGCACAGTCATTGTGCTGAAAGGGCTTTCTATCTATTTGGGGAGAACACAACCATTGCCAAATGTCAAAGAGGGAAATAAGTCTTCGAAAAAATAGCCCCAGTTCTCTCTATGTTCTTGCCCTCTGGTTTTCTGCTAGTACTTCTCACTAACTAAATTCACTCAGAAGGGAGCAAGACAAAGAAAGCCATAAAAGTCAGTCTCTTGGGCCAAAAACAAGAGAGAGAAGTACTGAAAATGAATCTGGAAGGTAAAATAGGGACAGGATATTGCAGGAGTAGGAGACCAAAGCAACCCACCTCTTAGCAACTCATATATTCAGGAAGGTCAGAGAAATCTTCTTGGGAAATAGTATCCTGTGACATCAAGACGCTGTCCTACAGGCTGTGAACCTGACCTTAAATAGGCAACCAGTACATAATATCATTGGCCCCAGGATCCAGATGACTCAAGAACTTGCTTACAATTCCAGTAACTTTGGACTCAGTGAGCTTGGTAGATTGTATTATCATCTGCGATATTATTTTTTCTGCCTTGGGCAAGGATGATGGCTTTTTGCCCTATTTATAGCATGCTTGGTCATATGACTTACTCTGGCCAATTAAATGTGATTAGAACAGGTTTCAAATTAAGCTATGAGAGGCACAAAGAGGAAATCAAAAAACAAGAGGAGGAACAAGTTCTTTCCCTCTTCCTTCTGTTTCAAATCAAATCCCTGACAGAGGCTGCCTCTACCCCTGACCGCAGTCCCTTCTGGGCAGTGGCAGTGTTTCTAGTTAGTCCAAACTCACGAACTTTATAGGCCACCACTCATTCTCTGTGGTGGCAGCTCTCATTGAATTCCCATAATACTATTTCCTTCCCTGGCTCTCCAAGTCTAGAAATGAAATCAGCCTCTAATAATGGCTAGCCCCTGCATGCTTCAACATGGCCTTGTTGGTCCCCTTAACTTTGGCTATACTTCCTCTGTAAGCACCCCCTTTATTCCATTCTCTTTCTTTGAGTTCCATTTGGTTGATTCCTCCCACCCTTGACTCTCTGTGTTTGCACAGCACCTCATATATAACATTATGCTTCTACAGTAGAACCTCATAATATCATTTATGTGACTTATTAAAGATACTCTATCATGTCTGACACTGAAGAACACACACAGGGGTGTTTTTGCATGGAAGTAAATACTGAACTTAGTAACTTGGGTTGAAATCCTCTTAATTTTCTTCAACGGCAATTTTCTGAGTTTGATTATTTCTGTAATTACGTTCATATTCTCAAAATTGTCCCTGGGAAGACAAGCCTTTCTTTTTTTTTTTAAATAACAATTTAGTGTTCTTTGAGAAAAGACTACCTGGCAGCTGGATGACATTTGAGGTATTATTTTAATTTCTGATTCCTGACCCTTCATTATATCATCCTCCTATTGAAACCCAGCCAAAATCAGAAGCATAATTCAAATTTAATATATAACTTGTTAACTCAGGTATTTTACTCAATTAGCCAGTAATTCAAAGAATTATTTGTGTCAATTACATTTCGAGGATTTTCTTGGTGATGGATGGTAAAAAGAGAAAGAAGGGTTTCTACTGAAGGGTTACTAACAATCAAGTTGGACAAGACCAATACACGTGAAACAATTAGTTAATATATAGGATAGTATATGAAAGCATTCCTAATGGGGCGATACAGACTTTAAGAGCTTTGGGAGCTCAGAGAAGAGGGAAATCAATAAAGCATAGAGTATTCCAGGAAGGCTTTAGCTTGAGGGAGCACGCAGTTTATATTTTGGAGTGGAAGGTTTTAAGGCTGTGTTTATCCTGAGGCATTGGCCGTGTCTCTCTAAATGTATGCCACTCACAGGATGGAAGAGGCCATAACACACAACAGTGTCTACTAGCCGTCCATTTCCCATAATACACAATGTCGACACTGTTGGGGAATTTCCCAACTGGCATCCACGTGAGCCAATGTACCAAAATCATAGAAAAATTACTAGATAACAAATCTTCTTTGTGCTCTCCTATACACATAATAAGAACAAATGGTAGCAACCTTCCTTTGCACGACTCTCCTTAAATGGTTCTAATACAAATCACATTACACTGAAATCCTGGCAGGGTATTCATTAGAACACCTCAAAAGTCTGCATGGAGTGCTTAATAGGTAAAACAAGTGACAGGAATTAGCCATTCATTCTATAACTGAAGTCACCATGAATCTTTTTTAGATTTAGGTAAAATTTCTGGAGACATTCTCTTTGCTACACAAAGAATACCCCCAGACTAGTATATCTTGTCAACACTTGTAATTTCCAAAACAACATTTATCTGGTATTTAACAAATATTTATAATAATAATAGACATTAATTCAGATCAGAATTAAATACAAATGTTACAAAACTTGGATTAAATGGGATTTATTGAGTTTCCGCACAAAGTATTAAACTGAAATCCATTTTTCCTTTCAGTTCTTCTTTAGAAAATGAAAATATTAGAAAATACTGACCCACTTTACAATTTTACACACACACACAAACACACACACACACACCTAATCTTTATTGAGCAACTACTCTAAACACTCTGATAGGCCTTATTTCTGCTTCAATCAGGACAGCTGGGTGACTACAACTCTATCATTCTTTGAATTCTTTGAAGATGGTGTGATCATGGATTCATTGTGGGTATCATTGCCAACTTTTGTCACTGTCAACTTAAAAGGGGTAATGAGCATGAGGAATATGAAGGGAAATGTTCATTTGTGAGTGGCATTTTAGACAAGGGGAATTGAGATGATCATGTAGTGTCTTTGCCAGGTGAGGGGGGATCTGTGAGCAGTACACCACTACAAGGTGGGGACCTGAGAACATATCTGCTTTCATGGACAGGGATGCCTATGTCAGAGGCCATGCCCTGCCCTCCATGCTCTGCCCTCCCAGAAAGGTAGCAAAGGGGATGGCTACTCCACTGACCAAGAAGAGGACATTGTGACAGCAGGCAGTGTAAGCATCAGTCAACATATATTTTTGTTCTCTCGGGCAAGTATGGCATTTCTTTCCAAAAAGCTGGTGTAGATAATAGTCTAGATAAGTAGTGACCAAAGCCTACAGCCAGAGATTGTATTTAACAAAACAAAATTTAAATCCTTAATGACATTTCTTTCTTTGTAATCTGTCCCTTTTTATCTTAAAATCTGAACTACTAGAAGAAACCTATTGGGGGTTTCTTTCCATGGTACCAGGAATAGGATTACTGTTGATTTAAAAGTTGCTGATGAGTGCTCCAGTGAAAAGAAAGGAAAGCCTTGGGCCCTATAACACTATCTGTGGTCCTGTTGAGCAAAAGAAGGTCTTCTTCAGATCAAGGTCAAGAGAGATTACCATACAGAGTATACCTCCTTCCCTCCCTCTCAAAAAACCCACCTGGCTAAGTCCTAGAGTGTTACCTTAAATAATAAAACCTTAGTTAATGGAATAAAGCTCCCTAAGACAGATTTTTCCCTTGCCTATTTCAATTGTTTTAAAATGTTCTACATCTGAGAAAAGACATTTTAATCAAATCTGGACAGAATTTGGGGGAAGATAAATGTATTCTGAAATGTAGAAAGATGGACTTCCTTTGGATATTGTCTTAAGATACATTAAAACTATAGCTATAAAGATGCTGCTTATAACTGGTTACCTATACTTTAAGTTTTAGAGCAAGTGTTTTCTGCCAGATTGGCCATGCATTTTTTTTAAAGATTTTATTTATTTATTTGACACAGGGAGAGAGATCACAAGTAGGCAGAGAGGCAGGCAGAGAGAGATGGGGGAGAAGCAGGCTCCCTGCTGAGCAGAGAGCCCAATGCAGGGCTCAATCCCAGGACCCTGAGACCATGACCTGAGCCAAAGGCAGAGGCTTAACCCACCGAGCAACCCAGTCATCCCATGGCCATGCATTTTTTATACATATGTAATACGCAAAGATATATATCTATATTATATATGGCATAATTTAGCTGGCTATATAAAAATTATATATGTGTGTGTATATATAGGTATATATACATACATACACAGATATATAGATATATCTCAGATACTTAAACACAAAATAATAAGTATCACAGCCATCAGTGTTAACTTAGATCATTCATCTCATCTCTCATTTTGAAGATGAGCAACAAGAAAGTCCAGAAATTTGACTTCTGTAGTCACCATATCTCTGAATTTGCAGTCACACACTCCATGTGATATCCAAATCGTTCTATATTATTCTGAATTATGGCAACTTTTCTTTACCCATTTGGGGATTTTTATTGAATTCATATGTACAATCACGTTGTTCGTTTTTTGGACCAAGCAAATATAACCACTTGACTTCTCTTTAGTCTTTCACAGTTTCTTTTGCCATCCCATAGCCTCTTAGCTACCAATGATTGCTCTGGACAATTTTCTGGTAGTAATGCTTAAGGAATGGACAGTGGCCATCTGAGACTATTTCCGTTTTTCCTTTAAACAAGTTTAGTGGACTGTATGTCTTCTTCACATTCGTTTCCTGGTGAGGACATAGCTGTCCCAGTAAGGCTGTCATCACTCAGATCTTCTGGCAATTCTAATTGCTGAGCTACTCTCACGGCCACCTCAGAATCCACCCAAGAAAAATGAACACAACTGCTCTCCTCTACTTCTTCTCTTCCTTCTAACTGCTATTGTTTTATAATCATATCTCAACTTTAATCAAGCCTCCTGCAATATGATGTTTGGATCTGCTAATTTTCATTATTTTGAATTTATTCCATAAATATCTCAAATTATCTTCCTGTATACGGAAGCAAATTTCAGTATTATAAAACCATTTCTCATTATAACTGAACAGATTAGTAATTTCAATTTTCAAAAATACCTTTCAATGCTTCTAAACTTAATTAATATTGTCAAATTCAGATATTTATTTCTTTGGTGCCAGTTTCTGGTTAAATATTATATGCTGGAAGTTGTTGGTTTACAGAAAGCTACCAACCTATTTTTTTCCATAATATTCTTTGGACAGTAGGTAGTTTAACTAGATTATTGTTTAGAGGGGGAAAAAAGTTTTATCAGCTTTGCCATTTTTCCTAAGTTATTTTTGCTGAGTTCCCTTGCTAAGAAATGAGAAGTAGTCAGACCCAGCAGAGAAACTAAAAGCTCGTTTTTACTTGGTTCGGCTGAGCTAAATCTCCTTAGTGGACACTGAATGTGTACAGTTTTCTCTGTATTTCCATGCTTCTACAGTATCAGGCCTCATTTGTTGGGACTGAAACACCAGACCCTCAGCTCTTGTATTTCCTTAAGTTAGGATATCTGAGTAGGATCTTCTGAATGTAGTATGTTGAATGGGAACAAATTTATGAAATCATTTTGAAAATACATATAGGAACTTTTAAAACTAGAATAGCAATGTGTTTACTCATGAGTCAGGAATCCAAGATCAACTCCGAAGAAAACAGATCAATGTAATTAGAAGATATTTAAAGTGAAGGAAATAGGGTAATCATGAAAGATGTGGGGACAAGCATTCAAACCGAAAATCCTGGCCCAGCAAAGGATCACCTCTGTGCAATGAGAGAATTCAAGACTAGAGAAATACCTGAGTTATTGTGATAAGAAACGTAGCTTGGTCAGGTGTCATGTTTGTATTGGTACCTTTTACAAGCAACGCACCCATCCAGCACCCTGTCGCCAGAAAGCAAGCCATCACGACCATCATTACTGTGCATGCCTTTAGTGCTCATCTGAATCACCCCAAAGGAGTAAGAAGAGTTGGACTGAGAGAAAGACATCAAAAGATACTCTCCCTTGTCCATTTGTCTGTCTGTCTTTTAGATTCATGTTTACCGGGGCAGGAGACCTCAGCCAGAGGCTCAGCTGCTGCAGCATGCTGTCCGAAAACATAAACACAGTGCATCCAGCTGCCTGATGGGGGACTCTGCTAATTGCAGAAGTCTGCTCTGGTCCCCTGTCACCAGTTGGCAGACAGAACAGTCTGGGCTGAAGCTGATTTCCAAAGTCAGGCATTCATTTATCTCAGTGATAACAGGGTATGTGCAGAGAGAGGTAGCAAAGAAAGCAGAGGGCGGCTGCAGTTGAGATGGGGATGATACTAATGCCCCAGTATCAAGGACATGCTGCGTATAGGGGCTCAACGGTTTCGTCCTTTCTCCAAAGTTTAATTAGTCACTAATAATAAACAACTCTCTTTTATTATGGATGCATTTGGCCAGTGCTGTGATTTTTTTAAGAAACATGTTCTCATCTCAACCAAGTTCCAAATGCTAACGTATCAATGTCAGAAACTGCAGTCAAGCACAACCTGTCCCCAAATCCCAGCCCCTTGAAACACGATGGCTCATTAATAACTTAAAAAGGATGATGACACTGATACTATTTATAGGGCCCTGCCAGGCAGGTCTGCCAGCGTTAAAGAAATTAACATGGAGAAATTGTCAACTGGAAAACATTAGTGTTTATCAACAGATCAATCAAACTTCAACAACTGTAAACTGTGCTTTTAGCTAAGTGAAACGTATTGACAATGACAGCCACTTACCCACCTTGCTGGGGAGCCCTATATTCCCGTGTGGGCCCCAAACCAGGCAGACTGTCCCCTTGACACTGCAGACATGATCCCACTCCACAGCTGCTTTTTAGGGAAGAATCAGCCTGCCTCTCTCCCATATCCGGGGGCAAACCGGAATGACTGGGTGGTGGTCTCAGTTGTGTATTAATTAGTTTTGACTGCCAGTTTAGAAAGTCTCAGGCACACTAAATTAAATATCAAGGTTAGTGGCTCCAAGAGCCAAACTCTAGATTTATGTACACTTGATGAAAGGAAGACGCTATGATTTAAGGAGTTTTTCTTGGTTCTCTCATCCTTTTAAAGCAATGCTTGACTCTCATTGTTGTATATTTAGAGATGGTTCTATTTTCATTTCTGGGCTACATCGGTGATGATGACATGGCTTCGGAACCTGAACAAAGCTGGAGAGCTCTGATAGGCTGCTGGTGATGTCATCCCTGTGCCTCTAATGCCCAGGAAAAGCACCAGGGACTGACTGTTTTCCTGACTTTTCTTTTCTCTCTCTCTCTTTTTTTTCATTTTTCTTTCTTCTTCTTCCCCCCCCCCAAATATGAAATCCCACTTTCACACTAACAGTACGTTTGGAGTTTCATATCCTAGCAACGTTATCACTAAAGGTAGCCAGTGACCGCTCCACACAGCCCAGCACTGCTGTGGCTTGATGCACAGTCTCAGCTCTTGCGGAGAGGATTTTGTGCTGCATCACACTGAATGTTGCTGCTCCGTAATTTCTTGTCATTATAGCAAACCCTTTCACGTGCTCCCTTTCTGCAACCCAGATGATCAACACCTGTCAAATTCAACTACTCACACAAATCCTAAACACAGGAGCCTAACAGTGGCAGGAGGGCTTGAAAACCAGGGAGAAAGAAAATATGGCCAGGGTACCTAGTTTCAAAATGATGATAGCCCCAACTCATCCCCCAGGGTTCTTCTTGCATTTCATAAAGCCTCACCAACTGGCACCTTTTGTTCTTTTTATGCATACACGCCTAAAACTGCAGGAAACTGGAAATGGTGTTTTTACTGGCACTGGCGTGGGAAGGCCTGGGGGTACCTGGAGTGGGGTAAAAGGACAGCTCTTGGTCCCTATTTAGAGGAGATTATTTTTGTGTTCAATTTGCAGCAAATGTCATATTCTTTTAAAACAAACGAACACCACCAATCCCGCAATGTTAGTTTTGACGTTGCAAGTAACACCCTCTCTGAGCCCCACGGTCTCATCTATTAAGTGAGACAATAAAACACACCTGACTGGGAGTTTGTGCCCATTCAGGGCTCCACTGTATCTAGAGCACACAGCGCATCACAGGAGCAAAACCGGAATCTGTTCCTGCTGATTAGATTCCATACTTTGTGCTACGAGCAAATAAAGATAACAAGGGATGGTAAAAAGTAAACAAACGGGACAAAAAGGAAGTTGAGAACCATGAAACAGTGTCCACGCAGGGCAAGGGGTCCCTCTCAGCTCGAGTGCCCACCTTTCCTTGTCCCATCATAGCTGGTTTTCACCCTGGAGTAAAATCTACACTGCTAGAAACTGAGGAGAGATGGAGGAATCCTAGAGTAACTTGACAAACTAAAATTAAAAAAAAAAAAAGAAAGAAAGAAAGAAAGAAATTAGATGTGTCTCTTCTACCTGATGCAAAAGAGTTTGCAGAGCCTGAAGCCAAACTCTCCCTATAGCATTTCTGTGCAGGGAATTTAGCAGGTCCAGGAGGCTCTGAAAAAGGAAGCTAGTAGTTGTAAATGGATGTTTACAAAACACTGTTCTGACTTCTGTGAAAATTACAAAGTAAATATGTCAGTCATGGACCTTGGCCTCAAGACTTATGATCCAATTTTAATATCCGAACTTAAATTTATAAAAAGCAAATGAAAATAATTGTTCAAATGGCAAATGTGAGTTCAAGATAACAGAAGACATGTCGAAAGGCAGCATGTGATTAAGTGTGACTTGCACTGTACATATAAGTGTTTTATAGGAATTCAACAGAGAAAGATTTTACCCCTTAAACAAAATGGCCAGAAAAGGTTGGATTAAAGCATATGAGCTGCCCTCTGGGCTTCCAGAGGTCGGCTTTGATGTGGATAAACACAGAGAAGCGGAAGAATGTTGTTCAAGAGGGCAGGGAAAGTGTGAGTGACAGCAGACTAGAGCCACGACTGCCTTCAGGAAGTGGCAGAACACAAGGTCTGTAAGGGTGTGGAGGAAAACATAATGGGCAAGTGTGAAGGGTTCTGGTTAGGACAGTGGACCCTAGGCAGTAAATCTAGGATTGTGCATTAACATGGAAGAATTCCGTGGATCTGAAGTGTTCCATACAAGCAGTATACGCACTGGTTCCTTGCTTTCTGCCCCTCACATATCTCTGACACTACATGTTGTTACCCACTTCCCCCTGGAGAGTAAGGTCTGGCCCAGATTCCCAAAACTCCACTAAATCCCATCTCAACACTTCTGCTTTCAACGTGTTCAATAATTGCACATTCTAGTATTCATAGATTGGCACAATTTTTTCTTTGGAATGAAACATGTCCTTGTTTCTGTTTGTTTCAGTGTCCCATATTGTTTTGATGTGGGGGAAAAAAGGTATTTTAATTTTGTGAAAAAGTTCACTCAGTGTAAACTATTTAATGTGTGTGTGTAATGCTGAAATAATGCACATTTTTTGAATTGGCTTGATTAGGAACTTGAGCATCATAATTGTTTTCATTCTGTACTCTCTTATATTCATTTTCTAGTTAGAGGCTATTTAACATCTATTCCCAACATAACTCATCTTTCCCTTAGAGCTATGTACAGGGGCCAAGGTTTACAGGTTGCCAAAGAAACTACAGTGCATCCCAGAAAACAATGGAAACGCTGCTGACAAGAGTGGGATTGTGCAGATCACAAAATAGAACATCCTCCTCCCTCATTTTCCTTGTAAAATGTCCTAACTCATTTTGAAGTGTTCACTGTTTTGGACCAAGTCTAGGCTTTATTCTTTGTTGCTTTTTATTTATTTGTTTTAAATTTATCCAGCTCTTACCATTTTTCTCTATCCAGTTAAACTAGTGGAGCACTCATTTAAAAAATGTTCTGGCCACGTAAGTGAGCAAGACACCATTCCACTAGGAGGCAGGTATTGCCCATTACAGGCACTGTCTCAGTCTTGAGGGAGCAACCCCTACAATACATGTCCAGCCAAATAAACTCTGTTTTGAATGATTGTTCCAGTCACATTGGACAAGTAGTTCTGAATCAATATCATTTCAGAATTAACGAATTATAATACTTGCACTGACACATTAAATGTTTCCAAGCAGGAATTTTCAAGCTCATTAGAGAAAAAGTGCTATGATCTTAGGGGCAGAGAAAATCTTCAAGCGACCTCTGCTTTCTGCATATCATAAGCACATAGTCCCCAGCTGGACAAAGAGAGACCAGTTTATATATTAAAATGGCAACAAACCACAAAAGCTACTTTATTCTATAAATAAAGCTCTATGTGTGGCTTGGAGAGAAGGTTTTCTAGTTTATTAAGAAAATTTACTCTTTTTTTAATTTTTATTTATTTATTTTTATTTATTTTTTCAGCGTAACAGTATTCATTGTTTTTGCACAACACCCAGTGCTCCATGCAAAACGTGCCCTCCCTATTACCCACCACCTGTTCCCCCAACCTCCCACCCCTGACCCTCCAAAACCCTCGGGTTGTTTTTCAGAGTCCATAGTCTTTTATGGTTCGCCTCCCCTTCCAATTTTTTTTTTTTTTTTTTTTTTTTTTTTTTTACAGACCTGTACCCCTGGGGATAAAAATACATTATATGTTTATTGAAAATTTACTCTTTTGAAATCTGCCTTCCAAAGTACCTATTTCACTACTTATGAAAGGTTTATCCATCCCTTCCTTCTTTTTAAAGCTCTTCCTTCACTACATATTTATTGAGGGACGAATGTGTAGCAGGCACTGTTAATGCTGAGTGTATTCACTGGGTGAAAAAAAACAAGTATCTTCTCTGCTCTCCTGCAGAGCTATGGGAGTGCTATGGGAGCACAACAGGGCACAGTGATCTAGAGACGCAGAGAGAGGAAACTGGTCATGTCGGGGTCAGAGGGAGTCTGCAAAGAGTGGACATTGAGCTTACGCATGAAGGCTCTCCTGGGAAGAGCAAAGGGTACAGGATGTGCAGAAACCCTGAATTAGAAAATAGTGAGCAAGTGTGCCCAAAGGAAGTACAAGGAAGGGGCTGGGACAAAGTGAAGGGGGGACAGAAAGGCATGAGATGAAGCTGGAAAGAAAAGCAAGGGTCTCATGGGCCAAGGCATGGTAGATAAAATAGAATTCAAAGTGAAAGGGGAAATGCTGAAGAATTTTAAGGATGTGGAGAATTTAGGGATACAAAATGATCACACAACTATTTTAAAAGATTACTCTGTTATACAATGAAGGCAATGCACAGGCTAAGAATGTTAATGGAGGAATAGTTAGGAAACATGTGATAGTCTGGGTGAGAGAGGACAGTTGTAGCTTGGAATTGGGTTAGAGCAGAGAAATATATGCATTGAAAATACACATGTACATGCACATTCCAGGACATGCAGATCAACAGAGCTGTGAATGAATGAGAGAGAAAGTATGAGAGAGAGATAGAGAAAGAGAGAGAGAAGAATCAAACTGAGCAGATGGATATGTGATGGAAGCCTTTCTGGATAAGGGTTGGGAGGAAATTGCATTGGGAAAAAGAAAGTTGAGAATGCCACAGGGATCCTCTCAACTTTGAGATTCTCTGAGCCATCCAAGTGGCAACCTTGTAAGCAGGTGTTATGCAAATCAGAGCTCAAAGAGAGGTGAAGGTGGATTGAAACACAGGAGTCACCAACACAGAGATGCTACAGGAAAGGAAAACTTCCTTCTCTTTCTGCCCTTCTAGGTTCTCCAGCTGGAGCCCTATAAACTGGACTGACAAAAGACAAATTAGCAAGAGAAAAGCAGACACATTTATTTAATATGGGCTTAATGATACAGAAACCTTCATAAGGAAATGAAGACCCAAAGAAATGGGTAAATCTGAGTGCTGTTATACTAGGTTTGATGAAGAGTGTAAAGTCATGGAAAATGTGCTAAGATGAAAGTGTATGAGCTAAGGGTAGTAAACTGGAGGAAAATCTACATCACTCCATCTTCTGCTGTAAAGATCCTTCTTTACTCCAAGAATAGTAGGGTACCTCTCACATGAGGGTCCTCTGACCTGCTTCCGGGAATATGATGAAGGTCAGAGAGTCCTTTTTATACCTGCTGTCTCTCAAATTCCTTCAGCTTAAAATAATCAGTAGGCTAAGGTGCCATATTTTGGGATAGTGTGTCCTGAACCCCATCAATGCCATTTAATAGCATGGCAATGAATAAGATCCCCTAGGGAAAAAATGCAGAACAGAAGGTCCTAGGACTGAGGGAATTCTAATATTTAGATGCTGGGTTAATAAGAAGAAATTGAGATGCTGAGGAAAAGTGGCCAGAGAAGTAGAAAGAAAATTAAAAAATGTACGATCATAAAAGCCAAAACATGTAATGTTTGAGAAGAAAAAACATTCAGTTTGGAAGAATGTTCTGTATAGCAAGATAAGGTTAAAAAATTCCAATGGGCAGAGGCCACTCTTGGTTTAGGGGTGTGGACATAAGCCAGCTGCTGTGACTCGAGGCCCACAGGTGGTATTATGCCTTGGCATCTCCTAGTTTTAAAGTCAAACCTGGAAAATTTCCCCAAGCATATGTCATTACTTTACATTTGGTTATATAATGTTCCAGAACTGGTCTGTTGGTTAACGTGGTGACAAAGATTCAAACCAGTTGTTCAATTGAACTTTTCGGTTATTCCTACTTGATAATTTCTTTGTGTGTCTAAATATATACTCAAACACAGACTGGAACCAATGTATTCAACAAATAAGCAAATAGAAACCATTCAATGAAGGGGAACAAAACATCCTGTTTCTGAATGGAGAAGAAGGATTTGTATTTATTTATTTTATTTTTCTATTACTCAGCTTTTTAAATTTTGTTGCTCAAATTCAGCAGATAATTGTTTAAGTCTCTACAAGAGTCACGCTGTGGAGTCTCAGCATGAAGTTGGCTATACCAAAAGGTGCAAAATTTGAACTCCCAAGGAAATTTCATCTCTTCCTGTCATCAGACTCAAAACACCCAAAAGACTGGAGATTTACCTTTGTCTGTTGGACCTCTCACTACATCAGTGAATTGCCCTCTTCAACAAAATAGGGAGGATTCTCAAAGTTGAAACGTCTATGGGCCATAGAAGTTTGGAACATTTGAAACATAAAAGCAATTAAATGTGCCCAACACACACGCAAACACACATACAACACATCATCCCCAAGATGAGCCATCCAACTTCTAACAAAAATTTCTGCCAACGAGCAAGTTATGAAAGCAATGCACATTGTCTGCATAAAAGCCTTCTTTTGACGAGAAAATGACTATTAATGAGAACATGTTCATTTCTGGCATCAGGCTTAAAGAGACACAGGTCATAAATCTCTGATCTTCTTGCTAAAGCTAGAATCAAGCAAAGAAGCAAGTTCATCCATTTAAAAAAAATGCTTTTGATTGAAATGATTCCATTTAGTTACAAGTAATTTATCATGTTATTCTTTCCCTTCCCAGGTTTACTTTATTTTCCATTCTCGACTCCATCATCACAGGTAAATCTTTGTGAGGGTTTCAGCTAGATGTTACTTTGGGGTTTCTTATTTGACGAGGGTCAGGCAAAACTTCCAAGAGAAATGTGTGTGCGGGGAGGTATAGTTTGCGGGGTGAGACAAACAACAATAGGAATTCATAAATTTTAAACAACAACAAAAAAATGTCTCTCGCAGCTCAGCCTGTAAACCTCCACGCCTTGCTTTAGATGTGCCAACACTGCCCTCTCTTGCTCATTCACAGCCTACGTTGAAACCCTGGCTTCCGTGCACAGCCTTACAGATTGCAGCACCCCTCTTTCTTCCCACTGCTCCCCGAAACTCATCCTCAAACACAGAATGCAGAGTTCTTACAAGGGTCTTCTCCAGTTGAATATGTTCACTTTTTGAATTAAATGTACTGCCTTCCGTGTTCCTGTTCCCTGCTTCCCTGCACACCTGCTCATGTCTTAATACAAAGCACCTCAGAGGAGCAAGCCTCTCACTATTGAAGTCCCTTTGGAGATGTAATGCAAGCAGTCCTGGCAGGAGCACAGGCATCTCCACTTCCTGTAAGGAGGCCTGATTCTATTTCCAATACCCTTTGAGAATGCACTTAGATACTTTCATGCTGGATGCAAGGGGGGATCAGGAGTCCTTTCCTGAGCATCTCAACGAAACTTCCTTACTATCTGGGTCTCTGAGCTCCCTCAGTGAGAAGGGTGGGAACCAGAGGTTCACCGTGCAAAGTCAGAGGGGGAGTCCGCATGCCGTCCACTCTACAGAGAAGGCAAGAATTACCAAACGCTCACGTCCATATCCTCTCCAGTTTTCAACAACAACAAAAATCTGAGAGAACAATTTTTCTCTCTGTCTCTGAAAAATTAAAGTAGGAGATATTAAAGCTCAAGTCACTGAGTAATACACTCAGTGATCCTTCTTGCTGCCCTGCACAGAGTTTTGATTTTGGTCACACGAATCAGAATCATGGGACAGAGAGAAGTGTTGAAAACAAAATGCTCATTTGAGTCATTTTACAGGTAGGATTTGGAACTCTCACAGTTGCTCACTCTGGGTTGCAAGGTACTCTGCAAGTGCTTCCGAGTATGCAGGACACATGGGAGAGGGACTGCAGCGAGATGAAGAAAAGCAGAGTCAAGCCTTCAACAGCTGCTGCTACCTAGGCCAAATAGTGGTTTAATTTGGGTGGGAAAGGGGTGATGGAAATTTCCCCACCTACCCCATTCAAAAGATATTTGTGTAAACAAGGAGGTTAAATAGATCCCATCTGTCTTGCCCCTTCTGATTAGGAATTATCAACTGTCTGAAACACTGGATAGTGAAGGAATCTGACAACCTGACGGAGCTCAACAGGGGAAAAAAGATCTGAGATCTATGGATGGTACGTACCACTGGAGTGGGAGAAAGGAACGTCTGTCTCTGTGAGATTGATCAGCCATAGTGGGTCTAAATTTGGCATTTCTTCCTTGGATGCAGACACATGACCTAGAATTATGTTTTGTTTATCACATTTAGAATGGATTGGCTCATCTGCATAGCAGGATGCAAAGGAGGACAGGACAGGACACTTCAATGTGGAGGGGAAAGGGACAAAACTAAATTCATATACCTGAAGAAAGAGAAACAGAACTTTGGGCTCCTCAACAGTCAAGAAACAGCAAGAAGGTAGACCACGGTATCACTAAATGAGAAATGGCTGGAGAAAGGACTGAAGGGTGAGGCAGGTGTTCACTGGATTAGAATACAATGTTGAGAAGCAGGTTTTCAGTATTTCGGTTTCCATTTGCTATCAGCTTGCTGTCTTTTTCTCTTGTTGTCATTCTCATATTTCAGTATCCAGTGGTTCTTGGCTTTCTTTCCTTTTCACATATCCCAATGTGCTCTTAGGGAAACCTCTCGCATTGGCCACCCAACTGAGATATTTTGCTACTGTCATTGTCAAAATATACCTGTTTCATCTCTAGGCATTTGGAAATGGCAAGAGAGGTGACAAACAAGTTTGTCAAATGCCTACTACATTTTTATACCCGACTCCGTAGTGTAGACTTTTAGAACCAGAAATGACCAACAATGTAGTTGAATAGACATTATCAGCTTTTGTTTGCTTGTTGTAATGGAACAAACATTGAACTTGAAGTCAGAAGGTATATATTCAAATCCTGTGATTCTGCTGCATGTCATCTGGGTGACCTTGGCCAAGTCACTTAACCTCCCTGAGTCTAGTTTCCTGTTCTATAAAATGAGGATAATAATTCCTGCCTTGCCAACTTCACAATGTTGCTGTGAAGATCAAATGAGATACTGTATGTGAGAGTTCTTTGAAACACTACAAAACACTACACAGATGCAAGCTATTGTTACAAAGCTGAATCCCGGTGGGTTCCTGTATTTTTTGAGCCATACATGCGCATGCTGGGTCTGGTCTATCATTATTTCTAAATATGGCTGGTCTATTGGCTTCTGAAGTTTCCACATGAAATATAGTCTGTGTATTTGCTTGAAGCCTCTGCTCTATGTCCTCAAATAATGGGCCATTAAGTGTTACATTCCAAACCAGCAGAACCAGCATTTCTGACCTTGTACCTGTGACCTGCAGAAGTACTATTGTATCTCAGCGATAAACGTACCTGAACTGCAAGGTGCTTAAAAGATATATTTAGTGCATAGGCATTTCATTTGTCACTGAGCAATTTTACAGTGTCTGATATAAGCTGGAGATTTTATGATCTATAATCAAAGGCTTTTGCAGACACCTCTCCTTAATTTGGATTTGTGGCAGTACTAAAAAATGGGACTTTCATCTTTGGATCCATTTCACTTACTTGGATAAAGCAGCCATATATGCTTTTAAGTGCAAGTCACTTAAAATTTCAGACTGTCCTTAGTAACACGGGAACTCTTGACACAAACTTATGCTATTGACTTAAGGAAAAAAAATTGTATTTTTGGCCCCTTTGATCACCCTGGAACCTTTCTTGCACCAGGCTGTTTCATTCCATTAGACCAATGTGCTACAGATCTAATGGTCAAGGGTGGAGGTGGGTATTTCTCCTGTTATAATTATATACAGAGGCTCTATGACTGAAAGATCCATAGCATAATGGAGATAGACTCTCAGAACGTTAGAACTAGTCAAGAACTTCCAGAGCACCTCTTTAAAGAGTTCCATTTTACTTGTATAAATTCTCAGTCTCATATAGACTTAGAGGTATACCAAAAGGCATACTTCTATGGTAAAATAAACACTGGAATTAGTATCCGGTTAAAGTATCCTTTCTACAGTACAAGAGACAACCTTTTTATTATAGTATGAGTAACATGCCCATTTCTGCACATGTTCATAAATTCCTCAGATAATTTGAGCCATGAAGTCTTGTTAGATGGCAGGTATCACCTTTTCCTGCCGTATTAGAAATGTCATGAAATAATGGAGAAGTATTCCTTCCTTCTGCAAACTACTGAAGAAGTTAGATCTACATAAGGGCTCTACCATATATTTACCACCATTATGTGAAGAGATTGCACGCATTTACAAACTGAGAAAAACCAAGTGACCTCAATAACAAGAGCCATTCTTCCTTTTCTTTCACATTTTACTCCTTTTGTTAAGCTAAAATATAAAACCTTGTGATGAAATTAATTTTGTGTCCATCTCTCAGCTTTCCAAGACTCTGCTGCATGATCTACACCTCAGAACAGCTAGAAATTCTTTTTCCACTTGGCCTCAGTAAAAAGATCCCCCTTCCTTCCATCATTCCATATCTAATGACTCTGGTCCTACTTTGTTGGTTGTAAATCTCATGGCTCGCCCCCTCTAGAGAAACCAAAGGTCAGCCATCAATAGTCATCACCCCTATCCCATCCACCCTCCAACAATGTGGGAGGGCTCTACACAAGTGTGGCTAGGTGATGAGAATTACTGAATCCATTTGGGATTCTAGCTGCCACAACCTAAGGGTAAAAAACATACATATTGAAAGGGATTAATAGATTTAAGAAGTATTTAAGGAGATTTTTTTCAGAGATCTGAAAAAAAAAGTGTCTTGTTTTTTAAACAAGCAGAGAGGTTTGGTATTACAAAGTCTGCATCACAGTATGTTCTCAGATGCAGCTAAAATATTTCTTTGGTGTCATGTTGCCCCTGCCTCATGTCTGAATACACCTTGGATGGGGGAAGATGGCAGGAAGAGGAAAAGAAGAAAGAATAGCAGGTGCACCAAGATCAGTCCTACAGCAGGGCGAGTCCTGCAGAGTGCTACTTACAACGCACTGCTTACCGGTGCCAGAGCACGTACATACCTCGAGGCCTTCACGGTTCTGCTTCCCAGGCCAAGTATCAGCCCCCAGTGTCTGTGCCTATGCTGTGCTCTCATTGGTGGGTATTAGATGTGCTGGTCTTCCCTGAGCAGTGGCCAGCTTGAACCACACCCATATCAAGAAACTGAGACGCTACTTTCTCACAGAATTTTTCCATTCCTTCTTCATCTTAAGTGTCTCCCTACTTCCTGGAACTTATGTTGATGGGACAAATCTAGTAAGAGACCTGGCTGGCTCCATGGTGTCTCAGAAGCTAAGCCATTTTCAAACACAACTTTATCAGCAACAGCATGTGAAGCACCTCAACACAAAGAGTTTTTCCCATGGCTTGAGCCCAAAGTTGGGTCTTGAGCCAGACTGTGACCAAGCTCATAGTGTGTAGATGCCAAAGTGAGAAAGGGGATGCCTCTCCTCTACAGGGGATGAAGGAAAATGATATTAAAATGGGATTTGGCACAGTGTCCCCCACACCTGAGCAACTGATAAGCATTTTAAGGAAACCCCGAACACAACGGAACACAATGAGATGTAAGGCACAGGGAGAAACTCTTCAGGTGACCAGATTCTCTTAGAAGTATTTAGTAGGTGACTTGTTTGGAAGATACTTTTCTTCCTGAGTAGCCTTAGGTCCAAAATGATTTGGAAAAACGTAAGAATAAAATAATTAAAAGAAGAACCATAGAGCTGTATGTCAGAAAACGTAATTCAACTGCCTTACTGTAAGTGCAAGTCCTGCAGTGAATAAGCCTTCAGGGTTGGACTGATTCAGACCTGGCTCAGTTCTACTGTCCCACTTGCTTTCATGGTGCCAACATGATCCTATGACAAGATTCTCCAATGAGGACAGATTTCTTATTTTTTTTTTTTTTTTTTTTTATTTTTTTATTTTTTTTTTCCCCTTTTTATTTATTTATTTTTTTTTCAGCGTAACAGTATTCATTCTTTTTGCACAACACCCAGTGCTCCATGCAAAACGTGCCCTCCCCATCACCCACCACCTGTTCCCCCAACCTCCCACCCCTGACCCTTCAAAACCCTCAGGTTGTTTTTCAGAGTCCATAGTCTCTTATGGTTCGCCTCCCCTCCCCAATGTCCATAGCCCGCACCCCCTCTCCCAATCCCACCTCCCCCCAGCAACCCCCAGTTTGTTTTGTGAGATTAAGAGTCATTTATGGTTTGTCTCCCTCCCAATCCCATCTTGTTTCATTTATTCTTCTCCTATCCCCCTACCCCCCCATGTTGCTTCTCCATGTCCTCATATCAGGGAGATCATATGATAGTTGTCTTTCTCCGATTGACTTATTTCACTAAGCATGATACGCTCTAGTTCCATCCACGTCGTCGCAAATGGCAAGATTTCATTTCTTTTGATGGCTGCATAGTATTCCATTGTGTATATATACCACATCTTCTTGATCCATTCATCTGTTGATGGACATCTAGGTTCTTTCCATAGTCTGGCTATTGTAGACATTGCTGCTATAAACATTCGGGTACACGTGCCCCTTCGGATCACTATGTTTGTATCTTTAGGGTAAATACCCAGTAGTGCAATTGCTGGGTCATAGGGTAGTTCTATTTTCAACATTTTGAGGAACCTCCATGCTGTTTTCCACAGTGGTTGCACCAGCTTGCATTCCCACCAACAGTGGAGGAGGGTTCCCCTTTCTCCACATCCTCTCCAGCATCTGTCATTTCCTGACTTGTTAATTTTAGCCATTCTGACTGGTGTGAGGTGATATCTCATTGTGGTTTTGATTTGTATTTCCCTGATGGCGAGTGACGTGGAGCACTTTTTCATGTGTCTGTTGGCCATCTGGATGTCTTCTTTGCAGAAATGTCTGTTCATGTCCTCTGCCCATTTCTTGATTGGATTGTTTGTTCTTTGGGTGTTGAGTTTGCTAAGTTCCTTATAGATTTTGGATACTAGCCCTTTATCTGATATGTCGTTTGCGAATATCTTCTCCCATTCTGTCAGCTGTCTTTTGGTTTTGTTAACTGTTTCCTTTGCTGTGCAAAAGCTTTTGATCTTGATGAAATCCCAATAGTTCATTTTCGCCCTTGCTTCCCTTGCCTTTGCCGTTGTTCCTAGGAAGATGTTGCTGCGGCTGAGGTCGAAGAGGTTGCTGCCTGCGTTCTCCTCAAGGATTTTGATGGATTCCTTTCTCACATTGAGGTCCTTCATCCATTTGGAGTCTATTTTCGTGTGTGGTGTAAGGAAGTAGTCCAATTTCATTTTTCTGCATGTGGCTGTCCAATTTTCCCAGCACCATTTATTGAAGAGGCTGTCTTTTTTCCATTGGACATTCTTTCCTGCTTTGTCGAAGATTAGTTGACCATAGAGTTGAGGGTCGATTTCTGGGCTCTCTATTCTGTTCCACTGGTCTATGTGTCTGTTTTTGTGCCAGTACCATGCTGTCTTGATGATGACAGCTTTGTAATAGAGCTTGAAGTCCGGAATTGTGATGCCACCAACTTTGGCTTTGTTCTTCAATATTCCTTTGGCTATTCGAGGTCTTTTCTGGTTCCATATAAATTTTAGGATTATTTGTTCCATTTCTTTGAAAAAAATGGATGGTATTTTGATAGGGATTGCATTAAATGTGTAGATTGCTTTAGGTAGCATAGACATTTTCACAATATTTATTCTTCCAATCCAGGAGCATGGAACATTTTTCCATTTTTTTGTGTCTTCCTCAATTTCTTTCATGAGTACTTTATAATTTTCTGTGTATAGATTCTTAGTCTCTTTGGTTAGGTTTATTCCTAGGTATCTTATAGTTTTGGGTACAATTGTGAATGGGATTGACTCCTTAATTTCTCTTTCTTCAGTCTTGTTGTTGGTGTACAGAAATGCAACTGATTTCTGTGCATTGATTTTATATCCTGACACTTTACTGAATTCCTGTACAAGTTCTAGCAGTTTTGGAGTGGAATCTTTTGGGTTTTCCACATATAGTATCATATCATCTGCGAAGAGTGATAGTTTGACTTCTTCTTTACCAATTTGGATGCCTTTAATTTCTTTTTGTTGTCTGATTGCTGAGGCTAGGACTTCTAATACTATGTTGAATAGCAGTGGTGATAATGGACATCCCTGCCGTGTTCCTGACCTTAATGGAAAAGCTTTCAGTTTTTCTCCATTGAGAATGATATTTGCGGTGGGTTTTTCATAGATGGCTTTGATAATATTGAGGTATGTGCCCTCTATCCCCACACTTTGAAGAGTTTTGATCAGGAAGGGATGCTGTACTTTGTCAAATGCTTTTTCAGCATCTATTGAGAGTATCATATGGTTCTTGTTCTTTCTTTTATTAATGTGTTCTATCACATTGATTGATTTGCGGATGTTGAACCAACCCTGCAGCCCTGGAATAAATCCCACTTGATCGTGGTGAATAATCCTTTTAATGTACTGTTGAATCCTATTGGCTAGTATTTTGGCGAGAATTTTTGCGTCTGTGTTCATCAAGGATATTGGTCTGTAGTTCTCTTTTTTGGTGGGATCCTTGTCTGGTTTTGGGATCAAGGTGATGCTGGCCTCATAGAATGAGTTTGGAAGTTTTCCTTCCATTTCTATTTTTTGGAACAGTTTCAGGAGAATAGGAATGAGTTCTTCTTTAAATGTTTGGTAGAATTCCCCTGGGAAGCCGTCTGGCCCTGGGCTTTTGTTTGTTTGGAGATTTTTGATGACTGTTTCAATCTCCTTACTGGTTATGGGCCTGTTCAGGTTTTCTATTTCTTCCTGGTTCAGTTGTGGTAGTTTATATGTCTCTAGGAATGCATCCATTTCTTCCAGATTGGCCAATTTGTTGGCGTAGAGTTGCTCATAGTATGTTCTTATAATTGTCTGTATTTCTTTGGTGTTAGTTGTGATCTCTCCTCTTTCATTCATGATTTTATTGATTTGGGTCCTTTCTCTTTTCTTTTTGATGAGTCTGGCCAGGGGTTTATCAATCCTATTGATTCTTTCAAAGAACCAGCTCCTAGTTTCATTGATTTTTTCTATTGTTTTTTTGGTTTCTATTTCATTGATTTCTGCTCTGATCTTTATGATTTCTCTTCTCCTGCTGGGTTTAGGGTTTCTTTCTTGTTCTTTCTCCAGCTCCTTTACACGTAGGGTTAGGTTGTGTACTTGAGACCTTTCTTGTTTCTTGAGAAAGGCTTGTACCGCTATATATTTTCCTCTCAGGACTGCCTTTGCTGTGTCCCACAGATTTTGAACTGTTGTGTTTTCATTATCATTTGTTTCCATGAATTTTTTCAATTCTTCTTTAATTTCCTGGTTGACCCATTCATTCTTTAGAAGGATGCTGTTTAGTCTCCATGTATTTGGGTTCTTTCCAGCTTTCCTCTTGTGATTGAGTTCTAGCTTCAGAGCATTGTGGTCTGAAAATATGCAGGGAATAATCCTGATCTTTTGATACCGGTTGAGACCTGATTTGTGACCCAGGATGTGATCTATTCTGGAGAAGGTTCCATGTGCACTAGAGAAGAATGTGTATTCTGTTGCTTTGGGATGAAATGTTCTGAATATATCTGTGATGTCCATCTGGTCCAGTGTGTCATTTAAGGCCTTTATTTCCTTGTTGATCTTTTGCTTGGATGATCTGTCCATTTCAGTGAGGGGCGTGTTAAAGTCCCCTACTATTATTGTATTATTATTGATGTGTTTCTTTGATTTTGTTATTAATTGGTTGATATAGTTGGCTGCTCCCACGTTAGGGGCATAGATATTTAAAATTGTTAGATCTTCTTGTTGGACAGACCCTTTGAGTAGGATATAGTGTCCTTCCTCATCTCTTATTATAGTCTTTGGCTTAAAATCTAATTGATCTGATATAAGGATTGCCACCCCAGCTTTCTTCTGATGCCCATTAGCATGGTAAATTGTTTTCCACCCCCTCACTTTAAATCTGGAGGTGTCTTCGCGTCTAAAATGAGTTTCTTGTAGGCAACATACTGATGGGTTTTGTTTTTTTATCCATTCTGATACCCTGTGTCTTTTGATTGGGGCATTTAGCCCATTAACATTCAGGGTAACTATTGAGAGATATGAATTTAGTGCCATTAGTAGCCTGTAAGGTGACTGTTACTGTATATTGTCTCTGTACCTTTCTGATCTACTACTTTTAGGCTCTCTCTTTGCTTAGAGGACCCCTTTCAATATTTCCTGGAGAGCTGGTTTGGTGTTTGCAAATTCTTTCAGTTTTTGTTTGTCCTGGAAGCTTTTGATCTCTCCTTCTATTTTCAATGATAGCCTAGCTGGATAGAGTATTCTTGGCTGCATGTTTTTCTCGTTGAGAGCTCTGAATATATCATGCCAGCTCTTTCTGGCCTGCCAGGTCTCTGTGGATAAGTCTGCCGCCAATCTAATATTTTTACCATTGTATGTTACTGATTTCTTTTCTCGGGCTGCTTTCAGGATTTTCTCTTTGTCACTAAGACTTGTAAATTTTACTATTAGGTGACGGGGTGTGGACCTATTCTTGTTGACTTTGAGGGGGGTTCTCTGCATCTCCTGGATTTTAATGCTTGTTCCCTTTGCCATATTAGGGAAATTCTCTCCAATGATTCTCTCCAATAGACCCTCTGCTCCCCTCTCTGTTTCTTCTTCTTCTGGAATCCCAATTATTCTAATGTTGTTTCGTCTTATGGTGTCACTTATCTCTCGAATTCTCCCCTCATGGTCCAGTAGCTGTTTGTCCCTCTTTTGCTCGGCTTCTTTATTCTCTGTCATTTGGTCTTCTATATCACTAATTCTTTCTTCTGCCTCATTGATCCTAGCAGTGAGAGCCTCCATTTTTGATTGCACCTCATTAATAGCTTTTTTGATTTCAACTTGGTTAGACTTTAGTTCTTTAATTTCTCCAGAAAGGGCTTTAATATCTCCAGAGAGGGTTTCTCTAATATCTTCCATGCCTTTTTCGAGCCCGGCTAGAATGTTCAGAATCGTCATTCTGAACTCTTGATCTGACATAGTACCAATGTCTGTGTTGATTAGGTCCCTAGCCTTCGGTACTGTCTCTTGTTCTTTTGTTTGTGGTGATTTTTTCCGCCTTGTCATTTTGTCCAGATAAGAGGATATGAAGGAGCAAATAAACTACTAATAGGGTGGCAAAGACCCCGGAAAAATGCGCTGTAACCAAATCAGAAGAGACCCCAAATTGTGGGGGGGGGGGGAGGGGATAAAAAACAGGTTCTGAAAAAAAAGAAAAAAAAAAAGAAAAAGAAAAAAATTTTAAAAATAAAACAAATAAAAAAATATAAAAAAGAATGAAAAAATATATATATTTAGATGAACTAGTCAAAAAACGTTAAAAAAGAAAAGGGTAAAAGTTTTAAAAAAATTTAGCAGAAGAAGAAAAAAGAAAAAAGAAAAAAAAATTGAAAAAAGAAAAAAAAAATAAAAAGTTGAAAAAAGAAAAAAAAATTGAAGTAGCCGCAAGACTAAAGAATCATGGGGAGAAAGCCATGAGTTCCGTGCTTTGCTTTCTCCTCCTCTGGAATTGCTCTGCTGTCTTAGGAACTGAATCTGCTTTCTCCTTGATAGATGAACTTCGTCCTGGCTGGATATTTTGTTGATCTTCTGGGGGAGGGGCCTGTTGTAGTGACTCTCAAGTGTCTTTGCCCGAGGCGGGATTGCACCGCCCTTACCGGCGGCCGGGCTAAGTAATCGGCTCGGGTTCGCTTTTGGGAGCTTCTGTTCCCTGAACGCTTTCCGTAGAGTTCCGGAGGACGGGAGTGAAAATGGCGGCCTCCCAGTCTCCGGCCCGGAGGAGCCGAGAGCCTGGAGCCCCACTCCTCAGTGCGCCCCCAGAGGACAGCACCCAATCACTCCCGTATCCCCAGCCTCTAGCCGCGCTCGGAGCTCACCCAGCCCGCGACCAGTTCAAGGTAACCCCGAGCTGAGAGTTCAGTCCTCGGCTCTGTCTTGGCAGCCGGCTTCTCCGTTCTAATAGCTGCGAGCTCTCCGACACTCCGACACCCCCGATCCTTCTGTGACCCTGCGGGGCCTGGAGCCACGCTGGCCCCGCGTGGGCTTCACCCCGGTTTAGCCCCTGGAGCAATGTCCCTCAGTGGAACAGACTTTTAAAAGTCCTGATTTTGTGCTCCGTTCCTCCGCCGCTTGCCGGGAGCCGGCCCCTCCCCCCGCGGTCTATCTTCCCGTCGGTTTAGATTCACTTCTCCGCCAGTCCTACCTTTCAGAAAGTGGTTGATTTTCTGTTTCTAGAGTTGCTGTTCTTCTTCTCTTCGCTCTCCCGTTGGATTTGTAGGTGTTTGCAATGTTTAGATAAGCTATCGAGCTGATCTCCTGCTACCTGATGTAGTCTCAGGCTGCTACTTCTCCGCCATCTTGACCCAGTTCGAGGACAGATTTCTTGCTACAGTTCCAGGCTTTGGATCTGCAGAACCACCATCATCCTCAAGGAGATAAAGAGAACTTTTCCCCCTCTAGTATCCCTAGTAAAAATTTTGAAATTAACTCTGTTTAGATTGCTTAAAACAGATGCTTAATGAGTGTGGCCAGGAGAATAGAATGTGCTGATCGGCTTTTAACAACCAGGTCCCTAAACAGGGGCAGAGGTAGAGTCCAAGCTCTTTAAAGAACAGGGTCCAAGAGGAGGGGAGAAGGGGAGACACCCCAAATAAAATTTGGTTTATCTTCAGAAGAGGTGGTTGGTGAGAGTAGGGGAAGCGATCGATTCTGGGTAAGCAGCCAACGATATTTAATCTTATCTATGTTGTTATTAATGGAAATAATAACAAGATAACAAAATAATAATAATGAATTTATTTTGGAGGAAAGTTTGGTATCTGTATCAAGATTTTAAATGTTTATTCATTTTGCCACAATTCTATTCCTAGCGATCTCTGCCTGACAGAAATACAAGTGCACAGACATTTAAGTTCAAGACTATAGGTGATTTTCTTTTTACTTGATATATTAATTTAAAAAATAAAATGAAACCTAAATTCATTCATTTAACAAGCATCATTGAGTACCTACAATGTGCTGGCACCACTTAGGCCTGGGAAAAGAGAGTTAACAACAGAGCTACTATCTTGGCCTTCATGGAGTTTATAATCTAGTGAGCTTAGAGTCTGTGACTGAATACATAGTAAAATAGATTTGTGGGTTCTGACTTAGAAGAATGTCTGTAGTATTTTGATAAGTGATAATAGGCAAGTTTCAAAATATAATATGCTATAATTTTAGTTTTAAATGAGTGGTACATGTATATCTAAAACTAATTTACAAAATGAACACCAAACTGTTAACCAAGGGTTATTCTACAATGGTAAGGAAAGGGTGAGCTTTTTTTTGTCCTGTATCCACTCTGTATTGGTTGACATTTTTTCAATAGGTATGCAGAAATTTTGTAATACGAAAGTCTCTAAAAGGAAAGAAAAATATCCAATCAGTCATACTGGTACTGACTTTGGTATGGAGAGCACCAAAGTAGGAAGAAGAAGATAGAGGAAAAGGGGGGTAGTAGGAGGAGAAGAGACTGAATATATAAATGAACAATGGCCACATCATATATAAAAAAGAGAACTTTGACCTGCACCTGCAGCCACCTGCATAGGAAACCAGCCCCCTTACATACAGCAAACAAGCCAGGAAGTCAGCTTCTATAACCAGACTTACAGGAAGCAAGACTGCTATCTCTATTGACAGTCTGGGAATCTTAACAATATTTTTTCTGTGTAACAGGCTCAAAATGGCAATTTGTTTCTGACAGCTTCCCAACTTTTGTCTCTGTTTCTTTCTTTTTTTTTTCCCCTTAGATTTTATTTATTTATTTGTCAGAGAGACAGAGAGAGAGTGAGCACACAAGCAGGGGGAGCTACAGGCAAAAGGAGAAGTGGGTTCGCTGCTGAGCAAGGAGCCTGATGTGGGGCTCCATTCCAGGACCCTGGAATTATGACCAGAGCCAAAGGCAGATGCTTAACTGATTGAGCCGCCCAGGTGTTCTCTTTTGTCCCTGTTTCTAACTTAAAACCAACCAGAGAAAATTAAATATGCACTGTTAGCCAATCACACAGATGTCCTGTTTCTAGCTTGCCCAACCACAGCCTCCCTATGCCAATAGCCTCCAATAAGGGCATACCTGAAGCCATCCCTTTTTTCCACCATAAAGTTTTCAAAAGTCCTCTGCCTTCCTTTGAGTCTCTGACCAAATACCAAGTGAAGCAGCTGACTCCCTCGCTATAGAAAGCACAAAACTAATAGCCTTTGCTTTTCTCATTTGTTTGGTCTTCATTTATTTCCACAAGAATAAGAAGACAGAGAAGGAGAAGAAGAAGAGGGGAAGGAAGGAGTCACAACACTTGATTTAACATAATTTATAAGTTTACTGAGAAGATAAATCCATCAGGCCTGAAACAATGAGAGAAATATCATAGAGGACAGACTCAAAGACTAAACAATTATGTGGCTCAAACTGTAACTTATTTGAAATTCAGGAGAAAAGTTCTGTGGACTACAACACCCATGGATCAAGTCAGGCCTTTATCTAAAAATAAGAACAAAAATAGCGCTTTCTCCTTGGGCTATCAGGGAAATCATATCTTCAGTGTCTGTTTAGAGAGAGATGCCATAATCAAGACCTGATATTCAAACTCATTGCCTACCAAAGAGGAACAAAATGGAATGCTTGACTCCTAGATTATGATCTTTCTCACCACACCTCCCCCTTTTAGTCTTTCATAAAGTCTGTGACTTTACTGAAAATTCCGTTCATTGCTTCAGGGAAAAGCCTAAAAAAATAAAGTCCTGGACTCAGGGGCTGACCAGCAAATCAAAGTATTTGTATTATTTTTAATGTAAGCCTGTAGTATGTGGTGGAGGAGACTGAATTCATGTACTCTGGTGTATTATAATGATTCTCTTTTTATTATCAACATTCAGGCATGATACATTGTGGGGGGAAAGTGAGGCTTTGGGATTCAAATAGCCCATAATTCCTTGGTCATGAGCTCCCATTGCACAGCTCAGGGCAATGAGACAAGAACACTTATCATGCTAAGCCAAAATTGTTGCTTGGCATTCTACTTCTCGATTCTATAATATCCATGGGAAGAGGTGCTTCTTCACCCTGTACTATCATATCCAATGTATAGAACATCAAACTGGCCATTCTTCATCTTTGTGCATTTTTCTTTCTTTTTTTAAAATTTATTTTATTTATTTGACAGAGAAAGAGATCACAAGTAGGCAGAAAGGCAGGCAGAGAGACAGGAAGAAGCAGACTCCCCACTGAGCAGAGAGCCCAAAGCGGTCCTTGATCCCAGGACCCTGAGATCACAACCGGAGCCGAGGGCATAGGCCCAACCCACTGAGCCACCCAGGCGCCCTGTGAATGTTTCAGATGAATGAAATTTTGAATCAAATCCTAACTTCCATTTACTAGCTATAATCTTGGGAAAGATATTTAATTTCTTAAAGCTCAATTCCATGATTTACAAGAGGAATTAAATAACACTCAGCTTAAGACTGTTCAGAGGATTGGGGTGTCTGAGTGGCTCAGTTAGTTAAGTGTCTGTCTTTGGCTTAGGTCATGATCCCAGAGTCCTGGGATCAAGCCCTGCATCCAGCTCCCTGCTCAGCAGGAAGTCTGCTCCTTCCTCTGCCTGCTGCTCCCCCTGCTTGTGCTCTCTATCTCTCTCATTCTCTAAGACTGTTCAGAGGATTAAACAAGAAAATATAAAATAAATAGAACATTAAATATTGCTTGTATCTTTTTTCTCCTCTCCTCAAGGAAGAGGTTGCTTAGTATCTTCTAGTTCCATCTACAAAGGGAAAAGGAAATATATTTAAAGATTTTATTTATTTATTTGAGAGAGAGAGAGTGGCAAAGCAAGGGAAGAGGCAGAGGGAAAGGGAGAGAGAAAATCTCAAGATGACTGCACTGATCCAGAAACTGACACAGAGCTCTATCTCACAACCCTGAGATCATGACATGAGCAGAAACCAAGAGTCCCACACTTAAGCCACTGAACCACCCAGGTGCCCCTGGAGGAAGGAAATATATTTAAATCACTGCATTTGCAACATGAGAATTTCTTGCCATCACGACAACAAAACCAAGAATGTGCTACTAAGGAAAGTTGGTAGAAATTTTTAAAAGAAGAAGAAAATATAAGGAAAAGAGCTGACATTTTAGGGCCAATGTTCTATTTTCATCTTGGAAAAAGCTTTCTGAAGTAGAGAATATAGAAAACTTTCTCAGACTCTCAGGCTTCATAAAGCTAGTGGCCATTTCTGCTAAAGCTAGTAAAAAGATAATTAATGCTAAAGAAATAAATACTCCTAAGATTATTTAACATTTGCCTCCATCTGATCTCCAAAACTGGAGGAACATGTCTACGAAAATCTGATTTTTTTTTTCCTTCTGTGAGCAGAGGGCTGGCAACAAAGTGATTTGGAATTACCATCTTGCTGTGACGCTTCCTTATGATGTTACTTTGGGCAAGGGTGAAGGAAAAGAAAAAGAAACCTAACATTTATATAATTTATTTCAGTCTCTCCCCTCATAATTTTATATAGGAAGGATCTTTCCCATTTTTTTAGAGGAGGACCTTGGGGCTTAGGGAAGTGACTTCCCAGGGCCACATAGCACACAAGATGGGTAAATAAGGTTTTGTTTTGCTTTTGTTTTTTAAAGAGATTTTATTTATTTATTTATTTATCTATCTATTTATTTATTTATTTATTTTACAGAGAGAGAAAGCACAAGCAGGGAGACTGGAAGGCAAAAGCAGATGGAGAGGGAGAAGCAGGCTTCCCACTGAGCAAGGAGCCCGATGAAGGCCTGTGATCATGACCTGAGCCAAAGGCAGAAGCTTAACAACTGAGCCACCCAGGCACCCCAATAAGTAACGTTTGACTCCAAGTGTCTCTGGCATAGCCACCCTCCTCAACCAACTTTTATTTTTAACTATATCATATGGCTATTTGTAGTTTACTTTACTGGCTCTTTTCCTAATCTGTTGAACAATGTGATGAAATTACATGTTATAATTTTATTTTCCCTGTAGCAAGAAGGTCTTATTTTTCAGTTGAAAAGCTATACATTTTAGCACTTGTTGGTCTAGTATAAATGCCAATTTTGTTTTTATTAATTAAACTCAGAAATTAACCCAACTAGGAGAAAAGAGAAAAAGGAATCTGAAAATAAGAATGTGTCTGATATTTATTTATCCCTTCATTCACCTATAGGCAAATGTTTATTGAGGGTCTTTTACTTGTCAAATAATATTCTAAGTAGTGGCATGGGGAGCCTTGTGACAAGTGTGATCTGTGGACCAATGCCACTGTCACCTCTTGGGAGGGTATTAGAAATGGAGAAACTTGACACAACCCAAGCCTCAAAAATCAGAATACACATTTTAAATAAAATCTCCAGTTGATTCATATGTACATTAAAGTTAGATGAGCACTGTAAAGTAAACAAGATAGTCACTGGCCTTTAATTAGGGGGAAAAGAAAAGAAAATTAAGAAAAAATATAGCCAGTCTTTTGTTTAGATAATACAGACAAAAGTACTTAATTTTATATTTATTAATCTGTTATGATAATATGATTGTATTATAATTGGACTAATTCTCAGCACTGGATTATCCATTTCAGAGGGAAGCTGAGCTGTTGGTACTCTTATCATGAACATCCCCAATTCTCCTGTTCATTCAACAGATCTTTTAAAATATTTAATTACTTCTTGATTACAAAGATTTAAACAATGGGGAAAATGGTCCTAGGTAACATTTATAGTAGCATCTTGGAAACCATGATTAACTTAACCAGAACGAATTGCTGGAAAGCACTGCAGAGCTATCAAAAGTGCCACTGTTGGGACACCTGGGTGGCTCAGTTGGTTAAGCGGCTGCCTTCCACTCAGGTCATGATCCGTCCTGGGATTGAGTCCCACATCGGGCTTCTTGCTCAGCAGGGAGCCTGCTTCTCCCTCTGCCTCTGCGTACCACTCTGTCTGCCTGTGCTCACTCTCTCTGACAAATAAATAAATAAATAAATCTTTAAAAAAAAAAAAAGTGCCACTGTTATGATGTCCAGGGATGACACCTATCATTTCTTCTTCTTTTTTTTTTCCATTTTATTTTCTTTTCAGTGTTCCAGAATTCATTGTTTATGCACCACAAGCAGTGCTCCATGCAATATGTGCCCTCCATAATACCCACCACCAGGCTCACCCAACCCCTCACCCCTCTGCCCTCCAAAACCCTCAGTTTGTTTCTCAGAGTCCACACTCTCTCATGGTTTGTCTTCCCCTCCGATTCCCCCAACTCACTTCTCCTCTCCATCTCCCAATGTCCTCCATGTTATTCCTTATGCTCCACAAGTAAGTGAAACCATATGATAATAGACTCTCTGCCTGACTTATTTCACTCAGCATAATCTCTTCCAGTCCTGTCCATGTTGATATAAAAGTTGGGTATTCATCCTTTCTGATGGAGGCATAATACTCCATTGTATATATGGACCATATCTTCTTTATCCATTTATCTGTTGAAGGGCATCTTGGTTCTTTCCACAGTTTGGTGACTATGGCGATTGCTGCTATGAACTTTATGGTACAGATGGCTCTTCTTTTCACTACATCTGTATCTTTGGGGTAAATACCCAGTAGTGCAATTGCAGGGTCATAGGGAAGTTCTATTTTTAATTTCTTAAATCTTAATTTCTTAAGGAATCTCCACACTTTTCCAAAGTGGCTGCACCAACTTGCATTCCCATCAACAGTGTAAGAGGTTTCCCCTTTCTCCACATTCTCTCCAACACATGTTGTTTGCTGTCTTGTTAATTTTGGCCATTCTAACTGGTATAAAGTCGTATCTTAACATGGTTTTGATTTGAATCTCCCTGATGGCGAATGATGATGAACATTTTTTCATGTGTCTGTTAGCCATTTGTATGTCTTCTTTGGAGAAGTGTCTGTTCATGTCTTCAGCCCATTTTTTGACATGACTATCTGTTTTGTGTGTATTGAGTTTGAGGAGTTCTTTATAGATCTTGGCTATCAGCCCTTTATCTGTAGTGTCATTTGCTAATATCTTCTCCCATTCCATGGGTTGCCTCTTTGTTTTGTTAACTGTTTCCTTTGCTGTGCAGAAGCTTTTGATCTTGATGAAGTCCCAAAAGTTCATTTTTGCTTTTGTTTCCTTTGCCTTTGGAGACATATCTTGAAAGAAGTTGTTGTGGCCGATGTTGAAGAGGTTACTGCCTATGTTCTCCTCTAGATACCTACCATTTCTTACTTGGAAAACACTTTTTTTCTGTCATATATATGATGAGATAAAGCAGCCTTTTCTGGCTTTTCATATGGAGGCTTTGGATAGTTACATATTCTGGAATACAGTTGGTTAAATGAAATATTCATTTTATCATTCAAAATACAGACTGGAAATGCACCCGATGCCCACTGGGAAGCATCCAAGAAGATAAATTATTGGGAAAAGCAGATTTTGCCTTCTTCTTTTCTCTGGTCTCTACGCTTTCCAAATCCGAGCTTTTTTCCCCCTTTCCTTCCCCTTTGAGAGCATTTTAAGAAGATAAATACAGATTTATCATTTTTAGCCCAAATGTATGTTTTCAAAATAAGTTGTGGTTCTGTCTGCCAGCAGTAGGCACCCCTGTGTTCACTAGTAAAATTCCGCCAAACCCTGTCCTCATGGGCACCTTTGCACTCTAATTGCCAAAAAGGAAGGAAAAAAAGCTTCACATCAAGTATGTGGCACCCACGGGATAGAAAAGCAAAGAATATGCACATGAACAGTAACATTTTTCAAAAAAGAAACATAATTTCCTGGAGCAATGATAGGTGAATGGATTTTTCTAGAGATATTCGCTCTAAATTCTAGGCATTAATAACATCACTGCCCTGGATAGAAATTTGCACACACAGGGCCTCAAAACAGTAGTCATGGCGACACCCAGATATCAACCCTAAGGATCAGACCCAGGCAAAGGAAAGAGGGTGGCCTTGCAGAATGTCCTCGCAGCTCCACTGCACATCCCCAGGAAGCACTGCCCACATGGACTCCAGTATAAATGGCATCTTTCCAGGTTGTATGGCATGGCCACTGGCACCTAGGCTTCCTCCTCAGTAACAGTCTTCTCTTTCATCAGAAAAGTGTTAACACCTCAGTCTGACATTCCACCTCCTCCCACCCTCCCATCCTTACCACAACTAGATCTAAATTGGGTGAAATTACATAAAATTTCATAGTATATCTCTTTTCTGCCCATTTCTTCTTTTGGTCAAGGCCACCTAAAATGTACTTTCAGTTTTTTATCTAAGCTGGCTCTCCTCTAGGACATCCAAAAGAGTGAGCAAGACAGAGAGAGAGGGAGAGAGAGGAGGGAGGGAGAAAAGTAATATTTGAACACTTTGGCTTCTCTTTTGTTTTGTTTATTCACCTTTGAAATCCTATAAAAATGGTGGAATGGCCAATGAATAAAAAAGATATATCTGGTAAATAAGGTAAGTGTCTTGAGCTTCTGCAAATCTCAGACTATGGCATAAATCTGCAAACAAGACTGTCTCACCAGTTATAAATTTCATGTGGAACTTCCGGTAGTGTTTGGAGGACTCTGCTGATATCTACCACAGATGAAGTTGATGATCAAAGTTTCTCCTCTTTCTACACTGATTGGGATACATCTGAATTCATTCTGTAAATGTATTCTTTTTATTTTTTATAGAGATTATATTATTTTAAATATCTCATTTACACGGGTGTAGCAATTTCCTCCATTTTTCAATAAGCAATGAGAATAGGTACTCAAAGCTGTTTGAGTAAATGAGATTGTGAAACACTGTGCTAGAAATTCATTGCAGCAGGAGTTTCCTGAAGGAAAATTTAAGACAAAGGTTTAATTATTGAAAAGTTAAACATATAATTGAGATTTCAAAACCATATCCAGTTAAATTGATATCTGAACCTGTGCCAAATTCCACATAGACAACAAAGTAGACAGTAGACATAATGATGCTGTAAGAATTCAAGATGCAGAAATCATGGGGGGCCAAATGATCAGGAAGTTCTCCCAGGAAGAGAAATCCTAGCTACCATTTGATGAATGTGTAAAATTTGCTATAAACAGTGCTGATTTCCATATACCCATTTAAAAAGAGTTTGATCTTACTGGATGAGGAATGTTCATTTAAAAAGGGCCAAAAACCCAAGGATTTTTATATGTCACCATAATATTTACCAACATGAGCACAGTCTTTGCTTTACAAATATAAGACATATGAAGATGCTTTTTCTTTTTTTTTAGAGTGAAGCAACTCTCTGAAATCACAACTGCAGTTCTCTGAAGATAGATTATACTTTTACCACTTATCCTTGTTTTGATTCAGGACACATGATGGAAAGTAGAAATTGGTGCCGAATATTATCAGGCTTTCCAGATAACTTTAAAGTATGTGTAATCTAATTAGCAGAGAGGAAATGTCAGAAATGATGTCAGGACTCAAGGAAGATGGGAGCATTCCTGATTAGAATTCTTCTAAAAATTGGTGTAGTCAATAAGCATGTATGTAGTAGTCTTCTTAGAATTGGCCTAATCAATAGACACATGCACAGTGATCAGTTTAACATTTTTAAATGCAGCACTGGTGTAAAATAAATTCATCGTACTCCAAGTCCGTCTATCTCTCCTCAACCCATTTTAAACCTGCCCTAGATCCAGGTCTCCAAACAATGATCATACTGGAAAAAGAAACAAATAAAAATTTTGAGTGTACTTATTTTTCTAAAATCATAGCTTTGAAGGCTCTGTGTGTTGCCCAGGCAATACAAAAAGGATCTAAATACCCTGAGTTCTGGTAAAATAAATCTGCACAATGAGCGTGTGTGTGTGTGTGTGTGTGTGTGTCTTTTTTAAAGCCTTGTCTCTTTAACAATAGCATTTCTGTAATGATTTAATGATGGGTGCTGATAGTTAGGGGCTGCCTTCTCCCTGAACAGTATGAATAAAGCAACAGGGCATCTGTGATATGCAGACTTATAAATCTCAAGACAACAAGGGTCATTTGGGTTTCCCATTGCTCACAAAGCACCATTTATATTTCCCCTATGTTTTATTTATTTGTTTGAGTGTTTCAATGCACTTTTTTATATTTCCTTTACTTTTGAGGGCATTGACCCATCTCTTTCTTAAGAGCATAAAGAATGAGAACAGAGATTAAAAAATAATAATAACTTCACATTAGGTTCTTCACTTCCCTTCAGTCTTCGGTGAAAATTTAGTAACATTTGAAACCTGATTCTATCCTTCATGTCCAGGAGGGTGTTAGTAACTTGCCCTTTTATTTCCCCATCCAATACAAATTCTTTCTTTTCTAAAAGAAGATTAGCCAGCAATTGGGCAAAACAATTTTATTCCACTTAGAAACGGCCCCTGGAGGGTGCTCTGTGAGAACTTTCTTCCAGATGGCTCTAGTCCTCAGCCTGGTTCTTGGCAGGGAGGTGTGAGCACACTGACAGATTAAGCAGGTTATGTGCTCTCTAATCCTGCAACCTGAGGACTCCAGACTTTATCAAATGGATCTGTGCCTCATTGTCCTCCATGGTCTCTATTAGCATCATTTGCTCTCTTGGGATCTTAATTATATAACTGTGATTTTTTTTGCCAGGATCTCCGAAAGGAGAGACTAGGAAAGGTCCTTTCATAATAGACTAACACCCTGGGGCAAGATTTTTTAATCAGGAGGTCACCTTGACCTTGGTACTCTCAGCCTCAGTTTCTTCATGTATAAAACTGTGATTAAAAATGCCTGTGTTTTGTGGTTGCTGATAATATGATACAAGATTCAACAGCCTTATAAATGTAAGACACATGATTGTCCCTACATTTAGTAGACCCTCAAAGACTTTAGTTTCCTTCTCTTCTTCAGGCTTCTGTTACATCTCAACCACAATATTAGCCATGCAAATCCACATAAAATTGGGGAGTTCTTTGGAATTCATGGAAAATGTTAATATTTCTCACATGTGACTAATGAGACCCCTTGAACCAAAGCTGAACTCTAAAATCCTTTTGGAACTTTCTCCCTCCTTATCAATTATTACAGCAGCTCATATCAGAGCATCTGTCAAAAATTGCAGTGGGACACATTTGGCAGTTACTTTCCCGCTCATTCATTTAATGTTATCAATTAAGGGGCAACTGTAATCGAAGAACCCATGGTATAAATGAAGATACTGAGCCAAGGGAAGTTTAAAATTAAAAGAAAAAAAAAAGAAGTAAAATGTTTGTGATACAGGACTCTTGCCATTACACGGTACACTCAAATTTGTGACTCAGTGTATCTAACCTGGGTCTCGAAATGTGATTTTACCATGGGATTAAGTGTAACTCGGTCATAAGGCATGGACCCCAAGGATAGTTTTGCAACTACAAATGTGCAAATGGATTTCTCTGTTCATGAAAGATTATATTAACTTTATCTGTAAGGCTTTAGCAGGTCTGCCATTTTGTTGGGAAAGGGCTTTTCAAAACATCCATGTTTTCTGATCTCTAAAACAACCTCCCCTCTATTTTGTGCGTGAGTCTGCCTCTTTCACAGGATGGAGTCGATAAGGGCAATGACCTAAAAAGTACTGCCACCTGAGGTATTCGGGTACATTATCAGCCTAGTGAGAGGGAGGTACAGCCACGTAAGATCCATTGCACATCAGCTCACAGCATAGACAGCAGCAGCAAAGTGAGGAGAAGGTAGTCCTGCTTTTGCCAGCCTCAGCACTGCAAGAAGTGCCCCTTAGCAACAGCAGCCCGGGCTGTGGGGAGGCAGCCTCATGCGATGCCTCCCTCTCCTTCAGAGCCCATGCTCTTCACACTAACAGCACCCCTTAGCACTAATTCAGATGGTAAAATAACACTGCCTCTGCCCTGCATAATCAAAGAGCAGAAGGAACGTGGCACCAAGAAGCCCAGGCGTGAGGAAGTAATAAATATGTTTCGAGATGACAGTTTCAAGGAGCCTGAGTCTGCACGGCAGAGTTGAAAGCAGACAGCTCCAGATGGCAAAAGCTGCCGAGGAGATGTCTTGGAGACCAGCAGTGTCTGAAAGGAAAGAACAGAACACAGGCCAGGTCTGGATCAGAGGAAAAGCCCCAGAGACGTGAGATGAGATGCGCCTTTTGAAACAGCTGGGAGAGAATAAGAAATAAGGAAGGGACTGAGCCAGTTCAACTATTCTTGTAATAGGATGAGGTTGCTTTATTTCTGTATCTGAAATCGGTTCCCTTTCAAGGCATTTCTTTTTATTCCACTTTGCTTTAGCCCCTGCCTCTAAAGTTCTGTTTCACAGGGCACCCACACTACATAAATAAAACCACTTTGGAAACTCCCCCCTCAGTCATCTTGGGGGCATGCATGATAGGCAGTGTTGGTATAACTCAGCCTTTTATATATTCTTAACTACCTGACATAAACCCACATTTAAATGTCACCAGTACCAAAGCCAAGAATAAATTCACAAGCATGCTTGCATCCAAGCACGAGAGCACAAGCGCGCACACACACACACTAAAAACAAACTTGCCAATTTGCAAATGAGGCATCAGAATCCATTAGGACAAAGGTGGCCCTATGGTTTAAAAGAGCAAACAATTGGTTTCTGTCTTGTGTCATGTTTTAATTAAAGATAGCAATTTACAATAGATCTAGAAATTATTAGAAACCTTTTTTTCTGGAGGCAAAAAGGATCAATACTTTTTTGTCTCAGTAGCATAAAACATCCCAGGTTACTGTGTCCCTGTTTTTACCAGCAACTCAGAGTTGAAAGTAAACATTAAAGTGATGAGGGTGAAATCATATTCTGAGAGTCAATGAGGACATTCAGAAATTAGCTAAATTGTTTGCTTCAATAGCTTTCGAGACATCAATCTGGAGCTCTTTGCTCTAGGGAAAGGGACAAAGGAAGAGGTAAGTGATTGGGCAGGGGGTGGGGGAGCTTTCTGTTTTTCAAGCAGAATAGTCAAAACTATTAAAGCCAAGAGCTAAAAATCTGTGGAAATGGATGGTGACAATTCATCCCATTTCTGGGAGGAACGAGAACAACGCAGCGAGCTCTGTGTGTTTCTCTCCATAAAATGGGTTTTCAAAAGTTGCTGCTGCTTCTTGGGATGATGAAAGTAAAATATCAAGTTAGGGTCCTGGAAGAAAAAAAATGCTGCTTCTGTGGGAAATATTTTAAGAAATGACCAAATCCAGAGGCGGGAAGCCTCTTTTTCAGCTGCTGAAATGAGCCTTTTTCCAGGTCTTTCCCACAGAAATGTAACCATCCGATAGCATTTCAGCACACTACACAGAAGTGTAGAAATGGAGAAAATAGAATGACCCTCCAATCGTTATCTATAGGACATTACACTGATAAATGGTGGTGTTAATGAACCCAAATGAATTTGAATCCTTTCTCCCTGCAGTTATTTTGATAATACTGGAATCTACTAAAGTGCATGGAATTAACAATTAAAGGGGGTTAAGCAGACACTTAATACTTGTTCTATTTTGCACAGTTTGGCAGTAATGCATCTGCTGTAATCAGGGTTTTTATTTCTCTTTGGGAAAAAAAAAAAAAAAGGGAAATGTTTATGTTTTGGAAGCAAAGCCTCCAGGATCTGTGGCTCCTCCATGCAGACCCGGCATGTAACTGTTTGCCTTGTGTGTGCTGGTGGCCTCCCTGCCGAGGCTGGCCTGTCTGGCTTTCTCCTTTTGCAACAGCTCCACCTTTGGGTTTCTAAAGGGAAAGGTCTTTTTTGCTAAAGGATATGAAAACCCGTAACAACTAGAAATATGCACTCCATCCTCAAAACCTTTTGTTCATGAAACTAAAACATAAATTTATTTCCCCCCTCAGAAAGAGAGACACAAAGAAAAAAAGGGAAGAACTGGGAAAAGAAAAGAAGACTGACACAGGAGGTAAGAGAGAGCAAGAGAGAAAAGAGGGAAAGAGAAGAGGGAAGGAAATCAGGAAAACAAGGGGAAATCATCCTTTCTTGACCAGAGGAAGATGCAGCAGGTCGTGGAATCATTCTTTGGTGCTTTCCTGCCTGGACTGCTGAGTTCTGGAAGGCTGACACTGACCCAGGGTCCCAGATTCCTGTTCCAGACTTCCTCAGCTACGCCATTTTCCTATTGCTTGTTTATAAACCATAGTACCAGTTTCATGAATGAGAGACTAAGAGAAACTGGATTTCTGTGAAGCCCATTTTTTTAAAAATGAGAATTAAATATAATGTGTGCACTTTGGTAAGGATCTTACTATTTCTTTTTGAATGTGAAATAGTCTTGGATTCTTTTCGGACAGGTATGGCTTCACTCCCAGGAAGCATGACCCTGGCTAACTAGGGATGGACACAGTGGGGGCTGGGGGGATGACACAGAGAGACTTCTTAAATTCCACTGTCCACTCAGTCCCAATCTTTAGATGTATGAGGATGAGTCAGTAAGTATCCTGGGAACACACAATCCATAGCTCAGTTGGCAAGGCTGGCAAGCTAAGCAAATCTTTGTCTGCGGAGATTAGTTTGGGTCTTTTAGTATGAAAGGATCAGAAAAAAATATAAACCCAAAATTATGTGTCTTCAATGAATTTAGATTTTTTATAACCAAATCTAGGAAGTTATGAGGAAAAAAAAATGTTGCAAATAGAGTGGAAAGGACACTCTGACACCTCGATTAACTCCAGAATCTAGGCAATTCCATGCACTCTGCTATGGAGCTTTTAATTCTGACCTTCATAGCTTCGAATTTGGGTTAGCTCTCATCTAACTACTTGCTATCTCTTCTCTGAAAATCACCTTGCATAGTTCATCCAGATCCAAAATCCAAAAGTGCCTCCTTCAATAAATAACTCCCTGCTCAAAATCCTCTGAGTTCTTTGCATTGTTCACAGATTCAACTTCATATTTCTCAGCCCTAATACCAGGGTCTTTGCAGAACTGCTCCTAAAACTCTCTCCCGATAATCCCACACAGGAACAGTCCTTTCTAGTCAGAGTAGGCATTCTATGCCTCATCCCCAAGACCACTGGGGCGTCCCTGATAAACCCATTCCGTAAAGCATCCACTCCCTCTTATAAATCTGTGGTTCTGATTATATAAGCACTCACTGAGGTATATACTTTAGAGGGGATGATGCTGTCTTATCTTAGTATATATGTGTGTATTCCTGATATTTTTAATTCGGCTAGGTTCTAAGCTCTTTGAGGGCATATCCCATGCCTATTTGAATCTTCTTGCAACAGTCAGAACAGTGTTTTTGTATATACGAGGTCTTAAATTTTAAAAACTTACGGATTTTCTGCATTGAGTTTTCGAGTAAAATGAGTGTTCCAGTTTTTGTGCACCCAAATACTTCACACTGCTATCTCTTTTGATGGCTTAAGGAGCCAGTCATTGAATAAATCTGACCTGCAGAAAAGCAGGCACTTTTGCTTCTAAATCTTTACTATTTAATATTTAGCCAGTCCCTATTGAAGAAATAAGTAGGATCTTTATATTATCTCTTATACCTTCCAGCTATATTTACATGCTTTTTACATTTATTTTAAGTATCTATAAATCTTACATAAGCTGAAACCAGGAAATAGAAGTCTTCTTTTTTGTTGGTGCATAATTTTTCATATACCCTATTTTACTGGAAACAAACTAAGCTCCAAGAACTCTTGTGACTCTTAACTATCACTTAGGCCAGGCCAATATATCCCTCTCTCTCCTTATTATGCATATCCACATTTTATTATTTTTTAATTTGGCCAAAGAATAATGGGTACTCAAAAATGATCATTTATATATTCTCCATTTAGAAGGCATTCTATGCTTCCTTTATGTTCCAAGAAAATGTTCTTTCCCTAGCTCCTGAACAGTGAATTATTTCTTAAGTAGGGCGCTTATGTTTTCCATTGGTCCCACACATTATCCAATGGAGTAACTGAAGAAATCCTTGAATCATGGTGAATAATGCTCTGAGGGCATTGCATAGCAAAGATGGTAAGAGTAAGGGAAGGTTCCTTATCTGAAAAGATGAGAAGTCTTTTCATCACTGCCAAGGAAGGTGGACTTGGAATGTTTGTGTCATGGAGTAAAAACGATCTTTATGAGTCAACTGATTATACCTATTTGTTTGTACAAAACATTGTGTTTATTGTGAAAGAAAAAAAGAAAAGCCACAGCTTTTGCCCTCAAATTCTGAGCAAGGCTATAGAATCTTAAGACTAAGTACCTATAAGGCAAGAGTAATTTGTAAGAGGTAAATTGTATATAAAAGGTTACACACTGGGGCACCTGGGTGGCTCAGTGGGTTAAAGCCTCTGCCTTGGCTCAGGTCATTATCCCAGGGTCCTGGAATGGAGCCTGCATCGGGCTTTCTGCTCTGCAGGGAGCCTGCTTCCCTCCTCCCCCTTCTCTCTCTGGCTACTTGTGATCCCTGTCTCAAATAAATAAATAAAATCTTAAAAAAAAAAAAAAAAAGGTTACATGCTGAAAAAGCTTAGAGAACATCTTCCAGATCTGGAATTAGAAGGGGTATTCCAGGCCCATGGAGGATTTCCAATATCCCACTTGCTGGGATTGGATTTAAGCAACATGGTGGGATGCCTGGGTGGCTCAGTCTGTTAAACAACTGACTATTGATTTTCACTCAGATCATGATCTCAGGGTCATAAGATCGAGCCCTGAGTCAGGCTCCACACTCAACTCAGAGTCTGCTTGAGATTCTCTCCCTCTCCCTCTGCCCCTCCCCAGCTCATGTGCACATGTGCTCGCTCTTTCTCTCTCTCAAATAAATAAATAAATAAAATCTTGGGTTGTTTTTTTTTTTCAAGTTTTTTCCCCAGTGCATACTCTATGCTTTTCTTTTTTAAAAAAATTTGAATTCTAGAAAGGTACTGGATTCATGAATACACATCTCCCCACTCTCATCTTAACATTTTATTTGTAACCAAGCCCATCCCCTCTTCCAGACTGAATTATTCACTCTTCATTCTAGATTCCTTGTATATACCTCTATTTTATAGTAATTATTCATTTTGTGTGTCTGTCCCTCAGCAGATAAACATTTATCAAGAGCAAAGAATATGTCATATATACCTATGTATCCTCTTTACCTAGAACATAACCAGGCACATTAAAGTGATCAATAAATACTTGTTAAAGTGTTCCAGTGAAGTGTAAGCTGCTTTAAGAGAGGGGATTATATTGTGATCACATCTACATCCTTAACATGTTCATAACAATGTTTTGTAAATAGATGGAAATCAACGACTATTTGTTGCTTTAAAAAGTTAAGGAAGAAACACATGATCTAAATTCTGAGAGACGAAAGCTAAGTCACAGCAGAGCACATCTAATTTCCAGGTTTGGGGTTCAGATACAGAGCCCAGGCCACTAGTTGATATAAGAAATACATTAGATAACATGCATTTATCTTTCCCATCATCAGAATAGTGTATCCCAAAAAAATTATTTTAAAGAATGAAGTTGTCATTTATTATCATGGCATTTCATACTTGTTTTCGGGTTCTTTTTCTCAGCATCATATTCAGGACTGCACTGTGTCTCAAGTAACTTGTACCACTCTAGTAAGTGCTAACTGTGCATCGATGGGGCAGTTTAAATGTGTCTGAAGAATAATTGTTCCTGGTCTTTCACCTTAATGCCTTTAAAATGATCTCGGCTTTGTTTTTTAAAAGTGAATAAGACAGTTTGATATCAGAAGGGCTGAATAAGTATTCAGGGCAAATGCATTCCAAGTCAGAAATGGGGCTTGCTCCCTATAGTTCACATTATAAATTCATCTTGTGGATCTCTGGAGTAAGAAAAACAATTGTTTCTTGGTGTACTTTTATTTCCCCCGCTCTAGGCTATTTACTCCATGACTGCTCAGTACATGTAAATAAATATGCCATTATCCCTTTCTATTTTCAGAGTAACAGCAATAGGGAAGAACTGCAGTAAATATCAGGACATAGGTGTGGATATTGAGGAGTTTTGAAAAATCAGAAATTCTCTCTTTCCCTATGATCTATGAGAACAGGGCTGGATGGACAAAATTAGAGGCTTGGTGTAAGAGGATTCTCCAGAAGTAGAACCAATAGGATATACACATAGGGAGTGAGAAACACAGAGACAAAGACAGATTTATTATAAGGAATTGGCTCGTGTAATCTGGAGGCAAAGAAGTCCCCAGATCTGCTGTCAGCAAACTGGAGACCCAGAAGAGAAAATGCTATAGTTCCATTTTGAAAGCCAGAAGGCTTGAGACCCAAGAAGAGTATATTTTTTTGGTTCAAGTCTAAAGGCAGGAAATAACGGATGTCCTAGCGCCATCAATTTAGGCAAGAAGAGCTCCTTATTTCTCAGGCTTTTTATTCTGCTCAGGTCTTCAATTGACTGGATGGGGTCTACCCACATTAGTGAGGGTAATCTGCTTTACTCAGTCTGCCAGTTCAAATGTTAATTTCATCAAGAAATGCCTTCACAGACACACCCAGAATACTGTTGACCCAGTGACTCAGTCAAGTTGACACACAAAACTAACCAACCCAGTTGGTATTCCTTAAGAACACAATAGAGTCCTGAATAAATGTGTGTGTGCGTGAGTGTATGTATGTGTAAAATTTCACAATTTAAGCACTTGAGAGGTGCCTGAGTGGCTCAGTCAGTTAAGTGACCAACTCCTGGTTCCAGCTCAGGTGATGATCTCAGGGTTGTGAGACTGAGCCCCATGTAGGGCTCTGGGCTCCATAGGCTCCAGGTTCTAAGCTCAGTATTTAACACAGAGTCTGCCTGAGACTTTTTTCCTCTCCCTCTGCCCATCCCCTTACTCGCACCCCCTACTCGCACATATGCTCTCTCTCTCTAAAATAAATAAATAAAATCTTTTAAAAACATTTAACCACTTGTTATCTCATTGTATATATTTGTATTAATGCACTAAAAATACAGGTAAATACCTGTTTAGTCTTCGGTGAGTTCCTAGCACTCTACTAAGCATTTTACAAACATGACCTCATTTATTGCTCAAAACATCCAGCAGGATATGGGTCTTCTCATGATTCCAATTTTACAGATGTAGAAACAAAATCTGAACCAGGTAAAATATACATCTCCCCAAATCACAAAACTTGTAACTCACATGCCAAGACTAGAATCCAGATCTATCTATTTTGTACAACATACCTAAAAATCATGACACTCAGAAAATCTGCATCTGAAGATTTAAATAAAATAGTCCTGTGTTGCAGAATAATATTTCTGCCTTAGAAGCCCGTCTTCAAGAAAATATCATTAAAAATATCACTATTTAACCCTCTGTACATGCAGAGGAATAGTAGTAAGAGGAATTTCTGAGTATAATTCTTGGGATGGGGCATACTGAATTATAAACTCATGAACACAAATCCACTATTTTTCTCTGAATTCCCAATACCAGAGTGTTCAACTTTCATTTTTCTAAACAACTTCTGGGTTAGGTCTAATTCGGGCCCCACTTTTGAAAGCACAATTAAACACATATGTTCCAATAAAATTATTATAATGTTAGGTTGTAATATGACAAACTATACAATAGACCTGGCTACCTTTCAAATTTTGGAGTGAAGAGCCATCCAAAAAGCACGTATGAGACACAAATTTTTGTTGTCCTTCAGAATTTTTGTTGTTCTTCCACAGGAGTGTTAAAAAAAAAAATCCAAAAGCACATGGTTCTTATGTGATAAGGATTCTAGTAACCACATTTTCCATCAAACTACAAGTTCACTTTTGAGTTCACCAGGCAATTTATGTTTGGTTATGTTATTTACCATAATTCCCTACTTCTAGACCATATCATTAGCTTGACAAAACATTTAAAAAAACCTAACAGAGACTTTTGCTTATAGCTATAATAGAATAATTGGTAACAGATTAGCCTCTCTAGTTATAAAATTGGGCAAAATATATGAAACATACTATTTTCAGATAAAGGATAAGATGTAATACATGACTACAATCCCAAAAGGAGGTAAACAATGAAAGAGTTTCATAACTGTACATAATTTCCTGCTTGGACACATATTCCAGGCCACAGTATGTGTGGAGAGCTCAAACAGACCATGATGATCTTACATCATAAGACAAGGGACAAAGATAAGACTTTGGGGACTATGATGCTAGCTGAAATTTGCAGTTCATGGTTCCAAAGAGGAAAGAGCTCCAGAAACCTGTGTAGACCCTTTGGATCTTTGAAATAAAGGCTAATCAGAGTATGCCAAGGATGAAATTCTACAAGGCCAAGCAAAAGCACTAGTATGGAAAGAATAACTATGGGGGAACTATGACCCAAATAATTGATGGGGTTCACAGAGGAATAAGAGATTTGAGTTCTGACAGCCAGAGTAAAGAGAAAGTACTGAATAGCTCAAGCAATCAGTCAAGATCCCAGAAAGACCAAATCATAATTGCAAGCTTATCTGATCCTAGAGTAAACATTTACCTAGACTCAGCCTATTCAAACTTAAAACAAAGCCTTTAAAGAAACAACTGACCTACCCACAAAGTAACTTCCCCAAAGTAACTTCCTACTTGAAAGAAACTTAACATTCTTCAAAGAAAAATGACAAAATATAGATACTCAACAACAAAGAAATTGTAATACCTGACACAATACCAAAATTTACTAGATATGTGAAGTAGCAAGAGAAGAACCAGAAAAAGAAACAATAATAATAAAAGCCAGAAGAAATAAACCATGGAATAATGGAACAGGCAAACGAGAGTTTTAAAAAGAACTATTACAATTTTGTTTAAGGCAAAATATATATGGAGGAATACACACACACACACACACACACACACACACACACACATTCAAAAGTTAATAGAAACTACAAGGGAAAAGATCTGTGAATTTGAAGACAAGGTACTGGAAACTATTCAAACCTCAGAGACTGCAGAGGAAAAAGGAAATATTTCCCAATTCATTTTCTGTGGTCAACATAACCCTGACACTAAATCCAGAGAAGATCATTACAAGGAAAAAAATTACAGACCAACAGTCTGTATATATGTATATATGTATATATGTATATGTATATATGTATATAGATTCATGAATCTATATAAAATTACTAATGATATTTTTCTAATTCAATTCAGCAACATATAGAAAGAGTAATATATAATGACCAAGTGAAGTTGACCCTAGAAATGCAAAATTTGATTAGCATTCAAAAACATACCAGTGTTTTACACCACATTAACAAAAATAAGTGAAAAAGTATAGGCCATAACATTAGATGCAGAAAAACAATGGGAAAAGATTCAACATCTATTTATGATTAAAAAACTAAATAAACTATCAGTGGACTATAATAGAGGGGGACTTCTTCAAGCTGATAAAAGGACATGTATGCAAAACCTGAAGCTACTTTCATATTTAATGGTGAAAGAATGAATATTTTCCATTTAAGATTAAGAATAAAGAAAAGAGTTCACTTCTTGCCACTTGTATTCAACATGGTACTAGAGGTATATGCATATTCAATAAGATAGGAACATAAATAAAAGGCTTATAGATTTGAAGGAAAGATGGAATAGTGTTTTATTTGCAGACAATTGATAATGTATGTAGAAAACTCTAAATAACCTGTAAAAAACACCACTGGAACTAATACGTTAATATAGCAAAGCAGCAGGACACCAAATTAATATACAAAATTCAATTGTAATTCAATGCCACAAATTATTCTATGGGTTCGGTGTACTCTCAAACAAAAATTGCAGTAAGCGGGGCGCCTGGGTGGCTCAGTGGTTTGAGCCGCTCCCTTCGGCTCAGGTCATGATCTCAGGGTCCTGGGATCGAGTCCCACGTCTGGCTCTCTGCTCTGAAGGGAGCCTGCTTCCCTCTCACTCTCTCTGCCTGCCTCTCTGCCTACTTGTGATCTCTCTCTGTCAAATAAATAAATAAAATCTTTAAAAAAAAAATTGCAGTAAGCGTCTTGTAGAAATTGATGTTATTATCTAAAATTTGTACAAAAATGCAAGAGACCTAATGTGACCAAAGTAATCTTGAGAGAGAAAAATTTGGAGGATTTATAGTAGCTGGCATTCAGATCAAATATAAATCCATATTGATTCAGGCAATGTGGTACTGCATAAAGAAACAGATTAATGGCAGAGAATGGTGATTTCAAAGATGGATCCACTTGTATTTGTTCAATTGATTTCAACATTTAAGGTAATATAATGGAGGAAAATAAAACATTACAAAGATATTTGGGAACAACTGCGTAACTATATAGAAGATAGAGAGAACCTCAACCTCTACCTCACACCATACAAAGATTAAATACTCGATGGCTTATAGCCCTAAGCCTAAAGTTAAATCTATAAAGCTCTAGAAAACACATAGTCATAGGGTATGCAATTACTTCTTAGAACATTCCAAGCATAATTAAAAATGGATACATTTTATTAAAATTTAAATCTTCTCATTAAGAGAGGCACCTGGGTGGCTCAATGGGTTAAAGCCTCTGCCTTCAGTTCAGGTCATGATCTCAGGGTCCTGGGATCAAGCCCTGCATTGGGCTCTCTGCTCAGCAGGGAACCTGCCTCTCTGCCTACTTGTGATCTCTGTCTCTGTCAAATAAATAAATAAAATCTTAAAAAAAAAAAAAAACCCAAACTTCTCATTAAGAAACAGTGTTCAGAAAATTAAAAGGTAAGCTATTTGCAATACTTGCAATATATGTTTGTGACAAAGGATTTCTCTAGAATAAACCACTTAGGAAATATTTGCAATATATGCTTGTGACAAAGGATTTCTCTAGAATAAACCACTTAGGAAAGTCAATATAAAAAGACAACCCGGGGCGCCTGGGTGGCTCAGTGGGTTAAAGCCTCTGCCTTCAGCTCAGGTCATGATTCCCAGGGTCCTGGGATCAAGCCCCGCATCGGGCGGGCTCTCTGCTCCGCAGGGAGCCTGCTTCCCCCTCTCTCTCTGCCTGCCTCTCTGCCTACTTGTGATCTCTGTCTATCAAATAAATAAAATCTTTAAAAATAAATAAATAAATAAATAAATAAAATAAAAAGACAACCCAACTTTGAAAATGTGTAAAAAACTTTAACAGGCACTTTACAAATGAAGAGATACACCTGTATAAAAAGCATGACAAAAGCACTCAGGATTATTTCTAATCAGGGAAATGTAAAGTAAAATCCCAATGAGACACTACAGTACACCCACCAAAATGGCTAATATTAAAAATACTGACAACACCAGATGGTGGTTAGTAAGAATATTGAGCAAACAGATCTCTCAAACACTGCTGGTGAAAGTGTAAAATTGTTCAAACACTTTGGAAATAGGCCTGGCAATTTCTCATAAAGTTAATTACGCATATATTCCGTGACCTAACAACTGTACTTTTAGATACTTAACTCAAAATAATAATAATAATAATAATAATAATACCACAAAAAACTTTTATAAGAATGTGGACAGCAACTTTAGTCATAATAGCTAAACACTAAAAACAATCCAAATGCCCATTAGCAGAAAAACAGATTAAAATATACTATAGTTTACTCACAACAAGGGAATAATATGTAGCAATAAAAAGGAACTACTGATACATGAAGCAACATAGATGAATCTCAAAAAAGGTATACTGAGTGAAAGAGTAAGATACAAAAGAATACAGTACGATTCCATTTCCAAGAAATGTTTAAACAGGCACAGTGAATCTATGCTAAAAGAATCAGATGAGTAGTTGTATTTGAGGTGGGATGGATATTTACCGAGAAGCACAACTTTCTGGAGTGATAGAAATGTCCTCCATCTTGATAGAGGCATGGGATATACAGATATATGCATCTGTCAAAACTTATGAAACTGAATTCTTTAAGTCTGTGCATTTCATAGTACATAAATCATACCTCAATCAAATATTCCAGACCAAAAAAATCCAATGGAGAGCATATGTTTGGTATATAGTAAATACTCAATAAATCTGTGTGGGATGATATTATTCCCAGGAAGAATTCCAGAGAGAGATTTTTTTTCCCTCCAAAGAACTATAGCCAATATTCAGGAAACACTCAAAAAGAATACCAGTTGCATCATTTTTGTTCATAATGGATATCAAAATTATTTTTCCAATATTGGTTTCTGTTCTGAGTGAAACTAAAACAGATCAATTTGCTCAATTCAATCTGCAGAGGAATGTAGGTGATACTAAAGTGGCTCTTTGGGAAAGCAGAAGCCTAAGCAAACACAGATCTTTAGGCTTGACCTCTACCTTTATCAAACCCAAGCCACAGACTGCGATTACATTCCTCAAAGTCCGTTTGACAGACAGGAAATGTCAGTAACAGTCATACTTAGCAGAAATTCATTAACCTGCAGACCTTTCCCATTTGGGGCAATATTCTCTCAGTCTATTGACAGCATATTCATTTCTCTAAGAATGGCCTCAGATGCACTTCCTCCTTGAAGTCTTTTTCAAGCTTTGCAGCCTGAAATGATCTCTACATCTTCTAGATCTTATGGCAATTTCCTAGTGCCTCTATTATAAAACCCATCACCTTTTACTTTATATTACAGCAATTTGGATACCTGCTTTATCCCCTCCTGGATTGCAAACTGCTTTAGAGGAAAGAGACAGTTCTGTTATTTTATACTTCCTGAGAAATACCACCCTGTAGTTGTCTATCCAAATATTACCAAATAAATGCATGAATAAAGAGAAGAATAGAGAAAGTTTGGATCAATGGAGAGAGAAACTCATAATAACAAACAGCAGAATGTGATTTTTATATATTAGTCTTTCTGTGATTTTGTAATTGTCATTTTTTTCAAATGTATTTATTGAGCATAATCATTAGACATTGCTCTAGCTGGGCATTTGGGCAAAAGTTGAATTAGACCTTGTCCCTCAAGGAGATCACAAATAGGAAAGGGAGATGGATACATAAGTAAATAATTTGTAAAACAATGTATCAGGAGATCTAATGGAAACGTGTTCAGAAGAGAGTGGCAGCACAAAAGAAAAAAGTAATCATATCAAATGGTGGTTTGGAGAATTTATGAAAGAAATTTCGGATGACTTTCACATGGTAATAATATAACAACTGACTCTATAAAGAGAAAACTAGGCTATGTTCAAATCCTTTAATCCTTTCAACAACCTCAGGAGGTACTACTCTTACTCCTATTTTATAAATGAAGAAACTGAGGTGCTAAATTTACATATTTTGCAAAAGGCCATTACAGATAATGGTGAGATCCGGATTCAGGTACAGGAAATTTGAACCCAGAACCTTCATCCTCTATCACAATGATCTGGGTCCTGAAACATGAGTAGGCATTGCATCTCTCCACATGTCTGGTATGTGTGCCAAATTTTGCTGCTTTATGCAGAAACAGAACTTACCAGAAACATAAAAGGATTTCTTAGAGTATCCAAGCAGGTATTGAATATCCAAAAATCTCTCAAAAAGAGAAGAACTATGTCAGATTAATGGGTTTTAGCAGCTAGAGAAAATGGGTCTTCTCTCTTGGCAGCCTTTAATTCTAGGATCATGTGTAAATCCCTGGATCAAACCATTGTGGTCAAGGGCAGGGTCATACTGCAGAGAGGCCACTACTTTTATCGTCATATGGGGTACCATTTACACAATAAACTATTCATAAACAATGCGGAAGATGTGACCTGGAGTTAACACAATGTTTATACTCACAGGGCAGCTCCAATGGCTGTCATGTGACTGGTGGAATGGGGCAATTTCCAAAAGAAAAAAAAAATTTAAGATTTTATTTATTTATTTAACAGAGATCACAAGTAGGCAGAGAGGCAGGCAGAGACAGGGGTGGGGTGGGGTGGGGAGGGAAGCAGAATCCCTGCTGAGCAGAAAGCCAGATGCAGGGCTCCATCCCAGGACCCTGAGATCATGACCTGAGCAGAAGGCAGAGGCTTAACACACTGAGCCACCCAGGAGCACCAAGAAAGGGAAGATTTAAACAGAAACAAAGAAAAACAATACACAGGTATTATGCGGCAAGGATAAAATGCAGAATCTCACCTATAAATGAGTCTCGTGTATTTTATATCACCTAAAAATAGCATTAGGCCATCTCTCTTAGTCCCTGTTTGTATTCCTATACATTGTGGCACTTCTGAAAAGAAGGCCCTATTTTTTCAATAATTTCATTTTTTTAAAGTAAAAATTATTTGAGACTGATTTCACCTGGATTAAAATACAGTACGCTTTCCCCCAACTCAAGACAGTATATGGAATTGTACTGACATTCACATTCTCAGCTATTTTGCATCGTGGTGTGATGAGCTGCATAATTAATAAACCGAGTAGCGCATGATTTGAATCAGTTGGTGGAAGATTCAAGACTGGAGCACTACATTCAAAGGCAAGTCTAGAAAAAGGCTGTTTGCTCACAGGAATGGTGTTGCTATATCTCAGGTGCTTTACCTCCTTTGTCTTTGTGGAAAAAGGGAGAATGCACAGAGAAAATAATATAATAGTATTATACCACTAGGTACCTATTAAACACGAAGTCCTATATGCAGATTATTTTACCTAATCCTCCCAGTGACACCCAGGCCTTTTCCTTATTTTACAAATGTGAAAACAAGTGGAGGTTGATCAGTGGTTTACTTATAATTATACTGTTAGAAAATGGCACAGGTGGAACTAACGCCCACATTTGTATTCATACCCTTCTATTTCAGGTGCCCCTGAAAAGACATCTGGTCACTGATCAAGACTCTATGGCTTGACCAGAAGCAGTAGGGCATTCCACATGTATTAGCACATGCGGCACACTCACCACCTGGCACAATCACCTCCTTTCAACCTCAATGTTTCTTTCACTTCAAGGGTATATTATAATATTGATATTCAATCAATTCCAACTTAGTAAAATTGAGAAGAGAAATTTTAGGTTAGGGGAACTGAGGTTATTTGGCAAGCTCAATTACTAAACATTGCATTGTTTTTTTAGGTAGTAGAGCTTCTGCCATTGGTAGCTTTTGTCCAGCACACCTGTCGTTATTTTCCATGAGTCTCTTTCTCCTTCAGTGGGGGCCATATTCCTTGTCTTAGTGTTGGGTATAATTACAGTTAATAACAACTCATATAAAGAGTCATTTCTTGAATGACTCTACTTAACTAGACTTGAAAACAAAGAGGCACCACCAACACAGAGTAGAAGAAATCTTATCCAAGGAGTTAGGAAGCTCTACCCACATTGTTGGCTTATCAGGGACTTGTAAGTTGAAACTGTACAAATAATGCTGCCACTCAGGTGTTCTTTTTTCTCATCTATCAGTTACAACATGTGTTCTAATCTGTAAAAAAACAGAGCAAAGGCTTGAGTGAATGTCTGTGCTTTAGCTAAATACAAAACACACTGTTACACATTGCTGTGGCTTACTCTGATAGACATTTTAAAAGAAACCACTAATCCATCATGTTTATAAAGTGCAAAAATCAGGAAATGGGAAGGTAAAAATGGAAGATATAAAAGATATAACTTCCAAGAGATTGGTAGAGGAATCAGAGGGTCCTAGGGGCCAAATAGCCAAGTGGGATTTGTGCTGAGGCAGGCCAAGGGCGGCTGGCACCGAATTTCCAAGACGATAAAAATAAAACTTCAAGGTCCCACAAACTTCAGCTAATAATGACTAGAACTAAATACCTCAAAATGCAAAGGTCCTCTATACTCACCTGCCTTGGTCACATTTTTTGCACACCTGATGATACTTGGCAAAATCTTCCCTGACTTCAGTGTATCTCTCAAGAATGTGAAGCTATTTTGACAAATGTGGAGTCTAAAGAATCAGAGGTCAGAGGCAAGAATCCCTTCTGGCCTGCTAATAGAGCTCTGAACTGAAGGACTGGCTAGGCCCTTTGAGATTTTGTTTTACGTAAATGTTCCCACCTCCTGGAGAGTCCTCCCTTATAACTTTGTTAGAAAGGCCGTATATTTCCAGATTTCACTTAGGGAAAGCATTTGTTCATTCAGGGAAAGAAAAACTCATTCCCTGGGGTGCACTGACATTGATAAGAAATAAAGCCAGAGCCTAACAATGCTGTGAGACCAGGAAAAGGCCAGCAAAGTAGAATGAAAGTCACAAGACGTTTCAACTGCACACAAAGGAAAGGGCAGAACCTTTTGAGGAAATAAAGCCATCTACTGGAAAATTCTCTTTGGGTTTGTCTTTTGAGGATAGAGGAAGTAAGGGGAGGTTGTCTCTGGAAAGGTAGCCCATAGGGTCTTCAGAGACAACCTCTTGGTCCAGCCATTTTGCTGAAGAGGGTTCAGTCTGTCTGAAATAGCGTCAACTGGCTGGAAAACTATTTGACCTTCATTGGATCATCAGTCACTCTTTTGCTTGAGTGGCTGAATGAAGAGTATGTCATTCTGTCATAGCAAAAATCTGGAGAAGGAGAAAAAAATTAAATCGATCCTCTCCATCTCAGAGAGGCTTAGTTTCATTGGCATCTAACTGACACAAATACTCTTCACTGGGTTTCTGTTTGCTGATAGTCATTAAATATTCCTGTCTTTGACTTCACAAGCAAATGCCCTGGCTGATGAGTGGGACAATACTCTCCACTCTTAAAGGATGGGGTTGGAATTATGCTCATTTTAAATGTCTTTGATCACAGAGGTGTTTCTGTCTGGGTTCTCTCTTTCTCCCTTTATAACATTAACTGCATTCACCAAATACAGGAAACTATAAAAATAAAAAACAACAAAATCTACAATACACATACACTGACATCTCTAGTCGTGTCCTGGCTGTTAATTGGAACCTAACTATATAAAAATCTGGATTGCAGATGAATAATTAAAGTAATATATGAACTTTTAGGTTTTCAGTTATTATTAAAACTTAGCAGAGTGATTTTAAAAGAGAGAAATGAGTGGGTTGACAGTATGGCAAGCAAGAGTCCGAGGTGACATGACCTAGCATCATTTTGCCACAAAGTGTCCCAAGTGGGAGACCTTGATTGCCTTGCAGTTTTCCGTTTGTTTGCCTGTTCACTTATCTTTGTATCCCACTGCACCCTGCCCCCGAAGTTAGATGGCAGTGAAATGGTACTGTGACTGACCACAGTTTTTTTCCAAGACAACAGTAAGATATGGAGTCAGTCCTCTTTCCCTTAAAAAAAGAGTGAATAGCAATTGTCCTGGGTGGCTTTCAATAACTAGCAAGATTAACCCCAGAGAAACCTCTTGTAGCTGGGACATTGATTGTTCTTTCTCATCCGAGTCTATTTGAGGAGCCTCATCCCCATCTTTAAAAGGGAAGGGGATGAGGTCAAGGTCAGGAGTTACACACAGTCTCATTTTCTTCTTTAGAATTTCTGTGCTCAGGACAGGTCTCTATATACAGTCTACTTGGGAATTGAGGGCATCACCCAGAGACTTTAGACCCTAAAAATGCTTTATTTAGAGAGTTATATACTTCAGTTTAGAGAGTTTTACTTTTTATTTCTTGCTTCAACTTACCTGAAAATTACCTTAGGACTCCATTCTGCTTTGCTACAATTGATCAGACCACAATCTTCCTACTTTATTAAAGAAACCAAACGTCTGAAACTAAGCAGCAGGAAATGAAGAAAAATCTGACAAATACTAGATGCTAGATAAATGGAATTAAAATTATCAAGGTCTCCAAATGAGCCTTTTCTTTTTCACCGTATTTCCTTCCCCCTACCCCTGATTTATACAATTTGACCAACTCCTTCATTTTAATAGAAACTTTGTGAATCAGATTCTTGAAACTGCCAAAGTGTGTCTTTTGGATCATCTTTCTTGTCAACAGTCAAATAAATAAAAATTATGCTGAATCTATTAGCATTTTTTTTTTAATTCTTGCTTAACTCTAGTAGTTAAAGCAATGGAAATCAATAATAAAAGCATGTACAGTGTAAGGCACTGGGTTCAGAAAATTTGAGATTTGAGCACAACTGGGAAGAAACTGGTATGAGAAAATCAAGTCTGGGGAGGATGTGTGTGTGTGTGGTCCTTTCCTTTAGCTTATGGACTCACCCCCCTAAATTATCTGGATATGACCTTATTTCTTACCTGCTGTCCTCATAAATAGATTTGTATTTATCAGATTATGTTTTGTCTGGATCCTGTGCTAGACATATTGTATCTTATCTCTGATCTTCATTCACAAAGCTGAAAGTTAATATTCATCAATCTAGGGTAGAAAACATGTGACACACCTTGGGACTGACCCATCTTTCTTCAAAGTTGGCTCTATTCCAATGCACCATACTTCTGTGTGGTCAATTATATGGCACTGAAAGTAAACATGGGTATTTAAAGAATGCTAAGGACTCCATGGTGGTTTGACTGAGCATCTATATTGCAGAATAGGTGAGCAGAACTTCAAATACCAGAGGTGAAGATTGAAATGTATTCATAATGAAGCTACAGACAGCCATCCAAGAAGGGGCAGGATATGAATGCCACTGACATCCTAATGAATGTAAGCATTTTCACTCTAACTTTCATTTTTGGTATATAGGCTCCTACACAGAGCCAGAATATAACAGGTATTGTTCAATAATTTTTTTAATAAAATAAATGAAATTCAGTTATGAATCTACTTACTGAACTAATTAAAAATTAAATCAAGAGCCACAATCACTTCTATTCATGAGCTAGATGTCATTGATCAATTTTGATGCCAGAGGGAGGATTCAAACCCAAGCTCCTATCTCATCTGGACACTTACTGAACAATTACATATTAAGTACTGGCTACTTGCAACAAATATCTATTGAGCACATGCTATTCACAGCAAATATATATTGAACCCATGCTATAAAAAGAACCAATTTGGTGCTTTGTAGACACCAAGAAATTTACAATAATGCCTCCCTTTCAAAATACTTAAAATCCTGCTACAGAGATTAGACTTAATCATTTGAAAGCTGTATTAATAATAAAAGAGCAATAGAAGTTCACGAGTAAAAATATAAGGAAATACATAAGTATGTAGCAGGTAATGCCTTGGCTAATAAGGAATTCAATTCCTATAACAAACTGCCTCCCAAATTTAAAGGCAAGTTTCAGCACACCTGTTAGAATGTCAAAATGTTAATTGTATAAGCTGTGCAGATTTATTTGTGAATTGGGTGCTTAGAGTAGGGGTATTTTTTTGTTGTTGTTGTTGTTTGTTTTGTTTTTGTTTTTATCAGTGTATTACAATTGCGCAAAACCAAATCTGAAAAATTATAACTCAGCTTGGTGAGCTTCAAGTGAAAAGAATGTTACATTTTCATTTAGGCACTGACTATAACCATCAGGTCCCAAAGGAAATGAATCATGGAAGTGAAAAAGATGACCTACTTCTACCCCCATAATCTGGCAACCACACCCTAAATCAAGAGCAAATGTAATCAGTACAGCCAACCTCATGGCTTCTTCTGGGGCACCTCTTACTGTTCTTTTCTGTCCTTAACTTTGCATTTTTTCAAGGCTCATATTTTTCTCATTTGTTATAAGATTCTCCTACTGATATTTTCGCCTATTTCACAGCCACAGATGAACTCCAAGTAGTACTGATACCTGTTTCTGGTTTTGCCTCCAAGTTCAGTGTAACTATATTGATGGAAACCACCCCTTTCTGATTCTCAGGTGTATCATGTAACAGATACAATGTAAACCAGTTTGCCCTCAATCTGGCAAGAAGGTTACCCATGTTCCATTGGTGGAGCATTCACTCTACGAAAAGAAACATCTCACCAATGAAGACACCACTCCTGGTCAGCTCCTCCATATAATGCAAACAGATATGTATATATAAACAAAAGAAACAAATAAGCAGGTTATCCAACTCAGGTCCTATCTTAAACCTAGGTCTAGCTCTACATATTGGATGAGAAGGTGGCTGTGTAATATGAGAGTCATTAGAGATACACCCCAATTCCTAAATGATTTGCAAAAGTGTCATTCTCTGCAATTAAAATTAACCCCCTGCATCAGTCACCTCTGTGTGAGATACACACACAAGTGTAACTGCTCTCCCTGTAGAATGACATCCATGTGCATCAGCAACTTCAATTTTTGGTCGATATAAAACCTACAGTTAGAGTTATCCTTTAAGTTAGATACATTTTTAACAAGACTGAAGAATTAAGAAAGATGTAGTTGAGACAGAAATTATTTATTTGGGATATCAACACTGGAAATTCAGAAAGGTTCACAAGTTATCTTATGGGTATTTGGGAAAGGAGGCTTATTTATTTATTTATTTATTTATTTAGGAGGCGTTTTTAAAAGAAAGTGTTTAATACTGTAATGACTTTTTTTTTTTAATTTCACAGTATGGCCAATGGCCTGCCTATACAGTTTACCTGAGATAGTTGACATTTTATATTGTTTAGAGACAGTTCAGTAACTGAACCGTTTCCATTTATCTGCCCTTCTAAAGGTTAAGAGCATTGTGTCATTTCTAGATTTTACATACTCTTCCGCCATTAACACCACTAACAAGACACATCAGATCCCTTTACTGCTGATGGAATTCAATGAAGACCATTGACTCTGCTATGGATGAGTATTGGTTAAAGGATTCAGATCTAAGTCTGCCTTTTTATTTTAATTCATTATGTAAATCCTGAAACACTTCTTCAGATATATTCAAACTCTTCTTTATGTTGTAATCTATATGATAATGCCATGAAAATCCCATCAAACATTTTATTCTGCTCCATTCTTTGATGACTTACAAAGTGATCATACCTACTCTGCCAGAGAACACTTCTTTCCAGCTATCATCAAAATACAGCCACTTTTAAGGTGGATGAATTACATGTCTCTATTACTTGTCAGCCAACAAGAAGAATGACTGTATTTGTATATGCTGGCAAAAGTATATAAAAGTAAAGAAATTAGCATAATCATTCTGTTCACCAGTAATTTATTGGACTAATTTGTGCAAAACACTGACCTAAAAGATACATTTTATTGTGAATGGAAGGGAGGAGGGTTTAATGATAGTTACCATTTACTTTGTTCTAAGAACTTTAAAAAGAATCTTAAGAATCTCAGCAACCATTAAAAAAAAAAAAAAGAATCTCGGCAACCATATAAAATGCAAATTATTTCAAAAAGAATTTCCTTTAATAATGAGGAGACTGGGGCTTAGTGAGATTGAGTAACTTTCACCAAAGTCACATGGTTACATAGAGCAGGAATTCAAGCCAGGTCTCTGACTCTAAAGCCAGTACTGACATTACTAGTCTCCCTCAAAATAGCTCTCTTCCTGCTGCCATAGATCAAAATCTTTAAACATCTCTGAAATGGTTAAGATGCAGAAGCGATCAGCAGTCTGCTGTAGCTTCGTCCTTCCAGTGCCTGTTTTCACATGAACTGTATCAACTGGGAGTAAACTGAGGTACATCTAAATCACCACCTCAGTTCTCAGGCCATTGTCCAATTCCAGAGGAACTGGTCAGCAAGTTCAGCCACAAGGTGAGGTTTAATGACTCCTCCACAAATAGACACAGCATCTGGATTTTGTTGGAAGAACTTACAGCTGCAGTCTTTCTCCCTTTGGATCCCCTTTGCTACTCCTTCCAGTGCCCGCACCATATCCTGATTAAAGTAGCACCCTCAGCCCTGCCCTGAATCCCATTTCATCACTCTCTCAGTTCTCTCTTCTTCTCTTGAGGCCATGCCAGGAACTTCAGCTAGGGTAAGTATGTCTGCCTTGCTCTCACTAACCCTCCAAATAGGGCAGTGCTTCTCACATCGTGCATCAGAACCATCCGCAAAACTGTTGCCTCCCTCTCTCCTAGCCATCCCTTACCCATTCTGCTCTGATTAGTAGCCCTGGGCGCAGCTACAGTTTTCTTATGATGTATCAAAATTTGAGCACCAAAACTTCAGAGATTCTAGCTTTCATACCTCCAGCTAAGGAGTATATCGTGTCATGACTGGAAAGAACTCTTATAACCTTGACATGTTTATGCCTGATTATATTACCCATCAAGGAGAAAGATTCACTTTGCAAAACTATGTTTCCTGTGGATAGAACCCATCTTTCTTGTTCACTGGTTGGTATCACTTGAAAGCTACTTATGGAGCATAGCACATAGTAAGTGCTAGATAAATATTTACCTAATTTGAATCCATGTTGGAAGGCCGAATGGATGAATGGATGGATGAGTGACATGCCTGTTTGCTGGACTACCCTGTTCTCTCCTCCCTACTGCACACACTTGCCCTCAAGATAATAACAAGAACTGCTCCTTAGAATTAGAGTCTTACTTCATCATATCAAACCAGTATATTATCCAGGATCCCTGGACAAAATAACTATAGGTAGTTCTATGAACCAGAAGAGCTTCAGTCAAACCTACAAAAGTATCAAGTCCTGCAAGAACATATTTTTACCTTCTGGGAAGGTGACTTCATGTATAATACAACATATTTATCAAAGTGACGAATATTCAACCATCCATTTTCTTATCCTGGTTCTAATTGTTTTGTTTTTCTTTTTCCATTAAACGTCCTCATCCATATTGACCAAGTTAATTTTGTTTTGTTTATAAAACCTGATGAGATTTTAGCCAGAAGTGGCATGGCCACAGGCCAGAGTATATATTCATAAGAAACAATATTAGAGAGAATATGTCTTGGTTTTTATGATAGGTTTTGAACCAGATTTTCAATGACTTAAAAGTTTTCTTAAAGTGTATACCATGTGCCTAAATTTTTTTGACATTTATAAAGAAGGTTATTCTATGCCTGAGCTCTTTGGTTATCTAACTACTAGAGAATATGATGCAGAGAACACTTACTGTAAGGAAAATGTTCTTTTATGGCATCCTTTAGTATGCATTATAGCTCTAAAGGAAACGGAAGCCAGGATTTCCAAATATATTAGGTTCCCAAAGTTATCACTCCACAATATTTGACACAAGGAGAGAGGATAGGTGAAGTTTGCACAGTCCTTGTTAAAACCTGGGTTTAATGATTTTTTTTTTAGGACAGTCGTATTAAAATGGGATCGTTAAAAATATACTGCCATTCCAGCAACATAAAAAATGCATACAATAAGTTCACACAATGCATACCGATAATGACTCAACAAAATAAATGGTGAAATGAAACCAGCATTGCTCACACTGTGTTTAAAATAACCTTTAGGCATTTGGGGATTTTTATTGGTAACAATTTGGTGGCAAACTACTCAGTGTAAAAGAACAGTTTAAAAGCTAATAGGAAAAATCTGGCATTAATAATGTGGTAGATTACAGTGAGAACAATAGTGAGGTTACTGCAGAGAGCAATGTATCTAGATAATTAAACTTAAACCATTTTGGTTCGACAGCAGTGCAAGATGTGCCTGCTGGGAACATGAGAGGCCCATATGCAAAGCTGACTCTGAGAGTAAGAAGTTGGCTTTCTAGTTACACAAGTAGATTGAAAGGAAGATCTGAGCAGTATAGAGAAAAGAAGGCAAATCACTGGGATTCACTAATGATCCTCTCTCAGCTTTATTTTTCTTTAACTCTAAAGGTTATTATTACCATTCTAATCCTGAATTATTATGGTAAACACCATACCTCACTCTTAACTTTATCTGTTTTAGGGTTATGAGAAAACAAGTGAGTAAAAGACCTTAGAAATAATACCAAGATGAGCTATAGACAGAAATATCCCTCATAAAAAATTGAAGTCCTGGTGTGGTTACTTCTTCCAGATATCCATGAAAAGTCCAATACCATCTCTGTGTCTCAGTTTCTCAGGAAGCATGATAATGAAGCAAATGCTAATCATGATCTGGTCATGAGAGTGATTAATTAATAAGTGATTAGAACTTATCATATCTAAATGATTTTGTTGGCAGTCTTGGATATGTGTTTCTTAGAAGTCCACTGCTATCTGAAAATGATTCTGACAAGTAGTATAAAGGGAAAAAAAAGAATTACAGAGTTTTATTAATGGCCAAACCATAACAGAAACGGATCTGAGCTGAGCCCATACACAAAATATGATCATGGATGTTTAGATATCAATGTTTAAAACAGCTGAAATCCACTGCATTGCTGATGTGAAAAAATAATGACTGTGGGATCATCCTACTTACTTTTAGTTCTTTTTTTTTTTTAAAGATTTTATTTATTTATTTGAGAGAGAGAAAGTGAGCAAAAGAGAGCTCAAGCAGAGACGGGGCAGAGGAAGAGGGAACAGCAGAACTCCCCTGCTGAACAGGGAGCGTGGGATCATGACCTGAGCGAAAGCAGATGCTTAACCAACTGAGCCACCCAGTTGCCCCTTATTTAGTCTTTTGAAGTGATTTATATTCCTAGCCCTTTTTTTTTTCTTTTCTTTCTTTTTTTTTTTTTTTTTTTGCTTTCCATCATATTAACCTTGTTAAAATCCTAGATGAGACAGACTGTCTCGGACCCTACGACTCCTTCATTAAAAAGAAAGGGCAAGTATATTTTGATTTACATTGGTCTAAACATGACTCTAAAATCCTGACTCAAAATTTGTCAAATATTCAATAATTCCTCATACCTGAAGATCAAATAAAACCTTTCCTTATATATTATTTACATTAAACATTTCACTTAGTACTCACAATAGCTTTATAATGCTGTAGGATAAAGATGCTGAGCCCCTTTGAGCTGACAAATTTTGCCCATGCAGCCCAGGAAACTTGTTCACATGGAAAGTCACAGTCTTGGACAATGAGATCCTGCACAGTTGAATTAAATACACATTCAACTGTCATGACAGAATGGAAATGTTGAATTTGGGTAATTAGTCTGTGTTATAGATTCAAAAAAGTAGCTACCACAATATCTCAAATAGAGAAATCTGAAAGTAGGAGTAAAAAATTTCAGATCCACTACCCTTCAACACAAAAACACAGCAGCAAACCTGGACCATTCCAGGGAGGAGGCAGAAGCTTTGATTCTGCTTCACTTTGACAAATGACCCTGAATTCAGATTGGTAGTGTTAACTTTCAATAACCATATACATAGAGTTACCAGGAAGAGAAAAGTGTGTTTATCTCCTCAGTGCTGTTCTCAAATAAATGTATCTATACCCTAGAAGTCACCTCCAGAGGACCAATAAATGGCAAAACAATGAAGAAGAGGAAGAGGAAGAGACAGAAGGAGGAAAGGGAGGAGAGAGAGGAGGGGGAAGAAGAGGAAGAAGAGGAGGAGGGAGAATTCTTCTGAGTCCTCTCTGTGCTCCTGACCTTTTCAACCACAGACTTAGCACCATGATGCTCTTTAGTTTTAATTCAATGAGATTTGGTTGTTAACAAAAAGAACCCAGAAACTGCTATATCGCCCAAGATGGCAACTACATGTAAGGATCACTTCTTGATACTCTCTTCTTTTATTCTTGTCCTTTGCCTTTCCTTTCTTAGAGCAGGAGATAGCTGAAGGAGTGAGTGAGGGGGCAATGCTAGATGGGAGGATAAGAAGAAGAAGAAGAAAAGGAAAAAAAAAAAAAAAAAGCCTGACTGCAGCTTAGCTTTGTGAATTCAAGAAGTGTGTGTTTGAAAAATGAAGGTGCATAAGTTAGCGTAGCTCCAGGGCACCAGCTTCCCTAGTGTTAGCATAGCTGACACACTGACAGTTTATATGGAATTTATGTGCCTATTTCCTCTGCTTTTTATGGGAAAACATGTTGTTACCTTACAGCTGCCCACATCACATGCTGCCAATCCGCCTCTGAGCCATAGAGCACCTTTCTCAAGGAAACGTACATACATCAAGGGCTTATGTATTTTTTACAGTGTCGTAAGGGGAAAATAATAAAATATGGGTTATTGTGTACACCATTCCACGGTTTAATTTTTTTTTATTTCACTGGTTTAATTGACTCTGACCATTTTTATTGCCCTTTTCCCCACCTCATCTCGCCATTTTAATTGTTTATGTGTTTGTGTACAATTGGATCGCATCTGGAAAAGGACAGGAGCTGTAACCACAACTTAAAAGCCAATTGTAGAGCTTTAAAAAGTAAATAAAGCATTTAAGCTGCCACATCAGTGGAAAGATATATGCAGATGTAAACAGAAGGAAATGTACGTTTTAAAGTAAAATGCTTAAAAATCAGTTCTTCTTTTCAATCACCTGCAGGAGCCCTGGATCCTTTGTGCTCTCTGGCTGGTGGAAGGCAGTACACAAGAAAGCATGGCAAGGGTCTCATTCTACCTCTTCCCTTGGATTACGAGGGGCTCTGCATGGGCCAGAGCCAGGCCCTTCACCTGAGCAGGGCTGAATTTCCATCTTGCCCACATTCCTGGAGCCTGTCATCAGCCAGCCTAATACCATCATGGTGGTACGGTAGCATTTCTTCCAGAAAGTATCCCATTTTCTCTTTTACCCTCTATTCCTATCCTTTCAATGAGATACTAAGTGAAAAATCAACAATTTATATCAACTTACATCTCCCAGAATTATGTATACTTGCAAATGTGACCTTGTGAATCAAACTTTAATTGGGAAGTGAAGAATGTAATGCAATTAATGAAAGAGAAAAAATGGCGACAGATTCATGATAAATTATAAGAGGCACTTTCTTCCTTGCAATACACAGGACTGCCTCTGGACCCTTCAAAAAGAAATAAATGGAAATATGATTCAGCATTCATCTTGTCAGGTTCCCACCAAACATGCCTGCTCAAACTTATTGGACTACCCCTCCTTATGGACATATAACTAGGCAAGAAAATTTTAAAAATAAGGAGATTTTCACCTAAAGGGGAAAGACAATGTATATGAACTTAGCTTTCTAATGGGAAAGCTGTACCCTGAACAATGTAAAGAAAGCATTCTCTCAGTTCTTACTATGGATGCCCATGTATGTGTGTACACGTGGTGTGGGTGTGTGTACTTGTATAGGTACATCTTGAACACTTAGGCTTGATCATCTTGCCACAGTTGGTGCCCAGACGCTTTTAAACCAGCTAAATCATAAGGCAGATGGAGATTTTAGCTCCAAATATTACTAAACTCCTCCACCAGACTACATTCTGAAAAAAAATACTGTGTAAGTGTACAGAAAAAAAATGTCATAACCTGCGATGCTGGCACAGGAAGAAGTATCACGTGGTGACAAGAGGCAGATGATCTGCACCTCCTGCAATCCGCCCACTGAAACTCCCACTGCTCACGGGGTACCTGGTGAATTACAGCAAAATCATGTTGTCTTCCAGAATTAGTTCTTTTCTCTGTAATGTCCTATCTCCAAAATGAAACATCACCTTTTCTTTCCAGTACTCTGCCCCAAAACTGAGACAAGGCCAAACTATTTAATTAACACATATGTAAAAGATTTTCAATAAAAAAGGCAAATTAACACAGATACTTTCATGAATTAAATTGTCCATTTTACACAGTACGTATGGTTTATTCATCTTTGTATCCAGCCCACTCTGGAGTTGGTCTCCTTTCTAACTCCTAACCCTGTCTCCACATGGCAGAGACTTTTTTTCACTCTGCCTGCTGGGAATCCTTAAAGTTAAGGCCAAGAAAAGTCAAGAACTGCAGAACAGTCTGCTTCAAATATATGAATCCTATCATATGGAAGAGAAATTTGACTTGCTTTGGTGGAATTCTGGTGTGTGAAATTAAGATCAATGAAAGTGAGGTGGAGATATGGTTCAGCTAAGGATGAAGAAGCACCCTCTCAAAGGGCAGCTTCGGATTTTATGAAATGAGATGCTTTAGGATCCTGGGAGTCAGAAGTAGAGTCTGAAAGACCAGCCAGGAAGGACATAGGACACCCACATGTGAGGGCTGAATTGGTTCATAAAGTTGCCTAGGGCAATCACTCCCTCTTCATCTGTAATCAATGACTCTATCATGTTTTTAGTCTAGTATTAAGATTCATAAATAAATAAATAACCCCAAAGGAAGAGCCCCCCCAGCCCCCCGATGTAATTCATCCTACTGTTAGGTAGAGATGGCATCTGCCAAATTCTGGGTCTGAAAGAATGTCTAAGGCAGCTATAAATGCTAGGAGGTCTTAATTACTTGCAGGACATAAGTCTTTGTGATCTCAGAGACATAGGAGGTGGTACTTGTTCCTTCCTGCAGTTACTTAGATAGTTGTGGGGATAAGTTCTCAGTTTGGTTTTATCTAGTATTGGTTTTAGGTTTCATGTATTATCCTATTTATAAAGAGATTATGCATGGCCTAGCTCATGCCTCTCTTAGCATTGTTTCAGACGGATAGAAATATGCTGTACATTCTTTTTGCCCTACAGTTGTTCCTCCAGACCAGGAATATATATAAGAAGAAATATGACAAATGTAATCTGCTCTCATGTCAACCTGCATTTATTTAAAGTGAAAAGCCAAAGAGATCAGAAAGTCTATGTACCAAAATTTGTACAATCAGTGCCACCTGACACAAAAACAGGAAACAACTTCAACTCCCTGCCTCACAAATGTGATAAACAAAGAGAACATGGTCCATGGCATGCTTGTATATGTGTGTGTGTTTATATTTTCAATGAATGAAGGTATGTGACAAGCAACTCATTTTGCTACATTTTTTCCCCTATATCCCCTACACTTATTTTAAAGACTAAAACAATAAAAACAGGCCAACCTCAAAGGAAACCTAGAGAGTCTTTCACAGAACTCCTTCACTTTACTGCTGGGAAACCTGAAGTCCAGAGGGTGGAATGTCTGGTCCCCAGCTGCACAGATGGGGACCATTGACAGAACCAGACAGAACCAATGACAGGACCAGAGCTTGGCAACAGTTTCCTAATCTTTCTCCCATAACAGCCCTTAAACAAACCACTGGTGAGTTTCCCAGTGGCTGAAGTGCACTGGTGGTTTAAACAAAGACCCAGATTGAAGTTAATTTTGTATATCCACCAAGTGAATTATGGATTTTAGGATACTGAAAGCCACACCTAAAAAGTTGGTTTTCACAGGCATCCTAGTTTGCTACTGTTAGGAACGCTAGATTTTTGATGATGGACGAGATTCAGTTAAAGGATTACTTATATAATAAAATTGCTAATAACTTGTTGTATGCTTGCTCTGCCAGTCTCAGTTCTGAGTGTTTTCATATATTAACTTTATTTAATCCTCAATACAGAAAAATGATGTGATTAACATAATTATCCTATTTTACAGAATGAGAAAACAGAGATTCAAGATGTGTACCCAATATCACAGTTATTAAAGACATAGGTAGAATTACAGTCTATATAATGTGGTTTCAGGGGCTGCTTTCTTAACCAAGTTACTGAGTTTCCTTGCAGAATTACTGTATCATGGATAGTTACCTATGTTGAATGATTTAAAAAGACTGAAAAGTCCCAGAATGCCTTTGTATCTTTTATTTATCTTTACTAGTTCCTGAAACTTCTAGTGAATCTAGGCAGTGTTATCAGCAGGACTATATATATATATATATATATATATATATATACACACACACACACACACACACACACACACAACATACACAGACACACACATATATGTATATATGTATATACATATACACATATGCACAATTATTATAATAGACACAATTATTACAAATAATTGTCACTTTGGAAAATAGAGCTCTAAAAGAAAGGCACTCAGGAAAGGTAAGTTTTGAAATATGTTTGGTGGTAGTACTAGAAAAATCCAGATTCTGCAGGACTTAACTGGATAGTCAGAATGAGATAAAGCTAAGCTAGTAGGAAGCTTCAGGAATCTTGTCACAAAAGAAGACGCCCAGATTCAAAAAGAAGGAAGCAAGCAAGATGAAAGAAGAAACAGGGAATTGGCAAATATATACCATACACACTCACGCATGTGCGTGTGCGTGCACACGCATACCCACACACACGTCCACCCACCCCCCCACACACACAGGTATACTGCATATGTAAATACATATGCTTATATCATCTGCATCATAATGCTCCCAGATGCCGTTGTTTCACTCTTAGAACCAGAGTTATAATAGATGCCTACCTGTCTTATTCTTTATTAACTGAAGTCCCAGTTAAAAGTCAGTGTCTCTTCAGTCCGTTCTTTAAATTAAATTTCCTCTAATCTTATTTAGGTCCTTAGCCCCTCAGTTCTGGACTGATATATTAGGCTGGTATTGTTCTATGAATTCCTCTTTTTTTTTTTTTTTAATTCCTCTTTTGAACATTGCCTTTTTTTTCTCCAATCCCTCCTATTCCATTTTAACCAAGGCATTTTCTAAGTCAAATATTTTTCTTAAAGTTTCCCCTTTCTAAAGGATACACTTCTTTGTCATAGCATTCAAGCCCATCCACAGTTGAACCTCAACCTGTCTTTTCAGTCCATGACTCCTTTGACAAGTCCTGTCAAATGGATCCACTAGCCATGCTCAGAATATGCTGTCTTCCTGCTTATAATCCTTTATTGATGGCATTTCCTCCAATTCAGTCCCCTCTCCTACCTTTGACTTCAAAAATCCTACTTTTTCTCAAGATCCAACTCAACTGCTATCTCCTTCTAGTTTTTCTTTATTGTCACAATCAGGAAAATACTTTCTGGTAAATTCTCAAGGACTTTTAATGCTGCAACACCAACTGCATGCTGCCTGTAGTTATTTGCATGTAAGTTAAAAATATGTAGGAGTGACTCAATCAGTATCTGTTTTCAAACTGACTTGATTGCTGACCATATTTCTTCTTGAACCCTAATAACGTGTTTTTCCATACCAACTCTTTCTCTCAAACTATGCTGGAATTAGGATCTGGACATGTAGAAGTTCTAAATGAAGCTCTACTGAATGACTAGATGATAAATATATAATGATTTGTCCACTTACTAGCTTTCTGACCTCATTTCTTCCTACTCACTCTCATTTTCATGGCATTACCAGGCATACCCATGTGGTTACCATGATGGCCCCCTTTGCCATTCCTCAAACCTTCAAGAATAGTGTCCCTCAGGGCTTTGCTCTTGTTGGAATGTTCTTCCCACAAATAACAGCCTGGCTCACTCCTTCACCAGAAACAGGTCTTTACTGAAATGTGACCTATGCCTATGCTGCCCAGAGCAATCTATACTCTCAATGCCATCCTGATCAAAATACCATCAGCATTTTTCAAAGTGCTGGAACAAACAATCCTAAAATTGGTATGGAGCCAGAAAAGACCCTTAATTGCCAAGGAAATGTTGAAAAAGAAAAACAAACCTGGGGGTATCACATTGCCCGATTTCAAGCTTCATTACAAAGCTGTGATCACCAAGACAGCGTTGTACTTTCACAAAAACAGACACATAGACCAATGGAACAGAGTAGAGAGCCCAGATATGGACCCTAAACTTCCTACTTTGACAAAGTAGGAAAAATGTCCAGTGGAAAAAAGACAGTCACTTCAATAAATGGTGCTGGGAAAATTGGACAGCTATTTATAGAAGAATGAAACTCGACCATTCTCTTACACCATACACAAAGATAAACTCAAAAGGGATGAATAACCTCAATATGAGACAGGAATCCATCAAAATCCTAGAGGAGAACATAAGCAGTAACCTCTTTGACATCAGCCACAGCAACTTCTTTCCAAAGACAAGTCTCCAAAGGCAAGGGAAACAAAAGTGAAAGAGACTTCATCAAGATAAAAAAGCTTCTGCACAGCAAAGGAAACTGTCAACAAAACAAAGAGGCAACCCACAGAATGGAAGAAGATATTCACAAATGACCCTACTGACAAAGGGCTGATATCTAAGATCTATAAAGAATTTCTCAAACTCAACACCCAAAAAACAGAAAATCAAGTCAAAAAATGGGCAGAAGATAAGAACAGACATTTCTCCAAAGAATACATACAAATGGCTAGAGGACACATGAAAAAAATGTTCACCATCATTAGCCATCAGGGAAATTCAAATCAAAACCACTGAAATACCACCTTACACCAGTTAGAATGGTAAAAATTAACAAGGCAGGAAACAACAAATGTTGGAGAGAACGTAGAGAAAGGGGAACCCTCTTACACTGTTGGTGGGAATGCAAGTTGGTGCCCCCACTTTGGAAAACTGGAGATTTCTCAAAAAATTAAAAAGGGAGCTAAGCTATAAGCCAGCAATTGCACGACTGGGTATTTACCCCAAAGATACAGATGTAGTGAAAAGAAGGGCCATATGTACCCCAATGTTCATAGCAGCAATGGCCACAATAGCCAAACTATGGAAAGAGCTGAGATGCCCTTCAACAGATGAATGGATAAAGAAGATGTGGTCCATATATACAATGGAATACTGGCCATCAGAAAGGATAAATACCCAACTTTTGCATCAACATGGATGAGACTGGAGGAGAGTATGCTGAATGAAATAAGTCAAGCAGAGAAAGTCAATTATCATATGGTTTCACTTACTTGTGGAGCATAAGGAATAACACAGAGGACACTAGGAGATAGAGAAGAGAAGTGACTTGGGGGAATTGGAGGGGGAGACATATCATAAAGACTGTGGACTCTGAGAAACAAACTGTGGGTTTTAGATAGGAGGGGGGTGGGAGGATGGGTGAGCCCGTTGGTGGGTATTAAGGAGGGCACCTACTGCACGGATCACTGGGTATTATATGTAAACAATGAATCTTGGAACACTACATCAAAAACTAATGATGTATGGTGACCAAAATAATGTATGGTGACCAAAAGAAAAAAGAAAATGGCGGACATAGAGGTGTAACAGTTCCTGGGAGTTTGCTCCTTAAGATATGCTCTAAGGGTGGCCAATGTAGTATCATCCTCCTTTGTCTTGCTCTACCTTTCTCTCCACAGGTTTTCCCTAAATAAATCCCTTTTATGTCAAAAAAAAAAAAAAAAGAAGAAGTGAGAGAAGAAATGTCACCTAATCAGAAAAGTCTTCTCTAACCATTTTATATGAAGCAATAGATCCTCCCAACATCCTCCCTCTCAATCTCCCTGGCCCTATTTTTATTGTTTTTTTTTTTTTTAATCTGCTTTCATCACCCAACATTTTAATTATTCATTTATTTGTTTATGGTCTGTCTCTCCCCAGCTGAAAATAAAATCCATGAGAAGGAGTTTGTCCTTCAGGGGTATGAATATCATCTAACAGGAGCTTAAGAAATATCTGAAAGGAATAAAGGAGTGAATTATTTAATGTTTGTTTTAATTGTTTTCAGTAGGACATGAGTTGAAGAGAACACAGAAAACCTCATTGTCTTCAAATCAAAGTTATTTTAACAAAAACTGTAAAATAAAGCCATATATTACCTTCTTTGTTAGTAGATGCATATAGGAACTTGGCTTAAGGGGCTTAAACTCAAGTCTGATCCATTCTCTGGATCCAGCTGCCAATCTGTAGGGAATTCTAAGGACAGAAGCACAAGCTGAACTGTGCCATGAGAGTGCACTCAGCAGCACAGACTGTGGGAAACTATACAGGTTAAACTAGCCAGATTTTCAACAGATAACTCATAAAGGCAAAAAAGGGATAGAGGGAGAACTTGTAGACCAAAAGAGACATATTGAGTTAAAAAAAAAAAAAAAAGGCAAGACTAATTAAACTAAGCTAATCTGGAGATACACATTTGGGTAATAAAACTATAAAGGAATGCATATAAATAATTGCTAAGGAAGTATGAAAGTGATCACTTTGGGAGGGAGGGAGTGCAGAATTGGGAGTCAGCCCACTAAAGGTTGCTAGGTAGATGACAAAGTTCTATTTCTTGATCTGGGTGGTCTGGGAGTATTGTCTTATAGGGAGTTAACTAAGTTCATGCATTTTGTGTGTATGTGGGTTGCTGTATTTGTTTTATGATACTTTATAATAAAATGAGGAAGCAAAAGTCTGGCTCCCAAATAGAGTGTCTCTATTTTAAAGTTTCAGTCCATGCTGCTGCATCATCTGCTCAGGGTGGTCTGCCTGGTGCCTTTGTCTTCGCGCTCCCCATGAATACACTGAATCACACATCTGTCAAATTCTGCAGTTTAATCCCATTGCCTCATCACCTCCATCATCTTCCTCTCTCCTTCACTTTCAACTTGTCCATTGAAATCAAGAATTAGTCTATGTGCTCACTGCCCTGTCACTTGCTGCTTAGGGAAACTTGAGAAAACTACCTAATTATCTCATTAGGAATGGGGAATGAGGGCAGAAAGGGGAGAGGAGGAGAGAGGGAAAGGAAGGAAGGAAAGGGAAGAGAAGAAAGAAGATGGAGAGGGGGTAGGAGGAAGAAGGGAAAAGAAGAAAGATAATTCTCTCTATATATTGTGCCTTTGTCTAATAGCCCTGCCTTGGGTGAAAGGGAGAGTGACTGGAGTCTTTTTTTTTTTTTTTTAAAGATTTTATTTATTTATTTGACAGACAGAGATCACAAGTAGGCAGAGAGGCAGGCAGAGGGAGAGAGAGAAGCAGGCTCCCCACTGAGCAGAGAGCCCGATGTGGGGCTCGATCCCAGGACCCTGAGATCATGACCTGAGCTGAAGGCAGAGGCTTAACCCACTGAGCCACCCAGGCGCCCCAGTGACTGGAGTCTTAATGAAGACTCTATTTATTTATTTTCCCAAAGCAGGAAACTTTGGCCCTCAAACGGTTTAAGGATGATTAAAGCAATGATGAAATTTATTGATCGATTCCAAATTTCCTCACAGGAGTGATTAATTGCATTTTGGCCTTTGAGAAATTCCAAAGGAGATTGCAAGAGAAGAGAATCTTGATCTTGGGCTGTGTCTGGCTCCTCTTTTTTTCTCCCTTTTTACTGTTATGAAAATAACAGCTCTCAATACACAAAGACAGGAAAAATATGTCCAGTGCTTAAGAAGATTTAAAGAATGATCCCCTCCGAGTCACTGCACCTCCACAGACATTTTACAATGTGCTGAAGACACCTAGTCAATAATTTAGGAGAAAAAAAAAATCAATATGTGGACACTGCATAAGCCCACAGCCAGAGCACCTCATGGAAATGTTGGCACTTTCTAATGGCAAGAAGTGATGTGATTGGAAGAATTTTTTTTTTCCTGGCTCCTTCTTGATATTACAATGGCATAATTTAATTTAACATGACTAAGGTCTCATTCGTCTGCTGGCAGCCCCTCAGATGGGTCATGGAATAAGTGTTCCAAAACAACGGCGTTCAGTTAAGGGAGAAGTAGAAAACAAAGTAGAATCCAAAGGAAAAGAATGGATTTCCCCTCCTATGGAATTGTAGCCCTTGTAGCTCCTTTAGCTCTACTTCCTGGCCTGAAGTGAGTGTTGAGTCATATTTCCAAAGCAGGCAGACTCCATGTGGCTAAGGCAGCTAGGGACCCTTCTCTGTATCATAAGAATAATGATTAATATCGATCAAATGTTTTAATAATGCCTGACACTGTGCTAAAGCCTCAGATTTAATCCTCCCCATGATACTGTGCCAGAGACCCTGCTATAACTACCACATGCAGAAGTAGACACAGAGGCTGAGGGTTTAAGAGATTGGACTCAGCCAGAAACACAGGAGCTATGGTTTTAAACCAGCAGAGCACTCCAAAATCCATGCTCTCAAAAGCAAACCACCTCACTATTTGTGGTCCTGACAAAAGTAAAATTATTCTTCCCGTCACCACACATCACACAGGTGAAAAGGTAATGTGTTTTGCCTTTGAGATGCTACTGAAAGGGGCAAGATAAAGGAGAAATTTAATAGCATCTGGCATCAAAAACCAGGAATTCAAATCCAGACATGTAGATTTTCTGATTCTGTGACTGTGAGCAACTTTCTTATTCTCTCTAGGCCTCGGTTTCTTCATCTATAAAAGGGATACTTCTCTCACGTTGTTGGGGAGAGAAAATGGAATAGCACATGTGAAAACTTATTCTGTATTCTGACGGGTCATGGGAATATGAGTTGTCTGTGAGGAGGAAACTGAGGTCCAGATATATTAAGTAGCTCACAGTCACATAGCTGGTTAATCAAAGCTTGCGTTGAGAATCTAAGTTTTTTCAGGCATATTTTTATAAATCTTCTCTCAAAAAACCTGCCAAAATCAAATTTAATTAATACCTATTAGTCTTAGGGCTTTTATAAGTAAAAGTGTTAATTTGTTAGCATCATTCTTGGCACACTGTAAATATTCAATAAATATGAGGTATTATAGTTATTAATATTATTTTCAGCTTTGTTGTGAAGAAAACATCAGATGAGAAATACAGAAAAATGTTAAAAACAACATAGGATAATCATAATGTCAGATGAACGTAAGACATTATGTTCAGTATTGTGGTCAAATTTAATTGCTCATAACTCATCATCAATACCGTGTCAAGTAGTGCTTGATCATAATGCTACCATGAAGAAAATAACTGGTCCCTTCTACAAAGGGACTTACCTTCTGGTCCAACCCAATACTTAATTTGAGTAGGTCTCATAAGCCCAATCAATGTGAATATACAATCTTTTTTCTTATCCTCAATAGCCAATGTGGGTTTGAAAGGCTTTGAAGGAAATTATTTTCTCCTGTTGTTATAACCATTTCACCTGTTGTAAAAAGAAATAGTCCAGTAAGCCCTTGGTTTCCCCCAAAACTAACTGCCCCTTCAATGGCTCCTGGAACCAAAGGCCATTTACAGGGACAAAGTGCATGAATCATTCCCCAAGGACATCTACCCACACGTCACCTGCCCCAGCTGGCATCATTTTTGTCCTGATTAACTGGGCCAAATAAACAACATAAGTAGGTACTGGTGGAAAGTGGGCGAGAAAATAGCAATTAGCAGTGTAAGTGGGGGATGAAGTCCATTCCCATTATTTTACTGCTAGATGCTCGAAGCAGGCAGGACAGAAAAACAGTGTATTATTAGTCCTCTTAGTTTCTGCCACCTCTTCATGAAGTTCCCTGTGGTGACTTGAGTATCTTTAACTCTGGCTCCTTGTGTGGATCCCTAAACTGCAGATCACCGTTGAACTGAGGCCTGGTGACGAGCCTCTCTGGGCTGCACCATGCTGCATCTGAGTTCCAAACAGATGTTGAACTCGTAGATCAGATGCATTGAGTCTGAATCAACTGGCCTGACTCCTCTGTCTATAGCAGGAAATGCATTCTCGCTTTCAGCGTGCACAAAACAAAAGCCTGTATCAGGCTCCTGGCACCTCCGTAGTCAGGAGATGGCCATGCAGCTGGGTGAAGCCAATGACAGCTTCTCCCTAGAGCTGGGGGCTTTTCCCACTTGTTTTCTTTTTTAATTTGTCGACCTAAGCTGTCTCTCTACCTTTTGAAAAGGACATAAGAAGTCTGAGCCCAGGGAGTTTCCCACCAGTAGTGCCTGCCAGGAACTGAAAGGACCAATTAGCAGGGTCCCCTATCCGGGATCTCTCCTCTCGCTGACTTGCTGGGGACTCATAAATTACCCATGCTGAGGCAGACGCCGAGACCCTGGGCACCTGCTCACAGCTCTTCAGACACCACAAACTGAACGTGAGCTTCCCTCTGAGAGGGCCTGCGGGACTTTCACTAAACTTGCCTCAGTTGGAAATCAGTGGTTAACTAGGTCATAGGCAGCTGATAGAAACTCTAAAAAGAGTCTGCTAGGGAATGGCTTTCTTCAGAGAAAAAAGTTTATTCTTTAGATAAGGAGGAAGAGCTGGAAGAAGCTAGAAAAGGGACAATGATTTAAGAAAGAGAACAAAGGGAGGAGGTGAAGGAAAGAAGGAAGGAAGGGAGGGAGGGAAGGAAGGAAGGAGGAAGGAAGGAAGGAAGGAATAAAGGAAGGAGGGAGAGAGGCAGATTTTACATTAGCTGCTGCCTGATCTTCAAAATAAACAATGGTATTTTGGGGACTTGATGTATTAGGATCTGATTTTCCCACTAGGGCTCAATTGTGTGAGAATCTTGATACAGACTTTTATGAGAAGCCATGCCATGTTGTATCTCTTCTGATTACGATGGATATGAACTCAAACATAAGTCCTACTATGAATTCAATTCCTTCTCCAAGCCACCAAACTGATGTATTGGTCTATGTATCCTCCTCTCAGGTATGAGTTTGGACTAAATGTAATTTTTTTGGTATTTTTTGTTTGTTTGTTTTAGTGTCCTTTGTGGGTTTACTAGAGAACACCTTAGGTTTCTTTGGATATATATACCATAAAGTTAAGTTACATTTAAAAGCAGAATTCTCAGCTTGTTTACCCCTGTTCCTCTGCTTGTGTTTGCTGTCTTGGGAATAGACTCACTTCCGGCTCCCTGGCTCAGTCCTTAACCTAGGAGCATCTGTGACTTTCCTTCCCCATTTTACCTTGTCATGAAACAAATCTTGCCAAGTCAACGTCTATAATGTCCCCACACCTGCTGCCTCCATTCTCACTCTGAATGTCTATTTGGGGCCCTCATTTCCTTGAACTGCCACTCCTGAAACTGTCACTCATTGGTTTTCCAACTGTCTGTGTCATTTTCTGTCCAGCCTACATGCCACACTATAAGGGCTCATTTGAAAGTATCCTCAATAAACTAATCTGCATGTGGATACAATCACAAATCATCAGTTTGATGGCCACCTTCTATAATCTAGCCCAGCTTTTCCTCTTTCTCCATTGACTCTACAAACTGCCCATTTCAGCCACTGTGAACAGACTGCATTTTTATCACCTTTCTATTTTGTCCATGTTCTGCCTTCTATGTCTTTCCTACTATCTTAGCCCAACCTGCAGGCACTGCTGAAATACCATGTCCCTCAAGAGAAATTTTCAGCACCCCAACTTCAAAATAACCCTCTCTAGCCCTTTTATTTGAGTTTCAGTTGTAACTATAATATAGAACTGCTCTAATACTTTAGTCACATGTAGCTACTGAGCATTTGTGTTATGGCTAGCCGAAATCAAGAGCGCTACAAGTGTAAAATACACACCTAAGATTCAGTATTAAGAATGTGAGATAGGGGTGCCTGACTGGCTTAATTGGTTGAACATGTGACCCTTGATCTTGTGAGTCATGAGTTTAAGCTCCAAATTGGTGCAGAGCTTACAATTTTCTAAAAAGGTATAAAATATCTTATTAATCATTTTATATAGATTGCAATATCAAAATTATAATATTTTGAGTAATTTTTTGAAAATATTGGGTTAAAGGAAATATATTAGAATAAATCTTATTTATTTCTTTTTACTTATTAAATGTGACTACCAGAAAATTTAAAATGATTCGTGTGGCTTATACCATATCCCTACTGGACAGCTCTGCCATAGAGCATTTGACATTTCATGTTGTATTATCTTAATATTATTTTACTCTTAATGGGCCAGCCTCCCTAGTAGGTTGCAAACCTCAGTAGGAAAGGAAGCAAGTCATCTTGTGCTTTTTTTGTTTTGTTTTTTTAGTATTGCAACAACAACTTTATAATATATCAAATTTAGTATTATACTTCTAGTAGATAAGAACAGATTTTACCTACTCTGGAACTACCGAGAGAACAAGGTAAAACTGCTCAGGTAATTCTTTTTGAAAAGTAAAGATATCAGAGGCTCAGTTTCTGTTCTGTAAAGAAGAGGATTTAACAGCTGTAGGATTGACCAAATGAATTTAAATTAGTACAAAGCCATATGTTACTAGTAAGGTCTTTTATGCCTCTACCTTTCCTATCCATGTGGCTAGCAACCTAAAACCTTCCTCACATCATTGTAAGAATCTGTAATGGTTCCTCATTGCCCATTACCATGGGTAATGGTCAGCTGCACTCACAGCCACTAGGAGCATCTTGGAGATAACTCAGAATGGAGTTAGGGAGAGAAAATGACTCCTTCTTCTCCTTCTTTTCCTTCTTCTTCTTCTTAAGATTTTTATTTATTTATTTGACAGACAGAGATGACAAGCAGGGAGAGAGGCAGGCAGAGAGAGGAGGAGGGGAAGCAGGCTCCCTGCTGAGCAGAGAGCCCGATGTGGGGCTGGATCCCAGAACCCTGGAATCATGACCCTAGCTGAAGGCAGAGGCTTTAACACACTGAGCCACCCAGGTGCCTGAAAATGACTTTTCTTATATGAGACAAGGCAAGAAGCTACAAAGCAAGAAGTTTTGTGGGTGGATGCTATAGGAGACAGATAGCTAACTCTTGCATGTTTACCAGAAGTCTAGCAAAAACAAACCAAAAGAAAAAAGTTTTAAAATGTAGAATGTATTTTTTAATGTGAAAAACATGGATAAATACTAAATATAAAAATATAAGTTATACATATGTAATAATTTTTCTAAAACTAATATTATCCTTTATATTTTAATGTATGTGTGTATTATATCACGGGCATTTTCTTTTTTTTTTTTTTTTCTTTTTTTTTTAGAGAGGGAAGAGAGAAGGAGCAGAGGGAAGAGGGAGAGAGAATCCATGCCCAGCATGAAGTACAATGTGGGTCTTGGTCTCAGGACTCTGCAATCAAAACCTGAGCAAAAATCAAGAGTTGGGCCCTTAACCAACTGAAACATCCAGGCACCCGCTCCCCTCACAGATATTTCTTATTCAATAAAACACTCCTTGCAAATAAAGTACTAAAGATTGTTCCAGTCTATGAATGTACCAATTTTTTTTGTTAGATTTTAGTTTTGCTACTTTTCCTCATTGATTTTGGCATTATAAATAACATTACAAGTATATGCATGTTTTTTAAAAGATTATTTATTTATTAGAGAGAGAGAGAGAATGTGGAGGAGAGGCAAAGGGTAAGAATCTTCAGCAGACTCCCCACTGAGTGCAGAGGCCTGATGTGGGGTTCAGTCTCAAGACACTGAGATCATGACTTGAGCCCAAGCCAAGAGTCAGACACTTAACTGAGTCACCCAGGCACATGCATGTTTCAAACAAATTTTGGTTATATTTATTTTTAAAGATTTTATTTATTTATTTGACAGAGAGATACAGCGAAGGAGGGAACACAAGCAGGGAGAGTGGGAGAGGGAGAAGCAGGCTTCCCTCTGAGCAGGGAGCTGGATGTGGGGATAGATCCCAAGATCCTGGGATCATGACCTGAGCCAAAGGCAGATGCTTAACTGACTGAGCCACCCAGTGCCCCCCAATTTTTAATTATATTTATATTGTCTCCTTAGAAACAACTTCTATAACCAGGATTATTGGATTAAAAAGAATGTCTACTTTGAAAGCTTTTTTAAAAAAATTTTTGTTAGTAAACATACAGTGCAATACTGGTTTCTAGAGTACAATTCAGTGATTCATCACTTCCATACAACACCCTGTGCTCATGACTACAAGTGTCCTTTTTACTACCCATCACCCATCTAGTGCATCCCTCAACCACCTCCCTCCATCAACCCTCAGTTTGTTCTCTCTTATTAAGAGTCACTTATGGCTTGTTTACCTCTCCTTATTTTCTTTTATTTAAAATTAATTAATTTAACATATAGGGTATTATTGGTTTCAGAGGTAGTTTAGTGATTCATCAGTTGCATACAATGCCCCAATCTCATTCCATCAAGTGCCCTCCTAAATGCCTATCACCCAGTTACACCATTCCCCTCCCCACTCCCCCTCCAGCAACACTCAGTTTTCTTCTTAGAGTTAAGAGTCTCTTACAGTTGGTCTCCCTCTCCATTTTTTTCTTTTCTCCCTTCCCATATGACAGCTTTAGATACAGGCAAGCTAGGGTAAATATACAGACATGTATTTTAGTAAAAACAAAATAAACAAACACCACTATTTTTATTATCTTTTACAGCTATTCCAAAAAGATGGACTCAACATATTTTCTTTCACACTGCAGGAACAGAAGGTAATGCCAACTCCCTTTGCTATATGAATCATTAATGATCTGGGATCTGGGTTCTAAGCAACAGTGAAATCTATGGTGAAAGAGGAAAGAAAGGGTTTAAGAAGGCGGCCAATGGAAGCAACTGTTCTTGAGGGAGAAATAGGGAAGTGTCGAATAGAAAACAAATCCAGACTTGTCATTTGTTTGGAGAGACTTTGAAAGTGTTATCACAAGGCAGGGAAAGAGACTCTCACAGTAAGGAGATAGGGATTATTGCAGTAGAGAGAATTCTCTTACCATAAGATCTGCAAGCATCTCTATGGTGAGACTAAAAGAGTTTTCATTTATTTATTTATTTAAGAGTTTTTCATTTATAGGGAGGAGTAAACAAGCCCAAAACGAAGGGAATGGGGGGCAGTGGGATGAAAGATGTGGTGTGAGGAGACAGGAGATCAGAGAATGTTTTGCCCTGAGGATGGACTAAGGAGGAGGATGAAGTTTAAGTTCATCTTAACTGGGCTGTACTCTGGGCTGTACTCTCATTCTGGCTCAGGCTCAGGGTAGGCACAAGTTCAGGGATCTGGGGGAAGGAAAGACTTAGCAGAAGTTTGGCTAACAAACATTTTATTTCAATTGGTCAGTGGGGACAAAACAGTTCAGTTAATCATTTATAAGACAAAGAATGGGAATTTGGAGTATCTATGTCTTAAATAAACAAAGCATTATTCCTTGTCATAAATAAACAAGGAAGGGGGCATCTGGGAGTCATTATCTCTGTCATGGGGAAGAGTGCTTCTTTGCAGTAAGCTGTCTCCAGAATCGAAAAGGATGGGGGAATTTCTTAACCTACACTATTTCCAGGAGCACAGGGCTCAGGAGGATTTTCTTAAATCAAGAGTCAGAAAAGGGTGGAAAAGAGAGTTGGGGAACAAACATTTTTGCAGACAGAATGGTTGCTGTCCTCCACCACCCTTGCTGTGGGGAAGGGCATATGGAGCTGTAGTGATGACCCCTGGAGCCTGAATAATCTCTGGCATACTGTCCATGTGGTGTGGATATCTGTCCCGTGGGTGTTCACCAGAACACCAGAAGATTCTCCAGCAGAAGTAATCAAGAGTAAAGCCTGCCTCACCATAAGACTTTGCTGGTCCCTTCTAAATATCTAGACCTCATGGAGCTGAAGGCCTAGTGAGCAGATAGGTATATAAGTAAATAAAGAAAACCATATAGGATATGATAAAAAAGGGCATGAAGGAAAGTAACAAAGATGTCTATTTCAGGTAGAGCAAGGAAGGAGAGCCATCATTATGTTTATTTTGGTCTCGGCTTGAAACAAATATTCTATATCATATTTAGGAAACTTTATTTTTATTTCACTACACATTGTTTGCCTAATATTAAACTTAGGTTATTTATAATTTGTGCCTATGTGCAGAACTGAATTTCATTTATAGTTTTCTTTTTTTATTTTTCATTTATCTGGCTGAAGGTCAATGTTATACTACAATTTTAAAATTAAGAGACTTTTCACTTTCTAATAACATAAGGGAGCTATTTTTCCAATGAAAGAAAAGAGTCATTTACTGAAATATTTAGTTAGGTCAAGTAACATTTTAAAACTAATTATTTAATGGTTTTTAAATTTTTAAAATGAGTTTTAACTACTGAGATTTTTCTATTTCTTCCTGAGTTATTATAATCACATTTTCTGAAAATTATTAATGTTCTCCATATATTCAAATATAATTACATATGATTTCTCAGTATTATTTCCAGCTCACCTATCTATGCTACTCTATTCCTTTTACTAATTTGAATATACATGTCCTTTTTTATTGTTTATGTTAGTGAGCATTTTATCTGTTGTTTTTCTAAGAAGCTAAACAAACATATAATTCCACTCTCTTTCTGCCTTCTTAATTATTAATCTTTTTATTTTTAGCTTCATTATTTTATTTTTCCTCAAAATCTTAAGACTGTATTATTTGAATTGTTCAGAGAAATAGCTTATAAATTTTCATGTAGCTGCATATTTTGTTTTTTTTTTTCATTTTATTTATTTTTTTAGTGTAACAGTATTCATTCTTTTTGCACAACACCCAGTGCTCTATGCAAAACGTGCCCTCCCCATTACCCACCACCTGTTCCCCCAACCTCCCACCCCTGACCCTTCAAAACCCTCAGGTTGCCCCAACCTCCCACCCCTGACCCTTCAAAACCCTCAGGTTGTTTTTCAGAGTACATAGTCTCTTATGGTTCGCCTCCCCTCCCCAATGTCCATAGCCCGCTCCCCCTCTCCCAATCCCACCTCCCCCCAGCAACCCCCAGTTTGTTTTGTGAGATTAACGTTTACTATTTATTTTGAGTGTTCCTATTGGGAGATCTTAGAATAATATTCAGACAATTTCTTACTTTTTATATTCTACCCACAAATAGAATTCCTGCCTTTCTTTCTTCTTTCCTTTCTTCCTTCTTCTTTCTTTCCCTGCTTGCTTTTCTATCTATATATTCTGAATCTCCTAGTTTAGGTAAATATCTTGTCAAAGATTTCTTTCTTTTTCTTATTCATTTTACTTTTTACCCAATCTGAAAGTAATAATCTAATAAATCAGATAACTGTCTTATAACTGTATTAGCCAACGGGTTTAGTTTACATCAGTTTTCTTCTTTTATGCTTTGTACTTAATACAATCCTTGATGTCCTATCCTTTGCAAAATGAATTCTATTTTACCTCCCACATTCTAATTCCCTTCCATAACTTACAAAGTACAGATTTAATTCTAAATTCTACTTGTAGCTTTTTTTTTACATTTTAGAAAACAGATGTGTATTTTATCCTGTGTTTTTCTCTATTATTGTCTTTTTGACAATGTTATTAAAATGTATTTTTAAATATAGATGCAGGAGGTTTGTATACTTATACAAAAATACTTAGTACAAGAAAACTTATGAAGGAAAACTTTCCCCATCAGATGTCAAAAGATATTAAGTGCAATAAACTGAAAAATATGGTTCTGTTGCAGAATACCTACCTGACCAGTGGGAAAGAGAAGTAAATTAAGAAATAGCCTCAGGAATTCAGGAAAATTCAGTGGATGAAAAAGTTAGCATTTCAAATAGGAGAGATGATGGATTATTCAATAAATGATATTGAGGAAGATAATTATATATTTGAAAAAAGTGAAGTCCCTATTCCAGAAGCACATATTCTAACAGGAAAGGACAAACTGACAAATAACATCAATTCAGGTATTTCTAAGAAAATAAAGGAAACTAAAAGGTTATAGAGTACTCATCAGGGTAGGGATGGTGAGGAATTTTAAGAGGGAAATGCCAAAAACTTTTTTAGGAGAAATATCTATGAAATTAGCCATAAAACTTGGAAAAGCACATTTCAGGCCAAGGGCTTGACTAGAAATGGGCACAGTAGGCTTGACTATGAAACAAAGGCTAGTATAACTACAGCTTGAGAAAAAGTAAAAATAAAAATGTTAAAATCAAATTAAAATAAGAGAAATTCTTTTTAAGCCAGATTGGCAAATTTTATTTAGTAGCTACCTAGTTTGACAGAAGTATGGGAAAATAATCAGTTTTACATTCCTAGTTAGATTGTAGGTTCATAAAATCAATGTGGAGCTCAATTGGTAGTATCTATCAAAATATGTAAATGTATATCTCATTACCCATAGTCTCTCTTCCTAACATTTATCTGATAGAAAAATTCACACAAATAAACAAAAGAATATGTGTTACAGTGTTGGTAGTAGCAAAAGATGGAGATAAACATGTCATAGCACAAACCACGCAATGAAATATAAGGCAGCTGTTAAAATAATAAGATCTACTGATTTACTGACCTGGAAATGTTCCCACAATACACATATTGCTGTTATTTTGTTTTATTTAAAATTGTTTTACTCTCAACAAAGTGGTTTTAGAGTGAATATACCTCATTTATGTGAGAAACCCATAGCTAACATCACACTCAATGGTGAAAAACTGAAAGCTTTTTCTCTACGGTCAGGAACAAGATAAGGATGTCTACTCTAGCCACTTCAATTCAACACAGTATTGGAAGTCCTAGCCTAGTTCAATAAGACAATAAAAAGAAAGAAAAGGCATCTAAATTGGTAAGGAAGAAGCAAAACTGTCACCAGTTGCAGATAATACGATACTATACGTAGAAAACCCTAAGAACCTATCAAAAATTATTAAAACTCATAAATGGGGGCATCTGATTAGCTCAGTCAGTAGAACATGTGACTCTTGTTCTAAAGGTCATGCATTCAAGCCCCATGTTGAGCATAGAGCTTACTTTAAAAAAAAGTAATAAATTCAGTAAAGTTGTAGGATACAAAATTAACACAGAAATATGTTGCATTCTACACACTAATAAGGGAGTAGCCGAAAGAGAAATTAAGAGAATAATTCCATTTACAATGGCCCAAAAGAATAAAATACCTAGGAATAAACTTAATCAAGGAGATGCAAGACCTGTCCTCTGAAAATGATAAAACATTGATGAAAGAAATTGAAAATGACACAACCAAATGAAAGATAAACCATGCTAACGGACTGAAAGAATTAATATTGTTAAAATGTCTATACTATCCAAAACGATCTACAGATTCAATGCAATCCCTATCAAAATACCATTGGGGGTGCCTGGGTAGCTCAGTTGGTTGGGCATCTGACTCCGGGTTTTGGCTCAGATCAGGATCGCAGGGTTGTCAGATTGAGCCCCAGGTCTGCTCTCAGTGAGGAGTCTGCTTGAAATTCTCTCCCTCTGCTCCTCCCCCTGTTCGTGTGCATGCACGTGCTCTCACTCTCCCTCAGATAACTTGTTTATTATTTATTTATCTATTTATTTATTTATCTCAGAGGGAGAGAAGGAGAGAGAGCATGAGTGGGAGGGGCAGAGGAAGAGGAAGAAAGAAACTCCATGCAAACCCCATGCTGAGCACAGAGCCCTATCTGGAGCTTGATTTCACTATTGTGAGATCAGACCTGAGCCAAAACCTACAGTCCAGAGGCTCAACCATCACCCAGGTATCCCATAAATAAATATATCTTTAAAAAAAATGCCAGTGCCCTACTATTATTGTATTATTATTGATGTGTTTCTTTGATTTTGTTATTAATTGGTTGATATAGTTGGCTGCTCCCACGTTAGGGGCATAGATATTTAAAATTGTTAGAACCTAGATGTCCATCAACAGATGAATGGATCAAGAAGATGTGGTATATATACACAATGGAATACTATGCAGCCATCAAAAGAAATGAAATCTTGCCATTTGCGACGACGTGGATGGAACTAGAGCGTATCATGCTTAGTGAAATAAGTCAATCGGAGAAAGACAACTATCATATGATCTCCCTGATATGAGGACATGGAGAAGCAACATGGGGGGGTAGGGGGATAGGAGAAGAATAAATGAAACAAGATGGGATTGGGAGGGAGACAAACCATAAATGACTCTTAATCTCACAAAACAAACTGGGGGTTGCTGGGGGGAGGTGGGATTGGGAGAGGGGGAGCGGGCTATGGACATTGGGGAGGGGAGGCGAACCATAAGAGACTATGGACTCTGAAAAACAACCTGAGGGTTTTGAAGGGTCAGGGGTGGGAGGTTGGGGGAACAGGTGGTGGGTGATGGGGAGGGCACGTTTTGCATGGAGCACTGGGTGTTGTGCAAAAAGAATGAATACTGTTACGCTGAAAAAATTAATAAAAAGGGAAAAAAAATAAAAAAAAAAATAAAAAATGAAAAAAAAAAAATGCCAGTAGTATTTTTCACAGGACTAAAACAAATAATCCTAAAATTTGTATGGAACCAGAAAAGACCCCAAATAGCTAAAACAGTCTTGAGAAAGAAGAACAAACCTGGAGCTATGACAATCTCACATTTCAAGATACACTACAAATCTCTAATGATCAAAACAGCATGATGCCAGCACAAGAATAGACACATAGATCAAAGGAACAGAATGCAAAACCCAGAAATAAACCCACACCTATGACAAAGGAGGCAAGAATCTGTAATGGAGAAAAGACAGTCTCTTCAATAAATGGTGTTGGGAAAATGGGACAGTTACATGCAAAAAATATGTAACTGCACCACTTTTTTTATACCATACACAAAAATAAACTTAAAATAGATTAAAGACCTAAATATGAGGCCTGAAACCATAAAACTCATAGTAGAAAACATGGGCAGTAATCTCTTTAACATCAGCCCTAGCAACATTTTTCTAGATAGCCCCCTCAGGCAAAAGAAAAGAAAGCAAAAATAAAGTACTGGGACTACACCAAAATAAGAAACTTGCACAGTGAAAGAAACCATCAACAAAATAAAAAAGCATCCTACTAAATGGGAAGAGATACTTGTAAATGATATATCTAATAAAAGAATAAAATCCAAAATATGTAAAGGACTTATATGACTTGACATTTACAAAAAGAAATAAAAAATTAAAAAATTGAATTTTAATTAAAAATGATTTAAAAATGGACAGAGATGTGGTGTCTGGGTGGCTCAGTTGGTAAAGCAACTGCCTTCGGCTGAGATCATGATCCTGGAGTCCCGGGATAGAGTCCCACATCAGGCTTCAAGCTCCACAGGGAGTCTGCTTCTCCCTCTGACCTTCTCCCCTCTCATGCTCTCTCTCACTACCTCTCTCTCAAACAAATAAATAAAATAGACAGAGAGCCTGAATGGACGTTTTTCCAAAGAATACATATACAGATAGCCAACAGACCAATGAAAAGATGCTCAACATCACTCATCATCAGGGAAATGTTATCAAGACCACAATGAGATACCACGTTACACCTGTCAGGATGGCTAAAATCAAAAAGATAAAAAAATAACAGGTATTGATAAGGATGTAAAGAAAAGGGACTCCTCATGTACTGTTGGTGGGAATGTAAATTGGTGTACCCACTCTGGAAAAAGTATGGAGATTCCTCAAAAAGTTAAAAATAGAAATACCATATAATCCAGTAATGCCACTACTGAGTATTTTCCCAGAGAAAAGGAAAATACTAATTTGAAAAGATACACACTCTCCTGTGTTTATGGCGGTATCATTTACAATACCCGAAATAGAGAAACACTTAAGTGTCTATTGATAGTTTAATACATAAAGAAGATGTGATATATATACACAATGGAATATTACTCAGCCACAAAAAGAATGAGATCTTGCCATTTGAAACAGTATGGATGGATCTAGAGGGTATTATGTTAAGGGAAATAAGTCGGATAAAGAGAAATATCATATTTTCATTTATACGTGGAATCTAAGTAACAAACAAAGTTTGTTTGTAACAAAACAAAGCAGAAACAACCCCATACGTATAGAGAACAAATAGGTTATATTTGTTCTATATATATATAGAACAAATAGAGGGGAGGTAGGTGGGGGACTGGCAAAACATTTTTCATGAAATACAAAACAAACAAAAATTGTTTTATACAATGTATGTTTAAGTAGGAAAAACTTCAGGAACAGCATGTGTGATCAATTGTTATTTAAGATATAATTAATTTCAATGTTATTTAATGTTATACATAAATATATATGCAATGTTAAATATTAGATATGAATTTTGAGGTGGGGGGGACCCTGATGTGGTATAGGAAATAAGTAAAACTTGAAAGTTTTCTCCAACATATCTTGAGTGTTATTTCTACGTCTATTTATGGTTATTTCTATGTTACAGAAATTCTTCATATGTTTGCCCATATCTGAAAAGAGTAGCATCTTATTTCCAGGGCTGGGTACTGACTGCTATCAGAATTCTTCTTTCAAGTTCAAGGTCAAGGGCTGATTGATATGCATTCTCATTGTTAGTTCCCTTCCAGCAAATCTCAGGTAGATAGGAAGGACGGCACATCTATGTGTGGGGAAGGCTTCATTGGGCCTTTTTTTCTGTAACTGGGGTTCCTTAACAACATTCCTCAAATTATATTATTATTGTCAAATAAAATGACTTTAGGGAGAAAGTGAGGCAGCCGTATCTTATAGTTTTATGATTAGCATTTTTCCCCCAGGACTGGATTTCTCCTTTCCCTTCTTGAGTGAATGAAATATATTTCTGAAATTCTAGAAAAGTTGTGTTTCTCTAAATCTGTGTCTAACGTAATTGTTCTTTCATGAAGAGAAAAGGCAGAGCATTATTACATACGTTTTCGATTAGCTTTGGATCCTGGTATAAGATGTTATTTACTGCTTAGGGGCTGTATACACTCAAAATTTTCTTGGGGTGCCTGGGTGACTCAGTCAGTTGACTCAGTTAAGCATCCATCTTTGGCTCAGGTCTGTCCAGATCTCAGGGTCCTGGGATCGAGCCCTGGGTGCAGAGCCTGCTTCTCCCTCTCCCCCTCCCCCTCCCTCTACCTCTCTCTCACACAAATAAATAAATAAAATCTTTTCAAAAAATTTTCTTAAGTGAGTCAGTGAGAGTGAAAGATTTATGTTCAGAACCTGGACTATCAGCCTCTCAGAAAGGACAGCTCCCACTTCAAAAACAAACAAACCCCTACACAAAAAAATCAAGATGCCACAAATACTACCTTCATTATTCTCATCAAATAATCTTTCCTTCCAATGGCAATTCATTTTATTGACTAAACCTATAAGAAATAGACTGGTGTCTGCTCTTTTGAATAATGTTATTTTAGGCATACTGGAGATGTAACATGCTGCTATGTCCTACCAGTTAAAATGTCCTATTTGCTGCAATAATATTTTAAATAAACTGACTTCCTGTTACGTATCCCCCACAGCTTCCGAGTATATTGGTTTAGGTTCTGTTAAATTCATCGTCTAAGTCCTATAAGCACCCCTTTCATATATCACCATTTCTTTGTCTGTGTGTTCATCATTTTCATTATCTCCAGAAGGTTCACTTTTCTCTCTTTCGCTTAAATAATTATTTCCTATCTTTCAAGGTCTTACTCAATTCTTAACTGTTTTGAAGGACTCCTCACATCCTTATTCATATTCCTTCATCATAATTCCTATAGTACTTATAGTTTGTACTGTATTATTCCAATACCTAATTCAATCCCAATACCTAATTTCTTTTTTTCAGACTGTGAGTTCTACCAATGCACAAATAATACACTTCTATTAAATTATCTACAAAAAGACAAATGATAGGCATTTATTAATAAACAGCACAGAGATTACCTGATTATTTAATTGATTACAGGAAATGATGGCTATAGCAGTGACTACTCAGGTGTAGACAGATGCACCAGCATCACCGGGGCACTTTTGAAATCATGCATAACCTCTGCATCTTCTCATTCTTCCTCTATACCTCCACTGTGTCCATCTGGTGTTCCCACTCAAGGGGACATTCCTCTCTGTGAGAATCATCATCACAGAAAGCAAAGGGCATCAATGAAAATGTGTCATAATCTTCTATGTGACAGAGTGGAAAAAACTTTTTCACAGCTGAGCTAGAAGCACAGAGCATATAAGGCAGAGTAAAAACATCAATGCTTGAAAGATAGGTCATATCCTCCTCCCTAATGAGAAATGTTTATCGGCAGGTTATTTGGGGATGGAGATAGGCCAAATTATGGAAGGTCTTGGAGACCATGTGGGCATTTTGGCTATCTATATCTATGTAGATATAGATACAGATATGCATGATTTAGAACTTGGCGTTTTTCACTAGAGAATACATTTTTACTCCTCTTTCCATATAATGGTATAGGAATTACATCATTCCTACAGTGTAGGAATTCCATCATTTATCACCATTAGGTGATATTATTTAACAAAATAGAAAATAGCAAGTTTTGGCCAGGATGTGGAAAAGTTGGAACCCTTGTGCATTGTTGGTGAGAGTGTTGGTACCATTGTGGAAAACAGTTTGGTGATTCCTCTACAAGATAAACACAGAATTACTATATGATCCAGTAATACTACTTCTGGGAATATATCCAAAAAAACTGAAAGCAGGGACTCAAACAGATATTTGAACATCCATGTTCATAGCAGCAATATTTATAATAGCCAAAAGGTGGAAGCAACCCAAGTATCTATCAGTAGATGAATGAACAAAGTGTGATACATACATGCAATGGAATATTATTTAGTGTTAAAAATTAATGGAATTCCAATACATGTTACAAAAGATTAAATACTGAAAACATGAAATGTGAAATAAGCCAGGCACAAAGAACAAATATTGTCTGATTTCACTTATGAGGCACCCAGAATAGGCAAACTCATAGAGACAGAAACAGAATAAGGACTGCTAGGGGCTGGAGGAATGAGGGAAGAGAGATCTATTATTTAATGGGCTCAGAGTTTCTGCTTGGGACGATGAAAATGTTCTGGAAATGGATAGTGGAGATGACTGCACAACATTATGAATAGACTAAATGCCAACGAATTGTACATTTAACATAGTTAAAAACAGTTAATTTTTTTTTTAAGAGAGAGAAAACTAGAGCATGCATGGGGTGGGAGGGGCAGAGGGAGAGAGAGAATTTTAAGCAGGTTCCACACTCAGTACAGAACCAAACATGGGGCTTGATTTCATGACCTTGAGATCATGACCTGAGTTAAAATCAAGAGTCAGACACTTAACAGACTGAGCCCTCCAGGTGTCCCAAAACAATTAATTTTATATTATGTATATTTTGCCACAATAAAAAAGGAAATGTTTGATTTTAAAAGGGATGTTTTTGGTATATGGATAGTGTAAGCCCAATTTTCATATACCTATTTATTTTTTGTTTCATTTTCTCAGAATTATCTTATAGGAGACACCAACTACATTTATGTGTTTCAGGTTCTCATGTGTGCAAAACCCATTTCTTCCATCTGCCAATCTCCCTCCACTATGTTGCCCAAATCTCAATCACACCCTTGCCCTATTCTTCTACACTGCAGCCATCAAAATCTATTCCCTTTCTCCTGACCACATATTCTAGACGTCCAGTCTGGACAGACAGAGGGGTCATCCCATGCACATGCAAGTCCAATAGAATTCTATAATTAGGAATCTGAGTATGTTGCAAATGAAATGAGAAACTTTCTGTACTGTTGCTACCTCATAAAATATGTTTCTACTTAATTTGATCGAGCATTCACAGATTTAACTATACTTCCTCATTTTAATCTTATCTCACTATTTATAGCCAGCTATGAGTTTTTTTAAGTAATTATTTTCATTCCAACAAGCCTCGTTTTCCATAATTGTCTAATGAATCCAGATTTGGGTCTTCTGTGACTCAACTCATATGAGTCTACTCAGATACTATTGCCTGACAATCTGACCAGCAGCTTTATGTTGCCTATTCCTTTGTTTCTCAGGTAAACATTCATCATTCATTCTCAGGTAGCATTCATCATTCTAGGCAGTTCCAGTATTTTCTCATTACGACCAGAAGCTAAAGTAATTATCCCTTGGGCGTAGTTACTTCAGTGATGTCTCTTCAATGGTTTATAGTTCTCTATCCTTCAGACAATTTTCCAGAATTCTTTCAATTTGGGGTGGGGGGGTGGTAGAAGGAAGTTGGAGTCAATGCTTTCTCATCATAATGTACTTATTTCATTCTCCATTGTTAAATACTATTCTAAATCTTAAAGCAGACGCAAAATGATTATAGAGTCAAACTTGTTATATAAACAAATTTGACTCTAGCTATACTGCTATTTATCCATAATCTTAATTCTGAAGTTCCATTAACTTAATATGACTCCAAGGAGTAACTATTAAGAAAATATATGTTGATAGTAAAAACATGGAAGAGCTCATTTCAATAAATAAAAAGTTTTGCTGTGACAGAAGACCACATTATCTAATCAGCCGCAGATACATAATGTGAGAGGGGGTGTGGAGAAGGAGGAAAGGAAGAGTTCAATTAAAACACAAAAATCAGCACCTAACAAATCAAACAACAAAACAGTAAAAAATCAATGAGCTGTGTTAAAGGTGTATGATTCTGAATCTACCCCACAGGCACTTGAAGCATAGTTGGGGAGATAAAATCATGTGAGCCAGAGATCTGCCCTTGATAACTGTTACGGGGTTCACAAAAGAAACCTCTGAGGTGGTCAAGGCACATAGAAGGCTATGTTAAGGTGTCAGGTACTTGGGAACCACCCTGAAAAGTGGATAGGACTGAAAAGTGTGGAGAAGGGTTTAATGTCTAAGGAACAGTAAGATCCACAAAATAGTGGGGCCTGTGGTAGATGTGACTGGAGGTGATCAGAAGAATGCTGGAGATAATAGGAAGAAATAAACTGATACTGAACAAAGTAGCAGTAACTCAGATGTAGTCAATTTGGTGGGTGCGGGCAGCCTATAGGTGGTTTTTTGGGTTGGTTTTTTTTTTTGACATTTTGCTGCTGCTTCTTCTCCTTCTCCTTCTTCTTCTTTTTAAGATTTTATTTATTTGACAGAGACACAGCGAGAGAGGCAACATGTAGGGGGAGTGGGAGAGGGAGAAGCAGGCTTCCCACTGAGCTGGGAGCCTGATGTGGGCTCCATTGCAGGACACTGGGATCATGACCTGAGCCCAGGGCAGAAGCTTAATGACTGAGCCACCCAGGCACCCCTGTAGGTGGGTTTTAAGACCAGACTCTCTCAGGGTACCTGGGTGGTTCAGTCGTTAAGCATCTGCCTTTGGCTCATGATCCCAGGGTCCTGGGATGGAGCCCCGCATCAGGCTCCCAGATCACCGGGAAGCCTGCTTCTCCCTCTCCCACTCCCCGTTCTTATATTCCCTCTTTCACCACTTCTCTCTCTGTCAGGTAAATAAGTAAAATCTTTAAAAACAACAACAACAAAAAAAAACCTGACTCTCTTTGGGAGCAGTGGAGGTCCCACAGTAGAAAGAACATTTTAGGAAGACAAATCTGGTGGCAACATGCAAAATATTCTGAAAGGAGAGATATTATAGAACAAAAAAAGGGAAAGGAAGAAGAACTAATAATGGATAGAGGTTGTGTCCTTATGAACCATCACTTTCCTGTGAGGTGAAGCAGGAAGTGGAGGGTGTATCGAGTTCCCACTGTGTGGATGGGGAGAAGCAATATACTATGTTGCATTGTTTGATTTGTTTTAAATCATACTACTTACTGTGAGATTTCATAAACATTAGGGTTTATTATACCTTACAGTGGGGGATATTAAAAGTTAGAATCTACTGCTAAGATAATACTTTGAGTTTTATTTTTGTCAGTTTGCTTTTTAATGTATAAACATAAAGGAAATTACAAAACGTACACATAACCCTTTAACAGTATACATAGAATTAAGTCAAAGAAAAATCATCTAAAATAATAATAACATAACAGCTAAGGTTTATTGAATGTTTACTATGTACCAGTTAATATTCTAAGCTTTTTGAAAATCACCACAAAAATCTTTATAAGGCAAGTACTATTATCTCCATTTTACAGACAGAAAAACCAAGTATTAGAGAAAAAAAATATTTGTACAGGATTGCAGAGCTGGAAAGTGATAAAATCAAGATAAGAACCTGGGCAATCTGCTTCTGAGCCCATACTGCTAATCACCAGCCAACGTGGCCAAAAAAGGAATAATAAAGGAAATCTAACACCAAACCTCAGAACATAGTCACTCTGCTGTACATTAGATCTCTAGAACTATAATTAGCAATACTGTATAGTAATACTCAAAATTCTCCAAGAGGGTAGATTTTAAGTGTTCTTTCCAGAAGGGGGAAAAAAAAGGTAACTGTGTAAGGCGATGGACATGTTAATTAACTTGCATGTGGTGATCATTTCACACTGTATACATATATCGCAATATCAAGTTCTACACCTTAATTATATACAATTCTGATAAAAAAGAAAATAATAAAACACAATCCCTCTACTAATAATAGTAGCAGTGATAATGAGGAGGTTACAGAGTCTTCTAAAGATTGTTTTCACCACCATGTTACTGCATGAGATTCTCATCACTTGACAGGAGAAACTAAGGCACAGAGAAAATATTTGATAGAATATACTAGGAGCACCTGGTTAAGCATGAACTTTTTTTAGGGCTTCAATACTCTTCCACTTTACATAGTACATACACAATTACCACTAAAATGTAGCAAGTAACAGGGAAAAAAAAAAAGTAAAATGTCCCCAAAGAGAGGAAAGTCACCAAAAATCAAAACTGAGGGGACTGTCAGAAGTAACAAATAGCACCTGCAGAAAATGAATAAATTAGGTACTTATAATGCTTTATTATTTTAAATTATGGCACCTCTAGCTGAGCTGGGAAGGCTCTTTTTTCCCTGGTTATTGTATCTTTAAAAATATGAATTCCATCTCGACTGCCTCTTTAAATAAGATTAATTCACAGCATTTCCCATTTAATTGCTTTATCTGTTTTGGTCCATTAGATTCTATTTGAGAATATAGCTTTTATGATAAATTAAATTCTAGGGTTTTATTTTGACATCTAAGTTAATTTTTAATTCTGGAAAAAGTTCTGCCCTAAGCAATTTAGTTCTTTCCGAAGTGCTGGAAAAAAAAATGGTATTTGGAGCATTTTAAGTTATCCATGAAACAGGTATTTCACAGCCAACCAGTCTGGGCTTTCATTGGGTTTTCTTAGTCTGTACCTCTCATGAAAGGTCTCTTTGAGGGATGTTTGTGTATTAGCTTTTCCTAAGATTTCTAAAGGGAGACTTCATCAGAGGTAATTGCTTGGTTGGTGCACACCTGACTATCAGGGTGGAAATAAATCTCCATGTTGTCTTCACTTGAGTAACTGAAAAAGTATCTGAGTCTTCCCTATGTGTAATTCACTGAAAGTTAGTCAGGGCGTGGCCAGGAAATCAGAGACTCTAGAAGAATTAGAGGGATACAAACAATTAATAAAGGGATTAGGGCTTACACATGTATGAGAAGAGCAGGGAGAGTAGAAAGTCAGGGCAGGACGGCTGTAGTCACAAGGTTAGCAAAACAGTCATTGATGGCTTCAGCCTGAGGTACTGGAGTGGGTGGCTGGCAAAGAAAATGCTTCAGTGTTTCCAAGTTTACAGGAAGGTCCTACCACTGTCCCAGTCTACTTCATCAGACGGAAGCTCGTACAGGAGTTTGAGAAGCCACTCCCTTCAGCTGCCATAACTTCCCAAGAAGACCTCTGTTCTCTTCCACCTACTATATCTGAAGTTATTCAGAAAAGGGAGTTTTGTGAACTGTAGTTCCTGGCTTTTTCTCAGCACCACAGATTTAAAAAGTTAAAACTGGGAGCGCCCCAGTGGCTCAGTCAGTGAAGCATCTACCTTCACATCAGGTCCTGATCCTGGGTTCCTAGGATGGGTCCCATGGCAGCCTCCCTGATTGGTGGGTCTCTCCCCACCCTGTGCTTCTGTCACCCCCTGCTTACCCCCTCTCTTACTATTTTTCTCTCTCTCTCAAATAAATAAAATCTTAAAAAAAAAAAGTTAGAATTGGCAGTAGTGATGCCCAGATGACAACAATGCAGCCCCTCTTATGAGACACAGAATAAAACGGGCCATTATACCATCCAGCTATGACAGTCCAATACTCTTCCATATGTACAATGGGACTTTATCTTAAAGTATCATGCTATGTTGAAAATCAAACAAGTCACTGTCAGTTTGGGCATCTGTTAGGTAGCTGTCATTACAGTAGGTACTATGAGTAAGATGACTTTTTTTTTTTCTTTTAAGGCAGAAAATTAAATTGTGGTCTGAAAAAAATATACATTTTAGTTCTGTTTAAAAATCTGATGTTGAAAAAAATGTTGAAATGTAGCAGTAATTTCTGGGGTGCTTTAATGATGTGTTGAAATAAGGAATCTGGTTGTTTGAAATAAAGACTGATTCAGAAATTTTGAGACATTTGAAAACACATTTTTTTCTACACATTTAAGACATAAACCTTGGGGAACAAGAAAAGGAAAATTCTACCAGTTACTATTGGACTTACTAGTGGCCTATCTGCACTTGAACAGCTCATGGGAAGCTGAGCCTTCCAAAGATATGGCATACAATTTCATGCCTTAAAACAGTTTTTTCCTTTTTTAAGCGTTGAATATGTACCATTTTCACAACAGCCATCTGTCTCCCCAGTGTCTTTGCTGACAAGTAATCTAGTAGACTTTGAAGTCTTGGGAGGCAGATACCACATCTAGAACATTTTTTGCTTGCGTTGGCCAACAGTCTCTATGTGGTAGAGACACAACACAAGTGTATGGAAATAATATTTATAGTAATTTAAACAATATAGTCCTAGGCAATATTGAGAATGTGTACATGTGACCTCCAGGAAAGTGTTTCTTCCAAGTTATCTCACAGGGTAGCATTTATTTTCTTGGTAAATTTTTGCACAATGGTTTAGATGGTGGTGGCCCTTATCCTTAGTAACCTGCCTCTGTCAGCACATTGTGACTGCACCATCTTTCTAAAACATACTCACTCTAAATAAACTTGTAAGACTGAGGAAAAAACTCAGGGTGTCAGTTTATTTATTTACTGTAAATAATACCTTTCTACTGGGAAGATAAATTCCACTCATAGGAAATGAAATATGCAAAGTCTATATGTCCAATTATTTACTTCTGGGGAGAAGGTGTAGGTGGGAGATGAGATAATAATAAGAATTAGTGAATATCTAATTCAGAAAAAAGTAATTAGTGGAATAAATATTCCCTGAGATTGGAATGGTCTCATCAAATAGGGCCAGAACACATGAAATCTATTAGAAATCATCTTTGGCATCCATCTCTACAGGATGGCCTTGTCAAAGGGAGAACACCCTAAGCCCTTTATCTAAAATTTTCTCCCCCCTGAGCAGAGTATTGCCAGGCATTGCAACATATGTTCATGTGGTTCTTGTTTTTCAACCTTCTTCCCTCGTGGCTGACCCAATTCCTTATAGTTCCTATATTTTTTCAGGTCACAGGCAATGATTGCAAGCTTAGGAAACAATCTGTTTCTTTTAGAAAGATCAGGTCTCTGTCTAATCTAGTCCACAATGTATGGATTTTGCCCTTTTGCTTTCGGTGGGCATTTTTATTTTCCTCAAATTAATATCCATCATTTATCAAGAATACATTTTGCATCAGATGTCATTTATGTGTTTTATATCTGATTTTATTTTCCTCCCAGCAACCTTGTAGGGTGGGCACCATCACACAGCATTCATTGATGAAGACAGTGACATTCATAGTAGTAAATTCTGAACCAAATCATTCTGCATTGTGAGTGAACAATCCAGACCGAGGAGTGGTCTGTTGACTCCAAAGCCTGTACTCTATAAACCCCAGTAAGCTGCATGTCAAACACTGCCTTTCTTTGGATATAAATCATAGTTTCCTCACTCTTTTCTCTGGAACAAAATTTTATTGAATCCAGAAAAAAAATTAGATACTACTTAAGCTATTTTAACCCTACTACCTCCCATTCATCTCTACAACAAAAGCTGCTAAAGTTGAAATTTTCTAAACTGGGCATCTTTTCAGAAGGAAATGCTAAGTAGCTTTGTCCTGGATTATGTGATTGAAAACTGATACCAAGCTCTCTACATATTTGTGCCGGGTCCGGTCTTCAAAGGTCAAATAGTGCTGCCAATGAGTATTCTCATAGGCTCAAGGGATAGTCCAGAGCAACTACTGGGAAAGAGAAGCTGGATGCCCATATGTGGTTCAGGGAGCATGCAAAACTCTCCAATAGCTACTCATCTCACTTAGAATAAACCTTTACTATTACTCTTCGTACTATGATTTAGAAGTCCTCATATGAACCGGATTCCAATGATCCTGTGCCTTCAACACCTCTGCTCTCGCCTTTGCTCCATCACTAATCCACCAGCCTCCTCACTCTTCTTAAAATTTGCCAGGTATCCTCCCCCTTCAGGCCTCTGACATTCCCTCTGCCTGGAAAGTTCATCCTCAGGATAGCACCTGCATGTCATATTCTCTCTCTCTCTCTCTCTCTCTCTCCCCTTTTCTTGTTCACCTCTCACTAGATAATCTAAATTTTTTACTCCCTCCATTCAATATATTTGATTCCTAAAAGATTGCCTGACATATAATTGAAGCTCAATAAATATTTTTGAATAAATGAAAATTGGATTTCAGTTAACTTTTTTCCCAATAACTGTGGGTTAGGTAGAGAATGTAGCCACTGCCCCTGATCAAGAGTCCCTTATAGTAACTGCAGATTGTTATCAAGGAAGGAGCTTCCTGACTATGTTTTCAATATTGATGGAACTGATATATTCTAGAAGAGCATGCATGATAGAATGTTATTACTAAGAAGTATATGACTAGTTGTAAAGCTTTGGAAAACTGATTTTTATTCCTATTTGGTAGAAACACATCTCAAAACAACAGCTTCGAAGCTTTTTATAGTCACCTACAGTTTTTCAGAAACCCACATTTTTTTAAAACTCATTAGACATTAAATCCTGCACTAAACTGTGGGCTTTTTAAAATTTTTGTCTGATGCTATCACTTCCTATACAACTAAGTCACTTTGCATATAGATGATTTTTTTCCCTAAGAAGAATACTTAAGTAATTTGAAATTAGGGATAAATATAATCATATTTCTTAGATAGTAAGGTATGTCCAGCCCAATTCAATGTAAAGAGAGTAGTTAAGAAATGTCTTTGAGTCAATTTTTGCTGTATTAATTCAATTCATTCAAACAAAAATTGATTTAATGGTGTGTATTCAGCATTGTACTCTGAGCTATGGGGTTGAGAATCTATGGATGTTCAGCATATTTGGACAAGGATAGCGATGTTGCAGGGTTACTCACTCTGGGGTCTATATCAAACACAAAGAGGAATTTGGAAATGTGTACAGTGCTTTTGATTTCACGGTGCTGGGTCACACTGGTACTATTAAACACTAGGCATCCAGGGATGTTCAATAACCTACAACAGTCCCACAGAAACAAGAATCATGTTGCCCAAATGCTAGTGCTACTACTACAAAATACTAGTTGCTACTAGAATCTCTCCTGGTTGAGAAGGACTGGTTGGGGCATTGTGGGAATTAGGTTACAGGAAATGGTAAATTATACTGAAGTGATTAGACATTCGCCTAGGCAATGCGGATCAACAAATGAATTTAAATATGGGGACATTTGATTTCTTTAGGCTTTAGGAAGGAAACTCTGAACTAGCACAGGAACACAGAGGAAAAGGGAGATCACATAGTGGGAAATCGCAGCAGTACGGTTCAGGAGCTGTATCTTTTTTTCTCATCTTTAGTGTAGCTCTGTTCAGAGCACTGGTAGCAATAAAGGCACCAAAAGTAAGAAAAATTCAGGAGGGAAGAAGAGTCTGTGACCCAGAAATTCTAGTAAAAGTACCAAGCCCATCTCTAAGCAGATTACCATACTTAGGTAATGGGACACACTGACTGGCTTCTTCTAATCATACCCATTTCTAGAGCTGAGGGTGTAGCCAGTCTTAAACAAACCACCTAGCTGAGAACAGAATGATTTTCTAAGGAAATTCAGTGTTCTTTTAGATAGTCATAAGAAAGAATAAGAGCACACGGTGGAAAAGTAACACATAAAGTAACTGTAGAACAGCATACAAAAGTATATATGGAGGGTCCTGGATGGTCAGTTGGTAAAGTGTTCCACTTGTGATTTCGACTCAGGTCATGATCTCATGGGTCATGGGGTTGAGCCCCATGTTAGGCTCGGGGCTTAGCAGGGAGTCTGCTTGAGATTCTATCCATACCTACTGCCCCTCCCCCACTCATGCTTGCTCACGCACACGTGCTTTCTCACTCTCTCTCTCTCTCTCTCAAAGAAATAAATGTTTTTTTAAAAAAGTATATATGGGGGGCGCCTGCGTGGCTCAGTGGGTTAAAGCCTCTGCCTTCGGCTCAGGTCATGATCCCAGGGTCCTGGGATCAAGCCCCACATTGGGCTCTCTGCTCGGCAGGGAGCCTGCTTCCCTTCCTTTCTCGCTGTCTGCCTCTCTGCCTACTTGTGATCTCTGTCTGTCAAATAAATAAAATTTTTTTAAAAAAAGTATATATGGAAATTTGGAAACTTGTTCTTCCAAAAGTTCTTGTAGTTCTTGCAACATTTCACATAGAACCAATCATTTAGTGAACATCCAATAAAAATATGCTCAATTGTCCAATAAAAATATGCTCAATTGTATTGTAATAAGTGTCTTACATTTTAAATTTAGCTTGCAAAAAAAAAAAGATGTAACATTAATCATTTGATTGCCTTAAGTATATGGAGATACCTATATAACTATGGTATATTAAATATTGTATTATCCTATAGAGCTATTATAATAGCAAAGATGTTTCTATACTAGATGGAAAGATAGAAATAAAACACATGAAAAAAGAAGAAACTGGTGCAATCAAGGAAGTCTTCGTGGAGGAGAGGGGGGCCTAGGAGAACAGACAGAACTTGAATAAAGGGGTAAGGAATTGATACAAACCAACATGACTAAAATAAAGAAATGGGGTCAAAAGGATGAACATGCCTAGTTGCAACTTTGGGTTTTACTAGTCTGCAGTTGATCCCTCCTGGTCTCAGATTTCTGATTGGAAAATGCAACTAATAATGCAAACTTCCAGGACTGCGCAGAATATTTACTTGGATGATATGTGACACAGATCCCAGAACTGTGCTCAGAAGGGTTTTCTCAACCACCAGTTTATTCATCCTTGGAAGATGTAGGTCTCTCCTATATAGGAGAAATGGAGTTAGGTTATGAAAACTGAGAAAATCAAGGTAAATTTATAGTTTTCACTGTGACAAAAGTCAAAAGATTGTGAGCTGTGCGTTTCAAGTCATCTTAGGATCAGTCCTGATCATCTCACCCTTCTCCACTGAGACCTCACATCATGTCTCACCAGGAAATATATTTCATTTAGTTATGTGTCTACTCTTCTCATAAAATTTGAGGGAAAGAAATGTCTCACTACTCCACAGATAATGTACTATCCTGAGTCCTTGCACAGAAATTTCTGGTCAGAAATAGATTCCTATATAAAACACCCAAACTCCCGGGGCACCTGGGTGGCTCAGTGGGTTAAAGCCTCTGCCTTTCGCTCAGGTCATGATCCCAGGGTCCTGGGATCGAGCCCCGCGTAGGGCTCTCTGCCTGGCGGGGAGCCTGCTTCCTCCTCTTTCTCTCTGCCTGCCTCTCTCCCTACTTGTGATCTCTATCTGTCAAATAAATAAATAAAAATATTTAAAAAAAAACAAAAAAAAACACCCAAACTCCCTTTCACCACCAACTCTTCTTAACGAAGTTTGCGATCGACTTTTGCATCACACCAAAATTCAAATGTTGAAGCCCCAGCCAATCCAGCAAGTACTGGATTAGGATGTGGTGTCTTTCCTAGGTGATTAAGTTTAAAGGAGATCTTGAGGGCCTCATGATAGGATTAATACCCTGTAAAAAGAAACCAAAGAGGTCTTGCAAGCTCTCTCCTTTTGTCTCTCTCTTCCTCCATCCCCCCCGCTTCATTGTCCTTCCTGTTGCTCCACAGGATACAGCAAGAAAGGCAGCTAGCCTTCTGCAAACCAGGACCAGGGCCTTCAACAGGAACCAAACAGACTAGCATTCAATCCTGCACTTTTCAGCCTCTAGAACTGTGAAAAATAAATGTCTATTGTGAAAGCTGCAGTCTATGGTATTTTGTTATAGCAGCCCAAGCAAAGACAAAGTTCTTGAGAAAACAACAGGAATCAATGCCATAGGAGTACAGATGACTGGAACAGAATCCAGCACTAAAACTTCTACTGTGTATATCAGTTACTTAACTTGATAAAACCATTGGAATGTCTGATAATAAGGCTTGTTTTCTTCTTCCAATGGAAAAATTTTTCTTCTCTATATTGTGTCCTTTTACAACCTTTTCTGAGAATGATTGTTTTCTTTTTCTTAGCATCAACTGTGTAAGTTCCAGAATTAAGGGAAATGGCCTTAATTCTCTACTCTGCCATACTACTTCACATTCACTTACTTCACTCACAGTTTTGTTTTTGTTTTTCAAAATCTCCGACCCTCCAAACCTCACCCAATAGGACCTGTTTCTTTCTATTTCTTCGCTTAATTTTTTTGTGCTGATTTGAGCCTTCTCTGGTCAACTCCAGTCATCATAGGAGGGGTGGCGGCAGAGCTGGGAATAGACCAAACTCTAGTGACAGGTGTTGTTCTTCAGTCAGAGCAGGTGCACATAAAGCCAGAGGGATGCCTCGTGCAGGCAAAGCCATCAGCTCACTCTGCATCGAGGTAGCTGCCACTGTCTTGCTCAGAGTACATTGCTTTAAATGGAAATCGGCTTTAAACATTCATTCAGATCGATTTATTCAAAAGTGTTTAAGGTTGAGCTGAGTTTATTACTACAGATGTGGTTGGGCCCTTACCATTTAGCCTAACGTTTCATCGGTTGCAAAGCCAAATACACCCAAGTGACCATGTAGCGTCTGTTTACAGGAATGTGGGGTCTTTTATGGCAAAGCAGAGACTGGGGTAGAAGGTTTGCTGGAGAACTTGTTTTCATAATACTCTTAGGGGGTTAAAGTTTACGAAGATTTTAAATCTTTTCTCTTGGCTTGAATTATCTTTTTTTTTTCTTTTTGCCCATCCCTGTCTCCAAAGAAAGCAATAAGCCTGTCAAAGGAGGAATTAATTAAGCAAATCAATCAGTCAGTTTTATTAAGGAATTACAAAGCCCAAGTGGAGCATTAATTATTCAGATAATGGGACATCTCTGAGCCTTTCTTTTCAATTATTGATAAGCTGCTATCTATCATCCAGACTGCTTTAGTACTGATTTAGTTGTGAATGAAGCCAGGTCATTCAGCCACAGCATATGCTAGTTATGAGCACTGCTGGAAGGCTGGGGTGAAGGAAAGGGCTGGGGCTCTGTGCTTCCCCCAGCATGAATGCAAACTGTCACCACCATGAGACAAGGACCGGAGCTATGTGGCAGGCAACTCAGTGGAAAGCCTGTCGTGCTGGTGTCATCCAACTGATTAATGATGGGCACCGAGGCAATGGCACTGGGCTTTCTTTTCTTCTGCCACACCTAAACAAAGTAGCCTTTATAATAAAGCCAGGTCATTGTTTAACAGCTAAGAGAAAAGAAAAAATTGCCCTTCATTTTTACATCTAGAGAAACTTTAGATCTTTTCATCTCTAGCACTAGAAAGAAAAACGTTACTTTCAACCTCAGATTATCTGTAATATCTTTGGTTTTAGTGTTCACCTGTGTACTGATGTGAACAAACATATAAAGGTATAGGAATAAAAGTTCTGTTCAACTCTTTTCTGTTTCGTGTGAAGAGATCAATCACATTCTCTCCTTTGTCAAAGATTTACGGAATATCTACTACGTGCTGAATCCTAACAATGAAACATCAGACCTCAAGATACTCGTGGTACCATGATAAGGCATTTACTGATAAAATATATATTTTTTAATCAGACAAGCCCATCAGTCCCTCAAAAGTGAGTTCAAACTAAACAAAACCAAAGATTGCAGTATAGGAAAGAGGATCACAGCAATAAGTACACTAAATAGAGGTGCCTGGGTGGCTCAGTCAGGTAAACAACTGACTCTTGATTTCAGCTCATGTCATGATCTCTGGTCAAGACCATGAGACTGAGCCATAGGTCACACTCTGTGCTCAGTGGGGAGTCTGCCTGAAATTCTCTCACCTTCTACCTCTGCCCTCCCCCTGCTTGTGTTCACTCTAAAATGAATTTTAAAAATCTTAAAAAAAAAATAAGTACACTAAATAGATAATTTAGTCCTTAAAATTCAAGTAAGAAAATATGTAAAATCCAAAGGGCCCATCAAAATTTGACAAACTCTAGTGGAATAAAAGGTACTTGGCTGACAAGGGGAGGAGGTGCTAGGGGAGTTGGAGAGCTTAGGAACATTCCTGGCTCTTAATATCACTAATGGTTTTGTTTAGGGCTCACTGGCCACAGATAGATACATTTCTTGAACTTTATGTGCTCAAGCCAAATCCTGAAACATTGACAATATATCTCAATACTTAGAAAATACAGGAGTCAGCAGTAGCTTATCGGAAAAGTGTTAAGCAACATTGCAACACTACCTACTTCTAAGTGATCTCTCCCTCACCTGAACTCTTATAGAACTTTATATTACTCATATACCACTTAGCATATCCTGTGGATATTCAGGCAAAGGCTTTAAGCATGAGGCCGTATTAAAAGCTCCTTAAGGTAATGTCAAAAGCATGAGCCATAAGGTAAAACACTGATAGACCAACTTCATTAAAATTAAAAATGTTTGCTCCTGTAAGCAAGGTCTTTTGGTTGAAGGCAATGGATCAATGCTCACCTCCTTTTGCTCCACTCTTCCCCTCAACATCTCTCTAAAATTTAAAAAATATTTTTAAGGTAGTGAGAAAAAAACCCAATATGAAATGTAAAAATTAACAGCAAATATAATGGGATTCTTATCTCCAGTTTAAAAGAAGCACTTGTAAATTTCAAGAAGCTGGAAAGCAAACAGAGGTGTAACTCACATGGAAGGTCAGAGAATACCACTGGTTTGAGTGCACATTAAAGAATGGACTTAAGGCAAGAGAACTCTTCGTTTTGTCTCTGTAAAACAGACATAGGTTCCAGGTTCAGAGAAAGTCTGAATATAGAACAGTTTGCCTCCCACTCTCTCACCTACTTTCCCCTGCACAATCTACCGGCACGGTGGTCTAAGCCTCAGTGAGCAGCTTGATAACTCTGGTAATACTGCTAGACTCTCTTATCTTTCTGACTCTGACACAAGGGGGTCCTTTGGTGACATCCTCCTGCATTTTGCCTCTGGTTTCTCTAAATGACACAGTCTCTCTTTCCCTTCCCATTAGTATCAGTTTCAACTTTGACTGCAAAATGATCTGTTATGTTTAGGGAAGGGTCAGTAAAGAGGAGAGAACATTTTGGCCTTTGTTTTGAATTGAAGTTTCTTGGCAGAGGGTGGGTCCTTTGTATGTTCTGTTGGGTAGCTTGGGATTTGAATACTTTTTGAAGCTCCTTTTATGTCAAAAGCTGGATCCTCAAATATTACAAACACCACCTCTTGATAACACAGAGCTTAATTGATCGTTTACTGTTGGAAACATCACTTTCCGGAGCTTTGGCAAAGTCTTGTGGGGAGAAGGTAAGATCAACATTTACTGACTTCATGCAGGTCTTTCAAAGCTGGGGTTTGATTAGGATTGGCTAAGAATTATGAAACAGTGTCTGGGACTGATGGAAAGAGCAAGATGAATATTCAGAGGCAAGGGATTCAGAGAATTTAGGGCCATATACTGTTGATGTTTTCCATCGAAGAGCAGAGCCTTTCAGGAAGTTCTTGTGAAGAATGATCAAAACATTCTCCTGGGCAGGAGACTTGGAAATAATTCAGTCATGCTAATGAAGACTTAGAGACAGCCAAGACATGCTAACATAGACTGAAGAATGGCACAGTCACGTTGGGATAGAAGGTGGTTCCATACTCAGTACCCAGGCTATGTGTGGAAATTTGTCATTACAGTATCTGCTAGTATGCAGATAATTATTAAATTTTCTCATTACTCTGCCCATTTGTTTCGAAACTTTATTAGTTACCTCCAGGTCATGCTCATTCATTCTCCTCAGTGACATTGAGGACACTGGCACTCCACAGACCTGAGTTTGAATACACTTTCTACCATTTCCTAGCAGTGTGCCTTTGATCAAGTTACTTCATCTCTCTGAGCCTGTGTCCTCATCTGTAAAACAGGAATAAGATTGTTTACCTTAAAGAACAGTAGCCCGAATGAAGACAGCAGGATTTCAAAGTGTTACAATCTCTTTTTTTTAAAGATTTTATTTATTGGGGTGCCTGGGTGGCTCAGTGGGTTGGGCCGCTGCCTTCGGCTCAGGTCGTGATCTCAGGGTCCTGGGATCGAGTCCCACATCGGGCTCTCTGCTCAGCAGGGAGCCTGCTTCCCTCTCTCTCTCTCTGCCTGCCTCTCTGTCTACTTGTGGTCTCTCTCTGTCAAATTAAAAAAAAAAAAAAAAAACTTAAAAAAAAAAGATTTTATTTATTTATTTGAGAGAGAGAGAGAGAGAGATCACAAGAAGGCAGAGGCACGCAGATAGAGAGGGAGAAGCAGGCTCCCTGCTGAGCAGAGAGCCTGATGCGAGGCTCTATCCCAGGACCCTGAGACCATGACCTGAGTCGAAGGCAGAGGCTTAACCCACTGAGCCACCCAAGCACCCCAAAGTGTTAAGATCTCTTTGTGGCATTGCTATATATGTATACTTTTACTGTTCTCTGTCCTTGTTCCTTCAGTTTTTGTCTAAATCTTCGTTTCAAAAGACACTGGTTTTCCTCAAAGTTTGCCTATATTCTCACTTTCCCCTCCTAAATCTTCCCAAATTTCCAAGGCACTGGCAATTTTTTATGAACATTTAATGTATTAATTGGTGCTTTCTTCTCATATTTATGCAGCCTCAGTGTAGTATATTGGAAAGAGCACTGGGAGTTTAACTCAGAAGTTCCTAACTAATCTTTAACTCAGCTACTAGCTCTCCTTATGACCTTGGGCTGCTATAGCCATGCTTACGTTTGGCTCAGTTTGACTTTGGTTCTCATTCAAACCCTGCCACGTGTCTACATTTTGAAGCACTTCTCCAAAGACCATACGCTCATCCATACAATTTGGTCAATAATTTCCTGGAGTTTCCTGACATATCTCCACGGAACTTTTGGACTTTTCTGGGCATGATTTCAAAACGATTGCCATGAAAACAAGGCACTGACTTAATGAAACTCATTTCTTCTTCTCTTCATTCATTTATGCCACAAATATTTATTTTCAATGACTAAGTGCCAAGCTTGATGGGAAGTCAGTACAAATGATAATAAGAATAGAACATATTTGCCTTAGAAGTCTTAATGATTCTCAAGTCCTCAAAATGAAAAAAAACCTTTTCTCCCTTTGCACACTCAACCCTCAGTACACACAGACACATTCGCACACTCACACATTCGTGTCACCATCCACACCTGCCAAGCTTCACAAGCTCCTCCAACTCTGTGCCGCACGTTTACTACGAGCGCCCCTCCAGTGGCACTGAGGCCAGGCCTTGGCCACAGAGTCACTGGCAATTTGTCTCAGCCATATTATTTCTCCTACCAGCCATTTCAGAGCACATCGCAGCCCTCTGCCTTTTCTCCATCGTTCCTCCATCTCATTTATTTTTTAGTATTTTCTCAACAGTTCCTCCAGACGCTCTCATTAAGCACTGGGCTAATTAACCTCCTGTTTCTGAGCAGTGGAGCTGTGGTGTGCTGCCTGGCCCTGCAGGAGGGCTCCCCCACCACGGAAGGAAATCGGCCCAGCTCCAGTCAGCTAACACACCTGCAAGAGCTCACAACCGGACCTGGCACCTACTCAGCAAGGCTGTTTTTTCGTATTTGTTGTTGTTGTTTTTGTTTCTTAAGCTTCTGCTCTTTTTCCAGGACAAGGATCCACCGGGGCCCCAGCCAGCCGCACTCACTGATAATACCAGTGATTGAAATCTCTCAGCCCCCAAAAGCAGAAGCTCTCTATTAAGTTTGCAGACATGTTTTCCACACTACGGGCCCAGTAGGCACTTAGCCGATCCTCTCCAAGATGCTCTGGTTCATGGCTAAGAGCAGCTGATGCAGCCTACACCACAGAGAGTCGTGCACTGAATTAAGAGCAAGGGATCACTGGCTTGTCCTGCAATGTGAACTCTCTGAAATGGCACCTCACCATGACATAGCTCTCCTCCCCATTTTGATATCCAAGCCAAAGTATATCTTAATCTCTTCTCCTAGACCCTAGAATAGCAAACGTTTTGAGTCACAGTTGTTGGAACAAGTATTAACTTCAGAGCCCCACATTACAGGAAGGAAAGCAGTAAAATAAAATTCTCTCCCTGACCCATTACCTGTATAGCTGAGACATGAATCTAATATTCTGCCCAACCCTGGCCAAGTCTGTCCAGGTTGAGATAATTGATGAGCTACTCCTCATTCATCTATCTTTGTACAGCCCTTGGATAAACTTTTTACAATAATAACATTGTAAGCTATTAGATGCTTTCTAACTTTCCTTCCTTGGTCTAAATAACGTAGTACACCACTTTATATTTACCAAAAATGCTTTCAAGCCCACCTAGCTTATTTATTTTTCAATTGGACGAAAGTGTTACTATCATCTCAGATTTAGGAAAATATATCCAAGGTCACCCAAATAATAACGAGAAAACCAAAATTAAAAGACAGATCCTTAAATTCCAAATCCTAGGTTCTTGTTCTTATACCAAGTTGCCTTCCTCCTGCTGCCATCCTTAAAAAAAGAATATGTTGTAAATGTGTGACATTTTCTGTACATCTTCACATGTGATTACCATGTCCCATCCAATGCAAGAATCCCTCCCCTCCCATCCCTGAGAGATAGCTACCTATCTTTTGGCTACTAAAATTGCAGACAACTCCACCCGGATGGGTCTCACTTATCATTGCAATACTGCACATCATCTGGTATGAGTCTAAAATCTTACTAATTTCATAAAAGGAAAATTAAGCTCCTAGGTTTAGTGACTTTCTGAACTGCTACTCATTGGATGGCCACTGTTTTAGTCCTAACGGTTGCTTTCAATCAACCCTCTGGAATGGAAGGGTAGCAAAAGAGTACAGAAGTAAGCTGACCCTACTACCTCTCTGACTGTGACCTCTGGCATGTGGGTAAATACCCCTTGCCATCTTGCTGTCCACACTGAATCTGACAGCCACTGTTAACCAGGCAGAAGGGACTGTCCCCATTTTTCTCACAGACACTAGTGAAGTCTGCTCCAAGGAAGGTTTCAGAACTTTTATGTCCAAACACTTAAGTATCAGGTTCAAAGCCACAAGCTAGAGCAAGTAAAGGAATTATGAATTATTGGGAATTATGCTCCTGCTCTAGTTACTTTTCCTGTAACATTAAAAGGGAGAGTGACTGTACCTACCTGAGTCAGAGGGCCTAAAGGAGGCACCCAGGCCAATGGGTTTAGTCTCACTGTTCACTTTCTCCATGCCCAGCTCCCACCTTCTCAGCTCCACACTGCAGCCCTCTCCCTTCTCTCACCACACTTTCCTTGGGCCCTTTCCCCCTTCCCAGAACATGACACAGAAATCTGCAAGGCCTAGATCTATTTCTGTATCTGATAATACTCTCAGCCTGCTTTCTCTGATAAATGTCAAAGCTATTCTTCACCCAGTTCCTGAAAAGAAGACAAACTTGATTCTCACTATTGTGGAGGAGTTACTTGAGAAGTGATATATGAGAAATTAGTATTATTTCTACTTATATACTTTGTGCTTTTATTACAGATGAACCAAGAAAGCTCCTATTATTGTGATATAAAAGCATCATCCTGCTCTGCCTAGATCTTCAAGCTTTCCTAGCCACAACTTTGATGAAGGGAAATAGGCTCAGATCCCATCTCTTGAAGCTCTGGGTGTCTCTCAGGACTACTGAAAGCAGAACAAGGGAAACAAGATTTCAGAGCAAGAGAAGAGTGGTGCGTAGACTTGAGCCAGGTTTTCTGATACAATATGCCTCCTGTGTGACTCTGCAGTCAAATGCTCTACCACTGAGCTATACCCCCTCCTGTGTGACTCTGTGAAAGTCACTAAACTGAACCTGGCCTTAGTCATCTCACAGGTCTGTTGAAAAGAGGAGCTAATAGGATTTCAAAGTTTCCTCTGGCAAAAACAATCCACAATTTTACCTTGCAAAGTAGCTTGTTCCATTGCTGAGTGACTCAGGATAAAAGAAAGTCATTTTTTCCGTTGAGTCAAATTTCACCCACTCTCCCAACTGGTACCAACTACACTGCTCTCCTTTCCCCTCCTCCACACAACAGAGTGTCAAGTGTTTGGGGCAGCTTCCACTTTCCCTAAAGTTACCTCTTCTCCAGGCTGATTGTTTTCAGCAGTGCACATGCCTTGGTCTTGATACTTCATGTTAATGTCTTGAGTAGTTTTTGACACATCCATTAAAATAGACTATGGCTTTTGGGGCTGGACTTTCTTTATAGAAAGCATAATTACAATCTATGGACAGCTTTGCTTCTTTTGTAACATTATTCCTCCTTCCAGAGTATTAGATTTTTTTCATGATGACATTAGAAGCACAGAAAAATGCCATTAATCTATGCTATGAAATCACTGACCTAGGGGGACCCCAGCTTCTCTCCACTCCAGATGTTTGCTTTAAACCCTCTGAGCAGTACTATATGTGAGAACAACCTCTGGGCAATACTGCCGATGTCCTGGAGAAGAAAGGTGGTAATTCGGAGAATTACCAAATTTTGAGAATTTAGAGGTAATAAATCTCACTTTTGGGTGAAATAATAAACAGGTAATCAGTAGTGAAAATGGTATTAAATATTTTACCTGTCTGACTCCAAACCCCAAGCTCTAACCATTAGACTGTGAAGGAGGATGATGAGGTCATAATGGAACATGAAAATAAATTTGAAAGTAGCATAGCAATGCTTCTGATTCTAGCTTAAACTAAGTAAATAAAAACATCCCAGGTCCTAGCTGAAAGACTAAGGACAGACTGAGCAAGTGACTCACTATAAAGAAATGAACCAAAGATATCTTTGACTGTAATGAGGATAGAAGAGTAAGTTTCAGTACAGCTCCCTTCTGTCTGCAAGCCCAAGGGCAGTTTCCAGCTCAGCAGGTAGAAACATGGATATGACGTGACCCTGTGGATCAATTTCCCAGTATTTCTCCAGCCTTGACGGCTGCTCCTTCTGAAACCCTTTCCCCATCTCCTGACTTCTAAATTCCTGACTGGCATGCACTTTATACTTGACCCTCAGCTCTTCTACATCTACAATTTTTCCCTAAGTATCCTGCAACCCAAACTGAAATCAGCCTTCTGGTCTAAAATCATGGAGGTCAAAATCTGGGAGTTATACAGCCTAGACTGACCATCAGTCAACTAGTCACTGATGCCTCATATTCTCTCTCTCTTGCTATTAAAACTGAAAATTTGCTGCCTTTCATTAAAATGCAGCCATGTTTTAGAAAATAGCATTAACTAAGTCTTTAGTTATCAATTTAGTTAGTTGGGGTGAATTTACCTACCTAGGACCTTCTTTGAAATAAGAAAGTATGGTGATAGAAAGCTCAGCCAATGTGTAAAGCATGATCTCAGATGTGCAGTTTTCAATGGGATGCCCTCAGAAAACCAGGGCGCAGCACAGGGGAGATGTAAGAAGGAGAGGTGAAGCGGGTCATGGGGCCAGAAGGGAATGAGTGCATATAAACTCTAATGCATAACTCCCAGCAGTTATGCAGAGCATCCTGCAGAGTCAAACTCTCAAAACATAAATATTTTTATCCACAGGCAACATATTATAATGGAAAGATTCTCAGAGAAGTTCATTAATATACCCCAGATTGCTCAGCCAATCCATGATGATAAAGAGATTACAGTCTAAATTTTCCTCCAAAGTCCATCCTCTTTCTCACCCACCGGCCTGTCTCTCTAGTGACAGCAGTGCTTAGCACCTTTGGAGTGATAACATCAAATGGACTTGGTGTCCATTCGATGACAAGAGACGCTACTAGGTAAAACTCTGAAGTGTTCCAACACTGCATCTGGAAGACTCATCTTTGGTAAACCGTGAAGCCAGAAGAGTTTGTTGATAAGGTTTCCACCTTCTTCCTTCCCTTCTCCTCTGAGCACCCACTTGAATAAATCCACATTTAGTCTCCTTCTTGACAGTGTGGTTTCTATTTTGTCCCCATCAACTTCTCCTAAAATTCAGATACCCTCTGCACTCAGTAGTTGTGGGAACATGAAACAACCCCTGCTATAGTGAACCCACAGTTGCTGATGGGCATGTCCCATTTTTTTTCAGATATGCTGGTTTTAAAAAAAAAAAAAAAGTCAAATCATTTTTTTTGTACGAAAAGCTTCTGAAAAAGCATTTGCATTTTGACATGGATTAGAGCATAAAACTAAAGGAATAAAGCCTGGAAACCAAGTTTTCGGGCACATGGCACCAGGAAGAGTGAGGCATTCACACTGACATTCCAAGATCCCTGAGCTCATGCCACAGAGATATGAGTTTGGTTCTTGCGTTAAATTTGGATTCTTAAGTATATTTTCTTGCATTATAGAAAAATTAAATTTATTTTCCAGTCCTTTAGGCACTGTTGCCTAATGATCAAAGCTAGGTTTTAATTTGCTCCATACTGAACCTAACATCAGAATCCCCACCCCACCCCCACCCATGCTCTGAAGCAGGTAGCTATATTCAGAAGAGCAGCAACCAATGTTTAACCCCAAGTTCTTAGGCCACTTTGATTTCTTTTTTCTCAGTTCATGCACATGACCCATACTTGTAGCTGTGTTTACTATGTTTTTTTTTTCCCCCCTACAATAATTTCCTTCACAGCAAGCATGATCCTGGCAGCCAGCCACATTGTAATCATCTGAGATTGGCTGCATACCAAGCTCCTTGGAACTTTGGTCTGTGTCTATGGAGAAGATCACTCTGGGGGGTTTCAATCCTGCTTGGCAAGTTGACTTTGGACAAGTTATTTAACCTTCCTGGGATACAGTTTCTTAATCTATAAAACAGAGGCAATAGTGCCTTGGGAAAGCTGACATCGTATATGTTCTAGGTGATAGCATTTTCTAACTTTCCAGAGATGCCCCAAATGAATCAAAACTTTTTGTATTAGCCCCAGCCTTCTACTTTGGATATGTAAGAGTCTTAAAAAAATATTCTTACACGTTCCCCTGGTATCATGCTTACGTGATATATGCTTTACCTGTAGGCCAAAAAGTCTCTCCATGGCCATTTTAAATTGAATTGTAAGTACAATGTTGTGTACCATTTATATGATGGATATTATCTGTGGCAAAACCAACTTTGCTCTGTTTGGATTTGACTCAAGAGTCTAAAAATGAGTCACACTGGTGTGTACTGTTACATAATCCTACAGGAACTTCTCTTCGGTCTTTTGGCATTTAAATACAGGTATCTCAAGAAGCAAACAAAGTACTTGGAACTTATGACTTTAAAGTCTTGCTCAGAACACAAGGATCCCATTCCTCTCCAGTACAGTACGAAGAACATGAGAGCAAATGCTACAGTGGGTACGGTCTAAATGACAACTTGGCTGACTAACGATGTTAGAATTCTACTGTCCCAAAAGCCTAATCTCATTCACCTCAAGACACTGACTATAATCATTTAAATTTTGTCCTGAGATATAGAGTAGCAGGATACTTACTAAGAAATCACTGATATAATGAAGAATACAAGTATACAAATAGTTCCAGATTTTATTCTTAGTAAAATTTATTTCCTTCAAGAGTAATTACACTGACTTCTTTTCTTTCACAAATGAAGATTACTATAATTTTTCCATTCTTGAAATAGATCCAGTGAATAAATCATTATTTTCCTCAAAAAAGAATTAGAGATAATAATAGCAAATAGCTCATAGAGTTGAGGATTAAATATAATAATACAATATATAGAGCTATTGACAGCACCTAGCACATATTCTGTACTCAATTAGTGTTAGCTATTATTAAAATTCACACTTCTTTACCCACCATTCTTCCTTGTTACAAGATTCTATGACTATGAGAAACAAAGGAACATCCTTTCCTTTAGAATATTATAAACACTTTCAGAAGTCCTTTGTCCCAATATCTGCTTACTGTAAAATAAATAAACAAATATTAAAAAGTCCTTATAAACTGATGGCTTGGTATTTGTTCTGCAATTTACATGCTGTGAAAAAGTCTCACTTGTTATTCAGAAGGCCTCCAGCTAGCAAGATGGATTTCTCTACCAAGTTATAAGCCAAGTTGTTGTGGTTATAAATGCCAAATGTCTGACTCAACTGCAAGAGTGAGTCAAAGAAACAATTCTAGGCTCTTTTTTTTTTTTTTAAGATTTTATTTATATATTTGATAGACAGAGACCACAAGTAGTCAGAGAGGCAGGCCGAGAGAGAGAGGAGGAGGAGGCAGGCTCCCCGTCGAGCAGAGAGCCCGATGCGGGGCTCGATCCCAGGACCCCGAGACCACGACCTGAGCCGAAGGCAGAGGTTTTAACCCACTGAGCAACCCAGGCACCCCAATTCTAGGCTCTTTAAGAGCATTTGCACCAATGAGATTAACTCACTCTGAATCAACAGCCTCATTGTTGAAGCCTAGACACCACTGTCAATCAACTCAACTAGAATATACCAACTACTCCAGAATGCGAGTAAACAATAAACACTATCTCATCCATTTATTATGCATATAACTTAGGGAAAGAACTAGGCCATAACGTTTCATTTTTTCCTGACCACACCAATTTTATATGAGCTTAACCTGGAAAATTCCCTTAATGTTACCTATGTCATCTGACAGTTCATCCCTCAGGAATCAAAGTAACCTGATAACCTCATTACACTAAGGTGTTAAGGACATCATGCATTAATGTTACTAGAAGAAACTGCCTTTTAAAAGAGGATTTAGACAAGGCAGTAGCTAATCAAAAGCAGTGAAGACTAAAACATTTTCAGACCTGAGTAGGTGAGGTACCCAAAGATACAGACAGAAATACTTGGCATTTCAGAGAGTACCACTTAAATGACTCCTCTGAAACATAAAGTATCTTTGTAGGTATTTATTCATCTACACAAAAGTACTCAGTGAGAACTTAAGTGTTGTTAGAATGTAACACTATAGACATAAACAAAGAAAGCAAGATGGACATTCAACAACACAGTAAAGAATTATTGTGAGTACAAAGTGTAGTAAGAGTGTGGACTCAGGACCTGAAGAAGTTGGGAGAGTCAGGTAACCCTTCTTTGAAGCCTTCTTACTAAATTCTAGTTGAAATTACATATGAAAGGGAATTTGAAAAGAGAAAACCAAAAACAAACACCTGAAGTGAGCTGAGCTTGCCCTCTGCAGAGCACTGACAAGGGGAGATGGGTGTGAACAGAACTTTAAGAGGAAGGGGCTCAACCAAAGGTTAATGAGGCAAGCAACAGGCAGAGCCCCAGGCTTTATTTCTATATGAACTAAGGTCAATAGAATATTTAAAGAAAGAAAGTGATTTGATTCTATACATAGCTGTATAAGATATATCTGACTTCATTGTGAAGAAGGGGTTAAGCAGAAAGAGAAGACTGGTGAGAGATGAACAGAGCTTAGATGAGAGTGGAGGCTACAGATGAAAAGGAGAATAAGAATTTGAGAGCCATTACAAGGTAAGAACCAATGGAATTTTTGTGTTTGATTGTATATGGAAGCTGAGGGCCAAGGAAATAATCAAGAATAACTCTCAGTTCTCAGCTGGATGGATGATGGTGCCATTGGCACAGGCAGGATTTTCTGGGAATTCCAGGTGCTTCTGGTTCCAGATGGCTCTGTGAGTTTGTACTCTGATCATCCCCTCTGCTTTGCCACATAGTAATTATAGACAAAACATATAATGAGAAAACCAAAAACATGTAACTTGGGAAAAAATAAAATAAATATTTTCATGGACCAAAAATGGAATAGAAACACCAAATGAAGAGAGAGGTTAAAGCTATAGGTCTTCTCACCCCAAATGTACAAATAGTGATGGCCAGAAATTCTGTTCTTCTGGGGGAGACTAAATACCCTGCATTTTAGAAAGGTGACTGATCCAGACTCTTTGAAAGCACAGGAGGAAACCTACCATCAGTATAAATAAGCTGTGTGAAACAATTAACAACAAACAACACAAACAAATAAACAAAAAATACCTACTATTAATACCTGGTTTCTATCAAGAGAAATGAAAACCTACATATTCATTTATAGAAAATGTTTATAGAAGCTTCATAGGTAATTGCCCCAAAGTGGAAACAATCCAAATGGCCCTCAACTAAGAAATGAATAAACAAGCTGATCCATTCATACAACAGAATACTATTTAGCAATAAAAAAAAAAAAAATATATATATATATATATATATATATATATATATATATGGGTACATGCCACATCTATAAAACTAAAATGTATGAGGCTAAGTGAAAGATCCAGATTCAAAAGACTACATACTTTAGGCATCATTTAAATGTCATTCTGGAAAAACCAAGACTAGAGGGATGGAGAGCAGATCAGTGGTCCCAAAGGTTGAGTAGGAGGAGGCTTTGACTACAAAATGACACCAAGCACTGGCAAATAAGAGACATATAGATCAACAGAACGGAAGAGAGTCCAGAAGTATGCCCACATAAATATAATCAAATGATCTTTTTACAAAGGAGCAAAGGCAATACAGTTGAGGCAAAAACAGTGTTTTCAACAAATGGCACTGGAGAAAGTGGGCATAACTATGGTGTTGATGTCAATAACAGAAAGAGAATTTCCAAGGAAGGAAGCAAGAGATGTTTGATTTTACCAAGGGGTCAAGGGGAAAAAAAAAAAAAAAAGGAAACAAAAAAATGTTAAATTGATTTGAGGACATAGGTGGACTTGGTGAACAGGGTCTTTGGTGGAGTAGTAGGGATTCTGATGCAAGCCTGATCAAAATGTGCTCAAGAGTCCATGGGAAATATAGAAATTGAAAATTAAAATCTCTCAAATATATTAGTTTTAAGGTAAGGAGAAAAATAGTTTTAAGGTAAGGTAGAGCGTAGTCTTAGAGGCTGAGAGTATAGCTGAAAGTATAGTTTTCTTTACGACAGATTGAAGCTTAAGGGCTAGTTGAGATAATCCTATAAAAGGAACTGGTGGAAGTTTCAATAGAGGGAATGTATGGCCAAGAATATACTATTCCTAAATATACAGGAAAGAATCAAAATATGGAAGATGGATACCTCCTTTTTTTTTTTTTTTTAAACAAGGTATAGGGAGAAAAGAATGAGTATAGATAGACATGGAGATGAAAAGGCAAAGGAGCTCCCATCTTATGGTTTCATTTTCCCCTGTTACTTGAGATATAACATCATCCGCTGAGAATGGGCAGGGGATAGATGGGGGAGAGCTGGATGATTAATGAAAATGAAATAGCCGTTGTAAAAGTTGGAGAGAAAACTGACCAGATAAACATAATAGAATTATTGGATAGTAATACTACTGAGACCCAGTTGAGATTGACGATCATGAATTCACATTGGAATTATATTATTCTGTTATATGATTTTTTTTTCCCAACAAAATATGTTATTTCCTGGTGATAGTTTTATCCAAGAGTTGACTTTGTCCCAGATGAGAGAAACAAAGGACAGAGGGGAAACATAATTTACCATTTGTATAAGGTTTAATTTTAATGGTGGGTCAAACAATCAAATCTGGATAGAAGAAGAGTGAGAGCAGCTTAAAAGCTTATGGATAACAAAACAAATTAAATAGGGGTCAAATAAACAGAAGTCTGAATCTTTATGGTAGGGCTATTTGAATGAGTAAGATGGAAAGATGGGAAATTGAAGCTAAAGAGCAATAATTTTGAAGTAGTGATTTCAGAAGTGAAAATGTTTCATGATTAACGTGAGGGGCTGAAAGGATTTCAGACTAAGGTGAGGAGCTGAAAGAATCTGAAACATGCCAATCATAAAAAACAGACATTCTGAAGAGAAAAAGAATGAGTTGGGTTGGAGCAGTACAGAGTTATTTGGGCCAGATGGTATAGTTTTCAGTGTGGGGCCAGAGAAAGATGGCCTTACCCCTTATCCTAACCAGTGGCTAGACTGAGCACTGAGGGATGCCATAACATGAGGGCCCCGGCTGGCTACAGTTATGAACTGCAGCATTATACGGAGGTGCTTTTCTGCATTCACAGAATATTTCACAAACTAAATAATGTTCCCTCTGGAATGAATCAGTCCATCTGAATGAAAAGTGGTATCTTCTATTCCCCAATTTCTTCAGGCGCGTATACACTGAAAACTGAGGAGCACAAATGATGCTAAGTGATAGCATGATGTGTGATTTCTAAATCTGGCTCTGAGACAGCCTTTGAGACCCCAGGGGTTTGGGTGCCATTGAATTCTCAGACGACCACCTAATATACATACACACATTTGGCTTGGCTATCCTGGCTCTAAGCTTTTCAGACCTCCTTGTTGCCTCCCAAAGGCCTGAAACACACTCCAGTGCTCTGGGATGTACCCTCTCTTGTGTTTAACGACACTAACTGGTGACAGCCTGTTTAGATGCACATTCTCTTTGGTTCCTGTTGGTAACTGATAGGCTAATCAGTCAAAACAATTTATGCAGACGCACAAATGGCTGAAGGTAGCACAGGGCCTTGTAATGTCCTTGCAACCAGTTCTTAACTCAGGTTGTTATCAGAGCTTTACCCTAAAAGAATGATTAATGGTGTAAGTTTCAAGCACTCTGTGAGAGATAGTGGAGAGTCTTTTCCATGAATGGGAGGTTTTTAAATTTCCTGAATTCATTTTTTTTTTAAGATTTTATTTATTTATTTATTTATTTATTTGACAGAAAGAGACACAGTGAGAGAGGGAACACAAGCAGGGAGAGTGGGAGAGGGGGAAGCATGGTTCCCGGTGAGTAGGGAGCCCAGTCCCCTGGTCTCAGTCCCCGGAACCAGGACCTGAGCCAAAGTCTCTTAAGGATTGAGCCACCCAGGCACCCCCTGAATTCATTCTTTCGTTTATGTGAATCGGAAAGATTGCTGTATCTCAGACATTACTCAAGGTTCTGGACATAGAACCATCATGCCTCAAACAGTGTATAGTCTGGAAAATAGTCTGGAAAAATCCAGTTGTGTAAACAAAAAATTTAAGGTAATAGATGTTACAATAGAAATCCATAAGTACACAAAAAGAGACATAAAGGTGAAAGTGGCTAATCCTCCCATTCTCTGATTTCCCCTAAGAAATTGCTCCATTAAATGACCCATTCTCTTGTGTTTCCTTTCTACTAATCCTTTCTACTCATTCTATTAACTCAAATCTCTTTCACTGAGAAATAAAAGATGATACCACCATATTGTTAACTCTGGATATTCTCCCATTTCTTTCTATCTCTTCTAGCTTTCTTATCCAAAATGTTCTTAACTTTAGCTGCATACCTAAAGGAGCTTTAAAAACTGCTGATGTCTGGTCCCAAAGATTCTGATTTTATTGATCTGGGAAGCATGCATCAGATTTTTTTAAAGTCTCCCCAGGTGTATTTTAAACACATGCAAGGGTAAGAGTAAATGTTCTAAAGGACGGTGAAGACTGAGCAATCTAACATATGCACAGCTTCATACATACGAAGCACTCAGTAAGTGACAACTACCGTCACATTAATCAGTAAACATTAATGTGCTTTCTGCGCACAGATGTCACTATCTAGTTAATAGGAGACTGGTAGACAGAGTTGCCTGACTGAGGTTGAAATGACTTATGTTTCAAATTTGTTTCATCTTCAAACTGTTGACAGCTAAAAAGACATTTGGCACTCAGTTTCTCCATCTATAAAATGGGAAAATCACTTTGTCTGAAATCACGGAGTTGGTGAAAGTATTAGTTTGTCTGGGTAAAATGCTCTGTAGAGAGGCAAAAAAGAAAATCTACAAGAGCGAAGGATTATGGTCTCCCAAAAGCGTCTATAATTTGTAGAGACATTTATAGCCCGTCTGGTCAGTGAAGCCTGCAGTTTTGGAGCCTCACCCTTCTCAGCCTTAGAGCACAGATTGTAGCTAAACTCATCAGCCTTCATTAAGCCCCTGGCAAAATGGCTAGGAACTAGTTGCTGTTGAAAATGTCTGTGACCTTTGCTCTGTATGCTCTGGGGTGGATGTTCAATCGTACATACTCCTAAAATGCCAGTGTTTACTGCTCCTCTTGGGAAAATGAGTGGTGGAAGTGGGGAAGAAGGGTAAATAGGAGTCCCCTCCCCTAAACATTAATTGGATGAGGTTTCCTGACAACTAAACTGAACCTTTACCTATTTTCCTGGAGGGATTCCTAGTAGCTGTTTCCATATCCCATTTCAGTAATATTTAATATCTCCTCACTTCCCATTGTGCTCAAAGGTCTTCATAAGGACAGTGAAATAAAAAGGATGGTTCCTGGCACCTGCACAGAGTGATGCAAGAGAAAATTACAAATGAAAAAATAGAGCAGGGGTCTGCTGCCTTTCTTTTGGCAAAAAACCTGCTATAGAAACTAATGTAGATGAGGGGGCACTGAGCCATATATAAGTGAGTAATTATCTACTGTTACAGGCCTTATTATCTCTCCAAATGTTTGCTAAAATTCTGTTGGGCAACCATCTGGACCCAGAGATTTACCCGTGGATAGAGAGTGGATTGTTGTTTTAACTTGAGATGGGAAAATTTCTTTCTCTAATTCTTTTCTGTCGTCTTCTGTTAAATAATTTAACTGAATGTCTCTTAGATAGCTTTCTGTGAGTCCTCAGAGTAAGTGGATTTTGTGTGCTATAATCATATAATATATTCTTTCAAAGTTGTTGTTTTTTTTTCCCTTTTCCCCCACCAGAGGATCCAAGGACAGTTTGCCATCTGTTGTAAGAATTTCATTAATGCACCTATTTTCTCTTTCTTTTGCAAGAGTGGTCAGTCCAAATAATTTGTAGCCCTCTCCTGTTTCAGGCAGGATTCCTGTTACAGGAGGCCCAGAAGCCTTAGCCCATCATAGTTAAGTCCCTGCTCTCTCATTATGGCTTTCTCTCAGGTGGCTTTGTTAGCTCAGAACAACAAAGCCTGTGTCCCAAAGCCGGGCTGGGTATCAATAATTTAACAACATGTCATAGACAACAGTGAACCATGCTGCTAGGGCTGAAATATTCCTAGGGTTCACCATCTATTATGCTCTGCTTTCTCAGTGTGCTGTGAATGGAGTACAGGTGGGCCCAGCATTTTCCCAACTCAGAAACTTACAAGATAATATAATGGCACCAGGGAGGGGTTATTTGCATTACAAAAGGATTCCATGCTTTACCAGAGGGTTCACTTTGGATTTCCTTTAAATTAAGAGCTCCTCTTTAGCATTTAAAAGTTTATGAACTTAATTAGTTTGGGGCTTTCTGGAAAACCTTCCCAAAGAAGAAAGACCTTAGTCAGATGTTATGGTTCTCCTTCAGACTTGAGTGGTCAAAAGTCTGAGAACAAAACATCCCCAAACCAGAATTTTGCTTTCGATATTCTTCTTGTCCAGATTTCATCAGTCTGCTAGCTTTGAGCCTGCCAACTGATCTGAACGGACTCACTGTCCTGACTTAGCCACAAGACCCAGCTCCTCCCCACAGGGTCCAGAAAAAGTGCCCAAACTCTGAAAGCACCAGACAGCAATGCAGGGTGTTTTATGTTCTGGTGGTTACCTTTGTGAGATGGGAAAAGGGTTTATGGTGCATACCCCATACATAACCATAGGTATCCAGAACCCAGATTTATATTCTCTCAAGTCCCCCTCCAGGTCCTCTCCTTTCAGCCCTTCCTAACACAGTGCCTAACCTCCAGTCTCTGGTCTCCACCCTCCTGGAGTCAGTCCTCATTGTCCACACCTGAACTGTGCAGGGAATTCTACTCCATCCAGTCCGCTTCTACCTCCCTAATATCATCCATCACTGCACTCAGCTAAGAAAGAGCTCTCAGACCACCAGAATCCCTCATCCTCCTACCTTTGTTCTTTTACATAATAAGTGGATTTTTTTTAATCTCAATTAACTGCCCCACCTTCATTAGAGAAGTCTACTCTTGAGAATGGCATGATCTGAAATATCAAATAGGACAGGCCCAAGTTGGGGACACAACAATAGGTCATTCAGTATAAATGTTCAGAGCAGTTTAGACAGGGGACAATTACCATATACCCATAAAAGTCAGCGAATCATCGCAGGGGAGTTATTTCTCACATAGTTCAAGTTGTTTATGCCACTTGTCTTAGATTAAGTGAAAGTGAATAGGGGCTTTGACTCCCCTTCTCAGGATGGACTGGAGTTGCCTCCCTGATCATTGGGTTTCCAACAATAAAGGATTGTGATGTGATGCGACCCTGGAGTTTTCCCAGGAAGGGTTTGAGAGTTAAGTGTCAGGCGTCAGCCATCAGGGGTCAGTTCAAAGAGAAGAAAGTGTCCTTTCCCTCCTGGGCCCTGGTTTTGTTTCTAGGACATATCTTGAATTCTCCTGTCCCTATCCTTCTTATCTGAATCAAGGGTGCTACCAGTAACGGCAGCTACCTTGTTTTTCTTCCTGCCTGTCACCCTCTAAGCCTCTTGGATGCCATGACCACAGAACTCTTCCTAAAACACTGCTTCCATCCCATCAGTCCTCCTGATGAAAAAGTACACTGCTTTGTATTGCCCTGCATTGGTTATACAAGATATGACTGTATAATTTATGGACCAGACCGAACATATTTGAGACTGGAAAAAAGCACTTTCGATATTTATGTCAGGACCATAGGTGTAAGTGGAGATGACCTCAGGTAAATAGGGGTGGGTATATGTTGCCTTTGATATAAGATCTCCACCTTGTATTTGAGATTATACACATGTAACTATATCCCATGCCACTTAAAATCAATCTAATCTTACTGTGAAGGTCAGAACACTACTGCTACTACTAAAAATTCTAACAGCAATGGCAATGGCGATCATAATACTAGCAACCATTCCTGGATTCCCTCCATAGCAAGTACTATGTCTCACATTCATTTTTTTCACTCTCCACAAAATTCCTCTGAGAATTACAACTGCCATTTTAGCAATGAGTAAACTGATACAGACAGATTTAAATGCTTTGGCCAAGATAACTCAGCTAAAAAGTAGCACCACTGAAATGTAAGCCCAGGATTATTTGATTCCAGTCTTATGACTGCTTTGGCCAAAACCATCTCCTTGTATTTTTTTTTTAAAGTATTTTATAAAGCACATGGAGAACACTTAGAACTATGACAAATGGAATATTCTCCTGGTCTCAATGTTGTCTGGGCCATATTGCTTAATGGCAGCATGAATGTCACTATTCACATTTACTGTGCTCCTTCCCAGCCCTTCATCTCTGCTTATGCTGTTACCTCTAAATTTATAGCCCTCCTATGTTCTCCTTGTCAATCTATAGTCGATCCATCTGGCAAAGCCCAGTTTAATTTCACACCCTCTGTGAAACTATAGCTGGCTACTCAATTGACATTAATCCCTCCCACCTGGATCCTCTTAATTATCCTCAGTATGACACAAATTGGCACTAGATTACAATTTTCCTTTTTGGTTTTCTAATTGTTTTGTGTGTTATTGTTCTCTCCCCAACTTGTAAGCAAAACCATGAAAGACAAGGGATTTCCTAGAACCTTACTTCACTTGGCCCGATTAATATGACTAGAGCATTATTATTTTTTAAGGTGAACAAACTCACAAGAGATTAAATAACTTATCCATAATTCCATATCTAAAATGATAACCCCTAAAAGGACTGTTAAAAATATAATATTGTTTTCTGCTCAAAAAAGGAGATTTTCTTAGTAGCATTATTAAGAGAACTTGAAATAAGATTTTTATTTTAAATGAATGGAAACATACTGAAACAATGAACTTAAAATGAAATACTACTGGTTTCTTAATAAATATTTCAAAGTGGCTTGAGTTGTCTCGTCCTGTGGAGGGAAAAAAATAACCTCCAGCATTTTCTATACACCTGCAATGGGAAGAAAACATTATCCTACTGCCTGAACCAGAGCAACCAGGGAGAACAAAAAGTATGTTCTGTAGTCTCAAGTTCATTAAAAACTTATCGGGACACCAAGGAGGGAGCTGACCTCGAATAGCTGCTTTGGCCACACTGTCCCAATCACAATACACTGAAATTCCCAAGGAAGCTAAATAGTGTATCATCAGCTTTGCTCTGGCTTCACTCCTTCTGCTAACAAAACGGTGAGACTTCTCCTGGAAGTGCTGGGTTCATCTGTTTTGCCTATGACTGATGATTTTATGTGGGGAAATAACTCAACAAGTACCATTCAGATGGTCAGCACCCTGCTGCTACCTCTGTGTCCAGGCCCAGGGCAGCATGTGGCCTTGGCTGCAGGGGGTGATGGCTTTAGGACTGGTGGAATGGAATGGGTGCTGGACACACTACCTTCCAAAGATCCTCAGAGAACCATGAAAAGCAGGGACAAAATGGACACGAGACTTTCTAGGATACCACACTGCAGGATACTATAATGACTAATTTGCAAAACATTGTATTGGTAGGAAATCCTGTGGCCCTTTCACAAAACACTTCTCTGAGTTACTCAGCAAGGCAAGTCCAATGAAAAACTAAAGTTAGCTAAGGTATTATTTCTCTCTCCCCCTCTTTTTTGTGCACCAGCATCCTGGAGACGTTTCTCATGCCTAAGCCCTTATGCCCCTCTGTATTCTTTCTCTAGCTTTCTACCGCTTCTCATAGTAAAAATAACAACGGCAAACATTTATAGATGGCTTATTATGTACCAGAAACTACACTAAATACTTTTCATAGGTTGCCTCTTTGATCCTCACAGCTACAACTTGAAATTGGTTATTCTTCTTGTCTTGACTTCAGAGAGTCAAGGAAAGTAGGCTTAAAGCAGCTGAAGAATTTGCCCAGAGACACAGAGATATTAAAGTGGCAGAGTTGAGATCTAAAGCCAGGCAGGTTTGCCTGAATCCGGGGCTTTTGCAGCCACACACCACACGTGCCTCACTCATGCAGCTATTTTCTTCCAAGAAGGAAAATGGTTTTAGAAACTAGTTTATTCTGACATTACAAACATAATTGATCCTCTTCCCATAGTTATTTGCATTAAAAGAAAAAGTAAAGGGAGACAACATAAACAATATTTAATGGAATATCTTTCCCATGGTAGGTTAGACTTTTCCTCTAAGACAATTCTTCTTAATCTTTTGTGAATTATTCTAGAACAATTTTCACCTCTATTGATCCTAGATTAGGGGGTGAGGTGCTCTTCTGAACCACCAAGCTCAGAGCACTGTGATAAGATTGTTAAAACCCTCTTTTCTCAAATCCCCAAATTCAAATCCCTCCACACATCTACGAGCAATTCCTTTAGTTTATAAGAATTCCTCTAGTTCAAGACTGATATTTTTCTTCATATACCAATTCTAATCCAGTCATAGATTCTTTCTTTACCATACATATATAACCCATAGCTTATATCTGAGTCTTAGACTTGATTAATCTGTTATGTTATTCTCTAGTTAATTATGTCTTATTTTCTATCAAAACTACAAATTCTGCAGAGAATGGAAGAGAAGCAGATTGAAAGCATTATTTCTGTTTATATCCAGGACAAATAAAATATGAGATAATGGATGAAAACTGCCTATGAGTGGCTAGTACTTAGAATGTACTATTTTAAATTTAAATTTAATTTTTTAAAATTTTTATTTAAATTTTTAAATATTTTATTTAAAATTTAATTTTTTTATTTTAAATTTTTAAAAAATTACCTTTCTCTTCTGTTTCCTTAACAAGTGCTTTTGAGTAAACAAAACCATAGCTTTTTGATAGATAAATTTAACTATATATGTTCAGTGCAATTAAAAATTGTGTTTGCCTTACAATTCTGTTTATAACCAGGAACTGAACAGATGGCTAAGGGTCTGGTTGCAGGAATATCTCCCATTCCTTGAAATAAGATGCCCCTTCATTTAAGAAAAGAAGTTCCTGGGAGTCTAATTTCATGAGCAGGCTAGTCTAATTGTGCAAACTCCAAGTTTTCAGAATGTAGACCAAGATAATCAACTGTCCTCACTTGGGCCTCCATCACCTTTGGGATCAGTGGAGCCTGTCTCTGCAATTTACTACAGTAAGTCTGCTCAGAAGGCACCTGGCAGGACAGCCTAATTAAGTATTTACCCCGGCGGCCAAACTAGCTATTTCAGGCTCATTATGGTTTCCCAAAAACTAAAATTAATTTAAGTAAATAGAAAAGTGATATATTAAAAAAAAAAGAAATCTTATTTGAGTAATTTGATTTATTAACTATATCAGCTCATTTTTTTAAACTTAATGAATATTGTTTTATCTCAAGTATATGTTATTATTTGTATGGCAAGGTGCTCATGACTGGTCAGGGGTTAAAAAAGAAAAGTCATCAGAAGCCTCTGGCAAATAGACATTCCAGATATGGGTGACTTTACTTGTCCTCATAATTCATGAGCACAAGTTTGACACAATCTAGAGTTTTTCCACTGCCACCCCAGCTGGTAAAGGAGAGGAAAGTGTAGTTTATGATTGGGGTTTTGTGGCATAAAGACCCAGGTTTTGAAATTGGAAAAAGATAAAAGAAAGGAAGATACTTGGTTTTGTATGAAATTCTTTTTTGAGTAAGAACTGTTCAATAATATCGCTAAAAATGTCAACATTTAAAATATTTTTTAAGGAAATAATTAGCTATATAATGTGACATCTTTCTTGTTACTTACTATTGCATTTTTCAATCATTGTTGATTTGTACACACTTTTCTTTTAAATTCAGGAAGTCCTTATCTGTATTTTCCTAAATGCCACATACTTATTTGTATTTATGACTTTGCAGTGGCCATATGACTTGAAAACTAAGATAGCATTACTAGAAACCAACACAGATTCACTTACAACAACATATAGCAAAGGAGATGCTTTCTAAGTTTTACAAATGGTACAAGACTGGGAAATCACAGGAAAGCCAAATATTCTCCTTGCACAACATATCCTATCCTCTCCAAAATATTCAAAGGGACTTATTCCTGCATTTTACTTCTCTCTCTTTAATGAACCAATATCTCTACTGTATTGTTCTCCTCTCTATATACTGCCTGTAATGCCCCTCATTTTAACTTCCTTGGCTCTACATTCCCTTTATACATGTCTCTCTTCCCTTTTCTAGTAAAACTCATAGATGAAGTTCTTTATATTCATTCTTTCCATTTCTTCAAATCCAATGCGATCTTGCAGCCATTCCAATCAAACTTTTATCCAGTCACTCAATGACACTATTCCTGCCAAGTCGTCAAAAACTTCCATGTTGCTGAATCATTAGTCATTTCTCAATTTTAATCTTCCTCTACTCTAGAGCAGCATTTGGTATAGTTAATCACTCTTGCATCCTTAAAACACTTTATTCACTTGGCTTTGGGAACACCGTGCCTTCCTGATTTTCCACTTACCTCACTGGCAGCTTTCTCAGCCACCTTGGTTGTTTTGTCCTCATCTTCCAAAGCTGGGATTAAACGTCTCCCTTTTTTTTTTTTTTTTTTTTTTAGATTTATTTATTTGACAGAGAGAAATCACAAGAGAGGCAGACAGAGAGAGAGGAAGGGAAGCAGGCTCTCCGCTGAGCAGAGAGCCCGATGTGGGACTCGATCCCAGGACCCCGAGATCATGACCTGAGCTGAAGGCAGCGGCTTAACCCACTGAGCCACCCAGGCGCCCCTCCCTTTTCTTCTCAAAAATCACTCTCTCCCTTGGAACATCCATCTGGTCTATGACTTTGAGCATCATCCGTCCACTAACATATCACATTTATATCTCCAGCTCAGATTTTTCCCTTCAGGTCTAGAACTGATTGATTTGTTAAGTATCAAACTCAATAGAGTCAAATACAGAATGCTGGGGGCCTCTTTTCATGACCTTATACTCCTCTACAAGTCTGGTTATTCCTCATCTTCATAATTCAGTTAGTTCCAAACCCAAGTATCATTTTTGATTTGCCTCTTTATATCACATTGTCCCCAAAAATATTAAATAATTATTTATTTACTTTATTCTATGTAGTCTATAAATCCCATTAGGTCAGGGGCTTTTATTACTTTATTCACACCTTATCCTAGTACATAAAACAGTATCTGCCACCCAGTAGTAAATATTGTTTTTCATAATGAATGAATGAATGAATAATATCCTCTCATCTCTGAATAGTTTTTGTTTTGGAAGTTTTAGTTTAACATCACTGTGTTATGTAACTGTTTAAGGGATACTTATCTCTACTCTATATAATTTTAGTTAGCATATATCCACATAATCTGACAATTGATCATGTAACATTATATATTGTTATAGAGGTACTTAACACATACATGTATCTTTCACCCCATTTAAATGGTAAAGACACTTGAGAGCAGAAACCACATCTATTTTCTTAGTTCAGTTCTTCACATTATGTTCAGAACTTTAAAACTAAAGGATGACAGTGCTTCTAAAAAGCATTAAAGACTTCTTCCAATTACTTCTGATCTCAGAGTTAGAAACACTCTAATATTATCTGAAATAGCATTCCATTTACTTGGTTCTGGGGCAAAGCTTATGCACCTGGAGGCCATAAAAGGCATCAGCCGCTAAAGATGGCAACGCTACAAAAATTATTCTGATAAGGAGAGAAGATTAAGTGAAGTGCAACATTAAATAACAGTATTTGCATATCTCATTAGTACTTCCAGGATGCTGAATTCTGATATTTAAAAAAATTATGAATTTAACATTGAAGATCATAGAAAATAACAACTGGAAGTTGTTCTGAGGAAGGAAAAAAAAGTGTGCTTTGGATAGCTAATATTTCAGTCTTCTTGGTATAATAAGTGTATCTTTCCATTCTCTAGACCAGTGGGGTACAGAGAAGAGGGCCAATCACCTGGGGTGAAGGATCAAGAAAGGGAGAAGCAAATAGGGGGAAGGAGATCAGCTCCTGTGTGGGGAGGGATCAAAACTGCGGATGTCAATGTGTTTGTATCAAGTGGCATTCTTTGGATATTATCAGGAAGACATAACAGTAAAATATTAACCAGATACCTATAGATTAACTACATTAGCAGAGGAAAATAAATCATGTACAACCTCTACTTTCTATAACACGTAAATGTCTGGATCTGTTGTTACCATATATTGCCTGAAATCAGTCATAAAACTCTTCTCTCCATATCTCTTATTTAAATTATTTGATTTGTCTCATTGCATTTTACATAAAGGTCATCTATGAAACTATGAAGAATGCCAAAGCTTCCCCTTTAGAAATAGAAGTAACTATCCTAGAAGTATCTCATCTTGTGTCTTTGGTAACTCTCGGGAGATGAAGCATTGAAATGCAACATCTATGGCTTCTGCCAGCTAGATCCTGTCCTCAAAAATTACATTTTTGCTTTGGCAAAGAATGTATTTGGTGTATCTCCTCATAACTGCCATTTCACAGAGCTCTCTTATACTTTTTAAATGCCTTTGAAATCTGTTTTACCTTACCTGCACTTATTTTGTTAAGGAAATATCCTGAACTAACTGATTACTTTTCAGGTTTTATTCTACTATCTACATGGTCCACAAGAGTGTTATTTCTGAAGTGAGACTGATCCAGTTAATCTCTGCTTAAAAGCTGTGTGAGTGCCCAAAAACACACAGAGAAAAAGCCCCAGCTTCTAGCATGGCCCTCTAGGTCACACAGCTTGGCTTCAGTCTGTCTGTTCAGCTAGTGAACATCTTATGTTCCAGCTATGCCAAGCCTCCTGTAGTTTCTTGGCCTTAGCGTGCTTGCTCTCTCTCTGTCTCTCTGGCCATTGCTTCTGCAACACCTCCTCTGTGAAGCCTTCTTTGGAAGTTCCAGGCAGAGTTGGATCCTACACATAGTACATACCACATGAGTGAATGGTTTTACTTTTGTATTACATTGCTCCCCCACTAAATTGCCAACTCTTCATGACAATGTAATATCTGGGTCATTTTTGTTTCCCCAACACTTAGAATAGGGAGATGGGGAAGAGCTGAGTGAGGAAAGGAGATAAAAAGGAATCACTTTCTGTATACACTGTATTTGATTCTTTACATATTTTTTAATCTCCACAAAAACATGATAAAGTCATTAATCCTTGGCTTGCAAAGTGGGGAAACAAAATCCTGAAAAGGGTAAATGATTTGCCAAATGAACCATTAACAAAGCAAAATCTCAGGAGAACCTGGGTGGCTCAGTGGGTTAAGTGTCTGCCTTCCACTCAGATCATGATCTCAGGGTTTTGGGATCAAGCTCCCCATGGGGCTCTCTGCTCAGCGGGGAGCCTGCCTCCCCCCCTCTCTCTGCCTGCCTCTCTACCTACTTGTGATCTCTCTGTCAAATAAATAAATAAAATCTTTAAAAACAAAACAAACAAACAGAACCAAACAAAGCAAAAGCCCAAACCTAAGTAAGTCTGTCTCACATCAAAATCTCTATTATTCTCATGATCCCACTGTTCCTGCCAATAAGCATTTGTTAAATAAATTAGCTAATGAATAAATGAATTTTTTCAGCTAAAAGCAGTTTCTTTTTAGTTTTTCAGTCGTACATATGGAAATTTTGCTTTTCGGAAAAAGTGACTAAAAGCAAAATCCATACATCGCCAAGTTCTCTCTAAAATTTACGTACCAAGAATTTCTGATTCTTTCCTGGGGAAATTCCTTCCTCTCTTGATCAATTTTTCTTCCTTCAGCACATAAGACACACTAATAATTTTCAAAGTGAATCAGTGTGATGACTACATCTAGATGGAATAAAATGGGCTCCGTTTTGTAAACTCTTAAGTTCCTTAACTTTTTTAGCTTAGAGAGTTTGCAGTAACTTTCTTCCTGGATTTGAGATATCTAAAGGGCATTTGCCAATGGCATGAATCTGTTTCTTCAAAAACCGTAGTCTGCGCTTTTAATGGAATTTTAAGAGTGTATTTTTTCATGACTGAGCCAAAGTTCACCTTAGGGATACAAATATGTGGACATGTCCCCAGGTGTCTGAGCTTAAACTCAATCATCCTGAAACTGAGAAAAATGTCAGATGTAAGGGTGTTTAAAATTGATAAAGGGTGCAGAGTCTATTAAAATATACAAGAATAGCATATATTATTAGCACATATCAATATTTTCCTCTTTCATGCAAATATTTCTGACCAACAAATTTTTACCCCATGTGTTTTGTTGAAATATATGTCAACCCTACTCTGTCTGTATTTCTTAGTCTTCCTCCTAAGTGTCTATTCATTCCGTTATCCTGGACTGAGTTTCTGTTATCCACTCTGGTTCCACCGCTCTTCCTATAAAATAATTATGTCAAGTTATGAAAGTTCTCATTAGTTATTCTAATATATTTGAACTTTATGTATTAGACAAATTAGAATTAGTAGTTTCAAGCAGAGACTAAAAGTTGGGATGTGGAAATGGAAGTTTATCACAGTCTTCTAGTTTCGAATCAAACTGGAAAAAAAAAAGACACAAGTCAACCTGATGAAAGAGTCTCCACTTTATATCTGACAAAACTGGATCTGAAAACATGGCTTAGATGGATGACCATAATTAGGCCTCTTTATACTTTCCCTCTTAGTCTAGACCTCAAGATACCCACCCCAGGGAGAGTTTTGTGTCTTCAAGTTTGATACACTCATCCAGGATCCCCACCCTGCATCCTGGTGTGTTTAGTCATTTATTTATCCAACAAACAATGATTGAGCACAGACTCTGTGCCAAGTTCTCAGTGCTATTGACACAATAAAGAGCCCAAAGTATAATCATTCCATTCTAAGTTTCTCACTACCGAGAAACAGAAGCTGGTAAGACCTATTCCCATCCTTCAGCCAGGCAGATCTAAAAATGGGAATGGAGAGCTGAACCACAGGCTCTTTTCTCAGTCTCAATTATTGAGCCATTCCCCTTCCTCCTTCAGGGAGGGATAAGTGAGAGGATGTGTAAAAGAAGGCTGAGTCATTTCTTCCATGATATTCTCCTGGAGAGTATAAGTTCCCTCCACCAGCTGGAAAAAGGAATATAATCAACTTTGAGGATTAGAAAGATCACCCTATTGGCAGAAGAGAGCATAAAGTAAAGAGGAACATGTTAAGTCCCAATGGTTTTTGTAAAGGAACCTCTCAAAAACCTTTGTTTTAAAAATTAGAACTTTCAAATGAAGTTGTCTTAATGATGGATGCACAATAACTATAACATGATGTGACTTGTGTCTAGAAGTTAGTGTCACTAATGAAGGTTAATGAATTTAGCATTTGTCCCCAATTTCCTTAGCATGATCACTTTTCTGGTGGACTAGGTATTTTTTCTAGAATTGCTTGAGAATGTGAATATATTATTACATTAATAGACCACAGCTTTACACTGCAATCACTACAAAACATGATAGAAATAATGAACAGGATTTACAGTGAGATTATGAACAATGCTGAATTTATTTCCTATTTTATGATTTTCTATTGAAAACTGGACTAACTGCCAGGGACCTTGCAATTTTACTTTGTCACAATAAATGCTGTTGCTCTTCCTATGGTACAGTTCTTATACATCTTAAATTGTAAGAACATTTTGTAATATCCTTCTAAATCACTGACACAGCTTGCTCTCATATCTCCAAACGTTGTAAGAAAAAATATTTTTATTGTAAAAGAACAAAATTATTTTCATTTTGCAGGTACTTTTTCATTAGAATATAGCAATACACTGTGCATCTGTGAAGTGTTGTGTTTTGCTTTTAGCTCCTGGTTTTGCAATCTGTATGCTCACAACAAGCTTCTAAGAAACAGAGTGAGGGTATATTTCCCATTTCACAGATGAGGATACTGAGGCATACAAAACGTCAATATCTTTCCTAATTCCACATAGGCAGTTATAGAAAACCAAGACAGAAGCCCAGTTTTCTAAACCATTAGCCTTGTGTACTCTCTTCTAAAACACGCCGCCTTCACAAATGTGGTCATTAGTCTGTGGCTGGGATTGTGATGGTGTCATGTCAGTGGGGCCAGAGCAACAAATTTAATGACACAGCTGGGAAAACTTAAAAGGCTGACCTTGGCTGGGTCATAAGTGGAGGTTAATACAATGGTGCCATTACAGCCCTCTGCCCGCCTCCCAAAACCAGAGCACAGTTCAAGAGAATCATAAAGGTTCCACTGGGGGTTGGTTCAGGTCTGAACGAGCAGCCAAGGTCAGGATGGAAATGTGGAATAGACAGAGAACTACTGAGCCCAATGCAAAGTTCAAAGCTGCTCAGCCAATCCTATGTGACCCAAAGCCTACCCTCACCTGCCAATTAAATGAAGGAGATCATCCTCAGTTAGAGTTTAAATCAAGGCAGCACACTGTTTCTTGGACTAAAGACCTAGATATTGAATGCAACTTATTTCTAAATCAATCCTTTCCAAAGTAACATACGTGAAATAAGGCTATATTACCTCTCTAGACTATAAAAAACAAAACAAAACAAAACAAAACTTCCCCTGTAACTAAGTGTAACATTCCAAGGTCCCATTGCACACTTTGCACTCTCTACTGTGTACTATACCTTTAATTTCATAATATATGCAGTTTTAAATTCAACATTTATTTTTAACACCTATATTTTAATGAAACATGAAATATAAAATGAAACTCCAGTCTGCCTTGTATGAGCACGAAGAAAAATCCTAATTACCTGTTTCAAAAGTGTGAAGCGCTTTCTAATTTTCCACCAGCCAGTTTCCTTAGACAGCACTCAGTATTATAACTATTTATGCCAATTGTGCTATTTCATGCATAAAATTACCGCATTATTGTTGGAATAGATGCCAGAGAGATATCTAAGCAGGGTGCAATCACTTCACTTTCTATCAAATTGGGCTCCTGAAAGGTATCATAAATTTTATTAGAAGGCAAGGGGCTAATGGCAGCCAATCAGTGTTAATGCTGATAAAATTGCTGTATTTTACATTATAAAAACCAGATGATATTTTTGTCAGAGGGCCACCTTTTGTTTTATTAAGAATGCATCATGAAAACTATATTGTAATCACATAAGATACTTAGGAAAGCTGACTGCCCTTCCCCTGGACTGGGGGTGACATCTCTCTCGGGGTGCTCTGGCAGCAGTTGGTGAGGCAAGCTTTGCTCTCTGCTGCCTGATTAATGGTAGTATAAAATGAAGCAATGCAAAATGCATCCCCCACACTATGGGTACCATAATTCAATTGCATGCAGCTTTATTCTCTCAGGGTCCACTCTTTGGGAAACAAATATTAATGTTCCACTGTTCCCAGGTCCTTTATTGTGCTATAAAAAAATTGTTTTCGATTAACCTGCCAATTGAATCTGGAGAGCTGGATGGTTTTTAAGACTCCCTCGCTTCTTCCTAAGGCACCACAGTAAAGAGTGGCAGATTATGATGATACTGGAAAAGGAAAAAGAAAGTTTGGTGCAGAGTTCCAGCCCCTTGGAATACAGCTGAGTTGTGCTTTACCAAAAGTAAATGTTACTTCCATGAGTTGAAGGCAAAGATGTGTGACCTTGGGCGAATCACTTAGCCATTCCAAGGTCTTTGTGTCCTTATCTCTAAAATGATGGTGTAACATACAAGAGTTTCTCAGGTACCTTCCAGCTCTAAAAATCTGATATTCTTACTGTACACAACCTGTACGCGCATGCGCGTGCACGCACACACACACACACACACACACACACACACACACGCACACACACACACACACACACCCTGGAGAAATAACTTTCCTTCTTACTCATGCCTTTGTTAGCCATTCCTCCCCTGCACTGGTATCTGGGTATCTGAGAGAATCGCTACCATCAGAACTGAGGAAGCATGGACTGGATAATCTGGTCCTTTGCTGCTGTTCTATTCCAGGAAGGAAACCACGGGACAATGCAGTTCTCTGTCTTCAGCATCTAGCAATAGTAAACATGAATTAAATAAATAAGCACATCTGGATGTCTAATAAAGGAGTTTGACCTTACTAATTTCTAATAATTAGATCAAGAATAAGATAGAATATAACTGTCAATTACAATAAGACTTATGTTGTCTTCTCATGGATCCAACCACACATAACTTTTTCAAGCAAAGGTATCCATTTTCTACTACTTTTGAATATTCTATGGCTCAACACTAAGTAGTCACTCAAAAATTCCTTTAGAACTCACTGGTTAGTGATAAGCAGTTGCCAGAATATGAGGAAAACATGGGTTGACTCACATGCTAAAACACACTGAGAGAGTGGTGTTTGCTCTTAGAGGAATTAACTTCTTGGCAAGTACCAAATGCATGTTAGATACTAAGTGGATATGTCTGAAACTATGCCTCCAATTTTTCTTCCTACTAAACTATCACTATGAATCTATTTTTTTTCTTTAAAGTTTTATATATCTTGCCTTCCCTTTATCTTGACTGTGGTTATTTCCCGTAACACACACACACACACACACACACACACACACACACAATTTAGGTGCTAAAAACATACAAATCTTTAAATAAATCAAGTTGCCCACATTTTATACAGTAACAAGCTACCAATGTTCTGTGACTACTGACTAAAATGTTGTACTAACCAGACAGGGCTACCATACATGGTTGTAGAGTTTGTGTGCCACACAACAGCACAGCAAGACAGGGAGTGGTTGTAAGTGTTTCACCAAGATGTGCATGTGAGGTAAGGAGGCAACCATCAGAAGGAAGGTGCACTTTTTATTCTCCAGAAGTCATAACCCACTCTCCCAATCATGTACTCACAGAAGGAAGGCATGTTTTCCCAATTTATTCAAAGAGGCCATAAATTTACAGGGCACTAGTAAAACAAATGATTTTTTAAATCCACTACAAGTCTCCTACATGCTGAATGTCAAAAGATCTCTAACTCAGTCAGTTTCTACAAGCAACAGCAGCTATACCCTGAGAACCATCATATATCCTAAAGACAAATTCTCCATACCCTAGATTCCACTGACACCAAATGAAACAAAGCTATGCTTCCATCCTCCAGTACAGCGATTTTTACTTGGACTGACCTAAGGTGGGGATTATTCTCCCCTAAGTTGGAGAGAATTAAAACAGACTCATACAGAAATGCTCAAGATGTCTTAAGAGAGCAAAAGGGAGAGGTGCCTGGGTGGTTCAGTCAGTTAAGCATCTGACTATTTGACTTATGTGATGATCTCAGGGTCCTAGGATCCAGCTGAGACAAGCTCTCTGCTCAGCAGGGAGTCTGTTTGTCCCTTTCCCTCTGCCCCTCATCCTGCTCATGCTCACTCTCTCAAATAAATCAATAAAATCTTAAAAAGAGAGAGAGAGAGAACAAGAGGGAGCCAGGAATGCCTCCACCAACCTGCCTGGGTGATAGACAGGCACAATGTTCTCATTATGTACACAGAGCTGCCCCATTCTCAGAAGATGTCTTAATGACCTAGGGAGATTTTCCATTAGGGTTTTCTTAATTATTCCCACATTTACTGTCACCTTTATACCCAGCATCATAGTTTAAGAACAGTGTATGAATGATTCTAAAATGCATTAACTATAGCTGAGCAGTTGTTCCATTCAACCGGAATACAAATGTAATTCAAGGTAATGAATCCTTAACTATGAGTATGATAGAAGAATCGCCTCTTCTGGAAAGTCCCACAGTTAGTCAGTTAATACTCCATGTGATACATGATTTTAGAGAAACTAGCTATTACTTGGGGGAGTTTAAAAGGCTTAGAGCATGTTTCAGAACTGTACACTGTGACAGGCACCATTTTTATGCGTTCTACTTAACCAAATAATGAAAGTAAAACATACTAATTACATAATTAACCATGACAGCAACATGTACCCATGACGTTTGTCTCATATGCAAATTCTATTCCATTCCTAAACCTGCCACCATCCCTCATACCACTCCTGAACCTCATATCATCTCAGAAATTGATAAGCCTGCATTCCAATCCCTGGCCACCTTCTAACATAAACCCCTCCTCCCAGTAATTTAATGTTTGCTTTTAGTCTCATCAAATGGTAGCTGAAATCAAAACAGATGCTTCACAAAATGTCCCATAGTCAATAGAGCCTAGATCCTCAAGGTGTTTAAATTGCGCCTGGGAAATTGAAATTAAACTGACAGGAAATACAAATAACAATGAAAATTTAACAAATATTGCAGTGGAAAATGTGTCAAAAGCTGACACATGACTACTATCAAATAAGTGAACCTGAAAACAACTGATAGGGAAGGTCAAAGGGGGAAGTTTCATGACGGATATAATCAGTGCTATGGGGCAGAGTGCTAAGGTCAGGAAAGAGAGGCACCTTGGTTCCACAATGGGAGGTAGGAATCCTTAAGACTCCATCTGACTCTTTCAGAATCTAAATATGGGTCTTTTGTTAACATGGGAAATGGACCAAGCCACTTCACAGATTATGACACGTCCTTACAGCGAATTTATAGAGGATTTACTCATGAGTCAGGAGACATCCTGGACCAAGCTGTGGTCAGGGCATGGAACCATATGGAAAGCCATGGTAACTTGAACACACACAAGCATAAAGAAGCATAAAGGGGATTTGTTTCCACTTTTTGGTGGTTATTTGTTGATGCTGTTTTAAGTTTTTTTTTTGTTTTTTTTTTTTTATTCATTTATTTTGAGAGTGAGAATGTGTGCAAGTGCGTAAGGGGCAGGGGTAGAGGGAGAAAGAGAATCCCAAGCAGACTCCCTGTGGAGGCTGATGAGGGGCTTAATCTCACAACCCTGAAATCATGATATGAGTCGAAATCAAGAGTCTGACATTCAACCAACTGAGTCATGCAGGCACCCGGACAGTTTTAAATTTTTAGATCTAGAAGATGGGTGGAAACATCTGTCCACCTGAAGGGGAACAGGAAAAAGAAATAGCTAAAACGGAGGTGAGACGACAGAAGCTTGGAAGGTTGACTTAACTTCTATAAACAAAGGGAATTCAAAGGAATTTTTACCAAATCAAATATGTGATGAAAGTGGGTTTACAGAATCAAAACTGGAGACTTGGACAGATTATGTGTGGTGGATGATGACACTAGGCATATTTAGGTAGCCAGCAGCTACACTTTCTATAAAATTATTTGTGATTGTCTGAAACCTCAGTGGCAACAGTAACATAATATTTGAATCCTCAATGGGCTAAACCTTTCATGATTCCATGCACATGCTGATTACGTGAAACCTTGATAATATACCCATACCCAATATATCTTAAAATCCTGATTTGTTTATAACCTTGCAATCTATTTGTACCCATTTATTATCTTTTATATAAAAATCAGACATCTTGAGTTGCCTCTGATGCTGGATCTAAAGAGTTGAAAGAAGAAGAGTTTAGGCCACAGGAGCCTTTTTGCAGAGAGGATATAATGCAAGAGATCAGCAAAGCAATAAAAGGGTCTGACTGTCCCATCTCTAGTATATGAAATTCAGTTAAAAATATAACACCAGGATTTTTTAATAAAGGGATGGAAGTATGCGGCTTCCGGCCTTGAAGATTCTAGTGCCAGATAAGCCTTTAAAATTCAGACCTTGGGGAGGAGGGGGAGAGAGATGGGAAAAAAAAAAAAAAAAGAACTAATAAATCTCTAAAATTTGACAAGTGACAGATCTTTGTCTGGTTAACTGGCTATGCAAAGATTTTAGTAGATTCTTCTGTCATTCCCAATTTCTCTTATTCATAAGAATTTTATAATATTTAAATGACACAAGGGAAGGCAAGCCTTTATTTGCTTTACAGAACATATCAAGATATGCACTCACAGCGTAAATGTATTCCTGTGTCCACCACTAGCCAAAGATAAAGTTGTATAATCAACTTCAAATCAGGGGGGAAAATAACTCACGCAATTATTTTCCTTGTTTCATCATATAGTAACATTACTGAAACAATGGTACCTATACTTAGAGCTGGTGGCAATAATATATCTGAAATCCATCAGTTGATGAATTGCTACAAATACTTGGTTCCCCTTTCCATCTCTTCCTTTCTGAAACTCTTCCTCTCTACCTGTGTGTCTGTCAGTCTGTGTTACTTTTGTCTCCTCCCTTCTCTTGCCTTCTTCATATCGGTTTCTCTCTTGTCCTCTTCATGACCCTCTCCATACCCTACCCCAAGATATACTTATCCCTTAGTCCTTATAAATCTTCATGTTCTTCTTAATTAAAAAAGGAAAATGAATGCCGCTGCTTAGCCACTTAGCTTGCGTTTTGTTCTAGTAAACTTTCCCCAAACTCCAAGTGAAAAACAGACATTCCAAGCTAAACCCAAGGGAAAAGTTATAAGAAAGCAACACAAATTAAAGCAGCGATGAAAAAAAATGTGATCTAAGTTAGTGGAATTATTTTATAGAACCATTACCAGTGTAGAGCAGGGAACTAGTTTCAAGAAGCTGAAGTAATTTTAATGAATGACTAAAACTGAATGCTACTAAAAAAGGCAATTAGCTCATAGATTAAGGTACCCACTATGGGATCAGAGAGGTCTGGCTTGAAGCTTGTCTCTGCTTTTTCTGTCCAGGCACTCTCCAAAATTCTTCTTTATCTTTTCTGCAGTCTTTTTGCTTGCTCATCAGAAAAAAAAAAAGTATCGTACCTAAACTATGATAATGTAATAAGGTACTTACTACAATCTCTAGCACTTCGTACATGCTCAAAAATGTTAGTCATTATTATCAGTATTATGGTTTTCATTATTTTTAATGTCCACAGGAATAATAATTTACAAATTATATACTGAATCTCTTAAAGGCAATTAGCTATTCCATAGTTTCATGTTTTCTTCATGAAAGTTTCGCCAGTTCTTCTTTTGATTTTTATTTGTGTGGATATATATATTAATAAAGGTTAGTAAGTAAAGACTGCTCACAATTCATAAGAAAAATCACAGTAGTTAGCTTCACCCATTGGCACTCTAAATTCCCACTTGTAGAAGTATTACCTTGAATTCTTTTATATTTATCTGAGTTTCCCCCTCCATGTATCTAAATAACTTGCTTATTCTAATTTTTCCTTTTTTTAGTTTTTGTTACTATCTGTTGAATTCCCACTATGGAAGATGAAAATCTGACTCTATCATTTCTCCACATACTGAGAAACACACACACTCCTCTATTTTCCTCTGGTTCCCCACAGTTTGTCACATTTTTTAGTTGAGCAGTGTTCAGTGTTTATATAATTATGACTGTATAAATATTACTCGCAGCTGAACCCATTTAGTGTATGATTAGATTTCCTTTCTTGTAGAACTTTACAAGAGTTAATATTGACCTGGTTATTTTCAGTTGTTTAGTATTCTGTGTATTTATTACTAACTTACCCTGAAAACTCCAACAGAAACTGAAATCTTGTCTCAGTATGTTTTAACATATCAGCTTTCTATTAATTTCATGTCTTATTTGTATACAACCCTCCGAGGGTTTTCCATCTTCCTGCTCCAGTCCAAAGTGATTGTTCCCAAGGTTGTTGCAACACTATCATCCTGCTATCTCTTTTCACTACCAACCTCAAAATTCTGTTTGGTTCTCTCCTGTACTGAGTCCTCTATTTCCAATGTTTCTTCTTCTCTATTGGTACCAAACCTAATTTTGGTGGGTATGTTTGTACAATAGCTTTTTGGAAAAGGGAACCAAGAAAAGCAAGATCTCCCCAGCCATGGTTTTGCTTATCTGAACATTTTTATTCCAAGGGTCATCATACTATGACCAGCCGTAGTTAAAACTCTACCATTCATGTGAACAACTTTTAGTGTTATATAGCCACACCCATTTTACTTATTGTCTACTATCTTGTTACAGTTGCAGAGCTCGGTAATTGCAACTAATAATGCTTAGGCTGTAAAGCCTAAAATATTTATTACCTGGTCCTTTACCAAAAACAAACTGCTGCCTTGTGCTCTATTCCATGCTCACTCCAGGTTGATAATTTGAATAGAAACAGCATTTTAAAGGCATTACTCCCTTGTCTTTTAGCTTCCAGAGTGAATGTTGTGTGTGCCATTCTGATTCCTGATCCTTTATATGAAAAGTCTTTTTTTCCCCCTATATCTAGAAGCTTATGAAATCCTCTCCATGTGTGGGCACTTTATCATATATTGCAATGAGTACTCAGTGTACCCATTCAGTCTAAACGCAAACAGTATCTCTAATAATTTCTCCTCTTCGACTTTTTTTTTCTTTCTGCGTTTCCAATTAGTAAAATTACAAATCTCTTAGACTGCTCTATAATGTGATTTTTTGTTATGTTCCATTCTCCTAGCATTTAGATCTTTTTGGGAAATTTCCTCAAGTTAATCTTCCAACCTCTATAATGTTTTAAAGTTTCCGCTCTTTTACTCGTTTCCAGGAGCTGGAAATGAGTTTTTAGCATTCTATCCTTATTTCATGGATGCAATTTCTTCACTATTTCTCTGAAGAGTTATACCCAGCAAAAGTATCTTTCAAAAATAAAGGCCAATAAGACTGTTTGAGATACATAAAAGCTGAAAGATGGGGCACCTGGGTGGCTCAGTGGGTTAAAGCCTCTGCCTTCGGCTCAGGTCATGATCCTAGGATCCTAGGATCAACCCCTGCATCGGGCTCTCCGCTCGGCAGAGAGCCTGCTCCCCTTCCTCACTCTTTGCCTGACTCTCTGTCTACTTGTGATCTCTGTCTGTCAAATAAATAAAATCTTAAAAAAAAACAAAACTGAGAGAATTTATCACCAACAGAACTTCAATACAAGAAATGTTAAAGCACCTCCTCCAGTAGAAGGAAAATTATATCAAAGAGAAATATAAATCTATGCATAGAACTATGTGGGTAAATATGCAAAATTTTTTCTTATTTTTCAAAAATCTACTTATAAGATAGTTTCCTACTTTAAAAAAGGAATTATAAAGTAAGACACAAATGGAGAGGTTTATAACATAAATTAAAATGCATGACCATAGCATGCATGCACACACACACACACACACACACACACACAAAACCAAGAGAAAAGGAAGTAAACTACTGAAACATTCTTATACTGTATACAAATCAGTACAATATCCTTTGAAGATAGACTGTGATAATTGTGTACTATAAACTCTAATGCAACTACCAAAATAACAAAGACTAGATAATAAATCAACAAAAGAGATAAGTAAGATCCTAATAAAGTCATCAATTAATGAAAAAGAATGCAGACAGAAGAAAAAGAGGACAAAGAACAGAGAAGACAAATGTAAAGCAAAAAGCAAGATTGAGATCAATAATCACATTACATGTAAATGTTCTAAAACCTGAAGCCAGGGGCTGTAAGATTAGATAAAAAGAGCAAGACCCATCTGTACAATGCCTATAAGAAGTTCATTCTAAATAAAAGATGAAAATAAGTTATAAGTAAAAGGATGGTAAAAGATATACCATGCTAACACTAATAAACACACACACACACACACACACACAAACAAAAACAAATGAGTGTGGTTATATTAATATCAGACAAAGTAGATTTCAGAGGAAAGAATATTATCAGAGATAGAGAAGGCCATTTTATAATGATAAAGGGGTCAAGTCATCAGAAAAACAGGGCAATTCTAAGTGTTTATGAACCTAAAAAGAGAGCTTCAAAATACATGAAGCAAAAACTGACACATTTGCAAGGAGAAATATACAAAGCCATGCATATAATGAAAACTTTCAAAGTCCTTTATTATAATTGGTAGAAAAGTGGACAGGAAGTCAACATCCTATGCAGAAGACACGAACAACATAATCAGTCTACTTGATCAATCTTACTGAACAAGAGAAGAATAGGCAATTTTTTTTCAAGTGTTCATGGGACATTCCCCAAAATACAAAATACTCTGGGATTCATAAAATGTAATAAATTAGGACTAAGTAACAGAAAGGTGTCTGGGAAATCTTTTGAAATATTTGAAAGCTAAATACTGTACCTCTAAATAGCCCATGCTTCAAAGAAGAGAATAAAAGGGAAATAGAAAGTATTCTGAATTGAATGAAAATAAAGAGACATTAGTGGGATGCCACTAAAGCAGTATTTAGGGGGAAATTTATAGCACTAAATGCCTGTATGAGAAAAGTAAAAAGCTCTCAATTCAGTGACCTCAGTTTATACTTTAAGGAGCCAGAAAAACCGGGTGCCTGGCTAGTTCCATCAGTAGAGCATATGACTCTTGATCTCAGTGTCATGAATTTGAGTCCAACATTGGGTATAGAGATTACTTAAAAATAACATCTTAAAAAAAAAAAAGAAACCATAAAAAGAAGAGCAAATTAAATGGATGATTAAGCAGAATAAAGAAAATAAAGATGAGAATGAAAAGCAATGCAATAGAAAAATAATAAAGAAATAAATGAAACCAAACTTTTTGAGAGAAATAAACTCATTTAGTTTATGGCCAAAATATTCAGGAAAAATGACAGAAAATAAAATATTATAATCATAAGGAATGGAAGAAGTGACTTTGGAATTATTTCTATGCATATCAATGACATGAAAAGAATATTAGAGATGATAGGGTTAGTAGGATTCTACAGATATTGCTACACACAGTTTTAGCTGATAAAATTCATTTTTGTCAAATGTCACTTAGTCCCTATTTGTTCATATTTAAAAGTAGGTTACTAAAATACTAATTGAAAGCCCAGTATACATGAAATAGCTTGAGAAATAGTAAGCTTCTCTTTAAGCTATTTGGTCAAGGACTCTGTTTTGTGTGTGTGTGTTTGTTGGTTTTGTTTGTTTGTTTGTTTGTTTGTTTACTAATAGTATATCCCAGCTTTCTTTCATGGGGGATCTGTTTCTGTTGGGCAAGTCAACACACACATATCCAGAAGGCCACATTCAAATCTTTTATTGGTAGTATATAGGACTAGCTGTCGATATTTCTTTTTTTTTTTTAAGAAAATATGAGGAAAATGCTTATGAATTTGATCATTCACGACAGCACAATAAGTTCCAGAAGTATTGTGCAAACAAGACAATAGGATGGAGGAAGAGTGTAGCTCACAGATTATTTAAGTAATTTGACGGTGCTTACATCCTATATCAGGAATGAGTTACGAATACTTAAAAAAATATATATGGGAACTTATACATTAAAAACTGTCATATCAAAGCTTTCAGCTTAATCACTTTAGGAACGGGCTCATAATCTAATGGTTAGATACTACTGAAAATATTTCTTAGGCTTCTTTGGGGTTTTCTTTTGGATCCAAAAGTACTTCTCATGGATATGCTCAATATCCTAAAGAATGAATTGTCTTGGGAGATAGCAAAAGGTAAATTAGATTATCATGGAAGACGATGAGATTGAAGATGCATTTCTGACCTCAAAAATGAATTGTTTGAAAGTAGTAAGACTTGAACACTAATTCAGAAGAAAATTTCAGAAGAGAAATTCCAAATGCATTGTGAATGCTGACAGCCTCATTAGAATATATGTATCTACTCCCAAAATGACTACTTTGAAAGACAGCTCTCACTCGGATGTATAAATTTAGGTGTGTCAGCATGGGTGGGAGTAATTAGGAGATCCAATTAATTTCTTTACAGACACTCTTTGGGTAAGTATACTAAGGGAGGTCAAGGAAGTCGCCCCATTACTCACCTGCAAAAGCCTATTAAAGTTGAACCACCTCCTGAGAATGTGTGGCCGATGACAGCAGAAGACAAGAAGGCTACTGCTTTGATAAATACCCTAAGGGGCTGCAAAATGGCAGTGCTGGGAGGCAAGTGCCAAATCATGTTTGGCTTTGGCCCCATAACTTGTGATTCTGTCAAGGACTCATCACGTCAATTGGTGGAAAATGGATTACTGTCATTCTTCAAGGCACGGCACATCATTCCCCCATTGATTGGCATGCCAAATCCTTCACAAAGTAATGAGTCAGGGACGATTCAAATCATCATCCAACTGTCAGCTTGATTGCATAGTCCTCTATCAATGGGATTAAACTGGTATGGCATCCAAAATGTAATGAAAGGCATTACTTTCCCTGAAAAGTTGACAGAAGACGGGGATGCTGGACCCAGGAGGCCTAGGCATATACAAATAATAACAATAATAATAAAAATGGGGAGAGTGAATTGAATGATGTAAATATATCTTTTCAGCCTCACAGGAGATGCTGGGACTAAAGGGAATTACATTTCTCTTCAAAGAGAATTAGAGCTGAAAGGGACATTGTAGAAATCATCCCACTGATACTTGTTCTCTACAAAAAAACACTTAAAGAGAAGTGAGTCGCTAAGGTTAGTTAACGAGGAGAGAATGGGAGGATAGTACAAAGCATGTTCTTCGGAGGGAAAAAAAAAGCCTTTGTTTTCAGTCTGAGTTTTTCTATTTACGAGTTGTGTCATCATAAACAGGTCCCTTAGCCTCTCTCTTCATCTGCCAAATGGGGATAAATTACAGGTATATCACATATATCACAGGGGGATTAAGGGAGCAAACCACTGACCACTGAAACAATGAGGGTCGTATCTTAATGTCTCCTCAGAAAAAATACGCTGCTGTCTAGCTCAATTTGCATGAGTACACACAAACAATGTGCTTGTTGTAAAGGCTCAGCATTCTGTCTTGGAAGAAGGCCATCTTTGCACATATACACCTCATAAACATTATTTTACTTAATATGGGTTACAGCAATCATAAATCTTGCCAACGTCACATACCTAGTAAGACGTTAAGTTTTTCCTGGTATGACTCTGAAGACTTCTCTTAATCATGAGCTCTGCTGCTCTTCATGGTGATGATATTCCTGGTTCATCAATAGTAGGAAACATTCTCCCATTTTTTTAGCCATTGCACAGGGATGTTGGACTATTTATACCCTGCTGTCTCATGTTCAACATCCAACAGCTTCTATTGCAAGAGACCTGCCTTGCATAGAAGTAGCTACTATGTGATACTAAAGTGGAACTCACCTACAGATTACACCAACATTCATTAAGGTACAGTAAGCCGATAAGAGGTACATTATTTTGGATCTTAACATTTTGTTTTGTGGGAGGAGTATTACACTTCTACCTTTATTAACTAAAGGGATTATTTGACAAGTGACTAAAAAACAAGTATCTGAGGAATTATTAGGGCATTGGAACTTGGAAGGGGAGGTATCATTTTATGAACAAAAACTGTTTCTGGAGCCAGACATAAGGACCAGAGTCAGAAATGTGAATCAAAGTAAACTATTTAAGCATCTATTTCATTTTTAGAAGTCCCACCATGCTCTCTACCAGATTCTTCAGATATGGATTCTGTGAAAAATTCTGGACATCACATCTTTAGAGTGGCAATGGCAAATCAGTATATTCAAAGAAAGTGACCTTTCATCAGACAAGTTGAGAAGATCTTGTACACTGTGTCCCTTTTAAAGAATCCCAAATGCTTACTAGTATATTAAAGTCTATAAGAAATCATGTGGTTAAAACAAAGAAAGAAAGAAAACATTTAACTTTGTTCACTCCAGTATTTCTTTGCTTTCTTTGACAAGAGAAGTTCTTCCTTGTATAATGTCTATCAGAACCTATAATAGGGACTAGTTTATAGAAGGGGCTCAGGAATACTTGTAAGAATGCTGTGGAATAAAGTCCCCAATGGATTAATGCCTCATGGTTGTACTACAGAAAAAGCTGATTTTATATATATATATATATATATATATATATATATACATAGTACATAGTACTATGGCAGGCACTAGGGAAAGAGTAGAAAACGATAAATGTGACATATGCCTTGGCCTCAAAGGAGTTTAGAGTTTAGTGGATAAGGCAGAAATGTTCATAAATGACAATAGGGAGGCAGTATCACATAAATATGGAGGTACTAGCTTTGGTGGTGGACAGAACTGGGTTCAAGTTCTGAAAATTATCACTTACCAGCTGGATGGTTCATAGCACATTATTTAATCACTCCAAGGCCTTGGTCTTCTAACCTGGAAAATGGAGGTGACAGTGTCATATCATCCAAATGAACACACTTGATGTAATACATGCAAAGGGAAAAAACTCAGAGTTCCCTACACCGAGCCATGTCAGAATATAGACATCACTACAATATTTGCTGAATGAATTAATTATTGCCTAATTAATTATACATTTAGAATTTCTACCTACTACAGTGCTGTACATGGAATAGATATCTAAGAAAGCTTTGTCGAATGAATAAAAGAATGAATCAGAGAAGCAATGTCTAAGCTCAGCACATGCAACAGTCTCTTCTCTGGGTACATAATTTTCCTGCCTTGCCACTGCATTTTTAGCCATGCTTATACGTAAGCATTTGTGAATAGCCATCTTTCTCTATAACCCTCTTGGCCAGCTTTAAAATGTGTAAGCATGGCTGGGCTGAACTACTATAACCCTCTCCCCTGTATGTTTCCAGTGAAGGCAGGCCAAAAAAGACCCCCTTCAACCACAATCCCCTGCCATATTTGCAGGATGAAAGTAAAGGAGCAGCCACTTTGTATCTCATACATGTCACTTAATTTCATTTTTTTTTAAGATTTTTTTTTAATCTATTTATTTGAGAGAGAGAGAAAGAAAGCACAAACAGGAGGGGCAGAGGGAGAGAGAGAAACTCAAGCAGGCTCCACCTTGAACATTGGAGCCCCATGTGGGACTCCATCTAAGGACCTGAGATCACGACCTGAGCTGAAACCAAGAGTTGGATGCTTAACTGACTGCACCACTGAGGTGAGCCTATGTCACTTAATTTCTAACTCCCATTTTCATGTGGGTAGCAGATGGGCCTTCAACAGTTCTCCCCTGGATCCTCCTTCAGTTTCTATAGCGCCTGGACATGTGTGCTTAGCTCCATGACACACACCAGTTTTTCCTGCCCCATCAACATTAAAAGTAGCAAAAATTGCCACGAGTTTCAGTCCCTTCTTGAGGGTTCCAGCTCAAATTGCATAAAATCTTTCTCAACAGCCCCTGTTTCTCCTCTGGTAAGGCGAACATAGGGAAACTTACTTGGTTCTTATGAATATCATTAGGGTGTTGAGGGCTCTCCTTTCACATGTCTCTTCCTAACCAGAGAGACAAAAGGGCCACTGTAAAGCTCAGGCAGAGAGATGGGATCTTGTCCCAGCCCTCAACATACCAGCCTGGAGGCTGTGGGTAAATCCATAATTCTGTGAGTGGCAGTTTCTGCTTTATTCAGTGGAAGAAGTCAGCTCTTCCCTTGCAGAACTCATAAAGCTACTGCAGAGATAAACCATTACACTGAAAGTTAACATACCTTGGAAAAAAACAGACAAATCTCTGGCGTTCGCAAGCGTTAAGTATCATTTTGGCATCATTGTTATTATTCTATTTTTTGAAAGATTTTTTTTTTTATTTACTTAAGAGAGAGAGAGAGAGAATGAGCAGGGGGAGGGGCAGAGGGAAAGGGAGAAGCAGGCTCCCCACTGAGCAATGAGCCTGATGCAGGACTCAATCCCAGACTCCAGGATCATGACCTGAGCGGAAGGCAGGTGCTTAACCAACTGACCCACCCAGACATCCCATCATTATTATTATTCTTTCAAATTTATCATTTAGTGAGCACTTACTTTATATCATGTGCCATTCTGAGAACACATTTCATGATTTCATTTATACCCTATAGAATGGGCCTTATTCTGCCTATTATACTTATGAGAAAATAAGGTAGAACTCAGGTTAGTTAGCGAACTATCTCAGAGTTTTAGCAGTCTAACTGCACAGCCAGAGCACCTACACATTTCTTTATAATATATAGAGCATGTAAAAAGTTGTGCAAGCTTTGTTTCAATGTTGAAAATATAGTGAGCTACCTACATTAGTTGTGTAATAGCCATGTTATGTAAAGTTGTTTATATTACATTTTACTGAACTGTATAATGATGTAATACTAAAAATGAAAAAGTATTGCATACCATATGACAATTTGATTCTAGACAATAGAAACTGCCAAATCACGTGGCTCATATCAGAGATGTTTCAGACTTAGGAAAGGTTAGTATGACTGACAAAATAAAGAACTATCCCTGAAGCACCAACCACCTATCAATCAAAAACTCAGTTGATATTTAAGAGCACCTATTTAACTTCAAGCAATATTATTATAATTAGAGAAAATTGAAAGTAAGAATTTTAATATGGTAAATAGTAAATGTGGATTAAATCATTTGATATGTCTTAAAACGTGATAATAAGGTTAAGATTTTAAGTGTGGGTTTTGAAAATCAGCATGTCATATTGATACATAATTGCTATTGGCTAAAGGTGCTTCAGAAAATATTTAGAATCTGAATGTGAAGAAGGCTTAGCGTTTGATTGGGATAATGAAATTATTTATGTAGACAAATATATTTTCTATGTGAATATGAACATATTTGGTGTATGTGTCTGTTTTTAGAGAAAATATGTGGGGTGTGTGTGTGTGTGTGTGTGTGTGTGTGTGTGTGTATTTATGTGTTTACCCAAAAACCTGTTATCAAATCAATGTGTGTCTTGTGATCCATGGTAACTTAGAGTTGAGGGAATTTGGTACATGTATTTAAAGTGTTGTTAATTTTAAATCTTGCAAACTTAAGCTAAGACTCTAGATAGGTAAAATATTCTAGGTAAACCGTTAAAAGAAGTGAACAATGTAGATAACAGCAAACAGGACAACATTTTAAAACTGCTTCATTTTAGAATATAAAATCTAAGATTTCAAAAAATTTAAGTTAACTAAGATCTCAATAAGTAAGCTCCATAAATGGTGAATATGAAGGCTGAACAATAATCCTCCCTCTTGGTATTAAGAGGGAGAAAAAGACAGGAGTCAGAGGGAATAAGCTGAAATCATTAATTTTTTAAAGGTATTTGAATGGGCAACTTTTATTTCCATAATAAAATGAAATTGCAACTCCGGAATAACTACTACATAAAATATTGAGAAGTAATTGTAGCAATCAGAACAATGAGTCTATAGCCTATGAAAATAAGTAAATGATAAATGATGTGAATTGCAAACCAAGATAGATCAGTATGCTCAGAAAGAAAGAAAGAAAGAAAAGTAACATTATGTATGAGTTAATACAAAAGACCACAACAAATCATACACAACACAAAATAGTTATTTTGTATATTTGTATTTGTATATTTATATATACAAAATAGATACTTTGCATAACAAAAATTCACTTGTTAGTGTTCCTGACTTGGTGAAAATGGAGAAATAATGCAAATACACATAAAATAAGACACTTTTTTAAGAAAACAAATCTAGAATGGGATGAAAGAAATTTATTCCAAATTAAAAATGGAAGACTTCATTGAGACTTACAACAGCTAAGTAAATACTAGTGAAATTATGCTCCTGACTGAGCAGTTAATACACTTCAGGGCAAGTACGTGCATACTCCCAACACTGGTACGTACAGTTATGGTAATACAGGATGTACAAAAGTTAAATCATGGTAAACATTGAAGTAACTAACAGAAAGCTCTCAAGTGAATGGAAAACACCAGACCTAACTGGTGACTGAATTCTCAGAACTATGAAACATGCTTGGGAGTGTGTGCTTGGCATGCACAAGTTGAGAATGTTCTTATATTCTCCTTTGTATAATAATATACCCTTCAGTGTATATGGTAGTATTTTTTTTGGTTGTCTATAAATGTTATCTCTTTCCAACCCAAGACAGAAAATGTGTTTTGGGATTGAGAGCTAAGAACCAGACCTGGTAGAGTTCCATCTGGAACCAAACATTTTGCTTATGGGTATCTGGATTCCAATTCAAAGAAAGATAAATCTGAAAAAGTTATACACCACTTGCCAGTAGTGTCAGTCCATGGTTTGGTGAGAAAAAAGAAATACGCATTTTCCATTTTCTCTCTTCCACCTACTTCTCTTTATTTTCTAATTTAGCAAAGTTTTGGATATCAAACAAGGAGACTTCAATATTATTTGAAATTACCATGGCATAGTGCTCAAGTGAAATTTTAATCTTTTCTCCTAGTTATAAATTTAAACATAACTGATGAAAAGATTTCACGTATCATCAACAGAAAGCTGAGGTTTTACAGGAGAGAATTTAGGCTTTATATTGTCCATGAAATCTTCATATCTGAGCTATACAGAAGACCTAGCAGACCCTCCAGTCAACTCTGCTCATCTGGGCACAACCCTCACCACAGAAATGGCTACGTGGCCAGAAGACCTAACTGCCACGTTTTAAGAATGATGCACAATGAATGTGATCAAACCCCAGGTTTGAGTGCCACTAGATTGGTGAACCCCATGTTTTCAAATGTAATCAAACAGTCATAGAAAGATCAGTCAAAATGTGAAGTAAATAGGTGTTCGTATCAAGGGCAATCCCTCTCCATGCTGAATTCCCTGGGTTTTCAAGGCCTCACCCTGCACAGCAGCATGGTTCAGATGACCTGGAATTCTGAGGGGTGCTGTTGTTGTTTCTAATATCCTTCCTTAGCATATCCTTTAACCCATCACCTCAAGGTCTTTAATTCAGTGATAGAAGGATACATGTAACTATTTTCTGGCCAGGTATTATGGGTTAATAATATGGCTTCTTAAACCCTATCTTGCTAATGATTTCAGGACCAGTAAAAGAAACAATAACATTAGTTGTAGCTAATGAGAGCAGAGATGTATGCAACTCACACCATAAAGTCAGGTATTTACTTCACTTAGGTTTAAAGCTGGACCAGGTTTCCTATGCACAAATAATCAGAGTGTACACTTCAAAGTCACTTTGTATGTCCACCACTCTCGAAAATTTCCCCTTTCCTTTGCCTGATAGATAAGAAACAGCCTGCTACATTTTTCTTAACTAAGGGTCTCACACATTGGCAATTTTGTCAACCTAGATGTAAACACTACTGCCACGTCCGAATCATAATAAATTTTGTTTACTGTAGTTAGACATTGGGTTTGCTTACATTTTAGTTAAAACAGCTGAAGATTTATCCTTCTGTCAGAGCCACTGGAAAATTGAGAGTCTCATGCAAGTTGTAAGCTTTCTGCTTAATCTTCTGGAAACTTTTCCAATTTTCCTTTAATAACACCAGGAGGCCAGTGGTGTGCCACTTATGGATGGAGGGGGAGGAGTTCTCCATCCCAGTCCCCCTCCTTTACTCGGCTGACAAGCTCTACAGAAATGAAATGCAGTAATATACATTAACACTAACTTATACACCAGGCTGTCACCATCAGGTAAAATTGATCACAAATTACTGATTACTGAATCAGGAAAGTCATCAGTTATATTGTACTTGATTACTTTCTCATAAGAGGAATATATTACTGAATATGGTGAGACTACTCATGCATAAGAATTTGGAAATGACACCCTAGCAGCCCACACTCAGGAGGGAAGGAGAGTTGTGCTGAGGAAGTAGACTCTAACTTCCTTATATAAATTGTTTTAAATCAGTTATTAAATTATAAGACTGTGGTGTGAACATTTTTGAACATTTTTCAACTGTTTTCCCAGTTGAAAACTTGTAAATCACACATTCTTCCCTCTAGGAAGTGCTATGGTCACTTACATCAGCTATACTTCCTGGAGGGAAAGAACTCTGATATTGGTCAAGGTCACAAAATTAGGCCAATCTAGTTGATGGGATTCTTGCCAGAACAAGAAACAAGGCATTCTTTCTTTGTGACTCATTTTCTCCTTGAAGACCCTTTTCGATTTGCCTTGGCTCTCCTCGTTCTTCCTTCCTATGCCGTGGTAGTTTTGAGACATAATGGAAATTTCTCCTCCTTTACAAGAGGGTTGTCCACCCTTGGAAGACCACGTGGGCCAGGAAGGGGGTCATAAGACAGATCCTAAGCATGAAAAAAAGAAAAAAAGTGAAAGAGGTACTAACATCCACAAACTATCTAACCAGCTTACCTGGAATATGGAGCTGAATTACTAGAGTGTGCTTCTGTCCACATATAAACAGTTTGATCGTTAGCAACTGATCGCAGGTTACTGAAATTCAAGCTCTGGGAAAAGAAACTGACCATTTAAGAGAAATATAAAGTTAGGCTGACATCTCACAACTTATATCAAAGTAAGTCCAAATAATTAAGGCATGCCTCTCCCCAAAACTGGGGTATATGGTGAGTCTCAGGGATAAGCAAAGGTGTAGAGGGAAGTATGAAAAGTCAAAGGATAAACAGAAAGTATCTTATTGGATTGTCTATTTTACACGAAGACTTGGTATCCTCACAGTTTTAAAATATTTGGGCTAATCTCTTATTTTTATTCAAATGCAGAGAGCAATATAGTTTTATGTTCACAGAGTGATTTAAAATACTTCATTTTTCTGTTCTATGCCCTTCGGGCCCTCCCCTCCACCAGATTATCAGCACAGTTGGTACTATGTGAATACAGTTTGCTCTGCTGAGAAGGGAGATTATATTACCAACACTAACCCTGCTCCTGGTGGTAGTCTGCAAGTGATATTTAGTTCTTCGTGTTCGGCTGGAGTCATCGAGGCCTAGAAACTACCCAGAAGGGAGAATATTAGGAAGACCATATTCAATCACTAGTGCGAGACTGGATGTTCTCCTGGTTATTGACCATATTCTTCACTGTCTATGGTATGGTCAGATGTTGTCAGCTCCTCCCAACATGTATTAACTTATCTGCAGCATTCCTAGTTTCTATTCAAGGTTTTATTAACAAATGGAGGGAAACCTAAAACCACAAAATTTTCTGACTGCATTGGTTCACTGCCTAGAGATTTATGGTCCAATTTCATCTACAAGTTTGCTTTTTTTTTTTTTTTTTTTTAAACACAGATACTAGCTAGAAGTAAATCCAAGTCTTAATCTGGTTCCAGGATATGGATATTTGACTACTAGATTGCCTCTGTTGGCCCCAGTTCTAACATCTTACTCTCACAATTAATCATGGCCCACTCCATTCTTACGAGGAACAACTGTCCAGTTCAACTCAGAATTCCACAACTTTGATACCTGTGAGACCTACAGAACACATCTTCCCAGAGAGAAGACAGCCTCTTTTCAGATCACATGCCATATGATATTAAAAAAAAAAAAATCTGTAATACAGTATGGTGTTTACTTTTTATGGTGAAATTTGAAAGGAGATTCATTGTAATTTAGAATGTTGGGCTGATGTTTATAATTCATTATAAATGTGTCAGAATAGTGTTTCAGAGAAAAAAACAAAACAAAACAGTAACCCCAAACATTTAATCATCAAAGCTGGTTGTTTATAACAATAGGATATTTAATGTTATAGGACAGAAAACAAATGTCATGCAATACATTTTTTTTCTTTGCCTGAGCTTTAGTCTTCAGTAAGATCTGACAAATATTGGCATTATATGTCACTAAGAAGTAAAAGATCATGCTCTGACCTTCAAGAATCCCCACAATATGTACATTATGTTGATGTGCCCTTTGTTTTGTCTATCTTGGTTTGCTTTGGCGGCCTCTGCAATTTCAGGATGAGCAAGGTTGTTTTACCAAGTTTTTGATGGCATCATTTTAACCAAGAAATTAACTAAAGGTGGGGTACCTGGTGGCTCAGTGGGTTAAGCCTCTGCCTTCGGCTCAGGTCATGATCTCAGGGTCCTGGGATCGAGCCCCACATGGGGCTCTCTGCTCAGCAGGGAGCCTGCTTCCCCCTCTCTTTCTACTTGCCTCTCTATCTACTTGTGATCTCTATATATATACCAAATAAATAAAATCTTAAAAAAAAAAAAGAAATTAACCAAAGGCAGACTTCTTCTTTCACTATTTCCTTCATTCTGACACAGCCTGAAGATTAGACATCAAGGAAAGTGTACACCACAAATGGCCCAGATGCTCATTTAGCATTATTTGAGGTCTACAGCGCCTTCACTAAAACAGATGTAAACTTAAAAAAGGTCAAAATTTTTCTTTCTTCTTCTGCATTAGCTGTTGACTCACATGTCAAAAATGTGCATCACCTTTAAAGTTCCAGTCACATTCCTCCTGATCTACAGAGACATGCCCCCAGAGCACTGTTCTATTTACCTCCTATTTCTTTAAACTTCCAAAGTTCTTCTAATCTGTATTGTACAATTTATCATTTATTTATATTTTCCTGGTTTTTGTGCCAGTGATTTTTGTCTCCCTAGCTAGAGGTCAAGCATATTAAGTAACTACATCTCTTCCTTCCTAGTACATGGCATACTCTTAATAAAACAATTCTATTGAGTTTATTACTTAAGTACAGATTCATTTTAAAAGCAGAAAGATAAAAAATAAAATATAAATACTGTTAGATCCTCACTTTCTCTTATGAAGTCAGAGAAACTTCCCTTTAATATTAATTGTATATTTTCACTTTTCAAAGTAATTTTACATCTAATATAATTGATCATCATAATTGCCCTCAAAGATAAACAGAAATGACATAGTGTGTGAGCATGTGCTCAAAATGTGAGTGACAGAGTGTAAAACTCAAGACTCATAATTCTTAGCTGATATGCTTGACTCTAAATCATACTTGCAAAATTCACTATACATTTCAGAAAAGTACACTTTTGATTTTTATCAGTTAATGACATCATTAAGAGAGTACTACTGAAATGCAGTGGAAAAGAAGAGGTTTCACTGAGTTTGGTAGACCAAAGAAATTATTCCCCTTGCATTTATAAAGTAGCAAAGTAATGGATCACACAAGGGTTAAAGTAGAATTACTGAAAGAAAACTCAGTTAGTGGGAGTAAGAGAATTAGTCTCAGTTTTGCACATCTCTGTTCTAAGCATCTGCAGTCTCAAGAATATCAAGGAGTTAATTTCAAGCATCCAGCCTAATACTTTTGACTGACCTCTCCTTAGCATTGATAATTAGGAGTAACTTTTTTATCATCCAATTCTATTATCTGTGTCTACTCTATTATTTGGATCTTGGCATAATGCTATTATTTAAATAGATATTTGAATTGAGGCAGTATTTATTATCAGTTCCTAGTATAGATCACCTGGTTTGTACTTTAACTGTTTGGCTCATTTATTTATATATATTTTATTTTATTTTTAAAGATCTTATTTATTTGACAGACAGAGATCAGAAGTAGACAGAGAGGCAGGCAGAGAGAGAGGAGGAAGCAGGCTCCCCGCTGTGCAGAGAGCACAATGCAGGGCTCAATCCCAGGACTCCAGGACCATGACCTGAGCTGAAGGCAGAGGCTTAACCCAGTGAGCCACCCAGGTGCCCCATATTTATATATATTTTAAAAGCTAACTGGTGACCACATTACTATTTAAGAAATCAAAATATGTTTCTTGAAAACATAAAGGCAAGTTTAATCTAATTCTACTGAGGAAAAGAATCCCCATTCCTCTTTAAAATTTGAGAGTGTTCTGGTGCGCCTGGGTGGCTCAGTGAGTTAAGCCTCTGCCTTCAGCTCAGGTCATGATCTCAGGGTCCTGGGATCCGGAGCCTTGTCAATGGGATCTCTACTAAGCCGGGAGCCTGCTTCCCCCCCCGCTCTCTGCCTACTTGTGATCTCTGTCTGTCACGTAAAGAAATAAAAAAAATCTTGAAAAAAATAAAAATAAAAATAAAATCTGAGAATGCTTTGATCAGTTAGTATTTATTAAGCACATATTCAGTACTCTAGAATACTATAAGAAGTGTGTTGAGAAATGTAAAAAGCAAAAGGAAAGAATCCCACCCTCAAATGCCCAACAATTATGCTAGGGCGTAAAGCATGTAGAGATGCACAATTAGCTGACAATGCAAAGTCTTACATAAGAAACACCAAATTTGCCAATTTCCATAAAGTAAGTATTCCCACGTTGGCTAATTTCAAGCCAACATGATGTCATTCAACACAGGATTGTGGACTGATGCATAAAGTAAGTTCTGGCAAGCCAGTTCAATTGACTCCAGCACACCAGCCCTCCTGTAGAAGTTTAATTTAAGCAACGATCTCTTGGGCCAAAATGTTCAAGTATGATCTGTGGAAAAACACCTTTCCTATCTCTGAAGGACAGTGGCACATGAACAGGGGATAACTGATGTGAAAGTATTCCTGATCAGAGGGATGATATAATCACAGTTCAGGAGCTCAAAGATAATGATAGGCTTGGAGAAGAGAAATACATCTAGTTAGCATAGCACAGAAGGATCTTAGAGAGTAGGTAAGAAATCTGGAAGGAACTACTGAATGTTTTGGATTGTATCCTGCAGGTTTGCCTCTCCAAACATGTGAATAACATATGTGTCTATAAAGAAATAAAAACAACAGTGATGAATCCCAAATATATTTTTTCAAATATTAATTTGATGATCATAACCATGTCATTAAGAATTTTTTGAGGGTAGAGGGCACCTGGGTGGCTCAGTTGGTTAGGTGTCTATCTTTAGCTCAGGTCATGATCCTGGGGGTCCTGGGATCAAGCCCCTTGTCAGACTCCTTGCTTAATAGGGAGCCTGCTTCTCCCTCTCCCTCTGCTGCTTCCCCTGTTCATGCCCTCTTGCTCACTGTCAAATAAATAAATAAAATCTTTAAAAAAAGGATTTTTGAAGGTAGAAATTACCAAGAATATTTGTATGGAGAGCTCTCCAAATTATAGGAGATCCCAGAAATACAAAATTACTCTAGGAAAAGAAATATCTTTTCAGCCAAATTAGATTACATTCTCACAGAAGTTATATTCAGTAGCATATTAGAGCTAGAAGGTTCTTTTTTTTTAATTTCCCTCCAAATAAATCTATGTTCTGCCCTAAAGAACTTTAACTTCAACCCTTCTTCATGGCAGAATCTACTATTACAGCACTATTCCAAAATATTTCCAATTTTGTCAGAATCCCTACAGATAAGGCTTCTATTTTGATAATTCATGTGGCTGGATATCAAACATCTGCCAGGATATCTACCAACATCTGCTGTTCAGTTTTTATCAGTTTGTCCCATCTGGCCTACATTCAACAGGACCCAAATCAAGACTGAACAAAATCACAGGACCTTCAAAAGCAATTTCACGTTATTTTTGGAAGCACTGAGTATTCTTTCTCAGTTGTTAAGAGTCAGGAACTATGTTGTCTATCATCCTGTAGACAACTCTGAAACTCTTCAGATTAAACTTTTCAACACTACCCTCCACCAAATGTTAACGTTACTAAAATATGTGTTTAATGTTCATCTGTACTGGCTTCTATTTGGCTCAAAAATGCTAAATGTGATTAAAAAATAGTAAATTATTGGTAATTATGATGACTAAAATACATTTAATCATTAATTTAATTTCTGCAGGACTTCTTATCTTAGGCATTTGAAATTTTTCCCAGAACTCCTTCCATCTCTTCTTCCTTCCACTCAGTTCCATGCAGCAGATTTCTGATAATATCCTTCTCTCATGCCTTACAGTACAATTTGTTATTAAGGATCTCCCATCTCTGCCCATACCTACTGAGAAAATAAAAGTGACCAGCATTTAGCCAAATACCCAGTAACATAAAAATTCACTGTCTATGAATCCACCATCTTTCAATTTCTCCTGGGTTAATTCCTCCCGTATGAGCCTTTATAGAACATGCTCAGTCCCAGTGTCTCCCTGTTTAATAATTACCTGGCATTCTACTCACTTAAAAAAAAAGGTTATAGAATCTCACTTTTAAATGAAAAGACAGATACAAGAAAGCAAATGATCCTCCAAAAGTCATGTAATAAATCAATGGCAGAACAATGATGAAATGAAGATTTAACTCAACAAACCCAGCCGCTTCCAAAAACTTCCCTAAATACCAGTAACAGCCCAGTAAGTGTTTGCTAAATAGAGCAGAATGGAGACATGTTTGTCACTTCGAAGAAAAACGTGGCAGGCAAATGAGAAGATGAGGGCATAAATGAATTATTTTATCCATGCTTCTTTTTATAAAATCAAGATTAGAGGAAATAAAATATAGTTTGAAAAGAATTGCATTACAGTTTTACCGTCTCTTTCTTTGAAAAGGTCTAACTAGGGCACCTGGGTGGCTCAGTGGGTTAAGCCGCTGCCTTCGGCTCAGGTCATGATCTCAGGGTCCTGGGATCAAGTCCCACATCGAGCTCTCTGCTCAGCAGAGAGCCTGCTTCCCTCTCTCTCTCTCTGCCTGCCTCTCTGCTACTTGTGATCTCTATCTGTCAAATAAATAAATAAAATCTTTAAAAAAAAAAAAAAAAAGAAAAGGTCTAACTAGGGGCACCTGGGTGGCTCAGTGGGTTAAGCCTCTGCCTTCGGCTCAGGTCATGATCTCAGGGTCCTGGGATCGAGCCCCGCATCGGGCTCTCTGCTCACCGGGGAGCCTGCTTCCTCCTCTCTGTCTCTGCCTGCCTCTCTGCATACTTGTGATCTCTGTCAAATAAAAAAATAAATAAATAAAAATTAAAAAAAAAAGAAAAGTAAAGGTCTAACTAGAGGAAACACACATTTCCACTATGTCCTCAGTCAAGGTTGAGAACTGAGATAATTTTCTATCATAAAGGACCTAAAACAAATCCCATCTTCCTATAATATTCGTAAAGTATTGTTTTCTATAAATGTTCAAGTGAATTTCTGTAATATTTTCTTCCATTTTTGTTCTACCAGTGGTTTGGTGAAACCAACAATTCTGATGAGATTCTCCTCCATAAGGGATTATGGGTGATAAGCCAAGGACCATTATAGTCAGACAAAGTGGGTAATCTGGTTTCTAACTCTCACTCTAATAAATTCCCTTCTACCATCACCTACAGGTAACCAGGATCCAGGAATTTTTTACCCAATTTACCCCAAGCCCATTTCCAAGATCTATAAATGCCTCTCCCTCAGGTCTCTCCTCCTGGGGCCAGGAGTAATGCCATCTCCCTCCTGGCCCAGGATGGTCCAGGGCTGAGGACAGAGTTTGGACATGCAGATGAAGAGTCCACACATAAGCACAAGGCCCTCTATACTGCAGACCAGATCTGGGGATGGGCAGAAAAGAACCTTAGTCAAGGGTAAATATCCAGGGACTGGGGCCAGGGCCAGGTCTCTCTACACCATCATAGTTTGCATAAATCCAAGAATTCTGCATTCAAACCAGATGCTTCTGGTCTTTAACATCTTTACCACATTGTTTCATTCATTAATTTAATTTTTTAATATTTAGATATGTGGTATGAAGGCATCCTTTTGTGTTCTTTCACTAGCCCTGCAAATGTTAAAACACAGGACTGCTATCTACCTTTAACTCAACAGGGATGTGAATGTATATCACAAAGAAATGTCAGGTGATTTGATCAATATCATCAAGAATGGACTAGAATTCTTACTCAAAATAATTGTTGTTTAAGGGCTTTCAGGCAAAACTCAAATTTATGATTATAGAGCATTTTAAGCTCCCTTTTCTTTTCCAATTTTGCTGTCAAAACTGATCCATTTGTTGACATCATGTCAAATTTCTACTTCATACATTCTATAGAGACTCCAAAACAGAATAATCCTTCAGTTCCTTTCTACTATATCCATTCCAAAAAAGTAGCAAATTTAGCCTAGCTCTCCATTTCTCTTTACAGAGCACTGGTATTTTTATTGCTATGAGAAATTTACATGCCACTTTCAAAGTGCTAATTCTTACTCAAAATAGCTTTGGCACAGTGTTATGCAAGATTTTTGCTAAAAAGGAAATGCTGAATCTACAGATCCAGTGTGGGGAATTTCGAGGTTGTGCCCAGTGACTTTACTATGTCTGCCAGGGAAGTCCCTCTTACTATTCAAGAGCAATTTCATCTTTGGTTTGAGCAGAACTTTTTAGCTTAATGGGTGATAATTTCCCCCTGTCAGACATCTCATATTCTGCATGCCCTCATCTGGCCTGTGTCACATAAAGAGGAGGGAATGTAATTTCCACCCACCTGTAGAAAACAGCTAAGTTTTATTTCCTATGCGATTCCCAATACACTGCCCCGTGAAAGGAATTCATTATCCACAGATGAAGTAATTATCCTCAAGTAGAGTAGAGCTGAAGCACATAAACTTTTAACTCTGACAGGGATGGGTTTGAAGGCTGGCTCCCCCAACCCTTACATACTATATGATCCCTGGCAAATTGCTTAATGTCTCAAAGCTTCCGGTTTCTCATCTGTAAAGCAGAAATAATATACCTGTCTCATAGAGTAATTGTGAAGATTAGATGAGACAATATATATAAAGTTTCTGGCACCTGATGGGCATTCAATGATTACTATTATTATTCAAGCATCTAAATAATTACCATCATCCTGCTGTTAATTTTTTTACTTCATCAATCACTTTTTTGCGAATGATTCCTTTGTGACCTCAAGTCTTTTCTCTCTAATTAGGCACCTCTACTCAAATGTCTCAGCATTACCTCAATATAATTTGTGTAATATAAAACAACATAGGTTAAAAAAAAAGCCTCAAATTTCCTGAATGTAAAAAAATGGATACATTGTTTAACTTTTTTAAAACAGTAATAAAGATATGAAATTTATAGTGAAAACCTCTCTCCTCCCACATCTTTCCTAAATTCCCATGGCTAAGCATGGTTACACTTGGGCATGTTTTCCTAATGTCATTTTTGATTCTTCTCTTCCATTCTTCCAGTGTGCGCAACCTATCACTTTTGTGCTTTGAAAATGCTTCTCACACCTATTGCTGCTCCTTAATTTCCTTCCTATTAATACTGCTCTAGTTCCTCACCATTGCACATCTACTTAAACACCTCCCTGATGCCGGATCCCTCTCATTTTCTTCCTTCCTCCCCAGGATTATTCCCCTATGCACGGTTCTACTGCTTACTGCATCTAGTAGGTTCACTAATCTACTCAGCTTTCAAGACCCTTTGGTAGCTATCCCTGCCTTTCTTATTCACCTAATGTATTACAGAATAACACAGATGATAGTTTTACATAACGTAGGTGTTTATTTTGGTTTTATTTTTATCACCTCAGAGATTTTGTTTATGCTGTTCCCTCTTATTATGGTTGAAATGTGTTACCCCAAAATTCTTAGACTGACGTTCTAGCCCTCAGTACCTCAGAACATAATTATATTTGGACATAGGTATTTACAGAGGGATTCAAATTAAAATGAGGTCATTAGGGTGGACCCTGATCCAATATAACTGGTGACTTTACAAAAAGGGAAACTTGGAAACAGACATGCACACAGGGAGAACACCATGTGAACAAGAAGGCAGAGACAAGATGATGCTCCTGAGTCAAGGAACTCTAAAGCTAGTTTGCAAACCACTAGAAGCTAGGAAAGATGCATGCAACTAATTTTACTCACAGCCCTCAGGTGCAGCTAATACTAGCACCTTCTCTCTTCCTCCAGCTTTTGGCAGAAAAAGGACAGAATGGCCATCTAGTGACCCTGAAGCACCAAGTGTGAGAACAAATGGCTAACGTGCCAAGAATGGCAGAACAAGAACACTGTATGTCAATGAGCCCTTGATGGTATGCCTGACAGCCAAACTAATGCCAATAAATACTCTTCTCCAGACTTCTTATGTGAAGAAAACCAAGCTTTATTGGTTTCAGCCACTTTAGTGAGAGCATGTCCAACTGACAATATGCTAAGAAAGTTAATTATATGAAGGGCTTGTTCACCTTCCATGGTTGGGACCTTTTTCCTCCTGGCATTTAGTAGATACTCAGCAGATAAATGTTAGTGTTCTTCATTTTATGTTACATTCTTTATGAAGCTGTTAACATCTGACCAGTGTGGGCTTACTTACCTGCATAAATATGGAGGATAAGTTATTTTATTGCCAATAATCTGGCAATAAAATATTTATTGTTTCAGTTGTGATAGCCACTAGTGCTATTCTCCAAATATTTTAAAGCTCCATCATTCAAGCACCAATGAAGAATTTTATTTTTCTGTCCCATGTTAAGTTAAACATGACTATAGGACTTGTATCAAGAAATATGAATGGGGGGCCACCTGGGTGGCTCAGCGGGTTAAGCCTCTGCCTTCAGCTCAGGTCATGATCTCAGGGTCCTGGGATTGAGCCCCACATTGGGCTCTTTGCTCGGCGGGGAGCCTGCTTCCCCCCCTTCTCTCTCTGCCTGCCTCTCTGCCTACTTGTGATCTGTCAAATAAATAAATAAAATCTTAAAAAAAAAAAAAAGAAATATGAATGGAAATGATGTATCACTTCCAGGTGGAAGCTTTAGGAATCAATGCACCATTCATGACAATCTTTTTTGCTCTATTCTGGCAACTGGCAATGCTCCAGATGGGAGCTGCCAGGACTCTGTGTCCCAGAATAAAGATGGTATGGAGCAGAGCCTTTCAGCTGATCCCCTCAATGGATATTTAATGTGAGTAAAAAGTTAACCTTGCTGTTTTAAGCCACTGAGGTTTTTGCTACCACAGAATAACCTAGTCTGACTAGTATATAAAACCATCTTACCCCGTGAAACAAGATGTCAGGTTGATTTGAACACTAAAACCTCCTATGGCCACCATTTTGGCTTCAGTGATCTGTGATTTAGATCTTTTTCTATGTCTTTTATTAACATTCATATAGTTTTGTAATACTATATGGCTCTCATCCAGAATGGTTATGAATAATTTTATGACTTTATTAACCCAGGTCCTGCCCTCGAGGCACTTACGAGATCTATAGTGTATTGAGTTTCTCTATAAATATTCAGCACATGCACAAACCACTGGCAAAATGTAAAGCAACAACAGCATAAAAAGAAAAATTACCAAACACATTTAGAAACTGAAGACTTAAGGAAGGACAAAAGGGAGGGGGGTACTATTTATTTTTCAACACTTTCAGCCTTCAATTCCATAAAACCCTTCTTTTTTATGTATTACTCTAAGTGTTATTAATAGTCATACCTGAGTTCAGAGCACCAGTGGCAAAATCACAAGGTCAACAAGGTTTGTGTTACTGCCTCAAGCCTTGGCAGTGGTAACTGCTTCTCCATTTCCACGAAACTTTCTCCAATCTGTAGCTCTCTTTCCAAATCCTCCTTTCTCCTAGCATCTTCTGCAATTCCTTTATGAAAATCAGACATTGAGGACAAAGACATCCATGGCTTACTACACATTATAATGACAGACAATTTGCATTTTAATTCTTCCTGCAATCATGACTTGCTGGGTTCTGTCCCCATTTTAATGATCTAAAGTACTGATGATCTAGAAGAGATGAGACTTTGAGTGTTGTTGGGAAAATTAGCTTCTTACCTCTGAAATCATTCAATGGAATTCCTTTATCCAAGACATAACTGCAACTTTTTTCAAACTACACCAACCAATGGACACAACTATAGTAATAATTCCTAACAGTATTACTGAGTGCCACTTTTCAGGACACTTCCCATGAGTTAACCCATTCAATCCTACCCACTATCCTGTAAGACAAATAACTATCCCCTTCTTTCTTAGAGGTCAGTTAAATAAATTGGCCCAGGGATATACATTTAGCTTCTGCTGTATTTTGCCCTCTCTGCTATTTTACATGTAACTCAAATGCAGAGCTCAAATGGAGGCTATTTTCATAACCTCAGCCCAGGTTAGTCTGGAAGATTAAGGGTAGGAGGAAGGTGATCTTTAATGGGTTTCCGGTTCGGTTTCAGTTCTCTTTTCCTTGCCCATCTGCTATAGACTGAATATGTTCCCCCAGCATTTATATGTTGAAATCTACTCCCTAATATGAAGGTAATTGGAGATGGAGCATTTGAGAGGTGAATAGGTCACGAGTGTGGAACCCTCATGAATGGAATTAGTGCCCTTATAAAAAAGGCCCCAGAGAGATCCCTTACCCCTTCCACCATGTGAGGACACAGCAAAGAGAACTGCTAGGAACCAGGAAGCAAGCCCTTACAAGCCACTGAATGTGCTGACCATGTGATCTTGGACTTGCCAATCTCCAAACTGTGAGAAATAAATTTCTGCTCTTATAAGACACTCATTTATGATATTTTGTTATCACAGCCTGAATGGACTAAGGTACCTTGCATAGAAATAACCTTTTCAAGCTTGGAATGTTTAGACCAGGTTATGCTCTGCCATCGACTTTAGCTATTTTGGTATTTTGTTTTATATCCAGAACCTTGTGGTCCACTGGACAGGAGATTAAATTCAGTGACCAGTTTTACATTCACTGGCTTACTGAGCTTTAGCTACCTGCCACTCTTGGAAGCCAGTTTTTCTGTTTCCCCATCCTGCCAATGATTATTTCAGAGATGGATTACAACATTCCAATTCAAGAATATTCCTTACATCTGGAATTGGGTTACCCACGTCAGAACTGCCTTTTCCCAGATCAGAGCTGTAGAATCCTCAAGAGACAGAATGGGTGAATACAGTGAAACCTGAAGTTACTTTTGTCTAACCATGAAGGTCATTAGATGGTCAATCAAATATGGCAGGCTTCTTACTCCCCTTGCCTCCCCTCATGCTGCTATGACAGGGCACAGAATATAGTAAGAAGTCAATAAATGCTATTGACTGATATTCTTAAGTTCTTTGCATAATTTGTTGAGGAACTTTCCCTCTTTAATAATGGAGCTCAAGTATATTTCAGGGAGTTAATTCTGCACTGGTCTGACTCATTTGCAATTTATTTTTTAAAGAAATTATTTGATTTCTAAGGCCCTTTTAAAAAAAGAAGCCATTTCCTTTTGAACAATGAAATCACGTTTCAGTGGCATAATTGGACTGGAACACAGACAGGCTCAAGTTTAGCTCTAAACTCAGAACCCATGAAGGTCGATTGGAAAAACGCAGTTGCCCATCCTAGTCTTAAGTGGCACTTTTTTTCAAATTGTGTCACAAACATGCATACAAAACAAGGGCTAAGTGTTACGGATTATAGCCTAAAGCTTTCCAGCCATGTCAGTTAGGGGAGAAAAATAAAAGGAAATTTGCAATACTTCAACTGAACTTTCTTTCACAGCATGTAGGAGGGTGAGGGGAATCAGTTAGGTTAAAAAAAAAATAGCTTACACTGTGACCAAAAAAAAAAAAAAAAAAAAATTGCTTTACCATGCTTTGCTTTGCTTTCAGGGTACTATCAGTTTGGCTACAGCCTGAACAAACAAAATCTGTCTTTTTAAGAAACGTCAACTCTCATAACTACTCAATAAATCAAAAACAATAAAAGACGTGTCCTGCTCATAGAAGAATGCACAGCAGTTATATCAAACTGTTTCACCTTGTACCCCCTTTGCTCAGCTACCCACATTTACCTATTTATAGCCCCATCCTAGCGCCCCTCCTCCATTATCATGCAGCAACTCATGTTGGCCTTCAGAGCTTTGTGGAATCTGTTCATCTTTGGATTCCTCCTACTTCTGGGTCTAAGTAACTGCCCCTACATTCACATTTACCTGTCACTGGCTTGTCTATTAGTAGCCTCAAAAGGATTTTTCCTGTCATCCGACAAGAAGAGATTTTGTGAGGCCAACAGATAAACAATTTGTGAAATGATATAAAAGAGATTAAATCAATGGAAGTAAAAGAGACGTCTCAAGGCAGTGAGAATTGCCACTAGCAATAAGTGGTTTTAGGGTGTACAGCTTTGAACACTATACTTTAAAAAAAAATTCACAAAGATTGTTACCACGAAGAAGGGCCCTAAATTCATCTGGCTCAACTAATTTATTTTATAGGTATGGAAAGGTAGCCCAGAAAAGTCAAGAGAATTAGCCAACTTCACATGGTGAAATACTGACAACCCTGAGACTAGAACCAAAGTGTCCTAAATCTAAGCTTTACTTCCCCGATTCTCTAGGGAACTCTGTAGTGTTTTACAAATTGACATGATTCCATAAATACTGAAGGGAGCAAAGTAGAGAAAGATTAAGGAAGGGAGGAAAGAAAGAATATAATATATTCTGCAGTCTTTGGACAAAGGATAAACTTAGAAAGTGCTGTCTTTCCTGGCGTGACATAGAATGAAGCAGAGTAAAACAGTGTCAAGAGAAATAAGGAACGCGGCTCCATCTGTGGTACAAGGAAGCAAGAGTCCTGTCTTAGAAGAGCTTGGGCAAGAGTATAGGCACAGGGGACATAAAGAAAAGGAAACTGTCAGCTGTCCTTCAGAGAGTGTCTGAGCTTGACTCCAATACAAATCTTCTAAAACTCTAAGTCACTGTCTCAGCCCCTCATCCTCCAGAGGTTTTCCCTCCCTCTGCTATTTAAGATCCATAATCAGTCTACTTTCATACAAGACCTTCCATGGCTCCAAATTCTGCCCTCTCAGCCTAACTACCCAGTACAAGCTGTGCCTTTGCAGTTCACTGAATTTATTGCCATTTTCAGAACCAGACCTGAATGCAACCATGACGTTGCTCAGACATTTCCACTTGGAATGCCCTTCTGCCACATTTTCAACTGTTAAAATTCTGTGTTAAAAAACATCTCTTTTTTGAAGCTGCACCCGATGCCCAATCATATCAACTTCTCTTTGTGGGGCCCATGACACTCTGTCCTACCTTACAGATTAGAGCTATGTGCTTTTTCATCTTAGTCAGAAGAGACGAGGTTGTTAGTAAAGCTACTTAGGGACACGTCCGTATTTCCCCCTAGGTTGTAAATTCCTCTAGGAAAGAGACTGTGTCTTATTTATCTGAATCTTCACTCAGCAGGATCTAGTAAGTGTCTTGCAGCATGTATGAGACTACACAATGTTTATTCCCTTGAACTGCCAGGACTTACCTTACCTAACTTATATTAACTTACCTTAACTATATTCTGTAGTCTCTGATTAAAAAAAAATCACTATGTCAAATAAAATAATTGTCATTAAGGTGAAATAAATTAACACATGAGAGAAATGGAGACACATTGGAGAAACACTATTTAACAATTACCAGTAAACTAGATCAGAAATGCCTGAAAGTTATTATCTGCTATCTTAGCATGGTCAAATCAGCATTTATTATGGATTTAGAAGCATATAATGATTTTTTCCAGGTTAAATAAAGGAAGAAGAAAATAAAACAGAGTAGAAGAGAAATAATCAGTCAACAAATGATGTCTCCAAAGGAACATCAATATAATGTAATTAAAAGTCAAGAAGAAATCTTTTCATTCTGAATGTACTTAAATTGTTTATCTCTTTACTGTTTGAAACATTTCATCAAACTTACTCAGCAGTTATTCCCTGTGGGCCTTTACAAGCACATGATAAATGTGAGGTTTGAAAATCCTGCTCTTTTGAGTTATTTTGATGTATTTTATTTTGAGTTATTTTGTGTGTCTGTGTGGAAGCATGCACACACGCACACGCATGCCCCTGCATACACACACATGAACACACACTCCGGAAAGACCACTGAATGGTAAGTCACAACGCCAACCTATCTCAACCTGCGACACTGGGGGAGCACATCAGCTTCGTGGGTGGCAGCTTTCTTATCATTGTAATTGGGGTACTAAAATGAGGATGTCTAAATTCCTTCCTGGTTCTTTAGCCCTTGTATTCTATGTAAATGCATACCATTTACATAATCATGTAACACTAAACATTTTAAAGCTTTTTAAAATATATACCTAGCAGTCTGATAGGACTTTTCGGTTCTGTGGACCATCTTCACCTACAAAACCTTAATGGGGAGAATGTTTCAGATGAATCAATGTTCTGATTTAATCTCATATCAGGTGTTGCCATACAATCTTATTTTGTCTTCTCTCAGTCTGGTTTCACACATTAAAAAAAAAAAAAACAAACCCTGGAAAATGTGTGCAAATTGTTAAATGTCAGCTGAATGTCATTTTCCAAGTTCGGCACTCAAATAGGGCTCTCTGAAAATTGGTTGTCATCCACTGGGAGTTAAAGGAAAGATCTTTGAAAAGGTCCTCAGAGGCTTCATTTCTAGAGGTTTTTAAGGTCTCACAGGAGCTGACTGCTTCCCCCACACAAGCCATTTTCCCCTTGGTCTGCTGCAATGTCAAGGTCCTTCCAGCTTCCCTGCCATTGATCATGCCATTCATCTGGCCAAAAATGCACCGCCTCCCGCCCTCTATCTGTCCAAGTGTTACTATCCATCACAGAAGACATTATGGTACTTCTACTATGAAGCGGTCTCATCTCTGCAGCCATGCACAATCTCCATTCTCTACAGCCTGACTGCACTCAGACACTACACCCGCTAGTCCTGGTTTTGACAAGGTCTGTTCACACCGCTCATTTCTCTTGTCTCAAAACTTGACTGCAACCCTTCAAAATAGAACTCGATTTACCATAACACTCACATTGCTTAGCACAAATTGGTCATACAAGGGGTGTTCCAACATGTAACACTTGTTCTACCTTCATCCCCTATCATCCTCAACAAGCAGAGGAATTTGAATGTCTTTATTGCCATCAAAGATGGACCACACAGCTATTATTATTATTTTTTTAATGATAAGAAATTAAGGCAGTAAACAAAGAATTAAAAGCAATACTTCCCACTTTGGGTATATGAACATTTCAGAATAAAGCAACATTTGAGTCGGAAATACTTGGATCATTGTTTCCACACCTAATTAACTTTGCATCCTCTAAAAGCATTTGCCCAAACCCTAGGCTGCTTTTCATAACCTAGATACAACTGCCACATCTTACTGGAGAGCTTAAATACCACAAATGCCCAAGCTGAGTACCATTAAGGAGTGAGGAGTGAGCTGCCCAAGGATAGACATGAGTATCTAATGGAGCTACACCCTCTCAAAATCCTGGGCATTTGTCTTGCTGCCAGATTGACCTTCTCTTGAGAAAAACGGTTATTTTTCTCTCATTGAGGTGGCATAATCGGTGTGTTGACTCTTGTTTTCCTTCCAGGTAAATGGGACAGAGATAGATGAAGAAAAATACAGAGGGAGCTTTGATGAATCTATGCAGTGTTTTATTGCTGATGCAGACGGATTCCATAAATTTCTAGAAACGTAACACTTGTGGAGGAAAGAGGGTTGGGGGTCAGAATTGAGGGTGGGGTGAGGGTAATGGAAGTCAATGCACCTTATCAGTAGTTGGGCAGACACACTCACTCTGCAGATGGACCTCATCACATAGGGAAAATCAGATGACATTGAATAGAGCTTAATGTTTTCATTAAAGCGAGAAGAGACTTTTACTTGCCTAAGAAAAATGTCTTAACTAAAAAATAGATTTTTCAAAGACCGCAGACAACAGCAAGGTAAAATGTATCTGATTTATGGCAGGTTTAAAAGGTCTTCTTCCCACATGTGAGTCTAGAGCCACCATAGGTGCCACAATAGGATGATAAATGGAGTAATAACTCAACAGGAAAGCAGCAAGGCAGTGGGCTCTGGGATGGCAGTGGCGACTCCGCCACTCGGCCTCGGAGTGAAATTCCAGGGCTGAGGGTGAGCAACTGTGTTATGGGGTGCAGGAGGCAGATAAGAAAAGAGGGGGATGCTGGCAGTCATAAAAGTAGAATTTTTATCCCAGGCTTGCCACTAATCATCTGCATAGCTTTCGGGAAATCATTTCACCTTTCTTTACCTCCACTTTTGCGTCTCTGAGTGAGAATAACAATGGCGTGTTCCACCCACTCACTGGGATATTATAAAAAAAACAAAAAAAAACAAAAAAAAAACACCACAGTGTGATAATAGATGAACTCGTTCTTTGAAGAGCTCAAAGCACCATACAAATGCAAGGTATTAATTATGTTCTAAAGGTATCATTTCAGTGAAGATAAAAAAAAGAAGGAACATATTATTAAATAACATATTTGAAAAGATAAGAGGCATATTGGGAGGGCTGCTTTCAAGAGATATTATAAAAGCTGGCATCCTATTTTCTAGACACCAGCCAGTCCTCACGCAAAAACACAGATCCGAGATGAGGGAGAAACAGCTGATGGTGTACAGGGGCTGAACCATGTACCCGGGTAAATTGCAGAAAGGTACTGACAAAGTAAAACTGATGACGTACATAATGAGCACTGCAAATTAGCAAGCATACAAAAGACTTTACATTACAAAGAAGTGAGAGAAGAGAGAGGTTCAGGGCACAAAGTCACAAGAAGAGCTTAAAAGGACAATTATGAGCAAGTACTCCTTCCTTCCCAAAGACATGGAAATATGGGTAATGAAGAGTCAGACTTTTGCTGAGGTCCATCCTGCCAGCGGCATGAACAGTCATTTCGAGGACTAGCTGGAGCTTCAGGTCCGAGCAAAATTAATCATTTAATAAATACTTAATGTGTAAGTAGTATGTGTTCGGATTTGTGCATTAGGTTGTAGGGGAGACAACAGAAGGAAAAGCTGGGAAATTCCACCCTCATAGGATAGCTAGCAAGAAAGGATGAAAATGTAGGAAACAGTGTTTAAATGCTAACCACGGGCTACTGACAATGAATATTACAGTTGGTTACTTGGTTATTATATCAGTTATATATTGGTTAGTTGGTTACTGTATTATAGTTGGTGTTATAGTTGGTTAGAAAGATAATAAAAGGGTCTGCTTCAGTGTGAACAGTACTATTAAGTACCGTTTTTTGAGCTCCTACCATTAGGTAGGCACAGTATAGTCAATGAATTTTTAAAATTCAAACATTGCCAGGTTAGCTCTTTTCCCCATTTCATAGAGAGGTGATTGAGGCTCAAGGTCACACAACTAGTTAACGACACAGACAAGATTCACAGTTGGTTCTGACTATGCTACATCCACTGTGTTAGGCTGCTTCTCTAAAAGCAGCACAATTTTTTGTCTCAGTGACATACTGGTGGAGAATATCATTTGAAAAAGAAGCTAACCATCCATGGCCCTCAAATCATACCAAATGGGCAACTGCATAAACCACCTTCTTTGAAAAACTAAACCTGATGAAGAGGATACATACACATAGGTAAATATGTAAATATTACAAATCCCTGAAAGTATTACATATATGAAACTTAATAATTCATCCAATGCAAAATCATGTTAAACTGTTTTGTAGCATAGCCCCAATCCAAAAAAGATGCCCCCTTTTCCTAACATTGCTATTGCTTCCACACTGCAAAATTCTTGTGTATATACATGCCATGGGCTACCCAGATTAGTTATCTTCCTATGTAAATACCTTAGACTTCGCATCTGCTGTATGATTTAATCTTGAGAGCCTGGAGCTAAAACAGAGAGAAAAAGATAATAAACAATAGTAACTAAAGAAAGAACATAAATATACCAAGAGCAGAAAGCAACAATACCTGCTGGTGCATTAGCACCATTCAATATTAGAAGCTTTATACTCCTTCAAAGTATTAACCAGTAGGGAGATTTTTCAGAGCTCCAAATCAACAAGATTCACTTTTTTCCTTATCCGAGATAAAGTCTCCTTTGTACCTCAAACTCTTCGTTTTGCTGAAATTCTATAGCTTGATGGACATGAATAAATAGCCCAAAATGGTCAGTTCAGAGGTTCGCAAACTTGGCAGAATTCAAAGTGCTGGGCTTCCAATGGGCATGAACATTAGACCTTCTGGAGTATTACCCACCCACTCAGAACATTTGACCATTTATTCATCATTCCTTATTTCCTCATTCCAAAATGGCCACATGTTGCCCTGCAATCATTTCCACACACATTGCACCTTTGGCAGAGGGTCTGCCATTCCTGTTTAAAGCAGTTAGTGGTCTCACATCTATGATAATTTATCAAATGTCTTTTTGAAATTCCATTTTCTATGAGGGTATGTAAGAGATTCATAGCATCTTTGCTCTATTTGGCGAAAATTAAAAGCTTTGAAATTTCTTGGCCTCTTCCAAGAAGGAAGCTTAAGGCAAATCCATTCTTTCCATCTCCTAAAGGGACTGACATCATCCTTGGTCGGTAGGCATTCCTGATGCCAAGTTTGGCATGCTGAATCATTTTTTATATATAATCTATTGCATGAAAAAATATAAAATTCTGACATGTGCATTTGGAATTAGGGCCTAGTCTAAGAGCCATGAGGCCATGCCACCTCCTTAGCAAGTCATTCAACTCCTACCCGAGTATCAGTATCACACACCGAATACATGTTTGCTGACAACTCATCTTGTGCCAAGTGGGTCTAAGTGCCTGAAATTAGAGAAGGAAAGACAGGTCTAGGCCAGAAGCAATGTGAGTAATAGAATCCTTCAATAAAATTATGATTACCCCTATTACAGATGGGTTAACTGAGGCTAAGAGAAAGTAAGTAATGTGTGCAATAATCACAAAGCTCAACGGTGTCATGTTTGATATCAGGACTCTCTGGCTTCAAAGACCATGTTATGTTCAGTTCTTAGTAATACAGAAAGAGAGAATACATACTTTGAGTAAATGTCATGTCAAAGAATCTATAGTTTTACACAATTACCTGACATCTGATTGAAAAGAAGTTAAAAGATGCCCCTCTCTCTGTTGTTAAATCATGCTGAAAAAATATGTGCACATGCATGCACTTACGCTCCCTCTCTCTCTCTTTCTTTCTCTCATAGACACACACACACACACACACACACACACACACACACACACACAATACTAAGAGCTAAGAACCTGTTGGAGCAGAGAGAAGCAGGATCACATAGCCACTTTTTTTTTTTTTTTTTTAACCAATGCAACAGAAACCAACATTAAGTAAAATACACATGAGGGGAATCCATACAACCAAAAAGCTGGTAATCTATTTCTAGAACATGGGAAGATTTTCTCTTTAATTACAAGAACAGTCATGTCACTAAAAATAAGAATAGTGAAACACCTAGTGCTGTTCAATGAAAATATAATGCAATCCACAAATGTGAATCAGATGTAACTGTAAATTTTCATAGTAGTCACATTAAAAAAGTAAAAATAGACAAGCAAAATTAAATTTTTAAAGATTTATTTATTTGTTTGGAGAGAGAGAAAGAGAGAGCACAAGTTGGGGAGGAAGGCAGAGGGAAAGAATCTCAGCAGACTTCCAACTGAGGGGGGAACTGACTGCAAGCTTGATCCTATGACCCTGAGATTATGACCAGAGCTGAAATCAAGCACCAGATACTTAATTGACTGAGCTACCCAGGCGGTCTTAAAATTAATTTTAAAAATAAAGTTTTATTAATTGTTTTAGTTAGTTCAAACTGTTACAACAAAATATCATAGACTGGGTGGCTTTTAAAACACATTTATTTCTCACAGATCTGGAGGCTGGGAAGGCCTAGATCAAGCTATTGACAGATTCAGTGCTTGATGAGGGTGCTTCCTGGTTCATAGATGGCCATCTTTTTGCTGTGTTCTCACATGGCAGAAGGGATGAGGGAGTTTTCTTGGGTCTCTTTTATATGGGTATCAACCTCATTTAGGAAGGCTTCACCTTCATGACCTAATCACCTCCCCAAAAACCCATTTCTGAAAGTCTTCACATTGGGGATTAGGTTTCAACATATGAATTTGGAGGGGTCATCACAAATATTCAGTCTATAGTACTCCATATACACAAAATACTATCATTTCAAGATATAAAGCTCATCTCAATTCAGACTAGCCATATTTCAAGTTCTTGGTAGCTATGTGGAGCTAACAGCTACCATAATATATAGCATAGCTCTATACCATCCCCCCACAAAAAGGAGCTAGAATGGGTGTGTGTCAACACATCAGAATAATAGCTATTCTTCTTTTTGGTCCTCTTGGTTCATAAGTAAAGGATCCAGATTGGCCAGACTACTGAGCAGTAAAGGGAGACAGAAAAGTCTAGGGAAAAGTTTCAAGGTAAGTATAGGGCAGAAGCAATTGGCAACCTGAGAGACAGAGCTAGTCCACTCACCAGGAAAGCACTGAAATTGATGGAGATGAAAGAAAGACTTCCTGTAATGTATACTTTTTCATATACCTCAGACTATGAGTCAGATGGTGGAGAAGGTCAAAGGATTTGGGTGACAATCTGCCCTCCAGAGTAAGAAGCAAGAGCTGAGAATATGCACCAGAAGCCCACCTGTAACTACAAAAGACGTGGTCACTACTCAAGTTCATAGAATGGGACCAATGGCTTATAGTCATAACTTCAGTTGACAAATATTTTGGTTGAGAAATTTTTCTCCCAGAAAAAAAAAAAAAATTCTCAGAGAAAATAATAGCAGTAACTAGAGAAAAATTTAAAAAGCATCACAAATCAATGGTAAAAATAATGGATTATTTTATTTTATAAATGGCAATAAGGTGAATTAGAAAAACTCTAGTTATATCAAAGTATTAAACCTTTCTCTTTAACAAGACAAGAGAAAGCTAGAAGAAAGTATCAGAGAGTATTGATATTTTTCCTAGAATAAGAGAGATTTTTGTAAGCATAGAACTAATGGAAGAAAGCCATTTGGGGGTGAAAGAAACAACCAGTGTGTTTGTATCAAAAATAGAACAGTTCTGAAATCCAACAAACCTCATAAGCCAAATTAAAAACAAAGAACAACAAGAAAATACTTAATATAAACGTGTTTTTACAAATTGATAGAAAAATAAAAATAATGAGTTAAAGACATGTACAGAATTTCAAAAAAAATCAATAGAAAAGTAGATGAAAGGCATGAACGGACAACAGCCTGGCAGAATTCAAATAAACTGAAAACTGAATTATAATATACAAACTTACCAGTAAAAATAAACTTAATTCAAAAGACACTGTGCATGTGAAATCCACCTACACGGTTGCTTATTATGGTATTATATGTAACAGCAAAAGACAAAAAAAATGGGAGGATTCTATGTGCTAATGAGAGGACAAATGGTCAAATTAAATAAAAATTAATAAAATAAAAAAGAAACACTCTTTTAGAATAATATTTAATGACATGCTTTTGATGCATAATAAATAGGAGGAAAACTTAGTCTACAAATATTTATCTGATGTAACTCTGAATAAAGATGGTATATAAATTCATTTACACATACACATGTTATTTCTGTTAAAATGTTTGTATTTTAATAACAAGAGATATAGGTTAGGTTTTATTAAGAATACATGTATATATATGTGGCTCTGTATATAGATTAATTATATATATACACACACATATAAACACATACAAAGAAACATACACATATTTACAGAAAAAAAACTTGAAATAAATATATTAATTTTCAAAATAGTTATCTCCGAAAAAGAATTGTAAATTATTGTTATTTTTCCTGTATTTATTTTTGTATTTTTAAGTGTTTTAAAATAATCACATATAAGTTTATCATTAAGTTATTACTAATTTAAAAAATCCTAACTATGAGCTGTGAGTAGACAACATGCTTAATATGGGGCAAAAGAGTGATGTGGCCATGAATAAAACTAATGAGGACTCTATTGCTGGAAACAAAGTACAATATCAAGTCATTTCTGGTTCAAACGAAAAAGTTACTACAGTACGTAATCCAGAAACAGATTACCCATAGATATGAATATAAGGAACTTAAGGAGGAAGAAATAAAAAGAAATAAACATGAAAAGGAATTAGTGGTGTATAAAGGTGCTAGAAATAAAACTTGTACAAGTCCTTCAAGAGCTTTTAAAAATCAGAGACGATAAAGACTTGGGGTTGGGAAACATCACTGCTAAGACAAAACTGTGGAGCAGCTCATGTGCAGAACTTCTTTTATTCATGTGTAGGAAACTTCTCTTCTCCATAAGTTCTCTTCCTTATAGAAAACTATCAAAGTCATCTGACTTCCAGTCTGAATGTTGTTGGGAAGGGTGGTGGCAAAGAGGCTGTATCAGCTTCCTGGGCTTTGCAGTTCAGAGACAGTGGCAGCTCTCACTAAATAGATCCCCCTCTGAAATAAGAATTCCAAGGATAGAATAAGCAATGATTTCCATTTGGTTAATAGAACTCATACTTTGCTTGTGTCCTGGCCAAAATCACAGGCCACTCATTAGGCCAAACTCTCAAGCTAAACATTCCTTATAATTGAGTTGAAGTTATCTTACTAGTATGTAACCCTCAACTTCTGAGAATGTGTCCTTATTGAAATAGACATTCCAGATAACTGTATATGAAATCAACTTGATTTCAGTGATCTCAATCTTTATTCTCACATGATATTTCTTAGTTTACTTTCCTTCTCTTTCACTTCTACTCTGTCTTCATGCCAAATCCATTCTTTTTCTTAGAGGCTGTCTTTTCAAATCCAGTTCCTCTGCCAAACTGAGAGAACTTCACCTAGCTGGTATTTATCTTCTGCATGCAGCCCACAGTGCAACACAGAGAGTGTTTGGCCTGAAGGAAAGTTAAAAAATAATCTGAGAAGAATTCCTCTCCAAAGAAACACGTATATGCACACACATAGTACAGTTACTTTTTGTCGGGGGCACTGAGGACCACCAAAATAAAATAACACTTTTCAGCAAATCCAGAGCCTAAATCATCCCTAAATCTGGGAATGTGTCTGACCATTCCCAGACACCAGTATCCTGTACCTTGTGCTGTTATAAAATCTTTTCACATGAAACAATCCTCTTTGAATTAATTGCAAAGCAGATTTCAGAGGGAGAGCTCCATCAACAACTGGGACCTAGCCAGAGATCCCAACTCTTGTAACTTGTTGATTCCTCAGGTGAACTTGAATCTTCTTCCTGAAGGTGAAATCTGTCTTCAGAGTCCACTGAGCCTTTTAGTCCCTTGAAAGTTCTTACAGTGTCTATAAAAATTTCTGCTCTTAACCTTTCTTGTGTTATAAAAAGCACAGCCACGTTCCTCATAACTATTTGATGTCTTATATAAAACCCTTTATAAAATAAAATAAAAAAAAAATCTCCCCAGATAGCCTCAAAAGAAAAGTTGCCTGGCGTTGTCTTTAAACGGCATGCTTATTTAATATCGACATGAAGATAGAGTCAGGGCTCTGAATTCTGGACTGCCCACGCTGGCATCGAGGGGCACTGTTAAAACCTGCCAGTAGCTAAAATATCCCTTCTACTCCATGGGGAGACAGTGTCAAGAGTAAAAGCCAGAAAGGGAAATTTTGGCTGCCATCCAAAAACAGTTGTAGAAAAGAAGGTTCTCTCTCCGACAGCATTCTGACATGCTTTCTTCAGTTTTGCCATAAAGTTGAAATCTTTCCTCAGGAGAGATGAGTGTATATATAAAGACAGCAGGCGCGTGGTGGGTTCAAGAATTTCAAACATGGCCCAGTCTGACATGAAGAAAGGAGAGAGGGAGGGGGCAGGGAAGAAACCATTGAACTTCCAGAAAGGGCTGTCAAAAACTAAGCCATTTCAACAGGTTTATCTTTGAAATACTTCTACTGCCAAATTCTTAAAGGTGCTCCTAATATAATTTGAACCCAATCCTTGGATAATTTTATATGTTTTTATGCTGAATTTCTGAGTTTGGATCCATCATATATAATAATATACATATCTATGTGATGTAAACATTTGCATTTCTGGAGTATTTAGCATACAACACATTAATACTCAACGAGCAGCTAAGAAATGCAGTCAAATTTAAAAAGCATACCTGGAAGGAAGGAGGGGTGATAAGGAAAATATACAAAAAACTCCTCCAATCTCAACTGGTAGTTGAGTTCTCTCACAGAGAAGAGAGTGGCAGGCCTCTGTCTTCACACGGGCTTACAAAGTCTGAAATGGTGCTGATGGAGGGGTGTGTCTGTGTGCACACACCAACATATAAGAGTGGGATAGGGCCAGGAAGACCCCTCAAGCACTGTATCTGTTTCCTATACTCAGAAGTTAACCTTCTATAGAGAAAAGAGTAAAAATGTGGCAAACTTATTACATCAATGACTTTAAGAATAACTACAAGTGGCATGTATGTTAGACCTTGACAAATAGGGTGGGTTTAACAAAATGATCCTTATTTCCTGCTTTCATATATTTTGAATTGTAAGAAAGCTCAGGGTTTCTAATCTTAAGGTTCCTCTAAGGGATGCCTGGGTGGCTTAACTGGTTATGTGTCCAACCCTTGGTTTTGGCTCAGGTCATGATCTCAGGGTCATGAGATCAAGCCCCGACTTGGGCTTTGTGCTCAGCACAGAGTTGAATTGAGAGTCTCTCCTCCTCCCTCTGTCCCTCCCCCCACTCTAAATAAATAAATATCTTTTTTTTTTAAGTCCCTCTTCATAGCTGTTAGTAAGTAAGCAAGGAAAGAAACCAGGTATGACCATATGTTAAGGAAGATGAATTAGATAAGCCTATATAGTTATCGAAATAAAGTCTGGAAGCATAAAGCACAATTTTCTTGATTTGTCTAAAACAGGAAGTTTCTGGTTCTGTCTTTGGTTACTTTTACTAGCTAGTTATCTTCTTTACAACAAAAAATTCTTCTTAACATCAGTTTTCTCACTTCTCAAATAGCAATAATACCAATTCTTACTCTCAGTATTATGTGACTTCAAAGGGCACAATAGGTGTATCCTTAGCAGACTATAAAATGCTGCACACATGTTGATCATCATGAATAGTGGTAATATCTCTGATTCATTTCACTGACAAGACTGAAGGGAAAGAATATTTTATAGCTTTGTAGATTTTAATCAGTTTCTAATGCACTAATTTCATGGTCATAAAATATTAGAGCTGAAAGAGATCTTAGAAATCACTTCATTCAAACTTCCTCATTTTTAAGGCCCAGAGAGTTTGTGACGTGCTCAAAGTCAAACAGCAAACTTAAAAAGTTATAGACACGCATAGAATAGAAACATGTATTCCAGATGCACCCAGTTGTAACACAGGCTGTTATGAGCTTGCTAAATGTTTTCTTTGATAATGTTCTCTGACTTTTTGCAAAAAATTTGGTTAACAAATCTTGCCTTAAAGAAATTTCCTATAAAGGGAATTTTCTATTCACCCAACAATTCTTACAATGCAGGTTTAGGAAAAATGACCCCATGAAAACAGTAGGCAGAGACATATTTTAAAGGTATAAATCCAAGGGTTGCCTCGGTGGCTCAGTCAGTTAAGCGTCTGACTCTTGAGGTCATGATCTCAGGGTTATGAGGTCAGGCTCCATGATGAGCATGGAGCCTGCTTAAGATTCTCTCTCCCCCTTTCCCTCTGCCCCTCCTCCCCTTTTTCCTCTCTAACAATAAAACAAAACAAAACAACAACAAAAAAAGCTGTAAATCCTGGTTCTTTCCACAGTTTAGTGACTGTGGCCATTGTAGCTATGAACGTTGGGGTACAGATGGCCCTCTTTTCCACTATATCTGTATCTTTGGGGTAAATACCCTATAGTGCAATTGCAGGGTCATAGGGAAGCTCTATTTTCAATTTCTTAAGGAATCTCCACACTGTTTTCCAAAGTGGCTGCACCAACTTGCATTCCAACTAATAGTGTAACAGGGTTCCCCTTTCTCCACATCCTCTCCAACACACGTTGTTTACTGTCTTGTTAATTTTGGCCATTCTATCTGGCATAAGGTGATATCTCAATGTGGTTTTGGTTTGAATCTCCCTGATCGCTAATGATGATCATTTTTTTCATGTGTCTGTTAGCCATTTGTATGTCTTCTTTGGAGAAGTGTCTGTTCATGTCTTCGGCCCATTTTTTGACATGATTATCTGTTTTGTGTGTTGAGTTTGAGTATCAACATGCACGGGACTGGAAGAGATTATGCTGAGTGAAATTAGTCAAGCAGAGAGAGTCAATTATTATATGGTTTCACTTACTTGTGGAGCATAATGACATTGGGAGATGGAGAAGTGAGTTGGGGGAAATGGGGAGAGGCAAACCATGAGAGACTGTGGACTCTGAGAAACAAACTGAGGGTTTGGGAGGGGAAGGATGTGGGAGGTTGGGTGAGCCTGGTGGTGGGTATTATGGAGGGCACGTATTGCATGGATGACTGGGTGTGGAACACAAAAGAAAAGAAAAAAGGAAAGGAAAGGAATAAAATTTTTTAAAAATTTGTCATACAAAAGTTTTTTAACCACTTAAAAAAAAAAAAAAGCTGTAAATCCAATCTCCTCATCCCATTGCTTCACCCTTTCTATTGGCCCTCTCTAGCTCATTATTATAAAGACTCCTGGCTATCTCTTGCAAGGTTCACTTGCTCTGTTTCCTGGTGGCTTAGACAAACTCACTCCCAATGAAACACCCCTTCTTCAATTATATTTTAGCTAACCTGCCTTTTTCCCCCCCTAGATTCTGAGATTTAGGTGATGATTTCCCCTCAGATCCTTGCATGACACATGTTTTGCCATTTATGTTGCCTCTTAAGTGTCAACTCCTTGGAGAGACTTTCTGAGACTTCCCCAATGTCTTATGTGTCTCCCTGTTTTGCTCATTCTATCTGAAACAGCTTTATTTATGGATATTTTTGCATAATTAGGGTCAACCTCTGCTACTGGAACATAAGCTCCAATAGGGCAGCAATTATTCTCTTTTGTACAACTACTGAATCCCTAGTATCAGGCTAGATCATCTAATAAGCACCTGCCAAGCACAAAACAATAGCCACTAAACTGTTTATGAACAAAATACAAGTTGTTGATAAACAAAAGAATGAATGGATGGGTAAATAGATGAATAAGTAGATCACTCATAAGTTTTGATAAGAAATGCTAAGATGGTGATCAGGATTGCTTTCATAATAGCCCATAGTTCTGAGCTGGTTGTAGCATCTTGGGAATAAGGACTGTGTTGGAGGAATTATATAAATATTGTCACTTGAGAGCAAGATGAAAGAACACCACAGACAAACTTTATCAGTATCAGAATTTCACACGAAGCCAGGCCTCAGCATCAGGCAGATTAACTAACTGTGTGAATTAATAGCTAAATGTTTAAAGCATCTTCAGTATTCAGGGCATACTGTATACAGGGGAGTGAGGGTGAACAAAGATACATAAGATGCAGTCTTTGACATAAAGTCCATAGAGTTTGCTTTAGGTTCCAAGATATGAATAAATAACAAATTGTATGATAGCATAAAAATTCAATAAATATGTAAACTTCAAGCAGCAACTGTTATAGTCTGCATGTTTGTGCTCCCTCCCCCCAAATTCATATGTTCAAATCTAAACCCAATGTGATGGTATTTGGAGGTGGGGTCTTTGGGAAGTGATTAGTTCTTGAGGGTGCAGCTCTCATGAATACATCAGTGCCCATATGAGAAGCAGTCAGAAAGTAAGCTAGCTCTCTTTCCACCATGTTGAGGACACAAGAAATCAGAAGTCTGTCATCCAGAAAAGGGCCCTCACTGAAACCTTACTATGTTGGAACCCCAATCTCAGACTCCCAGCCTCTAGAACTGTGAGCAATATATTTCCATTGTTCTTAAGCCACCTGTTTTATGGTATTTTGTTATAGCACCTGGAACTAAGAGAATACCAAAGAAAGAGACAAATCATAAAGTGAGTGACTGGTTCTGTGTCAGGTAAGTAGAACAGTCAGAAAGTTCTGTTAGCTCAAGAGAGAAAGGAGTGCTTCAAACTGGTATATAATGGTATGGTTTGCATAGAAGGAATTTTCTTAAGTTGTTGCATTCATCATTTTAGGCAATGAGGGCTGTTTGGATCTCTTGATCTTTCTTTAGTGCTAGACACATAAAGGTGAAAAGATTTTATTCCCCTATTCTACCATGCCCAAATACCTCAGTGAAGACTGTAAATGACAAAGGAAAGCATGTTGATACACCACACAGAGTTTGTCTTTGAAAAAACTGGGACATGGGCATAAAAAGCACCTTTTTGGGGTTTCCTATTCCCAGGTCCATTTGCAAATGGCAGCAGGACTAGTGGGTTCAATCTGCTTAATAGTGGGGGATCAGTGGATTAGTGTGAATGTAACTAGAATGGTTTTCTAGCTAGAGTATGAGTAAACTAAATTCCCTTAGCTTTCTCTTTCATTCGCCAGACTACAATTTCTCTTATTGCTCATGTTTTTGATAAGGAAATGTTAACAGAGACTCAATAGAGTATATATTTTATATCTTTCCTTCAGTATTATCTTAGCATCTCTACCCCAGATGGGGATGGGTTGAATGGGAATCCTCTTCCAGCAGGGATCAAAGGCTCAGGTCCTAGAGACACTGCACCCAGCAAAGTTCAAGCAGCCACTACTCTAGGATAAGAGCCCAGTTCTTCCAGGGTGGGATGCTCTTGGTGACCCTTTTGCCTTTGCAATCTGGGTCCTGCTTGTTAAACTCAGGAAAACAGTGTATTCTTCTTTACCTTGGCTCAACTCTGTAAACTAGCACTGATCAGAGTACATCAATGGTGTCTATCAAATACTTGGAGAACAGTTACATGAATGCACAGATGCTTGGATGCATTTGTAACAGATACACATAATGCTGTCAGATAATTCCTTTCATCTTAAGCTACCAGCTCTGTTCTCTGTAGGTAGTTGGGGACAGGCATCTGAAACACAGCTATTGGCATGACCGAGATGTGGGTACAAACCCCAGCTCACCACTTAACCTTTGTAATTAAGTAAGATCACAATAAAGACTATGAACCTCAGTCTGTCTTTAAAAAGTCTTTAAAATTTATAAAAAATTTACTTACCAAGAAGAAGACCAATGAATGGGATCATGTAAGTAATGGAATTATTTATTTTCATTTCCCAACTGTTAGAATTTTTTCATACCCTGATCTGAAAACAGGATTTTTGTTGGTTGGTGGCTTGGCTTTGCTTTCCCAGGTCTAAGACTGGAATATCTAATTTTTTTTAAGGGAGGGAGGGGTTGAAGGAGAGGGAGAAAATCTTAAGCAGTCTTTGCCACCCAGAGCATGAGCCCTACATTGGGTTTGATCTCACAATCCTGAGATGATGACCTGATCTGAAATCAAGAGTCAGATGCCCAACTGACCATGCCATCCAGGTGCTCCTAAGATTGGAATGTCTGATGCTTTTATCTACAGATATTAGATGTCTTGCCTTTTTTTTTTTTCCTTTTTTCTTAGCTCTAACCTTTGCTGGGGGGAGGAAACCATAAAAGCTCTACAGTAGGGGAACAATCTGCCCCATACCCTGGTACATATAACAACATTCTGCTTCTTGGTATAATACATCATGAATAAATTTGGAAAATGAGACTTAATTTATTTCATATTCTCTGCATTGTGACATTCATTTTGTAAAAATATTCCCACTCATCACTGCTTATTGTTCTCTCAGATAAAACTGTAAAATTATGAAGGCGGTTAAGCTATTTATTTTAAAGCTAAGGCCCCTTCATCTCTCGTATCTTTCTCCAATTTCCATCATTCTGTGACTCAGGCTCTCTCCTTATCATTTTCACACTGCACCCAGGCTTGGAGGCCATGGAAGAGCTCATCACTTCCTGGACAAGAGCATCCGTATCTCACAGGAGCAGAAATGGGATGTACGAGTTCATTATCAGTGAAGAAGAGGGGAATGAGCATAACATTCAGAAGAGCTGCTGTGGCAAACCCTGTGCAAATCAGAGATTTGTGGAAATGATCACATTTCTATAGCCTACCTTCTCTCCACAGCATGCTCTGCTCATTAATTCATTAATCTTTGTACCACCCCTGTAGCGGAGGTAACTATTATTAGCCTGGGTTTGTAGATGGAGAAATAGAACTAAAGTACAGTGGAGTTCAGCAACTTGCACAGGATCACAGTAGGAGATGTTGTTGGGAGTGGGATGTGAGCCCAGAAGTCTTGTCTCCCAAGTGCCTGCTCTTGCAGAGATGCCCCTCCCATCTTGTCCATTAGCATAATGGTTAAAGGAGGCTGTCATTTTATTTCTTGGAGCTGCATTCACCCGAGCTACTGAACTCTTCTGAACACACATACAGTTGAGTTGTTCTAACATTTACACTGTGAAATGTTTGCATAATTCCTCTCTTTTCCTTGCCTACCTGTCAGCAGCTGCCCTGCCTGACAGAATGCACCCACTTGGTCATGAAAATATATTTTTGAAAAAAAAAAAATACTGCTACACTTCAGCTCAGTGCTACAAAAGGAGCATGATATTGTCACCTGGTGGAACAACACATTTCTTTCTGAAAGGAAAGGTATATCATATTATTTTTATGCACTGACCCTCTCTGTGTATCCCACGTCAAAGTGCAAATGACATTTTGGTTTATCACTGAGATGCTGATGATGAAAACGACCTGCCAGTGGAGACATTTAGCCTGTTCAACTTGTAACTCCTGGTTTGATTTCAGGAGACCTATGCAGCAGTAGATCAGGGAGGAGACTCATGTGGACTCAGAGCCCACTGTGTGTCATGCACTGTGCTACACACATTGATTGTCATAAAGGTACAAGATGGATACTGGTGTTCCAGTTACATCTCTGAGGAAATACAGAAAGTATAAACTAAGGGGTGAACTTGATCCAAATGGTTCAGCTACCAACTTGCGCCAGGAATTTGAACTCAGTACTGACTCTAAATCATGCTGATTCTACTATTTGAATATACATTACAATAAGAATATACCCATAGTATTGACCCTTATCTCAGTTGAACTAACCTTTTCATTTGCTGAACGTGAGCTCACAGCTATGCTAGATTCTTGGATTCTGCTCACAGATACACAGTTGACTGTCAGGTCACACTGTGATCACTTCTAACGTTAAAGTAGAAACAAAATGCTATATGAGTGAGGATGTCCAGCCTAGGCTGCAGAGTAAAAGAATATAAAGACTGGAGATGTTCTGAGGAGTTTAGCATTAGGATATGTTACAATCAAAGTTTCAAATACACAAATATGTATAAATTAGCTACCATGTGCCAAGCAACGTGACAGATCATCTCTCCATTCATGTATGCTGGCACTAGGTTCAGAGGGCAGATGTGACTTGCTCAAGGGAGAAGGCCAGCTGGTGAGTGAGCTAAGGCTGTAAATGGTCTCCTGACTTCCCAGCATATATAACCCAGCATAACCATGCATCATGGTTCTCTCACATCACACCCACACTTTGGGCACATCTGCCACACAGGAAGACACCCTTCTTTTCTCTGCCTTTCTTCTTTCCTGTTCTGGTAAGTCCATTGTGAGAGAAAGGATAATTAATCTTTCCCAGGAAATTGTCTTTAACATTTAGACTTCGGTATTTTTATATTTAGACTTCGATGAAAAAACTTACTAAATGTGGTGCTAATGACAGTTCTTTTCAGAATTTTTATTTGATAAATACATTCAGAAATATTTATGCACCTAGTTGTATTATTTAACACTTATATATAAAACAAACACCAGTAGAACTACCACATGGGTTAAGGAATAAGTCTTTTCTAGCACCTCAAACGCTCCCCTGTGACCCTTTCCTTTCCCAGTAAAGATAGCTATTACCCTGACATATAACCTCTCTTTTTTTTCCTCACAAACATAATGTTGAACAAAAGTAGCAAGACACTAAAACATTCATAGAGTGCAATTCTACTCATAAAAAGTAAAACTATATTGTTTAGTGAAAAATAGATAAATGTGTGCCAAAACTATTAAGAAAAGAAATGAGTGATTTTTTAAAAATAATTTAAGTCAAAACACATCATCTCTGTGTAAAAAAAAAAAAAAAATCCTTCAGCAACTTTCCATCTGTATAAAATAAAACCCTTACTCCTTATGTAACCTGCAAGCATGTGCAGGGTCTGACGGTGCCCATTTCTTTGACATGACCTTCCCTTGGCCATGGCATTCCACAGACACCAAGTTTAGTCTGTTCTCAGAAAAGGCTTATCCATGTCTCACAGCCTTTTCTGAGCTACTTTTTTCCAGGACCTTTGCATCGTTGGTACCTCGGCCTTAGATCTCAGTTTAATAGTACTTCCTCAGAAAGGTCCTCCCCCACCACCCTCAATCTAAACAAAATCAGTTCACCTTATTATATTTCCATCACTGCATGTATGATTACTGACATTATTTATTTACTCATTTATATGATTACATCTGTCTGTCCCCACTAGAACATAAATACTACAAGGGAAAGGGCCACCTCTGTTTTATTTGCTGTTGGCCTCCTTAGAACTGGAACGGTGCAGGTACACAGTAGATGCTGAATAAATAGCAGTTGAGTGAACTGGTCAAAGAACAGATCATTCTCTGCTTAGATGGGGAAACAAACCTAAGAAGGCATAAACGTCTCTTAGTAGAATTCAGCACTTGTGGCAGGGAACTGGCCAGTGGCAAGAACCAAACATATGAAGACAAAGAGAGTGTCAATGGTAGAAGACCCGCCACAGATGCTGGGACATGGATTCTCATCTTAAAACTAAAATTCTTATGTAGGAAGTCATGAATTTTACCTTCTCCTTACAATTCCCACCCCATCCCCTCCTCTCCTGTTTTGGAAAGAAGCTCTTGATTAAACTACTGTCTGCCCATTCTAACTCTCCTCCCACACCAATAACAGGAAAAGGGAGAGCTAAGGAGTACAAGAGAAATGTGAGAACTCAGCCAAGGCGGGCGGGGACTTTTAGAGATGCATCCTTGTCTGTGTCCAGTCCTAACTCATGCCACGGCCGTCATCCAGCCGTGTTATCAATGGACCACAGGTCCCATTCAGGGTCAGGTGACCTTGTGAAGCAGAAATAATATGTCACAAAGATACAGTGTAATAAAAGATGTGTGCAAGGCTTGGCTGCCAAGCCAGCTTTTCTAAATAACATTCTGATTGCATTCGATGCCTCAGCAACCCCACTATTCTTGCTGCCCAGGCACTCTGCAGCCAATATATGCACTGGATGATGAAAAGCCCAGGGACCCACTGGGCAAAAGCCAAATCACATATCGGCAACATCGGCATAAGGGCATATAAAGCAATCCTGTTAAATATTTAGATGTGTAGGGCCCCAGAGCGTGACACACATTCAGCTAGAAATGTACTTTTTTTTTTTAACTAGGAAACGTGAGATTATAAACCTGTATAATATTGTGCCTTTTAAAAGGAAGTGAATCTGAGAAGGATTTGTTGCATATTGACCTATGGGATTTAAATCATCACCATCAAATCACATGCTGCCCGGAACTGGGTTCATTGAATCACAGCATTAATCCCTTTCATTTACATTTTTCCTTTTTTTGTTACAAATCGCTTTCACAAGCATTATGTTGTTTGATGCTCAAAACAAAAATCCATGGAGATAAATTCATTAGCAAGTATTTTTTGAGCATCTACTGGACAACGCACTGAACTGTGCACTGTGGGAGGGAGATACACAGCCTGGCCCTCAACTGGAGAAAGTGGGCATCTACAGAAATGGACAGGTACTATCACCTCCTATAGGAAATTAAAATAGTAGAGTATAACAGCAAGAACAGTATTTATTATGTGCCTGTGATCACCAAAAACTACCCTAAGTTTATGGCTTAGAACCAATTATCCGACAGTTGTTTACAGCACAAATGAGAAGATAGGACCTTTACAGAAAATAATTAACTATAAATATAATATTATATATAAATGCCCACTGAGTGCCCAGAATATGAGAATGTAAAATTTTGGAGGAAGACAGGCTAAACAAGGTTTGTAGAAGAATTAATATTTGGGCTAATATTTGAGGGAAAGATGATATAAAGGAAGTGTAAGGGAGGCTGTGCATATGGGAATGTATAAAAGTGTCTTCTTGGTTGAGAGCTTATTCTTCACATGGAGAACAGCATGAGTTCTCAAGGGTTACAAAGTTAACCAGCTAGAACTCATACGTATAGCAACCTCTCCTCCTGCAAAATGCTACCTATAAATGAAATGATCTATTCACCCATTCAATAAACAGGGTCCAAGTATTGGAGGCAGGAGTCAGAAGACTGACACGTGAAGACAAGGAAGCCCAACTGTGAAGATAGGATGCGTGAATTATCTAGAACACACAGGTAAGGTTCCTGGAATGAGCATATGAGCTGAGTTAGAGGACTGATCAAAATTAGCAAGAGGAGACCTGGGGTAGGGCATTTCTGATAGAAAGGAATAGAAGAATTGGAAAAAGAAAGGCTTGCATGAGTAGACCAGGCCACCTTCCTTCTGACAGCATGTGTTATCCAAGGCAGGAAACCCAGCAGAGCCCTTACTTATCTCTCTTTTCCCAAGTGAGGGCCTGGGTGGGATGGTTAGAAAGGATGATGAAACCAAGAATGAGTACTTCAGGAACCCAGGTGGAAGCATCAACACCAAGCAGACAAAATCCAAGAACAGAGCCTCCCTCAGTCCACAGCAGTGAACCCTGAGGACCGTGAATGTTCTAGAGATGCTATTTCTCAGATTATGCCCAAGGTCAAAGCATAGGTATAAAAATATCTGGCTATTGACAATAATGAAGTTGAGCTTGCTATTTAGTCTAAATGGTACATACACTTCTTCAGCCTTCTGTATTCTTCCTTCATCTTCTCTCCAGTTTTCTTTGATGGCTCTTGAATATCTGAAGGCTTGCTTGGAACTGTTAAGTATATTGATCAAATCATTTTTGTTCAAAGTTAAGTGATAGAGTTAATTACAATTATACCTCTTGAACTTCTCTTAATGAACCATCTCAACCAACACTCTGAAGAAAAGTGATACCGTTTATAGTCATGCTACCATCAGGGTTATTTGTTCACCGGAATTTTCTTTGAGGAGAAATCCTCAGATAATCTCATCTGTTATTTCATCAATTAGATAGCCAGAATAACAAAGAAACATGTAAGTAGATATAGCATTTTATTTTCTGTAATGTGGGAGAAACAGAGCTACCACATGGACACTAAGAACAGGGAAACAGAAGTTAAGAAGAGACTGAACAACCAATTCAGGTATAACTGGAGACATCCTGCATGGAGAATTGAAAGCTGGAGACCTGGACCTAGATCTACCACTCCCCAGCTGTGACCCTCTTAGGATCATCGCTCTTCCATCTGTAAAATGTGGGTAGTGTAACCACCATGGGAGGCAGTATGCAGCCTGTCTCGTGTGCTTATTGTGTGCTTCTGAGGAGTGAACGAGATCAGCTGTGTCATAATCTCTGCCCTATTACAGGAAACTAAAAATGCTAACTTAGTAAGTGAATAAAGTCTAAAGAGGCTGAGTGGTCTTGGGCAAAGACTGTGGCCTTTGGAGTCAGAGGAACAGGTTCAGAAAGCATACCAAATGACTGTGGGTAATCATGGGATTTCTCTGCGTCTCATTAAATGAGATGCCACAGGTGAGGAGATAGCTAACACAGGATGAGGACAGTGAATGTAATGTTTATTTCATTTCCTCTTGCTTTAAAACAACCTATCATCCAGGACCTTGTATTTTCTCTCTAAGGTAGGTTTAAACTTAACCAAAAATCTGCACCCAAGTCCACAGAAGGATTACTCTGCCACCCACCCCACTCCAAATGGGTCTTTTGTTGAAACTCCTACCAGTTTACCAAACCACAGCTTCTGAAGCTTTAAGATTAAAGAGACAACAAGGAGACACACGAAGCAAGGACTAATGCTTATGTCTGGGTGAGTTTGAGACTCTGTTCAAATGTATGTTCAAATGTCATCAAGAGTGTCTGATTTCTGTAGCAAGATCTGGATGAAAAATTAACTGGAAGAGAGCAGATCAATATGAAATGGTATATACACTGAGGGCCCCCCAGGATGGGTTTAATGTAGCCATAGCTTAACTATCAGACCAAGACCCCAGATGTTAACAGAGCCCTTCCCCAGATTCACACAAGATACCAACTACTGAGAGATGGGGCTAGGGTAGTTACGCACAAAGATCCAACCTAGAATGTGTCTCATTTTTACCTGTGTGGAAAAAAAAAATTGCCATCACGGGAAATAATGGTCCTATTTTCCCAAACTGACTTTTATTTTTTCGCATCTGAGGTTTTTCTGTAAATGGGTTATTCAGGCAAGTCAAAAAAAGCAGAAAAATAAACACTGCTACTGTTTTCAAATTACAGCAACTGCTATGGCTGTTAGTAATCCTGGATCTGTCCTGCCACGCTTCAGTAACAGTATTCCATACACTGGCTTCTTAACAGTAATCTTTAATGTATAGGATGCTTTGCCTTATTTTTTATCAGAACCTTCAAAACTGCATTTATGAGAAGCAATCTGTTATATAAATTTGGGTTTAGTTCTCCTAGCACAACCTGAGAAAGAAAAGAAACTCAAAGAAACAGTTGTTACTGTATTGTTAAAAATACTGAATCCAGCTAGAGTCCCTTCTCCTTCCTTCCCAAGCAGTGGGATAGGCTATGGCTCTCAAGTCTGTCAACTGGAAAATTCTTCCTAAAGGGCAAAATGCAACATTATGAATCACAGTCAACCAAAGGGGGAAAAAATAAAGTAGAAAATTGCCCTCCAAGCTGATAAAAACCCATCTGCCTCCCATGACAAGGCAGTGCCATTCTTCATAGCCTCCCATCCTGAAGACATTTAGAGGGTCATAATTTCCAATTCCTTTTTCTTTTATTCTTCTTTCTTTTTCTTGGTGGGGGAAGGAGGTCTGAATGGAGCTGGTTGCTGAAGACTGAGAGAAGATGGCCTGAACTAATTCATCTTGTGACCTTTTACTGCCTTCACAGTAAGGTGATTTAATAGCACTTAATCTGTCAAAAATCTGAAGCTTTGTAATAACTGTATATTAAGCCGGTTTTTATGGAGCATTAGCTAAAGTCCTTCCAGTTTACAAAGAAAGACAGAAAGAAAGAAGAAAGAAAACACTTGCCGTGTTCATACTCATTAGGCTTCCTAGTAATGAGTGGATTCCTGTGCTGTGGAATGGCTAGGCCACAGGGCAGTTATGTTCCTGCCTTGTGGGGTGTCCAGAGGACAGCCAGACCATAACGGCCTGCCTGGAGCACTGCAGGCCGGGCCAGTTTGCTGACTCTGGAAATGGATTTGCTGTTGAGAGCCACTGGGAAGAGGCAAGGGCAAACCTCACAACTGGTCCCTGTGGCTGTTTTGAGTCCAGAGTATTTTGCTCTAAAGTAAAAGAAATTGTAACTGGCTTGTCTTGATTTTTTTTTTTCCCCAATACTGACAACCAATTCTATGACACCAACTGGATGACCAACAATTCAATTCAATTCTTACACTATCTACCTGGAGTTAGCATCAGATCCCACAAGTTAAAAGGCTCAGTCCCATAAGACTGCTCCCAGCCACAAGTGGGGCCCCCAGGTGACCTACACTTCAGACCAGAAACTATGGAGAGACCCCACCCTAAGTCACCTGTAGCAGAAACTCAGGTATGGCAAGAAGGGCTCATTAGGAATAACAAAGAAGACATCTCTATATTTTAGAACATTCCTAGGGCTTTAGGAAGCCTGTAATAGTATCAGAAACAAAGGCTATACATTTTATTATACCACACTTGGACATGGAATGTATAGTCTGACAAGGACAGGCCAAAGCCAGGTTACAAATTTTACCGTGAGTGGATCTAAAACTCCACTTTCTGAAACAGTACACTTAAGTCCACCTAGTGATCTTGCTCCTATTTCTCTCCTTGCCTAAAACTTGGATCATTTTTTCCACAGCTGCTTAAAACCCTCTCCTCAGCAACTATTCTGCAGGGTTGAGTTTCAGCTCATCTCCTACATAAGCCTTCTTTTCCTGACTTCCCAATCCTTGTCACTCTTACTTCCCATTCCCTTCTCTGAATTCCTATGTCACTTGGAATCTGTGACACACGTTTGGTTAATATTTTATTGTTCCAACTGGATCATAATTTCTGTGCATCTGGTGTCAAGTAAGATAGCACACTTATATCAGGATAAATTGATGAAAATTTCATAGAAAATTTAGTTTCAAAAGTAAAGACAAGGTACAGAGAAACCAACAGAACACCAGTGTTAACGATAGCTTGATTCCTGTTCCTAGGATTGAAGTGATTGGGGGCAGGAGCAGCTGACAGGACTGGAAGGAGAGAATTGTACAGAGACAGCTCCCTTGACTGGATCTGTGAATTCTGCTAAAGAAAAATCAGATTCAGATTATACCACAGTGGGAACTGGGTGAATAAATATCCCAAACCCACCATCTCATTTCCTACTAGGGTTCTGCATTGGCTGAACCAAATCAAAAGCCATGGGCAAATGAGCCCATTGATGAATCCCATGCAGCTCAGTCCCCTGAGGCAGACAGAAGTTGGAGAGTAGTCTAGAAGTGCAATATAATTGAAAGCAGCTTAATCAATAATCATTGACATATTGATCCTGAGGTAAATAGCTATTCCCCGAGTCTAGATAGGCAAATCCCCCTATATTGGGTCACAAAGACTCTCTTCTATGGCTGCCATGCCCCAGTGCCCCATCTTTCTGCCTGGAATATTGGAAAGATGCTCACCAAATGCTCACCATGAAAGACTGCTGTTTTGATCTCTCTATTGACTGGCATTTAGCAAAAAGAACAAAGGAACTAAGGGACTATAGGGGATTCAAAGAGCTACACTCAATGAATAGGGAATAAGATAAGACTTTTTTCTCTCACTTTCCATGAACCTGCCTTCCTTGTTTTTCTCCAAGCTCCCTGCAGCTTCTTGGGTCCTTACACGCTCCACCTCCTTCAGGCATTCTCTTTAGGCTCTTCTCTTTATCTCCACCCTTTCTTCCTAGAAGAGGGCTCAGTTGTCATGATTTTAAATACTATCAATATGCTTATGCTATAGAAGTTTTTCTTGAATCTCAAATCAGACCTTTTTTAAAAAATAAATTTTAAACACATATAGCAAGCTCCCCACCTAGCAGTGTTTATTGAATATCTCACATACATCTCAATATGTTATCATCTCTGCAGATGTACTCATTCTTCAGTTTTTCCTAACTCATTTAACACAGTACCTCCAATCACCAAGTTATTTAAGCCAGGAGGGTGGTGTTATGCTGCCTCCTTCTTCCTCTCTATCCTCCAGCCATACACCTGTACCAAATCCTGCAGGCTCTCCCTTGCTCTTGAGTATGCATGGAATCTTCCTACTCTTCAAACCACCAGCATCTCTCACTGAACTACTAACTGATCTCTCTGCTTATTTTCTTTGTTCCTTACGAATAATCTTCCACACTGCTGGCAGAATGACCACTTTAAAATGTGAATCCAATCCTGCATTCTTCTTAAATCCTTTCACCAACCTCCCAATGCATTTAGAATCAAATCCAAATTCCTTCCTCTGTCTACAAGATGCTACATAATCAGGCTCTGCCCTCCTTCTTCAGACTAACCAGCTTGACATCTCACAATTCCCTTTGCTCACTCCTTGAGCTACCAAGTTTGCTGCTGCCTGAGAAGCTTCTTTATAGGTGCTCTCCCTTCTTCCTGGAATATTCTTCCTGAAGAACATGCATGCTGACTATTTCACTTGGCTCAGGTTTCAATTCCATTTGTTAGAAATCTTCCACTCCTTCACTTCTGTGTTTGGCTAAGTCCAATATTTACAAGTCGCTCCAGGCTGAACATCTCGGATTTCCTTCAAATATTCCTCATACGGCTTTGTTCCTAGAGCTGCCCTACTTGCCCTATCTTGGATTCTCTCATCCAGACAGTGCTCCTTGCTCCATGTGGCATGGTGGTGAAGTCCTGGTGGCCGTACTCCTGCCCCTTGAACTTACAGTAGAGCATCATATCCTTCAGGTCATGGCCACGTGGTGCAGGAACTCCAGCATGCTGAATTGCTTGGGTTTGTAGTGTTTGAAGTTGGCCTTCTGCCGCAGGGCCTCCAGCACCGCCGGGTCAGCCAAGTGCGGGTCAGGGATCTGCAGGTTGACGTCGAGCAGGGCCAGAAGCTCCCCAGCACGGTACAGGTCGTTGGTGGTCAGCCTGCAGAACTGGAAACCGTTGAAGATGCAGAGGGTCACCGCTGGAAAATCCAGGCTCTGGGCCACCACCTCATCCACCTTGGTGACGTGCTGGTAGGAGAGGTAGTAAGACACCCTCTCGGAGCTCTCCACCAGCAGCAGGCCCAGGGAGCCCACGAAGGCCACGGCCCAGAGCACATGCCGGATGGTCATCGGCCCATACACGAAGATGTGGCGGATGCCGTGGAGGGTCGAGGTGTTGGCGAAGATGTGGATGCTGGAGGGCTTCAGGCTGCCCTCGCTGGGGCTCTCCTTGAGGTCCATGGGGACCCTGTGCAGTTCCACAACTGGCTTCAGGTTGATCCAATTCCAGGGAAGAGTTCCCAGTCCTCAGGCTCTGCTCAAACCTCCTTTCCCTGAAAATCCCCTGGAAGTCTGCTCCTGCTAGCAGGTGGGTGTGATTTGCCCGGTGTCAAGGATCAAATGGCCAGAACCTCTTTGGAGAAGCCTTTCCTGATTGTCTCAAGTAAAATAATTGCCCTTCTTATCATCCTCAAATCTCACTCCATTAGAATAGTTTCATTCTTCCCAAACCTACATATATCCTTCAGAATATAATATCTGAAATTACATTATATATTATCTACACTTTTCTGCACTAGGAGAAAAATTGCTGGTTATCACCAGTCCTCACTGCCTAAACAAAGGCTGGTACATAATAGTTGCTCAACAAATGTATTTTTCCCCCAAATTAGTGGATGAATGAATAAAAGAAGTCATGAATAAAATACAACTCTCTTTTTCTCACTAATGATTCTTTAATTCAATTAAATAAGCAGCTATCTCATAACCTGATATATTAGCTGCTTATATAAACAAAATTTATTTGCAAGATTTACTGCAAGATTTATTTTTCTCTCCAAATTTAGTGAAAGATTCTGAAGGCTGGAGAATAGATTTCATATAACTTTTCATCCCTCATGGTTTCCAGTACATTACATGCAAACTAGAAGTTGCTGGGTAAATAATTGCAAAAAGAATAAATGGAAGAATAGAATGGGAGGGAATGAAGCAACAAAGTACCATTTGTTTCATATGATAACAAGCTCAGCATCCAAAATGAACAGCTCCCGCCAAGAGCGGCACATCCTCTTATGGAAATAACCTTCTCTATGTTTAATACTCTACCCCTGGTGTTCCTCATTTCTTGAAAGCTTAGTCCTTGCACAAAACCCAAAGAAATAAAGAGGCACAACATAAGCCCTCAGAGAAGCTTGGTTAAAGAGTGAGAAACAGAGGTAAGTAACGGATATGATTTAAGACAGGTACTTCAGACTCCATAAATTTTCTCAGTCAGCATTAGAGCTGCTTAATATTTTACACAGCATTGCTTGCCTAGGTGTGACATCTAGAAAATCTCATAAATGTATAAGTTTTCTCTTTAGATTTGTTTTTTCTCCTGGCATCAGGGATGGTTTTTGTCTACACTGTCTATATTTCCCACCCTCCCTTTTTGCTCATTTATCCCTATTATAAATATCTCCACTTTTCCTAGATTATAGTTAAGAAATCAATCCTAGATCATTATCTTCCTGTCTTTTTTTGAAGTAATACAGGCATACTTTGTTTTATTGTGCTTTGCTTCACTGTACTTAGAAGATAGTATGGGGGTTTTTGTTTGTTTACTTTTACAAATCAAAGGTTTGTTGCAACCCTGCAACTAGAAAGTCCATTAGCTCCATTTTTTCAACAGTCTCTGCTTACTTCATGTCTCTGTGTCACATTTTGGTAATCCTTGCAATATTTCAAAAATTCTAATTATTTGCTACGGTGATCTGTGATCAGTTAATCTTTGGTGTTGCTACTGTAATTGTAGGGAGCACCACAAACTATGCTCATGTTAAGATAGCAGTGTTAAGTGATAAATGCTGTGTGTGTTCTGACTGTTCCACTGACTACAGTCCCTACATCTTTGTCCCTCTCTTCAGGCCTCCCTATTCTCTGAGACATGATATGTTGAAATTAGAACAATTAACAACTTTGCAATGGCCTCTAAGTGTTCAAGTGAAGAAAGAGCCACAAGTTTCTCACTTTAAATCAAAAGCCAGAAATTAATTAAATTTAGTGAGTAAGGCATGTCAAAAGCTGAGACAGGCCAAAACTCAGGTGTCTTGTGCCCAGCAGTTAGCTCAGTTGTGAATACAAAGGAAAAATTCTTAAAGGAAACTAGAAGTATGACTCCAATGACGGCACAAATGTTAAGAAAGTGAAACAACCTTATGGTTGTTATGGATAAAGTCTGAGAGGTCTGGATAGAGGATCAAATCAGCCACAACATCCCCTTAAGCCAAAGTGTACTGCAGAGCAAGGCCTTAACTTTGCAATTCTAAGAAGGCTGAGAGAGGAAGTTGCAGAAGGAAAGTCTGAAGTTAGCAGAGATTGGCTCATGATGGTTTTTGTTTGTTTGTTTGTTTTGTTTTTTGTTTTTTTTTTTAAAGGCATCTGCTAACAGAAAAGTGCAGGATAAAGCAGCCAGTGCTGATGAAAAGGCTGTAGCAAGTTAAATAGAAGATCTAGCTAAGACCAGTAATGAAGGTAGCTACACTCAACAACAGATTTCAATGGAAAGCAGTCTTATATTGGGATATGACGTCATCTGGGACTTTCATAACTAGAGAGGAGAAGTCAGTGCCTGGCTTCAAAGCTTCAAAGGAAAGGCAGACTGTTGTTTGGGGCTAATGCATCTGGTGACTTGAGCTGAAGCCAATGCTCACTTACATTCAAAAAATCTTAGAGCCCTTAAAAATTATGCTAAATCTACTCTGTCTACGCCCTATAAATAGAATAACAAAGCTGAAGAACACATCTGTTTACAACATGGTTTACTGAACATTTTAAGCACGTTGATGAAACCTACTGCTTGAAAAAACATTATTATCAAAATATTACTGCTCATTGATAATGCATTTAGTTACCCAAGAGCTCTGACGAAGATGTACAATGAAAGTAGTGTTATTTTCATGCCTGCTATCTCTGCAGCCCCAGAGATCAAGGAGTAATTTCAGTTTTCAAGTCTTATGTAGCTACCATAGATAATGATTCCTCTGATGGATCTGGGCAAAGTCAGTTGAAATACCTTCTGGAAAGGATTCACCATTCTAGATGCCATTAAGAACATTTGTCACTCGTAAGAACAAGCCAAAATATCAACATTAACAGGAGTTTGGAAGAAGGTGATTTCAAATCTCATGGATGACTTTGAAGGGTTCAAGCCCTTAGTGAAAGAAGTAACTGCAAATATGGTGGAAAATAGCAAAGGACTAGAGTTGGAAGTGGACCCTGAAGGTGTGACTAAATTGTTCATGATAAAATTTGAATAAATGAGGAGTTATTTCTTGTGGGTGAGCAAAAAAAAAAAAAAAAAAAAAATTACAACTTATTGAAAAGTCAGATAATGGTTAGCATTTTTTAGCAATTTTGGACATAATGCTATTGCATACTTGATATCCTACAGTATAGTGTAAACATACTTTTGTGTTTACATAAAACAAAAAAATTATGTTTACATAAAAATAAAAAATTCATTTGACGAGCTTTAGTCCAATATTCACTTTATTTCAGTGGTCTGGAACTGAACCCTTAGTATCTCCAAGGTTTGTAAACTCCAAACTGAGTTTACACAAAGAAAATTCCTTTATGTCAAATAAACATTGGAAGTCTGATGATTCCTTTAATCAGTATCTACTATACTAGGTTTGCTAGAATAAAAATAAAGATGTATAAAAAACAGGCACATTTATACTCCCTGCCCATGTCATGAATGTAAGGAGATTTCAAACTAGATTTTAATATAATACCACATTCCAGTTTGCAAACATGAGACCAGTTTTATTTTTTCTACTCAGCTCATATTCAGTACTTTCCTTATGTTCCATAATGGTTCATTTCTAAATATCTTAGTTATGTTGTGGGTGGGGGATGGGTAGCTAAATAGGATACAGTTCTGTTTCCTACTGGACATTAAGTTCCTTTGAGAAGGGATAAATTTCTGCGTATTTTATACACATCTTATACGGATCCCAAGTTGGATACATAACAGATACAAATATTTCATTAACATTTTGTTACATGTACGTACTTTTCCAATTTAAGTCAATCCCACTTCAAGCTTCCATGTGTTAGGCTCGGCAGTATCCATTAGCAGTCATGTTCTAGGCACTGACTTTACCCTCTGAGGTCCCGACAGGACCAGGAGGGATAAAAAGTCCAGGGAGTGGAGGAAACACTTCTGGTCATCAATCCAAGCCCTCTGTAATTACCAAAGGCCTTCAGATCTATTACCCTTGTAACCTCATTGCAAGGCTGGGTTCAAGCACCTTGAACTACTGTTTCCAAGATTACAGTACTTGGACCTAGGCTTTTTGTTCTTTCACCAGGCCAAAACATCTGCCCAGTATTCCGCTCAGCCCTGAAAGTGCTACATGCAAGCAGGTTATGTGCCTCTATCACTAACGGAACCAAAAAAATTCCAGGTCTGTTTTTCAATCTTCAGTTGGTCTCAAGAGATTAGACTATACTTGAACATCTCCCCAGTAATCCAGTCCTCACTCATCCCTACCTAAATTGGGCTGGACTTGGTGGTTTGCAACTGGTGGCATCTATTTTATAAAAAGTATTTGGTAATTCATGATTCACTATCCTAATTAAAGTTCACAGCCTACTTCTTCATTCATTTCAAAAAAAAGAAATATGCAATGCCCTATTTGTACTATAAAGGAAAAAGTAAGAGGAAAAATACCTTATGATAAAATAATGTTTCTATATGTCAATGCTGTAATAAGATTTCCCTAGATAATACCAGAAAAGACTCTGATGAGTGTATCACCACAAAGAATCCTTATGACTTAACAGCCACAAGTGTAGACTGATACAACTGTACTGTATTGACTGACAAATACCTCGAGCATAATTTTAGTCAGTAGTATAGTAATGATAACATTCTAAAGAAAACACACGTAAATTCTTCCTCAATTTCCACAATATTCCCCTGTGTAATAAAGAATTTGATCTCAGCCCAAAGAGAGGGCTGGCCTTTTTGTGCCCAGTTCTACCTTTAAATCCTTGAATTTTCCTAAGTGGAGTAGTTTTGTTATTCCTGGTGGGACCCCATGGACATACCTGATAGTTTATGCTAAGAAGATGACTTAAGGGGGCGCCTGGGTGGCTCAGTGGTTTAAGCCGCTGCCTTCGGCTCAGGTCATGATCTCAGGGTCCTGGGATCGAGTCCCGCATCGGGCTCTCTGCTCGGCAGGGAGCCTGCTTCCCTCTCACTCTCTCTGCCTGCCTCTCTGCCTACTTGTATCTCTCTGTCAAATAAATAAATAAAATCTTTAAAAAAAAAAAAAAAAAAAAAAAAAAAAGAAGATGACTTAAGGGGTGCCTGCGTGGCTCAGTGAGTTAAAGCCTCTGCTTCAGCTCGGGTGATGATCCCAGGGTCCTGGGATCGAGCCCCACATCTGCTCATCAGGAAGCCTCCTTCCTCCTCTCTCTCTCTCTCTACCTGCCTCTCTGCCTACTTGTGATCTCTGTCTGTCAAATGAATAAATAAAATCTTTAAAAAATAATAATAAGAAGAAGAAGAAGATGATGATGATGATGATGATGATGACTTAAGATGGGGAAGAGCTATTCCAGAAAGACCAACCATATGAATAGACGATTGAGCCACAGGATATCAGCTAGACCTCTGGGCAAAGGAGAGTAAATGGAGACTGAGTTCAATTACATACAGTCAATGATTCAGTGAATCATGTCTGCATAATAAAACCCCATTAAAAAACCTCTGGAGGGAAGACTGGGTGGCTCAGTTAAGCATCTGCCTTTGGCTCAGGTCATGATCCCAGAGTCCTGGGATCGAGTGCCACATCTGGCTTTCTGCTTATTAGGAAGCCTCCTTCTCCCTCTCCCCCTGCCTACTGCTCTGTCTACGTGTGCTCTATCAAATAAATAAAATCTTAAAAAAAAAAAAAGACTACAGATACTGAAACTTAAATAAGTTTTGCAGGTTCACCAATATTTTGTGGATATTGTCACACATCAATGGGTAATGCATACTAAAATCATGGGAGCTTTGAATCTGGAACCCTCTCTAACTTTACCCTATGCAGCTCCTTTTTTGGCTGGTTCTAATTTATATTATTTTGCTATAATAAAACCATAATCATATGTATGCCACTTTATGGAGTTCTGTGAGTTGTTCTATCAAATTATTGAACCTGGGGAGTGTGTGGGGACTCCTGAATTTGTAGCCAACCAGTCTGAAATGAGGATAGTCCTGAAAACCCCTGAACTTGTGGCTGCTGTCTGAAATACAGGAGGCGAGTAGTCTTGTGGAGACTTCCCCTCAGAATGTACAGTTTGTCTAATTCTTTAGATTATATTTTTGGAAAATTCAAGAAATATTAAAAATAATTAAAATATTTTATTTTTTGTCTGCTTCTGATATTAGCAGCCTAGATTTGTTTTAGAAAAACTTTGTTGCTGAAAATAACCACAAAAAATTGAAAACCATTAGTTGGATGGCACAGAGAGGTATTGTGTCAGTGTCAAATTATGAAGCCAAGATCCAAGAGAGGAAGGAAGCTCAGGGAATGACTCCAGCATCTGGGGCCACTTTCCTCCTTAAGTTAATGGCCAATTTAGAAAGAAGAGGCTAAGAAGCTGAGAAACCAAGCAGAGCTTTCAGCAAACTCATATAACTAAGTGGCAAAAACTGGAGTGCTAATCTCCTCAAAGATCATGAGCCCTGTACAATACTGTAAACTTGCCATTGGGATGTCAAAGGAGAATACGAATATGAATTCATAGGAATATGAGTGAATCAGAAATAGGTTAGCTTTATCAGGGACTGAAAGACAGATTTCAATGAGTATAAACTTTTACTGATAAAAGTCAATCTGGGATATCTAGTATAGAGTACTCTAGCTGCCTGTCACCATCACCACCAGCACATCGCCACCTCAAATAACATAAACCAGAACCTCACCTAAATCTACTCTTTTTCATATATAATTATTGGCACTCAGCACAAAATAACCAGGTATATAGAAGATAAGACATGACCACCAAGAGAAAAACAGAATAGGAACAGACTCATAGGGAAACAAAATAATAGAGTCATCAAAAAAAGAGCCTAAATTATTTATTATTGCTCTATTCCAGTAGTTAAAGGACAAAATTGATAACGTTGGCAAAGAAATAAAATTACAAAATGAAATTAAATCAAATGCTTCAAGTAAAACAAAAATATATAAAAAACTGAAATTAATAACTCAAATAATGGGTTTAACCAAAGATTAGACTTGGCCGAACAGAGATGTAGAGAACTGAAAGACAGCTTGGAAGAAAAATATCCTGACTAAAGTAAAAAGAGAGTTAAAAATGGAAAATATGGAATAGAACATTCATGACACAGTGATAGGGCTACATACTTACAACTGAAATCCAAGAAAGAACAGAGATAAAATGGAAAGAAGCAATATTTCAAGAGATAATAGCTAAGAATTTTTCAAAACTGAAATGAAAAGACAGAATTACTACACGCGTCAAATTTGTAGTCAAAGTTCAGACATTATTACCAACCTCAAGAAGGATAACAACACTGATGAAAATAACACAATCAAAGAACACTGCTAAAAGTCAAAAAGAAAAAGAAAAATCTTAAAAGCATATAGATAAAGAAGATTTATTACCTTCAAAGTAGCAATAACTGACCTCTTAAAAGAACGAAGGAAGGAAAGAAGGAAGGGAGGGAGGGTAGAAAAAAGAGAGGAAGGGAAGGAAAGGAGGGAAGAAGGGTAGAAAAGAAGAGAGGAAGGGAAGAGAGAGAGGGAGGGTAAGAAAAAAGAGAGGAAGGGAAGGAAGGGAGGGAAGGAAGGGGAAGGGGGGGAGAAAGAGAGAAAATGAAACAAAATAAAAGCCAAAAGCCAGTGGAGTGATTAATATCTTCAAGGTGGTGGAAAAAAATATCTGACAATCTAAAATTCTATATCCAGTGAAGAAAAAAAGTAATGCTCAAAAACAAAAGCCAAGTAAATAAATTTTCAGGGAATCAATAATTGATAGAATTTGTCACTTTCACATGCATCATAAATGAAATATTGAAAGCATAAGGAAAATGATCCACCTTAGAAGAAATTAAGAACATTGGACAGGGTAAATATACAGGCAAGTTGATAGAGACAGAGTAATAGAGACAGACAGAAATACAGATGATAAACAGAGATATAAAATACTATACTTGGGGCGCCTGGGTGGCTCAGTGGGTTAAGCCTCTGCCTTCAGCTCAGGTCATGATCCCAGGGTCCTGGGATCGAGCCCCACATTGGGCTCTCTGCTCGGTGGGGAGCCTGCCCCCCCCCCCACTTTCTGCCTGCCTCTCTGCCTACTTGTGATCTCTCTCTGTCCAAAAAATAAATAAAATCTTTAAAAAAATAAAATAAAATACTATACTGGGGGAAATTTTAAATGATACAAAAATAATGGAAAAAATGAGTATATTCTTTTAATTTTATTAAAATTTTCATTTTAATTCTAGTATAGTTAATATACAGTGCTATATTAGTTTCAGGTGTACAATATAGTTATTTAACAAACATGTACATTACTCAGTGTTCATCATGACAAGTGTACTCTTAACCACCAATTTGTTCTCTATAGTCAAGAGTCTATTCCTTGGTTAGCCTCTCTCTCTCTCTCTTTTGTCCTTTTTTCATTTGTTTTGTTTCTTAAATTCCACATATGAGTGAAATCATATGGTTTTTGTCTTTCTTTGATTGACTTTTATTTCACTTAGCATAATACTCTATATCTCCATCCATGTCTTTGCAAATGGCAAGATTTACATTATTGTTTATGGCTGAAATATATATATATATATTCTATTATATTTGTATATAATATTCCATTATATTCATATATATTTTCCATATATATGTATATACACACACACACACATATACACACAAACACACATATATATGCCCCACATCTTCTTTATCCATTCATTTATCACTGGACATTTGGGCTACTTCCCTAATCTGGCTATTGTAAATAATGCTACAATAAACATAGGGTGCATATATCCTTTCAAATTAGTGTTTCTGTATTCTTTGAGTACATACGTAGTAGTGCAATTACTGGATTGTAGGGCAGTTCTTTTTTTAATGTTCTGAGGAAACTCCATACTGTTTTCCACCGTGGTTACACCAGTTTGCCTTCTCACCAACACTGCATGAGGATTACTTTTTCTCTAATTCCTCACAACCTTTGTTGTTTCCTATGAGAGGAGTATATTTGGAGTAAAAGGACTCCAAGGTGCTTGCACAGTCTCAGGAATGAAAAAGTACTAATTTATACTAGAATTTAATAAGGTAATACATAAATCCTTGGCTATTTTTAGAAAAGGCTAAAAAAAAGAAAGAAAGAAAAAACAGAAGAGCCAACAAGTTTGTAGATTTAAATCCCAATACGTATGTAATTACATTAAATATATATGATCTAAACATTCCAGTTAAAGAAAAGTTTATAAGATTGAAAAAACAAGGTTCAATTCACCAGGAAAATCTAACAATCAAAATTTCTATGCACCTAAAAACAGTCAGGCTTTATAGTTAAAATCAAGGGGGTTCTAGACACTAGCCAGGCTTTTTGCTTTCATTTTGTTTTCTTTTAATCAATGGAACATTTGGAAGTTATACAGGACAATTTTTTATTTTTGTAAGATTGTCCTGCCCATTTCCAAATATATAGCATTCTTCCATTAAATGTCAAAAATACCATAACATACTACCCAAATATCCACTAAGGAACAATACTAAATCAATCATTAGCCAAGACTACCAGAACAGAAATAATAGAAGGTTGTTGCCCTGTAGTACAAAAAAAATGGTAACTGCAACCTGGGACAGGGAAGCCTCAGAAATCAAGAATTCAAGGTGCTTCCTGTTCATCTTGTAAAATAGAAGGGGAAAATTAAATTTCCCTCTCTTTAGTTGACAATTATATAGACAGTGAAAGATACACACACACACCCCACTTAATTTCTCATAATGTTTCACAGATTATGGTCAAATGATTAAGAGAAAGCCTCCTAAGAATTCTAAAAGACTGAGGTTTTTTTCAATCAAAAATCACTAAAATATAGGAGAGAATAAGTAATGAAAAAAATTATAAGGATTTGAAAAAGAAAAAGATCATACCTATTTTGTGGGATATCTTCCCTAGTTAGTGGTTAGTATATTTTAAATATCCCAAGGATGATTCTGATGCACTGTGAGGGATAAGAATCAATGTCTCATGCTCTCAAGGCAAAGACTCACTGGTATTCTAATGCTATAACTATAACTTTACTTATTATTTATTATTCTATGGCACAAAGGTTCCCAGGTGAGAGTTTGCTTTTTTTTTTTTTTTTTTTTTAGGATTTTATTTATTTATTCATCAGAGAGAGAGGAGAGAGAGACAGAACATGTATAAGCAGAAGGAGCAGGAAGCAAAGGGAGAAAAAGGCTCCCCACTGAGCAGGGAGCCCAATGAGGGACTCAATCCCAGGACCTTGGGATCATGACCCGAGTCAAAGGCAGATGCCCAACTGACTGAGCCACCCAGGAGTCCCAAGAGTTAAAAATGGAAATTCCTGGGTACTATACAAGGATTCTAATTTGATAAACCTGAAAACTGTCTAGGAATCTGCATTTTCAGGGCCATTAAGGATTCCAACATACATGGAACCCTGGACTACCCTTTTAGGAACAATCTTCTGAGGATAGATAGCAAAATTATTCTTTTAAATATATGTTTCAATTTATTTATTTATTTTTAAAGTTTTTTTTATTTATTTGACAGAGAGAGAGAAAGAGAGAGAGGAAGAGAAGGAATACAAGCAGGACGAGTGGGAGAGGGAGAAGCAGACCTCCTGCTGAGAAGGGACCCAGGACCCTGGCTGGGATCATGAACTGAGTCGAAGGCAGACATTTAACAAATGAGCCACCCAGATGACCCAAATAGGTGTTTCAATTCAAACCCAGAAGGATGGCTTCTCTCAAAAAGCCAAGTAAGGGGAGTCCATAGAGAATGGGATACTTCCAAGAAGGGAAGTATGCACCTTAATTCGGTGAGACTCTTTAGAACCACCATGGCATCAATCGAAGGCAGAATGGATGGAATCTACTCAGAGAAAAGGTTTTTGGAAGAGCTTCACATATTAGCCCTGGAGTCTGGGGCCATATGTAAACATGTGTCTATGTCTTTTTATTGCTCTGAAGAAGACTGAGGACAGGAAGAAGGAAAAGGAGGTGGGGAGTGCCATTCCAATCTCCATTTGCTTGTGGGATAAGTCAGAAGAATTCCTCAGTGGTTTATGGGACTGATACTAAAGTGGGACAGTGCTTAATAAATGATAAGGGACCAGTAGAACTCCCCAGGGAGCCATGGGTTAGGGGAAGCTATAATTCAGCAGGAGTGCCATAGGGGTCGTGGACCACTGTCAGATTAAAGGAAGAACGAGCCAGTATTCTGTGACAGGGTCATTCGATGATATGAAGGGCCAGAGTGAAACTGGACCCTTCTCAGCATAAACGATAAACACCATCTGTGCATGAGTCTTCTCCTTGGAGAAGCCAACAAATCCTCATAGATACAGATCATACTAGAGACCACTATCATTTCCATACCTCTGACTATGTGGCCAAATTTAGAAGAAGATCTCAGCCTCCCCAATCTCTTTACCCAACCCTCAATTTGGAGAAAAACAAACCCAGAGGTGGGCAAATATGGAAATAGGAGACCATCTTCTTAACCTCACCAGAAGTCTCTCAGAGCCACAAGTTGAAGTCTTTGCTGTGGGAAGGTGAGGAAAGAAGAACAGATGGGATTTAAACTGGACTGAATAAATTTTAATCATTTAAAGTGACCATGAAGTTTTGGAATCTGCTACCCCAACTGGAAGGGCACTGAGACAGCAAATGTTGAAAGTAGTATTTGGAGAAATAAAGGCTATTTCATGTTTGAAACTCCACTAAAATAAACCCCTCAATAAACTGGTTGATAGCTGCCTGGTAGCAAAAGTGAGATAGATACGCTGGCATAAATCATTCCATCCAAATGCCTGGACATTTCCAATTCTCACTTTCTCCTTATGCCTAAATAATCTTCCCATATTTACACTCCACGTATTTTCAAAGAAAGGCTACATCCTTAGCAGGTCCTGAGCAGGACCCACCTTTTCCTTTCTTTTCCCCCTTGTTATCTGAAGAGAAGTCTTCAGCCCAAAACTCCAAGACAACAAAGCCCATGAGTTGGCAGCATCTTACAGCAGCGCTGATGGCAACCGACACCAATTTGGAGATGTGAGGTCACCAGATGGGATGACCTTGGGCCATTCCAACACAGGCAAGGTTGGGCTGGGACTGCCTGTCCATCAACCTGGCTTTCTCGCTTCCTGAATGCTTAGAGTGCTGAGAGTTGCCTTGCCACTGGGAAACAATTGCATTACCATAAACCTCCAATTAGAGAGCCTCAAGGCAAGCTGATCTGATCCCTTTACAAGAGCTGCTGATGGAGGCCAAGCTCTGCCCCAGATCTGCATATTCACTCACTCAGAAGATACAGGAAACAACAGAAGAGAGATTTAGAGAAGGAATTCAGTCCAATAAGTTTGGCACCTGAGGGTTGCGCACAGATTCACTTCTGTGCGTGCAGTAAGAATTAGTAAATAGTAAGCAGACCACTATGCAGTTTTAACAAGCTGACTGTAAAGACACTGGTTCTCCCCTTTCTAACATCATGTTTCGGCTCTGGGATACTCTGTGTCATCTGAGATGTTTTCAGTTCAGATGTTACTAGAAAAATCCCGGAAAGATTGGTCTGAGGACAGCCTAGCCTCCAGATGACTAATCGTACCTCTGTGATTATGCATCACTTTCATAGTAAGGACAAAGCTAATATTGTGAATACAATATCCACTGGAATAATTACAAACAAGCATTTGTTTAAAGTTAAATTTAAGTTTCCTTTTCTAGTTTCAAGATATTTGATTCCAAGTCTTGGATTCTAACACATCATAAACAAGAAGTCTAGTTTATTTGTTTGTTTGTTTTTGATTTTTTTAAGGGTTTTATTTATTTGAAACAGAGAGAGCACAAGTATGCAGAGCAGCATGCAGAGAGAGAGGGAGAAGCAGGCTCTCCACTGAGCCGGATGTGGGGTTTGATTCAGGATCCTGGGATCATGATCCGAGCCAAAGGCAGACACTTAACTAACTGGGCCACCCAGGCACCCCAAGAGGTCTAGTTTTTAAATGTTAAACATCACACACACCTGAATACACTTTCAGTAAGGAAATCAGTGCAACACATAAAAAAAATATGAGACGGTAAAGAATGAACAATAGTCCTTAACATATGTCATGGAAAATAACAAACTATCTGAATTTAGACCAGGTAGTAGAAACTGGTCTATGTAAGGGTTAACATCAGCATTTTCTTCTTTTTATTCCATTAAGTCCAAATATACCTGAATGCAACGGTTAATCTAGAATAGTCAAGAACTATGAAATTCCAGCTTTTATTAAATGTGAATGAATGATATAAATCTTCTGTGAGCCCAGGGTCACTTTGATCCTTTTAGTGGCTCATAAAGCAGCATGTATCCTAATGCGGACAAAGGAGGCGGGCGCGACATGTGAGCAAGGAGCTGAAGAAGGGTCTTTGAAGGGAGGACAGAGATGCAATTGAGTCTTAGTTAGCCTCAAATACTGAGACTAGATTTTTCTCAACTCAGTTTGGTAGAGAAAGACAATGAAAAGTGGGATTTTTATAAATTGGACTCATCTTCTGATCCTTCTCTATTGCTATCTACAGGTTGTGGGAATAAAATCTAATGTTCAGCAGTGTCCTGATGAAATCAAATTGGGTTAAATGAAGTTTAAGTGCCTGTCCCTGAAAGATCCTCAACCTAAGGTCAGAAACCTAATTATTGTCACCACTAGGGACTGACTAGGGGAAGCACATAGCCCTAGACTATTTGGAAAGTATTTGAACAAAAAAAAAATATATGGGTTTTTATTCATCTGTAGGTAACTAATGTTATTCGCAAAACCTTAGGGGGCAGTATTTTTACCTTTTTTGTTTTTAAAAGAGGTTTAAGAACACTTGTAAGTTGAAGGACTGCTCTGAGATGAGCAACCAGTTATCTGAAGAGACTGTGTGACACAGGCCAGCAAGTGAAGGTCAAAACTGTTACACTGGCTGACGGGGCACTCTCTCATTACTTATATGTAAATAGGAGGCAAACAAGCCATTTGCCTCAGCAGGCCCAAAAAAGGAGTGATGAGAGAGTGAATTTAGAATGCCTGTAGTGTGTTTTAGAAAAGACGGTTTTTGAGACCAGGGCATAAATATTATTATTGTTATTATTCTGATGCCTACTAAGTAAGGCAGCATTACCCGTGGTGTGTTCTCTCAGTGAAGCCCCTCTGGAGATTCCCGCAAAGGTCCCACAGGTGAAAGGCCATACTTTTCATTAGATAACCCCAAGCAAAGTTTGGAAGTTTGAGTTTTAATAAGAAGAGCCTTTTCCAGCCCAAGTTTTCAGTGCGTTGACATAGTTACTCATATTACAGTTTCAGAATAAATGCTTCTGGCAGAGCTCTCACCAGCAAATTTCTCTCTACTAATCTTTAAGAGGAATCAAGGTAAGTAGCATATCATCACAGAGGCAGGATTCCTTCAGTCAAGGCAGAGTGAAGCGTCACATACTTCTGGCAAATACCTACCAGGCAGGGGAGACTCAAAATTTGATATGTTACCAGCTTTTCCAAAACTGCATCAGAATTATTTATATGTAGTTTCCATCCACTGATTTAACTGTAATTTTTAAAAAGATGATTGTTTTAACATGTTAAATGATCTCTACTACTGTTGCATGTGAGGACTTACAGCAAAACATGGAGAAATGGTAGGGATTTTTTCCTACATGTTGTATACCTGGTCTGAAAATTAACATGGTGGTAAAAACTATTTCATAAAATTGTCATCAGAAAATAACCAGAAAAGGAGAGGTCTATGTACCCATGTATTTCATTGTATACATTTTAATTTTTATTGCAAAATAAACCTACAAATAAGGATACAATTTTGATCAATGATCAACAACTGATTACAAAATGAATATGTAATGACCACCTACATTAAGAAAGCCCCCTCTAATCCCACCTAGTTACTGCCTTGTTCCTCCAGGAACCACTATCCTGATTTAAATATAATTACATTTTTGCATGTTTTTGTCATTTTTATCCTAAGCATCCATCTCTGAATATTACAGTTTAGTTTTACTTGTGTTTTGAAATGCATAAATGCATAGAACCAGAACAAAACTATATGTGATCCTTTTTCTTTTTTGGCTTCTTTAGTCTACATGTCCAGGGTTTTTACTTGGGTAAGTAAGGTAAGCATGGAATGCCTGCTTCACTAACCTAAGCTACTCAGTCCCCAGCTCCCCCAGTGGTCAAACTAACTCAGTATGGCCCAAAGTCCCAGGCACTCAAGAGTTTACCATAGATCACATGTTAGCATAAACTATATGGCATGATCCAAAGCCTCCTGTACACAAGAGATTCACTCTTCTTAGACAGAAGGGGTAAATGGAGTTAAAGAAATTTAAAATCTTTCCACGTTGGGGGAAAGGAGCTAAAAAATGAAAGATCTAGATAATATGATTCCACAAATCCCCTAAACACCCTTGCAATAATATATACAGATAGCCTGATGTTATCCAGAGAGGTTGTAGCCATAAGACATTCTGACCACAGTGGGATCATATGTGAAAAAGAGAGAGCAAGGGACAGAAAGGATACCAGGAGGTGGCTTTACATAGATTCTAGCTAAGCCAGTCATTCCAAACTACTTGTTATCTTGAATTTGGAATTCTCTGATTTCTGGAAAAAATGTCACCACAAACTCTATAGGTATTTCTTTAAAAAAGAAAAAAGAAAAAAAAGATTTACTTATTTGAGAGAGAGAGAGTGGGGAGGGGGAGCAGACAGAGAGAATCTCAAGCAGACTCTGCACTGAGCATGGAGCCTGATGTGGGGCTTGATCCTACCACTGAGATCATGACCTGAGCCAAAAGCAAGAGTTAGATGCCCAACTGACTGCACCACTCAGGCACTCCTCTATAGGTATTTCTGTATTGTCTGTCCGTGGGGTGTGAAAGGAAGGGTTACGGGGACAAGAAGTATACCTAACTGCCACAAGCCAATAAGGACACCCAAAGGTCATCCTCAGGGTCCATGAGCAAGGGTGAGAACAATCTGACAAGGGAACCAACAGAATTTTCAGCCCCATGTCTATAAATCATTGCTTCCTGCTGGAAGTTGTAGAATGTCAGTATAAACATTATGAAGTAAATATTGCACACAATGGGGAGGGAATTAGCTGTGCAATTCCCATTAATGCTAATGAGACTTTAGTGGTTAATTTCCCATGCCTTGTGCTGATTATTTGCCCCAATTAGTTATGTCAACTTGTGCCACACTCCAAACCAACCAAGTTTCCACTTCTGCAGATGGGCGCAGAAGGGAGTAGGTAACTGTCCTCATCACTTCCTTCAATTTCAGATGGTGAAGGCAAGGCTTAAGCTACCTAATCATACTGTTTCCTTCTTTGGATGAAAAGCCTCTGAGAAACTAGCACTTTGCCAAAACTTTTGAAATGCACAACCCCTTGGAAATCATTGTTTTCATTAGTAAGCTACCTGCTGGGGCATTCTCTTATAGGAGACGGGTTTATTTTGGTTTATTTATTTCACTCCAAAGAATAATTTCATCTCTATTCTCATTAGACCTACAGTTTAGTTTAACATCCCTATTACTTCTATGATGATGCTCCAGATAATAGGAAATTAGAGGAGAGGTAGGAGTGATTTTTAGAGAATACAATTGGATGGATCAGTCCATAACATGCTTTTATTTTTGTGTACAAGATAGGGTTTTCTCTTTTGTTCCAAAGAAAAGTGTGTACTTCTCATTTATGGCACCACTCACATCTGCCTTATATTATATATTAGATATATTTCTCTTATTTTCCCCACTCAATTGTAAGCTCCCTAAGGACTGGGACAAAGTTTTACTGCCTCTAGTAATATCTAGCAAAGCACACATATTAATTGATACTCAGTTAATATTTACTAAAGAATGAAAATATAACACATGTAATCAAAATGGGGATGGAGTAACATAAAGCAGTTTACAATATCAAATAGAAGTTTCCTTCAAATCAAATCTTAGGGTACATGGAGTCATACCACATATATTTCATAACTTAAAAATTTTGTTTTTAGTGTGTGAAAACTGTCTTGAGAATAATTTTTAAAAGGAAACAACAGTGTGTTTAGGACATAAATAGGAGGTATAAAGGAGGGCAGGAAGAGAGGGCAGATTTTTGCAGTAAGCTTTTGGGAAAAATGTAAGAAAATGAGGAGAAAAAAAGTCCAGCCTTTAAGCTGGATTCAGGTGGTTTTCATGAGGTGAGGAGGGCCTAGAGCATCTGTAAGAAAGGCCAAAATGTCATGTGTTCTGGAACAAGGAGAGGAAGGACTATGTAACCATGGGGGTCAGAGAAAGGAGGTGATAAATGTCTGCTCAAACTGGCTGCCTTGAAGCTTTTTACATTTCAGACATCCCTGCTACTCCTCATAGCTCCTCTTTGGAAAAGAAGTGGGGCCTCAACATGAGAACACAATGGCTGATCATGAATTAGAAAAGAGCTTTTAAAAATTTTGATTGAGAAACATATTCTAGCCCAAAACTACAAACTGGTCCTTCTATGCATATTCTCTGTTACAAAACAAAACACACAATTTAAGCATTTCATCGAAATCTAAAGAAAGTACGTTCTGAAAAAGACATTAATAGGCAAAACTAATAGTCTAATATCTCTCCTCATAAATGCAAGGCATGTAAAATGTCACTAATGCAGTCTTTAGTCAATAGGTGCACAATAAATATGGACTGAATAAATGAATGGATGTTCCAAAGCATGCCATCCCCAGACTGGGCTTGGAAGATACTGCTTTCAAACCTTCACAAGTGTGGTTAGAAAAGTGGCCTCCCTAAGAAGCAATTTATGACCATCAGGAGGGAAGCATATCCATGTCATAGCCATGGATTTCCCTTTTCATGTTGTCCTCCAAAAAATAATCTCAATTTATCTTTACCCTTACCTGTAGTAATAGCCTCTAACTTATATATATTAAACGCTCCCTTATGTGCCAAGCAATAATCTAAGCATATTACATCTATTATTTTACCCTCATAATAACCCTGTAATGTAGGTATTATTGTTGTCATTTTACAAACAGAGAAAATAAAAGTTCAGAGAGTCTAGGAAGCATGCTCAAAGTCACTAGTCTTAAAAGAATCAGAATTTGAGGGGCACCCGGGTGGCTCAGTCAGTTAAACCTCTGCCTTCGGCTCAGGTCATGATCTTAGGGTGTTAGGATCGAGCCCCGCATCAGGCTCTCTACTCAGCAGGGAGCCTGCTTCCCTGTCCACCTCTCTGCCTGCTGCTCTGCCTACTTGTACTCTCTCTCTGTCAAATAAATAAATAAAATCTTAAAAAAAAAAAAGAATCAGAATTTGAAACCCAAGAAGCCTCACTTCACAGGCCCCTCCTTCCCTCCCTCCCTCGCCCCTCTCTCCATCTCTTCAAAGCTTTATTGAGATATAATTCACATACCGTTATGGGACTGTGTTCTCCCCCGAAAACTCATATGCTGAAGTTGTAACTCCCAATACTTCACAACATAATCATATTTAAAGATGGGGCCTTTACAGAGATGATTAAGTTAAAATACAGTCATCAGGGTGGGCCTTAATCTAATTAGACACATGTCCTTATAAAAAGAGGGAATCTGGACACAGGCAGGTGCAGTGGAAAGACCGTGTGAAAACACAGAAAGCAGATGCCTATCCATAAGCCAGGGAGAAAGACCTGGAACAGACCCTTCCCTCATAGCCCTTAGGAAGAACCAATCCTGTCAAAATCCTTGATCCTGGACTTGCAGCTTCCAGTAAGTCCACAAATTTCTTTTAAGTCATCCAGACTGTGTTACGTTGTTACAATAGCCCTGGCAAACTAATATATATATAGCATACACTTTATATACTTAACATGTATAATTCAGTGGTTTTTGGTATATTCACAGAGTTATATAACCATCACCACAATCATTTTTTAAAATATTTCATCATCCCTCAAATACTTCATACCCATCAGCTATCACTCCCTACCTATACACCCTAGCAACCACCAATCACCCTTCTGTCTCTATGGAATTGCCTATTCTGGACATTTCCTAAAAATGGTCTTTTCATAACAAGTGGCCTTTTGTGTCTGGTTTCTTTCACTTACAAGCCCACTTTCTTAACTACTCTGCAATATTGTCTTACTGTCTCACTTCTTTATTCTTGCTTTAATCAATATACGACCTAATAAATTTCTAACAATTACTGCTAATTCACATAAATATTCAGTGGCACTCTGAAACAGTAACTCTTCAGACAAATGAAACGTATGACGGCACAGAGGAGAGTGATGGTGAGATCCAGTGAATAAAATGTACCAAACAGTAAAAATGTATTACACAAAAAGCAACCTAGAATTTACTCTTGTAAATTACATGAATAGTTTTTGACTATATTTCTGGGGCCTTTAAATGCTCTCAAAAACACTGCATATCATGATGCAGATGGATGGGGGAAAAAAGGCACGCTTCAATCCAACATTTTAGGTTTTTATATTCTCGGGTCATCAAAAGAGCAGGCAAAGCCTTCCTCTCTAGAAGTAATAATAACTCTTCTATGCCTCACTTTCAGGAATAGCCAGCTCTTTATTGAATACCTGTTGCACCATCCTGCCCCATCCTAGGCACCAGGCTAGAGACAAGCAATCAAGAACACACTGTCCACAGCTATAGGGCTTTGTAGAAAACATCTACACATTCAGTACAAATAGAAAGAACCACTGAAAATAGCAAGCCAGACAAGGAGGGGAACCTTATAAGCTGGGCAGTCCACAGAGAAGGCAGCCTATCAGAAGGAGGTAGATGAAATTTAACACTGTCCTTTGGAATGGTCAAGAATCCTTTAGTCTCAGATAACAGAAATCCAACTGAAAATAGAAATTTATTAGTTGACCAAAATTCCAGGAACAGTGCTGGTTTCAAGAACGGCTGGACCCAGATGTTCAGATAACATCCTCATTTATTGTCATGCATGCACGCTCTGCATCTCCACCCCCACCTTAGCACTCATTCCTCCAAGTTTGTTTCATTACTCTGGAAGCTCACTCCTGTGGCAGAAAGAGGGCCACTCAAGTTCTGAGCACATACAGTCCTTTTCATTTGTGACCCCACAGGCACAGCCCCCTTCCCTCTCCAATGTGCACCTATCTTGACTCTCAGCGGGATGCCCACTGGCTCTGCTGTGCTGTGACCTCACCTTGTGGCCAGAGTACCACAGACAGAGGACTGTGGTAGCACGGCCTGCCCAAATGTCCATCCCTGAGGCTGGGAGTGGGTGAGGCAATATGACTGATGGTTGCCTCATAATCTATGGGATGGGGAAGAGGCAATTACCGAAGAGAAAGAGGGGTATTGGGAAGACACAAACAATACATATCCAAGCAGTTCAATCAACTGAAAGAAATTTGAATAGTCAGAGAGGAGTGGGACATTAGGGAAATTATAAATAATATATGAATAAAATTATGCTCTAGACTGAATATTTGTGTTTCTCTAAAATTCAGACGTTGAGGGGCACCTGGGTGGCTCAGTGGGTTAAAGCCTCTGCCTTCAGCTCAGGTCATGATCCCAGGGTCCTGGGCTCTCTGCTCAGCATCAGGCTCTCTGCTCGGCAGGGAGCCTGCTTCCGCCTCTCTCTCTGCCCGCCTCTCTGCTTACTTGTGATCTCTGTCTGTCAAATAAAATCTTTTTAAAAAAAAAATTAAAATAAAATAAAATTCAGACGTTGAAATCTTATCCCTAGTGTGATGGTATCTGAGTGTGGGACTTTGGGAAAGTGATCAGGTCATGACGGTGGAGCCCTCATGAATGGAATTGGTGACCTTATAAAAGAGACCCTAGAGGGAGCCTGGGTGTCTTAGTCAGTTAAGCTTCTACCTTCAGCTCAGGTCATGATTCCAAGGTTCTGGGATAGAGACCCATGTTGGGCTCCATACTCAGTGGGGAGTCTGTTCCACTCTCCCTCTGCTCCCACCCCTGCTCATGCTCACATGTGCATGCTCTCTCTCTCCCAAATAAATAAAATCTTAAATAAATAAATAAATAAATAAATAAAGATACCCTAGAGACCTCCTTTGCTCTTCCACCAGGTGAAGACATAGCTATAAGATGGCCATCTAGGAACCAGGAAGCAGACCCTCACCAGACATCAAATCTCCCGACATCTTGATTTTGGATTTCCCAACCTCCAGAATGGTACGAAATAAATTTCTAGTGTTTATAAGCCACTCAGTCTATGGCATTCTCTTAGAGCAGCTCAAACAGACTACTAAAGTTATATAGTGGGAGATGAGTAGTGTAAGTATGTTTGGGGAGAGAGAGAGAGTGTGATGTAGTTAGTGGAAAATAGGTTCAATATAAAGGAAAATCCGAGCATGGATATTATACATTTCCTCTTCTTACCATCTCTCACACCTCAGTTTACACAGATGAACCAAGCAAACCTTGTAGATGACCTGATGAGTAAAAATACTAATCCACTTCCTCTAAGATGTGATGCCCACCTTTGTGAAGTTCATAGTCTCATTGTAAAGACAAGACGTATACACATGGAAAGCTGTCTAGTGATGGATGTTAACAGATTAACACATAACCAAGTTCAATACTCCCAAATAAATCTATCTTTACAGCCTCACAGCCCCTAGGTTTTGGGATGACACTTCGATATGAAGGAACTAGAGCTGGTGATCTTCCCATAGGGGCCCTGCTGGACTAAGGTGGGCCTCAGATTGCAGCTTCCTCCTCACCCTGTGAAGGTCAGATTGTAGTTCAAAAAGAATCCTGGCGATATAAATTATGTAAAACAACCACTTCAGGGTGTTAAACTGAACTGAAGTCTGGATTTAACTGCCCAGCAAATCACTGAAAAGGGACTATAGCAATATCTTTAATAGATGATATAAATACTTAGGGCATAAAACTGCCTATTCTACTTATTTCCATTACAGCAATCCCCTCCCTCTCCCAGACCTGATTAGGGCTGATAAACAGGCTCTCAAGCTTCTGTTTTCTGGGCACACACATTTTTCCTAAGTGCACCACCTTCTCCCAAACAACCCCAAACTTATTTGAAATATATGTGCAAGACCAAGGGCAGCAGACAGAACCAGCAGACAAGATCTGTTTTGTACAGGACACTTAGATTACTCAAATTCATAAATTCCTATGTTGGTCACCATTTCAGGCTGATATAAAATCTGTCAAAATCTAGTTTAGTCCTATGTCATCCTCTAAGCTCCATCTCCCCACTGCCCAACCCAATTCCCACCCTTTTTGATGACCCTGAGCACATGAATCTGTCTAACCTTCTATTCTGATCACAACGGGCTGCTTCATGCAGTAATTTTCCACATCTGCATCTTTTCTCCCAAAGTCGAATAAATGTGGGGTTCTCTGAATCTGAGAGCACATTTTATTTTTATTCTCAGGGTGTGGAAGGTGGTATGGAGAGACAAAATAGGCAGGGTTTCGAAGTCGTAAGAATTCAGGCTGGAAATCAACTCTGCCATTAGCTTTCGTGAGCCCCAGTCACCTTTTTCGTGAAATAGGAAGAATTCCACCTAACTTATAATTGGGAGAATGAAAATGAAACAGTAAATGTTTGTTCCTTTCTTCTCTCCCTGTTGTTTTTCTTTACATGGTGCTCATGAACGTGCACCTTTTGAACGCTTAGTTAATATTGTCGTCAAGTCCAGCGGCTCTTCTAAAACCTGGAGTCACATACCACCTCATTTCTGCCTCTCAAAATTATGCCAACATTTAAAAGTCCAGCTCAAGTTCTGAATCTTTCATTCTCTAATCTAATAGCTTTTGCTCTTTCCTGTCTTCTCTAAGAACACTGTACACTCTATTTACTGTAACAGTTACCTACTCATCTTTTACATGTTTCACATCCTTAATTTTTCCTTCCCCATGACGCTCCTTCACAGCAGGGGGGATCACTTTTTGTTCTATTTTGTGTACTTTCTTATAACTAGTAAAGTACTGCTCCTTTAGCAGAAACAAAATAAATAGGTCTTGATCAACACAGGCAAAAATAATATCACAATCAATAATGTGTCAGTAGAAATTAGTAAATTATAATTGTGAAGACTACAAAAAACCGGTATGCCAAGCACTCTTTTAAGATGTTTTGCACAGATTATCTTACTGAAACAAAAACCTAATGCATAAAAACAAATATTAAGATACTCTTAGGAAGGCGAGAGAGCTAAGTTGTTTGGATTTTCCAAAACAAAGGCTTTGTAGAGGAGATAAAACTTCTGAAGAACTTCAAATGGTTCTTATTGCAAGGCTGCAATTAGAAACAGCTTGCAGAGTTTCGGATAATGTTATTTTCCTATAATATGTGGTCTCTCAATCAGCTGGAAATGTGTAAAATATGACTAATTCCTTAGGGGCCCCTTCCTTAGCCTAATCATGGCGATTCTTGGGCTTCTGTGATCCCTTCCATCTGTGACCACATAGATAAGCACTTCTGTGGATACTTCTGCCTTCTGTGTGGTTTCCTGTATGTATGATTTTGTCTCTAACTAAATTTTAACTTCCTTTCAGAAAGATCCTTTTCCCATCTTCAAAAAACCTAATACAGACCTGAAACTACACAGACAGCATGCAACAAATTTTTCATTAAACTTACTAAATTTCATCCATTCCAAATATCACCGCGAAATCCAACTACATCTCAAAAGCCCACTATCTTTCAGTAAGGAGACACGTGACAGAGTGCCAATAAAAACAGCAATTCCTTTTCTAAACTCCTCTAGGAAGTGAAACCATGTTGCACAGTAGAGCATAACAATTTGAAATCCTGAAATACAAAGCAAAGCTGCACACTCAGAAATGAGGTTCATCCCCCACACAGTGGCATCTGGTTACTCCGGAGGACTAATTCCTGTCCTTGGATGCCCGAGTACACCTCCTATTACACTAACTTAAATGAAAACCCCAAGGGGAGAACATGACCCTAAAGATTTATCTGATGATATGGCCATATTAGATCCTTTCAAATCCTTTAATTTGCAAAAAGTCCCGAAGTCGGTGAACCAAACAAATAGCAGCTCTTTCCCCATGCTTTGTAACTTGGGTGATATTTATGGACAGGGAGAAGTTCTGTGTTCAGCAATTTCCTAATCAACTAAGAACAAATGCAGAAAGCAAATCCATGAAATAGGAAAGGGCAAGACCACCGAGCTATGACTTAAAAGGCAGCAGAGAAATGTTAGTGCCATTACGCCGCTGAGCCTCTTGCCCCAGTCAAAATGCATTCATCAGAGATGCTACAGAAGCTGGAACCTGAGGAAATGGCCTAAGGATGTTAAAGCTAGAGGCTTCTACCAGTGGCCCTTCAGAAGGCGGCCCTATCTGAAATGAAAGGGAGATCTGCATATAGCCTCAAATACCAATTACATGTCTTACTGGATTCATTTATATTTAATGTGATATAATTCATCATTGATTGTTTCCAGTAATAAATTAAAATTCAACCAATTGTTCAAAAATACTTACTATCTACATGTCAACACCTGAGAAAAATGTGGTAGAACCTCCAAAATAGAAGTAATGGCCCCCATCTTCAAAGTGTGACGTATTTCAGAAACTGCTTTTGCTTTTGCTTGGGCTTGGGCTTGCGAATGGTTAGCTTGTCACCTGGATGGCCATCTCCTCTATCCTTCTACCTTCAGTAGATCTGTATCTCAGATGTCCCAGGCACATGAACCATATAATGTTGTTTTCCAGCTAGGCTTGTAAGACCCTATTTCACACCATGGAATCCTGCCAGGAACATCCTCCCTAAAATATGATTTAACTGTCCCCATACTAAACCTAAATTGTTTCTTCTTATCCTTGATTCATAGGAAAGAGAATAACCTGTTTCCTCTTTACGACTATGTTTATATTTGCCAACTCAGAAGTAGAAAAGGATTTCTGAATCTAGGGAATATAATTGTAGAATTTCTCCACACAGTGAACAGAAGAAGTTAAAAGAATGAGAGAACAGGAGAGCTCAAAGGACTGCAGAAAATGGCTCCCTTCCTCTCAGCTTTTCCGTGTAGGGACTGTGCCCCAGGGAATCTGGGTCATCTGCACAGCACTTAGGTCTCTCTCTGCCACAGCATGCTGGCTATGGAGAAAAGTGAGCCCCATAGCCTCTACATTTGCTTCTTTACATCTTCTATTTTACACAGTGCACGGAGGACCCACAGCCAGTAAACTAAGAGGATTATGAATTGTCTAGCACAGAGAGGCAAAAGCAATCATGGAATGCAGCAAAGTTATTAATGTCACACTGAACAGGTATTTAAAATTCTCTGAGACTTCGAAGAAAAACATTAATTAATTTCAAATTTGTCTAGACTGGTTTGGAAGCTTTTTCTCATCTTTTTCTCTTACTGGTCCTTAAATCCCAACTCTCAGTGTTATCCTCCTTAGACTTCTCTTTTCTACTTTCTTGACTTGGTATATTTGTGAATCAGTGTATTAACATGGTCCCAAATTTACTAGATTCTCCATGAAGAGATACACCTGATTTCCTACTGGTCTTAAATAATTAAAATAGGACAGGTTTCATTACTCAAAACTTCCATGACCATAGCTTATCCACTACTTTATACCTGTCTATTTTTGCTGGAATGTACGGGGGAAAGAAAGGGGGTCCATGGCCAGGTTGGCTTGGTGAAGTGATCAGCCAGATTTTATGGAACCTCTAGACAAAGAAAGCATACAAGAATGGAACACAGCATCTCCAGTGGGATTGTGTCTATGCAGCTGTGCAGTTAAGGGTATAAAAGTCCTAAAGCAAATAACAGAGATCAGCAAATGTTTGTGTCTGGAAATGTTCTTCAGAGGAATCATGGAACTAAAAAATAGCATGTAAAATCTACTTCATAGGTTAAAAAAAGGGGGGGGAAGAAAGAAGAAAAAAAGATATTGCAAAGAAAGATAGGAGAAGGCCTTGATCAAAACAAACAAATAACAACAACAAAAACTGGATTCCTGTGCATGTTTTTTGTTATTTTTTTGTTATTTATTTATTTATTTTTTTTAATGGAGCTTGGTCACAGGAGAAAATACAAAGCAACATGGTATTTCAATGAGGGAAATGAAAGCAAAGTCAGCCATGGCCACAAACTAAGTTAAATAAAGGTCAGGAAATACTGACCCATTACTCCTCATATTCATTACATAGTCTCTCCCACCACTCTGGATTCCCTCCTCCAGGCTGGCTTCTCCTATGACCTGAAACCATGACTGAAGGACATTTGGTCACCAGGTCACAGGACAAAGGGTATCGATTTACTACCCTTCTCATCTCTGACTTTTGTGGCTAAAGATTTTCACTAAAACAGTATCTGTCAAGAGAAGCTTTGAGCAGAATTGTAATAGACATCTAAAAAGAGTTCCAGAGGAAACAGAGAAGAATTTTCTAGAACAAAGCCTATGCTAAAGAGTGAAAGAGACAATGAGATCTTTTGTCCTAGTGGCCCCTCCTTGTGCTGTCTTAGGGCAATTAAGGCATTACCCTTTTGTAAATGAAGAGAGCTAAGCTGGGAAACATTCCAGGGTGAGCAAGGGGTGGAGGACAGATTAGAATCAAAATGTCCCACTGCTCCAGTGGGAGCAGGACCTTCCCACCATGCCACACATCCCCTTCATAAGTGTGTGGCAAGTAGATCTCCCAACATTTACCAAAACTTTAAAATCAATTAGTGTGCTAACTTCAGAGAAGATATTGTAAACTGTCCAGAGTAATAAAATCAGCAATGCACAGCATTACTTTCCTCTATGAAGAGCTTGAATAAATAAGACATTTATAAAAATGAGTGGAAAATCTGAAATGAATATCCCAAGAACCATGAAAAAATAAGCTAAGAGAAATTGAATTTTCTCTTGAGTCTCTAAGAGAGAGGCGGCAGTTGAGGACTTTATACATAATTTATAAGGAAAATTGTCCCGTTCACTCAGGTATACACCGTATCAGTTTGTGGGAAAGATTAAGCAAGCTGTCTTTTTTTTTTTTAATTGAAATCAAATATAGGTATGGAAGAAAATGAATTCTGAATGAGGGAGAATGCAATGAGTCACATGGCCAAAGGCTTATTGGAATTTACATGAGAGCTTTTTTTTTCTTTTTTAAACCAAGTAACTTTGACCTTATTTATTGATTAGTAATAAAAAAAGGCCCCACAGAAAAGTACTACTTGGTACTAAAGATTCCTGTTCTCATTTTCCCATCACTCCAAGGAAAGCTGCCCCTTGGCATAAACAGCGCATACCTCACTAGATACCTATGATTTGAACAGCATTAGTAAAGTATTCTAGGCTGGCTGCCATTGTCTCCTAAAGTGTTACCATCATCAATTCAATCCTTGAAATTTTTTACCCAGAGAGAAGCTTTCTGTTTTTCCTTCTAATTTTATTATGCTAGTGTTCCATGATTCACTGTTTGCATGTAACACCCAGTGCTCCATGCAATACCTGTCCTCCTTAATACCCATCACGGAGCTCACCCAACTCTTCCCTTCCCTCTGAAACCTTCAGTTTGTTTCGCAGAGTCCATAATCTCTCATGGTTCATCTCCCGCTCTGATTCCTCTCCTTCATTTTTTCCTTCCTTCTCCTAATACAAATACTCCCAGAAACACTGAACTGATCCCCACTAAGATACCGGTAACTTTGTCTAAACTTTAAATTAAGAGGATCCTGGAAGGCTGAGCAACCAAAAAGAGAAAGACCTTGAAAGGAAGGGAATGAGCACTGTAACTGAAAGTTTGGAAGAGGGAAAACCGTACTATAGTGGTGTCACGGTTTTGCTGGTAGGACCTCAGGATAGGCCAGGAGGATCTGTACCAGCAATCTCTATAGAAAACACAAGCAATTTGCCATAGCCCCTGTTTGTGTCAATCCCTGCCCTCATCCCTCTTCTCTGTGCCAGGAACTTCATTCTGATGCCCCCTTGCACCGCTGTGAATTCCTTCAGCAGTGGTGGCATGTAGGCATTAACATGTATGTCACTCTCATGTCATATGTTCCCTGGCCATTGTTTTCTGGGTATTCACTGTATTCTTGCCTTGGGGCTCCACTCTCACTGAAGAGTTAATACATCGCTCTTTGGGTGCCTCACAGAATCTGTAACAAAGCTACCTCTGCTTAGCAGCCTCAATACTAATACTAAAGAGAAAAGAAAAATTGCAATGATGCAGCACTTTAGTTTCCGAAACCCATTTGTTTACATAACTGCTTATTTATCTAAACCAAAAAAGAAATTAAGCAAGGGGGATTTATTATTCCCCATTTACAGAGGAGGAAATAACCTCGGAAATAGCCATTACTAGCAACCTTTGCTGAAAATTACTCTGTGTCAGGCACTCTTCAGAGCACATTATACACAGTAGCTATTTTGATTATTTCGGAAGCACTATGAGGGTTCTCAGATGGATGAGGAAACTGCCACTTTACATATTTGAGCTACTTTCTCAAGATCACACAGGCAGGGAGAGGCAGAAATTGGCTTCAATCTAGTTGTATTGAATCAAAACTTAATGTTCTTAAATGCTGATGCTCTAAATAAGAGTTAAAGTGTAGGTGCTTTTTTTCTCAAGGTCCTGCTTCCTAGGTGGCAGGGAAGAGACTACTCCCGGATCTCACTCCTCAGCAGATGCACTGTCAACACCACTCTTGTATTTACTGAAATGCAGGGGAGCTGGCAAAAGAACAAAATGATCAGATATACTTGGCCTGCACCCAAACTTCAGCAAAAACTGGTTCCTTACCTGGAGGACTCTGCTTTGTGGTGGCAATTTCCTGTGGATCTCTTAGATGGTTTCAAGATGTCCTATCTGCAAGAAATGGAAAGGATTAAAAGGTTCCCATTAAACTTATGGTAATTTTAGCCTTTCCAATATCTGGCAATAGAGCGCTTGCTTCTGCTAAATTCCTTGAACATGACCATAAGGGAATGAGACCCCAACACACTCAGCTTTTAGATTTTTTACTCCACTAACAAAAACAGAGAGATCTTCTCACATATGTAATGACAGTAGCTCTCCAAGGTCTAGCAGTATTTCTCAAAGCATGGCTCTAAAATCACACCTAAGAATCACTTGGTTGTGGAGTGAGGAAGGAAGAGGTAGAACCTTTCTTCAAGATGCAGATTCCTGGGCCCTAACTCAGACCTACTGATTTAAACTCGACAGAGACACCCTGATGTCAACACACATAGCAGAGTCCAAAGTCATTGTTTTGTACTAAAGTTTGAGAATCACTGGCCAGGTTCTTGAAGCACCAGAAAAGTGAGGAGTCTGTGGAGCAGAAGGAAGTGGGGGATAAAGGCAGCTGCCTCAGACACGGTGGAGGGGCCTAAGGAAAGTCCTACTGACAGGAATTCCTAAATTGTTTTGGCTTCCATTCAGAGCAGGCCCAGGAGTCTGGACTTAGAGCCTCATGAAAAGTGCCATAGGAAGGATATGACCCCTGAGAAAGGAAGAGGAAGAGTCATAAGGCAGGCTATGTGCTTAACTCAGAGGTCCTGGGATCCTCCCCAGGGAAGAGGTGAGCTGCATGATTTCAGGAAAATGATGCTGAGGTCAGTCCTGCCCTCTACTTGAGGTTCTGGAGCAACATCCCCTATTAGGTTTCCAGTACAACCTACAAGAAGTGTGTAGTGACAAGATGAGGTCAGTCAGAGGAAGGCCTATGGAATGATGCCCTAAGCTTCCTCTCCACGTGAAAGGGGGATACAGAAGGCAACTGAATTAAGAGCAGTGGGCTGACCCCAAGTGGAAGCACACTCCTCTGCCCTGGTAGCTGAAGCCAGAAATGGACTAAGTGAGATATGTATATAAAGCATTTAATAAGGTGCTAATTTAAAAGTAGCTCGCTCGCTCTCTCTCAAATAAGTAAAATCTTTTTTAAAAAATAAGAGTAGCTAATGGCACAAAGTATATGCAAGCACTCTGAGAACACTGAACAAATGAAATATATAGAATTAACAAACTGCGGTCCAAGAAAACTTTAAATTGTTGTTAAATTACAGAGTGTAGAGTGGTTTACAAATTGAGCTCCACGAAACTAAGCAATAATTCTGAACCCCCATTCATACCACCTACTTGTCAATGGTGAGGAGATGAGGCCCTACGAGGGACAGACCTCTGATCCCCGACCTCACCTCCACTTGACCAGAGTACCACTGATCCTGTTTTATCCTATAACTTTGATCAGAGAGTTTCTCACCTAAGAAAGAGTCTGAGAAAAATATTGTGCTTGAAGACAAAAATTAAAAGATCACTAAGACCCTAGTAAGAAAAGAAGTACTATTCTAAGATACAGTCCCCCAGGCCCAAACAGCCTTAAAATCCAGAACTATTGTCAACCTTACTCAAGATTTGTCTCCTGCTTTGCTTACTGATGAGTGGAATTGGAATCCCAAAGCACACTTAGAGTGAGTGCAGTAGTTTATAATGCTTGCAGCCCTAACCTGACTCCACTAAAGAAGAGTATACTGCGTTGACTCTAGGGGTTTACAATAAAACCCACTGAATCTCTAGGTCCCCTAAGCGCTGCCTTGTCACAGACACAATAAATTGCCTCACGAAGAGGTAATACTTTGAATTACTGTCAGCACCAATTCTTATCTCCTAGAAACTGATAAAACAATCAATAGGGAGGTTTTTCTGTATGTGTTTCAAGGAAATAAGATGTACTCAGGGCTACTGGGAAGTCCTCTTGGTTTGCAGGGAAGAATAAGGACTGCAAGACAAAAGCCTTGAGAACCACCACCACCGGTGCTTGGTGACCTTAGATAAATTCTTTACTTTTTGTCTACAAGCCTCCCATCTATAAAATGGGAGGGATAATAGTTGATTCAATCCCCCCCAAATAGGAATAGGTCAAATATAAACTACTAAAGTTATAGGGGACAGGACGGCCCTAATCATTAGACACCATTACTCTGTGCACACCAAACTTCATTGCTCTCCACCACCCTACGTTATAGCTATCCACTAAACCTGTCTCACTCCTATTAAAATAGAACTGTCTGAAGATTTGGGACATTGTCTTTTTTTTTAATTTTTTATTTAGTTAGAATCTATATATTGCTTATTTTTTTGTAAACATATAATGTAGTTTTATCCCCAGGGGTACAGGTCTGTGAATCTCCAGGTTTACACACTTCACAGCACTCACCATAGCACATAACTTCCCCAATGTCCATAACCCCCCTCCCCATCTCCCAACCCCACCTCCCCCCAGCAACCCCCAGTTTGTTTTGTGAGATTAAGAGTCACTTATGGTTTGTCTCCCTCCCAATCCCATTTGTTTCATTTATTCTTCTCCTATCCCCCTAATACCCCATGTTGCCTCTCCACATCCTCATATCAGGGAGATCATATGATAGTTGTCTTTCTCCGATTGACTCATTTCACTAAGCATGATACTCTCTAGTTCCATCCACGTTGTCGCAAATGGCAAGATTTCATTTCTTTTGATGGCTGCATAGTATTCCATGGTATATATATACCACCTCTTCTTTATCCATTCATCTGTTGATGGACATCTAGGTTCTTTCCATAGTTTGGCTATTGTGGACATTGTTGCTATAAACATTCGGGTGCACGTGCCCCTTCGGATCACTACATTTGTATCTTTAGGGTAAATACCCAGTAGTGCAATTGCTGGGTCATGGGGTAGTTCTATTTTCAACATTTTGAGGAACCTCCATGCTGTTTTCCAGAGTGGTTGCACCAGCTTGCATTCCCACCAACAGTGGAGGAGGGTTCCCCTTTCTCCGCATCCCCGCAAGCATCTCTCATTTCCTGACTTGTTAATTTTAGCCATTCTGACTGGTGTGAGGTGACATCTCATTGTGGTTTTGATTTGTATTTCCCTGATGCCGAGTGATATGGAGCACATTTTCATGTATCTGTTGGCCATCTGGATGTCTTCTTTGCAGAAATGTCTGTTCATGTCCTCTGCCCATTTCTTGATTGGATTGTTTGTTCTTTGGGTATTGAGTTTGCTAAGTTCCTTATAAATTTTGGATACTAGCCCTTTATCTGATATGTCGTTTGCAAATATCTTCTCCCATTCTGTCAGTTGTCTTTTGGTTTTGTTAACTGTTTCCTTTGCTTTGCAAAAGTTTTTGATCTTGACGAAATCCCAATAGTTCATTTTTGCCCTTGCTTCCCTTGCCTTTGCTGATGTTCCTAGGAAGATGTTGCTGCAGCTGAGGTCGAAGAGGATGCTGCCTGTGTTCTCCTCAAGGATTTTGATGGATTCCTTTCTCACATTGAGGTCCTTCATCCATTTGGAGTCTATTTTCGTGTGTGGTGTAAGGAAGTGGTCCAATTTCATTTTTCTGCATGTGGCTGTCCAATTTTCCCAGCACCGTTTATTGAAGAGGCTGTCTTTTTTCCATTGGACATTCTTTCCTGCTTTGTTGAAGATTAGTTGACCATAGAGTTGAGGGTCTATTTCTGGGCTCTCTATTCTGTTCCATTGATCTATGTGTCTGTTTTTGTGCCAGTACCATGCTGTCGTGATGATGACAGCTTTGTAATAGAGCTTGAAGTCCGGAATTGTGATGCCACCAACTTTGGTTTTCTTTTTTAATATTCCTTTGACTATTCAAGGTCTTTTCTGATTCCATATAAATTTTAGGATTATTTGTTCCATTTCTTTGAAAAAAATCAATGGTATTTTGATAGGGATTGCATTAAATGTGTAGATTGCTTTAGGTAGCATAGACATTTTCACAATATTTATTCTTCCAATCAAGGAGCATTGAACATTTTTCCATTTCTTTGTGTCTTCCTCAAATTCTTTCACGAGTACTTTATAGTTTTCTGCATATAGATTCTTAGCCTCTTTGGTTCGATTTATTCCTAGGTATCTTATAGTTTTGGGTGCAACTGTAAATGGGATTGACTCCTTAATTTCTCCTTCTTCTATCTTGTTGATGGTGTACAGAAATGCAACTGATTTCTGTGCATTGATTTTATATCCTGACACTTTACTGAATTCCTGTACAAGTTCTAGCAGTTTTGGAGTGGAGTCTTTTGGGTTTTCCACATATAGTATCATATCATCTGCGAAGAGTGATAGTTTGACTTCTTCTTTGCCGATCTGGATGCCTTTAATTTCTTTTTGTTGTCTGATTGCTGAGGCTAGGACTTCTAGTACTATGTTGCATAGCAGTGGTGATAATGGACATCCCTGCTGTGTTCCTGACCTTAACGGAAAAGCTTGCAGTTTTTCTCCATTGTGAATGATATTTGTGGTGGGTTTTTCATAGATGGCTTTGATAATATTGAGGTATGTGCCCTCTATCCCTACACTTTGAAGAGTTTTGATCAGGAAGGGATGCTGTACTTTGTCAAATGCTTTTTCGGCATCTATTGAGAGTATCATATGGTTCTTGTTCTTTTTTTATTAATGTGTTGTATCACATTGATTGATTTGCGGATGTTGAACCAATCCTGCAGCCCTGGAATAAATCCCACTTGGTCGTGGTGAATAATCCTTTTAATGTACTGTTGAATCCTATTGGCTAGTATTTTGGTGAGAATTTTTGCATCTGTGTTCATCAAGGATATTGGTCTGTAATTCTCTTTTTTGATGGGATCCTTGTCTGGTTTTGGGATCAAGGTGATGCTGGCCTCATAAAATGAGTTTTGAAGTTTTCCTTCCATTTCTATTTTTTGGAACAGTTTCAGGAGAATAGGAATTAGTTCTTCTTTAAATGTTTGGTAGAATTCCCCTGGGAAGCCGTCTGTCCCTGGGCTTTTGTTTGTTTGGATATTTTTGATGACTGTTTCAATCTCCTTACTGGTTATGGGCCTGTTCAGGTTTTCTATTCTTCCTGGTTTAGTTGTGGTAGTTTATATGTCTCTAGGAATGCATCCATTTCTTCCAAATTGTCAAATTTGTTGGCGTAGAGTTGCTCATAGTATGTTCTTATAATTGTCTGTATTTCTTTGATGTTAGTTATGATCTCTCCTCTTTCATTCATGATTTTATTAATTTGGGTCCTTTCTCTTTTCTATTTGATAAGTCTGGCCAGGGGTTTATCAATCTTATTGATTCTTTCAAAGAACCAGCTCCCAGTTTCATTTATTTTTTCAATTGTTTTTTTGGTTTCTATTTCATTGATTTCTGCTCTGATCTTTATGATTTCGCTTCTCCTGCTGGGTTTAGGGTTTCTTTCTTGTTCTTTCTCCAGCTCCTTTAGGTGAAGGGTTAGGTTGTGTACTTGAGACCTTTCTTGTTTCTTGAGAAAGGCTTGTACCGCTATATATTTTCTCTCAGGACTGCCTTTGCTGTGTCCCACAGATTTTGAACCATTGTGTTTTTATTATCATTTGTTTCCATGAATTTTTTCAATTCTTTTTTAATTTCCTGGTTGACCCATTCATTCTTTAGAAGGATGCTGTTTAGTCTCCATGCATTTGGGTTCTTTCCAGCTTTCCTCTTGTGATTGAGTTCTAGCTTCAGAGCATTGTGGTCTGAAAATATGCAGGGAATGATCCCAATCTTTTGATACTGGTTGAGACCTGATTTGTGACCCAGGATGTGATCTATTCTGGAGAATATTCCATGTGCACTAGAGAAGAATGTGTATTCTGTTGCTTTGGGATGAAATGTTCTGAATATATCCGTGATGTCCATCTGGTCCAGTGTGTCATTTAAGGCCTTTATTTCCTTGTTGATCTTTTGCTTGGATGATCTGCCCATTTCAGTGAGGGGAGTGTTAAAGTCCCCTACTATTATTGTATTATTATTGATGTGTTTCTTTGATTTTGTTCTTAATTGGTTGATATAGTTGGCTGCTCCCATGTTAGGGGCATAGATATTTAAAACTGTTAGACCTTCTTGTTGGACTGACCCTTTGAGTATGATATAGTATCCTTCCTCATCTCTTATTAGAGTCTTTGGCTTAAAATCTAATTGATCTGTTATAAGGATTGCCACCCCAGCATCTGATGCCCATTAGCTTGATAAATTGTTCTCCACCCCTTCACTTTAAATCTGGAGGTGTCTTCACGTCTAAAATGAGTTTCTTGTAGGCAATATATAGATGGGTTTTGTTTTTTTATCCATTCTGATACCTTGTGTCTTTTGATTGGGGCATTTAGCCCACTAACATTCAGGGTAACTACTGAAAGATATGAATTTAGTGCCATTATATTGCCTGTAATGTGACTGTTACTATATATTGTCTCTGTACCTTTCTGATCTACTACTTTTAGGCTCTCTCTTTGCTTAGAGGACCCCTTTCACTATTTCCTGTAGAGCTGGTTGTAAATTCTTTCCGTTTTTGTTTGTCCTGGAAGCTTTTTATCTCTCCTTCTATTTTCAATGATAGCCTTCCTGGATATAGTATTCTTGCCTGCATGTTTTTCTCGTTTAGTACTCTGAATATATCATGCCAGCTCTTTCTGGCCTGCCAGGTCTCTGTGGATAAGTCTGCTGCCAATCTAATATTTTTACCATTGTATGTCACAGACTTCTTTTCCCGGATTTTCAGTATTTTCTCTTTGTCACTAAGACTTGTAAATTTTACTATTAGGTGATGGGGTGTGGGCCTATTCTTGTTGATTTTGAGGGGGGTTCTCTGCACCTCCTGGATTTTGATGCTTGTTCCCTTTGCCATATTGGGGAAATTCTCTCCAATAATTCTCTCCAATATACCTTCTGCTCCCCTCTCTCTTTCTTCTTCTTCTGGAATCCCAATTATTCTAATGTTGTTTCGTCTTATGGTGTCACTTATCTCTCGAATTCTCCCCTCGTGGTCCAGTAGGTATTTGTCCCTCTTTTGCCTGGCTTCTTTATTCTCTGTCATTTGGTCTTCTATATCACTAATTCTTTCTTCTGCCTCATTTATCGTAGCAGAGAGAGCCTCCATTTTTGACTGCACCTCATTAATAGCTTTTATGATTTCAACTTTTTAGATTTTAGTTCTTTAATTTCTCCAGAAAGGGCTTTAATATCTCCAGAGAGGGTTTCTCTAATATCTTCCATGCCTTTTTCGAGCCCGGCTAGGATGTTCAGAATCGTCATTCTGAACTCTTGATCTGACATATTACCAATGTCTGTGTTGATTAGGTCCCTAGCCTTCGGTACTGCCTCTTGTTCTTTTGTTTGTGGTGATTTTTTCTGCCTTGTCGTTTTGTCCAGATAAGAGGATATGAAGGATCAAATAAAATACTAAAAGGGTGGCAAAGACCCCAGAAAAATGCGCTGTAACCAAATCAGAAGAGACCCCAAATTGTGAAGGGGAGAAAGGGGATAAAAAGAGGTTCAGAAAAAAAAAGAAAAAAAATTAAAAAATAAAATAAAGAAAAAATATAAAAAAGAAAATATATATATTTTAGATAAACTAGTCAAAAACGTTAAAAAAGAAAAGGGTAAAAGTTTTAAAAAATTTAGCAGAATAATAAAAAAGAAAGAAAAAAATTGAAAAACAAATTGAATTAACCGCAAGACTAAAGAATCATAGGGAGAAAGCCATGGGTTCCGTGCTTTGCTTTCCCCTCCTCTGGAATTCCGCTGCTGTCCTAGGTATTGAATCTGCTTTCCTTGATAGATGAACTTCGTCCTGGCTGGATATTTTGTTGATCTTCTGGGGGAGGGGCCTGTTGTAGTGACTCTCAAGTGTCTTTGCCTGAGGTGGAATTGCATCTCCCTTACTAGGGGCTGGACTAAGTAATCAGCTCGGGTTCGCTTTTGGGAGCTTTTGTTCCCTGTATGCTTTCCGTTGAGTTCCAGAGGATGGGAATGAAAATGGCGGCCTCCCAGTCTCCGGCCTGGAGGAGCCGAGAGCCCGGGGCCCCACTCCTCAGTGTGCCCCCAGAGAACAGCACCCAATCACTCCCATATCCCCAGCCTCAAGCCGCACTCCGAGCTCTCCCAGCCTGCGACCGGTTCAAGGTAACCCCCAGCTGAGAGTTCAGTCCTCGGCTCTGTCTCTGTAGCCAGCTTCTCCGTTCTAATACCTGCAAGCTCTGCGACACTCCGACACCCCCGATCCTTCTGTGACCCTGCAGGACCTGGGGCCACGCTGACCCTGCGTGGGCTTCACCCTGGTTTAGCCTCTGGAGCAATGTCTCTCAGTGGAACAGACTTTTAAAAGTCCTGATTTTGTGCTCCGTTGCTCCGGCCGGCCCCTCCCCCCGCGGTCTATCTTCCTGTCGTTTTGGATTCACTTCTCCGCCAGTCCTACCTTTCAGAAAGTGGTTGATTTTCTGTTTCTAGAATTGCTGTTCTTCTTCTCTTTGATCTCCCGTTGGATTTGTAGGTGTTTGCAATGTTTAGATAATCTATCAACCTGATCTCTTGCTACCAGATGTAGTCTCAGCCTGCTACTTCTCCGCCATCTTGACTCCTCCCCCTCTGGGACAATGTCTTAATCATCTTTGTCTCCACAGCACCAACACAGTATTTGCATATTCTAGAGACTAATTTCCTCATTTATTAAATGAATGAAAGAAGGAAACAAATGAATGAATAGATTAATAAATAAAGGTTTTAAATCATTTAAAGTTCTACTCCCAAATCAAGAATCCTTTATAAACTATCCACAAGAAAGTTCCTACACCTAGAAATCTACGTAGCAAGGAAGTAATCATGATGACTGGGAGATGTCAACAAGCATAATATTCCATTATTAATGGAGCAAGAATTGCACACACTTATTACCAGTAGTCATGCCATATTATCATACCAATCATTTAGTTAACCAGAACTCTCAAATATTTTCTACATGCTATGGATTCAAAACAGCTGAACTCTAGGCACTTTGTGAGTCTACAATCAGAAGTGTCCATAAGTCTCTAATAAATATTCACAAGATAGTTTGGACCCAACATTAGCTTTATAATTATGTACAATATGCATATACAAAAATGAAAAAATCAAGTGTCCAGCTTGATGCATTTTCAAAAACAGGACTCATGTAACTAGCACCAGTATATAATAGAACATTACCAATAGCCTCAGAAGTTCCCCTTTGTGCCCTCTCCCTCACGAATCCCAGCGAGAGTAACCACTGACCTGGACTTGTAATATTGTACATTATTTGAGCCAATCCTCTAGCTTTGCATACATAGAATAATACTGAATGAAGTCAAGTAAGTTTTTTCTTTCCCTTAACATTGCTGGTATATATACACATACATATGTATATGAAAGTATAGTATTCCATTATGTGAATGCCCTATAATGAATGTATTTAGCCATGCTACTGTTGCTGAACATTTGGGTAGTTTCTCATTTGGGAATATTAGTAACAGTGCTGCTATGAGATCTTGGACATGTCTATGCTACTGTGTGTTTAGCTTTCTGTTACAACCAATAAAAGCTTTCTGAATCATGAATCTATTTCAGTCTTATCAGTTCCACGTTTGAACATTTCTCCGTCTGACCACCTCTGTTTTCCCTGCTCCCAACTCGGTCTAAGCCACCTCACCTCCAGTGTGGAAGAATGCAATGACTCCTAACCAGACTCTGCTTTTATAACAGAAGGTCTACACTGTAGAAGTTGCATCTCCTTAAAAAATAAATAAGATCATACACCATCACTGCTTAAAACTGACCAGTGGTTCCCCCTTATAATATTGTGTCACATTCTACAAGGCTGTATCAAAACTAGCCTCTGCCTACATCTCTGAATTGATTTTGAATCATTCTCTTCCCCTCATCTGCTCCAGCCACACTGGCCTTCTTGCAGGCTTCAAATACACTAAGCATGTTCCTTCTTTCTAAAATGTACCTCTCCCAGAACCTTCACAGAATAGGACCCTTTCTTCATTTAGTTCTCAAATCAATGGCTTCTCAGAGAGGCCTTCCCTGACCCCCTAATCTAAAACTGCACCACCTTTTAAGTCATTTACCATTTGGTTAAATGGAGCTCATTATACTACCTAATGTTTCTGTTATCTATTTCCTTGCTTACTGAGTATCTTACTGTTTACAACATTTTTATTGAGATATAATTCACATACCATAAAATCACCCTTTTAAAGTGTACAACCCAGTGGTTTTTAGTATATTCACAAAGTTGTGTAAGCATCATCACCACCTGATTTCAGGCCACCCCTCCTCCAAAAGAATCCCATGAGCAGTCATATCCCATTCCTCCCTCCCACAACCCCTGGCAACCACTAACGTAGTTTCATCCCAATCACAGATTTGTGGATTTAACTACCCATATAATCATATAATACGTGCTTTTTGCATCTGAATTTCTTCACTTAGGATAATGTTTTCAAGTTTCATCATGTTGTAGCATGCATCACTATGTAATTTCTTTTCTTTGCCTAATAGTATTCTATTATATGGATATATCACATTTTGTTTATCCCTTCATCTGTGGATAGATATGTAGGTGTTTCCTTTTATGGAGGAGTGCTAGTCTACATACATTGCTATGAACACTTGTGTATGGATGTATATTTTCATTTCTCTTGGGTACAGACCTAGGAATGGATGACTCTCTTTTGATTAGAGTGTCATCTCATGTCTATGAGAGCAGTCACTAACAACATCAGCACCTGGTAGATACCCAACCCACTTGGGAGTTGAATTAATTAACCTAGGATCTCAAAGCAAGCTTAACCAAAAACTTACCAACTTTTATGATTTGTCTTAAAAATGTGATGTCATTTAGGCCTCAACTGCCTAACAAAAACCACTCTGTAAAAAGTGGGTTTTCCATAGTGGTTTTCATATGAAGCAGCACATACTGAAAATCATGTATTGATAGAGATATTTAAACTTAATACACAGTAACAATTCGGAGGAGAGAGCAGAGTCAAGAATACAATAAGCCTCCAAAAGAAGAAAATTCATCTATGGCTGCTTCTACAGATGAATCAGCTTGCTGAAGCCCCAGTGAAGATTCTCTGAGGACCAAGTGGAGATTACTCTAGGCAGGGCAACTGTGTCCTTTAGCACATGTGGAGACAGTTGAGAAAATAAATGAAGCAAATGACTTTAAATATTGGAGGCTGCTGCTTACATCAAAACTGGAGTCAAATGTTTTTATCTTCATAGCTGTGGGTATTTATCTCAAAATCCTCTTAGAATCCCATTTATCTCTCAGCAAGGTTGTTTAAGACCATCAAAGCACAGGAACTGCCCCAGTGGAGCCAGACCAATGGTCCATCCAGCCCAGGATCTCGCCTCTGAGAATAGCCAGTATGAAATGGCATGAAAAAAAGGCAAAAGTCCTTACTGAAATGCACTTAATTGTGCAATGCCAGGGCAGGGGGTTTGGAGCAATCTCTTCTGAGCCCAGCTGGTGACCAACTTCTGCCCTAAAGCAGGAGGCCTGACGGCCCTTGTAACTCTTAGCCTGGCAAGTGTAACTGCGGGCTCCATTTCAGAGCATGATTTCCTTCCCCCGGTGTTTTTAGAAACGAAGGTTGGATATTTACCACCCAACAAGCTTGCTGCTATCGCATTATGGCGGGCCATTAGAGTTAATCCATTAGCAAAGGGAAAAGGATCTTCAGGGAACTGGGGAGTTTAAGTTGAAAATCTAGATAATTTGCTGCCATTTTCTCCAAAATAATTATTTGATTCTCGGGCTGACTTTTTCTTTTTTTTTTTAAAGACCTTTGCATTCTGCCTTGCTTGGATATGTTCCCTTAAACAAAGTGATATTCTCAGCTAACTGTCCTTGTGCATCATAAACAGGCTAGCAAGAAGCACAAGCAAAGCAGTTAAAATTTGCGAGCAGAATGGTGCCTCTGTACCTTCCCAACTGATACAGTGCTTATATTTCCAGGGTGTTAATAAAAGAAAAGCAGATTATTCATTCACTTATTCTTTCATTAAAAATTGAGCACTAATTGCCAGGCTAGACCCTGGGGATACAATGGTGAATAAGACAGATCCTATACTTGCAGTCAGAGAGCTTCTATACCAGTGTGAACAGGAAAAAGAAAGAAAGAAAGAAATATAGGTACATTTACAAAGTAGGGTACAATCTGCCTAATGGAAAAAAGACAGATGCTGAAAGAGAATAATGTGACAGAGGCAAATAAGAGGTTTAATGTACTTTAGAGACTTTTTTAGAGACCGAAGATGTGATAGAGAGATAGGTGAATTCTAGCAGGGAGAGGCACAAAGACTCTGGGGCAGCAATGGAGTTGGTCTGCTCCAGAACTGAACAGTGACTCACCCTACCAGAGGACAGTCTGTGAAAAAAGAGCATGACATGAGATTAGCAAGCACCATCTTGCAGAGCCTTTTACATTATAAGACATAGTTCAAATTATATTTTCATTCAACAAAAATGTGTAACTTTTGAGGCTATTATCTGAGCAGTAGTCATTGAACAAGTCCACAACGTAAGCAGGTTTCTCTGGAACCAGCTGACCAGGCTGGGTGGCACCAGATAGCAAACCATGCATCTGATCCCACTGGGACTCTCCAGGGATTAGATGAATGCTGCTGGGTCCACTTGGCCCTTCCATCTGGAACCCTGACTTATGACACGATGTGATACACATTTCTCTTCAGTTTGACCTGACTTCCCAAAGTGACCAGTGTCTTTGTTGGATCTTGTGTTTCATTCCCTTGATCTGATGTTTTAAGAAGGGCATGTCTTCCCTGAAGCTTTCCCTCTGATTATTAGCCACTTGTCTCAGGGCATCTAATTATGGTGGTAAGTCCTTCTGACTCCTGAAATCTGGCGCTCTCTCTGGGGGTAGACAGTTACCATGTGGAATTGGCAGGGAAGGCAAAGCATTGCATTGAAATGGAACACAGGGTAGAGTGGAGATGATCATAAGGAAAGGGAGAAACCTCAGGGGCTGGGAGTTTGGCTAGTACACAGCCTGGTAAAATCGTAATAACAATACTAACTGGGTGCTTACTACATGCCAGACCCTGTGCCACATATTTTAATGTGCATCCACTCATCGATCTGCCCTGAAATTCTATAAGGATATTTTCAATCAATGCTTTACAGAAAAGGGAACTGAGGCAAGGAGAAGATATGTAATATGTCTGAGGTAGGAAGAGCCATCTGACACTAGAGCCAGTGTTTTTACCTCCAGCTGTAGGGAGAGAACATGGAAGGGGGAGTTGGGAGATTTCATTTCTAACAGCAGTGCTGCTGCTGACTCACTGTGCGATGGTGACATCATTGATCTTATACCTCTGAATAAAGAACACCGAAAATTCTATCCATGTCCACTCCCCAATGGCCCAAGGGCATTTATTCACAGTTCCTAAAGAGCACCTATGAGAAACCATGGGCTATCTCTACATGTTTGGAAGGGAAGACAAAATCATATGGAAACATCCACCAAATGAGTGTCTGCAGAGTGCAGAACACTTTGTTAGGGACAGATAGAGATAGAGAGAGAAAGAGAGAGCGAGCAAGCCCAGTGATTTATAAGACATCCTATGTGCTCCAGATGACTTGCAAAGTAGTTGGCATAACAAATGATATATACAGTGTGATGAGATAAAAACCATGTGAACTATAGAAAACCAAAGGAGAGAGATATTAATGTTACCTGTAACAGACAACAGGCTTGAGAAGTTGCCCTTCACCTCATCAGAGGTGCATCAAAATCACCTGGAGATTTTTTCCAAGATACACCTTCTTGTGCTCCTTCACAGCCCTGAAGATGAGCCTGCATGTGACATAGGTTTCTAGATGATTCCAATGGCTACGGCTCTGTGGAAGTACTGCTATATGCAATACCAGTGGAAAAGATACCATAAATACCCTGAAGAACCACAGGATAAGAAATAAGTTGTTCTCACAGGAATGTCTCTTAAAAAAGCAATGGTTGGCAACTAATAATGAAGGACTGGATTTCCAAAGTTAACTGAGGAAGAGAATGACAGAGGCTACAGAAAATCATATTCTCGCTATCATTCTGTCCTTCAATATACCACACAAAGATCACTTAATAGCATACTCCAAGCATTTAATTGTGTGATTCATTGTGGTTTTCATTGTTTTGTTTTGTTTTAACAGAGAGCTAACCCTGGGTTCAATCCCATAAAAGATTTTCTAGGAAGTATGAAAGGAAAAGCACATTTCCTGCATAAAAGGAACTTATTAATGAGAGAGAAAATTTGAATATATGAGACATTTGAATAACAATATAGTTGGTTTTGTGACAAAATGAATGGCTATAAGTAAAATCTGCTCTAGAACAAAGGTCACAAAATGGAAGCCCAAAGAGTTTACCCACAAGGATGCTTTGTTTGGCGTTCATGGTGTTAAAAATGAAAAATGAGTCACTAGTTAAACATTGGGAGACATCATATAAGGATCAAGATTTTTTACTTCTCTTGAAAACAATGGAAGCTCTGGCCTCACAATGGGATCTGCTATTTTGCATCATTACAGTGGGGCTGACTGGTCCTGGCAAATTATCAGCCAAGCCTGGAGTATCCTATTGTCCATAGTCCCCACTTCCTCCTACTGTCTAATCCTACCTTCCTTCTTCATTCCTGTTTTTCACCTGGTCTCTGTAGATATTCCTGTCTGTGTGCTTGAGAGGAAAGAGAGGGCATTGTGTGTTAGAATGCAGAATTCCCAGAAGAGAGGGACATGAGACATGAAAGGGGATAGGTATTGTGTATCAGCATTTTTGATCAATGGAAAGAAATAGACTTTAAAATTCCCATCCCCAAATGAGAAAACATATTCCTTTCACCTGTCCTTATTTTCTACCGATACCATGTCAGCAGGATTCATTTATAGTCATTAAAAAATGCAACTGTCTCTTTTCAGAGTCTGTAACTTTCAGAATCCAGGAAAGAAGGAGAAGTGCTTGGGGAAATGTGTTCTGGGCTTTGCCATTCTCTAAGCACTTGCATAATAGTGAGGGACATTTAAAAAGGAAATGGCATTCACCCATCCAGAGAGTAAGCAGTTACATAGAAAATGCTAATTCTGAGACCTGGTGCTCTGGAGACATTTAAATTCACAGTGGGAAAAGTGGCCAGAAGGTGCAGGATCCTCTGTTGAGCCCCTAGAAGGGAACTGAGAAACAGGAAGCCCTCACAGGTTTTGAACTCTAGGACATAACTACTCTATTTGCTTTTGACAAAATGCAATCTAATTGTAATCTGATGACCTCAAAGGGGACTCTTCCATGATTAAATTCAGGAGTCAAGAACCATGTACCTACTTTTTCCTTTTCATTTCCAAACCATAAAACTTAATGAGGGAAATTCAAGGCCTTATGGAGGATTAGAGTACCAAAAAAAAAAAAAAAAAAAAAGAGCCTTAAAAATAAAGACGAAAAGCCCAGATGGTCTGATCTGGACTTTCTAAAGATGGCTGCGGCCAGCATTGCCGAGGCCCCAGCCATTATTTTTTAATCTCTCATTGACAAGGCAACGCTTCCCTGCAGACTGGGATTTGGGACTTGTTATCTTCATTTTACTGGCCTCTTTGCCAAGAATAGCAGATCCGATAAAACGCAGACTTCAGTCAGCAGGGAGGGAGGGATGGACACTGAGGCCCTGGGGAAGGCACAGAGGCACTGTTCATACTCCCCATGGAGGCAGGAGAGGTTGATTACGTAGGAGCTGGCAGTAAAAAATAATAAAAGGAAGGAAGTGTTGGTGAGATGGGAGAGAAGGAAAGAAACCAGAGAGAGAGAGGGATAGGGAAGGAAGGAGACAGGAAGGGAAAGGAAGTAGAAGGGAAGGATGGAATGGAGGGAGGGAAGAACAAAGGGAAGGGGAAGGGAAAGGCAAGAAGAGAGAGGATAGTTTTATAAATGGGTCAAAATTCTATTTGTTTTTTGAGCTGCCCTTCTTAAAAAGCAAGAGTATCGGGGCACCTGGGTGGCTCAGTGGGTTAAAGCCTCTGCCTTAGGCTCAGGTCACGATCCCAGGGTCCTGGGATGAGCCCGGCATTGGGCTCTCTGTTCAGCAGGAAGTCTGCCTCTCCCTCTCTCTGCCTTCTCTCTGCCTGCTTGTGATCTCTGTCTGTCAAATAGATAAATAAAAATCTTAAAAAAAAAAAAAAGCAAGAGTATCAAACAACTCCTAAGATAATTATTTCTCACATCTCCCTATGATGTTTATGGAAGAAATTAGAGGGGCTTCCTGTCAACCTTATAATGAAGTACAAAATCTCTGTAAGTTTTATGAAGTCCTATAAAATTTGTCCCTACTTAACCTCCTCAGACTAGTGCTGAACCTTTGTCATATACTTTCCGTGTGAAACTCAACCTTCTTATTTTTTTTTGTTTTTTTTTAGATGAAATATGCCCATTATCATCTCTTTGTTTTATTCAGAATGTTCCCTCTACCCAGAACACACTCCCCTCCTTCTCTGATGTGACTAACTCAATTCAACCTTAAGGTGTGTGTTGATTCTGAATGAGTGAAGAAAAAGATGAGGGCAGGATAATCAGATCCCCTTCTTAAAAATGTCTACAGATTCAGTCTCTATCCTTGGATGTGGACAGCATGATTTGGGCACCAGATAATTAAAGGAAATGTCACAAAGTGGTGGTGGGAGAAGGGCTTTGGGCAGGATATTTCTGGAACAATCTGTGAAACCCTATGCTAATAAATGCAGGGCCAGAAGCAGAGAACATTATGACTGTGCACAATCCCAATTGTCTCTACTCCTACACACTTCCCATATCCCCCCACTGATCAGAAATGCACCTGTGTGATAATCATTTGTATAATGGTGGAGGAAGGTAGCCATAAAAATTGATTTTCTGTTCTTGGACAGACTTTCTGCAAGACTATCCCTATTGCCATGGACTATTTATCAGGTGCCCTTTGCATTTTCCCAAGACAGCGAGTCTGGGATAGTCTCCAAATCAGATGACTCCTATCAATCATCCTTTGGAGACTGCACAGTGTGTTGTAACTGGGCTTCTTGGAGGCTGTAAGAGTTGTCTTCCAAAATCCCAACTCCTAGCAGTGTCTATAGAAGACAGTAGTAAAACAGGGTCACGGGACCTTAGGAAAAGTGGTTTACTATCCAACTACAACAGAATTCTGCTCTGTAAGAAGTATTCCTTTGCCAATAAAACCTCAATCACTAAGATTCCCATGTCCAAAATACATAATATTTGTGATAAAGTCTAGGACTGAAGTTTATTTTTACATTAAAAACACTGCTGTTTAGGACGCCTGGGTGGCTCAGTGGTTTGGGCCGCTGCCTTCGGCTCGGGTCATGATCCCGGGGTCCTGGGATCGAGTCCCGCGTCGGGCTCTCTGCTCGGCCGGGGGCCTGCTTCCTCCTCTCTCTCTCTCTGCCTGCCTCTCTGCCTACTTGTGATCTCTCTCTGTCAAATAAATAAATAAAATCTTAAAAAAAAAAAAACACTGCTGTTTAAATGAAATTGCTGTTTTAGGGATAATATTATCTTTTGTTCTCAAGTAATCCAAAAGTAAGGGATGAGTAGGTCTAAAAATGAAAACGTTGTCCATGTGCTGAAAATTGTAGAAGCTGAGTGATGGGGACATGGTGTTCATTCCCATTTTCATACTTTTGTATATGTTTAAAATATTTGTAATAAAAAGACTGATATATATATCATATTTTGTATAAATGATCAAGTAGAAATTACATAAATGCATTTCTGTATTTAAAATAAATAAGTCTTGGGGCGCCTGGGTGGCTCAGTAGGTTAAAGCCTCTGCCTTCAGCTCAGGTCATGATTCCAGGGTCCTGGGATCGAGCCCCGCATCAGGCTCTCTGCTCAGCAGGGAGCCTGCTTCCTCCTCTCTTTCTGCCTGCCTCTCTGCCTACTTGTGATCTGTCTGTCAAATAAATAAATAAAATCTTTAAAAAAAAATGAAATTAAGTAAGTCTTATCAAGCAAGAGCATTTATGCCTATTAGATTTTTTTACAACTTTTTAAAATGTGTTTAATTCAAAATTAAAAAAAAAAAAAAAAAAAGCTTAGTCATTTAGGTAGGTCCAAGATTACTGTTGCCATTTGCTAGACGAATGAACTAAAACCAAAGGAATCAGAGAAGTATGTAATGAACAGCAAGGACCAGAACGTCCTTGACAACAGGGGATGTCAATGATGAAGAAGAAGATGATGATGATGATGATGGTAATTAATATTTGCTGAGTATTTATAAGGGGCCAAACACTATTCTATATTTCATATACACATATTAAGTCACCTTAGACTGACAATAACCTTATGATAATAGGTTCTGAGGCTTAGAGAATACAAGTACTTTCCCTAGACTTTTCAGACATTAAGTGTTTGGGCTAGGATTCAAATTCAAACGCAAATAAGTGTTCAGTGGCCACTAAGCTATAGACATGGTGATAATCCTAACCAACATTGATTGGGCATCTATGTACCATGGACTGGGCTAAATCATTTATACAGATGATTTCATTCAATGCACTGAGCAACATGATGAGGTAGCTATTTTTACCCCCATCTTGCAGATGAAAAGTTTGAAGTACAAAAATCTAAAAGGATTTTGCTAAAGTCATTGGGCTTGTGAGTGGCAGAACTAGCCCTTCTAGCCTCTGTGCACCAGAGCGCCCCTCCCTAGAAAAGTCAACATGACTATAAGAAGAACATTACCTCTGCCAAGTGTATAAGCTTTTGTTTAAGAATCTCAGGCTGTTCAGGCATATTCCAAATTGTCATGGTAAATGGACATGGATGCCATACTGTTTAATCTCTTTGTCAGGAGGCTAATATCAAGTAATGTTTATTCTTCTGATACAAAAAGTTCTTCCCACCTGTTACAAAATTTTAAATTTGCATTAAAAAACAAATTCCAGGTGCACCTGGGTGGTTCAGTGGGTTAATGCCTCTGCCTTCAGCTCAGGTCATGATTCCAGGGTCCTGGGATCGAGCCCCGCATCAGGCTCTCTGCTCAGCGGGGAGCCTGCTTCCCCCTCTCTCTCTGCCTGCCTCTCTGCATACTTGTGATCTCCGTCTGTCAAATAAATAAATAAAATCTTAAAAAAAAAAAAAAAAACAAATTCCAGAAATAAGAAAATAAACCAGATATCTCGTGAGGATCCACTGCAACTAAGTTTCACTTTAAGTTTGCATTTTAAGTATAAATGCAGCATATATATCAGTTCTTTTTGTCCCCTAAGATGGTGACTATAACAGTGACTTTACCAATGGCTTCAGATTTTTTGTTTGCTTTAGGAGTGGAACTTTTTGCTCATAGTCGTCTATTGAATCTAAAACGTAAAAAACAGATAAAAAGTGATGTATCAGGGACGCCTGGGTGGCTCAGTTGGTTAGGCAGCTGCCTTCAGCTCAGGTCACGATCCCAGTGTCCTGGGAATGAGTCCCACATCAGGCTCCTTGTTCAGCAGGGAGCCTGCATCTCCCTCTGCTTGCCATTCTGTCTGCCTGTGCTCGCTCACTCGCTCTCTCTCTCTCTCTCTGACAAATAAATAAATAAATAATCTTTAAAAAAAAAAAGTGATGTATCCGTATGATTTTTATTTTATAAATATCAATTTATAACATCTGCTTAGAAGTCAGTTAATGAAAACAATGAAAAACTAATTTAATGTCACACTTCCAGGGCAGTGTCCATTACTTTCTATCTGACTACACCAAACAGTACCTGGAGCCCATGATCCAGTTTGCCTTATTTTCATCCACAGTGTACAGTCTACAAGACCACCTTACCAAGATCACTTCTAGGCTTCTAGAAACCAAAGGATGCATACCTTATAATCTTCTCAGGAGAAACACGTTTATTCCCATATACCCCATATCTCACAGTCAGGAGGGCAGAGGTGTGAGGAATGAATTCCACTCGGTAATTACTGCTCCTCATTCTTATAATGCATTATAACATCCACCTGCACAGTCCCTTTGCTCCCGCATTATTGCTCCTACATTCTTGTGGTCATTGCCCCTCATTCCTGAATGGCCTCAGAAACCAGACAATGTTCTTCCTCTCAATCACAAATCGTACCAGCATTCTCTAAAGTTGCAATACCCTCAGAGAAGACCCATTCAGTTTCTGCCATTAGATCCATGACTCTTCATCTCCAGTGTCCTTTCTCTTTACTTCTCAGCCACATACTCTAAGGGTCTGCCCCTGGACTTTGTCATTAACAAAAATGGCAACAATCTTTTAACTTACTGAATGAAACTTCCCATCCTCCACCGGCTGTAATCTCTTATCCAACTAGCTTACTTGCTAATGGGTCCCTCAAAAACAACAAATCTGGTTTATTTAGTTGTCTAATCTCTTTGCTTGCTTTCTATCCATTCCCTCCTCCTATTTCTACTTACCTCCTAACTTTCATTAATTTCATGGTTCTTCATCATGCTTACCTCCTTGCAAACATCCCCAACTCTGTTACTTCTTTTTCCCTCCTTCACATTTTTCTCCCTACCCCAATCCTGGAAGAACCCAATGGTCTTATTTACTCTCATGGATCACATAACTTGGAGAATGAGTCACTATGAATTCATGAGAGACAACTTCAAACAGACTTCCAGCCTGACCTGACAATGTATTTCCCCCCAATGCTCATGCTTTCATTCTCATCAAAGTCTACTTTGTACTTCTTTTTCTCTGTCTCCTCACCACTTTTAGTGGGTAAGCTGATCTTAACCTTTACTGAGCCAATCAGGAGCTACCAGTCTAGAGCTTCCACATGTGATCATATCTGAAGCCCTCAAATGACCTATGTAAATATCCTTCTCCCCATTTTTCCTTCTGTCTCAAGTGATTAAGTATCTCTCCTTTCAAGGAGACTCTGCACATGTGCTTTGCTCACAAATACCCTCTCCTTCTCAAAGGCTTTATATTTTTGGTTGCCCCTCTTCTTTCCAATACCACCAGAACTCTTTCTTTTCACCAAATTGTCCACGTTAGCACATAAACATGATGCCTTCTAAACTTTAAAATAAAATAACAAGTAAAGCAAAATAAAAACAGCCTCCCATGACCTTGTAGTTTCCCACCAGCTACAATACAATTTCTTTGCTTTCCTTCTCAGCCAATCTGTTAACAGAATTATCTGGCATACTCACTCTGCTTCCTCAGCTCCTCTTCATGCAACAACCAACTTCAGTCTGGCTACCTTCCCCCTCATCCCATTGGAACTATTCTGGATTTCAGCAGTAATGAACCCAACTCCTTCGTCTTGTGTTGTTTCCCCTCTTGATCTCCAGGACACCATCCTCCCATGGTTTTCCTCTCTCCTTGGCTGCTCCATTCAATCTTTTTTATAGGTTCATATTCCTCTCCCTAAGAAGTGAATGTTGGAGGTCCTTTTGGGCTTCACCCTTCCTTCTCTTTTTTTTAGATTCTCTTCCTTTATTCTGATAGCATTAACTGACATTTATATTTTGATACTTCTTCAAATGTATATTCTCAATATGGACATCCCTGGTTTCACACTCATATATCCAGCTGCCTCCCTGACATGTCCAAACCAGAATTCCTAATTTTATCTTAAAACCCATTCTTTCCTCAGGCTCCCCCTCTCAGTAAATAGCATCACCATTCCCACATTTTTCTGAAGTCAGAGACCTAAGAGTGACAGTTCTCCTTCCCCCTTCTTCTGAATCTGCATCAGATCCAACAGCAAGTCCTACCCCTCTACCATCAAATTATATTCGAGCTACTCAAAGTTGTCCCCATTCCTACAATCAACACCCTAATTCTAGACACTATTACTTCTCCCTTGACTATTTTAAGAACCTCCTCAAAGGTATCCCCAGTTCCTTTCTTGTCCTCCCAATCTACCTTTTCTCCACATAAAAACCAAAGTCAAAGTGATGTTAAAAATAAACATATGTGTGTTAAAAATATATATATTAAATATATAATATAAATACATATTTATATATTATAATACATATAATATATAAATATAAAATATATACATATATACATTAAAAATATATATATATGGCTATACTCATATCACTTTTCAGCTCAAAAGCTTTCAATAACTTCCCATTGCAAACGTGCTATCATGGCCCACAGTGGCTTAATTATTGTTCCAGTTCCATTTCATGCTACTGTCCACCTTCTTGCAGAGCTTTGTCCTTTGAGCCTTTCTTCCACTGCTCCAAACATTACATTTTCCCCCATGTAAGGTCTCCACATATGCCATGCCCTCACACAGATGTAGCCTTCCATATGGCTGCCCCTTTTCATCCGACAAGCTGAAACCATCACCTCCTTGGACACCTTCCCCCCAACCATACAAAAATATTAACATATTGTGTCTTGTGCCACAGATACCCAGATAAATATTTTAAATGAATTATCTTATTTAATACTTTTAACAAACCTATAAATAATGCATTATATGAGCAAATTAAGCCACAGAGATGTGCAGAACTTACTCAAGGACAACATGGCTTATAAGCAGAGGCTCTAGAATTCAAAAATAAACGGTCTAAATCTAAAATCAAATCTTTAACCATTGATTTCTGTTTCCTCTTGATTTCCTACACTTCAAAAAATGTGAAATTAAGTTTTGTTTACTTCCTTTATTCATATAGCTACATTAAGGGCCTCCTGTGTATCAGGGCCCATGGTAGGTAAAAAGGCCAGATCTTCTTCTTTGTGAGGTTTGTGTCTGAGTGGGGATGACCAACAAGAGCCAAGGAAACCAATCTCTGTGTTATGAGGCCAGGACCTTGCCTTCAGACCCTTGTACTGCTACATCTCTGGTACACGGTAAGTGCTTAATGATGTTTTGATTGAAATGTAAACTCTGAGGAAGTCCCTATTTAAGTAGCAGGAGTTGTGTATTGGTTTCATGTGGCTGCTATAACAAAGTACCACAAACTGGATGGCTTAAAACAACAGAAATTTATTCTCAGCATTCTGGAGGCCAAGTTCTGGAGTCTGAAATCAAAGTGTTGGCAGAGGGGACTTCCCCTGGAGGCTCTGGGGAAGAAGCCTTTTCTTGGCTCTTCAGGCTTCTGGTGGCTACTGATATTCCTTGCCTTATTATGGCCACATCTCTCTCTGCTCTATCTTTACATCACTTTCTTCTTTGTGTGTCTGTGTTACTTCCTTTTGCCTTGCTCTCTAAGGACATGTGTGATAGCTTTTAGGGCCCACCTGGATAATCTAAGCACTGCTGTCATCTCAAGATCCTTAACTTCATTATGTGCTTGGCCATATGAGGTATTATTCACATGTTACAGGGGTTAGGATGTAAACATATTTTTTGGGGGGTCACTATTCACCCCACTAGAAGGAGTAGGTCCATCCATCTTATAAAGGATTGGCTCTCAATGTGATAATACATTTCTTTTTTTAAACTGTGCACATCATTGGAAGTATCTGTAGACCCTACTGAGACCAAGATTCATTTTTTTGAAGCTACTGTAGAAGTAGTTCTCAAGCTCCAGTATATTTAGGTGTCGCCTAGGGAGCTTATTTAAAGTCCCGGTTGGTGAATCTTAGACTCAAAGATCCAAACTCCATAGTTATCTGTTTAGCATCAGATTTTATAACAACTTCTAGGTGATCCTAATACAAGTGTCTAAAGACCACTCTTTGAGGACAGGTCCAAGAGAAAAATCCAAGTCAGAATCACAGAGAGATTTCTAGAAATAATGTCCAGTCTATTGTTCTAGAATCAATACTGCCTTAAAGTTCTAGCTTACTCTTCAATAAGCAAAGATGGATACTAAGCAGAATCTGAAAAGACTCCCATACTCAGGTACCTACAGCACTTTATTTCTTTGGGAACACTGAAGGCTTGTTCAGTTTCTTCTGGAGAATAACAATTAAGAAGGCCTCAGGATCTTTTAAATAAATACTCACACATAAGATACAGGAGCATAGCTTCCAAAAGCTGTAATGACAAATTTCGTGCTATTGGATAAAGAGGACACTACCTGAATCACTAACTTAAATATACATTCTTCTATTTGTTTATGTAAGTGGACATAGCCTGAAATGTCTTTTCAAGTGTCTGTCTGTGAGAAACACACTAGTCCACTTAAGCTGTGGGACACAATGTCCTAATATCTTTTTTCCTGAAAAATATTTCTACTTGTTCTCTCCCTGAAAAATAAAATGAAGGCATAATCTTTTCTAATGCAATGTACTGAACTAGCATCTTTAAAACATATTGCATGTCTACTTTCAAAAACAAAAAAGGGGCACTTGAAAAATGAGGCTACCATTTGCCTTGTGTCCAAATTTTTCTCTTTATTTTTTTCTTTTCTTTTTAAGAGTTACAGACAAATTAGGGACTAACTAGATTGCAGGAATGACTCTTCAAGTTTGTTAAATCTTCCCCAAAGTGTCAGAATTCAATTCAGCCTAAAGATTCTGTATTCCTAATTGTTACAGTCTATTTTTCTAGCCCTTCCAATGGTTCTGGTGCTTATAGGCCTGCAATTCAGACAGTTACAGCAATGAACCACAATAAACTGGGATAGCTACATAGTTCCATTGCTTCACAGAGCTCAGGTGAAGTTATCCCTGCAGAGACCCAGATATGTTCCCTTACGTGCTATAGCGAATCAATGCATCACATAGGCTATTTTGGAAGTGTTCCATAACCCAGATTCCTCTATGGCAGCTCAGGTTTGCACTCAGCTGGGTAAGCAATTCTTTAAATGGTACTCAAAGAGATTTGATGGTAATCCCCCCACACCTCTGGCAAAGACATGGAGTAAGTTCCTCTGTTTCCCTCTCTACCTCCATCAAAGAGAATCCTGCCTATACATGATCACATTCTGTAAACTGCTTCTCTTTCAAAATTCTAAATATTCATTTTGACTTGATTCTTCCAGGTACAAATAGAGCAAGGGGCAAACTGAATTTACTTTGGTGTCATGCCCTTCTAAAAGTATGTTCATTCATTTATCTAACAAATATTTATTGAACATCTAGCATCTGTCAGGCACACAATTGCAACATGATTTACTTTCAAATAAACTGAAAGCCAAAGAGATTATTTTTTCTTGGCTGCACATTTATGCATTTATATTTGTATCATATGGATGGAAGAGATGACTTTCAAAGCTAGTGTTAGCTATGAAATGTACGAATGAAGCATAGGTTCACAATTTTATTCGAAGGCCTAAACACTGGCATCTTTAGTTAAGAGTGCCTTGACAATGGACATCAGAAAAAAAAAAGTGTGTTTGTATGGCCGCTTATGCTTGAATTCACAACCTCGTGATTTGTGTTTCACCAGAAAAACCAACTTAGCAAATGTTGCCATGTGTTAACAGCTCTATTTCAGCATGACCACAGACATTAGTTAAATATTTAAATTTCACTGCAGAGGTGTAGATGGCCATTTTTTTCATTCTGTAGATAGTAGCTGTATTTGGTGATTAACTGCAAATCTCCCTCTCTCTTTCCCTCTTCTTGCTCCCCGCCCCCATACACAATTTGCTTATTATTTTCCCACAGATAACCAAAGGACGGATATTTGCCGTCAAGATAGCTCGGGCCTTCAGTAGCTCAGCAAGGCAGTTTGTGTGATGCCTGTGATTCCATTTGTCACAGGAGCCTTTATGAGGGAACAGAAGATATAACGTCGCCTCATTTTTCATTTCCTGTTATCTCTCAGATTTCGTTCTTCAGCTGTTCTGTTTTCCTGTACCTCAACTGGAGTCGACATTATCAGAGCGCCACCTGCTACCACCACTGCAGCTGAGGCCCTGTCAGCAGTTCCAGGAGGAAAGAGCTTCCTTCCAGAGCAGCCAGAAAACTCCCTCTGGGCCAGAGCAAACCAAGTCCACGGTTAGGACTACATATGCAGAACAAAGGCATTTGATGATTAACTAAGTAATTTCAAGGGAGGAACATTCCAGGAATTGTGAAGCACTTTCAATTTTACGGATCTTTCCCACCTGTATTTCACTGGATCTTCAGAGCAGCCTGTAAGATGACAGAGCTGGTACAATTAAGCCCATTTGCACTCCTATGAAGATCATGCTTTCCATATCCCCTGGTGTTAGAAACGGCCAGGCTATGGGATGCAACTAAGGATAAGTAACAGAGTCAGTGAGTCACTGCTGGGGTACTCTTACCAAAGGGGTACAAAGAAAGGTGAATGTTTCAATGTGAAGCAGGAAGAACAGTGAACGGTTACAACTTAGCTGTAATATGACTTTCAGAATGGAGAAAGGACAAGAACAGAAGGAGAAAGTGGTAATAACCGCAAAGAAGACAAAACACATCACTGGGGACTCCTCTGAGCCATGCATTGTAGGGAAGGAGACAAGTTGTTGGCGGTGGACTTGCTCAGCCTGTTCTTTCATGCTGCCTGTTCTTAGAGTTTACTCGTCTAGTCTGGACCCCAACTAATCTACCATCAGCTTATACATGCTGTTCTTCCTTCCCCTCCTCCTTTAGAAGAATACCTCCCTCTTGGTCATAGTTCTCTTAAATACAGGTTCTCACTATTCCCAAGACGATAATAACATATCCATGTTAACACAGGAGTGGGAGGGGTTGGTGTGGGGCCATGTCTCATCTCAGCGTTGACACTCTCTTCTCTTCTTTTCCCCATTACTATCCCTCCCCATAGACACATCCTGCTCCATAATTAGTGATAATTCTAATCTTGTTTGATTTTTGCTATCAAATCTTAGGTGTCAATCCCAGTCTTGATCATATATCCATTCTTCTGAATCCTTTAAGACCACAGCTTCTGGATATCCCTCATATTCCCAGGAGTGGCCATACAAACCTTCTAGTCCAAGGGCTTGGGATCTGGTAACTGCTGAGAAACACTTTCCGGATGCAGTCTCCCTGCCAATCAGTCTATCTAAATTTCATTTCTTTTTCCCTTTCCAAAGTTATGTTTCTCCAACATTTTGGGAGAGATTTTCATTTGCTTTAAATCTCTCCAAAGTGAGTGTCATACTTGAATTATAACCTGTTGTCATAGTCCTTTGGTATCTAGTTTCTTCCCCAAACTTACAGGAGAGTCAATTCTTATTAGCACTTATTCAACCTAAATGAGACCTCGGGACCCAATTTCAGGTCCCATGTCTTCTAGTCCTCCCAGCCTCTTGAAGTCAAGCTTTGTCACATGGTATGGAAACTAGAAGCCATCACCAGAATGACTAGAAGAAAATTCACATTTCACTTGTACCTTGAGAACTATGTCCCATAGAACGGGTTAGGCCATGACAGAGAAACAATTAAGACCTAACAAAAGACCAACCTGTGTATACGGAGCCTTAGGAAGCTCACCCTGCAGGGTCAGATGGGTAAGACTGGCAAAGAGTCCTGCATGGGCCTCACTGGGAGCAAGCATGTCCACACTGCTTCTGTATGCTTTAAACATTTTTCTTCTTCAAAATACACTGGCTCTGTTATCAAACACACTCTCATCCAGTTGTATATGATAAAACTTACAACTAACTGTGATTTGATACACTACTCATACCGAAAGATATTGGAGTAACTTTTCACAGAAAAGGCCTGAAAGGAACGAGCTTTAAATGGAACATCATGCAAGGCTCTGAAAGCTGAGGGTTGATGATAAAGGAGAGATTATGTGTGTGGTGCTGTACCTCTGATGGGGTGAGTGGTCAGGGAGAAAGAAAACAAAGCACAGAAGGGCTACACTGAGGTGTCCACAGGCATGATTGCAGTCATCAGAAGCTCCAGCCCACAACATCCCTGCCTGATATGCTCTCTGCAACAGGGGGAACTACTGGTTTCCGAAGTGTCCTATTGATCCTTGCAGATTACTCCATCCCAAATCATTCTTGCACTTTCGCTAGAACTTCAGATAAGTTTACAACAGAACTCTAGTGACTTAGAGCAGTAGTTTCCCAAGTGTGAAAAGCTATAGATAATTTTAGGTGGTGCACAAGTTTGGCAAATAAAATTGAATCACACAGTGAGAATGTTATTCCCTTTTCAATTCTCTTTTCATCCTTACGATGACACCAAGGATAAATTCTCAGTCTGGAATTGTACATCTTTAACACCTCTCTAATACATGCTTTTCTCCTTTTTAGCAAAGGAAGTGATCTGAAGCTTGAAGGCTCAGAGCCTTTGACAGGTAATAGTATATTCCCATAAATTAATAATGTGTATAGTTATGTTATATTTATTTTCATACTTATTGCCTTCTTATGGAAAGTAATACCAGTCATGTATCTGGGATAGTGAAGTCAAGTTCTCTTTTAAAAATCAGCTTCTAACTTAAAAAGAATAGATAGATTTGAAGAAAAATTAAGTAAATGATAGGTGGTATGTGGCTTTAGGCACAAGAAGAATGTCAACAGTGATATGCAAATGACTAACTGGTAGCAAATACTCATTCAGGTCTGATTCCCAGCATTTCCACTGTGCCACAGTAATCCTCTCTTACCTTTCCTGCCCTTTTTGCATTCCTTTTGCCGAAAATAAGATTTCAGTTGAAGTAAACATCGCTTGACTTGACAGTGGGTACACAAACCCTTAGCATTAGTGCATTTCATGGCAGTGCTACAAATCTCACTAAAAGCTCAGATATACACAAGGGAAGGAGAGATTTCGCTAGGGGAAAGCCAGCAGCCTTTGCCTTTAGCACTGGGGAAGGCAGAATGGGAGTGGGGGATAAAACATGTCAACACACAATGGGTAATATCCTTCCACCTCTGCCTTGCCCTTAATACCCCCAGTTGTTCAGAGGGCAAGGGGAGGGGAAAGGGAGACCACAGCCCATGTATTTGGGTAATTGTTTTCTCAAAATGAAATGGCATCTTCTTTTTACTTCCCTTACTCTCACCTAATGACACCCGCATATTGTATTCCCCACACTGAAATCTGAGTGTATAAATCTTTTTGGGCACAGTGAGGCCTTGTTGGGTTTGGCTGTTGTTTCTGAAAAGAGTATAAGGGGACATAAAATGTAAGTGAATCAAGCCCTCAGCTAGCATTTAATTGATAAGAACCAAAGCTAATATTAGATAACAAATAAATGGTCTGTTGCACAGGCATTTAATTAAACACCAAATTAATGCAGTAATGACCTACTGGAACTAACAGCCAGGAATGCTTTACTGCGCGCCAGCATCTGGACGCTTTCACCTTCCAATCCCCCACCTCCTTCCCCCGCCTCCACGGACAGATACATTATAAAGAAATATATTCACTTATATCCTACATTCTCATGTTTTCATGTCCCAACTCATCATGCATAATAATCTACTCTGCCCAAGGAAGCTTGACCATTTAGGTAACTCTCTTTAGGTCTTCCCTAATGTAGGTCCCAAACCTCAGCATTTGGGACTGTTTGAAACCCTAGTCTTGTAGCCTTTGGCTGATTACATGCTGCCTTGAAGATTAATTGCAGACAGTGTTTTAGATAATGGTCTCAGGGAAGATCATGCAAAATCATGAAGGGGCACAGAGGAATCGATAACGTGGCTTTGTCTGGGCCTACCCAGGAGCTCTCAGTCATACAATAAAACACGTAATAGGTATAGGAGATGAACTCCACTCAGATTTACTCAGCTCATCCCTGTTAGCTTTCCTGTGGCTCATGTGGGCTGTGCTCACACGGTCTGCATGTTAACTCATGCCCATAAGTTAGAAATAGGCACTAGGGGCACGGGGAACACCTTTCACAGGCACAAACCACACATACTCATGTGCATGCCACATTCTTCTCTTACTCCATGAGACCTGGAATTCCCCTGCTGGACACAGGGACAGAGTTTTTTTCAGCCTCCAAAGTTCTCTGTTCTCCTAGGCACACACTCACTTCAGTAAGGAAGCAATCTCTAGGAGCCAACAGCCTTACATTAGAGCATGACTCCAATTATGAACCTAAAACTGGATGTAGGTGACTTCGCTGGAACAGTCCCACAGGATTCCTGGGTCCCAAATTATCTAATTTCCCACTATGAGAGCAGAGAAAGAGAACTTTTAGGAACTGGAGTATGTATGCACTTTCTAATGTGGGGTCTCCACCTATATACAATCCTTGAGTTAAGGATTCCTATATAGGAAGAGGTTTTAATGAGCATAAAGCAATTTGTTCCCCAAACCATCACCTTCCATCTCTCAGACATTTTACACGAAACTGATTTTGACAAGCTGACCTAAACCCCATTGACTCTAGCAAGAACAGTATACAGTGAAAGATGCATCCATCCATCTATCTATCTATCTATCTATCTATCTATCTATCTATCTATCGTCACAGATTTTAATGTAGAATTGACTTTTCTCTGCAGGTCTCTCCTATATACTATATAACATACTCTATATTCTTTTTATATCACATTATCTCTCCTGATCCTACCCTATCTCCATCTCCCCTTTGGGATCTTCATTCTCTCATCCTTCCCCAGAATTTTCTATATAGATCTTCACACATTCCAGAGCATCCTGTCTCTTGGAGTTAAGAGTCTGAAAGTCAGTAATAACTTTGATGGACTTGTTTTTAGGATTACTTTTCCTTTGTGAGGAGACAAAAAGGGGTAAACCTCTTTCTGAAATGAAATGTAGGTAAACCCTTTCATTTCCTGAAAAATTCAAGGTAAACAAGAGAGATATTAGAGATGCTGGAAAGGATTCTCAGCAGATTCTCAGCATCCTTCAACAACACTGAATATGTTGCTCTTTCCATACAGAGTTAGTGCTATGTGGCAGTGGAGGCAGTTTCAAAGCAATGTGCCCTACAACTTACAGTATCAGTAGATTTAATGGCATATGTGGAATCTTCTGGGTAACCTAGAAACAATAATAACAAGTAGTTTTTACTGTGGACTTACATATATTGGGCACTGTGCTCTTAGGGAAATATTTAAAATAAACACATTTTTTTGTGCATGCACACGCACGAGCGTGTGTGTGTATAGACATACACGTGTTGTATAAAACACATGACATATACCCAACATTCTGTTTTCTCATCAATGCATTAGTCTTAGGGCTCCTCTTGCTATAAAATGGCTGATTAAAAGTACTTCTACGGGTCTCTTAATTTCCTAAATATTTCTTCACATCAGATATTGCATGCAATACACTTTCCCATCTCTGTAAGATAAATTGGGCAGGTGTTACTAATCCCTTTTGAAGTAAGTGTCTAAAGCCCAGTGAAACCTGAATATCACACAGCAATTTAGGGCTGGAACTAGAGAAGAAACCTGACTTCTACAAGGTGTTTTCTCATGTTATCACATTATCCCTTACCTTCAGCAGCTGCTATGCACACTATTGAAATAAACTGCTGGGGAAAAGGCAATCATGTAATAAATTTTAAAAATATATAAAGAGATGTTAAATTGTCTCCTCTAATTTTTGTTCTGCAGTCATATGTTTTATCCCAGGATAGCAAATTGTTTACAAGCAATTACAGTAATTAAGCATAAATACACCCCAGCGAGGCAAATATTATTATCCACTTTTTAACAGATGGGAAAGCAGAAGTGGAGAGAACTGGAATGACCTGCACAAGGCCAAAGAGGGTGTCTGCCGCAGACACAGGAAGGGCCTGAAACCTCGGACACCCTGGATTTGTCCTTGAACTTTTAGATAGTCCATACTCTTTAAAGATTAAAAGTTTTACTTCTAAAAAAATGGGGGAAAAAAAAAAGAAAGGATGAAGGTGGTTGGTGACAATGCCAGGGAGAGAGATGCTGAAAGTAACAATGCCAAAAGGGACATGGTTTGAGAGATGCAAAGCGACACAGCCTGCTACCTCAGAGGCATCTCAGACAAGGTCCAGGCTCATTCTGGGACTCCCTGGGTTTAACAGCAAAGGTCATAAATGGAATACGAGTGAGTCTCCTCCAGGAAATAAGGGGGCCAAGATTTTTTCCAGTTCTGCATCTTCAGAATGAGCCTGAGCCCATAAAAAAGAAGATTACTGGAATCACAGAATAAGATGATCTGCTCACGATGAAGATACAATTTCCCTTTCTGGAGGGCTTTGGAATTTGTGAGTGAAATGTACAGTTGCATTAATATTAGGAAAGTTACATCCAGGGGAAAATGCTGAAAGACAAGAAAGCTAACTTCTCATGCTGCGTCTTTCTGCCCCATTATCACATTTGACAAACAGTCTGATTTCAAGCAGAAAGCATATGGCCAAATAGAGTAAGACAGAAATAAAACAATGGTGTTAAGAGTTAACAAAAACAAATCTGAAATGAAAAGTCGACAGGCAAGGTTCATGTCACATTCCAGATATCAAACACAGTGAAGCCAAGACAAATAATTGTTTGCTTTTTCTGTTGAAACATTTGGGAGATTTTTTATCCTATTTGTCATCACTTATCGATGTAAGATGGATGCAGCATGCAATAAAACAGGAGGGATCTGAAAGCCTCCCTCAGACAGCGTTATGAAGTTGTATGGCTAGGACAGAAAAGTATCCAGACACCCATTTCCACAGCGAAGCAGTTATTTACGGCACTTGTCAGTTGTATGAAAATTTATATAGGCACCACATACCAACCACAGGAGAGGGGGAGAGCGGGGAAGAGAGAAATGAGGAGAAGGCAAGAGAGAGATAGGAAGTAGCACTTAATTGTGAAGTTAGCTGGGCTGCACCCATCTCAGGGAGGCAGCTGAGAACAGGATGTGTTTCTGTGCCACTTCTGATTTTCTCAGAAGAAAAAGGAAGATATTAGGAAGTGTATGTACCCTCTTGAGGACTTCTTGAACAAATGTTCTGGCCAAAACTGGAACATGTGTGGATTGTCACTACTTGCAACAGAATAACCTTAGTTGGTTCCAACAGATTCTGAAAAATTACTGAGAAGAAAAAAAACAAAAAACAAAAAACAAAAAACCAATGTAAACGTCAGCTGAAATACACAATTCTAAGTCTTTGGTATTATGACACACTAAACACTCAAAAATTATGTTTCTGTGTCAGCGGTGCAGGTAACAATCTTTTCTCTTTGACTGCCACTACACCCTTAGATGTTTCTACACGACACCAAAAGAATCAGCTGTTTGTGAAATAAGAAAAAGAATGGCGAGACAAATAAAGCAGTGAAGTTGTGTAATCTTGCACCAATTAAAAAACATTCCCACTCAACAGTAAATCTCTAGATGTTAAGTAGAAATGATCTGAAAGATCGAAGTGTGAGTAAATAGAGAAGAAAAGAATGACTAGAATAAGAGACGCTGACTGTCAGTTCTTTAATTCTATTATTTTGTTGACTTATAATCATGGCTTCTTAAATTCAGTAGTATGGATTCCAGTGAAACAAAGCCACTGGCCTAAATGAAGAAGTGAATGAATGAATAAATGAATACATCACAAGTAGCTTTATCTTTGATGTTATTTACAACACGTAGTCAATTTAGGAAACTACATGTTTAAACCTACAATTCCCTGATCTCTGCTTCTTGGATTGTTCAGCCATCACCCCTCATATGTAATGTATTGGTTGACATTTGGTAGTCTCCAGGCTGAGATACCATGCAATGCTATAAAATATCCAGCAAGTAGCACTATGACACCAAAATGGCCCTTTAGGCTATTAGCATTCAGGAGTCTGGGTTCGGGGTAGCTTTCATTTCCACCTTGTATCCTACCCACCAAATCACTTCCACATAAGAGGGTTCATCTGTCATCAAAACATTGGACACTTGTCTGGATAGCTTGGTTTCTCTCATCTTTGAACACAAGTAGTTTATGAGTAATGGTATTGCTGCCTTCCAACTCACTGGAGAAGAACAGACCCCTCTGGAAGCAATTACCAATCCTGGTGGTCAGTAGGTAAGCTATAGCTCTTGTCCCCAGGCCTGTATTTCAGCAATATGACCAAACATCTCTATTCTGTAAAGCTGGTCATCTAGTGCATGCCGAAAAGAGAACAGTCCAATAAAGGGAGTATCTAATGACCTCCCCAGTTGATGAATCTCCAAACTTTCAACATGACATTTGAACAAAGTCACATTTGTACGCTGCAGACTTTCCCAAGTCTAGATTCCAGTTCATGGGTCAGTGAATCAGGTTTACTGGGTCTCAAATCTCTCTTGTACCTTCCTGTTTTTTCAAGTACTTTATAATCATTAATTTCACATAGTGACACTATTTTTTGGGCAACCACTGAAAGAAAACTCCTAAAACAAGTTGCTACAACTATTTCTCCCAATTTTCCACTTTGACATCCAGAGGACTATTAAGGTGTCTTAGGACAAGTGCCAATGCCTACATAATTCTGAAGCTTTAATATTTATTTCCAAGCCAGCTGCCACACCTTCCTTTGTTGATCAATATCTTAAATTTCCTTCATACACCTTGTGCCCCAAGGAGCAATGATAGGGATTTATGGAAATCAAAATTAGCCTTTGATTAGAAAGACAATGGGGATCTATCTTTCTGTCTCTCTTTCTATCTACCTACTGATTTGTCCATCCATTTTACTCACTTATTTATTTATTTATTTATTTGCTAGTGGATATTAAAAGCAGGGGCTTTTTTGTCCCTTTCCTTGTTGTATAATCCATTACATCTCCACTTTTAAAATATAAGCATCAAATGTACTTGGGATACTAGTTCCTTTCCGGTTTTAGCAGTTCTCCCACCTAGACAGATCTACTCCTTTTCTCCGAACTGTGATGGAGAAAATATCAAGATAATCTCCAGTAATTAGTCAACCTATTTGGATGATTTGAGAATAAACCACTCTTTTCTTGAATATAATAATAGTTCTTTCCAAGACATATAATGCTAGTTACAAGTCCCAACAGCCTAGGTGGATAGACTTTGTACCTCTGTAAATTCATGACTGTCATGACCCTACACCTCAGTTGAGAAAATGAGCTCAAAATCTCCATCACAGAGAATGTAGTCTTAATATAATATGTATCTGAGCCTGTCCTCCACCACTGTAGGCTATCATGGATTTGTTGCCGAACAAGACATCCAGCCTTCCTGCCCACCACTCCAGTCTCAAAATTCAGGGTTCCCGACTCAACCTATCTGTGGCAGTCACACCAAACTGCACATAACACACTGCTCCTCCAACACCTCTAAGTACCCTACAGCACCTTCTACACTTACCATCCTACCTGTCACTTTTTTTTTAATTAACCCTCATTTTTTAAAAATATTTTATTTATTTGAGAGAGAGACAGTGAGAGAGAGCATGAGAGGGGAGAAAGTCAGAGGGAGAAGCAGACTCTCCAAGGAGCAGGGAGCCCGATGCGGGACTCAATCCCAGGACTCTGGGATCACGACCTGAGCTGAAGGCAGTCGCTTAACCAACTGAGCCACCCAGGCGCCCCTACCTGTCACATTTTTGACATGTTGAACTCACCCTTCATTCTGGAATGCTCTAAGCTTGTTTCAGATCACTAGTGATAGTGTACAATGTGTTGTATTTTATGATTTATGGTTCCTTATTAAACAAAACTGAAACATAACACTATGAGCTTTGCATTAAGAAACACCGGAAGCTTGTTTTTTGTATAAGTTTGAAGTTTCTGTATCATATGGATCTGTAATTCACAAAGTAAACCCTTAGTAAAAGGTTTCCTGAATATAAAACTCAGAATGTTTTCTTAGATCACAGCTTTTAAAAAAGTTATTTGAGATCCAAAAAGATACCTGGATCAAAGATCATTAAATAATTATTTCTTCTGTCTAACCAGCATCCTTTAGTAAGAAAACTACAGAACCCAGATAAAAATGTATGGTATGTACCCTCAAAAATCTGACAGTCAAGTTGAGATGAAACCCTCATTTATTATCACATCACAAAAAGGCATACATGAAGTGCCAAGTGAAATAAATACACAAAACAATGAATGAAATAAACAATGTTTGCAACTAGAAAAAGTGGAAAAGAATTTGGACATTACAGGATGGAAGAATGGACTCCATCACATGGTCGGAAGCACTCCCTGGTAGCCTTTTTGAGGGAAGGTGTGGCTGCAGGAGGTGAATTTAGGATATCAATCTAACTAAACAGAGGGCTTATACTGGAAAATGATGAGGGTAAGCTGGAAATCAGAAACATGATTGCTACTGCTCATGCACAGACTCCTCATATTTTCATACAAATAAGGAACTCAACTAGAGATTATTTGAGATCCACTTTAGTCCAGCTTAGATGTTAAAGCTCACTTTCCCACCTGTGTGAGATTGTTTAGCCATGTAGCAACGTCACGTTCATTAGCTAATGACTCTGCTTCATCTGACCATCCATCAGGGTGAAGTTCATTATGACTAAGCAATATGAAGGCTTTAGCCATCAACAGCATAACAACCCAGGAAGGAGAAAATGCCAACAGCCTCTGACCTTTGCATATTTTTTTCTCCACTCCAAGGTTAACTTACTTTGTATTAGTTTCCCCAAATTAATACACCTTCAAAATGTATAGTGCTATCAGCTACTTATTTCAATTCCACTTCTCTTGTCGGCTACCACATTTCATTTCTCTGCTTTCCAAACTTCCAGGTTAAGATAAAAACAAATATGCATTGGAAACATATACATTCAACTATGTCTATATAGATGAAAAAGAAAATCTGTGAAAACTTAGAATCAGAAGCCCTTTATGATCTAAATACAATCAAAACCTGAGTCAATAATACATGCTTTTGTTTTCTGCAAATACTGGCATCTAATAATCTTTAGTTACCTTAAAATATAGATTTAATATAGAGCCAATAAAAGTCAGTAACCATGAGATGGTGTTCACATTCTGAACTATGGCTTAAATTAATAACTTTATATTCTATGATTAGACTAAGAATAGGAAACTAGAATCCATAAGGTCCTAATATCTATAATGTACAAATTTCATAGAAACGGTCTCAATTTCAATATTACTGTTTCATTGCTCTGACATCCTTTAAAAATAAAGTATTATATTTAAAACTATCTTTTTTTTTTTTAAAGATTTTATTTATTTATTTGACAGAGAAAGATCACAAGCAGGCAGAGAGGCAGGCAGAGAGAGAGGAGGAAGCAGGCTCCCTGCCGAGCAGAGAGCCCGATGCAGGACTCGATCCCAGGACCCTGAGATCATGACCTGAGCCGAAGGCAGCGGCTTAACCCACTGAGCCACCCAGGCGCCCTAAAACCATCTTCTTAAAGTTTATAAAAGTTGAGCAAAGAGATACAACTCTTGAAATAGTCTCTTCATTACCCCCACTTCCCATTTTCCAGGGCTATTTCATATTTCTGCTCCTTAAGATTCCTTTTCAAACTATTTTCAAACTATATATCTGGTAAGAGGTTAACATCTAAAATATGTAAAGAACTCATGAACTCAGTAACAAAAAACAAATAACCTGGGGCACCTGGGTGGCACAGTCAGTTAAGCATCTGACTTGATTTCGTCTCAGGTCATAATCTCAGGGTCCTGGGATAGAGCCCAGAATCAGGCTCTGCCCTTAGAGCAGAAACTGCTTATCCTTCTCCCTCTGCCATTCCTTCCTCGACTTTCACTGCCCCTCTATCTCTAAAATAAGTAAACAGGGACTCCTGGGTGGCTCAGTCAGTTAAACATCTGCCTTGGGCTCAGGTCATGATCCCAGGGTCTTGGGATCAAGTCCCTCATTGGGCTCCTTGTGCTCGGCAGGGAGCCTGCTTCTCCCTCTGCCTGTGCCCCCTCTCTCTCTCTCTCACACAAGTAAAAACAAAACAAAACAAAACAAAACTTTTAAAAATAAATAAATAAGACAAAATAAAATAAATCTTAAAACAACAACAAAAAATAATCTAAGAAATGGGCAAAGAACCTCAACAGACATTTCTCCAACAAAGATACACAGAGACCAACAAGTACATGAAAGGACACTCAACATTAGTAGTCATTAAGAAATGCAAATTAAAACCACAATAAGATACAACCTCATGCTTGTTAAAATGGCTATTATCAAGAAGACAAAAGATAACAAATGCTGGCAGGGATATGGAAAAAAGGAAAAACATGTGCTCTCTTGGCATGTAAACTGGTACAGCTGCCACGGAAAACAATATGGAGGAATCTCAAAAAATTATAAATGATATGAACTACCATTTGATCCAGTAATTACATTTATGGGAATATAAGCAAAAATAATGAAAACACTATCTTAGAAAGATATCTGTAACCCCATGTCCATAACAGCATCATTTACAATCACAAAAACCACCACCTAAGTGTCCATCAATATATGAATGGATAAAGAAGTTGTGATATACACATTTACACAATGGACTATTATTCAGTCATTAAAAACAAGAAAATTCTACCATTTGTGAGGACATGGATGGACCCTGAAGACATTTGCTAAATAAGTCTGAAACAGAAAGATAAATACTGTATGATCTCACTTGCATGTGAAATCTATAAAACAAATCAATAAACAAATTCATAGAAGAAGAGATCACACTTGTAGATACCAGAGGCAGGGGGTTGAGGGAGGGGAGATTGGAGGAAAGTGGTCAAAAGGTATAAATTTCCAGTTATAAAATAAAGAAATACTAGGGACATAATATACAACATAATAACTACAGCTAACACTGCTGTCTGATATGGAAAAATTGTTGTTAGGAGAATAAATCCTGAGTTCTCATCACAAGGAGAGATTTTTTTCCCCTTTATTTTCTTTTTTCTTTTCTTTTTATTGTGTCTGTATGAAAAGATAGATGTTAGCTGAACATACTGTGGTAGTCATTTCACAATATATGTAAATCATACCATCAGGCTGTATGCCTTAAACTTACACAGTGATGCATGTCAATTATTTCTCAATAAAACTGGGGAAAAAACTTCCTTTTCGGTATATACTAGAAAGACATTCTTGAACTTGTCCACAGCTATTTCTAATTTGTCTGATCTCCATCAGTCAGTTTAAAGGAGCATAAAATGTCATCTGCCTCATCCGTCACTGTGTGTATGTGTTAATGTATTTATCTGATTCACTTCCTCTGACTCGTCTAAGCTTGATGGAGCTCTGAATCTCTTCCATCTCCTAATTTATTTCAGTCACTCCTCGGGTGTACTGGAGCTGAATTTCTCAGGTAGACTTGTCTGAAAAGATGCTATGCTCTAGCAATTCTATAAGCAATTATCATCCTAATAGCCTGGAAGTCCTGCTTTGTATATTCACTGTTGGTCTAGTGCCAGACAGAGGTCCATTTCCTCCTAAGCCCCTGACTTAGTACTTTCAGGAGGCTTCTCAAAGGAGAAATGTTTTTTTGATTCCTTTGGAACGTATGGAGATGGCTAATGATGTTGTGTCAGCTTGCAGGACTGGTATGGACACTAATACTGACATTTGATGGCAGGATGGCCACAGCTGCTGCGACTAAAACTTCAGGTCAGCCTCCTGTTGCAGCTGACATGGTGAGATGGAGTAGGCCTGCTCTGTTCTCAGTAGCTCAGTGCAGTGTCAGGAGACCTTTCTTTTTTGTTACCACCACCACCATTCTAATTATGACCACTTCATTTACATATGCTTATTATGTTAGGCGTTTCTATGCATATTGAGAGGCAGAATGATAAAAGATAAATATCAACACAGACAGCAGATGCTGTTTCTCCAGTGAATGACACAGGTAACAAGTGCCACAGGGTTGCAGAACAGGAATGGGATAGTCAGTAGACACACCAAGATAGGAGGCCACAGGTAGAACATTAGCTAGGCCATAAAGGAGAGGCATAGGTATGTGTAGAGGAAGTTGGAGAATGACCTGGGCAATGATCCGGTGGTCATTCTGTGTTGGGAATAACCTATAAGCAAACCACTGATGTGAAAGGCTCAGTAACAAGAACACTAAATAAGTTCTAACTAACACAGGGTAATTGAGAATTTGAATCATGGAGTGGGAGGTTGGACTGGGGAGTGTGAGCTTTGGCTTTATGCCGGAAGAAAATAAGAGACCTAAGCACTCCAAACAGGCCCCTTGACCTGGACTAATATGTCCTCGGTATGAAAGACTTTCTAGCAGATGCCTCATTTAGTCTTTCTTTTATTTACTTATTAAGTGGAGGGTTTCTTAGAGCTTATTGTGTGCCAGGAAGTTTTCTAGGTGTCACACATACGGCCAGAAACAGGACAGACAAGGTCTTTCTCATTCAGGACTGTACAGATTTGCCTGGGCTGACATAACAAAGTACAACAGCCTGGTTGGTTTAAAAACAGAAATGTACTCTTCCCCAGTTCTGCAGGTTGGAAGGCCAAGATCAAAGTCCTAGTAGGGATAATTTCCCGAGGTCTCCCTCTTAGTCTTGCAGATGACTGCTCTGTTCTGCCTTGTCACATGACTATCCCTCTGCCCCATGCACACCCCTTCATGTCTCTTCCACTTCTGGTAAGGACACCAGTAAATTTGAATTAGAACCCCACCCTAAGTGGGGAGAGAGCTCATTTTAATTTAATCACATTTGTAAAGAGCTTATGTCCAATATGGTTATAGTCTGAGATACTAGGGCTTGGGACTTCAATATATGAATGTGAGGAAAGACATAATTCAGCCTATAACAGTTTTTCAGCATACATTAGAAATGCATTTCAATTTTTTTTAAAAACAAATCTTTTGACAAATGATTTTAGTATATAAATTTGATTTTGCTTTTATAAAGAACATAAAGATTTCTGTTATTGATCTTCCACATCAAGGGTATTACAATCCTGGGGGCGCCTGGGTGGCTCAGTGGGTTAAATCCTCTGCCTTCGGCTCAGGTCATGATCCCAGGGTCCTGGAATCGAGCCTTGCATCGGGCTCTCTGCTCAGCAGGGAGCCTGCTTCCTTCTCTCTCTCTCTCTGCCTGCTTCTCTGCCTACTTGTGATCTCTGTCTGTCGAATAAATAAATAAAATCTTTAAAAAAAAAAAAAAAGGGTATTACAATCCTGAAGGGAGATACTTTCTGCACCCAAGTCTGCATCTTACACGTAGGGTAACATAGAGTAACATTCTATTGTTGGAAATTCGACTTTTTCCAATAAGTCTTTCGACTTATTGGAAAGATCGACTCCTGCAGGGTTGCTCCATCACAGCCAACATGCCTGAACCCAGAATGTATACAACTGAGTTTCCCCTTACCTACCCACTATGACCCTTCTCCCCCATTAGCAGCACCATCTGAGCAAAGTGAGGGGAAGAGTAAGCACCCATCTCTTCTGTAATATGTCTGTTTATAACTTTTATTCTCTTCAAGGATTCTCTTGATCCACCATAACCTGATGTCTCTTGAGAGTAATAGGGATAAAGGACTAACAGTGAGAATTGGCCTTGGATCCATACACCCAAGGGATGTCCCTGATCACAAGGTTCACATAAGAATATATTAAGAGACTAAAATGCTTTGAAAATAAATATACTATGTGTAACCTGAATTTCCTAGTCTCAGCAGTCTGTGGGTAAAATGAGGTCACATTAATATTAATAATAACAATTTCCTGGCCTACAGCCACACCTGAAGAACTGCAGATTCTCATTCTTCATTCCCCTGGCCTATACCCCAAGGTCTTTGGTCATCTCTCAGTTATTTCTGGGAGGCCCTAGGGTGAGTCTCAGCTCATGTTTGTTCAGGAATAAATGCACATTTGTCCTTTCTCTCAGCTGCCTAAAGAAGACCACTGACCAGGACATCTGGGGCAGCACCTCTCTACCACCACAACAGACCACGTCTTCTGAGAGAGCACTGTCTCTCCGCCACACTGCCTCACCACCCCCCAGTTCCTGACAAACATTGACATGCCATCGCTTGAAAATCTGAGAAGAACATCCCTCTGTCCAGCTCCTCTTGCTCTTCCTCACCAAGGCACCCAGGCAGCACAGCTGCTGTCCCAAGTCTCACACACCTTTTGCTAGCATGCCCTGGAAATGGGGCGGAGCATGCTTCCCACTCCAGCCTCCTCTTCAGTGCCCAAATACAAGCCCTCAAGCACACCAAATCATGAAAGAGATGGCTGCAGAAAGGAGTGAAAGTGTGGAGTCAGGCATAACCTGCCCTTACACACTCAATTTCACTTTGGCCTACCTGATCTTAACCACATCGCTATATATAGGAAAATATATTTTCACCATTTGTGAAGATGTGACAATTTTCATATCATCTATTTAGACATTGGTTACCTAATTTCTGCCAGATATTCTCTGTCAGGATGAATAAAACAATACTTATTCTGATATTTTGCTATAGACAAATTAGCCTAGCTCAATCATTAAATACTTTTTGAGCACTGACTGTATGCAAAGTATTTTTTTAGCAGAGCTCATTGGTCATGTGCTCTGGGTAAGACAACCCTCCTTCTTTTTAAATTATTATTTTTTTTTCTCTTTTTCCTGAAGATTTAGTGGTAGCTGACTCTATTTTCTTAAACGGAAGGAATAACTCCCTTTCTTTGCCTCAAAGTCAGTAGAATCAAGGATAAATGAAGTACCTAAACCTTATACAAGACTCAACAAGTCACATGATGAAAAGGTGAAATGAGAGACATCCAGCCTGTATCACCTACACCCTAGATCTCTATTAGCAACCACCCAAGTGGGCCAGTTAACTTTACAAACCAACTGACTAGCTCTTTGCTTTTTTCTCTGTCTGAACATATCTGAGATAAAGCATCTACTCAATCTACCTCAAATAGGGAGTACAGTAAAAATAAATTATCAAACCAGTAGTATCAGGTAGATGATTGACTGAACATTCTGTTTCCCACTGTTTGCTATTTATGGCACACGCAAAATCTGATTTTCTGTAATGTTTCCCACACACGGAATAGTAGGCTGATTTCTAAATAAACCTATATTTGAAAGACATTTCAAAAATCTATCTTTTTTGTCTTCCAAAATAAATTCTTCCCAAAAAAGGAAAAGATTCAAACAACTAACCCTAATGCCTTCCATTTATAACAAAGATTCTAATATTTCCCCAGGGATCTGCTAGACAATTTCCAGTCCTCTAATAATCCATATAGTAGTGATTGCTATCTGAAATCAATGGAAAAAGCAATAAGTGTATGACTTCTTCAAAGACTATTGATAATAATAAGAATTATTTTTGCACAGCTTCAGAATTTACACTATGTTCTACATTCCCTACACCTCACTTGAATCTTCTACAATCCTTAATAATGTGTATATATTACTATATCCATCTATGAGCTGCGCAAGAATGAGAGACAAGACTTAGAGAGGTCACTTGCCCTGCCAGAATTATGAGATCAACAGAGAGCACCAGGCCATGTTTCCTGACTCTCGTTTTCCTTCTGCACTGTCACTATTGTCTTGTCACTAAAAGCCATAATTGTACATCTCACCATACCCCTGATTTTTCCACCTTCTCCCCTTTTAGAATTTTATAGCCATACAGTCATGAATACTTATCATCAAATTATATGTAACATTTTTACATGCTTAAACAATAGTCTTAATTCTACGCAAGACATTCCTACAATAAACCATTTCTCCTTATATTCCTCCCCACCCCCCACCAAAATCCTCAAATATCATTTATTGCAGCACTTTTTCTAGCCTTTGACTAAATTTACCTTAGTGATGAAAGTATGCCTACCATAAACTACTATTAAAATGGCCAAAATATATAACACCATTGTTTTCAAGGAATGTATAAAAGAAAAAGCAATACCTAAATGTTATCACCAAAAAAAAAAAAAAAAAAAAAAGTAAATGTGGGAGGTGATGCATGTGTTAATTAGATGGGAGAGGGAATACACACATACACACACACAAACAGTCCTATGATTTTATATATATGCATTATATAAATCATACATATATATATATAAAATCATATGTACCCCTTAAATATTTTACAATTTTGTCAATTATACCTCAACAAAGGTATACATATTCAAGGAATTAAAAAATGGTCATCCTGGAGTGCCTGGGTGGCTCAGAGGGTTAAAGCCTCTGCCTTTGGCTCAGGTCATGATCTGGGGGTCCTGGGATCGAGCCCCACATCAGGTTCTCTGCTCAGGAGGGAGCCTGATTCCCCCCTCTCTGCCTACCTCTCTGCCAACTTGTGATCTCTCTTTCTGTGTCAAATAAATTTAAAAAAATAAAAATCTTAAAAAAAAACACACACACACAAACAAACAAAAAATAAAAGGTCATCCTGAGTGACTCTTCAGGAATGGAAATAAAACAGATCATAATTTTGAAACTGGTAAACACAAATTGTAAAATGATAACATCACTGAATGGGTTTAACAGTGTATTGGAGACAGTAAAAGAAAAAGTTAGAAAACTTGAAGATAGATCAATAGAAATGATTAAACCTAAAAATCAGTGACAAAAATATTTTGAAATAAGTGAACAGATTCTTTGAAATCTGTAAGACAATATCAAGAGAGTCAACTTATATGTAGCTGAAGTCACTAAAAAAGAAATACAGAAAATAGGGCAGAGAAATATCTGAAGAAATAATGTCAAAACTGGTGAAAAACATCAACTTACAGATCTAAGAATCTATGGGAATCCCAAACAGGACAAACCTAAAAAGAACCATACCTAGGCACATCAGAGTCAAAGTGCTGGAAACAGAAAATAATCATAAAAGCAGCCAATGAAAAAAGACACATTACATATAGGAGGGCCACAAAACAAAATGACAGCTAACTTCTGATCAAAAATAAAAAAACCCGGAAGACAATGAAATGACATTTTTTAAGTGCTTTACAATCACGAAAGAGTCAATCCAGAATTGTGTATTTGTGGAAAATATCTATTAAAAATACGAATAAATTTAAGACATCTTCAGATTTATAAAAGATGAAAGAGTCTGTTATCGGCACACTTACACAACAAACAATGCCAAAGAATTATTCATCCTAAGGCAAATGACAACAGATGGAAACACAGATTTATAGAAACACAGGGGGAATGGTAAATATGTGGGTAAATATAAAATTGTGCCATTTTTCCCCTCAATTTTTTTGAAAGACAACTGACCGTTTACAGTAAAAGTAGTAGTGTTTTATTATAAGGTTTACAATTCATGTAAATGTATAATATTTGACATTAACAACACAGAGCAAGGAATACAGACAGGATAAATAAAATCATACTGGGGCGCCTGGCTGACTCAGTAGGTGGAGCATACAGCTCAAGATTTCACTGTTGTGAGTTCAAGCCCCATGTTGGGCATAGAGCTTACTTTAAAAAGAATTTTAAAAAGGGAAGAAATATTATAGTTTCAAGGTTCCTACACTTTACTTGAAACAATATAACATTAATTCTAAGTAGATTGTGACAAATTAAAGAAACATATTATAAAACTCATCACTTTTAATACAAAGAGATATCCCTAAGAAGCTGATAAATAAAAAAAGAGAAATGCTCAAATTATATTGTATGCCTTAAAAGAAGGCAGAAAAGGCAGGAAAGAAAGTACCAAAGGACACCAACAGATTGGACAAATAGAAAACAGTCTAACGATACCAATAATCACATATAGGGAAGTGGATTAGAGTCTCACATTTATGGTTAACTGTTTTTTTGACAGTCTCAGAGGCAATTCAGCAGCATCCTCTCAACAAATGGTATTAAAATGAAGCAAAGAACATTGCATCACATTCAAAAATTAACCAAAAATAAATCCCAAACCTAAATGTTAAATGTAATAAAACTATAAAATTTCTACAAGAAAATCTTTGTGACCTCAGTTTAAACAAAGATTTCTTTGCTTGCAACACCAAATACACTATCTGTTTTAAAAAAAACAAAATGGATTAATTTGGTTTCATCAAAATTCAAAACTTCTCTTTTTGAAAGACACTTTTAAGAAAATGAAAAGACAAGCCACAAACTAAGAGTATCTGCAAATCACATATCCGATAAAAGATTTGAATCCAGAATTTATATATAAAAAACTCTCAAAATTCAATAATCAGAAATAAGACAACCCAATAAAAAGATATTGTGTGATTTTTTAACTTTCTGAACCAAGTAGTGGTCAACCTGTGTTTTTCTTGTATTGTTATTGTTTGTACTGTGAACATGTTTCATAGATATTCCTTTTTATTTACTCAGTACTTAATAAAATATATTACCAAGTCTTAGAACTTAAACATTCGATTTAAAAGGTAGAGACTGTCAGACTGGAGAAATAAAACATGACCAGCCATACATTGTCTAGAAAAGATGTAATTAAAATAAAAAGACTGGAGAGGTTGAAAGTACAAGGATGGAACAAAGATAAACCATGAAAACAATAAACATAAAAGAGAAAGTGCTATTACATTAGTATTAGTCAAAGTACACTTCCAGATGGCAGCGCCATCAGCAATAAAGAGGAACATTTCATAATGATCAAAGGGTCAGTTTGACAAAGTAATGGGGAAGGAGTGAAATAATTATCTGCAAACAGCAGGGCAAACTAATTGAATAATGAGAGTTCACAGAGTACTTCTTGGTCTCTCTGGAGAGCAGAGTTGTGACCTGGAAGGACTCTGGCTCTGTCAACTTCACTGACCCACTATTCTGAACTGCCTTCCTCAAGGTTTCTTTTATGTCATACTCATAAACCTCTATCCTATCCCCAAAGGGCGGGGGGGAGTAAACCAACAACACCAATACCAACAAAAAAGAGTGAAAGAAAGCAGGGGTATTCATAAAAACTCAATATTACAACTATTAACATTCGGTAACTCGTTATAATACCTGAATATTAGCTCAAATTCTAAAGATAAGTTGTTCAGACTCTGAACTTTTTGATTCTACCTCTATGTGCAACTTGCTCCTTTCCTTGAATATTTTTTTCTCTCTTTGATTTTATGTTTGCACTTATATCAGGAATGCAAATATTGAACTTAAAAATAAATTGATATGTAGTTGAGCCCATGTGTAATCAGGAAAATCAAAATCATTTTTCTTTTCAGACAAAAGTATTAAAATGAATTGCTATCCTGGCTAAGTGGAGACATTACGGTGATATGAGTAATATTCCAAGTTGCTGCAAAAAGCTGCAGTATTTGCTGATTGCTCTATGGTAACTGTGTCAGAAACAGGGCTTGGGGACAGATTTCATCTTCTAAAATTATTTCCACCAAGGAGGAGAAGCTGGCACCTTGATGACTATTGGAGAATAAACATAACAAAATAACTCAGGTAACTGACATACGCTGGGGACCAGTACAAACTACCAACTTCATTGGCCCCTGTCCATCTAGCCTTCTCTCTTAATTTACTTGTTGATTTATACCATAGATAGATTTACCCTCTTTTTTTTTCCCTGGTTTACACTTCAGATTTTCAGAGTTGGATTATTTTTCCTCCTTCCAACTCTCCAGAGGAGGAGGTACAGATCCATACAACCTGGGGTTCAAATACAGAGGGGTGTCTGTACCTGCAGAAATTTTTCCTCCGGCTGTCACAACCTTTACAATCTGAATGGCTATGAGCAACCAGAGGGTGGTCAGAACTGAAGACACTAGCAACACATTAACATTATTTCTAATATGAAAACATAGTTATGCAGGCAGTATGTAACCATCATTCAAGTCTATTCTGTCAATTGAAATGTAGGTGTGTACACTTGCGTGATTTGTACAAACCATATACAAAACCTATCATATGATTCAGTGTTAGCACACATTCATGCTCACATACAAAGAGGGAGTTTAGTAATATTTTCAATATTTCAGTATTTTTTAGTAATATTTTCAAATATTTTCACCATTCATCATATTAACAATCACTTACTCATTAAATATTTTTGAGCATCTATGGTGTACCAGGCCATGAAGTAGATGCTGTGGGAGCTACAAAGAAGAATTAGTCATCAACTCTCCCTTAAGTGTCTTATAACCCAAGGGCAGGGATAAACCAAAAACTCAAAAACATTACTTCTAACAGAAAGTGACTATGTACCACAATAAGGCAAAAAAAAGTACCAAGGGTGTCTGAAAAGGAGGGAGAATAACTCTGAGGGTGCAAACTATAGAGGAGAGACATCAAGGAATGCTTTATGGATGGAGTATTTTTTGAAATGGGCCAGACGGTCTGATCAGATTTTAACAGGGGCAGCTGGTGGAGACATTCCCATCAAAGCAAACTGCATGTACACAGCTGTAGAAAATAAGGGAGGTGCATTATCAAGTGTGTGGATTTGTCTAATTTGAGTAGAGCTTAAGTTTACAAGAGAGTCCTGGGAGATGAAGTGTGGGCCACAGGACTTTAGAATCAATGTAATGGTCAGTGGGGAACTATTCAAAGAACCTGAGTATGGAGATGACATGCACTGAGATGTGAGCTTCTTCTTTCAGTTATTTCTATACCTCTCAAGATCCAGCAGAGATCCATGCATTTAGTGGATGTCCAATAAAAAATATTTACAGCTTACATTTATTGAGTACTTATTATGTGACTGACCCTGTTTTAAAGACTTCACACACAGAAGCTCATTTAATACTTACAGCAACCTCATGAGGTTTAGGGACATAATCTCACTTCCATAGATGAAATAACTGAGATGTTATGTTTAAGCTAAAAACTTAACCAAAGTAGATGTGCTTAAAGGGCAAAATAAGCACCTCATTTTTGGGAGGGGGGACAGTAATGTAATCAAAGTCACACAATTTGTGGTAACAGAACAGGAGATAGGCCCAAGTGGTAACTAGTTTTCTGTATTACTTCTCAACAAATAAATATCTATTAAATAAACAAATGAAGACTTCTATACCCTCAAGAACAAAACATTATACTCTTTCATCTCATAATTAGATGATAGATCAAATTAGTCCCAACGTACTGGACCAAGTCATAGCCTTAGCTATTACATGCTCAATGACAGAAAATAAGAATTATTGGTTTGGGTCCTATCCTTGATAGTCTCAGGAGAATATGATGTGTTGTTGTTTTGTTTTGTCACTGACTCCTACAATATGTGCAAAAATAGTTCCCAGGTTCTACTGCCAGGCAGTAGCCATCAAGAGCTGACCATCCATTATGATGTGCTGCCATGTGTGGCATCACATGCTTGGCACTGTGTGGTTATAAGAAAGATATGGAAGAATCTGCAAGTGGCCTGTGTGGAAAGGAGAATAGAACAGAACCCTTGGGGGTCGTTGGGATGTGTGAAATTGCCTCCCCTTCCACAGCTGAATCAGAATGTTTCTCAAACTGGGATAAAAAAAATTATTCTGCAGTTGGTTGACAAAGGGAGAAGGGGGAGGACTGGGCTGTACAGTTATCTGAGGTTGGTCTACGCAAGCCAAAGAACGGGAAAGCAAGCATCTGCCCTTCATAATTATAAAGACATCATAGTTGGAAAGCCATAGGTTCCAGAAGTCATCTTTTCCTTTGAGATTCCTTTTTGCTCTTTCCAAATAAAATACCTTAAATGCTTCTAGAAAGAGATTGCCTTAGGGTTTCTGAAAAGGGGCATCAATCCAGGCTTGTCTGGAAGTACTCACTGAGTGCTTATTATGAACCATTCAGGTCCGCTGTGTTGGGAATTAGAAGACCCGGAGGCAGTCGTGTGGTAAAGAGAAGAGGGCATGGACTCTGACACCAACCAGATTCCCCTCTAGCTCTTAGTTGCAGAGTCCCTGCTCAAGGCATTCCAATGTTCTAATCCCATTACTTCACCTCTAACTTGAAGACAATATGATAGGGTAGTGGTGAAGTTCAAATGAGATGACAGAGATGAAAAGGTTTTGTAAACATTAAAGTACTCCATGTATCTGTGTGTGTCTGCATGTCTGTGTGTGCATGTGTCTAAGATGGTCAAAACATATTTCAAGTTCAGTAATTGCTGAAAAGTTCTCTCTCACATTCCTGAGACCACAGAGCCAGATTATCAGGATTCAATATACTTCCAGTCATGGCCATGTGTTGAAGCTTTTATTGGTGGGATGGACTACCCTTTGTCAACTTTTAACGGAGTCAAAAGAATGTGTCAACCCTTCCTCGACTTCTGCTTCCTGTTTTCGGGTGCAATAGGGAGAAACCACAGGTTTTAGGGAGGTATTAACAAAGTTTTAGAATCAATTTAGATGAAATTATACAGTATGTTGGCAATGTGATGCCATAGTCTAGATACACTTTCCTTCCATCAGTGTGTATCAGTTTCCTATATCCATTCCTATATATAGGCCTAAATACAGAAAATATAGTGGCTTAAACACTACAAACTTATTATTTTACAGTTCAGAAGGTCAGAAGTCTCATTGGGCTAAAATCAAGATGTAGGCAGAGCCTCCAGTGTTTCTTTTAGAGCCTCTCTGGGAGAGAATCCATTACTTGCCTTTCCCATCTTCTAGAGCCCACCTGTGTTCCTTGGCTGAAAGTCCTCTTCCATCTTCAAAGACAGCAATCACATCAATCCAACCTCTACCTCTGTCATCACATTATCTGATTTTCCTGTTTCCCTCTTATCCTTACAAGAATTTGTGTAATTACACTGTATCTTCATCTCAACATCTCATCTCAAAAATCCTTAACTAAATCACGTCAACAAAGTGCAAAATCCATTCTGTAACATAATATAATGTAATTACATTCTAATGTAATAGATCCACACATCCCAGGAATTAACTAGTTTTCTCTACTGCCTCTGAACAAATAAATTTTTATTAAAGAACAAGATATAAGACCATCTTTGAGGACCACTATTCTGCCTACCATATAGTTTTGTTTTCTGTTTTTTTCTTGCTCCCCAGACCAGCATTGTCACTGGATGGACCTCAGAGATATCACAGCGGTCTTTGAAAAAACTATCACCTTGGGGTAGAGTTGCTTACCTACTGAGAGAAATACTCTGAGGACATTTGAAAGCAGACTTTGGTAGCATTGATCTAGGCATACATTTTTGCAGAGCTTTTCCCCTCTTTAGACCCCAGCTTGGCAGCACTTCACACTGGCTCTTTGAAAACAGCCCAAATTCAGGTAAACACATTCTTAATTATTTGGTTTGAAAGTGTAACCTCCCCAAAGGGCAGTGACCTTCTGTCCTTCCAGCATCAGGCCTTGTGTTCAATGCTTGGATTTAGCGCAAGTGACATGAGAATACTTCTGTTTCTGTCACACATATTCGTATAATGACCATCAAAGAAAAATGGTGCTGAAGAAAAGATTTTTTATTATATTTTATTTTACCCACTTAAAATCTAATTCAGAGCATGGAAAGAAATGCCCACACAAGCCAAATTTCATGTTCATTAACGTAATTGGACATTAGTGCCAAAGATACCTCCTTCCACTCCACAGTGAAAACCACCCTCTTGCTGTATTATCATCAATAATGGCACAGTGATGGCCTGGCTGGAACTGACCAGACTATAACTGAGCTCTGGGTCCCTTGGGCAACTGGGTGATTTTTATTTACAGTGACAAGATGATCTTTACACTTGTTTCTCTTTGGACTGTACACACACAGCTCTATCCATAAGCCAGAATATAGCCAGGCTGGCTCTTTGCGCTCTGCACTTTACTTAGCTGACTAGGTGTCAGCATTAATTTCTTGACTGTGGGGAAGTTTCATCTCTCTTGCCCTAGGGATGTTTTCTTGACCTCTCCAGTCCTGTGCTTGGGAGCAGTTTTGTCTTTTCTCATAAGCTCCAAACGTTTTCTTTCTTTTCCATTGCAATTATTATCTCCTGTGACATTTACAAGGACCCATTCTGCTGTAGCTGGAGCTATAAACATGGAAGGAGCCTCAGCGACCCAGAATTCTTTTCTGCTTCAACATGGCAGTTAGTAACTACAGGGGCTCTCAGCATGAATTTGTGATTTGAGCACCCTGAATAAGTGTTCAGCTTCAAAAGCAACATTCTAACAGTGTCTTTCTAAGTTGGACTCTTCAAAAATATATTTGAAAAAATTACAGCTAAGCATAATTACATAAATGAAACATAGAACTGTTCAACTCTACAAAAACTATTTTTTTTAATTGTAATTAAATAAGATTCACACATAGCTAGAAAAAAAGCTTGCACTAAGGTTGAATTCAAAATCAGGGCAATAGTGAGAATACCATTGGGACAGATACAAACTAAATCAAACCACTAATCAGCTGTACCATCTTTGACAAGTCATTCATTTCCTATTTTCCTAATTTGCAAAAGAAAGTAATTAGCCTAGTGGTCCTCTAAGATCTCTTTTAGTTCTGATATTCTGGAAATAAATAAGCACCCAAATAGAACTGTTGAATCAATACGTTGCACACCTGAAACTAATGTAACATTGTATGTTGATTATATTTCAACAATTAAATAAGCATCCAGAAGCTTAAATCTTTATGAATATTTTCTGTGAGAGTGTTGCTTCCCTATCACAGTTGAAGAATTAAACAACAGACTACCCATTCTGTGTCTAGTGCCGTTGGCCTCAATGCTCACATATTTTCACTGCCTAACTGTAGGCAAGAAGAACAAACTAGAACCAGCAGGTGTTTGCCCTTAACCATGTAGAGATTCATTTAAAGGCCCAGAGGTTGAAGTGACAAGAACACCCAGTTGGTCTCCATTTACTAAGATGCATTTTCCAAGATTCAATGACTTTAATTAACCATTAGATGATTTTAAAAAGTATCCTAAAGACATTTTGATTAAACAATTTTATTTTTGGAGAGTGAAACTTTGCTTTAGAGCAAGATAAACACTATTTGTCAAGGACAATATAGCTATCCATTTTCAAAAAGTCTATCGAATTTCCTGTCACTGCTTTTTCTCTTCTAGATTCTCTTGAAGTTAAAGTCCAAATTTGCCCTTATCCTCTACAGAGAGTTGGTATTCAAAGGAAGTTTGCTGTATTTTTGGCCCCTGCTTCTGAGTCCTAATACTCATTTTGTCTCCCACTCCTCAGGTAATATGTGTCCTGTCCATCATGTAAAGCACAGTGAGTACCTGGTCTGCCTACACTCTGACTCCAGGCCTCTGAGAACTCTGTACCTTCACTTAAGAGGATATGCACCATGCAATCTGACTTCTTATTTTTTTTTAAATATCACATTTTTAATCAAATAATTAAATAATGAGACCACTGAGAAAAGCAAACAGGCTATACTTCTACTTTGGAAATAGTAAGTGATCAATGAATATTTTTAATGAATGCTACGTAACTTCTGTCATGTAAGATGATAACCACAGATAAATATTGGTCTCAAAGTGAAGTCCTTGAACCAAAAACATTAGCATCATCTGGGACCTTATTAGAAAGGCAAATTCTTGGGCCTTCTCTCAGACTTCTGAAATCGAAGGTTCCAGAAGTGCGACCAGCTGTTTCAAGGATCCTCCCAGGTAATTCTAATGCATGTTAAGATTTGAGGACCAGTCATAGACCAACTTCTGAATACCTGAAGGTATAGGAAGTCTCTCATCACTAACCTGAAAATAGCAAAACTTTGTTACTTATTTTGTAGTGGAAATACGCAATGAATTAAGTTGAGGCTCCAGTCATTCATTCATTCACTCATTCATTGTGGTGGTTTATTCATAAGGATAAAATGTTTGTCACCCAGGCCCTCCCTGACAGTACAGTGTATAGAGCAGGCGTCAGTGTTTTCAAAGTGTTCATTTATTTTTATCAGTGAAAAAATCACATATATTATTATCTTACTATAAATTAATTATTAGTTACTTCTACTAAATGTGACTAAAACACCAGGATATGAAGCTATTTGTGGATCAGTGACTGTATGGACAATGGATCTGGTTTGACTTATTTAGCTGTTAGGATAGATGTTCTCTCTTCTCCTTCTAATCCTCAGCTTTCCTCCAAACTGTATCTTCTGGAGGAAAGACATTAAGTGTACTATTCTATGAAAAGTCCACATATAGGATCAAAATCCACTATAACAGAATACTAGATCCATCCCAATGAGGGGCTATATGTAACCTGTATTGCCTTTTAAAATTTATTTATTTTTGCTTTTATTGTTTTAAAGAACAGACAATCTGGTTTCTGTTAGTCAATCTTCGCATATGTTCTTTCAGTCAATGACCCTGAATAATGAATATAGTTATAAGCAAAGAGGCCCGGAAAAGGTGTTGGTTTGTGTTAGTGTGTGTGTTTATGCATGGACAACATTATTACGAGAGAGAGTGAAGAGAAAGATGTATTCTCCTAAAATACATCACCAAGATCCCTCAGAGTTAATTACTTCTTCTGAGAATTTAGCCCTGATCTGTCACTGGCTTACTGACAGTGATTTCCTCCGATAAACACCTGGAAGCAATTGCCTTCAGCTGCTTACCTGTGAATCAGGTATATATAGGAGCACACACTGTAGGACTAGAAATTTTTACTTAAAGTTATGCAAAGGCATGGACAGGGTGAGACACAGAATGCCCAAGAGATATGAGAGATTCCTAAGAAAAATCAATTCAGTAAATCAATACAAAATGTTTAAGTACCTTTTCTCCACTCATCCCATGTTAGGCAGACAACAGACACCTTCTTTCCTGTTGCTTTGGGAGTATACCCTCTAAACTGGGAGTTCAGACGCATGAGGGGAAGGAAGGAGGGAAGGCGGGAAGGAGGAGAGGGGAAATACAGACAGGGAGCAGAAAAAAAGAAATTAAAGGCAGTAACCGATCGTATGGAAAGGACTACATATAGGAATTCAAAGAAAAAAGAGTGCATGACATGAATAAATAGGTAAAGGCTTCCAGAGAAGTGAGACTTGAACAGGCAGGCCCTAAAGGAGTAAGAGTTTTCTTACCAAACAGTGACTTCTCCAAGAATTAATTCTCTTCTGATTAGGCCAGAAAATGAGGAAAGCAGATGCAGGCCTCCTTTGGTTAAAGCATTTTGGCTATTTAGCTCCTGTCAGGAAACAGATAAATTGTATCGCCACTTACCCCCATCTCACAGTGGCCTTTGATACTGCAGAAAGGACATTTTTACCACAGGCAAATTAATCCATTCCTTTTTAAAAAAAAATAATAGATTTCTATTGATATATTTAAAGTATCTGTCAATCCCTGTGCAAACTGCCAAATCATGTGTTAAATTTAAAAATAGAGCTGAACACTTAAAACTCATCAGACTGTAATAATTGAGCTTAGATTTGAAGAAAGAAATATGAATGAATGGGAGGCATAGGAACTAAGTTAACTAGATCTCTCCAATTTTGTGGAATCCAGACATATTCCAGATGTTTTATGGAACAGAAACCAAACACTGCTTTTCATTGGGGATGCCATGACTGGTACGATATACAGTCAACAGGAAAATCATATTCCCTTAATACTTCTGAAATAGGTAGAAATTTCAAATAAGAAGTCAAATGAAATTTCCCTTCTATAGTGGTAGGGAACGGTGATAATCTACTTCAAAGAAACTGATGTTTCAATGTTTCCAAGATCCTTTAGAATATAATTTAGTAAATGAGACTTCAGGACCATCAACTGGAGAATTTTAACTTGAAGCTCCGAAGTTGGTTAATATTATAAATCTTTCCTCTGTCCTAGTTTGTTTTGAAGTCACTTCTTCCTCATTATTTGGTTAATAAGATGAAAAAAAATGCAAAGTGTTTCAATTTAGAGTCTGTTTCTTCAAGAAACAATAACCTGTATTTCTTTATAATCAGTTACTAGTATCCATTTATTTATGAGATCAACTAACATAGTCCTTAGGTGCCTACTTTTGTGTGAATCAGATAATTATTAGACATAATCTCCATCATCACAGAACTTAAAATCTCACATTGGAAAGAAGGGGAATACCTGAGATCTATTACAAATGAAAACAAAATTTAGTAATAATTTATGAATTGTAAGTTAAATTATACCATAAATTAAGAAGTTAAGTGATAATACAAGCTTTTTTTTTAAAAGAAGCTTGTATAAGGCTTTTTTTTTTAAGCACCTTGTATAAGGCTTTGAGTCAGTATGCATTCATTAAACATGGGCTGAATGATAAATACCAACAAAGACAACAGTACAGAGGATGTCAATTTTCCAAGTAAGCTAAAATGGTCAAAAGGAGACCTCATTAAGGAAAATTTATTCAGATTTAACAAGAATTTTTAATGGGGTAAATTTAGAAAAGACAAAAAGGAGTAAGAATAAGCATCATTGGTTAAAGAGGATAAGAAAAATCTTAGACTTGTACTATTCAGTATCATAGCCGTTAGGCACATGTGGCTAATTTTTAAGCTACAATTCAAGTGCTCAATAGCCATCCCTGGCTGGCAGTGACCATACTGGTCTGAGCAAATACAGAACATGGCCATCATCATAAAAATTTCCATTGGACAGCACTAACTTAGACTCTCAAATATACACTGTGTGTGTGTGTGCGCACATGCACACATGTACGCACACCCACACACATGCACACATGCATGTACACTGGATAGAAAGTCGGATCAGCTTTATTTCTCCATCTATAAAATGATATATTCAAATATGAACTGTGTCTCTCCCAGCTTTAAAATTCTGTCTGTATCTAGATAAAAAAGTCAGTAGAGCAACTGGTTTGTATATGGGAGAACAGAAAAGAAATTTTAGAAATAAAAATGGAAAGAGATAATAAAGGGAACTTGATGAGACTTCTACCTATGCTGTGGGCAATGGTGAGTCACTGGCAGTCTTTGAAGAAGAAACTGATATGGTCAATATTGGTATCATTTGCACATTGAAATGTCCCTTTTTATGTAACACTTTTCTTCCATTTCTCAGCTATCACTGGGAAGTCACATCCTTCCTTTTGAACAATAATATATCCCTAATGTTTAGATGTGTCAAACTGGGTCTTCTAGGAAGCAGCTACTTAGATGGAATTAGGGGTGCAAATGATTGACTGGGAACTAATTCAATAAAAGACAAGAGTGATGGAAATAAAAATTAGGCAGGGGAAGCCTCAGACTATGCAGAATTGACCCAATAAAGAAAAATAGTATAGGAAACAGGACTGGGCAGGGACAGCCTCAGATCATAATGCAAACCTAATAAATTCTCAGCTAACCCAGTGGGGAGTTCAAAGATGGCCCATGAGAGGAGTCCTTCATTGGACAGAAATAGCTAGGCCCCTGAAGAGTATATAGCCTTGGTGCAAATGCTGAGGCAGTTCCTCAAGCTTCTGCCTCACTATCAGCTGAACGATGTCCCATACTGCATTCCTTGCACCTAGGTGGTGAGATCTACCTTAAGGTGAGATCTAAGCAGCATACATCCATGGCTAAGACTCCAGCTTGTGACTCCAACACTCCTACCACTATCCCTCCAGGTTAAAACCTCTCATTTGGTTTTGTTTTTGGCTCATCCCCCTTCCCCCAGAACAGCAGAGAGTAAGCAAGACTGAAAATAAACCTGTCATTAATAAGAGAATGGGACATCAAAGGAGGAAAGAATCTCATGGACAGTTTCCTTACCTCTGGCCCTAAAGTCATTCTTGCTGAAATGTGGCAAGTCAAAATTCTGTACCTATAGCCTTGGCTCTGCTTCAGGCAAGTCCTGAGCTAGATTGTCATAAGGAGCAAAAAGGATAGTACAGGAGAAAAAGGCTTTCAGTTTAGTTATATAAAGGCAGTGGTCTTCCCTACTCACATCTATGTTAATAAGCGGTTCCATGTCCAGAAAAACCACAGCTGCCAAATATCCACCCCATGTGGGCTGCTTCTTAGGTAATAGCAAATGTCTCTTCTAATTGTAAAGGAAAGAAAAATGTCACAAATGCACATCTCTAATATTAAGGAAAGAGTTGAACCTGAGCAATTATGCCATGCTGACTTTGGGCATTTTAGACATTGCCCCAAAGGGAATTTATTCATTTCCCCTTGAAAAGAGTCGCACTGAAAAACATGAAATTTCACCAAATGTCAAATTTTTACCATATGGATACAGCCATTAGTCCTAAATAGGTCAATGGTAGGTTGAAAATCTAAAGTTGGTTCCAGATGTAAACACAAATTTAAACTGAGGCTGGGTATGGGATGGATTCTATCATTAATGCTCAAGGCCAGTGATTATTAAACTAAGATACTCAAACCAATAGCATCAGCATCACCTGAAACTTAACAAGTTCACAAACCCCTCAACTAGATACATATACTGAATCAGAAACTCTGGAGATGAGGCCAGTAATCAATCTGTAGTTTAACAGGCCCTCATGGTGATCGTGATGCTGAAGACGGAGAGCCAGTGGTCTAGTTCACGGTGCCATTGATTGAAATGCATTATTAGTTACTGTAAGTTCAGGTGTCCTGACCGAACGGTTAGAGAGGAAAGCTGGAATGGGGTCATATGCCATAAATAGAGTTGGACTGAGAAAGTTGAAGGCACAATAATAAAGAATAGATATTACTTAAATGAAGGGGTTAGCCAGGAAGAGACCAACAGACAATTCAGTGTGTACAATCTATAAAGAGGAGTGGTTCAGAGTGGTGATGACGTCTAACTGTGAACTCAACAGAAAAAGCAGGAATGTGATTAGGCTTCCTAAGGCCATATGTAAACATTTTCTATGCATTTACATATGCAAGAGCATACCATACAATGATCTGGTCCTTGCTTGTCTCACTTAGTTTTTATGTTGGAAGTTTTTCTTATAATTTTATTTAGAACATCATTCATTTAATTAGTTATATAATATTTGCATTTTTAAAATAATGGATATAATCAGTTGCAAGGTCATTTTGAGAGAACTGTGTGATTCTGGTAGGAAGGAGAGAAAGTATATTGAGTATGTTATCTCATACTTTTAAAAGTTTGTACCATGTACATGTATTAGCCTATGTTAATAATAGAATGGAATTATATTTCTGAAGCACCATCACTTTCATAACTTGTCCCATAAGAAGAGTGGTCCCATAAGAAGAGAAGGGTTAATTTAAGGAATAATGTTAGCACATTTGCATTTTAATCTTCTGCTATTAGGACTATGTTGTAAAAAATATATCCTTACACATTTATCATTTAGCACATGTATCTGCAGGATAAACACCTAGAAATCCTGTTTTGCTTAAGTGAAATGTGATATTATTGAATAATAGTCCCCAAATGTCTTCCATACAGGCCCTAATTCCAGTAAAAATGGAATGAGAGTGCTTTTTCCTCACAATCATTAATACGCTGGGTTATAGATCTTTTTAAGTTTTTTTCATTTATTAGATGGAAAATGGTAAACATTTAACTTTACTTAGTACTTCCCTTATTTAGGGGACATTAAACATAACCGTTAAAGAGCTATTTCTTTCTTTATGAATGGTGTATCAGTTTCTTTCTATTGGGTTGTCTTTTTTTTCTTATTGATCTGTAGAAATTCTTTATATATTAAATAATATGCCTTTCCATCTACCACATAAATATTTTATGCTTTTATGTATTGTCCCATTCTGTTATATTACACTGACTAAGTCAATGTTTTCATGATAAAATATTTGGAGGTGATGGTTATGTTCATTATCTTGATTGTGGTGATGGTTTTATGCATGTATACTATGTCAGACTTATCAAATTATATACTTTATGTATGTGTGGTTTACTGTATGTCAATCACACCTCAATAAAATTGCTTAAAATTACTACTATATAGCTTTCCACTATATATTCTAATTTTATGTTTATATGTGTAATTTTTTTTGGACAAGTATATAAAAATTGTTCATTCTTATATATTATTTTAGTATTCAGCCATTTTATTCTCTTACCTTTAAACATCAATTTTCAGTTGATTTTCTTTAGTTTTCCAGGTAAAAGGAATTTTTCCCTTTTCTCAATTTCAATTTTTCCTGAATTTTTCACCCCCCTTCTATTTATCTTATCACCCTCTTATCTTCCCATCCTTTAGCTTCCTTAATGCTCCAATATTCAACACTAAGAGCTGGATTTATAAAATACACACAGAGGATGGTTGCCCACTCAGATACAGAGTGGGCCACGTTCTCTAGTGGCTCAGTGGCAACTAACTGAGGGAAGACCTACATTAATTATGATCTCACATGAGTGGGAGAATGTCCCTGGGTCAGGTTGAGAATAAAAGTACCTGAATTAAAAGTAACAAGATGAGATCAAAAAACACTATGAAAGGTAAGGAGTCAGAATGTTAGTCCCAGAAGGGATGAAAGAATCCAAAACTTCAAGCTCAACTGCATTAGATAATACTAAATACATGAAGAGGATAGCGGAGAACTGAAAAGCTCATGTCCAACCTAAAAACATTCCAACACGCAGTTTTAAAGCAACCACCAAGGGCAAGAAAACACCTCAAATGACTTGCAGCTAAGATTAAAACTGAAAGCAAATGGGCAATGAATCTGGTCAGATTCTTCTACCATTCATTTATTCAATCAGCAGCTATTTGTACAGCAAAGTATATAAAGCAACTGGGGATACAATGTTAAATAAGACCAAACCCCTAATTATAAATAGTTTGTAATCTACTGGGAGGACAAAACATCTGCTGAGAAAGTAGAGTGAGACTCCTAGATGAGACACCACTTGATAAGGCTTTATGTAACTGGGATTTGGCCAAACAGAACATGGAATTAAACAGGTATGAGACCCACTTCACAGACAAGGGCTATGGTGACACTGTCTCATTCCTAATGGATGTCCCTATATTGTTTGTTTTGCTACAGAATGTGCTCAATAGTAAACATTTGACTCCACTAAATAACTAGATTCAATTAAAAATGTAAAACAAGGGGAGGCACCTGGGTGTCTCAGTGGGTTAAAACTTCTGCCTTTGGCTTGGGTCATGATCCCGGGGTCCTGGGATCGAGCCCTGCATTGGGCTCTCTACTCGGTGTGGAGCCTGCTTCCTCCTCTCTCTCTGCCTATCTCTCTGCCAACTTGTGATCTCTGTCAAATAAATAAAATCTTTTTAAAAAATGTAAACAAGGGATACCAAACTTTGTATTTTTCATAATTTCACTTAGAGTTAACCCTATGTCCGCTTAAAAATATGAATATCAAGAATGCAAGATGTTTTTCCCTTGACACTCTCCAGAATCCAAGCATGACAAGGATTTGTTCATACACTGGTTATTTATATTTATTATTCCATGCAGAATCAAAATCAGTATGATTTGTAAGCAGTTGGATTAACCTGGATCTGGCTTTCTCTTTCTCTTTTCATCCCTGTCTGTAGTTCTCCCACACCATGAGAAATGCTCCTGGAATCACCCCATTGAGAAGAGAGACACAGAAGTATGTCCAGACCCCAATGTTATAGTGAGATGTCACTGCTTTTCTACTCAATATTGGAATAGAGAAGGGCAGACACACTTACAGACTTATTTTGTCACTGAACTAGCCCAACAGACACACACACACGAATCAGTGGTCTCCTTAGCAATCTCAGAAGGAATTGAGAACATACAACCCTCGTTCCCCTCTTCTGCCTCACGTCCTCATGGATTTAAAGCAAACTTTTTACTCTTGCCTTCCACTCGGGGAAAGCCTTGGCAACCCTGCTGCCCTCTGCCAACTCTTCACTTTGATTTGGGGCCAGCGAGCAGACATTATAAGGACGGGTAAAAACAGAGAATGGCACATTAGCATTTCCAGTCTACCACATCGGGAATCTTGGCGTTTTCAATATATATTTAAAATAACGGAGCGAGACAAGCTGCTGCCTTCCCTCAAAATTGCCAACGTATGCTCCAAGATCTCCTGCATTTTGCATTGTGTCAGTCTGTGTCAGAGGTTTCAGGAAAGGTAATATAGAAGATGAATGAAAGTCTATCATTGCAGTGCCAAGATGAAAAAGTGACAGCTCATAATGAAAAGAAAAATAGTTTCCATTTTGGGCCTCTGTAAGTAAGAAAGTGACAGAGTCTTGGGAACTGTGAGCCTGAAAAATGGTCCCTTTGACAGACATGCCTGTAAGTGAGAAGGCCCCGGATATAATACCACCTATAATAAAGGGAATAATGATTATTTTAGGCATTGCATGATTTTGAATAAATCCTTGACTATTCCCTAGAAAATGGAGTTGAAAGGAATCTAGGAAGAGTGGTGCGTTAATTTAAGGAATAAATGACCACATTTTTTTAGTCTTTTAAGTCAAAGTTGGTTAAATTTATTTCTGTCAGAAATGACCAAAAGCCAATAGTATTAATAAAAAAATTTTTGCCTTAGCAATGATAAGAAAAAATGTCACTCTAGAATTTTCCTTCAGATTTCGTTCTTTTGGTGGCCAAATCTTTTGGAATTAAGTTCTAGATTGGCTATAATAATTCAGTGTTTTAAACTAATTAAAATTTAAATTCAAGCTGACACAACAGTATAAAATACTGATGTTTTTAAATTAGAGACTACATTTCAAGATGTTTGGGATTATCTGAGAAACCATTTTTACTTTTCTTTAATAGATGATATTCCTTGGATGCAGCCTCCGATGTTAGGCCATTTTCAGTGTGTAGAATTTCTTACCTGCATAATTTCTTTATCCACCTTGATGCACACATAATCAGAAAGACACCACCAAATCATTAACAAATGCTAGGTCAGTGGTGCTTTCCTTGTGTGTCTGCTTTACTGAGAACACATGCTAGTGCACTGATTTTCTTAAACGAGGCTACACAAAATCCATTTAGGAATTGGGGCTTGTCAAGTTTCTACTATCTCTGTCCTAACCATAGCTACAAGAAATAAATGATTACTAAAAGGAGTGATGGCTACCCATTGAGAGCTGAATTGTGCAGCCTGAGGGAGAATCCAAAATTGCTTATCACAGAGGCATAGGGCTGGAAGGGACATAACAGGACTTGGCTCTGCTGGCAGGGAGCTGGAGGCTCCTCACATGCCAATTCCATTTAAAGCAGATTGAATTATGAACTTCCTGATTCTGAGTCAATACCAATTTTCTTCTGACAGGCATTCTTCGGTCCCATCTAGACCTGGAAATATAGGGAAAGGACCTTTACCCTTTCATTAAATGGTAGCACTGCACCTGGTTGTAACCAGCTACTTTGTCACCTTTGGACAGAACCTTCATCCCAGTCGTTTCCCCAAAGGAGAGTTGAGTTATAAAGACCATCGAGAAGAGCCATGAAGGTAAAAGGCCTCAGAAGAATCCACAGTTCATCTCCTTCCTCAGTGTTCTCCCATGGTGCTGTTGCCTACAGCATTCATCTTCCTGTGCAGCGACCACGTGATTATCCCTGTGTGGGCTCTGAATACAGAAGAGTCAAAAACTCAGGCTTTGGGAGGACCTGCTATTGAATGTGGCTCAGCCTTTTCCAGCTTTTGTCATCACAGGCCAATCATTTCATTTTCCCAGTTTCATCTGCAGAATGGGGGTAATTCCTGTTGCCCAACTGTTGTGAAAATTGACTGAACATGTATAAAGTTACTGGAAAATAATAGGTATTTAATAAATAATAGTCCCTGTTCCCCCAAGGCTTATGGCTGATTTTTAGCTACCTTTATTTCTTGGATAAATGTCATATAATAGGTACTCTGAAAATATATGGGGAGATAAGAAAAGAGAAAGAGATGGGGATAGGGGTGTTTCAATTCACTTGACAACGGGGATTGGAGAGACAGGGAAAAAGTAGAAGTGTATGAATGGGTTCTTTTCTTTTTTTTTTTTTTTTTCTTTCATTTTTGAACACACTATGTCTCTAAGCTATAGCAGGGTTGGGTGCTAGAACATAGCACCAGAGGCGATCACTGCCATCCACCTTTCCAGAGAATATTCCTGAGCAAAAACCAAAATAGGAATGATAATGAATAACAGTGGAGAAAGTACATTTTGGTATAACCAGTCTCAGAAAAATAAAGACGAAAATTCTGGGTGAGTACAAAGAAGCAGGCCCTGATGTTGAGATTTATTAGTCAAGGACAATCTCTCCAACTAAGTGCAGGCAGCTTCTGCTCTTGAAATAAAAAATTGTAATGAATAAAAGGCAGGGAAAAGATTGTATTGTACTAGGAACAATGCAGCTCTAAAAAGATGGTGAAGAGATGCCCTGATAGAGGTTCCATCTCTCTCACTTACTCAGCAAGGACAAACAGAACCAAGAGAAGCAGCACTTTCTCAGAATGCTGGGAATAAGAAAACAATTTCCTGAATGGAGTTTACTGCTAATCAAATGGGGATGCTGTAAGCACCCCTGAATTCATCAATATGTGAAGGCACTGGTTCGGGATTTTGAGATGGAAGCTGGGACGAGAATATTTATCTTATGTTTGCTCTCTTGTTCAGACTCTCCTGCCTGCTTCCTCTTTGTTTGCCCAGTGTTTAGTGTATATGCTCTCCATCATGGAGTCTGCTTCCACTGTTTAGAAAAGAAACCCATCCCACCATCATAGCCAATACACATACACACAGTCCTACTGTCCTTCACACCCATGCATTCTCACATACACAAACTCCTTTCCGTTTATCAAAACTCAAATTACCTGTAAGGCGTGTGTCAGGCCTACGTTATCACACCCTCTGCATAAACCTCTCTTGGACTTGGTAAATTCACAAGGCCAGTTTTCCTGTCCCAGTGAGCCTGACTACTACTAAATAAGTTCCTTCCTTTCAAGGAACTCAAGGAATTGGCAATCTGACTGGTGAGACAAGGATTATTAAATATGCACACACTCATTCACTCTCACAAACACACACACAACTAGGTTTTTCAAATGAATGGTACTGAATAAAAGCACCATTAAAATAAATTATGTTGAAGGAGAAATGTTGTCAGCTGGAGAGGGAGATGGGACTTAACTGAACATTAAAGCAAGGATCTGACTTAGATAAGCAAGGAGGAAATAGAAGCAATTTCCTAAGTTTTTACTATAGCATTTTGCCCACAGACAGGGGAATTTCCTCTTGTTGATTCAATCAAGATAGACTCCATATTTAGCTCCCTTTCAGTGTAATGAATCATACCTGGTGAAAGTTTTCAAGACACATATAGAGTACCTGAAGCCACACTCATCGCTGCCTATATATAGTTCCAGCCTTAATCAAATATAAGGATTTGAGTTTGTCTTGAAATTTACCCCTACCCCTTGAAATTTGCCCAAATGCTAAAACAAAAAGAAAAACTTGGCCAAAGAAACTTCATCTGGTGTGCCAGTTATTAACTTACTGTTTCTTAACTTGAACTATACTTTCTTTTGGTCCTACTTCATGATATTTGAGCTGGGACACTATAGAGGACAGTTGATTCTACGTCAGTTAGTCAATGGGGGTGGCCTGGATCCCAGCCTCAATGGCCCTCCTTCAAGATTCCAAGTTTCATCTTGTTCACTTTTTCAGCCTTCAGGGTGATGGTTGCTCTCACTAGTTGCTACCTTTATTACCCTCTATAGCTCCCACTTATCCCTTTTAGCAGGTAACCACATTCTACCTAGTTATCAATTATTCATATTTAACTTACCCTTTTAAAGGTACATTGTATATTTAAAAGCTTTTAAGAGAGTAGATTTTAAAAGTTCTCAGCACAATGATAACTATGTGGGGTGATAGATTTTAACTACATTAATTGTGTAATCATTTTGCATTATATACATCTATAAATCATGCGATACACCTCAAATTTTTTTTTAAAATATTTTATTTATTTATTTGACAGACAGAGATCACAAGTAGGCAGAGAGGGGTGGGGGGAAGCAGGCTTCCTGCTGAGCAGAGAGCCAGATGAGGGGTTTGATCCCAGGACCCTGAGACCATGACCTGAGCCAAAGTCAGAGGCTTTAACCCACTGAGCCACCCAGGTGCCCCAATATACCTCAAATTTATATAATGCTGTATGTCAGTTATATCTCAATAAAACTGGGGAGAAAATTTACCCAATTCAAAATAAATGATATAGCTTCTGTTTCCTGACTAGATCCTAACTAATAGGCAGGATTTGCTTTTCCTTAATAGGAGAGCACATTTCCTTTAATCTGTGAGATTCAGGTAGACAGAGACATAGAGGTGGACATGGAGATAGAGACAGAGATGGAGACAGAGATGGAGAGATACCTTACCCATTAGTCTAGCCCCCTAGACCCCTTGGGCATTTTATTGACTGCCATTATTGATATTGTGTTAACAATTCTTGCTGTGCAATCAATTCACCCATTTGCTCTCAGATCCATTCCTTGCCCTTGCCCTTCTCTGCTTTGTATCACAAGGGCTGATTCACATTTTTTTTCCCCAAATAGTTTCTGGCTAAGTTCACCCAGTGATGGGAAATGAAAAGGAGGAAAATAGGAGAAGTCTAGGCATAATTCCTCAATCTGTAGGTCGAACATCTTGAGCAGTGCTGTCCTCCTTGGTTGAGGCAATCAAAGTCGTTTCAGTTCCTCCTAGGCAGCCCTGGCCCTTCAGTTCTAATAATACCACCATTTCCTTTCCTCCCTCCAGTCCTGTGGCATAGCAACTTCCTGCCATGGCTGATACTTGGTTTTGCTATTTTTTCAAGATCTTTTTAACTAGTTCTCCAAAATAAATTCCTACAATTAAACAATTGTAGGTGGAGGCTCTTTTTTCCTAATTAGATATACCTGTAGAGATACCTCTTTCATAATCTTTACCAGTTCATTTATTTCAATGTTCTCTAATGCCACAAAATATATTCTATGCCTTATTTAGCTTTTTAAGACAGTATCATGGCTGCTTCAGAAGGTCACTTGATTCCTCAATGAGCACAATTATCTGTGGGTTTCCTTTCTCCTTCTTGGTTATTTTTAGCAAAAATCATGAAAATGAGTAAATAATAAAGCCAACCAGGGTTTCTTTTTGCAATTTTACATCATTACAGAGCACCTCCACATCTCAAAGAAAGGAATAATGAATAAAAGTCTCATTTAAAGCCACTTTTCCCCTAGAATGTCTAGGTAATTGAGGAAAATGCGTTTCTTCCCCTTTTGATTTATAAATCACTGGTCTGGATCTCCATCCAAGATAATAAGCTAGAAGAAAATAAGGAAAATAATAAGAGGAAGAGGATAATAATAGCAACTTAAACCAAGTATTATTAATGTATGTTTTTCTATTAATTCTCACAATAGACCATGAGTTGGATATAATTCTTATCTCTGTTTTACAGCCAAGATAATTGAGGCCCAGAGAAGTTGATAAGTTCCCCAAAGTCATTCTACTGAGCAAGTTTGTTAGACCTGGGGTTTGAAAACAGGTCTCCCAAACTTCAGGCCCAACTGAATGTTTTGATAAAGCACCAGGGAGTGGGAAAAGCCTGGAGTTTGAGATAGAATAATGCCATGATGAAAACATTAGGGCCCACTGTGGGTCACCATGTAAGCCCAGAGAAAGCAAATGTGAAATTTGGAAGGAAAAGTCTTAAAGATGAGTGGGAGAGGCTGAGAGCAAACACAGTCCAATTCTGATCCTTGCTGGGCAGCAGGTGATAGGGAAAGAAGGGGCACAGTGACAGCAATCACACAGAAAAGATTCTGAAGGGAGAAGTGGCCACATGTGAGAAATGAGCTTGAAATCCACAATGGCATCCACAAGGCCAAAGTGTCTTTTTAGCATATGCCATTCCCCTAATAGGCAGGTAATTGCTTTAGTACCATGGTGGAGAGGAGCCTTTGGTTTGGGGTATCTTATTAAGATGTTGACAGACCCTGGAGAGTTCAGAGGGAGCAGGGAGATGATTACAGGGGCTGGAGGGGTTGATTTATGAGGCAAGATGGAAAGGCTGGTGCTGTTACCGCTTGGATAAATGATAGCTAAGGGAGGCATAATGATATCTATAAATATTTGTAGGGCGGAAGCAGTGAGAAGAGAAGGGATTCATGTGCTACTGATGGAATACAATACCCTCCGTTTCCCTTTGCTGAACTGCCAGGAAAAACTTTCTGACAGCAGTGTCATCAGAACCGCAGAAAAATCAGCCCCGGGGGAAAGGGTGAAAGTGACAGACAGGATCACTTAAGACCAAGCTCCAGGAAAAATCACAAAGTGTGTTGAAGGGCATCCTCTGTCTTCCTTGACTCAGGAATGGATTGGAGAGGCCCTCATGGAGGCTGTGGGCACTGGGGGGCCCAGGGCTCTCCTTGCTCCTAGCCTTATCTTTCACCCTCCTCTCTGTACCAGCCAGCTTCATTCACTGTGTCTTTGTTCAGACTTTCCCCTTACCTTTAAATCCCCCCCTACCAGTTGGTATCTACCCATTCTATACCCACAACAAATGAGAGCCTCCAGCAAGCCAAGAATTAGCTGACTGGGGATACAAAGGCAAGAAGACCATTACTGTCTTCAAGCTGATGATTAACTGGAAAACCAGCCAAGTAAACACATCAGTGAATGCAGTGTAATGAGTGTGATGGTAGACTCAGGTCCAGGGTATTCTGGGAGTAAAGGAAAAAAGCCCCTAATCCAGATTGGGGGACGTGGAAGATAACTCCCAGTGCTGACCTTCACCCAAGCCATGAAGAGAGCATGGTTAAGAAACTGCCCCCCAACACACGCACATTTTTATGTTCTGGGAAATGGCTTACCATAAGTTACAGCAGCAATGTCCACAACAGGCGAACAATGGAAAGAGCCTAGGTGTCCATCAACAGATGAATGGATAAAGAAGATGTATGTATGTGTGTATGTGGATGTATATATGTGTGTGGATGTATATATATATATATATATATATATATATATATATATATATAATTTCACTTAGCATAATACCCTCTAGTTCTAACCACGTCGTTGTAAATGGCAAAATTTTGTGGGTTTTGATGGCTGCATAGTATTCCATTGTGTGGGTGTGGGTGTAGGATGTGTGTGTGGATGTGTGTATATATATAATTTCACTTAGCATAATACCCTCTAGTTCTAACCACGTCGTTGTAAATGGCAAAATTTTGTGGGTTTTGATGGCTGCATAATATTCCATTGTGTGGGTGTGGGTGTAGGATGTGTGTGTGGAATACTATGCAGCCATCAAAACCCACAAAATTTTGCCATTTACAACGACGTGGTTAGAACTAGAGGGTATTATGCTAAGTGAAATAAGTCGAATCAGAGAAAGACAATTATCATATGATCTCACTGATCTGAGGGATTTGAGAAACAAGACAGAGGATCATAGTGGAAGGGAGGGAAAAATGAAATAAGATGAAACCAGAGAGCGAGTTAAACCATAAGAGACTCTTAATCTCAGGAAACAAACTGAGGGTTGCTGGAGGGGAGGAGGGGTAGAGGGATGGTATGGTGGGGTGATGGATATTAGGGAGGGTCTGTGCTATGGTGAGTGCTATGAATTGTGTAAGACTGATAATCCACAGACCTGTACCTCTGAAACAAATAGTACATTATATGTTAATTAAAAAAGAAAAAAAGAATCCCATTTCACTGTGACTTAGGTAAGACATGCTGGTCCACTCTTTCTCACAACTTCCCAGAAGACTCATAGATGTCTCCTGTTTACCTGTGACAGCCCAATACAGTTCTTGCCTTTTTTGCCTGAACTTCTAAAAAGCCAGGCATAGACCCTCCAACTCCCCATTCTTCATATCATGAATTAGTGACAGATTAGAAACCGTCTTCCCAGTGTGCCTGGGTGGCTCAGTCAGTTAGGCTTCTGCCTTTGGCTCAGGTCATGATTTCAGGGTCCTGGACTGAGCCCTGTGTCAGGTTCCCTGCTTAGCGGGGAGTCTATGTCTTCCTATCTCTCCGCCCAGCTTATCCTCACACATTCTCTCTCTCTCTTTCAAATAAATAAATAAAATCTTTAAAAAGAAAGAAAGAAATTGTCCGCCAGTGATTAACTAGATCTAATCCTATTCAGTTGACTGACCGAGAGTTGTAATTTCAAAAACAATCCCACCTGTAAAATGACCCTACCTGTAATTTGTCCTCTTTTTTTTTTTTTAAGATTTTATTTATTTATTTGACACAGAGAGAGAGATCATAAGTAGGCAGAGCCGCAGGCAGAGAGAAAGAGGGGGAAACGGACTCCCTGCTGATCAGAGAGCCTGATGCGGTGCTCGATCCCAGGACCCTGAGATCATGACCTGAGCTGAAGGCAGAGGCTTAACCCACTGAGCCACCCAGGTGCCCCTGTCCTCTCCATTCTATAAAAGTTTAAGGCAAAGCCTTCCTGCTTAGACACCCTGATTTTCAGATTTCCAGGATTCTCCCTATTGTAATAACCTGAATAAAGTAAGTTTCCTTACTTGCTCTGGGTTTGTCATAGGCAAAGTGATCTTGAAGAATGAATTACAATTAAGGAAAGGGTCAAGGGTGCATATAGAAAGGAGTTGTATGGAAAGAAAGTACCTACCGTGCAGACAGGCCTGGAGCTAAAAGAGTATGTTAGAGGCACTGCCATGGTTGAAGGGGCCATATCTAAGGTGGGAAGGAGACAAGGAATTTGACTGGAAAGTCATCATCTATTAAAGGACCTAACCTAAGTATATTTTCTGACTCAGTTTCCCTACCATAAAAATGGAAGAAAAAATAATAACTACCTCATGGGTCAAGTTTCTGACCCATGGAAGATGCTTAGTAACTGAGCAGTGTCCCCAGAACAGAGCAATGCATGTAGTAGGTAGACAGGAAATTAGGTCTTAAGTGATTGGTAGACACACCATCCCATATCACCTGCCACACTCAAGTGAGTTAGCATAGCCAAGTCTGCAGCCACATGGGTCGGTAGAGAGCACAGACTGACCCTAATGTCTCAGACTGTGTGCTGAGAGAGCCTATGCTGGTTTCGGGTGCACTACTGTGAATCAAGCTTCTCAGAATGCCCACAAGAGCAGAACACTTTTACCTTGCGAACACAAACCCCCCTGAATTCCAGGAGCACGCTGGCCAGATTGTATACCTTAGAACTTGAGCAGGGACAGCCTGGTGTCAGATGCACATTGTTCACACTGGACATCTACTGTGTGGATCGTCAGCCTGACCCTGATTCAGATCCTAGCCCCCGCCCAATGCACTGCCACTTGTGGCAGCTGCAGTTAGTATGGACAATTGGTTCGGAGGGATAAAAACAGATTTCCCGAACCAACTGTATTCAATGCAACATATTTTTCATATGTTTAATGGAACAGAAATTTTTATTTTAACCGACATTTATGGGCATTACTAGTGTTCTGTGGAGGGAGCAGAAACCTGGTGGGGAGAGATAGCAGGTATAGAAATCATATTATTTTTATCATAAGATTAGGGCACTCTGTGTTTTCCTCCCCCAAGGCTCCTCTCTCCTCCTCCCAGCCTAGAAAAACAAGAGATTATAGATGGAGGCTCAGCTGTACAAAACCCCAGCTCAGGTTAACCCTTCCTCCATTGCAGTATGGGTACCAGAGATCCCATTATTTAATGCTAATGTATTGTTTTTCCACTGCCTGGCTCTGGGAGATCCAGATTCTTGGCGCCACAGACTCAAACATCAGCCAAAGCAATAAAGAGGAGACAATTCTTCATTATCATCCCTGGAAGCTACTCTGTGACAATGAGGGAAATGTGGTTTGGGTTATTTGTGTTCCTGTATATATTCAGAAAGCGTGTCCTGAAGTTGTGGCTTTAGTGACAATCAGCTTTATCTACTTTAACCATCCTCCTCCCCTACTTTACTTTAAAAAAAAACTGCAGCTTCCATCAGATCAACAGAGATGACAAACTTGAGAAGGAAGGTCATGGAACTAAGTATGTCTTCTGCTTTAGTTCTCTCCTCCCCTCTGATTCCCCCCACATCCTCAATAACCTTCTATCACTTGGCTCCTCTTTCCCTCCATCTCTGTCTCAACTGTTCTATTTCTTCAGATATAAAGAAAACGCTGGCTGTGAATCAGCATTGTAATCCTCACTGTAACCTTACAAAGCTGTGTAAACATAGTTAAGTCAATCAAGCACGGCTGCAGTTTTGTCTCCTGTGGAAGTGGCTCTGAGGCCTTTCCAGCTCCACAGAATACGGAAATACGATTCCATAGGCTTGCTGTGTGCCCTCTGCTGACATACTTTTAGAAGCAAGTGAGACACTGAGTAGGAGCCTTCATTTCATTATTTTACCCCTGATGAAACAATGCAAAGTAACATCCAAGCTTCTGGTAGTAGAATCATCTCTGTAAACTGCATAATCTAGTATAATACTCCAAGTGCAATTTCTAAATGGTGTGTAGTATTTGCACAGCATCATTTGCTGGCCTTCTATGCAGCTGGCCAAACACACCTAGCTGACCATTTGCCTGGACACTGTGGATAAATGAACACTGTGGATCAAAGGAAATGTGAACCAGTACTAGAAAAGCCCAGGGCAACCCCAGGGGAGTAGTCTCATGTTTGCAGCAAAATCCAGATAAACTCTCCCTGCAGCAGTGTGAGCAAGGAGGCTTGTAGGATTAGGCTGACATACAAGATGAAGTCCAGTGAATATTCTATCCTCCCATCTCTGTTCCCCATCATATTCTTCTCTTTGTGTGTGAGTTTTAATCAGGACTTGGAGTCATGAAATATACTCCTTGGCTCAGAAAACTGCAGTAAAGTGGCCTCAGTTCTTTTCAGCCTGGCTCTGATGTTGAAAACCATACCTCTTGGAACTTATGAGCATATCACAGATGCTGAGCAGGTGAGCTTTAAAAAATGGGGTTCCATCTGAATAATCTGTCAGGCTACAGACGACAAAAAGCTATTTCTGACTCTACCCGGAATGAGTGATTACTTTGATAACAAATTAAAACAAGCTTGGAAACTGGAAATTACCAGAATTAAGCTATCTCCAAAAAATGACTAAGCTCCCCCCTTCAGTACATTTTCTTCTATATCAGCCATAAACATGAGCTCTTCATTAATAGAAATTGGTTCATTGCGACTGGCCACAAGGGGAATCTATTGGATGTGTGGCACTAACTTCCAACCTGATCAAAAAGACAACTTGTTCTTAATGTGAGTGCTTTCCTGGGAACTTAAAAATTCTTTATGTCCCTTTTGGCTTCTTGCATACAAAGCCAATTGTAATGTTCAACTTAAATGTTCGAATATTTTCTCTGTATGGGATGTTTATGGCACCAAATAATTTCTAGATGATTACTGTTTTTAATAACTAGCTAATTACTATATTAATCAGAAATATCCTTTTGGCTTATAGAAAGTACCAAGGGACAGAGGTAAGAAACAAAGATACTCCTGTTGCAAGCCACTTGCACAAAACTTCTGAGCTTCGTATTCAGAAGTGTTGCTAATGACAAGGCTCAATCCTTAGTAAAGAGGAAACAATTCAGCTTCCCAGGTAAGTGCTCAAAGCATTCAAAATGAAATGGGCATCCTGTGACCTCCCAAATTCCCATGTATCCTGAGCACACAATTGAATCATCCTTTTGTACTTTAACTTTGTGTGCTCGGGAATGTTGTCATTTGGTCTCAATTGTATTCAAACATTTTCTGTTATTGCTTTATCTCTTGATCCCTGATCTATAAGCAGTGACCTTATGCAATGATGTACCAGAGGGGTTAATATTCCAAAGACCAAAGACACTGTGATTTTTCTTCATATTTGTCCTAGCCTTACCAAGCTTCCATTTCATCAGGTGACCCTTGCCATCTATTTAGCTAGCAAGTTTTGTCTAAATCACAATGGCCACATTCCCTGCTGTTCCTCCTACCCCCATCTTCCTGTGGTGGTATTCGTGGATAGGTCAGATATGGAAGTGATAATGACATCTATTCTAGCTCTCTCCCATTTGTTCTTATGCCAAGAATGTGTGTGTACATGTGTGTGTGTGTGTGTGTGTGTGTGTGTGTGTGTGTTGCATGTGTGTATATATCTAAGGAAATAATGAAAAATAGCCAGTGAAAATTTTGCTAAGTACTGAGTATTTCATTAGTGGAACTGGACCAGTATTTTTCACATTTGATGAGATGGTGATTTTCCTGCTTCTCTTTCATACTGAGCTTGAGGGACAAGCCCTTCTTTAATGTACAAATAATCTTTATGACCCTTGTAAGCAGGTCTGATGATACTCAGCTGAGTAATGTACCAGAACTGAAATCTCCATCTACTTGATGTTTTGCACAGAGGTTTTGATGAAGTCACTGTCACCTGCTATTAACTTAATATCAATTCTTGATAGGGTCCCTCTCTCACCATCTCCACACTGCTGGGGTCCAAATTAATTACTAAATAAAAATTCTACAACATAAATCTGTCTTCCGGGGGGGGGGGGGAGGGTTAATCTCATTGGAGAGCTCAGAGAATAGCCTGTGGAAGAAGATTCACCTTCAAGAGGTATCTAAGAAGTCAATAAGAAAACCAGAGTTCCCTAGAAAGTAAGACTCACCTCTTCATGCTTAAACTCTGTATCTTCTTTCTCACCATCTTTATATTTATTCTCAAAAATCACTAAACTCAGGGTGCCTTGGTGGCTCAGTTAGTTAGGTGACTGCCTTCGGATCAGGTCCTGATCCCAGGGCCCTGGGTCTGAGTCCTGCATTGGGCTCCTGCTCCTCAGGGAGCCTGCTTCTTCCTCTCCCTCTGCCTACTGCTTGTCTTCCTTGTCTCTCTCTCTCTCTGTCTCTCTCTGTCAAATAAAGAAATAAAATCATTTAAAAAAAGATTGCTAAACTCCTCATCTAGTGCTCTACAGTATGAAGGTATGCCTAGGGATAACAAAATGTTCCTTAAAAATAACATGTTCATAAGAGGGCACCTGGATGGTTCAGTCAGTTAAGCGTCTGACTCTTGATTCTGGCTTAAGTCATGATCTCAGGGTCATGACCTCAGGGTTCTGAGCATGAGCCCCACATTGGGATCTACAGTTAGCATGGAGTCTGCTTGAGAGTCTCTCTCTCCTACTCCCTCTGCCCCACCCCCACTCTTGCTCTCTAAATGAATAAATAAAATCTTTTTTAAAAATAACCTATTCATCAAAAAAAAGCTATTCATTAGGTATCAAGTGTATCAAAAATATCAAATAGGGTGTGTGATAAAAAAGCTAAATCTCTTAAAATTCTGATATCCTATAAAAAGTTGTGAGCTAATAAAAATGTAAGAATTTTAATAATCTGCTCAATAGCCATTTGGTATTATTTAAAATTTAACTACCAGAAATAAGTTTGGGGGCGCAGTAGCTCAGTTGGTTAAGTGTCTGCATTTGGCTCAGGTCATGATCTCAGGGCCCTGGGATCGAGTCTAGCATCAGGCTCCCTGCTCAGCTCCCTCTTCTCTCTCTCTTTCTCTCTGTCAAATACATAAATAAAATATTAAAACAAAAGAAATAAGTTTGTTATTAAATGATAATAACCCTCAAGGGTCAGGGGAATGGAGGAAGAGAATAAGGGTTTGATAGAAAGGAGCTTAATCTCTATTAGGCACACACAACTATGAATTTGATTAGAATATCTCTGGTAGAGAAGACAGAGGGCTCAGGGTGTTCAAGGATTCAGGCCAGTGGTATACCCTATAATAGTTGAGAAGATGGTAGAGGGTCTTTCCAAATATTTGGAAGAGTACTGAGAATAACTTTGCCTAAGTCATTGCAGACATCCAAGGATAAGAAAAGGAAACATGGACGGAGAGCAATGTTAGGGCCTACAAATTAAAAAATTTTGCCAAGAGTGAGAATAATAAAAAGCTCAGAGATACCCCAAGACCCCACTAATATGTAGAAACCTTGGGGCACCTGGATGGCTCAGTCATTGAGCGTTTGCCTTTGGCTCAGGTCAAGATCCCAGGGTCCTGGGATCTAGCCCCATACCATCTCCCTGCTCAGCAGGAAGCCTGCTTCTCCCTCTCCCACTCCCCCTGCTTGTGTTCCCTCTCTGCCTGTGTCTGTCAAATAAATGAATTCTTAAAAAAAAAGGGGGGGGGAGAAAAAAAAAAGAAATCTTGAATTTAACTGCTTATCAAATGCTAACAAAACAGATTTCTCATTTCACCCTTTCTCCTAAAATCAAAAACTGCCCTTCTGAAACTTCTTTCAGATCCCAGTGGATCCCTTTTGTTCCCTCTACCTTCCATTTTCTTGGTTCTAACTGCCTATACTTGCAACTCTTCTTTAGCTGCATTTCTACCCCTACCTCCAATGCCAATTTGCCAGCTCAGGGAAAACACAGAAATGCAAGGAAATGTTTTTTCAGGGAAAACACAGAAGGGCCAGGCCCTTAGCCAACAGCTAACCACTAAGGCCACAGGATTACGACAGCTTTGCTTCCATGTTTCAGGGTGAATGAATCCTGAAGCAAGACTCACACTACAGCATCTTTCTGGGTCAGACTGATGTTACCCTCCACAGGTACCTGCCTAAAATTTCAGTCTCACTTGGCTTCTTCCCTTTTCCTGAATTGCTTTATCCCCTTTCTTACTAGAATCTTTACAAATCACTTGCACACTGTTCATTATATTAAGACTACTTTCTGGGGAACCCAACTAAGATACACTGTTGTTGGATATATCCATCTGAAGATCTGGATGAAAATTCCAACTTATTGTGACCAAAGCCAATGTCTCACCATCCCCCGCCTATCCCTTCCACCTACCATTTCTGTTAGGCGCGCCAACATTCTCAACAGTCCCAGGCACAAAACTTTGGAGCCATCATTAATTACTTCTTTTTTACTTAATGACTAACATTTTATTGTCTATTAAACATTATCATTTATTTAATATCATTTGGTTCTCAAAATACACTTTAGAAATCTATAGGCCAGATTTGATCATTTCAGTCTCAGAGTGAGGCAACAAAGGATAAAGGAAATTAAACAGCTAGTAAATTGAGTAATTAGAACCAGGACCTGTACCTTTGACTTTGATCGACTACTTTTCTACAAAGCCAGATGTTCTTCCTTCAGGATATCTCTCAGATACTTCCTTTTTTTCTTGTTTCTTCCATACAACCTTGATAATCTTTCTCAGGTTATAACAATTGTCTACTAAATGGTTATTCTTCTTCTATTTCTCCTTATTACATACCTACATGTCTCTGCCAGATTACAATTCCTACATCACCTCTGATTCTCTTCCCTGTGGTCTGGATCCTGCAGACATTTCTAGTTTTTGCTTGTTTGTTTGGTTTGTTTGTTTTTTTAAAGCAGGCTCCACACCCAGCATGGAGTCCAATGCAGGGCTTGAACCCATGAGATCAAGACTTGACCTGAGATCAAGAGTCGGGCACTGAACCAACCGAGCCACCAAGGCACCCCCCAGACTCTAGCTTTAACTCTTATTCTTCCCTTCAATCTAACTATAGGGCTTATTTGTTACTGAATCACAGCATAACTATGCTGGAAAACTTAAGAGTTAATACTATGTACTAGAAAGGGGATTTGTTTCTAATCTAATGGGATGGTCACCACAAGTGATGAAGTCCCCTCTAGGTCTGCACATGCAATCCACCCTATGCAATCCTGTAGCTCTCTCTCTCTCTCCACAGGGAACTTGGAAGCCTTATGTAGAAGATAGCAAAATCTTAAGATAGAAAGAGCCTAGACCCCAACAAGTGATAGAAGATTTGTCTCTAAGGAATAGTGCCAGGACCCGAATTGGACTCAAATGAAACGTAAATAACCTGTGACCGTGTTAAACCCTGAGACGCTGTACTTTGTCTTAATACCAAAGCATGTCCTAGGGCATCCTATTTGAGAGCCCACAACACCTACATCTTCCATCCCAGTACCAAGCACAGTGCTATGCATAGAGCTAAATATTCAGTGTTTCTTAAATTAAATAGAAACAAAAGCTCCTATCATAAACTGATTTTAATGAATAAAAAGTATACAGCCATTAATGGATACTAGTGCACAATAACTACATAATATAAGAAATAAACATTAAGGAAGAAAATGGTGATTATGCTTAATATCTCAAAATAATTATTCTTAACAGCTATGAGTCAAATTATTCAATTATAACAAAGTGAACAGAAAAATAATAATTAGTTGATACATTTTCAGAAAATACTCATCATAATCCCCAAATTGTTTATATTTATGTAAATCATTAAGTAAATGGGTGAGATATATAAGCTGCACTCCTTTTAACATATTTATTATTTTCTTAGTTAATGCAATAAAAATATCCTAGTGGTGATTTATTCCTTAAAGGGGTAGAAATATTAGGAAATAATTTCAGCAAATAGCTCAGAGCAAGGGAAGTCAGGCTTGCTGGAGTGTGGTGACATCCACAGCACTCAAGACGTGTTCACAAAACCGCTCCCGCAATGACTCTGGTTTGCAATGTCTGCTTCCAGTGGCCCTATCCTGCTGCATCAGTCAAGGCGAGTTCCCTAAACATGATGAAACCTGACACAGTGACATGTTACAAGCCAGCAGATACCATGGTTCACAAACTATCAGAGTGACTTTCAGAGACACAGCCTTCCCCACCCTACTGGCTTCCACAGCTGCCAGTTTGGTCTCAGAATGTACCAGCCTCCTTCTCTAAGTCTCACAGCTGAGAATTCAAGGATCTGTTATAGTAAACCCAACCTAATTTATTCCAGGGCACTATCATTTAACTTTCTTTTATTCACACCCTCTGGATGCCTTCTTCTCATTCTACCCATACTCCAATGTCTGGTTCATTAATACCTATGTAATGAGATCATGGCTTTTTGTCATTAGAGTTCTTCCTAACTTCTCTTGAAGCTTTGCTGCTCCACTTCTTACACTTCTTGCTAGAGTCTTCCCTCACCCTGCTTCCACTCATCCCAGCTCTCCAATTTACCTTTTCTCTGATCAGTACTGCAGCTCCCCCTGCACTGAGTTGTCGGGTACCAGATTGGGCTCAGAATGCTGGCTCTTCCTCTGCCCAGATCTCCATTTCAACCCCTAACATTAGACCTCTTCACAGGCACACACCTGCACCTCACGCTAGCTTCTTCTGCATATAGTTAAAGCAAATCCTTAAAATGTGGACCAATGAAGCTAGTCAAGAGCATTAAAACTGATGTGTACTCTTGGGCTGTTCTTTTCAGTGCCCCAAAGCAGGATCACTGTGGTATAGAAGGGTCTTCCATACTCACATAAGACACTGCCATATGTCCAAATGCAGGAAATCATGGCCTCAAAGTCTTTCCAATATTTTCCCCTACATGGCCTCCAACCCCAACTCCTGCCCCACAAGTGACTTGGTAGATCTCACGTAAATGGCATCAAACAGGTCACAAGGCAGAAAATACCCCAAGACTGACTACTGTTAATATTAACATACACATGAATATCAGCAGAGAGAAAAAGAATGATAGTATGCCAAGTGCAATATGAAGCATAATTTATTTCAAGAACTATAGGGGATAAGGAAGTAACTATTTTCCAGAATTTCTGGGAAAATATCTCCATGAACAGTGGGGCATCCTGTGTCTGGGCATTTGCCTACGGAATTAGTGTCAATAGGAAAACATTCCTAAAACTCCAAGACAGTCTCAGATTTGTTTAATTGTGCTTCCCATCTATAAAAAGTCTGAAAGTGTTTACCTCTTTTATATTTATAAATCATATCTATATGCAATTATATGAATGCATTATATACATTATAAACATATCCAATACAAAAAATGAGGTGGGAGAGAGAAAAGAAGGAAAAAATAAATAAACTCTCTTATTTTCCCCACTCCCAGTGAACTGTCTTATATACTCCCTGACGAACATGAGTATCATTTTTGGTAATGGCAAGCATGAATACCATTTTGGTAATGGTTAATCTAATAACAGTACTGTGGGCCATAGATGTGACATTAAAAGAGTCAGTGATATGACCAACATCATTCAGTAAGGAATAGACACAGGTAGACAGGACTTTAAAATTCTATTTCTAAATTCCTCCTCTATAGCTCAGAGTGGAAGCTGGAACATGCCTATTTGTCTCCCTTCTATTGATAGAAATTATACTCCATGTGTTATGGATGCCATGGGTAAATCTCTCACCATTTCATTGTAAAGAAACCTATGGGATATTCAACATTTCCCAGTCATCTTTGTCCCCTGGTTCTCTGCCCAGATTTCCAATTTGGATTGTTTCCTTGGGGATTCATGCCTCCCATTCTTTACAAAACTTCTTTCTTGTGCATCCATCTACCAGATCCTTCTACGGGAAGATGTGAAGGTGCTGGTGGGGAAAGAGAATCCAGATGCCTTAGCATTCTTGTTTCCATATAATAGGCACCTACTGAAACCAGCTAAAGGGCATCGTGAGCTGTCCTTGACTCTCCAGAGCACAAATAGCATTTATCTCTGGGCAGCGGGCAGCTCCAATGTGGGTTTTTGTCAACCTGTCAATTTTTTTTTTCTTAAACAGAAAGCAGAGTTCAGTAAATAAAGATAAATGATTGTGCTCCTTCTCTGCAGACCCTGGAGCTAAACTGAACAGGCCTCTTATGGTTTGGCCCTGCTTCATTGACTGTTCAGACAGCCCAGTAATACGACAGATGTACCCAGCCGTTCCCTCTTCCCCGCTGTCCATTAGATTATGTTCATTTTGTCTGAGATGCCATTAGAAGTCTCAAGGTCAAAGAAGTCACAAGGAAGAAAAGAGATGACTAATTTTTTCCTGCAGTCCTTCGTTGCCCAAAGAGCCTCCAGACACGTGGGCTCTTGCTTTGTGAGGGGCACAAATTGGGGGAAAAGGGGGCTCCATGCAATTTACATGAAATAAAATGCAGGTGTGCAATTAACCCAGACACTTCTGAAAACCAGCACAGCCCGACACTGGAAGTTTCATTTGAGTCAGGGGAGAATACCATTTGGGATATTTTCCTAAATGACAAATGAATGATTTGCCTACATGTTGAGGAAGAATCTGGGGAGCAAAGCGGGCTTATATTTCTTTTTTTTTTTTTTGAAGAAATAAAGATAATTTTATTTTGGGGTCCCAAACAGGGTTTCCCTTGGGATTTCTTGAAGATATCATGCAAATTGGGAATTTGCCCACGCTTAGCAACTGTGATTATGCATGTAATGGTCCTTGAATTTATACAGTGTGTTACTCCTGAGCTCAAAGCACTTAATGCACGTGGCCCCATCATTAACACTTAGAATCATAGAATGTGAAACCTGGAAGAGACTGAGGACCACCTGCTTCAGTTACTCCACAGACAGAAAAATAAGCAGCATTGTATGGGGGCCTTTATTTGCTTCATGCATATAAGGAAGATTATCTTTCTAAATAATGGCAGGGGCTACATTTTATTATCTCTAAAAGCCTCCACAGCATCTAGTGTAAGCCTGAATACAAGAGAAACAGAGACAAGTCATATATAGCAGTGACTGGTAGTCAGAATTATAAAGTCAACAGTTGAAAACTCAAAGACAACCTAATCTCTTCAGAATTCCAGGAGTTCTACCCAAATGTCCAGAAAGGAGGTATACAAAGGGGAAATTACAGAGAGGGCTCCAGGGTCCTTTCACTGAAGGAAGAACACAAAGGCAGCACTCAGCATAGCCAACTCTCCCAGTAAAGGAAATTAGATGATCACAGAAAACAATAGCATTTGGCAGTTATCAAGTCAGATCCCTCTGTAGGGTGCTGCATAAAATTCTGTGAGGATACACGCACACACCAAAAAAAGGTAATGCAGTTTCTTCCCTCAGGGAATCCTCTCCTTGAGAGTAGTAGGGAGATGAGAAATATTGCAGAGGGGTGAGAAATATTCACAGACATCTATAATTCAAAATAAGGTGAGTGCCATAGTAAAGAGGCAATTGCAGTGCTTAGCAGACTGAGAGTATCTATACACTAATGACTGTCAAACCTCATCCAGATTTAGCTCCCGCATTCCAGACTCATACATCCAGATGCTTGTTCCCATCTCCACCTGGATATCTTATGCTCTCCTCAACTTTGAAAGTCCCAAATGGAATTCATCACTGCCTTTTCCTTCCTATATCTTCTACCCCAACCCTCCTTCCAAGTTCCTTATCTAAGCCACACACCTCAGGTGCCCATCTTAATCAGGGGAAACATGACCCCACCCCACTCCATCTCTACAGTTACTCAAACCAGAAAACTGGGAGCCAGTCTTGACTCTTCCCTCTCCTTCAATGTCTTTATTTTTTAAGATTTTATTGATTGATTGATTGATTGACTGACTTACTTTTGGAAAGAGTGTGTGTATGCAGAGGGGCTGAGGCTAAATGAGGAGAGGGAGAGGGAGAGGGAAGAGGGGAATAATCTCAAGCAGATTCAGAGCACTCAGCCCCAATAGAGGGCTGAATCCCACAACCCTGGATCATGACCTAAGCTGAAACCAAGAGTTGGAGGCTCAACAGACTAAGCCATCCAGGTGCCCCTCTCCTCCACTTCTTATAGCCAATCAACGCCTGGTTGTTTTGTCTCTGAAATAGCTCTAAATATGTCTATTTTACTTAACACTTACAGCCAATATCCTAGTCTAAGATGCCATCATCTCTTGAACTTGAACTGTGGCCTCCCTATTTCCTAGCTTTTCCCCTCCAATCCAAGATGCACATCAGAACCTAAACAATCACCTTAAATTCACATCTAATTGTATCCTCTTACCGTTGCTCTTGGGAAAAATCACTTACTATGTTACAAAGTTTTTCCCTTTTCCCTTCCTACTCACCTCCCCAACTTCATTTGCCATGAACTTCCTTCCCTCTTACACTCTCCCATCTTAATTTCCCATTAATAATAGGCTCTGCTGAATTCCTTGATATTGTTCTTATAGGCATATTTTATTCCCTTTGCCCATGCCATTTCCCTCTTTGAATCCCTGTTGTACCCTCCACACAAAGGCACTCGGCCACACTCACATGTCACATAGTTAGCTCCAACTCATCTTCAGAGTTCAGCTCCAATCTCACTGACTCCAAAATTTCCCTGCCCCTAGACTAAGTTCAGACCCTGTCTCCACAGTATCTTTTTGCTCAGACTATTTCTATAGGACCTTATTGCTCTACCATAACAAGCACACTACGCAGTAATTTTTTTCAATGTCCATCTTCCTTGTAGGGCTGTGAAGTCTGACATTTGTCCTGTTTCATGCTCAGTGCTTAGAACAACAAATCCACATAGTGTTTAATACATATTTAATGAATGAATGATTACTCAGTGATATATGGAGCATTTAACCTCAGGTAAGCAAGTCTCCAAAGGTTTATAGAAGGACACTCTTTAAGTGAAAATTAGATATATTAGAAACAATTTAAAAGGATCTTATCCCAGCAGGCTAGTGCTATGCCTAGATCAGACCACAGCTGAGATCGTCATTTTACTGAGCATTAAATTCATTCACAAATGTTAATGGGTCTGAAAAAAAAAATAATTACAATGGTAACAAATTAGGGGTCTGTTACACTAACTAACTTTTCTCTATTAACACAGAATTTACTTTGAAGAGAAGAAAAAGCCAAGTGAGCAGATTTCATAATTGCAGAACTTTATTTTCACTTTGCTCTAACTTTCCCAGTGAAACAGAACATAAAGAAAGCCTTTTGCAAATGGATAATTACACACTACATCTCAGGATTATGAGATACTGTGTAACCTTTTCTCCTCCTTTTCTAATGTGACTGAGCACTATCATAGAGCTATTCTTGCCCTTATGGGGGAAAAGAGGCACTTCAAGTCACTCTTCATATCTAATAGCATGATTTCGTGTTTATTAACATATAACCATAAAATGTATAATTTTTCAGCACCTGAAGGAACCATACGGATCAGCTAACTCAAACTTCTATTTTAAAAAGCTGAAACTAAGGTCAAGAAAAGTTAAATGATTCCTTCTAACACAAAAATTCTGGAATAAGGGAAACTTCTATCAAATAACATTAATGGCTGCCTTTTTGAAAAGGTGAAGTGGAGGGTCATCCTTAGGAATGGAAAGAGAAGATGAAGTGAAAACAGGTGTCAAATTAAAGGTAAATCAAATTATTTATTTGACGTTTATCCCCTGCACATAGAGGAAGTTAAGATATTATAAGGTTAGGAGCACAGACTATGGAATCACACACACTTACCTCCAAACCAAATGAATCCCAACCTACCACTACAGACTTTCTTTGATATATATTCCAGTTGCACATCACACAAAGTTTCACCTATACATTATACATGGCTAACTCTGGCAACTTTCTTCCTTATCATAATCAAAGTGTCCAGAATTAATCATGTATGTGGGCAAACTCCCAGAAACCTCTGTAATAATGATCTTTCAGATGGTTTCTCCTCCTCTTACCTAAGTGTTAAGACAAATTTGATTAACTTCAAATTTTTAGATGTAAAACCCTGTCTCTCAGTCCTCCAATTTTTACCAGGATCATATCCATCTGAATGCCTATTGTAGGTAACCTTATATTTCAATCAGTCATTTGGAGTAACACAGACCAAACAGGTTGGCTGCTTCGAATCTTTTCAACATGTTGTGTTTGACTTTCTCCATTTGAGAAGCTTTCCACAGTCAAGCAAATTAGTTCATTTTTCTTACTAAACATAAACACTTAAATCCCTTTTAAAGAATCAGGGTATCAGAAGATCCATTCAAGGAATAAAGTAGAATTCAAGGAATAAAAGATTCATAAAATCTCTTCTTCACAAAGAAAGCAACATTTTTGTCTTTACAAATAAGAATTCAACTTTGGAAACCTTTTATAAATTCACGGAAACAACTCTTGTTAAAGTCAATGATGACCTTTAGTTGCTAAATCTAAACTTTAAGTTTTCATGTGGCTTCTCCCAGTGGCAGAATTTGTCATAACTAATTATTCCCTCTTCCTTGAAGTCCTTCCTTCTTTTGGCCTTCAGGTCACTGTTCTCATTTAAGCTCCTAGCAAACTGGTTCCAGCTTCCCAGATTCCTTTTCTATTTTCTCCTCATTTTACCAAACTCTAAACACTGGGCTGCATCAGGGGTAAGCTGTAGAGATTTCCTTTATATACACATATATATCCAAACTTGTGGCTTTAAATGTTATCTAAGTGCTAATAGCTCTCAATCCAGACCACCACTAAAATGCATTATTTTGTAACAACCTGCCTCTCAACATCACCAACTGGATATCTGACAGGCATTAGTCTTTAACCTGTATAAATTATTACTTTTTTTTTTTTTTTGCTTTCTTTTTTGCCATATTTCTTTTTTTTTTATTTTTTTTTATTTTTATTTTTTTTCCTCCCTTTTTATTAATTTTTTCAGCGTAACAGTATTCATTCTTTTTGCACAACACCCAGTGCTCCATGCAAAACGTGCCCTCCCCATCACCCACCACCTGTTCCCCCAACCTCCCACCCCTGACCCTTCAAAACCCTCAGGTTGTTTTTCAGAGTCCATAGTCTCTTATGGTTCGCCTCCCCTCCCCAATGTCCATAGCCCGCTCCCCCTCTCCCAATCCCACCTCCCCCCAGCAACCCCCAGTTTGTTTTGTGAGATTAAGAGTCATTTATGGTTTGTCTCCCTCCCAATCCCATCTTGATTTTACACAAAACTTGCTTCTCTTACTACCTTCTCCATCACTATAAACAATAGTTCTATTTTCCCACGTGTTCAGGTCTGACATCTTGATTTCTCTATTTAACTCATGACTTATTTCCAACCCCAAAACAAATCCCATTGGCTCTACTTTCAAAATCAAAACAGAGTATAACTATCTTTCTACTTCCTACAACACTTTAGAACAAGCTACCATCATTTCTTAGCAAGAACGGTGCAACACCTTAACCAGTCTATTTTACGTACAGAAATTTGAATAATTATTTAAAAACTTATGTCTGATCACATTTTTCTACTCAAATTCTTCCACTTCCCACCTCCCTGGAATAGGAAACATGTCTTCCCAGGGCCTACTGGATTCTATATAACCAAGATTTCACTACCTCACAGGACACATCTTCTAACTTCTCCTTATTCTTCACTGCAATCCAGCCATACTGGTTTTTCTGCTCGTTTCCAAATGAGGTAAGTCACTTCTGTTTCGCAACTTTTTCTCTTGCTATTTCCCTGGCTAATAAGACTCTTCTCCTAGATATATAAACGATTTGCTCTTTCCTCCCTTCCTCCCTCCCTCCCTCCTTCCTTTTCTTTCCTTTCCTTTCCCCTCCCTCCCTCTCACTCTTTCTCTCCCTTTCCTTTTTTCTTTTTCTTCACTAATCTCCCAAAAGTATTATCTCCCTACTCTTGCTTATTATGCTCATTTTTCTGCTACATTTATCTCCACTGTACTTGTCATTATCTTATTTGCTATTTACTTATTTAGTATGTCTTTCCCCGCCAATTCCACCAGAAGGTAAGTTCTATATAAGCAGGAAATTTATTTTGTTCACTGTCAATTCTCAATACCTAAAATAGCACTTGGCACACAGTGTGCAGTAAAAACTGCCAAGTTTGAATGAATGAATGGTAGTTGTATTAAATGTCTTTTTATTTTATTTTATTTATTTGACAGAGATCACATGTAGACAGAGAGGCAGGCAGAGAGAAAAAGGAGGAAGCTGCCCCCCCCGCCCCGGAGCAGAGAGCCTGATGTGGGGTTCATCCCAGGACCCTGAGATCATGACCTGAGCCAAAGGCAGAGGTTTAACCCACTAAGCCACCCAGGTGCCCCTTAAATAAGTCTTAATTTGAGCTTAAAAAGAACAAGTTTTGTTTGTTTGTTTGTTTGTTTGTTTTACTGGGAAATACTGCAAAGAGCCATGAAAATTGAGGCTTATATTATTAGTCAAGACATCAGTGGTACATAAACAAAAAAGATAATAGAGGTGCCCAGGTTTCTTAATTAAGCATCTGACTCTTGATTTCAGCTCAAGCCTCCATGCCCAGCATGGCTTAAAAAAAAAAAAAAAAGATATCAATGGTATAATTTGAAGAACATTGGACAAGTTCTCCAACTCAAAAAGAACCCTTAAGTTGAATGACATTGAAGCTTAAATTTCATTTCTAAATATTAAAAACCCAGTCAAAAAAACTGTCTCGCTCATAAAGCCACTTATAAAAAAATTTAAAAGCCATCCAGTTATGGCCACTGAAAGAAATCTTTAACATTTCCAGTAAATGTGACTCTAGCAAAAAAAAAAAAAAAAAAAAAAGGAAGGAATGGAAGAAAGAAAGAATGAAAATGAATGAATGAAAATTCCTGTTTTTCCTACACTGATATGTAAGGACAAGTAATGATCTTTGTGAATATGATAATTATGTGAGACAATTGTTGATTCTTCACCATCATTCCAATGTAAAAGTGATAATCCTAGTTAATTCGGCATATTTCTTTTATCTTCTAAATACTTGGGTTTTGTTTTGTTTTTTAAGTTTAGTGAGCCAATTCTGAAGTCTGGCTCTCTTTGCAAAAATATCTCTTTTTCTCTGAGGCACCCTATGACCATGCATAGGTGACTGACAGAATTATCATCAATTACTCCTCAGAATACCTCAGGACTGTGGCCAGTACTATACAATTAACAGTGCTAATACTAATAACCAATGATATTCTCAATGATAGTATTTATTATAATTTCATGTATTTTCATCATAGTGATTAGCACATTGCCCTTCTCATACTACCTATACAATAAATATTTGTTAATTTGTGTACACTATGGTATGCATTTAAAAGACCTGGATTTGAAAGTTAAAGGAACTCTTTCTGCTTATTAGCTGGAAAATCTTAGGCAGCTTAATCTCTTCATACTGAGAATTTCTCATTATCATTGAGATAATGATGTCTATCTCCATTCACAAGACTGCAGTGAGAAATACCAGAGGTCATTCATGTGAAGCTCATTGCACGGCACCTTGTACATTACCGACACCTCTGCAGTTGGTTGAATCTGAGTTAATCTCTCCTGTGATTGCAGCCTCTGGAGTTTGAGTTCTCAACTCTGGCCATGTTGTAGAATCTCTGAATAAATTTTACAAAGGACTAATCCTCTGGCCTCACCCAAGATTCATTAGATTCTCAGGAAAGAATATGGTCACAGGTTATTTTTCAAATGTGATTAGGTGATTCTAATGTACAAATAAGGGTGAGAACCTCATGCTGAAGTCAATCTGATTAAGTTCATATCCCAGTTCTACCAATTACTTGCCATCTGACTTTGGTAAAGTAAATTAATCCCTTTAGGCTTTATCCTCCAAATCTATAAAATGGGATTAATAATGGCACCTTCTTCCCAGAGTTGGTATGAGGATTCAAAGAGTTAATTCATAGAAAGTGCTTAAAATATTAGTACCTATTTATCAGTTCAATAAATGAGAACTAACAGTATTAATAAAAATCATCTCTATTTCATTCCTCTCAAGAACAGAGACTACTGTGTGCCCATTTCTCATCACAACAATGAGATAATGTAACTAGTATATGTTCCATTTATGATTATAGAGCAGTTAGGGCCTACTTATGGGTATGTTACAATGCATAACCCTACAGAATAAAATCTCAGTGTAAACCATATCTGCTCACAACTCAAAGAAGATCAATTGTGAACCACTTAGGGTAAGACATTCACCTGGGAAATAAATGAGAAGAGAAATATCATAAAGGGAAATGAGATATCACACAAGCTCACAAAATTATCCTTGGCTGGCCTTAGTGAGGAGCAAATGAGAAGGGAAAGGAAGGTTGTTTCAACATATTTAAATTATGAAAAAAAAAAAAAACAATTTGGAGAAATCCTACTCTTCAGGACAAGGGCAATATTGACTATGGGGTGGGAAATCCCTGGAAGCTCACTTCTTTGACATAAAGATTGAACAGTCTATTATTATATAAGTAGAATATTAAGATGATATTAAAAACCTAGTTGTGATCTATGTTTCAATCTTCAGAGCAAAACTTATCAAGAAGGACACTGTATAATGGCTAAATATGTTTTCTTCATTATATTGGCACTTTACAAATTCAGAAAGGAACATTTAGCTCACACCATTTGTTTTCCTCAGACAGTTCCAAGAAGAAAAATGCTAAATAATTATATTCTTGTTACTCTCCAGAATATTCATTTGATATTCAATACAAAGACTAATATGAGGAGGTGGAACATAATTTCTCTTCACCTATGTGATACAAGCTCTTTACTGAAAACTTAATAGACTGCTTACAGCCTACCATTTAATCTATGAACTTTGCATTCTGTTAATTCCCACACTGACTACATAACACAGGAAGAGTTTTTCAAAAAATGAGTTTGTAGTAACAGTAACTAAGTTGACATACGGTGAACTGTTCTATTTTCTGGCATTTTTTATTGAAAAAACATGATGCTTGCTGCATTATAGTAATGATGATGATTATTTCCAACATATTTAATAAAGTGCTTTAGATTTGACTATTTCTATTAAATTAACCAGATGGTGATAGCACATAATTTCACCCAGAAATGTACATTAATTATTAACAATAAATGTAGGGCAAAACAACAGACTTCAGCAATATAACTGCACATCTGCAAAGGAGATTGTTGGCGATTTGAAAATGCTAATTCTGTGATTAATCTTCCATTTGGCTACTGAGCAGCAGAAGTCGTGCAAACAAGAATGCTAAGATGAATGATGGAGGATGCAGACTTCAAATCGGATTCTGATCTCAGACAGCAGGAGACTTTGGTAGGTGGTAGGAACTTCTCACCAAAAATATGTACTTTTATCACAGAACTATTCAGAGGAAGATGTGTTCTGTTGTCTTTAGCTGAAGCATCTGTCCTTGGAATAACAAAGGAAACCCTTTCTTCTCTTTCTTTTCCAAAGATTTCAAATCCACTATCCTGGAGCCTCTCACTTCACAGATTTACCATTTCACATAGCCTGAAATCTCCTTTCCACAATACAAGGAAGATTATCCTCTATTGTTAACAAAATCATGGTGCCTTCACATCTGAAACACAGCAAGCAATTCTGAGCTCTTCGCCTAAAAGGAGATAGAACAACAGTGGAAAAGTTTTAAATAATCAAGTAGACTGATTAAGGACTTTCTGTGAGAGGACAGACTGGGAGGAAAGGAACCTTCAATCCAGAAACAAATACGGAAGGGAAAAACAACTGAAGTCTTGAACACTACAAATGATGAGTAAGAGGTCATTCCACATTGGATGGGCAAAGCTCAGATGGTAAGAACACAGATAAACCAGAAGAGTTCATATTGTTGGCTTTTTGAAATGGATATAATGTAGTTTATAACTTAAAAAGGTAGATGAGGAAAAATTTAAGGAAGTTCTCTTTACAACTTCCTGATCTTTGCAACCCGAGAAGGAACAGAAACCAAAAGTATAATTTTAGAAATTTTTCATGTTTTAAGTTTTCATTTGTATTCCAGTTAGTTAACATACAGTCTATTAATTTCAGGTATATAATACAGTGATTCAACATGTCCATATTATCTCTTAGTACTCATCACAACAAGTAAAATTTTTTCATCTTAATTCACAGGGAATACATTCAAAATGAGTTATAAGATATTCAGGGTAAATAATTAACCAAAGATAATTAATAATTTATTTTTATAAGGCAATGTGTGAACATCTTGACTCTGACAGTCAGTCAGAAGGGATATAGAGCAAGTCCTTGTATCTTCTATTCAGAATAAACTTTAATAATAATTACAATCAACAAAATTGACAAAACTTTAGATAGACTGACCAATTAAAAAAAATGAAGACTAAAATTATCAGAATCAGGAAAAAAAAAGAGAAGACACTACTATCTGTCTCTAAAAAGGATTATATTACTATAAATAAGATGATAAGGACATATGATGTATAATTTTATACCAACAAATTAGCTAACCTAGATAAAAATGGACAAAATTCTTAGAAAGAAACTATTAAAACTGACTTAAGAAGCAGAAAATCAGAATAGACATATAACAAGTAAAGAGACTGACACAGTAATCAAAAAAGTTCCCATAAAGAAGAGACCAAAACCATATGGTTTTACATGTGAATTCTACCAAACATTACCAAACAGCAAATTTTTCACAAACTCTTACAAAGACAGAAAAGGAGGGAAAAAATACCAACTCTATGAAACCGATATTCTATAAAGCCAGTATTACTCTGATAGCTAAACCAAACAAAAATATCACAAGAAAACTATAAACCAATAGCCATTATAAACATAGATGCAAAAATTCTCAACAAAATACTACCAACCAAATCCAGCAACATACAAAAAGGCTCAAACACCATGACCAAATGGGATTTATCCCAAAAATGTAAGATGGATCAGTGAGAATTTAAACAAATGAATATATGGAGTAGTTGTTTTCAAAGCTGCTTGCAAAATAAACACTTGGGAAGTTTTTTAAAACTAAAAAAGAAAAAAAAAAGTAAGATTTGTTCACCACATGAAAATCAATCAATACTACCATACTAATACATATTAATAGAATGTAAGACCAAAAAACCCATGATAATCTCAGTAGGTGCAGAAAAAGGATTGGATAGAATCAAACACCGTTTCATGATAAAAGCACTTTCAACAAAATCAGAAGAGAAGGAAACTTCCTCAACCTAGAAAGGGTGTCTACAAAAAACTTAAAATCAACAACACACTTAATTGTGAAACATTGACAACTTATCCCTTAAGATAAAGATGTCCCTTCTTACCATTCTGTTCAACAATGTATTGGAGTTACTCATCTATAAAACTAGACAAGAAAAATAAATAAAAGTCATCTAGATTGGAAAGAAAAAAGTAAAACCAATCTCTATTTACAGATGACATGATTTTTTATAAAATATTCAGGTATTACCAAAAAGCTCTTAGATGAATAAAAAAAGTTTAATGAAGTTGCAAGATAAAATATCAATATACAAAAATGAATTGTACATTACAATACAATAGCAATGAATAATCCTAAAAGGAAATTGAGAGAATACTTCCATTTACAATAACACCAAAGAATAAAATATTCAGTAATAAATTTAACAAAAGTAGTGCAAGACTTCTATGCTGAAAAGTATAAAACATCGTTGAAATAAATTAGTCTTAAATAAAAGTGAAAACATCCTGTGTTCATGGATTCAAAGACTTAATCCTGTGAAACTGAAATATTCTTCAAATTGAGCTACAGATTCAATGTAGTCTTCTTCACAGTTCCAGCTAACTTCTTTGCAGAAATTAACAAGCTGACCTTAAAAATCACATGGAAATTTAGGGACACAGAACGGCCCAAACAATTCCAATAAAGAAGAATAAAGCTGGAGCATTCACATTTGAATGTTTCAAAACTTACCACAAAGCTAAGATAATTAAGACAGGTTTGTACTGGTATAAAGGTAGACACATCAATGTACCAATATAACAATGGAAAAGAATTAAAGTTCAGAAATAAACTTTTACATTTATGGTCAATGATTTTCAACAAGGGTATACCAAGAAGATTCAATGGGGAAAGAACAGTGTTTTCAACAACAATAAAATGAACCTGGACCCCCCACTTCACATTATATACAAAATTAACTCACAATGAATCACAAACCTAAATGTAAGAGCTAAAACTATAAAACCCCTAAAAGAAAACACAGGAGTAAATTTGTGACCCTGGATTAGGCAATGGTTTCTTACATAGGATATCAAAATCATAGGCAACAAAACAATTTATTGAAAAACCACACCTCATAGAAATAAAAACTTTATGTTTCAAGGGATGCCATCAGCGTCCTTTCCCTTTACAATCAGGAAAGTAAAAAGACAACCCAAAGAATCAGAGAAAATAGTTGCTAATCATATATCTGATAATGTTCTAATGTCCAGAATATATAAGGAACATTTAAAATTTTTAAATAGTAAAAACAAAAAAACAAAAAAAAAAGAAAGAAAGAAGAAAAAAGATAGATAAATAACCCAATTAAAAATCTGGCAGCACAGGGGTGCCTGGGTGGCTCAGTGGGTTAAGCCGCTGCCTTTGGCTCAGGTCATGATCCCGGGGTGCTGGGATCGGGTCCTACATCAGGCTCTCTGCTCAGCAGGGAGCCTGCTTCCTCCTCTCTCTCTCTGCCTGCCTCTATGCCTACTTGTGATTTCTGTCTGTCAAATAAATAAATAAAATCTTTGAAAAAAAAAAATCTGGCAGCACATTTGAAAATACTTTTTTCAAAAAAAGATACACAAATAGCAAACAAAACATGAGAAGATGTTTAGTGTCGTTAGTCATTAGGGAAATAAAAACAGAAACACAATAAAATACTTCTTCACTAGGATAGCTATAACCAAAAAGACAGACAATAAGTAGTGTTAGTGAGAATATAGAGAAGTTAACACTCATTCATTGATGGAGGGAATATAAGTGCAGCCACTTTGGAAAATAGTTTTTTCAATTATTTAAAAAGGTAAACATACAATACGTCATTAGTCTTTGATGTAGTGTTCCCAAATTCATTGTTTACATAAAATATGGTGACTAACACGACATAATAAAAAAATAAAAAAATAAAAATGAAAAAATAAAAGCAGTGAGAAGCTACCAAAGGGCTTTAAACAAAACAAAAAGCAATCTTTAAAAAATTTTAAAATAGGGGCACCTGGGTGGATCAGTGGGTTAAAGCCTCTGCCTTAGGCTTGGGTCATGATCCCGGAGTCCTGGGATCGAGCCCCGCATCGGGCTCTCTGCTCGGCAGGGAGCCTGCTTCCCCCTCTCTCTCTGCCTGCCTCTCTGCCTACTGGTGATCTTTGTCTGTCAAATAAATAAAATCTTTAAAAAAAATTTTTTTTAAATAAATTATAATCCTTCTAATTATCAAGTTCAAAAAATTTTTTAAATTTAAAAAATAAAAAGGTAAACATAGAGTTAGTATATGACCCAGGAATTCCATTCCTAGATATATACTCAGCAAATTTAAAAGCATGTTTACACAAAAAAATGTACGCAAATACTCATAATGGCATTATTCCTAATAGCCAAAAAGTAGAAACAACTCAAGGGTCTATCCATTGATGAATGGATAAACAAAATATGGTATATTCATATAATGGAATAATATTTGTCAATAAAAATGAATTAAGTACTGATACAAGCTACAACATGGATGAAACATGAAATCATTATGCTAAGTTAAAAAAAAAAGGGTCAGCACAAAAGTACACATAATGTATGATTCCATTTATTTGAAATCTTCAGAATAGGCAAATCCACAGAGAAAAAATAGATTAGTGGTCACCAGGTGCTGTGGGGAGGAGACAAGGTGAGTGACTGCTAATGAATATAGGATTTCTTCTTAGGGTGATGAAAATGTTCTATAATTACAGAGTTCTGCATAAACTATGAATATATTAAAAACCACTGAATTACACACTTTAAATGGGAGACTTTTATATGCTATTTAAATGATATCTCAAAAAAATAATCACATGTGCTGGTTTCTAAGTTTACTATTGCATGGGTACAACCAGAAGTGGAACTCCTTTCAGGCCACTATGGTGTGTCATAACCTACACTGCCTAAGGACAAGAACACCAGGAACAGTGCAGGCAAAGGAGTAGCACAGGGGACATGGGGTAATTAATTAATTGGAAATTCTGGTCTTTCGGAGAAGTCAGAAGTCCAAAGCGCTGTGCTCTATAGGGAAAGTAAATTATGGAATGGGTTTGTTCAGGAATCATTCTATTTGTCCATCTATCCATGCATCCATCCACACATCTCTTTGTTCAGTATCCAAATACATTGTAGACCCTAAACCAGGAATGAAGCATTCAATAGCTAAAGAGGCCAGAGTTGAGGGAAGAAAATAGTAGACATCATGGTAAGAATCCAAGTAATTTAGAGACTAGGGATATACCCCTAGTTTCTAGTGTATACAACATTATAGTAAGAATCCAAGTAATTTAGAAACTAGGGATATGTCCCTAGTTTCTAGTATGTATGTATGTGTGTGTATATATATATATATACACATATACACACACACACACATATCCATAACTGCAAGACCATATCATTAATAGAACACCAAAAGATGCCAAGCTCTTACTTGCTCCTTTTTGACTATCAACCCATTAAACCCTCACAGAATATGAGATGGGTATTATATTTTACAAATAAGGACCATAATATTAGATCAAGGAAGTTAAATAACTTGTACAGGGTAATTTAACATGTAATGCTGGATTCTAACTCCAAAGTCCATGATCATTCTATCATGTTATGTTGCACACAATATTCCCCTATGCAGCAGGGCAGGCAACCCTAGACAAGCTGAAGTTCAAAACAGAGTTACAGTCCCAGAAGTGAAAATGATTGCTATGTTAAAAAAAAAAAAAAAAAAGAGGTCATCAAGTTTACAGGTTACCTAGTATATCAAAACACTAGAAATTAGGCGCCACAAAACAGTCAAATTCGCTGAACGGTATCTGTTGGTTCAGACCATCTCAGGAACTAGGTAAAAGTGATCTCAATGAGAGAAAGACATCATTAATTCCATCTGAGAGGAACAACATGGTGGCTCATTAGGAAAAAACCCTAAGATACATTTCATTCTGAGTACTTGTAGCAAGGCTCAAATCCTTAGACTCTCACAAAAAGTTGAAATGTTCTTATCTGAAATGTCTTTTTTCAGTATTAAAGGGGACATTTACCTTTCTTCTTCCAATATAGAAACAATATTTCTTCAAACTGGCAAGCAAAGAGTAAATACCTATTTAACTTATCTGCTGGTTGCAATGAACATTACTTTGATTTGATAACTCCTAATGAGGACAGCAGACACCAGTGATACAGACAAACCATTGGGTTGAAAACAGAAATATCAACATAGGCACAATCTCCTAATTTTCTCATCTTTGGTGTACATTAGTTGGTTAATGGACTTGAGCCAGGATATCTACACAGACAAAACAAAGTGGATAATTGAGCAATTATCTGATGAATTTAAGCACTAAAGAACGTGACTTTGGGTAATTAAGATTTTGTTCTAAACTGCTGAAGCATCCCTCTTTGGGGAAAAAATCATAGAGACATGAGCAGAAGTAGGTATGTATATTTGTTTTTTCCCATTGCATTCTTTAGCAACCTGGGGAGACCTAGCAGGGCTGGAGAGGAACCCAAACTTTGGACTGTTTTCTACAAACTACATGATGAGGCATGCCCCTCTGCTGCCATCACTGAAAGCCAGAATACAAGTAGAAATAAGACATGGCAGAATCTTAGCTTTAGCACTTTCCTGAAGTTTAATACTTATGATTTGACAGAAAAACAGTCCCCCTCCCCTAGAGTGGTCAGGGATCCAAGACTTATAGTTGCAATAATATAATGTGTCAATTTAGTGGCAGGATCCAACATGCCAGCACCAGACCCTCACATGGCATGATGGATATGGGGGTGGGAGTGTTAGGATCTAAGCCGTCCCATATGGCACTTGTCCATAATCGGTTCCCATAGAGCTGTGAAGGCAGCCAACAACCTGGCAAATGGTCAGGCTTGAACAGGTTACCCCTTATCTATCAGTATTATTATCCATGTTTGATAGATAAGAAAACTGAGGCACGAAGAGACTGAGTAACTAGCTCAAAGATATATATCGAACAACTGACAGAACCAGGGCCAAAGACCAGGTCTGTCTGACTCCAAAACTGCTGTATTCTAATTATCTCATATACCCTTAAATAAGCCCAATTCCCATTAAAGTGAAAATGAAATATATAGTTATGTAATTTATTATCTCTCTTGGGATATTTTCATTGCTAATATAGGATAAGACAGTTAGCTCAGGGGGGTGGGGGTGTAAAAAAAAAAAAAAAAAAAAGACAGTTAGCTCAGTATACTGCGACAGACATTCCCTAATTATACCATGGAGTATTGGGGCATGACTGGCCCATTGGACCAGAATGATCCAGGCTGTTAAACAATGCAGCAGACTGTCCCTCCGAACTTAAAATGAAACGAATTAAAACCAGATACAGAGGGAATGGAATATGTTACAATTATCTGAATTATTCAGGTAAATAAAATCATATGTACATAAAAATTTAAATATTCTAAGCATGTCAAAATATAAATTTTAACCACATTTTTATGGATCAAAACAGACTGAATACTGAAAATTCTATATGATCACACCTTAAACTTAATATGAAATATTAAACTTTCCATTAACCAGTTTATAATCAAGTTCAACTATACAGAATATGACCTGTATCAACACAGCCAAAATTCTTCAAGGTCTGCACAGTCCTCCAAAACATTAGCCAAAACTTAAACAAAAAAAAATATGTCTGAGGTTGTATTTCTTCAGACATTTGAAAAAGAAGTTTTATAATTCAGTAACTCCTTAGCACAAAACCATACAGCAGAAGTTGGAAAGGGGAGTGGTTAGGGATAAGAAGCAATTCTGAGAAAGAAGTTGACTAGCTTCTAGGACTTCCTAAAGAGTAAAAGCAGCTCAAAATGGTGCATATATATGTCCCACACCAAGTATAACAAATATCCACACAAAATAACTTTGTTTTAAATTGAGAAATGAGGGATTTTGAGTGATTATACTAATTCAGGTCTTTTTGTGAAGGAGGAATGTTATAGAACTTCTACATAAGGATCTATTTTCCAAGGACAGTTCAGAAGTTCTCTTTTGTAAAATTATGGCCAATGAATTTTTTTAAAAAAGTTAAAACATCCCAAACTTGAAAAGCAAAGCAAGAAATGAATCACATACAAATTTCAAGAATGAGAGGGAATTATATGTCATATGTAATATCAAGTGGCAATACCAGGACACTAGACTGGACAAGAATTACTATGAAAAATTGCCTGGTTTAAATAGCAATTAAGGATTTAATGGGGGAAAGTAATCAAGAATATGGGTGATCTAGCCAGTAAAAGAGCATTAAATGAGTGATATAGTACTCAAAATATGTCCTGTGAATATTCATGAGTTGATCTTATTGTGACTTATCTACATGGTGACATTTTCCAGTAGGAAAACATTTGACTAAAAGAAAATAGCTCCTGAGCTTCTCAACATTATCAAATTTATATTGTAAAGGAATAAAAATTAAGGGCTATGAGTAAATGATGGGCAGATGGATAAAATGTTACAGAACAGGGATGGTGTGCTTTAAAATGGCGACTTATCACTTCAGAAAACTCTGTGTGGTTTGATATGTTCATCCCAAGAAATAGAAAACACATAAAAAATGGTTGGCTTAAAAAGACAGAAATATATTCCTGGCCTACCTCTCAAACAGCTTTGCATATGCTTGTTTACTATGATAATTGCTTTTGTTAAAAATGGAAAAGGATTATAAAGAAGTTTCAGATAATAAAAAAGTTTATGACCAAATTAAGAAAAGTTTGCACTTTGCTCTTGTGAAGGTACCTAGAGGGAAACAATAACAGCAACAGAAGTGGCAAGAAAAGTCCACTAGAGGAATAAAGGATCAACTCAGGAAAATGACATAATTTCAGAGCCCTCAGTGGATATGAAAATCAGGAGAACTAAAATGTGTGTGTGCAGGTGAAATGTTGGCTGCATTTACTCATGCAAAAGAACCTGCTGAGAAAATGCATCAAGTTTGACCTGAATTAGCCAGACAGGCTGTCTAATGCTGTGTCTGCATATCAGCAAATGGTGTAAGAAGACTAAATAAATACGTATGTAGTTTTGTTGCCATAGAACTTCCTTGTGAACATACTGTCAACACTATTTTCTTTTTATATCTTAGTCTAAAACATGACAGTCAAACAGAGTAATTTTCCCAGATACAATTTGTTTTTGTTCAGAAAGTGGCTAACCATGGTTTCTGGAAACGTGGGAGGCATTCTTCCTCTTTGGGTGGAGTTCATAAGCCCACCATTTTTTTCTGAAGCTTTGCCTTATAGAGGTGCTAATGCCTACTCCCAGCCAACTTTCCTTTCTCTTTTTGGCATCATAATCATGAATACATTCGGCATCCAAGACTGAAACAAAGGAACACTTCTCCAGCAACTTAACAGACAGGAAAATCTTCATCACAGCCAAAGAAATTCTGTGTCCTTCAGCCTCAAAAATAAAGTCCAACTTTTTCTTATTCGTATTAATTGGATTTAGGGTTTAGTCCAAGTTCTGACTAATGCCATAAGAAAAGGAAAATGTACATTCCTGCCCTATCCCCAACACCTTTTATACAGAAGTCTGAGATTTACAGATCTCTAAAGCTAATGGGAAGATGAATTTCACTTAAAGGTATTGCAACTTATCAAGAACTCCAAACATTCTTCCTTTCCATCAAAAGTAAAATTCTTGGTTGGTTTGCTTCCTGGGGAAAAAAAAAAGTACATGATCACTAGGGAGATGGATATTTATAATTAATACACCCTGTGAATGTCAGCTTCAGCATAACTTTTCCCTCCACACTTGTCATGGTGTCGCATTCATCCTTGAGGGATCCATCAATTCACAGAGAAGCATCAGGAGGCCAGAAGGAAAGTTTGTCTTCATTTCTACCTTCTTTCCAAGGTTAACTATCTTCAGATCACATTCAGACTAAAATAAGGAACTCAGGGTTTTAGTTCTTAAATGTAAAAAGAAAAGAAAGAAAAATTAAGCCTAAAATAAGTGTGATACATATTCATGAAGGTCAAAGCCATGTTCAAGTTATTGCAGTGTTAGTGACCTTGAGCTGTATCAATTTACTGACCTTTATCTGTAAAGGATCTTAAGAAATGTACACCAAAGATACTGAATACCTGCAGATACAGTGATACATCCATACATTTCTACTAGTAAAAAATCTGTAAATACAGCATCATAGAATGGTAAAGGTGTTGATTACAACAAAGCAATGACAGTGACTCATTTCACTACAATAAAGACTCCAGCCTAAAGGATGAAGTATCCTTCTTCGCTTGTCCAAAAACTATAAGAGTAACGTAGAAGCAGATCCAAGATTATCTTCTTTCTGCTATCTGCTACCTTTATATTCTTGTCCCCAAGCATTACACACTAGCTCTTTCCTCATTCTTGATTTGTATGTAACACTAAAAATCCTTGGTACTATTTTTTTTAAAACTGGTAAGGTATATGTTTTATTTTTTTTATTATGTTCAGTTAGCCACTGTATAGTACATAACTTTTTGATGTAGTGTTCAATGATTCATTAGTTGCATACAACACCCAGCGCTTATTTTCAAATATTATTTCTGTGAGCCTCAGTTTAGCTAGGACTGAGATGTCTTGAAATATTTTTTTAAACAGTTTTGTGGTTCTTTTTTGCATTTCCTCTTAGTCATCTATTCCTTCTTTCTTCTGTCCTTTTAATCTTTGACTTCATCTGATTTTAAAACCAGCATAGTCAAATTTACTCTAAATGAGTCTTCATGCTCTGAATATATAATCTGAACTTTATTTTACAGACTCTCCCATCCCTTCTTTGGCCACAGGACTGTCTCAATACCTACTGAATAGTGTCTAACTCATAGTGTAGAGACTCTTCTAGCTTCTTCTTTACCTTACAGATCTATTTCTTTCTTATCTGATATATATATATATATATATATATATATATATATATATATACACATTTTTTTCTCTGACTCTGCTTCCTCCATGTCTCAATACTCCACCACCTGCAGCAACTATAACTCTTCTTCCTATACCTGTCCTTGCCCTTGAGTCTCTTCCTTGGCAATACTTATCCAATGCCACATCTGACTAGCCATTCCACCAGCAATTCAAAATCCACATGTTTAAAACCTAGTTAACCAAGCCTCTGCTCATATGAGTGCCCCTTCTACAGAGGATTACATTTCTTTTCTTTTCTTTTTTTTTTTTTTTTTTAGTTATTTATTTGACAGAGAGAGATCACAAGTAGGCAGAGAAGCAGGCAGAAAAAGAGAGGGAGAAGCAGGCTCCCCGCTGAGCAGAAAGCCCAATGCGGGACTCAATCCCAGGACCCTGGGATCATGACTTGAGCTGAAAGCAGAGGATTTAACCCACGGAGCCACCCAGCACCCGCCCCCCCCCCCCCCGCCCCAGAGGATTACGTTTCTCTTGTAACTAGCATAAATAGTTCCACAAAGTCAGTTTACAAATATGGTCAAACAGAGACTCAACACACCTGTAGAACAAACCCAGACACCCAGAATTTTAGCCTTGAGGTCCCCTTCTCCTCTGAACAGTTAAAACAAAAAGCCCAGGTATCTACAGTCCTAAAAGTGAATTGTCCCAACTTACTACCAATTAGAATCTAACAAGTCCTAAAAGTGAATTGTCCCAACTTTCACTTCCAATCAGAATCTAACAAGTTTCTTGCTGACATTGTTGCCTTTTTTTTCTTTTCCCCTTTTTTAAGGGTCAAGGAATTGTCACAGGGGGAATCTAAAACTGGGTTGTTTGGGGCAAGCACTTTGTGTGTATTGTGTGCACTGTGTATACTGTGGGTCCAGTCAGTGACAGGAAGATCCTGCACTGTGGATTCTCTAAGAGCAACTGACCTCACCCTCGGTGCCCTTCCCCCACCCCTTGACACCCCAGAGATTCAGTTACATCATCAGTTATGGGAGAGGAACACATGTGTGGTTTACAAGGATATCCAAGTGATTCTGATACACCTTTACCTTCTTATTCCACCACATTGAGCACATCGAGTTCAGTATTAGCTTTTCTTACTCTTTACTATGAATTCCGGAATGTTTTGATCATTTTGTCCCGAGGTTCTTGTCACTTTTTAAATATAAAAAATAGTCCAAAATATCAGTTTCCTTTAGCATTTGATAAAAATTACATGGACAGTAGGTTATGTTAAGTATGTAGCTTTTACTTTTAGCAAAATTAGTTCTTCCATATATAGGATTATCCCATCCATAATATAGATGTTCTGTGATCTGTATTTGAGAAGCACTGTCCACATCTTCCCTCTGCTTGAGTTCTGCAGCATACTCCTGCTACATCACTGATGTCTAATTCCTCTTATCTGAGTTCAAATGCTTCCCACCATATCCACTACCCCATTTTCATTGATTTTTCATAGGTAAAGACATTTTGAAGCTGTAAAACTTTTCCTCTTCTCTACCTATTAAACTAAAGAACAAATTATGTCCTTCCATTCATAAATCTTGCCCTGCCAAGTCTCAATAGAGACTTTGGCAATTACATTTTGTGTATGTGTGTTTAAATATCATTATCTTTGTTCTCCTCCACTCAAAGAAATTTCCTTACTTTGAATTCCCTACACTGTCTCAGATTTATCTTATCTCTTGTTTCCCTTGTCAGTTACTTTTTAAAATACAGTTTCATGATGCTTCCATTCTCTCTACTATACTGGAATACAGAAAGCTCGTCTTCAAGTCCTTTTAATGTTTCCACTAACAGAGGGCACAACTTCACTTACAGCAGATCAAACCTGGGGTAAAACAGACGTCTAATACATCATTATACATTCCTACAACGGTGCTTGTGGTTTCCAATTTTTATTTCAGTGTCAGATGAACTATATATATCCTCATTAGCACTTCTGCAAACACCATCTATAAATTTCGATGGAAATTCTCCTATTTATGGAGTTTGGGAGGTAGATTCCAGAGAACAGAAGGAGGGAGTTGTTCAATAAATGCAATTTCTGGCTCCCTTTCCTCCTTTTAGGCTGAGATAACTTAGTTTACCAGACACTAAGGGCAGGGTGTTTAGTCAAAGTATTTATTTCAAGTTGTCAGAAGCAAGAGGCTAGGAAGAGATTAAATTTATTGCACAAAGACATATTTTTACATAATCTAACTGGGAATTTCTCAAAAGCAGACACATGCTGTTGAACACACACACACACACACACACACACACAAATACTCAAACAGAGGGTGTAGAGTCTTTTTCCCACTACTTGCCACTGCAGTTGCTCAAAGTGAATGAACTTGGGCAAATATGCAGCAAGGTATCTTAAGATATGTTACCATAAGGAATTGGAGTCTGGAAGCCAAAATTCACATCTTCAAATGTGTAAAGGAATAACCAAGCCTGTGGTCAAAGTAAATGTGTATTTTGAATTCAGGAAATCAACCAAGTAAGAGAATGACCCTAATCATTACAAGGAAGAGTGAAGTTTAATCCTGAAGCAAGGACAATTTTCCCTTTTGCATCTGGTGATTGTCATATATGTTCTCTGCCTACTTATAGATGACTCAAGACCTGAACAAAATATATACCTACCTGGGGACCACCACTTCTGTAGGCATATTCTGGTTAGAGCTAAGGTAAAGGTAGGAATTTTGTATCCTCAGAAATTTTGTATATGACAACTCCTTGTCATCAAGTGGATAAATTTCACTAGTTGATAAAATTAAGTAGTACACATGTAAAACGTTACTACTACTGAAGTACTGGCTTTGAGAAAGTTCAGAGAAGAAAGTGATGAAAATGGTCAGACATAAGGACTGTAACAATGATGATAATACTTAGTTATTATTACTATTATCACTATTTACTGAGCACTTTCTACATGCCAGACATTGTTCTAGGTACCTTATCTCACTGAATTCTCACATGATGCCTGTGAGATAGACACTATCATTACTTTCATTTTTACATCATGATGCCTGTGAGATAGACACTATCATTACTTTCATTTTTACATCAGGAGAGCAGGTTGGAAGAGGCAAGTAAAGCTAGACAGACAGTAAGTTCTGGCATAGGGATGACAACCCAGAACAGTCAGACCCTTAACCTAAACTGTCATGGGGATCCTCAGTAGGATCCTGAAGACTAGAAAGGACTGGGAAAGCAAAGGGGAGAATAATAAACCATTTTAAATGACGTAAGATTAGCTGGATGGGCTCGGAGCACCTCTGCTTGGAGAAAGGGAGATATGTTGAATAGGTAGGGTAGGGTCAGATTGTAGAAGGCAGGCTGCAAGGCAGTCCTATAAATGCATAACTTCATGGGTTTCTGGTTTCCCCAAAGTCTCAGACTCAGGAATTGCTAGAATTCTTTTCTTTATTAATGCAGCAGGTATCTATTATCGGTCAAACATGAATTTAATTCTGGTCTTCATACATGAGGAATGACTTCTGACAGATCACTTAACTGTTCCAAGTCTGTGTTCACATCTGTCACATGAGGATAGTAATAGTGTATATGTCATAGGGCTACTGTGAGAATTAAATGAGATAATTCCCAAAACACATTCAGCCCCATGTCTGACATATAGCAATCAGCCAATAAGTATTAGTTCTTATCATGACTCTGGAAGGCACTGTTCTAAGAATAAAAAGAACCATCAAGTATAGTGTCAACCCCTAAACTGCTTAACCTCAGAAAAGGAATATTGATACAGTTGCTGTTCTGCAGATTAAATGACACAGGAGGAGTCTTTTCCATGAGGAATCCCAGGAGTTGAAACCAAGCAAGAATTACTCCCCTGCTCAGCTTGTACCCTCATAGCTCTCCCTTTGGATCAAGTATGTTGACATTGTACCTGTAAAGTAACAGACATTCCATTAGAAGGAGGCCTGTGTCCTCTCTCTGTGTGGATAGCTGTGGAACTTGGGAAACAAGAGTCTGAAAGAAGAACTAAGCTTAATGCTAGACAAAGTGACTCAGTGGTATGTGTATCAAGCTGGTAATGTTCTCTGGGGACTAGTACACAAAGGAGAAAGAACAAGGTTAAGTTAATTTGTTGAATCATTTAAATTAGGTTATCCTGAATATCTATAGTCTTCTTCCAAACTGATCAATTTAAAAAGCTGGTTTGGAGTGACTCCTGTGTCTCCACATAGCTCTTCCACCACCTAGTGATTTCATCACCATGCTTTTCCAGGGACTCAATATACTCACAGTCCTTTTTGTGGAGAACAGTCCTTTGTTTAACCAGTTTTGTCTTCCTCAGAGACTACCTTACTCAAAAGTCACTTTTTGCTTTCTTCCTAATTTCCTTTTTCCTTGTCCCATACTATTAATTGCACTCCTTAACATATCTGGTCTCTGCTGTATGTTAGGAGGGAGGCAATATAGTTACACAACCTTATCTAAGGTGAGAATGACTGATCTTACCAGCATCATGCACACTTTGAAAATGTATGCTTACAATATACATATTGAGTGACAGTATGTTTAGAATCCAAATTCAGCTCTAGTCAGGAGAAATCAAGCTCTTTTATATACTGAAGGGAAAAAGAGAAGGCAATACAGGACAGAGATTGCAGGGGGTTTCTGGCAATGTGGACAAGTACCCCTTCTTCTGCCATGTCTGACTCAAAATGCCCTTGTCATATTGGAAAATACGCTCTCATAGAATACTGTTAAGGGGCGCCTGGGTGGCTCAGTGGGTTAAGCCGCTGCCTTGGGCTCAGGTCATGATCCCGGGGTGCTGGGATCGAGTCCTGCATCAGGCTCTCTGCTCAGCAGGGAGCCTGCTTCCCTCTCTCTCTCTCTGCCTGCCTCTCTACTTGTGATCTCTCTCTGTCAAATAAATAAATAAAATCTTTAAAAAAAAAAAAGAATACTGTTAATATGACACATGTATTTAGAACCAGAAGGAATTCTAATTTGAGAATGTATGCCAGTGGTATTGAATTATGCCTTCTGGGAAGATGGTGATGATTCCAACAAAATTTCAGCAACAAAAAGCAACGCAAAGACCAACAACATTCAAATTGGTTTGACATAAAGATAACCAGGTAGACAGAGACATTCTGACTTTTTATCTCAGCTTGGGACTTACAGGCCCCCTGATGAAAGGGACTCAAGCCACAGCATTGAGGACCACTCAATAAAGATGTTTTCCCAGTATGTGGCAGCAGTTAAAAAGCAAATAGGTTTCCGGGATATAACAAAAAGGGTTGGAAGATACAGTGGCACAATGAACAATGAGGCTTTTTTCTTCAGAAGGACTGGACGCCTGCCATCTTACCACCTGAAAGCTACAGGGCAGGTTGAAAGAATCCCAAGCAACACGTCTGAGACAGCTCGAAGTGAGGATGATCTATTCTGAATGTCTGGGAAGGCGAATTACTGGCAGTCAGATGGAAGGATTCACAATTATGAAAGGCATAGCGAAAGCTGATCAGATTCTCCTCTACTAGGCTTCATGCTTCAAAACAAGAAGAACCTCATTTTATTAAAATGCTCATCGCTGTCAGTTAAGGAGACAGGAGTCTGCTTGACAGCATTGCCTGAAAGGCATTGTTAGGGATGCTGGCGGGGCTCTCAGGCCACCTCACCTAGACAGGGCTCTTGCTTATGCATCCTCATAGCTCAGTCCCGGAAGCTAAAATACACTGCAAAGACAAGTCAGGCTGATTTCTAGATTAAATTCCCCTGTCCACTGCTGTGTGCTTCAACGAATGTGGTAAGCTAAGCGTGAACTTCAGCAAAAGGGCTGTTGAGCAAATAAAGGCAGATAAAGAATGTTAAAGTACTAAAAAAAAAAAATTATAAATTGCAAACTGTCAGACCATCCATAGCCCTAGCCAAGTCCAAATGGCTTCATTTTCCTTTTCTAGCCTGGCCAGTCCGCTTGAGTCTCTCCCACTGGTATTTTTGGGATACAATCCAGGCCATTATGAATAGATCCAACAATGTGCAGTGATCTTGAAGCTTGCAGAAAAGTTTGGGACTAGTTAAATTACACCCCATTTATCTTTACCAAGGGATTGTATAGATCTGTCAAAAGTATCCTTGGTTCCCCGGTGAGTTAACTTGCAGTAATTCTGCCATTTGGGAAAGATTTAGAGGTACAGTTCATAATAAATGCTCAGGATTCAGTATTTCCTTTTAGTTGAATCTTCGGTCTCCTTCCATTTCAACAACTATAACCTCTTTCCTTTTGTAACATATAGCTATTCACCCTGGGTGTCTTTTCTATTAGATATGGAATGACGCTCCTTTGTAAACCGTAACCTTCACCCAGACATGGAAGGCTGTTTCCATATTCAACTAGGCCATTTGTTAAATATTTGCCTGGGGTATAGCTGGTTTAACCTCCTGTGTTCCTGAATGTGATGCTTTTCCTTTTTAGAATGGCCGTTAACTAAAATGATTTTGTAGGGTAACTGTTGGAGCTTTCAAGGATCCAAGTGCCAGAGTATGTGGTCTTGTGGCAAGAATCTGTGTCCTAGAGCCAGAGGAGCTGAACTGGATACCAGGTTCTACCCTTGGGAACTTTGCTGTTTTTTAGAGTTCATCTGGCTCAGCCTTGGTTTCCTCATCTGTGAAATGAGAATAGTGTCTGCCATCAGAAATATATTAATAATTACCTGACATGATACACACAAGAGTTAGTTCACATAATGCCCTCCCTTGACTCACTGATCCTTCTCTGCTTTTTTTTTTTTTTTTAAGATTTTATTCATTTATTTGACGGATAGAGATCACAAGTACGCAGAGAGGAAGGCAGAGAGAGGGGGAAACAGGCTCCCCACTGAGGAGAGAGCCGATGCGGGGCTGGATCCCAGGACCCTGGGATCATGACCTGAGCAGAGGCTTTATCCCACTGAGCCACCCAGGCGCCCCTCTGCTTCTCTTTTGCCTTACTCCTTACCCACCTTTTTTCCTCTCTCCTTCTCTACCTTTCATCCTTCTGACTTTTTTCTATATCCTATTCTGTCTACAATATTTTCCAGCTACCCCCTCCATTCTTGCCAGAGAAGTCTATTAACAGAACCTACATGTGCAGTACTCCTGTACTCCTGTATTCCTGCAGACTTTATGTAGCCCCTGAGTCATGTCGGCCATTGTCTCTCCATACCCCAAGCATTATTCAAATATTGTTCTGCCTTTACAATTCTGCTTCAGTCTCACCTTCCCTGTATAAACTTGTTTGATGATTCTACCCAATACTCAGCTCTTTTTCTCAGTCCTTACTATATTTACAGTGTGTCCTTTAGGAGTTAGTCATTCTTCTGCATGTTTTTATTTGTTTGGATTTTGTCTACATAGTTAGACTCTAAGCTCACTAAGGTCAAATTTGTACATGGTTTGCATTCCCTGAAGCACCTATCCTATCTGTAGACACATTATAGTTCTCAAATATGTTAAATGATGGGCAAATAAATATTAGTCCACCTCTCTACTTCAGTCTTAACTATTTCAGTATTTATAGCTCTAGGTGAAAGAATTTCCACATTCCCCTAGAAGGTTCTCACTTAATAGGCCTATTATTGCCATGTTTCTAGTTCATAATTAAATATTTAGCTAAAAAAATTTTAAGAATAATTTTGAAAGAAAAAAAACCTTCTGAATAAAATTTTGACTCCTGTCTATGGCTTTAATGTTAGGGTACTATAATATCCAGTAATGTTCTGATAAATGGTTAACAACCATTTAAAAAAAAAAAAAAAAACTGATCTATACTGTTTGTCAGTTTCCATGTGTAAAAAGTCCCATCATAGCTGACTTCAAGCTCTTAAGAGTGATGTCAGAGTGCAAAGTCACGCACATTCAAAAACGTGTGTGCACATTCAGCTTCTTGAGTCATTACATGCCAGATCCAGCTCACCAATGAATATCCCACCACATTTAAGATAGCTGACTTTCTCTGTTTTGGAATGTCTTAAGATTTTGTCTCTCCAGACAGCTCTAAAACACACTCATTCTGTAAATATCATTCCCATTGACAAAAAAAAACAAGCAAACAAAGAAACAAACAAAACAAAACCCACAAAAAAACAAATCACACACAAACAAGAGCTATCCAGGGACAGATGTGAACTTTTCACTTTGGGAAATTTTTCTCAGAATTCCTTCCTAGACTGTTCTAATAAAGACTGACATGTTGGCCCTTTTATATGAAGAACTGAAATCACCTCTCTTCATCCCCAGAATAAGAGTTCACCTGTAAAATACTAACATTGCTTTATCCATCTCTAATAGATGGTGCAATTTCTATGAGCATATGCTAGAGAAGTGGAATTCACTAAGTGTTTCTTTCATTTTAACCAGCTGTTGGCATATAGCATTAGTTTGATATACTTATGTACCAGCAAACATTGCATTTGTCATTCCAGGCATTGGTCTTAATTACTTAAAATTCCTCCTTTCTGGGGCCCCTGGAATGGCTCAGTCAGATGACCGATTAACTCTTGGTTTCTACTAAGATCATGATCTCAGGGTGCTGAGGTCAAGTCCCCACATCAGGCTCTTTGCTCAGCAAGGAATCTACTAGAGATAATCTCCCTCTCCTTCTGCTCCTCCCCACTCACACTCTCTCTCACTCTAAAATGAAAATAAAATAATTTGAAAAAATCCTCTTTTTCTAAATATAACTCTTGTCAACAACAGTCTGATAAATGCCTTTATCTCCACAATGGTAGTTTTCAGCCTTTCCCACCATAGCTGATTTTAAGCTTCCAATATGACATCAATAAGTTAATAAAAGTCCTGAAAATACATTAGTTAACTCTAGTGAAGTAAGACTCTAAGACAAAACCAGTCCAGCTTCCACACATCTCCACCCTAAGTGTACCTATGGTGGTACCTTATGGTACTACTGCAAAGTGAGTGAGGCATCTCTTTATTTTTCCTATTCTATTCAATACCACACTTCTTAGGGTTGTCTAATTCAGAAAGTATCCTTGATTTATGTCCAAAGGACCAAAATTTTAGTCTGGATCATCCATAATTAGACTTTATGTCCATCCCTTAACCCTCTTTGGTCACAGCTTCTCCCTCTGAGGAAGAAAAACTATGTGAGATGGCTTTCCAGCCCCAACATTCATCTTTCTGATATAAGCACTGAAAAATGGGCTTTGCATTAATAAGCAAGTACAAGTACTTGGCATCTGTATCAAACCTTACACATCCATAGATGTTATATCTAGAACATCTTCAAAGTCTCATAAGGTTTGAAAGTTTCAATATTTCAAAGTTTCTTTTTTTTTTTTTTTTAGAATTTTTATTTATCCATTTGATAGACAGGGAGTACAAGTAGGCAGAGTAGCAGGTAGAGGAAGAAGGAGGCTCCTCGCTGAGCAAGGAGACAGATATAGGGCTTGATCCTAGGACCCTAGGGAACATGATCTGATCATGTTCTAGGGAACATAATCTCAGGATCCTCACTGAGCAAGGAGACAGATAATGGAGCTTGATCCTAGGACCCTGGGAACATGACCTGAGCCGAAGGCAGCTGCTTTACCAACGGAGCCACCCAGGTGCCCCTCAAATAGTTTCAAACTTACCAAAAGATGCAACTGAAGCATAAACTGTCTATATGTATTAGTTTATCAATTTCTTCTGCAGAAAACATCTCTAACTTTTACCCATTCTATTTACTTCTGAAGTCACCTCTGTAACTCTTTCCCCATCAGGACTGTTGCTTTATTTCTCCTCTGTTTTGTTGTTGTTGTTGTTGTTGTGTTTCTCTCTCTTTGACACATAGTGATAAAGCAAGACCTGGATAATAGGTTTGATTAACTTAAAAAATTCATTCTCCCAGCCACCCATCCCAGCAAATGGATCACCATAAAACATTTAGATCATTGTCTCTGTCCTAAGATTGTAATTCTTATATATCTGGCTCTCCTTTGGTAGGCCATTCTATTATTTAAAATAATGTATACTAACAGCTTTGTACACTAAAGGTTGAAATACTGGCTGTCTCTAGAGAATACAGAAAGATAATATACTTGTTTTCAGCAGAGTTAACATTACTTTATATGACCTCTGTACTTGCAACATAGCAAACAGCAACTGTAAACTAGTGCAAATCAAGAATTCAGCTCAGGCATCTAACCTCATACTGTTCACATGTCAAATGTGAGCTCAAGCAGCAGGAAACTGGCCTGCTCTTTCTAATTACAATTATGATAAGAGTTTAGCACAAGTCTACTTAAAATCATAAAACCTTTCGGTGCAAGACTGGTGTTTTATCTCATTGTATATTCATATGATTAGGTTTATTTGACTGCTCAGAGGAAAAAACGATTCTCATTGTCCAACATATTCTTATTTAGGATGCTACGAGGAGTAACCCATGTGCAATCACACATTGTCTAGTTTTCATGCAAATAGCACAAGCATGAAAAACAAGATGATGGGAAAGGCTTTTCCTCTCTTTCCTAAAACTAATCTCTTCCTTCCAGGGAGACCACAAATCTCAGGTTCAAATAAAAAAGTCTTTAATTGGGTGGAATTTCTATGCAAAAAACTAATGCTATTTGGACCACAGGCAAGTGCAATTCTCCATCTCACCAGGGAACCACATTTTCCCTACTAAGCTATGTCCCTTTTTCCCAGCACTGGAAAGGCAAAAAGTATTCCAATTAGTGAAGCTGATTTTTCTCCTATCACTCTTCTCTCGTGTGCCAGTGTGGGGTAAGTAAGGGTAGGCATAGGAAATTGCTTTAAGTCATTGATGAAAGAACCAACTGATTGATTGATATTGGGCTGAAGCAATCTTCCTGTTCATCCATTGGTTTGCCACTCATCGGGAAGCCAAGAGCACTGAAAGTGAGCCAAGCCTGTCAGATGTGCCACTGAGAACACTGTTCTTTGTGGAATATTTTTGGATGCCAGATGCCAATCACTCATGGGACTTTGCTGCTCAATAAGAATTTCAGATGTGGACTTTAATTATAGTCTAGCAGAAAAAGGATGATGGAGAGAGTAGAAGCAGCTTTATTTTTAGCAAACCCAGCTCTTAGCCACCACAAACCCTGAGAATCTATTTTAGGGGTTTGTCATTGTTTTTTGGTGACTTTCATCAATGTTGGTAAAAAGTATCAGGTTGACAGTTTGGGGAGTCAAAGGTCTTCATCCTAGTGAAGTGACAGACTGTGACCATATTTGGGAGGAGCTAAGCCCTGATGTTCTAGTATTAACTTAGAGAAAATGCTGAACCTCCTAGGAGATGTAGAAAAGTTTAGATTTTAAGAATAATCAGTTGCCTTTTTAGATTTTAAGAATAATCAGTTGCCTTTTATGTCTGCCTCAAAACGCTTTAGGGAAGGGCGGCAAGCTCATCAAGAAGTTTACAATCAAGTAAGAGAATAAAGTAGAAATTAAAGAAGAGTTCTAATTTTGTTAACACTTTAGTCTCTGTGTGGACTTTCATGGACCATATGGATTTCTGGTGAAGCAGTCATTTGCGGCTGAGGCAATCAGTAAGGTAATGACATTTATTGAGCACAAACTTCATCCTAATTAAGAAGAAAGAGAGCACAATGACTCTCTCCTCAGGACATCCACATATGTAATTGGAGAACATGTCAACAGGTAGAAATGCATACTTCTATTATATATTAATAGTTTCACAGAAATGCTAACTGGGTTCAGAGAAATGGTAACAAATTAGTGTGATATTTAGGAAGCCGGCTTTAAAAAGACGGCTATGGCATATCGTACCCTGACCCTGCACAAACACACAACCTAGCTAGGAGTTAGACATAAACTCTCTTTTTATACCATGAGGCAGTCATCAAAAAATAAAGACTTGGTATCTGTGAATTGGCAACCCCTCAGCCCATTACCATTTTCAAAGCTCTGCATGTCGCATTTTGGAGCTTAATGTTAAAGGGCAATGAGCCTAAGACATCCTACTTAGAGGCTGCTGTTTTATTATTTATTTATTTATTACATTCGATGTGCTGTCTTTATATACTCCTCATCTTAAAATCATGGTTATTACAGGCCATCAATATTTATTAGACAAATAATGCTTGAATCATACTGCTTTGGAATTAAAGAAAATTATATCCGGAATAGATGGAGAACCCTGGAGGAGCTTGCAATCAAATGAGAGGAGTCAAATGATTTAGCACAGGCTTCAAAACAGGTGTAAGGACTTCCTGTTTACTATTCAGTTTCATTCAAAAACTATACCTTAAACACTGTATTTGATTTCTGATGTGCTCTAGGTGATTTTGAGGATATAAAGTAGACACAAAATGCAGTATTTCCTATCTACTACAGCATACAAGATAAAAATGTACTGCAAATGCAATTACATATAATAAAATACCAAAAAGAGGGACTTAAGTAATATGAATTAAATTCGATCAGATCAGAAGGAGATCAGGATGGCTGAAGTATTTAGGACAGATTTCAAAAACTCCATAGAGATAAGACAGTTATCTAGCTAATAGCAAAATAATAAATAAATTGAAATACCCTAAATAATGGACTCTTAGGCCTGAGCTATCTATTTCATGATTCTGGTTTGATCAGAAAAAATGAGCTATATGTATATAGATCTTGGGTAGTCATAAAAACACTTAATTAGGTGGAATTAAGTTTAAAGCTATTTCACCATAGTAAAAGGATCTCTTACTACTATGCTTTTTCAGTGCTACAGAAGTAATACATGCAGTTCCCTTTTGTGAAAAGACTACTGTGATCTGAAGAGACCACAATGTAGAGCCCAATTTCCACTGGCTCTCCTCCTAGCCATGTCTGGAATAGTTCCTATTCTCATACTATGTCCATATGAGGTGGGCAAAACTACCACCATCTGTTCAAAGCAGCAAGGGATAGCCCATAACAGCAAGTCCTAATGACCTGTCTCGATCAATTCATCATAAGTATTCACTGAATTCTTGAGTTGTTCAAGACAATCTTCAGAGGTATGTGGAATACAAAGAAGATTCCTTCCCTCCAAGAGCTTACTGTAGAGTAGGGAATCAAAATATGTACATATAAAAATAATTGTTAAAAATGCAATAAATAAAAAAGTCAAATGAATAGTACCAGATATGGTAAAGGGGACCAGTTTGAGAGAAATATTTCTCCCTTTCCAAGTTCTTTAAAATTATCAGCACATCTTCTCTCCTTCTCCATATAGCAGTCAGGCAAAGGCTAGCTACAGACAGAAATCCATTTCCTGGCTGTCACCCAAGTCTGCTTGTCTCCTTAACCCTATACTCTGGCTACCAACAGCTAGTTCTAGAGCTCCTCAGTTTGGCAACTTATTGAAACTTTCCTTTCTGGTTTAGTAAAACTGGTTTCTTCTTGACTTTCCATTTTGTACCCTCCCCTGAATTCCATATCATCCATAGATTCAGATAAGAAACAATATCATTCCCCAGCCTAACAGGAGACTAAAAGCTATGTTAGCCCCTGGCCACTCCTGCCAAACAAAAGTAGTGTCAGAGTAATGAGAAAAGAACAGATGAAACATGCATAATACGTCAAGGCACAGGAAAACCAAAATAAAATCAATGCCAAGAAGTAAAAAGTTCAGAGTTAGAGAAGGAAAGGATGATGTTCCTCCAACAAACAGCTGTTGAAAAAGAAGCTTTAAGTCACTATCTTGAAATCCTTTTGTAAGCACTTAATGTTAAACAATGACTGTTGGTTGGGTTAGTGCTTAGAGCTCCGTCACTTATCTACCCAACTGTGCTTCATTTTTTTCTGTGGCTTGACTGGTCCATGCTAATAGACAGTGTGGCTATGGTCATCAACCTGTTGCATTCTCTGCCTTTATGATTTTGATGCAGATTTACTGATTCCCATTCAAAACAAAAAGAAGTGACTTCCAGAGCACAGAGTTCTGAAGCACTGTAGATACTCAATCTTCTCAGGTAGGATGTAGCTTCTAATGAAAAGAACTGGGTGTCTATGGTTCTAAGTCTTGAAAAGGAAAGTGAAACAAGAATATTTGCACTTTTGCCTCCATACTTACCTTCTTTCAATGACCAAACTCTTGCACTCCTAACCCTCAGAGACTTTGAAGAATTGTTAAGAAAACTCACAGAAGAAAGAAATAAAAGAGCAAAATAGAAAAGAAAGTGGGTTGTTTGAACTTACTTTCAGAAGAATAGAATCAACACTTCCCCTGACTCTCTACATCTTAAGAAAATGTGGCAGCTCAGTTATGGGTGATGGCTAAAGGACTCGCTCTATGACTCTTTTATGACCACTCAGAATGTAACTCAGGTGCTCAAAGACCAAGAAGACAGATGCTGTAAGCAATTCTAATGTGTCTGGGGACAGCTATGGTGGCCAAGCTGTCAGCAAGGTTGATATGCTGACACAGTGCCTTAGAGTAACACCAACAGCCCTGTCTCCTAAAAGCAAAGCCTCTGCAACAATTACTGGGTTATTATGCCATAACATACAGATTCTTAAGGAAAATTAAATACGGGAACCATTGTCACTTCCTATTATTATTATTTCAATGGCTCCCAAGGTGCCTTTCGCCTATTAAAAAAAAAAAAAAAGCATGGACTCTAGAGCTAGCGAATCTGAATTTGTTTCTGTATATGACATTGGGAAGAACTGAATTTCTCTGTATTTTGATTTCCTCATCTAAAATGGGAGCAATAATAATATCTATTTCACAAGGTTGTTGAGATAGATTCTGTAAGTCAAAACACTCAAAGTAGGGCCTAGAACATGTTAAGTTTTATTAAGTGTTAGCTATGTGTGCTGTTATTATCACAACTTGCTGAGTGCTTATAGACCAACACCCTGCTCAAAAAACATAAAGAATCCCTCCATTGTCTTCTAGAAAAATTCCTAATTCCTTAGATAAAAATTCCATGTAAGTCAACAATATTTAATTTTATTCCAAAAAGAGGGATTCAAAGAATTAAATACAACTGGTTCTGAGCTGCTTACTCCAAGGAAGTTTTATTCTATAGAGTTTCACAGGAGACACAACACTATCCACATATGAAATGTTACCAACTCAAGTTTTCATCTGTGAATTATTATTTTTACAAAAAGGCAAATATCAACACCCTTCTTCATTTCCACATGTGAATACATTAAATGGGTTTTTGCCCAGGGAATCCAACACACCCAGAACCACAGAACCTCATAAACAAAAGAAGACACATCCTAATCTCAAGCATTTGTACAACACATCTCAAAGGAACCAAACCTTAATATTCCTTAACCTCCTTAACACTTGTTTCACCAGAAGAAAACTTTGAGCATTTTTTTTTTCCTATGCTGCAACTGATACTGCTGTGGGACAAGGGCCCCCAATATAAGTAAATTACAACCAGCATCAACTGCCATAGGACAAGGTCATAGAAAAGTTTTAGCAGAATTTGAATACTGAAAAATTCAGACTGGATCTAAACAGAAATAATGTCCTAATCGTAACAAGCTTCTCACTAACTCCTTCCTGGTAAGGTAACTAGAAATGACTATCACAACCATGTTATAATCCATATATAGAACATGCTATCCTCTCTGCTTATCTGAAATAAATAGTATATTAAGAAAGCTGAGGGATGGGGCGCCTGGGTGGCTCAGTAGGTTCAGCCGCTGCCTTCGGCTCAGGTCATGATCTCAGAGTCCTGGGATCGAGTCCTGCATTGGGCTCTCTGCTCAGCAGGGAGCCTGCTTCCCTCTCTCTCTCTCTCTCTCTCTCTCTCTGCCTGCCTCTCTATCTACTTGTGATCTCTCTCTCTGTCAAATAAATAAATAAAATCTTAAAAAAAAAAAAAAAAAGAAAGAAAGAAAGCTGAGGGGTACCTGGGTGGCTCAATCAGTTAAGCATCTGCCTTTGACTCAGGTCACGATCTCAGGGTCCTGGGATCAAACCCTGCTGTGCAGGGAGCCCGCTTCTCCCTTTCCCTCTGCTGCTCCCCTTGCTTGTGTTCTCTCTCTGCCAAATACATAAATTTTAAAAATCTTGAAAAGAAAGAAAGAAAGAAAGAAAGAAAGAAAGAAAGAAAGAAAGAAAGAAAGAAAACTGACATATCATGGTGTATTTTCTGTTTGTCTCAGCCTAAACTATATGTGTTTTTAGGAAGCCTCAAATTAAAGAAGTTTCTAAGAAGTATCAAAAGGGGCTATCTGAAAAAAGTGGAACCCTTCTTATGACTGGAGCCAAGATCTTGGTATCCAAAGTGGACTAAATTTAGGATAAAAAACACCTATTACAAAAGGCTCCCTTAATAGTCTGGGAGTGCTGACAATGGCCTTGCACCTAGGCCTCTGTTTTCTCACTGCAGTGTTATCTGCTATTATTCCCTTCTGTTCTCTGTATCACTGTTTTTGTTTTTGGTTTGTTTTTTTTTTTAAGATCTATTTATTTCTTTTAGAAAGCAAGTGTGCAAGCAAGAATAGAGGCAGAGGAAGAGGAAGAGAGAGAAACTCCAGCAGACTCCCCACCAAGCCCAGAGCCCAGCACGGGGCTCAATTTCACAACTTCGAGATCATAACCTGAGCTGAAATTAGGAGTCAAACGCTTAACCAACTGAGCCACCCAGGCATCCCCCTGTATTACTTGTTAAAAAACAAGCTGGTTTCTCCCCTCTTTGGCATGCATCACAATTTCTGAGATTGGTCTCATAGTCCTCATCACTTGCTGCAGTTTTATCTCTCCAGTTAAGATTCACTTCCTACCTCTGCGTAACATCATCCCTGATCATCCCAGCCTAAAGAGGCACTTCCTCCCCTTTTATAATTGTGATCCAGTTCAGAGGAGTTACTTTGTTGGTTTGTCTTTCCCCTTTCCCCACTGAACCTTGCATACAGTATTTGTTAAATGAATTGTATCCCTTATAAATGCTACTATATTGTAATCATTTCCTTATCCCTTTTACACTGTCTCTAAATATATGTATAGAAGACTGACTATATCACAGCCTCAGATGAATAAGCTAGAAGGTAGAGGAAAAAAAGTGAAAAAGGCATTGGGACCATGCTGGTACATAAAGAAGTCCTTGCTCTTGAGAAGGGCCCTGGCTTTGACTTCATGAACTTTACCAAGAGCCAGGTTTTTTTTTCCCCTTTTAGTGATGTTATTTTTAATTAAGTAAAGGAGTTACCAAGCTAATCTTTCACAAATGGAGGGAAAAGAAGGACTCTTTCACTTTAGGAATGAAATCTTATTTCATTTCCCCTTTCATATGTGTATTTAGGTTGTCTTTTGTGACCTTGGTGAGCAAATTCTACCACTGTGCAGCTGAGGTTCCGAGACAGAAGGGCCTGGCCTTCTCCAAGCAGCATTTGCTCACCCCACAGAACTTATTTGGTGATTCCAAGGAACAAATGGCTTTTGCTGGGCTCTTCAATAATATGATTTGCATGCTTGAAATGAGATCGCCAAAGTAATTGTAGAATATTGCTTGCCATTACCGTCATTAAAAACAGGCAGATGTAGGAGCACTCCCAGGGAAAATCTTCCTGCTGGGTTTTCATGGAGATAAGTGCACAAAATCCACTTTTGAAAAGATGTTGAATGGAATGAATTTGCCATTCACTGGCTGTCTGATGATGATTTGCTTGTTAATTGGAAGTTTAGGCTTTAGAGAAGCCTTAACAAATTTGATTGCTAAATTCAGGGGGTTTACTCCCTCCTTACAAGCCATATTCAGAGGCATAAATCCTACTTTTTGCATGTGTGTCTATGTGCTCATTTAGAATCTCTGTAAAAAGATACCAATCCCTGACCCCCTTGTCAGTGCCACTTTTTGGAGTGACTTTTCCAACAAGGACAACGTACTTTGACCCTTTGCAACTGTCTCTAGGGCTCAAATATTCACTAACAGGGGAGGGGACAAAGCCATGAGATAAGCTGAGAGAAAGGGCAGAAAAGTTATTAGGCTATTTCAGAGCATATGTCTGTTGATTATCCCATTCCATGTTTCTAATAACTGGGAGGCTGGACCCCACTTCTGGACACCATTTCGTTTACTTTGCAAATCAGCTCCACTGCTGCTAATAAACTCAAGTAAAACTTTAGAAGGGGGGTGTTGGGGGAGGGAGCCCGTGAGCAAACATTTCTTTGGAAATCCTGTTCAGACACAGGCTGAGTGTCCTTTGATCTAAACAATGTCAACTAGCTGGCAAGGTTAGCAGCCCCCTGAGAAGGGTCTGCTTTATTTTTAATGACCACAGTTGCACATCTACAAAATGACTTTATTCATCCCTGTCATTACCTATCCAGATTAGTCTCCTCTAAGTGACGATAAATTTATTGCCAGCCATGGAGAATGACAACTGCCACATGGAGATACATGAGCAGTTATGTAGACAATCTAGACAAGAGCTCCTATATGGTATCATAGAGTGTTTCCAAGATCTAATAGTTCTAGGAAAGAACAGCCAAATAGCCTTTCTTTTTCCATCATTCCTAGGGATTTAATAGTATATATGTACATCACCTAATAAGCTGGCACTGAGCATTTTTTATATAGCAAATGATATTGGCATGTAATTATATAAAACATTAACATAGAGTGGGATCAGTTCTATGCAGATGCCTACAAATAATAACTGTTTTAAATATTTAGTAAATTAAAAGCCTCTCCATGATCCTTACTCATCGGAGTATTTGCCATTACAAACAACACACCTAGGCACTCCTACACTACAATACCCAGAAGAAGGTAAATCTGCCCCTCTAGGAGGTTAAAACTCCAGCCTTGCACCCTCCTGCAGCTTGTGAGACAGAGACCACTGTGGTTGCATTGATTTACTCGAAACTATTTATTAGGTTTTGTCTATGTGCCATAGTCTGTGTAGATGCTGGTGATATACTGGTGAGGATCGTCTCTTCTTTGAAGGAACATATAGTCTAGTGGGGATGAAATGAAACTGAACACTGTAGTGGTAAAACTTAACAAGTATCAGTTATGAGGGAGAGGCAGCCAATCTAGTCTCAGAGGTCTAGGGAAGGCTTCCTGGAAATGGTGACCATTAACTAGACATCAAAGGAATGAAAAGGAGTCACTCCTAGATGTTTCTGGTAGAGAAATATCACATACAGCGACTCGGCTGCAAGAGACTGAAAGATGCTCAAAGGCTGGGTAATGTTCAGTAGAGCTGGCAGGAAGCAAAAGCAAAGAAAATGGCCCTGCTAGTGAGGAGGGGGATCCTAGGGTTGTGAAGGAGACAGGCAGGGTCATGAAGGCTTTTGCATCACTGGCTCCTGGCCCAGTGATTGCTCAATAAATATACAGAACAAATGCATGCATGGATGAATGAAAAGTCAGGGACACACATGAAATCCTGGCACTAAAGAAGACCAAGAAGAAACATTCACTTTGCTCAGAATTTAGGGACATAACCAGCTCCCCTGCATACCATTCCTATGACTCTAAAAAGGGACCAAAACAAACTGTGCTGTGAAGCAAAATGTATTTATGCCAAACCTTCAGTGAAATCATAGAGAAGTCACCTCAATGGAAAGGGGCCCCAAAGGCTTTGCCTCTGACTTGCCCTTAGGGTATCCTAGAGCTGGGCTCCTCCTAGTGAGGAGCTGCCTATTTCCTCAAGGGTGGTCTAGACACTTCGTTTCTGGTTACCACGTGGAAAGTGATAACAGATAACACTGTTTACAGTGCTGTGTAGAAATTAAGTGAATTTCCAAAAACAACTTAAAAAAAACATTTTCCCAGAAGACTTCAGGGTAGGAGAGGGGGAGCAGAAAAGTAGAGAAAGGAGAAAAAAGGGAAAGACTTGCTCTTTCCTTCAAAGCTACCCCTCACTGTCCCTCCAACTGACCCTGTTTCACAACCGGCTCTCTGAATAATGGTAGTCCTTAACGAGGAACTTAATCACCTCTAGAGTTTCACCCATACCCTCGTGGCACAGGAATGCATACTATCACAGATACACACTGCTGCTTGCCTGATATGAAATAGATCACTGATGGGGTTGATATGAAAATGATGCTAAGGAGACCGTTGGCTGGCAAAGCAGTGATTGCAAGGGAGCAGAGTTCAGAGAGGACAGGGTCTCTCTTGCCATTTGAAAGCAAAGCAGGCCTCTGTCCCATTACAGTAAATGAATTCAGTCACAATATTTAATTTATTTTGAATTGCAAATTGTAGGAAAGCAGCATACGAGATTTTTGTCAGAAAGAGACATAGTGTTACAAAGGCTGAGAAACCACATACAAACCCTGTGACAGTGCCTGCTATCTTTCTGGGTTTCTTTCTACTCAAGATTTTTAACATCAGTGGTTTTTCACACAACACACACATGCACAAGCACACTCACACAGTACAATAATGCCATCTACTTAGGTAGTGTTTGCCCTGTATAATGCTAGGACAAAGTAACCTATCCTCCTTTATACTGGATAACCACTCTCCTACATCCTATGAACTTAAGATAAAATAGAGAGTGTTTATTCACCAGAGTTGAGGGAAATTAAACAGAGCAAGCAAGGCTAGTAAAGAGTTACAAAGTTTTATCCAAGGTCAGCTTTGCCTGTTAGTAGTAGAGCTGGAAATAAAAGTCAGGACACCCTCCTTCATTTTTTCTTGTACTGTGCCCATTGGACCAAACTGCTCTCAATCAATAGGCAGCCAGTTATGACGGATTCACATTCTACCCAGTGCCAATAAAAACAAAAATCAAGTTTTAATCAAAACACATAACCAAGATCTACATTTCTCTTGGCCACAATAAATCTTCCCCAAAGGAAGCGAGCTAAAATTCTTTACATTTAAAAAATGAGCTCCGCTTGGACTCCAAATTTCAGTTCGATTTTTGAGCCAAGGCATTTTTTTTCTTTATCATGCACTTGGTGCTGTAGTGTGATAAGGGCCCCATGCAGACCATAAAACTAATTTATCATCTGTAAGGTGCACAAAGAAAATGGTAGCTGCCTACTTGTCTGCTTGACATATGAGGTCATTTTTGCCGCTAGCTTTCTAATACTGAGCAATTTTATCAGCTATTTATATACATTAATTGTGGGTACCCATATGCTCAATGTTGTATTTAATAATGCATTGCATTGAATATGCATTCCTTAAGTTTTAGCATACAGCAAGCATCTTGCATTTAACTATTTGGTTTGCCTGTTAAAGCCCATAATTCAGCTACGCCATGTTACGTACTCTCTCAACTGAATTTATGTTTCTTTAAATCTGGCTCACCCTGCCGAAACCCATTGAACTGGACAAGGCCAACTCACAAGTCCCAAGGGCTCCAAGCAAAAACAAGCAGAGGAAGTGCCATGGTCCACTTAATAACACTCAAGCAAAAGGATTATTTGATGAATCCCTTTCCCCAAAGGACAGCAGCATATTCACGCTTCACAGTGTAAATATAAATACAGTTCTCAGGCAACAGAGACACGGGATGTTAGATAAAGTGTGAAAAATACCAAGGCAGACGGCTATGCCAGAGTGATTTCTTAACTATCAAAAGGGAATCAGTTCAAACATCCTAAGCAATCCCAACCCCCAACTCCCCAAGGCTTCCCCAATTTATCCCTCAAAAAGAAAACAAAGCCAGTTTAGCTGGTTCTTTGGCCGACTGATTGCTCTAGCCATTTCTCCATGCTAGAAAACTCACTTCCTGACAAGAAGCCCAGCTCATCACCCACCCTAGGCAGTATCTCCCCACAAGCTCACATATCACAAGTCTTAACACTTGCATCATAAAATTAACTGCTATAGGACAAAAACTTAAACGGCCCTGATCAAAGACAAACAAATTCTATGGGTATAATAATCTATAAAGTATTATTCCTTGAATGCCTTGGCTCAGAATACATATTCAGAGGAGCTTTTGTTACCCAGCAGAACAAAAGAATGGCAGAATTATGATCCCGGGGGGGGGGGGGGGCCGGAATCAAGGCAGCCAGGCCCAAGTAAAACATAGCAAATGGTGGGTCAGTATAGGCAAAGACAGCCTAACGGTCCAGGTGGTGAGGTGGGCGGGGACAAAACAAGAAGGCAGGCACTGAGCTGGTAGTCTGTACAAGAAGACAATCATGTTTTTTTCCTTGTTGGTGTCTGTTATCTACATGGTGTGGGTCACTTAATCTGGCATTTAAATGTGTTCAGAAGTCTTTCTACAACTGGGTAACTTGAAACATACAGAAAAAAATAACATAGTTCCTCATTCTGGTTCAAGGTATGAGTGCTAACTATCTGCCTGATATAGCTGCTGTTGATATAAATGGAAAAATCCACATATAAATTCTGACATTCCCTTGGTTCTGTAGAACTCTGAACCTCTAGCTTCCATGTAGGGTAAGCAGGATATAAAAAGTAAGCTGTCATGAATACACCCATGAATCCTTCCAGTTATCAAGCCACCAAGCAGGGCCATCTGAGTTTGCTCAGCCTTACCAGATATTTCAGTGCTAAATCTTTTTGACCTAATAATGAGTTAAAGGTCCTTTGGCCTAGGCCCTGTAACACTGGTCAGGACAACCTGGGTCAAAAGACACTCTGTGTCACTGCACCTGATTCTTTCAATGCCCCGCCATCCCATCTCCAAGCTCTTACACCTCACAGTCTTCTACAGTAATTGTTTCTTTCTCTTTAAGAGAACCACTTAGAGCCATTAGTCCCACGTCTGCTGAATCCTTTGCCCCCTGCCCCAGAAAGTGCTTGCTCTCTCTCTTTATATAATTTCCCTGAAAACCCAGATATGCCTGGATTAGCAATAACAACAGACAAAGTCCCACTATGTAAATATTCTCTTGTATTGATATTTAACAATGTTGTATTAGAAAATCATCTTAATCAATCTGAAATGGCTAAGCCTGGATAACCTAACCACACAATCATGTATAGTTTCAAACTCCTATCCTAGCCCCCTACCTGGTATGTTAGAATCATTGCCAAATTTATCAGGAGCAAAAAAATATTTGATCTCATAGTAGTTTAATTAATGCATTTAAAATAAATGCAAGGCAATCACAAAGACCTTGGTTAAACTACATAATCAAGCGGGTAACTATTCCAGAAAGAAAATTCTTTAATAACTTCAGAAGCGCTATCTGATACCTCAAAAATAAAAATTTAAATTAAAAAAAAAACTATAAAAAATAAAATATTTTCTTAGACCTAACATAAACTCTCTTTTGCCCCAAGTTATGCCTATTTAGCCCTGACACTTTTAGGAGCTTTTACAATTTTATATCTCTGCTTCATTTTTCCTGATTTTTAAACTACAGGATGCCAAATTTGGTAATCAAGTTCATGAAATCATTGAGGTCAGGAAAATGCATTAGATCACTCAGAAGCAACTACTAAGTAGAAGAGAAAGGATTCCAGAACATGGTTAGAGGAGTCTAAGAAGGAGATTGGGAAGGAACAGTTTAAGACATAGGAAGAAATCAGAGAATACAGTTTCTAAGGAGCCAAAGAAAGAGTATTGTAACAAGACTTGAGAAGTGGTTAATGTTCTTAAATGCTGCTGCTAAGACAAAGTAAGTATCCCCTAAATATAGAAATAGAAAGATCTTTTTTTCCAGTTTTATTGAAAAATAATTGATATATATCACTGAGTAAGGTTAAAGTATACAGCATTATGGTTTGATTTACATATGTTATGAAGTGACTATCACAATAGATTCAGCTAATATCCATCTTTTCACATAGACATAGTAAAAAAGGGGAGCAAAAAATATTCTCCTTCTGATGAGGACTCATATCTGAAAGTTAAGAAAGCAAATCCTATATCATAAGGCAGTGTTAGCTATAGTCATCATGTTGTATATCACATCCTTACTTATTTATCTTATAACTGAAAGTCTACACCTCTGACAAGATTAGCTGTACTGAGTGGCAGGGGTGAGAGCCAGGGGCCAATGGGTTAAGAAGGTTACTGGGAAATACAGAGAATGAGAAGAAAAATGCTGTCAAGATGTGGGCTGTAACAGGCATAAGGCAAATAATGAACTGGAAGGTTTTTTGGTTTGTTTGTTTTTTTTTTAAAGATAAGGTAGAATATATAATCCCAAGGAACCCTGAAGAGCCAAAATAATCTTGAAAAAGAATATAGTTGGAAGTCTCTCCATTTCTGATTTCAAAACTTACAACAAAGCTATAGTAATCAAAACAGTGTAGTACTACCATAAAGACAGACACATAGATTAATAAAACAAAACAGAAAACCCACAATTAAACACATGTATGTATGGTCAAATAACTTTCAACAAGGTTGCCAAGACATTGCAATGGGAAAAGGATAGTCTTTCGATAATGGTGCTGGGAAAACTGGATTATCTATATGCAAAAGACTGAAACAGAACCCTTCCCTTACAGTACCAAAATTAGCTCAAAATAGATTAAAAATAATAGAGAAAACTATAAAACTCTCAGAATAAAACACAGGGGGAAATCTTTATGACATTGGATTTGGCAATGATTTCTGGGATAAGGCAACAAAAGCATAAGCAACAAAAGAAAAAATAGATAAACTGGACATCAACAAAATGTTAAAATTTTCTGCAAAGGACATTATCAACAGAATGAAAAGGCAACTGACAGAATGGGAGAAAATACACACAAATCAAATAAATAATAAGGCATTAATATCCAGAATTTATAAAGAACTCCTACAACTCAGTAACAACAGAAAATAACCCCGTTTAAAAATGGGCAAAGGGGGCGCCTGGGTGGCTCAGTGGGTTAAAGCCCCTGCTTCAGCTCTGGTCATGATCTCAAGGTCCTGGGATCGAGTCCCGCATCGGGCTTTCTGCTCAGCATGGAGCCTGCTTCCTCCTCTCTCTCTGCCTGCCTCTCTGCTTACTTGTGATCTCTGCTGTCAAATAAATAAATAAAATCTTTTAAGAAAATGGGCAAAGGATCTGGAAGACATATAGATGGATAAGAGACACAAGAAAAGATGTTCAACATCACTAATTATCAGGGAAATACAAATCAAAATCAGAATGAGATATCACATTATGCTTGTCAGATGGGTAGAATCAGAAAGACAAGAAATAAGAAGTGTTTATGAAGATGTGGAAAAAAAAAGAAACCCTCGTGTACTGTTGGTGGGAATGTAAAATGGTGCAGCCTCTGTGGAAAACAGTATGGCAATTCCTCAAGCATAGAATTATTGTATGACCCAGCAATTCTATTACTGGGTATATGCCCAAAAGAACTGAAAGCACAGACTCAAAGAGACTTTTGTACATCCAAGTTCATTGCAGCATTATTCCCAATAACAAAAAGGTGTCCATCAACAAATGCACAAATACAAAAAATGTGACATATTCATACCATGAAGTATAATTCAAGTTTTAAAAAGGAAGGAAATCTGACACTAGCTGTAACACCTATGAGCCTGGAGACGTTATGCTAGGTGAAGTAAGTCAAACACATAGACACAGAATACTGTATGATTCCACTTACACAAGGTACCTAGAGTAGTCAAATTCATAGAGACAGAAAAAAGAATGGTGTTTGCCAGGAGATAGGGAGAAAAGAAAATGGGGAGTTAGTGTTTAATGAATATAAAATTTCAGTTTGGAAAGATAAAAAAAATTTCTGGAGATGGATGGTGGTGATAGTTGCAGAACAATGTGAGTGTACTTAATACCATGGAACTGTACAATAATAAATGGTTAAAATGGTAATTTCATATTATATATATTTTAGCACAAAAAAAAAATATGAGGGAGATTATTTAGGAAGGAGACTCACAGAAGACCCCAGCTATGAATCAATTCCTATGTCTCAACAGGAAGTATGAAGATAAAAACAATAAACAGGGGCACCTGGGTGGCTCAGTCCATTAAGTATTGGACTCCTGACTTTAGCTTGGGTCATGATCCTGGGGTCATGACATCAAGACCCACATGAGGCTCTGCACTGAGTGTGGAGCCTGCTTGAGATTCTCTCTCCCTCTGCCCCTACCCCCACACCCCCTCCAACATTTTAAATAAATAAATAATGATAACCATTTACCATGTGAACAGTGTACCCTTTCCTTGAGATTAGCAGATACTATAATTCCTATTTTTCAGATAAAAATACTGAATCACAGAAAGACTAAGCAACATGTCTAAGGTTTTCTGTAGTTTGCAAATTCCTATGCCAGCACCTTTCTCAGGAAACCTACAGAACCACTGCCAATGATACAGTGCACACCCTGCAGTTTTTTCTTGTGTGTCTTACCATGAAACCTTCCACAATGGCCTGATCCCTTCCTAACTCCGACTTCCGATTCCTTCCTCCCTTCTATCTTTTCTACTGAGCAAATCCACTCAGATGTGTAATCCCTTAATTATCTTGCCTTTGCCCCACACTCTTTTAGACTTAATTGGAGAACTGTGCCTTCAGGGCTGTTTTATGTGATTATGGTATCTAAGGGCTGAGGAGAATTGTTGCTCTATGAATGCCTGTGATTGAGTTGACTCTGATCCATAGCGCCCTCAGCCAATGTGTTCCTGGAAGAGATGGAGAAATAGATGTGCACTTGCGACAGAAATGCTACCCTATTCTCCAGCTTGTTGCCATTCCATCCACCCAGTGTCATCCACAGCCCTAAGTGGAGCCTGAGGTAAAACTAAAAATCAGTAATACTAATCCTGCCTTATTTTAAAATTTTGATATGTTGTTGCTCATCATGGATTTTTGCACTGATTTTAATTGTTTTAACATTGCATTAAAATATTCTTATCTTGGGCGCCTGAGTGGCTCAGTGGGTTAAAGCCTCTGCCTTCAGCTCGGGTCATGATCCCAGGGTCCTGGGATCTAGCCCCACATAGGGCTCTCTGCTCAGCAGGGAGCCTGCTTCCTCCCTCTCTCTCTCTGCCTGCCTCTCTGCCTACTTGTGATCTCTCTCTCTGTCAAATAAATAAAATCTTTAAAAAAAAAAAAAATTCTTATCTTGATTACTGGGTTCTTTGGTGCCCTCTTAAATGTGTCTGAGGCAAATGCCCTCACTCACCTCACCCTAGTTCTGACCCAAATCTATCGCCATGACTAAAAACAAAGAAGAAAAAAAGGAAAAACAGAAAACAGCCTTCCCTGAATCACTTACTACAACAAAATAGTGAAGTCAGGTGCCAGTCAAGTGTTCCAGGGATAAAAGACATGAGAAGGATCAGCTATAACCCTAAGTAGAAAAGAGTCCAGCGTAAATGTCTTTCATGTACCTTTTTGACAAGACCGTTTCAACCTAAAATCAAAAGCTTATATTTAAACACCATAAATTGCATATCTATGAAAAATGAAGTCCCTACAGGCTAACTTTCTGCATTTTTGTTCTCTTTAAAGAAGGTATTAGAGCAATTTGGACTGTCTTCTTAAAAGATTTTTATTGTTTTGTGATAGGTAGCAGGAAGCTATCAACTGAATATGTAGCCAACAGGTCAGAAAGAAAACAATGTGGCTTGACTGCTAAGTATGTCAATTCTGTCTTCAACTGACCGGAGGCCCTTGTGTGTGTATGTGTGTGTGTGTGTGTGTGTGTGTATACACACATAGATACACACACACACACACATTTTACATTTCTCACCGCAGGCCTTGTTTATCAGCTCACAGCCAAGCAACCTGAAACAGCTTTGTTTTCTAAGCACCACAGACCTTTTCTTTTTGACTAAGAAATCTGTCAGGAGACCTGGCAGAACATTCTCCCACTCAGTGACAATGGGGATGAGCAAGCCTGCTCTTCCCTTTCTAGGGAATGCATTTGGAACCAGCTTGAGAATGCTCTGGTCAGATCTCAATGTGCAGGATTGTTGAGAGAGGAAAAACTGTCTCTTCATTCCTCAGGCAAGGCAAATGCCATCACATTGCAGGCTCTGTGGGAGAGTGGAGATAATGAGGTATTTTGAAACAGCGGACATTGTCAGAAAGACAGAAATTGGGAAAAGGGCTGAGGTGGTGAGTGATTATTTCTCAAAGGAGCAATGGAACACAAAATGGGTCTCAGTTTGGGTTAAGCAAGGGAGATGAGAAAAGGAAGTGTGTTATGAATTATTTACCACTGGATATAGTTTTGCTTTGATCTTAGTCCTAATTGTGCTTTGTCTTGGTGTGTACGAAGTGAAATGAGTTGCCAACTCTACTGACTATGTATTCCCATTGACACACACATACCCCAATGCTCCTTAAAAGACATACATAGCCCAAGTTTAGATTCACTTATGAAGTGTACAATTCAACAGGTACTGGGAATGTGATCTACCAATAAATATCTTCTTTATCATGGGCTTAATGATAATTCTATCATTAATAGATAATCTATACTTAATGAAAATTCTATCGTTAGAGATGCATGAATATGGGTTAATCATTATTTCCTCACCTGATCTTTATAAGTAAAAAATGCCTAAAGCAAGAGATGACATTTATTAGGTGCACAATGAAGTATCTCCCAACGTCTATTAAGTCTTTAATACTTAAGATGACTATACATCCTCCTCTGCCTAAGACAGTCTTGTGGTATGGCTATTATCCTGAAATAATAATTAGCAACCTTCCATATTAAAAGTCATATTAGATAAAAAAAAATTATACACTTATCCTATAAACACCATACTTTCAGTCAGTCTATTAGTTTGCCATCCTCAGGGAGAAAAAAAAAAAACCTAGAGAAACATGATGATAATGGGTCTTTGGTTACAGTGTTGTGCTAGTAAGAGAGAAGTACTGAGCACTGAAGATAAACGTCACCTATTTCATAATTTTGCTTCAGCACTGAACTCAGATCTGAGACATTTATTCTACCCAGACCTTGTTTCTAGTACTTTGCTCATGACATGTGGAATGTAATACAGGACCTCTCGTACTTGGCTATAACCACTCTATCAATTAAAATCAACCAAGAAAAGCATACAACAACTAAATAATATATTTGCAGGAGACAGTGTATATCATCTGCTAAGCAGAAGCTTCAGAAGGGTACAAAAGGCCAAAATGGCCACCACTGCTGCTAGCAGAAGAAGAATTAGAGAGGAAAAACTCGCTAACTCAGTAATAGTCTCTCCAGGAATGGAAAGTCGCTGTGGGTGTTCAGTCAGACAGCATTTACTGAGTAACCTCAGAGCAAACTTGGCTTCCTCCAGAGACTTCCCTTGCCCTTTTGACTAGGTCAGATACCTCTGTGGGATTCTCCATAAATACTCCAGATTTCCTTTCTCATAACCTTTGCCATACTTTCCTGTTATTATTTTTTAAGTTATCCATCCTTCAGCTAGAATATAAACCCCATAACTATAAACCATAACCATAAAAATAATTAACATGTATCATGCCAAGCAGTAGTCAAAGCACTTTGCATTAATTCAGTGAATTCTCAAGGTCTCCCCACCAATGAGATTCCTCTTATTTTTGATTCAAAAATAAATGAAACTGATGCACAAGCAGATTTCTCCAGGTCATACATTTTCTAAGAGGTATAACTAGTACAATATTCAAATTCAGATTGTTTTCGATCAAAATGCTATGTTGCCTGCTTTAAATAGCAGAAATTAGGCTGCTGTGTTCTTATTACTGTTCACCCAAGTCTGCTACAATGCCTGCACCATAATTAAGGCTCAACAGTATTTACAAAATAGATGAATAATAAGTACCTTTTTTTTGCTGGCCATCATGGAAAGTACTATTCCAAAGAACCAAGTAAGTCACAGCTCCTGCCTTTGAGGAGCTCACACTTCATCAAATCTCAATGAAACAGGAAAAACCTAGTCAATAAGATAAAGACAAGGGGGATGCTTAAAGCTTTGACCTTGTTCCACATATTTTAAATTCAACAGCTTGTTGTTAACTTAATATGTTGTTATGATAGAGCTTAAACTTAAAGAAATGTTTTGAAAAGTAACACAGAGGGAAATTGAAGGAGAATCTCAAAAAATGTGGTAAACTCACAAGTCAGGTACTATCTCATGGATGTCACAACAGCAACACTGAAGAATTGTAATGTTGTTTTTCCTTTCCTCTTGAAGGTGCTGCATTGTCCTTCAGTAGCAGGTCAGTGAACAGAGAGAGATGTGGACAATGGCTGGGGGCAGCTCTGGGGAAAACTTACAGTGCTAGACAGCTAGGAATGAATGATATACCATGATAGGACATGCTGTGATACTTTCACTTTTTATACCATGATTTAAAACACACGGTATACTGTTTTGTTTTATTTTAAATTCTAAATTGTAATGAATAACCAGAAGGTAATTGTAAGAACATTTCAAAAACCAAATAAATTACATTTAAGGACACAAGAGACATCAGTCTAGGAAACTTTGAAGAGAAAGGGCTGGCTATAGTCAATAGTAAAGAGTTGTAGGGGACACAATGAAAGGGTAGGACAATAACTCTGGATTAAATGAATTAGAAATAAGAAGCCTCCATTAGAGTCTGTCTGTGGGAAAGTGTTTGCTATCATGGTAAACGGTTATTCGTCTATTGTTAATGTAGGAACTTTTCCAGCCACATACGTGTCTAGAATTGTGTACTATGCCTTAAATTCGCTCTTGCTTGTCGACACTCTGAGATGAATTCTCAACATTTAGAGAGACCTTTTAGTTCCCCCAATCTACAACTACATGTCAACTCCATCTCTACCACACTGACACCATGATGACTGACGTTGGTTTTGATTTGACATTTCAACCGTTGAAATACACAGGCACACTCACTCACACTCACATGCACAGAGCCTTCAACTTGAGATTTGATTGGCATCAGTCATTTCATAACCTGTCTCTTGGGGATCGGACCAATGGACCTTTTTAAAGCTTGCCTTATTGAACTAACCCTTCTGATCTGGGCACATGATTCATACTTGCTAATCTTCTTGGGGGCCTTCCTTGCTCTTAACAAGCCTGTCATTTCTTCCTTCTCTGAAATATTTTTCTTTAGGTACAAGATGATTTAAAATGTTATGTTTTATGTCTCTTCTTGACTTTTGTGAGAAAAAATATATATAAATGCATCAAAGAAGCAGCGATTCCACCTGATTAGTGAATTTCCCCCAAAGGAATATAGACATCACCATAGCTATGGAATACATTTTAAAGGTACATAGGCTTCAATTCAGCTCCACAGATATAACACCATGAAATGTTAGATCTGGAATGTTCCTTAGAATTTTTGGTACAACCTTCAACCCAGAAAAAGAATCTCTATGTCATCTCTCTCAGATAATTAGTTTCTGTTTGAACATTTTCTGTTAATAAGTTATTTTGAAATAGAATCTCGCCTGGTATTCTTCTACTTCTTGAAATTTCTTACTTAATATTGAAATCAGCCTCCTTTAACTCCATTCAAAGCGCAAGCTTTGTCATCTGGAATCACATAAAGTCTCATCTCTCCTCCACAGGACAGCTCAGGGCTGAACTAAGCTGAATGCCTACATTTCTAAAGGTTTTTATCTTTCTTATACTCAACCTCAGGACAATCTCTCTCCACTGCCATTCTTTATTGCCTCTCACAGTCTATGCAGACACCCAAAGATCCACACTGTGAGAGGTTCTATGATCATGCTTATAGGTTCTCCTAGAATACATTCACCTCTTGCTATCTTCCTATTTCACCTCCTCTTAATCACAATGCGGTCTTTTTTTTTTTTTTCCAGTTTGCAAACCAAAACATTCCCTGGACAAAAAAGGACTGTCATTCATTGAGGGCCTGATACGTGTCAGGCACTGAACTAAATGCAAAGATGGGAAAGGCACAAAGATGGGAGAAATACAATAAAAAATTGTATAGTCTATTGGAGGGAAAGAGACACAGTTAAATATATAGATAAAGAGAATGAAAATAATGTGATGGGTGCTATTCCTTCTTTTTCTCATTTTTAAGTTTTTTATTTTAATTCCAGTGTAGTTAACTTGTAGTGTTACATTAGCTTTAGGTGGACAATATACTTACTTAACAATTCTATATGTTACTCAGTGCCCATCATGATAAGTGCTATTCTTTCAAATGTCTCAAGAAATTTATAATCACATAGGAGAACTATATGATTTCTGTCTGAAGGAAGAGAGTGAAAGGGAGGGAGATACCCTCTACCATGGGAAACAAAAAAGGCAACATATAAAAAGTCACAACTTGAGGAAATAAAAATCACATTTTATATAATAGTTATAGTATCTATACATATTTGAGGTAGTAGTGATCTCCTCCTCTATGGTTTCAAACTTCTATCCTTCTCAGGATATAATTTATCCCATAAAACTCTTATGGGATATTTTCCTGCATACAATAGCTCAATTCTTATTACCTAAGAGAGAAAATACAATATTAATTTCTGTACTGTCTTTACTTTCAATTAATACTATTTCTCTACTTATGTCCTTCATTTCAGTATGCTCAAGATTACAATTTCAACAGGTTCTAATTTTGGCTTTCAGCCTTTTAATCTGGGTGTACTAACATTTCCAAATTACTGCCTCTCTTACCACACCTCCTTCTTATGGAGATTGCCGTACCCTCAGACCCTAGAAAGGGAGCTCACAGCTGAATCTCCACTCCATACTCACAGTGAGAAAACATCTTGTCAGGATTTAGACAATAGTCAATTGGAAGACCATTAGCTCTTACATTGTGTTATCAGAGGTAGAGTAACCAGCAAAGCACATGGAAGGCAAGGGCAGAGAAAAGAAAAGATGAATAGGCAGGCCATGAGTTAGCAGTGTAACCAAGTGAGAGAAAGAAAGAATGGCTCAAGCATGCAAGTGTCACAGAAGCCAAAGCCCAATGTGCCTCAGGAGTGGTGGACGGAAGAGCCTCTGTTCACAACTTGTTCATTCCAGTCCTTTCATGCGTGTCTGAGCAGGACTTAGTCTTATGAACTTTTCTAACGGCAATAGCACCTGTTATGTTCTTTCAATAAAATTCTTTTCTATACGAGCCAGAATCAGTGGCCTTCTGTTCTTTGCAGCAAAGTAATCCTTAACTAATACCCATATTTTTCTTGGAGTCCAACTTGTTCTTGGCCACACTACACCAGGACAGCTTCCAACACTCTGTGCAGGAAAACAATATATAGGAGTATGATTAAACAAATGGTAATATGTTTCTAAATTTTTTATTGCATCTTAAAGTTAAATGAAAAAGGGAAGAGTGTTTCATGCTATTTCCTTTGTATAATAAGAAAATGGAAGTGCTTGATGAAAAGGGCAGTAAATGAAGTGGAAGGATTTGTATACTATCTCTGAAAAAAAAAAAAAAAATGTTTGAATGTTTTGATATGGGGTAGCATAAAGATGAATCCAGAGCTGAAAAAGAAGCCCTAGGATATACCAATCTTTTTTTTTTTTTTAAAGATTTTATGTATTTATTTGACATAGAGAGAGAGACAGCAAGGGAAGGAACACAAGCAGGAGGAGTGGGAGAGGGAAAAGCAGGCTTCTTGCTGCACAGGAAGCCCTATGTGGGGCTTGATCCCAGGACTTGGGATCATGACCTGAGTTGAGGCAGACGTTTAACTGACTGAACCACCCAGGTTCCCCTAAGATACACCAATCTAATAGAAGAAATAACTAATCCAAGTGGACAAAATAAATGAATATGTACTTTATATTTATATATTTTAAATAATAAAATAATATACAAGAGTCCTAAGCAGTCAGTTCTTTTTCTTGTTGACTGTGCTGTTCTCTTACTGCAAACTTCCCATTAGATTGCTGCATTTAGAGTTGCCATGAACCAGATGACAGGACACAAGTGGAACAAGTGGAGAAAAGAATAGGACTTTCCCTTCCACACCAGGAAATATAAGCTTATTAAGATCCTCTGATTAATTTGTCCACATGTTTGTTTTTTCAAGCAAAACTCCATACACTTACATATACTCATCAGGGAGGAAATAAATTATAACTAGAAGTAGGCAGCAGTAAGATTCAGAGTTCATAGTAGTAGTCTCATTCCCCAGCTGTTAGAAATTGAGAAAAACACCTTCATGGCTCCACTCATGGGCCAAAATAAGAATCAAATGTTAATATGAACTTATCTTGCAAAATTTAAAAAAGTTCTATGACTGTAAGATACTGTTCAATGTTGGTTACATATTTTTCTTTTTTTGCAAACGTGGAAGGAATAGGGAATAAAATAACATGCTTCTCTTATCCTCTCCCTCCTCCACTTCCTTTAAAAGTTTGAAAAGTAGTAATTAAAACTTCAGATAAATCCAAAGTTTTCTCATCCATAATGTCTTCATTGTTTCCTGGCTCTTTGAATGTCAATGAGTATATAGCTCAAAATTACTCCTGTCAATTATGAAGGTCCTTATCTTGGCATTGATTTTTACATGCACAGATCAATAGCAGGATATGGCCCAATAATTAATATTGGGAAACTGAATTGCTTTTTTTCCCAGGCACTTAGCTTTAACCACAGAAGTATTTCTCTTTTACTAATAGTGTGTTTTTATATTTATCCCATTTTGTTTGTTTCTAAGACAAATTCTCCCACATAACAATAAAAATTATTTTTAACTCATCAAACAGAACTTTGTACCTGCTACATATTTTAAACAAGGCTGATGACTAAGCAGTTATATATAAAATATTCCATGAACAAGTATTTTAAATACAAATTCTTTAGTCCATACTTTTCCGTACAGTCTTCCACATGTATTCTCTAACACTGTTGTAATTTCACTCAAAGTCTGTTTGTTTTTTTCTTTTCAATGAACCTTATTATGTGCCCAGCATTGTGTGAGGCACTGGGGAAATAAAAATAAATAAGACATTGTCCCTTTAATAACTTCACAATCCATTAAGTGGAAAAGGACACTGTAATGAATACACAGTGATCTGTACAACAGATGTAAGCAGAATACGCAGTAGTACTTAGAGGTTTTCTTTTAACACGTAGCTGGTTCATACTGACTTGAGATAGTTGACTGTATACTTCTTTTCCCAACTGAATTCAGTGACCTCACAATGTGATTTCAAAATCAACTACTGTGTGACTATTTATACCATGGGAATAGTCAAATAACATTAATGAGAACTCCCACCATTTCCTGCCCCAAGACAGTCATTTGTTAAATGTTCACTCACACCATTGTCTGTATCCCTTCCTGGGAGATTATGGAATGGTGAAGGCTGAACCAGAGAAGCTGACCTTCAAATCCCTTTATTATCCTACGCAACATAACACAAGTGAAAAAAGGCTTTTATAAATTGTACTTGTGTTTTTGCATGATCATTTAACAATTGCAGTATAAGGTCAATTTTCTGGAAGAATGGAACTATGTTAACTTTTAATTCTTTGGACAGTTGATCAAATAGGCCAAAAAGCTGTGTACTGGCCATTTAAGTGAACAAATAAATACAAAAAGTACGTATCAACAAGGTAATTTCTGTCACTGATTTAACTTGTATTGCAGCATTTTCAAAAAATGAGAATAATATTTCCTAGTATTTTTAAGGATTTATGCTATCATAGACATTTAAAATGTGTAGGGAATTGTCACAAAATAAACCTTACTGATACTACTTTGTCTTTGAATAGGCATGGCCAGGTTAAATAACTGACTATTCAAAATCAGATGAGGTACCAATTAGTATAGAAAATCAAATACAGGTCAATATATGATAAATCTCCGCGTTCACTATAGGTTAAAAGTCACAAGAGTTTCATGTACATCCTAACAACCTGAATGAAAAGATTTACCATGGAGATCTTGTTCTCTCTCCTCAGAGAGCTTCAGCCTGTGAAGTTATCCATGCCACCACATTCTTCTTTTTTTATTATTATTATAGAATAAAGTGTCAATAGAGAAAATCTCAGAAAGATAGGTCAAAGAAGTAAATAAAAGTATAAGCCTGCCATTCACAGATAATCCCTATTTAATGCACTTCCATTCATGTGTGTATTTATATACACATACATATACATATCTATATTTTATAGACAGACAAGAGAGATTTGAAACTGCTTTGGTATATCGAATATATAGTTCTGTATTAGTACATATCATTATTATACAATTTAAATGCCAACAATGTATTTCTTGATATAGGTTCATTACTATCTAGTTAAATAATCCCTTATATGTAAGTTGTTTCCAGTTTTTTTCCTACAAATTATACAGTGATGACCATCCACGAAGTTAATCCTCACATATGCATGTATGATTAATTCCTTAGAATAAGTCCTTTAAAATGTTAGTTCGGGATCAAAGGGTAAAATAATTCTAAGAGTTCTGAGAAGCTGTTCTTCCACAGAAGTTTTACAGATTTTTACTTGACCACAACGTATTCAAGTAACATTTCTTTTTTTTTTTTTTTTTTTTCAAGTAACATTTCTATGTTCACCAAAACCACATTTTTATTTTTTTCCCCAGTGGAGATTAAAAATTCCTATACTTCCTTTCATTTATAGTCCTTTGAGCATAAATAAATTAAACAGGCTTTTATAAGTTCATAAAGTCTTAAATTTATCAGTCACTTGAACTTCTTTGTGAAGCTCCCATCCATGTCCTTTGTCCAATTTTTTTTTTTTAGAAAATAGAAACTTTTTATGTAGTAAGTACAGGAATTATTTTGTCTGTATGTTATAAATATTTCTTCAATGCTATATTCTAATGAATTTCAGGGTCAATATTGCTTCAATGTTACTTTCCTTATGACATTTACCTATTGTAAAACAAATCCATTTGCTCTATCACCTACAAAATAAACCACCTCCTCAACTTACAAACGTCATTGACCATAATGATAATGGTGACAATTATTAAATAACTTACAATTGTACAACATATAGTTTTTGGTACATTTATAAAAGTGCATTTATGAAACAAGTATAAAGCATGTAGCAGTGTTGTATTCCCAATGCAAATTGCTATATATTATAGGAGTTATCCAAACCCAAATTTTATTATACTTAAGAAAATATTAAAATTATCTTACAATATTAATGCATATTATAGATGAATAAACTGAGAAACAGAAAAACTACATGACTTAGTCTAATCACAGATAATGCTTAAAAATAATTTCTTCTAACTCCAATTCAACAATATGTTATCCAAATAATAGACCAAAGAGATAAAACAGCTCACCAACTGGTCCAATCTATATTTCCAGTATTATTCTAATTTCTTCCAATAAACAAGGCCAATCTCCCATCAGCACACCTAACATTCAAAAGCCACTTTCATTTCTAGCAACCTGAACCTGCTCAGGCAACAATCAAAATGGCAGCCATGCCCTTTCACTATCTCTCCACATACATATAGCATTTTCCAAGACCAACTCAAGTTCATCTGCTTTCATAAATTCTTCCCCTATTTCCTAGCTCCAGAATGACCTAGAACATTTTTCATTTTTATTTCATACATAGTTAATAACAATAATAGCAAATACACACTGACCATTTTCAAGTGAAGAAAATGAAGCACACCATACATCATATGGTTATTTTGGGCTCTGTATATTCACCAGTGTGTATCTGTCTTCCTCATTAGCTTGCAGGGACATATCTTAACTCATTTATATTTCTCTCAGCAACATGCACAGCATTGTACATACCCCAGACACCATATAAATGATCATTGAGCAAACATTGTCTATGCTGTTACCAGATTACTCATTTAGCAGCTCTTTATCTGCATAAGTAGTATATACATTATATGAATCAGTTAATGATTATAATGCATCTTAGGTAATAATAGTTAAGAATCCTTTGTAACCACTATTATCTTATTACCAAAGATTAGATTTAACTATGTTTAAGACTGGGACAATTTAGTTATATGACCAGCATAAATTCTGTTTACCACTGCCCTTGCTAGAACTACACTATGAAAATTGATCACTATAAGCAATTGCTTGCTCACATTTGCTTTTGTGACTCAGGAGCAAAGTATTTCCCTTAGCTGATGATAACACATCATAACTGCCCCAGATATGTTGTTCAAAGGAAGTTATATCAGTTTGAGTTTCCACAGAGGATACACTAATCATATAAATAAATTATACATGGGTACAGGAAATTGCATTATAGCAAAGTGGACAAATTGAGTTTAAGAGAAGAAAACATAATTGTGTAATTTTAGTAAGGAATAAATATTGACCAAAATGCACATTTTTGCAAGGAATGTTATCTCTGATCAGCAACAAACATGTTTCTTGATCAATATTTGTAGTTTGATTCATTTTCCTGCCATACAGAACTTGATGGGCTCGTCAATATATACAAAGGTTAAAAAAAGAAAAAGAAAAAAAAGAGGGAAGGTCAATTTTAAAATAAGCTTTTCTAAAAGTTCCTTTTCTTTCTTTCTTTCATAAGTTTCTTAATTGTCTGCAGGAACACCAGCGCAGCAGAAAGTGGGATCTGCTGAAAGAAAGGAATTTGGTGATAAACCTGGTAAATTACTGATCAAAGAGGTATAGCAGAAAGTGACACTGGAGGAGGGGTCATGTTTTTGAGAGCCTTGAATGCAATACTCTGGTGATAAAACCTTATTTTCTATGAATTAGAAAGCAAATAATAATAATAATAAATTGTGAGCAAAAGATCACTGACATCACAACAACCTGTGCAGTATATAGATTGTTCTTGTCTGTTAAGTATGAAAGTGCAGTATAGGGAGGCAACAAGCCAAAGGACAGCAAAAGAATGAAAATTACACACATCTGTATCAGTACCTTTCCAAAGCACAATGATTTTTAGTGAACTTTTCAGAATCCAGAATTTCAGCATGAAGGATGAACATGATGACAAAATACAAGCCTCATTAAGAAGAAATGGCTTTCTTTTTTCTTTTTTTTTGTAAAATTTTTTTCACAGTGTTCCAAGATTTATTGTTTATGCACCACACCTAGTGGTCCATGCAGTACATGCCTTCCTTAATACCCACCACCAGGTTCACCAAACCCCCCAGTCCCTCTCCCCTCCAAAACCCTCAGTTTGTTTCTCAGAGTCCACAATTTCTCATGGTTCATCTTCCCCTCTGATGACTTTCACAAGTTGTCTCTAAGCATTGAACCAACATCCACTGAAGGTACTATCATCTCTACCTATAAGCCAAGATTATAGAGTTGTTTTGATAGTAGAGATTCCTTGATCAATACAATGTCTCTTTAAGAAAGGGCCTCAGGCCCAACTAATTGGGATTCAAGGGGAGACTGACCACTACTCTCATCAACATTCATGTGGTGACCTCTAGACTCCACAAGTGTAGACATTTCTGTTCACAACAAGGGACAGGAGTAGCAACACACTTATAGTTAGACTATAAAAAACCATATCAATTCCTATAGGGATACACAAGTCAACATCAGCAGAGACTATACAAAGAAAAAAACAGAATTATATAGGAACATTTTTTTTTAAATACTCTCAATACATCAAACTCAAGTGAGGTGGTCTCAGCATAGGCAATGAACTGTGGAGGCAGAGATGGTTCAGTAAGTGAGCAGTGGACTGAAGAAGGACAAAAAGCCATGAGAAAGAATTCTGTAACATCAGTCTGCATCCAACTTAGTATGAACCCAAACTGATTAGAGCAACTGAAGAACTGCTTGCTAGATAAGACACTATTTTCTGCAGCAACATGTCTCTCATAATAGGATTATTGAAAATATCAGATATTTAAATGCCCAATAGGGCATCCCTGAAAGACAGATGTGAGAGAAAAGGATGAGAGGAAAAAGAAGACCTGCCAAGTATTTACTTGGGGATTCTTGGCACATAATATTTTCAAGACGAATGTTCTTTCTGTTGAGATGTGCTGGGTTTTCAGATTGTAAAAGCAATTACAAGCATAAAAAATTTGCAAGACACAAAAATTATAAAAATAATGAGAAAATGGCCTATAATTTCATCATCTAGAAATAATCAGGGTTAATATTTTGAGATGTTTTCTTCCAATCTTTCAGTGATACAAATATCTTCAATTTCTAGAAGATTTGGAAACATGATGATTGTATGTTATTTCTATTCATTTAAAAATATGATATTTTCCTACATCGTTAAATAAAATTCAAAATGTGAAAGTAAAAATATAGTTACATCTAGGTTCTTCACTTGTAACAAAGGTACCCTTTGGTGGGGATGTTGATAGTTGGGGAGGTTATGCAAGCATTGTAGGGACAGGGGTATATGGAAAATCTGTGTACTTTCCTGACTTTTGCTGTCTAAAGCGGCTCTTAAAAAAAAGTTTTAATTTTAAAAAATTAACACAAAAATGGGGAAAACTTGCCCTATCAAATATGAAGACATATTGCCACCATAATTAAAACATTGTGATAGTATCAAATATATAGAACAGTTAGAATAAATAGACCTATACCTATTTGGAAACTTGATTTATGACACAGTGGGCATTATAAATCAATGGGAAAGGATGAACTATTTAATACCTTTTCTAGGAATATTGGTTATCCAAATGGAATGAAATCTTTACCTTACAGCATACACAAAAATGAATTCCAGGTATGTTTAAAATGTATACACAAGTGGCAAAACTATAAATCTTAGAAGATATTGGAAATTTTCTGCATTACTTCCAGGTAGGGAAGAATTTCTTTAAGAAGATGCCAACAGCAAAGCCAAAAACAAAACAAAACAAAAAGATTATAAATTTGACTATATCAAAATTAGGTATGTCTTTATTAAAAGACAATAGGGAATGCATATACATATGTATATACATATACATCTATCTATATTTATAGATACATATAAAATATATGCAGATCATATATTAAACATATGCAGATATGTATTATATACATGCATTAACAGATTTTTAAATAAATAAATGATTGAGTTCACTTTAGCACACCATAACTGCTCTACATCAAATGTCTTTTCCACCTTAAGTTAGTCTGATAAATTCCTGTAGTACCTTTAATACATCATGAACCTTTTAATTCTGAGGACATGTGCCTGACAGTCACTCTCTACCTCACTTGGCTAAGCAGTCATTCATCTATCCTTTGTGCCATTCTTGTACCTTGCACGTTCCAACAATTAGAGCATCTCCTTCATGAGTCAGGTACTGTGAGAAGAGCTTTCTTAACATCTGCTATCTCATATCTTCCTCACCACAATATTTGTGTTGTGATGCATTAGTCTCTCAATTTTACAGATGGAGACAATGAAAATCAGTACATTCAACCTAATAAAGTCTCACACATCAAAGAGTCAGAGCTATAATCTGAACTCTGGTCTGATTGTTGCTAAGGCTTTATCATTCAGGGCTGCTATGTAATAGTGTACATACTGCAATGCTTACATCAAAGTTTTTGTGTTTTTTTTTAAGGCTATCTGATTATCTATTGCACAAAACAAATTACCCTGAAATTTAATGATTTTAAACTTCAAATTTTAAATAATGTTTAAACATTGTTATATTTCATGATTTTGTGGGTCTGGAATTCAGGAAAGTCTTAGCTGTATCATTCTCCTATTCTACGCTGTGTTGACTGAACCCACTTGGTAGCACCCAACAGAGTAGTCAGCCAAGACAGCATCACTAAAACATCTGGTGCCTAAGCAGAGATGACTGGTAGGCTGAGCTCACATGAGTCCACTAACCACCTCTCTAGCTTGTGCATCTCTGCTTAGCAGTTTCAGAGTGATCAGGCTTCTTACACAGAGACTCAGGACTCCCAGAGAGAGTGCTCCAAGAGACAGAAATTAGAATCTGGCAGTTAAGTCTTTCTCCCAGAAACTAGTACAGTGTCACTTCTACCCTATTTTGTTGGTCAAAAGAGTCCCAGATCAAGGAAAGGAGACATAGATTATATGTATCATTAAAAGGAGTATGAAATAATGTGCAACTGTCTTTAATCTGCCATATCACAGAAAATACTGATGACAGATTTGAAGAAAATATTATTCATACCTAAAACCAATAAGAAACTAGAACAGCTCTGTCCTAAACAACTTTCTGTGATAATGGAAATACTCTCTGCATAATCCAATACGGGAGCCATATGGTAGAAACATGTGGTTATTGAGCATTTCAAATGTAGCTAGTGTGACCAAGGCACTGAATTTTAATTTTATTTAATTTTCAATTAATTTAAATTCAAATATTCATAAGTGGTTAGTTGCTACTGTATTGGACAGCATAGCTCTGTAATATAAAAGATATTCCTGCAAATCAACAAGAAAACAACAGGGAACCAAAATAAAAATGGCCAAAAGATACAAATGGATAAGTCATGGGGCAGGAACTGACTCTCAAGTACATGGAAAGGTATTCAAGCTCAATAATACTCAGAGACATAGAAATTAAAATGATGATATACTTTACATCTATCTGAGTAACAAAATTAGAATATAGAAAATGTAAAATGTTGCTAGGAATATAGAAAAAGAACCACCCTCTTCCACTGCTAGTATGAAGAGAGACTGGAACAGCTATTTCTGAGAACAATCTAGCATCACTTGGTCCAATTAAGTAATCATATACGCTTATCATTGAAAGCAAGCTCTATGAGACTTGTACAAGAATATTCACTGTAGCAGGGAGGGGGAGATAAGTTTAAGGTGTCCATAACTGGAGGAAGGGTAAAAGTAAAATGTGATCAATGAATATTGTGGAATATTACAGTCATTAGAAGCAATGGTTACAACAAAACTACATATAGCAAAATGGATGGATCCTAAACATACAACACTGAGTTGCAAAATTAAGAAACATTATCAGTCTCACAGCACAATGCTTTTGAAAAATAAAACTGCATATACATACAAAGCAACAATATATATTCTACAAGGATATATATAAGTTTAGGGATACTGAAACACATTGTTGGTTTGCAAACCTAAAAGCTTCGTAGGTCAAATCTGAAACTGGACCCCATACACAGAGCTCAATAAGAGACTGAAGAAAGAGTCAGGCCACTCCAGATTGGTAAGTGATAGTTTTAGTAAGCCGGGAACTTATCTACAAGGCTTGTCTTGGGCAGCACCATGACAAGTGGATCTCCCCACCTACTCACCTCAATCTTAAGAGTTTATAGAAAAGCCTTACCTAGGCTCAGTCACATATACAATCCAGATGGTCTTAACAACACATTGCTCTCCCAAGGCTGGCATCCTGGAAATGGCTTTAGCTATGGGAACAGTAGCCAGGCAGGGCAGAGGATGAGGAGCTTCCTATTGTCTGGGACCAGCTCTTGAGCCAACCTGCAGTCAAGCCCTCTCAATGACTTTCTCCAAGGAGGGAGGAGGATATTATGTACATATGCCTGGCTTCCAGAACTGTGAAAAAAATAAATTTTTATTGTGTCAGCCATCAAATTTGTGTTAATCTGTGACAGCAGCCACAGGAAACTAATAACTAACCACTAAAGGGGAAGTGAAAGATACTGAGAGATTAATGGGTTTGCTAAAGTCCAAAACACCTACTGCAGACTGGCCTAAGCCTTAAGTTTATTAGGCAGGGTGGCATTCCCTAGTGAGTAGGAATATCACCAAGTGACCAGATTAGAAATTTGTGAAGAGATATCACCCAGTGACCAGATTAGAAATTTGACATCCCCAGTGGTTTGATATCCAGAACATTCTTAGATATTTTCACCCATCTCACTCTGGACCAATAGAAACTGAGTCCCCTCTCCCATTTCTATAGTTCCCTCCCTTAACCCAGCTCCTGATTACAGTCTAAAATATGACTCTTTCCCCAGGTCTGAAGCATAAGAACTGCACCACTTTTTTTTTTTTTCTGCATCACCTTATAATGACTCTGTAGCCTCTCCACACAATTTCCTTTATCCCTCATAGACATCCAAAAGCATGACATTAAATGCAAAATAATTACACTATCACGGTTACGGGAGAGTTGCTCTTTCCCAAACTCTGCTTTTCTCTCTGCTCCAAGGTCCTCAACCTTGGCTCATCAGAATCACCTGGGGTTTTCTGAAGTTTACTGAGGTGTTAGTCCCATCCTCTGAGATTCTAATTTAATGTGCCTGGGGTGCAGCTTGGGTTCAGGGAATTTTAAACACTGCCTGGGTGATTCTCACTTGCAGCCAAAGTTGAGGACTTGCTGGTCTAGCCTGTCTTTTCTTTCTAATCTGCTCCGGGGAAAAGAAGGAATAGGATCTCCATTCAATGTACCCAAAAGTAAAAACAAATAATATTTATTTTTCTATAAATATCAATGATTTAAACCTAACTCTTATTTGTGAGGTGAATATTGGTGAGTATTAACAAAGGATTCACAAGCATTGAGTAGATACAGGAAGACAGGGCCATCCTCAAGCCTCCTGGTCATGCCTTGACTGGGAAGAACCTAGGCTTTACCCACAGTTCCTTTACTGGCAACACACATCAATGATGCTGAAAGCCTAAAACCAACTGCTGGATCCAGCTGAGGTCACTCACTCAACAGGAAGCCAAGTTCCCTTTCTCTCCCAAGCCAATCCCAGTCTTGGCACTGCAGCCTGAAATTTCTGAAAACAGCCTGCCACTCAGTTTGCAGCACCAATGACTTAAATACATTTATAAGTGTTGTGGAGCTTAACATCCACGTATTTCCTCCTATGTTCTAATTTCCTGCTTCTCCACACTATTTATGTTCACCTGTTACCCAATTAGCACCCCAGTAAGCTGAACTCCTGTCGTCGTTTTACCCTAGCAATTAACCCTCTCCAGCAACCCCCTCTGTAAAGAGCTTCTGATTAAAATAAACTGCTCGATTATTCACCTAACGACAGGAAGCATGCCACAGTAGACAAGAAGACCATTTTTTCCCCCCAGATCTCTAAATGTGTCCAGTATTGGCAAAGAAGAAAGATCTTCCTGAAATAATCCAGAGGACTTGGTCGAGGTTTATAGTGAGGACACAAATTTATAAAATATCAGCACCTGTCTAGTAGGTTTTTTTTTTATATATTTTATTTATTTGACAGAGAGAAATCACAACTAGGCAGAGAGGCAGGCAGAGAGAGAGGAGGAAGCAGGCTCCCCGCGGAGCAGAGAGCCTGATGTGGGGCTCGATCCCAGGACCCTGGGATCATGACCTGAGCTGAAGGCAGAGGCTTTAACCCACTGAGCCACCCAGGTGCCCCCCTTGTCTAGTAGTTTTAAGATGATCAGCACCTCTAGTCTGAAGAAAATGCTAAAATAAAGAGGAAATTCAGTTGCTTTCATTTTTTTTTAATTCTATAAACTGGTGACATGAATTTCTCATTAATGAACCATAGTGACATACAGGAAAGATGTAAAGAGAAGGCAGGGAGGAAGAAAGTAAGAGAGAGGAAAACAGAAGAAAAGGAATTACTTAAATACTAAGTTACCCAATGCCCTGAAGGGATGTACTGTTTAAGTAGTATTTCTTTACGACTGAAAAGTATTATGCACGTGACTCACAGCTTTCCTATTATTAAGAATATAACATAACATATTTAACACCGAAACTCCAATTTAATATAAATTTTTCTGGAAAATGATGGAAGAACCTCAGAATTCTGAGTGCCTAAGATCATCTCCATGAACCACAACTTTGCCAGGCAATATAAAAGGGATAATATTAAGTTGATAATACCTATATACTTCTGTGGTTCACACTGTAAAATTTACAATTAATGGTGAGTCAGAGATGCGATAACACAATTTCCCTGGAGGGTACACACTGTCATGTAAATATCAAAGTGTGTCATAACTATATCTGTACATGTTATACAGAATTACATATAATTGCCTACATATCTTATTTGTAATATTTTAAGGGAAAATCCCTTTTTAATCTAGACAGCTATTTATTGACCACCTTCTGTTCTATTTTTCTTTACCCACATGTTATTCATAAGGCAATTATCCTACAATCAAAAAGAAAGAAGGCGTGCTCACTTCAGCAGCACATATACCAAAAAGGAAGAAGGCACACACAACCAACAGAAGCCCATGTGTGTAAGTGGCCAGAAACAATCAAGAAAATGAGTTTAGTTTTATCTGGAAAGAAAGATATTAAACATTATAATTTTTAATACAAGATTGCCTGCTAGGCAACTGAGGCAGAAGGTATTTCCAAGAACCTCACTCTGAAAATGCACTCAAACGGTCCTCTGCTTTTCTATGAGTTTCCTGAAATCTTTCCACTGCAGAAACTGCAAAAGCCAGGCATTTTAAGGCTGCTGGGGTCTGTTTTCTCTAGCATGGCTAGATTCTCCCTTTTCCAGAAGCCTTCATTAACTGAAATACTAGTCCTACCTAAATTTGCACTGGGGGGGTAGGGAAGACCCTCTTGCATACTAAACTATGAAAACTGTTTGCAAACAAGAAGTGGCCAGCTCATAGCTGTGACTTTCCTGCTCCAAAAGAAAGCAGCTTGCCAGCTGCAGTGCCCAGAAGCAGAGAAGAGCACAGTCACAGCTCCCTATGAATTTTTTTTTCCCCTATGAAATTTTAACAATTCATTAACAGGAAAAGGCTGCATAAAGGGATGCAGGATCAGAAGCAGCTTGGCAGCATCAAATTTTGAGAGAATGAAAGATGGAGAAAGGGGAGATGTGGAAATTCAGGCTGAGAAGGAAAGGAAAAAGAGGAGGGAGATTTGATAGAAATAGGAACAAAGAGAGACAGGAAGCTAAAAGAGTAGGAGAGATTAGAGGATGGGGAAGAGGAGAGGGAAGAAGGGATTTGAATAAAATTCAAATCTCTAATCTGATTCTACTTTTAATCTTCTTCAGGGGTGGGGGCAGGCTGAATGTATGATGTTGACTGTTCCACATTTTTTCTGAGCCACCCCTAACTGACCAAACCATGTGTTAAAAACAGTTTCCCTCCTGGAAGGGATTATGCCCTTTGACTTTCAAAGACATCTCTCCCCTTCCCAACATCAATAAGGCTAGATGTGGTGTGTGCGCTGGTGTGGAGCACAGCGGGGCGTCTGCAGAGCTAGGAAATTACACAGAAGTCAGACAGCCTGGCGCAGGGGACGCATTGTTTCTTAAACACCCTTATCTCGGACAGTGTAGGCACATTTGTCTGTAAATATACATGTTATGTATGTTCCCATGTAAATAAATAAGTTTAAATATAATTTCCAAATGAACAACACAAGAAAAATTGTCAATTTTTGAGGGTGTCAAATAATGACTGCAAACAAAGTGTTTTGCAGCCCCCGGCAGCCTAGCCCAACCCATCCCTGAGGCCACCCTGCCATCTAGTGGGACTCTGCCAGAACTCCTCCTGCAGCCACAGGCGGCCTCATTTACCCTCACAGCTGGAGACAGGGAAGTGTATTCTCCTAAATGTGTTAACTTAGCAGTGCTATACACTAGAAACAAATTAATATATAATTCTTCTGTGTCTTAAGGTCATTACTGTTGAGGCATAAATTAATAGAGCTATTCCAGTTAATTCATTTTGGCATTTGCTTCTGCATGTCTGAGCGCATATGTGAAAATGGGCCTCCCCTCAGTGCCTTTGGGGGAGAGAAGAAAGGAGGCCTAAAAGTAGCTTAGCCAGATGAGCAGACTCTCTGACCTAAAAGCAAGGTAAGGGCGATACCTTCCAGATGCAGCTGCTTTACCTTTCTCACCACTCTGAGCCCCATTTAACAAAATTCTTACAACAGCCAAGCTGAAATACGGGATGGTGGGTGGGTTTTGGGGGGCCAGCGGAGGGGGCAGGGCCTGGGGGCACCATCATCACAAGGCAGCACTGCAAACATATCTGGTTCAGCTATCTATGAGGCAGAATGTCCTGTCATAGGCAAACACGGGCTACTCCTTAGGAATAGGAAGGAGGTGGCATTTCAATATTGAGTCTGACCACCCTGGCTACTGAAGAGGCTATAAGGATGGTCACCTGCTCTTACCCCAGTCTATATCTTTATCTTATGGGTGAGTTTCCAGATCATATACAGAGTACAGCATGGCTGTCCTACTGTGGAAAAAACACAGAGCAACAGAAAGGGAAGACTAGTGTGGGAGGGAGATAAAATTTTCCCCACCTGATTTCAACTGTTCCTAGGATGCACTGGGGCACAGGTATTTGAGGAATGGGTTACACAGACTTCTTTTTGCTTCGTTTTGGTCTGTCTGGAAATTCTGATGAAATTCTGGAGCTCCACCCACTTCTCAAGGGAATCCATAATAGCCGGGGTAAATGCATATTGGAACATCAGAACATCCTCAAATTTTATTTTTATCAGGGCTATTGTCATTCACATAAATGTTACACTCTAAAACAAAGATATCTAAAAATGCCTTCAGGCTTCTGTTCCTGGAAAAATAAAGTGTTCTCTTGAAATGCGTTTGTCTTGTGAAGAGGTGGGAGGGGGGTTCTGTATGTCCATTATGACCAGAATTGTTTAATAACTGCCCTAGACAAGCAGGCCTGGAATCAGAACCATGTATTCTCCCAACATCTCTGTAAAGTAAATTAACCAAAGCAATATACTATACTATTGCCAATATAAATGCTATAAGATAAAATACTCCAAAGAAACTTCAGTGCCTAATAATTTAGTTATAAAGAAAAAATTAACTCAAAACAAAAACAGGTGATGCAAAACATCCTCAATCAAAATTTCTGAACTTTAACTATGCCTCTGAATCACCCACAGGACTTATACAAATGCAAAGGATCAGGCCATGGAAAGGCCCAGAATCTGGGTGCAGCCTTTTTGTTTTTGCAAACTTCCATAGATAACCCTGATGCAGAGCCAAGCTGAAAACCAATGATTCAATGTTACAAAAGAAAAAAGAAAGTAATCCTTGCATGAGTAATTCTGTTGAGCAACCATAAATAAAAACAAGCATGTGAAATGGAATTCCAGATGGCGAGGCATGGACTTTAGCCACTGTGGGTGTTTGAGAGGTGAAACCAGCTAGAGTGAGGGTTAGTTCTAGACACAGAAGGTGTCCTGGAGAGGGTGGACCTTTAAGAATGGGTAGAAGATAAACAGAGAAAGAACAGAAGAGCAGGTATTCCAGGAGAGTACATTAGCACTCCTACAGGAAAACAGACTGCAAGTTCTAAGGATCATGGAGAGTTGCCTGAGGAAAACAGAACATGTTTGAGAATAGCGAGCCCAGTCCACTTCCAGTGCAGAAAATGGCCAGAGTATAGCCATCAGAGTAAAAAGAAGAAAGTACTGAACAGTCTGAAATGCCCTATCTTAACAAGGGCATACATCTCACTTTTATCCAAGGCCTCCCTGACTGCCTCACTTCGGGGTATTTTGAATCCCTTAGAAGTAAATGGTTGGTTTCTCCCATTGTGCTGTTACCTGGGAGCTAAAGATTTCCACTTTGGTGAGATAATGCACTCAGCTGCATTAAGCAGACAATTAATTTATCCCATTGGCTGCCCACTACCATCCTTAATGTACTTAAAAAAAGAAATAATGCTTACCTAGCTTTAACTTGCACAGTGTCTGGAAGTAAGAAGGAATGCAGAACATGATACTAAAACCACTGCACTGAGAACCACCCTGATCCTCACTGGATCAGCATGTCATACATAACTTCATAATATTGTTACAGAGACATCAGAGTGGATGGGTAAGAAGGATCTTCATATGGGGGAGTGGATTATTATTACTTCCTTTCATCTTTACATACCACAATTTTAAAAGTGCTGAAACTCAGGAGGGTGACCAGTATATCAACATTTGACAAATGCCAGGCTGTCAAATACCTGAGGTGATCAAAGATATCCCATCAATGTATCTGAGATGGATAAGACTAGGCCCTGATTTGTGAAAATCTGATTTGTTTGAGTTGGACTGCAAATAGATCCAATATCTTAATTAAAAGAACACAGTGCTCTACTGGACTAGGAAGTCAGAATGTTCCAGAAGTACTTCCTGTCCAGGTTGGTATAATACTTTAAGAATATGGGCTGGAGATTGATGATCTCACAAGATTCCTGCTAACTCTCAGATACATAATTCTGAACCATTTAATTTTACTTTACTCAAAAAACTTTCAGCGGACTCCTATGGCTTAAATTCCTTAACAGGCTACTCAAACCTCACCAAACCTAGTCAAAGCATTCTCAGATTGTCTTCTCATATATATTCTGTCCTAGTTATGTTGATCTGAATAATGCCTGCTGCATATGCCATTCTCAAACTTGCCCCTGCCCCACACTGTACCACACCATTCCCCACACTTGCCAACAAATCTCTCTCTACCAATCAAAATCTCCCCCTAAATCCCAGTCAGTCCCTTCCTCTCTCCAGGAATCTTCCTTGAAAGTCTCAATGTGAAATATCTTTGAGTATTGGTAGTGATTGATATCTCCACTACTGTATCAAAAATTACATGATATGGTTAATTATTTATTTACATATATAAGCTTAATCTCCCTTTCTAAATGTAAATTCCTTGAGATCAAGATCTATTTTAAATATTCTGTCCTCTTTACATCCGCTGGTACAGTATCTGCTCTAGACTTTGTGAACAGTGTGGTCCAGAATCAATCATCTGTTCACCTCTACTTAACTAGAATTTAGCATAGAGCCTAGGGAGCTACCCAATGGAGAGTGACAGTTTTCCTTTTGGGCTTCTCAAAAAACAAATACCCCTGTTCTTATCTACCCTGTAGAGTTACAGACCACATTAGAAAAATGCAATAAAAATTGAAGTGTCTACAAGATATTTTCAGTATGTTAAAAAAGAAAACCTCATTCATCCCTTAAAGAGAAAAAAAAACATTATACACTCTCTTAAAGTGAATTCCTATTTGGTCAATAATCTCCAGTGCAATATGGAAATGAAAATGATATAGAAACATGAAATAAAAATTAGTTCAATCTATGGGATTCATTCACTAATTGTTTTTGATCTTTGAATGATTATTAAAAAAAATAAAAAGAAACAGTAATTCATGCCCATTAAAAATTAATTCATTGACAAGTATCTGCTCTATACCGGGGGAGATAAAAAAGAACCCTTATTCTTTGTAGGGTACACTGAGAACAGTCTCAGAAAAAAAATAGGAGGCAAAGAATTTCTAGGAAAAAGCTGAAGAGAACACTATGGAATTGGACTCAATCTTGGCCCAGTTATCAGTCATGATGGTTATTATACATTTCTTATAAAATATATCATCATGGATTTAGCTGCATCATTAGTAACAATGTAAATGGGAAATTTTATGTAACCCGTAATACAAACAAAGCCATGGCATGGTAATGTGCTTTTTATGTAATCCATCAAGACTTTTCTTTCCTAGAAATTTCACAAAGACGGCATATACTTGATCAGCAAGTCTATAAACTAAGGGCAGCAAACCATATAGGTGCAAACAATGCTAAAATCTGAAGTTGAAAGGTTCCCTATTTTGGATTTCCAAAAGCAAAAGAAAACACCTGCCTTTTACCCCACTCTTCTTACCACTCTCTCCCAGCCTCTGCACATGGATAAAGAATTTGTAATATTGCCAATCTTGCCATTTAATGATCTGGATACATCTACATAATGGCCTCCCGTACTGGCCATTATAGATGAGATTCACGTTATTTATAAATTAGCTCTCTTGTTCTTGCATATTCTTGAGTTTATCATCATTAAGGAGAAGAAATGTTTCTCAACAAAAGGCCCAGGCACTATGGTGATAGACACAATAGTAACTGTTAGATACACAGATAGGCATGTTTCCATTTTGGTCTTTTGTATCCATGTTCACTTGTCCCAGATATGCCATTTTCTGATTCTCAGGGTGAAGAATGTTTTGAAATACATTTGCGTATTCATGGATTGTTGGCTGTATTCACATTTTTATATTCAGCTAATATTTAAATGTATTTAGGAAACAGGCCTCAATTTAGATTTGCAATGTGGTATGAAATATCATAAAGGCAAATCACTTTCAGGCTGTTAGATCTGGTGCAGCTGGGGAGACAGAGAGGTTCAAAACATCTGTCAGCCCACAATGATTTCACAAACCCTTTCCACACTCAACAATATTGAGTGATGTGGCTGCTAACCCAGAAAATGTAAATACCTGTAGAAACATGAGAGCAAAGGAATGAACCTAATTTTCAAATATTTTATTTAGATTCTTACCAGTTCACAGTCTGAATCCCTTTGGGCAGACTAATATCTTCCAGATGAGGGCCTCTGTCTATGCCAATTTTAAGACTGGTTTAGTGTATGGCTGGAAGAGACAAGGAAGGACTTCCCATTAGGAGAAAAAAATATGAAAAAAAGGTTTTGAGTGAAGCAGTTATTTTGAGAAGACATCAGTGCCTTCATCAACACCTAAAACATTAACTCTCAGTTCCATATTTGCCTGTAGGCAATTAGCCCTCTGGATTCTGTGCAGAGCGTTATGAGATCTAACCCATATAAAAGTATAGGTCCTAACTTTACACATGTTATATCCTGTGGCCTCAGGCTACGCTCCATAGCCCAGTTAGTCATCTTACAAAATTACCTGGGCAAGAGCACAATCTGATTCTACTGCCTGACAGAACAGTTCATTGATATGGACATAATGGTGGCATCTCTTTTCCATAAAGGATTCTAAATGCAACCCTTTCATAGCAAATAAAATAGCCAAACACAGAACCCAACTCATGGGCAGTACTTCGTAAAGTTTCGATGATGAGATCTGACGATGCTGTCATGATGACAGGGGTGATAATGACCATGTTAACAAAAACAAAGATCTTCCCCAAGATTTCTACCAGAAAAGGGCAAGCGATTTTCTTGTGCCTTACCCCAAAATAAAGAAATAAATAAAACAAGCAAAACACAAATCCAAAACAAAAACAAAACTCATTTTATGCTGTCTATATCATCAACAATTTTGTGTATATGTGTGTGTGTGTATGCACACTCATGCATGCATACGTGCACATGCCTGACAAGGAAATAGGCCAGAATTAATAGCTGAGGCTGGTGCAAATATCCAGGTTCCAGTTGTGGCCTGAGATAAATGGCACCCTTTGGTGGTATGTCCTTCTTTCCAGATGTAGCAATGGCTCAAAGTCAGACAATGAAGAAGTCACCGCCTGTCTCTTACAAAATTTACACTGACTAGAGAAAAGATCACTCAGCAAACATCCCTGGCCCACTCACATGATCCTGGAGACACATAATCTATATTCATAAAGCATTTTAGGATAATTAAATATCAGGTTCTAGGACAGTGCAAGATACAATTAATCATTGAGACAAACAAAGAATCTCCATTCAGCTAAATGCACTTCACAGCTTGGGGGAGAAGGGGACTTATAGGGAGATTTTCTTTACAAATCCGCTCAGGGTAGTGGGTTTGCAGCACTCAAATTTGCTATGTTAATTTCCCTTCTACAAGCAGCAGTTTAGAATCAACTAACAGATTACAAACTGAGAACAGTGAGATAATCTTGTAACAATTTCAACATGGAAGATTCCAGATTATGCTCAGTGGAAACCAGAATAGTGTTAGAAGTATCACTATTTCTCCAGTATGATTATAAAGTAAACTCTATAATTAGTCACCTTTATCTGAATATGGCATTTATTTCCTTACTCAGAGTACAAGACCTTTGGATCAAGGATCATGTGATATTTTTCTTTTGCATTCTCATCAACATTTGGCATAGAACCTTGCAATGAGTAGATACCTAATAAATACTGTTGACTGATAACTGAATTAGTATTTCTGACATGTAATTCTGGTTATAACATTATCATCATAGACAAAAAATTGTGACTGGTTCCTTGTTGGCTGTAGAATAAAGTATGAGACTTAAAACTTTATAGCTGAGTCCAGAATGAGCTTTCCTACTTTAATTTCCCCCTATTGCCCTCACAGAGCTCACTGTTTTCTATTTATGTGCCACATTCCCTTCAATTTCCTGGTTCAATTTGTTTCTTCCATACGAAACATTCATTTTCTCATTACTTCCTAACTTTCCTGGTCAAACATTAATTCCTCATGTGCCCTTCCTAATTCTCCCTGAGATTCTCAACTGAAGTGATCACTGCTTTCTTTGAACTCCCAGAGATTATTGGACATAGCTCTCTCATGGCTTCTCAAATTCTGCAAAGTCATTGTTGTGTGTGTCACATTTGCTCTGTCACTGTGTAAATTCCCCAAAGGCAGTATCTGCCCCAAGACTGATTTATCTTTGAAAAACCCCCAATTTTATCTCTGAACCCCAAAACTCTTATATAGAGAAGTTCCCAGTAAACATTTGTTAATTCAACTTGATATTGATTAACCTATTTATGGAAGAGATAGGTAGAAGATGGGTATGGAAGAGATTTTATGGAAAATCTAGGTAGAAACTCATAAAGTAACTGAAAATATGTTCCTTTTGGTATAGATATTAGACTCTGATTCTGAGTTCTTCTGAATGGTGTAATTTGGCTGAGTATGCATTTACTAAATGTCATGTTTAACTTTTCAGAGTCACCCCAGCTATAGCAAATTCATCTGTATCCTAACACAGGCTCCTCTCCTTCATTTCCTAAACTCCCTACCTCAACCGCTACTGTAAGATTTTTCCTTCTCACTCCATTCACCCATATCCCTTCCTGGCTGACTTTATACTTATTCCATCCTTGCATTCTTGCCTTGACATGTAATTAGGTTGCTTCTAACCTGGCTAGCTTTCTGGCAACAGTTTTGTCTATCCAGTTTGGCCTAACACAGTGACTGGCTTCCAAACAGAGTAAGAAAAACCATGGGTTCATTCTCTAGGTGCATGAATTATCAGTATTTTCATTCCATGAGAGAAAGAGGCAATAAATACAAAACTTAAACCTAACATATACAGTTCCTTTTACATCTGGTGAGGGAAATTCTATTACTCCAAAACAATGCAAATACTCTGCTTAGAAGATACCCATATAGCCTAGCAAATTTCTGGACTTTTTTTAGAAAGTACATGAATTTTTCCAGGAAGACCTCCAAGAAAGTACTAGACTCTGACATTTTCAAGAGGATGTTAGGCATTATTCACTGCCACATCCTAAGTGTCTAGTGCAGTGCCTGTGATACAGTGGACCCTCTGCAAATATATGATGAATGAGTAAGTATATGTATTAATAAGTGAACAGATTTCCTCTTTCCTCTTTCCTCAAAGAAGCTGGTCCAAATTGTCCTCTCATTTTCTTCTCCTGATGAGTATGCCTTGTGTAAGAGCTCTGCTATCTATCTGCCAGACACTGACTCCTCAAATCAGGTAACTGTAGTCCTTAGAAAAAGGGAGAAAATACAGAAAGCCGAAGAGAGGGCATGGGACTAATGGATTTAGAAAGAGTTCAGGAATAAAAAAGGCATTTCTAAAATTATAAAAATGCCTTTATTTGCACAACACTTTACTATATTTTCTAATATGATTTTGAATATATTTTCTACTGAGTCTCATGATGACTGCAAGGCAGCAAGATAGGTATCATTCCTTTCCACAGCTGTAGTTCCACACACACATATCACACATTATATTACTGATGAGAAAGCTGACATCTCCAAAGCAGACCCAGCTAGGGGGTTACAGAACTCCTTTTTTTTTTTAAGATTTTATTTATTTATTTGACAGACAGAGATCACAAGTAGGCAGAGAAATAGGCAGAGAGAGAGGAAGGGAAGCAGGCTCCCTGCTGAGCAGAGAGCCCAATGTGGGGCTTGATCCCAGGACCCTGGGATCATGACCTGAGCCGAAGGCAGAGGCTTTAACCCACTGAGCCACCCAGGGGACCCAGGTTACAGAACTCCTAATTCCAGAATCCAACTCAACATTTGTAATGACTATTTCTTAGCTGTTAATTTGATCTCAATTCATTGTGCTAAACAGATACTATGAAGAATGCTTTTGGTTTGTTTCTTGCCAGCTCCCCTTCCTTCCATCTCCCTAATCACTCATCTCTTCTTTATTTTCTCTTTAGATGGAATAAGGGATCCAAAACTAGGACCACTCATCATTCCCTGAAATACTCTTGCTTTTCCTTATATTCAAGAAGGCTTTCGTGCTATTTCTTGCCTGTCAGTGCTGAGGTGATGACCCCCACTTCTACCCCATGTACTCCCAGTTACTCAGCTCATTTATTGGGAATGAATAATTGATTCCAATTACTACATCCATGGCTAAGCAAGTTCTGAAGAATCCCAGTGAAGTGGAGGTGGCAGTACTATTAAGACTAAGAGGCTGGAACATAGCAGTCAAGTGCTGTCTTTAGAACGGTGTGGCTGAAAAGTGTTTGGTTAAATCAGGTGCACAAAATGCCGGCTCTCTACAAGATTGCTACATTCTTCTCTAAAAGAAATTTCTGAGGTTGTCCTCTCAAACCATTTTGAAAAGAAAAGCTTACCACCTTTTGCATTTCATCCTTTTTGCAATTATAATACACAAGTGCTATCTAGCTAACAGCGGCAGGTGGAAGAAACACAGGCAGTCATGTCAAGGGTCTCAGCTCCTGGTCTTGGGACCCACTTTTATGTACTAGGAAACCCTAACTGTAACCCTAGTAAGTTACCTGAGTTCAAGGTGCAATGTCTGATTAGGTAAGCCTAAATGACCTTTCTGCTAAGACAAAGGCCCTTCTCCCTCTATAACTATAGCCCACCTCCAAGAGCTGAGAGTGGCTTGAGCTCAGCCTCATTCAGCCCCTTGCAAGCATCTGTTTAAGGCACACATGATCCGACCACAGTTCGTAGTCTGTGATCTTGTCTGCTTGTCCTTTGTTAACCTACCCTCTTCCACATGCAGGCACACAGAAAGCTCTAGAAGTCTCCATCATTGTGACACTGATATGAGAAAATTCCTCCTTCTTTCTCCTCCTGCCCCATCCTTCCTTGAGTAGCATATTCCAAACACCCTCAGCTTTGCCCTCCCTCAATTCATTTGGCCTCATTTCGATTTGGCATCCAAAAGGATGCTATTCCAGACTGCTAATTTTTTCCCTAGTTACCAGGCTCTGCAATACATAGTACTGCTCTCCTCCCTAGTAGCTGAAGATTCATCCTACCAACACTTAGACCACTGACCTGATCTGGAAAATGGGCATATATTGCATAGAGAGATTATTGTGATGATAAATGGTCAGATCGTAGCTACAAAGTGATTTTGGTATACTAATGTTATACTAATGCAGTGCCTGGCATTCCAGGTGGATAGATGTCTAGAAAGGACAGGAAAACACATGCCTAACTGCAGTTACATGCTTCTATGCTGAGGAAGTAGAACACCCAAATAAGCTGCTGACCTCTTCAACCCCATTTCTCACCAGGATAGTAAAACAGGCAAAGTTTCTGTTCTTTCCATTTGTTTCTGTAAAATTCCCAAGGAAAGTGCTTGGCAGAGAAAGAAAGAGAAATGAAATTAAACCTCGTTTTGTTTTTTTTTTTCTCTTTCCTTTCAAATGCCCGAGTTATTCACTCCACAAGATGAGTGACATTTGGAATTAAAACCTCCAAACCCAGAGGAATAAAGACTCAGAAGATGAGAAGATAAGCTAACAAAAGTAGAGTAAGTTAGAACAGGCAAAAGAGGGGGAAGCAAGGGCAGAAAGAGAAGAGAAAATGAATGAGGTGAGAGAAGGAAGGATGGAGAGGTGGACAGAAAGAGGGAGGGAGCTCATGGAGGAGCTGGGATCTAGCACAAGAGAGGGGCAGAGGTAGGGAAATGAAGGAAAGAGAAGAAAGAAAGCAGGAGGGTGAAATGGCAAGAAGGAAGGAGGAAGAAAGAGAAAATATAGGTTGGGTGACTAATGCTTAATTCTGATACAAAGGTAAATTGTCATTTAAAGCACCAGATGTCTTCATTTGCCACAGCTAAGATTTAGAAGACAGAAACTCAATTCAGTTGCTCTTTTCTCTGATACAAAATATGTTTTATCCCAATGGAAAAACGTGTTTCTTTCTGCCAATAAGTGTCAGCAGCTAATCTGAAGCTTTCAATGAAACAATGCCATTAAATAATTTAACCTGGAAAAAAGACACTGATGTCTGTGAAATAATGTATAGATTTCAGATGGATCAAACTTGAAAACAGGAGAAAAAAAAAGTTAAGAAATGGGCTTTGGGAAACAAAGGGGCATCTGCCACTAAACAGAAAGGAAATAGATTAAACCTAGGGAATTGAAAATAGCCATGGCAAACATCTATGCTGACAAAGTGTTGTGTTTAAGTACACAACAAGCTTCTCTCACTGCTGTTGAGAAAATTGTTCAGAACAGAGCTCCTGCAAAATGAATTTTGGTGACCAAATCATATCAATTATTCTCCCTCCCCACCGCCCCACCCCCAGAATACAAATCTAAGCATTCCGTGAAATCTCCCAGGGGTGTTCATAAAGGGTGATTTCACCATTAGGGTGTTCTCCAAGATCTCCAGCATAAGAAAGAATCTGGACTAAGTCTTAGCAAACCAAAATTCTAATTCAAGTTTGGCCACACACTAAACTATAGTCTCTTTAATTTATTTATCCGAAAAGACCTTAGTTTTTTCACTAGTAAATTTGGATGATGATATTTTAAAAATTATAAAAGCATCATGGAAACACATGTTGAAGTTACTCTCTACATGTAACTTCTCTCTCGTTAGTCATTTACTTATTCTTTCACTTATCAGTGTCTCATCAAAAGCCAGGCAATTATCTCTACTTATTCTGAAGAGACCCATTTCTTTCAACACCCCCATAAAATGGTCCATAGACCAAAAGGTTTCAGGACCACTCACTCTGGGGTTTTCTCTTCCCTCTCCTTCATTAGTACCTCTATTAATCATCTAGGCCAGTGGATTCCTCCTCAAGCTGAGCATTAAAGTCACGTGGGGAGATTAAAAAAAAAAACAAAACACAACAACAAACATCATAATAAATACTGATGCCTGGACTTCACTCCACACCACTGAAATCAGAATCTCTAGAGGCTGGTGTAGAAACTATGTTTTCAGGTTTCCAAGGTGATTCTAGTATGTGTGTGGGAATCACTGTTCCAGACATATCATGGAACTTCACTGACAGAAATAACATTCCACCAGTCCCTTTCAAGCAAGGCCCAAATCCAAAGCTCTTGATGGAGACTCTCATCAAGAACAAAAACTGTACCTTCAAAATGAAGCAGCTAGAAACAGGACAGGAAGAGATTAATGTTATTAAAAACCTAATCATTATCTTCTGCCTAATAACTGAACCAAGACTTATCTCTATAATAGCTGTGATTTTTGCAACCCTTGGAGTTGGTCCTTTTTATTCTGACTCCAGGTAATCCACACCTAAGTTTGACTTAGAGTAAGAAAAATTATCCCTGAATTCATAATTATAGTTTTAACCTAGGTGGGATCTGGGAAACAGATACCTGCAAACTCCCTCAAATGGCACAGGAAGTGAGCACAACTTTCTGAAAGCAAACAAACCAAAACAAACAAAAAAAAGAAAAGAAAAAAAAAGAAACAGTTTTGGAATTGAAAGAATTAGCTTTTAGTTCATTCTGTCACATTCCAGTCATATGACCTTGAGAACTCACTTTACTTTTATCTGAGTTTCACTTTCCTTATTTACAAAATAGGAATAACAACAACTACTTTGAAGTATCATTAAAATGAGAATTACTAAATAAAAAGACCTCACATACAAGGACACAATAAATGTTGACAATGAGGAAGATGGAACATGGTCATAATTTAAAGCAGAAAACTGCTGAAAAACTGGTTAGAATTTTGGAAGAAATCTCAAATTTGGCATGGAAATTGTTTACCAGAAAATAGGGAGCAATATGAATAATATTGATAAAGCTATTAGAAATTATAATTCTTACATGAAAGTTGAAAATTCCAGTTGTTTGCTACATAGTAATAATATCTAGACATTGAGACATGATTACACTCACATGTGGAATTTAAGAAACAAAACAGATGAGCATAGGAGAAGGGAGGAAAAGAGGAGAAGCAAACTCTAAGAGACTCTTCACTACAGAGAACAGACTTGAGGGTTGTTGGAAGGGATGTGGGCAGGGGCTGGGCTGAATAAGTGATGGGTATTACAGAGGGTACTTGTTGTGATGAGCACTAGGTGTTGTCTGTAAGTGATGAACACTAAATTCTACTCCTGAAGCCAATATTACACTACATGTTAACTAAACAGAATTTAAACAAAAACCTGAAACAAATAAACAAAAAACATCTGGACACTGAGAGCCACCACACGCTTTGCTTATGCAAGTGATTTCATATTTAGAAGATACAACAGGGGCACCTCGGTGGCTCAGTGGGTTAAAGCCTCTGCCTTTGGCTCAGGTCATGATCCCAGGGTCCTGGGATCGAGCCCCACACCGGGCTCTCTGCTCCGCGGGGAGCATGCTTCCTCCTCTTTCTCTGCCTGCCTCTCTGCCTAGTTGTGATTTCTCTCTGTCAAATAAGTAAAATATTTAAAAAAAAATTTAGAAGATACAACAAAGCTTTTAATCACTAAATCCCTAGATGATCATGGTAGGTTGTTTATGGCAATGAAAAACTATTCACTCTCTCTTCTTCATTTCTGCACCTCACTGAATTGCCTGCAAAGCCAAGAATCACTTTTCTCAGCTTTCTCTTTGACTAAGAGAATATGTGATCCAATTTAGGCTTTCTGTTTTCTCTTTTCTTCCTGACCTAATTATGTATGTAATGGCTAGAACCATCTTCAGACAATAAGGGAAAATTCGTCAGAAGACTCACAGAGAACTGAGCCCTGACATCACCAAACCACAGACCCAATCCAGTAACTACTGACCTTCAGAACCTCTGTTATGTGAGAAAAATAAAACTGTTTGCATAATAAGAATCTGTAATCAGGAGTACCTGGGTGGCTCAGCTGGTTGAGTATCTGACCATGATTTCCACTCAGGTCAGTCATGATCCCCTGATGGGAAGATCAAGCCCCATATCTAGCCTACACAGGGCTCACATTTAGCAGGGAGTCTGCTTCTCCTCTCCCTCTGCCCTTCACTCTACGTGCACTCTCTCTGAAATAAATAAATGTTGTTTTTTTTTTAAAAGAATCTGTAATCAGGTTTGCATTACTTGTAGGTAAATACAATCTTCATTGATACAATATAATTAACTAAATCTTAAAAATTCACAACAATTTGGAGTCTGAGTAATCATCACCTACAGATCTCAACATCAATATAATGGTAATCTACGCATCCAAAAAACTGACTTTTTTCCATACCCAGAAATGAATTAAAAACTGTTTGTAAAATGCAAAGCAAACTGTACTAAGAGAAATATAGGTTCTATATCTTTTAACCTATTGCCAAATCATAGGCTACTTTTATCCTGTTTGCTTAGGATACCACATTTTATCCTCATATTTAAGTCCTTTCTTCTAAGAACCTATTTACTCTATTTTGATATAAGCAGGGTTTCTTAATTGTCATCTATACACGCCATGACTTTCCATGTCTTTGAGGGTGCCCTCATCTTTCTCATCAGAAGGAATCCTCCACCTCATATCTCTCCATTTATTTCAAATTGCCCATATTCTTTCTCATGTTCCATCTTCTCTCTGAAAATAGCTCTGGTTTTTCAAGTCCATAGCTGTCTCTTTAGTTTTAAAGCCACCTACTTAAAAAAGCATTTATGGGTACACATGCACACACATGCACATATGCACACATGCACATACGCACATATGCACACATGCACATACACACACATGCACACATACGCACACACACACACGCACACACACACCCCTCTACCACCTTTCCCCTGTGTCTACGTTTGCCTTCCCCTGCTCTAACTCTGCAAAGGCAGGGCACATCACCCAACAGTCTTCCACCCTCTGTACCAAGCTTATCGCTGGAGCAGCACCAGAGTTTTATTAGGAAAATTCTGTGGTTTCTCAGTAAGTAGTCTGGATTTTTGTGAACTCTTCAGGAGATACTGTTCTTGCCCTTATCTAATACCCCTGTTCAAAGAATCAGACCTTCCAGGAGACCATGGGAAGACATCTTTAAAAGGCAGAATTGCCTTGAAAACATTCACTCACATTTTACCCTGCAGACTCTAGCCACTAGAAGAAGTGGCCTTGTCTGTGTATGGCACATTGGCCAGGCTGCCACTTTGTGCTCTACAGAAGTCCCATGGTCCCAGGTAGCTTCAAAAGCTCCTCCTGAAGAAAATTTTGCTTTTCATCCTTCTCTGCAACTCTTGCACCCATTCTCTTTTCTACCAACTTGCTCTCTTTCTCCTTTGCCTCAATGCGTCTTCTGTTTCCTTCTGAATATCCCAGCACTTCCTATTCTGCCTCTCCTTTTGCTTTTCTCTGTGGGCTTCCAAGGACTGATCATGGCCTTGCATATAATTTTCTCACTCTATGTCTCCTCATCCATTCATTATTCTCCGAGTCTGATTTCTCAGTCTCCTTTCTACCTGGGAGGTAGGTCGTTTAGGAACAAAACCAGTTTTGTTTTGTTTTGTTTTCAGGATAAAGAGAACTAAGGCCCCGGCAGAAAAGGTATTTGTCCAAGGCCACAGCAAGTTAGTACCAATGAGGACAGAGGTCATTCAACCCTCATGAAGACCTTGTCACTCACTGGTCCTAAGAACCATGGCAGATGTAAAAATCAATTTCCTGGCAGCAACCAGCCACCACAAGTTTCAGAATAGTGACAACTGATCTGATTAATTCATTCTACAGAGAAATGACAATAAAAAGAGAAGAGTTAAGAAACTTAGAAAGGATACAGAAATGAAGAACAAGCCCCTCCTTTCTTAAAAATGGTGTTAGCAGGGTATTAGATTTACTAGTGAATTTGAACTCCCTTTTCCACCCTACCCTACCATGCCTCTCTTTTAGACACGGATTTATTTCAAGGCCTTACCAATCATATGCTAAAGTTGGTACATCACTAAAACATCTTCTGGGAGGACAGGGAAAAATCCAATCTAGGATTGAAAGCTGCAACTGTCATAGATAAAAAATACCCTTCCAAAGGCTGCTATTGAGTCAGACAGTTGGAAGAGTTATTGCAAAGGTTCCTGAGCTTCATGTAAGTTACTGGCTACTACTCTGCCCAATGCCAGGAATACCTATTCTTAGGGACCCTCCAAGAGGAATGCAATCAGGCTCCTCCCATAACCACTCCCCTGTGACTCTGGTATTACCAGAGACCACCTCAAAGGAACTGACTAAATGATTTCTACTAAAAAAGAGCTTTAAGAGCCAGATTTCCTTACTCTGAACTGTGCCTTAACTGAACATTCAGCACTACTGAGAGAAGCTCTAGCCAGACAAAAAATACCTTCTGAAGAAGAAAGCTATCCTATATCCTGCCATGAAAAGGTGTGTATTGAATGTGTGACACCACTGTCATCAAGAAGCTGTTATAAAAGCCCATGGTTCAATACATTCATTTGTACATTTATGTCCTGCCCACAAAAACTCCTAGTTTTTAGTCAGAAAATCTCAACTTTCCTAATTAGAATCTTATATGCCAAACTGATAGCTCCAGTGCCACCAGTACTAGCCTGAGTCCTCAGCTTCATGATCTTACTATCTCATTCAGGTACTTGCATACACATGCATATGTACATATGCACACACACATACCCCACAAGCATACAGACACATACTTCTAGTTTTATGGCCTGTATCAAATTATCCAGGCCTAGCTCTTGCCTAGGGTCATAGATAATTCAATATTTGTGTCATTAATTTATGTAGCACAGGCTTATTTTTTGTCAGTAAAAATCATCATTTTATAAATTAAACAAGAGACTAAATGGTTCCTCACTTTCTGGGATAGCTGTGTGGTGAGTCAGACTCCTCATTCAGTGACATAGTCTTCAGATCAAATGATTCAATATGTAATTACAAAACCCCTCTTCTGGGAATTCCATTATAAAAGGACAACTCACTGAGAATAAAGACTCGTCCATATGCCTTCTTTCATAGTCAGGAGTATAGTTTTTACTGCAAATAAGGAAAGCAAAGTGGCCTGCCTCTTCAGGTTAAGGGTGACTTAACCAATTATTAGAAAGAAAGAGGTGTTTTACTATCTTTAAAACCTGAAGGAATATGCAATGGACTACATTTAAGACTTTAACCTGACAGCTCCAACTTGAAACTTTAGTATGCCCCCAAGATGTTAAATACAAAAGGACCTTTATGTACTTTCAACTGCAAAGTCTTTCTCAACATACCTATATACCTTAATTCCCTCCCTCTTTTTACTAACCTACAAATGCCACAACCTTTCCTTTTCCTGTACAAAAGGATATCAAACAAATTGCACTTCTTGATATATGTCGGTCCCTTCACTCAGGAAAAACGACATGGCTATTTTATTAGATGGGAGGTCTCAAGAGCTCCTGAACCCCACAGACAGTCTCGTAAATTACTAAGAGCCACACCACCGGAACAACAATAAACTTGAAATGGGTTAAGTGGTTTTGTTTCTGGCTCTCTCCCACATCTCTCCATGGATTGTCCTGAAACCATACAGCTCCCTGGATATGTAATCACAGATACTTGCATACCTGGGCCCCAAAAGCAAGAACACCATTACACCTGACTTTGACTTATCATCACCAAATTGACTGCATCTTTGGATAACATTCTCTAGAAGGAGCTGATAATAACTATCTAAGGGTTTATGTATCTCTAAATATATTTCACTCCTTGAAATTCTTCGTATTTTTCAACTTTGCGATGATGTAATTATTTCTAAAAATCTGTAAGTTCTCCATTTTTATGTGTAATAATGTTTCTTTTATTTGACCTAAACTTGCAGCTTTAAGGAATGACCTCTGATATGAGCATTCCGTATTGATCTAGTTGGGATCGATCAAGAAGACAGCTAGAATCAGATCAGCCCAGTGTGCCTGCTGGGTAAAACTGCAGCTCTAGCTTAAAGAGCAAGCAGAGGATTTGAAGAAGAAAAGCTCGCCTGTGAATGCGAAGGACTTCTAGCTCCTCTCCTTGGTTTACCACCTGAGAGATATCACTGCATTCAGACTTTACCACACATACAGCACAAGTCTACCAAATGGGCAGCAATAATAAAGTCTCTCAATAATAATCTAGTCCTCAAATCTGTGGCTCTCTCCATTGCTTTAACATGTCTTCGGAAAAGTCCAGAAGTCTGACTCCCTGCACAGAGCCACAGGTAGGCACAGGAACTGCAATCCCATTCCCTTCCTCTGCAGTCAAAGGCCCTGCCCCATGCTTCCATCAGGTGTTACCCCATCTGTACAGTATTCTCTCTCCCCCCATCTATTCTCCTCTAAGAGACTGAAAAACACATGCATTTGTGTCTCTGGGTCCTTGTAGCTATGGTCATCTACATCACAGAGAGACTTCTCAGCTACTGTGCTTGAGCACTGCTTCCATGGTTTGAAGCTTCACAGATAGCTATTTTGCTTTTTATGAAAAAAAATGTATAATGATCAAGATATCAGGTTTGAAATAATCTTGCCTGGGTTCCCAGTCAGCCTCCAACAATACCTTTTCTATAACTTTGGCAAGCTTTAATTCTCCAGTGCCTCAGTTTTTCCATCTGTAAAATGTGAATGGTAGAACAGTCCCTGCTTTACTGAGCTGTCATGAGATTCTATGTGTAAAAAGCTTATTACAGTATTAGGCATATACTAACTACTCAAAAAAAATACGAAAGAATATTATTATTCACTGTAGAACTGGTCATCCTATGCCAAGTGCTGGAAACAACACAAGAAAAAGACATGTCTTCTCTCAACAAAGAGCTTATATATATCCTATTATTTTATATTTGCTATAGTAGCTCACCATTTGTCTGTCCCACAAGGGCCAGGAAACTCAAAGCTGGAAAATATACATAGGCCTAGTTGTGTTCAAAATTTCAAATACTATACATTTTGTTATTTATAAAAAACTTTACCGAAATCCACCTCATTCTCAGATTTCACTCTCAAAGGAAGACATACAGATTTCCAGCTTATGTCAGACTAATGAATCCATTAATTTCTTCCTGATTTTGGGTCTAATAAGCCCGAACTTTGAGGAAAATTAAATGATTATAACTATATTCAAGTTGGGATTTAGGAAAACAGACAAAAGAGTAAGGAGGGATATTTGAGGCGGTCAGGAACCTAATGAGGAGCAAATTCCAAATAACAGTCACAGAATACAAAGAAAATGGCCTTTTATGCATACCACAAAGGAATCATTTGGGTTTGAAATATCTTTTTTTAAATGCAATAATTTGGTGAAGATGAAGTCACAGGGCTTCGAGCGGAGCATGAGGCGGCCTGCAGGAAGGCACAGATGGCTGGAAGCAAACTAAGCAAAGACCCAGCCCCACACAGCCAGTTCTCTGAAAGGCTGTGATCGCCTGGCACAAAGGCCAACCAGACATGTCAGGGAGGAGAGCAGGAGGCAGCTGGAGAAGCTGAGATTAATGAGGAAGCGCAAAATGAGAAAGAGCAACAACTGGAAACCCTTGTGGTGACATCAGGAACAGAGCCAGAGAAGACAACCTTGTTATCACATCTGTTCCGTCATTATAATTAAATGGTAATGCGTGTCTCTTGTTGGGTTACCAGGGTGGAATTCCAAGTGGGGGAGCCCCTCACCACTCACTCAGGCCCCCAGCCTCTGCCCTTCTTGTTGAAACTGAGGAATCGTTCCGGGTGCTAATAGGCTGGGTGTCTGGAGCAAGTGTTAATTTTGGATTACATCTGAGTGGAAATAAGATGAAGGTCTAGGGAATGCTTTGCCTTCACTCAGATGTTTCATTTCCAATTACCAGCATTGCAGAATACCCAGGGAGATGTTTTCATTCCAATTTGGAAGATTTCATAAACTTCCAAACTTTTAGGTATTGATCCAAACTCTTGTGCTTTGGAAGCATGCACATGCACTCTGTGGGGAGGATCTGAAAGCTCCAGAGAGAGGGTGGAGGGAAAGAGAAGGTGGTGTAAGTCCCACCTGAGGAGATATGCCCACCCTCAAATGGCCATCCACCTCTGTTTTTGCCAAAATTGGCTCTGCCCAACCCTGAGGCCCATTAGAGGCACTCAGAACCATTAGCTCCAACTGGTTCTGTGCTGAGTAAATACTCTTATGTCCAACTAGAAACTAGGACAGCTGCCTGGGTTTGCTTTTTTTTCCCCCCTCTCCCCTTTCTTTTAAAATCAGCAATACAAAGTTCTCAACCCCAAATGGCTCAAATGCACCTCTTAATAAATATACCATTTTATATATTCTGCTAGTGGAGGTCAGCATTAATTTGAATTTTGCTAGACTCTCAGTCTTTTCTCACTTGGTTTTGAATATCTCAGATTTTGTTTGATTTTGGACAGGGTCATTTGCAGGGAGGGTGTAATAATCAGATTTCTACCATCAGAAGGTAAGCTATCTATGCCTGCAGGGAAAGGCCTCTGTCTATCATCTTTGAAATCTAGGAGCTAAATAGCAGTTGTTTGTGAAGACTCCCAAAGGAGGTTTTTTAAAAACAAAGCACTTCACTAGATGAGAGTGGGAAGGGTAAGGCATGATGCTGTGCTAATGCATTATTCAGCTCAGCTCCAACCAGGGAGTTATCAGGATGCCCCCATACCTGGACATTATGTGGCTATGCTGCAGGACAAGAAACAGATCACTGAGCCTAAAAGGAATTTAATTTATAAATAATATTTATTTCTTCTCTTACATTTTGGGTTAATAGCCAAATGAATCAGCAAATAAATAATCAATAGAGAAATTTCCTTTGTGATAAAAAAATATTATCCTAACACCTTGGTAAGATTTATTTTTACACCCAAAAAACACAAAAGAACACCAAATGGCACAATCATGAAGTGCCTTGCACGTTTAGTCTCTAGCTGATATTTAGAGATGCTGTACTGGAAGTGACTCAGAAAATCAAAGCTACCCAGACAAGAATGACAGAAAAAGTATAAATGCTGGTTGCATTGAATCGTGTGGGTCATTCTGATTTAGGCTCTTTTTATCTGGGCAATACTTCTCACTCTTTTTTCCTAATGCTGCCTTCTTCAGAAATGACAAAAGACAAAACTACTTTTTTAAAAAGTGAAATAACAATTAGATCACTGGCAGATACCATTCTAGATGCTCACCAAATGCATTTCCCTCTTTCTGGATACATAGCAAAACTATATTTCCCTGTTCTCTGTGTCTCAACTGGAGCCAGAGGAATTTAAGGAAAACTTGTGACTTACAGACTGTGATGGCTAAGAGCAGGTGGGTCTTCTCTACTCCTTCAGTGGGGAGCTTGAAAAGCCACATGCTGAAGATGACAGTAGCTAAAGATGGAAGGATCTTGAATTCCTGATTAACTATGAGGAGCGGAGCCCCATACCTCCCCTTCCCCTGCCAGTCAGAGTAAGGAATAAAATGTTTAAAGTGTTAATTCACTAAGAATTGGAGAGGTTTATTTGGTTTGTTTGGTGTCCCCCCCCCAATAGGTAGCATTAGTTAATTTGGTATGGAAATAGATACTTTGAAACGGAGTGCTATTATAACAAAGACCAAAAATGCAGGGCACTGACTTAGAAGTCAGGTGGCAGATAACAGGGAAGATGACATTACAGTCTGGAAATATGGCGATTTGCATTACACAAAGACCACACATGCAATAACCTGACAGGAAGATTTCACACCTACTAAAGCAGCTGGAAGGAAAGTAGGGTGTTAGTATGTGTTTACAATTATTGCTGAATTTGGTTAGAAATTATAATAAAGTAGTAAGTTCAAGAGAAAATTGATCAGCTTGCAAAAAGAAAAGGGAATAGAGAGAGTCCAGTAATATGGGACCTTGGATTATAAATATTGACTGTTTCATGGGCTCCAAGGAACAGGAAAAAAAGATCAAATAAGGCTTTGAGCAACAGAATCCCACTAGGACCCAGCTTTCTGGAAAAAAAATCAGATTAAAGATAACCCAAGAGCCTCAAGGTAGCTGCCATTAAGCTGAAAGAGGAAACGTGACTGAGAGGAAGCAAAGAAATAAGGCAGATCTGGACTTGGGTGCCTCAGTTACTAACATGTGAGATTGACTTAAAGCAAATAGACGAGCAGCCTACTTAGTTTTTCAAGGGAAGTGTGTTACTAGAGTATACCATTAGAAGGTAAGCTATAAGAATAGTACAATCCCTTTACCATTCAGGATTTTTTTTTTTAATTTTATTTTTTCAGTATTCCAAGATTCATTGTTTATGCACCACACCCACTGCTCCATGCAATACGTGCCCTCCTTAATACCCACCACCAGGCTCACCCAACACCCCATCCCTCTACCCTCCACAACCCTCAGTTTGTTTCTCAGAGTCCACAGTCTCTCATGGTTCATCTCCCCCTCCAATTTCCCTCAACTCACTTCTCTCCTTCTCCCAATGTCCTCCGTGTTATTCCTTACGCTCCACAAGTAAATGAACCCATATGAAAAATCCTTGTGACCTCAGCCTTCTAAATGAACTCCAAAACCACCACAGCCCCAAGGGCACACATCCCAGTGCTGAGTGATAGTTAATTTTATCTGTCAATTTGACTGAATCAGGAGATGCCCAGATATGGTTACCAATATCTGGTATTGTCTGTGTCTGTGTCTGTGATGATGTTTCTGGAAGAAATTAGCATTTGAATTGGAGGACTCAGTAAAGCTGATTGCCCTCCCCAATGTGGGTTAGCATCTTCTAATCAGCGAAGCTCCTACACAAAACCAGAAGGCTGAAGCAAAAGGAATTTGTCTCCTTTGTTCTGCCTAATTGCTTGGGCTGGGACATACTGCCCCTCAAAATGGAATTTATGTCATCAACACCCCTGGTTCTCAGCCCTAAAGGCTCCAACTAAAACACACCACCAACTTTTCTGGGTCTCCAGATTACAGACAGCAGATCATAGGACTTCTCAGCATCATAACTGCATCCCTCAGCCAATCCCTGATAATAAATCTCCTTTATATCCTATTGGTTCTGTTTCTCTGGAGAACTCTGATCACCCCAAATATTGCAGGGAGGATAGTGAACAGAAAGAAGCCCTTCCACCATGGAATGATGCCAAGAGCCAAGGAGATAAAAGAAAATACTCCCAGAGGATAAACCAGGCTCATCAGGAAGTCCCCCACTGAACTTGACAACACTTGACCTACAACACTTCAATTTACTATGGACTAATGATATCTATATGTTTTCTATCCTTCTTTTTCCAAATGGGAATTTTAATTCACATAACCTTGTCCTTACCCAACCACTGTATTTAAATTTGATTTGGGAGGCACATAGATAGTTTTTTCTTCTCACGCACAGCCTAAAGAGTCACATCAACACTCAATGGGCATAACTGGGCAGTCAGTTCTGATAGCAGTGACTAAACAGGATTTTGAGTTGCCTCTTTTAAGAAAAGGTGTCATGCAAACAGAACACATGCCCAAACAGTTGCCACAGCTGCACCCTCAAACAGTACTAACTGGCAAACCTCCCAAAGACAAAGTCAATAGTAGGTGTGCAGGTCCCCTGTAGGTCCTTCATTATAAGACAGCACAGAGATCTAGCAGAAGCATAAATCAGACCATGGGAAACACAAGATCTTCCCCCCAGCATGATCAGGGGACAATAAACAATTATAAAATGACATGCCAGAAATATCCCCAGCCCTTTCCTGCAGGCCTTTCATAGTTGAGGAAATTCTAGTCCCTCCTTTGGAGTGACTGTGGTTTTCAGGTTCTAAGTCTTGGAATTTACCAAGATTGACTGCATTAGGTCAATAAAGATTTACAAAAGTCAAACTCTTTTGGGGGGAAGGTTAGTATTATAGGTTGAAATGTGTCCCCCAAAACTATATGTTTACTTGCAAATGTGAGCTTTTCCCAAAATACAGTCTTTGTAGGTGTAATCAAGTTAAAGTAAGGTCATAGTAAAATAGGGTAGGTGCTAATCACATTACTGGTGCCCTTATAAGAGAGGGGAATTTGGACACAGGGAAACAGACACAGAGGAGAAGGAAGGTACAGATGGAGACAGAGGTTGAAATGATGCATCTACAAGCTAGGTGATGCCGAGGATTATCAATAAGCACCAGAAGCTGGAAAAGACCAAGAGGTGTTCTTCCCTAAAACCTTGAGAGGGAGGTCTACCAGATCTACCAATGACTTGATTTTTTGGACTATAAGAACTGTAAGAAAAATATCTCTTATTTAAGGCAACCCAGTTTGTTATACTTTGTTATGGAAGATATAGTCAGCTAGCAGTAGACCAGTCTTAGGTAGAATATACCTACCTCTTAAGACAAAAGTATGCTTTAGTGTAGGAAAAAAACGAAACATGTGGGCAGGCTTGTTACCAGAGGCCACTCTCTATCATGGACAATGCTATATTTCTTTACTTCTAGGCACACAGCAAGACTACATTTCCTGGTCTCCCCTGCAGTTATATGGCTATATGATTAACTCTAGTCAAAGGAAAATGGGAGAAGTATTGTTGCTACTTCTAGGTTTGGTAGCCAAAGATGCCACGATCCTCTCGCTCATCCTCTGCCATGCAGCCACTTGTCAACACCCTCCATGACCTAAGGAGCAACACAATGAACACAGCAGAGCCTCTGTCAAGTGATTAGCAAAGCCTTACAGTGCATCCCCACTGATCACAGTGAACTGACACAAAAGTGAGAAATAAACCTTACTGACTCAAGCCCAACAGTGTGTTGGAGATGGCTCATACCAGCTCAGAAGGGCCAACAAGCATATCTTCCCAATTCCACATATAATGACAAATCACTGTTAACTTAAATATTGATTAACATCGGCCATGGTGGGTATACTGACCCCATGGAAATAGTAAATGCTACAAACCAAGACTTTTTTTTTCCTCCCTTTTGTCTGGATGGTCAGTTATTAAATTTTGCTACCACACCACTAGTTAAGACTCTAAGGAATGAAGGTTACATCAGCTAAAATTAATCACATTAACTAATAAAAATCTGGTAGTTTTAGTTCTGGCAGTGTGACCCATACTAAAAACAATCAGAGTGGAATTCTAAATCTTGGAAATGAACATCCTTTGGAGATCACCTGGGCCAAATTACTTATTTCATAGATGGAAAAAAGTAACATTCAGTTGAAGGTACTTGGGAAAGTACCTCCCATTAGAATCCAGATCTCCAAGAGTAACAGGCACCTGACAACAGTCTTCAGCAAGGAAACAACAAAGTTTGATTTAAATTTAAAAGGAATGCTCTGGGGCACCTGGGTGGCTCACGCATTAGCAACTGCTTTCAGCTAAGGTCATGATCCTAGGGTCCTAGGATCAGGCTCCCTGCTCAGCAGGAAGCCTGCTTCTCCTTCTTTCACTTGCTCTGTTTGTGTGATCTCTCTCTCTGTGATCTCTCTCTGTCAAATAAATAAAATCTTTAAAAATAAATAAATAAATAAATGGGACTCTCTGATCCCTGGTAGGGAACATATTGGAGAGAACTGAACTGCAAGTGGGAGACCAGCTGGAAGGCTACTGAGAAGTGAAGATTTGAGGTGATGGAGGCCTGACCTTGGATGGGACAGTGGAGAAAGAGAGAAGCAAACAGGTCTGAGATAGATTTTTGAAGTCAGAATAAACACTGATAAACTTGTTCCCTTACTTGCTTATAATTCTGTTTGCTGCTGCAGAGTAATTTTGGGACAGAAGGACCATACTGGTAGGATTTAAGAGACATCCTTAGTGTCTGGCTTTAGAGTTACTATAATAAGGGATCAAAATTAAACCTACCAAGTAGGTAATTTTTTTTAAGTGTCTGCTATATTTTAGGCATTTTACATATATTAGTTCTAACTCTTACAAAGGACAGAAACTTCTAGACACTGGAAAGAGATATGTGTACCCCTGAGATGAGGAGGAAGGAAGCAGGAGATGGAATGCATGGAGCTTCTAAGGCCAAAGGTATTAATATTTCCATACCAGAGATGAGGAAACTGAGACTCAGAGAACCTGATTTGTTCAAGGTCACACAGGTAACAAGCAGTAGAGCTAAGATTCAACCCAGGTCCATTTAAGCCCCAAATTTCTTTATACTATTGCACTTCTTCCTTTTTAAAAAATTTTTATTTACTTATGTGAGAAAGACTGAAAGCAAGAGAGAACACAATCACAGAGGGAGAGGGAGAAGCAGACCCCCACTGAGCAGGAAGCCTGATGCAGGGCTCAATCCCAGGACCCTGAGATTATGACCTGAGCCAAAGACAGACACTTAACCAAATGAAACACCCAATTCTTTACAGTGAATTCTCATATGGTTCAAGACTAGAAGGGCACAAACCAACCTTGGTAAGAAAAGTTTATCAAGAAATTTCCAATATCAAACAGTGGCAAAATAATAAGTAAAATTATTAACATGAGCTTACAAATACACCTTTAAGATTTCACCAATGCTTCTGATTTCTTTTATAATAAACATAATACATATAAAGCATTCTATAAATGTTGTCCATTATTACTAATTCTATCAATACAAAACTTAGGGAAAAACTAACTGGAAAGACTGACTATTCAAGATGTTAAGCAACTAAAAAAATACCTCTCTTTCTTCTTTCCTCATTCCACTCAAAAATACATCATCCAAAAAAATGTAACTGTTTAGGCAGTCTGCTGGGGCAAGTCAAGAATCATTAACAGATGCACATGTAGGCAGCAGTCTCTCACCCGGAAGTAATGAGCCATGTAGTATCTAGATGTAAATGTAAACACATCTGTGACTATCCAACACGCTAACTGTCCAGTGTAGCTCTAGCTCCATTTCCTAGCTAGGACGCTTTTCTTCTCCTAGAAGAACAAGGATGTAGCAGACAGACTGGCTTGACACTGGATTAAAATCCAAGATTCCTCAAACTTTGAGGAATTCCTCTTTCTTCTCCAAAGTTCTGAGAGCTATAGACCACCTTCTGAGTGTTCACACATATGGTCTTTGAAATGTATATACGGTTTGTCAAAGCAGAATTCTCCTGGGCTTTGGAGAACTGATGCCAGCTAATTTTCTGAGTGTTCAAACAGGCTAGGTACTCTTTTAAGTGTGTCATTTGGATTATTTCATTTAATTATCATATCAACTCAACTCAGTGGGTACTTTAACTTTATTTTACAAAAGAAGAAGCTGAGGATTAGACAGATGGGTCACTTTTCGGAGGCTCCACAGCTAGTGACAGATGAAGACAAGATTAGGATCCACGCATTCATACTCCAGAGCCCGAGCTTTCTTCCTGTGCTCTCCATAGCTATATGGCCTCATGGGGGAGGGGGACTAGACCCCTCCCTCAGCTTAAACCTAGCTAGCCCAGGCTCCATTCCCTCCCTGTCATATTCCCACCTCTGAAGCTTATTTATCAAGAGGCTAACCAAGATGGTTTGTGGATGCTCCACATCTCCACATTCCCCTCCTCATACTGGCCTTAGAAGCTCCACGTATTCCATCTCCTGCTTACTTCCTCCTACTCTCAGGGCTACACACATCTCCTTCCAATGTCTAGAAGTTTCTGACCTCTTGAAGGTTAGACCAAATGAGATCTACAAATGATTTTAGTACCATCTCTAGATTACTATATCAGCTGTATCTGCTTTATCAGGCCCCCCCTTTGCTAACAAAGGCCCTGGCTATACATTTCTGGCTGAGAATCTTTCTTAGAAGGATAGCAATAGCACACAATGCACTCCCGGTTAATCATAAATGCACAATGTTAGCATCAATCAGGCAGTGTTTACTATATACAACACATGTCAAATGCTACCTATAGAAATAGAATCTACAAGGAAAATAAAACAAACATCAAAACACAAAGTACCATACATGGGGCATCTGGGTGGTTCAGTCGTTAAGCATCTGCCTTTGTTCTGCTCAGGTCATGATTCCAGGGTCCTGGGATTGAGCCCCACATCGGGCTCCTTGCTCAGCGGGAAGCCTGCTTCTCCCTCTCCCACTCCACCTGCCTGTATTCCCTCTCTTGCTGCCTCTCTGTCCCATAAATAAATAAATAAAATCACACACAAAAAAACATAAAGTACCACATGTAAAAATACAAAGTTAACAGCAACAGAAAACAATACATAATCAGGTTTATGTTTAATAGTGTTTTGAGATATTAGCATTCTATGCAAATACTCTGGAAGAATATATAATAAGTCAGTATTGTTTTAACAATAAATTCAAGAGGATGGGGCTTAAGGTTGGAGAATGAAAGGGGGAAGAATATTTAGACAGTCAAAAGCACTTTCTAGACCTTCTTCAAGTCACACCACAAACACTGAATGCTTTTCAAATGTAGAGCAGTCCTCACTCTTTACTATACTGAGAAGATAATTGGATACAGTTTCAAGCTACCCTAAAATTTATTAATTTTAATCCCAGATGCCTTTGAAGAATATCCAGGTAAAGGAGGATTTTATGTGTAGTTACTCACAAAATACCTTTGATGATTCCTTCCAAAAGCAAGATATTTTCTAAAACATCTCTCAAACCCAAACATGTCCCAGTCCAGTTTCCCAAATTACCCAGGAATGATTCTTTTGTTGGCTCTTTCTTGATCATGTGCATTAAAGGCAGAAAGATAAAACGTGCTCTCAAGCATTGCATAGTGGATAATTATATTTTTAAGGATCTTCAGTTACATTATTTTAGCATCTGTGTAATTAAACCAAAGTGCGATTCTCAATTAGCAGGTTTTCCTTTCGTCTCTTGGATGTAATATCTTCATGGATAGGAAAGTGTTTTACCTCTTTGAGTAGCTATATTTATCCCCATTAAACCGGGGGAAGTGTCGTGCCGGCTTTAATGAAGAAGTCCATCCGTGAGGCAGTGACGCCGAGGGGAAACGTCAGGGTTGCCCATCAACCCCTGTTGAGCACTGCAAAGTAATAACGCTTTCTGTGGAGAGACTGACAGCAAATAGCAAAGGTGTGAAATGAGAGATGAGATTTTCTTTGGAGCTTGTCCAGATTGTGATAGTCTTCTAACCCCCCTATACCCCACCCCCCACTAGCTTTTCCCCATCTGTAGACACTGGCCTGCCAGTCATCAATGCTATTCCCTAGAGCATCCCTGATGATTAAACACCTGTGGCAAGCAGAGCCTCCTGAGTTTCCGCCACAGTTGGCTGAAATTTCCTTTTGGTCATGGAAGAAAATTAAAGTTTAAGTTTCAATACTAACCAAATAATCCACCATGATTATGGGAAACACAACATTGTATTTTGATCAGCTTGCATCCATTCAGTCTGATACATGTGGTTTTCATTGGGAAATTATTGCATTCAGGATACACTTCTTCACTAATTAATGGTTTTGAAGTAGCTGAAAAACTTGGGAGATATGGCTTATGAGAAATATCACAGCACAGGATTCAGAGAGTTATCTTACCCAGCCTTATCAATAACTAAACCAGTCGTTATATGGGGCAGGTAATTTTATTGCAGAATTTCTTGCACTAACCTATATGTTCTCTTGTTTTGATGAAGAGGAAGTAGTGCTCAACATTCTTGTAGCTTGAGATGAATAATGCTGTGTGAATTCCGAAATGGAAAAAAATGAATCAGAAAATTATTTCATCTCAGCTTGTTTCCAGATTGAAGCTTATAGCCCTCACTCTGTGAATGAGCTCTGGGAGGTAACTTATTATAAATTTTACAAAGAATTCTGCATAGAATGCTAATATCTCAAAACACACTATGAAAAAAAAAAAAAAAGTTCCACGGGAAAATAACTGAGAAATGTGGAGATTCACATGGGCTTTTCTTCTGTATATTAAAGACAGAAAACTGGGAAGTCCAATCTGTTTAACTGTGTTTAAACCATCATTTTCAAATTTATTTGGACCTCAGAAAGAATATATGCATGCATATTTTTTTAATTACTGATTAATTATCTTTTGTAAATCTTACCTTGAATTCTATTAGACATGAGATCCTTGGTATCAGAATTTGTTTACTGGTAAAGCCAAATATCTGGAAAAACTAAACAATTTGCATTCAATTATTAGCACTTTCATGGCAATTGTTTCTTTAAATTCTCTCCTCAAGAGAGCTGAGTTCATGGGAAGTGAAAAGGTGGGTATGGAGTGAGGCGTACAGTCCCTTTCTGAATTACAAACACAAGGAATTAGAGCCAGGGCCCGGCAGAGATATGGAATAAAAATGGCAGCAATAAAAACTTTAGTCCATTCCCTTTCCCACTCTCATGTAGAAGTGTATATGGAAAAAGAAGAGGCAGAAACACAGATAAAATGTTCTCCATTAGGCTGTCAACTTCCATACACCAGGCCTACCCTTCATAATTATTGAACACTTACCGTATTCTAGACATTGTGCTTGGCACTTGAATGCAAAAGCAAATTAAGACAAGACCTCTTCACACGGTCAAGAAAGAAAATAATTAAAATTTTTAACCGAACTCTAGACCACATTTTCTAGGGTTCTCTCACCTTCCACAAAATAAAATACTGTTGAAGTAACATTGATAAACATTTCCTCTCTTTGCTTCTCTTTCTGATCCTACCATCTATTTCAGAATCCCTAATTTTCTCTTTTAAAGTATTCACTCCTTCAAAAAAAGATTAAAAATGATTTCTTACAACAATTGAGCATAAATCTGTTGAATTATATACCAGATTAAAAGGACATTAAGCATTATCCTCATGATTATAGAGGACATAAAGGGGACTAAGTAAATTGGGCAAGAATGCTGAATTTGCTTATTAATTAGTGAATTCACTTATTAAAAAGAGATTTATAAAGTTCTACTTTGTATAATCATGAGTACTAAGTGTTCTCAATACTAAGACCACACAGATGCCTTCACCATTAGCTGGTTCTGGAGAGGCTTATAGTTAAGAGAATCATGGGTAGATGGGCCAGGTCAGCTTAATCCTAAGTGTTCTATGAACCCTAGTTTGCTTGATCTAAATTATCTGCTCAAGTCTGTTTAAAGCACTAACTTAATGAATTTGAAGCCATTTGGAAGCTTAATGTGGGTAGAATCCCCTAACAGGCAAAAGAGACAAGAGAAGGAGTCCAAAAAATAAACAGACATAATCATATAAATTGTGGATTTGGAACTCACCTTAAGGAAAAATTAGCAACAGACTATTATTGTTTCAAGTGCCTACTCTCTGCAATGTGCCATGCAGGAGTCATAAGTGACTCCAAAAAGTATTAACTCTTAACTCACAAAATTGAAATTTAGTTGCAGGGCTAAGAAAATAAATACAGATACAGAAACAAGCACACAAACAAATGCCCTAGTTCAGCACTCAAAGTACAGATCTGGAGTCAGGTTAACCAAAACCACAGCAACCAAAAGGAGGAAGAGACTTCTGGGAGTGAGAAGCATCAGAAGTAGTGGTGGTGGGCCTTAAGCTAGAACTTGAAAAATGAAGCCTACATAGAAAAGAAATTGCACTGTTTGATTAAGAATATTTGACTAGCCATAACAAAATTGCCATATTCAAGATTATTTGCATATCTTGACTGTAAATCACTGTGCGACTTCAAAGGAGCATTGAGAAAAACTTGGGACCTTCTTCATTGCTACCATTACCTCTATTCCAGAAGCAGCCAAGTGACTCTCCAGGAAAACCAGTTTTATTTCATCCCTGTATCAATCAGGACTGGTCATGCTGGGAATAAAACCAGGGTGACCTCATCCACTACTTCCTGGCAGTCCCCACTAAACTACTTGACCAGGTGTCCAGCAAACAGCAAAAGGGTAGAGAGAGAAAGTACAAAAGAGTGAATTTAGTCCTCCAACTTGCTTCTCCTCTGTTCAGTGTCAGCATTTTTTACCTCCAAAGAAACTTTATTCCTTTTTAAGAGTAGACTCAAAATTACTGCTAATTTTCTACAAGGAAACTGTTCTTTGAAATACACCATATACCATTTTCTAACCTCCCCCCGCCTCCCCACTTTCGTAATGCTGGCAATGCATTGGCTGTGAACATGTAAGTATAGTTGCTTTTGAAGGCTGCAAGGTAAATGCAGAAAATGACAGCTTAAATGGAATCATTAAAGCAGATGTAGGTAATATCTGAATGCTACCAAGCCTTCTTTGCAAGGCAATAAAGTCTTTATTTTCAGTTCTGATGCCTTGCACCTTTTCAGGGTAGCTGACAACCTATCATTTCTTACTTTTTTCCCCCCATTTCCAGCATGAACTCAGGGGCCTCATTTCTATCTTAAGTTGCAACCTGTTGATTGGTGGAAAAGGGAAGAACTGTATACAGTTCCACCCTAAGCGGTTATTTCTGGCAGTGCAGCAGTGAGCTCTGTCAGCTCATTCAAAGACATTAGTGTGAGAAAGTCACAACAAAATTGCTACCTGTCCATGTACTGGGGGCACCACAAAGTACAAGTTTCAGAATAGCACCAAGACAGACCCAAAAGACCACATCCTGGTTTTGAAGAAGCCAGACTTTCACAGTAGTATTTTGCATTTCTTTAAGTTGATCCTTCTCCATATAGTTTTCACTACAGTTTCCTAGTCTTCTTATGAAGAAAGCAGTTGGATGTTGTTACCTACAATAAGGATAGGGAAATGGAAACTTACACTGATTTTTAGAAATGTGGTAAAAATAGTTAATTGCAACGTTAGGTATTTAGAACATAGTACTGGGGTTTGCTTTTGGGTTTATTTCTGTTTTTTATTTTACCAAACACTTAAATAGCGCTTTGTATAGGCACTTTCTAAGTTGTTTTTGAATATCAACTCATTTAATTGTTACAACAACCTCCTAAGAGCAATACTATTATTATTTCTTATTTTATAAATGAAGAAACTGAGGCCCAATGTCACAAGAGTGGATGTAATGGCAGAGTTAGAACTCAAATCCAAAACTCATGGCTCCAAAGTCCATGTTTCTCAACTCTTTCACTATGTGTCTTTCAACACACTTTCAAATACTACAAAAGAATGAGAAATAAACCTAGCTCTTTGATTCTGGGGCTGTTGACTCCCTCACTCACCCAACCTACCACTGAACAAACCTTTAATGAGCAATCACTTCCAGCAAAGGGCTATATTCAGTGTTTGGGGCATCAAAAGAAATATGACAAATATAATCAATCTTCATTATTCATGGATTCCGCATTTGCAAATTCACCTACTGCTAAAATTGATTTGTAATCCCAAAATCAATGCTCACTGGCTCTCAGATAATTTGCAGACATGCATGGACATGCCCAGAGCAGTGAAAAATTCAAGACTCCAACCTGCATTTCCCAGTTGAGGTCAAATAAAGCAAAGCTCTGCCATCTTGCTGCAGCTCTTATACAGAAATGACCAGAGGATGGAGACAGTAGGAAGCAACACAGTGTAATGCAAGAAGCTCCAGCTCTGAGACCAGTGGAAGGGGTTTGAATCACAACTCTGGCACCTATTAATGATGATCTCAGGCAAGTTACTTAACATTTCTGGTCAATTTCCCCTAGGAACTGTGGTTCAATATTCGCTAAGTCACAGTTTGGGTGACTTTATAGAATAAAAAGAATCATAATAATCTCCTTCATTCAAGTTACTTACATCTTAAGTGAGAGGAAAAGTCAAAGATATATCAGAAATTATTTAGGTAACTAGACATATGTGCAATATGTAAGAAGGGCAAAATCACTGAGTGGCAGTACATGATTTTAAAGCTTAAAGTAGGCAAGTTGAAATGGTCAGTGTAGGCATCAGGGAGAAGATGGAATTTGGGACTCAAAGTAACAAAAACACAGCCAGAAGAAAATCTCTCCAGTCTTGGAGTTTTCCCATGCTCTTGGCTTTTATTAACTATATAACAAGACCCCTTTGGATGGTGGCTACCATCCCACTGACCAAATTAACTGAAGACTTAATTGCAGAAATTTCAGATTTTCTATCGTATCTTTACAATGATACAAGGTGACCCTGAATCTTTAATTAGAATGATTCAATTGTCAAAGAAGTGAGCCACCTGGGCACAACTGCTGGTAACCTGTAAAAATCACAGATACACCCTCAGAAACTTCATGAAAAGGCAGATGCTGCATCTCCTCCTCAGGGTATCTTGACAAAGTAGTCATTATCGGCTTGACAACCACAATCATGGGGACACACAAAGAGAAATGCTGCCTGCCGCCTGCCCACAGTAAGATGAACCACAGTCTTGAGAGAATCTGGAGATAGCAAGAGAGGCTCTTGGTCTCTATGCATTGTTTTGACTGGTTACAGCTGTCATTAAGGGGTTGAAATTGTAGAGTCTATCTTTCAACAAAGTTCCTACTTTCTCTCACCTGCTTAGAGACTGTAGAAATTTTTAAAATATGGTTTTTTGACACGGAAATAAAGTGTTATACAATATTTGGTTGTCCTTGTTGCTAGGTATAATCAATCATAGAAGAGACAAATGGGAGAACTGCCACTGGATCTATAACCTATGAAATAGTCCTTGGACATTGTGGAGATAGAAAAACAGGCAGGGACTAGATGGGAGGACTGGTCTGGAAGAATCAGCATATTGGAATCAAGTGTGATGGAACTAGAAAAACTTGAAACTGACATGTCATGTTCTGAGCTTGATGAGATGAGGAATAATGTAAAGTGGGGATGAGCTTAGAGTATAAAATTACAAGGTTTTGTGGAAAGTGTGTAGGACCTGTACCAATTCTGAAGATGGATGTAATTATTGTGCCAAGTTGAAAATGAATTCCAAAGTTACTACAGTCATCCCTTTCTTTTTTAGATCCTATTAACTTAGAAGATATTAACTTCTCCATCCATAAAAATTTATTACTCTTTATCTTTATTTTCAAAACATATAAAATACTTGTGTCTGACTATTCCAATGAAGAAAGAATCATCATACTGGCTCATGATATTGATAATTCAAAGTACTCCCTAAATCACTTTGACCATAATGCGATGACTATTTCAAGCAAGAAACACACATACACAGAAAGAGAAGGGGGGGGAAGAGAGAGATAGGGAGTGTGTGTGTGCACACACATGCATGCATGAGGTCATCTAATTGTTTTATTTCTTTAGTCAGTTGGTTAACATCGATCTTCTTTTGGCATACTGCTAGTGAGTACATAAAATAAAATATGTGCACCGGGATATGTTCCTGACAGAGTAATCATAACAGAAAATGAGGTGATCAACTGGTAAAACAACATTATACCCAAAACAACAAATCAGAGTCACAATGCAATTACTATTTTCAGACCATGTACACTGGGCCCATTCCCCAGCAGCCAACCAACAGCACCACATCATTATCTCCCCTGCTCACTTGGGCGTTGGTGGTATAGTGGTGAGCATAGCTGCCTTCCCCTGCTCACTTGGACACCAGGTATTAGCATAATGTCTTACAATTCTGGAGACTAAGCCAATTAAGGCACAATTTAAAGAAGGTATTCATAAACATTGTACCAGTGTGGTACTGACACACCTAAGTATTTAAAAGGTACTTTTAAAAGTATTTAAGTATCAAAAAAAAAAAAGTAGAATATGGCTCCAAATATATGTAATCCATTTTAGGAGAAAAGGTTGCATAGAGCAACTTCTGCATTATGAATAAATATGCAAAATCAAAACAGTAACCCAGTTCAAATCTCTCTCCTACTCCTCTGATATACTTCTCCACGTCATATCCATTTTCATATAAACAACACAGTTATATAACATCTGCATTGTTAAAAAACGCTACTATGTTCTAATTTCTTTGGAATGGCATGAATAAAATCTTTCTACTCCTGTTTATTAGAATTTATTGATGACAATCCTTTGCAAAGTAGCAGAAGGTATAATTAATTCTGGTACAACCCTAAGTTGGATATAGAAACTCAACAGGGTTTACTTTTGACTTCAAATGATCTATCACTTGATAATGTGGAAGGGAGGCAGCAGGAGGAGGATATGAGCCTCCATAACTTCACTTTAAACTGCTTCAATGCTATCCCACACAGTTAATGTTATATACACACTGTCAGCTATACAATACAATGGTACTTTTCTTTATTTCAAGGAGATGTTTGGATACAATGTTCTGTAGGGGGGGGGAAAACAGTATTTCAAGGTTTGGGCAGGAATTTTACTAAAACAAATATTTAGAAATCTCTCTAACTCATCATAGGGCTCCCACCATCACTCCTACTACATTCAATTCTCTTTGCTCAGGACATCTTCCTAGACTGGAATACGGATGATTTCACAGTTATATGAAGTGAAAATTAATGCAGCATTTCAGTAATTCCCCCACATAGGCTGCTTATATATATGCACAATCTTCATCAACAAAAGAAATGATGTAATTATGTTAAAGGTATAGTATCTGATACACCCTCAGCTTGTCTTACTGATGAATGTGGTTGCTCTGAAGAGGAAAGTTGTTATTCTGGGTTTAATTCTGACAGATAAAAAATAATAAACTAATAGTTTAGAAATAAGGCAGGACCACTGGGTGTGGTGCATAAACAATGAATTTTGGAACACTGAAAAGAAATAAAATAAAATGAAAAAATTTTTTTTTAAATTTTAAAAAAGAAATAAGGCAGGAAAGAAAGTGATCTTGTCAACCTGGAATTCATAACATTAAAGAGAGGAGCACTTGGATATGTGTATTTCAGAAGAGAATGTGATGTCAAGGAAATTAGAGATATGGTGCCCTGGTGAGTGCTTTTTAAAGGAAGTAAGACTCACAAGAGGTAGAAGTGTCTTTAAATTGCAATTTATTATGTCTTTGAAAATTATCTCAATTTTCAAGGCAGGCGAGCGGTAACATGCAAGAAAAAGGTGTAGCAGTAATGATGCTTCTGATAAGGGCAGATTACAAAGATGAAAGGAGGGGTACATTTCAACTCTCTAAAAACTGAGCTATCAAAGAATAAAATGGGCTGTCTCAGAAAGTGCAGAGGGAAGAAAAGAGAAGTGTTCTATATTATCTGAAAGGTTTCTTTCCACTTGAAGATTCTGTCATTCCACGTTATGTGGAAATAGATTTTCATTCATTAAAAAAGTTTTTTAGTCAGTGATTTCAGACAATAATAATTTACATATGGGAATGGTGCCTTGGGATTTACAAAGTGCCATGATGTGCATATCAATTCTCACCACAGCCACCAGAGATCACTGTCTCTAGATTATCAACAGCAGATTGAGCCCTCCAGAGATTAATCCATGGCCCTAGGGTATCACATTTGCAGGACTCAGGACAAGAATGCAACTAAAGGCCCACATACCTTATGGCTAAATAATATTTAAAAGTTATAAATCAAGCAACAAACAGAGCTCCATATTTAAACTCCCTCCTCCCTTGGAAAATGTACCTTCAAACCACAATGTCAAAAATATATATACTTTTTTATGACTAAAATTTGGCAACATATAAAAGATGGCTGAGTTTATTATTAATAATACAATTATAGGTCTGAATGTTCTATGGATAGACCTGTGCTATTTAAAATTATGTTAATAATGTAAGGACCTATTTAGAAACTGTCCCTACTCCCCTTCCCTCAGGGGGAAGACAAGGCCCAGAAACCAGCCTCAGGTAACAAAGCCCAGATACAAGGGTGGGTCAGGCCAGGTGGAGACATCCCTTCAGATGCATACTGTCTCCCTGGTTACCAAGGAGTATGGGCCCCACCCTTTGGGAGCCTTTTGGGTGCCAATCCCAACCAAGGTGATAGGCTGGGTCAAATGTCTACTAGGGTAAATTGTAACTCAATTGGTCAGCTAGCATCACTGTGGAGTTTCCTGTGTGTGTGACAATCTCATTGGTCACCTGTGCGTGGCCAGGCCCGACCGCATTGCCTTTGCCCTTAAAAGCTAGACTGTGAAACAGAGAAGGGTCGCCCTCTCTTGTAAGAGGTGCGTCCCCGAACGTTTGACTAGATTCTCGATGCTTGGCACGAAATAAAGCTTTGCTTGACCTTTGCTTCATATCAGTCTCGCTCCTTTAATCACGGACCCATTATTGGGGCATAACAAATAATTCATGAGTTATATATTTATTCCACCAAATATATTTCTTGACTTCATTTTAATAAAATTACTAATCTTATTGTTTCCAGTATTTTCACATAATTTGGATTTTATTGAACATAATGATCTATACATTTTAAATGTAAATGTATTCAAAGTATATATATTTTAATGTATTTTGACCAAATATAAATATAACATAAAAATATTTTCATGTCTATTTTCTAAAGTTTTCTCCTAAAGTATTAAAAATTAAAAGGTACAATATCAGTAATAATTAGGGTATAAAACTTTTGGAACTATTATCTTCATAAGCTGATTGATTTAATAATTTGAGAATACAGTAAGATATACTAAATATTTATTTAAAATATTCACTACTAGCTTTCAATGTCCGTCTAACTGTCAAGGTAAAGAATCAGTATTATTCTTCATGTATGTTACATATAACTAAAACTATATACATACTAATTTGAAAATAATATAAATTGTCTAATATTATAAAATTTCCCTAGCCACCACGGCACTTTGTGTGTACCTCCAGAATCATGATGTGGAACCTAAAGAGCAATAAGAAATGTACCCCAGCTCTACTGCAGAAATTAACTGTATCAATGCCTTCTAGAGAAGACTTGACAAGCTACTTAATTTGTCTTTTATCTTAACTATATCCTTTCTCTGCTCAAATCCTTCCCATACTCCAAAGCACTGTTTGCCTCTGGCTTCCACGGTGTTCAATCTACAAGCCTCCATGACATAGGTGCTTGGAATTTTGAAGACTTAGAGAAAGAATGGTGTTAAGTTATGAGAGCAGATATTTACAGTCATGAGCCATGCTGCATCAGACCCCAAGAGAAAAAGGCACACAAGTACTTTTAAAGCAACTGATCAGGGGCACCTGGGTGGCTCAGTGGGTAAAGGCCTCTGCCTTCGGCTTAGGCCTAGGATTGAGCCCTGCATCGGGCTCTCTGCTTGGCGGGGGCCTGCTTCCTCCTCTCTCTGCCTGCTTCTCTGCCTACTTATGATCTCTGTCTGTCAAATAAATATGTAAAATCTTCAAAAAAAAGCCCATCTGATCAATTTTGCATGTGTATCTTATTTAGGATCCTCTAAGCAAATGGCCTAAAGCCAAAAACCCCTCTTTCCCCAAGAGTTGTAAAAATTAGGTGATCTACAAGTTAATCCATGCAAATGTCCTTTTAATGGACTAGTGCAATCTTCAGAGGTGGTGAGATCCCTGTGACACAGGAAAAAAATTTTCAACATCATTTGGCATCAGGGAGATACAAATCAAAACCACAATAACCACCTCATATCAGTCAGAATGGCTAAAATTAACCAGTCAGCCAACAAGAGATGTTGGCAAGGATGCAGAGAAATGGAACCCTCTTACACTGTCCGTATGAATGCAAAGTGGTGCAGCTATCCTGGGAAACAGAATGGAGGTTCTTCAAATAGTTAAAAATAGAACTACCCGGGGCGCCTGGGTGGCTCAGTGGATTAGGCCGCTGCCTTCAGCTCAGGTCATGATCTCAGGGTCCTGGGATCGAGTCCCACATCGGGCTCCCTGCTCAGCAGAGAGCCTGCTTCCCTTCCTCTCTCTCTGCCTGCCTCTCTTGTGATTTCTCTCTGTCAAATAAATAAATAAAATCTTTAAAAAAAAAAAAAAAAAAAAATAAATGCCTCCACAAATTCCCTTTAAAAAAAAAAAAAAAAAAAAAAAAAAATAGAACTACCCTATGACCCAGCAATTGCACTTCTATGTGCTTATTCAAAGGATATAAATAGTGATTTGAAGGGGCACATGCACCCCAATGTTTATAGCAGCAATGTCCATAATAGCCAAACTGTGAGAAGAGCCCAGATGTCCAGCAACAGATGAATGGATAAAGAAGATGTGGTGTACATACATACACACACACACACACACACACACACACACACACACACACACACTGGAGTATTACTCAGCCATCAAAAAGAGTGAAATCTTGTGGCTTGCAACAATGTGGATGGAACTAGAGGGTATATGCTAAATGGAGTAAGTTAATCAGAGAAAGACAAATACCATATGATTTCATATGGAAATTAAGAAGCAAGACAGATGAACATAGGGAAGGGAACGAAAAATAAAATAAAAACAGAGAGGGAGGCAAACCGTAAGAGATTCTTAACTATAGGAAATGAACAGAGGGTAGCTAGAGGTGAAGCAGGGTGAGGTAATTGGGTGATGGCATGAAGGAGGGCACTTGATGTGTTGAGCACTGGGTGTTACATGCAACTGATGAATCACTAACTTCTACCCCTGAAACTGATAACATACTATGTGTTAACTAAACTGAATTTAAATAATTTTTTTTAAATGCACTTAAGTGGTAAAGCGATTTCTAATTTCGGCTAAAATATAGGACATCTAAGGTACCCTGAAGTACTATAATCAATTAATGGCTTTTTCAAAAATATTTCTATCTCACCATTAGAGTATATATACTTATTTAATTCATATTGAAAGGTAATTCGGAGTAAAAGTGCTATCAAATCAACTCTGTGGCCAGCTACAAACTAATCTAACAGTCAAAATAAAGAAATCTATTATTTTAGTGGGCCCATTAAAGTTTGTACATGAAAATATGGAATTAATTTTTAAAGTCAGATGTCTAAATTAGATCCAGTTTTATGGAGAAACTCTTCGAATCTCCTGTACTTTCTCCATCTACATGGAAATTCCTCTGAACTATAAGTAAAGTTTCAGAATGAATCCATGCATCTGCAGGACCCTCACTCACACTGATAAAAATACAGTTTCCTGAGGCTTTAACTCATTAGAGCAGAGTCAAGTAAGTCATTTTAGAAAGATTCTCAAAGATGTTTATTAAAGCAAAACAAATATTTTATTATTCTCAGTTACCCAGAATATGTCACCAAACAAAATTTTTTGCTTCCTAGGCTCTAGTGTGACCCAGAGAAGAAAAGAAGCAGTACAATGAGGGAGGCAGGTGGACTCTGAAGCCAGGCTGCCCGAGTCTGAACCCAGTATGCACTACCCAAAGCAGTGTGAGGCAGCACATTACTGAACTCTGCTTCTCCATTTTCCCTTCTCTAAAATGGAGATGATAATAGTGCCAGATGATAACAGCGCTCCTACCACACAGGGCTGGAACGAGAATTACATGAGTTGATTTGCCTAAGGCTCTTCGACCAGAGCCAGATACCTCTGAAACACTCAGTGAGCATAAATTATTGTTACAACAGATTTGGCAAAAGACTGGTTGATAAAGGATTTAAAAAAAAAAAAAAAAAGGAAACAGAGAAGAGCAAGAAAAATAAACAAGCAGAAACAGGGTCTCTTTTCTGACTCAATACCTAGAGAGAAGAAATCTGCTAATTGCTTTTCTAATCTAATGACTGTCAATTCATGATAAGCATAGAAAGGAATATGTGCTCCATTATGAATGATCCACATTTTCCTCCTAGAATACAGGAATGCAAATCAGTAGGGGATCAGAGTGAAAAATCAAATGACCAAGTAGTGAAGGGTTTTTTTTAAAGCCTAAGTGCAGGACATGGCCCAACTGGAACTCTACAACTTGGGGAGGTGAGTTTGGCCATGACAGCTAATGGGGAAGGATTTATGATCAGTGTCCATTGCCAGCATATTATTCACCAACTACTGACAGGCCCAACCCTTGACAGTGTAATGAGTGGGGATGGTATCAGTCACTCTCTGTCACTCGCATTGCAAATCTTCTAGTCAGCAGGGGAAACCAAGAAGCTGATACAAGAAAGGGAAGTGTCAACAGGTTCAGCTGTGGCGGGAGGTGCCCCTGATAGGTCAGAAAAGGGAAATAAAGACAGCAACACTAATTGAGCCAGCAGTGAATGCATGAATCAGTGGGGCCCATGAACTCTACCATTGGATCTGAAGGGTGACACCAGAAAAGCACGGGCTGGAGTGTCAGAGGAAACCGTTTTCAAATCTCAGGTCTACCACTTAATAAATGGCCTTGGGCAAGCTACTTAATATCTCTAAGCCACCATTTACACATCCATAAAATAAAGATAATAAAATCCACCTCACACGGCAGGGTATAGAGATTTATTAAGATAATAGATAGGATATGTCTGGCACAATATCTGGCAAGCCGAAGGTATTCTATAAACCTTAATCCCCATTCCAGGAGCTGCCCTAGTGGGCTCACAGCCAAGGGAGTTTGGGGTGGGGGGAATGCAATTAAATAAGCAGTTACAAGCTAGAGATGAGAACAGGACTTCAGAAGGACACAGTGGGAGTTCCCCCGTCCAGCCTGGATAAGTTATGAAGCAGCAGGAAAAGAGATGCTCAGGAAAGACTCAAGAGGGGAATGTGAGCTACTGAGTTCAAGAGAGCCAGGAGGAGGGAAAAAGAACATAAGGCAAATGGCATAAGCCAAGGCCTGGATACAAGAGAAATCAAGAAGTGGCTGTCCTGAACCTCACTCGTGCCACAAATTCTTGAAGTCACAGCTTCAAATCTACATAGCCATCTCTCCTTGACTTCTATCTGGCTTATTTCTCTAGTCACAGTTTAATCCACTGTTGAAGAATAATATCCACCTATAATACAGTATTATAATGACACACATAAACGAGGATTAGCCTTCTGGGCTTTGCTAAAGGACAGCAGACTGGAATGACCTGGCCATTGTTGAATAGGAAAATCCCCACTGTTACAGTTCACCGTCCTACTACGCCTGAAGGATCAGTGCATAACTATTGCTCTCTCCATCCCCTACTCAAAAGCAAACAGGTAAAAACAAATAAATGCAGTTTGCTCTATAAGTTAACAGAGAAAAAGGCAGCTGTCCTCTAAAATACCCAACTTTTGAAGAATTTCTGTGAGCACAGAGATAACACTGGGATTGGTGCTTACTGTAAAGGAAACTTTCACTCGGGCCTCTATCATCCTCATTATTTTCTAACAAGGAAGAGCAGCTCTCAGTCTGACTGCTAAGAGTCAGAAACATAAAGCCATTTTTTTTTTCTTACTAGTGATCAAGATCACTGCCTGTTACACATCAATGCCCAAGCTGGGGACAGAGCTCCCACTTCTGCCCCACATGCTAAACCTCTGGCAGGATCTGTTTCTTTGGACCTACCCAGCCATCCTGCATCTTGTCTGCCTTTCTGACTCCCTACATGGTTAATACGCTAAGCAGGAGTATTTAGGGCCTGCTTCCTAGAAACAACCATTCTACTCTTCCCTAACTTCCTTCACTGCATCTGCTACAACCAGGGCAAGGAAGAACAGATTGGGAAACATTCTGCATCCAAAACCACTTTGACAATCCCTGACTATCTGAGATTCAGAGGAGAGGATAGAAGTAGCAAAGACCACCCTGATCCAAGTCATGTGCAGCTTTCCTTAGAGCACTGCACTGGAAATTTGGAAACAGCAGCACAGGTATCAGCAGAATAATATTTTCTCTTGCATTTTTACTTGGTTAATTGTGTATATCCATCTCCTGCAATAATCCCAGAGGGAAGAGAGTTTACAGGTATAATGAGGCACAAACCAACCCCCACCCCTAATAGTGATAAGGACTAAAATCAGATTTATAAAACACTAGATCAGTGTTAAAAATATAGAAATGGAGAAAGTAAATATAAAGAAACCCAGAAAGAGGCATGATGACAAATAATATTTTTGTGATAAATAATAGGTAGGATATGATGATTTTATGGATAATCAGTACATGTATCATGTATCTTAAAAATTTTTGATATCTACAGGGCGCCTAGGTGGCTCAGTGGGTTAAAGCCTCTGCCTTCGGCTTAGGTCATGATCCCAGGGTCCTGGGATTGAGCCCCTCATTGGGCTCTTGGCTCAACAAGGAGCCTGCTTCCCTTCCTCTTTCTCTGCCTGCCTCTCTGCCTACTTTTGATCTCTGTCTGTCAAATAAATAAAATCTTTTAAAAAAAAGTTACGATATCTAGGAATATTTAAAGATTATGCAAAAATCTATCAGTGGGTTAATTAATCAATATTTATTTGGGGAGGGCACCTGTTTTGAGACTACTGGGATACTAGAGAATATAGTAGTTACAATAATGTTTGGATACTTCCTAAATAAATGGGCTATGCTATATAAGTAATTCAAAAGAAAAAGTCTATGTCTCCAGGTTAACGTGGCTCGGAACAAACTTTAGAAGTCAATAAACCCTAGTTCAAGTCCAAATTGCAATATCTGAAGGTTTCAAATCCTACTGAACTTTAGTTTTTTCAACTCAGAAAGGGAATTATGAAACCCACCTTATCAGGTTGTTGTTCACATTAAAGGAGGTAACTTATGCACATGACGATTTCTGACACTGCCTGGCTTACAACAGAAGTTCAAAACCATGATCTACCTTTCTTTTTATTCCCTAGGAAGGTTAAACTTTATCCATGAGAAAGCTGATTAATAACAGTACAGAACATGGCAAGAACCAGCTAAGCAAGCATTACATTCAGGCTGCAGATTTTGAGAAGGCCAGTCCATTTGTAGCAGTAAGGAAAAATTCTGCAAAACAGAAGAAGTAAACTAGGATTAAATCAGAAGAGAAGGTGGGAAACTCTTCCCATTTGGTCCCAACCTTCCTGTGGAATAATACCATAGCTCTTAGGGAAAGCTGACCCAAATTCAGACTGTTAGAAGCAGGGAATTTACATAATGCACCACACTTTATGAGTTAAAGACCATTACCAGCAAGGATCTGCCTACTTTGTGTTGTGGCAAAGAGGGAGAAAGAAGAGAAAAAGGAGAACTAGGAAGAAGGAAGAGGAGGATGAAGAAGAGAAAGAAAAATAGGTATACAGGAGGTAGGAAAAAGAGTGGAAGGGGAAGTTGCTTAGTGTCCTAGACATCACAGCTGCAGTTTGAAAGGACACATCTGAAATGGGCCTGTTAAATTCAACAGTTTCATCATCACTGCCACCAGATTGAGCTGCTCTTAGAAACACTTTGCTATGATATATGAGCCGGATGAGGCTGATTAGCTAAGCCTATATTACACAGCACATGAGAACTCAACAAAGGTTTAGTCATTTAAAAGGACAACATTGAGTTTTGGCCAAGGATTTTAAAAATGAATATTCCATGTGGGGAAAAAATTGTTAAATACGATAATGACAGAAGAAAATCTTGCTGTAATTATTCCTCCATATGTTACCACCTTCGAGGGAAAATACATACATATAAAATGAGAATAATCCCCCATATGGGTTTTCAGATCCATTTTTTTTTTTTTTTAAAGTGAGCAATCATAGGTTCAGAGCGAAGGGATATTATTAAATGATGGTCAACTGCAAGCCTTGCAGGGGAACAGCTGCAGCTCCAGTATAACATGGAGAAGATCAGGGAAAGATGATCAGCCCTCCAGATTTATTGCTCATGAAGAGCTGGAGAGCATCATGGATTGCTCAAGCTAGATGGGACATTGAGAAATTATTAGGCCCATTACTCTTCCCCTAGGCCACTTCACTTGCTCTTTCATGACAAAATAACATTTTACATGCAAGGCAGAGCTGGAGGCAGAATGAGTATTATACATAGGTGATGGGAGCAGGGGGAAATGTGGATGTTTCTTCCACTTAGAATCATGAAAAGTCCCAACTACATTCTGTCTAGTCCATTTCTTCCTCCCCAATAATTAGGACAGCACCTGACACATCACAGATACTCAGTGAATCTTTGTGACAGGAATGAATGAATGAATCCTATGCTGGGATTTCTCTTCATTATTTTTTTTTTTTAAGATTTTATTTATTTATTTGACAGACAGAGATCACAAGTAGGCAGAGGGGCAGGCAGAGAGAGAGAGGAGGAAGCAGGCTCCTCACAGAGCAGAGAGCCCGATGTGGGGCTCGATCCCAGGACCCTGGGATCATGACCTGAGCCGAAGGCAGAGGCTTTAACCCACTGAGCCACCCAGGCGCCCCATCTCTTCATTATTGTTTTTTGAGTCCCAGGAAATTTAGGATTCAACCACCATTGCTCTGGACCAGAGTTCTAACCACAGTTTCTCAATTTCCTTCTTTATAATCTAGATTTTCTAATATCTCTTTTACAAAAAAAGGATTTGTATGTGTGTGTGACTGTCACACACTCCAAAGGCCATCTGAAAACTTAACAGCTTACTCGGTTATAACTAAAATAAATTTTAAAGCAAAACCCTGGCAAGACTTCCTGAACAATAATTCTCTTTGTGGTAAATACAGCACAAATATAAAAGCTGCCTATAAATAATTAATAATTCTACCTCTTCCATTAAACCTTCTTTTATAACACTTGTCCACATGAATCCTTACTGTGTAAACTTCTATAGCAAGTTTTATTATAACACCCATGGAGTACTTGGATAATCAGTGTCCTATATTTTTCTAAATGTTTACAAAGATTTATTTGATTCCTCAACAAGCATGGGAGCCCTTAGAGAAGGAATGCATACCATGCCTCACTTAAGCCACACAAAATTCTTTGTGTAACTTTGACATAATATATCATATCTGTCTGTTTGGAACTCATCAATACATTCATAATAAAACTTAGGAAAATCAATCAGTCATCCAGATGATCCAATGCCATTTGTTGCTAAACATCTGAGTAACACTGAAAGAGTACCTAGCCTGCCTTCAGAAGGCCAGAGTGGACAGGCTGCTCAGAGCTACAGGGAGGTGAATAGAATTCTGAAGGCCAAGGACAGAAGGGCCAAGGGAAGGAGGGGTAGAAGCAGACACAGAAGTAGAAGTAGAAGTTGCAACATTCTCAAAGATCCAGGGACAGGATCTGGGTTTGGGTTGGGGCAAGATGAAGTGGAGCAGAAGAGAAAACAAGGACCTATCATAAAAGACCTAGATTAAACCAACTAGTTGTCTATAATTTAAAAAGATGGAGTCTAAAAGGTGAGAAAACTCAAATCTGCCCTTAAACTACATGCAATATAAATTGATAAAATATTATTTCATACGAGCTTTTTAAGAAAATACAGAAAACCCAATGGCATCTCTGACAGACTGTTACCCAAATTTTTGAGTACCAGGGGAAAGCTCACCAACTCCATTTCAATTTGCACCATTTTAGTTGACAGACATTTTTTTCTTATTTTGAAATAAAATCCCCTTCTTGGTCTGAATGTTTCCAGCTCTGTCTTCAGGGATAACTACACAGAAACTCATAAAGTAATAATTACCATGAGCCTTGTGTAAGAAAGACCACCCTTATTTCTCCATCAGAGCTGGAGGTGCTTCTAGGTGAGGTAGAATGCTACCATTTTAACCCCATCATTTGACTACAGCATATAATACCTTTCACCTATCATGGATTTTTGTTCCAAAAATAAATACAAAAAAAGCAACAACAACAACAACAAAGTTAAAATTGAAAAAGGTTAACACTACACACAACAAAATTAAAAGAAAATTAACTGAAAAATCCCACTATGTTTATATGTTCCAAACTGCTAAAATTGACCGAGAAAAATTGGACTTAGTAGAAAAAAATCATTGCAAAATAAAACTGACAAGGCCATAACTACATTACAGAAAAAAAAAGTGTGTTATTGACTAAAAATTGACAGAAGAATCTAATTTCCTTTCCCAAATGTTGATCTGAAGAATCTGATCCAGGAAAATTGGACATGGTAGAAATAACTGCCATAAAGAAAATTCAGACTGGCAAAAGCATTATTGCAAGATTTTTTTTGTAGATGACTGATGAAGCAAATCATTATTATAAACTTTATGCATAGAAAATTGTTCCTGAAGAAAATAATTTTAATAAAACAGAATTAGAAAAATAAGGAAAAAGTAAATGGCTTAGCTGTACTCTATAGAAAACTGACCAAGGTACTAAACTGTTTTGAGGTCACTCTCGAAAATCTTTCTCAGTAAAATTTCATTGATTAGAATGTATCAGTAGGTAGAATTCTGATTTATTCACACAGAGTTCAAGTATCATCACTGTCAAAATGCTGGGGTAAAAAGAGCACTGGGTTAATCAGCATTGTTTTTCAAACAAAACACACTAAAAATCCTTACCTGTATAAATAGGTTTCTGGCAAAGTTTAGACAGATAAGGAATAAATCTAACATCCATGTTAAGGGAATGTTAGGGTCTATGAAATCAAATTCTTGTTCAGAAACAAAAAGCCGTATTAAAAGGGCATTAATACTACTCCAGGGTAACTTCTCTAATGTTCTTATATTTGAGTACTACAAATTCAATAAACAAGTATTTCCTGTGCTTCTACTTTATGGCAGATCTTGTATTAAATGCAGGCTGAGACAGGCAGCCTTGCTCCTGTCCTTAGAGTTTATACAGAAGTCTGCTCCACACAAACTAAAAGAGAGAACCCTAGGATCACCTGACTCAGAGTTGTACTTAGAAAGTCACACTGTGAGCTCCCTCCCACCAACTCTTTTGTAAGAACAAAAACCTGTGCAAATGAACATAAAAAGTCTTGACAAATGAGATTGACATTTGACAGACACCACTTGGGTCAGAACAGATTTACTTAATGTGATGGTTAATTTTATGTGTCAATTTGACTGAGCTAAGGGATGCCCAGATAACTGGTAAAAAAGTATTTCTGGGTGTGTTTGTGAGAGTGTTTCCAGGAGAAATTAGCACTTCAGTGCATACACTTAGTAAAGAAGATACCCTCAACAAGTTTAAGTGGGTATCATCCAATTGTTTGAAGGCCTAAATAAAACAAAAAGGCAGAATAAGGGCAAAATTTTTCTTGGCTTGAGCTGGGCTATCCATCTTTTCCTGCCTTTGGACATCTCTACTCATGGCTCTTGGGGCCTCTAGACTCAGACCAGGACATACACCATTGGCACCCCTGGTTCTAAGAACTTTAGGTTAGGACTTGAACAAGATGACCCACTTTCTCGAGCTTCCAGCTTGCAGATAGCCCTTCATGGGACTTGTCCTCTCTCGATATATATTCATCTATCTGTATACCTAATCCCTTTCTATATATCTATATAGATATCCCATTGGTTCTGTTTCTCTGGAGAATCCAGAGTAATACACTTAACCAAAGGACACAGGAGGAATTAACCATTTTCAAGACCCAGAGCAGAAAGTTCAGCAACATACATGAAGTATAAGGTTTCAGAACTTCAGGGGCGCCTGGGTGGCTCAGTGGGTTAAGCCACTGCCTTCGGCTCAGGTCATGATCTCGGGGTCCTGGGATCAAGTCCCGCATGAGGCTCTCTGCTCAGCAAGGGAGCCGGCTTCCTCCTCTCTGTCTGCCTCTCTGCCTACTTGTGATCTTACTCTGTCAAATAAATAAATAAAATCTTTTAAAAAAAAGGTTTCAGAACTTCAACTAACAGTCATGAGTAGTGACACCTGAGGCAGTAAAAGAGTCCCACCAGACTCTCAGTAGGAGCAGATAGATACAAATAGATCACATCATCTGGGTCAGATATACGCAGCAATCATAGATCATGCCTATACACCATGACTACAGGGTTCAATGCAGGACTATACAGACCCTCAAGCACAGTTTTCCGTGTATTTCTCTCAGCCTCTAGGATAGTATAGTCTATTCCAAGTACATTTTGAATTCAATGTCATGGAATCAAAACAAGGGCCAGTTGCATAGATATCTCTATTATGCTAACAGACAGCTATACGGCCTATACTCAGAAGTTGTCAGTGACACGAAGAAAGAAATAATACCCATAACTTTTATTTAATAGAGTCTCATGGGGAAGACTGCCAATCATCTCTCATTATCTATTCTCTCCTTCTTACATGACAGTTAAATTTTCAGCAGGGCAACTGGCCATCTAGCTAGGACTACCTTTCCCCACCACATGGCAAGGTTCTCATCAATGGAATATTAATGCAACTGATGTTGGCAACTTCTGGGTTGTGCCCTCAAGAAAAGGGTAAAGTCTCTTCCTGTGGAAGTAATGAAAATATCGAAAGCTGGCTTGAAATATGTGGATGAAGGATACATATTGTAGGTGAGAGGAGCAAAGAATCTTTCCCAATAATACAGCTCTATCATAAGGACTTTTCTCAACCTTTCTTGGCACCTTATAATTTTATGGGCATTTAAAACCTCTAAACCAGCTTGGCCCTTCATGCACAGGGAAAACTGATTTCTATATACTTTTACCCAATTTTATTTTGGGCCATTATTAGAACCAAATTTATATCAAAACCAATTAAGCCATATGTATTACTTTTTTAATATCAATGGTTATACCTGAAGAAGGTCTCTTTGTAAGAAAGAATATGGTACAAGGCGTCCAGATTTATTCCATCTTGTGCATACGTCATCTAACAGAGGATCCCAAATACAGGTTAAATTTAACAAACTTCACTGTTTGCACAATTTGCTTGGAATGGATTGTTTTAGTCATCAGACTTTGATTAACTGAATTATTTTGTGCTCTATAGGGATTACAAATCTTCAGGAAAAAAAAATGTATTTTGACCCAGAGATTCTGCTGGATATAATTTAATCTTTAACAAATCAGATAATATTTAACAGTCTTGTTATATCACAGGGCCATGATTTTAAATACCAATACTTGTTATGTTATAATTAGCAGGGTTCAAATTTTTTTAAACAATGGAAGACTGATGCAGAACAGAGTTGATCCTTCAGGAAGCTTTTGTTAAAATTGGTAGTTAATCAAGTACTTATTGAGCACCTGCTGGGTCCCTTGTCTACTTTTACACTTAATTCCTATATAAACTTATGCAATCTGTTCGTTTTTTGGGTTTTTTTTGTTTTTTGTTTTTTTTTTTTTTTTGAACTTCTGATTTTTCAGAACTTCTCCTCCTCCCCAGGTGGAGATTTCTGGACAACAGCCACTCTGGCTTTGAAAGGCTATGATTCTAAGAATGTGGGGCTGAAGCCACAGAATAATGGCTCCTGTCACTGCCTTGACTCACTGCTCTTCTTCTGTGGGCACTCATTTTGGAACCAGATGTCTGCAGTTGGAGATATTTCCCCAGAAGCAACATCCTGTAACTGCTCCTCCACAGCTTCTTTCACAAGCTGAGTTGACAGCAGTAGTGTTGCCTCAGGGCCTTTCCCATGCTGAGGCTATAAATGGGGTATCTGAACCATCAGCCCTGACTGGACATTACCTCCTTATAATGTGTGCAAGTCTTAGAATAGAGAAACTTTTGAATTCCAAATTCCCTCCCTCTGTTAGAGAAATTGCTTGCCAATAATTCTGCTGACCTCCAAAACAAGTCCTTTCCAGGGTGCCCTGTCTCCTTCCCCACATTCTAAGAGGCTGGAGGTGGTTCTCTGCTCTGCCAAGGCTGTGTTCATTTGGCCACAGTGAGAAGACTAGGCAGATTAATTATATGCTTCAGAAGGGGTGAGAATCCTGCTGCTCAAGATGAAGCAGATTTGTGGGTGAGTTAACCAGACTCCTCTGTTCAGGTTTATGATTAACTTCAGAACTGAATAATGCACATGTTGACATACTGGATCCATCCAGGCCAGAACTCTGCCTCCAAGAGCAGCACTGTGGGGCATTTGGAGGGGCACTATAACAATTACACAGTGTAACAGCATAACCTCAAGATCAACATCCCTGTAATAATAGTTTACAGAGCTATAATTCATGAATTAACCCACTCCATTAAATATGTTTATATTTTTGAACCACATTTTCTTGGAATCCCACTGTACTACTTAATAGCTAAGAAAATTTAGGCTAGCTGCTTAATTTCTGGCTCCACATCTGCAAATGAAGATAATGACAACCTCATGTGGTTACCTTACAAAAACTGACTAAGTTATTGTATGTAAAAAGTTTAAAATAGTGTGTTCAGGAGCTATTCCACATCATTTTCATTTTTATAGGCTTGAGATAACAACTTCCAAGTCCGTGAGTAGGAGAGGCAATATGTAATACAGTAAGCTGACTTGGAGTTTTACTTCTGATATTTTCTCACTACATGTCTTAGGTCACACTATTTAAGCTTCAGAGCCTTACTCATTGGGACTGAAAATAAGGATATCAATGGCAACTTCAGAAAGGTGGCAGAGGTATATATGAAACATCAGGCATGTACTAAGAGATCCATAGCTATGATTACCACTTTAGCCTTCTAACTCCCCTCAGGAAAAGCAGTCCGAGCCTCACTAGGGAATGAGTATGGCTTATAAAGGAGAAACCACCTTTTCCATGATGATGCAAGGACAACAATATTGCTCAGAAGATGTTAAAATGACATTCACATTCAACAAAACAGAGTTCTTGTTTCCCTGATGGAAAACAATGTTAAAGGTCCTGATTATAAAGAGATTTTACCCCTTATTAGAGATTTTTGGTGATTCTCTCAAGGGCCTATTGATGTCAACAAAAAAACTGAAAGGATAACTCAGAACAGTGAAATGGGACTCCAGAATAGAAATTAGGACATGTTATTCCTAGCACAAACTGGTAAAAGATAATTCAGACCTAAAGCATATGATTGATGGGCAGAGGTATTACTGTTGTGCTAGTGAGTGCCTTCCTTACTCAAATACCATGCCCTCTTCAGCCAGCTTCCTACAAAGATCTGCATGTTCTACAAACTGCTAGTCACCAGAGGGGAGGTGGGTGGGGGCATGGGTGAAATAAGTGATGGGGATTAAAGAGTGCACTTGTGATGAACACTACATGATGTACGGAAGTGCTGAATCACAACACTGAACACCTGAAACTAATATTACACTGTATGTTAACTAAATGAAACTTAAATAACAATTTAAAAAACTGGGACGCCTGGGTGGCTCAGTAGGTTAAAGCCTCTGCCTTCGGCTCAGGTCATGATCCCAGGGTTCTGGGATTGAGCCCCGCATCGGGCTCTCTGCTCGGTGGGGAGCCTGCTTCCTCCTTTCTCTCTGCCTGACTCTCTGCTTACTTGTGATATCTGTCAAATAAATAAATAAAATCTTAAAAAAAAAAATTTAAGAAACTAAAAAAATAACAATATGCATCTTCAAAATAAAAATGCCAACATCCCTAACCTTTAAAAACATCACCAAAAGCATTTCCCATTCTAACCACTAAATTTATTTTCTGAGAAGGAAAGAAAAATAAGTATTAAATGAGCAAGAACTTAGGTGTGAAGCTTTTAATTAAGCATTTATGACTTGTACCAGTAGGTACAAGCTTGAGGTCTTTTCTGATTACTTATTTTCCCCACTTATATATGATGCAAATGGATTAAGAATCAAAATATAAAAATATATGGGGTGCCTGGGTGGCTCAGTGGGTTAAAGCCTCTGCCTTCAGCTCGGGTTATGATCCCGGGTCCTGGGATCGAGCCCCGCATAGCAGAGAGCCTGCTTCCTCCTCTCTCTCTCTGCCTGCCTCTCCGCCTACTTGTGATCTCTGTCTGTCAAATAAATAAATAAAATCTTTAAAAATATATATAAAAATATAAAAACAAAGCCATAAATATCACTGGAAGAATATACAGAAGAATACTGGGGTAGGAAAGATTTTCCTTTGTGAGAGTAAACTCAGAAAGCATAGAGGAGAACATCACAACTTATATGACTGCACAACTCATAAACTCCCTTAAGATATTAGGGGAAGAAAAGTAAGAGACTTAGAGTCAAGTACAACACATATAACAAAGAAGGGATTAATATCTATAATATATAAAAATTATTTCCATCTACAATTTAAAAAATGGCCAAAATATATTAATAGACAATTCAAAAAATTAGCACAAAGTTAGAGAAAAATATTTAATCTCTCTAGAAATGCAAATTAAAAATTAAAAACAACCTAAAGAATCTGTTTTGTACTATATATATACAAAAATCGCTATTTTTCCTCATAAGGATATAGGGAAATAGGCCATCTATATCCTGTTGAGACAAAGCTTAGAACAGCTTTTAAAAGAGGGCAGTTTCGCACTATCTGATGTGTACCCATTTTTGCCCCAAATTTCTATCTCTAAGATACATATCTACAGAAATACACAGATGCCCAAAATTACATTAACAAAGATATTTACTGCAGCATTTTTTTTTTTTTTTTATGTTAAGTAAAAAAGGAGGCCGGGGCACCTGGATGGCTCAGTAATTAAGTGACTGCCTTTGGCTCAAATCATGATCCCAGGTCCTGCGATCGAGCCCCGTGTTGAGCTCCCTGCTTCGCGGGGAGCCTGCTTCTCCCTCTCCCTCTGACTACTGCTTCCCCTACTTGTGCTCTCTCTCTGTCTGTCAAATAAATAAATAAAATCTTTAAAAAAAAAAGGAGGCCATCTGAATGTTCATTAATAGGCAGAAGGTCAAATAAATTTTAGTACCTGTATAACACAGAATACTATGCAGCCATTTAAAAACACTATACAGGACTCCAGACTGATATGGAAATACATCTAAGCTATTGTAGCAGATGGTTTGTTTTGTTGTTTCTTTCCTACAGGAAGTTAAGGACATCTACCATCCCACATACTTTTCTCACAATGTACTGACTTTTCTTCCTACCTAGAAATGGGGCTATGTTCCCTCCCTTTGGGTGGAATTATGAATACAGTGTTGAGTGGAAGTGATGCTGTGTGACCTCCCAGACAAGGTCATATAAGAAAATACAGCATCCTCCTGGCTCTCACTACTTTGGGATACACCTATTCTGGAGGAAGTCAACACCATTCTGTGGGGAAGCCTAAACTGCACCACACAGAGAGATCAGACGGAGAAGCCCATGTGGAGTGGAAATAAGGCCCCCAACCAACAGCCATATCAACCTTCAGACACATGACTAAATAAACTTTCAGATAACTACAGCTTCCAACTTTCAAGTCCTCTAGGCCCCAGACATTGGGAAGTAGAGACACATCTTCCACACTATGTTCTTTCTAAATTTCTGACCCACAGAATCCATGATCATAATAAATGGTTGTTTTATGCCACTAAGTTCTGGGGTAATTTATTATGGTGCCAAATACTGGAACAGATATCTTACATGAAAGATATCAGGTCTCATGACAATATAAGCAGTATAATTCCATTTATGGATAAATATCAATACAAACTATAAATGTATGTGCAAATATAGAAAAATATATGCATGTTACTATAAATATGTATGCATATGTTTTTTATATGCCTAAGCATAAAGACAATTGTCTAGAGAGACACACAGTATGTTGCAAATGTTGCCTCAAGAGATGGGAAAAAGAATAGGACAAGGATTGGGAGAAGGGGAGGGGAGTTATGGACATTGGGGAGGGTATGTGCTATGGTGAGTGCTGTGAAGTGTGTAAACCTGGCAATTCACAGACCTGTACCCCTGGGGATAAAAATACATTATATGTTTATAAAAAAATAAGAAATAAAAATTTTAAAAAAAAAAGAATAGGACAAGGAGAGAAAGAGACTTGAAATTCACTCTGTATATCTAGACTGTTTGCATTTTATGCCACTAGCACCTAATTTAAAGGGCAAGGGAAGAGGAAGGGAAGAAAGCACAAAGGGAGGAAGGGAAGAAAGCACAAAGGGAGGAAGGGCAGACAAACAGCTTTGTCTAGGAACTGAAAATATAGCTAAATCTGTGAATATATAAAACGTAGATTTTTTAAAAAAGCATAGATCAGATTTAGGAAAAAAGACTGAGCCTTGATAAAGAATTGGAATCTAAATACTACCACTTATAAGCTATATAAATTTGGACAATTCATTCAAATTTCCTGACTATAAAATGAGGGTAATACTGTATTTTTTAGGGTTGCTGAAAGGATAAAATAAGATGCAGATTGTAGTCCTACATATAATGCTTAAAATATACAATGTTTTCAATAAAGGGGAAAGTTTTCTTTACCTTTCTGCTTGAAAAAATGGAAAAAAGGACACTCAAGTGAGCAAAAATATTGAAGAGGCAATTCAGATGACAGAAACAACATACAGATCTAGCTAAATAAAACTTGAGGCTAATTTAAGGTATAGTCAGAGGTTATAAAGGAAAAGTCTGAGCTGATCATATGCAAATATGTACATATCATTGTAACTGATCCTTTGTTCCCATGCAGCTCAGATACACTCAACCATGGTACCCAGTTGTGCTATGCAAGGTGCAATTGTTAGTGCCGCAGGGTGTTGAGCACATGGCTTTCTCGATTAAAAAAAATATATATATATAATTTCTTCTCCTCTTATATACAAATCAGTACTTAGCAGCATTCCTTGGTTTCTGACCACCTACCTAGTGATAATACAGCAAATTTCAAATCTAGGTGTTATGAAAGAGACATAGTCCAAGGGGAGAAGAATGCACTTGAAAACCCATTAGAAACATGTGCAGAATGTCCTTTGAAGGCTCAGCTCCCCACCCCCTATTCTGCCCTGAGTGTAAGACCTTATTCTAAAAGGTTGAATAAAAAGGGAAGATAGACTAATGATTTAAAAAAAAAAAAATCAGATACAGCCTTGCCCCGATAGCCCACCCATCATACTTTCAAATAAGCTGATCACTTACAGTAGAGGTTATTTAGAACAAAGTGGAGCTCTAGAGTCCATTTATTTGAATGTATTTCCATTTCAATCACCCTGCTTCAGAAGTCGCCTCTCCTTCCCGTCACATAAGGTGAACAGATGTGATTTTAAGGACTTACTTCACGAACTCCTGCTCTGAAAAAAAACAGAGCTGTCTGCATAGAGAATTTCTTTTTTTACCCCATTAGGAGCATAAGATTCAAAAATTAGTTCATTTCTGATCCTACCCTTGTGAGGGCATCATATTATTGAAGTTTCCTTTCAATACCTTTAGTCATAGGTTCTTAGATGAGTGAGTTTTCCTCTACTCTGGGCATAAATAGATTAAAGAGCCCTGTTCAGGTGAGGAAGCAGAGATCAAGAAGACTTTCTGAAACTTTTCATTTCATTTGGCATAATCATTGGTATACAAAGGCATCATCTAACATGAGTGGAACATCAGTTGATGTTCCTTTTCCAGAAGATGGGAAAGGATGGATGGATCTGAAGAGAACCAAATACACAGTTTTTGGGCAACAGGTGCTTTTGTGACAAACAGCTCTTTATTTCAAATGATTAGCCGAGACCAGGTTGGTGTCTCCCCAACACTAAATCTGGATAGAAATATGGTACCTTATGAACAGTTAGCCACGTGTTCATATTTCTAGTGTATTATGAAAACAATATAAACATTAAAAAGCAAGATATAACAAAAGAAACACCATAAATTTCTACCTTTTCTACGACTAAGGAAAAATAATAGCATTATCAACCAAGCTAGCACTAGAAATACCCAGGAGACTCTGAGAGAAGAAAGGACTCCCACTCTCCCTAATGGGAAGATGAAAGTTACATATATACAAAAAGCTATAAAAATATAAGAATGTTCTGAATAAATGAAAAATAAATGGCGTGCATGTGTGAAGACAAGGGGTATATGGGAATTCTCTGTACCTTCTAATCAATTTTGCTGTGAATCTAAAAGTGCTATTAAAAAAAAACAAACTCTATTTAATTGGTAAAGAGACCATGATAGATAAATAGATAGGAACTCATCTAAAATGACCTGTCAAAATTAGGCAAAGCCACAGAAAACATCTTAGAAGAGGTAGACTTTGGGGCACCTGGGTGGCTCAGTTAAGTGTTGGACTCTTGGTTATGGCTCAGGTTATGATCCCATGGGTCATGAATTAGATCCCCCAAGAAGGGCTCCCTGCTCTGCAAGGAGTGTGCTTAAAGATTCTCCCCCTCTGCCCCTTACACTCACCCACACCCTCTCTCTCAAATAAATAAATAAAACTTGAAAAGGAAAAAAAAAAAAAAAAAAAGGAAGAAGAGGTAGACCTTGATTTGGTACTTGAGAGAGGGTGGAATTGGGACAAACTTAGTGAAAGCAGAGAACTACAATGAGCAGAGGCCAGGAGCCCAAATGTTTGGACTTCACAGAAACCATCCTCATTCTATCAAAAGGAACATGTTGGAAGGTACTCCAATATAAATCTGAAGTCTTTAGAAATAAATCTAGAAGGTAAAGTCCTTGTTTTAAAATTAAAACATCAATCATTCTTACTAATTTATGCTATAACATGCCTACTCAATAGGGTCAAAATGCAGAACTAATTAATGATTAAGGTTGAAGCTCTTAGAGTCAAGACATATGATTTCAGAAAATTTGGTAGTGGCCTTGCATGATGTTCACCTTTGACACCAGGTCCCTTGGCCAGCCTGAGAAATTTCTAGCACAATAGTGTTGGAAATATTTAACAAACCAACTTCTATTCAGCCAGATTAAGAAAGCAAGGTAGTTTCTCGGGGAAAAAAAAAAGTCCCGAAGCCTGCAGAAATTTTTTTCAGAGGAAGGAGTTCAAGGGGAGAGGTGCCAAGAGCAACTGAAGCAAACAGGAAAAAAAAAAAAAACAACAAACCTCATGCAATGGTAATTTGAAAGGTAGGAGGGAGGTTTGTGAATTTAATTATGATAACACCAGTTTGTCAGGAAAGCTAAACTCAACAAGAAAGTCCTTAATCATTAACACTGTCATCCCAGAAAAGTGCCTTCTCGCAACTGCCTGTTTGATAGATTCTGGATGACAAAGACAGCCTGCAGACAAGGACCTGTCAATCCTGCTGCACAGAACATCAGAGAACCCCCCTGGAATGTGCAGGCGCGCGTGTGCGTGCGTGTGTGTGCGTGTGTGTGTGTGCGTGTGTGTGTGTGTGTGCGTGGTGTGGTGTGGTGTGTATTTGTTTCCCCTTTTGCTCTTCACCCTTTGTCCTTGAAAATTCTTGCCTCTTGTTCTCTAAAACAAACCCGCAATGCCTACTTGCTTCTTTGCACTTTTTCCTCCTAGTACATTTTGCTTGCTTTTTCCCCTGAAGGTTTTACTCATCTTCACTGTCTGCTTCCAAAGGGGACCATGTTATTGAAAACCATTCTCAAGCCATGGTGTCTTTCCAGCATGCCCCTCCACCCCAACCTTCATCTAATCTCAGAATAGAAGCTTCTAAACCAGTTGCATAGGTTGAGAGGTAGTTAGAGGCCACCCCTTGGCCCAGATACCCACAGCTAGGACCTGTGCCAATGAAGAGGTCAGACTTTAATTGGTCTCTTGTTGACTACTGCCACTTCTCCCCTCTTCACCAGCCGAGGAACATGGCAGGTAGTTCACCAAGACACATAGAGTCATTCACCTCTACAGGCTTGCATTCCTCTCCTCTAAATCAACAGCCTTTTCTTGTTCCCTCCTCAGTTTTCCCAGCATACAGTCTTTAAAAATAACCTAGTGATTGAGCATTTAAATTGAGAACATTTTACTAATATCAGAGCTAAGTTATCTAGATGGGGTAGTGCTAGGGAGAGAATTGAAAGATCACAAGTACCAAAAGAGGTGAAAAAAAGTTCTATGTCACCCAAGAATCAGAACAACAAAATGAGATTGAAAGAAAGTAAAAATATGCTCTACTGTAAGGGAAGAATTCCTAAACAAGAGTGGAGATGGCAGGATGTCTTCTGTGGGGAATGGCAAGAGAGGCAGCAGCAGGGTCATTAAAGATGAACTCACAAAGTGCCTGAAATAAACTGGAAGTAACATTCTATTCTAAGAGCTCAGTTTGGTCAGGGCCCAATTTGGTTAGCACATGGTAAAAGCAGATTTCCCAATGTGGACATCTGTCAGTCTCAGATTTTAAGCAGGGGGAAAACTGCTATTCATTTTTTGTACATTTTTGATGCCTATTTTAAACACAGTTTTATTTAAGACATTGCATTTTCCACTTACAATATAGTGCTTACAATGAATGTAAAAGATGAAGAATTCCTAAAACTCATAAGGGGTAAAATCTGGCTTGCTTGCTGCCATCTCCCAGATATGCATTTCTATGATAGAGTCTTCATTTATTAAATAATCACAGGTCTCTGCTCCTCTTTGCTTTATTTGAACTCCCAGAAAACTGAAGTTAATAATATTATGTTTTGAATCATCTTTTGCATGATATATATACCATTTTTATTGTTAATGATTTATATTTATTTCTTTTAAGATTTCATTTATTTGAGAGAGAAAAAGAGAGAGGGAGAAAGAGAGAGAGAAAGACAGCATGAGCAGGGGGAGGAGCAGGGGGAGAAGCAGACTCCCCATGGGGAAGGTAGCTCCCCATAGGACTTCATCCCAGGACCACCGGATCACAGTCTGAGCTGAAGGCAGACCCTTAACTGACTGAGCCACCCAGGTGCCCTTGATGATTTGTATTTCTTACCTCCCTAGCTAGCCAGTCAGTTCTTTGAGGACAGAGAATACTTTATTCCTCAAAATTATTAGCACTGGACCTTTGACATTGTAACCAATCATGAATATGTCCAAAAATCACTATCATTAAATGTTAGTATAAATGGAAATGAGTACAAATCATTGTTTAAGTATCAGAGAACGTGATAAGAAATTGGCCTAATCTTCAGAACATTGTAATACTTATTATTTCCCCTATTTTATAGAAGAGGCTGAGGTTTAGAGAAATAAGGTTAAAAACTTAACAGTTGACAAGTCACAGAGCTAGAACTAAAACCTACCTAATGCCACTGTTCTGGCTCCAAAAGTCAGACAATCCAATACTTTATTATTTTGTAGCACATAGTAATAGCTAACTTTTTTGGAAATCAGGCAATAGTCATTGGGTTAAGTGCTTAAGATACATTAGCTAGCTTATGATGCAAGCACTATTACCACATGAACTACAGCCATTTACAGATGAGGAAACCAACACAGAGAGACAATCAAAGAACAAGAATGCAGAGCTAGTAAGGAGCAAAGCTGGGATTTGCATCCCACTTGTCTCATTCATGGGTACCATGTTCTTTATCACTTTGAAATACCATTCAGATAAAAGAACTTAAAATTCAAGAAGAAAATCTAGGTTATCAAAGACCTAGCCCCATGCCATTTCCACCACAGCATAATTTGTTGATTCAGTAATTACTTAGAAGTAATTTTCCGGGCGCCTGGGTGGCTCAGGTCATGATCTCAGGGTCCTGGGATCGAGTCCCGCATCGGGTTCTGTGCTCAGCAGGGAGCCTGCTTCCCTCTCTCTCTCTCTCTCTCTCTGCCTGCCTCTCTATCTACTTGTGATCTCTCTCTGTCAAATAAATAAATAAAATCTTTTAAAAAAAAGAAAAAGAAGTAATTTTCCACTGAGTCTTGTGTAACATCTGTTGCTGAGTCCTTAAAAACTTGACCCAACCTAGTCAAGATAATTCAACACTGCTGATGTACTCTGTTTAAATTCTAACATACCAACATTAAAAGTGATCTTTGGTGAGGAAAATAAGTAACACTACTGCCCAAACACCCCTTATAGATATTGGTGGTGAGCCAGAGCGAAGGTATCCCTGATGTCTGGGGCAGGGCATTTGCACAGGAGGCAGAACAGAGAAAGTACAAACTGCAGTCAAATGCTCTACCACTGAGCTATACCCCTGAGAATGTGCAAACTGAAGTGTTGTGTATGAAGGTTCTGGTTCAGAAGCTAAAGCCATGGTTCAAAAAAAAACCTATTTTCCAATTTTTTTTTTGCCATTTACTGATCTACATCATTAATTAGTATTTAATCCTCATAGAGAAATTTTAAAGGTAATATACTGTAGAAAGGATACCACTGAGCATCAATACTCAAGCCACACACTCCTTGAGGGCAAACATCCCACCTTCTCTCTCTTGCATGTGCATTAGAGCCCTGGCACAATACTAAACACATGGGAAGTGTTTGATAAAAGCTGTATTTAACCGAATCTTTCTGAAGTCCTAACCTAAACTGTACCACTGGCTAACCAGGCAACAAGTCGCTTTAGGAGACTCAGCAGAGGTGACAGGCCTAGAGGCCTGGGATATGGGAAGACACTTCAAGTTATGCAAGAACATCACAAATCTACTGGGCCCTAGCAATGGCTATAGCCTGAATAAATAATATAGCTTATATACACAATTTCATGATAATTTTTCTTCAACATAATACATAGGCAAAAGTGAATGAGATTCAACTAAATTCATAGTTGCTTTTTGTAATTGTGAATTTTTTCATCATAGAGTATGGTATTATGTGGAGAATCTAGGAAATTTTATGGTATTTTTAAGAGATCCTCACATAGAAAATGTCTGGATATACTGGATCAGAGGACATTTATGGTTCCTTTCTATTCCAAGTTTTTTTTTTTTTTTTGTAAGCCTCTACACCCAACATGGGGCTTGAGCCACGACCCCAAGATCAAGAATCACATTCTGCTGTCCTGTGCCATCCAGGTGACCCCCTATTCCAAGCTTTTATGATTCTTTGGCTTGAAGCAGAGACAGAGAACTAGGCAATGCTTTTCAAAAGGTGTGTGCTTCATTTTTAGTCACTGCATTTGGTGATCACAATTCCCAGTTCACCAATGAAGTTAGGAATTTAGTATTTCCATATCTGGTTTTATGTTTTCTGAACATTTTCTGAATTGAAAAGATAATTATCATCTTTTAGTTGGGTATCCTTGTCTTCTTCTAAGAAGGATGCAATGAGGTTTTCAATGGTGGGTGTAAATTTCTCAGTTCCATCTCACCTTATATCCCTGTACACCTTATTTGCTATTTACATACAAACCACTGTTGTTGTTTCCTGAACTTGCCACACACCTTCACATTATGCTGTTCCATTAGCTGGGGAGACCTTTAACCAGTCCTCAGACATATCCAACTTCTCTGGATCATTTTCATCTCAGACCATCACTATTAGCTACTCCTTCCTACCATACAGTGGCTGTGTGCCTATCCCAGGCATTTTACTCTGCCTGATGTTATTATAGTTCATGGTTTGTATGGCTCTGCACTCTCATGGCCTGGAAGCTACTTGAGTTAATCACGATTATTCCTCATTTATCTTCTTTCCCCTAGACAGCCTAGCTAAGGTGATCTCTAAGTGCTCATTAAATGCCCTGAATGAATGAAATGATAGATGAAGTAACCACAGAAGGCAAATATCCTTGATTATGAAAAACTACACTTGAATTCAAAAAGTTTAAACTGGTTTCCAACTTGTATCTGACATGGTTTAACATGAGTTTAAATTTTAAAAAAATCTTACCCTCCTACTCCTGATTACCTGATGTTCTTTACACTTTATCAAAAGGCAAGTGAAAGGAAATAAATTCTTTCTGCAGTTTCCTGGCCCTGCTTCTATACTCTACAGAAAGAATTAATAAACCAACATTATTCCTGGAACTGGGTTGATATAAATTGATGGTTCTAGTACCCAAACCAAGATGTGGTGGTAGGATAAGACTCTGAGAGCATAAATTTTTGTTAAAGGGAGAAGGTACATTAATTCTATCACCACATAAAACAAACCTAAAATTAAAAAAAAAAAAAATAGAAAGAAGAAAATTACATTTCCTTTGTAGAAGTGAGTACAGACAAGGGAAGAAAAATACATTTGTTTCTTTAAGTTATTTCTAAACCAAGTTGAAGAAATTAGAATGTACGTGTAAGAATGAAGACATTTGCTAAAACAGAGAATATTACATAGAGTTTGTTCTCTTGGCAAAACTGTTTCTTCTAGAAACTGCAGAAGGACAATATACCATTAAGCGCAGGACCTAGGACAAAGAGCTGACAACTGCTAACATGAACAGATTACTTCATCCTGGTCAGGTACTGTGCTAAGCTCTTTACTAGCTTATAATATTTTATCCTTACAATAGCCCTCTGAACTGTGAATTGAGTGCTGTTATTATCTCCATTTTTCAGATGAGGTTTAATAAGATTAGGCTGCCCAAGATGATGGAGTTAGTAAGCAGTGAGACCAGGATTCAGACCCAGGGAAGTATGATTTCAAAGTCTTAACCACTTCCTACTCCTAGTATAGCTTGAGAATAGGAAGTCCGGAATATAATCTGAATTCTGTATCTGAGCTAGATTTGGAACAAAGCCAGAATTTCAACAAACCCAGGCTAAGGGTAAGATTTTTCAGTTTGAGAGTCCAACATCAACAAAGATGCAGAAGTGAGAAAATAAGAGGTATCCCCAGGGGACCCAGGGAGATAAGAGCACAGTATCTATGGAGACAGTGGGGATGGTAAAGTTCCCTGGGGGGGAGGGGAAGAGAGGGACCAAATCTGACCTACCACATATTTTGTACAGCCAGGGACTGAAGAATGGTTTTTACATTTGCAAGTGATTGAAAAATACTTCTAAAAGAATATTTCAGGATAAGTGAAAATGATATGAAATACACAACTTTGAATAAAATTTCAGTGTTCATTAATAAGGTTTTTTTTTTTTTTACTTTCCATTTTATTTTTTTTTTTTCAGCGTAACAGTATCATTAATAAGGTTTTATTGGAACACAGTCATGCTCGTTCATTTTGTATTGTCTGTAGACACTTTCAGAACTGAGTAGTTACAATACAGACTGTGAGGCCTGAAAAGCCTAACCTGTTTACTGACTTGCCTTTTATAGAAAAGGCTTACTGACTCCTGATCTAGAGAAGTAATAGAGGAATGTATGTAAGTGACAGGCAGTTTTCAAAATGGCTGATCAATCATAATTTGAAAGGTACTGGATCCAAAACTCTAAAGGATTTTGAGACATAAAGTGACATAATCAGGATCCCAGGTGCTTAAGATTTAAGACATTTTCAGATGTCTTCTGTGATGATCATTTATTATAAGGTCACAAAGGGAAGCAGGACAGCAAGGCAACTGCCTCAGGAGCAGTATAGTCATTCTGGGTCCTGGGGCTTCCAACTTTCAAAGAAAACAGTTCATCTACTCCAGGACTTTCCATGACCTCGGCCAAGCCACCAGCCCTGTGCACTCACAGCATTCATTCCCCCAAGAGAAACTATCTGGTTGGATTGATGACTTATTCTACAAGGTGCAGTGGCTAGCTTCCTGTATGTTTTGCCTTTCCATGGCTGCCCTTGACTGAGACCACTCCTTGACCCAGACAAAAGCAGGAAAGCAGTTTCTGAGGTGCTCAACACTCAAAGCAGAAACTCCAACAACTACACAAGAACTGTCCTAAAAGCCTGGTTCATTTTATCTACTGCTTTAACCATTTATCTTTCCTGTAGAATTCTGTCTTTTACTGCAATTGCATCTGTTCTTTTTGGAAGGAAGGAAGAAGTGGGGGGAGAGGGAGGAAAGTGGAGGAAGTGAAGGAGGGAGAAAGGGAGGGAAGGAGGAAAGGAAACTGAGAGAAAAATGCCCTTAATAGTATTCTCTCTCCATTAGTGATGACAAGTCAGTCATTATCCTCTCTTAAAGATCTTTGTATCATACTTAGTTTGAATAAAATAGCAAAAGATTATCTGTGTAACTAGCTCAGCAAATCCTAACAGTTTTCAAATCTGAGTTCTTAAAAGGCTTTTGTCCTCTCTTCTGAAGCATTTAAACTATTTGAACAGAATAGCTGAAACCATTTTGCTGAGAAACTGTATGGATGGAGAAAACCTGAGTTCTAATCTTCACTCTATCACTCACTAGCTAGGAGATCTTAAGAAAACCAAAACACTTTGGAGCCTCATATTGGTCAGATATGAAATATAAATAATAATACTTCTGAGACATATGTCACAGCTGGCTCAAGAGATCAAATGGGAAGACAACACATTTCAAGCTTCAGAAATTGTCAAATATAGGATACATATTAATAAAGAATATAAACATTAGTATGCAGAATAAACATTATAGGGCTACAGAACAATAAGCCATCATGCCAGGCCAAATTGGTAAGGGGCTGCTTTGTGAGCGATTTAGAATTTCATCAGGATCTTAAAGAAAGAGAAATCATTTCAAAAAAGCACAGAAGCCAAAATGCCTGAGGTATGTTTAAGGAACAGTGAGTAACAAGCATGGCTCGAGCAGACTAAGTATGTTACAAAGTCCTCTCTCTCTCTTTCATTATCTAAAAAAAAAAAAAGTAAAAGGGGCACCTGGGTAGCTCAGTTGGTTGAGTGTCCAACTCTTGATTTCGGCTCAGGTCATGATCTCAGGGTTGTGAGATGGAGCCCTGTGAGTCCAGTTGAGTTCCATGCTGGGAATGGAGTCTGTTTGGGATTCTCTATCTCCCTTTCCCTCTGCACCTCCGCCTCTCTCTAAAAAAAAGAAATGTGTTAGCAAAGTTGAGGGAGATGAATGTGGAAAAGGTAAACTGAAGCCAAGCTGTTTGAGTCCTTGAATGCCAGGGTTAGAAGTTTGGAGTTTACTTAAGAGACAAGGAGAGATATTTTTAGACTAATGATATGATAAAAGCATTCAGGATAGATGGGAGAGAGAATAGAGAACAGAGGAAATCTATTAGAAGCTATGGTTCTCACCCATCCAGAAATGAGAAAAGAGCCTACTGAAGCTATGGCCATTGGCTACCATGAATGGTGAAGTCATAAATGGGAGCCATCCTAGAAGAAGAAATTAACTCATTTTAGCTTCAGTTTTTGAAGGGATGACATTTGGGGCTTGAAAAGACTCTAATATATCACAATATCACATAGAAAATGCTTTGAGAGGGCACCTGGGTGGCTCAGTGGGTTAAGCCACTGTCTTCGGTTCAGGTCATGATCTCAGGGTCCTGGGATCGAGTCCCACATCAGGCTCTCTGCTCAGCAGGGAGCCTGCTTCCCCCTCTCTCTCTCTGCCTGCCTCTCTGCCTACTTGTGATCTCTGTCTGTCAAATAAATAAATAAAATCTTAAAAAAAAAAAAAGAAAAGAAAATGCTTTGAGAAAGGAATGAGGATGAAAGGGGTTTGGAGCCCCAGAGAAAAACAGGAGGTAACCATTCCCCCAGACTTATCGACTGACCAGGTTTGCCAAAAAAGTCATGAAGGAGGCTTACAACAATGCAGCCAGAAGGGAGGCAGCTCCTCAGGGAGCCTGAATAATGCAGAAAGAAATGTAGAACTGTCATGTTGGGGCCCCTGAGGGTCTAAACCTGACCTTCTCCAGAGATACCCCACATAGAGGGAAGCCACAACATAAAGTCAAATTTTTTGAACTAGGCAAATGGGGAACCAAACACCAAGGAAGGCTGATTTATATTTAAATACAATATTTTTATTACTTTCCTAGAAATTTGACACCAATCCTCATTTTAAACTAGACAAAGCAGCATAATTTTTTTCTTTCAAAATGATTGACACTCAAAAGGTAATACCCTTTAAATTCCTCCAATTAAAGCAAATTTAATTTTAAGTTTAATTAAAGGAAACTTTAATTAGAAAGAAGATTAAATTTTAATTAAATTTCTCTAAAATCTTCATACCGGCCTTTACAGCTAATATTTCTGTCAGAAACCAAATCCCTTCTTAATATTCTTAAATTCTATTCTAGCATTTTCCTTCGTATTAAAACAGCATCTCACCAGCTGAACCTGCCACTGTGAAAATTATTCCCATCTTAAAATACTGGAAATGCAACTGAGGAACAAAAGTCTCCCTGGGCAGAGAAGGGAAAACAACAGATTCTATTATTGATGAGATTTTTATTTTCAATCTCTTCCAGTCCTTTCTGAGGCGATTAGGTATGGTGGGCCTGCTGTGAGCCAGTTGTACTGAGTCCACAGCATCAACAAATATTTATGGAACACCTACTGTGTGCGTGGCCCTGCACTAAGTTTACTGTCTAACAGAGAAATATTGTTAAAATACTAGTTCAGGCAGAGGTCTCAGCCAACAGATCCTGGACCAGCTTAGCCTCCTGGATTCTCTGGTTACCTCTCTTTTTCCAGAGACAGGAAGAGAAACATCACCTGACACCTGACTAGTGCAAGATCCTTGCACTGCCCCACTCTGCTCCAAACCTGCCATTGTCCCTAGCAGGAAGAACCCTGGATTAAGAGACAAAAGTCAGGTTCCAGACCTACACTGTTGTTAGACTGTTATATCATCTTTAAGGAAAACCTAAACTCTCCATTTTCACATTCTTCATCTAGAAAATGGGGTAAGAAAACTTCTCATGCCTACTTCTCAAAGATGTCAAAAGGACCAAAGGACCAAAAAAAAAAAGTTTCTGAAAACTACAAATACTGCATATTCCTACAGATAACTACCCCCTATTGCCCCAGTGCACATCCTTATTACATTCTTCCCAGGACCCATGTCCTGCTGCTCTCTATCAGTCCTCACCCAAGCTCAGCCTATACTTTATCTCCTCCCAGAAGCCCCACTGAACAAAGCCCCCTTGAAAAGAAGCATTCTCTTGCTTAGATACTCATTTATATATGAGTATATATATTAGATACTTCATTGATGTATGAACCCTGGCCTAGACTGCTTTGTATTTAGAGATGCTGCTATATAGCAGAGCCCTCCCTCTGTTTTGACATACATGACGCAAGCTTCAAGATCCCAAGCATCAGAATGAAGTTAAAATAAAACGAGAATCAACAAGTTCATTAAAAGAAGGTTACCTTTAGTTTGTCTGATAGGAAGCAAATCTCCTCTTTGCAGGTTACTAGATTAAGTTTCCAATCACTGTGAACAGGGTTGTGCTGAGCTCTATAGTCACTATGACACTTATCAGTCATGCACCCCATTTCTCTGAGTAGCTAACATGTTCAAGGGCCTATGCTGCATGCTACAGAAAAACTTAATTTTTTCTGTTATCATCCCCTAACAACACATCTCCCTAGCTGATCAGGGCACCTTTTGGCCCTGAAACTGGAAAGCTCTCCTAAATCTACTTACCCAGTCTCCAAAATTTTCACCAAACCTAAGCTCCTCCAAGAAGCCTATCTGACTCCCTAGACCTTCCTTCTGAATTCCTAGATCCCTAGGATTCAGTAACACACAGTAAAGCCTTTGTTGGAGGGCCTGGCTCCTTGCTGTACCCTGAATCTCAGGTCTGTCTCTTACCTGCCTGAAGTGGCCACACTTCAGAGGAGCATGTTTTATGCTCCTTTGGTAGGACCTGCAGTGCTCAGGCCAATTCTGCAGACATAAGAGATAACCAAGAAACACTCATTAACTGTTTCCTAAAAAGGAGTAGAAGCCCTATTCTAATTCATAAGTACAGGGTACATCAGAGATATAATAATTCTCACAAAGCAGCAGAGACAATGAATATTTGAGAAGCAAACAAGAGAGGGACGATCAGAAACAGGAGATGGAGGTAAGGTGCTTACATCAGTGGGCTTGGCACAGGGTAAAGATGTGAATATTGAGATGGGCTTTTCTTGGGGGGCTGAGAGGCCCTCAATGTGAGAGACAAGTCAGGGCAAAGGACTCAGAGACTATTGGGTTTCGTGGCCAGCTCTGGGCATGGGGTGATCCATAATGTTCAACTGTAAAATGGGTACAGTGTAATTCCCGTGTTCCTACTTTGAGGACTTTTGTGAGATCTAATTATTTATTGTTTGTAAAGGGCTTTGAACTCTCCAGATGAAAGACACCATGAGCAGTTCAAAGGATGACTCCAGACCATTATTAGCTGTAGTTAGCCTCAAAGTGAGAGGAACGACATGACCATTTTCAGTGCACCTGTCAGCTCAGCCTTTTTTTTTTTTATCATTTGTAGGATTTTTGTGACTAAATTAGAATTGCTCTTCATTACTTTTTTCCCTGGCAATTAAAAAAAGATCAAAATGGGACTTGTAACAAGGAGGCTGAATGCTAATTTTTGCTCCCTATAGAAAGGCAAAACATACATTTCAGGAATCCTTTTCCCTTTACATTTACAGTCTGCAAGAATTTTAGGGGAAATGGGAGTTTCCTCTTCTGCCTCCGAAAAACTAGGGCTAAAAGAACCGAGGGGAGAAGGTAAAAAGCCACTTTCAAGTGTTGATTTTCCCTTCTTTATACTAGTTACCAAACTTTCGTACCGCCAATGACAGAAACTCCCCCCTTTTTTTAAGTTGAACCTCTGAATAGAATCTTTGCTCTCATTATCAAAATGCTGCCAGCAATGAATTCTAACATTTTCTTTCCCTTTTTCCTTCCCACACCCCCTTCCTTAACTAGTAGAGTCATCAGAAGGTGAGTTTCTCAGGGATCCAATGGAACATGGTGATTTTCTTTTCCTGTTCTGACAGAAGATTTCTTTGGGATCCCTTCTCCAACAAGGGTTATTGCCTACGGGTCATGTTCACCTCATGCTGAGGTCCCCATATGCCTCTGGTTTTCTTTCTTGCCTTTTCCTTGACCTTTTTGCTTCTAGAAACATCTTAACTGAGAACTGGTTTGCTCCAATTTTTTTTCTTTCTAGCTTTATGGAAGTATACTTGACAAATAAAAGATATATATATAGATATATATATATATATAGGGGTACAATGGGATGTTTTAATATATGCATACATTGTTAGGTAAGCATCATGATCAAGCTAATTAACGTACCCATCACCTGACAGTTATGATTTTTGTAAGTGCCTGGTGAGAGTATTTCATATCAACTGTCTTAGCAAATTTCAAATATGTAATACAGTATTAACTACAGTCATCATGCTATACATTAGATATCCAGAACTTATTCATCTTACATAACTGAACCTTTATATCCTTTGACCTACATCTCCCCAACTCCCCCATTTCCCAGCCCATTCGACTCCCTGTTTTTATGTCTGACTTTTTTAGATTCCACAATAAGCAAGACCACGCAATAGCTGCCTTTCTGTGCCAGTTTAATTCACTGAGCATAATGTCCTCCATGTTCATCAATATTTTCATAAATAGCAGGATTTCCTTCTTTTTTTTAAGATTGAATATTTATGTGTGTGTGTGTGTGTGTGTGTGTGTGTGTGTGTGTATCACATTTCCTTTACCCATTCATCCTCAATAGACACTTAGGTTGTTTGTGTATCATGGCCATTGTGAATAATGCTGCAATGAACATTGGAATACAGCTGTCTCTTCAAGATACTACCTTCATCTCCTTCGTTTATATACCAAGAAGTGGGACTATGGGATCATATAGTAAATTAGGAAAATTTTTTTTTTTTTTTTTTTTGGAGCTCCATTTTAATTTTTTGAAAAATCTCCATACTCTTGTCCTATGATCTTGGAGAATTAGGGCTAACCTTACTCACTGTCCTTGTTTTCCTCTAGTATTCCCCCTGTCTCTTTTACATACAAAAGTCAATTCAGCAAAATGGATATGCATGTTGAGGTTACTGAAAAAGATTAGGAAAAAGCAAGTGTCAACTGTTGCTTCTTCATTTTACATTAATCATCACAGGTAGCCTAAGAATCTAGATTTTTGAATAATTCTTAAAGAAGACAAGTCTAACCTAGAAAAAGGAGTTGAGAATGAGTTGGCTAGAAAACAAACTTTTAAAGTGAAATGCTTTCTGTTTTTCCTACCAAAGCTGGCAGATATGAGAGTTCTACATAACATGGTATCTTCACAACAGCAGCTAACAATAAAAGGAGGGGAGATAACCCACCCACATGAGCTTCTAAGGCAAAAATCCACTTTGCCCCAATCCAGGAGAGTTGTAGGATCCCAAACTGTGCTGTGGGCATATTAGTAACTTTCCTGGTCTCCCTGCAAGTCTTCTGTCCATATTCAGGGTATTCACAAGTATTCTGTAAGGGGCTTTTCATTAGATGGCAATGCCTGTGTACCACAGGAATATTCAATCTAAAATATCTTGAGTGTGTGTTTTATGAGTCCACTCTTTTCATAATGTGTTTCTCTGAGAGGTGCTGGGTGGCTCAGCTGGTTGAGAGTCCAATTCTTGATTTCGGTTCAGGTCATGATCTCAGGGTTGTGAGATCAAGCTCCACGGCAGGCTCTGCACTCAGTATGGAGTCTGTTTGTCCCTTTCCCTTTGCTCCTCCCCCAGCTCTTGCACTCTCTCTCTCATATAAATAAAATCCTTTAAAAAAAAAATTTCTCCAAGAACACAAGTTTCTCTTTTCAATAATCGCTGCTCATTTTCTACTGTTGCTGGGGTTATATAAACTAAAACCAAAGACATCCATTTCAATAATAATTCCTTGAGATATAATAATTTAACAGCAATGACAATAGCAACAACAAAAAAACCCTTAATGTTCAGAAATAGAAGCAATGACATGGAACTTTTAAAAACTCCACATCATTTAAAAAAAAAGACTCCACATTTGTATATCTTTACTCCCTTTCACAGAGTCCTATTTCCAAGAGAATCCTGTATCTTCCTCCTTACACACAAACACACACAATACCCTCTCTGCTCTCATACCTCACTCTGCTCTCATACCTTACGTACATATAAACATGGTACTTCTCATTAGCTTCACTTCCAAAGATTGCTCATTATTTTCAAATGTCCTCGGGCTTCTTTTGTTCCCTTATAAAACCCCATATTCATCTCTAACTTATCATCCATCACCAAACATTTGAATAAAAACATGAAAAAAATTACTCAACCATTATATCAAGCACTGGGGCGGGAGATAGGTAACCCATATTCTGATCCTAGCTTTGCAAATAATTAGTTTTCTGACCCTGAATAAATCATTTACTCTAAGTCTAATTTCTTTATCAGTGACATAAGGAATATAACTGTCCTTCCTATTTTACAAGGCTGTTATGGGAAATAACTAAGAACTGAATATACATCTGAAGCTGAATGTTTATTATTGCCCATATCTACCTTATATCGCTGTCTCTGGCATCCTTTCTGAGAGGTGTCTCTGATGATCACCATCCCACCTATTTAAAATTTATCCTTTCATTAATTCAGCATATATTTATGATATACCAACTATATGCCAGGCCTCAAGAGCTCACACACTCAAGGGGAAGGCAGAGATCTTGGCAGAATTTTACCCCTGTGTGAAGGGTGTCCAACATGCTGGGAAACACCTCTTCCACTCTCTGAAAGCACAGAAAGACTTGAGGCAGCTCTTCTATGTATATATGGAGTAGACACATGTCTTATTTTGTTTTTCCATCTTAACTCGCTCAGCATTCATTCCTTTTTCCCAATAGGATCTTCTTTTAAAAAATCTACTCTTTCCACAATGGGCCAAGAAGCAGACTCAACCTTATGCTAATTGGGTGCTCCTTCCCTGAGACAGAAACTTGTTCATGATGACAGAAGAGATTTTAAATAATAGGAATTCACTGATTATAGCCACGGTCCCTGACCCAGCTCTCCCTGCTAGAAGACTGTATCAGTCATTACCGTTTCTGCTCCTCCAGAACTGGCTTAGTTCCTGTCTTCGTCCAAGACTGGTTCTTGGCCTTCTCTGTGAGTTAGCTGTATCCTTCCATTAAATTTCATTCTTGCTTTAGTTAGCCGCGTTGCCTGAGCAACAATAAAAATCAAATTAAAAAAAAAGAACAATAATACGCCCATAAGCTATATGCAGTGTGTTTTTGTGAAAATGTCTGAAACATACAAGCCTACCTAAGGGCTCATTCCATATCCATTCATTCAACCATTGAACATAAACTGTGAGTCAGGCACTGTACCCACATGCAGCTCATAGTAGAGCAGGGAGGGCAGACAGATAACAAGTAATCAAAAGTATAAGAAAGCCAAGGTCCTTCTAAAAGAAGTGTGAAGGCAATCTGGAACTAAAGGAGTACTTTCTACAAAGAAGTCATAGTTTACCTTAAACACAGGAAATGAGGAAGACATTCTGCTAGGTAGAAGTTGGGGGGATGGCATTCCACAGGGAGAGAATAATCTATTCCCCTGGGAGAAGACCATGCATACAGGCCACTGCCTCTCTATCTCATGAGTCACCAGGGTACAAGGTAATGGGCTATAAAGAAGCCAGGAAGCTGAATGCTAGCTCTGGTCCTACAGCTAACTCACTATGAACTTGAAAAGGCATTTCGTTTTTTAAAATGCCTGTTTCCTTGTCTATGAAATGAAGGTAGAAGAATACATCATGGGGCGCCTGGGTGGCTCAGTGGGTTAAGCCGCTGCCTTCGGCTCAGGTCATGATCTCAGGGTCCTGGGATCGAGTCCCGCATCGGGCTCTCTGCTCAGCAGGGAGCCTGCTTCCCTCTCTCTCTCTGCCTGCCTCTCTGTCTACTTGTGATCTCTCTCTGTCAAATAAATAAATAAAATCTTTAAAAAAAAAAAAAAAAGAATACATCATATGGGGACAACTGGGTGGTTCAGTCTGTTAAGCGTCTACCTTTGGCTCAGGTCATGATCTTGGGGTCCTGGGATCAAGCCTGCATGGGTTTCCCTGCTCAGCAGAAGTCTGCTTCTCTGTCTCTCTGCCCTTCCCCCCACACGTTCCCCCCACTCACACATGATGCCTCTCACTAATAAATGAAACATCTTTTTAAAAAGGATATTTAATGGAGTGCCTGGGTGGCTCAGTCATTAAGCGTCTGTCTTCGGCTCAGGTCATGATCCCAGGGTCCTGGGATCCAGGCCGCATCAGGCTCCCTGCTCAGCAGGAAGCCTGCTTCTCCCTCTCCCACTCCCCCTGTTTGTGTTCCCTGTCTTGCTGTCTCTCTGTCAAATAAATAAATAAAAGCTTTTTAAAGAAAAGGATATATAATATGGAAAGTTTCTAATATTCTATGATTTCATGTATATTTTTCATGCATATGATAAATAGATGAATAAAGGATGGAACATGAACCTTATCTAAAAGGACCACCCATCCTATCTCCTCAGTCTTCTCTTGCTGCTCTCACCACAGGATGGGGCACTGTGGATGGAGACTACTTTGGAAGGTAATAAAAAGGCCTGAAGGCTCCGGTGGATGGGGGGAGGGGGGTTGGAAAGCATAAAATTGCCTAAAATGCAACTAATTTTTATTCTATCAAAAACTAACTCGACATTGTATCCATTTTCCTCTTTCCTGTTATTTACACAGCACCTCTTTCATGCAATGTTGACCACATTGTAGTGTCCCTATGTTTCTCTTCTGTTTTTCTCACTACTAGTTTTAACAACAGAAAACAAATATAAGGCCCTGTCCAAAAGTTGTTAGAGTCAGTGATTCAGCACAAATGATGTGATCCCATGGGATAAATTACTTACCAAAAATCCCACCTACCGGTCTGGAGGGGAATTCCCTGGGAAGCAAGCGGTAGGGGCCAAGAAAGCTACCAGTGGAGATGTGCATTTTCTCAGTCCACCGTTCTTTACCCCACCTGACATCTCCCTCCTCTGAGGGTCTAAGGAGGTCTGAGCCAGGGGCAGCCTAGGGCTGGGAGATAAGCACACCCCTGGGAGGACAGCCCTGTGACTAGTGAAGGCAGTGGTCGGAAAAGAAACCGCCCTGGAAAAATCGGTACTCCTAAGATTCCAAAAAACAAGAAATCTTTACAAACATTTCCCCTATGATAAAATTTAAGCACAAGCTGGGAACAGCTTCTGTCCCTATATAAAATTTGCTGAAAGAACAACGGACATGAGGAAAATTTTGTTGACATCTGTTGGTTCACCACCTCAGCGATTACAGGGTGCAGTTCAAAATTGGAGTACACGGAGGTCGAAGAGGGACTGGAGAGAGGCAGGCCCTGCAGACCCGGAGACAGTGGTTTCAGGAGCGGGGAACTCACCCAGGAGGTTTGCTCGTAGAGGGCCCGCGGAAAAACATTTCCGCTTCTCGAGACGACTGGAGGGCGCCCAGGAGACCAGAAGTGAGCACCGAAGCGCATGCGCCCAGAGGGTCTCAGACCTACGTGCCCTCTCAAGGCGGCTGCGCTTTGGAAGATGGTTCCCGCGGAGGGCAGGCAGGCCGACTGTGCCCTCTCAGGTCCCGGAGCTAGTGAGAAGCCTTCTTACCTGCCGGGTCCAGCTCCAGTGTAAGGCGGCTGTCCCATTCTTTCACAGGCTCTTGCAGCAATAGCTGTATATTGTCCCTGAGCGGGAGAAGAAAAACAGAACTCAAGTCCAAGGTGAGCTCAGTTCCTAAGAGCCGGTTACAATAACATAGGTCCTGCTAAGGAAACCCCTCTGGAAAGACTCTGCAGGGAGCCAGACTTACCCAGGTCCAGACAGTGCCTGCCTCTCCAGAGCACCCTCAAGGCTGGAGAATTCACACCCTCTAGGATGTGTGAATTGCAGCATTATTCCCAGAGCTTTATTCTCCTTGTGGCTCTTCTAATACAATACATACATGGCCATGGTTAAGTCTTTGCCCATCCTATCATAGGGAAGGCCCTGCTGAAGTTTGGCTCTTAACCACTGGCAGCCTGTCGCAATTCATACAAACCCTAAATGAGTTTTCATCTCAATTCCTATAGCAACCACTGTATGAATCACGCACTCATTTGGCACCTACAATATCCTTATATTATATATACCTGGCACAGGGACCCATAGACATGTGCCTTATTGCTGCAGTTGCCAAAAATGACGCAGATAATGGCTATACAAGATACTATGATAAAAGTAAGGGTAAGTAATTTGCCCTAGGTCACTGGATCATGACCACATCAACCTTAACCCCAAGGGTTATACATGGATTCTCTTGTTACAGAGAGAGGATGAGGGGGGATATTTTAATATTTTAATGTGAAGGTTCTATTTAGTAGCTCTCAGATCTCATGAGGTGGCTGCATTCCCTACTCATTTAGGAGAACATGCTGCCACTTTCTGAGAATTTACTCACCTTTAAAACAACCATAAAACATTCTGGTGCTAGGCACTGGGGAATCCAGAGTGAATAAAACACAGTATTTGCCCTCAAAAAGCTCATGATCTAGTGGGGGAGAATGTTAAAGAGGTAACTTAAAATGCAGTGAAATAGAAGCAACTGTTATACGAGCTAAGGAGAAGAAATAACTCATTCAGCTCTGGGATGATTTGAGACACTGATATTTGCCAGTTGAAGATAATGGTGGAAGATATTCCAAACTGAAGGAAGATAAAGGCAATAAGGTAATACATTTGGAAAGGACCATGCATGTCAAGTAACTGTAATTAATATGCTTTATGATCTTATATAAGTTATTTATCTTTAGCTTCTTCATCCCTGAATAAATATAATAGTGGTTTAGGTGTGTTTAGTGAAACTAGAACACAGAGTTTCTTGGCATGGAGACATGGCTGGGTGAGTTGGGGCCAGGTTGCAAAGCTCTTAGGGATCCAAGAACTATAAAGGGGTCTGGACTTTATCCCTTGAGATTATTTTAAGGAGAGTGGCATGACCACATATGTATTTAGAATGTCACTTAAGTCCATACCACACAGGAAATTCTATACAGTCTTGTGTTTTTCAGTATTTTTCTTTGCTGAGTGTTAGTCTTGTTCACCCAAACACATTGTAAGCTACATGAGATCCTTATCTCTCATAGCAAGCAGCAACATACTCAGGCCATAGAATGTCCTTAATATATATTTCTTGATTAATTCTAATACAATTATCTGACTTCCTCTTAGACATCTTAATCGATAACATTTATAAAGCGTAATACAATCACATAAAGCAAAAAATCCTAGAGCACGGAATTTTATATTTTACATAAACCTTTTATGAAGAGAAGCTTGCCTTCATTTTCCAAAAGCCTTACATTCTCCTCGTAGGTACAAATAGATGGGTGGCTATCTCTCCATATGTTTGGCGAAGTGTCTGAGTGGTAAATTAGGAGGGCTGGAGATTGTAGAGACCTAAGTACAAGTGGGGAAAATGAACTACTGTGTTCAACAAATCCCAGCAAAATACATTAGAAGGCTGAGAAAGAGATGTGGTGAGAGATTGAAAGTAAAATGAAGTAAAAGAAATGCAATTGATAGAGGCAACCAGCTCACAGATCTCTTTACTAGTGGGTCCAGACTCTTCTTTGGCGGCCACTGGATTTAGTGGTTCAAAGGGAAAAATGTATACAAATAAAGTGAGAAAAATCAATGGTGACTTTGTAGACTATTGAAGACTTGAGTTGAGTGAGTTATTTTGTATTCCTTTGTTAATCTTTGTCCATAAGTAGAAGCACACAACACAAACACTTGGACCCAGTATATCTGAGCCCCTCTTAGGATTCACAAACCCTGGATACTGCCCTCTAGGCCACACATTCCCTCTTCTTCACAAAAATAAATTTCACATGAGCCCAGCAGTCAGCCGTCATCTATTCTCAGGGGAAGAGTATATAGCATGATCTCCCTTGAAATATTAGCTCTATTTACACGGGTTTGCGTGGACCACATTACTTATGAGTCACCAAGGGGAAACCGAGCCTCTAGTAGATAAAGCGATCAGCACAAACCTCTGTAAATAAATCTGAAATTTCAATGAAGGTCATGCCAAGCTGATTTATTCCTCAGAACCCTATGAAATAATGTTGACCAGGTAAGTGGTTTTCATTTTTTTCCTCCATCCACATAAGGGAGAACCTTTTTGCTCTAAGGAGTTTGTAACGCATGTAACAATGAGCATCTGGTTAGAGAGATAATACATCCTGAAGGAATAACCTTCTATTATTATATTAGATTCTCAATACTGAAAGGCCAGGTCATACAGCAACAATTTGGTGTTGTTTTTAAATTTAATCTGGTGGTACAAGTTCTCAGAACTTAATTGAGGAGCTATAGTTCAACAACAGAAACTATTTTTTATTCAATAAACAGAAATGAAGGACATCTACCTACAGAAAACACCGAGCAGAGATGAAGTTAACCAGTATAAGAGAGATGAAGACTGATACGGCATTGTCCGTGAAGGTCTCCCTCCCAGTGTCTCCATTGAAAACCCCTAAATATTCTGAGAAGTCAAACAGTATCAATGGCATATTGACAAACAGTCAATTAGTAAGTAATCATTCAATCTATGTTTATTGGGATTTTCCTAAGGATAAGACTTTATCCTAAATATTGATGTGTGGGATAGAAATAAAATGAAAACATAAGAAAATTTTCCTCAAAAGCTTATAGTACAGTTGAATTTTATTATATAAATAGTCATTGCAGTGAGAAAAGAAATAGACAATCAAATTAGGTGGGTTTCATTTCAATTTTTGTGTTAAGCTCGAGAACCATTATCTTTTCTAAACTGAATTTCCTACTTTTCCATCTGTCCTATCATACATAGCCCATATGTAGCAAAGGGACCTCAGGACCCCAAAGCATTGTCCTTTAAGCAGGAAAAAAGAAATGTGATGACACCAGAAGATCTTAATAGAATTGTTGAAAAGGATAAAGAGAAGCTTCAGGAAGACAAAGATAAGAACCAGACATTAATTAGTTTTTTAAAGAAGATAAGATGCTAGTAATGCTAGAAGTATGCATCACAGTATGATTCTGCCAGGTTTAGTTGGAATTTACAGAACGAATAGTAACAACTTCTGCTTTCACTTCTGTCTCAAATCATGATAAAAAATAACTTCAGTGTGTATGGGTGCCATTAGAAACTATAGTTTAGGAAAACAAGCTGTCCGTGGACCCAGTGTTAACAGAAACACCAGTTTCACTCATTCTAAGAAAAGATTTCTGGTTCTCATTTTAAAATCTCATTTATAGGGAAACAATTGATAAATTACTCATAAAATACTTGTCTTTATAAAACTTTCTTATTTAAAGGAGTCCACTGTGTACCTAAGACTGAAAAATCTGGATTTTGTTACACTGATTCATTTTTATTTAAACCAATTTCCTTATCTTCACCCTCTCGTACAGTCTTCTGAGTTTTTCTAGTTTGACTTTTCTTCTAACAGATATTTCTTCTTTGGGGGCATGGCCTCACACCCTGTTGGAGAGAACAGTTCAGGTCTTTCTATCTGTGGTAACTCTGATCTCCAGTAATACATGAGCAACTGTTTTAACTGTTTTGGATAAGATACATATATGGTAATTTTGTTGGATTTTCAGTCTTTGCTTACAAAGGTTTCAGAACATTTTAACTGGGTAGGGCATTAGCAAAAACCTGAGGGCCGCTCTTTGTCATGCTGAGGCGCTCGCCTGTATCTTGTGCCTTTTTTTCCATTCGATCAGGCTTTATGTGTGCTTTGATCCAGGCAAAACATAACAAAGATATTTTTCAGTTGCAAAACTCCAACTATATATTCACTGAGGGCAAAGCTAAAACTATCATTAGGCAACAATGATGCTTTGAAATTCTGGCTGTAGAATTTTGTGGAGCATATTCTCCTTCCCCTTTATGTGAATAAAACCCTTTATAATGCTTCATATTCACGATGCCTCCTGGTTTCCCTGTAATGCAACCCTACTTTGTTATTCCCTCCTTGCTGCTAAAGAAAAAGAGGACAAGAGTGGCTAAGTAACTTGCCCAAAGTTATTCACATGGATTAAAATGAGAATATTAAAACTATTGTAAAGAATGCAGTGAATGTTCTCTGTAGCCACCGGTTCTTCCTGTCGCAATGCTAATATATATTGCCTGAAATGCACTCTCCCTCAACTACCACCTGCCAGTTCAAACCCTGTCCTTTAGGGATTAGCGCAGGTCCCACCTCCTCAAGGTCCACTTCTTCCAAATCAGCCTTCTATTAGCTTCTCTCAGACTCACCAGCTGAATGCAGGATCAAGCCCTGTTTTGTATTTCTCCTGATGCAATCCAAATTGGTGAAGTCATAAGGATAGTAATGTTTCCTGCTTTTGGACACAGTGACATTCATCCTACTTTACATGGCAATAGTAGTAACAATAATTATTTCATTAGTTGACAAAAAGCACTAGATTGGAATCAAAAAGAAAGCATGGATTTATGTTGCTGTTGATAAGCTCTTAAAACCTGAACAAGTCTGAGATTCAGTTTTTCAATCTATAAAATAAAAATGTTAAATAACATGCTTTCTGATAGTAATTCTACAAGTACAATTTTATGATTCTCTTGTTTTACTTGCACACATCCTTTGGGATGGCAGAAGGGGAACTTTTCCTACTCCTTTTCCTCCTGCTTCTAACTTTTATCTGCACATTCCTTCAAACCTGACCCAATTGCTCAGCATTTTCAGAAGTAGGATTTAGAGAGGTGTTACTGAATGAGAATACCACGAGACTATTTAACTGATCAACACTTCAAAACATGTATTTTGAAACATATTGAAGCAAAGCTGAAGACAATAATCATGGACTCTTCAGTATGGATTCTCTGTCTCCAGTAAATGGAAGAAGACCATAAGCATTTTTCCAGCATCTGGAATTAGAAGTACAGCGACTTAAATTTAAAGAAATTAAAATTGTATATGAAAGTCCTTAGTAATTAAAGGAGGAAAAGTTTGTCACTGGTATTACTCAACTCAACTTGACATTATGGTATCTGAGTTTTAGCTCAACCCCTGTCATCAAATTAGGCATTTGATGAATTGAAAATTGTCTCTAATGTCCCTTCCAATACCAACATTCTAGTAGTTGGGGTCTGACTGGGGCGTCCCTTAAGTAACTCCATACCTAAGTTTCCAGCAACCTCCATTCCCCCCATAGTAGTGTTCTCTTCCTCCATTACATGCCCTCCTAAAACAGCTTCCCATGGGTGACCTATTCTACTAGCTTCCACCTCTTTCAGTCTTACCCCTATTTATCCCAGCTTTTTAGAAACCTGCTACTGCTTTAAGTACTTGAGGCATGAGGCAAGCTCATGTTGTCCATTAACATGCATATATGAGATACAGGATCTCTATGGAATCTGTCCAATATGGCAAAAGAAGCTACTGTTGGATCAGAGGAAAAAGTCACCCATATTCCCTGGTCTGTTGACCAGTCTTCTCAATTTTCAGCAGATACCTGTGTTTTATTATGACTTGATCTTTTATGAATACCAAATGATACCCCAGCATTAAGGAAACCAACCTCACAGGACTTTTTGCCAATAATTTTGAACCAGCTAAAACTCTCATCTTGTATATGAAAGTGACAACATGGTATAAAGAAAGTACTCATAGAGACCTAAAGCATGAAGCACCTTAACCAGCCTCAGTTTCTCTATCTATAAAGTAAAGTGGTTGTACAAATCCAAAATTACAGGAATTTTTTAGTAACTTAAGGTAGATCAAGACAATAGACTACCACGCAGCCATTCTAGTGGAAATTATACAAACCATAATAATATGGAAAAAATCTAAATCAATGTTAAACAGACATAGAAAAATATTGTATTTTTACTTCAGTAACCATACAAACACATGTGTCTATAAGAAAACACTACAAAATAAGTGAAGTAACACTTTTGGAGTAGTTTTGTAATGGCTGATTTATATGGATGATAATAGTTTGAATAATGACAGACTCTTTTCAGTTAACAGTACAGAGGTTAGAATGACTGCTCAGGTCTCATCCAGCAATGGCATTCTGTGGTCCTTTGATAAACACGTTCATGCCAACATGCTTATTAGCAAGCGTAAATGGGGTAAGGAGTTCCTCATGGAGATAAAAAATATATAGGTATTTTTAAGTATGGAAAAAGCACCTTTATGAAAAAGCATGTCTCAAATAGACTCATTTGTTTCTATAGTTTCAAAATAAGGGGAAGGGGAATAAGGGGAAGATCTTTTGCCTCCCATTGAATATTTTCCTTAGCCCAGGAACAATTAGGCACCCTTCCTAATTAGGCACCCTTCCTATGCTTCCTTCTGCATATCTTTTTTACATATAGCAGTTACCAAATTGCAAAGGTACTATCTTTATGTCTGACTTTCCCCAGAAACTGTGACCCCATAAAAATAAGGATGGGGCTTTATTAATTTTTGAGTCCTCAGAACCCAACACAGTGCAGAAGGGAGCCAGATTAAATTTGGGTTTGAATGAGTAAGTGAGGGAAAAGGAGGAGATTAGCACTCTTCTCTTAAAAATAGAGATATTACAGCTGCTCAGGAGTTAGTGTTCCATCCCAGGGCCCGTGGGATTGTTTTTGTTTGTTTTCTTTTATTTGTTTTCCCCCCAAGCCATCTTTACATCCACGGCCCACTCGACTATCTTCTGGTTGCCAAAGAAACACAATTTACACTTTACCTCACAGACCCAAGGTTTGCCTGTCCAGACTCATTAAACTTGATAGTTTTACACATCCCCTTTCCTTGTTTATTGTTTTAGTCAGCTTTGCTAATAAACCAGCTTTGCTCATATTGATTTTTTTAAAGATTTTTATTTATTCATTTGAGAGAGAGAGAGAAAGCACAAGCTGTGAGGAGGGGCAGAAGGAGAGGGAGAAGCAGACTCCCCACTAAGCAGGGAGACCAACATGGGGCTGGATCCCAGGACCCCTAGATCACAGCCTGAGCGGAAGTCAGATGCTTAACTGACTGAATCACCCAGGCATCTCTGCTCATATTGATTTCTTTCTTACCTGCACTCATCTTTGTAGATGCTGGAAGGTTTCTCTCAACCTCCTTAACTCCCATAGAGAAGACCATGAATATGGGGGGTGAGGGGTGAAAATAGTTTTCTGATATTCTTCAGAGAGAGAAACTATGTTCCCTAAAGCATGGTGATGTACCATTCCTACAAGTCCTTCTGGGGCACTCAGGGAAGCAGTCCCAGAACAGAAGTCTCCCTTTTTTGTTATGTCTGGATATAGAGGCATATATAAAAATAAGTTGTTTTTTTTTTTTACTTGTCAATGTTATTTATTTCACAGCTGTTTTCTTGTATTCAGAATACTCCTCTTTGTTTTCTATCCTTAAAAATTCCCTTGCTGGGGCGCCTGGGTGGCTCAGCAGGTTAAAGCCTCTGCCTTCAGCTCAGGTCATGATCCCAGGGTCCTGGGATCGAGCCCTGCATCGGGCTCTCTGCTTGGCTGGGAGCCTGCTTCCTCCTCTCTCTCTCTCTGCCTGCCTCTCTGCCTACTTGTAATCTCTATCTGTCAAATAAATAAATCTTTAAAAGAAAAAAAAAAATTCCCTTGCTACTGGCTCTTCTAATCAGCATTAAATATGCCCAAGTCTGTTCCATCAGGATACCTCCCTGTCTCTTACTTCACCACACAGTACCTTGAATATTGTCCACAACCATCATCTTCACTTCCTTTCAACTTCCAGCCTCTCCTTACACCAGTGCTCCAGTGAGTCTATTAGCCCAAAGGTCAGCAGTGGTCTCTGTGGCTAAATTCAGTGGACATTTTACTCAGTGATAGTACATGTCCTCTCTGCAGCGACAAACATTGTTCTCACTCCTCCACTGAAACACTGTGCTCACTTTTCTTGGTTTCTTGGAAATCTCATTCTTTGGCTTTTCTTCTACCTCTCTGGTCATTTCCTCAAGCACTTAAATTCTTTTACTTAAATATTTGGGTTTTGTTTTCATTTCCCTTCTCATTTTACTTTGTCTACCTGAGAAAATTAATCTATTTCCATGATTCCAGAAGTTCCTGTGTGCTGATGATTTTCACAATCTCCAGCTTAGCTCAGCTGTCCTGAGCTCCAGAATCAAATAGTGAACACCTCCATTTGAACATCTTAGAGGTACCTCAAATTCAGTATGAAAATGAACTCATTATTCCACTTCCCCAAATGCGTACCTCTTTTGTGTTCTTTATCTCTGTGAAACATAAGACCATGTTTCTATTTACCTGAATCAGAAACCTGATAGTGATCCCTAATTTTTCTTCTTTTTCTCCTTTTACCCTCCCCCCACCTCACCAGTCACCAAATCCTTCCTCTGTAACTGCTGTTGCTTTTCCTTCCTCTGTAACTCAAACCCATCCACTTCTCTCTATCCCCCTGTTGATACCTTAGTTCAGGTTACCATCTTCCTTCATCACCCGGACTATTTCCTTACCCTTAGAAGATAGAGTAGAATGAGATCCAAAATGAAGTCATTACTTTCTTCCTGTAACCAAATTATTTTCATCAGCCGAAACATGTTACAGTTCTATGTAGTTTTACTTTACCTTAATCTTCAGATTGCTTACAGATTACAAATGAAGCTAGATGTTCAGGAACATCAAAACAGTGTCTGCCTCACTCTGCTATCCTTAATTTTGTAATGGAGATTTATCTTTTGTCTCATTCACAGTCTTACTTCCTTCATGGTATTAGTGAACCAGGGCTCATGGTGAATAAAAGTGTTACAAACACTTAGGTTACAATGCAGCCCATATGCTTAGGTTAAAATACTTACTGTGTGACTTGGGGTAAGATATTTAATATCCCTGGGTCTCAGTTTCCCATCTGAGATATGAATGGCATCTACCACAAAAGATTATTGTGAAGCCAAAATTTGTTAATATAAGTAAAGAGTCTAGGTAAATACATGGCATGTGACAAACTCTGTTGGCCTTTTCTCTTATTATTTTAATTGGCTTATTTCTTCTCCTTGCAGTTTTCCTGCTCATACTCATACCCAGTTGAACCTCTTTCTGTCACTAGGAACACCTTTTTGGCATCCCCTCCTTTCCTTCAGGCCAGCTTCGCACCTGCACCTGAGTGCTGGCTTAATAATTTTCTCTTTAGAAGTGTGGGAAGAAGGGGCACCTGGGTGGCTCAGTGGGTTCAGCATCTGCCTTCAGCTCAGGTCATGATCCCAGGATTCTGGGATTGAGCCCCACATCTGGCTCTCTGCTCAAAAGGGAATCTGCTTCTTCCTCTACCACTCCCCCTGCTCATGTGCATTCGCTCTCTCTCTCTCTCTCTCACATAAATAAATAAAATCTTAAAAAAAAAAAAAAAAAGTGAGGGAAGAAGAGCCTAAGAACAGAAGTAACCACCACCATCATAGAGTAAGTGAATGGAAGAGATGGGACCAAATTCTTATACCTCATAACTTTGTATTCAAGGTTCTCCTCATCTCCAAAGATTCTTTCTCTCTTTGTTGAAGGAAAATATTTCTATATGCCCTGTACAAAGCATTATTTGTAGAACAGAGGAAAGGATGCTGTCAAATCATGGCTCCATTCTGCACTGATGTCTACAATTCCCATCATTAAAAAGACTTCCTGGGGCGCCTGGGTGGCTCAGTGGGTTAAAGCCTCTGCCTTCAGCTCAGGTAATGGTCCCAGGGTCCTGGGATCAAGCCCCACATCAGGCTCTCTGCTTAGCAGAGAGCCTGCTTCCTCCTCTCTCTCTGCCTGACTCTCTGCCTACTTGTAATCTCTGCCTGTCAAATAAATAAATAAATAAATAAATAAATAAATCTCTTTAAAAAAAAAAAAAAGACTTCCTAATATACCCTGGAGAAACTTTCTCTTGGGAAACCATTCTCACTATTTCCCTTCCATTCCACTTCTTTCTCTTTTATTCCTCAGAGCACCTTATATTTATGTCAGGACTTAGCACAATTCGTTAAAATAAGTTTTTTCTGTGTCTCCTCTCACCCCACCCCACACCCACTAGCTTGTGAGCTCTGTGAAGGGAAGGACATCTCATTAATCTTTAAATTTCCAGTGCCCAGCATGGGGCTTATCTCACAGAAGATAATTCAATAAAAGTGTATTTTATGAATTAGTAAATATACGCTCTGAGTCAAAGAACAAAGCATTTAAAAAATGGCAACATCCCGAGGGAATGTTTAAGATGACTCTACACAAGCCAGAATACATCAAAACTCTCATGAGATTAAATCTAGAATAGCTGGTATTCACGGGAGGACACTTTCATCTTCAAATAACAGAATGCCCAACTAAAAGTGGCTCAGATTTTAAGGGTACAATTTAGTGCTTATTTCACAAGAAGTTTGGAGATAGGTAATCCCTCAGCATCAGTGAACCAAGGGCAAGATGGGAGGGGTGTAGAAAAACCCACTTTCTCTTCTGTGAGGCATAACTCAAATTGCATTGCCAGGTTTTTCCTCTCCTGTTTTCAAACTTCCATGAGACTTCCTCCCAATACTATTTTAATTTGCTTCTATCTTATGTCCATACCTCATCTTCCCAAGTAGATGTTAAACAGATCAAAGGGAAGAATAGTGTCTTATATGTGTTTGTATCAGCCACTGAGATGTCTGTTGTGTCCTGATAGACACTTACAGTTTAGTCATTGTTTGAGTAATTAATTGAGTCAAAGTTCTACTCATGTCCCACATACAAGGGATTTCCGCAGAGAAACAGTGCATGTTCCCTATTATGGAACACAGGTTTAAGGTGGAGAGGGGGATGTATTCGCTTGCTCATCTAGAAAACTAACCCAGACTCTCTTGGATTTTCTTGGTTCTCTGAGATGTTACTACTGCCTGCGTCTTTGATAAGGATGCGTTTCAGATGAGTTCCTCAGAGTCATGCCCTTATGCTGTCAACATTGCCACAATTTTATCCAGATTGAGTTGAAGCCCGGTTGATTTAATCCAGGAATTTATTTCTGACAGACAGCTGGGTAGCATTTGTCACTATATTCTGAATCCAAAGTCAAAGAGATTGAGAGTCAGTGTCATCATTGTTTGGGTGGTAGTGAACCACAAATGTGCTTTATTTCCATCATAAATTGTTATTTGTTGTTTTTACAATGTGCATAAAACCATAGGTTAAACAACTCGGGAATGAGTACTATATTTTGGTATCCAAGTTTGGCTATTTTATTTAGAGGGTCTTTTCTCTTTTATCTAGACTTTTTCCTCACTTACATCAGTTAATGGAGCAAAAATTAAATATATGTGCCATCAAAACTCCCCCCGCTTCCTTTGGCACATATTTAGCAGAGGATACCATTCTTGGTCTTGCATCTCACAGATTTCCCTGACAGCCTCAGCAGGGAAGATATGTGAGACAATTCATAAAAAAAACATGGGGTTAGTGTAGACATTCTGTCAATGAGCAGAAAAGTAATTCAGAGCCCCTGCTAGAATTCAGCTTTCTATAGTATTTACCAACTGAAGTCAGTTTGGAAGTAAAGTACCCGTGTGGAGAAGCCAGAAACTCTAATTACATTCCCATACAATTTTTCAAACAATGGCTATTTTCCTAAACCATCACCATCACCACACATTAATTAGGGTGAAGGCTAACCAAACATTTCTATTTTGTTTCACTTGAAAGTTGAATGAACTTACATGAATCAAGGAGGGGGATTGCAACTTCCTGATTTCCAAGACTGTGCGTTTGATGTCCACATGTAGGGTTAAAAACTGTTATGGCAAATGAATCCTGGTTCAATCAACTTGAGATAAATTCACAATGTGATTGATTATTTGTTTTGTACCTGGTTGTCCCTAGATGGATTTAAATTAGAATTTTAAAAGTATACATAGTTTAATACAATGCACTTACTGGAAATAGAACACAAATTTGTCTCCAAACTTCCAAGAGAACTACAATGAAAAAGGGAAGCTAGCAGTCACATCACTTAATGTTTGGAAGATAAAACCCAAGCTACGTGCACAGGAGAAATTGATTCTTCTAAGAGCAGAGTCCTCACAGAAAAATACTCTCATGCAGTGAACATCTTTAAAAAAATTTTTTTCACATTATGGAAGCATTAATGACTTTCATAGGACTATTTCCAAGAAAGTCAGTGTGCTCATTGACACAGCACTAAAGTTCAACATAGGAATAGCATTTTCTGTGGTTCTACCATTACTTCTGTGGATGCATGAGACAATAGAACAGGAAATTGGCAGGTAACATTTGTTTATCATCTACTAGGATAGCCTGCTGAATCATTGGTATTACAGTTTAGAGATGGGCATAAAAATGAAAGAGATGCTTCTTTTAAAAAAAAATACTCTAAAATTAGGGGACAGATGGGCTGTTACTTACAGTGCTCAGGCTTTTTGAAACTCTTCCTAAGATTTCTTGGACCCAGAAGCTATACCTATCTAAATACCCTGAAATAGAGATAAAATTATTTAGAAACTTTGGCAGGGGGGAAAAGAAAACCCAAAACCTGTTTTCACTAAAATGGCAGTTGTGTCTAAATTTATATAGTCTGGCTATGTCATCAACCAAATCACTACATAGTTTTCTTAAATTTCTATTCCCTCTGCCAGTACATTAGCTTCTCCCAGGGCATCAATTACTGCAAACAATTTTTTGGAAGGTTTTCAGAGACAGCTACCCTAGCAGTTCCATGAACTGTAGCTATCCCCCAGTGCAATCTGTTATTTCTACAACCCCTATATGTGTACTAAATTTCACTGAAAAATATCAAATATACAGAAGATATTACTATTTGATAAGTTTGCTCAGCTTCCATTTTGTCTCAAGATGAATGACTGTGTTAAAAATGAAAAATAAAGAGGCATCGTGATATCCTATCATAAGGTACACAATTTCAGCAAAATAGGTCAATGTAGAACAAACCCATATTAAAACAAAAAGTTTCAAGAGGGTTGAAAGAGAGCAACTACTCCAGCAGAATGAAAAACCACATGAACTGCCTACTGTAGAATGGCACACCTTTTATTAAAACTTTAATGAGATTGTGCATGCAAAGCTCTCTGGGCTCCGGCTAACTTTCCTTCCTGTGTAAGAGCCTATATTCCCTTTTCTGTGACCTACGCGTACCCCTTACTATTCTCAGAAAAAATGCCTCTGGTTGAGTATTTTCCAAGAGGGTGCAGCAATATCTCCTATCCCTGTTTGCTCCTGCAGCATGATCTTGCCCCTCCCCAATGAGAGAGGGAGTCTATTTCTCCACCCCCTTGAATCTGGAGGGACCCTATGGCAATTTAGATTGATTGAATAGGGCAAAGTGATGTGACCCCTCCTTTCATAATCCTTAACTGGAGTGGCATCTTCCAACTCTTGCCTTTCGCAGCCTGTAAAAGAAGTCTGTGCTACTCTGATAGGCACTTGAAAGGTATTGAGGCTCCAGACATGCGAGTGAAATGCCACCCATTTGAATTGCCAGTTCAGTTGAGCCTTCAGATGATCTGGCCTCAGCTGTTCTCTAAAGACAACTGCCTTAGATACCCCACCAAAACTCCTTGGGAGAGCCTGGTTAACCCATAGAACCATGATAGAAAACAATAAATTATTTTTTAAACCATTGAGCTTGGGGATGATTCAGAATAAATCAAATTCCCTAAATATGCTTGCTCTCATTTCTGTTTCAACTGCTTAGATTTCTATTCCTCCCTATTTTTGCCTTTTAAAATCTCACTCATTCATCAGAATTTAACTGACTCAAGTCCTCTAGCCAACACTAACCACTATCTTCATTCAAGTCTCATAATAATTTTTTCATATCTATATTCTGTGAGTTTCCACTATTATAGCATATAGAATACATATTCTTCATTCGTGGATTCATTCATTCCAAAATATTTATTGAGTGCTTTCTATGTACCAAGAAAAAATGAATACAATACAGTGCCCAACCTGAAAGAAATTACTGACTGAAGGGGGTGACAGATAAAGACAAGATGAGGCTCAGTAGTTGTGGAACTTCATGGAAACAGTAAGAAAGGGTGGCAGGAGGGGAAGGAGTTAGGAAATAAGTGAGCCCAGCATGGAGAGAAAAGGAAGGATGTTCCCTTTAAAAAGGATCACATGCATAAACAAATTTCCCAGAAGTGAAAGGCAAAATGGCCCCTCTGGGAAACTATAGGTATTTCAGTATTACCAGATGTAAACCAGAAATTTTAGAAGACTAGAAATCTGAAGAAGGGCATAGATTATAGGGAGCCTCCTGTGCCATGCTAAAGTACTGGGATTATGCCCCACAGAGACCCTAAAGAGAGCCCTAAGAGTGATGAGGAGAATGCCATGGTCATATTAGAGCTATAATTTATTCTCATGGCATGCATATAGAACATAGAGAAAAAAGGAGAGCATGTCTGGAAAACATCTGAGGCGTCTGTGGTAATAGTCCATCCCAGAGATGTCAAGAAACTGCCCAAGAGCAGTGGCTATGATGATAGGAAGGAAAATTAATCTAACCCAACTCCTGCACTTGTAAGAGGGAAAACTAAAACCTCAGAAAGATAAGAGCTTTTCCCCATGTTCTAACAACACATGAGGGAAGTTTTTGAGATGAAATTCAGGTTAACTGATTCCTCACTTTCTCCATTATATTAAAATAATATTTCTAAACTCCTAGATTATTAGCTCTTTAATAAAATGATTAGGTACTCTATTATTATATTTGTAACTTTATATTTCTCATAACATGCTATCCCTTATATATAGTGAGTGCTTGAACGTATTTGTTGACTTTAATGGATTCTTAATTCACATTCTGGTGGCACTGCTGTTATTAATATTCTTTCCAAAAAATTTATGAATATGTAGCAATTTGGGAAAACATGGTTCTTATGTAATGAGTGGACGTTTGTGTAACAACAGTATGTCATGGTATTTTCAAGAAAAGTATTTCCTCTTCCCCCATCTGTAAATATGTATCCTATTCTTCCACTAAAGACTAGCTCAGCACCAACTTTAGAGGGATCTCCCCTGATCCATCCCCCAAGTTCACAGCTCTCTCTAAGTCATCACATCTTCTCAGGTTTCCATGACATGAAATGTTCAGGATACTTTAGAACTTTATCAATTATTTCTCGTGTTTTCTAAGATGGTTTCATATACGTTGATCTTGTTTTCTCAGTTAAATGTATCGTTGTGGGTTGGAAGGGCAGTGAACACACTTCCTTCTCTTGTGCATGCAATAAGAACATAGTCAGAAATACTTGACCAGGCATTTTGTAAGAGGCTTGAATTTGCCCTTGCCTTTACTATATTTATAAACAAAGACACATGAAATAATTAAAAAACAATGGGGCGCCTGGGTGGCTCAGGTTAAGCAGCCTACTCTTGATTTCCACTTAGGTCATGATCTCAGGGTCCTGGAATCAATCCCTAAGGCAATCAGGCTCTGTGCTCAGCAGGGAGTCTGCTTGTCCCCCTGCCCCTCCTGCTGCTTGTGTGTGCGAGCCCCCCCCAAATAGATAAACAAAATCTTTTTAAAAAAAGTTTAAAAACATAATTACAAAATAACGTGTAAAGGAATTTGGCATGATGGCAAAATGAGCAAATTAATATAGTATTTTATTATATTTATGTTCTAATTAACTAAATGATAATAATAATGAAGTCTTATGTCTGTAATGTGTTATATGGTTTGCAAAGGCCTTTCATAAGTATTATGTCATTTACCTTAGAAAAAGATACACTAAGGAACACAGTAATTGAAAAATGCTGGAGCTATATATTAAGAAATGAATTACCAACTTTATTCTAATTAGTCAAGAAAGGCTTCAGGAGTAATTGTGTGCTAAAGTGAAGTTTTGTTGAGTGAAAATGACACCATCTTATTTCATCTTTGTCTGAGATCTATAAAGAACGATGTCTCTCCAAGGGAATAAGCAGGATCTTGAAGATGTCAGAAGATGATTGCAAACCTGACATGGAATTCTGAAATGCAACTAAAAGTAAAATAAAGAACAAAAAGATTTTCTCCACTGGACTGAATCTAGAAGAAAATTATTACATCGTTTCAACAAATAATTAAATTTGATATCTTAGAAAGAGACTGCTATTGACCATGCAGGCGTCAGCCAGTTCCACTGTCTTCTTTTTTTTCCTCATGTGCTCACCAGAGTGACAAATGAAATGGGCAAATACTTATTTTTTCTCCTTCCAGGTCCTTCTCTGCATAGAATTTGGGAGCTCATCTAGCTAACCACTGGGGATGGCCAAAAACAACAAATCAGATAAAAGAGGCAGAGGACTGGATGGATCACAGATATGTCACAGGTCTTTTAATATAACAGTACTTTTAAATAATAGTTCACGTTATAGTTCCTTGGGCTCCTTTGCTACCACAAAAACAAGGATTGTCTCTTGTGCACAGAGTCTAATAAAAATCAGATAGCAGATTTCCAGTACATGAAATATACTCTACTACATTTTTCCATGTTTTTTAATTCAATTTTTATGAGCCTCTGTGGCTGAGGGAACTATGGCTAAAGGAACAGAGAGTTCTGGGTATTTTAACTACAGGCTGATATATGCTCACAGAATTATAGGGATGGAATGGACCGTGGGAATCAATTTGTCTAATCCCCCTCATTTCATAAGAAACTGAGGTCTAGAGTAGCACTTGCCAACTCCGTATATGTGATGACAACATTGAAAGTGAACACATTTTTATGAAACAATGGGATTATCTGTAAAGGCCAATCATAGCTTAAGGCAACCATCTGGGGGCACCTCAGGCTGGTTGACCACCAAGAAGGCTGTGGGATCAGTATCTTGACACACCTATATCACATTCACAGTATTTCAGTGTTGGCAAGGTACACATCAAGGGGGCGCTCTGGTCTAGGGTACACACATTCAAACAGCAGTTTTATAGGAATAACATCTGAATATCTGACTCTCCAAAAGGTACTTGTATTGCCTTGGCCAGTTGATCAGGGGCAGTGGTTGAAAATATAATGGTCCACAATAGAGTTGATGAGATGCAACAGGTGCTTGCCTAAGAAATTTCTGGCTGTCTTACGTATAACTACTTAATATCTATACTTTTCAGATTCTTCCAAAATCTCTGGCCTCCGAAAGTAGAAATTTAAATCATCGCTCTATCTCACTTTCACCTCTCCTTCCACTAAATTTTATTATAACTAAACAGAATTGTGATTTTTAGAATAGAAAAAATATTAATGTGAATAACTGCTCCAAATTCCATGCTTGCACACACATACACACACACAAAAGCAATCATTGAAGTCCATCCTGAAATAATTAAAATCCTATGATATTGCCAGGCTTTCACTTACTGTAATAATTTTTAAAAATGTATTTCACCATACCATGTTCTTTAGCCCTTAGGCAGAGGCAAAGTGCTTGCTGAGTCTGTGGGTGGTCAAATCTCCCCCTCAGTAGCCTTTCTTAGCTTGTCTCAGAAAACTTAAAAGGGGTCTAAACTATTTATGAACTTTGTGCTTCATCTGACTAAAACCTATATGAACCATACTTTATTTTTTATGGTGCTTGTGGCAGTGCCAAAATCAGAAACACCAAGGCAACTAGGCAGTGGGATTCTTGGCATTCTGTTCATTAGCATTTCTTCTCCATCGTAACTGCTTCCACATTGAGTTCTTAGGTCTGAAGGAGAGAGACAGAGAGAAAAGATGCCTGCTTCTGAAATGTTTTCTTATATGCTGCATACTTAAGAATATAACAAGCTCCTTCTCATTCCATTAAAAATTACTACTTCAGTAAATTCCAGGTTGAAAACAAATGACTACAGAATGATTTTTTTAAATATTTGTAAACCTTGCTTTTTAAACAACTCCACTTCTATTGCACAGAAAAAGCCTGAACTATTTATTCATTTCATTTGACTACTTTTTAATCTCAGTTTTTATGAGGACACTAATGACCCTCACAGATTGTTACCCTCCAGTGAAATAACAGAGCTTTGGCAGCGGCTGGATTCCAGTTGAAGAGTTCTGAAACTCACTGTAAATCTTCCTGTTTTGTTGTTCTTCAAACCAGGCTTTGCCATCTGCCTTATGAATTGAATTTTTGTTGCAGTATTTCACATGATCTAAAATATGGTTATTGCTATCCATAAACTGAGGTTCCTGGAGAGTATTAATTAAGTCCAAAATATTGCACCAGTGTGCACAGTGAAATACAACACAAATGTCATGGCGTGACCATCATTATAACCCTCTCTGCATTCCATGATGGCTGTTCTCTCAAAAACCCAGAGACAGTTTGGTTGTAGCAGCCAACAAAGTTAAACCTGAAGACTTAAATTCAGGTGGATGAGATAAATTGAAACAGATCTTATTGCTCCCAAACACTCTCTTGGAAATAATGGCATCTTGACATTTTATCAGTCACTCAAGCGGTCATTCTCAGCAGTATCAGCCAGAGCTTGAAGGATAGAGCTGTAAAGAAGGGACTGTCAGCCATAAACATTCCTCAAAACCATGAAAACCACAAATGAGAGCTTAAGTAATGGAGGACGCAATACCCTTGATATTTCAACAATTACCTGCAACAACAGGCTTTGTTCAGAACCGTGGTCATTTTTTCAGGAGCTTTTCTTGTCAGACCCAGACTAGGGTAACTGGAGAAAGGAAAGAGGAGAGGGAGGAGGGAAAGGCTGGTACAGACATCCTTAGGTTAAAAAGTGAACTTAAGTTGGCTGCATACTTAAGCTGATGAAAATTTTTCAACAGCAATAAACTAAAAAAATTAAAAGTAAAAATATAACAACTAAAGATTGAACCAAGGACATTAATATTATTAAGCTTGTGGTGAAGCTTTGAGATCATTAGAAAGGCATTTACACTGCTCGCTGTTTCCTGTGTAGCCATTCCTGATGTCAAATTACAGAGGAGAAAATAGCAGGGAACGCATTGCAGGGAAGAACAGGTAGTAATGAATAAGAATGTAAGTATGGGAAGGCAAAATAAATTTAACTTCATTATACCTCAGGAACATATCGCTGTGTTGTAGAAGAAGAAAGACTAATTTTAAATGAAATTGGTGCTATTATCTTGGCAATTGGGACCCAAGAAAACTAAATGAAATTGAGTATACACCACATCCGAGTCACCCAAACTCAAGAGACAGCAGACATGGAAAGGTTAAATGCCCTAGAAATTGCATTTGTGGAGTTTCTCAACACAAGAGATTAATGGTTACTCAAAGCAATGGATAAATATTAGCTGAAGACCATTAGCCGAGGAAAACACATCAGTGCATCACCGTTCTCAGGGCTTATCAGATCAATTTTAAATAGGTTTATCTTGGACTTTTCTAACATTTAATGAGGAACAAATTGTTTTGTTTTGTTTTTTTTCTGTTTCCTCTACCCATGTTGACTTTTTGATATTACCTAGGAGAGAACAATTAAAATAAATGGCTCTGTGACAAAGTGTTAATTTGCTTGTCTCTGAAGCAATTGGAAAAGGGTCATTTTATGATTGTTTCCTCCTATTACACAGTTTCTCATAATATTTAGATTGACTAGTAGACTCTTTAGGTGAGAGAAGAGTTTGAATGGTCATTTGGCTCTTTCCACGGACTTCATATAGCACCTACCTAAACAATCTCAGATTAATGTGAATTTGCCTACTTTTGAGTAGTTCTCAATCCATGTTAATCAAATGGTCAGTCAGTCTTCTTTATGTTATTGTCTGTCTGGGGCCCATCACTGTGCTAAGTGTGAGGTGAATTTAAAAAAAAAAGAAAAATGAATAAATAAAGCCCAAGTTCTTACTCAAGAAGCTTAGCATCTAGGGGCGCCTATGTGGCTCACTGGGTTAAAGCCTCTGCCTTCAGCTCAGGTCATGATCTCAGGGTCCTGGGACTGAGCTCCACATTGGGCTCTCTGCTCAGGGGGGAGCCTGTTTCCCCCTCTCTCTCTACCTGCTGCTCTGCCTACTTGTGATCTATCTCTCCCTGTCAGATAAATAAAATAAAATCTTTTTTTTTAAATATTTTATTTATTTGACAGAGAGAAATCACAACTAAGCAGAGAGGCAGGCAGAGAGAGAGGAGGAAGCAGGCTCCCCGCGGAGCAGAGAGCCCGATGCGGGGCTCGATCCCAGGACCCTGAGATCATGACCTGAGCCTAAGGCAGAGGCTTTAACCCACTGAGCCACCCAGGTGCCCCTAAAATAAAATCTTAAAAAAAAAAAAAAAGAAGCTTAGCACCTAGTAAACTTAATTCACTCATATGATATAAATCAATTTCTTTTGTCTCTAGGAAGGATGGAGGTAAAGTGCAATTATGTTATCCATAGTTTCTTGATTGCATATAAGAAATACTAAAATCCAAAGCTTCCAATTAGGCATTAACAAACCACTTGGAGGAAAGCAGGGAGTAGTACATGAAGACTGTAGAGACTAAATAACAGCTTTATGGCCTGGGGTTCTGCACAATTAGCTCTTCTTTGTCTCTTAGTCCAGGTTTACTTGCTTCCCCCACCAACTATGTTACCTGCTTGACCATTCTTGAAATCACAAAGACTTCTATATATAAATTTGTCTCTTAAGTTTTATTTTGTTTTTTATTTGCTTGTTTAACTTTCTTCTTCTATAGTGACACTCCCAAATTCAGTAAGGACTTTGCAAGACCTATCTAAATCTTTTTATAAGCAGAAAATAAAGCAACACAAATGTTCAACCAAATGGTCCAGTTTTGAAAGTAGCAAGTGACATTTCTGTTTCCTTCAACAAACCATGCATTTCATCTTCATTAAAAGAATCACTTATTTTATTCTATGTCAGTAGCTCATAATAAGACATCAGTACATTAGCGCTTATATGCTATGGCTTGGTGGACCTGTAAAACAGCTTCTCATGATCCCAGTATTTCCCTTTGTAAACAGCACGGCATGAAATAGCTTGGTCCCACCCATATAGAACCTGCAATGTCACAACAAACAAAATAGCACAGAAGACCATGCACAATTTTCATATATCAAGGACTGCCCAAAGATGTGAATTTGAGTACATTTGTTGTCTGAAAACACAGGTCATGAGTAAAGGAAACTGTGAGAAGATTATTTCATGAAAGAACAAGACAAGTCCCCTCCAGTGATCAGAAAAGAAAAAGGTATCCCTTCTAGCACCAAACAAATGGAATATCCTGAGTCTTAGCAATGGTAACATTGTGGTTCACAGTGGAGGCTCTACACAAGGGAAACTGATTGGGATAGAAGGGTACTTAGATGAAGAACTTTATGCTTCGTATTTCTGTTGTGTATGTGTGTGTGCACGTGCATGCACATATAATCTATATGATCTGTTTAAACTTTTTAAAGTATGCATATTTTTTTTGTGTTAAAGAGAGTAAAAATCTCACATAACGTCTAGGACATCGTTTACTTTTTTCTTTCTTTTTTTTTTTTAAGATTTTATTTATTTATTTGAAAGAGAGAGAGAACACAAGTAGGCAGAGAGGCAGACAGAGAGAGAGTCGGGGAAGCAGGCTTCCCACTGAGCAGAGAGCCTGATGCGGGGCTCTATCCCAGGACCTTGAGATCATGACCTGAGTCGAAGTCAGTGGCTTAAATGACTGAGCCATGCAGGCACCCCCATAATTTGCTTGTAATAAACATTTTTTCATCTATATTCTTCAAAATAAAGGGTGACCAATATCTATCCTAGCCTGTACTCTTTCAGCTAGAACATAAATACATTTTGTCCAGCTCATAACCCAAAACAAAGCAAAACAAACCTATGAAAAACAATAATTCTAAATATTGCTTGGAGCCCATAATGTTGACCTCTTCCTTCCACCCAGATTATCCCTTTGCATTTCCTTGTTTATTTCATTTTTAAATTCTCAGTACATATCCTGACTTCAAAACTTAACTGCTAGTCCACTTTGATTCAGATGACTCTCTGGCCTCCCGTTCTGGATCTTCATATTTCCACTTTCTCATAGAAAAAGAGAAATTCATATCTAAAATGTGGAACATTTAACAGGAAGGATGACAGAAACCTGAAAAGATAGGAATCCAACAAGAGAGGTAGCAAGAAGCATTTTGAGCAGAAAAGGAGTTAAGCTACAGTTAACCCTCACCCAAACATGAAGGACACTTTTAGATAGGACCTCCAGGCTCAGCAATGTAACAAGTGAAGGGATGAGACCATCCTGTTTCTCTGTTTTCCTCCCCACTTCACATCTACTCCTACTTCTCTTTCTTATTTGTCTATTCAGCCAAACAAGTATGAACAAACTAACTTCTAAATTTTCTCTAGGAGTAGCAAAGAAGGAAAATTCTGTCCTTACACTTAAGGAAATTTGTCTGTAAATAAGGAGTGAAAATTTGTATTTGTATTAATAAGTAACTAAAAATAAATAAATAACTGAAAATAGAAGTACCTGCTTTCTCCAAAAGAATCTAGTAATTACAAGCTCTGTAGAGAGTGTTCGGCTTTGCAAAGAAGGGCCAAGACCCTGAATTTGGAAATCGGGACAGACAAGAGCTGATTTTTTTTTTTTAACATAAGAAAGTGCGGGGAAGGGTGGATACCAGATTTTGTTGGGATAGGGGGGCAGAGAGAAGAAAGAACAAAGAAGAGAGAGAATGGCTCAGCAACTTACAGAAGTGTGAGAAGGACTTTTGATGAGAAACAGCCTAATTCTAAGATTTTGATTTGCTAGGATATAGAACTCCCTTTTTCTCCCTAAACTTTCCGTAAAGTCTGTAAAATGCAGAAGACAAACAAAAAACTGCTATTTTTGTGGAAATGAGAAAAATAGACTAAAATCCAGGATTGGGTAGAGGCTGCATTGGAAATAAACCAGGAGAAAACACAAAATGGAAAATCTGGAATTCAGAGAAGACAAGAGGCTAGAGCTAGACACTGACCTTGATAACATAACCTTCCCTTGAACTCTTGAAAATCTTGGTGGAGGGCAATGTATTTTATGTAGGGCATGGAACAGGAATATAGGCCAACCTAGACCAAAGCAGACATCTGGGTTCTCCATGTATCTAGTGATATGAGTCTAGTATATGTCTATGTCAAATATGTAATAAATGCCAAAACATGCTAGAGAGAGAGTAAAAGATCAAAGCAGGGAGAGAGTCAGGAAAGGATTTTTTTAAAAAGTAGAGTTCAAAGCATGAGCCTCAACCTGATCTCACTAGCTAATGTGAAATATGGCCATTTTGTTATAACATTAATGTAATGTCATTTGAAAGCTGTGTCTTGGCTTCAAAGGCTTTTGTAAACACCCAAAGCCCATAGGGACTGGTCATATGTAACCCAAATTAAAAAAACAAACAAACAAACAAAAAAAAACTGAGGAAAATAAAATGTCTTCATAGGATCTCCCAAGAGAGTTCTAGTTTTCTTTCATCTTTTTAGCTAGGGTCTAATGCTAGTGGTGTCTTTCCTATGAATTCCCCACATAGGAAATAGAGAATGTAAACTTAGAATCCCACCTACTTCTTATTTGAGAAGAGGAATAGTATAAGTGCCTGATAGCTTTGAATCTCACTTTTAACATGCCTAACAGTGTGACCCTGAGAAAGTCATTTGACTCTTCTGAGCTCCACTCTGTAAATTAAGGGATGAAGGCAGCTACTTCATAATGTTAAGAGAATTAAGAGACCTCATAAGTAAAGCACTTAGCAGAATACCTAAAAGTAAATATTCAGTAAAGTGAAATCCTTATTCCTATCAAGACAAACTCCTACCATAAGCCACACCAATGTAAAATTATTTTCTTTTAGATGTATATTTATTTAATTCTAGAAATATTTGAACTTAATATATGTTTATAGTATTTTGCTAGATGTTGAGGAACTACCAAAAATATAACTTTCCCACCTTCTAAGAGTTTGCTATCCACCTGGAGACACAAGATAAACACAACCACATAAAATAATTTTAAAAAAATGAAAACAAGGGGCACCTGGGTGGCTTAGTTGGTTGGACGACTGCCTTTGGCTCAGGTCATGATCCTGGAGTCCTGGAATCAAGTCCCGAGTTAGGCTCCCAGCTCCACAGGGAGTCTGCTTCTCCCTCTGACCTCCCCTCTCATGCTCTCTCACTCTCTGTCTCTCTCAAATAAGTAAATAACATCTTAAAAAAAAAAAAATGAAAACAAGGGACACCTGGGTGGCTCCGCCAGTTAAGCTGCTGCCTTTGGCTCAGGTCATGATGGTAGGGTCCTGGGATGGAGTCCCATGTTGGGCTCCTTGCTTAGCAGGGAGCCTGCTTCTCCTTCTGCCTGCCACCTGCCTCTCCCTCTGCCTGCCATCCCCCTGCTTGTGTTCACTCTCTCTCTTATTCAAAAATAAAGTATTTTTTAAAAATGCAAGCGAATGTCATTAAGTGCCAAAGGGAGTAAACAGCATATACTATAGTATGGAGAGTTCACTGTTTCTCTGAAAAAAAGGAAGGATTATCAGGAAAAAAAAATACTTTCAGATTAGCAGGAAAAAAATGTATTGCTCATGCCCATTTACTAGCTATTTGATTCAACATTTTGACCTCAGTTACTGGGTCAGGCAAAAGTCCATCAATCAATCAATAAATATTTGATGAGCATCCAGTATAATCAAACATTACTGATGCCCTTATATTAATGAAGATGGCTACTGCTGAGCAGAATGCAGAATACCACTCCCAGCACAGGGAAAGTTTCTGGGCCTACCCCTTTTAGCTCACCACCAATGCCTGCAATTATCAGCATGTTCATGGTGCTTCGCAATTGTAGACTCCCTGGTCCCAAGCAGAGAGAAAGGGCCAGAGGAGGTGAGGGTGTCAATAATTTTGGCAACAAGTATATCCAGCTGACCAAACCCCGCACCCTGGGTTGCATCATCAATTTGCACTTTCTTACTAATTATACTTTTGGTATAAAAAATTCCCTTTATAAGGATAGCGCTGTTGCAGCTAGATTTCATTGCATAAGTAAGGAATTTTATAAAATTGGAAAGAGGAGGGTCATAGAAGGAGTTCTGATTGTGCATGAGGACTGCTGGGCCAAGCATTACTGCTACAACTGAGAACAACTTTATTTGACCAAGTTAAGCGGTGAACTTCACTCAGGCAAAGAAGTTGAAAGACTAAAGGGCTTCATGACGTGACACCGGGCTGTCAAGATCATTGAGGATTGAATTGGTAACCGGCAGAGCCCAAATTTTGAATCTCCTCAATATCCATGCATGTCTGCACATATTATACAACCTAAAGAACATTGTAAGTTGCTTTTAGTTCACTTCAGGAAGAAACCTTGTTTGCAGACCCTAAAAATTATGCTGGTAGTTGCTCTATTGTGTGAATTGTATGATGATGCCCCAGGGTAAGGACCCATCACTTCTAGTCTCCCTCAGCTTTTGGGCAGGTTCAGTTTTATATACAACTGAATTCCTCAGCAGTAGAAAAATAAAAGAAGCTGTCTCTATGAGCACAGCTATACACAGTGTATAATAAATATGGTAGAAGAAAAGTTTGGGGTTATTTTGGTTTTATCTTTTTCCCAATCCCTAAAATGTCAGCTACTGTCCATTGTTTGAATAGTAAAGTTAATTTTTAAAAAGTAGATAGTGGTGTAACCAAATATGAAAATGTTTAATTTACTTTTTGTTCTACTTATACATTTTTTTAATATATTAAAGAAAGTGGGCTTTAAAAAAATTTTTCTAGCAAGCCATATCCTCTTTAGGTCTCAGTGTTTCATATCGTCCTTAACCAAATCTTATCGTAACCTCATTGCAGTCTTGGCTGGGCTTGTTTACATCTCATCCTTATCCTAGCCTTTTACTCTGGTGTTTTGTTCTAATATATTGGGACCAATCAGCAGTCTCAAAGTGCTCCTCAGCATATGACTTCTCTTGCCTTTCCCTTTCCTTTTCCCTTTCCCCTTACCCCTTCCCCCCCCTTCCTTCCTTCCTCTTCTTTTCTTCCTTTCTATCTCCCTCCCCCACCCCCTGACTTCCTTCCAAAAAGCCCCATTTGTGTCATTGTTCTAGGTGGTACTTTACAAGGTTCAACCAAGACAAGAATCACCAGGGCCCTTGTTAAAATGCAGATTCTGATTTCAGTAGGTCTGGCTGGTGAGGCTAAAATTCTGCATTTCTAATGAGCTCACAGGAGGTGCCAAAGCTACTGGTCTGTGGAGCATACTTCAAGTAGCAAGACTCTAGTTCTCAAAATCCCTTACAGCAAGGTGACTATAGTTAAAAATACTACATTGTATACTTGAAAATTGCTGTGAGAGTAAACTTTTAATGTTCTCACTATAACAACAAAATGGTAATTATGCAAGATAACGGGTATGTTAACCTTATTTTGGTAAACATTTCATAGTATATACCTGTATCAAGTCATTACATTGTGCATGTTAAACTTATGCAATGTTATATGTCAGTTTTAGCTCAATAAAACTAGAAAAGAAACCCTTAGGATGCTTCAGTCCTAAGCATTTCTTTAAACAGCTAGACATAGCTGGGAAACCCTTAAGATGCTCTAGTCCTAAGCATTTCTTTAAACAGCTAGACATAGCTAGACAAGAAATACAAAAGAGACTTTGCCGGCTTCTGTTATTCTGCTACTATAATCTATTAACTATCCAGTAATAATGGTTAACAATTCCTGAGGACTCTCTTTCTGCCATGCATTGTGCAAGGTGCAGTGACGGCTTTTATTATCTCCTTTAGTCTTTACCCTGTGAAGTAAGAATTATTTCTTTTTTTAAAAGATTTATTTATTTTAGAGAGAGAGATTGGAGAGAGTGTGTGTGCATGCATCTAAGCAGAGGGAGGGGTAGAGAGAGAAGGAGAATTATACTCCTACTGAGCAGGGAGCCCCAGAAGGGGCTTCATCCCAGGATCCTGAGATCATGGCCTGAAACCAAGAGTCAGAAGCTTAACTGCCTGAGCCCCCCCCCCCCCGCAAGTTACCCCAGAATTGTTATTTCTGTTTTACAGATGGGAAACTGAGGCCTAGAGAGGCTGAATAACTTGTTCAAGTTCACATCAATTAGTTAATCCATGGCAGAGACAGGAATTGAACACAAGCAGTCTGGCTTAGGGTCTAAACTCTTCACACTCACTATCCTAACTCTTTCACATGATATTTACTGAGCCAAAATACAACAACAACAACAGTGCCTGCCTCTCTGCCTACTAGTGCTCTCTGTTTGTCAAATAAATTAAGAAAAAAAAATTTAAAAAAAAATACTCCCTACTTTGCCTCAGGAAATGTCTGCTAGTTAAATTACCGGACCTCTAGGTAGCTCACTACCACTTAGCCATGAATCATCACCTCTTCTTGTTTCCCCCACTCCTGCCACCTACAGCTTCCACTGGCTCTGAAACTGTTCCCTTAGCTCCATGATGAGTGACTAAAGGCCAGCTCTGGCCACTTCCCAGACCATACTCCCAGACACATCCAGGTAAATTCTACCTTCCTCCACCAACCAAGAAGGAAAGTTTAGACCCTAAGCCAGTTGTGAGTCACAAAAATGAATTCAGACTTATTAATTTCTAGTCAGGAAGGGCTTTAACAAATCAGGGAGCATTTTGCTTAAGTGACCTCATCTCCTATTTGTACCCTTAATGGAGAAACTGAAATTGTCAAATCAGTGGGATATGTTGCCTCCTTTTGCACACAAATAATTTATTTTAAGACTTTTCATGCCTTCAGGGTTCTCTTTTCTGGGTCACAAATGATAAAGCGCACAAAATTTTATTCATTTCTATCATGGTCCTGGAGATGTTAAAAATCATATTCTGCTTTTAATAGCTTCTCTATCAATACAGGTAGTAACCTCTTAACCAGCCTCCCGTCTCTAACTGCTATTCCTGCCAGTCTGTCTTAACTGTGGAACAATTCGCGTGTGTGAGCTCTCATTTATTAAGTGCAGACTACAGCTAAGTGCTTTGCAGAATATATACAGCATTAGCACTTTGTGGGATTCTTTGTGGTTTTGTATACTGATGACAATAATGTGTCTTATATTCCTGTAGTTCTTTATATTTTTCAAAGGGCTTTTTTGTGTTACCTCACTTAATCCAAAACTACCTTGCAAGAGAAACAGAATAAATATTATTCTATCTACTTTATAAGTAAAAAAAAAAAAAAAACAAACTTGAGTGTCATAGAGGTTAAGTGACTTGTTCTGGGTTAGACAACAAGTTTTGTCAGTGTGAGCTTGGAATTGGGAGTTCCTTAACTTGCTGTACACTTTTTTTTTCCTATATAGAAAAATGCAAAACAAAACAAAATTTGTGCCAACCACCAACACTTAATAAATGTTATCATTTTGTCATGGAAGGAAGGAGGAGATTGGAAGGAGGGAATAGTATTTCTGGCTGGCTGGTTCACAAAGGAGATAAAATTTTATCTCACTCTTGAAGGATAGCTGAAATGTTAATGACCAGTAGGAAAAGGAATTGGTATAAACAACAGTGTGGGTATATGACCATCTATGGATATACAAGTTGGGTTTATGAAGCATTGGGTACAAAACTATGACTAGAGCAGGAGACTTAAGTAGGAACTTAGAAGTAAGTGGATATCAGATGGTAGAGAATCTTAAATACCAGCCTAAGTAGTATAAGATTATTCATATTTGCATAGTTGAATACTGACATATAGATGGTGCGTATTGCTTTTTGAGTCAGTCCATCATCTCAACAGTAACCACCAGGCTTAATGCTGGACAAATACAAAGGGTATTTGGCCTTGTGATCTTTCCACCTGAGGTCCTGCCCCCACTACTAAACACTTGCTCAACCTTTGATCTGAAGCACCATATTTGTACACATACAATGCAAGGGTAAGGCCACAAATCTCAAAGCTTGATCACTCTGTGTTGAGAAGTATTTGTAAGAAGTCTATCATGGTAATAAATAACTGAAATCCATTTTACCAGTTACATCAATTAGCCATAATTTTTTTTATTAAAATCAAGCAATTGAACTTAAGTATTAAGGAAAAATAAAACAATAATAGGATACTATATGTGGTCATATATGTCTTTAAAAAAATAAAAAGAGGGATGCCTGGGTGGCTCAGTCAGTTAAGCATCCGACTCTTGATCTCAGTTCAGGTCTTGATGTCAGGGTCGTGAGTTCAAGTCCCATGATAATAGAAAAAAAAAAAGAAAAAGCACATGGACTCTATGTACTGTGGGACTCATTACATTTAGCCCAGAAACAGTGTCTTCTTGTTGCCTATCTCCATTCTTGGTGATTAGAAGTCCAGTTGAAAAAAGTAATAGTGGAATTCTGTAGAAATTCCTTGGTAAAAAGGATACTGAATTATGTTCCCTGGAACCTACAGACAACAGTAGAATTTCTCAACCTTGACAGTATTAGCACTGTGGGCCTAATAATTCTTTGTTAGAGCTGGGGTGGGGGGTTGTTCTGTGCATAGAGGACGTAGAACAGCATCCATGGCCTCTACCTACTAGATGTCACTGTTAACCCCCTAGTTGTGAAACTAGTTGTGAAACCCAAAAATGTCTCCAATAGTGCAAAATATCCTCTGGATGGCAAAATTGCCCCTCATTGAGAAGAACTGGACCACAGTGCAGAATCTCAGAAGGATCTTAACAATAGGTTTGGGGGGGGGGGGGAAACTAAGATAATAAATGAACTAGCCTCTCTATTTCCCTAAGCTTCCCAGTGCATCAAGACTTTGCTATATAATCTCATTTGCCCAGGTAAACCTATCCAAACCAATAATGAGAAGGAAAAAAAAAGAAAAAGGATGACAGAAAATAAATCCCAGCTATGAACCAGTTAACTAACATTCCACACAAAGTTATAGACAATTTCCCCTAAGAAATTAAATTCCTTTACAAAAGTACCCTGAGGACTTTAACACAAATCACTCTTCTTACTTGAGACTATTTATCATTTTTTAGAGCTTATAAATTATACACACCAGCAACAATTTTATACACCAACAACCACAATAATCCAGACACAAAACAGAGCAGTTGAAGGGTACACTCTAACAAAGAGACAAAGAGATGGAGGGAGGGGGCAGGAAAGGAACTAACCATGCTCTCCTTTAGAGCTCTCCCTCTCAGGGACATCGCTTTTCCTTTCTGTCCTCACTGTCTTAATAGATTTCATCTTCCTTTAAAAGACAAGTCACAATCTGTCCCTGAAGACAGCCGTTATCATTAAAACGCTCCACTGGGGGCAGAGGGGCAACATTACTCAGTGTGAGACAGGACATGTGAGAGGTATGTGACACTTTTCCTTCCAGGCCAGCATTTTGGAGAATGGCGGGACTAAAACAGGACTCCCAGAGGTCAACACTTCCAGCCTCTGGTTGAGGCTGCCCCCTAAGACATTTAAGAGGGAAAGTAGTCAACTCCCTCAATTTACATTTCCAGAGTGGAGTTGTTTTCACATTTCACGCCATTAAAAGAGTGAAGACAGATCCCAGAGCAATAACATTCCTCTCCCAGTGATATCCTGTGCTCCCTTTAGTGCTTCTGATCTGACCATCACTTAAAATGATCAAACATCAGATATTAGATACTCATCTGTGCAACACACAGAATACATCACTCCTGCCCTCCCATGTTGGGGGTGAAAAGAAACCAGAGGAAGGACACCTACTCACACAGTGGTCAACTTCCCTTGCAGTGCTTCTCCTTTCTCCATTATTTTGAGTAGTAACCTACATATCACAATTAAGCTGCACACCATCCAAGCAACTCAATAGATAGAAAATGAAGTAATTACAGTATTTAAAGCTGGAAGGCACCTTGAAACATCTCTATTTTCAAACTCATTTAACAGAAAGGGAAAGCCAGAGCTAGAGAGGTAAAATGACACTGCCCAAGGCCATTCGGCTCATCAGTGACCTGTGAGAACCAGAGCTCCTGTTTTCTGACTCTGGAATGCTCTGACATTACTGCTCCTTCTCAGGAGCAGTAACAGAAAACCCAGCTCACAATGGTACCAGAAGGAAAAAAAAATTGTGAGTTCTCATAACTAAACAAATCAGAGATAGTGTTTGGTTTTATGAAACTGTCCAGCAGCCATTCTGCTTCCTAGTACCACCCCAATTCCCTTTGAGTCATCTGTGTGTCTCCTATTCTCAGCCATGTGGTTTGAGTGGATTTGGCCTCACTCTCAGCCCCATGCATCCTCCTTTAGATTCACATTTAGCTGTAAACCCTGCGTAGTAGATGAATTTATCAGATTGCTTTCCTTCCAGTAAAGAAAAATAGGACCATCAGGAAGACATCAGGAAGACAGGCACATTGAAGGTAGGATTGGAACTGGGCACCCCAAATATATACCTTTCTTTTGTTTGAAGCTAAGAAGTTTTATTATTATATCACCCAAGAAGCTTATGAGAGTTTACAACTAGAAAGGCCCAAGATATCACAGGCAGCTGCTGTGGAATATAACTCCAACTGACTAAGTCAAAGTCCCCTGGATCCAACCAGGAATTAACAAGAGAGGTCTCAGACTACTCTACCAAACAACAGAACATTGTGCTTATATTCCAAGCCACTTCAGGTAAACACTCTAATCTTAAATGAAATCCCACATGTGCTGAAAATCAATGACTCCGTTTATTACTAGTTATGAGTTTATGCTGCTCAGGTTATTACCAGAAGGAGGAACAGGCCTCCCTTTATAACTTTATTTTTTAAAAATATTATCCAAGTAATAAGAACAATTATATTTTGTATTTTTTAACCTAAGGATCATGTTTGACTAGCATTTTTATACTTTCCAAAACCTAACATAATTGAAAAAGACAAATACCATATGATTTCACTTATATGTGGAATCTGAAAAGCAAAACACATGAACAAACAAAACAAAACAAATAGACTCCTAGATAACAGAAAACATTATGATGGTTGCAAGAAGGGGGTTGGGGGGTGGGGGATAAGGGAATGGGTAAAAGTGGGGAAAGGGATTAAAAGTTACAAACTTCCAGTTATAAAATAAATAAAGCACAAGGATGCAATGTACATAGTGGGGACTATAGTCAATAATATCATAACAAGTTTGGTGGCACATGGCAGCTAGATTTATAATGTGATCACTTCCTAATGTATATAAATATTGAATCACTATGTTGTACACCTAAAACTAATATTGTATGCCTACTACACTTCAGTTTTAAAAAAAAAAAAACCCTATTATATGTCATCTCATTTGATCCTCACAGGTATTATTTATTCCCATTTTATAGATGAGGATAACTGAGCCACACTGGTTCAATCCAGTAATAGTAAAAGAATGGTAGAACCAGGACTCATGACATAGAATTAAGTTAACATTTAAGTTACTAGACTTTCAATAAGTAAGTTATTCTCTAAAAAAAGAAAAACACGCATTTACTTAATATGATGCAAAGAGTAAGTGTCCTTTATTTTTCTTGCAATGGCTCGAAATATGTAATTCTCCTTCTCTATCTTCAAAGCTTTGAAAGTTTACCTAATCTTCATAAAGACACAGATAGATCCTAAAGCAGACACAAAGAAAATGCTTTTGAAGTAGCATGACGTTGTTGAGAACTTCTGACAGATTCATTCAAATTTCAGAAAACTCTGGCTTGGTGCTCCTGATCCTGCTAGAGGGCTTGCTGTGGCAACGTGTGTGTATGTGCATGTGCGTGCATGCAAACACAGGCACACACATGCACATATCAATGTAAAATAACAGAAAGGCAACATGTGATAGACCATGCTATGAAAATGAAAGGCTGAAAATTGCACTTGTTTTTTAATGGTATTATTGACTTCAGATTGGGATTCATCATTTACATAGCCACTTAGGTCAGCTGACGTTCGAAGTGATTTCTAAGCCAGGATATTTACACTGCCTCTTACTCCTCTTTCTACTAAAAATGAATAAGCATTTTGAACAATAATGATGATCTTTTGTCTGTGAATCTGGAGACGCTTTTTAAATCCCATGATCTGAGAAGCAGCGCTGAGTCAATGAGAGGTGTTTTACTCTGTCATCCAGACATTCCTTTACCCAGATCTGCTTTTTCCATTTATTTTTACAATCATTAGTGATGAGGAAATTTGGCCACTCCACCAAAGTTTCAGAAGACTTCGTGAAAGGTTTTGAATTACTTCCCATTTCATGCTGGAAAGATCCAGAAAGGCAGCAGAGGCTAGCAGCAGCCAGTTCCTAGAGCAGGGGGAATGGAAGAGCTGTTCCAGGCACGGTCATGGGAAGAGATAAGAGGAGATGGGGGTGTGAGGACTAGACATCTCCTCCCAACCCACCAGTGCTTCAAATGGGCCAGCTCCCCATCTGTTTTATATGTTGGGATTTTGCTTAAGAATTATTATGCTAATCTCTGGTTCCAAAGACACACCAAAAAAACTTTGAAGAATTTGAGAGCCATTCAGACAAAATGACTTGGCCCATATTACATAGTCCCGGCAAAATAAGGATCCCAGCCCAAGTCATCCATGTCCCAGCACTGTTCTTGTCAGGAATCCACATCCTCCTGACTTCCTACCTCTAATCTCATTTCATCCTCACAGCAATCAGGCAAAGTAGATAATATTAACCTTATTATATAGATGCAAAACTAAAGCCCAGAACTTCAGATTATCTTAGCTATCTAGACTAAGGTTAGAATACCTCCTGACTACGAACTCCCACATTGTTAACACAACGTGCACCAGTCTCAACACAAAAGACAGTGGGTTGTTGTGGTTGTTTTTAAGTATATGAGTCATGCTATCTCCTTTTCCTATTTTAATTTAAATTGTCTTCTGCAAACACCACTTTGTCTCTTCTGAAATGTTCTTTGTCTTTTATCTTTGCTTCCCTTTCTTCCCTATTAAACTGATTGTGTCTGTGGTGCCCTTCGAAGATGACCTCTGCCTGGCACAGAAAGCCATCCAACAGGCCATTTGTCACACCTCATCTCTTCCCTTTTATGAAAGGGACAAAAGGCTGTCTTTGAGCCCCCTTTGGAAGTGTTTTCATGCTAATCCAAGAATTACTGTTGTGTTTGTTTTCTAGCTGGTGCAGTGTGAAGCCATTCATGGGACCGCATGGACCTTGTCTAGTCACATTCCAGGCCATTCTTGGAACATTTTGGGGAAACGCATCATCGCTCTGCTGGTGGGAGACAAGTCTGTGTCCCTGCCTGAGGCTGGCAGCCAATGCATCTACGCCCTTGATTGCCCATGAAAACATCTCCTGCCATCTCTGCCAGGCAGCCCAGTACACACATAGGGAGAGGGGAGCAGAATTAAATGTTCATCAAAAAAAAGAAGAAAAAAGACCAGAAAGAAAACAACAACCTCCTAAATGTGTATCTCTCTGGAAAACAAGGAAAGAAAATGAACTGAGCACTTTAGTTAAGGAAAGGTAAGCTTCTCCCAAACAACCTGAGTTGTTACAGGATAACAGAAATAGACCCAGAATGGGAACTGGGAGACATGAACACTAATTCTGATTCTGCCACTAACTAGCTGTGTAACTTTGAGCACATTCTTTTATTTTGTCCTTATAAAATGGGGCTAATATTTCAAACCCCCTGAGGATTAAATGAAATATTGTTCACTGATTAAATTGATAAAAAAAAAAAAAAAAAGAAGCCAAACCAATAGGCATTGCTTTTGCTCTGCCTTCCAGGTCTCAATCCCTCAATCTGTAAAATGAAGATAGAACTATGTCCCCCCAAGCCAGCCACATATCTGAAATACCTAGGGAGCTTTAAAAAAAAAAAAAAAAAAAAAATCTTATTTGGGGGTCTCACTAAAATCTTGAGCATTAGAGCCCAAGAACATGTTTTTGTTTTAATTCACCAGGTTATTTGAATGCAACCTGCCCAGAACTGGTTTTTGGATCTCCTGGACTATCTACTGAAGGTCACCAGCTCAGTGTTTTGTGATTCTCAAGACAAAACAAGGGCACCTGGTTGGCTTAGTTGGTTAACCACCTTCCTTTGGCTCAGATCCTGATTTTAGGGTCCTGGGATTGAGCCCTGTGTAGGGCTCTCAGACCAGCAGGGAGCCTGCTTCTCTCTTTCCTCCCCACTCATGTTCTCTCTCACTATCTCTATCTCTCAAATAAATCTTAAAAAAAAAAAAAAAAACCCAGCTGATGGGAGCTAAAGTTGCCTATAATTTCACCATTAAAGATTCTGTTTTTTGGGGTGCCTGGGTGGCTGTGGGTTAAAGCCTCTGCCTTCAGCTCAGGTCATGATCCCACGGTCCTGGGATGGAGCCCCACATCGGGCTCTCTGCTCAGCGGGGAGCCTGCTTCCTCCTCTGTCTGTCTCTCTGCCTACTTGTGATCTCTGTCTGTCAGATAAATAAATAAAATCTTTAAAAAAAAAGATTCTGTTTTTTGAGTTATAAAAACTTTATTTTCAAAAGTCCCTTATTAAAAGGTAAATATTCTTGCTAGAGGCAATATCCTAATTCAGTGCAGTTTATTTGTTGACCCTTGTCAACTATACTAACTGATTAAGAGCATACTTAACATAGTGGAACACAACAAATGCCTGTGTGTGTGTGATGGTAGAATTTTCTAAATATCTTTATTTTCAAATATGGTAACTGAGCCCCAGAGAGCTTATAAGTAGAATGATCATATAATTTTCATCCAAAATGAGAGTAAAAGGGGGATTACTGATAGTGACATTAGACATAAACCAGGGCATACACAAATATATGTTCCCTGTAGTTAAAAGGAATTGTCTATATAACAAAGAAGATTAACATTTGAGAGAGAGAGAGACTAGAAATACCAAAAAATGGAACTAGAACTTCAGCCTCCAGACTTCTTCACTGACCCATGTCACAACCTATGTGATTCAAATATATTTCACTTTGGGTCCTTGTTCACACTTACTTCTCAGAAACAAGCTAAGAATATATACCTTTCTCTTCTACTTCTTTCCTATCTCTATATTCCAGTTGGCCCATTTTTGGGGCTTGGACTCCATCACATCTGTGACATTCCATTGACAGAGAATTCACTGAGAGTCGAAGGCGCCTCTCCTTTAGATAAGCAAAGATACCTGCTATGCAAGATCATCAGAAGCACGTGTGAATATCAGGACTCTACCCAGATCCTGAGAAATATCCCCATCTGAAGACAAATGTTCTTGAGGCAGTTGAATCACTTTGACAGTTGTGTATTAACTGCCCAGAGACTTTGTGCTTTGTCCCTCTGATTCCCATCAGCGGTGCCTTAATTGCACCCAAGCAGTCAATCTATCACTACCCACCAGGCAGCAGGAAAAATGTCTCTTTCCAATATTAGATTTTCTAATATCACTCGTCTAACAAAGGTTATTTCACTCCGGCTTTATTTCTGGGAGATGACTCCTGGGTTGGTAATGACCCTTTTCCTATACCCCTAAATCTCAGTTAGCCATATTAACAGGTACTAAACTCCAGGGTTGGGATTTAGAAATAAATAAATAAAGACCTGTTTTTCAGTTCCCCTTCATGCTTGAAAGGAAATTTGTAAATTGTCAACTTGACTTAATTTTTCCTCTGGACTCACACATATTTGCTGTAATAAGAATTTCCCCCCTGGGCTTCATTCATCTGCAGCATGTGGCAGGAAAAAGGGGGATTAGGATTGTATTTGTAGACTTTTCCGCGCGGATTTTCTTTCACCAAGTCTGCTATCAATTCATCTGCCAAAATAGCATTTTAATGTGTTACCTGCCGGTCAAGTATGTTCTGTTAAGTTAACTTCTGCCTCTCCTGTGTTTTCTGATGCTGTTTACCATTATTTTTCCCATTGTTATCAAGCTTATTTTTTTAATACAAATGTGGTTTGTGCTATTTTGACCATGTCTCTATTTCTGCAATACATTAGTTGAAAAGAAAAAAGGGGAGGGTGTAGAGAAGGCAGCAAACTGAGCCTTCTCCTGCTGGACTCTTTTAATGAGTTTTATTCTGTAGATGGGGAGATGCTCTTAACCTCCCTGGCCCAGTAAGATGTGATTTCTTGACACTGAGCGTATTGCAAATGCATTTTTATCAGAGCTGTATAAGGTGGACACCGAGGGGATTTCTCCAGTATTTAACAAAGCCATCTATTTGCAACACAAAGTAATGCTTTGTTTACCCTTCCTCTTTGTCCTGGGCATGGTATTATTCTAGAGGCATTGCTTCTCCCTTGCAAACTGTCAGTGGCCAAGGGTACTTTTCAGTCTGTTTGGGATCATAATTGGCAAAAATGTCTGCTCAGTCGTGAAACAGAGGTAAAGGTCAGACACAACCCAGTGGGGGCCATTCTCCAGTTTGCATGACACAGACTCCAAAGTACCTTGCCCATTCTCCAAAGTTCACAGACCCTTCTCCGTATTCCAGGGACACAGCCTTTCCTCCCTGCCAGATAATTAGCAGCAGCAGCGAGCCCAGCCAACTTGTCACTGAGCACTCAATGGTGCTCCTTTCCTCCAAGCTCATTTCCTTGGAAGGTGAGAGCCATTATCATAAAGAGGGATATTGTAAATTCTGTTCCTTCTGCTACACGGTGGCTCTGAACAGAGAAATTTGTGTTTTCTGCCAGGAAGAAGAATAACATTTATTTAATGGATGCTGAGCAAAAGGTATTCACATTTCATGCTTCGGGGCTTAAGCCGATCCTTGATCAGTAGGGAACTTTTCCAGGCTCCGAATTGTACAACTGGGTAAGTGCTTAGTGCTAACAACCCTTCTGTCCCCATCCAGGCATAGTCTGAGGTCACCATCTCAGGGGTGCCCCCACATCCCCTCAGCTCCTAAATTTGTTCACAAACCATGCTTTACATCCCTGTTCCTGCCAGATTCCCCTACAAACTTAAACCTGTTGGAATTTTTTATAGACAGCTCTGCTCCACTGAATTCCAGTTCTGCTTCACCAGTATCCCAGACCCTTGAAGGGAATCCTCTACAGTGTTAGAGCTGTAATACATGAGTGTTTCCCCCCTCAGCTTTTGGGACAGCTGAAAACCAAGAGGACAGGAGAAAGAGGGCAGCTTTTAAGCTAGAAAGATCAATCCAGGTTTAACTCATCTTTGCACCTTAAGTAGCTGGGTAATCATAAATTGCTTTATCTCATTGACAGTCAGTTTCCTCACCTGTAAAACGGAATAATAAATCTTGCCTTGCAGCACTGTTGCAGGGACCAAGTAAAGTCACATGTAGATATGTGGTCCACAGAGGACAGAAGTTGGATCACACCTCGCTTCTCTCAGGGGACTGCAATCTAGTCTGCCTCTAACACTAACTTGCTAAGTAACTTCTGGCAAGTCATTCAAATTCTCTGTGAGTTCGTCTTCAAAACGAGGAAGAGAAAAACCTTTATACTGCCTTCCCTGCAGGATTATTATAAGGATTAAATGAAATATTCATTAAAACAGAAATTTCTACAATGTAAAAAGAAATGTGGCCAAGAAATAAGGTATTATTATTATACTCATGCTTACTTTTATTATCTTTAAGTTCTAGAAATTGCACGTTTTAAAATATCATCCACAATTAACTAGACCCATCTAAAAATAGAATGATATCTTTTAATCACATATAGATACAAGCCACAGTGCTCTGATGGTGGAAGAGCTGACATCTTGTGTCTTGAGAATAGGTTTGCTCTCAGAGCTGGGACAAGAGATTCCTGGTGGCTTGGTCTCTACATAAAATGAATAAGAACTGGGACATTTTATTGTCTCATAATTAGGTGAAAGGCTTGCATGTAAACCCATGAAGCACATAACAGACATTCACTGTCAGATTTCAGCAGTTCATGGTATGCCAGTCAGTGTTGGCCTTTCTCCTCACTCCCACTGCTGGGTCTTGACCCTCTCAACCCTTCCTTCCCCTACATTCTGCCCCTCCTCCCCCTCTGTTTCCAGGGCTATCTGGACTTGAGAAAGGCAATAACCAAGCACTTCCAATTGCGCATTCAATCCTTGCTGCTAATCTTCCCCAGGCATAAGTTCCCAGGCTCCTAGCTAAGGATCTGGGAGATTCTGCTTTGTTCTTGGTTCCTTAGCCCTTTTTCACTTATGTCGGCAGAGCATTCTTCTCCATTCTCAGGACTCCTCACTACTCCCTACTTGACCTCTGATCTTCCATTATTTTAGACTCTTCTGTTTGCAAATAACAAAAACCATCTCAATCTACCTTGTGAAATAACATTAGTGGAATTCTCTAGGAGAACACAGAAGGACAACAGAACCCAGGGCTTGAATCATGCTGGGCTCCTCTCCCCCCATGCCTCTTCCTCATTGCTTGGTTTCTCTGCAGTGGGCTCTTTGTTTCCTCAGTCCATGTGAGAACTGACAGCCTTGGAGAGTGTAATACACAAATCAAGCTACGAGGAAAGAATAAATCACTCCTGGAGCCCAACTGCAAATTGAGAGATAATGAAGACTAATTAGTCTGACCTAGGTCATGGGCTCACCACTGATTTAAACAACAATAAAGAAGGGGGAGTTATTTGTTGATTTAAATTTAGGGAATAGCAGGACACTGTGAGCTGGATACTCCAAAAGTGTCCACTTCGCATGGAACGGTGGTCTTCAGCATTGGCTCTACTCCTATTCCAGCCCCATTAAGTGATACCTTCCATTGAGCCCTCCAGGGCCTAAACCCCACCACCCGCCCATGCCAGTGGTATGGCCTCTTCCCATGGCTTTGCTTGCCATAGAAGACAGTTGCATGTGGTGTTTGATACTGGGTTCCCTCTGGTATCTGCCTACACTGGGCAATGCTGCTACTTCTGCTATGCCTTCCTAGCCCCACTAGGAGGCATAGCCCTTCTGCAAGGTCTCACCACATCCAGTAGGCACTGAGGCAGCTTTGGCTGGGTTCCATTGATCCAGCTATGGTGCCTACATTTGTTGTACATTGTGGACAAGTCTAAGAAGTACCTTCCACAAGGCTGGGCCATTGTTCGAGGCCATTGTCTCTACAGCTGCCCTTCTATTACTTGCACTTCCCACCAGGTGGGAATTATTTAAAGAGGGATTATTTAAAGAGCCAAAACACTTGTGCGTTGGGAGTGGAGGGGGGGTTGATAGAGAGAAGGGGACTAGAAAAAGAAAGGTTTCTAGACTTCTATTTCATTCTTGTGTCAAAGTCTGTTAGTGGAGTTTCATACTATCTGTGTTACAGAGATTTAGATGGAACCACTCTTTCTTTTATTTATGACCTCCAGCATCATTCCAAACACAAGGCTTTGCCAATATGCCTAGTTTCTTCATCCCTTAACATGAGTTTTCTGCTAAGAGACTGCTTAGCTTTCACAAAATTCATGCTGGCATATCCTCAAATCCAGTTGTTTAATAGGCATGGACATGTAGAAATCTCATCTTGAACTGGGATCTTACCAGGATCACAATTAAAAAGAAATGTCTGTGGATTAGTTGTGAAGCCAAAATTTAACTTTTTTTATTTGAGAGAGATTAGAATTACCATCCTTGATGAATCTCCTTGTTTGGTCAACTAGGTTTTTTTTGTTTGTTTGTTTTGTTTTTTAAATAAATCAAGAGCAGTCTCTTATAAGGAGGAAGTTGTTTCTAAGCTTCACATCCTTTGTATTAAAACTTGCTTTGTGTTGAAATTGTATGACAATAGATCTGCCAGACCTTAGAGTAGTTTGAAACTGACTAAATCCGCAGTCAGGTCAAATGAAAAGCTGGTTCACTAATGGTCTCCAAGTGAGGGAATATGATGGTGGGTTGGGTGAGGCTATGGCAGGGAAGGAAGGAGACAGAGGCAATAGTTGGAAGCTGCTGTAAAATGTTGCTGAGGACATCGTCCTGAGCTCCTTCTCCCTGAATCCCCTGGAAGAACAGACAACTGCCAGGGCTTTACAAAATGAAATTGACATTTGCAGGCTTAGGTTCAACAGAAACCGAAAAGGGAGGGGTGGAGGATGCTGTAGGCTAAGTCACAGCCCAGTTCCCTGGATCCAGGGCAGTAGGCCCATAACTCTGCTGTGAGTGATGGGTCAATATCCAATAACTCCAAATCAAAAGCTGAAGTCTTCTTGAGTCAGCAGAGCTGAAGCCTCCTTCAGGGGATAAGAATACAGCACCGGCCCTTCTGACAGAGCTGGAGTTGCCAGTAGCCTTTAATCTAAGGAAACCACAGGCAAAGCAAACTTGGCATATAACTTCTCCAACATTAATTAACACCCTTAAGTTTAAAGGGGGAAAAATAATAATACTCTTGAGAGGGCATTTAGAGCTCAAACTCAGCTCATTTGGATTCAGCACACAAAGTCTCTGGGGGAGGGGATGGATGGGCAGAGAACAGAGCCAGGCTTGGAATGGCAGAGAGATTATTTTCGGGTCAACTGAACAGTGGCTCTCAGAAGCAGGCCATTGTTTGAATTCCGTTTCATGATATTGATTACGAATCATCCTTAGTATTTCTTCACCTTTTTGGTCGGGCTCTGCCCGTCCTATCGGAAATAGGATACAGTATGTCCTGGAGCTCTGCTAAAAGTGTTCTTTTCTTTTTTTTTTTTTTTTTAAGATTTTATTTATTTATTTGACAGAGAGAGAGATCGCAAGTAGGCAGAGAGGCAGGCAGAGAGAGAGGAGGAAGCAGGCTCCCTGCAGAGCAGGGAGCCGGATGCGGGGCTCGATCCCAGGACCGTGAGATCATGACCTGAGCGGAAGGCAGCAGCTTAATCCACTGAGCCACCCAGACGCCCCAAAGTGTTCTTTTCTTAAATGCAATGAGCCCATTGGGGGGGGGGCTGTCAAAAATCAGACACAGTTTTAAAAAACATTTTTATTAGGTTATTATCTAGTTAAAATTAGCTATTTTTATTTCCACTGACTAGAAATCAAAAATGTATCAGCAAATGAAAAAAAAAATCATAGAACAATATATATTGTTTGCTATTTATGTGGATGTTAAAAACATACAAACAAATTCTTTTTAAAATGAGCTGAGGGTGCACACATCAAATTCACAATAGTGGTTCCGCATGGTAAGGAGGACAAAGAACCAGAACTGAAAATTGAAAAGGACCAGGTGGGCAAAGAAACTTTATTTTACCATTCTAATTTTTCTCTCTGAAAAGAATTAAAATTCATAAACCACTTGTATAATTATTTATAGAGAAAAAAATCAGTATAGTGTTCTGTATTTTTATTTAAATTCCTAAAGTTGAAACAAGGAGTTGCTATCAGATGGTTATTGTTTCTGTATGCTTTGCATTGAAAGATGACTTTTTAAGAACAGTTCTTCGACAAAAGATACTGGACTCCTGAAATTACATTGAAATGCTTCCTAAGTTCTGATATAGACACAGGTATGAGCTTGGTTCCCTTAGTCATGCAGTGAGGCAGCAGAACTCAGGCTCTGTGAAAGGAACCATTACTACTTCTTTAACCTCTTAACATTGACCCTCAGTGGAGAAGCCCATTGGCTTGAATTTATTGCAGAGCTCTACCTCCTTTTATTTTTATGCACTTTATACATTTATGCATTTTACCATTATTGCATATGTAGCCCATTTTTTAAAGATTTATTTAGGTATTCATGAGAGGCAGAGAGATACAGAAGCAGAGGGAGAAGCAGGCTCCCCACGGAGCAGGGAGCCCGATGTGGGACTCGATCCCAGGATCCTGGGATCATGATTTGAGCTGAAGGCAGATAGATGCTTAACTGACTGAGGCACCCAGGTGCCCCTATGTAACACATTTTAAAACAGTGATCTAAAATATTTTTGAATGTTTATGTAAACATTTAAAATTGCAAACAATTTAAAATTGTATTTCATTTTCCAGTTACAAAGTACTGTTGCATATTATTTATTATCATATACTTTGTAAGGTGCTAGGTTTGGCATCATTTTACCATTTTGCAAATAAGAAAATGATGCCTCAAAGGAGGAAGTAACTTCTTCTAAATCATACCAATAACAATAAAGACTATAACTGGAGTTTAAGTCTAATTCTTAGCTGTCCATCTGTTTATTATTCAATAAACATTTATTAAGCTCCTACTAAATAGATTGTTTTCTAGAATTATTTTCAGTGCTTTTGGTAACTGTGTTTCCATTTTGCATGACTTTTCCTCTACCTCATCTTCCCAATAGGAGGATATTTCCATAGTTCCGAGACATAAACTTCTTTCATATCCCATGGGGCTTAGCACAGTTCTTTGTATAAGAAAACAATCAGTGTTGCTTAACAGATTTACGGACGATTATTTAATAGGTATAAAAGCCTAGATGTGAAAGATTAACCCACAGAGTTCTACTTATGTTAAGGAGATAGAACCATACCACATATGTCCCAATCTGCCCCAGACATGTATTGAAGATGGTAAAGCCAATAGCTGGGCAGAAACTTCAGAGAATATCCTCCATGCCTATGTTACTGTTCTAAGCTTCTCAGTGTCATTCCCAATTGTAGCCTGTTACATAACATTGAGAACATAATCAGATAAGACCTTCTGGTTAGGAAAAAAAGTTAACTCAGAATTGTCTTCTATCAACTTGTTTTTATCGAAATCCTATTATGTGCACAATGTTTTGGATGATACTATGAATAAACAGAGTAAAATACATGGATACTTTCTTTTTCCACCATGTGAACTACACTTTACAGTTTATATATGTTATCTCATTTGGAACTTTATGTCCAGTATGGCTGTTACATGTTTGAGCTCAGAGCCACAGCCTAAATTTAAATCCCGGCTCTACCACTTTCCAGCTGTGTGACCTCAGGCAATTTGCTTAATCTTGCCAAGCCTCAATTTCCTCATTTGTACAGCAGTGATAATAGGGTTCTTGGGAAGATTAAAAGAGATAATTCATGTAAAGCACTTAGCACAGTGTCTGGCACAGAGTAAGCCCTCAGTAAATGTTAGCTATTTCTATTATCATCTTTACAACCACCCTGCGAGGTAGATAAGGCACACATTATTTATACATTAAAGAGAAAAACTGGGGTGGAGAAAAATTAGATTAGTTGCAAAGAGTGACAACTAGTAAGGCCATGTACTTCAAGCATTCTCTCTCAAGTCCCATGCTCGCCCCCTATCACACTGTCCCTCTGACAGTAGGGGTGAGAGAAAAAATTTATCAACATAGGGAAAAGTACAAACATGGAAGGCAGTTGAAAAAAAAAAAGACTGTCCTTGCTGGCTGAACTCTTCTGCGCTTTAATAGACATCTAATCTGTTATTTACTAGCATATGAACACATACTTGGTATTATGAAGTTCTTTCCAGTTAAGCTTATTTTTTCTTTTTAATCTAGGACGGTTTTCTATATTTTATTTTATTTTATTTTTTAAAGATTTTATTTGACAGGTAGAGATCACAAGTAGGCAGAGAGGCAGAGAGAGGAGGAAGCAGGCCCCCCGCTGAGCAGAGGGCCGGATGCGGGCTCGATCCCAGCCCCCAGGGATCATGACCAGAGCCTAAGGCAGAGGCTTTAACCCACTGAGCCACCCAGGCGCCCCAGTTTTCTATATTTTAATCTCATGCAGACTTGGATTTCTGATGCCACGCTGTGCTTTTGGATTGAACTGAATAATACAAACATGTATTCAAGGGATAAACATTATTCATTGATGTGCCTAGAGGACTTAGGAAGGAGGCAGAATTTATCTCCAGTCCTACTACAGCACTTAGACCTGTTTACCATACTTCAGTAAATATCAGATCACAAATTGCTGGGCCCATCTCATAGATTCTGATTCAGTAGGTCTAAGGTGAATCGTAAGAATTTGCATTTCTAACAAATTCTCAGTTTGCTGCTACTCTGGAGATCATGTCTTGAGTACTGCCCTACATCAGTGTTACCCAAAACATAGTCCCCAGACAATTTGTACCCAGTCATCTTAAGCGATCATCAAAACGCAGTTTCTAAAGTCCCACTCCAAATTTACTATAGAGACTTCTCTTTGGATGGGTTGTGGGAACTTCATTGTCACAGGTATCCCCAATGAATTTTAAGTCTCTGAAAGAGAACGACTCATTTAAATTCTGAATTTTTCCATGAGCTAAATCTCACTGTTGAATGCCCAGGACCTAACAGAGTGCTTGGCCTATGGTAGCTACAAAATAAATGTTCTTAATTGAAGTATATCCCCCTTTTGCATCTTGTCCTGTATCCACCCACCGCTGCCCTTCCAGGAACAGCTCTCTACTCTGAATCCCCACTTTACTGACACACCTACCCAGGCAACAGGTACAATTCATTGTCTTAAAACAGCTTTTTTATTGTCATTTTAATTACTTTCTCAAACTGTTACTAGACCTTATACAAACCCTTTTATTCAATGGGACTATAAGTTTACTGAGGAAAATGACCAGGCCCCTGCTACTTCCATTCACAGAACCTTAATCCCAGTCAATGCATTGTCATTTCACCCCAAAATAAAATATTCATCTTGTTTTAAACTTTATTTCCTTGAATTAAAAATTTTATTTCCTTGAATATGTTTTTATTCATTCAATAATTTAATCGAGCACCTACTAGATGCCAGACCCTTACCAAGACTGTAGGCTCTCAATTAACATATATAGAAATAATGAGTAAGTTAATATTTAGCAAATACTAATCCTCTGTCATTTTTTGTCTTCCCTATCACACCACACCACACACACACACACACACACACACACACACACACACACACTTCTAGGAAGCTGACAGTATTCACTGATAGGTGAAAGGGGGCAAAGCTCTGATAACAAAGTGATTTCTCAGGAGAGACCAGGGAGGAGTTTATCCCACTGAATATCTATGCAGTTCTCTTCCCACCTCACCCCAGAGAAAGAAGAAAGCCATTCTTGTTGCCCCTTCCCATCTGATGAGAGACACTTTCATATCCCCCATATTCAATCCTTGCTTTATCATATCACACTACATTGTTTTTTCACTGTGTGGCAGGGAAATGTTATAATCAGTTTTATGGAAGTCTCTCCCAGAATCAAGTAGCTGTAGGCAAGATTGGCTGGCAGCACGACTCAGACATTTACAGATGTGGATCTAGCTGTTCAGGAGGAAAAAGCAATTTAAAGAGACATTGTCAAGTTCGAGAGGCCTAAATATTTCATCTTAATTTCATAATTAGTAGCTTGAAAAGTATCCAATTAGAAATATTTTCATAAATATTTTAAAAAGAGAAACAAAGAATTTTTTAATCCCTAGAATTAATCCCCAAATGATAAAGCCAGAGAAAGGTAAAGGGCAATTAATAATTGTCTTCAAATAAATATAAGTTTATCGCTGGAGGAAGTCTTAAAGATCAGCAATCCAGCCCCCTCCTGGGACAAAGCCAAGGCAAGATTTTGTTGCATGGATTGGGTAAAATGTTAATGGCCCGGACTGTTAGAAGCCTAAAACAGACAGTGTACTTTATAACTGAGAGAAATTGGGCAAAATAATGATCCAGAGTCACACAGCCAGACCCCAATCTCCCAGGCTTGTATCCTCCTACTCCCTCCTACTGCCTCCTGGGAAAGACTCCCACGTTCCAGCCAACTTAGAAGCAGTCTGTCTCCATAAAGGATTTCATCTAGATATAAAAACCCCATATCCCATGGTAAACTTGGCTACAGGGAATCTCTCCTACATCCTCCTATTTTTCTTTAAAAGGCAGGAATGATGGCCGTGCCACATTCATACTTTGGCAAATGCCTGTGATGTGCAGTTTATGAGAACTAAAGTACTTTTGTGCCTTGAAACCTCTCTATCATTTGCCTATCATGGTGTCTAAAGTTCTTACCATTAGAAAATTGTTCCCAAAACACTAAAATGCAAAGTGTTTTGTCTTCAGAAAACTAATGCTACTTAATATAACGCTACTTCTAGGAAAGTCTAACATGTGAATCAGATAGCAGTTATTAATGCATGGGCATAGCAGGACCCTGAAGAAATCGAACATACAACCCATGCTTGGAAGAGAAGAGTCTGAAGCCATGGGTGTTGCCTAGGGCGGGCAAACATAAAGGTAACATAAGGGTGAGTTCTATTAAAGTCAGATTACAACCAGAGGAGAGCAAGTAGCTGAATTAATGAAGGGAAAAAGATAAAAAAGAACACAAAACATAAGCTGCCTTATTTCCTTATTTGAGCTACAGTTGACTTTGGATGGTCCCCAAGAAAAACATAGGCTAACGTAAACTTAATAACTCTTTCAGAAAGTATTAATTGTACACCTCTTCTGTGTTAAATTCTGCTATGAAGTGCAGAAGGGAACTTAAGGTATATGTTTCTTTTTTCTTTTTCTTTTTTTTTTTTTTTTGAAGATCTATTTATTTATTTGGGGGAGAGGGGCAGAGGGAGAAGTAGAAAGAGAATCTCAGGCAGACTGCCTACTAAGCATGGGCCCAATACAGGGTTCATCCCCACAGCAATGAGACGTGACCTGAGGCAAAATCAAGAGTCTGATGCTTAATGGACTGAGCCATGCAGGCACTCAATGTGTTTCTTTCCTTAAAGGGACAGCAAATGAATAGAGACAAGTTTGACAGAAACCTTAACAACAGAAGAAACACAATGGCTATGGTTTAGAAGTGTGGCCAACCAACAGTCATTGAACCCTGATAAACCCAAGGCAGCATAGATATGAGGGAAGTCTTGCTGTACTTTTAGCTTAGTAGAGAACATGACCTTGGTACACAGATAACCCTAATAGGATGAGAGAGAAGGTCCAGGCAGGAGGTCTAAGCAGAAGCTAAGCCCTGAATATGTGTTTGGAGTAGGGAGGAGGACATGATTTCTACTGCAGAAAGTCTTCATCGTGAATGTGTCACCAAATCTGAACCTAAACTTGAGGGCAAGGTAGACCTCAGGAGTTGCAGATGAGGGATGGTGCATTAAAGGTGGCCATAGAAGTAGATATACAATGTACTTTTATAGGACTGTGAACAGCCTTGTTGACTGGGATGACGAAAACAAGTGAGAATTTACAAGGTGGGTCTTACATGGCCTTGGAGATTTTGTCCTTTTTATACTTTCTAGGCACCAAAAATAAGAGGAAACCTTGAAGCGCCCTTGAATCCCCAACCTAGTGCTCCAAAGTAGTAGAGAGAATTAGACCCAACTCCAGGAACTGAGTTCATTATTTAACATGTGAGTGACTTGGGTAAATCATATAACCTCCCTTAGCTTGTTTCCTCATCTATAAAAAATCATATAACCTCCCTTAGCTTGTTTCCTCATCTATAAAAGGAGGAAATTTTTACTACTGCTTTGAAAGGGTTATGAGAACCAAATTAGGTAAGTTTTTAAAAAGTCCTAGACAGAGCTATACAAATATTCATCATCATCATTATTATGGAAGTGTGCCCAGCATGCTTGGTGGAAGCCATCTAGCACTAGGGCAGGACACAAAATCAAATTAGTGTGTCCTGAAAAGACCTTATAGTCTAGGAAAATAAATATTTACCTAAAATTGGAAATCAAGAGCTAGTACATCTGTGAGGTGCATCTGGCCTCTGGGTCACTGTGTACACCTTTCAACCAGTGTGAAAATTAGGGCACAGTGTGAGGTAGGGGTGGGAGGTCACCCTGATCCTTCAAGAAGTGTTTAGATGGACACAATACTGCAAATGCTTTCAGAAAGAACAACCAAGAAATATCTTTCTATGCTTCTGATAGGCTAGAATTCCTTTATACGTAAATAAAACCAATGTATTTCCTAATTACAACATAAATACAATGCACAATACATTTTATTCTCCTTTGCACATACTTGAAAGACCTCAAATGCAGCTGTAAAGGGTCTTGGAGAATCTTAAGGCTGGTCAATTAAATAACAGATTGTCTGGTAATAACTGCAGATTTTAAACTTATTATAAGAATATTATAAAGGATCAAGCTAACAATATGTTCAGTTTCAATGTAATGCTTCCCGTTCCCTTAATTGACCCCATCCCAACTGTTCTATGGATTACCATTATCTGAAGACTTCTCATACATCTTTAGAATCAATGAGAGGCCAGGGTTGTAGTCATCCTTTGCAGGCAGTCACACAGGGTCCTACATTCAGAAAGGCCTCACAAGTAGTTTAACGCCCTTGTTATTATTCTTAATAATCTTGTCTTTGAATTTTGTGTTTTATAAGTTAGTCTGATGGGACAATGAAGCATAAGTGTGAGCAGAAAGAATAAACTGAGGGGAAAATAAAGTTTCACAATTTAGTACTTTTCAATGGTGTGTGTTTTGGCTAGAGTTGGCCATGGCTACACTCATGATATAGCTCTTTAGACAAGATGCATGAGGACTGAGCTGTTTCCTCATCTCCCGCTGGACCTTGTTCTTAAGGCCCTGGTAGGACTCCAGTCTATTCCACTGGAGCTATGATAATTTGCCCTACTATGACCTTGGCTATACCTTCTTTTGATCACAGAGCTACTTTACCTTTTCAGAAATATATGAAGATAGTGAGGATATTGTATTAGTCCTATCATTTGTAAGAATGTGTTAATTTTCTGTTTCAGTCTGTGATGAGGAAATATGCCCTATTAAATCAAAATCAATGTATCTGTTTTCAAAAGTAGTTCTTAAAAATAGAAGCAAAAAAAAAAAAAAAAAAAAAAAAAAGCCAAAGAAGTATTAAGCAACAATGAGGTAAGATTAAAATTCCAAAATGTCAAATTGGCTGCTACTTATCTAATTCCTTCCACGGGACTAAATTTGGATTTCTCTTTCATTTTCAGTCCTTTGGCACATTCTGATTTGTTTTAAATGGGTACAGGGACACACATACACACTTACACACACCTAACTGTCAAGAAACACGCTTGTTAAATTCACAGTCTGTAGATATTGATGTTCTATTTAGAAGGAAGTCAGACAATATATAAAAGCTGTAGGGAAAAGTTTCTTTGCATAACAAAAGAGCTAATGCACAAGTTATGGTTTGTTAATGGCATTCAATTAACACATAACTGTTGTTAGTTGATTAAAAATTAACTGTGAATAACCATTTAACATTTAGCACTTACAAATGTTCCCTGATTTATTAAAATTGTGGGAGCTAAGGAGTCTGGGGAGAAGCTAGAAATATTTGGTTAGATTTTTTAATGGAAATTTCAGGCACATTGTGAAATATTTCTTCCTAGTAAATATACATTTGTAAATCAATCTTCATGTTTTAACCGCTCATGAAGAATTTTGCAGAACTCCTGTTTTAAAGGCACTTGAGAAATAAATATCTGCCAGGGAGAGAAATCCCATCAGTTTTCTTGCTGTTCCTATACAGATGGTGGACCATACTGTGAAATTTGCTGTTCTTCGATTGCTCCATTCTGCACACGCCCCAAGGAATCTCAGAATTGTAGAAACTAGAGATGTAATAGACTAAATAGGTCATCTATTCCAATAGAAATTTTACCAGATTTATACAAGACTCTTTTGAATTTACAATACAACTTACTTCCAAGGGGGTCCAAGTGCTGAACAGAAAATTGGCTTTTTTTTCCCAGCCACCCTAGCGTCATATATTATGTTCTACTATTAATCATGTTTTTCTCTTGTGAAGATAATACACCATCAGAATGTGCACACGGAATTGCTTTTCCAACAAAGGGATTAGATTTGCAGTGATCCATTTCCAGGCTCTCATCTGCACTCCACCCCCACCCCTATCCAATGGCTGTATTTGTAAGACAGCTTTCTGAGGTCTTAGGAGTATACTCCATGGCCCAGAAAAAAATGTACAGGAAAGCTAGCCTTTGTGTGGGTAAGACTCCACAGTCTGGTCTCTTTAAAACCACTCTATAACCAATTAAAATGACCAGCTGCAGACATATTGCATGATTACTTCAAAATCATTTTAATATATTTTTGAACAACATGTATAGGAAATGTGTATGGGGAAGAAAAGTTAGGAAAACAAAGGACTTTGAGGCACTGTCTCAAGCCTTAAAGTCTTCCATTCTTGGTTAGAGCAAAAATCTTTAAATGCATGAAAACATTATCCTACTAGATGCTGGGGATGTCCTTTGGTTTTGCCTCTCTTCCTTCATTTTTCTGTTCTAATAAGGAACATTCTCACTGTGGTTCAGATAGAAATGACCCCACAAAAACTCATACCAGCAGCTGCAGCAATTAATGTAGAAATGATCTGTGATCTAAGTTTGCAAATTAGGGTCCTTTCCAGGAATTTTATGCTGGAGATCTCCCTAAGAAAATCCCCCTGGTGGTGGGTATTATGGAGGGCACTTATTGCATGGAGCACTGGGTGTGGTGCATAAACAATGAATTTTGGAACACTAAAAAGAAATAAAATAAAATAAAATGAAAAAGAAAGAAAGAAAGAAAGAAAATCCCCCTCTATCACCGGGAAGTCCTAAACTTCCTAAACTTGGAGAATGAGGGCAAGTGGCTGCCAATGGCAATTTACCCAACACATGGAGAGAGCCTGTCTGAGAAAGAAGCCAGGATGAGAGAAACAGAAACTGCAGGGGTCCCACAATGTCACTGAACCTCTAAATTCAGCTGCTCCTAAAGCTACATCCACATTTTTAATTTATCTGTTCTGTGACCTCCCAAAAAAGATCTCCTTCTTTTAGTTAAGATAGTTTGAGTTGGGTTTCTAACACTTACAACTGAAAGAGAGTTAACTAATATGTAGAGACACCTGCCAAGTGAGATATACAGATAACAAGAGTTATGGGAACTCAGGGTAGAAGGTCAAGGTAAGAATTTCCAGAGAAGATGGCGCTTGAGCCATGCTTATAAGAATTTGGGAAGATAGGAAGGAGAAAAGAGGCATTATACATAAGATGGTATCTAAAAAGGCTGAAAAGTATAAACCAGCTTTAAGGGTCAGAAAAGAATAATTTGGGGTGAAATGGAAGCTATTTATAGAATAAGAAGTAGGAGGTAAAGTACAAAAGTAAGAATATTCTTAATAAATATGGAATATAATTTATTCTTTAAAAAGAGTATGTTTTTAAAATAGCTTTGAAAAAAATAAAATGCTGGCCAAATATCCTTGTCATCATCATTAAATACCACCACAAATTAGCTTCCCTCATGAAGCTGCTCCAAAGACTCTTCCCCTGGAGAGTACACTGGTTACAAGCACAGAGAAAGTGGCACAGTGGCAACCAGCATTGCCCATGTACTCTGACTCATCTCCAGACTTGAGCGTCCACAGCCATCTACCCAGCATTTGTCATGATGACATAATCCTTTTAGAAAGACCAATAGTATCGACTGTATGTATAGATTGCAATTTTTCTCTTCTCCTGGTCTCTTATCTCTGGAAAATAATTCAGTTAGATACTCTTTCTTCTCCCTCACACCATCCTGAGCTTTTGTTTGTCCATTTCTTACATTTTATACCCTAACTTCGTCTTGGCCTAGTATGCTGTTACATGCATGATGCAGAAGAGAAAACCGTATTATGCTTTCTTCAGCTGCATCTGAAAAGTTCTTTTGTACTTATGTAGAGAATAGAAAACAGATGTCATATGTTAAAAGAATTATCAAGCCATCCTGATTCTTTGGGTGTCGAGGTGAGGCATTTGGAATAATTTATGAAGACAAGTGTGTAAGCCACATTAATAGGGATATATAGTTAGATATATGTGGATATGGATTTAGATATATAGATATATATAAATAGATGTAGATGTGGATATAGGTGTACGTAGGGGTAGAGAAGTAGAGATAGAGACAGAATATCTGCAATCTGAGATTATCAAGACCATTTATTTATATTCTCTTATACTGATCTTACCTTTCCTAATAACTTCTAGTCAAAATATATACTCCTTTCAATTTTATAAGGTTGATTAAATAACCCGTGCCTTTCATTAGAAAGAGCTTACTCAAGGAAGTGGTATATTTTCTGTATGTTGGACAGCAATTAGTAAAGAGGTAAAATTGGTAAAAAATAATAAAGAAAGAAAGAAAGAAAGAAAGAGGTAGAATCATTTGCACCACCGTCAGAATGCTGGCTGGACCAAGTAAAGTTTCAGCTATATCTGACTAAGAAAGAAAGGTTAGGCAAAACCTCTTTCCTCAAGTTTCATTTTCATTTATTCATTTAGAGTCCGTACTTATTGTATGTGTCTAATGTCCAGAAAGAAATGACTTTCCACTGTGGCCATGGCTGCTATGAACATTGGGGTACATATGGCCCTTCTTCCCACTACATCTGTATCTTTAGGGTAAATACTCAGTCGTGCAAATGTAGAGTCGAAGGGTAGCTCTATTTTTAATTTTTTTGAGGAATCTCCACACTGTTTTCCAAAGTGACTGCACCAACTTGCATTCCCACCAACAGTGTAAGAGAGATGGAGAGGAGAAGTGAGATGGGGGAAATCGGACGGGAAGACAAACCATGAAAGACTGTGGACTCTGAGAAACAAACTGAGGGTTTTGGAGGGGAGGAGGGTGAGGCGTTGGGTGAGCCTGGTGTTGGTTATTATGGAGGGCACGTATTGCATGGAGCACTGGGTATGGTGCATAAACAATGAATTTTGGAACACTGAAAAGAAATAAAATAAAACAAAATGGAAAAAAAATAGAGCAGGTAGAAGAGAAGAACCTGCAGAGATTGAGAAGAATGAAGTAAGGGAATCAGGAAACAATGATCACATAAACCATGCCCTCTACATATATTTTTCTTCTGTGAAATGCCCTTTTCCCTGGCTTACTTCTACTTGTCCTCCAAGACTCAGTTTCAGTCTTAGGTACATTGCCATTCTGGGTCCCCTGCTCTTGTTTTCTAGTCGTGCCAGACTCCACACCCTCCAGCCCTATATTCAGTATTTGTAGCCTCTGGAAACCACTAGAGTTAAGATCGTGAAGGCAGAATAAGTCTGACAAGTTTATATATTATGTAGATTCTCTGCTGATCTCATTCATTTATGGAACCTGTATTTACTGAGCACCTACTTTGTGATGTACACAAACATCAAGGAAGTAAACAAGACCACATCTCAAGCCCAGCCCAAAGAGTAGGCTTTTCAAAAAGCTATCTGAAGTAAGCCGGTCTTCACACTGAGGCAGCTTTTGCAAATCATTCCTACTACCAGCCCAAGCCCATAATCATCAGCATTATAAGGAAATTGATGAAATCTGCTCATTTGTCCTCAGGCATATTCAATAAGGTTAAACATTCCTCAGAGGTCATGTAAGAGGGGCCAGAAAACTCTTACGGACTGAGCCTCAGACGTTCCTTTACACTCTCTCCCAGAAATGCTGAAGAGAAGTGCAGGTTTGGAAATCAGAAGGCAGTGGGGTGATGACTGAATGTGAGGTCAAGAAGTTTGACTTTCATGCAGAGGAGAGGGGAATGTGGAAAACAGAGGGGAGTGTGGAATACAGAGACCATTTAGAGGATTTTTTTTTTTTTTTTAAATAGAAGAGGCTTGGACATATTTATAGGATAAAGAAAAATAACCAATAATGAAAGAAAGGTTGGAAATGAGAAGAGAGGCAGAAAATAACAAGGTGTGAGGGGAGAAGTGTAGGATGCATCATGAGCAGCTCTGGTGGGATTTGCCTGCCCCTCAGGAAAGGTGGGAGCCTGGATAAATGTAGACATTTCTCTGAAAGTAAAAGGCAAGGTCACCTGATATGACAGTGGCAGATTTGAAGCTGGGAACTTCGGGGACATGATGAAGCGACTCTTCAGAACACTAGAGCTTTGGGAATGCAGTGCTAGGTTTTCCCTTTGTAGGGATGCCAACCCTTGCCATAGGGGTAGGCTGGCCAGGGAAGGAGGTGAAATCATGCCAGGTAGAAGGCTGGAAATTAAAAAAGAGGGGGAAGGAATTGGAAATCTATCACATCAGGAAGGATGGAAGAAGGATCAGAGACCACTGAGACAGTGTAAGATTTTAGCAACTAAAATCTTAAGAGAAATGAAAACCCAAGGTATGATCTTGGAATTATGAGCCTGAGGTAGAAGGATAAATATTATTTCAAGTATTAAGGCGGAAGCAAGAAGGTCAAAAATGTTTTGTTTCATGAAGTGCTGTGTTGATAAGGATTCTAGGGGTTCACCTAGGCTTAATAGAAAAGGGTGACATAGACAATAAGTAATAGCCGCCCTGAAACAATAGAAGCAGAAACTTATGACAATTTTTTGCCACCTCTTGCCTAGGCTGTCTACGTAGATATTAAAGTCACCTAGGGCTTTAGAGAGAAGAACAAATAAGTTAAGGCAGGAATCAAAGTCCTAAATGAAAAGAGGTGGCAAAGGGTAGCCATCCAGTTGCATGAACCTAAAAAGGGAGGAATTGTTTTCCACAATAGTTTAAGAGTAATGATCTAGAAACAGCACGGAAGAATTAACAGAATGCTGACAAACTATCAGAAGATAAGCAGTTCAGCTAGAAGAAGGGTGATGTGGCTTTAAGGTGAAATCAGATTTTTACCAAGGACATTGATTCCCCCTCCCAAAACTTTTCTATCCAAACCATGGAATTGTCCTCTATAACATGCCGTTTGGGGGCTCACCATGGAGAAAACCTGGTTTGGTTTTGTGCATAAATCCATGAGGTATAGTAGAGAACTGAATTCGATCTCATGTGGGTAAAGTGGTTAAAAGTGGATAAAAAATCTGAAACCCCACTGCCAAAATGACACACTCAAATTCAGAACCTTCTATTGAAGCCCATATTCCTTAGCTTGGTTTCAATATGGTTTTTCATTTTCTCCCACCACACCCCCACTAACTTTCTACCCTAAACAGACTGATACAATCACAGTCAACACTTATTCCCACTTTCTCTTTCTCATTCCTCCTTCCAGCCTTGTCCCCAGCTCAGGTTCCCTTTGTTTCTTTCAGGCTGTTAGAATCTCATGTCTTTCCCAGCCCAGTGCATTACCTACTCATTCCATGAGTTCTTCCTTGGATGCCAGAAAATTATGATTTCATATTCCTCTGTAATCACTTGTACCCATTTGTACTTTCTGGAGTGATTTTTTTTTTTCTTAATCCCCCAAGCCCCTATTAGATTCTTGCATACAAGAACAATCCATGTCTCCTACTTCTTTTCATCCCCCACAATACCTGATACCTACTAGCTACCTAGTGAATATCTGACAGAAAAATGAGTGAATGAATTACAGGAAAATTCCTGTATTACTCCCATCCTATAACTTTTACCCTCTTAAGGAGTGGGTGGGGGACTCTGAGTGACAGAATCTAGGACCAGACAAGGACTGCAGCATGATGCCAATAAGAAGACCGGGGCAGAAATTCAACTTTAATCCAGACATCTGCAGAGAGTATGGCTGGGGGAAGGTGGGGGCTACCACCACCTGAAGGACAGAGTGAGGTGAGGTGCACCCTCTCCCTCAAGGCATGAAGGGTATCTCTGCCGTCACTCATCAGAGAGCGTGCAGTACTTCTGGCAAGCTCCCATTATCCCATCACTCTCTCAGATGGTGGGCAGTGGAATCGATATTCCCAAGGCTTTAAAAAGCTCCCAAATGTTGTGCTGCCATTCATTCAACAACAGGGGGAGAAATAAGGGAGGAAAAAAACTGATGTTGGCTTCTTATTTTGCTTATGTAGTTAAAAGCCGCTCCGATGCTGCGGTTCTGGAATAGGTCCCCTCTTTCTTTGAAAGCATGCTGTGTGATAGACTGTCATTTGTCCCCTGCCTCCAGAAGAGCCAGCTGGCAGCTAAGTGCTAAAGCCAGTGACTTGCATGTGTTTTTCTGACATTTAACAAATGGGAACAGCTTGCAAATCTGCATTAACTCACTCTGTCTCACAAATAATCAGGGCCTACGCAGTTTAGACGCTGGGAACATTAGCTCCGACACAAAAGAGTAAGATGCTGGGGGGTGGGGGGGGTGACAGAAAACAAGTCAGCAAATAACGGATGTTTCAACGAAGAGATGAATGTAACATTCTGGTTCAGAGGGAAGAGTTTTGAAGTCATTTTTGTTTTTCAACAAGCCACTGCTAATGGTGCTAAATCCGTCTGTCTAGGCCCAGCTTTGCAGCTTGAAGTCATCTTTCCTGCACCTCACAAATGCTGATATGTTGGTTGCTTCCATCTTGCAAATACCATTTCAGATTCCTTATATTTCAGAGCCAAGGCTCTCTCAAAGGGGCTGTGTTTGGCCACAAGCAGACTTTTACAAAGCCACACCACACAATGAGATTGCCATCCCTACTCTAATGCTGAATGAAGAAAGAAAAGGTATCACAGTTAAAAGGTTGCATATAGACGCACATTTGTAGGGAGTTGTCATATGCATGTGTAGTATCTGTTGTGTAACTTTCTCCTATAAACATAACCCCATTAATTGGAGTATAGGTCCAGCTCTTGTGAGCACTATGGATTTAGGATAGATTCAGGAGCTTTACGCATTAAGGGTGGTTTGGTGTTTGGGGATAGTTACTATCCATCTCTAAATATTTTATTACATTTAGAAGATAGCTGTGTTTGTGACATTCCAAATTCTAGCCCCAAATATTCCAAGAAAATAAGTCTCTAAGCGTGAATAAAGAAAGAAATAGAAGCACCAGGGAGTGTATTTGGCACAGGGCTTGGAAAATCTGTCTTCTGGGAGAGACAAAATTAATTTGTACTTTCCTCAAACTTTCAGGAAGGGTCATAGTAGAGCAGCATAATCCCTATTTTCCTACTGGGAATTGTGAAACACTGAGATAGATCCTCAGACCCTCTAAGAAAGCCATGAGGAACACTCAGGATCTTATAATTAAGTCACTGGACCACAAGACTAAGACATTTGCATAAAAAGGGAGGCTGTAAAGGTCCCCAGCCGCAGGCATGAATGCCCAGGCAGGCAGCCACATGGCTCAAAGGAAGATGTTATAGAGCATGGCCCTGCCTGATCCTCAGTCATGGTCAGAATTCTTAAGGTGACATCTCTCTTAGCTACCCCAGGGCATGAGGACAGGTTCCCAGTGAGGACCCCTTCCTCCCCCATGTGCCTTGAGAGGGAGCAATAACCCAGAAGATCAAAACCAACCTTCGGGGGTCAAAAGAGCTGGAATGAGAACCCTCATTGACCACTGCTGGCTGAAAGAACTGTCACACTGACAGTGATATACAGCCCTGTTACTGAAGTTGAGATGTTTTGGCAAGAGCTCCAGGTCAGCAAGGAAGTAAATGAGAAGACCAATACAGATTTGAGGTTCAGAAAATTGAGTCCAGGTAGTCAAGATGAAAGGTCCTGCAGCCTTGAGACTCTGGCCTCTTCTACAACCTTAATTGAGTTCTTAGTGATGCTAGAAGAACAGCAAGTGGAAAATATAGCCCATTCTTCTAGCACAGGGTATCACACATGTAGCCATCATGGAGCTGGACAATACCCAGAGGCCTCTCTACATAACCCAAGAATCCTGACTTATCCTGTTGCAGAGGTCTGGGGAACCAAAATTTACAGACAATTTTTAAGCACAAAAGATTAACAAATTATTTGTCTGAAACATGAGAGAGCTAGAGAATCTATCTCTGCACCCAGGTCAGGCAGAGTTCATTAAAACAGAGCATGTTTCAAAAACGTTGTATCCCAAGTAAATAATCCTGGATCCAAATCCTTTATTTTACTTGCCCTTACTTTAGTTCCAGAACTTGTTGGCTTTTGACGGCTTTTAAATAATATTCACACATACCTCTTCATTTCTAGTAACACTATGCAAGACTAAGTCTCTATCATCTTACCTTCTCTACTCCAAGAACTTCCAAACTCATCTCCCCCAATTCTACTTTTATTCTGACCAATCAACTGGCTGGTTGTTTTCTTCAGAACATAGGCTCATCATATGAATGCCCTGCTTGAAACCCTTTTTTTCACAATTCTCAAAATGGGCTCCATTAAAAACTCAAAAGAACGTTCTGGTACATTTTTTTTTTTTAAGATTTTATTTATTTATTTGAGAGAGAGAGTGAGCAAGAGAGCACAAGTCAAGGGGAGGGGCAGAGAGAAAGGGAGAAGCAGACTCCCTGCTGAGCAGGGAGTCCAACATGGTACTCCATCCTAGGACCCCAGGATCATGACCTGAGCCAAAGGCAGACACTTAACTGACTGAGCCACCCAGGTGCCCAACATTTTTTAATTTTTGAGGGAAGCAACAATACTCCACATCAGACACTGCAATTTCAACATTAAATCACTCAACATTTATTTCAGTGACATCATATCTTTGTCATCAGATATGTCACAGATTGCTGTGATAAGAAAGGCAATACTAATTACATTATTACATGGAAATAAAGTGGAAGAGGAAATAAGGGTGGAGGTGTCCAATCTGATTCCAAAGCTTGAGAAGTTGTATAGTGCGCAATAGGCAAACATGTCCAATTAATAAGTCAGGACATAGACTATTGCCCTAGGTCTGGGGTTCTGTTGTTAAGGAACTAGCAATGTCTAGTGTATCACATTATAGTTTCTTTTAGTTAATACTGACTATATACACAACCAATTCTTTACCCATCTCATTGGGCTTCTAGTCTAGTTCTAGCCCGGTTTCTTGCTCTATCTACACCAAGAATGAAGCCTTTGGTATAGACTCCCAAGTGGACAGTTGGGGTCCTGAGTATCTCTACTCCACTCGCCTGGCCCTTTCTTCCAGGACTAGCCCCTGTGTCTGGTATCCCTTGTCCTAATGTGGACAGTCCTCTTTGAACTACAGCCCTGGGCCAGAAACTGCAATCTGCTGCCACAAAGAAGCCCTTACTTTCCACCATACCTCCATTTTTCAACAACAGTAAAAAGTATTGAGCACTACTGTGTACCAGTTACTGATGATACTATAATATTCACACAAAGAAAATTTAATATGCACAGTAGGGGAGGCAGATAATAAATAAATACACAAAGAAGTAATGTCATTTTTCAGCTGGTATTAAATGATCTTGTTTGTGTACTGACATCAGCTTGAATTGAACTTGAGTTAGCTCTACCTTTTATGCCTGATATTTTCTATTTCTGGCTCCCACAGAGGGATAGGAGCCAATGCAGCTACTATAGTCAACATGCCCTCCAAAACTACTAGACCAGTCTCCTTCATTTCTTTCTTCTAGGAGCCCCCAACATTCTACAAACGTTAGTTCAAAATATTTAGAATATTCCCATGATAGTTAATTTAATGTGGCAACTTGGCTGAGCTGCAGGGTGCCCAGACATTTACTCAAACATCATTCTATTTCTGTGAGGGTGTGTTTGGATGAGATTTACTTTTAAATCAGTGAACTTCAAGTAAAGCAGATTGCCATCTATGGTATGAATAGGCTTCATCCATCAGTTGAATGCCTGAATAGAACAAAAAGACCAGCATCCCTTGAGTAAGAAACAATTCTCCAGCAGACTGTCTTTGAACTTCATCTGCAACATTGGCTCTTCTTGGTTCTACAGCAGATGGCCTTCAGACTCAAACTGGAACACTGTCTCTCCTGGGTCTTCAACTTGCTGGCCCACCTTGCAAATCTTGGGACTTGCCAACCTCTGTAATTGCATGAGCCAATCCCTTATATTAAATCTCTTCATACATATGCATGCGTGTGTGCATGCACACACACACACACACACACACACACACACACACACACACACATTCCACTGGTTCTACTTCTCTCTAGAAATAGAGAAATTTCTTTAGAATAGAGAAATTTCTCTATAGAAATTAAAAGTAACTTCTTCCCTCAAGCAAACAAAAACAAAACCAAACCTAAGATATCTCCAGCAGAGACCAAGGTCAAAAGGTATGTACTAATCCAATAAATACTTAATGATTGATTGACTCACTAACCAGAGAAAGCAACAATGATATTATTCACTGGATTCAGGACTATAAAATGCATACAAAGACAAAAGATCAAGACATTTCACAAAGCACTTGAAGTAAGAACTATTGACCAGAGAACCAACTAGGGAGACAGGTCACATGTGTTATGTAATTATAAGGATAAGAAATTGAGGAGGGGGGGATGGTAAGAAGTTTGTTTTATTCTCAAAATCAATGTGTCAAAAGTAACAGAAGCAGAAGGAAACTTGGATCCTTATTACTTAAATCAGTAACGTCAAGTGTAAAATAAAGACAATAATAGCACCTACCTCACAAAGTTGTCTAGAGGATTAAATGAGATAAAAGAAAAGCATTTAGATAGTGCCTGACTATATGCTAAGTGCTCAAAAACTGTTGCCTGCTTTCATATTATTTGTTGGTCCTATTATTTTTCTGTCTGTCCTGTCTTGAAATGTAAAACCAGATAAGTGCCTAGAAATGTGAAGAAATAGAACAGGGATAAAAAAAAAAATGAACAGGTTAATATAATATTATCCTAAGAAATATAATTCATTAAATATCTCAAGCCCCACCCCTCTACATTGGACCCTCAGCTGATGACTCTCCGGAAGATCAGCTTACAGGTAAACAAACTAATCCAATTATATAAACAAACATGTAAGTGCCCTAAAAGAATTTCAGGTACTTTGTTGTGGAAATTCAGGGAGAAGAAAGAGATTGTTTCCTATAGGAAAATCACGTGGCATGGAGCCTAGGTTTTTTTGTTTTTTGGTTTTTTCCTTTTATTTTTTTTATTAATTTCTTTTCAGCGTAACAGAATTCATTGTTTATGCACCACACCCAGTGCTCCATGCCATATGTGCCCTCCATAATACCCACCACCAGGCTTACCCAACCTCCCACCCATCGCCCCTTCAAAACCCTCAGATTGTTTTTCAGAGTCCATAGTCTCTCATGGTTCATCTCCCCTTCCAATTTCCCTCAACTCCCCTAGTTTTGGAGGACATTACTGTGCCTCTGGAAGGAAGAAAAACAGTATGAGCAAAGGCATGGAGGTGGAGCATCTGTACCACCAGTAAATAGTCCAACTTTTAGAGGCAAGGGAAGACGGAGGCAGAGTAGTGACAGGTAAATGAAATGACTTCCCCAAGGCCATACCATACCTGATTCCAAAACCCTGTATCTGATTCTCAAACCCTGCCTTCCACTACTCAACTCAGCAAATGAGAGAGAGAAAGAAAGAAAGAAAGAAAGAAAGAAAGAAACTTCAGCCAACATCATAAAGAAAGTAATATTCATCTTCAGTTCCCCAACCTAAACACACATCTAACATGCAGTAAGCAGATACTTTTAAAATGTATTAGGAAAGGAATAATGAAATAGCGTACCATGGAAGGCCAGCTTGTTATAGGTAGAGAAGTCTTTTATTTAATGAAATTTAACCAAAATGTATTGAAATACCTCCTGAATATCAAGAATTATGACTCATGGAAAATCTTTCAAGAGGAATTCTGTCCCTCTATTCATATGCCTGTGTCAGCAACCTGGAAAAATCCCACTGACAAAATGTATATATATTTACATATTAACATAATATGTACCTATATTTAACCTCTGAGAGGTCCGATCTCTGCTTTTATTACTGTCTAATTATGAACCAAATTATTCTACCAAATCCTTTCTAGTAATCTAGAGGCAAATTCTAATTTCAATTTGGAAAGCTTTTTATAGAGTATTTGACACTAAATCACCATTTCTGTGCTCACCCTAAATTAAATTCATGAAGTGGCTTCTGGTTGGCATTTGAATCAGGCTGCCAAGTCTTCTGTATACTGGTTTTATTTGACAGCCTGTACTATGAGGAGTCAGGACATGCCACCATGACAGTCCTGAATAAACTCCCACCCCTCAAGGGTTTCTTGAATATCTCTTGACATCTCACAGGCATATCCAGTGAAGCAATCTCACCTAGCTAACAGTAAATTTGTATCAAGCCATGTATGTATGCATGTATGTACATATGGATAGATGTATTATTTATTTTGGTGGCTTCTTCCCTGGTATCCAAACCACCATTTTTTTTTACTGCTGGCAAAATCATTTCTTCCTTCCTTATTTTTTTTTCTTGTGCTTCTTTCATTTTTAACCAGTTATTAGACTAGAGGAATAAGCTTTTGATTTACTCTTACCTGCAAGCTTCAGTTGGGGGAGGTCTAAACCAGGGGGCTGAGGTTCTGAGTTTGAATCTGACTTTTAAAAATCTGTGTATATTTTTATTTTTCATATAAAAATAGGGAACAGGACTGAATGAATAATTTTTATTTTGAATAAATTTTATTTATGAATAATTTTTCTTCCAGCTCTAAAATTATAAATTTAGAAATCTATTGAAGACCCCCCACACTGTCCATACAGAAAAATACCTTACTTGTGATTTATCTCATCTCATCTCATATTTCTTCAGTAGGCACCTCATCCTGGTGATCAATACACCCTCTATTATTATCTTAGTCTACCTTTCTAATAAGATCTCCCAAATTTACTTATTATATCTACCCTAATTTCTAGGTCGATTTGACTTTTAACTGTGTCCTAAAATCATCTATATTCTTCTAACCCAATATCTTTGCTTTCACCACTCTTTCAATCTAAAGTGTCTTTTCCTACCATCTCCATCAAAAGGCCATTCTTTTTTGTGTGCCTCAGTGAAAATGTCCATAAACTTTGCCCTATTTTCTTCAGTTAACAATGGCCTCCCCAGCATTTTCTATCTCCGTTATTAAACTTATCATGTCATGTGCTCATTTCTTACTACCTACTTCCTATGCTGGAATGTATAAAACTACTTCCCCAACGTTCCTCATCCCCCCATCCTCTAGGTTCTCTGATAGTGCCTTTCTTAGTGAATGATAGCCTGAGAGCAGTGACCTTCTGATAAAGGTTAACCATCTGGTTCTCTAGGGAAAAAATTAATTAAATGTCAATGAGTAAGATGATACTGAAAAAATGAAGATGTTGGAACTTCACTCATGAGCGACTTCTTTGCTCAATAATAGTTTTGAGTAGTAGAAGAACATTTCCTCAAATTTTATCACATTCACAATGCAGTAACTATGGAGACAACACACTTTTAGGTTTAATCTTTTGGAGTCCATACAACCAAAAAAATAAAAAAACAATAAATCAAAACCTGATTTGTATAGTCTACTGATTTCCATGATGAAAATACAGCCACCATAGTTGATTTTAAGCTATTAATATGATGTCACTAAACACAGTGCTCATCTTTCTGGAACCTACTCAAGTATCATCTACGCTTAGAGAATCCCCTGTCCCTATCCCAACTTTCCAAGATAGCTCCTGTATTTGCCCAAAACAAAGGACTTAGAACAGACTCCTTATCTTGGGTTTGAATTTCAAAACTTTAAATAAGATTCCCTAACTTTATAAAGGCTTGTTCTCCACACAGAAAAAAGAAGTTAACATGAAAGAGAGAAAGGAAGGACAGAAAGACATTTAAAAAAATAAAGAAAGAATGAAGGAAAGAAGTACAGAGAAGAATGGTATGTTGATGTGTATAGTTCCTCCACTAGCTCTTAGGCTCTGTTCTGCTGATAAAATAAGGTACTCTGTCCCTCCATAGGTGACAGGAAAGGCCACTGTGCCCTTTGGCAGATGCTCAAATAGTAGAAGTGCTCCTCTCAGAATTTTGACATGGAAGCTTCTCCATCTGTGAGAAGTTTTGTTCACAGTCCTGTCTTTTCAATTGGATATATTACAATAAGTCAGCAGAGAGTGGAGGTGTTTTCTCCTCATCAGTCAGCCTCCCTACCTATATTCAAAAGGGGACCCTCTGCCTTGGCAAATGGTTCCTTCATGTTATGGATGATTTTTCTCTGGGTTATTATATCAGCCCTCAACTACTCTTTTAACATTTTTGCTAATGCCCTCCTCTGTCATAATCTTCATAAGCTTACAGTAAATAGGGAAACTTGTGCTTTATGTTACATTGATCTAATATAAATAACCTCCTACTTTATAATTTTCACTCACAGCAATTCATTCTCATAAGTAATGTTTCCAGTACTCTCTGAGATGATGCTGTAGGCAGTAAAGAGTATGTACTCATGGTGATAGGGGTGCATGAAGTAAGAACAGTAACACAGTAACATAGTGTCCCGTGATCTGAATCCGTCTTTCCTACCAAACAGAGAACTCAGGAATGTTAAGTCAAAGTTTCCCAGATGTCATAAACCCATGGCGAATGCCATCACAGATTCTCTGATTTAGAATCCCTGTTAACAAAAACATTGTAAAAACCCTCCTACCGCTCACTCCCACATCCTTCTTTCTCTCTTCACTGGTTATTTCATAGGTCCTATGCATAGCTAGCAAAGAATGGCTGCAGGACTAAGATTCTTAGGGAGACAGCAATATACCCAAGTTTAAAATGACACACTGTTAAAAACCATTCTTTGTCACCCAACTGAATCATCATCCTGGCCCAGACAAAATCAGTGACCCTCCATCTCTGCATATAAGAATGGTCATTTACACACTGCTTGCTTAAGAATTTCAGCACTAGGGCTAGACTATGAGTGCCACTGTTTCTGGAAGATCCAATTATTCCTCATACAAAAGTATACCTGAAGGTGTAGGCAGCAACAGGAGTCCATATTGTTAAACCATAATATCCCTTGGAATTCTCCCTGAATAGCACAATACTTGTACACCTGAAAGGAAGAAATGGTTTTATTTGGTCATTACTGACCCACAGCTCACAAAAAGCCGGTTGATTCTTGCTTCTACCACTGCCTATGAAACACTCAACAGCCATTTATAAGGCAACCCAAATGACTCCCATCTTTCACTGCTATGCAAAATGACTCTTCTGTGTTTTAGCACTTATTCAGCCCATCTCAGAATCTTCTGAAGGAATGAAAAAGAAGCACATTTAGAAGACAGGAAATGAAAAAAAAAAAGACAATATCTTTTCCCTTAGTACATGTACTTCTGAAGTGCTTCATGTTGTTCTGAAAGATCCAGAAAAAACATTGAAGATATCTAAGGAAATGGAGAGTTCCTCTGTAATATCAAACTACAAGGATCCAAAGGAAGGGTAAGAACTGACAAGGTAGAGGATGCTGGGGTGGCTCAGTTGATTAAGTATCTGCCTTTGGCTCAGCTCATGATTCAAGAGTCCCAGGATCAGAGTCCCAGGATTAAGCACCTCATGGGACTCCCAGGAGCTCCCTGCTCTGTATGGAGTCTGCTTCTCCCTCTGACGCACCCCCCTCCCATTTTCTCTCTCTCACTCACTCTTTCTCCCTCTCTCTCAAAATATAAATACATAATTTTTTTAAACTGACAAGATAGAGTTGAAATCAATTATGGTTTTAATTACATGTTATATTAGTTTTCTCTATTACAGTTTACAATATAGTTTCTTGTGTGTCAAGTTATTGCTTTTCACAGCCTATACTGAAGACATTATTCATCTTTATTTCTCAGAGGCAGAAGTAAAATCAGAGGAGTTGTGTATTTCTCATATTTATCCAGACAGATGTTGGTGGAGCCAAAATTAGAGGGCCTTCTAATCTTTAACCCTATGTGCTTCCATTGCACTGCAGCTCCTTTCTCATGAAAGGTTTGGAAGTGTGGAAGAGAGAGGATTTTTGACATTGCAGAATATCAGAATTGGGTAAGGCAGAGTGGAGAAACATTTAAAAATTGAAAGAAGAAGTTTAAAGATGAATAAAGTTAAGTCCGTTTAGCAAACCCATCATGGAGACAAAATTCTGCAATCAGAAACCTGAATTAGAATTCTGGCTCTTTCACTTTTATTCTAACTATGTTCTAAGGCAAATAACCTTCCAAAAAGTCTCAGTGTGATGGTCTGTAAAATGGGGGTTATCAGAGTATCATCCCTCTCAAGGTTGCTAAAAGGATAAAACAAGACAATGTCTGTGAAGCATATAGTATAGTAAAACGTAATAAATAATACATTTTCACAATTGTCATTGGTATCTCACAAGTTGTAACATGAGCTAGAAATTTAAAAATAGCTCAAAAGTGGTTGATATGAATTCATAGATAATAGATCTAAAGGTGTTCTTGAAAAGAATCAGAGTGTTTGGAAAAATGTTCCTAACTCCTTAACTCCAAGAAGAGCTGGAGGCTCCCACAACCTCTTCTTTTATGCCTTGCTGGAATAAATTTTAGGTGGATGGAACACAGAGTTTAACATATATGTTTGTAGAAAATTTTGTGCCTTGGTTAATACAACCTTAAGATTATTGACTTCTGGAAGGCAAGGACTGAGTCTTCTTTAGATCATCTAAAACCCTCCCAAAGACCAATACGCTGCTCTGCACTCAATGAAATAATTTTAATCCCTTATTTATTGACGGGAAAAAAAATGAGGTATTTGGAGAGATTTGCCAACAGCAATTGATCGTGAAAAACAGCAATTAAACTTCATCAAGCAAAGTCAACGGCAGGCCAAAAGCAAGGAAATAAGCACTAAGAAAATGGGGAACTGAGGTAGAAATTGCCTGGTATGGAAAATACCCACAGAAGAGCATTTATTCTGTAATTTTATATTAAACATCGCATTTGATGCTCTTGGTAGCCCTGAAAGGTAGGTAATATTTTTGTATGAGATAACTCTGAGACTCAAAGAGAGAAATGGCTTAGAGGTACACAGTTAATAAATTAATATAAAAAGATAAAGCCAACGCCTTGGTTTTTGTTTTTTTTTTTTAAGGGCCAAGTGTGTGGGGGAAATGATTCTGTTTCAAATATCTGTGTTTAAAGGCAGCTATGTTAACAATGATTTTCTGGCACTTTTCTCTAACTATCAAGATAATAATACTTGTAGACTGCAGGTGAGTTTTGTTTTGGAATGGAACCATATTTGCTAGGTTATAACTTATGATAACTTTGTGGTATTGCCCTGAAAACCTGACCTCATACACTGAAATGTTGAAATACGTATATTCTCATCTAACACCACTTTAGTCCACTGTTAACTTGGGAGAAATCAGGTCACATGGTAGAATAATGCTGTGAAAGACCTGGGCATCCCCAAGTACAGTAATCTAAACAATGATGAATCCTGCCTGGCTCCCTTGGGGGTCCTCCCTTCTCTTCTGTCCCCACAAGCCTCTCCCATCTCTGAGCAATGCACAATCTCAGTGCCATTTCATGGAGTCTGGTGCAGCAATGCTGTCTGAGGGCCCATGCTGTTCAGATCTGATCTGCCCAAAAGTCCTGAAAGCCCTTTAAATCAGGAGCAGTTTCTTCTCCTTGTGCTTAGGCAAGAGCAGGTGCTTGGCAAATATTTACTGATGAATGTATTGGGGCTGGAGAATTGTAAAGCAATTTAATAACTGTTTGAGGGTAAACATGAAAGAATTCAAAAGAAATACAAATAAAGAAAAATCATTTCTGACTGGAGGAATCACACATTACAACATAACACTCGAACTGAGCCCTGAATGATGAGTGGGTCACTCCAAAATTAGGACAGTTAGATAAATAGAAAGCTGGGTGGAAGTTTATTGGTGATGTGGTCCAGCAGTGCATTTGATACTGTAAAATCCCTCCATCATTTGAAAAGTGGGCTCAAAATTTTTAATCACATAAAATATCTAGGTTGATTATTATGAAGTTAATAAAATGACAAGTGTGGCATTTTATTTGGTGGTATAATCTGGATCTATTCAGATCCCAGATATGGTTTGGTGCCACCTGATGGTAGTTATCTCTTCCAGATTAATATTAATGAGGACCATTCAGTGTTTTGGGGCTGGCTGGGACTTCTAAGATTCCTATAGCAACTACAAGAATCATTTAATGAAATGACACCTGTTCTGTAGGCCTGGTCAGAAGAGATTGGGTTAGGGGAACAGAGACCTGCTTCCCTAGATGGGGTTGCCTGCTGTTTCCCTACTTAATATCCCTCCCCTGTTCACGTTCCAATGATCTCTCCATTCCCTTCACCCCTAAGAAGTTAAAAAAATTTAGCCAACTTCTCTAGAAGAAGAGAATGGACAAAGGGGCCAATAGTCAAGTACATTATATTAGAATTCCTGTTAGCATAGGGCTCATTGTCATAGGATTTTACTATATTTGACTCCCTTTTATGGCCTATAAGAGATCAATCAACTTAAAGCTGTATACCTCAGTTGCAAAGCCACCAATTCCACCAGCAGATGCTTTTAATTGGTGGAAAGTCATGGCCCAGACACTACTCTTTTTTAATATACATACATTAGTACTAAATCTGTGATCATCCAGAAAGATGCTATGCTCATCAAATATTAGAAAAGAGATGGCACATATTTGCTAACTTTTCCCATTTACAGACTAAATTTCCAGAGTTCTCTCATGAATTACTTGTCTTTAATTCCTCTTGTATCCCAAAAGCCAAAGGAAGTGCCTAGAACACAGTGGGTGCTTAGTAAAGATGTACTGAATGAGTATGTGAATGAACAAATAGTTCCAAAAGCTTTGGACTTATAAGGAGCATATCCTCATTTATCTCCTTTACTCTTCAATTGTGGCACCCAAAATAGTGTAAAACCTGGGGACTGCCCAGCAAGAACAGAGAACCGGAGTGATCACTACTTCCATCCTAGATGCTAAACATCCAGAAATGCAACATAAGACTGACTTCTCTTTTTGAACAATCCTGTTACTATGGATTCATATCAAGTTTATGGTCAGCTAAGACCCCCCTGAGATTTTTTCACAGATCTATTGTTAAGTTACATCTCCCCCAATTGAGTTTTCAGACTGAAGTGCAAGACCTCACATTATTCCCTGTAAATTTTGTCTTACTGGATTTAGGCCATTATACCAGCATCTAAAGACCTCTTTGAGCCTCGATTCTGACCTCTGACATATTAGATATTCAGCCTAGCTTTGTGCCACTTACAAATTTTATCAGCATTCTCTCACTATCCTCACTAGGTCTTCAATAAGTCACTGGACAAAATCCTGGACAGAGCCCCTAGACCCACTCCAAAAGATTCACCTCCAGCTTACTGGTCATTTATCTTGTAGCTGCACTATTGCCTGAGGCCACATGGGAAGTCATAAGAAAGAGAAATAATATAGCATCAGAGCTTAGACCTCTTTTGTAACCCCAGCTTATCATTTAGTAATTGCTTCTCTTCTGGCAACAAATAAGGAAAGAACATAGCCTTGATTGAACCTATGAGTTCTTGTCATCATTAGAACAACTAACATTAATATCATGAACCCCATTTTACAGATGTGAAAATGAAGGTTAAAAGATTAAATAAATGAACCAAACTATGTTAGTTGAAGGCAACAAAGCCAACATTAGAACCCAGGTTTTTCTCAATTTGAAGCTCTTGCTCCTTTCACTAAGTCTGTATTCCATACAAATCTAATTTTATAAGACAGAAAATTTTTAAAACTCAGCAACAGCGGAACCAACAGTCGCCACCTCAGTATAATCTTATATTATATCCAGACATCTTTGGGCCTTTGGGCCTTTTTGCAGCCTTTTGAACATTTGAAATAGAAGTAAATTCTGGCTTAAAAAAAAAGGTTTGCTGGGAAATTAATCATCTTACACAGATACATGGAGTGGTTGGTAATAAGCCTATTTGGTAAACATCTAGTGAAAACTGGCCCTTCATCTCCTTTCACCTATACCATGCTTCAGCATAGGAAAACACCTGCCTTTATTTTAGGTGGAAATCAAAACCAATCAGTAGGGGCACCTGGGTGGTGCAATTGGAAGAGCATCCGACTCTTCGTTTTAGTTCTGGTCCTGATCTCCAGGTCACAAGATCAAGCTACATGTGGGGCTCATGCTCAGCATGCAGTCTCTTTGGGACACTCTTTCTGTCTCCTTCAGCCTCTTCCCCCTTCTCCCTTCCAAATAAATAATTCTTTAAAACAAAAAACAGTAAATATTTTGCAAGTATATTTTTGGATAAATATTTTTCTTATGAGTTTCAGAGTGCACACAGAAAAAAGATATGGACCCTTCCCTCAAGAGTAGGGAGACATAACATATAGAATTTGATTCCAACCCATTTATACAATTTAACCCCTCCCCCTCTTTTTTTTTTTTTTTTTTTTTTTTTTTTTAGAAATCTCCACATTCAGTGTTAGGCTTGAACGCACAACTCGGAGATCAAGAATCCCATGCTCTTCCAAGTGAGCCAGCCAGGCACTCCTACAATTCAACAATGTTGTATTAATGGTCCACCACAGGTGAGACAGGATGGAATATACAGGTATAAGTAAGAGATAGCTCCTGCAGGCAGATTGCCTCCCCTCTAGGAAAGTGCATGTGTGAAGAAAATACATAGGATAAAGTATAACAGTATATTAGTGCCCCAAGAGATAAAGGCAAAGTGTTCCATTGACTCAAGGAATAATGAGAGACTTTCCTAAGATCTAGCATGATGCTGGCTCTTTGTACTCATGGCAAAGGTAAGTTTCACAATTATAGAAATAGTAGTTCAGAGTAGGAAATTCTCTTACCCTGAAAAAGAGAGGAGAAATTAGAGTTGGGAAATGAAGCTTGATGTTGATCTTGAGAAACTGGTAAGATTTAGCTGTACCATGAGTCTATTCCAAGACTCTTCATCAACACTGTTCAATGTGATAGTCAGTGGCAATTGAGCACTTAAGATGTGGCTAGTCAAAACTGAGATGTACAATAAGTGTTAAATGTGTACCAGAAGTAGATGCCTTAGTACAAAGAAAAGAATTTAAAACACCCCATTAACAGTTTCTGATATCAGTTACAGGTTGTAATGATAATATTTTGGGTATATTGGGTTAAATAGGATATATTATTAAACTAATTTCTATTGTTCCATCTTTTTAAGGTGGCTACTAGAAAATTTAAACTCTCCTGTGTGGCTTATACTCTGTTTCTGTCAGACAGCACCAATGTTGAGAGTGTCTGACATAAAGAAGTTGCTCACCACCTTCTTTGTGTGTGTAGAACCAGACTAAGAGATAGGAAGGCAATTCCAAGACAAGCAGAAAACAAAAGTAGTGGTACATTTTCCAAAACTAAGGCATGTCCCGGGTACAAGGGGAAAAAAGAGTGATGGTACTTTGGGAAAAAGACAGGCTATAAATGCACCATTTTTGTTTTAATGTTTGTATAGAGGTCACCTAAACTTTTTCTTTATCTGCTCTGTGGGACTCATTAATGAGAGGAAATAACTGCCATAAATGATAACAATTAATTTCTCTTAAAGCAAGTATATACATGCAGTTTCGTATATTAAGAGAACAAAGAGTCTTGGTTCTTCATGAACATGCTTTGTGACATTGCCTAGATGACTCCATTAATCTCTTAGGTCTTCCTTTCTACAAATTAAAGGAGTTGGACTGAGGTCCCTGCATTTCTACTGCGGAGGGGTGGGGGGTAAGGAGAAGAGCCTATGGGACCAAAGCAATAGGTTACATTCAAGTTCCTGCTGATGTGTGCATTTCCTTCCTCTAATCTTGTTGCTATTAGGCTTAAACTGCCTCGGAAACTCAACAAATCTTTCTTAACGTTCTACTTTTGGCCCTTGTTAAGAGAAAACATAAAAGAAAAATGTTGGTCAGCTCAGCACACTGCCAGTCATCACAGTATTTTTTTTTTTTTAAGCCCAGGAGTTGATGAAAAATACATTCGTTCTAAGTTCACCTATGAAAATTTGGTAAATTGTTGTAAATATTATTTGTTTGATTCTCAATAATACCTCTTGTGGGGACAGCTAAATACATGGGCTTCAGGTCATCAGATGATCCTGAGTCAAGATGACCAAAATTTGAATTACAGTTATATTTTCTAAAGATATTGTTTGTTGTCTCTCCTAAAGCCAGATGGTAAGCTGACCTAGAGATATAAAATAATTGAATTAAATTCCTTGTATTATTAAATTAAATATTGAATTAAATTCCTAGTATATGCTATACTAGAAGACTTAGTTGGATTGGTTGGTGGAATATATTAATCAAGATTCTCATGGTAGCCAGGAAAGATACCCATCTCAAATAGTTTAAGCTAAAAAGGGACTGCATTGAGCCATCAAGCTGGGAGGATATTCAAAACAGCTATTTCATCATTTCTCTATTTGCTCAGCTCACACCTTTGCTTCTCTCTGCACATGAGCCTCATTCTCTGGGACTTCAGACAGTCTTGCTCCACCAAGAGTTCCAGTTGCATCATCCCAGCATTGCTCTTCAAGAGACAGCATTTTTTTCATATAAAAATCCCAAAGAAGAAGTCTGATTGGCCAGTTTTGGATCACAAGCCAGGTATTACTATGATTAATGAGGCCTGATAACATGCTTAAGCAGAAGATTGAGATACTGTGTTTGGCAGATTCAAAAGTACCACATGGTCAGTTGTGCAAAGGAAGGGACATATTTATACTAGAAGAAAGAGGAAAGGTATGCTGAGCAGATTTAAAAAAAAAAAAAATGTCCAGCACAAGAAGTCCTGCCTATGACCACTTCCTTTGGATCATAAAAACCCACTTCAGTCTACTTAAGAACTTTGTGGTCATCTCTTTGTTTGCCCCTGACAACAGTAGCAGGCATCACCCAAATCCTCAAACTTTGTTCTGACAGTGATTAATGCCTACAGGTTCAGGGCACCATGAAAACAAGAAAGACTAACAGAGCAGCAAGGAAACAAGCCTCTGTTCTTGGGCCAGTTCATCATGCCTGACAGTGCCTGCCATCACTGGGGTTATCTTACTCGGGACTTTGTCAGCTCTGGAACCTGAATGCCTTCTGGACCTGTGACTTCTCGCCTTAACCCTCCATGAGCTCTATCTCTTTCCTTCATAGAGTTTTGGCACCTTTCAAATTCCATCAACTCACCCAGCCCCCAAGGGCCTTTGCTGTCTCTACCTCCAAGTGATCCTTGAGCTTCTCATGCATAATGTTCTTTGTATATGCTTTTTCACATTCTTAAATGTGTCCCTCCCCAAATTACAACTCTGGCACTTCACCAATAATTCAGCCCTTATTTATTTCCTAATCAAATTGAGCATATTTGGTGCTGTCGAAACCAAGGAGCTAACCAGGCTCCCAGTCATGCATGAATGTATGTGGCCAGGGATAGTTTTGTAAAAAACACAAAAGTAATAAGCCTTAATGGTGGCTTCACAAACAAGAAGGAGGTATCTCTGACATTGCTTGCCAAAACTTGCATTTCTACCATTAGAATCTGATTCTGTGGCTTTATCAAATTCTTATCTACTGTCAAAATGGCAATCTTCAGTTGGAATTGGTTTATCAATCCTCTTCCCAAGAGAATAAAAGGAGATAAAACCTAAAAGTAACCAAAATGGGGCACCTGGGTGGCTCAGTGAGTTAAAGCCTCTGCCTTCGGCTCAGGTCATGATCCCAGGGTTCTGGGATCGAGCCCTGCATCGGGCTCTCTGCTCTGCGGACAGCCTGCTTCCTCCTCTCTTGTGATCTCTGTCTGTCAAATAAATGGATGAAATCTTTTAAAAATAAATAAATAAATAAATAAAAATAAATAAAATAAAAGTAACCAAAATGAGGACCAAGAGACACCATCCGAGAGGTCAAAACCACAGGACTGCAGACATTAAGAGGGCTCCTGTCTCTGGTGTTGTACTTCCCTAGTACGTACATTTCTGTTTCTGATGTCCCTTTACTCATATGACCCAACCTGCTGTTTTCTTCTTGCCTTATTGGGACACCTGACCCCACCCTAATCTTCCTTATGACAGACATCTCTTTTGTATCAGATCTGGGTGATTTGGTGCTTCAAAACATGTACTGACACAGTGTAGGCTCAAAAGTAGGAAACTGAGGCTCCTGAAAGACCAGATTAGATGAGACCCAGAAGAGATCAGCACCAGCACAGTGGTGACAAGTTAACAGGGCTGGCAGAGCTGTAACTGGCAGATTGCCAGCTTCTTACCTTGCAGAAATGGAGTCCTGTTTGCTGGGTGGTTCTAAATGTTGATCATTGTTCCAGGCCCAGAGAAATGAGGGGTACAGATTAGACAAGACTGTCAGTTCCTCTGGCCCTTCACTGGGATGTCTTGTATTACTGGGGTTTTGCTTGCCTGCACGTATGCGTGTCTTTATTTTTTTTTTTTTCTTGAAGATGTGTCCTACACTGGTCTCAATACAGTCATGGATGACATTCACAGTTGTTATCACACTTTGTATCATCTGAAAATGTCCAGATGAGTTGGAGGCAATAATGAACAACCAGGAAGCCAGCTCTCATAAAGATGAATCAAACCATGGTGATCTGATAAGAAGATTATGAGATCCATGTTTTCCACTCAAAAGGGTAAGAGTTATTATATCTTCTGAAATCATCAATGTGATAAAGTAACCAACTAGAAGACACACTATTCATGCTTCACCCAAATGCACTGACTGGATAAACAGAAAACAGCAGGTCCTACCAGCAACCATAAATTTAAAGTTAGTATTTCAGGTCTATATCTAAAGAATGACAGAGTATCATCTCTCCTGATTCATCCGGCAAGAATGCATCATCCTTTTTCTCCCAATCTAATCAGGAACACTTCTGCCATGTTCATTTTTCTTTATAAGTCAAAAAAGCGAAGAAGAGATTTAGGCCCTCTCTTCTACACCCCTCTTGACTCAGGGTTGTAGGGGGGGGGGTGAGGGGAGGAAACAGGCTGCCTAAGAGGAAAACCTCAGATTCTATTCTGACAGCCCCACAGGTACTCTTGTTTTGACCGGACTCGATTTCAAATGCTGTACACAAGTGCCATCTAGTGGTCATCGGTAATTAACACGGCTCTTCAGAAAAGAAAGACTTAAAGCCTTTCATGAATAACCAAAAGTGTTTTTTTATCTTTTTTACTTAAACGGGACGAGTTTTCTGTATTTGCCTTCTTTCTTAAAGGAATTATTTCTTCCATCTGTTTCTCTTTGGTTGTGATAGAAGCATCTTGGCTCATTTTCTGTCAAAATGTGCTTCGAGCCATAAAATGTAGGCTGGGGTTTATTCACAAGGAAACACATTGAGAATGTCTCCTTTATCACCAGTCACTACTCTGTGGAATAAAATCGAGGTGTTTCTATATTAACATTGTACTCAACTTTAGCAAACATGTTAGGAATGAATGGTGACTAGAATGAAAGATAAGCAAGAAATTGGGAGACGCCAATGACAGTCATCACCTTCAGTGTTTCCCCATTGCATATAGGATAACAACAGAAGGTACCACACCCAAATGAAAATCTCTGAAGTCTGAGACAGACTCGCTTTTCTGGCCTCTTTGTCCTCTATGCCCTGGTACAAAGTTTGATCTCCACTTTAGCCTATCCATTGACTCCTGAATAAATATATATTTTAGCCTCTCTTCATTTTCTTACTATTGTCCCCTCCCCTAATCTGCAAAATTCTTTCTCTCCTCTCCCTGCTTATTCAATCCTATTCATTCTTCAAGTTACATATTACTGTAATAGGATATCAAAATGGATATCAAGACTAAAAAATAGTATTGTATCGCACTGAAAGCTATATTTAATTAGTTATTGTTGTATAACAAATAACCCCAAACCTTAGTGGCTTTAAACTAGAACATTAATTATTGTTCACAACCCTATGAGTTATCTGGGTCATTGCAGCCTCGACTAGGCTTACTCATGCATCTGTGCTCAGTGGTGGGTCATGTGGGCAGCTCTCCTATTCCTGGTCCAGCTCTTTTACATGTCTGTTGGTGTGACATAGTAAGAAATATATATTTGGTTATTGTTCCTGGCTCTTGACACAGAGCTCCTAAAAGCCTTGGAATTAAGTGAGTGATAGGAGCATCATTTGTTCTAATATTTGGTCTTGGTCTTTGTTCATGATATAAAACTCCTAAGCCCATTGGAATTTCCTGGGTGATAGGAAAGTCTTTTATTTTCAGGAGACAACTCTTGGTGGGCTCCTGATAGCCTTGGGATGAGGACTAGTCACCAGAAAGACCAAGCCATGATTAGTTGCTTGGAACTTTCAGTCTGGAGATTGAATTAATAATCAGTCATGCCTATGTGATGAAGCCTCTATAAAAATCCCTGAACTATGAGGTTTGGGAGCTTCTGTGTTGGTGAACACATTCATGTGCTGGGAGAGTGGCACACCTCTACTCCATAGGGACAGGAGCTTCTGTCTCAGGACCCTCCCAACCTTGCCCTATGTATCACTTCACGAGGCTATTCAGCTCTGTCCTTTATGATAAACCAGCGAATGTAAGTAAGTGTTTCCCTGTATCCTGTGAGCCCTTAAAGTAAATGACCAAACCTGAGAAGAGGATTGTGGGAACACCAATTTATAGCCAGTCAGTCAGAAGTACAGAGGACAACTTGGGACTTGCAACTAATGTCTGAAGTGGAGAGCAGTCTTATGGGACCAAACCACTAACCTTAAGGTTATAATTAAATTGTAGGATATCCAGTTGGTATCCAGAGATTTGGAGAATTGATTGATTGAAGGAAAAAAATATCCCATGTGTTTTGATGTCAAAAATGTTCTGAGACAACTACAGGAAAATAGTTTCCTGTTTAATTAGTTAAGATGGTCACAGCTGTGACAACTAGACTATTCTCTGTGCTTTCCTATATCATAGGCTAGCCTGGGTTTGCTCACATAGTGGAACAAGGTACCCAGAAAGAGCAGAACCACTCATGACTTCTTGAGTTCCAGGCTTGGAACTTGGACTCTGTCACTTCTACTACAATCAGTTGGCCGAGGAAAAGTCACAAGATCAGTTTAAATTACTAAGAAATAGACTCTACCTCTTGGAGCACCTAGGTGGCTCAGTCAGTTGAGAATCTGACCCTTCATTTTGATTCAGGTCATGATCTCAGTCATGGGGCTCTGCCCCATCTCAGGTCCCCACCCCACCCTCACCCCCTGCCATGCTCAGCCAGAAGCCAGCTTGAGATTCTTTCCATCTCCCTCTGCTGCTCCCCAGGCTCATGTGCTCTCTCTCTTTCAAATAAATAAGTCTTTAAAAAAAAAAAAAAAGGAAATAGACTCTGCCTTCTGATAGGATGAATTACAAAGTCACTTTGTACAGAATATAAATACCAGAGAAATTAAGAAAAATGGTCATTTTAGCAGTCAGCCTGTCTCAAGGCCTCCACAGATCTGTATTTCAAAACGACATGAGAGTCCCTCTGTAGAACTTAAAAGGAACTATCTGAAACTAGGTTTGCAGTTCCTAAATCCTTGCTCTCATCAAGAATTAGGGATCAGAGAGATAGGGTACCATGCTTTGAATATAACTTACACTCCCTCCTACACACCCCCCCAAGATAAAGGGTAACAAGTGCCTTCCTTAACCTAAGTGTACAAAGAGGTAATTCAGTGAGACTTCTTAAAGAGCTTGAAATGTGTCTCCTAAAATCTGGAGGATGCTGTGAACTGCTGTCTGACTCAATCAGGATAAATATGAAGTAAGGACAGCTGGATAAAGCACTGTAGTTTGTGAAATCACTGAACTCCCACCAATGATGGGTCACAAGTGCAAGGCTTCCTGTGGAAGAGATGTGAACTAAGAGTTTTGAAGAGATGATATAAGGTTGTCTTGGATCCCCATCTAGACAGCCTTGAGAAGGACTCAAGCAAAAGGAAGCATAATGTGTACAATGGGATGCCTGGAAGTCAAGTGACCAGTTGGGAAAAGAGTACAATTACCCATTGTGAGGCACCTGATGATCAAAGATGCTCAGATTAGGAGAAGGTTGGAGGCAGGGTTCCAAAGAGACATAGATACACCCCTCATGAGAAAAAGAATCAGTCTTTGGTAGAAGAAACCTAGATCACAGAGATACCACCAGTCAAGTAAGAACTTTCCTGCTGCCACTGACTCCCTTTGTCTCCTCTCCAACCCTCAATCCACCAAGATAATTCATGTTAAAAAAGATGAACAAAGAGTAGGAGGACTATGTGAAGGAAAAAGATCTATAGTTCCTTTTTTTTCTTCACCAGACCTTGTCTTGAGTTAGGGAGGCAGAGAAGCTGTAATTTTAAGAGAAGTTCTACTTTTTTATTGTTACACTGGACATACTAATTCCTGGGTTGGAGCCACTTTTATAACCTCAGCTTTACCAAGAGTATTGGACCATGCTTTAGTTTTCACTCAAAAGGTAAGGTAAATACTAGTCCCATATACAGCACACGTTTGAATGGGCGGTGGAGAAATAAATTAAGTTGTTTTGTAATTATGCCTCTTGAGTGTTGCAAGTTCAGTGTAATGATTTCCTCAAATTTTCTGCTTAGGGCAGATGTCCCAGGTGCCTTTTCAGTCACTGCCCTCTTTTCCTTCTCTGGATTGTTAGGGTTTTTCTTAAAAGAAATCATAACGTCTACCTAAAGCTAAAAAATATGAATTGGAATTATAACTTACTATATAACATTGAGCATGTCCCATAAGCTCTCTGTCCTCTATTCCTTTCACCAAAAGTAAAATATGATAATAATATGTAGGTCCATGGTTATTGAAAGTGTTAGATGAGATACTGCAAATGAAAAAAATTAATATTTATTGTTTTAGAAATTAAAATATTTAAAAAACATTAATTCACTTATAATAACAATAATAAACCCATTACATGTTTACATAAGTAATATATTTGCATGAAAAATAACTGTATTTTCCAAACCAAATAATTCAGATAGGTGAATTAGGTGGCATTGTTTTTCATTTTTAATGAATTCTTTTAATGTCTGCCCTAATAGAAGATAGCTAGATGCTTATATCTGTTTCTGCACTCAATACTGCAATCTGTGATCTTGTTTATATTACATGAAGAAAATCTGGCCTCAGATAGATACAAAGTTGATAAGGGGAGGAGTATTTTATTAACAATTTCAGATCATTGTGGTTACTCTTCTTTCATACTACACCAAAACTCAGCAAGTGGTAATTCCTTAAAGTTAGTTACAACATGAAATCTGAAACCATATCCATGATATTCAAACTCTATTCATCATTTGGAAAATACTGGCTCACTGAGCTATATGGATCATCTAAATGTTGATATATTTCATTATATAATAACATTATATGATAACAATTTCATTATATAAACCCCCCACATTTATTAATAATATCGCCACTGACTTCATCAGAAAATTCCTTGAGTATTAGACATCTATCATGGTCATGTGGCAAATACAAGAAGTCCATACTGCCAATTTTTGCTTAAAAGCTCAAATGTTTTCGTTGGCAATCAATATTTTTCATTGTTTTCTTGAAGTGACAGATTCACATTGTTCGTTTTCAAAAAATGTCTGCCAAATTCTCAAGTCTGAATAATCATAATTTGTCTGTCAGTGTTTGATTTCAAGCAAAATGGATCTCATGAAAAAAGCTGCTAGTTACATGATTTCAAAAGTGTTTTTCAAATAGGAAAGAGAGTATCTATAGTATTAGCTATATTGTTTGTGTTTCTTGGCCAAGTTAACAGTGGTAGCCTTCACTCATGTATCTCAACAGGAATTTTATTTTGGCTTGAATCATCCAGAAGAGCCATAGTAATAATGCCAAATTTAGGGAATCACAGAACTAGAAAATATTTTAGATGTCATATAGTCTACTCTATGAGAAAATTTTCTCTACAGCAGGCTTAACATAAGATCATTCAGCTTTTGATCAAGTTCTTCCAGTGACATGAATCTCAATAGTTCTCAAAGAAGCCTATTCTACCATTTTTAGACAGCTTCAGATATTAGATGTTCATCATATTAAGCCATAATGTTCCTTCCTTGATTTCATGATGCAAAAGAGAAAGAATCTACTTTCTCTTCCATGTGGCTAATCCCCAAGCATCAAATCTTCAAAATCTTTAAATTTGTTGAGTTTAAAAGATCACGTTAAGCCATACCCTTCACTACTTATACACACACACACACACACACACACACACCCTTCCCTCATCATGCTGTTTCTTCTCTAGGATAGAACCTGACATTTTCACTACTCATCTTCAAATAACATAGTTTTTAGGTCCATGTCACCTTATCATCCTAGACTCTTTCTGTTCACTATCTGTGCCTCTTAAAAATAGCACCAGAATGCTATTAAAGGATTCTGAATAAAATCTTTCTGGATCAGAATTCATTTCTTTCCTGTACACTGTTTTGTTTTGATGCAGCCTGCAATTGTATTCTCTTTTTTTGTTTGCAATTATGTTTGCTTGTTTTTCAGAATCACAGCAAACTGCAGGCTTATACTGAATTAGCCTTCAAGAAACATCTCCAACTTTTTCCTGTATGAGCATTGTTACTTTAGTCTCCTATTCTGTACTTGTGCAATTAATTTTTTAGGCTAAAGGAAGGAACTTACTATACTGAAAAAAAATTATCTTATTGGTTTATACCGCTTTGGAATGATCCCGCTGTTTAAATATTTATCAACTTTTATTTTACATCTCTGGTAGAGAATACTTGCAGGTCACCAAAACCTAGTGTCTTCTTCCTGGGAACATGACTGAATTACATTTCCCAGCCCCATGTGTAGTTAGATGCATCTCCGAGATGGATTTCCAGCCACCTCAATGTGAGTAAAGAGAGTTTATATTACTTTAGGGGACTTCAAGGCAGCAGCATGACTACTACATTCCCTCCTACTCTTGAACATGAACATCATGACTCATATTAACTGATGACAGTACTTAACTATACTGTTGACAAAAGATCTTTGGGTATGACAGAGCCATAAGCAGAAGGAGCCTGGTTCCCTGAATCTCTGTGCACAGATCTTAGAATCTGATCTTCTGATCTTAGAATATCTACCTTGGAATTACATGAGCAAGAAATAAAATATTCCTTAAGCCACTGAATGCAGGGTCTATCTATTACAACAGCTTAGCCTACATTAACTAATATAATTGCAACAAAGTGATGGTAGATGTGATTTTAAGGTTTGTGTCTTCATCCAAATGGATTATTTTTCTCTGGTTGGAGTAGTAAAGAGAAATAAAATGGCCACTGATAAAATTAAGCTTTCCATATGCCTGTGCTTCATTTGGGCTGAAGAAATCTATTTTATTTCCCAGGAGAGTTGGGCTCAAGAAACCTATTTTATTTCCTAGGAGATACCGGAAGCATCTGATTCTGGTCATATTGTGCTTTATTGTGTAACCACTTTTAAGTTATTTCCATCTTCCTCAGCCAGTCAGGAACTCTCTACAGTGCTCCCACTGAAACCTTGTCTAGGCTTCATGACTTGGAATTCCATTAAAATTGTTTACCTGCTGTCCTTTCATTAGGCTCTGTGCTCCTAAGAATAGGGACCATATTTTATTGATCTCTATATTCTCAGTACTGTGTTACAGTGTTTGACACAAAGAGAATACTCAGTAATGCTTGAGAATGGATGAATAAATAAATTAATGAATATTTAAAATTTGGGCCTATAAGAAAAAGAAATCATCAGGAGACAGTGGTTCTAACATCACTAAGTTTGCATTAATGCCAAATAAACACTGAGTGAGTACAAATTTATAGGGACAGAGTAATTAGTCATCTGGAGAGTCTCTCTGGTATTCGGAGATCTGTGAGTCCTTTGATAATCCTATTTCTGCTTCAGCTATCTAGAACTAGTCATGGTATCATTATCACCTATGACTAGCCCTTGTGGAACAAGCCTCTGAAAACCAGAGCATGTTTTTCAAACCTTGCACATTCTCTTAAGATGGAATCTACTGTCTCCTTAGATTTCCTACTTTGGATTCGATTTAAGACTATTCATGACAGCCAGATGGTCCACACTAGTTTCAGACAATTTATCACAGTGCTCAGCTGTTGCATTAAATCTATTTCTTAAAGGAGAAAAATCATTTATTATTTTAACAAGAAGAGAATATGGCTCCTGACCTACAAAGTAGCCTAGATCAGCTTATGGCTTCTTACTCTTTAGAATCTTTATCTAGAACTTGTTTGATTGGCTCAAACTCCATTCAATGTCCTATGGAAATCCAAAGCAAGTAGCAGATTTTCTCCAAATTCTTGTGGCTATGGAGGTGGATGGGATATGTCTTAATGATGATCTCCTGCTTGGAGTTCGTCTCACCCCGTCAGGGTACACACTGCCTTCTACACCACATCAACCCAGGCATGAAGATAAACCCCTTCCTCAGTTACCACTAAAAATCCCATCAAATCTTGTCAATGGTTTGGGGAAAAGGGAAGCTTACATTATAGAACTGTAAACAAATTCAAAATGAATGTTAACCTTGCTCTCTCAATTCTTTTAATCCACACTAGGGATTTTTTTTTTTTTTAACAGGCTACTTCACCTACGATGCCTCAGTCCTATGTGTTCTCAATGGTTCTTCTCTCCTTCTTCTGACTCTTCTACTTTCTCACTCCCATCACAATTTCTACTTATTTCTAATTTTAAGACATGCAGTTATTTCATTTGTGTGTTGGGTTCCTGCAGACCCAGCCTCAGGTGAGGATTTCACCTTTCTCTCTGAATCTTACCAAGGCACTTTCCTCAACAATTATTTTTTTCTAAGTGGAATTCTGTCTCCAACTGTAAAGCAAAACTTTAAAGCCATTGTAAGTTCATTCTGAGTGAGGGGGAGAGACTGCTGGTATCTGGACCTCAGACATTTTGTATAGAGCCTTGTCCAAGGGTCTGCAGTATATCTACTGCAGAATATGGCACTCTCTCTGGAACCCTCAGCTTCCAGTTGACTCCTCACTGCAAGTCATATCACCAGCCTCTGCAGTATTCTTCAGCATAGACCCTAAGCCCAGTCAGTAACCCTCTAGCCTCCTCCCTTCATACCCAACTTTGGTAATAGTACACTTTCCTTGTTTTATGATCCTATGTTCCTGTCTTCACCACCTGTCCATTAATTATCTATATCCATCTAAGATTGGGACTCTGATATTCCAATGCATCTTGGAGCTACAACACCAGCTTTCAGTGTTTTACTATTCCAGAATATTGTGATATTTCCATGTATAAGATTACTACATTTTGTTTGTGTTTTTCAAAATCTCAGATCTTTATGATTTATGTCCTGAGCTAAACCTTTAAAAACCCATTCTGAACATATCCTCCCCCTATTTAAAATCCCTATAATGTATCCTGTTACTTAAATTCACATTTCCTGAGTTGTTAAAGAGGTTGGGAATATTTTCTTATATTTATTAGTCATTTGAATTTGTTTAGAACTAGATGACCTTGATAAAGTGTTAGAAGTTAGATGGAGATGGGGGAAGCCAAGAAAAACTAGAAGTGGTTATATTGTTTAATTAACCATTACTTAGATGAAGTATACTATATGCAATATCAAAATAGGGTTAGGCATTAGATAATCAGCATTCAGACATATGTGGAGATAGAATGATCCACATCTTGTCAATAAGACCAACATATAATATGGACTATACTTAAACATTCCTCTAAACTGTATCTTAGATGCTCTCTCTCAAAGTTGGGTGCAAGTGGGTTAATAATTGTTTCTACATGACATCAATATATCTCCTCATAAAGTTCATACAACCACACATGCGCGTGTGCACGTACGTGCGCACACACACACACACCCTCCAGATGTGTTGTCTTCATGTTCCAGACACCTGATTGTTTCTAAATAGCTAGGTGCATGGCCTCCTGCAGGTGGAACATCTGGGTGATTGACTGTATTCCTCCCTATTCATCCAAAAGTTTTGGCAGCTAGTTGCAGACAGATTGAAAATCTTCCCCTGAAACACACAGGAGTAGCCTCTGTCAGCTGAATATTGACAGGATCTGTAGTAGAGTTCCCCTCCCCCCCCCCCCCCGGTCTCAGCTACCATCAAAATGTTATTTTCCAGCTGCTAGGTACTGGTCTTTTATATTATAGCTCAAGAATAAGTATATTCAGGATGAAACATGAAAAATACATTTAGTAAGATTTCAGTCCTGGCAGAGGTATTTGTATAACAGATAAAGTCACAAAATGGTATATAGGGCAATGTACTTGTGAATATCATACTATTTGACATCTGAAATTTCCCCTCATGACCAATTTGGGATTTTTGTATGTAGAATTGGAAGTAGAATTTTTGTATGAAGACTTGGAATTGGTCATCTATTGGTAATTAAACTTACATTTGTCCAGAATTATGTGTCCACTTATTCTAGTGAACAGTAGAAAACTAAATCAAGGAATTTTTTGAGTTCTGAAGGAATAAAAATGTGGCTTACATTAATTATAGATTACTTGGCATTAACAATCATAAATTATGTAAAATATATCTATAGAGTAAAACATATACACAATATTTTCTGCATATGCATACATTATTACCTGTATGGTTTGGTGGATAAGAACATCTATTTTGGCAACCAGACTGTGTATGAATATTAGCTTTATCACCTATCTACATGAACTTGGGCAAATTTTTTAAACCTCTCTGTGACTCTATAAAATGTGAATTATGGTGGAGCCTGCATCATAAGGTCACTGTGTGAGGGTTAAATAAAATAATATGGGTAAGACACGTGAGAGGTGCCTGGTACAGAACAGACTCTCAATAAACATAGTAGGACTAAATCTGTGTTAAACAGAGTGTGTGAATGTGTGTGCACGTGTGTACTGAAGACCTAGATACATTTTTTTCTAAATAATGAAAAGGTTTTGGCATTGATTTTCTGAATTTTATCTTCAAAGAACTATTATAGGATTCATGGGTTGTAGGTTATAGAAAGAAAGCAAACTTATAGAATGGTAGGAAATAAAATGTAGCTATTAGAGCTTTTCTCTATATTGTTCATCTTTCTTAAATATCATTTTGATCATTTCACTTCCCTGCTTTAAAATCTTTAGTGGATTTTGATCAAGATCTTGCTCAACCACTTACAAATTATTTGACTTTAGGTCAGCCATAGTGTCTTCATCTATTAATGATAATGGGAATTCTTGTCCTACCTGCCATTTGGAACTGTTGCGAGGATCAGGTGGGAAAATTTATATCTGCCACTCTTGTCTGCCTGATTCCTTCTTCCCTTGGAGGAAATGTGCCCTTTCTCCAACTACATGTCTCTTGGGGGACTGTCCATCGTAGGGATCTGCTTGCTTCTTATCTCAAACCCGGGCATGTGATAGATGCCGGATCAATTTTGGTATTCCATTCTCATGGTTTTCAGCAATGGATCCAAGAACTAGGAGTAGTCTATCCATGAATTTATTTATTTATTTATTTATTTATTTATTTATTTTAAAGATTTTATTTATTTATTTGACAGACAGAGATCACAAGTAGGCAGAGAGAGATGAAGGGAAGCAGACTCCCTGCTGAGCAGATAGCCCGATGCGGGGCTCGATCCCAGGACCTTGAGATCATGACCTGAGCCGAAGGCAGAGGCTTTAACCCACTGAGCCACCCAGATGCCCCTATCCATGAATTTAGATATGAACAGACTCTTAGTAAGAAAACAGCCTCTTCTTGGATCACCATTTGTATGTAGGATTTGGGCTGGGACTATTGTCCCCACCTTCCCCAACCATATAAGGAAAGCTGTCTATAATAGCTGAGAGAGAAGACAATCAGTAGAAAGAAGCAAATATGCACAAAGAAGGCAGAGCAAGTCCATAGGAAAACCAATTTCCAATCTTGCTATAAATCTATAGTACATCATTTTAGTTATTTCTCACTTCCCTGTATCCCTCATCCTCCAAGTTCATGCCTTCACTTGCATTGTTCTTTTGTCATCCTCTCCCCTCAGCCCATTTGCAACACTCAGATCTTTTTTCCTGATGCATTTTCAAATCTTGGGTCCTTCCATTTCTAGATTTCTTATACTTCTCCATCCCTTACTGATTTCCCGTTCTGAAATTTTACCAAATATTACCATGTATTTCATATTTGTGTACTTAATGACTTTTGTATGTTTTATGTATCAATCTAGGTTTCTAATTCACACCTGCTTCCATATTTCAGTCACCACATTTCCTCTTACTCTACAGCAGAGTGAAGGCTGCTTGCTTGCCAGCTCCTTCCTAACTTTTAAACCCAATCCATTTTCACAGCAAAATGAATGGGTCTTTAATAGATAGTGCTTAGTGGAAAAGTAAAAAAAAAACAACCACAGTGTTACGCCAACACCATTTGTAGACATTAAGCATACTCATAGACAAATAAACATGCATCTTATAAAAATCTATATAAACAAAAAGATATATATTAAACTCAATAAAGTGGCTGTGGAAGAAGGGCATAATTATAGGAGTGGGGTACAGTGATGGAAAAGGCCTTGCATGAAGTAGTGGAGATGGTATGATGTAAACTAAAGAAGATTTTAAAAGTCAACCTTCCTCAGCTGGGGTCTTAAATACATTTATAAATATATACTTATATTCTGGGTCACAAGTGTTACAAGATCCCTCAACAGTTCTCGGAATTAATATCATAACCCTACCCATGTATATATTTTCTTACATATGCTCTGCTTATACAATAAAGCGAAAAGATTGCACATCAAGATGATACCAAACTTTAAGAAAACCCAATATAAGGAAATATGGATAAAAAAATTCTAAAACATATATTAAAAAGATGGGGAAGCAATTATTTCTATTGCCAAAAAAAATGTGTCCTATTTAATAGATAACTTGCTGCAAGGTTAATTTAAAAATGAGCAGTCCAGTTCATGTAAAAGCATGTTTCAATTAAAATGTTCTTCTACTTATAAAAATTTAACTCACACCAATATTTCATAAAGAGAAGCAGCTCTATTTTTGTTGTTGTTGTTGAAACTCTGCTTTTCTGACTTCAGTTTACATATTATATATCTTAATAATGAATGAAGTATGCGGTATAAAATACATACTAGAGAAGTCTGAGAACATTTATTTCAAGGGTAATCTAAAAGTTCATTTTCTAAGTACTAGTTGAAAGATATTTTTTTTTTTTACTTTGGGGTATTTTTTTAATGCTGGGCAACAACAAAGACATTCAAGAGACACAGGGTGTCTTTTTTGTTATTCCCAGATTTGCAGGGTCTGATGATGGTGGCGATCACACTAATAATGTTAATGACAGTAATAATGTTGATGGGAAAGGTAGTCAAGACTGCCAAAATGAAAAATCTCATCTTTGAAATGTGCCCTTTTAAATTGTCATTTCTTCCTTTTATTTTTTCCCCTTTCTCCACTGGCAATAATAGGTAGAGAATCACAAATAATTTCAAACTACATTATGTTCCTTGACACAGGGAACCATAACTTAAATCACCCGTTCTCAACCAAGGTGTCATGACATACTCGTTTGTTCGTAACAACGATGGAATACTTCAAAATCATTCTTAGTGTATGATGTAAGTAATGAGATATTAATACGGAAAATACTTTAAATATGGTTTTTGACAAAATAGAGTATCTTTGAGGTTCTACCATGAACAATGTCACTTTCACACGTTTTCTTTCAAATATGCTCTCCTGAGGAAAAAATGATGATATAATGAGTACATTAAAAATTGTACCGAAAGCCCTTCTATTTTGTCCATACCAAGCCCCATGCTGAAAACCTTCATAGATCCTCATTTTAAATGCCCTGTCATCCCATAAACAAGGAAAGATCCCAGCATTCAAGTCTGTCACAATCACACAATCTAAATCTAACAATGTGATTCTCGATGGCAGAATTGGCACAAAAATCTTTTGTCAAATTCTGAATCCTGAATTTTTGTCTAAAAAATATGGTCACCATGGCAATAGCTAAAAATATAATGTTTGTTAATTGCCATATAAATGAGAAACAGAACCAGAGAACTGTTGTACAGACATTTAATTAGGTATAAACCAGTAATACATGAAAACCCACATAAATAAAAATTCTCTTTCATCAGAGCAATGCATTTAACTGATAATTTCAACATTTTTCATTTCTAAACTCTTTTTACTATGTCTGTTAACAAGAAAAAGAGAGAAGAAACTGCAAAGGGCATCCAAGCTTCTAAGAATTTATAAGACCAAAAAGGGAGACATTTGGTTATATTCGTACCTGCAAGAGATTGCCAGTCATTTGCAGTGCACTGAATAAAGAATTGCCATTTTCAGTTCACACTGGGGAGAGAGAATGGGGAAATTCTATAGGTAAAAAGGAAAATGTCACATTCACACAAAATACTAAAAATACAAAGTTGAGTGAGGGGGGGAAAAGTGGGAAGAAAAGGAGAAAAGGAAAAGAGGGCTGTGGGTGTTGGGGCCAGACTGAAAGAGCAGGGACTGAATTGAGTTTTTAATTTTAAGAGGAGAAGGAATTAAATTCTTCACTAGAAAAATAAATCAAGGGAACTTTTATAGGGTGACTAATACATTAATAACCTACAGGAAGAGCTGAGTTCTCAGGTGAAGCCAGTTCAAGGATAAAAGGGCAAGCTCCCACTCTCCGAACAGTGTCAAGGGATCTTCAATGAATTCACGGAGCAGAGACACAGAATCCGGAATTCTTAGAGATGCTTGTCTGCGTCCAGAAAGTCTCTTGTGTACATCGCTGAAAGGCCTTATTATTGACTAATGAGCTTGTCTGAATCACCTATTTGCTTTATTATTTGCAAGCAAACATACAATTATGCCTGAGCTAATTTGAGATTCCAACTTTTCATTTTTAATGCAGCTTAGTTAACGCATAAAACCTTTCACAGTGTTTATGACAAAAAGGTTACTCTTTATTCTTTTGTGCCCGTGCTTTTTTCAAAGCGAGCTTCACTAGATGTCATTTTCTCTAGAAACTTTCTTCCCTCCTTCCATTAGTGGAACAGTCTAATTACCGCATAATCAAAAAGAGAGGTGCACACGGCTGCCTGGCTTCACCACATCCACACAATGGTGCCGAATGCGCCTTAACAGTCCAGTGAACTGTCAGCAGCAAAAGTAATTGGAAATTGGGCTATTTCTTCGTGTATGGGTAGTGGGAGTTGTTCTTGTGCTTTGTTAATAGGCAAATCACTCGCAGGAGGTAGGGAGTCTATAGTTAGTTTGTAAAGACTCTTTATAACTTTTTTTTTTTTAAGTTAAGACACTGCTTTACTTCCTCCTAAAATTTTTTTTTTCAATTACACATTAAATGACTTGGCATTTGAGGTAATGTTATCTAGTGTTAATTCACCTGTTAGGAAATTGCCTCTCTCTAGAACCTGGGGTTAATAGAGTGCAAAAGACCATTCTTATCAAGGGGTGGGAGAAAGGCGATTAATTTACACTATAAATTAAAACATAGAAAATGGAAAGAAAACAGTCTCCGAGTTCTGGCCTCACTCCTGAAAAGCTATTATGTTTTGTTGTTTTTTTCTGTTTTTAATTTGTTATTTTTATCCACTTTAGCAGGCCTCTAATCATTCCAGGCAGAACACACAGCATGGATGAAACTATACATGAAAGAATATGCTTCAGGAAGCAAAATTAATTGACATTGCAGGGAACATATTCACAGAGTCCGTGGAGTTACAGCTGTGTGGCTTCTATTCACATCACAGTAAAATCATTTGTCTGTTTAATATTTGCAAAAGCACATTGGAAGAAGAAAATCATGAAATGCTAAGTAGCCTTGTTGACAAGCATGAATCTTCTTTGTCATATTTCACCTTTAATAAAAATAGTGATGCTAATAATGATTAAATCCATTTGTACCACATTCAGAGCACACTGCCGAGCAATGTAGGTCAGAGGATGGCTTCCAACAAGTGAGTCTGAAAATAATCGTTTATGGACCACGACGCTGCTCTTTGTGAAAAATCAGTTATTGTAAATAAAGTCTCTGGTTAATTAATGGCAAAAAACAAAACAAAACAAATATCTAAAGAAAGGGATATATATTACTCAATTTCATTCCAGGAGATAGGCCTTTGTTCTCTACTTCACCTGCCTCCAACAACTAAAGGTAACAGCAGCTCTTGTCACAAGCAAAATTTTAAATAAGCTTACCTTTTACTTCCTTAACTCCCAAGTCCCAGCATCCTCATGATGTTTGGTGCCTTCCCAGGAGCCCACACTCAGGTGCTTCAAGTTATACCTTACATTTGCCTTCTTCCTCCCTGTCAGTACTTACCTGTCTCACTCCTTTCTCTCGAGACATAAGTCAGCAGACACAAGGATTTGGCCTGATTGGCAATTGCCTAACATATAAGTCAACTAAGTAATATGTGTGATTGATTGAGGGTTCACCATTTACATGTTTGGTGGCATTGGGCATGTCATTTCATATCTTAAGCCTCAGTTTTCTCATTTGTAAAATTGGGTCAATAACCCTGTAAGGGTCTGGGGAAAATTAAATGAGATGAGCTCATATAAAACACCTACGCCTATGCCTTAATAGTATTAGATAGAGGAGTATTATCCCCACAACCAAGTGCAGTACCTGCCACATAATTGGAACTAGATATGTGTTTGTTGAATGGAATGAATGAATAAAGACAGATTAAGCCAGATTAGGCCTGAAATATCAGAACAAGTCATCAATCATGTAGTAGTTATTTTGTGCATAAAATATGCAAACATCAACGTGTTCTCCAGAAGAACATAACATTTTGGACTAGTTTTGTTTCCTCCTATAAAAAAGCATAGATCACACAAATAAAAGATACGTGTTTCATGGAATTAGAAATGACTCACTCTCATGAGGCACCTGGGGGGCTCAGTGAGTTAAACCTTTGCCTTTGGCTCGGGTCATGATCTCAGGGTCCTAGGATCGAGCCCCACATCAGGCTCTATGCTCAGTGAGGAGCCTGCTTCCCCCTCTCTCTCTGCCTGTCTCTGCTGCTTGTGATCTCTCTCACTTTCTCTTTGTGTCAAATAAATAAATCTTTAAAAAAAATTTTTTTAAAAAGAAATGACTCACTCTTCACCTGGCGATTTCAAAGAGTGGCCCAAATGACACATCTTTAGCACCCATTCCATTCAGTCTATCTGTGGAAAGCAATGACTAGTTCTTTTCAGAAATCCAACACTGTAGTTAAGAAATTTCAATGTATCATGAAGTAAGTGTTGGAAGACAGAAAGAAAATTTGAAGCATTCCCAAGAAATTGGGCAAGTCACCTTTAAGTAGGACAAAAATCAATGGGACAAGAAAGCATATGCAGAGAAAATAAAAAGAAAGAACTAGATTGGAAGAAACATCTTTGGGGGAGAAAAGGGACTTGCAAGAAAATGAATTTGAATGTGAATAAAACTCCATCACTTCTTAGATATATAACTTTATAGACAATACTTAGCCTTTTAAAACCTCAGTTTTCTTATCTTCAAAATGGAAATTACAATATGTGTCTACAAATGTCATGTGAAAATTAGAATAATAAATATTCCAGGCTCTGCATAGCCACTCGGCGAAGAGCAGGATTGAGGTATTGGTGACGGTAGTGGCGGCAGCGGGGGCAGCAGCAGAAGTAAGACAGCAGGAACCGGAGCAATAGACTAGGCTTTGGGGAGTCATATGTAATGACAGGCTAAATACAAAGCAACAATTTCATACTGGAAAGGAAAAAAACAATGTCCTGAAATGTATTTTTTAAGCATGTAATGGAAGGGGAAAAAAACAAATGGCCAATAAACATATGAAAAAAAAGTTCAGTTTTACTAGTGATCGGGGAAATGCAAATTAAATAATGTGATACTATTATGCACACATCAGACTGGCAAAAATTAAAAAGTGTGACAATATCAAATACAAGTGAGGATGTGAGAAACAGGAGCTATGAGAAGCACTTGGGAAAGCAATTTGTAAGATCTGGTTAAAAAGCTGCAGGTCCTCTGCTGTTCTCCTGTGGGACTTCTCCACTGGAGACACTCTCATATCTGAACATGAAGCCACATGCACAAATATTGCTTTTGGGGGGGGGAGAGAAAATATAAATGTCTCTCAACAGAACAATGAATATATGAAAGGTATTTGTTAAATGGAATATGATAGACCATTTAAGATGACTGAGTCCAAGTTACATCTATCAACCTGGATAAAGCTAACAAAACAATGATAAAATGAGAAAAGAGTGTTGTTGAATGATTAAAAAATATTATACTACCTGTATTGGTCCTGGAAAAGTACAGAATCATGAAATGATACACAGTAGATTTAGGGTGGAGGTTTTTCCAAGGATGAGTTTTGGAAGAATACAATCAGGCAGAAATGGAGAGTGTGTGATGTTTGATTTTTCTTTTTAAAGAGTCTGAAGCAAAGGGTGCCTGGCTAGTGTGGTTGGTTAAGCATCCAAATCTTAATTTCCACTCAGTTCATGATCTCAGGGTTGTGAGACGGAGCCCCACAAGGGGCTCCATACTGGGCTTGGAGTCTGCTTGTCCCTCTCCGTCTGCTCCTCCTGTGCATGCACGTTTATTTATAAACAAATAAACAAAATCTTGAAAAAAAAAAAGTCTGAAGCAAATAGACAAGTAGATGAGCTATCTTACATACATAGTATCTGCATACTATGTATGCAGAAAGGCCCACAAAATCACTTTCTGCAGACAAACCTTTGGGGCTTAGAGTTATCAAGTATAAAATGAAATAGCTGGGCCAGCTAATCATCAAGTTCCTTTCCAGCTGAATATGCAATAACTGAAAAGAACCTATCATGATGGGGTGGGCCAGTCAAGTTGTTCTCTCTAGCATAGGAAGAGGAAATTGTGTTAAATTTAAGAAAAAACACTAGAAAACTAGAGTAATCAAAACATGGTGGTTCTGGCATAAGGCCAAACATATAGATTGATGGAATAGAATTGAGAGAACAGAGGTAAACCCTTATATTCATAGTCCATCAGTTTTGAACAAGGGTGCTAAGACCATTCAATGAGGCAAGAATAGTCTTTTCAACAAATAGTACTAAGACAATTAGATATTTGCATGGAAAAGAATCAAGTGGACCATCACACCATACACAAAAATTAACTCAAAATATTTTATTGACACTAAAAACTATAAAATTCTTAGGAAAAAATAGGAATCTGTGTGACTTTGGATTGGGCAAGGCTTTCCTGGATATGACTGTAAAAGCACAAGAGATGAAAGAAATATAGGTAAATTGGATTTCATCAAAATTAATAACTTTTGTGTTTCAAAGGCTACCATCAAGATAGTAAAAAGAGAGAATATCCTCAAATTATATATATAATAAGGGATTTATGTCAAGAATATATAAAGAACTATTACAAATGAACAATAAAAAGACAGTTCCTCTTTTTTAAATAAACAAAGGATTTGAACAGACACACATATACAAATAATACTCAAAGGAGCAATAAACATATGAAAAGATATTCAATACCATTAGAGAAATTAAAATAAAATGCAATGAGATACCCCTCCATACCCACTAGGATACCTATGATCTAAAAGAGAGATGATATAAAGTGCTGGCAAGAATGTGGAGAAACTGGAACCCTCGTGCTTTGCTAGTGGGGATGTAAATTGGTGTAACCACTTTGGAAAACAGTGTGGAAGTTCCCCAAAGAGTTAAAGATAGGGGGGCACCTGGGTTTCTCAGATAGTTGAGCATCCGACTCTTGTTTCATCTCAGGTCATGATCTCATTGTGAGATCAAGCCCCACCTCAGGCTCTATGCTCAGTAAGGAGTCTGGTTGAAGATTCTCTCCCTCTGCCCCTCTCCTCACTCACATGCATGCATGTTCTCTCTCTCTCTCAAATAAATAAATATTTTTAATAGAAAGGGTTAAAGATTGAATTACCCATATTATCTAACAATTCCTCTCCTAAATTTATACACAAAAGAATTGAAAGAAATGTTCATATAAAAACGTGTACGCAAATATTCATAGTAGTATTGGTCATAATAGCCCAAGAGTAGAATTAATCCACATGTCTATAAACTAATGAATGGCTAAACAAATGTGGTATAGTCATGCAGTGGAATATTATTTGGCCCTAAAAAGGAATAAAGTAATAATACATGTTACAACATGGATAAACCTTGAAAACATTATGTTGAGTGAAAGGAGCCAAACTTAAAAGGTCACATATTGTATGATTCCATTTCTGTAAAATGCCCAGAATAGGCAAACTCATAGAAACAGAGAGTAGATTAGTGACTGCCAAAGGATAAGGGAAAGGAAAATGGGGAGTGACAGCTGATGGGTACAGGGTTTCTTTTTGAGGTGATAAAAATGTGTTAAAATTAGTGGTGAAGGATGCACAACTCAGAATATACTGAAACCCACTAAATTATACATACACTCTAAAAGGGTAAATGCCACAGTATGTGATTTATATCTCAATAAAGCTGTTATTAAAAAGTTTAAAGAGAGAAATAAAAATTGTAAAAAGGGGGAAATTTTGGGGTTACATTTTCAAAGAATATCTTATCATAGTTATTAAACCTATTAGAATTGTTTAGAAAGCTTCCAGAAAATATGTGGGCATTGTTGTAGAGGGGTCCCAGAAGATAATGTGTTAAAAACTATCTTGATGTTTTTAGACATTTTTTAATCCAAAGACATGAGGTTGGTTCAGAGAATTTTATGGGATTTCTTTCAGTATTATTCAATAATGAACCTAAGACTCCCATTACCAAATATTGATTTTTCTCTTGTTTCTCTCTTAGGTTTTATTTCTAAATACAAAATGTATTCTCTTTCTCATCAGATCTGAGGAAAACCCTTTGTGGAAATCAAAATTCAGTGATACCATATTCACCCGTCATTATTAAGGAAAAAAAGATTCCATATAGGTAAATATAACACAATAACTGAAATTTATCCACAGCCAAGTCCCATATTGTGTTCTCCTTAATCACACTTGATAGAAATATCTCAAAAATCTTTGTTTCCCTGACTTCTGAAGCAAAGAATAGCAACTATACCCACCTTTCCTTCATGAATTGGGGTCAGCATTATGAATGTCCATTCCCTGTAATACACTATTATACAACACCTGGCTCTTCATTGATTTTGAGTATCCTATCCTCCCAGATTGTCAACAGTCACTTCTGCTGTCATTGCAGAATGCTTTCCATGAAGGCTTTTTTATAGGTGTACAGAGGGATTATTTCATTTCTCCCAAGCCCTCCCTCATGTTTCAACTGAACAACGTCTTTGACATCAGTCACTTTTAGAGGGGCAAAAAGGGACCTTTTCATAAAGAGAAAATGAAAATGAAGGACACTTGGCCTGCACTCCCATAACTCAATCAGATCCCAGCTTGACTTATAGACTTGAAGGCTCTTGAGTTTGGCCTTTCTTCCTTCAAGCACTGATGGCTTATGGTAGACTCAGTTAAAGAATGGATGGATCCCCACCTTTCAGTTCCAAGGAGAGCCAGAGGAGTTGGAGTGGGCACAACGCCTTCATCCCCATAAAATAGATATGATGTTACTCCCAGCAGCCCCATTTTGTCACAAGGATCCCTACTCCCATCTCCTTTCCCTTCTCACTAAAGTCCCCTCCTTAAAGATGTTAAGGTAGGAGAATGTGGGGAGATTTTAGAAGATGAGGGGGGCACAAAGGAAGCAAGATCATGGTTCTTATATTGACTTATTTCCTTCTAAGACATAAGCAGAAGAATAGGAATTAATTGTCATAGTATTAGCTTCTTAATCTTACTTAAAGATACAACTTAAATAAATTAACACATTTCTCCAGCAGCATGATGTTGGCCAAACAGGATTATTTTTTATTATGTACTATCTTTCATCACTGAACCCTGAATATTGACATAGTCTTGGCTTCTGGGTTTTTGTTTTGTTTTGTGGTTTTGGGTTTTTTTTTTCCTTAGAGGAAGGAAAAAATATCTGCAGGAGAAAATTTCTCCCAAACTGGCTGCCACCTGTTTTCCCTCTTTTGTCTTCCCAACACTTCAGTGTTACATAATTGCAAACAAAACTTTAATAGCCTTTGCATTTGCATGGATAGAAAATAATCAGATTGTTGAATGCTAAAATATTACAAGAGATATTTTGGAATCTCAGGGTCCCTGTTCACTTACTTATTGGTTCACAGATAATGCTACAGGGCTGAGTATATCTGAAGTCTTATTTCTAAGTAAATGGGATATTATATTCCAGAAATTATTTGGAAGGAACAAATCTAATTTTGGTAATTAAGGTTACTCTGTGTTCCAGATGGTACAGCTATTTTTTTTTTTCAGGTATTGGTCTCTAAGTGATTGTGTGGAAGAAAAATCCTTGATAACCTTTATTAGAAATGCAGCATGAGGGGCGCCTGGGTGGCTCAGTGGGTTAAAGCCTCTGCCTTCGGCTCAGGTCATGATCCCAGAGTCCTGGGATCGAGCCCCACATCGGGCTCTCTGCTCTGCAGGGAGCCTGCTTCCTCCTCTCTCTCTGCCTGCCTCTCTACCTAGTTGTGATTTCTCTCTGTCAAATAAATAAAAAATATTAAAAAAAAAAAAGAAATGCAGCATGAACAAGAAATGAAGCTTTCTTAAATGACATATTTCAAGCCTAATATTCATTGTCACAACATAACCTACCAATCCTGAGTAATATAGGCTTTGATGGAGCAAATCTGTATGAAAAGGGTGTTCAGCTTCTTTGTCAAGAAAGGTTGTTACTTGGAAAGAAAAAAAAAAATCTAGGCTAGTATATGCAATATGAGCAGAAGGAGAGGTGTGAAATCCAATTGAGTAAAAGAGGAGAATGACAAATGTACAGAAAACATTAGATAGTATGGTTAGCAATATAGTATTAGACTAGATATCACAGTCCTTGAACCCAAAGCATTACATGAGATACTTTACCTGCAAGAAACAAACTGATTTGAGCTAGCCTAAGTGAAATAGAGGAAATCACTAAAATGATGTGGAGTTGAAAGGAACCCACATGGACAAATGCTCCAAGGCTCAGAAAACATTGAGAACCAGATACGGGAAATCTGGTAAAAATCCTTTCTCTGACTATCTCCCCTCCACTTTTTCTTTTGGCATGTCTTTTTCATTCTCCTCTCTCACTCACTCTGCAGACTGGCTTTGTCAGCTTCTATTTACATGTTACAATTTCAGGCACAGACTGGTCATGTCGGGATTGCAACATTACATCCCAGGAAACATGACCTTTGGGTGCTGTACAAGTCAGATGTCCCTCACTGACCCAATCAACTGTAGCCAGGAAGGAGGATCACATCATACATTCAGGGATGCTGGGAGCTCAGTCTGTGAATCAAGGTCTCCAGAAGGGTCATGGCCTTGCGGCTGGACTCGCCCCAGACTTATTTGTTATAAAACGTAGATGAATTGACATATGATACATTATGCAACAAAAACAAAAACAAAAAATATTATTTATCCTAAATAATAGGATAAAATGGCTATTTTAGAAAAATTACCTTGGTAATATTGAGCAGACTAGATCAAGATCAGTGTAGATCAGAGACAGAATAGATCACGAAACATGCAGGTACACACGTATCCTAGTAAAATTTATTGTCATTTTAAAATAAAAGTAAATATGCAAGAAAATTCAATTCTATCATATCAACAGTAATGATTGCTTCTATTTTGAAAATATAGGACTTGAATACTGTGTGGACAATCTATTTCTTATTCAGTTAGAGGCATATGTAACATGAAAAAAATTTTTTTAATGGAGCCAATCAAATCGGTTCCTCAAATTTTAAAGATAAATATACATAGACCTCATAACATTAGTAAATGAAACATTGATGCCTTCTTTCTGGTCAATAATGGGCATCTCCCTTATCTTTAAACATTTAAGTCAGAAGAGTTTTCTGTTTAACTTTTCAAGCTATGAATAATATATTTTCTCATATATTTTTTCATTCAGAATTTATACCCTCTTTTGATTCAATCCTACAAGAAATGACAGTTTGATGAGGTAGAAAGGGCCTGATTGTTAGAATACCTGCTCTGAAATCATAATTCCACCTCTCTTGGATTGGAGTCCTTGAACAAGGAATTGATGCAGTCCCAGTCTTTGTTTCTTCCTACGGGTATTGATTTTTAAACATATTTAACAAAGAGCATTTTGAGCAACACTAGAAAGCATTATTTTGTTCGGGCTGGACACCAAAGATGGGGTTGGCACATGTATGTCTCCCCAGCTCTCATGCCATCCTGTGGAGCAATGTAATGGGCTGAGTAGCACTGATCCCACCAGGAGGCTGGTAAGGACTCACCTTCTGCTGCTGTTCCCTTCCTGTGATGCTTTGCACTGTGGAAGATGGGACAGAGTCTGAGCATAGACATCAGACCCTGAACTTGGATAGAGCTGTTCTGGAATGCTGAATACTAGCAGCTCTACACAAAGTCACCTTGTGGGAAGTTGATCTTTTCATAAAGCCAACCCTTAATTATTTACTGATCTAAGTTTCCTGTTCCCAGTAGCATATGTTACTACCTGCCAGCAAATAAAAAGGCATACGTGATCTAAGTAGTCTTTGCTGCCATCACTTGGTAATAGGTTTAGCACTAATGTTTTCAAATAAATATATATTATTCTATAAAAACCAAACCTACATTAGTGTAAGCATGACTCCAACTGGCACTTCTACCGGCCCCTCTTACCACATAGTCATATCAGTATTAGTGTCCTGCATCAAACTCTTAAACAGTAAGGTGAAGATAATTTGCTTCTTCCCCTTTTGTGTTACCTGGACCTTTAACGGTCTGTAGGATCAGAATAGAAGAGAATACAGTAGATGTTCAATAAATATTTTGGACAAAGAAAACACAAAATGTTTCCTTATAAAATGAACATACCATCCAAAAGAAAGGAATGGAGGGAGGAAGAAAAGTAAAAATTTGAAAAGATACAAATGAGTAATGAGACCTTAATAAAGTTCCAAGTGGAATTCCACCTGCCCTAGGGAGTGGGGTTTTTTTGTTGTTTTTTTGTTTTGTTTTGTTTTGTTTCGAAAAGAACAGTAGGAATCATTGAGCAATAAGATGTGCCCTTTCTCTGTAACCCACATGTTTTTTGCCCTTCCTAACTAATACCTATGATCAGAGGGGATGTGATACTTTGGATTTATTGTGATATTTTGGATTTATTTATATGTGATGATGACATTGTCATAAATGATGGTATGTCATAAATGATGACACTTATATGTGATTCTTTGGATTTATTGTGATATTTATACAGCTCTTTAATCTACAGGCTTATGTCTTTCTCCACATTTGGGAATATTTTGGCTGTTATTTCTCTGAATAAGTTCCAAGTTCCATTCTTTTTCCTATTCGGGGGACTTTAATGACACAAATATTTGTTGAGTTCCCTGAGACACCATTTATTTATTTATTTTTCCTGTCCATTTTGTCTTTATTGTTCAGGTAAGGTAAATTCTATTAATCTTTATTTAAGTTCACCTCATTCCAGTCATTTCTGTTCTACTACTGAGCCCATCACGCAAGTTTTTTCCCGTTCTACTAATCTCTATCAGGTGGTTTTTTTTTTTTTTAAATACTTCTATTCTTTCAACAAGATTTTGTGCTTTTCATTTGTTTCAAGAGAATTTTTAATTTTTTTGGTGAAGCATTCAGGGAGGGCTGCTTTAAAGAAAAATTTTTTTTAAAGATTTCATTTATTTATTTGACAGACACAGATACCAAGTAGGCAGAGAGGCAGGCAGAGAAGGAGGAGGAAGCAGGCTCCCCCCTGAGCAGAAAGCCGGATGCGGCCCCTGGGATCGCTGAAGGCAGAGGCTTTAAGCCACTGAGCCACCCAGGTGCCCCAAAATCTTTATCCCATATAATTGTAATCTATCATTCATCTTGATGTTGGCATGTGTTAATATTTTCTCATTTAGGTTGTGCTTTCCCTGGTTCTTGTTTAATGAGTGATTTTTAAAAATATATCCTGGATATTTTGGATATTATACAAGGACCCTCTGGATCCTATTTAATCTTTTTTTATTTTTATTTTTTCAGACAGCACACCTGTTAGTATATAGTGAGAGGCCAGGTGGATGTGTGTGTTCTGCTTCCCATACCATCCTGCAAAAGTGGAGCCTGATTCCTATTGCTTCTTTGCAGATGCATGCAGTGGAAGTTCATCTCCCACTTTGGCCTGGCTGACACATTCCCAAGAAAGTGAGATAACACGAACATCTTGCCTCTAGGGGGAGTATAAACTCAGCTCCAAGCTGGGCTTTCCGCTGATACCAGAAGAGGGGAGGAGAGAACATGCTAACTAGCTCTGCCTCCTAGCAACTCACTCTCCCTGTTAGATGCCAGGTGTGGGTAGAGACTGGTTCCCTGCCTGGTCTTGCTTTTTTTTTTTTTTTTTTTTTTTTTTTTTTATTTAACAGAGAGAAATCACAACTAGGCAGAGAGGCAGACAGAGAGAGAGGAGGAAGCAGGCTCCCCGCGGAGCAGAGAGCCCGAGGTGGGGCTCGATCCCAGGACTCTGAGATCATGACCCGAGCCGAAGGCAGTGGCCTAATCCACTGAGCCACCCAGGCGCCCCCTGGTCTTGCTTTTTGAGAGGAGAGAGAGGGTGGGATGTGGAGGAGAGCCTAAGGGGAAAAGGGGGACTGAAGTGTAAACTAGCCCTGCTTTGCATTGCCTCATTCAGTCTCATTGCAGCCAGGTGTGTGTATTGGTTCGGCTCCCCGTTAAACTTCCCTGATGTGGGTTGGATTGGGGAGGACTGAAATATACTGGCACCGAGACACCCTAACCCCCAGAAGTCCCCTACACTGGCCTACCTTGCCATCTCTTTTAAGTCTCGTTGTTGCCTGCTGAGGGTGGAGGCTTAGCTCCATATAGGGCCCTGCTGCCACTGCCCTGTCCAGGGAGTTTACTGCACTAGGGGAGGAAGGGATGGAAGAGCAGTTCCCCATTCAGCGCTGCTGAAACTACATTGGGGGTCTGGGCTAGTTTTTCAATTGGGTCACCTTTTCTGTATTCTTTGGCTAGGAGAAAAGACTTTCTTGGAGGTTTTTAGTCTATGTCTATTAGTAGTTCCAGTTTGGAAGTTTTTACCCCCTAGATCCAATCCGAGGCTATATGAGAGACAATAAGGAAACCTAGGGGACACACTCCCCTGACTTCTCAAGCCCTGAGGTCCCTAAGGAGTCAATTTCTTTCCACCTTTTAGAATCTTCTTATGTTTATTTGTTCTCTTATGTCCAGGGTTTTCTAGTTGACCTCTAATTTGGTCAGGACAAAAATTTGGGGTGTGATACTTTAGTTCAGACAATTGAGACAGTCTCTAGAATCTCAGGCAGAAGACAGCCCAACCAGAAATCTTCCTAGGCAAAAATACTTTGGAGGAATGAGTGAATGAATGAATGAACGAATATCATATATTCTAAAATTTTAGCCATTGCTATCTGGTTTCAAAAGAAGGTCCAGCTGTCATCCATTTTCATGTGATTTAATAAAACCACCCTTTATTTTCACTCTAACACAAAAAGACATTTTACTAAGACAATTAGAAAAATTAACATTAAAACACTCTAATTATAATGTTTATATTTCAAGATTTTAAAGAATAAATACTTCATTTTTAATCTAATGTTGAGCTTATCTCCAAATCTGATTTTTAAGTCTTTTTACTTTAACTTTTGAAAAGCTCATTTTTATTTTTACTAGAAAAGCAGTACATGGTTATTACAGAAAACTTCAAAGTTAGAAAAGTTTAAAGAAAAAGCTAAAAATACCTTCAATCTTACTGACTTTTAATGTTTTGGAATATTTCTTTCCAGTCTTTTTGTGTGTCTATTGAGATGCATTAACCAAATTCATAAATTCTCTTTTGTTCATCTAACACTGTCTTGACCATTTTCCTATGAGACTAAAAATATTGGGAAAGGTTATTTTTATGGCAACAGAGTTTACCATCTTAGAGATAAAACTGAATTTATTTGGATAATCCCCTTTTGCTGAATATTAAGATGGTTTATATTTTGCTCCTAGAAATCATGCTTAAAATAATAATTTTTTAAATAAATGTCCATCTTTATATAATTGTGATTATTTCCTTAAGACAGATTTGTTACCTTCAATCTTTATTTTGAAGAGCAAACTCATCCCATAAGGTTAAAAATAATATTTTGATCTGTTTAATAAAGGTAGAGAAATGGTTAAGATTCCAGTTTTGGACTTTTTGATATGCTATAAAAATATACATAGTACTCGGGGCGCCTGGGTGGCTCAGTGGGTTAAAGCCTCTGTCTTAGGCTCAGGTCATGATCCCAGAGTCCTGGGATCGAGTCCCACATCAGACTCTCTGCTCAGTGGGGAGCCTGCTTCCTCCTCTCTCTGCCTGCCTCTCTGCCTACTTGTGATCTCTTGTCTGTCAAATAAATAAAATCTTTAAATATATATATATATATATACATAGTACTCAACATTAAAAAAAAAATCTCATTTTTAAGAAATGGATAGAGAATCTGAATAGACATTTTTCCAAAGAAGACATGCAGGTGGCAAAAAGAAACCTAAAAAGATGGTCAACAGGGGCATCTGGGTGGCTCAGTTGGTTAAGCATCTACCTTCAGCTCCAGTCATGATCCCAGGGTTCTGGGATTAAGGTCCCTGTAGTGTTCCCTGCTCAGCGGGGAGTTTGCTTCTCCCTCTCCCTCTGCCCCTCCCTGCTCATGTTCTCTCTCTCTCTCCAATAAACAAATAAAATCTTTTTAAAAAATGCTCAATATCACTAATTGTCAGGGAAATGCAAACCAAAAACACAAGAAGATATCACCTTATACCAGTCAGGATGGCCAGTATAAAAAAGACAAGAAATAACGAATATTATAACAAGTGGCTAGGACACAGAGAAAAAAGGAACTCTTGTACACCGTTGGTGCGAATGCAAAGTGGTGCAGCCACTGTGAAAAACAGTATGGAGATTCCTCAAAACATTAAAAGTAGAAATACCATACGATCCAGTAACTCCACTACTGGCTATTTATCTAAAGAATATGAAAACAGGGGCGCCTGGGTGGCTCAGTGGGTTAAGCCGCTGCCTTCGGCTCAGGTCATGATCTCAGGGTCCTGGGATCGAGTCCCGCATCGGGCTCTCTGCTCAGCGGAGAGCCTGCTTCCCTTCCTCTCTCTCTGCCTGCCTCTCTTGTGATTTCTCTATGTCAAATAAATAAATAAAAAATCTAAAAAAAAAAAAAAGAATATGAAAACAGTGATTCAAAAGGACATATACACCCCTATGTTAATTGCAGCATTATTTACAATGGCCAAGATGTGGAAGCAATCCAAATGTCCCCCAAAAGATTAAAGGATAAGGAAGATAAAATATTACTCAGCCTTAAAAAAGGATGAGATCTTGACATTTGTGACAACCTGGATGGGCCTTGAGGGTATTTTGCTAAGTGAAATAAGTCAGAAAGAGAAAAGACAGATACAATATGATTTTACTTATATGTGGTACCTAAAAAACCAAGTGAACAAACAAACAAAAAAAGCAGAAACAGACCCTTAAATACAGAGAGCAAACTGGTGTTTTCCAGAGGGTGGGGAAGTGGGGGGATGGGCAAAATGGGTGAAGAATAGTGGGAGGTACAGGCTTCCAGTTATGGAATAACCAAGTCACAGGGATGATAGTTACAACATAAAGAATATAGTCTATGGTATTGTAATAGTGTTGTATAGTGACAGAGAGTAACTATACTTGTGGTGAGCACAGCATAATGCATAGTGCTGTTGAATCACTATGTTGTACACTTGAAGCTAATGCAACATTGTATGTTAACTGTACTTAAATTTTTTAAAAATGTACACAGTACATATACATGTCTATGGAACATGAGAGCTCCATGTTTCTAGCACATATTTACATCTTTGTTATTAGATATTTTAATAGAGTTTGTGATATTTTCAATGATCTCCTTAATTACACTGAGTTAATGATGAGGGGTTTTTACATGACATTTATTTTCCCACTTAAGTGTGAAGATTGTATTTTACTCTGAAATAGTAAACATATCTTTAAAATATACCTGAACACAATGGACTTTTTAGGTCTTTATGGTATCATGAGAAAAAAGGCATTGTTTTAATTTTTCTTGAATGTTGTCTAGGAAAAACATTGTTGAACACACAGTTTGAGAATGACCATAGGTAGCATGTAAATTAATGGAATTTTTAAAGAATTTTGGCTTATAACAATCATATGATTTTTTAAAAAAAATGAAATCTGTTTATCACTGTAAAGCATGTAATTAACCTTCAGTAGAAAGGGACATGAGGAGTATCACCAAAGATGAAAACCAGATTGAGTTCAGATGATTTGAGGATGAAAGGAAACTAGTTATAGGTAAAGTTCTTCATTTCCTAAAATGCTCGACATGAGAAAAAATATTCATAAAAAGAGTTTAAAGATTAAATTGCCTTAAACTGCTTTTTCTTCCTTTAGAAAATAGACACAATCTGGCTCTTTGTAGCAACAGATCGCTTCTATAATTGACATGATAAAAAATGGAGCTGGGCAAAACCGGAGGTGGTTTGGAGTTTGAGCTGGGAGTATTGCATTCATACATTCCAAGTTTCCTTTCTTAACTTGTGACTCTGGGGCTGAAATAATGATCTCTTTTTTTCCCTTTAAAATAAATCTTTCCCTGCTTCTAACTACCAGGGGAATATTATGAAAACATTCAGAACTAACATTACAGAACTAACATAGCTAAAAACCGTGCATCAGCATTGTGAAAAGGCCTATAATCCCAGAGAGAGAAAAACTCCAAACATTATCAGCAGTGCAGGGCTCTTGACTGTTGATTCTGAGAAACGGTAAGTTTGGAATTCTTGTCGCTCATTTAGCAAAAATAAAGTGACCAAAAGTAAGAAGAAAAAAAGAGAAAAGAGAAAAAGGAGCCACAGAGAGAAAACTTCTTTGTGTTCACCTGGATATCTCATGACCAAGGAGCCTGTTTATGCACCTGGCTCACAGGATGAATGCTGATAAAAGGTTGGGGTGTGGAGAGCACTGATAGGAGCAAGTATGGGACAGGAGCTTCACGCTTCTGAGGTATTGCTTCCTTCCTCCTCCATGCTGCTTTGCTCATCCAGAGAAGAATATAAATGGCAGACATCAGTTGTTTTTATTTTTTTAAGATTTTATTTATTTATTTGAGGGAGAGTGAGCCAGATACTCTCATGAGTGGCGAGAAGGGCAGAAGGAGCCCTATCCTGGGCTGATTCCAGGACCCTGAGATCAGGATGCTGAGATCAGGACCCGAGCTGAAGGCACATTACTCAACTGACTGAACCACCCAGGCGTCCCATGGTAGACACCAGTTTTATTCCACTAAGTCTTCCCTTCAGTGTGGGACTGAGCAGGGAATCTTAAACAGCTCAAGTTAAAAAAGCAGATGCCCTCAATAACTATGACTGCCCCCCCACCCAACACAAATTAAACCATATGATACCATTTTATCCTGAGTTCTCTGGCTCCTTTTGGTAATTAGTTAGTTCCACTCTAATTTCAATATCCATTGTGCCTATCTCTATTAAAACATGCACAACTCCTTGTGTGTGTGTGTGTGCCAGGTGAGGGTTAATGTTTTAATGTTAAAGTCTCACCACTTGTTTATGAGTTCCTTGAGAGTACCTTTGAATCCCTAAAGCCTTACAAAGTACCTAGCATGTAGAAGTAGTTTGATGGTAATAATTTTTATTATTGAGCAAGTACTGATTCCCAGGAATTATGCTAAGTAATTTTACATGAATGATAAACAGAAATTAAAAGGAATTAAAGGAATTGTCCAGGGTTACCGGCTAATGGGGACAGTCTAGCCCCAGGATTTAGGCCTCTGACAAGCAGTAATGCCTCACTCATTTGTTAAATGAATACAGGAAGCTCTCTTTCTCTCAACCCATTGTGATAACTAACTGTGACTATAGACAGCCAATATTTTAATATAAGAAACTGAAAAATCTATCTTTTCAGTATCATCAGAACACTATATAGCACTTATGTATACACTTACGTATACTGAGATTGCCTTAGAAATGGTTCCTGTCTTTTGGAAGTTAGAATCTAGGGCAATCACATTATGGGAAGCACAGATACATAAAAGACATACAGCCTACAGAATAAAAACATTACCCAATACTGCTTAGGGGCCTCACTTTTCAATTTACACTTAAAACGACAGCAGGAACATGCGATATATATATCAGTATATATATGTGTGTGTATATTTATATACATGTATACTTGTGCATATATATTTTTATATATATATATATACATACTTCTGTATATATATTCTTCTATAATTATACATATACCTCTGATATACATATATATACATAAGCATATACACATACATTTGTATGTATAACACACACACACACATACACACACACATGACACAGAGAATCATTATTGAGGAGTATCCCTAGGCAAGAATCTACCTCTTTATTTCTCTGTTCTCTCTTCTGTAAAATGGGTTGGTATGAGGGTTACATTGGATAGAGCATAAAACATGCTTTGAGTCTGCAGCCTGTTAGTCATTTTGTAGATGAGGACAGCAGAGGAACTATCCTTCTGAGGTTAAAGTTAGCATGCATGTCAGTGAGCTGAGTTGCCTGAGCAGAGCTCTCACCCAACTATCTACCCACTTATGAACCACTTAGAACCACTATGACCACATCAAGCCTTGCGTGTGTCTTACCCCTCTCCACCAGCATCCAGGGTGTCCATTATCACCTGAAATATCATTCCTGTTTGGACATAACACCCCTAATCTGACTCAATTCCATCTCTTCTCCCTGAATTCTTTCCCTGGACCTTCTGGAACAACTTTTTGCAATCAGCCTCAGCTCCATTTCTGAAAAATTCCTTCACCTCCATGCCTATGCGAAGTGTATCTGTCTCTTGAGGACTCCATGACCCCTTTCAAATGGAGGCTGTTGTTTCTTTTTCCCTCTCCTGCCCAACTCCTTAAGGCCAGGAAGTAGATTAGATACTCACCTGATCCCCACAGCTGCTTCTAGCCATTTCTCCTTCATCTTCCTTTACACGAAGGTTAACTTATCCATTTGGCATACTGGACACAGTAGACATAGTGCCTGTGTTGCTTTTAGGGGACTAGGAAAATATTTCCATTTCTTTTAAAATTTGAAGAAGAAAATGACGATAATCCAACCTGAACAGTATTCATCTTTTACTCAAACAGTTGTGAATATACTTTTTAATTTTTTTATGAAGGAAGGGGCTAATATGCCCAGGGCCCAGAGAAGTCATAATGTGGTCCTGCTTCAGACCCCTAGCTCTTCCCTAGCTCCTGCTGTCAACATCAGTCACCTCTACTCCACTGCGAATCCATCTAAGGACCAGGGTTCTGTCCTTACATACTGAGGACCTGAGCTCCAGTTGACCACTTTCCTCTCCACCCAAACTCTAATATCCAGAGTTGGCTTAAGTACATACTGAGACATTAATGCAAGAGGCCACCCTTTTCGATCAGACCTCCCCAATGGACTGGAGAAAGTAGCTGTGTATTTTGGTGGGTACCTGGGGGTGAAGACTAAGGAAAAGGACAGGACTAAGGGCTGGAACATTGTATTTATTTCCTGTTTGGTCCAGATAATTTCAGACATTGAGAAGGGATTGAATCTGCAAGCAGAGTGCCTGGGCATTTTTGGTGGAAAGAGCTGGGGGAAGGCAGAGAGAGGACTAGCAATTGAGGCTGAAGAGGGGACAACCATTTTAGGTCTTTCAGCCATTATTCTTTCCCTTTTTGTAGCCTCAGCCACTCTCATTTATGTAGCAGGGCTGGGTGAGCCAAGGGTGGGATGCCAGGTGGGGATGCTCATGGCCCAGTGTTGTGAAGGATTCCCTGCGCTGCTCCAGTCCTCACTCTGCAGACCACGTGACATCAGTCTCTGAGTACCCCTGTCCTGAAAGCGCGCTGTGTTTTCAAGGTCCTTCAGTGCAAATGCTCATCACAATGGGAAAGCAAATCCTCATCACAATGGAGGGAGAAAAAATCCTGAATCCTTATATCCCCTGAAGCTTGCTAAATTCTTGAAGTGCAAAGTAGAGAGAAGGGCTCAATGGGTATGCAGAGGGCTCTTCATGCTGTAAAAGCCAGCCTGAGAGTGGCAGGCAGCACTCATTAGGCAGGCATGGGGAGAAGCCTCCTCTTCAAAAGGCAGGAGGCAAGGAAGCATTTGATGGGGCAGGTATGTTTGTTTTAGCCTGGGCTGGGTCTGGGGACTGCTCTGTTGGGAAGGGCGATTGCCTAGGGTCAGAGAATGAACCTGCCCCAGGCATCTTTCTCTCCTTCCCTTTTTCTCTCTTTCTGTCTTTGTTAAAATACAAATTTACATTGGGAAACAGCCCAGCTTCCTAATGATGGAGACTGCCTCCATGCAGATATAATCTCTGATTGATGGGGTGTGGGGAGGGAAGGAAAAAGACCAAAGAGAGTTTATGAATTCACTCTCAGATTCAAATCACGTCAGGGGCCCTGCCAGTCTCCTTAGGCGGAAAACCAGGCAAGGCAGAGATCAGCAAAGTGTGCTGATGTCTGGCTTGCTCCCCTTTTTCTCTACATCTGCATTTATTCACTTAACAATCTAGTGAACTTGCGCAATAGAGTCTCACTACTCCTTCCTTCTTCCATAAAGTAAAACAGAACTGGAGAGTCCTTGTTTTAATCACTACTCTTCTCTGGGGACTTTAGCAAAACTGAACATACTGGTTCACATTTAAAGAAAGTTTTATTTTAGTTACTTCCAGTGGGGATGCCCCAAGGTTACTTTGTCTACTATTTGTCTCGGTATTTAAAAACTTAGTGTACTAATAGAAAAGGGATTTGCAAATGCTTACTGTCACTCACCTAGAAGCAATTACTCAAAAGATAATCAATTTAACATCAATACTTTTTTTTTTTTTGAGTGCCAATATCTGACTGGCTCTGTTCTGGGGCCTTTTGTAAGTGTAAGATAAGAAAGATCATATGCCATGTTGGTCAGTGTGGGGTGAAAAAGCAAACATGTGAAAAAATAGCAGGAAATAAAAAAGCATACTAAGTAAACAAGTACCAGCAGGCAGTAGCATATACCTTACACATTCTAGGTTTTCCATACAGGTAGAAAGAAAGCTTATATCTTCTCCATAGTAATACTGACCTGTAAATACGTTATGCTATTTCATAATGCTGGCCACCTCATCCACATAATATGCAAATCGTCTGGGTCAAATGAAATTTTAAAAGATGAGGTCTTTTTCCTTTATAGCACAGATCATTTGTGAAGCTAATCACAACAATAAAAAACACGACCCCCTGAAAGATTCTAAGTCACGGCAGAACTTTTATTTTATTTTTACTTTTTTTTTTAAAGATTTCATTTATTTACTTAGAGAGAGAGAGAGAGTATGAGCACGGGGGCATGAGGAGGGGCAGAGAGAGAGAGAGAGGAGGAAGCAGACTCCTGGCTGAGCAGGGAGCCCAATGCTGGGCTTAATCCCAGGACCTTGAGATCATGACCTGAGCCAAAGGCAGACACTCAGCTGACTCAGTCACCCAGGTGCCCCATGGCTGAACTTTTAAACTCAGTATAAGAAAAACTTGTGTTTCTTTTTTTTTTTTAAAGATTTTATTTATTTATTGGACAGAGAGAGATCACAAGTAGATAGAGAGGCAGGCAGAGAGAGAGAGAGAAAGGGAAGCAGGCTCCCCACGGAGCAGAGAGCCCGACGCGGGACTTGATCCCAGGACCCCAAGATCACCACCCGAGCCGAAGGCAGCGGCCCAACCCACTGAGCCACCCAGGCGCCACGAAAAACTTGTGTTTTAACAGGGTGCCTTCTATAGAAAAAGGGAGTCCATAGCTTCTGTGCCTTACACTGAAAAACACTTTCAATAATCCTCAAGTCTGCTGGGAATGTAAGCACTAAAAAGCATATCAGCAAATTTGCGTGGTACTAAATAACTTAATCCTTTAAGTATCAGTAAAGACAAAATAGCATATTGTATAATTTACCTTCAGAATTTTTCTTTCCTTTCTTCGTATAAATTTTAATTGTTTTAGTTTAATTATAAGTAATTAAATCCAATAAGAAGTTTTTCTAATTTTTATTAAGGGGTTATTATGTGGAGAAAAGTCAGCTCTCTCACAGAGGGTCTCAATAGAAAGATGTTCAAACAATAGATGCAAAAACTGCAGGAGGAGACTCCAGCTGTGGAATGGGAGAAGGGAAGACAAACAGACTTGACATTGGAACTCAGGTTAAAGAGAAAATAATGATTTCAATGAACCTACAAGTTGTCTATTAAATTCTGGATTAAATTCCAATTTCAAGGCAGTTTGGTAGCACTTTGAATCTGAGATTGGTCCCTGTCAAAGACAAAAACCAAACAAGGAGGGATATTACTTTTATTTAGGCAATTACCATAGGGAGAAGATCAGAAGTAGATCAGAGTTTCTTAGCAGGATGGTTTCATCTTGGGCTTTCATAGGAAGAAGGAGACAAGTTATAGGTAGGATGATTTTACAGTAAGGATTGTTTCTATAATCAGAAGGATTCTTAGTCACTTAAACAGGAAATAATATTTCTCTGTGTAGCTAATTTTTGGACAATAGAAACTTTAATTATGAGACAAAGAGTGGAAATTTGGAGGGTCTGTGTCTGGTCCTGTAATGCAAAGTTTAATTAGCAAATTTTATCTAAATCATAGGGAGAAGTGTGGTTCTTTGTAGTAAGCCATTTTCCTTGATCACAAAGAGTAGGTCTTTTTGGTTTTCGATATATAATAATTTGATATATAATAAAATGTAGGCATGGTAGACGAAAATGGAATGGACCCTTAGCTGGGCTTATGGAAATCCTATTAGAAAGCTTTTGTTTTTCTTTTTTTTTAAAAAGATATTATTAATTTATTTGTTCATTTGAGAGAGAGAGAGCGAGAGAGAGCATGCACAATGGGGAGAAGGGCAGAGGGAGCAGGTGAAGCAGACTCTCCGCTCAGTGGGAAGCCCGGGGCTCCATCCAAGGGTCTTGTGATAGTGACCTGAGCTGAAGGCAGATGTTTAACTGGCTGAGCAACCCAGGCACCCCAAACCTTTAGTTCTTCCTAAGAAGTACCAAAAGACCCTCCATAAGATAAAGTTGGCTTTCAGGAAATGCAAAAAAGATTTGGGAAAGGAATGGAGAAGGGGAGAAGTAGAGAGCAGCCAGAGGAAGCCCTAACCATAAATTTAATTTTGTGTCTGTTAACATCACCAGAGGTCTACCATACTCCAGGGGCACAGAGGCACACTTTACTCCAGTTCCAACTCTATAATCTTGACCTCAGCAATTAGCTTTAATCCCTCCAGAACTCAATTTCTGTGTCACCAAATGAAGAGAAATGGATGGTGCAGATTAGTGCTATTCAAGACAGTCTGAATCACTTATTGTATATGAAGCCTCTCTGACCCCACAGCTCACACTCACTGAATCAGAATCCTCATTTTAGGGGCACCTGGGTGGCTCAGTGGGTTAAAGCCTCTGCCCTTGGCTCAGGTCATGATCCCAGGGTTCTGGGATCGAGCCCCGCATTGGGCTCTCTGCTTGGCAGGGAGCCTGCTTCCTCCTCTCTCTCTCTCTGCCTGCCTCTCTCCCTACTTGTGATCTCTGTCTGTCAAATAAATAAAATCTTTAAAAAAAAAAAAATCCTCATTTTAGTAGGATTCCCTGGCATTTCATATACATATTGATCAAGAGAGGCTTTTCCTTGTCTTTGGAGAACAAATACAGCCAATTCTCATTATTCATGGATTCCATATTTATGCATTTGGTTGTTCATTGAGATTTATCTGTAACCCCCAAATGAATATTCACAGCCATTTCAGACAGGCAAAGAGCAGTGGAATGTCTGAGTCACCTGATGTACACATTCCCAGCTGAGATCAAACAAGGCAATGCGTTCTTCTTAACTCCTCATAATTTGAACAAATGGTCTTTTTTGCAGTCTTTTAGTACCATGCTGTGGTTTGTTTGTTTTTGTGTGTGTCTGTTTTGCAGTGGTAATTTCCTTGTTTAAAATGGCCCCCAAGTGCAATGCTGAAGTGCCCTCTGGTGTTTCTAACATGAGAAAAATGTAATGGGCCTTCTAGAGAAAATACTTGTGGTAGGTAAGCTTCATTTTGGTGTGAGTTATAGTGCTTTGGACATGAGTTCAATGTTAACAAACCAAATATATATATATATATATATACATATATATAAAATAAGGTGTCTTTAAGCAGAGTATACACCAAAGAAGCTTATATATTCATTGTTTGATGAAAATGCTATGGTTGGAGACTCATAGGAACATAACCCTTTATTTCCCCTAAGAGCAATATTTCAATATTCACTAACTCACTGCTCTGTGACCTTACAGAACATAACTACTATAAATAACAGGAATCGGTGTTCCCCTACTGGGTGAAGATAAAGGTACAATCTGAATACAGAATAATAGGAAAGATATTATTTGAGACTGATGTCTTTAAGTGAACATTAAGAGACAAAGAGAAAATTACCATTACACAAAACAACAAAAACTTTGCTCCAATTCTAAATAGTCTCTAAGGTCTGGAAAGCCTCTGCTTCCTCTTAACTGCCATGAAGAACCCCAGTATTGAACAACACTTTTGTGTTGTTTTGTCTTTGTTGGTTCCCCAAGCAGGGAGTCCCCAGGGAAAATCTGAAACTTCATCCCTCTCCAAAACAGAGAGCCAGGAGAGATGGGAAGAAAGAGGCTGGCCCTTTCAGTTTTGGGAAGTTGTGGTCTCATAAGCAAAGGAATTACCAACAGGTAATTGACTGTCTCAAGATGAGTGGATCTCTGTACCAGCCTGTTAGAATCTTGACAGTTTATATTGAGGTCTTAACAGGGCTCAGTCACGTGTACTATCCAGAGGGTCTCAACACCACATTGCTCAACAAGGCTGAATCCTTCCAAACAGTTCCCACTATGGGAATGGTGAGCACAACGTATAATATGGGACAGGGGATGGGCGGTGAGGAGCCTGTGACTGCCTGGAGTCAGCTCCAGGGTCAACCAGTGGTCACGTCCTCTCCATGACATCCTCCTATAGTTTTTAAGATAGAAAAAGAGACAATGTTTTGCTTCTGCACCTTAGCTAGACTTGGTTTCTCTGAGAAGAGGAAGTCCCAGTGTTTTATTTCTTACATTCTCTTCTTTGAGCTTTAAGCCTGTTCACTTATTAAATCCCCCCTCCAGCCTGACAAGTATCCCTCTCGTTCTGGAAAGAGTATTAACTTTTGGAGCTCTCACACTAATGCATGGCTTAAATCCAGACTCTCAAGTGAACGACTGTCCTTCTTCCCCCCCTTTCTTTTTCATTCCAGGGTTTCTTTTAGTGTTTACATAAGTTTTTGTTTTGTTTCTTATTAAAAGATAAATTCCTACAACACAGTGAGGGGCTTTCCTTTTCTTTTAGAGTCTCTGTTACTCTTTCCCTGTGCATTTACAGAATGTGGGTAGGTGGCAAAGTGACTTAAAATGACTCAAGAGATCACAAGGAATTACTTGTGTCACTAATTATTGTCTATGGACTCTGACCCTGATTGCTCCTCTTCCTTCTGTCTCAGAGAGGCAAGTCTGAGTGTCGGGTCAGCAACCTCTCTGTGATTAAATATTCATGCACAAACACAAATGCACACAGGCAAGGCAATAAGAAGTGCCAAAAATAACAACAGCTTCTCTGTCCTGTGGAGCTTGTAGAAGCACAAGTAAGGAATGAACACAGATCAAAATTGCAGATCAAACATAATGCCAGCTGACAATGTACTCATTGTACTCATTGCAATGTACTCATTGCAATGACAAAGTCATTGTCATCCCACAATATCCACAGAACAAATTAAAGCTTATTGTGCCCTATGATCTTACAGGACATGCTGCATGATGACACAGGGAACATCGCATACTGAGGGATACCAGTGGTGGCATCACAAACAGATGTGGAATATCATTTTCTCTCTGGTGATACTGGAGGGGTCAATGTCTAATATAATGTTTGGTGTGGTTCATGGCACATTTTAAGTACTCAGTAAATATTTAGTATGTAAATGGATGATCTGCAAGGATGCTAAATGGACCAAAATCTACCCCCTCCATGGAGTTAATCTGTAATAAATCAAGATGCTTACCTGAGAAGATAATCTACAGAGAGGCGGAAGGATCAACAGCAGTGCTAAATAACATGGAGGATGCAAAAGATACTACCATTAGTAATTTATTTTCTGTTGCAAAAAATAAGTTCAGGAATTGTTCTGGAATACTTCTGTGTAGTTCAGTAAAAATGTCATGCCTTTTGGAGTCAGACCCACTTAGCTCTGCAACATATTAAGTTATTCATGATATACAAATCACTTACTCTACCTTATTGTTACTTTTCTGTAAAATAGGGTAACAACACCTACTTCATTAATTTGTTGAACTAATTAAATAATACACGTGAAATTGCCTAACCTGTTATCTGACATATAGTAGTTTTTCAAATGCTAGTTTCTTCCCTACTTTGCTTATACAACATCTGCCCTGTGCTAGGAACTGAAGTAGGATGCCGTGCTGAATAAAGTCTACATAACTCTTCTCTTACAGAGCTTGTAGCCTACTGGGGGAGACAGCCACTAACCAAATTATTGTGACAGAAACTCCTGAAAATTTGTGAAGAATGCGAAGAGGGATGAATTTTTGTGTGAGATGACTTAATCAGTGCTGGAAAGAAAGTTTAGGTCACAGGAGGTCTCTCTCTGAGGAAACCAGCTTAGGCTTGCGGGGAAAAGATCTAACAGAAGTTCCTCTGGCAGAGGTCGGGGAGGGGGTTAGAGACTCTTCCAGGATCTAGTATGATTTTATAAAAGCCCAGAGTTAAAAATCTTTTTAGGGAGTCTGGGTGGCTCAGTCGGTTAAGCATCTGGCTTCGGCTCATGTCATGATCCCGGGTTCCTGGGATCAAGTCCCACATCAGGCTCCCTGCTAAGCCTGCTTCTCCCTCTGCCTCTGCCATGCTTGTGCATGCTCTGTCTCAAATAAATAAATCTCTAAATTTTTAAAAAAGATCTTATTTATTTATTTGATAGAGAGACCCCATGAGTGAGCATGAGTGGGGGAGAAGCAGAGGGAAGGAGAGAGAAAAATCTCAAGCATACTCCTCATCCAGTACAGAGCCCAACATTGGGGCTTGATCCCATGACCCAGAGATGATGACCCAAGCAAAAACCAAGAGTCAGACACTCAATCAACTGAGACACCCAGGTGCCCCAAAAATCTTTTAAAATCTTGACTCAAAGTCTATAAATAATAATCAGATATTTATCACACTGTTTTTTAGTTCTCCTTTCCAAGGACTACATGAGAGATCATTCTCCTATTAGTGAGAAAGGTGAAGATACATAGAGCTCCCTGTAAACAATGTTCCGAGGGATAGGAGATAGGACTCCATTCCTCTTTTATAGCTGAGATTCTTGATAGGGATATCATTCAGCTACTACAAGTTTACTTTTCTCAATTGTAACCCAGAAAGTAGAGCTTCTTCTATTACATAATAGAAGTATTATGTAATAATATATATTACATTACTTATGTAAAATACATACTTATATATGTAAGATATGTTTATTATTTCCCAGAATACCTCATGCTTTTTTTTTTTTTTTTTTTTTTTTACCATTTTGTAACAGATAGAAATTACCTTCTTGAACAGAACTGTTCAGGTCTTGTGGGTTCCTCCTCAGGATCTTAGCAGACTTTCTTGAAGTCCATCATTTCCCACATTGTAACTTGGCAAGAGGCCAAGAGTCTTCGTTTATGAGGTAGGAGTTTCCAAGTTTCCTGACATTATTTGTTCTATCATGTAATTAGGTTCTAAAACACCTTGAGTAAATAGAAAACTTGTAAAAGCATTTTTTTAAACTGAAGAAAAGGAATTAATCTTGTCATTTTAACCTCATGATATAATCATTTCTTTCTTCTTTTTAATGATCATTTTATTTTTATTTTTTAAAGATTTTATGTATCTATTTGAGAGAAATAGAACAAGAGAAACCAGTAACAGTGGAGAGGGGCAGGAAGGGAGGGAGAAGAAGACTCCCTGCTGGACAGGGAGCCTGACATGGGGCTCAGTCCCAGGACCCCAAGATCATGACCAGAGCCGAAGGAAGGTGTTTAACCAATGGAGCCACTAGGCGCCTACCTAAGTTTTACTTTTTACTAAGTTTTACTTAGGTCTAATAATAAAAGTAATTTAAGTCAACTCCCAGTTCAGAGAATTTGTCCTTCACAAACTGTCACTATTTTATTTTATCTTAATTTTTTTTAGTATAAGAGACCCTGGCTTAATTTCTCATAACTGTCACTATTTTATTCAATTTTGGTAAACCTGTTTCACATCAAACCTCACACTCATTGCTGGAATTATCCCATAGACAGGGCATTTGTAACTATTTGTTTTACTGTTGACACCTCTGATGACTAGAAAGTTTAATTTTTATTGTTTGCTGATACTACCTTTCCTATAAATTCCAACCATTGGTAGTAGTTATGCTTAAGAACATATCAATTCTGTTCTCTTTTTGTGGGAACTTTAAAGTTACAGGAGGATAACTATCATGTTTTTTCCATAGTCTTACTTTCACAAATATTTTTGAGAACTTACTTTGGCCAAGACACTGGGCGTGAGCTATGTTTTGCCTTTCCAGCTTCAATAGCTACACTCCTTCTAACCTTTCCTTGAAAGGTTTTCCCCTTAATTACTATAATTTATACAAACTCTAGCCATGTCCTTGTCACAATGTGGCACCTCAAAATAAACATATACAGAATGGAGAATTTTATTCAATGTCACCAAAAATAAAAATAGGAATTATTAAACTCAAAAATGTATTAAGTACTAACGGGGACAGATATAGAAATAAATGGCACACTATTCTTGCCTTCCAAGAGTATTGAATCTAGTTGGAAATAAAGATTACGAGTTTAAATAATATTACATATTATTAAAAACAAGCATTTTAGGAGTTCAGATGATTCAGAAAACTGAGTTCTAGATCTTATTGGATGTTTCTAGTTCTAACTAGGGCTGTCTTGAAAACTACATTGGGTCTGAAAGTACCAAATGCTTTCCCCAAAGTGCATAAATCTAGTCTAGTCTAGACTTAAATAAAGTCCAGTCCGTTCTCCACTCTTTACAGCACAAAGAGGAAATCTTAGCTTGAGATAGCAAATAAGTGACTAAATCTGCAATTTTTGGAAAGGACACTAGAAATAAAACTCGGCAAAATTCTAATTCTAGTGATTGCTCTCTGTTTAACCTGCAACCAGTGAAGCCTGTTAACATTCTTTTTGGGTCGAATTTTCTTTTGAAACAGTTAAAACTCAAACGACAGCGCTACTTTAAAAAAAAAAAAAAAAAAAAGTTCTGTTAAGACAGGAAAAACACAGGAAGCCTGGAATGTAACTAGATAGGCTGTATTTCCGGAATCTTACCCTTAAGCAATGCGTTGGGCTCCTTTTGCACATGCGCAGAAGGAAAAGTTGGGCGGGAGTTCCGTTGCGCCGGGTCGCGCTCCGGGCAGGGATTGGTGGCGCCAGGTGGGAGAGGCGGAACCGGAAGCGCCTGTGTTGTGGGGCTTAGCCTGTTCTCTCCCGGCGTCTTTCCAGCGCCTTGCTTCCAGCAGTTGGTTCTGCTTTTGCAGGGAGTACCATGGGGGAAGCGGAGAAGTTTCATTATATTTACAGTTGTGACTTGGACATCAACGTGCAGCTTAAGATGTAAGAGAATCGGGATGGTGACTGGGATTGCTGGGGCTGCGGGACGCTGAGATGGGGGCCTGTGGGTTGGCGGGGAAAGGTGGTTATTAGCCTGAAGAGCGTCCTGGGGGTGGCTGGGAGGGCTGCAGCCAGGGAAACGGAGGAGAACCGGAGGTAGAGAGGGGAGCCTTGTGAAGGGATTGAGCACTAGGTCTCTGGGACAAGGATAGCAGTAGGAAAATGCCCTCAAGTTCACGGTGTTTTACTTTCTTCAAAGCATTTTGCTGCTGACAGCAAACTTTCGAGGGTTTTTATGTTTTACAGATTAAGAAATCAAGTTTCAGTAAAATCGTCCTCCTGTAGTTAATAGTTGGAAGATCTTTAGAACTGGGCTGGCAGGTGGAATGGAGGGTACAGAAATTAGACACAGGCAGATCTGGTAGTTGAGAATACCATCAGTACATGGATACAGTATTAGAATCACTGGGGGTGATAGAGACTTAGGTTGAATCTTGGGACATTGTGACATTGTTTAGCCAGGGAAGTTAGGAGTCAGTTGAAGATGAGAGTGTCAGTTGCAAAGGGACCAGAAGATAGGAGAAAAGGCTTTGCAGGAAGATTTTGGAGCATTACAGTTGAAGTAAAGGCCAAGGGCATGATATTTTGAGATGAGATTAATGAAATCGAGAATGGGGGTGGGTAGGACTGAGTTGGAAATTCTGTCCATTTTAAGGCAGTCTTAAAGAAGTGTTTTCGTATGTGAAATCTGTCACAAATTATTAATCAATCATCATTCATTATATGTTTAGTCAGTATTCATCTTATTTTCATACATGCAGTGAATACAATTTTTCAGCTGTCACGTGCACCTTTGAAGGATTGTTTTTATTTTCAGAAGTTACTTACTTCAGATTCTGACAGATCTTTTACTATCCATTTTGTGGTGATAGTAAAAATAATATTTCAAGAACTAAACTATAGTTTTGTAAAATAATTTACACACCCATTTCAGGAAATTTCTGCAGCATGTGGCACTACATGCTTATACAGGACTGCATTGCTCTCATTTGATAAAGGGCTTTCCTTCAATTTCATTCCTCTCAGTATTTTTTTGGACATAGGAATGATTTTCTTTTCTTTTCTTTTTTTTTTTTTTAACACCTTTGAATCCTAGAAGGAAAGAGAAAAGTAAAAAACACTGGTCTTTCATTAACAGACACATATTCAGTATTTTGAGGCAAAGTTAAAGCATAAATTAGAAGTTTGGCAAAATTTACTACTAACCATCTTTTAGCTTCTAAGACTGCCATTGTTGATCATTGGGGGCAAGGAGTATCAATTTAGAATCATATAATGAAAGAATAATGAATTCTTTCATTCAGTTTATTCTCCCCAGGGTTTTAGTTTATTGTGACAGTTTTAATTAACAAGTTGCAATTTGATGTCTCTTTTCCTAGCACCATAACTGGATATCAAACTGCCTGCAAGACATGGTCACTTTGGATGTGCCAAAGCACTTTGAAAGCAACTTGTCTGAGACTAGCATATCATTAGCCTACTCTTCTAATTCTGATCTTCCTGTGTTGTCTCATTTATTTTGGTGATTGTTGGCATAATTAATCGAGTTGGTTAAGACGGGAAACTGAGTTCTGCATACATACCTCTCTTACCTTCTCTGTTTAATCATTCACAAATTGTCTTGAATCTACCTTCATATCGTTGATCCATGCCACCTTTTTTTTTTTACCCCACAACCCTGGCTGTAGTCTACCTTTTTCTTTTTAATGTGGACTGAAAGTCTTCTAACTGATTTCCTCGCTTCCAGTCCCTCCTCTCCATTATGTTCTTACACTCCTGCCAAAAGTACATTACTCTCACCTCAAATAATTTTTTTATCATATTTTTGAATGTTCACTTCGTGTCAGGCACTGTAGTGAATATGGTGGCTGCTAGCTTTGTTTTCTACCTACTTTTCATTCTTATCTTTAGCTTCTTTACCCCATGAACTTTATGCTTTAGCTATGCCAAGCAACTTGTAGTTTCCCAAACATACCTTCTTGCTTCTTTGCATCTATATATGGTGTTTTTTCCTTCTAGGATGACTCCCTGCCTTTTTGGCTCTCATTTCTCGTATATTGTTTGGGCTCATTTCAGACATCAATCTGGGATACTAAGCTCTTGCTCCCAAGCCAGTTTATATGCTCCTGAGACTTTTTGGTATGGCTTTCTGTAGTAGGAAGGATATTGGCTTTGGCCTCTTTTTTTTTTTTTTTTAACAGATTTTATTTATTTATTTTAGAGAGAGCGTACAAGCAGGGGAAGGGGCAGAGAGAGAAGCAGACTCCCCACTGAGCAGGGAGCCTGACATGGGGCTTGATCCCAGGACCCTGAGATCATGACCTGAGCCAAAGGCAGACTCCTAACTGACTGAGCCACTCATGCACCCCACTTGGGCCTCTTTTGCCAGCTCTTTTACTTATTTTGTTAACTTGAATAATGAGTTTGATCGCTGAGTGTCTGCTTCATTATTTATAAAATGAGAAAAGAGTGAAAAGAGAGAATATGTAAAATCTCTGGCACAATATTTGACATAATCTTGATGTCCAAGCAATGTTCCTACCTCTTTTTTAATGTCTTGTACATATCTTTTATGATTTATAACATGGTATTTTTTTAATTTAAAGAACTTATCAGAAATATATCTACACAGTAACAAAATTAAAAGAGTATTAAAAAATATTCAGTTAAAAGTAAGTGGAAGTGAAGCTTTAACATTTTCTTTTAATGTTGTATTTAGCTCATCTTTCATTTTTGGTCTTCTGTGCCTAGTACAGTGAATGTTTGTTGGATGAATATATGAGTAAGTGCTCAGCTTGAAATTGATAAAGGGAAACTAAGGTCTGGAAAGCTGATGATGTCTAGAAGGTAGATCAAGAGTTGGTGAGAGGATTTAAAATAAAGTAAAAGCCTAAAATAGAGAAATATGTTGGTGAAGTTTGGGATGATCTTAGATATGTTGGGACTTTAAGAAACCTTTATTAGATGTAAAGTTTATTTTAATTTTATATGCAAGAAAATGTTAAGGTATCAGAAGGTTACTGTGATAAAACCATAAACTGTTCTTAGTATTTGTTGTGTATATGCTTAAAAAATACATCTAATCATTATTGTTCTTATGCCTCCAGAGGAAGTTTGGAAGGGAAGAGAGAACAGAAGAGTTATAAAGCTGTTCTAGAAGACCCAATGTTGAAGTTTTCAGGACTGTATCAAGAGACATGCTCTGACCTTTATGTTACTTGTCAAGTTTTTGCAGAAGGGAAGCCTCTGGCCTTGCCAGTGAGAACATCCTACAAAGCATTTAGTACAAGATGGAAGTAAGTTGTGTCTTGCTTATGGTGGGTTCCAGACTATTCTCCCATTTCTTTATAGATGTTGCAAGTATGATTTGATAGGGATTTAAGATGAAAATTTAAAAAAAAAATGGATTTAAGACCTATAAGCATTGATCCAATAGTTTAAAGCAGTAACCTACTCAGAATAAGGTCTTATATATACTAGTATTATCCTATTTAAGTAGAAGTGGATTTATATTTGAATTATGTTTGTATTCAGTATATTGACATATTTTTGTAGGAGCTAGACTGATTCACAAAATGACCCAAACCAAAAAACAGATGAAACATCTTTACATTTTCTACCACCCTATGGCCCAAACACGTGAACATTTGTGGATAGATAGTCTGAATTGTCCAGCCTGATGTTTGGTGCTCAGATTTGATGAAATCTCTCAGACAACAAAAACACACCTGTTGTCATCTGTTTGGATCAGATTTTTATTATTATTTTAAATATGAAACTAACTTTTTTAAAGTTGATGTTTTTTTGAGCATGGCACATTAGCAAACTGTTGTTGGAGATGCAAGGTAAATAATGAACATGTAGTTCCCGTTTTTCCAGAACACTCTTGTGGGTCCTGAATTTAAAGTCTTGTCTCTTCTTATTTGGTAGATTATGTGGTACAGTTTTGTTGTTCCTTCAGTGAGTGTTACTCAGTACCTTGGGAGGCTCAATGCAGGATACACAGGTGGTATGCCTCTTCAGGAAACAACTTACGCCCACATTGTTAATGAAGACAAGGTGTGACCAAATGGACTACCAGGTTGTGTTGTTGAGTGTACAACCCTGTGTTTACCAACTGTGGTCTAGTAGGCTGGAAAGGGTTTTTCAGAGAGGAGAAGCCTGAGCTTTAGTAATCTGGCTACACTGAAACAACTATTTTAATGGTTTTCTTTTAATGGTTTTCTTTAGTGGTATTTTTGTGGATAGAGACACATACAAACACACCCAAATAAGTGTATAAATGTATATATGTATTTAATAATTTTTAATAATTTTGTAATATTTCAAACCTGTAAATGCAGAGAATAATATAATGAACTTCCAAGGCCCTATCACCTAGCTTCAATAGCTACTAACTCAAAGTTAATCATGTTTCATTTATGCCTACAATTATTTTGAAGATTATGTTATATCATTTTAGTTGTATTTTTATAAAATATTATATCATTATACATTTTAACTGTATTTCTGTAAATTTTTTTTGAAGAAAACTATAGTACCATAATAACATCTAAAACAATGCGCCAGTATTCCTTAATTGTATCAGGTTTTTTTTTTTTTTTTTAATTTTAAAAAAAGATTTATTTATTTGACAGAGAGAGACACAGTGAGAGAGGGAACACAAGCAGGGGGAGTGGCAGAGGGAGAGGGAGAAGCAGGCTTCCCGATGAGCAGGGAGCCCAATTCGGGGCTCAATCCCAGGACCTGAGATCATGATCTGAGCCGAAGGCAAATGCTTAACAACTGAGCCACCCAGGTGCCCCTGTATCAGGTTTTTAAACTGGAATCAGGAAATCTGTAAAAACCTGAAATTGTCTGCAGAATTTTGTGTCTTGTGCATTTTTATAGGGATAGGACTCAAGGCTTTTGTTAGGTTTTTTGAGGTGGCTTGTGACTTCAGAAAAGACTTAAAACTACAAATTTCGTTCTAGACAGTCAACATTTGTGGTGAATTCCACTTTTCTTGGTAATGGAAATTGTTGAGTGGTTGTGTTCCATGCCTTGGCAATAAAAAAGAAAAAAAAAAGAGAGAGAAAACAAATTTCTATTTACTGGGGGCAGGGGTGCAGAGGGCAAAAGAGAAGCAGACTCCGTGCTGAGTGGGGAGCCCAGCATGGGACATGATCCCAGGAGTCTGGGATCATGACCTGAGCCTAAGGCGGAGGCTAAACCAACTAAGTCACTCAGGTGCCAGGTCGATTTAGTCTTAAGCTCAGTGAGGGTTGCGGGTATGGGGGAGGGATGATGCATGGGGAGTGAGAGAAAAAAATGGTATTCAGAATTTACAGCTTTTTGATGTCTGATCAAATCTTTCCATAATTTCTAGAATATCTAGGGTAGTTTGAAACTGTATTATAGCTGCAGATTCATTTTCTTCAAAAGAACTCTTCTATAAAAGTTCTGTATAAAATAAGTTAAAGTGTAGTTGCTTTGATTTTAAAAATGTGTAGGGGCCTGGTTTTGGATGGCAGAAGGTTTGGAGGAGATGATTGCTTGGTCATAAGCATTGTCTTCTAAGCAAAGGATAGAATATAGAGGTAAGAATTTTCATAGTTCATTTTAGATATTGTGGATTTTTAGCCTGTGTTAATTGATCTCTGGATTTTTTCCTTGTCACAAGATGACACTGCTTGGTATTTATCTTTTCAATCTTGCCACTGTGTGGATAATAATTAAATAAAATTATTTATTTCCTCAAGCTTATCTATAGTGGAAAATGGCTTTTTTGAGCTTATGATTTATTTTTTAAAGAACTTCATAGAAGAAAAGGATTTAATGACTTTGATTCTCCTTTAAATTGGTAGTCATGTCTAATTTTACTATAGGTCCTTGAATTTTTGTGGTGGGTATAAATGATTTGTCATATAAGTTTTTGAAAATTCTGTTCAATTTCTTACCAGTGCAGATGTATTTGACCTAGACTGGGATATCCCCTTGGATAATAATTTTGAGTAATGGGAATAACTTTGAATAAACAGAAACAGTTCTGTATATCTGCTGGGTATTACTTTGTGTATTGTTTACATAGTTTTCTTTTGGGATTTTAAAAGCTGTCTGTTATTTAAGGGAGTTGATATTATCAATAGATTTGGTGTGAAGTTTGAATGCAGAAGAAAATTTGCAGAGATGAATAGAGAATTTTAAAAGAAAAGCTGTGCTGTCATGACTAAATTATTAAGAACAAACATTCCTTAGTGAAATAATATATATAACTATGCTTTAGAAGCATAAAAAACTGATAGCTAAGTATTATCAGTATTAATGAAGTAACTTGAAGAACAGAAAAATCTCACATTAAAAATTGTCACATGTCTGTCCAAAGCAGTCTGATAACTTCTTCATGTTATGAAGATAGTGGATAGTCTATTTTGACCTCTTTAGGAGTTTGGTTGTTTTCTGCTTTGTTGAGGTACTGTTGTGTATTATAGGACAGTATTATCCATAGCAGCATTTTGTGTAATTCTGAGTTTTTTCTCTTCATAATACAAAACTGTGTTCTGGAGAAAGCTTATAGATAATCACAGCTTGGTTCAAAATAACTTTAGTTCTGATAGTTTTGTGTTTACCTAGATTTTTATTACTCATTATTACATTCCTTGTGTCTTGGTGATACTTTCTAAATTTCTTTTTGTTCAAAGATTTTATTTATTTATTTGAGTGAGAGAAAGAGAGCAAGAGCAGGAACAGGGCAGGAAGGGAGAGGCAGAGGGGGAGAAGCAGACTCCCCGCTGAGCAGGGAGCCCGACTTGGGGCTCCATCTCAGGACTCTGGGATCATGACTTGAACCAAAGGCAGACACTTAACCACTGAGCCACCAGGCACCCCCTGAATTTATTTATTTATTTATCTTTCCTTCCTTCCTTCCTTTATTTCTTTCCTTCCTTCCTGCTTGCTTGCTTGCTTTCTTTTAAGGTTTTATGTATTTGACACAGAGAGGGAGAGAGAGAATGAGCACACAAGTAGAGAGAGCAGCAGAGGAAGAGAGAGAAGCAGCCTTTCTCCTGAGCAGGGAGCCTGATGTGGGGCTCGATCCCAAAACCCCTGAGATCATGACCTGAGCTGAAGGCAGCTGTTTAGCCTACTGTGCCACCTAGGCATCCCTGAATTTCTTGATTAAATAATTTACCAGTGTTAATTTTCATGAGCTTGGTTTTTCAAAAAATTTTTTCATGTGTTCTGTGTTTAAACTTGAAGTTACCTACTTTAAAATTAAGGTAAGTGCCACATTTTTTGTAGATTTAACCTAATCTTCTGGGACATTTTCTCTGGACAAATCTTATATGGTTTGTTGATTTAAAAGGAAGTTTATACACACACACACACACACACACACACACACATATCTATTTTATTTTCTTAGTGTTATATTTATGTTGACTTTATTCCCATAGCTGGAATGAATGGCTGAAACTGCCTGTAAAGTACCCTGACCTGCCCAGGAATGCCCAGGTGGCCCTCACAATATGGGATGTGTATGGACCAGGGAAGGCAGTGCCTGTGGGAGGAACAACGGTTTCACTCTTTGGAAAATATGGGTAAGCATTTTTGTATTCTCAAAAATGAGTGTTGGGAGAGCTTTTCTTTTTGGGAGAGCTTGAATAGTTTATACCCAGTCTGATTCTCTATGTTGTAGGAAGTGAAAACCTGTTTGGTACGTATGATTCCTTTGTTCTCAAGACTGAATTTGACATATTTTCCTATGGGATATGCGGATAGATTAGTTTAGAAACCTCCTGTTAGTGTTTGGTATTGTGATTTCCGTTTGAAAATAGTCATTAGAAACTAGAATCTTGCTAGGAAAATGAGGCTATTTGGTGTATACTGTAACTTCATTGTTAATAGAAGGTTTTTGCTTTCTCAGAATAATAACAGGACAATAAGCAATGTTAAAAAGCAAAAATTTGCTAATAATGATTGTAATAGAAGAGTTGTCAACTCGGTTTTTAAAAATTTACCAGTAATTGGGGTACCTGGGTGGCTCAGTCATTAGGCTTCTGCCTTCAGCTCAAGTCATGATCTGAGGGTCTTGGGATCAAGCCCCATGTCAGGCTCCCTGCTGAGAGGGAGACACAGTGAGAGAAGGAACATACTTTCTCCTTCTCCCACTCCCCCTGCTTGTGTTCCCTCTCTCACTGTGTCTCTCTCTGTCAAATAAGTAAATAAAATCTAAAAAAAAAAAAATTTATAGATAATAGGAGCTAATGGTAAGAAAAAAACAAAAAGAAAAACGCGTAATCCTGTAGGGTATTTTTTCTCTTTCCTTTTTTTCTTGGAATAGAGGGATCACTACCTTAAGAGAGTTGGTGATTTCCTTTTTTTTTTTTTAAGATTTTATTTATTTATTTGAGAGAGAGAGAGCACGAGTGGGAGAAGGGCAAAGGGAGAGGGAGAAGCCGACTTCCTGCTGAGCAGGGAACCTGACTTGGGGCTTGATCCCAGGACCCTGAGGTCATGACCCAAGACAAAGGCAGACACCCAACTGACTGGGCCACCCAGGAGCCCTGAGAATTGATGATATTCTATTATCCTTGTCTGTGTTATTAACCGGAATTTTCCACTAAAGAACATGGTCGTTCATCAAGTATTGAGTTACCTTGGTATACAGTTCATGTAAGAAAGACAAATGACTGTTTAATTTTTTTCCCCTTTACCAGTTTTAAGAATGAGTTGGTGTCCTGGTAGGTAACTTGGATATTTGACTTTTTTTTTTTTCTTTTTGTTACTAAATTTTGTCATGAACTTTTAGTCTTAAACATTTCTGGAATGTTTTAATTAATTGCTGTCTTTAGTCTTTATAGTGCTCAAAAACTCCCATTTTTGGTCGGGAAGAGTCCCTTCAAGCTGATTCCATGTTTTTTTGATAGTACTCCAGAAGTCATTCATAGCTTCTTTGCTTTCTGGTGGGCAAGCTATTTCAGGCTCATTTGTCAATTTTCCACCCCAGAACTGGATCTCTGAAAGAAGTCCTAATTCTTTTTTTTTTTTTTAAGATTTTATTTATTTATTTGACAGAAAGAGACAGTGAGAGAGGGAATATAAGCAGGGGGAGTGGGAGAGGGAGAAGCAGGCTTCCCGCAGATCAGGGAGCCTGATGTGGGGCTCGATCCCAGGACCCTGGGATCATGACCTGAGCTGAAAGCAGATGCTTAACGACTGTGCCCAAGGAGCCCTAACTCTTTTCAGGGTGAAATGGTAGAGAACTAAATCTGGTATTACTGAACTTAACTAGTTTTTGTTGATTTTGAAGTTGGAAAATTTTATCTCTTGAATTTAAATGTAAATGAATGTGATCATATTTTGATATGTTCATTTACTATTTGTGTATATGTTTCTGTGAATTGCTTTTTGATGTTCTTTGCCCATTTTTTTCAAAAATTGAAATATAATTCACATGCCATAAGATTCTGATTTTTGTTTTGTTTTGTTTTTTTGAGTTGTTATTTTTCTCATCAATATGTAGGGGGTCTTTGTACATTAATGAAATTAACCTTTTGCATGTTACATGTTGCAAATACTGTTTCCTGTGACTTTTTTTCAATTAGTATATATTTCTTTGCTATTCATGTATCAAATTATCATGTTGAATTGATCAGCTTTTATTTTTATGGCCTGTGAATTTAATGTTTTAGAAAGTCCTTTTCTATTTAAAAAAATATATTTCTTTGTATGATTTTATGATTTCAGTCTTCTACCTTTAAATATTTGATTCATCTAAAATCACTTTTGTGACTGCTTGGATGGCACAATCAGTTAAGCATCCGACTCTTGGTTTTGTCTCAGATCATGATCTTGGGGTCCTGAGATAGAACCCTGCGTCTTGCTCTATGCTCCTGCTGAGATTCTCCCTCCACCTTCCACTCATGTTCTCTCTTTCTCTCTCTCTCTCAAATAAATAAATAAATAAATCTTGTGAAAGACACTCCCCGTCCAAGGAGTGATGTATTGGGAATCAACTTAAAAAAAAAAAAATCCAACAAATGGCTAGTTATTTGTCTTAACACTATTAAATTAGCCATTGTTTCCAAATATTTTGAAATGGTACCCCTATATGTTCAATTCATCAAGTACTGAAGTCTAAGAGAAACAGCATAGTCTATCAGATGATGGTGATTAGGCATGCAGGATGTCTAACTAGGTTATCTGGCTTCACATCCCGACTCTTTTTAATGTTGTATTTTTAGGCAAGTTATTTAATCTCCTTATGCCTCAGTTTCCTCATCGGTAAAATGATGTAAGAATAGTATATACCTTATAGAGTAGTTTACGATGATAAATTACTGAAGACACATAGTTAACTTAATGAATGTTTAGTAAATATTAGCTATTATTTCTGTGCTATTCTGTTAGTTTTGAATACTATTATACTATAAAATGTTTGAATACTAGATGACAATGATCTTCCTTATTTACCTGCCTTTTATAATTTCCCTGGATATTCTGTTTTGTTAGATGAATTTTATTATTTCCTCAAATAGAAAAGCTCATTGTTATTTTGTCAGGAAACCATATTGAAATATATATGTTAATTAAAGAGAAAATTGACACCTTTTTAATACTGAATTTTTCCATCCAGAAATAGGGTGTGTCAGAAAGGCTTCAACTCATGAATAAAACCTAGGTGTAATTTCCTTTAGAATAGCTTGGTTGCTTAGTAATATGAAGGTATTTTAGTTTAATGTTTTAACTATTAGATATTTATTATTGAAATATATGGAAGAACAAATTTAGACTTAGTCTGACACATTAGATATAATTTGAGTAAAATAGCATGTTACAATAGATTGGAGATGATATTAAATCTGTATTGTTCCTTTTCCAGTGTGTTTGTTCCTTTTTACTTTACTTGGGTGGGTTTTGCTTGCCACACAGAAGAAAACTGGGCAACAGTTTATTACTCTTACTATATAGGTAGTAGTTAAATGTTCTTGAGAACAGTTACCAGCTAGACCTCTTGGTTTTTCCTCTTAGCTTCTTTATAAGTGATTTACCTTCTGGAATAATCATCCAGAGGTTCCCTCATAAAAGCACCTCTTTCAGGACACTTGTGCATTTTAGATGACCTTAGTATATAGTTTCAGGACACCCTGACTAGCCGGTAAGTGTGAGACAGCTGGAATTTCCCCAGAAGTGCAGTGAAATGAACTACCTAAAGCCAAACAAACTCTCAGGTTAACATTTGTGATGCAGTTTGACTTGACTTTTGGCAAGGTTTTGAAAAGTACATGAAGTCAGTAGTAATCAACTTATGACTAGGAAGCACCTGGTAAGCTAACTAGACAAGCGTCTTCCTGTGTTCTCTTTAAATTGGTTAAGAGTGTGATGGGGCCCGAGATTCAGCATTTTTAGTAAGCATCCTGAGTGGTTCTGCAGACCTGTGGATCACAGTTTGCAAAATACTGCGTTAACCTTTTCTTAGTAGTCTATTTGTCAGACATAGGCTTGCAGTTGTTTTCACAGTTTCTTTCTTTCTTTCTTTTTTTTTTAAAGATTTTATTTATTTATTTGACAGAGAGAAATCACAAGCAGGCAGAGAGGCAAGCAGAGAGAGAGGAAGGGAAGCAGGCTCCCCGCTGAGCAGAGAACCCGATGTGGGGCTCGATCCCAGGACCCTGAGATCATGACCTGAGCCGAAGGCAGAGGCTTAAACCACTGAGCCACCCAGGTGCCCCTCACAGTTTCTTTCTTGACTTTATCCCATTGCTTGCTTTATTTGTATTTCTGTAAGAATCCCAGTAAAAGACAAATTCCTTTACCTTCCACCCAAACCATGCTGGAAACGTGCCTGGAAGATGAATCAGTAGTATTTGTTCTACTTTATGAAGTAATTAAACCCCAGCTATTGCTACTATGTAGTAGTAGCAGTAAGTGGGACTTAAATTTCAATTCTCTCTTCCGATATTAAGTAAATTAAGACTTTGAATCTTAGAGAGACATCTGTTTTCTTTTAACTGGACAATAGGTCACGCTGTCCCTCCATGTCCTGAACACCTGAGATATCACATGAACATGAAACATTTTGGAGAGTAGTACTGATTCTGTGACATTCCTTTACTTAGAGCAGGGTTTCTCAGATAGGAGTTGTTGACTTACTACTTTCAGAATTCCTGCCTTATTTCTGTACTAAGTGTACTCTTACATACTTGGTTTTTTATTTGAACCAGCTCACTTCTTTTTTTAACTTTAATTTAATTTGAAGCAAAAGCTTAATATCCCTAATACACATGGGAAGCAAGTATTATTTGACATTGATGGGTAAGAATAAAATAAATACAATGAGAATAACTGTTATTAGGTTTTAGAAATTAAAGGAAGGGGCGCCTGGGTGGCTCAGTGGGTTAAGCCTCTGCCTTTGGCTCAGGTCATGATCTCAGGGTCATGGCATTGAGCCCCGCATCGGGCTCTCTGCTCAGCGGGGAGCCTGCTTCCCCCTCTCTCTCTGCCTCTCTGCCTACTTGTGGTCTCTGTCTGTCAAATAAATAAAGAAAAATCTTAAAAAAAAAAAGAAATTGAAGGAAGAAAACTGTAGTGAAATATAATTGATTGTAAGTGTTTTTGATTTGCAAAATACATAAGCAATATCTGCAGAGAAAGTCCTTCTTTAATTAGAATGGTTCTTTTTTTTTTTTTTAAGATTTTATTTATTTGATAGGCAGAGATCACAAGTAGGCAGAGAGGCAGGCAGAGAGAGATGGAGAAGCAGGCTCCCCGCTGAGCAGAGAGCCCGATGTGGGACTCGATCCCAGGACTCTGGGATCATGACCTGAGCCGAAGGCAGAGGCTTCAACCCACTGAGCCACCCAGGTGTCCCAGAATGGTTCTTTTTGTGCCTAGTCAGATGTTTAGCTCACTGTCGCTTAATTGAAGGTAAAAGATAAGGGTTTTGCACCAACATTTTGTTTGTTAATCAGTCCAACTCGTATGTGGTTGTACGTCATCAGTTAGCCAAATGATAACACCAGATTTTAATAGAGATTTCTGGATGCTTTGAACAATGGTGAAGGAATGCAGAAAAACTTGATCACCTACTCCTCTTCCCTCCAGCCTGATGTTTATACTGACCTTCACCTCAGAAAAAAGCATAAGAAACTTGATGAAATTAAAATAACTCCTTTTTGGGGCACCTGAGTGGCTCAGGGGGTTAAGCCTCTGTCTTCGGCTCAGGTCATGATCCTCAGGGTCCTGGGATTGAGTCCCGCATGGGACTCTGCTTAGTAGTGAGCCTGCTTCCCTCTCTCTCTCTGCCTGCCTCTCTGCCTACTTGTGATCTCTCTCTCTCTCTGTCAAATAAATAAATAAAACCTTGAAAGAACTCTTTTTTCTCTGTGTGTCCTGGGTCTTTTCCTTGAGGGTGTGAAGTGGGTTGCAGTGGCTATGAGCCCAGGAATCCCCTAACATGGAACAGGACTCTGTGCAGCTGCTGGTACTGGTGCTCTGTGCCGCTGATCAGGACGTTCCCGGTGCTGTGGCAGGGTGCACACGTCCTCTTAGACTGCTGGGTCATGGCTGCTTCTCTGTAGGCTGGTCCTGACATTCAGGGAAAGAAAGAAGCATCAGTCTTATGGGTATCCTGAGCAGGAAGCCTGTGCAAATTTTCTTCCACCAACTATTAAAAATCATGTCATGGGCCACCACAGTTTTTTTGTGACTTAGGGAAATAGTGCTTTAGACTATAGTTTCTTCAGATGTTTCTTGAACAATGACGTTACACCATATGCTCCCCCACCTTTTTCCCTAAATAGTCCTGGTATGGACTTAGCAGCTTGGAGCACTGGGTGTTGTGCAAAAACAATGAATACTGTTACGCTGAAAAAATAAATAAATTAAAAAGTAAAAAAAATAAAAAAGTGGTCTTCAGAGTGTGTAGTGGTTGTAGTATAGTATTGGGAACCTTGTGACTGCCAAGTCTTGTATTTGCTAATGTCTCTTTGATATACTTTAGTCTGTGTGAAACAGTGCTTTTTGGAGTATAGTATAATTAATAATTGAAAGACCGATCTCTTAAGATACAGCTAGAATAACTAATTGTCTTCATTTTGGAAGTTTAGCTTGTCAGATTTCTAAGTAGCTAAAGAATGGATTGATCAGTAGGTTGAATTGGCAAAGAACCACAGGCAAGCCGCAGATTTCTCCTGCAGGTGTTTTTCCAAATATGAGTTTGGAAGTCAGGGCAGTGGCTGCTGTTGTGGCTTGGCACCGGGAGTGGGAGCAGCAGCCACAGCTGTTGCTGGGGCTTCTGCTGGATTCTGAGTCTGAAGGAGATCCTCCTATGGTGTTTCTTTTGTCTTGCCTGTTTGGCTTAATTTCCCAAGTGGACATGATGCTCTGAGTATCCTCTGGCTTGCCACCTGGAGGCTATGTAACTCTGCGAAGGTTCCATTAGTGTCAAAAGAAAGTAATATGTTCACTTGATTATTTGAGTCACTTGGCATCACCCCTACCCTCCACATCCCATATCCTTAAATCTTCTCTCCAGATCCATCCCAAGGCACCTAAATCATTTAGTAAACTGACTTCCTGCCAAATGTACTTATTTTTGATTTAGTTACATTCAGCTAGTCACAGTATCTACTGGGGGACACAGAGGTAGAGAGGAGGAAAGCAGGCCTTCTGCTTCTCCAGGTACATTTAAGTATATCCATCTAAAAGTGGCATTACTGTTTGACTGTACTGAGTTTCCTAGATACTAAGTGGGTCTACTTGATGTTGAATCTGTCCCTGAGTTGAAAGATCTTTATAAAAGGCTTGCATATGGGCTTTTTGTAATGTAACTTTTTTTTGATCTTTCATATGATAAATAAATATTGAGAATTTTGATTCTTTACAACTAGCCAGTGCATTTTTTATTGAGCCTCCATTGGAAGCTTTTGCAGATATGGTTGCTGGATAGCACCTATTAATGCCAGCCAAGTACAGCTATACCTTAACCTTATTGTGCTTATGAGCTTATAGCGATCACTTTATCACTCCCATTCTAATTGTTCATGGCGTCATTGCTTATATACATTACACAATCAATGAAAATTTTCTTTATTACCTTTGGAAAATCTGAAAGAAATTTTCCATTAGAAATGATAGTAATGGTTTATAAACTTTATGTAAACCTTTTACAGTTAAAACTTCTAGGGGCACCTGGGTGGCTCAGTGGGTTGGGCCGCTGCCTTCGGCTCGGGTCATGATCTCAGGGTCCTGGGATCGAGTCCCACATCGGGCTCTCTGCTCAGCGGCGAGCCTGCTTCCCTCTCTCTCTGCCTGCCTCTCTGTCTACTTGTGATCTCTCTCTGTCAAATAAAAAAATAAAAAATCTTTAAAAAAAAAAAAACAAAAAAACCTTCTAGATTACTATATCTACCATATACCTTCTTTTAAAAATTATTAAATGCAAGAGTGTGCAAAATGGACTTACCTCCTTACGTGTGCACACTTGTAGTCTTATTCTTACCATTGCAGTCAGCAGCTTGCTCTTTGATTTTGGGAGGATATGAATAGAATTTATACTGTTTGAAGGGTCTTGTTTAAAGGAAAAAACACTTAAAAAAAAAAGAACACAGTAACAGAAGAACATCTGTAATCCCCCCCCCCCCCCCCATAAAAAAACACTCAGATACTAAACAGTAGCATATTTCAAAAGTTGTGTAAAGCTCCTTTACAAGTTTGCTCAACCTTTACTCTAGATCTTCTGGGTAGCTTTATGAAGGAAATTTGACAATCAGTAGTCATAGGATTTTTCACTTTAAAATAGGATCTCCATGTTCAGACTGAATTTTGACTGTATGTTAAATCTCTGATTTGTAGACATGGAAGCTTTTTCTCATGGGAAGCTGTAATCGTATTCTGTTTAAGACATACCTCTTGTGCAAGAGAAGACAGGAGAGACATCAGCCTGTACTTAGTGAACAGAAAATAGTACCTAACATTTAACATTTAGGTAACATTTAATGCCAGCACTATTCTAAGTACTTTTTATTTCTACCCATCTGTTTAATTTTTCTAACAAGTTGCAGGTATACTCTTTATAATCTTACTTTATAGATGAGAAAACTGAGACACATATGTTAGATAGTTTACCCAAGGTCGCATAGGTAATAGATGATAGATGGCACAGCTGGGATTCAGATCTCAGCATTTTTACTTTACAGTCTACTATGCTGAATTGTCATTTAAAGTGGAGAGTTATGAAATTACTTAAATTTTGGTTTCAGTCATTATAAATGAGACATTCTTTCATTGGATAGGAATTTAGTCTCTCATTTTTTCTAGGATCTCCACTAAAGTAATGAAGTGTGTGGTCCATCACTGAACTTTCTGTTTCTACTCTACCTTTAGAATTTCTATCACAGTTCTATGTGGAGGAACAAAGAATACCTTGTAAAAAAGTGTTACATGGATTTTAGTTACTTAATTAATTGCTTTACAACCCACTGGAGGCTTCAAGGTTGGCAAGAGAGACATGCATTTTCCTTTGTGGAATTCTCTCCGTTTGGGAACTGAAATGTCCTGTAATGAACTGCATTAATTTACTTCTACCCTGAACATTCTGTTTTCGTCTAGCATGTTTCGCCAAGGGATGCATGACTTGAAAGTCTGGCCTAATGTAGAAGCAGACGGATCAGAACCCACAAAAACTCCTGGCAGAACAAGCAGTACTCTTTCTGAAGATCAGATGAGCCGCCTTGCCAAGGTAAAAAAAAAACCATCGAAACAGGTGGAAAGCTCTGAGTGATGCCTGCTGTAGTAGAAATTGACATTATGAATTGTCAGATCATTCTTCTGATTAAAAAAAAAAAATTTTTTTTTTTTAACATTTTATTTAGCCATGAGAGAGAGAGAGTGAGCGAGCATGAAGGGGGAGAAGGTCAGAGGGAGAAGCAGACTCCTCGTGGAGCTGGGAGCCTGATGTGGGACTCGATCCTGGAACTCTGGGATCATGACCTGAGCTGAAGGCTTAACCATCTGATCCACCCAGGCACCCTAAATTTAATTTTTTAATAATAATTTAATTGGAATGATAATTCACATACCATAAAATTCACCCTTGGAAAGTGTACAGTTCAGTGGTTTTTTAGTAAATTCACTAAAAGTTGAATTGTGTGGTCATGCCACTATTGAATTTTAGAACATTTTCATCAAAAATGTCACCATACACTCTACCTATTAGTGGTCAGTCCCCTTTCCCTCTGCTCTCCGGCCCCTGGCCTGGCAACTATTAATCTACTTTCTGTCTCTGTGGATGTTCCTATTCTGGACATTTCATACAGATGGAATTATACAATATGTAGCCTTTTGTGTTTATATTTCTGCCAGATTTGAGAACGTAGAGTTTTTGGTGACACTTTCAAGATGACTGCCTCCTTTTTTTGGTGACATAGTCTTAAAGATGCAAGTGTTACATGCTAGACATTCTTATGTTGCTTGGAAGTGACAATATATCACTTACTCTTCAATCTCAATTGTTCTCATACTTCCCCCACTTTTTTTTTTTTGTAAGCAGACTGAATTGTTACCTTTTTATTTAAAAATTGTTTTACTGTAGTGTTTTCATTTAAGAGAAAAAAACTAGATTCAATTCTGTGCTTAAATCACAACACTGGGGCGCCTGGGTGGCTCAGTGGGTTAAAGCCTCTGCCTTTCGCTCAGGTCATGATCCCAGGGTCTTTGGGATCGAGCCCCGCATCGGGCTCTCTGCTTGGCAGGGAGCCTGCTTCCTCCTCTCTCTCTCTGCCTGCCTCTCTCCCTCCTTGTGATCTCTCTCTGTCAAATAAATAAAATCTTTAAAAAAAAAAAAATCACAACACTATAACTTATTTTGTGAATATTTGTTCATAAAGCACTATGTCAGATACTGTGTAAAGATCCTTTTACGATTCTTTTAAGAGACTCTCTTTTAATTCTTAATGTAAATTTCCTTTGCTATCTTATTTGTATGGATGACTCTTTAATGCCTGGAGAAAGTTTTGATGCTAAGCATTTTATAGCTTGTTGCCTCAATCTACATATAGGAGAAATCTTAATTATAAAGAATAATTACTTGCATTAGCTTGGCTTTTTTTTCAACATAAATTTTTTATTGTCAAGTTCATTCTCCATCTTTTCGTATTGCTCTTTTATGGAAAAATGATGCCATAGTTTCCTCATAAGCTTTCTAACCAAATTACTGTTTTCAACTTCCCTCCGTAATTACATAAATAAAATTTATTTTCAGTATAGTTACTCCTTCTGAGATTTTGTTTACGTTCTTACAGGGAATATAGGAAAGTTCTCAAGCTTTTCATGTGTTCATCAAGGTTCATTAGTGCACATTTGGTTATTAGTCATTAGTGCACATTCGCAGCTCTAGAAATGATGTCTCTTCATATGCAGAGCTAAATGAGGTGTCAGGAAGAAGCTTTCTTAACATATTTGTCAGTTGGTAGGAATCGTATACAGTCTCAATTCTTTATATTGAAGATTATGGCAAGTTGGGTCCTAATTTTTTAAGAGATCTTAACATTTATATGTTGTCTGTATTTCCCAGAGTATGTTAACAGTTTTCAAATAAGTCTTTATTCATTAGTTTATAAACCTTTGAAATGGGAATAAAAATTAATGAGAATGAGCATCTTACCGCTTTTTTGAGGCTAATTGGAGATGAACTCCTTCCAGAGTTCTTTGTTCCTTACTGAATTGTCCTTTTTACTTCTGATTGGAGACTTCAGAGCTTGCTCTGCTGGGACATCTTGCTTTAGTGTTATCTCAAGTTCCCCAGAGACTAAAGAGAAACCGTTAAAACCAGTAATTACATTTCTTACATGGAAAAATACATCATGTTTGTAGCATTGCTGAAGGAACTGCTCCCCCCTCTGAGGTCAACTCTTTCTCTTTCTTGGCACTTTGGGTTAATGTGCTTCATTCTTTTCTGTATAGCAGTTGGTCATGCTGTGTGAGGTTTCAAAACCTGTTCTATCCCTGCTGCTGTAGAGGAAGAATGTGTTTTAAAAAATGATAACTTAAATTTGGTGCTATTGGAAGTTTGGGTACTTGGAAGCAACTTTTCAGTGGGAAGAGCACTGTGGTATGAGTCAGAGACTTGGCCATCCCGCTGAATCACAGAAAGTAATTTCTGAGCCTGTAAAGTCAGAAGTTTAGAATGGATGATTTCTGGGGTCCTGTGTAGCTATTCATATTCAGTTATTTTCAAAGTACTGAAATGGTGGGCAGTAGGGTGGCTCAGTTGGTTAGGTGTCTGCCTCTCGATTTCTGGTCAGATCTTGATCTTGGGGTCCTGGGATGAAGCCCTGTGTTGGGCTTCACACTCACTGGGGAGTCTGCTTGGTGATTCTTTCTCTCCCTCTGTTCCTCCCCCTGCTTATGTGCACACCCTCTCTTTTTCCCTCAAATAAATAAGTCTTAAAAAAAAAGAAAGGTACTGGAATAGCAGTTTTATATATCTACCAGGATTTTATAGTAATCACCTTAGTAGAGAATAAACATGTAATCATATATTTACAGTTGTGAATGTGCTGTATTCATGTCATTCTTTTTTTTCTGCAATCTGTATGCATAGAGTAAAGCATTACCCAGGACCTGCCTAGTGTGAATGATGTGGCTCTGCTCTTAAATCTGATTTTGTTGTTGTTGTTGTTTGATTAGCACCTGCTTCTTTAGTTTAGGTTTTCAGACTAGCTTCCTGAGTCTGTTTCCCTTGCCTTATACTAGAGGAAGTACACTTTGATACTTGTTATGTCTGAACTTAAAATTATACTTCCATATTTGTTTTGTTCTTAAATTGTGCCATAGTAGCTCTCTTTTCCTCTCATTTTCCTTCCGCTCTCATTTTTCTGGTTCCACATTAAAAAGTTTGTTCAGTTAGATTGTGATTCTCTTCCTCAAAACACTTTGAAATTGTTTCTGGTACAATACATTTTTAAAAACCAGGAAAGAATGTGTGTGCTTGTGTTTCCATTTTTATACAAAAGAAACAGATTTTTTTTCATTTATTGATATCTATTTATTTTATTACTTTTTTTAAAAAAAGATTATTTATTTGTCAGAGAGAGAGAGAGAGCGCACACAGGCAGACAGAGTGGCAGGCAGAGGCAGAGGGAGAAGCAGGCTCCCTGCTGAGCAAGGAGCCCGATGGGGGACTCGATCCCAGGATGCTGGGATCATGACCTGAGCCAAGGGCTGCTGCTTAACCAACTGAGCCACCCAGGCGTCCCTATTTATTTATTTTTAAAAAGATTTTATTTATTTATTTGACAGAGAGAGACACAGCAAGAGAGGGAACACAGGCAGGGGGAGTGTGAGAGGGAAAAGCAGGCTTCCCGCTGAGCAGGGAGCCTGATGCAGGACTCTGGGATCATGACCTGAGCCAAAGGCAGATGCTTAAAGACTAAGCCACCCAGACGCCCCAAGGAACAGATTTTAGATTAACAATATTCTTATTTCTCACACTACCATTTTAAGGAAATAAATGAGAAGAGGCTGAAGTGGTTAGAACTGAATAGTTTCTTATACTTTGATTTTCCAACCAGTGATATGATTGTTTCTAATTGTTGAGAAGGCAGTTGGACTCAGAGTAGAAAGGTATACATAAATCTTAATAATAGCAAGGCGTAGTTACCATACATTGTACCCATGAGCCAAAATAAATAGCATAGTGACAATTTTCAAACTGCTGTGTAAGAAAGTTTATTCAGTTACAGAAGTGCTTTAGTCTTGGTTGCCTGGGGATAATGGGACAAGAGGACTGTGAAATGAAGATGAACTATTTAAATGGTTTGTGGAAAGATGGCGTTAGGTAATTATTAAGCAAAGAACCTCAAACTCGAGCTGGACTAACTGTTCTTATTCTGACTTATTGCTTGTTCAGCTATGAAGCTTGAACTGTAACTGCAGTATGAATAACTGAAGTTTAAAAGCCTGATTTCTATGTTGAATATTTTTAAAAGTCAAATCCTTTCAGAAGAATTTTAGTGGAATTAAACTCTGTGATGATTTTACATTATGCCTAGTTTTCATTTGAATAAAGGAATGTGAGAAAAGGAAACAAAATGGGGCAGTCTTCAGTTTGGTTCTCATTTTTTATAAGTTAGATTTCTTAGACTTAGTAGGGGATAGGAAGAAATGAATGCATTAAAATAGACTCACCTTCCCCCCCCTTCCTCATTATCTTTTTTGTTAACCCAGCTCTAAATTTTCCTAATTAATATTTACAAATATAGTATCTTTCTGTTTGAATTGATTTGTGACAATAATCAAAGGCCAGACTGCTGGAGCATTTACTCTCCTTTCATTGTTCATGACCCAGCCTTTTAATGATTGTGGGCCTTACTTGAGCAAATTTGCCCATTGTTCCCATCTGCTCCGTTTTTCAGCTTGTCATATTGTAAGCGGTTTATGACTAGGATGCATATCCACCTGGGGTTTTGGATGTGACTACCAAGCTTCAGTGTTTGATTTATATTTGAATCCATGTCTTTAGACATGAAAGGTTAGGGCAAAAGCATGCTTCTCCACTGTCTCCTTTTCATTTTAGCAGCTCTGCTTGATGCCTTTGGAATGTGCTTTAGTTTCTGTCAATTTGATTAAGAGGAGGCAAAGAGAAAGTAACGACTAGATGAAAAATGCTTTGTGGTCTGTGTGACACAGATAGGTTGGGGCAAGTTGAGTATGTAGGTGAGCACTGCGATAGTGAAGTTGTGGTAAGATGAGGTGAAGTTTCAGGCTGACCCTCACATTGTCTGCATGGGATCAATCTGGGTCTCTGGGTCCAGGGTCCAGACTTCAGGTTTATAGCAATAGAAACTGGATGTTTTTAGTTCATTGAGGAATGATTAGTGTCTTGAGAATAGGCTCCTGCCAATCGATTTGAAGGGTAATTTATAATCTAGAGCTGTACTGACCAAAATAATAGCCATAATTCGTATGTGGCAATTTAAGTTAATTAGAATTAAATAAGGTTAAAAATTCAGTTGCTTTGTTACTGTAATCACATTTCCAAATGCTCATTTGCCACATGTGGCCAGCAGCTATTGGTCAGTACAGATATGGAGTATTTCCATTATTGTCAAATGGTCTGTTGGACAGCACTGGTCTAGAGTGCCAATTTACTAATTAGTAATGGGTTAGTAACCATATTATTATCTTTCTGGTAACTATATTACTTGTGTCTGCTACCCAGGATGCATTTTTTTAAGGCACCTTGGAAGTTAAATTAGTCTTCAGGAGATTGTTGATTTCTTAGTGAGGCATGAAGGAGCTAGCTTGAAAGAACTAGAAACTGCCGTGAGATATTTCAGTTTTGGGGGAATCTTAAAAGGACCTTCTCTCTTGAATCTTTTTAGTTACAGGATTACTTGAATATGCTGTCTACATTCTATCTGTTGAATAAACATGACTTATTATCATGGTTACAAAATGATCCTTTAAAATTGAGATTAAGGTAACAAAATTTTCTCATGACATAACTTTGTGAAGTGGGATTGAGGCTGTTTATTTTAAATTATTTTATAGTACTCTTTGACCTGCTGAAACATTTGTCCTTGAAAGAAAATATTTACATTGAATGGATTACATTGAATGGGTACTAGTCTAGGGGCATTAATTAGAGGGGATTTTTATGTTAAATATGTGGAAAAGTCCTCTTTTTAATGTTTTCATAAAAATGTATTCAGTATAAAGGACTTTATTCTAAGATTGTGTTCTTTTGGGGTTTTTGAATATTAAAATGTCTCATTTGATAGTAGCACTTAAAAAAATGACTTGACTTGGAAAAATCAAATTTGGGAACATTCATAAGTAAAAATTTTAGTTGATACGCAATATTATATTGGTTTCAGGTGTGCAACATAGTGATTTGACATTTATATGAAATTCTCACCGTGATAAGTGTAGTCACCCAACACTATTTATTATCCCTCTTTGTCTCCACCACCATCACCTGCTCTATTGAAGGTATACTTCTGTATGTTGGAGACAAAAAGAAAAGGTATTACTAGGTTGATGATGTTGTTACTATTAGTGCCATTATGAATAATAATAATACTAATAATGATAATCACTTGGGGCGCCTGGGTGGCTCAGTGGGTTAAAGCCTCTGCCTTTCGCTCTGGTCATGATCCCAGGGTCCTGGGATCGAGCCCCGCATCGGGCTCTCTGCTCAGCAGGGAGCCTGCTTCCTCCTCTCTCTCTGCCTGCCTCTCTCCCCACTTGTGATCTCTGTCAAATAAATAAATAAAATCTTTTAAAAAAAAATAATAATCACTTGCATGTATAAAGTGTTTTAATACCTATAAAGCCTTTTAGTGTAGATTGAGGACTAAAATGGAGCAGTGATTAAAATCATGACTTTGAATATGGATTTTCATTTAGAGATCAGTTGTCTCTTGTTGTGACCTTAGATTAGCTACTTAACTTTTTCTAAGCCATGAAATCTTCATCTGTACAATAGTAATAATAGTTAACATCTACTTTTTTGAGTTATTGTGAAGACTAAATATAAATGAGATAAACTATTTAAAGGATTTGATATTGCTAGACATCACTGAGTACTAACAAATGTTAGCTGTTGTTATTACTTACGTGCTTTCATTTGATTTTAAGGAGTATAATGATTGGACTTGTAACATACATTGTTTTTAAACTCCTGAGAAAATGGAAGCTTAGAGAAGCTAAATGATTCATTTAAGCTATCATGTTTGGTAAGTTGAACCAGAACTTAAATTCAGGTCTTTAAATTCTTCATGTAAATGTTTTTCTGAAGTTAAGTATCTGACTTTTTTTTTTTTTTTTTTTTTAAGATTTAAGGTTTGTGAAGGATTTGTTTGTATGGAGAATATGTTTTCTTATCAGGGAGATAAAAATTGAAAATAGGGGAAAAGACAGAGGGAGCTTGAAACTGCATGTATATACCTGGAGGTCTGCATGTAGGGCATTAAAAATGGTGTCTGGGAACTTAGTAATAAGGATTTGCCTATGGCCAGTGAGTACGCATTGCAAACATGTGCTATGAATGAAGTTATAAACAAATTTATTTTGGAACTCGAAATAGTAAGTGAGGGGAGGAGCAGAGGGAGGGGGATAAGCAGACTTCGCTGAGCACAGAGCCCCATGTGGAGCTTAATCCTGTGACCCCAGGATCGTGACCTGAGCCAAAATCAAGAGTCTAATTGACTGAGCCATCCAGGTGCCCCGAGTTATAAACAATACTTGTGGCTTCAGTTGTCACCAATGCATAGGTTAAAAGCGATAAATAACAGTTACTCTTAAGATTTCTTTCACCCACAGACCTCAAATGACTAAGGATTAGGAGGAAAAGAAACGTGACAGTGAAAGAGGGTATGTGTTGTTCAAAGAAACAATACGGTAGGAACTTCAGGGTACAATTGGATGTGAGAATCCTTTGCTAAAGATAAAAGAGGAAAACAGATGCTGATAAAATTGTGGAAATATTTTAGAACTGTGGAGGGGAAGGTGCTGGTAGTTTCTTTGTGTGATCACAAAAAATGATGCAGCTAGAAAATTAGTGGCAATGAAGTCTCAATTGTTCAGCCCAGGCTTTTGTCAAATTGCTTGATCACAGGGTAATTTTTTAGAAGGTTAAGGAAACAAAGTGTGGCCACTCTAGCACTAAATTATAGCCAGTATGAAGGAACCAGTTGGTTCCTTGGGAAAATAGGAACTTTGGAAAAAACTTTGGAAAAATAAATTATAGCCAGTATGAAGGAACCAGTTGGTTCCTTGGGAAAATAGGAACTTTGGAAAAAAAACCAAGAATATCACATTATACATTGAGATTGCAGTTATAGCCAAGGAATGGAATAATGGATTGAATTTGGCGTTAGTCTTGGACTCTGAGAAAACAGTTTCAACAAGAGTGGAGAAAGGCAAGCCAATCAGGTGCTCCAGAATATTTATATTTTAAGTAAAAATTTTATTTTATTTTGAAAGCATTAAAATCATATAGAAGAAAGGGGTCTATGTGAGATAACCCAATTGAATTAGTTGTATCTTCCTCATCAGGGTATTCTTCAGCCTAAGGGAGTTAACTAAATAAGTTAGGTGATAATTGAACCCCAAGACTGGTGAGAAGAGGTAGTGAGAAGACTGTAGACTCATTCAGTTTTTCCAGTCCTTGCAGGATAAATGCCTGGATTTTAAAATTATGTGTACCGTTAAATTTTTAATTTTTTTTAAAAGATTTTATTTATTTATTCGACAGAGAGACAGTGAGAGAGGGAACACAAGCAGGGGGAGTGGGAGAGGGAGAAGCAGCCTTTCCACTGACTAGGGAAAACTTGGCGCTCCAAGTTTTAAATTTTTTTATAAATTTAATTAATTTTTAAATTCAACACATAAAATAATGTAATAGCCATCTATGTATTCATTGTCAAGATTGAACATTTAACATTTTGCCTTGTTTCACATTGTTTTAAAAAAGATTTAAGGGGCACCTGGATGGCTCAGTTGGTTCAGTGTTTGCCTTCAGCTCAGGTCATGATCCCAGGGTCCTGGAGTCGAGCCCTGCATTGGGAGCAGGGTCCCTGCTCAGTGTGGAGTCTGCTTCTCCCTCTGCCCCTCCCCACCCAGCTTGTGCTCTCTCTCAGATAAACAAATAAAGTCTTCAAAAAATTTTTTAAAAAATCACAGATATTTGTTAAAATGTCCTTCATTTTTTTGTTTTGTAATTTACATTTTAAACTTAATGTTGTTCTTGAGATTTATCCATGTCAGTATATGCAGTGCTTTGCTTGAGTGCTTTCATTTAAACTACTGTATGGTATTCCATTGGATAAGTAGTTTAGTTTATTTGTTCTCCCAACAATTTTAGTTTTTTGTATTACTTACAGGGCTGAAGTGAATGCTGTTTCATATTCCACCTTAAGCCCACAAGTGATTTCTTTAGGGTAGAAATTTAGGAGTGAAATTGCAAAGATGACCATCTATACATTTTCTTTACCAAATTTCAGGTAGTTTTTGTTGCCATTGTATATGTCTTCTAAAGACATATCCAATTGGTAATGTCTTCTAAAGATATATACAGATTGGTAAAGAGGGAATAATAGGAATTTTGGAATAATCTTGATTTCTTTTCATTAATCTTATATTGAGCAACATTTCTGAACTCGTTTGTAATAGTTTGTCTGTTGGTTCTTTTGACTTTTCTATGTGATATTGACCTATAAATCATGTTTATTTCTTCATTTGTGTTTTTCTTCTCTGACTGGTACATGAAACTCTGATATAGTGTCTGACAGAAACAGTAGTGGAGGCATTCTTGTTTTGTTCCTGACTTTAATGAAAATGCTTCTTACGTTTAACCATGTGATGGATAAATATATGTGTGTGTGTGTGTATATATATATATATATATATATATATATATATATATATATATATTTATGTATAATCAGGTTAAGAAAGTCCTCTTTTATAGTACAAAAACTTTATATGATGCCTGAGTGTTGAAACTTACCAAAACAATTTTGGGATCCTTTTACCATGTTTTGTTTCCAAAACAGTTAATGTAGTAGGCCTGAGGCTGCCATCTTTAGGAGGTCCTGCTTGTAGGGATAGCTCTCAGCTGATGTTTGAGAACTTAGCTTTTGAAACGTTCCCTACCTGGTATAGATTTTTTTGACTGTGCATAGGCTGTCTGTACATTGTGATTGATGGTGAATACCTGCTTTCTTCCTGGGAACCTAGAACTTAGGTAATTGAAAGCAGAGAACGCTTGTGTGACAAGCCCCTGATAAAAATCTCTAATCTCAGTCTCAAATGGGCTTTCTTAGGCTGTATTTTTTTTTTTTTTTTAATAGAGAAAGAAGCTTATTCAAGTATGTTACTTTTTGGGCAAGGAGGGGAAATTATAGGAAGCCTGTGTATGGATTTTCCCTAGACCCTGCCTTGTCTCTTTTTCTTACTCAGCCATCTAGCTGTATGTTCTTACTGTGTTGATGTGATAAATCTTAGCTGTGATTACAGCTTGTCTTGTGAGTTTGCTTGTTTTTGGGAATCCCTGATATACTTAATAATGTAAAGGATTACACTAATAGGTATTCTGTGTTAAACTGTTCTTATGTTCTTGGAGTCATGATATGTTTTGTTTAAATATTTAATTTATTTATTTGAGAGAGTGCCTATGAGCAGGGGTAGGAGTAGAGGGAGAGATGTGAGTGGAGCCTGATGCAGGGCTTGATCTCACAACCTTGAGATCTTGACCCAGGCCAAAATCAAGAGTCAGATGCTCAGTTGGCTGAATCACCCAGGCGCCCTGATGTGTTCTGTATGTATATATGTATGTTCATGATTTTATTTACTTTTTTGTCAGAGAGAGAGCGCACAAGCAGGAGGAGCGGCAGGCAGAGGGAAAAGCAGGCTCCCTACAGAGCAAGGAGCCCAGTGTGGGACTTGATCCCAAGATCCTGGGATCGTGACCTGAGCTGAAGGCAGATGCTTAACCGACTGAGCCACCCAGGCACCCCGATATATATATTTTTTTAATTGCTTGATTCAGTTTGCTAAATTTCTGCTGAAATTTTGCATATATATTTATAAGTAAGAATTGCCTATCGCTTTCCTTTCTTCGACTTTCTTTCTCTAATTTTAATAATTACGGTCATATTGATCTCAGCGGCTTTGTTGATCCAGATTGTAAAATCACTTGGGTTTGAAAAAAGGGGAATACAGTAGGAAGAATTACTCTACCCAGTATTAAGATATATATATAGAGAGAGAGAGAGAGTCATTATGTCTTGTTCTTTTCTTTGTGTTTTGATTCCTTGATTTATGTTTTATTTTTTTAATGTCACTGTTTTATTTTGAAATGGTCATTTTATTTCTAATACTATATTATCTGAATTTCTGATGGATGTATTCCAGTTCTTTGTTATGACTATTGACTTTAGCTTTTCATTGGATTGTAATTGTAGATTGGAAACTTATCTTTTGTGAGGCTTGCCTTTCTAAGTGGTTATACCTATTTTACTGTTATTCATATGTTTTAGCTGTTTGTTGTATGAGGATTTTCACTTTATCTTAGTCTTTCACATTATTGAAATTGGAACTCAAACCCGGTGTTATTTGCTTATCTGCTCTTGATGTTAGATATAGAGAACCTCTATTGGAAAACTAAGATTGGCAAGTGTTTTGGTTTTTAGAAATATGATTAAAGAAATGAGTTTTGTTATATGCTGGACATCATTTCTGGTTATAAATTCTAGGGACTGTTATCAAACTGGTGATTTAAATGTGAACGTTGCATAATGGTATTTTCTGGTTAGGTTTTAGACATCTGAAAAACATGGAATTATCCAAAGAGGTGTTTTGAAAAATGAAGGTATTATCTTTTATTTTATACTTTTAAAATGAATAGAACTATCAAAACTGGTAGAAGATTTAAATAGTAATGAGATATATTATAACTGGGTAGAAAGACTGGCTGTCAAAACTGATTATAGCTGTCACAGTGGCTCATTGCATAACCAGCTATTTCTGTATTTGTGGTATTTTTCATTGGTAAAGTGATTAGTTGGACTCTCTCTGTTATAGGAATCATAAAAATGAAATTATTGTTATGTAAAAAAAATAATGAGTATAGTAGAAGTGATGTCATGCTCTCAAAAAATGAGACACCCACTTATGTTTTTTGTTTGTCATAATAATGCATTTTAGTGACAAGTAACCAGGAAAAACAACAACAAAAAAACTCCTGTTTTTTAAATGTCTACATTTTGGGGAAAGAAAGCAGTGGTCAGTAGTGTTAATGGAGAGATTTGTTACTTTAAAAATGAAAGAACAGAATCCTGCTATAAAATTTGAGTTAAGCAGAAGCATCTCACTTTGGTTTATTCCTTCCTCAGATCTTTTGTAAATGACAATAATAAACAGAATTATGATGACAGCTGCTGAAATTATTCAAGGCTATGAAACTTGTTCAGTGGCACCACTGACATCATCAAAAATTCCTCTTAGCTACAGGTTTTTATATAAATAATAGGTGTAACTTTTATAAACATAGCTTATTTGATTTGATTCTCTGTTGCAATTCTTTTTTGTCATAAAAGAAGGATTTGGGAATCTCTTATACATTTATTCCTAATGATACATGGTAGAATCTTTTTTATCAATCACTTTGGTTTGCTTACTGTTGTCTAATACTGTCAAAGCTTTTAGATTTGTCTTGAAAGCATTGGTAGCAAATAGACTAAATTAGTTTTTGTCAGTGTTAAGATTGAGCCCTAAAAGAATATTGATTGATGTTCTATAAATCTGTTGTCTGTCTTTACAGCTATAGTTTCTGCCAGAAAAATAGGAAGTAACATGCTTTTAAGACTAGATTAATCTCTGAGAAGTTTAACTGAATGAAACTTTTATGATACAAAAGCCACTCTTCCTGAGTAAGATTTACATGTAAAGTTTCGAAGTAAAATTGAAGATTTATAGCTAAGACTTCATTAATCAGGAGGATAGAAACTCCTGTGCTTCCTAAAAATTAAAGACATATGTGTATATAACAAAGACTCTAACACACACACACACACACACACACACACACAGCTCCTTTTTTTAAAAAATTTTTTTTCAAGATTTTTTATTTATTTATTTGACAGACAGAGATTATAAGTAGGCAGAGAGACAGGCAGAGAGAGAGGAGGAAGCAGGCTCCCTGCTGAGCAGAGAGCCTGATGTGGGACTCGATCCCAGGACCCCGAGATCATGACCTGAGCTGAAGGCAGTGGCTTTAACCCACTGAGCCACCCAGGCGTCCCACAGAGCTCCTTTTTTATTCTTAGTAGTTTAAGTGAATTCTTAAATACAACTGTATTTGGTCTTGAATTATAAATTACCATATAGCTTGTATTTAATTTGATACAAATAGGACTCCTTGTCTTACGTTTATTGAAGAATTGTACATTTTAACAATAGAAATTGATGAGCCATGGTGCGTCATGTGAATGCATTAGCTGACCTATAATGGTATTCTATTCAATGAATATTTATTAATTTAGCTCAGTTCCAGTCTAGGCTCAGGGAAGTGTTATATTTGAAAGAGTTATGTTTTGGCCTTTAACTTGAGGGAATTTAGAGGAAGAAGATAATGAAATAGTTGAATTAAGCAGCACTTCCATAGTCATGCTGGAGAAAAATAGTCTTGTGTGTGGTAGTAGCAAGTACTTATATTGGTCAATATTCTCACAAATGTTTCAAGAGAGAAATTTTGAGCTTTCACGTAGGCTCTGTGAATCTGAAAGTTCTCTTTCTGGTGACAGAGTGGACTTGGTTTTTTTCATTTACTATTCCAGCAGTTGGAAAAAAAAATACAACTTTGCCATTTTTTCCCCCTTAGTTTCCCTAAGAGAGCATATATGTATCTGGCCCAAGCATCATCTATTCTATAGCTACTTTTTTGGAAGGAAATCCATTTATCTTGTAACTCTCTTCTTAAGGTTTCTTGACATGAGTGAGGTTTGATACATAAAGCCTATGAATTCCTCTATATAAGAGTTTTTAGTAACCATGTATTAAAAAATGGTAGTTTTAAATTTATACAGTTTTTTAGTTGGACCTAGTTGAAAGGTTTTTGGAAGAAACAATTTGAGAGAGAATAATTATATTGATGCCTGGTTTCCATTTTAGTAGCTCAAATTAATCAGATAGGTCTTTTTTGAGTTTTTATTATGAGGTGAAATTACTTCATATAGCATCATCTTGTTTTTTTTCTAAATTTTTATTTTTATTAACATATAATGTATTATTAGCCCCAGGGGTACAGGTCTGTGAATCATCAGGCTTACACATTTCACAGCACTCAACAACACATACCCTCCCCAATGTCCATAACCCAAAAACCCTCTCCCTACCCCTGGCAACCCTCAGTTTGTTTTCTGAGATTAAGAGTCTCTTATGGTTTGTCTCCCTCTCGATCCCATCTTGTTTCATTTTTTTCCTTCCCTACCCCCAACGACTCCCCTTCCTGCTTCTCAAATTCCTTATATCAGAGAGATCATATGATAATTTTCTTTCTCTTATTGACGTATTTTGCTCAGCATAATACCCTCTAGTTCCATCCACGTTGTTGCAAATGGCAAAATTTCATTTCTTTTGATGGCTGCATAGTATTCCATTGTGTGTGTATATATATATATATATATATATATATATATATATATATATACCCACATCTTTATCCATCCATCTGTTAATGGACACCTAGGTTCTTTCCATAGTTTGGCTATTGTGGACATTGTTGCTATAAACATTCAGGTACACGTGCCCCTTTGGATCACTACATTTGTATCTTTAGGATAAATACCCAGTAGTGTGATTTCTGGGTCATAGGGTAGCTCTATTTTCAACTTTTTGAGGAACCTCCATGCTGTTTTCCCGAGTGGCTGCACCAGCTTGCATTCCCACCAACAGCGTAGGAGGGTTCCCCTTTCTCTGCATCCTCACCAGCATCTGTCATTTCCTGACTTGTTAATTTTAGCCATTCTGATTGGTGTGAGATGGTATCTCATTGTGGTTTTGATTTGTATTTCCCTGATGCCAAGTGACGTGGAGCACTTTTTCATGTGTCTGTTGGCCATCTGGATGTCTTCTTTGCAGAAATGTCTGTTCATGTCTTCTGCCCATTTTTTGGGTGTTGAGTTTGAAAAGTTCTTTATAGATTCGGGATACTAGCCCTTTATCTGATGCGTCATTTGCAAATATCTTTTCCCGTTCTGTCAGTTGTCTTTTGGTTTTGTTGGCTCTTTCCTTTGCTGTGCAAAAGCTTTTGATCTTGATGAAGTCCCAATAGGTCATTTTGCCCTTGCTTGCCTTACCTTTGGCGATGTTTTTAGAAAGAAGTTGCTGTGGCTGAGGTCGAAGAGGTTGCTGCCTGTGTTCTTCTCCAGGATTTTGATGGATTCCTGTCTCACATTGAGGTCTTTCATCCATTTTGGGTCTATTTTTGTGTGCAGTGTAAGGAAATGGTCCAGTTTCATTTTTCTGCATATGCCTGTCCAATTTTCCCAACACCATTGGTTGAAGAAAGTGTCTTTTTTCCATTGGATATTCTTTCCTGCTTTGTCAGCCATAGAGTTGAGGGTCTATTTCTGGGCTCCCTATTCTGTTCTACTGATGTATGTGTCTGTTTTTGTGCCAGTACCATACTGTCTTGATGATGACAGCTTTGTAATAGAGCTTGAAGTTTGGAATTGCGATGCCACCAACTTTGGCTTTCTTTTTCAACATTCCTCTGGCTATTCGAGGTCTTTTCTGATTCAGTATAAATTTAAGGATTATTTGTTCCATTTTTTTGAAAAAAATTGATGTGATTTTGATAGGGATTGCATTAAGCGTGTAGATTGCTTTAGGTAGCATAGACATTTTCACAATATTTGTCCTTCCAATCCAGGAGCTTGGAACAGTTTTCAATTTCTTTGTGTCTTCCTCAGTTTCTTTCTTGAGTACTTCATAGCTTTCTGAGTACAGATTCTTTGCCTCTTTAGTTAGGTTTATTCATAGGTATCCTATGGTTTTGGGTGCAATTATAAATGGGATACTTAATTTCTGTTTCTTATCTCTTGTTATTGGTGTGTAGAAATGCAACTGATTTCTGTACATTGATTTTATATCCTGACACTTTACTAAATTCCTGTACAAGTTCTAGCAGATTTGGAGTGGAGTCTTTTGGGTTTTCCATATAAATTATCATATCGTCTACAAAGAGTGATAGTTTGACTTCTTCTGTGCCTATTTGGATGCTTTTAATTTCTTTTGCTGTCTGATTGCTGAGGCTAGGACTTCTAGTACTATATTGAATAGTAGTGGTGATAATGGGCATCCCTGCCATGTTCCTGACCTTAGTGGAAAAGCTTTCAGTTTTTCTCCATTGAGAATGATATTCTCTGTGGGCTTTTCATAGATGGCTTTGATGATATTGAGGTATGTCCCCTCTGTCCCTACACTTTGAAGAGTTTTGATCAGGAAAGGATGCTGTGCTTTGTCAAATGCTTTTTCAGCATCTATTGAGAATATCATGTGGTTCTTATTCTTTCTTTTATTAATGTATTGTATCACATTGATTGATTTGTGGATGTTGAATCAACCTTGCATCCCTGGAATGAATCCCAGTTGGTCGTGGTGAATAATCCTTTTAATGGACTGTTGAATCCTATTGGCTAGTATTTTGGTGAGAATTTTCGCATCTGTATTCATCAGGGGTATTGGTCTGTAATTCTCTTTTTTGATGGGGTCTTTGTCTGGTTTTGGGATCAGGGTCATGTTGGCCTTATAAAATGAGTTTGGAAGTGTTCCCTCCATTTCTATTTTTTGGAACAGTTTCAGGAGAATGGGAATTAATGCTTGGTAGAATTCCCCTGGAAAGCCGTCTGGCCCTGGGCTCTTGTTTGTTGGGAGATTTTTGATGACTGCTTCAATCTCTTTACTGGTTATGGGTCTGTTCAGGATTTTTATTTCTTCCTAGTTCAGTTTTGGTAGTTTATACGTCTCTAGGAATGCATCTGTTTCTTCCAGATTGTCAAATTTGCTGGCGTGTAGTTGCTCATAATATGTTCTTATAATTGTATTTCTTTTGTGTTGGTTGTGATCTCTCCTCTTTCATTCATGGATTTATTTATATGGGTCCTTTCTCTTTTCTTTTTGATAAGTCTGGCCAGGAGTTTATCAATCTTATTAATTCTTTCAAAGAACCAGCTCTTACTTTTGTTGATTTGTTCTACTGTTTTTTTGTTTCTGTTTCATTGATTTCTGCTCTGATCTTTCTTATTTCTCTTCTCCTGCTGGGTCTAGGCTTTCTCTGCTGTTCTTTCTCCAGCTCCTTTAGGTGTAGGGTTAGGTTGTGTACTTGAGACCTTTCTTGTTTCTTGAGAAAGGCTTGTATTGCTATATGCTTTCCTCTCAGGACTGCATTTGCTGTGCTGCAAAGATTTTGAACCGTTGTGTTTTCATTATCATTTGTTTACATGATTTTTTTCAATTCTTCTTTAATTTCCTGGTTGACCCATTCATTCTTTAGTAGGATGCTCTTTAGCCTCCATGTATTTGGGTTCTTTCCAACTTTCCTCTTGTGATTGTGTTCTAGCTTCAGAGCATTGTGGTCTGAAAATATTCAGGTAATGGATCCTAATCTTTTGATACCGGTTAAGACCTGATTTGTGACCCAGGATGTGATCTCTTCTGGAGAATGTTCCATGTGCACTAGAGAAGAATGGGTATTCTGTTGCTTTGGGATGGATTCTGAATATTTCTTTGATGTCTGTTTGGTCCAGTGTGTCATTTAAGGTCTTTATTTCCTTGTTGATCTTTTGCTTGGATTTTCTGTGCATTTCAGTAAGGGTGGGTGTTAAAGTCTCCTACTATTATTGTATTACTGACAATGTATTTCTTTGATTTTGTTATTAATTGGTTTATATAGTTGCCTGCTCCCATGTTGCATAGATATTTAAAATTGTTAGATCTTCTTGTTGGACTAACCCTTTAAGTATGATATAGTGTCCTTCCTTATCTCTTATTATGGTCTTTGGCTTAAAATCTAATTTATCTGGTATGATGATTGCCACCCCAGCTTTCTTTTAATGTCCATTAGCATGGTAAATTGTTTTCCACTCCCTCACTTCAAATCTGGAGGTGTCTTTGGGACTAAAATGAGTTCCTTGTAGATAGCATATTGATGGATTTTGGTTTTTTATCCATTCTGAAATCCTGTGTCTTTTTTTTTTTTTTAAAGATTTATTTATTTATTTGACAGAGATTGCAAGTAGGCAGAGAGGCAGGCAGAGAGAGGAGGAGGAAGCAGGCTCCCTGCTGAGCAGAGAGCCAGATGCGGGGCTTGATCCCAGGACCCTGGGATTACGACCTGAGCTGAAGGCAGAGGCTTTAACCCACTGAACCACCCAGGCGCCCCAACCCTGTGTCTTTTGATTGGGCATTTAGCACATTTTTCATTCAGGATAACTATTGAAAGATATGAATTTAGTGCCATTGTATTTCCTGTAAGGGGCTGTTACTTTATATTGTCTCTGTTCCTTTCCGGTCCACTAGTTTGAGACGCTCTCTTTGCTTAGAGGACCTCTTTCAATATTTCTTGTAGGGCTGGCTTGAGGTTTACAAATTCTTTGTTTTTGATTGTCCTGGAAGCTTTTTTTTTTCCTTTTTATTTATTTATTTATTTATTAATTTATTTATTTTTTTCAGCGTAACAGTATTCATTGTTTTTGCACAACACCCAGTGCTCCATGCAATACGTGCCCTCCCTATTACCCACCACCTGGTTCCCCCAACCTCCCACCCCCGACCCTTCAAAACCCTCAGGTTGTTTTTCAGAGTCCATAGTCTCTTATGGTTCGCCTCCCCTTCTAATTTTTTTTTTTTTTTAATAAACATATAATGTATTTTTATCCCCAGGGGTACAGGTCTTTGAATCGCCAGGTTTACACACTTCACAGCACTCACGATAGCACATACCCTCCCCAATGTCCATAACCCCTGTCCTGGAAGCTTTTTATCTCTCCTTTTATTTTCAGTGATAGCTTAGCTGGATATAGTATTTTTGGCTGCGTGTTTTTCTTATTTAGTGCTCTGGATATATCATGCCAGTTCTTTCTGGCCTGCCAGGTCTCTGTTGATAAGTCTGCTGCCAATCTAATATTTTTACCATTGTATGTTAGAGACTTCATGTCCTGGCCTGCTTTCAGGATTTTCTTTTCATTACTAAGACTTATAAGTTCTACTATTAGATGACAGGGCTTGGACCTATTTTTATTGCTTTTGAGGGGAGTTCTCTGTGCCTCCTGGATTTTGATGCTTGTTCCCTTTGCCATATTAGGGAAATTATCTACAATAATTCTCTCTAATATACCTTCTGCCCCCCACTTCTTTTTCTGGAATCCTGTATATTCTAATATTGTTTCATCTTATGGTATCACTTTTCTTTCAAAGTCTCCCCTCGTGGTCCAGTAGTTGTTTGTCTCTCTTTTTTCAGCTTCTTTATTCTCCATCATTTGATCTTCTATGTCACTAATTCTCTCTTCTGCCTCATTTATCCTAGCAGTAAGAGCCTCCATTTTTGATTGCACCTTGTTAATAGCTTTTTTGATTTCAGCTTGGTTAGATTTTACTTCTTTTATTTCTCCAGAAAGGGCTTTTATTTCTCCAGACAGGATTTCTCTCATATCTTCCATGCCTTTTTCGAGCCCAGCTGGCACCCTGAGAATCATCATTCTGAACTCTGGATCTGACATTTTATTAATGTCCATATTGATTAGGTCCCTAGCCTTTGGTACTGCCTCTTGTTCTTTTTTCTGTGGTGAGTTTTTCTGCCATGTCATTTCATCCAGATAAGAATATATGAACGAGAAAATAAAATACTATAAACGTGGCAAAGACCCCAGAAAAATGTACACTAACCAAATCAGAGGAGACCCAAATCGGGGGAATAAGAAAGGGCATAAAAAGAAGTTTAAAAAAATTAAAAAAATTTTTTAAAAAAGATATATAATATATTAGATTGGTGAATGGAACAGAGCCACTCACTTGATTTTGGGTGTATTTTTGTCTCTAAAAAGAAACTATGTCCCCAAATTAAAGAAAGAAAAACTTATATATAATCAAAAATAAGGGTAAACATGATGAAGGGATAGAATATGATTGTAAAGATGAAAATTTAAAAAAAAATTCTGAAAAAGGAATTGATAAGATAAATTGGTTGGAAAAAGAAAGAAAAAAAAGTGGATAGAATTTGCTCAGGCTGGAAACTAGAACAAAGCCCTGTGCTAGATTTAGGGTATATTTGGATCTATCAGAAGAAATTCTATCTCAAAAATTTTTTAGAGGAAAAAACCCTGTATGTATACAAAAAATAAAGTTAGATAAATGAAGGATCAAGTATGACTATAATAATGGTTTAAAAAGATTTTTTTTAGAAAGGTGTTGTTAAGATAAAGTAGTTAAAACTGTTAAAAGAGGAAATAGGAAAAGTTAAAAAATTATAATAAGAAAAATATAAAATAAAAAAAGTTAATTAACTTTGCAAGACTAAAGAATCATGGGAAGAAAGCCATGAATTCCATGTTTTGCTTTCCCCTCCTCTGGAATTCCACTGTTCCCCTTGATCAGTAGCTTAGTCTTAGCTAGATGTTCTTGCTGATCTTCTTGGGGAGGGGCCTGTTGTAGTGTTTGTCAAACGTCTTTGCCCGAGGCAGAATTGTGCCACCCTTGCCAGGGGCAGGGCTAAGTAATCTCGGGTTCTGCCTTTGGGAGCTTTTGTTCCCTGAAGCTTTCTGTAGAGTTCTGGATGGTGGAAACGGAAATGGTGGCCTCCCAGTCTCCAGCTTGGAGGAGCCAAGAGCTTGTGGCCCCACTCCTCAGAGCGCCCTCGGAGAAAAGTGCTCAGTCACTCCTGTCTCCCTGGTTTCCAGCTGCACTTGGGCTCACCCGGCCTGTGACCTATTGTTTCTGTCTCTGGCACACAGCCCCGTTTGGATTCTCCAAACCCAGCAGATTCCTGCTGCTCTGCTTTTCCAGCGGATGAATGTGGGTCTCCCCGGATCTGCCACTTGTGGGGTCCCTGCTCAAACTGCAGTGGCCTGACTGTGTTGCGGATCACAGTTTAAGGTAACTCCAAGCTGAGATCTCACTCCTCAGCTCCGTCTCTGTAGTCAGCTTCCCCACTCTGACACTTGCGAGCTCTGCTGCTCTCAGACACCCCTGATCCTTCTGTGACCCTGCGGGACTTGAGACCACAGTGTCCCCGTTCCACCCCTGCTTAGCCTCTGGAGAGATGTCCTTCAGTGGAGCAGACTTCTAAAAGTTCAAATTTTGTGCTCTGTTGCTCCACCACTTGTTGGGAGCCAGCCCCTTCCCGCCCCGCCGCGGTTTATCTTCACCTTGCTTTGCATTCACTTCTCCACATGTCCTACCTTTCAGAAAGTGGTCAATTTTCTGTTTCTAGAATTGCTGCTCTTCTTCTCTTCAGTCTCCTGTTGGGTTTGTAGGTGTTCGGAATGGTTTGATAACTATCTAGCTGAACTCCTGTGACCTGATGTCATCTCAGTCTGCTACTCCCCTGCCATCTTGACTCCTCCCTTTGCATCGTCTTGATTAATGCCAGTCTTTAGTGGTTTTCTCAACAGAGATCTCACAATTAATTGTTTTTAAAATGACATGTAAATAAGATTTTTTGAAGTAGATTTTAAAAAGAAGATTGGTAAAGCACCAAAGATTATAAAAATCTCTTCTAACCCTCTTCCCAGAAATAGCCATCATTAATATTTTAGTTGATGATGTATTCAGTATTCAAATTAATATATGCGGTATATAAATGTATATGTATCTATTTCTAAATGGAATCATATTGTATGTGTGTTTAATTGAATTGTGATTTTATACTTAATGGCGTTTAAAAATTGTTCCAGGTCATTTAAGATACATCTGCAACATGATTTGTAAAGACTGCAGGAATTTTTTTTTTTTTTAAGATTTTATTATTTATTTGACAGAGAGAAATCACAAGTAGACAGAGAGGCAGGCAGAGAGAGAGAGAGAGAGAGGGAAGGAAGCAGTCTCACTGCTGAGCAAAGAGCCCGATGCGGGACTCGATCCAAGGACCCTGAGATCATGACCTGAGCCGAAGGCAGCGGCCCAACCCACTGAGCCACCCAGGTGCCCCAAGACTGCAGGAATTTGCATGGTGTTGATGGGTGTGCTGTAATGAATTTCAGCAGTCCTCTATGGTTGAATATTCAAAATGTTTGCAATTCTGTGCTGTTGTAAAGCCATTCAATTTAAATTTTCTATTGACTTAAAAATAAAAGAGGAGCATTGTTCATTTAAGTTGTTTTTAAATGGCTTATTTGATTTGTTCATATACTCTATTTCCAGATTATCAGATGTAGTCATAAGGTGCTGAAAATCAGGATTAAAGTTTGGTACACATCTTTGTGTTCTTTTGTTTTATCAGTTATATTCTGTCTCATTGGTTCATCTTGTTTTCACACCTAGACACTAAACTTTTTATGCAATCATATCATCTCTTAATAAACAAGAGTAACCCCTTTTCGTAGCATCTGTGAACTTGGGCCATCTGTCTGGTATTGTTTGATAAATACATGTTGATTGATGTTTTTTGTAAAGATAGAGTAGCTATGTGAATATGGAAGAAATCGGCCAAGGAATATTTGTAAAGCAGAAATTTCTCTCCAGTTTCCTTTTGAGTCAGTGAGTGTCTTCTTCCCTCTCCTACCTCCTCTCCCCATTTACCTCACTACAGATTTCTGTGCAGACTTGTAATAAATAAACAAACATTATTTTTCAGTCCTTATTACTCCTTCCTTTTCTTCTTTAGGCTTTAAGTGTAGTGTCTACTATAAGGAAAAATCTAAATGATGATTAACTTCAAGAATGGTGATTCTAAGTAAGCATATATATAGATCTTTCTACCCTCCACCTTCAAGAGAACTTGGTTTATTTAATTAAATATTTACTGAGGACTACCATCTGGTCTGTCTTTAATCTCTTGGCACATGAATGTCACTGTTGTGCCGACAGACAAACTCTTTCCTTTGCCTGGGAGATATTCTATTGGTTTCACTGATTCCTTTATCTTTTTGGTCTCTGCTTGAATGTTATCTTCTTGAGAGACCTTCTCAAGACCCCCCATTCTTTTGTGTCACAGCATTCTGTTCAGTGCTTTCATATTATGGCTTCAATTTATAGATACACATATGGTCATTTATGGTCTTACCTTTAAGTTCTGTGAGGGCAGGAAACTTGCTTCTCTTTTGTAACATTTCTGTGCTTGCTTCCAGCACAGAGGGCCTAATGGAAGTTTGCAGCTTACAGTAGCAATCAAGTAATATGTAATTACATTGAGGGTTTATAAATTCTAAGAAAAGTGACCCAAGGGCATGAATCAATTTTTTCCAGCTTCCTTCTGAGTATCTCCCCTCCTCCCAATACCATGTTTCTCATCCTTTCTCCAAAGCTTAAGCAAAATTCTGAGGTATAGAAACATTTGATTTCCATCTGTCACCCTTTTACATTAGAAGGCCTTTCAAAATATACTCATTGAGTGGATAAGTGCTGGATTCTATCAACCATTATAACTCTAGTGCTTAAGAAGCTAATAGTCTAATAGGGCAAATATGAATCTATCTAGTAAGACAGATAAGGAGAGATGATCTGTGAGTTGTAGTGATCATGGAAGTCTATATTCCCACAGATAATTGTCAGGTTTGACATTTGTTTTCCCAGTTATGGTTAGTTGATATACAGTACAGCATTTGTATTGAATATCCAAGACCCCGAGACATTGTTTCTGTCTTCCCATTAAGTCTGTCAGTACATGGTTGGTACTGAAGCAGTATCCTGAACATGCTGTTATTTGGATTTTACAGATTTGTTAAATTCTACACATTGAGTGAAATCATATGATAATTGTCGTTCTCTGATTAGCTTATTTGGCTTAGCATAATACCTCTAGTTCCATCCACATTGTTACAAATGGCAAGATTTCATTTTTTGATGTCTGATTAATATTCCATTGTGTGTATGTATATATATATATACACACCACATCTTTATCCAGTCATCTGTTGATGAACATCTGGGCTCTTTCCATAGTTTGGTGATTGTGGGCATTCCTGCTATAAACATTGAGGTGCCTGTGCCCCTTTGGATCACTACATTTGTACCTTTGGGGTAAATACCTGGTAGTGCAATTGTTGGGTCATAGGGCTCTGTGACTTTTTTTTTTTTTTTTTTTAACTAATACAGCCCATCTAAAGTGTTGCTATGCTTGTTGCAGGCTTAAACCTTAAGAGAGTTTGATTGCTTCTGTTTTGCACTTTTGGGAACAGTGAGCCATGTGTAAGAAGTCTGGGTGTCCTGTTGGACTGCCTATGTTGAAAGATGACCTGGAGAGGGAGCAGCACTGAACATACATGCAGAAAGAGAGAGGTCCAACCACCCTGGCTTCCCAGATGAACCCACCCTTTCCCACAAAAGTGTTAGAAATGTGAGTGAAGCTATCTTGGAAATTCTAGCTCTAGCCACCAAAATGACAGTGGTCTCATAGGAGACCGTTAGGCCAATAGGGAAAAAAAAAAATCTAGATATCCCACAAGAAGATGGCTTCTTGACTTCTCCAGGAATCGTGAGAAATAATAAATTGATTATTGTTTAAAGGCACTCACTTTTGGAGTGCTTTGTTACATAGTGATAGTACAGGTGGCTAGTGGACATTTTGAGTGACAACTTCCCAGTTCTGCAGAAATTATAAAACTAATTCAAGCAGAAATATCTAGAAATTCTCTCAATCTCAGAGTCAAGTTTTCAGGAGACAAACTTGTAAACAGTCATAGTATAAGTGGTACCTCTTCTTTTGCAGTCACTTGTGCTTTCAACAGAAACCTTGGTTTTTTTTTCCGTATCCAGATATACAGTATTCAATAGTGTATCTGTACCATACATTTCTTTATGACTAAATTTTCTGTATTGCAAATCGTGAAGCACAAATGTGCATTTATCCAGGATAATTTTTTTTTAAGATTTTATTTATTGGGGCACCCGTGTGGCTCAGTGGGTTAAAGCCTCTGCCTTCGGCTTGGGTCATGATCCCAGGGTCCTGGGATCAAGCCCCATGTTGGGCTCTCTGCTCGGCAGGGAGCCTGCTTCTTCCTCTCTCTCTGCCTATTTGTGATCTCTGTCTGTCAAATAAATAAATAAAATCTTAAAAAAAAGATCTTACTTACTTATTTGAGAGAGAAAGAGAGCATGAGGGGAAGAAGGTCAGAGGGAGAACCAGACTCCTCATGGAGCTGGGAGTCCTATTTGGGACTTGATCCTGGCACTCCGGGACCATGACCCGAGCTGAAGGCAGTCGCTTAATTAACTGAGCCATCCAGGTGACCCTGTCCAGCATAATTTAAAATTGTCCTCCAGAGTGGCCTTACCAGTTTATGGTACTACCATCTTGACCCTGATGTTCTTTTGTGGCTCTTTATAAGGTTGAGAATGGTCATCTTCAAATGGATAAGCTAGGACTTTGCTGCATAAGAAGTAACATGTATTAACAGAAAACATGAATTTTGGAATTAGTGAAAATGACCTCAGAAAATTTAGGATTTGTCTGATGATTTAGTAAGGGAAAGAAAGGGCCCAACTATACTCTCCCACGCCCAAACTTAATTTGCTATTGCTAATTCTTTCTCAAAGGTAGCTGGTGTAGAATCAACTACTCAACCATATATAGGAAACTAGTATTTAATACATTACAAAAATTAGTTGAACTTGAATCTCTTCCTAAGAGTGCATCACTAAAGAAGGTAGCAAAACTAGTGGAAGGAGCATGGACCTAGGCCTGGGATTTAAATCCTTGTTCTCCCACTTTATTGTAGTAGTTGATAACTGCCTGCAAATTGGGGTCAGAACTACATACTGTATGGTGTGATTAGGTTATAAAAAGGGCCAAAATTTGTTATGTAAATAAATGTTATTTTTCTCCTCCTTCTTGCTATATAGGTCTAGTCATATAAAGTCTACCTACTAATTTTTACTGTTACTTGTGTTCATAAAAGCACAACATGTAATATGGAGCCATGGTATTTTCATTAATTTTAAAAACCAGTTTGGAACATGTTGCAAAGTGAGCAAGAATATTCTTCATGAACTACAGGAAATATTACTACCTGTTATATTTGCATCAATTTTCTTCTTTGAATTTTGTGACTAGGAATAGAAGTTAATACTTTCATTTTTGTAGATGTGGGTTGAAACACAACAGACTTAGATTGGTAGCATATCATAATGTGGTGAGGATAGCATAATGTATAGACTTGTTGAATCACTATGTTGTACACTTGAAGCTAATGTAATGTTGTATGTCAAGTATACTTCAATTAAAAAATGAGGGTTGGGGGCGCCTGGGTGGCTCAGTGGCTTAAAGCCTCTGCCTTCGGCTCTGGTCATGATACCAGGGTCCTGGGATTGAGCCCCGCGTGGGGCTCTCTGCTCAGGGGGGAGCCTGCTTCCCTTCCTCTCTCTGTCTGCCTGCCTCTCTGCCTGCTTGTGATCTCTGTCTGTCAAGTGAATGAAAGGAATCTTTAAAAAAAAAAAAAAAAAAAAAGAGTTGGAAAATGGAGTGCTAGGATTGGAACCTGGGTCTTCTGGCCCTGACTCTAGGACCCCTTCCTTTAGGTCACATTGTCCAATGTGCTTTTGGTTTCCTTGTGACTAATTCTTGATCTCTTTCCACAATGGCAGTGTATTTGTTTAAACTTCAACCAGAGCCAACAAAATGCTTAGTCCCTGTTTTGTATGAGGAAGTATGCTAAGCAATTATGTTTCCTTATTCTTATTCATTTAGAAATTACCTCAGGTTGGGGCGCCTGGGTGGCTCAGTGGGTTAAAGCCTCTGCCTTCAGCTCAGGTCATGATCCCAGGGTCCTGGGATTGAGCCCTGCACCTGGGCTCTCTGCTCTGCTAGGAGCCTGCTTCCTTCTCTCTTTCTGCCTGACTCTCTGCCTACTTGTGATCTCTGTCTGTCAAATAAATAAAGTAAAATATTTAAAAAATATTAAAAAAAAAAGAAATTACCTCAGGTGAAAAGGAATTAGTTATTTGGAAGAAATTTAAGCTGATATTTTTATATTATAGTAATGGTCAAACTTTTTTTGTATGAAGTTACTGTTTTCACTTCTGAAATAGTATAACCACGTAGTTGTGATGAGAGTTCCTTAGTTGAAGAAGATAAAGAATATTGCTGGTGAAGATTTTTAGTTCTTCTAGAGATAATAATTGATAGAAATGTTTGGCATCCTTGTAGGAATACCATCAAACATATATAATGGAAAGGAAGACAATAAATAAATACGAACTGTAGTGTGAGGCTTTGCCGCCCAGTTTTGCTTTATTCTGTGAGCTTATTTAAAAAGAAAAAGAGGTCTTGAAAAAGAATAATGCTGTGTTTAAATTACACTTTCAAAGACAAAAATCTTGTTCCAGTTTGAGCACCTTGGAAATTGTCTTGAATTCTCTGTGGGTTTGAAGGAATATATTACTTGATTTCTGAAACCAAGAGTAGATTGGTATATAAGATCTTTGGAGAGCTGTACCAACTGCAACTCCAGAAATACCTTTCTTACTACTAATTCTTTTTTATTGTTAATCCTTTAATCACTGCTTCTTAAAATTAAAACACACTTGCACACCTATGCCCTTAAATCTTGGAGTATTAAGTTACAGGCCTCAGAGAAATGCCTTACTGTATATAACTTATTTTTTATAATTTTTTTAAGATTCAGAGCTGGGAATGAAATAGACAAAGTAGTTTATTTCCCATTTGAGAAACTGTTCTTATTATAAATCTCTCTCTTTGTAATCAAAATATAAGAAATGGAGAAATGGAGATACTTTTAGGAAGGACTTGATTATTTTTTAATATGTTTAAATGACAGATTGTGGACCTTTAAACAAAAATTTTTAAGTTGTTTTTTCTAAAAAATAGAATGATTAGTCTCTAGCCAACTCCATTTTTTATCCTGATAGTTGTAGATGGTTTGTTACATATAAAAATATATCAAATGTGAAGGTGACATTACCATCTTTTTTTTTTTAAGACATGTAAAGATTTTATTTTTATAGAGCAGTTTTAGGTGTACAGCAATATTAAGAGAATGGCACAGAGAGTTCTCATATGTCCTGTGTCCTCATACCTGCATAGTGTACCCCATTATTAGCAATACCCACCAGAGTGGTACATTTGTTATAATTGATGAATCTTCATTGATTCAAGATTCATAATCACCCAAAGTTTGCAGTTTTCCGCAGGGTTCACTCTTGGTGTTGTGCATTCTTTGGATTTGGACAAACATATAATGACACTTACCCATTATTACAGTATTATACAGAGTAGCTTCACTGCCCTGAAAATTCTCTGTTCCACCTATTTATTCTTCTTCTCCTCCTAATCCCAGGCAACTGATTATATTTTTATTGTCTCCATAGTTTTACCTTTTCCATAATGTCATATGGGTGGAATCATATAGTATGTGGTTTTTCCAGGTTGGCTTCTCTCACTTAGTAAGATGCACTTTAAGTTCCTCCATATCTTTTTATGGTTTGATATCACCTTTCTTTTCAGCACTGAATAATATTCCATTGTCTGTACCATATTTATCTATTCACCTGTGAAGGACATCTTAATTCTTGCAAATATTTACAGTTCTGAATAAATCTTCTATAAATATCTATATGCAGGCTTTTGTGTGGATATGTTTTTAGCTCATTTGGGTGAATAACAATGCAATTCCTGGATTGTATGGTAAAAGAACATATTTAATTTGTAAGCAACTGCTACACTGTCTTTCAAAGGGGCTGTACTATTTTACATTCCCAAGGGAGCAATGAATTCCTAGCAATCAGTGAAACTTACTTTGCTCCATATCCTCATCTGCCTTTGATGTTGTAGGTGTCTATAGATTTTGGCCATTTTAGTGATATCTTTAATTTGCATTTCCTCGACATATTGTTCATATGCTATCTATGTGTCTTCTTTGTTCTTTTTTTTTTTTTTAAAGATTTTATTTATTTATTTGACAGAGAGATCACAAGTACACAGAGAGGTGGGCAGAGAAAGAGGGAGAAGCAGGCTCCCCGCTGAGCAGAGAGCCCAATACAGGGCTCGATTCCAGGACCCCAAGATCATGACCCGAGCCAAAGGCAGAGGCTTCACCCACTGAGCCACCCATGCACCCCTTTATGTGTTTTTGATGAGCTATCCATTAAGATTCTTTGCACTATTGGGTATTTACCCAAAAGATACAGATGTAGTTAAAAGAAGAGCCATCTGTACCCCAGTGTTTATAGCAGCAATGGCCACGGTCGCCAAACTGTGGAAAGAACCAAGATGCCCTTCAACGGATGAATGGATAAGGAATTGTGGTCCATATACATGATGGGGTATTATGCCTCCATCAGAAAGGATGAATACCCAACTTTTGTAGCAACATGGACAGGACTGGAAGAGATTATGCTGAGTGAAATAAGTGAAGCAGAGAGAGTCAAGTATCATATGGTTTCACTTATTTGTGGAGCATAACAAATAACATGGAGGACATGGGGAGATGGAGAGAAAAAGGGAGTTGAGGGAAATTGGAAGGCAGCTATGCTCACCACTATACCACCAACGCGAGTTGAGGGAAATTGGAAGGGGAGATGAACCATGAGAGACTATAGACTCTGCAAAACAACCTGAGGGTTTTGAAGGGGCGGGGGGTGGGAGGTTGGGGAACCAGGTGGTGGGTAATAGGGAGGGCACGTATTGCATGGAGCACTGGGTGTGGTGCAAAAACAATGAATACTGTTAGGCTGAATAGAAATTTTAAAAAAGTGGAAAAAAAAAGATTCTTTGGCACATTTTTCTTAGACTGCTTATTTTCTTACTGAATTTTAAGAGTTCTTGTGTATTTTGGATAACAGTCTTTTATCAGGTGTGTCTTTTGCAAATATTTTCTCCAATCTGTGGCTTAGTGTATTGATATGTCTTTCACAGAGCAGAAATTTTTAATTTTGATAAAGTCCAGCTCATCAGTGATTTATTTCATAGCTTGTGCCTTTGTGTTGCATTTAAAAAGTCATCCCTATCCCCAAGTTCATCTAGATTTTATCCTTTGTTATCTTCTAGTTTAATAATTTTGCATTTTACATATAGATGATCTATTTGACTTAATTTTTGTGTATAAGTTCTGTGTCTAGATGCATTTTTTTGTATGGGAACTCCCGTTGTTCCAAAACCATTTGTTGAAAAGTCTTTGCTCCATTATATTGCCCCTGCTTCTTTGCCAAAGATCAGGTGACTCTTTTTATGGGATCTATTTCTGGATTTTACGTTCTGGTCCATTGATCTATTTGTTTATTCTTTTGCCCAAACCAAACTGTCTTGACTATTGTAGCTCTATATTAAGTCTTGAAGTTGGGTTGTGTCAGTCCTTCAATTTTGTTCTTCTTCAGTATTGTGTTGGCAATTCTTGGTCTTTTGTGTCTCCATATTAACTTTAGAATCAGCTTATTGATATCTATAAAATGTCTTGCTGGGATTTTGACTGAGATTGTACTGACTCTATAGATCAAGTTGGGAAGTACTGACATCTTGACAGTTTTGAGTCTTTCTATCCATGAACAGAATATCTGTCCATTTATTTAGTTCTTTGATTTTGTTCCACAGATTTTTATAGTTTTCTTTTTTTAAAAGATTTTATTTATTTATTTATTTGTCAGAGAGAGAGAGAGCGCACGCACGCAAGCAGAGTGGCAGGCAGAGGCAGAGAGAGAAGCAGGCTCCCCACTGAGCAAGGAGTCCATTGTGGGACTCGATCTCCAGACTCCAGATCATGACCTGAGCTGAAGGCAGTTGCTTAACCAACTGAGCTATCCAGGCATCCCTATAGTTTTCTTCATAGAGATCATGTTTTGTTAGATTCATGCCAGTTTCGTTTTGGGGGGTGCTAATGTAAATGATACTGCATTTTAATTTCAGATTTGACTTGTTTATTGTTGGTATATAGAAAAGAGACTTACTTTCTGTGTTAACCTTATATCCTACAACTTTTCTATAATTGCTTATTAGTTCCTGGAGTTTTTGACCTTTCTTTGTTTAATCTACATAGATGATCATGTCATCTGCAAATACAGTTTTCTTACTTCACCATTTGTATACCATTTATTTTCTCTTAATATATTGTCTTATTGCATTAGTTAGTACTTCCAGTATCCTGTTGATGATCATTACCATTTTTATCCTCCTTTCTGTGAAATCTGTGTTAAAATTTTCTTAATTTATTCACAGCTCACCAAAGCTCATCGACAAGGACACATGGTGAAAGTAGATTGGCTGGACAGATTGACATTTAGAGAAATAGAAATGATAAATGAGGTGGGTTGTATCCCTCTTTCCCCTGCTCCCCCTAAATATCTTCCCCAGATGTCTAAGTCAGGATTTTTTGAGAAGCACTTTTTGTTGCCAGGTCATCTCACAAATGTGAGAGCATTGAGGATAACCTATAATTGTGAGTTTTCTGTTAATAAGTGGAAAACTTGGAATATCTGTTTTTCCTATGTTTTAATGTTATATTGAACCATGAAGAAGGCAGTGGACATTATAAGTGTACTTGCATTATACAGGTGAAGCCACTGTTAAGCTTGATGCCTCACTTGTGTGTTCTCTCTCCATTTGGCAGCTTATGTTTAGGTTCAGTTCAGTATTGGATTCTTCTGAAACAGTGCTGCCCCTTTACTTCAGTTACCCTAAGTCATTCTTAGTAATCCCTGTCCCCAGTTAAGATACTGTGTATATAGTATGTGCTATACTACATATAGGACTCTGCAACTTACATGGTTCAAAGTCTCACCACAGGGCATAACTGACTTATTTTATATTCTCTGAATGATTTTTACTGGGTTGAAAGAGAAAATTTTAATTTTATAATGAACACTTAATAAAAGTTAAATTCTACTATTGTTCATTTTTTAAAAAATTAGTTGGTTTAACTGTTTATATTCAGTATGAATAAACTGGGCATTTTTTCTAAATTTATTCATAATACACTCTCATTTACTGAAATTAGAAGAAAAGTTTACTTTTTTAAATGTTTATAATAGTCACATTCCTAAATAGTTAAATCAAAATGTTTACTTATATTTTTCTGTTCTTTAACGTTGATAGCCTTTGGTGTAGAAAAGGCAGTGTTAGGGCTTACTTTGTCCAGTCGTACTTACCTTTTCTACCCCCACTCGTTAAAAGGTAGGAGAACGTTCACATTACCATAATTAGACTATAATATATATCATAAAGCTGAACAATTTAAGTGATTTCTTTAGACCTTTATGATTTTACACATAATGATTTAAAGCCATTTAAAAAACTGGTTTAAGACTTATCACCCTTTTAGACTTCATTTTATTTTCACTTTGTTACATGTTTCCTTTTTTTTTTTTTAAGGGGACATGTTGTTATGTTGGAAAGAAAGAAACTATTTCCCAATATGTTTAAAGTATATTGACAAAAATTTACAAATGATTGCTAGTTATCTTGAGACCACTTGTAAATTGTGAAAAACTTGTGAAGGTTGTTTATAATAATGGAATAAATATTTGTTATATTTTAAGTTGTACTTGAGAGATCATGTATTAGTGAATTGGAAATAATGATACATACTGATCCTTTAAGACAATGTTGAAGATCAAGATTTTTCATAAAAATCTTTTTTTTTTTTTTTAGAGTGAGAAACGAAGTTCTAATTTCATGTACTTGATGGTTGAATTTCGATGTGTCAAGTGTGATGATAAGGAATATGGTATTGTTTATTATGAAAAGGTATTTGCCTTGGAACTGTTTATGGTTTCTGAAGTAGAGGGGAGGGGAAACATTAAAAAAAATTACTGTTGTACCTGCTGAGATGAATTATTTGGTTGCAGGATAGCAGCAGACAGCTGTCAGCAGCAGCTGTTTGTATATACACAAATCAGATCATATAGCTACAACAAGATTACAAAAGCCTATCATTCATGTAATGCAGTTCTGGATTCCAGAATTCAATAAATATGCAACAGATTAAAAACTTTTTGATTAATTGTTCTGCAAATTGGCAAGTAGGACATTAAAGTAATAGCTTTATTAACAATTAGTATTTGTTTGAAAAATAAAAAGGGAATCAGTTTTTAAAGTGATAAGCTATTGAAAATTAAGGGTATATTTACTATTTGAGTTTGTACATATAATGTGTGAGCCTAACATATGTATGCTTATGAAAGACTTCCTAAATGTGTATTTATGTAATAAATGCAGAATTTAAAAAAAACATGTTTTCAGTAGGCTGAGTGATAACAAGTATGCACTTAATGGATTGGCTCGGGTCTGCTCATTACCCAAAAGAAAGTAGTTTTGTGTTTGATATGTTGCTACTTGAAAAATATCTGTGCCTTAAATGCTTATTGAAGGGTCTTAATTTAAGCACTATAGAAATAATAGTACACGTAGTTCAGAATCATATAAACCAGGTATTTTTGTGGAAATAACCTTAGACAGGTGCTTAAATCAGTGTGAGTGAGGACAGACTTTTGATACATGGCATAATGGAATAATATTTCTTCTAGTATACAGCTAAGCTTATATGCAATTTATTTGTTTATTAGAAGCAACACTTCTAAATTATATTTATGCTTTAGTGTTATTAAAGCTGTCATAGTGATTTTTTAAAATATACATTTTTTCATAAATGTAAGTTACTACTTGAAAGAAGTTTTCGTAATGGAGTTTTAGGGTTTGGTTTGTGTAGTTAATTTATGCTCATTTTTCTGGTAGCTTTCAAGTTAACACATATTTTTTTCTCTTTAGCTTGTATCCCTTCCCTTTAGTAAAATTAGTAAATTTATTTGATAAATGATAGTCTTTGGTAAAAAGAAGTTAGGAAGATAGACTGTTTAGCATTGCTTATTAATTCATTAGAAAAGCTACATTAAAAAGAAGGGGAAATATAGGTGAGTGAAATTGTTTTGTCACTTTAATAAACTAACATTTTACATCTTATATTCTGTGTAATGAGAAGCATTATTTCTCCTCCATATAGGGTTTGTATTACAAAAACATGCTAATGGAAATGGTGCTTTGAAATATAAGAGATTTGAAGAATCTTTTGAAAGACAGCTTTCATAATAGATGAAATAATAACAATAAAAATTAGAAGAATTTCAAGTGTTTTTGAAAAGGTTCTTGGCCCCTTTCTGCTGCTTCTTGAAAATTGCTCATAAATTAATGCCTGTCTACCTACCCTGTCATATTTCCACTTAGTGTAAAGATTGCTGGGCCAGTGTATTGAATCTAATGGAAATAGACTTTCTTGTCACCTGTCTTTTGTGACAGATAGCCTTAGTGAAGATTACTTGTCACAGTTGGGCTGATAAATGTGTTTTCTGGTGTTGTGACTGAGAACCAGCCCGTTAAACAACGGCTGTGGGAATTTGTGGTTTTCTGTAAGACTCAATTACTGAACTAAAGTCAAGTCCCAGTACTTCCCTTCTTTCACTCTCTCCTGATTTGCCTGCATGTATCTAACATTGGAAATACTAGCATTTGGAAATTGACAGAAAAGCTTGATGCGAGGTATATAGTTGTGAGGAAAAGAATTTTGATCTTTATTAGTTTACCATTTCCTGGTATGTATGCAGTGACATTTACTATGCTGAATTACCAAAAATGATAATACCAACAAAATAAAGCAGCTTTGTGTCTTAAGAATTGATGAATTAATTCTTCTTCTTCAAGTTTCCATTGTATTGAGTAGAAGCAACGCTGCTGAGTCTCTAGCTATGTATAAATTTCATGTAACATTAGCACCTTGCTTAAAATCCATCTTCTTTGAATGGATCTGAGTTGTAATTTGAAAGTTACCAACATCTACTTAGTATTTTTTGCAAATGATGCAACATATCCCTTGTGCCATAATTTAATCATACTTTGTGGTTTCTTGTTGTAAGTTTGAAAATTAGGATATTATTATTTTGGCCCACTAGGATTATAAGCAGAGTTAAAAATAACTGACAAAAACAATATACTGATTTTTAGACCTCATATATCTAAAAACTGTATCAAGTTTTTTATTGTTAGATTTTATTTTTCCCCACATATTCATTAGCATCAATAGGTAAAAAATGGATATGTATTTTAAATTGCAGTTGAAAGAAGATGCTTTTTTGAAAGGGAGGAATAGTGTTCATTAAATAGAACTAAAATACATTGAGTGTACATTATCATGTATTATTTCTTACCATTTGGTTAAATTTTGTTTATTTTTTTTTTAACTATAATCCAGGATGGTGATGAGTCATCTCCAATTTTAACAAGCTTTGAGATAGTAAAAGTTCCTGACCCTCAGATGTCTATGGTGAGTTATTGCCAAATTTCTTACAAAAGTGCTTTTTTCCGGAGTGATTATGACTTGGATCTATAGCATACACTTTCTTTTAAAAAAGTATATCTGTGGGGCGCCTGGGTGGCACAGTCGGTTGAGACGCTGCCTTCGGCTCAGGTCATGATCCCAGGGTCCTGGGATCGAGTCCCACATCGGGCTCTCTGCTCAGCAGGAAGCCTGCTTCTGTGTCCCCCCGCCCCCCTACCTCTCTGCCTACTTGTAATCTGTCTGTCAAATAAATAAATAAAAATCTTAAAAAAAAAAAAGTATATCTGTAACTAAGTCAGTTATCCAAAAGAGACTTATAAGTCCATTTTAGCTAACTGGAAGTAGGTTCAGGTGGAACTTTACAATATCAACATCTAAAAATATGGTTAGGATAGTATATTGTTGGGGAAACATTTATTTGAATTATTGGAAGAGTAAGGGATGTAGTCTTGAAGTAAGAACTTGGGAAGCAGATATTTGAAAGACTGGGAGGAGAGTTTTTTATACCAGGATTAACACTGGGTTCAATGGATGAGAATTTTAGGGAGATTAATTTTGTTGAAAAATCTAGAAGATCATTGTAGCTACTAGAACTGTTTAATTTGGATCTTGGTGACTTGGATGATTTTGAGATACCTATCTATGGAATTTTTTAGGTGATAGTTTGGGGATGTGAAGCAGGAAGAATTCTTTGCAACAGTGGTTTAATTTGATGACTTCAAATTTAGAAAGTTTCAGGCAAAAAATCCTTTTAGTAGCATAATGCCATGATATTCACACTTACAACTCATGACATCACCCTGAACCATTTTGTTCTTATTTTTTATTTTCTAATTGGATTAGTTACTGTCTTAATCAGACCAAAGTGAATTTAAAGTAGTATGTTAGAAGATAAAAGCATGATAATGGAGGTAAATACAGGTCATTAAAGCAGGAAGTAATGACTGATGTTCCAACATCAAAGGAAGAGACAGGGGAGAAAGAGTATAAAAGATTAGAAAAAAAGGCGACTTGGGAATCTTTGGGAAACAAACATCCTAAATATCATAAAGGTGACATTTCATCACTGGAAAATGTACTGGGGAACTAATGATGAGCCATTTGGACAAAGATAAAATTAAATTAGATCCATACCTCACATCATAGATAAAAATTCCAAATAGATCAGGGATTAGATTTAAGTATTAAAAAAAAAACCAAGGCCTTATGAGTACTTTACTTTCATTGTAGGGAAACACTTCTAACAATGACACAAAATCCAGAGGCAGTAGAAGAGGTAATTAATAGGGGCGCCTGGGTGGCTCAGTGGGTTAAGCCGCTGCCTTCGGCTCAGGTCATGATCTCAGGGTCCTGGGATCGAGTCCCGCATCGGGCTCTCTGCTCAGCAGGGAGCCTGCTTCCCTCTCTCTCTCTGCCTAGTTGTGATTTCTCTCTGTCAAATAAATAAATAAAATCTTTAAAAAAAAAAAGAGGTAATTAATAAATTTGATCATATTAAAAAATTGCATAACAAAACACTGTAACGAAATTAAAAGACAGTGGACAAACTTGAAGACACTTTTCTTGACATACATCACAGACAAAGGGATGAATATCTAATATATAGAGAATTCTTAAAAACAAGTGACAAAGCAGAAAAACAATTGAAAAGAGAAAGACGAGAAGACATTCACAGATGCAAAAATAAGTAAAATGAGTCTCTTTAAGCATAGACAGTATGTTTAAAACTAATGATTTTGGCCATAGGTAGAATAGTTCACACCAAATATGTTTATATTCAACCATTATGGTCATCTTCCCTGCCCTCAGTCACTACTGGCAAGTTAAACTGCTAAGATGATAGTACAGTGATATCACAAGGTCACTAGTAGCCCGTAGAAAGAGGGAATGCTTTAGCCTGGGTTGTCAGGGAAGATTTTAGAGTGAAGGTTTTATCTGACTGTGTAGAGGATCTGAAAACCTTGACTGTATGGAGAATAGGGGGTGTTAGGAGATGTTTTAAGAAGCTGGAACGGCAAATGCTAATTATGGCACTAGAGAAGCATAAGGCATGTTTAGTTTCCCTATCACGAAATGGTGATTTTTTTTTTTCAAATTAATTTTCATTCATTTTTTAAAAAAAGATTTATTTATTTATTTTAGAGAGAGAATAGGGGGAGGGACAGAGGGAAAGAATCTTGAAGCAGACTCCTGCCAGGGTTTGAGCCCAGTTTGAGGCTCAATCTCAGGACCTATGAAATCATGACCCTGACATGAGGTATTAAAAAAAAAAAAATACATAGGGGACAAAAGTTGTACCAAGAATAAGATGTTAAGTGTTATAAAGTGGTCTTGAGTAAGCAACTATTTATTTTTGCGTTTCTAATTGGCTGTTGAAACTTCCTTTTGATGAAACTTACATTATTGATAAGTATTTATAAATAATTTATAGGAGAATTTAGTTGAGAGCAAACACCACAAGCTTGCCCGGAGTTTAAGAAGTGGACCTTCTGACCATGATCTCAAACCTAATGCTGCCACAAGAGATCAACTAAATGTAAGAGAATTTATAAAGTATTAATATAAAAAAAAAGGAATGTGTAATTTGGTTACAGCTGATATGTTAGCCACTCATTTGAAAGTGATTCAGATGCATATTTTTTTCCCAGGGTAATAAAATCTGTGTAATTTCAACAGATTTGTTTTTTCTCTAGTTTTCGTTTTTTTAAATCATTTTGGGGCTTTAAGAAAATACATTAACCCTGGAGGCAGAGCTACAAATAGTGTATACTTTCTTGATATAGTGGTCTTAGAAACTGGCCCTAAAGTATTGGCTCAGAGAAACCTTGGTGTGCACAAATGCATTGTGTGTGTTAACTTCATAGGGGAAATGTTTATTGTTTATAAACTCAGTTATCTAAAAGGGGATTTTTGCTATTTTGATTTGGTTTATTTTTGGTTGAATGAAATGAGCTCTGTGGTTACAGATTTTTATATGGAGTGTTAATTTTTAAATATCGTCTTTTTTTCCCCCTGCACTCCAATAATGTTCTTTTTAGACTAATAAGTACAGCAGATTTAAGTTTTACTCTGCTGCATGTACATTCTCCCTATTTCTATAAAAGTTCTACTATAGAAATATTTAAATAAATGAAAAATTTTTAATTAAATGGAAATAAATAGGAAGAATATATTTGACAAAAGTAGTTTTTTTCCTTTGTTGTAGATTATTGTGAGTTATCCACCAACCAAGCAACTTACATATGAAGAACAAGATCTTGTTTGGAAGTTTAGATATTATCTTACTAATCAAGAAAAGGTGAGTATCTTGAATATTTTCATATATCTGATTTATCTGTAAACTTTTTGCTAATGAATAAGATGAAGTTAAATTTCCATGGAAATAGAGTGTTACTGTCAAATTAAAAATATGATATAGGTGAATATGTATGATACGTTATTTTTTAAATATTACAAAGGGTATATGCACAAAGACACAGGTACCAGTTACTTGGTGCACAGATTATGCATACATGCATAGTTTGAATGGGTTAAGTCAGAGAGACTTGGGTTCAGTTTCTGGCACTTCTACTTATTCTTAACTATGTAAGGTTAGGAGAATTGCTTTGGAAGCTTGGTTTCCTCAATTTTCTAATGATGCCAGCCCTTCTTCACAGGGGAGGTAATACTGGTGAATAAACTGGCCAAGAACCTGGCACTTAGTAGATGCAGAGTGAATGATGATTCACTTCTGTCTTCATTGTTCTCACCTCTTTGAGCCTAGATGACTAGCCAACTATTTGTGTTATTAAAGGGACTATAGAATTTTGGAGGAGATATAGCTAGAGAGAGAGTATGAGAAATGTAATTTGAAATGTGTAAATTGAGTTTGTGGAGTGGCATCCATCTTGGCATGCAGGAGGCAAGGTTAGAATGAGACATTTTCTTTTCTTTCCTTTTTTTTTTTTTTTAAAGATATATTCATTTATTTGAGAGAGAGAACGTGTATGAATAGAGAGGAGGACAGGGGGAGAGGGAGAGAGATAATCTCAAGCAGACTCAGCATTGAGTATGGAGCCTGATGCAGGTCTCAATCTCACAACTCTGAGATCATGACCTATGCCAAAATCAGGATTCGGCCACTTAACTGACTGTGCCACCTAGGTGCCCCTAGACATTTGCTTTTCTTAATGAAACCAAGGAGATGATGACGTTTCTGAAGAGAGAATTATGAAAAATTAGCACTAGATTTGGGTCTGGGGACTTGGTTCTGAGTCTTACTATTGCCACTAAGAAGCTTTTTGACTGCTGGTCAATCATGTCACCTGTCTGAGTTGTGGTTTTTCATATTTAATATGAGTTGATGAAATAATTGGGAACTTTTAAGTCTCTTTTCATACTTAAAGTAGCCTGTCAATTCTTAGAACATAGGTTCTAGGATTAACTCTAAAGATAAGATAGTAGTAACCAGTATCGATTCACCAGCCACGGTGTGCCAGGGATCTTTTTAGTCCCACAACAACCCCAGAATATCAGCGTTAATGTTGGTCTTCTACAGATGAGGAGACCTGTGCAGCAGCACAGAACTTACAGGTGCTACCTCTTGATGTGCTCATATCTCTGAGTTAGAAGCGAACTCAGTCAGTGAAGCTGTAGAAAAGTGGATTGTAGGGAAAATATTTGCAACATCATGCATGTGCCTGAGCAGGCATTCTGAAACGTGTTGGGGACAAAACATAGAAGTGTTAGGAAAATGAATATCTGTCAGAAAGCTATTATATAATTCTATGAGAATGAAGGAATATGTTCTACAATCTCATGAGACAGTCTTTAGCTACTTTGTTGAACTTGTTTTTCTGAAACAATTGCATTTCTTTTAGTTTCTGAAGTAAAGATAAAAATTCATTTGCAGTTCATCTTAACTCTTCAGCTTTTCTTCTTTATCTTTTATTGATGCCTTGGGAAATTCTTTGTAGATAAGTCATATTAACTCTTCTTTATGTCCTTAACAAGTGAGAGAATAATTTTAAATTTAGTATAACTTTGAGTGTTATTCTCATCATCACTGCAAAAAGGGAAATATTCATCAATAAAAACTCAGGGTGTGATTCTGTGTTTTATTAAAAGATTGAGTTAGTACATGATATTCAGTTAAATGAAGAATAACCTTGGTCCCAGAAATTGCATCTTGAATTAACCACAGTGTTTTCTAAAATACTCAGTGAGATATTGAATTAAACCTGTTAGAATGTATGGGTTTAAGAAGCATAGAAAAGATTTACAGAGCAGAACTGCCTTAGATAGAAAGGCTTGCAAGAAAAATTGTTTGTTTAAACAAGTAGTCACTTCTCACTGAAATTCAATTACTTCTAGATATGTGCAAAAGAAATAAAATGCTCAAGTGATATAAAGTGTGTGACAAGTTTCATTTAACTAGTTGATTTCAAGTTTTCGAAAGGTGGGTGATGAAACTTCAATTCTCAGGACATATTATAGGATTCTTATGATCACTAGAGTAGAGCAAACAATATTTTTTAATGTTTGGGAAGCACTTTTCAGTAAACTAAATATATATATTGGCCTTGAAGTGACCAGAGGAATTATTCACACAGCTGCATTTGTATCTTTGTAATAATTTAAAATGGGTTTTGTAGAAAACAAATACTCTGATACCCCTGTCCCTTAATTTATTTATACAAAGAAATTCTTTCAGTGTCAGTTTCTCCGAAACTGATTTAGGTTATTCGGCATTTGGGCCCCAGGGCTGAAAAGATTTCCTGGAGAGAAAACAGTACTCAGAAAACAAGTTGATAGAAATTAGTTCTTACAAAGTTACGTTTCTTATTACTTTTTAATTAAATTTCGTCTTCCCATCTATTTTTTTCTAAATGACCTGTCTTAAGTACTTTGGATGAAAACCATCTAGTCTGGATTTGATATTGCACCTAAAAAGTTCACAATAACCACTTTGTCTAGCAAACCAATGACATTTAGGAAGAATTTTTAAATTTGTGGTCCATACTATGTAGGAAGTGACTTATTTTTATGAAATCCAAAATGTGAATATTGTAACTTTGGAAATGAGTCAGTGGTAAATGGCTTCTGCTTATAAAAATATTAATTGAAAATAACTTTCTTAATGGCTTTTTATTATCTTTGGAGGGAAAAAGCAGTAAGAAGAGTCACATGTGGTAAAGATAATAGTGATGCACTGAATGTTCAGTGAGGCTGTTTCTGAGGTAGCTCCTGAGACAGTGGCATCAGGACAATAATCATATTTGTGCTTCCTGTCAAGAAATTGATGACGAACCATAGCAGTAATAAATTCAGTTCAGAAAGCATTTGTTACCACTCTTGGCCTAGTATCGTTCAGGACTCTGGGCTTCAAAATACCATTTCTCTGTCTTCATATAAATTAAAACTGTTTTAGGTTAATAATATTTCTACACAGTTAAAATGGAGAAGCATAAGCATGTAATTGATTAAAGGCTACTCTCTTTTTTTTTTTTTTTTAAAGATTCTATTTATTTATTTGACAGAGAGAGAGATCACAAGTAGGCAGAGAGGCAGGCAGAGAGAGAGGAGGAAGCAGGCTCCCTGCGGAGCAGAGAGCCCGATGCGGGGCTCGATCTCAGGACCCTGAGATCATGACCTGAGCCGAAGGCAGTGGCTTAATCCACTGAGCCACCCAGGCGCCCCTAAAGGTTACTCTCTTAATAAACATTTAGGTAATTGCTATAATAGAAATGTGGAGTAGAATAAACTCACTGTGCTGTGATATGAAGGAAGTTTCACAGAGCAAAGATTGGTCTTGAAGTTTGAATAAACTTCGATGATATTTTTATTTGATGATAGTTTTTCATGGGGAAGAAAAGCATGAGTAAGGCAATGTGTTAGGTTCAGAGACAAAAACTTGTATGAATGTTTTAGAAACAGAAAAGATGGAGTCCATTTGAGCCTTGAATTCTACACCTGGGAGTTGGAATTCACTGGCAGTAGGAAACAAACCACTACAGCAGCAGAATGTGTCTTAAGAAATAATTGTTTTGAGGAAGTCAAGCCAAGGTGGATTGGAGCAGATCTAGGAATGAAAAAGAGACCTAATTAGGAGGTTCATGTATAATTTTAAGAGTGATATTGGAGGGCAAGGGAAGGAGAGGAGAATGTATAAAATAACTTGGTGACACCTCCCAGGAGTTTGTCTTGAGTGCCTAAAATATGGAAATGGGGCAAATGGAAGGAGCAGGATGAGGAGATATTTTTAATTTTCAGTCTAAGTTTTAGAAGTACCAGTGTGATATTGTCATATTATAAGAAATATATATTTGGTTTTTGTCTTTAGCACAGAGTTTCTAAAGCCCTGAGAATTTCCTAAGTGGTAGGGATCAGAGGAGTGTCTTTTGTTACTCATGATAAGTCCCTTTCAACCATACTGGAGTTTTTCCTAATAAGGTGACTCTTGCTTGAGGGGGCTGGTTGCTAGAGGAACCAATCAAGTGATTAGAGAGTTGGAATTTTCACCCTTACCCCCTAACCTCTGGGAGAGGGACTAGGAATTTCTTATAAAATCCTATAATGACAGAGTTTGTAGAGCTTCTGGGTTGGTGAATGCATGCATGTGACAGGAGAGTGGCATACCTACGACTTTTATAGGGACAGAAGCTCCTTTGCCTGGGATCCTTCCACGCCTTGCCCAATATACCTTTTTCATCTTGTTATTCATTTTATATCCTTTAGAGTGAACTGGCAATAATAAGTAAAATATTTCTCTGAGTTTTGTGAGCTGTTAGAGCAAATTCCTGAAACTGAGGAATGTGTTGTTGGTAACTTTTGATTTGTACCTAAGTCAGACAGAAGTGTGGCCAACATGGTGACCCAAAATTTGCAATTGACATCTGAAATGGGAAGCAGTTTTGTGAGACTGACTCTTTAATCTATGGAATCTTCAGTAATTCCAGGTAGTTTCAAACTGAGTTAGATTGTGGGACACCTGGTTACTGTCCTCAGAAAATTAAGGAATTGTTGGGTGTGGAAAACCACATTTGTTGTCAGAAGTGTTCTGAGTAGAGGAATGGGTTTCTCTTTAGCAACAAATTAGAAATTTCCAATAACTTACTCAGTAGACATTAAAACTAGACATATATGTATGGTAAATGTAGTTTTTTCATCTCCGAAGTGATTGTGAATATGATTCTAAGAGTTGGAGATAGTAGTGGGAGGTTCTAAGATCAGAGGGGAGGTTAATATAATATTCCTATTAATTTGAAACATGGCAATAAATGTGTAAATATTAACATTTGATGTTGACTCAACGTCAAATAGAATAACAATATCAGATAAAATAACATCAAATATTTATTATATTTATTATATACAAAGTACTGTTCTAAACATTTACACTCAGTAACTTTAATCATTACCACAACCTTATATGTTATGTAAAGTTAAATAATCTGCTCCATTGGTGGTGTTGGGAATTAGGATTTGACCCCAAACACTCTGGCTCTAAAGCCTGTACTCTCCAGTTATCTGTGGAAACTCTAAGGATAAAATTGTGTCATTTGAATCCTGTACCTTTACGTCAGTACAGCATCTTTAAAGGGCCAGAGATTAAGTATCATCATTATTATTGCCTCCAATTCTTGCACTTCCTGCCTTTCTCTTTTCTCTTCTCCTTGTTTCCTTCTTGATTCTACTACCTCTTTGTTTACATTTGTGACGTTTAGCATTATAAAGTTGTGAATTTTTTTGTACAGTGCCTTAAGTTCCTTGGCAGCAGCATGATCTATAAATCTTACTAGTAAATATGTAAATCTGAGAATCTGGGGGTGAGATTGTTTCAGTTATTGAATTGAGTACATCAGCATGCAATGAGATTTGCTTATAAGTACATATCCACACATTTCTATTAAGACTGCTGATGTGCTGTGAAATGGAAAATTTTTCGTTGTAGTTATTTAAGAAATACTGCTTTGTTTCGACATTCAACATAGAAATACATTTTAAAAGTGAAAAATAAATGCATGGAATAATTTAGAAGGGTGGTCTGTGTTCTTACATGGAGAAGGGAGCACTGTGCTAAATGGCACATGGAAGGTACAGAAGAAATGGATAGCCAGTCTTGTGCAATGCAGGCTCCAATTGTAGAGGTAAGAATTTCTGCCAAATTAAAAGAACATTGTTTGAATGAAGAGAGTAAAATTAAGGCAGCTACTAAAGGAAGAGCTCAGGGTTGCTAAAAACTTACTGGAAAAGTTGAGTCTTTGACAAGCTGGCCTTGAAGAGGACACTACCATTTGGGTGAAGAGCTTAGAGATTGGAGTTAGACAAAGTCATGTAAAAAATAGGTTAGCTTGGTTGAAACATAGTAAGAGAATGAAAGGTCGCTCAATGAGAGTTAGAGGATTGTGGTGAAAAGTATCAGTTTTGGGAAAGAAGCCAAGCTTTTGTTGTTATGTTTGTATATTGGTTTCGTTTGTTTGTTTTTATAAATAGGAAACCACACTGTAACCATATGGCAGTCATCATCAACTGTTAGAAAAGCTGTCCATGTGGTGGGGTTAAATTTACTCTCATTCTTCCCATTTAAACTGATTACTGGGAAGAAGTTATATGAAAACACATTTGTCTTTGGTACATTACAGTTGAAAAATAAAAATGGCTTCACTGTCCATAAAAAGAATGGGTGCTTTGGAAATTAGTCACTGAAATTACTTAAATATTAGGTCTCTTTTTGGCAGGGATTTTAGAAGATGAATTTCTGTTGATAGTTGGAGAGTCATTCTAACAGCACTTCTAACTTGAGCTTCTGAGAGTTTGTATGAAATGATTAGAAGTGAAGCTGTTATTAAGGCTCTTAGCTAGAAAGCTATGCCATACTCAAGATATGTGGATTTTGCATGTAGATTGTCCACCATTTTGAGGTGATAGGTAAGCCACTTAACTGAGATGATATACACTTTGAGCCATGGACTAGATAATCTCCATTGTGCTTTTTTGCTTAATTTAGTTAAATTAAGAGTAAGTTAGGTGATGGGCATCAAGGTTCATTTATGTCATACTAACCAGTAATTGTGTTTTATTGTCCAAAAAGACATTTTCTTGAGAACTTGATAGTTTACTAATGAAAGGATTTAGTTGGGCAGAGTAGGAATTTAAAATTTTAAAGTTATCTTTGTTCAAAAGATGAAGTCATGGGAAAGAAGAAAATGGGATCAGCCTGAAAAGTGTTCTCAGTAGAAAGATGTGACAATAGAGATCTTTTTTTTTTTTCTTTTTCCTTATGGAAAACAAGTATTCAACCTTTTTAAAAGAGCCTTTATTATGTATGCAACCATGAGTGTAATGCTCCAAGGTCATTTACTTACCTGGACGATCCTGTGAAATATATGCTGCCTGTCTGAGGTTCCAGAAGGACACCATGAACGTGCAGCTGAATCATAGAATACTTGCTGCTGCTTCTGTATTTGTCTATATGCTTCTTTCTGTGGGGTTTTTGATTGGCTGTCTTTTTAAATAATTACTTCTCTGTGTAAGAGCTGTACATGTTTAGTTTGAGCCCTCATGTGTGAGTGTGTAGGAAACCCAGTGGTCTGGGGAGATGTTCGAGAGTGAGGTTAGTGTTAGGGATTCTACCCTCACTTGACTTTGGACTCTTCATTCGTTGGCTGCAGTGTTTTGTGTCACATATTGATGTTTTAAAATGAAGATTGTCTTTAAGGCATCTCATGAGAATATGCCTCATCTCTTTATTTCCATGTCTTAAGGCCTGTACTATTTTAAAATGAAAAAGGGAAATGAAAAGCCAAAGAAACTTAAAAATTCATAGTGCTCTATAAGTGGTTTAACCTGAAAAATGTAAAGTTTACAGGGAATGTATTTCTTTTTTTTCTCTGTCCCGTAGAATTTTTCTAGGATCATATGCATAACTATGTTTAGTGATCACACAAGGAGTCTCTCATCAACTCCGTGGCTCTGCCATCAGCACCAAGTGAAACTCTGTCTAGTCACCCTTGACCTTCTTACCCGAGGTGATAGGCTGTTGTTTCTAATTTCGAAATCTTTTCTGATTTTAGGCTTTGACAAAGTTCTTGAAATGTGTTAATTGGGATCTACCTCAGGAGGCCAAACAGGCATTGGAACTTCTGGGAAAATGGAAGCCAATGGATGTGGAGGACTCCTTGGAGCTGTTATCCTCCCATTACACCAATCCAACAGTGAGGCGTTATGCTGTTGCCCGGTTGCGGCAAGCAGATGATGAGGTACGTTGTTGTTCATTACTCCTCTTTGACTGGATACTTTTTTTTTTTTTTTTTAAAGTAGGCTCCATGCCCAGTCCAGTGCCGGGCCTGAACTCATGACCTTGAGATCAAGACCTGGGTTAAGATCTATTCAATCGCTCAACCAACTGAGCTACCCAGGTGGCCCAAACTGGGTACATTTTAAACTAGAGCCTGATTATAGACTCCTATAGCATATCCCCACCACCTCTATGCGTGTGTGTGTGTGTTTGTGTGTGTGTGTCTTTAAGGGAGGAGTAGGGGGGTGTGTGGGGAGGGAGGGAGAGAGAGATTTTTAGAAGGGAAGAGGATATACTAGGTGTGTTTTCAGAAGTAAAATTAAAATATTTCTCCAAGGACTCTTCTGTGAAATGAAAATTTACTTCCTGATCTGTTACATGATAGGACAATCTCTCCCAGGACATTTACCTGGCAGCAGAGCTTGTATTGCTCTGTCTGGAAAAAAGAATTCTAATGAAAAATGGTTTAATGCAGCACCAGCTAGGGAATAATTGAGATCCCCTCTATCAGTCAGTATACAACAAGCCACATTTAATTGCAGCCTTGAAAAGCCCTTGGGGCCTTTAAAGCATAGAGATGCATGGTCATCTTATTCTCCTTCAAACTTCTCCTTTAAACTTTCAGCTGCTGACAATTACATGTATATGTAGATTTCCTGAAGGTGGTTTTGAATCCTCTGGAAAGCAAAGACTGCAAGCTTTATGCTGGCTATTTATATACATATAAAGCCACCAGGGAAGGAGGAACACTCTATGTTGACACAAAGCATTGCTAGATTTTGAATTTTAGTCATTGCTAATAAGATAGAGTAATCCAGCAATTTTGTTTTTACTTATTAATTTTTATATGGTGGATGTCTTTTCCAAACGTAACCTAATAGTTTATGCTAGCTTGCAGGACTTATGGGATATGAGATAACGCTTTTCAAGCCTTAAGAGATATATATATATATATCTATATTTATATAGATATATAGATATATACACACACACACATACATACATACATACATATATGTATATGTGTATATATATATGCGTGTGTGTCTGTGTGTGTATATCTCATATGTCATATGTATATCTCATGTTATATATATATTTATATGATATATATATCATATAAAATATGTGAATGTTGACCCCATAGAACAACTAACATCAAAGATCTTTTTAAAAAAAATAATTTTGAATTCATAGTGGCAAACACAGCATTTACTAAGGTCGATAAGTTTGTTGTATGTCTGTATTTAATTATTGTAAAATGTAAACAATAAATAGTGCAGTGAATGTTCACATATAATTTACCTGCCTTCAGCATTTGCCAACTCATAGCTGGTCTTGTTTCAGCTGTAACACCACTTATTTCCTCTTCTCCATTCCCTACCCTCCACTGGATTATTTGGAGGCAAGTCTCAGATATTGTATAATTTTATTGGAATAGGATGTTTTTCACTTTCCTGTTAAAGAGCAATCCTAAGCATTGTGATTCAGCATATTATCTTTCTTCCTCATTGTCTTTACCGTATCACAAGTAAAAATTGAAATGTGGAAATACTGAAATATTTATTTTGAAATTCATTAGAAATTTAACTAAAATCATTAATTCTCTATGTTTGACATGCATCAGAGTTTAGCTAAAAGCCTCTGGGCTGTAGTCAAGACAGCCTCTCAATGTGGTTTCAGAATTTAAATAGAAAAATTTAAGTCCTCATTTTTTATTGTCTGTCTTAAGCTAAACTAAGTATTTGATTGTCTGTGGTGATAGCCATATTCGTGTAGGTACTGAACTATTCCTAGACCATTTTATAATTTTTATTATGAGATAGAGGATAATGGTAGAAGCATTGTGTACAATTTAAATTGCAGAATATGTTAGTTTTTTGAGGTCTTTTTTTTTTTTTTAAAGATTTATTAATTTATTTGAGAGAGAGAGAGAGCTTGCGTGAGAGAGCATGTGGGTGGTGGGGGGGGGGGGCAGAGGGAGGAGGAGAAGGAGAGAAGCAGACTCCTGGCTGAATGGAGCAGGTTGAGGGACTAGGTAGGAGCCCCGCCCTCATGACCCTAAGATCATGACCTGAGCAACCCAGGTGCCCTTTGAGGTTTTAGAGATCTAGATAGCATAAATAGTATGATGGTTAAGTTATCTCTTGATTTTCTTTTCTCTGAACTTAGTTCCGTAATAAATTGTATATAGTCAGCTAAAAAAAAGTCTTTTAATTCTGTTACTACTGGTGTATATTAAGATGAATTTTATCTTTTCTCTGACTCTGTGTACCTAAATATATGTCTTTGGGAACATCTTATATTATTCTGTTTCCTATCCAAAAAAAAATAATCGTAATTGCTGCTTATGTCACTTGACAGCTATGAGGAAAGATTATGTGGGTCATAGTTTTGAAAACTGTACTCATACACATGCAGAAAAATTGCAGGATATTGGTATTATGTAAATTTTATACTAAAATCATTTATATTGTTAAAAACTCACCTTCTTAACTGAGCAGTATAATCTTGGACATTTTCTCATTATCAACAATGTGTTTGGTTCCATGAAGTCTGGAAACATGGGCAAATAAATATCAAGGCAAATGGTGTCAAGGACTTGTTCAATCTGCAAAAAAACCCCACTGTGTTTCTAGATTTTATGGACACCTAAAGATTTACCTTATTTTTTTAAACAGCAGCATAGTATTTTATTGCAAATTTAATTTATAATTTATTTAACCAGTCAGCTCCTTTTGATTTGTATGTTATTTGTATTCTTTTGCTATACTGTATTTTAGTGAACAGACTTATATATCTATTTCTCTGTATTGTTGAAGAAGTACCTTATATTGGAATTATTAGGCCAAGAGACACATTCCTTTTACATTTTCCTGATAATCCTCTATAAATCTTTTATTTGGGGACTTGTATCATACTTTAAAAAAATTCCAGTTTCTTCACAATAACATTAAGTATGATTGGACAAATCCTTTTCCTGTTTTTCTTTTTTTTTTTTTTTTAAAGATTTTATTTATTTATTTGACAGAGAGAGAGATCACAAGTATGCAGAGAGGCAGGCAGAGAGAGAGGAGGAAGCAGGCTCCCTGCGGAGCAGAGAGCCCAATGCGGGGCTCGATCCCAGGACCCTGAGATCATGACCCGAGCCGAAGGCAGCGGCTTAATCCACTGAGCCACCCAGGCGCCCCGTCTTTTTTATAATTTTCTATATAATTTTTTCTTTCCAAGAATTTAAGATTAATTTTTTCATTTTCTTAAAACTCCACCAGAATCTTTTTTTTTCTTTTTTTAGATTTTATTTATTTATTTGACTGAGAGAGAGTGAGAGAGGGAATACAAGCAGGAGAAGTGGGAGAAGGAGAAGCAGGGAATCCCGATGCGGAGCTTGATCCCAGGACCCTGAGATCATGGTCCTGGGATCGTGACCTGAGCGGAAGACAGACACTTAACGACTGAGCCACCCAGATGCCCCAAAGCTCCACCAGAATCTTAAGTGGAATCATATTTAACTTATATATTATGTTACAAAAAATTGACAAATTTATGATATTAAATCTTCCTTCCTGGAGACATGATTTTTGTATTCATTTAAGTCTTGAAATCTTCAAATTTTACACATTTTAAAAAAATGGATTTATTCCCTGACAATTATTGTTACTGTTAGGAACTACCTCACCCCTTTTATCTCTTAGTTAAATGAAAAACTGTGGGCTTTTTTTTTTTTTTTAATATTTTATTTATTTATTTGACTGAGAGAGTACAAGGAGAGGGAAAAACAGGCAGAAGGAGAGGGATAAGCAGGCTCCCTACTGGGCAAGGGAGCCCGATTTGGGGCTCGATCCTACGACCTTGGGACCATGACCTGAGATGAAGGCAGACGCTTAGCGACTGTGCTACCCAGGTGCCCCAAAACTATGTGTTCATATTTATGTTTTATCTAATCACTTCACTGATCTCTGTTGTTAGTTTTTATAGATGTTGGATGGTTTAATATATTTTGTGTGTATGGCATTGTGCTGTCTGGAAAACATCCGCATACAATATATGCTATATATGGAATCTGCTGGTGAATTTCCTAATGTGCAGCCACACGTTTGTAAAAATAAATTTTACCCAATATTTGAATACATTTCTGAGTTTAATTTGCTGATACTCTATTTAGGAATTTTTAAAAAGCCATATTTCTTATTGCTGTGTGGCTCAAAAAGAGAGATACTCCATAGAATTTGAGGAGGAAGTGGCATTTAAGATAGATATTGAAGGAAGAATGAATTTTCACCATTGGACATGAAGTTACATTTTAAGCAGAGAGACCTGTATGAGCAAAGGCAAAGAGAATGAAAAGTAGAAGAAAAATAGAAAGTATTTTACTTTAACAGGAATGTGGGTTGTATGTAGCTAGCTGTTCAGGAAGTAAGATCAGAACCCATGTCCTTCTAACTATAAATGCCTATATGGAGAATTACTCTTAATTCAATAAGAAATGAGAAGTATGTGAGCGATTTTTGACATGGAACTTTGCCTGTGCACTCTGAAGCATTAGAATTAACTTTATCAAGAAGAATGGTGATCACTATCTAGATAATATTCTATAGCTCTTGGGAAATTTTTACTGAATTGCCTCAGTCGGAAACCTGATTTTTTTCTTTTGTTTTACTCGGATGCTCATGTCCTTCATGCTCAGAAGAATTTTATGTTTTTCAAGATGTGACTGTATAATGAACAAACAGACTTTATACAAATGAAGCGAAGAGGAGTTTGACTATAGAATACCATGCCAACAAATCAGATAGTAATGAGTGACTTAAAAAGAGGAAGGTTTTCTTCTGCATTCCTCCTTCCTAGGGAATTTAATAATGATACTGCCTTTTTGATTTCATGTGGTTAAGTCTTCTACAGTGAGGAAACATAACAGGTAATATATTCAGCAGCATTTTTGAAGCATGCCTTATGCCTTGGTAAGGAAGGCTAGCGGTGAAACTTAGTTACTTCTACCTCCTGAGAAGGATGCTTGTCATTAAATATATTAATCAATTTTCTGTTATTTAATTCACTTTTTTTTCTCAGAAAAAGCATGCCTATTGCTATTAGATGTCATAAGCCTCAAAAGAATTGTAGGAAATCAGATGTTTATGCTCCAATTAAAAAAGGGTTTTTAGAAGCAGAACACAATAGAGGTGCTTTGATACAGAGTTATTTTATTTCTTCTGGCCACCGATATCAGTATATTTGAATATGGATGAATAAACCTGTTAACCTTTCATTTAACTTTTTTGTGACAAAATCATATTTAATGGTGAAATCTTGTATGTTATTCTTTGTCAGTATTTAGAAAATGATAAAAATGTCAACTATATTAATGTAAGAAAAAAGTTATTAAAAATGTATAGTATGGTATTAAATAAAGGAAAACAGGTTGTTGGAAGTGGTCTTTGTCCTCATGACGTTTGTAATAAACTGGAGAAGACCAAGAGTAAATAATTTAGCAAATAAATACAAATTCTGTATTTGTTACAAATAGTGACGGAAAGTGTGGGCCCTCAAGTTTTGACAGGGGATTTTATTTGGTTTGTGGGCTTAAAGAGGAGACTGAGATTGAGGTGTGGTTACCAAGTCTCAAAAATTATCTAATTATGAGTTTTGAGGTGTTAACTAGGTGAGTGACAACGTAAATGCAACAGTAATGATACTTATAAGACATGTTTTGAGTTTTGTGAATTTCTTCAGTTTGTAATTATTTTTAAAATGAGATTTTTGGAATTTTCTTAACAGTCATTGGGAAGGGCCAAGAGAGTATGACATTTATAGAGAGTATGACAGGAAACATTTCCATCCAAAATACTTAAAAAAATTTTTTTTAATATTTTTAAAGATTTTATTTATTTATTTGACAGACAGAGATCACAAGTAGGCAGAAAGGCAGGCAGAGAGAGAGAGGGAAGCAGGCTCCCTGATGAGTAGAGAGCCCGACGTGGGGCTCGAACCCAGGACCCTGGGACCATGACCCGAGCCGAAAGCAGAGGCTTTAACCCACTGAGCCACCCAGTCGCACCAATTTCCATCCAAAATATTAAACCTGAAGAGTCTTTTTACATTACAGGAAAACTCAGAAAAGTAAAAATACTTTGTTAACACTTTGAGTTCTAATTATCCCATTGATTGTCAATAGCAGCATGGGAAATTTAGTCTTAGGTTTTATTTTCTTTAAGCCATTATTGCTAGTTGGCAGAAAAGTAAATTTTTTCTTTAACCAAGAGTGTTAAAATTAAAATGTCTGTTTTATAGGATTTCTCATTTAAGAAGTAACCCAAATTGTCCAAAACCTGAACTTTCGGGTGTGGGGGGTGGAGGGGAAGAACTCAAGATTCAAAAAAATCCTAAGCAGAAAAGCTTATGAAATAGAAAGTCTTTTAAGTCTTGAAAATTTGGAGTTTCTTACAAAATCATAGACATAAAATGCTGTTATCTGATCTGTTGTTGAAAAAAGGATCCTTCTTTAATTTCTTAATTTTACATGAACCATCTTAATCCTTGTTTTTGTTTTTTGCTTTGCTTTTTGCATATTACTTCAGACAAAGCATTTAGGGGCACCTGGGTGGCCCAGTCTCTTAAGTGTGTGCCTTTGGCTCAGGTCATAATCTCAGGGTCCTGGGATCAAGCCACCTCAGGCAGGGAGCCTATTTCTTTCTCTCTCTCCCTCTGCCCCTCGCCCTGCTTTTGCTCTCTTACTGTCTTTCTTTTCCAAATAAATAAATACAATCTTTAAAATTAAAAAAAAAATAAACAAGGCATTTATTGGTCATTTTACTTTGTGCCAGGCACTATTCTATGATTTTCTTCTATTAACTGATTTAATCCTAACAACTGATCTCTAAGGTATATATAATTATGTCCATTTTATAGATGAGGACCCAGTGAGGCACCAAGAGCTTAAGTAACCTATAACTTGCCAAAGGTAACGCAGCTGATAAGTGGTAGATGAAACTAAACTGTTCTCTTGATATTTAGGAATAAATGATGTCTATAATCCTGTTGCATTTGTTTTTCTAATATTAGCTTATTTTTTGTGTTTGTTTTCCAGGATTTGTTGATGTACCTATTACAGCTGGTCCAAGCTCTCAAATATGAAAATTTTGATGACATAAAGAATGGATTAGAACCTACCAAGAAGGATAGTCAGGGTTCAGTGTCAGAGAGTGTGTCAAATTCTGGAATAAATTCTGCAGAATTAGATAGGTATGGATATCCAGGAGGACTTATTTTCAAATCTAATAGTCTCCCCCCTTTTCAGATTTCTTCTCCTTTCCTTTTTCCCCAGATGTACCAAACCCTCGTTGGTACTGAGTTTAAAGTTTTACCAATGACTATGGTGTGTGCACTTAGAGAACACAAATTACTATATTGCACAGTGTTTTGCAGGCTGTGGGGTCAGAATACCTAAGTGAAAATCTTCACTCTGCCACTTACTAGCTGTGTAAACTTGTGGAAGGTGGATATTTTCTGTGTGGCCCCAGTTTCTCATCTTAAAAATGGGGATATAATAATAGTAACTGATCTTTGAGGGCTGTTGGAAGATTAAATGAGTTAATATACATAAAGCCTTTAGGATACTGCTCAGGGTTAGATACTATTATTGTTCAAGCAAAAATAAAGAGAAGGATGGGGCATGTTAGTGGGCTCAAATATTTTATTGTATGTTTTATTGGCTACTTTTCACCTTAGTAGTTACAATTAAAAAATATCATGGTACGTGAATTTAAAACTATTAACAATAATAACAATTAAGAACTCACACCTCTGTAGCAAACACTGTGAGGTGGTACACATACATTAACTCATTTTACTAATCCTCTCAAGTAAGTGTTCATATCCCTAATTTAGAGATGGAGGACTGAACAAGAGGTTAATTGTCCAGAGTCTTCTATCCTGCAAATGGTAGAGTTGACTTCAAAGCTCGTCGTTTATGTATTGCCATTTTGTTTTTCATGAAGTCTTAAAATTAGAGATAAATAGGAACCTTTAGGTGAGAAACCTGAGGCTTAATAATAAAAAAATTATGTTGTGAAGGTCATGAGATTTGTTAATGACAGATGAGGTCTAGAATTCAGGTTTCCTCAATTACTCCAACTATTATAATTATCACATGAGCTGGATTGTATTTCTGAATTTTTCATTATGATTATGATTCTGCTGTTTTTATCATCTGTATTTATTTGATGAAGAACTGAAAAATGGGAAATACCATTTTTTCTTCTCTAGGCTGCTTTATATTTTTCTGTTTTTAAGAGAAGATACCCCATTACTTTGTCTCCCATTGTACATTGGAGGCCTTCAGTCTCTAGTCATGCTTGCTTATTTACCTTCCCCCTCCCTTATGCCACCTAGAATATTTTACTAAAAGTCTTTTAAGATTTTATGATAAGATGTGAAATGTAGCCCAGTATTTCCCAAATTATGGTCTGCTGGTTACTAGTTTATGTTTTTAAAAAGATAAAAGAGGATGGGATGGTCTTATGGCCAGATATGTTTGGGAGATGCTGGTTTAAATTAAAATGGGCTTTTAAAAAGACTGCAGTACTTACCAAAAACCTATAATATACCAGGTTGCACAAAAATCTTCCAAGAGGCTGTTACCCATATATTTTGATTGTAGGCTTTTTCTAGGATGTAACGTGACTCTAGTGTTGCACAGAACACACTTTAGAAGTGATGCTTTAATCAGACACAACTGAGGTGAACTGTGCTAAAAAAAAAAAAAGTGTTCTTCTCTTACAGACAGAATTCTTGACATATCAGCGATATCTCCTTTATCTTTTCAGCTCCCAAATTATAACCAGCCCTCTTCCTCCAGTGTCTTCTCCTCCTCCTGCAACTAAAACAAAGGACAGTTCAGATGGTGAAAATCTAGAGGTGAGTACAAAGTTCTCAAGTTTCCTACAGGAGCTGTCTTAACAAATAAACATTTTATCTTGGTCTTTAAAAATTGATTTTGATTAATAAACTAAATATTACAACTTTATTAAATAACTTGTTTTATGATACATGTTTATGACTTCTCCTCTCAGCAAAAAGTGCCATGATTTTCATTCGAGGCATTTTATTTGTGCTTTGGGCATATAAATGGATTAATATGCAATATGAAAATAAACTGGGCTTAAATATTTTATTAAGGAAACAGAATATTTATTGATAGCAAATTTATGAACATTACTGTAATTGTTGGTGTTTGTGATTACATTGTAGAAAATGTATGACTTTCATACTAGGGATTATATACTAAGTAGCTATTTTTAACTCAGAGAAAAATTAATTGAAAGCTTTCTAAATAATTTGAGGGTACAGGTCAAATAGGCTATTACTACTCAGAGAGATACATTTGGAAGTACATTTGCGGAAGCTGATATAGAATGTTCTTGAATTTCTCCCAAAGACTTCTAATTTGAGGACCTTTCTCACCTCTGATGTTGAAAACAAATAATATATGCTTTGATACTGGAAGGTAAAGTTGATTTAAAAAAAATATATATATGTATTGCTTTTAGTCAAATTTTAGAAGTTAATATTGATGACTGAATGACTCTTGGCTTTTATTACTGTTAACCAGAGTTTCACATCTGCCTACCTCTTGATACAAGAGAAAATTTAAAAAGAATTTTAAATTACAGGGTCATAGAATCCTTAAAGGAGCTCTTTAAGAAACCATTCAGCTCCAGTTTAATTGTTTTACCTTTTCAAATCTAAGGTATGAATATACTGATTCAGTAATTCATTCTTTTGCACATACGTTTTGAGCTCTTATTATTTGCCAGAAATATTCAAGGTGCTGGAGATAGAGAACAAAATGGTCAAAATCTTTGTCTTCCTGGAGCTGACATTCTAGTGTTTGTGCTGATAGTAGTCAATAATATTTATATATAGTGGAAGACATAATGATATCTTCTTTCTTCTTTTTTTTTTTTAAAGATTTTATTTGTTTATTTGACAGAGAGAGAGATCATAAGTAGGCAGAGAGGCAGGCAGAGAGGAGGAAGCAGGCTCCCCGCGGAGCAGAGAGCCCGACGCGGGGCTCGATCCCAGGACCCTGAGATCATGACCTGAGCCGAAGGCAGCGGCTTAATCCACTGAGCCACCCAGGCGCCCCATGATATCTTCTTTCTAAGGAAAAAAATAAACCAGAGGATGATGGGGGGTATTGGGTAAGGTTAGACAGTTGAATTTTTGAAAAGCGGTCAGGGAAGGCCTCCCTGGAAAAGTGACATCTTTTGTAAAGGTGATATAGGTGAGGGAATAACCATGTGAGTGGTCTGGGGGAAGGAGTATATTAGGCAGAGGGAACAGCAAATACAGAGGACTGAGGATGCCTGGCTCTGGGGAGTGGCAGAAGGCAGCATGGTAAAAGAATGAGTCAGAGAGAGCAGGAGTCAAGCAGGGTCTTGGAGGCCATATTATCAAATGGCTTTTACTTGGAAGCTGTTGAAATAATCTATGTGAGACTTGTTGGTGGCTTCAACTAGGGTAGTTTACATTGAAGATTGTTTGAAGTGATTGGATTTTGAATGTTATATTCAGAATACAGTTCTACACAGCCTGACTCAGAACTTTTAGACCAAAAATAAAAATAGTTTTTATTTATTTCTGGTTTTTCTCTTGTAACTGTTGAACCTGTTATTACTCAATGATTAAGCCATTTTGCTTTTCTCAGCTGAATAGTTCTATAAAGGGTTTAAGTAATTCAAGCTGTCGGAGAAAGCACTAGGATTCATTTTGAGTACTTTTCCCCCCACTGTCCCCAGCAGAGTAATAATAATATTGTATAAGCAGTCATCACCTTTAAGAGACCTGTAAACAATTCAGTGTTTGGAGATATCAGGTGGCATCTGATCAAGCTGAAATTCCCCTGCTTATCACTGCAGATACCACAATTCTTGTCTCCTCTCTGACACCTGAGGATTGTCTTGCTTTCTCCCCCTTTCCTTTTCCTGTTCTTGGAGTTTTAGGAAACCACTGTTCATGTGTGGCCAAATATTAGAAAGAAGATAGACACTCGAGTCTCATTGCTCAGATATGACCATTTTCCATAAATTCCCTGGATTCTTGAAAAGAAGATATATTCCCCAGTTGTTGGGTACAACATTGTACATATGTCACTAGGGCAAGCTCATTCGTTGTGTTAATGAACCCTTTGCTGATGTTTTCCTGTGCTTGATCTTTTAAGAATTAGGGTAAAATTCCCCCTGTATGATGGTGGAATTGTCGGTTTCTCCTCCTTTTTCTGTTGATGTTTGCTTTAAATACTTTGAAACTATTTTATTAGGTTCATTCAAGTAAATCGAATCTTTTATCACTGTTTATTAGTATAATATATTGACTCATATTTTTTGCTTTAAAGTCCGTTTTGTCTGATAGTAATAGAATTTTGTCTTGGTTAGTATACATTGGTATATTTTTTAGTCCTTTTTTTTTTTTTAAAGGTTTTGTTTATTTATTTGACAGAGAGAGATATCACAAGTAGGCAGAGAGGCAGGCAGAGAGAGAGGGAGAAACAGGCTCCCTGCTGAGCAGAGCCTGAAGTGGGGCTCCATCTCAGGATCCTAAGATCCTGACCTGAGTCGAAGACAAAGGCTTAACCTACTGAGCCATCCAGGCACCCCAACTTTTTACTCCTTTCATTTCAGTATTTCTAGGGCCTTATATGTAGGTTTATCTCTTATCTCATATATATATATATGTATATGTCCTTATATATTAGGTTTATCTTTAATACAGTGTAACACTATTGTCTTTTTTTTTTTTTAAGATTTTATTTATTTGAGACAGAGGGGCAGAGGGAAGAAGAGAAGCAGTCTCCCCACTGAGCAGAAGCCTGATGTGAGGCTTATCCCAGGACCCTGGATCATGACCTTAGCCAAAGGCTGACCCTTACTAACTGAGCCACCCAGGTGCCCCAGCACTGTTCTTTTTTAGCTGAACTTCTTCCCTATTTTTATTGTGATTAGGGCTATACTTGGATTGATTTCATCATCATCAATGGTGGTACTTTCTATTCTTATGTATTTTTCTCTTGCCTGTATTTGCCTGGATCCCCTCCCTATGCTTTGTCTCTCTCCTCAGCTTGGAGGTTATATTATCTCTATCAATTCTTTTATTGGCTATGCTAGATATTTTAACATCCATCCTATAAATTTAGCGTAAGAAGTATTATCCTTTGGGGCTCCTGGGTGGCTCAGTGGGTTGAACCTCTGCCTTCGGCTCAGGTCATGATCTCAGGGTCCTGGGATCGAGCCCCACATCAGGCTCTCTGCTCAGCAGGGAGCCTGCTTCCTCCTCTCTCTCTCTGCCTACCTCTCTGCCTACTTGTGATCTCTCTCTGTCAAATAAATAAATAAAATCTTAAAAAAAAAAAAAAAGAAGTATTATCCTTTGCCAAAACAGTATACCTCTCTACTTGTATGTCGCTTTTATCCAGTGACTTAGTTCTAGCTTATTTAACTCCCTAATTAGATATTATTGTATACGATCAGTAACTATTTAGAGATTTTACCATTTCTTTCTATATCTCTGACCTTCAATATGAGATCATTTTCTTTTTTCCTAAAGCACATTTTTTTCTTCTGATTGTTTTAAAGTTTTAAAAATTGCTCACCCAAATTGAGTCTAAAAATTTATATTACAGGTTTCTTGTTTCACATATGTTTTTATTTATTTTTTTTTAAAGATTTTATATATTTATTAGAGAGAAAGAGAGAGCATGAGTAGGGGGAGAGGCAAAGGGAGAGGGAGAAACAGACTTCCTGCTGTGTGGGGAGCCTAACGTGGGATTCAATCCCAGGTCCTTGAGATCGTGACCTGAGGTAAAGTCAGATGCTCAGTAGACTGAACCACCCAGGCTCCCTTCACAGGTGTCTTTACATTTTTTTTTTATTATTATTTTTAAAGATTTTATTTATTTGACAGTGAGAGGGGGACCATAAGCAGGGAGAGTAGGAGAGGGAGAAGCAGACTCCCTGCTGACCTGGGGCTCAATCCCAGGACGCTGGGATCATGATCTGAGCTGAAGGCAGATGCTCAGACTTAACGACTGAGCCTCCCAGGTGCCCCAATGTTTTTACATTTAATTCTTCCCTGTCTATGCTCTATAAATAGTTCTTTAATAAAAAATAGTATCAAATGCTATCTGTGTTTTCTATTTAAATATATATAATATACATAAAATTATATAGAAGTGTAATAGCCTTCTCATAAAGTCAAAGATAAACTTTAGGCTTAGGTTCTACCTGGTAAATTCATGGATTCATTACCATGGCTTTCTGATTGAGGCATCTCCTTACTGGGCTTTTAAATGTTTCGCATTTAAAATCTAGTGCTAAGGTTTTAGCTCTAAAATTAAAGATAAGATTCTTGCCACTTCTGAAAGCACTGGCAAATATGCTTTGTGATAATAACCTTTTATTACTTTAGTTTACTTTCTGAAATACCCCCACCACATAGAAAGTTCTAATCCATTGATCTCTACCCCTTTCTTTGTTCATCAGCCCCCTTCAGTATTTGCTTTCCTCTGAATATAGCTTTAATCCCATGGCTCAGCTTTATTATCATTCTTTTATAAGCACTTTCAGTTCCCCTGGTGAAATCTCAGCCCTTTGTAAGCCTAATAAATTACCTAATTGCTCTATGCCTGACTATTGCTGAAGGAAGCACATAGCCTAGCATGCTGGCATCACTGTAAATTCATGATTGTAGACATCAGGGGGATACTCAACACTGTGTGCCATCCTACATTTCTCTGGGTGGGTTGCTCTCCCTGCTCTGTAGTGACTCTGTCATACTTTTTCTGTTCTGTCCTTCATGCCCTGCTTCATACTAATGGAAACAAATAGAAGTCACTAGGTAAGAATGGTCTGTTTCCCATCACCAGGTGGGAACCTAATCCTTTTTCATTCTTTCCTTCTGTTTTCTTATACAGAAGAAATATAACTGTCCTCAAAGATATGCTCTCCTCTCCTGGTAGGAATATTCAAATAAAATTCAGAAACGTAACAAAACAAAAATTCTTCCTTGACACCACATTCTTTGAAATAGCACCTTATTTTCTTACTTCTCTTTAAATAAGATCAATCTTCTAAAAGGAGCTGTTTGTACATACTGATCCCCCCCCCCCCCGCCCCCGTCTTTAATCCACATCATTCCGGCCTTTTCCTCCCACTGTTGACTGAAAACTTACTTTGCTAAAGTAGGAAATGACTAATGTTTGCAATTATGTATACTCAGGTCCTGTTTGCAGTATTCAGCAGGGTAAATAGCTCCCTTCTTGAAGGACTCTTCTCATGGTTAAGAAGTTACTGTAAGGCCTGTGTTTTCCTCCCCAGCTCTCTGGCTGTGCCTTCTCAGTTTCCTTTATCAGCACTTTATTTGTGGCCTGACATCTTAATGTTCCTCAAGGTCCTCTTCTATTCTCAATTTATACTCTTGCCCAAGGCTGCACTGATAAACTCAAATTTATATGTCTCGCACATTTCTCTCATCTGAGTTCTAAATTCATATATCCAGAACCCTACTTGATCTCCATTGTATAACTGACAGGCATTTCAAAGTTAATATTTCAAAATACAACACTCCACACTCCAGCCTGTTCCTCAGTTGGAATTTTCCATCCATGACATAGCAAATCAGCCCAAATCTATTTATGGATTTAGCAAAATCCATAAATCTAGGAGTTGCTCTCAGTTCCTTTCTTTCCTTCCTTTAACATCAGCAAGTCTTATTAATTATACTTCCCAAATGTTTTAAAAATCTATTTCTCTCCTTCTCTGTTCCCCGGGTTCACTTTTGTAGACTCCTGTAATAGCCCTCTAACTGATCTCAGGCCTCTACTTCTCAGAGCTGCTGGAGTCGTTTTTATAAAATGGAAATCAGATCATCTCACTCTCCTGCTTAAGATCTTTTGTTCAGTATCCATTGCTTTGCAAACAAAATCCATACTTGATAGTGTGACCTTAAAGGTCTTGCACAATTGGGCTTTGCCTGTCTTTTTAGCTTCCTTTACTTTCATGTTCACCGTATTTTAGCTACAGTGGGCCTTTTAAAAATTTCTTGAACAGTCAAGTTTAGGGCCTCTGTCCATAGTGTCATTTTAGGTCTTGCCTAATATCACATTCCCATTGCTGCCTTTTGTGACCTCCCGATCTAAATTATTTCCATGAATTTCTTTGATTTCTCTCTTCCCCATTAAATGTTAAACTTCAGTAGGGCAAGTATCTCTTTGAACCATGGTGTCATTAGCCTCTCATATAGTGCCTAATTTAGAATAAATATTGGATGTAAGTATGAAGGGATAGATGGATGTGTAAAAATCTGATCTGTGACAAGAGATATTTAGATGAAAACTGATAGACAAATGTAGACTCTTTTCTTTTCCCCTTGTTAATAGCAGATGGTAATAAATATCCATTTCTTTTAATTCTTTCAGCAAGATCTCTGCACCTTCTTGATATCAAGAGCCTGCAAAAACTCAACACTGGCTAATTATTTATACTGGTATGTGAAATAACTTTCTTTTTTTATTTTCTGTACTGGTTAGGACGATTTTTTCCCATACTATAAACATAAAAGTAATTTAAAGTAAAGTATGAGAAGTCATCAAAACCGTGAAGGTAGTATTTATTTACATCAATCAGGCTATATTTCTTTACTACTGTGTTCGTGGAAATGCTTGTTAGCACTGTGGTTTCTCTTCCCTTTGATGAAGTTCTTTTTTTTTTTTTTCTTCCTTTCTTTTTTTTTTCATTTTATTTATTTTTTCAGTGTAACAGTATTCATTCTTTTTGCACAACACCCAGTGCTCCATGCAAAACGTGCCCTCCCCATTACCCACCACCTGTTCCCCCAACCTCCCACCCCTGACCCTTCAAAACCCTCAGGTTGTTTTTCAGAGTCCATAGTCTCTTATGGTTCGCCTCCCCTCCCCAATGTCCATAGCCCGCTCCCCCTCTCCCAATCCCACCTCCCCCCAGCAACCCCCAGTTTGTTTTGTGAGATTAAGAGTCATTTATGGTTTGTCTCCCTCCCAATCCCATCTTGTTTCATTTACTCTTCTCCTATCCCCCTACCCCCCCCATGTTGCTTCTCCATGTCCTCATATCAGGGAGATCATATGATAGTTGTCTTTCTCCGATTGACTTATTTCACTAAGCATGATACGCTCTAGTTCCATCCACGTCGTCGCAAATGGCATGATTTCATTTCTTTTGATGCCTGCATAGTATTCCATTGTGTATATATACCACATCTTCTTTATCCATTCATCTGTTGATGGACATCTAGGTTCTTTCCATAGTCTGGCTATTGTAGACATTGCTGCTATAAACATTCGGGTACACGTGCCCCTTCGGATCACTATGTTTGTATCTTTAGGGTAAATACCCAGTAGTGCAATTGCTGGGTCATAGGGTAGTTCTATTTTCAACATTTTGAGGAACCTCCATGCTGTTTTCCAGAGTGGTTGCACCAGCTTGCATTCCCACCAACAGTGGAGGAGGGTTCCCCTTTCTCTAACATCCTCGCCAGCATCTGTCATTTCCTGACTTGTTAATTTTAGCCATTCTGACTGGTGTGAGGTGATATCTCATTGTGGTTTTGATTTGTATTTCCCTGATGCCAAGTGACGTGGAGCACTTTTTCATGTGTCTGTTGGCCACCTTTGATGAAGTTCTTGAACCTAGGTGAGGTTCGGTGGGGTGAGGTCCGGAGCAGATGACCAAGAAAGAATTCTTGAGACATCTTTGGTGCAAAATGGTGGTTTATTAAAGAATGGGGACAGGACCCGTGGGCAGAAAGAGCTGCTGCCCCGTTATCCTGAGGAATGGCTGATTATATACACAGGAGTTGGGTAGGTGAGAACAAAGCGGGTGATGTTAGTCTCTAAGGAATTTTGGAAGCAAGGTCTCCAGGACCTTGAGGGGCTAGCTATTGTTCGGAGAAAGGTTATTTATTACTAGTAGTAAAAATCTTCTTGTGAGACCCTTTAGATGTATATCGGTGGGCCATATGCTTGGGAGTGATTCTCAACACTATCTTGGAGATCTAGAGATAAAGTCTCACATTTCTCCTATCAAGTGTCCTTGTTAGTGAGATTTGGGTTTAGAAGAAATTTAACTTTATTTAGGGCTTGAGAAACTGAGTTATTTGCCTCTGGAAATTGTGCTATTGATAAGGTAACTTCTTTGTTTGTAGATCTCTAGGACATTCATAAACCAAGGGAAGACTCCTGTCTTGCAGGATTGTGATCTCTGCAAGTTAACTATTTGTTTCTTGTTTATGGCAGTCAGGGGTGCGTCACACATATTACCGAGGGGAGTGGGTGGAGAGGGGGTGCAAGGTGCCAGCTTTTGCCTTGTCCTCAGCCAGCCTCCTGCTCCCTCATCACCTTCACTGACTTTCCAGGATCCAAGATAAAACTGAGTAAGGTAATAGGTTTTACAGTTTGATATCTATTTGCCTCTTATGCTATTTAAGTAGTGTAAGTATGATTCCTCACAATCCTTCAGGGGTGTGTGTTTTCATGTTGTTTACCACAGTATTAGAATCATGCAAAAATAGGAAGCTGGAATTTGAAGGTACTTCTCTCATGGATGAGGAAACTGAGGCAGAGGCATGATATAGGTGAACTTGGAATCTCAGCTAGAATTAGATCGTTTATTTAGCACTTTGCTCTTTTCAGAGTACTTTCAGTGACCTCTTCTCCCTTGTCCTCATGAAGTTAAATGGAGCAAGAAGAAATGTCTCTGTTTTACATGAGAAGGTTTCCTGAGTGAGGCGAAGGGAAGAGCAACTAAGACCATAGAAAGGCTGACTGACTTCCTGAGACACAATTAACATGAAGCCAGGCTCAGTTCCCTTTATCTGTCACAGAATATTTAAGGGTAAAGGACAAGTTAGCTTAAGCCACAATGAGCAATATTTTTGATTCAATAAGAGAAAGCACTAGGATTAAACACTAGACAAGAGAGCCTCCTCTAGTTTTGTAGAGCAAGCGAAGAGCTGAGCTAGCTGGTCAATCGAGCTGAGCCAGCTGGTCAATCGCTACCTGAAGCCTCTGTACATTTGGAAACATTTTTAAACTTATAACATACTTGATAGTGTTTAACTGTGGAAATTGTTTCTGTTCTAGAATACTGCCTGATTTACTGGATTTATTTAATAATAGAAATGAATAGATGGATACCCATTCTGAAAGCTCATTTGAGGCATTTTGCTTTTTCATGAAGAAATTAATCAAAGAACTGTCTTGTTTTAGACTGAGTTTTGGAAAACTGTCCTACTGGTCAAATCAAGTATTAATTTCATTCTCCCACTCTCCAAACATAACATTTTTCTGGATACTGCCCTTGGCCAAGAAATATGTAACTAAATCAGAGGGTTCTTTTAGCAAACACAGCTGTCTATTATGTACATACACAATAAATAATTGTTTAGTTTCAACCTTTATGGTTCCCTTTATAGTGAAGAAAACTGCTATCAACAGTCTTAACCAAATCTGTCATTTTGCAATCTGTAATTTTTTTTTCCTGTTGGTCCTGGTAATGGCATGAAAAATACCTCCTTATTTTTATTTTAGCAGTTTAATATAATATTCATAAAACTACATTTCTCTCACAATAAATGTCAGTCTGTCCTTGAAAAAGACCCACAGAATGTTTTGACCAGTTGTTAATCACTATTTTTACTTTGAAAAGTTTACTTGGCAATTCTCATAGTACCACATAGCTACTATTTCCTTTTAATGTAATTTCTTGCTTCCTAATGTTCTCCATATTCCAGTCTGAATTCTTAAGTGTATGTCTATTCACTGGTCTTATGGAATATTTACTCATAAACATTTAAGTAAATATTTAAAAGGAAATTTAAAAAAAATATAGCGCTCAGCATGTTGCCGAGTTTTGGGGTGAGCTTCTTAGTATTTTAAAATTAAGATTTTATATTTTTAAAAATCATTTTCTGAGAATTCCTTTATAGGTATTTTTATTTTCTTGCAATATTCATGAAAAAAGTTTTCTCTGGTTCAGAATTTATAGTCTAGAGTAGTCACTACTGTAGGAGCTCTGTGTGCATATACTGATTATGTGGTGTTTTAAAATTATGTATTTTTCAGATTTGACTGTTGAAGAGATTTCATTGTAAAATCTGAAATTAGTTGTGATAGAACCTTTGCTCTCTTATTTCAAGTAGGTAAGAGTTTTAAAACCATTCTGAAAGCAGCTAAACAGTAGGAAACCTATTAGATGAGCAATTTCCAGCAAGGCAACAGTTTCCATTCAGAAAGAGTGCTTTGTTTTCTCCATAGACAGTAAACAAAGTGCAGCTCCAACTCCCAGTCTTATAAGCATTCCATCAAACTTAGATTTGATTTGTGTTTTCCCGCTATATTTTTGATTCATTGAAGCAATAGCATGTGCTATGTCTGCTCCTTCTCTGAGGAGTAATTGCTTTTCCTGTATTTACAGTCTGCATATTACATATTCAGAAATACTCATGGGGAGAAAAAAACTATTGATGTGGGCTTCTGACATTGGTAGATACTGCTTTTGTGAGTGTCCGGTGAAAATATGGAAAATAATTTCAGTAGTTGGCTTAAAATGATCATTCGTTTCCTTTGAACATGGACAAAGTACTATAAAAATATTAATCAAGTGTAACAATTTAAAGGGCTCTCATTCTAAGAGTGTTCGTATTGTAACAAATGCATTAAAATAAAAATTTTAATTGATTGTGCTGTTTCCTTCTGAACCTTTGAATTTCCCTTTTCATTTGTTCCCTTTCCAGTGATTTAAATGGGATTCCTGCTATAGCTGAATCCTTAGGGGCCTATAGTTGTGCAGACAGTCCTTTTAAAATGAAGAGTGTCAACCTTTTAAGCCACAGAGGGGAGTTATAGTCTCCAATCTGTAAAGTGTTGGGCATCAGGATCTATAAATCGTTCCAGTTTTTTATTTTTATAGCTGTTCCAGTATGTTGAAATTGAAAGTAAACTTTGGATGCTTTGACATGTTTTTCTATAACTTTTAAGACCTTTCAAGGTAATAAAGGTTATTTACCCCACAAAATGGAATTGCCAGGAAGCAGGTAGCCCACTGTAGTCATCTTACAATGGGTACCTGGACAATTCTGTCTCATTTCTACTTGAAGATGATAGGTTTCAAGGGAATATCTTAGAGTGCTTTGTAGAATCTACTTCCTGCTGTGAACTGAGAATTCAGAAATGATTCAAATCTAGGTCTTTTAGTCTTGTTCTAAATTTGTCCTTCATATTTGGAGATGACATTGTCATTTGTATTTTTAGATGGACTTTTCTTTATGCAGCAGAACTTTGGCTTGGAAGATTTTTTGACTTTTATCATGAGCATCAGTATAGACCCTTAGTCATAGGAAATAGCTGTGACCATTGTGTTAACTTCATGGTCAGTCAGGGAGACCTGAACAAAAGCGGTGGAGCCTGTATGTTCTGGTCATCTCTATTACCCATTTAGAACTGAATTTCTGTGTAAACACAGAAAAGGACAATATGCTAAGGTAATGGAGATAGTCAAGGACTTTAAAGGATGGAAAGGTCTGAATAGGATTTGAATAGGACTGTATATCGACAGTTTCATTGTTTAGAATCACTATCTATTTAACATTCCTAGGTGGTATCCTGAAATGACCAAACGTTCTGGAATACCGCAACTAGGAAATAAGAGTTTCTCTTGACTGTTCTTAGCTTATTCATCTAGAATAGAGCTGTCTGATGAAACTTTCTGCAGTGATGGAAATTATCCATAATGCTGTACATATGGCTACTAAGTGCCTAAAATATAGAGTGTGTGATTAAAAACTGAATTTTTAATTTTAATTTAATTTTAATTTAATTATTTCTTTAATTCTTTTTTTTTTTTTTGGTTTTTATTTATTTATTTGACAGACAGAGATCACAAGTAGGCAGAGAGGCAGGCAGAGAGAGAGGAAGGGAAGCAGACTCCCCGCTGAGTGGAGAGCCTGACGTGGAGCTCGATCCCAGGACCCTGAAACCATGACCTGAGCTGAAGGCAGAGGCTTTAACCCCTGAGCCACCCAGGTGCCCCTATTTCTTTTTTTTTTTTAAGTGTTTTTTTATTTATTTGAACAGATGGAGATCACAAGTAGGCAGAGAGGCAGGCAGAGAGAGAAGTGGGGAAGCAGGCTCCCATCTGAGCAGAGAGCCCCATGCAGGGCTTGATCCCAGGACCCAAAAGGAAGAGGCTTTAACCCACTGAGCCACCCAAGTGCCCCTAATTAATATTATTTTAAATAGTCATATGTTCCTTCCTTCCTTGCTTCCTACCTTCCTCCCTCCTTCCATCCATACTTCCTTCCTCCTTTCCTTCCCTTCAGAGAGTGGGGAGAACGGGAGAGAGAGAATCTTAAGCAGGTTCCATTCCCAGTGCGGAGCCTGATGCAGGGCTTGATCTTACAACCCTGAGATCATGATATGAGCCGAAATCAAGAGCTGGATGCTTAACTAGCTGAGCCACCCAGGTGCCCCTCTAGAATGCTTTCTTGATTCAAGATTCAAGAATGCCTTCTTGAAATTTTGGCTTAGAACTCCTGTTGGGAACCTGATATGATAGAAATAGTGTCATGGTTCACTTCTTCATTCTACTTTACAGAGAATTCTAGGCTATACAACTCTAGGGCTTTAAATAGCTGCTAGTATCATGGTAAACCTTTGTACTAGGAAGTCAAGAGAGGAAGGCTTTTACTTTCATGGGCCCTTAAAATATTTCTGTGTATAAGACTGTTATGGGTATGTCAGGGGCTATTGAAAAATTTTAAGATGTGGCCTGTGGCATCAGTTTCTTTATAACATATGAGGGGAACTAAGAGTTAAACACGTGAAACAGTTTGGTAACTTTAACACAAGTTGTCTGCTAGGCTTCTTCTAGGAAATCAGAGAAGGAGGGACTTGTCAGGGTCTGTGGAGACTTCCTAGAAGAGATAAAATGTCTCCTGTACTTGAAGGGTGAGTAGGAGATGGGAAGGTATTTCTGAACATCACTGCAACCTGAGCAAAAGTACCAATTGGATGCATATACTAGGAGTGGTTAGGGGCCTGACCTGACTGCAGTGTGTGCATAAACTGAGCATAGTGGAAGTTTGAATCCGATGCTGGGGCCACAAAATCTATGTTAAACTGGTAGATAAGAGAATCATTGGTGTTAATAGAGGTGGGACATTATGAAGATAGTTTAAAGAAAAAAAAAATTAAGGATGATTTTATTAAACAGTAACAGGTTTCTTGTTACTGTTGGAGAGGCCAGGTGATAGGTTATCTGCTGGTTGATTCCCGATGGGACTGGCTAGTAGTACAGAACCATGATAATAGAAATTTTATAGGGAAGAAAAAGTCAACACAGTCTGGTGACTAATTGAGTATAGATGTTTGAAGCAAGGGAATGGGAGCTAGGATTGGCTTTACATGCATGGACCACAATTGAAACACAAAGTACCAGTGTTGATTTTGGGTAGAGCTTATGTTCTCTGGTCTGGGTACTGCCTCACCTCTCTTTTTTTTGTATTCAGGTGATTTAAACATTTATGTTTCCTACCTGATTTTTGAGAAAACTTGAGTTTGCAAACCCTGCTACAGTAGGATTCCCAGTTCAAATGACTGGAATGTTGGTAGATTCAATAGAGATTGAAAACTAATTCATGTAATGTGTAAGTTCAGTATTACACAGGTTCAGGTAAAAATGACAGTGTCTTGGAAAAGGAGTATGCTGCTTGAAAATTAGGATGGCTGAATGTAAGAGGACATGCGAAGAAATGCGAAGTCAGACTTTTGGTATGATTAAAGGGATATATATTCATATTTGAGAATTATCAGCATTGAGATAATGGCTAGATCTATGAGATTTGAGTCATTCATTCATTCATTCAGCAATAGCCTGTTAAGTGTTATGAGCCAGGCCTGAAAGTGCTGAGGGTATAGTGTAAACAAGGCAGGTAAGCTTTCTGCTCTTAATGAACATCACCTTCTACTGGCGCACTATACTTTTTCCCAGAAATAATATAAAAGAAAATAATTAAGTGGCTGTGACTTGAGATTTGAAAAGCATTATCGGATTAGGGAGTTGAAAAGTTTCATGTGATTTTTAAAGATAAAACAGGGTGAGGGTAAGCTTAGGAAGACAGAAAGGGTTCTAACCCAGGAGCCCCAAAGTTCTGGGCTCTGATTTCAGGTCTACAGTCAACTAATTATTGTGCTGTGGCCAAGACACAACTCCTCTTAAGTTTCACTATTGATGAAATAAGCAAGTTGGTCTAGATAGATCTGTGTTTTTCAAACTGCATGTCGTGATCCACTGAAATCAATTTACAGGCTCACAGTCTAGTATTTGTTATTTAAAGAAAAATGAAATAGAAAAGAGTAGCAAAGATTAACATAGAATATTGTCTTCTGAAGCTTTTTTGTTTTGGGGCATCTTTGTGCACACATGTGGCTGTGTGTCCTGAGTTGTGATATAAAATATGTTTGTTAGTATGGCTTGATGCTATCAGAACAGTTAGAGAACATTGGCCTCTATGATCTAATTCAAATCCTTGGCTATAAGATTTGGTATTTGTAGAAGCAGTCCAGGTTTAAGAATATATTTAAAATTTCTTTAACCCTCTAAAACGACAATTTTATGATACACAAATGGGAGATTATATATGGATTTTTGAGAAATGGGGAGATTGGATGGGAAAAATAAATTTAAAATTGTATTCATTTTGCAGAGGTATATTAATGAGAAATAGTTTCAGAGAAGTTCTCAGAATAAGAGAGCTGTACAGAAGGACTACATAGATTTTGAAAATATTGTTACTTGGTAGATATGTGAGCTTAGATGATTTCTGAATATGGTAATGCTGTATGTACCTCATAATGTATTAGGAGAAAATGCTTCTTTTGATCCCAAACTTTTTAGAGACTCTAGGATATTATACAAATTAAGGCATTATTATTATTAATTTACCTTTTATAAATGATTGTATGTGTGCCCTAATTTTCACTTTTAAAAGAGTGATGAAAAATATGTTTCATTACTTCCATTTATTTATTTTTGCAAATGTGAACTAGCCTGATTGAGTGGAAAAGTAGAAATATTTACAAAATGAATCTGACTCTTATTTCACCTTTTATGAATGACTTAACATATTTTTAAGGTATGTGATTGTGGAATGTGAAGATCAAGACACTCAGCAAAGAGACCCGAAGACCCATGAGATGTACTTGAATGTAATGAGACGATTCAGCCAGGCATTGTTGAAGGTAACCATTTTGTATGGGGGTTGGTAAAAACACTGGGCATGGGCCAGATCTGGCCTGTTGCATGTTTTGGTATGTCCCATGAGCTAAGAGTGGTTTTTATGTTTTAAATGGTTAAAAAGAAGAAGAAGAATATCTTGTGACGTAAGAAAGTTATATGAAAGTCAAGTATCAGTATTCCTACATAAAATTTTACTGGAACATGGTCACATTCATTTGTTTTCATATATTTATGGCCACTTATGTACTGCAGTACTGGTTGAGTAATTGAAATGGAAACTGTATGGCCAACAAGACCTAAAGTATTTATTCCTTGGCCCTTTATAGGAAGTTTGTTGACCTCTTATTTAATGAAATAAACCTATATATGGAACAAATTCCAAAGCTTTGCTCTTTTATTTCTTCCCTCTCATTTTGTTTATCAAGACTAGGTACATTTTCAGAAATCTGACAGTGCTCATATTGCAGGTACTTACTACGTAACATATTTTGCTTCTTTTTTTTTTTTTTTTAAAGATTTTATTTATTTATTTGACAGATAGAGATCACAAGTAGGGAGAGAGGCAGGCAGAGAGAGAGAGAGGAGGAAGCAGGCTCCCTGCCAAGCAGAGAGCCCGATGCGGGGCTCGATCCCAGGACCCTGGGATCATGACCTGAGCGAAAGGCAGAGGCTTTAACCCACTGAGCCACCCAGGCGCCCCCATATTTTGCTTCTTAAACAGTTTTTAGAATCTATGTAAAACCATTTTTTCCTCTTTGGTGTTGTGATTCTTAAAGTGCTGTGGCATAGTTCAGCCAGCAGAGGGTGCATGGGCAGCGAGGACCCTCACAGCACTGATCTGTGATTTGCTACAGAAATAATTAACTTCATAGCATCTTTTATCTGCAACTGCAGATAAACATGTTTCATGTTTTTACTACTTTAAATCTCATCTTATTGAAATCTTGGAGGATAAACTTTTCTATAGTTCTCAGAACTTCTCTGCATTCACCTATTGGCAGATAAAGTAGTTGGTCTTCTCTTCTAACCTCAGTTCTGCATTTACAGTTTTTGTTATCCTGTGAAGAAATTTCATTTTCTCTGAGCTTAAATTTCCTCACCTTTGAAATGAGGATGATAACAGTTGCCTAGCCACCCTTATCCGTGTAATTGGGAAGATTAAGTGAGAAAGTGTATTTTATAATATTTTATGAACTGGGAATTCACTGCATAAGACTTTATGGCATTTAATTTTTATGACTTATATTTTACTAAGCAAGCATGCATTATGGTGCTATTTGAGAATGTTTTTCTTTTTTTTTTTCTTCCCCAGTAAATTTTTTAGTTCCTTGAAGATGATATTGTTTCTGCCATACGCCTAGTGCATTTCTGAAGACATCATAGGCTTCCAGATATTTATTGAGTGAATGAGTGAATGCATTTTGGGAACAAATTCTCTTATCACATGGTTGTATGTGAAAAAAAAGTGCTGTTTTTGATAGATCAGTATTTGCTGAAGGCTCAGATAGTTTTCAACTGTGGAAGAGTTGGCAGTGTTTAAATAAGCCAGCAGCTTTCTCATTATCTCTGAATCAAGATAATTAATCTTTTTCAATTTCACTTTGTATTGAAGTTTGTAGCTATTAGAAGAATAAATAAAGATCACCCATGCTATTAAAGAAACCCTGATCATTATGCTACACAGAACTAATTTTCCTTTCCTTTGAATCCCTTTAGGGTGATAAGTCTGTCAGAGTTATGCGTTCTTTGCTGGCTGCACAGCAGACGTTTGTAGATCGGTTGGTGCATCTAATGAAGGCAGTGCAACGTGAAAGCGGAAATCGTAAGAAAAAGGTAAACCTGTGGGCTTTGCTTTTTGTTTATTACTAATGTTTCAGTATCATAAAATACTGAGTTTTGGTACTGTCTCTCTGGGTTGATATATTTTATGAAATTCTTATGTAATTATAGCAATAGGGAGACTTACAAGCACTGATTACGTACAGGATCCTGTTTTATGAATTTGTGTGTGTGCATATATGTATATTGATTTAGTCCTCACAACAACTCTGTAAGTTAGATGCTATTATCTCAATTATAAAAAAAAGTGGGAAAGAGGTTAAGTAATATTTTGAAAATTCTTTATGTAAATTCAGTTTAGTGAACATATACTTATATGTATTATTAGTTTCAGAGTTAGAATTTAGTAATTCATCAGTTGCATGTAACACCCAATGTTTATTACATCAGGTGCCCTTCTTAATGCCCATCACCGAGTTACCCTTTCCCCTGACCCACCTTCCCTCCAGCAACCCTCAGTTTGTTTCCTAGAGTTCAGTGTCTCTTATGGTTTGCCTCCCTCTCTATTTCCAACTTATCTTTCCTTCCCTTCCCTGTGTTCCTCTGTTTTGATTCTTAAATTCCACATATGAGTGAAATCATATGGTATTTGTCTTTCTCTGATTGACTTATTTTGCTGAGCCCAGTAACCTCTAGTTTCATCCACGTTGCAGATGGCAAGATTCATTCTTTTTGATAACTTTGTGTGTGTGTGTGTGTGTGTGTGTGTGTGTGTGTGTGTGTACACACATATACCATATCTTCTTTACCCGTTCATCTGTTTATGGACATCTGGGCTCTTTCCATATTTTGGCTATTGTGGACATTGCTGCTATAAACATTGGGATGCTTGTGCCCCTTCAAATCGCTGTATTTGTATCCTTTAGATAAATACCTAGTACTGCAGTTGTTAGGTCATAGGGTAGCTCTACTTTTAAGGTTTTTGAGGAACCTCCATACTGTTTTCCAGAGTGGCTGCACCATTTTGCATTCTCACCAACAGTTTATGAGGGTTCAATGGGTTAAGTAATTTGTCCAGCGTCCTCAGCTAGTAAGTATTACAGTTGGGGTTTGGTCCCAGGCATTCTAAGTCCGTATTATTAATCTATAATGCTTTATTGGGTCTCATTTTAAAATTTTAGCATCTTAGTATATAATGTGTTTGATGTGGAAAGAACCTCAGATCATGGAGACTGGAATTACTCTGAGAGAATGAAGGTCCAATGTGACTTGCCCAGGGTGGCACAATTAATTGTTAGTAACAGCACTGGATTTGCTTCTGTTCTAATGGCTAGGACATGGATCTTTCTCTCAAATAAGGCTTCTGCTTGCTGAGTGTCTGTTCTTCGTATGTCATTTTCCCTCATCATTAGCCCAAATGGTATAAAGAATTCACTTGATATCTTCTCTTAACTAATCCAGCCATAGGCAGATCTTTCTTGGTGACCTCTGTGAAAGAGCACAACACATTTTACTGTTCTTCTCCAGACTTGTGAGAGGAAAGTGGAGAGAAAAAAAAGTGAAAAATGGAGTCAGAAGTTCAAAGGCAGGGGATCAGGTCTAAAGAGAAATACTACTAGATGTATGTGCAAAAAATAATGTTCACAAAGTTAAGAAGGAGAAAATAGGCTGAAGAGAAACACATTTTTATTGAGATGACTTTTTTTGTCATTGCTGTGAAAAAAATCAGAAACCATGGTTAAATAACTAAATCCCTACTGCTATTCATTCTGGAGCCCCCTTCCCCACAGATGCCTGTGTGAGGAAGCAGTGTGATCCCACACACCCACCTGCAGCAGTGCGGTCCCTGCGACTGTCAGTCTGGGCATGTGTTTAAACCAGTTTGTGTTGTGTGGCATGCTCTTCTATTGGTCACTCACATGAATCTGGCTACACCTCAGTTTTAGCTGCATACTCATTTAAGGTATCACTTAAAGCTTCCCCAAATAAATTTTGCTTCTGCCACACATCCTATTTTAAACCAGACAGTCCTAAATATAGTCTCAATCTTTGGGCTAAAGATCGTTTCAGATTTTTTTTTTTTTATGATGTGTTAAAAGACAATTTTGTTAATGTAAATTAACTAGAAACAAGCCCTGGCACCATGGAGAAATGCCAAGATGGCTGTCTAGTACTATTATTTGTGTTATTACTAGTAACGATGAATTCACTACTGCTAAGAATTTGAAATTACATGTAGCACTTTTCCATCCCCCCATTTCCGTAATGAGTTTGGGAGAAATATGTCATTGTGAATGCGGCAGCATTAGATATATAGGAACGTTATATGTGAGTTATTAGTAATATGGGTAAAACAAATGATAAAATTTTTGCAATACTATTTTCCTGTGTTGACCTCTAGTTTAGGAAGAATTCTGTTGAAAGATGTCTCTGAGTCTATATATTGGAGTTCAATAAAAATGCATTTCCATCAATACTTTCTAAAAATTTAATTAGGGTGCCTAGGTGACTCAGTAAGTTAAGTGTCTGCCTTTGGCTCAGATTATGATCTCAGGGTCTTGGGATTGAGTCTGCTTGTACCTCTCCCTCTTCCCCTTCCCCCCGCTCATGGGCATGAGCTCTCTCTTTCTCTCAAATAAATTAATAAAATCTTTTAAAAAATTTTAGTTAAAGCTTTCATTTTAAATGTTAAATATTCTCTTTTCACTTTTTGATTCTTTAGGTGACAATCATGTATTTGTTTGTAAAAATGTATTGCATGCCTAATGCATCCAAATACTTCTTCAGATTCTGGTGATACAGCAGTGAATATAAAAATTCTGTTCTTGGGGCGCCTGGGTGGCTCAGTGGGTTAAGCCTCTGCCTTCGGCTCTGGTCAGGATCTCAGGGTCTTGGGATCGAGTCCCGCGTCAGGCTCTCTGCCCGGTGAGGAGCCTGCTCACCCCCGCCCGCCCCGCCTGCCTCTCTGCCTACTTGTAATCTCTCTGTCAAATAAATAAATAAAATCTTTTTAAAAATTCTGTTCTTATGGAGCTTTGGAGGAGAAATTAAATAGAATAAGTGAGTGAAATATAGAGTAGATACTGTTGTATACTCTGGAGAAGAATAAAGCAGAAACAGGAAGCAGGAAGTGCTGGGTTTGAGTAGAAAGGCAGTGTTTTACCTCTCAGTAGCGTGATCAGGAAGTTGACATTTGAACAAAGACCTGAGGTAGGTGAGGGAGCAAGCCATAGGCATATCTAGAGAAGACTATTCCAGCCAGAGGAATAGCAAGGACAGAAGCCTGATGTGAGTTGTTTGCATGTGTGTTGTGTGCATGACATATTTGTGAACTTGGAGGAAGCCCAGTGTATGTGGAGTGGAGGGAGAATGGGCAGGGGGTGAGTAGTAGGAGAGGAGGACTGAGGACAGAGATAAGAGGGAATTGGAGTATATATCCTCGTAAGCCATTATGAGGACTTTAACTTAAATACTGAGTTCACATAGAAGCTTTGCTGGGTTTGGAAGAAGAGAGTGACGTGACCAGACTTTGGTTTTAGCAGCAAAAAAACCGACTCTAGTTGTTTTTTTATTTTTATTATTTTTTAAATTATTACTTTATTTACTTATTTATTTGAGAGATAGACAGTGAGAGAGAGCATGAGTGAGGAGAAGCAGACTCCCTGTGGAGTTGGGAGCCCGATGCAGGACTCTATCCCAGGACTCCGGGATCATGATCTGAGCTGAAGGTAGTCGCTTAACACAGGCGCCCTCTAGTTGTTTTTGATAAGAGACTATAAGAGGCAAAGTTGAAGAAGAAGAGCCATCAGGAGGCTACTGCAGTAGTCAAGCTGAGAAGTGAGGGCAGCTTGGAGCCCAGGGCTTATAGCAGTGGGCGTAGTGAGAAGTGGCTGGATTTCTCACCCTTCTTTGATCTGTTTTCTGGTTATTTTATTGTTTATTAGTATATCAATTAGAAATTGGTCATGATAGGATAACTTGAAATTCAGGTTAATTGACATTACTTCATATTTGTATATCTGATCATACGTTGGGTTAGGGAGTAGATTTACTAATTTTTATAATGGCTGTGTAGAAGTTTGTACCGGTTTTCAGTTGACCTTAACTCGGACTTTCTGCATTCAGAGGGAGAATTGGAATATTACTGGAGGTGAAGAATCTGACTTTCTGTCTTAGTGGTCCCGGGAACATGATTTTTCTGAACTTCCACCTTACTAGTTGCAGAGTTTGCTCCTTTGACACCGCATCCTCTCAGTAGCTTTACAGTTGAAGTGCTCTATGTTGCTAGGATCGGCAGGTCAGGTTTTCCCCTTTAAAGAACAAACACATCTGTTAAAAGAATGCAAGACTCTCGAAGCTTTCAAGTGGATTTGAAATTGACTGGAAGGACTTGATCTATGCAATATAGATGCTGCTACATGACAAAGCCATGTGACTTGAAATTTTCAGTTTCTGAATTCTTGACTCAGTATGCATGTGAGCTGAAGAAAATAAATGATAATATTCTTAGGAAAAGTTTGATCAGACAGATCCAATGAACAGTAAAATGTAGGGTTCAAGTTCCTCCAAGTGAATTGTTTACTTTTTAAACCTGAAATATGCCCTGGGGCAACATACTGAAATTCTTGCTTAATATTTCATCATATAAAATTAAGCTTCAAATGAAATGAGTTTCTCTTTGTGGCTTCACACATCCTTTGAAAACAGAAATGGAGTTTTAAAATCTGGCATGAGTGTATTCCTTATTCTCATCTGTAGCAAGAGAAATGTATTGCCCAACCTTGTGTAAATCTAGCTCTTCACAGTCAAGTCGCTCCCCTTGAAGTGTACCACTGCTCTTGTCAGGCAGATTCCGAGTGTGAGTTCTTGTCTCTTAGGGGTGCACTGTCTGCTTTGTGTTACTTTTATGGTACTTTGGAGACATTTTAAGTTAATAGGAGTAGTCTTTATGTCTTTATCATGTGTTTATAAACTTCTTTTTCATTTTAACGTAATCAGTTCTTTCTGATTTGTTCTCTTAGAATGAGAGACTACAGGCATTGCTTGGAGACAATGAAAAGATGAACTTGTCAGATGTGGAACTTATCCCATTGCCTTTAGAACCTCAGGTGAAAATTAGAGGAATAATCCCAGAAACAGCTACATTATTTAAGGTAATTATGATGGATCTCTAATATATATGATTGGAACCTAATTCTGTAAAGCAAAAACAGAGGTACTCCCTTCAAAAATGATTACAATGCAGATAATATCTGTAATTTTGTTTGATATAGTAAGTGCTAGATAAAAAAATTACCTTTTTTTAATCATTGTGTTTTGATTTCCCTGTAGATACTTTTATACAAAATGTGTCAAATATTTTTTTTTATCTGTGGGTTGTTTTTAATCTTTAATTCTTTGAATGTTTTATTAGACCCACACTACTTTTTCAATATAAGCTTTTAAAAAAAAACTTAAAATTGCAAAACTTATATTGCCTATTCAGTTCATAATTTCATATGGTTATAGTCTCGGTTAACCTTTTTAACATTTCTTGCTCTGATATTTATTCCTGTGACTTAAATTTTTTTCTTGTGTTTTCAAGTAGTAATTCTCTTTAGTCCTTGATAGCGTGCCAGACTTCTTTTGGTTGGCCACAACTTGGTTATTTAGAAAAAGCTGATGGTAGCCACTTTCTCCAGTTGGGCCAAAGTCCTGGGTGAGCATCATTATCTGTGAAGCATCGTTTTCTGTAGGGCATCATAAAGAAAGGTCTCTGAGACATGGTGTTTTATGCTTTGTGATTCTAGTGGTGGAAGGGTATATGTTGTGCTGGAATATTACTTTGTACCAGAAATGAAAGAGCTCATAGGACAACTACTTACACATATAAAAAGGGATGTGACTATAGTAAGAAGTAGTTTGGATTTTTTTTTCAAGCATGTGTTTAAAGGCAACCTGTGACATCCCAGCTCACACAACTGAAACATGTTTTTAAAGTAGCACTGAACCTTTTTGCATGTTATAGACTCTGATAGTTTCTATTCTTTTAAGAATTATTCTGGTGTATTACATTTTAAATATAACTTGCAACTTGTTTACTTGGTTTTAAAACTCATTCATGGATTATAACCTGCAATTTGAAAAGCACTGGAGCAGGAGATAAAATGCAAATATTTCTTAGCTTGTGCTTAGAACCCACCGGAAGCTGAGATTTTAAAAGCTACATACAGACATGTTACAACTGGTATACATGTGTACAACTGGTATTCCTTTGGACTGGAACTCTCAAACAACACCAGCTTCTAATATTCTCATTCCCTGAGGAATAATCAAGAGCAGTAAATCAAAAAGGTAGTTTTATACCATTTTTTGGAAACAAGATGAGGAAAAATATTTAAGACAGAATAGGAGTTGTAAGAGTGTGGTATAGGAGTATACATTTGCCACTATTGTTAGGTGGATTCTGGACCCATTTTCTTCTTAAGTGTGTAGTATTATAGTTACGTCTTAAATGCACAAAGTGGATGTTCAGTAAACTATCATGAGACATATTTTTGATCCTGATTGCCAGTCTTTCTGTTTGTTTTTCTTACAATCCTTAAAGTATGTAAGCATTCTTAAAAATTCTGGGTTAGAGTTTAGGATTAATGGTTCCAGGTCATTTACTACATAACTCTGTCATAGTAATTCTTAATCATTTTTGGTTCAGAAATGCTTTTTTTTTTTTTTTTTTTTGGTTCAGAAATGCTTTTGAGGTAATTTACAAAATACATTTTTTGCTTGGGGTGATAAAAGGATGCTCTAAATTGAAGATAATTTAAAATTCAGAGTTTTAATCCAAAAGAGGTTGTAATTTCTAAACATAAATTCACTGAAGCATTTTTTTGACACCTTTTACCCCATCATTTTATAGGAAAGTTTTCAAGCATACAGCAAAGAGTAAAGAATTACACAGTGAACAACTGTTTGACTTTTCTTAACATTTTACTGTATTTGCTGTCACATGTCTTAGGAACTGTGCAGAGGAAAAGTTATCTTTATTTTACAAGTGAGGAGACAGGTTAAAGAACACGTGAGAGATCACCCAGCTAATATCTGGTGGAGCTTGGATTTCTGTCACTGACAGAGCTCTTGTTCTTTATGCCGGGTAATCTTCTGTTTGGTAGCTTGCTCATTGTTTTCTCCAAGGTATCTAATTACATCTTGCTGCCAGCCCATCTTGTTTCTTTAGGTTCTGGTAGCTTACTTGTTTACCTTACAGGTCACCATTTCCTCCTGTGTGTAGTAAATCTTCGTGCATTAATTTATATCCAAATTTGAAAACAATATTTTTTATTTCCAGAGTGCTCTTATGCCTGCACAGTTATTCTTTAAGACGGAAGATGGAGGCAAATACCCAGTTATATTTAAACATGGGGATGATTTACGGCAAGATCAACTTATTCTTCAAATCATTTCACTCATGGACAAGGTGACTATATAACCTTATGTTGGCAGGGAACATTTTTTAATTTTGGAAAACTGTGGTTTAGTGTATACACTGTGTATGGACTCAGAAGTATTTTTAACATTCAGGTACAATCCTAGGAAGCTCAGCAGTTTCTTCTTGACCTTGAACAAATGTAGTTGTTTTTGTATACTGCAGAGTGTCTTGTGATGAGTATTAAATGAAATTGTATGCATTTCTTTTTATTAAAACTTTCTTCTCAGCTAAGTTCTTTCGGTGTCTTGGTTAGTAATTCCATTCCTCTTGCTAGATCTTTTTGTTCTTTACTTTTTCTTTTTATTCTTTAAATTGCATCCCTTCCCATCTTTAAAAGGAACATATTTGCCCTCATTTTCTTTTTTGTGAGTTCTGAAATACTTAGTGACTAGAGAGAACTGCTTAAATGAGTTCGAGGAACCCTACTGTTCATTGAAATCTATCAACAGTGATTTAGAATAAGATAAAAAAAATTTGGCATACCATCAAGTAAGTGCTCAATAAGTTTATTTCGATGATTGAAGTAAAATTAACTGATTAATTTAGTTAAATTTCAATTTAGATTTATCGCCTAAATCTCTTACATTAAGCTATTACAATACTTCCCTACAAAACTTTTTTAGAACAGTCTTTATATTTGGTTAACATATTTTATCTTTTGATCAAAAGCTGCTACGGAAAGAAAATCTGGATTTGAAGTTAACACCCTACAAGGTATTAGCCACCAGTACAAAACATGGTAAGTTTATGTTACACCATGGTTTTTTATTTCAGCATCCAATGAGGCTGCTTTTCCTCTTTTAATTGAAAGTTAAGAACATTAGAGATTGAATTCATTTGTAGCACTGAAGACTGATTGTGCCTCTTTCCTTTTCTCCCTTGCTTCCTCTTAAAAACATTAAACAGTGTATCTGTAAGGAGAAATTAACACCTTTGTACTGTATTTATTTGCCTTCAAAACCAGTTACAATTCACAGTAGTTTCTTACATAGTAATTTTTGTCCTGAATCATCATTTGAGAGTTACTATGATGCAAAGTGGCTTTGTATTGTGCTCTGCTTTAAAAAAACCACTTGGCAAATGATGTTGCCTTACTAACTAGTTTTTTAAATAGAGATCTATGGCATCTAAGTCTTTCTAGGATGGAATAACCTCTGGAAATTTGATAGATGATTCCTTAGGAATGCTGACCTAAAACCCATTGTAAATTCCCTAGTCTTGTTACTCTCAGAGCTTCTACCTTAGGTACCTGGGAACAACAAAAGTATCTATTTTAGTTTTCCTACTCTTCCCCTGGCCACCCTCAAATCTATTTGGTGGGATAATTCCTCTTCTCATTTTTCTCTCAGAATGATCTTGTTAGGTGCCTGGGTGGCTCAGTTGGTTAAGCATCTGCCTTTGGCTCAGGTCATGATCCTGGAGTCCCAGGATCGAATTCCACATCGGGCTCCCTGCTCAATAGGGAGTCTGCTTCTCCTGCTGACCTCTCTCCTCTCATGCTCTCTCTCCCTGTCAAATAAATTTTAAAAGAATTTTTAAAAAAAGAATGATCTTGTTTAAAGTGTACTTATGTTCTTTGACTACCCTGCATGAGTTGATTTATTCACTTCCTTTTGCTCTTTGGACAAACACAAAAGCCTTAGCTTGGTTCACAAGTTCTGGCTTGCTGTGACATGCTCCTGTGCCTGTTTCTCAAGCCTCTCTTTTGCCAGTCTTCCCCTTGCTTCCCAGGCATTAGCCACATGGGCCACCTTCCATTTTCTCAAACACACCATGCTCTTTTCAGCCTTAGAGTTTTCATGTATGATTTGGTCATCATCTTTAGCATCCATTCCTCCACAGCTTTATCTCTTAACTTTCATTATCCTTCAAAACATGGCCCAAATGTCTGATGCCCTCTGATCTCTGTGGTGATTTATGTCTCCCTACACTTTCTCTTTCATAGAACCCTTTTCTTCATAGTATTTATCCCAGTAAGACTTGCAGGCTTGTACAGTCTATAAGGGCAGGGTCAAAGCTATGCTTTTTACGTGGCCAATTATTTACTATATGGGAGAAAGACAATAAATATCTTTCAAGTGAATTAATGCAGATTATTCCCTGTTTGTAATCCAGCAATGAATGAGACTTTCTTACTCTAAAGGAGTATACAGTAGTTTCCTTCATTCATCTTTGATATTTTCATAGATTTGTTGTTTTATACTACTGTTGTGGTCTCTAGACTTACTACACTTAGCTTTTCTCCTTCTTGTTCTCCCATGTAATGTCCTCTTCCCTTTCTTTTTGGTACTATAAGGGTTTTATACTTTCTTCTTCTATCATTTCTAGGAAATGTTAGAAAATGAAATATTAGATTAAAAAAGCCAATAAACATAATTCAGTTTTAGGCTTAGGCAATTGATATTACATAACTTAAGATTTCTTAAAGTGATTTTAAATTAAGAATATTTTTAATTGGTATATGTTACAAAAGTACAGAAAGAAGAAATTTTTGTGCCCAATTTAGGAAGCTTAGCTATTATTTTCTCTTCCTTGTATACAGTAATGGAAACTGGCCTGGAGAAACATACAGATAAATCAGCTTAATTGAAAGAAAAGTTTTCTTACAGTTCCTGTGACTTAAATGCCAGTCTAAGTATATTGTTTAGAGACCTCTTTAAGTTGTTCAAGTAGGTAGTGTATGCATTTGAAAATGAGGGTTATTCTTAGTAGAACCATTATTTTTATTGCTTAATCAATATTGTGCTTAATTCAATGCATATATTTCTGTGCAGGCTTCATGCAGTTTATCCAGTCAGTTCCTGTTGCTGAAGTTCTTGATACAGAAGGAAGCATTCAGGTACAGAATAATTTTAAATGAGTTATATAATTCATGAATATATTACTGTTCTAAAAATTGCAATCTTTATAAAAAATAAATATAGTTAAAAATTAATGTTTCCTTTTATCACCCTTTTCCCCTCACATTGTTTTCCTTTCCTTGGACATAAACAGTGCTAAAAGGTGGAAATTCTTTCATGTTAGTACATACAGATGCTCAATTCCTTCAACGGTGCCTGGCATGTGATAGGGAAGCAGGAATTAATTAGATAAAAAATATGTTAGTTTATGGTTATATTCCCAATTATGGAAATTCTATAATTTTTTTAATCCTAAATGAACATTTGATTATTTTCAATTTTTGTTGTTATTCAGCTCCTACGTGGTTTGAACATTTGTTTTTAAGACACTGTCTTCAATCATAAGAGACTCTTAATCTCACAAAATAAATTGGGGGTTGCTGGGGGGAGAGGTGGTATGGAGAGGGTAGTTGAGTTATGGACATTGGGGAGGGTATGTGATATGGTGAGTGCTATGAATTGTGTAAACCTGACAATTCACAGACATGTACCCATGGGGCAAATAATACATTATATGTTAATAAAAATAATTAATAAAAAAATAAATAAAATTTAAAAAAAGACCTTCCACCCTCATTGCTGTCCTTTAATGTAAGAAAAGGTAAGCAGTTTCTAGAATCATGACATGTGTGTCTTTGAAATTTTTTACACTTTAAATGCGCGGATTACTTCTTACATATGTCAATAATTTATTTTGGTTGTTTTTAAAATTCGATTTTTCTTTTTTCCAGTGGGAAAAAAGTATGTAATTTACACAGAAAACCTGATATACTTGAGATGAAAGATAATATGAGAAGGACTTGACAGAATATTTGCTACAGTGTGTTTTTGTCTTTCTTAGTTTAACATGTCACAGTAATTCAGTATGGAGTTTAGATTTGCAGAAAAGCATTACTCTGATTTCTTGGCAAAGCAAGTGGTTATTCTGTTCTTTGGTTTAGGGAACAGTCACATGCAGTGGTTAAAAGCTCAGGCTTACTGGAGTCCTTAAGGTTTCCCAAATATATAGTAAATAGTGAAAGTTTTACTTCTTCCTTACCAATTCAGATGCCTTTTATTTCTTTTTGTTGAATAACTGCCATGGCTAGGCCTCCCAGTACTATTTGAATGAGGGTGGTGACAGTGGATGCCCTTGTCTTACTTCTGACCTTAGGAAAAAGACTGTCAGTTTTTCCCCACTGAGTATGATGTGAGCTGCGTTTTTTTTCCACATGTGGTCTTTATTATGTTGAGATTTGTTCCTTCTAAACCCACATTGTTGAGGGTTTTTATCATGAATGAATGTTGTACTTTGTCAAATCTTTTTGTGCATCTTTTGAAATGATCATAGGATTTTTATCCTTTCTCTCACTGATGTGACATATCATGTTGATCAGTTTGTGAATATTGCATCCCAGGAATAAATCCACTTGATTGTGATGCATGATTTTTCTAATGTGTTCTTTTTTTTTTTTTTTAAAGATTTTATTTATTTATTTGAGAGAGAGAGAAAGCATGAGAGGGGAGAGGGTCAAAGGGAGAAGCAGAAGGCAAGCTCCCTCCTTGCCAAGCAGGGAGCCCGATGTGGGACTTGATCCCAGGACTCCAGGATCATGACCTGAGCTGAAGGCAGTTGCTTAACCAACTGAACCACCTAGGTGCCCTCTAATGTATTCTTGAATTCAGTTTGCTAATATTTTTTGAGGATTTTTGCATCTATGTTCATGAGAGATAACAGCTTCCTAGAACTGATAAATGAATTCAGTAAAGTTATAGGATGCAAAATCAATATGCAGAAATCTGTTGCATTCCTATACACTAATAATGAAGCAGCAGAAAAAGAAATTAGGAAAACAATTCCACTTAAAATTGCACCAGAAATAATAAAATAAAAGACCTAGGAATAAAAGAGTTAAAAAAGACCTGTACCCTGGAAGCTTTAAAACACTGGTAAAGTAAATTGAAGATGACACAAGGAATGGAAAGACAATCCATGTTCAGATTGAAAGAAAAAATATTGTAAAAATGTCTGTACTATCAAGCAGTATGCACATTTAATGCAATCCCTACCAAAATACCAACAGCATTTTTCACAGAACAAGAACAAACAATTCTAAAATTTCTATGGCACCGCAAAAGATCTTAAATAGACAAAGCAATCTTGAAGAAGAAAAACACAACTAGAGGTATCATAATTCCAGACCTTAGATTATATTAAAAAGCTATAGTAATCAAAACAGTATGGTACTGGCACAAAAATAGACATTGATTAATGGAACAGAATAGAAAGCAAAGAAATAAACCCATGATTATGTGGTCAATCTTTGACAAAAGAGGCAAGAATTTGCAATGGGAAAAAGTCTTTTTAACAAATGGTGTTGGGAGAACTGGACAGCTCCATGCAAAAGAGAGAAAATGGGCCACTCCTTACACCACATACAAAAGTAAACTCAAAATGGTTTAAGGACTTAAATGTGAGACCTGAAACCATAAAAATCCTACAGGAAAGCACAGGAACTACTTTTCTGAAATCAGCTATAGCAGCATTCTTTTAGAGCCATCTCTTGAGGCAAGGGAAACAAAAGCAAAAATAAACTGTTGGGATTACATCAAAATAAAAAGCTTCTTCATAGTAACAGCCAACAAAACTAAATGACAACATGTGGAAGGAGAAGATTTTTGCAAATGACATATCTGATAAAGGGTTAATATCCAAAATATATAAAGAACTTACACAACTCAGTACCCCAAAATCAAACAATCCAGTTAAAACATGGGCAGAAGACAAGAACAGACATTTCTCCAAAGACAACATCCAGATGGCCAACAGACACATGAAAAGATACTCAACATCATTCATCATCAGAAAAATGCAAACCAAAGCCACAATGAGATACCACTGCACACCTTCAGAATGGCTAAAATCAGACTCAAGTAACAAGTCTTGGCAAGGAGTTAGAGAAAACAGAGCCCTGGTACACTGTTGATGAGAATGCAAAGTGGTAGAGCTATTGTGGCAGACAGTATGGAGGTTACTCAAAAAATTAAAAGTAGAACTAGCCTAAAATCCTGTAATCCTACTACTGGGTGTTTAACTGAAAAATGAAAACATTAAATTGAAGGGAAGGGGTATATGTACGCCTTTGTTTATTGCAGCATTATTTACAGTAGCTAAATTATGGAAGTAGCCCAAGTGTCTATCAGTAGATGAATGGGTAAAAAAGAGGTGGGATACACACACACCCCAACACCATACACAATGGAATATTATTCTACCGTAAAAAAGAATGACATCTTGCCATTTGCAACAGCGTAGATATATCTAGAAAAGTATAATGGAAAAAAAAAAGTATAATGATAGGTAAAATAAGCCAGTCAGAGAAAGGCAAATACCATATGATATCATTCATATGTAGAATTTAAGAGACAAAACAAATGAACAAAGGAAAAAAAAGACAAAAAAAAATACTCTTAACTATAGAGAACCAACAGATGGTTACTGGAGAGGAGGTAGGGTGGGGAGGACATGGAAAAAAAAAAAGGAAAAAAGTTTGTGCTCAAAACATGGAGCTGCCTCGGGTTGGGGTTTGGCCATGCAGCTTTTCAACTGTAAACCTTGAGTGGCTTCTTAACCCTTTGTGCAAAGAAGAATTAATATAGCCGACTTGAGGGTCTTATCATTGGAAAAGCCCACTTGCTAACGGGTAGCCTTTGACTGGTATCTGGGAACTTGGCTTCAGTGTGTTGTTCCTCTGTTCCCTAACTGATAAGAATAGTTCAGTGTGCCTAGACTGATATGTGGTTTATAGCAAGCAACTTGCTTTCCTTCTAGAATTTTGGCTAGACATAGGGTACCTATATGACCAGCTCCCAATAAAAACCTTGAGTAATGTCTCCAGTAGGCTTTCCTGGAGAGAAACATTGCACCCATATTACTGCCTTTTTTTTTTTAATTGTTGAAGAAAAGTAATAAATATGACCAGTGTATCCCCTCACAGAAGAGAGGCAGGAGGCTTACACATGGGTTTCTTCACATTTTGCATGTGTACTTGTCCTATGCTGGGTCTCCGGTGTGTGGTAAGTGTCAGTTGTGGTACCAACTATATGTTGAGTCTGTGACTCCATGTGACACATGTAGGAGGCCTTGAACCCTTAACATACCCTTCAGATCTCAGTTTCTGCATCTGTAAAATTTGGGTAATAATAGTACCTACCTCTAGGATTGTTTTGAAGGTGATGTGAAGTATAGGTAGATCTTTAATATAGTTTCTTTTTTTTTTTTTAAGATTTTATTTATTTATTTGACAGACAGAGATCACAAGTAGACAGAGAGGCAGGCAGAGAGAGAGGAAGGGAAGCAGGCTCCCTGTTGAGCAGAGAGCCCGATGCAGGGCTTCATCTCAGGACCCTGATATGACCTGAGCCGAAGGCAGAGGCTTTAACCCACTGAGCCACCCAGGCGCCCCTTTAATATAGTTTCTAACTGAAGTAATTGTTTAATAAAGTTGTCAGTTATTATGTTGCTTTGTGCAATTATTATTTAATAAAATAAGGCCAGTGGCAGTTTGTATATTGATACTTGGTTTTCATATCTGATCTCTGTAAATAGTTTTGCCAAGTCATGGGTTGTTCTCATGTTCAACTTCAGTAGATAATTAAAAGCTATTTTCCAAAATAGTTGTTTTTGGGAAAAAAATGTTCCATTTCTCATTACTCTACATCTTTGCCTAATCTTGATACTGTTAAACTTTTTTTTTTAATTTAAAATTTTTTTTGTATCATCAGACTTCTGAATTTTGGTATTTTATTGTTGTTTTAGTTTGCATTTCCCTAACTACCCAGAAGGTTGAGCACTTAAAATATGTATATGAATAGGTCATTTATTTCTTCTGTGACATGCCTATTTACATCTTTTGTTCATTTTACTGTTGGGTTATTTGTGTTTTTATTGATGTATAGGAATTCTTTATATATTCAAGGCATAGTCCTTTGTCAAAGGACTTTCAGAAAAGCTGAAACATAGGATAAAATTTTTTAACAGCATGTTACTTGTATTTTCAAATAATATATACTGTTTTTCTTCAACATTTAATATGTAAGGGCATAGTTCCAGTTGGTAGTCAGAAACAAAACAAAACACTGTTTTCCACACTGATTCCAGATTCTTTCGACATTTATTGTCCCCTGTAATTCTTTTTTTTTTGTCCCCTGTAATTCTTTTGTTCTGTTCACATTTCTCTTAATCCACTGAGCCACCCAGGCGCCCCATGTTCACATTTCTCTTATATTTATCTTTCCATTAACTTTCTGTAAGAATTAGCACTTGCATTCTAATTAATTTACAAATTAGCACTTGCATTCTAATTAATTTACAAATTTGGGTGTTATTTTACTGAGCTTTTTTTATTGGCATATAGTTGATATACAGTATCATCTTGCTTTGAGGTGTACAGCACAGTGATTCAGCAATATATAATTATGAAATGATCACCATGTGTCTAATCACCATCTGTCACCAAGTTATTGACAATATTTTTGACCATATTTCCTGTGTGTACTTTACATCCCCTTACTTGTTTTATAACTGGAGGTTTTTTAATGCAAATAGTAGCTATACTTAAAAGATAATTTTAATAACTCATGTTCATTTTAAGAGGAATATATGGTACAAAAAACCCATCATTTTTTACATTAGGGAAGAAAGGTAAAAGAAAAGGATAAATTGAGTATAGAGGAATATCAGTAAATTTATTTAATTTTATGTAATGTTTTTCCTAAGATATGAAAGTAGCAGCATTTTTTTTTTTTTAAATCTTAACTGTCTGTAAGCATAGTAATAAGACTAATTCTTGGAATATACTTTTTAAAGTCCACATTTTATAATTACTGACTAAGCTTTAGATTACACATTTGGTCATTTTATAATTTCAAAAATGTCTGATTTGCTTAAGGATTATATTGAATTTGTAAACATGTAAATTTTATCTTTTCAGAACTTCTTTAGAAAGTATGCACCAAGTGAGAATGGGCCAAATGGCATCAGTGCTGAAGTTATGGACACATATGTTAAAAGCTGTGGTAAGTTTTTCCAACTCTGCTTTCCATTGGTACGTTGGAGTCAAGGAAATAGGTTATCCCAGTGTTGCCGTATTCATACACATTTACATTTAGCACTTTGTAGGATTTTATCTTAGTCCTTATTGGGTGCTATAACAAAATACCAGAGGTTGGCTTATAGGCTGGAAGTCCAGGATAGGGTATACAAGCATGGTCAGGAGAGGACCTTTTTGGGGTGGAAGACTTTTGTTGCATTTTCACCTGGCACAGTAGGCTAGGGAGCTCTGTGGGCTCTCGTTTTTGAGTTTTTAGGATGGTAAGCACCTCCTAATACCATCACACTGGGCATTAGAATTTCGTTGTGTGAGTTTTGGGAGGATGTAGACATTCCGATCATGGCAGATTTAAATTTTCTATAAGAAGATGATTAAAAGATACAAAATCCTGATAAAAGAAGTCTTTAATGTTTTGACATAATAGTAGTAACAAGGTATAAAGTCTATTTAGTCTTTATTGGGTTAACTGTGCTAAATAACTGTGCTAAAATTACAAGTTATCTCTTCCTGGAAGCTGTTAATTTTCCCTTAGATTTTCCCTTTGTTTGCATAACTGCAGTTAGTAGACTGTGGGAAAAATCTCAGCAATAATTACGGTTTAGGTGAATCTCAAGAGCTGTGTTAGGAGGATGCCTCCCAAGATATTTTATTTTATGGTGCCTTCCTGGAAATAAGTAAGTGGTAGAATGCCATGGGGATTAATTCATATGTTTTGATCATTTATGCCTACCTATTCTCATGAAGTTTATATTCTAGAGGATTTTTTTCAAGATTTTTTAAGAGGTTTTTTGTTTTTCTGTTTGTTTTTAGTAACTAGATGGGTTAAGGGAGGGGTAATAAAGGAGTTGATACTAGATTTGAGCCCTGGATGGGATATGGTATATAGTAAGTCATTCTTATTTTATTAAAATTTTATGGTTATGTTCCTGTTTATACCTATCCTTAAGTTAGGGGGAAGCAAGTAAGGGGTTTTATAGACATGTAACAAATACATTTAAACTTTCATATCATTTTATGTCTTGTAAACTGCTTCTTTTACATGTCATTTAATATTCCTGGGAACTTTAAAAGCACCAAAATAAAATATGTATGTATATTAAAATCCGTTATGGTTTTGATCTTATTTTTACTGAAGGAATATAACATGTTTCATGTAACTGTGTTTACCCATAAAAATGACCACATACAGTGTAGATTTAAGAACTAAAAAAAAGGGGCGCCTGGGTGGCTCAGTGGGTTAAAGCCTCTGCCTTCAGCTCAGGTCATGATCCCAGGGTTCTGGGATCGAGCCCCGCATCAGGCTCTCTGCTTAGCAGGGAGCCTGCTTCCTCCTCTCTCTCTGCCTGCCTCTCTGCCTAGTTGTGATTTCTCTCTGTCAAATAAATAAAATTAAAAAAAAAAAAAAAAAACTAAAAAAAAATCGAAACATTCCAAAGAAAATGTATTCTTTCTTTTTACTTACTCTTGCTCTCCCACTCTGGATTTTTCTTATCTTTCTCTCCTAGCTTCCCTGCTTTCATTCTTTTCTTTCCTTTTCCTCTTTCTTTTCTTTCCTGTTTTTTCAGACCTTCAGTTCTGTTTTCTGAAAAAATTACATATTATCTAAAGACAGGCTGGACATCTAAGATTACTCACATGACAGTTCATAGTGTCTTTTATAACAAGGCTTGCCAATCAGATCTCCTGTACATGGCCTCTCTGTGGCTTGGGCTTCTCAGAACTGGGTTCCGAGAGGAACTCTAAGAGACAAGAAGTAGAAATTGTTGGTTTCTGAAGGCCTGGACTGAAAAGTCACAGAGCCTGCTTGGACCCAAAGGGAGGGGCTGTAGTTCCTACCTTGAATGAAAAGTGTGTTAAAGAATGTGTGATTCTCTCTCTCACTTTTTTTTTTTTTTAAAGATTTTATTTATTTATTTGACAGAGAACAAGCAGGCAGAGGGGGAGTGGTAAGCAGGCTTCCCACTGAGCAGAGAGCCTGATGCAGGGCTCGATCCCAGGATCCTAAGATCATGACCTGAGCCGAAGGCAGAGGCTTTAACCCACTGAGCCACCCAGGCACCCCTCTCTCTTTATCTTTATCCAGTTTTCAGTATCTTGTTACATAAGATATTTCACATGCCTTCCAACAATTACCTTGTGTCTTCTTACTGAACTGTTAGATAGTTACTGTAAATGTTTTTACATCATAAATCTATTTGATAAAGAATGCTAACTTTTTCTAGTTGAAATATATATCCACACATATATCATCTGTAAATATTGACTAAAATTTGAGAATTTTAGTAAAATTGCTAGAACAGTATATTGCGGATACATGTCAGAGTGTTGAACCTTTTATATAGGGTTCTATTTTTTTCCAAGACCTAATGAAAATATGACTGGCTTTTTCATTTAAAAAAAATAGCCATTTAAATTACACCTCTTGGACACTTAAATTCATATTGGATCTTGTTCCTCTCGTTTTTCCCCAGTGTTACACATTTATTCCTTCCCTGGAAATTGATCGATGGCAGGCCTTCTCTTCATCTTATTTTGGGTAGCCTTCTGTTTCATATATATCTTGCTGTGTTATAAAATCATCATTTGTGTTTCAGTGAGTTTGGTAGCATTCCAGGTTATATCAGAGGTTGAAAGTCATTATTTGAATTTTTCATTAGAGGAGTTAGTGATTAATAAGTTGTTAGCTACTTTGTACTAGAATCTGATTATTGGACATTATCATATAGATGTATGTGTAACTTTCATTTTAGAAAGTAAAGTTTTGGGTCATGGGCCCAGTATAAGAAGAAAGTGATAATAGGGTGACATTTCCGGATTATGCAAGGTGTCAAGTCTGTATCATGCAAGTAAATGTGAGAGCACTACTTATTCTCACACACATATCTTTTACGAAGTAAAGGGAAATTTTTGCTTAGTTGCCTAATATTTCTCTGTATTTTACTTTAAATCAAAGTTGTATCATAAAACCAATTTGAATACATTTCACATGAGATCATAAGACTAATAATAGACAGCATCCTTTGGACAAGATTCTCTTGGACAGGTATAGTATTTCCACTGAAGTTAAAGAATAGCTTCAGTTCCTCTAAAAATCCCTTGATCTACACTGTGCCATCCTAGATAGTTCTGAATCTATTATCTGTATCCTAAAAATTTCTGGGGATCATCCCACTCTTAATTCAAATGTCTTTTTCAGGATGTACTCTTTCTCTTAAGCATTGACAGTTTGAATTATTGGAACACTCTGAATTCACACCCCCACTATGTATATAATTGTGAAAGAGGGAAGATCATATGGTATCTCACTTGACTTAAAAAAACATCAATTGAAGTGACCATCGAACACATTTATAACCCTAGTCCACTGAGGCAGGGTATAAGGTGCTTTTCCATTTATTTCCCGTTTCCACTGGAAAATAATCCAGTAATAACAATGAAATGTTATTGTGAAAGCAAATGCCGTGATAGAAAGTAGTTTATCAAAACATCTTGCCCTATCAATAGAGACAGGCAAAATTTATGGCATGTCAAGTTACATAAAAACTTTTAGGTCAAAAGTACTATTGCTACACATATGAATCATTATGACTCTGTAGCGATAGCTAAACATTTTGAAACAAAGTAGTGACAAAGCTAATTTATAATTAACAAAAAAGGACATTGTACCAAACAATAGCTCAAGTGCATTGATACACAGTGATGTACTTTTTGAAAATTGCGGTTCAGTTGTCCTTGTAAGCACATTATCAGTAGGAGTTTGTATCCTTCACAAGTATTGAGCGACAAACCGGATTTCTAAGTGACTCACATCTTAGGGAACTCAATGTACTCAGTGCTTATATGTTCTCTTTATGAATACCAGACTCAGCATCCTTGGGTAAGTCACTTACTGGGTGTTCTGTGGGGAGCCAGTAGTCATTTGCGGAATTGCATACTCGGCAGCTTTGTTAGAGCGTGCAGCTGCTGCACATCCAAGCCACAGACCTGCAACTTTGGCTTTGTCTGGAAGCGTGTTTGTGTTGGTGAATCCCAGTGCTTGGCCCCTCATGTTTTGTTCGGAATCTTCATTTTAATAGAATTCCCAGGGGATTCTTATGTACATTAAAGCACTAGAGAGGGCTTTCCAACCTTCTCTTGTGTATAATCATCACTCTCTGGCCACTGCTTCTGGAAATTCTGATGCAGCAAGACTGAAGTGTGCCCAAGGCATCTGTGTTTTTATCAAGCTTCTAGGTGAGGGTGATGCTTCCAGTCTGTGTCTCATGTTTTGACAAGCTGTTCTGCAGATCAAGAGTCAGACCATTTTCCTCACAAGCCCTCCATGTAGAAAATACTGTAGCCAGATTCAGGCCATGTGGTGTCTGGTGCAGCCATTTGACCAGGCCATTGTGGTGCTCAAGAACTATGTGACTGGGTGTGGCTGAGTTCCAGTAAACTTTATTTATAAACTATAAAAACAAGGGTCTAACTTTGGCCATCAAGCTATATTTGCTCATTCTTCATGTCAGTGACCCTCAAGTTCCTCAATGGATCACTTAATGTGTCAATGGTTGAATTCAGCTGAAGTTCACATAATCTGTAGTGGTTTATACACACACGTCATTATCTTTTGTAGGAAGCCCAGATGTCAGCCACTGCAGTTGTTTCAGCTGCTTACAGATGTTAGGGCCAGCCAAGGTTTTCGTGATTCTCTTGGCCTTTTTCCCTGTGGTCCTAAATGACTTTTGCCAACACAGTCATCAGGTTTGCGGTTTGGCTAGCCTGGAGAAAAAGCCTAAAAGGCCCACTCCTTGGCTCAATCTGCTCCGTCTTTCAAAACACTCATCACAAAACTACATTTACTTATTAGTTCCGTGGGCATGCCTAAGTGTGGGTGAGGCTGGGAAACACATTCTCTTACCTAGGCACAGTCTCACCCCCCACATCCTGGTTTTGTGTTAAGGAAGAAGCATAGAGAGGACAGTGCATGGGCAAATGACTAGTTCCTGTCACACCGCAGGCTCTATTTTGAGAGTAACTGATTTTGTTACAGTTAAGTGAAAATTGTTAGTAGAAGCATTTTTTGAATGATAGTATGCTTTCCTACATTCTGTACATATGGATATAGTTTCAAATACATATACTATAGAATTTTATCTGTAGAATATGGTTGGCTATTCTAAACAAATAAACTTGAGTTTAAATATCTTGGGGAGTATTGTACCTATCTAAATAGCCACACTGGGGAACATGGGCTTTATAGTGTGGAAGTGGCCTGAGCAAGGACTTTAGAATAAATCCCAGCCCAGTGACCTTGCGCAGTCTTGTTAACTTCTGGAGCCTAAGGTATTTTCATTTGGACTGTAGTGTACTACTTAACTGGCATCATTATAAGGGTTAGAGATGATGGATGTAATGTGTGTACCTAAGTAACCTTCCATAAGTTGTAACTGTGATTAGTTAACTAATAATTGAAGATTAACCTAATGAAATTAATTTAGTCATTAACAGGTGGTCCAGTCTTTTTTCTGCATACTAACTGAGATAAATATGTTTTTGTAACACTGGTATAGTCATCTGTGTGTTTGCCAGTTGTATATCTTCTCAGGCAATAGAATGGAAGAAAATAACCTTCAAAAAGGTGTTATTTTCTTATTTTGTTTGAGCATTTTCAACACATGACAGGTTTCCAGACTTTTTAGAAGAGAAAGATAAAAGAATAAAGCTAGAGTCAGTGAGTGACTTTGCCCCTGGCTCTGCTCATGTAATTTTTGTGAGTACTTAAGAAGATTATGCTTTGAACTTCTTAAGTGCTGTTACCACTCACATGAATTCTGTTGTTTTTCTATCTGCTGACACTTTTGTTTCTCTAAAGATTTTCCTTTTAAACCCTGCATTACTTTTGTTATCTTATAGATAATAGGGTTGTGGGATGATTGACTTCATTATGTGTATTTCTGTAGCTACTTCTTTTTCGCTGTCATCTGTAACATGTGTCCAATTTGAAATGAGAAGTGGGAGAATCATGTTATAATTAAGGCTGCTGAAGCCTGAATTAACTTTTGATACAAGTGACTTTTGTAATTTGACAAAATTCTACAGGATGTTATTTCTCATGCAAATAGTAATTTATATTGCGTTTCAAGTGATAAACTCTTCATAGAATCAAAGAAGAATGCCATATTTGAGAATTTAGGTGACATATCAAAAAGTAGTCAAATTGAAATTAAAGTAACACAGACTGCTTTTATATTCATTTGTGTGTTTTAACCTGGTTTGCGTGTCTTTTTCACTATTTTTCGTTTTTAATTGTTACTTTGCAGCTGGATATTGTGTGATTACATACATACTTGGAGTTGGAGACAGACATCTGGATAACCTTTTGCTAACAAAAACAGGTAACAACTGGTGGTACTAGCAGATACATACATGTTATTTGCCAGTGATTTTTACTTTGGAATCTGCTTAGTAACAAAACAAGTTACATAAGTGGAAATAAATTATATATGTCTTAAAAGTTCCTTTATATGATACCTTTGAAGGAAACTGTCATCCCTTACAAGAATCACTTTAGTAATAACCTTACACGTAGTCATCTAGCCCTTGCTTCTAAAAATGCCTCCTTGGGTAGAAAGCCCATAATGTATGCAAGCAGTTGAGTCTCTTACCGTACAGCTCTAGTTAGAGTGTCAGAATGTTCTTTCTCTTACCAAACTGTACTTAACTCACATTAACCCTTGTCTTTAATTTTTTGCTTTTCCCCTTGGAGTTCCATGGAATAATCATTCTAATCCCCCTCTTCCTGTTAACTCTTGAGCCCCTTGGCTTTAACACCATCTCTAAGCACACAACTTCCAAACTTACAGCTCTGTACTTCAGTCCATTTCATGAAGCTTCAGACTGAAATATCCACCACTTACTTGACATCCCAGTTAGGTGGCCAGTTGTAAAAGTGTTCCCTTCCTCCATTACCTGCATAATAATACCTGCTCCTCACTTCATTTTTTCCATCTCAGGAAATTGTAGCATCATCCACCCAGTTGTTTAAGCCCGAAGCTTGAGAGTCATTTTTAATTCTACTCTTGGCATCATCTCATCATTAAACCTATTAGCAGATCTTGTCTACTCTTCTCCAAAATAGATCATTAAGTTCCCCACTCTCTTCATTTCCACTGCCTTGACCCCATTTGAAGCCACCAATGCCTTTTGCCCAAACTATCTGAATAGAATCTGAGCTCTTCACTGTGGTAAATTTGTGGCTTCCCCATACTGACCAGGTTGAATGAATGAATGTCAGACTACTCCTGCCTCAGGCAAATGTCCCTGTTGTTTTTCTCTCTGGAAAGTTCTTCTCTCAAATCATTTCAAGTCCATCTTTGGTTATTAAGCCTAAGTTCAGGGGGCATCTCCTTAGAAGAGCCTTTTTAACTGTCTGATCTGAAAAGGTGCATACTTGCACACTGCCCTTCTCCATTACTCTATTACAGTTTTGTTTTCTTTAAAGCACTTAACCACTAGCCAAAGCCCTCCTTTTTGTATAATTCAGCAAATATTTATTGAGCACCTCCTGTGTGTCAGGTATTGTTCTAGGTATTGGGGATACTCAAAAGAACAGAATAGACATAAATCCAGGTCCTTGTGGGGCTTGTTGACTTCTTATCATCATCTCCTATTCAGGACGCAAGTTCCATGAGAGCAGGGACCTTGTCCATCTGGTTTGCTCCTGTACCTGCAGAGTCTTGAACAACACCTAGCTAAAGTGATTGATAAATCACTGTTGACTTAATGAATGAGTAAATACTGCATTCTCTGTGTAGTCTTTTCTTCCTGGGCTAAATAATTCAAGTTCCTCAAGCCTTCCACAGAAAATAGATTTTAAATTACTCTTAAAATGGTCTCTCAGGTAAGAACATTTTCTGTTTTGTTAGTATTTCTTCAAAATGTGATACCAAGAATTTAACACATCAAATGTAGCTTCGTACATAGATTAGTCTAATTATTATATACGACTAACACTATTAATTTTCATCATCTGGAATTTCATATATTTAGTTTTGCTTAGTGTGAAAAATAATCTATGGTAGAGACTGCATGTGGGGGGGCACCTGGGTGGCTCAGTGGGTTAAGCGACTGCCTTTGGCTCAGGTCATGATCCTGGAGTCCTGGGATTGAGTTCTTCATCGGGCTCCCTGCTCACCAGGGAGTCTGCTTCTCCCTCTGACCCTCCACCCCTCATGCTCTGTCTCTCTCTCATTCTCTCTCAAATAAATTATTTTAAAAAAAGAAAAGAAAAAAAGAAATTGCATGTGGAAACCATGTCTCTGTCAAGGCCAGGCAGTTTTACTAACCAGGACCAAGGAATGTCATAGAGGTTCTTGCCAAATTTGCCAATTTAGCAAAAGATATTTATAAAATATTGCAGTGTGTTTGGAGAGAACTGTAAGTTGGAAAAAGTTGTCATGTCCCTTAACTGTCTTTTTCAGTTAAACCTTTTAACCACAAGAATCAGAGTACCAGAGTGATTCCATTTGTTTTTGTGTTGTAATCATTTGATAATTACATTGGAATTATCTGCTGTATAGAGTAGCATTACATTTATGTTATTTTCACATATGTTGTCTCTTCATTTGGAAATTGTTAAATAATAGACCTCTTTCTTTTGAACTTTGAGAACTGCTCTGTTGTGTGTGTGTATATTTTGATAGGGATTTTTTAGGAATAAGATTTGGAAAGTGGAGTCAATTTAATATACTTCTGTGGTCAGTTACTTATCACGGTTACTTGTTTTAATGGAATTAGAAGTATAAAAATTTCAGAATCAGAAGGTTTTTTTTTTTTTTTTAAAGATTTTATTTATTTATTTGACAGATAGAGATCACAAGTAGGGAGAGAGGCAGGCAGAGAGAGGAGGAGGAAGCAGGCTCCCTGCCAAGCAGAGAGCCCGATGCGGGGCTCGATCCCAGGACCCTGGGATCATGACCTGAGTGAAAGGCAGAGGCTTTAACCCACTGAGCCACCCAGGTGCCCCAGAATCAGAAGGTTTTAAGCATCTTGTCACCAGTTTTCCACTAGAGGGTGCTCCATCTTTTGGCTTTAAAAATCGAAACTTTACCACATGCTAGATGAGAGACACACACTCTTAAGAAACAGCATTTTTTTCAGTTATTTTTTCTTAACTTGTCTTTAGTTATTTTATTCATTTATATCATACAGTTATCACGTTGTCTTACTAGCATAAATGTTTTTAATTTTCAAGTTCAGTTTGAATGATATTATGTAAGGAAACAACAAATATGTCAAGACAAATGAAAATAAAATGCATTCTGTGACTTCTAAAAATTTATGATTTATTTTGAAATTTTTTTGTTTATATGCTTTTTTTACTGAAAGTCTATTTCAAAGAGATACTAAGTTATATTAATTACATATATGTTGTAATTAGACTGTATAGACAACTTTTATATGTTGAAAGTGAATTTTGAACGTGGTTCATTGCAGGAAATACACTTCAGTACTTGTAGTTAAAATGCCTCAAATATCATGAAGCCCTTCCCTCGTATGTTTTAGATCCCTTATGCCTTCAACACAGACTGTGACATGTTAAAATTTGAGATTCTCTTCTATAACCGTCCAATCTCAGTCTTGGAGGAGCAATTTTGTTTTAATTACAAATAACATTTCTCTCATTCTTCAAAATAAAATACCTCTGTCCTCTGATTTACCAGCCTGAATAGATATAGTGTCTGTGTCTCTGGTTTGGGATGAAAGTGGTTTGAAATGATAATTGCAGTTCCACTGATTGATCTATGTTTAGTTCCCCGGTAAGAGAGATGGAGCAGAGAGGAAGAGGACAAGTTAAATTTCATTTTACTGGGGATCTCTTAGGGATTTACCCCCAACACACAGTTCTACCTATAAATTTAGATGAGACACAAAAAGGTCAGACTGATAACCTTAGAAGTGTGTGGATGAAAGTGTTTCACAACATAGAAAGAATTGTAAAATTTATACAGTAATGTGCAAAAATGCAAAATGTGAGTCTCAATTCCAGATTTCACGGAAGTTTGTTTGTTTGTTTGTTTTTTTGGCCTGTATTTATTGGTTTGTGGATACTTTTGCATAAGTTGAAGTATCCTTAGCTTGTCCAGCAGAGGGCGATGTGTGTCCACCATAAATGTGAAAGTCTGGAAATTCCTTTGTCAATGTATTGCCATGTGGTTACTTAAAACATTGTTTTCCTGAAGCAAATTTGGAGTGAATGGTGTTTCACTCATTAATCCAGTGATATAGCATTTTCTGGGCAAGAAACTAAAAATTTAAGCTCTACAATGGAATTGAAAAACTTATTTTTTTCAGAGTTGGTGTCCTTTGAGGAAGCTTTCAGAAGTTTATCCAGGGTAATTCAATTGTGACAGAGCTCAAATAGAACATACTATGAGTTTATCTCAGCTCTTGGGAAAGTTTTTTTTTTTGTTTTTGTTTTTTTTCTTTTTAATTTTCTAAAATTTGAGAGGAAAAAACAAGACCAGTATAACTGAAAAACTTTGTTCTTTGTGATATACAGACTTTATAATAGTATTAACTTTTAATATTAGTATTTAAGTAACTGAAAAACATTCACAAGTGGAACTAGGAGCTTGGTGTCTGTAGTAAATGGAAAAGTTCTTTGTAGGTCCCAAGGATGGCTCATCCACTGGAGTTGTCATTTTGTGTACTGAGAGGAGTTGGTGGCTTTTTGTCTGTCTCAGCAATTCAGAGTAATAAATACTCTGAATCTTTTGTTGGAAAGCTTGAAGTTAAGAAAGTCATTGTTAGCCTAATTGGGCACTTCTCTTCTTTATCATTCTTTAATTTTATATGAAATTGACTGACTTTTTTAATTCTGAGGAACATTCTCACATAGGAGTTAATATTCAGGCTCTAAAGTAAAAGTCTTTGGGTTTAAATTGCCCCTCCACCATTGGGTTACCTTGGGTAAGTTACTTATATCTGTGACTCAGTCACTTTTCTGAGTGTGCAGATAATAACAGAACCTCTCTTTGGTGGTAGTGTGAGGGTTGAATAAGATAATATGGTAGAGTTTTTGTGTATCTGGAGCTTATAGTAAACATTCCTTCAGGGCTGGCTAACTGTTATGGTTTTGTTTGTTTCACTACCAGGAAATAAGAATGTTTTCCTTTTTGGCTTATGTAGCTTTTATTTGGAGTCATAAATTTAGACATAAAAAATATATATACTTCAAAAATTCCTTTTTCCCCATCCTAAAATCCAAACTCTCTTAAAGTTACTGCCTTTTAAATTATGTTTTGACTGGCTTTTTATTTTGGTAGTATAGGAAGGTTTATTTGTTTATTTACTTGTTTATTATTTATTAGTTTATTTGCTTGTGTTATTTGTTTATTTTTGAGAGAGGGGTGTGGGCAAAGGGAGGGAGGGACAGAGAATCTTAAGCAGCCTCCATGCCCAGCATGGAGCCTGATGTGGGGCTTGATCTCAGGACCGTGAGTTTATGACTTGAGTCGAAACTAAGAGAGAATTAAGAGAATTGAGAGAAATTAAGAGACTGAACAACCCAGGTGCCCCAGTATTGGAAGGTTTATAAAAGAGAAACAGTCAATTTGATCATTGATTTTATCTTATTCTTTCTGTGTTTTAAGGTAAACCTTGAGATTTTGAAAAGAAACATGTTTGATTCTGTGTTTTGTACCCCCCCCCGTTCCCCCCTCCCCGCCATGGGAGATAACACAGTAGTTCAAAATCTTACCTAGAAACAATTTTGTTAACTATTCAAATGGTGGCACTTCCTAAGCTATTTGTATTTAAGTTAATTAGTTTGGTAGGTAAAATATACTGTAAAATCTAAATCTATAGACTTACTTTCTTAATGTGCTTATTTATTCTCTGGGACTTGAGAGAAGGGGGCATAAAAAGTTTTATGCATTTAGTAGGCACCCAGTAAATGCTTTTAAAAGGAATAAATGAAGTAAGTTTTTTCATGTATTTTTAACCATCCTTAGGTTTTCTAGGATAATCTGTTTCCTGCCTACACTTATTTTTACTATAGACTATGGGCATAGTATTTATTTTTTACCAATTTGATTGTTTTTTCTCAGTTCATATGCAAAAGAGAACCAGGTACATGAGACCACCCCCTTTTAACCTATAAATACTTTTTTAGTTTTTATTAATCATTACTTTAGACGGTTAGATAATGAGAAGGACTTACGTTCATGTGAATAGTTTTCTTTTTAGACATTGTTTAAAATCTGAGTTTTTGAAAGGTTCTTGAATATTCAATATCAGGAAGTCAGTCTTATGTTTACTGAAACCTGTCATAGAGAAAATGTTAATGGTTTGTTGTAAAGGGTCCTGTTTTTCTTTTCTTTTTTTTGTTTGTTTGTTTGTTTGCTTAAGTTTATTTTAGGTCATCCTGTCTTCTCATTAGAAGTAATAAAGAGTGATAAAGTGTTAAACTCTTTGTGCTTAAGGGGCTGGAAATTACTTCATGGAGAAAGTAACTTAGACTGAGTCATAAAGAATGTGTTGGGTTTCTATGGGGTATAAGTGGAAAAAAGCACACATTCTAGTAAAAATACCCAGAAGCTGAAATAAGCAATGCCTTTGCAGGTTAACACAGGTTGGTTAGATTGGTTGAAGGTCACATTGTGAAGACAAATCAATCCAGCTCCTTTTGTATGACCTATTACATGACAAAGCATAATTCAGTTGAAGTAAAACTGTAGATTAGGATATTCCTTTTTTTTTTTTTAAGTTTTCTTATTAGGTGGTATAGTTATTAAAGCTGGGTAGACACTGCATTTCTTTTCTTTTGTAATGAATGATTTTGGACAGGGTTAAATTGTACTTTAAAGCATTCAAATTCTACCATAGACTAGCAACCATAAATTTGATTAATAAAAAGTTAGTGCATTTCTTAGTAACCCCTTGAACATAAAAATGTTTCAAATTTTAAAGTAACGGGGTTGTACATGGGGTGCCTGGGTGGCTCAGTGGGTTAAAGCCTCTGCCTTTGGCTCAGGTCATGATCTCAGGGTCCTGGGATCCAGCCCCGCATTGGGCTCTCTGCTCCGCAGGGAGCCTGCTTCGTCCTCTCTCTCTGCCTGCCTCTCTGCCTGCTTGTGATTTCTCTCTGTCAAATAAATAAAATATTAAAAAAAATAATAATGGGGTTGTACAACACAGGGAAACTGTAACCATTAGTATTGAATATGAATTTTAATTCACTGAGGTAATTCTCCTTGCCAGTGTTCCCTCTATAGTGACTTACCTGCAGTTGAGAGTTGTATTAGTCAGTATAAAGTAGGTCAGAAGTCCTCAAGCTTTGGCTTGTATTAGTATCACCTGGAGAACAAGTTAAATTACAAATTGCTGGGCCTCAGGCTCAGTTTCCGATTCAGTACGTATGGTAGGGTCTGAGAATTTGTTGAGAAACCTTTATTGATTTTAATGACTACAGGGAAAATTAAAATATGTAGCATCTAAAAATTGTTTTTTCTTGAATAGTTTGCCCCCTTTTCATTAGTTAGCTTAATTTTGTCCCTATTCATAAGAAACCTAAGATCTTAACAGTTGAATGTGAAAAAAAAATATAGGAAATATTTAGCAGATAATTGGAATGTCTGTACTGATCTGTACTTAGGTATGTCTTACTGTTCTTCATTACTCAAAAACTGAAAAACTGAAAAATATTTCATCACTACTATGCTTTTAACTGTAAGTGAAAATAGCTCTAAGTATATTGTAAGGGCTTAACTATTAAGTATTAGGAGTATTGGGAGTGTAGCTTAGGGAGTATTTTTAATTCCAAAAATATAGTTTCCATTGCATCAGTAAGTGGTTGGTGGTTCACCATATTCTTTTTTCCTGGGTTTCATGCTAAGACATTCACATAAGAAAAATACAACATCATGTAAAAAATAAAGGCATTTTGTGGAAAAATAGTAAATGTCAGGTAGTATGCAAAGGAACTGTAGAGTGGGAAACTTATTATAAAGTAGAGTGGCAGGGAAGAATATTTCAATTTGAGTATTGTGTAGGATTTTCAAAAATAGAGTTTGGATTATGGGGAACAGAAGAAGAGAGTCAGGTAGAAGGATTAAGCAGAGGTGTGAAAAAAATGAAATAAGTACAATTTTGAGATTGATTGTAATTATTGGATAGACAAAAGGGAAATTAAAAAAAAACCAACTCTCCTATGAAATACTGTTCATTTCAGCAGTATCTGTTCTCTTTAATCCAAGAACTACAAACACTTTGAACCACAATTTTAGAAATAAGTTAATGTCACTTATTCAGATAACAAGGAAACTTAATTAGCACCTCTTACTCCCTTTGTATTGCAAGTCGGGGACAAAAGGAGGTAATTACAATCAACATTCAGTTTGTTTTATGAACACTTTATCTCTTGACTGTTTAAGATTAATAGATTTGTTAATAGATTCAAGTAAATCCATACTTTCTGAACTTCTTAAGTTAAACATTTTTTTTTAATTTCATGAAGTGCATTTTTAAAATCATTACAGGTTTCACTTTAGACATTAAGTTTGAAAGAGCCATTCCCTTTGGTATCAGTGAGGATGAATTTTCTTAAAACATTAATAGCCTCTTCTCAGAATACATGACTCTTCGAACTTGCAAAGCATAATAATGGTTTCATTGTTAGATACTTAATCTTTTATGCCTTATAATTAAGCAGTAATCCTGTTCTTTGAGAGTTTTCTTATAAGAAGGATACTCTCCATTTGCAAGCAGTGATGCAGAGCTGACAGTGGCGTTCCAGTAATGCCTGTAGTGAAATGGAGAAAAGTGAAGTTAGGTTTCCTATTAAGATATGGATCCCATTAAATAAGCCTTGTGTGATGGCTAATACAGTTTGATATTAGGATAGCATGATTTATTTTAAAAAATCAGTTTTGAATCAAAGTTAGGTCAGATAGATAAGTTATCTGCTCAAGTGCTGAGAGTATCATTAGAAATTATATTGAGGGCACCTGGGTGGCTCAGTGGATTAAGCCGCTGCCTTCGGCTCAGGTCATGATCTCAGGGTCCTGGGATCGAGCCCCGCATCGGGCTCTCTGCTCTGCAGCGAGCCTGCTTCCTCCTCTCTCTCTGCTTGCCTCTCTGCCTACTTGTGATCTCTCTCTCTGTCAAATAAATAAAATATTAAAAAAAAAGAAAAGAAATTATATTGATATCAAAACATGTTTTTTTTTTAAGATTCATTTATTTCAGAGAGAGCGCGTGTGCAGATTGGGGGAGGGGCAGAGGGAGAGAAATCTCTCAAGCGTACTCCCCTCTAAGCAAGGAGCCCAGCAGAGTGTGGGATCCCATGACCCGAGATCATGACCTGAGACCACACCAGCAGTCAGCCTCTTAACCGACTGAGCCACTCAGGTACCCCAAAATAAAACATTATTTAAATAATTAAATAAAACCAAGGAAAGTTTATCTCTATCTATAATATCATAAGCTTCTCATCTCTTTAAGTCTTGAAGGGTGGAAGGGTATTTGTCCAACAAATTTGTAGAAGACAAATGGGAACTCAGAGTGAGAGTAAAGCACAAAATGAAGAGCTTAGATTAGCTGAACAGAGGATACATTTAGTTGTTTAGTTGAAGGCAGTGAAATCCTTAACAGAAGTTGATCAGGGACTTTTTACCAAATCACGGAAAATTTAATGATCGCATACTCCCTTGAACTTCAAAGGATTAGGAGATGAAGCTTTCCCAGTAAGTACTACAATTATCAAACTCCTTACTCTAAAAGTAGTTTCTTAACTTTTTGGAATCATGGACTTCCCTTGGGAATTTGGTGAAGTCTGTGGATTTCTCCAAAAATCAATTTTATTTGTGGTTAGGGACCTCTGAAGCACATTTTGGAATTCAGAAACGGTGTTTTTCAGTCATGAGTAATACACAGAACTGTTTTAAATAGAAGTAAAACCCATTGTGTTGATAATTACATTTTATAATCTAAACTATGTACAACATAAAACCTGATATTAACTTCTTATGCATCTACTCTTCTATAACTATAAGGTAAAACAGATCTATAAATTAAATCATGTTACAGACTAGCGAGATGTAATCCAGCAACATTATTGTGACAGATGAAGTAATGCTGAAACTAAGTTGTCATTTGGAGGGTGAATATGGTGCAGATAGTGGAGTGTGCGTTTGAGGTCAGGGTGCTGTTAATATCGTGTCCCATGTGAATATGCTTAAACTGCTTTCTCTCCTTGAACCATTTTATAACCTTTGTTCAGGATGTTGTCATGTAATTTCAGGATATAACCAACCACTTCTGCTTCTGTTACTGTTAGCCTGAAACGATTGAAGTAGCCTTGCTATTTAATACCAACCCAATCAAAAACAGTGAAATCACAGTATAGTACTAAATAGCAAGGATCTAGGTAATCCAGATACAGCCTCTGTTAATTTTTGTAGGTGTTCATGGAAGCTAAGATACAAAAATTTTAAAACAAAACAACTTCCCACAAGAACTCTCTGATTTCTAGAAGGAAATTTCTTGTATTAACAATGTTTATAAAAGTTGTCTAAGCTGTAAATGTGAAATTGAGATATCATCGGTTAAATACGTGCAAACTAGTCACACTGGGTGCTTTTGCTTGCTAGGCATTATCCTAGGCTTCAATGCTATACAAAAATAAATAAAGCAAGGTTCTTGATTGTAAGACTCTTAATGTTTCAGGAAGAGTTTAGTTTGGGGCAAAAAGCTAAATGAACAAATAATTTCATTACACACTTCGCTGAACTCTTTTGATATGAATAGGTGGGGTAAAAGCCTCACTAGTAACTTCTTACCAGATGCGTGCCAGATGGATGCCTTGTAGGTAGCCCTGGTGTGAGCTAGAGGAACCATTTCACTAAGCTTTTACTTGTTATTTTTGGGGAAACAACACCCTTTTTCAATTCTCTACAGGTCCCTTGCTCTCTATATCTAATTGTAATTCTTTCTCCCCTCACCTCCTAGCTGTCATTTACTATACTAGATAGATAAACATTTGTTTAAAAAGTTCATATGAGACTTCCATCAGTTCCCCCAATTTGAACTGAACATTTTAAACCTGATATAAGTTTAAAAAAAAAAAAAAAAAGACGAGATGATAGGGATAAATGGAAAACTGGTTTTCAGTGCAGTGGTTGCACTGATAATGGCCACTTATTCCATAACTGGGTGATGATAGTGTTTAAAACTTGGGAAACTTGTTAAGATGCATATTCACGTATAAACTGTTCTTTTTCTTTATATACGAACTCCATGTCCTACACGTAGTACAATGTCTGTTCTCTACTGCCGATCATTTTCAGCGTAGTTTTCTTTACTGTTGTGTGAAAATAGCACCAGTGTCTATGAATTTTACTTAAATTTGGTATCAGTATTGCCTTAAATTTGGACTTTTTTTAATTACTTGGCCTTGGCAGATCTGAAGTTCTTTCTCATTTTCAAAGTTGTATAGGATTTCCAACTTAATGTATTATTTAGTTTTTCATTGTAAGAACAGTGTCTGGGAAGAGTTGCAAATAATAAGATTGCTTATCCCTTTAATATTTAATTTTACTAATTCCTGGCAGTTGTGGTCTCAGGTATAAGAGACATAAATACCAATTCAGTATATTTTAAACATCTTTAAGATGGTAGTTAATATTTAGTTTTGAAAAGAGTTCAGTATTTTAAATTGTTTTTTAAAAAGTGGTATTTGAAGTATTTAAGATAAACATTTGTAAGCACCTTTAAAAGACCTGGCCATTAGATATTAAGTAGCTTAATTTATCTTATTAAATAGATATTAGATAGCTTTGGTTTTACATTCAGACTAAAATGATTTTTTTCCTCAGGGGTCATAGATTCCAAAATGGGACAAGGCTATGGATGTAATCATTCTTGACTTAATTGAGGTTTTTTAGTTATTTTGCTTGACACACTCATCTATAGCTTATTTGGAAATAGTTACAATGACAGCAGACATTTAGACCATTTACTGTGTACCTGGTACTGTGCTAAGTATTAAATGTATTATCTCTTACTTCTGTCTTATAAGGTAATTAACAGTAATCACCTATTTTGCAGTTTAGAAAGTGAGGCTTAGAAACATTAAGTGGTTTTGTCAGGGTCACATACCTGATCAAGTGAAACATGAAGGTGTCTGCTGTACTGAAGAGTAGTTACACCACATCCCAGTGCATCACTGTTCACCTGGGACTTCGTGGCCACACCTGGAGTCATGTGAAGGCCTTTCTCATTGTTTTCTATTTCCAACAGTGACCTAAAGATGGAATATAACATTCACAGGTAATAGTAATAATGCTCAGAGCAAGAGGTAGAGAGTTTAGCTAACATGTTAATGGTAGAATTGATATATAAAAATACTTTGCAAGATGGCAAAAGTATACCCAAACTCAGTACATGTACTTGAAGAAGGAAAGTTTTTGGCTGCTACCCTTAAAGAGGCAGAGGGCGGATACCTAAGCTTCCCAAATACATGATGGAGGATAGGTTTTCACGTAAAATAGGCCATAGAGTGTATTACAAGACAAATAAGAGTGGGCAGATTGCATGAGGGAAATTTTTTGGCTGGCTTTTTATTTTTTTAAGAATTTATTTATTTATTTGGGGCGCCTGGGTGGCTCAGTGGATTAAGCCGCTGCCTTCAGCTCAGGTCATGGTCTCAGGGTCCTGGGATCGAGCCCCGCATCGGGCTCTCTGCTCCACAGGGAGCCTGCTTCCTCCTCTCTCTCTCTGTCAAATAAATAAAAGAATCTTCAAAAAAAAAAAAATTAAAAAAAAAAGAATTTATTTATTTATTTGACACACAGAGAGACGCCAAGAGAGGGAACACAAGCAGGGGGAGTGGGAGAGGGAGAAGCAGGCTCTCTATGGATCATGGAGCCCGACTTGTGGGTTCGATCCCAGGACCCTGGGAGTATGACCCAGGCTGGCAGATGCCTAATGGCTGAGCCACCGAGGCACCCCTGGCTGGCTTTTTAAATGAATTCATTCCTTCATTCAACAGGGAGTGCCTACTGTGTGCCAGAAACTATTCTGAGGTGGGGGATACACAAACAGGCATAAATCCCTTCCTTGGTAGAGCTTGGGTTGTAGGATCCAGGGAGCTACTTTTTCTGTTAAAATATATGCCTCTTTTTTTACCTACTTGTAAGTCACAGGTGCTTTATGAATTCAAATGATGAGTCATTCTCTAAAGTGAATGATCGGTCACATTCTTATTATATAATCCTCTCTGTGGGTTTAGGTAACTGTCCTAGGGTTTGTCATCATGGGCACTGCAGCTGTCGTCAGCTCTCCGCAGACATAAATACTGTGGCTTCCTAGTCTGCCGCTACCAAGTGACATGGATTAGTTGAAGATGGTTCAGATGAAGCTAAGAATATAATTTGAAATTTGGGGGATTTTGTTTTGTTTTGGTAAGGGGAGTAATGATAAGTTAAAGGATTCATTTCAGGAATACTTAAAAGAAGAGGTCTTCTGCTTATGAATGGAATTTGTGTAAAACTTCAGCATGAGAAATTTGTTACAAGATACTGATTTCTGCTAATACCTTTAAAAAAAAAAATTTGGAAGGGGAGGCGAACCATAAGAGACTATGGACTCTGAAAAACAACCTGAGGGTTTTGAAGGGTCAGGGGTGGGAGGTTGGGGGAACAGGTGGTGGGTAATAGGGAGGGCACGTTTTGCATGGAGCACTGGGTGTCGTGCAAAAACAATGAATACTGTTATGCTGAAAAAATAAATAAAATGGAAAAAAAAAAGTTACCTAGCCTTTGGCTGTCTTTGGTTCTGAAGATCTAAAAGTGGAATATAAATTAATATTACCCTGAGATTATTTTAACTGTAGTTTCATCTAAATAAATGTAAGTTAAAATGAACTGCAAAATGCTCTGAAGACCACTCTTAAGCCTGAGTTTAGAGGATTAAACAATTTAATAGACTTCATCATGAGTTAATATTCTTTATGAAAAGACACTGTTTATACCAGTTATATGACATATCCCCTTCTCAGTTTTTAAAGATATTTCTGGAAACAAATGTTTCTTATCAACATCCAGGCAAACTCTTCCACATAGACTTCGGATATATTTTGGGTCGGGATCCGAAGCCTCTTCCTCCTCCAATGAAGCTGAATAAAGAAATGGTAGAAGGAATGGGGGGCACCCAGAGTGAGCAGTACCAAGAGTTCCGTAAACAGTGTTACACGGCTTTTCTCCACCTTCGAAGGTAAGTTGATTTGCTTGACATAAAGAATAAATTCATTTCATAGGGCAAGAAAAGGAGTTGTTCAAATGCATACATTCTTTAGCATCACTCTTTTCCAGAATGACACAGGCAAAGTATTTCTTTTTTTTTTTTTTTTTTAAAGATTTTTTATTTATTTGACAGAGAGAGATCACAAGTAGGCAGAGAGGCAGGCAGAGAGAGGGGAAGGAAGCAGGCTCCCTGCTGAGCAGAGAGCCCAATGCGGGGCTGGATCCCAGGACCCTGAGATCATGACCTGAGCCAAAGGCAACGGCTTACCCACTGAGCCACCCAGGCGCCCCGGCAAAGTATTTCTTGTTTTTTTTTTTTCCTCAAAGGTTTTATTTATTTATTTGACAGAGAGAGAGAGAGAGAGATCACAAGTAGAGAGGCAGGCAGAGAGAGAGGGGGATGCAGGCTCCCTGCTGAGTAGAGAACCCAATGTGGGGCTCGATCCCAGGACGCTGAGATCATGACCTGAGCCGAAGGCAGTGGCTTAACCCACTGAGCCACCCAGGTGCCCCCTGGCAAAGTATTTCTTAATGCACAGTTGGTATCTATTTTGATAAACTGTCTGATAGCAAAAGAAAAAAGAATTTCTTGCTTTCCCACTAATTATTTGATTGCTAAATGCCACCAAATAGGAAGCTAACATTACATAAGATTAGGCAAACATGGAGGCTTCAAAATCAGTGGGCTAAAATCATTTTAGTAAAATATACTTTGTATTCTTTGACATTGTTGGGATGGAGAAAAGATTAAGAAGCTTCGTAACCATTCACATCTTCCTGAAGCCAGTCTTGAAGGATTATAATCATGATGTTGAGTTCTTTTCCTTCTCTCAAGCCCTCTTCCTACTTCTTTATCACAGAATGAAGCATTTAGCTGATTTAAAGTGATACTAATTCATTCATTTTTGTTCTGTAGCAACTTTATCAGCCTTAGTCTCAGTTGCTCTTAAGGAACGTTTAGAAGTTTGTTAAATGATGGAAGAATAAATGTTACATGTCTTTTAGCACCTCATCAGTCATCCTGCTAAAGGAAAAAAGTTCATTTTTCCTCTATTCTTTCTTCTTTCTCCAATGCCACTCCATCTCTGCTTTCTTCATCCTAGTTTACTTAGGACTTAACATATATCATCAGGAAAAAAGTAAGTCATGTTTGTTAAATTTAGGACATGGCTCCGGTCATTAGTCAAAAATGGCAGGATCACTTTACCCAACTTAACTATGTGGAAACTCCCAGCCCAGGGCACACACCTTCTTTCACCTCATCCCAGTGAAAATATATAACTAGTAGACAGGAAGTTGCCTGTGCACGTCGGCTCTGTCTTGTGTCTTTGTAACCTCACTTACTCATGCAGTGGTTAGAACATAGACACTCTGTGAGTTTATTAAATGAGAACCTCCAGAATTTCTCCCTCATACCTGGGGTGAGGTTATGTTCCTGGGTGATATTGATGCTGCTTGTCCTAGGAGAATGGCTGTCCTCTATTAATCAGATTTCATCTCTGCAGTGACTCATTAGGCCTTCTTTGTTAACTCAGTCTGTACCATGTGTCAAGAACTCTGACGTGCATGTTACAAACAGCCGCACTATTTATCCTTTAGGTGGCAGAATGACTCAGTTTTACTTACAGATGCTGAAAGAATAATGAGATCAGTGCTCTTTGATTTGTCTGTTGATGCAGAAGCACTTTCAGAGAAATGAGATCAGAGTTCCACTTTAATATCTGGAATTTTTAATTTAAAATAGTCAAAGCCTACTGAAAACTAGATGGAACCATGGCATTCTCAGTGACAAGACAGACAGAATGATATGAAATGATAACTAGAGAAATGTCAAAGATGCTCTATCTTACTGAAAGCAGAAGGAAAACAATGTGCTTTATAAACTGTCATTGATAATGGATTAGTAGCAATTCAGTAGAATAAAAAAACAGGCAGGTTATTAATGTGGAGCCAAAGTTAACTTTCATCACTTCTAAGAAAAATCACAGAGATTAAATAGTTTTATGTTAAGTCTTCATGAAAACTTTTTTATTTTTTAAAATTTCACTGTACTTTGGTTAAGATCAACTGGACCCTAATCTTCTAATCTATATTTATTTTTCATACTTTCAATTTTTTGAAAGATTTTATTTATTTTAGAAGGAGAGAGTCTGGTGGGGAGGGGCAAAAGGAGAGAGAGAGAGAATCTCAAGCAGATTCCATGCTGAACACAGAGCCTGTTGTGGGGCTTGATCTCAGGACCCTGAGATCACTACCTGAGCAGAAATCAAGAGTTGGACACTTATGCCCCCAACATTAATTTTTTAATACTGTTTTTTAGAACATGGTTCTATTAGTAAAGACTTGCCTTTATACCATAAGAGTTAACCTGATACTTAAAAGTGTGTTTAGAGCTAAGGTTAGTTGGCATTTTTTTAAAATTAGGATTTGTAGGTATGAGAAACCACCTTTTTTTCATGGTTCTTGTGGATGGTTGATCTTTTTCTGCAGCAGGAAATCGTTCACTAACATTGGACCTTGTAACCAGAGCAGTTCCTTTCAAACTAACTTATGAATGATTACAATTGTATAGATGTCAGAATACATTTTATGGTGTTCTGATTTTCATGTAACAACGCATTGTCATCTCTTTTATTATTCAATACCTAACACACCAATTACTGGTAAATTTGGTTTTTGAATACTGTTTCATGGCAAGAGTAATGCTAAAACATTTTAAGTGTCCAAGGAAAACGTAGCTCCTTCTCTTAACCCACATATATACCAAACATTAATGCACTTAGGATACAAAGACAGCCTAAGTTTTCCGGTAAAAATACTGAAATTAGGAATGCATTTGACTGTATCAAGTAAAGTTCTTACATTGTCTGAGAATGTTTGCATAGTTACCAAATAGGCGTGACTTTATTGATCATACTTGCTTTCATCATTATGTTCATTGTTCTCCCTCTTTGAAGTACTACATTTACTAAATAAATCTTTTTTGTAGGATTCTTCTTTGATATTTGTTGCATGCAAAGTGGATGTATTGTAGGGGAAATAGACCCCTGGAACACTATAGGAAACCTCACTTGATGTGCTTAAATGCATCTCTCTTTCTAGTATTGAAGTTTTCAGTGAACAATTTAGACCATCTTTGGATGACCTTATATTTTCTTTTGATAATGGTTTTAAAGATGTCTAGTAAACTTTAAATCTATTTTTCTGTATAGAATATTGAATGACTATACTATTTAATACATATACTTTCTTTTGGGGGGGTCCTGTGTCCTATCTTAAATGGAAAATTCAGCTTCATGGCAACAGATGTAAAAGATTAATTCAGTTTAAGGTAGTGACAGATTTTCTACAAAATAATTGGATCTTTAAGCTTCTTATGGAATATCCCATTTTATATTTATTTACATTTTGTTTTCTTTTGCTACAATAATAGCAGCGTGGGTGGCTTAATTAAAACCAACAGATACTGCAGAAAACATTAATGTTTGCCTTTTAAAAAAGAAACACACATATGCTTCCATGAAGGCAAACATTTTATCATAGATCCTGGCTGCCCGTTAGATTTACCTGGGGGAACTTTAGGGGGAAAAATAGTTTCGAGACCCGTCAGATTTACTTGGTCTGGGATTCAGCTAAGGCATTGTTATATTTTTCTTTCCAAAGATTTTGTTTATTTGACAGGCAGGCAGAGAGAGGGTGGAGAGAAGCAGGCTCCCTGCTGAGCAGAGAGCCCAATGCAGGGCTTGATCCCAGGATCCTGAGATCGTGACCTGAGGTGCAGGCAGTGGCTTAACCCACTGAGCCACCCAGGCACCCTGGCACTGATATTTTTAAGAAGCTCCCAGGTGAGTCTAATGGACAAGCCGTTTTGAGAACCTCTGAAATATCTCTTTCAAAATTGAGCCTTGTTTTCCCCTCCCTGTGTTACTGTGTGAATCTACCCTGTGATATATTCCTGAGAGTCCCTTATGGCAAGATTGGGAAAACCTGTATAGTCAAGAGAGTAGAATGTGAATAATTGAGGGTTCATTGAAAGCATATTTTTTTCCTGATGTAATACATAGCAGCTGGCTGTACTCTGCTGATGCCATGGTCCTTGCAGTCCTCTCAGGTGGTTCTTCTTGATTTCCGTATCCTACATGTCTCAAAGCTTGGTGCCTTCCATGCTCCCTGTTGCAACTTCCAAACCATTTCTTTCCTTGCTTGCTTAAAGAAAAGTGTAAGCACACACACTGTGAGATCACACCAATAGATATCCTCCCCACTGCTACCTATCATGTATCTCCCCATCACCCTCTGTTCCTTGAAAACTTGTATTGCCTTCTTCATGACTACTGCTGTGACTTCACCATTCATACATTGCATGCTCCAGCCACGACCTGACTTCTGGGGGCCTTCTTCTCCTCATGTAGAGCCAACCTTGTCCACTCCTTCTCATCAGTACCATTAATGTAACCCTCCAAAATTTTAGTCACAAGCTTTCCACTCTCTGACCAACATCTTCTATTCTTACAGCTTACTTTTGCATTATACCCATTCCTGGAATTCTGCAACTTCATACATCCAAGTCTTGCCACCCTTCCACCATATAAAATCTGCCTTACAATCTCACTTTTCTCTTTTCCCCACTGAATTTTGTGGCCTCAAACTATGATCACTGCCCTTCTCTGAACTTTATTGCACATTTTTATCCAATCCTGTAACCTCGCCTGCTGATACTTTATCTCTAATCAGAACTATGTGTCTTCTTTTTCCTGCAGTGCATCAGCTGTATGTCACTAAAGAAAAGCCAGCATTCATGGTGTTCTCACCATTTTTTTTAAAGATTTTATTTATTTATTTGACAGAGAGAGAGACAATGAGAGAGGGAACACAAGCAGGGGGAGTGGGAGAAGGAGAACAGGCTTCCTATGGAGCAGGGGGCCCAATGTGGTGCTCCATCCTGTTACCCTGGGACCATGACCTGAGCGGAAGGCAGACGCTTAATGACTAAGCCACCCAGGCACTCCACCACCATTGGTTTTAAATAGTGATTCTCAACCAGAGCTCTTTTACACTGCCCTTTCCCCCAAAGCACATTTTGCAATGTCTGGAGACAGTTTTGGTTGTCGCAACTAGGTAAGTGCCACTGGTGTCTAGTGGGGTAAGTCAGGAGTATTACTAGACATTGTACTCCTGCCCAATTCATTATTTTCTTTCACAGCCCATCTGCTTTAAAAAGACCTGTTCTCACTGTCTCCACTAATTTGGCTCCTTTTCTACCTTCAGCCTTCTCCAGTAGACTTCTAGCCCTACTCTGCTATTAAAACTAATTTTATCAAGATAAACAGTTACCTACACCAAATCTAGTGGCCACTTTGCTTCCTAGCATCTTTGACACAGTTGAGCACTTCTTTGTTCCTGAAAACCTTTCTTAGATTTGGTGTAACCCACTTCTTTTCTTTTTGCCTTCCTGGCTACTTCTGCTTTACTGATTTCTTCCCTCTTCTCTCTGACCTTTACGTATTCAACTGTCTAGAAGTTCCATTGTCAGTATAAACCTTTTTGTTCTAGATCATTTTCCCCCCAAACTCTCTTTCAGCATTTTCATCCAGATCTGTGACTTTAATTAGGATCCAGATGCTAATGTTTTGAACTGATGCCATCAGCCCTGATAACCCCTCTGAGTTCTCTGTCTACTTGACATCCTGACTAAGAATCTGGTAGGCACTTCAAACTCAGTATGTCTAAAACAGAATATTACTGATTCCCTGTCCCAAATTCTGCTCTTTCTTCATTCTCTTTCTTATTGTGATGAAAAACAGTAGTTTCCTATTGCTTAGGCTGAATCTTTGGTGATTTTCATTTCCTCTGCCCTCTCTCCCCTGCTCCATTGAAACCATCAACAACTGTCTTCCACTCCATTTCCAAAGTACAGCCTGGGAACATCTAAATTTTTTCTTCTCTACCTAGATATCAGTGTAATAGTTTCCCTACCTCCATTCTCCATTCCCACAAGTAGGCCAGTGCGAGCTTTTAATATACCTCCTACTTACCTGGCAGGGGAGATACCATGATCATGAAGGTGATTTTCCTACAGCAAGCCTTATTCATTGCACTCTGAATATACTTAGCCCTGCAGTTCCCCCAAATTTGGGAAACTCGACTGCATAATTTGTGGTAGTGGGGGAGTGTGTTCATATTTCCCCTGAAAAAGAGAAAACAAAAATGTATATCTGAGTGTGTCACTCCAAACTTTACACTCAGTTGCTGCTTTCCAGCTCATTTAGAGTAAAATCATACCTGCTTAAGATGGTTCTTCTGCCTAACCTATCAATCTGTGACCCATTTCCCTGAGTTTTCCTTTTTTAAAAAATCTTTTTATCAGTCAGTCAGATATAAAATTATGTTTTTTATCATTTTATTTTGCGAGTCCCCATTCTCTTCCAGAATGTAAACTTCATGAATGTAGGGACCTTGTTGGTTCAGTTCACCACTATATTCTTTGTGCCTAAAACAATGTATAGAGTGAATACTCAGTAAATATTTGTTGGTTGAATAAACACAATTATTGTATGAGTAGAAATGGAATGACATCTGTGATAATGCTTTTTTAAAATAAATTCCCTTAAGGAAATGAATAACTTAAAGCTAAGTTAAGGCTGTTTAGCTATTACTGTACGAGTCTAAGTGAGTTATCCTAATTTGATTAGATGATGACTTCAAGGTATAAATTTTCATTATAGTCCCTCTTTTTTTTTTTCCACTTATAGTCCCTCTTGATTTTTATGGACAATATAAAATTCAAAAATAATGATAAAATAGGTAATTTGAAGTTTATATGAATAATCATTTTTGTCTGCCGTTTCCATTATCATTATAGTTCAGTAGTAACCAGTTTTCAGGTAAAAAGTTGTACCTTTTCATATAGTGGATAAGTAGATGGCTAGAGTAAAGGTGCTGTGTCACCTAATGCCCAACCTCCATCCCTAGAGGAGACATGCAAGGTACTTGTTGAAACTTCTGCTGAGATCAACTAAAAGGCTTTATTGCATAAAAACAAAGCTTCGTTTGCTCACCTCCATCCCCAAAGTCAAACTTGAATGTCTTTTAAAACTACCGTGCTAAGAAAGGGCCATCCAGAAAAATTATAACTCTCTAAGGAGAGAGGGTTTTGAAGGAGGAGGTGGATTGTCCCCAGTATACACTTACATGTTTCCCCACAAGGCTTCACCTCTGGAAATGACCATTTGGAATAACATTATTCTTTCCATAGGGAGAGGAAGTGGAAGAGTTTGAGGACTGGTGAGGATAAACCTTTAGTTTCTATAGGAACCAGCATAGTCCAGAGATGATATTATTTATATACTTAGCGTATCCTTAATATAGTAGAGTACTAGCTATTTTCACCTTCATTTAGGATTGCTTATATTCAGACAAGCCGCTTAGTTCAAGATGGTGGTTAATATCCCTGGGGAAATATTCCTGAATGATTAGTGGGATGACTGTTTAGCTCTTTCATTCCTTTAGCCATGACATGCTGAGGTAGTCTTAAGGTAGCAGATTCTTAACATCACCTAGCAAAGACAGATCTCCAGTGTTTAGTAAATACTAATTAGATATAAAGTGCATTCTCCTTAGATTTCTCCTAAAAAGAATATCCTTACTGTAAAAATGAAAAGAATGCCATTAGATGGCTACTCCAAAAGTTTATCCCATAGTGTAGAACCTAGAATGGGCATTATATCAACATCCCAGAATAAGATACTTCTTTAAGGCTTGCTTTTCAGTGATACAGCTGACAATGGCACATTCTGTATTCTGTAGGAGTCATCATAAATATCCAGGTACAACTACTTCTAGGAGTATACTTGGCACGAGAAAGAACTGCAGGACTACTAACGCACTTTTTTTTTTCTTTCCCATTCTCCTTTAGGTATTCTAACCTGATTTTGAACTTGTTTTCCCTGATGGTGGATGCAAACATTCCAGATATTGCTCTTGAACCAGATAAAACTGTGAAAAAGGTAATTTTTATACATTGTTAGGTATCATAGTCTACTTTTCATATATAAAGGATGTATATAAAGGATGTTAAGGTTTTAATAACCAATTTCCCCTTGATGTGCCTGACTCTAGACTCTTAAGTAACATAAATTAAGAAACATTTTATATAATTTTTTTATCTTCCAGAATGCAACAGCCTCTCCTGTCCCTGCAGCCAAGCCAGTTCTGTTCGTACCCACAGTCACATTACTAGGTCATTGTATCTACAGAGAAAGCTTACTACTACTACCCTTGCTCTTTTTTTCTAGCTCTTCTTTAATATTCCTGATAGGATATTTGATTCCTGGCACTCCTATGCTATGCATGCTAAAGATCAAAGACAAACTATTATAGTTATAATTAGGAGGAAAAAATCCATTCTTTATCTTTCCCATCCATATCCTTGGTTGCAGGGGTTTCTTACTGTGTCAGCAGAGTAGAGACCTGCCTTTTAACTTGGCCTACAAGGAAAAGAAAAAAGGATAGTCTTTGTATAGATGAATAGTGATTCAGAGTTGTTGTATCATGAATTCTAACAAGAGATGGGAGAAAGGGCAGTGGATTTGAAGATTTTTGTCTGAATTAGTTTCTGATTCTCTGATTTGGTGGGGGAAGTGGGATAGGAGGTGGTAAGTAGAAAGTACTTTTTAAATTTTTAATTTTTTAAAAATTTTTTAATTTAAAGTCAATTAACCAAGGTATACTACATCATTAGTTTTTGATATGATGTTTATTATTCATTATTGAATATAATACCCAGTGCTCATCATAGTACTTGCCCTCTGAAAGGACTTTTTTAAAATTCAAAGATAGCATAAGATGATCTTCACTATCAGTGTGATTATCAGTATTGAACTTGAAAGATAGTATAGATTTTTGCCTTGCAGAAATACATAATTACTAAAGGACAGTAGCAGTCTCAGAGATGGAGTCTCTATGGGGGATGAAAATAATAATTGGGACCAAAAAGCTCTAACTTCTGATATAGTAGACTCTGAACATTACTTAAAAAATTCATCTGGGGCGCCTGGGTGGCTCAGTGGGTTAAGCCTCTGCCTTCGGCTCGAGTCATGGTCTCGAGGTCCTGGGATCGAGCCCCGCATTGGGCTGTCTGCTCAGTGGGGAGCCTGCTTCCCCCTCTCTCTCTGCCTGCCTCACTGCCTGCTTGTGATCTCTCTTTCTGTGTCAAGTAAATAAATAAATAAAATCTTTAAAAAAAAAAAATATTTAAAAAGAAAAAAGATTTCTCTGGAGATTGAACATTGTCTTAGTCCGTTTAGGCTGCTATAAGAAAGTACCAGAGAATGGATGACCTATAAACAACAGAAATTTATTTCTTATAGTTTTGGAATCTAGAAGTTCAAGATCAGGGTGCCAGTGTGATCAGGTGAGAGCCCTCTTTGGGTTGAAGACTTTTTGTATCTTCAGCTGGCAGAAGTCCTAGGGAGTTCTAGGGGATCTCTTCTTTAAGGGTTCCTCTCTATGACCTAGGCACCTCCCAAGGCTCTACCCTAGTATCTTTTACATTGGGCATTAGTATTTGGGGGAAAAGGAGCACAAGTATTCATAACATTGCAAACAAATAAGAAACTCTTTTACCTAGTTTTATAAGTCTATCATAAATATTGAGAGAGGGTTTTAATGGAAATACTTCATTATTGAGCCATTTAAGAAAATTATGCTCTTTTTAAGACTTCACTTATTATTTTATCCAGCAAGCACTATTTCAGTAAACTCCCTTCTCCCCACAGGAAATAGACTAGTTATCACACTAGTTTTTGGCATGACTTCCTTTTGTCATTTATGTTTTATTTATTGACTACAGCTCATTCATCGAGAAATATAATTGGTTGATGAAAATTTCCCTTGTTACAGCAGCCCAGATGGACTAATTAATAGGTGTACTAGATTCCAAATATTGTTGCCCCCCCCCTTTTTTTGCATTGATTTATTCAGGACTTGTTTTTTGATGTGTACTTTAAATCCATTTATCTCTGGTCTTATAGGCAGTTTTTCCTGATTTCACTCAAGTTCAGAGGTCAATTATGAAAGTTCTCTAGTGGTATTTGTTAAATTGAGACTTCCAATTTCTTCTGCTAATTAAGTTATGTTCTTATTAGATCTTTTGTTCTATTTCTGTTTCTCTTTTAGAAAATTACTGATTTTAGGGGCACCTGGGTGGCTTAGAACTGAAGCCTCTGCCTTTGGTTCAGATCATGATCCTAGGGTCCTGGGATTGAGCCCCGCATCAGGCTCTCTGCTCAGCAGGGATCCCCCTTCCCCCATTTTGTCTGCCTGCCTCTCTGCCTACTTGTGATCTCTGTCTGTCAAATAAATAAATAAAATCTTAAAAAAAAAGTACAGATTTTTATACTTTGTTGAAATCATAGTTGCTAATGTTACTTCAAAGTCTTACCACTTGGAAAATTTTTGTGTTGACCTCATGAATGAAAACCAACTACAGAAATAGGGTAGCATATTTGAGGCTGAGAGAAGTACAGATTATTTAAATTACTTGAGTAATTATAATGAAGTACAATATTTTCTTGGCTTCATAACTTAATTTATATATATCAGTTTTGTTTTAATTTTTTGAAAATTGAATACTTACATATGGAATACATGATATTTTAAAAATCAGATTTATTTATTTCTTAGAAAACACAATTGCCCAAATATATGAGGTGGAATCACAATTTAAAACATATGATCATGAATCACAAACATTAAGTACCTGGTAGTAGTAGGTTAGTGTGCTGCTCCTTGCTTTGTGCCATAGGAAGCTTCCACAAAAGTTGCTTGAATCCTTTTAATAATTTAGAACAAAGTTACCCAAGTAGTCTAATAAAAAATAATGCATATTGATATAAAGCAAAGTGGTATGTACTAGTATAATTAAAGCATGGTGGATAGACTAATTTCCAAAAATGAGCAAATAGATCATACTAGTTTTTTCCTTTTTTTTAAGATTTACTTATTTACTTTAATAAATACTTAGTAGTATTTATTTAGCTATTTACTAAGTGTCAAGCACTGTCTTAGTGCTTGAGTTATAGTAATAATAAAACAAAATTTTCTGCCTTCATGGAGCTTACCTTCTAATAAGGGAAACAGAAAAGAAACAGAGTAAAATGAATGAAATATATAACATACTAATCATGATTAGTGTTTAGAGAAAAAAAATAAATGAGAGAGGAATATGAAATGTTGAGTTGGCATTGATTTTGGAAATTTTAAAATTTGTGCCCAGGAAAGGCTCACGAAGTGGGGTGTGTCAGTTTTTTCTGAATAAATGAAAAGGAGATATCTTATGAACATGTGGTATGGATAAAACTTTTTAGTCAACTCCTGTAGATTGCCCTAGTGAATAAAGGGAAGTTAAAATATTTGATATAAGAAACCTACGTATTCGGAAACTAATGTAATGTTGTATGTTGACTATACTTCAGTTAAAAAAAAGAAAAGAAAACTTGTATTTCCTAGCATATTATTAACTTTGTTACTAGGGAGAGTGTATTGTGTATTGATAAGACAATTGCCTATCTTCAGAGAGTTTTTTTTTTTTTTTAAAGATTTTATTTATTTATTTGACAGACAGAGATCACAAGTAGGCAGAGAGGCAGGCAGAGAGAGAGAGGGGAAAGCAGGCTCCCCGCCGAGCAGAGAGCCCGATGTGGGGCTCGATCCCAGGACCCTGAGATCATGACCTGAGCCAAAGGCAGAGGTTTAACCCACTGAGCCACCCAGGCGCCCCTATCTTCAGAGAGTTTTAAATTTGCTTAGCTTCTGATACAGGTGAATCTCTATTAAAAAAATGGGGTGAGGGAGAGAAATAGAATAGTTTAATGGATAAACATAACCACTTGATAGTGCTTTTTCATTTGTGTTTTCTGTAAATCGGTAATAAGGAAATCTTTTAAACTGTGGTAATAAATTTATTCATAGTAATTTAATGAGGTAATACTATTTTGTGTTGAAGAATAAATGGATGTATTCTTTCTCTGATTTTTTTAAAAATTTTATTTATTTATTTGAGAGTGAGAGAGCAGGGGGAGAGACAGAGGGAGAGGGTGAGAGAAGCAGACTTCCCACTGAGCAGGGAGCCAGATGCTGGGCTTGATCCCCAGGCCCTGGGACCATGAACTAACCCAAAGACAGATGCTTAAGTGACTGAGCCACCCAAACACACCTCTCTAAATTGATTATTGACTAAACGTTAAAACAAACATATATATTACAAGCAGCTACAAATTGTGTGAAGATCTCTTTCAAATGAACTATAAAATTAAATTAACCTTTGGTGCCTACAAGGTTTGTTTATTAAAACATACAATCTGGGGGCACCTCGATGGCTCAGTGGGTTAGAGCCTCTGCCTTCGGCTCAGGTCATGATCCCAGGGTCCTGGGATCGAGCCCTGCATCGGCCTCTCTGCTCCGCAGGGAGCCTGCTTCCTCCTCTCTCTCTGCCTGCCTCTCTGTCTAGTTGTGATTTCTCTCTGTCAAATAAATAAAAAAAAACAAAAAACAAAAAACATACAATCCATTGGAGGGAAGGGGTGGCTGGGAGATGGACATTGGGTAGGGTATGTGTTGTGGTGAGCACTGTGTGTTGTGTAAGACTGATGAGTCACAGACTTATACCTCTGAAACAAATAATACATTATATGTTAATTTAAAAAAACTAAAACAATTAAAAATTAAAAAAAAATACAAGCCATAACATCCATCCATGCACATTGAATTTTTGTAACATAGGTTTTATTTTTCTCTACTAGTCCTGTGTCTTATTACAAACAATTATAGAATTCATTCTCTTATACCAGTAGTTGGATAGGTGTTCAATTTTTATAATTTTTCTTTTTAATTAATCTTTATTTTATTTACTTTTTTTAAAGATTTTATTTATTTGACAGAAAGAGAAAACATAAGCAAGGGGAGTGGGAGAGGGAGAAGCAGGCTTCCTGCTGAGCAGGGAGCCCAATGCAGGGCTTGATCCCAGGACCCGGGGATCATGACCTGAGCCAAAGGCAGACCCTTAACCAACTGAGCCACCCAGGCACCCCTTATTCTTTATTTTAAGTTCTGGTTTTTATTCAAGTAATGGAATTTTTTGGTTCTGTTGCAGCTCAGATAATCAAATGAACTCAGCAAGGAAATAATGTTTACATTAAACCTCTTCCTTTTACTCTGATGAGTGAAAATTTTTCCTTTGGCATAATCACTTTTGTGATTAAATTATTAGGAAATGAGCACAAAGAAAAAATTTAAAATTCCAATTAGAATTAAAAATATTTAATAAGGAATGTCTGCTTTATTATTTTAATGAAAGTTACTCTTATTTCAGAGACGCTAAACACTAAATTATTTTAAGCAAGAGTCTTCTTTATTAATGAATGTTAAATTAGTCTTGTAATGATGTATTTTGAGCTTTGAAAGACAAAGGGTAGAGATTACGTATAAATGAAATCTCTGTGGTCCTTAGGAAAGACAGTATAGTTTAATATAGAATTGTGTTGCAGGGTTTTTGTATGGGGCATAGCTCTACACATCTGAGAATGTGGATGCAAGAAGAGTATACATCAAAATGCTACTAAAGACAAAATTTAATATTTAGTACTAATTGGAATGTTAGACTGTGTGTGTGTATGTGTGTGTGCACACACATGAATAGACCTTAAACTATAACCTGAAGAGCAGAGAGAAGGTAGCTTGAAGAAAAGGATTAGAATCGTAAGGATCTATGGGACAGTAACAAGTAGCCTGGTCAGTATATGTGATGCCAAATCGGCCATTTATATGCAGTTAAGGATGGTTTTTTCATATTTGGTAAATAAATATATATATTCTATGCAAAATACATATAGTCTGTGTTATAGCACTTATAGAAGCATGTAAGTTTTGATAAATTAAGCTAAAGTTTTGATTTTCCTGCCCTGTAGTTTTTTCATGTCTTTAAAAATAGTTACAGACTTGTTAGACATCTTAAATCAAAGAAAATAAAGGATTAAACTCAAGGAACTGATACGCCATTGGGATATAGAAATGGGAGAGCTAGTTCATTCAAGATATTCCTTAAGACATCCCTCCATTGAACTGTCCTTCACTTTTTAGTGAAGTACACATCTTTTTTATCCACATCTTTTTTATTTCCCCATCCTGAAGCTGCAGAGCTGTTGGATCATCTGGCATACTTCCAATCTAGTGAAGAAATAAGTACGAATTCAGGGCTGTGGGTTGTCCTACTGTGTCCTTCTTAGTTTCCTAGTAGTTAAATTCTGTACTTAAAAGGAAGTACTAAATGTGACTACTTTTTATTTGCATAGAGACATTTTCTCCTTGCCTGCTTTTTCAAAAGTATATTTGGGCCACTTAAAAGAGGAGAAAGGAGTAGAGTTATAATGGTTATGTGCAGTGGCATGAGATTGTCTGGCAGCATGAGACCCTTGCCATCAGTGAAGCGGCTCTGGGTTGCTTGCCTTCATAAATTCTCTCTTGGCTTCATAAATTCTCTTTGTTTCTGCATCTTAGAGGTGGAGATACTGTCTACCTCAGAGTCAGGTGAAATACTGCATGTGAAGTGTTTTGCACAGAGTAGTCATTCAATTACATTGGCTTTTATTTTTTAGGAACCATTCTCATATATGTCTCTACTAATTTTTCTAGTTATTCTTATAAAAATTCTAGTTATTGTTATTGGGAGTCAACTGTAACTTTAAATATGAAACAAAGGAAAATTCTTCTCTCTCTGGAAATTGCCAACCAATTGAAGTAGTTCTTAGCAGAAGTATAAGGAATTTCTGTAGGAAAGGAGGCATTCTGGAATATCTTAATTTTGCCAGTGATTGACATGATTCCTGTTCTTGTAGAGGCATTGAAACGGTGTGCAAAAATACTACTATAATCTCACCTTGGTATATCCATTTAATAATAAGTAACAGGGATAAAATGAAGGAGATTATTAACAAATATGCCCCATTTTAAATTTTATACAGTGGTTCTAGCTTTGAAATGCGAAGAAAAAAAAAATAGGGGCCCCTAGCTGGCTCAGTCAGAAGAGCATAGGACTCTGATCTCAGTTGTGTGTTCAAGCCCCACGTGGGGTGTAGAGATTATTTAAATAAATAAAACTTGAGAAAAAAAAAGAAATGCAAGAAAATAAAGCACACTTTTGAGTTAAAAGAACAATTTATGTTTATTTTCTTACATCTGCAGCACCTGGCAGAATCATGTTTACTGTTTATTTTTTCTTAAAAAAAATATCTAACAACCAATAAAGAAAGGGTGATTAAAGAGCATATAGCAAAAACAATAAACTTCACTCTAAAGAATAATAATATTCAGAACTTCTTGTAAGTTATGGATTACTTCTTTGTCATGGAAATAGGTCATAATATATTGTAACAACATCTATATCAATCTGATGCTGTCTCTTTAAATTGAGTCCTTTTTTTTTCATTCAAAAGCCTAACCTACTGTGACCTCATAGGTTCAGGATAAATTCCGACTGGACCTGTCTGATGAAGAGGCGGTGCATTACATGCAGAGTCTGATCGACGAAAGTGTCCATGCTCTCTTTGCTGCAGTGGTAGAACAGATTCACAAGTTTGCCCAGGTAAGTTCTCTGAAGGCAGTGCAGTTGATCTCAGCTTCTCCGTGTCCTACCCCAGAGTCCTCAGGGAGTCATGCTCTTCTCCTGCTAGTGATGTCTTCTCTGCGTTTTGTCAAGACTTTTTGACATCAGCCAGCTGATGTGAATGTGTTGCATACATTATTAACGCTGAATCATCCCACTTAAATTTTCATGGTTGTTAACCAGAGTATGGAGTATCAGCATAGGTATTTGTCCTTTGTAGTCAGTGGTGATTGTAAATCTTTCTTGAGAATGATCTTGAGTCTAGCAGAGGCCTTGGCAAGTGAGACTTGAACTCTTGTTGGGTTTTGACAAATCGAGAAGTGCTAGGAAAGGAATATAGAAGCTGAGAAAAGCAGTGCATACCACACACTGAAAAAGTCTATCTATACACTTCCTGTTAGTAGAATCTTACATGCAGATGTTTGAGGGAGACCTTTTCAGACTAGCCTGTGATGGTAAACCCCAGCTTTAAAACGTGGTTTTTATTATGAATTTCCTAATGAGGATGATTATGAAAATGGTAAGCAAACAGAAAAATTAGGCCTCTTTCCCTCCCACACACACTCTTCTTCTTGCACACTCTTTCCTGACTTTGCTTATTCTGTTAATAATTTTACTAATCATCTAATTTTACTAATCGCCTGTGTACTTTGCCTTCTTCCTCACCCAGTACTACTGTCACTAAGCCTTTTCAGTTTAACCATTTCCTTTTTAGTTTAACCATTTCTTTAATTATCCTCTTCTGTCATTTTCTGACTACTAAAATTTTTTGTTAAAGATTTATTTACTTATTTGACAGAGAGAGAGAGAGAGATCACAGGTAGGCAGAGAAGCAGGCAGAGAGAGAGGAGGAAACAGGCTCCCTGCTGAGCAGAGAGCCCAATGCGGGGCTTGATCCCAGGACCCTGAGATCATGACCTGAGCCTAAGGCAGAGGCTTCACCCACTGAGCCACCCAGGAGCCCTCCGACTAACATCTTAATCCATTTTTTGTTCTTTAAGATATCTTGGATAACTAAAACCCTTTATAATTCTTCTGTAGTATTTTTCTCTAAGCATTTTTTATCCTTCTGAATATCTCAGTCAGATATATTTTCACGAAATAATGTCTTTTTTTTTTTTTTCTCTTTTTAAATTTCAAGGTGTATAGTGTTTCCCCATTGCTTAACAGTGAAGTCCATTCTCTGGCAGCTCAAGGCTTTCTAGGATACTGTATTCCAAGCTACTCTCCAAGGTGTTTCCCTAATAACCTCTCTGAATATTTTGTTCTTTTCTGTCTCTGTGATGACTTTGCAGCTGCCATTTATTCAGCATAGAATATCCATCTTCTTCAGTGAATCTTTGGTAAACTTCTGCCTACCAAATCCAAGCTGTTGTCTAAGATCTATTCTTAATGCCACTTTGATTGATCTTCCTCTGGATATTTATAGGACTTTTATCTTTATTATGAGTTGCACTTATATTTTGCTTTCTATTATAGATACTGGATACTTTTTTTTATAACTCCTAAAATACAAACTTCTTGAAGACAGGGCTCTATCTGTTACTCACATATTAGCACAGTGCTTTCTCTACTTAAAAAGTATCCAAGGAATGTAAAGGAGTTTCTTCCTATAAATGTTAGCTTATTCTCTTTTTCTGGCTTAACAAAAGTTTCTTCTCCCAGAACACCAGTTTGGGTCCTGTCTTATTACAGGAACCAATCAGGGATTGCTTCCCAGGTTATTAATCCTAACTGGTCACCTCTCAAAGGAATAAACTGATTTAGATGGAACGTGATTTGTCTAGTTGATGGTAGATCTGAGTCTCCATATGGCACAGCAGGGTATTTTGGAGCAATCGGGGATAGAAACCAAGAATGGGATAATGACTTCGCTAACATCATGTTGCTAACAAGGGACAGAATCAAGACTTGAACCCAAATCTTTTGACTCCCATATCTAGTATTTTTGAAACTTGTTTTCTTGTCAGTGTCTTGCTTACTGCTCTATTGTATTAGGAGTTACTGAAACTTTCTCTGGCACAGCCCTCATAATCCACTTACTTTCCCTCTCCCTTCTTGTATGTACACCCTTTTTTTTTCTTTTTTAAAACTCAGATAGTTTTAACATGCTTGAGGTTAGCTAACTTCTGTGTCTTCGCATTTCCTTCAGAGTTGGTCATTTATATTTCATTTTTGCTCTGTCCTTATCTACAGCTGAACAAATTTCTCTCCTTCAAGAGTTTTCATTCTTGCATACTTCAAGTTTCTCAGTTTTCTCCTTTAGTTTCCTCAGCATTTACTGTATAATAGAGCTAAAACTCCACACTTAAAATTAACGCTGCTGCCTGACACCTCATTTCAGATTATCTGTAGCTGTGTAACAAACCTGGACTCACTAGCTTAAAAAACAATAATGATTTATTATTTATGATTCTTCAGTCAGGATTTCAGCCAGAGCCCACCTATATGGCTCTTTTGTTTCCTGTTATGTCAGGTAGGTTCACTCATTCAGCTGTTTTCAGCTGGTGATTGGGTTTTTCCAATAGGTTTCACACACCTTCACTTTGGAGCTGCTCTAGATGGTCTGTCTCTGCTTCTCTCACTGTTCCCTATTATAGCCAGGGCTGCTATTCTCCTGCACGATGATGGCTGTCTCCCAAAGGAATGTGAAAGCGGGGGCAGCAGGCCTCTTAGAGCAAGTCAGTAGGCCAGCCCTGGCTCTCAGGGACAAGAGAAGTATGTACTCTGGAGAGGGATTAAGTGTGGCTCCTTGAAAACTCAACTGCCATTCATCTAATACATTCTAGCCTAAAGTTCGAGCTTTTAAGCAAGGTCTGTGAATGAACTTGTGGTATACTTCATTTATTTATTTTAAGATTTTATTTACTAATTTGAGAGAAAGTGAGCAAGCGAGCGAGAGAGTGAGTGAGCACGAGTAGGAGGGAAGAGGAAAGGGAGGAGACTCACCAATGAGTAGGGGAGCCTGACATGGAGCTTGATCGCAGGACCCTGAAGTCATGACCTAAGCTAAAGGCAGATGGTTAACTGACTGAGGCACCCAGGTGCCCCTGAATTAGTGGTATACTTTAGTTTAGTTTTGAAATTGTTTTGTCAATTTATGAGAGAAAGAGAGAGAGTGAGAGTGCCTGGGACTGGAGATGGGATGGCCAGAGGGAGAGGGAGAGAAAGAATCTAAAGCAGACTCCCTGCTGAGAAGGGAGCCTGATGTGGAGCTTGATCTCATGACCTGAGACCATGACCTGAGCCAGAGTCAAGAGTCGGATGGATTAACTGACTGAGCCACCCAGGTGCCCCAGAAGGCCTATTTTTTTTAAATTCCTTGTATTAAAAATACAGGAGAGAAAAAGCTAGGTAAAAAAGGGACCACATTCTTATTTGAAGGAGGTAGTAACAGAAGGACCTTTCTTTACGAATGTCTCTGGGCCTCAGTTTCCACATCTGTAAAGTGATTGGCATTGAGATAGAAACTAAATTTGATCTATTGTCAGAGATATACACAAAGGTTAATTGCTTTCCACATATAAAGCTGATCTTGACTATTGCCAAGACTGAAAGTAAATGAAACCCTCAGCACCGATGGTTAAATTACGAAGGTTGTTCATAACCAAGAGTTAATGCATATACCTTTTCTCTTCATAGAGAAAATATAAATATGGCTAATAAATTGGTAATAGAGGTGGCTGTACTCTTAACTTAGACTTGGGAAAGATAATTTTATAAGCGTGAACTAACAGGATTATATTTTCTGGAAAGAAATATTAAGTCTTAGGTTTCTATTTTTTAGTTACTCAGTAAAATGGTAGATAAGATGGAGTAATCCTGAATAAATATTTTAAATTACTTTGGCCTTCGTCATTACAAATCTCTTGGACTAGGATAGATTCTTGATAACAAAATAGTACTTTTATCTAAAATCAAGTCCATAAAGGTGCCTGGGTGGCTCAGTTAAGCATCTGCCTTCGACTCAGGTCATGATCCCAGGGTTCTGGGGTTGAGTCCTGCATCGGGCTTCTTGCTCAACAGGCAGCCTGCTTCTGCCTCTCCCTTCGCCTGCCATTCCCCCTGCTTGTGTTCTCTCTCTCTCTGTCAAATAAATAAATAAAATCTTCAAAAAAAGAAAAAAATCAAGGCCGTAGCAGCATGAATATGAATTAAGAGCAACTATCTGGATGATTCCAGCAATGTAGAGACCACCAGTGTCATCCTAGATAGGTAATAGTGGAGACTTAATTCAGCATGAATACTTATGTAGACAAAATTTTTTACATCATCATACCTCAGTGCTCCATTTTACAGTGAGAGATAACCATATCTGGGACAATAACCTTATTCATTTGAGCTGTATATTTCATATATACTTCACTATTTTTTAACATTATATAATCTCTACTGTAACCACAAAAGTGAGTTTTAACATTTTCCCCACTTAAAGATGGGCGGGCTGACCCACATAAAAAGTTGTTTCCTAGCTTACCAAATTCAGGTCTTTACCAGAATATCCCACAATATTCTACATCCTAAGAAATGAACTTGACAATACTTGGGTTTCCTTAAATAAGTCACCACTGCCTGTACTCATTACCTGTGACTATACTATGGTGCAGCTGAAACAATATCAAAATAAGAGTAACCCAAGGATGTTTAATTTCATTGGAATTTGTTTAGTCATTGAAGATTGCAAGAAATACTAAATACGGTTTTAACCTCACGTAAGTCCTTTCAAATTAAGAAATTACGAAGCATAGCTATTTCTTTTTAAAGATTTTATTATTTTGTTTTAAAGATAGTGAACAAGCAAGTAAGTATGAGGGGAAGGGCAGAGTGAGAGGGAAAAGCAGACTCTGTCCAGAGCACAGAGTCCAATGAGACCCTCAGGACCCTGAGATCATGACCTGAGTCAAAATCAAAAATCGATTAACTGACAGCCTTCCAGGCACCCTGAAGCATAACTATTTCTTGATTAATCTCTGAAGTTTATTTTTTCTTTGGACTGACACTTCTAGATGCTATATATTTTCTAAGTAGTGACTATATATTTTCTAAGTAAGACTTAGAATAAATGACATGCACGTGCAAACCTGGATGATCAACATCTATTTTTTTGGTCACTCATACCATAATAAGGATGCATACTGCTAATTGATTTAGGCTAATTTTACTGCATTTCTATTAATCACTCTGTGGATTGTAGGACATTTTTCTAAAAATGGAGGTAAAGTAATGGATACATGTTAACAGAAATTGTAGTTGTTTCAGCATAAAAGAAATTATAGTCTAAAAGAAGACTATAAAATTGCCACATACAACTATTATGTTGCATGTTGAAAAGGCTTATTTTCTTCCATCATACCATTCCCTGGGAAGGGTAGAGATTAAACACTGCAATATTTGTTGCCTAGCAACACCCACCTATTAGTGATACAAATTTTCCACTGAAAAAACAATTTTATTTAGGTCATTGTCTTTGAGATTGCATCATCAGAACTCTTGTCCCCACTGAAATGATCTTTAAAGGGCTTTCTAATCTTGTCTGCACAGAAAGGTAGAGGTCACTTAGTTTGTGTCATTTACTGCTCTAAAACTAACCTTTGGTTGGTAATCTCTCACATGACAGCCCGTTTCTTCTCTGTTTCTGCTTTCTCCTCTCTCTCTCTCTCTCCACTGATTGATGAGAGAAGGCTGAAGAGCGAGGTGTGGTTTCCATTCATCTTAGTACATACTGATCTAATTAATTGAATCTTGGTAGATTAACCAGGGTTAGGGATGTATTTTTTGTAGACAGAGTAAAACAGTAAGAACAGATGGCGTTCAGAAAGTTTACCGAAGTTCCAGCTCAAGATACTGGGAGCACTTACTGCTTTACATTTGGTAAGAATCCTTAATTAGCCCCTGTGGTGTTCAAGGGAGAAAAGCTCAGATCCAAGCAGAGGGGCACATGAATGTGCAGTCATATATTATGTGCCTTTAACTGAAGAGAATTCAACTATATATACTTGTGGTGATTTAAAAGACAAACAGTGAAAGGAGACAGACAGTGTGGTTATTCTGCCTGATGTTTTTCTTGAACAGCATATGTCCTAATAAAGATGAGAAGAGTTTCTTCAGGGATGTTTCAGATCTCAGGTGTCTCCCATGACATGACATCTTGCCATGCCAAGTGTGATTCCATTTACTTGGGATGCTCGTTTTTTTGTACAAGGGGGCTTCTAAGTGCAGGCCATCCATCTGCCCCTTCTGCTGCTCAAAAAAAAACCCTAGTTTGTTTTTGCATTAGTATTAAGGGAAAAGCTTTCTGTTCTGAACTTTTGGAGAGATGACTATATGTAATGTGTTGCCTTCTGAGGAGTTGTTTTGTTTTGTTTGGGTTTTTTTTTTTTTTTTTTAGTAATTTTGTTATGTTCCTGTTTTACCTTTATGTGCTGACCCTAACACCTCAGCCCTGTGTAGGATGTTTGGTCTGTAACTGCTCTACTCTCTGATCTACTTTGAGAGCGCATAGATGCAAAAGATACCCTAGGAGAAGAGACTAGAGCATTATTTATGTTTATGCTATGTACCTTATTTTACCATTAGGAATAAAAAACAACAGTGTAAAATATTTAATTGAACAAAACAAAAAGTATTGAATTCTTTAGCCAAAGAGAAATTTTTCTCAAAAACCAAGCTTTTTTTTTTTTAATTTAGTTAATAACTTTCTAAAGACATAGATGATTCCCAGACCAGTGGCTTAAATAAATATCATAATACTATTATATCATACAAAAGTATTTTGTATCATTTTGTGTCCCAGATCTATTCCTCATTTATCTGAATTATCCTGGGAGGAATAAAATAACAACAACAAAAACAATAATAATAGTAATAATTACAGCCTACTGTACACTTAGATGTGTGAGAAATTACATAAAGAATTTTCTCTGTATCACCTTGTTTAATTCTCACACCTGCGTGTGTATCACCAGGCCTGTTTTATAGAAGAGAAAAACCAAGGCTGAGATTAAAAAAACTCATGGTCTCAGGGTTAATGTGGGACAAAAGTTGAGATTCAAACCCAGACCATAAGTTGTAGAAATAGTAGTAGTTTCTTTTTTTTTTTTTTTAAAGATTTTATTTATTTATTTGACAGAGAGAGATACAAGTAGGCAGAGAGGCAGGCAGAGAGAGTGAGAGGGAAGCAGGCTCCCTGCCGAGCAGAGAGCCCAATGCGGGACTCGATCCCAGGACCCTGAGATCATGACCTGAGCCGAAGGCAGCAGCTTAAACCACTGAGCCACCCAGGCGCCCCGAAATAGTAGTTTCTATATCATGTTTTTCTTGATACATATATTTAAGTTTTAATTTATTAGAGATGAGTGGATTTTGTTGAGTTGTGTTTTAAAAAATATACTTGTAAATTTAAGAAAATGATCTTTAACTTTTCTCTCCTTAATGTTTCATCTGCCCCTCAAAAGGAAAAAAAAAAAAACAAAAAAACGGCTATCCAAACAGCTAAGAGAGTGTGCTATAAAAAGGAGTCATTGGAACCAGTTAATCCCAGATAAATATGATAAATGTGGGGTAATACGTTTATTTTGCACATTGGCCATAAGCCAGTCCTGAATTGCATTGCCCCCCACATGCTCTCGGGTGGCTGTGTAGTCAGCCCTGCTGCGTGAGTAGCCGTCAGAACCCACCATGTTTAAAAGCAGCATACAGGCACTTGCGACATTACAAATGTTTTAAAGTCTTAAGAATAATTACTGTAATAGCAGCAGTCAGCAGAGTGCCCCATAATTTTCAGCTAAAATGCCCTGCAGTTTATTTTTTATCTGTAGAAATTTAATTTCCTTGTCTTCTGTGGGGCAAGTTTTCAAACACTTGAGTATAATCCATGGTAAGATTTGTCTCTTTGCTTCATTAACTGCTTTTAGGAAACTTAGTTGTCATGCTGTTGTTTCCCTGCCCTCTGTTGTATCAAACCCTTTTATATAAATTCATCAGGGAGTTGAATGTTTGGGGACTGACTCTGCTACATAGTATTACTGATTTTTTTTTCCCCCGCAGACAGACGCTCACAAGTATTTAGGTGACCTTTTAGAGACCGTATGTTCAGTAGTAGTGTTTCTCCCACACATACAAACATAGGTGTCCACATGTGTGGATTTCCTTGTTTCCAGGATATTTAGACTTCCTAGCATGTCTGTGAGAACCCTCCACAGTTTGGCTCTAACCTGCATTTTCAACTTCAGTCATCTTCCACCAGCCTTCAAAAAGAGTCATCTTTGTAGCTCTGATGATTTACCCCCATGGCTCTCTCATACCCAATATTTCCCTCAACCCCCCACAAACAGTCCACCTCTGCTTATTGCCTGGAATGAGTTCCCCACCTGTTGCCCAACTTTTGGATGTACTTGTGTGTGTATGAGTGGTGACCCTGTATAAGAGCTGTATGTGTCTTCAGGCTTTTTTTGTCTTGAGTATTACAGGGACGCTCACAAAACCTGAGCCGTTCCTGGCACATAGTAGGCACCAAATAAATGTATGTGATTTTATATAAGTGCCAACGACCATTTGAGAAGTTTATTTTTATTTTCTTTGATATTATCTTCTAGAAGATATTTAAACAGCTTCTTAAATCAGAAATTACATTCCTTTTAAAAGCATTAAAGCTGAATCTTACCATATTATTGCTAGAATCACTACTTTAAATTGTATCAGATTAAAATCAGTCAGCATCTGTCACATTTTTACACATATACATAAATATGCACACATACCCACAAATATTTGTCAGTGAGGTGTTTTTTTTTTTTTTTGCCTTTCATTGTTTTTTCTTAGAGTAATAATGAGGTAAAGTTAATGGAGACAAAATTATGTTGCCCATGTCCAGCATTCTTATTTCCTCCAAGATGTTGCCAGCATATATTTTATTGAACAAGGTGGCACATGAGTTATGGATGACTCAGTTATATTCATGCAAACAATTAAGAGTTGTCCGTACTGGGGCGCCTGGGTGGCTCAGTGGGTTAAAGCCTCTTCTGCCTTCGGCTCAGGTCATGATCCCAGGGTCCTGGGATCGAGCCCCGCGTCGGGCTCTCTGCTCACCGGGGACCCTGCTTCCTCCTCTCTCTGTCTGCCTCCCTGCCTACCTATGATCTCTCTCTCTGTCAAATAAGTAAATAAAATCTTTAAAAAAAAAAAGAGTTGTCCATACTGAGAGAGGTGACTGGCAGCATCTGTACATGTTAAAGACAACCATTAACTGTTGCAGATTAAATTTATATTAGCCAGTTCTCAGAAGTAATGGGTAGCATTCTCTGAATTTCACTGAATGCTAATTTTGAGAAATAATGAAGAGAGTACAGTGTCACATATCTCTTTATAAGCAATATCTGAGGTAACTGTGGGGGTGCCTATCATAAAATAGGTACTACAAACATTGGTTTCTTTCATTTCCACTTGATATTTTAATATCAAACACTGTTAATGTGTTGGCCACCACACAATCCATGACTGGGCCTCCTTGTTCTTGCAGGACTCCTGTCTTTGATTTGATTCCAGATCAGTTCTGGAATGAAGTGGGTGCACTCTGTGGAATAAGTTAACAGCTTTTCAGTAGCTAAAAATGTCATGCCAAGAACTAAGCATTTTTTAGAACTATAGACTCTGTTGTTTGTCTTTCTTTGTGAAATTGAAGTTAATTACTTCTACTTGTTTATCTTTTTTTATAGTACTGGAGAAAATGAAATTGGACTTGGCACATCAGGATGTTTGGCTCTGTAAGAAAACTACTTTAGAAGCAACCTCTGTATAAGGAAGACTTCAGAGTAACAAGAGAACATTTGATATTCAAGATACCATATATCCTAAATGTTACATGGTACCTGAATTCAGTTTCTTTGGATGTCATTGCTTAAATATGGTCTTGAAGGGTTTGTTTTGAAATATTGTATATATTTATTTTCAAATATACACATTGTTAATAAGCTAAGAAGTGAGAAGTTTATTCCAGGATCATGTACATATTATAAGAGTTCTGGAAAAATTTTATGTTGAAATAGTAAAATATTTTAGTCTTTGAGTTTGGAATGTCCTTTTTTTTAAAAAAAATTATCTCTTCACATCAGAATAGTAGTTATGAATTTGGATTATCTCAGTCAAGAAGACTTTTTTGGTTTGTCTTTCCCTCTGCCATTTCCCTCTCTCTCCCCACTCATGTTTGTTTTTGCTTAAGCTGTAATGCTTGAAGTTTTACATATTGTGGCTCATTCTTTTACAGTTCAGCAATTACGTCAAATAAGACAGTCATTTTCTCTCCCTTTTAAATATAAATCTTATTTGAAAACTTTGGTCATATACGTCAAATAAGACAGTCATTTTCTCTCCCTTTTAAATATAAATCTTATTTGAAAACTTTGGTTAGTTTACAGTTCTCCTACCTTGTAAGTACATAAAGCAGGATATGTAAATGTAGCAATCTGAATTACTTGCCAAAAGGTCATAATAACAGCAGCTTTTAGTGTTGATCCCAAGATATTTTTACATATACATGTAAGCATAAATTGTCTTTCTGTAATAAATACATTTTTGATGCAAACTTACTTTTCAAAAGGTTTTTGAAATAGTTTTACTAGACCTGTTAATGTAATACATCCTTTCTGATTTAAGCAAAATGATTTCTTGTCTTTTAAGACTAAAAGTCCTGCTAATTCCTCTAGCCTCCTCGCCTCATGAAACTTTAGGAAAAGAGCACATACAAAAATAGAAGAGTAACACTATCGTAATCCTTGCAAATTAATGTGTGGCATAGTCATGTGATTTTGTTTTGGAAGAAAAACAGTATCTCGTTCTTTTGGTGCTGAATATTAATATCCAATAACAGAAAAGATTAGAAAGTTAAATGGAGGCACAGTTTTCAAAGAATGCCCTTAATTACAGTGTTTGTTTGTTACCACATCCTTGTATCTGGGAGTTTTTCCCTTTTTAAAGTGGGGTTCCCAGCTGGATAGGAAGCACATAATTAGGATATGACCTAGAGGCTCATGGAGTATGGTTTGTGTGAAACATTCATGCTGATTTGAAAACCAGAAAAGATGAAAAGATCTCTGCAAAGCATCATAAGAGAGTTGATGCCCAAATGAGCTGGAAGCTCCATTCTCTATCTTGCTTTTTCTGTGCTTGACGTGTTTATATCACTTTCTGTTGCCAAAAAGTTCTGAACCCATCTGCATTCTCATTCTTTGAGTCCTATTTCTCTATTTCTGTTGGCTCTGAAAAATTTTCCTGAAATGGCCCTATTGAAAGTGGCCAACCTTCTGAACTTTTACAATTCCTTTTTTTTTTCTTAAGATGTATTTTTTATTTGAAAGAGAGAAACAACGCACACATGCCTGCGAGGAGGGACGTGCAGAGGGAGAGGGAGAGAGAGTCCCAAGCAGGCTCCATGCTGAACGTGGAGCCTGACTTGGGGCTTGATTTCAATACCTTGAGATCACAACCTGAGCTAAAACCAAAACTCTGATGATCAACTGACTGTGCCAGCCTGGTGTCTGTCTTATAATTCTTTGTAGTTTTTTAATTGGCATTTAGTAAAGGTGGGTGTTTTTGTTATGCTTGTATCTCCCATTTTAGAGGTTTGGCAAACTTCTTCTATAAAGAGACAAGGTAGTAAATATGTTAACCTTTGGAAAGCATATAATCTTCATCACGATTCAACTCTGCTGTTAGAGAAGAAAAAGCAGCCAGAGACAACCTATAAGCAAATGGGCCTGGTCAGATCTGACCCTTGGGCCTTAATCTGTTGATCCATTTGAACTAAGTGTAAGGCAAAAACTATCATCTTACTCTTTATAAACTCCACTGCACTTTGCATAGATAGTAGTATGTTTATAGTATGCCTCTATGAATTATTTTGGACTAATACAAAATTCTATAAGGGCCGACACAATTGTTAAGGAGCGTTGATCATGAATAACCTTGTTATTCAGTGCAAACTTGGTAAGAATTCTAAGGGAGACAAAGTTTTCTAAGGCGGAAGATGAGTATTGGGTAAGGAAAGACCATCTTTGAAGACAGACAGTGGCCATCGTTTTGCTGAGGGCATTTGGCTGTGGGTGGTGAGCCTACATCAGAAACAAAAGTGACTTATCAGTCCCAATTTCTATTGCTCAAAGCAACCTCTTTGCTCCTACTGTTTTCCCAAAACTCCATTGTTTTTCTTGTTCAGGGATCTTTCTTTACCGTGTGGTCTTTATGTCTCTTAATTATCATTGCCTTTCACATTCTGTCAATGTTTGACTTTGAGAACTGTGTTTGTGAGGACATGGTGCTTTAATTCAAAAGTGTGGGTACCCTAGTCATGTACTTTAAGTATTCAGAGTGCCAATGTTGATGGCAGCTGCTGGGAGTAGGGCTGCAAAGGTGAGGAAGGAAGGAAAGTGTGATTCACATTCCTAATAAAGTGTTGATACCACCCGATTTCTGCCATTCTCTATACGCTGGGGTTTAATGTTCTCCAGCTCACTTATATTACAGAGTTTTCAGTTGAGTATGTATTGTACTAACAAAAGTCGACATTATAAGGCCTTACTGTTACATATTAGGACTCTGCCAGTTGCTTCATGTGTTTTATCCTATTATTCGGTATAACAGTCCTATGAGATAGAATTGTGTCCCCGTTTTCCAGAATTTTAAGACAACTGAACCATCAACCCAAAGTTAGGCTGCACTGGAGAGCAGAGTTGGGATCTGAAGTGGAATTACTCAGATTCCAGTGACTACACTTTTGACCATCAAATTCTCTTGGCCTTCATTTCTCACTGAGTCAGTAGTGATAGCCCTGTCTTCTAGAATGTGCACATGTGTGAATGTGGCCCATTAGACAGATCCCCCCAAAACAAAATTCCATTTATTTGTTTGTTCATTCATTTATTGGTTCTGTTGACTTTCATGAACAGGGTTACCAAAGATATAGGCAGTAATCAATAAAACAAATTAAAAATTCCAGAGAAAATAAATTGAAGTGAATTTCAAATTTATAAAAATGGAGTTGTATCATTGTGCCACATATTCATACTTCCCTTGGCATATATCATTCAGTAAAAACATAAGGTTATATAAATCTTAACCATGCAACTGTTAACCTACAATCATGATGTACTTTATATCTTTGCACATAGACCTAACGTTGCAATTAAAAAAAAAAAAAGCCAGATTGAGACTTAAAAGGATTTAAAAAAAAAATAAATTGCAGAAACAGCATGGACTATCTTTAATTAAATACAGAAAGTATATTGGTTTGCCAAAATGAATAATTTGATATATTAACATTTCACCATAAAAAATACATACTAATGGCCTGGGATGGAATCCCGGAAAAGAGAAAGGACATTAGCTAAAAACTAAAAGAATATAAATAAAGTAGTAGTTAGAAAGAAAAAAGGAATGAGTAGCCTCAGAAGGTAGTGAGTGTCCCACCTTGGTGACCACCAGAGAAAGTGAACCGCATCAGAAGGTGATCTTCCACCCGAAATTATTCCTCAGCCCTCTCATCTTTCTGACCTTGACATTTTTAAAAGTACAAAGCAGATACTTGTGATATTGATTTTCCTCAAGGTTGACTCATTTTTGATAAGGATACTTACATAGTGCCACGTTCTTCTCAAGGCATCTTACCAGCAGGCACAAAAGGTCAATTTGGTCTGTTCCTGGCTGTGGTAACTTTTATCCCTTGGTTAAGATGGTTTCCAGCTTTCTCCATTCTGAAGTTAACTTGTATTTGACACATAAAATAATAAGTAATTTGTAAGTTCTATGAGGAAGCATTTTGAAACTATGTAAATATCCTGTTCTTTACCACACTTTTACCCACCAAGTTTAGCATGGATTGATGATCCTTGCCTGAATTAATTATTATTATTATGGTGAAAACCAAATAGTTTTTTTTTTAAACTCTCTTGTGCTTCTACACTTGTTAGTGTTCTACGGTAAGATAGAATTTTCCTTTCTGCATTAGTCATACGTTCATTTGCTTATATTAAAATGGATTTTTATCTATTATACAGTGCATTCCTATATTATTTATTTTGATGGTAAAGTTCCCCCAGAACTGACTTGTCTTCAAGCTGGTGCCTGTGTTTCCTGACATAGCCCCAGTATTCTCTGAGCCCCTTTTTACTTTTTGCACAAGATGTTCTAGGCACATCATCTAGCTTTTCAGCCTCAGCCCTGAAGTCAGCCACTTCTCCAAGGAGCCCTGGTTCTTTCCTGGTCTGATTTTAGCAGATAACTCCCCAAATAAAACATCTGATTTTTCTAAAATAGAAGTTAATTTAGCAGCCCAGTATTGCCATTCTAAAACTCGAGTTTGAATAGGGTGATATGGATATAAATAAGCTCAGAATAGAGTAATCCATGTATGAATGAACCATAGAATTTTACTTGAATTTAGCTGTATCTTCAGTTCTAAGCTTTAGATCATCACCATCTGCCTTGAGACCATGAGGACTAGTCTTATTATTATGCTCTTTATCTCTGTTGATGTTAGTCACCACAAGACACTCAGACCTCCCTAAAGTCATTTCCTTATGCCAGAGTCTTTCATTTCCATACAGCTTTAGACAACCCCACCTCCCAAACCTCTGGACTTCCTTGGTCTATCAACACAATGAATCTATGAGCATCAAAGTTTATCTATGTGCTGTATAACTAGATACTACTGATGTATATATTTTTTCTCTTTTTAGAAGAAAAAAAAAAGTAAAACCAAGTTTCAGGAATTCAGTAAAAAGTTAAAAAAAAATATGAGCATATCCAAGTGTCTCTGTACCTTCAGCTTCATTCTCTTCACATGGCACTGAACCATGACTGCTACATTCATAATCATGATCTTTCATAAGATTACAAGTCATCAAAGAAAAAATAGTGTTTAGTTAACTATATTGAGTACTGAATGGTTAGTACAATGTCTGTCTAGCTCTGTGTTTCAAAAGTGAGTAAAATAATGGTTCTCGGGGCGCCTGGGTGGCTCAGTGGGTTAATACGCTGCCTTCGGCTCAGGTCATGATCTCGGGGTCATGGGATCGAGTCCCGCATCGGGCTCTCTGCTCAGCGGGGAGCCTGCTTCCCTTCCTCTCTCTCTGCCTGCCTCGCTTGTGATTTCTCTCTGTCAAATAAATAAATAAAATCTTAAAAAAAAAATGGTTCTCAGTTAACAAAATAGAACTGCCATCACCAACTTTCATTTCATTTAGATTCTTGATCTCTCTTTTAAATCTAATACAAAGAGATGGGAGCTTAGCATTTAAAAAAAGCTGGACATAAACTTAGCTTACAAAACTGCAATCTCACCCTTAGACATATACAAGAGAATTGAAAACATATCCACCCAAGGACCTGTATTTACATACAAGTAAATATATGTCCTTAGTATGATTTATAATAACTCCCAAAGTAGAACTACTCAAAGGTCCGTCCACTGATGACTATCTAAACAGAACATGATACATTCCTACAAGGGCGGGAATACTATTAAGCAACAAACAAAAACCCTACTCTCACGGCAACAATATGGACAAACCTCAGAAATGTTCCATTAAGTGCAAGAAGCCAGACAAGAAATACCGGCTAGTATAAGCTTCCATTTCCACAAACAGTAAGTCTTCAGAGGCAGAAAGCAGATCAGAGGTTTCCAGGCCCTGGGGGTAAAAACGGAAGGGACTGCAAAGGGAGAGTGAGGGAAACTTCCTGCAATAACGATGTTCTAAAACGATTTTGGTGACGGTTGCACAACTATGTTTACTGAAAGCCACAGAATCGCGTTAAGTTGCACCTCAGCGAAACCTGCATTAGGAGATCCAAAGCAACTCAAGGTCTAAGGTAAGGCGAGACTGGCTTTCCAGTTGGCAGGAGGCTGCCGATGGGGGGTGGGGTGGGAAGTAGGCGAGCTCCGGCCCCGGCTCCGCCTCCGCACCCGCCCGGCCGGCCGCGGGAGAAGGCGGTCCGCAGCGGCGACTCCGCAGCCGGCGCTCCCACCACGCGTCTACCCAGGCCTCGCCTCTGTCTCCGATTTCGCACAGGCTGTCGTTGCAGGTCATAAGCCTCCAAGACCCTGGCAGACGCCACCTCTTCCAGCTCCCTTCTCTGAGCCCGGGAAACAGGCAGGTTGCGTAGTTCCAGCTTTCTGGCACGGCCGGTGGGAAGGAGCCTCCCAGGCTGCCGCGGGGGAAGCGACGGAGGAAACAGAGGCCTGGGTGCGAGGTCGCCGAGGTCGCGGGCACCCACAGGCGCCGGATCCCACCAGCTGGCCCAACTCCGTGCAAGACGACACATTCGCTTTGCTAAGGAGACTGAGATCTTGAAAGACAGTGGGGTGCTCTAAGTCTATACGTTATTTGATATGAAGAATCTTCAATTCAGAAAACCCTTGAGACTGGAGAATAGGGTAGGAGACCATGGAACGAGAGGCAAAGCACGGGATGTAAGCGGACACCTCCAAACTTCCAAGCAGCTCTCTGGGGGCCTTGCTGCCTTGGTCTGGAGCGAGGAAGCATCACCTCTTTTGCCGTAACAAGGAGAATAACCTGTCTTTGAGCACTGCACTCCCTTCAAAAAAGGTAACCCCCGTTAGTCCTTTTATAGACGGCAAGTGTGGGTGGCGAGTTCGCGGTGAGTGGTAACTTCAGTTCTGTAAATTGGTGCTGCTGCTTTTTTAATAAATTTATCTATTTGAGAGACAGAGAGAGAGAGAGGAGAGGGGAAGAGGGGGAGGGAAATAATCTCAAGCCTACTCCTTGCTGAGTGTGCGACCTGGTCGTGGGCTCAATCTCATGACCCTGAAATCATGACCTAAGCCAAAACCAAGAGTCAGACGCTTAACAGACTGAGCCACCCAGGCATCCCTGCAAACTGATGCTTAAGTAATGAGAGGAGAACCCCAAGTTGGTATTCTGGGAGGTGAGGCATTTCTCTCCCTTCCCAAAATATATGCTGGGAATTTCCAGCGGTTTGAATCCATTTCCTAGAGTTGCTGCTGCAGCAGCTACTACCACTGACAGGTAGAGGTTTGGCTTGTCTTTCCTTAGGAACCCCCCCCCCCCCCCCACATATACCTTGCTGCCACTGAGCCAGCAAAATTAATCCTCAAATATCTGGTGCATGTGTACAGGCACCTAACTCAAATTTCCTCATGAGCCTCTCTCTGAATCCAAGAACTGTTTAGAACTTGTTCTCCAATGTCCCTGCACCTTCCTGAAAGAGCATTTGTACGCCAGTCCCACAGCAAGGCAGTGGCTCACTTCGGCCATACCCACCCACAGTACTGGTCCTTACACCAGAAACTCAGTAGTGAGCCCCTCAGATATCAGTGCCGTCCTATTCCGTCTGTCACAGAACGAAAGGCCCAGAAAACGCAGTTAACAGCATCAGTCCAGATATTTCCAACTATCATGTCCTTACCTTCCTGGCTGCTCTTTCTCAGCGTCCTTCGTGGGTTCTTTCTCCTCTGAACAACCTCTAGATGTTGAAGCACCACAGCGCTTGTATCTGGGACCCTTTGTGCTTTCTGTCTGCACTTCCACTTCCCATCCAGTCCCGTGGAGTTAGACACGAGTGATGTGCTGATGCTTGGGGACAGCTTGGTGGGTGGGTCAGCTCTGCAGCTGCACAAAACTCCAGGTTCAGAAGGGCCCCGGGCTAGTTGAATGCTTTGATGTTGCCATGGTAAGAGCCTTAGTAATTTCCTCTTGGAGCTGGTGTTGTTTAACTGAAGTCCGCTGAGATGGGGGCGCCTGCGCAGGAGCAGAGGAGATAGGTCATCTGTGCATCTCTCCCTGTCCCTTGCCCTTGCTGCTCCATCGGCATTTACAGTGCTCGGTGAGCACAGAACGCGGGGAGGCCCACAGGCCATGGGGAGACGGGATCCAGGGAAGCTCAAAGAGAGAACAAGATAATTGTGTTGGCGTCTGTGACTGAAAGTGGGGACACTGACAGCTTTAAGAGACCACACTTTCTTTTGAACCAGAACCTACTTTGCAAGCAGAAAGAAAACAGTGGTGTTCTAAGAATGCGGATAACCAAGAAACTCTATGCTCCTCCTGAAAGGTCAGGGAACTCTGTGCGTGTGTGCACCCTGTGGGGTGTGAGGATGACAGTGTGAAGGTGAAGGCTCAGCACGGCAGTACCTGTTAGGAGGCTTCCATCTCCAACCCCTCCCCCTTTTTTTTGGAGGGAAAGGGAGAGTGCATGTTGGGGAGGGGGTGGAAGGGCAGAGGGAGAGGGAGAGACAGTCTTTTTTTTTTTTTTTTAAAGATTTATTTATTTGACAGATAGAGATTACAAGTAGGCAAGTAGGCAGAGAGGCAGGCAGAGAGAGAGAGAGGAGGAAGCAGGCTCCCAGCCAAGCAGAGAGCCCGATGCGGGGCTCGATCCCAGGACCCCGGGATCATGACCTGAGCCGAAGGCAGAGGCTTTAACCCGCTGAGCCACCCAGGCCCCCCAGGAGAGACAGTCTTAAGCAGGTCCATGCCTAGTGCAGAGCCCAACGTGGGGCTTGACCTTACGACCCTGAGATCATGACCTGAGCCAAAACTGAGTTAGAGGCTTAACTGACTCAACCATCCAGGCACCCCCATCTGCAACTCTTTTAAAACAATATTTTTAGGGGCGCCTGGGTGGCTCAGTGGGTTAAGCCGCTGCCTTCGGCTCAGGTCATGATCTCAGGGTCCTGGGATCAAGTCCCACATCGGGCTCTCTGCTCAGCAGGGAGCCTGCTTCCCTCTCTCTCTCGCTCTGCCTGCCTCTCTGTCTACTTGTGATCTCTGTCTGTCAAATAAATAAATAAAATCTTTAAAAAAACAAAAACCAAAAAAAAAACCCAACAATATTTTTAAATTGAGATATAAGTGACATATGACACTGTTTAAATTTAAGGTGTACAATGTGTTGGTTTGGTACATTCATCTGTTTGCAGTGTGAGTACCACAGTGACATTAGCTAACACTCTTTTCATGTCTCCATCAATGTTTTTGTGTTGAGAACAGTTAGTCTCTTAGTAACTTTGAAATTTATAATACAGTATTGTTGACCCTTATCACTCTGTTGTGCATTAGCTCTCCAGACCTTATGGGTCTATCAGTTACCAATTTGTACCCGTAAACAACATCTTCCCAATTCCTCCATACCCAAGCCTCTGGTCATCACCATTCTGCTCTGTTTTGTATAAATTCTTTCCTTTTGTTAAGATTCCACAAAAAAGTGATGTATTTATCCTTCTTTGTTTGACTTATCTTAGCTTAATACCCTCCAGGTTGATCCATGTTGTTGCAAATGACGTATTTCCTTCTTTTTAAGGCTGAATGTGTTCTGTTATATAAATGTATATACATACCATGTTTTCTTTATCTATTCATCAGCTGATGGACACTTACATTGTTTCCCTATCTGCACTATCCTGAATAATGTGTTTCTAGATTCTGTCAGTATCTTGGCTGAGATGAACATGGATGTGCAGGTATCCCTTCGTGATACTCATTTCAGTTCCTTTGGACATTTACCCAGAAATGGGATCATTGAATCATATGGTAGTTCAGTTTTTGTTTGAGGAACTGTTGTACAGTTTTCCATAATGGCTGTACCAATTTACTTTCCCATGGTTCCTGTTTCTCCACATCTTCATCAACATTTGTTATCTTGCGTTTTTGATAAAAGCTATCCAACAAGTGTGAGGTGATAGCTAATTGTGGTGTTGATTCACCTGCAACTCTTAATTTCCCGTACTTCTGGGAGGGCTCAGTCATTTTCTTCTAAGACCAACAGCCTTCCCTGAAAGAGCTCACTGTTTCAGCCACCTGTCCTGTATTGTGCGCTGATCTTAGGTTACCAGCCTAGATTTCTGATTCCTTCAGGTCTACTTTACTCTGAGGTCCTTGCTGCCCTCCCTGCCATGTGGCTTTTAGGAGGCACCTACTTTCATCCTGTGATACTTGGAATTTCAGAGTTGCAACAAGGTGCTTTTTTTCCTACTGCACAGTCCTTGGGGATTGTTGAGCAAGCTGTTCCATCCTATCTTCAAAGTCTGCACACAGTGAGAGCTAGGGACAAGATGCTACCTTCCCCAAGTCGAACCAAAAGCCCACTTCCTCCTTTTCTGTATGTCTTGTGCCTTCTGGATGTACATCAGCGCAGCACGGCAGTTACAAACATAGGTGCCAGAGCCCGAGTGCCTGGGTTCTAATTCCACGGTTGCTTATATCTTCCTGGGTGACAAGAGGAAGTTGCTCATCTTCTCTGTGCCACAATCGCCTTTTCCAAAAGAAAAAAAAAAATGGGGTAAGAATAGAATTACCTCGGGGCACCTGGGTGGCTCAGTGTGTTAAAGTCTATGCCTTTAGCTCAGCTCATGATCCCAGGGTCCTGGGATCGAGCCCTGCTTCGGGCTCTCTGCTCAGCAGGGAGCTTGCTTCCTCCTCTCTCTCTCTCTCTCTCTCTCTCTGCCTGCCTCTCTGCCTGCTTGTGATCTTTGTGAAATTAAAAAAAAAAAAAATCTTAAAAAAAAAAAGAATAGAATTAATTACCTCATTAAATTGTTGTGAGGTTTAAATAAATTTTCTGTGTGAAGCTTGTGTAATACTGCTTGGCTTAAACTAAGCATTATAAAACCTTTCCGTGTTCTTAATTTTTCCAAAATGGCTAAAAGGGAGATGTTTACTCAAGTGATGATTTATTTGACCAGTACTTATTGTATGCTTAGCACTGGAGATGCAGTATTAGATGGAGCAGATCCAGTTCCTACTGCATGGATCTTCGAGACAGACCATAAGCAAGCATATAAGCTATTAAATGAATGTCTAAAATGGAATAAATATTTTTAAAGAAACAACTGTGTGCAGTGAAAGAGGATGCAGGAGAAAGACCTAATTTAGATATAGTCACCAAAGAAGTGTTTCTCTGAGCAGATGATACTTAAGCCAAGAAAAGGTAGACCAAAGGAACTCTCCGTGGAAGAGTATGGTGTCAGTGTGGCAGGAGGAGCATTATAGTCAGAGGGAACAGCATGTGCAAAGACCTCAGACCGGGAGGAAAATTTGCTTTGTGCAAGACTCTGAAAGTTGGTATGTCTAGGACTTTTGAGCAAGGGGAGACAGCAAAAGATGAGGCAGGTGGGAATCCAATCCCGCAGTGCCTTATAAGCCATGGGGAAGATTGGAGATTTCATTTGAAGTGTAAAGTCTATCAGTTAAAACTTTCAGGAAGGGGACCAAAGTGGTCTCCTTGAAGTTATTAAATTATTATTTAGTTTCTGGTATAAAAAATGGACCTTTGGGGAAAAATCGGAGAGAGCAGTTGGTCATCTGGGAGATAATTATTGTGGTTTGGATTAAGGTTTTGAAAGTGAATATAGAGACGAATGAATTTGAAGTTTGGTTTGGAGGAAGAACAGATGGGGCTTACTGATAGAGTGCCTGGGAAGGGGGTGGGGATGAAGGCCAGTTTCTGGCCTGAGCATGGGATGAATTATGTGGACACCTGCAGTGATTAAGTATAGGGATCAGAAGACGAAATGGGATTTTGGGGGGAGTTATGAGGGTGAATTTTCAGTGTAGTTTGGACACTTGGAGATAGCTGTGAGACAGTCAGCTGGGGCTCCCCATCAAAGGCTTAGCTTCATTAATGAGCCACAGCTGCAGCGAAGGATTTGGGGGATATAATCTCATGGGTTTTCTATTAGTAAATGATATTTAAGGGATAAGAATTGATGAAGTGTAAGTGACCAAAGATGCCCACAACAGTCTTGGAAAAAAACAAATTTAGAGGACTCAAGCTCCTGGTTTCAAAACTTACCACAAAGCTCTAGTAATCAAGACAATATAGTATTGCCATAAGGACATACAGGTCAATGGAATATAATTCAGCATACAGATATTAATCATTAATTTATGGTCAATTGATTTTTGACAAGAAAATCCAATTGGCGGTGGGGACTGGGGAGAAGAGTCCTTTTAACAGATGTTGCTGTGACAGTTGGATAGTCTTGTGCAAAATGATGAAGTTGTAGCTGTCCCCTCACATTACACACAAAAATCAACTCAAAATAGATATAGACCTTGATGGAAGAGCTAAACCTATTTAAAATGCTTAGAAAAAAACATAGGAATCTTTGTGACCTTGGGTTAGTCCAGGGCTTTTTAGCTGACACCAACACCATAAACAAAAGAAAAAAATAAATTGGACTAAATAAAAATGAAAAAACTTTTGTGCTTATAATAGACCATTGAAAAAGTGAAAACGTAGCTCCCTTAATGGCAAAAAATATTTGCAAATCGTATGTTTGATGATGGCTTTGTATCTAGAATATAAATAAATATAAATATGAAGAACACTTACAGTTCAGCAATAAAAAGACAGATAACTCAATTGAAAAATGGGAGAGGATCTGAATAGACATTTCTCCAGAGAATGTACACAAATGGCCACTAGGCACATGAAAAGATGCTCAACCTTATTAGTCACTCAGGAGAGGCCACTTCAAACCCCCGAGGGTAGGCGTAATAATAAACAATAATTGTGGATAAGGATGTAGGAAGACGGAACCCTCATGCACTGGTGGTAGGATTGTAAAATAGTTCAGGCAACTTTGGAAAGCAGTTTAGCATTTCCTCAAAATGTCGCACAGAGGTACCATATGACCTAGCAGTGTTGCGCCTAGATATATCCAAGATAAACGAAAACATACGTCCACACAAAAACTGGTACACACGTGTTCATAACAGCATTATTGATGATAGCCAAAAAGTAGAAACACCCCCCAAACCCATGAACTGACAAATGGATAAAACATTGTGGTATATAGTACAATGGAAATTATCTATCAATCAGAAAGAATAAAATTCTGATACATGCTACAACATGGCTAAACCTTGAGAATGTGCTAGGTGAAAGAAGCCAGCCACAAACACCACATACTGTATGGTTCCATTTATATGAAATATTCAGGGTACCTGGGTGGCTCAGTGGGTTAAAGCCTCTGCGTTTGGCTCAGGTCATGATCCCAGGGTCCTGGAATCAAGCCCCACATCGGGCTCTCTGCTTCCCCTCTCTCTCTCTCTGCCTGCCTCTCTGCCTACTTGTGATCTCTGTCTGTCAAATAAGTAAATAAAAAAATTGAAAAAAATAAATATTCAGCATAGGCAAATCTATAGAAACAGGAAATGGATCACTGGTTGCCAAGGGATGGGTGGAGGAGGGGATGGGAAGTGAGTGCTAGTGGGTATGGGATTTCTTTTGTGGATGATGAAACTACTCCACAAGTAGGTAGTGGTCAGGATTGAACAACCCTGTATTATGGTCTGTGAGTTATATTTCAATAAAACTGCTGTAAAATTTGGTGAGATTTCCTAGGGAGAAAATGTTGAAAAAATTAAAAAAAAGGGTAACAGAAAGTACACAGCCTGACTTGTGAGGAACTTCCATGTTCAGAGATTGGGGAGGGGAGGAGGAACAGGCTAAGGAGACGGAGACGGAATGGCCCAAGAAGTAAGAGAAATGCGTGTGGGGGGGTGACACAGGCCAATTAGAAGAGTGTCTTAGAATGTTACTGAAAGGCGAGCAAATTGAGTATGAGGAAACACTATGTCTGACCAAGCAGCATTATCTTTGTCTCATTAGATTCCAAGTCCCTTGAAGGCAAGCTGATGAGACCATCAATGTGTATGGGGCAGCAGAGCCAGGGCCAGCTGGAGTGGGATGTAGAGGGAAGGCAGGTGAAGGACAGGAAGCAATAATTGTAGACAATTCTTTCCAGACTACTGATGGAGCAGGTAGGTGAGGGGAGAGATGGAAGAGGATATTGGGGAAGGGATGATTAAAAAAGAAAAAAAAAAAGCACAGAACTCGATAATAGAGCCATAAGAAGATGGTGATGAGTCAGAGGAAGGAAGCTGATTATGGAAAGGGGCTGTAAGTAAAAGAGTGAAGTTTCCAGGAAAGTGAGGAGGCATGTCATCCCACAGGCAGGTGGAGAAATTGGTTTTAGATGGCAGGAGAGTGGTTTTCCCATTGTAAAGGGTGGGAGGCTGTGGTGGGAACTGGGGAGATATAAGAAAGTCGATAAATATGAGGGAGTTTTAATTTGAGCTTTCAACTGTACAGTGCAACGGTAGGAAACATTATTAGTTGAGAGTGATAGAAGAGGAAAGTGTAGGAGATTTGGTGGGAGAGATTATATTGAGAAATGAATACTACAATAAGATTACTTAATATATTCATCATCTCAATTAATTATGGTTTTGTATGTGTGTGTGTTGAGAATATTTAACATCTGCTCTCCTAGCAACTTTCAAATATATTGTTAACTACAGTCATCATGTTGCATTCCTAGAACTTCGTCATCTTATAACTGGAAGTTTATATCTTTTGACTAACTTCATGGGCTCCCTCACCTCTGCCAATAACAAATCTACTCCCTATTTCTAGTTCTTTTTTTAAAAATTTTTTATTTTTTTTTTTAGATTCCACATATAAATGAGACCATACAGTAGTTGTCTTTTTCTGACTTATTTTACTTAGCATAATGCCTGTCAGGGTCCATCCATGTTGTTGCAAATGGTAATATTTCCTTTCTATGGCTAATTACATTCCAGTGTGTGTGTGTGTGTGTGTGTGTGTGTGAGAGAGAGAGAGAGAGAGAGAGAGAGAGAGAGATTCTCTTTATACGTTTACCCATCCACAGTCATGTAAGTTTTTCCTTGTCTTGGCTGTTGTAAATAATGCTGCAGTGAACATGGAGGTGAAGATACCTCTACAAGGCAGTGATCTCATTTGGTTTGGATATATACCAGAAGTGGAATTTGCTGGATCATATTATTAGTTCTATTTTTAACTTTCTGAGGAACCTCCATATTGTTTTCCATAGTGATGGCACCAATTTACATTCTCAACATAAGGGTTTCCGTGTACACAAGAATTTCCTTTTCTCCACATCCTTAACCACATTATCTCTTGTGTTTTGGAGAATAGACTTTGTAACAGATGTGAGGAGATATCTCATTGTGGCTTTGATTTGCATTTCCCTGATGATTAGTGATGTTGAGCATCACTTCATGTGTCTCCTGGCCATCTGGATGTTTTGGGGAAAATGTTCTGGTCTTTTGTCCTTTTTAAAATCAGATTATTTATTATTTTGCTAATGTGTGAACTCTTAATATATTTTGCATATTAATCCCTTAATTAACAAATATAATAATTAATAAATTTATACATTAAGAATTTTATTAACTGATCTGATTAATCAGATATCTGATTTGCAATATTTTCTCCCACTCTGTAGGTTGCCTTTTTAGTTTTTTGATCATTTCTTTTTCTACGCAGGTTTTCAGTTTGTTTTAGTCCCTTTTGTTTATTTGTGCTTGTGTTGCTTGCACTTTTGGTCATATCCAAAAAAATCAGTGCCAAGACCAATGTCAAGGAGCTTTTCCCCTATGTTTTCTTCTCAGAGATTTATGGCTTCAGGTTTTATATTTAATCCTTTAATCCATTCCAAGTTAATTTTTAGGAGTGGTATAGGTAAGGTCCAGTTTCATTCTTTTGCATGTAAATGTCCCATTTCCCCAGCACCGTTGATGGAACAGACTGCCTTTTCTCCATTGAGTGTTCCTTAATTGGTTGGCAAGTATTTGTTGAGCGTTTCTCTGTGGATTTATTTCTGGGCCCCGATTCTGTTCCATGTGTTCTTACTCAAGTACTGTACTATTTTGATCATCATAATTTTGTACTGTAGTGTGAAATCAAGAAGTATAATGCCTCCAACTTTGTTCTTTCTCAAGATCACGTTAGCTATTCAGGGTCTTTTGTGGCCTCCTTATGAATTTTAGGATTTTTTTCTATTTCTGAGAAAAAGTGCCTTTCAACTTTTGATAGTGATTACATTGAATCTGTAGATGGCTTTGGATAGTACGGATAGTTTAACAATATTCCAATTCTTGAAAACAGGATGTCTTTCTATTTATTTGTGTCTTCTTTAATTTTTCTTATGAATGTCTTATAGTTCTCAGTGTATAGATTTTTTTTACCTCTTTGGCTGAATTTATTTTTCAGTATTTTGTTGTTTTTGGTGCTATCGTAAATTAGATCGTTTTATTTATTTAATTTTTTTTCAGATAATTTATTGTTAGTATAAAGAGTCACAGTTGATTTCTGTATGTTGCGTTTGTATCCTGCAGCTTCCCTGAATTTGCCTACTAGCTCTAATGGCTTTTTGGTGGAGTTTTTAAGATTTTTTAATATGTAAGATTTTGTCATCTGTAAACAGAGACGATTTTCCTTTCTATTTCAGATCCTTTTAATTTCTTTTTCTCGCTTGACCGCTCTGGCTAGGATGATTACCCCAGTAAATAATTGACAGCATGGTTGGCCCATTTCAAGATTGTGATAATGAAATGAAGTGAAGAGAGTTGGGTAATTTCTTTTTCCTAACAGTCTTCATTTTCAGGCTTGGAAAAGTGAGATTATTGGAGGTATCCAGAGCTTGGGTTTGGCTCCACAAATGTGAAGATGTTACAGTTTTTCAGGGGATGCTTGAGTTGATGAGGCATGACATCCATGCTCCACATGGAGATGTGAAGACAGAGAGAGAGTAGATTGTGAAAATGGTAGAGGCAGCGCATTGGAGGTCCTTAGGAGACTGAAAATGTGGTAGGCATGGGTGAGCAAGTAAGATAGAAAGGTGATAGTCGCCAAGTGGGACAGCTGAAGCTGAGATTTTGTAGATAATGGAATTTCTGATGTTGATGTAGTCTATGCTAAACAGGGTGGTACGAGTGTATAGCTAAGAAAGAGATGAGGGAAAAAAAGGTAAAATGTAGGGGTGCTGGGTGGCTCAGTGGGTTAAGCCTCTGCCTTGGGCTCAGGTCATGATCTCACGGTCCCTGGGATTGAACCCCGCATCAGTCTCTCTGCTCAGTGGGGAACCTGCTTCCCCCGCCGACCCCCCGCCTGCCTCTCTGCCTACTTGTGATCTGTCTGTCAAATAAGTAAGTAAATTAAATATTAAAAAAAAAAAGTGAAAATATTCAGTTGAGAGGCCTGGACTTTGGAGGGACTGTCAGTGTGCATACAGAAGAGAGTGAAAATGATGGTCCCCTAAACTACTCATGGTAGTAGTAGTTGGTTTTGCTTTCAAAATCTACTTTATAATGACACCTCAGTGTGACTTGAATAGAGAACACCTTGCAACATCTATCTAAAGAGAGTTACTGTCACTCATTTGCACATGTTTGGTGGTTATATCTAAGTGTGTACCAAGGATCGTTATACACTCTCATTTAAACTTAGAAAAATCTTAAAAGGTTTTCTTTGTGGGACAGTTTTATTAATCCGTATCTAAGAAAGGACATTTCATTGCTCTGTGGGCCTCTCTAGTTCTATATTTTTCTAATTCATCTATTTATTCATTTGACAAACTCTTAGTCCTTGGATGCTTTGTATCAGGAATGTGCTGGGACTGCAGGTTCTGGGGCACAAGCTCTAGAGCTGACCCCTCCTCCCAAGAGCTCCTGGTGTGACAGACGGTAGAGTAGTGTACACAATATGGTCACTTCTTATATATCAGCTGTGTAATTCTCTTGTGCTGGTGAAGTTTGTGATGTGTACATTAATAAATGCTTTATGATCCACCATTAGGAACTGAAGGTACGTCACATGTTTTTGTCGTGTTGACATCACTAGACTTGCCCAGATTCATTACAAATACTACTTTTGAAGTTCTTTTCTTTTTTTTTTTTTTTAAGATTTTAAAAATTTATTTATTTGACAGAGATCACAAGTAGGCACAGAGGCAGGCGGGGAGCTGGGGGAAGTAGGCTCCCTGCTGAGTAGAGAGCCCAATGCCGGGCTCGATCCCAAGACCCTGAGATCATGACCAGAGCCAAAGGCAGAGACTCAACCCACTGAGCCATCCAGGCGCCCCTGAAGTTATTTTCTTATCATTGTCTGATTTGATTTGTTTGATTTCTTTGTCTTCTAGAATTTAACATTTTACTGTAAGACAAGGAACCTAGAAAGTCTTGGAGTGAAAACACTTGGTAGTATTGTATTAGGATATGTGTCACTGAAGTCTTCAGGATTGAAGGATTTCCAAAATCTGGTGTCAAGAACTTATTGCTGGAAGCTACTTTCCCTGATTCCAAATCACAGCCATTGAACAAATTCCCAAACTCTCCTCTTGGGGATATGCAGGTTGCTGAGGAAAGGAGACACGGGTTCTTTCCTCTTGGCATGGGGGATGGTCTGAAAGCTGCCTCTCATGATCAAACATTCCTTCATCTTTTTCAAATATCTTTTTAAATTTTACTTCAGCCCTCCTTTCATTTAAATGTTCAGCCAGGGTAGCTGGCCCTCTTCAGCATTTCAGTCAGAAAGCAAGCAGTTCTGCTCACGGGCCCAGGCAGGGCATTTTCTTGGCACTGATAGAATGGAGCTTACCAAGGAAATGCCGACTTGTACTCTTTTCAACTTTTCTAATGACCCCATTTTGCAACCCCATTCCTACCCGTTCTCGTAAAAAGGAAAGGAGTTGTCACTGTGGTTTGCACACATGGTGCTCCTGTTCCTACATCTTAATTTCCCTTTGGACTTCAGAATAAAAGTTCATTTTGTGCTTTGTGGGAATCTTACAATATAAAAGACATCCACTCACCCTCCCCATTCTCAGTCTTCCTAAAGTTAACCGACATGGAATTCCCACTTCCACGTGTTTCTGCTTAGTTGAGAATACTTAGTGCTGAACTAAAAATGAATGTTGCCATTGAAACGTATCATGTTATGAAAGCATTCCCATACAGATTTTTATATATAGAATTTGTGAGATTTTACATTTTTTAAATTCACAAGTACCTTGGATCTTGAGAATAATGCAAATACCAGGGCAAACAGTTTTGCTCATGTTGCTTGTAATTGAATCTTCAACTTCTTTACACGTGACTGGAGATTTCCACCATTTTTCATGGAATTCAATGTAGAATGTTCATTGTTATGAGAAATATCTATAAAGCACTGTTTTCTTTTTATAAGCTTTTATAAGATGGCATTGATTTGAAGCCGTAAAAAATGAATCTTTATAACTCATAATTGCAATGCCTAAAATCATAAAATGCTTAGAAATCATAGAGTTTAAATTCTTCATTTTATGGAAGAAACTGAGGCCCAGAAAGGTCAAGTGAGTGTATTGAGTCACAGTTGAAGGCATGTGGGGCTAAGGCCATGGGTTGATTTCCCAGTTCCCAAACTAGCTCCTCCCTGTGATGAGGTAACTGCATGACCTTCCCAATGCTACGTGGTTCACTGAAGTTGAATGAGATCCCATTTTCTCATCTATCAAATAAAGGAGTTGAATTAAAACTTCAGGATTCTGCCTGGTAGAAAATTAGATGATCGTAGTCTCTGAATTTAGATAAAAAGGAATGCGGGTAGCAGGAAAAGAATGTGCTCAAGGGGACTTTTGACACCATCGCAAATTTCAGTCACGTTTTTCTCTTCAAAATAAGAACAGAAATTCTTTATGTTTTTGTGTCATTCTGTGTACTTCTGGGGGACCTTCCGGTTAACAGTTCATAGCATCCCCAGCAGCAGAGGAGGATGTGCGATTCATGCCTGCCCTAATCATAGGACCCATGCATCATGTTATATACAAATGGGATTTTGTGTGCTGTCACTGAGAGAGGCAATGAAGAAGTCTTTGCTGTGGGGTTAGCAGCTGGGATGATAGAATTCTGGAGCTCTCTGTGGCTCTGTAGTCCCAACCTTCCAACTCTGTCCCTAGCTCCCAACCTTCTGCTATAAAGGAAATATGACAAGAGAGAGAAGGGACGAGTGAGTGCAGGGAAGGGGCAGAGGCAAGGGCATTCATTTGAGTCCTGACCTTATCTGTGCCCAAAGTGTCTTCCTGCTCTTCCCAGTTACGTGAAGCAAGAAATTACTCCTTTTTTGTTTAAGCTAATTTGAATTGGTTTTTCATCACCTTTATCTGAAAGACTCCTGACAAATGCAATTATGTATGCCCAATAGGGGAATTGAAACTGGGTCAGGAAAAAGCTTCAGAATAAATCCCAAGGATGGTGGGTAAGACTGGCCACAATCCTTAGTTATTTTTATTTACTCATTCATTTATTGAGCATTTTCCATATGCAAAGCACCCTAACTTAGGGAGAGGGAAACTGAGGACAGGGCAAAAAATGAAGCTCGGGAGCAGGTCAGAACATGAGAAGGTCAACGTACCAACCTTAAGACCCATGGTTTGTGGAAACGGGGAGTCAAGATCAGCTGAAGAATCTGGGTAAGGCCCCCAAGATAAGGTGAGGACCTCCTGGGATACTGAGGTTCCAAATGATTTGGTCTGAAAAGAACGTCATTGAATTGAAGATTTGGTGGGGGGAACAATCTCGTTAGCAAGGATTTACTAGTATTTGTAACTGTGATGCACCATGGAGTATTTTAGTAACTTTTTAAGCATTTCCTTTCCGCTTGGAATTTTTTCCAATTTTCTCCGCTTTATTTTTGCTTTTAAATAAGTCTTTCTTACTTGGTGCTATTTGTAATAGAGAAATATGGTATACTAATTGCACAACCACTGATGAATTTGTTGAATAAAGTAGGTTAGGAAAACATAATAGATGGCATATTCCTACTTTTGAATAAAATAATACATGTGCTTACTGAAAGATTTATAAGGGAATATAGTCCAGTGTATTATCAGCAGGTAACTCTGGGTACTCAAGTGTCATGAATATTCTTTGTATTATTTTGCTTGTCTATATTTCCCAGTGTTTTTGTAGTAAGTGTGCATAATTTTTATTAGAAGAAAATAGTAAGAGAAACTTAAGCATTAAGAATGTAAAAATATAAGAAACCTGAACATAACCAACATATGGTAAGTAGGAAGGGCTGGGTGGATGGAACATAAATGGACACCCTGATAGGAAGTGGAAGTGGCAGAAGCAGAGATCTGGGGCTGGGGGGACAGCCTCTTCTACTGGGGGTTTAGGAGAGAGGGAATGGAATGAGGAGGGCTTATCTGTTGTACCTGCTTTACGTCATTAGTATTTTATTTTTTAAAAAATTTTTAAAGATTATTTATTTCTTTGAGAGAGAGACAGTGACTATGAACAGAGGGGAAGAACATAGGGAGAGGGAGAAATCGACTCCCCACTGAGCAGGGATCCCGACTTGGTGTCTCGATCCTAGGACCCGGGAATCATGACCTGAGCTGAAGGCAGACCCTTAACGGACTGAGCCACCCAGGTGCCCTGTGTCATCAGTATTTTAAATGGCAAGGTGAATTTTGTTTTGAAAGAAAATTTTAAACAAGGAGATGTCAGTAAAAAGACCTCGCCATGGGCTTAGAAAGGTAAAATATTGGAAAGCCAAATTAAAAAAAAATGTATATATATGATATATATCGGATATATATCATAAATATGTATGACTTTTAAAGTCCATTTCAACACATATGGTGGTTTTGGACCTGAGTGGGTTGACAATAGGTGAGCACGCAGGTGTCAGGGAAGATTCCATGACTTCATCAAGTTTGCTGGAAGAGGTCGTAAGCTGAGGTGGACATATCCTCTCAGAGGGAGGTCACTGACTTTGTCCCTTTGCTATTGACTTTGAGAGAAATGCAAAACAGTGCCCACGTGAAACAAATCACTGAGCATGAAAGCATGTGAAACCCAGAAGCAGCGACGAAACGGGAGGAGGAGGAGGAGCTGCCCGGGCTTCATTAGGACAACAGATACCCGTCGTCATGTCTCCAGCAACTTGAAAAATTGGTTGGGTTACTGGAGAAGAAGCATTTCTCTTTGAATATGACTGATGGAAAGAATCAAAAAGCAAGAGTTAGCAGAGGTTTGTGAATCTAAATAAGCTGCTTAATGTTGCTGAATACAGAAAAAAACCCCGTAGAGAGATATTTTGAGCTTGCTTCTTAGAATGTTCAAATACACAAAAAAGACAAATTAGCAGTGACAACTTTCCACAGACTGAATCCGAACAAGCTAACAGTGACGGGGAGAACTGAAGTCTTGGCATTAAAGTGCTCTGTGGAAGATTAAAAAAAAAAAAAAAAAAAAACAAGAAAACGCAAAGCTTGAAACATGGGAACAGCCTTTGGATGAATTTCCTTTAGAACTGGTGATTATGTGAACCTTGTTCTAAAATCTGCAAATTACTCCATTGGCAAAGTTTTCGAGAGGGTTTCCTTTTGGGGTCATGTCTCCAATCCTGGGTCAGGGGTGACCTAGGAACGCTTAGTTGAAGAGAAGGCCAAATTTGAGATTCAGACATTTTTAATGAAGGGTCTATGACATCTGACGACTACATGAGAAAAGTAATATTTCTTTGTAGTAACCTGGTTATGAGAGAGCAACGACCGTCAGTGAGTTCACAAGGCTGGAATCTATGCAACTCTCTGATGGGACCCCGGACCCCCCTTCCTCTGGTGGCTCCCCCGCCCCTTCATTTTCCATGACTCCAATTCGAGTGCAGGCCCTCATCTTCGTTCCTCTGGTTGGGAGACAGTGTTTGACTTACTCATCTGCCCTCTTCAGACATTGTGATCGGAGCTCTTGCTTGCCTCAGGGGACACCTGTGGTTGGGTCCTCCTCAGTGCAGCCCAGCAAGCAGATCCAGTTTTCCGCTGGCTGCCGGGGGACTTTGGTCCTCACTCTTACTCTCTGACAAAAGACCTGCCTGCTGCTGACAAGAATGCTCCTGCTGCCACCTCCGTTGTCGGCCTCTGACGACTTGTCTGGATCAAACAGCTGTTGTCTGCTGGCTGGCAGGGGCTGGCAGGGCTCAGGTAGCAGGGGTACGTGTTTCTCTTTTCTCTAAAGTAGATCAGGAGTTCCTCCTATGGTATTTCAGGTCACTTCACTGAGTCCTCGCTGGGGTGCAAAAAGCACTTGTTCCTTTGTCCAGCTCCCCTCTGCCTGTCATGACTCAGAGGAAAAATTGTGAAGTTGAGGTGCACGATTCACACCTCACACCTTCTTCTTCTGAGGCGTGTAACCGGTCTGTATCACCCTTGGGCAGGGAGGCCCCATTGTGGTGCTCCAGGAGGATTTTGCATAGAACCTTCTTTCTGGTGGTGAGGTGTGAGCCAAACAGCTGCCCTCCCTGTGTAATAATACCTACAGAAATTCTCCAGTGCAGCCAGGAGATGTGTTGGGAATAACTTAACCCGTGCTCTGGATAGCAATCTGTCTACACCTTCCTGTGTGTGCATCGCTGATATAAAAGAATTTATAAGGAGAGCTTCCTGGAAGGGGTGAAAACCTGTAACAGGTGTGACTGAAGGGGCAGCTTTGTTGTGTTTAGAAGATTTCCCTTTGCAGCCAGGATGCTTTTATTGTATTACCTGCTGCTTTAGGGACTTGTACCCCTGCTAACAATCAGCCGTTAGGCAGTGAGTCTCTCAGTTCATTTCTGGGAAGGTTTTGTTCCTTCCACTGTGCTTTGCAGAGGGCTGGCTGTGGCGGTGCTATGTATGTAGCATATTGCTTTCTTCCCCTTCTCCCCTTCCTCCCCCCATTCCTCTAGATGTCTGTCTCCCTAATGCAGAGGTCCTGGAGTTGTGTTAGCTGGGCTGTGAGTCATTCTCTGGTAGTCTGATGTAGGCAAGACCCCCACAGCCGGTGAAGGGGCGGGCAGCAGGAACATCACCCATCTTCTCTCCACACCTCTGCTCTCCCGTCTCGCTCAGGTAGGTTTCTGACTCTGAAGGTAGGGATAGGGAGAGGAGGTGAGCAGGGGACCTGGAAAGTCATCGCTTGAATGGCGCTGCCCTGAGCTAGCTTTGCAACGTTCTGGACCAGTTGCTGTTGACAGCTGTCTCTTTCTCAGGTGCTTGCATTAGTGGGCTTCTCGGAGGCTCCTTGAAGGACCACACTGCCAGTGACTTCCTCCAGCGGGCTGCTTTGCTCTCAGCCCTTCTTTTTTGGCAGTTTGCTTCAAAGACACTCTGTCTGCTGGAACCCATCATCCTTCCTGCCAGTATTTTGTGTGTGTGTGTGTGTGTGGGATTGATCGTGGCTTCTGGCCAGTTCTCTGTTTGGACCACATCTGGTCCAGGAGAAACTTGCGCAACAACACAGTGACTCTCTTTCATTTTCCCTCCAAAGCTGTGCACCAGCCGTACTCTTGTCCTCTTGCGTTTCTTCTACTGGAGTCGGGTACCAGTCCACTGAGTACTGTCCTTACTGCAGGGGTCCCACAGAGTTTTTGCTTGTAGTCTCCTCCTTAACACTTCGTTATAGGGCTGGACCATAGGAGAAGCTGGACCAAGGACAAGCTGAGTGGAAAACACGGCTGGGCTTTGAATCTCTTCTTCTTTTCAGTCCTGAGTAAATGTCCTTGAACCGAGAGTTTCTTCTCTCCTCTTTTCCTTACACTGTGGTTCCCTCTGAGAGCAGGGCCACTCCAGAGACCCTCTAGACATGTAAAATGAGGATAATAATAGTTCCTACATCAGAGGGTGTGTGAAGGTTAAATGAGTTAATGTGTATAAAGCACTTACACCGGATCCTGGCACATAGTAATTGCCATGTAAGTATTAGCTATTATCATAATTACAATGCCATGTGGATGAACCATCTAGTTCTCCCCTCTCATTCTGTGGACTTGCGGCAGAGAGGTGTAGGCAGAGGTGGGAGAAGCGAGAGGATTAGTCTTAACGGGAGACGTGGGACTAGGAGTAGGGGCACCTATGTCCATGAAGTTTACTCTCTGGATAGGAAGTAGCTAATTAGATACAGTATTATTGAAATTCTTTGAGCTTGGCTTCAGGCAGTGAAATATTAGAATTTTGCATTTGGCTGGCTTGGAAGAAACAATTGATGGGGGACGTATTGCCTTGTTAAATATATATGGTAATTAATGTGCGACTCAGTGAACTAGGTAAACGTTAAAACCCCGGTTTACTCCTCAAACAGTGTCTGAATGATTTGGCTAAGATTTCAGAGAGACTCAAAGCCCAATAAGAATTAAGATGTCAACTCATTCGCCCATGCCGGTCACTATCTTCCTGTCAGCAGCTGAGTTATTGTCCGTTTTAGACATTGAGTTGGTTCAGTGTCTACCACTTGGGTGTTACCGAAAGGCGCGAAGCATGCATACTGAACACAGGTAATGCCTTGCCGAGAGAGCTCATTCACTGGCCTACCCAGGGACCTTCCTTCATTCAACGTGCTCTGCCTTGTTTGGGGGGTCCTTTAGGGGTTTTCCAAATTGTATATAATGAACACGTTCTTTATAGTCAGATAAAAGATCCCTCCCACCTGAACTAATCAGCACTGTGATCAGTGTCCCCCTGCTCTGGGTGTTCTTGCTGCGTATCTCCATGCTTCGGTTCTCATCACCCCCTGCTGGCCTCCCCGTCCGCCAGTTTCAGGAGCCTTGGTGACCAGTGCAGCCTTCACATGTCCCCTCAGCTCCGGCTGCCTGTGTCTCCTCTCTCCCAAACGCTGCATGTAAAACACAGGATGTTCTGCATGTTTTAATTTAGCCACATTGATTTCATCGATGTCTTGTCAGATACCCAGGAGCCTGTGGCCTCATCAGCCACACGAGACAGATCAGAGATGGGCCCTCTGGTCTTTTGACCCTGATTATTCTTTCTTCTTGTTCTGATTCTCTCTTAGTGTTATAGAATTATGTGGACAAGGGGAACCAGGGGGAGGAGGGGAGGACGGAATCAAGGAGGAGGGAGTGGGAGGTCAGTGCTCACAAAAACATGAGAACAAAAGAACTACAAATTGGGACCTCTCTTCACAGGTGCCTTCGTTAGGAAAGTCAGTGAGGAACCATCCATCATCTTCCTGGCTGAGGGCTGGCTTGGACCAAGTGAGAGCTGTTTAGGCAGTCACCTGTCAGACCCTTCCTCGGGTTACCCTGCCTTCCCCATGAGGGCCTTCCTGCTGCCTTTGTGGGCTTCACATCCCAGTTACTTACTCAGGAGACAAAAAGGAATGGTTGCTGGAACCCATGGTTGAAGAACAGCACATGGCCTGTGGCTGTAAGGATGGGCTTCTCAAATGTTCAGCCAGGTTTATTTTGTTCGGATGTTTTGCATGTCCAGAGAGGACATGCGCCCTAATTGTATTTCTAGATCATTTCTTGACAATTCTGATAACCTGTGGTTTTTAAAATTCAAGTCTTGGCGTCGGAGGTTCCTCCAACATTCGAATCTGGGTTGTATGTGAAGGTGGGTTGGGATTGGGAAGTTTATGAATGATATATGCAATTTGTAACCATCTGTGGAGCTGAGCATAAAACAGACTGTGTGTGTGTCTGTGTAAAATCTCTGTATTTCCATCCTGTGTTTGGAATTTAAAGTTTTAAGGGAAAGTTGGTGCCTTTATCTGACCTGTCAACATTATAGATGATACTGTATATTTATAAAGATATTTGCATATCTTTTATCAGATGGATGCTCTTAGTTGATTTAGTGTTCCAGTTTCTGTTTGGAAAATGAATTAATATTTGAAATGAAGATGAAAAGCTCAGAGGATCTGACTCACTGTCAGTCTTAAGTGCTTTGTGCCCTTGGGATGTTTGACCTTTTGGGGTTAATGCTAGGTGTAGGGCAAATTAGTGAATCAGGACCTCTCCCACTGCCCGACCTCTGTTACCACCCACCTACAGGCCTAATGCAGCATGCTTCATCCTGAAAGGTTTCTTCTGAGCTCTGATGTTCACTAGTTATCATTTAAAACGCACTTTCCTTCATTGAGTTTTCAGTGGGCATTCTTGAAGACCTGCAAAATCTAAGATTAAAAACACAGAATACTTTAAGAATTTCAACAGTGAAAGCAAACCTAGTTGAAAGATTGTTTTTGCATATATCTTATTCTAGATTTTCGTTCTAAATTACCGAAGCCCTGTTCAATAGAAGGGACAGATTTTATTATGCATATTTCACAGATGCTAAAACTGATATTTAGAGATGTAAAAGATTTAAAGCCACAGTAAGCCTCAGCCCGAAGATAGGAGAATTCATTGCATCTCGCAAGTACTTTTTCCTCCTATGACACAGCACTACCTGTCTTCTCTCTCTCTCTCTCTCTCTCTCTTTTTTTTTTTTTTAGGTATTTTAATTTATTTGTCAGAGAGAGAGAGAAACCACAAGCAGGGTGAGTGGCAGAGGGAGAGGGAGAAGCAGGCTCCCCACTGAGCAGGGAGCCGGATGCAAGACTCATCCCGGAACCCTGAGATCATTACCTGAGCCAAAGGCAGACACACTTAACCCACTGAGCCACCCAGGAGTTCCAACTGCCTGTCTTCTCTAGTAATGGAGTTTCAGGTGGTAGGATAGAAGAGGAAGTGAGATTTTTTTGGATAGAGAAGCTTACTCATCCCTTTGAGGATGGCCCTCTGTTCTTCCTCATTCCAACAAATAATGTGGTAGAGCAAAACCTATGTGGAATCAGACAGAATTCAGTTCTTAATCCAGCTCTGCAACTTTCTAGCTGTGTGCTCTTTACAGAATACTGAACATCTCTGAAACCCCAGTTTGACATTCTATAAAATGGAAAAACACCGAACAATGTTGTGAGAACTTGAAATGTGCCTACAATATTCCAGGCTTAGAGCTAATAAGCAAGACTTGATATTTCAGATTCTTAATACCTCACACTGACCTTCCCCTTTTTGGAGAATGAGGAGGACTCAAATGAAGATAGTTCAAGGTACATATACAAGTGTTTATACACACAGAAAATAGGTTTAATTTAGATAAGGAATGACTTTTCTGTTATGAAATGGCTAATTGATTCAGTCATGTTTGGGTTTTCCAAACTGGTTTTTTAAGTGGACATGGAGTCTCATTTTATTGCATTCTCACAGTTGCCTGCCTACGATGCCCATTTGGAGGACTCATTTTGGGGACTAGAAAACAAACTTAAAGCCCTGATGTCAACACTCTGAAGGGTCTGATTTTTTTTTTTTTTTTTAAGATTTTATTTATTTATTTGACAGAGACTCAGCAAGAGAGGGAACACAAGCAGGGGGAGTGGGAGTGGGAGAGGGAGAAGCAGGCTTCCCACGGAGCAGGGACCCTGATGCACAGGGAGCCCGATGAGGGGCTCAATCCCAGGACCCGAGGATCACGTCCCGAGCCAAAGGCAGATGCTTAACGACTAGCCACCCAGCGCCCCAGGGTCTGATTTTACCCAACACTGCATGCTAACCAGTTGGCCAGTCTCCTGACATACATCTCCCAAGTCAAAAACAAAGGACTTCGTTGCTCATGGCACAGCAAACAGCATGAGCTGTAGCCTTATATCAGTGCCCTTTGGTCCTCAAGTTTGAAAAGACATGGGCAGACCAAGTAGATGCTGTGTACATAGTAGCTTGTATCATACCTGAGAACCCCCCAATGTAGGAAACACTCACATTTTATAGTGGACTCTCCAATATGTGCCTCAGAAATCATCTTTATTCTACTGTACAGGAAATAGACCTGCCCTTGGCTCTGGGGAGAGATCTTCTAAGAGTATTCTCTTCACAAACATCCTTACAAAGATCAGAATAGAGTCAGTGCCTCTGCTTTACAGGGTACAGCAGACCCTGTTTGTTTAAAGACCCACAGAGGATTGTCTCCCCATAAGTAGCATGCCCATTCATCGTTGATGATCTCACTGAGAACCTACTCGGTGTTAGGCACTGGGGTCAGTGAGAAAAGTCGGTGAATCCTTCAGGGTCTAGGATTCCTCCCTAGCGTCCTCCACAGTTTCTCCCCTGCGAGAGCACTGATAGGTCTTGGGGACTGAACTCATTCTCCCTTACCAGGAAACAGGCCACACTTTATATTTTAAAAATGCTTCCGTCCCCAGCTAGTTAAAATATTGGTCCGTGAGCACTTACTGTGTGCCAGGCAGTGCTGATGCTTTTCACGAGTCAGCTCCTGCTCTTTTCATGCCACGGGTTGAAGGTAAGGGAGCGGCAGCTTCACTCGGGTCACGGGGGTGATTAGTAGCAGGGATTGTACTCAAAGAGCTTCTGGCTCTTCACCATCTCACTGAAGAAAAAAAAGAGGGAGAGAGAGAGAAAGAAAGGCATAGCATATTTTTGATACAGTTTTTCCTCCTTGAAACCTAAGAGGGGAGAGGGGAAGGATGGGTGTAGACCCAAGAGGCTTCTGAGAAGCAGGGGCAGAAAAACTGGGGGAAAAGTTGCTTCACATTTTGTGGTCAGCACTGAAGTCACTAACTATGCAAAGGCTGCTTGGGGAATGCTGTAAACTAATTAATAACGCATGGGAGGAACATTTATATTTCAATTGTCTACATTTAAAAAACACTTTGCATACCCATTCAAGGCTTCCGCCCATGGTCTTGAATATAAATGAGAGAGGAGGCAACAAAGGAGGCCCAGAGGCAAGAAAAGCCAATTAGAGGGCCTCAGGCCAGAGCACCTCAGTGCCCTAGGATCCCAGGCAGGACACTGTGGCCAAGCCGGGTGGAAGTCTGCATCTGGTTCTGTCTGCTTTCTCAGTGAGCGTCAGGTCCCCCTCACAGCCTCCTGTGAGATTTACCAGGGATTGCTTCAGAACCGGACCGGTAATTTCCTCCCACATATTGGCTTGTGTGGACCACATGCGATGTAAAGGTTATTGGGCTCTACACAGTCACTTCATTAATTTTCAGATGCACTAATGGGGTTGATGTGTGCCACAGTCCTGGAAGGAGGGACAACAAATGGTTTTCAGCCACACTTACCCAAATTCACAAGACCTTGAGGGGTCCTACTGTCTGTCTGTTAGAGCAAAAACTTTCATCTTTGAAGTGAAGCTATGAACTTAGGACAGAGACCCCAAGACTTTGCATTACTTTGTACTATCACCCCCGTAGCTGAGAAGGTTGACAGAGCAGGCACTGCCATTTCCAGTTTTAAGCAGGGGACAGCTGAGGCAGATGAAGGACTTGGAAAGCCATCCACTCTCTTGCTGGTATAACTGGGACTAGATACAAAGTCTTGCCACTAGATGGCGCTGCCCACCAGACGGTTGGTGCGGTACTGCCTGCAGTCCAGGGACCTTGATTTTCAGGAAACAGGCTGAAAGAGCTTTTTGCTCCTTACATAACTAAAAGAGGAAAGTCTCTCTGTACGTTCTAGGGTCTTTCTTTATTTTTATTTTTTTAAGAAGTTTTTATTTATTTATTTATTTGACAGAGAGAGAGAGAGCGCGAGCCTAGTACACAAGCAGAGGGAGAGGCAGGTAGAGGGAGAGAGAAAAACAGGCTCTCCACTGAGTAAGGAACCCAATGCGGGGCTCCATCCCAGGACCCTTGGATCATGACTGAGCCTAAGGTAGAGGGTTCACTGACTGAGTCACCCAGGCGCCCTTTCCAGGGTCTTTCTTTCTTTCTTTTAATTTGTATTTGAATTTTTAAAATTTTAATTTCTTTTAAAGTTTATTTATTTATTTGACAGAGAGAGATCACAAGTAGGCAGAGGCAGGCAGAGAGAGGGGGGAAGCAGGCTCCCCGCTGAGCAGAGAGCCTGACTTGGGGCTTGATCCCAGGAGCCTGAGATCATGACCTGAACCGAAGGCGGAGGCTTAACCCACTGAGCCATCCAGGCACCACTCTAGGGTCACTCTTAACTCCTCTCAGCTCAGCTGTCATTTAGTGTGGTTAGTGTCGAGGTACAGATCTGAACACGGTATTCCTGAAGTAGCTGTCCGTTTTGGAGGCAGCATTTATAAAGTAAACTTTTGAAGATTGGATCACTTTTTAGAATTTTGGTTTATATGAAGGTATCAAGAAAATAAATGTGACATCCCAGACAAAATATGGGCTGGAGAGAAACGAAGATCAACAATTAAAGTACGACTTCCAAAAGAAAATCATATCATTTGGATAAGATTTTGGTAATAATAACACAGAATAAGTTAAAAGGAGAAATGCTATCTTGAAACTTCATTCTCTTTGAATTACAGATACCCAAGAGATACCATAATAGGGTTGGAGTTCCAGCTTCTTTTGTTTAATATGCTCTGTTCTATTCTCTTAAAAATATTAACTTTATAAATATAAGAAAACACTGGCCATGAGTTTGGGTTTAGTCTTAGCTGTTGCACTGCAATCTCTGTTGATATTTTGTGTGATAAATACTTCTGTCCTAGTTACTGTTATGATTTGCTTTTTAAAAAATATCCTTATTTATTTTTCTATTTAAGAGACTTATTTTTTAAAGTATTTTTAAGTTTACAGGAAACTTACTCAGAAAATGCAGAGAGTTCCCAGATCCCTCTCTTCGTGCCAATTTTCCTTATTATTAATGTCTTGCGTTAGGGTGATGTATTTGTTGTAACTGAGGAAACAATATGTATACAGGTTTTTCTTAACTAAAGGCCATTCTTTTATTAGGGTTCATGCTTTGTGCCGTACAATTCTACAGGCTTTTACCGATGTGTAGTGTCATGTTTCCACCACTGTAGCATCATACAGAATAGTTTTACCCCTTAGAACTACTTTGTGCTCCACAAAGTGTTCATTCCTCCTTCCCCTGGCCCCCAACCCTGGATCACCCCTGATTTTATCTATATATGGTGGGGGTTTTTTTTTTGTTGTTGTTTATTTATTTATTTTTTTACTGTTGTTATAATTCTGCCTTTTCCAGAATGTCATATAATTGGAATCATTGTACTAAGCTTTTCAGACTGACTTCTTTCACTAGCAGTATGAGTGTATGATTCCTCCCTGCCTTTTTATGGCTGGTAGCTCTTTGTTTTTTTGTTTTTTTAATTACTAAATAATATTCCATTACTTGGATGTACCAGTTTATTTACCCATTCACTTACTGAGTGACATCACGATTGCTTCCAATTTGGGCCACTAAAAATAAAGCTACGATAGTCACTTGTGTGCCAGTTTTGGTGTTTTTTTTTTAAGATTTTATTATTTATTTGAAAGAGAGAGAATGAAAGGTCACAAGAGAGGGGAGGGTCAGAGGGAGAAAGACTCCCCACGGAGCAGGGAGCCTGATGCAGGACTCCATCCTGGGACTCCAAGATCATGATCTGAGCCGAAGGCAGTCGCTTAACCAACTAAGCCACCCAGGCGGCCTGTGTGCAAGTTTTTATGTGGGCATATGTTTCCCAGTCATGTGGTAAATAGCTGGGAGCATGATTGCTGATCACAGAGATGTATGTTCAGCTTTGTACGAAATTGCCGAACTGTCTTCCAGAGTGGCTGTACCATTTGGCACTCCTATGGGCATGAATGAAAGCTCCTGATGTTTCATATCCTGTTGGTACTGGTTTTGTCAGAGTTCTGGCTTTTAGCCATTCTCTCGGGAGTGTAGTAGTATCTCATTGTTTTAATCCACAGTTGGGCATCTTTCATATCTATTTGCCATGTGCTATTTTCTTTGGTGATTTGTCTATACAGGTTATTTGCCCATTTCTTAAATTGGATTCCTTTCTTACTGTTGAATTTTAAGAGTTCTATGTATATTTTGGATATATGTCCTTTATCAAATATGTCTTTCTGCAGATATTCCCCTCCCCCCCACCCCAGTCTGTTGTTTGTCTTAATTCTCTTTAAGGATCTTGCTCTTTTGGACCTATTTTAAAACTATCTTGCGCCGACATGAAAGCTTATTTCTTCTCTTCCTTCTTAGGGCATCTGCATGTAAAAGAAGTGTGTGGATTTCAAGGAAGTCTCTGTGTCTAGATAGGAAAGATGGTTTCATCTCTAAGCATCAATTTTCTCAGATGTAAAATACAAAGTAGTAAAAGTGAATTGTTTCTTAAGTTTGCACATAGCTTGAATGTTCTGTGAGTCTCTTTGGTGACTGCAGATGCACGCAGGCAGGGAGTTTTTGGAAACTTACTTTCTCTACATGGATGTTATGCCTGAGGACTTTGATGAGTCTTCACATATGCTGATGTCAGACATGGAGAACTCATTCTTCCTTGGGGTGGGTGGTACTCACAAGAACACATGCAATAAAGGGAGAGTCCAAGTCATAGAAAGGATGACCCACCAGTGTAGACAGGGTATTTGATCTCAGTTGGCACTGAGTGTGCCCCCAAATTAGACTTCACTTATCTTCTGAGCTTGTTTGCCTTTCTTCCCTTTGCCTGGGTGGCACCCACCTTCAACCCATGTGGTATCACCATGTCCTCCTCCACCAGAACTACTGCTTCCATCTCAGGGAAGAAAAAAAAAAAAGTTTTCATTTCCCTGAGATCCTAAATGCACTTTATGTCTCTCTGCCTTTTTTTGACCTATTTTCCTGGACTTTCCTGCCAGGGACCAGGCTCTTGTCCCAGAAATAATCAGGCTCATTCTTGTCTTTAGGCTTTCACGATAGCTCTTAACGCAGCCTAGGAGGTTTGTTCTCTCCTGGCTTTTTGCAGGCCTGGTGACTTGTCATTCACCTCTCAACCAAGCATCACTTCGTGGAGAGACACTTTCTCTGACTCCTCAATCCAAAGTAGACAGCATTATCCTTTCTTTTTTTTTCTTCCTCTCCTCCATTTCTAACTTCTGTTACGAAGACCGAGATTTTAAGTTTCTCTTTTTACTTCTACTGCTTTGTAAGTTATCCATATAATTTGTTTTCTTCTGGTAGTTGCTCTTACATTTTAAACATGTACACTTACTCTGAAAAGGTTAAAATTGGTGTCTTTTCTTCTCTGAAACATCCTCTGAAGTTTCATCCTTATTTTTGCCTTTTTTTTTTTTTTTTTTTTTTTAATGCTCAATACACATTTCTGCTTCCCAGTGGTTGCCATCTTCTTTCTTGCTTCTTGCACCCTACTTCTGCTCTTTGGTTTAGTTTTCCTCTTGGGCAAGTATCTCTCTCACATAGTTACTTGCTTCAGGATTTGGAAACAGTTAGCACTTGCAGTGTTTGTATTTGTGAAAACATTTTTTTTTTTATTTTGCGTTTTGTTCCTGTATGATTTTTTTTAGTTCCCTGTCAAAATCTAGGCTGACATTAATTTCCACACTACTTTGAAGATATCAGTCTTCGGTTTTATGGCATCTGTTATTGCTTATGAAAATCTATATTATTAGTCTGTCACTCCTGTTTAGAGAAGCAGTCACTTCTTTCTGGTAGCCGTTGGGATATCTCTTTCTTGGTTACATTCTGTAGGTTCACTAGGAGATGGCTATTGTGGATTTATTGCTTTGTTTTGTCTTGCTTGGGACCCACTTCTCAAATATCAGAATTCTTTCCTTGATTTTCATTCCAATGTTTAATATTCCCCTTCTTTTGCTTACATTGTGTTTTACTTATTCTTATTTTTATAGTGTTTTAAAATGGAAGCTAAAGTCATTAATTTGAGGCCTTATTTGTTTTTTTTCCCCCTCTTTCCCATGTAGGTGATTATTATAAATTTTTATGTACTGATCTAGCTATATCATACAGAATTTGATATGTTACTTTTTCATTTTCATTCAGTTCAAAATATTAACTAATTTCTTCTTTGATCTCCTTTAATTCATGGGTTATGCAGAAGTGTACTACTTCTTTCATAAATATTGGAGGAGTTTCTAGATATCCTTCTTTTACTTCTAATTTATATTCCACTGAGGTCAGAGGAAGTATTTTTTCTTTTTATCACTGCTTTTGTGAAAATTGGTTATAAGATCCCCTGGTTTAATTTTATGCTCTTGGGATTAGGATTTGTTCAAATTTGTGGATCTGTTAAAGTTTTTATCAGGTTTTGGACAGTTTTGGTTATTCCATTTATTTGTTTATTTATTTATTTATTTGCCACTCTCCCTAAGGACTCCAATTACACATTATTAGAGTGCTTGTTCCACAGCTCACAGCCCTTTTTAAGTTTTTAATTTTTTTTTTTCTTGCTGTGTTTCCTTTTGAGTAGTTTTTATTTCTGTGTCTTGAAGTTCACTAATCTCCTATCTGCCATGGCTAATCTAACACTAGATACGTACTACATATTTTTTTTCCTCCTAAAACATTGTAATTTTCAACTTTAGATGTTTGTTGGACCTTTATTCATATCATCTGTAGTGCTACTTATTTTTCTTTTTTGAACATCTAGAATACAGTTAACTTTTTAAAATGTTAACTCATGTGTCTGCTATTTTATTTTATTTTATTTTCTATTTCTTTTCAGCATAACAGTATTCATTGTTTTTGCACCACACCCAGGGCTCCATGCAATACGTGCCCTCCCTATTACCCACCACCAGGCTCACCCAACCCTCCAACCCCCGCCCTTCAAGACCCTCAGGTTGTTTTTCAGAGTCCATAGTCTCTCATGGTTCACCTCCCTTCCAATTTCCCTCAACTCCCTTCTCTTATATCTTTTCTTTTTGTTCATTCTTTTTCTTGTTCTTCTGTTTACCTTTTCTTAACGCTCCCGTAACTTACTTGAACATTTTTAGAATTCCATTTCCACTTCCCTCTGGTGTTGTTAAACAGAACATTGTATAGTTTCTTACATATACACAGGTAACATAGCATAGTCTACTTGTATCAACATTTTATTACTTTGAGTTAAATGTAAAAACCTTCCTTCCATTTAAGTCCTTTCTGTTTCCCAGTTTTAAGACATAAGTGCTCCTGAGTATCTCTTCTGTGTACACTGAGTACCACACCAGAGGATATTACAATTTTTGCGTCCTCCATCACATATAATACAAAAAACTCATAATGGAAAGAAAGGAGAGTCTATTCTATTTATGCCTATGTTACCCATTCTCTTGTTCCTTCATATGTTCATGTCTCCTCCTCTTCTCTTACCACTTCCCTTCTGTTTGGAGAAGTCCTATTGATCACTCTTTAAGAGTAGGTTTGTTGGCAAAAATGTCTTAGTTTTATTTATTCTGAGAATTACTTTATTTTTTCCTTCATTGCTGAAGGATATTTTCACTGGATACAGAATTTGGTGTTGACAGTTCCTTTCTTGCAGAGTTTGGAAAATGTGCCACTTTCATGCCATTTCCCTGGCTTCCAGGGTTTCACTGAGAAATCTGCTGTCATTTGAATAGTTTTTGTCCCCTATAGAGAAGACTAATGTCTTCAAGGGTTTTTCTTTGTCTTTGTTAATAAGAAGTTTGATTATGGGGATGCCTGGGTGGCTCAGTGGGTTAAAGCCTCTACCTTCGGCTCAGGTCATGATCTCAGGGTCCTGGGATCAAGTCCCGCGCCGGGCTCTCTGCTCAGCAGGGAGCCTTCTTCTTCCTCTCTCTCTCTCTCTGCCTGCCTCTCTGCCTACTTGTGGTCTCTGTCTGTCAAATAAATAAATAAAATCTTTAAAAAAAGAGTTTGATTATGATATGCCTTGTGAATTTCTTTGGCTTCATTCTGTTTAGGGCTACTTATCTTCGTGAATTAGTGGGTTATGCCTTTCACTAAACTTGCAAATTTTCCACCCATTGTATCTGTTATTATTATCATTATTTTTCATCTTCAGGTCTTTCCTCTCTCTCTGTATAGACAGTGATGTAGATGCTAGATCTTTTGTTAATGTCCCAGATGTCCCTGAGACTTTCTTCTTCTTTCTTTTTTTTAATCTCCTTTCTTTGTCTTGTTCCTATTAGGTAATTTCTATTAATCTGTCTTCAAGTTCATTCATTCTTTTCTCTGTTGTCTCCAGTCTACTTTTGAGCCTGTTCAGTGAGAGTTTTTTATTTTGGTTATTGTATTTTTCATCTCTACATTTTTTCTTTGTTTTTTTTTTAATATCTTCTATTTCTTTGCTGAGATTTTCCTACTTTTCATTTGTTGTAAGACTGTTTATCTTTGCTAATTGATGAATTTTTTGATGACAGCATTAAAAGTCTTGTCAGATGATTCCAACATCTGAGTCTTCTCAGTGTTGGTATCTATGGATTGTCTTTTCTCAATCTGTTTGTGATTGTCCTAGTTCTTGGCATGAGGAGAGGTTTTAGTTGTATCCTAGACATTTTTGGTATTATATTATGAGACTTTAGATCCTTTTTAACCTCTTTTTCTTCTTTGTTTTAACTGGCACTCATCCTATTTAGATACAAAGGATAGGTCCAGGTTGGGGAGTGAATGTTCAGTTCCCTGCTAGGTCTTGGTGACACTACCCTGACAAAAGAGAAGTACTGATTTAACACTGCGTCATTGCACAGGAGTGTGGTATGTGTTAAGCTTCTGGTTGGGCCATGCTGATGTCTCTTTGGAGAAAGTGAAGGATGAACTTGTACTTCCTTGTTGCTGATGGATGGGTATGGAAACCCAACTCCCCAGTTGGTTGTACCATCAGCACTCTGATGGGGGAATTGGAGTGCCACTGACTTCTGTGGGTGGGGGCTGGGTGATTAACCACCTGCTTGGCCTCACAGAGACCACAGTGCATTTTTCCGTTGTTTTCTATCAGTGTTTGACTGGAGTAGGGTGAGTATTGTCAAAATATTTTTTGTTTTGTGAGGCTGCTCTTTTCCCATTCTTTTAGCTAGAGAGAGTAAACTTTTCTTGGAGTTTTGTGCGTCTTTGGAGTTCAAGGTTTCAGGCTTCCCCAGCACCCTCTCTGGGATATATGGAAGACAAAACGGAAACCCAGGGAACTCACTGCCATGTTATCTCAAGTACTTGTATTCTTGCTGCCTTTCAGATTCTTCCCATGTTGGGATTTTCTACTTGTTATAATAGCTATATATTCTTTTAAGATTTATGTATTTATTTGAGAGAGAGAGAGTGCAGAAGCAGGAGGGGCAGAGGGAGAGGGAGAGAAAAATCACAGGCAGACTCTGCACTGAGCATAAACCCCAACGTGGAACGTGATCTCATGGACCCTGAGATCATGACCTGACCTGAAATCAAGAGCTGGTCACTTAATGGACTGTGCCACCCAAGCGTCCCTATAATAACTATTTTATATTCTTGTTTGCTAATTATAACATTTGTGCTAGTTTTAGGTTAGTTCAGTTGTTTAACTTTTTTCCTTATTAGGGGTTGTACTCTCTGGCTTTAACAATTAGATGCCAAACATGGTGAATTTTTTTTTGGGGGGGTAGATATTTGTGTTTTCTTATAAATATTTTAAAATTCTGTTGTAGTTAATAGTTAAATTGCCTGGAAATAGTTTGATCCTTTTGGGAATAATTTTTTTTTATTTGTTTATTTACAGCATAGCAGTGTTCATTGTTTTGGCATCACACCCAGTGCTCCAGGCAGTACGTGCCCTCCCTATTACCCACCACCTGGTTCCTCAACCTCCCACCCCCCCCGCCCCTTCAAAACCCTCTGGTTGTTTTTCAGAGTCCGTAGTCTCTCATGGTTCATCTCCCCTTCCAGTTTCCCTCAACTCCCTCTCCTCTCCATCTCCCCATGTCCTCCATGTTATTTGTTATGCTCCACAAATAAGTGAGACCATATGATACTTGACTCTCTCTGCTTGACTTATTTCGCTCAGCATAATCTCTTCCAGTCCCGTCCATGTTGCTACAAAAGTTGGGTATTCATCCTTTCTGATGGAGGCATAATACTCCATTGTGTATATGGACCACATCTTCCTTATCCATTCATCCGTTGAAGGGCATCTTGGTTCTTTCCACAGTTTGGCGACCGTAGCCATTGCTGCAATAAACATTGGGGTACAGATGGTCCTTCTTTTCACTACATCTGTATCTTTGGGGTAAATACCCAGCAGTGCAATTGCAGGGTCATAGGGAAGCTCTATTCTTAATTTCTTCAGGAATCTCCACACTGTTCTCCAAAGTGGCTGCACTAACTTGCATTCCCACCAACAGTGTAAGAGGGTTCCCCTTTCTCCACATCCTCTCCAACACACGTTGTTTCCTGTCTTGCTAATTTTGGCCATTCTAACTGGTGTCAGGTGGTATCTCAATGTAGTTTTAGTTTGAATCTCCCTGATGGCTAGTGATGATGAACATTTTTTCATGTGTCTGATAGCCATTTGTATGTCTTCATTGGAGAAGTGTCTGTTCATATCTTTTGCCCATTTTTTGATATGATTATCTGTTTTGTGTGTGTTGAGTTTGAGAAGTTCTGTATAAATCCTGGATATCAACCTTTTGTCTGTGCTGTCATTTGCAAATATCTTCTCCCATTCCGTGGGTTGCCTTTTTGTTTTGTTGACTGTTTCCTTTGCTGTGCAGAAGCTTTTGATCTTGATGAAGTCCCAAAAGTTCATTTTTGCTTTTGTTTCCTTGGCCTTTGGAGACATATCTTGAAAGAAGTTGCTGTGGCTGATATCGAAGAGGTTACTGCCTATGTTCTCCTCTAGGATTCTGATAGATTCCTGTCTCACGCTGAGGTTGGGAATAATTTAAAAATTTTTTTTAGGTGGGACCAGAATAGCATTTTGTCTAGGTTCACTCTTGCAGTAATCTGACACAGTCAAATGTTTTCTGTCTCTTGGGTATCATATCACTCTCTTTCATTGCTTGATGTATAATCTTTTAAAAATTGTTTATACATTACCTTTTTAAAATTGGTTCCAGGGGAAGGTAAATCTGGTTCCTGCTGCTCCATCTTGGCCAGAAGCAGAAGTCCTATGAACATCCTTAAAAGCGGGAAAATCATAAAAAATAAGAAAATGAAGTTTAGAATACAGATGTCATGAAATGAGAAAAGCCTAGGTTCAGAGGAAGTTAGAGGTATTCATGATAATCTCAAGAAATACTTATTACCAAGCAACAAAAACGTATATTTCTTTTATATCTGGTTTTGTCTTATAATTAATACTTAATGCCAACAGTGCTAAAAGATGTAACTACAATAACTAACTGTCCAATGTCTGCTCTTATCTTTCTCCCAGGGCCAATGAAAATGAACCAAACTCTTTTCTCTCATTTCCACTAAGTCCCACCTCTTTTCCAAGGACAAATTCAGTTGCTCCTGGAATTTCTCTGAAGCTAGGCTAACTTCCTCCTCATGTAGCCAGTGCTCAGAATGTTTAATTTTACTTTCACAGATGTAGAGAATATTATAATTGGAAGGATGTTTAAGGATTAAAAAAATCTCTCAGAAAAGTGAGGTACAGAGAACTGCTCAGTGGAATGATAGTATTAAATAAAATATACTGAAATAGCCAAGAAAGGAATTACTTTTCATGTATCACAGACTGGGAAAGCCAGTTTTATAAAGACCAGATGACTTATCAGTGTTTTATAAGGTGATAGAGTTGGGTCGGTTGGGCGTAAAGTGTGTCTGCGTGCGTTTTCATACTTCTAGTCCTTCCTTAAAAATGAGCTGCTATTTTCTGATCCTCAAATGAGGACTCCTTTTGCAGTAGCCCTGGAATAACTTGTAAGAAGTCAAAGAATTTTCTGATTCATATAACTCATATTATGATGCAGAAGCCAGATGTGGACATCTCCCTCCTATCTCTGAAATACAAATTATGAACAAGGCTTATACAATAAGAGGAAACCTCTTCTCCACTGCAACATTTCACATCCCCTTCCAGTTTTAACCCCTCAGTATACAGCAGCCACCCATCCTACGTAATCTTAACTCAGTTGCACTGGGTGGTTCCTTATAAACACAACTGTGGAGTGGGGCCTTTCTAGACTTTTTTGTACAAGTATATGCAGTTGGGGCCTCCTTCTCATCTGCAACATCGATAGATTTGGCTGGTATTAAAAGGCGTAATACCTGATAATTTTTATCAACTGTATGAGAGGGCCAAAGATGAAAGTAAAACATCCCAAAAGAAAAGAATTACAGGTTATAATTAGATGTCTCTGTTTAATAGATTAAAAAAAAAAAAAAAAACTTTGGCAGGACATGAAGAAAACTACTAATTAAACCCACTTTGATTCCAGATCCCTGGTGTTTGAGAAGTTTCCTAATTTCCACAGCAGCCGCCACACTTGACATTCTTTCCTGGTCGGGTGTAATGCTGTCAGAGCAAATGGTTTGGAATAGAGGAAATAGCAAAGAAAAATTCTAAATAATGAAATGATCTTAGGATCAATTTATGGTTCTTTGGGCTCAAGGATTCAAAAGTTTGATATTTCCTCTGGTAATATTCCAGGGAAGAACATTCTTGAGATTGCTTCTTCGAGTTCTTTTACTAGATTTATATTGGCCATGAGATTTAATCATTGACTCCCTGTATGCCTGATTCAGTGTTATTGACATGCTGGAGGCTCAGGCCATGTTTGTGGTTGATACACATGTCACTGAGTTGAGGTTCTTACTGTCAAAATTGGGGCAATGAAAATGTTTTGGAAGAAGACAGAGGTCGTGGTTATACGACGTTGTGAATGTGCTAGATGCCACTGAATTGTTCACTTTAAGTGGTAAATTTTACATTATGTAAATTTCACAAAGTTAATTTGGACAAGGAAGGTAGCAAGAGGAGTGATTTGTCTCTAAAAGTGAGCCTGTGGGAAGGATTATTACTTTTTAGATTGGGGACTCAGAAAATATACAAATACATTTGTGAGAATTCTGTATAAAAGTGAGTAGAGTGTGTGTGTGTGTGTGTGTGTGTGTGTGTGTGTGTAGATATAGATATATAGATAGACAGCTATATATGTATGGCATTATTTTAACTTTCTAGAAAACTGCTTTGTTTATTAAGACTTTGATGTAACGCTCTATGTAATGAGCCCTGGGTATTAACATGCAACTGATGAATCACTGAATTCTACCTCTGAAACTAATAATGCATCCCATGTTAACTAAATTGAATTTAAAAAGGAGAAATATATAATGTTATAAAGTTTTGGATACAAGATTTTCCTACAAAGATGAGTTCTGGCCAGGAACCTACGTTTTGTGATGATAATTTTAAAATTTGTGATCAAATGAGATAGAACATCTGAGGGAAAGAATGCATTTAAAAATATGAAGTACAAGGTAATAACCAGGAATTTCTACATCTAAGATAGCATTGGCCAAATGATTTTTTGAAAAAACAAAAACCAAAAAAAAACCAAAACAAAACAAAACCCCCCAAAACCCAAACAAACAAAAAACCACCCCCAAACAAAAATACATATTACCATTAACACCAAAATAAAGGGGATGGGACAAATGACAAGGTGAATAAGGACCTCGTCTTGGAGGCCCTCCCTCTGGCCGGCAGGATGGCTGTCTGCCTCACTGAGCGCATTTATGTGCAGGAGTGAGTGTTGCTCTTCTGGAAACATAGAATGAGTGAGTGCTTGCCAAGAAGCCCAGCCCAGCCAGCAGCAGAGCCGTTATTAAGATGTAGCCCAAAAGCCTCCCAGTTTTATTTTATTGTTTTTGGGATGAGAGCGCTATGCAGCTTTTAGGCAACTTTCTTTCCAAGCAATTAAGTGCCCCCATCTCCCCATCTCAGAAGCCACAAAAAGGAAGTAAATAAGGGGGAGGCAGCGGCTTGGTGGGGGCTTCTGGGTTATTTATTACTTTAATAAATCTGGGTTCCTCCCAGCCTGCCTCAGACTCCTGTTTCTGTCAGGCTTGTGAGGACTAACGATCACTTAATTGTGGGGTTTGTGGGCCGAGGTGGGTGCCAAGCACAGTTTATTGTCCAGGAAAGGCTGTTAAGTAAGACGATGTGATAGCGCCCCAGCCAATATGTCGTTAAACAGAAATTAAAAGCAGAAAACTTCCAAGTAGCCAGTCTCTAACTTGTATTAACCACTTAAAGGCAGGGTCAGTTGTGTCTGGAGCCCAGGGTAAAGTGGAAGAAGGTTTAGTTAGAGAAGCAGGAGCACAGAGGTGGCTGTGGAATCATCGTGTGTGTCCTGTCCCCTGAAAGCATGGTCCCTGGCCCACTCTGTCCGGACAGGGGCCGTCATGCCTGGGGACTGGAGGCTACCACCCCGCTGGCCCCGTGTTCTCTTCTGTTGTTTCACTTGAATTTGATTATGTCCTTGCAACATGCAGCCCCTGTTCCTATTGCCGCATGAGAAGATGGCCAGGGCCCCGGGTCTTGCTTAGGTCACAGAGTCAGGTGACAGCCCTGCGGGACCATGGACATGGGTCGCTTCTTCTCAGCTGCTCAATTTCACTGGGAGCAGAAACCTTTTGCTTCAGGGAATCAAGCTTGGACTCTAGCTTGAGTTCATCAGGCAGTGTGATATTCTCTTGTGGAACAGAGTGCAGTTTCTCCCTTCTGGGGTTAAGGAAAAGAGTGACTAAAGGACCTTGAGTAATGGTCAATCAAGGGATCCCTGCTTCTGACAGCATGACAGAGACATCAGAGGGCACGTGGAAATTTCAACTTGCCTTTGTTTACTGTTCCCCCGAACTGCCGTCTCTTTGCCTGCCCCTTCTCACTTTGCTCTTTTAACCTCATCTCTTTTTAAATGTCATCTTCTTCATCTGTTCCTCCTTATATGTGACTTTTCCGGATTCTCCCTCTCTCCACTGTTCCCATTCCCCATTCCAACCAGCCTCCATCTTTGTCTGTTCTATTCCAGTCTGACAGTTTGCTCGTGGATCTCTTTTCTGCCTTTCCTTTTCTCTGCCTTTTTCTGTCTATCCCCCAGCTTTCTTCCCGTCCAAATGGCATAAACGTGAAATTGAAGGATGCTATGTATTTTCAGCACATATTGTTTGTATTGAATATATTAGTATTAGCTCTTAAGTAAAAATAGCAAGTGTTGGGGCACCTGGATGGTTCAGTTGGTTAAGTGTCCGAATCTTGATTTTGGCTCAGGTTGTGATCTCAGGATCGTAAAATCGAGGCTCCATGTTCAACATGGAGTCTGCTTGAGTTTCTCTCCCTCTACCCCTCCCCCTACTCTCTCTCAAATAAATAAATAAAATCTTAAAAAAATAGCAAGTGTTGAGTATTTCATATTTCTCTCAGGGAAACAGCACCAAGTCAAAATCCTTTTTGTATGTAGCTCTTGGTTGGTTGGTTGGTTTGTTTTCCCCTAGGAGGTCAGTAATTCTCAGAGTTATTTTCTACCCCATTACTAGTCCTTTTGTAACCTACCCACAAGGATTTTTAGAAAATGGGAAAAAAAAAGGATTCTAAACATTTTTCTAATCCTGTAAAGATTACCTGCTCAATCTTATATTTCTCAGAATTCTGTTTGCTCTTATTTAGTCCATAGCTGAGAGTGATATTTTTCTTGTAACAACGCACTTGAGTGGAGAGTTGAATAATGACCCTGTCATCCCAATTCTTCCTTCCATTTTAAAGATGTTCCTTTCCACTGTTGCTCTCTACTTATATTCTGTCTTTGTTAAGGAAGATTATCCAGAACTTGGAAATCAGGCAGAAGGTATCTGGCATGCCCCTTTCAGTGTCATCCTAGAGCATTTTGTAGCAAATTCACCCAAGGGTCATCTCACACACTGGAGGAAGGTGACTTTGTTTGGTTTATTATTTATTATTTGATTAAGGCTTAGATTCTCCAAAACTGGATGCTAAATTGTGGAAGATTTATGTGTTGCAAATGATTTTTATTAGGTGGAAAATATCCCTCCAGAGGCTATGGTATTATTGTCCTGTAGGACATTAACCAGTTTTCAATCTAAGTTTGCAATCTTCTTTTTTTCCACTGACATCTATCAGTTTCTCACCTCCTTACAATTGGCTTTGCCATCCTGTTGGTCCTTTTATTAAAGAGTTAAATACGTCTTTGACTCATCTTTCTACTCATATGACAGTTACCTTATTGAAAAATATTCTGATATCTTCAAGTTTAGCTCAGGTGACACTTCATACAGGGACCTTCGCTTACTCTTTCTGCAACATCCATCTTGCCTTTCACAGAGTTTTTGTAATCGATTCAAGTGAGTTAAAACCTCTCTATTTACAAAAAGTGTACTATTTTAGAGGAAGAACCTGTGTTGTATACTTCTTCTATATCCAATTCTTATCCGTCAATGAAAATAGAGACAGTCTCCTGAAATGTTTATTGGATTGGATAGAATTGAACTGAATCTGTCTCAATTGTCTTCAGCCTTAGGCTGCTAACGATAGCTTGCATGGAAAGAGAGCTGTAGTGTTCACAGAATATTAGTTTCTGGAGATCTCCATTATTGTCTCTTGGGAATATTTACACTGGCTAGTGTTTGCTGTCATAGCTGTCCATCTCTGGCCCAATTTTGGAGCCTTTCCAGGAATCTCTCGGTAAGCCGCAGAGCATTTTTGAGTCATTTTGCTTAATGCCAGTAAAATGTCACCTGGGTCCCACCTCGGGGTGTTGGGCTAGAACTAACAGCGACATCCCTTCCTCATCTATGAGATGTATCCACACTGGCTAGGTGCTGCCAGGGAATTACAGAAAATGTAACATTTGTGCCCTTCTTTTTTTGTTTTCATATGTTGAAATTAGTGTGTCATTGTGAAGATTCTAAACAGATGGGAAAAGGTCAAGGTTTCTTTGTTGCTAAGTATGTTTCCATGGCTACGGCAATATATGTGCATTATCAGAAAGCATCATTTGTTTGGCTGTGGTGGCTCATTAGCGGAGGGAGGAGCCCCCCCCCTTTGATGGTTCTGGGTGGTTTATTTCTGCTTTACTTTTCATCTTGTTCAGAGGACCGTAGTGATCGGTTGGAACACACATAAACCTGGGAGCTGTAGGTGAAGAATCCCTACAACAGCTCAGCACTTCCGTGGAAATAACCCACACAGTTTAATTGGGACAGCTGAGCCTGGATTAAGAATGAACCGTGGGGAGAAAAAAAAAAAAAAAAGAATGAACCGTGGGGCGCCTGGGTGGCTCAGTGGGTTAAGCCTCTGCCTTCAGATCAGATCATGATCTCAGGGTCCTGGGATCGAGACCCGCATCGGGCTCTCTGCTCAGCAGGGAGCCTGCTTCCCCTCTCTGTCTCCCTACTTGTGACCTCTCTCTCTGTCAAATAAATAAATAAAAATCTTAAAAAAAAAAAATGAAGCTGTGTCCAAATAGCCATATATCTGGTTTTCACTAGTCTCAGGGAGAGTCAACGCATTGCGTAGTGCCTGCCCTTTCTTTTCTTCTACTTCTTGGTACTTTGCTGCCAGTATTTAGGGAAAGCCCCATTTTATTCTGGGTTTTCTGGGAAATGCTATCTTCCCTACCTGTTGTTTTTGTCCTGTCCCACATGGTTCTGTTCTGACACATATCTGGGATTGCAGTAGGGAGCATGTGATGAGGAGTAGCTTGGGTACCTTGGGTCAGGCAATATGAGGACTGACCAAACTGGCCACGTTGACCCCAAAGGAGGCATCTGTAGTGAAAAATGTTTGGATACACATGCATGGCAAATTGATATTTAATTCCCATAGAATCCAAGAAATTGAGATACAGGTGAAATAACAAGGAGTGTCTTTGTGCAGTAGGAATGCTCAAAGTCAGGCCCATGGCAGGGTGCCCATTTGCTTGCAGGCCATATCCCGGTCAGTAGCTAAAGATTTCGGGGACATAGCCTAGGTTCCAGTGAGGGAGATTGATAAGGCAGGCTTGATAAGTCATCCAAGGGAGACTGAGGTTCAAATCCATGTGTCAGCCCTAGTGAATGCATTGAGCGTTCCGGACCTAACAGTGCAGAGGGAATTCCAGGTCCCATTGGCTGTTGGAGTCAGCAAAGTGCTGCTCACCTTCGTAAGGACTCCTTGTAGACCCCTCACCGGCCTAGGATGTGTTTGCCTTTGTATTTCCACCCTCAGGCATCAGGGCTGCTTCTCAGGATTTATTATTTGATTAAATGCGTGATCTGGGATGACAGGGCCTGAGGGGTGGGAAGTTCCTCACTTGGAGTAACAAGGAGAGTCCAGAGCTGAGAGCATCTTCCACCCTCCTCCACCTCTGCATCCCTCGCTTTGTACATTGGTCTCTTGGGAAAATGATGGATCTTTTCTAGAGTGAAACGTGAGTGTGACAAGAGGTACACTGGAGTTGCAGGAATGGAGCTGTTCTCCTTTACTGGTCCCCAAGACTGGCTGATTTAAGACAGTCCTCTCTGTTTTCTGGCCTCAGGCTCCTCATTGGTCCAATTCAGGGCTGGGCTTGCAGCGTTAATGGTTCTGCCATTGATCTTTGTAAATACATGCTGAGGAATAACCAGCAGAAAATATCCTGGCATCAGAATTTTAAAATGAAAGAAATCCACGTTAATATCGTCCACTGATACTCCGAAAGAACTCTTCCTCCATCTGACAGATGAGAAAAATATGTCTGATCTCTCCATTTCCCCTGCCACTATTTTGGTCTGGGCTATCACCAGGCCTGGTTTATCTTTTCAGCCTTTATTTTGCAACTGGTCTTCTCTGGCTAGTTCTCCATCTTAATATGTCCAGGTCACCGCTGCTGGAAATATTCTCGCCGATACTATCATCTGTCTGCTCAGAAGACTGTTGTGTGCCCCACCACCGACAGGATAAAGACTCATTAGCTGTCTACTGAAAGCTGTGTGCAAGCCATGTTTATGTTCTGTCATCACAAACACAGACCAGATAGGTTGGCTTCTTTGTTCTCCCCCAACCGGGCCATTTTCCTTCCCTGTGTGTTACCCACTTTCATATGTCCTTGTGTGCTCATACAGGCTGCTTTCCTGTTCTGAGAGGTGATCTACTTCTCTGTGTCACCTGGCTACATTTTTATGCATTGATTGACTCACCTGTGGCATCCCGGGCACACCTCTCTTGTGGCATGTACCTTGACCTTGTCTTTCTAGGGGGAAGAACCTATGGCACATTCATCTTGGTTTCCCAGTGTGAAGCATATATATTTGATTCGAGTGAACTAACCACAGATTTCTGCTCATGTTATTCTCCTTTGGGAATCTTCTCCTAAGTCTTGCCTCCAGCCATGTTTCCCCCAACCCTACGGGCTTTATAATAGTGAGCTACTTTTTATCTCTCAAGAACCTGCTTATACACAACTGTTGGTGAAACCTCACCTAGTTCTCTCTTCCCGTTTACCTTCTCGCAGGCATTTGGAGAAAAGCAGCCAGGTTACTCACAGTTATGTCCGAAGACTCCAGCCCAGGTCCTCAATGCTTATTTGGGGAAAGAATATTATTAATTTGAATTCTAAGACACTACACAGTTTATAAAATTCTCTTATCAGAGCCATCTCTTTTAACAAAACGAGGTTATATAGGTAGGGCAGGCAACATTATTATTATTTTTTTAAAAATACATGAAGGAATGAGATTTGCGTGAAATGGAATCTGGCAAGGATCTGAGATAGAAAGCACAAGATGTGGGATTCAAATCATTATTGATGACTTTAACTGAATGATTTTGCGCTGTTTCCATAGTGAGATGATTGCCAGAGTCCCCTCCCCTAGGATTCCAGAAATCCTGGCCATCCACCTGGATTGTCCCAAGCCTTCAGTATAATTGTTCCACTTCACCACCTTCCCCCGCCTCCACTGACCTCTGGCTTCTCTGCTAGTTGGCAGAGCACCCGTTTGACATGTGGAATGAGAGGGAGCTGACATTTGTGGTGTTCCCAGGTGCTAGAGATGTCACAGTTGTTATGCAAGTCTTACAAAAACTCTTTGCTCTACCTATTTATTTTCTTATATTAATGCCCCATATTTTGTAAATTTCTCAGTGGGAAGAATAAAGGCATTTAGTCGTTATTTGTATCAAACTACTAGTAAGAGAAGCCAGACTCAAATTCTTATGTTCGTCTCTGATTCCATGGTATTTCCATCAGACCACACTGCCCCATTAAAGAACAGAGAGAGTTAGGGGCTCTTGGATGTGAGTGTGGCACATTCTTAATAACACACATTTGAAAAATTCCTTTTATTCTCCACCTTTTAGAAATTCCCTTCTTTGGGGAACTAACAAGCAATTGACCAAACACCAGATTGGAGGATCATCTTTGGCCCAATTTGTTCTTCGTAAAACAGGAAAAGCACAGTTTCGTTATCAGAAAGTACATTTTTTTTTCATCCTGTTGCATAGCTCTGTTTCAAAAGTACCTTTCCTGTTGGTGCCAACACTGTGTTCTCAAGTAACCCAGCTCTGCTGGGTCAAAATGGCAAGGGAAGAAAGGCATTCTCCTGGAAATACTGGTTGATAATGTTGTTTTTGAATATACTTTCTGCCATGGGCAGTATTTCTTTTTTTTCTGTAAAGCTGAGGTGTTGGGAGAACGTGGATTTTCTCTAATAATAATAATAATAATAATAATAATAATAATAAAAAGATCATGAAATTTGGGGGGAAAAGAGCATTTCAAAGCTATTCAACATCAGGAAACTCATGAAAGTCAGTAGATAGGGCATATTAGAAATAATATTGTGTGCTCTGGCAAAATCACTCCATATGTGGATGTTTTCTGGATCTAGAAGGTCACTTTGACTGTCCACATGAGTATAAAGGGCCCAACTTTAAATTCAAATTAAATAAATGGTCACTTGCTTGGAGAAGCTTAAAGAGATGAGAGATGAGTGATGGAATCATTGATTTAAAAGGCTGTAAGAAATCTTAGAGACTATCCTCTAGAATGATGTTTTGCAAATCACTGGTCATAACCCTTTAGTCAGGCATGAAATCAATTTAATGACAGCATTTTTAAAAATTAGAACATAGCAGTACAACAAAGTGTACTGCATATAATAAGATTAGAATTTTCATGGAATTTTTATTTTTATGCATACAAGTATGCATACATACAAGTATGTGATTTAAAATATATTTGTATATTTCTTACAGTGGGTCATATCAAAACGCTTAAAAACCATTACCCATGAGAACAGGGAACTGAATGTCCCATGGCTAGCATGCAAACAAGTATCAGAAAATATTTGCTGACTGGTCGAGTTCACCACTTTTATCTTACAGTCTACTGTGTACTGAAGACTGGAGCTTCACTGTGGGCCAGAATGAAATGCCATCTCTAAAGTCACAAAACTGATTAGTGACAGTATCACAGGAGTTCTTGGTACTGAGGCATACCATAACAGTGCTTCTACTCTATCCTTCAAGAAAAAAAAAAAAACATTTTGGTACAATTGTCATTGCGTTGGCAACTGAAACCATTTTCCCTTAACACATCAATCCCCTGGGGTGCCTGGGTGGCTCAGTCAGTTAAGTGTCTGCCTTGGGCTCAAGTCATGATCCCAGCATCCTGGTAGAGAGTCCCGCATTAGGCTCCTTGCTCAGCAGGGAGCCTGCTTCTCCCTCTGCCTACTGCTCCCCCTGCTTGTGCTCTCTCTCTTTCTCTGACAAATAAATAAATAAAATATTTAAAAATAATAAAACCAAAAATAAATATATCATATTTAAAACAACAACAACAATATAACAGAACATGAATCCCCTTTCCAGGGATTTGATATGTTCCTGATCTCCCCAGACCTTGTGGGTCTTCCCCCCTATATCCATTCACCTTTGCCCTGGACTTGGTACCTGTCCTCAGACTATTGACTATCATCTCATCCTTCAGCTTGCCTAGACTTTTGGTTACGGTCTCCTTTACTTTGGCCCCTACCATGTTGTGTTAAATCCCAAACCCCATCATCCAGATGGGGTCATCATTAACTCATGCTTTATTTTATTTATTTTTTAAAATTCATTTTGCTTAGTTGCAGTGACAACTGCAAATTTGCATTCTTCCTTCTAACATTTTAAATAATAATGCATTTATAATAATGATGTTGAAATGTCTGTAGCTAGAGGACTCAGAAATAGGGTGGCTTTTCAAAAGACAAAAACCTGAGTAATGTTACTTGTTAATTGGGTTTTGAGTGGTAGGAATCATTATTTCCCAAGAAATGAAGAGTGAAGGGGATGCATCTTTATGCCAGGCTATAGAAAAAATGACCATTGTGTGTGAGTGCAGTCACCGTGAAAACCAACAATCTTCTCCTGTTCCGTGCTTCTCTCCATGATGGTGTGTCTCCTAGAATTCCTATCCTCTCCTCCAGTGTTGAGCATCTGAGGGCTGTAAAGGGGAGGATGGCACTGTGAGAGAGTGACTTGTGATGATGGAGTATTGCACTCTTTATTTTGTAGTTGAGTCTTGTTTCAGAGGAGGGTAACTTCTTCCTCTTTTGATATTTAAATAAATAACTCCAAGCACTAGAAGAGACAGAGTAACATAGACTTCTTAAAGAACAAAGGTAAGATGACACCATGTTTTTAAAAAATCAGATTAGAAGTAAGGCAATTTGTGTTTAACTCCTGGCTCTGTCTCCAAGAACTTGTGGATTTGGGACCAATCACTTCCTTTGTTTGAACCTCAGTTTTCACATCCTCAGAATGTGGGTTTGATAAGACCAGTAGTTCTGAATCTTGGGTAGACATCAGAATCACCTGGGGAGTTAAAAAACAACAACAACAACGGAACTGATGGGTGGGCTCCACCTGTAGAGATTCTGATTTAAATTGGACTAGGGTGGGGTTCAATGTAGGTATCAAAACAAAATTCTGGGGGCACCTGGGTGGCTCAGTGGGTTAAGCCTCTGCCTTCGGCTAAAGTCATGGTCTCGGGGTCCTGGGATCAAGCCCTATATCGAGCTCTCTGCTCAGCCGGCAGCCTGCTTCCCCCTCTCTCTGCCTGCCTCTCTGCCTACTCCTGATCTCTGTCTGTCAAATAAATAAATAAAAAATCTTTAAAAACAAAACTCCATAGATTATTATAATGTATAGTAAGGGCTAGGTGACTCAAGGGCCTTTCAAGATCTGATCTATGATGATAATGACAGGGAAAACATGCAGGTATTAGGCAAATAACTATTATTACTATAGCAGAAATACAACTCAAACTAGAATGAGAAAAAAATGAAAAGAAGATATTTAATGACTCTGGGCTTCCCAGTTTGAATTTGTTTTCATCTGTGATTTGGTCTTATTTTCTCCGGTCTCCAATTTGGCTTCCAGTATTTGCCAAGAAAAGTTGGTGGCCCTGTGGATTCCTCAGTTGGAATAGGAGTTGCTTCCTTCTAATATCGGTGTATCAGCTCCAGAGATGGACTCTAAGGGGTCTTGCTTGGCTCCTCTATCCCTCTCTCGCTGTGGTGGGTGGTATGATTGACAGACCCACCAGATGTTCTGGATGGATCTTCCGTCTAGAGCACCTGCTGCAGGGAGCATAGCTGACTGAGTGCCTGCAGCTGCTGCCCCTTTGGATCTGCTGCATCATTCATGCCAGGCCACATTTTCACGGGCTGCTCCCAGCCAACGACTGAGCCCAGTGAGGGTGACGGATTGATTCCTCTAATGGGCTCTAGTGAGTTCTGGGCACTCCCCCACCCCCACCATTGGTCTGACTGAGACTCTCAGACCTGCCTTGTAGTAGTCTGAGGCCCTTTCCACCCAATTATTCCTTCTCTTTCTTCTCTTATAGATGCCAGACCTCCACCGGGGTCTAAAATGAAGGTTTTTACTATGTATTTCTTCTCTCTCCATCCTTCACTGTAGTTTCCTCCTAAAAATTGCCTGCTTACTCATCCAGACCTGGTGTCTACTTCTTGGAGGACCTGACTGATTCAGACTAGAACCATATGGGATGGGAGGAAGTGGTTCACCGAGGGAAGGATGTCCAGTGTTTGAAAGAAAACACATGCCTGCTACAGACTGTGTCTCTGTCCAGTATGGGTCACTCTATAGAGAGGATACAGAACAAGTGCTTGTAGGGAGCAGGTAGGCAGGTTTCAGACCCTTAGGTGTCTTCTAGAGGAGAGTGATATTCCCAATGGCCAGTGAAACCCCTAGTGACCTCAGATCTTAATGTGTTGAAGAGCGAAGAATTTGTTAAAACGAACTGAATCAAGGTGCACAACCAGAGTTGGGCGTGTGTCACTCCGAGCACTCGGCAGACATCAGACGCCAAACCACTTGTCTTACTAACATTGCGCTATCCATCTGATGTTTCCAGAGCCAATTCAATGTCTGTTTTTTTTTTAATTAAAAAAAAGAGAAATATAATCTCTACATGCCTGCGTTTTAAAACTGATGAAGGCTTTTACTTTGTTAAATAGGCTTCATATTTGTTTTTTGGCTTTTGTTTAATGATTCTATTTTTTTTTTTAGGAGAATTTTATCAGGACCTGAAATGCAGTCTTTTTAGAGGAGAGTAAGTAGAATTCTCCCCTTACTCCTCAAGCCTTAGCCTCAAGATGTTAGCCCTGTGATGCCACTGATTTTACTGGAGATAATCCATTTGATATTCATGAATTCTTTCTTTTGGGAAAAATTATTCAAAGGCTTATTATTATACTAGTGATCCTGAGAAGAGTTACTTTTACATTTGGTCATCTTTTAGAAGCTTTTCAGTGTGAGCTACTCATTAGCTCGATTTCTAGCTGGCAGCTTGCTGAGAGCAGGACAAGGAAGGAGCAGTGCAGTTTCAGTGAATTTGGGGGTAGGGAACAGGAATATCTGCAGCACAGGGTGCTGGCTCCCCAGGCCCCTAAAGCAGGGGCGTGAGCTATTAGGGTCCACTGGGCACTTCTAGGGGACTGTGAAGTGAGGAAACAGGGATGTTGAAGAAGAAATGGGGGAGGATGACGGCAGGAGATTCCTGCTTTGTGATTTTTGCCTAGGACCTGTTTTGGACTCCTTTTGCCTTTGCAGCAAGATGTGCAAGAGGTACAGTGTCATCCTGAGCAGAACAGGTGGTCACAACCTCCCTTGCTTCTCGCCGGCCAGAAGGAGGCTAATGTCCAGGCCCTGGCGAGGCACACTCGATTCACCAGGCAGAGCACAATGATCCGGGGGTACGTGCCAACTCTCCTGCCTCACCAGGCTGTGAGACCAACTGTTCCTTATTTTCCAGGCATTGAGCTGCTTATGGAATTTGCTCGTTTGGATAGGAGTTGCATCCAAATTCCTCTCCTCTGGATTTGCTTGATCTCCAAGCCTGAAGTCAAGCCAACTTCGGTTATTATATCTTCTCATTTAACAACCATAATAACCACACCACACATTTATGGCTTCACTTCTTGTTTTCAAGGGGCTTCTACATATTCTCCCTGATGCAATACTAGAAACCAGTCTCTACATTGGGTTGGGAAAATGTGATCACCAGTTTGGGAGCTGTAAGCCTGAGGTCCAGAGAAGCTAATACAGAGCTAGTGTCAGAGCTGGGAGCCCATCTATGGTCCAAGAATACCAGTCTGTCACCTCTTGGGAAGAAAATGTACATTCTCATTTCCTGTTGGATAATATTTTCACTCTTACATGTCTTCTATCTCCAGTTTTGTTTTGTTTGTTTGTTTGTTTGTTTTGTTCTCAAGTAACCAAATGAAGGAAAAGAAGGGCTTTAACATGGTGAGGCCCAAGGCCATCCACTTGATAGACCAAGAGTAGAACTTGTTGGAACAGATGGTCATGTCTGTGTGTTAGAGGAAGAACATAAAAGCAAGAATAAGAAAAACCAAATTTAAATTCTGACCTTTCAGTGAATTATCTCTGTGATACTCATTAAACTCACTTGACCTCTATAAGTTTTGTTCTCTTTTTAAGCAGGAACAATACTAACCTGCCACTTATATCCCAAAATGATTGTTAAGATAATCAGATGAAAAAAAATCAGCATTTATAATTATAAAGCATCATTCAGATAGAAAGGTATTTTTCAACATTGTTTTAATTACTTTTACTTGGAAGGGACTAAATAGATATCTGCCGGAAGAATGAATGAAGAGATGAATGAGCGATTTGGGTCTTTTAAACACTCTACATCTTCCCAAGCTCTTGCAACCTGTTCAATTCTTTAAACCCTCCTTCTTCCCAGTTCCTCATTGATGGACGTTAGGTTGTCTTTCCCCTTTGCTTTTTATTGGATGTCAGTCTTCCAGGCACATTTTTGACCCCAGAAGTGTGTGGATAGTCACTGAGCACTATTCATTAACCCTAAGATTGTCAGTGACAGCCCGTTCCCATGCCTGAAAGCAGCAAGAAAATACTGTCTGAGCCAAATGGCCTCACTTCCACTTTGTTCTCGTTTCTACCCAGCGGTTTCTTAGAAGTGGCTGTAACAAAGTTTGGCTAATAGTGAAACTCTTGGATACTACAGGGGAACAGACAGATTCAAAGAACCTTAGAACTAAAGGGGCGTGAGACGCCATCTTAACCATCCCATTGTCTTATGGATGCAGCTGCTGAAGTTCAAAAAGATCAAAAGGGCTGCACTGGGCTCATTCAACTAGTTAATGCCAGAATCACTAAATCCAAGACTCTGGACTTACCAGTGCAAAGGTCTTTCCAACTTCTAATTCCGGGAGGAGGCTGCAGAACGAGAAAGCCAAAGGAACCCGCAAGACGGTCTGTCCTTGGGGCTTTCCTTTGATACAAGAGTGAATTTCAGAAGGTCTTTGTTTGTTGCCCTTACCTCTCCATTTTGAAGATCTCCCTTTAAAAACTTCATCATCCTATGCAGTGCCTTCCCACTCTGTATCCCACTGAAGCTAACTCTTCTAGGCAGTATTATTTTTCTGATTTATGCTTTAGGGGACTCAAGATTTAGTGCCCACTTTGTTGTTTGTACACTTTCTATTTTTTATTTCATGAGAGAGTGAATTCAGTGGGTTACTCACATGGAGAGCCGATTGAGGAAAATCCTAGAATGTTGATCCCATCTTTGTTCAATAATTTGGTAATTGAGGAGGGCTTATCAGGTTTGAACAAGTTGGCGTAGGCAGGGGAGAGTATCAGTGGTCGGATTTCTTTTCTGTTTTTTGGGAGGGGGGTGGGGATGGTCAGTGCTTTACATTTTTTTTCTTGGGGCATAATTGGCTACAATGTCTTAGTTTCGGGAGCACAGCATCATGATTTGCTGTTTGTATACCTTCTGGAATCATCACCACAGATCTAGCCAGCACCCATCACCACACATAGCCACAGTATACTTTCATATTTATGATCCTTTTAAAGCTTTCTTTCTGTTGATTTATTCAACAAATATTTCTTGAATTCCTATTATGTTCCTGGCACTGTAGGTAAAGATCGCTTTACACAGTTTACAGATCGACTGAAGGTTAGTGACTCAGCTAAGCAGGGGGGAAACAAAGCTTAGACAGGCGCCTTCTGGATGTAGGTTCAGTGATCTTTCTGCTTTATCATGTGCCGGGTCTCCTGACTTCTGCTGTTGGCTAGAATAGTTCCTCCGGAATTACACTGTGTACTCATAGCATGAAGCCGTCCTATAGATACAAAAGGTCAAAGCTTGGATTTGAATATTGTGGAGTAAGCATGCATTGGTGGCTGACTTTTTCACAGTTTAACCGTATGTGTCCCTTCTGACTATCCCACAGCCATGCCAGGCTGGTTGGGAAGTATTTGAATATGGTCTGGTTATCACCCCATCACATTTCGGATTGTGATATCTTTGTTTGTTGTTTTATTTTAAAAACACTCTTTAATTGTGGTTAAGTATACCTAAGGTTAAATTTTTAGGCGTTCAGTTCAAGCGTGGCCTTAAGTACAAGCATGTTTTGTGCAACCCGTCTCTGGAACTCTTCTCGTCTTGTAAAACAGAAGCTCGGTACCCATGAAAGAGCAGTTCTCCATTCCCCATCCCCCCTGTCCCTGGCAAAGCAGCCTTTGATTTTCTTTCCCTGCTTTGTCCTGGCAGACAAAGAGTTCGCCCTGCCACCACTGTCTTCTGCTCCTCCTGTTCTCCCAATACAGTCACGCATGTGCTTCCTGTCATTTACCTCTGAGCCAAGGATTATACATAAATTATATTTTCTTTCTCATATATGTTTTTGTTTTGTCCAGATTTATAACTGCCTCATTTTAAAATGTGGTCATTTTTTTCTCTGTATGTCTGTTGCTAATTTTTCCCCTAAATCCAGTGACTTCTTATTAAAAAGGCTTTTATAGAGTTAAACATATCAGACATTTCATGATCTGCATGTTTTCTTGGAGATGCTCCTCCTGGAGCCCTCTGTTCTCAGACTGTTCCTAACTAGATGGGTTGTTTTCTAACGGGCTACATTGCTTTTGGACTGAATTAGCCACTCGGCTTTGGAAATGGTGTTGGCCAGGACTATGCCAGCTTCTCACTGGCTCTGATATGGTTTATTCATTTACTGAACTGTTTTTTCCACTGTGCTCTGGGGCCAACCCTGTGCCAGGCCATGGACGTGGGTCAGGGGGGATGGTGTGCAGAAAGCACAGCACAAACTTCAGCTTCCTGCTCTAAAATTGGAACAATAGCATTTATTCCATGGACTTCTTCTGAGAATGAATTGCTATAAGGTCTGTGGAAGCACTTAATAAATAGTAACCCATGAGAGAAATCAGGGTGGTGTTACTTTCATGCAGGAAAGAGTGAAATAGTTACTGCACAGAGCATCCCCCAACCTTGTAGACAGGTGCACTCATCTGTGAGCTGCTCTCACGTGGGAACTGGGTGCTATTCACTGTGGTAGTTTTGGTTCCCTGCACTGTGTCTGATGGATGATGTATGTTTGAAGAAATAAGGAAGTTGATGCCAGAAGAAAAGTACAGAGAATAAGTCCTACAGAAGTTCATAGGAGCAAGGAAATTTGGTTACATGGAAAGGTGTTATGACAGCTTTCACGGAGGCTTAATTTAAGGAAGAGCTTTTTAAAAATAGAACTACTAACCAAGGAATGAATGCTCAGTAGTGGAATAGTAGTAGGATTACTGTATCATATTGTAGTTGTTTTGTTTTGTTTTGTTTTTAAGAGGGGGACATGGAAAGGGGCAGAGGGAAAGGGAGAGAGAGAATTTTTTTAGATTTATTTATTTGAGAGAGAGAAAGAGAGATAGGAGAAGGAGTGAGCGAGTGAGTGAATGAATGGGGGAGGGGCTGAGTTAGAGACCTTCCTGAAGCTCCCAAGCTCCGGTTTCAAGATGGGTGGGATCAGGACCTAAGCTGAAGCCAAGAGTTCCACGCTTAACCGATGGCACCACTCAGGAGTCCCTAGAGAGAGAATCAAGCAGGCTGCATACCCAGCGCAGAGCCCTGCATGGGGCTCCGTCTCACAACCCTGACATCATGACTTGAGCCAAAACCAGGAGTCAGACACTTAACTGACTGAGCCACCCAGAAGCTCCTCTATTTTTAATTTTTTGAAGAACCTCCATTATTGTTGTCCATAGTGGCCGCACCAGTTTGCATTCCTGTCAACATTGCCTGAGCGTTCCTTTTTCTCCACAGCATTGTCAACACTTAGTATTTCTTGTGTTTTTGATTTTAGCCACTTTGAGTTCACGCATATGGAATTTAAGAAGTAAGACAAATGAGCAACAGTGGAAAAAGGAGACAAAAAACCAGAATTTTAATACAGAGAACAAGCCAGCGGTTGCCAGAGGGGAGTGGGGGGTGGGAGAACGGGTGAAACTCACAAAGGGAATTAAGAGACACTTATCTTGATGAGCACTGAGACCTTTATAGCATTGTCAACCTGCAACTAATAGAACACTGCATGTTAACTATACTCAAATTAAAACAAAAGACAAAACAACTTAAAAAAAAAAACTGCGCTGCATGTAGTAAAAATATAATAATCTGGTATGTGTATATGCCTACACATTTTCGAAGTAATTTTACATTAATCCTTTCATTTGATTCTTACTGTGATTATCATACTGTGAAAGTGATAATAATACAGGCTAAGCACTGTTCTACGTATATTATTAATATATTAATGATTATATTATATCAATTATTAATACAGTACATGTAAATTCATTCAGTCCTCACCAAAGTTATAGTGTCTCTATAAGACAGGCAGTGAAACTAATGCAGCCAGAAGTCCAACAACTCCCCTAAGGTCGCACAGCTTAATAGTGGCAGAACTGGGACTTGAGTACTTGCCTCACAAAGCCAGCATGGGTGTGCTCTTAACCATTACTCCACGTGGTGGAGAAGCAGACATGATGCCCTCTGGCCCCGGTGTGGGCTGTGTCCCAGTGATGCAGGCACCAGAGAGGGGCTGCCGCTCTGCAGAACTGACCCTCGGTTCTGAATGGTTTTGGCTGTGCTGGAATGCTCGTCCAGTTTGCCGTTTCTGAATGGTATATGGCAACATCCAGTTTTTAAGTGTGTCAGTTAAGCAAATATATGCTTTATATAAATGTGTGTATATGTCTGTTAAAGCAGTGGTTATACCAAACAGACTGGGAGGCGAGGTTTGGCTCACAGGCTCTGCAAGCACGTGGCTTCTAACCTCACCGAAACCTGGGGAAACAACACCTTTTCTGACGTGCAGGGAGAGCTCGTTTGACTTGTTTAAGGTGGGAACAGTTAGTTGACTCCGGGTGTAAGGAAGACCCAGATTTTCTCTTGCTGTTATATCCATGCTGTGCCCCATTTCTGTAAAGAGGAGGTGAAGAAAGAAGTAACTGAAGAGGGAGTCACCCTCCCTTCCAGTGGCACGCATCTCATCATCCCTGTGGAGATTTAAAATGGCAGAGGGGCGCCTGGATGGCACTGTTGGTTAAGTGTTGGGTGCAGGTGGTGATCTCAGGGTCTTGAGATCAAACCCTGCATTTGGCTCTGAATCAGCACAGAGTCTGCTTGAGGCTCTCCCTATCCCTCCCCACTGAACTCTCTCGGGTCGTGGTCCCAGGGTCCTGGGATCGAGCCCCACATCGGGCTCTCTGCTCAGCAGGGAGCCTGCTTCCCTTCCTCTCTCTCTCTGCCTGCCTCTCTGCCTACTTGTGATCTCTCTCTCTGTCAAATAAATAAATAAAATCTTTAAAAAAAAAAATGGCCACAGATTGTTATTCGTCTCATTGAGAGATGGACTCTGATCCTGTTCTTCTAGTGATTTGCTTGACCAAAAGAATGTGGCAGAAGCAATGTTCTGAGACTCCTGAGATTACTCATAAAAGCCTTTGTAGCAGCTGCCCGAGCCCTTTGATACCCTTGCTCTGGGGATGCTTTCTGGGGAGCCTGGCCACCTCTGTGAGAAGATGGAGCAATGGAGAGACGACAGGGCTCCCAGTCATCAGCCAGAATCAGCTGGCAGGCACACGGCCAGCCTTCAGTGTCGTGAGGGTAGATGCCCTGTGGGATGTGACTCGTCCTTCCTCAGCTGCCCCAGCTGATGCTGCATGGTTCAGATTTCCACTCCTCATTCCAGCCTTTTCTAAATTTTTAACCCACAAAACTGTGAGGCATATAAAATAATGGTTTTTTTTTTGAGGTTCTAACAATTTATTAGGCATGAATACCCATTTCTTTCTGTATTTGAACAATTAAATCCAACCAAGAGAGAGCGATACTTGCTTTTATATATGTCTATCTCTTCCTAATATTATCCAGTCATGGACTTAAATTTCCACACAAAAATGCATGTATATATTTTCAAACCACTACATTTTGGGGTAGTTTGTGGCATGGCAATGGGTCACTAGAACAACACCTTTAAGTAGTTCCCTGGGAAATACACTCCAGAGCTGCAGCCTCCTCTCCACCTGCTTCCTCTTCAGGTTCTCCCACAGAAATTTCATTTCCTGCTGAGACCTCACACAGGCCTGGTTGTGAGAGAAGTTGTTTTTGTTAAAAGAGGGCTTGGGAGGTTCCATTTTCATATTGAATGTGTTTGTCATTTGGACACAGCTGACAGGTAGAAACCCTCTGACAACGGGGCGAATGACGTGGGAGTATATGAGCCTGGCCATGGGATTTATCACCCCTTCAGTGGGCCTTCAGAAGATGAGTTGAGTTGGAAGGATGGAAGAGGTCTCTGTAATGACCGCAGGCCCTCTTAGGATTCCACCTGGAGTCGCAGTGCTGATCAGAAGGGACTCTTGCAGGGAGAGAGAGTGAAGCGGGGCCCAGAGTTGGTGTGTCTGGTGGCCTGACATTTTGGGGGTGCGCCCCATAGCACGTGCCCCTACTCACCTAGCGCCCCTTTATCTCCATCTTGCCATAAGTGGTGTGCTAGGGGCTAGGGCCCTACAAATGAACAAATGTGCCCTTTTCTACGAAAAGCTACAGACTGAAAGGATGTCTGTGTGCATACATACTTATTTATAAACATTTCGTTTATAGACACATACACATATGTCGCTGCATACGTGCACGTGCACACGTTTATATGTAAGAAATAAAATGGATTTCTTACTTGGGCTGAACTTTGGAGAGTATAAACAGGAAAAGGCTTATTTCCTTCAGCATGCTTTATCTCACTTCCCTTCCTTGCCTCTTGATGGCATCACGGGCAGATTCCAAAGCAACACCATTCCTTTCCCTTATTGTTGACAATGTAGAGTCCCTTTCAGGTATTCGGAAGCCGAATTTTGTCATTTTTAAAACTTAAAGATCTTGTCTAATTTAAAGTTTCTTTTCTCTCAGAGCAGGTTGAACTGGTGGCTTAGGGACCAGTGCGGGGGAGGAGGGCGGGGGACCAGTGTGATCTGTTTCTTCATTTTCTTTCCATGTTTCCTCTTCCTGCTTCCTTTTCCTTCAGGGCTTGCAGGTGGTGTGGGAGAGCTGAGGTCAGGCATTAGATGTTGCAAGCATAGAGGAGGCAGTGATTCACACGACTCATGGATTGTAAGCTAGGACCCACGCCTTCCCTGTAGCAGGTGTCCAGCTGCTGCCCGGCACCACCACCCACCTCCATCACCAGGATTTCTGCAGTGTGTTTTCCTGATGTGGGGGCCACATTCTCCGAATGACTCCTAGCAACCCCTTTCCAGCTTCCATTCTCTGAGGTCTGTCCAGGGACATCCAGCCCTCTTGGGCAGGATCTCATCACGTTGCATCCAGCTCGGCTGTGAATATTCTGTGAATGTCCTGCTGCCCTCCCCCTGCCTTCCTGGGCTCCTCTGGCCAGCCCTATACCTCCAGGATCCTCCAGGTGGGAAGCAGTTTTCAGCCTCCCTGGCTATATTTGTTCCTTAACTCATGCTCTCCCAAGAATGCTCTGTGCTTCACTTGGATCCCTGGCTGCTGTGAAGCCTGTAACTCGGTGGCACAGCGAGTGTCTTGCTGGGGGGAGGGACTCCAGCCTCCTCTTGCAGCTACCCCAGGATCTGAAAATGATGCTCTTTAAGTCCTTCCTCCAGCCCCTTGGTTGAGAAAAGCCAAGAACTTTCTGTTCCTTCACCGAACCCCCTTTTCACATTTCCTGTTTCACGTGGCCTGGATGGCGACGTGGTCTTCAGCTTCTCACTAGAATGTATAGGTACATATCTGTTGTCCTCAGTTTTAGCCCAGATTCTAAGACAATAGGAGATGTCTCGTTAAATACAAACTATTCCTAACCACACTGATAACTGTTAACAGGAGCCAGGCACTGAACAAGTCCAACGGGAGGGAGAGGCAGGAGTGCCTTAGGCAATCATGCATGGAGGAAGAGAGAGATCTAGAAGTGCCGGTGAGGTCTTGTCAGGAAGGAGAGCAAGGAGGCAATTCTAGGCAGAGACTTGAGAACAAGCTTGATGACAGAGGGTGGTGAACTCCCATCCCAGCACAGCAAGTCTGCAAGTCGGGTCTGTGAGGAAGGAGTGACCGTCCAGACTGCAGAGGCCAATCACACTGGGGTGGGGGGTGGGTGGAGGGCTCCCCACAAGCTGTAGGTATGTAGGTACCGTATCATTTGCCCGTCAGAAGGGGCTTTGGAAAGGAAGCAGAGAAAGTGGTTACAAGACTTATGCCATGTGTAGATGAAGGATAATGAAGGTCGGCTGTAGGCAGGATAGACAGAGAGGAGGGCTGGTTGGAGAACGATCTTCAGATGGGGCCTAGTGGCTGACTAGCTGTGTGGAACTTGGGGCTATGGGTAGGGGGTAAAATCTTGTCCAGGTTCCTAAGTAATAGCAGGTACCTTCAAAATTTTACTTTCTTACATCTTCCTAAGATACCCAGTTATCTTGTGTTTTCTCGAGTTTCTTCAGCTTCCGTGTTCCTCTCCAGGGGAGTGACAAATACGAGTGAGTGGGAGGCAGAGTATTTATTTGGTGGTGGTGGAGCAGGATCATATGGCGATAGCCCATTTTTAGCTAGCTCAGTAAGACTGAGTGAAGTAGGTGTATGGAAATGTTCTGTAAACTCTAACCTGAGAACATGTAAGGAGCTCTTATTTTTAAGCAGATAATATTTGTGCAACTCGTTTGGCAATCAATCATGTGACATTTCTTCTCTTGTTATGTGGAATTGGTATTTAAGTCTATAAATCCACTAACCCCATCCCTCGGGGTTCTGCTTCTCGGTTTCCACGGTAACAGCTAGCCAGCAGGTAGACTAACCCATGCTGAGTTGTTAGTGGATACCATAGGAGGCAACTCTGAATGATGCCGAGCCTTTTAAATCTAGTAACATACAGGTTTCATTTAGAAGAAAAAGTGTTTCAGACCCAAAGTAATAACCTAGATAATTTTGAGTTATAATATCAATTCAGTAGGTGTGCAGAACATTTGCATGTACTAGCTTTATTACTTTATGTATTTTCATTCAGACTAAATAAGACTCTGAGCTCTTAATATCAGGCCAGCAAGATATTGAATCTTGGTCTTATTACTGTTCTCTGTGTCTCAGCTAATGTTTACTAAAGGTTGTGTAAAGTTCTTAGGAGAGTCTTAGGCAGTGACAAAGCCCGTAAGCCATTAGTTGTACTACTTATCAGTGAGGTGGTCTTGTCCAAGCTCTCAAGGCAACTTCCAGTCTATTGCTGTGCCCCCTCTAGACCATGTTTGGGGTCCAGGAATCCCCAGGATCCAATTCTCCAAGGGGCATGAAGCAGCCATTCATCCCATCTTCTACTCCTACGCTTTGTCCTATTGGGGAGTAGACACGGATTTCTACTACTTGAGGGACCTTCAGGGCTTCTTTCCCCCCTCCACGGCTGGGTAAATCTAACATCACTTTTTCTACTTCTTCCTCTCTAGCAAGGATCTTTGCCTTCTTCCATCCCCTTCTGATATACTCAACATATTTCCTCAATAAGTGAAGTTTTTACATAGAGCCCAGCATCAGTAGGACCCCACAAGTACTCCTGATGTGAGATAATACAAAGTGCCTGATACAGACCAGAAAACACAATTTCATATCTCGGTAAATCCTTTTACCTCTTGCACAGTCATAAAAGTGGGTATATGGTTTTTAATGACTCTGGCTTTTTACACAGTAATAAACATAATAAAGTTATTAATTAAACAGGAGCAAATGCACAATCCAATAAAACTTATATTAACAATTTACTCATATATGATGATGGTGTTTGGGGGGGAGGGGACGCAGAAGGTGTCACCATGGCTCTGGCTGCTGTGGCCTGGGCCTTTGGAGGTCAGCATGAGTGTCCTGTTGTGTTTTGTGTGATGATGACTCCATTTTCCCACAGTTTTTCTTTTTTTAGCTACTGTGACCTCTTTTCACACAATCAGCGGTGATGCTATTTGGCCTTCACATTGTGCCAGAATCAGTATTTGCATAATAAACATGCTGTACTCCTTTTTCATTATTTTGTGACAATTAAAGTAGTACCAGTTGTAACCAGCTCTATTACCAACCCAAACACAAGCTTGGACACGGAAATCATGGGATAGTGTTTTTGGCTATTAGATGGCCATTAACATAAGCCCATATATACTCACCATTTCAAAAACCATTGCAGTACAAATAGAAAATCAGGAATTTTTTGGATTGAAAGCTTTGAATTCCAGATACCTGTAAATCCAGTTTGGAAACCAGTTTGGAAACATTGCTGTGGTTGCCCAAGTACGTGCTTGAGTCAGACAGAGCTGAATTTGAATTCTGCCTCAGTTTCCACCTCTGTAACTATGTTAGTAGTAGTAATGGTAATACCTTCTGTATTAGTTGCTAGCACTTCCGTAACAAAATACTAACAGTTGGGTGACTTACAACAGTAGAAATGTATTATCTCGTAGTTCTGGGGGCTAGAAGTTTGAAATCAAGGTGTTTGTAGGGCTATCGTCCCCCTAAAGACACCAGAAGAGGAGCTGCCGTCTGCTTCTGTCTTAGCTTCTGGTGGCTTCACACATTTCTTGGCTGGTACATGGATCACTCCAATTTTCTGTCTTCATATGACATTCTTCTGTATCTTCACATCATCTTCATCTTCCCTCTGTGTCTCTTGTCCAAACGTCCCCTTTCTATAAAGACACTGGTCATGGGATTAGCACTCTGCAACCCACTGAACTCACTTTACTTTGATCACCTCTATAAAGACCCCATTTCTAAATGAGGTCCCATTCTGAGGTACTGGGAGTAGGACTTCGACACTATTTTTGCTGGGGGGGGGGCACACAATTGAAATCAGAGCATCATCCTTTGCTGTTCTGAGGATTAGAGATAATGGATCTAAACTGCCAGGCTCATTTTAAATGCTTAATGAGTAGTAGTCAGTATGCTCGTAATAGGATGGCTCATTGCCCCTCCCAGAGACAGAGTTCACGGCTGTATTTACACTCAGCGCACTGGCTATAGTTTGGGATTTCTGACACACCAATGTATCAGTGAGAGAAAGGCCCTTTATTACAGATCAAATTCTACTAAAATGTTTATGTACTCTCAAGGTGAAAGCTGTCACATTTCTTTATCTATCACATTAGTTTTCAAAAATCGCTTTGGACCAGACTGTGAGTGTTTTGATCTCATTCACTACCCTATCTCTAGTATCTAGTAATCTAATAGTCGCTGGGCAAATACCAGCTTCTTAGCTCTACCAAATTTAGGCTGAGTTTCTTTTGCTTTATTTTATTTTATTTTTTTAAGACTTTTAATTTTTTAATTTAATTTTATTTTTATTTGACAGACAGAGATCACAAGTAGGCGGAGGCAGGTAAAGAGAGAGAGAGGAGGAAGCAGGCTCCCCGCTGAGCAGAGATCCCAATGCAGGGCTCAATCCTAGGACCCAGGGACCATGACCTGAGCCGAAGGCAGAGGCCCTAACCCACTGAGCCACACAGGCGCCCCTCTTTTGCTTTAAAGAAGCAGGCTGCTATATACCTGTATGTGTGTGTGTGTGCCCTTCTTTTTTTTTTTTTTTTTAAGATTTTATTTATTTATTTGACCGAGATCACAAGTAGGCAGAAGCAGGCAGATAGAGAGAAGAGAAAGCAGCCTCCCTACTGAGCAGAGAGCCCCATGTGGGGCTCAATCCCAGGACCCTGGGATCATGACCTGAGCTGAAGGCAGAGGCTTAACCCACTAAGCCACCCAGATGCTCATGTGTGTATGCACTTCTTTACCTTTTTTCTTCCATTGGATTTTGGGACTAAGTCTGATTCTCCCACAGATTAAGAAAATTTATGCCAAACTAAAGGCAGTGAAATGCAGAACTCAGGAGATTTGAAGGAAAGGTAATATGTGTGATAAGCTGTTGTTGGCCTGGCCAGCTGTGTCCAAAGACTTCACAAGTTTCTGCATTTTAATACCAGGCTGTCATATTCCATGCAGATTGGAGTCCCAGAGAGAACTCTGAACAGTGGCCTTTGCCTCGTGGACATAAAAATTTTCCTTGTGGAGTCTCATGCCCGTTAAAGCAAGGAGTGGAGCCTGGCTCATCAGCCTGGCTGAGGGTTTTTATGTGGTGGAGGGAGAGTGGGGGACCGGCTTTACAGAGTGCCCTATCAGGTAGATACACATTTGACACAGGAACGCTGAGTTATCAAGTTTCCCCCAAGGGCAACCATATATCTTGGGAATCCAGAGCCAAATTATATTTGACATTTCATTTAAAGCCCGAGACATCTTGATGTTAAACCAGAGTCTAAGAGTGCTAAAGTACGAGGCCGTTCAATTTGACGGAGCCAAGGTTTCTATTCCTATCTCACCTGCATGGGTAATAGACAAGTCCTGATAGTTCTTCCTTATTTCATCCAGATGAAAATCACTGAGTTAGCTCTCTGCCGAAATGACACTCGCTCAGAGTTATTTTCCCTCTGACAGTGTGCGGAGAGCACATCTGGAGCCATTTGGAAGCTACTCGGGGCTGGTATTATTTATGCAGTGAGTAACAAAGCTGTATTCACTTGGCTTACATTCCACATTGAAGAGGTGTGGTGTGTGTGAGTGGGGGATACTTGAGCAAGACCCATCGGTGACATTTCCTCCAGATGAGAGGCGGAGAAGAGGTGGAGGAGGCTGGGGCATGCTTTTATCAGGGTGGCAGTGATTCCCATGTCCCTCTTTCCTTAAATGAGAATTTTGTACTACCTGTCCTTGTGGATTTTGGAAAAAGGGCAGAGAGGAGAAAAAAGGACAAAAGGAAGGCTATTTTAGCCCAGCGTTTTTGAGAACATGTGGAAATACTTTTACTGTATAAAAATAAGAAAATTTAGACATATTAAGTTAGCATAGTGGTATATAACATGTATTTCATAGATAAAGAAATGTCCATACTTTGAGAAACAATGCTCAGTTTTTATTCGTGTACTTTTTGTCCTGAGGGAGTGTAACCAGCCAATGGCCTATACTGGTTGTTGTGCTTTTTTTGCCTTAGGAAGTTACAAAAACAGAGTCAGCCCATCTGATCGTCAGTGATTATTTTAGGAGTATGTGAACAGTCCTGTGCTAAACTTTGCAATAGAAACAAAGATACACGAGTGATGGTCTCCACCCTCAAAACACCCCCATAATGGGGAAGAGGAATCTGCTGAGTCCTGGGAAAGTTGCCACGGGCCACAAACATGCGTTCGAGGTTCCACGCCCAGTGTCTGTGGCAAAACCGCCAAGCAGCAAGGGATCCAGAACGGTTGGCGGAGTGAAGGAGTGAGTGATGAAGTAAATAAACAAATGAAAGTCTGATAGTCTGCTCAGTCAGAATGAAGCGGAGAGAGGACTCAGAACCGAGTGGGCTGCAGGGCTCACAGAGAACTCTCGGAAGGAAAGGGAAGACTTAATGAGCTGTGACTTCTGTTTTATCTGTGAAATGCTCCAGGTATAGCCCGTTCCTTTTCCAGGGGCCCCAAATAGGGCCTACTGGCAAAAAAAAAAAAAAAAAAAAAAAAAAAAAAGCTTTTTGAAGGATGAGAGCAGACATCAATTCCTCAGACAGCATCTATCATGGTACTGCTGTATTCTGATATGTCCATTTTGCCTCATTAATCATTTCTCTTTTAAAAATATTCCTATAAGGTGAAAACCCAGTTGTTATAGCCCCAGTGGAGGTATATTGCTGACATTTAGAGAAAATAAACAAAAAACAATGGTCCATTCTTGTCACCCAGAAGTCAACATGTATACACTATTGTATACAACAATAAGTCACCTCACTGTATATCCGTCTGTGCGTACTGATGCCCAAGTGAGATCATACTGTATACACTTACCTGCAGCCTGCTTTTTTTTTTTTAAGACTTTATTTATTTGACAGAGAGACACACAGTGAGAGAGGAAACACAAACAGGGGGAGTATGGAAAGGGAGAAGCAGGGACCCCGATGTGGGGCTCGATCCCAGGATACTGGGATCAGGACCTCAGCTGAAGGCAGATGCTTAATGACTGAGCCACCCAGGTGCCCAACCTGCTTCTTTTTGCGGTCATGATGTCCACCTTTCCATTTTCTTGAATTACAGACTTGTCATATGTTCTCCCATATGTTCTCCCATATGACTCTTGTGGTTAGTTGGTTTCTCCTGTATCAGTGTAGGACTGCACTGATGAGGTGTTATGTCCCCTCAGCGGTGGTATACGAACTACAGCTGTCTTGTACTGTGCACAAGGAGTTGTGTGAGCTGCTTGATATCACACAGGTAGCTTGTGTGGGGGTGTTCACGGCATGGAAATTGGTAAATAGTGCACATTGGGGCTTCCCTTCACTCTCATTGTGAAGCATTTGCCGGCATGCCTTTGTCCCTGGTTTCATTTAATCTTGTGTAGCTTCCCCAACCCTTTCTTTCTTATGCCACTGACTTGTGCAAGTAGGACAGAATGTACTACGATCCTCATCCGCCTGGCTTGTGTCATTTGGCACACGTCTCTTGTCCTGTGAATTTCCCATATACTGGAAGTTAGGTCAAAAAGCTTAATGCATTCAAGTTAAACATTCTGACTATTTTAGTTAATTTTAGATATATAATATTGTAATATGCCAGAAGACATATATTTGTTGATACTAACATTGATCCTGGGTTAAAATAAGGACAATTAAGTCTCTTCATTGTAAAAATTACTTTTTTTTTCCCTCTTGGGACCAGAAAGAAATCTGTGTGGTATTATTTGGCACTATATGAATTTATTACTATAAACCATTCACCTACTGGTTTTGACCCCAACTGATAATCCTTCCCTGAAGCAGTTAATTTAATTAGAGTGTCTAAAATGTTTTCAGAATTCTGCCACTCCTCCTTTATCTGTTGGCTGACATTTCTAGGTAAAGAACAAATTTCCCTCACCAAGTGGGCTCTTTTTATTACCCTGAAACAAGTTGCCACCAGAAAGACAGACAAATGATCAATTGTTTTTCTTTACTTCCCAATTTTCAAAGAGAGGAGGTGTGTAAGTACTTACCTCAAATGGTGACAAATGTGATTTCTATGACTTTCTCTTTTATAGTATCATTATGTACTCATTGATTTTTCATTGATTCAATCTGTTTCAATCCACTAAACTCATTATTCTCTTTGAGGTCCAGATGGTCACAACTTTGACCAGGGGTGGTAGCCTTTCCACATTGGCTCCTGGATCTGTTTGGCACAGTCCCATTAATCTTTGCAGGCTCCTTTGTTTTCTGATACAATAAAGGGTCCCAGGCTCATTTTGTTTCTTTTCTCCCCAGATGAATCAGCCATTTCTTCGGAAGCCTTGGTTTCTTTCTGTGGAGAGTGGTAATAGAGGCCATAATCTGGGGGCCGGGAATGTGCATTGTTGTTGAGGTTACACTGCTTCTGGGAGTTTTTCAGGGCTTTAAATATATAATTAAAAAGTCATGAGCTCATATTCGTACTTTAAATTCAACTTTTAACATTGGCATGTTTTCACTTACCCTTTTTAATTTTATACTTGTATTCTTTTTACACTGAAAGTTTTGATCCCTGAACCATCATCAACAGTTACTTGTTTTTATATTAAATATAGTTTGAAAATACCAACACCAATTTTATAACAAACAGTATAATTATTGAGGAAGGTTTATTCTTGTGTATGTGGTTATTTTTTCCTTAGACTATCTCGTACCAAGTCTTCACAGTCAAAATACTGTGTTTTCAAGTCTTTCGAATTAAATCCTTCCACTGTTACCAGTTTAATATGTAGTTTAGTTTTATTTCTTTCAATTTGTTTTCAACTTGAGGCTTTTTCCCGTAATTTAATTTTTTGGAAATTTACTATATCAACATAATTCAAAGGTCAGAGCAATACAGAATACACAGAAGTCTTGCTTTCATTTCCCCCTCACTAATTTCATGTACTCATTTAATAGTTTCCTGTTTATCATTCCAGTATTTCTTTTTTTACATAGCTCCCCCCCCCCCTTTTTTTTATTTTACTGTATTTATGGGTAGTCTTTCCATATGGCTACATGAATATTGTCATTTTTTTTTCTTTTCTTTCTTTTTCTTTTTTTTGCCTTGCAAATCCTTCCTTTTTAGGGGGCTGTCACAAGTCAGAGAGGGAGAATAAAGGAAGAAGAAGGGGAGTTAGGAAAGCAGAAGCCAACCCTGTTGGTTGGAGGCATCAAGTTAAGGCCAAAGACAAGGCAGAGTAGGAAAGTCCAGGTTTGTGTCAGGTGGGAAGAAGGGCTTGTTTGAGGCTGGATAATGTTTTATCAGCTTATACCAGCTTATACCTTCCTTCTTAGGGGCTAACACTTCCTCCAACACCTGAGCCCTCCTTAGGGTACAAAGCTCTTCATACTGTGGTAAGCCTGCAAATGAGAAGGGCCAGCATTCTTTAATCAACATCATGATCTCCAAAGGATCTGATGACTGATGAAAAGTTGATGAGTTCAGACTGCATCTCCTGTTGGAAGGAGCCTGATGGTTGGTCTCATTGAAGTTGTTCCTTGTGATCAGGTCCTAAAGTTTTGTGCTTAACTGATGAAAATGGGCTGATATAGAGTATAGGAATACCAAGTTCAGCCATGTTCATTTATTCATTAATTTATTCAACATGTATTTATTGACTGCCTACTATTTTCTAGCAACTTAGCTAGGGTCTGAATACATAAAACAGAATAAGATATAATTGTGTTTGAAGGATCTTCTAGTATAGAACAGTGTTCCCCTTGTGTTTTAAATCTCACACCTCAGCATTTAACACTTTTCATCATGCATCCCAATTATTCTTATTTATTCCTAACACTTTGCCACTCTAATCTGAACATTATGAAATTTACACAAAAATACACCTCACAAAGGGTTTATAAAAATATAAATAGTTATACATATATACACACACACACACATATATATATACATATATATATGTTTTTTCTCTCAGAATGATTTTGTGAAAATCGTTTAATAAAATACCAATGTGATATGGGTTATTGCAACTTGTTAGATATCCAGGGAGACACTAGAGAGGTTAAAACAGAATTTGTCAAGGGTCTTCTTATCTGGGTATCCAGGTATCAGAATCTTGCCTCAAATATTAACGTGGAGTTTCCTAGTTCAACTAAACAAAATGGACTTTTGTCTTTTTTAAGCTAAGACTCAGGAGACAATAAAAATATTTTGGGGGGGAGGGTAGAGGAAAATTACTAAATGTAATATCTACTATCTGTTTAAAGGCAAAAGGTTCTGAGATTGGCACCCAGTTCACCTGCCATAAGAAACTGGTAATGATCCTAACTGGTGTGTTTAAGAGGACAGTTTGGATCCACCCGTGGATACATCTTTGGATTTCTTCTGGGTGTACCATAGTATTCTTCTATGAGTTAATGCTAGTGTTTCTTGCTTTTGATTCAAAAGTACTATTACTAAGGCCTAGTCTGTGCTTAAACACTCAAAATAAAGCCTTGAATACTGAACCTCTATTAGTTAAGTTTGGTGAAGGATTTTTTGCCTCCCCAGTGTCTCAGAATTGCTGCCTTCAGCTCTGTGATACTGCAACTTTTTGTGACTTGGGTCTTGGCAAAGTAGATTCTCTATGAACTGTGGTGCTTGGGTCTTGGGGTGGAATGGTCCACTCTATTTTGCAGAAAGACCTCCTTCCTTCTTAAAGTTTTGGTTGAAAAATGAGTTCCCTCTCTGTGCAGAAACATGAGCACTATGACATTTCCTGCAGACATTATTAAACATTTCCCTGGCAACGGTGGATTAGCACACTGCGTTAACCACTCATGACCGATATTCTGGCAGTTACAATAAGATCAAAATATTGGTGCCAAATCAGAAACGCAGACTTTTTTTTTTTTTTTTTTTTTTAACTTCAGGCTTACTATCTTACCTTTGAGGAGAAATTTAAACCCAATATTTTCAAGTGTTCCACAAGAGACTAGTTTTTAGAAGAGATAAAAGAATGGTTTTTAATTTCCACAGTTGTTTATAAGTAAATGAGTGCCACTGAAATATTTGGAAATCATTTACAGATAGATTTAAATATCTCTTTAGCCCTAAGAATTTACTTTGCAATATTAATTACTTATCAAAAGTCCCGGGCGCCTGGTGATGAGAGAGAAGGCATCTAATGGAATGTCTTGGCAGGCTCTCTGTTCTCTATGAGCTCTGCTTAGCTCTCTTTCTTGTCAGCCCCATTTGCAATATTAATAGGACAGTATCCACATACATATACTTATAGGGTGTTTCCTTTTTCTAAGGAGGAAAGACATTAAGATTAAGCCAAGTATTTTTACCTCCCCAACCATATTATGAACACAGCAGGGTTTTTTTTGTTGTTGTTGTTGTTGTTGTTGTTTTGTTTTTTGCCTCTAGGATAGAAACTGTCAGTTGTCTCCAAGTCATTGAGTTATGCTGGGGATAAAGGTAACTGAAATTATAGCATTATTTTAAGCTGAAGATCAAATGCCATAACCTCCATAACACTCTTGGGATTAATGAAAACAGGTTTGGAAAATGACGTTTTCTTAGGGAGCGTTCATTCTGCCTTGTGGCATTAACCAGCAGGAAGGTGGCACCTTCATGGAGATGGCCATCATGACCCCTTACTTCCAGAAGCATCCAAGCACACGTATGTGATCCATATGCATGTCCTAAGCACTGTGCTCCTAAACCTCCACTTGTGGCCCTTTCATAATTCAACTTTTAGTTGTGTGATTAGTTTACAACTGCTGTATTCCCTCTGACCACCTGAATGCAGAGATCTATTCCTGACTTATACCCAGTTTCTGCACAGGTCCTAGCAAATAGTAGTGCTAAATACATACTGGTAGAAGAAAGAAGGAAGGAAGGAAGAGACCAGAAGGAGGGAAAGAGAGGGAAGAAGGGAAGAAGGGAAAGAGGGAAGAAGGGAGGACTAAATACAAAAAGTACAATGCAGTTGTAGGCCTTGAGCTCTTGGTTGAGACTCTTCAAATGTTTTAGAGAAGATGGGTATATTTTTTGTGACTCAGAGCCTTCAGATCATGGGACATAGGTAGAGTGACTTATAGTCCTGTTTGTCTGGCTCAGTCCTCATTTACTCTTATTGACCCGGTATAATTATTAATAGTGTCCCTTTTCAGTCTCAAATGTGTCCTGATTTGGCAAATTATGGTAGTTTCTCCACCCTCTACCCCATTAACAGAATATGTTCCAAGGCCTTCAGTGGTTACCTGGAACCATAGAGAGTACTGAGCCCTGTATATTCCAATACATACATTCCTATGATAATGTTTAATTTATAAAATAGGCACAGTAAGAGATTATTAATAGTGACTAATGAAATTGTTATTATTAGAATATACTATAATAAAGGTTAAGAATATATAAGAATATACTGTAATAAGGGTTAAGAATAAACTTATAAGAATACACTGTAATAAAGGTTATATGAAGGTGATCTCTTTGTCTCAGAATATCTTACTGTACTGCACCTACCCTTCCTGTGAGGATGGGAGGTGATAAAACGTCTGTGTGATGAGATGATGTGGGCAGTGTGATGTAGTGTTAGGATACCACTGACCTAAGAAGAAATCAGAAGGAGGATCATCTGCTTCTAGAACTTCAAGGGTAACTGAAACTATAGAAAATGAAACCACAGGTAGGAGGTGGGGGAGGGGGAGTACTGTATATGATAATCTTAGGAAAGGGGATATGGAAAATGGGATCTGTTGGCATTGAACCACACACTGGTCACTCTTAGCTGACTTAATACTTTGCTGTTTTTGTGAAATATGGGCTCGCAGCTCTGTACTAGAGAGAAATAATAACCTTTCTGAGTTCTTGCTGAAATTCCTGCGAAAAAACACAGATTAACAAGAGAAAAACAAACCAAAGTTTATTAATATGGATATCTCCTGTATCCATGAGAGACCTAGGAAAAATGAGTAACCCAAAGAGGTGGCTTTTGAATTTAAGACTTAGTACAATCTTAATAGGAAAAAGGAGATGGGGTGTGGCTCTCATGGGACAGTAAATGATTATTTGGAAAGATGCCTGGACCCTTAGAAGAATAGATGGGAGATATGATCAAGTCTCCAGAAGCTTATCAGGGTGTGGTGTTGACTTCTACTCTTCTCTCCTCTGATAACACTCAGTCCTTCTAGGTTGGTGAAACTCCTGGGGAGGGGATTTCTGACAGGTGTGTTCCTTTCAGAGGATCTGTCCTTAGGCAGTTAAGGAGAGTTCAGAGCAGGCCTCTCCCAGCATTTGCTATGGGCATTTCAAATGCCTACAGCTGAAAATAATCATTTCTTAAAGTGGCATATTTTGGGATGACGTATTCTGCTACCCTTCGGCTTACATTCCTTAAGCTGGCCTCATGGGAAGTGATCTACAAGGATTTTTAAATCAAAATATTTATGTCATTTGACCACTTTTTGGTTCTTCCAGGGCACATGGTCTGGTTCTAGTTTCTTGGACACCAAAAAGAAACAGAGAAGCTGGAAGCAGTGGTATGTTCCTGCTGTCTTAGTGATGCCCTCGGTTCTCACTTGGTTGTGACTTTCTTTATCAACCAGAGTGCTGGTTTTCACTACAGCACAAGAGCAATAGTGAGAGAAATGAGGGCTAACAGTGTAATCCAGGTTGTTCTGGTTTGTACAATAGGAAAAAATGAGGGGGAAAAAAAAAGAAACCCTCATTAAATTATCTGGATGGTTTGTGTATCTGGCATCTGTCATTTTTTTATTTTATTTTTATTTTTTTAAAGATTTTTATTTATTTATTTGACAGAGAGAGATCACAAGTAGGCAGAGAGGTAGGCAGAGAGAGAGAGAGGGAAGAAGGCTCCCCGCTGAGCAGAGAGCCCGATGCGGGACTCCATCCCAGGACCCTGAGATCATGACCTGAGCCGAAAGCAGCAGCTTAACCCACTGAGCCACCCAGGCGCCCCTGGCATCTGTCATTTAGATGTGCGATCGGAAATAGCCAAAACATTCTGATCTTCCACTGTTTAATTTTTTTCCCTCACCATGTATGACTAGTACTCATCTGGCTTCATGCTTCCTCTGGAGGGGCAGCAGGGCCAGACCTGCCAAGTGTTCAGCTGCAGCTCATGGTGAAGAGAATTTACTCTCTGAGTGAAAATGAAGCCATAAGCAAAAGGCTCAGGTAAGCATTTCTGCAGATCCTGAATTGTAAATCTGAGAAAAGCTTGGGTGCTTTTGGGTACATCCTCAGTTTGGTGATGAAGAAGTTGAGGCTCAGAGAGGTTAAGTGACTGGTCGAAGGTCACACAGCTGCGGAAGACAGAGTAGACTGCGGGTAAAGCATGCATCACTCTCTGATTTTTGATGCTCTCGATGGTGAGGGGAAGCCAGAGTTCTTGCTTCAAAAAGAGTGTGCTGAAGCGGGGTGACTGAGGCGTGTCAAGGACTTGCAGCCATCCTGGGATGTTTGGGTGTCTGGCTGAAAGTGACCTCCGTCAATCGCTGGCTCTTTTTCTGGCCATCAGGAAAGAGGTGTGGTGGTTTTGATGGTTGCTTTTGTTGTAGTTATGGGTTGATATTTGACCAAATGCATTTGCATTTGCATCTTCTTTCAAATCTTCTTTTCTGGTACAGTCAGATTGGGCACTTGGTTTGTCCTATCCAGCCCCAGGGAAGGAACACGGCTTCTGCCTTCAAGCCTGCATGTGGTTCCCCACCCCTGCTGTTTTATGTGTCTCAGGCCAAGTAGTCCATACATCTTAATTATGCAATTATTTGAAAAGATTCCAATGTTGTCTACTTATCAGAGGTCTCTGGAATACACACCATACCCCTCTGATTAGGGGTGATTAGGGGTGATTAGAGAAATACCTGATATCAAACTGTTTTCACATTTCCTTCTGTATCGATTGTCCAAAAGGTGATTATTGCGAGTGCTCAGCTGGCTGTTCTCATTAGGAATCCATTGATTGTGGGCTGGTTATGGTTCCACATGCCAGGCTAAATGTGCTGCTTTCGATTCATAGTGTGAGGCAGTCAGATAAGAAAAAGGAAAATTAAGGCCAGCATTTTATTGTCTAAGCTCTGGTTAAATTGCCCCACCTTCTCACTACTTTCCCAGCTCCCTCCCCCAAAGAAACAACATTAATTAGTCTTTTCAGCTATGCAGTCTTTGGAAGCAATACTCTTGATCTATTGAAGGCTGCATTATTAAAATTATCTGCTGTGTCTGTCCTTAATAAGGTCAAAGAAGGAATCTATGAAAGCTGATTCATCACAAAGGCCCCGGGGATGCACATCATTGAGAAAGCCAATTTTATTTTCCTATTCCAGGAGAGAATTGGGTTGCAACCTCCCTTGCTTATCAGAAAGGCAAAGCCCAGAGAATCTGCCATTAATTTGGAGAAAGCCCTAATCAGTTCATCAGGCCTTTTTTATGGAGGGTTCCTTAAGACCAGGCTACCTGTGGGGGATGAAGTGGTGAGGGAGGATTTTAACTCTCTAAGTGAATGATAATTCCTCTCCAGAGATGCTTGTCAGAACAGATTTCCCTCTGAGCTCTCAGCTTACATTTCTGTAATAGTTATTAATGCCGCTGTATTGGCAATGCTCTTCTGCCATGATAAAATCTCTCCAAAGAGGATTGCTATCACATGCATTCAGCAGGATTTAGGAAGGCAAGATTCAGGGAAAGAGAATTGATTTTCCCTCTTTTAGTAGAGAACAATGATTAGTGTGTCTTGTAGCACAAAGTCTGTAAATTACTTCAGAATTGCATAGGTTGTTCTCCATAATATTCTCAAAATGTGAAGACTCCCAACTTGGTCTCTTTACCTTAATTTGTGTGTTCTTTTTTTTTTTTTTAAGATTTTATTTATTTATTTGACAGAGAGAGATCACAAGTAGATAGAGAGACAGGCAGAGAGAGAGAGGGAAGCAGGCTCCCTGCTGAGCAGAGAGCCCGACGCAGGACTCGATCCCAGGACCCCGAGATCATGACCTGAGCTGAAGGCAGCAGCTTAACCCACTGAGCCACCCAGGTGCCCCTAATTTGTGTGTTCTGAAAAAGAATTCATTTCCTATTTTTACTAAAAAATTGAAGTTCTGGAATTTGGAGAACAACCAGTGTAGGAAAAAAAAAAAAGACTTTTGGCCACCTTACCGCACCAGATACATAGTAAGTATTCAGTGACTATTTGCCAACTTGTGGATAGATTGCCATGATGAAACGTTAACATTCCCCCATGAGTCATTTCAATACAGTCCCATTTACAGCAAGTAATTAGAGCTTGATCTTTAACATAATCTATTTCTTAAATAAGTATAATTGTAGAACTACGGAATCCATTTCTTTTTTTTTTTTTTTTTAAGATTTTATTTATTTATTTGACAGAGAGAGATACAAGTAGGCAGAGAGGCAGGCAGAGAGAGTGAGAGGGAAGCAGGCTCCCTGCCGAGCAGACAGCCCGATGCGGGACTCGATCCCAGGACCCTGAGATCATGACCTGAGCCGAAGGCAGCGGCTTAAACCACTGAGCCACCCAGGCGCCCCGGAATCCATTTCTTAACTGGGGGTTCTCTGAGCTCCCCCTCACATCAAACATGTGATCAACTGAGAAGTCATCATCCAGCCTGCAGCTCTGGGGTCACAGTGAATTGTTTCCCCACATTTACAGACTTGTGGTGATATTTCTAGAATATGTGGACAATTTGACCTCACCTGTAGCCAAATAATAAGAATGTTAATAAAATGAGTAGCAAAGTAAGCTATTATTCAAAGCCTTGAAAGTATGAGATTCCTCTTGGCTGAGAGTGCTGTGGAAAGTCTTGGTTACTAGGTCCTATGAGAGAGCTTTTATTCAGCTTATATCTAGTACTTTTTAAAAAAATATTTTATTTATTTATTTGACAGAGAGAGATCACAAGTAGGCAGAAAGGCAGGCAGAGAGAGAGAAAGAGGGAAGCAGGCTCCCTGCTGAGAAGACAGCCCGATGTGGGACTCGATCCTAGGACTCTGGGATCATGACCTGAGCTGAAGGCAGCGGCTTACCCCACTCAGCCACCCAGGTGCCCCTAGTACTTTTTTTTTTCTTCTTCTTCTTCTTTGTATCTAGCACTTCCTAGAGGGTTCCAGGCCCTTTATTTGGAGTTTCCAGCCCTGGTCATTGCATTATTCTGCTGAGGGATTTTGTATTTTTCTGAACTATTTCAATAACAAACTTGGAAGACACATCCTAGTTGGGAGATCACTGAGTTTTCTTTCTTAGTGCCAATATCACAGGGGAAAATATCATTTATGTGGCTCTAGGAAAATTGATCTTATCCTACATGTAGTCTTCCTCTGATTTCTGATTTACATAGTAGCTCTGTGTTCAGCAAGGAACAGCCTGTATGACTTCCTGATGCTGACCTGGATATTACTTATAGCTGCCCTAAATTGTGTTATCCTGGTATACCGGTTGTTCAGTATTCAGCTTTGCTCCTCTGTAACTTAATATTATGATTTATTTCTGACTTGGCTTTTCTTTATCAAATGCTGACTTTTCCTAAGAGGTTCATGTGGAAATGTGCTGCATGGAAAAAAAAAAAAAAAAAAAAGAGCAGAGTTTGGCCTCAGGGCAAAACCATGAATACTGACCCAGGGACATGAATACAGGGCAGGAGAGATGGTGCCATGAGTATGTCAGCAACCAACAAAAATTAACTCCTTCCTTTGCCTCTTGCATGCTCCTTGATGTTGTACAGGGACTATAGATTTTAGCACAGAAGATAAAGTTAGGATGTATTTGTCTGCCAACAACCTGTTCTTTCAACCTCTAAATTAAAAAATTTGCTTGAAAATGGACATTTTCATTTTATCTTGGCCCAGTGAACCAAGTTTTAAGGTGTGTGGTGGCTCTCATCTTACCTAAAAACAAGTACTACCTACTTCCGAATGGTTTGAAAGAGCTCAGCAATAAATGACTCAGAGATAGATTAAATGTCCCTTGAAATACACCCGAACTTAATAATTAGGAGAAGGGTGCTTGAATAAACACACTTAGAGGGTTATTGAGCATATACAAGCTTAGATGGTCCATTTTTTTTTTTAAGATTTTATTTATTTATTTGACAGAGATCGCAAGTAGGCAGACAGGCAGGCAGAGAGAGAGGAAGGGAAGCAGGCTCCCCGCTGAGCAGAAAGCCCGATGTGGGGCTCCATCCCAGGACCCAGGACCCTGGGATCATGACCTGAGCCGAAGGCAGAGGCATTAACCCACTGAGCCACCCAGGCGCCCCAGATGGTCCATATTTTGAAAAGGCAGTGAGTCTATGGCACATTGTTAGGAGCTGAGTAGATTGCACAATAAGTAAAAATGGCGGCAAAAACATTTGTTTTATTCAGTTAAGCAGTAGCAATTCTTTCATACCTAGGAGAACTTAGGTGAGACTAAGGAACAATCAGAACAACAGAAAAATAAGAAAGCATTACCATTCAAGAGTCTGAAATCACTACTCTCAGTCTTTGGAATTTAAGACATTTTTGTTGTTAAGTCAAACTAAAATTTTCCCCTAAAATAGCAGATAAGTAGGTGGTTCTTAATGCACCTCCCTGGGCATATGGTTTCCCATTATTCAACTAACATCCCCTTATATGTTTCCAAATCACTTCTTTCAGTTTCTCCAGCGTTCAGAGACCTACTGGCTAGAGTGAGGTGTGTGGTAGTGGGTTCGAATCCTAGATCTGTCATTGGGTTGCTCTCTTAATCTTGAGCAAGGCGCTTGGTATCTCTGAGCCTGTTTCTGAATCTACAAGTGAGAAGAAGCAAAACACCAGCCCTGTGAGGTTGCTCTGTGGGTTGAAAAAAGTAATAAGGGAAGGTGCTTGGCTGGGTAACAATCTCTTTATTCAACAGTGAACTCTCTTGGCCTGCAGACTCAGACATGGCCTTGCAGGCTTATCTCTTTTGTCTCCCTAATGCAGCTCACACAGTCTCTACTCACTGTTGTATTTTCCAGTCCAAGAATACCCTTGGCATCGTCCCATTTCTGTACTCCTTCCATATTATTTCCATCTTGGAACCTCCGATGACGGTGCCATCTTCCTAGAGAATCTCTGAGTAGAAGCATTCTTAGTCCATGCTGGATACAAAAATAGACTCAGCAAAAAGAAAGACTGAACCTGACTGAAAATGAAGTTCTGCATTTCCTTGGGACATGCAGGAATAGAAATACTATTTTAAAAAAGGTTAACATTCAGGAATGTTTCTGTCACTCTGCCGGCTGTCCTAATTCCCCACGGAGGTGGAAGCTTATTTGTGATGAGTCAATGCTGCTCCTTATTGTGGTTTCCCCAGGGGCCCCTCTGGAATAGGCAGAGGTCTTCCCTCCCCCTGCTCCCCGCTATGAGTCAGATGTGACATGAACAACACTCATTCTTCCCCAGAGTCCACCTTGCTGCTGTCCCCAATCCAGCTGGTCTGTGTGACCCTCAGCCTTCTCTGACTCAGCTCAGCCACAGCTCTCCCTGGAGTACATTGGGTGTTTTTCAGGGTCACTGCAAAAGAGCCTGCCTTGTGTGTGGCCACCCCATTCTATTTCCAGGACTGTTTTACACTCAGATGGTGTGCAGTGTAATTTGTGTTTAGAGATCCTTCAACCCAAAATACCTTTGAAATACAACTGTAAATAATGTCACTTCTCTGGGTGATGTCAGTCTTCTCTCTGTTCAAATGCATGTGCTCCTTGGGAGGACACGTGTCAAGCCATCTCTCTATTTTAAATGGTGTGAATCTCACACTGAGCTGGGATAAGTTTGTGGTAGGCCCAAAAGGGAGAAAAAAGGTACATAGGGGTGAGGCAGTTAATATGGGAGATGTCCATGAAGGGAATGGAGAGAGGGTTTGGGACAGGTACACACACCTAGAGGGCAGAAAAGAACCAAACTGAATGGCTTCTGTCGTCTGATTTTTGCCTTGAGCTAGCCCTCCTTGCCACACAGCAGCCACAGGTGTTCCTCTCCCCACCCGTCCCTCTCATTAGGGGCAGAACCCCTTCTTGTGAGTAGTATATTCCACTTCTGTATAAAGCAAAAGTCCTCTGGTAGAGCGAGCTTCTACAGAATGCTGTCTAAGTTTTCAGAAAAACCCAGCACTAGCATATTTCTTATCAGCTTCCAAGGTTATAATAAATCCCTTCTTCTGTTAATTCATAAATCCTTTAACCACATGCCATTTTGGGGCCATATGCTTTCCTTCCTCCCTCTATACCTGGGAAAGATCTTTTACATTCCATCTCTGTAGATATCTGAATGGGAAATAGGCTATGGTTATCTTACTCCACTAATCAGAAGGTCAGCAGTTACCTGGGGCTTTTCCATCTGTCCTCCAGCTGAACGCTGGCATTTAGTATATCAAAAATTGGTTACAAATTAGCAAAGCCGACTGGCTCCATGATCCAGCCTGGAGACATTGCTCAAAGGGTGGAGGTTTAAATATGGTTTGAAGGGAGATTCTAGGTGAATTCTATTTATCAAAGCCATAGTGTAGCAGCGCAGAAGATGAGAGATGTTCTCCTGGGGGAAAATGTCAAATCACATGGGAAATGGAAATATTTCACAGGGTGATTATTGAATTTTGAGCATCGCTCTGAGTGGATTAGGTGTAATTTTTTTTTTTTTTCAGATACAAGGAAATAGCTGGCAACAATTTTCTCAAAGTGTTTCAGCTTAGAAATAAGTAGGAAAGGCTCTCATGCATTTCCAGCAGTTTTCCAGGTACTAGAGGGACAGAGGGTAAGTTTCAAAGTACACAGAAACACACAAGTGAAATAATTTGCAAACAATGACATAAAAACCCATATGGTGTGCATTCCAGATGCATTAGGGCCCCAGAAAGGGAGGGAAGGACAGTGTTAGCTGAAGAAGTTGTAGGGAAGCTTTATAGAGAAACCAAGTCTTGTCCCATAGAAATGGGTGTGTTTGATTCCAGAGGTAACAAGAGAGGAAACAGGGAAGTAAATATGGCTGGCGGGAGCTGCAGGGAAGTGCTGGGAAGTGATGGGGGAGGAAGATGTTGGCAGTCATTGAAAGCCTGGCCGAGACATTTGGAGTTGATATTTCAGATCAAAGGGATCCCCCGATGTTTCTCAAAAATAACATAAAAGATAAAGGCAATGCTTTAGGATACATCTGGCTTTTGGGGTTCAGAGTGGGAAGAAAACCCCAAAAGGGTTGGCAGGATGATCCAGTGATGACTTGACGGGACTGGCCTAAGAGGAGGACGTGGAGAGAAAATACGATTTTGCAGAGAAAAATGTCAGTGAAACTAGTAACAGTCCATCACAAGACAGGACTGGAAATAACTGGCATACTTCCAACCTGCAGGGAAGGGAAATGTGGTACCTCTGGCTGTGGTGAGGGCTTCTCCACTGGAGTATCTCCATCGCAGCCAGCTTTGTTTGCTTTTATGTAAAGCTGGGCACCCCTTCAGCGGGAGGGGTCTGTGGTCCCTCCCTGTGTCTGGGTGGGCTCAGTAGCCAGTGGTCATGGTTGGATCTTGATACAGCTGAGGCTGCCACTCCCCAGTTGGAGCTGGGATGGGCCTGCCAGAGGACAGGGGGTGGTGGTGGAGGGCTCTCAGGGTTCTGAGATTTAACAGCCCCTGCCTTCTCTGTTTATGAAGGGCTCAGAGCTCCCTGGCCACTTGCACCTGGTTTGTACATGCTGAGAAGCAGGTGCAAAAAGCCTGGTCATTGTGGTTTCGCTTCTGTGTGGACCTGGATGACTACCCGGTATTTGCATCTCACCATGGCCGAGTGTTTCCTTTTTCATCATTATCCTGTGACAGTAATTTGTGTGGAAGATCTGAAGGAGGTACGAAGCATTTTCTGTTTAGAATTGACTACATTTTATGGCAGACATGATATGCTAAGTGCTATTAGCAAACCCAGGCAGTCGTCAGAATCTGTGAACATAATTAGACTATCAGAGGTGCCGTGGAATCCTGTCGGGCCTGGGCCTGTTCAGTCTTGCTAAGTGTGGGGATTTGAGAAGATGTTGGGGAGGGAGATGGCAGAGTCTGGGAGGACAGATGAGGGTCAGGGATGGAGGGTCAGGGAATGAGAAACAGCTAGGATGGCCTAGGTTGTTTAGCTGGATGCTGAGGAAAGAGGAGAGACTCTTGGTCTAGAACCACCTTTAATGATAGCATTCCTAGTTCTCAGAGGGATCCAGCCTGGGGAAGCTGAGTGAGGGGCTGACCGTGACTCCTTCGGAGCCATGCCTGCCATCGATGATTTTTCTGAGCTGGTGAAAGAAGTATTTCTCCTTCCATGTGGCTTAGGGATCGTGAAGATGTCAGGCAGAAATGGAATTTCTGAATCACTGTCCTATTTGGTCCCTGAAGCTGGGGCTGAAGGCTCTGCAATGGGGCATGTAACTAGGGCTCCGACTGCCCTTAGCAGTCATTTTCAGACTTGCAAAAAATGATGTATTTTCCCAGGCGGGCAGGTGACTGACTATAGCAGCCTTCAGCTAAATGAAAGCATTCTTTTGGTCTCTGGGGAGCTAGATGCTGGCAGATGGACTTCTAGGATTTAGAATTTCCTAGGTTTGTTATTTGAGCCTAACAAAAGAGAAAAATCCATCCTGGATGCAATTAGATCATTTTTCGTTATCTTTTTTCCCCCCAGACAAATAGAAGAAAAAATGTGAAGGACAGAATTTTACTGCTGTTATTGGTAATTTTAAGCCCAATATGGATGGGATAATATCTGATAGCAAATAAAAGGTATAGTGTGTGCCCTTTTAGCTCTCTGAAAAAAAAAAAAAAAAGCTGTAATGCCTGAGTACACTCTGTGCAGAAGAGAGATTCTCAATATATTCAGATAAAGTAAGGATAATTTTATCGTGATACCATGTAGTAAGGCTTCTGTGCAGAACTAGAAGCTCCCAGAGGAAAGGAGTTTCAGAGCAACTGCCACAGACAGGGCGGGGGCCGAGCAGAGGGGAGCACACATTCTCGATACTTGGCATCATAAGCAGGGTGTCGTCCCACGAGTGGGTAGTGATTCAGTTGTGACGCATGTTCTCCCTGTTTTGTTACTGCTAACGAACACTCATGTATGTGTATGGGATGACCCCAATTTTTAAAAATGAACTTGGTTGGATTATAATTTACCTACAGTAAAATTCACTGATTTTGAAGTAGAATTTGATGATTTTTGAAAAATGTGGGGCACCTAGGTGGCTCAGTGGGTTAAATCCTCTGCCTTCCGCTCGGGTCATGATCCCAGGATCCTGGGATCAAGCCCTGCATCGGGCTCTCTGCTCAGCAGGGAGCCTGCTTCCTCCTCTCTCTCTGCCTGCCTCTCTGCCTACTTGTGATCTCTGTCTGTCAAATAAATAAATAAATAAAATCTTTTTTTTTTAAAGAAAAATGTGTGTAGCCATGTATATATCAATAAGATCAAGATGTCGAACAGTTCCATCACCTTAAAATGTTCCCTGCCGTCCATTCCCATCCCCCCACCGGACTCCTTGTAACCCCGGGTCTGCTCTCCATCATCTCAGTTTCCTCTGTTTATCCTTTCCGCTGTAACTCTGAAATCACCGTCTAATTACGTAGTTTCTATATCTGTGTTAATATTATGAATCTCATGTTAGCTAAGTCTTTGTGACCTTAGAGCCATTGTGTCTCTTTCAGGTAGTTTGGTAGATTTTCACTTCAACCCATAACATGTGATTTTATGTGATCCTAGTGTAACTCATCTCTCCGCCCCTGCCCCTCCAGCCCAGGTTCTCGGTGAGGAGCTCCTCATTGTTACCTTGATGCCTTAAGAATTATGAAAGGAGACTATACATGTATATATGCTGGGAGGTGGGGGGATCGAGAGCAGGGGGGTACCCAGGAAGAGGCCGAGGAAAGGAGGGTTGACTATCATGCACAGAGCAGTTCCTGGAGGAAGAAAGATGGAATATGTGCTTTGGTGGGGGGGACAGCTAGTTAGAATAGATATTATTAATAGGTTAACCTAAGAGTAAAGAAATGTCACTAAGGCATGAGATAAAAGTGACTAGAAAGGATATATTTGGGGATTCTAGAAGTTTAGAACCACTGAAGAAATGCAACATAGGAATGACTTGGTATAAAGAAAGAAATTGCCAAGGAGCATTGCAGGGTCATTTGTTCCTTTAGATACCAACTGGGCACCATTGTATATGGGTTCTTCTTTGATCAGACAGATCTCTAATCCTAGTCAATTAAATTTTTATTTAAAAAGTTTTCAAATCTACATAAAAGTCTCAAGAATATTACATTGTATGCCCATAAATCCTTCTCCTAAATTCAACCAATGTGGTCACATTTGCTTTCTCTTATCTCTTTCTTAGATAAAATATCCAAAGTATCATTCTTATAGTAATTATAATGAATTAAAAAAATATTTGTTTATTTATTTTAGAGAGCCTGTGCATGCATGAACTGGGGGTGTGGTGGGGGTGGTGGGAGGCAGAGGGAGAGAATCCTCAAACAAAGAAGCCCCATGCTGGGCTCAATCCCAGGACCCTGAGATCATGACCAGGGCTGAAATCAAGAGTCAGCCACTTAACTAACTGAGCCACCTAGGTGCCCCTATAGTTATTATAAGAATCATATCATCTTGCTGAACCATTTGAAGTGATTTGTAGAAGTCATGACTCTTCTTTCCTTCAGCACATGTTTCCCAAGAATACAGGCAGTTTTGTTTTGTTTTGTTTTGTTTTTTAACAAATAACAGTGCAGTTCTCAAAGTTAAGAAATTTAACATTGATGTAATTGTACCATCTAATATGTAGTTCATGCTCAGATTTCTACCAGTGCAGGGGTTTGCTTGTCAGATGACTCTGCTGAAACCAAAATAGTCTATGACTCAAAAGAACGAGAGTGTTGCAGAACTACAGGTTGTGGGGTTGCTATCTGGGAGAAGAGGGGTAACCATTGACCGGATAGATGCCTACTTTTTTGGAAAGTGTCCAAGAAATATTTGTTTAATTGACCCAAAGTATTTGAACATTTATTAACAAATCATTTGCTTGTTTTTCATATTTTTTGTTCTTAGGTTTGGAGGCCCTGTTGATAATGAGTGAGCAAGTTTGGGCCATGAGCTATGTGGAATACTTCATCTCAGCTCCATTTCTCTAGTTCCTTGTAATGGGCAGGACTATACACAAGAAAACCCCTTTTACTGCCCTAATTCATATAAATCAAAGACCAAGGAAAGGATCCTAATATCTTTCTAAAATGTTTTCATTTATCTTGGAGTTTAGTTGTCATAAAAACTGTATGTTTACAGTGTCCATTGGGTATAAATGGTCCCATAAACTCTTGTAACCAAGTGACATATGATAATGAAAGTACCCTCACAAAGAACAACAAAATAGATCTTTTTTTTTTTTATTGTAATCATCAAATAGTGTGCCCCAAGGTATTGATTGAATTATACATAAACCTGATGTGGAGCTATAAAAAGGATGCAAGCATGCTGGTTCAAGACAAAACACACACAGACGAGTCTGCAAGAAATAACCTTAATTCTAACAGCATCCAGGTTTTGCTGATGGATCACAAAACAAAAATATCCCTGCATATATGTCATATTTTAGGGTATCCTGTGAGAAATTTTATCAGTCACAAAGTAGGAAATGTGTATTTAAACAAGGAAGAGACGTATTTATTTAGGAGGCAAGAATAAACACGCAGGAGGGTGGCTAATGGTCCAAGGTATTTCCTTGAAAGTCACTAGAATGGAGGTAGTGTTCAGAGGAGAACAAAGTTGTCAGGGTCTGGAAAAATTCAGGGAATACTTTGTGGAGAAAGGTGGTTTGACTGAGTATTTAGTTTTGCATATATTCCACCTGAAATTAACTGTTTTAAAGAAAAAAAAACTTTTCTTTTAATTTTAAATTTTCAGTTGCTTAATTGAATGGGTATGGTGGTTTGGGTTGAGATATTGGGATTTGGAATTCTGTTCTTTAGTAGTTCATTTTCTCCCGGATAAGGCAACACTATTTATTTATTTATTTACTTACTTACTTACTTATGCAGCACTTTAAACATCCTTATCTGCACAGAACATCTGGAATGAGAAACATACGACACCTCACATGTTTTCTTCAGCTTAAATATCCATTCTTGTAATGTGTCTCATGCATTTTCATCTTCATGTATCTGTTTTCTAGTCCTTCTGGAATTCACTCTTCTGCAGTTCTGTGTAACCAAATCCTAGTCTGTCAAGGTCTACCTCAAATCCTCCTTGGGTGGGAAGGCTCCCCTGATTGCCCTCAGTGGGAATATGCTCTCATGTACCTTAATCTCTTTAAATACTTTTAGCTGTACATCTTCTATGGTCCTTCTCACTCTCTACTTGGTATGATAAGCATGCATAAGTACGTCTCCTATTTCTTCTGGCCTGTGAATCCCTTGAAGATAGGACTTGAGCTTTTTTTTTTTTTAAAGATTTTATTTATTTATTTGACAGACAGAGATCACAAGCAGGCAGAGAGAGAGAGAGAGAGAGGGAGAAGGAGGTTCCCTGCCAAGCAGAGAGTCCGATGTGGGGCTTGATCCCAGGACCCTGAGACCATGACCTGAGCCAAAGGTAGAGGCTTAAACACTGAGCCACCCAGGTGCTCCAGACTTGAGCTTTTTGATGAACAATTTTTTGGTGCCAAATTTGTAATGAACATTTCTGATTCAAAGGCAAAAAGTTATGATAGAATATAACATTTGAATGAATTAGGCTAGAAAAAAATGAATTTTACTTTATTTTATTTTTTTAAGAAAGCATGTGTATGAGTGGGAAGGGGCAGAGGGAGGAGAGAAAGAATCTTAGGCAGGGCCTTACCTCATGACTTGAGTGGAAATCAAGAGTCAGACACTAAAATGACTGAGCCACCCAGGCATCTCCCCCAAAAATACTTTTTAAAAATTTGTTGCCCAATAAATAAATAAGTAAATAAATATTTATTTTTATTTATTTTATTCTGTTTGGAGGGCAGATGTTGTCATAGAAAGAAAAGGGGCTCCTGGGTTAAATGGATATGAAATGATACCATTGCTTTGTACCTTCCCAGATGAGTGCCCTGTGTGTTCTTTTGAGTTTCAGAACTTTTTAGTTTTCTCTTTCAAAAAAAGAAAGAAGACTGATGGGAAGGTTACATGATGTAGGTGAAGCAGCCAGAACAGTGATCCCATGGGATCACTTCCCTTCTCTTCTGTCTTCTCTACAAATAAAATATTTATTTTATTTTTATTATTGGCCAACCTGATATTTTCAGTCTGTTTTTTTGCACTAAAAGAATCTCAGGGACTCTCGATATTATTGCTATAATTATTAGATGTCATTTATATAGAATTAATCAGTATGCCTTGATCCGAGGTGAAAAAACTGTAATATTCTACCTCAGAATTTCTCAATCTCAGCACTCTTGACATTGTGGGCCAGATTGTTCTTGTTACTGAGGCCTGTCCTGTGTATTGGAGGATGTTGGGCAGTAGTCCTGACCTCTACTCACTAGATCAGCATCTAGTGAGTAACATAACCTACTCCCTACTTTGAGTTTGTGAAATCAAAAATGTTCCCCGACATTGCCAAATTGTCCCAAAGCAAAATTTTTTCCTGTTGAGGAACAATATTCTACGTGATGATTGATTTTGCCATTTGACAGAGAATCTTCCTCGTTATCTTCTCAACTTCTTCCTCACTCTTTCTTTATGTCTTGGTTTATAACCAGCTGCCACTGTTTAGTGAGTTTCTGTCATTCTATGTACTTGGATTTCTTTTTTTATCACCTTAAGTACTTTTTTAAAATAAACGGGGTGTAGATGATAAAAATAAACAAAAGAGAACCTTAGAGTTTCTTTTTCAAGATAGATGTATACATATATGCTTAATTTATGTTTGACAGAGTTGCCAAAGAAATTCCATGGGAATGGGTAATCTTTTCAGCAAATAGTGCTAGAATAATTGGATGGCTATATGTAAACAAGCCAAAAAAGAATCCTCACTTTTACCTAACATTGTATAGAAAAATTATTTTGAAATGGATTATATTCCTAGATATGATAGCTAAAGCTATAAAACAGAGGAAAAACCTTAGTGCCTTTGAGTTTGGCAAATAATTCGGAGATACCACATGAAAGTCACAACCCATAAAAGCAAAAGCATTGAAGTAAAAAAGTTCGACCTTATCAAAATTAAGAAAAAAGTGCTTTTCAGAAGACATTTACGAAAATAAAAAGGCAAAGCGCACTTTGGGATAAAGTATCACAAAACATATGTCTAATACAGGTCTTGTATCTAGAATATATATTCTTACAACTCAATAAGAGGAAAACACCCAATTAAAAAAAAAAGAGGAAGATATTCTAAAGATACTTTACCATAGAAAATGTACAAATCTACAAATGGCAAATAAGCACATAGCAAGATGTTCTAAATCATTAGTCATCAAGGAAATGCAGATTAAAACCTTAGGAAGCTATGGCTACAGTCTCATTAAAATGATTAAAATAGCAAAGACTGACAGTACCAAGAATGTGGAACAACTGGGGCGCTCATATGCTCACTGCGCTGGGAATGTAAAATGGCGTAGCTACCTTGAAAACCTGTTGGATGGTTTCTCAAAAAGTTAAAAATGTACCTCCCATATGATCCAAACATCCACTCTTCGGTATTTATCCAAGGAAACAGAAGAATGCATGCATTCACACAAAGACTTAGACACTTATTTTCACAGCAGCATTATTTTCAGTAGCCCAAAACGAGAACAAGAAGAGGTACACAAATCATAGTAGATTCCTACTGAAGATCCCTATTAGCAACAAACTAGAATAAACTATTGATACATGCATGAATAAATCTCAAAATAATTATGCTGCTTGAAAGAAGTCAGACAAAAAAGAATATATACTGTATAATTTGATTTATGTGAAGTTCTAGAAACTGTGAGCCAAAATATGATGAAGAGTAGATCAGTGATTGCTTGGGGGAGGAGGGAGGGACAGGAGGAAGGAATTCCAAATAATCATGAGGCAAATTTGGGGTTGGTGATTTGAGGGTTTTCATTTCTCAGTTGTGATGATGGTTTTGTGGGGGAATATATATGTTAAAATTGGTCGAATTCTACACTTCGATCTTACATATTTTACTATACATCAAATTGCTCAATACAACTGTTAAGAAAGACGACTCTCCAAATGATATTCTTCCCAAATGATATACTTGCCATCTGGGTTGTAGCTTCAAAGTAATCTTCTGGTTTCTGTGTGGAGGGCAGATGTTGTCATAGAAAGAAAAGGGGTTCCTGGGTTAAATAGATATGAATTGATACATTGCTTTGTGCCTTCCCAGGTGAGTGCCTTGTGTGAGTTCTTTTGAGTTTCAGAACTTTTTAGTTTTCTCTTTTGAAAAAAGAAAGAAGACTGATGGGAAGGTTACATGATGTAGGTGAAGCATGGGATCACTTCCCTTCTGTCTTCTCTACAAAGCCAAGCACATGTGTCAGAAGTGCTCAATAAATCCCGTTTTTGAATCATTCACCATTTGCTTGTTTTGATCCAGTTAGTAAAGGAGTCTAAAACACCAAATCAAGAATTTTCCAATCCCATTTTTTTAAAGATTTTGTATTTATTTGTCAGAGAGAGAGGGACAGAGAGAGCAAAAGAATAGGAGTAGAGGTAAGGGACAGAGGGAGAGGGAGATGTGGACTGCCCTCTGAGCAAGGAGCCTGATGCAAGACTCGATCCCAGTACTCTAGGATGACCTGAGCTGGAGGCAGAGTCACCCAGGCAACACTCCAATCCCATTTTTTAAGTCTTGGCATGAAATAAGAGCAAACTTTGAGTACATGTAACTAGAGCACATTGGAGTAATGTAACTGCTAACATAATTATATATTCAGTACTTATAGAAGTTACTTATAGAAATGTGAACTTCCCCATACACACAAAGCAACCGGTTAAGATTTAATCATAAAATGAGAATCTCTATTATGAATTTTTGCATGGGAAAAACATAATTATTTGGAAAGTTGTCATGAATTTGTCCAAATGCATTATTTCCTTAATCCAGGGAAAAAAAAAAAAGGTTTAATTAGCAGACGTTCAGGAATTCAAACAGCAAATATCTTCTTTAGGCCTCAAGAAACTCTTCCATATGGAATATGCTGTTGATGGCATTGCTTTCAAACAGTTCCTTTTGCCTCCTTAGTCTGGTATGAAAGCCCAGGAAGCTACAGGGAAAAGAGTACAACTATGCTATTTTTAAATGTCTTCTATAAGTCCATAGAGATGTTTTCTGATAGCCTCAGGCATTGTGAAGCTGTGGTTGACACTTAAAGGTTGTTTTTTTTTCCCAAGGGTTGATTGGATCAGACGGAAAGTCCTTTATATACTACTAGGAAAGCAGCAAGGAGATACAGAAGGCTGTAGGCTAGGCAGAGACCATTGGTTAAAAGCTGCATTCTTAGCTGAAAAAAATGTAAAGCAGCTAAATTTCTGCAAGCCGTGATTTACTGACTACTTGAAATGTGGCTGTCATAATGAAAAACAAACAGCCAACACACAAATTTTAAAACCACAAATTCAGTTTTGATTTGTTTGGAATTTGTGTTCAAATCATGTTTGGACTGAAGTTTGCCATTTGTTTAGAAAATCCTCTTTCAAAATAGCTAAGCAGATTGTGCTGTGATTCTAATGGAGCTCCTTAAAATATTCAAGGATATTAACCTCTTCAAGAATCCATATATGCTTTAAAATTTCTCATTCGTTGGAGGCTGTTAGGCTTGTAATAACCATGCTATTCAATTTCATCTCTTCATTAAATGTAAATTTTTGAGATTCAAATCATTTTTAAAAGGAGACCAGTTATCATGAGTAAATCAATAAGCAGTAGGACCCTGTAGCTGATGCTGTCAGTTCCCTAGGCACATGCTCGTGGCAATAATAATGCTTCTTCTATGTGTGTCTTCCAAATTTCCACCTAGCAGCACCTTTGACTCTACACGGGTGGTCTGTCTGGCAGTTGGCACCTGCTTTGGCTGTCCACTGAACAAGCCAGAATTGCTCAGACAGTCCTCGCTCCCCTTCAGGTGGGTAGTAAATAGCCCAGCTCCTTCCCCCATGGAATAAGTCTGAGACCCATGTTCTAAATGATTTTCCAGTAATATGGATGTGTTAAGCTGCAGTTGTCTGCTGCCATGACTTGCTTGACAAGCCTTTTATTGGGACCTTTCTTTCCTGCCACATCTCTCCACACCCATACCAATGTTTTCTCAGATCACCTACCAAATAAACTATTGCACTTGAATCTTTTTCTCACAATCCTTGTTTGTGGGCATGTACGCTAAGGCACACCTGTGAACTATGAGTTGAAGCAATGCTTTCTCTGGGGTCTTCTATTAGAATTCATGTGTTCCTGGGAGAATCACTCCCTAAAAACTTGGCAGGTGTTAGTTATCAAGGAATAAAGTGGTATGCTATCAAACAGGGCACTTCTGAAGACAGAGATGTCAAGAAGGAGGGTTATCTTTGCCAGCCAGCTTTCTTCTGTTCACAGCTGCTGTGAGGGGAAGGCCAACGTAGACATCAACAAATCCCACGTCATTAAATTTGGGAAGGGCTCTTGGAGGGAGAATCTCTACTTTCAGCCTCTGAGGGTTCTTGTAGTGCATTTAATGATTCCTCAGTAGAGAATCAGCTCTGTGTGAAACCTCAAAGCAGTTCCAAGTCCACCAGCCATTGTATAAAATATTTTGTGCTCATTCATAAGAATGCTTCAGACTAACCAGCAATTATAGCTTCTAAATGATGACACACATATTTTTCTGTTGTGGCAGGATTTAAAGACTTGCTTACAACTCAAGACATGTAGTTGAAGGGAAAACACATGACAATATGCCTTTCTTTGTTTAGTAATTGTATTTTCAGCGGAGTTACTTACACCGGCAGAGTGGGGAAGGAGGCTGTGTGAAGATACACGTCTGTGTACATTGAGGGCAAGCTGAAAGGTCTGTCCGTGGCAGACCATGGTGTTGATGGGACCAGGAAGTCTGTCCCTACTTGGATGAGTGAACTTCTTAATAGGGAAAGAGAAGAGAAGAGAAGAACCGTTCTAAAATACTTGACAGGGGTGGTGATTCCAGCTTCTGATATTACACCAAGTACGTAATCTCTTGCTCCATCTTCCTGTGAGCATATGAAGCTTTGCAAGAACATTTCACTTTTTAACAATGCTGTGGAGATGCCCGCTTCATCCCCAACTCTAAGGATGACCTTGAAATCTTGTAGCTGGGTGGCTTAGTTACTGAGGCTGCCATAACAAAATACCCTAGATGGGTGGCTTACACAACAGAAATTTATTTTTTCACATTCTGGAAGCCAAACCTCCAACATCAAGGTGCCCTCAGCATTGGTTTTTGGTCAGAGCTCTTTTCTTGGCTTGCAGGTCCCCTCCTTCTCGCTGCGTCCTCTAAAGACATTTCCTTTGTGTGTGCAAGAGGCAGATCTCTGGTGTCTCCTTTTAAAGACAACGATCTTAATGGATTAGGGCCCCACCCTAATGCACTTAACTTCTGACTGCACTTAACCTTTGTTTTCTCCTTAAAGGCACTCTGTCCAGAAACCTTCACATTGTGGATTAGAGCTTCAACATAGGAATTTCAGGAGGATATAATTTATTTTTTTAAAAGATTTATTTCTTTGAGAGACAGAGGAAGTGTGTGTGTGAGCAGGGGGAGGGACAGAGGGATAGAATTTTCAAGCAGACTCCCCGCTGAGCACAGAGCCCACGTGGGGCTCCATCTGATCTCATGACTCCTGAAATCATGACCCGGGCCAAAACCACGAGTCAGACACTTAACCAACTGAGCCATCCACATGCCCCTCGGGTGGATGTAACTTAATTGAAAATAGTGAGAGTTATGGACTAGAAGGTGGCAGGTCTGAAATAACTTGTTTCTCTTCCCTGCACCGTCCTTAGCTCTGGGGTTGGGCAGAAACTCGAGGGACTTTGCACTCTAGGGGCTAGAGGAAAGGGATCTCCGCTTAGTGAGTATCTGCTCTGGGATGGGCTATTTGGTATAACGTTTTAATTCTCATACCAACCAAATCCTGTTTTACAAGTGCTTTCTTTTCTATAGTAGGAAACTGAAGCTCAGAAAAGTTAGCCAGCATGTGACCCAGGATCCAAGCACAAGACTCTTGTTTTGTTTTTTTACACTATTACTGTGATTCCTCCCACTGAGGAATTGTTTCAACAATTGATTAGTTTCAACTTTCTGTATTCTTCCCTGATACTCAGCTTTGATCAGTTGTTTAAACAATGCTGAGGCTTCCAGGCAGAGACATATAGTTAGGGAGTTATAGGTCGTTAACGGTTATTTTCTCCATTGGAGATGAATTAAGTGTAAATAAATTAAAGCATCTGGAAATTATCACATAAATCAATGAAAATAGCATTTAATTAATGAATATATAATGTATAAGGAGAATTTTTATGGAGTGAAACTTATGAAGGCAATAATGACTATTAAATGGGAATGATATATATATGTATATAATATGGATAATAATGGATATATATATATTTATTTATTTATTTGAGAGAGAGGGAGAGAATCCTAAACAGACCTCACGCTCAGTGTGGAGCCTGATATGGGTCAGTCCAATGACCCTGAGATCACGACCCAAGCCGAAACCAAGAGTTGGTTGCCCGACCGACTGTGCCACAGGTGCCCCAACATTTATATTTTTAAACACGGAAATCAAGCATACTTGCTGTCTTGCCATTTCATTCACATATCTACTCTGTAAGTATACATGATATTGTTGTTTATTACAGATTTTTGCACTAGGTCCTGAACTGGCTGTACGCAGTACAGGATGGATTTAAGGTATTTTTTACTGTGTTGAAGGCAGTAGAGACACAAATGAAATGACTGAGAAAGATCATACAAGCTGAGGAAGAAACGGCTCCAAATGGAAAAAAAAAATGCCCCCGTTTCTCTCTTTTTTTGTGTCTGTTCCAGCAGATCTCCGGCCCAACCCTTACTTCCACAGACTTGAGGCACCTTGGTTTAACCTGGAATAACCATGAGGATAATGTGTACCTTCAGAAGGGGAAAATAATTGAAAATATCCAAATTACTGAATTATTGTGTATTGAGGCTTGAAAGCTTTGAGGTACTGTGAGTCCATTTTTCGGCCTTTGCAGGCATTTTACTCTGCTGCAGTAGTTATCTCAGCGTCTGTGTAAAACCTCTAAGTATAGATTAGTTAACCGTGTGATGACATTCAGCTTGGGAATATGGACAGAGCTTTAGTACACGTACAGGCGGCCTCCCGCATGCAAGTTTCCTGGGTTGGTTGTGGAGTTCTCTTTCCTCTAAAGGATGTACTATTTCATTTCACTTTTTCTTTTATATATGCAGTCTTGTTCACATGATCTTTAGATGGTGAGCACATGCATTTTCACAAGGTATTTATAGGCCCATTACACTTTCCCATTATGTTTCATAAACCACCTTCTTTGGGTGTAACTAAATCTAATTTATTTGGTGGGTAAGGTCTCGAGTCTTTAGCGTCTTCCGCTGACCATTCCCACATGAACACAAACATGCACACACGAGCACGTCCAGGAAGTCCTGCATTGGTCCGTTCCATAGTTCAGAGTTCAAGCTGGGCTGCAATCAGTAACAAGGACGTTTACTATTAGCTCACTGAGAAGACATCTTTCGTTCTTAGAAAGAAAGTAATGAGATCTGCCATGCCAGTCACCCTCTCGTGGTTCTTTATGCCCAAAGAACAACAGATGTTCACTTCAAGATGGAAACCCTGTAATTACATCTTTCTTTTTCTCTTCTCGTTACCAAACAATCCCGTTTCTCCAACTGCTGCTTCTTTTGCCTGGTTTCCAAACACCTTACGATCATGTCTGCTTTTCTGGTTTTATTGTATATTGCTGTGTCTTCTCAAAAAATGGCTTCCACATGTTAGCACTTGGGTGAGCAAGTGAGGATGGTGGTAATACTGCCCCCTGTGCTTAAAATATTCCACTTTTAATATAAGCTAAGATTGCACAAGCTGTAGAAAACCAGTGTCACCTACCTGGTTGATTCTGGGCTCGAGATCAACCAGGTGTTGGCTGTCGTCTCAAATGCGATTGGTGTCCTTATAAAAGCAGTGAGAGCAGGCTTCCTTGCCCTTGCCTCTTTTCCCTTTTTGTGAGGGTGTGGAGGGGGTATCTGCTCATGCCTCAGTCTTGGACTTCCCAGCTTCCGGGATGGTGAGAAATAGAAGTTTTTGTCTATAAATCACCTCATTTATGACATTTTGTTATAGCAGCCCAGTGGATTAAGATAATATGATTAACAAGTGCTTTTATATGTATCAACTCATTTGAGCTGTGTACGATCTAGGAGATAGGAGTGATAGGCATTATCCTATCCATTTTGCAAATGAGGAAATAAAGGCCTGGAAAGGATAGGTGACTCAGCCATAATCATTATAATTTCTAAGTATTTAAACAAAATACCTTTTGATTTCATTGTCTTTGGCGTGTAATGAAATAAGCTGTATTTTATTGTTTATAGAATTTGCAACAATGCCCAAAAGCTAATTGTCTAGTTAAATGTATTTTTATTGCACACGCATAAATAAACGGCGTTAAATGGCTTTTAAAAAGAAAGAAATTCTCTTATTTCACAGCTCCAACCGAAAAGTTGATTTCAGTTTAGCATATTTTTAGTTTTGGTTCATAAATATCCATGTTTAATGGAACTATAATTGTAGGAATGATACATTTCTGACCTGAATTTTTTAGTTAATGGTATATTAAAAACATTCTCCCTTGTAGTTACTTAGAGTTCATTGGCATTTTTTAAAAATTATAATTTGTGTGTAATGGTTTATGTATTCAAGAAGTATATAGTTGAGGTGCCACAGTGACTATTGAAAAAACTATTATTAATTTCCAGAAACTTGGGTAAAAAAGGCCTATTGCTGTGTGAGAAGCTGGGGTATCCATATTGCATTCCAAAGGGGTTGTCTTTATGTGGCAAGCTTATAGTAATATAGTCATGGCCTAACATCCTAAGGGTTATTTATTTTGTAATTATTTTGACTCTGATGCAAAGTTGTATCACGGGTTTATTGTCATTTTTCATTACTGGTGAATTGAACTGTTTTCCCATGATTTTGGCATTTCTTCATAAACTTTTTCCCCCTGTTCTTTACTGCTTTACCTACCTTTGAAATTTTTTGTTCACTACCTACCAAACATGTCTTCATCCCAATGATGGAAGTTTAGGTTACAGCTTGTATTCTTGGTGATGCTACAATTAGCTTTAAGACCGAGTCTCTCTAAAAGGGGCTAATTCTCTATGTTCTACATGGTTGTTTGTGTGTGGGGGTGGAGGAGGTCTCTTGTGCAAAGGGCTCAGGTGAATTCCCTCAGTGCCCTCATGGGCCAGTATTTGAACCTTATCTAGCTGGACTTTCCATGGAGTTTTGCTCAGGGATTTGACCATCTGTTGCTTTTCCTTTTAATACGGAGATTATTAGAATGGCTTTTGCAGCTGGAGACAAGCAGGCTACCTCAGCCCCAAGCACTTTGACCTTAGATGTTGGCTGTTGGCACCTGCTTTCTTGGTGAGAAATTGGGTTGGTACATCACCTGCCTTGCTTGGAAGGAGCCCCCCAGCACCAGCTTACTTCTTGCCAGGCTGTCTAGGTAATGTTTCCAAAGTGGGGGCATCATTAATTGGAGAACATGCTTGTGTATCTACGGGACCCAAATAAAAGAAGGGACCTGCAAGCATTGTAAATGTAAGGTGCTAGACAAGATAAGATCTGGGTGACCCCAACAGGAGCATTTCGGTGCTAATGAGGCTGTGGGAAGATGTTAAAGTCTCAATTCTAACATGCAGATAATAGAAGGGTTTTGGTTTTGGGAGAGAGGAGGAGAGGGATCAGATACCTGCTAAATCCTATAACTAAAAAAACACAACAAATATTACTTAATACCTATTCTTAGTGTATTTGTATGTTAGAGGATTGCATGACTTTAAAGATGGAAAAGTAGAGTTTTAATATAGCAATAAGCACTCGTCGACCCATTTAATAGCTTTCAGTTTCAAATATTACTCAGTGCTCTGCTGTGATATTTACTCCTTTTATACTTGTATTTCCTTTATACGAACAGAGTGAAGTTAGAATCCGATCAAAACTTTAAAATTAAACTTTTTTCTTCTGAGTTCACTTAAAATTGTTTCTACGTTTTAAAAGTAAACTTCCTATTAAAGTTTAATGCAGAAAGGTACATATAAATGTACATCTCAATTTCCCCAGTGAACAGACCTAATGTAACCAGCACCACATGAAAGTCAAAAATGTCCAGTTCCAGAAGTCTCTTGTGCCCTTTTCCATCAGTATCCACACCCTGCCCCCACAAAGGTAACAACTGTTTTATAGTACCATGGGTTAGTTTTGTTTGGTTTTGAAATTTCTGTAGTAATTCTATATGTACTCTTATGTTGGGCTTCAAAAAGTATTTTTTTTTAAAGATTTTATTTATTTATTTGATAGAGATCACAAGTAGGCAGAGACGCAGGCAGAGAGAGAGAGGGGAAAGCAGGCTTCCTACTGAGCAGAGAGCCTGATGTGGGGCTCGATCCCAGGACCCTGAGATCATGACCTGAACCAAAGGCAGAGGCTTAACCCACTGAGCCACCCAGGTGCCCCCCAAAAATAAATTTTCTAAAGAAACCTGCTAATGTACCAATAAGGATCTGTATTTGGCTATTGTTCAGATTTGTTGCTGTTGCTTTTTACAGTTCTATATCCTCCTTGTTCACTATAGAAAATTTGAAAAGTATAGAAAAATAAGCAAAGACCATTCATATTCCTATCAAAGACAATAATTTTGGCATATTTCTGGTATTTTGTCAATATGTCCATTAACTAATTTTTAAATCAATTTTGGAGTACCCCCAGTGTGTAGGCAACTGTGGTAGGCACAAGAAAAACACAGGCAAGCAGCTGATTTTACATAATTAGAAAATTTTGTAAGTTGAGTATCTTGCCTTTTCAATGAACATTGCAGTGCCGGCCTCCTGCAATTCCATGCTGGCTGGCTAAAGCGAAGACAAGAGGGAGAAGACACTGTTCTGGCCTCCAGTTTGTTTAAGCTTGACCTTCTCTGGGAAAGAACTGAAGCTTTCCCTATAGCTCTCCTGGGGGAGGGGGAGCTGGTAGAAGAGAGGGGAGCAAAGAAAGGTGAAGGGCTAAGAGGCTCCAATGACAGGGTGACAAGTTCCTGTACCTTGATGGTGGGCCTAGGGAATGTTTGAGTCTGGTGACTAGTGAATAAGGTCTTGAAGGCCTCAAAACTGAGGGCATGCTAGGCTGAAGAAATCAGGAAATTAGGACAATGAATGAATGACAAGGGGGTTGCTCATAAGTGGAGAACTGTGAATCAGGAAAAACAGTAAATTAAACTTACTAGCTGATGCAAGGAAGATTGAGTATTCATAAGCTCAGAGAAAGAAAAAAAAAACATTTAAGAAAAGCGAGCTGGTCCTGGGTCAGTGTTGGGGTAGCACTGGATATTAAGATCAGTGGAGGGGCACCTGGGTGGCTCAGTTATTAAGCGTCTGCCTTCAGCTCAGGTCATGATCTCCGTGTCTTGGGATTGAGCCCAGCGTTGGGGTCCCTGCTCGGCTGGAAGCCTGCTTCTCCCTCTCTTGTTTCCCCTCCTTGTATTTCCTCTCTCACTGTCTCTCTATATCAAATAAATAAAATCTTAAAAAAAAAAATCAGTGGAGACTTCAGGCTGGAAGATGGGTGACAGGCTTCAGATGTGTCCAATGCAAACCACTTGCCGGAGGCGTGGCATGGCGGAAAGAGGAACCAGTGTAGGCTGATTCTCGTGTCCACCTCCTTTCAGGGCACCAAGTGGAGGGGATCAGAAACAAACTCACCTCAGATTTTTAGATCTAAGAGGGTTTCAGAACCTGCTGCTTGGATAACAAAATCATTACTTTTATTTACCCCCGTTATCTTGTGAAGATATGCCACGTAGGAATAGAACTTTTGACATTAGTACTTCAAATAATACCTTTTAACGTTTCAGTTCAAAAACCATTAATAGCTGTCCTTACATTGGTTAAAATGTATCAAGTTCTTTACAGTTTTAGATCTAATGAACAGTATCTCCCTAATCTTTCAAAGGCCATCTAATGTAGGTAGTTATACCCATCTTACAGATGAGGAAACTGAGTTTCAATATATTAAGTACTTTGTACAACGAGAGTCTGCTAATGTGTGGCAGAGGGAGCCCATATGCCATCTGAACTTTGGTAGGGGGGTGTGGGGTGGTGGGCAGGGGGAGGGAGGGAGTGAGTAGGGGATGAACCTCCCTCCAAGGAGCTCTCAATCCAGAAGACTGTGTCCTCAGCAAATACTTCTGCCCACCTAGGGGAGGTAGGAATGTGAGGCAGGATCACCGGATGGTTTGGGATGGCCCAAAGACACATATTACCAGACCCCCAGGGCTCTACAGGCAGCATCAGAACGTGTGTTCATTTGCTTTGTTACAAAAGGGATAACAAAGTAGAGATGTTGATGGCGCACAGCTGAGTTCCAGGAGGGCAGAATTGTCAGAATCAGAATGAAAACCAATGTCTCTTCCCCAGCACACAGTGCCAGTCGCTTGCGTGTACATCACAAGTACTTTAAAGAGAGGTGTTTGTCAGGCTCCCTGCAGCATTCCCTGACCTGTCAAGTTCAAAACCTGAGTCCCTATTCTCAGCTGAGTTTACTTTTTGAATCTGGTGAGAATTTATCACTTTTAAGGTCGTCATGGGCATGATAAATATTTTAGAACGTTTAGAAAGTCGGGAACTTTAAAGCTCCTTTCTTCCTAAGATGATTTTGCTTCAGGTTTTTATGAGCTTGCTCCTGCTGCGTCTTCATTAGCAGGTACCTTCTGGAACAGTACTTCCCCGCCTATTGCTGAGAATATTTGTGCGGTATTCTGGGGTATGCTGAAGATGATTTGAGGGAACTGTCTATGAAATGGTAAAAACAGTCATTATCTCTTCTGCTATCCTACGAGAAAAAGAATTAAACTATAGTAAATATTGCATGTTTATAAAATTCCACATACTTTTTTCAGTTTTGCTGAGAAATCTGAGCTCATGTCAGCTTTTAATATAAGGCTTAGTGTTTGCAATGACCACATACAATTTCTGATGAAGATTTTTTAGTGACACCTTGTAAATTGTCGATTGCCTTTGTCAACAAAGACATTTTATGCCACAAATGGTTTCAGGAAAAACTTAAAACAATTTTTGCAATTATTTTACAATTTAGAACATCTGAAATTACATTGAAGGCTCTAACAGGTCTTTTCTTTCATGGGCTCAATGTTGACATTTCTTGTGATAATGTGAAAAGATGAACATGTAGTTGAACTTCCTGACGTTAAGTATTTAGAAATAATAATGCAGTTCTAATTTGCGGAACGTGCGTGGATTGTTAGAGCATAGCATGCTCTAGCATACAGATAGCATGGGTGCTAATAAAAGGGCCCAGCGGCTGCAAGTTGAGGGGATTCTGAACATCTATGAAGGTAGGGGTTCAGGACGCTGCCTGGAGACTTGTAGAACCGGGCGCTTCCTCCTGGGCCCCCACCTCACCCTCATGTGGCTGCACTGGGCACTACAGATGGAAATGCTTCGTGTTTACCCAGAATAGGACCTTTCACAGTTTTGTTGGCTCTTCACTTCAATAGCAGGGCCATGCTCTGCAGCTGGCCTCCTGAAATACATTGCCAAATGGCACGGCACCTTCCCGTCTGCATTCAGCCTCACGGTGCACACAGCAGCACAAGACTGGCATTGCTTTCCTTGCCAGTGGCCAGGAGGTACATGGTCCTTCAGACCCTGCTCTTCACTGTGCACCAAGGAGCTTGGAAGAGGCAGATGGTCGTTGCAACTGGCCCATTGGTTTTGGCTATGCGAGACCTCATTTGGCTGCCACAGAGCTGGAAGATCAGTAACTCCTGGTACCTGTTGAGATATTTATATATATATATATAAAATTATATATATTAATATATATATAAAATATATATATAATTATATATATAATATATATATTAATTATATATATAATTATATATTGAAAGCTCTAATTTAGAGGGATAATTCTTGTTCTTTCTGAATTTGTAGGAAATGGATCTGCCTTTTATGTTTCTAGACTCTAGTCTACCATGATACTAGAGGTTCCTGCAAACCCACCCATTTGGGAAGACAAGAGGCAGCAAAGTGTAATTTCTCAGAGGGTAGACTCTAGTGCCTGACTGACACGTTCCAAATCTCAGCCCATGCCTAGTTCTGTATGCTGTGTTCCTCTCCTCATCTGCATAAAATAGGGCTGATGACGATAATGCTGTTTTCCTAGGGTTGAGAGGATTGACTTAGTTAATGCACATTATTTACTTGAAATAGTGCCTAGTGTAGTGTCTCCCAGTATTCATTAATGATGATAAATTGCTGTCAGTAACAACAAGCTGATGTTATAGGTGTTACTAAGAAGCTGACTAGTACTCCAGTAGACAGGTGGTGTCTTTTTTTTTTTTTTTTTTTTTAGTGGAGTTGGATTCAGGGGAATAAACAATGGCTATGAATCTGAAGGGATTTTAGCTTTAACCAATTACTAGACCATAGTCTTTGCTTTGGGTTTCTATTTTCCATTTACATTATATGCTCTGTAACCAGAATGGACATTATCCTTCCATTTTAATGACTGGCAGCAAGATGACAAGGTAGAATTAAGCTTAGGGCTTATGCATGGACTAGCTACCTACCTCTAAAAAGACTGAATTCTATATTTAGTGTCATTGAGTTGCTAGAGTAACTTGCAGCTAATACAAACCTCATGGACATAAATTTAAAAAAATGTATTCTTCTCCTTGATATCCAGAGGTATCCTAATTTTTCACATTCGTTGAACCTTGGACTTGGGCTAACCATAATAAGAGACCACTTAAAATTAGAGTCTTAACTAAAGACATAAGTTGACTTCACAATTGACATGGAAAGTCTACAGAGGAAGCAGACTTTGTCTTTTGCCTATTACAGGTTTTGTCACAGAAAAGAGGATTAATATAGTAACACTTCATTGTAAATGGACATTAATAAATGCTAAATTACCACCAAATTCCTATGGAACTGCACACAGCTACTTTTACGTTCAAAGAGTTTATGATTAATGTTATTGTAATGAATACCAAAGGAATTAATAACCATTTGTCACTTTAAAAAGTGTTGCCGATTAATTTTATGCTATTTTTCTATTCTCATTTGTCATAAGAGTGAGAACCTAGAATTTTAATGTCTAATATGTGGTATGAATTAAAGAAGTAGCCATGCCACACTGACCTTTTCAATATTCTAATCTTTGCTTCACTGACCTCTTAGACCTCTTCCTGGCAACAGTTAGGTTTTTGAGAGGAGGGAGAACTGAGCCTATTGGGTGAGTGAGCAAAATGAGGAAATAGTTTAAGACACACTTTCATAATTCACTGACTGTATTGGAAATTCAAATTTTCAGACTATTCATTATCTTGACAAACATTGTAATGTGTGCAGACTATGGCACCACATAAATCCATTCTGGTGACAAAGAGTGTAATGAGACTGGGAAATAGTAGAAACCCAAAGCAATCACTTTACAATCTGGAAACTGGATAAAATGAAGGTCCCATCAGGTTTCATGGGAGTTCTTTTTTGGCAGTGTTAGCAATTGCTTTCCACAGAAAACACAGCATGGCACCATATACAAGCACTCATAATGGGAATTTGGACACATTCATTTGGAAAGTGGCCTTCATCCAAGTAGAACATCAGTTTAACAAATTCATGTCCTTTACTCTGTGGGGCAATGATTTGACATCATTAATTTATATTGAATAATTCCCTTCTATTTTGAAGAGACATAAATACTTTCACATATTTGTGTATTCATTTATTCAACTATTCAATAAGTATTTAACAAGTAATTTGTGTGCATAGTATTGTGCTACCTAGTATAAGAGGCTTACAAAGTAAAGAGATTAAATATGGATGAATGGACACTGAAAGGACAAAGAGCTGGGGATAGATTCCTTCAAAATGAGAAATAGTCTGTATTTTTCTGGAGAATATAGGAAGGATTACTCTGGTCATGAGGACCCGGGGTGGTTGTGTGCCAATGAGAGGGTATTTGGTCTCTGGAAATGAGGATGGCCAATCTGCATGAGAAGGGTATTTAAAGGGTCTGATAAGTGTTGAAGATGGGTGTGTGTTTTTAATAACTGTATAAATAATTGGACATATCAGTATAAGGTTTTACAGTTGTTCACACAAAATTTTAGCTAGTCACAATTAGCACATACTTAGCACCAGCATATGTGCTTAGCACTTGGTGTGGGAAGGCCTCATTTTAGGGAGTGTTTAGGGAGGTAGGAGCCAATGGGACACTGTGTCCCACTCAGATGTACTAATACTTCAGTATCTTTGGTGACTGCGCTACTGTATGCATAGTCCATGTGACCGAAAGATGCAGTCAGGATAGTTCGGTACTGTGTCTGAAAGTAGGTGGGTGGTCTGGACTGGAAGTGTATCCAGCTGCTGAATTTCAAAGCAGGCATCATGATTACGACTGGGTAGGCAAGTATTAAAAATGATTTTTTTAAACCATGGTTTAGCCAGTGTTAAAACTTCCCTGACAGACTTTTCTTTGGCCTGTCTGGTCTAGAATCAGACAAGTCCATGTGTTGCAATGAGCTGACATGAGACTTAGGCTTCTTTTAAGCAGTTGTGTTATGTTTTGTTAGTTTTAGAAGAATATTCATTATCTCTTTAAATACTGCTTCTGCCAGATTCTCCTCTTTTCCTGGGACTATTTTTATCTTGTCAACAGCAGCTCTATGGATATTTTTGTATCAGATAATTCATATTTCTGGGATTCTGTCCTGTTCATTGAAGGATGTTTAACAGGATCTTTGGTCTCTACCCACTAGATGCCAGTAGCAACCTGTAGAAGTTGTTATTGGAAAAAACAGAAAACGAAAAACAAACTTTAGGATACTGCTACATATTCTCTAGGGTAGGAGGGCAAAATTGAAGTTAACCACTGAATTATATGTATATTATACCTATATGTATAATTATATGTATATTATACCTATAAAAGTCTGTATTCCATATATCTTCTTCTTTTCTCCTCTTGTTTTGTTTGTTATGCTTGTGTTTATCCTGTAATCCCATTTTTTATTCCTTTCATCATTTATTTGTCAAATTAGTTAAACTCCTTAATTTCAATTGTTTTTCAGCTCTAGAATTTTCACCTTATTAAAAAAATAGTGATGGACTAAAAATACCATATCTTATTTATTTTCTTGACCATAATATTTTAATTGTTAACTTGAAAATTTGGATCACTCATGGGTCTGTTTCTACTTGCTATTTTAACTCTTGGTCCTTTTTTTTTTTTTTTCCTGTACCTAGTCATTGAAAACTAGACATTGTTTATGAAAAGTGATAGAAATTCTAGTCTCACTACAGAGAAGATAGTGGCAGATCCCTTTAATTCAGTTAAGAATTGAGCTAATTAGAAGTTAAGTGTATAGCTCTTTAATGTCCTAAGTAAAAGCCTGAAATCTTTACCAGGATCCTTCTACTCTGTGGGCTCTGGATACCATTTCTTTTTCTTTCTTTCTTTCTTTTCTTTTCTTTTCTTTTCTTTTTTTTTTTAAGATTTTATTTGTTTATTTGAGAGAGAGAAAGAGAGCAAACATTGAGAGTGGAGAAGGTCAGAGGGAGAAGGAGAAGCAGACTCCCTGCGGAGCTGGGAGCCTGATGCGGGACTTGATCCTGGGATTCTGGGATCATGACCTGAGCCAAAGGCAGAGGCTTTAACCCACTGAGCCACCCAGCTGCCCCTACTCTCAAGATTTTTGAGGAAGGCAAGACCTAGCAAGAGAAGAAACACCAAGCAAGAAAAATATTCTTAGCTAAAGATTAGCTATATCTTTGTCTTAAGCTCTATAGCACAAATCACACCATAGATCCAGTCCCTACTTAAAGCAAGGAGACAAGCCTTTTGTACTTACCTTGTCCCTGACCATCCTTGGGGGGCAAGGCTTAACCTCTTGAATGAGACTTGCATTTAGCCAAGGAAAATTTGGAGAAAGAGTCAGCTATGAGCGATTATCAGCCAACACTAACAATGGGTGGGACTGTGTGTACCAGCTCAGTGAAGGGGATTTGGCTCAATCCATCAAGGGCTTCCACTGAAGTACAGTCCTTGCACAATTAGATTCCCTTCTCATGTTCAGATGACTTTATTGAGATACTACTTTGCCAGCATTGTGGTTTGTCATAATTGCTGGGTAATCTTGTTTTAAAAAGCAAGGAGAAGAGTTGGATTAAATCAGTCCTAAGTTTGAAACTGAATTGTAACTTCTCTTTCTTCCCCATTACTCATTCTAGGTTTTCCTCCTAATTAGCTATCTTTTCTGGTGTCCATGGCTAACTTAATAGGGTGAGACACCCAGACCATCATTACTCTGGTGTCTTAGCCCCTTTACCATATCCTTATTAGACTACAGTTTCTGAATTTGCCCATTTAAAGTTAGAATTGGGGGCGGGGCGGGGGGTGGTGCACCTGAGTGGCTCAGTCAGTTAAACAGCTACCTTCATCTCAGGTCATGATCCCAGAGTCCTGGGATCAATCACTGCCATTAGCACTGCAAAACTCTCTGCATCTGATCAGCAGAGATTCTGCTGCTTTTTCTTCCTCTACCTGCTGCCCTGCTTGCTTGTGGTGCTCTCTCTCTTTGTCAAATATAATCTTAAAAAATTTACAGTTGGGTGTAGTTACCAAAATGTTCCAGTGGATTCACTGAGTCTCAAATTTCTTCCTTCCCCCATTATGTAGTATCAGTTGTATCTTTTTATAATGATTGGGGTAATTACCACTGTCAGTAAGGTGACTCCATTTTGTGCCTACTAGCTCTTCGGCTTAGGGAGCTCCAAATGATCAAACAAATCATTATCCTGGATTAGGGTAGACCCTAAATCCAGTTTCCTTGTAGTTTCCTACAAGTTTCCTTGTAGGAAAAGTGAAGGGAAGACTACTGAGAGGAGGCAATGCAAAAACAGTTTGAAGTGATGTGCCTGCAGACTGAGGAATGCCAAGGATTGTCACTAGTCCCTTAAAGCTAGGAGACAGCCTGGAAGAGATTCATTCTCAGAACATCCAGAAAGAACCCAAATTGTCAACACCTAGATTTCAGTTTTCTGGCCTCTAGAACTGTGAAAGAATAGATTTTTGTCATTTGAAGTCTCTAGTCTGTGAGAGCCCTAGGAAACTAATATGGATGGTCATGCTGGCTAAGGCTTTGTGGGTAGAAAAGGTAAATGAACTATCTAGAATATGAGCCAGCCAAGAAAAAACATTCTTTTCAAATTAGAAGGTGTCCAATAAATCAGCTTACCACTGGACACTGCTCTATTTGCGATTTGATATCTTATTGGAGACTCTAACTTCTGTTTACTTAGGTATTGGACATTGAGCAGTGACTATATAAGCCTTAGTGACATGGGGGCGCCTGGGTGGCTCAGTGGTTTAAGCTGCTGCCTTCGGCTCAGGTCATGATCTCAGGGTCCTGGGATCGAGTCCCACATCAGACTCTCTGCTCAGCAGGGAGCCTGCTTCCCTCTCACTCTCTCTGCCTGCCTCTCTGCTTACTTATGATCTCTCTCTGTCAAATAAATAAATAAAATCTTAAAAAAAATTAATATAAGCCTTAGTGACATGAATACTATGGACCATCCATAGCCCCTATGTCTGTTACTTGGGCTAATTCAGTCTTGATCACATCAGGCAAGGCCTTGCTGGAGGAAAGAAACTGGTTGACATCTGATGAAGACATGTCCAGTCGGTTGCTTGGACCTATTCCACAGTTGATAATTTCTGTTGGGCATTTATGTGCAATCCAAAAATCCTCACATTTTGTGCCCACTCCTCTAAATCAAGCCTTGGCCTCTTGGATATTCCTGCATTCAGTTTTCTAATATTGCAACTTCAAGGCCTCTCATGAGATAAGTCATGTATCACTTCATGAAAGTGCATGTATGTCTTAATTTTGGGCCACTTTACTTTCTCCACAAAGTGAATAGCAAGCTGATCCACTTGAATCACTGCCATTAGGAGTATCTCTCTTCACCATCATCTTTCAAAGATGACTCACTCTACCTGAGTGGGCCTGTAGTTAGGTAGCAGTCCATTTTGGCTTGTAGTCACAAACCAAGCTGATTTACCTATGAACCAAGTTTAGATGTCTTCCTCTTCCTCTAGTTGGTGATAGAGAATGTCTCATGAGATCAGACGTGTGAATGCTCTGGACTAGCCCAAACCCAATACCTGAAATTGTTTCCACCTTATGATGAGTTGTTGCCTCACTTAAAACTTTCTAGTCTTCTGTGACACCTGATGAATAGGATTGAGCAGTATTCCCAAGTGTGGAATATGTGTTTTCCAAAACTTGGAGGCTTACCAAGTGCTGCTAATGGTAGGAGTTGCACAGTGCAGTAACTTTACTTTGAAGGGGCTGTTCCAGAATGCTCTGGATCACCAGACCCCTAAAATCTTGATCGGTGTGGCAAGTCCCTGAACCTCTGAGGTGTATCTCTCACATTCTGGAATGCATTTATTTTACCAAGGCATCTGTAATTGCCAATATTACCAATATAAATAATGTAAATATACAATATGTATATTGGGCAGTGTGATGTTCTGCAGAATGTCCAGATGATTCAATTCCCATTGAACTACATTTTGACAGAAAGTAGGGGAATTAAGTTGACCCTTCAAGACCACCAATGTATATGGCTGGTCCCAAGTGAAAACAAACTGCTTCTAATTTTCCTTTCTGATGGATACTAAAAGATGGCATTGGTAGAGATTCCTGGCATAAAATTATCCTATAGCCAGGGATGTGTTAATCTGTTCTACCAAAGATGACATATCTGCTCTAGCAGCTGTGCTTGGGATTGCTACTTGATTAGGTTTGCACTGGTCCACTCTCTATTTCTGTGATTCACTGGGCTTCTTGGAGGAGCCTCGTTGGTGAATTGAATAGGGCAAGATGGCACCACCATCACTGAGAGAAGTCTTTGAAAGTGGCACTGATCACTTCTCCCTCCAGGATACAATACTGTTGATTCCTTTCTTAACTGAAGGGAGAAGTTTCAGGTTACTGCCATTTGATTTTTTTCTATTATACTAGCTGTTGCTTTCTAGGTCCAGGAGTCAGTAGGAAGTTTCTGAACTGTTATGCATGTCCCTTCTAATAAACATTTTGGAGCTGAGAAATTATTACCAGATGTGCTCATAGGCATATTGGATCCACTGAAATGGATCTGGGTCAGTTTTCTTTTACTCTGTGAGCCCCATATATTGACTCTAACAGGAGATCATAAGAACTCTTGGGTCCCTGCTTCTCAGTGTCACCTCATATTCTATGTAGGCAGCTTCTTTGGAAACCCCTGATTTTTATTTCTCCAGTGTATGGTTATGTGAATTGGGAGCCATAGGCCCCTTTCAGATGGACTACGGAGAGTGAAAATACTATGCTTATTTTCATTCTCTAGTAGTTCCGGTTTTTGCATTGGGAACTCATTCAGTTGATCCTATATCCTTTTGACATACCTCCTCATTGTGTTTTGTTGCTGTTTGTTTTTCATTTTCTTACTTTATGGCACTTTGTGTTTCAGGCTCACCTTGTCTATTTCCTTCCCCAATCATAGAATCAGCCATTTCTCCAAGGAGACCTGTGTGCATGCATGTACTTAGGAATGGTATTAGGAACTAAGATTTAATTACTAGTTGTACTTTTTAACTGGAGTATCATTGCTTATAGGTCCTCTCAGCTAATGAAGCAAGGAAATACATGTGTTTTTCTAGTTCCCATATATGCACATATCTAGAAGTAATTCCCTTTCTAATCATTTGTATATTAAGCTAAACATGGGTTCATGCTGATGTCTCTGACTCCAGTCCATTGCCATGTGGGTCTTACATGCTTCTTCCACATGCTTATTTGTGAACTTTGACTGCAATAATAGGGGATCTGGCTCCCAGCATCCGTTTTGCTTAATTGTTCAGATCCAGTATATACATATGTGTGTGATCCAGTATATACACATGTGTGTGTGTCTGTGTGTGTGTCTTCTACTGGAATTAACTCCTACTCCCATGGGAGCCACTTTTATCAATTAAAGTGCAGTGCTTATGTATCATCTCTTTTGCCACTAGTTTTACAGACTTATTGCCAGAATTGCCCTGAGCAGCATGCTTTTCCAGACCCCGCTCACTGAGGTTTTATTTTACGTTTGTTATACAGATTGTTGCATCACAGTCTATATTCCATACTGGGATTCCTCTAATATCTTCAATGACTTTGAAAACTTCACATACCTTAAGGTGTACTCTTTGTGCTGTGGAGTTTGATAGGTTTTTGACAAATGCATAATGTGTGTCTATTATTGGTGTATCCTAAGGACTAATTTCATAATTCTAAAATTCTGTGGTTCACCTACTCAACCCTCCTGCTCCTCTCCCTGAACCTATGACAGCCACTGATCTTTTCACTGTTACACTTTAGCCTTTTCTACAATGTCAAATAACTGAAATTGAAGTATGTAGTCTTTACAGATTCTTCTCAAATTGTTTCACCTAACAATTTGCAGTTAGTATTCACCCAGGCATTTTCATGGTTTGATAGCTCATTTCTTATCACTGAATAATATTCTATTGTATGGGTCTACCACTATTTGAGCACTTAACCTATTCTGGGAAATTTGGTTGCTTCTGGTTCTTGATAATGGATAAACCTACTATAAATACTCATGTGCAGAGTTTTGTGTGGTCATGTTTACCCCAAATCATTTGAATAAACACCTAGATATGAGGTTGTTGGATCGTATGCTAAGCCTATGTCCGGTTTAGTAAGAAACTGCCAAACTGTCTTCCAGAGTGGCTCTAACATTTTTGCATTTCCACCAGCAAATGAGTGAGTTCCTGTTATTTTGTGCACTTGCCAGCAATTGGTATTTGTGGATTTTTGGATTTTGGCTAATCTGTGTGTAGCAGTACTCACTGTTTTAAAGTTTTTTGTTTTTTTAAAGATTTTATTTATTTATTTGACAGACAGAGATTTCAAGTAGGCAGAGAGGCAGGCAGAGAGAGAGAGGAGGAAGCAGGCTCCCTGCTGAGCAGAGAACCCGATTCGGGGCTGGATCCCAGGATCCTGGGATCATGACCTGAGCCGAAGGCAGAGGCTTTAACCCACTGAGCCACCCAGGCGCCCCAGTACTCACTGTTTTAATTCATAATTCCTTAATGACAAATGTCTATCATCTTTTCCATATTTTTGTCATCTATATCTTCTTCAGAAAGGTAGCTGGATTTTATTTTTTTGGGCTGAGTTTTAAGAGTTCTTCATGTTTTAGGTACAAGTAATTTATCAAATGTGTGTCTTGCAAATATTTGCTCCCGCTGTTTTGTGTTTTCATTTAAAGTGTCTAAGAGGGAATTTTTTTAAAAAAAGATTTTAAATAATATCTACACCCAATGTGGGGCTTGAACTCAAAACCCCGAGATCAAGCAAGAGTCAAATGTTCTACCCATTGAGCCAGCCAGATGCCCCAAGAAAATTTAATAATTTTAAAAATTAATAAAGTCCAATTTATTTTTTCTTTCATGGATCATGCTATTGCTACTATATCTGAAAACTCATTGCCAGGCCAAGGTCATCTAGATATTCTCCTATGTTTTTATCTGAATTTTATTGTCTGATGTTTTACATTTAGATCAATGGTCTTTTTTCTATCTTTGTGAGATAGGAGGTCTGTATAAATTTTCTTTCATATGTGGATGCCCACTTGTTTCAGCACCATTTGTTGAAAGGACTATCCTTTCTGTATTGGATTGCCTTTGCCCTTTTGTCAAAGGGCAATGGACTGTATTTGGGTGGGTCTACTTCTGAGCCACCTATCCTAATGATAAATGTATCCTCTTGCCAAAACCGTGCTATCTTGATTATTATAGCTGGGTAATGATCCTTGAAATTGCGTACTGTTCCTTAATTCTGACTACCTTCTTCAATTCTGTGTTGGTGATTCGAGACCTTTTCCCTTCAGAAAACACACTTGAGAATCTGTTTGTCAATACTACTAAAGAGCTTGTTGGGATTTTATTTTTCTCTTAAGAGAGTGGGGAAGAGCCAGATGGAGCTCGAGTTGTGGAAATGACTTTCTCCCAGGTGGATAAGGTGGGAGAGTCGGATAGTCTCTCCCTCTGTAGAGTGTACCTTTGTTGTGGAGACGGCTCTGGGCACATTTCACAGTGGTTACTTTTACTCTTCTTCTGCCAGAGCACACAAGATCTTTGTTAGTTCCTCACTCTAAAAGCATGGTTGGGTTCCTGATCATGAGGAATGAAGTTTCCTCTACTGATGCATCCCCCAGGAGTCTGTCACTCTCAAGCTAGTCTCTAGGTTCTAGAAGTCATCAAAATCACCATTTAAGTATTTCAGCCAGTTAAAAGCTCCAGTGGCTTCTGCTCAGGTCAACAGATATTTCTGTAAGTCTCTAGATTCAACTGTCTCTCCAGATTCAGAGTGGTTATTTGCCCTGTGAGTTCTGAGTCTAGAAAAATTGATGTTCACTTTTTTAAAGCTTTTTTTTTTTTTTTAAATCCCCTTTTCTATAAGGATGGGAGTAATGATCTCTATGAATCTTTTTCTGCAGGCGCTGAAACTAGAAGTTCACATCACATAAGGTTTTTTTGTTTGTTCGTTTGTTTTTGCCACTTCTGGAAGTCACATTACAAGTTTGTTGCTATTTCATGGTTTTCTGATAAGTGAGTCTCAGTTTTTCCTTAATCTTTGTATTCAGGAAGGTTAATTTCTTTCTCTTGCCATCACAAATCTTCTATGGAGGCCATCTGGTGAATTTTTCATTTTTGTACTATATTTTTAATTTAAATTTTCATTTGGATCTTTTTCGAACTTGCTCTTTAGATCCTCTATTTGAGTCTTGTCATCAACTTTTCCTTCAGTGCTTTGAATATGACTTAACTCTTTGGACATTAGAATGGCTGCATTAAAGTTTGGGCTGCTAACTTCTATATCTAGTTTACTCCTTCTCATGGAGTGGTTTATTTTTTCCTATAAGTGTATGGGTCACACTTGCCTGTTTTGTTTTTGTTTTTGTTTGCCTATCCTGTAATGTTTTGTTAAACTAAACAGCTCAGATTGTATATTACAGAAATTTTATATTCTAATTTTACTTTTTCTTTTTTGTCTTGTTTTCTCTAACTTACCTGGACTTAAGCTATAGAATTTATGACCCCTTCAGTGTGTAGTTGATGATGTCTCTGCTCAGATGTCTTATTTTTCCTGGCTTCCTAGAAGTCACCCAGCATCTGTATAGCTTACTGGTCAGCCAGTGGTTGAGGAATAAATGGTGCTCAATTATGTTAAGCCAGCAAATCTTCCTCCCTCTGCTCATCTTAGTGTGGGATGGGGAGCACATTCAGTGTTGTGCCAGTTCTCAAGTTGTCTTTAACTTTACTTTTTTATTTTTTCTTTTAGCTTATCAGTAATTATTCAGGTATAAATAACACGGTATTAGTTTCAGGTATACAGTGTGATGATTCAACAGTTCTATATGCTTCTTCATCAGGATAAGTGTACTCTTCATCCCCCTTATTCCCCCCATCCTCCTACCCATCTCCCCTGTGGCAATCGCCAGTTTGTTCTCTACACTGAAGTCTGTTTTTTTTCTTTTTGTATTTTTTTACTTTAATTTTTGCTTTTTAAGTTCTACCTCAAAAAAGTTAAAAATAGAATTACCGTATGATCCAGTAATTCCACTACTGGGTATTTACCCAAAGAAAATGAAAATACTAATTTTGAGAAGAGGTGCCTTCTACTCTCAACTCAGCTCTCTCGGATGTGTTTCCCACATGTACCTACATTGCCGGTCATGGACGTGTGGGAAGTTTCTCTCCTATGGTTGTTATTTGCAAGATCTTTCCTCTACATTTCTGGCTGGTTCACTTCTTGGTCCAACCAGGACCACATCCTTAGTTACCCATTTTTATCCTCACAGTGCTGTCTGCTGTCAAATTTTTTTCCTGTGTCTGGAATTAGGTTCACTCTTTCTGGTAGAGAGACCTACTCATGTCTTGGCTAGTTCTGCATTGCCAACACCGCCATTATCATCGACCAAACTGAAGGTGGGTGGTCGGTTTTAGCCCCAGGCAAGGAGGATGCATACTGGTTTTAGTTGAAGGACTGGCAGTTTTCCATAAATTTCCACTTGTTTGCATTTGGCTAATTTTTTCTGAGTCCCACATAGTTGTTAAACAATTTTATTCTTTTTGGTGGGGGTAGGGAGAGGAATTGTTGACCTCCAAAGCTACACTTCTCCAAGGGTTGCCTAGGTGGCTCAGTTGGTTAAGTGACTGCTTTCAGCTCAGGTTTTGATCCCAGGACTCTGGAATCCTGATGCATCAGATTCCCTGCGTGACAGGGGGGCCTGCTTCTCCCTCTGCAGCTCCCACTGCTTGTGTTCTCTTGCTCTCTCTCTTTGTCAAATAAATAAAATCTTAAAAACAAATAAACAAACAAAAACAACCACTTCTCTATAGCTGTAAGGCTCCTTTCCTAGAATCTTTTTAGTAGGAATTTATAGACCATCTTGCTGCTGGGAATACTGCTATCGGTTTAGTTCCTGTTTTTATATGCATATAGTATATCAAGTTCACACTGACACTCCCAATTCAAATGTAGGATGATGCGGTTTTAAAAAATTTAATATTTGATTTTAACACCTGTATGTGCTCTCTCCTATGCCAAAAGTATGGTTCTTAATAACACCAAAATAATTCCTTTATCTCACAGTATAAATGTACCTGTCTCAGAATAATAACAACAGGGTCAAAATACAGTTACTTAAAATAGCTTTTTTTTTTGCACTGTAGTGTATGTTTTTATAATAAAATCCTAAGGCTGATACTTAATTTTTTTTTCCTGATGTATATGTATTTGCTACGTGAGTCAGGATATATTTGTGTATCCTGGGGAGAAAAATCTGTGTATTCTATCTTGCCAAATTCTTAAACATGCTGTTTTATATCCATGATTGATAGCAGAACACATTTCAATGAGATTTGGAGAGCTTTTCCACTGTCCGGTTTTGCTGCACACTTTTATGACACCGTAATTCTCAAAACCTGATAGTTTATGTTCCAGCTTTATGTCAGATGTACTAATACACTTTAAAAATACTGAATATTAAAGATTTTCAAAAGTAGTTTGTAAAATTGGGTATTTTGTGCCCCTTTATAGCTTTCCATGTATGTGAGCCACATGGCATTGGAATATAGACCATTTAGAGTGTTGTGGATCTATCACATCTTTGCAATTCCAGAAAGGCAGGTCATGAAAGACTCTTGGTTTCTATACATGACAGTGGTAGGTGGAGGAAGATAGCTACAGAATTTTACTCGAGCAAATTATACCTTGTTCCAAACTCAAAAGAATAAAAACAATCTAAAAGTGACCCTCTCCAACATCAATTTTTTTTATTAGGAAAATTTTTATTTGAAATTTCCCTAAATTTTAAATGATGCAGGAGTAGAGACAGTGAAAATAAACTCCCATGTACTCACCATGCACTTTCAGAAATCCTAAACTGTTGTTTAATTAAGACCTCCATCCACTTGCCTTCATTCAGTTTGTTTCAAGCAAACACTGGATACCAAATTTTGTAAACATTTTTTAGTATTGCAAAAAGATAATGCAGCTATGCTTATATTTCTTCAAAATATTGTCACAGGTTAAAAAAAGTATAGTTGACATATAACATTAGTTTCAGGTGTACAACATGGTGATTCATTTGTGTACATTGCAAAATGGTTACCACAGTGATTCTAGGTACACCTGTCACCTTACAAAGTTAATACAACATTGACTCATTCAGTGTATTACATTGTAATGTAAAACACCATTCCTCATTCAGTGTATTACATTCCTGTGACTTACAACTGAAAGTTTGTACTTATTCCCTTCACCCATTTTGCACTACCCCACCCCCTAGCAATTACCAATCTGTTCTCTGAATCTGAGTCTGGGTTTTGTTTGGTTTGGTTTTTAGATTCCACATAGAGAAGAAAAAACATTTCTTCCTTGGTCGGACTTCACATAGCATACTACCCTTAAGGTCCATTCATGTTCTCACAAATGACAAGATTTCTTTGTATGGCTGAATGGTATTCTGTTGTGTATATATACATATCTTCATTCATCCATTGATGGGCACTTGGATTTTTTCTCCCTATATTTTTGCTATTGTTACTAATACTGCAGTGAACATAGGGACATTTCTTTGTGGAATAGTTTTTTTTTCTTTTTGCATAGATGCCTGGTGTGGGATTCCTGGTTCATATGACAGTTCTGTCTTTTTTATTTTTTTGAGCTACTATGGAAAATAGTACTATTTTCTCTTTCCCATAGTAGCTGTATCAGTTTACATTCCCACCAACAGTGCACAAGGGTTTCCTTTTTTCTGTGTCCTTCCCAACAACTACTACTTGTATTTTTGATAATAGTCATTCTGACAGTGTAAGGTAATAGGTGGTTTTGATTTGTATTTCCCTGATCAATGGTGTCAGACATCTTTTCCTGTGTCTATTAGCTACCTGAAGGTCTTCTCTTTTTTTGGGTGTGTGGGGAAGGGGGTAGAGAGTCCATTCAGGTCCTCTGCCTTTTTAAAAAATTGGATAATGATGATGATGATGATGATTGCTGCTGTTGAGTTGTTTCCATTCTTTCTGTATTTTGGATATTAGCCCTTTCCTGGATATGAATCAAAAATATCTTCTCACAAATATCTTCTCATGCCTTTCATTTTGTTGATTTCCTTTGTTGTGTAGAGCTTTTTAGTGTAATGCAGTCCCAATACTTTATTCTTGCCTCTGGCTCCCAGTCAGATCCAAAAAAACATAGGTAGCTAAGACTGATGTCAAAGAGATTACCATCTGTGCTTTCTCATAGGGATTTTATACTTTCAGGTTTGTCTTCAAGTTTTTAATGCGTTTTGAGTTAATTTTTGTGTATGGTACGAGTGGGTCAGTTTCATTCTTTTGTATGTAGCCATCCAGTTTTCCTAGCATTTATTGGAAAGACTCTTGTTTCCCCATTTTATATTCTTGGCTTTTTTTTTTTTTTTTTTTTGGTCATAAGTGAATTGACCACATATGCATGAGTTTATTTTTGGGTTCTATATTCTAGACATATGTGTCTATTTTTATGCCAATACCATACTCTTGATGACTATAGTTTTATAGTATCGTTTGAAATCTGGGAGTGTGAAACTTTGGATTTATTTTTTTTTCCTTCAACATTATTTTGGTTATTCAGGGGCTTCTTTGGTTTCCTACAGGCTTTAGACCCGTCTGTTCTTGTTCTGTGAAAATTTTTATTGGAATTTTGTTAGGAATTTCTCTGAACCTGTAGATTATTTTGGGGTACTGTGGGCCTTTTAACAGTATTAATCTTTTTGATCCATAAGTATGGAATATCTTTCATTTGTCTTCAGTTTCTTTGATCAAGATCTAAAGCTTTCAGTGTTTCACCTCTTTGGTTTAATTTATTCCTAGGTGTATTCTTTTTGATGCAATTGTAAAGGGGTTTCTTGATGTCTCTTTCTTTTTTTTTTTTTTTAAAGATTTTATTTATTTATTTGACAGAGATCACAAGTAGGCAGAGAGGCAGGCAGAGAGAGAGAGAGGAGGAAGCAGGCTGTCCGCAGAGCAGAGAGCCCGATGCGGGGCTCGATCCCAGAACCCTGGGATCATGACCTGAGCCGAAGGCAGAGGCTTTAACCCACTGAGCCACCCAGGCGCCCCTTGATGTCTCTTTCTTATAGTTCACTAGTGTGTAGAAACACAACAGATTCTTGTATGTTCATCTGGTATCCTACAACTTTTCTGAATCTATTCTAATAATTTTGGGGGGGGGGGTTTAAAGGTTTGGTATATATATGGTGTCATCTGTAAATTATGACAGTTATATTTCTAATTTGTATGCCTTTTATTTCTTGCTTGATGGCTATGGCTAGGACTTCCAATATTAAGTTGAATAAAAGTGGCAAGAGTGGGAATTCTTGTCTTGATCTTGATCTTAGAGGAAAAGTTCTCGGTATTTCACCATTGAGTATGATGTTAGCTGTGGATTTGTTATATATGGCCTTTATTATATTGAGGTATGTTTCCTCTATGGCCATTTTTATCTCTTTTATCCTATATGGGCATTGAATCTTATTAAAACTTCATCTTTTTTTTTTTTAAAGATTTTATTATTTCACAGAGAGCAAGAGGGAGCATGAGTGGGAGGAGAGGCAGAGGGAGAAGCAGACACCCCACTGAATGGGGAGCCAGATGCCGTGTAGGGCTGTATCCCAGGACAGATTATGACCTGAACCGAAGTCATACTTAACTGACTCAGCCACCCAGGCACCCCTTCTGCATGTATTGAGTTGATGATAACGTTTTTTTCTTTTATTTTGTTAATGTGGTGTGTCATGTTGACTTGCAGGTAATGAGCCATGCTTGCGTCCTTGAAATAAATTTCACTTGATCATGGTGTATGGTTTGTTTAATGTATGGTTGAATTTATTGAGGAATTTTGTTTCTCTGTTCATCAGGGATATTAGCCTGTCACTTTTTTTGGTGGGGCAGTGTGGTGTGTGCATGTCTGATTTTTGGTATTGGGGTAATACTGTCCTCGTGAAATGAATTTGTAAGCTTCATTTCCACTTAAATATTTTGGAAGATTGAGAAAGATAGGTATGAATGCTGCTCTGAAGGTTTGATGGAGTTCACCTGGAAGCTGTCTGGTTTTGGACTTCAGTTTCTTGGGAATTTTTTTTTTAGTAATTAAATCAGCAATCACTCTTTACATTCTCAATTTGATTCAGTCTTGGAAGGTTGTAAATTTCTAGGAATCTACCAAATCTTTTTTTTTTTTTTTTGGTAGGTTGCTCAATTTGGGGTATAACTGTTTGATTTTTATTTTTTTATTTATGTAGTGTCAGTTTTAACTATCTGAACCTTTTTGTCTGGGGGAGTCTAGCTAAAGGTTGGCCATTTTGGTGTATCTTTTTTTTTTTTTTTTTTTTTAAGATTTATTTATTTGACAGATAGAGATCACAAGTAGGCAGAGAGGCAGGCAGAGAGAGAGGAGGAAGCAGGCTCCCAGCCAAGCAGAGAGCCCGACGCGGGGCTCGATCCCAGCACCCCGGGATCATGACCCGAGCTGAAGGCAGAGGCCTTAATCCGCTGAGCCACCCAGGCGCCCCTTGGTGTATCTTTTCAAAGAAGCAGCTTAGTTTCATGGATATTTTATCTTTTTAGTATATATTTCATTACTTCTGGTTTTACTTTTTTTTCCCTCTACTAACTTTGGGCCTCTTCCATTCTTTTTTTCTATTTCCTTTAGGTGTAAAATTAAATATTTCTCCTATTTATTTTGTAGGCCCTATATTGCTATGAACTTCTCTATTACAACTGTTTCTGTGTATCCCATAGTTTGGTATGTTTTTCCTGCTTTCATTCGTCTCTAGATAATTTTTTCCCCTTTTGTTTCTTCTGTGATCCAGTAGTTGTTCAGTAACCTCTTTAATCTCCACATTTGTGGTTTTTCCAGTTTTCTTATGTTTATAATTTGATATCATTATCATCCAGAAAGATGCTTGATGTGATTTCAATCTTCTCAAATCTGATTTCTTTATGGCCTAAAGTGGATCTGTCCTACAGAAAGTTCTACGTATACTTATATTCTGCTTTTGGATGAAATATTCTGTATATCCATTAATTCCATCTGGTCTCATGTGTCATTTAAGGCTGATGTTTCCCTATTGATTTTCTGTCTGGGTGATGTATTTATTTTGTAAGTGGGGTGTTGAAATCCCCCAATAGTCTTGCATTCCTACTTCTCCCATTAGTTCTGTTAGTACTTTATATATTTTGATACTCTTGTGTTGAGTACATGTTTGCTTATATATGTTCCATCTTCTTTCTGTATTGACCCTTTTAAATTATGTGGTGGCCCTTTTTGTCTATAACTCTATTTGTTTTAAATTCTATGTTGTGTGGTGAATATAGCTACCCTGGGTTTCTTTTAGTTTCCATGTGCATAAGCTGTTTTCCAATTCCTTTATTTTTCAGTCTGTGTGTCCTTTTGTTCTTAAGTGATTCCATTGTAGGTGGCAGATAGATGGGTCTTGTGTGTGTGTTAATACACAATCCAGGTATTGTCTTTTGATTGGAAAATTTGGTCCTTTTACATTTAATTTATTGATAGGTATGTAGTTATTGCCGTTTTGCTAATTGTTTTCTGGCTGTTTTTATAGTTATCCATATCTTATCTGTCTATCCATAGACAGACATGCCTGTCTGCTTTGATAACTTTCTTGAGCGTTATGTTTAATTTCCTGGGTTTTTTTGGTTTTGTTTTTTGTTTTTTTATTTTTTTTGTGTTTTTTTTAATGTATTTTCTTAGGTTTTTGTTTGGAGTACTCCGAGGTTCACATATATCATTCTTTGTATATTACAGTCTATTTTAATTTGATAGCAACTTAATTTTGAACATTCCAAACCGTGCATTTTTATTGCCCACCTTAGCCACCTTTTGTTGATGTCAGTTTTACATTTTTATCTATCCCTTCAGGTTATACTTAATTTTACAATTTTTTTCTTTAACCTTAGGAGCTTCCTAGGTTATTAATCCACTATCTTTACTATATATTTACCTTTCTGGTGAGATTTTTACTTTTTACATTACTAGTGCTATTTCTTCTCAGCCTAATGAAGCACCTTTAACATTTTTTTTTGTAAGGCAGGTTTAATAGTGATGGGCTTTTATTTATTTATATTTTTAATTTTTTTTGCTTGTCTGGGAAACTCTTGATCTCTTCCTCAAATCTGACAGATAAACTTGCTGAGTAGAATATTCTTGGTTGGAAAATGTTTCCTTTTTGCACTTTGAATATGTTCTGCCACACCCTTCTGATCTGCAAAGTTGTTGCCAAGAAATTTGATAGCATTATGGGATTTCTCTTGCATGTAACAATTTGTTTTTCTCTCACTACTTTTAAGATTATCTTTAATTTTTGACATTTTAATTATAGTGTGTCTTCATGTGGCTGTCTTTGCATTTACCTTATTTGGAATTCTCTGGGCTCTGGACCTGGATGGATGTTGCCTTCACCACGTTAAAACTTTTCTGTTATTGTTTCTTCAAGTAAGTTTTCTCCTTTATTTCTTGCTTTTCCTTCTGGGACCCCCGTAATACAAACGTTATGCTACTTAACTTAGGGGACCTCTTAAACATTATCTTCATTTTTGTAAGACTTTCTTTTTGTTGCTCAGAGTTCCGTTGCTTTATCTTCTAGCTTATAGAGACGAGCCATTCTTCTTTACCCAGTCTGTTGAACTTCTCTAGTATATTTTTCACTTTAACATATTTTTCAGCTCTGACTTCTGTTTGTACTTAGTTGTTTTCCATTGCTTTAAGTTCTTACTGTGTTCTTCTCCCTAGTTCTTCTCCCTTCTGTTCTTCTCCCTAGTTCAGTGAGCATCTTTGTGACCATTACTTCAAATTCTTTATCAGGTTGATTACTTCTCTTCCTATCATCTATGTCTTTTAAATTTTGTCTTACTCTTTTGTTGCAGATGTATTTGTTTCCTTATTTTGGTTACCTCTGTGTTTCTAAGACAGCTACTTCTGTCTTGGAGTGCCTTGGTAGGAGATGATCCTTCTTGCTCAAACTTGCCCTAGCTCTTGCTTGTCTCTTGAACCTTTGTGATTGTCTAAATTGCCTGACTTATTCTTGATATGCCTCCATTTTTGAAGATATACCACAACCCGTCCTTGATCCAAGGGGAGAAATCTCTTGTAGCACCTAGTATCAGAGTGACGGTAAGCCAGGTCCTCAGGCAGCAGCTTTTGAAGTATGTAAATATTGTCTTGCGGCACAGGCAGCAATAGTAATCCCTTGGGCTTCCAGATCAGGAGATTTGGACGTGTTCCCTGAATGACTGTGGCAAAAAGTGGGTCTCCAGAAACTTTTTCTAGAAAGTGTCCTCAAGCTGTAGGTGAAGCCAAGGATATGTACAAGGATGATCTCCTCGCTTAAATTCCTTGGAAGTGCCTCCTTGGTCTCAAGATATGTGGGAAACCTGAATCCTCAGGTAGAAGCTCTGGGCCAGTTAAATAGGCCTTTTTCACAGGAAGACCGGGGTCGTGTTTTATTCTACTGTCCGTGCAGGGCCCTGGGGTTTTGGCTTGCCAAGTACTGTCTTTATGATTATTATAGTCCTTTGGAGCTCAGGCACACCAGCTGTCTTGGCCACCAGGACCAGGAGAGGAAGGGGTGTCCCCTATGTGGATTGTGTGCATTTGCTGGCTTTAGCTGGACAGTTGGAGAATGCACGATGTTTAACACTCTTAATCTCTTTGGAAATGCAGGGAGGCGGATGACTACCGTCACCCACCCTGGGCTTCAGCAGTGCTGTGACAGGGTGCCTTTTCTGTACAGGAGCCCTGGCTTAGGCTGGAGGTGGGAGAAAACCAGGACCACTTGCCTTTACCAGTGCTAGATAGAGAGTGGGGGAGTATGGTGACTTTGTGCTCTCCTGCCTTAGCAGGTGTGAGGGCTGCTTGCCCCAGCCTATCACAGCAAGGCAACAGGAGATGTATCTGAGCTCCCCTGCCTGTGCTAGGAGACTGTGGAGAATGCAGCCATTGTGTCTGGCACCTCCTCCTTCTCCAGGGAGCATCTCAGCTGTCCGCTGCCCCTCCAGCCCATACTCCCAGATCAGCAAATGAGACTCGTTTATATATAGTAGAAATGCTTTTCAGACTGCTGTTTTTACCACAATGTCCTCACCCCCGGGTGTGTGAGCCCACACATGAACCCTCGAGGAGAGGAATGGTTCCTGTTGCGCTATGGATCCCTGGACCTCAGCCCCATTGGTTTTCCAAGCCTAATTTTCTGGGGGCTCCCCTCTCTGATACAGGCAGGTCCCAGGGCCTGGAATGCTCAGTGTGGTGGGCACCAATCCCTCACTCCTCCAGGAGAAGTCTTTTTGGCGAGATCCTTTCCTATTGTGGGTTGCTGTGCTGGGGGTGGAGTTTTGTGTGTGTGTGTGTGTGTGTGTGTGTGTGTGTGTGATTGTTTCTGTTTCTCTATCTTGATGTGGTCCTTTTTTTCCTTTGTTGTAGAGAGCAGTTTTTGTAGTTCCAGAACTTACTCAAAAGGATCCTTATGTAGCTATAGACTCCGATGGGAGGATTGAGTTTAGGATCTTACTATGCTGCCATTTTGGACCCCCTTTCAATAACTTAACATCATCAAATAAGTAGTCCTTATTCAAACTTTAAATTCCCCTATGTATCATAAGTTTTAAATAATGTGTGTGAACTAGGTCTGAAATTTTAGAATTTTGCCTTGTTGATGGAACAAGGCCGCTTGTCCTACAGAGTTTCAGTCTGGGTTTTGAGGATTGTATCCCCCATTGTTATATCTAACATGTTCCTCTGGCGTATTTAATATGTTCCTCTGGTCTCTGTATCTTCTGCAAATTGAGAATTGAGTGATCGGATTTAGGTAAATATTTTTTAAGGCAGTGCTACTTGATAAATGATTTTTTTCCCCAACTTTTTGGCATTTGCTGTCTGGTTGTCTCTCTTTTAGTAGTTGTTAATGGTCCATGACTTGATCCATTAATTCATTAAAAGTTACAAAATAGGGCTGTTGTAACTCACTGTGTCTAAAATTAGATGTATATATAGTTGTGTGTAAAGATCTCTTTCTGAAATATACCTCTAAGTGGAATTTTTAGAAACCCAGTGGTATACTTTGTATAGGAAATGCAGGATGAATTCAAAATGTTACACATCATGAAAAAGCCATAAACAAAAACAGGCTCTGGAATGTCCTAAGAAAATATACCCAAGGCAGTATTCCCAAATCGTTAATATTCTTCTCAAACTTAAAGTTTGAGATCCTTTGTACAAAAGATATAACCAGATACATTGTCAATATATTTTTTAAAAATACCATATTGGTCTGTCAAAAAGTTACACATGCTTATTAAAAAATAGAGACGAATAAGAAAAAGTGGGGGGAAATGAGGTGATTCCATTGCCTGGAGAGAACCAATGTCCAAGTGATTTTAAGTGTGTTGATGTTATTGTTTTCTCTTCCAAAGTTTATGGAACCATAAACGGTGATACTTAAACTGAAAAATAGAAACACAAATAATGTTTAAAGTGCTTTAGTGAGCTTTTGTACATTTTTTGTGTTAAAATACAAATAACATACAATTTGCCATTGTAACTATCACAAAGTGTACCATTCAGTACATTCATGGTGTTGTACAACAACCACTGCTATCTAAGCCCAGCATTTATCACCCCAAGCGAAGACTTTGTGACTGTCACAGCACTGACTAGATTAGGAATTATGGTACACTTTAAATTGAGTTTCTTTAAAGATTTGTTTTAGAGAGTATGAGGGGAGAGGGAGAGAGAACCTCAAGGAGACCTCCCCACTGAACCTGGAGTCTGACATGGGGCTCCACCTCACAAATGAGATCATGACCTGAGTCAAAATCACGAGTCTGGTGCTTAACTGACTGAGCCACCCGGGTGCCCCTTAAATTGAGTTTTAAATTATATCTCAGTGTTTTTTTAAAAAAGGAGACAGCGGAAAATAGAAGGAAAAACCCTTGGCTTCATGGGGCTTGCATTCTAGTGACAATCTTAAAAAAATTTTTAAATTTAAAATTTAAAATCTTTAAAAATGAAAAAAAAAAAAAAAAAGCGCATATTGCCCATAGGAGGGAAAGTACTGTTCCTGTGGAGTTCCTTAGATTGCTTCAGTGTGTTCTCAAATTTATGGTACCTGACCCTCGATTCTCATGAAGAACTAGCCATCCAAACCTGCAGTGGGGGGCAGAAGACCATGTATTTTCCTGTAGGTGAACAAGCACTTTAATTCCAAAACTGCAGGATAAATTTTAAAAATCTGCGTCCTACAGAGTGATGGAATTTTTGATCTGGAAGCAGTCTTAGAGAAGATAAAGTTCCTCGTCATTTTACAAGTAGGCCACTGATACTCATGGTAGATCAAGCATTTAGTCATAACCAACCGAGAGCCATCTGAATCTATAAAGTGGATGTGCCTAAGGCAGTGCTATTGGGTTTTATTTTTGCCTCCACCCATCCCCCCCCAAAAAGCATTGTCTGACAGCTCACTGATTCAAATCCTTTATTTGTAAGATAAGCTTTACTTTCTCTCCTAGGAAGGTTGCTTGTTGGCTTAACATGGCATCTCAGACACTTTCAGTTGATCTTCTTGGTGTCAGTTTGATAGTCAACAGCAAAACTGCGTAAGGAGAGCCTGAATGAGAAAGATGACTTAGTCAAATCTGATCTGGCTCAAGGGTGACAACCTCAGGGTGTGGATGTGTGAGTGGGGGGCAGTATGTAGTAGGAAAGACATGTATTTTTGTCCAATTCACTCAGTAAATTCTGTAGCTATAGAGAATAGATGTCTGAGTGGGAACCTCTTGTTCTTAGAAGTCTAGTTAGTGGCAGAGTAGAGATGGTCTTCTAGAGCTCACTGGTGTCTACCTTTTGGCTTTGATGCTTTGACAAAAGTCCTTTCCAATCGACTAACCCTCCCTCATGCCTCAGTCTAATCAGACACAACTAAGTGTTTCTTTGCCAATTAAAACCCTTGCCAAATGGTAGGGTCTTGTTACTGAATGTAGGTTTCTTTACCTTGCAAAGTGTGGCTTGTGAACGGAGGGAAGGCAGGGTAAGAAGATGAGTCTGAATCTATCAATACATTAACTGAATCCAATTCCAAGGAGACCACTGGGATGCCTTTCAGGGTTAGTCCCACAGAAGCTAAGAGCAGATTTGCCGTGGATCAATTTGGGCAGAAAAGAGTCTGCCAAAGTTTTTATCTGAGGCTGGTACTTTAGGGCAGAGGAATAAAAATATAAAGTTATCTTTGTGCCCATCACATAGGTGTTCAGCGTACTACTTAATTTGAAATCCTGGAAGTTCACAAGTGAATGAGGTGGAAGGTAGAGGTGGTAAAGTGAGGAGTCCACAATTAATGCTGCGAACAGACCCCCTTCTTCTAATGTGTGCTGAATGTGCGGTCTGGGTGGCTGGCATAATTTGAAGAGAGCAATTTGGAGTCTTGATATTTTATCATCTAAGCATCATAACAACTTTGAGAACTAGGTTAGACATATGTTACTACCCTCATTTTGGGTGAGGTGGTTAGCTTTTGTAGGATCATTGATGTATTCACTCAGGAGGGTGAGTTGGTTTAAATGGAGGGAATAGTCAGATCTGTTTGTCAGCCAGTTGGCCTGCCATCAACACCACATCGTCTCCATGCCCATTGTGGGGCCACCTTTCTTTCCTATCAGTAGGGCAGACCCTATAATCAAACATACTGCCATTGCCTACTCTTTGCTATATAGACCTCAGTCCTAGAATTTGCGTGAAGATATCCATCACTCTGATGGTTAGAACATAAACATGATTTGGGGGAAAGGATTTGAGTTGCCTACAATAATTTGTGGTTAATGAATTGTCTTAAGGGTTTTATGTGTCACTCTCCCACTCACTGCTTTGCATGGTAGTGGTCCTTTTCCCATTAAAAAGCTTTTCTCATTTGAACTGTTTTATGAATAGAGGGCTCTTTCATTTTTCACAGCCGATTTCCTTTTATTGTCTTTATTGCAATTTAACAGGGAGACAAATGACACAGCAAACAGAGATGAGGCAGACAGCCCCAGCCTTTCCTTTATGTGTTTTTATTAACCTTTGTCAGCTCCTAGCTCAGGTTGTGGGATGTAGGCCTTTAGTACAGTCATAAACGAACAGCCAGATCTGAAGCGCTGTGGAAAAGCTCTCTAATGGGGCAGAATGGTCCCTGAAATAATACTTGTTTTTTAAAACTGTCTGAACTTACAATGACCATGATAGGAAGAGCAATCTCATATCAAATTTTAAAACTAAGAATAGAGGTCTATGGACAGAAAGAAACATTCAGTATCAGCTATGTGCTAGAGGATCTAAGTTATCTCTTAAAGGAATGCATTACTGTGATAAACATTTTAAAAGAGAGGGGTGTATGTAATAAAAGATGAAAATTGTCTTGATTTCTCTCTCCCCCAACAACCCTCCAGACACCCCTGGCCTTGTAAGAGGCTTCATAAGAACTCAATCTGTATATGCTAATACGTATTTATAGTTTCTTATTTTGACAAAAACTGGCTCAAAATTCTAGTCCACCTATGATTCAAGGACCTTCTATTTTATTTAACATGCTTTGAAAGGTTTATCATTGCCACGTTATAGAAAACCTTTTTTTTTTTTTTTAGCATTTCCCTCTTGATATAGAGATTTAATTTTTTTTTTATCACAGGTAAAACTGTAGTGAACATCATTAGGCATACATTTGCCCATAGGATACCCCTTCTCGAAGTCTAATTCCAATGTTGAAGGATCTGTGCATGTTTTTGGTAGACACAGATTCCCTTCTGGCAGTCCTACCACTTCATCTCCCCACCATAGGGAGTGCAGAAGAGACTCAAGACTCCTTGCTTGTTACTTTTTTTAGTTCTCAGAATACTCTGACAAAAAAGAACAAATCCTTATTTTCATCAACTGAGAATTACAATCTTCAGAGATGGGAAGTAAACTTGCCCAAGGTTACACGACTACAAAGGATGAGCTTTGTTCATGACCCAGTCCCATGCTGTGTCCATAGCATGGATAGCATCCCTGTCTGGCTTTGCCCTCAGGTGGTTTTAGGTCTTAGGGAAGTGACCATCAACTCCTTGGCTCCATTTTCCTTTTCTGTAAAATCTTGTTGGATTGCATGATTTTAAGGCCCCTTTAGCTTTAAGTTTTGAGCTTAGTTTGGGATAGATCTTATGGATGTCATATATGAATAGTCTAATTCTAATAGTAACAGTAGTATCACTTATAAGGAGTATTGAATGTATCATTTTGGCTAGATTTTCATCTTGTTTCTTCTACTTACACCTTCATTTTTCAAAGGGAGAAGGACTTGAACTAGCGTTAACTTAAATGATCTTAGTAACGTTAATATTGTAAGTAAACTTACTGAGCATTTGTGTGCTAAGCACTACTCACCCTTTGGAGTGTTCACAGGCATTATTTTATGCTGCTGTCCCTGCATTGTAGTGAGGATGGATTGTTTCTATTCTCCAGAAGAGACTAATGGCAAGAAGGGCAGGTAACCCATCTAAGGTCTTACAGTGCATATTGAGTTTTTGAACTAAGTTGTCATACTTGAGACCAGGCTTGGAAGCATTGCTGCTTTTCTTGGTGGGTATATCTCGGAGGAAAGGGAATAAAAGTGATTCCTCTTTCTGGCATGATGAAGAAAGAGTTAAAAACAAAAACACAATGAATTTTCTAGATAACTGAAGTTTATTCTGTTTGGGTTCAAAAGTGAAAACCTTAACAACTGAGGATAAAAATTTTTTAGAACGTGTTAAACATTTTTTTCACATTCAACTTAAAACTTTGCTTGTGACAGCATCATTTTGAAAGTATTACTTTGATTCTTGTGCCTGGGAGTAATTAAACTGAATAATTTGCCTCCCACCAAATGACTTAAAATTGCCATGCATTTTGAATGTTTGAGGATCTTTTTCATAGTAGGTTTCTCTTGCCTCAGTGTCAAGCCTCTAGGTATGGAGAAGGTATGGCCGAAAGGAGAGGGTGTGTCCCTTGGGCATAGGGGACCATAGAACTCCTCATTCAAACCAGGACACTCTAGAGGGTGAAATGGGACATGACTTCTAATTAAGCAGGACAATGGAACAAAATGCAGCTGCCTCAGACTAGGGAGTATTGTCACTTGACTTTGAACCAAGTCCAAGTTCTGGCCCAGTTAAGGAGTCTTGCTACAAGTCCTTTAGATGATCTGAACCACAGTTTTCTCACTGGCAAATTGGGTGACAATGCCAGGTTGTTCTAAGGATTAGAGTAATTGTGCGGAATTCCTGGCATACAGTAGGTAACTTCTGATAGCAGCTGCCTCCCGGGCTTGTTGAGAGAATGAGAATCGGTAACTTAGTAAAGTGCTTAGCACGTAACAACCACTCATGGCCTGTTTGCATGATGATTGTTGAGGCTCTTTACTTTCTCTGCTCTAATTGTGCCCACATCTGGCTGCTTCCTCTTGTACCTCCCTCTTAGCTATTTCTAATCTGACGTGGGCTGGGAAATGAGATAACCATTTTATTAGTATTCTGGGAAGCTGTCACTTCTGAAGAACAGACACATATTTTTACCGTGTGAGTTTTCATCTTCACCAGTTGAAGTATCACTTTGTGTCTGTGACCTGAACTATAAATGTCACTTGGTAATTGAGCACTCGCTACAGCTGCTTGGTGATTCTACGTGTTAGAAGAGTGTAGGCTGGTTGGTGGGTGGTTTTTAGGTATTAAGGTATTAGGGTATTAAGGTATTAGGGTATTAAGGTATTAGGTATTAAGGTAGTTTAATTCCGTAGAGTTTGGTGTCCTCCACCTTGCAAGGAGGGAGACCTGCTCTTCAAAGCATCCTCTCCAAAGTGAAAGGGGATAAAATAGAACTTCTAGAGCATTTGACAGTGATGTAAATGCTTCCAGAGTGACAAGGGCTGAACAATGTAATTTCTTGCTTCCCTGAAACACAAGATGTATTTATTGAGAGAGAAGTGAATTTAGTTTTCCTTTTTATGTAAGGGGAAAGAATTATGGTAATGTATAATATGTTTGCAGTACAAAGGGACATATAGGGTGAATTAAATGATGTTGTAATTTAACAATTTCTTTTTTTATTACTTATTTATTCTTATTGTGTTGTGTTAGTCACCATACAGTACACCATTCGTCATTGATGTAGTGTTCTATGATTCATTGTTTGTGTATAACATCTAGTGCTCCATGCAATCCATGCCCTCCTTTAATACCCATCACCAGGCTCACCCATCCCCCACCTCCCTCTGTTCTAAAACTGTTTGTTTCCCAGAGTCCATAGTATCTCATGGTTCATCTCCCACTCTGATTTCTTCTCCTTCATTTTTCCCTTCTCCTAATGTCCTCCATGCTATTCCTTATGTTCCACAAGTGAAACCATATAATAATCAACTTTCTCTGTTTGACTTATTTCACTTAGCATAATCTCCTCCTGTCCCATCCAAGTTGATGCAAAAGTTGGGTGTTTACCTTTTCTGATGGGTGAGTAATATTCCATTGTATATGTGGACCACATCTTCTTCATCCATTCATTCTGCTGAAGGGTATCTCAGCTCCTTTCATAGTTTGGCTATTCTGGACATTGATGCTATGAACATTAGGGTACATATTGCCCTTCCTTTCACTAAATCTGTACCTTTGCGGTAAATACACAGTAGTATAATTGCTGGGCCATAGGGTAGCTCTATGTTTAAATTTTTGAGGAACTTCCATACTGTTTCCCAGAGTGACTTCACCAATTGCATTCCCACCGACAGTGTAAGAGGGTTCCCCTTTCTCCACAACTTCTCCAACATTTGTTGTTTCTTGCCTTGTCAATTATAGTTAGGATTTTTGTCCTCCATCTTCTCCACTAAAAGAGAAGTAGAGATCACATCTGTCTTAATCCTCTATTCCTAACACCCCACACAGACTCTGGCACGTGGATTTTCAATATATGATAATTAAAAAAAAAACAACCTACTGATGGAAGTCTGGTCAACTGTTTATACTTGAGTTGTAATTATGGGTGTACCTGACAATTGTGTGAGAATGCGCACAAAATTGTTTGCTTCAGGGGCTCCTGGGTGGCTCAGTGGGTTAAGCCGCTGCCTTCAGCTCAGGTCATGATCTCGGGGTCTTGGGATCGAGTCCCGCATTGGGCTCTCTGCTCGGCAGGGAACCTGCTTCCCTCTCTCTCTCTGCCTGCCTCTCTATCTACTTGTGATCTCTCTGTCAAATAAATAAAATCTTTAAAAAAAAATTGTTTGCTTCATTCTGCTTCTTCAGATGACCTATTGAGCTATTCGTAGAGACTGATCATTTTGGGGAAACAGACATTACTTTAGTTTTCATGTATGAAGGGTAATGACATTGAAATAGCAAGAAGACTGTGATAACCCAATGTTCTTACCTGTTCTGATTTCTTTTGTGCCCACTTGAATTCAGTCACTTACTTCTTGAGTGCCTGTTATATGACAGGCACTGTGCTATGAGGCACAGATGGAGGAGAGTGAGTGGGTGAATGAGGTACTTCATAATTTTTCATGAGTATATTTCAGCTTACTAAGCCTGTGTGTGTGTGTGTGTGTGTGTGTGTGTCTATAAAACTAACTGCATTTCTTCTGTGGAGCAAGATGATAGACATTGTCTTTGTCCCATGTTCCCAATTTCTAGTTAAATTATTGTGCTTCTTTGTTCTACCCCCAGAAAAAAGTTCCCCATATATTAGCTCTGGAAAATATAGGGCTTTCTGGACAGTCATGGTAAATGACTAACAGAAATGCTGGGACACCCTCTTCATTTTTGCCAGTTTTTGTTGTGTTTGGGTGGAAATGTTTGCAAATATACCAACTCTTAACTGTTCTCATTAATGGTGGTGAACAGAATGTGGGTAGGCAAACTCAGTAGCTAAATATTTACAGTGTGCTTTTTGGCTTGGAAACATGGTCAGAGAGAACCAGCCAGGCTGCCTCTCTCCCTCCTCCCCTATCTCCCCCCACCTCCTTCTCTCCTCCCTGCCCCAATTTCTTTTTCCTCCTTCTCCTAAAGTTTTATGGCCTTTTTGTTGGTCATTTATTCCATGATCATTTGCTGGGCCCCATCTCCTTTTAACCAGTGTGTTAGCTATGGCTAGCAGTGTGGTTTCTGGGCTTAGAAACCTCATAGTCCAGTAAGAAAGAAGATAAACACATAGCCATGTTAATGTGTTTCATTAAAAATTTGTAAGAAACATTATGGAGTCCATGAAGAAGGGTTGATTGTGGCCTCTGGGGAGGAAGGAGAAACTTCATAGCTGATAGAAGTTAAGACAGGGGCTGCTGGCCAACTCTTAATTTTGGTTAAGGTCATGATCTGGGGGTCCTGGGTTCGAGCCCTGCATTTGGGCTCTATGCTCAACAGGGAGTCTGCTTGAGGATTCTCTCTCTCCCTCTGTTCCTGCACGCCACCACCCCACTGCTGCTCACGCACTCTCTTGTGTGTGCATGCTTTTTTCCAAATAAATCTTTAAAAAGGTTAAAATAAGACAAAACTTACTTAAAAGGTGACCAAGAGTGTACATCAGGCCCCATCATTTCCTAATCAATAGGGGCCATATGTTAGGACATTGTGGTTTGCTTCCAGGTCTTTCCAAGAACTGGGTGAGTTTAGAAAAGTTTAACTTCTTAATGCTTTAGCTTTCTTATCACTAACATGTGGATAAGCATCTCCGGGGCTGTGAAGACAAATAAAACAATGTTTGAGAATGCTCTTTGACAAGGCTTAGGTAATTATAAATGTTATCTTCATTGTGCTGGTAGGGAGATAGTCTTGTGTCCATTGTTTCTTCTGAGCCAGCTCCTCTCCTTATCTCTTTGGGGAAATTCAAGGGAAAGACACAACCAAGTGACAATCTTGAATTCCAGTCCTTTGAAAAACTAGAAGTTTTAAAAAAATAGTGGTAATCCTGTTGCTCAAGGGTGACTTAGAGCATTTCTAAGCACTTACACAGCCATGATCTGCTATGATACTTCAGTGAAGTGTTTTTACCACCATTTCTTTATAGACAAGTCCACTAAGGGACAAAAACCAAGAGACATCATTTAGTATTAAAGCCAGAACTAGAATAATTAAATGTTGGGATTCTAAATGGAGACAGACCCTAAATAAGAGTATAGATTATTTATATAAAGAGGGTCATGAAGCTAGGAGAGATCAAGTAACCTGTGCAGGGTCAAATATGTAATCAGAAAGTGGAAGTTGGACCTCAAACCCATGTAGCTCTCCTAATGTCTCCTAACTTTGGCAGCTGAGTTACGCTGTGCTACATCTTTGTGCTGGATTTCTCTTCAGTGGTCAGGATCTTTTAATAATTTTTAAATACTATGATGTATATCCCCTTTTCTTTCAGTGCTTTTCTATCAGCTGATTGATAATCTGAAACTAGTATTTAACTGTGTTGGAGTTCCCTGGATGACCTAATCCTACATTCTGCAGATGAATAAATTGATGGTTTTACCATCTATAGATCTTCTCTCATCTCTGATTTGCCTATTTTGTAGAGTTGAACATTCTGATCTGGAATTACCTGGACATACAAGGAGTTGTTGGAGGTTTTGTGGTTTTCCCACCTGGGCTTGGGCTGCATCTTGTGCTCTCAGGTTATACAGTGGGCTGGGCATCTACAGAGCTCCAAGTGTTAACTGCACCTGTGTTCCCAAACCAATCTCTGCAAATTGACTTCCAGGTCCTAGGACACCAGTAAACATTCCAGATGAAATTAAGTCCAGTTAGTTTCCTTCCATTCAGATTATGGGGTTGGTGCTTAAAAGGATACCAGTATCGGTTAAAATGCCTTTTAGCACTGTAAAGGTTATGAGGTTCTTCTGCAGAAGTGATAAATGGCTAGGTTTTGGGCATCCTTAGATCCTAGGGAAATAAGCTATTTCCCCACTCACTTCCAAGCTTCTAGGGCAACAGGTCACAGGTAATAGAAGACTTTGGTGGTTAATCTTACTCTGTCAACTGGAGTAGGTCTTGGATGCCCAGATAATCTGGTTAAATAATACTTCTGGGTGTGTCTGTAAGAATGGTTTTAGATTACCATTTGAATTGGTGGACTGAGTAAAGCAGATGGCCCTCCCCAGGGTTGGTGATGGTGTCCAATCTGAGCCCTCACGCTAGGACGTGGACCATCTGTGCTCCTGCTTCTCGAGTTTTCAACATAGGCTAGCCATCTTCATTCTCCTTTTTCAATACTGCGTGCTTTATCAGTATTTAACAATTGATGGTGTAGTTCTAGTCCATCAGACAACATGGCCCTTAGGCAGGATGGATTTAATCCTATGAGTTGGCCATAGAGTGGATGCTTGTCTTGCTTTTCTCCAAGTCTAAACTCTTGTCGGTAAAACCGACAATAGGCAATCTTCCAGGCAGTGAAGACCTGCTTCAAGCCTAGCCCTGACAATGATCTTGTAGGTGGGTAGTTATAAAGAAAAATATAACTCAGTTATAGCACCCAAGTTTCTTATAGTCTAGTTGGAAACAAAAAGCAGCCAGAGGAAAGTTTCCTGGTGCAGGAAGCACTAGAAGAGAGCCCTGGGAAAGACAGACAGAATCCTACTTGCATTGAGGGGGAAGAACTAATTTTGTTTGAGAAAACAGAATGAGATATTCAGTGATGAAAATCAAAATGTGGGATAAGAGTTTCTGGATAACCTGTGTACATCTTAACTTTTTGGCATGACTGTTGGTCATTTTCTTTTTCTTGGCTAACCAAATGTTATTTTAGTCATAATGAACATGAAAAAACCCTATAGAAAAAGATAAATGACTAGGGAATATGAAAGATTTCATCTCATTGGTAACTAAAAAAGACTCAGCATGAACAGTGGAACTTTTACTCATTAAATTGGCAAAAATTTGAGGGTCAATAAAATGTACTGCTGATGAAGATGCAGAAACATGAACAACCCACACAAAACTGGCAGGAAATCTCATATAAGAATTGGGAAGCTGTTTGACAATAAGTGTCAAAACCTTAAACCTTTCATATTCTTTAAAATCTATAACAGAAATAATAGTTTTATAAAAGTAAACTAACATGGACATTTAAAGAGATTCATTGCAATGTTTTAAAATAGAGAAAATTAGAGGGAAAAAACCTTGATTTTAATGTGGTTAAATAAGCTACATAGTTAGAAAGTTTGCATAGAATAAGATTTTAACAATATGCAGTCATAGCTACCATTCATTAAGGATTTACTGTATATGAGACACCATACCAGAAACTTTGAATATGAGTCTTATTTTTAAACATGAGTACAATAGATTGGTCCCTCATTGGATTTTATTTGTTTATAGAAAAAAATGTTTTATAAGTTGAATTCATGAAGACCTTTCCTAAGCTGTTCCTGACCTATCTTTCTGACTCCACTTTTTTCCCCCCCTAACTTAGAGATTGAGGAAAATGAGGCCAAGAAAATTGTAGTTAAGATCAAACCAAAAATCAGAGGCAAGGTTATGAATGAGCTCCCCACTTCTTGATGCCAATTCCAAGAACTTTTCATTCCACCCATTCTTCTTGAATAATCCTATCCTGCTTTATAGACATTTACTGAGCATCTGATACATGCCTGCCACTGGGCTAGGTAGGCACTAGAGAAACAAAACCTAAGCTAAAACCTTCGCTGTTGAGGAATTCACAACCCATGGGAAGACAGACTCACTTTTAAAAAAATTTAAAGTGAAACCACTGTCTACCTGAAATGGTGTCTTCTTGGATTGAAATAAGGTATCAGTTGAGGACCAACCCTCCATGTACTTGGATAGATGTAAAATGTGGCAGAGAACCATCAGCTCATCCTTACTTAAAGGCATCCCCCCAAATCCTAGCTAGTACTTAATTAGAACTCCGCAAGCCCTATGCTCTCCTTTAAGTCCTTACATGGGTTAATTTATTTCATCTACACAACACTCCAAGAAGGAAGTACTATTCCCACCTTGCAGATGGTGGGATGGAAGCAGTGAGACACAAGGTGTAGCTTGCCCAGCCAGTGAACTAAAATTGGAGCTCAGGTGGTCTTCCTCTGCCTGCGTCTCACTATATCCAGGAATTCTAAATTCAACCTTTGAATTTAGAATTGAAGGATGCAGAGGAAGAACTCCTTCTGGGAGGAGCTTATGGGGTAGTCAAACCTTGGAAGTTCAAGGGTACTCAGTTTTGGGGAGTTTCAGGAAATTGACTGTGGGAGGGTGAGGTGGGTGTGATCTTTGCTCAGGGGAATGGTGGGAGCAAGGGATGCTCGACCATGAGGCCTGAGCCCTATCAGGCCACTGAGGAGTGTGGCTCTTACCAACTAGGCAACTGGAAGCCATTGAAAGTTTCAGCATGGAAGAATTATGATCAAGGTTGCCTTTGAGAACGATCACGTATTAATCAGTTGACAAAGTGACCGAGATGGTTTCGGTTGGCTTTTAAACCCCTGACCCCCCTGCCCATGGTTCAGCCACACTTTTCTTCCAGTAAAAAGGAATTGCCCTTGGAAGGAAACCATTGCTCAATGCTACAGGGGGTTAATAAAATCTCTTGAGGCCAAGAGAGCCAAATCACAATTTAAAAACATTTCTTCCTAGCTGGCAGCTGCTGTGAGTGACTTGTGAGTGTAGGCGTCTGGCAGCGCTGTTTGGCTGGCAGTATATTGCTTGGCCTCCCCCTCATAAACCTTTCTGTTTATTTTGTGGGAGGGCAAAGTGCCTGACAGACCTTATCCAGAAGGCAAATAAAGAAGCAGGAGGACTTAAATCTTCACGTTCCAGAGACCTCCAAAACAACCCAAACTCTGAGATTTGAAAATTGGGGACCTTTCCTAAGCATCCACCTGTGGCTACCTCCCTCCACCTTCAGTTCCCCTTTCCCACTTCTGTGACACCCTCTCCCTCTCAGCTCTGAATCTTAGCTCCCAGTGCATCAACATGTGCATATTACCAAAACCTCATGCTACATTTCCCTAGTGCAAGCCTGCCCTTTCCAGAACTGCCCACCTTTCAAAATTACTTCCTTACGTTTCTAGTTACAGCTATTAAACCCCTCCTGGGACTGAGCTCAAATATGTGTTAGGAAGAACAATTTAATTAAATTGCATCCCACGAAGGTATAAATAACTTCTAGCCCCCAACCCCGTCCCTCCAATCATTGCAGGTATGTTAAAAAATGTGATGAAAGAAATGAGTCTCTTATTATTAAGACGATAGCAATGAAGTATTGTCTTCCAAGTGGAGGGTGTATTTCAAGATGCCTTAAAACATGCATGCTTTTCAGCCAGCACACTTCTAGCTAAGGCTCTGTTCATTGTGTACTGTGTCTGTTCTGTTGATGACGCATTTGCGCTCACTTTCTACTTACCAGAACCAATTGTTGTCCTTTTTTCTTTGCTTGGTGGCTCCCTAGCCTGATTTTCTGCAAGCCTGAGCCTGTTTGTTTTTGCTTGGAGGATTACATGCAGTCTGAGTGAGGAAACAGGAAGGGTAGGCAGATGATTGGGAAGGAGAAAAGGAGAGGGAGATGTCAATAAGAATGAATTATGTACATCCAAAAGAGAAATGCAGTTTGGTTTAAACTATTATCAGCAACATTGCAACAGCAAACAATGTGACAAAATATCCAGCAAGTTCATGGCTTAGGGCAAAGTCTGGACAATTACACAAAATTTGATCTTGTGTGATTTCCTTAATGCCATGGCAACTTTGTGTCCCCACCCATAAAATGAAGGAAGTTGGACTGGATAGCTTAAGTATCAATTAGATCTGAAAGGAACTGATCAAATAATAGGCCTCATGTGGAGACCTTGGACTTGCATGTTGTAACATTGACCTGCTTTACATGCCGTTGTGTTGACTACCACGTTTTCTGCTGTAGGGTAGAAGAAAGGGCATCCCAACAATGAGATATGGTAGGAAAAACACCGAACTTAGAATCAAAAGACGTGGGTTCTAGTCCTAGTTTCACTTAGAACATTTCAACTTTGATCTACTAATATAACCAAATTATGTTTCAAGTTTTTTGTCTAACAAACTAAGGTTATGAATTCCCCCTTTACTTTATTTACAGAATGGGAAACCACCCCATTACACATGGCTGACTCTCATTCTCAAAACTGGTCTGGTTCTGAAGTCCTGCATAACCAGAACCTGTGTTATCTGATGGCTGTTGAGGAAGGTAGGGACAGATGAGGGTCGATGATAGTTTCCTAAACTTGTTGTTTTTAGTAAGACTCAGTATTTCAGTTTTCACTTAAAGGATGTCTTCCTTTTTTTTTTTTTTTTTCTTCATAAGTCAAATGGTAATGGGAAATCATGTTACATGCCCTGGACTGTCCACTGTGTCAACAGGAGGAGGATGGAGGTGAAGTTAATGGAATTTTTCTTAGATCTGTCTGTTCAAGGCACAGATAATCTTTGATCTTTCTGAGTTTTATCCATTACTGAAAAGATTCTCTTGGACTGTGTGGGTTTTGATCTCTGCTCCCCCCCCCATAAGAACACATGATTGACAAGCAGATATTTCCCATCTCCCACCAAGGGGCTGATTACAGGCAGGAATGGAAGGAGCCTTGATCTCAGTTACCTAGAGGGCAGAACCCTAAGAGAGGACAAGTTTGCTTTGCATGGTTGGGAATTGCTTACTCAGGCTTATGCTTCCTTCATACTAAACATTACAAAAAATTTGGACATCATCTTGATCTTTGAAAAGCCATTCAGGTCAGGTCTCTCACCGCCCCCATTTGTACTGTTTGTTCTCCCTGTTTACTCATTTTGGCAGAAAATCATTTGTCACTTCCTATTTTCACGTGGATATGCTGATACACTGGGAGAAAAATCCAAGTTCTTTTGGGTCAGGGGCTTTGTTTTTATGCCTCTTTATCCTTTGAATGTTCTTCCGTCAGAACGTACACATCTTGCAGGTTTAAGTCTTGTTGGTCTTGCTAACAACAGTACAATTGAGTACTGTAGAAAAAGTAGGTACCTTATGAGCTCTTATAATGGGACTTAATAAATATTTCTTTGATTTAACTGAAGCCCTTTATTTGTAAGATCTTGGCTCACTGATAATTCAGTAAATGGGGAATCTGTTTGATTTGAGAAGTGTAGAGAGACTTGGGGATATACCAATCTTTGCCTCCCTAACATTAGCCTCCTGTTAAAATGAGGTTATATTCCTAGGGAAGGATAGAAATATACCAGGAAGAATAGAAAAAAGAACTAGCTGTAAAGTGAGCTTGGTGGTGGTGGAGATAGTGGCTGGTGGCCAACAACTCAATCACTACAAGACCCATTAAAGGAACAGTTCTAGATTCATGCAGCTGGTGCCTAGAAGATCCTTAGAAGCGGTTCAGTTCTATTTCCTTGTTGTACAGATAAGGACGCTGAGGCCAAGGTGTTTAGAGAATGACCAGTTTTGAAGAAATTGTTCTGGGAAGTAAATGCATTTCTAAAAACATACAATTCCACAGCTTTATAAGAGTGATATATGTGATTAAGTTGAGTGTTTGCTAAAGGACTTAAATAATAATAGAAACATAGTAGTGCATCTCTGTGGCAGAGCCTGCCAATTGTCTTCCAAACATTATTTCTTCCCTTCCACACCAGAGGCTTGTTTCTGGGAAGTGCATATTCATTTAAGGATATTTTTCTAGCTCTTGGCATTTCTGTGGGACATAGGACTGGATCTGTTCCAGGGAATGTGGGTAAAAGTGATGTATACTGCTTCCAGAACTAGATCCCTGCAAGGTTTTCACTCAGGCCTCCACGATCTCTTTCCTCCATTCTCTTTGCTTCAGGCTTATTTCATCAAGTCTTATCACTGACTTCTCAATTGGCTTGACTTCTAGTTTGTGATGATCTAACCTCAGCTGAGACTTACCTATAAGATCAAATACACTGTAATACAATGTGGCCTTGTCTGTGTTTGGATAGGTTAGAGAAATAATTTTTTTTCGCCTATCAGATGGGCAAAAACTCAAGTTTGATAATCCTTAGTGAAATTGTGGAAAAACAGGAGCTGTCATGCATCAGTGTGAAAATATAATTTTATGTAGAGCAGAAAATACTAAAACTTAGCTGTTTAAACTTTGACCTCAGAAAGCCACAGCTACAGTTTGTTTGGACGCACTGCACATGTTTGAAATGATAACGCGGACAAAATTTTCCCTTTTAGCACCGCCTGGAATAGTATCCTGTAGGAGGCATTCCAAGGATCCATTACTAGAGGGATGTTAAATGAAACATAATCTATACAACGAGGGACTATATAGCTGAGCAAAATAATGTGGGAGGCTATTTTGGGACAGGAAGTGTTGCCAGGATATATTGGCAAGTGTAAAAAGGGCAAAATTCAGAACAGCTTGTATAGCATGCTATCCTTTGTTTTAAAAAGGAGATACAATATTTTCATATGCTTTCATTTGCATGGAGAGACCATGAGTGTGAGCGGAGTTGAGAAAAGTGTAGACTGGGACAGAAGTGAGAATATTTCTTAGTCTCTACCTCATTCTGTTTTAAGTGAATGAACTGCGTATCTAAATACAATTAAAGAAAGAAATTACGAAGGTCATCCCTGTTGGCTTATAACCAGAAAGGAGGAGTGGGAGTTACTGGATAATCAGTATTAAAGAGCTGTAATTAAAGACAAGTTGAGCTTTAGTTCAGAGCGATTGACCTAGAATTATAGCTATGCCTCTGTCAGCCCCAGCTGGGTCAGTATGTTGCATTCGTAGGCTTGTGTTTTCAACTCTAATAGTTTATTTAATAGGATGAAACTCTCCTGCTTTCTTTAGGTTGGTGACTTTTAAGAAATGATGAGTTTTATTCCCATGAGCGTGTTTATGTGAACTTCCTTACCTCTGTAGCTCTTCTATTAAGAGTCTCCTGTGTATCAAATGCTGTGTTGAGAGCTGGAGATAATAAGAAAAATCTTTTAGGGGATCATAATTGGGAGGAAGGGAGAAATGAATAAATACCTTCGAATGTGCTGAATTGCTCCCCCAACCACCAAATTGGTATGAAGTCCTAAACCCTAGTACCTCAGAATGTGACTCTATTTGAAGAAACAGTGAAGAGATACTTAAAGTTAATTGAGAACGTGGGGGTGGTCTTAATCGAATAGGATAGGTATTCTTAAAAGAAGATGAGATTAGGACACAGACATGCAGGGAGGAAAGACCATATAAAGACAAAGGCCTATTTCCTTGGAATGAAATCCAGTCTGCCTACATCTTGATCTTGGGATAGTCTCCAGAACTATGAGGAAATAAACTTCTTATTTAAGCCCCCGACTCTGCGGATACTTGTATAAGGTGGTCCTAGCAATCCAATACATAATAATAGTTCATTTAGAGCTGTGATAGGGAAGTTAGCCTTGGGTGATAAAGAAGCACAGAGTACGAGCCCCAAGTTTAAGAGTTCAGACAAGACAGAGAGGTGGCCTTTGAGCCTAATCTATGAGGCAACTCTATTACTATCCTTATTTTCTAGAGGGAGAAACCCACACAGAAAAGTTGTATGAATTGCCCAAAGTTACAGAACTAAGAAGTAGCAGAGCCTGAGTTCAAACCTAGCAAATTTATCCTAGTCATTGCTTTTGTGACCATATACTGCCTCTGATAAAATTTACTAAGGCGAAATGATGTGAAAAGCAAAGTACATAAAACATTCAGGGAGCCCCCATGTATGTGGCTTGATCATAAAGTGAAAGGTTGGGTGGCAGCAAGTGGTTAGGGGAGCTTCTGTGGGCCTCCCAGGCCATCCTGATTTTGGATTTTATCTGGAAACCAGTGGAGCCTTATCCATCCAATTTAAAGTAGGAATTGATGCCCCAGCCATAAATGTAAAGCTCAATGAACGATCACAAGCTGATACACTTGTTACCGGCACCTAGATCAAGAAACAAAACATTACCAGACCCCCCAGAAGTTTTTTTTCTGTCCTCTACAGTCACTAGCTCCTCCACTGATAACTACTCCTCTGACTTCTAAGAGCGCAGACTAGTTCTACCTCATTTTGATCTTGTACATAAAGGGAATCATGCAGAGTGTACTTTTCTGTATCTGCCTTCTTTCGCTCTTATAAGTCTGATCTTGACGTATACGGTTGAAGTGAGTTCGTTCTCTTTGCTGTATTGTAACAAAGAGTGTATCTGCCTCTATTCTAGTGTTGGTTGGCATATTCATAGTTTCTAGTTTGAAAAGGATACAAATGCTGCAATGATCAGCCTTAGAAATATTTGACAGTGAACATATGTACCTAGGAACAGAATGGCTGTATCCTAGGGTATGTGTATGTTGCGTTCCAGCAGATACTGCCAAACAACATGTATACTTAATGGTAAAATATTAAAAGCTTTTCTCTAACACTGGGAATCATTCTGTTCAAAATTCTGTTGGAGGTCTCAGGCATTTTTAGAAAAACAGGCATAATGAGGTATGTGTGAAATCTAAAAGAATCTTCAAACTATTAAACTTAAATGAATTTAGCAATGCTTCTTTGTATATATTGATACAAAGTATACCTATTAAAACCAATTGTATTTCTATCAACTGGCAAAAATAGGTGGAAGATAAAAATCTCAATAATGCCAACTTTACATAGTTTTATAGAGCATCAATGACTGGATGCTTGGCATTCAGTTCTTTTCCCTGTACTAAAAATTAAAAAAAAAACACATTAAGAGAAATTAATAATACCATATTACTACTGAGTCTAGTATTGAAAGATAGAGTAATGTAAAGAGGTTAATTCCCAAACTTCTTCGTGGATTCAGTGCAATCCCAAAACACAATCTTGGCAGGTTTTTCCATAGAATTGGACAAATGGACTGTAAATATATTTGTGGGAAAATAAAGGAAAAAAACCTGAAAATTTAGCCATTTTAAAGAAATTGATACTGATTGAGACAGTGTTGTAACAACCTTGAAAAATGCTCTTCCCTAGAATTGTCAGATGAATAGAATATTTATGCTCTAACGTCGTCATTGTTACAATCTTGAGAAAGACAATGGCCATGAGAGAAAAGCACAGGATAGAGGTTTAATCAGAAGAGAAAAGCCCAGAAGAAGCAAGTAACTTAAAGGTATACATCTAAGACAACACTAGGATAATAATGATTATTTCTTCGATCCCCCTTTTCCTAGACTCTTACTGTATAGATGTTGTATGAATTAGTGCACTTGTTTTTCTTTTGTGGGACATTTAAGGATGACAACAGCCTACCAACTTGATAGGATGGTACACTTGACAACAAACCTAGGTCTGTCCTGTGAATGGGAGCAGTATATTTTAGAGGTGCCAAGGGAAGGTGCCATATTGGAGGCAGGCAAACCATTTTTGTTAAGTAGAACAATACTGTCTTGAGCATTGAAGCATGTCTGTTTCTTAGGTTGAGTTCTATATGAAGTGATCACCTTGTGTTTTAGGCTGTATTATAAAAGATGTTCCCTTCTCACTAGAGTTTCACCCAAGTGATAGGAGACTCAGTCATGAGAACTTAAGGGAGCTAAGACCAGACTGAGGAGCAGCAGACTGATGGCTCCCACCTCAAGCACACTTGGAGGCAGGTGTTCATAGAGAGGAATGGCTGGGCAGATGGCTCACACTAGTTAAACTGTTCTCTTGTTTTTTGTTTGTAAATATACTTGGTTAAATTATATATAGTAAATGCCTCTGTGTGAGATTGCACTGCATTTTATAAACTAGTCTTTAACTTTTTCTATTTCCAATGTGATTGCCAGCATCTCAATATTCCTGAACAATAGCAGACTATAGTTTCTTTTGGTTCACTGTTGACATGGGTAAGTATCCCATTTTTGGATCATGATTGAGTTACTTCCCTGCAATTGAAGAAAGCAAGCTGCTGGCAAGAAGAGGCAGTAACAAATTGTTGTTGTTGTTGTTTTTAATGAAAATAATAGGTTGCTTCCTTGTTAAACACTTTCAGTAACTTGTTAACAAAACTAGTGTTTTTCACCCCCTCATCCAAAAGACTTTTTATACTCTACAGTGAGAAACAAAGGCTGTCTCATTAGCAGAAGCTCATGCAATTACGGGGCTAGCCTTAAGTGCATTTCCCATTTTAGGGTTGAGATATTTGAAAGAGGCTATCCCATGTGACATAAATCTTGTTTTTACCAATTTCACTTCTAATTCTAATTTCTCCTAAAACAATGAGGCTTCTAGACTCCATCTTTTTGGCTGCCTGACCTGTCCAAGCAGGAGAAAAGGATTAATGAGGAAACTGCTACAGTAGTTGGGGAAATAAGCAAAGACAGGCAAAAAAAAAAAAAAAAAAAGGAGAGAGAGAGACACCGTATGTAGGAGGAAGAGAGAAAAGGCTTGATACAGCCATTCATCCTAGTGTGAGGAACAGTGGAATTGTACAATTCAACTACTGGATAAGGGCTAAAACACTTAAAGTGATAAACACTGTGCATGTTTGTTTGTTTTTTTTTTAAATATTTTATTTATTTGACAGAGAGAAATCACAACTAGACAGAGAGGCAAGCAGAGAGAGAGAAGGAAGCAGGCTCCCCATGGAGCAGAGAGCCCGATGCGGGGCTCGATCCAGGACCCTGGGATCATGACCCGAGCCAAAGGCAGAGGCTTTAACACACTGAGCCACCCAGGCACCCCACACTGTGCATGTTAATAAAACCAAGTAAGCTTCGTAAAGCCTAAAGTTTCTGAGATATCTCAGGGCAGAGTTGTATGACAGTTTCTCACCATGCTTTTTTTTTTTTTTTTTTTTTTTTTTTGACACTTTGTCAATGTCTTATGTCAGCAAATGGACTTGATTCAAAGGACTGGAAATATATAATCTCTCATTTGCTGTTGCCCAATTTAAGGATGATCCGTTACTTATGAGGAACCTCTTTGTGGTCCTCCCCTACTCAATGTCAAAAATTCTTTCAATTATTTGTTTCAGAGGGACATAATTCACCAGATTGGTTACTTGCTAATTTCTTCAGACTAGAAAAATATTTTCGTTGAACTCAACTACTTGGCAATTAATGTCAGTGGACACTTCATTATACCTTTCAAATGAATTGACACATTTCTTTCTCTCTCTTTTTAAAAAGATTTTATTTATTTAACATACAGAGATCACAAGTAGGCAGAGAGGCAGGCAGAGAGAGAGCAGGGGAAGCAGGCTTCTGGCTGAGCAGAGAGCCCAATGCGGGGCTCGATCCCAGGACGCTGGGATCGTGACCTGAGCTAAAGACAGAGGCCTTAACCCACTGAGCCACCTAGGCACCCCAAATTGACACATTTCAAAAACAGCTTTTAGAATAGAGCAAAATTGCCCTGTCTTCAAAATGCTTTCACTTTGAGCTGTGAGTATATATATCATACTGACTTGTGGAAGAGGTCTAAGAGAGTTGTAATAAATAAGATGCCTGAAGAACAAAACAAAAATTCAAGTGTTCAAAGGGACATTCAAATTGTTAATGTACTTCATGGTATAAAGGGAAAGAATATAATTCAATAAAGTCTTTTAAGTCTGTTACTTTAAAGTTTATCGGGCCTATTCCATTATTCACTGACTCAGCATTTTATGAATATCTTCTAGACACCATTCACCATATTAGGTTATGATGTGTGAAAATAATACATAATAAGTCCTCAATCCAAGGACTTAGAAGGGCAGGAATGTGGTTCCTTAAGGTCAGGATCAAAAATCCTAACTTGATAGGGCTGACAGGTGGGGAGATGAGAGATGTGGTTGAGAAAAAACAGGCAGGAGCCAGACAGTTATAAAATCTTGCAGGCCATGCTAAGGATCATGGTCTTTGCCTAACAACCTTGACTTTTCAAAATCCTTGCAAGATTTTATGTAGGTGGAAACGTATCTTGTGTAGATTTAGGAAAGCAGATAGGAGGGGCCTAAGAAGGTTTTCTTCGGAATTATTTGGTAGTTGATTGAGTGGTCTAGGTGAGAGAGAAGGGGAGGATATCTTGGGCTGGAATGGTAGCTGTGGAGATGGAGAGAGAGAAGTCTAGAAGAAAAATCAAGAAGGTGATGGATCTGGGGTAGGAGAAAGTGTCAAGGCTCACTTCTAGATTTCTGTTTTAATGATTTAATACTATGGAGAAGTCTTGAGTGTATCCATATGGGGATACGGGGTCAGCATTACTTTATCCCTAGGTAAGTTTTGTAGCTCAGTGAATTATTAGTATAAATAGAGCATGATACTACCAAAACCTGAGTCATGAGTTAGACTTGACTCCACACTGTTCAGTTAACTTTATTCTCTTAAAGGACCACAAATTCTGTTCCTTGCTCCTGCTTTCTCAAGAAGCCTTTTGATCTTGGATATCCCTGGAAGGGAGCCTGGAGCTATTTCACTGTAGATGTGTCTTAACTCAAAGTGTGTGTCCTGCAAATACAGATGAGTATCTCTGCACAGTGACTGACATACTGTGGTTGCTAAATTCTTACGGGGTGGACATTTGGATCATTAACTCTGTCTTTATATGTGAGGAAATTTTAATTTATCGGAGGGATTAGTATGTCCTGAAAATCCCAAAAGAAGAGGGTATGAAGTGAATGCACATTAGATTTTCCCTCGGTGCTCTCTGGAATTCAATAAAATGACTCAAGCGAGAGTTAATGTGGGAAACCTATCAGTAAGACAGCTCAGGGGAAGGAGGAAGAAACCTGATTATGAAATGCTCATGGTGATTGGGAAAGCCATGGATTGACTGACTATCCTCCTGGGGCCAAACCCACCAGTAAAAAGTAATCTGTTCTCTGACCCTGTGGAATACTTACTTAGAAAACGAGGGTTTTCCTAACTGGACTCTGTGCTCAGTAATGGAAAGAACCAGCTTTATCTTGCTCATCCTCAAATTTCCAGAGCCCAGACAAGTGCCTGGCATATGGTTGATGACAAATATTTCATAAGTGAGTGAATAAAAGTGGTCTCATCGACAATGCCTAACATGAGGTAGGGTTCAGCAGTTGGGGATCTGACCAGTGCAGAACAGCTACAAACTACATTAACAAACCATTTTTGCAACATTTGGAGTCTCTTTGAAAAATAAGTTGTGGGGCCCCTACTAACTTCAGAGTATGAAGAGGAGACACAGAGGTAAAAAGCTAGAAGGATCTAGACTAGCCACTGTGGGTTTAGCCACTTTAGCAAGTGTCTAAATTTTAATGGTATTGCTATTGAAGAGGAAGACATAAAGTCAAGAGTGTACCCAAATTGTTTGGAAGAGTAGAGAACTGAGCTGTGGTTTTTTTGGACTTTAAGACTATGGCCCAAAGACAAACATGTATTTGGCATGTTGGGGCTAAAGATGAACTATAGCGACATTGGGGCTCCTGACAGGTTGGTTGAGTATGGAGGAGACAGACCTGTTGGAGCACTGATGTCTTAAAGGTGCTCTTCCAGGGGCGCCAGAGTGGCTCAGTGGGTTGAGCCTCTGCCTTCAGCTCAGGTCATGATCTCAGCCCCGCATAGGGCTCTCTGCTCAGCAGGCAGCCTGCTTCCTCCTCTCTCTGCCTGCTTGTGATCTCTGTCTGTCAAATAAATATATAAAAAATTTTTTGTAAAAAATTGTGCTCTCCCGGAAATACCCCACTTCCAGCAGGCCACAAGAGAGAGGGGTCCATTCTACTTGGGTTTTCAGTAGAGATCTACATTTTCCAACCTAGGAAATGACCCTTTTATTGAAATAACTTTATAGGAAAAAAATTTACAAAGAAGACATACAAATAGCGTTTTAAAAGTTAAATTATTTGCTTCCCTCTTTTTTCCTCTTAACTCTCAGGAACTGAGGATTGCAGGAGGGGATGGTGTAATTGGGGGATGGGCTTTAAGGAGGTCCCTTGAAGTAAAGTGCTCTGGGTGTTGCATATAATTGATGAATCTTTGAATTCCACCTCTGAAACTAATAATACAGTATATGCTAATTGAACTTAAACAAAAAACTTAAAACATTATATGAAATCTACCCTTTCAGAAGCCGTCACTGCATCACATCTTAGGGAACACTTCTCCAGAAATCTTTCTGTAGATCTATGCATACATTGATGAAGTTATGAAAGAATCCTACCATGTATGCTGTTTTGAAAGCTGCTTTTTTCAACATTAACTTGACACAACCATCAGTTTCATAAACTGCTTAGTCGCCTGTTTGGCATATATATTGTTTATTTCCCTATTCCCTAATGATACTTGATTTATTTCTAGTTGTTGTTATAAATAGCACAGCAGTGAACATGACCGTAGTACCACATCCGCCATTTTACATTTCACAAAACTCAAAAACATGACTCAAAGATGCGACACATGTCAACCCAATTATGAGGAAAACCATCGATAGTAAACCACCAGCTGGTTCAAGGGTGTTTGAAAAGCACGTATTTACGCATTTAGAAGGGAAAAGCATTTTGATGTAAGGTTACTAATTAGACAATATTTCAGGACACTCAGTAGCTCTAAGTTTGGGTTTATCTTCTCTATCAGACAGAAATCACTTTTATCTCTAACAGACGAAAGTTGATAACATGTACCTTAAGGCCTGGAATCTAATTAGTGACAAATTCTACATCAAAACAAGCACATTGTCGTAGAGAATTGAATACTTTGGGGCAAGACCCATTAGTACCTAAATATATTATTGTAGGGACTTGTAATTCTTTTTCTTATTACCAAGTTTTGGATAACTTTTATTAAAACACATGTTGCCAAAGTTGGCTTCATTTTGAAAGGTGTGGGTTTTGAAAGATGAGAAAGAGGAGGCCAGGTAAATAGGGATGAGAAAGGCTGAGGGTACCTGGACAGGTGACAGATTGCCTTAGGCAACCTGTGGAGAGCAGTGACTTTCCTTTGTTGTGAATTTGCTGATACTTATTTCCAACTAAATCATAAGCTCCAAGGTGGGGGACTATATCCTACATTTCTCTTATATTTTTAAGAGAACTTAGATGGGCCCATTGGAATTACCTAGTTGGAAGAGAAAGGAATGCAAAACTAACCAATAAACATTTTTTAAAAGATTTATTTATTTATTTGACAGACAGAGATCACAAGTAGGTAGAGAGGCAGGCAAAGAGAGGAAGGGAAGCAGGCTCCTTGCCAAGCAGAGATCCGGACACGAGGCTCGATCCCAGGACCCTGACTGAGATTGTGCCCTGAGCCGAAGGCAGAGGCTTTAACCCACGGAGCCACCCAGGTACCCCAAGAATATGCATTTTAATGTAGGGAAATATGAGGCTTCTTCTGTAAACACGTATATGAGATGTTTTAGGGGGCACTGGGAATTACAAAAATGTTGGAAAGGAAAAAAAAAGGGACAATATTGTAGTTTTAAAAAAAGGATTGTTTTATAAGGAGTTAAATGCAGGACCATGAAATCCAAGGGGTAAGTCATCACTTTGATACTGGCTTTATAATCAATCCAGAACCTGGACCGCCCCCCCGTTCCTGGCCTGGAATATGGAAGTCACTTGTCTGTTTCGACCTTCTGTTTCTCCTTTTTTTTTTTTTTTTCTTTTCTTCTATTATTTTTTTTTTTTCTTAAGGTTTTATTTATAGAGAGCCAGAGAAAGAGCACAAGCAGGATGCAGAGGGAGAGGGAGAACAGGCTCCATGAGCAGGAAGCCCTATGTGAGGCTTGACCCCAGGACCTTGGGATCATGACCTGAGCTGAAGGCAGATGCTTAACTGACTGAGCCACCCAGGTGCAGCTCCTTTAATTTTTTTTTTTCTTGAGTGTGGTTTCAAAAGGAGCTTCTAACAGGGCTGCTGGATGGAAGTAATGCTGCTGTTTTGAATTGCCCTGCTCCTTTTGGCTGGAGCAGGAAGGATTTGTGTCCGACAGATGCTTTTCACATTGCTTTTTGTTTATTGGTTTTGTTTTTTCAGTGTTCCAGAATTCATTGTTTATGCACCACGCCCAGAGCTCCATGCAGTACATGCCCTCCAAAATACCCACCACCAGACTCAACCAACGCCCCACCCCCTCCCCTCCAAAACCCTCAGTTTGTTTCTCAGTGTTCACAGTCTCTCATGGTTGTCTTCCTGTCCAATTTCTCCCAACTCACTTCTCTCTATCTCCCAGTGTCCTCCGTGTTATTCCTTATGCTCCATAAATGAGTAAAACCATATGATAATTGACTCTCTGCCTGACTTACGCTTTTCACATTGTTGCTTGATCTGACTGACTCTGCTCACTTGTGATGACCGGTATCTCATTCCACCTTTATCAATAGCATCCACTCTGTAATAAAAACGGGATTTTTTCCTTCGTGCTTATAATTTTTCTAATTAGGTGAATAGAAACAAAGGGAGTTCTTAGTTTTTGGGAATAGCAGGGTTGCTCCCTCACATGTTTCACTTTTGGCTTAAGCCATTTATAACATGAGTCAGCGAGGGCAGTAGGGGCTGAGGTAGAACGTCCCAACTCCACTACCTGCCTCTGTCTCCTGATGAGGGAGGGCTTCAGTGGAGGGTTTATAGGAAGTTTCAATAGGTACAACAGTGTCTTCACTTTGGAACCAGTTAGAGCATCACTGGTTTTCTTTAAACATTAAACATTTTATTGGATAATTTCTCACAAGCTTAAGGGGAAATGTGCAACTCCTTTTAAATTAAAGTCAAATCAGCTGATGAAACTGGCTTGCCCCATAGAGCCTTTCTCCCTGAAACCACCTTGAGAAAGAGTAAATGTTTTAAAGTTTATTTTAGGGCTTTATTAAAAAGGAAAACATGCTTTACAGTTATGCCTTAGAGGTCAATAGAGATTCTGGTCAACTGCAATCCTGTCTCCACTTCTGGTCACAATAGAAGAAGCCTGTTCAAGGAAGAGGTTTCTTTGGGATGTTCCGCCTTGAGCAAGAAAAACCCATCTCCACTCCTCTAACCCCCCACTTTGGACTGGCCAAGGCAGGAAACTGCATAGACGTTTTAGAACTACAAAGAAAATATCAGGGATCAACAAGGTTAGGTGGTTTGGCTTTAAACTAATTTTAGAAAATAACCTGAGACCTCCAGTGGCCTTTGAAAAATAGGAATGAGGATTGTGTGATCTTGCAGGGGAGGGGAGGGTAGGAAATGGTGTTGCCTCTGTGCTTTGAAAGTCCTAGAACACTTCTGGCTCAGAGTCCCTCTCCAGCTTGCTCTCTGGAATTGTGTTAGTTTCTGGCTTCAGTCCTCTGCCCTCCCCTATCTGTCTTTTAAAACTGAGCACCCTGTGAAAGGCATGGTATGGAATGGTTTCACTCTGTTGTGTATAGGCTTGTCCCTTCATTCATGTCAAGAAAATCCAAACTCTGTTCAACAAAAGAAAACTAGAGGTGCCCTGAGATGGAAGTGGAACATGAAATGACATACCAGGGATGGAAAAGGAACAGAAAACTCATTCCCCCATTTTACAACCTGAGCCAGAGAAAGTTTTCTCTGTCCCAAATCAGATGCATCTTGTTGGGTCTGGTTTGGAATTACTCTGTTTCTCCCTGCTTTTAGAACCTCTGGTTTTCTCTCCCATTGCTTCTGTGGAAATCTCTTAATGGTATTGTTAAACTTGGTAAAGACTTAGATTGCTGGATTTTGCTCTCGAAGGCACAGGACAAAGTAGAGCCACAGGATTCTGCATTGTAAGTGAAAATGATGGGAAACGATTTGGATTGAATTTGTAATGTACTCCAGTGAGAGTCCTGGGAGCCTCCTGTTGCTTCATGTGAAGTGGAGGAGGTTCTGTTACATCTGTCTCCATAAGGTAATGTTCCCAGGTGACTGGTACTAAGTGTCTCCATTCCTATCAGATCACACGGCAGGGCCAAGACCAGCTGGAAAATATGCAGCACTTGGACTTCTCTGATATCAGACTTCATCCCCTCAGGCACTTGAGGGGAGATGGATGTTTCCAGAACAATTTTATTAAGAAAAAAACTTAGGATAAGGAAAACAATGGAAATAGCATTTTTGTTCCTGGCAAGTATTTTATTTAATGTTTTCGGTATTAACATCACGGCTATACTCTCATTGGAAAAACAACTGGAGAATTTGTTGAATGAAATACAGAAAAGTCAGACCACCTAGCAAGCTTATTTGTTACTCATAAAATTTTGCATATACGTGGTTTTAACTTAAGCATTATAGCAATATAAAAAACCATGAGAATGTGGAACTTCTATCTCAAAATTTATGTATAAATGTTAGGACATTAGAGCTGATTTGTTCATTTCATTTGTTTTTAACTGTTCTTTACCTTAAGGGGCACCTGGCTATCTCAGAGGAGCCTGCAACTCTTGATTTCTAGGTCATGAGCTCTAGCCCCCATGTTGGGTGTGGAGATTACTTAAATAAAAACTTAAAAACAAAAAACTCTTCTTTACCTTGCATTTGGAAAACATTGTTTTTCTAAGTGTTCTGTGGTTTAAGAAAGTAGAAACATTATTTAAAAAAGCGTTGAGAGACTGCAGGAGAGAAAATGTGCATAAGCAGGGGGAGGGGCAAACAGAAAAGCGGACTCTGGCTAGGTGGGGAGCCTGATGCTGGGCTCGATCCCAGGACCCCAAGATCATGAGCTGAACCAGAGTCAGTTGCTTAACCAACTGAGTCTCCCAGGTGCCCAAGAAAAAGCAGTACCATTTGATTTCTGACACCAGTCATTTCTGTGAAGGAAGAAACAGAACTAAGGGATAAAGGAGAAAGAGAAAAACAATTTATAGTCCTCCCCTCCCACTGACACTATAGTTTTTCAAAGACTTCTACCTCTATATTGTTTAAAAAAACAAAAAACAAAACAAGACCTGTTAATCTTAAGAGCCTATCTGTTCAAAAATCGTTCCAGCCAGGCAGTGCCGAACCAGAAGTGGTCAGGAGGGCTCCCCCAGCAGGAACTTAGGGAGAGATTTTGACGGATAAGAGGTAGAAGCAAAGAAAGAAAATTGATTGGCTACGTAACTTGAAGCCTAGTTGTCTGTGATCAGTCATCCTTAGCATTCTGACTTGGTAACCTTGAGGCTTTTCAGACCTACATTTTGGTTTGCTTATGACGGCTGTCAGTGCTTTAGAGCCACATGAGTCCGGTGGCCTCCTTGTTTATTAATTTAGCCCAGCCATGTTACTATATCCTAGTGCCAGGGATATAGTACTTTGTACTCTGCCTGTACTCTGCACAGGACCCCACTTTCCAGAGCTGGAGTGGTCCCTCATCCCTGACCCCATGAACCTAAGCCACTGCCCTCAGAGCTTTGAAGGGTATACAGAGATTGCCTTGATTGATTGATTGAGGGTGTATGGAGATTGCCTGAACTGATTGGTTCTCTGTTTGCTTTTGCAACTGTAGCCCCAATATCCCATTTCCTTTCTCAAAATAAGCCGTCCTCCTAAAGCCAGAGCATAAAATGTCTTCTAAAGACACCTGAGATAGTCTAGACTTAGTTACATAAGCAGAGAAAGAACCATGCAGGAGGGTGCAAATCCTAACCCCAGACTGCATGATCTAGCATTTCTTTTGCAACGAATAATGGTAAAGAATATACTATTGAGATTTAAGTGCCAGGAGGTATGCCAAGATTTTTATACACATCTTTTTATATTCCCTATGATACTATGTATTATTCCATGAGGAAATGAGGCCCCAAATGGGGGTAGGACTAGAACTCCAATCTCTGATTCTCAAGCTGTGCCTCCTTTATTTCAAAACCTGAAGAGATCCAGACAGTCTTCCCCTACTATCAGCTGATAAAATTCATGCACTGAAACTTTATAGATACTTTAGTCCCCCCAAAAAATGACATTACCACATTATTCCCTGTGAAATCTTGACAAAGAAAGTAGTATGGACTGGCAGTGAGGACAGTTAGTGTGATAAGAAGTAAGACTAGGGCATGGAGTTTTTGTGCAAAATAGAACAGGGGAAGCACAGATCCCTAGGGAGAGCAGGATGAGTGGGGGCAAAGACGGTGTCCCTACCTTTTTCAAGACTTCTTAAATGTTGCTATGATGAAAATTTAGTCTTCCTGGAATGAGTATAAGGAGAAATGTACAGGTCTCATTCACTTAAAGGACCCCCCCCCAAAAAAAAAACCAAATAAGCAAACAAACAAACAAACAAACAAACCAGAAACACATGAACAAAGCATTAGCAGAAATAATAAGAGGGAGTTTTTCTGTGAAGCTTCTTATCTATTTAAATTGTACATCTTTTAATTACTATTTCCTTTAGGTGCAAAAATCCAGATCAGTAAGACAATCAGCCAATGTTGAAAATAGTTTGAAGACAACTCACCAATGAACAGTATGATTACTGGTTGTATTTTCCTCTTTTGGCAACTTACAAATTCTGTAATTCAGTCGGAAATTGCAGCTTTAGCAATAATGAATTTAAAGGGAAATCAGGGAAATTCATTTTAAGTGTCTTAATTATTTTCATATTTTAATTAGGTTGTAAATATTTACCAGCCCTTTGGTTGATTGTGACTAATAGGTAGAAAAAAATGGCCATGTTACGTTAATTCAGAAAAGAAGTAAGAGATTAAGAAGTTTTTATGATATAAAGGGACATTAGTATTGTCGCATACTGATTTAGGAGTTTGTGATAAACCTTTATTGTAGACCACAGCTGAAGGTTTGTTTGTTTGTTTGTTTGTTTGTTTCTTTTAAACTCTAGGTCCTGTGTGACAGAAGGGGGTGCCACTGAGTAGCTATTTATGGAGAAGAAATAGGGTTGGGGGAAATCTAGAAAATGTAAGACTCATGAAGAGACCGGATAGCCATGATCCAACCTTCCAAGGATTATCATGTTAGTATTGGTCATATGTGGTTTTGAAAACTACAGGTTGGAAATTACTAAAAAGTGTTCAGACTTAGTCTGGAAGACCATCTGGCAGGAAGGTCTGGGTGTGCCTCTGCTACCAGTCGCAGTGTGTGGATGGGAGAAGGTTGTGTTAAATGACTTCATTGTTCCTTCTCAGTTCAAGTTCTCAGGTTTTGCACTGGCAATAGCATTATTTCAAGGAGTGGGGATCGTAGGGGCTGAATGTAGTAGACTCCTGACAGTTTCTTTTCATTACTAACATTTCTCTAGTTTCCAAGGACATTGGAAAAAAGGATAAAACCAAAGAATTCTAGAAATAAATATCCTTATGATAGGAAAATGATTTAGTAGAAAGAGAATATTTATAGCAACTTAATTTTTAGAGGTTTAGCACCAACACACAAAGCAGGCTAAAGTTTTTTTGGAGCATTCTGATGGGAGTTAATAACTTTCTAATATTGATCTATTGTCACATTCATAGATAACTTGCCTGAAGTTTTCCTACCATATCACCAGCTCTTCCCAAGAACCAAACGACCTTTAATCCTAACTTCCTTAATCATGTTAGGCAGAATTCCAAAGATACAGCGCAATATTCCTATCCTCTGTTAATTAAACCCTAAGGTAGATACTGCTGTAAAGGGACTTACATATGGAATTATGAATCAGCTGACTTTAAGGTACAGAGAGCTTATCCTGAATTTTCTGGGTGAGTCCAATTAAACTGTATGAGTCTCCCAGTAGAGGCATGCATATAGGAAATTCTAGAGATTTACTGAAGGAGAGTTGAGAGAGACTCAAAGCATGAGAGAGCTTCAACCCAAGGTTGCTGACTTTGAAGATGAGGAAGAGGCCTAAAAGCCAAGGGACGTGAGCAGCTTCTAGAAGTTAGGAAAAACAGGACCTCGTTCCTCCAATTGCATGGAATTCTGCCTACAGTCTGAATGAACATGGAGGAAGAGTCATACATAAAGCCTCCACTATGGACCCCTTGATTTCAGTCTTGTGAACCCCAGAGTAGTAATACTGTTGGATCTCTGAGATAACAAATGGGTGTTGGAAGTTGCCAACTTGTGGTTGTGCAGCAACAGAAACCTACTATAGCAATAAAGTGGGACAATGGGTGGCCCTTGCTAATCATTAGCAGAAAAGCTTAAGAAATTTGTTACTTTAATTCAAAATGAATGAATTGTATTTAACCTTTTAGGATTTTTTTTCCAAAAAAAGGACTCATTAATCAAAATGATGCTTATAATAATGGAGTACACAAGACTGATATTTTGAGAAGTAGAAGTTTTCTGGTAGTTTTTGCCTATCCAGGTTACTATGGACTTCAGTCCATCCCTTGGTATTCTTTATCTTGGAAACGCAGCATGAGCGTTCCCCTTTCTCCACATCCTCACCAACACTTACTTCTCGTCTTTTAGATAATGGCTGGCTATTTCAACAGCTGTGAGGTGATAGCTAATTGTGGTTTTGATTTCCATTTCCCTGAAGATAAATAATGTTGAGCATTTTTTCATGTATTTGTTGGCTTTCTGTATGTTTTCTTTGGAAAAATGTCTGTACAGATCTCTGTCCATTTATTGATCACTTTTTGCTAAGAAATCATATGAGTTCTTTGTTTATTTTGGATACTAATCCCTTACAAGAAACATGCTTTGCAGATATTTGTTCCCATTCAGTACGTTGCCTTTTCATTTCTTGATATTTTCCTTTGTGCAGCTTTTTAGTTTGATGTAGTCTCCTGTATCATTGCTTTTGTTGCCTTTGCTTTTTGGTTTCAGATCCAAAAACAAAACCCAACCAACACACACACACACACACACACACACACACACACACAAAACCAAAACAAACAAACAAACAAACAAAAAAACCCAAAACATTACCAGGACTGGTATGTATGGTTTCTTCGAGGAGTGTTACAGTTTTGAGTTTAACATTCAAGTCTTTGATCCATTTTGAGTTAATTTTTTTTTTAATGGTGTAAGTTAGTGGTCCAGGTTTCAATCTTTTGCACATGGTAGCTCAGTTTTCCCAACATTTATTGAATGGGGTGTCCTTTGCCTACTGTATATTTGTGCTTCCCTTGTCATAAATTAACCATATGTGTGTGTGTGTGTGTGTGTGTGTGTGTGTGTGTGTGTGTGTGTGTGTGTTTATTTCTGGGCTATATTCTGTTCTATTGATCTTGTGTCTGTTTCTATGCTAATACCTCATTGTTTTGATTAATACAGCTTTGTTATTGGTTTGAAATCATAGTATGATATCTCCAGTTTTGTTCTTTTTTCTCAAGATTGCTTTGGCTATTTGGAGTCTGTCTTAGTTCTATATGAATGTTAAGATTGTTCCAGTTCTGTGAAAAATACCATTGGAATTTTGATAGGGATTGCATTGAATCTGTAGTTCCCTTTGGGTAGTCTGAACATTTTAACAGAATTCCTTGAGTGTGAAATATCTTTCCATTTATCTGTCTTCAGTTTTTTTTGAGTTTTCATTTAAATTTATTCTTAAGTATTTTTTAATAAAACTGCAAATGGATTTAAGTTCTCTCTTGATAATAGCTTATTATGGTATAGAAACATGAGATTTTCATAAATTGATTTTGTGCCCTGAAACTTGATGAATTCATTTATTCTAATAGTTTCTTGGTGGACTTTTTTAACATTTTCTCTATAAAATATGTCACATGCAGATAATTACAGGATTTCTTTCAAGTTTAGATGACTTTGGATGACTTTCATTTTTTTTCCTGATTGCTCTGGCTAGTAGTCCTAATACTATGCTGAATAACATTGGTAACAGTAGACACCCTTCTCTTTTTCCTAATCTTAGAGAAAAAGCTTTCAGCTTTGCACTATTGAGTCTGATATTGTGAGCTTCTCATTTATGTCCTTTATTATGTTGGTTGTTACTTTATAACAACTTTGGAGTTCTTATTGTAAATGGATTGGAATTTTGTTAAACCTTTTTTTCTGTGTCTACCGAAATGATTATGATTCTTACCTTTATTTTGTTGCAGTAGTGTATCATGCTGATTTGTGGAAATTGAACCATCCTTGCACCTCTGGAATCACTTGATCACCTGTGTGATTCTTTTAATTTTTGTTGAATTTGATTTGCTAGTATTTGAGGATTTTATATCTATGTTCATCAGGGATACTGACCTGTAATTTTTTTTTTCCCCCTTGTGGCATCCTTGTCAGGTTTTGATATCAGGGTAATTCTGGCTTTGAAATGACTTTGAAACTGTTCACTCATTTTCTCTATTTTGGAAGAGTTTGAGAAGGATTGGTATTCTAATTTGGATTTTTGGCAGAATTTAGCAAAGCTGTCTCGTTCTAGACTTTAACTGGAAGTTTTTTGATTACCCATGAAATCTCCTTACTAGTAAAATCAGTTCAGTTTACCTATTTCTTCATGCTTTGAGCTTGTAGCTTTTATGTTTCTAGGAATTAATCTCTTAGGATGTCAAATTTGTTGGTCTAGAATTTAGTTTTTTATGATCTTTAGTATTATGGTTGAAAAAAATATGCTGGCTGGCTGTGATAGCTGTTTTTCTAAATTTATTAAAACTTGTTTTGTGGCCTAACATGATCTTTGCTGGAGAGTGTTTCATGTGAGCTTGAGAAGAATATGTATTCTGTTTCTTTTGGATGGAATGTTATATGTATATCTATTAAGTCCATGCAGTCTAATATGTTCAAAGCTGATGTTTTTCTATTAATTTTTTCTTACTTTTTTTTTTTTCCTGTCTGGATGATTTAGCCATTGATGCAAGTGGGGTACTGAAGTCCTCTATTGTGTTGGTGTCTAGTTCTCCTTTTAGGTCTGTTAATATTAGCTTTATATATTTAGGTATGCCTGTGTTGGCATACATGCATACCTACCTACCCTACATACATACATACAAATGTTCTCTCATTGGATTGACCCCTTTATCATTATATAATGCCCTCCTTTGTCTCTTACTACAGTCTTGGTTTTAAAGTCTGTGTTGTCTGATTGTTTTTTTCACTTTTTTTTGTTGTTGTTGTTTCCCTTCACATGGAATATCTTTTTCCAACTCTTTGAGTGTGTGTGTGCATCCTTCTACCTGAAGTGAGTCTTTTATAGGCAGTATATAGATGGGTCATGTTAATTAGAGAATTTAGTGCATTATCATTTCAAGTAATTACTGATAGTTAGAAACTTCTGTTTTCCATGTTTGGGCTGTTTTTATGCAATTCACACTTTGTGAAACCTTGTACAGACACTTGCTAAACAAATATTTGGAAACCTAAACAAGGATAACCTTGCATCCCCAATTTGTGAAGATAAGCCACACTGAATTTCCATTATGTCACTTTTTACTCTAACTTAAGCCATGTGACATTAATAGAATTATTTGTCATGTGTGATGTCAATAAAAATAGAGTTTCAACATTTCTAAAAATAGTTGATAGTAAACATACTGTCAAATTCTATGATTAGATGATGCAGTAGAGCACTCATGGGTAGGCGTTACAATTCCTACTCCAGATTTTTGATGCACTGTGTGTACTGGGGTAGATGGTTCTATTTGAAACATTTTGCATTATTAAAATGTTTATCAAATATTGCATAATTTTAAAGGAAACTGCAGAGTGAAATAAAGCATTTATCGCATGGTGGTCATACTTCAGCTGGTAAGTGGAAATCTCTATATCCTTAGTCAAAATGAATAATGGATTCAACAACTTTGGTATTTAACAAGGTCTTTAGGAATCAACACTTTTCTTTTGAAAAGACAGTGACAGTACAAGAGAGTATGAAGGGCCATGAGGTATATAGACAATATAAGCCCTGGAGGGTTATTAATGGAATGCATTAATGTGAGCAGAAATGAGGTATTCTAAGGAGCTTATGTCCTTAGAAGGGGTTGAACAGGTAGTGAAGAAGCCAAGTCATTCCAGTGGGATTGATAAGAGAAGTTATGTCAGGATATGTAGGTTGGGTCAGGGGAGATATTTGGGAGGTTAACCCAGCCAGAATATTTGCCAGTTTGTAGGGTTCTTTTAGTACTTGAAAAAAGGGATTGACCATTTTCTGTGCATAGCAGGCTGTTACCTGTGTGATGTCACAATCCATCTATCTATAGACTTTCTTTCTCCTCCAACCCCTGCACACCACCCAGTCAACACTACAAATCCTGAATATTTGCATGCAGTTGAAATCTTAAAATGACTAGGGCAGTCACAAAAAAGAGTTGTAGCCACAAAAGAGCTGTTCTATCAGGGGTTATGTGAAGGGGAAGGAGGTATTCATGCTGCCCTCTGGTCAGCAGGAGTGTTTTTGATAATGAGAAAGCTGTTTAAACTTTGACTCATGTACATACAGAAGCACTTCACTTACACTGTCACCTCTATGTCCTTTTTTACCTGAAATGCCTGCAAACCACCCAACCATGACAGTAATATCTGTGAAAAATGGTAACAATACGAGAATGATTCCAGTCTCCTACCATAGGCAACTTGACCTCAAGCAGGGGGCAAGGGTTTCTGTCCACAAAATGGGAATGGTCCGAAGAGCAGATGAAGCCATAAACATTAAATGTTTCTGTGACAGGTAACCAAGATGATCTCTTGCAGCTTCCTATTCTACCTGAGGTGCCATGGTTGGTATTAAACAATGAGATTAAGCTCTTGTCAGGCAAACTAATGAATTTTGGATTGATTTCTGTCTTCTGCAATGCTACTGACATTTTTGACAGATATGATTTATAGGACCTTTATTGGGTCTATTCATGAGAAGAGCTGTTTATTTTGGTTGATGGGCAAGTTTTCTAATGTTCCCAGTGGGAAATGCTGAGGGCCAACGGGATGGCTGTCTTGAAGGTGCTCTCTGGATGTCTGGGGCAGGTTTCTTATAAATTTGTAATCAAGATCTCAGAGACCTAAGGGGGGCAGGATAGCCTGGAAATTGTTTTGGTGACATTTGACCAGTGGAATGCTCCTAGAAAATATGTCTGCATTTCAGCTACAGATCCTTAAGGTAAAAATTATACTTTGACATTTTATTTCTTTTTTTCTTTTTAATTTGAAATGGCTTAACAGGTATGTGCAGAGTGGAGTAATAATGTTAGTTCCTCAAAACGGTGGTAGAAAAACAGTGAAATTCAATGATTTAAAACTAGGGTCCTTTTTTTCTTTTGATGAATCCTGTAGCTTATAGAACATTTTCCTTTTTTGGGTTTTTTTTTTCCATTTTATTTTATTTCTTTTCAGTGTTCCTAAATTCATTGTTTATGCACCACACCCAGTCCTCCATGCAATACGTGGCCCCCATAATACCCACCACCAGGCTCAACCAACCTTCCACCCGTCTCCCTTTTCCCCTCCAAAGCCCGCAGTTTGTTTCCCAGAGTCTACAGTCTCTCATGGTTTGTCTCCCTCTCTGATTTCCCCCATCTCACTTCTCCTCTCCATCTCCCAATGTCCTCCGTGTTATTCCTTATGCTCCACAAGTAAGTGAAACCATATGATAATTGACTCTCTCTCTGCTTGACTTAGTTCACTCAGCATAATCTCTTCCAGTCCCATCCATATTGATACAAAAGTTGGGTATTCATCCTTTCTGATGGAGGCATAATACTCCATTGTATATACGGACCATATCTTCTTTATCCATTTGTCCATTGAAGGCATCTTGTTTCTTTCCACAGTTTGGTGACTATGGCCATTGCTACTATGAACATTGGGGTACTGATGGCCCTTCTTTTCACTACATCTGTATCTTTGGGGTAAATACCTAGTAATGCAATTGCAGGGTCATAGAGTAGATTTATTTTTAATTTTTTGAGGAATCTCCACACTGTTTTCCAAAGTGGCTGCACCAACTTGCATTCCCACCAAACTGGTGTAAAGTGATATCTCAATGGGGTTTTGATTTGAATCTCCCTGGTGGCTAATGATGACCATTTTTTCATGTGTCTATTAACCATTTGTATGTCTTCTTTGGAGAAGTGTCTGTTCAGATCTTCTGCCCATTTTTTGACATGATATTCTGTTTTGTGTGTGTTGAGTTTGAGGAGTTCCTAACCAAAGAGGTAAAGGATCTGTACTCGAGAAACTACAGGACACTTATGAAAGAAATTGAGGAAGACACAAAGAGAAGGAAAACCATTCCATGCTCATGGATCGGAAGAATAAACATTGTTAAAATGTCTATACTGCCTAGAGCAATCTATACTTTCAATGCCATCCTGATCAAAATTCCACCTGCATTTTTCAGAGAGCTGAAACAAATAGTCCTAAAATTTTTATGGAACCAGAAGAGACCCCAAATTGCTAAGGAAATGTTGAAAAAGAAAAAAATGGGGGGCATCATGTTGCCTGATTTCAAGCTTTACTATAAAGCTGTGATCACCAAGATAGCACGGTACTGGCACAAAAACAGACACACAGACCAGTGGAACAGAGTAGAGAGCCCAGATACGGACCCTCAACTCTATGGTCAAATACTCTTCAACAAAGCAGGAAAAAATATCCAGTGGAAAAAAGTCTCTTCAATAAATGTTGCTGGGAAAATTGGACAAGCTATGTGTAGAAGAATGAAACTCAACCATTCTCTTATACCATACACAAAGATAAACTCAAAATGGATAAAAGACCTCAACATGAGGCAGGAATCTATCAAAATCCTAGAGGAGAACATAGGCAGTAAACTCAACATCGGCCACAGCAACTTCTTTCAAGATATGTCTCCAAAGGCAAGGGAAACAAGCAAAAATGAACTTTTGGGACTTCATTAAGATCAAAAGCTTCTGCACAGCAAAGGAAACAGTCAGCAAAACAAAGAGACAGTCCACGGAATGGGGGAAGATATTCGCAATTGACACTATGGACAAAGGGCTGATATCCGAGATCTATAAAGAACTCCTCATAGAACGTTTTTCTAACAAAGATTTGTAAGTTTACAAATAATAGTGGATGCTGTGGTGGGCCTCTCAGCCCCCTCTTTAAAGACCAAGTCATTGACTTTGCCTAGTTCCTGGGAGTAATGGCTCCTGATAGCTCACAGATGGGTCCCTTTCTGAAAGAGGCCTCTGCTAAGGGCAGTCCTTGCCTAAGGTTAAGTCTGCTTTCTCAGTTGTTCTTCATTCACTGATGGGTCAAGACTGGAGTGGAAAGGCCTCTACTCTTTCTCTAATTGAGGACATCTCTATTGAGCCAACCCAACTCCACCGCTTACCGTGTGTTTGGCTAAAGCCTTTGTTGTGAGCACCCCATGGTTCAACTGCTCTCTCTGACTAATGCATCCCCCAAGAGATGTTGTTCCTGAGACCACTTCACAATCAACTTTATGAACACAAATTGCAGCTTGGAGTCTGTTTCCCGGGGAACTCTACCTATAACAAGGAAGTGATGGTTGAAAGAGGTGGGCATAATGGAAGAAAATGAGCAGGCATTGACTACAAATGGGATTTGAGGGACGAGAAGGGAAGGACTTTGAGGATATCATAGAGGTTCCAAACCTGGGCACTTGGGAGGAGGATGTTGCTTTAGGCTAAAAGGAATCCTCCTCTTAGCACTTCTTAAGGCACATAGCTCCAGAAGACTGCATGAGAAACCAGCCCCACACCATCTTTTTCAATAGTGAAATAGCATGAAGGGCCTGGAGACTGGCATTTATAGGCAGATTCAACCTAAATTATAGAGAGGAAGGCTACTATTGATAAGCAAAGTAAGAGAATAAAATTATCTAAACCTCAGATACTTTTGATAATGTTTCTGAAGAATGTTGCTGGCTGGAAAGATAGGCTGTATAATCAGATGGGATTACTTTAAAAACATGTGACTTTTTAAAAAAATTTGAGAGGTACAATGAGTGCACTTGCTTGGCGGGGGAGCAGGGAAAGGCAGAAGGAGAGTCCCGTGCTCAGTGTAGAGTCTGATGTGGGGCTTTTGATCCCAAACATCCCGAGATTACAACCTGAGCCGAAATCAAGAATTGATACTCCACTGACTACACCACCCTTGTGCCCCCCCTCCCAAAATATGTAACTTCTATCAGAACACACACAAGAAGAAAATAGGACTTGCTCTAAAGTCAATGAAAGCTCAGCAATAAAATCAATAGGCTGGATGCATGTTGCTTGCATGTATTCAGATGGTGATCACTGGGTAGCACGGGCAATGGCAGCTCCTGGGAACCAGGCAGGAACCAGCCTTCTGGAGGTCTGCAGGACATTCTTCATGTCTCTTGTGTAAAGAATTGACAGTTGGTGTTAGGACACTTCCCCAAAGTAATTCTTAAGAATTCCACATCGATTTATTTTTTTTTTAAGATTTTATTAATTTATTTGGGGCGCCTGGGTGCCTCAGTTGGTTAAGCCTCTGCCTTTGGCTTTGGTCATGATCCCAGAATCCTGAGATCAAGCCCCGCATTGGGTTCGCTGCTCAGCAGGGAGCCTGCTTCTCCCTCTCCCTCTGCCTGCAGCTGCCTCTGCTTGAGTGCTCTCTTTCTCTCTCTCTGTCAAATAAATAAATAAAAATCTTAAAAAGATTAAAAAAAATTTTTTTTAAATAAATCCACTGCAGGGAGCTGGCTGGGGGGCTTGATCCCAGGACCCTGGGATCATGACTTGAACCAAAGGCGGATGCTCAAAGACTTAGCCATCTAGGTGTCCCTGATTTTTTTTTTTTTTCCCTGTAAATATGATAGGGCTTGATTTTGTCTTTCCGAGTTCGGCATAATGTAGCTGTCTTTCTCTCTTACTATAATAAAAAGATAATTCCAAGATGTTGACTGAAAGTTGAAGAATCTCAGTATTGTATAATAATCCACTGGAATGTCTCCTCCAAAGAAGAGCAAGCACCAAAAATAGTGACTCGAAAATATTAGCTGAAAAGTTATTTTCTTCATAACAAAGTGTTGGGCTTTGATTGCTGTAAGGTTAGGGAGTACATATTCCTATCTAAGCTAGACTTTATAGGCTAACTGGCATAGCTCCTGGGGGGTGAGTTTAGGGGCTCTGAAGAGTTGCTAGAGTTTAAGGTAGCATTAGTGTTGGTAACTTACATAAGTGAATGAGATTCTTTCTTTCCTGAGAGGTGTTTGGGTGTTTTTTTGTTTTTTGTTTTTTGTCTGAGGAGGCAGGAAAGAGGGGTGATCTAATTAATTTTTAAATATTAATTTTTAAATACAGAAAAGAGGATCTGAGATAAGAATGAAAAACTACCTGGGTTGGGGTGATTGGGGCACAGTAAAGAAAAGCAGGTAGGCCTCCAAGATCAGCTTTAGCTACCTCACAACCTTCATAAACTAGACTGCTGTAGTCAAATTTCCTGGACTTCAACCAAATAGCCCTTTTGAAAAATATTTTAACTGTTCATTTCATGCTCTCGAGGCTCTGCATAACTTTCCATGCTTGGGATATTTGATGTCCAGGCTATTATTGATTTCAGCTACTACTTAAGTCTTTCTGTAGGTTAGTGAAGCTGAATCTGAATCATTGAATTGGGTAAAGGATGATCTCTCTGTAGATATTGGCCCAAGTGAACAGGTTACCTGAGCCCTCTCTGAACATCTCTGGCTCCCACATAGCTCACCGGCGAGCTACTGTATTGACACTGTCAGGGGTGAAGGCAGAAGTTCTAGGTTTCAGGGGTGGACCTACAGTGCGTTGTGACTGGATGTGACATCTTGGTATTAAGTTCTAGGACCATCAGTGCACCAGATTACTAGTGATTTAGTAATGCATTGGAGAAGGCTCACAATTAAGTCTTGAGAAGAGCATTACTTTAATGAAGTGGCTTAGGCCTTGGAATGGTGCAAATGCCTTGGTTCAGTTACACGAGTATGATTTGACTCAGTGCAGAAAGAAAACAATGGGAAATCACTGGACTGAAACAGTGTGCTGTTCAAATGCCATGATGTCTCCTGGGAAGAGCAGTGCTGGATGCAGGTGTTAGCAGCCTTCAGTAGTCGGAATGACAAAGCCCAGACCCGTTTTCTTCTGGTGTGTCTGACAGGAGCCATGGTGCGATAAATCTGCTCTGTTCACTAAGTGGCCCCTTGGAACACTTTGGACAGTAAGTTTTTCATCGAGGTACTTAGGTACAGCAAGGAATGGTTTTCGTGGGCAACTTGGTTAAGGCTTTTCGAGCTGTCATGTGTGTATGAATCTGCTGTGGGTCTTGTTAAAAATGCAGGCTCTGGTTTGGTATTCCTGGGTGGGCCTGAGAGCCTTCATTTCTTAAAAAAAAAAAAAAAAAAAAAATCCTAGGTGATACCAGTACTGCTGGACCACAAGCCCTATCTTGCCAGGCCACGAGCAAAAGAAGTGAGTATTAAAAGCCTGCTTGTTCTTTTCATCAGACATCTTGGAAATCAGTGGCTCACTCTGTCACAGTCACATAGATTGGCTAATCATCACTTAGCTGTTCTTTCTTCCAGATCTAAAGTTTCAGAAAGTAGAACCCAGATTATTGATGGAAAACACCTTCCCAAGTAGCTAAAGAGCCTAATGAGAAAAGAGCCCTGATTTAGGAGTCATGAAATCGGACGCTAGCCCCAGTTTTGCCACTTATGAGCTGGGTGACCCAGAGCCAACACTGAAACTGAGCTTCATGGAGAGGAAAGACATTGCCAGCCCATCCCCTTTCCCGTGAGCGTGAATCAGGTACTGGAGGGGAGAGAGCTAAACAAGTATAAAGTGGGCTCATGCATGTTCTGAGACAAGTCTAGTTAGGCCTGTTCTAGGTGGGATAAAGAAATGGGAAGTCCTAAGGAAGATGGTGGGGCTCAAGTGGCTAATTTGAAATTCCCTAACGTGTTTTTAATACATTGCTCTTCTGTAAGATGGGTGCCTAATGCAGCCAATCCGTGCATGCGGGAGGCATGATCAATGTGTGCGTTTTGGTTTCTATACCACCCTTCAGGGAGGGTGGCAGAAAGACAAATGCACTTTATTTTCTCCAGCTCAGCAACTCGTTTGCATAACATGCAAGAGGGAGAATGCAAAGGAAGGAAAATAGTAAGTGGGGCAGAATATGCTAAAATAGGTCAAGGGAGAAAATGAAAGAGTGTTTTTCTGTTCTCTTCAGAAAATGCTGTTAAAATCGAGCCTGCCACAGACGACAAGATCAGTATGGTAAACTTTTCTTTTTCCAGCTCCCAAAGGTGTTAGCGTGTGGGTACTTATACAACTTTAATGATTAGATAACGGATTCAAGATGTGGGTTATGTAGTGGGCAAGATCTGTGTTGCGTTGGTTTTGGTGGGAGAGAGTGCTTTTATCTTGAGCCAGGCTGAGTCCTTGGTAAAATAAACACATAGGCAAACTGTACCATCAGCCCCGTTTTCTAGAATTTTCTTTTTCTTCATACCTTTTTGGAGGTGCCTAATTCTTGTTTAAATTAACTCACACTAAGATATTAATGATGACCTGTTACCTTTCCTAGCAGTGCTTGTCTTACTGTCTAAATTGCAAAGCTTTTTTTTTTTCTATGATATTCATTAGTATTCCAAGATGAGTGATACTTACCTAAAGGTACTAAGGCCAGGCTGCCAGGAACTGTGTTTGATGGGTGTGTTGATTCTGCTGGCCTGAGGGTCCTTTTTTGCCCGCACTGTACAATCACCATTTGTGCCCTTCAACACACTGGGTGTTCTCGCCTTCAGGCACAAAAGGAAAATCCTGTCTGCCTCCTTACTGGATCCCAAAAGCAAATGTTAGACTTCAGGACTTTGTAATCAACAGGCAGTTCCGCATCACGTCTGAATCTTCCCATTGGTTTTCCTTTGATGTGCCTGCACATCCCCCCCCCGCCCCACCCCCACCACACCCCAGGAAGCCTGGCAGCTACGAGAGGTCCCAATTCAGTCTACATTTTAAATTAGAAGTTACAGGAAAATTCAGTATAACACAACACTCTAATAGTGTTTCTGGCAAATGAAATGTTCAGGAAGTAATATATCCAATACCATTGTTCCTTGCTGAATTTTCTTTTAGTCTTTGTTCCATTTTCCTGGAAATGAATGCAGGTGACATCACCATGACTTCCTCCTCATGCGTCTAAAGACCCAGGACTAGAGTGGAGCTGGCTGAACCTTAAATCTTCCTAATGAGGCTAGGAAGGGAAGACAGGGCCTTGAATGCGGGGCTGAGGGACCCTGCTGGGGTTGGAGATTGAGAACACATACGTGAGGGGCCTAAAGGCCAGGTTCATAGAGCATAAACAGAAACTGAATCATTGACTTGTACAGCGCATGTTTCCTATAGAACGGAATATTCCTGGATGGGCTCCTGTGTTGCTCTAAGGATAGTTATAACCTAGTAACTCGGTAGCTCATCTGGAACAGTTTTAAGAGACCAGTGGTTTCCTCTAGAGGGATTTCTTCTTGCTGGTGAGGTCATGAGAAGCAGAAAGATTGTCCCTGCTGGAAGACACATCTTGTGACTTCACTTCTTAGAGGTTTGAAGATCACTCCCTGGCAAGACTTAAAACCAGGTGGCTGTGGCTCTGTTGTCATTTAGAGGAGACACATGCCGTGTTGCTGTCCCAGACAGGGACCTTTAGCCCTTTTAATACTTAACGCTTTAAAATTTTTCACCTCCCCCCCCCCAAAGATACTTCTTTGTGGAAAAAGAGCTATGAGTCATCTTTAGAACTGGAAGAGAAAATTCACTTCTGCTATAATTCTATAATTAAGCAATAATTATTCTTTCCTCTGAGGGAGAACTCAGAGAGATAAACAACTCCCAGATAAATAAGGCTTCAAGACTGGGGGCCAAGGCTTCTATTGATTCACAATATATTTCTCTTCCTCTCAAATAAAAAGATGATGGTAATTTTTTAAATGATTCTTTTTTAATCATTTAAAATTGCTATTTTCTACTCTACTCAAATACTAATGCTTTTTTTTTTTTTTTTAAAGATTTTATTTATTTATTTGACAGAGAGAGATCACAAGTAGATGGAGAGGCAGGCAGAGAGAGAGAGAGAGAGAGAGAAGCAGGCTCCCTGCTGAGCAGAGAACCCGATGCGGGACTTGATCCCAGGACCCTGAGATCATGACCTGAGCCGAAGGCAGTGGCTTAACCCACCGAGCCACCCAGGCACCCCACTAATGCTTTTTATGACCATGTTGTAACTTGGGGGGAGGAGGGAGATGGAAGAAGCTTCTGAGAAAACCCACTCACTCCTTGGGCAGCACAAAGCAGATTTGCAGGAGCTCATCTACCAAGACTTCTTCAGTTCTCTGTCTGGATTTTATGTGGTGATCGACGGTGGAAGTTGAGGAATGTGGGTCAACTAAGTGTTAGATGGAGTCGAGGGAGGGTATTTGGATAATTGCTATTGTAAATACCTCGGAAGCCAATTCTATGACCTGATGCTGAACTTGGTGTGTAGGAGGGGCAAGGGGGCTGGACTGGGATAAGAAAGCCTGGGTTTTGTTACCTATGAACTGTGTGTAAATTTCAGTGACCTTTAGTGGTGTTTTTCTTAAATGATACACATTCCACATAAAAACTGATATAAAACATGTAGACTTGGGTCACTGGGGCTTGAAATTGGAAGCACTCTCTAAAATGTTGGCCCCAAATGATTTCATACTTCCCAGTTGCGGTAAGTGGGAGACAGCAAACCCACTCCAAAATGAGTTACTGAGGGAGTTTGGAATTGATACATGAATATGGAAAATGAGGAGGGGGTCCTTCTGAAGTTGAAAACCACTCTGGAGGTTTGTATGTTACATGCAGCTCTGCCAGCCCACATGTGTGAGGAGGGAAGGAGCTAGGTCATGACTGGTCAAAGGGGAGTCAACTGCTAAGTCCTTCCTTAGAGGGCAAGGTAATAGGTGACCTGGAGAGTCGGTCAGTCCATGGCTTACTTGTTATCTGGGTCTAACAAACATTAGAGCATCTACCTAATGGGCTATGGGAATGAAATGAGATAATCCAAGAGAAGTGCTTAGCATATTGTCTAACTCATAAAGTATATTTGATAAATGCCTTATGGAGATGGCTATATTAATTTTAGAGGAAGAGTATATTGCTGACTTCATTGTGTAATTTCAGAGATATTGAAAAAGCTGCAGATTAGTACTTCCCCTTGCAATATTTCTCTGTATTTTCCCTTAGTCTTATTCAAAACTTTCTTATTCCCAGAGAATGGCATATCATTTTTACCTACTGAGGTCCAGTAGGTAAAAATGTCTTTTGCTTACTAATGGATACTCACTCTTCAAACTAGGCCCATATTCATGTTAAGTAAACGTGTGCTTAGTAACTTGATGGAAGCTGATTAATGTGCTCGACTCTGAATGGTAGTAAAGAAGTGCCTCATTCCCAGATAACTGTGAACTGATGCAATGCCTTTGCATATATTTCTCCAATGCACGGAAAAGGATGCAAAGTCTACAACGATGCTTCTTGTATTTTAATTTTTTAAAGATTTTATTTATCAGAGAGTGAGAGTGCAAAAGCAGGGGGGACCAACAGGGGAAGAAGGATAAGTAGACTTCCCACAGAGCAGGGAGCCTGACAAGGGACTCCAACCCAGGGCCCCAGGGCTATGACCTGAACCGAAGGCACTTAACCTACTGAGCCACTTAGGCGTCCCTAGAATAATGCTTCCTGAAATGCTGATTTTTCCTGTTTTTAGCTCTCCTCACAGAAGATAGCAACTAATTTCTGTGCTTTTCCCAAATTTCTCAAACTTCACTACTTCTTCTTCCCTAATTGAATGCGTTTTTATGTTTTTGCTTTCCCATTTTATACCGTAAGCCCCCTGAAGAACTTATCTGACAAGGCAGAGCTCTAGGTACAGAGTGTGAGAGTGGGTAAACCACAAGTGCAAAGCCAAAACTGTCCTTGAACTGATAGTGAAAGGAAAGCTGGGAACACCGACATACTAACTTCTGTTGGATTTGTTAAATACTTGATTGAATTAAAAACTTTCAATAAAGTTTTCTGGTTTAAAAAAATTGGATAAGTGAAAGTGAGAGATTAGAAAGTGCTGACTGGGTATCTACAAATAAATTCTGATGAGTTATTTTCTGATGTTAATTTCTTCTGAAAATATTCTAGTTCAAGTTGGGGAATATGTAGAAAGGGCTGAATCTTGGTACTGTTAAGATTTTTGAGAGAACATGTGCATGAGAGCACAAGCAGGGGGAGGGCCAAAGGGAGAGGGAGAAGAAGACTCCCCGCTGAGCAGGGAGCCAGAAAAGGGGCTCAATCCCAGGACCCTGAGATCATGACCTGAGCTGAAGGCAGCTGCTTAACAGACCGAGCCACCTAGGCACCCCAAGTGCTGAAAATCATTATCCAATAAATTCTGAAATGGGAAGTAATTAAAATCGTTGAAAATTGGGTGGTGAGATACATTATCTTCCAACACTGAGCAGTTCTGAATGAACAGAATAATCAGGGAGAACTTTTGGTTTTTGAATCTGCATAAACAATCATGTTTATCACTTTGAAAAACTTCTTTCCCAAGCAGATGTTTACCTGTCTGCACACCCAAATCATTCCCCAGAAATGAGAGTAATAGTTAAGACTGGGGAGTTTGCCTTGTGCACTAGTAGTATAAGGAGAGCCACTGGAATAGTGTCAGATCAAACAGGAGTATACCAGAAGAGTGGCTGGTTTGGGAAAACAATTCAGTCTAAAGACTAAAGCCCATCAGCACTTCCTTCCTCTCCGGTATTCTCTCTGTATACTGGCTCCTTTTTTTTTCCCCCCCCTAGCTTGTTTGTTTTTATTTTGATTGGAGATGGGCTTCTTCCACAGGCTGTTTGGGGCTCATGTCTTTCCAGTTGGTGATCAACAGTTCTGTGTCTGACTGAAATCTTCCCAGTTTTAGTGCTGAAAGTCCTGCATTCTGTCAAATCCCTCAATCCAGGCAAAACCTGGACAGTAGGTCATCACAAGGGATGGGAGCTATCAGCTGAGCAGGGAGCTCGATGTGGGGCTTGATCTCAGGACGTTGGGATCATGATCTGAGTTGAAGGGAGACCTACTGATCCACCCAGGCAACCCTAAATTCTTTATTTTTAGCACTTTTTTTCTTTGTGGCGACCACCAAGTATTTTCCAAAATGTGTACAACAATTGCAGAGAAAAAGCCCAATAGGATCATTAAAACAGTACTCCCGATTCTGAAGTCAAGCAGGAGGCATGATCCAAGCCAGGGGTAAAAAGCACTACTTTAGAAAGATATTTCAAGGCTGCTTAGAAGTACTTATGTAAATGATAAATTTGAGGAAAGTTTTCATGCTAAATGTTTGTGGAAATGGTACCATTAAAGGAATATTTGTTGAAAAGTCATTTAGCAGAAAACTGATTTCCAAGCTGCTTTGAGTATTTTTAGTGTCCTATGAATTATTTTTAGATGACATTTTGTTTTTAAATTTAAAAAGCAACTGTTTTAAAAATAGACTTGTGATATCTAAAGATGGATAAAAAATACAGTAAGGATTGTCAGTTACAAGTTGTTACTTTGGGCCAGTTACTAAACTTCTATGGGGCTCAACTTGATTTTCTCTACAGGGGCAATGAGGGAGTTGAGCTAAAGGATTCTAGGGTTGCATCTTCCCATCCCAGTAGTCTTTGGTTTTATTTCAGTTATATTTCTATGATTTCATTCTGTATCAGAAGTTGATCGAAATCTTTACAAGAACATTAAGCCCTGTTCATTGCAGGCAGAATGTTAAAATCAGTTGGCATTTTAGGCCTTGGGTAAATGAAATTTATTGATTTTTATCAAATGGGAATTACAGGCAAAATAGATAGGATCAGATTCTAGGGATAAGGATAACTGGATATGTATTTAGGTTGCATGGTTAATAGTTTGTGTCCATAGTTAAGGACCATGGGAATAATTCTTAAAATATGAAACTGTATTCCTTTATTCTATCAAGAGACCACACCCATATGCAAGGTGCTAACATATCTCCTTAGTTTTGTTTCACCCAGGGTCTTTCTATAACTGGCGCTGGTTTAGTACAATCTATGAGAATTTAACTATTCCTGGGGCACCTGGGTGGCTCAGTGGGTAAAAGCCTCTGCCTTTAGCTCAGGTCATGATCCCAAGGTCCTGGGATCGGTCCCGCATTGGGCTCTCTGCTTGGCAGGGAGCCTGCTTCCTCCTCTCTCTCTCTCTCTCTCTGCCTGCCTCTCTCCCTACTTGCGATCTCTATCTGTCAAATAAATAAAGTCTTAAAAAAAAAAAAAAAGAATTTTACTATTCCTGGGAAGGTAGCATCTGAAGTTCCACATCTTTCAGGACTTTGAATTTTAAGCTCGGCACGGAGCCTAGTGTAGTGCTAGGAGCATGGTATATACCTCATTGTGGTTGAATCCAAGTTCTTCTTTATCCCAATGTGTTAGGCCTGCCCCTGACATTTAGAGCATCAAGGTAAGATCAAAATAGAGGCTCATAGTCCATGTGTCTGTATATTTAACAGTTGCACACTAAGCTAGTGCATTAATGCTAACGCATTCTATTCTCCCTCTTTGGCTAATATATTTTCATAATTTAGAATGACTGGTTTGAGTTTAGCTCCATGAATATACCCAATGGACAAAGGCCACACTCTTTCTCTTCCTACCTACAGCTCTGTTCTACACTATGAGAGACCACACATGGACATGAATAGATGACTCAGTTCAAGCTTTACCTACAGTGTTGAAACAGCTTCCCTAGACTGTGGTTGTCCACACTTACAGGGTGGGGTTGGGACTGGGGTTATCCACATCTACAACTTGGTCCACCCTTGAGGGGACAGGACAAAGAAGAGGTCCATACAAGGGATTTGGGAGGGCTGGGATGCCGGTTCCAGCTGGACATATCCCCTAGGTTTCTATGGAGAGTGCGGATATAGGAGTGTCACTGTGGCTCGAGTGGCAACTCCTGCTTGGTTCAGACTTGAACCCAAGGAACTCCGTTAAATTCAGGGGTGCCTGGGTGGCTCAGTCGGTTAAGTGTCTGAGTTGTGATTTCGGCTCCAGTCATGATCTCATGGTTTATGAGATGGAGCCCCAGTGTGGAGCCCCTGTGTAGGGAATCCCTGCTCAGCAGGGGGTCCATCTGAGATTCTCTCCCTCTGCCCTTCCCACTGCTTGCATGTTCTCTATAAAATAAGTGAATCAGTCTTGGGGTGGGGGGAGCCAAAAGGGAATTTAAGTTTACTGGGAAGACACAAGAGCACAAATGTGCTGGGTATTGAGACCAAGGATAGGGTCTCATTTTTCCTCTTGTTACTCTGTCTGCTGCTTTAGTCTGTCTCCCCACAGATTGACTTTTTTAGCTTCTCTCATTTACAGGGTAGGAAATGTGAGCACAGACTCTTCCTAGCTGTGCATGTGTTAGTCTGGGCCACCAGGTACTTCTCTTTCTCATTCTGAAGTTCTCGGGCTCATCCTGGGTCAGGTTTCTTGTCCTCAACTAATTCAACTATAGATGAAGAAATTGGGTACTGTGATCCCCAGAGAATTCCTTGGCAAGTAATGAGAAGTTTTATAAGAAAACTTCTTAAATGAAAAAAAAAAAAAAAGAAAACTTCTTAAATGAAATAGAAAATTATGAAAAACATGTTTTAATTGCAACAGTAGCAAATTCTTAGAACGAGTATCTAACGGTCTTGTAGAATACTATAGTATACTTATATATATAGATATACTATATAATATTATATATAATTTAATATTATATTATATATAATATCATTATATATACTATATATATACTATATATACTATATACATATATAAGTATGTATACTATATAGTATATATACTATACATATAGTATATATACTGTATATATACTATACATACTATATACAGTATAGTATATACTGTATATACAGGATAGTATATATAGTATATACTGTATCTATACTATATACAATATAGTATATACTGTATATACAGTATATATAGTATATATACACTATATATATAGTATACATACTTATATATGTATATATATAGTATATATATATTGTATATATACTATATATAGATATATACTATATGTATAGTATATAGTATACATACTTATATATATGTATATAGTATACATACTTATAGTATGCCTACTATAGTAAGCATCATTGGCTTTAGATTCGGCTTCTGTGTCACCATGAAGAAAGTTCTTTTTGTATAAATATTTGATAAAAACGTGTACAACTCATTATAATCCCTGGAAGATGATGGGGATACACACTGGGCATTTGATAGTAGTGTGGGATGGGGGAATTGGGGAAAGCTTCCTGCTTGGGTGACACCTAAGCTGCTTTCTGAGGCTCAGTGAGTTTTTCAGACTGAAGAGGGGTTGGGGAGGTGCTGGTGGGAGGAGGGGCTCAGATCAAGCCGTGCTGTGGGCAACGGCATAGGAGGAGGTACATGCAACTGCATGCGGAGACAGCTGCTAGTGTGTCTGTGGTAGCTGGAATCCGAGGCAAAGGCAGGATGCGGTAGGGTTTCTTTGTAATTCCATTTCTGGGGAGAAATATACATCTACATACATACAGGTTACAAATATACATACACAATCAAACTTGTAACCCAACCACGTCATGCTTGACAACCTCCTAAATGACCACTTCAATATCCTATTCGCCAAAAGACATCAGACAACATGATTTTTTTTCTTATATATATATTTTTTTAAATTTTTATTTTTATTAACATGTAATGTATTATTTACTTCAGGGTACAGGTCTGTGAATCATCAGTCACCAGTCACAGCATGCACCATAGCATATAACCTCCCCAATGTCCATAAACAAACCATCCTTTCCTTACCCCTCCCCCCCCACACATCCCCAGCAACCCTCAGTTTGTTTCCTGAGATTAAGAGTCTCTTATGGTTTTTCTCCCTCCCCGGTCCCATCTTGTTACATCTTGTCCCTCTCTACCCCCCACAACACCCCACCCTGCCTCTCAAATTCCTCATATCAGGGAGATCATATGATAATTGTTTTTCTCTGATCTACTTATTTCGCTTAGCATAATACCCTCCAAGTTCCATCCATGTCGTTGCAAATGGCAAGATTTTGGGGGGGTTTGATGGCTGCATAGTATTCCATTGTGTGTGAGTGAGTGTGTGTGTGTACACCACATCTTTTTCCATTCATCTGTTGATGGACATCTAGGTTCTTTCCATAGTTTGGCTATTGTGGACATTGTCGCTATAAACATTCAGGTGCATGTGCCCCTTCAGATCACTACATTTGTATCTTTAGGGTAAATACCCAGTAGTGTGTTTGGTAGGTTATAGGGTAGGTCTATTTTCAACTTTTTGAGGAACCTCCATGCTATTTTCCAGAGTGGTTGCACCAGCTTTCATTCCCACAACAGTGTAGGAGGGTTCCTCTTTCTCCAAATCCTCGCCAGCTTCTGTCATTTCCTGACTTATTAATTTTAGCCATTCTGACTGGCGTGAGGTGGTATCTCATTGTGGTTTTGATTTGTATTTCCCTGATGCCAAGTGACGTTGAGCACTTTTTCGTGCAGACATGATTTCTAACAACGCCCTCTGGCGTGGTTAAATAGGAACATTCACATATATTTGTAGACCAAGTCTCCTTACATCCTCACATTTGAACTTCATCAAAACCTTGTCATGCAGGTGTGATAGTCAATAGCTTCATTTTAGGGATGCCTGCGTGGCGCAGTGGGGTAACCCTCTGCCTTTGGCTCAGGTCATGGTCTCAGGGTCCTGGGATCGAGCCCCACATCGGGCTCTCTGCTCAGCAGGGAGCCTCCTTCCCCCTCTCTCTCTGCCTGCCTCTGTGCCTACTTGTGATCACCCTCTCTGTCAAATAAATAAATAAAATCTTAAGAAAATTATTTTAAAAATAGCTTCATTTTACAGATCAGAAAGCCTGAAGTTAGAAATATTAAGTGACTTCCCAAGGACACATGAGATGATAGAGCTGAGACCGTGTCCAGGTCCCCTGAGTACTGGTTAAGCACCCTTGCCCCTTTCTTTGTAACAGGGGTCAGCAAACTTTGTAAAAGGCCAGATGGTACATATTTTAGGCTCTCTGGGCAGTAAAGTCTCTGCCATAATTATTCACTTCTGCAATTACAGTATGAAAACAGTCATAGGTTATATGAAAGCAAATAGGTACAGCTGCATTCCAATAAAGCTTTTCTTTTTTTAAAAAAGATTTTATTTCAGAGGGAGAGAGCATGTGTGCACATGTGAACTGGGGTGGAGTGGGAGGTAGAAGGAGAAGCAGACTCCCTTCAAGCAGGGACCCCAACATGGGGCTTGATCCTGGGACCCTGAGATCATGACCTGAGCCAAAGGGAGATGCTTAACTGACTGAGCCACTCAGGCACCCTCTAATTCAGATTTTTTTTTTTTTTTTAATACAAAGCAGGCTGTTGGTTGGATTTGGCCCATGGTTGAAGTTTGCCAACTCTTCCTCTGTGACATTCTACAGAATTGTTCTTTAATAACTACAGGGGAATTTCAGATGTATGAATCCCGTACTTGAAGTGTATCGATTCCAGCATCTACTACCAGAATAGCACCTACTTTATCGGCATGAGAATCTCACCTTTGTTCTTCCCTTGGTAAAGGTCATTAAACCCTACAAGGAACAGGATTCTTCTCCCACAGTTCCTGGGTCCATTCAGACCATCTCCTATTCTCTTCTCTTCTAAGGGTCACCTTGCTGCCCCTTAGCGCTCCATTCACTTTGCTGCTGACCATTCTCCCTATGGCTGTTGCCCTATTGGCTTCCATGGGAAAAATGGAGAACATTAGCCTCAGTCCTGAGGGCAACCTTGGCCTAAAACTATGCTGAGTGACAGTTATTGCTAAAAGTTTAGGAGGAGCCAGAGGAAATGGCAACAGAGAAATATTCCCAGAAAACAAACGAATTGCAAAGGCCATTCCTCATAGGGGCTGTGTTGGCACATCTCTGTTCTTCTCATTTGCTTCTAGAATAGAGCCCTCTTCTGTCCTTTGTGATATGGCCCTATCATATAGAGAAATCCTAGTTTTCCTTTGGAAAACCACGTGGAAGGGCTGTGCTCCCACAGGCCTATCCACTTCCTGCCTGCTGGACCCGCTGCCCAGAACACAGGCCAGGGCCTGTGTTGTGCACACCTGGACACATGCATGGCTCCTTTTTCCTGCCATGAGCATCTAACCAGTCACTAGGTTCTCTTGCTTCTCGCTTAGGAATATCTCTGGGACCTGCTGTCTCTTTTCAGTTCTCCCGGGCTTGCTTCTAACACTGTTTCCTCCTCTCAGTCTCCCTGCCCAGGTTCTTTCATGATGCTGGTCTTCCATCACTCCACAACCTGGGTCCTCGTTCTTAGAAGCAAGGCATAGTTCTTTAAGTCACATCCCTGTGCAAGATACTGTGCAAGATACAGTATAGCTCTTTATAGGCTAAAATAGAAATTCCTTAGCTTCACTCAAGGCTTTTCCAAAATTGGTTCTATCCTTCCTTCCTTTTATCTCCCACCAATAACTAAAATGGTGGGAGATAAAAAAAAAAAAACTCCCCTGGATGGGGGAGCTCTCTTCTCTGCCTCATGCCTTTGAAAACACGGTTGCTATGCTGACAACAAGGATTTCTTTTCTTCCTTGCTACAACTAAAGCGTAACATATGCTGTTTAGTGAGCGTGGGCTTAGATAGGATGGTGGTATTGGGGGAGGCATTCATGCCATCCCTTCTAAATACCACCATAAACACCCCCAAAACACACATGCATACACATACCAGACTGGCCTAGAATATGTTGACAACATCATGTGATAATTAGGAAAAATGTCCTGTGTATGTGATTTATACAGATAGACTATTAACAATCCTCACCCTCATGAGAGGATTCCTTAACTCCATTTTAACTACCTAGAAACTGTTGCATATCAGGGAAATATTTTCTGGTTATGCAGTCTGTGAAGCTGGTCACAATATTGTGGCTGTGTTGGCCTGGCGGTTTTGCCTTCTTCTTTTCCCTCTTATCTTACTCCTTCTCCCTGCCTTCCTCCCTGTATTCCATCACTTACCAGTTTCTCCCAGAGGCACAGCATTGTTACAGGAGGTTGTGGAGACTTCTGAAAAAGGTGTCCTGAATCAAAGATTGATACACTGTGCCTGAGGCACTTGTATGCACAAAGATAATGAGAGAATGAAAAAAGCTATGATATATGTGACAGAATAAGGCTTCTAGAGGTTCAGGAGGCAATACCTCTGAGGAGGGATCATGGAAGATGTCAGTTTGAAGCAGGGGCCTAGAGAGCAACTACTGTCCTGTCAGCAGAGAGGAAGGAAGAAGGGGCATTCTGGGGCAGGTGCATTACAGGTAAAGTAGGTCAATAACTCGGGGTATATTGGGGAGATCAGTGAAGTCCTATATGGACACAGATGTAAATCTGAATCCCTTTGAAACTTGCGTTCTGTAAAGTAGACCCATGGAGTTGAATTTCTCTGTACATCAACAGATCAAGAGAGATTGGTTTTCTTTTAAAATTGTAGCTCATTCCTTGATTCAGAAGTAAGGAACACAGTTTTTTCTTTTGTGTGTTCATTAGGCCATCTTGATTGAGTGCTCACATTTACCAAGTGCTGTGCCAGGCTCTGTCCACGGAATATCATGCATCGCAGTTAAGTATTAATGAATTGTATGAGTGACTATAGGTCAGATCTCGAAGCCTGTATTTTATTCTCTTTTCACCTTTTGATAGCCTCCTCAATGGCTTTTCCAGTCCATTATGGAGCTTACCACTAAATTGACGAAGAATAGAGAAAGGAAATGTCAAAACTTGGTTTTACTATGTTAGTCCTGCTTACTAATTTTATATGTGAACTTATCTAACATTTATTTTAACCATTCAGGATAATAGTTGCTATAGTGTCACAACAGAGAACAAAAATGACCTGGCCTGTTGATTCACCCCAGAGTTTTGTATGAGGCACACAGTCCTCTCCTAAGTGAACTGTATTAGATCACTCCTTATACATATCCTAGCAACATTCAGAATAACTGCCCAGTTTTCCTTATCCAGGGATGGTGCAGTTTTCCATGTGTTCAGACACAATCTCAAAGTCATTGTCAAATATCCCATTGGCTATATACTGCCCAGAATGATTCAATCACATTTCTCCAATTAAAAGAAAAAGGCAAAATAATGATCTGGAAGTAATCATGTGTTCTAGCAAATAGTATGTGAGGGAGATTGCAATGGAATATTTCAATTATTATCTTGTGCTGAGGAGGTTTGATCCAAGGTTAATCATCCTCTGCTTAGCTCCATCCTTCCATGTGACTAAGTGCTTGCCTGGTGCCTGGATAGTCTGGGGACAGATGAGACTGGATGATTGACTGCAGTTTTTCTCTTGCTACTTTTTTTTTTTTTTCATTTATTTATGGAATGGCACCTGGCACTTTAAATGGCATCTTTAATCAGTGACTCAAAGTGCTTTTCAAATAGCTGCATTATCCTTATTTCATAGAGAGAGGGAGAGAGAGAGTTCAGTGACTTGGCCAAGGTCATAGAAGTGGCACAAGAGCTGGAAACCGCCCTGAGAACACCATAACTCCTCATACAACCTCAGATCATTTGTATCTGATGCAATAGCTGTGAGTCACAGGACTGGTTTGCTGCTGATTAGCCATGTGAAGTACAGCAGTATATTGATACTGCATGGCTCTGTTTTCTTATTTTGAAAGCCAGCTGGGAACCAGGATTTGTCTTGTATTCATGGTAGCAGTACATTTTTCTTCCTTTAAAATACTTATTTATTTTAGCAGGGGGGGTGAAAGCCAGAGAGAGAGAGAATCTCAAGCAGACACCCTGCTGAACATGGAACCCAACTGAGCCAATCCCATGTCCCATGAGATCATGACCTTAGCTGAAACCAAGAGTTGGACGCCTAACCATTTGAACCATGCAGGTGTCCTAGTAGCAATAAATTGTACATTTTTTACCAAATCTTGACTATTCAAAGGCTCTGTGCTAGAAAGTTCTGTAATACAGAAATGAATGAAATGGAACTCTTCCTCCTTGGCAATGACAAGCAGTAGCAGACGACTGGAAATAAATCACTTATTTATTAATGGAGACCTTATATTAAGGTCCTTATATTAAGTAGAGACCTTATATTAAGTAAATATCTACATAGATCTAAACCGTTTCTTTGAATTTAACTCTCAACTTGTCAGTGCAGTCCAGGCTCCACAGGAAGATTAATCTTGCTACTTTAGACTCACACCATCTATAATGTCACAGGGTTGTTGTCGTCAAGAAGAGGTCAGTCTGAGCTAGTGAAAGATCATAATTATAGAATATTTGAAAAGAACTACGAATAACTTTAAATTCATGCAGCCTCCTCAACTAGAAGATAACGCCAACTCCTCAGCACAATGGTGAATGCCATCCATGCTCAGCTGACTTTATTTGTTTCTAGGGTCAACTTTATCAGACACGCTCCAGATTCCTGAAGGTCTCTAGGCTTCTGCTCATTGTTTTTTGTTTTTGTAATGTGCTCTTTCTTCTTTCCTCTTTTCTAAATATTAATGTATGTCTCAGATTTAAAGTCTCCATTCAGAAGCCGTCCTTCCTAGATTTTTCCCCAATCTTTGGACTAAATACCTTGCATTTATGAATATATCTAGTATAAAATTCTTCACTGATATCTCCTTTAATTGCATAAAGTGGGTATTATTTTACAGATGACAAAACCAGGGCTTAAGGGAATCTGGATGTGCTGCTATGCATTGCACAAAGAAACAGTAGAGTCAGTTCAAACCCAAGTTTCAAACCCCAAAATTTCGGGCTCTTCACCTGGGCATTGCCCAGCCCTCTAGTTTTACCTTATTTCACTATTATTTAATCCTTCTTTGGGTTCTTCTGAGTGATTTATTTCCAGTCGTCTGCTACTGCTTGTCATTGCCAAGGAGGAAGAGTTCCATTTCATTCATTTCTGTATTACAGAACTTTCTAGCACAGAGCCTTTGAATAGTCAAGATTTGGTAAAAAATGTACCAAATGTATATATACGTACAGTCAATAGGCCCCCAACAGGACCTTCTAGAAGACCACTTTACTCAACACATTCCCTTGCAGCTAAGTAGTTGATATCAAAGGCTCAAAACAAGTTTTTTTTTTTTTAATTCAAATTGCCATTTACATTAAAACCCTATCAGAAACAGAATAGAGGTAAGTTTCGTTGAGTTCTTCCCAAATAACCATTATTTCAAAAGTGAGGAGTATGACATTTCTGAGGTCATGACACATACATTTATTGCTACTAGGATAGTTTGTTTCGTGCATTTCCCTAGGCTTGTTAAGACCAATTCACAGTGGGGAATTTGGTCCCCGCCACCCATCTTTGCCCTTGGAAAAGTGAAAAATGACGTATGTATTTTTAGAATGCTTTTGGTAAAAATACTTTTGACGGGGTTTTCAAACACTTTTTTCATAAAAAATTCCCATTAGGTTAAAAGTCCATCTAGGGGGGTGCCTGGGTGGCTCAGTGGTTTAAAGCCTCTGCCTTCGGCTCAGGTCATGATCTCAGGGTCCTGGGATCGAGCCCCACATTGGTCTCTCTGTTCAGCAGGGAGCCTGCCTCCCTTCCTCTCTCCCTCTCTCTGTCTCTCTGCCTGCTTGTGATCTATGTCAAATAAATAAAATCTTAAAAAAAAAAAAAATAAAGTCCATCTAGGAACTCTCATGCCTGACAGGTGGACACATACAATGGTGCAGCCACTTTGGAAAACAGATCGGTAGTTTCTTAAGATGTTACGCATAGATTTATTTTATGATCCAGCAATTCCACTCCTCTATGTATCTACCCAAGAGAAATGAAAATGTGTGTCCACACAAAAGATCTGTGTATGAATGTTCATTAGCAACATTACTCATAATAGCCCAAAGAGGGAAATAATTCGAACGTCGGTTCACTGGCAAATGCACACTTAAACACGGTGTATCCATACAAAGGAATATTATTCACCAATTAAGGAGTGAGTACCAACACATGCTACAGTGTGGATGAACCTCAAGAACATTAGGACTAAGTGGGAGAAGACATGGCAGACTGCATATTGTATGATCCCATGCAAAGGACATGTCCCAGAGAAGGGAAGTTCCATGAGATGAAAATTAAACATGATGTCTGGGGCCAGGGAGATGAAGGTGACTGCAACTGGTTGACAAGCTTTCTTTTCGGGAATGGTGATAATAATCTAAGACTAGGTTGTGTGATATTTGCCCAACTACTAAAAACCATTGAGTAGTATACTTAAAATGGATAGCATATAAATTTTACGTCAATAAAATGGATAAAAAGCTGACTGGAAAAACGTTTGAGGCATTAAAATCGAGGGCATATGTACAGAGCAGACCATAATTTAATCCTTAAGAGATTAGAGAAGAAAAAGATGGCACTTTTGACTGGGTTTTAAAGAACTCAGTGGAAGAAGTAGGTTTCTGAAGTGAATAGGAAAACGTTTGTGTTTGAGTTGAGTGTTGAAAGAGCAATACAATTTATTCAAGATCCTTTAATAATTTGACCCGAACTAAACTCCCTAAACGCTATGTATTTCCTTAAGGGCCCTTGAGTTTTGATGAGGATTCCCCAGTCTTTGTTAAACAAAATTTGACAAGCATCACCCTATCCCAGAATATTTTCCTTTTAGAAATCCCTTCCTCTTAAGAATGGTAATTTATTTTTTTGTATGTCTCAACAGGCACTTAGCATAGGACATGGCTTAGCGCCAATAAAAATAGCCTTTGGCTGCTTACCTGAGCAGTTGATAGTGTGCTGGGGGGTCGAAAACAAGCAAGGGCTTCATGATATGGGGGTAGTGGGAGGAGCAGCCTGGTGCTTAAGAGAAGGCTGGGTAATTAATTGGGGCTCCATTAGGAGGCCCTTGAGAGCTGGGTGTGGAAGTTTGACAATTGATCTGGAAGTTGGAGAGCAAAAGAGTGGCTGGTGCAGGGGGGATTTCAAGGGTTAGTTTAGTAGGGGAGCCTGACATCAATCAACACAAGATCATTTTTTTTTTCCCTTCACTTATTTAAAGCTCAGTGCACCTTTATTGAGCATATGGTGATTGTTTGCCTTACTTTAACTTCTGCTTTCTGGAAATAATCTGATTCTTCACAGTTCTCCTTTGGCATTAACTTGAGGAGGCTGAGTTCTGTTGAACAGTTCCTCTAGAGCATACTTTGAAACAAAGAAAGTGTGTGTGTGTGTGTGTGTGTATTTTTTCCTGTGAACTCCACTCCTATTCTGCTATCATCAGTTTGAGAGGCAGCGATAAAAAACAAAATTCCTTTAAAAATACTGACCCAGACTAGATACTGCTTTTTATTTTTGTAGTACGAGTCTCAAAGTTGAAAACCCCTTTGTTGCTACAACACTTACTCACATGTGAGACCTTGATATGTGTGCAGTATTTTGGTTGTGGCTGGTTAAATGGACAGGTGTCTCGGCATAGCAGCAACCCACAGAACCCTGCTATTAAGAGCAGTGTTGTAACTTCGTGCCTTTCAGTCTGACCTGTAACACATCCTACATCCCCCAAATCAATGCTCTGAGCTCCCCGGAGCCTAAGGACTGGCATGGAGTGTGATCTTGATGTCAGTGTCAATAATCATAGCACATAAACTCACATCCAGGCGCACATTTTCCTCCATTCTCCATATGAAATGGGGAGTTCAATACTCTTCTATTTCAAAGGGAATTGAAGTTCTTGGAACAAAAGGGCTATTAATGCTACACAAATCACACTGATGTTGCAATGGATGGCTCCCACAACTCCAGCTGGAGCTCATAAAAATTCGGACGCGTTGTGCTCCCTAAGACCAAAAGGCGGGAAGATGCACGTTGACCTTTCAAAGTAAGAAAAAAAAAAATGCTTCACAACAAGGATGTGAAACAGCTTCTGTACACATACTTCCCATCGTTGAGTGAAAACGGGATTTGAGATGGACTCAAATAGCCTTTTGCGGAATTGCATTTGATTAAAATTCCCAGCAAGGACAGACCTATGTGAGCAGACTTCTGAGGAGTGAAGCCACCTGCATTGGTTCACATTGTTGCAGATGATTAGACTGACAGATGTGTTCAGACAGGTTGACCACAACTTTCCTAACCCAGGTAAATTGGACAGAGCCACAGAAATCCAGGTTAGTTTATCAAGAAGAAGTATCCTACAAAAGGATTCAGGTAGATCAGTTTGACACACAGTATAGTTCTTGAAACACTCAAGTACTACTCACCCACCCGATTGGTTCTGTCAAAGAAAAATCAAGTTGTTTAGAATCCAAAGACCAGTTGTCATTTTAAGAATGTTACGTTAATGGTGCCAAACAAATACCAAATCATGGGTACACCTGAGTATCAAATGCAGTGATTAAATGTGAATTTGGGGGGTGTAGACTTCAAGTACAAAAATATCCTCCAGGGAAATTAAGTCTATGCTACCAGATTTCATATTGTATTTTACTTTCAGGGGATATTATGTACCTAGATATCATGCCACTGGAGGGCTGAACAGGGAAGGCTCACTAGGCTGAGCTCAGGAAGGGGAGAAAGGAGTATGGAGACAAATGACCTGTGAGGTTTAGTGGTCAGATTTGGGGGCAGTGGGGTGGTTCTAGGAAGGGCAGGTCTGCATGAGCTCAACATTAAGCAGCCGGGAAGACACACAAGAGAGTGGCCATATGGATTGATCACATACAATGGGAAATAAGCAAACTGTGTTGAACCTTAACCTTGACAGACAGACATTTGTCACCAATAATTTAGCAATATTTCAGTTCACCTATTACTTTGAATAATTCATCCCTTCATTAGCTTTGTCTCATAATACTTCTATATGAATAAAAATATTCCCAGGAGTGGTATAACCAGAAGATATAACCTAGTCCAGTGTTCACTTTACAGAAGAGGTAACTGAGGCCCAGAGAGGTCCACTAGCTACTTGATAGAAAGTTTGGTGTGATTGTGGTATTAGAACTCACTTTTAGGCTCTTCAGCTATCTTGAATGCACACGCCTTCAGGTAGCTTGATTTCAAAGGTCTTTCCTGTGTGGCTGGGTTCTGACTCTAGGATCATCTCTTGAGACCCATACATGTTTTTGAATCATGTTCCTAATTGTTGCTGAAAACAAACAGTATAATTTGGGGGGAAAATGGAAACAAGAATTTTGCAGAGGGTTTGCTATTGGGTTTGGTTGTAAAGCATACTTACTCTGAATGTTAGCTCCTTACTTTAGAACTTCCTTATACAAGTTCTAAGGACTTAATGATTGCTTTTTTCCTTTTAATTCATCATCCTTGGAAGGAAAGAATATTGCTACAAAATGAGATTGAATGATGAACACTGATCACTCACTTAGTAATAACAATAAAAACAAAGGCTAATATTGACTGCTTACCATGTGCCACACACTGTTCAAGATACCGTAGCTGAATTAATTTCTGTTATCCTTACTACAACACTACCAGAGGTTGAATAATTTTCTCAGATCTCAGGGGTCCCATCCAGAATACCATCTCCAGCATTTTGCTTTCAGGATCTGAGATAGTGCTCGCTGAACAATACAGACTCTTTATAGAAGATGGCCTATTTCCCTGTACTTTCCTCTTGGGTGCTTATTATTAGAATTGTCACCCTCAATGCTGAAAAATACTTATGTGACCTGGATCTCTAACGCTTCAGTATGAATTACTTTAATTGCTGTCCTCTGATGCAAGGAGATTTTCAGGAAAAAGAGGTCCTGGGGTTAGAGGGTCAGTTAAGGTAGGTGATTTAAACAAAACAAAACAAAAAGTCTAGGGCTTCTCAAGATGATCAGTGTCAAAATTTTCTTATGGCCAGTGGCACTGCCCTATTTTGTGACAAAGCAGCAGATAATAGGGAAAATCTTGCCTCAGTGGCTGGAGACTCAGCCCTGCTGCTTATACACTGTGTTAACTTGGACAAATTACCTTCCTTCTGAGGACCTTGGGTTTATCTGTGTGATCATCTTTGTTTTCTTCTTGGATTGTTTTAATTTATTTTTTTAAAGATTTATTCATTTTAGAGTGAGCTCCAGGGAGGGGCACAGGAAGAGGGAGGACCTGGAAGCTGACTCCATCCTGAGCAGGGGGCTCAATCCCAGGACCCTGAGATTGTGACCTGAGCTGAAACCATGAGTTGGCCACTCAACCGACTGCAACACCCAGGCACCCCTGTCGTGGATTTCAAAGGTTGTTTCTCCCAATAGGACCAGTGTTCCAGGAAGGTAGAATAGTTAACCATCTGCACAGGACAATATGGGCAGGCTTGGATTCTCCCTCCCCTGCAAGTTTCCAGTGAGCTCTCTTCCCATTTTTTATGTTGAGTCATTTCTGAGTGACAAAGCAAGCGACTCCGCCTCTAAAGCAGCTCATCCAGGCAGGGAATTGTTAGAGAGTCTGGCATTAATTCTACGTATTCCCTTTGGTTCCTTGCTCCAAGTCATGTGAGACTGGTTTCCTCATTGGCCTGTTTGGGATAGAGAAGGTGTGGCAAGTGGAGAGAAGAGGCTGTAGAGAAGTAGGAAGAGCTGTTCCCAGGGCTCTGCACAGCCAGGATTGAGGACCTTGGATTCTGGCTTGTGCACCTCTCCTTTACAAAAAAAAAAAAAGTGGGGTGGGAGGGAACTACCCCACAGTCAGTGAGGCTGTATGCAGAGGCGCTCATGGGATAAAAGCATCATCAGCTTGCAAACCATCACTTACCCCCAGGCCTCATCACCAAAGACAAAAACAGTTCCCACTTCCCTACCTGGCATGCTGTGTAGGCACTCCCTCCCTTACTCCTCCCTATTAATCATCCTATGCATTTTTAAAAAGTTCCACTAGAATAAGCGTTAAAGCAAGAACAGCCACACTAGACAACTTGATTTTGGGCTGTCAGAGGTCAGGACTGACGAGTATATGGAGAATGGAGAGGTAGACTTGGTTGGGGAGTTACCCGAAGACTGGGAGAGGAGGGAAAGAAGTAGGAGTCAGGAACACAGAGATCATGGACGGAAACACCCTTCCCCCTCCCTTTTTTTTTCTTCAGAGATTTTGTCAGAGAGTGAGCGTTGTGTACACACAAGCAGGGGGAGAAGCAGGCTCCCTGCTGACCTTGGGATCATGACCTGAGCCCAACACAGATGCTTAACCAACTCAGCCATGCAGGGATCCCTAAAACACCCTTCTTTGGAGTGCCCCCTCTATTTACTAAGAAGGATATAGTGCAGAAGAAGCCACAAGAGGATAAATCACCTGGTTGTGCTAAAGGCCCCCTTCCGATGTGCTGATCTATGTGTTTCACTGGAGATCCTTATGGAGATCAAAAGCACAGAACCCCAGTTTTCCAGTCAATAGACCGAGAAATTCCATTATCCTCTCCTTAGTCTCTGTCATTTGATTCTTGTGGAGTGGATACTTAAGGCATGGAAGAAGCTCAGTTGATGTTGGTTAGATGGACCTGTGTAATTCCCAACCATGAGAATTTCAAGAAAAAGGGGGACAAAACAAGCAAAAAAGCCAAAGAGAGTAATGTGCAAAGAGCCTCCCCTCCCCATCTCCTCTATACACATACATAACACACTGGAAAGTCCACCAAATTTTCATGTTCTAGTTCACAGTTTGGTGAAAGGAATAGAGTGATTGGCAGTTAATTTCAGCCTGTTCATAGAATTACCAGACCTGCCGGGGCCTTCCGCAGGCACTGCTGTTGGAGGTGACGGAGGTGGAAATTTCCACGCATGTGGGTGCGCTGGCCAGCAGATGGCGATGTTTCTTAGTTTTATACCAAGGTGTCAGGCTGGAGGCCATTAGAGATGCAGGGCGTGTTTATCAGATGGCTGTTAAATCAGCTCAAAATCTGTAAAGGCACGGCAGATCAGCTCTTATTTATTTATTTTTACTTAGAGTTGATGAATTCAGTAAAATTCCATAATGGGCAAATGAACACTGTGTGTGTGTGTGTGTGTGTGTGTGTGTGTGTGTGTGTGTGTGCTGGGAATGGGAGCGGAGGAAGACCTGAATCTGAGATGGTTGGAGAGGTTGGTTTTATCTTCTGCAGTTGCTTTTTAAAATGAGATTCCTCTTGTGCTGCCTTCTGGATGTAGTCAGTGTGGGACCAAAGGGCACAGGGACAGCAGCTTTGTTCATTTTCTTTTACATTTGTTTAGAAGTGGGCTCCTCCTCCAGCGTCAGCCACTTTGGGCCCCAGCTCCTGGGGCAGATACAGCCTGTGTGGGGCTGGGTCAGGAACCAGAGCAAGGTGGGCCAGGTTGATGGATGGGAAGGGAGTAGGAAGGAGAGCTGCCTGGTAGCCTCTCCTGGGCTTCATGCTCCGCCACACAGAACTGGAAACGGACCCACTGCTCCCAGATACAGACACAGCAGCTACTGCCTTGAGAGCCAGGCTCTGTCTGGAGAGTGGCAGATGCATTTTAAGCAGAGTGAGAGAAATGTGGGGAGTAAATTGGTTTTAAAACAGTACTGCTTGTTTTGTGTGCTGTCCCATTAAGGGAAGTGGAGCCACCTAGGAGCCAGGGCATTTGGTTTTTAGGCCTGAAGGTGTGACTGTTCATGTGGTAATGAACTTGTTCATCTGTAGTATGAGCCCTTGAAAGAATTACCCCCTCTTGTCCCCAACCATACTTAAATTATGTTCCTATGAACTAGAAATCCTGGCTGTACAGGGGCATTTTTAGATGGCAGGGCATCACTCTTGTCCAGTTAAATCAGTGTCAAGGGGTAGGGTCTCAACATGTATCTTTTTACTAGTTGCCCAGGTTGTTCTTATGTGCAGCCAGGATTGAGAACCATTGATCTAACAGGACTCCTCAAAGGGGGTTCCTAGGACCTGCAGCATCAGCCTCTCTTGTGAACTTGCTAGAAATGCAAATTCAGTGCTCTCCATCAGAATCAAAGTTCCAGGGTGGGCCCAGAGATCTGAGTTTCACAAGCCCTCCCAGTGATTGTCACATACCCACTGTTGCATTTGGGAGAATGGAGCTTCCCCACAGTTGTTGTGGGTGGGCGGAGCCAGTGACTACTGGCAAGGAGCTGAGAACACAGGTGTTATATGCCATTTCCTGGCTTAAGGTTTCTTCTTCTTTTTTTTTTTCCCGTGGCTTAAGCTTGTAATTGCTGGCACTTGACCTTTCATTTTCTCAGCCACACAGACCTGTATTCTATGGAAATGCAATACATTGGCCCCTTTAGCTTATATCTCTGAGTTTGGTACAAGGAAGCCCTGTGAATGAGAAAAACAAGTTTGTTAGAAATAAATAACTGGAATTTGGTGGTCGTTTCTGCCTTAGTCTTATACTTTTCTGATACATGTATAACCATTAATGGTATAGTTCCAACTGTTTGGCTGGATTGGTGCTGATAAAGAAGCTAAAGGGGGAAAAAACACAAAAAACAGCCTTATATCCTGAGGTTTCCGAACATCTATATTTGGTGTTAGATTGTCCAAATATTGGAGGCCAGGTTTGTATCCTCTAAAATTCTTAGAAAAGGTCTGGATTGCCATGGTGATACTAGGAACTTGGTGTACTTCGTTCATTGTAAGAAACCAAATCTGGGAGGACTTTCTCCTTACCTGAGACTCTTTCCAAGCAGATTACTTCTTCATGACAAACTGCGCAAACTTGTGTTTTCAGTGACAACTATCTTTGGGATTGGTCTCTGTATTAGTCTGCTTGGGCTGCCATAACAAAATACCAAAGCCTGGGTAGCTTAAGCAACAGAATCTATTTAATTCTAGTTCTGGAGGCTAGAAATCTAAGGTCAAGGTTCTTGCATGGCTGGTTTCTCCCAGGTCCTTTCCCCTCGGCTCACAGAGGGCCACCATCTCAGTGTGTGTTCAAATGTCCTTTTCTCCGTGTGCATGCTCCTGGTTTCTGTTTCTCTTCATATTTTTATTTTTTTTAAAAAGATTTTATTTATTTGATAGAGATCACAGGTAGGCAGAGAGGCAGGCAGAGAGAGAGAGAGAGGAGGAAGCAGGCTCCCTGCTGAGCAGAGAGCCCCTTTCTCTTCATAAATGGATGCCATTCCTATGGGATTAGGGCCCCATGCTAGGACCTCATTTTAACCTTAATGATTTCCTTGAAGGCCCTATCTTCATAGGGGTTAGGGCTTCAATACATGAATTTTGGTGATATATAGTTCTGTTGGTAACAAACTTCTCAATTGCTTATTCTTTTTGCTATATCATTACCTGCTTTACAGGTCTGGTTACCTCTGATACTAGTCTCATTTTTGCTAATAGAAATTTTCCCAGGCCTCTTTCATAATTTTTGCATTGGTCTTTGATTACTCTTGTTCCTTCTTGTCAATAGATGACATTATTACTGTCATTAGAATCATCACACCATCTTTAATATTATTGTAACCAATGTTTATTGAAATATCTCCGTGTTTTTAGGGTCTGAGCTCAGTTGACTATACATTCAGGCATCATACATTTGACCTTCTTCTTCCATCAGCTTGCTCATCTAATCTGCCTTCTTTTACCTTTTTATACTTTTGTGACTTGGACATACTGTGCTGGTCAAAGAAATGTGGCTTCGATCCTCTGTATTTTGCTCATTCCTGTCTTTGTCCATTTACTGAAATTACAGTGTGCTCCTTTTGCTTAACATACAGCCTTTAGTATCTTTGTTTATATGCCATAAATGGTCATCTTCCATTCCTCTAGGGATCTCCAGGACTAAGTCCATCATTAAACTGTGAGAGCGCAACAAAAGCTGCTGTTATGTTTGTAGGATTTCTTCCCTCTGGGGTTGGTGTTGAAGATCTCCCAAGAGTTGATGTGATTGGGTCATTAAGATGAATGAAATAACCATATTGACTGTTTAGTGGCCTGGTTATTTCAGTCATCTTAATGAGAGAATTAGATAGACCCTAAGGCACTCCGAATCCTCATTTGATGATTGACCTGGAAGCAATCAATCTGACCATGTTGCTCTCTCTGAATCCTCTGCTCCATTCAATCAGTCTCAGTCCCTACAACCCTTCTAGATGTGAGCTCTCCATCCCTCTGTCTCCTTGTCAGTAGTGGAACAGTTGGGGGAGCGAATTCTGACCCTGCACTTCTCTAGCTACAGGATCATTCCACTTTGCTGAGCATGAATTTCCCAACAATTAACTGTTTAAAAAAAATAGACCACTTGTGATACTTGTAAGCCAGAGGTCTCCTACAACTCTGAGATTGTTTCATCCCACCTTTGTTCAGGCTGCATTGCCCATTTAAAATGCCTTCCCCGACTTTCTGTGTGTCTATATTTTCCCCTTCAACTGCACCAGCTTCAATTCTGGGTCCTCCGTGACCGCTGTGTATTGTCTTTTCTGACTCTGTCTTCCCCTTATTGTCTCTCTGGTATATAGATTTAGAAAATGTTAGATCTGGGACTTTGCATCAGCTTCATGTCTGTCCTCACTTTCCATTTTTTCAGAAGAAAACCAGTGACTTGCACGGGGACACAGATCTGACAGCTTCAAACAGTGAGACGTTCTTTGGATCCTGGCATTAGGTACTGGCTGCAGTGTTTTCCAGTACATCTCACTGGCTGTGTGCAGGGTGCGAGGCAACAGGACAGGTCTCCCTAAAGCAGCAAACTCTTCAGCTCTGCCAAAAATTGTTGGCTAATGTTTGTTTTCTGGAGTCGAGGGAGTAAATAAGGACCTTCTCTTTACTTCCACAGTTCATGAACTGAGTGAGAATGAGACGTGGGTGTCAGATAGATGAATATTATTGGGAAAGCTCGTTTGAAGAAAGTGGTACAGACTTAATGGTCAGAGCTGCCTATCTTTAACAGCTTCCCTCACGTTGAAGTCCTGGTATGACTCCTCTGCCTCCGACACCCACAGTTGGTCTCTGTAAAGGCAGAGGATGGGCGTGCAAGAAAAAAACCCTTCTGCAGCATCCCCGCCTTCTCCCTGTGAGTCCTGCCAGTGGGAACAGTGAGAGAAGGACCTCCCGGCCTCCTGGTAGCAGGAAGACCTGCACAATTGCCCTGTTGAGTTCACCCAGCAGAGGGCAGGAGTAAAACAGACACCTGTCCAGCATATGCGTTGGCTTGTGAGCGAGCCCAGGAGATACCGGACCAGCTCTGCTCCGTTCCTCCTCCTTAACCTCACTGGCCACACAAGTCACACCTCCACCTCTTAGCAAGGGGTCGCTGAGATGGGATTCTCTTTCTAATATTTCTGAAGGTGTGGGACTTGCTCCTTTAGAGGCCAAGAGATCTACTGTGGGGAGAGGCAATGGAGAGAGTTCTCTCTGCTACACTGTGAAGAAGTAGGCTGGGCCGGTTTGCTTCTCGATCTGCTTATGATTTTGCAGCCTCTCAGCCCCAGGCGTCCATGTGGGCCAGAAAAAAATGGTGAATCTTCTACAGATATCTGACAGTACTCTGGCTGGACCCAGAATTAAGACTTTGATGTTAGTCTGTCTCTCCATTTGATACTGAGTACTTAACAAAAGGTTTTAGTTATTTTTCTCTTCCAGGATATTAGAAGGAAAACACTATTTCCTGGAGGATGCAGTCTGATCAGTTGCCTGCTTACAACCTAATTAACTTCTGTGGAAGGACCAAGTGCAAAGGTCACCGTGGATTCTGGGCCCTGGGAGCTCCGCTCTTTATCTAATCAGGTCCTAGCTCTTGGATACCAGAGTCCTTGTTGTGTAAATCATAGCTAACACTGCAGAACTAACATTTCCACCTGATGTTATCCTCTCTGGGGTATTTGCAATTTGATGTGTAAATGTCACCGAATGAGAGCCACAGAAAACCCAGCTCATCCCAGCCTTTCTGTATTGGTCTAGTCATTGACAGAGGATTTTGGGTCTTTGTTACTGGAGGCTGTGAAGATATCTATGAACTCATAGCTACTTTTCTTGTCCGTGTATGTTTTTTTGGATACCAGGACCAACACTGCGGTAGCATTAGCTAGTCAGGTTAAGCCTAAGGAGACCAGGGTTTGGAAGGTATCTTGGATTAGTCTGGACTTCTACAGTAAGAATTTCTGTCCACCCCACCCTGCCTTCTAGATGCCAATTAATTCACATTCCCTGCATTCTCTAGGCTCAGTGCAGTATAAGCTAGCATGCATGGTCAGCTGGCCTAGTGATTCACAGGAGAGGAACATCTCCTACTAAAATGTGTAAACTATAGTTAGGAGACCCGAGTTCTACAGCTAACTGTGTGCTTTTATTGCTTAGGAAAGACATAAATAGCAGCAACTTTTCTGTGCTCTGGTGATCTATATCTGCCTTATGCTAAGTATTTCATGTCCAAAGACTGAACTGCTGAACTAGTCATGGCATTTAAATAAATCCTGTTATTGTGTTTTTAACTTTGTCAGGCACAGTGAGGTTAAGTGCTTTGTCCAATGTCAAGTTTGTAATTCATGGCAGAGTGAAGTTCTAAATCCAGTTCCTTGCCCGGCACACAAGTTTCGTCTTCCGGTGCTTCCCTTTGTGGCATCATCTACATCATCCACCCACTCATCTGTCTGTCTACTGGGGAATCATATATGTCATGTTTCCTTGGACGTTTTCTGAAACATCAGTATCTGTATCATTGCCTCTCTGCGGGATGGCACTGGCTGGCATCCTGTATGTGTGCCGTCATGTACTAGTGTTCCCCAGGCCCCCTACGAGGCTACATTTTACGATTCCCCAGCAGAGCAGCTCAGATTCAAACTTCCATCTGCAAAATACAAAACTGATGCTCTGAATCTCTGTTCCACACCAACTGTCCCTTATCCTTTCTTCAGATGCTCATGAAGCGCGTACAAGTCAGGCCTTGTGTATCAGCTATTAAAAAAAAAAAAATTAATTCAAACCCCCTTTACAACGTTACCAAGGCCTCCTTGTACAAAATCCTTTTATGGGGAATTCTGAATGAAGTTCATTTTTGGCTGCCAGGGACCCCTCTGTGGAAATTGCTCAAATGAGGGTGTTTTAATTACAAGGCTTAGGAAACTACATGGATATATGGAGATTTATTTGTACTAATTTTCATGGAAAGCTCTGTGATGTATATATAAAAATATGTGAGGTTCAGATATTTGTCTAACAAAAATTATTTATAAAGGACCTAGGATTGTGTCCACATAACTACAAATCGTTGGTTAACCAGTGAAATGGGAAAAGTTAATAAGGGGACATCCTGATAACCATAAAAATGGACTCATTCTACTATCTCCTAGCCCACATTTTGAAAAGCATTTTATTTTTTAAAACATACACCAAAATGGAATACTACAATGAAACTTCTTGCATGCATCCTTGTGTTCAAAGTGTATCAACTCATGGACAGTATTGTGTCCAGACCTGCTTCTTCCAGAAATCCCATCTCTTCTGTAAATACTTCATTATGCATCTCTAAAAGCTAACTTTTAAAAACCATAACCACACTGTTATCACATGTAGAATCAGTTGAAATAGTTTCTTAAAGGCCTTCAATAGCCAGTCAGTATTTAAATTTGTAATAGTTTCGTAATTATGGCTCCCCTCCCATTCATTTGAGTTAGGATCCAAATACGGTTGCCATGTGTTGTTTCTGATAACTGTATTTACTTATTAAAGATTTATTTGAGAGAGAGAGAAAGAGGAAGAATGGCTGGTGGCAGAGGGAAAGCGGGAGAGAAAGGGAGAGAAGCAGACTCCCTGATGATCTTGGGTCATGACCTGAGTCATGACCCGAGTCAAAATCAAGAGTCTAACATAAATCTGTTTGAGCCATCCAGGTGCCCATACTGATAACTATATTTAATAAGCACCTTTTTAATTGACAAGTTCTTCTTCCATCCCTTTATTTCCCTTGAATATTATTTGCAAGAGAGATTGGGTCATTTGTCCTGTAGAATTTTCCACAGTCAAGATTTTCCTGATTGCAACACTGTTATGTCACTGAACACTTCATCCTCCCCTGTTCTTTCATTTTTGGTCCATTATCTCCACCCCCCCACCACCCATCCCCCCACCCCACCCCCGCCCCGGCCAATAAACTCAAGATAGTGGTGTTTTCTTCCACCAGGAGAAATTTACTATCTAGGTCTCTCCTTTTATGATGTCTACAGCCATTGATTCTTATTGACTTGATTCATTAATTCATGTGGAGTTTCACAATAATATATCAGCTGGGGAACTTCTACAAGGAAACACTATTTGGTAACCTGGTGGTTCAGTCTGTATAGGAAAGTCAGATGTTCATTGACCCGTTTTCAAAAGAATGATTCAAACTGCTATGATCTTCTAATGAATTCCAATGAACTAATTTTTAAAATATTAGGAGCTCTTTGACTGAAACACATGTTTTGATCCATCCCAATACTTTCCATTATCAGTGATCAGAATGTCTTCCTGTTGACCACTCCTTAGTCATTTCCTGCTCCTTATGATAAGACCCTATTTGTCTGTAGTACCAGTGCAGCAAACCAATGCATTTTTTAGTCCATCTTGCTCCAGACCTAAAGTTAACATCTTCCTAAGGATCTTTTGTCCCTTTAATGGAGAACTCTATTTAGAAACTATAGTTTAGGTGCTAGAGGTACTCATGGCTAGAAGGTTGGTTTTTATTTCTAGGTCTTTTTTGAGGACAGAACTGGGACTACCTTTAAAATCTAAAATGCAGCAAATGAAATTCAGAACTATTGGGATTTTACAGAATTTCATCCATTTTGTATCACAATCTCTTTGATTTTAAGACTCCTTAGCTTCATCCCACACTATACCAATAATAGGATCAGCATAACAATGTAATTCCTGGAAACTGTTTAAGAGGTTTTATTTTGTATTTTGTATTGGTTCTTGTTTTCGGAATCTGAGTAGAGCCATATGGTAAAAATACTGTGTTTTAAAATCTCTTGGAATATTTTCCTATTATGATACCAACTGGATATACATTCTGGCACATTTGTTTAATTTTATTTTCAATTTTTAGGGATTGCTTTTTCAAAATTTAAGTCTGTTGTATTAATATATGGAATATTTACATGGCTGCAAAGTCAAATCAACAAAACAAAGTATATCAAAAGAAGATTGACACTTCCTTTGTTACTTCCTCCTGATTCCCCCCCCCCTTTTTTTTTTTAGGTTTTTATTTATTTATTTGACAGGCAGATCACAAGTAGGCAGAGAGGCAGGGAGAGAGAGAGTAGGAAGCAGGCTCCCCGCTGAGCAGAGAGCCCGATATAGGGCTCCATCCCAGGACCCTGGGATCATGACCTGAGCGGAAGGCAAAGGCTTTAACCCACTGAACCACCGAGGCGCCCCTCCCTCCCCCCTTTTTTTAAATAACCATTTCTTCATACTGGGATTTTAAAATTGCAAACAGATAATATATAAACATGCATTGCATATTTATTATATATACTTATATATTTGTATTCCACTCTTAATAAATTGGAGTGTACTTTCTCTCCTATTGTTTGCTTACATTATTACTTGGATATCACTGCCTGGTGGCACAGAGAGAGAGTTCTCGTGTTTTATTTTCACAGCTATGCCATCCTCTGTCGTGTGGCTGATGTTCTGTGGTCTTTTTCAAACAGTCTTCTATGCGTAGACATTTGCATCGTATCTAGCATCTTGTCTCTTGCTATTACAAATAGACTAGGAGCGAATACCTTACATATGTCTTTTTGCATTTTTATTAGTGAATGTTGGGTCAGATTCCTGGCATTGAAATCGCTAGGTCTTAAGGCAAAAGCACCTTTTCCCAGATTCCATCGTCGTTGTGCCTTCCTTCCCCCCAGGAATAGATGAGAGTATATGTTTCCCCCCAGCCTCACTCACAGAGTGTGTGGTCAACTTCAGATTTTTGGCAACCTCATGTATCAGAAGTGATACCTGATTGTGGTTTCAAGTTGCAGTTCTCTTTCAGTGAACGAGGTCGAGCATCTTTTTATATGTCTAAAAGCCATTTGAATTTCTGTTTCTGTGGCTGGCTATTCATTTCTCCAGCCCATTTTTCTATAGGGTTTTTGGGTTTTAGAAGCTATTAATATTTCAGGGACATTAATAATTTCTCTGGTATATAAGTTGCAACTATATTTTCCAAGTTTGTCATTTATCTTTTTGCCTTTTCACTGCCCTCATTTTATCCCATGATTTTCAGAAACCATCCCCCCTACCGTGCATGACCACAACTACCTTCTTTAATTATCAGGACTAAAACCATAAAAATCGCAACAACAAATACAACAATAAATAATGAAAACAACAATAAATACAAACTGAACCCCTGGGTTACCAAATAGAAGTGTTTCTTCGTAGAAGTTCCCTAGCTGATATATTATTGTGAAACTCCACATGAATTAATGGATCAAGTCAATAAGAATCAATGGCTGCAGTGGATTATTACAAAAACAGACTCTCAGTTCCCCTTGGGTTCAGATTCGACAATATTACAGTCATTTTATTTTTTTCTAACTCAACAGTTTAAAATAATCATAGCCTTGGTTAGTCTTAGAATCGCCTCACTGGAAACTTTTTTTTTCTTTTTAGTTCAACTAAAGGTACAATTTAAAGTATATTTTTATATTAGAAGTTCAGTAAGTAGATTTTTCAGTTGGGTTCCATACATTTCAGGGATGAGATGAACACATTTGTGTGGTTCTCATTGGGAACAGCATCCAACTCTACTTTGAGAAGTGTATAAACTGGGAATCCTGATACTAAATTTACCAGCCTCACAGGGCTTTGTGCTTACTCAGTGACACATCACTGAAAAAAAGCTTTGAAAAGCATAAAGCAGTTTAAGAATCAGACAAGTTTAGGAAAGAATGTCAATATTGACCAAATAACTTAGATGATTGGGTTTCTTTGGTTTGTCAGTAACTTTCTCAACCTGTTTTATCCATGTGATGCTCTCCTGTCTCGAACTTTGATTCTGCCATGTACTTACATAATTATTTTTTCTGGGGGAAAAAAAAGAAACGTGTGTCTACATGCATGCATGTGTCTCTGGGCAGAATTAGGGAGTTTGTGAACTATTGGAAAGGCTTCGAGTTTTCATTGGAATGATCCAATTTGGCTCTGAAGCTAGCTGACTGAGCTCAAGGGTCTGCATTGCCCGGCTAAGAATATAACACAAGGAAGGAAGAGGGAGAGTTGTCCAAAAAGATTTTCACTCACACTGTGATGAAATGCCATCGGCTATGAGACATGCCTGTTGATGTCTCTGTTTCAGAAGCCATACAGAATTTAAACTACTAAAATAGAGTTGTGATATTTTCTCATCATGTAGTTGTCTTGCTTATATGTGGATTTGTCCTGTTTCCTTTGCCACGTTTTAACATCCCCTTAACCGAAAATGCTTTCCTCTATTCCCCATAACCTGTCATTTAGGACTTAGGCCATGTCTTTTCTTCTTTATAAATGTGTCCTCAATTAATTCAGTTCACCTTAATGCATTTCCTTTACACAACTGAGTTATATCACGGTTTTAATTAAACTGCCTTATGGTGTAATACCAGACAGACCTGTAAATTACGAAGGCGGCAGTGGGGGAAACCTTAGGAGGTTATCAAGTTTAAAACCTCATTTCACTTGTGAGGAAGCTGCAGTCTAAAAGCCGGAGCCCTCAAAGTTTACACATATTTCTGGCTTGACAGAGCTAAGCAAAGAATCAGGTCCCTTGATCCCAGCCCGGGCTCCTTCTACTCTACCACTTACTCTTAACTCTTGCTCTGACTGAAACCTGCTGTGTGGCCTCGGGCAGTTCATGTGACCTCTCTTTGCCTTGGCTTTCTTGTTTTAAAAAAATGGGGCTAATATAAATCTGACGCTTTCCATCTCAGATATGCTTTGTGGATCAGAGGAGACATATGAATCCACATTTATGTGACTGGACCCAAAATCATTTTGATAAAATAAAATTCTATCCAAAGGAAATATATTGCTCTGTTGAGAGAGCCATGGACCAAACTTATGTGAAGCCAATATTGGTTGACAATAATGACATTGATAATGTGACAGAGGTGTCTGTGTGTATGTCATCCTGAGGCTAGTGAAGCTCTAGGAAGGAATAAAACTTTAAAATTGGAACATGAGGGCAAAGTAAGGAACAAAAGAAAACAAACAAAACCCCAAACAAAAAAAAAAACCCCAATATGAACCTGAACACCCCAGAACGACTCCCTGAAGACCTGAGGAATATGTGAGTTAAGGAGATTGCATTAAGGGGAAGTGCGGGGACTTGTAAAACAATAGCCAGTATGTGGCAGATTAAACATCTGCTGCAGCCATAAATTGAGTCCCACTTGGAAGCAGCCATATCCCCTCTAGAAATAACATTGTTCATAGGAACATAATATACAGTACAACCATGGTAAAGAGAATTCACATTAACCCGTTAGTTTAAAGAGGTTCAATCTCATTTTTATTTATATTTAAGCTTTTAATCCTGGAATAATTAGTCATTACTAGTATTTAATGACTGGCTTGCTAATTGTGTATCCCAGGATGGAGCGGAGAGCAGTTAACACCCTCACAAAATGGTCATTAACTATGTTAATGATCAAAGTCTCTGGGATTATGACTATTGCAAGATATAATTAACAGTTGATAACCATTATTATTTTTTTGGTTTTGGGTTTTTTTTTGTTTTGTTTTGTTTTTAGCAGAAAGAAAAAAGGAACCATTGTTTGAGCTTCAGACAGAAACAATGAATGCTGGCCTGTGCCGTGTTTCTTCTATCAGGAAGAACAGCTTCTGAGGCAAGTTTTGCTTTCTTAATCATTATTAGGGCTGAGCAAAGTAAATGTTGGTTCTGGCTGGCTGAACAAATAGGCTCTGTCTTCTCATTAAAGTGTCAAGGGGGGGCTTATTTCATGGACAGTACAATCTCCCAACTGCTGGAAAGCTTTCTATCAGTTCTTATTTGGTAAAAATAAAACAATTAAGGATGGTGCTGCTCAAGCTTGGGCAGAATTTAGCTCATGGAAAACCTCCTGGGCTTCATGAAAGTTTCTAAAACTTGTCAATGAAATTTCTCCTCTTCCCATGGAAGCCCTTCTTCACCATGTGAAGTGTAGGATGCCTCATTCTCTCTCCCTTCTCTTAAAAACTGCCTTTCTAGAATGAAGCTGTTGACCATCAAGTGTGAATGACACATCACTAAAGCTTAGTGGAGGCTTAAAGTCTTAGTGGAGGGGTTGGCTCCCCACCCTTGGCCTTGGAGATGGGCACTCACCCTGCTGGGGATATGGGCAGTGAGGGTGGGAAGGTGAGGCTTCCTTCTGGAGAATCATTCTCAGGTTAGGACCTCACTGCACACAGGAACCTTTGTATTAGCCCACTGGGGTTCTACCACTAGAGTTGCTTTGGGCTCTTCTTAAAACAGTTCTTGCTGGGCATACAGTAAAGTGAGAGGAAATAAGATAGCTAATTTTAAAAAGCCATGAAGTTAGCTTTAAACAGATCTTTATGTAAGTATTAATTCTGTGGTCTTAAATTTCCTAAAGAAACATCTTCCATGTAGAAAAACATGTGGAAATCTGATTAGAAATTCCCTAAGAGCTGAAATTAAGATAGAAAATATAATAGACTTAGAAAATTAGTGCATAACTTTATATTTATGAAATATATAAAATATATAATGTAGAATGACATATGTAACACAGAAAAATGTATAATGAAGGAGACCCTTTGTTTGACATTGAGCACACATACGTGGATTGCTGACTGTGGCCCAGGCACTGCTCTGGGACTGTGGTTACAGCATGGACACAGCACACGCACATCTCTCGTGGTGCAGTGCAGGGCATCAATATTAAGCCATGAGGGACAAGCAGCCCTGCGCTTTAGGGAGTGCCTGTGGATGTAGGAGGGAGGGATAAACTCGTCTGGGGTCCGAAGAAAGACTTCTGGGGGAAATGAGGTCCCAGCCACAAGGTGAGGCAACTTTCTCTTGTAGTAAAGACCCTTGAACCCTGAATGAAGGCAGGGTGTCTACCAAGCAGCCATTCAGTGCCACTTTTCCAACAAACAGAGGGTCGCAGTATAGCCGGAAGCTAGAAACAAGCTTAAAAGTAACTGCAGACATTGAAGGAATGATGGGAGGGAAAAGGGAAGAGAAGATGTATTTGAGCCACAAAACTACTGTACTCATGTGGCATGAAAATTAGGATGCCATTCTGAAATATTAGACACTCAATGGGAAAAGTTTTCATGCAATGTACTTACTACTGGAAAAGGGAGGTTCTTGTTATTGGCCTCTCCTTGAGATCATCAGAGAAGGAATGACTGGTGAATGTTGCGTTGCATTGTCCATGGCTGTGAGCTTAAGGTATGGTAATGGGGGCCCTGCTGAATTTCATACACTGTAAGGAACATAATAATTGATGGAAAATGGCCATGTTCATTCTTGTGAGAATGTTACCAGAAGCCTCTCCTTTTCTGGAATTTATTTTTTTAATAGTAACTTTTGCACAAATTTTCGCCAATAGCTATGGCTTTATTCCTAGGACATGCTTTATACAGCTTTCTACAGGACATTTTCTTTTAAGAAAAATGTGTGTGTGTGTGTGTGTGTGTGTGTGTGTGTTGATGGGGGGGATGGTGGGGTGCTGTCTTGGTGTTTTTCCCTCATGTGTTTGGATATCACATGCTCTGACATCTAATTATCTGACTTTTGAAAATAGCTTTTATTTACTGGGCCATGAAATAGTGAAAGGCTGAACTATGGTATCCAATTAAGCAAATCTTTTGCTTTGGTCAGATGAAGGGAAAGGAAAATTTATTTTTCTTCTATTAGAACTTCTTTTCATCAGTTTGTTGACAAGTGGTATAAGTAATCTGATGATATATATTTACATATCATACATTTCTGTAGTTCTGTTCCTATATATTCTGTATTTCATGGCTTTGCTTTTTACTGCCTTTGTTGTGAGTTAATTCCACACTAAGCTGACTATATAATATGCAAGATGCTGGCATAATATAAGCAGCTCTTAACAATTGATAACAATTCATTTTAAATTAGTGAATTCATTTAAATGAATTAATTGGGCCATTATTTATACATAGTTGATTTCAAATTTTATTGGGAATAAAGTAATGAAAGTGTTGGCCCTGGTAATTTTGGCATCTCCATAACTTAGGACAAGAAATGGCCCATTTCTCTCTCCTCCTGTTGTAGCCTCCTAATTTCTCTAATTACCTCAGTAGAAAAATAAATGTGAAAAAAAAAATAAATGTGGTGTTGAGTTGTTGACAAATAAATGAGGGGGCTGCATTATAGCATTGCATAGTGCAAAGAAACTGCATTTTACCCTATGACAAGGGGATTTTGATTGTTAGAGTTCAGGATAATGTAAAAATACATGCCCAGTTCAGGAGAGAAGCCCACAATTCTTTAAGAAGATCTGTGCTTGACCTGACCTCCAACAGCCTCTGATCACTCCAACTTTTTAGTTCCCCTTGGCTCTGTATTCATAAGGCGTTTACCGTTTTATTCTTTATTTAGCTTGTATGAATTGGTCTCTATTTCTCCCCCTGCACAAACTCTTTAAGAATAAATATTTAAAAAAATATTTTCTTCTCTCTCTTATAGTCAGGCTCAGCTAAAGGTAGGCAAAGTCCTGGCCAAATAATTGAATAATCAGCCTCTTGTGGCAGTTGGAACCAGCTCTGGAGGCTCCCAGCTGTGTCAGGTACTGACCCTTTAGTTGCTGGATTGTGGCCATGTCCAGGAAGTGCTTGAGTTAGGGCTGCAATAGCCGAGGACAATTGCGATTTTCCAGTCATTTTTGAAGATATTTCAGTATCTTACGTAGACTTTTGAGCCAAGGAAAGAGAAAGCATTATTATTGCCAGAAGTCAGGTGTCTTAGACTAGCCTGTGACTAAAATCATGTCTCCTTTTGATATCCAAATCTTTATGACAGAGTCTTCCATGCCTCAAGCTTAAAGACTCAGACCTTGATCACGTTCTTCTTTCCACATGCCTTTAGACATGTCCTGGATGGTTGATGGGTTTGATTCCATAGACACCTCCAGGTCTTGGTTGCCTCCCACAGGCAGCCATTGGCTTCGGACTGGTGTACTATTCTTCTGCCATCCTTTCTGCTGCTGGAAAACCACCTTCCTTTAGATAGCTGCTACTCCTTCACCTCTTAAGGTGTAGGCCAGGACCCGCTTATAATTCCACACGGTATGATTGAGGACAGCTTCCAGTGTTGATGAGACTTTACAAAAACTTAAAGGAAAAGTGGAGAAACTAAAATTTGGCAAATAGAATTCTTACCAAAGTCCACTGGATACAGACCTCCTCAGTGGCATCCCTGGTGAATCCCTTATCTCTGGCTTGTAGGGAACCACCACATCCAGTAGGTAACTTTTGAACAAGATTCTTCTCAAAACCTAGAGCCCATTTGTCTAAAGCTCACAGGGAGGAAAACACTTTCTTTTCCTCCTCCAGGGCTAGCCTGTCTTCTCCTATTCACCTTTTCCCACCAACTCTAAGATTTTTTCCAGCTTCCTTAATTTCCGAAGTCAGGTCATCTTCTTCGTGGATTACATCACAAGCAGGATGTGAGAAGTCCACTCTGCATTACCCTGAAAAAATGCTGTCAGCCCATTTTAAGCCTTTCCTCCAGCCTGGAAAGAAGAGAGCATCAAGGCTGAATGTACCTCCTGCCTTATTATGGCCTCTCCTGATTTCTTATTAGCAAATATTGAACAAGAGCATGTGTGTGCATGTCTTGAGAGAGAATATTAACTTTTGTTATAGATAAGTCTAAATCCTGATCTGGGTGGAAAATCTAAGCAGATAATACCATTTGCATAATTCTACAAAATTCTTCCCATTTTATGGCACTCTAATGACTAGAACATGGTGTGGGTCTGAAGTGCCTGTAGTCACATCCCTTCATGGCCTTCAGTTATTCTCCAAAATAAGAGAAAGACTCTAATCTTAGATGGGAATAACTGAAACCACCCATCAGATTGATCCCAACTAGAAAGTATGAACTGTTAATATTCATTAAAATGGCTGTCTTTCCCAGCTTCTAAACCATCCCTCCAAAAAACACTAAGGGGTCACTCTTTACCAGGTATTTTGTGACATTGATGAATTTTATTTGTAATTAAAGAAAGCTAGAACTGCTGAGTAAATTATTACTTGAACCCTCTCCTTGAGTACAAAGAACCTTAAACTATGGTGTTTGAGATAGAGATGACCCCCAAAGGTGAACATGTCAAAGAGCCATGAAGGCCATATAGACCCCCTCACTAGAGAAGATAGATCAATTGAAAATACGCATTGAGGAAGATGCTCCTTATCATAGGTTATCAGAGAAATGCAAATTAGAATGAGATACTATTCCACACATATCAGAATGGCCAAGACAACTGACAGCATCAAACCCTAGTGAAGATGTGGATCAAAGGGAAGAACTCTCATTCACTGCTGGTGGGAAGGCAAAATGGTACCACCACATTAGAAGACAGTTTGGCTCTTTGTTACCACATTGAACCTCCTGTTACCATATTATTCAGCAATTGCTCTCCTTGTTGTTAACCTAGAGGAATTAAAAATAGTATGTCCATACAGAAATAGGTACATAGATGTTTATAGTGGTTTTATTCACTGAATGCCAAAAGTTGGAAACAACCAAGATGTCCTTTAGAAGGTGTATGGATAGCCCAGACAATGGAGGATTATTCAGCACTAAAAAAGGAATGAGCTATCCATTCATGAAAAGACAAGGAAGAACCATAAATTCATATTACTAAGGGAAGGAAGCCAATCTGAAAAGATTACATACTTCACGATTCCAACTCTATGACATTATGGAAAAGGGAAGATGATGGAGACAGCCAAAAGAAGTTGAGGAGAAGAAGAGAGGAATAGGCAGAACACAAAGTTTTAGGGCAGGGAAAACACTCTATATGATACTAATGGAAGATCCATGTCATAAATTGGTCAAAATCTATAGAATGTCCAATACCAAGAGCGAACCCTAATACTTCACTAGGGACTTGGGATGCTAACAAGGTGTCGGTGTAGGTTCATCGGTTGTCACAGATGTCCTACTCTGGTGGTGGTGAGGGGTGTCAATAATGGGGGAAGCTGTGCATGTGTAGGAAAAGAGAGCATATGGGGGATCTGTGTTTTCTGTTCAGTGTTGCTATAAAACTAAAACTTCTCTGAAAAGCAAAATTTATTTTTTTTTAAAGATTTAATTGTTTATTTGACAGACAGAGATCACAAGTAGGCAGAGAGGCAGGCAGAGAGAGAGAGAGAAAGGGAAGCAGGCTCCCTGCCGAGCAGAGAGCCTGATGTGGGACTCCATACCAGGACCCTGGATCTTGACCTGAGCAGAAGGCAGAGGCTTTAACCCACTGAGCCACCCAGGCGTCCTGCAAAATTTATTAAAAAACAAAAACAAAACACTTTTAAATGATCCCTCGTAGAGAACAGAATGGGCATAGCCTCACTGATTGCTTGATCCCCCTCACACTTACCACTCGTGTAACTCAGACACAGTGCTTCCTATATGTATTCTGTGTCTGACCTAACCTGCTACCTGACAAAATCACAACCTGTGAGACTCCTTCTGCAGAGATATTTCTGGCTGGAACCACATTCAGTCAGCTTCTTTTTCTTTTCTTCAGTCAAGAAGAAAACAACCTGACAAGAGGGGGAGAAAAAAAAGCACAAAGTCAAAATGACAGGCAAGGAATGAAAGAATCAGGCCAGTAGTGATGTATGAAATGTCCTACTTTTGATTTTCCATGTAGGAAACACTTAAAATTGATTTTCAATATTTTCATCAATATTCTTAGCCACTGCTGTCTACTTCCTATGACAGGATGGATGTCCCATCTCATTCTCGTCTCCCTCCTCTTTTTTCCCCTCCCTCCTCTCCTGAATAGTTAACACTGGCTGTCCTTTAAGTATATTTAAATTTCTGTTTAAATGCAGTCTAAAAAGTAGTCTGTTTGCCTAATTAATCCAACAGCTACGGAAGATATGAAAATGCCCAAGGATGTCTGAGTTTAACACTACGTGTAACATGGGCCTTTGAATCCTGGATGTTGGTAAAATGTGAAATGACATTTCACAGAAGGAGAAAGCTATTTTTACCTTAGTGTTTTAAAGATGGCCCTTTGGAAGAATTGTTGCTGTGTCCCAGGGCTTCCCAGCTGTGTCCTAGAATCCTGTCAGATTAGAGAACCACCCACTGGAAACCTTTCAGGAAGTCAGCCAGCCACTCCCTGGGGCCTTCCTAATTGCCCCCCTCCCGATCTGGGCTGGTAACTCAGTTGGATGCATTGTGTATGGCAAATTCAGTGGCGCTGATTAGACCAATGTCATGGATTTGATTTTTTTGTTGTCTCAAAGAAAAGCGGTTTGCAACTCCTTATCTACTAACTTAAAAATATATGTTAGTACACAGTGGGGTTAAAGCTGTACAAACTACTAGTTGCCCCTCTCTTCTCAGTAGTATATGGTGGGGTCAGGGTTGTGTTTTCCATATTTAAACATTAGCTTCAATTTAATAGAATGGGAGATTGAAAAAGAATTTGCAACAAGATTTGGCTCGCTTCATCTGTGCTATGTATCAATGGCTATGTCACTGAGCCATCCACCATTTTATGGTCCTGATCACTAAATACAATTGATATAGGTCAATCAGATTTCTCACTGGACAATGTTAGCCAAAACATGTTATCCTCTGGGCAGCACTGATTCGGTCATCTCTTTCATCAGGATTGCAGACTATAGTGTGTGCCTTCTCTTATTTCATTAGCAGGAGGTTGTTTCCCATCAAGCAGGCTTTTCTAACTTCCAGAGCATGACCTTTGACTCTATACCAACTTTTAATCAACCCTTTAGAGATGCTCCCTTGGAAATGCTTAAGCCTTGAGAAGGCCTGTAAATCTGTAAATCAGTGCTACCTTCCTCTTTTATGAATGCAATATGGTATTTCTCCATGTTTTGACATTTTTATCTGGACCATGAGTGATCTGATTCTAAACCTAGAGTAGGCACAGTCCAAACAACAGCCAATTTCCTCCCATCACTTCCTATGAAACTCTCATGATAGGAAGTAATGATCGCATACTAATTTGCATTGGGAAGGAGGGCTTTGCCAATTCCTTTGTGCTCCCTCATGTTACATTCCTCTCTGTGACCATGGCCACTGTTATCTATGACCTGGATTTACTGCTAGAAGCGTTATGGCAAAGACTTGTGTCTCAGGGGTTAGGTTCATTACTCTGGAAGCCAAGGTTACTTTTGAGAGTGCATCACCAATCTGTTGGCTTTATATACTAGGAAGAAAACTATTCTGTGGTTGTAAAGCTTCTGGACATAACCGGGTTATTTAGTGATATTTGTAGTTGGCCATTATGAAAATGAGTCAAGGAAGTATTACTGCCTTGTCCTGTACAAGGGTGCATTAGATTAGCGAGTCAAGGATAGAATATAGTAGTTTAGGAATCAGTGTTGAGGATTTGCTGAATCTGTCACAAATTTTTTTGTGCTTTACTTGTGTAACCTGACTGATGTCTGACTTTTTAATTATTCTATGCAAGATATTGAACTTCTCAGGTATTTCTCTCTCTCTCTCTCTCTCTCTCTCCTTTTAGGTATCTTTCTTAAAAAGATTCAAAGTACTCTGTAAATGTGAGGTATGATTATGTTTGCATCTGGCCTTGATAGCTGATCTACCATAAAGTGTGTGCAATCTCACTGGCACTTTGCTCTCAGCAAGTGGTCTTTTGCAAGGGGACTGCAAATGCTCCATTGCCCTGTGGTCCCGTGAAGAGAGAGAAAGCACCTATAGGTGCTAGAAACCCCAGTTCACATTTCTTCTTCTCATATTTTCATTAAAGGGGGAGTAAGAGTTTCAAAAGAAAGCTTGTATACAAGCTCTTGGGCTATTTGACTGATTTAATAATTGGTGTATAGTTTAACCTAATTTCACCTGCTTAAATAATGTTATGGGGATAGCAGTAAGGGATGAAGAAGTGTGAAGCTGGGGGCACCTGGGTGGCTCAGTGGGTTAAGCCGCTGCCTTCGGCTCAGGTCATGATCTCAGGGTCCTGGGATCGAGTCCCGCATCGGGCTCTCTGCTCAGCAGTGAGCCTGCTTCCCTCTCTCTCTCTCTGCCTGCTTCTCTGCCTACTTGTGATCTCTCTGTCTGTCAAATAAATAAATAAATAAAATCTTTAAAAAAAAAGTGTGAAGTTGGAGGGTGAAGGTAAAAAGAAAACAGGAGGCCCTAGCTTGTAGCATCATCTACAAAGCTTCTAAAATTCCTGGAAGACCTTTCACATCTCCAGAGAATCCTGAATTTAATGCTTTGATGGACTTTTTAAAAAGGCAACAGCTCTTCAGTGGGACTAGTCTCTATAGCTGTGCTGTACTAACTGTATTTGGCTATTCAAATTATAATTTAAAACTCATTTCTTCAGTTACACTAGTGATATTTCAAGTGCTCAGGAGACACTAGTGGTTAGTGACTACAGAAGCGGACAGAAAGTTTTATTTGACAGTGTTCTAGGGAAATTGAGAATCAGAGCCTTCATTCAGATAAGAGCACATTAGATGACTGTCCAGTACTTTCTCTGGAAACATTTGTTTTCCTTTTTCTTCCCTCCTGTAAATTAATCAGTCTGTCTGTCTGTCTGTCTATTTATAAAGGGTATGTATATATTAATCTGCTTGGGTTTTTCGATTATTGAACATGGCAAGGTATGTTTTTTTCATCAAATTGATAATAGAAATGAGAAAGGGAAGAGTGTTAATGTTAATGCAATGCTTCCTATATGTTAGGCATTGTATGCTAGACCTATTAAAAATCTCAAAAAGTCACCACGCTTGAGACACAGCAGAACTATGAGAGATGTTTTGTAATTGTCTGTTTTTACAGATGGAGAGAAGACCAAGGTCCTACAACTAACAAGTGAAAGAAAAAACTCAAATTTAGCTTTGTTGTCTGACACGAAAGTTAGTCCCCACCAACCATTACACACACACACACACACACACACACACAACACACACACACAGTTACTGAGTCTTAAAATAAATATTACTTTCATTAGTGCTTGTCAGACCCTAAGAATAAAGTATTAGATTTGCTTTTACATGACTTATGTGGACTTAAGAACTAGATTGAAAAGAACTGCTATCAAAGCTGGAATTGAACAAAATGTGCCATGATTAAAACTCATTTTTCCGTTTGGAAAATCCTCCCTTTAGGACAAGATGAGAAACATTCGGTGTAAAATGCATATAGATTAATACGGTCTTCAAAGAGACTGGAGCAAAAAGATGTAAAAGGGGAAAAAAAAAAAGAACTCAGCCATTTGATCTAATTTCCTGGTTGTGAGGTGCTTCCCTGTACTTTTCATGCACAGCTTGAGAAATTCAGTTCTCCAATAAACCAGCTGGGACACACAGGGAAGAAAGGCCAGCATGTCTCATATGTGTGTGCAAACTCACTCAATTTCAAATGACTAAGTGGGGCTGAGATGCAAAGAAGAGAAGCATGTAGGTACTCAAACCCGTTCTTACAAACATGATACTGAAAGAGCTTTCGCCATAAGATGTTGGGTATAACTCACCAAGTGGGACTTGTTTCTGCAGCAGCAGAGTTTTGAGAGTCTGGATACAGCCTGTTTGATGGCTCAGAAGTCATTGGGGTGGGGGACAGTAGAAACCTAATGGTTAACAACCCTGGCTCTGGAGCCATGCAGCCATGTTGGGTTTGAATCCCGACACTAGTACAAGATAGTTGTGTGGACTTGGATGAGTGATTCAGCTCTTTGAAGCTTGAGTCTTTCTCCTCCAAAGATGGAGACGCTACAGTTTCCACATCACAGGGTGGGGGTAGGAACTAATTGAGATGCTACATGTAAATCATTTGGCACCCTGGCTGTGTAAAATACTCAGGGTTAGCTATTTATTATTATTACTATTATTATCAGCAGCAGCAAATCCTTTTTATTGAGGCTGAATTGCCTCATTTAGCTAGAGATTAGCTGTTAATCTTGTTGATCCCTCAGGATTCTTAAGTAAGTAAGGACAAACTTACTCTAGGATAGTCAACATTTCATGGATCTAGGTTTCTCAACTTTTCCTCAAGTGACAAGATCCTGTAATGTAATACTAGGTGGGGTAGTACTTGTAGTCTTCTTGTGCGTTAATGATTGTTAATGATTAAATTTCATTTAAATAATGTGACTCTGAAAACGGAGTCTTGCCCTTCAGACTCAGTGTGACAGTGTCAGAGTACAATGGGGTCATTGTACAATGGGGTCAGATTCAACACATTTGTTATAAAGCGGGTCACTTTAATTCCTTCAAAAGTCCATAGGGGGACTTTCCCATTAGAATATATGAAACAGACCTATTTTTCTCTCTATCGCCAATTAAACAGAATTAAAAGTTGTGGACATTATGTATATGGGTAGCATAAGGAGAGAAGTTAGGGCAGCTAGGAAACTGGGGACCCAAAGAAAACATGCTGAATTGCTTGGTTTTTCTTTTTGGTATTTCATTTATCTCAGACTGGGTTCTGGAGAAGCTGAAAACTCAGACACTTAACTGGGTTTAGACTTAAACTAAACTGGGTTTAGACACTTAAATTAAGAATCAGGCCCTTAACTGACTGAGCTACCCAGGTACCCCGACTACCTTCACTTTGATTTGTCAACAGAGACTGCATGGGGATCAGTGATGACACACATTTACCCTTTACAACCAAGAGGTGTCATGCATTAAATATAAATTATATAAGTACATCTGTTAGAAGACCTGGGCACAGTGAATTAAGAAAACCTCACACAGCTATATGCTGTCTTACAAGATACTCGCCTTAAATGTAGGTTATAAGCATGTTGAAACTAAAAGGATGGAAAAAATACTATGTAAATATTAAAGCAGGAATAGCTATTAGTACCTGATAAATTAGATGGTCTGCTAAGAAGATGTAGCAATCCTAAATATGATTGCACCAAAGAAGTAACAAAATATGTAGAACAAAAACAAAAAAGAAAAGCAAACCCACAGTTAGAGGAGTGTTGAGGTATGCTACCAAATCAACAACTGATGGAACAACCAGTAGAAAATCAGCAAGGATATGGAGGAATTCCACAGCATCATAAACCAACAAGATCTAACATGGATAGAGCACTCCACCCAACAAGAACAGATAAACATTAAGTTTCCATAGAACATACACCCATCCATATAGATTATATCCTGGACTATAAAACTAATCTCAGTAAATTTAAAAGAATTCATATATAGTTGTTTTCTGACCACAGTGGAGTAAAAATAGATAGGAGTAACAGGAAAACCTCTGAACATTGGGGAACTAAATTCCTTGCTGAATAGTGTATGAAATAAGAAATCTTAAGAGAAATAAATAGTATATTGAACTGAATGAAAATGCAAATATAATTTACCAGAATTTATGGGACCACAGCTAAAGCAGTATTGAGAGGGAAAGTCTTAGTCTCAATGCTTATATTAGGGAAGAGGAAAAAAAAATCTCTAAGCACTCGTTTCACAAACCTAGAATAAGGAGAACAAAGTGAATAAGTTCAAACAAGAAGGAAGGAAATAAAGAGAATAGTAGAAATCAGTGAAATTGAAAACAGAACAATAGAGAAAGAGTTGGTTCTTGGAAAAGATAAAACTGACAAATGTGTAGCAAGACTGACAGAGGGGGGAAAAATGACCAGTATCAGGAATGAAATAGGGTGTCATGACAGACCATGAAGACCTCAGAAGGGACGGTATGAAATTGCTATGACCAGGTCTATAGATACATATTTGATAACTTAGGTGACATATATCAGCTTCTCAAAAACAAAATCTACTGACTGACCCAGTATGGGATGGATATTTTGAATAGCCTTTTGATGAATCAGGGAAATGAATTTCTAATTAAACAATTACCCAAAAAGAAACTCACAGGCCCATATGGTTTCAGTGGAGAATTTTATTAAATATTCAGTGAAGAAAAAGTGTGAATTTTTGAAATCTCTTCCATAAAATAGAAGAAGGAACATGCACTGATTTTAGGCCAGTATTACCCTGACTAAAAACAAAACAAAACAAAACAACAACAACAACAACAACAAACCATAAAAAGCACAAAGAAGAAAACTATATGAAGAGAAAGAGAAGAATATCTCTCATGAACTTAGACAGAAAGATTCTCAATAAAATTTTGGCAAATGGAATCCAGTGATTTGATTAGGTGGGATTTATTTCAGGCATCATGCCAGATTCTTTCCTTCACCAATCAGATCTTGAATGTCCTCATACTTTGCCTGTTCCCTCCGTGAAAATCCATCTCTCATCAATGGATGACAATGATCATGTGTCTGGAGGTTGAATTTATTCTCCCAGTTCAATTGATATTTCATCCATATCTCTGGGAGGAACTAGCTTAGCTCTCTTGACATAGGGGACTGAGGCATAAGTGAAGCAAGAGGGAGATGACTTTTGAGCAAGGACCCATCCTCCCCCAAGTTTCCCCTGAAACTCTGCAATAGGCTGGACCTTCTTGAAGAGACAGCAATATGGAGTGTTCATATTGACATCCAGAAGCTTTTGGGGACAGGATTTGTCCACTTCAGTTGCTGAGTCTGTGGTACTTCAAGTTGCTTTTCATTCGAGTTTTTGAGGTCTATCCTGATGACCAATTATTCTTTTTAGGCAACTTTATGGACAAGCTTATGTTGTATAACTCTCTTCTGTTCATCCATGGTGGCTTATATGAAGGCCACATTTAAAGATAGAGGCTAGGGGAAATTCTTCCATTCCTTCCCCTTGCTCTTTTCCTTCTATAGATAACATCGCTTGAGCCTTAGGTCAATGGTATCTCTTACATCTAAAATCAGACAAAACTCAATAGCATCACTCTTTGGAGAGGCAGCATTCACTTGAGTGTGATGCCTTTTCTTCCAAGCATGAGCTGTTACTTCCACTGTGAAGAGGTTTCTTACCAGAAAAGAAAGTGACAGCAGCTGAGTACCTCGCTGTCAGGCCTAGAGCACATGCCTGCTTATTCTCGGCAAGGACCAAACCCAGCATCTTGTCACCACTCTCTGGTGCATCACAGGGTAAGTAGAAATCTTTCATCATGTTTTCTTCTGAGAAGAGAGACTGTCTCTGGCCAGTGACTTCTGTTCTTCCCGAAGTCTGACTTGAAAATTAACTGGGTTGTAGTAGATTTCTTAGGAGGAGACAGGATCTAATTATTTCTTCCAGATTCCTTTAAAAAGTATGAAAAATGTAGATAAAACCAAATTCATATGGTAGATGAGAGATTTCTTTTGGATTTGTATGAATTTCAGGGCTTTTGGGATAAACTGAGGAATAATCAGGATTGAATCCAGATTTTTGAAGAAGAAGGGTATAGTGTTCTGGGAGATTCTGTCACCCACTCCAAGCGCACAGGGGAAGGAGATCTCTCTGAGGGACTGGTGGGGCAGCAGGCACCCTGTGGGTGAGGGATAACAAAGGAAACTTGGTCACATCTCTGTTCTGAAAATATCTGAGATTTGGATTTCAAAGCACTTGTTAAGGTTTTTATTCTATTGTATTTTATTTTTGTTATTTTTAAGTTTATTTATATCTATATAAATAATAAATATAAGTATATATTTATAAATATAAATTTATATTTCTATATATATATAGGAATATATAAATATAAATATAAATATAAATATAAATTTATATTTCTATATATATAGGAATATATATATATAGGAATATATATAGAAATATATAGAATTCTATATATATAGAAATATATATAATTATATTTCTATATATATAAATATAAATTTAAATATATATATATATTTAAATATATATATATATTTAAAATATATATAAAATATATATATATAATATATATATATATAAATATATATATAAATATATATATAAATATATAAATATATATATATATTTATATATTTATATATATATTTATATATATAATATAATATATATATATTATATATATATAATATATATATAATATATAATATATATAATATATATATAATATATATATATAAAATATATATAAAAATATATATATATAAAATATATATATATAAAATAAATATAAATTTATAAATATAAATATATTTATATATTTATAAATATAAATATAAATATATTTATATATTTATAAATATAAATATAAATATATTTATATATTTATAAATATAAATATAAATATATTTATATATTTATAAATATAAATATATTTATATATTTATAAATATAAATATATTTATATATTTATAAATATAAATATATTTATATATTTATAAATATAAGTATATATTTATTATTTATTGTATTTTATTTTTATTTTCAGTTTTGTTAATATGTACAATTCCTGCACACTCCTCTCACCCCCAAGAATACCTAGGTTCTAGAAGCATGAGGCAGAAGGAGGCTTTAGAAGGTTATTTCTGTTCTGTTTCCCTGGAGCAGGGCAGTAGATATCCCTAGAAGGAGCCTGATGGCTGGGTTGATGGGCAGGGTTTATCTGGCTCCATTTTCACTTTATAGGTGATACAGTAGGCAGATCTAGTCAGGCTCTTTGGGACTCCCAAGGAGAGAAATTCTCTTGTGGTGTCTCACACATGAGTGGCTAGAAACTTCTTATCTCTTGACCTGAGAGTTGACTGCTCAGTCGAGTGATAACTAGGAGTTTGGATGATCACTCCCAGCTGTCAAACCCTGACAGGGGTCTTTCCTTCTACATCTGTCTGTGAAGCCTACTGCTCATTCTTTTTGGTGCTCTGAGTTCCTTGGCTTTGGAAGGTGGTTTATATTTGATACCACAGGTAATTTTGTTTTGGGCTCTGATCTTAGCTTGACATTCTGTCACCATTTTGGTAATTTATAGAGGCGAACTTTGAGCAGTGCGCATGCATACTTACATGTAATAAATAGGTTCTATTAACACAAGCAAGCTGGCATCTGATTCTACACACGTGACTTTGTACTCAGATGATTTCTTCCACACCCTTGACCCAGAGGTGGCATCCCTAACATGTGTCACGGTTGAAAAAAATGGAAGCCTGCCCATTTGTTTTTCCACAAGCCCTCTGAAACACAGCCAAAAAAGAAAGTTTGTAAAGTAATTCCTGATTGGGTGTACGATGTTGTAGCTTATGCAGTGCCTCTATGTACTTTATATTGACTGTTTCCCATGAAAACTCAGTGTGGGAGGCAGGATGTGTTTACTTATAATGAATAATGGAATTGAGTTTCAGAGAAGTTAAGTAGCTAGTGAGGTCACATTGTTGGAAATTGCCTCGTTTAATCCACTTCTTATTTCACAGTCCAGCATCTCAGTCCACTGCATTTCCACTCCCTTCTTACAGATATGTGCCGTCAACCCATGGATGAAGTCAGTGTGGGGCAGTAAAGGAAAGGGCAGGAGGGAGCCATGTGGCCTCGATTTTCATCCTCATTGAAGGGTTGTGTCTATGTCTGTGCCCTCTTCTGTCTTCCCTGAAGGAAACAGAAAAGGACAGAATGTTACTCTTCTCATGCTTGAGACAGAGTAAGAACTCTATTTCAGTGCATGGCTGAGAGTGACTATATGAGTTACATATTAGATTTACATATTTGATTTCACAGATGAGGTGATGCAAGAGCGAAGAGACTAGGGTAACTACTAGGCCAGGAAGAAATCCACATTGGCCCTATCTGTTCTTTCCTGATGCCCAATTTATGTATTCTCTGTGGATAAGATCCAGCTCATCCAACTCTCGGTACAGAGCTCTTGAGGAGGAAAAAAACTACTAAAAACACATGCTTGTTGTTGGAGCTCATAACACAGTTAGCCCCAGAAGCTCTAACACTGAACTTTATGTGACCTGCAGATCCTGGGAAAACTAAATGGTTTGACGTGTGGATCTAAAAAATTCTTTACATATTCTAATATGTAAAGTATGTATGTATGTAATGTATGTATGTATGTAAGTATGTAAGTAATGTATGTATGTATGTAAGTATGTATGTATGTATGTAAGTATGTATGTATGTAATGTATCTAATATGTAAAGTAAGTCAGACAGAGAAAGAGAAATACTGCCTGATCTCATTTATAGTTCAAATCTATAAAAGCCAAATTCCTAGAAACCATAGATGGGTGGTTACCAAGGGCCTAGGGCATAGAGAAATTGGACATGTTGGTCAAAGAGCAAGAACTTAGACTCGTGAGATGAGCAAGCTCTGGGGATCTGAAATAGAGCATGCTGACTATACTTAACAGTACTGTATTACATGCCTGAAGTTTGCTAAAAGTATGATCTTAAAATTTCTCAACACAGACACACACATGCACACACACACACAAATGCTAAGATGTGATAGATGTGTTAATCAACCTTTAACCTTTATGTAATTATTTTATAATGTGTCCATATATTGCGTCATCACTTTGTAGACCTTGAACTTATACAGTGTTGTCAGTTACATCTCCATAAAGTTGAAAGGAAGCTAAAAAGCCCTTTTCAAGTTGTAGAACTGTGGAATATATATTGGATGTGAATCCAGAGTTTTTGGATTCTAGCTGTTTCCTTTTTACATTAAAAGGCTTAAAAATGAAGTTAATGTATAAGTTCATACTCATTAAAAGTTTTAAGGTACAGTTAAGTATATAGAATTGAAAGTTAAAGTCTTTTTTAAAAAAGAAATGTCTGTGTAACATTCCATAATAAGGATGGACCATGATCCAATCATTGAATTCGGCATGATTTTTTCCAAGGTGAAAAAGCCTATGGTAGTAGACATTTTCACACATGTATTTGTGTACATGGAGATGTATGTTGGATAGATTTCTAGAGGCAGAATTTCAGGATCAAAGAATAAATTCATAAGTAATTTTGATACATATTGCTTTCTAAAAAGTTGTATCCGTTTATAATATCACTGCTTTCTCCTATGCCTTTGAATACTGGATTTTGTTAGTCTTTAGAATTTCTGCCAGAGTACCACAGTTTGTTACAGAAACTTTTCCTAAGACCTGGAACAATGTTTTTGTTGTTGTTCTTGTTGTTTAATCCTGTCAGCAGAATGGGCTCATCACTCCTACTTCAGGCAAGTTGGGAAACTCAAAGAGGGAACAAACATTGTGTAATTATTATATATTGTTATGGCAATCCAGAGTAGAATCACATTCACAAACACTGTTTGAAACTCCTTAGAGATGAGGTTCTTCTTCATCCAAGTCAGTTCGTGGAAAGCTTTTAGAAACATGGTGACCTCACATGCCCCCATCTCTACCCACATTCACTCAGTGGTAGACACTTGCCAAGTGGGGGGACTGCAACACCTGTCTTAGGGTACTCCAGTTGCCCTGTGGCCTGTGGATGAGCCCCCATTTTCCTTATGGAGCTTGCTGAGCACCCCACACTCAGAGTTCTGAGGAAGACATGCAGTCCTCTTCAAGAAACACTAGCATAGGCTAAAAATGCTGGAGTTAGATGACCCTGCTGTTTCTCTGCAGATGGTGACATCAGGTGACCATAGTCACCAGTGGGGCACATAGCTTGCTCAGCAGTTGCATGTAGAAGCTTTCCATCCTGATGTTCTGCCTCCTCACAGGGGAGGAAGCTGGGTGATGGTTGCTGAGGTGCAGTCTGAGGCTGCCTGTGCCAATATTTGAGAGCTTTCATGGAGGCAACTTTCCAGCAGTGACCCTTGATACGACAGACTAGGCTGATTCTCTTGCCCATTTCCTGCCTGGGGTGGACCGTAGGAGTGCTCTCTCTTGTTACCCCCTGAAGAGGCTACACAGGAGACAGGAAGGAGGTTTTCGTGTTAGTTCATCAGCAGTTGCTCCCGCAGCATCTGATTTGGGACAATCCTGTGCTAGATGTGGGAGATGAAGGAAAAACAATCCAATACTCCCTGCCCCAGGTTATTTAGTATGAAATGAATGGCAAAGGGCTTTAATGTTTTGCTAGAATTGGTCAGAGTTGTTTTAAAACTCTCTCTGGTCTTCAGATCGCTCCCACTCTGGTTGAAATGCTGATTTTCTTAAGTTCCTAAACTCAGTTTGCAGTTTTCTTTTACTCTAAATTATACACATTGCCATGGTATTAGTCTCTAGCTAACTTCTGCTCAGAAGCCTTCAGAGCCCACCCAGTTAGGTGTGGTGTAAAGTCCAAATTCTCAGCACTTCTAAATCAAGGGTCAGCATTCTCTTTTCATTACTCTCTAGCCTTGAACTTTTTTTTTGTATTTGTACTGACATTTGTTCCTCTTCCCACGTTAGATTACTTGCAGCTTTGCCAACACCTTCCATTTCATTTTTTTCCTGGAGAGTCCTCACCTCAAGGCTCATTAAAAACATTGCCACCTCCATGAAGTCCTTCAGGATTACTTTCAGTAGCAATTTGACCCCCTTTCTAAATTCTTACGAACATTTGTTTGCAAAGCTCATGATACCTAACATCATGTTGTCTTACCTACAAGCACTGGGAGAGGTTAAATATCCAAAGCACAAAGATAAAGTGGTGGTCTTCTTGGTATCCTCTTCCCAGTGGTAGTGACTGGTCCATTCTAAGGGGAAATGTTACATTATTCTAAGGGAATAAACTGATAGTCTTTAAAATGTAGGAATTCAGAGAAGGAGGTTGTCAGTAGAAATGGAGGTGTGTAGGAAAGATGTAAACCATGAGACTGGATTTTTCAGGATTCCCCAGGGGTCAGCCACCCAGTGTCCATGTTTGTGGAGTTGTGTCTGGAGGCATTTGAAGTCTTTTCTAAGTGTGCTTCGAGACAGGTGTAGCCAAAATCCTTGTCTTGTAAACTTGGCATTTAATATTAGAGGATACAGGATGGGGTGTGTTTGTGATTTGTTTGAGGCCACAGCACAGCTGCATAACATTTTATGGGCCCATTTTATACAGTGGGGTTTCTCATTTTCAGAGACTCATTAAAAATCTTATTAAACTATTAAGTATCCTCAAGGTGATTGTGTGGCTTAATTACAAAAGCTCTCTTCGTGGCAGACTTCTAGGCAGAGGACCCTTCCCACCTTCGCAGAGCAGGTTTTGATTTTATCTTTTTCTCTCAAATATAGCAACCTAAGTTTCAACTTTGCCTTTTTCTGAAGAAAATAATTCTTTCTCATAGTGTTTACTATTTGTGAAGAGGAGAATTTATTTGTGGGAAAATTGCAGCCTCCTATGTATTCCTGAAAGGTTTGTACTTCAGTGTACCAGGTATCAGAGAGGGCAACTGTGGACTTTCCATATACTCAAGGGTAGGCATTTTCTAGAATGTTCCCAGTGCCGTCCAGCACATTGCTCAAATCTATGCTGAACCAGTGTTAGCAGCAGAAGGCAAGTCAGGGAACACAGCAACATCTAGCTGAGCCTCTGGCCGTACCTCCAAGCCAGAGCTCTTGGAGACAGATTCCTAACGCACTTCAACCTCCTCCTGCCTCTGGGCCTTTCCCATTCCTTTGATCTGGTATATTCTTCCTCTAGATGCCTGCATGGTTTACTTTCTCACTTCATTCTTCATCCTGTGCTGATGTGACCTTACCAGCCATTGCTTTCCTGACTACCTAAAAGACTCAGCGTCCCACTCCTCACACCATCCTATACACACAACCTTACACCTTATACCATTTACCCTAATTTCACAGTATTCACCATTTGGCATAGTATGTATTTAATTATTTATTATTATTATAATTTTTACTATCTTCATCTGTTAGAAGTTAAGCTCCAGAAAAGCAGGTAGCTTTTTGTTTTGTTTTGTTTTGTTTTCTTCTTCTTCTTCTTCTTCTTTTTTTTTTTTTTTGGTTTTTGTTTTTAATTGTTGTATTCCTAGAGTTTAGAACAATACCTGGTCTGCATTAAGCACTTTATATTGAATGAAAAGAAATATGTTGAATGAAAATATCCTTTACAATACCAGAAAATGATACATTATTAGTGGGCAAGGAGATCTTAGAAATATTTTAGTGTCCCCTTTTCCCTTTGCCGAGGGGGGAACAGAAGACCAGGGAGGTAGTGTGACTCTGGAGATAGCTCGGTGATCCATGGTAAAGCTGGGGTCTGCCCCTCCATCTCTGACTCACAGACCATACCCTGCACCACCTGACCCACTCCATATGCGGTGGTTTCTCACATTTTAAACCCTTTGACAAGAAAAAGGAGGGAAAAGTCCAGGTTCCATTTGAGAGAACAAAATCAAGAAGGGGTGTCAGGGCATTTGTTGATTTGGCAGGGCAGAGAGCAGGTCCCACAGCACTGAGGACCCATGGACAAATGCGCATCTCCTCGGTGTATTTAACATGGAGTGTCGTTGTAACCGAAGCCATTGAGCAAGCAGGAAACATACTGAGAAATCAATATCTCTTGCCGCTTAATAACGACATATCATTTTGTAAAATGGAATGCCACAGCATGGTGGCAGCTGATGCCATTTGTTCTTGATGGTGACATTCTGTGCGGTGTAGCAACACATCATGCATAGTTAGCAGATGTTCTCTGAGTCCCTTCGAACAGGTTGAGAGAAAACTTGACCAAGAAACATACCCTGTTTTGAATGGCTCCATGGGATCTACTCAAACACAAGAAGCTGTGACTATTTCACACAGTGGTGTTCTAATGGACCTCATTTTCTTCAATCTAATGGATCTCAGACTAAACCTAGCCCCTGAATCCCTGATGATGTCTCGGTGCAGCCAGGACTGGGGAATCCCTGCATCTGAGTTCTCCTTCCTTTTTGTGGTTCTGGGGCCATTTCCATGCCTGTCATCCTCACCTTCCATCTTCTTGCCAATTCGTGTCTTTTCTGTTTTTCACAACCCTATTCAAACTCATGCTGGACCATTTTCCTCAAACTGACTCATCATTCCTTCACTTGGCTTCTGTATCCTCTATCTCACATTCCATAGCCATTGTGATCCTACTACATTCCTCTCCATGCATGGTGGGGAAGAGTAGAAGCAAGGAATGAGACAACGTCCTTCTCTCCAGGAGTTCCAAGCTTCTTGTGAAGGAATTCTGTCGTTCATGAAGCAATTAAAGGACAATTTATCATAAATCATGGAGCACTGACAGAATGTTTCCCTAGCATGCAGGTGAAGGAAGCATGGAAATTGGTGTCAAAATCTGGACTTAAACCTTTTTTTTATTATTGTATGTACAACCTTGGACAGGTGACTTATTCTAAGAGATTAATCATGGCCTCATCCCAAAGACCTCACTGTTACTGCATCTCTGGTTAGATCCATGTTCCCCAAGGGAAGGAGCATCAGGAAGTCTGTCCAATTCTTGTTACCTTTGGAGATGACATGGGATGATGATGAACGAGGAACAATTTCACATCAAGAGTAGTGTGAAGAGCACCAGGAAATTCCCCATACTTAAAAAAAAAGTGTTTTCCACTTGACTCCTGGAAATACACTGTACTCATTGATTTCTTTGATCTAAGCACTTACATCTTTTTGAGGATCTCTTTTTATTTTTTTATTTTTTTCATTTTTATTTAAAGATTTTATTTATTCACTGATAGATCACAAGCAGGCAGAGCAGCAGGCAGAGAGAGAGAGGGGGAAGCAGGCTCCCCTGCTGAGCAGGGAGTCCAATGTGGGACTTGATCCCAGGACCCTGAGACATGACCTGAGCCGAAGGCAGAGCACCAACTCATGAGCCACTTAGGCACCCTGAGGATCTTTTTTTTTTTTTAAATTTTTTAAAAGATTTTATGTATTTATATGAGAGAGAGAGCATGAGAAGGGGGAGTGTCAGAGCGAGAAGCAGACTCCCCACCAAGCAGGGAGCCCGATGTGGGACTCCAGAATCATGACCTGAGCCGAAGGCAGTCACTTAACCAACTAAGCCCCCCAGGCGCCCCGCCGGGATCTCTTTTTAAAGTAAGTTCATCATGAGTTCGAGACTCTACTATTCATGATACAGATAACTCTGCCCCTGGCTTGGGGCTTGTTTCTTACACAGCACTGGAAGGGAGTGATGGGATTAGGGGGATCCAGAAAGGCAAAGGAAAAAAGAAATCACTCCTGCTTAAAACAGTTTCTCTTAATTCACAAATTTGTCCAAAACTGTTGCTATGCATAAAAATTACTAAAGAAGCCACATGGTCTGCTTTGCCCTTATATTAGAATGAACAAGAAAAAAAATGCTTATGTGTATTTGGGGCTTGTGAACACTTTATTACAGGAATATTTATTTAAAAATTTCCTTGGAAAAGCTTTAGTCGTTTCTCCATATTACAGAAATGTCAGCCTTGCTCAAATCGAATCCATAATCGGCACATGACAGAATCACTCCCCGAATGTTTACTGAGACTTTGTCTCAGAAAAATAACTGGTTACTCGCAACGCAAAGTGTGCAAATGATCCAGAACAAATTGGGTTTCCCCTCTGTGAAGGTGTGGATGTAATGCGGCATGAAGGATGATGGGGCTCAATCTAGTGTAAAACCACACAGGCAAAAGGGGCCTGAGAATCTGTTACCGGGGAAAATCCTGTCACCCTTGATGGTTATATTAAAATGAGGGCCGACATTGCCACCATGGGTGAAATGCCTTACCTGCCTGCTCCTATCCTCCTCCAAACATGCTAGGATGTGGGATGGCCCCAGAACCAGGTGTGGGGGAAAACAGACACAAATGGGATTTTCTCCTAGAGTGGGTGTGTCCCTGTCCATCTGACAAGGACAGGGATTGCCCCGCTGGACCCAGAAGGCCAGTTATCATTTCGAGAGAACTGGAAGAGAAGAGTTTGTGTAACAGGGCTTTTCCAAACATGCCCTCTCTATGTACCTTGAGTTTTCTTCTCTCAGAAATTTCCCATCAACATCTAACATGGTTCCTGCGGCCAGAGCGTGCTTGGCTGGGCCCACAGTGGTCTGGAAACTTAAAAAACAAAACAAAACAAAAAACCCAAAAAATTTTTCATTCTGAAATATGGCTACATGACTCAAATGCTGACAATTCTTCACTGTGCTCTCAAATGTGTTTCTCCCAGTGGCTCTGTGAATTAGCCAGGCCAGAAAGAATTGGTAGAAGGTGGAAGATAAAGGTGTGTAGAGAGATCATCTGCCTTTTCACTCCTCCCCACCCCCCTTCCCTCTTCTTATTGACACAGAGAAAGGAAGCAACCTGTCCAGAATCCCACAAACTGACTGATATCAGATCTCCCAGCTCGGACCAGGCTGTTACCACTGGAAACCGACAGTAGGCAAGCAGAAAAACAAGTAACATATGTATGTAAATATGTTGATTAGTGGTATATTGGGTAGGGAGAAAGGAGCTGTCTTGGTTCAAAAACACTATATGGGGGCGCCTGGGTGGCTCAGTGGGTTAAGCCGCTGCCTTCGGCTCGGGTCATGATCTCGGGGTCCTGGGATCGAGTCCCACATTGGGCTCTCCGCTCAGTGGAGAGCCTGCTTCCCTTTCTCTCTGCGTGCCTCTCTTGTGATTTCTCTCTGTCAAATAAATAAATAAAATCTTTAAAAAAAAAAAAAAAAGAAAGAAAAATACTATATGGGGCACCAGGGTGAGTCAGTTGCCTAAATGTCTGACTCTTGATTTTGGCTCAGGTCATGGTCTCAGGGTTGTGCAATCGAGCCCTGCATTGGGCTCTGCACTCTGCAGAGAATCTGTTTGAGATTTTCTCCCTCTTCTCTGCGCCTTCCCTTGCTCACATACCTGAGCTCTCTTTCTCTAAAATAAATAAATCTTTAAAAAAATGCTACAGACTGGGCACCTGGGTGGCTCAGTGGTTTGGGCTGCTGCCTTCAGCTCAGGTCATGGTCTCAGGGTCCTGGGATCGAGTCCCACATCATGTTCTCTGCTCAGTGGGGAGCCTGCTTCCCTCTCACTCTCTCTGCCTGCCTCTCTGCCTACTTATGATCTCTCTCTGTCAAATAAATAAATAAAATCTTTTAAAAAAATGCTACAGACTGAGGGGCTTAAATAACAGATGTTTAATTCTCAGTTCTGGAGGCTGGGGAAGTCCAAGATCAAGGCACTGACAGATCTTGTGCAAGCACGGCTGAGGACCTACTTCCTGCCCTGTGGATGACTGTGTTCTCATTGTGTCCTCACATGATGAAGCACAGAGGAAACCAGCTCTTGTGTGGTTCGTGGAGATAACACCCCTCATGACCTCATCTAATCCTAATAACCTCCTATGGGCATAATCTCTTAATACTGTCACATAGAGGGGGTGTGTGTGTGTGTGTGCGCACGTATAGGGTTTCAACGCTGAACCTGGGTGGAGGGTGCAAACATTGAGCCCATAACAGTTGACTTCAGAATCTCAAACAAGAAAAGTGAGGATAGCCTTACATTTTGGGAAAAAAAAAAAAAAAAAAAGGCATGATTTTAATCCATTAAAATCATTAATTAAAATCCATTAATCCTCTACCATTGAAGAGAAGGTAACTTTTCTTCCTTCTGTATTTTAAAATGTTTATCCCAAAATGTGTATGGAAAATGAAGAGATAGATGTGTGTGGTAGTGGGAGGGAGGCTCGTGTCAATGCCCACTGTCCAGGCACCCACACAGTTGCTGGGTAACGAATGGAGGTGTTACGTGATGCTATAATGACTCTATTTAAGGTAGGCGGAGGCTTGGCTTCTTGGCTATCCTACAAATTTATGGTTTAGGTGAGATAAGACACTGTCTTTCTGGCACTCTCTTTGATTCCCCCTTTCTGATCACTTTACATGTAGCCACTGGGCTACCCTGGGAGACAGCACACACCACATAGAGAACTGTGAGGTCTGCAGTAACAAGAATTGGGTTCTTTTACTGGCCACTTATCAGCTCTATAACCCTGGGCAGGTCACTGTAACACAGGGCCTTTTTTCATCTGGAAATTTTGGAGGGTAATACCTTCTGCACTGGCTGGGTTTGAAGAGTGTATATATTGGGTATGAGTAGTAGGTGCATGTGATATTTGTCATGTTCTGGCTCCCTGGAACCTTCTAACACCTTCACTCTGAATGTGTAGTCTTACTTGTCCTTCTTCCCACAGAGGCAGCTCGAAACTCCTACGCCAGTCCTCATGGCAGCAAAAGCATGAGTCCTGTTGTGTGCATTCTTGAGACATGTAGCAAGGGGCAGCTTGAGGAAGGAGGTGACAGATAGATGATACTATTTTTGACAAAGTTAGTTACTGAGCCCAGGTTAGCGTGTCTTTAGTGATTGTTAAATTCAAGTTTCTGACTTAAAAATGATACTGGTGCTGGTAACATTCGTCGTTCCTGTTGGTTTGTATTAGCTAATATATTGGTTAAGTCAGTGTCTATAAGTCTGGGGGAGTGGTTATATTTTTCAGTTCCCTTTTCCCTGAAGTGTATGCAAGTATGTGTGAATGTGTTTCCTCCTTGAGGCCAGGGTCCAGTCTATTTGGGTTTATATAAAAAAAGAGTATGATGTTACCTGATTACATTGTTTGAGTCTACCCAAAAGGATCCTTGGTTGACCTTGACTTCAACTTAATGTCTCTGTGGACTTGTCAATTTGTGCTTTCATTTTCCTGATCATAGCAAATGAGATTTTACTGGTCTTCCCCATTCTGGCTCTCAAGGTGTGAAGGCTTCTCTTCTAGGATGATGAGGGCTTATATTCTAATTTAGAACCATTTCACTAAAATTTCTTTACATATTTTATAGCGCTGCTGCAGGGGCAGTTTGATTTCCCTGGTTCCATCTGCACAGACTTTATTCTTTTCGGGGAAAGTCATCTGTTTTTCTTAGACACTCCTTGATTGACATCTACAGCAGTGGACTTCCAAGGAAATGCACGTTTGGAGACTACTGTGAAACAAAACAGTTCAGATCCCGCTTGCATGTGAGAGAAATTCTTCTCCAACCATCAGCCCAGTGCCACTCAAGGTGCCACAGGTAACAAATTGTTTAAAGTTAGCACATTTTCACATGCCAGATACTGGCATTACAAAAGTGTGATGCAGTTTCTTCCCTCAAAGAGAGACACAATTATGTGCAGTGGTTAAGTATGCACACAACTCTAGCTCCTCCCACTACGCAGGACTTATAAGATGTCAGGAGAGTCTAAATGGAGGCCTAAAAAATAGACATTTGCCAAGGAAAGAAGAGTGGTGTGGCAGAGGTAGACCAAGGTAGCAGAGATGGGGAGACCAGGGTGACTCAATACGGAGGTGTGAGGGACATGGTTGGCTAGGCACCGTAGGTAGCACCAAGGGTTCACACAGAAGGCAGGGAGCAGCCCCATGAGTTGACAGGGAAGATGACAGGGTAGAGGAGGGAAAAGTTTTCCCTGATCCTCTCAGGGCTTCTGACTGGGTCCGACAATTAAACTGACAGAGACAGATTAAAACAGAAGACAAGCATGCACGTTGATTTCATATAAGGTGTATGTGACCTGATAGTCTTTCTAAGGAAATGAATACCAAAAGAGGGGATTAAACCTGAGTAGGTTTGTCTTAGGTTTGATGAAAGGTAGAAACTTCTGGAAATACGAACTAGCACAAAGTATGAGCTAGGGAAGAGGAGAATCTAGCTAAGGCCTGTTCATTCAGATTGTTCTCTGTGTCCCTTTGGGGAAATAAGGATGTTCCTTCCCTCCTGGTATAGGGAACAACAATACCTCTCATGTGAGGGTTTTAGAAACTGTTTCAGCCGAAGGTCAGAAAGTTCTTCCTGCACATGCTGTTTCTCAGATTCCTTCAGCTTGAACTACTTAGTCTGTCAAGGGGTCCTGTTTTAGGGTAACATGTCCTAAATCCCCTCCCCTCCGTATGGAGGGTCTTGTTCTCGATGGTGGGTGCTAATGCTTTGCTATGACTGCAGACCTGAGTAACAGGCCAGGTTTGGGTGCACAGACCTTGGTGAGGGACAGAGTTGAGGGGAATAAGCATAGTTTACTTCTTGCCCCAGACCTGGGGGTTGGCCTTGTTTGGAGTCACTTCTCTTCTTGTCCCCGGGTGCCTCTCTAGACCAGAGGACTTAGGATTCCTTTCGTACCGCAGCAGGTGTGACTTTGGTGATCTTTACTGGGCGTTTTCTCCTCTAATGAGATGAGAAACCCTAAGGGATAAGCCATACCTAAACCTGCAGCCTTTGTGGGACTTGAACTTTTGTATGCTTGGACATTTACCTCCTGAATTCTTTTACTCTGAGGATACAGATATTCCTCGCCACTTCTGGGGGACAGGGGAGGTTCTGCTAACATCAGCCCTTTCCCCGTAATCAGCACTGTGATCCCCAATCTTGAGAGCATCTCAGTGATTTTTTTCATATTTTCTTGAGGGTCTCCTAATAGGTTATCAAGGGATTTCCATACAATTTATGAAACATTCTGAACATTACGATCTAGGGAACCAGATTTAATCCTTAGACTTTCAAGTCTATGAGGCTAAAAATGAACTTAGCAATTAGAAGTGTGCTTTGACACTGGAATGAGTTCTTACTGCAAGAACACCTTTGAAAAGAGATCTGGCTCACTATGATTGATAGATTGGGTGGGGGTTCTTAGCAAGCTGCTTCCTTCAGAAGTTAATGGAAGAACATCCGTGCTCAGGGAATCACTGTTTGCTGATCATTGAGGGAATCAGGTATTGCAAATAGGTGAGCTGTGACCACATGAACTCGTGAATGACAGCAGGGGACAACATGTGACCTCAGTATTTATTTTGGGGAACCAGGATCGCCAAAGTGCTCTTTTATTTTAAAGCAGAAGAAACTACCATCCGTGGATAAAGGTGGATTTAATAGCAAGCCACTACAAGCTCAATTTTCTGAATGGAGCATTTTTCTACAAATAACAAGAGGAATAAATACAGTCATGTACTTTTATAGATTTTTTTTTTTTACTCTGATACTTTTTTTGAAAAGCAGAACTTATAGAATAATCCTAGCAAAATGGCTACTGTTATAGGGGACTATACCACTAAAAAAACTTCAACTCTCTATTCTTGGTTTAAAATTTGTCAATCTTTTCTTATTGTTTTTCTTCTTTCTTCCAGATCCCTCAGGCTCGAGAGCTAGAAAGTTTATTCGGTAATGACATTTAAGTGGAATTTTAAATAATGGGTTTGTAGTACAGATCAAGATATTATATAATGGTTGTAATTTGGAAGCAGGCACAGGCAAATATTAGCCCCAATTTGTGCAATAGTTGGACCAAGAGAATGCTTGTGTCTAAACAGTCCTTATGTGAGGGAGGAAGAATGGCATAGTCCCCATCCCTTTCAATGACTAGGAATGACTTTGTTTAAATGTTAATAAGGCACCCAGTAGTTCAAGGTTCCTTTAGGTTCCTTCATAATTATTCACAAATCTAGACTCTCCTTTTTAAAAGTATTTTCATTTACCAGTAATGACTCTCATATAGTGAGTGGGATATACAAAGTATGTCAATCCTTTATGATCATGACCTCAAATATTAATCATGAACATAATTACTTTTACTAGAGCAATCTCACGTATGAAAAAATGGAGGCTCGGGGATGACAGTAACTTGTGCCGGGTCAGCCATCCAGTGTATGACTGAGCTAAAGTTCACGCACAGCTCTTAGGGACACAAAAGGCTCTCAGTGTCCAGAGCACACTGCTGTTCTCTACCAGTGTGAGCCTCTGCTGTGATGAGCTTTACCTGATTTTTCTTAATTCATTTCTCCCAAGGATTACCTTTAAAATCTGCATGTTTCATAATCAGTTCTAGAATTTTGCCAGCAGTGGACCTTAAGCTCCCCGAGAGTAACTAGAAATTCTTCCTATGTCTTCTATCCTGGCATTTGTTCACTCTCGAATGAGTGTCCTGCACGTTCCTGTTAGGACGTTGCTTTCTCTAGAGAGAAAAGCATGCTGAAGAATCGGTGCTGAGGGGCATCTGGGTGGCTCAGTGGATTAAGCCACTGCCTTCGGCTCAGGTCATGGTCTCAGGGTCCTGGGATCGAGCCCCACATCGGGCTCTCTGCTCAGCAGGGAGCCTGCTTCCCCCTCTCTCTCTGCCTGACTCTCTGCCTACTTGTGATCTCTCTCTCTCTTTCAAATAAATAAATAAAAAATTAAAAAAAAAAAAAAAAAAGAATCGGTGCTGAGTGCTCTGCCTGTTCTGTTGTCCACCCCTGGTCCTGAGTTGGCTGCTGACATCTAGGACTCTTGCGTTCCCAGGTTCCACCCTGAACATTACAGGGAATTCTCTGCAATCATTCCACTGACGTTTGTGTTGGCCAGCAAGTCTGCTCCCATTCATAATGAGCCTGAGCACCGAGAGTAAACATGGAATTAACTCAGTAACTTGTATCCAACTAATTTATTGGAAAACAGACCTCATAAGCCTGAATTCCATTCCCTCTTTGAAGGAACCCTTCCTGAACAGAGAATGACCCCTTTATTTTCTGAACATAAATGTGGTAATGTAGGAATGAATGCAATATTGAGGGGAATGCATTTAATTCTTTTCCCCTTCCTGTTCGAACCTCAAGTTGAAAAAGGCCATTGTCTCAAGAGGAATTTAATTCCCAGGGCACTGTGTATGCTTTCATTTTCGGAATGTGATGGACTATGTGAAACCTTATAGTTCGGGAGATAAGGTCTAGTGGGAATCCACAAAACCTTCATGCAGAAATGCTCTAGAAGACCCATTTAGACCAACCTTGAACAAATACACAGTCCCTTAATCCTTGCCAACTGCCAACTGCTCTTTTATGAAGCCCAGCCTTGCTGTTCTCAAAGAGCTTATTATTAAAATTGAGCTAAACACAGCCCAGTATTCACCATCTGTTAGAAGCTGGATCACTGCTGGTGTGTTTACAAACTACCTTACACAATCTTTATCACCGGCACATGTTTTAGGAATAATGTAGGTACATCTTGTCCTGGTTATTTTCATTAAAACAAACATATTGGGTGACAATATGGCATTCTCCTTGGTCAACATTTGGCATAGATGAATCAAGAGGAAAAATATTTAAGTTGTGCTGGGTGGCTGATGTATAGGTATATTTACAATTGTAAACAGGCGCCACACTGATTTACTGTTCTTCTACACATCACAGCATTTCAGCAGTTGTGTGTGGTGTGTGAGTTCTAGGACCTTTTGGATCCATCCATATGATGTGCAGGCATTGAGCTTGACAAAAAGCCTAGCCAACAACACGATATATTTTGTTGATATAATAAAAATATTATGAATAGTAAAAACTTCCATGTTTCCAGAAATATGTTTAGGAAAAAGAATATTCCAATCAAGTGAATCTTCTGATTAACCCAAATTTTCCATTTTGTGTTTAGATTACCAATTGCCAAAGAAATGGGGTGCAGTGAATCAGTCCCCTAAAATTCTGTTGACTATCTTTGACAACATGTTGAACAATCTGAAGACCTCCCCAAGCTTTAGGATCACCATTCTGAACCCAAATTTAATTACCCATAATCTTTTTTTTTTAAAGATTTTATTTATTTATTTGACAGACAGAGATAACAAATAGGCAGAGAAGCAGGCAGAGAGAGGAGGGGGGAAGCAGGCTCCCTGATAAGCAGAGAGCCCGATGCAGGGCTTGATCCCAGGACCCTGGGATCATGACCTGAGCTGAAGGCAGAGGCTTTAACCCAATGAGCCACCCAGGTGCCCCATTAATTACCCATAATCTTAAATGGGAACAGGGGAGATGTGGATATTGATTTGTATTTCCTTATTTTAGGACATAGGCTGAAAGTCCCCCCGCCCCCCAGTGAATTCCTCAAATCAGACTTGGGACTTGATTATAGAAGCTAAATTTGACAAGAACAAAATCAGATATTTGAATTGAAAATGACAGGAGAAAAATTAAGCTTCGTTTTAAGATACAGGTGATTTGGTCCATGACCAGAGCCCCCAAAACAAAACAGGAGGGGCTCTCTTCTTTGATAGTCGCAAGTGCTTTTGAAGGGTAATGAGCACAAAGTTTTCCAAGGAGAGACACCAAATTGTAAACAGATGTTGCTGTTTGATGCATTATCCATGAGGAAGAGAGACACATTATAATAGGAGATGCTTCTCCAGCTTTCTCCCAGCTGACCTCTTACAAACCCATGTAATCAACATTCTCAGGGAAGAGCACCCATTCTGAGGCTCTGCTTAAACATATGCCTTATAATGTATTTGAAAGCCTAATACATCTTCTGGAATGCCTATTCTTTGAATTATCACAAGCCTTTTTGTTTCTAGGAATAGTAGTACTTTAACTTTAGAATCCTTTTCCTATCTTCGGCCTCATTTGGTTTTCCTAACTAAGGTGAGAGGCTGTGAGATAGTTAGCATTCCTATGCACTGATGGAAGAAAGAGAAAAAAAATCTGAATCTACAGCAGGCAGGAAAGAATTCTTTGAGGATTCACCAGGTGATGAAAAGGCATACTGGCCAGCAAGAGAGAAATAATGACATCATTCTCATTTTCTTAATGACCCAGAACAATGCGTTAAAATACAATATCTGTGTGCATTTTTAGTTAAGCTGCATTTTTGGTTTTCTTTACCTTTTTCAGCACTTTCATGAACAGATATTATTGGCGCTATTTTCTTCTTCACTGGAGTGGTCACCCATGTTGCTCTTTCAGTGGGAGAGCTAATGCTCAGCCTACCTGTGAATGCCAACATGGGAACTTCTCTCCACCATGGCGTGGAGGTCCAGGGGTCCCCATATAAATACATTTTTTTTATAAAGAGACTTAATTCTCCCTTTAAAATAAAAGAGACTTCTCCCCATCCTTTTTTTCTTAAAGGATTTACTTTAAGAAACTTGTAAGTCTTTCTCTGGCTCTTTGAAATGTATATAAATCTTTGTAGAAACTAAGAACATTGTCAGCTTCACAACCTAGGAATGTCTATCTTAAGGACCTGGGAGCCATCTCTTTGAAATGCAAAAATAAAAAAAAATAGTACCCCTATTTCCCACTTGATGTGGGAGGTAGAAGTGTCACTTTAGCGGGTGCCTGGTCTCTGGGTTGCAAAACTACCTCCTAGCAAAAAGGTGTGGGAAGTACATTTTTTTCTTGGCATAAAATTAGTTAACGAACATGGATGGGTCACCCTAGTTACCAAGTAAATTTAGGATGAACTCTATGTAATAAAGGGTGCTGCCAGCTCTTCTTACTTGAGTCCTAGTTATTATTTACCTAGAGAGCACATCAGTGGTAGGTTGTATCTGCCTGGCTATATGAAAGGGTAAGATTCTGTTCTGTCTTTGTACTTCCTTAGGGATTGTCTGTGATGTGCATCACATGCGGCTTTAATATTTATTCAATAATCGTATATTTTTCTACTGCCATTCTGGAAAGGCTTCTGGAGTTGGGAGAAGATTTTTTTTTTCTTCAGTAGGCTACATGCCCAGTGTGGAGCCCAGCACAACACTTGAACTCAGGACCCCGAGATCAAGACCTAAGCTGAGATCAAGAGTCACATGGTTAATTAACTGAGTCACCCAAGTGCCCAGATTTTATTTTTGATGATATTTACACAACAGCTTAGTATGTAACTTTGGGGCTTTGTGGGGAAACAGCCTCAGTAGATGATCAAATGAGGTGGCAAGAAATCATTCGGGTCAGAGCTGGTCTTCTTATTCCAATCACAATGACTCTTGGCTGAGTAGGAGCTAAGTGAAAATGACAGTACAGGGTAAGGAGTTCTCTTCAGTCAGTCACTTCCCTGGATGTTTAAAAAATGTCCTTCAGGGGCGCCTGGGTGGTTCAGAGGGTTAAAACTCTGCCTTCAGCTCAGGTCATGATCTCAGGGTCCTGGGATTGAGCCCCGCATAGGGCTCTCTGCTCAGCAGGGAGCCTGCTTCCCCCTCTCTCTCTGCCTGCCTCTCTGCCTACTTGTGATCATCTTCCTCTCTGTATCAAATAAAGTCTTAAAAAAAAAAATCCTTCATATATGCTCTCGACTCCATCTACTTGTCTGGGCATTTCCCAAACTCGCTTCCAGGAAAACTTTCTTGGATTGTTTTCCATGCTGCTGGGCTTTTCTGTCTAAGACTAGTACCTACTCCACCCTGGGGCCAAATTAACGTTCTCCTTTCAGTCCTCAACACAGTCTCTTCTTTTCTTCACAGTTGTTTTCACACAGCTTTTCACAGAAGATTAGTAGCCGACAAAACCCAGTCACTTCATTAGCAGCACAGGACTTTTTGAGGCTTTGCCTTTCAAAATCCAGTAGGACCGTGATGGTGGGGAGGTGGTGGTAGTGATGGTACCTGGGAGAGATAGGGTGGTTTCTCCAAGTACAGATTAAATAATCAACAAAATTAAACAACATTGAAGTGTTCATGTCTCAAAAAAAAAAGTGAATTTTCTAATAACTTTTCAAGTGCATTTAGATATTCACATTATCTGAATTGGCATGGGCCCTCTTTGGCGCAGGCTTTGTTTGCTTTGTAATCCACCCAGTCAAACAGGTTTCCCTCCGTAGTAGTAGTAGTACGTCTTGGATTCAAAGTGATCCTCAGAAATGTGTATCTCTCCTTTCCTTGATGCTCTATTACCCCTCAGTAAAGCTATGGCTAACCATGAAAAGGCTATAAATTACTTAAGCACTGTTTACATCACTTGGGTAAAGTTTCATTTTATTCAATGTTTCTCAGGGCAACTTTTTATTACTTCCTTTGGCTCCAATGCAGATAATGCCCAAGAGGCAGGAAGGAGGCTTTCCCCTCTTGGCATCTACCTCCAGGCTGGCTTCTTCTGGATTTTGCTTTCGTGTATTCTCAACCCTAGAATGACACCCTCTCTTGGTGGCTTCAGTATCCGCAGCTAGCGCTGGAGGGGATGGGCGACAGCCTTCCATCACACCCTATTGAATACTCACCTTGACTATCCAGGTGGAGGGCTTCTACTTGTTTCTCCATGTGCTGTCACATCTACCAGTTTGCATTCACACTGTTATTATAATTGGCTGTTTTCTGAGCCCTTATTATGTACCAAAAAATGTCATGGGCTTTTTATATACGTTACTTAATTTTTAAAACTACCTGGGATAGGTACTGGGTATATCTCTATTATCCAGAAGAGAAAACTGAGGTTTAATAAGTTGAGTAAGTTGCCCATGGGCACCCTGTCTTGTCTCCAGAGCTGGACCAAAACAGCTGGGCTGTTTTGCTGTACTGCTGTGAAGTAGGTATTGTATTTGGTTTGTATTTTTTGGTTTGTAGGCTAGTAGGTTTGTATTTGGTTACTAATATTCAATTGGTTTAAGATAGCATTTGGGACACAGGAAGCTGGGTTAGTGTTGCATGATAATTAAGGAGATAGCTCCATTTTCTGAATGCCTGTCTTGGTTGTTTTGATAACATTGTGCTGCTAGTAATAAACAAGGAAGCAAAAAATACTCCTTAAGTTTGGTAAGGGAACATTTCCAGCCCAGGATGTGGGTTTTCTCATACAGCATTCTTGTTCTAGATTATTGTAACAGAAGGGGGCCATTTTGTTCTTTTAGGTTGTTATGAACTATCCCAAATCACCAGGTTCATCCATGAATTCAAAATCAGTAATTGGGTTAACAAAATGAATTCAGCTTATCCTAAAAAGTGACCAAAATATGAAATGAGTTCAAGAGAAGTAAAATCCAGACATCTTGTCATTTCGGTTAACTCATTTTCTTACTGTAAGTTCAGGCCTTAAAAACACATTCCAGAGGTAGTGTATGGCACTTTCAAATAATAACTTCAAATAATATTTAAATTCTCAGTTTTGAACAATACTGAGTAATAACCTTTAATGGGTTATTATCAGAATCTGACCAGAGGGATATCAGTCAAAATGAGAAGATGAAAGATAATTTGTACAGTCTGTGAAAGCAAGAAATTGGCTAACACTCAGGGCCTTTAAACCATCTATTAGCTCTATGAAAAATAACCTCTCTGTCTTGTCAACCTAATAGGATGACCACCCCTTAGCAAAATGCGTGCTGGAGTTGAACTGCAAAATCTCTTTAATGCCTTATAGAGCTTTTGCTACATTTCATTTATAGACCTAAGACAGCAAACATACTGGCCTGGAGAAAAGTTCATTTTTAGCAAAGCTGCCTTTTAATTCAGGTATAACACAGTGCCCCAAGACTCTTGTAAACTTTTCCTGGTAGATATTTTCAGATCAATTTATCATGGTCACAACATGAAGTAGTTTCTGATTTATGGGGTGAGCTTCAGACTTTTGGTATTTTCTCTCTTGGCCTCAATCCATCAGGAAGCAAGTCTGCATCACATTTAACACCAATATAGCACTGTCGATAATGTCCCAGTACCCAGTGTGCATAACAAGGAGGGTCCTGGCGGAGACGGAGGGCCCAGAATGTGAGCTGGAAGTCTAAGCAGTCTAAACTGAATAATTTTTCAAATACATAAGAGTTTGTATGTGTGTGTATGGGGGGACGGCAGATAATGCCTGCTGTTGAATTAGAATGGCAAAGAAGTATAATATAAATGGAGAATTATAGCAAAACTCCGTGGATTTTGTATTTGGGCAAAAGGGTTTTGGAGGTTTTGGAGAGAGAGAAAGAGGAGTTTCACAGAGGTCTGGTCAACCTCACTGTTGATCTCAGTGTTAATCAGATTCCTATCATCTGGCACAGAGCCTGCACATTAAAGGTGCTAATAATTATGGGTTAGATATAACTCAAAGTCAAGTCATGCTATAGTCGCTTTGACTCCTAGATTCCTAACTTGTACCACACCATCATTTCACAAATGTGCTTGACTTGGATGATACCTCAAATTTGTGCATCTTCCTATCTAGTTTCTTATATTGGGAGGGGAGTCAGTTTAGGTCCACATTCTAGTTAAAGTCATCTTGGCTGACAAGAGACATGAAACAAGTTTTGTATTTGGAACTGGGTATAAATCGACTTTCTGAAGCCAGCCAACTGCTTGTCGTGATACTGCATCATATCTCTGCCCATGCTAGATACTAGATGTTCATTGAATTTGCTGACTAGTTAAGACAGGTGTAATGAAAAAGCAGGACTGCCACATAGATGATAGAGAGTTCCAAAAAACATTTGTTGATTCAGCAGATATTTACTGAGAACATATCATGTGTCAGGCCCTGGGCTATACGCTGAAATCCACTCGTGACACTGGGAACTCAGAGTCCATTTTAATGACACCAAGGTTAAGAAGTCACCACAGCCCAGGGTGGTGGAATCTAAAATGTTAGAGAACACACAGCAAGTAAATGGGGTGGGGATTTGGAAAGAGATTCACAGAAGAGCAAAACAAGACTCAAGGAACTTTTTACGTCTTATTAGAAAAGTTTATTGTGTAATACAACATACTTCAAGTTGTGTACAATAAAGATATACTATATAATGGTTTATAACAAATTGAACATTCACGTAAAGCAGTGAACTATCTGTGCTGAGAGACTTTTTCCCCTCCCAACCTACAACCTACCAGTTTAAAAAATCATTTGAAATAAAACTATATATATATATGTATAAAATTTCATTTTTGGAAAACCAGTGAAAATGAATTACCAGAAAAAATGAAAGAAAAACAAAACAGATAAAATCTTTTATATTGCTATGTTAGTTTTTAAGTTAGATTGATAGATACCAAGGAACTGAGCATTTTTTTTTATTGAGGTATAATTGACATATTACATTAGTTTTGGGTATGCAACGTCTGATTCAAAATGCAGGTATATTATGAAATGATTACCGTGTAAGTCTGGTTAATAGCTGTTACTGTGCCTAGTTCCAAAAATATGTGCGTGTGACGAGAACTTTTAAGATCTACTCTTAGCAACTTTCAGATAGGTAATAGAATATCAATTATAGTCCCCATGCTGTATATTAAATCCCATGACTCTGGAAGTTTGTACCTTTTGACCCTCTTCAAAAGACCCAAAATTACTTGGTCAGATAAAGTTTCTGAACATTTACTCTCTTTCTCTTCTTACCTCCTATGGACTAATGCATTAATGGAGGCAGTTAGAGTTCAATTACTAAAAAACAAAAACAAAAAACAAAACCATCTGGGACCCAAAATAGCAATATTTGGAAATACACAGAGAAAAGGATACAGTGTCAGAGTAAGGCTGTGGATCACAACCAAAGGCTACCTTCCAGCAAGTTGTCCAGAGAGGTTAGGTGGAGGCTACAGTTCTCTTACAATACAGGTCTTTACTGGACAGACTTTCTCTTTTGACCATCAATGTGTGCATGGAATATTTTGGATCAGGGAGCCCAACATGGAGTTTGCAGCTGTTGCTTCTTAAACCTGCTAGTCTTATAGGCACATTCATATGTATGTATGTGACCATCTCCAATGGCATTTCTCTATTATGGAGGAGGTTGAGCATCTTTTCAACATCTATTTATTGACCATTGAGGTAGAAGCTTCATCTATTCACGTTTACTATTTTTCTATTGATTTCTATTTTTTTCTTACTAATTTATGGCAATGGTTTTTATATTCTGGATATAATTCTTGAGATATGTGTCTCAAATGTATTCTCCCATTGCGTGGATACTTTTCCACTTATTTAAAGGTGCTTTCTGGTGAAGATAAGTTTTTTTTTTTTTTTTAAGATTTTATTTGTTTATTTGACAGACAGAGATCACAAGTAGGCAGAGAGGCAGGCAGAGAGAGGAAGAAGCAGGCTCCCTGCCAAGCAGAGAGCCCAATTCGGGGCTTGATCCCAGGATCCTGGGATCATGACCTGAGCCGAAGGCAGAGGCTTTAACTCACTGAACCACCCAGGTGCCCCAAAGATAAGTTCTTAACTAAAAAAAAATTTTAATTAAAGTATAGTTGACATACAATAGTAAGTTTATATTAGGTGTATTTTCATAATTTAGGTGTATTTTCATAATACAACCATATGTATAATGAAATGCTCACCAGAGCAAGTGTATTATAACATTATTGACCGTATTTCTTATGCTGGACTTTTTTTTAATATAGTACTTTGTATTGGTACTTTCCTTTTATAGTTAATAGATGATTTTCCCTTGTCAAGACGCTGTTTGCCAACCTGGGATCATGAAGATATCCTCTTCATGGATAATCTTATAGAAGCAACATTGTTTTGTATTTCACCTACAGATATGTTTTGTATCATGTAAGGTTGGGGTCAAGTTTTATTTATTTTTTTCTTTATGTATTTAATTGACTCAGAAGCATTTATTGAAAGGGATGTTCTTTTCCATTGGTCTAAAGTGGCACCTTTGTCATAAATCAGTTGTTTATTTAAGTGTGGGTCTCTTTCTGCGCTTTCTGTTGTACCCATTAATTTTCTGTCTTTGTGTGGATATACACTGTCTCAACTACTGTAGTTTGATGGTAACTCTTGCTTACTGGCAAAGTCCTTCTGCCCTTGTTCTTCAGAGGTGTGTTGGCTGTTCTTAACCCTTCATGTTGCTATGTAAATTTTAGAATTAACTTGATAAGTTTTACATAAAAACATTTTCAAAATTATGGTTATAGAATATATCTCCATTTATTCAGGTTTTCATTTGTTTTACGTAATTATTTCTTTAAATATTTATTTATTTACTTGTCGGAGGTGGGGAGGGGAGAAGGAGGGGCAGAGCACAAGCAGGGGGAGTGGCAGGCAGAGCGAGAAGGAGGTTCCCCGCCCAGCAGGGAGCCTGATATCAGGCTTGATCCCAGGACCCTGAGATCATAACCTGAGCCAAAGGCAGATGCTTAACGGACTGAGCCACCCAGGTGTCCCTAATTATTCCATACTTACATGGACATGCACACATGAATATATTTATTCCTATATGTGTTTGCTGTTCTGTCTGTTCTAAAATTTCACATAGAAACACAAACATATTTTGTATTGATCTTGTAGCCATAACCTGGTTAAACTCAATTATTTACAATAATTTATCTGTATATCTTTTGGATTTTTATATCCACAGTTATCAACTAAAGTAATGACAGATTAATTTACCTTATATATCAAAGTTTAGATCTCCCTGTAAGCAGACACTGAGATAAGGATTCATTGCAAGCCTTTTATCTGAGAGTTGATCCCATGAAACAATGGTTACGGGAGTAAGAAAGTGGAAGAAGACCGTTGATAAAGAATTCCATATCAAGCAAGTCACCTTGAAGGCTTAATTATACTTGGGGGATGCATGAATTATTTAGAAAACTTGTCTTAGAGTTATCATATCCAAGGATAAGCAAAGTAAAGTACCTTTTTTTTTTTAAGTCCTGTGCATCTGTAGTTGAGGGATCCTCAACTACGGCACTCACTACATTTTCTGATCTCTGTAGAATTTCTTTCTTTCTCTTGTCTTAGTGTGCTGAGTTCTAGCCATATTGAAAAGAAGTGATAGTGGTCATCCTTGCATGGTTCTTGATCTCAAAGAGAAGTCTTCCACTGTTTTATCATTCCCTAGGATGTTTGCTATAGATCTATTATAAGAGCCTTTTATCAAATTAAGGAAATTCTCTTCTATTCATTAATTTGTTTGTTTTTAAAATAAAAAAATGGATCTTTAATTATATCAAACATTTTTCTGCATCTAATGAGATGAAGGTATGATTTTTCTCATTTATTTTGTTAATGTGGTGACTTAGACTGATTAATTTTTAAATGCTTAACTAACCTCACATTCCTGGAATAAACCCACCTTGTTTGTTTTGGTTATTAAGTATTACAGAGTTCATTTTGCTAATATTTAGTTTAGGAGTTTTGCATTTATATTACTATATGAGATTGGCTGGTATTCTTTCTCTTGATTTACTTATCAAAATTTCTTATGAAGGTTATGCTGATTTTCTTAAGTGATTGGAAAAGATTCTTTTTCTTTTCTCTTGAAAATTTTGTGTATTATTGGCATTTTTCCTTCCTTAAATGTTAGGGAGAAGTTGTTGATAAAAGGTATCTTGCTTGTAAAGAAAGATCTAAACTAAGATGCACAAGTTCACCCTATTTGTGAAGCAACCAAAATCCTATCTATACTACCAAAAGACATAAGCTCTTTCTAAATAAAAGGTCATCATTCATATGGTATGTGTTAAGATGCCATTCTTCTTTTTTTTTTTTTTAAGATTTTATTTATTTATTTGACAGACAGAAATTACAAGTAGGCAGAGAGGCAGGCAGAGAGAGAGGAGGAAGCAGGCTCCCTGCTGAGCAGAGAGCCCGATGCGGGGGCTCGATCCCAGGACCCTGGGATCATGACCTGAGCCGAAGGCAGAGGCTTTAACCCATTGAGCCACCCAGGCGCCCCGCCATTCTTCTTTTGAGCTATTAATCTATCCTCTGTTTGTAAACCTACATGTACTCCAGGACTTAGAGAATATCATGTCTTGGAAAAGCAATTCTTTAAAACTCCAGCCCACGCGTATCTGCTTTGAACTTCTGTACTATTGATGGACAATTTACCCACTGATTTTCTCTGCCATTGTGTGTGTGTGTCTGTGTGTTAGTGTGAACTATCCCATAAATTCTACAAGGGCAAAAACCATGAATTATGAGTACATGAATATGTATATATAAAAATTATGCATTTGAATATGAAATGGCAGTCATATGGTTGGCTACTACCACTATGAAATTCTATGAATTAATTTTGGTGGTACAGTTTGGTCAAGGGTCAGGTTTTACCTTACCGCCTGCAATAGCCCGCAAATGATGAAGACCTCTAGTCTCCTGTAGGGGAGGGGTTGGGTCTTAAAAAGGCCCATACTAAAGAATGGGAGGTGTTCACAGCCCATGCATTGCCCTAGGGTAAGGCAGAATCATGCAGTGTAGGTAAGAATATTTCAAGGGGCACAAACAACATGCTAATCCATGGCAACCAGGCAGTCTGACCACGTGGGAATGCAAGAGATGACCCATGTTGACCGAGCTTCTGTGAAGCTCCCTAGCCCTGATGGCTCTTGGTCCAGCATATCTCCATTTCTGTGGTGGACGTAAATGTTTGTGTCCCTTTCAAAATTCACATTTTGAAGAGTTAAGCCCCATTGTGACAGTGTTTGGGGGGTAGGTTCTTTGGGAAGTAATTAGGTTTAGATGCAGTCATGAAGGTGAAATTCCCATAAGGGGTTTAGTTCCCTTAGGAAAACAGGCACCAGGAGCTCTCCGCCCCTTTCTACCACGTGAAGACACAGAAGGAAGGTGCTCTTCTACATCCAAGAAAAAGAATCCTCACCGGGAACCGAATTCAGTGGCACCTTCATCTTGGAATTCCCGGCCTTTAGAAACTTATGTGAAACTTGTGTCTGTTGTTTAATCCAAACAGCCTATGGTATATTGTCAGAACAGCCCAGCCAAGAGATTTCTCCCTACCGGTCCTCTGCTAGCCGTGTAACCATGTTCCTCTGTCCTCATTTCAGTCTTGGTGTCTCTTTGATCCAGCAAATATGCATCTGAAGCTTTCCCTCACACGAAGGCCGGAAGCTTTTTACAGTACAGATATGTCTAGCTCTTGTTTATAGCTTATAGTAGGTAATTCATGTCTTAGAGTTTGGTCTGGTGTATAAAAGAGGACTTCCCCATGGGAGCCATGGGGAACACTTAGAAATGTTCATCCCCCAACATGTGTGTCTACCATCATACTTAGCACTTATTTACCGATGTACTTTGGATGCAGTCCTGAGCTGTAGTGGTGAATGAGCGTAGTAGGAACAAATGGAAAACAATGAAGAAGCTAACAGGCTGTTTAAGGCACTTGTCCCCTGCCCCTACTCTACAGTGCCTCTAAAAGGTTTTATTTTGTTAATTAATAAAGTCGTAATTGAATCACTTAATTCTATCCAAGAGCTTCTGGGAAAGTTTTCAGAAAAAAAAGTTTTCAGAAAAAAATTAAAAGAAAAAAAATTTCTTTTAATTCCAAAATTAAAAGAAATGAACTTCACTTTTGGCAGTAGTGGATTAGATAACTATTACCAGTACTGTTTTCAGAGGAAAATTAGACCAGCTAAAGACTTTGAAAATTTGAAAACATCTGCTTGGGGGTGTTGAAGAGCTAGCCAGGCAGTAAAGAATTATCTAAAACACAAAACCTCCTATTTGGGACAGCTCTTCCCCCGAAGAGTGGCTGAAGGTTGGGTAAAGCAAAGCAAAGGCAAACAAAGAAGTAAACAGATAATTAAGATAACCTGATCAGTGATAGAGGGAAAAAGCATGAAATCGTGAGGTCAGTAGGGCCAAATATTGGTTCTTTGGAAAGGCTAATAAACTAAATAAAGCCTGGGTGACGCTGATGAAGTAGGAAAAAGTGTGGGACAGAAATAGCAATGTGTGTGTGTAGAAACAGTTTTTATTACAAATATAATACAGGGTTTTTATGAATTACTTAAAGTCAATACATCTTAATAAAACGAAAAAATAATAAAGCACAATTTCACGAAACGGATGTGAGGAGAAGTAAAAATATGAACATTCATATCACTATTAAAGAAATTGAATCTGGGGACTCCTGGGTGGCTCAATGGGTTAAAGCCTCTGCCGTCAGCTCAGGTCATGATCTCGGGGTCCTGGGATTGAGCCCTACATCGGGCTCTCTGCTCTGTGGGGAGCCTGATTCCTCCCCCTCTCTCTGCCTGCTCGTGATCTCTGTCTGTCAAACAAATAAGTAATCTTTAAAAAAGAAAAAAAAAATTGAATCTGTAATTTTAAGTATTTCCGTAGAAAAAAATTAAATGCCATAGGCTAAAATGCCCATCAGTAGCCCAGAAGTTAAAAGGATATAGATGTGGAAGTGTTTTTGCAAGACATGATATTCTTTTAGATCTTGGAGCATGAATAAATTATAAATAGATGGGAGACAGAACATTAATAGAACAAGACAAATCGGCATTTTGACATGTATCCAATGAACAAGGATCTTTTATTCAGAAATAGCTTTTGTCTTTTGGTTTACTATAGATATGACTTATACTGCTGCACTACTAGAAATAGGATGAACTTGTGCATTTAAATTTAGGCCTTTCACCATATTCTTACTCAGAGTTATTTTAGGTCTAAAGCATGATAAATCTTGAGATTGGAGATTTGGAGGTAGCACGATGCTAGAATGATGGACCTTTTGCATGGAACATTGCCAGAATAGACTGCAAAGACCAAATACCTGTTGTCAGGTGAATTGTCTTGTTGATTTCTCAGTGAGTGCCATTGCACGCTACATAGATGGGGATTTTCATGACTGACTATGGCTTCAGGAGTTTGGACTTTTATCCCAGGTCAGGAAAGGTGAATCAGTGGCAAAATTAAATTCATTCTCTTCTTCTCGCTTTACCAGTCCCCTTTCTCACTTAGACTGTAGACTGCCTCGTGGGTCCTTCTCACCAAGGTAATGGAATCATTCCCTACTAATCCATTAGAGTTATCACACAATTTGAAACCTATTAAAAAAATCTGTAATGATGAGGGTTACAACAACCTGAAAGAGACTATGTTGATTAATGGTAGCGAGAACATACTTGTTTAGGCTTTTCATGAGCAGAGAAAACAGGGCGTTATGATCCAAGAGAGTAACTTTGTCCTTCATTAATATAGCTCAATGCTAATAATTTAGAGTGAGGCTTTTCAAAGACATTAGTATCTAAGAGAAATTGAAAGAATGGAGTTTGACTGACAAGATCTCTCACAACAAGGAGTCTTTTTTTTTTTTTTTAAGATTTTATTTATTTGAGAGAGAGAGAATGAGAGAGAGCATGGGGGTGGGGAGGAGGAAGGGTCAGAGGGAGAAGCAGACTCCCCTCCAAGCAGGGAGCCCTATATGGGACTTGATCTTGGGACTCCAGGATCATGACCTGAGCTAAAGGCAGTTGTGCAACCAACTGAGGCACCCAGGCGCTCACAACAAGGAGTCCTGAAGTGGTGGCTCCCCCCGGACTGGCTGATTCAGCAGCTCAATCCCATCAGATGGGTCCTTTCTTTCCTTGGAAGTTCTGTTGGCTTTCCCTTCAGGTTCAGGGATGGAGGATGGTTGATCCAAGCATCATCTATTCCTATAATGGTTTTCAGTGCAGGTGGGAAGGGGAGTTAGAGAAGGCTCTCCATTCATTTTACTTTGTATTTATCATGGAGAAATGTATTTCCAAGAAATCTTCAACAGAATTCCTTTTAGATATTTATTATTTTTCTTGGGTATAGTTCACACACAATGCTAGATTAGTTTCAGGTGTACAACACGATGATTCAACTTCTCTATGTGTTATACTATGCTCATTACAAGTGTAGCTACCATCTGTCATCATACAATGCATTACAATAATATATCCCTATGCTGTGTCTTTTATTCCCATGACTTATTCCATAATAGGAAGCTTGTATCTCCTACTGCCCTTCACCCATGTTACCCATTACCCATCCCTTCCCTCTGGCAACCATTAGTTTGTTCTCTGTATTTGTGGGTCTGATTCTGCTTTTTGTTGATTTTGTTTGTTTGAGGGATTCTACACAGGAGTGAAGTCATATAGTATGTGTCTTTCTCAGTCTGACTTACTTCATTTAGAATAATACTCTCTAGGTCTACCGATGTTGTCGCAAAAGACACAGTCTCATTCTTTTTTATTGCTGTGTAATGTTCTGGGTGTTTGTGTGTCTTACATCTCCTTTATCCAACTATTGATAGACACTTGGGTTGCTTCCATATCTTGGATATTGCAAATAATACTGTAATAAACATTGGGGTGTGTATATCTTAAGAAATTAGAGTTTTTGTTTTCTTTGGGTAAATGAAATTCCCAGAAGTGGAATTATGGGATCATATGGTAAATCTGTTTTTAATTTTTTGAGAAGCTTTCATATTCTTTTACATAGTGGTTTTACCAATTTACATTCCTACCAACATGGCACGAGGGTCCCCTTTTTTCCACATCCCTGTCAACACTCCTTATTTCATAACTTTTTTATTTTAGCTGTCCTGACAGGTGTAAGGTGATATCTCACCTCATTGTGGTTTTTGGTTGCATTTCTCTGGTGATGAGCAATGTTGAGCATCTTTTCATTTGTCTGTTGACTATCTGTATGTCATCTTGGGGAAAAGAGCTATTCAGGTCCTGACTATTTTTTAATTGGATTGGTGTGTTTTTGTTTTTGTTTTTGTTTTGGTGTTCAGCTGTAAAATTTATAAATTTTGGTTACTAACCCCTTATCAGATATACCATTTGCAGATGTCTTCTCCCATTCAGTAGATTGCCTTTTTGTTTTGCTGAGTTTCCTTCACTGTGCAAAAGTTGTGTTTGTTTTTTTTTTAATGTAGTCCCAATAAGATTTTTTTTGCTATTGTTTCCCTTGCCTTAGGAGAAATGTCTAGAAAAGTGTTGGTGTGGCCAGTGTCAAAGAAATTACTGCCTGTGTTCTTTTCTGAGATTTTGATGGTTTCAGGTCTCACAGTTAGGCCTTGAATCCATTTTGAGTTTATTTTGTGTATGGTGTTATAAAGTGATCCTGTTCTTTTTTTACATGTAGCTGTCCAGTTTTCTGAGCACCATTTATTAAAGGTATTTTTCCCACTGTATATTCCTGTCTCTTTTGTATAACATGGGTATAAGTTGGAGTTGACTGCTTGGCTCTATATTCTACTGATCTGTGTGTCTATTTGGTGCCATTACCATACTGTTTGATTACTACAGTGTTTTAGTATATCTTGAATCTGGAATTGTGATACCTCCAGCTTTGTTCTTCTTAAGTTTGCTTTGGCTCTTTGGGGTCTTTGTGGTTCCATACGAATTTTACTATTTGTTCTGTGAACAATATTGTTAGTATTTTAATAGAGATTACCTTGACTCTGCAGGTTGCTTTGGAAGTAGGGACATTTTAACAATATTCTTCCAATCTATTAGCATGGGATATCTTTCCATTTGTTTAGTGTCATCTTTAATTTCTTTCATCATTGTTTTGTACTTTTCAGAGTGCAAGTATTTCACCTCCTTGTTTAAGTTTATTCCTATGTATTTTATTATTTTAGGTGCAATTGTCAATGGAATTGTTGTCTTCTCTTTCTGTTACTTTGTTATTAGTGTATATAAATGCTACTGATTTCTGAGTATTTTGACTTCACTGAATTCATTAAGTGTAATAGTTTTTTGGTGGAGTCTTTAGAGCTTTCTATGTATAGTATCACGTTAACCGCAAGTGGTAACAGTTTAATTCCTTCTTACCAATATGGATGCTGCTTATTTATTTTTCTTGTTTGAGTGATATTGCTGGGGTTGCCAGTACTACGTTGAATGAAAGTGGTGAGAGTGAACATTCTTGTGTTGATGCTGATCTTAGAGGGAAAGCTCTCAGTTTTCCACAACTGAGTATGATGTTAACTGTGGGTTTTTCCATATATGGCCTTTATTAGGCTTATCTGTTATGTCTCTAAACCCACTTTGTTGAAATCTTTAATCATGAACAGATGTTGAATTTTGTCAATGCTTTTTCTGCATTTATTGAGAAGATCATATGCTATTTATCCTTTGTTTTGTTGATGTGGTATGTGATGTTAATTGATTTGTGGATATTGAACCATCCTTGCATCCTGGAATAAATCTCACTTCACAATAAAAGTCTGATTGTGGAGAATGATGCTTTTAATGTATTGAATGTGATTTACTAATATTTTGTTGAGAATTTTTGCATCTCTGTTCACAAGGGTATTGGTCTGAAGTTTTGTTTTGTTTTTGTAGTGTCTTTGTCTGGCTTTGGTGCCTGGAAAATGTTGGTCTGGTAGAAAGTATTAGGAAGTTTCCTTCCTTTTTTACTTTTTGGAATAGTTTGAGGAGAATAGGTAAGAACTCTTCTTTAAATGTTGGGTGGAATTCACTGTGAATCCCTCTGTCCTGGATTTTTTTTTTTTTTTTTTTTGTAGTTTTTATTGATGCAATTTTGTTACTAGTAATTGCTCTGTTCAGACATTCTATGTTTTCCTAATTCAGTTTTGGAAGATTTTATGTTTCTAGGAATTTATCTGTGTCTTCTAGGTTGTCCAATTTGTTGGTATATAATTTTTCATAGTCTTTTCTTCTGATCATTTTTATTTCTGTGATGTCAGTTGTTACTTCTCTTTCATTTCTGATTTTATTTTTTGGGGATTCTTTTTTATCTTTTCAAAGAACCAGCTCTTTGTTTTACTGAGTTTTTCTTCTATTGTTATTATAGTTTTTCATTTATTTCTGCTCTGATCATTATGATTTTCTTCTTTCTACTCACCTTGGCTTTTGTTTTTCTTTTTTTAGTTCCTTTAAGTATAAGTTTAGATTGTTTGAGTTTTTCTCGTTTCTTGAAGTAGGTCTGTTTCATTATAAATTTCCTATTAGAACTACTTCTGCTCTGTTCCAAACACTTTGGACCATTATGTTATTTTCATTGTCTTTATATTTATTTGTGTGTTTGTTTTGATCTTTGATTTCTTCTTGACTCATTGATTGCTTAGTAGCATGTTTTGTAACCTCCACATGTTTGTATTCTTTCTTGGGATTGATTTCTAATTTTATACCATCATGGTCAGGAAAGATGCATGTTATGATTTCAGTCTAAAATTTATTAAAACTTCTTTTCTGGACTAACATGTGATCTGTTCTGGAGAATGTTCCATGTGCATTTGAAAAGAATGTATACTCTGTTGTTTTAGGATAGAATGTTTTATATATATGTTATGTCTATTTGGTCTAATGGGTCATTCAGAGACACTGTTTCTTTGCTGATTTTCTGCCTGGAAGATTTATCCATTGAGGTAAATGAAGTATTAAAAGTCCTCTACTATTATGATATTACCACCAGTTTTGCCCTTTCTTTATGTCTGTTAATATTTGCTTTATGTATTTAGGTGCTTTGATTTGGATGCATAGATATTGACAATTTTGCATAGATATTTACTATTTTTATATCCTTTTGTTAGATTTATGGAGTGTCTTTGTCTTTTGTTACAGTCTTTGTTTTAAAGTCTATTCTAAATGTCTGCTAAATGTATTTCTACCCTGACCTTCTCCCCCCGCCCCCACTTTTATTTGTATTACAAATGTTTTTACAACCTTCGACTTCTAGTCTGTAAGTGCCTTTATATGAGGCACTTTTTTTAATCCTTTCTGCCACCTTGCGTCTTTTGGCATTTACTCCATCACGTTCAAAGTAATTATTAATGTATTTACTTATTCTCATTTTGTTAGGTGTTCTCTGGTTATTTTATTTTTGTAGTTCTTTTCAGTTTCTCCTCTTGCTTTTGTTGTACTTGATGATGAATTTCTTTAGTGTTTGGCTTTTATTCTCCACCCCCCCCCCCCTTTTTTTGGCTTATTTATTATAGGATTGGGGCTTGTGGTTACCATGAGGTTCATACATAACATCCTAATTATATAGCAGTCTATATTAAGTTGGTTGTCAGTGAAGTTCAAACACATTCTAAAATATTTTTTTAACTCTGTCACATTTTATGCATATGCTGTCATATTTTACTTTATTTTAATTTGGAATTTTCTTATGTTTAACTATGGCCTCTTCCTTCCTAGTTAAAGTAGTCCCTTTAACATTTCTTATAAAGCTGATTTGGTATTGATAAACTTCTTTTAACATTTTTTGTCTTGGAAACTTTTTCCTCTCCTTCAATTTTGAATGATAACCTTGCCACGTAGCATATTCTCAGTGTTTATTTGTTTTGTTTTGTTTTTGTTTTTGTTTTTTCCTTTCAGTACTTTGAATATATTCATGACACTCCCTTCTGGCCGGTAAAGTTTCTGCTGAAAAATGAGCTGATAGACTTATAGGGTTTTCCTTATATGCAAGTGTTTGCTTCTCTGTTGCTTTTAAAATTCTATCTTAACCTTTGACATTTTTATTATGTGTCATGGTGTGGTCCTTTTTGTGTTCATCTTATTTGTAGTCTCTATGCTTCTTGAACCTAGATGTCCATTTCTTTCCCTAGATTAGAGAAATTTTCAGCTGTTAACTCACATTCAAACTCAGGCAATCAGTTTTCAGATTATGAATGCCTATTGATTTGCCATTCTATCTTCCTGGGAAATAATTGCATTCCTCGAAGAAATCAGTGGTTCTCTTTTTCTCTAAGAGGATTGGAGTATTCAGAAAAGGTATTGGGTTCGCACTGACTGCTTGAAGAGTTGCCGTGTTTCCACAAGCTGTGTCTCAGCTTCTCTATTCCCCAGTACAAGAAACCGGCAGAGAGATCAGAAATAATCTATGTGCAAATCAACAGCTGAGATGTGAAGATCTTCAAAAATCTAAGTCCTTCAAGGGTATAAATTCTTTCTTGTTAAAAGTAGTATTATTACTGCCTACCAGATCACCTGTTAGGCTTCTAACAAATATTTATCATTTGTTATCAGTGTTAACTACTACTGCTGACCTCTTATTGCATGCAATGAAAGATGTGAGTGTCTGATTTAAACCTTCTTGCGCTGTATTTAAAAATTGCTAATGATTCTCAAAAATATTGTCAGAAACATGGGGCGCCTGGGTGGCTCAGTGGGTTAAGCCTCTGCCTTCCACTCGGGTCATGATCTCCAGGTCCGGGGATCGAGCCCTGCATCAGGCTCTCTGCTCAGCGGGGAGCCTGCTTCCCCCTCTCTCTCTGCCTGCCTCTCCGCCTACTTGTGATCTCTCTGTCAAATAAATAAATAAAATCTTATATATATATATATATATATATATAGTCAGAAACACATTAAGCCAACTCTGTGTATAAATTAGCAAACCATAAGTGACTCTTAACTATAGGAAATAAACTGAGGGTTGCTGGAGGGGAGGTTAAAGGATGAGGTAATTGGGTGGTGGGCATTAAGGAGGGCATTTGAGGTAATGGGCATTGGGTGTTATTTGCCACTAATGACACTATATGATAACTAAGTTGAATTTAATTTTTTTAAATTAGTAAATTGCATCTCTCTGCTTTTAAGAGAGTTGAGACTCGATGAGGATTTTAGGTAAGGTGATTATGGGTTGGAAGTAGAGATATGAGGATGCTTTTACACTGGGTATTACAGAGCAAGACTGCATGAGGATGGAGCCTAAATAGGGTAGCATGGGCCCATTGAAGCCTTGGGTTAGAAGGGATATGTGTCTTCAGAAGAGGGAACAGTCATTGTCATCAGTATTATTTGTACCTGAACTAGTAAGATACTAAAACTCATTAAGTTGTAGTGGGAAGAATTTCAGATAAAAATAAAATGCCCTTAGTTTTGGATGTAACTTCACAAGTGATGTTGTAAGTGACTTTGGTAACTTTTCTACTGAACTGGAATTTAAATTTCTTTTTCAGCTATATAAGAAGCTTTAACTTACAGCTTTAATATTCCATGATCCTGTGAGAGAATGATCAGATTTGCCACTTCCCAATAGCCAGAGATGTCAAAAGTGTGGCAGAAATACACGCCACTATTCCCAGCCTTAGTTTTATTGAAGACCTCACTAATCAAGGAGTACACTTTGTCCCATTAAATCAGGCTTCAGGAATCAACACAGCATGCCAACAGGCCTTTACTCTTCAATCTAAACTGGCATGTAGGTCATAATATCACTGTTAAACCAGTTTCATAGCTGACAAACTGTTATTTGAAAGCTGATATTATCATTTAGGTATTTTTAGTGCTATTTTAATTTCCTATTCGTGCTATAACAAATCACCACAAATGTAGTGGCTTATAACAACACAGGCATATTACTTTATATTTCTGGAGGTCAGACGTCCTAAAATCAAGGTCCCAGCAGGGCTATGTTCTTTTTGAAGGGGAGAATCATTTCATCTTTGAGCGTCTAGAAGCTACCTGAACTTCCTGGTAGTGCCTCTTTCTCCACGTTCAAGGTTAGCAGTATAGCATTTTCAAATCTCTTTGATTTGATGCAGTATAGCATTTTTCAAATCTCAAAGTCTGAATTCTTTTATCATCACATCTAGTTTTCTGATTCTGCCTCCTTATTCTGTTGACTCTCATGGTTATACTGGGCCCACTGAGATAATCCAGGATAATCAGCTCATCTCATGATCCTTTTTTTAAAAAAAAATTTAAATTATTTTTTGTTATATTAGTCACTGTATAGTGCATCATTAGTTTTTGATGCAGTGTTCCAAGAGTCACTTTTTATCTATAACACCCAGTGCTCCGTGTAATATATGCCCTCCTTAATACCCATCACTGGGCCAACACATCCCCCCAACCCCTTACCCTCTAAAACCCACTGTCTGTTTCTCAGAGTCCACATCTCTCATGGTTCATCTGCCCCTATGATTCCCTCCCACTTCATTTTTCCCCTTCCTTCTTCTAATGTCCTTCATACTATTCCTTATGTTCCACAAATAATTCAAACCATATGATAATTGATTTTCTCTGCTTTACTTATTTCACTCAGCATAATCTCCTGCAGTTCCATCCATGTTGATGCAAAAGTTGGGTATTCATCCTTTCTGATGGCTGAGTAATATTCCATTGTGTATATGGACCACATCTTCTTTTCCATTCATCGATTGAAGGGCATCTCGGCTCTTTCCACAATTTGGCTATTCTGGACATTGCTGCTATGAACATTGGGGTACATATGGCCCTTCTTTTCACTACATCTGTATCTTTGAGGTAAATATCCAATAATATAGTTGCTGGGTCATAGGGTAGCTCTATTTTTAATTTTTTGAGGAACCTCCACACTGTTTTCCAAAGTGGCTGTACCAACTTGCATTCCCACTCATCTCATGATCTTAATTCCATCTGCAAAGTCCCCTTTTTCATGTGAGATAGAATATTCACAAGTCCTAAAGATTATAACATGGATCTCTATGGGAGGGTATTATTGTTCCTACCACAGGTGCATAAGGTTTTGCCTTTTATATGTTATTTCTCATCATATATTCTTTTAAATATCTCCAATGATAGAAATATATGCCATGTTAACCAGTCAAACGTCTTTTATCAACATGTTTGATAATCAAACTGAGCAAAACTATTTTGGGTCAAAAATAAGATTTTCCTACAAAATAATGAGGCAGATTTTCTTTTTGAGCTACTAATCTGATCCTGAGAGCATTTAATAGGGAGGTGACCCAGAAATGTAGGAAAGAGCAATGCTATTATAAATGTACAGTTTGCCAGACTGAATGTTCTAAACAGTATATTGATGTAGATGTATCTGTTACCACTCCAAGGGGGGTAATGCCTGTGTTTAGGGAGATTGTACTGCTATTCACTGTAGCACTTAGCATAGGGGCTGAATTATGTATACACACCAAATGATTGAATCGAGAAGATAACGTACAATATATGTAGAAGTGAGTTGAGAGATGTGAAATTTTATAAAAATGGAAAATATTTTAAGGGGCATCCCAAAATCTTAGAGAAGGCCATGATATCAATATACGAGCATATGAATTCTATCTGAAATATTTCCAAAGTATCTTGTCATCTTAAAAAAAAGAAAGGGATTGCCTCGCTTCTGTTGTCTATTTTGTTATTTTAATCAGATTTAACTGTAAGAAAAATAGAGCATCCTTTGAAAAGGGAAATAATGAGCACCATCCTTGGTAATTTTAATCACTTCTTAGCTGCTTCCCTGGGAGCCCCATCTGCCCTTCTAGTCCATCTGCTAGTTGTTAACACTTAGTCAGTCACTTGACAAATGCAAAATCTGAACTGAGAAGGGGGTGGAGGGTGCGAGATTATGGTTTCTGATGATTAGATGTTGTGATTGACACACACGCACACACACACACGCGCGCACACATACACACACACACACACCCTAAGATGTTTCTGTTCAGGCTTAGTGTGAGTAGGACCTAGAGCCAGTTTGGTCCAGAAAGATAATGTCAGAATGGCTAAGGGGAAGGTACTGAGACAGATATTGATGGTTTTGCCAGGCATTCATTTATTCAAGAATCAGCTTTGCTGGGGCGCCTGGGTGGCTCAGTGGTTTAAGCCGCTGCCTTCGGCTCAGGTCATGATCTCGGGGTCCTGGGATCGAGTCCCGCATGGGGCTCTCCGCTTGGCGGGGAGCCTGCTTCCCTCTCACTCTCTCTGCCTGCCTCTCTGCCTATTGTGATCTCTCTGTGTCAAATAAATAAATAAAATCTTAAAAAAAAAAAAAAAGAATCAGCTTTGCTTTGTCATAGAAGTTGATGATCAAATTACTTAATTATTTAATCACCAATATAATAAAAAGACAAAATCTTCAGTTTCCCGTTGGAGGAAGATAAGGCTGCTGGAAATCTTAGACTAATTTGTTCAATACTAGTATCCATCAACATTCAGAACAAATTCTTTCAGCAGATAGCTTGAATGTACTTAGAAAAGCTAAGACAATAAAAGGGCAGACTCTAGAGTCTTGTATTCAAAAGGAGGTGTATTAATTACCCAGGTGGGGTCTTTCCTATATTAGAGCCAAGAAAACCAAAGCACAACAAGGTCAAGAGATTACTGAGGGGCATTTGTAATGCTTATCAAACAATGTTTGCACAGTAGCCTTTGGACTAGAAGAGAACATCCTTTCAAGTTACCCTCAAACCTTCTTGCAGTCCATGCTTCTGAGTTCTGAAAACTTCACATAGTTCTCCCCTGATGCCCCTCTTCACCAGACAAATTTTCACTCCAGTTTGAAAATTTTAGTAATGAGATGCCTATCAACTTCTGTTAGAACATAATCAGTGATGAGATAGTTTCTTGGTTGGGATGGGTGGTGGGCTGTGGGAGCACAGGCACATTTTGCTGGATGGTTTTCATTGTTAGAAGTCATTTAGAGTAAACTTTTCTCTTTTTTTCTAAGATTATATTTATTTGAGAGAGAGCACGCATGAGAGCATGAGGGGGGTTGCAGAGGGAGAGGCAGACTCCCTGTTGAGAAGGGAGCCCAATGAGAGGCTCCATCCCAGTACCCTGGGATCATGACCTGAGCCCAAGACAGGCGCTTAACCGAATGAGCCACCCACGTACCCTAAAGCATTTTAGTTTTGGTTTTGTTTTTGTTTTTTCCATTTAAATCCAACTGATTGCTTACTTTTTCATCTGGAGATACACAGAATACATTTCATTTCCTTTCTAAGTGATAGTCTTCTAAATATAAGGACAAGTTACAGTTCAGTAGAAGAAAATCCCTACTTTCATATCCACATTTTCAGCAACGTTTCTCAAACTGGGAAAAATAATCCCAATCCAGCATCATCTCCCCCTTTGAAAGTTGACTAGAAAAAGATGAGACCAACAGCAACAAGTCTCCATATGAGTTCAAGGTGCAAACACAGAAGTGAAAAGTAATTTATATGAAAAATATTTGTAGATATTTCTTTAAAATTGAGCCAAAGTTATGATGTGATGTTAAATAACATAAACTTATGCTTGGTTACTAGTGATACAGTGTCAGGATGAAGCAAATTAGCTGTTCCACTGAATTGTGCCTTGATGGGAGGACATTTAGAGAAGTGTGCTTTGATTGGATTGGCTGCATAAGGAAAAAAAATTGGATGAATAGCAAAGAAGCAAAAAGAATGGCTGGGGTATTTAGAAACCATGTTACATGAAGAATAATAGAATTAGAAATATTCGATAAGAAGGAAAAGAATTTTCAGAAAGACATGGTAACTTCAAGTTAATGTAGTATTACCCACTAAAATGAGTTGGACTTAGTTTATGTCACTTCAGAAAACAAAACTAAGTCCCTCAGTTGAAAGGTACTGGAAGGCAGAATTTGTCTTAGTACAAGAAGTAAATGTGCCAACAGTTGAATGCTGAAGTGCTTCCACTAGAGGCTGGAGTGCCTGGCATGACAGGGCAATTGAGAAGATATCTTTTGAGGAAAGATGTCCTTTAAATTTCACCCAACTTACATGCTAAAATAAGGAACTTGCCAAAATGCACGGATAGATTGCATGGGTTTTCTTTTTTCTTTTTTTAAAAATATGATTTATTAGAAAGAGAGTGTGGGAGTGTGCTCACACAAGCCAGGGAGGGGCAGAAGGAGAGGGAGAAGCAGGATACTGACTGAGCAGGGACCCTGACGTGGGACTTGATCCCAGGACCCTGAGTTCATTACGTGAGCCAAAGGCAGACGCTTAATGACTGAGCCACCCAAGCATCCAGGATTGCATGGGTTTTCTAAAAGGTGTGTACAATAAGGTTACTTTCTTAAAAGTACTTATTCTCTAATGCAGAAGTCAAAATATGAAAACACAAACATATACTGTATTCTAAGCCTTTTGGAGAATGTATGATATCCAGTTAGGAGAATGGCATAATTGCAAAGGGTAGGAAGAGTCCAAAAAATAAAATGTCATGGGAAAGACGTGAGGGGAAAAATGAATGGTAAGAGAAATGGGGACTATGAAGGCAGATGAAGGGTAGAAGTGTGAATACATGTGCTACGATCAGAGATAAGTTTGTCCAGGTTATTTTGTCATGTGTGACTATAATATTGGAAAGATGATGTGAATAGACTGCATCATTGCTTGAAAGGCATATTTTGGAGTTTGACCTTTATGTTTATGCAGTTGGGAACCATTTTGTTCTCTTGCTTGACAGAGGAGTGTTATGATGAAAATGATACTGAAAGAAAGAAGCCTGTTGTGCTCAAATAAGGAGAAACTGCAAGTAGTGAGCACAGTGAGACAGATTATACTCCAGGAGAGGAATAGACAGAGTTCTTGGGTTGAGTATGCTGTAGGTTGCTTTGACCACTTCAGGCATCAACAATTGCCTTGACACTCATTTAGCAACCTGTCTCTGTCAAATAATGAGAGTTACCACTTTAGAGCCTTGAGCAACGTAGCAACCACAGAACCATAACAATGTTGTTTATCATCGACTTGTCCAGCCTAATGATGCATGTGTCTGTTGTTTCTTAGACTGAATTAGAAAAAAAAAATCTGCTGCAATACACAGGAATATTAAATATTTCAAAACAGACCAGGGCCTTATCTTCCTAAGCCTGAAAACTTGTTTTCTTTACTAGTTTTTGGAATTGTCAGAGAAGATGTGTCTTATTCTCCTATATGTAGGGACTTGGTAAATTTTATAAGGCCAGGAATTACATAATATTATAATATTATGTAATTCATATGTTATATATGTTTTTATATATTACACATACATGCATATGTATAATTTATATATATACACACACACATACATGCATATATATAATTTTCTTATGCTCATAATAATTTCTAAACATAGATAAATAAATAGGATTTAATTACATTTACAGTTGCTATGGAGATACAATGTCAGAAATGGTCACACAGTTTTCTATCTTGGCCAAATGATAACCATAATGTAACTCTTTCTTGCTTGGAACATGGTTTTTCACTTTATAATTTCATGTAAAATTTCCTATATTTTTAACTCCCTCTCATAGATTGGGTGAGGAATAAAGATAAAAGGCAAATCTTTTAGATTCCTTCTGAATTACTTTGGTTGTAATGTTTGTTTAATTATAGCACTTAACTTAAATTTTATAGTTGGTTATTCAGAGTGCAAGCTTGTTTGATTTTAATTTAAAAAGGAGAGAGAATGTTGTTCAGTTGACTTCTCTTGTAGCCATTGTGATTACACATCAAGGCAACTGGTTGATGCAGTTTCCCAGAAGGTCCAGTGGCCTAACCCAAAGTTCCCTGCTACATTGCCTCTTATGATAACTGAAGTGCTCTCATTAATCATTCATGAATTTTTGCTCTTTCATAGTAATTCAGTAATTATTTTGGCCATTGTATGTGCCCAACTCTTTACTAGGAGTGAGCTTTGAGGTATGAGGGTGGAAATGGAACATAGTATGGATAAGATGGAGATCTTGACATTGAGTAGCTCATATTAAATGTGACCCATAGAAATGTAAATCTCCAGTTATAGTAGAATACAGTGAGTTGCATAATAGATTTACCTGAAGAGTTAAGTTGTGGTTTAAGGGAAGAATCAGCTCACATTGCCTGGGGAAGATTGGAAGACTTCTCAGAGAAAGGAGGAGAGGTTTGAAAGAAGATAATTCCCTTGTTTGACCTCGTCAAATGGCAGAATCAGGTATATTCAGTGAATGGAAAATGGCAAATGGAAATTAAAGTGGGGGTTGGGGTGTGGATAGAGGCGAAGTTTTGCCAAACAGATTTGAGTTCAACTTGTGGAAGCCTTGAATATCATGACACAATGAGCTGATTTTTTAGCTAAAAGAAGAGGAAGCTACCTCTAGAAAGAAAAGGAAGAATCACAAGGGTGGATTTAATTGAGGAACAAAATGCCTGAAGAGGCATAATCTAGTTCTGGTTATGAAAATGGAATGGAGGAGACAGCAAGGAAAGAGAAGAGGTAAAGCTAAATAGAGAGAAGGATGAACTTGAGGTTATAATAGGAAGAGATGATTATTTTTGGTTTTATGTTCTTCAGTAACACTCTAGCAAAAGGCAAATCCTCTTTGGATAAAACAGGAAGCTCTTTTCAACTAATATTTTAGCAGGGATTCAGTTAGCAATAGTTGAAAGCAAAGCCCTTGTGAATGGTGGATGGGACAATTAATTGTGGCTGGAAGGGTGATAGGGAACCGATGCTGGGATAATGCAGGCCGATGAGAGAGGAAACTGGAACGAAAACCTGGAGGACTTGAGCAATAAAATTTGTCTTAAAAACCTCTTTTTTAAAGAGGTGGTTCTAGTTTATAAGATACAAGATTGCCTACCAACTGCTCAGGATATCTATGTACATGTGTGTTCATCCTTGTCAGCTTCTCTGTAGTGTTATTGGCCTATTAAGCCCCACTGGATTGTAGGAAGTCCTTCAAGATGGTCAGACCCTGAGAGGTCTATATGGCCACCTTGCCTCAAATGTGATTTTTATTGATATGGGGCTTTTAGAGGATTGCACTCTGGTTGGGAAGCCGTTGCAAAAATATTTTGGGGTTTTGAGGCAACTTGCATTGTTACAGAAATGTGAACAAATAGGACATGAGAGAGTCCAAGGGCTCTCTGTATCTTAATGTGAGTTCTATCGAGAGAGGAAAAGTTAGCATGAAAAAGATAAATGTGGAAATTTTTCAAGAGTACTCTACATTAACCACAAGGTCTGAATTGGTATCCTACTTTTTTCAATTGCAGTCCTTTATTTATTTATTTATTTTGAAGTAGTTAGAACCAAGTAAGATATTGTATCTGGGGAAAAAAAAAGCTTTGTAAACATCAGAGTTGTACATGTATGACACATTAGTAGTAGCACCATTTTTGTTTGTGAGACACTTAAATATCACGTGCCATGTCTAACACATAAGTGCTAGAAATTGTTGATCTTAGACTTAAAAACAAACAGAATTCATATTCCATATTTTAAAAATCAAGTTTATTTTTATTATAAAAATAATGCCTGCTTATTATAGAGAGTTTACTACATAAAAAATAGACCAAAAAGTCATGTTTCTGTCACTCAAATGCAACACATTTTGATGTGTTTTTCTTAGAGATTTCCTGTGAAAATGTGTAATTTGTTTCACATAGTTGTGATCATACTTTATAAAATGTTGAATTGGGCTTTCTCATTTAACATTGAAACATAAGGATATTCTCATGTTATTTTAACCTTAAAGAGAGATCATTTTTAGCAACTTCATAGAATCCTAACCATTGGATATGTCTGCTTAAGTCTCATAAAAAATGTCAGGGTCTGTGGTTTCTGCAAATATAACTTACTTTAATGTTAGCATACTTTAATTTGTTCTTATGTTAGGGTATATCTGACTTAAAAGCACAAAACTCAGAATGAGGTAGACAGTTCTGGGAAAGGCATGAAAAACAAGGCTCAGTACAAATACTTTTGCTCTTATCTTTGTAGTGTAGAAGAATTATCTAAATCAGGGTCCACAAATTTTGTAAAAGGCCAATGAGTAAATATTTTAGGCTTTGCAGGTCATAAAACGTCTGTGTAAAAGCAGCCATAGGCACCTCACATCAACAAAAGAAAGCATATAACCCATATAAGCATTTCAGTAGATGCAGAAAAAGCATTTGGCAAAGTCCAACATCTGTTCATGATAAAAATGCTTAACAAAGTATGTTTAAAGGGAACATACCTAGATATAATAAAGGCCATATGTAAGAATCCACAGCTGACATTATAATTAGTATAAAAGCTGAGAGCTTTTCTCCTAAGGCCAGGGACCAGACAAGGTTGTCCACTCTTACCAGTTTTATTCAACCTAATACTAGAATTCCTATACATATGAATCAGAAAAGAAAAAGAAACAAAAAGCACATGAATTCATAAAGAAGTAAAATTTTCACTCATGATACTATATGGAAAACTTTGAAGACTCCACCCCCAAAATACTAGAACTGACAAATGAATTTAGTAAGTTCACAGAATACAAAATCAATATACAGAAGGGCAACTGGGTGGCTCAGCTGGTTAAGCATCTGACTGGCTCTGGTCCTGATCTCAGGGTGCTTGGATTGAGCCCTCTATGGGGCTCCCTGCTCAGCTGGGAGTCTGCTTCTCTCTCTTCTTCTTCCTCCCTTCATGTTCTTTCACTTTCTAAAATAAATAAAATCTTTAAAAAAATCAACATACAAAAGTATGTTGCATTTCTGTACACTAATGGAGAAGAAAAAAGAGAAATTAAGAAAACAATCCCATTTACAATTGAGTAAAAAATACTAAAATACCTAGGGATGAACTTAACCAAAAAGGTGAAAGATTCATACTCTATAAAACACTGATGAAAGAAATTGAAGATGACACAAACAATTGGAAATTTATTCCATGCTCATGTGTTAGAAGAAAAAATGTGGGTAAAATATCCATCTTCCCAAAGTAATCTACACATTTAATGCAATCCCTATCAAAATACCAGTAGCATTTTTACAGAACTAGAGAAAACAGTCCTAAAATTTGTATGGAACCATGAAAGACTCCAAATAGCCAAAACAGTCTTGAAAAAGAAAAACAAAACTGGAGGTATCACAATTCCAGATTTCAGGGTACACTTCAAAACTGTAGTAGTCAAAACAGTCTGGTACTGGCACAAAAACAGACACAGAGATCAATGGAACAAAATAGCCCCCAGATAAATCCATGATTATATAGTCAGTTAATCTTCAACAAAGGAGGCAAAAATATCCAATGGGGAAAAAGTATTTTCAAATGGTGTTGGGAAGACCGGACAGCAAAGAATGAAACCGGATCACTTGCTTAAACACAAAAATTTAAAATAGATTAAGAACCTGAATGTGAGACCTGAAACCATAAAAACCTTAGAAGAGAGCCCAGCAATTAATTTTCCTGACACTGGCCATAACAATTTCTTTCTAGATAGGTCTTCTGAGGCCAGGGAAATGAAATTAAAAATAAATGATTAGGACTACATCAGAATAAAAACCTTCTGTAGCGCAAAGGAAACAAAAACTAAAAGGCAACCTACAGAATAGGAGAAGATATTTGCAAATGACATGTCTGATAAAGGGTTAGTATCTAATATATATAAAGAACTTAACATCCAAAAAACAATCCAATTGAAAAATGGGCAGAAGACATGAACAGCCATTTCTCCAAAGAAGGCATCCAGATGGTCAACAGACTGCATTAAAAGATGCTTAACCTTACTCATCATCAGGGAAATGCAAGTCGAAAGCACAATGAGGTATCATCTCACACCTGTCAGAATGGCTAAAATCCAAAACACAAGAAACAATAAGTATTGATGAGAATGTGAAGAAAGTGGAACCCTAATACATTTTTGTTGGGAATATCAACTGGTGCAGTCACTATAGAAGACAGTATGGAGTTTCTTAAAAAACTAAAAACAGTACCCGAATGTTTATAGCAGCAATGTCTACAATAGCCAAACTATGGAAAGAACCTAGATGTCCATCAACAGATGAATGGATAAAGAAGATGTGGTATATATACACAATGGAATACTATGCAGCCATCAAAAGAAATGAAATCTTGCCATTTGCGACGACGTGGATGGAACTAGAGGGTATCATGGTTAGTAAAATAAGTCAATCAGAAAAAGACAACTATCATATGATCTCCCTGATATGAGGACATGGAGATGCAACATGGGGGGTTAGGGGGATAGGAGAAGAATAAATGAAACAAGATGGGATTAGGAGGGGGACAAACCATAAATGACTCTTAATCTCACAAAACAAACTGGGGGTTGCTGGGGAAAGATGGGGTTGGGAGAGGGGGAGGGGCTTATGGACATTGGGGAGGGTATGTGCTATCGTGAGTGCTGTGAAGTGTGTAAACCTGGCGATTCACAGACCTGTACCCCTGGGGATAAAAATACATTATATTTTTATAAAAGAAAAAAATTGGAAGGGGAGGCAAACCATAAGAGACTATGGACTCTGAAAAACAACCTGAGGATTTTGAAGGGGCAGGGGTGGGAGGTTGGGGGAACCAGGTGGTGGGTAATAGGGAGGGCACATATTGCATGGAGCACTGGGTGTTATGCAAAAACAATGAATACTGTTATGCTGAAAAAAATAAATAAATTTATAAAAAAAATAAAAACAGAATTACTATATTATCCAGTAATTCCACTACTGGGTATTTACACAGAGGATATAAAAGCACTAATTCAAAAGGATATATGCACCCCCGTATTTATAGCAGCATTATTTACAATAGCCAAAACATGGAAGCAACCCATGTGTCCATTAACTGGTGAATGATAAAGAAGATTTGGTGTATGCATACAATGGTATATTACTTAACCATTAAAAAAGAATGATATTTTGACATTTGCAGCAGCATGGTTGGATTTAGAGGGTATAATGTCAAGTGAAACAAATCATAGAAAGATAAATATATGATTTCACTCCTGGGTGGAATTTAAGAAACAAATGAGCAAAGAGAAAGACAAAAAATGGACTTTGAACTATGGAGAACAAACTGATGGTTACCACTGGGGAGGTGGGTAGAAGGACACGTGAGATAGATGAATGGGAAGGAGCACACTTACCATGGTGATCCCTGAGTAATGTATAGAATTGTCAAATCACTATATTGTACACCTTAAAATAATATACTTTTTGTTAACTACACTAGAATTTAAAAAGTTAAAGCAGCCACAAACAGTATGCAAATAAATAGGTGTGACTGTGTTCCAATAAAGCTTTATTTATAGAAAGAGTCAATGTGCTGAATTTGGTCCCTGTGAAGTAGTCTGTAGGACTCATGCTCCTGGATTATGGTTCCAGTTACCTGTGTGTAGCAGGACAGCCTTGTTTGCACTTTCCCTAGAGGAGAGCATATTACAAGGGTGGGGGTGGGAGACATCCTCCCATATTATTCCGTAAAACAAATACTTAAATAGTCCTTTTTATATGCCAGGTAAAGTTCTAATTACTTGAATTATATTTATTCAGTGAAACTTTAATAAAACTGTGGAGTTTTTCTAATGTTGTCAGGTTTACTCACCTATTACATTCCTTGGAAATTCTTCCTCCCCTCTTGGGATACTTCAGTGTACTAATTTTCCCCTGGTTTTCCAAAACTAGGCTGCTGGTAAGAGAGGATAACACAGGTCATTTATATCAAATTTAGTGTTAATAATCATCAGAAAATAGTATCCCAAAGCATACTTTACTACTCAGGAAGGTTGAAAACTATCTCTTTGTTCCTAATTCTCATCTCTACAGTGGGGGACTTGGATGGTTTTTAACTGCTAACTGTAAATCCCAATCACTGGGGGTGCTTTTAAAATATCTCTACTTTTTGCCTGCTTTGGGGCTGGCCTTTGGGTATGTGTGCTTACCAAGCTCGATAGATTATCATCAAGTGGGCCTAGCGGTCTTCCACCTTGTAGCATGCTGCAGTCACCCGAGAAGCTTTCATAGCTACTGATCTTTCCAGCCACACCTCTGGAGATTTTTATTTCACTGGTCTGGGATATGATCTGGCCATCAGTATTCTTTAAATCTTCTCAGGTGATTCCACCATGCAGCTGCTGAACTCTGTGTTCATCCTTGCACAGGGGCCTTGCTAATCCTCTCTGTATTGTTCCAATTTTAGTATATGTGCTGCCGAAGCGAGCATCACCGAGCTCCACTCGAGGTAGTGCTCTGACTCCTGTTTGCAGATGGGTTTGGCTGGATGTGAAGATCTTTTTTCTTAACTTTGCTAAGAATCCATGATTTCACATTTATTCAACATGTTACCATGGAATATGGCATTTGGGTTATGGGAAAACCTGGTTATCCTAGATCATGTTCAGGTTGTTACTTCTGGGTCACAGTATTCAAACTTACCTAAATTATTTTGAGAATGCTACACAGGGACCTTAAACTACTCTGGAAAACATTTGCAGCCTAATAGAAATTATGATTTAACTCACAACCTTCTCATAAAAAATCAAAATGTGATTGGAGCATATTAAATAACTCTATTTTTAGAGCAGCTGAAGTAATGTCCCAAGACCATATTGAAGAGTCGAGTCTGCTGCTGCTTGTTTGAATGGAATTCAGTTAGAGGATTTGGGTTTGTGCACTTGAGGCTTTAAGATTCAATGATCAATCTATCACAAAACTAATTTATATCCTACGTTGGTGTAAGAAAGGCACTCTTCTCTGCTATGGAGGATAGTAAACTGAAGAAAATAAAATCCCTCTCTTTCAGTAATTTATAATCTTCCTTGATGATAAAACTTAAACATGGAACATAAGGCAGTCAACACAAAGCACCAGCTGGGAATTCAGAATAGCAAGGCTGATCTGTGTACAAGTGGTAATTAGAGACGGCATGGATGGGACAGAGCTGTCGTGTGTAGCACGGGCCACCTTTGTAAGAACACCTGGAGTGTGCATTGAGAATGCTGATTCCTAGGCCTACTCACTGTCTCTCTGGGTAAGAGCCTGGGAATCTGCCTTTTAAATGGAGTTTTCGAACCTTTACTATTATCAAGTCTTGAGTACTGTTGATGTAGTAGAGGCAAAGTAAGCTAGACCTTATAAGATGGGTTGGGGTTAGAGAATAATAATGAGTAGTTCATATGTATTGAAAGCTAGACACTTTTTTTAAAATTTATTTTTTATTTTTATTTTTTTAAAGATTGTATTTATTTGAGAGAGAGGAAAAGCATGAGTGGGAGGCACAGAGAGAGAGAGAATCTTAAGCAGATTTTGTGCTGAGCACGGAGCCTGATGAGGGGCTCGATCTCATGACCTGGAGATCAGAACCTGAGCTGAAACCATGTCATATGCTTAACTATTGTGCCACCCAGGCACCCCTAGACACATTTTCAAATGGTTTAAGTGTATTACCTCCTTTAAACTGCCCCCAAACAAACAAAAACTGAGCCAAGTTTTGTTATTATCCCCATCTGACATATGAGAAAACTGAGGCATGGGGAGCTTGAGCATCTTTACATACAGTCCCAGGCACAAAAACAGAGTTCAGCTGACCCTGGGTTACCACTGAGAGAGAAAGGAAACACTTTGAAGAGGTTGTAGTTCAAGGCCCTGATCCCATGTAGAAGCTTCCCAGGAATACAGAGATTATTAGCAGGATTGCTGCAAAGGATCCCGAGTCCCAGGAATACTTAATAAGGCTGTCAGTTATCAAGAAGCCACTGCTCCCTGTATGACCAGCTTTCATACATTTACAGTGGAATCAAGTGGGTGAACCCAGACTTTTGCACAAAACCAGAACAATTTAATTAGTCACCCTTCCCGCTCTTGTTTGAGGCTGGAATTGGGTGAACTTATGGTACAGAAAGTGAAGTTTTCTTCAGAGAGTAAGAAGTCAGTATTTTGAAGGTACCTTTAACTTGACCGAATATTCTTGTGGGCATTCTGGGCATCGTCCAGTGGGAAACAGTGAGGGGCTGGTGCAGGCAGGGCAGGAGCAGGGCAGTGTGGGGTGCCACTGCAGCTGGGAGCAGAAGTAGGACTAGGGCTTTGACAGCTGCATGAGCCCTGCTTGCTTTCTGTGCTGTGTAGCAGCCTGTAGCACCGGCCACAAAAGTAATTTCTGAACAGGCAAATGCACCAAAGGTGAAGCAGAACCAATTAGCCTTGACAGTGTAGCAGACACATTAAAACCTTTAACTCATTGGTTTTTGGGGACCTTCTTTTTTTTTCTTAAATATCACCACTGACCTCTCAAATAAACCTATCTCAACATCAAAGAAAAAAGGTGTTAAGGGGTCCATATGAAATGTGTAGCACATCAAACAGGAATTCAGTAGTTAATGTGACAGGTGGCATTGCTGCTTGCTTGAACCTTGTCTGCTCCAGACTCATCATCAGGTGCTATCTGCAGCCCTATATTGTTTTAAAATGTAAGGCCATGGATGAGAGGATTGCCACTGAGAAGACAGTCTGTGACTAGCAGTTTGTGAGGAGGCACCAGGGTGGGTTGGGAGGCAGAGGGGAATGGGCAAGAACCTTCATTCTGGTCTTAGAGGGAAGGAATGGGCAAAGCAAGGTAAACTGGTTTAGGATTGAGTAAATATTTTCAGCAGGTCATAGGGCATAGAGCATGTTCCTAATTGCCTGATACCTGGCCCTGGAGTGTTTAGGGCAGGGGAATATTGGTTCTAAAGTGTAAGAGCTCCATGGGCTGGAGGGGTGCGATTCTGGTCATTTAGTTTGCATATGAAAAATATATTCCTAGAACAAGTGTTTACAGTAGGAATTAGCTAGGCCTGGAGGAAGCAGTCTCCATAATAATTAGGGCTCCAGATGTCATAGCATCGGAAGGGAAAAGAAGATTAATACACACATGGTGGATGCTTTATTTTAGGACCAAACACCAAAAGCACAAATGATTGTTGAAAATGACTGAACCTAATGAACGTCGCAGTAGAAGTTGGCTTTCTGCATGGATTTGAATCAAATTAGAGAGAGGATAGCTGTGTCCTATGCGCTGAGATGAGTGACAAAGCATAGCGGACCTTTCCCCACCATCCACATTTCTTTCTGTTTCTTCCCATGCAGTACAAAAGAGCTCCAGACATCTAATTTCATCCTACTCTATGCTCCCAGTTGTCACTGCTTGAGTTTCTTGATCATAAACATTTGTTTTGAGTCCTAGAGCATTAATGCTATATGGGTTTTTGTGCTCAAAATGTGTTTTACTAATTTTAAAGCCCAAATATCTCCCTCTAACCCTCTCCCTTCTCGGCTCTCTCTCACACTCTCAAGTAAATAAATAAAATATTTAAAAAACAAAAACAAACAAACAAAAATGGGTTCCTGGGTGGCTCAGTTGGTTAAGCTACTGCCTTTGGCTCAGGTCATGATCCTGGAGTCCAGGGATCGAGTACTGCATCGGGCTCTGTGCTCAGTGGAGAGTCTCCTCCCTCTGACCCTCTCCTTTCTCGTGCTCTCTCACTCTGTCTCTCTCTCAAGTAAATACGTAAAATCTTTAAGAAAAAAAAAAATATATATATATATACACCCAAATAGTGTTATCAAGGACCTAAGGGAGCCACTTACATTTTTTGTGTGATAATCAATAGTATTATAAGAGAAAAATTAAATGCCTAGACTATTTTTAAATTTCCAAATCTTCTGTTGTCTCAGGGCATATCCTCTGTGAATATCAAGTGTCTACTATCTATAGGTTTTGTAATCCGGTAACCTTAAGAATCATTTTCTAGAACAGACTGCAAATACTGTAATGTGGGCTTCCCTTTTAGAAATCCTAATTTGAATTGTATTACAAAAGAAATAACTACTGTGTATAGAAAATATTGACAAATAAAACAAATTTCAAAGAAAATTACTTCTGAAAAATATGAAATGTATAGTTTCAGATATAAAATATTTTGAGAAAACTGAATAACTCCATGGGTACCTTCTATTTGTAACTTAGATATTTCATTTTGTAAGTTGGGAGTATATTTTCACTTCTAAAAATAGTTATTACATGATAATGGCAAGTACCCCCCATTATATTTTTACACCAAGATTTATTTAAGCAATCTTCTATTTTAGGGTGTTTCAGTTATTAAATATGTTGTTAATTTCCTTAGGTTAAATTATTAGAACTGGTAATGATGATTCAAAGAGCATTCATGTTTTCAGTTCTTTTAATACATAAGACAAAAATAACTCCCAGAGAAGTTGATAAAATTTACACTCTTCACAAGTACAGAAGTATCAGTTTGGTAGCCAAGAGGTTATTCATTGTTTCATTTACATTTTTTCCATTACTTATACACTCTACCATTTTTTCTTCATGTGCCTATTGTTAGTTTGTTAATACAGACTAATTATGTCTGTTTATTTCTTTGACCTTCTGTCTTTTGGTGGGTCTATAATTTTTTTAAATTTATTTCTTAGAACTCAGTGTTGACAGCACACTGTAGCAAATTCATCTGATGCCCTGCATCACATGCCCTTGACTTACCTCTGAATTCAGATTTCAGCCACAGCTATGGACAGTAGTTCTCCACAAGGTCAGATTCTCTGGCATGCAGTTTATATCTTTTTACCTTCTATTTTAGGGAATTCTCCAAAGCCTCACAGCCTTCTTGGATGGGAAGGGTTAATCCTCACCCAGTTAGGGATAGGAAGCAGTGGGGCAATTCTCTAGACTCCTTATTCTGGATGGTTAATTCTAGGCAGCATGTTATGTGGTTTTTCAGAGGGCCCAATGGCTACCCTGTCCTTCAGCAATGACCTTGATTTTTGTTTGTTCTTCTATCCACTTTCACTTTTCCGGACTCTCTCACTTCTATTCCCTAGTATCACTTCATACATAAGCACTAAAGTCCTTGTCTCAAGCTCTGCATTTAAGGGACTTCAAGTGAAGACATTAACTCTCTTTATTTAGGCACTGGTATTTTAAATTTCTCTCCAGCTTGGGCCAGCAGAATTGTCTTTTATCTAAATTGACCTTTCACATCTGTTAATATTTTTCTCTAGGTCTCCAGCTGTTTTTATTCTGTGCCAAGCATATTGGTTTCCCTTTGGTGCTGTAACAAATTGCCACATATTTGGTGGTTTAAAACAACACAGATTTTTTTTCTTATAATTCTGGAGGTCAGAAATCTCAAATGGGTCTTCCTCCGTTTAAAAAAAATACAAGTGTTGGCAGAGTTGTATTACTTTATGCAGGCTCTAGGGGAAAATCCATTCTCCACCTTTTTCATTGTAGACAAGACACTGTCATTCCTTTACTGATAGCCCCTGACTCCATGTTCAAAGCTAACAGCATACCATTTTCAATCTTGAATCTGACCCTTGTGTCTCCTTCTCTTAAGGACCCTTGTAATTATGTTAACCATGCCCACATAACCCAGAATAACTTCCTATGGAAAGACCCTTAATTGAATCGACCTCAAAAAACTGTTTTATAATGTAAGGTGACATTCCCCCAAGAAGTCTTGGGGATCAGGATGTAGACATCTTGGGGAGCCATTATTGTGACCTATCAGGATATGCTGAAATTTTACCTTTTGGTATCAAATTCTAGATCACAATTAGAAATTTCTAACTCATGAATCTACGGTTGCCAAAATTTATAATGGAGTCCTTTCAAGTGATATTCTTAAGTGATCCCTTGGTCATTTCAACATGCTCAGCAAAGTGCCTATCACTGGTTCTGGAGACAGTGTTCTCTGTATGTGGGACTCCACTCTACTGCCCATTTCTGCCCAGAGCTGCATCATTTAGTTGTCTTTTATATTCTGTGACAGTTTTAAAAATTCAGCCCCTTTGGAGGAAAACCTAACATCTTCATTAGGGTCCAAAGTGGAAAGGTATGCTTCATGGGTGGAATAGTGGGTGCCATGAAATTTTGTGAAAAATTCCAACATCCTTTCTGCATGCTTCATCTGAGGGTTTTTCAACCTGAATATTTCATATCCACATCCAATGCACTTTAGTGATGGACTAATGTGGGTATTACTTGCTGACTCAGTTTCCTGAAGAAAAGTTACAGTTACTCATTTTATTAGGTACTGTTCTACCTTAGATGGTACAATATGCCTATTGTATGGAAGATTCAAGTCAGTAACAAATTTAGATGGGCTGGAGTCTTAAGCAAAGAACATCTTTGGAGTGAGAGATGAGATGGAAGGCTAGCTCTTGTACCTACTGTTGTGTGTCCTTGGGTAATGTACATAACCTCTCTGAATCCTACTTTTGTCTAGTAATTGGATATGTACAATAAACTATTTCCTGGGGAACAAACAATTGGGGAATGTATCAAATAGGATATGTGATATATAGTCTAGCATCTGACATATTGTATGGACTCAGCAAATATTCGCCATTTTAAAATAATTACTCAGCAATTCTCCCTTTTCCTTCCTGCATCATAATTTTTTCTTCTCCACTATGTCATTTTTTTTCTTAATATTTTATTTAGGGTGCCCAGGTGGCTTAATTGGTTAAACGTCTGCCTTCGGTCAGGTTGTGGTCCCAAGGTCCTAAAATCGAGTCCTGCATCGGGCTCCCTGCTTGGCGGGAAGCCTGCTTCTCCCTCTGCTCTTCGTCTCACTCTTGTGCTCTCTCACTCTCTCTCTCTGAAACAAATAAAATCTTTTTTAAGATTTTATTTATTTAAATAAATTAGATCTTTTTAAAGATTTTATTTATTTAAATAAATAAAAATTAAATCTTAAAAAAGATTTTGTTTCAGAGAGAGAGAGTATGCAAGCATGGGCAGGAGGAGGGGCGAAGGGAGAAGCATACTCCCTGCTGAGCAGAAAGACTGATGTGGGAATGAATCCCAGTACCCTGGGATCATGACTTGAACCAAGGGAAGATGCTTAACAATCTGAGCCACCCAGGCATCCCTCCACTGTATCATGTAAAATAGCATGCAAAATCACATTGTTTCTTCCATCTAAAAAATGCTCTCACTAAAGCTCCACCTTCCTTTTAAGATACAATCCATTTTTCTTCTTTTTGCATTTTTCGTGACATTCTCCAAAGACTAGCCCATATGCTGTTTCCAGTTGCTCTCCTCTGTCTCTGTTTCTCCCTTACTGAGGCATAATTTATATATCAATAATTGGCTCATTTTATATATACAAGTCTATGAAATATACTGAATAAAAGCTCATGAAATGATGCTTTTAAGTGATATAGGGGACTCTTACTGTCTGCTCAGATCAGGTATATTCCCTTTTAGCAGATCTGTGAGCCCACCTCTCCACTTCACCTCCTAAGTTGGTACTAGCAGCTGGTACCTACAACCTTGAGAGAGTTGCTGGACCTTGAGAGAGGTGGTGGAAACACCTTGCTTCTACGAAGAACAGGAAACATCTGGGAATCAATGTCACCATCCCAATCCTGAAACCTGGACCATGATAGCCAATGGCTGGCTGCTGTGAGAGTACTAACACCCAGTTCCTTGATCTCACAGTGGGATAAACTCTGACATGTGATTTATACTCTAGAGCTACCCATGGGATCAGGCTGAGGCTGAGATGTGCTTGGCCTTTTCCTCTTCCTTACCCTGATCCTTCCACCCCTTTTCTGCTGTCTCCTGAGGACATTTGCTTAATAAATCACTTCCATTTAAACCCTTGGCTGTGGGTTGGCTTCTGGAAGAACCTGACCTCGACAGGTGGCCAAATGTCAGAACTTGTCACAGCCACAGGCAAGATTTATGTTACAGGCATGGAAGGGGCAGGCATTCATCACAGCAGTCCTGGAAGCAAAGTTAGAGTCTGAATCACGATGACATCCTGAAGTTAGGGAAATTCAGGGAGAGACGGGGAGACCGGGGTCTGCGGTGGATGGTGTGGACAGTTCCTCTGAACAGTCATTGATATAGATGACCACTGGCTCTGCATATCATCCAGGTCCACTTCCTTCCTCTAGACTCATCATTTTGGTCTCCAGAGCCAGTCTCTGTTAGTGTGTGTTTAGGTCATTGATGTTAAGTGTGCTAGCCCTGACCTGTCCAGACACAACTTGAGTTTGTGTTTGGGTCTCTCGAAGAACCACGTTTCTAAGAACCACGTTTTGGCAATACGGAAGGGAGACCTTTAAGTTCTTAGATATTCCTTATTAAAGATCTTATCCTGGGGTGCCTGGGTGGCTCAGTGGGTTAAAGCCTCTGCCTTTGGCTCAGGTCATGATCCCAGGGTCCTGGGATCGAGCCCCGCATCGGGCTCTCTGCTCAGTGGGAAGCCCTGCTTCCTCCTCTCTCTCTGCCTACTTGTGATCTCTGTTTGTCAAATAAATAAATAAAATCTTTAAAAAAAATAAAGATTTTATCCCTCCCCAATGCCTGTATACTCCCTGACTTTGGCCTTGGGAGTTACCTAATTTCATGTAACTTAAAAATAATTTGTGAGATCCATTGTTCAACCTTGTATTTCACGAGATTGTACACAGAATGGAAGAGGAAGAGGACTTCTGGGAGAAGCACACCCAGGTTGGGGGATCTGGGCAAAGAATACATGCCCACAGAGGAGGCTGGACCCTGCCCATCCCCATAACTCATGAGGGTGGTCCTGACTATAACTCCATAGAGGTCAGGTAGGGCTAAGGTAGGTATAGTAGGTTCTGTTAAACATGGTAGGCAAGCACATGCCTTTGAAACATTGCCAGTGAAATTGGATGAGTAGATATTTAAAGTGTTAAAAGACAGTTCTGTATAACACTTATTCATGAGGCAGAATGAATTCTGTTATGATTTTTGCCATTTTCTATCCATTGAACTGTCCCCCAAAGTATATAAATTCCATTTAGGGGGTTTGTATTTTTGATTCCTACACTATTCTGCTTGCATTTCATAGTGATTCATTATGTCCTTATTATCCTGCCTAAAAGTAACACCTTGTATTCATAAATTGTCAAACTTTAGAGGCAGGGCCATATCTGTAGAATCTCTGACTGGCCAGTTAATAATAACTTATTAAGGATTTATCGGCACTATTTTCAAATTAATGACCAATCCTTGTTATCTTACTTTCCTATTTCCCCTGCCCCCTTTTGGGTAAAACCCCCTTAAATTGGATATTTGATAGGGAAAGGTAAGTTAGATACAGTTCTGTGATATCGACAGGGCCCTTCTGTTCAGGACATTCTGTTTACAGTTCATAAGGTGGCCACATGGGTGTGTGAGTGTGTGTTTGTGGCAGGGCACGTGGGGAACGTTAGCAGGCTGGTACATGACACAGTGCTAGATTGAATCCTAGCCCCTGGTTTTAATTAAGAATCCAAACTGGCAACCACCAAGTATTGTCCTCCCTGATATTTTCCCTGCTGTGCCTTTGGATTACTGGGCAGTAGCAATAGTGGCCACCTCGAGACCATTCATCCTCTTCATTGTGGGGTCAGGGTCTTGGATGTCTCCTTGACAGAAACAAGACAGAGACAGCACAACATCATTCTGGATCCTATAGAGTGTGTTGTGAATGGGGCAGACATTTCTGACAAAGTCAGAGCCAAGGGGAGAAAGGAGATGCATCTGGGTGTTGCCGTTGTGTAAGTAAGGAGCCCTGAAAGGCCAGTGACCTTGTTAGAGGTACAAGATATCAAAAGGCTCTTGGCAGCTTCCTTTTGAGCCTCAGCAGTACCCTCTTCAAATGGCAGGGGTTACAGTGCTTCCCACTTGTCTGGTTTCCCTTTCCATGGTTCGGTTATGATCAGCCATGGTCCAGAAGCAGATTATCCTCTTTCTGACTTACAGTCAGAACATCAGTGGTAGCCTAACACTATGTCACAGTGACTACATCACTCACCTCACTTCCTCTCCTCATGTGGGCCTTTTATCATCTCAAATCATCACAAGAAGGGTGAACATAGCACCCTAAGATACTTAGACCACAGTCACGTAACTTTTATTGCAGTACATTGTTATAATTGTTCTCTTTTATTATTTATTGTTAATTCCTTGCCGTGACTAATTTATAAATTAAACTTTAATATAAGTATGTATGCATAAGAAAAAATGCAGCATACATAGGGCTTTATACTGTCCAAGTTTGAGGCATCCACTGGAGGTCTTGGGATGCATCCCCTATGAATAAGGAGGCCCTGCCATATTTGTTTTACTGCGCTGGTTGTTGGTTGTCTGGGAAAGGCTGTGCTTCTCTCCACCCTGTCCTATCCACTCTCTCTTTTTTATGTTGATTTTATCCTTTTTTCTTAGCAGTCATCCCCCATGTTGTCTGAACTCTGACTGGTGTTAGGGAAGGAATATAGAGGAGCTAGAGCTTAAATGAGACTCTGTTTTTGACCATCAGGGAAAAGTGGAGGAGGGAAGGCTCTGTTAATCTCTAACAGCCAGTAGGAAAATGCTCTTGGGAGTGGCAGGCTCTTCTTTGTTTCCCCCAAAGGATTCCAGGGGATTCATGTGTATCATATGTAAAACTAATTAATTAAGTAAGATGAATCTAAATGGTCACTATTTAGATGTCAGTCTGAGGATCATTCTGAGCTTAATAATGGCAATGCCTAACCGTTCTATGGTGTCAACTATGTGCTAGACAAGGGCTTTACCCAAGTAGCCCCAGTGTGTGCTGTTTACACTCTGCCCTTCAGTCTCAGGATAAACCAGCCTTAGTATAAGAATCATTGTACTGCTCTCTCTCTGCCTGCCTCTCTGTCTACTTGTGATCTCTCTCTGTCAAATAAATAAATAAATAAAAATCTTAAAAAAAAAAAGGGCGCCTGGGTGGCTCAGTGGGTTAAGCCGCTGCCTTCGGCTCAGGTCATGATCTCAGGGTCCTGGGATCGAGTCCCGCATCGGGCTCTCTGCTCAGCAGCGAAGCCTGCTTCCCTCTCTCTCTCTCTGCCTGCCTCTCTGTCTACTTGTGATCTCTCTCTGTCAAATAAATAAATAAAAAAATTAAAAAAAAAAAAAGAATCATTGTACTGAAATTTTAAATGTATTTTTGTCATCAACCAAGAATAGTGATAGGAACACTAAAGAAAGGGATATCTAAAAGTGAACAATTTCCCTTAAAAATTGTAATACAGAGTATTACATTTCATTTCAGAGTATTAAGAATAAATATAGCTTCACAGTCTCTCCTATCTGTGATGCCAAACTCTAAAAAATTCCCAAAGCCAAAAGTTTTTGTAAATTCTGGATTTGATGAACTTCATTTGACAGCCAAACCTGATCTGAACTTGAATGAAACAATAGTTTTATACCATTCAGTGTGAACATCTGTATATTTTGTTGGTGAAAAATCAGTATGTTTGACTGAAAAATCAGTATGTTTGCCCCAAATCAAACAATATGTTGTGTTTGCACAGTATTGTCTTTCTAAACTCATCAGAATTTGAAACCTAAGTGGCCCAAGGAGTTCAAAAAACGGCCAGTAGATCTGTATCAAGTAGCATAAATAACACTGGCTAAAGGAATGCATTGCTTGCTATGTGATGCTGAGGAGATTATAGTATATTTTGTCCTTGCTTGTGACAAAGTGGCCTGGCTTGGAATCACTGTTCAGATTGTATTAGAGAATGATGCTTATTCCACCATACCACAGTTAACAAAAACCTTTATGGAGCTGCTGAAATGGCAGATGGAAAACATTGGTAGCATCTGTAGTACAACTGGGAAGATTTTCTGGGAGTCTCTTTTTCTTTTTATTCACAAAACCATCTGTAAATCCCTTGATTCTAGAAATTTACTAAGGGTGAATGTCCAACTCGGGAATGTGTAATTTGGACTTTTCCTTTTTAAAATTTGTACACTTATGTCTACTTTTCCCAGTTACTTCCTCTTTCCTGCTTGCATCTCTCCTTATCCCCTCCTTGACCCTTACTTCCTTCTACTTACTCCTTCCCTCTTTCCACAGTCTAGGAGGAAGGGGAGAGAAAACCTGGAACCCAGAGGTAAGAGAGAGGCTAAAGAGAGAGGACAGACCAGGGGTTGCAGGTAAGAGATTAAGTAGCATCGAAGACCTAGAATTGGCACAGAGCATCACTTTGGCCTACCCTCCCTCTTAGCACCCTGTCCTTTAAGTTAATTTCCTAATTCCTTTCCAGCAGAATGGAAACATAGATATGGAAATGGCACAGGCAGAGGCTTATTATAGATTGGGTATGAGCACAAGAGAATTTGGCAACAAGAAATCACAGACGAAATAATTCTAAATTTCCACAGAGAAAGAAAGATCCTGGCTGATTGGAAGGCAGAAGATGGGGCACCATGATTTTCCAGAATCCTTTGGAGTGGTGGTCTTGAGGGGCATATTCAGCCCTCCTCCACTGCTCTTCTTTATGCCCAACACATGCACCTCCCCAGAGAACCTCTCACTTACCTGCCTATGGTCTCCCCTATATAGGTCCTGGTATACTTGCTTCCCTCAAGGTTGTGAGCTGGGGTTCATCTATATGCCTTGCTTCATGCACAGGCAAGCATGTAATCATGTGTCTGTGAGCCCTGGTATTTATATCTGGCTAACACAAAGCAGAGGCTACTGTTAGATGGATACGTCTGGATTATGAGCCCAGTTATGTCTGTTCTGTATAAATTTGGGAAAATAGGGTCAACATGTTATTTCATGAGTACCTATGGAGGAGATGATTTGATGATCTGATGACTCTCTCTGTGGGTCTTCATTTAGATAAGTTCAGTGGGAACTTATTGGGAAACTTGGATCCCAGGACCTTAGCTGAACTAACAATACCAGAAAGACTTTGCAATTTTGCAGTTCTACAGCTGCTAATAAAATTTCTTTCCCTTTTTTAGCTTCATTTGCAAAATGGAAAGATTAAGCTATTTGAGCTCTAAAGAGCTCTGTTTTGTAATATTCTAACACAAAGAGCATGGAAACCAATCCGTCAGTCTCCTGGCAAAATTAAAGTTCTACCTAGCCTCTTCATCACTGTGGTGGCTATAGACCTTGATTTGCCTGGGGCAGTCCTGATGGATGTCTGCTGTGCTAGGATAATTATTAATGGAGCTCCTGTTACTCTATTTAAATGATAATATACATGGTCATCCTACTGAAAGCAGACCCTGTTCCTAGACACATTTTCTTTGTATTCCTCCTGAATGTTCTCTAAATAAGGTTATGTTATGTAGGCTTTGCTGACTCCTATAGGCGATTTGGTTCCCTTTTCCTTTCTGCCCTGACAGGTGATAAATAAATAAAACAGCCTCTCAGGAGCTGTTGTCAACTTTGTTCCTATCCAGCCCCAATTTGAGGTGTTTTTTTGTTCCTGTCCCCATCACTCAGGCCTTGAAAGCCGATAGATTTCTGATTTCTTCCTTGAAACGTGACATGATAAATAAGACGGCATACTTTACTGCAAGGGCCAAGGGAGAGAACGATAAAAAAGAACTGTCCCGTACAATGGGACATTATTGAACAGGTTTGGCTTTTTGCATGGGGGAGAAGTAGGGGCCTCTATATAGTATGATTTTTGGAGCTCAGGGAAATTTTCTTCTGTAGGTCTGATGGATGGATAGCCATCTTTTGAACTAAGGACAAAACAGTTATTCCGCAATAAGAGAATGGTTTGAATTAGAGTTCTGGGGGGTGGATTTCAGTGACATCCACACTGAGCCTTTGCCCACAGCAACGTGGGTCCCCTAAATCCAAACAGTGCTAGTATCTAGGAAAGGAACAGTTCCTCTGTGCTCTGAGGCAGTTAGGGACACCTCTGAAATATTGTGCCCAATTCTAGGTGTCTCCTAAGTACTAAAAATGCCCAGCACCAGCATGTTACCATTTACAATGTTATCTCTTTATTACGGTGTGCTCCTTTTAGGTTTGTTGTTGTTGTTTTGTTTTGTTTGGTTGGTTGTTTTTTTTTAGTTTTATTGCTTGGGATGCTTCTCTCTCATCACCTAGCAGATCTCAGCTAGGTGGGAAGTGAGGACCAGGGAGTACTTGAAGAAGCCGTGTTGGAGGGGGGGGGCAAGGATTACAGTAAGGATGCACATATTAATTTGAGTCTTGAAGCATTGGAAGAGGGTTGCCTCTGCTAAGCTCTAATGACAGCGGTGGGTGGTTACTTAGCCCAATCCAGTATGCATGCTCTCCTTCTCTTATCTTGATGAATTTTGAGTCTATCTACTTTTCTCTCCATTGCCTCAACCCTAATAATAAATTGATTGAGCATTTTACATGTAATATTTAATTCTCATAAAAACCCTGGAAGGGAAACTGCCCCCATGTTATAGATGATAAAAGTGAAGATTTGACAGGTTAAGTAACTGACTCAAGATTATCCTGCTAATATGTGGGAAAGCCAAGTGTCAAACCCACACTTTTTTTTTTTCCTGCCTTCTGTTGTTAGTATTTTTTTCTCTTACTTTTTATTTTCATATTGTTTTGGACTTAAAGAAAAATTGGAGGGGGAAGAAAAGTCCCGTATACCCTTCACACAGATTTCCCAACTGCGAACATATTGACATATTCACTTTATCATTTTTGTTTCCTCTCAGCATTGTAGATGTGTGGTCTTTTTACTCTGAAATACCACAGTGTGTTTTGTAAAAATAAGGAATTTGCTTACATACCCCTAGTACGGTCATTAAGATCAGGATATTAACATTGTTATAGTAATATTATCTATAAACCTTAGTCATAATTTACTTTTTGTCCCAATAATGTCCATTATAGTCAAAGAAAATCCTGGATTATGTATCACATTTCACTTCTGTTTAGTCTCCTTTAATTTGAATCAATTCTACAGTCTTTTTATTTCATGACATTAACTTTTAAATGTCATGAAGTAACATTTTGTATTTTGAAAAAATAATACAAAAAATTTAAAAAAATACAGGTCAGTTATTTTGTAGATGGCCCTTCATTTGGGTTTGTTTGATGTTTCCTTATACTTAGATTCAGGTTATACATTTTGGGCAAGAATACCACAGAATTAAGCTTATTTCCTTAATGCGTTAGATCAGGAGACACATGACCTGGATCTGTCCGATTACTGCTAATGTTAACTTTAATCACTCAAGATGGCGTCTTCTTCTTCTTTTTTTTTTTTTTTGATAAAAAAATATATGTTTTTAAGATTTTATTATTAGAGAGCACAAGGAGGCGGAGCAGTAGGCATAAGGAGAGGGAGAAACAGGCTTCCCACCTGGCAAGGAGCCCGACATGGGGCTGGATCCCAGGACCCTGGACCCTAACCTGAGGTGAAACAGACACTTAACTGACTCAGCCACCCAGGTGCCCCAAGATGGTGTCTTCTAGGTGATTCCACTGTAAAGTTAACCGTTTTTAAATTTATCACCAATAAGTGTCTTGTCAGAAGATACTTTGAGGCTATTAAAAAGTCCAGGCACTCATCAGATTTCACCCTAGTAGGTGAAATGTCTAGCCTTCACTGATGATTCTTGCCTGAAACAATTATTATTAAGGTGATTACAAAATGTTAATTTTCTAATTCCAACATTGTTTCTACATTTATTAGGTAGTCCATCTATAAAGAAGAATCTTCTTTCTCTGTCTTCCCTTTCCCTTCTTTTCCTTTCTTTCCTTAGTAATAAAATTGTAAATTAGGTATACTTAATGCTATGTACTTTGATTGAAGTGTCTCTTCTCATCGTTGCAACTTCCATTCTTACCACTGCATCCCTAAAAACCAGGGCAGGGCCTGGCACCTAGTAAGAGTTCGATATAAGTTTGGTCAATAAAGTATATACTTTTGATGGAGACATGGGTTGATTTCAATACTTTTGTGTTGTGATACTCAGGTTTAGTCTCTATTTTTTTGTAATTGTTGAAATGATCATATAGTAGTTATGATGTGTAGGTATAGAAATATAAACATAATATTTCTAAGAAAGATTTATTAGAGAACACAGGGTGGAGAGGATGTGGGGGAAAAGTGGCTAGAGGGAGAGAGAATCCAAGCAGACTTCCTGCTGAGCACAGAGCCCATTGCAGGGCTCAATCCCATGACCCTGAGATCATGACCTGAGTTAAAATCAAGAGTCAGATGCTTAACCAACTGAGCTACCCAGGTGCCCCCCAAAATGTAATATTTATATTAATAAATATAAGTGAAATGTGATATTGCATGTTTTGAATAATAAGGCAACAGTAATTTGGGCTTAAGCAGTCTTTGGACTTGAAAGAGATTTGATATTTTAAGTGACAGATCTTTGAGGAAACACTGGTTCTAAAATGAAGTTTATGATGGAAATAATGTATCTTTTTAAAAACATTGTTGCAGATACTACTTTGGCTGTCATTGATGTTAGATTCTCAGAATAATTGTTAGAAAGATCCTAGTTTTTGAATCACTAACAGTTAATAACGCAATTGAGATAATGGTATTACATTAATATATAGTATATTCAATTATAGTCTTGATAGGATTATATTAATATAGCATATTATTAATGTATATTAAATGTTAATTGTATAATTGTTACACTATTAATAATCTCAATTAATGATATAATATTTCAAGCCACAACAGTGTCCAAAAATCACTGTGATCTCTCCAGGTGATTTTTCCCATGATAAAAGAGTTATCAGACTATATTTATCCTTTAAGACTGATTTGTTCATTCTGCTACCTTGTTCAGTCTGGTACCTTGCCCAGATATTACACCCAATGATTGTTGTCTGTTCAGTTTTACCTTAAAAATGATAGGAGAGCTTCGTATTATATTTAAAAAGCCCTTTTTTTTTTAAAGAAAAAAATCTTATTCTGGTACTATCTCTTTCTAAGGATTTTTAATTTTCTTCTAGACTAATTTTTAATAGACTAGCAATCCACAGATGAGAAATAAAAACCCATATAAAAGGTGATTAAAATATAATGGAACATTATTCACTTTCACAAGTATCCTGAATTCCCATGGCAAATTACCAGATTTTACGGTTTTAAAATAGGGAAATGGAGATGCAGTGAGTAAAGAAAAATTTGCATTGGTGATAAAAGTTATACATATGCATAATACCCATAAGAAAGACAATTACTGCAGCCTTACTCATTGGCCAGTGGGCATTTGTCTGATATGCACTTACATTCTGTGAAAAACCTGGCTCAATTAGCCAAATGTCATCTGATGAAGGCAGCTGAAGATGAGGAGTGCTTTGAGGCATTTGTTGTCAGGCATTTTGACCAGCTTCTTTGTCCTTCAGAGTGTTGGAATTACTCTCCCTAAATTGGGACTTGGGCCTCCAAAGGAAGCCCCAAAGCAAAGATGGGAAGGGAATGTGGATTCTACTCCATTCCTGTGTTTAGAACTACTGTCACCTTCAGAGGGTTGTTGAAAATTGTGGCATAACTGTGTGGTGTGCATTGTAAAGTACATAAAGTACACCAACATGATGGGTTAACTCACTGGATTTTTCACATATACACCCATGTACTCAGTAGTTGAGGCATGTTTCTAGCACCCTAGAATTATAGGGTACTCTTGCATGCTCCTTTCCCATGGGTAACCTTCTCATCTCACCCCACCCCTGCCTCAGATCCACTGCCCTGGCTTCTTTTGTATAAGCTATCATGTATTATACATCTCATGTGTCTGGACTCTTTCTTTCAACATACTGTGTATAAAAGTCGCTATGTTATTGAATATATCTATTTTTTTACTATATAAAATTCTGTTGTATGAAAATACTACCATTTATATGTCCATTTTCTTGCTGACATTTGGATTACTTCCTGGTCTTGGTTATAGCTCTTATGAGTGTTATGTATGTCTCTGGGTGGCCAAATGAATTCATTTCTCTTGGGTATATAACTAGGAGTGGAAATTCTATGTCAAAAAGTGTGTTAATGTTTAGTAGATACTGACATAATCTTCCAGCTTAGTTATACCCTTTTACACTATTGTAGACAATATGTGAAAGTTTATTACTTCCAGCTTTTGTTGACATTTGGTAGTGACAGTCATTTTCATTGTAGCCATTTGTGTATGTAATGGCTTGTTGGGGGTAACTTTTAGATTTTTACATAGTCTCTGACTCTGTCATTTTCATTATCAGATACAGCACCTTTTCATATCTAGACCTCTTTGATGTCACTCTTGACCTCTTTGATGTCACCCTTTTTTTTTTTTAAAGATTTTATTTATTTATTTGACAGACAAAGATCACAAGTAGGCAGAGAAGCAGGCAGAGAGAGGGGGGGAAGCAGGCTCCCTGCCAAGCAGAGAGCCCGATGCGGGGCTCGATCCCAGGACCCTGAGATCATGACCTGAGCTGAAGGCAGAGGCTTTAACCACTGAGCCACCCAGGTGCCCCTGATGTCACCCTTTTTGATGTCATTTTTCCAGTGTAGTCCTGTATATGTTTGTTTGGAATAGTGTTCTACTTATACCACCCCGGTTTTATTTTTATCCCTCTTTCCAGGCACTAAAAACTTTTAGTTATTTAGATATACCACAAAAATAAGGTAGGGCAACTAAAATGTGTAATAAACATAACCATTGCTCGCTTCTTTAATTAAAAGTGCATATATAAGGGTGCCTGGGTAGCTCAGTTGGTTATGCATCTGCCTTTGGCTCAGGTCATGATCTCAGGGTCCTGGGATCGAGCCCTGGGTAGGGGTCCTTGCTCGGCGGGGAGAATTCTTTTAAAAAAGATCATATATTAAAAAATACATAGAAAAAGCACAAAGAGTTAAAAAAAATGCTACTCTATGTTAATACCTAAACACTGACAATCTGAGATCACTGGAAAGAAGTTGATGTTATCTATAGCTCTGAGTAGAATAGAAGATGGTCCTTAAGTGATGGTTAGGCTTTGTTTTACTGATCCAGAAGTTCATCCCAATGAAGGGAGGTGGGACTACTCTGGTATTTTCAGTTCTAATAGCCAAGTTAGGAGAAGAAAATAGGAATGGCAGTAAAGGCTGTTAAGCAGGAGCTATAGGTAGTGGTAATATCATCAGTTACAGCTCATGGAGAACCAGATTAACACATTTTTGTCAAACTTTCTTGTTGGGTATTGTCTTCATGTCCACATTTGTTTTATGTCTCAGTAAGGAGAGCATACTGAGTATGATTGACTTTGTCTCTGTAGATGGAGGGATCTTAAGAGCCCTGGTGACATCTTAATGGCTATGAATTCTCAGTGTTCTGTACTAAAGATAGAGACAGAAAATGAAGAGTTCACACTGAATTCATAATGACTCTAGGATTTGCCCCGAATATTTGAAGTAAAATTGCTCCATTTGGTTTTCTTTCTGCTTCTTTCTCTTAGCCCACTGGGTTGAAGAAACTACTGTTCATTAGGTCTGATTATTTCAATTCCATTTAATTGGAGATTTATTGTCATTTGCTCATCAGTGTACTAAAGGTGGGAGACAGCTTGAAAAACAGAATTGAAAAATCATAAAATCACACAAGAATACACAAAATCCATATTTTATCATGACTGAGTGAAGTCTGCTTTAGTAGGGAAAAGCAGCAAGTTCCGAACTTACCCAGGACAGAAAGAACTAGTTTGTGGGAGTGGTATGTTGGTGAGAAAATAACAAGCTTTTAGAACCAAAGGTCAGAGTCCAAACTTTAGATTGCAGCATTGGGTGTGCCATTAACGTTTTTTTTTTTTTTTGTGAACTAACTTCTTCAGCTTAAAAATGGAAAAAAAGTAATAAATACTTAAAGATTATTATGATCAAATTGGAAGATGCACATAAGAGTTGGGTGATATGTGAAAACTTATGACAAGGGGGGATGTCATCATCCTGGTCCCCAGGGGATCAAATGGAAAGAAACGTGGAGTGCATGAGAGGGTGGGATGGGATGGGAGCGCAATGTCCTTCCTGTGCTCTTTGCACTGATCATATGTATAGAGATGAGATGGGGTCATTTAGTAATTAGTGAGTTACTCAAAGTCTCCTTGAACTATTTGATGGGAAACAGCTGGGCTCACCTTCCCAATTTCCGTCCTAATTGCTTTGGTTATAATAAACTGAAGCTCTCCTGTTTAGGGGTTATATCTGATGAGGGAAACATTATCTTTAAGTTATCTGATTAAGCATAATTCAAGTGAGAAAAACTATCCATGAGTGACTTGTTCCAAGGGCTGGGGGAAGCCCCTCCGTTATGCTTACAGCCTGAAACAGATGAAGATTGGAATAGTGAAGATTTCTGGGAGAGGAGAGAAGATGACTTGGTACACTGGAAAGGAATACTGGCCTGCAAATCTGGACATCTGGATTTAAGCAACAAGGAAGTAGGTGACCTTGGCAAAGTGGCTTCTCTTCTTTGGGCATCACTCTTGTGTGTGAAATGGGTGACTGGTCCTCACATTCTTCATCCTTGTCTGCTCCCCCCTGTACCTATTGCCCTTAGGATATCTCACTGTCCTCTACCAACATTTACCAGGAAATAATTAAAAGTGGTGCACCCTATGGTACAAATAATGGATTATAAAGGGGATGGGAGTTTTAAGTTAAAGGAATGAAGCACCAGCTGTAGAATTCCAGGCATTAATCAAAAGGTGGGGAAGTTATTTTGGAAGCAGAAAGGAACTTTCTGGTCACCTACAATCATAACTTGGCAGTAGCTATGCCAAGTCTGCTGTCAGCTTGTACAAGTGGAAAGATAAATAAGGGAGAGGCAAGGGGCCTGGGTAGTTAATCACAGTAGGCAGGCCCTGTATGGATGCCAAGAGGGGCAGAGGGACAGCAGGGGAGAAGGACCCCTCTCCCTGTCCTGCTTGTCCAGTTTATGTTCCAGCTCCCTCTCCGTGGGTTCCAGAGTAGTTTATTTAGGCTAAATAACCCATATCCCTTATTATTCTACTCTGTGAGGAAGCAGAACTGTACAATTCTGAAAGAGAAGAGGTTGGCCCGAGTGCCTTTCGTCTCTGGACCACTCAGAAGCTAACCAGAAATGCAGAGTCTCTGACTCACTGGATCAGAATCTGCATTTTAACAAGATCCCTAGGTGATTTGTGTGCACATGAAAGTTTCGGAAGAACTGAATTCATACATTGGGACATTTATTCCCCAGTAATTAAAATCCCCGGTGAGTGTCACGGAAGGCCCTTTCCCTAATTTAAGTGGTGGTTCTTGCCATGCTGTTTTCATCCTCTGGCTACTAACACACAGTTGTCAGATCCCCCAGGCCCTCTCTGAATCGCTGTGGAGCTCAGCTATACATATTTAGTTCTTTTAATGTTTGCTCATAAATCAAGTCCTGCATCTCCTTAATCAATCCAGCAACTCTCCACTGAATTTGCAGCAATTTGTCAACATCTTTCTATATCTGAGAAGCTCTAGGCCTGAATGTAATTTCTTTTGAGGGGACACAGGTATTATTTACAGGATTTAAAAGTCCTTTAAGATATGTGATCAAGGCTAATAATCAAACACAGTGAAGGCAGCCTATGTGCAAAGACTCAATAATCAGATGGAAACCCATCTGATAATAGCATCATCATGTTGGTGGTCATCGTCATAGACTACAGTTAGAAAGATAGCCCTTCAACACGGACCCTGTAGCCTAAATCCCAAGGATACGAAGAGGTATAAGACAGGACCACATTCCTTAGAGAAGTGTGAGTCCAGCTGGAGAGAAAGATTTGCAAGTAAATCTAATAGTAATAGTAATTACTAATAGTAATAGTAAATAGTAATTAGTAAATTAGTAAATAGTAAATAGTAATAGGAAACTAGAAAGGAGTATATACCATGCACAAAATAAGTGGTTGAGACCCAGTAGAGGGAGAGGGGTGACTGTGGTACGGGGCTGTTAGGAAATATCTCAGAGGGGCTTTAAGAACATGTGAAGGTGTCAGCTAATGTAGAAAACCAGAAAGGATATTCTGGAAATAGTACAGAGAGTAAAAGTATGATTCTAAACAAACACAGTTTTGACTTCTTCATAGACTCTCTGCTTGCCTGTTCTGAGACTCAACATTTTTCTCTTTACATTTTCTGTACCTGCCAAGTGTTCTTTAGTTATATGTGTTACTTTAAAAAAAAAAAAAAAAAGATACTTTATAAATCAAAGTAAAAAAATACTTACTGTTTCTTTAAATCGTATAATCTCATATATCCCAAAGAATGAAGAACTCTGAAAAGCAGTGTGTATAGAGGAAAACACAAGGTCTCCTTAGCTGCCCTTGTCTTCCCTTCAGTTTGGCTACAGAGGTAGCACAAATGGCCTCCAACAACATCTTTTTAGTAAAAAAATGTTAGACTCAGGTGACCTGACTTCTCTAGATGGTCCTACTCTGACCAAATTTTAGAACATTGAGTGTCACTCTTTCATCTGCCTAACAGGGCTTCTATTACAATCAACCTGTTCTTCCTAAGGGCCTTTATTGGGTAATAAGACCTTCATTTGGGACTTCTAATATCTTGATTTAAAACTGAAATATGTTGCTATCAAATAACCATAAATTCATTGTCCAAGTCTAGACTTTTGAGGATGAAAGGGACCTCTGTTAATATTGACACCAAAAAAGCAGGTATCAACTGGGACTATCCCAGACTGTCAGGCTGTCTGGTCAACTCAGGTAGCATAGACCAGACCATCGTTAGAACTCTGTTTCAGGAGAGAGAGGAGGAATTCTTGGTCTACATAGCAACAGATTGTTTTGCTTTGTGAGACCGAGAATTTTATTGTCTGGTTGAAGGATACCTGTCCTGAAGCCATGTTTGTGTGAAGGACACTTTAGTGTGTGGGGTGAGAGATGGGGATTTGCTGAATATAATTATTTTCCCATCTCTCCTTCTCACCTCTGCTCTCACAGATTGAGTTAGAACTGCTCTCAAGGCCGCAGAATAGATTGATGCATATTCTAATTCCTAATGCCTGCAGGGCAATAACTCAGGCCGATTCCTTCAGCTACAATAACAAGGTTTATTTTATTACAGTTTGAAGGCTGTTTGGCGCCTCAATAGGAGAGCTTCTCCCTTGGCTCAAATAGGCTAAACATCTGCTAAGTTCTCCCCCAACTTTCTTCTTAACTTTGCTTTATTATTATTATCCTCAGGAGGCCACTAAGCAGGAGTTGGTGGGAGGAAGAATGGAAGTGACATTTGTATCATTATTCAGCACATTTAGGCAGTTTATTATCTGGGAACTCATTCCTCCACACCCCCCCAAGGAACTTAATATGAAATAATGTTAACACATTAAGCACATAATGTGAGGCTGCATTAATTAACGTAGTGTTCTGATCTCCTGCAAGCTGTAGGCCAACTGTGCTGCTTTTACTGAGCTCAAACGTGGAGGTGGGTGCCAGTGTGAGAGAGAACCTAGTGGTCCAGGGGGTGACTAGGCATGAGGTGCCGAAAACCAACCTCATTCAGTGTGATGGATAGGAGAAATGTGGAAGTTATTTTCTAAAATTGGAGAACCTGCCGCAGGAAAAAGGAATACGTTTGTATTATTGATGATCCAGAAGACACAATGGAAGCAACATAAAACATAGCTTCCTGATAAGTACACCTGGGACCAGCAGATGCATATGTAAGGTATTTTAGAAGGGGCTGGTTATTAGATGTGGAGGAACTTTGCACTAGGTGAGTGCAGATCTGTAAGGAAACGAAATACAGGATCTGTAAATCATAGACAGAACCAAAGTTACCTAGTTCTCAGCTGGAAACACATTTGAACTACAGAATTTCCTTGTTCCAACTGTTAGGTTACTATTCTCTGCATATGTACTCTCTACCTTGTAGAGTAGTAGTACATCTTATATACTCAACAATGATCACTTTCACATTTCAAGAACATTTATTTTCATTATAGCAAACATCCATTTCCTTCTCCCTGACAAAAATCTAATTTTCCTCAAGGTTCTTCCTCTTCTTTACGCAGTTGTGCTGTTCAAGAAAAGCAAAATCTGCCCTCAGTTTCAAAGATGAGTTCCAATTAAACTGATCATGGTGATTGATTTCTTGCTAGTCACTGGTGTGGGAATGCATGCATGACTCAAGTCTGGCCTGTGAGACTCACAGAGAAAATAGTTGGAGGCCTTTGCAAAGATTCTTACTCTTACGAGAATGGAAGAGAGTGTTTCTCTTCCTTTCTCAGAAAACAAATGAAGAAGGTTGGCTTCAGTGATTGCTGGCATCCATCAAAACATCACGAAAGGGGTGCGTGGGTGGCTTAGTGGGTTAAAGCCTCTGCCTTCAGATCGAGCCCCGCATTGGGCTCTCTGCTCAGCGGGGAGCCTGCTTCCCTTCCCCTCTCTCTGCCTGCTTCTCTGACTACTTGTGATCTCTGACTATCAAATAAATAAATTAAAATCTTAAAAAAAAAATCATGAAAAAAAATCCAGCCTGAAGAGCATCCACTGTGAGAGTAGAAAAGAAGAACAGAAATAAATCAGATATCACCATTGGACCAAGCCAGAAGGCCACCTGTGAACTTCCAGGAAGTGAGTAAAACTCTGCTTTAGGATAATAAATTGGAATTGCTCGCATCTAAAAGCATTCCGATAACTTAATCCTATAGGAATTGATGACCAGGAACTGCGTTCACTACCCAACTTTACTTGTTATCTACCTTTATTTTGGATTATTTTTAGATTGACAGAAGAGTAACAAAAATGGTAGAATTCTCAAACCCCTTACTCACTTTTCCCCAACGTTAACATCTTACATAACTGTAGTCCAATGGTCAAAACAGGACATTAACTTTGATACAGTGCTGTTAATAAACTACAGACCTTATTTGAATTCCATCACTTTTTTTTTTTTTAAACTAATATCCATTTTTCTCTTTTGGGATCTTACTCAGAATCATGCATTGCATTTAGTTACAATTGCTCCTCAGCATCTTCTAATCTGTAATGGGTCCTTAGTCCTTCTTTTTCTTTTACTATCTTGACATTTTTGGAAAGTGCTGATCAGTTATTTCTCATGATCGTTGGTTACAACTCTTCAGCTCTCGTTTTCAAACTGAAGAGTCTTGCCATTTTGGTGGATTCACAAATATGTTATTCAGTGTTTTGGGCTTCTCTGGTAGTAGCCTCTCCTGGAAACATTGTCCCTTAAAGCAAGAGTGGCAATCAACAGAGTACATGAGTTCACTTAGGAGTACCATCTAGTTGTGTTTTTTTTTTTCCCTAAGATTTATTTATTATTTTAGAGAAATAGAGCAACGGTGAGGGACAGAAGCAGAGAGAGAGAGAGAATCTCAAGCAGATTGAGCCACTCAGGTGCTCCAGGAATACTTTTAGTTTTATAAGCAAAAGGGATGTTTTCTTAATTATTTTTTGGTATTTGATGTTCTTTTGACGTTTTCAGGATTTTGTTGGATTTTAGGCCATAAAGGTCACATTCTTCACATACATGTTAAATACTTAGTATGAGCAAGGAATTGTACTTCTTGTGAAGGACATTTGATAATATGACATAGTCCCTGCTTTCAAGAGAAACAGACCATTGAGAAGACAGTGAACAGTGGTCCATAGGTGTCTTAGCAGTTGTGGCCAAAAGTCCGCAGTCTGTTATTGTAATCAGCATGTGATATATCTGGGCCAGTTGCTTAGAGAAGAAATATGAGTCCTGGAAGGGGGAAATGTGTTCTTCACTTAATTCTGGAAAAACACATAAGAGAGAATAGGTATCTCCTATGTCAGTAGAACCAAGGGAGATTTGCCTAATGTAGAAGATTTAAGCAGATGGAAATTCTTCCTTGTAAACTCTCCAGGTCTTGAAAATTTGGTGTCTGATGACTGAAACTTCAGATGTTCTTTATGTAAGACCACTTACTTGTAAGAGTCCTCCCCCAAACCACAGAAGTAAGTATGGAATCAACATTATTATAGGTTTTGCAAAGGCAAGGTTTCAGTGAGATATATCTTACCATAATGTAGAACATTGTAATTAATAATAATTAATGTGAACATGCTATTTTCCTAGAAACAATTGTCACTCTCTGAAGCTCAAAAAATATTGTGGTCACAAAAATTACAATTTGCTCTGAAATAGCTAAAACGTGTGAAGCTTAATCTGTAATGCCTTGTAGCCAATGAAGCTGTGTTGGGTTGCTGCCATTGATTAAATGTAGTAGCAGAGCTGGAGCATTTAATCAATCATAAAAGCCACTTTAATGCATTGTATCACTCCAAAGCTGGAGCGATTAGAGCAGTTGCACTGTTGGTCAGAATGCAAAATGTGGAACAAAAAAAAGGAAGGCAAAAAGAATGACTTTCTTTTACATTCAGGTCTTCATGTCTCAAAATGTGCAAAGTGGATAAAGTTTTGTATGCAGTATGTGGATCATTTTAGCTGCATAGCTGGGAGAAAACAACCATCACTTGCTATGTATAGAGTTATGCCCCCCACACGTGAGCACAAACAAGTGTAATAGTTTGAGATAGAAAATAATAGTGGGTTTTTGAAGAATAATGGGTATTTTATGATGTGTCACTTCTTTTGAAAATTACTTAATTCCTGCACAAATGAGGAATTCTGATATCATTCATGTAATAGCTACAGCAAAGAAAAGAAGCAAGTGCCAGAATAAGAAGGAAGAGGAGGAAAAGAAAGGGTGGTGGGGGTAGGGCAGAGAAGAGAAGAAAAAGGAGACAGACTGAGACCTGTTACTGGTTTTCAGATTTGATAAAAGAAAATGGTCAGGCCTGTGACTCACAATAGGACATGGAATGATCTGGGAGTAGAAGTAATGATAATGTAGAATTACATGACAAAAGAAAATAGAGAGGGATTATCAGTTTTGATAGGTGGATGAGAGTTTTTCTTGGTCCATTTTGAGGAAGAATTTTACTTAGCGCTATAACTATATAGTACAATTATATTACTTATAGTACATTGTACTATGTGTACTATACAGTACAATTACAATTACTTGCACTGGTAGCATATATATGTGTGTATGTGTACCTTTAGTTAAGAATGAATCTAAGGGCACCTGGAAGGCCTAGGTTATGATCCTGGGGTCCTGGGATAGAGTCCCTCACTGAGCTCCCTGCTCAGTGAGGAGACTGCTTCTCCCTCTGCCCTCAATTCATGCGTTCTCTCTCTCTCTCTCTCTCTCTCTGTCTGTCTCAAATAAATAAATAAGAATATAAAGAAAGAAAGAAACAAAGAAACAAACTGTGGATCCTAGAACTTATGGAATAGGCAAATTACACCCCTGCCAGTGGTCTCTTCTTATATCATTCTGCAATGTTTACTGCCAAAACATTGACTCATCTGTAGAACTAAACTGAAGGGGAGTCTGAGTTCTTACTGCTTACATGAAGCCTTCATGTTACCTTCTGTGTTCTGTTCCTCTTCTGGCTCACCTTTTTGCCTTAGTGTTTTGGTATACAGTTCTTGATTATTTTCACAAATAATCAAATTGTGGTTCTTGATTATTTTTAAAAACTGCTTTGAGGTATGATTGACATACATGAAACTGTGCTGATTTAATGTATATAGCTTGATGACTTTGGGCATAAATACACTTTTTTAAAAAGAGTTATTTGTTTATTTGATGGTGGAAGGAGCAGAGGGAGAGGGAGTCCTAAGCAGACTCCTTGCTAAGCATGCAGCCTAACACAGGGATGGGATCACAACCTGAGTCAAAATCAAGAATCTAACATTAGGTAACTGGGTCACCCAGGCACCCTGGACATAAATATACTTCTGTAAAAGCATCCCCGCAGTCTGTGCCATCAACAATCCATCACCTCCAAGAGGCTTTCTTTTCTTTTTTTTTTTTTTTTTAATGGATGTTAGCTTTGATTGCATAGTGATAGTCATACAATAAGGACCTTTTAAATGCCTTTAAAAAGTCAATTCATCTGGTTTGAAGTTTTGAACTGTAGTGAGTGTGATGAATGGCCACAGCCCTCAAGGAATTCATAATATTGAGAAGGCAGTATTAATACACATGATATTACATGATGTGAACAGCTTGTGTAAGAGAGCATGTAAGTATAAATTGTGGGATAAAATTCCTGGAGAGCTGAGAAGTTCAAGTGAAAATATAGTCAGCAAGACATAAAGTGGTCTGGGAGAACTTCAGGGAGGAGGTGGGATTAAACGTTGGCCATCATGATGGAGTTGATTAATTGAAATAAACAGAAAATTGGAGAGAATCCACGAAGGCCTCATGAGCTAAAGAATCTACCTGAAGTTTCCCATGAAACAGTAGAAGAGACAGATATTTTTAGGGGTGATCAGAAACATTAGAGGAGGCAAAGTCCTGAGCATAACTGACCCAGAGGTCACTCTTTTGAAAAAGTTTCAAGATGAGTATTCATGATACCATGTCTGTTAATACATTTCTTTAATGACACAGGGTAGCAATGCTAAGGAAAATCACAAGAAAACGGGCCAGGGGTACAGTTTGCTTTAAAAGACAAACTAAGGAGTGGCTCTGAAGGCACAGTGTTGGAGGGCAGTGTGGAGGTCATGGGGTTGGCTTGGGACAGGATTCAGGGTACTGGAGGACTAATACCCCTTACTCATCACTTTATGGCAGGTTCTAGATGTGCACATGCATGGCAGCAGTGGCTGTATTTCTTCCAGTTTCTATTCTCTGTTTTTTCTTTTCAGAATTAGAAAATTAGTTGGGATACAACAATGCCCAAAATAAACACTAAAATTTCCAGACTTGCTCTTAGTTAGGTTTAGCCATTTGTCTAAGACTTGTCCAATGGGATGTGAGCCAATTCATGTGTTGAATTTCTACGTCATGCCCTTAAGAGAGAGTAGGCATGACCTCTGTATCCCTTTGTTCCTCTTTTCTATGGACCAGAATGTGGATGTGATGAGCTACCTTGGATCACAGGGATGAGGTAGCACCCTGGAAAAGACAGAACCATAAGATGGAAGGAATCTGAGTCTCCACATCTGTGGTGTCACCATGCCAGGCCCAGACTAACTGACTTCTCTTTAAGAAGGAAATGTACTACCTTTTGTCTTAAGCCACTATATTTCGGGAGTCTGTTTTACATTGTGATTTTTGTCAAGAAGGTCATATTATGTAACATGTGATCTGATAACATTTTCTTGTGAAGAATTTGGTTTTGTTCTTGGCCTCAGACAAATTCACTCTGTAGGAAGGATGGCAGCTTCATGGCCCCGTCTATATTTTTCGCTTATTTATTCTTGTTGATGGTGGAGTAAGGTCCCACAAATATAGGGCTTGCTGTTTCAGACTGTTGCATGTCACTGTTGGAGTTAACTTGAAGACTATAGTTACTTATTTTATAATCTTTATTCTGGAAGCTCTTGAAAATTGGATGTTAAAACATTTAGGCATAGAACCTCATTGCAAGGGTTACAATGTCTCGACTTTGAACTTTCAAAAGACCAGGAGGTGTCCTCATTTGCCAGCAGCTGTCGTGTGGGGTCATTCTTCTCAGCCAGTTTATCACACATGGAGAGGCTTGTTCTCTGCGGGGTTTCATACTTTCATTTCTCTGACTTGATTAACACAAAATAGTTGATGAATGCAGCCTTTGAGAAGGTACAGGTGTGGGTGTTGAAGTACAGAGCTGCACAGTGTTCTTAAGGGAACAAATACTTTTCAAAAGTCATTCGGTGTTCTCTCCTGCTTTGTTTCTTCTGCTTGTCCCACTCTCTCATCCCAAAGTCACTCCTGACTGAGGCCAAGGTTCGCAACCTTGCAACACTATCCTTCCAGGTCTGCAGGATAAAGTTTCAGGATGGCCGTGGACCCTGAAGGAGAGAAATGTGGGGTCACTCAGGTTATAAAACCACAACCTCTGAGCTAATTAGGAGTGACCCAGTTCCTGTGTCATCAAACATTGTCAGAAGCAAGAGCAATGGCTCTAAAAATTAGTTTAATATTAATAAAATCAAAATTCTCTTTCCTTTCTTTCACTGAGCTAATAAATTCATTTTTGTGTCTGTTTATCCCTTCATTTCCCCCCTCCCCCTTTTCTATCTTTCATGATTCCTCCTTCCTTTTGCTGAAGAAATAGCACTTTCAAAGTTATACAGGGCTAGCAGGGTGTGAGAAATGCAGGTTTAGAAACCCCAGAACCCCACAGGGTAGAGGAGGTAGGTTTGCATGTCTGGAAGCCAATGTTCTTTTGGCCTCAGAAGAAGCCCTGTTCAGTCTCTGCACCAGCCAGGTGCCCAGCAAAGATTCAGTGACATGCAAGTATATCAGGCAGATTTCCTAATTTATGTCTGTGGGATTTGCAAACTTCACTATAATGTATTCTGAAAATTTTGCATCCTTTCAACAAGATGTATTGAATCTCGGGCCGTAGTTTGTGATTGATCCCAGTGCTGGGGTAATATGTTAGAGTGTCACCCTGATCTGACAGGCCTTTATTATGGATTTTAAAAGACAGGTATCCTGGGTAAAAATCCTCAAAGGTCATTCCTGGGGAAAAAAATTTAGGATTTGTCGTGGGTGTGAAATGGAGAAATGTTTCCCTTCACCATGTGCCGTGATGCTCTAAGTACCGATGGTTAGTTTCAGCCATCTGCCTCAGGTTGTGGTTTGTCTGTTTGGAAAACTGCCCTAGCCCAAGGTCATGACCAACATTCCTGAGTAGGAGACATTGATTTTCTTTAGTCTGTTCTATAGCTTTAGAGTGCCTGCAACCTAGACCAGTTTATTCCAAATAAATATCCTTGGGATCAAGAGGACCCTAGAGGAGTGTTGGTATGCCATGTCATCATAGGCATCCCTTGGAAAAATTGGGAAGTCAGTGAAACCTAAACTTTGCCTGTCTTTTCACCCAAATTCCTTACTCAAGTTTCTATCTAAGTTTTCAATCTTAAGAATCTCTGCAAAGGATATTGGTAATAACACAATTTGTGACTGCTAACAGAGGTTTAATCAATGTCTTGAGGATTAAAAGCCCCACGCCTCAAAGGAATAAAACTGTAATGATGGAATGAAAGCCTATTTGGCTAATGTTGGGGGAGAGAAACTAGGACTCGGGCCCCATAAATCAAATTGTTGACAGGCTTAGTCCAGCCAGGCTGACCCATTTCCTCCCCTGGGGTAAAGAAAACAAAACACTGATAGCAGATCAAGAGTTGCCAGCTGCATGCAGGGACATCAAATGTATCAAATTATTTTAGGGTAGCTGTCCTGGGTCCTTTCACAGACTTGCTGAGTCACTGTAGAAGCAGAATTGCCTTGTTGGTTCAAAGAAGAAGTTAGGGTAAATGATTTCATTTTTCAGTCTGAAGGTGATTTGTTTTGTCTCAGAATCCCGTGGCCCAGGGAAAGCAGGGAAAGAATGGAGGTGGTGAAAAATGTAGAAGCCCTGGTGAACTTTCTCTAGCCTCAAGCCTGTCTTTGAGAGAAAAAGTTGTCTTAGTTCGAGAAGAGTTACAGGGAGATTTTGCCTCAGACACCCTGGGATCGATGGCATTCCCACTTAGTTCAGAGCTGATTCTAATTTTGCTCTTTGGATACTGTTTTGTGGAACTACTGCAATGTGTTATTTTTTGTAACAGATGGCTTTCCAGGTATGTGGCAAAATTACCCTATTTTATTTGGGCATCGATCAAATTTTAGGAGGGCAAAATGAAATGATTTGGAACAAATATGATACTTCCCCCACACTGTCAGGTGCAAACTTTTAAAAGTGAAGTTGTTTGCTAGCAAATATATTTATGTAAACTCCAGGTTATATACTCCTACTTTCAGGAGAGGAGAAGTGGCACAAAGCTAAGCAGAGATGTCATCGTTGTTCAGTCCGAAAGGGCAGAATGTCACGACCCAGGACTAGAGCTACCAGTTGTAGGATGTAAAGGAAACCAGCTTCTTTCTCTCTGGTATGATTTGAGAGGTGAAGGTCAGCTCCCTCCTGGACCAAGAGAATTTGTAAGTTGCAGGATGGGAACAGTACAAGAATCCAGTGGGGTTTTAATAGGGATTGGAGTATGACATAAAACACAGGAAAATTCCTTAGAACACTGTTGGACACATTCAGTCCGTTTTACATTTTCTCATTATCATTGTGGTTATGTCCACATTATTTTCCCGTGAGTGTGTCACCCTTTGTACTTCCCATAATATTTTATCCCTATTGACTTGTGTGCCTTTCTTATCGGACTGCAGCTTGACGATGGTAGGGACTGAACTTCAGGAAGCTGGGTCTTAGCATTCTCTGTGCTTGTCTAAACTTGGATACTAGATATGAAAACGTAAAGCAAGTTTTATTTTGCATGTGGAAAATTTTCTCAGCAGATGTTTTTCTACCTTGGGAGAGAAATAGCAGCCATGTGCAAACCTAGTAAGTAGGTTCTGTCTCCTCTGTATCATGAATCAGAAGTCACCGCACAAAGGCAAATGTGACTATGGCAGCTTCTGGAGATAGGTTCACTCCACTCCATGCCAACCTTCTTGGGGCATGCATGTGTTTCCTGTAGTGTGATGCTTCATTTGGTGGCGGCCTAGAGCTCAGATGGCTCTGATTTGATTCAGCCAACTAGATGCACCTGGCTGAGACCTTAAAGGCAGATGTAAACATCAGGATATGATGATGTGCAGCTTTTGTAGAAAGTACATTTAGGGAGTCACCTCTTTTTTTTTCCCCCCCCCTTTGCAGCAGTGGTATTGGATGTTCTGGTGTCTAGTACTTAGGGTTTTCAATGTTAAGCAGTGGGTGGCACTATCAGTGGGATTTCTACTGGAACACTCTGTGGTGTGCATGGACATATCTTTTTGTTACATTAAGAATAAATTCTATTGTCTGCAACTAAGAACTGACCCACAGAATAACTGGGACCTGAACTGGTTGCACATTCTCAAAGAAAGGGGAATGTGGGATGAGCTCGCTGATCTGGGTGGGGAAAGATCCAGTTACCATTAAGGGTGGGGCACTGGTACTATTCCAAACTACCTAGTGGAAACTGTTACGCTTATCACTTGGGGCCACTTGGATTGAAGGAGTGGTTTTGACAGACTGGAAAAAAAAAAAAAAAGAAAAAGAAAAAAACCTGTGGGAGAACATTATAGAAACCACAGTTACAGGGGAAAAGACTGGCTGCTTCTAACTACATGGAAATGCTGAACAAGAGCAGACTTGGGGTTTTAGAGAAGAGAGGCATTTCATGGCCTCACCCAAAATAATCTCCTATAACTTCAGGGCTGATGTGTGCAAAGACGCCACAGGATCTGTCCCTGTAGGGTGTGGGATTAAAACATAGGCTGAATTCATAGCTTTCCCCAGTCTCTCTGATAAAAGGTAGAACATTAGTTGGAAAAGAAGTAGACCCTGGAAGAATGGAATTGGAACATTTAGGAGAATTGGATTAAGTCCAGATTCCCTGAACATCCTAAGGCAGCAGAAACGATCCTTCTCTCCTGTTAATGAGGCTGATTCTGTGATGCCTGAGGCATTGTGATGACTTCGCAGAATAAGGTGCCAGGTTTCTTCCTGCCTCACTCGACCACATCTGGCATCTGGAGTTAGATCCCAGTATGCTCTTGGGGATCAGTTATAAATCAAATTAGGTGTTGATTTAAGCATTTCAATATTTTACATCAACAAAAAATCTTGGGAAATACCAATGGAATTGATCCTAAGGAAGCAAGACAAGTGAGGGAAAAACCTATTTTAGAAGCATTTGAATTTGTCAGTTTTGGTGCATTTATAAGAAATATCGGATTCATTGTGCTATACCAAATGAACTCAAGTAACTGGATGTGTATTTAATTATTATCTGGAATTGTTGAGTAAAACTGGACCTTTGTCAAATGAAGTGAAAATGACAAATGCCTTGGGTTTACTGTAAAGCAAGAAATCTAGAGTCTTAGGAAGACATGGGATTTGGAATGGACTTAATACGTACTACTGGCCCATTCTTCCAAAACATGTCCTGTAAGGGAACTTAGATGATACTCACCTGATCTCACATTAAAAATACACTGATGAGGGAAGCACCAGAGATTTTAAAAATTACTTCGTTGGCTGGTCTCTCTAGGCTTTGATAAAAGTGGGGAAAGCAACTATTTAAGTGGCTTCCTGATTTGAAAATGTTGGGTACTTAGAGCACCAGAGGCAAATTATTAGTCATTATAGCCCAGAAGCAAGATAAACGTTACCATCAAAGGCAGCAAAGCATAAGTGGTAATCAGAATAATTTGATCTACATGGAATTTTGGAAACGGCTAATTGATCATGGTTTCCTAGAACTGAAATGGGCACCCCATTAAAATTCTGCTTGATGTGTATGCCTGAATAAAAAAGATATATATAATTCAGACTTAGTGACTAGAAGTCTGACTTGAACAACACTATAGACACTTGCAGATCCTCAACCAACTTACAAACCATCTGGCATCATTGAAGTGAAGAAGTTGGTCATGCTTATGGAAGGATCTTGTATATAACTTTCCAAGTTATATTGTAGATCATCCTCCTAGGCTTCCCCAAACAGACCTATGGAAAATTCAAGTTTAATTATTCGCTGACCATTAGGAAATCACCTAGTTTTGAGGGAAAATTATTGGACATTGTCTCTAGGAAAACATTACTGTCTGGTGCTTCAGGACAGTATTGTGATTCAGAGGTCAGAACTAAGATTTATGAATACTAGGTGGTAAAGAGAATTTAGGTCTGATGTTATATAATAGTGGGTCCAGTGGGTCCCCACTGTGGTCACTGGTGCATAGATGGAAAGGGTATATCCTCAGAAAAAGACAGGATTCTTATGGTTCGTCTCCTAACTTGTGGAATGGTAACTATTAAAAGCCAAGTGGGAACCCTTGGGAAATAAAGGAAATATATACCTGGAATAATTGCAGAGATTGATCCATCTTTTATGTACTTGCCAGATTCAAAGATGGTTAATTTTTATTATGTCCTAGTTAGTTCCCCTGTACGGTCTGTAGTGTGACGGAAGAACCTTGGGAAATGAAGTAGATTATTGTGATACATGTAATTAAATAATGGCTTCAAGTGTAAGCACTGTTCCAGATGTGTTTATATATATTATAGATAATCCCAGCTGTTGGCTTCTGTTCTTCAGCTATTTATCTTGAAACTATTGATCCCTTCCCCACATCCTAATATACACCATTAGAAGTAGTTTCTTTTGACCCGAAAGTACAAGAGTAACTTGATCTGGGCTATGCCAATCTCTATTTGCTTTAATTTATTCCTCAGGAACATCACACAATTCCTCAGGACAACGTGCTAGCCTACCAAAATGACATCATGCTGATAGGACCAAAGAAGCAGGAAGTAGCAGGTATCCTGAATAGTTCAATGAGATATGTGTGTGCAGGCCACCTCCATGAAGATGTTGGGGATGTATCCTTGAGTATATTGAGGATATGTCTGCCAAAAGGAAATACAAGTTGCAACACATGTGACCTCTCATTAAGAAAGTGGCACAATGTCTAATGGGTCTATTTTGACTTTGGACAAAACATAAAGCATATTATTTCAACTTATTTTCCTATCATGCTTATAGCCTAGAGCAAGAGGAGGATTTACAAGGTCTGACTGGTAATACAAGCAACACTGGTTTTGGAGTCTCATGAGCCTGAGAATTTGATGGTGCCAAAATACCTGAAACAGAGCAAGGTACTCTACAGGCCTGTCATAAACTCAGTAGGATAATTACAGAGTAGTGCAATTGCTGGATCATAGAGTACTTCTATTTTTAACTTTTTGAGGAGCCACCAAACTTTTCCAGAATGGCTGCACCAGTTTTCATTCCCACCAGTAGTGTAGGAGTGTTCCCCTTTCCCTACATCTTAGCCAACACCTGCTGTTTCTTGTGGTGTTGATTTTAGTCATTCTGATAGGTGTGAGGTGATATCTCACTGTGGTTTTCATTTGTATTTCCCTATTTGTCAGTAATATTGGACACCTTTTCATGTGTTGGCCATTTGAATGTCATCTTTGGAAAAATGTCATTCATTTCTTCTGTCCATTTTTTAATTAAATTATTCATCTTTTGGGTGTTGAGTTTTATAAGTTTTTTATATATTTTGGATACTAACTAGGTATTTGGCCAAAGAATATAAAAGTAGTGATTCAAAGGGACACGTGCTCCCCAGTGTTTATAGTAGCAGCCCAAGTGTCCACTGACCAATGAATGGATAAAAAAGATGGTATATATGTATATATACAATGGAGTATTACTCAGTCTAAAAAAGAATGAAATCTTGCCATTTATAATGACACAGATGGACCTAGAGAGTACTATGCTTAGTGAAATAAATCAGAGAAAGATAAGTACCATATGATTTCACTCATCTGGAATTTAAGAAACAAAGCAATTATGGGGTAAAAGAGGCAAACCAAGAAACAGACTCTACTATAGAGAATAAACTGATGGTTACCAGGGTGGAGGTGGGCATGGGAGATAGGTTAACTAGGTGGGGGGGATTAAGGAACACACTTGTTTTGATGAGCACTGGGTGTTGTATGGAAATGTTGAATCACTAAATTGTACACCTGAAAGTACTGTTGAACTGTGTTAGTAATATTTTAAATAAAAATGAAGAATAAACTCAATAGGAAATCATAGTTGCGGTCTCTAGACTTTTGAAGCAAAGCCAAGGCTTCCTTTTCAGAAACAAGTAATCTTCCTTTTGAGAAATAGTTTTTAGCTTACCAGTGCATTCTTTTTTTATCATTATTATTTTTTATTAGATTCAGTTAGCCGATATATGGTACATCATTAGTTTTTGATGTAGGGTTCAACGACTCATTAGTTGCATATAACAACCAGCCAGTGGATTCTAATGGAGAAGGAATCAAGAACTCAGTTAGATTCGACTTAAGCTGCTTATTTCAAACCAGGTGTAATCAAACCTATCATGTGGTAAAGTCAGATGAGCCCAACAATACTTATCAGCAGATCATACTATTAGGATCTTGGGCATAGAGAAATCCTGTAGGCTTGACAATAAGCTGCCAGAAAGAATGCCTCATCTACCAATGTGCCTGAGCAGAGCTGATGTGGCTGGCATCCCCTGGGAACATTCTCTAAGAAGTAGCCCTCCTTCTCCTTTGGCTTTCTTTGGGATGGGAAACATACAGAACTTAAGAAGGTGATATTAATATTTAAGAATATTTTCCATGAAACATACTCATCAGGGGAAGGGGGGAAGACTTGGATCTGTGCTTCTTAGAATGTGGATGATGTGCCATTTTTTACCCTGTGCTTTTAGACATATGAGGAATGAGCCTAAGAAAGGGTCGATGTATTGCCCAAGGGGACAGTCTTAGGAAATGGTGCAGCTGCCATTGAAAGTTCAAGGACTCTCATTCCTCATCCACTGTGTTGTACTCTGCACTATAACTTTGCTTCTGTTGCACTTTAACTCTCATTTCTTGAAGTGCTCTTCAGGAATACTTCGACTCTGTGCTCAGAGCTATTAGAGTAGGCCCCTGGTCTCTCCTAGGCTCTAGGGAGTTTTCATTTGTCAACGTCCACCCTCACCTGGCACCCGACTTGGTCACCTTTCCGTCTTGCTCCTTATGCGTGAGTGGTTGGTCTTCAGGCTACTTTTCTCAGAATCTGCCACGGTTATGACATCATCGCTCTTGCCCTTTGCGCCTGTCAACGTGGTGTTCATCTCTGCTCATTATCTAATTTACATTATAAAATTCATGGAGAACGTAGAGGAAGATCCAAGGAAATATTTAAGTAACAAAACTTGACTGATGAGACTGCAAAGCTATAAGAATATAATCATTTTTATCTTGAGACAATAGTTGTTTAGCTATTTGAAGATGGTTCCCATGTTCCTCTTTAAGACTTCCATCTCCAGGCAGAACTGCCTCGGTCCTTTTGAAGAGTTCTCATTGAGACTAGTGTTACTTTATTCTAGTGAACAATTAGCCTTTTTGTGCATAGGCACCCATTTTTTTTTTTTTTACGTAAGAAGTTTACAAATTATGCTACCATCAGCATGCAAAAACCCCCCAATTTTATTCTTTCTCTCTTTTTTTTTTTAAAGATTTATTTATTTTATAGCAGATGTGGGTGTGAATGGGGATAGGGACGGAAGGGGAGGGGATAAAAAACCTCAAGTAGACTTCCTGCAGAGCTTGATCTCATGACCTTGAGATCATAAGCTGAACTGAAATCAAAAGTCAGATACTCAACTGAGTGAGCCACGCAGGCATCCCTCTCCTCCTTGTTCTAATCACTGTATTTTTATGAGGGGTGAGAAGTTTTATGCTCCTTTTAAAAAAAAATAGTGTTATATTTTGTTTTTTTTTTTTTTCCCTGCTGAAGCTTCCAGTGCCTTCTTACTATCTGTCTTTAGCTTTCTTGAGTTGTTTCAAATTCTTGCTGCCTCCTACAGTTATCAGCTTCAATCTTGCTTTAACCTGGGAGGTACACCTTTTAGTACAGCTAGTGGTAAATTTTGCCTCCTCTGACCTGTACTCTGTTTCCAGAATCATATTGGGACCACTGACTTGCAAGCCTGAATGGGGCCCAGTCTGCTATCCATACCAGTATGGTCTTGCTTTGCATTTCTTGGTACAGGCACAGTATATGTGATCTTGCTTTATACCTATAGCCTGGTACTGACCTCTACTGATTTTGTTTTCTCGGGAAGACATTTAGTTCCTCCCGGTTCTTTCTGAACACGACCAAAGAGAATTCCCTGCCTTCTCCACCCTGTGACTCTTGAGAGAGTTATTTCGACATTTTGACAGCTATTATGATGGTAGTGTGTTTCTTGTATTTCCTCCTTTGAATTAGGTAGAGCCCTGTGGAGCATTGAAGACCTTTGAATCAATGGCCCAAATCTTCATTTTTCACTGACTTTGACAACCCTCTCCTATTTTTCCTTCCCTCCTCTGGCCCGGAGCTGACTTGCTACCTTTCTTGCGGGCACATGGGGGACCTTGCGATTCTTCAGGCTGACAGGGTGAGACACAAGTGAATCCAGGCTGGCCCGATGAGGATGTTGTCAGATGCAGTCAGCCTCACCAGAAGCGCATTTGCTCAGAGCAGGCAGGTTCCGAGTGTTCCTATAGCTGTTGCCCTCTAGTACCCCCGTGGCAGTTCCCTGGTGGGGGGCCCAGGCTGGCAGGTGGGCGATCAGTGTATGGCTGTCGTGGAGGCTCAAACACAGCCCAGCAGTCATGTAGAAGAGGGCATTATATATACAACTTGGAAGTATTCTCAGGAAAGGTAAGGAAAGGTAAGATTCAAGGTGTTTCTTTAACTCTATCTTAGAGGTAGAGCCCAAGAAAAAAAAAAATACCTGATCAAACATCTTGAGTTCAGATTAACTTTAAAAACCATGAGTTATTAACTGCTCCCATTTCTTTCCTTTTTGTTTGTTTCTTTTTTTGGTCCCTTTCATCCAAATGCTGACCTCCTGGTTGCCAGTTCTAGGCATTACAGAACACAGAAATGAGAAAGGAAAAATATGTTCACATACTTAAGTGTGTATCATTTATCACAAATAGGATATTTGGTTAGGGAAGGCGAGTCCCAAAACCAATAAACTGAAAAGAGCTGTAGATACCGTCTCTGGTCTTGGGACTCTTGAGGCCAGAAATGTCTCTATATCTTACATATTTGTAAGACTACTCATTTATTTAACCTTTACTGATCAGTATTGATGAAGTTAAAGTTCTTTTCCACACAAGACTGTAAGTTACCTAAGAGAAGTGGATTCCTCATAAATATGTATATTTCTTGTACTCTTGAGTAAAGTATCATGCCTATAGGGAGACATGGCAGTGTAGGGGAAAAAGCAAAATCTTTGGCATGAGACGGATCTGATTTTTAGCTAAAATGTCCCTGGAAAATGATGTTTTTATAGAGGTAAACAGACAGGTAGATGGCTTTTGGCCTTCCCCTATTAAGTACATATCTGTCGGGGCACCTGGGTGGCTCAGTGGGTTAAAGCCTCTGCCTTCAGCTCAGGGCATGATCCCAGGGTCCTGGGATCAAGCCCCGCATCCACATCTGGCTTTCTGCTCAGCAGGGAGCCTGCTTCCCCGCCCCCACACCCTGTCTCTCTCTGCCTGCCTCTCTGCCTACTTGTGATCTCTGTCTGTCAAATAAATAAATAAAATCTTAAAAAAAAGTACATATCTGTCTATTAATTATAGATATACAGTTTGCTTTATCTGTAATAAGTAAGATTAGATTATTATTTTTTAAGATTATATAATCTTGTTGTACTATTATTATCTTATTAAATTAAGATTATGTAATACAGGAAGTTATGAGTAAATCAGAAAGTTCTGGCAGAGGTAAAAATAAATAAAACCCTAAGCACAGGAAGTACGAGGTAAGACCAACGGTCCTTTTGAATGAGCGAGATGCTATGTAATAAGACATCACGGTCAAGAATTCCAAGAAGAGAATTGACTGAGGAAATGATCTCTTCCATGTCCTGAGGTATCATCCTTTCCTACCCTTGTGTGTAATTCTACTCCCCAAATGTGTTCCACATCTGTCTGCTTTTATCCATTTCCTCAGCCACCATTCCACAGGAAGCCCCTGCTTTCTACCATCGGGACTGTTATGTAGTCGTCTTCTCTGATCTCTGTTTCTGTGTATTTCCCCCCTTAGAGCTCGCTCTCTACAGAGGAGCCAGAGTGACTCTTTAAAAATATAAATCATAGCATGGCAATACACTGCTAAAATACCTAATGGCTTTCTTTTGAAATATAATATTTTAATCCTGGTGTACAAATCTGCTTTTTTACTATGTGGCTGCCTGGCAGATTATACTCTGTAGAACAAGATTGGGAGGCCAGTGATCTGAGACATGTGCAGGGGGCTAGTGGGAGGCTAGTAAATACTGTATTCTGTAGGAAGTGACATTTAATAGGAAATTTCTGCTTCAGCATAAGCCCTATGGAGGTAGTGACCAAACCAGAATGGCAAAATTAATTCTGCAAATACCCTTTTAGCCTGGCTTTCCTGTCTCAAGTGTCTCCCACTCTGTCCCAATGAAACCTTCCTTTGGTGGCTGTAAAGAAGGCAGCTGAGTTTGTGTTTGTTTCTAAAAGGCAAGAACAGAGAGGTAATATAGTATACTGAAACTCCCAGGTGAGTGTGTGTTTTCATTTGAGGGTTATGCAAAGCTTCCTATTAGTTTCACAGGAGTGTGAGATTCTGTAAAAGGTGAGATGTCTCTATTTAGGCTTAAATGACTCTCAGTAACATGTCTGTAGCACCAATTGGGACTGGGTGTACTCTTGTGTCCTGCTCCTGCTTCCCGAACACCAAAATCCTTCCTCGATGGAAATTCAGAGTGCTTAGGGGCTCAGCTACATGGCTGTCCTACCAGATTACTTTCTAGTCCTTAATGTCACTCACATTTAAAAGTGGTTTTTTTTCTAGCCAGAAACTACAACTTAGAATATCAACACTTAATATTTTATGGATGCTTATTATAATAAACAATGAAGAGAAAAATACAATCACAGAGCTACCCTGAAAAGACCACCGAGTATAAATAAGCAACTTGGGTTAGGAGAAAAAAAATGGAAGTGCCGTGTTCGAGTATGAAAAGAGGAGAGGATTTCTTAATGAAATGTGATCGTAAGATCAGAATCACCAACTATATATTACTGAATAAATCCAACATTTCCTAACTAACAGTGTATATCTATTTAAAGCAGTATAATTAAGAAATGAAACATTAAGATGTAGAACTGTCACTGTTGGAAATGATCTTCCTTTTTTTTTAAATTTACAGAATGCTTTTGCAGAACTTGTTTTATAAAGTTGACTAAATCATGTTGAAGCAAGACATATCGATAAATATTTTGAATTCTTACTGTGTTTCCTATTCTTGGATATGCTGTGCAGTAAAAGAAGAATAAAAATACTACCTTTGCTTTACAGAAGTTTGCTGCCTTACAGAGGAAATAAATCTATAAAACAAGACATGGTAGCGTCAAATGCTAGAGTTTTCAGAAAAGACTTCAAAAGCTCTAGCATTTTACATTTGTTGGGAGTCCTAGTTGTCTCAAGAGCAGGGGAATACCATACAGAATCTGGGGAAAATACCAAAGTAGAAAATATCCTTATCTGTGGGAGGCATCCACATGTCCCTGTCCCCCTCTCTTCAAGGAGTCTTACAGTATGACCCCTACAGCTATGCGCTCAGCATCCTGGAAGGATCCCATAGTTGTTTTCTACCATTTGCATTTAAAATTGCCTTCCTTAAATATGCCAGTATAGAAGATGCAAACCATCATCAGATAAAAAAGAAAAAAAAAACAACTAGATTTTTTTTAAAAAAGTTTTTAAAAAAGACTGTTAACTGAATATTCTATCCAGCTTGTCTCCAGTAATTTTGTCTACTATGTTTAACTCTGATGGGTACCCAGGATAAGGTGTGAATGAAAACTACAAAATATCTTTTAAAATCTCATGTTTGGGACATTCTTCAAATGTCTTTTCATGCTTTTTCATGTTTTTCTTTCACCTGTTAGTGTATTTTATGATTATGTATATGCTCATCCACCTCTGCTAGTTAGATATAAAATTCTGAAAGATCCGGATACCCTAAGTGTGATAATAAACTAACCATTCAGAATTTGGGAATAGTACTAGACATAAATCCAAATTCAAATCTATCCAGTTCTATCTATTGTATATATGTATACATGTGTATATGTTTATATACCTCTCTTTTTATATATGTATAGATATCGATATAAATTTTGACTCCTTATTGCCAATATAAGGAAATTAACATTGTAAAAAACCTGAAGCAATTTTTATTAAAGGTACAGTTCTCATCCCCAGTGTCCCAGCCATGTTTTCCTAACATCTCCCTTTTTTTTTTTCAGCACCTCTACTCATTCCCTAAATGTTTTCTTTCACCTAATAATATTGTGATCTACCTTCTGGTTCAAGCTAGAAACATTCTGACTTTTGTCTTTGTCATCAGTTAGATCTCCTATTCATAATTAGATGTCACTGCTAAGTAGTGCTGGATCTTGGTAAATTGTGTAACTTCTCAGTGCTTTGATTTGCTTATCTCTCCAACGGGGATGATTGCAGTGTCTTTTCCATTATATTGTGATGAGGAGTAGATGAGACAGTGCAGTAATACATTTTGAAATGTCCCTGACGTATATTAAGATGAATGCTAACTATGCTAACTATGATGACATTATCATCATTTGCGGGACTACATAAAGTATCTTCCTTTATCTCCTTGGCATCAGTGTTTGAATTCCACTGGTCTTCCTGAGGAAAATCAGGATTATCTTTGTAAAATCAGGTTCTAATCATGATTTAAAAGCATTCTGTGATTTAAAAGCTTTAGTGGTTCCTCCTATGTGTAGAATAAAGTCTAGACCCCTTACCTAGGTATAGAGACAAATGAAAATTGATTAGAGTTATTGTTTCAGTCTTATCTCCAGGTACTAGTCAACTTTGCATCAAAGCTGGTGATGACTCAGAGCACACATGGATAGGCAAGACCCGGGTTTCTCAGGGCCCCATTCCCTGGGTTGTGGCTGCACTGAGTCCTGATATACTTGCTTGCCCCTCTGCTTTTGCTCAGTCTTCATCGGGCTTCATGCATCCACATGCCTCCTTTTTCTGTGGAGTGAATGTGAGCTCATCCTTCCAAGACTTATTCAGGGGCCCTCTGCATTTTGAAGCCTCTTATAGGATACAAATGTGTATACTTGTTTGCTCATTAGTGTTCCCATAGTGGTTTATGTTTCAATTTTAGCACTAAAAACATGAGTGTTCTTGGTTGTTTACATATGTACCCCTCCCCCTCCCGCCATCCCTCAACATTCTAAACTCACTGAAAACCATCAGCTGGGCTGGGAGCACGGTGGCAGGTTGGGGAGGGGGCAGGGAGGTAGATCTAGGCTAAGGACTGTTCCAGATAGTTTTGTTATGCTGTCCCATTTAATTGTCACCATGAAGCCATAAGGATTAATATGCCCCAGATAGCTTTGGGAGGTTAAAGTACTTGTAACCACTATGATGTCTAAAAAATGTAAAAACTCAATTACGGACATAATGTTCTTTCAAAAATCACTGAATGCATTGCAAAGGTAACTTTTTTCAATACCAACATTTATTTTTTTCCCAACATCACTGAGATGTAATTGACATGCCATCTATAGATTTTTACAATCCCTGTAAGAATTCTGATGTCGTTTTTCACAGAAATAGGAAAAAAAAAAAAAAAACCTAAAAATTGAATGAAACCGCAGAAGGCCCCAGATAGCCAGAGCAATTGTAAGAAAGAAGAAAAAAGCTGGAGGCATTACATGCCCTGATTTTAAACTAGATTACAAGGCTGCTGTAATCAAAACAGTATGATATTGGCATAAAAGTTATGGTTTGAAGCTGACAGCCAAGAAAGTATTCTTGAGATGTCTTTGGTGCAAAAAGGTGGTTTTATTAAAGCATGGGGACAGGACCTGTGGGCAGAAGGAGCTGCACTGGGATCACAAAGAGTGGCCCATTACATACTTTCAAGTAAGGAGGGAGTTTAGAAGCAGGGTTTCCAGAACCTTGAGGGAGCTACCTATTGTTGGGAGAAGGACATTTATTACCATTTAATAAAGCCTTAGTCATGAGACCCTTGAGATGTATATCGGTGGGCCATATGCTTGGAGGATGATTGCCAACATGTATCGTAGGGGGGTTTAGAGATAAAGGAAGTTTCCAAAGGAATTTTTATATGTTAGTAGACTTACAGGATCCGGGATCAGGCTAATACTGTCTTTTGCCCTTAGCAAAGTATTGACATGGAGGCGGTTGGGTCCCTAGAGGAATGTCACGCTGCCTGTTTCAAGGGGTTGTCAATGGGCCATTAGTAGTAAGGAAATTTCATTTTCTTTTGCCTTTGTATCCCACATCAAAAGCAGAGACGTACATTGGTAAAACAAAATTGAGAGCCCACAAATAAACCCTCACAGATACAGTCAACGAATATTTGACAAGGGAGTCAAGAATACTCAATCTGAAAATGATAGCTCTTCAATAAATGGTGCTGGGAGAGCTGGATAGAAAGGTCTTTTGGATAATTCATGTCCCTGTTTGTCTCCACCAAGAACTGGCCCTTTTGTTTTGATGATGGAAACTTAGGTTTCGAGTAACCCCTCTACAGGGGGAAGCCTTTTTCAGTCCTTCTCAGAGGCCCAGTGCTGTATCCATCTGCCCTGGAGCTGCTTTGGGGGAAGGAGGGAGTTACAGCCCTTTTTGTCCTTAACCTCTTAACCAGAGATGCTTTAATACTTTTGTTTGTATTTCGGATGGAGGTTCCTTGGGGTTTTGTTTTTAAAAAAGCAGCTGCAAATGTGGTAAGTTTTCTGATCTATAGTGTCTTTAAATCTTACACCTCATTACGTATCAAAGCCGCCCACAAATAGCAGTAGTCCCAATTTTTAATTTAAAGTTTAAATTATGGCAGTCTGTTGTAAGAAGGGTTGTGAGATGAAGAGCTTTTCTGAATTTCCCTTTAACCCTAGGTGGTTGGTCTTGGAGCTCTGAAAACAGGTATCTGCCGGGCTGAGAGAAAGTGTGTTCTCCCCACTGTGTGAAGTGGGGAGAAACCACATCACAGACCTAGTGTCTCACCCCAAGTGAGGCCACAGCAAATGCAACAGCCCTTGGAGCTTTCTTAGTGGAGAGGACCCACTCTCTGGGTCTATTTTTGTGGTTTCTGACCCTCTTGCCATAGAGAGTCTTTCTTCTTAATCGAAACAGGAATGCAATTTCCCAGCCCCCATCAGAGGCTTGGCTCAGGAAGGAATATATTCCTGTCCATGTGGCAGAGTTGCCCTGCAGACAGTGTCAATAGGAAAGGTCACCAGCTGATAGGCTGCCAAGTGGCTGGTTCTTCAGGCCAGAATGTGTTCAGCCCCTCCCTCCTCAGGGGCAGAGGCATTAAAGTTAAATGTTACAGATGTGAGGGGATGGCAGCAAGCATGTTAGGCTTGCAAAAGATCTCAGGCTGGGGATGCAATGCTCTGTACGGGGACAGAATTTATTTTCTGAGTAAAAGAAGTTTTTAAGGACAAAAAGAAAAGGAAATTAGAGTTGAAACTCCCAGACCTTTACTAATCCAACCCCATCCAACTTTCCCAGCTGTATTTTTCATAATGTGCATACACATCTCTGATCTCTGCCCTGAGAGGCTGTATGTCCATAAGCTACAGATGAAGTGGATATTTGTGTCCAGGGTTTGTTTGTTTTGTTTGTTTTGTTTTTTAGTGTTTTTTTTTTTTAAGATATTTTATTTATTTGACAGAGAGAAATCACAACTAGGCAGAGAGGCAGGCAGGGAGAGAAGGGGAAGCAGGCTCCCCGCGGAGCAGAGAGCCCGATGCGGGGCCCGATCCCAGGACCCTGAGATTATGACCTGAGCCGAAAGCAGAGGCTTTAACCCACTGAGCCACCCAGGCTCCCCTGTTTTTTAGTGTTTAAAGGCAAGGCTATTGATCTTATTTGAAACTTAGACCTTTTATATCTTTTATATACAGGCCTTTCTTTTATTAATATTATTGTTTATGTTTTCATGTGAATATTTATGAAGTCATATAGACTAGGGTAGAGAGAGCTACTGAGGTCCTGAGATTGATTTTTTAGGACCATTAAGTCCCCGAGTTGCAAATATAGCTGATAATGTGCAGTCGGTTGGTTGTCCCAGAGAAGTGGCCGTTCACAGAATCTCCCTGTCAGAGCTGAAAGCCACGGTTGATAGTATCTTTTCCAATTGTTTGGGGTGATTAATGAGCACACTGTCATATATGGAAAAGAATATCTGCCATCTATTAACAGGCTGCATATAGGAACTGCTTTTCTAATAATAGAGATGGGTAGACGTCTATAAAGAAAGCCTCGGTCACTCAATTCTTCTTGCATTGGGTGCCTTAAACTTGTAAACTTTGGCATTTGCCAAATGGTTGGCATTTGCCAAAATAAAACAAAAGTACAGAGAGTACTAGTAATGTACAAACTTAGTCAAGAGTTCCAACAGTAGACATTCAGAGAAAGTGCCCATAGCTAAAGGGTGACTATCAGGGACTTTGAGGGGCACATAGCATGGACTCAGCCAGAATAATTGGTGTTGCCAGCACGGCTCATATTCTTGGGAGAGGGCTAGAGCCAGCTTCAAAAAACCATGAGGGTACATATAGGCCTCAGTATAAGTACATGTGCCCCAGAAAATGAAGAGACACCATCGCTAAGACGGAAGTGTAAGAAGGATAGCCAATCCGCAGGTTAGGAATTCCCACACACGTCTTCACGGGCTACGTGGTACCTTCCCAGAGAAACACTGTGTAGTGGCAGGTCCAATCCCATAGAAAAAACAAAAACATGTATTCGACTTTGATTAATCCATTATTTCCCAAACTCCTCTCTATCTACAGGTGGAGTGTGTGTGAGAGAGATAGAGAAACAGACAGACAGACAGCCTCTGAGCTGGCCTAAGACAGGAGGGCGGGCAGTCTGTGCAGGGCTCCTGCACGGCAGGGTGGACATGTGCGGACGCCGACAGGCATGCAGATTTCACGGTCGGCATGTGCTGCAGTTCCGTTCTGACTGCTCCGTGTGCCGCACCCCTACACCAAGTGAGAGAAGGTCATTAGCTGAGTTCGAATGTGGAAAAGCTGTTGGAGAGAAATGAAAAGAAAGAAAATTATGGTAAACGATTATTTAGGAAAGGAGTCAATTCTCAACTTTATGACTCCTCCCCCCCCCCCCTTTTTTTAAAGACATCTCAGCATGGCCTGCAATAGCTTGCTGGTCCAGGAAAAGAATCGTCTTCTATGTCTTTGGCTACTGTGTTATTTAAGTAGTAACTTTCACTTATGTATGTATGTCCACATCAGGGGTAAATGGAAAGACAGAGATATCCTTACTCTCGGCTAGTAATTTGGTGTTTTTTCAAAATGATTTTACTGAAGTAGTGAAGGTGAGGAGGAACTTGTTTTAATTTACTCTACAAATAGGCACTCATGCAGCTGCCCAGCTGGTTCATAGCTTCACTGCGCTCTTGCCCAAAGGGCCACTCAGTGAGAGAGGGATGAAGGGGCCTATGAGGGCATGGAAGGTGGGAGGGGCAGTGGGCCAGGAATCCAGAGATGTGCATCCTGGTCTGGGCCCTGTCAGCACGCACCTTTTCTACTTGCAACTTGTGAGCCAGTTCCTTGTTCTTAATGGGTAATTGTGTCTCCCCTAGAGTTGGATTCATCTCTAATATAGCTCTCAATTCTAAAATGGAAAAGTAATTCCATTATTAGTCACATGCCTATTGCCTAAAAAGATGCAGCTACAGGAAGAGGGAGAATAACACATTGCAGAATGATGCTGAGCATCTTTTCTCTCTGAGCAACCACGGAGATCATGTCACCAGCTGCTGCCCGCCCACAGCACCACTGACACACCAGCTCATTTAGCAGATCCAGAACCTTTAGGTAACCTTTAGGAGTCAATTGCCAGTGCCTTCCAAGATCTATCCAGCAGGAATGGGAGAGAAAAATCTTATCTACCCGTGGATAATGTTTGCCTGGAAGGTTAGTTTTCATACTGCTCTCCCTCTATTTGCCAGACATAGCACCCTGGGTTTTCTGACTGTCTGTGGAACTACGTATGAATGCACACACACCCCTGGTTCTTGGGCATCTGCCTGTGTCCCTTCAGTGTGCTGCTGACTGCCCCCAGAGAGCTGTGAAGTGGCCAGAGAAGGCTTGCATCCCACCCCTGGCCAAGGTGGGAGGAACATTGGGTATAAATTCTCCATGACTCTGATGTGGCATGAACTGTCCTTGAAAAGTCTCCTGAGGACAACTGTAGTTTAGTTTTGTCACATTCAGAGAATGCATAATACTTGTTCCATAAATGTGTTAGGTCGAATTCAATTGGACTGAATTTGTTAGAATTCATAATGTCACTCAAGGCCAGGGATGTTCTGACTAAGAAGCAATAGTAACATAGAGGACTTTGCCAGACCCTAACACAAGTGAATGTTAACTAATGTGTGCAAATTGACCTGATAACTTGAGTTCTTGGACCTGATTTTATGTCTTCATTGGCTCAAAATAAATATCCTATCTCAGAGTCCAGGTAAAGATTGTGTTAATGTTCCCTTTTCTTTAACACTCTGTCCTGCCCAAGTGAAAATGATTCTTGAGCAGTGCATTTCAGAGAGTAAGGGAACCGGCCGTCTTGACTTGTTTTGGCATTCATGTGAATGTTGGTGGGAGTGGGGGCCAAAGCTAATTCCTTGGTGATTATTCTGCAAATGAGCATTGGCTAAGTTACAACAGAATTAATGTAAAATTAAATATTACAGTAAGGCTATTACCGAAAGAGGTCACAGTGATAAATGGCCTATTTAAATGAGACCACCAGAAGGAATTAGAGCTGGAACCTATTAATCCCAGTCAGTTTGCAAGACTCCATTTTTATGCAGATTAAACTATATTTCAGGTTGATAAATCAGCATGACGTACTCTGTGACAGAGCCAAATTTCCTTTCCATTCTTTATTTCCATGAGGTTAGGGCCGCAGCTTGGTGGAGAGAGCATCCAGTAATGAGCAGCAGTGATTAAAGCTGGAGTGGCAGGTGATCACTGGGTTCATATTGCTGGACCTCAGGTCTGACTTCCTTTTCTTTTAGGATGACAGCCAGTGAATTTAGGCCTGCCAATAACCGTAGAATTATTTATGTGTTGATTGTGTTGGCATCTCGTGCTGTTCTTGCTCTGGCTTTTTCTTAGGAATACAGTTGTATTTCTGTGATACTGTTTGTGTCTCTTTGGAAATGTCCCGGTGTCACTAATGTATTTTTTCCTCTCCCTAAATTAAGAGAAATCCAATGAAATATTTCTGGGAAAAACCCATGTCCTTTACAGAGAGCTTCAGATGAAACAGTTGTGAACCAAAAGCAGATGAATTCCGTGTTATTTGCCTGATGGAAAATGGTTGGCTCCAAAATACGTGAGGGAAGAGAATGATGGATAACACAGCTGGGAGCGAGGGCAGCTAGTTTAGCCCTACACTAACCAGCTCTCTGACCTTGGACAAATCACTGAAATTAAAACATAGAGCACAGCACATTGTGCATGATAGGCTCTCAATGAATATTTAGTATTCAGTGGAGTGAACTTAACTTCTCTGATCCCAGACTTCCTTCTAAATTAGGCAGCATATCTTGCATGGATGGAAGAGTGTGACAACAGCAATTGACCCACTTGCCTTAAAAAATAGGCCTGCCGGCTCTCCCTGGTCTCAGCGGATGTTCTGGATGGACAACTTCCTGGCTTAATTCAACATTGTTTAGTGTTTTCAAGTTTTTGAGAATGCCTTCATTTCTCTGATAGTCAGGTATTCCTTCCAGACCAGGAAGAGTAGGCATCTTTGTTCACCTGATGAGGAAGCACGGGGGCAGAGATCAGCAGCTTCTACGAAGTGACGTAGTGGATTAGCCCTCGCACAGGGTTAGAATTTAGATCCACAAGGCTAGGGATTGTGTTCTATTCTCTATTGCTACTAACTCACACAGTAACACCAAAGTGATACTCTTTCATGAAAAAAATAGATAAATAAATAAATGGCCAAAGACAATAACCTTTCAGCTCTGAAGGCCATGGACACCAGAAGGGCTGGTTGATTTCAGGATTTGCAGCGGCACCCCTTAGCATCACTCCTGCTCGACGGTGCTCCTTGTCATTTCCAATACCGCGAACTGACCCATTGAGTGGCGAATGGGTTGGGGAGGGAAAGAAATTGGCTCGGTCCCCAGAAGTGTCCCATTGTGGTTGAGGTGTGACCCAGTTATGTCATGAGCAGCAAGTCTCACAGAGGGAAATAGTCTGGAGCCTGGCCAGGGCAATAGAGAAGCCACATGGTTGGTGAGGACTGGATGCTCTCTGCACAGCAAGAAGCAGCCTCCTAGCTGTGAGCCATCTTGGGAGTTTGTGATAATGCCAAAGCTAGGGCAGGGACTGCTTGCATGTAGAGGAGATGACTCTCTGAGGACTATTGTAACTCTCACCACTAAATAAATCGATATGAGATCTATATGAGATCCATCTGATTTAGGTCCCTGGGATTCCTTTATTGAGGAACAAAGATTTTTGAGTCTATAGCTAGAGTAACCTCTCACTTAAAGTGCAAGATCCCTGGTCAGAGGACATCAGTTTATAATTAATCATATCAGGCAATTATATGACTGATTGCACTTTAGAAGAAAGGTGAGTTTGGGGTCTCCATGTGCCCCCCAAACACAGATACCTACTTCTACATATTCTCTTAATGTTTATGTTACTGCATTTGCCAAGAGTCTTTACCATGGCTAATTTCCAGTCATTTCTCAAGATAGAGCACAAAGCTTAGCCACCTTGTGAAGATTTCTCTGATCCCCTGTCATGTCACCTGATTTGTATTTATCCTCCTCCTCTGGGTTCCTAGAATATTCCACATGTGCGTGCTTCTACTATGATACATGTTATACTGTATTTCCATACCCTGTTCTTCTCAGGCATGCTCATAAGCATTATGGGGAAACAGCATTTTGTTTAAGGTTTTAAACATTTGTTTTTGATATATTAAATGTACAAATGCAGAAGCCTAGTTCTGAGAATAACCTTTGTAAGGTTAATGATAAAGGGATACAGGACATCTTTATGTTTACTAACACTATTTCTTTTGTTCTATCTTTATTTCAAAATGGCATTTTTATAACATTATTTGGAGTGTCCGTGAACTACAGGTCCAAAGTGCCATCATGCTACTCTGAGCCATTTTGTTATATAAGGAGAATGTCTCACACAAAGGGAACTCATGGAGACTTGCTAGTGGGATAGAGGACTCTCTAAACGGAGAGCAAGTTTTCATTCTTCCCCTGGGTCAGAGGTTGTCTAGATCCCTTTAGAGATTTACCCAGACTTCCAGATGGCTCGGAGGAGTAAGACTGACATTAGAAATATTCAGAATATGGCTACTGCACTGATTTGTGCAGGGAGGAGACAGCCATTGAGATGCCTATACTGGGAGAGACAGTCCTCTGAAAGGAGAAGGAAAAGGAGTGATCATAGAAAGGGAGGGGAGATAGGCCATTATCCCATCCCTTAGATTTTTTCTTTAAATGATCAAGGATTTTTTTAAAATTCCTTACATTTGAGTATCATTACAGAAAATGATATAGCACAGAGTTTTTTAACATTATTTTTTCTTTGCTCTTTATTTCCACATGAATGCTGTAAACCCTAATACCTGGACAAGATCAGCGACTGATTTTTTGTTGTTGGTTCTTTACAATTTTACATATATTGGTTAAAAAGGCTGTCAGCGCTTAAGGAAGTATGCCCTCCCCCCAACTCTCCAACCTGTGATACCCACTATCCTAGTGGCCATCTTCTCCCCAGGTCAGCCTGATCTATGTCCTACAGGGGCTTGGATATGTCTGTTTTGTCTGGGTGCAGTTCCTTCCCAAATTGTGGTTTTGAAGTTTTTAGGAGTCCAAGGCCTAAACCTGATGACATTAGCAATGCTGAAGTGCTAGTCATAATTTATTCCTCTAGACCACTGTCTCTGCCAAACCCAGCTATTCCACTAGCCAACCCATCACACCCTCCTCTGCATAGTTAAGCACACTTATCCATACTGCATGCACAGAGATGCTTTTAGAATGGATGTGTAAAAGGAGCCCCTAGGCTCAAAGATAGTAACCAAGAAAGTCCCATTCTAGGTACTCAAGTCACTTGACTGTCCACATGCATAGATTGTTGGAAGGTCAAATCTTACCTGGCTCGAGTTTTGTCTCAACTCCTGAATTGATCTTTTAATGTATGTCTTAGCCCACTTTTCTGAACATTGAAGGGAAGGAAAAATTATTCCTCTACCCATCAAGATCATCTAGCAGGACTAAGAATGAAATTTACACAAGACAGGTTAAAGGAGGAAAAAACCATAGGTTTATTATGTGAGCACTGAGTCCTAAGAAGGGCATTGAGACCTAAAGAAATGACCACAACAGGTAATTTTTATACTTTTTATACAAGAAGACAATAAATTGGGGAGGAATTGACAGGATAAGGAAAACTTTGGGAACTTAAATTAGTAAGGATTATTATTATATATGTATATATTTTTTGAGAGTGTGTGCGCACCTCTGGGTGTGAGCTGGGGGAGGGGCAGGGGAAAGAGAAGAGAGAGAGAGACTGTTAAGCAGGCTCCATGCCAGCACAGAGTCCCACAGTGGCCTTGATCTCATGACCCTGAGATCATGACCTGCCAAAATCGAGAGTTGGACACTTGACCAATGGAGCCACCCAAGTGCCCCAAACTAGCAAGGAATTTTAAACAGAATTTGGTAAGGTATTAAGTTAGTAAAATAACACGTCTTGTTTTCTACAACCTTCTTGGCTCTAAATCTCCTATCTCTGGTGATAGGGATGTCTCTTTACCTCCTGGTACAGGGAAGGGTACCTTTCACATAGGAGATATATTTCTTGCTTTCGGGGAGAGGAAGGAGGGTCTGAGTGTCCTTGCACAGATTGTCTCTTTGGTAACTTTTTTTTGTTTATTTATTTAGATTTCTTTTTTTTTTTTTTTAAAGATTTTATTTATTTATTTGACAGAGAGATCACAAGCAGGCAGAGAGGCAGGCAGATGGGGAGGGGGAAGCAGGCTCCCCGCGGAGCAGAGAGCCCGATGCGGGGCCCAATCCCAGGACCCTGAGACCAGGACCTGAGCCAAAGGGAGAGCCCCAACCCAGTGAGCCACCCAGGCGCCCTGAGAATTCTTTATTTTAGAGAGAGTGAGTGCAAGCTGGGGAGGGGCAAAAGGAGAAAGAGAGAAGCAGACTCCCTGCTGTGCTTGGAACCCCTCATGGGGCTCTATCCCATGACCCTGAGATCATGACCTGAGCCAAAATCTAGAGTCAGATGCACCACCCAGGTGCCTCTCAGTAACTTTTATTTGAAATAATATGCCAAAGTGGCACATTTTGGAGTGGTATGCTCTTGGCCTCTACAACATCACATCTGACCTATCAACATAGAAAAAAATTTTTTTTTTAAGAAACCAGTCTAAGTTCCATAACAACCAGTGAAGGAGAGAGGAACAATTGGTGAGAAGAGAAGGTCGAAGTATGGAAATATTGATGGCTCCAAACACAGGAATAGATCATTGATATTTCCTTCCTTTTGAAAATATACTTGTTTTCTACATTTTTGCTTCTGAAATCACTGTATCCTATAACTAATAGTTATATTGAATGCTTAGAAGGTTTTTTCCTCCTGAAAACTTTCCTTGAATCAGTGCTGGGTTCTAAGAATGAAGAAGTACGACATGTCAGTAGTATTTTGGTTCCATTGATGCCCCAGTTTAAGAACGTTCAGGTGTGTCGTACAGCTGAGAAAACTGAAATGAGGAGAAACGAAGAAAGTCTGGGGCCAGTCAGGGAGCTTGGGGCCTGATTTTCCTTTTGCCCTCTTATTCTTTGGTATTTCCTCTGAGCATGTGCATCTCCTAAGTGGTGAAGCATCTTGGGGGCCCAAGGCGCTAGCTTTGCGCTTGAGGCTGAAGTGAGCTGAGGCTGTGTCTGAATTCAATATCCTGCTTTCTTACGAGGAGCCCAGCCTTCCCAAACTGACTAACAGCTATTCTGCTACTTGCGCCTTTTTTTTGGGGGGGGGGGGGGGCGTGTTTCTTATATGCCAGAGCAAGCGCCTCATACACATTTTATAATCTAATTCTCGTAACAAACCTAGGTACTTTTGACTATGATTTTTCTCATTTTTATAGCTGGGGCAGTAGCCTAGAGATCTACAGACTACAGACGGTCAGTAAATGACCTGTCTTTGCATAAGAACTTCGTAAGGAATTTAACTATGTCTGTCAGTCTGTGAAGTCCTTCTTATTAAACAGTCATTATCCTGAATCACAATAGATTTTACACCACCTTAATTGGATGTTGTTTAGATGGATATATTCTCGATCAGTCTTGTGGATGCACCCTATGTATATTGTTTATCAGGGACTTTGTTGAGAACAGGTTGAAATCTGGAAACATCAGGAGCCCCTGGGGGATGGGGAGCAAACGTTAGAGAAAAGAAAGGGGTGAGCTTCAGTCCTGGGTCACAAGTAGTTGTGTGTACAGAGGGAAGGAAGTCCCTACAGTTCCTACAACTGAGAACAAGGAGGGCAGAAGGTCACCCAATACTTTTCCCTGTCTTCGGACAGCTCCACATGTAAGCTATTCTGAAAGCATTTATATGGAATTTGAAATGAAAATGTAGCTGCTTAGTCTTTAATAGAAGACAAACAAAATGCAGGAGCCTGTGGGTTGAATCTGAGCAAGGTACCTTTTTTTAAATGCATCACACTAGGGGGTGATCACATATTTGAAGGGGCTTAGAATACACACAAAGGCTCTGTATTTTGACCTTGACTAATGCCAGAGAATGCAAATCCCCACAGCAAGAAACCCACACCCAAGTATCTAAATAAAGGAAAAGGAAAAGGAAAATGAGAAATAAATGAGCTACATTTTGGTATTTTTGTAGCTGACCCCTCAGATTTATGATAAAAAACCCCCACTTTCACCCTGGAATACTGAGATCCATAAGGTGTGTACAAAATTCAAAAGGTATTCTTCCTAACATTTCTTTTTAGGCTGCTTGTCCATGGGGTGAAGGGAAAGAAAATGTGTTTTGGGGGGGGGGAAGCATCCCTCTAGGATCTTAGCCCTGCAACGCTTTAATTCCTTCTCACAGTGACAAACAGAGACCACAACTGATGCTTTTGAAGTTAAGTTTAATCTTAGAAAAGATTTGTAAGCTTTTAAGAAGACCTCTGGGTGGAAAAGCTGTATCAGGATTTTTTTTTTTTTTTAATCTTCTGAACTTCACCGCACAAAGCATTTGGAGACAAGGGAAGTGGAGGGCATTATTAACTGGAGGAAAAATGATGACTTTCCTTTTTTGCCCATTCTTAATAAATTATATGCTTTCAGCTAAAATAAATGGCCCTTCGTGTTCATAACCGTTTCACACTTCATGTTAACTCTTTTTGGTTGTTCCTCAGCTCCACGTGGCCTACATTCTTTAGGAAGGTTAACTTTTACTTTTCTGTGAGATAATCTAGAGCGCTAGACAATGAAGATAATCTCTACTGATGATTTCTCATATTAGGGATGAGAAAATGGATATAGGTGACCTGTTTTTCCTATGATGCTCTGAGGATAATCATAGTTGACTCTGGTCGGGGTTGCAGCTTTTGGGGGGAGATTTTACCCCATTGTATGTTGGGAAATGTTTAACAATAGGATTTATGGGAAAAACAAAAAAGAAATATAAAAACCTGATTACTGTGTTTGTTGATTTCCACAGTGTGAATATGCTTACTAATGCTGGTTTCAGTCTACAGCTGCTTTAACAACTGGCTTGAAGGGCCCTGACAGTTTACCAGTTGGCATGCGGATGGGCTGGCTTTGACACCACACTGACTCTATCTCTCTTAATTATCCTTTCTTCTGGAAACCCTGTCCTTCAAAACTGGGACAGTTATTCTAATAAGCCGTGGCTACCACCATTACCGCCACCACAGAAATTTATTAAGTCAGGACTATTAAGGACTATTAAGCCCTGCAGTCTCACTAGAGACTGTATCCCAGCTTTACTGGTTGTGTTCACTCTTGGGCCACAGAGAAGACAGGGTATTAAAAACATAAGCCAATTCTCACTTTTGGATATCTATGAATGGTATTCAGTTTATTCTCTTCCCTTTCATGGGTTTGTCAAAAAAACCAAAATTGACCAACTTAAACAAAAGTGATTCCCTTTAACCAAAAGTCTATGTATTTTGGCAGGAAAATTGAATGTGTCCATCACTGTACTGTTCCAGCCCCCGCGTGTCAGCTTCCATTTCATGAAATACTCTGTCATATTTACTGCCTCTCATTGATGTCTCTCCTTCCTGGTCAACAGCCAATAAAGAATACAAGGTTCATCCTCAGCTAGTGAGACAACTTGTAGATTTGGCTCTGACCTCTCAGACCTTAGTCATTCTTTTTTTTTTTTTTTTTTTTTTTAAGATTTTATTTATTTATTAGAGAACAAGTGAGCATTAGCGGCGGGGGGTGGGGTGGGGTGGAGTTGGGGTAGAGGGAGACACAGACTCCCCAGTGAGTGGGAACCCTGACAGGACTCTGAGATCATGACCTGAGCCAAAGGTAGATGCTTAACCAACTGAGCCACTCAGATGCCCCATCAGTCAGTCTTTATCATTAGGTTTGTTTAGGTGGGAATGAAGCTGACATGCTCATTGACATTCACTCGGTAGTCAGCTAGAGCAAATAATATTGATGTTCTTCTAGTTGCTAGATGGTGCAGAGGGAGTGAGGAAGTCTGTTCATGGTTAGACTTCAGGCAGCTTGGGGAAGGTGGATATGGTTTGGAAAAGTGACTTCTCAGTTGGCATCAACTCCATAAATAGTCAGAGAAAGGTTTAGGGAGAAATTAGAGATTAAAATTGCCTATGTTGGGTGCCTGGGTGGCTCAGTGGGTTGACCCTCTGCCATTGGCTCATTTCATGGTCTCAGGGTCCTGGGATCAAGCCCCGCATGGGGCATTCTGCTCAGCAGGGAGCCTGCTTCCCCCTCTCCCCCGCCTGCCTCTCTGCCTACTTGTGATCTTTCTCTCTCTCTAATAAATAATAAAATCTTTAAAAAAATTGCACATGCCAGTGAAGGGTAATGTAGCTGAGGCAAAACTTCATCTCTAGTCTTAATTATTAACAGACACAACACCCCATTACCGCTTAGCCTTGGAACCAGGATTATTTCCCGGGTAACACAGCCAAAATATCTGGGCATAAATAAGTAGTGTGTATACATATTTACCACTCTGATAAGATGACAAACTTATCCTAGTTTATCTGGGATTTTCTCAGTTTTAGTGCTGAAAATACTGTGCACTGGAAACCTCCTCAGTCCTTGGAAAACTGACCCTTGGTCACTCCATAGCATGAACATCAAGAAGATAACACTCTCATTGTATGTTTGTGTGGGTATATGAACTTATGGAATTGGGTTTTCCAATCTGCTACCTATCCATTACCATTTTGTGATTTACAAATGTTTAACCAGATTTTCTCCATCTGGTTGTGCTATTATTAAAGCCAGATATTTTTGTCTTGTCCACAAAGAAGTCATGTGGGGCTGGCTTTCCTAAAATCAGCATGTGATAGGCGAGTATATTGGTTGAGCATTTTAATAGGCACATCAAAAATGGCATAAATGTCATGAAATGTTGGTTTGGGAATTTTGACAGAAACTGATGTTTCACTATTCAATAAAATATATAATTGGCCTCTTTCCTTTTTATTCAACTTGTTTTCATTTTCCTGTTATTTTGGTAGTTTTTATTTTTTATTTTTTTGAAGATGTAGTAATTTGAGGGAGCTTGAAAGCATGAGAGCACATAGCATGCAAGCCAGGGGGAGGGACTTGGAGGGAGAGAGAGAAAACCAAGCAGACTCCCTGATGAGCATGAAGCCTGGTATGGGCTCAATCCCAACACCTGGAGATCATGACGGAAATCAAGAGCCAGACACTCAACTGCCTGAGCCACCCAGGCGCCCCCTCACTTTGGTGATCTTTAAAAGGATATACGGTTGTGATTTTGAGAGATCTGGCCATAAATTTTGCATTACTTGCCCAAATCATTGATCCCCTTTAGTTCCCATTTACATCCTTGGCAGAGGGCTTAGTGAGATAATATACATGAAGAATCTGATCCATAGTAGATGATCAATAAATATTCACTTCTCTCCATTTTTTCTTTTTTCTTAAAACAGCACGGCTTTGTGTCTAATCATTCAGCCCTCCTCTCACTGTGTTCATAATGATAGTGGTTCTGTAACCATGTGGGTCAGCAACTGCTGTGAGAAATACTCTCAGAGCAAAAGACAGCAGTTTATGCAACAGAGCTTCTGTTCCAACAGTCTGGACACAGGATGTGCTAATAAATTAATCTGGTTACTGTCTTAATAGGAGGCTAAAGATTCATGCTCAGTGCCCAGTACAGACAAAAATGTATCTACTTAAGAGATAGCGGAACTTTGATGAGGATAAAAATTCTTTCATGTTTATCCTAAGCTATCTCTGAATATTTTTAGATACCTGTGCACCTTAACAAAGTGACTCTAATCATAGTAACCAAAGTCAAGCTGCCAGTCCTGACAGGTGAGCTTTTGGCTGATGTGGCTAAAGTTAGTTGAAATTAACTCTGGGCATATATGTAGAGTCAGTAGTGGAAATTAGTGTGGGATTCTAAATACAAATACTAAACATAGTGAAGATATGTTTAAGTTCATACAAATTTCCTATTTGGCAGATGAAAAAATAACTATCAAAAGTGGTGCTCTCCAAATTAAACAGAATTTGCAAGCTTTAGGACAAAGGTTAAAACCCTTGACATCCTAGTCAAGACTCAGCAGCATTGCTTATTTTAAGAGAAAAATTCGGGGAGGAACTTGAAAGCAATGTCTTTTCTCCAAGGTTCAGAATACATTGTTGTTTTGTTTATTTTTAGAGAAAAGACATTTTATTAGGTGTCTGTTTATATTTAAAAATCATTACATTTGGGGACACTCATTAACAGGGCAGAGGGAAGCCCCTCATCCCACTGAGAAGTTAGATTACTCTGCTAATTGTTTTTTTTTTTTTTTTTTAGGGGCTGTTGCCCCGATCCATTGGGTGCTCACTCCTGCAGATGGCACTCTTGTGAGATGGAAATACCTTATCTCTTGACCTGTTATATTACTTGCCTACTGTTGGTAACTCTTTATCTAGACACATTCAGAGAAATAAAATGTCTGTTGGGGAATATCAGGATAAGAGCCTTCCCTAAGGAAAACCAAGAAGATCACAGATCAAGTGACATTCGTCATTATCCCAAAAAGTGACTGTCTTGAATATTGCTCTTGGATTTATAACCAATAGCCAGAAAAATATTTTACAAATGTAGTTAGTGAAGGAGATTGTACTGCATCTCCCTGGTAGGTATGACAAAGTTGTAATGAGGCCTGCGAACATAAAGAGAAAGGACAAAGGGTTGGTAGCTGAGCCGTTCAATGGGGAGAAGAAAACAGAAAAACAAACTAGACCAGAGAAAGGGTCAGGCATTGTTTTCTTTTCTTTTCTTTTTAAAGATTTTCTTCAAATAAAGTTCTCTAGGAGGGATTTTTAATCTATTGTTGAAGGATCCCTGAGGCTTGTATCAGTTTAAATCTGTGTTATTTGGAATGTCAAGTCCAGACAAGATGAAAAGGAGGGCTGTCTGCGTAGAATAGGCATAGGAGATCAAGGTTAATGGATATAGTTGAATCTTTTAGTTTTCCCATTTGTTATGGAGCATTTCCCATGTGCCCCACACTTTGCTAGAGGAAGGGTTGGAATGGCATATCTGTTATCACTGCTAAGACTTTTCAAAACTCAGTAGATTTAAACAACATTTAACATAGCTTCTGTGTCTTCAGGTCAGGAGGGGGTTGGTTGATCTTGGTTTAGGTGAGAGGTAGTCTTAAAACCATGGACTTGTCAATACTCAACTCCACACTAAATTCATTGCTCAGGCTCCCGCCACGTGTGTCATTCTTGGGCCCAGGTTGGGTGCAGTGACTGCCTGAAGGAAGCCTTCTCCACAATGATGCCAGATACACGAGAGAGCAAGCGGAACCACCCAAGACTCTTAGCACCTCAGCCTGAAACATGCAAACGTCATCCCATCTCATTAGCCAAAGCAAGTCATGTGGATAAGCTCAAAGTCAAGGGACTTAGGTATTACTTTATGGAAGTGGCTGCAAAGTCATATGACAAAGTTGGGGAGACAGAGGTAAAGGGTTGTTGCCAATGCTGCCATCTACCACAGATGGGCTGATGATGCAAAGAGGGTAATATGTGTAGTCCTTGCTTTCAAGGAAATCGCAATATGATAAGGAAAAAAAAGCATGGAAGTAATTATATAAATTGTTAGGTGCCTGTGAGATGTATGTAAGATAGCTTGGCCAGATATCTAGTGTAGGGAAATATACCCTGTATGTGTTTGACCAATGGGCAAATAAATGAATAACAAAGATCCATGTTTTGTTTGGCAAAAATAATGGCTGTGTTTGGTAAAGATTCTTTGTCTTTTTGTCCATTTCTCCTTCTTTTTCTTGTTGTGACTATCTGCCTCTTTCCTTCTTCTTGTCTTCCTCTTTCTCCTTTGCCTTCTCCTTCACCTCTCCTTTTTTTTTTTTATTTTTCCCTGTTACTTTAATTTCTGGAAATCCAAGTATGGAAATTAAAGGATCCTGATTGATTGTTCCAAAGTCCCTTTTCTCCCTATGGTTGGTATATATTACTAGCTACTTGAAAGAGTAAATGACCGGAAAGTCCCTTTAAGACAAAATACCTGTATTTTAAGTTTTTATGTGATATATTATAGATGTATTTTTCTCCCTAATTATGCTCTGAAAGTTTTGTGTTCTGCGGACACTTGTGGGACAGGAATTCTCAAGATCCATGTCTGCTAACCTTTTTCCCCTAGAAGACACTGAGATGATTAGAACATGTGTGGTCTCATGGCTCCCTTGAAGGGGTTGAGTTGCTTTGGAATTGATAGTGGGAAGATGTTACAGATCTCTTTATTTGCTAACCTAAAGGTAGGGCTGACTAGCTATGAGAGAAGGGTGTATAGTTAATTTTGTGAGGTGCTATAGGATGCTTTTCCTGTTCAAAACTCTATTTATCATTTGCCTATCACTAATATAATGCCAAATAATTTCTCTGTGGAGATGGAAGTGGAAAATCATGACCAATAGGCTGTATGACCAAATGCTTGTTATACCCATTCATTCCCTTATTGTCTGTGGTTATTTTTTTACTACAGTGGCAGAGTTGAGTACTTGTGACAGAAACTAGATAGCTTACAAAGACAAAAATATTTATTATCTAGCCATTTATAGACAGAGTTTGCTGACCTCTGTGTTTGAGACACATCCCTTTGGGCTAAAGTTTATTATCCAATTGAAACATAAATTCGGGTAAAGGATTTTGATTACTCATGGGTAGGGAAAACTCTAGGGAGGGAATGATGAGGCACAAAAGGCTTTCTCTTATTTTTATTTTTTTTTATTTATTTTTTTTAAAGATTTTATTTATTTATTTGACAGAGAGAGAGATCACAAGTAGGCAGAGAGGCAGGCAGAGAGAGAGGAGGAAGCAGGCTCCCCGCGGAGCAGAGAGCCCGATGTGGGGCTCGATCCCAGGACCCTGAGATCATGACCTGAGCCGAAGGCAGCGGCTTAATCCACTGAGCCACCCAGGCGCCCTCTCTTATTTTTAATATGATATGATTTTCCCCTGTTTTTAAATGAGATATTCCCTGTCCTTCCCTTCTTGTTTCTCATTATTTCTTGATACCACCATTATTATTCAAGTGATTAAACAGATTGAAGACTCACAGAATAAATTATTTTCATATGGAAGAGGTTAAAGGCAGAGTGAAAAGAGCTGAGCTTATTTTGAATTTCATCAGTGCTCCTTGATAATGATAAAAATTTGTGCAAATTACTTAATGCCTCTGAGGGTCAATTTCCTTATATTATTGTTGTAAATTTCATATTACTGTAGAAATTTTTCTGAGTATTAAATACAATAATATGAGATAAGTAAAGATGTAACTTCACAAAGAATAAAAAAATACATAACAGTATTGAAAAGAAAATATTCAGACATACAGAAATGAAAATTAACTGTAAAACTTACATATGAAAAATAAAATCATTAAATTAAAAAATCCTTACTTGAATATTATACTAATATTAAAAAATAATTAGACTGTAATTCATCAGATATATAAACATACACAAATTTTAAAAAGTATAGTAGTAGAAAGTTGTTGAATAATATTTAAACTATACTTTTTGTATAAATTTATAAAGTTTGAAGCAAAATAGTATTATATGTTTCTACAGATTCATACATATATGATATTTTCATTTTTAAGTTTTTATTTTAATTACAGTTAACAAAGAGTGTTTATTAGTTTCAGGTGTACAATATAGTGAGTCAACATTTCCATACATCACCAGGTGCTCATCACAAGTGCGTTCCTTAATCTCCATTACCTATTTCACCCATCTCCGCTCCCACCCCCCCCCCACCCCCGCCCCCGGCTCTCCCTCTGGTAACCATCAGTTAGTTCTCTATAGTTAAGAGTCTGTTTCTTGGTTTGCTTCTCTTTTTTACTTTCCATTTACTCACTTGTTTTCTTAAATTCCACATATGAGTGAAATCATACGGTATTTGTCTTTATATATATATAATGTGGGTTTATTTCTGATTTTCTTTAAAAAACTTTCTTTCTTTCTTTTAAAAAATATTTTCAGGTTCTCTATTCTGCTCCATTTAAGTATCTTCCTTTGTGCCAGTATCATACTGTTGTGATTACTACAGCTTTGTAATATCACTTAAAGTCCAGAATTATGATGCCGTCAGCTTTGCTTCTCTTTTTAAAGGTTACTTTGGGGGTGCCTGGGTGGCTCAGTGGGTTAAAGCCTCTGCCTTTGGTTCAGGTCATGATCTCAGGGTCCTGGGATGGAGCCCCACATCAGGCTCTCTGCTCAGCAGGGAGCCTGCTTCCTCCTCTCTCTCTGCCTACCTGTGATCTCTGCCTGTCAAATAAATAAAATCTTTAAAAAAAAAAAAGGTAGGGGCGCCTGGGTAGCTCAGTGGGTTAAAGCCTCTGCCTTTCTCTCAGGTCATGATCCCAGAGTCCTGGGATCAAGCCCCGCGTCGGGGTCTCTGCTTGGCGGGGAGCCTGTTTCCTCCTCTCTCTCTCTCTGCCTGCCTCTCTCTCTACTTGTGATCTCTGTCTGTCAAATAAATAAATAAATAAAATCTTAAAAAAAAAAAAAAGGGTTACTGTGAAGTGTGTAAACCTGGCGATTCACAGACCTGTACCCCTGGGGATAAAAATACATTATATGTTTATTAAAAAAAAAAATTTGGAAGGGGAGGCAAACCATAAGAGACTATGGACTCTGAAAAACAACCTGAGGGTTTTGAAGGGTCAGGGGTGGGAGGTTGGGGGAACAGGTGGTGGGTAATAGAGAGGGCACGTTTTGCATGGAGCACTGGGTGTTGTGCAAAAACAATGAATACTGTTACGCTGAAAAAATAAAATGGAAAAAAAATGGAAAAAAAAAGTTACTTTGGCCATTCCTAGTCTTTTGTGGTTCCATACAAATTTTAGGATTGTTTATTCTAGTTCTGTCAAAAATGCTGGTAGTATTTTGATAGGGATTGCATTAAATGTGTAGATTCCTTTGGGTAGTTTGGGCACTTTAACATTATTTATTCCTCCAATCCATGAGTTTCTTTCCATTTCTTTGTGTCATCTTCAGTTTCTTTTTTTAGTTTTTATAGTTTTCAGAGTTCAGGTCTTTCATCTCTTTGGTTAGATTCCTAAGCATCTTATTATTTTTGCTGCAATTGTAAGTGGGATTGTTTACTTAATTTCTCTTTCTTCTGCTTCATTATTCGTGTATAGGAATGCTGCAGATTTCTTTACATTGATTTGTGTATCTGTGACTTTTTTTTTTTAGATTTTATTTATTTATTTGACATACACACACACACACACACAGATCACAAGTAGGCAGAGAGGCAGGCAGAGAGAGGGGGGAAGCAGCCTCTCCGCTGAGCAGAGAGCCCAATGCAGGGCTCGATCCCAGGACCCTGAGATCATAACCTGAGCTGAAGGCAGAGGTTTAACCCACTGAGCCACCCAGGTGCCCCTGTGTGTCCTGTGACTTTAATGAATTTATAATTATAGTAGCTTTTGATGGAGTCTGTTGATGGATTTTATATACATAGTATCATGTCATCTGCAAGTAATGAAAGTTTTACTTCTTCCTTACCAATTTGGACACGTTATTTCTTTTTGTGGTCTGATTGCTGTGGCTAGGACTTAATTACTATATTAAATCGTAATGGTGAGAGTGGACATCCCTGTCTTATTCCTGATAGTAGAAGAAAAACTTAGTTTTTCCCCATTGAGAATGATATTTGCTGTGGGTCTTTCATATATGGCCTTTATTACATTGAAGCATGTTCTCTCTAAACCTACTTTGTTGAGGGCTTTTATAATGAATAGATGTTCTATTGCTTTTTGTGTATCTATTGAAATGATCATTCTTAAACTTTCTCTGATTGATGTACTGTGTCACGTTGATTGATTTGCAAATACTGACACTCTTGCAACCCAGGAATAAATTCCACGTGATCATGGTGAATGATTTATCTTAATATATTGTTGGATTATGTTTGTTATTATTTTGTTGAGAATTTTGCATCGGGGTTCATCAGAGATATTGGCCTATGGTTCTCTATTTTTGTGGTGTCTTTTCCTGGTTTTGGTATCTGGGTAATGCTGGACTCAATATGAATTTGGAAGCTTTCTTTCCTTTTCTATTTTTTTGGAAGTTTGAGAAGAAGAGGTATTAACTCTCCTTTAAACGTTCGGTAGAATTTGTGTGGCCATCTGGTCCTGAGTTTGGTTTGTTGTGAGTTTCTTGATTACTGATTCAGTTTCTTGGTTATTGGCCTTTACAAATTTTCTGTTTTTACTTGTTGCAGTTTTGGTACTTAATATGTTTCTAGGAATTTATCCTTTCCTTATAGGTTTTCCCATTTGTTGGCATATACTCTTTCAAAATATTCTCTTATAATTATTTGTATTTCTGGGCTATTGTTTGTTATTTTCCTTTTTCATTTGTGATTTTATATATTTGAAAACTTTCTCCTTTTTTTTCTTGATAAATCTGGCTAAAGGTTTATAATTTTTTTTTAAGGTTTATAAATTTTAATTGAGTTTTTCAAAGAAACAGTTCCTGATTTCCTTAATCTTTTCTACTGTTTTTCTAGTTTCTATATCATCTATTTCTACTCCAGTCTTTACCTTTTCCTTCCTTGTTGGTTTTAGGTTTTGTTTGTTCTTTTTCTAGCTCCTTTAGGTGTGAGTTTAGATGGTCTATTCAAGATTTTTTCTTTCTTCTTGGGGTAAACCTGTATTGGTATATATGACCCTTTCAGAGCTGCTCTTGCTGTATCCCAGAGGTTTTGGACCATTGTATTTTCATTTTCATTTGTTTATATGTACTTTTTAATTTCTTCTTTGATTTCTTGGTTCACCTATTCATTGTTAAGTGGTATGTTATTTAACCTCCATGTATTTGTGGTCTTTCTAGATTTTTTCTTGTGATTGACTTCTGGTTTCATAGTTGTTGCAGGCAGTAAATATTCATGGTATGACTTACATCTTTTTAAATTTGTTGAGCCTTATTTTCTGGGCTAATAGGTAATCTATTCTGGAGAATGTTCCATGTGCACTTGAACAGAATGTGTATTCTGCTTTTTTTAGGATGGAATGTTCTGAATGTATCTGTTAAATCCATCTGGTTCAGTGTGTCATTCAAAGTCATTGTTTCCTTGTTGATTTTCTGTTTAGATGATCTATCCATTGAGACCCCTACTATTATTATTTTATGACTGATTATTTCCTTTATGTTTGTTATTAGCTGTTTTATGTATTTGGGTGCTCCAATGTTGGGTGCATAAATATTTACAATTGTTAGATCTTCTTGGATTGTCCCCTTTATTATTATATAGTGCCCTTCAGGGTATCTTGTTACAGTCTTTGTTTTAAAGTCTACTTTGTCCAATATAAGTTTTACTACCTCGGCTTTCTTTGACATCTGTTTCCAGGATAGATGTTTCTCCATTCCCTTACTTTCAATATAGTCTGAAATGAGTCTATTGTAAGCAGAATGTAGATGGGTCTTGACTTTTCATTTATTCCATCACCCTGTGTCTTTTTCTTTGACTGTTTAGTCCACTTATGTTTATAGTAATTACTGATGATATGCATTTATTGTTATTTCTGATCCTTTCCTGTTTTTGTTTCATGTTTTGCTGATTTTCTTTAGTGATATGTTTGGATTTATTTCTCCTCTTTGAATATTTATTAGTGGTTCTTGATATATGGTTACCATTAGGTTTGTATTGGACTTCTATATATAGCAGTCTACATTAAATTGATGGTCATTTAAGTTTGAACCACTCTTTACTCCTTTCCTCCCCATGTTCTAGGTATATGGTGTCATATTTTGTATTCTTTTATTCTGTGAGTTCCTTGACTGAGTTTTTCATAGAAATATTCATTTTTACTTCTTTGTGTTTCCTCCCTTTATACTATCCATTTTGATCTCTCCTCTCTCACTCAGAGAGTCCCCTTTAATATTTTTTGCTGGGTTGGTTTAGTGGTCATGAATTTCTTTGTTTGTCTGGTAAGCTATCTACCCTTTTATTCCGAATGATAGCCTTGCTGGGTAGAATATCCTTGGCTGCAGATTTTTCCCATTCAGGATTTTAATTATATCATGCCACTCCCTTCTGGCTTGGAAAGCTTTTGCTGAAAAATCTGCTAGACTTATGGATTTTCCCTTGTAAGTTATTATCTTATTTTGTCTTGCTGCTATAAAAAATTTTGGGGGGTGTGCCTGGGTGGCTCAGTTGGTTAAGTGTCTGCCTTTGGCTCAGGTCATGATCATAGGGCCTGGGAGGGACTCTGCTTCTCTCTCTCCCTTTGCTCACCCCTGCAACTTGTGTACTCTGTCTCTCTCTCAAATAATAAAATCATAACATTTTGCCAGTTTAATTACAATGTGACTTTGTGTGGGTCTGTTTTCATTGATTTTTTTTAAAGATTTTATTTATTTATTTGACTGAGAGTGATCACAAGAAGGCAGAGAGGCAGGCAGAGAGAGGAGGAAGCAGGCTCCCTGCTGAGCAGAGAGCCAGATGCAGGGCTCGAGCCCAGGACGCTGGGATCATGACCTGAGCCAAAGGCAGAGACTTTAACCCACTGAACCACCCAGGTGCCCCTGATTTTGTTGATTTTGATGAGAGTTTTCTGTGCCTCCTGGATCTGGATATCCATTTTCTTCTCCAGATTAGATAACTTTTTGGTTATTACCTCTTCAAATAATTTTTCTGCCCCATTTTCTCTCTTATCTTCTTCTGGGACTCCTATAATATGAATGTTATTACATTTGATGGAGTCACTGAGTCATCATTCTTTTTACTCTCTTTTATTCAGCTTAATTAGTTTACATTATTCTGTCTTCTAGATCATGAATTCATTCCTCTACTTCAAGCCTGCTGTTCATTCCATGAAGCATGTTTCTCATTTCATTGACTATGCCCTTTATCTGCAGTAATTCCTTATCTCTGTGTTAAGGGTCTCAGTCATATCTTCTATTCTATTCTCAAGTACAGTGAGTATCTTTATGATCATTGTTTTAATTATCCATCAGGCATGTTACTTGTATCTGTTTTGCTTAGACTTCTGGCTGTGGCCTTGTTCTACTCTTTCATTTGGGATAAATTTCTCTGTCTTATTATTTTGTATAAGTTTCTATGCATGTCTCCATCTATGTCTTGTTCCTGATGGTAATGGCCTTATGAAGAGGGCCTGTAGTGTTCTGCTGTTCAGTGTCTTCTTTTTCCCAGGGCCTGGTGCTTCCAGGAATGTCTCCAATGTGTACCGTTTGTGCTCTGATGTTTTATCATAGTTGCTTTATCCATCAGGCCAATCATCTGCAGAGGCTCTGTTTGCTTGTTGTGGGCAGTGTTTTGTTTCTGGCCTGAATATAGTGAGTTTTCACTAGATAGACTCCGATCTGTTTGTAAGTGAGACATGCTGCCGCTGCCTCCAGAATTGAGGCTCTACAAAACCCTTTGGTTGGAGGATACACTGTGAGCAGGGGTTTGGGCCAGTCTTCTGAGGAGGGGGTCACCGTACTGGATCTATGGCAAGTGTGACTGAGGGGCAGTTCCACTGGAGTATGTGTGTGTGTTGTGGGGAAAGAGCTTGGTGTAAGGAAGTTAGGTAGCTAGTGTTGGTGCTGTGCTGGTTCTGGCACATGGCCCTGTGCTTATGCTGAGAGGCATGAGAAATGGCACCCACTGGTTCCTTTGTTCTTGAGGAGGTCTTTCTCTGGATATGGTCTCTCTGAAAAGTGCTTTGAGATGAGCAAATAACCTCCCCACTGCCTGCCCCAGGTGCTCTTCAGATTGCTGTTTCATACTAAATATCCCTGGGCTGTTTGCCTTGCCTTCTCTCCAGGAGCAGCCCAAATGTCCTCCAAACTCCCCAGAACCAAGTACACCAACCTTTAAAATTCTAGGCTTTAAGCCTTGCTGCTTGCAGGAACTCACAAAATTCATCCCCTCTCACTTTCTAAGCCAACTGGTATGGGGATTCATTTTCCTTGTGTGCTGCCCTGTGTGCTAGTCTGTCTTTCACCCTTCTTTGCCACACAGCTCCCTCTTCACTGCAGTGGCCAGGATCCATTTCTTTTCCAAGTCGTGTCTCTGCACTTGCTACCTTCTTTGATGTGGTCTCTTCTCTACCTTCAGTTGTGGAGTATGTCCTGCTGGTTTTCAGGTCAATTCCTGAGGTATTTAGGATGATTTGATAGTTACCTACTTGGATGAGGTGAGCCTACTCCACTGTCTCCTATTCTCGCCATCTTCCTATCTCTACCTAAGATAACTGTCTTAAAACTAAAAGATCTAAATCAGTGGCAAAATGCTGTAATTTTAAAATATTTTCCTCAAATGATTTTTTGAGTTGGTTAGTGTTGGAGCAATGGCTTGTATATAAATTGGAAAGACAACTACACTGAATATGTAGAGACCTGAAGATTTGTGTCTGTTCTCTCACCAGTGAAATGTTTGATAATAGATGCTAGTAATTATGATTTTTAAATGCTTTACTATTTATAAAGAAATACATAGATGATCTAATTTAATTCTTACAGATGAGGTAGATATAATTAACAGTTTCATTGGTAGTGAAGCTGAGGCTCAGCTATATTTTTATATCTGGGGTCTAGAGTTGCCAGATTTAGCAACTATAAATACAAGATGCCCAATTAAATATGATACTAGACAACAACAAAGTATTTTTTTAGGAGAAATATGTCCCATGCAGTGTTTCATCTGGGAGCCCAATCTCACACAGTTGTAAACAACACAAGTAGTTCTGTCATATTAATCCCTGATTTTAGCCCAAAAGTTCTCTCCACTTAATTAGAACAAGGTCTTCAGTCATCCATTTAATGTTCATTCTTTAGTACAACAAATATTTAGTGAGCACATAATTTTTTGGGGTTTTGATCATTGTTTTCTTGCTTTTCCTGTGTAATTTAATACTGAGTTCATCTCTCCAAGAAGATAACTAGAAATACAGCACTTGTGGGACAATTAAATGTAGTAATGAAAACATTTAACGAAGAATATTTGAACATTGGCTCGGATTAAGTCCCAGTGTAGGCCCTGCAAGGTAAAGAAGAGCAAATTAAGCCTGATCAATTCTGAGGCTATATCCAAGGGATGGTGAATATTAATAGCTAATCCACAGTGTTGATGTTCGGTAACAAAAATACCAGCATTAAGATATTCCAAAGCCTATTGTGTCTTTTTTATTATATTTTTATTTTAATTCTAGTATAGTTAGCACACAGTATAATAATAGTCTCAGGTGTACAAAATAGTAATCCAACAAGTCTATATATTATCCACTGCTCATAATGACAAGTATAATCCTTAATCCCCAACACGTATTTTACCCATCCCCCCATTGCCCTCACCTCCTGTAATCATCAGTTTGTTCTCTATAGTTAAATGGCTGTTTCTTGATTTGCCTTCCATTTTTTTCCCCTAGGTTTTTTTGTTTTGTTTCTTGATTCCACATATGAGTGAAATCATATGGTATTTTTCTTTCTCTGACTGATTTGTTTTGCTAAGCATTGCAATCTCTCACTCCATCCATATCACTGCAAATGGCAAGATTTCATTCTTTTTATGGCTGAATAAAATTCCCTGGTATATATATATGGTACATCTTCTTTACCCATTCATCTGTCAGTGGACATGGGCTACTTTGATAATTTATCTGGTATAAGTAATGCTGCTGTAAACATAAAGGTACATGTATTCCTTTGGATTAGTACATTTTTTTTTAATTTTAAAGTATTAATTTATTTAAGTAATCCCTACACCCATCATTGGGGGCTCAAACTTACTACCCAATGATCAAGAGTCACATGCTTCTTTGAATGAGCTAGCCAGGCACCCTGAATTAGTGTTTTTTTTGGTAAATATTATTTATTTGTTATTATTATTATTAGTGGATCATAGTAATATTATTACTGGATCATATGGTAATTCTATTTTTAACTCTTTGAGGAAACTTCATAGTGTTTTCCTTAGTGGTTTCCCCAGTTTACATTCCTACCAACAGAGTGAGCATGTGATTTTAAGTAGGGGAATAGTATGACCTTACTCAGCCTCTAGGAAGTCACTCAGATGACTAAGTGAAGAATGGATCAGAGGAGAAGAAAATAAAGATTGAGAGACCAATGTGAAGGTTGATGTTGGGTGGATTTGGTGCAAATCACCCAGGAGGCAGAGCATGTTCTTCTGAGGGGATTGGGCATAGATTTTAAATGCGTTGGACCCATAGCACATGAAACTGAGGTATAGAAGTCCAGTAGATAGTATGAGTTATGGATATGAAGATTAAGGTAGAGATTCATTTTGAGCGGTAGATTCAGGAGTCATTTACATTTGGCTAGTGTCCTATTCCTGTCACATGACAGACCTTATATATTAGATTGCCTTACCCTACTTCTCAAGGCACTTACTTACAGTAGAGTGAAAGAGGCAGATAAAGAGTCTGTTAAAATACAGAGTGATTTGGACAATACTGAAAGACTAGTTATAGTTCTCGGAGAGTCAGAGAAAGAAAAGACTTGAAAGTCAGAAAGAAACACATTTCTCTCTCTCTCTCTCTCTCTCTCTCTCTCTCTCTATATATATATATATATATATATATAATTTTATTTATTTGACAGAGAGCATAAGCAGGGGGAGTGGCACAGGGATAGAGAGAAGCAGATTCCCTGCTGAGCAGGGAGCCCGATTTAGGGCTCAATCCCAGGACCCTGGGATCATGACCTGAGCTGAAAGCAAAAGCTTAACCAACTGAGCCATCCAGGCACCTCAAAAAGCATAGTACTTTGAAAAAGCTCATTGTGGATGGAAGATAGAAGGTAAAAGGTGAGTAAAATGATATGAACTGAAGAAATAACCAGGGGTTATTGTGAAGAGTGTTGTTAGCCCTATAAAGGACTTTGGACTTATTTTTTGTCAGGGAGATCATTAAGTGATTTTTTATCTGGGAAGTGACATGATCAGATTTGGGGCTCAGGCTGTGTGAGAAATGAATTAGGGGGAAAGCAGCCAAAATGGGAGAGACTAGACAAGAGTCTTTATAATCATTTAGGCAAGAGATGAAGATATACTATAAACATCTTCAGAGTTATTTAGAACATACAGTTAGCAGTAGAGGTGAATGCATGAATGTGGAGAGCAAGGAAGAAGCATTATTCAGATCTGAAACAAAGAAGTGTAATTCACATCTGAAACAATCTGATGGCTTGGGCTGCTGGAGGATGATAGATCATCCTTGAAATAATGATAACAAATAGTGGAAGAGGAATTAGATTTGGGGACAAGAAAGAGAATGTGGTTTTGAATGCATCAAGGTCAAGATATTTGTGAGGGTCACATGGAGCCAACTGGATACATGAGTCTGGAACTTAGGAGAGGGGCATAGGATGATGTAAAGATTTGGGAATTATTACTAAGCTTTAGATGCTTTTTCTAAAGTTACAAAAGCATATGAGATCTACATGAAGGGCATGTCAAGTGAGGAAAGAAGAAGTCCTCAGGCAAAACTCTAAGAAAACCCAATATTTTAGGTACAGGTGGAGGGGAATAACCTGGAATGGAGGAGTCATGGAAGTAGGAAGAAAATAAGAAATGCTGGCAGTAGTCTGGACAGGAAGAGAATGTGGACAGTTGGATCTTTCCTAAGTTGGCATAATACATGATAGAGGCAATAGTAGGAAAATGTCACAAGATTTAGAAAATTACAGTACGATGCTTGAAGTGATCAGAAAAGGAGTGTAAATGAATGAAGAAAAATGGGGGGAAAATAATAAATATAATAATAGATGTCAGCGTGGTCAAAATATAACTAAGAGAAGTAACTCTCTGAGTGCTAAGAGGAAGAAAGATTGTGGTCAGGGTGGAATTATTTTTCATATTTGCACACTTAAAATTGCACAAATTATGTATAAAAGTATTCTTATGGAAAGTAATTCAGGGCATAGCAAATTACAGAGGATTAAATACTGAAGTGCCTTTTAGGTCTTTCCCTATTATCAGTCTCTTTCCCAAAGTAACCACACTCAGCAGTTTGGTGTTTATGTTTTTGGAAATTTTTCTGTGCCTTTACATACACACATAGCTGCACATAATTTATTCTTACAAAAATATATCATAATACTTGTTTTTCAATGAAAGTATTTTAGTGAACTTCCATTTATATCTAGTGTATTTATATTATGCAATTATAATAATTTAACCATTTTCCTATGACTGGGCCTTTGAGTTATTTGAGAATTAAGCTTCAGATCAAATGTGTCAGATGTGGAACAATATTGGGCAGGGACAAAGTCCAGAGGAGTGGATGGCAGGAAAGATCTGAGGACACCTTGGTGATAAAAATGTAGGGGGATACTGGTTGTAAGGTGGCTAAAAACCAGGGGTACTAAGGGCACCCAAGGTGAAGGCATAATTTGGGATAAGCCAAAGGATGGCAAGCTCTGACTTCAAGGAAGGATTCAGTGAATACGGGTAGATGACCAGGAGCATGGTAGATACCAACGATAAAGGAGGTATTGAAAAATCTGTGACGAGGTGCAAAGAGCCATGAGAGATGTTCTTTTTTGCTTTTGTTTTTTGTTTTTTAAGGCTCAAGCAGAGATGTTCTGAAAGGAGTACTAGAAACTTAGTGTCAGGGCTGATGGAGAATGACAAATTCTATTTGAGATGCATTTTTTAATACATAGGGTCTTCCAGGCCCTGTGTGGTATCTGCCAAAGCCTGAGAGGGGTAGGACAATTGAATTCATGAAGGAGTTGAGGATGGTGAGGTTTCCAGTGAAGGAGAAGATCCAGTGATCTCAAAGGAAATAGAATGTGGTGGGATGCTTGGAGTGCAGAGTGGTAGGTTTGGATGGCCTTATGACTTCCACAGTGAGTAACTCTGCCAGGGCCCAAGGAGGCATGAGAGTGAGAGGATTTGGGGCCTTTCAGTAGTTCACGACCTGGCATGAGGGTGCTCCAGAGAAAATTCTGGTCACAGAGAGGCTTACCACAGAAGTTGGTCCGTGGAACTGTCCCCAAGTACTGGAAACAGCTCTTCTCTCCAGTGGGCAGTGGTGGTGTGAGAAGCACTGTCTCCATGGTATGACTATCCCTCAAGTGAGAGGTTTTCCTCTGTCTGGGTTCAGTTTCCTCATCTTCAAAGTGAGTGCTTACTGTCATTTGTCTCCAGTGTCAAAATGTAGATTTCCAGGTATTATATCTCTCTTTCACAAAATGTTCTTTTCCTTCTGGGAAAATTATACCATGTCAAGACTGGCATCACAAAGTAGTTTTCAGTATTCATGGTTCTGGGTTTCTTAAGGTTTTATATGAGATGTGACGTTTATTTAAATGGATTTGTTTCTTTGCTGTTCTTATTCCATGCTGGCTAGATAGCTGTCCTTGGGGTCTCTTGTCTATTTCTGTGAAATTCCCTTCATCATTCACAGAATCATTAATTTGTGTAGTGTTAACCTCCCGAGGTTTCCTTTTTCTGTGTCAATAGACCTGAAAACTAATGTACATTTCATATATATTGCCGGGAGGGGGCTTGGGACAGGAATTGGAAAGACATTTCCCTTTCCCTAAAGGATGTACCATAATTCGTTTCTTTAATGTGACTCTTGAAGGGAACTCCCAAATGAAATGAATGAGCCACTAAAAACATACTTAGGCATGTTAAGTCGGGCAGAGCTGTGTTCAGGTCAATTCAAATTATAACCAGTTACTGAATACCATCTCTGTGCCAGAGTTGGTACTCTGTTGAGTTTCTAAGAGAAAAGAAGAAACATGAAACATGGTTTTGTACTCAATTTCCAATTGGAAAGACCAAAATGAGCATACAAATGAGTAAGGATAAAAATATGTAGTATTTCTTAATAATTAAGGAGAAGGTGTTATAAAGTGGAAATTAACTAATGGATGAGTGAACTATACAGATCAGAATTGCCATAGACCTAAAGAAAATGTGATACTTCAGATTATGATAGATAAGGAAAACTTTGAGGGAAATGATTTGTTTGGTCTTAGATCTTAGTGCCTTAAGTATTGGTCTGAAAGTGTATGAAGGACTTGAATACATGGACAAAATTTATACAGCAGAGTGTAAGGGGACTGAGAGTGTTCTGAACAAAGCCACAGAGGTAGCAAAATTGTCTGGCATGTCTGTAGTAACATACAAGTGAATGGAAACGCAAGGACTCTGAGCCAGGTGTTGGGGGTCGTGGAAGCTAAGCTTGAGGAAACTGGACTACTCCAGAGGCAGTCTGCTCAGGACAGGGGAACATAGTTAGAATTCTCTTATATGGAGACTTTCTGAGTGGCAGTAAAGAAAGAGGAAAGCATGAAAGCAAGGAGACCATGCAGTATGATGAGAAGGAAGCAAAGCCCAAGTGAGGGCATCTGAACAGATGCCATGCAGTGGGAATAAGTGAGAAGATGCTACTAGGAGAAGAAAATTGTCTGCCTCGGAAGTGCCTGGCCTCTTCTCCCTGCACACATTCTTCCCAGGGCCCCTGTGCCATTGATCCCTCCATTTGACATGTTGTCCTCCCATAGTATTGCAGAACTGTCTCTTCCTTGTCTTTCACACTCTAAAAAAGTTCTTTCTATACATACTCCAGGAACTTTGTATGTATCATAATACATTACCTTACTCTGATAGTGAACTTTTTTTTACTATCCCCAAATATCTTACTCATCATCATTCATGAACTCATTGATTTGTTTGGTTAAAATCCAACTCACTAGATAAAATGGAAGGTTTCCAAGGAGATGCCGTGCCTACAGTGATTCATGGCTGTAGTCCATGGCACCCAGCGTAATGACCAGCACACAGCAGATGCTCAATAAATGCTTGTTGATACAAGAGTGACACAGAAAGGGTACTCTGATGTAAGCATAGTTTCTGGAGTCTGTTGCTAACATTATTATCATGTGTAAGGCATGATAATGAGTTTATGCTTAAGGGATTACAAACTGAAGTTTTGGTGCCAGTGATGAGCAGAAAAATGTTACCGCCAGGAAATTAAATGTTGTATCAAAGAACAGATGTGAGAATCTTTGTTCCCTTTTCCTGAGCACCCATAGGACTGACTGAGATTTCCTTCAATTCCATTGAAAGCATTTGCTACAGGTTCTAATATACCAGCAATATCTCCAAGGCCCCTTTCCTTCCAATGCTAACACTCTATGATTTTAAGTTACTGAATTCATAATCCAAATCAATATTCTTTTCATATAAGTGCTCAGCGAGGGAAGCCACATGCTTATTTCACTGAAACTTCCAATATCTAAAATATTTATAAATGTTACCACAGGGGCCAATATTCATAGCTTGTTTCAAGAACCACATAATTAAATATATCTCATAACTTGGTAGACTTCAGTTTTTATTTAAAGTTTTATGATAGAAACCACTAATTTAAAAAAAATGAACTTTGAGATTCTTGCTAAGGTTGCATCTGATTTCTTCTACATAATCAGATTTTGTACAGTGAGAAGTCAGAAGTGAAAACTGAACTTATGTTAAAGTATTCATTTGTGACTAACCAAGTATTGACTGAATCAAGATAAAAGTCTAGGATTTATTTATATCTCTTGAGCAGGGTTAAAATAATATCTTGAATAGAAGGGATCAGAAGTATTTCAGCAAACTTGTATTTCAGTCCAATGAACAGCCTCCAACAGACTTGTATATGTAAGAACTAGGGTCCAGGGTCTTTCATATCTCCCCAGGGGAGTGAAGAGCTTAAGTTACCCATCTCAGCAGCAGGTAGAATGAGTACCTTCCATGAAGGTGAGAGGGGGGCAATAGCTTGAGCAAATAAGGTGACTAGTAACGAAAACTTCTACTTTATCTGAGCAGTACCCAGTTATGCCAGAAACCTAATTCTCACTGCAAGAGAGCAGACTTTCCTGCTCCATGAAGACTGTTCTATTCACTCACTGTTATTAGGAATCTGTTCTGCAATGGTCTAGGCATGTCATGAAGATGTTAAAAATAAGATTTAAACAGTCCTATTAAGGGTAACTTAAAGTCACAAAAAGCCATTAAATGAGTGGTCTGCAAGTCTTCCCCAGGAGCAGTCTTTGAGGATGAAGGAAGAAATGAGAAAGGAAGAAGTAGCCCGACAGGAAAAGAATCCATGAAAAGCAAACTGGGGCTTTCAAAAAGGGCTGTGTGTGTGTTTTGTTTTTAAATCTTGCTCAGAAGTCATTTTCTTCTGAAAAGGAGCTCTAAAAACCAGGGGAAATAACTCTAGCAGTGGTTCTTTTCTCCTCTGTGAAGTCCTGCAGTCCAGCTTGAGAAAATTCTCTTCATCTAGAAACAGGGTAGATAAAAATCTCATGGGGTAATGATATAGTGACACGATTGTGGGCTTTCACTCCTGAAAGGACCAGTCACCAAAAGGTCCTATAGTAGCCCAATCAGCCCCTCCACTGTGGACCCCATAGAGACATACTTTGTGGATTCAGCTAAGTCCACTACTATTATTACTATCAGGGGAAGAATTAGTGTTCTTTAGAGAATGAGAGCTTCTTTGTTTCTTTAAGCATAGACGTTAAAAAGAGATACAATGCAAGAAGTTTATGGCTTAACCTCAGTATGTAATCTAAAGTGTTTATAAATAACTGAAAGCTTTTTTCTCAGGATGAAGCTAGGATTTTTCTCTTTTACGTGACATCAAAAGAGCTTAACTCTGTTATTCTCTTTGGAGTTCTGGTATGGAGTCTTTGGAACATGTTGTTAACATCTTGGAGATTTATTTAAGGAATATCCCTTCATGATTCCTTTTTCTAATGGTATTGCAGGGGGGACACCATCCCATCCAGTAAGCCATGAATAAATTGTGCTCAGGGATTACTAGTTGTTGATGATGGTAATGATGGTGATAGCCTTATTTCATTCAAAAAGAAATACGTATATTTCAAATCCTATTCAGTTTTGAACAAGGGTCTTTCCTTGAAAATGAAGACATCAGACTTTTTTTTCTACTTGGTACAAAAAAAATGCTTTCAGTTTCCCATTTTCTGTATGTTAATTCTAGAACAAGATTATATCACCAATGCTTACATTTAGTTTTAATTAGCAACCACTTCTGAGCTGTACAATGAAATGCTTCAGTGAAAGAAATGGAAAAATTTATGAGTCCATCAGTTTTGGTGCAGAAATAATTTTTTTTCCAAACTCTGTATATTAGATAAGTTTGCTGAAATAATGATTTTTTTAACTTATCCAATCTGGAAGTCTCCTCTCTAGTATTCTTCAACTTTAACATGTGCTGGTTCACTCCTGAGTGCTCACAATCACCCTTGTCCTTCAAGCTCCCCAAGTCTCAAATGAGATATTTTCATGTATGGTTTGGAAATCTTTTGTTGGCTGGAGTTGTGCAGGCTAGAAGTAACTCTTTTCAGAGCAGTGTAGAAATGATTCTAAAACTGGGACCATCGAGTTGCACAGCAGGGTATCTAGGTGTAATGGTCAAAGGAAAGGGAGTGCAAAGACATATTGCATCCTAAGAAAATAATGCCAAGTGAATTTAGTAGAAATAAGGTGAGTGTTCAAGTATATCTCATATATAAAACTTGATGCTTCATAGATTTGAAGATTAGGACACTATAATTTTCATCCCTTTCCAATCAGCCTGCATAACAGGCAGAACTATCAGCAGTTCATTCAATCATTCCACAACTGTTCATGGAGCATTAACTATGTGTCAGGCCCTGTGATAAGATCTGCTATTTACAAGGGAGAATCAAACACCGTCCTTATCTGCAAGGAGCTTGTAGCTTGAAGCAGAGGAGGTATAGAAATATTCACTTAGGGTAGTGAGCTAAATGAAAGGGAGTGGTTTGTAAAGACCTCGGGGAAGTACAAAGAATAAAAGCACCCATCTTTAAGGTGGAGCGCAGAGGAGATGATAGTTGAACTGAGGGTTAAGTAGGGCTTTATCAAGCAAGGTGGGAAGGCCACTGCAGAGCATGATAGATGCATGCATGGGTATAGACAGCAGGGAACTGGGATGATGCAAGAGGTTGTGGGAAGTCTGGTGTGATTCCAGTTGGTATCCTTGTGAGGACAAGTGATTGGTTTTAAGGTTAGGATGGTAGGTAGGCATCAAATCATGGAAGACATTCCTTGTGAGACATATAGATTTGGACACGATGCAGTTCACAGGTGTCTCAAGTATGAGAATGCTGCTAAAAATCACATTTTTTTTTGAAGACTTACACATGTTGAAATAGTGATTAAATGAGAAAATACGTGACACACAGCTATAATTCATTTAGCAATGGATTAGAAGAAGTCATATTTTATTAATCAATATCAAAGTACTTGTTGAATACTTATATTGTGCCGTTTACTGTGCTGGGAAAAAGAGATGCACAGGATAGAAGAAATCCTTCCTGTTCTTAAGTTGCTTGGTGTCTAGTGAGGGAAGCAACAGTTAGCAATCAGAACAACACACTGGGATCATTCCCATAATGGAGGCCTCTGTAAGTATTGGAGAAATTAAAAAGATAAGAGGATCCTACTGGAAGAATAGATATTGTTAAAATGTCTACACCACCCAAAGTAATCCACAGATTTGATGCAATCCCTATCAAAATGCCAACAGCATTTTTCATTGAACCAGAACAAATAGTCCTAAAATTTGTATGGAACCGAACAGACTCAGAATTGCCAAAGTAATCTTGAAAAAGAAGAACAAGGCTGTAGTCATTGGAACAGTATGGAACTGGTACAAAAACAGACACACATCACTAGCCAAGAACAGAGAGCCCTGAAATGCATGCTTTCATGGTCAATTAATTTGTGACAAAGCGGTGAGAATATACAATGGGAAAAAGTCTCTTCAGCAAATGGTGTTGGGGAAAACTGGATAGCTGTATACAAAAGAATGAAGCTGGATGACTTTCTTACACCATACACAAAAACAAACTCAAAATGGATAAAGACCTAAATGTGAAACCTGAAATCATAGAATTTCTGAAAGAAAACATAGGTGGTAAACTCTTTGATATCAGCCATAGAAACATTTTTCTAGATTTGTCTCCTCTGGCAAGGGAAACAAAAGTAAAATTAAACTATTGGTTGGGATTGGGAGAGGGGGAAGGGGCTATGGACATTGGGGAGGGGAGGCGAACCATAAGAGACTATGGACTCTGAAAAACAACCTGAGGGTTTTGAAGGGTCAGGGGTGGGAGGTTGGGGGAACAGGTGGTGGGTAATAGGGAGGGCACGTTTTGCATGGAGCACTGGGTGTTGTGCAAAAACAATGAATACTGTTATGCTGAAAAAAATAAAATGGAAAAAAAATAAAATGATAAAAGACAAAAAAAAATTAAACTATTGGGACTACACCAAAATAAAAAGATTTTTCACAGTGAAGGAAACCACCAACAAAATAAAAAGACAGCCTTCTGAATGGGAAAAGATATTTGCAAATGATGTATCTGATAAAGAGTTAATAACCAAAATATGTAAGGAACTTAAACCACTCACCACCAAGAAAAACAAATACTCCAATTATAAAAAGGGAAGGGGACTTGAATAGACATTTTTCCAAAGAAGACTTCCAGATGACCAACAGACAGATGAAAAGGTGCTCAATGACATGCATCATAAGAGAAATATAAATCAAAAACACAATGAGATATCATCTCACACCTGTCAGAATGGCTAAAATCAAAAACATGTTATTTCTACAAGTGTTGGTGAGGATATGGAGAAAAAGGAAGCCTCATACACTGTGAAGAGGAATGCCAACTGGGGCAGCCACTGTGTAAAACAGTATGGAGGTTCCTCAAAAAAAAAAAAAAAAATAGAACTGCCATATGATCCAGTAATTCCATTATTGGGTATTTACACAAAGAAGACAAAAACACTAATTCAGAAAGCTATATGCACCCCTATGTTTATTGCAGCATTATTTATAATATGCAACCAAAGTGTATGTCCATAGAGGAATAGATGAAGAAAATGTGGGGGTGGTGTGTGTAAAGGTATATATTCAATCATAAAAAAATGATGAAATCTTGCCATTAGCAATAACATGGATGGAGCTAGAGAGTATAATGCTAAGTGAAATAAGGCAGAGAAAGACAACACGTGATTTCACTCATATGTGGAATTTAGGAAATGAAAGAAATGAACAAAGAAAGACAAAATAGAGAAGAAACTGGTAGTTGCCAGAGGAGAGGTTGGTGGGGGATGGGTGGAATAGTTGAAGGGAACTTAAAGTCATTATCATGCTGAGTAATGTATGGAATTGTTGAATCATTATATTGTACACCAGAAACTAATATAAAACTATGTTAATTATATTTGAATAAAAAAAAAGAAAAACCCTAGTTTTCCTTGGAGGTATCAGAAAAAAATGTCACAGAGTAAGGCTTAATGTATCTTTAAAAGAAAAAAAAAAAGATTTATTTATTTATTTGAGGGAGAGAGTGAGAGAGTGTGAGTGGGAGGAGTCACAGAGGGAGAGAGAGAATCTCCCGCAGCCTCCCCATTGAGCATGGAGCCCAATGTGAGGCTCTGTGTCACCACCCTGAGATCGTCACCTGAGCTGAAAGCAAGAGTTAGATGTTTAACCAACTGAGCCACCCAGGCACCCCAGGCTTATTATACCTTTTGAAAAAAGAGTAAGAACTTTCTAGAAAGAAACATGCTGTGAAGGGGGATAGAGGGCATTCCAGGAGCAGAGAACAACTTGTCAATGGCTTAGATAAAGGGAAAGGCAAAATATGAACTTACTGGAACAGCACAGAATTTAAAGGGGTAAGAAATTATGATTGACAGGACCTCCTTTTATCTAATAGGGAAAATGGTAAGAAAAGTAGTGAGTTCTTCAGCTGTGTAAGGGGTGGGAATATCTTTGACCATCTAATTTGGTGTGAAGACTGGTGGGCATAAAAGGTTTAATTAGAATGTCTGGTTATTACTGGAGTCTATAGCAATTCCCTGCTTGGTTGAAATATCAGTTAAAACAATAGAGAAGAAGCTTTGTAGGATTATACAATATTATAAAAATGGGCATAAAACTGAAATTATATATGCTACTAATTTGAATATGCAGATCAGAGAGAAAATATCAAAATGATAATATCTGCATTTTTAAAGTGCACTTTATCACTGCTTTGCAACTTACTGTTATTGGACTATTACCTTGATGATTAAACTTTTCAATTATATGTTGCATTGTATTAGGCTTTATACAACCATTAATTAGTTCACTCACATAAAACCCTGTGAGGAAGCAGAGGGATTTTATTACCCACTGTTTCACAGATGAGAAAACAAAAGCAACAAGGTTAAGTGGCTTCTTGAATTTCTCCTATCAGGTCTGGGGCTGGCAGGATGGGAGTCAGGCCCCCTGCATCCCCAGCCAGGCAAGGCTCCTTCAGTTTTGCTTGGAGCCTCGCTCCCTCCACTAATTGGGAATGGGTGCCCCTGGTGTTCTTGAAAATTAATGATATTCAGTGCTACAAGATGTATCTGTCACAGCCTATGTTTGTTTACTCGTGGCAATTAGGGACCATCTGCTCTGGAGGATGATAGGAGGAAGCCCTCCTTCTTTGGAAATATTGACTTCCAGGGTGGAGAGAGTCTTGTGAGGCCCAGGAACGTAGGGAAGGAGAGTTGACAAGTGAAGAGGAAGGACCTTGGGTTTTCAGGAGACGTGGTGGAGGCTTCATGCCCAGGTGACCAAGGGAGGGACATAGTCTAAGTTGTTTATTTTCCACTCTTGTTGCTTTTCTTTTTATTCTGTCCATGCTCCCCCTTCCTAGTCAGAGTTCCCACGGGACACGTAAGGAGATTGCTTAACAGGTACTGTGGTCTTTCTGACCTTGGCCTTTTACCCAAGTGACCACACACGGCAGAATTTGGAGGATGAGTCTGCCTCCACACTGTTCCCACAGAGGAGTTGCCAGTGGCATGGGAATGGCAGGAGAGAGCCACATGAGAGGAAAAGTACAGGATCATACAAGGGGCAGGATATGAGAAGGAGTTGCATGATGACAAGGAATGCGCCCGGAACTGCTTTGTGGGAATGTTCTGCACCTTCCAGGATGATGAACTTGTCACTTGGTCTCTGACTGGTGTTCTCATGCAAGGAGACCCAGCCAGACTAGAAAGGAATAAGAAGTGCTTTAAAAAAGTGTGTGTATATGTGTATTTATTGAAGCATAATTAATATACAAAAAATTCACATATCCAATGTATATATCTTGGTGAATTTAGAACATACATACACCTGTGATAACCATCACCACAACCAAGGTATCAAACCTATCCTTGCAAAAATGTCCTTGTTTTTTTTTTTTTATTGTTGTTGTTGGTGGTGGTGGTAATAGTGGTGAGAACATCTGAAATCTATTCTCAATACATTTTTTAAAAATGTTAATTCCAGTATAATTAATATATAGTGTTATGTTCATTTCAGGTGTACAATATAGTGATTCTGCAATTCCATACATTCTGTGGTTATGGGGATTAAGTGTACTCTTAAATCCCCTTTGCCTGTTGTACCTATCCCTCTATCCACCTCCCCTCTGGTAATGATCTGTTTCTTCTCTATGTTAAGAGTCTATTGTTTGGTTTCTCTCTCTCTCTCTCTCTTTTTCATTTTTTTGTTTGTTTCTTAAGTTCTATGTATGAATGAAATTATATGATGTTTGTCTTTTTCTGACTGCCATATTTCACTTAGCATTATACTTTCTAGATCCATCCATGTTGTTGCAAATGTCAAGATTTCATTCTTTTTTATGGCTGAATAATATTCCATTGTATATTTATATAGTACTTCTCCTTTTTCCACTTACCTACAGATGGACACTTAGGTTGCTTCCATAATTTGGTTAATAATGACAGTAAATGCAAGAGTGCATGTATCCTTTTGAATTAGTGTCTTTGTATACTTTGGGTGGATATCTGGTAGTGCAACTGCTGGGTCATATTTTTAATTCTTTTTTATTTAATTCTATTTTTAATTTTTTGACAAAACCTCTATACTGTCTTCCACAGTGGCTACCTCAGTTGGTATACCCACCAACAGTGTACAAGGGTTCCTTTTTGTCTACATCCTCACCAACATTTGTTGTTTCTTGCAGATTTGACGTTAGCCATTCTGACTGGTGTGAGAGGATATCTTATTGTGGTTTTGATTTGCATTTCCCTGATGATGAGTGACATTGAGCATCATTTCATGTGTCTGTTGACCATCTGGAGATCTTTGGAGAAATGTCTGTTTGTGCCTCTATCCGCTTTTTAATTGGGGTATTTGTTTTTGGGGGTGTTGAGTTATATAATTCCTTTAGATTTATATATTAACCCTTTATTGAACATATCATTTGCAAATACCTTCTTTCATTCAGTAGGTTCTCATTTAGTTTTGTTGGTTGTTTCTTTTGCTGTGCAGAAGATTTTATTTTGACGTAGCCCCATTAATTTATTTTTGCTTTTGTTTCCCTTGCCTCAGGAGACCTATCTATCTCGAAAGATATTGTTATGGCCAGTGTCAGAGAAATTACTGCCTGTGTTCTTTTCTAGGATTTTTATGGTTTCAGGTACCATTTTTAGATCCTTAATCCATTTTGAGTTTGTTTTTATGTACGATGTAAGAAAGTGGTCCAGTTTCATTCTTTTAGATGTAACTGTCCCATTTTCCCAATACCATTTGCTGAAGAGACTGTCTTTCCCCCATATATTCTTGCCTCCTTTATTCTAGATTAGTTGACCACAAAGCATGGGATTATTTCTGGGTTTTCTATTCTGGTCTTTTGATCCTTCTGTCTATTTTTGTGCCAGTACCACACTATTTTGATTACTACAGCTTTGTAATATAACTTGGAATCTGGAATTATGTGTCTTCAGTTTTGTTTTTCTTGTTCTAGATTGCTTTGTCTACTTGGGGTCCTTTTCGTTTCCATAAAATTTTAGGATTCTTTTTCCTAGTTCTGTGAAAAATGCCATTGGTATTTTGGTAGAGATTGCATTAAATCTGTAGATTGCTTTGGGCAGTATAAACATTTTAGAAGTATTTGTTCTTCTAATCTATGAGTATAGAATATCTTTCCATTTGTTTGTGTCATCTTCAGTTTCTTTCTTTAGGATTTTATAATTTTCAGAGGACAGGTCTTTCACCTCTTTGGTTAAATTTATTCCTAGGTATTTTATAATTTTTGATGCACTTACAGATGGGATTTTTTTCTTAATTTATCTTTCTGCTGCTTCATTATTAGTGTATAGAGAGCCAATGGATTTCTGTACATTGATTTGTGTCCTGTCACCTTACTGAATTCATTTGTCAGATCTAGGAGTTCTTTGATGGAGTCATAGGGTTTTCTATATAGTTTCATGTCAGTGCAAATTTTACTTTTTCCTTACCAGTTTGGATGCTTTTTATTATCTTCAACATATTTTAAAGTGCACAATATTGTTAACTATAGATACTATATTGTACAGCATATCTGAAGAACTTACTTACCTTGCGTAATAAACTATGTCCCAATAGTTAAATGGCATGGCTGGTTTGCAAGATAACCAAAACCTAGGGTTCCTGGCTGCATTCCCCAATGTACCGGTTAACCTGACCAGTGACTTGGGTGAAACTGTTTTTCTCAGGCTTACTCTGCCTCTCAGGCTGAGAGCTTGTCCTGGTTACTTGGAATTACTCATTTGTATCTTTATGGATTTATCCTATTCTCAGGCCTGTCTGTTTTTTTTTTTTTTCTCTGTGCCTTCCGTCTCATGTTTTAGTCTAATCTCTCATTTACTGACAAGTAAAACATGCCTGTCCTATGTTTTCTACCATCATTTCTGATGCTGCCTTTCCAATGGCTCTTTCTCCACTTGTCAGAAATTAGCACCCAGGAGAGCACAGACCTTAAGTCTAATGTTGTCAAAACTCTAAAATCAATACCTCTCTTACCTGCATCCTTCCCGGGACATTTGTTTGCAAATGTGATGGGTATGGATGACACATGAGGTGTTTTTCCAAGGGAAGGATTCAGAACTGATGATTTCTGGCGGTTTGGTAGTGGTGTGCTTGAACTGGCTTCCACTGGCTTGTGAAGCCTAGCATGTACACCACTTACCTACTCAATGTCCAGTGATGTTGGTAGTTTGAAGTTTACTATGGTAGGTGTATTTAGACAATGGAAATTGGCAGACCTTACACCTGAGGGCTGGTGTTTTTGGAGAGCCTGGGTACTGGCCAACCATCACTACTGCTAATGGCCAGCTACATGGTCTATTAAAGGTGTTTCTATCCGATCCCCTCTTTATATCTCATGCTTCAAAGCCATAAAGTGTTCAGTGTGTCAAATTATGGTACTCATAATGTTCCTAGCCTTAGTTTTACTGGAAGCAGGTTGCAGAATGGGCCCAAGAACACAGCCTAATCTGAATCCTGTTTCAGGTTGCTGGCATGTTCTGGAGAGAGGAGCCTAGGTCTGCAATCAGGAACCTCACTGGTGTGTCTGTGTTCTCTTACCAACTAGCTATACCATATAGGATAATTATTTAATGCTCAGCCTTCTTTTCTGCTACATAGGGACAATAATTTCCTTTCACATGGCTCTTACTACCTTGTTCTGGGAAGCAAATGGAGTAGAGTCTTGTGAGAGGACTATATTTGACCAGGATGAAGAGTATGAGCTGGGGACTGAGAAAGTCTTGGCTCAAAAGGGTTTGTCCTTAAAGGGGCCACTTGCCTAACTCCATCAATTCTAAGATTCAGCTAAGGACACCATATAATCAAGGTGGTTGTGACGATTAAATGAAGTAAGCTTTCAAAAAGCGCTTGGGGCTCAATAAATGATTGCTGCTACTATTAATAATGCTTTGAACATGCTATACAGAATTAGGAGCTTTATTATTATTTAACTTCAGCATATGGAACATCGGTCATGATCACTTTGTCTAGCACCTGGCTTAGAATAAATGTTCAGTAAAATTTTTTGAAGAATTTGTAAAATTCAGTAGGGTTATTTTCAGTACGGTTCAAATTCAGTTGATTGACTTACCCGACTAACCACACTCCTTAGAGAAAAAAGAGTTTTTGCTGCAGATAAAACATTTTTGGCAAAGTGACTGAAAGTTGTCCTTCAAAAATCTAAAGAACCTGGTAAGTGAGGCAGGCTAGTAATAAATTGCCTTAATAGATGTAAGACGTTATAGATTTTATCCTGGGGACTTGAGAGTTGTCATAAAAATGGCACTTACATTCTAATTTCTTGGGGGTTGTTTGTAAGATTCTTGTAAGTGTTCCTTGGGGAATTAACCTATTCACATTCAGGCTGAGTATAGAAATGTTCTTTGCTGATTCCTCTTAGAAATGTAAATCGAGTCGAGTTCTACATTTATTCAGTACCAGGAAAGCAGCACTGCCCTGCCTTCATCAGCTCCAGCTTAGAAGGCCAACGGGGATTTGATTGTTTTTCTGTGTGTAAAACTATTGGGGAGGCAATATGGTCTCTTCATGGTGAGAAAAATATTTCACCTATCAGGGTCATTAATTCCATTGCTTTAGGTTAATGTCTTATTCCTGAGGAGAAAATAATCATGAAATAGTTACTAAGCTGCCTCACAAAAGGCTCTTGTTCATTGTGTGTGCTAAGGAGAGACATTGAGCCTTCCTTTGAAGGAGGGTGCAAGTGCCTGGTGGAAGGAAGCCTCAGCTTTGAGGTCCTGTGGAGTCCTGGCAACCTTGGCCTCCTTGCTTAGCTTTTCTGAGTATACATTTTCACATTTAAAATAGAAGGAAGGTATTTGCTACTCTCTAGGGGGTAATGATAAGGATTAAAGGAGCTCATATATGGGTAGTAGAGTGCTGGGTAGGCACAGATTCTGAACCAATGTTCGTTTTCTCCCCATTCCCAGGAGTTGGTTTAAAAACTTTTGTTTGGTTGTTTGTTTTGTTGGCTGTTGGTTAAAAAACTCTTTTTTTTTTTTTTTTAAATCAAATCCATGGCACTAGTTAAAATATCATAAGGAAGATATTTGGTGGGGTGGTTATCTCAACAGGCATGGGGACCACGGCAATGGAGTATGGCAGTGGTGGGAAGAGATCAGACTCCCCTCTGAATGTGACTATGTCATGAGCAGGTGGGAATTTATGGCCAAGGAGCAGGGTGAGGGAAATGACAAGAAGACATCCAGTCCAGGGTAAGGGAGAGGTACAGCTAAACAAGACATGACTGGATTCTCCTTGAAGGCAGGTCAGGGTGATCAGACATCACCTGGGAAGTGGCAGAGGAAGGGAGATTCTGGTTAAGGTGACTTAGCAGGACTCCTGCTACAGTTGGACAGTGCAGGCATGAATACAGAAGTATAAAATTCAGGCCTAACTTGAGAAGAATTCAGGGGAACCTGAGAAGAGTTTTGTCAGGAAGAAAATCCTTGTCACCCTCTAGAGTACATTTGTTTCTCATGGGCAAGGAAATGGATTCTGACAGGGTGGGAGCAAGGATAGGAACCGAAGGATAAAAAGACCCAGAGCTAAGGGTATTGCCCTGAGAGGAGGTTCTGTGAGGCAAGCCTTAGAGCCACAGGTGGCCTGTTGGTGGCAGGCAAGGTGCAGCACAAGAGGGGAGTCCTGGGGGAGTCCAGGCAAGTCTCCCCTTTGCAGTTCTGCCTGGGCCAACTCAAGGAAATTGGGGACCTCCTGCCACAGGAACTGCTGCAAAATTTCTTTGAATTTTGGGACTCTACTTGGATTATTATTACTATTTTCTGTTTTTGAGAAGGAGCCCCACCTAGACTACTTACCATAAGAAATGTCTTTTGACTGACAGTTCCAGTTCCCAAATTGAACATAAAGAGAAAGAGTGGTACTTTGTGAAAGGGTCCCAGGAAAATATAATTGTTGTTTTAAAAAAAAAATAGGCAAGACCAGTCAGGTGGATAAAGATGTATGGGTTAATTGCCGAATCTGCGTCTCACCTGCATCTTTTATGTGGCAGATATGGATGCTTTATAGGTAATGAGGTCCTCACAGGAGAGTTATGGCCTATTGGCCTGACATTTGTAAAGCTATAAAATGTAGGGGGAGATTTAACAAGCAGGATGAGCTGCCCTCCTGCATATTAACACAATTATGCACCTATGCACGCGTCTAGGAGTAAATAGCGTATTTATAGCATTAGGATTCTCCAAAGGATATTAAGCAGACACTGCAATTTGCATTTTATTTTTCTTACAATAAAACCTTCCTATTAGTCTTGAAACTTCCAGCTCTAAGCCTTTTTAGCTGCTCCTGTGGTCTCTGTCTTTGTGCTACATACTGTGGCCCATGTGGCAGGACTGATGGCACGCTCAGATGTTGGGGATGGAGCCCGGGGTTGGGGTTGGTTCAAGCTTTCAAACATGGAGTTGCTGCTTCATGGGGTGGGGGTGAGGGCAGAGGTTCTGGAAAGCCAGGAGGCATCTGGCCACTTTCCATGTTGCTGTCTAATCCACTTGTTTGTAATATTTGGTTTTGCTGTTCTTTGTATAACTTCCTTCCCTAGAAGTTTTGGGGGAAACCTAAAAATCTGTTAGAATAGCCCAACTTTTGAAGTGTTTTTATTTAAAATATGAGAGGAAATCGACATGTTTGGGCCACTAGAAGAAAGGAAACAGATTAAAGAATCAGTAAAGAATGGAAGAGACTATCAACACTGGTCTTTCCCCTGAACCAAAATTTTCTGTTAAGAACCCACAACCTGAGGTAGGGAGAATCACAGAAGCTTAAACACCTTTCTTTGTTCTCTGAGGCCCTCCAGGTCTGAGTCACCCACTTCCCAGCAAGGCAGCCAAGGTCCTGGGGGACTTTGAGAGGTTGGGAATCTTCAGTTTACTTCTGACTTGACTAGATCAAAATAAAATTGAGAGTTCAGAGTCCTCTGTGCCTTCATCCTCCTTGTCCTCTAGCCCCTCCACCAGTTTCTGCCTTTCCTTAGAGGCTCAAAAAGACCAAAATCTTGTAGCTTTTTCCAGCAGTCCCTGGTGACACTGGTCTCCCTCACTGAGCTGCCATAGCTGAGTGAAGCAGGTCTTTTTCATCTCACTGTGCTCTGATTCAGCACTTCCCGAACTGCAGTGTGTCCATAGATCATTTGGGAATCTGATAAAATGCAAATTTTGGCCCTTAGGTCTGGAGTGGAGTCTGAGATGTTGCATTTCTGACAAACATTCAAGGGTATCCATGTTGCTGGTCTAGAGTCTAACTGATTTTTGTGTCCTGGTTTCGACTGCCCAACTATGCATTTAATGGCCATGAACTATAAAAACCTGACTCTGTACTAACTGTATGACATGTTGATGAGCAAGTGGGGAGGGGGCATATGCTCACTCAATGGTGGAGGCAGGAGGGAAGATGGTTAGGTATTTGAATATCAAGACCACAGTGTCAGGAACTATGCAAGACTGAGAATTTACCCTATGCACAAGCTAACAAATTCGTCTTCCGTGGTTTCATGAGTGTTGGCAGAAGACACAAGACTCCTGAGTCCGAGACAAAGAGCACTTTGTTACTCACAGCACACTCACTCACAGTACCTGGAATATCATCACGAGTGCTGGTTTTCCAAACCCCTGTTTCCCCAGGCCACTGCAACAAGGACAGAGTGATTCCTGCAGATGCAGAGGGGTACATTATAGGAGAGGGACCTTGAGCTTAGGAAATGCTAATTATTTTTGAAGGGACTGAAAGCAGACTTTCTCAACCTCAATTCCAGAGGCAGACACTATGTCTCTCATCTTGGACAACAGACATGTCTACCTTCTGTCCAAGAGGTAGCTTCTCTATCTTCCAAGCTTTTTGTTATTCAGACATCCTCAAAAAGAGAGTCTGGATCAAAGGCTGTCAGTGTGTTTGCTCACAAGATACACAGAAACATGAGACCTCTGGGGAATCGCATTTGAGTCCACAGGTAAACATAGAGTGACTGGATGATACTTGGTATGTTAGTTTTCTGCAGGTGCTGTAACAAATTACCACAAATTGGGGGGCTTAAAATGTTAGAAATTTATTATTTCACAGTTCAGGAGCTTGAAGTCCCAAACTGAGATTTCAGTAGGGCCATGCTCTCTCTGAAGGTTCTAGGGCAGAATTCTCCTTGTCTCTCAGAGCATCCAGGGGCTCCCAGAAGTCCCTGTCGCTCCTTGGCTTGTGTCTGCCTCACTCTAATCGCTGCCCCTTCTGTCACATGACCTTCTTCCCTGCATGCGTGTGTCTCAGCATCTCTAAATAGCCCTCTCCTTATAGGGACATTAGTCATAGGACTTAGGGCCCATTGTAATCCAGTATGACCTTTTTCTTAGCTTGATTATAATTCAACCCACAATACTTGAGTAATAAGAAGAAATTTACCATCTACTTCTAGTAGAAAAAATGAAAGTTGTGAACACATGCCCAGGCTAATACTTAGTGTTGTGTAGCAGCAGCCAGTTTCAGAGGAGATGGATGGGATGCTTGCTTAGCTCTGTGCTGTTTCAGCAGGCATTTTCTTGGTTCGAGGATAGCAGCTTAAGGTCTTAGGAAACAAGGGTGAAATAATTCTACAGGCTAAATCTGGATTTAATTCTCAATCTTTCCTGTGTCTTTATTTTTGCCCCTTACGTAGAGATCCTACCACCCAACAACTACCCTCCTGAACTCCTACCCCAATCTGTTCTCCTATTTTGTTATGAATTAAATTTATGGACCTCTCCCACCCCCTCAGAGATAATTTGCTATTGAAAACCTCCTTTTTAAATCTTTTAATGGAAGGAAAGACTGTTCTCAAAAAAAAAAAAAAAAAAAGTATTAGTTATCCATGAACAGGTTAGGAAGATATTTTGTGGGAAGAAGCTTGTTCCATTGCTCTTGTAATCATGGTGGATGCCAGATCTGATTAATAAAGCTTTGTTTGTGCATGGATACCACACTGAGTTATGTAACTAGGATTTTTCCTTTGCCTGAGTGAGATCTCTGCTTTTTTTGTTTGTTTGTTGTTGTTGTTGTTTTATTTTGTTTTTTCCTTCTTGGATCTCTTTGAGATAAGGTCCATGGTATGCAGTGGAAGGAGGGCAGAGCCATAGGCAATCCCATACTAAGGTACTTCTATTCTCAAAGCTGCTTCTCTGGCTTATAGATTAGCTTTGTTGCATATACTTGCTTATTCCATTCAGGGTACACCTGAGATTGGTAAATACCTATTGGACGACCAATATTATGGAATAGAGGGCTGCTTTGTTTGGCCCTAAGAATCAATGAGGAATTGGTGTGGGGGAGAACAATATAGCCCCTTATTGTCTTAAAATTCTATGATGACAAAGGCCATTTAACAAAAGTTCCATATAATAAAGCTGTGTCTTTGTTTCAGAGCACAAGCCTGTGCAGAAATGTGCAGATCTAGTGATAATTCACTACAGTGAAAATCCACAGGGCAGATGATCAGAGATTTCTGTTCTTGGCCAGTCCATGAAGGAGTCACTGTCTATAGCACAAATCTTGTGCCCCTGGCACATTTCCACTACAGGAGTAGAAGATTCTATGGCTCTCTGGCTCTCTTAAAAAAAAAAAAATGCCAAAAAGCTCCCATGTTTTTTCTTTTTAACTCCTTACAACTCAGTAGAAAATTGGTCCAAATCCACTAGCCTCCCCCGACCGACTGGACTCCCAAATAACCAAAATTTGGCCAGAATAACTTTTCTATCTTATTCTGAGCTCACCGACTCACTCACATAAAGGCACACACTTAGATGTCTTTTTGCTTTCTTTGTTTTGAGGAGTTCCCACTGTGACTCAGGCACTGCACTAAATGCTGAAATAGAAATATGAATGTCATTCCTGTCTCTTGGGAGCTCAGGTAGGGGGTGCATACAGCCTGAGGAGGAAAGATGGAGAGGCGACATGGAAGTATGGAAGTACGATCGAGCAAATGGGAGTGGGTGTTTTTGGTGGGAACATTTGTTGGTACTAAATGGGCCAGGGAGAGCTTCTGGAAGAAATAGGGGACTGAAACGAGTCATGAAAAATATTTAACATACAACCAGGTCAAGCTGTGGAAGAGTTTTAGGACACAGTATATGCAAAGGGCAGGAAGCTGTACCCAGGGGCTGGCAAATGGTTCAGCTTGGCCGTCAGTAGACACTCAATTTATTGACTGATGTTTAGGGAGGCCGTCATTCTAGCTTAACAAAGGAATGAATGCCCAGTGGGGTTCATTAAAATGGGTGTGAAATATGTTGCATGCAGAAATGGGAATGTACATTACTGAAGGTTGCAGTACACACACACACACACACACACACTTTAAAAAAAATGGAAAGAAGAACCTTGTCTTCTGTGATGAGCTGTGTCACTCCCTCCCATTTAACGTGATTAAAGGTGACATTTAATAGTTCCACAGAGCTTTCTGTGCTGATCCATATCTCCTGGGTAGCAACCATTTGCTTTTATTCTATGTATTCTGGTACACGATAAAAACAGCAATATGACATCAGTTATAAAAGGAATCTGGGTGAAAAAATAAAGTCACGTAGTACTATGATTCTTTGAATTCAGAACTGTGAGGCATTTTTTTTTTTAATACATATGTGTTTTCCTCTTTCATTTCTTTATTTCTGTGAGAGGTCCCCGCCTCTCCACTTAACGAAGGGAAAACACTTGTGTGCTGTTGTCAGTGTTGTGCTCTGCCTCTGAGTGGAAGACGGAATGGTCAGCAGCAATGCCAACAGCTAGATCTCTCCACTGCCCACTCTCTGTGTCTCCACGTCTTTCCACAATGTGAATGAACTTCAGGGGGTGTGTATTTGTGTGTGGATTGTAGGCCACAGAATCCCAGAGGCTCATTATTGCATGAAACTGAAGAGGAGGTCTTCGTGGGTGTAATTGTCTGTGTAGAGTGAGTCAGCCAGCCTTAGACCTGTTGGATGAAAAAAAGAATGAGAGAGAGAGCCTGGGGGGGTGACAGGAATCTCCAGAGAAGTACTTTGAAGGTTAAAACAAAATACCCTCTTCATAAATGAGAGAAAGGACCACCTAATGTGTAGATGTGTCCACTTTATTTATTTTGGGGGTATTGATTTTTCTTGTATACTTGGGAGGCTTCTGAAGGAAAGATACCTTCCTGAGACACATGTCTTAATATTAATTGGTTTAACTTTTTGATTCAGTTTCATTCAAAATTCACTCTATATGCTTATTAAGCTTCTACCTGTCCCTCATTATGCTGATGGAGATATAGGAGAAGGGTGCTAAGCTTATAGACCTGTGGCGACAATGCACACGGGCATGTGTATTTTGACAGTGGGTTAGTAAAATTCAGTTCAGTGTTGCCTCAATAAAGTAGTATTAATTAAGCATTTACAGAGGGCACTGTGTTAGGAGGTACATGAGAAAGAACATGGTCTTTTCCACTTTCCATCTGGGTTTCTTGAGATTCTTTGAGCCTACATTTCTTCAGTCGTAGAATGAGGTTTGGAGGAAGCATCTCACCACATTCTCCCACGATGGCTGTGTGGCAGCTGGTTCAACACACGGTGCACAATGGGCGCTGAATAAAGATAAGTGTTTTTTTAGGGGGGGTTTGTTTTGTTTTGTTTTTGTCCCTTGCCTTGTGATTAAGACCTACCATGGAAATTGGGATTTCCAAAGACTAAATTTCTTGACAGAAGCTCCAGACTTCCCGAGAACAGACTTCTTACAGCACTGATTCCACAGCTGGGGAGTCTCTTATCCATCGGGTCCGTCATTACTGCCCTGCTCCAGCTTCTGTTAGAGGAGAAGTGACCAACTCTCATGTCAGTTCAGGACATCTCCTAGCTGTAGGGATCCACACACTCGTCATGCTCATCATTATTCCTGGACTGATTGCCTAGTTTCAAACATCTGCACTCCAGTCCCCTTTACACCTCTTAATCTTTGCAGCCTGGGTAACCCAGATGACCTCAGACACTCCTGATCCAGGCTTTTTTTTTTCCTTTCTGGTTTGACTCAGGAACTCCTGCCAAATCCAGTGTCTGATGTTAATAATGTAGAGCTGAGACATACACTAAACAAACCAATACATGCAGAGAGTGATCATTTGCATTCCTCCCTCAGGTTTCCCATAGCCCTTTCTGGAGGTGAGGAGTGGGATGGCCCGGGGGCAAGGATACACTTCCAAGGATCAGCATTTGCGTCACTCCTTGATATGTGCATCTCCACAGTCCTGGTCCACGGTCTATAATGCTACATTGTTTCCTTCTTTCAGGACACTCACTTCTAGAAGATACTCCCAAGTAATGCTATTTCATAGGGCTCATTTTCTCCACCCTAATGTTGGCAGCACAGCGACTTGTCTTTTTCTTAGTTTACATTCCAAAGTGAGTGTAATACTAACACATACTCTGTGTGTGGAATTTCTGAGGTAATGGCACGAGTAATACTGTAGCACTTTGAGATTTTCAGGATGCTGATGTCTCCACTATCTCATCTGATTTTCACTTGAGTGGGATTGGGGGAATGGTTAGAATTGGTTTCTACCACTGATAAGGATGCAGCCGCTCAGACTGGTGACATTATCTGGCCAACGTCGCGCAGCTATCTAGACTTAGAGTCAGGATTCCAGACCTGCTTGTTCCAAATTTAGTGTCTTTTTTCTACACAATTCTTGAATTTGCTAAAATGACTTTCACGGAGGTTTTAGTAGATGGAATAGGTCAATTTCTCTGGGGTTGCTTGCATTTTAGTGAAGATCTTGAGTACTTTAAAGCAGGGGACTCATTTCACTTAAAAAGTGTCCCAGAGGGGCGCCTGGATGGCTCAGTGGGTTAAAGCCTCTGCCTTCGGCTCAGGTCATGATCCCAGGGTCCTGGGATCAAGCCCCGCATCGGGCTCTCTGCTCTGCATGGAGCCTGCTTCCTCCTCACTCTCTGCCTGCCTCTCTGCCTAGTTGTGATTTCTCTCTGTCAAATAAATAAAACATTAAAAAAAAAGTGTCCCAGATGCCATAGCAACCTTTATGAGATAATGGCGATAGAAGGGCCCTGTCCTCATCTCCTTGGTCTATTGCCTGTCCGCTCCCAGACCTGCCCGTCTCAGCTGATTTCAATCATGTGTTCATAACTATTCCATTAAAAGGGTCTACTGTGTGCTCAATATATACACAAGATTTCAGTTAATCTTCATTGTTGGGGTCCGTTATCAAAGGAACAAGACTGAGACAAAGTGAAAGTTATGTGAAGCTTTATTCTATGCCAAGCATTAGAAGTCAGACTGACCGGCCTGGGCCGCCTTGGAAGAGAGCGACCCCCTCCCAATCTCACAGGCTGGTTTTATAGGGCATAACCGCAGACCCAAGATATGTGACTTCTATTGTTAAGGCGTTTACTCCCGGTATCTATACCCGGAACCATACCAGGAACTACTGGGGCGTTTATTCCCGGAATGAAGTCCATGGCTGTAAACAACAATACGGCTACCGAGGCGAGATGGAGTTGCTCTGGCTAAGCAGGCCCTAATAGTTAAACAGGTTTTAACATTAAATTGGCCCTAACATTCATAGGTAATATACTTACATGGTTTTCAGTAACTCTGTTAGTATCTCCATTTTTTTAAAAGGTGTTATTTATTAATTTGACAGAGACAGACACAATGAGAGAGGAAACACAAGCAGGAAGAGTGGGAGAGGGAGAAGCAGGCTCCCCACTAAGCAGGGAGCCCAAAGTGGGGCTTGATCCCAGGGCCCTGGGATCATGACCTGAGCAGAAGGCAGCCACTTAACCAAGTGATCCACCCAAGCTCCCCAGTATCTCCATTTTTAATGTGAGAAAACAGAGACCAAGGGATGTGACTTAACCAGACAGCAGGTAGCTGACAGATCCGTTTTCATATCCAAGTGCAACTTAATCGAGGAGCATAAATGCTTGCAACGCTTCTGACCCGTCCGGGCCTCAGTCTTTTCCCGGCAGCCCAGAGCTGGAGCCTGTTGCCTGAGTCAGTTTCAGAATTACATTTATCTCACCCCCTCTGCTGACATGTCCTTACATCCTCCTCCTGTCTTTCTTGTCACTGGAGCAGCTGTATTGGGGCGGGTGGGGTAGGGGAGTAGCAAGTCCCTGTGCTGGAACCCCCTGACCATCTCATAGATGCTGGACAATGACCTGGTCTCATGGGACTGGCCTTGTCGGCTCTGTGATGGTAACCTCCGCACACCTCCCTTTCCCTTCTCCGGTCCCGGAGCAGAACATTAGGCACCTGGTACCTTTTAACGTCTGGTGTAGTTTACACTGAAGTCAGCCCTTTAGCCACAGCTGGGTGGTTCTTTCTGACAGTAGTTCCTGCAACTAAAACCACCTCCCAAATACTCCCAGCTTTTGTTATGTTTAAAGTCCTTTTTTTTTCTTCCCCCACACAGAAGAGTGACATCCTCATAGCAGAGTCTGTCTCTGGCTCCATCGGAGCATAACAACCTTTAGCTGGAGGACCAGACTTCCGTGGATTGCTCAGTTGCGGTGCTCAATTAGCTTTCCAATATTTTCCCCCTATTTTCTCCTAACACACTGTCAAACACGTCAAACACAGAGCAGCTTTCTCATGTGGACACTGGCTCATTAGGCCTCAGCTGAGATCATTAAATTCTGTTTCTTTAAGGCCGATGGAAAGGGCAGATTTATGCTTCCTTTGATAGAGCTGGTCTTCAATTTCCTCCCAGTTGTGAGATAGTTGGTGATGAATCAGTGATATTTCAGACTCTAGTAGGGGAAGACTGACTGCTCTTAGGATTGAAAATTCTGGGATATTGAACAGCTGGCACGTAGCCGTTGGAGAAACACACATTTCTGGCCTTGACTCCTACCTTGGGTCAGTCTTAAGGACGTTGCTTCCTTTAAGACAGGCTTTCTCATCTTGGCACTGTTCACATCTGGGCCAGCTCATTCTTTGGTGGTGGATGGGGCTGTCCTGTTCATTCTAGGATGTTAGCAGCACACCTGGTTTCTATCTACTAGGTACCCATAGCACTCCCTGTAAGCAGCAACAACTAAAAGTGTCCCCAGACATTGCCAAATGATCCTTGGGTACAAAGTCACTCCCAGGCGGAAAACAATGTTTTAGCATTTTCCGGGAGTTTTGTCCCCTCAAATTCATTTTCTAGAGAGAATTCAACCATGAATCTAAGAGGGGGGAAGGACAGAGGGAGAGGCAGGCTCCCCAGTGAGCAGAGAGCCCAGCATGGGGATCCATTCCAGAACCCTGGGATCATGACCTGAGCCGAAGACAGATGCTTAACCACCTGAGCCACCTAGGTGCCCCCTTAAGACACTTCTTATAACTTGAAGTGACCATGTTTTCTTTCTACATCTTTCCAAAGTCATCTTATGATTTTGAGTCTGCTTGGATTCCTACTCTGGAATTGACTTCTTAATGATGAGCTTCAGGGGACCTCAAACCCTCTAAGACTGGACACACAATTTTATGACCCTAAGTACATGTTGTACTTTTCTATGGAGAGGTCCATAGCATTCATACATTTTAAAAAGAGGTCCTTAATTCAAAAGTTACTAAGGACTACGTGGTGGTCCTTGAGAGTGATCAAGCATTCATGCAGTGAGCTGTGTTAGAATGTATGCCTTTTTGTAAGGATGCAAGGATAGAGAGTAGCCTTCCCCTCAAACTCTAGTCCTCCTTGGCCTCCTGATTTTGCATCAGGAGAGTTTGCTTAGCCTCCCCCTGTCCTCTCTGGTGATCATGAACTGGATCTTTGAATTTTAACTTTGCAAATAACACAACCACCCTGACTTAAAGCTAGAAGGCGTTTTAGAGATCTAGTCTTCCTTCCTGTTTTTAGATGTGATAAAAGCAGCACACCCAAGATCATCCATGTCTTCTCCCTGAGTGCCACACTGCTGCCCCGTGAAGATTATTTTTATAACTGTTGCTCTGTACAACAGTTGCAATATTAAAAAAGAGAAATTTATAATATATCAAGGGTTCTGGCATGCAAATGTTAAGAACTATTACATACCTTTCTAGAATTTACCTTGAATCTCTCCCAGATCTGAGCAACTAGACAGAGTCACTGAAAATATCTTTATTTAAATGGATTCAAGTGTTTAAGAAGTAAATTGGAATAGTGAGTAAACCTCTTGAGGAGCTAAGAGGACTCATTTCTTTTGGTCTGTCGTGGGGCTGTTTCAGGGATGTCCCTGGGAGTGTGTGCATGCATTCACACATCAGAGCTATTTTTAAGTAAAAGAAAAGAGAAACAGCATAAATATCAGTGCCTTTTCCCAGACGCTGTCATTACATAATCACATGACCTAGAACGGAGAGAATTTCTCGTTTTTTCTGAGACCTGTTGCTCGTCTCTAGGGTTTCTAGAGGTAGGGGTCCCACAGGTAGTGGTCCGTGGTTGCTGTGGTGTCTGCCTCACGCCCTGGTCAGGAAAGTCGGTGGTGACAGCCGTGATCACACATCGGGGCTCCACTCCTGGTGCTCAGAGGACTGTTGCCCCACGAGGGCAGAACGCTTCCTGTTGTGCACACATCCACTCTTGAGGGTCTAACCTTGCTCAAGGCTTTCTTCTTCTTTAGAGCACTGCTCCTGCTTAGGTCAGCCAAGGACCGTTATGAGGAGCATCTTTCTCCCTCTGCTCCCAAGTGCCTCCATTCAGACTGATAAAGCCCCGAGACTCATCTCTTGTGCACAGTGGATTTCTGAATGAGCTTTCCAAAGAAAAGTTTGAAAACGATCGATTGAGCCCACCGTTCTGCTTACTGCAAGTGGCAGAGTGACTCCTTTTGTTGTCCCTTTTCAGGGTCACTCGGCTATAGTCACAGGGAATTCAAGTTTCCCTTCCCAGCAGGCCTTTATTACATGCCCCTCCCCCCCAAGACTTTTTCTATGCTTTCCTGTTTTAATCATGAAGCAAGAGTGTGGGTTTATATCCCAGGCGTTTAGTCCTGGATCCCCTATTGTGGAGACATGAAGATGACCTGAATCTAGCTCTCAGCCTGGAGCCAAGCCCAGGAAAGGCTCGCAGGACTTGGCAGAGCAAAGCCAGGCTGTCGCAAGTCTAAAGATCCAGGAGCGAAAAGCAGATGCTTAGAACGATAAGCTACTGATTTTCTTTCTTTATTTTTAATGCAGCGTAACTTCAGCAAAAGCTGACTAAGGGAAGCACTTAGTGTGTGTCAGACTCTGCTCTGAATGTTGGAGATACAGTATTGAAAAAAACAATCAAAATCTCTTCCCTAGGGAGATGATATTTTCCCTCCTGCCTCCCCATCTCTCTCTCTCTCTCTCTTTCTGTGTGTGTAGCATAACAGATATTGGTAAGTGTTTTCCGTATGATGTGTGGAAATAGATGTGTTCACATGCTTGAGGACCCGCAACGAAGCACGATCACTCACGTATCAGGAATAGTTAACGCAGAACAGGAGGGGAAACACAGCAGTGGAAACACAGAGTAAGTTTCTAGCCAGGTCAGAAACTGGCCTGGGCTTTTTCCTCTCTCTGATCCAGCTTGCCACCAAGTGTCTTTTCACACTCTTCTGACTTAGGAGGTCACTCGGGGAAATTCCCAGGGCAGGAAACCAATAAAGATGTTCCCATTTAAGATGTTCTCGAGTGGTCCTCTCTCCTCCCCATGACAGCAGGAGCAGCAACATCAGCGGCTGTCAGAAATCCCTGTGAGAGCTTCTATTTAAGGGCAAAGTGCTCCCGAGGTGGCTGCCCCACTTGCGGCGGCCTGGGGATACCAGCGTTAGCAGCTTATTACCAGGTAAAAGAAAAACCTTTGCTTCATACAAGCGTGCGACCTTACAAGGTCTTCACAGATGGAGGATTTGCTCCTAGGAAGCTGAGGACCATGCATAGCGTGTCCCTTGCAAACACACGCACGCCCTGCAGCTCCCCTCTGCTCCTCCAGCCGGCATCAGCCCACCTGTCTTTATTTACAGTTTCGGAAATGGCACATGTCCCCCATGACAGTGCCATCATTGCTGCCCTCCTAGAAAGGACCCAGGCTGACTGGAGACAATTATGTACATACTGTTTCTATAGTTAGAATTCTGTCTTCCTCACACTTCAGTATACTCAAAACACATAGGTTTATCTTTGTCTCTGTAGAGCATACTATACTTTACAACTGTTTTTACATATAGTCCCTCATTTCATCTTTTAGCTGTCTCGTCCTGTAGGTCAAACAGAATTTATTTTGCAATTTGTGAATGTGCCCGGAAAGTTCCAGTAGCTGGCCAAAGGCCATATAGCTGTAGAACAAGTCTTCGAATAGAAACCTGTTTCCAACACAATTGTCTGGTATTTTTACCATTTTAAAATGCTTAGCAACCATCTCCTCTTACATTTTATGAATATGTGAAGACGTTAACATTTTTTTAAAAAGACTTTCTTAAAAGAGAGCGTGAATGTTTTACGGGTAAAGGACAGCACTGAACACCTTCCCCTGTGAGGAATGCCAAGAATGCACCTGGTCAGGGTCGGAAATTAAAAAAAAAAAAAAAAAAAAAAAGGAAAGGTAGAACCCCAACCTGGAAGGTTGCAACCCAGTCTTAGATTTTCGTTCTGGGTGTCTGGTTTAGAATCTGATGCACAGGGAATGTTGACCACATTTTGTTGTTCAAGTGAATGCATAAATGTATGGATAAGTTTTCTAATCTAACAACTCATTATGGTAGGTAAATGCAATCCAAGCATGTGGGGTGCATACCCAAGAAAAATAAGGTGCTACTTGAAATAGGGCAGATACCCTTCTCTAAGAAAACAAATGCCTCCAAGCAGCGATATCAATCTAACCGGCCTTTCTACCTCACAATGTCTCCCCAACATCGGCAACCTGTCGAAATGCCACTTCTGTGGTCAGTGTTGACCACTCTGTTTTTGGGCAGGGGGGCTCCTTCCTCCTCCTCTTCAGCCCCGTTGCTACCACCGGAGTTCCTGAGACATGTGTTTGTAGGGGTGCGCTTTCCCCACACAGCTGGCCGGAGCTTGGGAACAGTTGGTCCCAGCGGTGAATATTGTGCTTTAGTATCTGTTTGGTGGGAATGGCGACATAGCATTTTTGCCTACCCTGGACCCTTTGGCAAGACGCTGTTCAGTCTACAGACGGTGCTCTGCTGCATTTGCTGATCCTCCTCAGTGATCCTGAGCCCAGCAGAATTAGCAGGTGTGAGAGTGAGCCTGAAGGCCCAGATGCCAGCTCAGTCCCCACCATTTGCTAGACATTGTTCTGTGTGCAGCTAGTGAGCCTCTCAGGATGAACTTAAGGAAATCTTTTTTTTTTTTTTCCTTAAATGTAAAACTCTGTTTCAATGCAAAATAAACATTGCTATATGTTGAAGGTCTATGTATATGACAGGCAATTTTAGTTTTTAAATCTACAATCCTTAACAAAATCCTAAAATGAGGGGCTTCCATTTTACAGATGAAGATGGAGAAACAGAGAGTTTTTATAGAGGGCTTTCCCAGCTCTGGAATGTTAGGCTCTAGGGATCATGGTTTTTCATTTACTAAAAATATGACTCAACTCAGAAACTTCAGTAATTCTCCACAGAGTAGGCTGACTGAAGCCAAATTGTTCGGCTTGACATTCTAGACCCTCCTCAATGGTCAAAATCTTCCATGCCTAACTTCTGAACATTCTGTGACTTTTTCCTAGCTCTCTAATCTGTATTTCTGGCTCTGTCTACTCCAATTTCTTTATTGTGCCTTCCTCTTCCCAGCTAAATCCAAACATTTTCTAAGCCTCTGCCTACAACTTACCTGCTTCCTTAAACCTACGCAGAGTAACACCTAGTCTGGTCTCTTACAACAAAAGTGCCAAGAGAACTCAGCTAATTCCCACTAACATCCTGTTGTTTAAGTTGTTTCTCAGAATTGCCCTCTGTTTACGTGTTTCTTCACAGTTTCCAAACTAAACTCTGACGAGCCGGGGAGGTAACTTTTAAAAAAGCTTCCTCAACACTTGGCAGAGAACTCCCAATTTTAGACAGCCTTACTGAATAAATTATTATTATTTTAAAGATTTTATTTATTTATTTGACAGAGAGAGAGATCACAAGTAGGCAGAGAGGCAGGTGGAGAGAGAAGGGGAAGCAGAGAGCCCGATGTGGGGCTAGATCCCAGGACTCTGAGATCATGACCTGAGCTGAAGGCAGAGGCCTCAACCCACTGAGCCACCCAGGCACCCCCTGAATAAATTATTTATCTGAACATATCTTGATGGATTTTTCTCAGGAAGTTACCATCTTTAACTCTTCTTTGGTGACACATAATTGCTCCCTAAAGCTGTTTAATAATAATACTCTGTATAAAATTGTTTATGCTGTTGCTTAACTCAAGCTCACAATCAACCCAGAAGACATCTACTATTATCTCTGTTTTGCAGATAAAAAGTCTAGTGGCTAAATGGAGTGGCCAGGGTTAAACAGAGTTAGGGAGAAAATCAGAACTGGAACGGAAGATTTCTGATGTCCAGTCTAGACTGTTCCTGCCCTGGCATGACACCTTCCTGCCTTCCACTGTATTATACCTAGTGTGAAGCTCTAGTACTCGTCCTTTTACAACAGCGTTCTGTAAAGATGGCCATCATTGTATGCATATCAGCATAATAAAAAAGTGATTTACAGTGACTTACCAGATGCTACAGATGTCTTAGTGAGAAAGGCCTCGTGAATCTGGGATTTATAATTTTGAGAAGTGAAACCCTTCTACTTTTTTGTGTTGGACAGGGTTACGAGAAATGTTTTCTGACGAGCTTGGTAGGGCGTGGTAACCCAGGAAAGCACCTATGTGATCTGCCGGTTGTGACTTTGAGACCTGAAGCCATCCTTTTGTGTCCTGGTCCCTCTTCCCTTCCCTTCCTTTATTAAGGTGCAGCTCACATGTGAGGCTGCACTATCATTCCTTCGAGCCCATCTCTTAGCTCACTGAGGTGCAAAGACTCTTCGTATTGCGATGCAGTGTATTCAGCGAACCACTGGGAAATTACAGGACTCAATAAAACCTACATGTCCCTGAAGTCAGCCGATGGTCTACAGTTTTCAGTTTGCCTCACCCATTATTTCTTACAGATGTGCTCAGGGTTATGCAATTTGATCACCTTATACATTTAAAATTTTCTCACTGACCCCATCCTTATTAGATGTGTCAGAGATAAAATGTTTCCAAGTGCCATTTAGTACTAATGGCATCTGAGAAGTAGTAAAAGGTGTGTGTGTATGTGTGTGTGTTCAAAGGGGTTTTTTTTGTTATTTTGTGGGCTTTTTATGCAGGTGAGTCAGTAAAGTGGAATATATCACAAGACCATTCCAAATCATTTTCTGAGTTAATCAGGTTAGGATTTCAGAAATTCAGTTGGAACCAAGTGTTTGTCAAATGCAACTAAGCAAACGATATGAATCAATAAAATACAACTTAAAAGGTAAATATGTTAATTTGTTTAAAAAATATTTCCTTGGATCACTGTCACTCAGTGGGAATAGAATGTGAGCCAAGCCACATACCCATTTACATTTTCGGAAACCACATTTTAAAAAGGAAATAACTGTAATTTTAATAATATAGTTTATTTCCCTCCATGTATCTAAAATATTATTTCAGTGTATCTAGTATAAAACTATTAGGATATTTTACATTCTTTTTCTTTTTACTCTCTTAAAAATAGAGTGTGCATTTCCACTTAAAAACACATCTCGGAGCTCCTGGGTGGCTCAGTGGGTTAAGCCTCTGCTTTTGGCTCAGGTCATGATCTCAGGGTCCTGGGATCAAGTCCCACATAGTGCTCTCTGTCCAGAGGGGAGCCTGCTTCCCCCTCTCTCTCTGCCTGTCTCCTCTCTGCCTACTTGTGATTTCTCTCTCTGTCAAATAAATAAATGAAATCTTGAAAAAAAAAATCTCAATTTGGACTAGCTACCTTGGTGGCTTGCTGGAGCTAGCTTGCACTAGATTGCCAGAGCCAATTGTTAAATTTTCAGAATTTCATGACCTGGTTGATTCGCAGATTAAAATTGGGCACTGGGGGAATATTCATTCCACAGATAACATCAACCATTGCAGTTTGGCAGGGTGAGGGGTAGGCGGGTAGCTGATTGTTAAATATTCAACAACACACCACTGCCCACTAGCCACTGTGGCTAGTAGCTACCATTTTGGACAGTGCGTTCCTCGATAATAAATTATTGGATAAAATTACTTAAGTCAGATGCTTAACTGAATGCACCATGTAGGTTCCCCTGTTCGATGTGTTTCTTAAGCACATTAAGAACTCTTTAATTTGTTCTAAGTGTGGTGACAGAATGGCACTTCTCACAATAGACACCACTTGGAGAAATACCAGAAGAGAGAAAGGACGAAAACAGGGACTAAGAACCTATTAGTTTTGACACCCTATAGCATAACTGCCCTCTCTTCCGTACATTTCCACATGGGCTTGCAGTTGGGGAAAGGTTTGCTTCTTCTGGACTTAAGAATAGGTCTAGTTGGTTTATTCTTCTCCTATGAACCAAGATGGGATTGGGAGGGAGACAAACCATAAATGACTCTTAATCTCACAAAACAAACTGGGGGTTGCTGGGGGGAGGTGGGATTGGGAGAGGGGGAGGGGGCTATGGACATTGGGGAGGGGAGGCGAACCATAAGAGACTATGGACTCTGAAAAACAACCTGAGGGTTTTGAAGGGTCAGGGGTGGGAGGTTGGGGGAACAGGTGGTGGGTAATAGGGAGGGCACATTTTGCATGGAGCACTGGGTGTTGTGCAAAAACAATGAATACTGTTATGCTGAAAAAAAATAAATAAAATGGGGAAAAAAAAAGAATAGGTCTAGTTGGGAATACTGGTATTGATGAGGAGAGGACTTGGAAAAGGAATTAACGTAAAAACATGACTTTTCTTTACAGATATGAATCCCAATTTTGTTTTATGAGAAAAGAGAGTTTATATTAAGATATTAGTTTAGGGCGCCTGGGTGGCTCAGTGGGTTAAGCTGCTGCCTTCGGCTCAGGTCATGATCTCCGGGTCCTGGGATCGAGTCCCGCATCGGGCTCTCTGCTCGGCAGGGAGCCTGCTTCCCTCTCTCTCTCTCTGCCTGCCTCTCTGCCTACTTGTGATCTCTCTCTCTCGCTGTCAAGTAGATAAATAAATCTTAAAAAAAAAGATATTAGTTTATATATTTAAGCCTCATTAAGGATTATTAAATGTTATCTATTAAAAAGCCCATAATTTTTTTGGTTTTTAAGATTACCTACTGTACTTCTAATACATTAAATTTAAGTAATTAAATCTAATTTTAGTGGAACAGGATCATGGGGTAGGCATTCTAGGATGTTTTATTATAAAAGTCCCTGATGTCTATAAGAAATATATACACTTCCATAAAAACCATAATAGCTTGCTTTTATTGGGTATGTAACTATATGCAAAGCATTTTAAATATTTATTTCAATTGATTTACACGGTGATCCTCAGTGGTGGATATTATACAGATTTTAAAGAGTAGGAAACTGAAGCTCAGAAAAGTTAGTGGGCTCAGAGTCAGCCATCTGGTAAGTGGTGGACCCAAACAATGAACTAAGGACTTGCGTATTTCAAAAACTCTGGGCTTTCTTCTAGGTCAGACTAACTTCCATAGAACTTCAAGTTCACTCCATATTTTTCTTAGTGGGGAGATGGGACTAAAGCCAGGCTGGAATTATCATGACCTTAGAAATAGTAGAGCCTCTTTGGTTTAAATGGTGAGGAATGGTAGGGAACTGAGGCAAGTAACAAGCTCAGATATGTCTATCAGAATATAAGCTTTATTGTGTTCACTTGGCTAATGGTAGTACGTGTGCCAGAGCTAATATACTAAACTAATATACTATGTGTACTAAATACACATAGGTAGTACGCTTGCATAGAAGAACAGCAACAAAAAACCCAATTACACCAAAACCTTTATTCTCCAGGATAAATAATGCAAGGTGGTATTTTCTGAGCACTTGCCACAGACTAGACCCTGTTCTAGGTGCTTCCTTGTATTGGGTCATGCATTCTTCACATGAATTGTATGAAGTACATACAATTAATATTTTCACCTTACAGATAGGGAAAGCTGAGGCACATAAAAAATAAGACACTTTTTCATGTTAAGAATAAATAGCTGAAGGGAGATGTAAACCCAGGCAATTGGGTCTACAGTGCATGCTCCCAGCTACCACAGCATATGCCTCTCCCATCGATTAGATGGCAGACGCGTCACAGACATTTCAAATTATAATAAATGATGAACATAATGCTCTAGAGTGACTTTGAAAAAAAGATCTATCTAATACCATGCATCAGTTCAGTATGAATTTGCCAAATTAGAAATAAAAAAGTCTAATAAAACCCTGAATTCAGGGATAGAGAGAACAGATTGGTAGTTGCCTGAGGTGGAGGAGGGAGGTGGGGTATAATGGGTGAAGGGGGTGAAGAGGTAAAAATTTCCACTTATAAAACGAATAAGTCATGGGGATATAATGTACATAAGAAAAATAAGTTACTGTAGGAGGAGAAATCACTTCTTACTCTCAAAATATGGAAGATGGCAGTGTTGGAATTTTATACAAGCCATTAAAGGAAAAGTGGGATTTTCACACACAAGGTACCTTGAAAGCATTTTCTAACTAAAGAAAGCAGTATGAGCAAAGACATGAGAAACACATTTAAGTCAATATGTGGGACTAATAATTTTGAAAATGTGTAAATGGTCAACAGCAGTGGAAAGGTAGTTACAAGTGAGAGCAGGCTTAAGTCTGTCTCCTGTGTAGTGGGGAATTCAGTTATCCACAGGAGATTCCTGTTCATGGAACCTCCGTCACAGATACCATGAGAATATTAACACCTTCCCTGAGGCATTAAATTCCAGTGTGCTAGAAGACTGGTAACTCTAACATATTGTAGGGGAAGATGAGTAACTGATCTAGCCGAGTATGATGAGGGAAAGAAGGAGACTATGGCTGTTAAAGGGTGGGAGGGGTGGCGTCTTCTCCTGAGGACTGTAGGAAAGGCTTCACAGGTTACATTGTGTTTGAGAACTGCATTCACGTTGTTGAGAGCATCATAAATTAGGTTATGAAGAACAGTGGAAGGTCATATTTGTAAGGCCAGTTGAGGTCATGGTGTGGAGAATGTCGCAGGCTCTTTTTCAGTAGGCAGCCCTGAAGAGTTTTGAGTTCCAGAGCGAAAATTTTCACATTTTCACTTCAGGAAAATACAACTGACAGTTGCAAGTGGGATAAAGTATAGTAGAAGGTTCTGTGGGCTGGGCTTCACATTGGTGGTTATTGTAGATGATTGAGGTAGACATAATGACATCCTGAAATAGGACAGTGACAATGAATGTGGAAGGAAGAGGCCATGTGAAAGTGCTTTGGTGCTAAAAGAAATTGCTGAGAATAATGAGGAAAACCCCCAAACTTGAGAGCAGGGATATGACAAGATCAAAATCAAATGACTTACCAATTCTCTTGTTCTCTCTTATATCCATGGATAGGTGCTGAGATTCAGAGAAAACAGGAATGGTGAAAGTTTAGGAGTTTAGAGAGAGCTGAAAGAATTTGTTAGATGACCTTTATTTTGAGTGGGTGGAAAGAAATTTGATGATATGTGACATGGAGGTGGGGACAGAGAAAGGCATTCTCCCAGCATATACTGTGGGAATAAATTAAACTTTCCACTTCCTAAAAGGTGATATCACTCTACAGACTAGTAGAAATACTACAAAAAATAAGATTCATTTTTTTTTCCCTCAGCTTAATGCAGACATCCAGGTATTTCTAAGTGTAAACCTCATATATAGATAAGTGAGGTATTAGTATTTCTCAAATTATCTGTGGTGAGGAGCTCTTTCATTAAAAAAAATTTCCTCTCATCAGTGCTTAAATTCCTATAGAGATAAAAAGAATAAAAAAAACATACAAGACATATTCAACTTGATAGAGGTACTCATTATCTCTACAGTAGCAATCATAATACAATATATAAATGTATCAAATTAACCTGGTATGCACCTTATGTGTACATAATGTTGTATGTCATATATTTTTCAATGAAGACTGGCATATCAATACAGATCCTTGTTTTAAAATTTTATTCAACAAATGTAAGATTACTCTATCAAACTGATAGAACAGTATCTTTTTTTTAAAGATTTTATTTATTTTGAGAGAGAGGACATGAGCAGGGGGAGGGGCAGAAAGAGAGAGAATTTCCAGCAGACTCCTTCTGAGGGCAGAGTCCAGTGCAGGGCTTGATCTCAGGACCCTGAGATCATGACCTGCGCAAAAATCAAGATTTGGTTGGGTGAGCCTGGTGGTGGTTATTATGGAGGACGTGTATTGTATGGAGGATTCGAAGTGGTACATAAACAATGAATTCTGGAACACTGAAAAGAAATAAAATAAAATGAAATAAATTAAAAAAAAAAAAGAAGCAAAACCAAGAAAAAAAAATCAAGATTTGAACCTTCACTGACTGAGCCACCCAGGTGCTGTAGCTTGTTTCGTTGTACCAGTAACAAACAGCTCATGTACCAGCATTGTCTATACTGCCGTTGCATCAATCATTGATCTGGGTGATCATTTCCATGATATGATTTCAAAGATTTCAGAAAGGCCCAGAAGTTCTCTTTTCTTTCTTGGAAATCCTCCAGGGTTGTTTTTTTTTTTTTCCCCATCTCCTGCATATTTGGCATATGAGTAGACTGTACCTAAAATTTTTTATCATTTTTTTTTGATAATTAAGTGAAAAATGCACAGACTTTTGCAATTGCCTCTGTGCTACCTTTATATATACCTTCCTGAGAAATGAACCAATAGACCAATGGAAAGCAAGTCAGAGCCACCACTCTGTATAAAACCACTACTTAAACCTGTGTTGCTTGTGCACCATCCTCTAAATTCTCTTTTGGTCTCTTCCTTCTTAGGCCAATTTCATTTAGTAAGGTCTTCCTCCTTCCCCACTTAATGGAATTGTATCCTTCGATTCCAAAATCCAGTCCTGACTCCTTCAGTAATCTGTCCATTGCATCTGACCATTGCAGCCCATAGTCACTCCATCCTCCTCTGACATTTTTGGATTCATTGACTGTATTCTAGTTTGGTATTATTTATAACTTATTGCCGAGTGTCTCTTCTTGCTGGGATGTTTTTTCTCTATTTTAAAATGTTTTATTATGTTATTTAAGTGTATTTGTCTTACTTTCTTTTTCCATAAATACAGATGGACAGAGAAACCGCATGAAGGATGAAACAAGAACCTTTATAACAACCCCCAGGTAAGAAAAAAACCACAGACAGTATCCAAGAAGCCGCCTGTGTGCTAAGTGCCTCCTCCTACTTCTACTCCAGGGGTAACTGTTACCCTGACCTTTGTGATGATTATTCTTTGCTTTTCTGGGATAGCTTTTTCACCTAGGAGAATATGTACAAATGAATTCATACACACACAAACACACACACATATGCACTTAAGTATTATGTATATATTTTAAAGTATCAATATGCATATATATCCCTGATACTTTTATACAAATATATATACATAGGTGTGTATGTGTGTATATATAGTACAGTTTTGCCTGTTACAAAGTTAATGAAATGAAATTATGTTGTATTGTTTATTTCCTCAATATTATATTTACTATATTTATTCATATTGATTTGAGTGGCTTCCATCATTCGTTTTCAATACTTTATAGAATCTGTTTGTGTGAATACTTTACAGTTTGTTACCTGTTATATTGTGGATGGATTTTTGATTATTCCTAAAAGTTTGTTGTTGTGAATAAAGATTCTGTAGAATCTTTCCAATTTCTCCAGGTACACGTGTGATGTATACTGATAATGACCCAAGTATATGCCCAGGGCCAGGATTGTGGGATTGCAGCGAAGTGGCATGTTCCCTTTACTAGGCAACATCAAACTTTGGCCACATTGGTTTTGCCAATATATACCTCTTCCAGCACCGTGTGACAGTTCCCACTGATGCATGTGCAAGCCATCACTTGATTTCAGAGAAATTATTAGTGCCTGTCAGGATTTTCACTTCATTTCTTTCTTGAGGAACAATAAAGCTGATTACACTTCCTCACCTCTTTTAAGGTAGCCAAAATCAAGTGACTTAGTTTGCCTTTGCTTTGGACAATAAGGTTCATTTCTGGGTGGAAGAATTTACATCCTTTTAGGTAATTTTCCACGTTCCTTCCCTGCTGTAGCAATTCCAGATGGCAGTGTCATAAAATGGTGAGACTTCTTTTAGCCTTGTCCCCAAGTTATTATGTGCACAATCTCCTGTCAGCCTCCTGTGTTGGCCTTAGCTTGTGATTGAGAAATCATCTTTTATTGTTTAAAACCAGATGATTAAAAAAAAAAGTTACTGCTTAGCCTAGCCCATCCTAGTTTGATACTTACGTGTTGTCAGACTTTATAATTTTTGACAGCCTGGTGATTGTGTAATTGTGTCTCACTGAGGGTTTAATTTGCATTTCCCCAAATACTGTGAACTGATTTTTTTTCATATGTTAATATTTCTTTGGATTTCTTCCTTTGTAAATTGTCTCAACAACTTTGCTTCTATTTATCCATCGGCTTATTTACCTCTTTCTTATTGATTCATAAAATGTCTTTATATGTTACAGATACTGTCCTTTGTCAGTTAGACACTTTTTTTTTCTTTCCCCTTAGTCTGTGGTGTCTGTTGAAATGTAGAGAATCTTAACTTTGATTCTTATGAATTAATCAATTTTTGCCTTTATGGTCATTGCATTTTGTCTTGTGTAATGAACATCTGAATCCCAGATAATGAAGATACTCTCCTCCATTCTCTTCTAAAGTCTTTGGAGTTTTGTCTTTTAAGTTGAAATCTTCCTTTTCTAATTGAATTTTATCTATTGTGGGAAGAAAAGATCTAAATGTATTTTATTCCACCAGGTAACCAATTGTCCCAGCACCATTTATTATGTACTCTACCCTTTCTCTGTATAGCTGCATTGCACCCTCTGTCATATAGCCCATCAATGTCCATATTTTACGTCATTCTGTTTATGGACACTCTGTATTGTTCCATTGATCTACTTGTCTGTCCATCAGTTCCACAGTGCCTTATTTACTACCACTTTATAATAAGTCTTGATGTGTAATAAGATGAGTCTTCCATCGTCGATCCATTTCTTCAGAATGTTTTGGCTATTCTTTATCTTTGTCCTTGCAAACACAGAATCCACCTGTTTAGTTCCAACAGTAAAATCTGTTGGCAGTTAGATTGAGGTTACCTTGAACATATCTACCAGCTTGAGGAAGGACTGACATCTTTATCATACTTAGTCTCCTAATCCTGAATCCAGGAACATAGAATCTCCTTTCCCAGTCCTTCTTCAGTATCTCTGAATCATGTTTCATAATATTCTCCATATAGGATTTGCAAACTATTTTGTAGATCTGTTTCTAGGTAATTTCTGTTTTTGAGGCTATTGTAAACATTGGCTTTGAGATTTTGTTTTTCATTTTTTTAGCTATTTGTTTTTGGTGTATAGAAGTTTAATTTATTGTCTCGTGGAATAATTTAGTGTGCAGCAATCTTGTTAAACTGTCCTACCACTGCCAATATTTTATTTATGGTTTCTTTTGGATTTGGTATGATATTTTTTTCTGTCCTTTCCAAATTTCATGTCTTTTAATTTTTCTTTAAATGCATCACTATGCTAACTAAATAGAGGTGGTAATAAAAGGCATATGGAACTTTCCTGAAAGGAAATATTTTAAACACAGAAACTTTAATTGTTACATTTACTTCAAGATTATTTTTTATTTAGTTATTTTCTTTTTTTTTTAAAGGTGCCTATGTTGGGGGCACAAAATTTCCTTCACTTTATAGTTAATCAGTATATATTTTTCATCAAGAGTATATTTTGAATTTTATTAAATGTTCTCCTAATCTTTAGTAAAATGATCCTGTGATTATTTTTCTTTAATTGTATATGCAGTGATTCATACTAATTTCTGATGTTGATTCTTTAGTTATTATGATAATCCAATGCGGTCATAATTTTTATCTCTTTTATATGTTGTATTCAGTTTAATAATATGACATTTTAAATAATTGTAGCTATGTTTGTGAGTCATATTAGACTCTAATTTTTAATTCACATACCTTCTTGCCAGGTATCAGTACTTCTTAACTGAGATTGATGTTTTCTTCCCAAGGACCATTTGGGAATATCTGGGAAATTTTTTATTGTCACAGTTGTAGGGGGATGCTATTGACATCTAGTGGGTAAAAGTCAGGGTACTGCTAAGTATTCTCAAATGCACAGGACAGCACACCACAACAAAGGATTATTTGGCTAAAAATATTAATAGTGCTGAAGTTTAAAAATTCTTTTGTAGCCTTACAAACTTGTATAATACCTCTAAAATTAGAATGATCTGTTCCTTAATGTATGGTAGAGCTCATGATTGAAGATATCTGGGCTCCAGGTTTTCTTTGTGGGAATACTTTTGACCTTCGGTTTCTTTAATGATCATAGAATTAGGTTTTCTAATTCTTTGGGTGGGGCAGTGTCTAGTTTTAGTAAAATAATGCTTTCTGATAATGTATTTCATCTAATATTTAAAATTTATAGACTAAAGTTTTTCATAACATACAAATTTTCTTAAAATTTATTTTAATTTTTTTAAGGATTTTATTTTTTATTTGAGGGAGAATAAGAGCAAGAAAGGGAGAGAGAGAGATCACAGCAGGGGGGAGGCATAGAGGGAGAAGCAGACAACCCTCACCCCCTGCTCACTCTAGACAGGGAGCCTGATGTGGGACTAGCTCCTAGGACCCTGGGATCATGTCCTGAGCTGAAGGCAGATACTTAAGACTGAGCCACCCAGGTGCCCATAACTTAAAACTTTTCAGTGTCTACAATATCTGTGAATCTCTCCTTTTTTAAAATTTCCTGAACTCTTTTATGTTTTGTGTTCCCTTTGCCAGTTTCTCTGAGATTCTCCTGTTTTAAGTTTTTTTTTTTAAAGAACCAACTTTGGCTTTGTTGATTCTTTCTGTTGCGTACCTATTTTCCATTTTATTAATTTTGATACTTAGCATTTATTATTTCCTTTCTACTGCTCTTCTCAGGTTTACTTTGCTGATTTTTTTTTTTGTCTTTAAATACTTTGTTCATTAAATGTAGCTTTTTCTATTTCTAGTACAAGCATTTAAGGCTATAAATAACCCTGAGATTTTGTTATAATTGCATACTATTAGTATTTGTAAATGTTCCATGTGCACTTGGAAATAATTCTATGGAATATTCTATATATCAGTAGGCTAAGTGTGTTAATCATATTGTGGAAGTCTTTTGGTATCTTCTGGTATATTCTTAATTCTGTTTGTACTAACTTAACTGAGGGATGTGTTATAATTTCTCAGTATGATAATGAATTGTCATTTTCTTCTTGAAGATATGTCAATTTTACCTACATATTTTGAGGCTACATGATTAGTTTCTTATTAAGTTTAAAATTTCTATATTTATTGGTGATTTTAGACTTTTATTTTTATGAATTAAAATTTGTAGGTAGTGAAGCTTTTTGAAAAAAATCATAATTCGTCTAGTGTTAGTATAACTATATTGCATTTGTCTTGGTAGGGGAAGACATCTCATCTTTTTACCATCAGTGTCTGTATCTTGAGGTTTTATATGTATTACAGACCTCAAGTTTGGCAAATGCCCTTAAGATAAAAGGAGACTTCAGTAGTCCCTTTAATTCCTTGAGATCTTGATTCTTTTCTATTCTTTTCTTTTCTTTTATTTATTGCCTAAGAATTCCTTCTCTCTTGTGGTATCTTGGAAGCATTTAAGAAACAGTATGCATTTACATTTAAATGTATAATTTAGGATTTTTGTTATTTTAGTAGCGGGTCCAATGCAAATCGCTTGCCCATTTTATTATCAGTATTTTGTCTTTTCTACTAAAACAGTTTTCTAAAGGAGTGAGTCTCATGTTTTTTAAATATTTATCTATACTGCCTCTTATAATATCTTAATAATATCTGAGTGTCAGTGACACTCAGTATACTTCTTAAAATAAATGGACTATTTTTATTTCCTCTCCTTATAGAGAGTAAAATGTGCCTTTGGCAGGAAAATTTTATGACTTGTGAATAACTATTCTCATCTCCATGATGCTTGAATGACCTCTATACCATTTGTCCCTTGTAGTCTTACACTTCTGCTTCTGTTTGTGATTAACTTCAGTGATTGTCACTCTTTCCATCTCTGGAGGTCTAATTTTATTTTTTGTTAGTTCTGTTTGTTGAGAAACTCTACCTTAGGTTGATTTGAAGAACCTTAGTAAGAAAGATGTGATGTGCATACCTTATCTACACTGGAAAGCAATGCATAAGTGTAGTTGGTAAGGGAAGATGTGAGTGCTGAGGCCAGAGAAAGTCCATCCTGGTTGGGATGATGAACAAAGAAGCATGGAGCTTGTTTCTGAAAGATGGAAATACTTCAGTGACGAGAGCTGCAGGAAGGGAGAATCAATGAGAGAAAGCAAGTAAGCATGGCTGTAGAAAAAGCATGGTAATGTGTTATTTGTGTTTGGAAAATTATAAGTAGTGTGAACAGTCTTGTGTGAGGTAAAGTTGGAAGGGTTGTTTAACAAACCTCTTGGGGATCTTGAAAGTTTCCATTTTCTTTTGGTTCTTTTTATGGTAGAGAGGGCTGATTTAGGAATATTAATCACCTATTGGTTTATAAAAGAGATTAGATCATCAAGAGTCTGAGAGTGGGAAAATAGCTTGGGAAACAGTTATAAAAATCCAAGCTGGATATGGTTAGGAACCCGTTTGAGGCATTTGTAAAGAGAACATAAGTAAAGGAATGGATTCATGACATAATGTGAATGGAGGACATGTCTTGAGTCCTGATCAGATGTGAAAAGGATAAAGAGAAAAAGCAACAAAATTAAACTCTGGAATTTTTTGAGCAAACTAGTAATATGTTTCAGAACTAGAGAGCAGAAACTTGGAAATACTTTGAGCATGGGGATGATGAATTAAATTTAAATATGCTGAGTTCATGATGCATTGGTGACAATGTCCTTTTTTTCTGTAATTGGACTTATGAAGCTGGAATCCATGAAAGAGTTGAGATTAAAAGGAAATGCTTGAGAATCTTCTACCTGGGCATGACAGTAGATGAAGCCAGAGGAGCAGTCACACCATCCATTTGCAGTTATTTCACATTAAAAAAAATAAATGTGTATTTTGGTGGTGTGTCCAATGGTATCTGGAAATTCTGAAGAGCAGAAATTTCTTTAAGGATTTCTTTGGCTCTCCACTGGTCATTTGAAGACTTTGATGTGTGGAATTGTGCTGCTCAGTATTTGGAAGCAAACAGTGTACTAAGGATTCCTAAGATCATTAGACTTTCAACAGTGGGCTCAATGAGATCTGTTCAATGTAGTCTTCTGTTGACATAATTGGTTTTCTGAGCACTTGCTACATCCAGGTGCACACTTTAGCACTTCTCTAGCAAGGCTCTGATTTTCTTTTGGGCTTTCTTGCCTTGAGACTCTGTTGAAAGAACTAAAACTTCGACAATGTCTATTCTTTTTCCGTAAGGCCAAGACCAGAGCCAGACCAGTACACCCAGCTTCAGTGGTTCTCCCTGACTTCACTAAACCCTTACTAGTAGGAAATGCCTTTCAAAGTCTAACCCCATTCTACCTCTTCGAAAGAAGGAGGGAAAGCAGGAGGGCAACAAGGAGGAAAACAACCTTGAGACTTTCATTTTTTTCTCACCAGAGGATCATATCTCCCAGGAGAGTAACCTGATTGTGTGTTTTTGGTGACTTTTTTCCTGATAAATAGTAAGTTACTGGGCTCCTGGAAGTGAAAATAATTGGTGACAGAAATGATACAGTGAGAGTGAGTGAGTGTGTGAGAGAGAGGGAAAGGGAAAGAAGGGGAGAAGGAGGCTGAGTATGTTTTGAGTGAGAGCAGTGTTGAAGAGGTGTTTGTTTATGCTGTGGATCAGTAGTTTAAAGAATTGTCTGCCCATTCAAATAATTTGCATTGCTCTTAAATGATAAGCACATGGACCACTTTTCTAGAAGAGTCTAACTCAATAGGTCTGCATATGTTTAAAATATACACAGAATAAAAATATACGCAGCTTCCCAAGTGATTCTGATGGACAGGGCCCTTTCTAAATTTAAGTTGTCTTTGTGAAATTGGGAAGAAATCCCCCGTTATCCCCAGCCAGGGCAGACCCAACTCTTTGCCAAGTTGCAGGACTGAGTAAGTACAGTATTGACTGGATTTCATGCCCCACCCACTCCTTCTTGACTAAATACCTTTGTACAGTACACACTATAAAACCAAGGGTATCAACTATTCTACTTGGAGGGAGAGTTAAGATGGCAGAGGAGCAGGGGTACCCTAAGCTGGCCTTGTCCCTTAAACACAGCTAGATAAATATCAAATCATTCGAACACCCAGGAAATCAATCTGAGGACTTAGAGAACAAAACTCCATGTCTCTAAGTACAAAAATGATTACCTCATGGAAGATAGGAGCTGTGAAAAGTAGACCTGGATGGGGGATAAGACCTGTGGGTGCTGTGAGGGGACAGAGCCCTGCTTACTGATATTACCACAAAGTATTATAAGCAGTAGAAGGCAAAATCTGAAGTTTGAGAAGTCTTTGAGTGGCCAGCTTAGCAGTGCTCCTGTGGGGAAGGAGGGTGGAGACCGAGGAGAGGTGTGGTCTGAGATCTCTGGGTCCCTCTTGGACAGTTGTCCTGCTTGGAGTGCATTCAGGACTGGCGGCATGGCAGAACTGGTAGTGCCTACGTTCTGCACTGTTCCCAAGGCTGGGAGTGGCTGAGGACACTGGCTGAAGGCAGTGAGCTGGGGTGCTGGCTTTCTTCTGCGCTTTTCCATAAACTGAGAATTGCTGCATGGTCATGCAACCACTTTCTGGGGAAACACCAGCAAATGTAAAAGGGCAGTGAGATCCTTCCTGAGAGGATTAGTGTGGGTCTGTGCCACGTGAGTCCCTCAGCCTGAGGTAAAACAGGAGTACTGTGCTGCCTGGTAGGCGGACAGTTTGGGCACAGTCTGGGTGAGGCCAGGATCTGATAGAAAATGCGGACAAGGAGGGATGATTGTTCACTCTTCTCTGAGGGCTTTCTGAATAGTGACTGCCAGAAGTCTCCACTCCAGGAAGGAAAGAGCAGGGTAAAGCCATTTTGCCCCGCCCATCAGTACTGACTGACCTCAGCTAAACAGTGCCATCAAGGGAAGACCAGAGCCGCTTTCACAAAACACCCCCTCCCCCAACCCCTTGCAGGTTCATCTCCACTAAGGCAAGTTGGTCCTGAGCATCAGTGGAACAGTCCATTGCCCTAGAAGACAAGCACAAACCCTTCCCACACACCAAGTCTAGTGATCATACAGTGCTGCAAAACTTCTACTCCGAAATTCTACTTCTGAAAACCGTATTATACGTATGTTAACTAACTAGAATTTAAATAAAAATTTTTTTAAAGATTTTATTTATTTATTTGACAGACAGAGATCACAAGTAGGCAGAGGCAGGCAGAGAGAGAGAGAGGAGGAAGCAGGCTCCCTGCTGAGCAGAGAGCCCGATGCGGGGCTCGATCCCAGGACTCTGGGATCACGACCTGAGCCGAAGGCAGAGGCTTTAACCCACTGAGCCACCCAGGCGCCCCCTAGAATTTAAATAAAATTTTTAAGAAAAAAAAAAAAAAAAGGATATCAACACTGTTCATAGGATACTTAAGGCTGAATCTGGTTATGTAGGACCACAGAGTGCTGAGGTTTTAAATGTAAAACTTCCAGTGTCTTCCCAAATACCTTTCACAGCCTCTGGGACTGGATTCTCACTACTTGTAGAAAAATCCCTCTTCTGTGTCACTGTGCACCATTTCACCTAATCTGTCTTCATCTCTTCTCATGAACTGTCTCATGCGGTACTCTGACTACTCAGCTGCTGGTCTGTAGCTCATGGTCTCCTCGGTTGCCACCTGGGAATGCTCTCTCAGTCCTACACCATTTTTCCTGAGATAAACTTCTCTCCAGAGATAAAGAGGAATTCATTGGCCTTATTTAAGTGGACTTACAAAGTCAACTTATCATATTTTGTTTCATTTGTAGGATATCATCAATGGACTTACAACATTATATTGTCCCATTACTTTGTCAAGTACATGCAGGCTCGGCAGGAACTACATTCTAAGTAATTTACTAACACTACCAGGATGAAACAAAAGGAGAAGGAGAGTGGGCACTTTTGCCAATTTCAGCAGTGATACACTGCTCTGCCTAAAGGAGATAAAGGTGGTGTGTATACCAGCCAGGTAGTTGTGTTGGTAAGTCATGGATTTTTTTAGGTAGGTCATAGAAAAAGAGTTCTCTTATATTTGCAAATAAATCATAGTGCTTACACTTGCTTGTAATCAAGCCTGCCCTTCTCTGTGACAGAATATGGAGCATATGGAGACCTGTGTCATGTCATGAGACTTGAATATTTCCAAGCCCATCCATATTTTCTTCTGTTGGGCCTGGAATTCTGCCTCCTTTATTCATGAATCATAAACAATCCCTAGATCATTTTCTATGTGTGAAAACTCAGTTTCGGAAGAGTGAAGCTGCCAAAGGCCACATGGCTATTTGTTCACAAAGTTAAGGCAGAACTTGTGAATTCTAGTTTTATATGCTTTTCTCATGTCATGTTGCCTTTGGGTTAACATTGCTCTTGCCAATATTCTATTCCACCATCAGGAAGTTTCAGGAGAGACCACGCAGTAAGTTCTTAACACTTCACTATGAACGAGTTATACACTACGAGATAGAGGAAACCAGAATTAAATATTACGGGATCCTAAGAAATGGAGAGAAACAGAAAATTGTAAAGGGGAGGGAACTTTGAGGAAAGAGGTTGAAAGAGAAGCCTTAGAGTGGCAGAGGGAATTTTGACCAGGTTAATTTTGGTTTTGCCTTGGGTCAGGATGGTTTTGTGAAATATAAAATGGTGTTTCTTTAATGGTTTGATCCCAAGACCAGTGTGTTTTCACTGTGCATATATCTGTGAAGCTTTGTGTTACCAGTTCTTTGTGTTCCTGTTCCTTTTATCATGAAGGACACAAACAGTTGTGCTGTCATCCAAGTAGGCAGCACCATCTGCAAAAATGCGCTGCTCCCATAAGTAGGGTGTTGGTGCTCTATTTAGAAGACTTTTAAATCAGAAGAGACTGCCACCCTTCACACAGAGAAATTCCTGATCTTCTTGATCCCCTGCTACCTTTTCTAACATGCCACTGCAGTCCTCATATTGCTGAAGGAAGTCAGGCATGAAATGGTGTTCTATTTAGTTTAATGGTTAACAGACAGCTCCAACGGCTGCATTCAGCACATTAGCCCCACGCTGAAAGACTTGATAACTTTTAATAAGGTGAAAAGCTATTTGCTGTCTAACACTGTATGGCAGAAGTATCCTTGACCCTCTTTTTCTCTTCATTGTCACAAAATGTATTGGAGAGTGGTGCTCCATAATAGTGCTTTTCCAGCTTGCACTAACACAAAGCAAGCAGTTCTTAGCCTTATGGAGTTCAAAAAGAGAATTAAAATGGCGGAATTTCCCAGAGATTTTGAAAAGATCTTAGTAGTCCTCTAGTCCAAGTCTTTTCATTTGTTGGTAAAAGAAATCAAGTCCAAGGAAGTTGAGTGACTCCAGTATCTTGATAATGCACACCTTTTTTCTTTCCCTCCTTTCCCCTTCCTTGCTTGCTTCCTTTTCTCTCTCCCTTCTGCCTGTGTTCCTCCCTTCTTCCTTCCTTCCCTTATTTTTCCCTTCATTTTTTTTCTTTTTTCTTTCTCCCCTCTTTCCTTCCCATGAATATTCTTAATGTCATGAAATTATTTTTGATATCTCTCTTGTTCAGTCTCAAACTTAGAACAAAAATAATTTTTATTCAGTATAAAAGACTACTTCTCCCACACCCACACAGTGGGTATTTTCCTGATCAATGAATGTCCTGTTCCTAGAAAAAATGACTCTCACTTTATAATTATTACATTTCCTAGCCCCAATAATCCTAACCTTCTAAGTTTTCTATGCAACATATGTCTATTTTATTACTCATTAATTTACTAGATGAAGAAATAGATTTATTTAAAAATCATATTAAAACTTCATCTTCCAGGGTGCCTGGGTGGCTCAGTGGGTTAAAGCCTCTGCCTTCGGCTCAGGTCATAATCCCAGGGTCCTGAATCGAGCCCCACATCAGGCTCTCTGTTCAGCAAGGAGCCTGCTCCCCACCCCCACCTTCTCTGCCTGCCTCTCTGCCTACTTGTGATCTCTATCGAATAAATAAAATCTTCTTTAAAAAAAAAAAACTTCATCTTCCATCTCTAGGGTTAGGGATTAAAGACTTCAAGGAGGATCATCGTAATTATTGATCATTTTGACTAAAACATTAAATATTTTGCAAACAAAGATAATTATACTTATTTTTCAGAGTTGGTCTCATGTTATCATCCTGTGTGAGCCTTACAATTACCCTTTGTACTAATATAGAGAATATATTATTATCTCAATTTTGTAAATGGGAAAATTGATTTCTGAGATTTTATATGACGTGGTCAAGGTCACATGGTTCATTAGTATTAGAGCCATAACTAAAAACCGTATTTGCTAACACCCAGCTCTGTGTTGTTCTCACTGTACCAAACTACTTCCACTTAATGACAGTCATTACTTCTTGTAGATGTATCTCAGTAGGGAGATATACCAGGAAAACCAGACTGAGAAAAAACTGTAAGGACAGTCAGACTTGGGAAGACATGGTGGAGGAGGGCAGGGGAAGGTAGAATTGCCACATTTCCTTGCAGGTCCACGTGGGGATAGTGGCAGGTGCCAAAGTGGGCTGAGAAGCTCCTGGTTCATGAAAAGTAGACTCCTCATCATTAGAGAACTGCAGGCTGGATCTGTCCTGAAAGCTGATTTCCAGGTCTGAGGTAAGCACCAAGGACAGCTCCAAAATAAATTAAGCCCTGGGACAAAGGTCATAGAGCTTACAGAAACACGAATGTAATAAGGAAGGGGGAAAAAAAGGAACTGGAATATATCAAATTCTATAGAAGGACTGAAAATTGGGATCTTTCTGCCTTCTGGCCTTAAATAAATGGTCTATCCAAACAAATTTCCTTAAAAAAAGTTTGTAGAATTTATTCACTTCTTTTGTGTAACCTGAATGCATTATTGATATGCTCTGAAGGAGGCATTAAAGTGAGTCTCATGATATTGCTGCATTATCTGTTTTCAGCTTATTCTCATTCTATGGCTCTGTGTCAGAACCTGGTATGGGAGCACAATCCCCTAGCCTGGGACTTAATACACAGTTGATTTTTCATTGGCATCTTAAAGGCTAACATCTTATGGATATAAAATTTGCCCCAAGGATGATGACGTATCATGGTACCACTGAAGATCCTAATGACATTTTGCTTCACTTGGAGGTCCCATTGAATATGATGGTCTAAAGGATATGGTTTGAGTGTGTACTGTCTCATGAGTTATTTCTAAGTTTATGTTACTAACTTTTGGTGAATATAAAAAGTAATTTATTTTTCCAAAATATCCTAGTTCCTTCAAAGTAATTATCACAGGAAGTCATATACAAATGCAAACATTATTTAAATTTTTTGTACTCTTTTGTATGCTTGAACATATTTCCTATAGTCTTTTATAGGATTTTGAAATAGAGTAAATCCATGCTCTCCATGCCTCGCCAACCCTCTCACCCCCAAAAAGTATATTGATCAGTTTCATGTACACCATGGGATTATGATTATGGAAATGGAAAATAGAAATAATTTCCCCAAAGAATAATGGGGACTCTCTTGTTCCCTGTGCATCCCTTTTTGGTATAAGCCAGAGACAGTTTCTGGTCCAAGCTTTACCATTAATTAACTGTATAGTGTTAGGAAAATATCTTAACCTCTCCATTTCTTCATCTGAAAGAATGGATTACATGACCTTTCACTTTGCTGTCAGCTGTAGCAGACTGTGTTTCTGTGATCTACGTGATGCTAAATCCAGCATCACGTTCACTTAGGGAAGGTGTAATCTATTTCTTTGAAATGTCCAGGCTCATACATTTGATAGAACATTGCCTATGCCCTGGGAACACTGTCTGTGATGGTTAGGTCATTTTAGAATGTGCAGATGCAGTATGAACTAATATCTTTTAAAGTTCTTTTATATTTTGAGTATATATTTTTAGTTAAATTCTGAGAAAGAGGGACATTGGCAAACTTTGATTCCAGTGGGCAGAAGGAAGTCTGCAAATAAGCGACTAACTATATGTATTTATCTTCATTTGGGACTTCAGGAAAGAGCATTGCCAAGCCACAACCCTTGGTTGAAAAAAGTGCTTAAGAAAGGAGGGGCATTTCTTTTGATGGCTGCATAGTATTCCATTGTGTATATATACCACATCTTCTTTATCCATTCATCTGTTGATGGACATCTAGGTTCTTTCCATAGTCTGGCTATTGTAGACATTGCTGCTATAAACATTCGGGTACACGTGCCCCTTTGGATCACTATGTTTGTATCTTTAGGGTAAATACCCAGTAATCTTGCCATTTGCGACGACGTGGATGGAACTAGAGCGTATCATGCTTAGTGAAATAAGTCAATCGGAGAAAGACAACTATCATATGATCTCCCTGATATGAGGACATGGAGAAGCAACATGGGGGGGTAGGGGGATAGGAGAATAATAAATGAAACAAGATGGGATTGGGAGGGAGACAAACCATAAATGACTCTTAATCTCACAAAACAAACTGGGGGTTGCTGGGGGGAGGTGGGATTGGGAGAGGGGGAGCGGGCTATGGACATTGGGGAGGGGAGGCGAACCATAAGAGACTATGGACTCTGAAAAACAACCTGAGGGTTTTGAAGGGTCAGGGATGGGAGGTTGGGGGAACAGGTGGTGGGTAATGGGGAGGGCACGTTTTGCATGGAGCACTGGGTGTTGTGCAAAAAGAATGAATACTGTTACGCTGAAAAAATAAATAAAATGGAAAAAAAAAAAAAAAAAAAGAAAGGAGGGGCAGAGGGCAGAGAAAAACAGTATTAGGATGAGAGAGTAGTTGAGGAGTTACAAATATCCAGAAGAAATTTTCAAGCAAATGACACAGATACAACTTTGACCAATCATGGATGGATTCAAATAAAGATAATATGAAAAGAGAAAACAGTTTCTGTGATAATTCATTTTTTTGGCTTAAAACATAATTGAAAGTGGACAGGAGAAAATGGAATTTAGCTTAGATATTTGCAGAAGTCACTGTACTCCATGAAAAATGAAAACCAGTCCAATTCACCCCCACATTCTATGGAATGTTTATGTCCCAAGACTTTGATAAAATCTGAGTCGTACAATTTCCTAAGTGTTAGTGGTCTCATTTCTTTCTGCCATCCAGGCCTGGACTACATTACTGCTTCCTTCCCATGATGCATCTCTTCCCTGAACACTATTTATTGACTGAAGATTGAACTCAGTGTCTTGATGTGACTGTCCAACAAAGCCACTCTATGAAATGTCTGTAAATATACAAAATATTTGGGTTAATGTAGAATGTTTATAGCAACAGAAATAATCTATAACTGAATCATGGACATCCCTTTTGTGGTCCACTCCACCATTTGGAATTCTTTTCTGGTCTCCTCAAGTGTAAATTCGATCCTCTTGTTCTTAGGCAAGGTTTTCCTCTACTGAGTTTCCTTCACTTTGGTAGCTCCACTGAGAATGTGCTCTACAGTTAAGAAGGCTTCAGATTGTACCCTTCATGAGATCTGCTGTCAGGTCTCCTAATATCAACAACAGCCTAATGCTCTATTTGGAGAACTTTCATCAATAATAGTATTAGCTGAGTAAACAAAATAACATCCCAGACCCTTGAGTCTGAGAAATGATTCTCATCTTTACCTTCTGCAGTCTCTACAACTGCACATTGTTATCAGACCATGAAGCTGTTTCATTGCCCATTGTTTGAATGTTTCCCCTCCAATCACTTACACGTTTTTTTAGAGATGTCATTAAGCATGGAGACTTCAGTACTGAAATAAAACACTGAACATGAAGTGCCCCCTATGGTAAATATTATCTATCTGCAGAGGACACGGTAGTGATTTAAAAGCACAAGTTTCCATCAAATCATAGGCCAAAGTGCTAAAAGTGCTTTTGCATCCTTTGAAGGAAGGCTATGTGTTAGGCATGCAAATGACAACAGAAATAAATATATGAAACTATCTGTACCATTATCACTAAATGATTGTTTGATTCATTTTAAATGGGCTTGCCACATTGTATCATTTATTGACACACTGTCAGATTGCAAATTATTTTGATTCTCAAAAGTGAAATTTGTAAATTTCTAGGAGTTGTCAGTCTATGATGCTGATGGAGAAATCTGAGCATTTGCATGCAAAAAATTCCCCCCAATACCAGCAACTCTTAAGACCATGCTTAAGTAGAAGGAAGAGGAGAAGAGCATGACCATGTGTTGTGGTTGGGAATAATAACCAGGAAAATGGAAATACTGAAGATGACCTTGAAGGGGAGGGATGACTATCTAGGAGACTAAAAGGACCAACCTTGGCTTTCCTGCTTTAACCCTGGTGAGGAATCATAGGTTTGGGGCCAGTACAATAAGGAAAATAAGCAGGAAAGAATCAGAGAGTGTGGTTGGTGTTAAGAGGAGGGAAGAAGTGACAGGTAAAGGCTAGAGGGTGGTAGGATTCTGAATGAGAATACAAGTACCATGTAAGTGTTCATAGACTCCACTACCCAAAAATAATTTTGGGTCTCTATCTACCTTTATTACCCTTCTTCTCATCTCATTCCCCCAGATGTTGCCAACATGTCTTCCTTACCCTACTCATCTTTCTGAGCAGAGTTCTTTATGCCAGACTGAATCTTTGGACTTTGGCGATAATTTCCAGAAGAAGAGGGTGAGTTATGAGGGCAGAAGCTAGAGGGGAAGTAAGATTCAAAGGAAGGCTTGACTTACAATGAAGAACTAAAAAGGAGGAGAAAATTCATCAAGCTGAATATAGAGGAGGACTTTTATCTAGTTTTGGCCATTGTCTTCTTTAACATTTCATTTTTTTCTCGGGAGGTTTAAAGGGAAAGTTTTGGAGCAACTGTTGCAGAACGTGAGGAAGGTAAACTTCAGTGTCCAATGAATTTTAATAAGTGTTGCCCATGGAGTATATATTTAAGCCATCGGGAGAGAAGCACAAATGTTGAGTTATTTTTTTATTAACATATAATGTATTAAGTGCCCCAGGGGTACAGGTCTGTGAATCATCAGGCTTACACATTTCACTCACTCAGCATAGCACATACCCTCCCCAATGACCATAACCCAGCCACCCTATTCCTAATCCCCCACCCCCCAGCAACCCTTAGTTTGTTTCATGAGATTAAGAGTCTCTTATGGTTGTCTCCCTCCCGATCCTATCTTGTTTCATTTTTTCTTTCCCTACCCCCCACAACCCCTGCCCTGTCTCTATGATATTAGAGAGATCACATGATATTTGTCATTGTCTAATTGACTTATTTCACTCAGCATAGTACCCTCTAGTTCCATCCATGTTGTTGCAAAAGGCAAGATTTCATTTCTTTTAATGCCTACATAGTATTCCATTGTATATATGTACCACAACTTCTTTATCTATTCATCTGTTGATGGGCATCTAGGTTCTTTCCATAGTTTGGCTATTGTGGACATCGCTGCTATAAACATTTGGGTGCATGTGCCCCTTATGATCACTACATTTGTATCTTTAGGGTAAACACCCAATAGTGTGATTGGTAGGTTGTGGGGTAGCTCTATTTTCAACTTTATGGGGAACCTCCATACTGTTTTCCAGAGGGGCTGCACCAGCTTGCATTCCCACCAACAGTGTAGGAGGGTTTCCCTTTCTCTTCGTCCTCGCCAACATTTGTCGTTTCCTGATTTGTTAATTTTAGCCATTCGCACTGGTGTGAGATGGTATCTCATTGTGGTTTTGATTTGTATTTCCCTGGTACCGAGTGATGTGGAGCATTTTTTCATGTGTCTGTTGGCCATCTGGATATCTTTTTTTTTTTTTTAAAGATTTATTTATTTAACAGACAGAGATTACAAGTAGGCAGAGAGGCAGGCAGACAGAGAGAGGAGGAAGCAGGCTCCCCACTGAGCAGAGAACCCAATGTGGGGCTCGATCCCAGGACCCTGGGATCATGACCTGAGCCGAAGGCAGAGGCTTTAACCCACTGAGCCACCCAGGTGCCCCATCTGGATGTCTTCTTTGCAGAAATGTCCGTTCATGTCTTCCTCCCATTTCTTGATTGGATTATTTGTTCTTTGGGTATGAGTTTGGTAAGTTCTTTAGAGATATTGGAGACTAACCCTTTATCTGATATGTCATCTGCAAATATCTTCTTCCATTCTGTCAGTTGTCTTTTGTTTTCGTTCTGACTGTTTCCTTTGCTGTGCAAAAGCTTTTGATCTTGATGAAGTCCCAGTGGTTCATTTTTGCCCTTGCTTCCCTTGCCTTTGGCAATGTTCCTACGAAGATGTTGCTGTGGCTAAGGTCAAAGAGGTTGCTGCCTGTGTTCTCCACAAGGATTTTGATGGATTCTTGTCTCACACTAAGGTTTTTCATCCATTTTGAGTCTGTTTTTGTATGTGGTATAAGGAAGTGGTCCAGTTTCATTCTTCTGTATGTGGCTGTTCAATTTTCCCAACACCATTTGTTGAAGAGATGGTCTTTTCTCCACTGGACATTCTTCCCTGCTTTGCTGAAGATTATTTGACCATAGAGTTGAGGATCTATTTCTGGGCTCTCTATTCTGTCCCATTGATCTATGTATCTGTTTTTGTGCCAGTACCATACTGTCTTGATGATGACAGCTTTCTAATAGAGTTTGAAGTCTGGAATTGTGATGCCACCAACCTTGGCTTTCTTTTTCAACATTCCTCTGGCTATTTGGGGTTTTCTCATTCCATATACATTTTGGATTACTTGTTCCATTTTTTGGGAAAAAAATGATGTAATTTTGATAGGGATTGCATTAAATGTGTAGATTGCTTTAGGTTGCATAGACGTTTTCACGATATTTGTTCTTCTAATCCATGAACACAGAACATTTTTCCATTTCTTTATGTCTTCCTCAATTTCTTTCATGAGCACTTTATAGTTTTCTGAGTACAGATTCTTTACCTCTTTGGTTAGGTTTATTCCTAGGTATCTTATGGTTTTGGGTGCAGTTGTAAATGGGATATACTCCTTAATTTCTCTTCTGTCTTGTTGTTGGTATGTAGAAATGCAACGGATTTCTGTGCATTGATTTTATATCCTGACACTTTACTAAATTCCTGTGTGAGTTCTAGCAGTTTTGGAGTGGAGTCTTTTGGGTTTTCCACATAAAGTATCAAATAATCTGCAAAGAGTGGGAGTTTGACTTCTTTGCTGATACGGAATTCTTGTATTTCTTTTTGTTGTCTGATTGCTGAAGCTAGGACTTCTAGTACTATGTTGAATAGCAGTGGTGATAGTGGACATCCCTGCCGTGTTCCTGACCTTAGGGGAAAAAGCTCTCAGGTTTTCCCCATTGAAAATTATATTTGCTATGGTTTTTTCGTAGATGGCTTTGATGATATTGAGGTACATACCCACTATCCCTACACTTTGAAGAGTTTTGATCAAGGAAAGAATGCTGTACTTTGTCAAATGCTTTTTCAGCATCTATTGAGAGTATCATATGGTTCTTGTTCTTTCTTTTATTAATGTGTTGTATCACATTGATTGATTTGCAGATGTTGGACCAACCTTGCAGCCCAGGAATAAATTCCACTTGGTCCTGGTGAATAATCCTTTTATTGGACTGTGGGATCCTATTGGCTAGTATTTTGGTGAGGATTTTTGCATCCATGTTCATCAAGGACATTGGTCTTTAATTCTCCTTTTTGGTGGGGGTCTTTGTCTGGTTTTGGGATCAAGGTCATGGTCTCATAAAATGAATTTGGAAGTTTTCCTTCCATTTCTGTTTTTTGGAAAAGTTTCAGGAGAATAAGTATTAATTCCTCTTTAAATGTTTGGTAGAATTCCCTTGGGAAGCCTTCTGGCCCTGGGCTCTTTTTTTTTTTTTTTTTATTTTTTTATTTTGTTTATTTGACAGAGAGAAATCACAACTAGGCAGAGAGGCAGGCAGAGAGAGAGAAGGAAGCAGGCTCCGGGGCTCGATCCCAGGACCCTGAGATCATGACCTGAGCCGAAGGCAGAGGCTTTAACCCACTGAGCCGCCCAGGCGCCCCTCTGGGCTCTTTTTTGTTTGGAGATTTTTGATTACTGCTTCAATCTCCTTACAGGTTATGGGTCTGTTCAGGTTTTCTATTTCTTCCTGGCTCAGTTTTGGTAGTTTATATGTTTCTAGGAATGCATCCATTTCTTCTAGATTATCAAATTTGCTGGCATATAGTTGCTCATAGTATGTTCTTATAATTGTTTGTATTTCTTTGATGTTGTGATTTCTCCTCTTTCATTCATGCTTTTATTAATTTGGGTCCTTTCTCTTTTCATTTTGATAAGCCTGGCCAGGGGTTTACCAATCTTATTAATTGTTTCAAAGAACCAGCTCCTAATTTTGTTGATCCGTTCTACTCTTCTTTTGGTTTCTATTTCATTGATTTCTTCTCTGATCTTTATTATTTCTCTTCTCCAGCTGGGTTTAGGCTTTCTTTACTGTTCTTTCTGTAGCTCCTTTAGGTGTAGGGTTAGGTTGTATACTTGAGACCTTTCTTGTTTCTTCAAAAGTCTTGTATTGGTATATACTTGCCACTCAGGACCACTTTTGCTGTGTCTCAAAGATTTTCATCAGCTGTGTTTTCATTTTCATTTGTTTCCAGGAATTTTTCTTTTCTTTTTCTTTTTTTTTAAAGATTTTATTTATTTATTTAACAGACAGAGATCACAAGTCAGCAGAGAGGCAGGCAGAGAGAGAGAGGAAGGAGGCTCCCTACAGAGCAGAGAGCCTGATGTGGGGCTCAATCCCAGGACCCTGGGATCATGACCTGAGCCCAAGGCAGAGGCTTTAACCCACTGAGCCACCCAGGTGCCCTCCAGGAATTTTTCTAATTCTTCTTTAATTTCCTGGTTAAACCATTCCTTCTTTAGTAGGATGCTTGTTAGCCTCCATGTATTTGAGTTCTTTCCAATTTTCCTCTTGTGGTTGAGTTCCAGTTTCAGAGCATTGTGGTCTGAAAACATGCAGGGAATGATCCCAGTCTTTTGGTGAGAGTTGACCTGATTTGTGACCCAGGATGTGATCTATTCTTGAGAATGTTCCATGTGGGTTAGAGAAGAATGTGTATTCCGTTGCTTTGGGATGGAATGTTCTGAATATATCTGTGATGTCCATCTGGTCCAGCGTGTCATTTAAGGCCTTTATTTCCTTGTTGATCTTTTGCTTGGATGATCTGTCCATTTCAGTGAGGGGAGTGTTAAAAGTCCCCTACTATTATTGTATTATTGTCAATATGTTTGTTTATTTTGTTTATTAATTGGTTTATATAATTGGCTGCTCCCATGTTAGGGGCATAGATATATAAATTTGTTAGATCTTCTTGTTGGACACACTCTTTAAGTATGATATAGTGTTCTTCCTCATCTCTTATTATAGTCTTTTGCTTAAAATCTAATTTATCTGGGAGAGGAAGGGGCAAGATGGCAGAGAAGTGGGAGACCCTGTTTTATCTGGTTCCCTAAAATGAGCTAAGTATCTACCAGAACACTCTGAACACCCATGAGAGCAGCCTGAGATGTAGGATTATACACTCCCAGAACTCTACGGGGGCAGAAGACACCGTGGAGAGGTAAAGCAGAGTGGGAATGCTCAGGCTGATATCAGAGGATAAACAGAGGTGGAGGGAGCCTCTAGAACTGACCCACTGGAAAGTAATACCCCCAGTATGAAAGTACCTTGTGATTGGGAATGAGCATTAACTTGGAGTCTCATTAAAAGAACTCAAAAAATCAAAAGATCTTAAGGGGCAACTGCTAGAATCTGGTGGGTTATGGGCATGGGCCTCAGCCCATGTATCCAGGATGGGCACTGCCAGCAACCACCTGTGCCAGAGAGAGTGCTTTTTTTTATTTCAATTTGGTTAGATTTTAGTTCTTTTATTTCTCCAGAAAGTGATTTTATTTCTCCAGAAAGGGATCCTCTAATGTCTTCCATGATTTCTTTTGAGCCCAACTAGCACCTTGATAATCATCATTCTGAACTCTATTTCTGACATATTATTAATGTCCATACTTATTAGGTCCCTAGCTGTTGGTATGGCCTCTTGTTCTTTTTTTTGTGGTGAGTTTTTCTGTCTTGTCATTTTATCCAGATAAGAATAGATGAATGAGAGAACAAAATATGAAAAGGGTGGTAAAGACCCCAGAGAAATATATGCTAACCATATCAGAAGGGACCTGAAACCAGGGGGAGAAGAAATTGCGGGGGGGGGGGGGGACTTAAAAAATACATATATATGTATATGTATATATATATATACACACACACACACACACACACACACACACACATACACACACACACATATATATATATCTGAATAGAACAGAGGCACCCACTTGATTTTGGGTGTATTCTTGGGGGGGACTTAAAAAATACATATATATGTATATGTATATATATATATATATACACATACACACACACATATATATATATATCTGAATAGAACAGAGGCACCCACTTGATTTTGGTGTATTCTTGTCTCTTAGAAGAACTTAGAAGAAACTACCTCCCAAAATTTTAAAGAAAGAAAGAAAGATATATATATACACACACAGACACATACATATACACACACACATGATGAAGGGATGGAATATTACTGTAAAGATGAAAATTTAAGAATATTCTGAAAAAGGAATTGATAAGAAAAGTTGGTTGAAAGAAGAAAAAAATAGAGGACAGAATGTGATCAGGCTGGAGACTAGAACAAAGCCATGCTCTAGATTTAGGGTATATTTTGATCTATTAGAAGGAATTGTATCCTCAAATTTTAAAGATTAAAAAAACCTATATATGCAAATAAATAAGATTAAATAGAATGACAGGATAAATAGGGCGCCTGTGTGGCTCAGTGGGTTAAGCCGCTGCCTTCGGCTCAGGTCATGATCTCAGGGTTCTGGGATCGAGTCCCACATCAGGCTCTCTGCTCAGTGGAGAGCCTGCTTCCCTTCCTCTCTCTCTCTGCCTGCCTCTCTGCCTACTTGTGATTTCTGTCAAATAAATAAATAAAATCTTAAAAAAAAATAAAAAAATATATATGACTATAATAATGAAGACTTTAAAAAAGATTTTTTAAACAGTATTGATAGGATAAAATAGTTAAAAATGTTAGAGGAAAGAGGAAAAGTTAAAAATAGACTAACAAAAACTAAAGTTAAAAAAATTTAACTTTGAAAGAGTAAAGGATCATGGGGCAAAAAAACCATGAATTCTATGTATTGTTTTCACCTAGCTCTCACGTTTTGCAGTTCTCATTGATCAGTAAATTTGGTCTTGGCTGGATATTCTTGCTGATCTTCTTGGGGAGGGGTGTTGCAATGATTCTCAAATGTCTTTGCCCGAGGCTGAACCCCTGGGACCTGATGATATTTCATTTTCCTACTCCTCTGCCATCTTGCTTCCTCCCTATTTTTGAAATGACTTTATTTGCTGGGTAGTGTTTCTTGGTCCAACAAGAGAGAGAACCACATAGGTCTTGGCTCCATCCAAGTTATATTCTGCATGTTAGCTTTTGGTACATGGCACATAGTGTGTTTAACTGGAAAGACTAAGAATGGAGTGAACATTTCTGGAGAACTTCGTTAGTTGAACTATGAAGTTAATAAAAAATAAACCAAAACAAAAAAACAACATGCCAGAGCTTTAGGCTACTATAATTTTACCTGTGAAAGCCATGAGCCTTGAGTAAACCCAGAATTCACACGAGCACAGCTGGGCTGCTTGTCTTTTGTCACCTACAGTAGCTTGAATCCTTTAACACTGATGTTGATGCCTGTGGTCTTAATGTTGTCAGGAACATGGAGAGTAAGCAATGTGAGTGGATATGATTGGGCTCTTTCTTTCTCATGCAGCACAGACCAGACTTTGACTGGGGAAAGTGTGAACACAGTTAACTCAATTAAAAAGATTAATATTGACTAGGAATAATGTTTGATGTTCTAGCAGACATTGTTTAAATGTGTCTGCTTATATACTGTGATTGTTAATTTCCTGTAAAGAAGGTATGACTTACAATCACCTTTATATAGCTGCCTAATTGTATACAATATCAAGTTAAGGATTTTGTACCAGTTGTTCTAAAAAATTATCAGCCAGATAGGAGAATGTCGAAATGGTAAGACTTATGCTATTCTAAATAATCAAAAATCATCATTTTGCTGCTGTATCTGGAATGTGAGAAGAATCTCCTAGGTGAACTACCAAAATTTAAGGGGAGGTTGCCCCAAAAGTGCACTGAATTCACATTGTGCCCATTGCTGTATCAGCTAATGGACATAGCATTTGCCATGCATTTTTTTTTCTTCTTTTCTACTTTTTCATTGCCATCATTTTTTTGGCATTTCTATGGAATTTATACCTAAAATACAATTTTATGTCACACTCCTTTAATGAGCCTCCCTTCCTCATTGCCTGTGGGATAACAACCTGAACAATTACTTTGGTTTGAAAACTCTGCAGAACATGGTTTCATTTTAAATACCATCTTTTATGGGTTCCATTAATAAGGTTGGTACAAGCCCAGCAAGAAAGCTGACCTAAAAACCAACTCAAAATAGTTTAATCTCTTATCATAAAGAGAAAATATAATTACATATCTCAGTTTTTAAGTTCCCCTGTGATTGCCTCCTATCTATAACCCTCTAGCTTTATCTGTAAGCCCTGATCCACTTCCTATAATTTTGGAACTTCTCATGTTCTCTCTTGCTTCTTGCTTCTTGGCTATTATATATGCTGATTCCTCTGCCTGGAACATTTTCCCCTAAACCTCCATGTTAGTCCTCTTGTTTTAGCTGCTCCTACCCATCTTTTAGATACCAAACCAACTTCCCCTTTCCTATGGGAAACTTTTCTGGGATACTTAAGCTTAAACAGGTGTCTATACCATGCATTGCTGTATCATCTTGTCCTGTCCTTTTCATACATAGACATGGCCTCACTTCATTGTATTTGTTCCCAATTATTTGCCTTCCCATAAAAAAGCTAGGATTATGTTCATCGCACTTATCCTTATATTCCAGGACCCCTTATAGTTCCTGCATTATAGCATATGGATAAGCACAGTTTAAAAATTGAGTCTGTGAAAAGCAGAAAGCAACAAAAAGTGAAGTGATAAATGCAAATTACAGTCTCCAAATGACTTTTCAAATATAGCATCTGAGTGGAAAGTATGGTCATCAACAAGGAGCTGAAACCAAAGAGGCTGGGCCAGGAAGTCTTCTCCTTTTCCTCCTAAAGCAAAATAGTTCCTTACATTTACTCTGGGTTGCTCAGGTCACTATCATACTGTGACTGCGGATTCCAGTTTCATTCACTTGCTGATTTTGTTTTTCAACTTTCTGATGTTTAGTTTCTTACATCCACCTGAATCTTACTTTCAAAACCTTTTCAACTGTAATTCTTACTGAACACCTCCTCTGACACAGTTATCTTCCCTCTCCCATCCTTAAATTACTGTCCCAGTACTGATTTTACTATGACATTATTATTATTCCCAGTTTGGTCCTAAGCTCTTTCAGGGCAGTAACAGGGCTTTGCTCACTTTGGGTCCCTCTCTTCCCACAGGTGCTGCTTAAATGCATATCTAGTACTCCATAAACAAGCTCCTGAACTGATCAGTTTTCCTGGGAGAAAGCATTTCATTTGGCAGGATCCATAGTTATTTTACAAAAAATGTGTGGATTAAAAACTAATCATCTCTTTAAAAATAATTATAGATTTTCGTGGGTAAGAAGGTATGATGAATTCAAAACTATTTTGGCCTCTAATAAAATGGTTTGGTTTAGAGTCTGAGCTGTATGAATGTAGGGAAGTCAGGTGAGCACTCTGGACTTCAGTTCTCTCATTTACAAAGTGGGAGGCTTAAATCAGATATTTCATTCTGTCCTCCAGCTAGAATAATTCTATGAATGTTTCTGTGCTGTGTAAGGAAAGAGCTTCACGCCATTTAATAGCACATGTATGCTATTGTCTAACAGAAATCTCAGTGTTTATCTGTGAACTATTAAAAAAAATCTGTTGATGAAAGAACACTCTTGTATAAAAGTTACAATGTATTTATGATAATGGATATATTTATTACAGAGTTCTTTTAAATAATGGACTTGGGAAACACTGAGTGATATAAAAAATTCCCTATCACTTACACAGAAACCTTCCACAGCACGATATAAAAAAAAATCAATCACAAGAACTCTAATATTATCATGTATCTTCAACTTGCATTGAATTTTACTTTGCTGCTTCAGTGAGTACTACAAAAACATGCTGTGCTTGGCTGACCTCTGGACACACAGTCACACCTATTTAATGTGGAGGAGTTTGTGAATGCCACTTTCCAAAGCTTTCAGGAAGACAAGTCACAGCTAAATGCATCCTTGAAGATTAATTACCACTCAGTTCTTTTCAGCTCTCAAATATACAATTGCATTAAACATAAATTTACCTTGAGGCTGCATAATGGACACCGGGTAGAGGACTTTCATTGTTATTGTCTTTGGTTCGAATCTATCCCCAGTTTAAGATTGACTGAAAGTCATTATCCTTTGTCAACTCCTTGGTGACTTATGAAATGAGTTACTGGTCTTAGTTAAGTTCCTGGCATAGCCAAAAAACACCTTCACAACTGATGATTATCGGGAGCTGCTGGAAATCTAGAAAGAGGATTGGAGATGGAATTGGTTGTAGAAATTGAATTAGCATGTCTCCAGTCCTCCTTCTAAATATGCATTGAAACCTAGAGTTTTGTCTTTTTCTAGAAGAGAGCAATTTAAGTCTACAGGGTTGCTGTTTGGACATCTTTCATTAGCATAATATGATGGAGACAATCATGTTAACTTTCTTCTAGTTAGGGCCGCACGATTATCCCCAATTTCTTCTTTGCATAAAGAGTTATCTGAGGGCTTAGTCATCTCCAGGAAAGGTTTGTTTGTTTTTTGTCTTAAATCCCACAGTACAGAAAAAGCACTGAGATTCCATAGCCTTTGTTATCATTGTCTATGGGGACAAGAGCATGTTGGTGTCAGATTGTTATTTCTGTCTAAAAATAACATGGTTTAGTAGAAAGCATCTTTGTCACGTGAAGGTTGTTGCTGCCTAAGTTCTAGTTCTCGGTCTGCATCTGCTTGTAAAATATTGAATACAGTTTGAAGCCTCGGTGTCCCTATATGTAGGATAAAGGACCTTAAATGGGATTTCTCAAACTCTCTTCTGACGTTATTGGATTCTAAGACATTTCCTGAAAGGTTTTGTGATAATCCTGGGACTGTGGGAACCTGAGGCTTTTCTCCTAGAAAAGATTAGTATTTTAATAGGTGACCCTTAGATGAGGAAGTAGCTTCATCTAGAAGTCAGTAGCTGAGGAACATAGAAAAATTCACATTTAATGACCAGTAGGAATTATTGATGGTGACAGTAGAGAACAGGTAAATGAAAGCCAGAATTTGAGTTCAAATGGGAAAGAGAAGCCTGCATAATATCCCGGGAGGGTAAGAATGTAAATTGGGGGGCACCTGGGTCGCTCAGTGGTTTAAGCCTCTGCCTTCGGCTCAGGTCATGATCTCAGGGTCCTGGGATCGAGCCCCGCATCGGGCTCTCTGCTCAGTGAGGAGCTTGTTTCTCCCTCTCTCTCTGCCTGCCTCTCTTCCTACTTGTGACCTCTCTCTCTGTCAAATAAATAAATAAATAAAAATATATAAAAAAAATTTAAAAAAAGGAATGTAAATTGGAAGGACTGGGAGAATCAGTCAGAGAAGTAGAAGGCCAAGTGTAAGATGATAGCTGAGTCTAAAAAGGTCAGAGACTAACAATTGGTGTCTGAGTGTTCAAGGAATCCTCGATGATAAGAACTCGCCTCTTCCCTTCCCTTCTTTCCTTCTCCTCCCTCTCCTCCCCACTCCTTACTTGGGCTTTCTTCTTAGATGACTTCCTCAATCACAGTTTGAAAGTTATCTTTATTTAGATAACTCCCAGATTAATTTCTTTAGCCCAGTTCCTCTCTGACTTCTAGACTCAGATGAGAAACTAATTATACATCTCTCCTTTACTTTCTCATAGTCAATTAAATTTTAACATGTTCAGATAGAATTCTAACTCCCTCCCTAACTTCTCCATTAGTCTCCCATCTCAGTAAATAACATCATCATAAACTAATTTTTTAAAAAGATTTATTTATTTATTTTACAGACAGAGATCAGTAGGCAGAGAGAGTGAGAGGAGGAAGCAGGCTTCCTGTTGAGCAGAGAGCCTGATGCGGGGCTCCATCTCAGAAACCTGGGAACGTGACCTGAGCTGAGGGCAGAGGCTTTAACCCACTGAGCTTGACAGGTGCCCCCATAAACTAATTTTTTAAAAATTTAAGAGTCATCGTTGATTCTTGATCTTTCCTTCACTCTTCATTTTATAGTCTGTCTAGCCCAGCTGATAGAATTGGATTTTCCTTCTACTTGTCATGTCTACTGCCACCATTCTCGTCTCGACATTTGCCATTTTCTTACCCATTTTGCAAGGGTAGCATCTTTTCTCCCTGATTCTAAGTAGCCCTCTCTCCCATCCTGAATTCTTTTCCCACGTAATGGTATAGGTGATCTTTTTTGAAAATAAAAGTTATCAAACAACATTTTTATTCCCAAAACCTCTTGTACCTTTCCATTTTCATGGATAGGCAGATGTGTGTGTGTGTGTGTGTGTGTGTGTGTGTGTGTGTGTGTGTGTATGAGAGAGAGAGAGAGAGAGAGAGAGATTGGCCAGATTTATCAAGGTAGACTTAGTGTAATCAGAAGTGTCCTCATAGTACAGAGGCAGGAAGTCAGAATTAGAGAATGAGATGTGAGGATGGAAGCAGAAGCTGGAATGATGTGATTTGTAGAAGGGAACCACAGACCAAGGCATGCAGGTGGCTTCTAGATAAGGGAAAAGGCAGGAAAGTGGATTTTCCCCTGGGGCCTCCAAAAGGAATACTGCTGAGCTGACACCTTGATGTTAGCCAGTGAGACCCAGTGAGACCCACTGATGTTAGACAGTGAGACCCATCTGAAATGGGTCTAGAACTATAGCTCTAGAGCTCTACAACTATAACTTGTGTTGTCTGTGGTAATATGTGCCAGTAATAGGAAATTGATATAGTCCATTTTCTCATTTTTCAACTATGCTTTGCCTGTATGTCTTCTGTTTTTGGAACATAACATGTGGCAGTGTTCCTCGGGATTTTTGCACAGGTTCTTTGCTGGGCCTTGTGTGCTTTTACCCATAATCATAGGGTTAGTTTTTCTTGTGGTAGTGGTGGTGGTGGCGGTTTTAATATTGGTTTAAATGACATCTCCTTAGGAAGGTCTTACTCAACCTCCTCTTTCATCACCCCGAATTTGTTTTGTTTTGTTTTGTTTTCTAGACAGGTTGTCTTCGTCCTGGCAGAGTTTTATTTATCTGTGTACTACTTGTATTTTTGTTATTGCTGTTGTTCTTTTTCTTTCTTTTGGTCTATTAATGTAGAACATGAGCTCCATGACAGAAAAACTGTAGCTATCATGTTTAGCACCATGTCTTGAGAGTAGTTTCAGGGGGATAGTCAGTTCTACGTAAATATTCAATGCCTCTCTGACAGATTGAATGAATGATTTAGGGGAATGCGCATATTAGGGGGAGAATGTGGCTTTAAAGAAGGAAAGCTGTCGGATGCTAGCCAAAGATCCTCTGCCATTGCAAGGTTCTAGGCTTGAATTTGGTAACAGTGGAGATGAGGCCTTACCAAAGATAACAGGGGAAACTGTGGAGTGATATGAGTTGTCAAGGAGGAGCCCAAACTGGTCAACTGGACAAATTTAAGGGAGGCAGGTCAGTGAAGGTGCTTTAGGGAACTTGAAATGCTGACAGAAGTTGGGCCTGGTGTCAGGTGAGGCTTTGAGGCCACCCAGGAACCCAGCAGGCAGATGAAGGTGTAACTCCCCAAATCAGGCAAAAAAGACTATCAGTGGAAAAGGGGACAAGGATTGCTACTCTCTTGTCCAACTGGGAATCCCCCCAAATTGGTTTAATGCTAGGCACTTAAGAGATGCTTAATAAAATCAAACAAGATATCTATGAGTGTCAAATGAACAAGTGATTAATCTATTTATTTTTTTTTTCAGCATAACAGTATTCATTGTTTTTGCACAACACCCAGTGCTCCATGCAATACGTACCCTCCCTATTACCCACCACCTGGTTCCCCCAACCCCCCACCCCCGCCCCTTCAGAACCCTCAGGTTGTTTTTCAGAGTCCATAGTCTCTTATGGTTCGCCTCCCCTTCCAGTTTCCCTCAACTTCCTTCTCCTCTCCATCTCCCAATGTCCTCCATGTCATTTGTTATGCTCCACAAATAAGTGAAACCATATGATACTTGACTCTCTCTGCTTGACTTATTTCACTCAGCATAATCACTTCCAGTCCCGTCCATGTTGCAACAAAAGTTGGGTATTCATCCTTTCTTTTCTTTTTTTTATAAACATATAATGTATTTTTATCCCCAGGGGTACAGATCTGTGAATCACCATGTTTACACACTTCAAAGCACTCACCATACCACATACCCTCCCCAATGTCCATAACCCCCTCCCCCTCTCCCAACCCCACCTCCCTCCAGCAACCCCCAGTTTGTTTTGTGAGATTAAGAGTCATTTATGGTTTGTCTCCCTCCCAATCCCATCTTGTTTCATTTATTCTTCTCCTACCCCCCTAACCCCCCATGTTGCATCTCCACGTCCTCATATCAGGGAGATCATATGATAGTTGTCTTTCTCCGATTGACTTATTTCACTAAGCATGATACCCTCTAGTTCCATCCATGTCGTCACAAATGGCAAGATTTCATTTCTTTTGATGGCTGCATAGTATTCCATTGTGTATATATCTCACATCTTCTTTATCCATTTATCTGTTGATGGACATCTAGGTTCTTTCCATAGTTTGGCTATTGTAGACATTGCTGCTATAAACATTCGGGTGCACGTGCCCCTTCGGATCACTATGTTTGTATCTTTAGGGTAAATACCCAGTAGTGCAATTGCTGGGTCATAGGGTAGTTCTATTTTCAACATTTTGAGGAACCTCCATGCTGTTTTCCAGAGTGGTTGCACCAGCTTGCATTCCCACCAACAGTGTAGGAGGGTTCCCCTTTCTCCGCATCCTCGCCAGCATCTGTCATTTCCTGACTTGTTAATTTTAGCCATTCTGACTGGTGTGAGGTGATATCTCATTGTGGTTTTGATTTGTATTTCCCTGATGCCGAGTGACATGGAGCACAAGTGATTAATCTATATATGTAAAAGTAATTACTGTGATGCCTGACATTTTAGACAACTTCACTTCCCTCCCCTCTTGTCTCCCTTTATAAATTGTAGCAAATGATGGCGTTATCCTGCCTTCAAACTGATCAGATATGGCTGTGGAGTGGGGATGGGATCTTGGGAGACTGACAGACCCTCTGGGAAAGTGAGGCAAGGCCAGCCGCACTGAGTTTCCCAGTGAGTAGAATCCCTAAAGAGAATATTAATGTTGTCAGTGCTCAAGTGACATTTATTCAGGACTTTCTCAGTAAAGTGAGTTAGATTAAGTGTTACATAATTAACCCTAAGAAATTAGCTTTAATCAAGTATTCTGTTCTGTAATTTCCTTGTCCTCTGATCGCTATTCCTTTCTAATCCTTTTGGCACTCAATCCTATTTTATACTATATTGATATCTGTTGAATCAGTTTCCCTCACTATCTAAATGACATTTGCTCTAAAGGAGAAATAGCAGGTCTTAATGTCTTTAGTATGAGTTTTCTGGGGCTGTCCTAACAAAATAGTATAAACTGGGTAGCTTAAAACAATAGAAATTTATTTTCTCATAGTTCTGGAGGTTAGAAGTCTAAACTCAAGTTGTTAGCAAGGCAGTCCTTCCTCTGAAGAGTCTAGGAAACAATCTTTCCTTCCTTTTCATAGCTTCTGGTGTTTGCCAGCAGTCCTTGACATTCCTTAGCTTACAGATACATTTCTCCAGTCCCCATTTGGATCTTCACATGGCCTTCTCCCCCATGTTTCTCCTGTTTCTAAATTTCCCTCTTGTAAGACCGTCTACTCTAATCCAGTTTGACCTCATCTTAGCATTATTGTATCTGCAAAGGTCCTGTTTCTATCTAAGGTCACATTTGTAGGTTCTGGCTATATGCGAATTTGCTGGGGAGGGGGCACTAATGACCCTACTACAGGTGGTTGAGACCCAGAATACTATTGTGGGACAAGCCCAGACTGAAGACGTTGTTGAGAGAGGTCTAGGGAATTTTTCACAGTCCATAACGTTGTTTCACAGATGCTTTTTCACAAGGGGTTGTGCCTTAGTCATTTTTATATTCTCCATTATTACAAGTTGTCTTACACACAGTGGGTATTTATTGAATAGTAAGAATACAAATTTGAAAAACCTGAATGCTACTGCCCACCTCCATGGTCCTCTAACACCACCAATAGAACTTTGTTTTTGATTCAGCTGTTGGGTGGAAGTGTCTGAATGCAGATGGCTTGGTCTCCTGGGATTGCCAGACTTTGTTTCTGATGTCTAACACCTGGTCAGTATATTCTTGATTTTGTTGTTGTTGTTGTTGTTGTTGTTTGATACTTGAATTTTGAGAAAAATGAAGACTATAGTGTGAGGGATTATCTCTGTTCATCAATGTTACTGAACATTGAAAGACCAATCTTTAAGTGAACTGTTTTAAGAATATCTGTAGAAGACCTTTACCCCTGGGGCTAATAATACATTATATGTTAATAAAAAAATAAAAAAAATTAAAGACTTTATTTATTTGACAGACAGAGATCACAAGAAGGCAGAGAGGCAGGCAGAGAGAGAGGAGGGAGCAGGCTCCCCGTTGAGCAGAGAGCCCAATGCGGGGCTCCATTCCAGCACCCTGGGATCATGACCTGAGCCAAAGGCAGAGGTTTTAACCCACTGAGCCACCCAGGTGCCCCGAAAAAAAATTTAAAAAAAAAAAAAAAAAAAAAAGAGTATCTGTAGAGACAATCTACTTAAAATAAGAAGTGGTTAATACAAATAACTGTTTTTTAGTTGATAACAAGCTGTTTAGCCAGGAGTGTCTGGGTGGCTCAGGGGGTTAAGCCTTTGCCTTTGGCTCACGTCATGATCCCAGGGTGCTGGAATGGAGCCCTGCATTGGGCTCTCTGCTCAGCAGGGAGCCTGCTTCCCCTTGGCCCCCTCTCTGCCTGCTCTCTGCCTACTTGTGTTCTCTCTGTCAAATAAATACATAAAATCTTAAAAAAAAATAAAATAAAACAAGCTGTTTGGCCAAACTCAACTACACCATTTTAAAATAATGATTAGATAGTATAATAAATTAAATAAAATCCAATTCTTAGAACAAATGAGGTGTAGGGAGAGACACAGCTAATAACATGGAATATTTGCATAGCCCCTTCTAATGATCTCATCTGATTACTACAAGATAGGTAAGACATGGATAATTTTCTTCCCTTGTCCAAGAAGGAAACCAAGGCTAAGAGTTTAAGTAGGGAACTCATGAAGGTTTTAGGACTTCAGATCCTCCTATTCTGGTCACCTTCACTGTCCTGAACACAACCCTATTCCCCATCACCAGGAGAAAACGAATGGTTACATGATAAGGTTATTTTGGCAAGGTCTGCTCAGTCTAAAGAAGTCATGTACACATCGCATTGGTCAAATTATGGATGTTGTTTATGTTCAGTTAGTTTAAATGCTATTTTTTTTTTATTTCTTATGTTATCACATCACAAATAAAAGCATAAACTTAAAGAGGAGAAGCCTGTGTGCTTGGATGGGAATGTCAGATCCATAAACTGGTAGTTTGAGTTTAAGTCCTGTGTGACAGGGAGTGAGCTGCTGCCCTCCTAGGGAGCTCAAGTGAACTGAACCCATGTGGGTCTCTGCATGTGTTGACCCTGTGGGATTCCAGTGTCTGGCTGTGAGTGAGGGGAAAGATCTGGTGGGAGGAACTTGAAAATACATTGGCCATTCTGGTTGCATTGCCAGTCAGACTTCACCCAGCACATGAACGACTTTGGGCCTATTGATATTTGCTGTGACATGTAAATGTTCAGCACAGTATTGATTCTGAATGTCAAGCCCTCTGCATAGGTGCTGTTTCCGTGTGATGTTTCGGTGTGATGAGCAGATTATCACAGAATACTAATTGAACCCTTTAAATTCTCTCTCTCTCCTGTATGCGCAACACCAACAAACAACAGTTTAAATGTAACTAGAGCCCATTCCCAACCTTAATGGAAGCATAATAATAATCTTTTAAGTGTTGAATAGTTTCTGGTTAGCCTTGAGTGAAATTTTTAAAAGGTGAATGGCTTTCTACCAAAATACATACTGTAACTGCTGTAAAATAAGGTTACATGGTTCAAAATTGTACCTTTGATAGTTAATTATCCAGATTAGGAATAAGGATGAAATAGAATGCTAATCTGAGAGGGAAAAATATTGATTATTTACTCATGCATTAAAGGAAAGAAAAAAAAGTGAAATGTAATTTTGTTAGTCTGGTTGGAGAAAACCAAGGTTTTGAAGAAAATTTCAAAGTTTTTCCAAAGTATCTATATGAAATTCGGTAATATTTCATAAACGTTATTTCAAATACTTGAAAGACTACTTACTGATAAATAGAAAAGGCATGTAAGTTGATGAAGTGTTAGTCTACATTGTCGTGGAATTATTAATATTCTGTAATTGATTATTTGGTGTCTTGGAGGCATGGGCCAAACTAATAACCAAAGCTTTTTTACAGCTGTACCATCCATGTGCTTTGATAGGTGCACAAAAATCTTATTTAATACCCTCACGACAAACCTTAATATCTGTATTTTTCTTCCTGCCTCATAAGAGATGTCCCTGCCCCACACTTTCCCTCCACTTTAGTAATAATAGCTCCTCCCAAGCTTTCCCGTCACTCCTCCTGTCTCCTGGTGAGCTGGTGCTTCTCCATATGGCTCTGTATGGTGTGGTATGCCTCCTCCTCTTGGGTATTGTAAGTAATAAACTCTGCTTTCAAAGGCATTGACCTTTCCATGTCATCACTGAATCATACCTATAAATCAAATTCCAGGCACATTTTGAGAGTTCAGTTTTAAAGGATCCAACTGTAAGTTTGGGCACATATTTTTGAAGTGTGTGTGTGTGTGTGTGTGTGTGTGTGTGTGTGTGTGTAGATAGGTAAATAGATAAAATCATTTTATCAGATATGTGTAGAAGTTTACTTTAAAATTAGTGAGAAAGTCTTGGGGCACCTACGTGGCTCAATTTGTTGAACGTCCAACTCTTGGTTTCGGCTCAGGTCATAATCTCATGGGTTGTAGGATCTAGCCCTACATCAGACTCCATGCTCTGTGGGGAGTCGGAGATTCTCTCCTTCTGCCTGGCCCCCCTCAAATAAATAAATCTTTAAAGAAATAAAATTGGCAAGAAAATTTTAACTCACACCCGCTTGAGAAATGCAGGGTCTTATATCAACAAATCAGAAATATCTGATCAAAATTAGACCAGCATGTTTTGTGATTTAATAAGTTAGCTGTGAAGTTCTAGCATGCTACAGATCATGTGAGATGTCTTCCTTCACCCCACTCTGTTCTGATTCTGACATGATAATCAGAATCAGAATGGCCTACAAATGAGAAGGGAATTCCTCATTTAGCATTCAGCACTAGGCTTCTTTGTCTTTCAGGTAGATTGCCCCATGTTTTTCCTAAACATGAAAAAACAAGCCATAGGCTTATTGGGAAACAGAACATGCTGGTTTACTATTGTGCAAAGACCCACTTAGAAACATACTCTACAACCAAAAAATCATACCATCAGTATTATCATCTATGTGTTTGAGATCTGTGGCCACAAACTATGGTTTGCAGTTTCCAGTTCCTCAAAGCTGAGGCAATGCTGTTCAGAATCTTCAGTGGATTTGATACTGAAAAGAACAACGCAGACATGCTATGGTGGAAAAAAAAAATGCCTTTTTGTTATGACCAGTGGAAACCATCTAGAATAGTGATGTGGAAGCGTTTCACTATGAGAGCACCAAATTCACCCCTCAAAATAATGACACCGGAAACATGGAGCCAGTATTGTATTGGTTAAGAATGTCCTTTCATGGGCGCCTGGGTGGCTCAGTGGGTTGAGCCACTGCCTTCGGCACAGGTCATGATCTCAGGGTCATGGGATCGAGTCCCACATCAGGCTCTCTGCTCAGCAGGGAGCCTGCTTCCCTCTCTCTCTCTCTGCCTGCTTCTCTGTCTACTTGTGATCTCTCTCTGTCAAATAACTAAGTAAAAAATCTTTAAAAAAAAAAAAAAAGAATGTCCTTTCATGTTTCCTCATGAAGATGAGGATTAACTGTGGCTTCCCAAGCATTTACGGGATAATCTTGTTTTTAATTTCAAAAGGCTTGTTACACGTGATAAAGCTAGATAGTCTGGTCTATTATTCGAAATGTTATCTCCTTTGGTGCATACATGCAGTTAATATACTTATGCTGTTGGGGCACTTTCATAGGTCACACTATCAGAAAAAAAAAAGGGAGTTTTAAAGGCTGTAGTGGAGACTGCTAAATGTAATTCATACAATAGGTGTGATCCTGTCCAGTGTGTGAGTACGTTCTCTACTGTGGGTGGAGCCCGGGCTGCCTGCCTTCTGGTTCTGTGTACGGGGAGGTCAGGGGCCTCCAGTCTAGTATCACAAAGAAGGTGATAATGGAATGATGGGTTTCCTTCAGTCCTAAAGACAGAGGGATGCTATTAAATTAATGTTGCAATTAACTACTTGTTTGAATTTGATTTTGCTGCTTTTCTAAGAAAAAAATTTTAAAAAATGGGTAGTTCCAGCTGTTAAGAAAATATGTCACTTGGATGTCATTAATACTGGGTGTCCTGATTCAGAGATAATGGAACTCTTTCCTCTCAGCTGTTTGAACCTGGACACAATTCCAGGTCCCTGAATTCAGTTTGCAAGAAATACGGCTTCTAGTTATTTTCTTCCCTTTAAAAAAAATTTTTTTTTGTTATTTTTGTCACCATACAATACATCATTAGTTTTTGATGTGGTGTTCCATGATTCATCGTTTGCATATAACACCCAGTGCTCCGTGCACTAGGTGCCTTCCTTAATACACATTAGCGGCCTCACCCATCCCCCCACCCCCCTCCCTCTAAAACGCAGTTGGATTCCAGGAGTCCATAGTCTCTCATGGATCATTTCCCCCTCTGATTTTCCCCTCTTTGTTTTTCCCTTCTTTCTCCAAATGCTTCTAGTTATTTTCTTAACTTAATTTCCAAATCTGACTTTCTGAGGTTGGTGGAAATTTTACATTAGGTATGTGCCCCAGAGTTTTGCCAAGGGTTTTACCAAGTTTGCATGTTTATAGGCAAAACTAACGGTCTAGGGAGACCCAGCTGATCTTGGCCTTTTTGTCCATGCTCATAATTGTGGAGATGACTGTTGGCTTAGCTCCCATGGATCCTTAAGACTTGAATCACCACTCTTTCTGTGCCTTGCAGTGGAGTTAGCATTTTTGGTGAGGTCAGGAGATTGATTTACTGTGTGCATCCAAGGCTTCCAAGTCCCTTTCTTTTCCCCCAAGACATTGGTAGAGTTTAGGGAGAAGGAATCTGCTTCACCAGGCACAGTTCCCCCAAAGAAGTCACCCTTCTGTTCTCAAATCCACCTTTATCAATCATCAAATCAAATGGCTCTTGAGGCCAAAGAAGCAAATTAATGAAACCATTAATTGAGAGGCCCAGGAGGTCTTTAAAATGACCTTAGTCTGGGACACTTAGGATAATCTTCTGAATGAGTAAGGGTTTTTCAGGAAATGAAACATAAGGAGAAAGTCTTCCCAATGGATTCTGCCTTCCATCCAATGACAAATCTCTTCACATGCCAACTACAAATACACCGCACGTCCTTGCAGGTCAAGGGGTACCAGAACCTGAGAGTGGAGGAATGGATATAGGATAAAAATAGCACTGATATTAGAAATGCAGCCTGCACATTCTCCGGGACACTCTTATTCACCCCACTCTTATTCAGGATGCATCTTTGGAGTTACATTTACTTCCCCCATAACTTTCCACTAGCTTTCTCCTGCGGCTTCCTCCTCCCATTTGATACCAGCATTCCCTCTCCCCTTCCCATCCCCACGATCTTAGACTGTATCAATTCCTCATTGGATTGAGGATCTGGAAATTGAAGCTCCTTGAAAAGAGAGGTTTGGGTCTACAATCCAAATGTAAGTTCATGTTGGTTTTCTTTTGTAGCCTGTGGCAGTCCCAGGACAGGTCCTCTTTTGATAAGTAAATGGAGTTTGCCACTACTCAAACTGGTATGATTGGGGTGTCAGGATGAGCCAGAGGGGACTCATGATTTTATGCAGCATTTTTGACACATCTTTGCAAGGTATACTTCTTTTCGTTCATATAAATCCAATCCAATTTCTAGGTCTCTTTCATGAAAGGCCACACTTCCTGAAGTCCAGCTGGGGATATAAGTGTCCCCCTACAGCAGCTGGGCTCTAATTGCTGCCCATAAACAAACATCATTGGGAATACAGCCATTTTATAAGGCTGGATGCTATTCATTTCCAAGATTGCCACGGTCATTTATTACTAATGACAGGAATCTGTAGCTGGCTGGAGCCGGTGAACGTGTTTCTATGCAAGCAGCATTTCAAACTGGCGGTGTGCGTTTGGGAAAGCAAATAGCCTAAACTTACGGCTTTTATGCCTTGATGGAATTTCCATGTCCTACAGGAAGTCTTCCCATCTCACAGAGATGATCCACTTGTTGTTCATGTAATAAATTCCTATAGAGTCGTGCTTTATTGTCATGTTGCTACTAAGATTCTTATATGTCTCTGTCGTGCGTCTTTAAGGGATAAATGAGGTCCTTTCAGGAAGCAACCATTTCCTATCTGAATTATTCAAATCTGTAAGCACAGAAATTCGGCATTGTGGAGTATCTAGAACTGTATAAGGGATCATCCAGCCCACATCTCTCAGTTGACAGTGAAAGGAAAACAGGGTACAGGTAGAGCCCATGATGGAAAAAAATCACCTACTTAGTTTGTCGGACCCCCACATATCTCCTTTCCAGAAATCAAGGACAGCTGGCCCCTGCTCAGCCCTATCATACAAAGTGGTATTACTCCTGCTTCAGATTAGGAAAAAAAAATATAAGGAAGGGCACCTGGGTGACTCAGTCAGTGAAGCATCTGTCTTTGGCTCAGGTCATGATGCCAGGGTCCTGCTCAGCAGACGGTCTGTTTCTCTCGTTCCCTCTACCCATCCCTCCTGCTCATGCTCTCTCTCACTCTCACACACGTACTCCCTGTCTCTCAAATAAATAAATAAAATCTTTTAACAAAAGGAAAAACGTAAGGAAATTTATGGCACAAAATTCGTTAACCCTTCAGCTTTAATGTGGACCCATTCTAATCTTATGTCTAGATTTTTAGTATTTACAGTCTAGTATTTTATGCTTCTTGGACTAAGCCTTCTAATATATATACTGGATGTCATAACCAGTTACCAATTTATTTCCTTTGCAGCTCTAGATAATATTTTCAGTGTTCCATGTACCATTTTAAGTATTTTATGTGTATTTTTCTTTGATCCTTCTAACTCCTCTGTGAGGTTAACACTATGACCCCATTTTACAGTTGAGAAAATGAAGGGAGAAACAAAGTTATATTTTTCCTAAGCTCGCACAGCCAATAAATAGCTGAGCCAGTATTCAGAGTGTGAAGCCAGGCTCTACAGTCTATGCTCATAAACACTCTGTCACTCTTTGACTTGATTTAAAGAAATGGTATCTGCTGTCTTAATGGGCATAATTGGACACTAGCTAGGTCCTTTTGGTGGAATGAGGATACAGATGACTAAATGTCCGGGGAATGCAGAGGGGCTGGAAATTGAGTTCAGTTGCCAATAGCTAATGGTATGATCAGGGATCCCTATGTAATGAAGCCTCCATAAAAACCCCCAAAAGATGGGCTTCAAAGAGCTTCTGGGTTGGTGAATAGGTAGAGATTCAAAGAGAGTGGCTTGCCTAGAAAGGGCATGTAAGGTTTGCTTCCCTCCCACGTGCATCTCTTCCATCTGGCTGTTCCTGAGTTGTGTCCTTTTATAATAAACCAGTAATCTAGTAAGTAAAACATTTCTATGAGTTCTTTGGGCCACTGTACCAAATTAACCCAACCCAAGGTGGGAGACCTGGGAATCTCTGATTGAGATAGCCTGTTGGTCAGGATTACAGGTAACAAGCTGGATTTGCAGTTGGTGTGTTAAGTGAGAACAGTCTTCTAGGAGTGGGCCCTTAACCTGTGGCATCTGATGCTATCTCCAGGTAAGTAGATCATGTCAGAGCTGAATTAAATTGTAGAAAACCCACTGGTATAAGGGAATCACTTGATGGTATGGGGGAAGAAATCCACACATTGAAATTGGGAGCAGAATCATTAGGGACACAATAAAGTCCAGTCAAGGAGACAGTGTGTAAGCAGATAGATGCAGAGGGACCAGCAGAGGACTCTGCAGCTAAGAAGTAGAGCCCATACATGCTGCTGGTTGCCAGAGCTAAGTCTAGTCCTTTTTGGCCATCAGGAAGGGACGATGAAAAGCAAAGTAGGAAGGGGAAGATACCAGAACAAGAGGAAAGCCAGACTTGGGATCTTTACATACCTGCTTTGTCTCTAGAATACTTTCCCTCTGGCTCTTTTCCATCCTCCAGAGAGGCTTGTCTGACCCCCACCCCTCCAAAATCTGTAATTGTTGTACCTGTTCCCGTTTGTCTTTCTTATGACACCTGGTCCTTTTCCCTTGTGAAACCTATCACAGCATATACAGACTCATTTATGCTCATTTATTTTTTTATTGCCTGTCTTCCCCACTCAGATACAAACTTTATGAAGTTAACATCCATTTCTGTTGTGTTCACAATTGACTACTCAGGGCCTGTTCATAAATATGCATTGAATGAATAAATGAATAAACAGGGCTCAGGCACAGGGATAGAAGGGATTAGCCCATTTCATATAATGAATCTGGAGCTGAGGAGACATTGGAGAAAAGAACAGATCACTTATGTTGAATTACCACTTTACCATTATTAGCAGTGATGAACTCCCCAAGTCCTCCGCTGCTAGATATTATAGATACATAATGAACACAGAAGACAGAGATGTTTGCAAAGTCCCTTTCAAAATGTCATCTGTGGGAGAAGCTTTGCCCCTAATATAAGCGATTTGGAAATCCAGTTTACTAACGTGCTGTTATACAGAAAGCTCACCAGAAATGGAAATATATTTACCTAGTATTCTCAGGGAAACTTCTTTGAAAGTACAGAATTAAAATTTTAATGGGTTAATTGGTTCCACGTATGTATATGTGACATGAAGTTTAAGAATATCCTATCTTTTTGTCAAACACACATACCGACAGCTTCTCTTTCTCTTCCCTTCTCCTCCCTTCCCCTTCCCTCCCCTCCCCTCCACAGTGGCCTCAATCTTTTTCATTAAAGAAAAAAAATCACTCTTTCAGAGTTCTGCTGAGGATGTGCGATTACAGATGATGCCAGGGAGCACTCCAGGAGCCTCTAATGGGGAAGACACAAGACAAAGCAATAGATGGTCATTTTTTTCCCAAGAGATGGGCCCCCTGCCATGAGGAAGCTCTTCAGGCTGCCTCTCCTTTTGTGTTTTTAGTTGATTTTTAATAAAGAATATTAAGACTGTATGCCGCTGCCCCTTCAAATCCCCAAACAGAGACTTGCATTGGAAAGGCTAGAGGGAGGGAATGATGGCCCCGTCGAAAGTGTGGAGCTAAGAAAACAGTATTTAATGAACTTCTCTTCTCTGCTCCCCGTCTAGCACAGTGAACACAAGGTGCCTCTTATTAAAGCTTTGCCTGTTATATGGGCTCTTGTTAGAGGTCTTGGGCTGCAATGGGCAGGCCTGTGCTGGTCCCATTTATCTGTCACTGATGCCTGCTTGTGCCTTCTTCCTTCTCAGAAAGCTTCTCTTTTACAAATCCCAAACCCCAGCCTCTTTTCATCAGACAAGAGCCAGAGATAAAAACAAAGTGTGTCAAAAGACATAACCATAGGAGCCCTTATACTCCTTCTCTCTCTCTTTCTCTTTTTTAAATCTAGGAAAGTAATGACTTCTATCCTTGGAATAGATTGCACATCTACTTTGAGTTTTAATAAGGCATCTGTGTGATAACTTCTGATTTTACTGTTTATGCTTCAGTATGGTTCTAGCCTTTGTGGAACCATGCCTAGAAGACCAGAGAGATGACAAGTGACCGTGACAACTGACCTCCCTGATGGTTCTGGAATGGTGTTTCTGTCTCCCACCTCCCTCCCTCTTCTCCCCTTTAACAGAATGGTCTGGCCCAGGAATGAATGGCTGAAATTTGTAGGATGCTCTTCTAGGGAAAGGGCACCCCTCTCGAGCCCCTGCCCAACCCTCTTCCTGTATACATGTCACTCGGTCAAGGCTACTTGCAGTTTCACTGGTCAGCCCTTTGCTATTTTGTTTGTCCAAGTGACCCACTAAAAGCTGCCCTCAGATGCTCTTGCATTAGTCTGAATGAATTCCTGATGCTTTGCAGAAAGCAGGTGTGACAGTGAACAGGAAGGATAGGGTCTGTGGACGCTGACCACCGCAGGAAGGACAGCAGCCCAAGAAAACATCTGAGCTGAGAGCGACAGAGATCCAAGAGGCTGTCAGGGCCAACAAGGGTGTTGGCTTAACCCCTTCTGCCAAAGACACACTCTTCCTTGATTCTAAAATGCAAATTGGGAAATTAACCAACGCAATCATTTGTTCAGGGCTGCCGGTGGAAAAATACATACAGATATTATTGCATGGCTGATGCTAGCTAGCATGGGGCCAAAGCAGGAAGGAGACCGTGAAGGACACAGCAGGAGATCCGTTATAGGATGATATATAGTGTGACATTTAGAATTTGTTTTTAAATAGATTTACAATGCCCCATGTATTTTTTTTCCTCCTTCATTCCACAGTTGTTTTTTGTTTTTTTTGTGTGTGTGCTTTTTTTTCCCCCCAAATTCTTACACATTCTCTTCTAGGCTTCATCTCCCTGTTAGGTGAGTTCATAAAAATCTCTCTCTCTTTCTGCATAGATATAGATACATAGATATAGATGTGTGTATGCGTGCACGTGTGCGCACACACTCCCATGATGAAGTTTAGGCACAAGCGTCAGAAGAATGACCAGATAATGAGGTTTTGAATTAGTTCAGTCTCCCTGCAACACCCTCGGGCTGCCTTCTCTTGCCTACCCAGTGCATGTCACCCCCTGACCCCATTTTTTAGTGCCAGCTCTTCTTCATGGGAGCAGAGCCTGGATGACTGACTGTACCCATCAGAAGGGAAAGTAAGTTTATTCTTCAGCCAAGAGTTGGTGCAAAGGCCTGCTATAAAGTGACACTGGGAAAATGAGTCTCAAGCTACCAATCAGTTAAAAAAAAATATTTAGTAGGTGGGGAAGAAAATATTATCTGCTTATGGAAATGCAGAACAAACACGGGATGAGGACCAGCATCATCTGTGGGCCACTCATGAGTGACCTGGTCTTGGGGTAGTCACATCTGCAGTGGGTAGGGTAGGCTCCTATGCTCTCATGAGGGAGAAGAAGATAAATTTAATGTCTCTTTTCTGTATGAGTTTGTGAGTCTTCATTGTGGAATAAAATTCATTGATGTGGGATCTACCAACATTGCAAAACCTGGCCCCCATTCCTCTTTCATCTTCCTGTAAGCCTGTTGTGGGATAAATTCTCTGAAGTTCTCTAGCTTTTATCAGTAGAAGTCACTCCAATGATGAAATTCTGCCAAAAGAAAAAAAAAGTTAACTCAAAGAAATGCCTTTCATTAAGGTATTTTATTATATTGGGATTCTTTTTTTTTTTTAAGATTTTATTTATTTACTTGAGAGACAGAGATCACAAGTAGGCAGAGAGGCAGGCAGAGAGAGAGGGGGAAGCAGGTTCCCTGCGGAGCAGAGAGCCTGATGTGGGGCTCGATCCCAGGACCCTGGGATCATGACCCGAGCCGAAGGTAGAGGCTTTAACCCACTGAGCCACCCCGGTGCCCCTATATTGGGATTCTTAAAAATGACTCTGAGGAAAGATTTTTAAGACAGTGATAAATAGTGGAATACTTATTTCTGAACACAGACCATTTTTCATTAAATCACCCCTGCTCTACTTCCTGCTAACTCCAGTCCTGCTTCAACGACTCCGCTAAGTTCAGCTCATGCATCCATGTAGCCTGGGCTTCATTTCCTCATTTGTTCATCCAAATACTTTCATTGATTACTCCTGCACAGTGTTCCTGCCCATGTGCTTGGTACCCAGGAGGGAAAATGCCATTCCTGTTCTTAAGGAAACCCCAGGTTTCCAGCAGCTTCCCTGGATGTGAAAGGGAGAGTCACCTGGGTTCTTTGCTCCTCCCAGTTGTCAGGGAGGAATGCCTAGAGGGTGGGGACAAGATTCACCTAAGAAAAAGGGAAAAAGAAGGGGAGTCTAGAGTCAACAAAACATTTTTACGTAGGGCAAGATTGATGACTCACCCTGCCTTCTAACTTGTGAATTAACTTGGGAAGATGTTGGTGAAAGGTCCAGCTGGGACACTGTCCTTGGCCTGGTGCATGATAGAGCCTGATCAAGTACTGGCTGGTGTGGCACTGCCTCATTGAAGGAAATTCTTGAGTGAAAGTGGGGCTTAAATAGTCAGATTAATGCTGGGCCAAAAGGAGGGCATCCTGAGTGGGTCAGGGACATCAAAGGTAGGATTAAATGTTACACAGTACGGGATGAGCAGTATGACAAGCGATCTTTTGCATCTCAGGAATGCAGAACTCAAGCCTCTCCCGAAATTTAACCATATAAGTGGTTAAAGAGCAGAGGGTGGGAGCTGGAGACTGATTGTCCTATACCAGAATTTGGGTTCTCCATGGAAGGAATGTTCTGTTGGTCAATAGTATTCAGAAAGCTGCCTTTTGTGTGTGTGTGTGTGTGTGTGTGTGTGTGTGTGTGTACTCTCCGAATTTTAAATGTTAATCATTTACTTACATTTTTAAATCCTTGTAGTACAAGCACAAGATGTCTGCTGGGTAATTTTTTTTTTTTTAAGATTATTTTATAACATGAATGTACTGGGTGCACAAGTGAGAGGAGGGACAGAGGGAGAGAATCCTCAAGCAGCCTCCCTGCTGAATGAGGAGGAATTACATAGGTGGTGAGGGGAGGAAGAGTGCTCTGGGCAGAGGACCACGGGGGCTCGATCCCACAGCCCATGAGATTGTGACCTGAGCTGAACCGAGTCAGATGCTTTACCAGCTGAGCCACCCATGTGCCCGTAGCTGGGTACATCTTTTGTAAATACTGCCAAATTTGCCTTTGTGACTCTTCCTGAAGGTATTAAGATTGGTTTGATGAGCTTCTTGACAGTCTTTTCAAGAGATATTTCAAGAATATAGAAGCAGGGGTGAGGGGTGAGCAACCCCAAGCAGAGAGACAAATTAGAATGATAGCACTTGGTATCTATTTATGCCATAATAGAAGGGCAGAAAGAGAAACCCTGAGAATAATAGGTTGTCTTAAACATAGATCTCCCTGGTGTTACATGTGTTCTTCCCATAATTCAGTGATTAGCTTTGAAGTAGAAAATAGAGATAATAAGAAGACTATTTGGACACGTTTAAGTCTCTTTCTCCCTTTACTTTTCTAAAAAATACCAACTAATTTTATGGTGTCAGTGACTCTTATTTATGCATTTCAGAACAGTGACCTCTTGGGAAAAATAACATTTATTTGGGTGACGTTGTAAAATGCACAATTTGTATCTGAAAACCAAAACTTGACAGCAAGTTGCTTGTTTGTTTTTTTTTTTTTTAATCAAACATTTCTGGAGGAAAAAAAAACATTTCTCATTTTTATAGCTAGAAATAGGGGATTGCATAACAAGGATAGAGCTTTTCAATGGTGAAAAATGATGCCAGGAATGACTGGAAGAGATAAATTCTGCACACACACTCACAAAATGTTACAACATTCATGCCGTGTGTATCTATTCTTCTGAGATGGCCTTAAGCTACAAGAAAATATATGCTTTCCCACAGAGGGATAAGGTCCAGACTGCTTGAGTTAAATATCAGGTCCTGCTTTCTACAAGGTCCCATAGTTATGAGTATTCACCATAATGCCATGAAATCACATCATAAATCTATGTAACCACTTCCTTTTACATTCATTATTTGGGAGCAGAGGCAATGCTCAGAATGCGAAGCAGCATCTACCTAGCTGTTAGGAAGGAAAGGCTTGTAGTGCTCTTTTTTTTTTTTAAATAAACTTATTTTGGCATATTGCACAATAATGAGAATGTATTAAGCCAATTATAACAGCCATAATTTGAAGATGTGTCTTACCTGACAGAAAGTTACTTGATTATCTATAAATTCACATGTTATAATTATTTCAATGATAGCTGTATTCATTTTGTCAGTCAAAATTAAAATGTGAAATACTGTAGGGGGTTGCATAATAAAGTGTAGCCTACAATTGCTACCCTTAGGACCAGCTCCTCAGCAAAATCATATTTGAACAAAATTCTTCTTGACCACTTAGGTTCTCATTCAAACTCCTTTTTGTGTGTGTCCTTGGGACAGCCTCTTCAATGCATCCCAAACTTTCTGAGATCCTCTTCAGGAGATAAGCCTGCCTCAAGATCCCTTATCCATCCACCCTAGTGAATTGCTGTCCAAATAGGCTTTCAAATTACTATTTGTAAATCAGGGATGAGTACATCACTCTCATTTTAAGGTATATTTCTAACTGTAATGAAAAGCTTTGGTTTATGAAAATGGAATCTCAGACATTTAAATAAAAAAGGAAGAGAATATATTTAGGGTAGAAAATAATACTTTCAAAGTCCTCTAAAGCCACTCAAAGAATGTAGCTATCCTATTATATTGCATCCGTATTTGTCCTCAAGTGGCATACAACATAGAGATAGGATTAACGTGGTAAATATTGTCAAACCAATTAATATATAGCTATTGACTCTGCTGTGCTGTAGGATCCAGAAAAGGGGCGGGGTGGGGGGGGTGGTCAAGGAGTGCTGGAGAAAGAGTCCACATCATTTTGAAGGAAATTAGGAAAGAAACTTAGACACTTTGAATATAGAATTGGCTTTTGGACAGTTTTATTCCCACTCATTCCACACCCTTATGAGTACAGTCCTGCAGGCTCCCTCAGTTTTCTCTGAAATACCAGTATTATTTTTAAATTGAGAAGCAGTTAGAATCAGATCTAAAAAGCCATGGCCATTTGTAAATGAATTCCATTAATTCATGACTGAATCCTCGTACACTTCACTAGGCTAGTTCCAATCCATTTAAGAATGTTCTTCCAGAGGGAAGAAAGGGGGGGAAAAACCCCTCTATCTAATTTCTAGACACTAAAATAGGCATCTGCAAGATATCAGAGTTAATTCTGTTATGTTAAATGATTTCACATGTCTTATATAATATTGTATTGTATTAGTGCTGGGTTGAAAACTAAATCCTCCTAGTTGAAAAGTGTGCCTACCATATCAAGTCATCAGTAGAGGTAGGACAGACACTAGAATGTCTTTTAAGACAATCTTATATAGAAGACTGAATTGGCTTGTCCTAGGTGTAGAGTAGGGTGATTATCCCAACATTTTGACTCCTTTGTGTTCTCAAGAATGTTGAGTCTCTGCTCTGCATTACTTGTGGAAACACAGTCATATGAGATTATGTCTCTAACTCTTCAGCCCTACCTTATCTATTTCTGTTCTTCCTTGTTGAAGAACACTCCCAGGTTTCTCATGTTAACATATAAAACAAGCTGCTATTCTTTATCTGATTCCTAAATAAACAGTATTTAAAGTGACACTAATTAAAACTATGGGATTTAAAATATATTTACTAAAGAGACAAAAGTCTTATTAAAACTTAGATTTGTGAAAATTCGACCCAAAAAAGTAGATGAGGAAAAAAGAATAAATACAAAAGTAACTCAGCATGAGAGAACAACATATCTTTAATAGTAACTGTATCTGTTGCTATAACTATATCTAATTGTATTAGAGTTGACATGATTTTCTTTGAAAATAAAAATTTAAACGGTAAAAAACCAGCTCTTTGGGAAATTAATCATCGAACTCCATGAACTCAATTTATGAGCACTAATAGAGTAAATCACAACCTACCCTCAAATCCAATTTGAGATGGATTGTAGATTTAAATACCAAGGTAAAACAATAAGCTTTTAGGAGAAAACATGAGAAAAATATCATCATGACCTTGTAATAAACAAAATTTCTTAATACAAACAGGTCTAATTACAGAAATATAAAAATCATGTTCATCTAAAGATATCATTAAAGGTGAAAACACAGGGGCACCTGGGTGGCTCAGTCAGTTAAGCATCTGCCTTAAGCTCAGTTCACGATCCTGGAGTCCCAGGACTGAACCCCACATCCAGCTCCCTGCTTAGTGGACAGTATGCTTTCCTCTTTCCCTCTGCCCCTCCCCCTGCTTGTACTCTCATTCTCTCCCAAACAAATAAAGTCTTAAGAAAAAAAATGGTGAAAAGGCAGGCTAGTAGGAGGGGGAAAGGATCATCACGAAGCATATGCTCAGTAAAGGATTCATAGCCAGAACGTAGAATGAATTTCTAAGAATCAATTTAAAAAATCAACCCAGCATAAAAAAGGACAAAATACTTGAATAGGCACCTAATAAAAGATACTACCTAAATGGCCAGTAAATACACAAAAATTAACCATAGGGAAATGCAAATTAAAGCCATAATGCAATGCATCAAAACTCAACACAATAAAATGAATTAGGGAGTTCCAAACTGCTGGTAAAAATATGGAGCAACTAAATTTCTCATGCACTGCTAGTAGGAATGCAAATTGGTACACTATTTTGGAGAATAGTTTTAGAATATCTGCTAAAGCTTAGCACATGCATACCTTATGACCCAGCAAGTATACCTGAATATTCAAATGAAATGAGTGCTCGTATGTATCAAAAGTTATGTAAGAGAATTAACCACAGCAGCTCTGTTGATAACCCTCTCAGAAAAACTACCCAAGTAAGAGTATAATGGTTGAATTATACATTGTCATATATTCACTAATGGAATACGATACAGCAACTAAAATGAATGAACACTAAGTACATGCAGCAATGTGTATGAATCTCACATATTGAGTGAGAGAAAGAGACAAATGATTCACTAGAATTAGAAGTTGGGATAGTGGTTTTCCTTAGTCTGGGCGAGAAATGCCTAATGATCAGAAGCGAACATGAGCAGGGTGATACCTCCCATAGTCTGATTATGTTCTGTTTCTTGATATGGGTGTTAACTCTATGAGCATGTTCACTTACTTGAAAATTATGGGATTATGGTTGGTGTACTTTTCTTGAAAATTGAGTGTGATTTGAGTATTTTTCTTGTATATGTTTCTTTAAAGTGGGACATGGGGACCCACAAAACTTACTGAGATCAGTTTGTTCTCAGTGTCCTCCTGCTCTACCCCCAGTATCTGTCCTAGGAGAAAGTAAGAGTGAAAACCCATGATCACTAAGAAAGGGACATTCTATAACATCTTTTCCCATCCCCAATTGGGTAGATGCCTGGAATTTGCTATGGGAAGTCCACTGCGTTGTATGTGTTCTTCCAGTGAAGGAGGAAAAAGATATTGAGAAGCCTCTGTGAGTGATTTCCTGACATCTACCCAAGAGAAGGATTACTATAGTATCCTCTGTCCTGGAGAATACCCTGCAGCAGGATCTCTTTTATTGTCATAGCAAGAGGAATGGGGTGAGAGAGGACTCCAGAAAGAGAGTTGCTGCACTCCCTAAAACTAGAACTCATTTCACCATTACAGGTCAGGAAAAGGACAAGAGGAAGAAGTCTGTGAAAAGAACTCTGTGGCAAATTTGGAATTGTTAACATATGATGAAAAGGAGTTCTAATATCCTTGGGTAGGGACCTCAACTGCAAAACTGAAGGGGAAATCTATAACAAAGCACTCTAAACTGTCTACCCAAGTCATCTTCCACTGGGCATGAACTCAAACTGCATATTCTAAAAATATATAAATCTGAAAATAAGGATTTATAAATTATCTGAAGCATGTACATGAGTACTCTAATTCTTAAATTGTGGTTATCCCATTTGTTTATAGAATTACTTGGCTTCCAAGATTTGCTTTTTAAGGTGTTTGGCACTGGGAAGACTACCTACCATCTTGAGAATTCAGGGCTTTGGCTACATAGGAATCTTACCATGATACATGAAACTTTTGGGGGGAAAATTGTTAGAATAAAAGAGTTCTTGATAGTTGTCCTTAGGACATTAATCATGATTTTTAAAAATTAACCTGAATGCAAAAACAATATTGAAACACTTAATGTCCATTTCCATTTTTCTGGCCACATGTCATTCTCCTCTAACCCCCTTCTACTCTCTTGTTATCTCACCAGTCTAAGACAGTGCTAATACCTATTAAATGGAGAATTGATAAAATTTTTCAGGTAAGTGAGGTTCAAAAAAATAGCACATGAAACTGTTGACTGATTTGATTATTTCTTACAATATTGATTTTATTGGCCTGAATAACCTTAATAAGTGCCTACTTGGCCTTGAAATTCACATACAAAGACAGCTGACAGTGATTATCAAACAAAAAATGAAAATTTGAAGTTTTTTGAAGAATTTAATTTTTTTTTTTTTTTTTGTCCTATAGCATGAGAGCTGGGGTTTATTTCTGTAGCCATGACAGTCAATGTGTTACAGACAGCATGGTTTGGAAAATGCAGGAGCAGGATGACAATTGTTCTTGACGCTCGATCAATGTTATATCATAAGAGACATTTGTGAAAACTAGTGATAACATCAGGTGTGCATCAACATTTACATTTCCTAATAAATTGGAAAGTTAACACATTGTCCTTCTAAAAATGCTGGATATGTGTGTGTTTAGGTAACTTTTATTAGCTAATGATTTAGAATCCACTGAAAGTCAGCATCTTCTAAGTCAGTAGTTTACATATTTAATTAAAACACCGTTAACTTAATTTACTATGCAAAGCAATGATCATGGGATTTGGGGATTAGAGAACTTTTGTTAGGAAGCTAGAATGTGCTGATATCATGGGCTTCCATCCTAGATTTTGTATATATGGAAACGGTCATATATATATATATATATATATATGTGGAAACGGTCATTCTACATGTTCAAAAGGTTTGAGGTAAAGAAAGGGGCTCCGAGTTTGGGGAAAGTGATTTTTTTTTTTCAAATTTCCCCACTTACATGTTACAGTTAATTTTGTTCTCCTAAGGGGGAAAATAGAAACTCAAAACAAGATTCTCCCTCCTGGATTGGGAGATGATGAACTCTCCAGGAGTTTTACATGGGAACCCCGTGTGTCAGAAATCGCCTTATAATACAGGTACAGACCAGCAGTGTAAATCCCTGTGCTTTGCAGTGTTTTATATTTAAGAAATGGGTCTGCACTTGCTTGTTTCTTGTCATTAATACTTTAAACTATTGTCAATGTATTTAGGTGCATGTGTCTTAAATTCCTTATTGCTGGTCCATGAGTTAGGCAGGGTAGCTTATGAACTCGTTTTAAGTGAGAATACTGAGTTCCAAGGAAACTGAAGTTTCAAAACTCTGGCCACAGTCACACAGATCATACATTGTAATTGTTGGCTGGATAGTGTCTTGAGTTTACACTTGTCTTTGTAAAATGGCCAAATCTGACTCACTTCATGTGGTCCTATGTGGCAGTATAGGAAGGGAAGAATAAAATTGAGGCTGGGAGCTATAAGGGCTCTCAGACTTTGTACTCACCGTTTCAGAGTCACGGAGGGAAATATTAGAACATTTCATACACTTTCTTTCTTAGTCATGGTTATGGATGTTGATGGGAAGTCTTTTTGTTGCGATGGTAGTTGTGTTTAAGTCCCATTTCTTTGAGGCCTATTAAATATGTAAGAATATGTATTTTAGGTATAGAAAGATGATAATGCCATTTTCATGTGTCATGTTATTTTTATCATTTTGATTATTTGCCTGGATGGATTAGAAATTCAATAATCCAGATTAAGAATAATTAATCAGCCAAAATATATTTATTTGGTGACTATGAGCTTGGTTCCATGTTATATACTGAGTAAAATACAGAAATATATGAAACATGGCTCCAGTTCTGGTACTGGCATTATTCTATGAGGTGAGACATTCAGCTATAAAACCAAGGACTAATGAAATTCTAAAATACCTTACTGACAGCAAGAATGAAGTGGGAAATCAGTATGGTAGGAACCACTATCATGTAGAGGCTACATACAGGAGTCCTGGAGCTGCGCTTCCCAGTTTCAAACCCTGGGTCCACTGCTCACTGACTCTGTAGCTCCACTCTTGGCCTTCACTTACCTCAGTTTCCTTATCTGTCAAATAGAGCTAATGACGTCAGCTCTTAGAGCAGCTGTGCCGATTAAATTCATTGAAAAATGTAATATTCTCAGCACTTGCCCAGTTTTGTTGGCCATTTTTTTTTTTTTTTTTTTTTTTGCACTGGGACAATCCCAGAGATTTTATGTAGAAGACAGAACTTCTGAATGGAGGAAAGAATAGATTCTGGATCAGGTTAGGAATGTGAATAAATAGCTGCAGTGGGAAGGTAAGTGGCTGGTTCATGGATTAATGGGGAAACCAGATCACCTGGAGCAGAGAAGGTAGGAAGAGGGGAAATAGTGCTGAACAGGCAGGGAATGGGTGGACGAACTGAGTAAGAGATAATTCCACAAAGAGCTGGCCTGGCTTGGGATGTCAAGCTTCTAATCAAACCACCTGAAAGCTGCAGCAGGAAGCTTGCTCTGGCCACTGCCTCCCAGTCTGGAGTGGAATGTACCCCAAATCCAATGACAATCACTTACAAAGATAAGGCTGCCTCTTATAGAATTGTAGACGCAGTAGGATAGTTATTTGAAAGAAATGATTCATGAGTGGTTAATCAATTGTAAAATCTAGGAATAAGTATCTTCATTTATAACTTTCCTGGACAATTAACAAATGAGTGAATGGATGAAACTGTGAACCCCTGGGATGCTATCTCCACGTAGAATGTTTTACCAGCACATAGGTCCTCCGTATCAGCTGTTAAAGGACTGTTATATTTTAGAAGCAGGCAAGTCTATATGTAATACTCCATTCTTTCTTTCTCTACATTGGGATAGTGCCTTTTCTTAGGAATGCCCATTGTACCAGACTTGTATATTATTTGCCATTATTTCTCCTCCCCCAGTCAGCCTTCTCCCAAATCAAATGTTGCTGACTTGTATCTAATCCTATGGTCCTTCTGGGGGACATGAGCTAATCATATATGCAACAAACTAGATCAGAGATATATTTATCTGCATTATTATAATGTTATACATCATACTTGATCAGTTTTACAGGGTAGGCTAGGAAGTGGTATATATCTCTGGTTGTGACAACAACAGTTTACACCAGAATATAAATCTAAACATGGCTTCCTTCATCAAGAAATTGGTGTTAGGGAAAAAAAATCAGTACTTCTGGTTCTAGCTTTGACATGTAAAAATCTTGGAATTCATCACACCCATCTTTAAAACAAGAAAAAATTTTGAACAGTTTGAAAGTGAACAACTTCTCATGGGCTTGCCAAAGAACTGAGGTTGCAGGAAAAGTGAACAAAAAGTAGAACTGAGTGCTAACATATGAAAGAAAAATAACATAAAATCCTCAATTAAAACCACAGGAGGCAGAAAGAGAGAATAAATGCAGCAAGTAGAAAATAGATATTAAAAGTATATAAATACATTAATTGCAAAATGTTTATAGCACTTAAAAGACAGAGATAAGAAAATAAGCCCCAACCTTATAACATCAACAAGAAATGCACTTGTTATTTTTCTCTTTAACAGGAGAAAAAAAGTTGCATTAAGTGTGCACGGAGGCCCAGGAATGAAATTGAGACCTAAAGAGCTGCCAAGGTGGGCAGCTTCTGTACTTGTTAGACACGTATAAATCTGTGAGGAATTCTCAGGACAATTACACCTTATGTTCGGGAGCTTCAATTAGTACGGCATTCTGAACAGGATTTGGGCTGGGGTAGTAAATTAGTAAAAGTAACATGTTTTGTTTATATAGACTTTCTGGCCCTGAATTCCTTAAGGAATTCCTCTGGTGATAAGGATGTCCACCTACCTCCTGGTGCAGAGGAAGTGGGGGCATATTTCACATGGAAGATTTATTTCCTGCTCTTTGGAGACAAGGGAGAGTCAGAGTGGTTCTTCTTGCACTGGCCATTTATGAAGTTCTTTTATTTTGTTTTTTTTTTAATTATTTAAATTTTAGGTAGTTAATATGCAGTGCAGTATTGGTTTCAGAAATAGAATTCAGTGGTTTATCACTTACATACAGTACCCAGTGCTCATGATAACAAGTACCCTCCTTCGTACCCATTACCCATCTAGCCCATCCCCCATTTATCCCCACTCCATTAATCCTCAGTTTGTTCTCTGTCATTGAGAGTCTCTTATGGTTTGTTTCCCTCCTCCATTGTTTTTTCTTTTCTTTTATTTAAAATTAATTAATCAGAGAAAAATAATTATACGATCTCACATAATCAGAGAAAGGCAATTACCATATGATCTCAGAATTTAAGAAACAAGGCAGAGGTTCATAAGGGAAGGGAGGGAAAAAATGGAACAAGACAAAATCAGGGAGGGAGACAAACCATCACAGACTCTCAATCTCAGGAAACAAACTGAGGGTTGCTGGAGGGTAGGAGGGTGGGGGATTGGGGTGGTTGGGTGATGGATATTGAGGAGGATATGTGCTATGGTGAGTGCAAGGTATTGTGTAAGACTGATGAATCACAGACCTTTACCTCTGAAACCAATAATACATTATATGTTAATTAAAAATAAAATCAATTAATTTAACATATAGTGTATTATTGGTTTCAGTGGTTGTTTAGTGATTCATCAGTTGCATACAACACCCAGTGCTCATTCCATCAAGTGCCTTCCTAAATGCCCATCCCCAGCCACCTCCCTCATCAACTCTCAGTTTTTTTCTTTATCATTAAGTCTCTTGTTTCCTTCTCTCCTTTTTTTTTTCTTTCCCCCCTTCCTGTATGTTCATCTGTCTTCTTTCTTAAATTCCACATTTGAGTGAGATGGATCATATGGTATTTGTCTTTCTCTGATTGATTTATTTCATTTAGCATATTATACTCTAGCTCTATCCACGTCATTGCAAATGGCAAGAGTTCATTCTTTTTGATGGCTGGGTAATATTCCATTGTGTATGGATACCACATCTTCTTTATCCTTTCATCAGTTGATGGGCATTGGGACTCTTTTCATGGTTTGGCTATTGTTGATAATGCTGCTAGAAACATCCGGGGTGCATGCACCCTTTAAATCTGTATTTTTGTATCCTTTGAGTAAATACCTAGTAGTATAAGTGCTGGATCATAGGGTGTTTTTTTTTTTAATCTTTAAATCAAAATAATAAATATGCCATAGTTGAATATTCTGGAGACAGCCTCCCTTGGCTCCCTAGAATTTCATCCTCTGAAATTCCCTGAAAATTCAAATACAAACAGCTTGAGCTGGCAGTCCTACTCAATACCAGCTGTTAGTCCCAACAATGGGTAGGTTTAGGTAAACTTATTTTAGGAGGTGGCAATGTGGGTGCATTCCCAAAGTTAGGTCTCTGTTTCAAGTAATTAAGTATTCAATAAGAGGCATTTCTATGGGAAGAAAAGAAAAACTGTGATTACTGAGTGGAGTTTGTAAATACAAAGACTCCAGTTAAAAGTGAAGGGATAGAGAAAGCTATGTGGTGCTAATACTAATCTCAATAAAGCTAGAAAAACTGTATTAATTTCAAACTGAGGAAACTTTTGAAATAGGCAAGTTACCAGGGTAAAAGGAGGCATTACATAATTTTGAAGGGGTCTATTTTCCAAAAAGACATAATGTTCCTAAATGTCTATGTACTTAACAACAGAGTGTCAGGGCACCTGGGTGGCTCAGTTGGTTAAGTTTGCCTTCAGCACAGGTCATGATCCTGGGGTCCTGGGATCAAGCCCCATGTCAGGCTCTCTGCTCAGTGAGGAGCCTTCTTCCTCTCCTTCTGCCTGCTTGTTTGCTCTCTCTTTCTCTGTCAAATAAATAAATAAAATCTTTTAAAAAATGGAGTGTCAAAATATGTGAGGCAAAAACTGGTAGACTTGAAAGGAGAAATAGACAAAGTTGCTATTATGACTAGAGATTTCATCAGTCCTCTTTAAGTATTAAGTAATAAGATATAAAAGAAGTATAAAATAAAGTAATATTAGATTGTAAGTCAAAGTATTAAATATTTATGAGTCCATTGTGTCATGAACAAATAATGAATAAGTAAATCTGGGAGAGGAGAAAAATCTCCCTTGCAAAGAATTCAGAAGAATTGAAGAAGATGCTCGCCACTCAAGGTGGTAGAGCCCAGCTCTCCACTTCTTAAATTAAATTCTTAAATGTGGGCTGGAAATGGTGACTTCCTCCTGAAGAGCAAGATATGGAAGAGGGTGGGCAAATAGTCACACAGTAAGGAGCCTAACAGCTGCTCTCTCAGCCAAGTGATCAAGGTGAAAAGCAACAGTGACATCATGTTGATAGCATATATTCTTGATGCCATATGAGGAAAATGATACTTTCTCCCCAGAACGTGTAATCACAGTGTAATCATGAGTAAAACCTAAAAGATCAACATAGAGGGACTTCTACAAAGTACATGGCCAGTACTCCTCAAAACTGCCAATGTCAACAAAAATAAGGAAAGTCTAAGAAACTGTCATACCATTAGAAATTTAGGAGATAGGACTATTTAACACATACAGAGTGGTATCCTGGATAGGATCCTGGAACAACAACAACAAAAGGATATTAGAAAAAAACTAAGAGAAAAAAGGAGGAAAAACAAAAGAAAAAACAAAACCTGAATAAAACATAGACTTCAGATGATAACAATGTGTCAATATTGGTTCATCAGTCATTGAGAAAAGGGCCACGTCGATATAGATGTCAATAGTCAGAGAAACTGGGTATAAAGTACATGGGGTCGTTCTGTATGATCTCAATTTTTACTTTACTTTTTTAAAAAAAATATTTATTTTGCGGAGAGAGAGAGTGAAGGGAGGGGAAGCAGGAGAGGGAGAGAGCTAATCTCCAGCAGACTCCCCACTGAGCAGGGGGCCCAATGTAGGACTCCATCTCACAATTCTATAATCATGACCTGAGCTGAAATCAAGAGTCTGACACCTAACCTACTGGGCCACTAAGAAGCCCCTATATTCTCAATTTTTCTGTAACCTAAAACCATTTTAAAAAGAAAGTGCAACTGGGTAGTTACCCCCAAAGATACAGATGTAGTGAAAAGAAGGGCCATCTGTACCCCAGTGTTCATAGCAGCAATGGCCACGGTCGCCAAACTGTGGAAAGAACAAAGATGCCCTTCAATGGACAAATGGATAAGGAAGATGTGGTCCATATACACTATGGAGTATTATGCCTCCATCAGGAAGGATGAATACCCAACTTTTGTAGCAACATGAACGGGACTGGAAGAGATTATGCTGAGCGAAATAAGTCAAGCAGAGAGAGTCAAGTATCATATAGTTTCACTTATTTGTGGAGCATAACAAATAACATGGAGGACATAGGGAGATGGAGAAGAGATGGGAGTTGAGGGAAATTGGAAGGCGAGGTGAACCATGAGAGACTGTGGACTCTGAAAAACAAGCTGAGGGTTTTGAAGGAGCGGGGGGTGGCAGGTTGGGGGAGCCAGGTGGTGGGTATTAAGGAGGGCACGTATTGCATGGAGCGCTGGGTGTGGTGCAAAAACAATGAATTCTGTTACGCTGAAAAGAAATTAAAAAAAAGAAAAAAAAAAGAAAGTGCAAAAAGAAAAATGTCAGCCAAATAGGTGTGCCTGGGGTCATGGGCGATTCACATCCTGCAGGAAGGATTTTCTATCTCACCACTGTTCAGTAACACGCAGTATGAGTTTGAGACCAGGTTTTTTTGCTGTCCCCACACTTGGGACGGCACTTGTGTCCAGTACTTCTGCTCGTATTCCATTGACAGAAACTGATCACATGACCTCACTTTGAGGCCAGGGAAGCTGCGGGTGGTTGGTTCTTCTGCGTGTCCCAGGAGGGGAAGGTAATGGGTTACTGAACTCAGAGCTGTCTGTGCCACATGCCCTTAATGGATTCTTCTGGGAACTGTTGAGAAAAGACTGCAGTGGGGGTCAGGGAGGAAGCCTGTTCCATAATCTCCCCTCATTGCCGGACAGACTCCTGACTCACATCTATGACAACGCTTTCCTTCCTGTTGAGAGTTTCCCTGACCTCCCTGGCCGTGTCGTCCTGTTCTACCTTCTCTTTGCACCAGATGTCACAACTGCAGCTGTGCGTGTCTGCGTGGGACTGGATCATGTGGGTCTCCTCCCTTAGCCTCTAAACTGGATAGGGGCAGAGACTGGATTCGTTTCTGCTGATTTCTTTACCCAAATGTCTGATGGAGAGTGGATGCTTGATAAGTATTTGTTAAACGAATGGATACAAATTATTTAAAATGGTGTTTCAGTTTGCTAGCCTGCCGTACAAAGTGTGAGAGGCTGGGTGCCTTAAACAACAGAAATCTATTTTCTCATGGTTTTGGAGGCTAGAAGCCTAAGCTTAAGGTGTCGGCAGGTTTCTTCATAGTTCCCTCTCTTTGACTGGCAGGTGGCTGTGTTCTCCCTGTGTCTTCACATGGTCTTTCCTCTGCTTGTGTGTGCGTGTACATGCGTATGTGTGCATGTTCTAATCTCCTCTCTTTTTTTTTCCCCCCTAATCTCCTCTCTTGTGAGGATTCCAGTCGTATTGGATTAGGGCCCACCCAATAGTGTCATTTTAACTTAATTATCTCTTTAAGGGCCCCTATTTCCAAATATAGTCACATTCTGAGGTGCTAGGGGTTAAGACTTCACCATATGAGTTTGGGAAGTACATCCCATAACAAGTGTGTTTTTAGTGTTTGGACCTGAAAGTAAGACTAGGAGAATCAGTGACCTGTTCAGGTTCCTCCTGGATTTAAGGGTTAAGCTTCTATCCTCATCTCCTCATTTCTCATTCTGTTGCTGGTATATCCTCTACCAATCAATTCTTTATCTGTCCCTTTGACCCAAGGGGGTGGCAGGGATCTGACTCTCTTTAATGTTTGGATCATTACTTTTCCTTTATTTATTTATTTGTTTGTTTGTTTTTACCCTTCCTTTAAAGGGTGGTTCTATTATTCATCTATACTGTTCAGAGGGCTTTTCCTTGATACCACTTGATAATATATATATGTGTGTGTGTGTGTATAAAATACATATATATAAACTATATGTAAAATACATATATATAAACTATATATATATATATTTTTTTTCTGTATTTTACTAATGAGCAATAAAGCATGTTCTCGGTACAGGTTATTGAGATAGTTATAAAAGGAAACGCTGTTTTCGGAGTTGTAGTAAGCTCCTTTTCACAAAACTTATTATATATAAATACACACACACACACACATATATTCTAAAACCTTTCTTGTTACTTAGAGAGCCTTTCCAGAAATCCTGTAACTGGTTACAGAAGGAAACTTACCGGAACATCACACTGACTCACACTGAATACTGATAACCCTTCACATCATTTTCCGCTTGAGCTGGGAATCTCAGGATGCCTGGCGGTCCTGCACCCACAACCTCCCTTCTTAGGATCAGTATGGGTGCTTCAGACAAGATGGAAAGGAGCTTTTAGACGTCGGATTGCTCAGAGAGTCTGCAGAGCCAGGCCCTGCTGGGGTTTGGCCATGGCTAATGAGACTATAATGTAACATTGGGATTTCTGTAACTCCAGAATGGCTCCCTAAACTCCTACCCTTGAAACTGTTTCCTTTTTCACTCTTTCGGGGTGATTTATGCACCCCTCCTGTGCTACTGTAAGCCTTAAAGACTCAAGATAGGGGGAGGGCTTCCATGGAGTCCAATTCACTGGTGGGCATTTTGCTGCTGTTGGGAATTCCGCTTCTGTGAAGAACTAAGATGTGTGAAACCCCATCTGCCTCTCATTATCATGATAATGAAAGGTGGAGTGGGAGTGATGTTTCCTTTTAACTTTTGTTTTAGAAGAACATATTAAACATATGTATCTCTCAATATTTATCTCTACAAGTGAGGACTCTGGATGCTCTCTACCAGAAACCCCTTACTTAACATTTTCTTTCCCCTCTGGGCACAGTTCTCATGCAGAATTGAGAGTCTGTGTGTATCTGTAGGATATATGTGCGTATGAGTGTAAATGTTGGGGAATACAAAGAAATATTACTCTCTCTCTCTTTTTGTCTAGAAAACATTAGTATCAATTTATGGGGTAGGGCTTTTTTGTTTGTTCATTTGTTTCTTTTTTGGGTCATTTTTCACAAGTAGTTAGTTGAAGTTATTGTATTCAGACTGCTAACTTCCCCAACCAACCCTCTGGGGGTGGGGGTAGAAAAAACCCTCAAAGAGGAATGTTCTCCATTTTAGTTACTTGTTTTCCGCTCTTGAGGTGTATTATTTTTAAGGTCATCAATTTTATTATTACTATTTTTAAAAGATTTTCTTTATTTATTTGGCAGAGAGAGGGAGAGAAAGAGCACACAATCAGAGGGAGCAGGAGACGGAGAGGGAGAAGCAGGCTTTCCACTGAGCAGGGAGCCTGATGCAGGGCTTAGTCCCAGGTCACTGAGATCAGGACCTGAGCCAAAGGCAGCTGCTTAACTGACTGAGCCTCCAGGCGCCCTGAGGTCATTAATTTTAAAGTAGGACTGTTTCCTTAAAGCATTGGGCTAGGATGGAAAATGGTGCTTTAATATCATTTTAGGGAAAGCTCTTGGATCCCAAAACTGACTGTCTCTGAGGTGAGGTCTGTGAAATAAATGATCCTATAACAAAGCAAAGGGCCAGACGACATAGAATATTAAACTTCTCCTCCAGGGCACTGGGCATCATAAGGAATTAGCAGAAGTCCCCTTCCTATGATAGACTGCAAATGAAAGAAATGGAATATGATTCACTGATAAACAAAAAATAACAGAGTGATCAGAACAATGAGAAGGCCCAGCGCAGGTACACAGGAGCATGAGGCCAGAAAGTTGTAAGTGCTAATAACTTTACTCCTGCATTATTCCATCAGTGGGTAAGCTTTGTACTTACGGTCTCAGTGACACTTTGAAGGTCTTTGCATTCATTAAATTTTTATACACTGCTTTTCTTTTCTTTTTGCTCATTTGGTTTTCAACACCCTAAGAAAGGAACAAGTTTATTGATACATTGCCCAATAAAATCCAAATCTGTTACAACACCATGCATATATTCTATTAGCATTCTTGTTTTAAAAATCAATTCATCCACAGACATTCATTCCCAGCATGGAACATAGGATACGAAAGGGAAAGTTCCCTTTCTGTAAGAGAAAAATTGTTGGAAAGTGACTGAATTTCAGAATAGGGAACACTATGATCAACTTCTGTTCCAGAATCACCAGGTAAAAAGCCAGAGTTGGTCCTTAAGACACAGAAACATAAACTCATATGTGCAGATAGTTCTAACAATTTAATTTGGAGGAAAGGATCCCTGTGGTCCAGATAAAACCCATTCTGCCTCTGTAAACAGATAGTAGCAGTGCCCTTGTCAGAGTCCTCTTACATTCAGGCAAAACAGTTAACAACTCCAGGGAGAAGGAGGACTCCAAATGGGTCATTCCTCAAAATGAAGGGCAGTGCCCCCGCTTTCTCATGAGACATCTCTTCTCTCATGTTGGGATTGCACACTTGCTGTTCTCGATGGCACATGCATTTTGCTTCCACTTTGCCAAATCCCTCTCCTGGGTTTTTGCAAGAGTACTTAATCTACCTAACAGCATTTTGATTAAACAAGAAGATCATCTGATCTTATCTGGGGACACAAAAGTGGCATGAACAAAGGCTCCGTTTATGTCTCTTTTTCTAAATGATTTTCTAATTTGTAAAAGGGTCCTGGATAGAAGCTGTGTCTCTGCAAAGGAGCTGTTTGCTGTGGCTGTCTGTTTGTCCAGGTTAAAGGCATGCAAGGCTTTTTCTGCAGTCTCCTTGCCGTGGTCTTCTGAATTCACTGAAATATGATATTCAGGTTCAGGAAAAACATGGCTATACATGGTTAAATGAGTTGGGTTTAAAGCAGGAAAAAAAAAAGATTAAAAATAAATTCTGATTTAGTAGGTCCTTTCTAAGAGGAAAAAATCAAGCCGAGGCTCTTTTTTTTTCCCCCTCTAGCAGTTATTATAACCCTGAACATAGGAGCCAGAAAGCTGCTGGAAAGGATTATGGCTTTTGTCTTTTAAATGTATTAGTTGCAAACTGGATTAGCTCTCCTTATCAGTTCTTGATTGAAAAATGCCCTTGTAATGACACAGCCTTCCATAATAAAGTGCCATGTTATACCTACCAGTGGTAGGTTAGAAATAAATCTTTGAAGAGTGAATAAGGGCAGTAGCTGTATTTCCCAAACAGAATGTAAAGAATCAAACTGAAAAAATGCTAATTGATTTTCAAATTTATCTGTAAAATAGCTCTGTGAGATTAATGTATATTAGTAATATATTCAATAAATCATCATCATTGAAAATAAGATTTATGAAACTAAAACAGTTTGAAAAAAAATCTAGACATGTGGTAGCTTTACAGTTGACCTAATGAATAATTATTATCCTGACTCTCATTTTTAATAACCTTTCTTGGGGTTAACATTAAGCTCAATATGGCTTTAGCTCATTCAGGCCGCCCTGTGTCTTCCTGGGCTTGGTCATGTGACTTGCTTTAGCCAGTGGGATAAAAGCAAACATGACACAGGTTTGACAAATACTTTTCCAATGGATTTTCCCTCTTGCTTTCTCATGGAACCTGTTATCAAGGGAAGGAGCCCACCCTGGTCAGCTGGAGGATGGGTGACTATATGGTGGGGAAGGGAGGTGCCCAACCAGTGTTGGCCAGCCCTAAACCGCCCCAGCGGCTGATGGCAGACATGGGAGAGAGCCCATGCAAGAAAAGCAAAACACAAGTTATTCTCTCCTGTCGCTCCACCAGTTAATGTTTGTTTCCACTAAAGTCTTCATCCTAAGGGCATTGAGACCAGAGAGCCATGAAGTGTGCTAAACCAAACAGGAAGGGGGTGATTTTTTTTTTTTTTTTCTGAAAGGGGGTGATTTTGATAAAGCAGAAGTGTGGACTTTAGTCCTTCAGCTGTCTGCCATGCACAGAATCCTCATCGTAGTAGGTACAGATGGTGATGCCACTTTTTGGTCATCTAGTGGAAGTTCTAGACAGTTTCTGAGCTTTGGAGGGTTTAGTCCCTTCAGAACATTTCGTTTGGGGCTGGGAGAAGGGCTAAGTATGATGGAAAGAATGATTCTCTGATGTAGGCAAAATGACGGAAAACTGAGTTTTTTAAAGAAAGTTGTATTAGAACACAGCCATATTCACCTTTTTAAAAAATGTACTGTCTTGGGGCACCTGGGTGGCTCAATCAGTTATGTGTCTGCCTTTGGCTCAGGTCATGATCCCAGGGCTCTGAGATCAAGCTCCACATCCGACTCCATCCTCAGCAGGAAGTCTGCTTCTCTCTCTCCCTCTGCCCCTCTCCCTGCTTGTGCTCACTCTGTCTCTCTCTCTCTCTCTCTCAAATAAATAAATAGTCTTTAAAAAAATAAAATGTACTATCTTGAGCTATGAGGCCCAGATATTAGGCCCATGGAATCGAAAATATTTACTGTTTGGCCCTTTATATCTTTACAGAAAGTTTGTTAACCCTTGATTTAAGTTATCAGAATACTCGTGTTTTCTCTGTGGTATTAAAAAAGTTCCTTTTGAATGGGAAATGGGAAGCAGTTCATCCTCATTTTTTATTTTCCTTGAAATGTAATAGGTCCTTGAAATAGGTAATAGGTTCAACAACATTGCTTACCACTAATGTAGCTAATTATTTGATTCTTATTGGTTATCTTACAGGTGAAAAGCAAAAATAATCTTTAGTGTTGAGAAATTTCATAGTACTGTTGTGAAACATTTGCTAATGGAATATGTCTTGAATAATCAGGAAATTTAAAGAGTTAACGAATGACTATTTTTCTTAAAATGTAAGGAAACTGTATTCTCTATGATTTATGTTTAACCAAACAGAAGTCTAAGTTTGGATAATTTTCTCATAATATTAAAAAAAAAGGTGTTATAAAGCTATAGCATGGGAAGTCTGTCAAATGCACACATAAGCCTGATTTTAATAAGACTAGTTTTAAATTATTTACTGGAATTTTTATTGGATTGTAAGATAAGCAATGAAAATTTAGCACATCCTAGACAGTGCATTGAATGTTTAAAAACAGTTAACATATGATGGAAAAATACTCTCAATCTTTTACTCATGTAAATCTGCTTTTCTTCTAGTTATCCAACTCGTTCAGCACCATATTGATTTGGCAAACAAATTTTTCACATGTTTATTGTCTTGAAGGCAAAGCCAAAGACCTTGACTCCTGAACAAGGCGTTTTAAACTCAGGTTAGAAGGAGCCTTCTGCTTCTAGACTAGTATCTCACTGAGCAGTTCTTCCCCTGAGAGATGGTCACCCACAGGTTCAAGAAGCATAGTAAACCCTAATGAGGATGAATGCAAAGTAAAACCACATCTGGGACATCTTAGTGTAAATAGTGCATATTGACTTAACCAAATATTGCAATATAAAGATAGGAAGAGGCAAGTGTATCCTGGGATCATAGTATAAGATCTAAATTTTCATCTTCCATAGTAGAAACTCAGTACAAGGTGTCTAGAACTGATAAGGGAACATACAGAACTATGAACACATTATTTAGAAAAAACTGAGATGGCAGGTGCCTGGGTGTCTCAATCGGTTAAGCATCCAACTCTTGATTTCAGCTCAGGTCATGATGTTGGGGCTGGAGGGCTGAGCCCCATGCTCACAGGGTCTGCTCGAGATTCTCTCCCTCTCGCTCTGCCTCTAACCCCACTCACTCACGTGCTCTCTCACTAACTCTCAAATAAATAAAATCTTTTTTTTTTTTTAAGATTTTATTTATTTATTTGACAGACAGAGATCACAAGTAGGGAGGGAGGCAGGCAGAGAGAGAGGAAGAAGCAGGCTCCCCGCCAAGCAGAGAGCCCGATGCGGGGCTCGATCCCAGGACCCTGGGATCATGACCTGAGCGAAAGGCAGAGGCTTTAACCCACTGAGCCACCCAGGCGCCCCTCAAATAAATAAAATCTTAAAGAAAACAAAAACCTGAGTAACACACAAGAGGAAATGAAAGAGTAGAAAGTGACTGCTCCAGTCTGAGATCTGGAGGAAATTTTCAGGGATGGAGGGGTCCAGTGACTGGACAGCATAGACTTTCAGGCCACATTTGAAATTTTAACCTATATATATGCATTATTTTGGTTGAAATTACATAAAACATCTCTACATAAAGAAACAGAGTTCACCAGACAATAGAGTAACACAAGAAAAGAATGGAGAGTAACTAAGATGAATGAATAACAAAGCTTCCAATCCAGGAGAAGGTGAGATAATTCAGGGAAAAGAAGAGAATTGAGAATTAAATTCTAATTTTCATCCTTAGGGAGGTTGTTGCATCCAAGAAAAAGAATAGGCTGCTATGAAAAACTAGCAATCAAATAACAAGTAGTGTTTCCTGAAAATCAGAGTATATTTAACTACTGAAATAAAAAAGTCAATGAATGGGCAGTTTGTCAGTAGGAAGGAAAAACTAGGAACATCTGCAATTTACAGCAATACTCTAAAAATAGAAAATAGTTAAGAAACGTGAAGGAAAATGCAGAATAGACTCAGGATAGCTACATCTCTCTGAATTCATTTCCAGAAATAGAGAATATAGATAGCAGAGGAAGTAAGTAATCAAAGAAATATAAAATGAAATTTCCCCAAGGCAAAGACAGAGTTCAAACTTAAAGATCTATCTGTAACTGAGGAGGATGGATGATTAAAGATCATACCTAGACACATTCTGTGAAATTTAACTTCTCCAAGGAAAAGAGAAAATCTTAAAACTTTCAGAAATAGGTACAAAATAAGTATATGAGATTTATTTATGAGAGTTTGAAATAAATATGACATCAACTTCTCATTAGCAATTTTGACTACCTCAAAGAAGGGTCATTTTTTAAATGTCACTAAGTCATAAGCACTAAGCTATAAACTTTATATGTATTAACTCATCTCACCAGTCTTAATATGATGCTCATTTTATGAATGGGAAAGGTAAGGTACAGAAAAGCAAAGTAATTTTACTTAAGTGGCTGAGGGGCTAAGAATCAGAGCCCACCGTTAATTACCTCTGCCACCTGCCTCGAAGGCTCATCTGCTCCCACACTAAAATGATGAAGAAATTCTGAAGGGGCAAATTATATTTACCAGTACCTCTACGCATTGCACAACTGCTAATCAAATACACATACATACACACAGGTATTTTTCAAATATGCATGGGACTAGATACTGAACTATTTATATTATACTCAACTTGAAAATATTACTGTAGGACATAAGGTGATAAACCAACAATGGCAAGAACATGTAAGGTCCAATAATCACAAGGAGTTGGAACAATCAGAGTAAAAAAGTGTGAACAAAGGGATCACAGGAAACTCCTTTGGTCCTAGCTGCCTGAGGCATTCTCCCTCAAGCAACATTGAGGTGAGGACCTAAGATTATTTTTCTGTCCTTGTGGATCTTGCTTCACTACTTGCTTCTCTAGAGAATGATACTTATATAATACTCATATTGTTATTACTTTTACTGGGTGGGAAATTTTAGAATCAACTTAGGGAAAACATAGAAGATGATTTTAATTTGGGTTCTGGCTTTGTATGATAAATATTAACGGACTTTTTTTAAACCAGAAGGTGGGGAAGAGAGCATAAAAATGGAAGGATGTGTTTTTGCTTACCATCTCTCACCCTGAGGATTTCACAAATACACTGAGATTGATGTGACAAGAATGAGAGTTTTAGTTTACCATGTAAAGTTACAATATTGAGCAATAGAAGAACAAAAATTATGCCGTAAGAGAAAACAAATTGTTAATGTGCTGTTTTTCAAAATTATTCACAATATTAATAGATATCATGAGAAAAACTTAAAAACAACCAGCACGTTAAAAAACAAAGCTCTCCAAACTACAGGTAATAGTTACTTCAATCAAATAAACAGTTGACCTCCACAATAAAGGATTGGTTAAATAAATTGCAGTATATGGTTAATATAGAATCAGATAACCCTCTTGGAAAGAACAGGATAAGACAGTGTTCTGTCATTGATAGAGAACATTGATTTAAGGGGGAAAAAAGGAAATTATAATAAAGGATATAGAACATAATTCTATGTATGTTGAAATATAGATGCTTGTGTGTGTGTGTGTGTGTGTGTGTGTGTGTATGTGTGTGTATTTGCATAAAGGGACAACTAGAACAGTGAAGGAGTTGAGATTTCTGCTTATTAAATTCTGCCATTCAGTATTATTTGAATTTTATAATGAGTGGTTTGTCACCATAATACAGTGATTGTCATTACACTGAAAAACAGAAGTTGTTGAAGTTAAAATACAAGCATAAATTAGAGCAGTCCCTAATTAAAATAAAGACAGTGCAAACACCTCAATGATTTGGGGATTGAAGGTATTGTGATGGAAAGTATTTGAAACTCTCCCTTCACTTCTCTTTAAGTTTGACTAGGGGCATTTTGTGATTCAAGTGCATTTTCTTTGCCCACGCACTCATCTAAACAATGCATTTGCTTCAGTGACAGGAGAGGCACAGTCTTCTAAGATTAACAGCTTGCGTGTCCATCTTCCAGAGCTCTGAAAGTATCTCATCTCTCCCCCTCACACACAGTGTATTTCAGAGTTACCTCAAAATTAACATAACTCAAAGAAATGAGTAAGATATTTACCATAACCCTCTTCCAAGCAAATTTCTGAATCTATTATTAAAAAAAAAAAGTCATTCTCAATGGAGTTATCGAGGTACTTTAAACAATATACAGTCACTTAGGGCCTTAATCATCTATGTACACTTTTGCCACTAACCAAATTTAAAATAAAAATGAGAGAAATTTGTATTTTCTTAACATTCAGAATTGGAATTCTTCTTAAAGGAGCTACCCTTAGTGAAATTAGTTGATATGCTTCTCAGGGAGAAAGTGATACCCTAAGGAACAGTTTATCTGTGACCCATTGGCCTCCTGTATCAGTTACTATATAACTGCTAAAAATTCACATTGCTGAGTCCCACCCTGAGAAGCTGAACCAGAATTCCTGGGGAAGGGGGATGCTCCTGGAGTTTTGCCTCACAAACCTCTTAAGGAAGAAAAATACCTTTTTCTGTGCAGGTTGAAGGTGGTCTGTGCAGTTGCAATAGTCTGTGCCCCCATCCCCCCGGGCTAGTGTTATCTTTCTCCATTGTTCAGTAATAATCATTGCATTCGGAAACATTTTTATTAAGAATGGTTGTGTGGGGTGCCTGAGTGGCTCAGTGGGTTAAGCTGCTGCCTTGGGCTCAGGTCATGATCTCGGGGTGCTGGGATCGAGTCCTGTATCAGGCTCTCTGCTCAGCGGGGAGTCTGCTTCCCTTCCTATCTCTTTGCCTGCCTCTCTGCCTGCTTGTGATCTCTGTCTCTATCAAATAAATAAATAAATAATCTTTAAAAAAAGCAAAACAAAAGAATGGGTGTGTGTGTGTGTGTGTGTGTGTTTATTGTGGAAATGAATGAATGAATGTGAATGAATGGTTTATACCTAGGCTGAGTGCTGTGGGGACACAGGATAACAGCTTGGAAACTTGGCAGAAGACAGCCTGAGAATGTTAGCTTTCCCAGAACTTGCAGAAGTCCTAAGGAAGACTCGGTGTCCACATAGTGTGTATTAGGGTTTCTGGCCAGTCTCAAGGACTGGGAAGACTGGAAGAGCAACTAGGTCTCATAATTAAATTGTGACCTCCTAGCCGCCTCCTTCTGTTTGGTTTGTGTGGTGCCAGCTGAGGCTGTCAGGAGCTGTCAGCAGATACTGTTGAATGCCACTTGCTCTACAGAATAGTCTCAAGGGCGTTGAGAGGCCTCACGTTTATAGCCCTGGAGATAAACGTACCACTGTTCCTCCCCTCCATCCTGGTCCCATGCAGGCTTGGCTAATGCTCTAGTCTGACCGTTCCTCTGCCCAACTCCTCAGCCAACCCTCTCAGCGGAAGAGAGAGCACCTCTTCTGGGAATGGGTTTTTGGTTAAGTCCAGAAATCTTTCTGGATTGAAAGATTCTTTCTTTCAATCTTTCTTTCAATCTTCTTCTTCTTTCTGAAGATTGAAAAGAGTACAGTGCAAGGATCAAGAAAGATGATGAACACTTTCAATTAGGCTATCAGTGGGATTGTGGGATTGCTGAAGTTCTTAAAAATCACTTCAGTAGGGACGCCTGGGTGGCTTAGTGGGTTAAGCCACTGCTTTTGGCTCAGGCCATGATCTCAGGGTCCTGCGATCAAGTCCCGAATCAGGCTCCTTGCTCTGCAAGGAGCCTGCTTCTCTCTCTGCCTCTGCCTGCCACTCTGCCTTCTTGTGTGCTCTCTCTCTCTCTCTGACAAATAAATAAAATCTTTAAAAATAAAATCACTTCAGTATACAGCTGCTATAGGTGCTTGGGCCTTCTTTCAAATGAACATTTGAAAGACTTATTTCTTTGTGGGATGTAAATAACCAGACTGTTCATGTGGCAATCTATGCACATAATTTTGTAGAGGGAATTGATTTTAGAGATTAGGTTGGTTCCGTATCCCTTAATTTTAAGAAAAACTGAGTTCCAAAGACTTTCTTAATGTCACACAGTTTGATTATAGCACAGGTGGGATGAAAATTTTTTTAGTTATGTTTTTTTCTATTGAATTCAACATGCCATGAGTCAGTACATGCCTATACTTAAAACAATTAGAACAAAGAAGTCAAGAGTATGCAAACATTTTCTTGATGTAAATACCCTGAAATTAAACTTATAGCAACTCTTTTTTTTTTTAAAGACTTTATTTATTTATTTGACAGACAGAGATTACAAGTAGGCAGAGAGGTAGGCAGAGTGAGAGCAGGGGAAGCAGGCTCCCTGCTGAGCAGAGAGCCTGATGCAGGGTTTGATCCCAGGACCCTGAGACCACGACTTGAGCCAGAGGCAGAGGTTTAACGCACTGAGCCACCCAGGTGCCCCATAGCAACTCTTATTAAAAAAAAAAAAAAAAAAAAAAAAGAAAGGAAAAGAAAGGTATTTGAAGTAATTGTGTAGGTAATTCTAGCCATATGACAAGGTCTCATTTTCCTACATTTTAAAATACTGATTTAGTAGATTGTTTCCATTCCTGTTTTGCGTGAGCTCTAACTACTACATTTTAAAGTCGATTTTATTTTCTTAGCCAGTGCCTTAAAAGAGTTTCTAATTTTCTCTTTTGCCAACCGTGGCAGTTGCTTCCAAGCTGGTTTGCTTGCTCACTGGGTGCTGACCACCACTGTCACCTTCTAAGACATTGTTCTGATCGTGTCATTGCCCTGTTCAATGTCCCTGGTAATTTTATTTTGCTAAAAGATAAGCACGAAAGCCACATTAAAATTAATTCAAACCTTTCACAATCTCAGTTTATCACTCCAGAATCTTTGTTTTGGGGGGATTGTGTGTGTGTGTGTGTGTGTGTGTGTGTGTGTGTGTGTGTGTGTGTGTTTTACATCTTTATCCTCCATTCTCCATGAAACTCCTTTCCTGGTATTCCATACGTTCAGTGCTCCAGGCACAAGGAATGAGGCATGATCCCTGAACACATCAGTGTTATTCCTTCTGTCTGTAAGACCCTTCTTTTCTTTCTCCAAATGTAGAAATAATTTCCAACTAATAGTAAGGTCATATGTGACCTTTCAATTTTTTTTTTATTTCTTTCTTTGAAAGTTATTTGCCTTGCTTCAGCTTTCAATGCTTACTTTCATTTTTTTTCCTGAAATAAAACTTATGATAATCTGATACACAGTTTATGTGGTGTATATTTGTGAAACGAAATGGCTTTCTTAAAAAAAAAAAAATCTCAGATTCTTCAGAGTTGGCAAAGGCACAATTGTATTCCTCCAAGGAACTGATGGAAAGGAGTATTCATACTTTTAGTATTCTAAGATTTGGGGACTGGGACTTAAAACCTGACTTCAGTACTTACCAGCTTTGTGATACTGGGCAAGGGCTTTATGGTCTCTTTGCCTCTGGTTTTCATCTGAACAATGAGGTATTAATGGTATTTATCTCATCTGGTTACTATACAGATTAACTGTGTTAAAACATATAATTCACTTAAAATAGGACCTGGCACTAATAAGTGCTCAAAAATTAACAGCTGTTCTTGTTATAATGAAAGCAGAGTCAGCAGAACATATGGTCTCAGCTTTTCTTCTGATTGGAAACTTTAACTTGTTGATTTCAAATAAGTTACTTCCTTTTTAAAAAAACATTTTCATTGATGAGCTGAATTTTGTAACCTTTTATCTTCTTAAAGGTAGTATACATATTATTCTAAAATCTACATCTGAAAATTCCCATTTCCAGGAATAGCCGTATAGATCTTACTCTATTTTCTATTGGTTTGTTATAGCTTATACATGTGGTGTATTTTATGTGGCTGACTACTATGTGTTTGTTTGGGAGATTTCCATTTAAAGTAGCATTTGAGGGGCGCCTGGGTGGCTCAGTCGTTAAGCATCTGCCTTTGGCTCAGGTCATGATCCCAGGGTCCTGGGATTGAGCCCTGTGTCAGGCTCCCTGCTAGGTGGGAAGCCTGCTTCTCCTCCTTCCCTTACTCCCCCTGCTTGTGTTCCCTCTCACTGTCTCTCTCTGTCAAATGAATAAATGAATCTTTAAAAAAAAATAAAGTAGGATTTGAGAAAAAAATACTTAGGAATAAATTTGAACAAGGAGATGAAAGACTTGTAAATTGAACACCATAACAACTTGATGAAAGCAATTAAAGACCTAAATAAATGGAAAGACATCCAGTATTTATGGACTGAAAGACTTAATATTGTTAAGATGACAATACTGTCAAGATGATCCATATATTCAATGCAATCCCTATCAAATTTCTAAGAGCCTTTTTTTGTAGAAATGAAATTGCTGATCCTCAAATTCGTATGTAACTGCCAGGCGGAGCCCTGTGATGATTTATTTTACGTATCAACTTGGCTGGGTCAGTGGATGCCTAGATAGCTGATAAAACATTATTTCTGGGTGTGTCTCTGAGAGCATTTCTGGAAGAAATTTAAACTTTGAATCTGTAGACTGAGTAAAGGAAATCTTTCCTTGTCATGTAGGTGGGCCTCATCTGATCCCTAGAGGACCTGAATAGAACACAAAAGGTAAAGAAGGGTGAATTCTTGCTCTCTCTCTTCTGGAGCTCCTGTTTCTCAGGCCTTTGGCCATACACTGGGAGTTTTACTGCCAGCTCTGTTGGTTTTCAGGCTTTCAGACTTGGACTGAATTATATCAGTGTTTCCCAATTTGTAGCAGCAGGTTGGGGGGACTTCTCAAGTGAGCCATTTCCTCTAATAAACCTCTTCTATCCATCAATCTATACCTGTCTATCTCCTATTAGTTTTGATTCTCTCTAGAACCCTAATTCAGTCCTCAAAACAACACTGTAAAAAAATAACAAAGTTAAAAGACTAATTTTTCCCGGGAATGCAAGCTGGTGCAACCACTCTGGAAAACAGCATGGAGGTTCCTCAAAGTGTTGAAAATAGATCTACCCTATGACCCAGCAATTGCACTACTAGGTATTTACCCTAAAGATACAAACATAGTGATCCGAAGGGGCACGTGCACCCGAATGTTTATAGCAGCAATGTCTACAATAGCCAAACTATGGAAAGAACCTAGATGTCCATCAACAGATGAATGGATAAAGAAGATGTGGTATATATACACAATGGAATACTATACAATCATCAAAAGAAATGAAATCTTGCCATTTGCGATGATATGGATGGAACTAGAGGGTATCATGCTTAGTGAAATAAGTCAATTGGAGAAAGACAACTATCATATGATCTCCCTGATATGAGAATGTGGAGATGCAACATGGGGGGTTAGGGGGATAAGAGAAGAATAAATGAAACAAGATGGGATTGGGAGGGAGATAAACCATAAGTGACTCTTAATCTCACAAAACAAACTGAGGGTTGCTGGGGGGGAGGGAGGTTGGGAGAAGGGGAGGGGGGTTATGGACATTGGGGAGGTTATGTGCTATGGAGAGTGCTGTGAAGTGTGTAAACCTGGCGATTCACAGACCTGTACCCCTGGGGATAAAAATACATTATATGTTTATAAAAAAATAAGAAATAAATAAAAAATTTTTAAAAAAGACTAATTTTTCCCAATATTAAAACATACTACAGAGCAACAGTAATGAAGATAATATAGTACTGACATTAGGATAGACTTATGGATTGATGGAATAGAACTCGGATATGTACATCTGTACATATACATACCCTTGCTTGTATAGCTAATTGATTTTTCTTATATAAAGATTTTATTTATTTATTTGACAGATAAAGATCACAAGTAGGCAGAAGGCACACAAAGAGAGAGAGAGAGGAGGAAGCAGACTCCCCGCCGAGCAGAGAGCCTGATGCGGAGCCTGATCCCCAGAACCTGGGATCGTGACCCAAGCCAAAGGCAGAGTCTTTAACCCACTGAGCCACCCAGGTGCCCCTAGCTAATTCATTTTTGACAAGGGTTCCAAGAGCTTTCATTGGTGAAAGAATGCATTGGATTCATACATCACACCAAATACAAAGTTAACTCAAAATAGATCAACAATGTAAATATAAGTGCTAAAGCCATAAACTCTTTAAAGAAAACATGGAGGTAAATCATTATATCTATAAATTTGACAGTGTATTCTTTTTTTTTTTAAAGATTTTATTTATTTATTTGACAGACAGAGATCACAAGTAGGCAGAGAGGCAGGCAGAGAGGGAGAAACAGGCTCCTTGCTGAGCAAGGAGCCCGATGCGGGGCTCGATCCCAGGATGCTGGGATCATGACCTGAGCCAAAGGCAGAGGCTTTAACCCACTGAGCCACCCAGGTGCCCCTGACATTGTATTCTTAAATATACCAGAAGTATGAGTAACAAAAGGAGAAATACATTGAAATTCACAGAAATTCAAAACTTCTTTTTATCAAAGTACATTTTCAAGAAAGCAAAAAGATCATCTATAGAATAGGGGAAAATATTTGCAAGTCATCTATTTGACAAGGATCTACTATCCAAAACATATCGAGAACTCTTGAAACTCACAACTGAAGGACAGAGACCCACCCTAATTCAAAAGTGGGTTAAGGGGGGTGCCTGGGTGGCTCAGTGGGTTAAGCCTCTGCCTTTGGCTGAGGTCATGATCTCAGGATCCTGGGATGGAGCCCGGTATAGGGCTTTCTGCTCAGCAGGGAGCCTGTTTCCCACTCTCTGTCTGCCTACTTGTGATGGCTCTCTCGCTGTCAAATAAATAAATAAAATCTTTTTAAAAAGTGGGCTAAAGGGGCGCCTGGGTGGCTCAGTGGATTAAGCCGCTGCCTTCAGCTCAGGTCATGATCTCGGGATCCTGGGTTCGAGCCCCACATCAGGCTCTCTGCTCCGCAGGGAGCCTGCTTCCTCCTCTCTCTCTGCCTGCCTCTCTGCCTACTTGTGATCTTCTCTCTGTCAAATAAATAAATAAAATCTTAAAAAAAAAAAAAGTGGGCTAAAGACTGGAAAGACATTTTTCCAAAGAAGATATACAAGTGACCAAGCATATTAAAAGAGGCTCCATACAAAACTCTCAGGTTGTTTTTCAGAGTACATAGTCTCTTATGGTTCGCCTCCCCTCCCCAATGTCCATGTTACACTGAAAAAAATAAATAAAATGAAAATAAAAAAAAAAAGAGGCTCCATATTCTTAGTCAATAGAGGAATATAAATCAAAACCACAATGAAATATATTTCACATCCCCTAGGATGTTCTGATAAAAAAGATGGAATATAAAAGTTTTGGCAATCAAAAAGTTGGAAAATAACAAGTGTTGGCAATGATGAGGAGAAACTGGATCCTTTTACCTTGCTGGTAGGAATATAAAATGTTTCAGCCACTGTGGAAAGCAATTTAACAGTTCATCAAAAAGTTAAACATAGAATTACCATGTGACCTAGTGATTGCTCTTCTAATTATGTAGCCCAAATAATGGAAAACTGGTGCTTAGATAACTCATATACGTTTATAGTCTCACTCTTCATAATAGCCAAAATAAATTCTTAATTTATTTATTTTGCTAACCTTAGTTTTTCACCTCCATTTAAATTATACCATGTCCATCCTCTTTTTTTTTTTTTTTAAATCCCGATGACTCTGTTCCATTCCTGAAGACAAAAATCACCTTTCTCCTTTAAACTTTTGCCTGTCTCTAACTTCCTTACTTCATTCTTTATCTTGGGAGCTTCTGTTGATTCTTTAAGACCTTGGTCATTCTAAGTAGAATGTGGACCTCTGTAATCCTGCTCCTGTTAGTGCATTGCGTGGATCTCTGTGACAGCATTTGTAATTTTGTTGTATACAAATGTATTTACACCTTTATTTTACCTTCTGCAACATGAAGCTGTAGGTGAGTGGGCAAGACAGCAAGTGGTATTGAGAACATTATTTTAATCATCTTTGCTTTTCTATTAGCTAACAGTTCCTGACATACATTCAAAAACTGCTAAATCAGAAAGTGAGAGAAGAAACATGAAACTGTTTAACTTTGATTTAATCCATATATTTGCCATTTCTTTAGTTTTTCAGTGGTAAAAATGAGGCTGATAAGAAGAGTGAGTGATGAGAATTTTTTCCCAAGGTGATAAGGTGAAAATTGCATATATGAGAAAGCCTTTCGGAGAAGGGGATTTGCAAAGATAAAGTGTATCATCATCATCATTGGTCCATCTGACAAATAACTTATTTTTTTGCTCTGTCTCAGGCAAAGCACACACAGCACGTTGCAACCTGGAGAATGTACTCACTTTTTTTCTGAACATCTATGCCTATTCTTTACTCAGACAAAACTGCCTTTTTGGAGGACTTTCAGAGATGCTTCAGTCTCTCCCTTAATAAACCTTCTCCTAAAATGTGGACTTTCAAGGCTAAAGACCTTAAAAGCCAAGTGGACCATGGTGAAACCTCTGGTTTGTAGCCAGATGACCAAGCCCCTGCATCCCTACATTTGGATGGATGATTTCCCAGGGGGTCTTGGACAGATTGGACCCAGCACTAGCATAAAGTTGGCTTGCAGGAATAAGCTCCTGGAAACTTCAATTAGTGTTTGGGGTATGAACATTAAACAATACTGAGGCTAGAAACAATACATCACTCGGCAGGTCCCAGGAAATAAGCAGAAGGCTGGTAGCAGGCCAGGGAAAGGGGCCAAAATACTTGTCAAGGACAATTCCTCATGGAGAAATGACAGCAGGTTTGAGGACAGCAGGTATGACCTGAAAAGTAATGATATTAATTACATTTTGAAAATGAGGAGAAGACAGAATGTAGTTTTTATTTGCCTATCTAATAACAGACTACTTTTTTTGGGACTAGCTTTCTTGACAGTCTGAAAGAAATGCATGTAATGGAAAATTAATTTTTAAAGCAATGCTAACATATATGAAGCATTACTACACATCAGCATTTTTACAAGTTTTTAAAAAATATTTATTGACTTATTTAGTCTCCATAGCTAACCTTTGGAATAGGTAGAGTTATTATCTCCATTTTTTACAAATGGACACGGGAAAGGATGGGGAACCTGCTCTGGGTCACACAGCTAACACAAATGGAAATGAACTAGAAATCAAACTGAGGTAACTGGTGCCAGAGCCCACTCTCTGAGCATGACACTGTACTGGCTCTCTATTCTGTCTTAGTAATTCAGAGCAGGTTAGATTCACCCAAGGAGAGACAGATAACCAGTGGAATGTCAAACAGAACTTGGAGACAGAATCCAGCATATATAGAATCTCGCTCTATGACAAAGGTGGAAAACATATCAGTTGGAGAAAAGGGTGGCCTACTGAACAATTGATGCTGAGGCAATTGGTTCTCAATTAGGGAAGATATAAATTTGGGTGCTTACCTTTCACAGTGCACAATAATCCAATCCAAGACGATTGTAAAGTAAGTGTAAAATGTAAAATTTCAAAACTAGAAAGAGGTATTTATTGCTGTTTGGGGATGAGAACAAATTTTTGAAAGCATAAACTACATAGAATTTTTAAAAATAAATTTAACATTTCAGTTTATCAGGTTACATATTTTGAAGTGAATATATAAGCTATCTGAAGAAAATATTTGCCATATATAAATTCAACAAAAGATTTGCATCTAGACTATGTAAAAAACTCTTATGAACTAAGAAAATAAATAATAATTCAAAGATATGAAAGGACGTTTCATAGAAAAAGAAAAATTAGTGGCCAATAAATATGAAACAATTTTCAAGCTAACTATAAATCAGAGAAATTGCGACTAAAGCCATAAAATCTTTCATTTCACATTAATCATTTTGGCAAAAGTTAAAATTTCTGACAATGTCAAGATTTGGGAAGAATGTGAGACAGTAGGGAAGCTTACACACTGCTAGTGGGAGTAGAAGGGTGTATTTGTAACCACTCTGCAAAGCTCTTTGTTGCTTCTTGATAAACTTGAAGGTCTCTAAGTCCTACAATTCAGCAGCTCTACCCTTAGATATATACTCTGAAGAAAATCTTGGACATGTGTACCAGGGGGCATGTAAGAATGATTTTATATAAAACTACTACATAATACTATGTAGTCTTTGTATATAAGACAGCCCAAATAAAAATTATGAAATTCATAAACAGTGATAGAGTGACAGAATGGACAATCTAGCAGTAGGAAGGAATTAACCGTAGCTCTACACTTGAACATGTGTAAACTATACAGACTTCATGATGTTGCGTATATGTTGACTGAGAAGAAAAAGCAAGTCACATAAGAATATAACTACTATGATTCCAATTCTTTAAAGTTTAAAGATAAGAAAAACGATAAAAATGTGATTTTGGATTATAATAATCTATTATAAAACTATAAAGCAGAACATAAGATTCCTACACACAAAGATCTGGAGCATGGCTTCTTTTTTGAGGGGGATGGGAGGGACAGCACATTCAAACATGAAGGGAGCCTGCAATATTAGGGGCTTCAAGATTTCCTTGATGATGGGCGTACATATTTATTAAAATTCAATTACTTTAATATTCTCCAAACATACTTGTATTTAGGCACATGTATTGAATGCATACAATATTGAAAATTGAAGATTTTCCTTCACGATGTTCTTACCTTCCAGTTTGGGAGATGGTCACAGGGACAGATGAGCAGATATTGTCAAAGTGTCCATTGTTGAGAGCTCTGAAACTCTTGTTCCCAAATTTCTGAGAAAATTTCTTCTCAGTTCTATGGAGGGAGAAGCTCAGATGGGCAGTATTGAAACAGACCTAGACACACACTGTAGTGATCATCTAGGCAAGAAACAACAGTGGCCTGGACCAGGATGGCAGAAGTCGAGCTGGTAAGAAGTGGACATTGGGATATGTATTGGAGGTAGTCAGTAGATTTGCTGAATGATCATGACACTGGGAAGAAGGGGAAGAGAAGACTTAAGAACTGTACTTAGATTTTAGTGGTTGAATGCATAGCAGTACCATCTAATAAGATAAGAAAGGCTAGGGGATCAGCAGGTAAGAGCAAAAGTTGGATGTGGGAATCAAGATTCCCATTTTTACCACATTAAGTTTGAGAAGCAAGTTAGATATTCCATCAGATATGTCATAAGGATAGGTAGATACATGAACCTGGGTATCCAGTGACAGCTAAGGAGTGAAGATAATGTTGAAGAGACCAGTTACTTGGGTGTATTTAAATTTTTTAGTTTAAGTCCCAGTTTTCTCATTAGCTAATTTTCAGGGATGTTTTTAGAATTCAATAAGGTAAAATGTGAAAAGTGTTTCGGAAATTACATATTGTAATGTAAGGATAGTATTACTTAGTAGGGAAAGAAAAATCGACTAGGAATTAGAAAGTAGGCGTTTTAGATCTAACTCTTCCACTGACTAATGCTAACCACCATGGGTAAGTACCATATATTATTGATTTGAGTTTCTTTAGCTTTAAAATGATGGAATTAGAATCAATAACTTCATTGGTCCCTTTTTTGTCTAATGATTGAAAATAGAAACATTTCTTTGTTTAGCTGCTAGTTACTCCTCCTCACTGGAAAGAATTGGATTATAATTGTTTAGAAGCAAGTTAGTTAAACACATAAACATTATAATCATTTTATCTGAAAAACATTAAGTGCCTAAATGGAACATTACAAGAACGCCTTAACCTTGAACTAGAAGAGTACTTGAGAACCAGAGTGACATTTATCATCTTAGCTTAAAATCTGCTAGAATGTCTTCTGTCAATTGTTGTTCTCTATATTGTAAAGACAAGGTCAAGGAGAGAATTTCATGGCTGCTGGGAGACTTGTCTCAGACTTACCTCATTCCTCTTCAAATCTAGAGTGTTGCTAAACTTAACATTCATTGCTTCCTTGACTCAGAGAGTAGCATCTCATCATTAAATTTATATTCTATTTCTCTGTCTCTCTCCCCCTCCCTGCTTTCCCCTCTTTCCTGTCCACTGACCTTTCAAATTCTTTGGCTCAACTCTGTCCTTTGTCTCTTAGAATCTTTGCTTATATCCACAGTACTATTTCTGGGTATTAGAGCATAGGCTTCTCACTTCTACACTACTTTTTCTGATATCATGATTTTTTAAAAATTTTATTTATTTGACAGAGAAAGAGAGAATGTGCATAAGCAGGGGTAGCAGCAGGCAGAGGGAAAAGGAGAAGCAGGGTCCCCGATGAGCAGAGAGCCTGACATGGGACTTGATCCCAGGACTCTGAGATCATGACCTAACCCCAAGGCAGACACTTAACTGACTGAGCCACCCAGGTTCCCCTGGTGTCAGAATTCTTTTGTGCAAATACTTTTTCTTGGTATAGGTGAATTTATCTGAATGTCCCTGAGCTACCATTATGTGACATTCTCTCTCTCTATTTCCCCCCATTCCCAACCAGTTACCTTATGTCTCAAGTCTCCTTCTACAGCTATTGTGTCTAGGCTGCCTTCTCACACAGTGCATGTCTAATATTGTGCTGCTCTGCTGATACGTGAAGAATATGGACACCGTTAAATTATTGTTATCACTCCTTTATTTCTAAGAAAGCCAGTCCTGTTATTAATATAATCTATATAATAACGTGATTACCATCATCATCTTGGTAGAGGTAATAGCATCAAAGGGTTTAATTAGAGCTATTAAGTTTGCTGTGGTAATGACATGATAAGTGAGTAAAAATCACAAATATCAAGTCATTATTATCACTTCTTCTTCAATGTCAAATGAGCCTTTATGAAACCAACACTGCCATGTCCTCCATTGATTAGCATCACCTCTAAAGATGATAATTTATTTGGAATTGATCACCCATTAATTTAACATTTTTAAATGTCACGATTTAAAGCTGAATATTAAAACAGGAGACCAAAAGCTATGTTCATTTATATTTGCCTCTTAGATAAGATTTAGGGATCACAGAAACTCTCATATTCCAAATTAGTTGACCAAAAGAAGCTCAACAGGTCCTTTTGTTTTTGTACTGGAGAAAAGAGAATTAGCTTTTAAAATTATAGTTGACGCTTGAGCAGCATGGGTTTGCATGGGTCCACTTATACATGGAATTTTTTAGTATAAATGTAGTATAGTACTGTAAATGTATTTTATATTTTTCTTAACATTTTCTTTTTCTGGCTTGCTTTGTTCTAAGAATACAATATATGATATAACCTACAAAATATGTGTTAATTGAATGTTGATGTTACTTGTAAGGCCTTGGTCAGCAGGTGTTAAATTTTGGGGGAGTCAAAAGTTGTTCACAGATTTTTGACTGAGTGGGGAGTTGGTACATTTAACCTTCATGTTGAAGGGTCATCCATATTTGTATTGTTTTAGATACTTTATGCTTAATTTTCACCACAACTCTGTGATTATTTATGTTGTATAAACGTGGAGAGCAAAGTCCAGAAATATTAAATAGCTCCACAGAGAAACTAAATAAAAGAAGCAAGGTATAGGTATATCCATCCAATCTCAAAGCCTATTTTCTTTCTATATTTTACTGCCCTCCAAGGAGGAACATTTCCTAACACTTTACTAGTTATATTAACTTGGGAAACTTCAACTTCCTTAAGGTGTAGTTTCCTCATCTATAAATTGGATAAAAGAATAGTAACCATCATGTGGGATTTTCATGAAGATTAACTATAAAGCCCTTAGTACAATTTCTTGGTATATAGAAGCTTCAGTCTATGCTAAATGATAATGATAAATAAAATGAGCATTGTAATTGCTATACATTAAGCTATTCAGAAAAGTTCTGGAGGAAGTTAATGGTGTTTTTAAAGGAACAAGTTATTGGAAGTGTACTCAGGAAGAGAAGATCAGCAAAGTGCTTCTAAGATTTTAAGCCTGACTGATGGAGAGGATTAGGATCTCATTATATGGAAGGGAAATGGTAAGAGGAGTGATTTTTTTATTTTGGCAGTTAGAAAAGATTGGCTTTGTTGTTGGGATGTGGAATTGTATTCTGTGTCTATTAGCATGTCGGGATGGGATGTCTGACATGGAGTTGTGTATGTGGGGATGGTTATCAGGAGACTGGTGAGGGCTGAAGAACTATGTCTGTGAGGTTTCTGCATACACCTTGGGTTGAAGCTAGTTGAATCAGTGAAATAGATCAGAAGGAGAACTTCACATATAAAAAGTAAAGTAATGGAAACAGAAAATTCATGGTAGGCACATTAAAAATAGAGAAAGATAGAAAAAAAGAAATAGAAAACAAGTTTATAACCCAAAAGACAAAGACCAAGCCTTCAACTTAAGGCCTTCAACATGTTGGTTACATAGGAAATTGAGCTTTTGGGGGAAAATATTTGACTTCCTAATAGCATCTTAGCTTAAGAATAAAAACAACTCTGCTCATCCAAAAGATGTAAAGACATTTTGGCCTCCCCTACTTCCTGCTCATAGCGCAGAGACCAGTGATGTATAATCTGAAGAAAACTGCACTGTTTTGTTGTATATTCTGGGTTTTTTTTTTTTTAATGGGATTAGAGTAATACTGGCCCGTTCCTTTTTCATTTGCCTTTCAAGTAACATTAGGGCAGAAGGTGCTAGGCTGGAGGCTGAAGAAGGTGATATAGCTTTTCATCTAGAGCTAGTTCCCTTGAATGATGTTAGATTATAACTTCATCTACCTCAACTCACATCTTGAAGTTAGAGAACTTATTTTTATTGAGTAACACATATTGTTAAGCAAATCAATGACTCAACAAATGAACAAAATATGACACAGCATGAGCCCTGGTAACATGCTGGACTTAAAATTATGGTTTTTAAGGTGTTTCAACCATTAAGAGATTCAGATCAGCAGTGGGGAGAGAAAAAAATACTATGTTAAACTAGTAAAGCTTACTAGATAAATGGGTACAAGATAATGGGATTTGGGGAGAAGCTTTGCTGATACAGCCATCCTCTGGCTGTGCATCGGGGAAGTAGGCTCCTCTGTCACCCAAATAAATGGTGAAGGAAGGCAAGGAATATCTATATAAACACTCTTTCTATTGACACGTAATGAGGGTTAAGTAGATTTGCCTTATTTATGACTGAGTGACATGCAGACATAAAAGTGCACTGTAGGACATGGGAAAGGAAATAAATATCATCAAGAAGATTTGTGAGAAAAATCATCTGGAAATGTTCTGCTGAAACTTGAGAAAACTACTTGCTATATTCCAAAGGGCAGAGTTTTAATGGTGTGAGTCTGTGAAAGAACAAGTTCACAAGGAAAGAAAAATCTAAAATGGAAGATGATGCTAAAAGGTGTATCCATGGACATAGAACTCCCTGAGAAAAAGAATGCCATTGAAAACTGTAAGGGCAATACTTAGAAATTACACATGGTAAGAATTCAGGTTACAGAAAGTTGAATCAGTAGACTGGGGTATAAAATCAAGACACACCTAAATGGAAGGGAACACCACTACTATGTGAAAACAGAGAAAATACATTTTTAAATGGTAATACTTCAAACAGATTTATGGCTCTTCTAAAAAATGAAACAAGAAAATGTTAAAAATCAAATGGGAAGGAAACAAGAATCTAGGATGTAAAGAAAAGCATTTCCAAATTGAAGAAATCACGGGTATTTAGATTGAAAGATTCTGCGTGTCCCAAAGAGAGATTTAATAGATGGTTAGTAAAGAACATGAGAAAAATCTCACACAAGTATCAGTAAAGAACACAAGTATCAGTTTGAAAAGAACAGTTTAATATCATGATCAAACATTATGTGGGCATCAGCATTTGTCTTAGTAATACCAAATGTTAGAAGAAAATGAAACTTAACATGAGTATAGAGTTTTCAGCAAAAATATTGAGGACTAAGAATTCTTCAGTAGAAGCAGCCAAAAGGAATTTCTCAGGTAGCAAGAAGTTCAGAAAATATGCCTTTCACATACTTTTTTTTCTTATGTGTGGCCCTGCCCCCTCAAAACTTTCTGCTGTCTACTATATAGATGGGTAAATGAGAACATACTGGAGATCTTGCACCCCATTTGAATATGACCATCATCCCTCCTACCCACATTCCACTGTCAAGTACTCTGTCATATAGTCGTAATTCAAGAGAAGTTTGTTACTGCAGTATTCCTATGTGTTTAGATCAGATGGGATTCGTGAATATCTAGCTACTACTGTTATGTTTTCTAACCTTTTCCCTTGGAGCTTTAAGGTCAGTAAACTCATGAACTGTCTCCTAAGTTGTAGTAACTGGTGGTACCAGCAAATATTTTGCCAATTATAACTACCTCCAGCAGACCAGTTGACCGATAATAGTTCTTGTTACCAGTTGGTATGTAACTTCTAAGTCAATACTCTGTGTTTTAGGATTTTTTTTTTTTCAGTGACATCTCACTTTTGGTAATAATTTCTGGATTAGTTGAGGCTATTCTGAAGCAATAACCACACCACTCGCCAACAAAATCTCATGGTTTAACTCAATGGAAGGATGCTTTTAGTTTACTTCTTCGTGTGATATAGGGGGTGAGGAGAACCTCCTAGCTGACAATCTTCCAAGCAAAGCTGCAAGGACCTTGGCTTCTTTTCTAGAGTGCCTCTATTACATCATGCAGGGAAATGAGGAAAACTGAGGATATGGGAAAATCACAAAAGATAGTTTATGACCAGTTTTCTTTCGGCTGCTATACAGACTGTAGGCTATAAGAGGCAAGGTAGGGAAGGAGACTAGGTAGGAGACTATTGCAATAATCCAGGTGAGTAAAAGGTGATGCTTAGGGAGTCAAAGTTGGAGAGAGAAGCAACAGGATAGTAGAGAAAAATTTAAGAGACAACCACTAAAATTTGGTAAGTAATTGGGTAAAGAGTCAAGATTTACTCCAAGGTTTCTGGCATGAGTAACAAGAAGGACAGAATGTCCATCAGTGAGATAGAGAAGATGCTGGCTGAAGCAGATTTGTAGGAAAAAATCAAAAGATGAATTTTGAGCATATTAAGTTTGAGATGTTTAATAGATATCCCTTTGAGGTTTTCAATAGCCAGCTAGATAGACGAGTCTGAAGCTGAGGAGAATCCATGGCTTTAAATATCATTTATGAAAGAGGAATGTGAGAGAATAAAGAGTAAGATCGAGACTAGCAACTGGATAGAAGTACTAAAAATCCCACATACTCCTACTGGGTGGGAGGAAAGGTATCTGAAGATACCCTGCGCTTTTAGTAATAAGAAAACACATAAAAGCAAGAATATTTTCAGAAAAAACTAGAGGTAAATTGTAGAAGAATTAAGGCTTACTTTGTATGTTATGAATTCTTTTTTTTTTTTTACTTTTTTTTTTCCATTTTATTTATTTTTTCAGCGTAACAGTATTCATTCTTTTTGCACAACACCCAGTGCTCCATGCAAAACGTGCCCTCCCCATTACCCACCACCTGTTCCCCCAACCTCCCACCCCTGACCCTTCAAAACCCTCAGGTTGTTTTTCAGAGTCCATAGTCTCTTATGGTTCGCCTCCCCTCCCCAATGTCCATAGCCCGCTCCCCCTCTCCCAATCCCACCTCCCCCCAGCAACCCCCAGTTTGTTTTGTGAGATTAAGAGTCATTTATGGTTTGTCTCCCTCCCAATCCCATCTTGTTTCATTTATTCTTCTCCTATCCCCCTACCCCCCCCTGTTGCTTCTCCATGTCCTCATATCAGGGAGATCATATGATAGTTGTCTTTCTCTGATTGACTTTATGTTATGAATTCTAGAGAAGAAGAAAAGCAAAGGAAATATAATTTATATAATTAAAACATGAAATGAAGCAAAGAGCAAAAACATTAAAATACTTAAAAAGGAAATAAAAATCAAGATGAACAATCATATTGAATATGTAAATTATCAATTATCACTTAGTTGAAGCAGATTAAAATATGAAGACTCAGGAGCTTTTTTAAACTTTATTCTGCTTATAAAAAATTCATTATACAGCAGTTAAAAATAGAAATGAAATGGCAACTATCCAAGCAAAAAGAAAATGTTGACAATGTTAATTTCAATAATATTCTGGAATTCAAGAAAAATTGGCAAAAGAGAATTATTTTATAAGAAAAGATTATTTTATAAAGATAAAGGGTAGAATCCACAATGAAGATAGAAAAACCAATAATTCAGTTATCAAATATGAATACAGCAACTCATATAAAACAAACATTTCAGAAATCAACACAGAATTATTATATGAGATTTTAATCTAACTCTGTCAGTGTATACTGAACCAAATGGAGAAGTAACAAAGCTTTGGAGTATATCAGTGATATGTACTCCAAATATAATGAGCAGATCCATATCAAACTATTCTCCTTGTGTTTAAGAAAGTATTATATACCGGGCCAAGAAAAGAGAAAGTCGCTAATATTCACTAAGCCCCAGCTATATGCCAGCAACTCTGTTGGACATTTCGTGTTCATTAATTCTTTTAAATTTTTAACCTTCATATGTTAAACATGAAATGTTTAACTATGTGAGGTTAGTGTTACTATTCCCACTGTACACAAAAAGACCGCAAGAACACTAGTCCAAATTATATAGCTAGTAAGTGGCAGAATCCAGGTTCGACTCCAGATCAGCTTGGTCTAAGGTCTGAGCTTGTTGCATAAAATCCCTGTGTCATTAACTTCATTCTTCCTCTTGTGCATGAGAGAGGTAAATACTTAGGGGCTTTGGAGATAAAATCCACCCCCCCCACCCCCACCTTCACTCCAGTGTGTCCTGACCAGCAGTTTCCCAGTCATCCGTGGGGGTACAGAAGGGCTCTCCACAGATACTGCTCATCTTTCTTTCTTTCTTTCTTTCTTTCTTTCTTTCTTTCTTTCTTTCTTTCTTTCTTTCCTTCTTCCTTCCTTCCTTCCTTCCTTTCTTTCTTTCTTTCTTTCTTAATTTAATTTTATTTTTTCAGTGTTCCAAGAGTCATTTTTTATGTACCACACCCAGTGCTCCATGCAGTACATGCCCTCCTTAATACCCACCACCAGGCTCACACAACCCCCCACCCCCCACCCCTCCAAAACCCTCAGTTTGTTTCTCCGAGTCCACAGTCTCTCATGGTTCATCTCCCCCTCCGATTTCCCCCAATTCACTTTTCCTTTCCTTCTCCTAATGTCCTCCATGTTATTCCTTATGCTCCACAAGTATCTTACACCATACACAAAGATAAACTCAAAATGGATAAGAGATCTCAATGTGAGGCAGGACTCTATTAGAATCCTAGAGATAACGTAGGCAGTAACCTCTTCGACATCAGCCACAGCAACTTCTTTCAAGACATGTCTCCAAAGGCAAAGGAAACAAAAGCAAAAATGAACTTTTGGGATTTCATCAAGATAAAAAGCTTCTGCACAGCAAAGGAAACAGTCAACAAGGCAAAAAGGCAACCCATGGAATGCGAGAAAATATTCGCAAATGGCAGGACAGACAAAGGGTGGATATCTAAGATCTATAAAGAATTCCTCAAAGTCAACACTCAAAAAACAGATAATCACGTCAAGAAAATGGGCAGAAGACATGAGCAGACACTTCTCCAAAGAAGACATACAAATGGCTAACAGATACATGAAAAAATATTCTCATCATTAGCCATCAGGGAGATTCAAATCAAAACCACATTGAGATACCACGTTACACCAGTTAGAATGGCCAAAATTAACAAGACAGTGAACTCCTCATGTTTCTTGTTAGTGGGAAAGCCCCATCATTCAGTTGCTCAGTCAAGTGTTCTTTGCCTAATCCTCATGTATTTATTTGGTTGTCTCCTGTCCGTTTTCTCATTTCTCACGAGGCAGGTCAGGCTGTCTGGTGTGTGGACTCTCCTCTAACTGGCCCCAAGGTGAGATGACTAAATTCACCTCCATCGCTGAGACAACATACAACCTTTGTTCTTTAATTACTCCTACTTGCTTTCACCACATACGGTGATTCATTTGCTTAAAACCACAGCAATAGTTGCTGCCATAACAAATGCCTTCCTGAGAGTAGATTAATGTTCCCTTTTGTTTCCAGCTTATCTCCAGCCTGTCTGCAGTAATATACTCAACCCAAACAAGCATATTTTTCACTCACAGCCTGCCTTTTATGAGTCCCACTGACAGTTTCTTAATAAATAATGCATTTCTAAATGTTCCTAAGCTTTTCTCCTTATTAATAATTCCAGTAGCTTTCCCTTGGCTGAAAGGTTTTATTTGGTCACTGGCTAGATTTTATTCTTGCCTGTTTCTCTACATTTTGCTCTCTTAGACTACTCCCTGGACAAAGAGGATGTTACAACAGTTCCCCATTCATAGCAGATGTTCGGTAATTATGAGTTAGTACATACTAAACATTCAGATCTCTAGCATAGACTTTCTTGGGTTTTGTTTGTTTTCGTAGCTCTGGCTTTTTTGTCATGGGAACAAAAGAAAATCAGTATGTTCCTTTGAGAAAAGCATCAGTTCTGGTTCTCAGGAGGCAAATTGGCATCACGTTTGCAAAATGTATTCTCAGGTCAAATTACCACGTTTAGACATGAGAACTTTATGTTTGATGTTTGCACAAAACTAGATTTTTGTCAATAATGATGAGAAATTGTAAGTAATGCCAGAACACATGCTTTTGTCACCAAAAGAACATTGGCTTGATTAACTCAGAAAAACACCAGCAAATTCAAGGGAAACAAACAGATCCACACAATTACTTTTCCACAATGTGTTCCTCTGTTCTTTTGATAACACTAATCTGGAATGTCTTCTCTGTTTTACTACAGGAAACATTTTTCTAGGTACCCCATTTTCATGGCTCCCTGTTCTGAAATCACTTGACTGTATACTACTCAGTGTATGAATTCAGTGTGTGTTCTCTTGTCAGATTCTCTTACCATTTCATTGTTAGGATTTCTTCCAAGTATACATACTGTAAACTTTGGGAGTACAAGGCTTTGGCTTAGTCACATAGCATTTACCATGTCATTTAGTAGAGGAAGGACACTCAATATATATGTCCTGGTTAACTGATTTGCTTACATCTATTTATGTTTTATCTTTTGTATGTTTTGCATCTCTTTTTATGTACTTGTCAAGAATTTTCTGCTTTGATGGAAATTCCACAAGCCAGCAATTATGTTTTCAGGTTCTTTTGTATCTATGCTGACAGCCAGATTGTTCTATATATAGTAGGTGTTCATAAATGATGCTGTACAATAAAAAAAAAAAAAAGAGGGGAAGTTCCGCCATGATAAGGAAGTTGTTGAAGTAAATTCTTCTTTATTAAACAGATCTTCACTGACTATGATACAACATATAATTTGTATCATGAGATTCCTTATGCTGTTGTAAAACCAGGCTAGCATCTAAATTGACTGCATGTACTCAGCTTATAAAAGAGAAAAGAGTGTTGCAAAAATAATAATAACTAAACTCACTTGAATTGTAGGAAGACTTGAAAAAGAAATTCCAATAATTCTATTTCTGATAATTTATGGTACATATAAACTTGCAAAAGCATTTCACCTTTGGAAGGCAGATGCTACCATTTCCCCAACTAATTGTATCTTCCTCCTCAGTGCACATTGGTCAGTTTCTACCTGCTGGCAAAGGGATTTCTTGAACACTTTTTGGGAAACCCCAGCTTTACATCCTTTTGGTGGAATAATTCTGAGGTGTGGGTGTTCTGCTAGCTCCTAGATTTACCCTGTTGGCTGAATCTCCAGCCTCCTATAGTGGTAGTTGGCTTGAAAATTTACCATTTACTGCTTCTCTTGCCTTTAGTATGCTTCCCTTTCTTATTTCAATTCCCCACTCTCATACCAGCATTTCCTTCATTGTCTGAGTAAGTAAGATACTTACATTTGATTTTTTTGAATCTATGTCTATTTTGGGGGAAATTCAGATTAAGACACATACACTACTTATTTCAACAGAAATTCCTCCTTGACACATAAAGAGTTCATGAGGAGGTCTTAATTTGTTTGTTTGTTTGTTTTGTTTTTTACTTTCTCTTGAGAAATAGGAATAAGTGTTCTCATGAAGAGGGTCTGCAGAGCAAGCCCCACCTGTGTTCTCCTTGAGATGTACATCCTCTTACTCGCTAGACTGCTAAAGTCAAATAAAGACTTTGGCAATGAGCTTGGACTTGGAAAGAAGCACTCACCTTTATAGTCCAGGGAGAATTTTAGTTTTTACATTTATCTTTGGGAAACTAAGGGGATGGGAGCAAAAATGAGGAGCGGATAGTGCAGGCATAACGTCACCGAAACAGAACTGTAAACCTAAGTGAGATGTCTGAAACCCAAATCTCTTCTAATCCTCCAAATTGCCTTCATGTCCATTTCAGGGCTGATTCTGGCACAGTTTCTGCAAAAAGCTGGCCCGTGAGATTGGAGTTGGGATGTGAGGCACTGGCTCAGTGAAATAAAGAGATGGCGTGAGTCCCCTGGAGCTGATTTTCTCTCAGATCTAGATCTAGATGACAGAGATCCCAGAGCTTGGTTTACCACTTGCTGGTTTATAATTAGAGTTTGAATACTCTGCACATTCACTAAGAATGTGAAGTTAGCATGTTACGTAAGATATAAATTTCAGAGATTGTTACATCTTTTATTCTGGGGTCCGGTGATCTTAAGTATGATATTCTGTGTATGTTCTATATACAATTATTATTTATATTTCTACTATATATTTAATAACTATATATACACTTTTATTTGTATATTTATGTCATATACATTTTATATATGACATTGTGTGGCACACACATACATGTGTATGCATACTCCCATGAGCCTTTTTTTTTTTTTTTTAAAGATTTTATTTATTTATTTGACAGAGAGAGAGATTACAAGTAGGCAGAGAGGCAGACAGAGAGAGAGGAGGAAGCAGGCTCCCTGCGGAGCAGAGAGCCCGATGCGGGGCTCGATCCCAGGACCCTGAGATCACGACCTGAGCCGAAGGCAGCGGCTTAATCCACTGAGCCACCCAGGCGCCCCTCCCATGAGCCTTCTTAAAGTCTGCTACTCTCTTCCCTAGCTTTGTCTCCTAATTCTCAGCCCTCAAATGAGCACTTTCTCTACCACGCCTTCCTTAACACATATACCACTTCAGCCTCTGTAGCTTTGTTCCTGATGTGCCTTTTACCCTACGCTCGGTCTCCTTTTCAGTCTGTTAAAAATTACCTGCCCTGCAATGCCTGAGGTCAAATGATATCAGATTTCTGAACCCAACAACAGCTTCCTCTATCACTTCCACTTCTTTCTCTACATTAAAACCAGTCCCTGGTAACTCTTATGAAGAAATTAGCTGTTCATGAGTACTGTCAAGTCCTTCCCAACTTGATCATAAACAACATGAGAGTTTTACTTATTTTTATCCTCCTGATATCTAACATTTCCTGGGTACTTAGTTTCCCAAATTTTATTCAAACAAAATATCCTCTATATTAAATCATCAGCTGGACCTTTGGTAACACTCACCATTTTTCCTTTTTCTGAACAGTCTCCTGAACAATGGTTTCAAAATATTTTCTATGTCTACAAACTTTCTAAGTGTTTGTCTTCTTCTGTGGTTTTAGAGAATGAGGTGTTCCTTTTCCTCCTCAATGGTGACCTTTCTCTTTGTGCCTTTTGTGTCATGATTGATTCTCCCATTTCTTCAACCTCTCTGTCTGTATTGACTTCCTGCTCAAACCTTGCACAACCTCTAATCTCTCATTCCATTCCCATCACATTCATTTCCTGCCTCCCTTCCTGTTCTCACATGACTGGGATCTACTGTTAATCCTATTTCTGGACATGTTCTAAGAGGTTCTCTTCAAGGACACTAGTTGTCACATATAGGAGATATTTTACATTCTTATATTACTGAATCTCTCTCTACATTGCTTTTTCTCATCATTGTTAACCTCAGTTTTCTTTTATTTCATACCACTATTGTATAATTGTTGTATCTCCTTTTCTGATGATCTTTTGTTCTTCAGTGTGTGGTCCTTCTTCTCCTCATGTACTCCCTCCTTGCTTGATCTCCTGTCTCTGTATCGTATCAATTAATATTCATATGCTGCATCCCATTCAGCATCTCTACTACAGAGCTCTACTTTAAGATTCATTTTCACATATTTGATTGCATACTAGGTACATTCAGCAAGTATCTCAAACCCGAGTCCAAAATTCACTTGCTATTTGTTTTTTACCTAATTTTCCTTTTTATTAGTCACCACGTGCCCCAGTTCTCTTCCCAGTCTCTCTAGTCCACCCTTTTTTTTTTTTCTATCCCTATTACATAGTTCATCTGCTATATAATTCCATTTCTCACGTGAACTGTTGTAGGAGCCTTTCAAATTGGCTACTGATGTATAGGGCTGGTTCCTCAAACCCAGTCCTCACTCTGTCACTAAAACAATCTTTCAAAAGCATAAATCCCACCATATTGTTCTGCTGGAAATCATTCAGTTGATCTCTTCCATAATAAAGTATAGCTTACTTAATGCAGCATGTAATGTTGCTCATGGTCTGCTGCCAGCCCAGACTTATTTTTCTCTAATACTTGTCCTGAACTTTCATCTTAGCAAGACAGAACTTCTTGTAGTGCTCTCCTTAGTTAGTTGGTTACCTTTACTCTGTGCCTCTGCCTCTTTTTCTGCTTTGTTGTGAGGAACATCTTCACTTCCCTTACGCCAATTGAGTATACTCATTCTTTAAGACTTAATGCCAGGTGTATAAATAGACCGTTCCATTGGAAGGACTTGTTACCTACAGGAGTTTAGTATATAATCATGGTTACAAATGAAATCCATATATAAAAGATGGATTATGTAATAAATAGTATTGAGACAGAAGAGTTGCCATTAAAATAAAACGGTTTCTTATATCTTATATCAAAATGAAATCTTGTTGGATTAATTATTTGATTATCAAAGCAATGGCATTATAAAAAGAATAAAAGTAGAAAGTATAAAAAGAATAAAAGTAGAAATAGTAGATAAAACTTCTTTAATAATATTAAGAATGGAGGAGGGCTTTCCTATCACAATATCCAACCAGCAATCCATATAGAAACAAAACCAACCAATAAGCAAAACTTTGGTATATCTGATGACATAAAGAGTATAATGCTTGTATGGCAGCACATACAGAAACACGCACGACCCCTCCATATGTTCCAAAACAAAGACAAAATACAGATATCAAAGTATTTGCGACTCACATGATGTATCAGTGGCTATTTACTCAAAATTTTCTGAGTTCTGTGAATTAACCTGACAGAATGAGGAACAAGGGCAATGACTAGACAGTTCATAGAAAATACTAATAATTTTTAAGTAAAGATATTTGCCTTCATTCATAATACGAGAAATGTACTTAAAATATTCTGTAACACCATTTTTTCACTTTTCTGAAAGGCAAAAATAAAAAGTTTAATAAGATATGGAAGATTGTAAGTTAGTAGGAAATCTTGGTGTTTTTGCTTGGTAATTTAGAAATATATTTCAAGAATAAAAAATACAAAACCCCTTTGACCCAGGAGTTTTCTTTTCCCCCTAAGGATTTTTTTTTTAAGATTTTTTAATGTATTTGATATATATAGAGAGATCACAAGTAGATAGAGAGGCAAGTAGAGAGAGAGGGGGAAGCAGGCTCCCTGCTGAGCAGAGAGACCAATGTGGGGCTTGATCCCAGGACCCTGAGATCATGACCTGAGCCGAAGGCAGAGGCTTAACCCACTGAGCCACCCAGGCGCCCCTTCCCCCTAAGGATTTTTAAAGATACACTTACTCAAATGTGTGAAATGGCTGATAAACACAGAACGTTCACTGTAGCATGGTAGTACTTCAACAAAGGGTTGGACAGTAACCTAAATGCCTGTCTGTAGGGGCTACTTGAGTACATTATAGCACACTCATACAACGGAATTTTATGTAGCCTTTATGAAATGAGTCTACTTTATATTCTAACATGAGAAAAAGTTCTGAGATTCATTATTAACAGAAAAAAGATAGAGAACAGTAAGTGGGTCTGAGCTGTTCAGTATGTTCAGTATATAGTCACTTGAAATGTAGATAGTGTAGCTGAAGAAATAAATTTGTTTTTTTTATTTTAATTAAAATTTAAATCTGATACTTTGTTTATTGAAAGAAAAATTTAAGTATGTTGGGCATAATTTGGTTATGGGGATGTACTTTTTAACCTGTTAATCTTATAAAGTCTAAATGCAAAGCAAATATTTCAGGTGAAAATTCACTCTCTGGGATTTACTATAAGTATAAAATACATACTAGGTTTTAAAGACTTGGTATGAAAAACAAAAAAAGTCAGTAATTTAAATAATACATTACACATTGAAATAGTTTTGAGTATGCAGTGTTAAATAAAATATTAAAATTAATTTCACTTGTTTCTCTTTACCTTTTTACCATGGCATCTATAAAATTTAGGATTATATATGTGTCTAGAAATTATGTTTTTTTGGACAATGCTGCTATCCATTATGCTTTCATTCATAGTATAAAGATATTATATTTATATATATATATATATTGACTTTTTTTTTACTTTTTTTATTAACATAAAATATATTATTAGCCCCAGGGATACAGGGCTGTGAATCGCCAGGTTTACACACTTCACAACACTCACCATAGCACATAAAATATTATATATTTTTAAATGCATGGAGTATTTCTGGAAGGACATGCAGAAAATCTGGGAGGGAAACTGGGATGCTCTAAATAAAAAAATAAGAGGGAGACTTAACCTTTCCTCTCTTCTCATTTGTACCTTTTTTTTTTTTTTTTTTAATGTAACTCCCTTTTATTTTTTTTTTTTTATTTTTTTTCCCCCTTTTATTAATTTTTTCAGCGTAACAGTATTCATTCTTTTTGCACAACACCCAGTGCTCCATGCAAAACGTGCCCTCCCCATCACCCACCACCTGTTCCCCCAACCTCCCACCCCTGACCCTTCAAAACCCTCAGGTTGTTTTTCAGAGTCCATAGTCTCTTATGGTTCGCCTCCCCTCCCCAATGTCCATAGCCCGCTCCCCCTCTCCCAATCCCACCTCCCCCCAGCAACCCCCAGTTTGTTTTGTGAGATTAAGAGTCATTTATGGTTTGTCTCCCTCCCAATCCCATCTTGTTTCATTTATTCTTCTCCTATCCCCCTCCCCCCCCCATGTTGCTTCTCCATGTCCTCATATCAGGGAGATCATATGATAGTTGTCTTTCTCCGATTGACTTATTTCACTAAGCATGATACGCTCTAGTTCCATCCACGTCGTCGCAAATGGCAAGATTTCATTTCTTTTGATGGCTGCATAGTATTCCATTGTGTATATATACCACATCTTCTTGATCCATTCATCTGTTGATGGACATCTAGGTTCTTTCCATAGTCTGGCTATTGTAGACATTGCTGCTATAAACATTCGGGTACACGTGCCCCTTCGGATCACTATGTTTGTATTTTTAGGGTAAATACCCAGTAGTGCAATTGCTGGGTCATAGGGTAGTTCTATTTTCAACATTTTGAGGAACCTCCATGCTGTTTTCCAGAGTGGTTGGACCAGCTTGCATTCCCACCAACAGTGGAGGAGGGTTCCCCTTTCTCCACATCCTCTCCAGCATCTGTCATTTCCTGACTTGTTAATTTTAGCCATTCTGACTGGTGTGAGGTGATATCTCATTGTGGTTTTGATTTGTATTTCCCTGATGCCGAGTGACGTGGAGCACTTTTTCATGTGTCTGTTGGCCATCTGGATGTCTTCTTTGCAGAAATGTCTGTTCATGTCCTCTGCCCATTTCTTGATTGGATTGTTTGTTCTTTGGATGTTGAGTTTGCTAAGTTCCTTATAGATTTTGGATACTAGCCCTTTATCTGTACCTTTTGATTTTGTTTTCCATGGACTAAGAATTTACTTACAATGAAAATAAACGTAAATTTTAAAACATAAGGATCAGTGCTTGTGAAGGCTTCTAAGCCTCTTTCCATAGGCACCCTTCCCCAGACAATGTGAGGTGCCCTTATTCCTTCTATAATTCTCACTTATCACAAACATATACTTACTGAATTGTTTTATAATCGTCCATTCGCACCTTTATGTCACACATACTCTGAGCTCTGTCATTACCTAATTTAACACTAGATGTAATTCTTAATAAGAAATAATTTCTTAATAAAGAAAATATTTCTGATTTCTTGTCACTGCTAACCTTAACTCTGATATTCTATGCTGTGGAACTAAAGGAGAAAAAAGGCAGAGTTTTAAAAATGAGAGGAAAAGATAACTTAGAAGGGAAGGAAAAACAAGTGATGCAGATATGGGGGGATTTCCTTTTCTCATCCTACTTACATTGTGGTCAAGTCACACCACTGTGTTGTCCCATTATTGACCTTACTTCATATAAAAAAGAGTGAGGTGGTGGGTACGCTGATCCACTCTGCTCTCCTGGGCACTAAGGGACCATGTGGGATCCGTAAGAAAAGCTAGAGAAGGACCAATCCACTCACCTCCCAATCAGCTACTTCACTTGTTCCCTTCCTGGGACTTCTCCACATTGATCTTAGCTCTGCCACTTGTAACCAGGAAGAACAGTGCAATTTCCCTTTCAGAGGGTGACCTGTTGGACCCTGAGAAAATTACTTTCGTTGAACCTGAGAGTTTGATGGGCTTACTGAAAATTTTATCCTCCCTTTACTGCCTACCAGGAAACAAAGGGTCTTGTATTTAACTTCTTATAGGTAATTGACCAGAAAGGAAGAATTTAGTTTTTTCTGGAAGCATTTATGTTAGATAAAATTGAAACATCTTATTAAAATACACTGACCTTTGGTAGCTAGAGGCTGGAGTGTAAAAATATTATTAATAAAATGAATCACATTCCATAACAGGACTGGGGCAGCTAAAATATTGAGAGAAATGCCAACTGTTTAAATGTAGAGAATTTGTGGGCTTTTTTTCCCCTCCTTTCAAAAGGTTTTATTGTTCTCTGGAAACAAACTGGCCCCAAGCCCAGAGCCTGCTAACTATCTTTTCAAACTTCCACCATGCTAGAAATTTATCATTCTTTTTTGTTCAGGCAAGGAACTACATAATGCTAGGAGTTATAGGTGAAAAATGCTCTTCAGGAAGGATTGTATTCTTGTAGTAGATTAGGAATAAAGATAGAAAGAGGTTGGGTTGGGTCTCTATTTTACCGTTGCATGTCATGGCTCTTCACATTCTTGCAACATAACCTAGCCATGTATGATATTCATATCTCCTTCTCTCTCTCCATCAAACTTAGAAATGGGTGCCAGGAACTCTACTGAGGTCATGGGGCACCTGGGTGGCTCAGCTGGTTAAGTGACTGCCTTTGGCTCAGGTCATGATCCTGGAGTCCTGGGTTCGAGTCCTGCATCAGGCTCCTTGCTTGGCAGGGAGTCTGCTTCTCCCTCTGACCCTACCTCTTCTCATGTTCACTCTCTCTCTCTCTCTCTAATAAATAAAATCTTAAAAAAAAAAAAAAAAAGGAAATCTACTGAGGTCAGAAATCACCTTTTGTTCAATAGATTGATTCACATGACATTAAAATGCTGATAATTTTCTTAGACTCATAAAAACCAGAGTGTTGGCTAGGATTAGAGAAGTGGTGGGTCTGTAGCAGATGTTTTCTTCACTTCATCCCTGTTGAGGGGCTATTCAGCTGCTCTTGAACAACCTCCCAGAGACAGCAGACGAGTCTTTAGAGAGATCCAGCTCTTAAAACCTTTTTCCTTGGGGCACCTGGGTGGCTCAGTGGGTTAAAGCCTCTGCCTTCGGCTCAGGTCATGATCTCAGAGTCCTGGGATCGAGCCCCACATCAGGCTCTCTGCTCTGCGGAGAGCCTGCTTCCTCCTCTCTCTCTCTCTCTGCCTGCCTCTCTGCCTACTTGTGATCTCTATCTGTCAAATAAATAAATAAAAAATCCTTAAAAAACAAAACAAAACAAAACCAAAAAAACCCTTTTTCCTTTAACATAGTTATGTGCTCCCTCCCTGCCGCTCTTACTCTTAGTCTTTGCTGTATTCTTTTTAGCCAAGTGGAACAACTTGAAGCTGTCTTCCTCACAGTGGTCTTTTGCATACTACGGAAGTTACTTTATCTCTCCTTCGGTTCTTTCTTCTGGAAAATGCACTTTAATACTAGTATCAAGTTCTAGGGTGGTAACTACCACTATTTGTAGTAATAGTAGGTGGTTAAAGCTGTTGCTAAATGAGATGAGGCATACAAAGTGTCTAATACAGTGGCGGGTTCAGGTTAGCATTCAGTAAATATTGCCATTGTCCTGTCATTTGTAGACAATACTGTGGTCTAGTTGAGTCTTCTATTTAGTATGAATATTTTTAACACCCTTATCTCTGGATGGATTCCACAGAGTGTAAGAATTCCCTTTAACACAACAGCTAGAACTGAACATGCCATCTTGGTTGGGGACTGGACAGCAATACTGTGTGGACTGTTTCTGGGAGTGCCCTCCTGGGTGTTATGATTTTAGCAAACTGCTTCCACCAACTTTATATTTTCCAAAAACCACTAAACTTTACGAAGTTCCTTGTGCTTGAAACTCCTAAACCTTTTTCATATGACCTTTGCATGATCCAGTTTTTAATTTGTGCTTCTGGTTGGTCTTATAATTTTAAAAGTTTTAGTATTTATTCCTAATAAAGTTTATATTGTTTGATTTCCTTTTGACCTGTTATAAACAGATTAAGAATTTCAAATAACTATTTATCTCTGATAGTATCCAAAAAAAAAAAAAAAAAGCCAGATAGTCATGCTACTTAATTCAAGCATGCATTTTAAGTGATTTTGAATATAAAAAAAAAAGTCTAAAGGTTTTGGATTGGTCTTAAACAGTACCATCAATGACTGCACAATCATTCCTGTGTTAACATCAGAATCAGTTCAACTATCCAGACATCTAATGCTTCCTTATTGGCAATATTCACATTAAAGCAATTTAAAATGTAACAAATAGACCTAAATTTTGCAACTTTGACCAATCAGTACTGGGAACTGAGGAAGAAGTAGGAATCTAAAATAACTGAGGTATTTTAGGAGGGGCCCAACTCCGCATATCAGGGTTCGAAACTTTCTGTGTAAGGTGATTGGCCCAGCATTAGAAATTAAGATCACCCAGATGTTGGTACCAATTTGTTTCAGACATTTTAATTTCTACCATAGGGAAGTTTGCTTTATCTTTACATCAACTTTTAGCAAATGAATGTCTATTGGCACTCTAGTCTCAAGGCTGTCAATTCAGCACTTAAAATGATTTGCCTTTTTCTTTTCTTTTAAGAAAAATATCACTGGGAACAAAGGAAGCAATCAATTTCACATCAGTGAACGAGCTAAGGTTTCACCTTCTAGTTGGATTATTCCTGCACATCATTTCTGAAAAGGTAATTGGAAAATTGTGCACTTAGGTGGTTAAAGACTTGTTCAACCAAAAAGTAATATTTAATACTCTGTCAGCAAGGCAAAGCATTTGCTAGGAATTCAGAGAAAATCTGTCATTGACCATAGGGATTTAGAAGAAATGGCTTCTGAAGGACTGGTAGAGAAGATAAGTCAGATCTAGGTCATGGATCTTCTTACTGGGTATGTGGTATCCTCTATAACGAAATTTCGTCAATTTCTGTAACAGAAGTGAAAGCGTGGTGGTTTTAAGGGTAAAATTGCCTTTTCATTCTGATCCCTCCCTATTATAAGCAATCAAACAGTATAGAGACATTACACTTATTTCTACACTTGCACGGTTCCTCCTCTTGTATGGGTGAAGTTTGTAATATTTTATTTCAACAAAGTACTCATTGTTTAAAAATCCCTTAAAAAACTAATGAAATTAAGTTAACTTGCATTAACTTAATATTTTTATTGTCTAATATGTTCCCATTCCTGGTATAAATGTAATAAGATGAAAGAAGTATAATATGATGTTGATAGAGTCTCAGGATAGAAAATTTTTGTCATTAAGGTATTGTGTCAATTGTTTTGGCCCAGTAAACAATGGCACCCAGAAATTTGGTAGATTCAGCAGTTCTTGACATTCCACTGCTAGAATTTACTCCCCTCATAAGCATTAGTGAAATGCATAGATTTTATTGAGCAGATGGTAGGGGAAATAGAAGAACCATTTGCCTACCATGCCCCTCAGCACAGTCCATAACTAAAACCTGTTGACATATCTCTTCTTGCCAGTTGTCCCCTTAACCAAGCCATCTTTAGTCACCTCTTTCCTTTCTCCCCTTAAAACAATCAGCGATAGATTTCACCTCACTATCAATAATGGGTAGATCATTTGGATGGAGAATCAATAAGGAATCAGCAGCTTTGAACAACACTATGCTACAAATGAACCTAATAGACATATTTAGAGCATTCTATATGACAACGGCAAAATATGCATTCTCAAATGCATATGGAACATCTTCTAGGATAGACAATATGTTATTCCACAAAACAAGCCTTGACAAATCCAAGAAGGTTGAAATCATACCAAGTATCTTCTCTGACCACAATGATATGAAGCTAGAAATGAATAATGAAGAAAACCGGAAAACTCACAAATACATGGAAATTAAACAATGCTTTCCTGAACAACTATTGAACCAAGAAGAAATTAAAGATAAAAAAAAAGTATCTTGAAAAAAATAAAAATGGAAATGCAGTATACCAAAACACGGGATGCAGCAAAAGCAAATTTAAGAGGGAAGTTTGCAACAGTGAATGTCTACATTAAGAAACAAGAAAGATGTAGTGTATAACACTACATCAAAAACTAATAATGTATTATATGTTAGCTAAGTGAACATTAAAAAATCTATCATCAACCAAAAAAAAAAAAAAGAGGAAAGAAGAAAGATCTCAAGAAACCTAACTATGCCTTAAGGAACTAGAAAAAGAAATAAAACTGAACCCAAACCCAACAGATAAGCACTAATAAAGATTAGAATAGAACTAAATGAGGTACCAAAAAAAATATACTACTATTTGGAAGTCTGGCCATAGTTGTCAATGAATAGGAAGAGAAAGTTTATCATAAAGAAGTGGAGTTTATTTCATCCAGGGGAAGAAAAATCTTTCTTGTCAGTGGGAAGTGGTGCCATGAGAGAGCAGAAGTGTTGTGTAAGAGCCCAGAGGCAAATGTGATGGGTTATGAGGAGTAGAAAAATGCTAGTAATTTGGGATGATTAAGGAACATCATGTCTGATTTTTAACTTTTCAGGCACAACTAGTGTAGGGTGCATACTTCCAAGAAGGTTGATATTTAGTCATTTAGTTCATACAAAGCTATCTGTGACTGATTATAGTTAAAGCAGTTATCAAATTGGGAAGAAATGGCCATGGATTTCAGCAACAGCCAATATCATGCCCAAAAGCCCAGATGGGACCAACTATCTCTCACTCCAGGGTACTATGGATGAGTGACCCATGTGGCACCACAGTGAACACAGCAAGGACCTGAGGTAGAAGCAATAGGGATCATGTAATAATTCTCCAACCTCTGAGCTGTAAATGTTTCCCCTTACCAAGAATGATCTTACTTTTAGAAGGGGGAGAAGGATAAAAACTCTAATGTGTAGGTGAGAAATCCCCAAAGACCAAATAATTACCAAATAAAAACAAGCTATTAGATGAAAGAGATAGATGATCTTCAACACAGAAATTACATTAAAAAATCACATTTTTGGCAATCTGATTAATGCTTTGTAAGTTTTGATCCCATTGAAATGTTAACAGTTAAGATTAAAATGAATCGTGAAAAGGAAATGTTATATGAGCTGGAAGAAAACATATGCTTTGGCAGGGGAGTAGAAAGAAAGCTAAAACATAAGGAGGATTGTAAGCTTGAGTTGTCTGTCAACTGGAACTGCAAACTGAAGACACCAGACAAGGTAGGAAGTCTGAGAAGAACCAATCAGAAGTCAATACAAAGAAAACAGTGAGGTGAGGTGTTGGGAGGCCCCTGAACAATGAAGTTAAAATCTCTTGAAGTTTTGAGTTTTTTCTGTTTGTTTCCCCAGACTTGGGTTGACATCCAGAAGGTAAAGAAGGTGGTCTTCAAAAGCAAAACCATGCTTGCTAGAAAAGGATTCCCTCACATGAAAATGCCTGACTACTCCTTGTCTTTTCTCAGCTCTCCAGATGTGGGTTCATCTCTAAAAGTAATGTGCCTTAATCAAAGTAGAACCTTCGTGTTTCACAGATTCCTCAGTGAGAACAGTTATAAAGTCATCAAGACTGACAAATTTCCTTTAGGCTCAATAGCTTAAAAAAGATTGAAAGGGTCCCTTTACTTACAGTTTTGCATCACTATGTGAAATTATAAGTAATTTACATGTTAGAGAAACTTCACCAAAGTTGGGCTTGGTCAAGAATACTAAACTGAACAAACAATGGGAAAGTACATTCTTGGAATCAAACTGAAGGTTGGATTTTTGTCTGCTGGCAGTGGTCATATAGTCACAAAAGATTGAAATTAAGAAACATGACTTACTGTGTAGGTTCTTATTGTATTTGTTTTTATTGTTTGTTTATTTGTTTTTTGTTTTGCTTTGTTTTTCATTTTTTAACTTTTTAAAATTTTACTGGATTTTTAAATTTCTTATTATTTATTTATTTATTTATTTTAAGCGTAACAGTATTCATTGTTTTTGCACCACACCCAGTGCTCCATGCAATACATGCCCTCCCTATTACTCACCACCTTGTTCCCCAACCTCCCACACCCCGCCCCTTCAAAACCCTCAAATTGTTTTTCAGAGTCCATAGTCTCTCATGGTTCATCTCCCCTTCCAATTTCCTTCAACTCCCTTCTCTCCATCTCCCCATGTCCTCCATGTTCTTTGTTATGTTCCACAAATAAGTGAAACCATATGATACTTGACTCTCTCTGCTTCTCTTATTTCACTAAGCATAATCTCTTCCAGTCCCGTCCATGTTGCTACAAAAGTTGGGTATTCATCCTTTCTGATGGAGGCATAATACTCCATCGTGTATATGGACCACATCTTCCTTATCCATTCGTCCGTTGAAGGGCATCTTGGTTCTTTCCACAGTTTGGCGACCATGGCCATTGCTGCTATAAACATTGGGGTACAGATGGCCCTTCTTTTCACTACATCTGTATCTTTGGGGTAAATACCCAGCAGTGCAATTGCAGGGTCATAGGGAAGCTCTATTTTTAATTTCTTGAGGAATCTCCACACTGTTCTCCAAAGTGGCTGCACCAACTTGCATTCTCACCAACAGTGTAAAAGGGTTCCCCTTTTTCCACATCCTCTCCAAAACATGTTTCCTGTCTTGCTAATTCTGGCCATTCTAACTGGTGTAAGGTGATATCTCAATGTGGTTTTAATTTGAATCTCCCTGATGGCTAGTGATGATGAGCATTTTTTCATGTGTCTGATAGCCATTTGTATGTCTTCATTGGAGGAGTGTCTGTTCATATCTTCTGCCCATTTTTTGATATGATTATCTGTTTTGTGTGTGTTGAGTTTGAGGAGTTCTTTATAGATCCTGGATATCAACCTTTTGTCTGTACTGTCATTTGCAAATATCTTCTCCCAAAGGGTTGCCTTTTTGTTTTGTTGACTGTTTCCTTTGCTGTGCAGAAGCTTTTGATCTTGATGAAGTCCCAAAAGTTCATTTTTGCTTTTGTTTCCCTTGCCTGTGGAGACATATCTTTAAAGAAGTTGCTGTGGCTGATATCGAAGAGGTTACTGCCTATGTTCTCCTCTAGGATTCTGATGGATTCCTGTCTCACGTTGAGGTCTTTTATCCATTTCGAGTTTATCTTTGTTTACGGTGTAAGAGAATGGTCGAGTTTCATTCTTCTACATATAGCTGTCCAGTTTTCCCAGCACCATTTATTGAAGAGACTGTCTTTTTTCCATTGTTTTTTCATTTTATCATAGTAATTTCTTTGGATTCTAGGAGAACTGGTCTCTTTGAACTGAAATTCTTCATGTTAAACTTTTTTTTTTTTTTCCCCTTAAGCTTGCATGGATTTAGGTTGCTGTTCATGGATAATTTGCTCTCAGATGTGACCAGTTTAGCTGGAAGAACTATAACTGAATGGCTGCCTAACCACAATGGCCACTGTTATTTCACTGATTTCAGCATCTAGTCTTTGGAATCAATATCTCTTCGAAATCATTCAAGAGGGGCTATTCCCCAAAGCTTCCATGTCACAGAGTTTGAAAACTGTGTGGGTCTCTATACCTGCCTTCCTTTTTGGCACTAATTACTCTATTTTTGTCTGCTCCTGAATTTGTTTAAAAAGGCCTTATTCCTCACTGCAAACAAAGGACCAATTTATTTTAGCCATGTCATGGTTGGTTTGGTTCAGTGCTTGTTTGGAACAGTTAATCAATCAATCACTGAGTGACTCAACAAATATTTATTAAATAGCCCCACATACAGCAGTCTGAAGCAAAACACTGTATCTGCCCTCAAGGATAGAGGGTCCAAGACTTGACCCTGGAGACAGGGGAGACCCTGAAATACTGACTCTTTAAATACATGCAGAATCTGGGTGTGCAGAATGGGCCATGACAGACATGGTCACTGACATGGATAAAAAGTGAACGGAGCCTAATAGAAGTTGAGACCCACAGAAAGTCAGACATCCAAAGCATCCTCTGTTTAATTTTGTGAGGATTATATGTGATTTTGTGCTATCCACCAGATTAACTTTACTGGTTTGTGGACTTTGTATTATTTTAATGTTGCTACTTTAAAAAATTAGCATAAACTTGGTGATTTAAATGAGCACTATTTATTCTCTTACAATTTTGGAGATCAGAAGTCCAAAATTAGCTATTGTGAGCTAAAATCAATACGTCAACAGTTGTGTTCCCTCTGGAGGCTCTAGGGGAGAATAGCTTTCTTTACCTTTTCCAGCTTCTAAAGCTGCAATCCTGGTACATGGCCCCTTTTTCCATCTATGGAGCAAGTGGCATAGCATTTTGCTTCAGTGGTTACGTTTCCTTCTTGATCAGTGTCAAATCTCCCTCTTCCTTGTAAGGACAATTGTGATTGCATTTATGGCCCGGATAACCCAAAACAATCTCATCCAAAGATCCTTCATTTACTGATATTTGCGAAGTCACTTTCATTGTATAAAGTAACATTTGTAGGTTCAAGGGATCAGGGTATTTTGGGGGGTTGTCTTTGGGAACCAGCATGCAGCCTATCACAGACTTCTACTGAAATGACTTCATACTCTAGGAGAAAATATCAACAAAAGGATATTATCAGTCCCTCTTTTGGAAGGATGGGCAAGGATGAGGAAAATATATATCCAGAACTGGAACTGGAGATGTGACTAATTCAGAATGGATTACTGAGTATGTGTTTGGCCTCATGTTTGTCCTACAGACACTGTTGCTTTTGAGAGTCTACTATGTTGGGCTCACCTAGGAGTGTCAGTGGGAATACCCTGAGGCATAGACTCAGACTCATGTGAGTAGATTCATTGAAGGACGGAGACCTTGCCCCTGATTTGTCAGGAACCACCTACTCTGAAGTCAGGAAGGACTCCCTCAGTATCACACTGCCATTGTCAGTGTCTAGCATCTTGCTCTTTATCTGGTGGAACACCTTCTTGTCTCTGTATCCAGCAGTTGGGATAATCTTCACATCTTAACATCAAGGAGGTTTCTATTCAAATGGATGTTCGCTCTGCTTCCTGGCCACATAGGTTGATGTGTTACTCCAAGCCAACTCTTTTGTCATGCTGCCAGCCAAATTCACCCTTGAAACACAGCATAGCTCAGTATTTTTGTAAGCACAGTATACCATGTGCATTTTTACACTTTTACTCATTCAAAGCCCAGGGTCTATCTTGTCTCTTCACACATGGCATAGTAGCCTAGAACTCCTAAACCTCCACATACTGGCTCTGTGATTTCATGATGTTCACTGTTCTCCCATTCCCAGGACTCTCAAAAGTGTAAGTTCTTCAAATACAAACTTTTCTTACATCTTATTTATATATCTTCTTAGCCACTGATGTCATCTTAAAATACCAACCTGAGTATCACTCACCATTAATTGCTCTTCAAATGAGCACCATTGTGGGGAGAAATGTGAACTAACACCTGTAGGTTTTCTTAATAGGACTTAAGTACTATTTATGTTCTGATAATATTTTTATTGGAGGCCTTTGATAAATCACTTCTCAACTTTGGGTTTCATACTTATTATACAGGGTGATGGGATAAAAAGGTCATGTCTGCAAAGGCATTCTGAAAGACAGTATTAGTACAGAGCACTATTGGTTTTTTACCACAGGAATTATCAGTCAATTTGGTTATAGGAATCATATGAAAACACTTTTAAGTTTGACTAAAATAACTTTTGAGTATTTATCATTAAATAAAATTTTTAAGGTGAGAAGGATCACAGGTATTATTTGGTCAGAATCCCAGAGAAATAATTTCCATAAAGGCAAAGACTAGTTAGTGGCAAATTAGTGGCAAAGATGGAAAGAGAGTCCAAATTCTTTTTTTTTTTTTTTTTAGTTGAAAACACTGCTTATTCTACGACTTCATCATACTGATAATAAATAATTCAAAAGTGTGGCTAGATTCCTTACCTTTGATTTCTCCACTTAGATTAATAATGCTTTATGCTTTCTGAGTTGGTTAATGGAATATATTTTTTTCTGTTTTCTGTTATACTTAAATGTATTATTAACATTTTGCAATTTTTATTTTCAAGGCCAAGTTACTTTGTTGTTTACCTTTGTAAATTGACAGTTTTTAGAGTATTGACGTCATAAGTAGATGTTTTTGTTTGGCTTTGGAAAGGTCAAGTTTCTTTGCTCTATTTTATTTCAGTCATTTTGAAAAGAATGTTCCAAATATAGACTGCATTAGCTTTTGTTATTTAGAAAAGATGAATCAAATTATAATGTTTCTCAGGTAATTGGTTCTATACACAGAGAACCCCAAATAATTTACAAATATTCAAATCAATAAAATTATTCTTATTGGGTATATTTTTTTTAAAACTGTCTTTCTACAAGTCAGAAAACAAAAATTTGTGAAAAAAGATTACATTTAGGGAGGTGAAAGTAGCAACAGAAACTTTTACAAAGGACACTGGCAGCGCCCTGTTTCCATGGTCATTGTTGGAAAGGTCTGAGTCCCCTTTTCTCCCCCAATGTGATGCACAGATGAAATGACAGGCAGGCCTGGGCAGGCAATGCAGACCTACCTAACTGAATGCAACACGTATCTTTTCATACCTCAATCTCAGTGATCTCATCTGAAGTCTGGTAGAAACAGTAAATTGTTCATTTTCATTACTGACTTGGCTTCCATTGCTTAACCATCTAATAGTTTTTCCATTCTCCAACTGATGGACAACTGGGCTGTTCTGTTTTTGTGTCTCTCAGATTAATATTTAGAATGGAGATTATGGGATCCCTGATAACTATATCAGACCCAGAATTTGAAGCTGCCTCATCCCCTCTGTTATGCAGAATTATAGCATAGGATGAACGATAGGTCTCTGGGGCTGCAGCTCCTTGACTGAAGTCATGAGATCATGGATCACACATCCGAAGATGTTGTCCAGAGAGGTAATTAATTAATTAATTAGGGGCAATGCTCCAATCCATGTGTATCTGCATAGCTAGAAATTCCTATTTACCTTTCCTAAAGATTGTAAAATTCAATCTGTATTTGTAGTGAGCTTTGAAAAATTGCCTAGCCAGGGAAGAGCTAAGTTGTGTTATTATGCAGGAGACATATTTAGACTGGTGTATAAATTGTGATAATCCCAGAGCCTTTGAAAGTACCGAGGGAAATGGATAGATCTCTTTTTTAATCGGTTTAGACAGCTGTCTACACAGCTGCATCCTGGCTATTCGTCTTCACCCAGTCACATGGCCCAGGACATCTGTCTGGGCTACTTCCCACCCCTGAGAAAACTGATGAGGTCGTCGGACACACATCCGAGTCAGATCTGGAGAGGCTCCGTGAACACTGGGATTATTGTTGGTCTATTTTTTTTTTGTTTGTTTTGTTTTATTATTACATTGTAGGCACATGTTTTGTGAAAGATCTCATCATTTTCAGAATGGCAATTTCAGGTGCTATGATACAGGACACCTCTTTTGTTTGGAGGGAACACAGCATTTGTTTCTTAGTTAATCTCAAATGCTGGCTACTGCTACTTAAAAGACTGCTTTTTCTTTTTTCTTTCTTTCTTTTTTTTTTTTTTTTAAAAACAGAGAGCAGTTGGTTGTTCCTATTCTGGAAAGGGCCTCCCCTGAGAATTGCTGTGCATCTGCTGAAGAAGAGACAGGAAATCCTTCCCTAAATTTGCAACCCCAGAAAGGGGATATGTCCATCACCACCCTTGCACCAAAATTCTGATACTTGGAAATTGATAAACGTTTGCTTTCTTTGTTCCCCTTCCCTCAAAATTTTTCTCTCTCAGCCCTATTTACCTCTACTGCTGGCCTTTGTTCCTCAGCTCTACCTGTCCAAATCCTGCTCAGTTTTCATGCCCAGTCATCTCCAGTGGTAAGACAACATACTCACTGCTTGAGTATGTTCTCATTCCCTTTCTGTTTCTACTGAGATTCATTTTCACCTCTATTGGTCTTTGTGTTCTCTTGTCCACCTTCCTTATTAGTGAAGCCAGCTGAAGTAATGCCTTATTTATCTTTGTGTTTGACTTATTTCATTGCCAGTGGCTAACAATGTCCCAATACTTTTTTCTGGGTGATTTATGGGATAATCCACTGAAATCATGCAGTATGTCCTTCGTATGAAAATCCTGAAAATGTATATCCTGTAATTGTTGAAATATTCTTAGACTAACACACTAAATATTGCTATCTGCAGAAATCACGATATCCCTGTTGTAAAATAATGGCAAGTGAATGTAATGTGCCCCGTTCCACCAGACATGAATTGAAGAATCAGGGAAGGAGAGGGACTGAACTGGTGAAATCCCAAAGAATATGAGTGCAGAATAATATGCTAATGGAAACAAGTTGTGAGCAAAGTAATGTCTCAGAAATGACATGTTTTTGAAGGGCTTCCTTCAGGTTTCTCTATTCATCTTCAGGTTATTCCTTCTGATGGGTGTTTTGATTTTGTACAGGTTCTTTGGAATGGAGATGGTCTAGAAAGCGAGATATGAATATGCACTTCATGATTATAAAAACAACTGTCATTACTGGAGCAGAGTGACATTTCCGTGGGACCGAACTACAGGATGAACTTGAAGCTGGCTAAAGAAAGTACGGTAAGGTAAGCAAGGCTTTACTCTTTGTTGCTTTCAAAAGAGGTTGAAGGCCTGTTTTCTGAGTAGGAGAAGGTTAACATCTTCCATCTGTTGAAGGTAAGATTACCCCACCCCCACCCTACCACAAGAAAACATAGGGATGAAATATTAATGTGAAGACAGGCAGGGGGCTAAGGAAGGAGAAGGGCAAAAGGAAGCCTTTGGCAGATAGAACTATGCACAGAGGACTCCAGGAAAATTCTCTGTGGACACCCACTTTATTTTTTTCCTTATCCTATCCCTAAGTCTAGAAAATTTTGCCAAATTTTCAGCCTGGTGTTTGCTGTTCTGGGTGGAATGAAGGGAGAAGCCACGCTTGGAATGAGGTGGAAAAGGAAAGCCAAAGCAATGTAGAGCCAGGGGTGTGGGTATGGACTGAAAAGGAAGGCAGATGAGAGACCAGAGACAGGTAACCACCATGAATGGTAGGCTGGTCAGACTCCTTATTAGAAACTGGAGATAGAGCTGCCTGCCTGAATCAGAATCAGGGATCGAAAGATTGTTAACTATATGTTAAAGGAGGGGTGATTTCCTAAAGGCTGGAAAACTTAGGGACATTTTGTTTTATCTTTATAACTGGAGGAAATAGACAAAACTCTGGGAATAGCAGCCATCCACTCTTCTCTTAAATGGCCAGGCCATGAACTAGAAAACCTGAGACCATCCAGAGAGGAACAAATATAATAATGTGACTGGCCAACCTGAACAACACAGGTGTCCTGTCAGTGTGGATCACCATGAGACTGACCTTGAAATAGGCTGGAGAATGGAGAGAAATGGCAGCATGGGTGTAATTTCCTTTCTGATCAGTGTAGGAGAACCCTGATGAACAGCCCCTCAACGAAGAGGTCTTTGCCCTTTGTACCACTAATACGCAACGCGTGAGAGGAGGGAGGCCTTGAAATACTTAGGCAATATGTAATAAGATCATTTTCGTCTTGACTACCCTGTTTTGATGATCATATATATATTTTTTTATGGTTTGACTAAAGCAGTTGGATTTGCTCATTGGGTGGGAAAATCTCTGAGAACAGACTTTCTCCTAGCTCTGACTGTGGCAGTGATAGCTCATGTGTGACCTTTGGCGGGGTACTGTGGGACTTCCAGCGCAGGCCCTGGCTGTGTCTGGTAGGCACAGATGCTCTCCACTGAAATGTTCAGATGGGCCAAAGTGAGAGGCTGTTGGCTCTGCAGTGTTAGCGGGATGAAGGTGGAAAATTAAACGTAATTGCATCCATGTCATCCAAACTGAATGACATTTTAAAACTCTGCATATGGATTTTGTTTCCCTTTTTTATTGTTATGGTTTTCAGAGGCATCTGTGAGCACTTGCGGATATTCAAAGTAGGATGCCGTAGTGCCCTTTAGTAAAGGGTTTATCTTATGATAGAGTACTAAGTTCGAAGTCAGACTACTAGTGTTTACATCTTGGTTTTGAGTGCCATTTCTGCTTAATAAACATGTTGGCAAATTGTCATAATTCTGAACCTCAGATTCCACATATGTAAAATAAGGTAGAAATATATTTTTTCAGAACAAACCCTGCTACTCACCTTCCTTTTGCTCAAAACACTTTACAATCTTAAGGCATCTTCCTGCCTACAGGACAAGGTCTGACATCTAACATGGAATCCTGGGAACTGATCTCTGTCCACTCTAACGGTACTTCTCACTCTTCCTTCACACCTACCCCTCACAAAACTCCCTTCCATCCAGCCATCACTCCTCATGTCTGCCACCATCATGCCACCTTGTTTCCTGCCTCCTTGCTTTCTCTTCCAAAACTCTCTGTGACGAAAACAAGTTTTCCCTTCCCTTAGCCTTGGCCAAATGGGTAACGCTAGGTCCTTTTTGGAGCGTCACATCTTATCTCTGCCATTTAAACTCTGGTTTTGTTTGTCTGTTTAGTTTCCAAATAGAAACAACTTCTTCTCTTTTGAGTTCTTCTTGACTCAGAGTTTTTTGTGTTCCCAACATGTAACATAGGACTTAGCACACAAAAAATGCTTAATGCCTTTGTTGAATATCTGGATCAATGAATGCTGAGTGAGAAATTGTAGGACCATATTATTAATGATACTGGAATAACCCATACTGTTCACCAATTAGAACACCATCGTATGCCCCAGTTTTGAAACTCACTGTAGCATCTCCATCAAGAGTAGGAAGTTGAGACAATTGGGAGCTCAACTTTTTAGAAAACTCCTATTCAGTCATCAACATGGTAGTAGAGACCACTTCTTTTCCAAGCTAGTTTCTTTAACACCTCCTCCTACAACCTCAGCATATCAGTCTAAAGTTCAAGGTACATAGAAATGTTTTCTTCTACATGAGCTATAAACACAACAAAATTATTCTCACCTCCCAAGATGAGAGTGAACAATTCAGGCCTGATGTAAGCACACCAATAGTGGTTGGGGTTGACTGCTACCTGCTTCTTCCACCCATCCCTCCCCTCCCCATGTATATAAGAGGTATCCATGTCTTTCTCATTCCAAACATGTGTATTGTCTGGCTAAACCCTTAGAAGGCTTTGGAGATTTTCTTCCTGGTTTAGAGCTTAAAGTTTTGAATATTATTCTTCCAGGAAAGGAAAAAGGGTTGTGTAAGAACAGGTGATAGGTGGAAGGATAAAAACAAAAGTAGGAATGGTGAGTAAATGTTATTGTTACCATTTAAAGATCTTCAAATACATTTTAATTGAAATTTAAATATCTATTTAATGAAATTCCATGGTGCATTTCTGCAGAACTCGAGAGCCTAGGTATCAAAGCTTAAAATCCAGTTATCTGCACAATTTCACCAAATTGAACGCTCCAGCGCTCAAAAGTAGAACATAGATAGTATAAAGGCCTTTGTCAGTTGACAAGTCCATTTTCTAGGATTTGTAGCAAATCCTTGTTAAAAGTAAGGCGGCATTTTCACAAAGCCAAAAAAAAGGCGTGGGGGGTGGGGGAGGGTAGTCAAATCCATTCCAAAACAGTTATTTAAGATATTTGCTTCATGAATTAAAAAAGCATTTTTTTTCCTTTTTTTTCCCCTTTTTATTAATTTTTTCAGCGTAACAGTATTCATTCTTTTTGCACAACACCCAGTGCTCCATGCAAAACGTGCCCTCCCCATTACCCACCACCTGTTCCCCCAACCTCCCACCCCTGACCCTTCAAAACCCTCAGGTTGTTTTTCAGAGTCCATAGTCTCTTATGGTTCGCCTCCCCTCCCCAATGTCCATAGCCCGCTCCCCCTCTCCCAATCCCACCTCCCCCCAGCAACCCCCAGTTTGTTTTGTGAGATTAAGAGTCATTTATGGTTTGTCTCCCTCCCAATCCCATCTTGTTTCATTTATTCTTCTCCTATCCCCCTACCCCCCCATGTTGCTTCTCCATGTCCTCATATCAGGGAGATCATATGATAGTTGTCTTTCTCCGATTGACTTATTTCACTAAGCATGATACGCTCTAGTTCCATCCACGTCGTCGCAAATGGCAAGATTTCATTTCTTTTGATGGCTGCATAGTATTCCATTGTGTATATATACCACATCTTCTTGATCCATTCATCTGTTGATGGACATCTAGGTTCTTTCCATAGTCTGGCTATTGTAGACATTGCTGCTATAAACATTCGGAATGTTGAAAATAGAACTACCCTATGACCCAGCAATTGCACTACTGGGTATTTACCCTAAAGATACAAACATAGTGATCCGAAGGGGCACGTGTACCCGAATGTTTATAAAAAAGCATTTTTTGATGGATGTGTATGACCCTCTCATTGAACCCTTTGTGCATTATGTGGACACAGCCTTAGAGAAAGCTGCATGTGTGAGTTAAGGGGAAAATTATTCCTGTAGAAAAGATTCATCATATCATGGTCACATTGTTGAGATTCTTGACTAAAAGTCTAGCTAAAGCAGGGAAGCAAATGATGCATGAAGCATGGGTGAATTCTCCAGAGGTTGGAAGCATTTAGAAGTATGACCTGTGTGACCCACATCATATTGAACATCCACTGGGGCAATGCACACCTCTTAGTATTATTTCTGATACCTAGAAATGAAAAATAAAAATCCATCTCTCAAAATCCACAGAACAGTCATGCGAATAAAGCAGGATGCTTCCATCACCAAAGTTCACTTTTCTGTTGTGTATGTTCGTTGAAAATCTTGGCTGTATTTTACATTGTATTCCCTCTTACAAAATTATGGAGTGACATGGCTTCCATTCAGATGAGTTTGCTTTCACTTGGTGAGAATAGAGGTTTTTTTTTTTTCTTTTCCTTTCTTTCTTTTTTTAAATGTAATAACTGAATGCGCACAGCGGTTTATTTTGGTCGGTCCCATTTGCCTGTCATTCTGTATCCTTGAAATGAATGGTGCTGAGGATTCAGGCAACAGATTTCCAGGTGTAGCCAGATTGTACAGCATAACTTTCAGAGGTCTCATATAGGCTATGTGCATACTTCATTTCAAGTTGCTTATTTTGGAAATGGGGAGCTAAACCAACCACTGCTCATTTCATTGATGCCCATTCACACGATGCTTATAGAGAAGAAAAAATTTTTTTAAATGTATTTTAATTTTAAAGAGTGATACTTGGACTTGACTAAATACTAAAGTCTAAGTCACAAACCTGTTTTGTTGATGTCTTACCACAAAGAAGTGAGGTGTCCGTGGTCTGCAGTCATCATTTGGGGTGGAAAGTAATTGAGAGGAGAAAAGGGTATTCAGTCATTCTCTAAAGCTGGGTGCTCCCTGCACCGTGAAAATCACATAAAGGACTGATGTAAATCTTCACTTCGTGGGTCAAAAAAGACTTATGAAATAGGTTTGGTGGAAGAAACTCTGTGCTGGATTCCATCTCATTGTGCTCATCTCACCTACCATGTGATGCTGGAGCTCTTACCCTGGGAGTAACCTCTGTGGTCCATTTTCTTAAGATTCCTGACTCTTGTGTTTTCAGTGCTACCATTGAATTAATCTGATTGCCCAAAGCAGCTCCGCGAGTTGAGTTGCACTTCTGTGTGCAGTGGAAAACATACCAGGATTGAAATAAGGATTCCAGTGCCGTCCCTTGGCAGTTCTGTAATTTCAAATGTGTTCAGTTTTCTTGAGAGTAGGGTTAATTTTATATTCAAATGAGCTGATACCTGTAAAAGCGTAGCCTAGGAAACTGTTAATATCACTATTTTGGATTGCTATATGCTCTGGTAGGGAAGTAAGTGAAGTTCAATAACGTCTTGTAGGAGGGAAGCATAGTCAGTGACTTCTGCAAAGTGAGATATGCTTTTTCAGGTAATATTCAACCTAAGACTTGTTCTTTCACTGCCAAAAGTCAAAGTTACTTATGACAACGATTGTGAATATATGGTCTACAGCCCAGTATTATCCAGAATGGATAGGTCAGCAATCGTGACAACTGATGTCATAAGAAAAACTATCTCCATTATTAGGGGTCACTTGTTACAAAAGGACATTTAAAACTTTATAGCTCCATAAAAATGTACCGTGGTGTTAGAATAAACATGAATTGTTTCTTGACTCTGACCTTTGAGCCAGTGATATTAATTTGACCCCTCACCATTCCCAAGACAAATGTGTCCTTTCGTTAAGCAGAAATTTATTATGAACATTGAAGTATTGAACTTTTGAGTTTTTCCTGATTGTTTTTTATTTCACAAACTTGTCTTTGCATTTCCTGTGTTGCCTTGACTTTTCTTGGAGAGGAGGTTTGCACCTGCTTCAGCATGGGTGGAATAATGTATAAAGTCATCCTCCCTCAGGATGGTCCATCCCTTGGACTTTGGGGATGCCACTGTCTGCCTGCCTGTGTGAAGCAGAAGTGGCTGGACAGCCTATCCATTATCTTATCTGAAATAAGTCTAAGGATGTTAAGGGTTTGGGCTCAGTACTATAGGAATTAGACTGAGCTGCAACAGACAATAAAAGGCCAGTTATGCCAATGTGGAGCTAGATAGAGAGTGGCCATTTCACGGTCAGGTTACCCCAGTTGTCTTAACCACTAAATCATTGTTGCCAGCTTGCAGAGATAAGATGAATTGCTCAGAGGCTGACTTGCCCATAGTCGAAGCAGTCAGCTATAGAGACATAGGCAGTGTAAAATGGAGGTCAGCTACTCACACTGCGCTGGCAAGCGTTGAAGGGTTTTGCGGCTCCAGGTCATTTATATGAAATGAGCCACATGGTGAAAGGAAGAAGGAAACAGCTTCTTCATCAGGAATGCTGAAATTGGGAATTCATAAGGATTCTGAAAGGAACCTTGGAGAGTAGCTAAGCTAACCTCTTTCTGTTATCTAAGACATTGAAGGAGAGAGAGATGAATGCATTAGCCAGCTTCACTATAGTTGAGGAGAGAGCCTGGCGTTTCAAATTCCTGTTCAATCCTCTTCCCATAATTAAGGGAAGGGTACTCTGTGCTTCCTTCCAATATTTCCTTTTCCCAAAGTTGGAACTGAGGTAGCCTTATATTCTACTCTACTCAAGGCTGGTATGATTTTTGATAAATGGGTGCATAAAAGGATGAGGGCAATATCAGCCTCCCTAGGAGACCTGTCCATGAGACCTGGGGGACCTGTGTGAAACATGGGAAGAGGGTCTTCCTTTTGATGGCAGAATGCTCAGTCTTTAGTTTAGAGTTTAGACTCAAACTTCATTATACATGTCTTACTATAATTATACACGCAAAGGTATTCTAAAATAGCTGTACTTGTGTTTAGCCCTAAAGAAAACAAGGTTTCAGATGTATTATGGCTATTGTGCTGTTTCTATTTTTGTTTAATGCCACCCAACTGATAATCAAATGCTGATGGTATTTCTGAACAGTGGACTGCACGATTTCCATGAGGTAGAACTAGGAAATAGGTGGTTCTGCTATTTTGCAAGGACTAATCAGACTGGAGGGACATCCTCAACTGTTAAAGATAAACTATAGCCCATAACCTTGCAATACACTTGAGGAAAAAAAAATCTTTTGTCTTCATACATTTATTCCCATTATATTCAGTCATCAAATAAAAATCAAATACAAAATGAAACAAACCTGAAGTCCTGACAAAGTAAATAATGTATTTTATTGACATATGTCTTTTTATTTGATTCTTATGCAATATGAAAACTTTTCCCAGTTTTTTGAGTTGCTTGACAAACATTATAGCACACATTATAACATGTTCAGTGTGAAACTATTTGAAATTGCATTTATTTCTCTGTATTTCTCTTTTTTGCCAAATCAGTGGATGAAACAGATGTGCTTTTATCTTCTAAAAGGTGTGACTTCTACTTCTTTATTATCTATTCCTTAACAAAGTTAGGTGCTCCGTTATATTTATATTCTTTACATTGTCCAATGTTTTAACCAAAAATTCATAAAGGAATGACGAAAGTTAATGAATACCTGTAAAAGAAAGGTTCATGGTTTCTCCTGATAATTAGCTCTGTAAACTTGGGGATTTTAAGAAGGAAGAAAAAAAAATCCAGGAATGACTTTTATAGCCTTGCTGCCGTAACGGCATTTATCGTAAGTGTTAGAACACTATCCGTGATAATGTCTTACTGAATAAGCGGGTAGCTCACCTGATCTCCATCTCCCCAGCACCTAATAGATATTGTGGGCACACAGATAAATCTCATTTTATGTTATGCTCGGTCACAAAAAAGAATTAGATTGTGTTGTTCTATCAGGCAAGAGGATATATATCTGTTGTAATCATCCGTAAAAATTACTTTAAGTTGAGTCACTAGGAGCTTGTTGGATACATGCAAAATCGGGATGGTGTGTTTTGGCCCATTTCATGTTGACTTGGAAAAAAAAAAAAAGAAAAAACTTACACCTCTGAGTGATTTGCCACCAGACTTTTAGAAATGAGACAAATTTGTGGATTTTCTTCCTGAGAAGCATATTGCAAAGGAGAAGTATTGATTTTATTTCATTCAGGCAAAATTGGTTATTTATTTTTACTTATGACCATTATAAAACAGGGCTGAGCTGCCTTGTTATGATCAAATAAGAATGATCTATAATGTTTTCCTGGGTATTGAATAGGATCCAAACTGTATTGGGGTCATTGGTGTGAGACAATTTCCCGGTGTTGAGAAGCAGGGGAAGGATGAACGCAGCCTGTGGACAGTGTGTCTGAGTCAGAGCAATAAACTTGGGCTGTGTGTACACTTTTATTAGGAGCATGAAGGAATCAGAAGCCTCATTTCAGAAATGATAATAACATGGGCTTAGATGGCCATAATAATCTTGTAATTATTTTTCAGTCAATTGGCCTATTTGATGATTCCTAGAATGAAATGCTCGTCCAACTTGACATTTATTGGACGCACATACACATGCACACAAACTAAATAGAGCAGTTTATTAGTGCCAAATGCCTTTGACTTTCAATATCCCAAAGGACAGTGCATCTAAAACTATGTAAATTGCCACTATATACATAGTCATCAAACACATAGAATATTTTATTTTATTACTCCTTAATATAAAGGATGAGGAAACTGAGGGCTGTTTCTCTATTACCTCTATTATTTCTTTATATCTCCCAAGTCCCAGATCAGTACTTATGCCACTACTCAGTGCTGGTTTGCTCATGGATATACTGTAGATGTTCTAGGAAATGACTCAGAGGAGTCTTTGTCCATCTTGTTTTACCCCATCTTGTTCTCCTACTTCAGACCTCAGCCTCAGTTTTCCCTCTTCAGAAAGAACCTCATTGATGATCTTATTATCCATCTTTCCATTATGCTTTCATTATATCCTGCCTAGTTTCCTATTCATATTTTGGAAAAATTCTAATTGTTTTGTTTATGTAAAACCTGTCAGCAGGTTTGTTCCACTGTTCCTACCACTGTGAAAGGTCCCTGAGCAGGATCCTTATCATCACCACTCTATATTCAGAAAGTAGACAGTGCCCGGGGCCATGTAGGTGCTCAATTCATGTTTGATCATTGAATAAAAGAAGGAAGAATGAGAGAGAAGCAAAGAGGGAAAAAATTGATAGTGTTTAAAGTCCATAGGGGAAGGGATCAAGAATATTAATTGGTATAATATTAAAAATATTCATAAATATACTCTGTAGAGATGTTAAAAACAAGAAAAAGCAATGGGGTGTGTGTGTGTGTGTGTGTGTGTGTGTGTGTGTGTGTGTGTGTTCCCATATATGTGTATGTCATAGCATTCAATTCCAGCCAATGGCTGATCATGGGGGATGTGAGAGCCCAACCATTTCTGCCCAACATGGGCCTTCTCTGTGGTCCATCATCACACCAGAGCTTTGGTTGGTCTGGCCAAGATTTTCCTGGGGCTGCACCACAGTGCAAGTCTCTTTCTACCCAATTCTCCCTCCTTCCTAATCTCCAGTCAGGTATACTTGCTGTATACCCCAATCCAAAGGCTTCCCTGCCTACTTCTGCTCTTTCAATTGGCCTGTTTGATGATTCCTAGAATGAAATGCTCGTCCATCTTGACATTTATTGGACACACATACACATGCACACAACCTAAATAGAGCAGTTTATTAGTGCCAAATGCCTTTGACTTTCAGTATCCCAAAGGACAGTGCATCTAAAACTATATAAATTGCAACTATATACATAGTCATCAAACACATAGAATATTTTATTACTCCTTAATATAAAGGATGAGGAAACTGAAGGCTATTTCTCTATTACCTCTTTTATTTCTTTATATATCCCAAGTCCCATAAATGGAGTAGTAAATGGAGACAGAAGTAGGAGAAATTGAGAATATTTGGAAGACACGAGAAAGGCTTGAGAAACAAGATCTGGAGTAGACTGAATGAACCCCCCTTCCCCAAAGATGTCCACATCCTGATCCTGGGAGCTTGTGAATATATTACTTTCCATGGCAAAAGGGGCTTTGTAAGTATGATCAAGTTAAGGTTATTGAGGTGGGAATGTTAGCCTGGATTATCCAGGTGACTCCAGGACAATAACAAGGGTCTTTATAATGGAAAGGCAGAAGAGAACCAGAGAAGATGTAATGAGGGAAGCAGAGGTGAGAGAGAGGGAAGAGATGGTAAGTGTTGAAATTGTTCCACTGCTGGTTTTGAAGATGGAGGAAGAGGCCATGGAACAAGCAAGGCAGGTGGCCTGGAGAAGCTAGAATAGGCAAATAAATTGATTCTCCTTTAGAGCCTCTAGAAGTGATCAGGCTGTGCCCACCCTTTTTGAATATCTGGACTTCCAACTTTAGGATAATAAATTTATGTTATTTTAAGCCACTAAATTTTGGTAGTTTGGTCCTCACCTATAGGAGATTACTATGAGATCCTATTAAAGATATATCTTAAAGATTAGCTCATTTTCTCTTTTATAAATTTTATTTTTTGAATTAAAATAACACATACTCATAACATAAAATGTAGAAAATGCAAAAAAATATATATATGCAGGAGAATAAGATTACCCTTTAACCCCATCACCCAGAGAAAGAAAATCTTAATATTGTGTTTCATTTTCAGAGATGGACTTTGGATCAATGAAGTCAGGGAAGGAGGATATTAGAACTGGCACTAAAAGCTCTTTGCCATACTGAAAGGAGCATTTAGTTAATTGTGAAGTTATAAGTCATATTTAATTAAGCATTATTTCCTTAGTCCGAAGTACAATAGAAATTAGTGTGATAAAGAAAAAGTATCAGGGGAAGAATATATCTACTGCCTTCCCCTTTATCTGGGTCAGTTTTTCTTATGAAGGCCTGCACACGGCAGAGATGACATTGCCCACTTTGTTTCACTGTTGTGTCTTATTTAAGGGACATGATGGGTGTCAGCCCATGGTTGTAGGGTGAATTGGCCCAGCTTGGCACCCAGCTCTGTTCCCATGTGAGGCTCAAGTCCTTTCTTTTCCCTGGATCTCAGCTTTCCCATAAGGTGTGTATCAGGTTATCCTCCAGGCACTTCCAGCCCTAACTTCCTAGGGCCCAATTTAAAGCACTCCAGGGATGCCTGTGTGGCTCAGTGGGTTAAGCCACTGCCTTCAGCTCAGGTCATGATCCCACGGTCCTGGGATCGAGTCCCACATCAGGCTCCTTGCTCGGCAGGGAGCCTGCTTCTCTCTCCACCTTTGCCTGCCTCTCTGCTTGCTTGTGTGCTCTCTTTCTCTCTCTCTCTGACAAATAAATAAATAAATAAATAAATAAATAAATAAATAAAATCTTAAAAAAAAAATAAATCACTCCAAGAAGATGTTGTGTTATTTCAATTTCCATTTCTGTAAACCTTATTTTGTTTCTAAGGGGCTCTAGTGAGGACTCACCTGTTTGCCCAAATCACACAGTAGATGGATTTCACTTCTGAAGTACTTAAAGAAAGAAATCACAGCTTCTGGGAGAAACAGGAGAGATCTTGTGAATAAAGGTTTACCTCACTGGGGTGCCTAAGTGGCTCAGTGGCCTCTGCCTTTGGCTCAGGTCATGATCCCGGGTCCTGGATCAAGCCCTGCATCAGACTCTCTGCTCAGTGGGGAGCCTGCTTCCCTCCCTCTCTCTCTCTGCCTGCCTCTCTGCCTACTTGTGATCTCTGTCTGTCATTTAAATAAATAAAATTCTTAAAAAAAAAAAAGAAATTTATCTGAACCTACAACATTTTCTTTGGATGATGCTCTGGATACATTTTCAGATAACCCTCTAGGTTCTCAGGATTTTGTTCAGAGGAAGCATTGAATTTGGTAATAGTGTTTCTTCTACTTACTGTGGTCATTTTAAACTTACTAGTCTGGGAGCAGCAAAAGGAGCTTAAAAAATGCATATCATATTGCCTTCACCTGCATTCTTTGACATGGGACCTCTTAATACGGATGGCTCTAAGTTTGTATCTGACATCCAGAGTCTGGGATGATAGAGTTGAAAAACCAAACAGACTTGTGTGTACGTATGCAAACTGGTTTTAGCAGGGGTACTAGTGGTGGCATTAAATTAAGCATTTATTTAGAATGGAATTACAAATATCCAAATCTGGTCAGAAATATTCAAATTCAGTCATGAGTCTTGCTAACTCAACTCCTCCTCTGAATTCTATTTAAGTGTAGCTAACAGCAAAACCCCTTTACCCTTCGCAGACTTCCCTCTTGAGTCTTTCTTGAGGGAAGAACTGCTCCCCTGATGTGGTAGAGAGCGGATGAGTGTTTTGAAGAGCAATTCAGTTCATTATTTGCAATAATAATGGAAACATTGGGTTGAATAATTTAAAGGTCTGAATGAGTCGTTCATAACCAACATCTAAAAAGCAATTCTTCACATTTGAAACAATCCCGGCTTTAAGAAAGTTGTTCCTTGACTGGGTAAATCAAGCTAAGCAAAAAGAAATTGTAGGGATGATAAAGATATTTGGAAAAATGTTTAGAAATATGAAGTACACTTCTTAAAACACAGACCTTTATTACACAAAGAGAGAGAAATGTCAAGGGCATTGCTGTTTGGGTAGCAAATTCTTCATTTTAAGTACAAGAACTAAATTGTATTGCTCTTGCTAGAGAAGGGTTTAAGAACGCTAGCTGTGGATCAGCACATCCAGGATGACTCCTGATTCTGACTCTGTTGTGTGTAAAAGTTCAGGAAGATGACTTCTCTTCACTTATCTTCACTTACTTTCCTTACTTACAATGGGACTATTAGTAGCATATGAAGGTCTGTTCCTGGAGAGTTTGGAGGGAGGTGAAGTGAGATAACATACATGTTCTTGGAAAATAGTAAAGGTCCAGTAATTGTTAGTTCTTCATAGCAATAGTCGTATTTGTAAAATATGTCCTGAGCAATTCTTACGGGGATGCAACAAGCTAGAATTGAGCAGCTCACAGTTTAATGGAGTAACAGACACACAGTAAAGAAGCATTATAATATAAGAACCAAAGAAACATAGGTGAGGCATTATGAGCTTATGGAAAAGATATGAAATAATGGTCGACTGCAAATTCAGGAAACACTAGTTAGAGGAGGTGGCATTTGGACCCTGGTTTGCATAATAAATTGGAATCTTCTAGGAAGAAAATTATTATAAGTGAGAAGGATTGGCTTTTTAATCCTAACAGAAGCTGAGTTTGTGCTTCAAAGTAATTTTGTGACCAGTTAATGTGTATGATTCCATTTGTCTAGTTCTTAGTATTTACAGGGTGTGAGGAGGAATACAAAGGCATAAATCTGGAAAGAAGACAAGAGTCAGATTTTGAAAGACATCATTTACAAGTCTAAGGGCTTTTGATTTCATCTTTTAGGCAACAAGTTGCTATCAAAGCTTGACAAACTGGAGAGTGACATAATGACATAATGTTTTCTTGTGTTTTAGAGAGACCACTGTGATAGCATTGTTAAGGATGAATTTTAGATGAGGGAGATGTTAAGTAAAGGGAATGCATAGGAGACTATTTCAAGTCCCAGTGAGATACAGAGAGAGCTTTATTATCTGAGAGTGAAAATGGTGATGGAGAGAAAATTTTAAATGTAGGGGAAGAATAAAAGAAACAAGATGGGATTGGGAGGGAGACAAACCATAAATGACTCTTAATCTCACAAAACAAACTGGGGGTTGCTGGGGGGAGGTGGGGTTGGGAGAGGGGGAGGGGGTTATGGACATTGGGGAGGGTATGTGCTATCGTGAGTGCTGTGAAGTGTGTAAACCTGGCAATTCACAGACCTGTACCCCTGGGATAAAAATACATTATATGTTTATAAAAAAAAAAAATTGGAAGGGGAGGCGAACCATAAGAGACTATGGACTCTGAAAAACAACCAGAGGGTTTTGAAGGGTTGGGGGTGGGAGGTTGGGGGAACAGGTGGTGGGTAATAGGGAGGGCACGTTTTGCATGGAGCACTGGGTGTTGTGCAAAAACAATGAATACTGTTACGCTGAAAAAATAAATAAATTAAAAAAAAACAATGAATACTTACGCTGAAAAAAATAAATAAATTTAAATACAAAAAAAAATGTAAGGGGAAGGAGTTTACATTCTTAGAAAGATGTGGAATATGAGAGACATGGAGTTGTTAAGGATCTCGTAACCAATAGTTATAAGTTGGGTTGACTGTTTTAATCACAGATGCTACTAGTCAAGATAGAGGGATGCAGTTGGGGTTTAGATTGGAAGTGGGAAGAGAGATTGTTTTCTGTTTTAGAAGTGAGTGTGAAGTGGTTAGCTTATGTAAGAGAGAAGATCAGATGCCATGTGTGATTATAGTTGAGTTACTGAGGGGAGATGGCTTTTTTTAGGGGGATTCATATCTGCAGGAGTTAAATGCATGGAAGTAGTCAATGTAGCTAACCAGATACAGACTTCAAAAGAGAGTTCAAGGAACAAGGATGATCTTTATTTAAAGTGAAGACTTAGGGCACCTATGTAGCTCAGTCATTAAACGTCTGCCTTCGGCTCAGGTCATGATCCCAGGATCCTGGGATTGAGCCCCACTTTGGGTTCCCTGCTCAGTGCAGAGCTTGCCTCTCCCACTCCCTGTTCTTGTGTTCCCTCTCTTGCTGTCTCTCTTTCTCTGTCAAATCAGTAAATAAAATCTTAAAAATAAATAAATAATAAATAAATGTAAAGACTTAGGATATTCCACTTGCATTTAACCAAATAAAAAAGTAAATGGGGTAGAAAGCAAACAATTGGTCCTTGTAAAAGGTTTTAGTTTCTTGTGCTGTATGTGTACCTTTTCTCCAAGTTTGAGATTTTATCAAAATGAACATGTTACCAGAACAAACAAAACTTTGCCATAACTGTCAACAGAAACTTCCAGATAATTACTTACAAATGATTTTAAATCTGAAGTCCTGTGTAGGATGGAGCAGTGTGACCAGGTTGATGAAATATTTTTCTTTAATTTTATTTATTAATCATTTTTATTACTGTGGCCAACGTAAGATTTTAGCTTCCAGTGTTAAGTTTGCTGATAAAGATTAATGACAGTTGACTAATAATCTGATACAGGGAAGTTTCCTAGTCATTTAGAGTGAGAGATTAAGTGAATTTTTTTTCAGTTCAGTCAGTGAATATCAACTAGATTTCTTCATGAAATTGTAGGAAGGAATGGGGTGATGAGGTTACCCAAACTGAGGAAGGGCATTTATGGGAATTCATGTCTATGGGTTTTGGCACTGTTAGATGAATGTTCATATTAACAGGAGTCAGCCCATTTACAGTCTCTGACTTGGGGCTCTTACTTGGTAAATGCCACAAACAATGGCATGGCCCATTTTTTTTCTGTAACATTTTTCCATTTCCTTTAGCTTGAGAAAATCTATTGGAGCCCAAGGGCTTGGAGGAACTCCATATTCTTATCTGTTTTCTTTGGGAGGGTATGTACAGAGACATGTTATTTTGGTTCTCTAGACGTGGTCATAATGTACCAGCCAGAAGGGCTTTTTTATGGGTTTTGCCATATGAGATGAAGGGGATTTTGTTATTAGAATATCAGTTCCAACTGAGATAACTCTTAAAATTGGCCATTGAACAGTGTCCTCTGCCATCTGGCCTTCAAACACAAATAAATATTTGAAAAAACTCCACAAGATTAATTTTTAATGAGCCAAAACATCAGAAAAAAAGAATTTCATTTAAACTTAGAGCTTTCAAAGAGCAGTGTAACAATAAAAATTAGATGTGAAAAAATTTCATAGTTTACATTGGGCATTACCTACATAATAACCTTGTCCTGTGATATGCTATGTGATGCAGTTATTTTGGGTGCAGTTTTTAATCACTTTCCTTGGCTGCGAAGTCCAGTGGCGCTTTCTTCAACTGCATGATCTTGTGTGAATCATGCAACCATGCTAAGCCTCAGTTTCCCTCAAATGAAGACAGTAACAATACCTACACCATCAGCTTATTGTATTAAATGAGATAAAGCATGTGAAATATTTAGCATGGTGTTCAGTCTATTTAAGTAATCAATATACATTACCTATGATTATCTTAAGATGAAAGCTTTAACAATTTATCCTTTCTGACTAAATGTATCTTTTATTTTAGTGGCACAGTGAATCAAAATAGTCACATTGATTGATGTTCTGAATTTACCTTTTATTTTTTATTCTCTGGCCAATTTAAGGGAACTCACAATGTCATTTTGTTCAATAATAGGTTTTGAAATCCACCTATATATTTCATGTCTTAGCTATTGTAGAGGATGCAATATTTATGTTTCTCCATCAGGATTACTCTTTTGGCTAGAACTGAGCACCTGGATGTTTTATAATGAACTTGATGCCTCTCTCAATTACTTCCCTTCTACTTAATTCCATAACTAGATCACACTCTGTTTCCATATGTGAGGGCGATGCAGATGATAAAGACACTATCCTCATGAGTCAGTCTGGTGGGGGAAACACGTGATCCTAGTATAGTAATACGTGTAGTAGCACAATAAAAGTTCCTAAATGTAGGGTGCCAGCAGAGGGTAATGGGATAAAATGATTAATTATTTCTAGTAGGTCTAAGAGAACTGGATTGGAAATGGAGTTTGAGCTGGGCTCTGAAGAATGAGTAGGCACTCTGGAGTTGCAAAGAGAAGAGCCCATGTAAGTATATGAAGGAATGAAATAGAAGGCATGGGCAGAACAAGAGCAAATCATCGTTTGGTTGCAGAAGAAAAATATTAAGTGGATGGGGAAGAGGAAATGGGAGTGGTTGGGATAGACAGAATAATCTGATGTATCTTGATTATTTCCATCCCACCACATTTCTTTTTGAGAAATCTAGTTCTCCCTTCTCATTGGGCTCATAGAAAATTACTCTTTTCCCCATCTATCCCTTTCATGTTCCATGTGAAATGATGATGTGTGTATTCCATCATGGGTTATTTCCTTGCATGGGGGGATAAGGGAATGGACATCTCCAAACAACAGAACATTCTTTTCCTAATGTCTCCTTGCTGATCTCTGGTGGGGCTTCCATTCATTATTTCATTATATAGGAGCTACAGTGACACCTCCTATAGAATTCTGAGGGTTTCTTACTCCTCTGATAATGTCAAGTCAATTCTTGATTTTTCTGGAAAGACTGTTTATTCTGAAGGGATTGCTGAGTAGCTCCAAGGAGCTGCTTGATCTGACTTTTGGGGAAATTGTCCAAAGTTTCCTATCCTGTCCTCTGAGAAGCCTGTGACACAGGTCCTGCTGTCATACTCTTTGTTGATTTTAGCTTTTTTTTTTACCCTTATTTTCCAAGTCAGGTTAAGTTTTATTGCAGTAACTGAGGGAAAGTTCTAAAGTTATCTAGAGGAACCTGCTAAGAGAGATGGTTTCTTGGCAGTACACACACTCACTGTTGTAGACTATTTGGCCAAAGCACAGAGTTTATTTTTACATGTCATTTCTCTACTTACAGAGGGTTAGAGAAGCATCTATAAAAATTTCATTTTTATGAAATTCAGAAACAGTTCTGGGTTTCCCATCTTTCCCCAAATTGGACAGGAAAACAGGTATAGATTTGGGGGCTCTCTCTTGACTAACAGTGTCTCTGGTAGGGGGCATGGAATCTGCCTTTTAAGATAGCACCTACCTCCCTGTGATTCTTTAGATTGCTAAAATTTTAAAACATCTGATATGAAGTAAAAAAAAAACAGAAGCTACTGAAGAGTTTTGAAAGTTGAATTTTGGGAAGATTAACGTGCTAGCATGTACAAGATGGATTATATCAGGGAGATTTGGGGATCTGTGACACATTTAGAAAGTTATTGTACTTCTAAGGTAGGTGTAAGGGCAGGAGGACAGAAATTAATCTTGGTGTTTGGGTGGGTGCATGACTCTAAATCATGGTAATGAATCGAGGAGACTGCTGTATGAATGTTTATTTTGATGTGCATGAAAGGTATCCTCTAGCATACCAAACCCTGCCCCATCATTAAGAAATTGTGAATGGGTGGGCATGTGCTACAACTTAAAAGGGCCACATGTTCTCCCGAAGTGTTGACAGGAATGTTAGAATTGAATATGACCATTTAACTTCTCAAAGAAAGACACGCACTGAATTAATAAGATCAAGAAAACCTCATCTTGCCATAGCTGTAAATGCGACCAGATGGCCAGTCACACACGCCTCTGAGAAACACTGAAGTGCTTTTGCTTTCTTTCTTTCTTTCTTTCTTTCTTTTTTTTTTTTTTTCAAATCTATCTTATGATTATTCCAAGATGAAAGCTATTATGGGAAAAATCCATAGAGACAGTCCAACAGTAAAACCAACAGGGAATTCACCCAAAACAGAAATAAAGATTAGAGTCCCTTTGGAGACTGGCATAAAGAAGGTGTACAACTCCACCCCAGTCATCCAGGTAAATGTTAATTTCAGAATAGGTTTTCTTGAAGTGGCTACTGAAGGGCCAATGCTTTTCCTTCTACAGGTGTGTAAACAATAATCCACAGAGGTCAATGGACTTTTTTTTTAAGTTTGCAAACTAGTTAATGACAGAGCCACAACCAAAGCATTCTCTCCTGAAGTCTCTTGCTTTCTTTCATCTGCATCACAAAGTGTTCCTGTTCTCCTCAAAACTGATACATGCCACATCAACATAAATATGTGCTTTTATACCTTAATGATTTTTTTTTCTGATTCTTTTTTTTAATTTTTCATTACCTTAATGATTTTTTAACAACTTTTTACTCTAATATAGCACAGGTACAGAAAAATAATGTACAAGTTGTAAGCATTCTGATAAATGAATTCACAAAATGAACCAGGTTAAAAAAATACAGTTAAAAAAATTATCAGTAATTCAAAGTTCTTACCATCTTTCCATTCATCACTCTCTATTTTCTCCCAATGGTAGCTTTTTAAAAATTTTAACAGTTTAATTTTACTTATTTTTATATCTTAGATAAAGGAATCATACAACATGTATTTTTTTCTTTTGGCTTTTTTTTTTTTTGCCCAACATTATATTCATAAGATTTGTTCCTGAAATATGTAACTGTATTTCATCATTTTTATTGCTGTTTAGTATTTTCATTGTATGGATATTTATGTTGAATAAATTCATATGATGTATTTATTCATTCTACTGTTGGCGATTACTTAGCTTGTTCCTAGTTTTGGCCTATTAGAAGTAGTGTTGTTTTGAAATCTTTTTATACATGACTTTTATAAATATATATGCTCCTCTATTGGTTATATACCTAGGAGTATAATTACTAGATCATAATATATGAATACATTTAACTTTAGTAGATTCTGCCTGTTTACTGGCAAATACTTATGTATATGAAAGTTTGATTTATATTCAAGTTAGCACAGCAGAGTTGTGGGGGGAAGGATAGTCTGAGTAAATATCACTAGAACATTTAGATATACATTTTTTTAAATGAACCTTAATCTCTACCTCATACTGTATGCAAAAATTGTGTCAAGTGGATTTAGTTTTAAATATTTAAGTTTAAAGAATAGAGCTTCAAGAAGGTAGAGAATATTGTTATGTGCTATCATGATTTGGAGCAGAGGGAAAAAGAAACTTTTTTAGTCTATAGAAAGCATGTTTCATAAAGAAAAAAGATTAAGTGTAACCGCATTAACATTAACAACTTAAGAGAATTAGAAGGTAAGCCACCAAATGGAAGATGTTTACAAAACATTTAACTGTTGAAAGGTGTGAATCCAAAATACATAAAATCTACAAATCAGTAAGGCAGAGAGAGCATAATAAAAATTGGGCCAGATCTGGAATGGGTACTTCACAAAAGAAGATATCCCAATAACCAATAAAAATACAAAACTAGTATTAAACCCATATTAGATGCCTCTATACATGGCACCAAATTCGTTAAATAAAATTCATTGGAGATGAAGAAGAGCACTGCGTTCTCTAACACACTGCTGATGGAAGTGTTAATTGGCCCAACCACTTATAAAACATGTTCGATATTATTCACTACAGTTATAGACACTCATCTGAGTCTACACCCAATAATAGCATGTACCCCATGGGACAGGTATAAGAATGCTTACACAACTTTATCCATAATAGCCTCAACATTAAAAACGGCATGCATTTTTTTGTCAATAATAGTACAGATTGATAGTCTTGGGAACCAAATGATGGAGTATTATTTAGTAGGGGTTAGCAGACTTTTTTTCAAGGAAGAGTGAGGCAGTAACAGTGATAAAGAAGAAGTGTTACAGAGAGGGAAGAGGGCTCTGGGGTATCATCAGCACTGTTTCCTTACCTGGATGGTGTTTGTCCAGTTTGTTTAGTGATGCCTCATTGAGCTGTACAATTTGGGGGCACTTTTTAAATAATATGTTATATTTCACAGCACAAGTGGTTTGAAATAATAAACTCATCAAAAATTTGATTAAAAACGCTTATGAGAAATAGAAGGGAAATAGTGTAGGGTGGGGAAACAAACAAAGAAAAAAAACTACAGCTCTAAAAATTATCAGAATACTTTTTAAAAAAGATTTTATTTATTTATTTGACAGACAAAGAGATCACAAGTAGGCAGAGAGGCAGGCAGAGAGAGAGGGAAGAAGCAGGCTTCCTGCTGAGCAGAGAGCCTGATGCGGGGCTCTATCCCAGGACCCTGAGACCATGGCCTGAGCTGAAGGCAGAGGCTTTAACCCACTGAGCCACCCAGATGCCCCGATTATCAGAATACTTTGAGAAACATGATTTGGAGTTAAGTTCACCTGATCTTTTCATAACACCTTTACAGTATCACTGTGGTTGTCTTGAAGATATATTAGGAGGAAAGAGAATTAGGGTTTTGGAGGTGGGAGCTCTCTGCAGGACAACATTCTTTAGTGATACCACAGCTTGATTTGGACAAGAGTTTTGGGAGGGAATGGTTTCTGTCTGAAGGGAGATTAAAAATATGCTGGTCTCTCTCTCTCCGTGTCTTAAAATGGAAGCTGAAGTTAGCAAATTTAGGAAAATACCTGATTAAATCCATATCATGGAGTGTTCCCTTTTTTAGTCTCAGGAGATCTGGATCTCTTCCTTGCTAACTTCAGGACAGGTTCATCCGAAGATGGCTCTGACTGGGAACAAGAAGGCCGGTAGGTGTCTAAGACTGAGGCGTAAGAGGCTTAAACAGAGACTTTTCTTGTGGTAAACTTGTTGAACTTTCATTGCTCTCTGATACCCTCCTCCTTCTCTCACATGTCTCTGGACTCATTCTCTTAACTAATTTAATAGGACTTTTTACCAGCCATCTTTCTCTGAAACTCTCTTGCTGTTGACTATTTCATGGACAATTGACTCCTTGACTTGCCTTCTTCTCTTTGTAGGCTCATCCTTATTGTTTTCATGGCCTCTGGTCTGCTCTTTTCATGTGTGCTCAGCTTTCTGTATCTGGCTCTTCACTTGATCCTTTAAATGTCTGTCTCCCCTGACTTAGCATGACCTTTGTAGATGAGCATTTACATGCCTTGGGCAAATGCGAAGTTTGGAGATACTAGTTTTGTAAAAAACAGCAGACGTAGGGAAGAGGCAAGGAGGGAGAGGAATAGACAGAAAAGTGCGTGAATAAATCATGAAAAGAGTGAAAAACAACTTGCTTAGGAACATGATGGAGTTAAGAGTACTGAAGAAGCGTAGCAGCAGGAGATGAAGAGAGGGTATGCACTGATTGGAGGACCACATGTTAGATCAGAGAAGAGAGGTGAGTTTGTAGGAGGGTAAGACAGAGAACCAATGTTTAAGGACAAATAAGCAGGTCTAGTATAAAGCCCAGTTTCAATTTCTATTAATGGAAAGGAATGTACTTTTGTTCTGAAACTCGGAGTTGGACTTGGAACCCAGAAAGAAATGGCAGCAAATCCTCAAATACCAGAGCCAGGCACCATCTCATACTGTGTATTAAACTGGCTCTAGCATGTTCAGTAATGATGTTGCAATGAATAATAGGGATTGAAGAATAGTAATTTGATCAAAATTGTCCATCAGCTAGATGCTCTGAGAAGTTCTGGAGATACAATAAAAGACAGGTTACAGATTGTTGCTAGGATATGGACTATTGATACCAACCCAAAGCAAAGAATCAACTTAAAATCATAGTGTTCCTATTGACATCCCTGGGCCTCTTGGAGAGTGGTCTTTATCCACTTCCCTGTATCATCATCTGTATGAGTCAACATTCCTGCTTTTGTCCCTTTCTCTTTTTTTCCTTTACAAGGACAAAGCTCTCTTATTGGGTACTAGGGAAGTACACAACCACCGCAAGCAGGGAGGTTGCCATCAAATCTGGTGGTCACACAGAAAAAATAAATAAATAATTGGTCCATGAATTATGGAAGTCAGTCCTGTAAAGGACAAGTGCAGCTTTCTAAGAGAATATATACCTGGGAAACTAAACTGGAGTGGAGATTCAAGGAAAATGTCTTCGAGGTAGTGATATTGATGCTGAATTGAGTCTACCATAGAACTCTTAACACAGAGAGAACAACATCCTTTTCCTGCCTCTCCTACAACCCTTGCTCATCCTATCCCCAGTCTGGATCGTGTCCCTTGATTCCTCATGACAGTAGCCTGGTAACTTCCTTGGAGTGGTTGACGTCCCCTAAGGCTCTGAACAGATTGGAAAGCTGCATGTTAAAGTCATTTTATATAGATTTTCCGAGATTCCATCATTAATTTTAGACCCTCAAATGTAGCACAACACATTGAGGTAGAAAGTTTTACTCAAAACAAATCGAAGAAAGCTGACAATACACAATGGTGCCTTTGAGGTGCAGGGTTTTGGGCACCATCAGTTTCCATTGCCAGTTTGTGGTCTAAATACTTTTTTTCCCTTTTAACAGCGGCAGCTAACGTAACCAGCAGTGAATGCTGAATATTCCTTCTTGGTTTATACACTTACCATTTTTTGTCTGCAGCACTGTGGTGATTATCCATCAGGATGGAAGAAACAGCATGTGCCAAATAAGCACAACATACTCCGAGCGTGCCAAGGAGTCTCATCTTGGCTGGCATGGTGTGCTGTCTCACTGCGGGGGGTGAGAGGGGGAGGCCGTCTGGTGTTACGGGTGGGAGACCAGGCTTCTGACACAGGGACCAGGGTTAAAAGTGCTTGCCTCGCTTTCTTCATTTGTAAAATATATTATATCATCTCAAGATTGTTTTGAGAATTTAATGGGCTGTTGTCAGTTTGTACTAATTAAGATTGTTCCTGCTACAAATGATTAAAATCCAATTTAAATTCGCTTAAACAACAAAAGGATTTTTTTTCCCTTTGTTAACAGTGAAGGATAAAGGTGAGGTTGATTGTTAGGTAAAGTAAATTTCGGGCAATCGAGTTGCTAAAAGAGCTGCCTCTTCGTCTTGTTCATCTTGCTCTCCTGAGGTTCAGCTTCGTTTTTTGTTTCTTTCCTACTGTGCAGACTAGTTATTCTCTTTGTTGGGAGACACAACACAGGTTCTGCTGGAATTCATCTTGCCTTTCAGTGTCTGTGGTTAGGAGTGGGTTTATATGTCCCTACTTCAGCAGTATACAGATATCCCAAAGGATTTTATTTCTCTAACCTTGGGCCACAAGTCCACCCTTGTAGCTCTGGCATGGGGGATTTTAGACTGGTCTCCCTAGCAGAATCACATAGTTGGGGTAGGGGAAGAACACTGGTCCCCAGGAGGAGCAGGAAGGTATAGTTGTAGGAAAAGAAAGCAGACAGATTAGGGAGTGATATAAGGTGCCACTGGAAGGTGAATGTTAAATAGATGTCAAGTTTGGCAAGATGGCAGAAACGAATCATAACAAAATGGGCTGATGAACAACATCATTAGAAGAGGGAAGAAGCAAAGGGAGAAATCCCAGCCAATGTAGCCGTTCCTGACTCTCATTTCATAATTCTGAATTTGCCCAAAAAGGAAGGCTGAGAGAACACATTTGTAGTAGACAGAATGATGGTCCTCAAATATATCCTCACAACATGTGAATGTGGTTCTTTCATTGCAAAAGAGACTTTGCAGCTGTGGTTAAGTTAAGGCTCATGAGATAGGCAGAGGATCCTGGATGGTATGTGTGAGCCCAGAGTTCTCACAAGGGTCTGCATTAGTGGACGGGGGAGGCAAGGAGTGAATGAGTGAATCAGAGGTAATAGGAAATGTAGAGAAAAGAATGTGGCGCTATTGCTGGCTAAAGGGGCCACAAGCCAAGGAATGCAGACAGCTTCTAAATCTAGAAAAGGAAAGGAAATGATTTCCCCCAGCATCTCCCAAGGAGTGCAGTCACATCCATGACACCTTGATTTTAGCTCTGCGATCCCCATTTTGGAGTCTGATCTTCAGAACTGTAGCATGATAATTTTGTTTTTTTAAGCCACAAAGTTGGTGGCAATTTGTTAGAGCAGCCACAGGAAATGAATACAGGATTCATATATTCTTCTGATAGCTCTCCTTTCCTGATCTCCCTCCCTGTCACCATACCCAGTTTCCTAGGTCTTCACCCTACCTGGCCTGACATTCCCTGGCTCATATTTCCCTGGAAAGCAGGACCACAGTTTTGAAAAATAACCCATCACTAAGTGCTCAGGAGAATAAACTACTTTCTCTTGCTGTTTCGCTTTTTACATCCACTGGTGATGGGCTTCTCCTTTTGGTAAACACATCGAGGCAGAGCACAGGCTAAAGACAAGCAATAGATGGCTTCCTTTTCTCAGTTCACGTGGCTCGGATAGGTAAACTGACTTTGAGTTTTCATGCAAGTCTCTCTGGAGAGATTTCAGATGCTAATTATTTGACTATTTTTGAGTCAACTTGAGAAGCTATGACCTTTCTAGTTCCTGGGAATTGTGAGGAGGAGTGGATGGTTCACTGAAGGCAGAAGAATGAGAGAATCACCATGGGAAGAGCTGTAGAGCACGTCTGTGAACCTGCAGCTCCTCCTCACATTCGTCCATCTCTAGCAGTTTGCTATCAGAGCAGTCATTAGATCTCTTTAGGCCCACGTTCACTAACTTGCCTATAACTGGTGTATTGAATATGCAAAGCTCATGCACTCAATCAGAGCACAGATTCCTTTTCTTCTCTCACTGTCCCAGTTACTTTGTTTGAGAGGGAAGAAGCCACTTTTCCTCCATAATCTAGAGGAAAACTCAGGCAGACCCATAACTAAATTCAATGTCTTAATTCAATGTCCTACAGTCGACTGGAGTCACGAAACAGATTTATCCCTGTACTCAGAACACACAGCTCATGGAACAGTCAAATGTATTCACACTTCCAACTCTTACTTGCTCTCCTGGCGGAGATTGCTGCAGAGGAAGAAGGAGATCTGGGCAGTTTCTTCTTTCTTCCCTTGATCCCTTTCTTCCCTTCCTCCCCCAAATTGCAATTTGTGAGCCCTCCAGGGTTGAATCTTAGTGAAGGAAGAATGGTAAAGGGAGCAGAAGAGTTCTTACATAGCCCGTATGGTCTCATGGTGGTTTTATGCTCTCTGACTCTGGCTACTCTTCACTGCCCATGTGGCTTCTCAGTAAGGTTTCTAGATAAAGTAAACAATGCCCAGCCAAAACTGATAAACAGCAGATTTTGTGCAATGTGTGAAATAGATCTATATTAAAATATTCTTTGTTGTTTTTCTGAAATTCTAATGTACCTGGTACCTCATATTTTTATGTGCTAAATCTGACAACTCTGTATCCTTAGGGACTCCCCATTATTACTGGGAACGTTTAGCTACAGTTGCCTTGATGTGGGTGATCTTTCTATTGAGACAAATACACCTTGTGTATCTTGTAGGGGTGTCCGTTTGCCTCTGTGGATGCCTTATTAGATAAGATCTAAGACAACTCACACAGCAGATCTCTCATGCTTGGCCTACATTTGGTCAATTAGAAACATTCATGCAGCCTTTGTTCTGTTAAGTCTGGGAGTGCACACCATCAATTTTACCGCCTCACCTTTGTTCCTGCTATCTAAGCTGCCACCCAGCTGTTTCTTGCCTTTAGCTTTTCCACCCCATGGTCAGACACGAGTCTCTGTGCTTCTTCATCAGCAGCTGATACATCACACACTCAGAGAGGTCACCCTGCTGTCTATTCACTCAGTGGTAGGGGCAGGTACTTCCCATGGTTACCGCTAGAGGCAGGGATTCACACAAAGAAACACCTCCTTCCAAAGAAGTGTTTTCCACATTCCCTCATTCAATCTCCAGTGACCAATTTCTGTTATTCCCTTATCCCTTGTAATTGGGTTTCTACATTTTCCTTTGGAAACTTGCACTGTGGTCTGATAGCTCACTTTGGTGCATCTTGTCGGTTTTATCTTCTAACAAAATTTCTCACTTAGCATCCTGTCTGTGTCAAAGAAGAGGTTGGGGTAGATGATCTCTAGAGTCTTAGGCTAGTTCTCTACCCTTCTTTGGGACTCAAGTTTCTTTTCTCTCACCCCAAGTCAATTTTGTCCCCTGAGTTCTTAGACATCTTACTTTTGCTATACAAATTGTTTCTGATCAAAATTTTCAGTGTAGGGTGTTGTGCAAAAACAATGAATACTGTTACGCTGAAAAAATAAAATGGAAAAAAAAATTTCAGTGTAAATGTTCTTATCAGGACATTAGACTTCTCACTTGAGTGACTACAAGAGCAACAAGGAAGAAAAATTATTCTTAAACAAGTATATATGTATCAACAGTGGATGTATCTTTCTAAAAAAGCCATTTTGTAAAAATAGAAGCTTCCTTTAAATTTTTCAAGGTTCCTCATTGCCTATAGGATAAGGTATGAAGTTCTTGGTAGGACATTCTTGAATTCCATAATCTGGTCCTTATGAACCCTCTCATTTTTTCCCCTTTACCCCTCTTCAACATATATCCTCTTTTTGGCCATTGTAAACCACTTAAAGTTTCTCAAATGAATTAGGCTATTTTATCCTCCGTGCTTTTGCTTACTCTCTCCCCTTGTCTTTTTTTTTTTTAATTTTATTTATTTATTTGACAGACAGAGATCACAAGTAGGCAGAGAGGCAGACAGAGAGAGGGGGAAGCAGGCTCCCTGCTGAGCAGAGAGCCCGATGCGGGGCTCGATCCCAGGACCCTGGGATCATGACCTGAGCTGAAGGCAGAGGCTTTAAACCCACTGAGCCACCCAGGTGCCCCTCTCCCCTTGTCTTAAATGCCTTTCCTGACTGTGTCCAAATGATCAAAGATAGAAAGTCCAGAAATGATCTGTTATAAACAGATTTCATTGATGCTTTATCATTTATCTCTTCCAGAGAACTGGAGCACTCTCCTTTGTGAGCTTTATTGTATCTCGCACTCCTGAAATGACTTTGCAGATGAACGGCTCATTAGTACTTACTCCTATTTGATAATAAGTCTGTCTCTATCAGACTCAAAGTTCTTTGAGGCAGGGTCTATGTAAGTTTTCTCTACAATCCCAGAGCTCATTTCGTATCATGCATGTGGCATGTATTTCCTATATGTTGTTCAGAGAGTAAATTAATGATGTGTGGGATCCCCTTCCATATGGTTACTTGGGATAGAACACCATGATTCTGCTAATGTTGCCTCTGCCCAAACTCTTAGGGAAATCCCATTTTGAAACTTGGAGCCATTTCAGAGCCATATATGAAGGCAGTCTTGGTCTTCTATAAATTTCTGTAATTTGAAATAAAAGAAAATATAGCAGAATAAAATAAAAATTAAGCCCACCTAGAATGTAAGGATTGACCTCTTTTGAGAAGATTTAATATAGACACTAAGCAAGATTTGTTTGAAAAGGAGTGAATGACAAAGATGAATATATTCCTTCAAAAACAGCATCCTACAATATTTAATAAACTATTGAAAATGCTTTTTACAATAGGAAAGACAGTCTTTTGTTTCTACAGTTACAGAGTCCTAATTTGATATTTTTGTAACTATTTTGAGTAATATTTACGGAGTTTCTCAAAGGGATTAGTCCATGCCCTACTAGGTATTATAGGCTCTGTGGCCACCTTGATATATTATCATTTGTTTCTTAATAAAATAATAAAATCCTTTTGCTTGAAATTCTTATAGACCTTAAAAGATCTTATTCTTATTTAATAACCTAAATGTAAGTGAGAGACTCAGTTTACAAATGGACAATACCCAGGCCATCCATATAAATAGAACTGTGACCCACAGCCTGTAGCAACTTGCCTAGGAAACCAGCCATTCATCTACCCAGTTAACCCAGGAAGCCAGCCTACCACAGGTCATACTTGCAGGAAACAAGATTGCTACCTCTAGTAACCAACCAATTCCCTAATTTTTGTCCCCACTACCAACTTTGGACCACCCAGAGAAAGCCAGTTATGCACGCTAACCAATCACATAGGATTTCCCCCCCCCCCCTTCTAGGTAGGCTGCCTACATGCTCCCCATTCCAACAGCCTCCATTCAGGGCATACTTGGAGCCTTCCCTTTTTCCCCCACTATTATAACTTTCCCCCTCTTCTGCTGGTCTTTGAGTCTCTGCCACCACACAAGTAATAATAGCTGACTCTCCCACTGTATCAAGCTCTGAATAAATGGCCTTTGCCTTTCTCCTTCAGTTGGTCTTTGTTTATTTCTATGTATGTGATGCTCATTTTTTTTTCCTTGCTTTGGAATGCAATAAATAACTTTAAAATTATTTTAGGTCCCCCCCATACTTTTAATGAAGAATTATGTGAAATCCTGGCCACGATTTATCAGGCAATTCCTTTATTTTTAGACTACAGACTATTTTGAATCTGGTTGCATTCTGATTTAACCTGAGAGCTCTTTCCAGTTTCCTTTTATTCTCATTGCTCCTGATTACCTAGTCACTAATTGCAGTTTTAATTACACTCTCATCTTTTCTGAAGATCAGAACATTTTTAAGAGAAGATTAAAAACAAAAGTAGTTAATTGCCTGCTCACAAAGGATCTCAAAGTATGTTTCATCTTATGAATCAGCAGTCCCCAGTGTTTCCTTCTTCATGGCCCATTTGAAAAGTTGCTTGACAGATGAGGAAACTATAGTGCAGAGTGCTTGAATATGTACACTGTCAGTGCTGCTCAGTGGGAATTACAGGGTAAAGTGCTGTGACATGCATTCTGCAAGCAGCAGCAGAATAGAATGTCATTCTGGCTTAATTATTCCCCTGGTAGATGGCTTCCTTGGCTTGCTATTTTGGAATCACCCTTGTCTTGTGGGTTATGATCATGAGATCTCTTTTCCGTTTGTCTGCTGACTCATATACCATATATTCGATCCAATGAAATGCTCTAAATTCTAGCTATGTTGAGGACTCCAAGCTGTTTGTATTTCATTACAAATGCTACGTGATTTTTTTCTTTCTTTCTGAGAATGTATTCAAGAGAAGATGAGTCTTCTCTGAACTAGAGTTAGGTAGCAGAGTAATACCTATCATGGTGTCTAGGTTATACCTTGATAGGTTTTGTCCTTGAGAATGGGATATGGGTTATAGTCAACAGATTTCATTAAATTAATTTTTAAAAAAATTTATTAAAAAATAAAGCTGATATTTCAAATCAAGAAGAATTTTAAGCTTTGACTGTGTGTCCTTTGCTATGTCACACCATGAAAGGATTGAAAAATGTTTATATTCACTCTTTTTTTTTTTCCATTTTATTTATTTTTTCAGCGTAACAGTATTCATTCTTTTTGCACAACACCCATTGCTCCATGCAAAACGTGCCCTCCCCATTACCCACCACCTGTTCCCCCAACCTCCCACCCCTGACCCTTCAAAACCCTCAGGTTGTTTTTCAGAGTCCATAGTCTCTTATGGTTCGCCTCCCCTCCCCAATGTCCATAGCCCGCTCCCCCTCTCCCAATCCCACCTCCCCCCAGCAACCCCCAGTTTGTTTTGTGAGATTAAGAGTCATTTATGGTTTGTCTCCCTTGAAGAGGAAAGTTACATGCAAATACAACAGAGGACTCTGTATTTCGTCTTTATGCAGCAGCCCCCCTTTTTTTTAACTGTTTAGAACATCCGTAAGTGCCCCCAAGAACCAAGCATCTCCCTCTCTTAAGGTTTTCACAGCTTTATGTGGAGTTATTCACTGCTCTAATCACAGTGCTCCTTCTGAGCATGGATCCATGCTCCAGAATTTCTGTCTTTCTCCTAAAGCAAAACTTAAATCATTTCCAGGGGCATCTGGGTGGCTCAATTGGTTATGTGTCCAGCTCTTGAATTCAGCTCAGGTCATGATCTCAGGGTCCTGGGATCGACCCCCCACTTTGGGCTCCCTGCTCAGCTGGAAGTTTGTTTGAGATTCTCTCTCTCCCTCTGCCCATTCCCCACCACCCACAGACAGACATATGTGCGCGCATGCTCTCTCTCTCAAACAACAACAAGAACAACCTTAAGTGGATTCCATTCTGATGGGGTGTACCCTTGTGACTGTGATTCCCAACAAGTTTTTACTGGTGTGTTTAAGGATCATCTGAGTTTTACCCATTCTATATGAATTATACTTCTCTCAAGAGAAAGGCCTTGGTCTCTCATTTTGGGGAATTACATACCTTTTGGAGGCCAGAAATGGAGATGTAAAAGGTTGCTGACATCCCCTAACAGGACATTATGATGAGCTGTCTAGCTTACCTGTGTTAAGTCCAACCTTGAGAGTGACCTTATAGAGAATCAGATATGGTTCCAGAAAGTCTGAGGGCTTCTTCCTTCAAGTATATTGTGTGAAACCCATCAAATGGCCAGAGTTATGGTTTGGCATGCTCTTATTTTCTTTGAGAAACTATTTCCTTTCACTCCATCTCCAGGTACTTTTCAGAAGATGGTAATTCCTTCTAGGAAAGGACTCCCTGACTGTCCTTTTCAGGTGCTAAGGTCTTATTTGTTCTCTGTGCCAAACACATTTAGGTGAATACTTGCTCACCCATTCCTAGCAGAGTTTATAACAGCAATCCTGAAGTCTTGCTTGTAAAATCAGGACAAACCTCAGTGTTACTGTTTATAGGCCCGCCCCTTGGTGGGTCTGTCATGTGTAGCATGCTTGTCTAGGAGACCAAGAGTAGCTTCCAAATCCCTCTTGCTCTGTTTTGTTCTTGGCCCTTTCTGTTCAGCTCAATATCTGTGGGACACAGACCTTTCTGTCAAGGTAGGTTTGCTGCCACCTACCTTCCCATCACAAGTGGCTCTGAGTCAAACAGAAGTGAGATCTAACCACAATCAGCAGGCTCACTGTGTGACTAGTAGATAACTAGTCACTAGTTATCTACTAGTGACTACTAGTCACTAGCTAGTGGATAACTTAACCTTTCTCAGTATTATTTTGTTGTTGTTTGTCTTTAAAATGGGACTGTAACATCTACCTTACAGAGTCTTTGCAAAGATTTAAAGCATTATGTGTGTAAAATGCATAGTTTGGTATTTAAGTTCAAAGTTTAGTAAATGGTATTTCTCCTGGCCTTGATTTTAACTTTGGTGTGGTGTCTCTGGTTCTGAGGGCACTTAAAGTCAACAAAACATCTTTTTTTTTTTTTTTTAAGATGAAACTAAAAGTTCTCAAGTTTAAAATACATTAACAAATTCTAAAACTAGATAAGGAATTCATTTTTTTAAATCATTACTGAATGGTGTAGGATACTTCATACGCTATGATTGAATTTGTGGGTTGTATCCAAAGGGTACCTATTCATAAAGAAATGAATATATGTTTGATTTTGAGGGGTAAAGAATGAATCACATGATCTGAAGTCCTTCCTTCATCAACTGTGAATCAGCTAGAGTCAGGAGTGGGTAAATCATAACTGGAGAACAAGGAGTTATTGGCCTCAAAGTTCTGAAATTGATGGGAGTTGTTCTTTGGCCTCTCATTTCTGCCGTGTCCACTGACCTCATTGTGTCTTCTCTTCTTTAAAAACTCATTAGAAACTAGTATCGATATTTAACCGATATTAAATATTTTTCACCTGTTTGCATTTTTCGGTTTTATGTAGAGGAATAGAAAGAAGATTGGTGCTTGATTAAAGGGTTTGAGCCTTTTTCATGCAGGGCAAGAAAACGTTTAGAGTAAAAGGGAAGCCCTTTCCTAGCCCCCTAAAATTAGCCTTCAGTAATGATCATATTTTGTTTCTGTTTTTTTTATAGATAACAATTTTTGAACCTGTTGGATTTTAAAAAATATGCAGATTTGAATACGAGCATGGATGCTTTAAGAGTTATGCATGCCTCTAAAAAGACTAAGAATGAATTCTAGGACAGGTGGCAAACACGTAATGTTACATGCAGCAAGTTCAGATATAGAACAGCATAGCTGTGTTATGTAGCTTCAATAACTGAAATTAAAATAAAATTATTAAATATGAAACATGAAAAATAAGACAACAAATGTGAATATTCTTTCAAAGCATGTTATACCTATGGGCTGAAGCAGTGGAGTTCTCATGAATCAGAAACCATCATGTCTATGAGCAGTATGGATTTTTTTTTGGAACATCAGGAACAGTCTTTCTTTTCATTTGAAAGTAAGTGAAAAGACAATAAGCTTGTATTTTGCTGCAGTAAATACTATTTATTTAGGTAATTTGGGCAGTAAAATTACACAGTCACAATAATTGCTTTAATGACCCATTTGGGTTTTTTTTTTTTTTTACACAAATTGTTTCCAATAAAAAGGAATTTATTAGACAGAACTCAGTATTTTTAGTTGAGCCTATTTAGATGAGTTTGTTTACATTCTGGGGATAAATCACAAAAAGAAAATCATAAGAAATGGCATTGATTATTGTCAAGGGTAAAATTGGGATTACTGAAAGGATGAACCCTGCAAAATGATTAAATTGGATTTTCATGTTAATTTTGATTCTAAGGGCTTACTGTTGAAGTTCCATCTTTTGCCTTGATTGGAATTGTGCTCATGTGGATATATCTGGTGAATGTGCTTTTAGATATGCATGCAGGTCTTACAAATTTGAAAAATGCAAAAGTACTTTCATTTCTGCTTGTGTGCGTGTGTCTGTAGCAGTAGGAAAACTTTTAAAAATCAGATTATGAAATAGAAATCTAAGAATTTGTTTTGGCAGCATGTATACTAAAATCCCCGCACAAGGGTGACACACAGATTCATGAATCATTCCATATTAAAAAAAAAATGTAAGAATATAAATATTCATATTAAACTTCCAGGTTTTCCTCCTTGACCTTTAGCCTCTAGCCCTATACATAGTCCATATACCAAAGAGGTGCAAAATAGTCAGAATCTTTTGCATTTACAACAGCCGGTAAGACTTCTTATAAACTCTGGAGATTTTAAAGACTCTAGTCCGTGATTACGCTGACCTCTCCACAAGCAACTGTTTATACAAAGAGAGGGTTAATCATTCACTTACTCAATATTTATCGAGCACATTCTGAGCCCCAGTCCTGAACCATAAGGAATGTAGGGTTTAGGGAAAGTGACAAGAAGACAGTGGTTACAGATGAAAATCAATGTTCTGTGACAATGTGACATGAGACACATAATCCAAATATTTTAGGGAATCAAGAAAGACTTTCAAAAAGCAAAGTTTGGAATGAAAAGCAAGGGAAAGAGGACATGAAATCAGGGGAAGAGCTTTAGGTAGAAGTTAAGTATTACAAAGGCTCAGAGGCATGGGAAAGAATAGTGCCTTCAAAAAACTGTGTCGAGTTGAAGGGCAAGTGGCAAATTGAGGCTGATGAGGAAAAGGGATCAGGTCGTGAGAGGTCTTAATAACTGATCTATGTAATTAGAGCTGTATCCTGTGGCAATAGCAATTCCTTGAAAGATATTAAGCACAGAAGTGATATGACCAGGCTGGACCCTTAAAAGCTCACTCAGGATGCCATGTGGAAAATGGATTATTGGGTCTAGAAGTTGAAATGAAGGATAAAGTGCTTTGAGGCTCTGTAATTTGGGAAAGAATTTTGGTAGTCGGCAATGAGATTGTGTACTGGTGGTACCAAGAAATACACACATTTCAAAGATGCTACATTGGAGGTAGAATCAAAAAGTCTTTGGGTGCCTGGGTGGCTCAGAGGGTTAAGCCTCAGCCTTTGGCTCAGGTCATGATCTCAGGGTCCTGGGATTGAGTTCCACATCGGGCTCCCAGCTCAGCAGGGAGCCTGCTTCCCTCTTTCTCTCTGTCTGCCTTTCTGCCTGCTTGTGATCTCTGTAAAATAAATAAAAGCTTAAAAAAAAAAAAGAATCAAGAAGTCTTTGTGAGGATGGAAAGATGGGAATAAGAAAAAAGTAAAAACCAAAGTCATGCCCAGGTTCCTGGTTCAGGTAACTGGGTTAATAGTGGTTCAGTGAAATAGGTAGGATTTTAAGGGGGGGGGGTTCCTTAGTCAGGATCATTCTACTTGTTATAACAAGTGATCCCAAAATCTCAGTGACAAAACTCTGAGAATATTCTGTGTTGCTCACCGCACAATGTAATGGGAAAAAGATAGGTTCCCTGGTGACAACTCAGGGATCTGGATTCCTTCCATCATGGGGTGCTCCTGTTTCAGAATCCTCTGATTCCCTTTGCACTGGTGGAAGAGAGAGATTTTTATCATTATTATTTGAAGCATCGGGATTTTTAAATAACATTTGTTATTGTCCTCGCTGATACAGAAGTAGAGTGCTACCATCACAAACACCTAAAACATGTGGCAAAGGATAGTGGTCAGGAAGAAAATGGAGAGGAGCCTGACCTTGGAGATGGAAAAGATGCCTGGTTGTGTACTGAGAGGCGGAAAGTTTGGAAAAACTGTTCCTTGTAGTAACTTGGAATGGAGACTATATGTACCCCAAGTGAACTAGCAGTGCCAGGTAGAATTTCTCTGATACAACCTCAGGTGGGGGTCATTAGTGTTAGTGATTGCCTCGGGTAGGTGGGGCCATGCAGACAGCCCCTCGGGAAACAATTAGTTTTCAAGAAGCTTGGCTTAAAGTGAGGAGCAAGGTAATATTGTTGCTAGATGTGTGTGGAGGTGGTGAAAGGAAATTTTAAAACATGAGAGGGTAAGAAAGGATGTGTGAATGATCCACAGTGCCTCATTGCCTTTGGGGATTATGGGGAAACCCTGTCTTATACCCCATTTCAGCTCTTTCTTCACTTCTAATCCTAAAACAAACAAACAACAAAAAAAACCCTATAACTTATTGTAAATTTCCATGAGGTTAAATATTAAACTTCTTCAGTGCCAGGGATGTCTTCTACTTCCGTGTGTTCCCCAGGCCTCAATGCAGATTTGATCCACAAGTGAGTGCAGTACATTATCGATGTCTAACCACTATAGACATTGAGATTGTTTAATTGGGAAATGAGATTCTGAAGAAAACATGTGGTATTAGACTTCAGAAATAGGAATCTAGGAGCTACATTAGAAAAGAAAATATTTGTATTTCGCAGAATTTTGATGAACGTTACCAGGGAATTTTTAGAACATTCTTCTGCAATTACTTTTAATTTTAGTTTCCAGGCCACGAACAATCTCCTCAGTTATAAATATGCACTGTACAGAATATAAAGCTGCGTAGTTACATTATGACAAGCACTTAGGTATTTCTATAATTGTGTTTTCACATTACCTTTTTATCTTTGCTTTATCTATTAACAATATTCATACCAATAAACGGCTACTAAGAGCATTTTCACTTATATCATTGTCTAACTTTCACATTCGTTATCTAATTCTGAAGCAGCCTAGGAAGATAGGCTGGGAAGATACATTTATTTCTACTTAGTGACAGATCTGGGATTACAGTTCCGTTTCTCTGCTTCCCAGTGCAAGGGTCTTGCACTGTATAAGCTCAATCAATGCATTTGTGACATTTACGTCATATTTAGTTCATGCAGTCTTGCCAGTTTTGGTGTCTGTCTTCCTTTTCCTCGTTTCTTTGATACATTTGCAAAGAAGAATAATTACTCTCACATAAAAAGATTTAACACATCCATCCAATATTTATTTGGTAGATGGTTTATAGATGGTGAAGATTTGAGGGCCCCCTCTACCTGAGGAGCCCACGGAAGCTGCCTGAAATCTTTTTTGCCCTACAAGGCTGACATTTCAGGCCCTGATTCTGTGTCCAGTCTCAAGGTTCTCTGGGAACCACACTGCATGGGCTGAATCTCAAAAGCAGCACTGCCCTTAGCAATAACGTTCCATCAGCAGGTGGGGACTGGTCAGGTAGGGGTGTTCTCTGTGCCCCAAATCACCCAGTCTTACTTGTTGTGTATAACTGCCTAGACGCAACGTTGACTGGCCACAGAACAGTGTTCTCGGCAAGACTACTGGATTGGTTATCAGGGAAACAATTTCAAACTGGAGCAAATTTTAATTTTCAGAGATTGTTTCCAGAATTGTATTTAGTTAGAGAAAAAATGGGCACATTCCCAGCTGAGGTTATAATATGATAACTCTGTTATTATTTTAATAATGGTCAAGCTGCATTTTAATTGTCTCCTCTCTTGTCAAACTGCAGATAATGACCTGTCCCCTTCATGAAGATAGAATAAAATATGTCTTTGGGAACAGAAAGAAAGGAACATGGTCTAATGAATCCAAGTGAGTGGTGCTGAGCTGTTGAATTCACACCCAGTTCTGTGCTCTAAATGATATTCTTAGTGGTCAGATCTTTTCAAACAGTGTTTTTAAGCCATGAAAAAAAAATGATTAGTTGTCAGTTGGAGATATTTCCAAGTTTTTCCATACTTTTATTTCTCACGACAATTTTGAGCTAGGTTTTGCACCCAGTTTCAAAATACCTTGAAACAGTACTTATATTGGTATTAATCTTGTGCAGAGAGTAAGTCGTCTCTGGGAAAGGAATGTCCCTTGGGAATACAGCACATGTTTTCAATGAAAAAGATCTGAACTGATCAGTGGGTATGCATTTTACAGTTAGATCCACCATCGGATAGCTATGTATTTTCTTGAGACAAATCTTTTAACTTCTTCCTGTTTTCTCACCTATAAAATGGGAAAATAATGCCTGTGCCTTTTGCAGGAATTCTAGGGTGTCAAATGTTCATTTTCAGTGGAATAAGTATTTGGAAAATATAATCTCATTTAACAAGCCCAAGGTTGATTATTGTGTTCCATGTCCTAGAATTCACTAGCCATCGTGGACCTGGTGTACTTTGAAATGTGGTATATTTTTTTTTTTTCTTAAGTTTCTATTTTCAAACTTGGCTCACAGCTTGGATATATTTGAGTAAAGCAGCTTTTCCTTATGGCCCCAATCATATGGCTCTTGAGCATATAGGGAAGAGTGTGAAAGAAGAGGGTGGGAAAGCATAACATTAAATATTCAAACTCCCTAGAGTTTTCTTGGCTTGAAGTGTTGCTGCCTTTAAAGAGAAGCTCCCACCCCATGATTTCTGTTATCAAATGCCCTGTTTAAAATTCTGCTTTTCATTTGTGTCACCTGCGTATGGCTCACCAAAAGGATTCTTGAGGGAAAGCACCTTGTTTGGGCATAAGTAGCTCAGGGAAGCAAACCTAGCAAGTAGCATTCAGTTTCTTAGATAATGGTGCCATCTTCCTGGCACTTATGGAGACAATGAAATATTCATGAGTTTCTTAAAGGCTTTTGGAAAGAATGTGTGCTGGAATGGAACATTAATGAGGCAGTCTCTTCTGGTTTCGTGCCAGGCAGGGGCTGTTAAATAATTAAGGTGTGACAAGCCAGAGTTTACACAGGAGGAGGTGGAAAAAAGCACTCCTTCAGCATTGGAAATGTTCCCCCGCCATATTGAAATGAAGACCCATCTGGTCCAAGTTCTCTTATGTTCCTTGGAGTACTCTCTTTAAACAACCTCATGGTACCCAATGCATTGAATTGTTTTGCTAAAAACCTGCCGGAGGAACACTGAACTACTTCAAACATGTTTGGAAATCATTCAATTAGCCTTTATTGTGATCAGCACTGAGTTAGGCATGGCAGAGGTAGAGGGAAGAACAATTGTACTTCAAGGTTCCTGCCTTCTAATACCCTTGGACTAATTGGAAAGCTATGGAAAAATCTACTCTGTGATCAGTTGTTAACTTGTGTGGAGCTTAAAATGATAAAGGGAGAGATAGACAGAGGACTCTTGAGTCACAAGGTTTTCATGGGCAATGGGGGGAGGGGCTTATCTTGGGCTTTGGAAAAGATACTAGACTTGTATGAGCAGAGGAGAAAATAAGGGTTCATCTTAAGAGGAATAAGAAAATGAACAAAAGTGCAGAGAAAGAAATGCACAGAACTGGAAGAAAATGAAAATATTCTGTGATGCTATATCATCAATAGACATGTGGAAAATTCCTATTTCCCACACACAAAAATATATAAATAAAATGAGTGTATGTCCTATTTGGGAAATGTTGGCTCACCATGATATCCAGACTCTGTGAAAGGGAAGGTGGCCTCCCAGGAGAGACTGACTCAGTCTTCCAGCAAAGTAGACAAATTGAACTCCGAGGAGTTTTTATGTGTGCAGATCTTTCATATCAGATCATGAAAGCAGACATTTTCACAGCTTTGCATTAAATATGCAAAATCTCATGGTTCTTTCATAAGAAAAAATATTCATGCTGCTTCCCTTGGTCACCCATACATTATCCCCAGAGTTGTCAGTCTGTGGCTTTCTCTGCAAGGCTGGGCTTTGGAGATATTTAATGGCTGCATTTGCTTGTTTATTTTTCTGCCTTCGCTTGAACAACTAAGCACTCACTCTGCCCAGAACACAAGGTTTTAAAAACCCATGTTTATCTCCATCTCTCTGGCTTACAAACTAGGTTAGAGAAATATGTAAATTAGAAAATTTAATAAAAGTCTCCCACAGTCTTACAAAGAAATCACAGCTAATGTTTCGGCGAATTTATCACCTTTTTTTTTTTTCCTGTATAGCATGTGGAGATCAATTGTCTATCTATTTGCATGTGCGTATGTGTATTTAGTATAATTGTTGTCCTACCAAATATATAGTTTGTATCTTAATTTTCCTCCTCTGTTACATTAGAGAAGATTTCCTAAAAAATGTTTAAAAAGTATGCCATTTCAAACTATACTTAATCTCCACATAACACACCATAATTTATTAAAATATTCTTTATTCTTGAATATTTGCATTTTCATAATATTTCATTATTGCAATTAACACTTTGATAAACACCACTTAACATCAATGTATAATTCAACGCTTTTTCTCTCAGGGTAAATTCCCAGATGTAAGCTATTTGGATCAAAATATATCAACATTTTTAGTGATGTGAGCTCATATTGCCAAACTGTTCCCCTAAAAATACCAACTTATCATCCGTTCAATGAAAGAGGAGGCCCATCTACTTCATAAAAGATGCATTGTCAGATTGAATATGATTTTATAGAAAGATCTTAGTCAATTTTATAGGTGAAAATAATGGCATTGATTTTATTGCATTGTTAATAAAGTTGGACATTTCTTTTATTTCACGGGTATTTGTGTGGAGTGTGTGTGTGAGAGAGAGAGAGAAAGAGGGAGAGAGAGTTGTTTCATAATGACCTTTAGTCTCTTGTCTATTTTTTGTAAGTAGGCTTTTGCAGGTATTAACAACAATTTTTATTTTTATGGTTCTCATAAAACTTCTAATAATGATAAATGTGGTTTGGAAATTAATGAAGAATTATAGCCAGGACTTCTTTATACCAAAATCCATTTATCATAGGAATAAAATTGGAATCTTATGACTTTTTTAAAACACATTTTAAAATAGGCTGAAGTCATGAGGCATGAGCTATAGAGGCTGATCACTTTCTTCTAAGAACTGGTTTGATTTTCCAACCCCAAATCTATTCGTTGCTCTTCATCACTTTATAACACAGAACCTTCCATGTGGTAGGAGTCTACCTATTTCTATGTCTGAAATTCAGACATAAACTTCCAGAAGAAAATGCTTGTTTTTTGTTGTCTATTTTTTTAAGTAATAGCAGATGATATATTTCATTACATTAGGGAGGAAGAATTGTTCTTTAAGTTCATGGAAATATTTAATAAACAATTTTATCATGGGAGTCTTTAACTTGCTCATTCATTCCCCTTCTTCTCACAGGCCAGGACTAAGAGCATCAATCCCCTGAGGCATAATCTCACTCTTCCATTACCTTCTCCTTTTTCCCCATTACCCTTCATGAGTTATAGGTTGGCTTTTTTTTTTTTTTTAATATTTTTTATTTATTTGACAGAGAGAAATCACAACTAGGCAGAGAGGCAGGCAGAGAGAGAGGAGGAAGCAGGCTCCCTGCAGAGCAGAGAGCCTGATGTGGGGCTTGATCCCAGGACTCTGGGATCATGACCTGAGCTGAAGGCAGAGGCTTTAACCCACTGAGCCACCCAGGTGCCCCGGCTTTTTTTTTTTTTAATTATTTCTCTCCTTATTTGTCTTTCTTTCTTTCTTTTTGCTAATGCTTCAGTATGATAATCTTACTTCCATCTGTTTTTCCTTTATCATTCACAGCTTAATAAAAGCTATTCTTTCTTCAAGCAAGAGAGAGGAGGATTCTGCCCTTAAAAATACCATGCATATTTTTATATTAATAACATCTAATCTGTAGAGTTGGGAAACAGGAATCTTATTCCAGATTGACCTGAATCATTCATTATAATGCAGCAGAAGGTAATACATAAATAGTATATAATAATATATGTAAAATACAGAAAATGATACATATATGTATATATATTTATATACATATATGTATATATATTTATATACATATATGTATATATACAGAAACTATACAAAATATAGTTTCTAAATATATCTAATATGTATATGAAATATTTTCATATTAAAAGTGCTTCTGGGGGCGCCTGGGTGGCTCAGTGGGTTAAAGCCTCTGCCTTCCACTCAGGTCATGATCCCAGGGTCCCGGGATTGAGCCCCACATCGGGCTCTCTGCTCGGCAGGGAGCCTGCTTCCCCCTAAATCTCTGCCTGCCTCTCTGCCTACTTGTGATCTCTGTCTGTCAAATAAATAAATAAAATCTTAAAAAAAAAAAATAAAAGTGCTTCTGCTTAGCCTCATGGATACAATGCCTGATGGATACAATGTAATAGCATTGTTACAATCTAAATACCTAATTGTTAAAAAAAGTTATCACTTGTTAGTGAAATAATGTCTCTGGGAGCACAAGACTGGTTGGTAGATAAATCTAAATAAGCTCCTTCTGTCTTAGGGTAACACAACCAACCTTGGTTTTAGCTAGAGTGGAGGGAGTGATAATTTGGGAGATATAAATAGAAAGATCCTACAACATAAAATGTCCAACATCATTGGAAATATGGGAGCAAATAGACAGATGAAAATGTAATCATATTCATGAAGAAATACTTAAGTACACATAAGAAAAAAACAAACTACTCTCATGATCCATGTACTTCAGAGAACCCGCCAATAGTGAGTCAATCTAGAAATCCATGCGATAGTTACTTTGCTCACAGGTTCCTCAAGTTACTCCTTAGAAGCCAGTTTTCCCATAAGGTGGGTCCAAGGCCAGATTGCGTATACAGGCTTTTGAGGAGGTGCCAGTGTCTGTGTAAGGCAGTGGGAGAGCCGGCCCTGCCGTTGTTGCCCGCAGTTCCTGGTCACTGGCAATCAGCACAGCTGTTGGGGTTCCCCAAGTGTAAAATGGGGCTGCTCTCAGCCCTCAGATTGCTTTTCTCCATCTCCCTGCCCCTACTCCATTCTTTTTTTTTTTTTTAAAGATTTTTATTTATTTATTTATTTGACAGAGAGAGATCACAAGTAGATAGGCAGGCAGAGAGAGAGAGGGAAGCCGGCTCCCTGCTGAGCAGAGAGCCCCATGCGGGACTCGATCCCAGAACCCCGAGATCATGACCTGAGCCGAAGGCAGCGGCTTAACCCACTGAGCCACCCAGGCGCCCCTCTACTCCATTCTTGATTGCCCCTTCCTCATTTCTTTGCTAAAGGTCCCCCTTGCTTGACTGTACTTGCCCACCTAATTTCCCTCAACCTAGTCAACTCAGGCAGTCCTCTAGATCTTTCCTATTCCAGGAAATCTGGCTGCTCACCTCCAGCATCACATCCACTGGCAAATTTCTCAGCTTTCCTGTCAGAATGTCTCCAGAGTCTAATGATTTCACAGCATCTCCACAGACACCATTCTCATCTAAGCCACCACTGTCTCTCTCCTGGTTTGTTTCAGAGAGTCTCAGAAATGTCACTCTGTCTCCTCCCTGCTTGTGGGACAATCTGCAAGATCCCTACCTTCCCAACCTCACTACCTGTCACCTGCTTTTCTACTCCAGTGGCAGTGTCCTCCTCAGTATTCCTCAGACTTGGCAACAAACTCCTGTATAAGGGTCTTTGCAGTCTGTGCTTTCTCTGTCTGGGAGGTTTTCCCTAGAAAACCAAATGGTCAGGGGCATCTGGCTGGCTCAGTTGAAACCTCACGACCATTGCTTCATCTTCTTTAGAGCTATTAGCAAGGTTTCATCTCCCGCCTTCTTGTGTAAAAAACAATAACCTTCCTTGTATCATCTTTTATCACAATATATCTCATCTTCTTTTTTTTAAGTTTTATTTATTTTTTGTGAGAGAGAGAGAAAGAGAACAGGAGTGAGGAAGGGGCAGAAGGAGAGAGAATATTCAACCAGACTCGTGCTGAGTGCAGAGGCCTGTGCAGAGCTAGATCTCACCAGTCATGAGACCAAGACCTGAGCAGAAACCAAGAGTTGGATGCTTAACCAGCTGAGCCGCCCAGGCACCCCAATATATCTTGTCTTTGAACAGAGCATATATATGTGTTGTTTATCTGCTCTCCTGGAATGCAGCCTCCATGAGGGCAAAGGTTTTTTATCTTTTTAAATATTTCTACTATTTACTCTCCCAGTGCTTAAAAGCAGTGCCTGGTGCAGGATAGCCCCATAATAACTAAGTGGTGAATGAAGGACTGTATGAAGGAATAAAGGAATATAGAGTCTTACTACATCTTTCTTACTTCATTGTATTGGAAATAAGACCTTAGACCTCTCAAACATTTAAATATTGAGGAAATTGTGGTCTTACTCTCAGTATAGTTTTCCAGGAAGGAAAATAAGTACACAAGACAATTTGTTACGTCCAAAGTTTCCAGATACCTAATAAATGAAAGGAATATTTTCTGGGATGGTATATGTATTTCCTCATACCCTATCTCATTGCGCTCATTGAGGTAACTGAGAAAGGATGAGAATGAAGTTAGTAGTGAAGGAAATGAGACAAATGGAAACCAAGACCAGGAAAGGGAGGTCAGTGCATATAACTGCAGGCAGATACTGCCCATCCAGCTTTAATTGTTCCGGCTTCAAAGTAAAGAGGGAATATACATCAGCTTAAGATTTGTAGTGTCTGTGAAGACAGACAATAGCAGCCTTTGATTGGCTAGTTTTCCTTACTTGTCCTTATTAAAGCCTTTTACATTATAAATTCTTTCGTCATTTCCTTTTTCCCTGACAACTGGTATGCTCCATGATGGCTACTAAGGTAAATATTTTATCCCCATTGCTGTACACAGTTTGGTTTTAATAAATTTTGAGAACAAAAGAATAAATGAGTGAATGAATGAAGGTTAAATTAAGAGGATAAAGACATTTTAGAAGGTACCTGGTGACTCAGTTGGTTAAGCGTCTGCCTTACGCTCAGGTCATGATCCCAGGGTCCTGGGATCGAGTCCCACACCAGGCTCCTTGCTCAATGGGGAGCCTGTGTCTACTTCTCCTTCTCCTCCCTGATTGTGCTCTCTCTCACTATCTCTGTCTCTTTGTCTCTCAAATAATAAATCAAAATATTTTTTTAAAAGACATTCTAGGGCTTGTGCTGAGACAAGGGTTTCATGAAGCTAGATCAAGTGACTCAGTAGAGGTCAGCTCCAGGTTTGGGTGAATGGTGGGCATATCGACAAGTTGCAAAGATGGTAGAAATATATTGAATAAACCTCAAATAATTAAATTGCTTTCTGCTCTGCAATGCAAGTCTGACCAGTTCAAGGAAAGCTGTGATTCTGAAAGTCAGGATATTGATGTGCCAGATTTTAATGAAGGAGTTAAAGTTAATGAGCATTGTTCTGATTTTTTGAATTCTTGGGTACACTAATGTGTTTCAGTTGCTGAGTGCTCTCTACCCCCCAGAAACAGTGGTCTTGGGCTTAGGATGGGTGTCTGAATCCTAACCCTGACTTTTTTCCTCTGCCTAGCTTGAATTTTGATCATCTTCATTTATTGCTAATTTACTGAAAAACTACCTTCTAGCAAGCATTTTCTAGATATCTGAGATAAAGTGAGAGATCCATACCTTGCCCTCACACAGCTCAAGTTCATAGAGCAATACACAAATAAAGTTGGATATTTGAAACCTTCCTGTAGCCTACGGCATAATTGCTTGGGAAACTCAGTGTCCATCTAGCCACATGACAGTCTACAAAGCTGACTATTAAGTTTAGACTTCAAGCGTTCACTCAGACCCGATCCTCTCAAGGCTGGCATGTCACATCAGGCTCCCCAGGACTCACCATGAGAACCAGCCCCCTGGTCAGGTGTCTTATCATTCAGAGGGTCTTTTGGGGGCAATCCACGCACTGTCCTGCTCTAGATCATTCCCCTGCCTTCCTGGTCTTCTCTTTCTGTTGCTGCAATAGACAGCCTGGTTTTCTGCACTTGAAGAATGGGATGAATTCAGTAGAACTGAGCCCTGATAACACTCAGGAATATGACCCTGAGAAATTATTTCAGCTCTCTAATCCACAGTCTGTAAATAGGAATCATATGCCTTTCTCTGAAGGTTTCTGTGACAGTCAAAGAAGATGAGATATTATTTTATCACAATGCCTGTCATAGGGGCTCCTCTTTTCTTTCTCAGTTCCTGTGAACAGAAGTATGGACAGTAAACAATGCCCAGAGGAGGGAAGTAGAAGCCTAGGAAAATTGAAAGAGTCCCTTGAATTATTAAATTGAAATGATTCCTCTGGAGAGTACCCCTAAGTAAGTTATTGAAAGCAGTAATTTGTTAGTTATATTTGGGACAAAGTGACCTTGGGAAATGTGGTATAGTTTTCATAATCACTCTGGCTTATTGTATTCATTTGACACTTCAAGATATAGTAACCTATATGCTATACAGAAAGAAATTTACAATAACTAAGAATCACCATGACTATTAATTATTTTTAATTCAAGTCTGTCAAGCTTGTAAGCATGTAAAATATTTAGCAATTAAACATAAAATTACAGAGAAAAGCTTCTCCAGAAGAAAAAAAAAGATTATTTCTCTAATTTTGCTTTGAATACTGCCTGTGTGTATGCATGTGTGTGTGTTTGTGTGTTTGAAGAGCACTGAAGTTTGGGGTGTCATTATACTCTTTAACTGTTGATTTGCATTTGAAGTCCTCCAATGTGTGTAGTCTAAAGTGCCAATTTAGTTATATTTTTATTCAGTCAATCCCCCACACTTGCTCACACTTGCTGTTCCTGAGGCTATGAGTCTTTATTAAGGTTATAAAATGCTTCGACCTTCATAAAAGGCACAGTGACTTCCCTTGAGGTCCAAAGCATTAATGATGAGGTGAAATGCAAAATCATTATCTGAGGGCAGCATCTCTCCACCACAGAAGCTATTCAAATCATCCGATTGAAAGGCAAACCTACCCAAAAGCACATAAAGAATTCTCCCTGGCAGTTGAAATATTGGACAAATTGCTTTTCAACCTATGATAGGATGTTAACCCGGTGACGGCCAAATGATGCTGCTGGTTCACTATATTCCACTTCTGTAAGCTGGGTAATTGATGGTCTTTGGGTCCAGAGGTCAAAAGTTGTTGGTGAGTTTGCAATGAGAAACTTTGCTGTGGAAATGGGCCAGGGGTGAGTGTTTATTGCTTGCCAGTGTTTCAGCACCAAGGGCTCTAAGAGGAGAGCTGGGCTTCATTCTGGGTTAGTGTCACATTTGCATTCAAGTGTTCATGAAAACTTGTAAGTGCATCAGTGGAAAATTGAATGCTGACAACATGAGAAAACGTCACTTCTATGAAAACCAGTGTATAAAGACAGGGTCTTACCTCCTTCCCTTCTCAGAGAGTTGTGTGCACCTTTGTCTGTAACACCCATGGTGATGCTGGTAACAAATAAGTGTCTCTAATACAACCAGTCTGTCCATTTCATCCTGGATTTGAGGACTATGTTAAAAAGAGCCTCAAGTATTTGAGACTAGAAAGGCCATGTTGACCCGTATTTACTCTACCTTTGTAAATTGAGACTGATTCATTTTTTGCATGATGAAAACAAGGAGTTCTCCATAAATACATCAAAATCCAAATTCCATATGGTTCTTAAATTTATTATGAAGTGGGTGTTCTTGGGCTTCTATTATGTAACATGGTAATTTATTATATGATATCAGAGATAAAGAATGTTCTGGGTAAATGGGATCTAAAAAATCATCTTGTTCTGGGGTTCCTGGGTGGCTCAGTGGGTTAAGCCTCTGCCTTTGGCTCAGGTCATGGTCTCAGGGTCCTGGGATAGAGCCCCACATCGGGCTCTCTGCTCATCGGGGAGCCTGCTTCCCCCCCCGCCCCCTGCCTGCCTCTCTGCCTACTTGTGCTTTCTCTCTCTCTGTGTGGAATAAATGAATGAAATCTTTGAAAAAAGAAAAAAAAAATCATCTTGTTCTTGGGTTCCCATCTAGTTCCTGAGTCCACAGAGGATCACCAGTCTATAAAGGTAGAAATGTAAGTTGATAATCATGTTCAGAATTTCATAAAAGTTTCTGGAGATCATACATTTACTGGTTGATGTAGGGTTCAACTTTATTTGCTTTTGACTGGCTAGATACCAACTCAGGGCATAAATAACACTGCTATGTGTATTCTCACTGCTATCCAGAAGCTTTGGTTAGTAGTAAAGTAATTTATGAGAAGTACATAAAATCTGGGTTTTCTGTTCAGACTAGCCAACTAAACTTAACGCTTAATGACTGTGTAGTTCTTGATACTGAGGAAATATTTTCTCATATAAACTAGGCATGAAAGCATAAGAAACAGTACTTTCATTTGCTTTTGGCAGTATATACACTGAAATTTGAATGATATAAAGATTAATGTGGCCCCTGAGAAAGGATGCCATGTAAATTCATAAAGCATTCCATAGTTTTAAAAGGAAAGGCTATTCCAACACACAAACTATTTTTGTACTGAAATTTGCTAACTTGAATACAGAATTTTCCTTTTGGCCAATAATCGGATTTCTCTCTAAGTCACCTGGACATTGCTCCTTTCTAAGAAATTGAAACTAGAAACATTGTGACAGTTACGTTGAAAAATAATTGTACTGAAATTAACTATCCTCATTTGGTTTTAATTTTTAAATGTTTGTGAAAGAAGAAGGTATGGGGAAGAAGAGTAGGTGGTTCCTTTTGTAAGTATAAAATAAATGAACATGCATTGGATACGAAAACACAAACACTAGCAGGGAAATCAGAATCAGGAGATCTGGTTTCTGGCAATGACTCGGTCAGTGTCTATGGGAGTTTTAAAACATTGTTGTATTTATCTTAGTTTTTAATTTCTAGTCATACCAGACAATCTCTAAGTCTCTTCCAGTGATGCACTTTAGTGATGAAACTACATTTTTTGTTGTCGAATGCACTTCTTATTCTCAAGAAAGACATTTAGGAGATCTTGACCCTGGAGTTACTTATACTGGGACTTTTGGCTACTGAATGTAGGAGGTCTGCTTCCCAAATACTCAGCAATCTTGTTTCCTCACTTTTTAAGGGCATGAATAAGAGACTTCTATTAAGGAGGATTTTAAGGTAAATTTACCTTGAGCCTAGATTATGGTACCCTATGAAGACTCAAGAAGTGAATTAAGTGAAGGCTGAGAAACATTTGGGTAATGCCCTCTAGTTACTCCCAGCAGGGAGTGTTGGACTCTGGTTTCTTGGGGGAAAAGAAAAGTCATGAGAGTAGTTTAAGAAGTGATGAGAGTAGGGGAGCCTGGGTGGCTCAGTGGGGTAAAGCCTCTGCCTTTGGCTCAGGTCATGATCCCGGGGTCCTGGGATTAAGCGGAGCATCAGGCTCTCTGCTCAGCGGGGAGCCTGCTTCCTCCTCTCTCTCTGCCTGCCTCTCTCCCTACTTGTGATCTCTATTTGTCAAATGAATAAATAAAATCTTAAAAAAAAAGGAAGTCATAAGAGTAGCTTAAAGAATGGACCTAAATCCATCTCACTCAATATTTCCTGCAATGTAACAGAGAAAAACAGAGATCAACAGAACTATATGTGAAACGCACTCAACATACTTGGAGCTAAAGTGTGGCTTAACTTAAAATAACTGTAGCCGAAGTGAAGAATAAGGAAAAAGAGAGAAAAATAAAACCAAGTCCCAGCAAATGATCTCTTATGTTCCCACAATGTTACAAGATCTTGAGGTCAAGCAAGAAGTGTTAAAAAGAAAAAAAAAATAAAAGTACAAGGAAGAAACAAAAGAGCTGATGACCAGAAGAAAATTAAGCCAAAAGCATTGCCAGGAAGAATCCATCTACTCTGAGCAGGTAAAACCGGTAAATGGGTTCAAAAGGTACAAGCTTCTAGTTATAAGTGAGTCACAGGGATGTCATGTACAGCATGGTGACTATGATTGGTAATGCTATATTGCATATTTGAAAGTTGCTATGAGAAGAAACCTTGCAGGCTCTTATCACAAGGAAAAAATTCTCTGTGCAGTGATGGATGTTAATAGGACTTGTAGTGGGGATTATTTCATATGTATACAAATATGGACTCATGTACAGTTGAAACTAATATAATATATGTTAGTACATAATAATAATAGTAATAGTAATAATAAAAAAATACAAGAGGAGACAAAAAGAGAGTCACTTTAGAAAAAGGAATAAGTAAATGTAGGAAAAGATTTTTATGTCCAGCAAAGGTGTTTGTCAAACATTAAGATTTAAAAAAAAAAAAAACCTGCAGAAGAGTTTTTTTTTTTTTTAAACATACAGCATATTGTTAATTTCAGGGGTAGAATTTAGTGATTTATCAGTTGTATGTAACACCCAGCGCTCATCACATCATGTGCCCTCCTTCATGCCCATCACCCAGTTACCCTGTCTTCCCACCCGCCTCCCCCCCAGCAACCCTCAGTTTGTTTCCTATGGTTAAGGGTCTCTAAACAGTTTTAAACTCATACTGCTTAGAACATACAGTTTGTATGAGTTCTCCATGAAGAATTTATTAGATCAGCTTTATTCAATTAATAAATGATTGGGAAAATGTCACCAAACACTGATGATGGGCTTTTTAATGCATGTAACTGGGGACCTAAGACAAAAACAAAGGTGTGGGTAAGTGGAGAAGATGAACACATGGATATTGCATTTTTGTGGCAAAGCAGAAATAAGGCAATGAGATATGAGTGGAGATGACAGAGGGGGAGTAGAAAGTAGAATAAGCTCATTGGTTGACGTATAGGGAATAGGTAGGATTTCAAGGGTATTGTTAAAAACTAACAAACTAGAAAATACTAGGCTCCAAACTGAATTTTTTCTCAAGACTCTTTTCCAAAGAAAATATAAAACAGAGGGCATTATGGAAGACATAACTGTAAAGGTGACAAGTAGAATGAAAATATAATTCTTCCCAGTTATCATTTTTTAAAGATTTTATTTATTTATTTGAGAGAGAGAGAGCAGGGAGTCTGATGCAGGGCTGGATCCCAGGACCCCAAAATCATAACCTAACCTAAAAGTTATGGTTAACTGACTGAGCCACTAGTTATCATTTTTAATTAAAGAGCAAATAATGTACATTTTGTAAAGAAATAAATGTACCAAGTATAACCTAATATGCATAGTTATAAAATTATTGTGACAAAAATTGGGACCAACAGAATTCAGACATTCAAGTTAGAAGACACATATCAGTCATATCAATAAATATGAATGAAGTTAACTTACTTGTTAAAACAATGTATTTTTTTATTGTTATGTTAGTCACCATACAGTACATCATTATCTTTTGAATAGTGTTCCAAGATTCGTTGTTTGCATATGACACCCAGTGCTCCATGCAGTACGTGGCCTTCTTAATACCCATCACCAGGCTCTGTGGTTTTCATAGCTGTGCCAAGCCATGTGCTCTATACAAGGGGAATAATAAAGGGATTCAGAAAAGCAAGCAAACAAAACAGACAAAAGTATACTGGGTCCTCAGAAATGGTAAGAAAGAAGGGGTGTGAATTTGATATCAGATAAAGTAACATTTCAACCAAAAAGCTAAAAAAAAGATTGATGAGAGATATGTTTTAGTGCTAAATACCATGATTCAAAATGATAAGGTATTTATGAATACTATTGAACAAAGAATACAGCAACCATGTTTATGTAGTAAAAACTCTAAAACATAGATAGAAATAGCATAATTATGAAGTCTTTATAGACTGAATTTTTAATTATAACTCCTAGAAGTGCACCAGTCTCAGATCAAGACAGATCAAGTGAACAAACCAAAAATCAAAAAGCCCAAAGACCTGAACAAGTTAATAAAATAGATCTTATCATTATATACCAAAGTTTAGGCTTTGATAATAGAAAATATACTTCCTCTTTGGATGCTTATGGAACAAAGTTTTCCATACACAAGTTCACAAGGAAAACATCAAGATGTCCTATAATACAGACGTACTACAAAATATAGTCTCCACTTACAATGCAATAGAACTAGAAATTATTAACAAATCAAAATAATAAGAGGCCCTTCCACCAGTAATCTTAAAAAAAAATTCTTCTATTGGACAGCTCAGGTGAAATGGAAACATACAAATTGAAACTACAGAATTCAGTCAAATAATAAAAATACTACATACAAGAACCTCTGGGATATGCTATAAGCAGTGGTCAAAGAAAAATTTATATTACAAACACTTCCACCATTACAAATTAAAAAAAAAAAAAGAAAGAAAACAAATACCCAGCTCAAGAAACTAGAAAAAAGACAAACCAAAGAATGCCCAAGAAAAGAAATAATACAAAAAAGCAGAAGTTCCAAAAAAATTATAAAGCAGAAGTTCAGGTAGATTATAGGAAAACAGTAAGTGTGTGTGTGTGTGTGTGTGTGTGTATGTGTACTTTAACAAGTTTCCTTGGGATTGGATATGGAGGGTGTTTCAGTGAGAAACTGTGTATTCTTTTGGATTTGAGGAAATCTTTTGAAAAACAGAGAACATTAGGATATATTCATATGCACATTTATTTATTTATTTTAAAGGATTTTATTTATTTGACAGAGAGAGACACAGTGAGAGAGGGAACACAACTAAGAGGAGTGGGAGAGGGAGAAGCAGAATTCCCAAGGAGCAGGGAGCCCAATGTGGGGCTCAATCCCAGGGCCCTGAGATTATGACCTGAGCTGAAGGCAGATGCTTAACAACTGAGCCACCAGGCGCCCCTATAGCGCTTTTTAATTGCTTTAACTGAAATGGCCACACCGCAATTCAGACATACCCTAAACAGCACTATAATAAAGGTGATACCATAAGTAAGCTGTTGATTCAACAGGTACACACACACACACACACACACACACACACAGAGTCAACATACAGACTCCAAGCAGAGTTGTCCTGCTCCTCTCTGTAGCCAATAACAGAAATAAGGGAATCTATAATGTGCAGTGTGGTGACAAGAGGAAAACAATGGACATCACTCTTGAGCAAATGAGAGGTGTAATCAAAACCGCATTATTTGGGTTTCAGAATTATATTCTTCTAGCTTTTGTAATGCCGGCATTACTACAGTTCTTTCAGGGCAAGAAGCTCTTCAGTATGTTGAGTCTGAAACACTATCTCACTCCCTGTTTTCCATGAAGCACTCCCATGAAACACTTTATTATCAAAAACAATTGCATCTGAGCTGAGCGCGCATTTTGATGGGAATACCCGGAGACAGGATGTCTTATCATATAAAGTATGTCTACAATGTGAGGCTGAGAACAGTTGTTTTGAGGGTTGAGATTTTATCTTACACGTGAGGCCCCCGCTTATCCCGGCTTTCAGAGTATCTATTGACTGACTATACTGAAGAGTGAACAATTGTTCATTTTTAACAATTTCTATGCAGATACAGTATTCCCTTCTTTAGACGCATTACAGGTTGTCAGTTTCTTTTGTTGTTGATATCTCTCTAAAATTTCAGCCCCCAAGAACAAAAGAATATGCTAGTTTTACAAGACTAAGCCTAAATTATATTTCCCTGGTCAGAAAAATAGTCTAATTACTTTATAAACTTTTCTCATTTAAAACAAATTTATCCTGTGTCTTTGATGATTACCATAAATTGCAGCCATGCTTCTTCTAATATACTCTATTACTGGTTGGTTTCTCAGAAGATTTAAAGGGTGCCAATTTCCTCTATAATTTATCAGACAATATTCAGCAGTGCTGTTTAGAGAAAACTTACAAAAATACAACTTAACAAAAGATTTATCATATTGCTTACATTTTAGCATGTTTCTAAGACCAGTAACCTAGTTTCTTCTTGCCTGCTTTTGACAAGAGTAAGCTTAATATTAAATATTAACCTCCTCCCTGTAAAAAGGCATAGATATTATTTATTCAGGATACATTTGATAGAAAGTTATTTAGAGATTTTCATACTCTACTGCAATGCCTATGTAAGGATAATTCCTCCTTATTTGATTTGATTGTCTTTCCCCATAAATTTTATTCAGTAGCCTTGTCACCTACTCTCCCTACACACGCATGCACACACAAATACTCTTCAACATATATATCCTTTCGGTTCTGAATTTTGATGAATACACCTGCTAATAGATCTCTCCTACTTTCACTATTTGGCTGTCTGAGGAGGCTGACTACATAGGACCAATTCTGTCATTTATGTTCTTTCTCTCTATCTCACCACACCCCAACCTTCTGGCTGAATTCTTTATTGATAAAAATCTGGAATTTTCTTCAGAGGGAGGAAATCCCAGCCTATGGGCTCTGGCCCAACCCTGGGACTTCATTGAAGGGATCCCCCTCCTGATGTGTACAACTCCCTGATCCTCTCATTAAGGTGAGAAGGGCAAGATGAGCCACAGCCAACTTTTTGGATTAAGCCAGTATCATTGAGTAGAACCCTAAAGTCCTACCTGATCTACAAATGTATCCTAATCATTAAATTTGTTAGGGGCTATGAGGAGGCAGCTCTAGTTGCCCGAAACTAATTCTGGTTCCTTCAGAAGATGGCACCTCTCTGAGCCAGAGATGATGTGGAGAACAGAAGCACAAAAATCTCATCTGTTAAGCTCTCATTCCATATCCACCACTAAGTCGTTTGCTTTACTTTCTTGTATTACCTAAAGTCATTGAATTCATACCCTAGTCTTTTGTAGGTAGACATTGTCTTGAGAACATTCAAGATCACATAGCCCCTAAGTGTCAGAGCTATAGCTAACATGTACCCCCCTCCCCCATGAAGAAGCACCTCCCTCAGAGCTCCCACATCTGCTCTGTGGGCCAGACTCATATCAGAACTGAGGACTTCCCTTATACTTTAAGTCTCTTTAGATATTTACATTATATTCTTCTAAAAAATTACCATCTTTTAAATACCTAATAGAAACAGGTCTCCAATGAAATCCATATTCTTCTTTCAAACGTATGGAGTTGGGCTGGAGCTCAGCTGTCTTACTGGGTACACCATATCTTTGCAAAGGCATTGTCATGTAACTGAATTCTCTCCTGGCCCGCCCCAAATTTGGATGTCTTGCCATATATACTCTTTTCTTCCTACTGGCTGAGATGAGCAGAGCATCATTGCTTATGAAGTCATTTGTTGAAGGTAGCAGAGCCACTGTCCCTCTGGGTCTCTGAATCATGGCATGTGGGTAGCTAGGTGCCCATTGCCTAAAACACCCGTCCTGGACTGTTACACGAGTAAGGGAACTTTTTTATTTCTTAAGCCAGTGAATTAATGTTGAGTGTCTTGTGGCAGCAGGATAGCTTAGTCTGTCCTAACCAGGGAGAACTCTGTTTATATGTTTCTAGTTAATTTACTTAACTTACAGAATTTTGCTGTGTAAAAATATGGTACACTGTAAATAAATGTGTTTTGTTGGTGAGCTTATCCTGATAATTAAATTGATATCTTTATGCATGGCCAAATTAACTATCCAGACAATGAATTTAAAAAAGGAAAAAGAAAAAAGATTCCACGAAATTGGTTGGTGATCAGTTTGTAGAAAAAGTAACTGGTAATTTTGGACTGATTTTCCCTTTCTGTTCTATTTTTAAAAGTACGTGTGGACTCAATGCCAGATTAAGTGTTTTCTCACCACATACAAGCAGGAGTATTTTTATTCCTTTGCTGACCTCCACTGTAGTTCTGTCCTATGTTTATCTCAAAGAAATTATTTCTCCAGAAACAGTAATGACAAAGAAGAACAAAGACAAGTATTTCTAGCATTTGTATAATCCATTTTGTTGATTCAGTTTCTGTGATGTCTTTAAAAATGTCGCACTCTTTTCTTTATTATTGATCAGTTTGGTAAAGTCTTGCTGAAAAGGGGGCAGTGGGATATATCAACTGTCTCAGGCATTTTTCTTTTTTTTTTAAGATTTATTTTAGAGACAGAGCAAGATGAGAGAGCGAGCGAGCACTGAATGGGAGGGGCAGAGGGAGAGATCCCAAGCAGACTCCCCACTGAGCAGGAAGCCCAATGTGTGCTTGATCCCATGACCCATAAGGTCATGAACCAAGAGCCAGGTGCTCAACCAATTGAGTCACCCATGTGTCCCATCTCTCATAGGCATTTCTAACTTCCTACAACTAATACATGGTTATTTTGATGGAATAATTATTGCAGAAAGGCATCATTTCAAACTTAATATTTTTTCTTTCTTCACATAAGAGCTGAATCCAGTGTCTCAACAATACACTTAAGTTCTCATGATCTTGGAACAGGTGGGCACATATTAAGAAATGTCAGACTCCATCAGCCCTGCTGAATATAGATATTCCACGTGGTGATTTTCAGTATAGTAGAAGAAAAAAAATGTCAATCTGTCAAAATAGCAAGACGTAATATGTAATTTCAGTCTTCATCTCTTACCTTATCCCAACTACAAATGTTTTCTATTTGTTTATATATCTGCTTTTACCCTTCATGGCCCTGGCATTCTCAGCTGTGTGATGTAAGTTATGAAAACATCCACTGGATTCTATCACATTTTAAATCAAAACCCATTGCACTTGAGGAAAAAAAAATACAAAATCTTTAACCTCATCCACAGTGGACATGGTCAGGCCCATGCCTTTGTAACTTCAAGTTGTGCTACTGCATGTCTTTATCATTCTCAGCATGCAATACGCTTGATTTTTTTGTTGTTATTGTTTGTTTTGGGTTTTTTTGGTCAGTTTTTTTTTCTTTCTTTTCAACACTTAAGCACTTTCCTACCTTAAAGCTTCCCCACTTACTGTTCCCTCTTCAGGAATACCTTTCTCCCACTTATTTCTCCATTCCAAGTTAAAGGACATTCCTTGAAAAAGGCTTTCCCCAACCTCCAAATATGGTGCCCTGTTATAACTGAATGCTCACCAGTCTTTGTAATTTACTTTTGTATCTAATTGTTAGTTTAATAGTCATGGATTCTGTGGAGTGAATACCTACTATTTTGTCCCCTCAGCATTCTTCTGTACAGAAGTACCCTCTGGAAACTTATTCCCCATTCCATCTATGTTATCTTTTCTAGAAAGTTCATTTATGCATTTGTAAGCCCATCCCAAAAATTGTGTAATAGAAGGATGGACACCTAATTCCAACTGAGTACCTCTTCTAGTCACAGTTTATTGGAAAAGGGGGCCAATTAGAGTTTTTCAGTAGGCTTCTTCAAACTGCAGTAATCATAATCAGCCTTTTCTTGAGTAGCAACTGGTGCTCTTGACAGCCTTCTCTGCACAATTTGGTGAACTCCTAGACATCTACCATGGGAGAAAATGAGACTGACTTGCAGAAAGAATCAGAGATGAGAAAAGGAGGGAGAGTACCAGCCATATTTGGGTACCTGGTTCTGGTTTTTCCAGAAGCCAGGGTACACAAATTGATCCTCCTAGACATAAACTGGCTTTATGAGATACTTCAGTCTCTTCGTTGTTTTTACTGAAGTTAGTTTGTGTTAGATTGCTGTTACTGGAAGTTAAGATGGCTGACTAACAATATATCCTGGAATATGTAAGCACCACAAAGTCACCCTTTCTGGCCAGGATGTCCAATCCTTCGTTTCTTCAGAATAAACATCTTTGTGTGATTTTGTAAAGGAGGCTCTATCTGCTGAGAGTATATTAAACTACAAAGGAACCACATACTAATACTTCTTTGATTTATTTTTATGTAGACTGTGAATGTTTGTGTGAAGGTTTTTTTGTTTTGTTTTGAAATCTAGAAAGTGTCCAGATTGTAAAACTTAAATATGGGATTTAATACTTGTTTTAAAATCAACCACTCTAGACTTTAAAAATTCTCCTCCTTTCTGTCCTCCCAAAATGTAAATTCTTATTTGAAAATAGGGTAAAAATTTTTCCTCTGAATAAAGGATCTTTTGCCAATTGTTAGCATGTACTACTTCCTCAGTTCTGCCACCTTAGGTCCAAGTGGAGAGGAACCTAGCTAGCTATTTGGCACACTTGCCTGAGAATATCCTGCAGTGAAGGATCAAGGCTTCCAACTGAGCAATGTAAAAATGTAGGCTCCCCCTGCTCTCTCATAATGCCCACCCTGGGAGTACAGTCTTGCCACCTCACCATATGCTTAGAGTATTTCAGGGAGTAAAGTCAAATTGGAACCCTGTTTCCTGCTGTTTCACCATGATTGTTTGTACAACAGATGCAGGCAATCCATCAATGCCAGGAGAAACTAAGAGGAAACTGCTCTCATGACCATAGACACCAAAACACAATCTTAAATCCTTACTTAAAAAAAAAACAAAGACCATTATTTTGATCTCTGGGGAAAATATCATTAATATTAATATCTTTAAATAATCCATTTGGAAGTAAATTAAATGTAAGCCTTATAGAAGTAAAAGTTGGGTAATTGAGATAAATAATACCAATACTGACACTAATAACAGGTAACCAATCCTTTGTTGTTTACAAACCTCTTTTTAAGTCATTAACACATTTTTAAAAAGATTGTATTTATTTGAGAGAGAGAGCTTGAGCAGGGGGAGTGGGAGAAGGAGAAGCAGACTCCCTGCTGAGCAGGGAGCCCATTATGGTACTCAATCCTGGGACTCCAGGATCATGACCTAACCAAAGGCAGATGCTTAACCGACTGAGCCACCCAGGTGCCCCAAGCCATTGACACATTTAGTGTGTTCATCTCCCAAGAGTCCACATTTTAGAGATGAGGCAAATAAAATTTAGTTAGAGAATATGATTGAATAAGTATTGCTAGGTAATATACAGGGCATCTAGTTTAATTCAAATTTGAGATAAGCATTTTTTTTTTTTTTTTTTTTTTTAGTTTAAAGACATTTCAAATAATACATGCTCATCTAAAATTAACATTTAGGTTGGTGTCCTGCATTTTTATTTGCTAAATCTGGAAACCCTAGATAAAACTAAGGTTACAAAGTTAGTAATGGGCAAAGCAGGAGATCCTTAAGAACCACTGGAGAAAGTGATGGTTGACATGAACTTTGAATAGATTATAGTAGACACTGTTATGGATTTATTGTCAAGACATTGCAGGAAACATTTCTTCACATTCCATATGTCCAGGTGTGATGCTAGTTGGAAATTATCCATGATTAGGACCAATTCTGGTGGGCCTCTTTAAAATATGTGCAGTATATTGACCCAGGGAGAGCTAAGAATTAACCAGGCACATTTCTTCACTGGCTACCTACCACAACCACTAATGACTGAGGGTTAAAACCTTCTTTGAGTGCAACTTATGCTCTGGGATATTTATAAAGAACAAGTCCATCATTAGAAACAATAACCAGTGGATTTCAGGTCTCAGCTTGACCCTGTGAGAAAATAGATCCAAAAAAAGGACTTTTTTATGGGAAAAAGAGAAGGAAGATCATTTAGCCTTTTGCACTCTGTGGGAATCAGTATGGGAAGTAAATCAATGAAACTATGGTAGAAGACTTTGGTCAACTTCTTTTGGTTCAACCTCCAGACTAGATCTTTACATATTGTACTAAGACCCCACATATATTTTCACTAATGTCAGTTTTAAGACTGCTAAGGCTATATATATGTCCAAAGATAAAAAGGTAAGAGGCCTATAGCTTCTATAAAACAGAAATTTTATCAAAAATTTTAAATTCTTAGTTCTCAAGTTAGCAATCATAGAGAAATTCTCAAAGGAAATCTATAACATTTCTTTCTAGAAGTAATGAGTTCTGTAACTTGCTTATAACTAGTATCAAGCTGGACAGAATTGGTCAGTGGTGGCTGGTTGTGTTACTTGACCATAAAATACATATCATAAATTTGGGCTTAGCAAGCAGTTTCCTCATTTCAGTGGGCATATTCACAGAACACCAAGAGTAAGTTCCCAAAAGGAAGTCAGGACCATTGATAATCCTAAAGAATGGGACCTTTTCCTTCAGGTGGCAGAGCTGAAAACAGAGTATACCCTCTAAGGAGGGAATCAATGGAATGATATTTAATAAACTAACATCATTTTATTATGTTTTAGATGGATCTACCATTTCAGACATTCACTCATAAATTTGAGTATTTCTAAAAGAAAGTAACTTGAAAGTAACATTCCTGGTGCATACTTACAGTGTCACGAGAAGTGATGACATCGGCCTCTATGGCCTGTGTGGAATGAATGATACCAGTGAGAACTCATCAGGCCCCAATCTGTATGAGCTTAAACTAAATGACAAACATTAAGAAGCTTAACACTTGACCAAGCTGCAACACTGAAAAGCATTAATCCCCAGAATGGTTTTCCAGGGCAGTGCTAAAATTTAGCTAAAACATGGACATATCTGAAAAGGATGAAACCACTTACATCAAAAGAAATTAATTCCTCTATGTGATGGTGAAAGAGCAGATCAAACTGCAGGTGAAAACAAACGCAGATTTAATTAAGAGAGACACAGACATCACTGTTAGGAAAGATCTTTGGGAAAAGCTCCACTGAAGCCCAAACTTCATGGTTTCTGAAGTGCAATTTCCAATTGACTAGGACAGAGAGATCAGTAAATAGTGGTCATTCTTGGAGTCAAGCTACTGTTTATTCTCCATAAATCATTCCCTATGAGTATTGCACTGTCAGAGAATGAATAACACATGCTATCTCCTGCTTCAAACTCCTTCCTTTTGGGTTGGAACTTACTTGTCATTTGAGATGTAAGTACCTTAACCTATTTGAGCATCCCTTTTTTGACCAGATGTGACAGAAAAGAAATGTCTCATGGGATTTTACCACAGGTACAGGTATAGCACAAGGGAGCAGGTTACAAATAAATTTTTTCATAGGTTCCCTAGTCTTCAGCCCCAAAAAAGGTACAAAGCAAGATTTTTCTGCCTTATACTGGAAAGGTTTCATTGTTGAAGGCCATGGACACTGATTGTTTGCCCCTAAACCCAAGGGAGCAATGCCAGGTGCACTCTGAGAAGTGAGGTGTCTGACCTTGACACAGAGGATTAAATGCAAGGTAGAAAATAAATAAATCTAGTCTGGGCACTGCACATGAAATGGAGTAAAAGTTCTTGTAAAACACTTTCAGCAGTTTCTGTTATTTGATTCCTCTAATATTTGACTCATTCCAATCACATAAACTAAATTCATACCGGTCCTGAGAAGGAAAGGGTCTCTGATTTTGGCAGATTAAACAATATCCTCTGATTAAATGAAGACTAATGGCATTGCCTACTTTCTGCCTCGAAGCCCAGTTGGCAGACAGCAAATCAAGGAAAAGGTGAACTCTGAAGAAAGGGTTTGGAGGTCCGTCTTCTCATACCTCTTTATGAAATAGAGAAGATGAGGGAGGAAAGAGGAGGTGCCATTAAACTGTGGGCCAGAGAAACATACATATAGGCATCAATCTAATGTGTGATGGCCACTCAGCCCACAGCTCCTCTGAACATGTATATCCCCCAAAGCAGGAAGGACTAAAAAGGAGCCAGAGATGCCCTTACCTAGGATGGAAAGTTTATGTGAAGAAGAAAATTTATGTGAAGAAAATTATTGGAAATTTCTAGAACAAGGTGTGAGGTTCTATGTCCTTTGCCCAGATTCATTGAAAAATCTACTGCTTTACCAGGCAGCTAGAAGGAACTGTCCATATAGCTCAGGACCTTGCGTCTTGGGTATTGATGTCTCTGGGAAGATTAAAAGATTGCCAGTGTTGGCCATCTGGATGTCTTCTTTGCAGAAATGTCTGTTCATGTCCTCTGCCCATTTCTTGATTGGATTGTTTGTTCTTTGGGTGTTGAGTTTGCTAAGTTCCTTATAGATTTTGGATACTAGCCCTTTATCTGATATGTCGTTTGCAAATATCTTCTCCCATTCTGTCAGTTGTCTTTTGGTTTTGTTAACTGTTTCCTTTGCTGTGCAAAAGCTTTTGATCTTGATGAAATCCCAATAGTTCATTTTTGCCCTTGCTTCCCTTGCCTTTGCCGTTGTTCCTAGGAAGATGTTGCTACGGCTGAGGTCGAAGAGGTTGCTGCCTGCATTCTCCTCAAGGATTTTGATGGATTCCTTTCTCACATTGAGGTCCTTCATCCATTTGGAGTCTATTTTCGTGTGTGGTGTAAGGAAGTGGTCCAATTTCATTTTTCTGCATGTGGCTGTCCAATTTTCCCAGCACCATTTATTGAAGAGGCTGTCTTTTTTCCATTGGACATTCTTTCCTGCTTTGTCGAAGATTAGTTGACCATAGAGTTGAGGGTCGATTTCTGGGCTCTCTCTTCTGTTCCACTGATCTATGTGTCTGTTTTTGTGCCAGTACCATGCTGTCTTGATGATGACAGCTTTGTAATAGAGCTTGAAGTCCGGAATTGTGATGCCACCAACTTTGGCTTTCTTTTTCAATATTCCTTTGGCTATTCGAGGTCTTTTCTGGTTCCATATAAATTTTAGGATTATTTGTTCCATTTCTTTGAAAAAAATGGATGGTATTTTGATAGGGGTTGCATTAAATGTGTAGATTGCTTTAGGTAGCATAGACATTTTCACAATATTTATTCTTCCAATCCAGGAGCATGGAACAGTGCTCCACGTCACTCGGCATCAGGGAAATACAAATCAAAACCACAATGAGATATCACCTCACACCAGTCAGAATGGCTAAAATTAACAAGTCAGGAAATGACAGATGCTGGAGAGGATGTGGAGAAAGGGGAACCTTCCTCCACTGTTGGTGGGAATGCAAGCTGGTGCAACCACTCTGGAAAACAGCATGGAGGTTCCTCAAAATGTTGAAAATAGAACTACCCTATGACCCAGCAATTGCACTACTGGGTATTTACCCTAAAGATACAAACATAGTGATCCGAAGGGGCACATGTACCCGAATGTTTATAGCAGCAATGTCTACAATAGCCAAACTATGGAAAGAACCTAGATGTCCATCAACAGATGAATGGATAAAGAAGAGGTGGTATATATACACAATGGAATACTATGCAGCCATCAAAAGAAATGAAATCATGCCATTTGCGACGACGTGGATGGAACTAGAGCGTATCATGCTTAGTGAAATAAGTCAATCAGAGAAAGACAACTATCATATGATCTCCCTGATATGAGGACATGGAGAAGCAACATGGGGGGGGTAGGGGGACAGGAGAAGAATAAATGAAACAAGATGGGATTGGGAGGGAGACAAACCATAAATGACTCTTAATCTCACAAAACAAACTGGGGGTTGCTGGGGGGAGGTGGGATTGGGAGAGGGGGAGGGGGCTATGGACATTGGGGAGGGTAAGTGCTATCGTGAGTGCTGTAAAATGTGTAAACCTGGCGATTCACAGACCTGTACCCCTGGGGATAAAAATACATTATATGTTTACTAAAAAAAAAAAATTTGGAAGGGGAGGCGAACCATAAGAGACTATGGACTCTGAAAAACAACCTGAGGGTTTTGAAGGGTCAGGGGTGGGAGGTTGGGGGAACAGGTGGTGGGTAATGGGGAGGGCACGTTTTGCATGGAGCACTGGGTGTTGTGCAAAAAGAATGAATACTGTTACGCTGAAAAAATAAATAAAATGGAAAAAAAAAAAGATTGCCAGTGTTTCCCACTTTCCAACAAGGTTTTTTGATGAGGTGAATGACAGGAGGTTCTTTGGATTCTGGGGTCATGTCTGCTCATTCTGTAGGGCATGTTCACCAGAGGTCTACCTCTCTGAGGGGCTGAGAAACCTCACTGGAGAAACTTTTCTCTGAAGAGAAGAACGAGACAGGAAAGAATGACCCAGTAACACAACTCTAGTCATTAGAGGGAGTATGTATCTCTTGGATTTAAACTGAGGTTCATAATATAGGTCAAGAGCAAGGCTGTGAAAAAACATCTAAAGAATTGGTTTTGGTGAGTTCTAAGTCTGATTCTACAGAGTAAGGTGGCCCTTCAGCAGTAAACTTCTGATAGACCATCACAGAAAAAGAAATAGTGACATTTTCCTGCTCTTGACCATGGAACATCAATCAAATTGGGCCCATTGCAGGCTCCAGTTCATCTCCTCTTTGAGCCTCATTTCCGTCTATAAAATAGGAATATTACCAGCATGTTATGTGAAAAAGGGCAAGATGCATTCCATGTTAGTTGTTATATGATATCAGGAGTCGAAAGAATATTGGAGATTACCTATTCAATAAATGAAAAGGAAGGAAGGAAAGTAATAACTACAATGAGGAACTTTTCTAAGATCCTAAATATTACTTGAACAAATCCATCTGTAGATTTCAGCTTTATTTATTCATGGTCCAGAATTTCTCAAATATGCTAGATAACTTAAGACTATGATTTACTTTTCAATACTCTGACGTGGGCAGTGAAATAATATGCTAAATAGTTAAACTTCAGCTTTAGGGGCAATTGTCCTCAGGGAGAATCCACACTGCAGGGATGATAGCTAGCATAATGTAAAAAAGTCTGTATTCTACAAACAGTTACTACAAGGCGTCTTGATCAACATCTCCTATTCAAGTTAGACTGGTGAATGACAAACATTTTTATTGATGATTTAGTTATTTTGTAATTTGCTTAGGGTATGATAAAATCAGTGCTTCTTGGTGAAATTAAAAGGTACTTAAGATATATCAATAGGTAAAAAAAAATCAAAATCCCTTCAGATCTTTGCAAGAACACTGTACAAATCTAGAAGATCACCAGTCTTTAGTTTCGGGATAGCACCCAAGACCATGTGGTCCCGACATTGGTTTAAGACAACAGATGGGGCTGCATGATGATGATGATTTTAAGAGTAACAGAATTTTACCTCTGCAGGGAAACCATGTGTGTCTTGAATGGATCTTTCAGATGAGGTGGTGGTTAGCACATTGAGAAAGACAGCAGGGACTACAAGCTTACAGAGACTTACAGGTGGAGTGAATGGTTCTGCCTGCTTACAAATAATGGTGTTTTTATTTTTTAAATAAACATTATTTATAAGTCAAAATCTGATGTGTGACTGCTTTTCAGTGTACATGCTAATTGCACGGTTTTGAAGGGAGCATCACAGAGCTTCAATATTTCAGTGACTCCTGTTGTCTCCAAAATACCTAAGGCTGGTAGGCTGCCTGCGAGGCACAGTTGGTTGGGCGGCTCACCTTTGGTTTTGGCTCAGGTCATATCTCAGGGTCATGATCGCAGAGTCATGAGATCAAGCCCTGTGTGTTCTCTCCCTCTCTCTCTGCCCCTCCCGCCTTTCCCCATCTCTCTTAAATAAATAAATAAATAAATATTTTTTAAAAATATTGCTTCAAAAGAATGGAAGAGTTAGCACAGAATGGTTTGAGTCAGTTCCCTTGCTTAAGAATTATAGCTTTTCATGGGCGTGTTAAGCACTGTAGCTGAACAAGAGGAGAGAGATCTGGAGGAAGGAATTGCGTTTTGCTGCTATTTAATTCAGAGTTGGAGGGCAGTTTCCCAGGTCTCACACTGGAAAAAAAAGTTCTCTCTTTTCAACAAATAACCATAGTTGAAGATGGGAAACTTAAGGGAGGTGACTAAGGAGAGAAGAGATGTTATTAAGTGAGGATATGGATTTGAAGAGATAACAGTAACACTTTGTGGAAGCACTTTTTCGAGAAGTTCCTTTTTGGGGGGAGGAATATCAACACCTGGGAAAGTGGCATTAAATAAATAATGCTGCCAAAAACACATCAGGCGCTTAGATGTGCTCTGAGCACAGATTTTCAGACCTGAATTAATGAGGACATCTTGTATTAAATCATTTGACAACCTGGATGCTATTTGTCATTGAAATGTAACTTAATATACATTTTATGTGCTATAAAATGCTCACCTTCAGATTGAGAGTATTACGCTCTGAATATGTATGTGCATGTGGATGTGTATATTTTTCTCAGCCTAATTCTCTATGGAAATGTGTACTATCAGGACGCACCCTTAGATGTTGAGCCAGGACGGGGGGAGGGGGCAATTACAGGGCTTCTGTAAGTGGCACCTGGTGATCTAGGTGAATTCCTAGATTCACCTAGGTGAATTCCTACTAGTGGGGAAGGCTCTATAGGGCTCTTCATGAGGAATATGGATGCATTTTAACCCACTCTTCCCCTCCACTCATCCATCTGTATATTCTTGCCAGATTCATGGTCCTCGATGCCCAAATTTGTCTTGTCCCTCTCCAATGTACAGCTTTCCAACAGTTACCCATTTCTCACAGATGAAATCCAGATTCCTCCCCCTGGCAGTTCAGAGCTGGCTAGGTACAGCCTACAGGAACCCCTTTCTCTGAGTGAACCCGGGATTTTGTTGTTTACTGCGGCCATCTTACATTTACTTGACTGTGCTTTTCTCAAGCCTTTTTAGTCTGCTTGCTTTGTAAAATCTCATTCTGAGAAGAATCAAAGGTCTTATATTTATTAAAAGGGGGAGGGGGATGGATGTGGCTCTGTTCCTGGTTGCTGTAAGTAGTTACAGGCAAAAAGAAAGAAGGGAATTATTTTTTTTAAAAAAACACCCTTTTCATAAAAAAAAAAAAAAGAAAGAAAGAAAGAAAGAAAGACAGCTTGCCCACAAACTCTGTCAAGGCATTCGTAAGCAATTTACATAATCAACATGAATTCCAAGTATTTCTGTGCTCGATTACATTAGATAAAAACAGTTTGCTCACTATAAATCCAGTTGACTCTCCTTTCTATTTACAGTGAAGAAAAAGCTCTCTTTACCTTAAATGGAAAGAGGTTGCTCTAGAATCAGAAACTTGTATCAAGATGCCAAGGAAGTGACAGTGTAACATACCCCTCCTGAAATGATCAATTACTTGAGCTCGAGTTCTGCCACTGGAGTAAGAGACATCTAAAGAAAAAATTAAGAGAGAAATATCCAAGCAATGGAGGGAAACAGATCTGTGCAGGCCCAAATGAAAACGAGCCTGGCACTGTGCCCTCATAGTCTCTGCCAGCCATCCCATCTGTGGCCAGGATGAGTTAAGGTAGGATAAAGAACATGTATTCTGATACTTGTGTCTATTGAAATTTCTTTGTTTTTTTTTTTTTTTTTCCTATTAAAGATGAATTACAGTCATAGAATAAGATGACAACATTGTGGGGTTTTTTGTTTTTTTTGTTTTTGTTTTTAATCTGTTTTTGTTTTGTTTTGTTTTAATCTGAAGCATGTTAAAATGGTGAACAGGGCATTGATGGAGGTTTATTATGGTGGAAACAGCATGTGGAGCAGCTTTGCACCCCAAAATGAATTTGGAAAGTGGAGGCAGAGAGAAAGGAAAACAGCAATCCCCATCATTTAGCTTCCCACCAAAGGTGTTCAGATGATTAGAATTGTGTACCTGGTCAGAGGCAGGCTGAAGAAGTTACTTCTGTCTTCATTTAATGCTTCCAGGTTAATACTTCCAGTTTACTTCCTGAAATCCTACGTTGGTTTCGCATCTCCCTACTCCACCTGCCACCCTCATCCACGCGAGGCTTAGTCCCTACCAGACACACAGGGATCTTCAGACTGCAATGGTGGTGGGGGCAGAGAGACAACTGGGTTTGCAGGAGGAAGGCGTGTCCACACTCTTTCCATCCCATTTCTTAGACCCTTTGGTGTGGCATTCTTGGTGGTAAAATTTGGGAGGGCACGGTTTGGTGATAGGTGTGACTTTTGCTTTTTTGAGAAGTAAGAGGAGGGAGGTCAAAAGGGAAACAAAGAGTTAGCGGGTGTTTCTGTTTGTCCCTTTCAGTTTACTGGGTGAGGGGAGAGGACAGGGACTTAACGCAAAGATTGAATGCAAGAATTAGTCTTCCTCTGGCTGGAGAGTCAACAACTGAAATATCTTAAGAGAAAGGAAAACTTTATGTTAACTTCTTCCTACCCATTCCCATCACCAAAGGTGTTGTGTTTGAGGGGAGGGGGAAGGGAGTTGCTATATTTGTGGATCAGAAGAGTTCAGAACAGTGAGTGGATTATATTTTCTAGTGAATGAAGTTACTCTTCCCTCTTTTTTCTACTCTCTTACACTTACTTCAGAGAGAGAACATTTCATGTGCTTTATTTCCCTTTCTTTTTTTGACTCACTGTCTCATGACAGTGGAGAATATATATATATACCGTGACAGATAATGTGGTGTGCTGCTTTAGGACAGTGGGGCCCAGACTTTGGAATTTTATGGATCAGTAGGATTTCCAGGGACTTAGGTAAGCCGATACTGTTATGCAAGTTTAGTGTATATCTATATATAAATAAGTCAGTTATATATACCATTTACCAACATCTAATTTGATAATATAAAAGAAGTTTTAACATATGAAAATAAAGTAATCTCAGTGTTTCAAAAAAAATAGTAAATTTGGCTTTAAAAGAAATCTTATCAAATCTCTACTGGTCACATGAAGACCATCATTTCAAAGTATTCAGATCTAAAAGGGAAAGTTTGCTATTCACTGATATTGAGCTACTAATTTAAGTCAAATTCTAGGTCATATTTTTTTTTCTTTTTAAATGAATTAATATGGTGAATTGTGTTGATTGATTTTTAAAATAATCAGCCATCCTTGCATTCCTGGATAAACCTTTTACAAATGATTGTGTTCAAATTTCTAAAACTTTATTTAGAATTTTTCCATTGATTTCATGAGGGATATTGGTCTGTAGTTGTCCTTTATCATAAGAGTTTTGCCCAGTTTTGGCATCAGGATTTAGCTGGCTGAATGGTAATTATCAAAAAGATATGTCTAATGCCCAGAACCTATGAGTTTTATTTCATATGTAAAAGAGTAACTATCACCTTATATGGCAAAAAAACGTGGTTAAGAATGTTGAGAGGTTCAAGCTTATCTTGGATTATCTGACTGGCTCCCAATCCAAAGACAAATGTTCACATAAGACAGAAGCAATGGGACATTTGAAATAGATAGAAAAGGAGAGGACACACAGAAGAGAAGACAGCTTACCACAGAGGCAGAGATTGGGCCACAAATCAAGGAACACCAGGACTGGATATACCAAAAGCCAGAGGAGACAAGGATTCTCTCCTAGAGGTTTTGGAGGGAGTGGGGTCTTACTGACACCTTGCTTTCAGACTCTCCACTCCACAACTGAGAAAGAATAAATTTCTGTCATTTTAAGACACTTAGTTTGCAATAATTTATTATAGCAAACCCAGAGAAACTAAAATACGATATAATGATGGTCCCGTGAAATGAGTATCTACAATAGTTTTTAGAGAATTAATATGATACTATTTATCTTTGAAGCCATCTGGCTCTGGACTTTGTGCAAGGTTTTATCTGTACCAAGTGAATCTCTGTAATGGATATAGGGCCAATCAAGTTATTTTTTCATAAATAAGCTTTTAAGGCTTTTAATCCATTTCATTTATATTTTCAGATTAATTGGTATAGAGTTGTTCTGGTGTCACCTATTAGTTCTGATAAGTTTTAATATTTTGTGTTTTTTTCTTTTATAGTTGTTTCAGCGTGTTATAAATTGAATTGTGCTACCCTTTCACAATGCCCCCATCTACCTGCACCCCCCCCCCCCAAAACCCCATGTCATATGTTGAAGTCCTTAACCCTCAGTACTTCAGAATGTGACCTTACTTGGAAATTGTGTCACTGGAGATGTAATTTACGGTTGTTAAAATGAGGTCATACTGGAGTAGAATAAGCCTCTAACCCCTTATGACTGGAATCCTTGAAAAGCAGAAATTGGGACACAGACACACTCCTAGGGAGAGCGCCATGTGAACATAGAGGCAAGACTGAGGTAAAGCACATGCAAGGAAAGGAATAACAAAGATTGTGGTAAACCATCAGAAGCTATGGGAGAAGCCTGGACACATTCTCTTTCATATTCTTATCTCCGTGAGACAATAAATTTTGGTTGTTTAAGTCACCCAATTTGTGATCCTTTGTTGGCAGCCCTCTCCCCTACCAAACATACAAAATGAGAGGGTAAAGCCATTCCCGATGAATATATCTCGGCCCATGGGGCGCCTGGGTGGCCCAGTTGGTTAAGCGTCTGCCTTCTGCTCTGGTCACAATCCCAGTGTCCCAAGATCAGAGCCCTGCATGGGGGGGATGGTCCCTGCTCAGTGGGGAGTCTGCTTCTCCCTCTGCCCCTCACCCTGCTCTTGTGCGCTCTCTCACTCTCTCAAATAAATAAAATCTTCAAAATATCTGTATCTATATCTTGGCCCAAAGCAAAGTGGATAGTTATTTAAAACACAGATGTCCGGATTTAGTAAATACACACAGTTTATATTATAACTGATAAAGGTTAGCAGACTCAATTTGGGAAAAATGCCATATTGAAGGTCAATAATTCCTTTGTTGCAGATAGCATTCAAATGATTCTGCTGAAAAGTGTGATAATGAGGAAGGTAGAAATAGGGGATTGCTCTGAAATGTGAAGGGGGAAAAAAGGTCCACTGGCTTGCCACTTAAAATAGAGATTTCAGGAAGGATGCTAAATCATGAATCAGAAAATACAAAAGAGGTACAGCCAAAGAAATCAAGAACCCTGGATCTGGTGATACGGACGTGGAGAGTCCTCTTGAGTAAGACGTCTTGTCCTCACCTCCTGCTACCAAATGTGTATGCTATGGAGTGTTTTCCCAGGGACTGGGCAGAGTCACAGTCCACACCCTAGTAAGAGCAGACCAGGAAGGAACTCTGGAAAAAGTTGCCTACACGTTTTTTTCCCATAATGCTTTTATAGTCATTTCCTCTGACAAAGGATTTCTAATCCCATAAAATAATTTTGTATGCAGTTTATAAGTGAGGTTTAAAGAACAATTAAATAAAAAAATTGAATTAAATGGGTCAAGTTTAAAGTATAACGAGGTCTTCTGTGATAAGAGAGCAATTATTTCACCAAAGAAATATTTTAAAGTTAACCATTTCTTCAAAATCCATGCTGTTTGTGATATTACCTTTCAGGTCATCTTTTGTTCTCACTCATACAACAACCCATGGCTGATTAACCCAAGATCCACACCTTCAGTTATCATTGTTTTCACGTCTTTCTGATGTTTAGTTAGTGAAATATTAAGAATGTATTGACTAGCCAAAATAAATGAAAAAAAATTTACCTTGCCCAATAGATCTGTCCCTTTAAATCACTACCACAAAATTGTCAGAGCTAGAGTTTTCACTCCCTGGAAAGACCAGCTTCATAGGTAAAAAATAATAAGCCCCTGGAAACATTAATTCTAGCATCCCCATATTTCAGCTAATTGAGGCAAATGACCCAAGTGCAGAATTTGCCAGCAGCATAGGTTTTATTTAATTTATTAAAAAAAAAACCAAAAAACCTTTCTTATCTGTAGAGAACAGCAAAGAGAGCTTTTGGCACACACATTTGTCTATGAAGAAAGAGTATCTTTTCTGGCCTTGCCCTTTGGGGAGAAAAAAAGCAGAACAAAGAATAAGCATCTTGAATTTTGAATAGATATACATTCATCTGCAGTTGTAGGTTACCTATGGGCTATGCATCTCTAATTATTTCCCCTTATAAATTCTAATTTGTCTTCCTGGTTTCTTTTAAAAAAAGGATTAATGAACATTTTCAGGAAAGGAGACCAGATATAAACCCTTAATATGTTTCCTTGACATCTTGCGTAACCTTTCAGCATCTTTCTCATAATTTCTGGTTAATTTAATCTGATAATTTTTACTAAAACCAGAATCCAGTAAAAAAAAAAAATGCAAATAGTAGGTCAGAGCTCTCTCTACTTGCTTATAAAGCCATTTTCTTAATGTGTTCTTACTCTTGGGCACTCTGTTCTCTTGAACTTAAGTGTTAAAGTTTTAAGTTTTTTATATCTCCAAAGGGAATGAATGTCTTTCATTCAACAACACAAATATGTATTAGGTGCTTTTATATACCAGACATACACAAAAACCTGGAAGTATCAAGATAAAGAAGACACAATTCATTCCCTTAAGGAATATTTATCCTGGCTGGGATGGGTAAACAGAGATGTTTACCATCACTGTAATGCAACATAGTAAGAGCTATGTACATTGAGATGAAAAACCACCATGGAATCCCAAAGAAACAGTTTTTCCTTGTAGCCTTTGTATTCCACTTCACGTCTACTAACCAACTGCAAAATGCAATCTCATAGGAGTAATGAACTTGAATGTAATAGACAGCTTCCAAAACCAGTCAGCTGAAGTTTGTAGTTTGCCTTAGGAAGGATAAATCAAACCCTGAGTTTGATTTATCCATGATTTGAAGATACAGGCATCTCAGACTGGAAGGAGTCCATAGAGCAAGCATGGTGGAAATCAGAAGTTAGCTTTGTTTTAGGCTGGAACCCTCAGTTCTGCATGTATCCTCGTACCTACATAACTTTATACACCTTTAGACAATTTATTATCTGGATGTTATCTGTGTCTCTCTGGGAAGAAGGTTACTATGAGTATGAGAAAAAGATAACACAATTGGTGATAAATGACTGGAAAGATTTTAATCTACTTTATTTGTTTCTTATATACCATTTGGAGATGATTACATGGGTTAAAATGCAGGTAAGCCTCACCCCCTCCCCACATCTTCAAGTTTATTGATTTTTTTAAAGAAACAGAAGAGATAAACTTGGCTAGCTAACAAATGCTTTTGTTCTTAGAGATACATCTATGGACTGCATTTAATGTATTTAGATGTGTCTAATTGAGGCTTCAAATAGGGTAGTTTCCCTATAATTATGTAAAATTTATTAGTGAGTAGAAGGTTTACAGAGTCTGGGAAGGTATTAGAGTAATGATTCTGGGTGCAGAGGCCTTTTGTGTTAACAAATAATAGTTTTCAGAACCTTATAAGTGATGATCAACATTGCTGTGCTTGGTGCAGGGGAGTTGTTGAATTCTTGTAACTTCATCAGGGATCCCCACATTCTAGGATTGAGATGGAATGAGGACAGTTGTTTCTGCAATTGTTAAAAATTTTTGTTTGTTTATTTTAGCAGTATTATTTACTTGAGCTGTTTATTTTAAAATATTCCCAAATCCACAGAACAATTGCAGTAGTACAATGCCCTTTATGTAGCTTCCCCAGCTGGTAGCTGGAGCCACGTTTGCCTTAGCATTTTTCTCTCGTTTTCATTTCTTTTTCTGTACCAGGTGAGAGTAAGTTGAAGTCATGGTCACTTCTAATGCTTCAGTGTGCATTTGCAAGAAAAGAGGCATTCTCCTAGTAACAGTAGTACAACTATCAGAGTCAGAAAATTAATATTATCTAAGTTTACCATCTTATCAACTGACCCCCTTCCAATTTTACCCATTGTTTTAGTGATACTTGAAATGTCCAGGATCATGTGTTATGTTTAGTCATCACGTTCTTTTAATCTCCTTCAATCTAAGGAGTGCTTTAGCCTTTGCCTATCTTTCTGGACGTTTATATTTTTAAAGAGTATAGTCCACTTATTTTATATGTGATTGTGTTTTCTTATAATTTATGCAGGATTTATGCATACCCAAATTTGGGAGGGACAGAAATATATTAAAAGTGATGCTGAGATCTTTCCATTCCATCATATTAAGAAACACATGTTATCACTTGTTTAAGATGGTGTCTGACCTGTGTCTTTACTATAAATTTAATAAGTATTTTACATTATTAACAAGTAAGAAAAATTTTATGAGAATATATTGAGACTTTTGTAAGGAAGAGCTCTCCCTTCTTCCCCATTTATTTATTTATTTTTCCACTTATTTACATCAGAATATAATCATGGTTCTTATTATTTTAGTTATAATTTACAATCTGTGTACATGGATGTAGGTATATCTATATATGTTGTGTGTGTATATGTATTATAGATATAAATGTAAGTATAGCTTATGCTCAAGTTATCCCAGTCTTGACTCATAAGAGCCCCTTCAATCTGGATCCTTTGTCTCTTAGGCATACCTCCATCATTTTCTGCATACTTGCTTACTTCCTGTTAGAATTTGCTCTGGGCTCATCTGCTATTTTTTGTGCTTTATTTTTGGAGTCAACTATTTCTCCCAGGGCATTTCATTCATTCATTCTTTTTTTTTTCTTTTGTATTAATGTTATTGAACCTATCTTTGAGGTATTTAATATCAGTTATAACATGGAGTATAAACATTTCACTTAAGTTATATCCACTTGACCCACTTTTATAACAAAGTATAATTACCCTTTGAGGTGGAATGAGGACATCTAGGGTCTACACAATTCTTTGTCTTTTTCCATTAAGATTTACCAATTTTCGCCCAAAGGAAAAATTAGAAGAGCTAAGAACTATGACTGCAAGAGAGAGGATGACAGTGAGAATGGTTGTGTGTGTGTGTGCATGCACATATGAACAAATTTCTGTTTTGAGTTTTTAAGGAAGGTATGTTATTTTGAGCTGACTTAAGCCAGTTTGGTTATGAACAACATCATAATCTTTTTGGTAAAAATTAATATATTTTAATAGAGGTAAATGATATACTTTTCTTCTACACTCATGGGAAAAACTAATTACAAACATTTATTAGCAAGGAGGCATAAAGTAGGCACATGACCTTTTTTTTTTTTAAGATATTGTATTTATTTGACAGAGAGACAGCGAGAGAGGGAACTTAAGTAGGGGAAGTGGGAGAGGGAGAAGCAGGCTTCCCATTGAGCAGGGAGCCCAATGTGGGGCTTGATCCTAAGACCCTGGGATCATGACATGGACCGAAGGAATCCCAGGACCCTAAAATCATGACCTGAGCCAAAGGCAGATGCTTAACAACTGTACTACTCAGGCACTCCGGCATATAACCTTTTAAATAGACTTGACAGAATCTCAGATCTGGCCCTTTGTGGGTTCTAAGAGCACTTTGCAAGGTAAGGGCCCTGAACATAAATGTGACAATATATTAAAGGTGAGATCCAGCTGACCCTGATAGGAAGAATCAGGTTACCAAGAGTCAAATGTGAGACACAAAGCCAGTCTCAAATTGTGAAATATGAATAATGAAGAATTCACTAGATTCTTATACTACATGGAGGAAACAGTGTAGACTGTCTTAGTACTTTGGACAATCCAGGTATTTTGACCAAGAATAATTTCACCAAGAAAACCTCAAAATTTTACATTTTTATTCTAAATAACAAGTCATTAATTTTATTACTACAGGGACATCTGGGTGGCTCAGTTGGTTAATCATCTGACTCTTGATTTCAGCTCAAGTCATGATCTCAAGGTTGTATTGGGCCTCATGCTAGGTGTTGAGCCTGCTTGGGATTTTTTCTCTCCTTCTCCCCTTCTTCTCTTAAAAAAAATTTTACTACTGCAAACCCATTTCTAATATTCATTATTAACTATCTTGTGTATCACATATACATTTTGGCTGAATTGCCAGATGACTGTGTCTTAAGGTAAATATTCATCAGAACCCAAGTGTGAAGATAATATATCATCATTTTGACCACCCTGGTATATTGATAAAAACACCAACTTCTCCCTCCATACAACATCAGCATCAGCATCCCTCCATACAACCAACAGAAATTTCCTTGCTGCCCATAGATGTCCTTTGTCATTTTTCTGTCCCAGTCATGATCCAACCTAAACCATCCATTACATCTGGTTGTTCCGTCTCTTAAGTTTCTTTCAAGTTTCAAGTCATTTGTGCAATGTCGTTCTACCAATTGACCTATAAATTGTTAATTTGGGATTTGTGTGATTACTTCCTTGTGGTATCATTGAGTTTTTTCCTTTATTCTGTAACTCTTATAATTTGGAGTTTAATTCTAAATACTCAATTAAATACAAGTTAGTTTTTCCTCCAAAGAGACCTCACAGGTGATTTCATATGGTTCATATTGATTTTTTCACCTTGAGGATCATTATGCACCAATGACTTTTCATGGACTCATTGTGTTTCAGTCAATATAGTCATTATTATCTTTTTAATGTTCACATTGTCACAACTTTGGTCAGTGGAACCCCTTCATGCTGTTACCTTTGTTCTCTTGATGTGATCATACTAATTTTTGAAAACTTCCCAATTTTCTGGCACAAGATATCCCATGTTCCCCTTTTACTGTATCTGCCTCACACATGAGAATTAGCCATTTTCCAAGGAATTTAGGATTCTTTTGGCTGAAAAATATATTAGGAAAAACATCTGGATTCTTGGGTATATATCAATTTATATTATAGGGATGACTTGATTTTTTGACAGTTTTGAAGGATACATAAAAGTTGTATTATCTTTTTTAAAATCATGAATGCAAATTGCTCTTTCTAAATCAGTGCTAACCGTACAGTATGGATTTGGGTAGGGAATGATTGTATTTAATTATGTATTTTTTGAAGTATAGCTGACACACAATGTTACGTTAGTTTTAGGTGTATAAATAGTGATTCGACAATTCTATTTGTTGGTAACACCCCTTGTTCACCACAAGTGTAGCTACCATCTATCCGGTCACTCTACAACACTATTACAATACTATTGACTATATTCCCTGTTCTATACTTTTCATCCCTGTGACTTATTTAATTCCATAACTGGAAGTCTGTACCTTCAGAATGGGTGCTTTTAAAACAAGATTTTTAGAGAAGTCTTCATAAAAGAAGTAACATGAAGAAAGTGAAGACCAGGTTAGTGAAGTGAAGTGAAGACTCTAAGGTATTCAGATTAGTAGAAGCAAGTACAGAACCTTAATGTAGGGATTTGCTTAGGGTGAGCAACAGTGAGGAATCCAGTGTATGTGACCTCAGTGAAACCAAATGATAGAGGAGAGAATGAGAAAATACAAAGTTATCAAGATGTGAGGGGTTAGGAAGATGATAACCAGGTCATGTAGGACTTTGTAGGTATTTTAGGGACTTTGTGTTTTATGCTGGGTAAGATGGACAGACATTTCAGGATTTTTTTTTTTTTTTAACATAACCAAAGATTCAGATAATTAATAACACTGAGGCCTGGAAAAGGTGAGAAGATATAGGAGTTTAAAGACTTATTGAGTGCTGGGAAGAGTGTTATTGGATCAACATTTTGGAGGAATTTTCCATAAGATACATTAGCTGTTTATAAATGTTTATAACCTTCAATTTTGGAGGTCCACTTGTAAAATTTTTTTCTTAATAAAGAATAGAAACAAGTGTTAAGAATTATTAATAAGAAAAATTAGAAACAATCTACTAAGAGAGTAATGATTAAAACTATGATCATGCAGCCTTTAAAATGATGACATGAAACTGTTTTTCACTTGGTGAGATATATTTATATAAAGGAAAGAGCAAAAAGTATACAAAAAAGGAAGAAAATAATGAGATACTTCTTTAAAAAACTTACTCTTAAACTTTCTGACAAGAGTGATAAAAATCAAAAGACAGATGTAGGTAAAACATTTTAAAAAAAGAAATAGGTCAGTTATAATAGAATTTAAAATATAAAACATGACAATAACTTTGCCAAGAAAAAATGAGAGGTAGAAGTTCCTAGAAAATTCTAAAATGCTAAATTGACCTGAGAAGGAACTGAAAAATGAATAGATTAATGAATTTTGATGATAGTAAAATGCTAAATAGAAAATAAAAGCGACTTCTCTTCCTCCATCCAAATATAACAATATTTTTAGTGTCGTTTTAGTGTCTTCTACCAACCTTTTGAGAAATCGAAAATATCTATCTTATATAATATTCTCCAGAAAATAAGGAATGATTGTCTAGTTATTTTATGGGGCTTATATAAATTTTATCCCTAATAAGATATAGGTAGAATAAGAAAAGACAAATACAAAAATTCAAAAGCAAGTAATTACATAATTGAGTTTAATAATGCAATACAAAAATATCTATCATGATTAAATAGGATTTATACCAGTATTCAGGATGGTTACCGATATATTACCATACAAACCCCTAACCATGGCCTATAAATCTTGCATAATGTGGTCTCTCTCTACCCATTTTGACCTAATTTGTGATTTCTCCATTTCTACTAGATTCTACCACGTAGATGGCTATCTTGTTCTACAGAGCATCAGGCTCTATATTGACTTGCAGTCTTTTTATCTGTAATTACCTCTTCCTGGAATTTTTTAACAGCTTTCCTATTGGTTATCTCCTCTTAACCCCATCTCAGGTCACCTGTTTGCCCTCAGAGAGACGTTTTTTGACCACCTACTCTGAGAGTAGCCTCCCTGTCTACCCTTCCATCCAGAATTCTCTATGTCTCTTTAACAGTTATCATTAGGTTCTAATTTTCATCAATACATTTGTCAATATCCACACTATCTTGTCTGTTCCATGTTCATCTGGGCATTGTGTAATTCCCAGGACTAGGACACAGGCTTCCTGAGAGCAAAAATTCTCTCTGGAGTCATGCTGATCGCACAGGACCAGCTACACAACTTAACATAAACTTCATAAATGAATGAAGGGAGCATTAAAATGTTACCTAATACCTTAGTTTTCTCATCTATTGCTTGAGCTAATATTCAGTGTCCTGTGTACCTTAAGAGATCTTCATGAGTAATAAGTAAGATATAGAATGGACAAGTCTATTTTGACACTGAAGTAAGGTATTATTTTTATTAGTATTATCACCCTAATCTTGATCTTGGTTGTTTTCATCATTTTAAAATCAAATAGAATAAAAAAAACACATTTTTATCCTAGCTCTTGTCAGCATCACTTATATGAGGTAGGTCATATGGCAGCTGGATGCTGTAATCATTTCTAATGTTCTCTCTTCAGGGATATAGATATACCATTCAGTACCTGCCTGAAAACCAAGATTATTACTATCATATTTTTCCACCACTGGGCTGTGTCAAGGATGTTTATGTGTGTTTTGTTGCCTTGTAAACAGATGAACAAGATCCAAAAGGGAAACTGCAATTGGCTGTGCTGGGATGAAGGGCTGGCTTGCTTTTTAAAAGCCATCAAGAAGAAATATGGGGCAGCATGAGAGCTGGTTGTAAATGGAAGGCATCTGAGACAGGAACAATCTGTCCATGAATGAGGCAATCTCCCATAAACCAGCAATAAGAAGAAATGGGTGTGAGGCACAGGAGACATATCAAAGCATTAACTTTTAAGAAAGTGGGAAAAATTTGATCTTTAAAAAGGAGTCCTGGGATAGGATTATTCTCAAACTTTTCTGTTTAGTTCATGTTGCATGGGTTTCTTGTGGATCACTTATTCATTTATTAATTTATGTAGCAATACTTACAGGGGAATCAGAAGGTACCAAGTCTTCCTGTGGGTGTTCTGGAGGCCACAAACATAATCAGCCATGTTTAGGACCTCAAGTATGGAAGATGGCGTAAACATTTTGCATACAGTTTTGAGTGTTTTGGAGTTTAGAAAGTGATTTTGTGGATGTTATCTTACTTGACTCCCAGAACAAAGTCTATGAACGTATACAACAAAAAACCAAGACTGTTTAGGCAAAGTGACTTCCCCAAAGTCCCCTCTGCTGGTGGTGAAACTTAGAGGTAAACCCAGGTCATCTGCTTCCCAACCCAGTACTCTTTCCTCTCCATTACGCAAATGCTTGCTGTCTCCAGGGGTGGGGAGTGGGGCACACATTGTTATAACACAAACCACAATGTAATGTCTATCATGTGATAACTGCCATCAAGTAGCTGGAGAAAGAAGAGTGTATCTGGAGGAGTGACGGTAGAGGTTACCTGAAAGGTATAGCATTTTAGCAGAGAACAAAGACATGAAACAGCGTTTGCTAAGCAGGGACTCCTGATCTTGTTGGTACTTATGGTCCAGTCCAAATCTGAAAATGTTGCAGAGCAGGCAGCACAAGCAAGCGGTGTCTGAGATATTCCCAAGTGAGAACAATCGTTAAGGAGAAACCATAGTCAGGAGCCATAATCAGGAAATGTTCACTGCACTGGATCTTGAAGAACCGGCTGCCTGAATGAATAGGTTGGCATTACAGGGTGAGTAGCAGCATCAGAGGCTCTGAGGCATAATATTCTGGGGGATGAGAAGAGACCTCAGTGGAGTAGAAACTTGGCCGAAGAATAACGATATTTCTTTAATAATCATATGGTTTCTCCTGAAATAACCAAGCTAAAAAGAATTAACCAAATAAACCTTATGATATTCCAGTGTGAGGCCATATTTGATTAGTGGGCTATAATGGCAATTCATTTTCACAGAAAACTCAGGCTGCTTTTCAAGCAATCAAGTGAGAATTTATTATGGAGAAGGTCTCTGATATTACTCAGGGTTCCCTAAAGACACCGTTACCCCTGATGGCTATTCAAATGGGAACTATTATTTAGGATTTAAAATTCTGTTTTTTTGTAAACACAAAGATGCCAATAGTGAAAAATTTAGAAAAGGCTGGCATGAAAATGATTCATGACATTAAGTCCTGGGTACAAATCCATTGCTAAAATTGTGGAGTATTCTAGTCATTAAATTCTAGTCTTTCATTTGTAAACTGTATAATATGCATATGATGGTTTTTATCTATATGTCAGGTATAACCATATATATATATATGAAATGTACACACATAGATATAGGTATAGATATAGGTACAGATCACACTTAAAGTATGATCAAATGTATATACAGTTCTCTCTCCTGATTTTTTTTGCCTTCCTTAATAATTGTGGAAATTGTAGTGTGTTATGTAATCCCAAGTGTTAACTTCACCTCTTTCAAGAGTCTTCTTCTAGGAGATATTTGTGCAACGTAGAATTTGCTAGACAATTGCCCTTGAGTCCATTCATCTTGCAGGTGCTCCTCTTTGCAAGTTTGCTGCACTTTAGTGCCTCCATTTCCTCTGCAAAGGCTCTGTGACTAATTCCAAAGCAACCCTGTTCTCATCCAATTCAGCCACCACTGCTGACCTCACTAAAGGGGTAATGCAGGGAAGGGCCCTATCTGTGAAATTTTGTGACTATCACAAAAATATGACTATGTGTACAAGACACTTGACTAAAGGATGGGGACTAACCAGTTGTTTAAGGTTGTGGCACAGGGAGTAGGGCAGAAATCAACTTGGATGCCTATTATGGAATTTTCTGGACACTTAGGCACAGTAACCAACATTAAAACTTCCCTGGACTCACCATTCCCTGATTTGCTCCACTGTCTTTAGATATGCTCTCCCTGACCCTGCCACACCCCTAAAAGGACAGAATGCCCTAAAACATCATACTTCCAAAGTCTAACTATTTATATTCAGCAATACACAGAGATGGGGCAGAGGGAGGCTAGATGGAAAGGGTCTAGTGTACACTTTCCAGAAGACCAGTCCAGGCTGCAAGTGGTGATGCTCCATGTTTGATCCCCTGTGTCCTTTTCCAGTGTCAGAAGATAAGCCTTTCATTTCTCATCTTTCTACAGTCTTCAGATCTACTATAGATCAAATGTTCTATATACATTTTATGCTTATGGACTCACATACCCTAAAAATGGTAGTTCTCGCAAAGATGATGATCTAAATTTATTTTATGAAAGCATTTTTTTTCTGAATGCAGTAATACAGCTTCCTCTGATCATGATGAAGAGAGTTTTGCATGATTTCATAGAAAACTATCAGATATCATTTCCCTCTTTGTACATCCTCCTCCACTTCAGTGATTCGTAAGAAATAGCCTTGTAACTGTGCTCTTGAAATGATAGGCCATCCCTGAAAATAAAGTTTTTCTTTACCCTCAAAAAAATTTCTTCAGCTTGATAGGTTTCTCCCCTGAGAACTAGTATTTACTTCACTCCTCACCAATTGTTGACTATTTATTGTTTTCGTCTCTCTTGTTAACAGACATATCAACATTTAAGGCTTCTGTCAGTTCACAACTTGCCTCATAAAGATACAGGCATGTCAGAGTTACTAATAAGATAATAATGAAAACAACAAACTTTTGAACAACCTGTATTTCATTGACTACCCCAGGAACTTTAAATACATCACTTACACTTAATGTGCTTCAGTCTCTTTCTTTTTGCAATTATAGAGAAGAGAAAAGCAGTCTTTGGGATCCTTTCAAACACTCATCTGTGCCTCTAAAAATACTTAAATCGGTAAATCTTAGCCCTGAACTAGTTTTATCTCCACATACCTTCAACTGTCAATGATATCAGTCAAATAATGATCATTCACAAAACTAGTTATCTTTGATTTTTAAGTAGAATTGCATCTGTCCTAGTTATTTGGGAAGACTAATTATCATATCAAATCAAGCCAGGGGAGAGAATTGTGGAAAAGTTGGTAATCAGTACGTAACTTCTTCACTTGGATCATTATTGCAGGATTTCTCCATGCTTTTCTTCACTGAACATTTACTGTTGAGCTCTTGTTATGAATTGGGCACTATGTTAAGCACCAGGAATCTAGCAGTAAACAGAAAGGTTTCTGCCCTAGGAACTTTAAATTCTACATCTAAAGAATCATCCTGGGGTAGACTAAAAGGCTTGTAGTGGGAACTAACTGGGTAAAGTATGGATGCCCTCATAGATGTGAGGAGGAATGAGACTTCGGTCCCTATGTGGTATTTGGGGAAGGATGGCATGAGGAAGACTTATTTCTACTAAAACAAAATAAAAATCTCTCTAGCCCAAGCCTCAACAGTTCTTATATTTTTGCTGATTTTGGACAAGGTACCTGGCTTGAGTGATCTTTAGAAGTCTGTAAGTTACTAATATTTTCTTTTGACTGTATTCTGAAATGCTGACCAGTAACTTTCATCTTCTGATTCTATTCCCCTAAAACTTTCAGGTAATTCTCAGATTACATTCTCAGTGAGGTAATGATAAAGACATTCCAACAAGCTGATATTCATGTACAGCTTCCATTTCTTCCTCCAGTTTTTGCCTGAACCAAAGTTCACAAGTCATGATACTCATGTTGAGGTCCTGAGAGTGGGGATATATGCCCAGTGAAATGTTAGGTGCTGTCATTTCTATTGGAAATTGAACTGTTTTACACACTGAAAATGTCACAGTGGAAAATACAGAAGCAATAAGATAAAGTTGAAAGAATTTAGGTTAGGATTAATAAAGATGAAAAGGACAATCAGTGGCTAAGCACATGAAATGGCAAGATGATAAAATGGATATAGAGGCAGATCCAGATTCTAATATTGAGATGCCTACCAGTAGTGCCAGTGGGTGAATCGTCTTACATCTTTGAACTTTAGTATCTGCAGCCATGAAATTAAACAGTTAGGTTAGAATATCTCTGGTGTCTAAACATATCTTGCTTGTATGGTTTCAGCAGTCTTAATTAGAGCAGATGATCCCTAAACTTTTTCAGAGCCACAATTCTTTAATTCTTACTTCTCCTAGGATGATTTCATTCTGAAGACAAGAAGGTTAAAATGTGGCATAATTACTTTTTTATTTTTTTTTAGGACAGGATTTGCTTATAAAATACATAAAGGATTTTCTTTTAGAAGTCCCCAAACGAAGAAAAAACAGTCTAAACTTTTGAAGCAGGAGTATCTTGACTTTCAGAGAGAAGACAAGGGATATTAAGAGAGGTAGCCAAGAAGATACTTGATAGCCAGCTTTTGGATTAATTATTAGATTTATTATAATTATAAATTGATTAATTATTCATCTCATTTAAGGCAGAAAAGTTTTGGTGCGTTATAAAAATAAGTCCAGAAATTATCTGATACTCTTACCTTCAAAATAGAATATGACAAAATTTATGGTTTGTCTCTTCTGAAAATAGGTTATACAAAGACTGAATCTTCCACCTCTGTCTTTCTCTCATTCTCTTTGGTCACTTGCTCTGAAGGAAGGTTGAAAGCTGCTCTGTAGAGAGGCCAGTGTGTTGAGGTAGTTGTCTCTGGCTGAGAGCCAGTGAGGACCTGAGGCTTCCGGTCCACCTTCCTGCAAGGAACTGAGGGCTACCAATAGTTGATTGAGACTGGATATGGATTGTTCCCCAGTCAGGCCTTCAGATGAGACTGTAGCATCAGCTGACAGCCTGCCTGCAACCTCCCAAATGACCTTGAGTACAAATTACCTATCTAAGCCTTCCTGGATTTCTGACCCACAGAAAATGAAGATGAAAAATTGTTATTTTGAGGTGCTAAATTTGGGAGTAATCTGTGATGCAGCAATAGGTCATAAATACAGAGAAGAACCATAGCCCTTCTCAGATTCTCATTAAATTTATTTGGAATCTCATTTGTTAAGAAGTAAAATATGCACCTCTAAGTCTGATTTCCAAAGTCCCATTTCAAAGCATTTTTCTAAATTTGTCACACTTTTTCTATATATATCTTGAGTTGCAGTCTAACTAAAAATAGATTTTTTGCTGAAATTTTGTTTTCAGGCTAAGACTTTATATGTTCTTTCTGTAACATGGAAGGAAAAAAAGAGCCCTTTCCACCAAACCATCCCAGAGTTCCAAGAACATCTCATTCATAGTGTATACCAGAGTTTAAATAATTTACTTTGAGACAAATGGAACTAAGTTTGAGTTCTGATACCACTCATTGAAAGTTGTATGACTCCAAGTGAGTAACATCCTTACATCTAAAAAAATGTGTGTAATACTTGCCTATTTCAAAAAATCAATATACAGGTTAAGATAGTAAGTATAAAATAGTGCTTGACATGTTAGCATTTAATAACCATTTATTTTTGTCATTGTTATTCTGTTCCTTAACTGTGGAGTTTTTCTGTGTTATCTAATTCAGATACTATCCCTTTCTTTTGAAACTACTTTTTTGTTCTGTACTTTTTTGCTCTTCTCCAAGGGCACTTACTATACTCTTATTACGGTAATTATTTTGACCTCCTAATAATGTTATGTGGAGATAGTATTATCTCTCTATTCTTTGAAGTGCCTTATATTAGTAACTGCAAGTAAGTAACCCACTCACAATACACTTCTTGACTTGAATTGAACCTTGTCTATTGAAATGATTTTTGAAAATGACGTTAGCTTCTAATTTTTTTTTCATATATCACTGAAAATTAGGCCACTCAGATGAGTGGATATTTACCATGTTCTTAAAATCTCTGTAAAAGGACTTCCATGAGAAAAATGAACACGTGGGTTCTAGCTTAAGCTCTCGTCTTGCCTTGCTGTATGATAGGTCAAGTTAGTCAACTTCACAAACTTGGTTTCTTCAACTCTCAGTCAACGCCAAGATGTTTAAATTCCTTTTCAGTTCTGACTTCTGAAAGCCATCCTTTCCTTATATATAATCCATCTTTTGCTTAGGGTTAATCTGCAGGTAGACCAAGAGATGAGCATTTTAGTACTCCGGTTTTTTTTTGTCTCTTTCTGGCCTATGTTATAGGAAATCATTTCCTTGTGGGACAAATAAAATTGACTTTTTAAATGCTCACTTCGGTCTCCTTCCTTTGGTTTTACAACATGAGTAGTCTGACATGCGAATTTAATGACACAGATAAAATCCTGGTGTATGGACACAAAAACTGTTTTTATGTGTGTTCCGGTTCCTGCAGACTGAAATCTTATGTGCTGGCCCAAGAAACAAAGGGGAAATGGTTATTTTAAAGGTAGTAAAAGTTTATTTTACGTCCTAGTCTCATTTATGCCACTAGCTGTGATTACCTTAAAGTCTTTTTATATATACATATACATATTTTTTTCAGATAATAAAAGGCGAAAGAAAAATTTTTGTTCCTAGCAAATCGTGCTGTTTATTAGCCACATAGGTATATTGATAGAATATATTAAACTCATAATTTTTTGGAAAACTGAAAGAGAATTAGCTTGGGCATAGTTTTATCTAGTGATTCTTAAGCTGGGGCTCCTGAAGAGCTGTTTTCAAATATTTTTCGAAGCCCCATATAAATTATATAATGATCTATGATAGAAATATGCAAAAAGTATTCTGCAGAAAATTCAGACAAGAGGAGTGGGAATAATAACTGATAATGTTTGGGCTGGTATTTTTTTAGCCTTATACTCTTATAGATAAGGAAATTAAGCCAAAATATTTGAATTATTTTCTCAGGGCAAATCAGGATGCTGGTGTTAGGATTCACAAGCCATTTGCTGACCTTGTCCAAAATTCTTTCTACCTTATCTTTTGACTAAAAATCATCCTGAGTCTGAACTAATTCTTTGTGGTCAAACACGTCAAGACCTTATACTTCCATCTGTGAGCCAGAGAGTACCCAGGTAAAAGCCTGCAGAGAAGCAGACTCTTACTTTTGTTGCCTCACAGCACCACACACCACCATGTTTAAAATTCTCTGATGGTCACAGCCATCTCCTTTTTTATTTCTTCCTCACTTCTTTGGATCTATGTTATCCCTTTGCTTTCTCTGTAGTTAAGAACCTGTCTGGTCCCTCTCTGACTTACTCCCATTCAAAGTTATTATTACTCTTATTATTTTGCCATGATAAATAATTAATATACTGAACATCTGTGATAGTTATTTTGTTAACTACTTTGGACAAACACTTCATTCAAAATAACAGTTCCATGAGGTTTCAGAAGGTAACGCTTATCTAATTCAAATAGACTGTAACCTCTCAGCTTCAAGTGTCTGGTCCAGGGATATAGTCAGGCATTTTGATTCTGAAGCTGATGTAGTCTCAGTCCAAAATGCAAAGAACTTGGACCTGCAAAAATCAGTTTTCTTTAGGTAATCAGGATCAAGGTTGTCAAAAATTACAAAATAGAAAAAGATTGGTAGATAATTTGCATATGTATATATATTTATAAATTAAAATATTGTGTTGAGGTGTGCATGAGTTTTTTTGTTTTGTTTTTAGTATCTTGATTTAACCAGCTTTTTCACATAACTCACCAACTATCACATAGGATGCAATCAACCCTATTAAAAATGAGTAGAATTGTTAGAAGCTTGTCTATTTACCTCAGAGTTATGGGTAGACTTAGTTAGCTTAAAGAGTTCTGGGTAGACTTTCATTTTATTATGCTATGTTGTGTATTCATGTGGTCTCGTCTCAGAATTTTTCTTTCTCTGTTACTTAGGGAAATTACCACCAGATCATAAAAACAAAGATTTTAGCTAATCTCTAGAGCATGATAGAAGTTTTTTCTCTTTTTTCTTTTTTCTTTTTTTTTTGTCTAGCAGTCTAGAGACCAACTTCAAGGGATCTATGAACTCCATGAAATTAAATATTTACTTACGCAAGTCTCTGTAAGTATAGTTGTAAGTGTACTTGAGTGGGTATGTGTAGGTATATACATATGTGTAGGAACACAGTCATGCATGCGTAGGTAAATATTTTTATTATATTTTTCTTGAGACTCCATACCTTTCACTAGACTCTCAAAAATAATTCAGGACACAAAAAGATTTTAAAACAAAATGCCTTCCTTATAAGAAATTTGACATCCTTTTTCACGATGACTACATCTAAACCCAGGCAGATCCTGCCTCACTTATTTCTAAGGATTTCTCATCCTTCTTCCAGAGCCTTCTGTACATCTAACATATACTTCAGGCTATAGTGTAGGACAATTTTTATTAGACCTGGAGTTCTTCGTAAAAAATGAATATTTTTCTTGCAACTCTGTTCTTTTTCCCTTCCTGTCCTACTCATTCCACTTGATCTCTCTGAATACCTTATTACTATTTCTCCCTCCCCTTGTCCCCCTCACCAAATATAATTATCAGGGGTTATTATTCATAAGAATTAGAATCTCCAAATCAGCCTTGTCCAAATCTCTGGCTTGATTGCATCTTGCTTCTGTGATAATAATCTCTGCTCTGCATTTCTGTCCAGCTCTTCTCCACCTGAAGCTGGCATCCTGCTTCAGCATTCTCATGAAATGCCAAATAATTTACATGAATTTAAGGAACACAATGACAAATCTTCCCTAATGAAATAAACTTTTCTTTCTTTAGCCTCATTTGTTCCTTACAATGGGGGCAATTGGTAGGGTTCCCTATTCCAGTTTTTTAAAAGACAAATCCAAAGTCCAGAGAAATGGAAAATGTTTTCCTGATCAAAAAATTCAGTCACTAATAGACCTGATGCTGTATCACACATCCCTGAACTGTTCATTAAGGCCTCTGTTTAGCTTAGTGACTGGGTAAGACCTAGTTAGTTGGTACTACCAGAAAAGACAACGTGTTTGTAATAAGAGAAATTAGATTCAAGTCATAGCATTGCTATTTATGAGATTTGTGATTTTATGCAAGTATTCAAATAACTTATCATCTCTGGATGTCATCTTCTTCATTATTTAAAAAGGGGGTGGGGAAGAGTCATGTTTGATTCTCACTAGTCCCTCTCTGGTCTAACACATTTAATAGTGTTTTGTTCATTGAGTCTGCTCTCCGACTGGCTGAGGAGCTGGTAACAAACAGGCCAGATGTGTGCATAATTCCATATTGCTTTTTGGCATTGAGGGTAGGAAACTTATACTTCCTTGAAGGAAAGAAGGAAATTCTTCTGCAGAATGTAAGCTCATATGATGCTAAATATCACATCATTCAGCTTTGTAAGGGCGAAGGGAACCAAATGACTTGAAGCAAGATTTTGACATGCCTGTCCTCACCAATTCCTGCTAAATTGCTGATACTGTTTCTCTTTGTGAATCACTCCACACTCACTCATTTGTGCCATCGCCAACTGCTCCTGTTGGCAGGACCCTCTGAGGGCTTTCCAGGCCACTGATTGTGGCACGATGCCAAATGGATTGTGGGATGGATGATTGACAATCAAATAAGCATCCTGCCTTGTGGCCGTGCAAAACATAACTGTTATTATTACGTATGGGGCCTTTCAAAATACCATGTTAAATAGCCCATGTGAAAGGAAATTAATGCCAAATTACTATGAGGAGCTACTTTTAAAACAGATGAGTTGAGAGGCCAAGGATGCTCCCTTCTAATCAGTCATGGAGACTTTTCTCATTTCTCCCTCTTTCATGTCTTACATAGCTCAGTTACCCATCATTTACCCATTAATTTGCTGCAAGAGCCTCTTAACTAGACTTTTGCTCTTGGTCTTATCCATTTCAATCTATTTTTCACACTGCTATATATTTCTGGAAGGTCTTTTACATCATTCAAAATAAAACCCAATCTGCTTGGTATTATAAAAAAAACCCTTCCTGAGAGAGGCCCTTCCAAACTCTCTAGCTTCCTCCTCTGCCCACCTTCTCACTACTCACATTCCACGTAACTCTGCCGGTAACTTTCTCAACATAGGCAAGGCCTTAATAACAATAAATACTTAAATGCAAATTTTTAATGAAATCAGTAGGCTTTCAGAGTCCTGAGTCAGGTATTCCTAGCAGGGGTAGTTCTGGTTGAACTTCAATATATGCAGGTGGCCCTGATCATGGAGCGCAGCTCAGAGAGAAATCATTTATACTGAACACCTGAATGGTGGCCTCCAAAAAGCTCTGTGCATTAATCCCTGGAACCCATGCATATTGCCTTATATGGCAAAAGTGGACATTACTGCATGGCTTTGTCTGTTTGGGTTGCTACAACACAAGACCATATATGGGTGGCTTAAACAACAGAAATTTATTTTTCACTATTCTGGAGGTGGAGGAGTCCTAGATCAAGGTGCTGGCAGATCTGGTATGTGGTAAGGGCACTCTTCCTGGATTGTGGAGCACTGTTTTCTCATGTCCTCACATGACGGTGCAGGGAGAAGTTGCAAGCTCTTAATGTCTCTTCTATAGGACACTAATCCTACTTATGAGGGATTTACCCTAATGACCTAATCACCTCTCAAAGGCCTCACTGGCTAATACCATCATACTGGGGATTAGGATTTCCACATACAATTTTTTTTTTTTTAGGTTTCATTTTATTTTATTTATTTTTTTCAGCATAACAGTATTCATTGTTTTTGCACAACACCCAGTGCTCCATGCAAAACGTGCCCTCCCTATTACCCACCACCTGTTCCCCCAACCTCCCACCCCCGCCCCTTCAAAACCCTCAGGTTGTTTTTCAGAGTCCATAGTCTCTTATGGCTCGCCTCCCCTTCCAATTTCCCTCAACTTCCTTCTCCTCTCCATCTCCCAATGTCCTCCATGTCATTTTTTATGCTCCACAAATAAGTGAAACCATATGATACTTGACTCTCTCTGCTTGACTTATTTCACTCAGCATAATCACTTCCTTATACCACACACGAAAATAGACTCAAAATGGATGAAGGACCTCAATGTGAGAAAGGAATCCATCAAAATCCTTGAGGAGAACACAGGCAGCAACCTCTTCGACCTCAGCCGCAGCAACATCTTCCTAGGAACATCGGCAAAGGCAGGGGAAGCAAGGGCAAAAATGAACTATTGGGATTTCATCAAGATCAAAAGCTTTTGCACAGCAAAGGAAACAGTTAACAAAACCCAAAGACAACTGACAGAATGGGAGAAGATATTTGCAAATAACATATCAGATAAAGGGCTAGTATCCAAAATCTATAAGGAACTTAGCAAACTCAACACCCAAAGAACAAACAATCCAATCAAGAAATGGGCAGAGGACATGAACAGACATTTCTGCAAAGAAGACATCCAGATGGCCAACAGACACATGAAAAAGTGCTCCACGTCACTCGGCATCAGGGAAATACAAATCAAAACCACAATGAGATATCACCTTACACCAGTCAGAATGGCTAAAATTAACAAGTCAGGAAATGACAGATGCTGGCGAGGATGTGGAGAAAGGGGAACCCTCCTACACTGTTGGTGGGAATCCACATACAAATTTTACGAACATTTAGTCCATAATACCACATGTGATAAAAGATATAGTGAAGGATCTTGAGAAGAAGTGCTTATCCTGGATGATGTGGGTCGGCTCTAACTGCAAGCACAAGTATCCTTATAGGAGAGTGGCCCAGAGAGTCTTTAAACAGAAGAGGAGAAAGCAGTTGTGACCAGGGAGGCAGAGACTGGAATGATGTGACAAGTGAGAGAATTCCTGGAGCCAACAGAAGCTGAGAGGCAATGAGGAATTCTTTCCTAGAGGCTTTGGGATGAACATGGTTCTGCCAACAGTTTGATTTTGGAACTTATGACCTCTAGAATTATGGGAGAATACATTTCTGTTGTTGAAGCCATTAAGTTTGTTACAATTATTACAGCAGCCATAGGAAACTGATACAAGCATTTTAGTGAGAAACAGATAACTAGGGGGCATTGAATCAAGCAGAAGGATTAACTGAAGGCTTCTAAAAGCATATAAATGATTTACCCAATGCCAAATCATCATCCTCAAACCAAAAGTAACTTAGAGATTATTTCACTGTACACTTTATTTGACAGAGAGGAAAGCTCAAGATCACTGAAGTTCATTTGCTTCCCAAAGCTGTGTGTGTGGTGAGTGGCAGAACTGTGGCAAGAGTTCAGGACTCCTAAGGGCCCAAGGCTCCCTTTATCAGCCCTCACTGGCACTCAGTTAAAAATAGCACACTGTTCAATGTGATTCTATTTCTAATTGTAAGACGTTGAAATAGGACTAAGTCTCTAACAATAGAAAATGCCTTTAGATAAATTATGTTCCCTTTAGTATTTTTTTTTTAATTTTTTGAATTCGAGTATAGTTGGCACACAATGTTACATTAGTTTTGGGTGTACAGCATTGTGGTTCAACCTCTTTATATGTTATGCTAGACTCACCACAAGTGTACCTAAAATCTGCCATCATACAATGCTACTACAATATAACTGGCTATCTTCCCTATGCTGTACCTTTCAAAATCAAATTTTAAAAATTTTTAATTTAAATTCAATTAATTGCCATACAGTGTATTATTGTTAGGATACTGGGAAATCATTAAAATGGCCATTGAAATAGATACTACAAAAATTTAAGAATGTACAGAGAAGTGCATTCACAGTATAATTTAAAGGAAAAGAAGTTCACAGAAGAATTCTGAGAACTCATAAAAGATACTTCAAAATATAGATTTGAAAGGTAGTATACCATAGTGATAGTTGTAGCTCTCTGTGATCACAAGGATTAGAGATGGCTTTTATTTTTCTTTATTTTTATCTTTTCTCTACAATAAATATATGCTGATTTTTATAATAAAAAGGTTTTTATTCTTAAGTCTCAAAGAATTCTCACTGTATGTCTATCCCTCAGGGGCTGTTCAGGAGACCAGATATAGATATCTTACCTATATTTTATCTGAGGATTAGGTTAGGAGCTTGGGATTCAGGGGTAGTACAAGGCAGGAGGTAAAGTAAGAATGAACGGCAAAGAAGTGAGAATAAATATGGTTGATAGATGTAGAAAAAGGGAAGCAGATATACAGGCTAGAAGGTGGTAAGTTTGTGAATGGGCCCTGATATCTTCCCAGTCAGCTAGTTATATATCCTGTTTATGTTGCCCTTATCAATTCCAGTGAATAGACTACTTTGAAGACCCAAAGTTTTTCTCTAAGTCTGATCTCAGACAAGGCAGTCTATGGAACATCTAGGTACCATAGTCTGAAAGGCATGGAGATGCACCTTCCATGACGATGGGAGTCTGCTGAAGTCTGCCTGACCAGGGAGAGAATGGCTAGTGATAGCAGGAAGTGTTAGGGGTGCTCTGACCTGAGAGCAGGAGAGAATTCAGCCAAGGAGCAAAAGTATACACAGATCTACGTTTGTATTCATGTGACCTTCAGCCCTTATGCTACCTTGCTGACCTTAGAAATTTGGTGAAATTAATTTTTCATTGAGAGTTGACTTTTGGACAGGGTGGAGGAGAGAATCAAGATCACTCCAACGTGGGGCGCCTGGGTGGCTCAGTGGATTAAGCCGCTGCCTTCGGCTCAGGTCATGATCCCAGGGTCCTGGGATCGAGCCCCGCATCGGGCTCTCTGCTCTGCAGGGAGACTGCTTCCTCCTCTCTCTCTGCCTGCCTCTCTGCCTACTTGTGACCTCTCTCTCTGTCAAATAAATAAATAAAATCTTTAAAAAAAAAAAAAAAGATCACTCCAACGTGAAACTAGAGTGACAAGAAAAGTAAATCTTTCAAAAAAAAAATTATTGGTGTTTTATATCTTGCCCCATAGCAGGTTCTAGTTGTACTTATAGCTGAAATAAGTTGTTATTCATAGCATCTTCTGGAGATTGTAAATTGATATGACATACTTTTACCGGGAATCAGTTTGGCACATTTAGCAATTTTTCCAAAATCTTGAGGAAATAATTTGAAAAGCAGACAAAAATTGTGTATAAATATGCCATCACTGTGATATTTATAATATTGAAAACCCCCCAAAATTAAATATTCAATGTTAGATGAATGATTAAGTATTATATGATAGATAAATATGATGGACTATTTTGTAGACATTAAGAATTATGTTTATAAATAATTTAGTGAAAAAAGCAAGTTATTATACATAAAACTTTATACTAATCACACATAATTTACATCTGTGTATGCGTGTGTATGTATATATATGTATGTGTGTATGTATATATATGTATGTATACATACACACATACATATATATACATACATATACACACATACATACACAAAATCTTTGTTGGAGAAGTTGTGGAGAAAGGGGAACCCTCTTACACTGTTGGTGGGAATGCAAGTTGGTGCACCCACTTTGGAAAACAGTGTGGAGATTCCTCAAAAAGTTAAAATTAAAGCTACCCTATGACCCAGCAATTGTAGTACTGGGAATTTACCCCAAAGATGTAGTGAAAAGAAGGGCCATATGCACTCCAATGTTCATAGCAGCAATGTTCACAATAGTCAAACTGTAGAGCAGCTGAGATACCCTTAAACAGATGAGTGGATAAAGAAGATGTGGTCCATATACCCAATGGAATAATACTCAGCCATCAGAAAGGATGAATACCCAAATTTGCATCAACATGGCTGGAACTGGAGGAGATTATGCTAAGTGAAATAAGTCAAGCAGAAAAAATCAATTATATGGTTTCACTTATTTGTGGAACATAAGGAATAGCACAGAGGACATTAGGAGAAAGAAGAAGAAAACAAAGAGGGTGGAAATCAGAGGGGGAGATGAACCATGAGAGACTATGGACTTTGGGACTCAAACTGAGGGTTTTGTTGCGGGGATGGTTGAGCCTGCTGATGAGTAGGAGGACACATATTGCGTAGAACACTAGATGTTAAACAATGGAACACTACATCAAAAACTAATGATGTACTATGTGGTGACTAACATAACATAATTTAAAAAAATCCTTTTTTATGCATACCACTTTGCAAGAATGTAACTACTAGATACAGTGAAATATGTAAGTAATGTCATATTGATCTTTCTCTTTGCAAAGTAAAGAATATCTTATTTTTTCTTTATCAGAAGTTCCAAATTTATTAAAGATACAGACTAATTGAAAAAATGGAGAAAAGAAAATATCAAACTAACAAATTTCTTCTTTATTTAAAAAGAATGGCATATATTGATAGAATTCACTCATTTCCTCTGTGTTTTAGCAAGTTATCATTTATAGGTGTGTTCTATTAATGTTAAGATAGTTCTTCATCGTTCTGGGTCCTAGGAGAGACAAAATATGAAACACAAAATCTCCATAGCTGATGAATTCCTTAGAGGCCTGCCTTAACACACACACAAAGTAAAACAGGAAAGACTTATAAATAGAATAGCCAACATTAAAATTCCCTCCATTTCAAATAATGATTGACATCTTTACTTCCTCAAAGATACTCCATGGCTAACAGAGAAGTCCCTTACATGTAGAGGTTGCAGCTGTTGTAAACTACTCAGAAGCCTACTCTTTCCTCTCCTCCCACTTAGCAGCATTCCCTTGCTAAGATAACTCTGATTTTGTCATATAACAAAAGGCTATGCATTTCAAGAAAGGCTAGATCATGGGGCACTGGGTGGTTCAGTCTGTTAAGCCTCTGCCTTTGGCTCGGGTCATAGTCTCAGGGTCCTGGGATCAAACCCCACATCTGGCTCTCTGCTCAGCTGAGAGCCTGCTTTCCCCTCTCTCTCTGCCTGCTTCTCTGTCTCCTGTGACCTCTCTCTTCTCTGTCAAATAAATAAATAAAACCTTAAAAAAAAAATAAAAGCTAGATCAGAAGGCAGATCTTGCAGTGTCTAAAACAATCATGGTAACAACATCCCCTGCACCACTGATACGTGACATAATTCTCATCAATGAGATGTGAGGAGAAGTCTGCAGATGTTGCTTTCGGAAATAGTTCTTAGCTTTCAAATAGGAAAGGAATAATGCCTTTTCTTTCTTATGGATATAGATGTAGGGGGATGGGATACTGCAGCCATCTTGTGACTATGAAGAAGCTAGTTAAATGTTAAGAATGACAGAGTAAAAACTCGAAAGAATGTTTATCTTTTTCAAGACACTTTTTGAGATCCTGATCTCTCTTAGGAGTTACCCAAGAGTCATCCTATTACTTCTTTTTATGTGAAGCGACAAAGTCTTTTGGCTTAAGATCTTCTGAGTTGGATATTCTGTTGCTCAAATAATTTGAACTGATATTGAAGGTAAAGAAACTGTTGAATTCTGTTTTAAGTATTACGTGGGGTCTGGGTTCCTTCAATAGACTCAAAGTGCTGGGAGAAAGTTAGAGAGGGACCTGTTCATACAGGAGTTTAGGATCTGCATTAAAGCTTTGCTGTGATGAGAAGCCTTTAGTGGTTCTGAACAAGAAAGTGGTAAGATTTGATTTTGCTATTTTTAATGCATTTCTGTGTGTTCGAATTGTTTCCTCTACCCTATTTGGAGTTAATTCTTCAAATATAATAAAGCTGTTTGCTTCTTCCTATCTTTTCCCTTAGCCATTTGGCTTTTCATTGATCTTTTATAAGTCTTACAATCTTAACCCTAATGCTATCAATCCAGCTCTCAACTTTTGATTGTATTTCTTTTCTGTTCTCTCTTCTATTTGGCCCTTGGCTCTGGGTATGCTTTTTAGGGCTTTTAGTCTCTCCAAATACAAAAGTCTTTTAAATGCACAAGGTCAAAGTGAGGGCTGCATTTACTAAAGTGAATACCAGTGTAATTGAAGAATCTCTTTGCAAACTAAATAATTAGTCTTGGATGAATTTTCTTTTAAATTGAACTTTCATGCTAAGGATTGATTTTTTTTTAGAAAGGCCAACTTACAAATGAATATATTTTTCCCATTTTGAATTCTTGATCTTTTTCATAATGTGGAGCCCTTAGATTCTCTCTGAAAACTTAAATTTGCTACTTGTATTTCTGTGGAATTTGGAGCTTGAGTGAAATACCATGTATTTAAAATTGAGATGCCTTTTCCTTTTCCTCTTCCCTGCAATTATGTTGTGTTCTGTTACATGTCATCTAGAATATGACTGCTTAAACATTTAAGCAATATTCATCAAAGACTTTTAGATTTTATTTTCTTGAATAATTAAAATAGAACTAAACAGATCTGTGCATCACAAGGGCATTAGTTTCAAGCCTGTTGGCTGTTCTCCTACATTGGGGAAATTGCATGTTGAACATCAGTTTAATTATAGAGCATTTAATAAGCTTACTGATGTTATGACATCAGTAGAAAAGGTTCTTTTTTTTTTTTTTTTTAGCCTTGATTTACTTAAAGGTCGGTGACTTGATTAAGAAATGAGACATAGGCAGCAGTGACCTGCCTTTCAATAGAGTTGGGCATACCTTACATCATTTTGAGACTTCATTCTCCACTTTCTGGCATTTTAGCCATGGCACCTACCAGGCTGAAGTCGTAATAGGAGAAATCTCCTATTTGACCTTCTTTTGTAGAGTACAAAAGCAAAAATAAAGATTCCCCTCGCTTCTGTCTTTTAAGGATCATAAGTTATTTTGATTTGCTGTAAGCATGCTGGCTGATTCACTTCTAAAAGGAAGAAGGCTAATATTATTTTCCAAATGGACTCATGTATTCTGATAAAGTACATTATGGCAAGACTTTCTCATCTCTTCTATGGAAAGCCCAGAGCACAAATGTGTTATTTCACCAACATTGGCTACATTTATTCATTTATTTACTCATTTAACACCCATTATGTAAGAAACTCTGCAATGTTTCTTAACGTACATAACCTCATTTATTATTCATGCCCATCTGTGAAATTCCCATTTTACAGATTAAGAAATTGAGGCTCAGAAAGATTATAATTTACCTAATACTATACTGCTTATTTGGTTGTTTAAGACCATGTGTTTGAAATCAGTTAAGGATTCAGTGATAGGCAGTTGTTTTTTGTTTTTTAAGATTTTATTTATTTATTTGACCAAGAGGGACACAGCGAGAGAGGGAATACAAACAGGCGGAGTGGGAGAGGGAGAAGCATGCTTCCCATGGAGTAAGGGAGCCCCAATGTGGGGCTTGATCCCAGGAGTCTGGGATCACTACCTGAGCCAGACAGAGCCTTAACCACTAACCCACCCAGGTGCCCATGATAGGCAATTGTGAAAGAACAAATTTAGCAACTTGTTTGATAGGATTAAAAGGACAGATAAAACAGACGAAACGGAAGAGGGAGAGAAGGCCCTAGGAACCCTTAGGAACGTTGACTTTATTGTCTTGCGAGCGCTGGTCCACAAAGCAGCCTATCCCAAGAGCTATTCTCTTGCAGACTTTTCCTCTGTCTAGCCTCTTCTATATTTACCCAGTCCTTTCTCCTTTCTGAAGATCCCAGACACTATCATCATTTTATTTCTCTCTGAAGAGCTTCCTGTAGCCATTTTAAAAGCTGGACCTAAAAGGTTTGCTAGCAACAAATTTTCTTCCTTTCCTGTCACCTGAGAATGGGTCTTTTCCCCTTTCATTACTAAAGGATCATTTCATCTGATACAAGATAAGGGTTGCTAGTTCCTTTCTTTCAGTATTTGAAAAATGTTATGCCACTTCTCTCTGGTCCCCTTGATTTCATGTGAGACATCTCCTGTCATTTAAATTGTTTTTCCTTTTACTGTTAATTCATCGTTTCTCTCTGGTTGCTTTAAGGGATTTTTTTCTTTGTTTTCAGTTTAATCATGATTTATCTTAGTACAGATTTCTTTGGGCTTATCCTGTTGATCGATCTCTCAGCTTCTTGTATCAGTATGTTTATGTGTTTCACCCTGGTTTGAGAGATTTTCCTCTTTAACTTCTCCAAATAATTTTTTAGTTGGCTCTCCTCTTTTTCTGGGACTTTGATAAAATAAATATTAGATCTTTGTCATTGTGCCACAGAATACTGATGCTCTGTTCTCTCTCTCTTTTTTTTTTCTTTTGAGTGTAATTGACATACAATGTTACATTAGTTGCAGATACACAACATAATGAATGGTTCAGCAGCTCTATGCCTTATGCTGTGCTCACCACAAGTATAACTACCATCTGTCACAATACAATGCTAGTATGATACCATCAACTATATTCCCTATGCTGTGCCTTTCATCCCCAAGACTTACTCATTCTATAACTGGAAGCCAGTACCTCCTAGGCCCCTTCACCCATTTTGCCCACTGCACCCACACCCTTCCCTGCGGCAACCATTAGTTTGTTCTCTGTATTTGTGGGTCTGTTTCTGGTTTCTTTGTTGTTGTTGTATTTCTTTGTTTTTGTTTTTGTTGTTAGATTCCACATATAAATGCTATCATATGGTATTATCTTTCTTTGTCTGACTTATTTCACTTAACATAGTACCCTCTAAATCCATCCATGTTGTCCCAAATGTGGCAAAATCTCATTCTTTCTTATGGCCTAATAATTTTCCAGTGTGTATGTGTGTGTGTGTGTTTGTGTGTGTGTGTACCCCATCTTCTTCATCCATTCACCTATTAGTGGACACTGGAGTTGCTTCCATATTTTGACTATTATAAACGATGCTGCAATAAACATAAGGGTTATATTTGAATTAGTGTTTCCATTTTCTTTCAGTAAATACCCAGTAGTGGGATTACTGGTTCATATGGTATTCCTATTTTTAATGTTTTGAGGAACCTCCATATTGTTTTCCACAGTGGTTATACCAATTTACATTCCTACGAAGAGTGCACAAAGGTTCTCTTTTCTCCATGTCCTCACCAACACTTATTTCCTGACTTTTTGATGCCAGCCATTCTGACTCGTGTGAGGTGGTATGTATGTCATTATGGTTTTAATTTACATATCCCTGGTGATTAGGGATGTTGAGCATCTTTTCATTTGTCTGTTGTGTTCTTTGAAAAATGCCTATTTAAATCCTCTGCCCATTTTAATCATATTATTTGTTTTTCTGGCGTTGAGTTGTTTAAGTTTTTATAAATATTTTGGATATTAACCTTCTTTGGATATATTGTTTGCAAATACCTTCTCCCATTCAGTAGCTTGCTTTTTTGTTTTGCTGATAGTTTTATTCACTGTGCACAGAAGACTGTTCATTTTTGTTTCAGTCTTCTGTTGTTTAGATTAGTTGAATTCTATTGACCTATTTTCAGATTTACTAATTCTGTCCACTGTCATCTCCATTCTACTTTTGAGATCATTAAGTGAGGTTTTTGGTTTTGTTTTGTTGTTTTTAATTTCAGTTGTTGTATTTTTCTATTTTTTACTTCTAAACTTTCCATTTGGTTCTTTTTAAAATTTTTTTCCTTGCTTAGTGTTTCTTTTTCTTTGTTTCAGGAGAATTCATAACTGGTTGTTGAAGCATTTTTATGACAGATGTTTTCAAATCCTTGTCAGATAATTTCAGCACCTGAGACATCATGGTATCGGCATCAGTTGATTGTCTTTTCTTATTCAGATCATGATTTTCCTCATTTTTGGTATCTGTTATATCCTGATATGGTAGTCATTTTGATAGGAGATTGTTGATCCTACTTAATTTCCAATTCAGATAGTTCTGTTGCTTAGGTACAGTGTATAGTTCTGCGCTACTTTTACGGGCTTTCGTTCCAGTGACAGCACAGATCCCTTGCAATGTTAATTCACTCTGCTTCATTACTCTGGTAGTGCTCAGACTCAGTCTCTGCTGGTGCTATATGCATGGGCTAAGGGCACTTCCCTTCTATCACTAGTCCCTGTTCTGGGTAAGCAAGAAGACAGAAGCTACTGAGTCTGGGTCTCCTATGCTTTTAGATAGAGGGCAGATAAACAGGGCTCTGCTGATGCTGTCACTTCCAGATGAGATTGCCCCCTAAGGCTCCTAACCTGGACTTTGTGAGCCTGCTGTGTTCTTTGTCATGTGCTTTGTTTGCTTTTGTTTTCTGTTCTCCTGCAGAGTTCCAAAGTGATAAAGCTCTCTTGGAAAATAGAAACCCATTTAGCTTACATTAAATTAGAGAACTAAAAAAGGAAACATAAAACCAGGAAATACAATGAAAGATCACAGTGTTTATTCAGTTTCCTTCCTTCCACTGAGCTCAACAACAGGGTCAAACTAGAGGCTCAGGAAAAGTTTGAGGAAAAAAAGATGCCTTATTCCCTTGTTTCTCATGGATGTGATGTATCCTCACCTCATTCATTTTCCTTAGGCCTAACCTCTTAAGGCTTGCTGATCTTTCTTTATAACAAGAGTCTCCAGGTACTGAGCAAACACATCCTGTTTCTATTAATGAGGTTTGATATCTTCATCTCCCCTTCTTCCTTCATCTTTACAAGCTTGATTAGCTTCTCAATTACAAGAAAACACAACACAACACAACAAAATAACCTCAGTCAATTTCTACAAATTGTGTTCTGAGTCTCCAAGAAGTGACCTGAATGAATTGGGAAAGTTTGCAGAAATCAAGACATTATAATAGGCAAAGGACATACGTATGGAAAACTGGCATGTTAGTGAACCCTCTAAGGACGTTCATTGCAATTGTGACATGCTGTAGGCATACTTTCCTAGATATAGTTGAAAGGATCCTTTCCTAGATTTAATTGCAAAGATATATTTTATTCAGTTTATTTATCTTAATAAACTCCTTAGTCTGTTCAGAGAAGGGCTTTGTAAAATTCGATGTGAAGAGGAGGAAAGAATATATGGTCATTGCTATGAAAATGACAGCATCACATTTTCCAGAGTGACCCGTTTTCTCAAATTTTTATTCAGCCGTGAGTAAATTACAGGTATTAAATTACAGAATTTCTGATAAAATAGAGTTATGGTATTTTACTCTATTCTCCTTCCAATCTATTCTCCAGAGCCAGAATTACCATTTTAAAAGGCAAATAATTTATAATTCATCCAGTGAAATCCCTTTAACAGCCTCTCATTTTTCTGAGGATAAAGACCAAACTCATAACTCTCACCTGAACAGACCGGCACAGTCTTGTTCCCAACTTCTCCTCCCGTCTCCTCATGTCATAGACCTCTTTTCTCTTTTCCATCCCTGCTATTCCGATCCTCCCTACTTGCCTTGGAGCTGATGTACATGCTGTTCTTGATGCCTGGAACTCCTTAACATCCTCCCTCTCCTGGCGGTCTATGTATACATGGTGCTTCCCTTGTATATCCCAAACAATCTTCATGTCTTCAGAGAAGTCCTCACCTCCTTAAAGTCTCCGGTTATGGAGGATATTTACATGCCCTCACTCTCCAGTACAGTTTGGTTATAGTCCCAATTTTAAAATTACAAATCTAAATATTTTATTGCTCTCTTTCTTCCTGATTAGACTATATGCTTCAAGAGTCCAAGGGCCATCACTCTTTTTGTATAGTTTTATCCCCAGAATTTAGTGCACTACTGACACACAGTAGGTACTCAGAAGATATTTTTCAATGTATATATGAATGTTTTGGTTTATTATGTAATTACTGAGAAGTTAATAAAGAATGTCTAGCAAGGTGTGCTGTATACAGCACAAGCTCAAAAATATTAAGTGAATGAATACATGAATAAATGAATGTTGAGTGAATTAACTACTTGTGAATTAGTAGCTCATCTATCATTTTAGTTTGACTTTTTTGGCCCTATATTTACATCTATTGAGTTCCTCTTCCCTCTCAAACAGGAAGAAGGATACAAATAATTTCTATTATTAACCTATTAAAAAACCCAATACATTCACAGGATATGCTATAAAATAAATTATGCACTGTCTGCCAAAGACCAAGATAAACCATTCAAAGAATACCCATCTTTTTGTGTCCTGGTCCCATCCTCATTTTATATGGAAACTGATTAGCACTCAGAAAGGTGAAGGACCTGAGTGAGCACAACTCACAAAGTCTGTGTGTGATTTAGGCATGATGTGAACTTTTGTATCTGTGATTCATAGTTGTTTTGGCTTTTCACATGTCTTCAGAGCATTAGCACACTGATAAGTGCTTTTATTCCTCTCTTTACCTCTTCTGCACATAAATATATACTTGACTTGCTGTAAGTCGAGCACTTCTCAATAGTGATACATTTTAAATCTTGGGTAAACTCCCCTTAATTGACAGGCTCGCCCTGTTGTCAGATGCATTACCATGAGGGATGACTTACAGTAGCATTGCTCTCTGTGTCCTCTCAGCCTAAGCTAGAAAGGGAGGTAAACAGTCCTCATATTTCATAGATTTTAAAGAGACACTATGGATCTATTCTAGAAACCATATTTTTTTAGTTAATTTATTAGGTGACTTTAATTATACCTCTAGAGAAAGCTGAATGATACCCAAATTGCAACAGAGACAGTCCACAAAATAAATTATTGTTGTGATCTTAGTGGCATGCTGGGCACATCAGAAAAAATCTTTTCCTTTCATTTGAGATCATTTTTACTAAAAATGGAAAAATATAATAACCTAAAGTTATTCTAACCAAATTGGTGTCTGGAGTTGCTGACATCTCACAAGCTTGAAGTTGTCACATCTCTCTTCCCTCTCTGCTTTGTCTTTGAGAGACAAGAAAACATTAAAGGGGCAGGCACTTTTCATATTGGTTTTTGTCCTCTTAGGACCCTAACGGGCAGTGAGGAGCACAAAATGGAGGACTAGAATGAGGGTGAGGAGAGATGGCTGGAGAATTCTCTTTGCCCTGAACCTCAGTTTCTTCACCTGTAGAAGGGAACCAGGTTATCATGATTTTTATGGTTGCTTGAAGTACTAGTATTTAATTGATTAATTTTTATTTAAGTTTTTTAAGGTAAAAGGCTAATTACTATGGAATATGTGTTTTTTATTTTAAAAATATTCATTTATTTATTTGAGAGAGAGAGAGCAAGCAGGAGTGGGGGGAGAGGCAAAATGAGAGAGAGAATGCCAAGCAGACTCCCTGCTGGGCCAGGAGCCCGACGTGGTACTCAGTCTTGTGACCCTAAGATCATGACCTGAGCTGAAATCAAGAGTTGAACACTTAAACACTGGGCCACCAGGCACACCCATATGGCATAAATTATTTAAATGAATTAGATACATATCACCTTGGTATTATCATTACTTTGGTAATGCCTTGATAATTACTTTATACCCATTTTTACATAGCTGAAATGTTGATTGATTGATATGCTTTTAGCCATAAAATTTAATTATTTATACCAGTATTTTGAAGGGAGAGACTCACACCAAGTTATCTCAATATCTAATAGAATATTAGAGGCAGAGTGGAACTTGAAGCAAAAAGGGTGAAGGAAGTAAGATATAGTCTCTCCATGTGGGTTTTGTGTACATCCTTATTCCCTGATTGAGCTTTGGTGGCCAACATCTCTTTATCCCTGCACAATCCTCTCACCTTATGGCCTCTGTTTCCATTGTTCTATCCTATATGTCCCTCATTCCCAGGTATGGGAGACTACATAGTCCTGTTATCTCCTAAATGATGCATGGTCTAGGTGCTCTTCTTCACTTATAAAAATTCATATGTTCTTTGTCCCTTCATCATAGGCCCATATGCTCTGCTTTTAAAAATAGCAACTAATCATATGACAAATACATTTGTATTGTTGACATTTTAATGAGAAATTTTCTACTTTCTTATGCTTACATTTATAGTGGATATATGGCCTGAAAAAATGATGACACTTTGTCATCTAAACCCATGTAGAAACTCTAATAGGAAAACCTCAAGCAAAGCACAGGGGTTCAAATGCAAGCTGACAGTAGAGGATTTACATTAGTTTGGTTTTAGGGCATCTCCTAGAATCATATAAAGACCTAAACCAGAAGAACTACAACTTCAGTTTATACAAATATGGTCAGAAGACATTAGATATTACAAGTACTGCATGTGTGATAGGGATCGTTATGTTTTGAAATATTTAAAAGTATATTCTATTTTGAAATTTTTCTTGATCCATGGCTTTTTAAAAAAAGTATGTGACCTCCTTATTGAGATGTTTCCGTGTTTTGAAGCAGTAGATTTTGGTGCTTCGGAAGAAGAATAGAAGCCACCTATAACAAGCAAGGCATTTCTCATCTTGGACTATTAAATTCTCTTTTCTTATTTATTTTTGCATGCCAGCATGTTGTGGAAGGATAACTTAGAGAAAAGAAAAGCATGCAACCTACCCCCATCCAGCAGATGGTTTGTGGAAGAGAGACACTAAAAAGCAAATAGACTATATACATCAGGATCATCTTCCTAATCCCACACCCCAGGTCCCTCTGGGAGGTTAATGGTGGGAACCTCCATGATGGGAATGAACAATGGCAGGAAGTTTGAGAACTTGGGCTAGAAACTGAGTTTCCCATGGTCATGGATACACTTAGGGTTTCTAGCTGATATGGTACATTCTAATTGATCTACCCATTGATCTAATTATATATCCATTTTGCTAATTAATACTAGGAGTAAGCCAGATTCCTTGGGGCAGCCCTATGTGAGCTCAATAGGGTTAGGGAGGTAGAGCTCCAACTCTTCACTGAAGCAGTGCTTTGGAGTCCCCCTAGCCTGTGTGTGGCATGAGAGGGATCCCCAAAAGTGGCATAGATACTGGTAGAGGTGTCTGGAAAAGACCTGGGGTCAGAGTAAAGACACTCTATTGGGAAGGACCTTGAGACTCAAAGGCAAAGAACAATTTCATGCACACCAGTACAAAGCACCTATTTACCATGGCCTAACCTGACTACCTTCAATGTACTCAGAGTCAACCAGTCCAGTAACAGAATCAGATGGTTGCCAGGGACTACAGGGAGGGGGCAGTGGGAAGCTACTAATCAAAGGCCATAAGGATTCAACCAAGATAAATAAGCTCCACAGAGCTGATGTATAACATTTTACCTCTGGTCAGCAGTAATATATTTTATAGTTAAAAATTTATTGAGAAGGTAGATGTCAATGTCAAATGGTATTATGACAATAAAATAAAGTTTAAAAAAAAATCAGGCCAGACCCATATACATTGATTGTGTATCCTGTCACTTTACTGAATTCACTTATCAGTTCTAGTAGTTTTTTGGTGGAGTCTTTAGGGTTTTCTATCTATAGTATCATGTCATCTGCAAATAGTGAGAGTTTTACTTTTTCCTTACAAATTTTGTAATTTTTATTTCTTTATGTTGTCTGATTGCTCTGGCTGGGACTTCCAGTACTATGTTGAATAAAAGTGGTGAAGGTGGACATCCTTGTCTTGTTTCTGACCTTAAGGGAACAGCTCTTAGTTTTTCACCATTGAGTATGATGTTAGCTATGGGTTTTTCATAAAAAGGCCTTTATTACATTGAGGTATGCTCTTTCTAAACCTGTGTTGTTGAGAGTTTCTATCATGAATGGATGTTGTACTTTGTCAAGTGCTTTTTTTTGTATCTATTGAAATGATCATGTGGTTTTTATCCTTTCTTGTATTGATGTGATGTATCATGTTAATTGTTTTGTGATGATTGAACCACCCTTTTATCCCAGGAATAAATATCAGTTGATTGTGGTGTATGATTTTTTTTTAATGTGTCATTAGATTCAGTTTGCTAGTATTTTGTTGAGGATTTTTGTGTTGTTGTTGTTGTTTTGGTATCTTTTTCTGGTTTTGGTATCAGGGTAATGCTGCCCTCATAGAATGAACTTGGAATTTTCCCTTCCTCTTCTATTTTTTGGAATAGTTTGAGAAGAATAGGTATTCCCCTGTGAAGCCATCTGGTCCTGGATTTTTGTTTGTTGGGAGTTTTTTTAATTACTGATTTAATTTCTATGCTGGTTATCAATCTGTTCAAATTTTCTTTCCTCCTACTTTGGTTTTGGTAGGTTATATGTTTCTAGGGACTTATCCATTTCTTCTAAGTTGTCCAATTTCTTGACAGTTCCTTGGTTAAAAGATTAAGAGGATGATGAGGATACTGTAGGACTTAGAAGATGAGGAAGGAATTCTACAGTCATGAGATTATGTAAGCCATGCCTTTCCCCTATACCCACATGCAGTTTTGGAAAGGAAAGGAAAGGAAACAGGGCAGAAGTTTGAATGATCAAACACTAACCTAAGTACACAATGCAGAGGTTGTATTATTTAAAGATATTTCTTAAATGATTGCCTCATATTAACACTAAATTACTTCACTGAATTAAAATTTAGTACCCCCTGCCCCAGCTACTCATTAGTCAGGGGCTTGTGAGAAAGAACAGATGAGTTAGAAATAATGTAGCTATTTGTTCCTTGCACATCTGAGTATGATATGAGTAATGTTTGACCCAGTGCCCATGTTTTTTCCTCACTGGCATTTTCTATGGAAGTTCCCAAGCTCAACCTGTACCTAGTGAACACAAAATACAGTATTTTAGACTGCTGTTGTCTCTGATCTGAGAAATTATTTTATCATGGGGACCCACAAGATAAGTTAATGAAAAACATCTAAAAATAGATAGATGATACATTTCTGGATGGTAGAAAATTGTATTTAGAATTTCCTAAGTGCCTTGTTAAATTCACTTAATACACACACACACACACACACACACATACACACACACACACACACGAGTGTGGTATCTAGAAAAGTGCTTGGTAAATAGTAGGCTTTTAGTCACTAATTGATAAATTGTGTTGGGTGATTACACATTCATCTACAATGCACATGGTTGCTTATGTTCAAGAGTTTCTTGACATTCCCTTAGCAATGTAGGCATGGGTACTTTGTGGTTTTCTTCTCTGAGCTTTTGAGATTAACTTGGGTATTCTAGGTCTGGTAAGTTTTTAGGGATAATGATCAAAAACAAGATCTTGGCATTTTGGTTTTATGCCAAGAGAGGGAAGCAGTAGCTCCTGGGCAGAAATATTTAGGTTTTATTCTTCTGGAACTTTTCTTTCTGCCCTATCTTCCAGAGGGAAGACTGGTCTAAAACAATGCTTGAAGTCTGCCTTAATCTCTGTCTTTAATAACTATCTCACATCCATGCAGCTCTCAGGTGATAAATTATAGACCTCCCTCCTTCTGTAGAGTGACATGGTAGGAGTTGGCTAGTGTTACCCAATCCTAACCTCATTAAAAGTTTCTAAAATATATAAATTATGTATTAGCATAAAGGAGTGTAAAGAAAGAGAAGAACAACAAAAAAAAAAGATACAAACTCTAGAGGCAAAGGCAGTGGAGCTTACAGTAATAAAATTTACAAAGACTGAGTTGTGTTAGGAAAAGAACCAAACACTATTAGTATTCATAGATTGGGCACTCATCAGATTTTCAACGATGTAGTTCCATCATATAAAACTAAGTGCCAAGTACTATGGTTCCTAGATTGAATCTTCTAGCAAACAGAAGACTCTGATGGAATATAGTATTCACAGAGTGTTCTCAGACATGGAAAGGTTCTGGAAAGTCAGGGGCTCCAGGAAGAAAAGAATATACTAACCCTTTTTTTAACAGGACAAAAACAGAGTATTAAATATTCAGAACCAAGGACAGGAGGAAGTAAAGACCAGTTCTGTAACCATAAGAATATCTTTGTATCATCTTCATAGGTTCTTTTTAAAATTTGGTTTTTCCCCTTAGGAATGCCCGAGAATGAAAAGATGAAGTAGATTTGGTTGCAGGATGCTATAGAATGGGAAAAACTGATTACTTTGTGTCCTACACCATAGAATATAAGGGTTGAGAAAACTCAAAAGGGAGAGACTTGGCAGCATTTAATTGCATGCCTAGTGCTTAGGAGCAGGAGCAATGAAGTTCCTGTGGTTTTGACAAAGGCCCTGGTTCCAAGCAATAAAAGGACCCACAAGTACACTATTCCAAAAGGCTGAAATTTTAGTCCATCTGTTGAAAATCTGTGATCTCTTAATTCCTTCCAGTTGTATCTATGTTACTATGTAAAATGTGTCCTCTCATCTCATAATGTATAATCCCACTGTTCTTCAGACAGTGAATTTTCCAGCTGTATGTTAAACTACCTTGAGTCATTCCTGCATTTTCAGAGATTAACAAGTTCTAGGGGCATTGTGAATAAAAGAATACGTGTTTACACATTGCATGGTAACTATGCCCCTTTTTCTTTTTTCCTCTGATTTGTGATAAAAACTGTCCCCAACACATGAAGACTGGTTGGATGGATTCCATCTCATATTTATCTGTCTATTATTTAATACTTTGTCTGTTAAACATTCAGAACTGTTGAGGTAAGGTGCTTTCTAAGCATGAATTTGAAAAAACCCAATCACAGTGGGATCAATGAGTGAATAGACAATTTCATTTCCCATGATGATCTTTTGTAAACAAAGAAGAAAAAGAGGGCTCTAACTGGTGGTGTTTCATGGTTTTAGTAGGAAGAGATAGGAAATTATAGCAACATAAGGAGAATATAGGGTCTCTGGATCAACAAGCTTCTTGCCCTGGTAGGTGGTTGGTCCCAATGTAGGTGAAGTAATCCTAGGAGGGACTCCCACTGAGAGGAATCAGGTTATCTTTTTGTGAATATCAGAGCCACCAAGTTCTATTAGCCTCCCTCTGCCTGCTACAAAGACAATGTCCTTTTGCTACAGCTCAGAGACTTCACTCTGATAATTTTGCCAAAGCCTAACAGGGCAGAGCACTGCAAATATGGGGATATTTCCTTTCAGCCCTCCAATGACCCACAATTGGTTCCTATTATTAATAATTCTTCTAAGGTTTATCTTCACAAAAAAGCACCAAGACTTCTATAGTTAAGGAAAGACAGGGCTGCAGACTCCTGCTCTGAATTGTTTCTTGAGCTTCTTCATTATTTACTGAGATTCCTGAAATGCAAACAATCAGAGGCTTATCAGGCAAAGGCAGATCCCCTGAGCCTTTTATCATTCTGTCTGCAATTTTGAATTTCCTCTATAACCAGACAGCATACCAAATGAAGCTAGACTCTTTAAAGGGAAATGAGGCAATTGGAATGTCAATTTTATTTAGTAATATATTGTAAAAACTTAAACAGCATATCCAGCTGATTGACAAAATCCATCCAACTGTTAAGGGCAAAACAAAACTATCTCAAGAGGTACAGTAATGCAGATCTCGCTTTTACCTATAGGCAGATATTTAAAGAGAAAGGGAGAGAGAGACAGAAAATACTGAAGCAGAATGCAACATCTGGAATTGTCCAACTGATAAAATTCAGAGAGAGAATAAGGGAGTTAGAAGCAAGGATATCATGTCATGTTTTCTTTCTTCTTCTTCAGTGAGCTTTTTAACTTCTTCCACAGGCTGTCTTTTCTCTTCAGTTTCTTTTCCATCAAGGATGGCATGGACTCCTTCTTGCGGATTTCCCTCACTAGACCGTGAAAGGCATCATCAATGCAGAATCTGAGGGCCGCAGACGTCTCAAAAAAAGCACAGTTATATTCCCTGGCCAGACTCAAGCCTTCTTCTGTAGAGACCTAAAGAAAAAGTAAATGATAGAAAAAAAAGAGAAAGGGAAAGATGCTTAAGTCAAAAACAATGTTCTCTATCAGGACTGTGGGCATATTATTTTTATATATATATACATATATGTATATATATATATATAAAATACAATTTGTTATACTAATGAGAATTTGGTATAGAGGAAAATTTCTAGAATTTCTAAACTTGATGGACAAATGAGAAATCAGGATCTCTAAAAAGGCAACTGATAAGAACTAATTAAAAATCAGTTCTCCAGACTTCAAAAAAAGTAACATTGGCACAGTGGCCAAAACAATGGCTTTAGAGTAAAACTGCTTGGTTTCTAAGTTTCAGCTCTCCCACTTTTGAGTTTTGCAAACTTGGGTAACTTTCTTAGCCTTTTTGGCCTCAGTTTTCTCATTTGTAATCTAAAATAATGACAACCACTTCCAAGGCTTTTTGTTAGTGTGTCTGATGTACGTTTTACAGATAATGTTGCTGAATAAATATTGAAAGCTTTATAACTACTGTGGTTAAATATAGTCCAGAGCTTTAAGTGAAGAATAAGCCAGACTGAAGTTGCCATGAACTTGAGAAATGATCTTCTGACAAAAACCAAAAGCTAACCGCCACCATTATGTCTGTAGCTAAGTACTTCAGAGCATGGTTAGAGCGCTACACAAGTTTTGTGGCACCAAAGCAGGCTGTGGTGCATGTTATTGCAGTGGATCCTCTAGGGATGATAAACCAACTGAGGTCAGGAACTATGCCTTAACATCTCTTTAATGTCCACTACAGTGCCTGGTACCTGAGTTACCACTAGAGGAGAAAGGATGATTAATAAAAGCACCAAGAGGGGCACCTGTGTGGCTCAGTGGGTTAACGCCTCTGCCTTCAGCTCAGGTCATGATTCCAGGGTCCTGGGATCGAGCCCCGCATCGGGCTCTCTGCTCAGCGGGGAGCCTGCTTCTCCCTCTCTCTATGCCTACCTCTCTGCCTACTCGTGATCTCTGTCTGTCAAATAAATAAATAAAATCTTAAAAAAAAAATAAAAGCACCTAGATTTAGAAAGTATGAATTAAGTTACAAACATAAGTGATGCATAAATATTTAAACAGGAGATTATATGACACTGTACTGGGTGCTAATAATCCTGCTCAAACTTTAGCATTCCCATTAGCTCTACTAGATTATTCACACTGGCTTGAAGAAAGCAGGAATAAGGCTGTTTTGACTCGATATGTTCTGATAGCCTCCTCATCCATACTGGTCTATTTATTGAAGTCACTCACATGTGTATGTATTTATATGTTCCTTTTTCCTGCCAAATGAAAGTGTATAGTGAACTGGAGACTCCATCAGCCTGTACCCCTGAGTATCTGTGACCAGGACTGTGGAGAGTGGAGCACCCGATTCACCAGGGTAGGCATATTCCCCAGGCCTAACTAAAGAATTTTGTTAACGTTCATCAGCTTAAAGCTTAAACATCAGCTAAAAGCTGATGACATTTTGGGGTTGTTTGTAGCCAAAACATAAACCACTTCTTCTTAACTGATACACCATGCTGCAATAAATGGTTGAGCTGGGATATAAAAAGACCTCTGATTTCAAAGCCAGGTCTCTTCTAGTCCTTAAAAACTTCACTAAGGGCTTTCATTCCTGCTGGCAAACACACCAGTTCTTTTTTGAGCTCATTTCTATCTTTTAGTGACTAAAGAAATGCAGATATAAGCAACAAGCTAAAGTTATTAAGATTCTGTCTTACCAGCAGTCATACATTTATTAACTTGTCTGATTTCCAAGGAATCACAGGTGACAGTCTTACCAAATATTTTGACCCTGTATACCATGTGTTGCCATTTATTTTTCAGTCTCCTGTAACAGTTTCCCAACTAAGAGGGTAATGGACGTACATTGGTGTTTTTTATAACAACACCACATTTCTAGTATGATTTCCTAGATTAATCACCTTTCATTACAATACACACACACATACACATACACAAACACAAATAGCTTCAAAATCCATGTGGCTTGCAGAAATGTTTCTTGCTCTTACTGCTTATTAGCAACTTGAGGGCAGACTGTGTCAGTTCAGCTTTAGGCTCTTTCTTAGCTGGGATCTGGTTTGTCCCTCCTAATCTTATTCTGAGACTCAGGTTCAAAGAACCCGTCTTATCTGGGATATGATGTTCCCATGACAGAGCAGTGGACAAGAGGCAGGGATAATTTTACTTGCATCTCAAAGGTCAAAAGACAAATGGAGAAACCTTAAGTCAATGAAGCAGAATGTGTACTCAGCTCACAAAGAATTGTGAAGAAGTAGAATCTACCAAAACTATTTACATGTAAGTGCAGCACACTATCCAGCTAAAAAAAGACAAACATTGCGAGACCAATTTTTTAAACACTTGTAGTTGAAACACCTTACATATAAGAATATAGAAAGAGTGAAATTTGAATGGAAATTAATACAAAAAAAGCGTTATATTGATGCAGTATCAGAGAAAGTAGATAGGTAAAAGTTACTTAAAGATGAATCTATCATGATGATACACATTTGTATGTACCAAAAATAATAGACTCATTTAATAAGCAAACAGAACTAAAATCCAGAATCACAGTGAGAAATTTTAACCATTCTTTCACATCAATTGAAAGAATACATAGATAAGTCAAGAAGGAGGTAGAAGGTTTGAACAAAACACCACATTTTATCTAATTTATATAGATAAGATGGCTATGCCCAACAACTGAAAGATTCACATTTTCTTCAAATGAACCTGAAGCACTTATAGATTGACTTCATGCTAAGCTTTAAAGCAAGTTTCAAAACACCACGAAGAATCGAAGTAGAAACACTCAAATTTCATGACCAATGTAGCAACCTCAAGCAGATGGAAAGAATGATAAAGACAGAAAGAAGTGAAATAGAAAATAATCATGCAGTGGAGAAAACTAAATGTGAAGATGTTAAATTGATAGAGTGCAGGCACGACAAGGTTAAATGTGGGAAAGGGTATAAATAAACTATATCAAGAATGACAAGTAGACATAAGTACAGGTCCTACAATCTTAAAAAAGGTAATTAGAGTGATATTTGTGTCAAGAAGTCTGACAAGTTAGATGAAGGACAAATTCTAAAAACAAAACTTACCAGAACTTTACACAAGAAGAAACAGAAAATCTTTGTTATCTTATATCTTAGACAGGATTTAAATATGTAATTAAGACTTTTCTATAATTAAGTCTCTATAACCATAGACTTCTCTGACAAATATGTGTGGATATAAGTACCAAAAGACTTGTACAAAATAGTTCCTATCAGTATTATCACAGATAACCAAAAACTAAAAGCAATACAAATAAGTGAATTTGATAATTTGTTGAATATGAATAGAATGGAACATTTTTCAATGCAAATGAATCAAATATTGTTATATGCAACTTAGGTAAATCTCACAAACATAGTAGGGTTTAGTGACAGAAATCAGACCTATGAAACATTTTTTTTCTGTGAAACATTTTTAATAAACTAGGATAATTTTAGATTGCTAGAAATGTGGCAAAGATAGTACAGATAGTTCCCATATACCCAATGTCTAATTATTCTCCTTGTTATAGTAATATGATACACAATTATACTTTTAGAAAGTTGAAACTCAAAAAAAACTAGTTTTAGGAGTCAATATGTATTTCCTTGGGGAGGTAACGCAAGGGTGTCTTCTGGGTGCTTTTTTTTATCTTCTTTGATCTACAGTGGTTTCAGGTGGGTTCACTGTGGGATAATTTACAAATTCTATACTTATAATCTGTGTAATTTTTGTATATGGTGCATCAATGAAAAAAACAGATGTACTATACAATTGGAAGTGCCCCCTCTGAATTTGGAGCATCACCATTTCCTCAAGTTCCGTAGTATTTCTGTACCTAAATGTTTCAACACTCACAGTAAATAGGATATGTAAAGTCTCAAATCACATCAGATCATGGCTTGCCACAAAATGAATCAGGTCTGGTCATATTTTGCAAAATACGTTAAAAATTTTGTATTTTAGATTTCTGAAATCAGATAACATTATGGACTTAGGTTTCTAGTGGGAAGGTTCAATACCATAAAGATTAAAAATCATCTCAAAGTAATGTGTAATTTCAATAAAAAGTACATTCAAATCCTGAAATCTTTTGAAACATAGATTGTTATACAGAGATAGTAAAATTCATAGGAAAGAATAAAGGTAAAAACAGGAAAGAAATAATTCTAGTAAGGAGGAGGTAGAGAGAAAAACAGTGACAATGGCATTAGAGTCATCCTACCACAGTTCTCTGTATATGTATAGCAGTCTAGCTAGTGGGGTATTAGTTAAGGGCTAGAAAGACCAAGACAATGCAGTGGGGAATCTAAAAACAAGATGATGAAATATATGGGAGCTTGATATACTATTGAGTAGCATTCTAAATCAAGGTTTAGATGTGAAGATCCATTTAGTGGTGCTCTGACACTGAGTCATCATCATTTTGGATTATCCTTGAAGTATGGAGATTATTTCTACCAGCACAGGAAGGTAATTTTACTTTGAGAAGAAAAGAAGTAGAAGGGGGTTGAAGTCTTTAATCATGTATTTCTTTCTTACGCATTTGAAAAATCTCTTTATACAAACATGTTTATGAAATGCTTCCTAGTTATAAAAATGTATTACACATTATTGGAAACCTCAAAATTCAGTTAAAATTCCAATGTAATAATCTTAATCTGAAAAAAATTAGAAAAATTCCATCCAAAGATTCATACCGAAGTCATATAAGCAAATAATAGATGACATAACTGCTTCTTACTGTAGCAAGATGAAGTATTTTTAACTCTGTAGCTCCTCATTGCTTTGGTAAATCCCTCTATTTCAAAGCATGGAATGTAGTTGTATATATTCTTAGACTCATTATCAGAATATTAATTCCATGTTACAACTCAGTAATTTTCACATTCATTATAATAAAATCCAAAAGAAAATTAAACTTAGTAAAATACCCGATCTCTTCTATAACTCCTGGAGAACTCTTACTAGATCAATCACTAAAAGTTTTTATTTTTTAAGAAAAATATTAAAGTAAAAGCGTACTTTAAAATTCCCATGTTTCAATAAATTTTATCTCACACTGATGTTGACAAACCATAATTTGTCATCCCTACATTGGATGTTGGGATCAATATACTATATATTCAATGCAAGAACTTGAGTCCAAACATGTAATAAAAAAAAAGTTCAAAAAATTAATTTTTACAGATTCTGGGCTTATGCTTAATAATTTTGGTCTGTTCAAAGGCTTTAAATATTTCAACTGTATCTCTGGGAATAATTTTTAGTCCACTAATGGTTCTGAGTGTTTCAGAATCAGAGTAACATAACAAGAAGTAACAGTTTCTATATTAGGCTTTAAAACCAGGGTATGTAATATATTCATCCAATATATTATATCTTAGCTATCCAAAGTTTAAGTAAAATTAAGTATTTTTAAATGAAAAATATTCATCCATGCCATACAGTAGCAGCTAAAAAAGAAGCACAGTGTTAGACGGGAATTTTTTCCCCCCAAATTAGGAGTTTGAGGTCCAAAAATGGTTAAGCAAATGGTTCAAGGTCACATACCTAATTAAGTAAAACAACCATCAAGTTCTATTCTCTTTCATCAAGTATTGTTTCCAATCCTTGCTGTTTCTCTGGAGTCTTTCCAGTTCCCTCTGCCAGTATTCCACATATATGTAATTGATTATTCTGATCTGAGGTTTTATAATTTGGGATTATTCTTAAATTACAAACCAATGGCATAGAACATTTTACGTTGTAGTTATAGAAAAAGAAAAATTTAAAAACAAAGAGAAAAATAATATTGTAGAAAGATTATTTGGGGGTCAGGGAAGGAACAATTAATGCAGATCCAATTGCCCCTCAACTGCAAGGATGGGGACTTTGTGATTAAATGTGCCACCTGCAGGCTTTAGAAAGTATTGGCAGAAAAAAAGGGATTAAAGAAAAATGTTTTATACAATAGAAAATTTCAATGACCCAGGGGAGCCATCTTTTTAATAGATGTGACCTTTTTCACCGAGGAAGATCACTGTGTAATGTGCCAGGTACTCCCTGAAATGCCATTTCCCATCTGCCCAAGGAGGCATTAGAGCACAGCCACAGCTGCATGGGGGGGGTTGAAGAGACCCCTGGGGCATGATGGCAAGCACAGCCTGATCTGGTCCTGGCCCAGCTGCTGGTGGGAAGTGGCAAGCATGCTGGTCAATTAGAGTTCCAGTCCCAACAATCTGCTGACTTCAGGAGCTTCATTGGTCTTTGTTGTAAAGGTACTCAGGGTAGTGGTGGTCGTCTAGTAACCTGTATAATTCTTAGTAGCATAGAAGGAAAGTCTGATGCTGCTTTGCTATATTTGCTAACTTTGAATGAAGAGAGATTGGCAGAAGGATATGTCTGGCTCTTCCAAGAGAAGCTTTGCAAGTGTAATATCTTTATGATTCAATCTACTAGGTGCTGTTAAAACATTCAGGATACGGAATAAACTCTTTGGGACTTGTTTATATTTTTTAATGCTTTCCTGTGTTTCAACTTGATTCTTACCCATAAAGATAGTAATTTTCATTATAGAGCCTACATCATCAAGGTAACAGGAATCAGTCTCTTGCAGATTTGCGACCAAAACATTTTATTTGTTAATAACAAAATAAGAAGGAAAAGTTGCCCAAACTTAGATTGTTCAGTTTTTATTTTGTTTAGTTGTGTAATTGATTTTGATCAGTTTTAACAATATGAGTACCTCGCCGGTTTCCTTGATAAGCTCCAATGAAAGTGTTTTTGATTTGTTTGCTTTTTTAATCTGCAAGTTATTCTTTTTAAAGATTTATTTATTTTAGAGAAAAGGAGAAAGCACTAATGGGAGGGGTAGAGGGAGAAGGAGAGAGAATCCCAAGCAGATTCTGTGCTGTGTGTGGAGCCTGGTGTGGGTCTGAATCTCATGACAATGAGATCATGACATGAGCTGAAACCAAGAGTCAGACGTTAACCGACTCTGCCACCCAGGCACCCCTACAAGTTATTTTTTTTTATGCATATCTTCCATTTAAAGCTAAGTGCATAAACTACTTGCAGGGAAAACCAAAACACAGCAAAGCACTGGCAAGAATTTCCCATCCTCAGCTGCAGTCACTGACATATGAGAAACTCATTCTTTTTATTTTTAATTTTCATTCCAATGTACAATGTTATATTAATTTCAGGTACACAATATAGTGATTCAACAGTTCTGTACATTACTCAGTTCTCATCATGTGTACTCTTAATTCCCTTCATCTACTTCACCCATCCCCTCACCCACCTCACCTCTGATAACCATCAGTTATTCTCCATAATTATAAGTCTGTTTCTTGGTTTGTCTCTTAATTCCCTTCGAATGTTTTGTTTCTTAAATTCCACATATGAGTGAAATCGTATGGTATTTGATATATTTGGCTTAGCATTATACTCTCTGGCTCCGTACCTGTTGCTGCAAATGGTGAGATTTAATTTTTTTTAATATTTTATTTATTTATTTGACAGAGAGAGAGAGAGATCACAAGTACACAAAGAGGCAGGCAGAGAGAGAGGGGGAAGCAGGCTCCCTGCTGAGTAGAGAGCCCGATGTGGGGCATGATCCCAGGACCCTGAGATCATGACCTGAGCTGAAGGCAGAGGCTTAACCCACTGAGCCACTCAGGTGCCCCTAATTTTTTTTTTTTAAGATTTAATTCTTTTTTATGGCTGAATATATTCCATTGTATGTATGTATGTATGTATACACACACACACACACACACACACACACACACACACTACTGCTTCTTTATCCATCTGTGTATTGATGGACACTTGGGCTGCTTCCATAGTTTGGCTATGGGAAATAATGTTGCAATAAACATAGGGGTGCATATATCCCTTCAAATCAGTGTTTTTGTATTCTCTGGGTCAATATCTAGTAGTGTGATTATTGGATTGTAGGGTAGTTCTATTTTTAGTTTTTTGAGGAACCTCCATACTGTTTTCCACAGTGGCTGCACCAGTTAGCATTTCCATCAACAGTGCCCAAGGGTTCCTTTTCTTCACATCCTTATCAATATTTGTTGTTTCCTGATTTTTTTTAAGCTATTCTGACAGGTGTGAGGTGATACCTCATTGTAGTTTTGATATGCATTTCCCTGATGATGAGTGATGTTGAGAATCTTTTCATGTGCCTGTTGACCATCAGATATCTTCTTTGGAGAAATGTCTCTTTATGTCTTCTCCCCATTTTTAATTGGATTATTTATTTTTTGGGTGTTCAGTTGCATCAGTTTTTCATATAGATCCTAATCCTTTATCAGATATGTCATTTATAAATATTTTCTCTCATTCAGTAGGTTGTCTTTTAGTTTTATTGGCTGTTCTTTGCTATGCAGAGATTTTTTATTTTAATGTAGTCCCAATTGTTTATTTTTGCTTTTATTTCTCAACCAAAAATGTTGCTGCAGCCAGTGTCAGAGAAATTCCTGCCTGTGTTCTCTTCTAGGATTTTTATGGTTTAAAGTCTCAGATTTAGGTCTTTAATTCATTTTTAGTTTATTTTTGTGTACAGTATAAGAAAGTGGTACAGTTTCATTCTTTCGCATGTTGCTGTCTGGTTTTCCCCAACACCATTTGTTGAAAAGACATATTCTTGCATATTCTTGCCTCCTTTGCCAAAGATTAATTGGCCATATAATTGTGTGTTTATTTCTGGGCTTTCTATTCTGTTCCATTGATCTATATGTCTCTTTTTGTGCCAGTACTTTACTATTTTGATTACTATAGCTTTGTAATATAACTAGAAATTTGGAATTGTGATGCCTCCAACTTTGTTCTTTCTCAAGATTGCTTTGCCTACTCCAGGCTTTTGTGCTTTCATATAAACTTTAGGCTTGTTTGTTCTTGTGAAAAATGCTGTTGGTATTTTGATAATGATTGCATTAAAAATGTAGATTGCTTTGAGTAGTATAGACATTTTTAAAATATTTGTTATTCCAATCCATGAGCATGGAATGCCTTTCCATTTCTTTGTGTTGTCTTCAGTTTTTTCCATCAGTGTTTTATAGTAGCAGAGTACAGATCTTTCACCTCTTTGGTTAAGTTTATTTCTAGGTACACTTTATTATTTTTGGTGCAACTATAAATGCAATTGCTCTCTTATTTTCTCTTTCTGTTGATTCATTATTGGCATACAGAAATGCATAAGATATCAGTATACTGATTGTGTATCCTGCAAGTTTACGAAATTCATTTATCTGTTCTAGTAGTTTTTTGGTTGTCTTTCAGGTTTTCTATATACAATATCATGTCATCTGCAAAATGTGGAAGTTTTACTTCTTTACCAGTTTGGATACATTTATTTCTTTTTGTTGTTTAATTGGTGTGGTTAGGAATTCCAGTATGAAGCTGAATGAAAGTAGTGAGAGTGGACACCCTTGTCTTTTTTCTAACCTTACAGGAAAAGCTGTATGTTATATGTTGTTAGCTATTGGTTTTTTATGTGTGGCCTTTATTGTGTTGAGGTATGTTCTCCCTAAACCTATATATTTGAGGGAATTTTTTTTTTATAATGGTTGGATGTTTTATTCTGTCAAATGCTTTTTCTGTATCTATTGAAATGACCATAGATAGGGTTTTTATCTTTCTTTTATTGACATATCATGTTGGTTGATATGCAAATATTGAACCACATGTTGTATCCCAGGAATAATCTGACTTAATCATGATGAGTGACTTTTTTAATGTATTTTTATATTTGGTTTGCTAGTATTTTGTTGAGGATTTCTACATCGATGTTCATCATAGTTGATGTCGTTCTTTTTTTTTTTTTTAAAGATTTTATTTATTTATTTATTTGACAGAGAGAGATCGTAAGTAGGCAGAGAGGCAGACAGAGAGAGTGAGAGGGAAGCAGGCTCCCTGCTGAGCAGAGAGCCCGACGTGGGACTCGATCCCAGGAACCTGAGATCATGACCTGAGCCGAAGGCAGCAGCTTAAACCACTGAGCCACCCAGGAGCCCCGATGTCGTTCTTTTTTAGTGGTGCTTTTATCTGGTTTTGGTATCAGAATAATGCTGACCTCATAGAATAGATTTGGATATTTTCCTTCCTCTTCTATTTTTTGGAATAGTTTGAAAAGAATAGGTATTAACTCTTCTTGAGATGTTTAGTAGAATTCCCCCTGTGAAGCCGTCTGGTCATGGACTTCTGTTTGTTGGGAGTATTTTGATTACAATTGCTGGTAATCAGTTTGTTCAAATTTTCTATTTCTTCCTGTTTTGGTTTTGGTAGGTTATATGTTTCTAGGAATTTAATCCATTTCTTCTAGGTTGTTCAATTTGTTATCATAAACTTTTTATAATATTCTCTTACAATTGTATTTCTCTGGTGTTTATTGCTACCTCTCTCCTCTTTCATTTGTGGTTTTGTCTGAGTCCTCTCTGGTTTTTTTGTTTGTTTGTTTGTTGTTTGAGGAGTCTGGCTAGAGCTTTATCAATTTTGTTGATCTTTTCCAAGAAACAGGTCCTGGTTTCATTGATGTGTTCTATTGTTTTGTTTCCTTGTTTCAGTTTGTCATTTATATCTACTCTAATCTTTACTGTGTCATTCCTTCTGCTAAGTTTTAGATTTTTTTGTTATTCTTTTGCTAGCTTCTTTTGGTATAAGATTAAGTTGTATGAGATTTTTCTGCTTCTTGAGGTAGTCATTTAAACTTTCCTCTTAGAACTGCTTTTGCTGCATCCTAAAGATTGTGGATTGTTATTTTATTTTCATTTGTCTTCATGTATTTTTTTGATATCCAATTTTTATTTCCAGATTGACCCATTCTTTGTTGAGTAGCATGTTTTTAACGTCCATGTATTTGTGCTGTATCCCAATTTTTTAATATGGAGGATTTCTAGGATCATAGTGTTGTGATCAGAAAAGATGGATGATGGATGGTATGACTTCAGTCTTTTTTTAATTTGTTGAGAATTATTTTTCAGCCTAATCTAATATGTGATCTATTCTGGAGAATGTTCTCTGTGCAGTTGAATGTGTATCCTATTGTTTTAGGATGGAATGTTTGAATAAGTCTGTTAAATCTGATCCCATGTGTCATTCAAAGCCAGTGTTTCCTGGTTCATTTCTTGTTTGGATATCTGCCAGTCAATATAAATGGGGTATTAAAGTCACCTACCATTATTGTATTGCTATCAATTAGTTCCTTTATGTTTGTCATTAGCTGTTTTAAGTATTTGGGTGCTTCCATGTTGGGAATATAAATATTTATAATCGTATGTTGTCTTATTGGATTATCCCCTTTACTCTTACCTAGTGTCCTTCTTTGTCTATTATAGTCTATTTTGTCCAATGATTGTCCCCAGCTTTCTTTTGACGTCTGTTTGCATGACAGATGTTTCTCCATCCCCTCACTTTCAATATACTGGTGGCTTTAGCTCTGAAGTGAGTCTCTTGTAGATAGCATATAGATGGGTCTTTATTTTTAATCCATTCTGTCACCTTATATCTTTTGATTGGAGCATTTGGGCTAATACATTCATCATTCAAAGTAATTATTTTTCCCCCTCCTTTTTTTTTTTTCCTTAAAGATTTTATTTATTCGTTTGACACTGAGTGAGAGAGAAAGTAAGCACAAGCAGGGGGAATGGCAAGCAAGGGAGAAGCATGCTCCCTGCTGAGCCAGGGACCTGATGTGGGGCTCCATCCCAGAACCTGGGATCATGACCTGAGCTAAAGGCAGCTGCTAATTGCTTGAGCCACACAGTACCCCCCCTTTTATTTTATACTTTTTTGAAGTTTTTATTTTATATTTTCAAGTTTTTTTTTAATTTGTTAGTCAATATACATCATTATATTATTTTTGGGTGTACATCTCAAAGTAATTATTGCTGTGTATTGCCATTTTGGTACTTGTTTTGTGGTATAGTTCTTCTCTGACCTTTTCTTGCTCTCTTTCAAGGTTTGTTGGTTTTCTTTAGTGATATACTTGGATTCATATCTTTTGAGTTGTGGTTGTCATTAGATTTGTATATAACATGTTTTTCATGTAGCAGTCTATATTAAGTTGATGGCCACTTAAGTTTCAGCCCATTCTTTACTTCTTTCCCTGTCATGATTTAAGCATATGGTATCATATTTTATGTCCTTTCATTCTATGAATCCCTTGACTAATTTTTACAGATACGCTTACTTTTACTGCTTTTGTGTTTTCCACTTTGCTTATTCCTATTTGTGATCTTTGTTTTATGCTCAGTAAGTCCCCTTTAACATTGCTGGTTTAGTGGTCATAAACCCCTTTACCTTTCATTTCTTTGAGAAACTCTAGCCCTCTTTCTAATTTGAATGATAGCCTTACTGGATAGAGTATTCTTGGTTGCAGATTTTTCCTTTTATCACTTTGAATATATCATGTTCCTCTCTTCTGGCCTGCGATTTTTTGCTGAAAAATCAGTTGTTAGCCATATTGGATTTCCCTTATATATATTGGTGTTCTTTTGCTGCTTTTAAAATTCTCTCTTCATAAGTATTTTTTGCCATTTTAATTACTGTGTTTCTTGGTGTGCACCTCCTTGAGTTGATTTTGTTGGGGGATTCTCTGTGCCTCCTGAATCTGGATATCTCCCCCCCACCCCCAGTTAGGGAACTTTTCAGCTATTATTTCTTCTTATAAATGTTCTGCCTACTTTTTTCTCTCTTCTCCTTTGGGTATCCCTATAATGTGACTGTTATTATGCTTGATGGAGTCACTGAGTTTCCTAAGTCTATTCTTATTTGGCATAATTTTTGGCATAATTATTTGGCCTATTTTTTCCCCCTTAACTGCTTAGCTTCATTACTTTCCTGTACTCTGTCTTCTATGTTGCTGAGTTGCTCCTCTACTCCCTCTAGCCTGCTATGTATTCCATCTAGTGAATTTTTTTTTTAAAAGATTTTATTTATTTGACAGAGAGAAATCACAAGAGAGGCAGGCAGAGAGAGAGAGAGGGAAGCAGGCTCCCCGCTGAGCAGAGAGCCCGATGCGGGACTCGATCCCAGGACCCTGAGATCATGACCTGAGCTGAAGGCAGTGGCTTAACCCACTGAGCCACCCAGGCGCCCCTCTAGTGAATTTTTAATTTAATTTATTGTGCTCTTCATCTCCAGTTGGTTCTTATCTCTTTGTTAAGGGTCTCACTAATGTCTTCCACTCTTTTCTCAAGTTGAATGAGTATCTTTATGATCATTACTTTTGATTATCAGACATAGTACTTATCTCTATTTTATTTTGCTCTCTTCCTGTGGTTTTGTTCTGTTCTTTTGTTTGGAACATATTCCTCTGTCTTTTCATTTTGTCTAACTCTCTTTGTGTTGGGAAAGTCAGCTATGTCTCCTGCTCTTGAAAATAATGGCTTTATGAAGAAGTCTGCTAATTCCATATAATGCAGTGTTCCTGTTCACCAGAACCTGATGCTTCAGGGGGTGTCTCCATTGTGTGTTACATGCACCCTGCTTTTGTGGGCAGAGTTTGTTAAAACTCTGATCCCCATCCCAGCAGGGATCCAAGATGTGTGCAGGTCTGCTTGCAAAATGAGACCTGTAGACATGACTGGGACTGGGCCTGACCTGTGCAATTCTGAAGAGCAAGCAAAAAATGGTAGGGTGTGCAATTGTAACAATAAGGTGTACCTGGGCTATCTCAGGACCTGTCATTCTTGGGGCCCAGGCTGTTCAAAATGCACAAGTGGGGAGACGTGGTGTTAAGGTTTGTGCCAGTCTTCTGAGGGAGGGGACCTCTAGCCCAAGGAATGAGGCAAACATAACTGGGAAGGGTAGATCTACTGAAGTGGGGAAGGGGCAGCAGGGCTTAAGTGAATGTCAGCACAGTGCTGGTTCCAATAGAAGTCCTTCAGCAGTCCCTACCCCTTTGGAACATGCTTCAACCTGCCCTGAGACATACTTCTTTACATGCCCACTGCAATATTCTAGCCTTTGAATATTTGCACATTTCCTCTGCCTGAAATGTGCTCCACCCAACATTTTTTGTGGCTGTTTTCTTCTCATCAGTCATGCCACAGCTTAAATATTATTTCCACTGAGACACCTTGTGTAACTATTCTCCAGAAAATATGCTGCACATTGCCAGTGATACTATACCATTGTTCTGCCTTATTTCTTTCTTGGCACTCACTTACTCTATGAAATTATTTTACTAATTTATTCCTTTGCTTATTTTCTGACTTCCTTCAGTACAGTGTAAGCTTTATTATAGCAGGAATCTGTCATTCTTGTTCAGTGCTGTACCTGGACCCAGCAGAGTAGCCAGCACTTAGAATGACACTACTGGATGCCCGGCCATAGTAATACAGTGCTGGGGTTATGATAAATAAAGGAGCTAGTTGTCAGGGCAATAGGAAAATAAAAAGAAAATTCCAAATCACTATAATCAGTGCCATGACAGGGGCCAGCACAGAGCACTATGGTGACATTTATAAGTAGTGCCCATACCCTTATTACTGGTTCTGGGTTTCTTCAGGGAGGATATCTTTGTAGGAGACCTAAGTGATAAGCAAGAATTATGCAGGTTGGGGGGGGGTGGCAGGGGAACTGGAAATAGTCTCAGATAGAAGGACTAATAATGGCCTAAGGCAGAGGTGATAATGGTACTTTTGTGGGCTCATCAGTAGTTAATGTGGTTTAGAAGTAAGGAGGAAGGAGAGAATGAATAGCACTCTCAGGAGAAATTTAGTGGGCTTAAATGCCTAATTTATGTAGATTCATATGAAATTTGTTTGAAACCTGTCAATTAAGTAAATTTTAAAAGCCTATTTCTTGAGTTCCTACTCTGTGCAAAGAAATGTAAAAGGTTTTCCCTGTCCTGCTAAAGAGATATTGATTGACTGGAGAGAAAAGCAGGACATAATAAATTAAATGGTGTAGCCAGTCCTTCTGAGGCACAGGATGGTAATGGCTCTAGGGTAAAGGGTTTAGACTGCTTTGTACAAGAGACATTTGAAATCTCCAAGGCCTTGTGCTTTTCATCCAAGAAGCCCTGGTATGCTGGGGGGAAAGGTTGCCATGGCAGCCAGTAGTTGCTATGAAGGGAAAAAAGAGAAGCTTAATGCTAAATATTTTGCTAATAGCAATATCTGGCTTCTTTGAATTTTTCTCCTAAGGACTACTTTTAAAATATCTTGTTAAAATTATAACTCAATAAAGTTAGGCAGTATATGAAAAATATATGTCAGAATATATATAAATATGTAAGTATATATATATATATATATGTGTGTATGTCCATGCCTTAGGATATATTAATATATTTGTACTAATAAATGTATATATTTGATGTACATTAAATTATACTTTATGAATAAAGAGTAAATTTTTGCCATTTGGAGAACTTAAGTATCAAAAAATATCTCAAAATTTATTACATTAATAAATTTGTATTAGGTAAAAATAGAAGGAACTTATGTATTATATTTGTAACATATATAACAATTTTAATTAAGCAATAAATTGTATAGCTGTGTAATATCTGCATCCCCTACAGACTATAAGACCATGAGGATAAGGAACATTGCTTTCCCAGTAACACCTTAGTGTTTCACACATGAAACAATAACAATAACAATCTTTTGTATATCTTCCTTGAAGGGGTGGCTGAATAAAGGGATAGAAAGGCAACCAAGGAGGAAGTAACCAACTACTACGGCAAAAACTCTCCATAAATTAACTAGAGAGCTCATAAGCCCAAATCTCATTTGAGCTGCCAAAGGTTTTGAGTCCCATAAATGCCCTATTTTATATGTATACATGTATACTATCTGTATAAGATAGGTGTACTGGAGAATCTCTAAACAAACAAAAACAAAACAAACAAACAATCAAACAGCTGCATCATGATTCTTTCTTAAATTTAGGGATCACAGTGGTAGAGGACACTGATGTAGTTCAAAGAAAAGCCAGAGGTGGTATCAGGGTTCCACCAAGTTTGTGGTCAACACATGTATCTTTTGGATTGTATTCAGAAAAGGAACGCCTTGCAAAGAAGAAAGAACCTGAGCAAAGTAAGTTTGAGACAAGTTCTAACTCTGGGTTCTGCAGAATATAAAGCTGAACCAATGTTCCAGGGAGCTGGGCATTTTTTTGAAAAATTTATAAGCCTGTGCTTACTGGCACTACTATAAATTTAGTTTTCAATTTTTGCAGAGCCATCAGTGCCCTTGTCAATCATTTTGCTTATTATTAGCTAGTGCCCTTTCCTATTCCTCATTTAGTTCTTCAAAATCTTCACTTCTCATTTTCAGCAGATGTTCTTGCCCTCTTACTTCACCTCAATGAGAAAATAAAAGCATCCAAAAATAATGAGTAAAACATTCAAGGCTAGCACCTAGAAGCTCACCTGTGTCATTAGCTACATTTTCTTACTCTCCCAGTCTCAAATGAAGATAGGTTATTGATTCTGTCAAGTCCAACACTTCCATCTGGGCTCTTTCCTCTTCAATGTCTATTTCAGTCATGCAGCACGAGTTGTACCTTCCTCTGTTCTATATTTTAAGCATTTCTTATAGTCTCTTTTTTCCAAGAAAAATATACAAGTCACCTGTTTTAAGAATCCAGTTCTGGCTACTTTCTTTCTTCCATCCATCCTTTTGTTCGCCATTAACTGTAGATTATTTAGGAAAGCCCTTGTACAAGGGTAAAAAGATGGAGAATGGGGGTAATGCATGAAAATGGAAGAAGGATGCACAGTCTTAAAGCACCCTACTAGATGGGAGAGGATATTTACAAATGAAATATTCAGTAAGGGGTTAATATTCAAAATATGTGAAGAATTTACACAACTCAACACCCAAAAAACAAATAATCTGATTAAAAATGGGTAGAGGAAGGGCGCCTGGGTGGCTCAGTGGGTTAAAGTCTCTACCCATAAAAATGGGTAGAGGACCTGAATAGGCATTTCTCTAATGAAGACATACAAATGGCCAACAGACACATCAAAAGATGCTCAACATCACTAATCATCAGGGAAGTACAAACCAAAAGTACAATGAGATCACTTCACACCTGTCAGAATGGCTAGTATCAAAAAGACAAAAATGACAAGTATTGGTGGGGGTGTGGAGCGAAAGGAACCCTCATGTATTGTTGGTGGGAATATAAATTGGTACAGCCACTGTGGAAAGCAGTTGGAGGGTCCTTGAAAAAATGAACCGTGTAAATACTATATGATCCGGTAATTCTACTACTGGGTATTAACCCCCAAAAAACAAAACATGAATATACCTCTAGAGGTTTACTGCAGTGTTATTTATAATAGTCAAGATATGGGGCGCCTGGGTGGCTCAGCGGGTTAAAGCCTCTGCCTTCAGCTCAGGTCATGATCCCAGGGTCCTGGGATCGAGCCCCGCATCAGGCTCTCTGCTTAGCGGGGAACCTGCTTCCTCCTCTCTCTCTCTCTGCCTGCCTCTCTGCCTACTTGTAATCTCTATCTGTCAAATAAATAAATCTTTAAAAAAAAAAAAGATATGAAAGCAACCTAAGTGTCCACTGATAGATGAATGTATAAAGATACTGTGGGGTACACACACAATTATTGCTCATAATATAAATCAGCCATAGAAAGAATGAATGAAATGTGCTATGGGGAATGCTGTGAAGTGTGTAAACTTGGCTATTCATAGACCTGTACCCCTGGGGATAAAAATACATTATATGTTTATAAAAAAATTAAAAAATTAAAAATTAAAAAAAAGAATGAATGAAATCTGGCTATTTGCAATACCATGGATGGACTAGAAGGTATCATGCTAAGTGAAATAAATCTAACAGAAAGACAAATACCTGTGATTTCACTTATATGTGGAATCTAAAAGAAAAAAAGAAAAGAAACAGACCCGTAAACACAGAAAATAAACTAGTGGCTGCCAGAGGGAAGAGGGTGGATAGGCAAAATAGGTAAAAGAAAGTTAAGGTCCAGGTTTCCAGTTATGGAATGAATAAGTCATGGGGGTGAAAGGTACAGAATAGGGAATGTATTCAATGGTACTGTACTGGCATTGTATGGTGAAGGGCTATAGCTACACTTGTGGTGAGCACAGCATATAGAATTGTTGAATTTCTGTTGTACACCTGGAACTAATGTAACATTATATTTCAACTATACTTCAATTAAAAAAAAATAAGATATCAGAAGTTTATGTGCTGATTTAATCACTTCTGATTTGCGCATCAACATTCACAATCTGGATTCTGTTCCCCCCTCACCAATTCTCCTAAAATAGTTTTCAAAGGTATAAATATGACCCCTGCTGCCAAACCCAATAAGTGCTTGCAGTGATCTTTCAGCATCTGCAATAGTTGACAAATTGACTACTTTCTTCTTTAAACTTCTCATCTGATTTGGTACCTTCTTCTTTCCTGATTTTTCTAACCTCTTTCTGGTTACTGTTTCTGAGTATTTGAATATATTCAGTATCTTAAAAAGACTACTCTTCACTCACTTTTCCCATAACTATGTGCCCATGGATTCTGACCTTGACTTCTATTCTTTTTTTTTTTTTAAGAGAAAGATGGTTTCTTATATATATATATATATATATATATATATATATATATATATATATATATATTTGACAGAGAGAGAGATCACAAGTAGACAGAGAGGCAGGCAGAGAGAGAGAGGGAAGCAGGCTCGCTGCTGAGCAGAGAGCCCGATGCGGGACTCGATCCCAGGACCCTGAGATCATGACCTGAGCCGAAGGCAGCGGCTTAATCCACTGAGCCACCCAGGCGCCCCTGACCTTGACTTCTATTCTTATTTGACATTTGTTCCTTATATATTCATATTCATGTCCAAGCTTTAGTCATCATTAGAATTCTCATAAGCCCCTATTGATGTCTTCAAAGATCATCTCTCGGTTTAAGCCCAGAATCACATGTACAAGTCTCTCCTGGGTAGTTTCTCTGAAATGTTCCTAAGCACTTCAAATTTGTGGTCAAATTAATTATTTTTCCTTGACAAATGTTCCATCTTGGCTAATGGCACCGGTATTCCCAGTAATCTAGGCAGGTTCATCTGTCCCCCATATCCTTAAATCTAACTGATAAGCCATTCCATTTCCATCTTTTTATTATTGTATACTGACATTTTCCTCTCCATTTTCATGGCCAGTGCCTTAATCCAGGGCTCTTAGTGCATTTATCTCCTAAAGGATTTTTCTACCCTCCGACTTGACCTCCCTCAAATCTATCCTTCATACACTATCCAGAGAGAAATTTCTATAACATAAAAGCAAGTATTCATCTCTCCAATTTAAGTTATTTTTGTGATTCCCCCTTCATCAAAAACACAGTGAGTAGCACATAATAAGTGCTCAAAAAACAGTGATTTATTCCTATGGCGACTGGTACTAAATGAAGTCAGGCTCACCTCTTATTTGGACAAATAACTCTGCCTCTCAAACCCCAGTCTCCTCCTCAAGATAAAGAGGATAATACCATCTCCTTCAGAAGGTTCTTATGCAGATTAAAGATTATGTAGTAATATGGTCCCTAACCTCCTAGGACAGAAAATGTACTTAATAAATATGTACTTAGTCATAATTACCAATGAAGCAGTCTGGCCTCTTAGAAGAATCAAGGACATCATATGGGCTACCAGAACTAAAAGGATATGGAATATGCTAAAAACAAAAGAATTTAGGATTTCAATGGACTTTAGGGTCATCTTTAAGCCACCACGTCATTACATATCATTCCACAACAACTCTGTCAATGACTACTTTTTGTAGGCACACAATAATTACACAATCCTCTATAAAATGACCCCTTTTATCAAAAGTTCTTATATTTAGTCAGAGGAGAATTGGAATTATAGAGCTGAAATTGCCCCAAGGCATCCTATCCTCTAAATCCTAAGCAGTTTAAGAATTCCTTAATTTTTGAGATATTACAGTTCTTCAATGCTGGAGTTGGCACTAAAACCCAAGACTCTTTTTACCACCGCTAATGCCCCTTTTTCTACAACACAAAGACTCTGGCCTGATGACATGGTGCAGAGGACAAATAGAATACACAGGACATAAAAGTGCAGAGAAGAACCTTCCTGAGGCAAGCAGGCTTGCATGGAATAGGGGAGAGACTAGAGACTTTCCCCTATCGAGTGAGTAGCTGAGGACTCTGGGCATCTGGTTATGGGGCTTTCAGTTTACTAAATTTATTTTTTTATTTTTAAAATGTGTATTCTATAATTTTTTTTTTATAAGAGTATGTGTGAGTTCCTTCCCTTCGGATCTGGAAGTTAAATGTAGATTCAAGTGGCTGCACAGATGACAGCATTTAACTGTACAAGAAGCCCCTCTGTGGCCTTAGCAACTCCTTCCATTTGTTGCTTCTCAAGCCCAGTTGCCCAGTCCCTCCCCAGGTGGACAAAATGACCTGCTTCCCGAAGCCTGTGCACACAGCATGCCAGAGAAAGGAAGGTAACCTTGACAATTCTGTTAGGAAGCAGCGGCCTGAGACTGCATCTCCAAGTCAATGACACCTGTTTTCTCTTCCAGATTCTGGTCATGTCAGAGCACAGAGCAAACAACACTATCACGGTGATAACTTGTCAGCTCACTGACATTATCTGTGCTCCATCCTCCACAGAAGCAGCTGAGAACATAGTCTGTGTTAGTCAAAACAGCAGGTCTTACTAAGATACAGGGAGAAAAGTATTCTGGTTGAGACGGTGGTTTATGAAACCAAAGGTCCTGAGTTCTAATCACATCTCTACTGCTTACGAGTCGAGTGACCATAATTGAGTTACTTACCCTTTCTAAAATTTAGTGTCCTCATCTTAAAATGGAGTTAGTAAGAGATAGAAAGGAGATAACAGAATGCTTCATGCTTATTGCAGGTTAAATGTACTATAATTTGGACTTTTTTGTTTATTCATTTAATACATAGAATTGGTTTGTCTCCAGTCAGGAATCATGCAATGCTGATGAATGAGAGGTTTGATTCTCGTCTTTACAACAATTACCAGAGTGGGGGAGGGGGCCTTCTACTGTCAGAGTTCCTCTGATACATTTGACTCCATTGCCCTATTTATCCTCAGAATGGTTCAATTTTCCCTGGGGCACATTTTACTAAATGTGTCATAAAAGCATTTTGTTCAAACCACAAGTTTTCCCCATCTCATTCCCCTCCCCCAGCCACCATAGTTATGTTTAATCAGTAAGGGCTGGGGTTACTGTCTCTCCTCAATCTACTAAAAACCATGAATACGCTTTCACTTCCTCTGTTGTTTTCTTCACCTTTCTCCTTCATAGCCTCTTAAATTTCTTTTCTTCAATTTTCTTATTCTCTAACTTTACCTTTTCTTTTCATCCTTGTCCTTTAGATCTTACCAGCCAACATTCTGCTAATCTCTTGGGGGTTTTTTGTTTGTTTGTTTGTTTTGTTTTTGTTTTTTGACAGAGAGAGAGATTACAAGTAGGCAGAGAGGCAGGCAGAGAGAGAGGGGAAGCAGGCTCCCCACTGAGCAGAGAGCCCGATGTGGGGCTCAATCCCAGGACCCCGGGATCATGACCTGAGCTGAAGGCAGAGGCTTAACCCACTGAGCCACCCTCCCTGGGGTTTTTTTTAAAGTAATTCCCAGACTCTTTACCATGAACTGTTTGTTGATCCCTAAGACTGAGTATGATTTCTCCCTCTTTGTAAGTCCATAAGCATTTGGTTTTTGTCACTCGGTCTTTCATTATGATTAATATTCCTCTTATTCAGTACCAAGGGTAAGTTTCATGGGCACACAAATAGTGCTCCTTTCTCCTCTCTGTCTCCTACACTTGGAATCATCATCAAATTGGTTCCAAAACTGACTCCTATTATTTCTTAAAACTAACTGTTTATGAAAGTCTCCCCTCCTCCGAATTATTGCAGTGTTTGCCTTAGGGATTCATTTTTTACCCTTTCTTATGGTGTATGGCTATCAACACAACCTACATTTGGTCTTGTGTTCAGATCTTGGACTTTCACGGTGACATCTAATTTACCAAAGTTCCCAATTCCCTTAACCAGTTGTGATTTGTCTAAGTGCAAGCCATGCTAGGTGGACAGGTAGATCATGAAATCATGGAATCACAGACATAAGAGACAATCAGTGTCGTAAGGAAGTCAGATATCATTGCTTTTACAGCACTCCTGTGAGATGGGGCACAGAGACTTTTTATAGACACTTCCAGTATGAGTTCATATATCAGAGAATCCCAGGCTATGATGTGTATCTCTCACTGGCTAAAAGTCCATACTATTAAGAGGAAAATGTCCTCCCTAGATTTCCTATCTCTTATCCTTCTGGCCTTATAGAAATATTCAGAATACCCCTTCCCCTCCACTGCCTTTTCTTCCATGTGACAGCTCCTTTAATACTGGAAAACATAAATGATGTCTTCCACTCGTGGCTTTACCACTGATTGTGTTCAGAAGATAGCACTGTCTTATTTTCAGAAGACAGTCTTCATCATCAACAACAACAACAACAAAAAAAAGAAAAAAAATCAGAAGAAAAATGAGCAGATGGTTCCATTTTGCTTTGTTCTTGCAGAGTAATATGTGACCCAAACAAAGGATCTATAAAACAGATAAATAGCAGCAACAACAATGAAACTTTCGTTACAGGATCATTACTTTTCTAACCACAGAGGATGCATAACTGCTTCACCACACCAGACATTAATGATTTTGTTTTGTTTTATTCTGTTTAACTATACTTGTTACTCCCTCTGCTAGGATAAGGCAGATAGTTGGGCCACTACATTTTAATTTCTTTGATAGACAAGCAAAAATATAAGAACCTGAAATATGTCCTCTGCAATGGCATTATTATCACTGCTAGTGATACTTCCTAGGAAATAGCTTCCTTTGGTGACTCATTCAAAAATACATACATCTTCCCTACCATTTAGCCTCTTATGGATAGTTGCAATGCATTTATTCATCTCCAAATAAGCAACATACTGAATTTGTAGATCCTTAGTACATATTTACTGAACTAGAATAGTTAAGATGAACATGAACAAGAAGAGTCCTGTACTGTATTTGTTTTTTTGTGTGTCTAAGGTGGGCAACCCTAAATTGACAGAGAAAGAGGAAGGTGATCTGGATTAAACAAAGAGTGCTCAAGAGGAAACCAATGGAATTTAGAAATGACATCTATACATGACTCTCATTCTGTGGAGGTGAGCTACATTTTTGCTCTGCAGGGTAACATCTTGACCACACTGATTTGGATACGAGTGTCCTTATCTATAAAATCAAGGGAAAGGATATCTGAAGGTTACTTCCACCCCAGTGATTTCTCAAACTCCTTATTTTTTTCCCCTTTCTCTTGCCATGCCTACCCACTCTCTTTTTTGAATCAGTCTTTTCTTATGTTCCATTTCCAAGAATATCCACAGTATTTACCCAGTTGCTAACCACTCCACATCCTCCATACCCTACCCATTTAAAAGTCCTTGAACTTTCTCGAATTCACCATTCCTTCTGCCTAGATACATTTCCAAGGAATGTACCACATCTGTTAAAAGTTTAACTTCCACTGTCTTTATGACACTTCTTGAGAGTAGAAACTACCAAGTTCATTTTGTACTCTCAGAATTTAACCATAACAGGGATTTGATAAATATTTATTAAATGAATTGGATTCATCAATAAAGTCACAACATCACTAATGTTATCTTTTCTTTAGACTTGTGTAAGAGATTGCAAAGGGAAAATCTATGACTGACCTTCTTATTTCACTAAGTCTGTGCCATCTCTGAGAAAGCTTTGAAGTATTATCATAAATAATTAAAACAAAGGCTCACTTACCAAACTAATTTTTGATGTAGCCTTATAGTGTTTACTTGCTAGCTGATTTGAGAAATTTGAGAGTCCATTCATCTAGCTATCTTGAAAAATTCATATTGCCTTAATATTTACAGGTACTCAATCCTCATCACAAACATCATCACAAAGCTTCCCTGAGCCTATGTTTTCTTCTCAAGGTGGACCTGGAATATCCATTAATTTTGCCATTAGTTTCTGGATCTGATGTTTGCAATGCATAATGAATGCATTTGCAAATTAGCAGAGTGAATATTTTGTAATTATGAAGGAAATTAATATTTTGTGTCAAAAGAAAAAAAAATATTTCCATAATCAGGCATCCAATAACAAGAAATGTTGCCTATGCCTATGCTGTAACTATATGTAAAGAGATTTCAGAAGAGTAATGCAAATGATCCAATTCATGGGCAATTTAAGTACAGTAAACTAACATGGAACATGTCTTCATCTTTTCTAAGACCAGTTGCCATACAGCCTGTCCTCATGAAAAAGGAAATATTTACTGTCTCTGTGAGGTATTTTACAACATTAAAATTCTGTTTGTGGCTTTTGTAAACCTCCCCTGGAAAATTACAAGTGAGATTAAAAGGAACTCTGACAGCCTGGGGAGGAATTGATAGATGACCTGCCATATTTAAGACAGCCAGCTCTCTGCTAAGGTCAGCCCTCACATACCGAGAGGACAAAAGCAAAACACGAGGTCCAGGGAGAGCCAGGAGGCTGAAAGAACAAAGTGTGTTGACATCAGTGATCTCTAGTCCTGGCCTAAGGGGAAAGACTGTTCTCTTATGTATGTTTATACATACACTTAAATATTTACTTGCATATTTATTATTTATACAGGCACAAAGTATATATACTTTTTTATGTAATTTATGCATGATTTAATATATAGTATATTGTGTGTGTGTGTGTGTGTGTGTGTGTGTGTGTGTGTGTGTGTGTGTATCCACATGGGGGTAAAAAACAAAATGCAGTGATTTTTCCATGTCCTTGACTTATCCTTACAGGAGATTTCTTCCCTGCATCCTAATCTAATTGAGTTTGTTGTATGTTTACCGTTCTGAGTGAGTTTGTCAGAATGATACTGGGATTAGCCCAGGATAGATTTTGGTGGGGAGTTTCAACACTAACAAAAATCATCTAAATCAGGATGGCAGGCCCAAGTGCTGGTCTTGAGGCAGCCTAGCAATAAATTGCCTTCTGGTGCTTAAACCTGCCAACCACCCGTCATTAGAAGTTCAAGGTTTCCATGGATACCTCATCCTGAGTACAAGTGAAATGATAACTCTTCAGAAGCCCTTTACACAAACAGGATGGCTTGGAGTTAAGTGGAGGTTAGTCTAATTAGTTATAGAGGGAAGCAGGTTTCTATGAATGGCTTCCAAAGCCCAGTTTAATTAAAAGTCAAAAAGAGGGCGCCTGGGTGGCTCAGTGGGTTAAAGCCTCTGCTTTTGGCTCAGGTCATGATCCCAGGGTCCTGGGATCAAGTTCCTCATCAGGCCCTTGCTCAGCAGGGAGCCTACTTCTCCCTCTGCCTGCTACTCCCTCTGCTTGTGCTCTCTCTCTCTGACAGATAAAATTAAAAAAAAAAACCAAAAACTCAGATCTGATTGTATTGCTTCTCTAATTTTGTTGAGTCATTCCATGATTCCATGCTACCTAAGACAGAAATCCTCAGGTTTCTGTTTTTCACAGACAAGGTTGTTCTTGTTTTGTTTTGTTTTTAATTAAGAATGAGGTAGGCTTCTGAAAGCATCTACAGAATGTAGGCCTTCAGTGATAGACATGTATTTTTGCCTGCCCAGATGACCTCCCCCTTTTTGAAATAGTACCCCAATATCCCTTGGGACAGCTATCCTTTTTCTATTTATCAGCCCAAGAATTTTGATGGGATTGACTCTACTTCTAAGTCTAAAGGTAAACAACCCAGGCTTGGTATTCAGAGAGCTACATCTCCTTACCTAAAATTTTGGTTGCAAAATTAAGTATGACCTAAACAAGGCTAGCCACCCTCCTCCCCTGGAATTTCACTAGCACTATTCAGAAATAATCATGATAGAAATCTCTAGATAAGTTTGTGAAGTGCAAGTGCCTACCTAAGAATAAAGTCAATAAAAAAGAAAAACAAAAATGGAAAGATTCTGATGATATTGTTAGGGGCTTTGACTCTAGTTACTCCTGAAGCTAACTGAATTGGGTTTTCCAGTCAAAGGACCTCATAAATTTATTTTTGTGTGTTTTGTTGTTGTTGTTTGAACTAGTATGTATGGAGTTATATAAGAACTGAATGGGTTCTGACTAATATACTTGTCAAGTTTTTATTTCAGCAAGTATTATAAAATGATGTAAAGTATTACTGAGGCTCTTTTCTGGTCCCCTGTGGTTATCAACAACTATAGAAATTACTCTGGAAAGAACCCACAGTTGAAAGCAAAGATAAATTTCAAGTGGTCATGTTTAATGAGAGCCTGATTCCTGGTGCCGGGCATTCATATTTTGCATCAGATTTCAAACTAGTTAAGTACTATTTTCTTCCAGAAATATTTTTAAAGAGACTAAAAAGAAAAAAAGGACATTAATTTTAGGTGTGCCAAGAAAGCAGTGAGCGAGACACTCTTTTCAGTTTTTCATCTCATGTGTCTTAGGGGGCTCCTCTGTGATTGCTTGTAAAATATGTATCTGTTTCCTATCTCCTAGCTGGACACTTGGATGTTTTCTGAACTGCAGAATATGCCAACATGCTGAGAGCCATTGGACTATGGGAATTTAACCTTATGGAAAGCGCAGAACAATGTAATACATTGGGAACTCCAGTCCTGATTTCTCTGGAAATCAGAATTCCACAGATCCAAGGCAGTCATTGCTGAGATTTCTAGGCTATCATGTGGCCTAGATTAGGTTTGGGAAGAGATTTTAGTTTCTAGTTGGCCAGAGACTGTCCCGGAGAACCAAGACTTGTGTCTAGGAGATAATAAAGAGATGACTGTGTAACAAAAAGAAAGAAGTATAATTGCAACATTTGACCTCCAGTGTTAGAATTATTTCAGATCACCTGAGCACTGAATGACACACTAACATAGCAGAGGTAATCTGGGTCCTTGTCAATGTCAAAGACCAACCTGTAGGGTAGTCCCTATATCCACAGTCAGCAGAGAAATCACAGTGACCTAGAACAAGATACCAATCCCTTCTAATTCCCTTTCTTAAGGTTGGGACTGGGGAAAGAGAGAGTAAGGTGAATTAGTCTTCCCTTCCTTCAGCATGAGTCTCATTCTGGATTTGTGAAACGTCAGCCTAGGCTTTTGAAGATGGAACTCTGATCCATACAGTGGCAAACCATTACTCCTAGACTTGATTAAATATTTACCTAAATTAGGATAGCCTTAAACTAGAACTGATTAAAAAGACAAAAACAAAACAAAACAAAACAAAAACTAACTTTGTCTTTTTGACAGAGAGCATAAGTATGCAGAGCAGCAGAGAGAGGATCCCCCACTAAGCAGAGAGCCCAATGCAGGTCTTGATCCCAGGACCCTGGGATCATGAGCTGGACCAAAGGCAGACACTTAACTAACTGAGCCACCCAAATGCCCCCAGGATTGATATTTTTTGGAAGGGATAGAGATAGTGTTAATTGGAATATTAAATTTCCTACTTTTCTATGCCAGTTTACAGTGGGTAGGGACTTAAAAAGAGTAGATTTCAGTTATGTCTCTGAGTTGATACAGCTCAATACAATTTTCCCATCCAAGTATAGACACTAAAAGAAGAATGAAGAAAGGAAGGGGGTGGGGGAGGAAAATCTAAACCTATTATTATCATCAGTTCATTAAAGAAGTTCATTTTCAAGGCAACATACCAAATGAGGTGGAAAGAACTAATATGAAAATAAAAGATGTCATTTCATATAGGGTAAATGTGAAAAATCACCTGCATGGTCCTTTTTTTCCTCCTCTTTCATAGCAGAATGGCGTAAATTTCATTATGGACTGACATTTGGATACAATACAAACTTGCATGACACTTCTTTGATTCCTGCCTATTTACCTTTTCAGAACCATCTCTCACTTTACCCCCTGGATTCTTGGCTCAAGTCATGCCAAATAATATAGATTTTCTTGAATGTGATTTGTCTCCCCTTCATCATTTTTGTCCTTGCTCTTCCCTTAACTGGAATTGTCTTTCCTTACTTGTTAGACTTAACAACTAATAACTGTATATCAAGACAGAAATGAAATGTGAGTTACATTATGATGCTATCCTTGACCCCTCCGAGATGAGTTAGAAGTTTTCTCTGATGTACTTTGTGCATTCTTCTACATAGTATTTATCACATTTCTTTTCATATTTGTTTTCATAACTTGAAATTAAGCTCTTTGAAGAGAGAGAGTAGCCTAATGCAGTGGTTATAAGCATGAATTCTTATACTAAGAGTTCCAATGAAATGTTATAAACATTGTTGAGATCCTTGCTCAGGCACTTGCTAGTTGTGGCATTAGGCAGACTATTTTAGTTCTCTGAGCCTCAGTTTTCTGTTACCTGTTTTTACCCAGAATTCAGCATAGTGTTTACCATATCGTATATGTATAGATTATTAAAATTATGGGTGAATTTACTTCAACAAATACATTGAAGATATTAAGAAAAACTTCACATTGGATAAGAGGAAATGTCCTTAAATAATTTGTGAAGTTTTGTTTCTTTTCCAAGTGGAATTATATTATAGCTGATAGAATATAGCCTACCTAATTGAGTTTGGTGCTTACTGATTGGTAGCAATGTGATTCTGGGTATATTTGTCCCTCAAATGTGAGCTATATTATAGTGAAAAGAATTACACTGACCTTTCATGTAAGATAGGAATTAGAAATACTGACACATTTCCCTTTGCAACCTTTTAAATGACTGTCAGTCCATGTATGACACGTTAACGTGGCATTTATCCTAGGTCCAAAAAATACAAAATAATAAAAATAGGGTCATTGGATGATGTTGGAAGAAGAAATTCCATTGAGGTTAGTCAAGGAACTAGAAACTGAAGGCTTTGGAAGTTTGGAAGTTACCCAGTTATAGAACTTGGGATCTCCAGAAATTAAGTGACTTGTCCTAGGTCATACAACAAATTAATGACAGAGCTAACCTGAGCCCCCATGTCTTCTGACACCATGTTCAATACTTAATGACATAATGAGTGCTTCCTCTTGCCTCAGATTGCTCCTTGATCAGTTTCTTTAGAGGCAGAAAATACCTGACATTGACACAAATATCCTCACTGTTTTCAATGGCAGAGTTTTTTGAAATTGCTCCCCCCCCAAAAAACAAGCATCTTCCTCCTGAATTTTAGTTCTTTACTTCCCATATATCCACCTCTTGCTTAACCATGTGAAGGCCTCTCTCAGCAGCACCCTCAAGTCTCCAACCTTTTATTCCTTGATACAGAAATCCTACAAACTTCTAAGCCTCCTTTAAGTATTCAATTCCTGTCAGATAAAATTATTCAAACCTTCAAGTTGATTCTTGACAATTTCATCTGGATCCTCAATCCTTGGCAACCATTCTTTTGCTTTTTTTCTGTGGCTATCACCCCTTGTATTTCATGTAACTGCTTGACACATTCCTACTGTCTCAAAGCCAGCTGCTGCCACCATTCACCCCAGAAGATTACCTGCCCTTCGACTTCCCAAAGAATATAAATAGACTGGGCAAAAGCTCTCTATTTTCTATTATCAAACTTCTGAGTTTGGACTCCATTGCTTCCTTGTTAGCCTTTAAATGCTCATTTTTTTAAAGGCCAATTTTCACACTTGACCTATGGATTTTACTCCTTTTCATTTCCTTCAGAAATTAATCCCTCGTCTCCTCAACTTTTTCATCCTTATAGCTTCTTTCCTTCACCAAATAAGTGGCACTGTAACTTCTGTATTTGAAAAATTTTTTCCTGGTTGATTTTTATTTCCTCTGGTCACTGTTTAGCTTCTTTCCTTTTCCCAGTTTTATTTACTCAAAGAACACTCCATGCTCATATACTACTATCCATAGATCAACTTGCTAAAATTAGGTATCTGCTTTACCTCTCCACTGAAATTTTCTGACAAAAAAAAAATAATTACTCATGAGTAAATGGAAAGGTGTCTCATGTAAATGGATTGGAAAGCTTAATATTATTAAGATATTAATATTTGTGGGGTGCCTGGGTGGCTCAGTGGGTTAAAGCCTCTGCCTTCTGCTCAGGTCATGATCCCAGGGTGCTGGGATTGAGCCCCATATTGGGCTCTCTGCTCCGCGGGGAGCCTGCTTCCTCCTCTCTCTCTCTCTGCCTGCCTCTCTGCCTACTTGTGATTTCTGTCTGTCAAATAAATAAATAAAATCTTAAAAAAAAGATATTAATATTTGCCAATCTAAAGATCCAACAAAATCTACCAATACTAATGATGCATTTTACAGAAAAAGAAAAACCCATCCTAAAATGTATGTGGGATCTCAAGAGGTGCCAAATAGCCAAAATCATCTTGAAAAAGAGCAATAAAGTTGGAGGTCTCATATGTCCAGATTTCAAAACTTATTACAGAGCTACAGTCATCCAAACAGTGTAGTACTGGCATAAAGACACATATATAGACCAATGGAGTAGAATAGAGACCCCAGAAAAAGACCCTTATATATATGGTCAAATGATTTTTTTTTTAAAGATTTTATTTATTTATTTGATAGAGAGATCACAAGTAGGCAGAGAGGCAAACAGAGAGAGAGGAAAGGAAGCAGGCTTGCTGCTGGGCAGAGAGCCCAATGTGGGGCTTGATCCCAGGACACTGGGATCATGACCTGAGCGGAAGGCAGAGGCTTTAACCCACTGAGCCACCTAGGTGCCCCTGGTCAAATGATTTTTGACAAGAGTTGCAAGATCTTTCAGTGGAAATGATGGTCATTGAAACAAAAGACATTGGGAAACTGGATGTTCATCTGCAAAACAAAGTTGGACCCTTACCTTACACACACACAAACAAATTATCTCACGATGAAACAAAGTCCTAAATGTAGGAACTAAAACCCTTAGACAAACACAGGAGGAAAAGCTTTATGACATTGGATTTGGCAATTTCTTGGACATAACACCAAAAGCACAGGTAATAGGAGAAAAGAAAATAAATTGGACAGTGTCAAAATTTTAAAATTCTGTGCAAAGACATAATCAACTACATAAAAAGGCAACCCGATAGGAGAAAATATTTGGAAATTATGTATCTGCTAAGGGGTTAACATCCATAATATATAAAAAGACAAGCAAACAACCTGATTAAAAGATGGGCAAATGACTTGAATAGATATGACCAATAAGAACATAAATAGTTACTCAACATCACTTATCTTTAGGGAAATGTAAATCAAAACCACAATGAGATACCACCTCATACTTACTAGGATGACTACTAACAAAAAAAAAAGTGTTGGCAAGGATGTGGAAAAACTGCATCTCTTGTACATTGTTGGTAGGAATTAGTGGTACAGCCACTGTGGAAAATAATACAGCAGTTCCTCGAAAAATTAACATATGATCCAAAAATCCCTCTTTTGAGGGATTTTCAAAAGAATTGAAAATAGGATCTTGAAGAAATATCTGTACACCCTGTTTATAGCAACATTATTTGCAATAACTAAAAGGTAAAAGCAACCCAAATGTTCATGGACAAATGAACAGATAAGCAAGACGTGGTGTATACACACAATGGAATGCTACTCAGCCTTAGAAAGAATTTTGACACATGCTACAACATGAAAGGGCCTTATGCTAAGTGAAATAAACCAGTCATAAAATTACAAATACCATCTGATTTCACTTATATTAGATACTTATAGTAGTCAAATTTATAGAGGCAGAAAACAGAATGATTGTTTTCAAATACTAGATAAAGGAAGAAAGGGAGTTGTTTGATGGCTATAGTTTTAGTTTTGCAATATTCAAAGACTTCTGGAAATTAGTTGAACAGTGTAAGTCTACTTAACACTAGTAAACTGCACACTTAAAAATTGCTAAGATAGTAAATGTTATACTGTTTATTTTATAATTCGTAAAAAGGCTTTAAAATAAAGATCGACCCCATGTTACTACAAAAAAAAATGGAATATTCACTTAGTATCTATTCTTAAAACAAAAGAAAAAGAAAAAAAACTTTATCATCTCTAAACAGTATTGTTTTGCAATCTTAGCTTTTAAAAAAATTCTCTGTAGTATTTTTGACTACTACTCTTCTTATAAATTCTGTCCTCCACTGTATTTTGTGAAATATGATTCTCTATCTTTCCTGCTGGCCCTTTGTCTTCTTTCCATACACTAAGGATATGTATTGCCCAGAAATTTATACTCAACCTCTTAATACTAGTAGTACTGTCCTTGGGCTTGAGTGACCAAGGCCTTTGCCAGGTAGTCCCTGCCCTACAAAAGGGCCCTCTTTGGCCCTCCTCTGTTGACATCCATCTACACAGGGTGAATAGGTCAAGATTAGCTACTAACCTGGATTCCATACCTTTCGACAATTTCTTATCTGGGACCTTGGAATTACTTGCCCAGGTGGTCTTAAACTTACTTCATGGGCCTCATCTCTAGATCCATTCTCCCCGTGTCTTCCCTTTACCAGTAAGCATACACCTGTAGAGGGAGATGGTCACTTGGTGGCTCTCTGAAGGAGATGGAGTGTGAGGGGGTATATAGAGTTTGGATATGTGGGTAGAAGGTCTCTTGAGATAAAGTACAAAGTCCTTAGATAAAAAGAAAGTATGGAGCTTGACTTGGACCCTGCAGGGACATTCATTTTTACTCTTGACCAGGTAAGGTTAAGATTACTAGAGACAGACCTAACTGTATACTTCCCTAGACACATTTATTCACCCCCATATTTTAAAATCACACCTGCTTGCAAGGTAACATCTGTTGCCTTAAGCAATATTCCCTCTGCTAAATTTGGACATTAATTTCTCATTGCCCCCCTGAATATATCCACATGGATTTCCCCTACTCTCAAAATAAAGGTCTAAAAATAAATTCAGCACACCCCTTTCTCACAAACACATTTCCCACTCTCTTGAGCAACTTTATTAATAGCAAACCAACTTCCTAGTGATTCATTGTAAATCCTTATTTCTCCTTCACCCCCAACACACAACTCAGTTATTAATCATGTCCCATTATATCCCAGGAATCCCAAATGCAAGGTTCATGAACTATTGTGATACCTTCAGGAATAGGAGATAATGATGGACTATAGAAGCCAGCTGAATTTTACCCTTCTACATGGGCTATTGAGGCACAACCTGTATAGTATTAAAAAAGTGTTTATAGCCACCAAAAAACAACCAGGATCACTCAGGAAAAACCGATTCAAAGTAAAAGTGAGCAAATTTACCCATTGAAGATGTCCATCAGAACTAATGGGGTTCAGGTCATGCTATCCCAAAGTATATATTTGAAGCTGAAGGTATTTGAGAAAACAGCAGAAGCAGGAAGGCCACTCCAGCATTTCTCCCACAGCTATCCCTGACATAGATCTAATACCCTCGTGTGAAAAGTGCTCTTCCTTGACTTGGAGAAAAGGAATATTCTTATCCTCAAAGACAAAAGGACACTGAGAAGAATCCAAACAAACAGGACTTGAGTTGTTTCCCCCAGTTCATTTCAGAGTCTTTAACCTATCCTATTCCTCCATGACTTTCCACTTCTCATCAAATCCAGTGTAAAAACACTGAGGTCTATTTCTTTTGGTCTTGATTTCCTTAGGAAGTCTCCTATGTCATGCAAAACTTATATTAAATAAGTTTGCATGCTTTTTTCCTATTAATTTGTCTTTGTCAGTTTAATTTTCAGACTAAGGCAGAGATCCTAAGAAGGTCAAAGAATACTTTTTCCTTCCCTACAGAACCTAACACTAAATTTGCTTATATTAATTCATAAGCACTGGCCTTCAACGAAATAGGATTGAGGGAGGGAAGGAGAGGGTAGTTGGAAGGATGTTTGTCTTTACCTTTGGGATGCTTTCTATACATGCTGCTGCCACACAACAGGACTAGGGTCACCTTGGAGAGCCATGGGTCTGGGTAAAGGGTCACGAGAAGAGAACAGACATGTGTATTCAAAATTCTCCTCTGGTTTGACATGACTTCTCCTCTGAAAAGAGACACATCTGTACGCAGCATAAAGAAGTCCTGTTTTTTAATACACTTTAAATATCTACTCATCCAAGGAATAGTAAAATTGTTTTTTAGACCCCTTCTGTGCAAGGCAAAGAGTAAATATTGGTGTTTTCTTAATAAATATTTATGTGCATGTAAATAAGTAAAAGTCTTTAAAACTCCTGATATTTATGAACTGATCATAAAGTTTGAGGCAGAACTGACATCTCTGACTCCCTGAGAAAAACAGATCGAAAGGAAATCAATTCAAACCAAAGTAACGGAAGGTAGCTCTTTGTATATGCTTGGAATAAATGAGAGAAGCAGAGCAATAGCATTGAAAAACAATTTAAGGTACGAATATCAGGGATATAAACTGATGGATGAGAAAAGAGTTTATTTTCTAGATCTTAGGCATGGCAAACTAAGGTATTAACAATGGCAGACTACTGTAGTTAGCCCATACAGAGATAAACCAACTGAAATATGTCCTTTTTTAAGCAAATTCGTGCAAGATCAGTGCTATATGCTCGATGAACAAAATCAGATAGAGTCCCTGCCCTCAGTGAATCTATATTCACTGTGTAGAACACATAGTAATTAATTATTCAATTTAACATAAAATAACAGTGGTTGCTATGAAGGATAATTGATTGAAGTTTTAATGGATACAAACATTTGAATATATCCTGTCAATTAAGGCAGAGAAATGAGCCTGAAGAAGTAATAATTGAGTAGATGAGGACAGAATGGTTGGCATTAACTAGATTTTCCATGTTTATCTCTGTCACATGGAAGCTGGATTAGTCCTCTGCGGTATTCTTAAATATTTTAAAATATAGGAAAATGCCTCCTTTCATTTTATTTGATTTTTCTGTAAGTTCTAATGGCTACATGAAAGACTTTGTGGAAAATCTTGGACCTGGCATGCATGAGGAAGTAATGGAATTGACAATTTTACCAATGCTGTGAAAAGCAATTAATCAGTGTCATTAGGAGCCAATAGGTTAGCACTTCCTTTAAACAAAGTTAAAAAGATATTTCCAAGCTCATAGAACTTAAAAGAAGGAGAGTAATTCAGACCATTTACAAAGTATTTTCTCTCCTTGAAGTTTCAATTCAGGACTAATTCTGTTTCAATGTCTACATATTTAAATGGCAAACTGAGTGGGGTTGATTTTACTTTACTCCTTTTTCTACACTTGATCTTAGCCAAAAGGCCGCATGGGTTACTTAGCTGGGTCATTTTATCAGACACTATCTAATAATTTGACTGTAGGGCAAAAATCACTAAGAGAGGCCAGAAAGAGGATTTTTTTCCTCCTTTTCCTTGGAGAGCAGCATGTTCTCTCCATGCCCTACAAATTGACAACATCATTCCACTGTCTGTGAAAAGCCTGGGCCTGAGCCCAGAAGACAAAGCACAGAAACGCCACAATTCCATCTTTTCCCTAGGCAGTTTCTATGTGGTGCAGAGACATATGGTCAGTCACTTAACAAGACATTTTCTTTACATAGAATCAAGTGTTCAAATTGCCTAAGATTTTTTTTTTTATTAACCCGAACCAAATGACTAATTGGACACCATGGAGATACAACCTTATTCCATTTGTTCATTTTTTAATATCAATATTAGCATAAAATAGGAAAATCAGATTTCTAACCAGGAGTCATTTTCCCACAAGCAAACATTTTTTAAATGAGGGTTTCAGAGTAGATTCTGAAATTTCATGATCTTTGGCCTGACAGAAACACAAGCACAACCATGACCATATGTATGTTTTTCTTCTAAGTTTAGATGCAAAAATATGACAGCAGAGACTGAGGCTTAAAAATTGTACTAGCTTTTGAGTACTTAGCATGTTCCTTATTTATATTTTTCTCATTGCAAAAGAAACAAGATATTTTTGTTGAGAAGATCAACTTATGGTAGGTCAGAATAGGCAAGATTATGTTGTGATAATATACACTGTAAATCTCAGTGGTACAAAGTGACAAAAGTTTATTATCTATACCAAATATTTATCATAGATTGCCTGAGGAATCTACGTATTGTATTCACTTAGGGACACTACCTATTCAAATAGCTACCATCTTTAATAAGGTCAGTCACCATGCTCAAGAGAAAATAAAGAGTTTTGGAGAGCCTCAAGGTAGCAATCAAATGCTTTGGACTATAAATGACATGTATCATCCCACTTAAAATTCACTGGTTAGAACCTATCATATGGCTCCATTCAAGCATAAGGCAAAGATCCAAGTATATTTTGCATACAGTATTAATGATTACCATACCCTCTTAGGAGGAAACCAATAGATTTCTGATAGGGATTGATGAGCTTCCTCTTCACTCAATTTCCCAAAACTAGTTTAGAGACAGAAGAAACCTAATAAAGTGCACACACACACACACACACACACACACGTTTGACGTTCTGTTCTTCTTCCTAATGCTACTCAGTAGAGAAATAAGTATAACATTTAAGGCAATAAATGATGTGGTGAAAACATGAGAGATGCCTTAAAGGCTCAAAGATAGGCTCAGCTTACTTTGGTAAGGAAAATGAACAGCTGCCAGTGTGCTGACTTTTGGGGTATATTGTAAAGCAGAGTAGAAGAGGGAATGAACAGAGAGGTAGGGCAGATTCTGAAGAAAGGTTTCTCAGGTCTTGGGAAAATATAAGCATATGAACAGTTGAAAAAGAGAAAATCAAAAGAAGAGAAAGGAACTGAGGATAAGAATAGCAATTTTTATTAGATTGTTTCATTTTTTCAGTCATTCAACAATAATTTACTGGTCCGTTGATAGGTGTTAGCCCCATAGTTTGCTCTGGTTGTGGAATATATAAGATGTGCCCAGTCTTGTCTTCATAGAACTCACTGGTTCATGGAAGTGATACTAACATCATCATGATAATCTTTAACCTTGAGTACTTACTACAAACTCACTCTGTGTTCATTAAAAATTATATAAGAAAGTAGAAAATTCCAGTTTTAAGTGATTCTTATCAAATACCTTATTTAATTCTCAAAACTAACAACCTTATGAGGTAGTACTATTATCATGCCCATTTATAGATAAGGACGTTGAAAGCTCAGAGAGGATTAGTAATTTGATGAAAGTTCCAAATAGAGTCTAGATTAAAATCTAAGGATTTTGACCCTATATGCCACACTCTCAATTATTGATTACCAAAAAAAGATAGCACACATAAAGCCCTATGCAGGAATTAAGTGTGATGAGCAGCCATAGGAAGGAGATTAAGAAGAGAAGTGATATTAGCAGAGTCACAATTTCAGAAAGATCAATAGGTATGCGAATAGACCACTGGGAGTCTATGGTAGAAAAAAGAAGGAAAGAAGGAATCTATTAAATATAGCAGTTCAGGATAATGGTAGAAAACGTAGTGGAAAATGGTCAGATTTGACTTTGAAGGTATTGCCCTGGGTTGCATGTGAGTTTAAAGAAAAACTAGGTATTTTTCCTAATTTTGTGGTCTGGCTAATTGGATGAACAATGTACTATTCACCCAGTATTATTTACCAAAATGAAAAAGCATGGAAGGAAAAGTTTTAGGGGTAGGAAAAATACAGATGTTGTTTGTAAATCTTTAAATTTGAGATACTTATCATTCCAGTGGAGAAGAGATGCTAGTCTGGCAGTTGAGAATACACGTCTGGATTCTAAAGTAAAGAAAAATAAGGGTGGAGACAAAAATTTAAGATTCAAAGGTAGATAGTATTTAAGCCTTGGTCCTACTTCTTTAAGTCTAAATAAATCCCTGGGACTTTCCACATTTGCACATCAGGAAAGGTAGGAGAACCAGTAAAAGAGACTTGTAAACAGTGGCCAATAAAATAATAAGATAACTTGGAGAATGTGGAATCCTAGAAGCCAAATGAGAGATGCTTCAAGTTTCAAAGAGAAAAACAAAAACCGTGATCGTTAGCACATGTTGCTCATAGGTCAAGTAAGAGAGTATTGAGAGCTAAGCATGAGATTCAATTCTGTTATTATGGACTTCATTGGCAATATTTTTATTATCATTTAGTTAGAGGTCATCCATCACTTCTGATTTGTTGGAGATTTCAGAAACAAAGCCTTATTCAGTAGTCATTCTATTTGTGGAATGCAGTATTAACAAAAAGTTGAATTTTCACCATTTACCCCATCAAAGAGGCTGGCTAGATAGAAGAGAAGGTATTCTCCTAGAGCTATATCCTTGCCAGAACGAATGTCTGGTTATTATGTGGACACTATAAGATGACGTTCATTATAAACATTGGAAGCTAGAATCTAGAAATAATAGCAAATTCTAGTGTAGTATTCAGGCATTAAAATAGAACTATTGTAGGAAGCATACACTATATCATCTTTAAGTACAAAATAATCATAGATAGACAAAATATTTTCTATAAAATGATCACCAGTAAATAAAGAACAGTGGCCCCATCCTAACTCTGACTTTACTTTTTCTCTTATTGGTCTTCATTTGCAAATTGGTTTTCAGGAAAACTTTTTTGGTCTGTCCTACAGTGACCATCAGGAACTGCTATTTAAAGGCCTCATGTTGCCTGTGGCTGGCTGCTGTGCTTTTAAGAGCAAAGGCACAGAGAGGGACTGATGTATACATGTATTCTAAAATGCTATCATTAAGCCCCTTAGTTAATTAGGTCTGGACTGCTCCCTTCAGCAGTCAAAGCAGGAATTATATGCTCATTTTCTCTCTCATAGTGTCACCAAAAAAAAAAAAAAAAAAAGGAAAGAAAGAAATCTTTACAGAAAATATGGCAGCTCCAGATGGTGAGTTTCTGTCAATTAAGAGAACAGATAATTTTAGTTAACCCTTGGAAATCTCACTGACAGTCATTTCTCCTCTCCTCTTCATCTATAAACTTTGTAAAATGTCCTCATGTGTGATCACTAATGATTACTTGTACACAAATATATACTGGACTTTCCACAAAGACCTTTTTCTAAAATATACAGACATAGATTAAAAATGACACTTATGAAACACCAAGAGATTTTCCTGGTGAACAATTTAAATATATTTAGAAATAAAAATGACAACACACATACATGGAGGTAGCTCACATTCATAGAAGCCGTTCTTTTGCAAGGCTTCCCTCACCACACCATGTCAATGATTCTCCAGTCACCATCCCCAACCTATCTTTGCCTTGATGTCTACATTCCTTTCCCTTGAATCCTAGAGGCTACAGCCTGCACATGAACATTCCAAATGTCTAAATTCTAAACAGCCAATTTCTCATTTCATGCATTTCCTTTAATTATTTCTTGAGCATCTTAAAGCTTTTGAGCACTTCCACCAGAAAATGGGAAAAGACAGCACATACACACAAAGAGGCAGTATACGTGACTTTAAGTTACAGCACTGAAAAAAAAGATGCCTGGGACACGACATACTTTATGATTCATTAAACTCCTTGACTGATTCATTTGACTTCTCTATGTAACTCCTTCAAAAAATATTTTTTTAAATTTTTTTCTCTTTTTTTTAAGTTTTACTTATTTATTTGACAGAGAGAGAGAGAGAGATCACAAGTAGACAGAGAGGCAGGCAGAGAGAGAGGGGGAAGCAGGCTCCCCGCTGAGTGGAGAACCCAATGTGGGGCTCGATCCCAGGACCCTGAGATCATGACCTGAGCTGAAGGCAGTGGCTTAACCCACTGAGCCACCCAGGTGCCCCAACTCCTTCAAAAAATATTAACACAAACCATACACATTGTAAAAAGAAGAAGTTTGACTAAGATCTTTTTGGATTCCGAAGACCAAATTAAAGAATAAATTAATAAAACAATAGAGCATTTATTTTTGAAAATTTCCAATTGTAAATTCATTCTCCACCTTTTTGAGATGCAAATCTTCTACAATACAGGAATGTTTTCCTTAAGGGCCTGGGAGCCATCCCTCTGAAACATAAGAACTAAAAAGGATAGGGTTGTCCCCTATCTCAGTGGAAGGGTAGGAGCCTGACTTCAATAAGCAGACAAATAGGAAACAGAGATGGCCTAATCACACTGAACAGATTCCCTGCCCCATCCTCCAGGTTGGTTGTTTTGTTTCTGTTTTTGTTTTGTTGTTGTTTTTTTTTTCTATTACCTTACCCCCATGTTTAAAAACCCTCCCACCTTTTGTTTCCAGGGAATGAAGTTCAGTCCCTCTGCCTTATTGCAATGTCTTGGCCCTACCGCAGTGGTCTTGGATACAGTCTTCCTTTCCATTTTTAACAAGTATCTAATGTAGTTTTTCTTTCATAGTATTATAGCAGGAGCTGAGAAAGATGCAGAAGAAATGCAAATACTATTATCAACCTACAGAGTTTATAATCTGTTTAATAAATAAAAATATACAAAAGAATTAATGAAAAAAATAAGAGGAATAGAGGTTCTGTAAAAGAAGTCAATATGATTTGAAAATAGTCTGTAAATGAAATCATTATTTAATGCCTATGTAAACCCAAAGGCAATATTGTCCAAAGAGCATCTCTGACTTTCCCATTGACTATTCTTTAACTTAAGCAGGTTTCTTAATAATATCTGTCCATTCTTAGAGTACCTGGGTGGCTCAGTTGAGCTGCTGACTCTTGATTTTTTCTCAGGTCGTGATCTCAGGTCCTGCTTTGGGCTCTGAGCAGAGAGTCTGGCTGAGGACTTTCTGGGTCCCTCTCCCTTTACCCCTACCCCCACTTGCACACTCTAAATAAATAAATAGATCTTTAAAAATGATAGTATTTGTGCATCCTTTATCTATGAAATAGGGAGAATAGATGATTTACTTATGTTATGAAACTTAAAAATAGCCAATAATTATTGAGCACTTAGGATCAGGCAGGTGTTATGTTCTAAAATGTCTTACCTGTATAAATCCTTTGATTCTCACAACTGTAGGTATAACTATTTTCATCCTTATTTTACATGGGAAGAAACTGAGGCACAAAGATGATAAATATCTTGATCAAAAGTATCATCTCATGAATGGCTGTCCTACAGTGAAAATCCAAGCACCATACCCTACCACTTACTTAAATCTGTGAAAGTGCTTTCAAACCACAAAAACCAAATAAATGGAAACCAAATAAATGGAAAATGAATAAATATAAAAAGAAATGAATTTCCACTCTGAGAAAAGGGGAAAACTTAGTTGATTTCTGAAATTTCCCTGATTTTATGCATTCTGGTATGTGGGGAATAATAAACATAAACTCTATAAATTATAATTTCCTGTTCCACCTTCCAGTTTCGACATTCTAAAAGAACACAAATCTGTCTCTTTTTCTTACTTAAAACGCTGCTTAAATATCTATGCTCTTGGATCAGAAGCATCATCTCTCGTGAATGTTTTTCTTCATAATACTGAGAAGGACAGATGGGAATTCGTGCCTTCTCTCCACTGAAAGCAACAAGGAGAACGCCTTGGAGCTGTGAACCCTTCCTTTTGTTTACTCTGCCTGGCCACCCGCCCATAGCAGCCTCTTGGATCTCTCCCTGAGAGTTTTGATGGCAGCTATTCTGAAGGTCAGGTCTGTGCTCCACACATCTGTCACTATATTCCTTATGATTTTCAGGCAGAAGACTAGTAGAATTGAGCTGGGTTATTGATAAATATTGATAGTTGTGTATGAAAATGTACTAGTGCATATGAGCTTGTTCTGATGTGGGAGGGATTTCTGTTCTCTTGACTCCTCTCTTTTGCTCTTTGCTTCTCAGTTATTTGCATACATGTTAACACACATCCTGTAGGACAAGCAAGGACAAGGAGAGCTATGTAAACTTAAATGAAACTGTTCAGGTAGAGCTGTAAGTAAGGGTCTGATAGGACCAAGCTAGAAATGACAGACTTCTGCTATTTGACTTTTGGTTGTGGGACAATAGGAATTTTCCTCTTTATATTGTTCTTTTCTTGTATATTTCTCATAATTGTGAATAAAATAAACATAACACTTTGCAAATACAGTAAATGTGAGCTTCTTTTTTCAGTAAAGCATTAGCTGTTCACTATCTTTGGAAATATAAGCAAAACATGCAGTTTCTTTGTATGTTCAGTATCGATTTTATCTGGATGCCAAGTATTGGATCAACCCTAGAAGTCTAGAAGAAAACCATTTAACCATCGATTCAACAGACATTAGCTGGGCTGCTCAAAAGTTGTCTCTTGCTCCTATAGATTATTTGTAGCATTAACAAGAATTACTGCTCACGTATTATTGAGTACAAACTTCCTATGCTCCCAGTTACGAGTGGTACATGATGTGGTACTCAGCTTACTTGAACTAAATTGTTACATCAAAGAAGCAGCAAGATGACCCGTCTTATCATTGTAGGTTATTTATCCTATATAAATTATTACTCCTGCATATATTTTGCTGCCTGGCTAGCAAGATGGTTGATGGGTAGGTAGGTAGAGGATACGTGTATATAAGACAATAGTATTGTATAAATATAAGACAGCTCAGATTAAAAAATAACAAGAGCATACAAAACAACATACAAGCTATAAAATAAGTGTTCTAAGAATGAGATTTCTGGAGATCAATGTTCATAGGGTGAGTCAAGGAAACTAAAAAGTAGATAAGGTCTAGCAATTTTGCTTTTAAGCCTAAGCACAATATGAACTCCCAGAGAATCTAAATGCTTCAGTTATAAGATGGACAGCCTTACATGTAGGGCTTAGGGGAAGTGGAATCTTCTCTGTACTTCTGGGGAAAAGTACAGACACAGATTAAGGAAGATTATTTCTAGGGAGCCAGGAAAGTGAATGATCCTCAGGAGCCAAAGACAGAAAGAAGGTGAGAAACAGGGCAGTCACCAATGCATACAGTCAGTCATACATGATCAATCACCAACTAATGCAACAACCAGATTATTCCAGGAACTAAACTCACACTTACAATGACTACAGATTCTAGTATTTGGAATGTGTTTAAGTGTCATTCCTTTGGTTCTAAATATTAGTGCTTTACTAAACAAATGCTTCCGCAGATTCTAACACTGTAAGTGGAATTAATTGTGTGATATGTATACATGTCACTCAAAATACCCAAGAAATTAAGAGGAATGTGAAGATTAGTGAGGGCTGGAGTGGCTAGGGGAGGCTTCATGAATGAAACAGAGCCTGAACTGGACATTGACGAATGGGCAGAAATGGACTGGCAGAGAGTGGTGAGGGAGAAATTAGGGCAAGAAAAATTCTAGGAGGAAAAGAATGGAAGCAAAGTAGAAGGAAACGAGGCTTTTTACATGAATTGATCCAAATTATAGTTGGCCTGTGCAATCTTAAATGCACTCCTGAATGCCAACTTCAAGAGTAACAAAATTATATGATTTACTCAACTCAAGTGACAAAATTTATTCTAGTTGAAGTAAAAATGTTGACTTTTTAGTTTACCTTTTTTTTTTTTTAATTTGCAGGGGCTGAACAGAAAGGATGATGGAGTACACAGCTTGAGAGAGGCCTACATTGAAATGTATGTGTTCAGAGTTACATCAAGCACTATTTAGTTCTGCTTAAAGCCTTCCATGGGCAACTGTGAGGAGAAGAGTGGGTCCGAAGAGAGAGAAGAGAGCACTCAATAGTTCTTCCCTAGGTTTTCTCAATTATCGGGCAAGTCTCACAGAACACGTGACACTGTATTGTCAATGCTGACTTCACATTAAGAATAGTTTATGTGTGAACATTTAATGGACAGAGACAAAAATGTCATATCTTCACATCCAATGAAAGGTAGCAATTCAGTTCTGGCAAGGTCATTTATTATTCCCTTTTGGGTAATATACTATGGATATTTGTTCCTTGAACCTTTGATCAATCATAACTCAACATCCATGTATTCTTAGTTGTTCAAGGAAAACTTTCAGGGGAAGAACATTTCAAAGAATTAAGACTGGCAAAGCCATATTTTCCTTGTTCACTACTCAATTAGGATGAATGTAGTTGTACATACACAATACATCCACAGTTATAAACTCCTATTTCACCTTATCATATCTTCCCAGACCCCTTTTGTGTATCTAAATTGTACAGTGTATATCTAAGTCTCTTAAAGCCAAACTCAATATATAGTCCCAGCATAGAGCCTTCCTTGCCAATTCCCATCTTCACTAATCTCTCCCTCTAGAGATTATTTAACCTTAAAATAGAAATGAAAGATTAAGGCAACAGAGCAGTATGGTTTATGAACTCAGGTAATGGATTTAGAGACTTGAGTGTGGACCATTGTTCTGCTATTTTCTTTATGCTATCAGGCAAATTACTTAATCCCCCCTTAGCCTCAATTTTCTCTTTGTTAGAATGAGAGCAACAGCAATCCTCAGGAATGTTACATGAATTGAATGAGATATTTTCCAATATGCTCTGCATGGTGCTTGACTGTAAACTCTTAAGAAATATGAGGTATCTTTGGTAATAGTGAAAATAATATTACTATTAATCAACCAAAACAGAGGAATTTTTAAAAAATGGAATGACAATGTTTGATACTTACTGTGACTACAATGCTTTTTCTGTCCATAAAAAGTCTAGTTATCCTTTAATACTCTGTTCAAATCTTACATCTATCATTAAGACTCTCTCAAGTACCTCAGTAACCATTATTCTCCTTTGAAGTATCCTACTATTCAGAAGAAGGTACACAAAATTTTAATATGATTTATTGAATACAGAATGTGCTTTGAATTCCAACACACCTATGCTTGAAACCCTTCTCTAATTTCCTAGCCATGTATGATTAGATGAGTATCTATAATTGATCAAATACATAGGACTTTCCAAGTTCCAAATGAGAGGATCCAAAAGAAGTTTTAAGTTTTTAAGGTAAATTACATATTTGCTTTAATATTTAAATCTAAATTTAGTAATAGATTCAAAAGGAATTATTAAACAAAATAATGTACTTATTCGTTTCTCATATTTTATAAAAATGTATCTTAATTCTTCATAATCATCTTTGACATCAGTATCTTATACATAGAAGTATTTATTAGGTCATTAAATACTGTTTTCCAGATCTGATTGAGACACTGCACTTTCAAAATTTCTGAAAAATGCAGCCAGTGGAAATTTTACTTCAAGTCTCAAGTTTTATTTGCAAAGCTTTGGCTCAGTTGATTTTTGATTCCATTAGTTTTGTAGGAATAACTGGGATCCTAATGATTTACTGTCTTGGTTTTCTAAGTGATTTTCAGAAGTTTTGTTTGTACTCATCCCCAGTATTTGGAATTATTATTAAATCTAAGTTAAATTCCTTGGCATTAAGTGTTTTTCTGCACAATTCTATCTCTATAAATGTTTAAGACTCGCTGTGACTGAGGTTTTTCAAGCTAGGGTGTCTTCCTCATATGCCATTTTCTTGTGAAAAATAAGGTAATTTGAGAGAGTACTCCAAATTTTGAGCACAACTGCAGAACTCAACCATAAGGCTGTTCCTTTTTTAAGGGATAGTTTCATATCTGAGCATATGTGGAACTTACCTTCCTTGAGCATCAGCCATCTTACTTCTAAAATGGTGCTATCTGTATCTACAGTTAGGATCATTAACTAAATGAGATGGTGTGTAGAACACCTGGTATTGTGTCTAGCGCATTTTGCCTCTTTTATACATTTTAGAATTATAAGGAATCACAATTATCATCAAAGAATACAGATGCCCAGATAATTTGCCCAAAGCAATGCAACTAAAATGAGATCTATAAATGAGATCCAAATCTATATTCAGCTCACCCTTGGGTAAGCATTTAAAATGCCTTTTTAAACTGAATATGCTATGGATGAAAGTAAGTCATTTCAGAACTAGATTAGTGGAATACTAATTTGTAGCAAATTTTTTAAAAGATGAAGAGAGGTGAGTGGCCCCAATCTCTGGCATATCGGGGTTAAAAAAAAAAAGTCAATGATCAGGAATTTGTCACAGAAATGTAACTGGCAAGGAGACAGTACAGTGACAATTATGTTATCTGTTAGGCCTTTTTGTTTGGTAGTTGCTTGATTCCTGCTAGTGTAAGTTTTAGGTTTCCAGTACACAAAAGATCTAAATTTATTCTGTTCATGTTTGACCTTTCAAATAAGAAGAGTTTTCTAATCAAAATTGTTTAATTAGATATCTGCCTTTCATATGTACTATTATTTACTTGAGGCATTTAAAAATTGATTCAGTATTCCAGAAGTAAATATATTTATAGAAGAATTTTATATCACTGAAATTATATCTTTGTAACTAGTTGGGTATATTTGTTACTAATAGAAACTAAATTCACTCATTAAAATACATACACAACTATCAAAACATACAGATATTAAAATATAAATGGATGTTTATTTAAATATGTTTGCCTTTGTCTGCTGGTTCACACAGCAGTTTGGGAGCACATGTTTGGCAATTAGATGGAGTCCCAAGCACTAAGTCTCAAGACTGCGGATCATCCTGTTTCATCACTTGTGGTAATTATCCCTGGTCTTTTATGTGAACTCTTTGCTGTAGTCAGATAGAGCTTCTCATTTTTACTCACACATTCTTCTAAAAAATTCTCATTATTACGACTTTGTGTTCCACTGAAAAGGCTATCACTTTTCTTTCCATCCATCAAACTTGATTTTTCAGATCCATTCTTATCATTCCAGACAATCTCCCAATCACCCCATATTATCTTACCTCCAACTTGTTCAGAGTTCATACAGCTCTTATTGTCATAATAGGCCATGTAGAATTTCTGAGAAGGAAATCTGAGAGGTCATGAAAATTATCAGTAGGAAGATTGGAGCCCCAAAGGGCAAAATGAAATTTCCAGATAAGGAGAATATGTTCATTTTAGTCTGTGTTGCCTGTGCTTTGGGTGTTTCATCTGAGAAATCATTGCCACGATCAGTATCAATGAACTTTTTTCCTATTTTCTTCTAGGAGTCTTGTTACAGTTTCAGGTCTTACATTTAAGTCTCTAATCTATTTTGAGTTAATTTTTGTGAGCAGTGTAAGATAAGGATCAGGACCCCACTCTTAAAAATTACTAAAAATCCTGTAGCTCTTTTTTTCATAAGGGTTATATATTAGTATTTCCATATTATAAATTAAAACAACTTTAAAATCTTAATACATTTAAAAAATAATAAACCCCATTAAGTGTTGACATAAATAACTTTTATGAAACAAAATAACTAATTTATAAAATGGAATTTGGTGAGAATGGTTTTGTTTTTTTTTTACATTTTTTAAAAATCCAAGTGGCTTAATGAGAGATAGGTTTTCATACCTGCTTCTTCAATGGCTAATTTTATGTGTAGACCAGGCTAAGAAATATATGGTAAAACATTATCTCTGATGTGTCTCTGAGGGTGTTTCTGAAAAAGATTAACATTTACATCAGTAGACTGAGTAAAGAAGATCCAGCCTCACCACATTCAACTGGGCATCACCCAATCCAATCCCGTGAGACTGAATAGAACAAAAAGAAGAGGGAGGGTGAAGTTGTTCCTTTTGCTTGAGCAGGGATATCCATGTTCTCCCTTCGGATGTTGGACTGGGACTTGTACCATAGGATCTCCTTGTTCTCAGGCTTTCAGACTCAAACTGGATTATACTACCCACTTTCCTGGTTCTCTAGCTTTCAGATAGTAGACAAAAACCCTGACTGATATAGGTCCTAATTCCATATTTGCCAGTATGTTATTTGGTTAAAGTATATAATGAAAATCTGGGCTCACACAGATATATAGTTGGGAGGGGAAAAAAGTATTATTTTCTGGATAGTTTTACATGTTACCTTTTGGTACTTACACCAGAAGTTGCAAAGAGTAGTTTCTTTTTTCTTTTCTTTCTTTTCTTTTTTTTAATGATATATATCTAAGTAATTTTATTTATTTTTTAAAAAGCTAAAAAGCTTTTAACTTATAACATATATTATGTTATGTTAGTCACCATTAGTTTTTGATGTAGTGTTCCATGCTTTGTTGTTTAGGTATAATACCCAGTGCTCCATGTAATACATGCCCTCCTTAATACCCATCAACCAGGGCTCACTGATCTCCCCACCCCCTCCTCTCTCAAACCCTCAGTTTGTTTCTCAGAGTCCATAATTTCTCATGGTTCATCTGCCCCTCTGATCCACCCCCACTTCATTTTTCCCTTCCTTCTCCTAATGTCCTCTATGCTACTCCTTATTTCCACAAATAAGTGAAACTATATGATAACTGACTTTCTCTACTTGACTTATTTCACTTAGCATAATCTCTTCCCGTCCCACCCATGTTGATGGAAAAGTTGGATATTCATCCTTTCTAATGACTGAGTAATATTTCATTGTATATATGAACTGCATCTTCTTTATCCATTCATTTTTTGAAGGGCATCTTGGCTCTTTCCACAGTTTGGCTATTGTGGACATTGCTATTATGAACATTGGGGTACATATGGCCCTTCTTTTCACTACATCTGTATCTTTGGGGTAAATACCCAGTAATGTAATTGCTGGGTCATAGGGTAGCTCAATTTTTAATTTTTTGAAGAACCTCCACACTGTTTTCCAAAGTGGTTGCTCCAACTTGCATTCCCACAATGCAAGCTGTGGGAAAGGGTCCCCTTTTCCCACAACCTCTCCAACATTTGTTATTACTTGCCTTATCAATTTTTGGAATTCTAACTGGTGTAAGGTGGTATCTCAATGTGGTTTTGGTTTTAATTTCCCTGGTTAATGATGATGAACATTTTTTCATGTGGGTTTTAGCCTTTGTATGTCTTCTTTGGAGAAGTATCTATTCATGTCTTCTGCCCATTTTTTTTTTTTTTTACTTGATTATTTTTTGGTTGACTTTGAGAAGTTCCTTATAGATCTTGGATATCAGCCCTTTGTCTGTAGTGTCATTTGCAAATATCTTCTCCCATTCCATGAGGTGCCTCTTTGTTTTATTGACTGTTTCCTTTGCTGTGCAAAAGCTTTTTATCTTAATGAAATCCTAATGTTCATGTTTGCTTTTGTTTCCCTTGCCTTTGGCAATGTGTCTTTAAAGGAGTTGCTGTGGCTGATGTCCAAGAGGTTACTGCCAATGTTCTTCTCTAGGATTTTGATTGATTCCTGCATCACATTGAGCTCTTCCATCCATTTTGAGTTTATCATTGTGTATGGTGTAAGAGAATGGTTGAATTTTGTTCTTCTGTATATAGTTGTCCAATTTTCCTAACACCATTCACTGAAGACATGGACTTTTTTCCACTGGGTATTTTTTCCTGCTTTGTTGAAGATTATTTGACCATAGAGTTGAGGGCCCATATCTGGGCTCTCTATACTGTTCCATTGGTCTATGTGTCTGTTTTTGTGCCAGTACCATGCTGTCTTGGTGATCACAACTTTGTAATATAACTTGAAATCAGGCAACGTGATGCCCTTAGCTTTTTCTTTTTCAACATTCCCTTGGTAATTTGGGTTCTTTTCTGGTTCCAGATTTTAGGATTTTTTGTTCCAGCACTTTGAAAAATGTCATTGATATTTTAATCAGGATGGTGTTGAAAGTATAGATTGTTCTGGGCAGCATAGACATTTTAACAATGTTTATTCTTCCAATCCATGAGCATGGAATGTTTTTCCATCTTGTGTCTTCTTCGATTTCTTTCATAAATGTTCTGTAGTTTCTAGAGTATAGATCCTTTAACTCTTTGATTAGTTTTATTCCAAGGTATCTTATGGGATTTGGTGCTATTGTAAATGGAATTGATTCTCTAATTTCTCTTTCTACAGTTAATGTTAGTATATAAGAAAGCAACTGATTTCTGTGCATTACTGAATTGCTGTATGAATTCTAGTAATTTGGCGGTGGAGTCTTTTGGGTTTTCCACATAAAGTAACATGCCATCCGTGAATAGAGAGAGTTTGACTTCTTTTCTGTCAATTTGAATACCTTTTATTTTTGTTGTCTGATTGCTGTTGCTAGGACTTCTTTTTTTTTTGTTTGGTTTTTTTTTTTGTTTGTTTGTTTTTTAATTTATTTTTTCAGCGTAACAGTATTCATTCTTTTTGCACAACACCCAGTGCTCCATGCAAAACGTGCCCTCCCCATCACCCACCACCTGTTCCCCCAACCTCCCACCCCTGACCCTTCAAAACCCTCAGGTTGTTTTTCAGAGTCCATAGTCTCTTATGGTTCGCCTCCCCTCCCCAATGTCCATAGCCCGCTCCCCCTCTCCCAATCCCACTTCCCCCCAGCAACCCCCAGTTTGTTATGTGAGATTAAGAGTCATTTATGGTTTGTCTCCCTCCCAATCCCATCTTGTTTCATTGATTCTTCTCCTATCCCCCTACCCCCCCATGTTGCTTCTCCATGTCCTCATATCAGGGAGATCATATGATAGTTGTCTTTCTCCGATTGACTTATTTCACTAAGCATGATACGCTCTAGTTCCATCCACGTCGTCGCAAATGGCAAGATTTCATTTCTTTTGATGGCTGCATAGTATTCCATTGTGTATATATACCACATCTTCTTTATCCATTCATCTGTTGATGGACATCTAGGTTCTTTCCATAGTCTGGCTATTGTAGACATTGCTGCTATAAACATTCGGGTACACGTGCCCCTTCGGATCACTATGTTTGTATCTTTAGGGTAAATACCCAGTAGTGCAATTGCTGGGTCATAGGGTAGTTCTATTTTCAACATTTTGAGGAACCTCCATGCTGTTTTCCAGAGTGGTTGGACCAGCTTGCATTCCCACCAACAGTGGAGGAGGGTTCCCCTTTCTCCACATCCTCGCCAGCATCTGTCATTTCCTGACTTGTTAATTTTAGCCATTCTGACTGGTGTGAGGTGATATCTCATTGTGGTTTTGATTTGTATTTCCCTGATGCCGAGTGACGTGGAGCACTTTTTCATGTGTCTGTTGGCCATCTGGATGTCTTCTTTGCAGAAATGTCTGTTCATGTCCTCTGCCCATTTCTTGATTGGATTGTTTGTTCTTTGGGTGTTGAGTTTGCTAAGTTCCTTATAGATTTTGGATACTAGCCCTTTATCTGATATGTCGTTTGCAAATATCTTCTCCCATTCTGTCAGCTGTCTTTTGGTTTTGTTAACTGTTTCCTTTGCTGTGCAAAAGCTTTTGATCTTGATGAAATCCCAATAGTTCATTTTCGCCCTTGCTTCCCTTGCCTTTGCCGTTGTTCCTAGGAAGATGTTGCTGCGGCTGAGGTCGAAGAGGTTGCTGCCTGCGTTCTCCTCAAGGATTTTGATGGATTCCTTTCTCACATTGAGGTCCTTCATCCATTTGGAGTCTATTTTCGTGTGTGGTGTAAGGAAGTGGTCCAATTTCATTTTTCTGCATGTGGCTGTCCAATTTTCCCAGCACCATTTATTGAAGAGGCTGTCTTTTTTCCATTGGACATTCTTTCCTGCTTTGTCGAAGATTAGTTGACCATAGAGTTGAGGGTCGATTTCTGGGCTCTCTATTCTGTTCCACTGGTCTATGTGTCTGTTTTTGTGCCAGTACCATGCTGTCTTGATGATGACAGCTTTGTAATAGAGCTTGAAGTCCGGAATTGTGATGCCACCAACTTTGGCTTTGTTCTTCAATATTCCTTTGGCTATTCGAGGTCTTTTCTGGTTCCATATAAATTTGAGGATTATTTGTTCCATTTCTTTGAAAAAAATGGATGGGATTTTGATAGGGATTGCATTAAATGTGTAGATTGCTTTAGGTAGCATAGACATTTTCACAATATTTATTCTTCCAATCCAGGAGCATGGAACATTTTTCCATTTTTTTGTGTCTTCCTCAATTTCTTTCATGAGTACTTTATAATTTTCTGTGTATAGATTCTTAGTCTCTTTGGTTAGGTTGATTCCTAGGTATCTTATAGTTTTGGGTACAATTGTGAATGGGATTGACTCCTTAATTTCTCTTTCTTCAGTCTTGTTGTTGGTGTACAGAAATGCAACTGATTTCTGTGCATTGATTTTATATCCTGACACTTTACTGAATTCCTGTACAAGTTCTAGCAGTTTTGGAGTGGAGTCTTTTGGGTTTTCCACATATAGTATCATATCATCTGCGAAGAGTGATAGTTTGACTTCTTCTTTACCAATTTGGATGCCTTTAATTTCTTTTTGTTGTCTGATTGCTGAGGCTAGGACTTCTAATACTATGTTGAATAGCAGTGGTGATAATGGACATCCCTGCCGTGTTCCTGACCTTAATGGAAAAGCTTTCAGTTTTTCTCCATTGAGAATGATATTTGCGGTGGGTTTTTCATAGATGGCTTTGATAATATTGAGGTATGTGCCCTCTATCCCTACACTTTGAAGAGTTTTGATCAGGAAGGGATGCTGTACTTTGTCAAATGCTTTTTCAGCATCTATGGAGAGTATCATATGGTTCTTGTTCTTTCTTTTATTAATGTGTTGTATCACATTGATTGATTTGCGGATGTTGAACCAACCCTGCAGCCCTGGAATAAATCCCACTTGATCGTGGTGAATAATCCTTTTAATGTACTGTTGAATCCTATTGGCTAGTATTTTGGCGAGAATTTTTGCGTCTGTGTTCATCAAGGATATTGGTCTGTAGTTCTCTTTTTTGGTGGGATCCTTGTCTGGTTTTGGGATCAAGGTGATGCTGGCCTCATAGAATGAGTTTGGAAGTTTTCCTTCCATTTCTATTTTTTGGAACAGTTTCAGGAGAATAGGAATGAGTTCTTCTTTAAATGTTTGGTAGAATTCCCCTGGGAAGCCGTCTGGCCCTGGGCTTTTGTTTGTTTGGAGATTTTTGATGACTGTTTCAATCTCCTTACTGGTTATGGGCCTGTTCAGGTTTTCTATTTCTTCCTGGTTCAGTTGTGGTAGTTTATATGTCTCTAGGAATGCATCCATTTCTTCCAGATTGGCCAATTTGTTGGCGTAGAGTTGCTCATAGTATGTTCTTATAATTGTCTGTATTTCTTTGGTGTTAGTTGTGATCTCTCCTCTTTCATTCATGATTTTATTGATTTGGGTCCTTTCTCTTTTCTTTTTGATGAGTCTGGCCAGGGGTTTATCAATCCTATTGATTCTTTCAAAGAACCAGCTCCTAGTTTCATTGATTTTTTCTATTGTTTTTTTGGTTTCTATTTCATTGATTTCTGCTCTGATCTTTATGATTTCTCTTCTCCTGCTGGGTTTAGGGTTTCTTTCTTGTTCTTTCTCCAGCTCCTTTACGCGTAGGGTTAGGTTGTGTACTTGAGACCTTTCTTGTTTCTTGAGAAAGGCTTGTACCGCTATATATTTTCCTCTCAGGACTGCCTTTGCTGTGTCCCACAGATTCTGAACTGTTGTGTTTTCATTATCATTTGTTTCCATGAATTTTTTCAATTCTTCTTTAATTTCCTGGTTGACCCATTCATTCTTTAGAAGGATGCTGTTTAGTCTCCATGTATTTGGGTTCTTTCCAGCTTTCGTCTTGTGATTGAGTTCTAGCTTCAGAGCATTGTGGTCTGAAAATATGCAGGGAATAATCCTAATCTTTTGATACCGGTTGAGACCTGATTTGTGACCCAGGATGTGATCTATTCTGGAGAAGGTTCCATGTGCACTAGAGAAGAATGTGTATTCTGTTGCTTTGGGATGAAATGTTCTGAATATATCTGTGATGTCCATCTGGTCCAGTGTGTCATTTAAGGCCTTTATTTCCTTGTTGATCTTTTGCTTGGATGATCTGTCCATTTCAGTGAGGGGAGTGTTAAAGTCCCCTACTATTATTGTATTATTATTGATGTGTTTCTTTGATTTTGTTATTAATTGGTTGATATAGTTGGCTGCTCCCACGTTAGGGGCATAGATATTTAAAATTGTTAGATCTTCTTGTTGGACAGACCCTTTGAGTAGGATATAGTGTCCTTCCTCATCTCTTATTATAGTCTTTGGCTTAAAATCTAATTGATCTGATATAAGGATTGCCACCCCAGCTTTCTTCTGATGCCCATTAGCATGGTAAATTGTTTTCCACCCCCTCACTTTAAATCTGGAGGTGTCTTCGCGTCTAAAATGAGTTTCTTGTAGGCAACATACTGATGGGTTTTGTTTTTTTATCCATTCTGATACCCTGTGTCTTTTGATTGGGGCATTTAGCCCATTAACATTCAGGGTAACTATTGAGAGATATGAGTTTAGTGCCATTATTAGCCTGTAAGGTGACTGTTACTGTATATTGTCTCTGTACCTTTCTGATCTACTACTTTTAGGCTCTCTCTTTGCTTAGAGGACCCCTTTCAATATTTCCTGGAGAGCTGGTTTGGTGTTTGCAAATTCTTTCAGTTTTTGTTTGTCCTGGAAGCTTTTGATCTCTCCTTCTATTTTCAATGATAGCCTAGCTGGATAGAGTATTCTTGGCTGCATGTTTTTCTCGTTGAGTGCTCTGAATATATCATGCCAGCTCTTTCTGGCCTGCCAGGTCTCTGTGGATAAGTCTGCCGCCAATCTAATATTTTTACCATTGTATGTTACTGATTTCTTTTCTCGGGCTGCTTTCAGGATTTTCTCTTTGTCACTAAGACTTGTAAATTTTACTATTAGGTGACGGGGTGTGGACCTATTCTTGTTGACTTTGAGGGGGGTTCTCTGCATCTCCTGGATTTTAATGCTTGTTCCCTTTGCCATATTAGGGAAATTCTCTCCAATGATTCTCTCCAATAGACCCTCTGCTCCCCTCTCTGTTTCTTCTTCTTCTGGAATCCCAATTATTCTAATGTTGTTTCGTCTTATGGTGTCACTTATCTCTCGAATTCTCCCCTCATGGTCCAGTAGCTGTTTGTCCCTCTTTTGCTCGGCTTCCTTATTCTCTGTCATTTGGTCTTCTATATCACTAATTCTTTCTTCTGCCTCATTGATCCTAGCGGTGAGAGCCTCCATTTTTGATTGCACCTCATTAATAGCTTTTTTGATTTCAACTTGGTTAGACTTTAGTTCTTTAATTTCTCCAGAAAGGGCTTTAATATCTCCAGAGAGGGTTTCTCTAATATCTTCCATGCCTTTTTCGAGCCCGGCTAGAATGTTCAGAATCGTCATTCTGAACTCTTGATCTGACATAGTACCAATGTCTGTGTTGATTAGGTCCCTAGCCTTCGGTACTGTCTCTTGTTCTTTTGTTTGTGGTGATTTTTTCCGCCTTGTCATTTTGTCCAGATAAGAGGATATGAAGGAGCAAATAAACTACTAATAGGGTGGCAAAGACCCCGGAAAAATGCGCTGTAACCAAATCAGAAGAGACCCCAAATTGTGGGGGGGGGGGGGGGAAGGGGATAAAAAACAGGTTCTGAAAAAAAAAGAAAAAAAAAAAAAAGAAAAAAATTTAAAAAATAAAACAAATTAAAAAATATAAAAAAGAAAGAAAAAATATATATATTTAGATGAACTAGTCAAAAAACGTTAAAAAAGAAAAGGGTAAAAGTTTTTAAAAAAATTTAGCAGAAGAAGAAAAAAGAAAAAAGAAAAAAAATTGAAAAAAGGAAAAAAAAATAAAAAATTGAAAAAAGAAAAAAAAATTGAAGTAGCCGCAAGACTAAAGAATCATGGGGAGAAAGCCATGAGTTCCGTGCTTTGCTTTCTCCTCCTCTGGAATTGCTCTGCTGTCTTAGGAATTGAATCTGCTTTCTCCTTGATAGATGAACTTCGTCCTGGCTGGATATTTTGTTGATCTTCTGGGGGAGGGGCCTGTTGTAGTGACTCTCAAGTGTCTTTGCCCGAGGCGGGATTGCACCGCCCTTACCGGCGGCCGGACTAAGTCATCGGCTCGGGTTCGCTTTTGGGAGCTTCTGTTCCCTGAACGCTTTCCGTAGAGTTCCGGAGGACGGGAATGAAAATGGCGGCCTCCCAGTCTCCGGCCCGGAGGAGCCGAGAGCCTGGGGCCCCACTCCTCAGTGCGCCCCCAGAGGACAGCACCCAATCACTCCCGTATCCCCAGCCTCTAGCCGCGCTCCGAGCTCACCCAGCCCGTGACCAGTTCAAGGTAACCCCGAGCTGAGAGTTCAGTCCTCGGCTCTGTCTTTGCAGCCGGTTTCTCCGTTCTAATACCTGCGAGCTCTCCGACACTCTGACACCCCCGATCCTTCTGTGACCTTGCGGGGCCTGGGGCCACGCTGGCCCCGCGTGGGCTTCACCCCGGTTTAGCCCCTGGAGCAATGTCCCTCAGTGGAACAGACTTTTAAAAGTCCTGATTTTGTGCTCCGTTCCTCCGCCGCTTGCCGGGAGCCGGCCCCTCCCCCCGCGGTCTGTCTTCCCGTCGTTTTAGATTCACTTCTCCGCCAGTCCTACCTTTCAGAAAGTGGTTGATTTTCTGTTTCTAGAGTTGCTGTTCTTCTTCTCTTCGCTCTCCCGTTGGATTTTTAGGTGTTTGCTATGTTTAGATAAGCTATCGAGCTGATCTCCTGTTACCTGATGTAGTCTCAGGCTGCTACTTCTCCGCCATCTTGACTCCTCTCCCTCTATTCTTCCAATCCATGAGCATGGAATGTTTTTCCATCTTGTGTCTTCTTCGATTTCTTTCATAAATGTTCTGTAGTTTCTAGAGTATAGATCCTTTAACTCTTTGATTAGTTTTATTCCAAGGTATCTTATGGGATTTGGTGCTATTGTAAATGGAATTGATTCTCTAATTTCTCTTTCTACAGTTAATGTTAGTATATAAGAAAGCAACTGATTTCTGTGCATTACTGAATTGCTGTATGAATTCTAGTAATTTGGCGGTGGAGTCTTTTGGGTTTTCCACATAAAGTAACATGCCATCCGTGAATAGAGAGAGTTTGACTTCTTTTCTGTCAATTTGAATACCTTTTATTTTTGTTGTCTGATTGCTGTTGCTAGGACTTCTAGTAGTATGTTGAACAGTAGGGGTAAGAGTGGGCATCCTTGTCATGTTCCTGATCTTAAGGGAAAGGCTGTCAGCTTTTCCCCATTGAGAATGGTATTCATTGTGGGTTTTTCATAGATGGATTGTATGAAATTGAGTAATGTTCCCTCTATCTTATACTCTGAAGAGTTTTAATCAGGAAAGGATACTATATTTTGTCAAATGCTTTTTCTGTGTCAATTGAGAGGACCATGGGTAGTTCTTGTCTTTTCTCTTACTTATGTGTTCTGTCACATTGATTGATTTGCCAATGTTGAATCACCCTTGTAATCCAGGGATAAATCCCACCTGGTCATGGTAGATAATCCTTTTAATGTACTGTTGGATACTATTAGCTAGGATTGTGTTGAGAATCTTGGCATCCATATTCATCAGGGATATTGGTCCGAAATTTTCCTTTTTGATTGGGTCTTTGCATGGCTTTGGGACTAGGGTAATGCTGGCCTCATAGAATGAGTCTGGAAGTTTTTCTTCTGTTTTTATTTTTTTGAATCAGCTTCAGGAGAATAGGTAGTATTTCTTCTTTGGATGTTTGGTAGAATTCCCCAGGGAATCCATCAGGTCCTGGACTTTTGTGGGAGGTTTTGATCACTGCATCAATCTCATTACTGCTTATTGGTCTGTTCAGATTGTCAGTTTCTTCCTGTTTCAGTCTTGGTAGTTTATAAGTTTCCAGAATACATCTGTTCCTTCCAGGTTGCCTAATTTATTGGCATATAGCTGGTGATAATTTCTAATGATTTTTTCTATTTCCTTGGTGTTAGTCATGATCTCTCTCCTTTTATTCATAATTTTATTAATTTGGGTCCTTTGTCTTTTCTTTTGGATAAGTCTGGCCAGTGGCTTATTGATCTTATTAATTCTTTCAAAGAATTAGCTTCTAGTTTCATTGATATGTTCTACTATATTTTTGGTTTCTAATTCACTGATATCTGCTCTAATCTTAATTATTTCCCTTCTCATGCATGGGATAAGCTTAATTTGTTGTTGATTCTCCAGATCCTCAAGGTGTAAGTATAGTCTGTGTATTCATGATTCTTCTACGTTTTTTGAGTGAAGCTTGGATGGCTAAGTATTTCCCCCTGAGCAGCGCCTTTGCTGTATTCCGTAGGTTTGGGACCAATGTGTCTTCGTTCTCACTGGTTTCCATGAATTGTTTAAGTTCTTCTTCGATTTCCTGGTTGACCCAAACATTCTTGAGTAGGGTGGTCTGTAGATTTCAAGTGATTGAATTTTTTTCCAAACTTTTTCTTGTGATTGAGTTCCAGTTTCAAAGCATTGTTGTCTGAGACTATGCAAGGAAAAATCTCTCTTTTTTTTTTTTTTTTGTATTGATTGAGAACTGATTTGTTCCACAATATGCGATCTATTCTGGAGAAAGTTCCATGTGCATTTGAGAAGAATGAGTATTCTGTTATTTTACGGTGGAATGTTCTGTATATATCTATGAGGTCCATCTGGTCCAGTGTGTCATTCAAATCTTGTTTCTTGACTTTTTTGCTTAGGTGATCTGTCTATTGCTGAGTGTAGTGTTGAGGTCTCCTACTACTAATGTATTATTATCAATATTTCTCTTTATTTTGGTTAACTGTTGGCTGGGGTAGTTGGCTGCTCCCATGTTGGGGGCATAGTATTTAAAATTGTTAGATCTTCTTGTTGGATAGACCCTTTAAGAATGATATGGTGTATCTGTATCTCTAACTATAGTCTTTAGCTTAAAATCTAATTTGTCTGAAATGAGAATTACTACCCCAGCTTTCTTTTGAGGTCTGTTGGCATGAAAGATGTTTCTCCATCCCTTCTCTTTCGGTCTGGATGTATCTTTAGGTTCAAAATGAGTCTCTATTAGATAGCATATGGATGGGCCCTATCTTTTTATCCAATCTGCAACCCTGTGCCATTTTATGGGAGCATTTAGGGCATTCGCATTTTGTAGAAGCCCCCCACCCCTTTAATATTTCTTGCAGGGCTTGTTTAGTGGTCATATATTCTTTCAGTTTCTGCCAATCCTGGATGCTCCCTTATCTCTCTATCCATTCTGAATGACAGCCTTGCCAGATAAATTCTTGGCTGCATGTTCTTCTCATTTAGTATCCTGAATATGTCTTGCAGCGCTTTCTGGCTTGCCAGGTTGCTGTGGACAGGTCTGACATTTTTCTGATATTCCTCCCTCTGTATGTAATGAATCTTTTCTCCCTAACTTCCCTTAGATGGTTTCCTTCAGTTTGTGAGTTTTACTATTACATGCTGGGGCATTGATCTATTTATTTCTTTGTGATCTTGGGAGGGGACCTCTCTGCCTCTAGGACATGAATGCTTGTTTGATTGCCCAGATTAGGGAAGTTTTCAACTATGATTTGCTTAAATATATATTCTCGTCCTCTCTCTCTATCCCTCTCAGGGATCCCAGTAATTCTGACATTAGAATGTTTCGTGACATCATTTATTTTTCTAATTCTGTTTTCATGGATTTTAAGCTGTTTGTTCCAGGCCTCCTGCTGTTCCTTCTTTTCTATCAGTTTGTCTTCTGGATCACCAATTCATTCTTCTGATTCATTTACCCTAGTCGTTAGAATATCTAGATTAAATTAGATCTCATTGATAGCATTTTTAAGTTCTACCAGATCAGCTCTCATTTATACCCTAGAGAATCGATGTTGCCATTAGTAGTTTTCTTCATCCTAGCTGTTGTCTGCATAACTGTTACTCTGAAGTCTATTTCCGACATCTTGTTTATATCCATATCCATTAGTTCTGTGGCAGAGGTCACAGTCTCTGAGTTTTTCCTATGTTGGGGGTTCCTCCTCTTAGTCATTCTGTTGAGGGGTGGTTGATGGAATGTACAGATGTACAGAATACAAATTATTAACACAACCCAAGCAAGATGCACCTGTTTTATAGGTGGTAACCTTAGGGTTGTCAGCATCTTATTCTTCCAGCCTGTCTTCTGGGGGAGGGATCTGCCACACTGTTACTGAGGCAACCCTGTTTGGACAGAATTGCCCTGCCCTCTGTGGGGGAGAATGGACTCAGTGAAAACTGTTTTTTTGTGTGGTTTTTTTTGCTCTCTGGCAGTTTTTTTTGCTCCTCCCACCCCCAAGAATCAGAGCAGAAGTGACCATACCCAAACCTGTGTCTCAGAATAGAGATATTGCAGTCTGCCCCTCAGCTCTCCAGGCCACAGTGTCCCCACTTTTGTCTATGCTGCCAAAAACCTCAGCATTCTGGGTTTGCACCCCACAGCAGCACTCCCAGCCCTCCCTTCCAGGTCCAGGCACTTCTCTGCCCTTTGTGTTTCTAAAACTGCCAGCCACCCCCAGTTTGCATGCTTGCCTTTGTAGCTCCAGGTTTCAGTCTGGGGGTCCACCCTAAAGTCCTTTCCCTGCCACTACCAGTCTGCGAGTCTGTGCCTGGTCCCCAGTGCAGGAGGCTTTTGCACTCCAGTGGTGTAGGAGCCCCAAGGCTTCCTCCCTCTTCCATTTATCTTCCAATATCTTCCAATTTATCTTCCAATATCACAGATCCACGCTCCATACTTCAAGACCAACTGCCTGAGCTATTCTGTTTGTACAGACCCAGATATATTCTTCTTATATCACAGGCTGATTTTGTGGGTGTTCAGAATGGTCTGGTAGATAGCCAGCTCAGTTCAGGGAAACAGTTGAAATAGGGTTGCCTACTTCTCTGCCATCTTTGCGCCTCTCCAGAAGAAGTAGTTTCTTAAAGATTAGTTGCAATGGGTAAATTTAAGATGACAACCATAAACTCATTACATTTAAAATTAAAATCCGTTGGTCAATCTTGAATTTTGAATGAATTTTTTTTAAAGTATTTATTCATCTGAGAGAGAAAGAGAACATGAGTGCAGGGAGGAGCAGAGGGACAAGTAGACTTCCCTCTGAGCAGGGGGCCAAATATGGGGTTTGATGCCAGGACCCTGAGATCATTACCTGAGTCATAGGCAGACACTTAACTGACTTAGCCAACAGGCACTCCAAATGAATCTTTATCCATAAGTTGTTTTTTGAAAACTCATACAACTTTCATTTGGAAATAGTCTATAACCAAACTGAATTTCTAAATGTTGACACATTTCATTATAAGCTATCAAGAAACCAGACTCATTAACATTGCCATTGATTTCATCAGAAAAGTTTTTAAGTGTTGGACAGCTAAACAAGTTCATATTATACATACAGATTTTCTAAAATGCTAATTTTCATTTGAAAGTTTGATAATACTGTCATTTGTTTTCCTTGAAATAACAAGCTCATTCATTTGCTTTTGAGAAAATACATAAGTTTGAATAGCTGTGTTTTGTCAGTCAGTCATTATGGCAAGTAAAAAGTGGTTTTTCTATGAACAGAGTGGCTAATTTAGCATGCCACTGAATTGCCCAAGTGCTTTTCCTGGATCTAACCATCTAACATAACTATGGGACAGAAGTACTTTATGTGCATATACCATTTTTTCATAGAGAATATTAAAAACATTTTCAAGGGTAGAAATTTAACATTTCTACCAATTCACAAAAGACATTCTTAAATGAAACTGGTATATTTTTATTGCAGGTGTGTGGCGATCAAGAATAAATAAAAATTACTAATACAACTTGGTACTGCCACATTGACTTATTCCAAGGCACCAGCAGCTTTATCAATTACAATTTCAGTACTGTCAGTGCAAATGTCAACACACTGAGAAAATGAAGAACTGAGAACACTAAAACAGTTTATAAAAAGAATTTTGACATTAAGGATTCTCTGACTAGGTGCTAGCAATCCCCCAGTGGTCAATGTACCATGCTTTGAGAGCCACTGATTTAAATTTTGCCATATATATATATATAGAGAGAGAGAGACAGACAGACAGACAGACAGACAGACCAATGCCACTACTTTGGCCAAAATATGTTTTCCATAGCCAACAGCAATTCCAGAAGTTTTGTACTCTCAGAAAATAATTAGTCTCCTCCTTTAAACCCAGGAATGCTCTTTTTAAAGTTTCCAGGTAGCATGAGTTTCCCTAATGTTTGCTTTCTATTCTACAACTGTTAATCACCTGAGCTACCAACTCAGGGTCAAGCACAGACTCATAAATTGACAAGTATCTAATGACTATTATTATCTTGACTGTAACTCATTTTTCCATAGAATCACTTTGACTCAACTATCAAATTGCCACCACAAAGTCCTTCATATCACATTTGGAAATACATAGTTGTATGTATTATAAAGACATTTTTTTAAAAGCAGTGTGTTTTGTTTTGTTTTTCCCCAACTTTCCTCTTAAGATTATTTATTCATGAAGGATGGCACTCTTTTGCACAACACCAGGCAGTTTTCCAAAGAGAAGCAGAACACCAGGAAAAGGAAAAGAGAACAAAAATATAATGAAGAGTGAAAATATATCTACCTGATAGTTGATCGTAATGCACTCCAAATACCTATGCAAAATTAAATAAAAATATTCTAGGAGTGGAGATATGGAGAACTACATATGTGAGTGAAAGGAGTGCTTGTTTTTAATTGTGTTTAAGATGAAAAAATAAACAAAAGTGAAACCTCAGTTTTCAATAATCTCAGTCTTGGGAGAATAGTTTATTGTGTCACCACCTAAAGTAGCCTGTTGATGAGGTAGTTCTAAATATTCCTCACTTTATTGTGTTTGAGTTGTCAGCTTAATAATGACTATAACAAAGGCATATTTTCTGAGATGAGAAGGAAAGAAGTAAACCCATTTGTCAGGTAGTTCAGAAGGTTGTATGGAGTATATGATATACATGATCTGACATGAGTTCTCCCTGGAGTTCCCAGATAAGATGTTTCTTCACTCCCTGCATGTTCTTGCTTGGAGGATTACAGTTTAGAAAAACAAAACAAAAATAATCAGGAAAACTGTAACAGTCTTCAGTGTCTTATTGGGAATTTCTCCATTGCCTTGTTCTGCATATTTTTGTGTGTGAGTTTTACTATTGAACACATTGTTTTTCTTTTCAATGAAATGTTTTTCTTTTCTTTTCTTTTTTTTGAAATGTTTTCTATTTCCTTTGAGATTCCAAGAGACAGCTGTCATGTGCCACATGAATAGGGTGGATATGGCTGCAAAGGTTTATTGGGTTTATGAGCCATAATATTGAGATATTTAACATTTTGTATTAAAATGTAATTCTGCTTATCACATTAGAAGATAGTTAAAAGGGTGAAAAACTGAATCGAAAGGGAGAAAAACCTGAACTCCAGATTAATTTCTTGTTAATAATAGGACATATCAAAATTGCATTAATGTCAGCTTTTATTCAAAAGTCTAATTCTACTCTTTCTGCCTTCCTGTGCAAAACTATAGTAAAAGTATGTTTTGTTAACTGCATTTTCCTCCTCCAAAGTAATAGCTCATTATTGAATATTCTTATCCAAATAGCAGGGGACGTTTGGGAAACTCTCCTTCCACATGATCATCCTCACAGTAAACTTAGAGCCCTCCAAAAGAATGTATGTTTTAACGTTCTTGTTTTTATTGGTTTCCAATGTCTCATAAGAATGGTTTGAATTGACTTTAGTAGTAAGCCAACCTGGTGTACTCGAAGTAGTTTCTTTAAATGTGTAGGTTAGAGGGGGGAGCAGCTACTTATTAAATAAAAAATTCATCTCTTGACTTTAATTTTATCTGTAAAATGATCCTAATCAAATTTTCTAGGTACTTTTCCTCTGTGCTTCACAACATCAATTCTCCATTTAAACGGAACTATTTCAGGGGGGAGGAGCAAGATAGCAGAGGAGTCAGAGACCTAAATATCATCAGATCCCAGATTATCAATTATCAAATTATCAAACTATTCTGAATACTTACAAACTCAACAGGAGGTCGAAGAGAAGAAGAGTAGCAATGCTAGGAACAGAAAATCGACCACTTTCTGGAAGGTGGGACATAGGGAGAAGTGAATCTGAGGTAATATAAGGGAAGAGAGACTGCGGGGGAAGGTGCAAACTCCTGGCAAGCAGTAGAGCACAAAATCAGAACTTTTAGAAGTCTGCTCCTCTGAAGGATATCACTTCAGAGGCTAAGTGAGGGGTGGAGCCCTTGCAGGAACAGTGTGGTCTCAGGACCCGCGCGGTTACAAAAAGACCAGGGGGGTCTGAGTGTGGCAGAACTCCCAGGTATTGGAGCAGGAAAGCCAGCTGCAGAGACAGAGCCGAGTAGTGGGCTCTCAGCTCAGGCTTACCTTAAACCATGATCCAAGGCACAGTTGGGCCACTGTTCTTCAAGCAGTGACCCCACAAATGGCAGATCCGGGAGAACCCCTCCTTCCTCCTCTGGGAGGAGCAGTGCAGGAACACACTGCAGGAATCTGCTGGGTCTGGAGACTCCAAATGGGGCCATGCACCAGAGATAGAAATGCTTGGTCACAGGCCAGGTGAGCAAGGAGCACAGCCAGAGAACAGAGAGGAGGGATGGACTGCTTTTCTCTGAGGGTACATTGAGGAGTGGGGCCTAGAGCTCTTGGCTCCTATGGGGCTGGAGATTGGGAGGCCACCATTTTCACTCCGTCTTCCAAAGCTGTACAGAAAGCATTCAGGGAACAAAAGCTACTAAGAGCAAAATTGAGCAGATTACCTAGGTGGCCCCTGGCAAAGGTGGTGCAATTCTGCCTCAGGCAAAGACATTTGAGAATCACTGCAACAGGCCCCTCCCCCAGAAGATCAACAAGAACATCCAGCCAAGACCAAGACCACTGATCAATCAGAACTGCAAAACTTCAGAGCTACAGGAATACAACACATAGAATTCATGGTTTTTGTCCCATTATTCTTTACTCTTTCAAAATTAATTTTTTAATTTTTTTTGTATTCTATTTTTTAATAATTTTTCCTCTTTCCTATTTTAATGTTTTTTAACTACTTTATCTTATCAAGGCCTTTTTAAAAATCTTTTTTAGGGCTGTCTGCGTGGCTCAGTAGGTTAAGCCTCTGCTTTCGGCTCAGGTCAAGATCTCAGGGTCCTGGGATGAAGACCCACATTGGGCTCTCTGCTCAGTAGGGAGTCTGCTTCACTCTCTCTCTCTGCCTGCCTCGCTGCCTACTTGTGGTCTCACTCTCTGTCAAATATCTTAATGAAACCTTAAAAAAATCTATTTAAATTTTCATTGTTATAGTCACATTCTATCCCTTCATTGTATTTCACCTTATTTTTTTGTATACATATAAGTTTTTCTTTCTTTAAAATTTTGGGATACAGTTTCTTCTAATAGATCAAAATATACCCTAAATCTAGTACATGGCTTTGTTCTGGTCTCCAGCCTGATCACATTCTTAACTCTTTTTTTTTTTTTTAATCAACTTCTTATCTTCTCAATTCATTTGTTAGAATCTTTTTTAAATTTTCATCTTTCCATATTCCATATTCTTTAAAATTTCATCTTTCCATATTCCATCCCTTCATCATGTTTACCTTATGTTTATATATATATATAAGTTTTCTTTTCTTAAAATTTTGGGAGACAGTTTCTTCTAACAGACCAGAATACACCCAAAATCAAGTGGGTGGCTCTGTTCTATTCACCAGTCTAATATATATATATATATATATAATTTCTTCCTTTTTTCCTCCCCCCAGTTTCAGGTCTCTTCTCATTCTGTTGTATATTTTTCTGGGGTCATTGCTACCCTTTTAGTATTTTGTTCTCTCATTCATCTATTTTTTTCTGGATAAAATGACAAGGCAGAAAATCTCACCACAAAAAAAAAAAAAAAAAAAGGAAAGAAAGAACAAGAGGCAGTACCAATATCTAGGAACCTAATCAATACAGACATTAGTTATATGTCAGAACTAGAGTTCAGAGTGGCATTTATCAAGATGATAGTTGGGCTTGAGAAAAGCATGGAAGATACTAGAGAATCCCTTTCTGGAGAAAAAAAAAATTCCTTTCTGGAGAAATAAAAGAACTAAAATCTAACCAAGTTGAAATCAAAAAAGCTATTAATGAGGTGTAATAAAAAAATGGAAGCTCTTACTGCTAAGATAAATGAGGCCCAGGAGAGAATTATTGATATAGAAGGCCAAATAACACAGAATAAAGAAGCTGAGTAAAAGAGAGACAAACAACTACTGGACCATGAGGGGAGAATTCAAGAGATAAGTGATACCATGAGATTAAACAATATTAGAATAATTGGGATCCCAAAAGAAGAAGAAAGAGAGAGGGGGCTGAAGGTATATTGGAGCAAAATATAGCAGAGAATTTCCCTAATTTGGTGAAGGAAGCAAGCATCAAAATCCAGGAGGCCCAGAGATTGCCCCTCAAAATCAATTTAAAAAGGTCCATACCCTGTCATCTAACAGTAAAACTTACAAGTCTCAGTGACAAAGAAAAAACCTTGAAAGCAGCTCGGGACAAGAGGTCTGTAACATACAACAGTAGAAATATTAGACTGGCATCAGACCTATCCACAGAGACCTGGCAGGCCAGAAAGGACTGGTGTGATATATTCAGAGCACTAAATAAGAAAAATATGCAGCCAAGAATACTATATTCAGCTAGGCTGTCATTGACAATAGAAGGAGAGATTAAAAGCTTCCAGGACAAACAAAAAGTAAAAGAAATTGCTAACACCAAACCAGGCTTACAGGAAATATTGAAAGGGGTCCTCTAAGCAAAGAGAGAGCCTAAAAGTAACAGATCAGAAAGGAACAGAAACAATATACAATAACAGTCACCTTATAGGCAATACCATGGCACTAAATTCATATCTTTCAGTAGTTACCCTGAACATAAATGGACTAAATGCCCCAATCAAAAGACACAGGGTATCAGAATGGGTTAAAAAAAAAAAAAAGTTCCAATCAATATACTGTCTTCAAGAAACTCAATTTAGACCCAAGGACACCTCCAGATAAATAATGAGGGGGTGGAAAACAATTTGCTATGCGAATGGACATCAAAAGAAAGCTGGTTGTCAATCCTTACATCATATAAATTAGATTTTAAGCCAAAGACTATAATAAGAGATGAGGAAGGACACTATATCATACTTAAAGGGTCTGTCCAACAAGAAGATCTAACAATTTTAAATATCTATGCCCTAACATGGGAGTAGCCAATTATATAAACCAATTAATAACAAAAATCAAAGAAACACATAGACAATAATACAATAATAGTAGGGGACTTCAACACCCTGTCACTGAAATGGACAGATCATCTAAGCAAAAGACCAACAGTGAAATAAAGGCTTTAAATGGCACACTGGGCCAGATGGACATCACAAATATATTTAGAACATTCTATCCCAAAGCAACAGAATACACATTCTTCTCTAGTACATGGAACATTCTCTGGAATAGATCACATCCTGGGTCACAAATCAGGTCTCAACCAGTACCAAAAGATGGGGATCATTTCCTGCATATTTTCAGGCCACTACACTTTGAAACTAGACTTGACCACAAGAGGAAAGTTGGAAAGAACTCAAATACATGGAGGCTAAGGAGCATCCTACTAAGGAATGAATGGGTCACCCAAGAAATTAAAAAAGAATTTAAAAAAAATTCCTGGAAACAAATGAAAATCAAAACACAGCTGTTCGAAATCTCTGGGACACAAGAAAGTGGTCCTGAGTGGAAAGTACATACCAATACAAGCCTTTTCAAGAAACAAGAAAGGTCTCAAGTATACAACCTAACCCTACACCTAAAGGAGCTGGAGAATGATCACTCTCCAGCTGGAGAAGAGAAATAATAAAGATCAGAGCAGAAATCAATGAAACAGAAACCAAAAGAACAGTAGAACAGATCAACAAAACTAGGAGCTGGTTCTTTGAAAGAATTAATAAGATTGATAAACCCCTGGCCAGGGTTATCAAAATGAAAAGAAAGGACCCAAATTAATAAAATCATGAATGAAAGAGGAGAGATCACAACCAACACCAAAGAAATACAATTATAAGAAAATATGAGCAACTATACACCAGCAAATTTGACAGTCTGGACGAAATGGATGCACTCCTAGAGACATATAAACTACCAAAACTGAACCAGGAAGAAATAGAAAACCTGAACACACCCATAACCTGTAAGGAGATTGAAGCAGTCATAAAAAATCTCCCAACAAACAAAACCCCAGGGCCAGACAGCTTCCCAAGGGAATTCTACCAAACATTTAAAGAAGAATTAATACCTATTCTCCTGAAACTGTTTCAAAAAAATAGAAATGGAAGGAAAGCTTCCAATTTATTTTATGAGGCCAGCATGACCTTGATCCCAAAACCAGACAAAGACCCCCATCAAAAAGAATTAAAGACCAATGTCCTTGATGAACATGGATGCAAAAATTCTCACCAAAATACTAGCCAATAGGATCCAACAGTACACTAAAAGGATTATTCACCACAGCCAAGTGGGATTTATTCCTGGGCTTCAAGGTTTGACCAACATCTGCAAATCAATCAGTGTGATACAACACATTAATAAACAAAAGAACAAGAGCCATATGATACTTTCAATAGGTGTTGAAAAAGCACTTGACAAAGTACAGCATCCTTTCTTGATCAAAACTCTTCACAGTATAGGGATAGAGCATACATACTTCAATATCATAAAAGCCATCTATGAAAAACCCACAGTGAATATAATTCTCAATGGGGAAGAATGGAGAGCTTTTCTCCTAAGGTCGGGAACATGGCAGGGATGTCCACTATCACCACTACTATTCAACATAGTACTAGAAGTCCTAGCCTCAGCAATCAGACAACAAAAAGAAATAAAAGTCTTCCGTATCAGCAAAGAAGAAGTCAAACTCTCACTCTTTGCAGATGATTTGATACTTTATGTGGAAAACCCAAAAGACTCCACTCCAAAACTGCTAGAACTCGTACAGGAATTCAGTAAAGTGTCAGGATATGAAATTAATGCACAGAAATCGGTAGCATTTCTATACACCAACAGCATTACAGAGGAAAGAGAAATTAAGGAGTCAATCCCATTTACAGTTGCACCCAAAACTATAAGATACCTAGGAATAAACCTAACCAAAGAGGCAAAGGATATGTACTCAGAAAACTATAAAGTACTCATGAAAGAAATCAAGGAAAACACAAAGAAATGGAAAAACATTCCATGCTCATGGATTGGAAGAACAAATATTGTGAAAATGTCTATGCTACCTAAAGCAATCTACACATTTAATGCAATCCCTATCAAAACACCATCAATTTTTTTTCCCCCAAAGAAATGGAACAGATAATCCTAAAATGTATATGGAACCAGGAAAGGCCCTGAATAGCCAGAGGAATGTTGAAAAAGAAAACCAAAGTGGCAACCTTATAATTTCAGACTTCAAGCTCTATTACAAAATTTCCTGGTTTGAATAGTAGTGGTGATAGTGATCAGTACAAAGACAATATGGTACTGGCACAAAAACAGACACATAGATCAATAGAACAGAATAGAGAGTCCAGAAGTGGACCCTCAACTCTATGGTCAACTAATCTTCAACAAAGCAGGAAAGAATGTCCAAAGGAAAAAAGACAGTCTCTTCAACAAATGGTGTTGGGAAAATTGGACAGCCACATTCTTCTGAATGTGTTCATTTCTGAAACCGGATCATTTCCTTACACCACACACAAAAATAGACTCAAAATGGATGAAAGACCTCTATGTGAGACAGAAATCCATCAAAATCCTTGAGGAGAACACAGAAGCAACCTCTTCGACCTCAGGCAGAGCAACTTCTTCCTAGAAACATCACCAAACGCAAGGTAAGCAAGTGCAAAAATGAACTATTGGGACTTCATCAAGATCAAAAGTTTTTGTACAGCAAAGGAAACAGTCAACAGCACCAAAAGACAACTCACACAATGGGAGAGGATATTTGCAAATGACATATCAGATAAAGGGCTAGTATCCAAAATCTATAAAGAACTTATCAAACAAAACACCCAAAGAACAAATAACCCAGTCAAGAAATGGGCAGAAGATATGAACAGACATTTCTGCAAGGAAGACACCCAAATGGCCAACGGACACATGGAAAAGGACTCAACGTCACTCGGCATCAGAGAAATACAAATCAAAACCACAGTGAGATACCAGCTCACACCAGTCAGAATGGCTAAAATTAACAAGTCAAAAAATGACAGATGATGGTGAGGATGTGGAGAAAGGGGAACTTTCCTCCACTGTTGGTGGGAATGTAAGCTGGCGCAGCCACTCTGGAAAACAGTATGGAGGTTCTTCAAAAAGTTGAAAATAGAGCTACCTTACAACCCAGCAATCACACTACTGTGTATTTACTCTGAAGATACAAATGTAGTGATCCAAAGGGGCACATGCACCTGAATGTTTATAACAGCAATGTCCACAATAGCCAAACTATGGAAAGAACCTAGATATTCATCAACCGGTGAACAGATAAAGAAGATGTTTTATAGATAAATAGATAGATAGATCTATATATCTATCTATCTATATCTATATCTATCTATCTATATATATATCTCTGTATGTGTGTGTATGTGTATATCTATCTATCTATCTATATTGCAGCCATCAAAGAACTGAAATCTTGCCATTTGTAATGACATGGATGGAACTAGAGGATATTATGCTAAGCGAAATAAGTCAATCAGAGAAAGACAATTATTATATGGTCTCTCTGATTTGAGGAATTTGAGAGGCAGGGCGGGGGTCATGGTGGGTAAGGAGGGAAAAAATGAAATAAGATGGGATTGGGAGGGAGACAAACTATAAGAGACTCTTAATCTTAGGAAACAAACTGAGGGTTGGGGAGAGGGATATGGTGGCTGCGTTATGGACATTGGGGAGGGTACATGCTACGGTGAGTGCTGTGATTTGTTTAAGACTGATGATTCACAGACCTGTACCCTTGAAGCAAATAATATATGTTAACATAAACAAACAAACAAACAAACAAACTGAACTATTTTACTTCTTGGCCCCTTGGAGAGGACATGGGCTTTTTTAACCAATTCCTATAAACTGCACATACCATTCCTCTCTATCTAGAAGCCTACTCCCTCATTTAATACTACTACCGAGTCCATCCCTCCTGCTTAAAATCCAGTCATCTTTCTTATCTGGACTCTTCTTATTTAAGGCATGGTCTTACCTAGAGAATGGAAGGAATTCAAAATAATGATGCTAACTAAGGTCTTGAAACTGAGTGAGATCATGTAGCAATTGAGGTCTGAACACTGGTAACATATGGAGGAACCAAAGGAAAAACAACTGAGAAGAATCAGATAGGAAATCCAAAGTAATAAAATCAAGCAAAAGAAGATAGTATTTCATGGAAGAGAAAGTTGATTTACTCTGTCAAGTACTGATAAATCATGAGTCATTTTACTCTCATATTATTCTTTTTATCAAGTGTTAGAGGTAGATAAGATGGAGATTAACTAAAAAGTTTCTTAATTTTTTTTTCTTTTCACGTTTTTCCTAGGACAGCCTGAGAACTTTTGCGAACTTCCCTTATCTCTAAGCATTTTTATATTTCCCATTAGCACCCCACAATGAGCACTTTTTCTAATACATCTATTTTCTGTGCTACCAAGTTTAGCACTTAACTGGTGTACAAGAAAGAACACAGTAATTTCATAACCATATATTTTATTTACCCCCAAGAAGGGAGCTCAGTCAGACATTACCATTAGACATGGTAAGAACTGTACCAAGTTTAAGAAGTAGAATGTATTAGTCTGGGTTCTAACATGGACTTGGTACTATCAGTCAAATTACTTGTCTTTTTAATCACTGGAGTCCTTATTTTTAAAGCAGAAATATTGACCTGGGCCACACAAAGTAAGTCATTTATATGATACCACATTTAATAGTATAAATCATTGAATAATTTATTATATGAAAATAATGGGTTTAGCTAATTAACTAGTCAGTTCCTCATTAGTTATAATGCTTGCTTCTACATTATTCTTCTAAAATTCTTCTAAAAATTCTCTGAATTAGGAGGGTTAATGTTAAAACATATAGGTCTTAGAGACACAGGTTATACCTCGCATTTCTACTTTTGATTTTAAAAATGACTTACATGGACGTCTCAGTGCAATCAGCTAAAATAAACTCCAAATCCAATAAAAGCAATGGAATTGTTGTATGGTACACTTTTATTATAGGGAATAGTTCATATTTTATAGTAAAAGCTGATTCATATCATGACATTTATCAAAAGAGGAATGAAAAATCTTCAGGTCCTGCCTTGCTAACTGGAAAGGATGCCATTTTTCTCTCAACATTATGAGAAATAATACATAATAAAAATGATGAAAATAACTGCCAAGTTAGTTGGCACTGGTGAGAGGTATACACTGTTTACCTATAGTATCTTCCACAGAAAAATCTTGAGTATGTCAAAGGTGTAAAAAAATTGTCTTGAACATTTAGATTGTTCCCCTCCCTTGAAACTAAGGGGAGGGATAGGCAAGAGCACCCACTCCTGATCGCAGTGAGCTGGGTGTTAGGTGCAAGGGCTTATGGGATTTTTCTCACTGGGTTCTTTCATTAGGCATCTGTGTAAGATGGAAACTATTATACTGGGTTTCAAAAAAAAAAAGTTCATGTAGGATGTGACAGGATTTAAATATGGTTCTAAAAGATGTCGATTTGTTTTTTAAACCTTAGAATGTTATTATGTTATTACATGTTTCAATACTTTTTTCCTTTTACATAAAACCTTCATCCAACCTCCTGTAAACTGAATTCACCATAGTTCTTCAGAATCTGCTCCTCTTCCTGTTTCCTTAGTCAACAGGACTAGTATCCTTTGTGTCTCTAAAATCCTCTCTAACAAATCCTCATATGTATATTCTGGGTTCTTCTAGAGTTCAGGTATGAGAACTGCAATGTAAGGTCAAAAATGGAATGAATTGCAAAGATTATTTGATACCTGCCTTGTAAAGCATCCAGCTATGGTTCCTTCCTCCTTAAGTAAAGAGAGGAATTAGCTTGGAGTATCAGAATAGTAGAATAAGTAGATTTTGGTGACAGCATTACAAATAAGTTAAAATTCCATTTCTTTCTGCACTCATCTGCTACCTAATGTTAGATATCCTCAAATTCCCATTTGCCCATTTGTAATGAGAACAGAACCTCATAGGTGACTGAGAAATTTAAGGAACATAGACATGTATTCTACAGAGAGCATCTACACATTAGGTTCTTGGTACACTTTAATCTCTTTCTCTGCTCATTTGCTTACTTTGTAGCCATGTAGAAGAAATGGAAAAGATAGGAAACCCGACACATAATCTAAAAAGGCACTCAAGATCTAAAGGAGGGGTCACTTAGAATGTTAGAAAACATCCCGGTTGAGGATTATAGTACTGAGAAGAGATAGAAGATGACACTTTAGTGGTGTCACTATCTTTTCTTCACTTAAAAACCAAGAAGACTGTAAGGACCTTTTTTATATTTTTATATTTTAGCCACGGGCTTTCATTAAAATTAAACAAAAACTTTGTTTAACTCTTAAACTGTCCCTGCTCCCCTTCCCCCCAGGGGATTTACTTAAAAACAAGTCCCAGAAATCAGCCTCAGGTAACAAAGCCCAGACACAAGGGTGAGTCAGGCCAGGTGGAGACATCTGATCAGTGGGGGGTTGCATACTGTCTCCCTGGTTACCAAGGAGTAGTTCCCACCCTTTGGGAACCCTTTTTTTTATATATATATATATTTATTTGACAGAGAGAAATCACAATTAGGCAGAGAGGCAGGCAGAGAGAGAGGAGGAAGCAGGCTCCCTGCGGAGCAGAGAGCCTGATGCGGGGCTCAATCCCAGGACCCTGGGACCATGACCCGAGCCAAAGGCAGAGGCTTTAACCCACTGAGCCACCCAGGAGCCCCTTGGGAACCCTTTTTGGCGCCAATCCTAATCAAGGTGTAATAGGCTGGTTCAAATATCTACTAGGGTAAATTGTAATTCAATTGGTCACCTAGCATCACTGTGGAGTTTCCTGTGTGTGTTACAATCTCATTGGTCACCTGTGCGTGGCCAGGCCCGACTGCATGGCCTTTGCCCTTAAAAGCTAGTCTGTGAAACGGGGAAGGGTCACCCTCGCTCTGTAAGAGGTACGGCCCTGGCCGGCCAGTTTGATTCTTGATGCTTGGCATGAAATAAAGTTTTGCTTGACCTTTGCTTTGTATCAGTCTCTCTCCTTTAATCACGGACCCATTATTGGGGCATAACAAAGAGAACACACTTCTATGTGAAATTCTGGAATCTATAGCTAAAATTTCATCTATCTCACAACATTAAAAAAAAAGTTACAAAACCCCACAAGTGAGTAAGATTGAAGTATTATGGAGATTAGCTTACAGCTAATTTTATTTTATTTTATATAAAATTTTTAAAATTTATTATTTTATTTATTTTATTTCATCACAAGTAATTAATATGAAAAATTGGGCTTTTTATATTATTGCCTATTACAAATCATGAGGAGTTGTTCTTACAGCCACCTCAGCACAGGCAGACCTAAGACAATCAAGATTTGGTTGTGACTAATGGCTCTGAGTCACTATTTGGCTTTCAAGCAGAGCTACCCCAGAGACTTTCAGAATACATTTGCCTCTTCAGCTGAGGTCCAAAAACATTGCCTTACTAGAAACTGGGTTTACATGGGAAGAACACATGGGAAAAAACATAGTTGTCAGTAATGGGAAGAACTAAGGAATTTACTTATTTAAAAGACAAATTTAAATGTCTCAGAAAACACCAAAATGGTAAGGTACGATTCCTGAAATACTGTAGCAAAATAATGGTAACTATGGTAGAATAGAATTTAAGACCTGGGTTAAGATTCTGCCTCCATCATTTTGGCTAGAATTTTGATTTTACATAACTTAGATACTGGATTCTCTCTACACTTTCTTGCCCGTCTTCATTATTTGCTTTCATGTCTGCATATTCTGTTATTCTAGATTGTAATTCTTAACTTCCATAAAGATATGTAGGCTGTTACATAGTTCCATGACATATATGATTTTAATGATCTAATCTTTGGAGCCATTACTCCTATAGAACTTTAGCCCATGTTTCATTCAGCATCTGTATTTGAGATTGTTGTTCTGTCTTCAATCTTTTATTACTCATCATTGACTAACCTCACATGTGAAGAAAATTCTGATTCAGAAAGCCCTAAACAACTGTCTCAAGAAATTTCCCTTTGGATTCATTATTATTAATTCTGAGGGAAACAAAACAGCCTAGGATTTGTGAACCTCATATTACAGAAAATTTTGCTCTACAGTCATATGAAGTTAAAACTGAAATCACTTCCAGGAAACAGTCCCTTTCTTATTTTTTAAACATTGAGATTATATATAGTTAATTAAAACTAATTTGCTTTAATTCAATTTCCAATAGTTGGTTATAATATTGGCTTTCCCTTCTAATAAAGTCTATTGACCCAAAATTAAGCATTACAAAAATAAATAAAGCACATAACCAAAAGATATTAAGTTGGAAAGATAATTACAGATCTTCAATCAGACTGTCCCAATAATGGGGCTATGTGAAAGCCAACTTGTTAAAGGACATTAAATTGTGCTTTATGTTCAATTCTGACCTACTCTCTCCCTAACCCCGCCCCCCTACTATTGGCACCTAGCCAATTAATGGCTGCACTGCTTGTTGAAAATTGGGTTGCCACAGATTTCCAGACAATTGCCTCAGAAAAGGGTTTTGTCTTTCTTCACAAAGGCTTAATTGGAAACCTCCTGTCCCTCTGTTGGAGAAAGGCTAGTGATAACTCAGATGCAGATGGAGCCATAAAGTGCCCTCCCCTCAGGATTGCAGGATGCTGGAAAGGGGATTTTCACAGGTCTTTAATCATGATCCACCCAAGGAAATGCACCCAATCGTACTGCATAAACTGTTTATTTTTGTTTTCGTGTTTGTAATTACTTGTTATCCTCCACTTCTGTCACACTGTCAACATATTAACTTCAGCATGGCTCAGGAGGGAATTAACTATTCTGGAAAACAAACAGGGTAACTCTGTCAGGCCCTCAGATGTTAAAGAAATAAAAATACAATGAATCACACGAAATTCTACCTCCTTGCCCTCCCTGCCCCTAGTGAAGCTGTGACAATGGATTCAAAGTTCGTTCTCTTTTTGTGAAATTCCAATATAAGTAGGTATTAAGGTGTTACAGCAGATTAAGATTATATGGACCTGAGAGATAACCTAGTCACACTTTTTATCCAAAACACAATTTCTCACTCCTGGAGTTCTCATTAAATATTCATCTTTCATATCCATTCAAACACCTAGATAAATGAATTTGCTTGTTCATTTTCACTGCCATTACAACAGCCCAAGCTAACACTGTTCCCTGATTAAACTCTTGTGATATCCTCCTAGTTACTACTTTCTTATTCTCAGCCTCACCTGTTCTCTCAGTGGCTGTAATGATCTCTTGAAATCAATCCGTGTCACTTCTCTTCTTGGATGATTACTTTTTCATGTTAAAATAAAAACCAGCATCTCACAGAACCCTGCAGGATCTGGATTCTGCATAACCTTCTGGTCCCATCTAAGAATACTCCACCCCATCATGACACTTCTCCATCCATACTGACTTTCTTTTTGTTTCTTATTTACAATGAGCAACTTTTTGTCTCCTGTTTGTTGCTTCCTCTGCCTCTTCATTTGGCAGGCTCCTCAGCTAGAACATTGCCTCCATACAGAGCATCCTTCCTAGAGTCTCAGACTAGCCTAATTCTCCTGCTGCTGAGGAAGCAGAAGGCTAGCTGAAGACAAAACATAAGGTGACACCCTGCAACACTTCCCTGCCACCCCCCGCCCCCACAACACACTTTGGGTGGGATAAGTGTGATATTCTTCCAGGAAGTTCCTGACTGTCTTAATATTATTGCTTTACCAGAGGGAAAAAGAACCTGAACTTGACAATGGCAAGGCCTCCAGTATCTTGTAGGTCCTCTTTAGCATATGGAAGTTCTTTTGAAAATGTCCCTTTTTCCTTATCTCCCTCATATGCTCCTCATAACCTCCATGCAGCTCTTTCTGCCTCTGGGTCCTGTCCTTATACTTTAATAAAGCCACATTTTTGTACCAAATATGTCTCAAGTCTCAGGAATTCTTTCTTGGCCATTGGCTCAGGACCTCTCCCCACCAAACCTCACCTATATTCCAAAACCACATCACCACTACAAGTTATTATAGATCTTGCACATATGTTTCGTTGAGCTTATCATAATAGAAATGTAGATATTTGTGTGTATAGGTTTTATATCTCCCCTCCTCAATTGGGGTATAGGCTCCATCAAGTAAGGAATGTTCCTATGTCAGTCTCCATTTTATCCTTGGCACTTTAAAAAGCATCTGATATATGGTCTGGCTCAATAAGCATTGGTTAATCAAAAGAGTAGCTGAATAAGGCATTCATTAAAAAATAGCATTTCCAACTACTCCTTTGTGAGATGGATCATCACGCAAATGGCACAACAACTTCCATCCATTCTTAGTCTGGTTCCCTAGCTACACACAATTGATCCTATATGGCTTTTGAAATAGTATATTTCCTTATGCACTTACTTCTATTTTTTAGGATGACTTTTACTGTAACTTTATCCACTTCACATAGCATTAGTTTTTAACTGCCAGCTGCTCTCCTCAGTATCTTGATTTCTACGTTACTTCAGGGATTTATATTTAAACCATTATTCACACTCACTTTAACCTGCTTAAATTGCTCAAAGAGGTAAACCTCAGAGCTGATCCTTAAGGTAATTGTCCCTCCTTTTGTTCTCAGGACACTGATTGGTTCTTCAACCTCCCTCACATTTTCCTCTTAGTTTTCCTTTTCCTCTGAACAGCTTCTACTTTTTTGAATTAACAATTATATCCTTTACTCCATTCTATCAATTCTGTATGCATCCCTTGGCAATTTCATCTTCCCCCACAGGGTTCACTAGCACCAGTGATTGGTGACTGCCATTCTTTATCTCTTTCTCATATTCAGCTTCTGAGTTACAAGGAAGAAGCTTAAACAGCTATCTGAAAGTGTTTCTCAAGACAGTCTTTTGTTTAGTATGCAAAAATATTAATTGGATGCTAGTGCTAGCAGATATAGTTGAAGTTTGTTGAACCGTGTACTCACAGTATATGACATTGGACCTCTGCTCAGTGTCGCTTTGGACATCAGATTCGGAAAACTACAGGGCTTTGCCTATAGTCCTATCTGTAGCTTACTTTATTAATCTGTCAGTCTATTTTTTTTTTACATGAAAATGACTTATAAAACAGGCATGTAAATATTGCAAGAAATACAAAATACAAAGCACAAATGCAAAATATAGGAGATATAAGAATCAAAATTGGATAGAATTTTTAAAATAGGGTAAAAATAGAAAGCATGAATTTTAACTAGGATTATAATTAGAATAATTATAATTTATCCTAGTGGTCTTATACTTGGGTTCAAAAAATGATAAACAATGTAGAGATGCTTGAGATCTTATTTAAAAACCAGTTCATGCAGAATGAGAAAATTTATTAGGCTGCATACTCAATATGATGAACCAGGCACATGGTGTAGTTACAAAAGGAGATGCAATTTTAGACTAAATCTAAAAATACTTATAAATATAAAAATACTAAACTGTATTGCTTTTGGCACAGGTCAGAAAACACCTATGGTCTTGCCTGAAGTTTTGGGGATCATGTTTTGAGGGAAATATTTATCGAAGTATGCACTAACATGGAAGACCGATGAGCAACAATGTCTAATATTTCCTGTTTGCACACTGACAAGATAAAAATAGAAAACACTACTAAACAGAGGAAATGCTAAAAGGATGGAGTCTTTATTTCTTTGGAAAATCCTTCCTGGGACTAAAAGTATGTTTTATCATAAAGTGAGCTATTGAAACTACATACAGGGATCTTTTTTTTTTTTTTTCCTTCAATTCATGGTTGGGATTGATTGTCCTGATAACTTGATATCGCTGATTACATAGATGTTTATATTCTCTCTCCTGTTCTCTTTATGTGGGTGTCCTAGAATCCCAAAACTATGTTGATGTCTGGCAATTTGAAAGCATATGTTCTATCTACTTATGAAACAAAGCGAAACAAACCTCTAACATTTCATTTGAAGTTTCTTTAAGTAGCAGTTAACTTTGGGTTTGGGAATCAGATAGCCCTCAGGGAATTGTGGCTCTGTCACCTTACCAGTATTGTGACCTTGGGCAAGATACTAACCAAAGTCTAGTTTCCTCAGCTGTAAAATGGAGATAACAGTGCCATTAATCCCTTTATTCGCTGATTTGATACACATTCACTGTTCTCCCTATCAACAGTAAATTCCAATTTCATCATCTCAACCTAGGCTTCATTCAAGTTTTGTTTGCTTCTTTGGGTAAACTGACTGTACCAAATTTTCACAGTCTCACATTACCCCCCCAAAAAGAACTAAGCCACATCATTTAATACTGAAATAAATTAGGAGAAGAAAACAAGTAGCTTGTTACCTTTTGAATTTACTAATACCTTTATCTTATTATTTTTAGAAACCAACTACCTCTGAAATGGCCATTTATTAATTATTCATTATTTTTACTTATGAATAATGTAGCAGAAGTGATATTTTGGATGATGGAGTTGATTATCTTTCTATTCCATTTACCTCTTTATTGAGATTTTCCCTCAAGTTATCCAGAATTATGTCTCCCTTATCTGGTAAGATTACTGTAATATGTACTCAAAAGACTTATTCAAATAGGTTTGGGTAGTAATTTTGATTAAATAGATTAGTGGTGATCAACAGAGCTAGAAAGTAAATTATTAGTCTATATATATTAAAATAATCTAAGAAGAGTCTTGTAGGTAACTGCATATGATGTTATAAGGCAAGACAATGTTTTTTTAGATGTAAAACAAGTTAAGAAATGTAAAAAATAAACATTTTGTTTAACTTTTTTTTTTTTAAGATTTTATTTGTTTATTTGACAGACAGAAATCACAAGTAGGTAGAGAGGCAGGTACAGAGACAGGGGGAAGCAGGCTCCCTGCCAAGCAGAGAGCCCGATGCGGGGCTTGATCCCAGGACCCTGGGATCATGACCTGAACCAAAGGCAGAGGCCTTAACTCACTGAGTCACCCAGATGCCCCAAACATTTGGTTTAAAATAGAAATATGTTCATTCTCTGAGTTTTGATATAATTATCTTTTTTTCTAACTGATTAAAAAACACTTATGTTTTAAGTTAAACTTAAAAATGGCTCATCTCTCTTGATACAGAAATTTAAGATTCTGATAAGAGTTCTTATATTGGTAAGGGTTTTTAATATCTAAAAATCACTCAAAGATAAAGTAATATATGAAATAATTTCTAAATTATTCACCAATTAGAGAAGGAAATGTTGAACTATCTCAATAAGCTAATCTTTTTGTGATACATTAGTTGACAAGTAATAAACTTCTAGTGTGATAAAACAAGTATAAAAAATTCCTATGCAGATGAATGACATCAGCAAGATGGCCAAATAAGATCCCCCTTGTCTGTATCCCTTCTCCCTGAGCAATAACTTGACATTCATCCACAAAGTGCCTTTGTGGGAGCTGTGGGATTCAGCACAATACATCAAGGGACTCAGTGGGAATCCTACTGAACTCTGCCTTATAAAATGGGCATGCAGATTTCAGTCCCATCTTGAGCCCTGAGATGGCTCATAAAATGGTTCTAAACCTTCTCAACTATAGTTCAGTAGCCTCTGGAGAACTCTGAATTTAGATAATTAGCCCATGGTAGAGAGAGTCTTTGTGGAGTCCCGAAGTCCAGTGGAGAAGTTCCTGCACACCATTAGAGAAAAACAACATCCAAGTTTGGACACACTGGATAAAAGAAGAGAAACAATTTGACTTTTCCCACATCACCTGTCTCATAATGTGACAGAGCTCAGGGTCAAAAGAAATCTTTTCAGCCATGATTTCTTCTGTGTGGGAAAGTGAGAGGATGCAAGTAACTTCCCAAGTTCCCTAGCTGTGTGGGACACTGCCAAAGAGGGCCATTTCTCTCTTCTCATCCAGAATACTGAGTCATGAGCTGTACAACCAGGGGAAAGTGAGCTTATGGGAGAACAGGACCCAGGGCTCTGAATATATCTAAAGGTATGTAAATCCTACAAACAGTGTCATAGACTCCTTTGGGAGACCCACCCATGAGCCACAGGTATGCCTTACCTGTGCATTTCCCCAGATAGCCCATAGGCACCCCAGTACTCCACATGCCTTTCCCATACACTTCCCCATCCCATGAGTGGCTCCCTGTGGGCCCTCCCCAGTGGCTGTGAAAGCAAGTTTTCACTAATGGCTAGTGAACAGGCACAGAAAGACAGTGAAATCTGGAGTCTTTATACTGCTTTGGAGAAGCAAAAGGGAGGGTGTTGGCACCTGGCATTATGTATTACAAGAAAACATACAATCCTAAGAATCTGGCACACGAAGGAGCAATAAGTACAGGTTAGATGCATCTGTAAAAGGGTCTGAGAAAGTCTCAGAATCCCTAGCAGGGCTAACAGAAGGTTTTTCTCTCTGGAGGGAGTCAATAATAACTAGAGGAAGTGACTGCTACTTCAAATGTGAAAATAGCAATGTAAGGCTTTAAGGAACATGAAAAATCAATAAAACATGACACCAACAAAGGATCATAGTGTTCTTCTAGTAACTGACCCCAAAGAAATGGAGATGTGCAATTTATCCAATTAAGAATTCAAAATAGCTGTTTTACAAAGTTCAATGAGCTGTTAGAAAACAGACAATTCATTGAAATCAGAAAAACAATACACACACAAAATAAGAAGTTTAATGAAGAGATGGGAATACACACACACACACACACATACACACACACAGGAAGAAAGAAACAAAGAAACTAACTCAGGAGCTGAAGAATACAATGAATGAAATGAAAAATGTAAAGCAGAAATAAATGAAATAGAGACTAGGAAAACAACAGAAAAAATTAATGAAACTAGGAACTGGGTTTTTTTTTAAAAGATTAACAAAACTTCTAAACCTTTAGATAAACTAAGAAAGAGAAAATTTAAACAAAATCAGAAATGCAGGAGGAAACATTGCAACTGATACTACAGAAGAAAAACAAAGAATCATGAGAGACTACTATAAACAATTATATACCAACAAATTGGATAAAAAATTCCTAAAACCGGGGCACCTGGGTGGCTCATTGGGTTAAAGCCTCTGCCTTCAGCTCAGGTCATGGTCCCAGGGTCCTGGGATCGAGCCCCACATCAGGCTCTCTGCTCAGCGGGGAAGCCTGCATCCTCCTCTCTCTCTCTCTGCCTACCTCTCCAGCTACTTGTAATCTCGTAATCTCTGTCTGTCAAATAAATAAATTAAAAAAAAAAAATTCCTAAAACCAATTCCTAGAAATGCGCAACCCACCAAGACTGAATCATGAGGACCCAGAAAATCTAAGCAGACCAACAATGAGTTAAAAGATTGAATCAAAAACCTCCCAACAAATAAAACCCCAGAAACAGATGGTTTCATGGGTGAATTCTACCAAAATTCTACCAAATTCATAAAGAAGAATTAATGTCAGTCCTTTTCAAACTCTTCCAAAAAATCAAAGAGGGAACACTCCCAAACTAATTTTATAAGGCCAGCATTATCCTCAAACCCTAGCCAGATAAGGACACTATAAGAAAAGTGCAGGCTAATATTTCTGATGAATATAGATGCAAAACTTCTCAACATGGTATTAGCAAACAGAAGTCAACAGCACAGTAAAAAGATCATACATCATTACCAAAAAGCATTTATCCCTGGGATACAAGAATGGTCCAATACATACAAATCAATAAATATGATACATCACATTAATGGAATGAGAGATCAAAATTTTATGATGTCAAAAAATGCAGGAAATGCATCTGACAAAATACAGCATCCATTCATGATGAAAAACACTCAATAAATTGGACATAGAAGGAGTGTACCTTAACTTAATAAAAGCCACAGCAAAAAACCCACAGCTATCATCATACTTAACAATAAAAGGTTGAAAGCTGGGGTGCCTGGGTGGCTCAGACGGTTAAGCATCTGCCTTCAGCTCATGTCATAATTCCAGAGTCCTGGGATTGAGCCCCATGTTGGTCTCCCTCCTTGTTTGGGAGTCTGCTTCTCCCTCTGCCTCTCCCCCTGCTTGTGCTCTGTCTCTGTCTCTGTCTCTCTCTCTCTCTGTCAGATGATTAAACAAAATCTTAAAAAAGAAAAAAAAGTTGAAAGCTCTCCCTCTAAGATTAGGACCAAGACAAGTGACCCATTCTCACCACTTTCATTGAACACAATACTGGAGGCATTAACCAGAGCAATTAGGCAAGAAAGGGAAATAAAAGGCATGCAAATTGGAAAGGAAAAAGTCAAAGTGTTACAGATGGTATGATCACGTATATAGAAAATCTTACAGACTCCACCAAAAAAACTACTGGAACTAATCAACAAATTCAGTAAAATTGAAGGATGAAAAATCAAGATGAAGAAATCAATTGTAATTCTATACACAAACAACATAGAAAAGAAATAAAGCTACCCCATTTGCAATAGCATCAAAAACAACAAAATACTAAAAACTAAATTTACCTAGGAGGTAAAAAATCTGTACACTGAAAACTATATGACTGTGATGAAAGAAATTGAAGACAACACAATATAAAGACATCCCATGTTCATGGATCTGAAGAATTAATTTTGCTAAAATGTCAGTACTCTTCAAAACTGTGTAGGTTTGATCCCAATCAAAATTCTAATAGAATTTTTCATACAAATAGGGAAAAAACCCTAAAATTTATATAGAAACCCAAAAGACCCTAAATAACCAAAGCAATCTTGAAAAACAACAAAGCTGGAAGTATCACACTTTCTGATTTCAAGCTATATTACAAAGTTATAGTAATGAATACAGCATGGCATTAACATAAAACAGGCATAACCAATGGACCACAATAGAGAGCCCAGAAATAAACCCTTATATACAATAAATATTTGACAATTTATCAATAATATTCAGTGGGGACAGGATAGTCTTTTCAATAAATAGTTTTGGGAAAACTGGATAATCATATCCAGAAAGATAAAATTGACCTCTTTTTTGTGCCAGTTACAAAAATTCACCTGGAATGGATTAAAGACTTCAATATAAACCTGAAACCATAAACTCCTCAAAGAAAACATTGGAGAAATGCTTCTTGACATCGGTCTTAACAATTATTTTTTTTCAATATGACACCAAAAGCACATGCAATAAAAGCAAAACAAATAAGCAGGACTACATTAAACTAAAAAGCGTCCAGACAGTGAAAATATTAATCAGCAAAATGAAAAAGCGGCCTAAAGAATGGGAGAAAATATCTGTAAACCATATATGTGATAATGGGTTCATATGCAAAATATAAAAGGAACTCATTTAATTCTGTATCAATCAAAAGAATCCAAACAATCCAATTTAAAAATGGGCAGAGGACATGAATAGACATTTTTCCCAAAGAATATATACAGATTGCCAACAGATGCACGAAATGATGCTATCACTAATCATCAGAAAAATGCAAATCAAAACCACCATCAGCTATCACCTCCCACCTGTTAAAATGGCGCATAAAAAATACAAAAAAATAAGTATTGGCAAGGATATAGAGAAAAGGGAATCCTTGTGTACTGTTGGTGAGAATGGAAATTGATACAGACACTATGGAAAATAATAATCTAGTAATCTTAATTCTCAGTATATATAAAAAGAAATGAAATCAGGAGCTTGAAAAGATTTGTATGCGTATGTTCATTGCCGCATTATTCACAATAACCAAGATATGGAAATAATCTAAGGGTCTGTTGATGGATGAATGCATAATGAAGATATGGTATAGATATACAATGGGTTATTATTAAACTATAAAAAGGAGGAATTTCTGCCATTTGTGACAACATGGATGGGACCCTGAGGTCATCATGCTAAGTAAAATAAGATAGAGAAAGACCAGTATTATCTCACTTCTATGTAGAAAGAATCTGAACAAACTAAATTCATAGGAACAGAGAGTAGAATGATTGTTGCCCAGGGCTGAGAGTGGAGGAAATGGTGAGATGTTGGTCAAAAGTACAATTTTCCAGTTATAAGATGAATAAGATCTGGGAATCTAAGGTATAACATGATGACTATAATTAACAATACTACTTTATATACTTAGAAGTTGGTTAGAGTGAATCTTCAATGTTCTTATCATCCCCTAAATGGTAATTCTGTGAGGTTCTATGAGAGGTTTCTTATCCCTATCATGGTAATCATTACACAATACATAAGTGTTCATCAAGTTAACACATTGTACACCTTAAGCTTATATGATGTTATATATCAATTTTACCACTATAAAGCTGAAAAAAATTTTATGGACTTTTGTAGTTACTTAAGGTATTGACTAATTCAAATCCTTATATAAAAATCAAAGTTTCTTGATTCCTTCCTCTGAATGTTAAAATAATAGAGTAAAAAAGAATCTTGACATAAGTTATATATTAATTTTCTCAAAGAGAAATATAATGACTATCCTGATCAACATCACTGTGTCTCCTCTAAATGTTTTTTTTCCATGTGTATGAGGCAGTCAGTGTTGCTTATCACTGGTAAGATATCAGATGGGGAAGAATTTTTTTCTTCAAATTTGGTATTTTAATATAACAAGACTTTATATGTTTTCATATAATACATATGCTGATATATTTTAATAAACAAATAGGGAATTATCAACTGATTTTTTAAATAATTTGTTATTAGTTATGTATTTTGGTACAAGGGATTCTTCAAAGCCCTAACACCTCAAGGAGACAAAATTTTCACAAGTGACACACATAAAATTAATTGAAAATGAGGCACATATAAGTCCAGAATTTTAAGAATTTTTACTTTCTGAAAAAATACAGGAAAGTAGAAAGCAGATGAAAGAAGACTGCTCAGGGAAGTTATCATAGGAAGTTAATTACTCTTTGTTGAGTTTATTTCACATGTGTTGTCATAGATTTTTCTTTGTTAAACTAAATGCTTTGAGGAGCAATCTAGATTTTTTTTTTCTTAACATAAACCATAGGTAAAATGGATATAAATTCTGGACCAGCTATTGAGAACTTCTACATAACATTAAAACAATCTCCCAACCTAGGAAAACATTTTTTTAAAGAAAGGCCCATACAAAGCCATTTTGAATATTTCATACAGTTCAACATCATAAAGATCAATTTCCTTTTGTAGTTTTTAACTATACCAGTCTTAGAGCCAGTGATCTGACTGGTGAGCAGACAACATTATGGGGCTGTAAAGGAGACAATTAGACCAAGATCCAGATCTCGTCTTCTGTTCTGATGAAATATTGAAGTCATTTTATTCATTTTAACAGCTTAGGAAAATTATTTGTCTGATTGTTGAGGAATAAGTTGGTGAAAGAAGGATTATAGTAGGGAATTAGGCAATACCTAACTATAAATGTCGTCCAATTATAATAAGTTCTAGTATCAGCTTTAGAATCTCTGCTGGTAAGACACATTAAAAGCTTCCAGATAATGGTGTTTTTTATGTTTCATTAACCACTTTTCTAGCTTATGTCCCCACTGTAGATATAATTGTCTTTGACAAAACTTCATCATTTTATTTGTCACGTACATTTGAATCCTCACTGTCTTAACTTAGGCTTTTAGAATTGAAAGGGAAATCAGAGGCCAACTACTGTGTCCTGGAAAATTCTCAGAAAAGATCCTGATAAATTATTTCCAGAGATAGTTGGCTTCTTAATAGTAAAAACCTCAATATCTCATAAGGCAACTCTTAAAGTGGTTAGAAGATTCCAATGCATATCAGAGGATTTATTCTACTGAACAATATTTTCTGCTACTGTTTTCCACCAAATTGTCTCAATTCCTCTTATAGAACTGTATATAAGTAAGCCTAATTTCTGCTTCACTGGCACTTCTCTCATTATTTAAATATGGGTCTCATCTCATCCCAGGGACAGGCACTTACTGAGTGCCTATAGTTTTATGGGCAATATGCTAGCCATCACAATTTTTTTCAGTCTTCATCTTATGATTTGCCCTGGGGCTTGGATCACCTCTGTTCTCACCAGGCTCCACTCAGGGATTCAAACATCAACAAACATATATCCCACTCACATCATGTATTATGAGTATACGACACACAGGCAAAAGCTCTGTAATCACATGTCTTTTACTATATAAGCCTTATATAGTTTCTGAACTCATTACTGTGTTAGAGACAGGCTAATGCTCACCAATTGCGTTTACTCTTTTTAGACACATAGGAAGACTATTTCCCAGCATTCATACTTATGTGGGGGCCTTTAACAGGAAGCTGATGAACATAGAGTGGTCAAAGTGATGTAAGGTACTTCCAGGTCTGGCATAGACCCCTGTGTCATTGTCACTCTTTTTATTTCCAAACCACAATGTCACAAGCCTGAGAGAAGCCTGGACCCCTGAGTCATCCTCTGGGCTAAAGTTGTTTAAACGACATCAGATTCTAATATGAATAGCCTGCATTAAATCCCTGAGAGTTTGTTTCAATTTTACTGTAACAGAGTCTAACCTCCTTCAGTTTACTGAGTGACTGATGTCTGAAGTGGGATGCTGTTTTACCCCCAAATTAGGTTCATGAAATTGGTTTGGCAATTTGGGGGCATGCAAGCTAAAAACTGATATCAGATCCTAGGAAGATGGAATTCAGTGATATACAGTGGGAAAAAAATATTAGTAAAAGTTGTCACTCAATAGATCCTTGAAGACAAGGCATTTGCCTAATGAGATTATGGCACTAAGGTAAGATTTGGAAAATAAAAATGTTAGCTGTGTATGTTGGGTTTTATTTTCTGTGCTTGGCAAGGATTTGTAAGGCAGAGATAAGTGAAAGAAATTGGCTAGTTTCAAAAAGATATGGAAAAGAACAGAGAATCCATAAAGTGGTATCTTACTTGAAAAATTGCTTCTAGACCAGTATTTTCAAATAGAAACGTGAGTCACACAGGTAATTTAAAATTTTCACTATGGCTTAGTAGCTATATTTTCTAGTGAAATTTCCCAGTGAAATATGGCTTAGGAGCCGTATTTAAAAAGTAAAAAGAACCTGGTGAAATACAATTTAATGATGTCTTTAAAATTTTTTTATGAAATATTTCAATATGCAATCAATATAAACATATTGATTAAATATTTTACACATTTTTCATACTAAGACTTCAAAATCCAGTGTGTACTTTACACTTACATCACATCTTAGTTTTGACCAGCTACACCTAAATGTTCAGGAGCCGTATGTGACTGGTAAGTACAACATCAGACAGTAATTATCTAGCTAAATAGATACAGAATTTTGTAAAGGTTCTGTGTAACAATGGGCCAATTAAAGTTCTTGGTTGAGTAAAGTGATTCAGGAGAGACCAGGTTAGGGTACAGCTATCTCTATTATTAAGGACATCTCTAAGGTGGCTGCCATCATAGAAAGAGACACATAGTGTAGAAAAGCAAATAAATTAGATTTAAAAGTTATATCTTGCAAAGAATATTGAGAGTATCATTAAAGCACATTGATCAGAAGCTTAATAGATTTTTATGGGAAATGCATCGCCAAAGAAACCCTATGTTCAATTTAAGCATGGCTGACTACTGAAGACTTAAAATTGAGCTTTCAGTTCCCAACCTTTCATGGACAAGAATCAGCTTTTAGGTCCATATAGGCCCTGAAGACAGAATATTTCCCAATGCACAAAAGAGAGATTAAGATCAGTTATTATAGAGATAGATTGGCAAGAGAAGAAAGATGCCCTAATCAGGTACCCCACGTTGACTTGTAGTAGGGAGTCCTTTAAAATAACTGTCAAACTGAATTTCAGAATTACTAAAGAGTGGTGACTCCTATATTTCTCATTTGTTCCATTTTCTGAATGGTAAGCTCTACTGGATTATTCAGTTTCTATTCTATCACTACATGGGATGTGACAAGAGGTATATAACATCTTTTGTTGGGCATAGGTCACTGGATAAAGAATCACAAAATAAAATGGTGAAAACGACTGTACTTCTATCATAAAACCACCTGTGTAATCACACATTTTCTTATTCTCTGTGGCAACTATAAAAACTGTGTTGAAGATGACAGCTTCACAAGACAGAAGGAGCCTAGTCCTTGAATCACTGCTTGGAAAAAAAATCACCCAACAGAGTTGCTCAACCTACATCAGATCACCGCGTGAACTAGAATAAATCCCCATGGTGTTCAGCCGCAAGATTTTTCTTGGTGGTGGTTATAGGAGCTAGCAAGCATGACCCTCAGAACCGGCTTACTCTAGTAAAGCTTCTAGACTTTAGAATCAAAAAGTAGACATCTTCAGCCACTACTGAGGCACTTTGCACTCCATAGACTAAAGAAAAACAGTGCGTGAATAAATAATGAGGCAGTAGTTCAAATACCCTAAAGCGGATCAAGCTTGGACTCTCACTTGGAACAAAAGATCAATTGCTTTTCTCATGCACTGGGAATGTAAAGCTGGGAAGTTCAAAGGCTATCTTCATGCTCATGTGTTGTGACTTTAGTGCCCTTATGGAAAGCCTTTGCTGTCAGTTTCAAGGGTTCATTGAAAATAGCTGGTATCTGTCCTGCTTTGATCTCCACCTAATGTTGTTTGTGACTGAATACTTTGTGTCAGTGTGAGTGTGTTTGCAGTCGAGTGTAAACAATGAGAACTCTTCATTTCTGTGCAGCTTTTCTGTTAGCCTTTCTGTAAAGTGGAGCATGGAATTTTGTATGACCTCTTTCAGCCAAAGTGGCATTGTAGGACTCAAGGGTTGCCTTGGCAACTCCACCTGATTAAGCAATAAGACACAACAGAGCATGTTTTATGGGGCAATTAATACATGTTTTGGTACATTTCAACCTGATGTTATTTGCTGCCCAAGGTGCTTATTAATAGTCCTATAAAGCATTTTGCAAACAACATTGCTCTGATAAAAATGGAAGCATTCATTTTAAAAATTCAGTTTCAGCAAGAACTCTGCTTTAATTACTTTTCAGAGATGTTTCCATTTTAAGAAAAAGAATCTGATTATTAGCAAGCATAGGATGGGTCCCTGAAGAGGACAGAGTACAAGTAAGTTTTTAGGCATCATGCTGCTTTAAAACAGTCTGTTACCATCACAATTTTTATTACATTCAGATCTAAAAAGAAACCATGACCAAAGGGGCATTCTGACCAGCAAGTGAATCAAGCCAGTTATAAGTGAAAAATTACAGTAATAATTGAAGAATGGAGTCATAGAGGGTGGGTTAGATATCAAAAAATATGAAAATAAACTTTTAAAGACAGATGTCCCAAGGGAACTTTTTACAAATACATCAGCATTTCTATGTCAAAAGTATACCTATCAAATATAAGTTGGACAAGAAGGAACATTCATCCCAACATGGATTAAGATTGATATTCTTAGGAAATTGAGGATAAATATCTTCTATGTATCCCCAAGCTTTCATCTGTATCTAAAAAAATACATTTTATTAACTTATGGCCTTGGTTCTCAAAGTAGGTGTTACCTATCCCAGCCCACTGTGACCTAAGCCAACTATCTCTACTTGTTTGAGACTCTTTATCATCACCATTGACCAAAGCTGATAGTCTCTAACTCCCATTTTAATTTCCAAGTAGGATGAATCTGAAAACCTGTACTCTGTCATTTTCTGTTTTTCTAACTGTGTCCTAATCAGGACAAGGGAATATGAGGTAGGGTGTGCAGTTTGAGGACATAGGGGATGGAGGTGCTCTTAATGGAAAGGCTTGAAGGTTATTAAAATGATCTTCACCAACATTTTTTTTTTTTCAGCAAAAGCAAACCCGAGAACAAAAGCAAACACCTTTCTTTGTACATCGAAATATGAGACTAAGGTTCTAAATCATTGACTTCTAATGTTTATATGAATTACACCTGTCGATATGTACCATTTTAGAAATTAAAACTAAGACTTTTAATTATACTAATTAAATAATAAATCTTTGTTACCATAAAATAACTTTTTATTGAAAGTGCTTTTTCCAGAACAAAACAGATTTGTGAGACAAATGGTATTGTGTTACCTTTCTACAAATCTTGTTAATGTTTGGACAAATATAAGAAAGCTGGATTCTGATATTTGGTTTTTCATTTAATATGGTAGAATATATTGTTAGTAGTACATGCAGACAGTATAGGCTTATGAAGTTGCAAAGGAAGGAGTATTTGAATAGACTTTCTTGGTATCGGTGGATATTGTTCTTTGCTATGGTACCAAAAACATGACTAACAGTTCCTTGTGTCATAAACACTGAAACTATCTGAGTGAATGGTTGTACCTTCTCATATTTAAATCTATGATATATTTTTTTCTATCTTACATTTTGAATGGATTTTTTACTCATGCCTGATTTTGTAACCTCATGTATTGATCATTTGGAAAATATTGGTTCACTGAGCAATGCTGATCTTCCAAATGCTAACACTATATATTGATTATATAATATCAAAAAAATCACATTTATTAATATCACAGGCAAACACATAAGAGAAATCTTTATGTAGAGAAGCTCCAACTACTATTGGGCTTCTCTATGCCACAGAAGTGCTTTTTGTGGACTTTCCATTTTGTCGATAAAATATTTTAAAAAGGACATGTACTCAGGGGTAGAAATTCAATAAAGTTCATAATTTTTACAGATTTATCAAGGCTATTTTTAAGTGAAACTGTCCTTGTTTTCTTTCTTTCTTTTTTGGGGGGCATGAATTGGCATGAATGATATGGGCATGAATAATATGGGCATGAATAATATATTGACTACTAAGGCAATTTAGTACCACTACTTTGATTTTTGCTAAAGAGCCAGCAACTTCATAGTAAAGAGGCTAGTAACAACTTATTATTATGAAAACAGTTTTGATGTCAGAGGGTCTCAGGGGTCTGTGGTTTGCATTTGACTGCAACTATTCTAGAATAACATTTTGCAAAGAAATTAACCCCAAATTTACTTGATTTAAGTAAATGACTGAATTTACAAATGCAATATCATAAAATTTTCAGTACTCCTCTAATAGAGGAGACCATAATCAAGCAATACTGAGGAAATGCAAAACTCCTCATTGTAAATAGGAATTTCTAGGCTCAGCATGTGAAAAGAATTATTTTTCTTTTGCAGGAAATAACTTTTTATGACAATAATTTTGAAGGATAATTCTTCTGATATGTTTATGGGGAGTATATGGCTTTAAAAATGTATTGGTCATAATTGTTCATATTTTCTTAGATTTTTATGTTCATTTGTTATCCCCATGGTATTGATCTTTTGAATTATGTGTCTCCAAGTTTCAATTTATAAATTTGTTACCTTAAATAAAAAAAAAAAATAAGACCCTTTCATTCTAGGTAGGCCAATTTCCCCCTTAGAATTTTCTTGGTAAGACATGGTCCTTAGACAATTCTGTTTTTTAGACTGGGTTATTACATTGTATAGTTTTAGACAGCCTTGAATAAAGCATTCATGTTCTGAGAACATTGCTGCTATTTTAAAACATGGTATCTGAAGAAAAGAAAAACATGGTGTCTGAAAACTGTATCATAGATCGTAAGTCAGAATGAAAAAATAAAACAATTCCAGTCTTTGTGCTTTTGCTATCACAGAAACTACTGTCCTTAAAAGCACAAAGGCTAGAGAGACCAGATTATTTTAATACAAAGAATACAAAGTGAGTACATATCTCATTGAAATAAATTAGATGTGAGTTTTCTTGGGAGCTTCTGCAGGTATTGGTAGAAAGAACAATCGATGCTAAAGAAGTTAAGGTAGGATCTCTTATTATACTGGCTTATAGAGAAATGAAAAAAGATTCAGGACTGGTTCTTTTAGCATATGTGGATGATGTGTTAGAAAGAACTCAGCAGACTCTAATGAGCTGTCAGGTGGCCAAATAGTCAGAATTTTCAGTATGCTGGAATAAAGATGAACAAAGGCTTAATGAATGTCTGAAAGGTTTAGCATGGCATCTCTCAAGGTTGTTTTGCTCAATGGAGCAAAACAAAACCATTTAGCATCTGATCTCTCACCTCAGTGTTGAATGAGCTAACTGAAAACACTGAGTTACTGCCAGGAAGAAGTTAACTACTGACACAAGGTTCTACGTCACTGATGCTGGCTGTTTACTCTGCTTGGGGTCTGCATTCTTTAACATACAACACATCAAGAGAATCTGGAAAATGATGTATTTCACAGAAAAGAGATTATGCACTCATACAAAGAACACATGTAAAGGACATGTAAAGTCATGATTTTGTAGTACATAATCACTGAAGAGCTATTGTTTCCCCTCTAAAGAGAAGGGACAGTTCTCTATCCTTTTTCAATATAGGTGCCATGATTAAAAAAAAAAAATCTATGTTTAAAGAAACATAACTACACATCATGTGAATCAAAAAGTTAGCTAAAAAGGAAAGAAAATGATTCAATATCTTTACGTGGGGAGCAAGAGGAAAAGGTGGCTACCAACTGAAATTTGGATTAAACTGAAAATTAGAGCATTTGTGCCTAGTAGAGTTCCTTCTTAAAACTACGTTTGCCTTATTTTGTAAATACATGAAAGAATGAGGGACATATAAATCATCACTGTATAAAAATTCACCAAAGACTGGACTCAATAAATAATAGTGAACAACTCAAGCAATAACCGAACTATAATTCTACTCTTCTATTTAGACTAGTCCTTTACCAGTACTAGTTATTAAATGTAAAATCTATGGACACTACAAGAAATGTTAGCCTCTTAAGGTTTACAAGAGAGATATGGCTTTCTCAAATTTTGTATGAGTACCGTTGCAGTAAGAAGGTTTTATTTAGAATGTATTTACATTGAGGGACATTTCTATTAAATTGGACTTTGTTTTCAAGGATTTTACATTACTGTTGAAATAGGATAAGCAAAACAAAAAGTTAAGGTCATATGTACTCATCACATTTTATGATTAGTAACAAAAATAGCAGAAACATGAAATTTTAATTTTAAAAATTCTGATTATATAATGCAATGGAAATAATCTGGATCATAATATTTTAGGAAATTTCAAGGAAATGAAGCAAATTATTTATTCAAATGAAAAAAGTAGGGATGACAAGATTAAAAGACTTGACAAAAATTCTGTAACTAGAGGTAAACTTCAATTACTTAAATTCAAATGTTATTTTCTCTCCATCACACTAAACTGTTCATTCATATGTTGTGTGGAGTTTCATCAAACAAAGCTTCATTTTGAGTCAAAACTAGAAAATTTCAAATGAATTTTGAAAGTCATATTGAATTATTTAATTATTAAGAGAAAGTTCTAAATGAAATCTTGTATATCTCATCCATTGGGATAAATGTTCAACCTTTTCAGTCTCACCTGTATGTATCTACTTTGTACAACTTAATTATTACCGGCCCTGAAAAAGTTTTACATGAATTTGCATGTAATAAAGTAACTATCAAAAGAAAAAGCCAAAGAATTAAAGAACTGTAGGAAAATATTTAAGAAGGTATGATTTGGGGTCATACTAATAAATAATGGGATTCATTGTTGTGGTTTATTACAAATACTCCTGTCAAAATTACTTACCTATGGAAAAGAAACCATTGCTTGCCTTTATTGTTAAACCCCTCCAGTGAACTTGCAACACAGTCTAAGAAAGACATGCTCATTAGTGACTCATTACTTAGCTGGATAATTGCTGTTCATATCAGCAACACAAATCACAGAAAAAACTTATTAAAGTAACCTATTAATTTTTTTTCCTGACGAGCTTCATTATACAGTATCTTCTCCTAATTAATGTAATCAGTACCATAAAAAATCCAAGATGAAAGAGAACTATTAGGTCATCTGCATTCAACTACCTGGAAATGGAGAGGCTATTCTCTGCAGTGACCAGTCCATTAATCTCAAGCAAAGAACCTCAGAGACTCTACCATAAATAACAGCTTTTCCTTTAAAAAGCCCTACCTATGACATTAAGTCTTTTTGCTCCTGAGAAAATTCCTTGATTTCTTTAAGAGGAGACCAGGAGCTAAATTTCAGAGCACCTCCTCCACATAAAACTTTTAATGCCTTCTCACAAACTCCAGTATGAAGCTCCCAAATCTTAAGATAAATGAAATCTAAAACTACCCTCTTTGCCTGGCCTTTAAACAATGCGACCCACACTAGCTTTCCAGTTTAAGCTTCCTCATATTGCCTGCTCTCTCTTTTTTTTTTTTTAATAAGTTTTCAAGAAGGTGGAAGACACAAAGAGGAGGATAATTTTATTTTATTTATTTTAAAGATTTTATTTATTTGACAGATAGAGATCACAAGTAGGGAGAGAGGCAGGCAGAGAGAGAGAGAGAGGAGGAAGCAGGCTCCCTGCCAAGCAGAGAGCCTGATGCGGGGCTCGATCCCAGGACACTGGGATCATGACCTGAGCTGAAGGCAGAGGCTTTAACCCACTGAGCCACCCAGGCGCCCCTATTGCCTGCTCTCTTAATTTGAATCCTAAAGCTTCAGATAAATATTTCCAAGTTTTATCTCTCTAAGAGGTTTTCTTGGAGCGTTTTCTCTAGGTTTGCTTTACTCTGTGACATTTTCGCAGTTCGGAAGGCCAGACTCATTCCCTTCAACTTCACAAATGTGCAGGAAACTTTAGACTTTGGCTAGGAAGTTAGAGTGGATGACTCCAATATTCAGATATTATTATTTTATTTCTTATCAATCCCTGAGATGTCATCAGTCATTCAGATCATACAGACCATATAGATAAAATATAAAGTCTAGAATGGGATGATTAACACAGACATAAAATAAAAACTCAGGGGCACCTGGGTGGCTCAGTGGGTTAAGCCTTTGCCTTCCACTTAGGTCATGGTATCAGGGTCATGGGATCAAGCCCAGCATCAGTGGGGAGCCTGCTTTCCCCCCTCTCTGCCTGCCTCTCTGCCTACTTGTGATCTCTCTATCAATCAATAAATAAAATCTTTTAAAAAATAAAATAAAAAATAAAAACTCAAATGCTACCTTCATTCTAGACCTGTTGCAGCATTATCTATGGTTCCCCATTGAACATTAAATGATAGGACCATATCACCAGTAACAGAAAATGTTTCTCAGAGTTTACAAACTATTCACAGTAAAGCCCTATTTGTGGAAGACAACTCTGTGCAAGGGTATATAAAGCTAGATATCTGTTAAGCAGGGCCACAGCCAGAAAATAAAAAGCTGGACTAGAATTGGAGGATCCTACAAATACTTGAGGCCACAAAGGACAATGTGGTAACAATCCAGGAATGTAACCCAGTCTATAAACATCTAGTAAGAACTAAAAGGTTATCATCATATTTACTTGAACAATATAATGAGCTTTGAATGATTCATTTGAAATACATGGTAAAGTACTAGAATTTTGGATATATGATCACTGACAAAAAGGCATAAAATATGAAGAGAACATGTATACAGTGATGAGGAAAAAAATCAACAAATGTTATAAAAAAATAATTACCCAAAGAATACAGGGACTCATACTTAATGGCAAATAAGCATAAGGCAAATAAAGTATGAGGTACTTTTAGGTGTTGAACACTTCTTTCTTTCTTTCTTTCGTTCTTTTTTTAAGATTTTATTTATTTTAGAGAAGGAGAGCACATGAGATGGGGGTAGGGGCAGAGGGTGAGGAAGTAGCAGATTCCCTGCTGAGCAGAGACCCACCCCCACGGGGGGCTCATTTCCAGGACCCTGAGATCATAACCTGAGCCAGTTAGACGCTTAACTGACTGAACCACCCGGGCACCCCAGTATCGAACATTTCTACACAAATATGGAAATCCTCGACCTGTAAGTACATAAAGGCGGCAAAAGAAAACCCAGAGACTTGGAAGTATGCAGAGTAGTGTACTACATGAGATAGGAGTAACACAAGTCTCTTGGTGTGGACATTATTAATGCTGTTCACCAACTATTTCTGTTTTCTAGGACATAGTAGGTTTGTATATATAGATCACCTTTAAAGTTAGCTGTGGTCATATGACAGAGTTGAACCAGTAAGAGGTGAGAAGTGTTTTCTTTCTTTCTTTCTTTTTTTAAGATTTTATTTATTTATTTGTCAGATAGAGCAATCACAAGTAGACAGAGAGAGAGAGGGGGAAGCAGGATCCCTGCTGAGCAGAGTGCCCAATGCAGGGCTTGATCCTAGGATCCTGAGATCATGACCTTGACCAAAGGTAGAGGTTTAACACACTGAGCCACTCAGGTGCCCCAAGATGTGAGAAGTTTTAAGAAATAGTATATAAGTCCTCATATTCCCATCTTCCTGACTTGACAACTATAGACATCCAGATAAGGAGCTTCCCTCAACTTGGGTCCCTTAGTGAGGATCACGTGAAGTAGAACTTTCTACCAACCCCAAATTGACAAGAATGTGAACAAAAAACAAAGTTTTATTGTTTTAACTCACTGAAACTAGAGGAACATTTCCAGCATAAACTATGTCATCTTGAATAATAATATGCCTTGGGGGGAATTGTGAGAATGCATCAATCTCTTTACTAGATCTGTTATATTTGTCATATAACATGGCAAATGTTCGATTGTGACTATTCCATGCCTGAAGTCTTTACCTTCTCAAAAACAGGATGCGTATCTTCCTTATTTTGCATCCCCACCACCTAGCACAATACCTCACTTTTAACAAGATCTCTAATGCATTTTTATGGAAGGAGGGAGAGAGGAAAAGAAATGAAAAATGGAAGGATTGATGCAAGTCTCCTGGGCTTTTCATGCTGATTGCATATCGGAAAGAATGATCTATTCCAGAGAGTTTGTGGCTTTTATTTATCCCTCCCAGATATGAATCCATCCTAAAAAACCTTCAAATAGCTGTAATGCTGCAATCATACAGGGAATATTTCTCAAGAAGTCAAGTCTGTAAACCTTTTAGTTTGTTCAAAGTTATACAACAAATTTTAAAATTTATGTTTCTGATGGATATCTATATTGTTTTTAAAGGATATTCTCTTTTATTTGCATGACCACCTCAATGAATAGTGGATCTTGAGGTTAGGTTCATGTTTCAGTCTGTTTGGGTCCACTTAAAAGCTAAGTGACTTTAAGGCAAGGAGTAAAAGAGCAGGTGTAAAAGACTGTAATGAGCAACTCTTATTTTGCATATAAAAACTTCTAAGAATTCAATAGCAGTTAATTGAGCAGTTAGAGTAAAGAATTTTTACTGAAGATTATTTTTATATACTCAGTATTTTGTTTTGGAGGCGTTTAACGAGTTGCCTTATTTTCATTGCCAACAAACTCCCAGAGGGTGCTATGCTGCTGGTCTGATGACCATGCTTCAAATAGCAAGAATCTAGAGTTTAGTAAAACATTTGTTTAGTTTCCTCAGACTACAATCTGTCTTTGAAGTAAAAGAGAAAGAGCTAGATTGAACTTCGTATTCAAACTTGGTCAAGCTGAAATCAGAACCAGATACAGCCTGCACACAACTCCTGATTGTCTCAGAAAATGGCATTTTTAGACTCAGGCAGCATGAAGGGTTAGCAGAGGGAAAGAAAATGTGTTTGAATCACATCAGCGTTTTTAACAGGTCTGAACTAACTTAATAGGTAAAACATTCACAATTTAGTTGAAGCTAAATTGATCATTTGATCATGGTGTTCTCCAAGTTTATTCTCTTTTAATACTTTCCATCTACTTAAGTGGTTTCGCAGAATGAAAGACAATGGATTAGATTTGCAGAGTTTTGTTGCCATAATGGAAAAGAAAATCCATTTTGTGACCAGTTTGATCTATAATAATTAGTTTCACAATTGCTATCCAACAATGTCTTTGAATAATTAATTGGATAATGTTCATGTAGGTTTGAAATTACTTCCATCAAAAGGTTAACATTTATTAGATGTCATAATTATGATATGTACTAAAGGAGTTTAAAATAACAGATTAGCATAGATTTGAAGGCAATTGCAATATAATGGAAGTAAAACTGGTTGAAATTCAAAATCTGTCTGCATTGGTTTTTTTGATGTTACTTATCTTTAAAGGGGAATTGAGAGATCGAGCTTAGTCTAGGGGAAAGAGGGAAGATTTTCGAACCAATGATATCTGGGCTTGAAATTTTCACTGGCCAAGTAATAATTGTGTGATCTGAGACAAGCCAGGTTATTTGAACCTCGAATTCTTTATAGATAAAACAGTAAAAGAATACCTACCTTTCAGGACTGTTTTGAGTATAAGATATAATACAGTATCTAGTGGAGTACATACACAAAATAAGCATGCAATAATAAATAATGCCATTTATAATAACCATTATCATGGTTAGTATGGAAATTTTTATATTAGTTCCTGTGCTACGTTTTTTTATTAAATACTATATAACATGAATAATTTATTTAAATGTAAAACTTACATTTGTATCAGAGTACATCTTATTAAAGTAATATATTAGTCATGTTATTTTGATATTTCATGAGGTGAGTTTTTATTGAAAACAGTAATCACCATTATTAATGAAAACCTGCTTAAAATGCTCAGTTGTTAAGAAAAAATGAGATACTATATGTGAAACTTCTTCTAAAAACTATAAAGTATGATGTAAATATAAGTTAGCTTGTCAAGCAGGCCACACATTACCAGATACATACAGTCAAGATGCTCAGAATGGGCAAAATTAGGCAGGCTAAATCCATAAGGGAACTTTATAATTCTAATTTTGCCTGTTTCTACTATACATTTCAACTGGTACTATGAGAAACATTTTTTTTTTAAAGATTTTATTTATTTATTTGACAGAGAGAGATCACAAGTGGGCAGAGAGGCAGGCAGAGAGAGTGAGAGGGAAGCAGGCTCCCTGCCGAGCAGAGAGCCCGATGCGGGACTCGATCCCAGGACCCTGAGATCACGACCTGAGCCGAAGGCAGCGGCTTAAACCACTGAGCCACCCAGGCGCCCCGAGAAACATTTTAAAAGTATAGAATGTGATCCTTTTCTCCTGAGAAATTGGAGGACAGAATTCACACATGAAGCAATTAGACTGTAAAATGGTAGAATGTATGGTGCTATTTTTTTTTGTATATGTAAATATTGAGAAAAGAGTGAACCCTTTGGATAACACAATCATTAAATAAGTCTGTGTGGAGGTCTTGGTATCTAACATTTGACTTTGAAGTTTAGGTTGGATTTTTAATGGTTGCTGCAAGCAGCAGTAGATCACGTTCACACAGCTGAGGATGTCAAGGAGCATGGGCAAAGAGCAAGGAATAAGAACACTGTAAGCACATCACCAGTTGTAGTGAAAAGTGGATCCATGGAAGACATGGTCGATATAGTTGGGTAGATAGGATGCAGCAAATTATGGAACATCTAGACTAAAATACAGCAGCATTTGGGGGCAATGTGATAAACAGTGACACAATAAAGGCAGTGTACTCAGTCAACAGATGGAGGGTGTTGTATGTCAGAAGGAGCAGAATGGAGAAAAATTCAGTCACTAAAAGGCTCATAAATATTGAATATTGAAAGTATTTTCTTTTCTCATTTATATTTCAAGTGTTAAATGTGATGAAAATACTGTACAGAATTGAGAAGGGGACAAAGAGCCATATCATTGCTATACAAATGTTAGATCAAAAAAATCATTTGTTCGAGAAAACAAATTACAAATGAAGACAGAGATGGTAAGAAACTCAGTTTGTAAGGAAAAGTGGGATATTTTTACATAAAACAAGTGTTTCTCTTTCTGCATGATATGATAAGATGATATAACTAAAAAGGAACTGGTAGCATCCAAAATCATGAAAGTTACCAAATTTGTATTCAGCGTGTCATAGGATTATGCAAAAACAACATAAATGCTACAATCCTTGCATTTGTATTCTAACACTTGATGCTGAAAGCCCCTTAGCTCCATTTCATTAGAAATCACCAGATATTTGGACTAGCATATAAACGATATGTCAAACATAGAAAATATTGCAATTCACAAAGTATTTATTCCGAAGAATATCTGTGAAATCTTTATTACTTTAGATGTGATTTTGTCTTTCTTCTCCTAAAGTAAGCCTCTCTTTATGATGTTATATTCTCCAGCACAGTGAGCTTTTATTAACTGTTTTTATACTTAAATAATGGAAACCCTTATGCATAACTCATCATACTCTACATATATGAATTAATTCACCCTGTTCATGTTATCTTCAGGTATTAAAACATGGAGTTCCTATTTTATATTACATAGGAAAACAGTGTTTTTGCTAACATGTACCACCGACATGCCTGAACTCATTGCACAATTCCATCTACCAATTAAATTCATTCAAGTCAAAAGAGAATTCAGTAAAACACCACCACCAACAAAAAGTAACAAGTAAAATATAAACCAACATGTACACACACACACACACACACACACACACACACACACACACCCTACCAAAATTACTATTTGGGTGACTAATTTTTTACCCAAATTGCTTTAACAGTTTAGTGAAACTGGATGTTTTCTATGTGATTCCAACCTGAGTATTCAATTACATTTTTATTCCATCAATGGCATTCACCTTTAGTTCAGCTTTAAAGAACATTCATTTGTTCATTTGTTCACTACCTTTCAAGCATCAGACACTATGCTCAAAACTCGAGATTTAAAGATGAATGTTATGAGGACAGTGACCTTGAACAGAAACTGAATAACTAACGTAAGGCAGAAACAAGGCAGTTTAACACCATGGAAAATTCTGAGGGTTCTTACACAAAAAATGCATGAGATGGCATATATTCATTCATTTATTCTTTTGCATCAAGGAAAAGAGGGGACATAAATTTATTCACGAGTGAAGGATGCAGGGAGTCAGAGAAACCTTGTTAGGATTAGAGGACAGTTGAGCTTCTTAAAGGACAAGTAGGAGTTCTTTTTACATGGGCACCTGTGGGATGTTCCAGGAAGCAGGAACAGCAAAAGCCAACGAGCAAAAGAATGCACAAGCCTGATAAACTTGAAGACTTCACGACCATGCAGTATTAACAAACTGTAAAGTGCAAGTTGAGAAAAAGTGGGAGCTTACACAAATGTGATAAGTGAAAGCAAAATCATTGAGAATTTACAGAGCTCTAGAGCGGTTTAAGCAACAGGGTGCCATGACAGCGTATCTATTTCAAAACATCACAAGTGGCGATATGGAGAAAGAATAGGAGTGAGGTGCCACTAGGGGACAGACATTAATTAGCAAGTTATAGTCTATCTCAACCATATAAGTTTTTATTAAACACAGCATATTCAGGGACCTAGTAGTTCATTACGGGATGCAGTCACTCCATTGATACTTTACTCATTCATACTTCACTTTCTCCCAGGGCTGACACACAGCCAAATTATAGTTAAGCTATATTACCATACCAGAGGGCAGAAAACCACTACCTTGAGCCCCAGAAGAGTCCACCACTTGCTGTTCCACTCATCTCTCTTTGGGCATCCCAAGACTTTCTGAAACTGTAGGATACGGCTTTAAGTCTATGGCCAGCATCCTTTTTGGTGGGCAGGTGCCAAACCTATATAGATTTTACAATATTTTGAATATTAATCCTGCTAATCATCTACCTCTTACCTCTTATTTTATACGAGTCTCCCTCTTGTTCTTAACTCTTGGCTCTCTTTATGGTTGATCATCTTGTTTGTTTCTCTTTGGACTTCATGTTTACATTTTGTCTCTCTAGCTACTGACCTTCTGTGATCTAACTTGGAGATATTGACATTTTCTCACTGCTTTTGACTAACTTGTTAGTACAGTTGATTTTTTGAGAACACTTCAAATCCCTGAGCTTGGAAGGACAGGACAGATTCCAGCCAGTTTTTACTTAGAGTGCACAGAAGACAGGAGATTCTGATAATAGATAATGCACAGAGACCTAAGGTTTCATCTAATGCACATAACACGAAGGATGAGATACAGCAAACAGATTTGAAAGTTATTTAGAAAATAAACTACATAGATTTATAAAGGATTAACTATGTATAATTAGAAAGGGAAACTGGGTAGGGTATTAGCTAGGATTATTCTGAGGTTTTGATGATTCTGATGTAGATAGCATTGTTATCATTTGACACAGAGAAACCAGGATGAAATGCTACTTTGGGAAAGAAGAAAGACTAAGTTTAATTTTGAAAAAATTTAGTTTGAGGGTATCTGGGACATCACATGATGATGCTTGAAGATACACAGTGAAGAATTACAAGTATATAGGTATAATTTAAATCAGTGAGTATACACAGTATTACCTAGGAAGAATATTTAGAGCAAAAGAGAAATGAATATAGAGAACATTACCATTTATAGAGTTCATAGAGAAAGTGGGACAAAGTAGAAGAAGAAATGGTCAGAGAGTTAGGAGGGGTATAAAAAACTCATTGTCATAGAAACTGGTAAAAGACAGTTTTAAGCAAAGAACAATGTCATTATTGTCAAATAATGCAGGGGGTCCTGGTGGGACAATGGCATAGCATGTCTACTGATATAGACTAAGATCAGACCAAATTCAGCACCATGAAGAAAGGAGCATACTAATTACAGTGGGGTTAAATGATGAATAAGAAGTGACAACCATCCAACAATGTGGCTGGAGCTAGAGAGTATTACCCTAAATGACATTAAGTCAGTCAGAGAAAGACAAATACCATGATTTCCCTCATATGTGGAACTTAAGAAACAAAGCAAATGATCAAAGGAGCAGGGAGAAGAGGCAAACTAAGAAACAGGTTCTTCCCTGTAGAGAACAATGATGGTCACCAGACAAGGGGTGGGTGGGTGATATGGGTAACAGGGATTAAGGAGGGCCCTGATTGTTGTATGGAAGTGTTGAACCACTATATTGTACACCTGAAACTAATATTATACTGTATGTTAACTAACTGGAAGCTAAATAAAAATAAACAAAAAGAATATGAGAAGAAAAAGAAGTGACAAGAAGGAAAGGACATTTTGCTTTAGGAAGTTAGTCAAGAGCAGAAGAGAACAAGAAAGATATGTTTGTATTTGTCATGCTTTTCACTTAGAAATCAAAACTAATGTAAACAATAATATTACAGCTTTAAAACTTGTCTCTAGTAATCAGCTGATCAGAGAAGGTACTAGAACACAATCCCTGTTTTTAAAGATGTTCAGATTCACTCCCATTGTGTGCTAACACATGAACATGGGAGGATTTGTTTTAAAAAACAAATCAAGGCAATTAAGGAAGAGCTATTTTCTACCATCCATACAAGTTAATTTCACAGGAATAATACAAATTATATGTGTTATAAATGCTCAAGGTTATTCTGTTTTGGTTATGAAAGTAGAAAGTAAAGGTGGGTGGAATGGTCTCATTCCTGCTCCTGTGTGTCTCCTGCTTCATACTACTTCAGCACTCTGATCTCTACAAGTTTGATCCACAGGGGCTACATCAACAGGCTTTCTTATGCTAATTTATGTAGGATTCAGCCAATGCAGAACCATGGGAGGGATTGATGTGAAGAAGGGTGATATCAGACTATTTATTTTCCTGACTTCCTCTTTAAAGTGTCAACCTGGTTTGCCTTGGACCAACTTTACTGAGAGTCACAGAGCCTGTCATATGGTGCCCTTTCCTCGTGGTTTTGTTAACTACTCCAGCTGTCTACCCTGTCAGGGCTTAGTAATGAGGAAGCACAAGGCTAGCATAGGTGACCTGCAGCCTCCCCCCATCCCCCAAATCCTGGGTGGGATATGTGTGATGCTCTTCTAGGAAGCTCCTGTCTTAAGGTTATTGCTTTACTAGAGGGAAAAACAACCTTAACTTGACAATGGCAAGGCCTCCAGTATCTTGTAGGTCCTCTTTAGCATATGAAAGTTCTTTTGAAGACCCCCCCTTTTTCCCTACCCCCAACCTCCAAGTATATAATCAGCCACCACTCACAGTGCCCATGCAACAGCTCTTTCTGCCCCTGGGATCCTGTCCCTGTGCTTTAATAAAACCACCTTTTGGCATCAAAGACATCTCAAGAATACTTCTTTGGCCATCCATTCTGGATCCTATATTCCAAAACCACATAATTAGGATCTTAACAACTATGCGATACTACACACACACACACACACACACACACACACACACACACACATACACACACATATATACACACACACACACACACACACACATACATATATTTTTTTTCCTCCTTTTTGACTACACTTTACCTACCTTTGTATATAGTTCTTTTATCCTTTTTGAGTGGGTCCTCTGTTTCCTACTAGGACCCTGCCTGATGGAGAAAGCTTCATCTAACTGATGGAAATTGGAACAAGGCTCCATAGAAAGAGGATTTGGGGGATTGAAGGCAATGAGGAAGAGGTTAAAAGAAGGAGCAGTGAACAAAAATACCACTTTAAACAATGGCTTAAGTGTGGTACAAGGTAGATTTACATGACTATAACAGGTTAGTTTTGATAAAAGTAGATAATGCATGCTGTGAAAATGGGGGAAATAGGCTGTAATTATTACTTTAAAGCAGTGATTGTCTACCAGGAAGGATTTTGCCCCCAGGGGATATTTGGCTGCATCTGGAGACATTTATGGTTCTCAAGACTAGGTGGGGGTTGGGGGGCCAAGAGAGGGGGTTCTGGGCAGTGAGGGAAATGCTATTAACTTCTGGTGGCTAGATCCCAGGGGTGATGCTAAGCATCTTACCAGAAACACGATAGCACAAGGAGAAGTGATCTAGCCTAAAAATATCAAAAATGCCAAAGTTACAAAAACTTGTGTTTTCACTTTTGTATTACTTCACAGCCAATTGTGGAGTATATTCAGTACCCTTTCACTGCTCATCCTTCCAGAAAAATTCAGCCAGGTAGGGAAGATTCATGAATTACTTCAGCAAATACTGATTACATACTTTATGTACAACACTGTGAAAAGCACAGTATTACAAAAGTATACAAAAAGAACATAGTCCCTAACCTCTCAGAGCTTTGAATCCTCTGAAGAAAGAAAACATTTGTCAAATAATAATACAAATAAATGTGAAATGAAGCTATGTTAAGTGTGGCTACTGAAAATGTAGCAATTTAAAAGAGGCGCTAAGTAGGTTTGGTCTAATCAACCAGGTCAAAAAAGACTTGAGAGAAGAGAAATTTAGTAGGAATTAAGTAAAGCAGGGAAGAAGGCTAAATCCAGAGGAGATAGCATGTACAGCCATTGGAGATATGAACAAGCAGCCAACACCATCCATATATGTGCATGTATACATGTGTGTTTGTATGTGTACTTGATTGTAAAGCATACTGTTTTCTTGTTAAAGTATTTTTATTTGGGAGCACTTGTGTGGCTGTTATAAAGCATCTGACTTAGGCTCAGGTCATGATCCCAGGGTCCTGGGTTTGAGGCCTCTATTAAGCTCCCTGCTCAATGGGGAGTCTACTTACTCTTCTCCCTATGCCCCTCCCCCACTCATGCTCTTTCGCTCTCCCAAATAAATAAAATCTTTTAAAAATAATGTATTTTTATTACATGGTTGCATTTGTGTTTGAGTGGTTTTATCTCTAACTAGAGATAAATTCTATTCACTTCTTTGTTTATATCAAAATAACTTGTTAATAAATCACAAGAAAAGATCAATTTTACTATTACCAGTGGTTTCTAGATTCACAAGTTTAGGACATTGGAAGAAAGATTTGAACTTCTAATTCTGTCTTTCAACATGTAGCACCTTGTTAATCTTGAATGCCACACACTGAAGGAAATGAAAGTGGAATTGGATAAACCCTCTTGGTTTAATTTCATACATTCACTATTTAAAAGAATGGGTACAAGGTCATAACATAGGAAGTCAATTAGACTGTAACAAAGAATAGTCATAAACAAGAAATGACTTATGAAGATATGTGCTACTTTCACTCCATTGTCCCTTCTTGCTTGGAATTAAGTCAATATGAGGGGGCAATATTCACAGCTATTCTTGACACTACATTTCCAACTTTAACAGTAGACAGAAGATTCATATCCATGCTACTTTTCAACCTTTTTTCTCAAAGATGCATAAAATTATATGGTAATCTAAGTATTAAGCTGAAGAGATAATAACTGACATTTCAGATCTAATAATGCATAGTTATAAATCAGATAATTTTATATCTCTGCAGATATATTAATCTAAAAATCCATTTGAAACAGTGGGATTTTAATAATGATATTCATATCAAATTATTCTCCTAGGCGAATCTCTTGCTAAAGCTAGTTTAAATCCTGTTTTTTTTTTTTCTTTTTCATTACAGGGAGAAAGAACTAAGGAGAAAAATTGTGAGAAAGAAGAAAAATGTAGACCACATAACATCATTGCTTTAATTGTAAAATTTCAACAGGTTATGTCTGCATCTGATAGAAGGTCACGTTCAGAGGGCCATGTACATGATGCTGAATTAACTTCCATTTACAGGCTAAAAGAAAAAATATTGGATTGGACCATTCTCATCAATTCTAATAATTTCAGGAATTTGACATTTTGCACAAATAACCAGTTCTACAATTTTGACTGAATTCGTAATTCTGCTTAGTCAAATAACTTGATGATTTAGTTAAACTTATGTTTCTCAATTTAATAGAAAAATAATGGTCACTTCAGTTTTTTTTTAATTGGTCAAAGCAATTTCCATAAGTATACATAATTCATCAAGACAAAACAAATATTAATTATGTGGAGAAAATAGAGTGAAGAAAAGATAACAGTAAGAAAAGTTCAGGAAGCCAAATTCTTTCTATAGTGTCTTAAATATAAACTAGAGGTGGATTATGAATTGAGCTCCGACGATTTAGCAGACAGTGCAAACAGGGAGACGTGGCCAGCCAGCTGCATGTGTGTCTTTAAGATAGTTATTAAATGATTGCTCAATGAATACCAAATATTTCTAGTACTAGAACCAAATAGAAATTTTTCTTAAAGGAGTTAATTCATTGAATAAATGTTCCTTAAAAGTCCTCCAAGTATACATCCCTGCTATATTAAAATATAATATTGGGTAGAGTATATTTGATTAAAAATATATAAGTAAGACATTCCATAGAAAATTACAGCCCAATTTACTTAAGCATATAGATATAAAAATGCTAAAGTATGAAAAAACCAACTTGACTAGTATTTAAAATAATATCAGTAACAGTAACAGCTATAATGACTGTGAATTTTATGTACAACAGTATACATTTTATATATCTATGTATAAAAATATAAATTCATAACCATCTCTAGGAAAAATAAGAATTTTTAAATGAAACAAAAATATATTGTTTGGTTGAAAACTAGGGATTATTCTGCACATTCTCTGGACTTATCTGATTCTGTAGAGTCTGTGTCTCTCATTATTTTTGAGCTATTTCACAACTCTGAAAATTATAGAAAACTGATTTCATGCAAATAATTCTTGAGTATAGAAAGGCAAGTATTTGTGTACTGTGGAATATGGTTTATTATTATCCTGTGGATAAACCAAGTTGACATATCTTTGTAAATTTATTTCAATATTGCTTACTATCTAATTATTGCTTATTATTATGTGTGATACTTTTAATTCTCCTTTGAATCAGTTGTGACAACTTACTGAGGTCCCTCATTATTTAAAATTATTGATGTCTGTTCATTTCATATTTGTATGAAAGTAAGGATTTTATATTTTTCTTGAAAAGTTATTTATACACATATACACACATACACACATGCACAATGAGGTAGGCACTATTTTATATCCATTTCACAAAAGAAAATCTAAAATGTAGTGATATCAAGTAGCTTCTCTGAGGCTACTCGTATAGAATAGATATGGCCAGAATTGGATCATGAGAATAGTTATGTTTGCCCAACATTAGGATATCTGTTACTATAATAGAATACAGGAACAGAGGTGCTTGGGTGGCATAGTCGGTTAAGCCTATGACTCTTGGTTTTGGCTCAGGTCATGATCTCAGTGTCATGAAATTTAGCCTTTTAGAAAAGATATTATAAATTGTTGGGGAAAGAACAAAGTTTTAACAAAGAGCCTTGAGACAACTGATTTCCCATTTGAAAAAAAAAATAGCATGAGATTCCTTCACTGAATCACATACAAAGCAAAACATCAAATGGATTAAAGACTCAAGAAGAAAAACTTTAAAACACAGAAATTATAAGAGGCTGACTTTAAGACCTCAGAATAGTAAAAATCTCAAATCAAACTCAAAAGGCAAAAATCATATATAAAATGAGACATTTTTGCATAAAAATCAAACAACCCTTTATAGCAAAGGACTCCAACAAGATAAAAATCAAAAACTAGGTAAAAATATTTGAAACATAAAGTAAATAAGTGATCCATTTTTGGGGAAAAATATAAAAACAATTTCTACATAATGTAGAAAGCAAACAAAATACAACACAATAGAAATTAATAGGCTATGCATAGACAAGTCACAGAAGAGAAAAGGTAATGGTCGCTCAACATATGAAGATATTCAATCCATAAGTAGTCAGAAAAGTGTAAAATAAAACAACAATGAAATACCATGTTATCTCCAGAGATTAAGGGAAAGAAAAGGGAAGAAGTTTGACAATACCAAATATTGATAAGGATATATATTGATGAGGAACTCTGAGACTGCTAACAATATCATAAATTATTACAGCCACTTTGGAGAGTGGTTTGTCAATATTTAATATATTTTACATGTATATTCATCAATCCTAAAAATAGCTTAGGAAATATTTAGTGCAATTATTACCCAACACTTACAGAAGTCATTAAAATAAACCTCACAGTTGTATGCCAATAGAATAAATATATTATCTTGAACATCACTTGAAGCATCCTGAAAAATTATATATTTGCAAAATATCTACTTAAGGTGACTTGTTTAATTTGCCAGTGGATTTCTCAGCTACCATCCAATTATATGATTGGAGGCTTCCATTTAAAGTGGTAATCCTAATTTTAGAACAGTTGACATGTAGCCCTTCATTTTGGCAGAAATTAACAAGATCATTTGGCTATTTAAAGCAATTTAATTTGTGGAGTTAAGGTAAGATAATCAGTCAGCTAGCTTAGACAATAATGGGTCAAGACCCTTCACAGAATGAGAACTGACCCATGATGGTATCTTGAAAGGAGTCCTAACATAAGTCCCAAGGAAAAAAATGTGGAAAGTCAAGGGAATTGTCATCATGTCCTGGAGCCTAAAGAGTCACAGAATCCTGCACTTCCATGGGAAATAAACAGAAGACTGGAACAACCTGACTCAGTCTTGTCATGTTTCCCCAAAATTAAATCTATGTTCTTGAAGTGCGGTAATCATCCTCCTCCTTAGGTTTTGCTATACAGTGCAGGAAGAGAATATAGTAAGTCCTGGAAAAGTGGGGTTCTGTCAACAGAACTTTGAGTTCTCTTTGAGTACTTTGCCTACTTTGAGTACTCTTTTCACCATGGTCTATCAGCAGTGAGCGTGGAGAAGTGCCTTGAGACCTTTCCTGGATGGTTGGAGACCTTTAGCTATGTGAAAGGAAGTAAGTGTACTAGAAACAGGTTGGTGCCAGCAACTTGACTCTTCTCCTTACACAGCCCTTCCCTGGAGCTCCGATTCTATTTGCTTCTTTAGCAAAATCAGTTCTGGCAGAAGAAGGTGGGGGAAAGAGCAAAGGTGGTACTTCTCTGAGGAAGACTTGCCTTTTTTTCTTTTTTTAAATCTTTGTGTTTCTGGCTGCACTTAGAATAATGAATAATATTTCTGGGAAGATCAGAACTCTTAGAAAACAGTTTTAAAAACTAAGATTATAGAAGTAATTAAGTAACCTTAATATTAGAAAACACACCTCCCCTCATATCAAGTCTAGACCATCTAAGCTGCCTGGAAGCAATACCTTCACAAAAGTAGAATTATGTTACCTATAGAGGGATAATTAGTCTTTGTTAGAAGGTTGACTTGTGTGCTTTCCGTGTTGCTAGGTGAAATCTCACAGGGAGATATTCTGAGGAAGAGAAGAGCTCAGGTATGGCTTCTGGTACAGGTAGCAGGTCAAGGATAAAGCCCCTGACTCTCTGTTGTTAGATTGGACTTTATCAAACCAATACCATCTTTCTATATATGCTTCTTAAAAATCAGCAAAAAAAAAAAAAAAATCAAACTTAAGGAAACTAGGAAAACTATAAGAAACAGAATGTAAATGTTATGGAAGGTGAGGAGATGTGAATTAAAAAGTAAAACAAAAATAAATAAAAGTAAAAACTAAAAATATAGGTTATAATTTAAAGAATTAAAGGACCAGAAAATAAATCTATTGTGAAATTGAAATGAAAAACTTAAATATAAAATTAGATGGGCTTGGGGTGCCTGGGTGGCTCAGTTGGTTGAGCGACTGCCTTCAGCTCAGGTCACGATTCTGGAGTCCCAGGATCAAGTTCCGCATCAGGCTCCCTGCTTGGCAGGGAGTCTGCTTCTCCGGCTGAACTTTCTCCACTCATGTTCTTTCTCTCTCTCTCAATCTCTCAAATAAATAAATAAATCTTTTTAAAAAAATTAGATGGGCTTAAAAACCAATGGTAGGAATTTAAAAATTTTTTTTTAAAAGTGAATACAGCATAAAAAATAAATAAGATGGAATAAATCCATATTAAAATGGCAAAAAAAAGTGACATATGAGTAAAGGGGAAGAAATTAAAATTTCTAGAAACAACCAAAGAGTAAGAATTTGTAGAAGGCCTCAGAGCTGTCCAGATTTCTTTATTGATATTCTACAATGACCCATCACATGATACACATTGGCAGAACTCAGAGACAGACTTGCCAGCTTTATCTCCTCAGCCATCATTTCCTTAAGGAGCAAGCTGATCAAGTTACTATATGTAAAGGTAAAAACACAATTTTATACCACAGAACTATTGGTATAGTTTTTGACTCACAAAAGCAACTGGCAGTGTAGGCTAATAAAACATCTTAGTTTGGTGTTGCCTGGTCAATTGTTTTCTATTTCCAGCAATTTTGGGGAATAGCAACTTACACTACTTTTCACTATAACATGTTCAACCTAGTAATGGTTTCACATGATTCACAGAAATGGATGCTAGTGAGAACACCTTCAATAAAAACTTTACTTGGTTGCTGAGGAATATTCCAGAAGGAAGAGTCTCTTTAAATGGCTGAGGGGGAATTATACATTTCCCATTCATTGAACTTCATAGAACAGTGAGAGATTAAACTTTGGATCTATAAAACTGTATAGACTCAAACTTTACCCGAACTAAAGACAGGAATTTGCTAGTCATCTGGAGCTGGAAACAGAGCTTCTGTTAGAAAGCAAAAGTCAGGGGTCTTCCCCTTCACTCTGTACCTCTTGGCTGAATGCCCTGTAAGTGTGAAACAATAGGTGATTTAAGAATTTAGGTAAGATAGGGAACAAATTCTGATCCAGTCATAGAGAGGTTTATATTAAATGTTTTCGATGATAGTCTGCTAGAGTTTTTTTTTTTTTTTTTTTTTTTTACCAGGACCATTAAATGAATCAAAGCTGATCAAGGTCTCCACTTAAAACCAGAATCACTGGGTCACCAATTTTACTTTCTTTTTGAAAGTAATTGGTAGAAATGGATTCTTCCTCCCGTAGTATTTTCTAATTTACTCTTCTGAAGAAGGGCACAGAACAAAGATGTAGGAGCTAGAAGTGCTTTTCCTTATTGTATAATGAAATTCTAGTGTGCTGACCTCTTGACCGTGATATAGAAGTCTAATGATTTTAAAATTACTTTTGCCTGCTGAGTTGTATATTCTAGCCTGGGACTAACTAATTATCATTTTAAACTGAACAGATTATGTAAATGAGTGTGCTTGATAGTTTATTCTTTTCTTTGTGTATACTATGAGAGGCAGGAATGGTTTCTCAAATAAAATGAATTAAACATCTGTGCTTAGGATCATCTCAGTGCTAAAATGCTTGTTTTCTCATAAAGCTGGTTTTATATCTAACCAAGCAAATGTTTCAGAGAAAGATTGATTTGAAGGACAGCAGGATGCTCCCATTTTCCACAAAAGCTGTTTTTGTTTTTGTCCCAGATTTTTCCTTTTGGGTTAAGAATTGCCCTCATTGATTTTTTTTTTCTTTTTTAAATATAAATTCACTAAGAGTTGGGACATATTTCCTTTGGTAGGATAGTTTATCTTCTCTTCTTTTAAAATTTTTAAAATTTAAATTCAACTTAATTAACATATAGTTTATTATTAGTTTCCAAGGCAGTATTTAGTCTTCATCAATTGCATATAATGCCCAATGCTCATTCCAAGTGACAAGAGGGCAGGGTATATATGCTCGGTGTAAGGGCGGAGGTGGTTTGTTTGAGGTCCTAAAGGAGAGCCTCCAAAGAGCAGAAACTGACAGGGTCAAAGGACATTTCCTCTTGGGAAAAAGATTAAAGGACGAAGAAAATTAAGTTTACATCTGTGAATGTTAAGGAGTCTTACATTTGATCCAATTCCTGCAGGTCCGGAACACAGATAGACAAAACACAAACTAAACTTAGAAAGGGATATTCAAGGAGAGTTAAATTTTGTTTCTCCTCTACTCCCTCAGGTCAAGTAGGAATCCCCCTTGGGAAAATCATGGGAATGATCAACCTCACTTCTACTCTTCACTGCCTCTTCCCTTCCCTGCAACAGCTAAGATCCTGCAGTGAGCTCCTAGCTTCTAGAACACTCATTTGTATGACCAGACTTCTGATTTTCTTTTGACCCTACAAGTGCTTGGGCAAACCCAAGCCACAGCAGATCATGTCCCTCGTTTTCATAGTTGAGTTTCTTTCCCTAGGTCAGGTACAGACTCAGAGGAGAAAGCTTCGGAGCAGGCTACCACCAGAGGAGAAGTTTGTAGGAAATTCTGGAAATGGGTTGGAAATGAGGAATTGGGGAGGAGGTTGGTGAGGAGTGGTACAGTATGTGCCACTAGATTTGGCCCTTAATCATTCTGTGTTTCGTTTAGGTAAGAATGAATTCAACCATCAGTCTTAACGTGAGACTGAAGCAGCAGCAAATAGCCCAGTACTTTAAATAACTATGTAATCAAGCTGTTTCCAAATAATGTAAGTGCCAAGGGGAAAGCATCAGTGCAATACATTTATAGTCACTTCTCCACCCATTTACAAAGTCATAAGAACGGGTATTCTCCTTCTCAGATTTTTTTCCTCAAAAGCTGATTTTCAAGGACTTTCACTGTCAGAATAGGGCTTAAGTACCCTCTTAATAAATAGTACTGAATGGACCTGAATGCAACTCTGGACTTTATTTTATTTTTTTTTAAAGATTTTATTTATTTATTTGACAGAGAGAAAGAGATCCTAAGTAGGCAGAGAAGCAGGCAGTGGGAGAGAGGGAAAAGCAGGATCCCTGCTGAGCAGAGAGCCCGACACAGGGGCTTGACCCCAGGACCCTGAGATCATGACCTGAGCCAAAGGAAGAGGCTTAACTCACTGAGCCACCCAGGCGCCCCAAGTCTGGACCTTTAAATGAGAGGATAAACTGTTAGCAATAAAGTTACTTTACCTCATACAGCATTTTACAGTTCATATGCATTCACATATACTGGCTCATCTAACTAAAATAAGTAAAAGAACACACCTATGATCATGAAGCTTGCAAGTCACAGATGGGCTCACAGTGATTCTCTTGAGCCAAAATCTCAAGTTACCTCAATTGCAAATTAAGCTAGAATCACTTATTCAACGTATTCCTATTAATTCAACTCCAAGCAGTGAATATAATTCAAGCACCAACTATGTCCAGCATTTTTTGTAAGCATTGACAGAAAGGAAGAAAATAAACAAGGTATTGTACTGATCTCAGGAAAACTGTACAGGAAGACTGTGGTGAAAGGTATATATCCAAGAAAAGTGGAAGGGGGAAGATATGTCATGTTGTTCTTATTGTCTGCCAGGTAAGATCCTTGATAATTTGAAACATGTTATTTCAATCTTACAAACAATCATACAAAGCACGTTTCACTCCATTTTATGCAGCGAAAGTGTAAACCGAGAAGTTGTGTAACTTGTTACCACCCTCCTTGAAGCTGGTATGGAATGGACTCCTTCAGCCTCATCTTCTCCCCACCATACTATGTTCTTTCTCTGAGATTATCAAGAAATAAAAGGCAAAAGTCATCTACTTAACAATAGGTGGGGACAATAGACTATCCAACGTCCCTGTTTTGTTCATGGTATGGTTGAAAGTTTTCTAGATTGAGGATCAAAAATTCTGCAGTCTAGATTTCTATCTGCTTTAAACTAGTTTTGTAGGCTGGAGTTAATTCATGTAAAATATACTCTCTATGAACTTTAATTTTCCCCCCTATAAATGGATGGGTTGGATTGGACAAACCAGGGGTCCATCTTATTTCTAAAATAGCACTTTAACTGATCTTGGTTCCGTCTACATTAATTGCATCACTGAATATTTGTGACTCCACTATTTATATATGCAATAGGCTGGGGGATAGATATTGCATGATTTCTCTCTCTCACATACACACATACACAGACACACACACACTTCCCACAATGGTTTTGAACAGCTTTCAAAATTTCTCTCCTGTGAAAACAGATTATCTCTATATAAATTATTTTCTACTAAATAATAATGGAAAATAATTTGAATTACAGAAATAAAGATTTTAAAATTGGAAAATATTTCAGTGTAAGGTTATACAGTGGAGAAATCATATTTTCTCAAAAAAATCACACAAATAGATCTGTATAATAATTTTGTCCACTTAAGTACGCACCTAAAAATTAAGCTAAAAGAGGTTGATGCCACAGTGAATTCATTGCCTCTTTCAGAATGCTTTTGACATGCTTGACATAAATTAGTCCCATAACAGACATGACTGCTAACCTATCTAAGCACAAAACAAAATTCATTAAATTCTGCTGAATGTACTGGTCAAACAGGAGTCCTCAAACTGTCCTCACTGAATGGTTCAAAATAAGGAGACAAATGATTTTACTTGAGGTCCACATGCAGTTAAAACTCATGACTCTCCCAGTTAAGATCCCTCACTTTATTTTTAACCAGAGTAAAATTTTAGATCAAATGATTCTGGAAATCCATGTTCTACTTTGGCCATACTCAATGCACTTGTAAAAACATTATTTCTCCTAAGCTTATATTAGTCCACTCTATTCATTAGACATACACTTTTAAAAACTTCCACTTCTGGTTGTTGATTCAAAGGTTTCTACCCAAGATTCAGTAGATACGACAAGTAATGTACAAACATGGGCAGAGAAACACACATGAAATTAGAATTGCACCTTAGAATGGCAAATTTTGAAAAGAACGTTTTCAGTCTGAGAGAAATAATGCCTGCAAACATTGAAACTAATTTTAGATAACATGGGGACCAGATACTTTCAAAATGACTCAAAATTAATGAAGAGTCTTAAATGAATGGGGACCACATTGCTCTGGCCAGAATATTTTATTTGCTCAAAATGGAATTACTTAAAATTAATAAACTCATATTCATCTAAATATGAAATTGTTTCAGTATCAGCAATAATGCATTTGTTTGTATGAACATATCCAAATCATTTCACTTTTTAGGGCTTATTTTCCTACTTTGTAAAGTGATGGTGGAGAACTAGCTAATCCTTAAGTTCTCTTCTAGGTATAGTATGCTTATTTCTCACCTAAGAACTTATTTCTTACATATTTCCTACAAGTTGTGGATAGAAAAAAAAATTGGGACAGTAATAATCCATAACGATATATGGTACACACAATTTAACCAGACCAAAAATAAAGAAGTAAAACTTCATTTCATATTTGATCATCTTTTATTTCAAGAATGTGTCTGGGGGCGCCTGGGTGACTCAGTGGGTTAAGCCTCTGCCTTCTGCTCAGGTCATGATCTCAGGGTCCTGGGATTGAGCCCTGCATCGGGGGTTCTCTGCTCAGCGGGGAGCCTGCTCCCCCCCACCGCGCCCCGCCTGCCTCTCTGCCTACTCTGTCTGTCAAATAAATAAATAAAATCCTAAAAAAAAATAGTACATTTGGCCACAATTTGCAAAAACCTAACCTATAGTGACTTAAACAAATAGTGGCTTATTTAAAAAACAAAAACAACAAACAAATAAAAAGAAGTGTCTGTACTTCCTTGATGTTCAGCTCCCTGCTAAGTTACTGCCTCCCTGAAAGCAATGATCTACACAGATACCATTTCAGATTTAGACTCATCAGTGCCTGACAGAGGCTCCAGAAGATGAGTCAGAGTGGGATGGGTGGGGGCTGGGAGCACAACAGAAGTCTCCTGCTCTGTCTTGGGAGCCTGGGCCTGTGGAATAGTCGAAGACCAAGAGGCAGCATGACCGTCCAGGGCACTGGACACCAGAAAGTCAGAAGTCACAGTGATGAAAGAAAAAAGTGATGAGAAGGCAGAGTAGGGAAACCTCACTTTAGAGTTTTACCTCAAAGTTGTGAGGAACAAGGTGGTGCGTAATAGGGAGGGACGTACTGCATGGAGCACTGGGTGTGATGCCAAAACAATGAACACTGTTATGCTGTAAATTAAAAAAAAAAAAAAAAAAAAAAGTTGTACTGAAGAGAGACTTTTCCCCCGTGCCAGATTAATAATCACAAAGGAAAATTAAGCCCATAGAAATAAATGGGGGCACCTGGGTGGCTCAGTTGTTTAGGGTTCTGACTCTTGATTTTGGCTCAGGTCAGGATCTTGGGGTGGTGAGATGGAGATCTGAGGCATGCTCTGAAATGACAATGGAACCTGCTTGGTAGTCTCTCTTCTCCTCTCTTTTTGCTCCTCCCCACTCCCTGCATGCTCTCTCTCTCTCACTCTTTCGTGTTCTAAAAAAAAGGGGGGGGGGAGAGAAGAAAAGAAAAGAAGGGGAATGAACAATAATAGAGAACAAAAATGCTACTAGGTTGTTCAGCTTTTGTGAGGAATAGAAATGTCCTGGTAATGTTCACTTTACTTTGAGGTTACCATATTGTTCAGAGATGATAAATCATCCTCTATGCCATCCTTCAAAAGGGACAGAGTTATAAGTTGAGTACCTCACAGGTTTTTTTTTTTTTTAATGTTTTGTCATTTGCAAAGGATTTAATCATGCCTTAAGATATCAAGAACCTGGGGCGCCTGGGTGGCTCAGTGGGTTAAGCCGCTGCCTTTGGCTCAGGTCATGATCTCAGGGTCCTGGGATCGAGCCCCGCATCGGGCTCTCTGCTCGGCAGGAAGCCTGCTTCCTCCTCTCTCTCTCTGCCTGCCTCTCTGCCTACTTGTGATCTCTCTCTGTGTGTCAAAAAAAAAAAAAAAAAAAGATATCAAGAACCTTAAGAATGCTGTTCTCAGTGGTATGCACTGTGGTTGTATGCAGTACAGCTCTGGACCAAGAGGAAAATCTCAGAAAGACCCACTAACTTCACTAATGAAGTGTTCTTTAAACTTTCTGTGGGTAAGGCTCACTTTTTTATTTTCTTTTTCCAGCCATCACAGGTAGATGCACAGTCCTACTGTGCTGGTCTCCTGTGTGGCTCAAGTTATATGTAAATCACCATGTTAATTCAATCACATTTGAAATGGTCTATATGCTCTTGAATGAAACGGATCGATTCATTATGCCTTTGAATACCATTGCAATGTTAAAATGCCCTAAAATTTTTGAAATACTTTCCAGTTTTGTATTATTTCATCTTATTAATACACAGTTCATGGACTGGCATCTGTTCAGAGGACTACTTTGAACAGAAATGCTATTCAAAGCTGTTAGTTGATTTGAATAAGAATTTGAAAACCCTCCAATAACAAGATTTTCTACATTAAGGGAACACAACTTCATGAAAGGAAGGTGAATAAAGAAAATACTATAATTTAGAGCAAATCATGGTCTTTCTGTAGTCCTGGTTTGAGCTGTTAAATAAAACTAAGGTAAGACTTTGTTTTATTATATTACATCTTTAAAAATATTCTTTTAATGGAAATTAGGCATTTTAAGAACTTGTATACTTGAGGTTTGTGTCTAGATAGTACCAAAGATATTAGGTAAATGTAGATAAGCAGCAGTGAAACTTTGCACAGAAAAATAAGGGAAGCATGTTACCAAGTATATTTATGAAGGAAAACACTTGAGTGAATTTTGATTTGGTGTGGGGGAGGGTGGGTTATGGAAGAAGTGAGTAAAGATGTCAGGGCAATGTAAAAACCTCACCATCTGAAGGATGACAAATTTCTTTTCCTAAGTGCTAGAAATCCTACGTGGTTCACACCATGTGATCCCTGATTATATATTCCACCATATTGCTCATTGTTTTATATATTTTAGAGACTTTTATCCAAGTAGATTAAAAGTTCATCAAAGGCCAGTTTCATATAATACTGCCTTTTTCCTTTGACTTTTTCTTTGAACTGATGTTGATTTCTGTTGTATAGGGTAGAGTAAGGTTCTAAGGAGTAGCCCTTTCCCCCTTTTTTTCAGTCTTTTTAGAAATGTTCTTCCAAAAGTTTACTCTGCAATAGCATTTTTTTAAAAATTAGAAAATATAAAAGACTGGACCCTGTTGATTTTTAACAAGTAACTTCTAGAAGTTCTTCTTCATCTTCTAATTATTATTATTAATTATTATTGGTACATGCTGATACCAAAACTCAATGTTATGTTTTATAATATTACCTCAAATCTTCCACAGCAACTGGATATTATGACCAACTTCATCTATGAGAAAACTAAAATTCAGAGAGGTCACATGATATATCCTTATTCACATAACTACTAAGTGGCAGTGTTATTAGGAAGTATCAAAACACCTCTGTCTCAAACCAAAACTTCTTTTCCTTCATAGTGCTCGGTTTTTCCAATAGAACATGTTATCTTTTTATATTCCCAATATCTTTTTGTCTGAAGACCTCAGAATTTGAAAACCAAAAATTTCAACTTTCAGATACCCTAAAGCCCATGGGTTCTGAATAAGCACTAGATAGTTTGCTTCAGCTGTTATTTACAACCAAAAAGAACAAGCATCAGAAACAGCCACATATGTTATTGAAACTGGCATAACAACTCCCTCGCTTGAGAAGCAGGAGCTTGCCAGAGTTAGTGCACACCTCAGCTTGCAGAGCAACTTCCGGCAACGACCGCCCAAGCCAGATGGGCCCAGGCAGCATGCATCACAACACCCAGCCCAGAATGACAGGGCGATGCGAATGTGACAGAAATAAGCCCAGCTAGTAAACATGTTAAAAATCTTCCTTCATCCCAAACAATGCACTGTCACTCGAAAATGAGAAGAGCAAAATCCCAATAAACCAATAACAAAAATCAAGAAGGGGCCAAGCTCCATGTCTGACTTTAGCTGACCCCCATTAGAGGGCCATTCCTTCAGAATCAATACCCCTAATGCATAACTATAGACACCACCAATCAATGGAAAGTGATAAAGGAAGCAGAATCAATAAACATTAGAGGGGCTAGAGAGAGTGAAGAAAGAAAAAAAAATGCAGTGAGAATACAGTACTTTATTGAAATGAGAGGTATGGGGATTGCTTGAGAATCACCTGTTTTCTCACTAATCTAAACTATTTCCCTCCACCTGAAAAAGCTTATGTTTTGGCCTCACTTGACTTTATGAACAAATGGTTAATAGCAGTGTGACTTGAGGACTTCATTGACCTAGAAAGTCTCCTCGAGAAAATTTCATGCTCTGGAATTATACCACGAGAGACTCACATTGTCACATTAAAGTGTTCTGTTCTCATTGGTCTTCTTATAAAATGCAAGTGCTCCTGCAAGATTAACATGCCATGTCATTACCACTGAAATATTACTTATACAGCGTCAAGTCCTTAATATTAGTGTCGCCAGATAGAATTCACAAAACCAAACAATATCCTGGGCTAAGAAACAATATAAGAGTGGCATACAAGAGCCCAATTTTTTACATATACATATTTTTATATATAAGTTTATATACACATGGAACTCTGACCAATAACATTCAGCAATATGTCAAAGAAATCAACACCTTTTCTACAATAACCAACCCAAGAAGTCAGACTGCTATAAATCAGACTTGTGGAAAGTCAGACCACTATCTCCAGTGACAATCCAGGAAGCCAAACACTCTTTCTTATCCATTGGCCCAAAATGGCCAGGGCTTGATGAATAACTGATTGAGCTTCTCTCATTTTTGTCCCTGCTTAGAATTTAGGACCATCCAAAAGAAGCAAACCATAGACCCCTAACCAATTACACAGGATCCCCATTTACAGTTAGCCTACCTGCAGCATTTTATTTTTAACAGACAGCCTCCTTCCTTCAAGTTATACCTGAAACTGTCTGTTTTTTTTTTTTTTTATTATTTGTTTTTGGCTTTTTTTTTTTTTAAGTATAAAGCTTTCTCACTCACTTGCCTGCCTTCAAATCTCTTCCAAAATGCATGTGACAGTGGCTGATTCCCTTGCTATGAATATATAGACTTTGCTTGTTATTATCCATTGGTCTTCATTTATTTTCATAGGAACTACTTATACTAAAAAAAAATTGTTTATCTGAAATTCAAGGTTAACCAGGCATTCTGCTTTTTTTTTTTTTTTAAATTTTGTTTATTTGAGAGAAATATTGAGTGAGTGAGAGAGGGAGAACATGAATGGGGGGAGGGGTTGAGGGAGACGGAGAATCGGGTTCCTCACTCTGAGCAGGGAACCTGATGTGGAGCTGGATTCCAGGACCCTGAGATCGTGACCTGAACCAAAGGAAGATGCTTAACCAACTGAGCCACCCAGGCATCCCTGGGTTTTGTTTTGTATCTACTAATTCTGGCAACCCTACTTACTATATACCAAGAACTGATGTGAGTATTTGACATATATCGCTTTTAACTCACAATATTCTGAAGTAGACATTGTCATTCCCAAATGGTGCAATGGTGTTTTAGTGACAGGTAGCACAATATGCCCCAGTGCTAGAATTAGGGAGTAAAAACTACATCTGTCAGACAGCAAAGCCCATGCCCTTTATTACTCGGCTTTCAAAGTCTGACATTTCCACCATAAAATTTGCACAGAATTCCTACTTAGGAGCACCTGAATGCTGATCTATGAGTCCAAGAGGAGGCAGAAATTGGGACATAAATGTCCTAAGTCGAGGAAACACAGCTGATGTGCTCCATCAGGGAGAGGAAAGAAATGAGTAAGTGAATGATGTGAATGGCATGTTTCTGTAAATGCTCTGATGAAAATTCCATTAAAAAATTTCAAATAACAAGCATAATAATTATGATAGACATATCAGAGAAACTCACACATGTTTTCCTTTCTCTCTATGCCCTGCTCACCTTAAACTTGGAGGGAAAAAAAACAACCTTCAGTTGGCATTATAGCAGGTTCTCATTCATAAAGCCTAAACTAAATACAACATGTTTCCTTGAATGAAAGTGCGCAGTCTTTAAATTATGGAATAATCAAATATTGCTTTCCAATTTCCCTTCTCTAAAGAGCTATATGATAAATTTAGGGAAAATGTGGTTTCTACAAAAATAAAAAATGATTTTTTTTCCTGATGATTTGCTTCTTTCATGTAACAGTAAAAATATATAACCCATATTTTTCCTCTTTATATCCTGGCAACTCGAAATTAGAGTCTAATTTAGGATGACTCTAGATTCTAATCTAAACACTGTGTTTCAGATTACACACCCTGAGCTGCCTTTAAGATCTTACCTTCTTTATGTATTTTGATATCTACCATTCAATAATTTTATTATAAAATACCAACAAATTCAGTATATTAATTTAGATTGTGTCAGTTATTTTCCCTTTCCATTTATGGATTTTAATTTTCTCTTTTAAAATTATTAAATATGTACATGCTTCCATGATTGTACAAGGGAGCAACCCCCTTATTTGTATTAGTTCAGTCTAAGATTCTCCAGCTTTTAAGGCAGTTGATTTTTGCTATGAGGACACATTGAGTATCTGTTTTCACTCAGCCTTCCAGAGCTTTGTCAGATTGCTCATGCCACCTATGTCTTCTATACCTGCATCCTGTATTCATATAATGGATGCTTTTAAACCAAGTCAGAGCTTCACATTTATTTCTACTAAATTTCATTTCTGCTGTGTTTCCCATTGTTCCAGGTAAGTTCTAATCAATTGAGGAGGTAAAAATCCATTTATTTGCTCTGGGATAATATGCAACTAATTTGTCTATTAATTGACATTTTCCTCCCGGGGAAAGTATTCCTTCAGGATCTTGCCAGATTCACCTTCTGCTGTGATGCATGTCTGACTGTCATTTGTTAATTTTATTTGTGTTCATTGATCCATTAATATATATCACACCGACAACCTAACTTAGTTTCCATCTGGTGGAAAGGATACAGAGATGTTATCAAATTGTCTAGGAAATAAAATCGCCTTGGGTCTCTTATTATCGATGTCTGTCATCCCCGAACAAAAGTGTATAAATTACCTAGTCAGGAAGAGGCTGAAATTGAAGATGCAAATATAAATTACTGGTGGAAAATATTTTATTTCCCTCAAACCATCATTTTATTGAGAATAACTCTGTATAAAAATTAATTTATGTACATCTATATTATAGGAGGTAGAGTGACTAGAAGTCTTATAAATATATTCTTCAGATGTTTATCAAACATATAGGCAGAGCTAGAACTCTAAGAGAAAACTCATTTACTTTACCTTCCTACCTCAAGCTGAGATAATATTTCAATCCCTCACTTTAAGAAGAAATGTATACAGCTGGATAAAGAAAATACTCAGTCCTCATAGCTTCTGCTATAGCAAAACTAACTTTCCACCAAATCACTTAGCTTAATCAATAGAGAAAGCAATGCACATGCAGTTAGCTTATGGTGAATGTCCAATGCTGGCCTTAAGCTAGGATAGATGTGAAGAAGTATAAACATGTGAACTGTTTTTAATGATACATACCAATAACAGATGTATGTCAAATAAGGTACAACTTGAAAATACAAACTACAATAATGGATAGGATCCATATTCTTTTTAACTCATCATAAATTTCCAAAGGACATATATTAGGAGGGAATCTTTTCTCTCCAGATGCTGAATTTTCACTTAATATGTTTGGTGTACTTAGTGTTAATATTTGGTCATTCATTTATTATAGTGGGTATTCATGAAACTTTTTTGAATACTCACCATGCTTTCTACTTACCTAGGTTACCATCGTCAAATTCTTCATATCTTATTAAACATTTATATGGTTTAAATGGGGCTGACTCAAGCTCCCAACCCAGATGTGAGTACACAACTCAGGCCTAAATCTATTAGTGAATTATATCTCCTCGCACAACAGTGATGATGGGCATAGGAACACATTTTTCAGGTCAATGCGAATCAGGTATAAGACTTTCATTCAAGCTATTAGGGAAAAGAAAATCTCTTTTCTGCTTGTGTCGTTCTTGAGATGTACTACGGGCAACTTTTGTGCAAGCATGAAAAATGACTAGGAACGAAGTCATCTAAAAGAAAACATTCTCAAGAAATGAAAATGATCAGGTCCTGGTGACTTCAGCCCATAGAATTATAATCTGTTAGAAGGGAAAGAAAACTTGGAGATAATCTCTTCTAATATCATTCTAAGTTACAGAAAACCTAGGCCCAAGGAAGGAAGTTTAGTGAATTTATCAGGTCTCCAACCATCTCCAACCATGATTTTTTTTTTTAAGATTTTATTTATTTATTTCACAGACAGAGATCACAAGTCAGACAGAGATCACAAGTAGGCAGAGAGGCAGGCAGAGAGAGAGGGGGAAGCAGGCTCCCTGCCAAGCAGAGAGCCCAATGCGGGGCTTGATCCCAGGACCCTGGGATCATGACATGAGCCGAAGGCAGAGGATTTAACCCACTGAGCCACCCAGGCACCCCTAAGTCAGTGATATTTTTAATATCATGTCTTGTTGGAATCTGTTAAATTCACCATATTTACCTAGCAACTACTGTGCAGTAGATATCATTCTAAGCATTAGAGATATAATAGGGAATAATGTTAAGTATCTTGTTATCAAATAGCTATTGACTTCTTTTTTTTTTTAAAGATTTTATTTATTTATTTGACAGACAGAGATCACAAGTAGGCAGAGAGACAGGCAGAGAAAGAGAGGAGGAAGCAGGCTCCCTGCTGAGCAGAGAGCCCGATGCGGGGCTCGATCCCAGGACCCTGAGACCACGACCTGAGCCGAAGGCAGAGGCTTTAACCCACTGAGCCACCCAGGCACCCCAATAGCTATTGACTTCTTGTCAAGGCAGTTAACAGGCCATCACATAGAGTGTAATGGGTTCCATAATAGTGGTAAGCATAGTGCTATAAGAGCTCCAAAGATAGACACCATACTTGAATTATAGGATCTCTCCTATAATGAGAAAGAGACAATATGTTCAACTAAAATCACCATCCATGAAGAATTCTTATATTGAGTAATGCCTAAAACCCACGAACTTTAAAATCTGCTATCTCTGCTTTTCAAAAATCTACTGTGAACTTCCCCTGTGTCCCCACTAATAGGACACCAAAAGGAAGCAATAAAATATTAATCTTGGGATAATAATTTTGAGATTATCAGATAAAGTTTTATGAAGCTCTTTGATGCTCTGGCTAAGATCCCTTCCAGGGAATGACCACCTGTCTGAAAACTTGGTGCATAGAACTCAGACACAGAGTCACAAAAGAAAGGAACTAAAGTAGAAATACACACACACACAGCCCACAATATGTGCGGGTGTGTGGACCCACACAAACACACATCTTTAGAGCTCCAGATTTAAAGCACAACCCTGTTCATTTATCATTTTATTGGCCTTAGTGACATTGGAATAAAGCAAGCAAACTCAGGGGTTTCCCAATTTAAAAGTCACTGTGACCTATTTCTATAGAATTTTGGTAGTTATGTAACTCAGACTTGGATATCAGAAAATTGTTGAGGTCTGCAGCAAGGACCACAGAGACAGTGATGAAACAGGTTCTCTCAGTTCAAGACAGGTCTCAGAACACAGATTAAGTTTACCAAAGGAAGTGATGTAAAAGACAGTATCTGGAAGACAATTCAAGTTACCCTGGTAAAGAAAAGGGATAAAAATATTCTGAGAAGAGGATATATGTTACTTGCAACAGAGGACTAGAATGATTGAAGAACTTTAACAGTGTAGAATCTAACTGATAACTAAAGCAGTGCCTACATGTTAAAAGCCATTTGAAAATATGCGATTATTAGTTGTATAAAAGTATAGTAAGGTAGTTAAGGCTAATACTAAGGTTTTTGTATGGGGCTACTTAGTGCGCATTGCTGTCACTAATTGCCACAAAAATATAAGAATGTTTGCAGGAAGACGAAGAGCTCAATTTTTAATGCTTTGAATTTGAGGAGAAACCTACAGGATATAAAAATGAGAAGCTGGGGGCGCCTGGGTGGCTCAGTGGTTTAAGCCTCTGCCTTCGGCTCAGGTCATGATCTCAGGGTCCTGGGATCGAGCCCCGCATCGGGCTCTCTGCTCAGTGGGGAGCCTGCTTCCTCCTCTCTCTCTGCCTGCCTCTCTGTCTGCTTGTGATCTCTGTCTGTCAAATAAATAAATAAAGTCTAAAAAAAAAATGAGAAGCTGGATATACAAGATTATATATCTTATATATAAGCAGTAAAAAATTTTGATAATATAGATTTAGTATCATTAGCATATTGAAGGCCTTTGGAACTTTGAGAATGGAAGAGATTGCTGAGATGTTTATTTAGAAAAAAAGAGTTGAAGATAAAACTCCATGGGACCATAAAAATTAAAGGCTAAAAGGAAAAGAGATTAGAGCCTAGGCAGTAGTTTACCTTGTCCATAGTGTGAAGAGGTCAAATAAAATATTAAATGAAGACAGTCCATCAAATTAGACAATAAGTAAATTATTGGTAAGCTAGACTAGGGTAATCCTAATATGGTGTTTGAAAAAGAGGGATGAATACATTGAGAATGAAGAAGAATAAAGCAGATAATCACCATGGTCTCTTTGATGATTAGCAGTGGCTAAGTCAACATCTTTTGAGAATCTTCCAAAAGATTCCCAATCTCTTATCTATGTTATGACTATCAGATGTAGCCTGCAATATTTTGTTTGTTGTAAAACAAATTACCACACATTTAATGGCTTAAAAAAACACCCATTCATTATCTCACAGTTCTATAAGTCAAATATCTGGAATGACTCACAAAGATTCACTCCTTAAGATCTCACAAGGCCAAAATAAAGATATCAAGCGGGCTATGCTCATATAGATGCTCAGAGGAGAGACCATTTTTAACTCATTCAGCTTATCAGTAGAATTTAGGTCTTTGTAGTCTGCAGATAGGAGGTACTTGTTTCCTTGGTGATTATCAGCCTAGAGGTGTTCTCTGGCCAAATTCCCTCTCTTCTGGCCATCTCCATCCTAAGAGCATCAAGGCTGACGTGCCTTTGACTTCCCTTCCTTCTGCCACCAGCTGGGAAAAATTCTGCTTTCAAAGAGTTTATGTGATTAGATTGAGTGCCCCCCTGGAAAATCAAATAATGTGTCATAATCACAGAAGTGAGATTTCATCATATTCATGCACAAGTGGAAGGGATTATATAAAACCATGGGTCATTTAGTCATCCTATCTAATACACTTAACTCTTCAGGAGAATAATACAAATTTTACTCGAATTGTCTCCTTTTTTTTTTGTATATAGTCTAAACCAATTATAATAACTATAAATTCTCTATGCTATATATATATGTATATATATATATACAGGAGAATAAATTTTACTCGAATTGTCTCCTTTTTTTGTATATAGTCTAAACCAATTACAATAACTATAAATTCTCTATGCTATATATATATGTATATATATATGTACAAATTGAGCATAAATTTATACTATGAATAACAGGAATAAAAATAAATACTCTGAATTACAATAAAATAACTACTGGTATTCTGTTTCTATTCTATTTTTACCAACAGTGGTACAAGAACTTTCAATAAAACATCCTAAGAATCATATACACACACCCCAAACAAAAAGAGAAAAATCAAAATATGGACTTGAAGGAATCAGAGAGCTACAAAGACAGTATGGAGTTGGAAAATATGAAAATCCAGAGTAGTCAGCACAGAACTTGGTATCACTTATCCCTTCTATGAAGGTCATCCTGATTCAAAAAATGAAGGTGAGAGTCTAAGAAACAAACAAAAAAAGTTCAGATCTTCTGGGTAATAGAAGGATAAGTATTGGAATCCTGGATCCACTAATATTTGGTCCTAAAAATTCATGTGCCCTGGATTGTGACCATGGAGGTTTCCATCGTAAGAACGAGCCAGAGGGCACCTGGGTGGCTCAGTTCAGTGGGTTAAGGCCTCTGCCTTTGGCTCAGGTCCTGCGATGGAGCCCCTGCATTGCTCCATTGGGCTCTCTGCTCAGCAGGGGGCCTGCTTTCCCCTCTCTGCCTGCCTCTCTGCTTCTTGTGATCTCTGTCTGTCAAATAAATAAATAAAAATCTTTAAAAGAAATGAGCCAGAAAGGAATGGGGTCTTGCAAAGTTTAAATCCAAATTCAAATAATCTCAAACATTGAAACTATATTGTTTACCCCAGATTTAAGTTGTCCTTAGCCACCACCCAGAAAAACAACAACAATAAAACCCCACAAATTTTGGTTAAAAGGAAAATATTAACATACTAGGACTTTTGCTAGTTCTAAAATATTTTGCATAATATCCAGGTCTAAAAAGATTAAGCAGATGATAAAAAAAGGATTAAAAACAAAAGAAACAATGGGTATTATAAACAGAACAAGAGTGGATCCAGCCAACAGTTACCCAGCATAGATTTTTATACAACCATGAATAACATATTCAAGAAATAAGACAAAGTTGAAAACTTAAGGAGTACACTTCAAAAATCCAAAGAATAAATGAAACAAGATGGGATTGGGAGGGAGACAAACCATAAATGACTCTTAATCTCACAAAACAAACTGGGGGTTGCTGGGGGGAGGTGGGATTGGGAGAGGGGGAGCGGGCTATGGACATTGGGGAGGGGAGGCGAACCATAAGAGACTATGGACTCTGAAAAACAACCTGAGGGTTTTGAAGGATCAGGGGTGGGAGGTTGGGGGAACAGGTGGTGGGTAATGGGGAGGGCACGTTTTGCATGGAGCACTGGGTGTTGTGCAAAAAGAATGAATACAGTTACGCTGAAAAAATAAATAAAATGGAAAAAAAAAATCCAAAGAAAAGTTCCCAGCATCAGAAAAATGTAACAATTCCAAATATAGATAATCCTAATAACATAAGCTCAAACATATGACAAAATTGACCTAACTTGACAGATAAAACTGACAAAAATTTCAGTAGAAATATACATTTAAGGTGCATTGTTGGTAAACTTGACCTAGTTACAGCACAATATACACAGTCACTATAATATAATTATTTTTTTCATTGCACATGAAACAATTGTAGGTATTGACCATGGATTTGCATTAGGAAAGCTTCAAATTCCAAAGAGCAGAAACCATGGAGTATTCCACAATAGTGGAATTAAACTTAAAAATCATTAAAAAATAGAAGGATATTTTTATATTTATAACTATATAAATAGCCAAGGCCTGAACCACACCAAAATAAAAAGCTTCTGCCCAGCAAAGAAATCCAACAACAGAACAAAAAGGCAACCTATTAAATGGGAGACTTATCTAATAAGGGGTTAACACGCAAAGTATATAAGGAACTCCTACAATACCAAAAATAATCAATTAAAATGAGAAGAGGACCTGAATAGACGTTTTTCCAAACGTCTAGACATTTTCCAAATGTCTAGACAACATTCTTTGGATGGCCAACAGAGGCACATGAAAAATGCTCAACATCACTCATCATCAAGAAAATGCAAATTAAAACCACAGTGAGGTATGACAAATACCAAAAAGACAAGAAATAACAAGTTTTGGTGTGGAGGTGGAAAAAAGGAAACACTTGCATACTGTTAATGAGAATGCAATTTGATACAACCACTGTAGAAAACAGTCTGGAGATTCCTCAAAAAAATTAAAAATAGAACTACTGTACCATGTGATCCAGTAATTCCACTACCAGGTATTTACCTAAAGAAAGTAAAAACATTGATTCAAAAAGATATATGCACTTCTATGTATATTGCAACATTATTTATAATAGCCAAGATGTGGAAGTAACCCAAGTGTTTACTGATAGATTATTGGATGAAGATGTGATCTCTCTCTCTCTCTCTCTCTCTCTCTCACACACACACACACACACACACACACACACACACACACACACAGGAACATTACTTGACCATAAAAAAGAGTGAGATTTTTCCATTTGCGAAAATATGAATGAACTTGAGTATTATGCTAAGTGAAATAAGATAAAGAAATATACCACATGATTTCTCTTAATGTGGAATCTAAAAAACAAAACCAATGAAGAAAAACAACAAGAGAAAAGTAGAAAAAGACTTACAAATGTAGAGAACAAATTGGTAGTTTCCAGAGGGGAGGTAGGTGGAGGGATAGGTGAAATAGGTGAAGAGGATTAAGAGGAGAAAAAACCCAGTTATAAAATAAATAAGTCATGGAAATGAAAAGTGAAACATAGAGAATATAGTCAAAATATTGTAATACACTGTATGGTAACAGATGGTTACTACACTTATAATGGTGAATACAGAGTAATATACAGAATTTTCAAATCACTCTGCTGTACTCCTGAAACTAATATAACATTTTATGTCAACTAGAATAAAAAAAGACAAACAAAACCAAACAAAACTAATGCTTCAAAGAAATCACTATGGAAATAAGAAAATACTTTGAAATAAATTATGAAGAAACATATTGTTTAAAACTTGGGGGGAATACAGCTAAAGCTATGTTTCAAGGGAAATTCAAAGTTTTTTTTTCTTTTTATGCATACATGAGAAATAAAGTCTAAATATTAAAATGGTAAATATTAATCTTAAGAATTGAGCAAAATAATAAGAAATTAAACTGAAAGTAGGTACTAAGAAGAAAATAACAAGCATAAGAACATAAATTAATCTAATTTTTAAAAAGCTATAAAAAAGAAGGCCTGGAAAAAAACTAATAAAGTTGAAATAATTACTGGACATATTGAACAAGGAAAAAGAAAAAATGGAAAATAAGTAAAATCAGGGGGAAAAGAAGTGGCATATATACCTCCTATATTAGATACTGAAAAAATGACAAGGAAGATAACAACTCTGATAATTTATTTTAAATTGACAAATCCCCCAAAATACTTAAAACTGACAAAGAAAAAAAAATCAATATAGTCTCATATTGATTAAAGAAGATGTGCCCATAACTAAGAAAAATTACAGAAAGAAATGGTAAATTTCACCACATATTTAGGGACAAAATGATCTTATATAAATTCTTTCTTCCAGCTTAATATGGTGTCAGCTTTGATAAGAAAGACTAGCATGGGAGTTACAACTGTAGAAAATTACAGACCAATCTTACAAACACAGATGACAAAATTCTAAACTAAATATTAGCAAACTAAATCCATCAATGTAGAAAAAGCAATACATCATGAGTTGAGTTTATTTTATGAATTCAAAGTATTTTAAAAAGTTAAACAATGTAATTCACCTCATTAACAGAAGGAGAAAAAAATATGCAATCATCTAAGTAGATGATGAAAAAAATTCTATAAAATATTTATTCGAATTAAAATACTTGGCAAACTGGGAATAAAAAAAAATGGGAATTTCTTCACTCATACAAAATAACTAGAAAAAATCCAGAACAAACATCATACTTATATATAAATGTTGAAACTTTTCCTTTGAGTTGAGCTTGAGTTTTCCTTTGAGTTTGGAAAAATTCCATTAATAGCCATGACTGTTTTTCTGTATTCTATCAGACTCCATAAGTAGTTTTAAGTTAAAAAAGGGAAAAAAGTAGCAAATTGTCCTCAAAGATATTTTTCTGTTCGAAATAAATTGTAGGTAATTCTTTTAATAAATAGAATGCACCCCGATCTAGATGGTCAAATCTGCATTGGAGAGCAGATTTTACCACCAAGATATGCCTCTTTGACATATTATTAGTAAGTTCAAGAGTAGTTCTGAAAAACTAGTAGAAGTTACCTTTTTGTAAGAAACATTTTTAAGGGAAATTTCCATTAGTTAAAATATCTCCCTTGCCCTAACAGAAAAGAGAGATAACTCAATCCCCAGAAACCCTTATCAATGGAGAAGGCATGGATTTATTGTGCTACTCCTGCTCCTGGTAACTTCTCATAACTGACTCCACACTCTCAACATCATCTTCTGTCTTTGGGTGAAGATGGTATTTACAGTGATGGCTTCAAATATATGGGGGGGGTCACTCAGTTTTCTTATATCTCCCTTGTGTATACAGGAGATATGCAATTCATTAAATTTTATTTTTCTCCTGTTCACCTGTCTCATTTCAATTTGATTCTTACACCAGCCAGAATTTAAAAGGGTAGAAAAATTGTTTTACTCCACAACACCTGTCATTTTTCCAGTTTCCAGTTTCTAGAACCATAATTTCTAATCTTTAAAAATACATATATTTTTATTAAATAAATTTAACTTTTACTTCATATTTTTCTTTGCTGGGCAGATAGCTGAAATAATTTAATAACTATGTTCTGTATAGGCCTTTGGGGAGTGATAATTATAGTCTGAAATATAATTTTTAGGGTTCCAAGAAGGAAGTCATTATATATACACATATATTATTTATATATATTATATACATTTATATATAATACACATTATATATATATGTGTGTGTATATATAATACACACATTATATATATGCGTGTGTATATTATATATATAATATACACACAGGTATGTATATATGCATATATACAAACATTTTATAAAAACAAAGGAAATGAGCATTAGTATTTAAGAGAGTGATGTATGTCCCAGGTACTCAGCAGAACCTAGGTAAGATAGATAACTAAACATGTTATCAGGCTGCCTTCTGATTTATAAATCTATTTTCTCATGAGTTTATAAAGTTTGTCATAGACACTGTGATGTTCCACTTAAGTCCCCCTACAAGGAAGACCTTATTGCCTAGCTTCCAGGAGCACGGTGCTCACTGGACAGTTTTCCCTATTAGCTCCTTTGGGAATTGGCCTTCTTCAAACTGCCTAGCCCAAGTGCCATTCTAGTGTAAATCCATGGTGATACCAAGCTGCTCCCATGTTGAAATATAAAGGCCTGGCCATCTTGACACAACTGAGGACAATCCAAGAAAACAATTCGAACTCTCTCAAATGGAGTTGGCTGAGACTGTCCTTGGGAATTTATTGCAACACAAATTCTTCCTCTGTTCCCTTCTCTTTTCTTTTCCCTTTCACAGGTGTGGGATCCCAGGAGTACTCTTTTAATATTAAACCTCATACACGCTAAAGTTTCATCTCAGAGTCTGTTTCCTATACAACCTATAACAACTCCTATGGTTTTAAAAGTGTTACAGTAGCATTATATGTTCAGGAATGTGAAGCCTGATAGGTCTTTTTCAATTTAAGTTCAAAAAGTATATTCTCAGCACATAAAGATCTTCCTACATTCACAGGTCTAAGTAGCAGCAATTAGAGCCTGGCACTTAGCATAGAATAATACCATAGCAAGCATTTATGCGGTACTTACTCATCCTTCCACAAGTTTCTGCATATTTATGTATTTATTCTTTACAATAGTCTTGTGAGGTAGGAATTATTATAACCATTTCATTAACAGATAAGAAAATGGATGACATACATACTAAAGAATTAGCCTAGGTCATAAAGATAGAAAAGAGCTGAGCCAAAATTCAAACAGGCTATGTGACCACAGACTGCTTTCATCTATTAGGCTGAACTGCTTATCTTTCACAGAAGCACTTTGTAAAGTTTTGTTAAATAGGGATAAATAATTTCAAAGTGTAGTTCTAAAGAGGTTATTAGATCATTCCATTTTAGGAACTAGTAATTAGAAAACCTGGATTGAAACAACTATTTTGGTGCTTGCCAATGTTGTCTTTTTTTTTTTTTAAAGATTATATTTATTTCACAGAGAGAGAGAGATAGCAAGAGAGGGAACAAGCAGGGGGAGTGGGGAGGGAGAAGCAGGCTTCCCTCTGAGCAGGGAGCCTGATGCCTGGCTTGAAACCAGGATTCTGGGATCATGACCTGAGCTGAAGGCAGAGGCTTTAACCCACTGAGCCACCCAGGTGCCCCTATTTTGATTTTTCTAAGATAAATCTGTAAGTAAGTAGATCACTACTTCTAGGCCTTCTATCCTTTTGTAATTATGAAATAGAATTATGAGAAACCAGAGGGATGACTCTTGATTTGGTGTGTTTTCCAGTGCATCTAAACATATTTTTGTCAGACTATCCGAATTCAAAGCCTTATACCCCTACTTACCAGCATTAAAACCTAAGGCATGTTATAACTCATTTGAGCCTCAGATGTCCCATGGGTAAAAGAGGACTCACAATATTTCTCAGGCTAACTGTGAGGATTAACTGAGATGATGTATGTTAAGTGTCTATCATGTGTGTGGCATGTCGTAAGCACCCAATGCAATTATTAATATTGATATTAATACTAGGGAAGCGCCAAATTATTTTTGAGGGTGGGCTTTGTCCAGAAGAAAAAACAGGAAAAACCCTCTTCAACACAGAACTCTCTAAATTATACAGGGAATCATGGGAATATATCATCAGGGAATCACCTCACATAAACCTAACAGCGTAATATCAGTGAGTTATCTACCACTAACATAACCAGCATGATGAGCTGGGAAATTCTAGGGAGGCATGAAATATATCAGGTTCTTAGCTCAACAGCCAATGATCTAAACTGGGGTAAGCCATTTAACCCCCTTGAACCTCAATTTTCTCATCTTTAGGATTGTATAAATTAATTAGGATTGTATAAAATAAATTCCAAGTTTCCTTTGAAATATAATACATAATTTTCATGCTAAGTATTCTAAAACCAAGGCCCAAAGTACATTCCCTCCCAGTTCTAAAGTATTCTAGGGAGACAAATTTGTATTTAAGTAAAAACACCGTGTGTGTGTGTGTGTGTGTGTGTGTGTGTGTGTGTGTGTGTGTGAATAAAGTAAACGGTGAATAAATAAAATGTGAATAAATCCATTTTGGGGCCACACAGGGACATCTAGGGATGAAAGATATCTGACAATGATCATTCTTTGGAGTGCTCCCCTTTTTACCTCTCTCTGTTTAATTTGCTATCAAAACAATCAGTTAACATCTGGCCAGGAAATTTAAAATGCCACCAGTTTTGAATCATTTTACCCTGGGGCATGGCTATCACTCAGTTTCACCATTACCCACATTATCTAAATTGCTTGAACATGTTTATGCACAGTTAATGGATTGTATTGTAAAGAGTAAGGTTGGTCTGGACATAAATCTGGTGGCAGACCTCATTTGATGATGAATGTGTTAATAGCCTTTATGCATGAATTCCCTTTATAAGTCAAGCAGAATCACTGGCAAAGATATTCCTAGAAGATGGAATGATTTCAAAGGCTGGGGCAGATAATAGAGAATGGACGAATGGAAAGTAAAAATGTCCATAGAACTCAGGTGTAGAAGACTCAAATTTACCCTTTGATTTTCCTTTGGCCTTCATAGGAGAATAATTAAAGTTGTTCCTTTGACAGAGAGGTTCAGGTCCCTACCTATTCTTTCTTCCTGGTTGCAAGTCCCACTTTGTCCAGGATGCTTCCTTAACTCCTTGCTCCCATACCCAATGATGTCATCCACTGCTGAAATCACCATCTTGACAGCTCATTAGGCATTCTCTCTACTACCATGTCATGTCACTGTTCTATGCATCATTTCTCCAACTATTGTCTAATTTTCACAAGTCAGGAACCAGAGGTTATATTCTTTTATATCCTCCACATTGCTGCCCACAGTAGTGTACATATAAGAGGCAGTCATGAGTGAGGAAATGAAGAAAATAAATGAATTCATAAATTCTTGAACTAAGTGGTAATGACAGTGACCAAACCCCCCAACCCCGAAAACAACAATGACAACAAAAACACCCAAAACCCCCCACAAATAAACCAACTTGGGCTAATTTTGTTCAATTGCTTCCACTATTTTACCCAAATAATGCCAAACATCCAGAAAAAATGAGACTGTTATTATTCAGATGTCCCAGACCATTTGGGGATTTCATACTCTTTCCTGCCTCTGCAGAGCCATTGGGTACTTTACATTTGTGATGTGCTTATCATTTATGATTGACTTTCTAATAGAGGATTTTATTTAATCGTGACAGTAAGCTAGAAGCAGACGTAAAAATCTTGATTTTGCCTGTAAATTGTCTTAGAATTTTAGCATTACAGAATAGGACTTGGGGCAGTAATGTGTTTTGGAAATGTAAAATAACAGTAACAACTGTAATAAAACAGAAAGAAAAGGTGAGAGATTCCTCAGGGTTGTGCTCAATAGTGCCTATCACATCTTATTTACAGAACCAGAGACACAGGTAGAATGGTAGAAAGGCAGCTGTTTTCAACATTTTCTTCCTTTCTTCCTCCTTTCTCCTCTGTACTCTTGAAAGACAGGTAAGGGGCTCACAGCAGAAAACTAACACTTATGGGTAAAGTTTGCTGTATGAGGGACTGTAGAGTTGAGATGGACTGCAGGAAACAGGAGACCCTGTGTATGTACTCAGTCATCCCTGACCCCTGCCTGTGGGCTTGCATCTGACTCCTGTTAGAAGTCCTGCATGAGGACAGTGCTAACAGTGCTAACCTCCACATGCTATTGCTCTCAACTCTCCACCATGGGTGTGTCACCTCTAAATTAAGTCATTAATTCCTTAAGACATCGATTCACATACAACGTGTACCTTAACGTAGTAAAGTGGTAGATTATGATACAGCTCACTGTCATTTAAACTTTAAAACATCTAGATGAATTAGTTAATCAGGCTCCTAAAATCTATGAATATTTATTTAAAATATTTAATATTGATATCAATTAATTAATAATAAATAATTACCAATATAATTATATAAATAATAAATAATAAATGCTTATTATATTTTTATTATTTATTATATAAATAATAAATAATAAATATTATTATATTTTTATTATTTATTATATAAATAATGAATAATAATAAAATAAATTAATAATAATTAATATTATTTAATATTGAATAAATATTTAATATTTAAAATCTATGAATATGGTCCAAAACTTAGGAAAGGTCGGTTTTGATAAAAATCAAAGGTTGTAAAAAAAAAACCACTATACTTAGAGTATAAAGGATCACAGATAAAAATCCTAGTGAATTAGGGAACATGAGAAAATACCAGTAAGACCCTGAACAGCTGAACTGAGTCTGAAGTAACGTGGCTTTTATCATACAATATTCAGACAGGAGCTTCTTCTTCACTCACCTGCACCATGTGTTTGTGGCTCACAGATGTTGAGCAACACAGAGTCAAAGGTAAATCACGATGAAGTCCATTCCAAACATTCTCCTTTCCGAAGATTCTCCCTCTTTTGTGATCACATGTCCTCTACAACTATATTGCTTCTGCCTATACAGTTTATAATTTACAGGACTCTATAAAATTAAGTGGATTCAACTTAATTCTCTTTCGAAAGTTTCTTTTAAGGAGTCTGTAATAACTTGAGATAAGTTTGTGATACCTTTCTTGTATGTATGCTTAAAGTTAGCTCCTTAAAGCTTTACTATTGATAAAGCAATTAAAAAAGTAGATCTACCTGGGGCGCCTGGGTGGCTCAGTGGGTTAAAGCCTCTGCCTTCGACTCAGGTCGTGATCCCGGGGTCCTGGGATCGAGCCCCACATTGGGCTTTCTGCTCAGCGGGGAGCCTGCTTCCCTTCTCTCTCTGCCTGCCTCTCTGCTTGCTTGTCATGTCTGTCTGTCAAATAAATAAAATCTTTAAAAAAAAATTAAAAAAAAAAAAAGTAGATCTACCTGATAGGACATTTAGGCTACTTAATGAGTTGCTGTAGGATTGTCACAATTGCGACTGCTTTGCTGCATGTGACAAGCTCTTATATTTCCATGAAGTTTGATCATGTACAAGTCAGAGTCCAAATGAATCAGGGCCTAAACTCGGGCTATGTCTAAGCATCGAAACTAAATCCATCATTTAGAATAAATGGATAAAGTCTCTGTTCTCTGAATTCCTATTACTTCATCATGAATATTTATTTTCTAACATTTACATGTTAAAAGCATAAAATATGAATGCAACAGAGAATCTTACACTTGAACAATTGCCAATACTGTGGGATCCATTCTCTCACCTATGACTATATTTTAGACTCCTCTCCTCAGACCTTAAACTATTATTATTGTTTTAATTCTGATTCTGTAGTAGAATTTCTGAAAATCTAAGGTCCCTTTCTTATAGATTTGTAGCTCTTACAGAAGCTATTAAAGTCCTGTGTGTGCTCAATAGTTTTAACTAATTATATCAGTTTTCAAGCTAGTTTTGGCTCTGCAAAAAATGCAACTCAAGTATTTCTTCCTAAATCTCTCACCTGTGTGTTTAAAAACAGGTGGAAATAAATGCTTACAGGGAAATTCTCAGTTCATACACTGATCAAAGGATTAAATTTGACCCATGCAAAAAACCTTATCCTCTACTTGGAAGTTCTATTGAACTTTATAGGAATATCCTTCTCTTCTTACTTCACATGACTGGCACAGCTTACCACATTACTTGATCCTTTAACTGTATCATACAATTTGCCAATTTTTAGCTTAAAAAAATCATTCTTTACAAATTTGCTCTCTACCATTAGGTTGTGAACTCCTTGAGGGTAAAAGCCACATCTTATACTTCTTTGGTTTCCATATTCTATAGCCCAGAACTTTGCCCAAAGTGATTACACTATGTATACCTTTATTGCTTTCTTGGTTAATAAGGATCCCAATTCCCCAATCAATAAGTCAGAGAAAGATAATAGAACTTTGGCTTGATTGGCAGGGGCCAATGTATTGTTCATATTATATCTCTACAGCTCCTTGCCTAGGATCTTTAATACAGTGAACATATAATAATTAACTAGAAAGTGAAAGATCTGAGAAAAAAATTCCACCCTAAATTCCCAATAAACACAGGGTTAGAGAATTCTTATGTGGGCTTGTTTGGGTCTTCTGCCCTACCCAGGATGCTCTGTTTTTAATATTAGTCTCTGTATTTTGTTTAGTGCCTTAATAGTAACTGTGAATTTAAATTGACCTTTGGAACAGAAATGGACATAATTTTCCTTCCCTGCCTTATTGGGATCAGGCATATTTTCCTATCTGTGTGTTGAACAATAATGGGACCAGGTATACAGTTAACAATACTGAGAATGAGCAAAATAATTAAATTATTTGCTTCAGGAAATACTTATTGCTAGAAGGTAAGCCTATGACCCAACTAAAATAGCTTTGTATGAAGGATTACAACTTGCTTATCAAATTTGATCTGGACATTACTGTATCCACCAATCCAAAGCCAGTATGTCATAAATTCTAAACCATCCCAACCATTTACTCTCTTTGCAAGACCTACCTAGAAGTTACACATTCCAAGTAAAAAATCATAACCTCTTCTGATGTCCCCCCTCTGAGACACAACTCAGAGCCTCTAAAAGTGGTGCTCTCTCTTAATGCATTTGATGTTAATAAAATAAATGTAAGTGTTTTACAAGTTTTTATGGTGATCCTTTGAGAGAGTCAACAAACAAATCTTTAGGGCAAGTGGGAAATCAGTAAGGTGAATTACACATTGTAAGCATTCTCATTTCTGAAAACCAGCACAATGTTTTGCACAGTTAAAACACATCCTACATCAAATGTTATTTTAGGAGATTTGAAATATTTTTTTACATTCTTTGCATAACAAAACCTGTTGGTAACTTGCTTTTGTTTGAAATCAGCTTATTAGTAGAAACTTTTCTTTATCAGAGTAATACTCTTAACCCTTTTAAGAGTTTCATTTAAGCATTACCATCCAAATTTTATATAGAGATTAAGAGGTAAATTTTTATTCCAGAAGCACTTGGAAAGGGCAGAATAGTCACTCAAGATATACAATTACAAGAGAGGTTAACCATCTTCTGCTCACTGCTATAATTCACCAAATGTATCACACAGTAAAATTCTGTGATAACTCACTTTTCCTGACAAAACCTGTAATGAGAACAGAAAATGGAATAAATTCATCTATTCACTTGACCCAACATATAAGTAGAAAGGGGGAAATGCCACAGAATTACACCTTCTAAAAGTCACCATTCAGCTTTAATTTCATGGTTTTTCCTTAGATTACTTAGCAATATATCTTTTATAAATCTTACCTCTCTCCCATTTAAAAAAGTTCAGAAATTCTAGTCAGCATTGCGGACAATATTACAGAGTTTAACCTAGAAGAACACACCAAATCCGGTTCTTTCTATGGTCTGTAGCATTACCTTGTTTCAGATATTGTATCAAAAGCAATAAGAGGAAGATAGGCAAACATTTGATAAGTATTGAACCATATACCTGTTGCTAGTTTAGTTTCATCACAAAATTAGTAAAATTTCAGTACTTTAAGATCTAGTATGTCTTCGCTGTCTTTATCAATGGCGATGTCAAGAGGAACACTGGATAAGAAGTCGTAAAAGTCCTCTAACCAGATTTTGCTTTGATTTGTACTTCACCAAAATCAACTCATTTGAAAACACTAAGCTTCAATTACCCTTCTAAACAAAAAAGGATTAGACTAAAAAGTGATTCTCAGTTGGTGGGGGAGAAGAATTACTGCCCTCTCCCCTCAAAGAAACATTTTTCATTGTCATAACCTGGGAGGGGAGCTATTAGCACCTAGTGGGGAGAGGCTGGGAGTGCTAAGAATCCTACAATACAACAAAGCATTATCCATCCCAAAATGTCAAAATGCCTAAAGTACTCAGGGACTCCTTCAAATTCTATAATTCTTGTCTAACTGCTTTGTCCATAAGCCCTTTTCAGCTAATTTTTACATCAAACTACTCATGTGTACAACAGCCCTGAATGATTATGAAATACACTTGTGTTAGTTTTCATTCTAGTATTTTTTTTTCTGACCTAGTCTGATCCTTAGCACATAAAGTTATAATTATACATACAAAATAATAAAATAGAAATGAATTACTGGAGAAAAGGACACACATATACATAACTAGACATTTTAGATCAAAGAACTCAGCCTTGCTGGTGTATATATACAACGACACCCCATGCACATTACATCCAATGCCTGGAAAGGACCTCCATAACTCACAATATTAGAATTGTGCAATGAAGTGGCCATGCCCCAGAATGGTTTTGCTCCCACTGATCTAAATGGGGTTCTTACTTTTGCAACTGGGATACATAGGGTGCTTTGTTAAGGAGTAGGCTGTAGGCTAAAGAAAGTTTTATGGAAGGAATTAGGTGGTGTTTGGGCAAGAGCCTATGGATAGAAAAGTACGAGTAAAAGCTGATGGGATAATATTAAAGACTGCAATCAATCAATTTGGGGCTTATGTAGAACTTCCTGTGGCATATAGGCAATAAAATGTGACGCAGTTATGGGGAGAGGGCATTACTCTACTCCTGTATGAACACACACACTGCTCTAGAACTTGAGAGTTTTCAGGAGTATAGACATCAGAGCTGGGGAGAGAGAGAGACCATGAATGGAGCATGTTAAAAGGCTGCCAAGCTTGGGAGAGTCAGATATTTTCCTTTAATACTCATTGACTGCTGCAAGCATACGGTTATTGTTCAGAGGTTTGAAAAAGTTGATTTTGACATTTTTGGAAATGTCTCATTTTTTAAAGTGTTCTCATTAGGTTTGGGTGATGATTTTTGGAGGCCTTTCACCATTTCAGAAGTGCTCTTCTGTGCCACTGTAATTTGAACAAAAATTATTTTGTGTTTTTGTTTGTTTGTTTGTTTGTTTAAACTCTAGCCAGAGAGAGGATGGGGAAGATAGAGTGGGAATACCCTTCCTAGGAGGAGTACTCCCTAGGCTGAGATACAGAAACATTTCTGCCAGTCCCTGAGTAGCTCTCCGTAAGGCTGTTAAGGCCTTTGTAATAAACCTGCTGCTATTTATTTATTTATTTATTTATTTATTTATTTATATTCCAGGGGGCAAGTCTTTAGGCAGAGCCTGAAAGAGATGAACCAATCAGAAAAATGGCATCACTCTGTATAGCCATGTTTAATAAATTCCTAGGATGGCAAGGGTCCCTGAGGGTTACACTTCATGTAAGGAAATTATTTTTCTTCCTTATTACCCATCTCTGAGAATTAGTCACATCTTTATAAAGGGTGTGTGTGTTTGTCTCAGTCACAAGTCTATTCTTATTGTACCCAAATGTACAAAGATCTAATAACATATCTTGCCTCTAACTGATCTTATCTTTCTTAAAAGACTTATACTTATGCATAGTGAGGTAATCAAAAAAACTGTATTGGGAGCCATCTACTTTTAAATCTGTTAGGACTTAATAATTCAAATGATCCATTTTGATTAACATTGGATGATTTTTTTTATTTATTTTTTTTTTAAATTTTTAAAGATTTTATTTATTCATTTGAGAGAGAGAGATCACAAGTAGGCAGAGAGGCAGGCAGAGAGAAAGGGGGAAGCAGGCTCCCTGCCAAGCAGAGAGCCTGATTCGGGACTCGATCTCAGGACCCTGAGATCATGACCTGGGCCAAAGGCAGAGGCTCAACCCACTGAGCCACCCAGGTGCCCCAACATTGGATGATTTAATCAATATTCTACAATCATCTCCTCTGCTGCCAGACACTCTCAAATGGCACTTGAGTATGGAGAAAGTATTTGAGTAACCCAGTGACTAGGCAAGGAAATTTATCATTCCTTTCCTAGGTGGCATCCTGTGATGTATCTGACCCAGTTCCATCTCTGGATTCTACCGTTAAGAGATTATGATTTGGATAACTGCATCTATCCATTTTTGTGTACTCTGACAGGACCTTCCAGCTGCTTCAACTTCCTCTTGTCTCTCATGCCTGTATATCTCTGATATGTGTTTAATTAGGCACTTATTTCGGACTCTCCAAACCACATCTCTGTGGTGACACCACCAGGTACTCTGACACAGTATGACCAATAGCAGGCATACTAGTTTTCAGTGGAACAGTCACAGGACAGGAGAACAAACACAGAACATTGTCTGACAAGGCTGTTCTACCCCTACTAATAATTTAACATTTTCCTTTTTTTAAAAAAAAGATTTTATTTATTTATTTATTTGATAGAAAGAGAGAGAGAGATCACAAGTAGGCAGAGCAGCAGGCAGAGAGAGAGGGGGAAGCAGCTCCCTCATAGGCAGAGAGCCCAACGCGGAGCTCGATCCCAGGACCCTATGATCATAACCTGAGCTGAAAAGCAGAAGCCAGGCACCCCAATTTGACATTTTTCTTATGTTGGTTTGGGATCATTCATTTTGTTCAGAGATCCTACAGAAAAGGGTTCTTTATAGTTTCTAAGGGTTTGTCAACAATCTGTCTTCTATTTTTGTCAATTTATCCTCTTCACAAGGCCTTCTAAACAAGGCATAAAAGAGATTTGAAAATTCTCAGTAATAGCTGACTTTTGATCCTGACATCTCAAAGCATACTATTATTTTGAATTCTAGAAGTTCTAGCTTTTCCTGTATTCCTGCTACCACATCTTAATCCCACCTTCCACTCTAGAAGCTGGATTTTTAAACTTTATGGGGGAAGGGAGAGGAGGTCAGGCATATTGAAAAGCAAAAGAGAAAAACACTACTGTTTTTCTTTTTAAAAAATATTGCCATTTCATACATCTATAATGTGCTTCAGAGTCAGAGAGATGCTCTAATTTATGAAGTCAAACATATTTTAACGTAGCACTTACTATAACTGCATTAATCAAAGAGTAGGAATCAATAATTTGAGGTCACATTTTTCAAATTATAACTTGCGAGTTTGTTATGTAAATTCCATATTTTTTTGAGTTCATCGAAACCTAACCTAATTCTAATGCTTATAGGATCTCTGTACATTTTTTTCTAATGTTCTTATTCTATGATACATATCATATATTATGCTCTACAACCTAAATTCAACCTGTCTGAGCCCCCGTGCTGGTCAACACCAGTGACTCCTGAAAATGTCTTGCTTTTCACTACAACTTAACTCTATAGTAGGCACACATCTTCCTAGTAAGACTATGAAACTTCTGAGAACAAAGGACAAATGTCTTAATTCTTTATATGTTCACTAACACCTATGATTTAGTTGGGCATAACATTGGAGAACATAAAATACACACTAATACATATATAAGGTACATAATAAATACATCCATTAATACCTAGAGTCTTTAAATCCCCACAAAGATATCAATTTTGGATTTGCATGTTTCCTGTTTTATTCTATTGCTTTTGTTTTGGGGGAGAGAGATATCAAAAAGATCAAGCATTTTCATACAATGAATTGAACAAAAGCCTCAATCCAAGTATTTGTAGACTAATACTTATAGCTCATGACCATATTCATAGAATTTACTATGTTGATATGCCAATGAATTAAATTCCATTATAGATGAGAATTTTTGCAGAAATATACTTAAGCAGAATTTCCTCAGGGCATCTGGGTGGCTCAGTGGGTTGAGTGTCTGCCTTCAGCTTGGTCAGGTCTCAGGGTCTTGGGGTGGAGCCCCACATCAATCTCCCTGCTCTGTGGAGGGCCTGCTTCTCCCTCACTCTCTGTCTGTCACTCCCCATGGTTGTACACACTCTGTCTCTGTCAAATAAATAAATAAAATCTTTTAAAAAATTTTAAAAAAGAACTTCCTCTTGTTGACTTTTGGCACTCAAGGGTATGTATGTGTGTTTAAATATTTTGGACTTCTCATCCTTCAAAAGGCCAGTTTGAAGAATACATGTTTCACCTCAGTAATGGCTAGAAAGATTTTCATCCATGCATACTCCTTCTTAATCCTCAAGAATACTTTTTTTAAAATGCACGATCTTAGGTCCTATCCTAGATACACTGAATCAGACTGGGGAATAGGAGTCTCGGTCTACTTTAAAAAAAAAACAAACAAAAATACTTTCTGTTAAAGGAAATCTGTGGGTCACTAATTTAAAACCATTGTTGGTCCTTAGGGCATCAATTCAGGCTGTTTTGGATTCAGTGAAATACAAGAGCGTATGACACATCAGTCCAAGGCTGGCCATAGCACAGTGTAGGAGGAATTAAACTCTTCCTTCAGTCAAGCTTGACAAAATCAAGGGAGTCTTAATTGAAACTGTCATAGTTTACCATTATTTTCCCATTAAATATGCCAATATTTGGCCATTCTTGATTTTCCTCCTCTTGATGTTTTTAAAAATAAGAAGAAAATTTTCCCTCTATGCTTCTATGCTTTTCCTAGTTTCTGTAGTTCAGCTAGATTAAAAATTCTCTGGATGGACTAATAACTTAGCTGGGCATCTTACAAAATAGTAGAGCAAGTACTTTCTAAGTTAGAGGTGAGAGCCAAACATGCTCCCTTAGAAATTCCAGGAAATGAACTTCCCAATTATTCTTCTATATTAACTTCTAGGATATTCATGGAACCTTCCCCATTTCTCCAGCCTTGTTTCCACTACTGCTTACTGGGTTATTCTTCCAGTGCATAAACTTGGATTAGGTCTGCAAAATACCTCACTGCTAAACTCAGGTCATATTATCTAATTATTTTCAAATAACCACAAAAGGGTGTGTATTTCAAGAATAATTCTAAATTAGAGAAAAGCAGAAGTAAATGATATTTATGAATTGGGAGACTGGAAAAACTAATTGAATTAAGTATTAGTTTCATAGAAAATAAACAAATAAAATAAGGAAATATTCTAAGACATGGATTTGGGGAACTAGCAACTCTATCCAAAAATTGAATAAAAAGAGTATTTAAATAAATGGGAAAAAACTATAGGAAGGTAATACTGTTTAACAGAATCAACCAACCCTTCAATAACTTCCTGAACCAGAACACACTAAATAACACTTTTTTATCAATCACTCATGCCTGCCGGCTGCCTATCATGCCTGTCTGTCTTTTACTTGAAAAGCCTAAAGCATCATAGAAGTAGAACCTGGTATCAGCTCTTGAAATACCCACATCACTAACGAGATTTTCAATTGGCTTTTCAATTTCATCTTTTTCCACATTATGCCCCTGAATAATTGAAAAAAAGTTTTATAAATTACAAATCCCATGAAACCTCTGTGTACAATACTCATTTAATTATTCAATCCTTTCTACTCTTATCATTAATAGAGCAATTGGCATTTCCACTGTACACTCTGTACCTTCTACACTGAATGGAAGTTAAAGTTCTTTCACAGAAATTAGCAGAAGTCTGGGCCCTGACTCAGAATGAGAGAAGCACAAGAGAGAAACTAAGAGCCCTTTCTTCAGTGAGACACTTCAAAGAGACTCACTCATACTGAAATTACTGGACTTTTTTGTAAGAAATTCTATGCTATTAGAACTATATCACTTAATCTGCCATTCCCTATATGCATTGTAAAGAACCATGATCCTTTTTTCACTAAGCCTAAGTCTGTATTACTACTTTCCTCATTCCTGTCCAGCTAGAAATTCTAGAAATTTTAGCCTACAGGTGATATACTGTCCAGTCCCCCAGTAAGCTTTACCAAGACAGGTTATTTTTAGGAGCATCTATACAAATTGGCAGGTGAAGGTTGTCTTAGACCCAGTTTACCATATGACCTATGCTGATCTATGAAAATTTTTGCCTATTACAAAGCCCAAAACACCTCCTTCATTTACTAGATGGACTGCCAGCTATTCTTATGGTACCTGAATATCCTGATGAACTTCAATCTGATTGACTACAGTCCAGACTTTGTGACTTTTTCTTCTCAGCTCTCATTCCTAAGAAGATTGACTCAGTATTTCATATCTAGAGTGGCTTATAGACTAGTTACTAACTGAACTAACTGAACCTGAACCACAAGCATTGTTATTTAATTTCCCTAATGACCCTCATATTAGACCTCAGCATAATAATGCTAATCTTAATCCAGCATAAGCTTTGAGGATTGATTGTGATAGCCACCTCCTCTATGTTCCCTAGACCATGGTCTTTTGGATCTCCGTCTTTTGCTCTTCTCAGTCTATAGCCATCAATGTCCCTGTGCAACTTGGACCCTAGTATCTATCTTATTGTGGTTACCAGCATACAAAGATTGTATTTAAATATTTAACAGAAGCTTTCCCTGTGACTTTCATATGGTATATGATGGTATTTCTTAAAAATGGGCAGATGAAAATGTTTGTCTATTACCATGAAATTTAGTTTAAGAGATCTTCCCTAAATTTGTAATACATTCTAGATATCACTCACTCACTCATTTAAGAATATATTCCTAGATACTTCTATCTAGGACAATATTTGCAGTATCTGATTTTTAAAAAAGAAATAAAGCATTAAAATCCTAAGAAGAGATTATGATTTCAAAACAGTTGGCATGAGAACCTCATGAGTTATATCTTTCCATTTCCACCCTCTTAAGACATTTAAGTTACCAATGTACACCTTACAGTAATGCATGTGTCCTATCAGTCCTTGCCCCCCAAATATTTAATGTTTAAAATGAACAAATGTGCATCTAGATTAAGACACCCCTAATATTGGCTAATATTTGTAAAACAAAAATACACCCATTCATAGACAAGTAATCGTGGGCAGAGTCAACACTGGGCAAAACTCTGAAGAAAAGATTACATTCCTATCACTTCCAGTCCCTGAATTCTGCATTAAATCTACCTTTCCCTTGCTCTTGTATATCTATTTTACCCCCAAATCAAGCAGGTACAACCCTATTATTCATATTGAGAATGGCACGCTTCTTCTCCACGTTCTAAGGTTACATTCCCTTGAGAATTGGCCTTAGTGGTATTCAAGAAGACAATTACTTCAGAATTTATTTTGTGCTGGTAAAAGAAGGATGATGAAGACATGGTCTTCTGGAGTCATTCTCTTTTCATATAATGTATGTATGTAATTTAGAAAATATTTGCAACCCTTTATTCTAAATATTCACCCACAGTATTATTTAGCTCAAATGAATAACAAATTGATACATATATTTAAAGGATTTGTTATCTCTTGAATTTAAACATCTTAAGACAATTCAAAAAGTCCTTACTGTAGAATCTTATTTCTCATATTCATCTTATACACTTCTTTTGCCTTGTTTTGCTTGATTGTACCTAGTTCTAGGTCACCAAGGGCACTTACTCATTTAATCTCCTGCCTCAGGTTTAATACCTTCACATTATAAGTTAGAAAAATCCATTTTGTCAAAATGAAGCCATCATTTATTCAACTTGAAATATGATTTAATGCTCCTCACAAGGCTGTTTTTTACCTTAATTGGGAGGGAAGCTTTTTATGTCCTCCTCCAGATTTACTTTCACTTTAAATTTTTACTTTTTTAGCATTGCCAACTCTGCTAACCTGAGAACATAAATTAAATGTGGCTGGTGACAAGAGACTTTGCGAGGATTCTTTAAATTTAATATTTCCTATGGCAGTGATTTTTAAATGCAAATGCATTTAAATCACATGAACAAAACATAGTTTGGGGGCCCTAATCCAAAATATAGGTTTCAGAAAACCTGAGGTTGATTAAAAAAAAAAAAAAAAGTATATTTCTAACAATTGCCCAACAGATGCAACTGGTCTAAGGGCCATGCTCTGAGAACCTATAAATTCAGTCTCATTTTACTCTATAAGCACTTAGTCTAACAAGCTATCAATATCCTAAATAGAGCAGGTGATTTAAAAAAAAAAAGTGCTATTCCTGCTCACATGGTTCTCAGCAATGGCTACATGCTAAAATTATCCGAGTTGGGGGGGTGATTCTTACTGGACCCCCAGGTCAATTAAAGCAGAATTTCTGGAGTTGGATCTCAGGCATAGTAGTTTCCAGAGGTGATTCCAATGTATAGCCAACCTTGAGACACACAATTTTACTTTAAGGAGTATCTTTCTCAAGGTAAGTCAAAATCAGTAAGTTTGAAAGTTGGGAAGACAAAATTTGTCTTATCAATTTATACTATATGATTTACCAATCTACAAAAAGGACAAAAGCAGATTTTCCCATAATTTTTTTAAAGTCCTTTAGTTTATTTATCTATTTCCCTCCCCAATCACACATATTAAAAAGAAAAGAGATTTAGATCAGTGGTCATTCACTCCTGTATGTCTGTGTTTTCTTCCCCAGTAGGAGCTCTTATACATACCCCCTTTATTTCCATGTCCACATTCAATAGCTTATTAATAATGATAGCCAACATTATGCTGACCATTTGGGGGAGAAAAAGAGGCTAGGTTCTACTTTGAAAACCCAATTTTAAACAAATGGAGAAAACCACAGCTGGATTAGAAATATTCCATAATTTTCTCAAGGTCTTATGACTAGCAAGTTGAAGTACAGCAGAAAATATTTTTAATTTCACAAATTCTTTCATTGAAAAACTATTAAATGAGTGTTTGTTATTCACTAGGCAGCAGTATAGGCACTGCACGTGCTTTTAAACTTCTACTCTGTAAGAAGTCAAGAAATACTTGAGTAATGTTCAAGTATATGAGGGTGCAATATACAGAGATCTCATGAGGAGATAACTCCATCTTTGTTAACCTCCAAACAAAAGGATTTGTGCAGTGAGGCTCACCAATAACTCAGAGATAACCATGTAGCAGGATGTTACAAATGTATTACTGATAGCATTCCATTGGAAATTAGAATATCATAGAATCAGTATAGAATCAAGATTCTCAATGCCATCTTTTTTCTCAGCCTTCCTCCTAATTTAGTACACCTATCATAAAACAACTTTGACAGATAATGGTCTAGTCCTGGCTTGAGCACAGAATGAAGGGGCTCTCACTTCTTTGCTAGACAGATTGTGTCACATTGCTAGAAGCTCTAATTGGTGAATTCTGTTCCAAATGTGTTTATATGCTCATCTTCCCTTTGGCTTAAGTCATAACATCATTTGTTGGACAAATACACTCTTTTTTTCCACATGAGAGTCTTTCCATTCTGGTTTCTTAGATGATAATTATTTAGGGGCCATTTGTCTCAATACTTTGCTGAGCATTAGAAGATATAGTTTTCTCTTCTGATGACTTTGTTATCTGGCTCAAATTTATATACAAAGCAAATATTGATAATCAGACCTCTATGTAGTAATAGAACCAAGGAAGATCTACTTAGTTAATAGTCTGAGAATGTTCTATCTTTTAAAGTCCTTCTTTCCTAGGATTGTATTTTGTTACTTAATTATTCCACAATGTTCTAAAAAGTGTCACTTTAGAAACAAGGACTCATCTTTAAAGCATCACTAATGAAGATGACGTACTTGAGGGAACTCTGAACAGGAAGCTTATCAACAAGACCACCTCACTCACTGTATTCCATGTGAATGGTTCACTGTCAAGTTGGGTAATAGGACAGGTCTGCTGGGAGGATCAAAAAAGAAACTCATTGACAACAACATTCAAGACAAAAGTTTTACCTTAAATCCTGGGAACTTTACCTTTTTTTTTTTTTTTAAAAGATTTTATTTATTTAACATACAGAGATCATAAGTAGGCAGAGAGGCAGGCAGAGAGAGGAGGGGAATCAGGCTCCCTGCCTAGCAGAGAGCCTGACTCAGGGCTCGATCCCAGAACTCTGGGACCATGACCTAAGCTGAAAGCAGAGGCTTTTAACCCACTGAGCCACTCAGGTGCCCCTTGGGAACTTTACTTTCAACTGTTTTGCCAATATCCTACTTAATAGTTTTATAGTACACAAACAACTCTTTAATGACTTAATTTTCTCCCAAAAGACTGGCTATTTCATTTTAGGGATTAACTTTCTCATCAGTAGAAACAGGTCTGTTATTATCTTTGTTGTAATGTGGGCTACTATTCAACAATTAATTAATGAGTTACTATACGGTCTGTGATGACCTACATCACACAATGGACCACTCTTGCAATAACTACTTCACGATGGGAGATGATTATTCAGTTTGTAAAGCACTTCAAAGTGTAAGTCATCTAAATTGTACCAGTCAATACTTACCTAAACCCTCTTAATGCTGTTGCACCAAGAAGCAATAACATATTTTATAATTATTCCTTAATATTCTTCTTTTTGTTTTATCTTTCATCTAAGAAACTATTTTTAAGAAAATATTTAAGCTATTCCTAGAAGTTATAAAAATATGTATGATGTGAAGATCTGTGTGTGGATATGTGTGTATATATGTGTGTATAGGTGTGTGTGTGTGTGTGTGTGTGTGTGTGTAGAGGGAGAGAGAGTGTGTGTGTTTGTGGTGGTGGGGTACTTGCCTGGATCAGCAGGAAGGAGAGCTTGCAAATGGAAGCATTTCAGAGAAACCATGAACTCCATCCCCTCACAGGCAAAAAATGTATATCAGCCTAAAAGCTAAGTAACTTAGTTTTTCTAAGTAAGGAGTTATTTCAAATAATCTGTGAATCCAGGAACCACAGTAGGGAATACATACAAGGGTCCTGAAAATACCTCATGTGTCGAGAATATGGACATCATCCAATGGCCTTGTCCCAGGCTTTCTCAATCCAGGGAACTAGCTCCCTGCTAGGTTGCCAAATGAAAGAAGGTTGCCAAATGAAAGAAGGGAATGAGCATCCAAGGCTATTCCCATTTGTCTCTTATCAAAGTACTATAAAAAGTGATTCCTTGATATCCAAATTTGGTATTAAGTAAAATTAAGGAAAAAACTAGGATTTTACAGGTGTTTATCTCTCAGTGTAACATTTTAAGTTATTTTAGGTACAAACAAACTGGTTTTCAAAATGGCTAAGACAATAAAGGGAATTGCTTGGCTCAAATAGCAACATGGGGGGGTAGGGGGATAGGAGAAGAATAAATGAAACAAGATGGGATTGGGAGGGAGACAAACCATAAATGACTCTTAATCTCACAAAACAAACTGGGCGTTGCTGGGGGGAGGTGGGATTGGGAGAGGGGGAGGGGGCTATGGACATTGGGGAGGGGAGGCGAACCATAAGAGACTATGGACTCTGAAAAACAACCTGAGGGTTTTGAAGGGTCAGGGGTGGGAGGTTGGGGCAACCTGAGGGTTTTGAAGGGTCAGGGGTGGGAGGTTGGGGGAACAGGTGGTGGGTAATGGGGAGGGCACGTTTTGCATGGAGCACTGGGTGTTGTTCAAAAAGAATGAATACCGTTAACGCTGAAAAATAAATAAAATGGAAAAAAAAAAAAAAGTCCGGAGAAAGGACTGGATTCAGATGTGTCTTGTATTAGTTGTGCAACTGTCACAAAGATCCCAGTTTCTTTTTCTTCCTCTTGGTCCATTGTATTTTGCTTCATCTTCAAGGTCTGCATTGTGGACCTATACAAACTCAGACACCCACCAACTCTATGATCACAAAATCACTTCCAAGGAAAAGGAGGTCCTCTTTGTAATAGCAGCTGAATAGCAGTCTCATCCTAGAATTCATTGGCTAGATTTGCATTTTGTGCCCAACACTGAATCCATCACTGTAGTCTAGATGGGCCTAAACTTTTTCAATGCACATCACCCTGTCAATAGTTTTTTTTTTTTTTTAACACCCCAGGCTAAATAAAATACAAAACACTTCTGTTTATTTAGTAATTGGGTCCAAACATCTTAAGTATGTTTTATAATAGCTGTTCAAAATATAGTGTTCCTGTTAAAATTATTTTTATTTTTAAATAATTATAATTACTAATGGGATGCATGGGGCCCCACGTAATTTCTCAAACCTTGGGATCAGATGGGACACCTCCACCCTTGTTTCCTGTTCCACTTCAATTTTTTACTCAGCACTGATTTTTTTTTTTAATCACAACCACTACTGAAGAATCAATTTTACAAACATAATACCGTGGAAAATAAGGCTGTATAGTCCAGCGGTGTTTGTAATGTCCAAGAGAAGATATATTTCCCATGAAATTTTAGCATATCTCAGGACCCACAGCTTGAGAACTATGAACGTCATCAGAATGACAGAATATGCTATTCAGGTTTAGCTGGTCATAATTCAGTCCCTGACCTTAGGGTGAGGTTGATGCCACATGACTGAGATTGGGGACAGGTGCTTCATGAAGGGGAATAATTCAAGGTGCTGATTGTTAAAATCATTCAGAGTGTTGCTGGGCAGTAAGATGCCCATTATATTCAGTTTGTTTTCTTTATGCCTGAAATATAACCATTATTTGCTTCTTGTGTTTTATCTATTGGAAACTTTTGGCCCCCCAAGAAACTTTCTGTGGTTGAAACAGTTACATTTAAAAAGTTTACACTTTTCCTACATTAAAGTCCTTTCAATTCATATTATTCGATTCCCCTCTGTGAGTAGATCAATGCTGACCTGGTAATAGGTGGTATTCAGGTACTGATTTACTGGCTGACTGTGAGTGTGGCAAAGTCTCATGAGTGGAAATAAGGAAGTAAACCAAGAAATATTTTCATTGTAAATAATGTTCCTACATTTATTTTACAGTTTTAGTTTGAAGTGATTTTATAGTTCTTGAATTTTTTTTTTGCTCTTCTCCTAGCTGCTCTTTGATGTTTTAATTAAAAAAAAATTAAAGCATATTAGGGAGAAAGAACATTTTTCTTAGGCTGAACAGAAAAAATATTCAAGATGATGAAAGCAGATATTGGAAAATTTTTAAAGCAATTCTTTCTCAAAAATAAAATTAAAAGGAAAGAAACTTGCATTCCTAAAAAGTAATTTCTATGCAGAAAGGAGGGGACACATTTCTAAGCTAATAAAAGAAAATTAAGTTCTCTGTCCTTGGCAAGGGTTTTGAAGCAGGAGGAGGCTAGATGGCATAATACAGAGAATACAGACTTGGGAATCAGAAAACGCAATGGTGAATGATCTGTGTTCCCTGGGAGAACACAATGTCACTTTCTTGCTGATAATTGCTGAGTTTAACTTAGAGAGTACAACTTTAGATACAGAATGGGAAATGAAAGCTGATTCTCCAACATAGCATCATTCCGCTGAGAGATGGACGGGAGCAAATTATGAATCAACATAACTCCGCTCTCGCCTCTGAATTATTGAGTATAAAACTAAAACCTTGGAGAGGCTTAAACAATCTATCAGCTGCTAAGCTTTTGTTAGAAAATTAGCTCGTGATATGTAATGGTCTTTCTTATACATTTTAATTCCTTTAACAGTTTAAATAGAATTTGAGTAATAGCTTCTTAATGTTCACCACAGAAGGTAACTAAATCTTTAATGGACTCCTGCTACAGCCTCCTTAATATTGTAATTTAATTGAGGTCTATGCAAAAGAGTTTTTTTTTAATTTTTATACTTGCAGATTTGTTGAGATCCGTGTTTTCATCAAACTGTTTTGCATAAACACAACTAGTATTTGTATGTGACTGAAATGGGGATCTTTACAATAAATGGAGCCTCATTCTCTTCTGCATTGTTGAATCCTTGATTTTGAAGATATTAGATTTTAACAGAATAAGTAATGGTTGGCTCAATGCTTAATTTTTCATGTGCAGAATCAAGAACCTATCTTGTCTTTCCCTGGTCTTGCTACTGTGAACCCACTGTTTGACTTCCTGATATACAGCACACCTCCCTCTGTAATAAAATTCCAGTTACAGAATCTTCATACAAAAACAATTAAAAAATGTTTTTCCCCCTTTAGTGGAGAATTAAAATTTTCTTAGGGAATAAAATGTAAACTTATAGTTACAATGATTTTGTCTACGATCCACAGTGGGGAGGAAAGAAGTGAAATCCAAGTAAGGGACTATTTACATAGACTGGTAGAAAAGGCTCATTCAGGGTTGCCTGGAGAATCATACCACCTAGTAGCCTGGTATCTATTCCTCCTAAATTTGAACTGATTATGCACATGAAGCCTGTGTTTTCATAGTATACTCCCATACTTGGGATTGAAGCAGGTAGATACAATTCGGAGGCAGCATAGTCAACATGTCACTGTGTCTGGCACCATGAAGAGCCATGACCTCCATTAGATCACTCCTGCATATTGCTGCCTCCTCTCTCAGCTCCCCCTACAGCACTGGGTGCCACCTCTGCTCTGCAGCCCCTTCCTTCTCGTTCTTCCCATGTTTTGTATTCTGTCTGTAGCTTTAGCATGGTATTCTTGTTCTTTTAGGCAAATCACAATGGCTATGGTCTCACTTTGATTCAAATTTTGGCTCCCCCCACCTTGGGTATATTACTTTACTCTTTCCAAGTCCCCATTGGAAGCCTATTGTCTTCTCTGCTTTAAAAAAGCGGGGGGGGGGGGGGGGGTTGGGGGGGATTAGGGAGGAGTAGGGTGAGGTGGTGGAGGTTCCTACCTGGTTCAGCCTGTAGCGCAGAGCACACCCCTCTAAACCTCAGAGTTAGGAGTTCAAGTTGCATGATGGACAGGGAGCCTACTTGAAAGAGAGAAAGAGAGCGAAGGCAAGAAAGCAACCTACCTCATAGCATTGTTGTGAGGCTTGAATGAGAGTTCATAGAGCATAGCACTTCACGTACTATAATGTACTAAGAAGGGTCTCCTGTTATTACTGATGCTTTTATTTCTGCATGAATAACAAACTTTTCAAGATGCAGAAACACAGAGGTGATTGGCGGTTTGCAGGCAAAACCTTTAGTTGATGCATTTCTGTGCTCTTTATTCAGTATGTTGATTTCATGCAGATACACTTTTGTTTAAAAACCTATTTTTGATTTGTAAAAGTACACTTAGAAACCAGGATGATTTTTATTACCATTACAGATAGCTTCAGGAAAAATAGAAAAAAAGATGAAATAGACCCTTTCACTAATGCCACCCCTCTTAGTTTTCTTTATCCAGTTCTATCCAAACATTCTTTTTTTTCCAGTCTTGCCTCAGGGGTAGTGGGTGACCTAATCAACCTAAAGAGTTCTAGGGACAGAATGCATTGCCTGACTCTGCTATTTGCATTTAAGAAGAGCGCCAAAGGGGAAAGAATGCTTTATACCAAGGATTTAACCTTAGGTGATTTCATTCTTAGTGTGGTGCTTAGGAAGGAGATGGTTTAGCAATGCATTGCTTTTTTTTTTTTTTTAAGATTTTATTTATTTTATTTTATTTTATTTTATTTATTTATTTGACAGAGAGAGACACAGCCAGAGAGGGAACACAAGCAGCGGGGAAGGAAGCTAAAGGGAGAAGCAGTCTTCCCAACTGAGGAGGGAGCTCATGTGGGGCTTGATCCTAGGACCCCTGGACCATGACCTGAGCCAAAGGCAAAGGCTTAATGACTGAGCCACCCAGGCACCCCAGCAATGGGTTGTCTTAAACTAGGATCCCTCCCTAAGGCATCAACCTAATGACCAAATGTCAATTCACTAACACACACACACACACACACACTCCATTCAATTAGTCCCTAAATTATATTAGAGTCAAAAAGTTTAGTGCTGGAAAGGTATTCACAGACCATTTACTAGCTCAATATTCTGACTTTTTAGTATAAAAATTAGGTCTCAGAGAAGTGAGGTGATGAATACGTCTCATTAGGAGAGCCAAGATTATATAACTCAGGCCTTCTGGCTCACAGTTCATCTTATTTTCATCACATATTCAAATACTCATAATGCATTTTGAAATCAAACATTAATTGAGTTGTCTATGAAAATTTTTTCAAGAAAATACACTTGTTCAGTTCATATGAGCTATTACTTCTAAGGGAGTAGAGATCTATCTAGGATGATGCAGAAAAGGAATGAGGTATTAAATTAACTTTGTTTTCAATTTCATGCCTCTTTGGTCTCCTTGGTACCCACCACCTGTGAGAAAAGTAATCACAAGGGGTGGAAGAAGTAAAAACATCGAATAACATTATTACTTAATATTGTAAAGTTAATAAATAACACTAGAAAATATATTTCTAAGTAATTTTGAGAAAGTCTTTCTTCGTGTTCTTTTATTAGAATTCCATATTTATTTTAGTATTTATTTTTCTAATAAGTAACAGATAATGGTTTGGAAAGCAAATTGTTACGTGATAGCATTTGTACTCTTATTTTTGTTTTTTTTTTATGGGTACATTCAGTTTTTTTTTGTTCTTACACAAATTAATACTTTATGAAAATTAACTGCTATACACATGCATGAAAATATTTGAAGGTCAATTTTTACAAAATTCAGAGATCTAGATTTTTTAATTCCTACCAGTTCTGGCAAGTGCAATGGAAAATCTAAGCCCTTTGAGATATACCCCTCAAAATCTTAAAGTCTACTTTCACTAGATGGACTACTTTCTGTACTGAAAAATGGCATGGATCATTATCCCTGGAGGAAATTTCTTCTAGTTTTCAAAACCTTTTTTTTTTTTTTACAGATTGTCTTAAGAGCTCCATATTTCCAGGCAACCCAAGGAGTAAAGGATAATTCTTTCTTTCTTTCTTTCACTTCCCATGACCCATGGAAGGTATCATTTTTAGAGTTTCACTTTCTGTGAAAGAGAAAAGCATTCTTGAAGCAAAACAAGAAAACTACCAAAATATTAAAAGGATCAAGACAGCTTACATAGAGGTAGAAAATGTATGATTAGGATGTATAAACTCACGAACTTAATGTGGTGTTTCTCGAGAAATTTTCAATATTATGTGCATTAAGCCAAGCGTTCGATGGTCCTTTAGATCAAGGGTGAAGACTGTATCTTATTCTTGCCCAGTAACTGATTACTTAGGTAGTGGATAAGGAACGTATATTGACTGAATGAATGAGAGCGAGGTTGAATGAGCAAAACTGACTCTAGTTATGAACACTACCTGGCGTATGTATAGACAATGAGCAGAGAGAGCTGAATATCCAAAGAGATGTATTTGGAGACAGGAAGGAGTTGGGAGGGGGAAGACCAAACTTGAATTATTCATAATTTTGCTCAGACATATTCCTGTCTGTGTCCATCAGCCTGTGTGGAACAAAAGAGGACTTATTCCTAATTCAGATTACAGCACAACCACTCTACCACTCTTGAAATGAACAGAGAACAGTTGATTTACTATATTCAGTCACGCTTTATAGTAAGTAGTGAGGCAGTTGATTGGACTTGCCATGCAGCAAGGCAAATTTAAAACAACCAGTCAGCCAAGACCCTCCATATACTATTGTCCAAGTTCACTTTGAGTTTCCATTCTGCTTTCCTCTATTCAGTTTATACTCTGAATCATATCATCTGAATGTTTTAGAATAGAAGCATGTATCTTAAATTTCTAATTATATTCTGGGCATAGGAATGGATCATTCCAGAGCTCATTGTTCATTTAATTTTTTTTTCCCACATGATTGTAAAAATCTTATTTTCTCCTTGCTACAGAAAATAAGCATTTCATGCTTTTTTTCCAAATTAGCCTCTGGTTGCCATTTACACCTCCTCATTTCAGATGAATGAGATCATGTTGGGCTCTTGCCTTCCATCTGATTAGTTTTTAACTATTTATTTTCTGCCATTCAAGTTTATTGCTGAGCAGTAAAAGACAAGCTTAATGGGCCAGTATTCAAGGATGGGAAATCATCCAGCTACTGAGGCACTGAAGATATCAAATTAGAGGCAATGCTGATCCATTCTCTCCACACTTGACATCTGTCTCAAATGCTTATCGGCCAGAATGTAGGCTCGATCTCAGACTGTATTGTGCTATTTATTATAAGGCTGAGAACTTTCCATTCTTCCCTTTCTATTTAAAAATATTATCCTTGTAGTAGTGTTTGTTAAATTCAGTGATGACCAATAACTGGGACTCTGGCTATATACTTTAAGTACTTTGACTGGGAATGAATCATCAGTCCAGTTAATTCACACTGATGCTTTGCACTGCATGTACTAGTTTTGGCAGGTGGAACTGGTTAGGTAATTCTGTCAAAGGGGATGAGTTTCTCATAACGCTGTGAAAAAAGGGCTAAAAGTTGGTATCAAGATCACAAAGTCTAGTCACCAGGACTGTTAGCTAGCTTGACTGGGTCAAAGAGTGAAACACTAAGCTTTGATTTTTGCTTCTGGTAAATGAGGTACTTGGGTGAGAGGAGGATCACAGTCTACTGCCGAGCATATAGCTCAACGTGGATAATTAATTCTGGTTCCTGGACACCTCTTGTCTATGGGTATGCTGCTTGTAATTCTAGTAAATTATGGAGAACAAAGAACATTTTTAGATTTTTAATTTACCTTCCCCCAAACTTAATTTTTTATAATGGGTAGGAGTGTTGATATCAGGGGGGTCATTGTAGGAACAACGTGTGTTCTGCAGATAAGGACTTTATGGACAGCACCTGCCTATAGTCTTTCTCTTCCAAATAGGCATCTTACTTCAATAAAAATACATTTATTGAAATTCCTTGTGTGCCAGAATCTATTCTATGTGCTAATGTCACAGTGATATATAGTCTAAAGTCCTTCATAAGCTCACATTAATTGCATATGTGGGTGTGGGTAAATATGTATATAAGTAGTGATTTTCTCCACACAGAAAAGTAGTAGTTGGGGGAAAAAAAAAAACAAAAAACAAAACCTTAAGAGGTTATATTTATATTACTATGTGAGGAAATTTTTTTCCAGGAGAATTTTTACTCTGGAATTGTACATATAGGAGAGCTGTAAGTTTGTTTTGCCTAGAGCATTTTCAAACCAAATAAAGATAGCATCCAGGAGGATTTGGATAAACTATTTGGAAACAGTAATAATAGCAGGGAATCTGATAGTGAAATAATTTCTTCCTTGATAAAATCCCTCTGTGATAGTTAAAAAATTCACACATGACATACAAATATGAAATTATCATACATGAAATTATAATAGAAATGATATATTTATATTAGTAGAATCATTTAAGAATTAAAAAAAAATTCTCAACACAACACACACCACTAATTAGGTCTACAAATTGCAAAATAAGAGCACTTTTGAATTGCAACTAAAGAAAGAATGAAGTGATTTGTATGTGTGTTCCTAAAAATGCATTTCAGAACCCTGGGTGGACCTCGCATGTTAACATATGTAAAATCCTGAGTACTGGGATGCCTGGGTGGCTTAGTTGGTTAAGCATCTGCTTTTGGCTCAGGTCATGATCCCAGGGTCCTGGGATTGAATCCTGTATTTGGCTCCCTGCTCGGCAGGGAGCCTGCTTCTCCCTCTGCATGACACTCCCCTGCTTGTGCTCTCTGACAAATAAAAAAATAAACTCTTTAAAAAAAAAATCCTGAGTTCTACTAAGCTAAGTTAGTTTTGTTCCTGACAATAAAGCCCGTAACACAGGAAGCTGGTGATCTAATATTGCTTAATGGACTACCGCACAGTGCATGGTGTCATTGTAATCGCTCTGTAGTTAATTTGAGGTACTCTCTGTATTTGTTCCATCTATGACTATGTTAATTTCCTTGCCAAACATTATCATACTTCATGTATAAGTCCTCTGTCGAAGAAATTGGACATTAGAGCCTCAGCAGGAAACAGATTCCAAATAGCACTTATGCAAATTGGTTACTATAGGTGAATGCCTGAGGTTTCTCAGATTTCCTTTTGCTTTGTCCAACATTTGTGAGAAAGAGCAAATCTTTTCTCTCAGTGGGAAGCCCCAATGCTATTTTCAGAAATAGTTGAATTGTGAATATGTAAATAATCCTTTGAAGTTGCATTTTATGATTCTGGGCATATAAAAAGAGCAAAGTTTTATTCATATATTGGGGGATCCCAACTGTTTGGGATGTTTGACTCTCCAGTGGATCATCTGTTCAGATGACTCTTCAATAAAATTATTACTTCTAAAAAAGTGGACTTCAAGGTTATGAGTCCAACTGTCCTCATCTTCTGATCAGAATCCCAGTGGAGTTAAATGGTATCCCTAAAAGGATGTGGCTCATTTGTAACATTATCAGTGTCTTTTCTACCATACTGTATATTATAAAGCTTAAGGGTCATTCAGGCTTAAAAAAAATCTTTAAAAGTTTGCAAGACAATAACATAATGTGTAATCATACAAATAAATGTAAATTATGTGCCACAACATTAAGAGTTCTAGTGTTCTGAGACTTAATAGTTTAGAAATATGTTCTTAAAACTCCTGCCAGGGCGCCTGGGTGGCTCAGTGGGTTAAGCCGCTGCCTTCGGCTCAGGTCATGATCTCAGGGTCCTGGGATCAAGTCCCGCATCGGGCTCTCTGCTCAGCGGGGAGCCTGCTTCCCTCTCTCTCTCTCTCTCTGCCTGCCTCTCTGCCAACTTGTGATCTCTCTCTGCCAAATAAATAAATAAAATCTTAAAAAAAAAAACAAACAAAAAAACTCCTGCCAGTTTAGCAGTGAATCTCAAAGCCTTTTCTAAGAAGACCTAGGTAACCTAGGATCTAAAGCAGTCCCTCCTGGGAGCTGACAGCTCTTGAACTTTATATATCTTCTGAGGCTGACTTTCCCCATGGACTGTCAGTTGAATTTTCGAAGCACAAAGTGTACAGACTCTCAAAGGAAATCAACCTCTCACACTTCCCTAATGTTAACAGTTATGATTATAACTATGGGAACCCAAAGGCAATTCTAGTCATCTGAGAAAAGCTGCCTTTGGAGATCTACCTATATAACCCTGAAATAAACAAAAGGAACTTAAAGTCTAACTTTTGTCATGGTTGATAGGTTTCTATCATGTATTTTCTTCATTCACATTGTTGATGTTATGTAGACCTCTTAGATTGTGTCATTGCAGACATATTGGATGCCTACTTCTCAATACTCATCCTCTAATCCCACCCCCATTATTAGAGGTGTTCATTTGATCTGCATAACAGTCCTGTCAAGGCATATTTATGTAACCTGGAATACTAATCCAGTAATCTGGTTTTATTCATAGATCACAGATTTGTCAGATGAGCAAAATGTCACCTAACACACTCTAGTTCACTCTTTGCTCAGTTGCCAGAAACTTCTACTACAGAGTTCCATGGAAACTGTTCTCACCAAGGTTTTCAAAGTGAATGGCTCGGTAGCCATTAGATCATTCCATCGGACTGACTCTCAATTCCGTTGTCATATTGAATTGCTTCTTTTGCTACTTCATCTTAAATCATGTTAACAATTGGTTAAAAGAGGGGTGGCTAGAAGCAAGCTAAAAAGAGCACTGAAATGGAAGCAGAAGGTAAACAAAAGACAACTCAAAAACTTTAGGTGTTGCTTTTATGAGTACATTCATTTCAGAGATGACAAATTGGACTCATTTATACCTCTAATAAAAACACCAATCGCTAACAGAAAAAAGATGAGAAGAGCACTTTATTGCCAATTAGAGAGCAGTCAATTGGAATCTACAATAGGGAGAGACAGAGGAACCACCACAAATACGTTTTCATGAATGTTTACTCTTACAGAAGAAAGCTAGTGGGATAGCAGTAATATCCCAGTAGTCTTCATATTATTGTAAGGCTTCCTATAGAAATATTAAAGACCAACAATCAAAGTCACTTAAAATAAAAGTAAGACTTTTTTGAAAGATTCAAAATTTATTTGCATATATAATTTTTGGGACTCTTGCTTACTAATCAATTCCACAGATTTATACTTCCAATGCTCGAATAGTTTATAAACTTCATCAATCAGCAAGGGATCAGAAATGGAACTGAACTTATTACATTAGTTCTCTCACATGGCACTTAAAGGATCTAAATCTAAAAATAACACTGCCTTCTCCTTAGGAAGTGTTTTATTAGCAACAAGAATGTGTGATTAAATTAAATTCATGTGTTTTTTTTTTCTTCCCTTCAAAATGAATTCCTTTCAATTTATTCTTTAAATGAAACTGGGAAATAAAGGCAAAGAGGTCATCTTTGACTTACTGCTGCCTATGGTCTTCCATGATAGTCTGATGATTGAAGCATACATGTTAAAAATAAAAATTTTGAAATATATTTCTATTTGTCAGTTGCAGTATTTGCTTCCCATTTAAAAATCATGGAAACTCCATCATACAACAGAGGGATGAATATTTTGAACAGATTTTAGTAATTGCATTGTGAATAGAATAGCTTAATATTGTGACTATAATGAGCTTAATAATAGTGGGGTATAAATAGACTCTAATATAAAAATGATGACATGCTAGATATAAAAATAGGAAAAGATAGACCATTAATAAACTGAGCTGTCTGGATTTTATTAACCTATATCTTAGCTATTTTGCCTCTATTATGAATAGAGAGATTCCAATGCCAGCCTCTCACAGTTTTTCATGGTCAAATAGGTCTGCAGCAACATTTGGGAAATAATGTACATTGTTGTGAATCTTAGAAAAGGGAAGGTAACTGGGCACTTAAGTTTTATTGCCCTTTCTTGATTTAATGAAATCTATGCAGTATGTGACTGGATTGGCAGATTATTTTGTAGCACATAATTAATGCAGAGCATTAATACAACAAATGAAATGAACCAATATAGAGAGTAATAGGAGGGGAATGTATAAATTAAACTACAAAAAATCACAGTAGTAAGATCGGCTGTTTTCTAATTATGAGATAATGTGAGGTATGCCTGGCTGCTCTCAAATTTCTTTGGATTAGATACAACTTATCTAGAAAAGCACACAAGAGAAGTTTAATATTCTCTCTTTGCAAGACTTCAGTGACATACAATCAAAGAATTAGAGTTGAAATCTTATGTCATTTTGGGTTGTTTCTAGAAAGATAAGGTAGAAGTTGACAGGGCTGGCATGTTATAAAATGATGTATAAAATAATTTTGTTACTAAAATTCATCTACATATGTTTAAGAATAAACATTTGCCTCCATTTCATTCATTTTAAAATGGGGTTTGGGAGAAAAAGATATGTATACTGCTACTGAGACTCATCATATCTAATCCGATAAAAGGCTAAATAAAAGCACCAAGAACCTAAAAGATTTGTTAGAGGAGTTACATGGAGCTAAAATATAAACAATATAAATAATCAATAAATACTGCACAAATATTAAGAGAGAAATGGTTTTCCTTAAAGAAAAATATAATCTTAAAAAATAATCTTAACTAGAATTTTATACCAGATAGTGTGCATATTTGATTCCATAGTAACCTCTCCTTGAGTTTGATAAGCAGTATGAAATAGGAAGTTTCAGAGTTTAGGTTTAGTTGATGATGTAAGAACCTGGTCAAATAGAGCTTCCAGAAATTCAGGGAAATAGATGGCCAAGTTCAGAAAGGTTCAGAGATGGTAGACACATAAAGTCCTGGAAAGGTGGGAATACTGGTAACATGCTATAGGAGCTCAAACATGGAACATGCAATTCAGTGTAAGGAAATTTAATACTCTGACTTTATTGGAGAGTGTCAAGTTGCACTCTCCGATAAAAGATACAGAATCATGCAGTCAAAACTTCAAGTAATACTTCAGTATATCTAAACCTCACTCACCCTCCCCCCCATCTATCTGCTTTTAACTCAAGAACCCCCACTTACTGGGCATCTGACTCAGGCTAGTTTATGAAGCAAGGGTACACTCTCAAAAAATCATTCCCACATGTGATCTCAGGTGGGTACACTATACCCTAGTCAAGGAGTACTCTTTCTGTTTTTGCCCCTAGAGGGTCATTTAGGGACATTCATATGCAAGAAATCCCCAGTACTCAGAAGTATAAACTACAGAGATGGGGAGGAGCTGAAAGGGTACAACTGAGTCAAGCAAGTGGAAGAAACTATAGTTTTAGAAATCAAACTTGAGTTTTTGAAATCAAACTTGATAATGGGAAAGTTCTCTAGAGGCCAGGTATAAAAAAAATTGTTAAGTAAGGAAAAGCATGGGTTTTGGAGTCAGGCTGACCTTTATCAGAATCAAGGATGCCAATATTATCTGTAAAATTTGGGAAAGATACTGAATTATATCTAAGCTTTAGGTTCCTCAACTGAAAAACTAATATATTACAGATTTGGTTGTAAGTCTTAACAGTAGGTTGTGTTTGTATTATTTTTATGTTTATTCGTATTTACCCATAGAAATGCTTGGCATTTAATGTGTGCACAATCAGTAACTGCTTCTTCTTCTTCTCTTTTTTTTTAAAAAGGTTTTATTTATTTATTTGACAGACAGAGATCACAGGTAGGCAGAGAGGCAAGCAGAGAGAAAGGAGGAAGCAGGCTCCCTGCTGAGCAGAGAGCCTGATGTGGGGCTCTCGATCCCAGGACCGCGGGATCCTAACCTGAGCTGAAGGCAGAGGCTTTAACACACTGAGCCACCCAGGCACCCTCAGTAACTGCTTCTCTTAGTAATTCTGCCATTAAGTTTTCTCCAAGTTAATCAGTAAGCTGCACCACTAAAGTTTTCTTCTTTCTTTCTTTCTTTCTTTCTTTCTTTCTTTCTTTCTTTCTTTCTTGTTTTCTTTCTTTCTTCTTCTCTCTTTGGGACTTAAGATGAAGATGTTCAGATGAGCTAACAAAGGCATGCTCTACAGTACTGGTCGTGAAACCAATGTAGGAGTATTTGGAGCTTTACCTTCAGTACGAAAAACTGCAACAGCAGAGATTCAAGTATGCTCAAAGTTCAGAACACCCAACTTATTCTGTACCCTTGTGATAACTGATTCATAATTGTGTGTCAAAGAACAACTCTCCTGAGAAACTATCACCATTCTTACAAAGAACGATGCATAATTCTGTAGATTCCTGGGTCCTGGGTGGGTTTGTTTTTTTGTTTTTAATAGATGTTTCATTGCTTAACATAGTGATTTTTTTTTTTTTTGTAACATCTTAGTTCCACACCTGCTACCAACCTTGATGCAAAGGAATTGACAACTTCAAGATCTCATTTACTAAGATGCTATCATATTGAACAATAGAAACAGGATTCTTCTTGATGTCTATAGTCTTTGGCATAAGAAAAGTTTTTCTTTTCAAGAAGAATTTTATCATACAGAATGAGGGAAAGCAAATAATCCATATGCTCTGGGCCCTAAAACCCAGGGACTGTTAAATAAATACATCAGAATGATAAAATTAACTCCCAAAGATACCATCAGGAGTCAGCCCAGTCACTGAAAGAATCCAACTTCTCTTCTTGTCAGTTAACATAGAGGAAATGGATAGTTAGAAAGCAAAGGACTAGGAATGAGTCACATAATATGGTGCCGATATTCTTTTCTTTGTATTGTGCAATAAGGTGTTATGTTTTCTCTGCAACGTACTGAAGATTCTCTTTTCTCCTTTTTCATATCCTGGAATGTAGCCTCCAACCTGGAATCCCCAGCCAATGCTCCAAGCTAATCTTAGTTTCCCCAGTAATTTGCCAACTGATGGAAGTGTAAGATTTGGGGACTGATCAATATTTCTAAATATCCTTATCATATTATATGGTAGTAATTTACTTTGTCTCAAAGCATGACTTTTGGGAAAGGAATTGAACCACATCTTCACATGTATGGATTAAAATGGGGTGAGAGATATCAATTCTTAGGTTAATCCCTTTTTTGACAATTGCCAAGAAAATTGCTGATCTCTATCTCACATTGTAATATTTGATTTTAATAATGAATTAATGGACTCAATTTCTTTCAAAATGAAGAACAGCTGGTTCTGTGATACTATTATTTCATCTACCCTTAATTTGTAGATCTGGATATACTACCATTATCAAAAGTGTGGCAGCTCTATTTTATAATAGTGCAGGGAAATAATATTTTTCTTTTATATGCTCCTCCAGATTCATTTGCCTTGTTCATACCAGTGTACCTTCTGGTGTGCCTTCTCCATACCAGTGTACACATGAATGTCTAGCACTATACCTATAATTGGTATTAAACTGATGTATTAACTTTGTTGTTGCAATGTGTTCTGAAACATAACCAATAGAAAACTGGTAGAACTGGAAGAAGTAGATGAATCCACTAATCTAGCTGGAGATTTTAATACCCTAACAGAAATGGATAGATCCAACAAGCAAAAAATCAGTAACGTCATAATAGAATTCAGCAACACTATCATCAGTGGGATATAATTGACATCTATAAACAACAGTAGAATATGCATTCTTCTCAAGCTTACATGGAACATTCACCAATATAGATTACATCCTGAGCCATAAAGCACACCTTAAGTTTAAAAGAATAGAAATCATAAGTGTCTATTCTCAGACCACAATGGAATTAAATTAGAAATCAATTACTTCCCCCCCTCAAAAAGCTGGAAAAATCCCCAAATACATGAAGATTAAACACACTTCTAAATAACATGTGGGTCTAAGAGGAAAGTCTCAAGATAATTTTAAAAATACATACAATTTTAACCAGGTGAAAATGAAATTGCAATCTATCAAAATTAATGGGATGCAGCAAAAGTAGGACTTAGAGGGAAATTTACAGTATTGAATGCATCTATTAGAAAAAAAGATCCAAAATCATCTGATCCTTTACTTTATGAAGCTAGAAAAAGAAAGTTAAATCCAAGTAAGCAAAAGAAAAACAAAAATTAGAGCAGAAATCAATGAAATTGGAAACAGGAAATTAAGAGATCACTAAAACAGAAAGTTTTCTCTTTGAATAGATCAATAAAATCAGTTGCTATTCAGAAACTAAGAAAAAAAAAGAACACGTATCACTAATAGCAAAAATAGAAGAGACAGTTGCAGATCCCATGAATATTAGAAGAAACATAGAAGAATCTTATGAACTGTTTCCATAAATTTTAACCTAGATAAAGTCAAGCAATTTCTTAGAAAATGCAATTTCTTGGAAAACACAATTTGCCTAAACTCACACAAGTTATCAGACAACCTGATATGGTCTATATTTATTAAAGAAATAATATTTTTATAAATGATAGCTAGAAAGCACCAGGCCCAGATGGATTCACTGTAAAATTTTACCAAATTATACCAATTTTCTATGATCTGTTCCAGAAGTTAGAAGCAGAGGAAATCTGACCTAGATCATTCTATGACAACAGCATTACCCTAACACCAAAAGCAAGGACACTTGAAGAAAACTCCAGACCACTATCTCCCATAAGCAAAGGTACAAAAATCCTCAGCAAAGTATTAGCAAATCAAATACAACAAAGTATAAAGAATTATACACTATGATCAAGTAGGATTTAACTCAGGGTTCAAGGCTGGTTCAGTATTCAAAAACTAATTAATGCAATCAATTACATCAAAAGGTCGAAAAAGGAAAATATGTGATCATATCAACACAGAAAAAACATTCAATGAAATTCAGCAACAATTAATGAAAGAAGCTCTCAACACATTACAAATAGAGCAGAACCTCCTTAGATTGATTTTTTTTTAATCTACAAAAAAAAATTTCTATAGCTAACATCACACATAACAGTAAGAAACCTGAAGCTTTCCTGCTAAGATTAGGAACAAAGCTAGACTGTGTCCTCTCACCACTTATTCCCAACATTGCAGTAGTAGTCCTAGCTAATAGGGGAAAAAAAAAAGTGTGTGTGTGTGTGTGTGTGTGTGTATTTGGTGGGGCGGGCAATAAAAGGTGTATAGATTGGGAAGAAATAAGTAAGACTTTGTTCACAGGTTACATGACCCCCATCTATGTAGAAAATTGAAATGAGAAAACAACAGCAGCAAAAATCCTAGTGGTAAAGCTGCAGAGAAAAGTTGTTAATACAAGGTTAAAAAACAAAGGAGGCAAAGCATTAAGACACTCTTAAATATGGAGAACTGAGGGTTGCTAGAGGCGAGGTGTGTATGTGGGGTGGGCTACATGGGTGATGGGTATTAAAGTGGGAACTTGTGATGAACACTGGGTGTTACATGTAAGTAATGAATCACTAAATTCTATTCCTGAAACCAGTATTACACTATATGTTAACTACCTAGAATGTAAATAAAAATTTGATACCAAGAAAAAGAAACAATACAAGATTAATGTGCCAAAATCACTTGATTTCCTATATACTAGTGATCAACAGGTGGAATTTGAAAGTATCATAGTGATCACTTTGCAATATATAAAGATATATAATCCCTGGGGCACCTGGGTGGCTCAGTGGGTTAAAGCCTCTGCCTTTGGCTCAGGTCATGGTCCCAGGGTCCTGGGATTGAGCCCCGCATCTGGCTTTCTGCTCCTCAGGGAGCCTGCTTCCCCCTCTATCTCTACTTGCCTCTCTCTGTCTACTTGTGATCTCTGTCAAATAAATAAAAAAAAAATCTTAAAAAAAAGATATATAATCCCTATCTTGTGCATCTGAAATATTATACATCAATTATAGTTTAAAAAGCATATTGTCATTTGCATTAGCACCCCCAATATGAAATACTTTGATATAAAAAAATATGCCCAAGAATCATATGATAAAAACTATAAAACTCTAATGAAATACAACAAAGAACTAAATAAATGGAGAGATACCACATGCTCATGGTGAGAAAGACTTAATGTTGTCAAGATAAGAGTTTCTCCAAACTTGAGCTATGGATTCAATACAATCCCAATCAAAATCCCAGTAAATTATTTTGTTCATATTGACAAGTGGATCCCAAAGTTTATGTGGAGAGGAAAAAGACCCTGAATAGCCAACACAATATTGAAGGACAAGAACAAAATCAGAGAACTAATACTACTTGACTTCAAGATTTCCTATAAAGCAGTAGTAATTAAGGCAATGCAGTATAGGTGAAAGAAGAGGCAAATAGATCAATAGAACAGAATATAGAGCCCCAAAATAGACCTCCATAAATACAATCAACTGATATTTGCTGAAGTAACAAAGGCAATACAACAGAGCAAAACATCTTCAAGTGTTACTGGAACAACTATATATTCACATGCAAACCAAACCAAAACATACATGCTTTGTCTCCCTCCCAATCCCATCTTGTTTCATTTATTCTTCTCCTATCTCCTACCCCCCCATGTTGCTTCTCCATGTCCTCATATCAGGGAGATCATATGATAGTTGTCTTTCTCCGATTGACTTATTTCACTAAGCATGATACGCTCTAGTTCCATCCACGTCGTCGCAAATGGCAAGATTTCATTTCTTTTGATGGCTGCATAGTATTCCATTGTGTATATATACCACATCTTCTTTATCCATTCATCTGTTGATGGACATCTAGGTTCTTTCCATAGTCTGGCTATTGTAGACATTGCTGCTATAAACATTCGGGTACACGTGCCCCTTCGGATCACTATGTTTGTATCTTTAGGGTAAATACCCAGTAGTGCAATTGCTGGGTCATAGGGTAGTTCTATTTTCAACATTTTGAGGAACCTCCATGCTGTTTTCCAGAGTGGTTGCACCAGCTTGCATTCCCACCAACAGTGGAGGAGGGTTCCCCTTTCTCCACATCCTCTCCAGCATCTGTCATTTCCTGACTTGTTCATTTTAGCCATTCTGACTGGTGTGAGGTGATATCTCATTGTGGTTTTGATTTGTATTTCCCTGATGGCGAGTGACGTGGAGCATTTTTTCATGTGTCTGTTGGCCATCTGGATGTGGGATTGGGGGAGGGGGAGCGGGCTATGGACATTGGGGAGGGGAAGCGAACCATAAGAGACTATGGACTCTGAAAAACAACCTGAGGGTTTTGAAGGGTCAGGGGTGGGAGGTTGGGGCAACCTGAGGGTTTTGAAGGGTCAGGGGTGGGAGGTTGGGGGAACAGGTGGTGGGTAATGGGGAGGGCACGTTTTGCATGGAGCACTGGGTGTTGTGCAAAAAGAATGAATACTGTTACGCTGAAAAAATAAATAAAATGAGAAAAAAAAAAAAAACCAAAACATACAAAAAAAAAAAAACAAAAAACAAAACCCAAAAAAACTACATGCAGACTTTTTGACCTCCACATTTTTAAAAAAAAGATTTTATTTATTTATTTATTTCACAAAGAGAGAGACCGTGAGAGAGGGAACACAAGCAGGAGGAGTCAGTGGGTGAGGGTGAAGCAGGCATCCCACCTAGCAGGGAGCCAGATGCAGGGCTGGATACCAGGACCCTGGGATCATGACCTGAGCCAAAGGCAGATGCTTAAGGACTGAGCCACCCAGGCGCCCCTTGACTGCCATAAAATTTAACTCAAAATTGATGATAAAAATGATGATAGATTTAAATGTAAAATGGAAAACTATAAAATGCCTAGAAGATAACATAGGAGAAAACCAAGACGACAATGGCAATGACTTTTTAGAAGAAAATGCTTTTTAGAAAGAGTTTTTCTCATAAGCCATGAAGAATTTATTGGTAAGTTGGAGTTCACTAAAATTAAAAATGTCTACTCTGTGAAAAGCACTGTCAAGAGAATGAAAAGACAAGCTACAGACTAGAAAAAAATTTGCAAAAGAAATATCTGATGAAAGACTGTTACCCAAAATATGCAAAGAGCCTTTAAAACTTGACAAGAAAATAAACAACCCAATTAAAAAATGGACAAAAGCTCTTATCCGACACCTCACAAAGAGGATATATAAAGGCATATAAGCATATGGAAGATGCTCAACATCATATGTCACTAGAAAAATGCAAATTAAAACAATGAGATAAATGAGATGTCACTACACACTTATCACAAGGGGCAAACTCCAGAACAGTGATAGCACCAAACACTGGTGAGAATGTGGAGCAATAGAAACTTCCATTCATTGCTGGTGGGACTGCAAAATGTAGAATCACTCTAGAAGACAGTTTGGCAGTTTGCTAAGAATTCAATATTATCCTTATTGTACCAAACAGCAATCATGCTCCTTGATATTTACCCAAAAGAATTGAAAATGTATATGAACACAAAAGCCTGCATTGGATATTTATAGCAGCTTTACTAATAATTTTCAACATTTGGAAGCAACCAAAATGCCTTTCAGTAGGTGAATGGATAAACTGTGGTACATTCAGACAATGGAATATTACCCAACAGTAAAAAGAAATGTATTATGAGCCCTGAAAAGACTTGGAGGAATCTTAAAGGCATATTACAAAGTGAATGAAGACAATCTGAAAAAGCTACATAACGTACGACTCCACTGTATGACACCTTGGGAAAAGCAAAACTATGGAGACAGTAAAAGGTTAAGTGAGTTGCCTGACATTGTGGCGGCTGGGGACAGGTAAATAGATAAAGTACGGAGGAATTTTAGGGCAGTGAAGCTGTTTTGTATGATACTACAATGGTGAGTATCCATCATTAAACATTTCTCAAAACCCATAGAATATATAATACCAAGAATGAACCCTAATAAACACAATGGACTTTGAGAGAAAATAATGTTTCAACTTAGGTTCATTCCTTTTGACAAATATACTACCAAGATGTGGAATGTTGGTATGAGGCAAGGTTGTACATGTTTGGAACAGAGGGCATATAGACGCTCTTTGTACTTTCCACTCAATTTTGCTATAAACCAAAAACAGCTCTAAAAAAATAAAGTTGTTGGGCGTCTGGGTGGCTCAGTGGGTTAAGCCTCTGCCTTCAGCTCAGGTCATGATCTCAGGGTCCTGGGATTGAGTCCTGCAGAGCAGAGAGCCTGCTTCCTCCTCTCTCTCTCTGCCTGCCTGTCTGCCTACTTGTGATCTCTGTCTGTCAAATAAATAAATAAAATCTTAAAAAAAATAAAGTTGTTAATTTAAAAAGATATACAAATTAAAATGCATTACAATATAATGGGCAGTAATTCAATCAATTGTATCTGTTATGTATGTTCCCAAAGTATATGTTATATGCCCTTTATAACATATTTAGGTATCCAGATCCCCTTAGGTATACTGATATATAAAGAGAATCTACTGACTCAACATTAATCCATATATTTGCCAAGTTATGGTTATCGTATATATTTAATTTAAATAACCTCTCTTTAACTAGGATTCCTTGCCTTCACCACATGCTAAAATTTTAAATTTCACTTCACTTTAGACAGATTATATTATTCCTGTCATAACTCTATGTGGATAGTTGCATTGCTTTCTTGCAAAGTACTCACCATTGACCATACAACACCATGGATATCTAATTTCCTAATATCCCTGCCATGGTGGGAGAGTTATGATCCTGAACATATTAATTCAAAAGGGTTGTAACTACAAGAAAGGTGCCATTTTTACTATGTTCCAACTGGTTAAGTCAGTTCTCTGCTTTAGAATGGCATGATGAATGGCAAATATGTCTTAAAGCTAAGGAGAAAAGTCATTTTGTGATGGACACATTATTGACAAGCTTCCTTTTAAAAATGTATACTGCTATCAAACATTTATACATATAATTACAGAAGATAAACACACACACTGTATCTCATGTAACATAAGCAGGCATGTGTGTTGACAACAAAGGGACAGAGAAACGCAAAAAGAACATTAAGTTGTCCTGATATTTATACACTTTTACTTTGAACACTGGCAAGTAGGGATAAGAATCACCACTCATTTAACCAGATTTGTCCTTGTGCTATGAATTTGTTTTGTTTTCCTCTAAGGACATACATCTGTAGAGATGAAACCTCCTGTCATTTCCTCCAAATTATCAGATCCTTTTGAATTACTTCTTTTAACTATCATTAAATATATTTACATGTTTAGGCATTACGGTATTAGATATTAAGCATTATGCTATCTTGCAAGAAGGTAGGTGATTTGGGCACCATTTCTGACTATCACTGAGATGACCTTAAGAAAATCATTTGACTTGGAGAGCCTGGGTTGCTCAGTTGGTTAAGCCACTGCCTTTGGCTCAGGTCATGATCCCAGAGTCCTGGGATCGAGTCCCACATCAGGTTCCTAACTCTGTAGGGAGTCTGCTTCTCCCTCTGACCTTTTCCCTTTTCATGCTCTCTCTCATTCTGTCTCTCCCCACTCAAAATAAATAAATAAAATAAAAATAAAAATAAGAAAATCATTTGACTTGAGTGGTTTCAACTTAAAAAATGCAAGTTTTATGGTAGCTTATCAGTATATTACCTTCCAGTTCTAAATGTCTACTTCTTTATGAAGCAAACATAGTTATTCTTTATTTTTACTATTCATTACCATCCTATTTTAAGTCTAAGCAGAAATTTTCAAAGTTCCCATAGCAAAAAAGCATAGAAAAATGTACCTAACATTGAGAACTGTTCTTTTTAATACTATTACCTAGAGAGCATGAGGACCATTTTGCAAGAAAAACTTCGTTTTTGTAATTCTTTAAATGTGAAGAAAGGGAAAGAAGGGATAAGGACTGAAGAGCCAATAAAAATGTCCAGAATATTTGCCATCATCTTAGGCATTTGCCTAAGATGTATGTAGTGGCCAAGGTCATTAATATGCCTGTAATTGAGACTCAGTTTGGTTCCAGGTTCCCTTAGCTATGTTGCCAAGTTTAAAAAGACAAACATCAAATTAAAAAATAATAATGGCTAAGTCATCTCACCTCTACCTTCTTAAGCTTCCATAAACACAGAGCTATTTTAAGGAACAGAACAGCTGCCTGGGGTGTAACTGTGGGAGGAAATCTAAAAAATCATTGGAAATAGACACAATGAAGACATTTATAGCTAACAGAAGTTATTTTCAGTTTGTAGTTGGAAGATCTTGATAAGCCTTTTTGGGTGAAGGGGAAGTTTGAGCCCTCTAACATACATACTGAACTCAAAATAGATTATTCACTGGCTTAGAAATGGAAGATCTAGTTAACTGCAAAGCTTGTACTTGGCAATGCCCAGAGTACGGGGACAGGGCAAAGTGATAATGCCAAGATGGGCACTGGCACCATCAGCTCTTCTCCCTTGTCTTTCTCTAGTGTTACATTCAGTCTCAATCTTAAACTAAACATTTTACCCATATTTTAAAAATAGCCACTTGAATGTACATAAAACTTACCCAATATTTATATGATTTTTTCATACAGTCCTCTATCTCCCTATTAAAAACAAATGATTATGATGATCTCAAAATAAGTTACTCAATTAAAATATTTTCTCTGCATCTTGTTTACACAGGTCATAAAAACCCTATCAAATGTCCACACAAAAACCTGCACATGGATGTCTATAAAGGTTTTATTCATAATTGCAAAAACTTGGAAGCACCTACGATGTCTTTCCAAAGGTGGATGCATCGGCTGTGGTACATCCAGACCATGGAATGTCATTGAGTGCCAAAAAGAAATGAAAAATCAAGCTGTGAAAGGACATGGAGGAAACTTAAATATATATTACTAAGTGAAAGAAGCCAATCTTAAAAGGCCACATACGGTATGATTCCAACCATTTAACATTTTGGAAAAAGCAAAACTATGGAGATCGAGAATTAAGTGCTCATCAGAAGTTGGGAGATGGGAGGAATGGAGAAGCAGAGGATTTTTAGGGCAGTAAAACTACTTTGGAACTGTAATGGCGGATACATGTCATAGAATGTAGAACACCAATGTAAACTATAGACTTTGGGTGATCATGATATATTGCTGTAGATTCATTGATTGTGACAAATGTAGCCCTCTGGTGAGGAAGGTTTGATAGTCGGAGAGGCTTTGAGTGTACAGGGATGGAAGGTATAGGAGAACTCTGTACTTTATGCTCAATCTTACTATAAACATGAAATTTGTCTAAAATAATGAAATCTATTAAAAATAGTACAAATAATGAACCTATTCAGGGTCAGAGACCCAGATCAGTGTTACCTCCTGCCAAATTTCATGCTTGCCTCCTCTGATCTATACTCCATGTATTCACTTCTGAAGTCCAGGCACTTCTTACTTGGAGCACTAATTCAGACCCTGGCATATATTCTAGCTTCCATTGTTAAAAACTCTTTCATAGGTGTAGGCCACATTTTCAATCAAGTGAACATTTTATCTGTACAATCTAACCCAGGGTTGGACTTCTTGTGATCATAAAATCATCATAAATGAATATATTTAATACTAACTTAATTGGAACCCACTGAATTATACAAATCCTTAAGCTATTTAAAAAAGAAAAATCTCTGCTCTCAGAATATCTGGTTGCTTCAGAGAAAATAATCCTGTTTAAGAAGTTGAGATCAGCATTCCTAAAGGATTTTACCCATATTAAATCTTATCTGCCATTGTGCTGTCTGAACCTTAAATGTTCCAAATCTGGAATTGCTTTGAATCTAAACAAAACACACCATTTGAATATGTAGTTGCATAAGACACCAAAAGTGTTTGGGAAATAAAGTGACTAGAATTATGTATATAAAATATGCATTAGTGAAAAAATGCTAATGAGAAAACTAAACATTTATTTTTCTTCAGAGAAAAATGGCTAAGTAAAATTACCCGCAATTCTGTTGTCTTATAAAAAGATTGTCTAAACTCATTCTACTCTGCCTAGGAAGAAGTTTGCATACTTGAATTCACAAAGTGGCATTAACAGATCTCTTGTTGGTCCGTTCTCAAACAGGTCTAAGTTAGTTTCCTTGAAGTGTGAGAACTAACACTGCTTATCTCAGTTTATTGGTTCAACCATTACCAGAATTTGAGGCAAAAAGTCATTACTACAGTAGAGTGGACTTTGTTGAATTTTTAATACATATACATAATCAGTAAACCCTAAAACCAAAGCCCATTTCGAGACCTCAGGTTAGCACCAGGCTCTTTAAACCTAACTCTGATTGTAGGATCTGAAAAACGTGGAGCTGGTTATATTAAGAAATGAACCATACTAGAAATGAAACACCACCTTTGAAATAGGTTTCTATATATTCCTGTTAGTAGGAGGGTTACAAATATCTGCAAAAAAGATGGAAGAGAAAAAAAAAAGAGGGAGTCAGAGATAGAAAGATCCATCATCTTCATTCTATCATGGGATGCTTTATCACTTTCATTTTTATTATTCTGATCTTTTTTGCACTTACTCAGTCAAAACTCATATCATGGACATGTTTTTAGCTCATCAGCTTCAAACAATTGACATTGGAATATGACTAAGCTATAGGATTCATCTCTTCATGAAATCTTTGCATCTAAAATATCAGATTTTAGGAATAGTAATTTGGCAATAGAGAGATTGTGAGCTGTGTCCAGGATCGCAAGCCTGATAGAGCTCTTTGTCTATGTCAGAAGGCTGACAGCATTCAGTGGCAACAGCACAGCTTAGCTGAGTCCTTGCAGCTGTACATCACTTCTATCATATCCCAAAGTACCCTGTGGTGTCAGCAACAAAGAAAAATGTGGAGACGGGACATTGCCATAGTCAAACATAGTCAAACAGTGAGTACTTTGTAAGGTAACTGGCAAAACAAAAGATTGTCTAGCATAGATGTCACAGACTATGAATTTCTTGGAGCCAAATTTTAGCAGAAATCAGCAGAAAACCAATGGGAACCAAACATCAGTAAGACATATGGAAAGATTTCCATCTCCAAAGAAGAAAGACTTATCTCAAGTAAGCAGCAGGTAGAGGTTGGTACAAGGATACAAACTTCAGTTATGAGTAAGAAGATCTGAGGATCTAACGTCTAATATGGTGATTACAGTTGATAATACCGTATTATATAATTGAAGTTTGCTAAAAGGGTAAAATCTAAGGGTTCTATAAAAAAGTAAATATGTGAAGTAATGGGTATTTTCACTACCTCCAGGGTGGGAATCAAATCATCATGTTATGAATGTTAAATATATTACAATTTTATTTGACAACTAAACCTCAGTAAAGCTGAAAAAGTAACTATTCAAAACCATAGTTCCAATTTGTTAAAAATAAAATATTCCCTTTCATAGAAGGTCACATTTACAGTTATTGAGGATTAAAACACAGACATATTTTTTGTGGGCACAAGCCATCTGACCAACAAGAAACCAAGTTTAGATGGTACAAAGGAATTTGAGTCCCTGTTAACATATCAAGATGGGGGGGGGAGCAGATGAGTGAGCGGAGTTTGAATAAGAAAGGATGAAATGATGTAATGGGAAACATATGTTAATAGCCTGGGCAAAATGAAGAGGACGAGTTGTCCCTGGGTAGAACTCAAGTTCTAGATCAGAGCTGTCAAAACATTAAAACAGTGAGTCTGACTTGATACCTGGATATTGGGAGATATAATATGGTCTCCATAGGGAGGCTGAGTTGGGCTGTGTTTCTCACATAGTGGTCCATAGACCATCTACATTAGCATCACCTTGAGTCCTGGTCATCAATGCAGCTTCTGCAGCCCCATAATGGCCACAATGAATTTGAATCTGTAGATAAGGAATAGGAAGCTTCAAAACAGATGCTGGATTATTTTATGCCCACAGAAATATCTGAACTTTCGAGGTAGTTAAAAGTTAAGATGCTTCCATTATGGGGTTTGGTGGGTGACACAGAGAGGCAGTCTGGCTAGGGAGATCAAGAGAGTTGAGATTCCCTGTATCAAGAACAAGGCTGTGTTGTCTTTGATGTCTACCTCTGCCTCTTCTGTGCCCCTGATCTCTGTTCTTCCTCAGTATTTGCTCATTTATTCTATACTAGAAATCTTTTCCTCTGATATCTATTAAAAAAAGATTCCCCAATCTTCAAGACTCCATTCATATTGGATTTTTCACATGAATTCTAAGATAATCACCTTTAGTTTGATGCACGGTCAAAGGCATGAGGTAATGCAAACCTGAGGTGAATTAAAAGTTCAACTTTGAGGCATTCATTTCCTTCCTGAAATATCACTTAAGATATAAAAGTGTTTGAACAGTTCTGGAATTTGGGTATTCTAATGTTCAAAGCAAAAAACTATCTTGGCAGTATTTCTTTTTCTTTCTAATGGGAGAATTTAAAGTCAATTTTTCTATACACATTACTCATTTAGATGAGTTGGTTATAAGATAGCTAAGAAAACATGACCCAAGACATTTGTGTAGTTAAACACATCAGGAAAGGGTATTTTTCTCCAAATCATTACTATATTTAATTCAAAGGACAGCATTCAAAATGTATTTAAGAAATTTCATAACACATCTGGATTACTAAATATGTAGCTCCATTTAACAACAGTTTACATTAAAAACAAACAAACAAACAAACAAAAAACTTAGCAAAAGCGCCCCTGGGTGACTAGGTCAGTTGAGCATCCAACTTTTGATTTTGTGTCAGGTCATGATCTCAGGGTCCTGGGATCCAGCCCTGCATCAGGTTCTGTGCTCAGCTTTGATTCTGCTTGTCCCTCTCTCCCCGCTTGCATGCTCTCTCTCTCTAAAATAGATAAAATCTTAAAAAAAAAAAAATCTTAGTGAAAGTACATATTTCAACACTGTGCTACATAGATAATTCCATATATTATTAAATCCAGCAAGTTAGACTAAAAAATATGAAACTATATAATCTCATAACAATTAATGGAATTGAATAAATGAAATTCGTGAAAATGAATAATCAGAAACTAATTAAGTTAATTATTAACTAAATCCCAGTAATAATATTTAATAATCAATTTGTAGATACAGAGCATTCATTGTATTTCTTAATTAATTTAAATTAAGTGTGTGATTAAAAAACATCTTTAATGATGTGCTTTTCATTCTACAAAATTTAATGCTGTATAATTTGGGTGAAAATTCTGCTTCTCTTCTCAGGCGGACTATACTACAATATCTCACATGTGACAGATACTGCACAGTCACTTAATGAGTTTCAAAATTATAACTCTTTGTGGTTTTTCACAAAACCTATGTTGGAATTAAGATTCTATGTGGGAAAGTGAGATTCGTAGTCCTTGCCATGACAGAGGCAGGCAAGCACCTGTTGAAATTAAGCTAATCCCAGACGAAATGATTAGGTTTTGGATGCATGGCTATTGCATTCATTGTAGGAGAGAAGCTAAAAAGCACACCTCTGAATACCTTTTAATGAAAGAGTTTCTTTTTGATGGTACCGGCTATATCTAAATAGCATGCCATTATCTCCCTAGTTCAAACTTCTACTATAGGCTTCCAGTAAAGGATAAATACTCTATTAAACAATCCTCCCTTTTTTAAAGATCAGTTTTGTTCAGTGAACAAGATATGTGAGTATAATAGAGATCCGACTTTGTAGGCTGAGGCAGAAGAGCTCAACAGGAAAGAAAAAAATTGAAGGACGTTAAATGGAAAAAAATTACGTAATGGCATACCAGAAAAAATAACAAGAGATGCAATCAGAAAACAAAGGAGGTTTATCTTTAACAGTGATTCTCAAGATGGGAAACAGAATTTGGGGCATTCTCAAGATTCTTTTATAAGAGGTCAAATCTATTTTCATACTATTGTTAAGATTTTACTTGGCATTTTCCCTACTGGGCTGTGCGCAAAATAAAATATTGGGTAAAAAGACTGGGGACTTCGCATGAATCAAGGTAGTGACACCAAATCGAACTAGTATTATTGTATTCTTTGCTGCCACATACTCATAAAGAAGAGCAGTTTAAGAAAAAACTTGATGAAGCAGTCAAAATTAATTTCATTAAATATTGACCCTAGAATTAACATATTTTTAATGAAATGTGAAGTGTGCATAAGGCAGCTCTCTGCTGCCAGTATACAATAGTTTTCTGGAGTTTAAACACTTACACATTTGGCTTGAGTTATGCTCTGAGCTAGCCACATTTTTAGAAAATGCTACTTTGCTGGAAAGAACGAGTAACAGATAAACTGTAGTTATTCAGGCTTAAATATCTAGCATACGTTTTCTTGACAATTAAGGAAATGAAACTTTCATTTCAAGGAGTACTACTGACAATATTTGTGGCCAATGAGAAATGTTAAGCATTCAAGCAAGAATTAGAATTTTGGAAACCTTATATTCTCAATCATGAACTTCCCAATTCTAGAAGACTTTTAAAATGAAACTGGTAAGTAAAATTAATGAACCTGATATTTTTATATTATATAATCAAATGTATTACCATTTGGAAAATCTGTATACCTTAGTGAACCAATATTTTCCAAGAGACCAGTATATGATATTACAAAACCATGTGTATTTTCATAAAAGGTCTTTTAAAAAATGAAAGGATAACCAATGAATTCTAAGGTACAAGAGTATGAAATTCCATTGACATGGGTTTAGATTCTACTAGGCAACTAATATTTTTTTTAAGATTTTATTTATTTATTTGACAGAGAGGGAGAGAGACAGAGAGGGAACACAAGCGGGGAGAGTGGGAGTGGGAGAAGCAGTCTTCCCGCTGAGCAGGGAGCCTGTTGCTGGGCTCAATCTCAGGGTTTTGGGATCACGACCCAAGCTGAAGACAGATGCTTAATGACTGAGCCACACCAGGCTCCCCTAGGCAACTAATTTTTAAGAAAAATACCCCTTCTTGAATTTCCTATATTGTCATAGAAGAATATCCATGGCTATCTGGAAGAGCTATGAAAATGGCTTCCCTTTTCTAAGCTTAAATTTTTTCCATATACTGAACCAAAAGGTGCTCATTGTAGATTGAATAAAAAAGTGGATATGAGGGGCGCCTGGGTGGCTCAGTGGTTTAGGCCTCTGCCTTCGGATCAGGTCATGATCTCAGGGTCCTGGGATCGAGCCCCGCATCGGGCTCTCTGCTCAGTGGGGAGTCCGTTTCTCCCTCTCTCTCTGCCTGCCTCTCTGCCTACTTGTGATCTCTCTCTGTCAAATAAATAAATAAAATATTTAAAAAAAAAAAGTGGATATGAGAAGTCAGCTGTCTTCTTTTAGGTCAGACATTAATGAGATATGCAAATAGTATAAAACAATATCACTATCAGTAACTTTGGAGGAAATATATAGGTTTATTACATTTAAAAGATGTATTATTGATAATAACATGTAATCAGCTTACTATTAATTTGAATCATGTTTAATAATGATAAATTTAAAAGTTGTTTTAGTTTTTAATATGGTAAATATCAATAAAGACAAACTCAGATAAACAGAAGGTCTTTGGGGGTCTTCAATAATTATAAGAATGTAAGGGACCCTTGAAGACCACCAGACTTTATGTTTTCTCCCTTATACTTATAAATGTTATGATTATGACTAGTACATAGATATGTAGTAAGAGTTTAAATTAAAGCAGAGTATTATGAATATAAATTCAGAAGAGGACAAGAGAAAAATGAAATCATAGAAAGGCCCATAGGGAGTTTCAAATGTTACTAAGAATGTTCTGATTCTCAAGTTGGACATAGAGTTTATTCATGTGCACTTTATTATTATGTATTTCATAACTTACATATATTCTGTTATTTCAACTATTTCAAAATTTTGAAGTTAGAAGTAGGATCTAAATAATAATTAGAAGATAGGAATGGGAAAAATTGGAGGGCAGCTGAAGCATGCTAATGCTTTGTTTCTCAAAAAATAAAAACACCAACTAATTTTGGCTTCTTTTAGGGAAAAAGAAATGTTTGTGGAAAAAGGAGAATAACAAATAAGGTGTAAAGAGAACTTCCCAACAATGAGATTAAAAATAATTATTAACTAAAGACAGGAATACATCAAAAGAGAAAGAGAACAATCACAAATGGGGAAATATTATATAAATTTAAATATAATCAATAGCCATAAAATATGCATAGTTTACATTTTAGTCTATAATACTGGATTTAAAATTGATACAATATTTTTACATGCTAGTTACAAGAAGAACAATTTAACAATATGTCAGAAGATAAAGGAATAGAGAACTCAAAAAAATATATAATAATAAATGTGGGATATAAAGCAGTTTAAATAGAGATGGAAAAAAATAGTAAGAGAAGGAATCTGGAGACTTTTAGGGAGGATGGTGGAGTAAAGTCTCCTACGTTCACCTCCACTCACAGATATAGCTGGATAGCACCCACATCAGTGTCAATAATCCAGAAAATGATCTGAAGGACAGAAGAACAAACTTTCCACAGCTAAATTTAGAGAAGGGGGCACACTAAAGAGGGTAGGAAGGGCAGACATGCAGTCATGGACCACAAAGACCCAAAGGGCTATCTGGTGGTTATAGGGACACAGCAGTTGCAGAGAAGGAAGAGGAGCAGACCCCCCATAAGAGGCACTCCAGATACGGGGACCCAAATGAAGAAGATAAATCCCTGTAACATTTGACTTTGAAAACCAGAGGGGTTTAAAAAAATCAGTGGGGTTTAACATCTGGAAACTTAGAGGACAGCAGACTCAGGTCTGGGAGAGATGGAAGGGCAGAGTCTCTGCCCTTGAAAAGACAGCACAAACAACAAAAGACTCCCCACTGAGATACAGAATAGAAGCAGCAGTTTGAAAAACATCTGGGATCTAGAGGGTAGAGAGCATGTGTTGGAGGGGTAAGGATCTTTGGGAGACACCTCCAAGAACAAAAGAGCTACCAGGTACCATCTACCTCCCTTGTTCCCCAGTCTAGAAACAAAGACACCTGCAGGAACCAGCACAGCATCAACACTCTCCATCTAGCTTGCCACCATTACCCTGCCTGCATGCACTTTTGCAGATCCATACCCTCCAACCAGGCAGCTTGGGAAGGAGTTTTCTCAGGCAGCTACAGTTTTCTTCCTGCAGCAGACCAGCAGGAACTTTGCTGGCAACACTACACCCTTGATTTCCTGTGGACCCCCCCCCCCCCACTCAACGGGCCTTAGCAGTTTTCCTAGGGAGCTGTAGGGACCCTACCACAGTGGTCCAGTGCAGACTTTGATGGCACCACATGTCCCACCACTGTGTTTGTCTTCAGACCTACTCCTTTCAATGTGCCCCTGGCCAGAACCCATCCAAAGTGGTACCACACGCCTGACAGTGTGCAAGCAGCCATGACAGGACCAAGCACCACTCCAAAGTGACTCCTGTCCCAGGGAGAGAGGAAGATAATGATCAGTCTGATTATGGCCCTAGCAGTGGACAAGGGGTACATATCAGGTCTCACTTCAGGCCCTACCCATCAATGAAAACTCAAGAGACAACACAGGGAAAACACCCTCCAGTCTAGTGCTACTACATCTCTGCTAAATACCTCATATGACATCATTCAAGCCCAAGGCAGCCCCAGACTGGCCCACTAATAACATAGGGACTAAACCTTGCCCTCGAGAGGCAGAGAGCTATTGCAGATGACTGGACTGGAAGCAAATACAGCTCAGTCACAATAGTTTGGTATATGTAGCCCACACAGGAAACACCCTTAGAGTGACAAGTTCTGATGGACAGGGGACATTGCACTACAGGGAATATAGTACCTCTTCTTCATAAAGCCACTACTTTCAAGAGCGGAGACATAGCTTACTTTCCTAACACATAGAAACAGACAAAGAGAGTGAGACAAAATGAGGAAACAGAGGAATGTGTCCCAAATGAGAAAACAGGACAAAATCACAGGAAGAGAACTAAAATAAATAGAAATAAGTAATATGCCTGATAGAGAATTTAAAGTAATGGTCATAAAGATACTCATTGAAATTGAGAAAAGAGTGGAGGACATCAGTGAGAGATAAAGAACTAAATAACTGAAATTAATAATATGCTAGATAGAATAAGTTGTAGACTAGAGGAAGTAGATAGTAATGCAAAGCCATCAAGCTGAACAGAAGAGAAAAAAAATAATAAAATGAATATACTAAGGGGAACTCAGCAGCACCATTAAGCATTTGCATTATAGGGATCCCAGAAGGAGAAGAGAGAGAAAAGGAGATAGAAAATATATTTGAAGAAATAATAGCTGAAAACATTCTGAATCTGGGGAAGGAAACAGAAAGCCAGAACCAGGAGACACAGAGAACCACCACCACCACCAATAACAACAAACAAGGAGGTCCACTCCAAGACACCTGGTAATTAAAATGGCAGAAATTATTGAAATGGAATTTTAAAATTTAAATTTTTAAATTTTAAATTTTTAAATATTAAATTTTAAATACTAAATTTTAAATTTTAAATTTTAAAATTTTAAAAGCATAGCAGAGAAAAAAACAGTTATATACAAAGGAAATCCTATAGACTATTAGCTGATTTTTTTTTAGCAGAAATTTTGCTGGCCAATAGAGAGTGGCATGACATATTCAAGTGCTGGGGGGAAAAAACAGCAACCAAGAATATTTTATCCAACAAGGTTATCATTCATAATAAAAGCAGAAATAATTTCTCAGACAAACAAAAACTAAAGGAGTTCATGACCAGTAAACCAGTTCTGGAAAAAATGTTACAGGGGACTCTTTCAGTGGAAAGAAAAGACAATAGTAGTAGTAAGAAAAGTAGAAAGCACAAAAGCAGTAAAACTAAGTTATCTATAGGGGTGCATGGGTGGCTTAGCTGCTTGAGCATCTGACTTGATTTCAGCTCAGGTCATGATCTCAGGGTCATGGGATTGGACCCCATGTCTGCTTGAGAGTCTCTTCCTCTCTCTCTCCCTCAGTGCCTCCCCCTCCACTCTCTTTCTCAAATAAATAAATTTTAAATATTAGTCAAAGGATTCACAAATAAAAGAAAGCATGACACCATATACCTAAAACATTGGTGAAAGAGGAGGAAAGAATGGGTTCAATCTTAAGTGACCATCAGCTTAAAATAGACTGCTATATGCGCACAATTCATATACAAACCTAATGGTAAAAACAAATAAAAACTGGAACAGATATGCAAGAAATAAAGAGAAAAGAAGCCAAGTATATCACTAAAGAAAGCCAGCAAATTGTGACAGAAGAAAGCAAGAGAAGAAACTAGCAGAAAACTACAAAATATCAATGATTAAACAAGTAATAAAATGGAAATAACGAAATACTTATCAGTAATTACATTGAATATAAATGGACAAAATGTACCAAAGATATAGGGTGACAGGATGGATAAAAAAGCAAAACCCGTCAATAGGCTGCTTACAAGACATTCATTTCAGACCTAAAGACACATGCAAATTTAAAGTTAAGGTTTGGAAAAAATATTTGTCATAAAATGGAAGTGAAAAGAAAGCCAGTCTAGCAATACTTATAATAGACAAAATGGACTTTAAAATAAAGACTGTAACAAGGGACAAAGAAAGATACTATATAATCATAAAGAAAACAACCTAAAAGAACATATAACAATTGTAAATACTTATGCACCCAACATGGGAGCACCCAAATACATAAAGCAGCCAATAACAAACATAATCAATAGCAATACATTATTAGTAGAGATTTTAACACTCTACTTACATCAATGGATACATCATCTAAACAGAAAATCAACAAGTAAACAATGGCTTTGAATGACACTTTGGACAAGATACATCTAACAGACATTATTCAGCATATCCTACCCTGAAACAATAGCATAAACATTTTTTTAAAGTGCAATGGAATTTTCCAGATCACATGAGGTCACAAAACAAGTCTCAGCATATTGAAAAATATTGAACTCATACCATACATCTTTTCCAACCACAACACTATGAAACTAGTAATCAACCACAGTAAAAATACTGGAAAGTGCACATATACCTGCTATTAACAATGAATGGATCAACCAGGAAATTAGAGGAAATGAAAAAGTTGCATGGAGACAAATGAAAACAAAAGCATATTGGTCTAAAATCTTTTGGATGCAGCAAAATCTGTTTTAATAAGGAAGTTATAGAATTACAGACCTACATCAAGAAGAAAGAAAAACCTCAAACAACCCAACCGTATTCCTAAAGGAACTTAAGAAAAAAAAAAAAGGACAAACGAACCCGAAACCAGTAGAAAGAAGGAAATAATAAAGACTAGAGTAGAAATAAATGAAATAGAAACAAACAAACAAACAAACAAACAAAAACAATAGAACAGATCAATGAAGCCAGTATCTGGTTCTTTGAAAAGATCACCAAAATTGACAAAACTTTAACCAGACTCATCAAACAAACAAAAACAAAAACAAAAACAAAACAAAAAAACAGAGGACACAAACAAAACCACAAATGAAAGAGGAGAAATAACTGACACACACAAATTTTGTATTTGTTAGCATTATAAGAGAAAATGAGAAATTATATGCCAATAATTTAGACAATATAGGACAGATAAATGCCTAGAAACCTGTAATCTACCAATACTGAAGAAGGAAGAAATAGAAAACTTGAACAGACCAGTCACCAGCAATGAAATTGAACCTATAATCAAACAACTCCCAACAAGCAAAAATCCAGGACCAGATGGCTTCACAGATGGATTTTACCAAATATTAAAGAGTTCATACCTATTCTCCAACAATTCCAAAAAACAAAAGAGGAAGGAAAACTTCCAAGTTCATTCTATGAGGCCAGCATTACCCCAACACCAAAACCAAATAACAGTCTTCCAAAAAAGAGAACTACAGCCAATATCTCTGATGAACATAGATACAAAATTCCTCAACAAAATATTAGCAAACCACATCCAATAATACATTTAAAAATCATTCATCATGATCAAATGAGACTGATTCCGAGGATGCAAGGGTGGTAGTTGAATATATATAAATCAATTGATGTGATACATCAACAAAGGTAAAAAACCATATGATCATTTCAATAGATGCACAAAAAATATTTGACAAAAGTACAACATACATTCATGTTAAAAACCCTCAACCAATTAGATTTAGTGAAAACATAATTCAACATAATAAAGAAAACATATGAAAAACCTATAGCAAACAGCCTACCATGGGGAAAACTGAGAGCTTTTCCCCTAAGGTCAGGAACAAGGCAAAGATGATCACTCTTACCTACTTTCATTCAATATAGTACTGGATGTCCTGGTCAATGCAATCAGACAACAACAATAAATAAAATGTGGCCAATTAGGTAAGGAAGAAGTAAAACTTTCAACTATTTGCAGAAGACCTGATACTACATATAGGAAACCTAAAAGACTCCGCCAAAAATCTATTTGAACTGATAAATGAATTCAGTAAGTTTAGAGGATACAAAGTCAATGTACAGAAGTCTGTTGCATCTCTATACACTAATAATGCAGGAACTGAAAGAGAAAATAAGAAAATAATTCCATTCACAATTGTACCAAAAATAATAAAATACTTATAAATGAACTTAACCAAGGAGATACAAGATCTGTACTTCGAATATTATAAAGCATTGATAAAAGAAATTGAAGACGACACAAAGAAATGTAAACATACTACATGCTCATGAATTAGAGGAACAGCTGTTGTTAAAATGCTTATACTATCCAAAGTAATCTGCAGATTGAATGTAATTCCTGTCAAAGTACCAACAATATTTTTCAGAGAAGTAGAACAAACAATTCTAAAATACATATTGAACCACAAAATTCCCTGAATAGCCAAAACAATCTTGGAAAAACAAAACTGGAACTATCAACAATCCCGGCTACCAAGATACACTACAAAGTTGCAATAATCAAAACTATATGGTACCTGCACAAAAATAGACACATAGATCAATGGGATAGAACAGAGACCCCAGAAATAAACCCATGATTATATGGTCAACTAATCTTTGACAAAGGAGGAAAGAATATGCAATGAGAAAGTCTCTTCAACAAATGGTGCTAGGAATACGGGACAACCACATGTAGAAGAGTAAAACTGGATTACTTTCTCAAACTATACACAAAAAGACCCCTCAAAATGGATTAAAGACCTAAATCTGAGACCTGAAACTATAGAATTACAAGAGGACACAGACAGTTGTTTCTCTGATATCGCCCAACATTTTTCTATATAAGTCTCCTGAGGCAACAGAAACAAAAGCAAAAATAAACAATTTGGACTACATCAAAATAAAATTCTTCTGCTCAGCAATGGAAACAATCAAAAAAACTAAAGACAACCTACAGAATGGGAAAATATATTTGCAAATGACATATCTGGTAAAGGGTTAGTATTCGAAATATATAAAGAATATACAATTCAGCACAAAAAGCCCAAAATAATCCAATTTTGAAAAAGACATGAACACACATATTTCCAAGGAAGAGGCAGATGGTCAACAGACACATGAAAAGATGCTCACATCACTCATCATCAAATCAAAACCACAATGAGGTATCACCTCACACCTGTCATAATGGCTAAAATCAAAAGCACAAGAAATGAATGTTGATGAGATGTGAAGAAAAAAGAACCTTTGTGCATTGTTGGTGGAAATGCAAACTGGTGCAGCCACTAGGGAAAACAGTATTGAGGTCTCTCAAAAAATTAAGAATAGAACTACCCTATGATCAGTAATTCCACTACTAAGTATTTACCCAAAGAATAAAAAAACACTAATTCAAAAAGATATAGGCAACCCTATGTTTATTGCAGCATTATTTACAATAGCTAAATTATGGAAGCAGCCCAAATGTCCACTGATAGAAGAATGGATAAAGAAGCTGTGGTATACACATACACATACACATACACACACACGCGCGCATGTGCTCACACACACACACAATGGAAAATCACTCAGCCATAAAAAGAATGAAATGAAATCTTGCCATTTGCAATGATATGGATGGAATGAGAAGGTATAATGCTAAGGAAAGTAAGTTGGTCAGAGAAAGACCAATACCATATGATTTCACTCATTTGTGGATTTAAGAAACAAAACGAACGAATAAAGGGGCGCCTGGGTGGCTCAGTGGGTTAAAACCTCTGCCTTCAGCTCAGGTCATGATTCCAGGGTCCTGGGATCGAGTTCCGCATCGGGCTCTCTGCTCAGCAGGGAGCCTCCTTCCCTTCCTCTCTCTCTGCTTGCTTCTCTGCTTACTTGTGATCTCTTTCTATCAAATAAATAAATAAAATCTTAAAAAAAAACCACGAACGAATAAAGAAAAAAAGAGAAAAACCGAAAAACAGACACTTAACTGTAGAGAACTGATGTTCACCACAGGGGAGGTGGGTAGGGTAAATGGGATTAGTAGTACTCTTCTCCTGAGGAGCACTGAGTAATGTATAGAACTGTTGAATCACTAGACTGTATAACTGAAACTAATAAAATACTATACATTAATATTCTACACTAGAACTAACATTCTATACTAGAATTAAAATTTTTAAAAAAGTAATTTGGACCAGAGCAGGACCCAAATTTACAATGCATTTTGGTGAATTTATAAAAAAAATATTTGTTATTTTTTTGATTAAAAAAGAAGCAATCTAGAAGATTCAACATATATCCATGTGCTTTTAAGAAAATCATCTTGTATATGACACAGTCCAACAAAATTATAAGAAAAAGTGGAAAAATCTTCAGTCTTAGTGTATACCTCTTGGACCTCTTTCAGAATTTGATATAAAGAAAATAATTATGAAATGTATGTAATAGATTGACCAGTAATACCAGGCCCATCTTGTTAAAGAAGAAATTTCTAGGCATAACTCAAAATACAACTCACAAAGGAAACTTAAAATGAAAAAAATAAGTGTATATTGGTACATTTGTGTGTGTGTGTGTGTGTGTGTGTAAAACATAAGAAAGAATTCCATCAGAATATGTAAGAAACTCCTACTAATTCATATACAAACAGTAGGTAACAAGTAAAATGTGGGCAAAGAGTAAAAAGATAATTCATGGAAGGGTACAACAAAGGTATATGAAAAAGTGTCCAACTTAACTGATGATCAGGAGAATGAAAATCAAAGCAAAGGAATGATAAATTTTCCCACTAGACTGACAGAAATCTAAAATCCAATAATTAGGATATAGAAAGAGGGTTTTTAAACATTCTTGAGAGTGCATAAATTGGTGCAAAATTGGAAAACAATTTGTCAATACCCAATAAACTGAAAATTTGCATGCCTTCACCCACTTCATTTTCACTGGAAGCCATTTCTGCTAAGGCTGTTTTTGCACATGTGTTTGAGGAGATGTGCAAAGAAATGTTCATGGCAGCGTTGCTAGTAATGTGAAAAACCTGGTGGAAACATTTTATAATAGGTCAATGTAAATTTCAATATATTAATTGATCAAATTATTATGCAACCATTAAAATGAATGAACTAGGTTTATATATGTCAACATATGTATCAAAATAATAACCTTGTATGAAACAAGACCCAAAGTCCATGCATAGATACATAGATAGGCAGACCTGTATACCTGTATATATGAGTATGTGTGTGTATCCCATATGATGTATTCAAATATATTCAAATTTTACAATATGCAAAATTATAATACCTATTATTTCTAACTACACATGGCTTGTAAGTGTACAGAAACATGTATTTATGATTAGAGAGAAGATAAGGAGGCTTGCTCCAGAACTCACAACTAGGGATAAAGAATGAGGAGGAAAAGAGGAACTTAACATTTATAAGCGATAGTTTTTCCTTTTATTAAATAAAAGTAACTGAGATAAACATATATACCCACACGTATGTATCTGCCTCTTCTAAGAGTATTTTCACTTTAAGCCTTGTCTCTCCCTTGGAATGAAAGTTTGTAGTCCCCAATATTGAATAGCGAGTTTCAATACACACGGAGAGTGTTATGTGGTTGAGAGTCACCAACCAGTCTGAATTCACATTACATATTCAGTTAACGCTCTGCCCATTATTAGGACTCTATTTGCCATCAGGCAAGAATGAAGTAATCTGAGTTTCCTTTTATTCTCAAAACAAAAACCAATCCATTTTCCCTCATAATGTCTCATTTTTATAGACACATATACTGAATATACAGCAAAACAGAATCAAAAACGTGCTAAAATCATATTACATTAATGTCATTACTGCATGAATTTCTTTATAAGAAACGTCTTCTTTGATTATGTCTTTATTCCTTGATCTTTTCTATTTAAAGCAAATTTTATGAGAAAAAGATAAATCTTAATTTAAATAATAGCATGATATGCTTAAGATATTCAACGATGCCTCTGACATTATTGGTTTCTTTAGAGAAAAACCATCTTCTTTTCAGCCTCTCCCCTGCTGCTTCTCATGGTAATTTTAATTGCAGATTATTCTCATTTTTGTGGCATTAGTGATAGATTAGAAACAGATGACATACATCATTAATTGCTGTGTATAGAACACTGCATTTCAAAACCTGTCTTTTTTGCCCAAGATTTTGGCTGACATTAGTAAATGGCTTTGTTTCTTTTGCTTATCTTTGTTTCAAGTCTTTCTTCTGACTTTTTAGTTTAGTAAAAACTAGTTCCCTCTTCCATTTAGTGCACAATTTGTATAGGCAGATGTACACAAAATGGATACAGTGTGTAAAGTACAAAGACACTAACAAGGACAGAGGTCAGAACAGGAAGGGCACCCCAGTGTGCGATGTTCAGTGAACAATTGGTTTAGTGTACTGATGGTTTAAAATTCAAGCCACGGGAAGTTGGCATGACAGAGGTACACAAGAGCTGTGTTTGGATGGGATCAGGCATTGGAGTTTACTCTGCAGACTAGCAGAATGATTGTGTACAAAGGACGAAGTTGTAAGATACATGCGTATTTGGAGGAAAACAAGTATAAGGCTCCACGCAGGGACCTATCAAGGGTGTTTGACACAGGCTGGGAAGAGTCCATCATAACCCCTCTCTCACCTATAGGTGACTGACCCTGCTTCCCTTCACTTCTACCATCTACTAACCTGGCTACTGCTTCCCAAGTCCCAACAGAGGACCAGATGGATATAGTCCAGGCCCCTACCAAGAATAATGGGCCTTCAGGGGCCAGGATCTGGTATGCATAGCTCATAGAGCTTTTCAAAAATAAAACTTAATCCTACTCATTGGTATTTAATTTCTGATCAGTTTAGAACAGCTAGATGTATGTACAAGGCCAACAAGCTGAACTGCCATAGCAAAGAATCCACTGGCCAATAAAGAACATGTCGTTAAAATTTGAGGGTAAGTTCCCCTTCTGGCAATAGCCTACCAGGTAATTTTGAACAACCTTCCCACTGAGATAAACTAATAGACTTAGAGGGATAGATCATGAGAAAGTTCCTGATTAGATTAAATTGATATTTTTGTTTTGTTTTTAGTCTTTCTAGTTTCCTATCAGAAGTAAATGTGATAGGTCACAGTGACTAAAACACGAAGATTAATTAAAAAAAAAGGATTTAGGTGGATAAAAAAGTTATTTATCACATTTTTAGATAGATGTGTTTTGCATTTTCAAGGATATAAAAGATTTACATTTTTAGTGAGATGGAATTTTAAAAGCAAAATTACTAGCATTTAAAAACACAATTATAATGAACTCAGTGGATGAGTTTAAATCAAATTAGGTATAAAAGAAACAGTAAGCAAAAAGAGCATGCAGAAGAAAATATCTAGAACGAAACACAAGGAGATAATTGATGGAAAATATATGAAAAAAAGTGTAACTCAAAGGCAGTATTAGGTGAAAAGGACTAAAATAGGTCTAATTGAATCCTAGAAGGGAATACAAAATAAAAGTAATATTTGAAGAGGTAATGACTATGAATGTTACAAATCTGATTTGTTTAAAAAATAAACCCTAATTCAAAAAGCACAGATTTTAACAGTAACACTTGTACCCAGACAGAGAGCAAGTAAGCAAGAGAGAGAAAACCACACAGCTACATCAGAGTAAACCTCCTGAAAATTAAAGACAAAAAAGAAAAATCTTAAAATCATCCGGGGTGGGAGATGTGGTACATATAGGAAGTGTGGTGCAGAGTACCTTCAATTAACAATTGGATGGGTATGTGATTTTCCAGCACAAAGGTTGCTAGAAGAAATGGGATTTTATCCTCAAATTGTTGAAAGAAAATGCCTGCAAATTTGGACATGCATGAACTGCCACCCAAAATCTATATTCTTATCAAGTATATATGGGACATTTACCAAAAGTGATCATATGGCATGTTAAAAATCAACACTTTACAAATTTCAAAGGACTAAAATTGTACAGAGTATATGAAAAATAGTGGAAAATAAGAAGTTCCATGAATACCTCATAAGTCACCACATGCCCAGAGATTAAGGACTGTACTTGTGAAAAACCCATGAGTCAAAGCAGAAATCACAATCAAAATTAGAAAATATTTGAACCTAATGATAAAATAGGACATAAAAATTGAAGGGATGGCTATACCAAACCCTTGGCAGAGGGACAGTTACAACCTTCAATGCATAAATCAGAAACAAACTGATGAATGTATGAAAATCAATGAGTTAAGTATCTATCTCAAGCATTCACAAACAGAATAGTAACTACAACTCCAAAAAATTAGGAAAAATAACTAATCAAAATAAAAGCCTGACAGTTATAAAATAGGAAAACTCCAAGATAATCTAATAAAAATCGTGAGATATATAAAGGATAATATATTAAGATATGGGTTTATTCCAGAACTATATGGTATGTTTTATAATTAAAAATTAATAAAATTCACTATTAATAAAATAAAGCCCCAAACTGGTGCTTTGAAAAGACTAACAACATTGATAAATGCATGCCAATGCTGTTTCAGTAAAAAGAGAAGCACAAATTAACACTATCAGAAATTTAAAGGGGTTATCATTTCAGTTTCTACAGACATGAAAATGACCAGAAGAACCTATCATAACAATCTTATGCCAATAAATTTGCAAATTTGACAAAGTAGAAAAGAATTAAAAGTAAAAAGATAATTCAATGGGAAAAAAAACCCTCACTGGATGATCTGTATAGCAGAGAAGGCAAAGGATAGAACTAGTAAATTAAAGACAGATCAATAGAATGTACTTAATCTGAACAGAGAGAAAAAAGACCAAAAGAAAAAAATGGAATTCTCTGAAGAATTTCAGGACAGAAGGGATAGCCCTTTCCATAAATTTTTCTGGAGCAATTAAATATCTATCATCAAAAAACCACAAAACAACAAAGCAAAAAAGAACCCAAACACTTTATACAAAAAATAATTCAAGATCTGAGGCACCTGGATGGCTCAGTTGTTTAAGTGGCTGCCTTCAGCGCAGGTCATGATCCCCAGGGCCTGAGACAGAGCCCCGTGTTGGGCTCCAAGCATAGTGGAGAGCCTACTTCTCCCTCTGCCTGCTGCTCTGACTACTTGTCGTCTCTGTGAAATACATACATAAAATTTTAAAATAATTCAAGATGGATTGTGCTCTTAATTGTAAAACATAAAACTTTAAGAAAAGAACACAGGTGGAAAATCTTTGGGACCTAGGACTAAATGGTAGTCTTTGATTTGATACTAATGTCATGATTTATTCAAGAAAAAGAAAGAAATAGACTTCATCAAAATGAAAGTTTTTCCTGCAATAGATCCTGTTAAAAGGATGAAAAGACAAATTCAGGCTGGGAAAAATATTTGCAAATCACGTATCTGACAAAGGCCTTGGATCTCAAGTAAACAAAGAACTCTCAAAACTTAGCTCAGTGGGTTAAAGCCTCTGCCTTCGGCTCAGGTCATGATCTCAGGGTCCTGGGATCGAGCCCCGCATCGGGCTCTCTGCTCCGCGGGGAGCCCGCTTCCTCCTCTCTCTCTGCCTGCCTCTCTGCCTGCCTCTCTGCCTGCTTGTGATTTCTGTCTGTCAAATAAATAAAATATTAAAAAAAAAAATAAATGGAATAATCTAATTATACAATAGTCAAAGGACATGCACAGACATTTCACTGAAGAGGTTATACAGATGGCAAATAAACACATGAAAAGATGTCCAATATATTGGAGAAATGCAAATTAAAACCATAATGGGATATCACTATACACCTAACAGAATGTCAAACAAAAAATAGTGATAACATCTAATGCTGGCAAGGGTGAGAAAGTAATGTTAAGTACAGACACTGTGGAAAATACATTGTATTTCCTTTCAAAACTAAAAATAGACCTATCATAACACTCAGCAATTTCACTCTTGGGCCTTTATCCCAGAGAATTATAGACTTGAGTTTATGCAGGAATTTGTATATAAATGTGTACAAGAGCCTTATTTATAATAAATGAAAATTGGAAACTATCCAAATGTCTTTAAAAGGTGAATAGATAAACTGTGGTCACATCCAAACTGACTGTTATTCAATATAAAAAGGAACACATTATTGATAAAAAAAACAAACAAAAAACAACTTGGGTGTGCCTCAGGATATAGTGCTGACTGAAAAAAGCCAATCGCAAAAGGACGTGAAACAGATGTGTAATGGATGATTCCATGTATGTAACAATCATGAAATAAATTTTTGTGTAGAGACGGAGAAGGGACTGATGGATGATGGTTGCCAGGAGTTAGGGATAGGGGTAAGTAGGGGATGCATGTGGTTGTAAGGAGTAAAATAAGGGGTCTTATGGTAGTGGTACAACTGGCTATATTGATTCTAGTGGGGGTTAAGCAAGGTATATCGATGACAGAACTGCACAGAATTATACACATATACCCACAATCGAGTATGTGTAACTGGTGAAGTTCAGTAGGCTCTATGGATTAAACCAGTATCAATTTCTTGTTTTTGATATTTTATAGTTATGTAATATAAAAATACTGGGGTTGCTAAGAGACGGGTGCATAAGGCTTCTCTACCCATTTGTTTGTAATCTCCTGTGCCTGTACAATTATTTTAAAAGAAATTTAAAAGCAAGATGGTTATGTAATTTCCTAAACATATGGTTGAATGAACTTAAAGAGTTTCCAGTATGCAAACAGGAAATGTTCCTTTTTCAGAAAACAGGTTTCCTTCACTAACAGAAAGTTCACTTTAGAAACCTTGCTTTTGCTAAGACCTACGTTAGTATCTGTTTTTCCTATTGGAATGAAATCTGAAGATGATTTTCACTTTTATGGAATGCTATTTACTTCTTTGCTTTACGTCCTTCTGGCTCACGAAAGGTTTCATAGAAACACTCTCCTTGCAGATAGCAAGGAAAACCTGTATTTGTAATTCAACTTATATCAATAACATTCTTTTGGATTTACAGGATTGTCTTGATCTCTATGATACCTATACATACACCTGCAGACATGCAATGTTTTGTTTGGTTTGGTTTTGCTTTTTTGGATAAAGCAGAATTGTTAGAATTGGAAAATTATCACAAATGTCAGAGCCTGGCTGACTAGCATACCTAGGGAAGGGCACAGAAAGCTGAAATCTCAGAGAGGATAAGAATTTTAAAGCTTCACATACTTGGTGTTTCTTTTTGGGCAGCTCTTTTAAGTGATTGGTTTATAAGTGTTCGAAGCAATTTTGTAATCTTGGATTTCACTTCAGAGCAACAATCTGATTCCCCATGCAGCTTTTCTTTCCTTTTTTCCTTAAAAAGAAACTTATTTCTAGATGCTTCCACTGACTTGTCAATTTTACAAATGTGGCCAATGATCCATGAAAACCAAACAATTCACTGTAACGTCGTTTAAATAAGGAAGGGAAGCAAACAGTTATGTCAGTTCAAACTGAATAGACATGACCTCTGTTCCAGTGAAACATGAAACTGCCAAATGGAATGTCACTTAGTCGTAGGTACGCAATTTATGCAGCAAAATTTAGATTTTTTTTGTGACACATTTGACTGGAGAATTGGATTTAACTCATGCTATTTTCATCACTGTTCTTTTGGTATAAGCGTTTTTATTTTAAAATTTTTATTTTTATGTATATAGGTGTGTGTGTGTGTGTGCGTGTGTGTGTGAATGTGTATGTGCTTTTCTTTTAGGTTTCCAATATTTCATTTAAGACTTTGAAAATGTTTATAGGATCTAGATTCTCTCTTATGGAGGCTGAAGTATAAATGGCCTCATGTCTTTTCATCTATATTCCTTCTGGCCCAATGGTTCTCTAGCTTGCTGCAAAATCACCCTCTTTGTTCAAATAGGCCTTTGTGCCTACTTCCATTTTTTTCTGATTTATGAGGACTAAGAGTCTGAGAATGTGTTTCCAACAATGTTTCTAGGTGATACAAATTCTTCTGTTTAGGGGAGTATAATTTGAGAACCACAGGTCTCATCCAGGATGAGTTTGTCCATCTATGGAAAAATCAGCTTTCCTGGAATGGCCAATAATCTTTTTTAAGTTTTTCTCATTTATTGCCAGTTTTTACTCAATTTGACTTCATTCGTGGTCTAATGGAAAAGAAGCATGGATTCTTTCAAAAGTTTGTTCAAAATTCATTTACTTCAAGATTGCTGTTTCACACCTGAAAATTCGCAAAATAATTCCAAAATTGATTTTACAAAATCTGTGCACCAAAGCCTATGTACTTTAGTTATCAGAAAACTTGCTGGGCTTTCCTCCAGTTTTAATTACTCTTCCTTTTGACACTCCTTACATATTTCATTTACTAGTGTTTAACTTGTGAAACAACAGATTAAAATATAGTAACCCAGAGAGTGTTTAAATAATTCAGGTAAGGGGGAAGATGGTAGTGCATAGTATTTATTGAGTCCCTTGTTTGTCTCTAGTTTGTACTCAGCACTGTACTAGGTAAACTAGTATCTCATCTAATCTCTTATCTCATCTACCCTACCTGAAAACCCATGAAAGTGGTATTGTCCCTGTCCTACAGAAGCAGACCCTGAGACAGATTTTGGAGTACCTGATATTTGTTAGAGATTATCCCTTGTGAAGGAAGGAGTAGGAAGCTGGATTGGGTTGAGGGAGAAGCTGAATGACAATGGAAGCCCAGTAGTCTTTGCCAAACCAGCATGGGGATCTGGAACAAGATGTGCTTGTCATGGTGTCCCATTGGGTTGCAATGGTTATATATTTATGTCCATATTTCCCTGGAAGTGGGTAAGAATGGAAATGGGAAAAGTATGACTTCAGACAAGGAGGATTTGTGTAGCTGGGGATGGCCCCGAAGTGATCTACTGACTATGCCTCCTATTTCTGGGCTGGGAGGATGCACTTCTTTGAAGGAGAACTTGGGTGCTCATTGAGTTTGCCACTGATTTGTCCAAGGACACAGTGATTGTCTCAGTGAAAATTCAAACTCAGGACTATTTGATTCTTCTGAGGATATACTTTGTTATCTTCAGAAAAATATTTGCTAAGTATATGCCTTAACCTTGTCTTGACAAGTCCACCCTGGCATTCACTATTTTGTGTGACAATGCAACAGTGACCTCAGGTAACACTGAACAATGTAGCAGTTTGTCCCTACATGTGAGGTCTCCAAGCCTCACTGTAATTTTGTCACCTGTCATCCTGTCAGGGTACTGCATGAGTACAGAATCCATGAATAGTCTATTGCTTTCACTCAAGCTGCCATCATTCTTCATCTTGATGACTCAATCTCCTGACTGGTCTTCTTGCTTCCATTCTTGCCTCCCTCCAACAACTAATTGGAGAATGAAAATGCATTCATGCCTCAACACTGCTCAAATATTTGAAGTTATTTTTCTTCCTATGTATGTATGTATAAAAAAGTGCTTGTTACCCATTGAGTACTTACTAAATATTTGGTAAATAAATTGCATGAAAAAATGGTGTTAGCAAAAACAAAACAAAACAAAATGTAGGGATCAGAAAACTGACTTAGGTTCAAATTCTAGTTTCAAAACCTATTCAATACAGATAATATACATTAAACTCTGAGCATTGTTATGCTTTTTTTCTATCTTAATTGGGCTTAATACATTGGCATTTTTAATGAAATGAAATAGCATATAAAGGAAATGTTATGGAAAGTATAAATAGGTCTAGATAATTGTTAAATTTAAATGTGTATCCCTATAATATTGCATAAATTATCACAACTCTTCTCCTATTAAAAAATATACCCTCATCATTTGGAAAATGTGTTGATATGGATTATCCACTCTACTGATAAAAGATGAAGTATTGCTCCTTTATTTTTCACGTTTTAAAATTTGAGTGGTATTTGCAATTACTGCCTTACAGCATATCCCAGGCCCTCTGGTACATATTTATGCTTTGTGTTTGACAAAGTGTGTCTTCAAGGCAGACCTTATGAAATTATTCTGAGGGTACTTGATATATATGTACCGGGCAGGCTGGTCTTCCCAACTCCTCCTCCTTTACACTCCATGTCTCGTACACATAGCCCCACAATTCACTTCCTCCTCTATCTACTCCTGTTGGCCCTTCCCACAAGAATTTTCACCATTCACCTGCTCCTTCCTACCTGGTTGTGATGCTTTTTCATTCCACATCCTTCTTCCTAAAAAATGTTGCCCACATTGATCTTTCCTGGTTTTCAGCAACAATTGCACTTGTTCATGGTGTCATATTGTTCAATATTTAGTTCTGTTGCTTAATATTATGTTCTATATCACACGCCTAGATCCTTTCCGAGAAGAGAAAGTCCCTGAGAACAGAGACTGGATTTTGCTTTTTCCTTTACTGTGCCACAAAGCCACCATCGCTTTGCAAAGATAAGCAGATGCTTGGTAGAACTCTAAATAAAAGTCATGTTTCTTAACACAGCAATTTCTGATCTCTGAAGCTTTTATAGCGCCCCCCCCCTCAGTAAAGGAATTGAACCATTTTCATTGAATAGATAGATCACTGAAGAAGAAACAAGGAGTATTTCATGATCCCAGATCTACATTCAGAGAGTTAGTCAGGCTGTGGAAAGCAGAGTTTCAAGGCTTCAAACTGAGTATTAAGCTGCAATTAGACTGTCAACGCTGAAGTGTTGTCATAGTCTACCTTCAGGATAAAACAGTCTGTGGTTTGCAACTGATGTAAAACTTTCCTAAACCAGTTCCCAGATCCTTGGAACTAGCTCCATTTGTAGCACCATATTTACTCTACACAGCTGGTCAGGGTTTTAAAAAACAAAAAAAGCAGAAATTATTGCCTTCCACTCCTCAGTGTGACAGAAGAAGGCATAGTAGGGACAAAGAGCATGCAAGCTCAGGGATCTTAATGTAGTCTGGGAATCTAAAAAGGGCTATATAAATAGTCTGGATGAACTTTGGACAAAATTGAGAAAATAGTGCCTTTCAGTAGTTTTGAGCATCATTTCCTTGTCTTTAGGTTTCCTCACATTCTTCCCAAGTTCTGGTTATTGCTGGCTTGTCTAACACCTCAACACTCCAAAGAGCTCCAAAGAGCTAGCATTCTGCTCCTTCCTGCTGCAAGACAATGCAATTGCTTATGTTCTATCCTCTGTAGAGCACACTAAGATCCTGAATCTGATATAAAAAGAATCTGAGAAAAACAACAATGGTTTGGACGCCAAAAGTGAGATTTCAAATCAGAAATGCCGGACATGTCCTCATAGCCCTAACTAGCTATGTGACCTTAAGCAAGTCACTGAATCTTTAAAGCCTCCGATGACTCATAGGTAAGTAGGGTCATAAAGGATCCTAGCTGATGGCTGTGGTGAAGATGAAATAAAATTATGTGTGCTCGTACCTGGTATGGAGTCTTGCAATACGAAAGGCATCATCAATATCAAAATGAATATTATTCTCGGAGAAAATACTCAACTTTAAACAGAGCCCTTCAATATTTTTGCTTAAAGATGTCACTAATCATGAAGCACATCAGGCACTAAAAGTCATTTCTTTTTCTTGGTATAAAGGGACTCAGGATTCACCAAAATAGATTCAGAATGCAGCTACCCACTCTACCACACAAGCATGACAAGAAACAGCTCTCATCATCAGCACTTTCCCCCCACCTTTTTAAAAAAATTAACATATAATGTATTATTTGTTTCAGGGGTACAGGTCTGTGATTCATCAGTCTTACACAGTTCACAGCACTCACCATAGCACAGACCCTCCCCAATGTCCATCAGCCAGCCACCCTATCCTTCCCATCCACCTCCTCCCAGAAACCCTTAGCTTGTTTCCTGAGATGAAGAGCCTCTTATGGTTTGACTCCCTCTTGGTTTCATCTTGTTTCATTTTCCCCTCTCTTTCCTATGATCCTCTGTCTTGTTTCTCAAATTCCTCATATCAGCATCAGCACTTTCCTTTCAGCCACTTTCCATGAGGAGGAGGAAGAGCCACCAAGTAAAAACCCTACTTCCTCTGCCTCCTAGCCCTGAACATAAACACCAGCATGATTTCCTTCAGAAGCTTCCAGAACTTAACATTTACTCTAGGACTCTTCACAAAACTCCTTTTGAGCTGGAGATGATGCAGGTGTCAGCATCTTCTTGTTTTACATGAAAACAAAAACAAAAACAAAAACAAACCAAAACCCTAAAACGGAGACCTAACCCTTGAAGACTAACATAAATAAATAAATAAGTAAATAAAATACATGTGATCAGGGCTTTAGTCTTAAATTTGTCACTAACATTATTTTATTAAAATCAATTTCTATCCATTTATTTACTTCTCAGATATCCTCATCCATCAACCGCTTGCCTTACAACTACACAGGGCAGTTATAGGATTAAAATAAAGTGTGAATAGAAAGCATTTTGAAAAGGAACAACCACTCTACAATTATAGGAACAATTATTCCCATCACAAACACCACAGCCAGAAGCCAAATTTGCATATCAACACTTCATTATTGGAGATGTTGGTACATGAGCAATTTTAAAAAGATTGTAATTTGAATTTTCATGGGTTTTGCACTTTCTGTGACTATCTTGTTTATTGCTTTTATCTGAAAGGAAAAGTCTGTCAAATTTACTAAATTACTTAGCTTATTGTCATTTTTTGTATTTGTTTTAGTAATGTATATGATGCTGGAGAGTCTCATCACTGCTAATCTGCAATTACCGAGGCTAAGATAGGGGTCCCATTGAAAACCTTTGAGCCTAGGGAAGGAGAAGCAGGACCAGGATAACGAGGGAAAGCCAGTCAGTGCTGGAATCATGGGGAGCAATCATTCTGGAGACAACATGATACACTTTTGCATGAAGAAGGTTCCCTCATGTTCTCAAATCCCTTAACTTACAAGAGCCACTTGTAGCTCTCCACCTGCCTTCAATTAAAGGTTTATGTTCTTGAGGAATTCTGAGAAGTGCAACAAAGGTGATCATGTAATCACTGATGGTATACTTCCATCTAAGAGTGCTCAAAAAAAAAAAAAAGTAGACTATTCTCACTCTTTAGAGGAGTATCTGAATGTTTCACCACTAGACCTATACTTCTCTTCCCATTTTTGTCAAATATTGCAAAATAAATTTGTATTTAACTGGTGAGATAAACTTGAATTCCTATCTCATAGCCATGTAACCATTTCATACTAAACACTGCTTTGGAGAAAGAGAAACAACAAAGGAAGGGAGGAGAACAAGTACAGAGGACTCAAATATTATGGCTGCTAAAAATTAGTCAGTTGCCACTTTAACATGCCTAGATTTTCAAGTAAAATATAGGAAAAAATGCCACTACAAAAATGTCCTGCACTAAATATAGAAATATGTTTCAATAGTAAGCATAGATTTATAAGCATTGATTCTATGTTATTTTCACTTCAAGAAAATGTAAGATGCATTAGATACAAAAATCCAAATATATGAAACACTTAAAATAGGAGAAAACTGTTTTAGTGAAGATTCTTACCTTAGCAAAAGGATTTATTAGCAAGCTACTCTAAGTCTAAAAATCATTAACTGGAAACATACAAACTATTAAAATCCAGCTCAAATTTAAGGTCAATGGAAATAAAGATAAAGCATCTAAAATTAGAACTCAACCATTCAATTTAGAGAATTTGATTTATAAAGATTTAATTTGTATGCAACATCTTAGAACTTTAACATTGTACAAAGTAAGTCATGGCAATAGAATTGTGAGATGATTCATCTGGTTCCTGAACTAGGTTTTGGTCATTTAATCTCTTTAGGAGTACTAAGGAGCACAAAAAGGACTAAGGACAAATATTATTACCCTGTAAAGATGAAGCCAACACAGCTTGCCCATCAGGCCCTGATAGTGTCTGATCAGAGAAGAATATTATATAGTAAACTACACGAAATCTGGTAATGGATCATAACCCGTGGTTTCTGCATTATCAGAAATTAGTCATGCTTTCTGCGGTTTAAATTTTGTTTATTTGGAATAATGAACTGAGAACCACAATGATACAGCAGAGGCAGCTTGAAGCAGATTGATGGCATATGGAAGGTACTTCTTACTCAACCTGACAAGTGAGGCTTGTTCTGGTTCTGCAGGGTGGGAAGGGTCCCGTGAACTCTAACGGGTAGTGGTCTTTACATAGTAGCTGGAGTCCAAGAACAAGCATTTTAAGTGGTAAATGCAGAATCTACAGAACTCTTATGGCTCAAACTCTGAATGTATACAGCTTCATCTCTACTAAACTCTACTGCCTGAATCCAATCATAGGGCCATCCCAGATCCAAGGAGATGGGAGAAACAGATTATGCCTCCTGTTGGAGTGGTGAAGACACTGTAAAGTACCATGTGAGTTGGGATACATTGTGACAGCTGACATGATCTACCATAATTTCAAAGATTTCTCAGAAAAATCACATGCATCATTTCTTTGTCATAATTCTCAATGTGAACCTTGGAAAGCAGCCATGCTTTACCAAGTACCCTTGGAGTTAAGAACAAAATTTGGCACCTACCTGGCGGAACTGTTCTAGGTCAATTTTGTTACCCACCAGCACCAGGGGAATTTCACAGGTGTGGCGGACTTGAAAAATGAGCTCTTTAAACTTGGCAGCTTCCTGGAATGATTGGCGGTCAGTGACAGAGTAGCAGATAACGAATCCCTCCCCACCTCGCATGTACTGCTCCCGCATGGCTGTGAACTCTGCCTGCAGGAAAAAAGGCAAAATTGTTACGTAATTTAAAACAGTGAAGCCAAGATGTCAGTAAAATAAAAGGTCAAAAGTAGATAGATTATGAGACGAGGTAGTTTGAGTAGAAATTTTGTAAAAGTTTATTTCTGGGCTTTGGATATAGAAAAATAGTATGAAGTCTAACTGTAACGTTATGAAATCTGAATGCTTTGAAGTATTCAGAGTGTTGATCTTTAATCGTAGAAAATTTGATTCAAGAGATCTTGGGGAGATATGTTAAACAGCAGGTTAACTAATGAACTATTAGGGATTATATACATCCTTTTAATAGCTTTCTACTTAATGGTCTCGTTTTAGGAAAGGGAATCTAAATTTGTATACTTTAAACTTTAAAACCTAGAGGAACTAATTTTCTCCTCAAAAGATGAAAAGAAACAGGAGTTTAACCTTGATTATCCCTGTGAACGGATGAAGTTATTAGCATAGATAATCCCCGACCCAGTTATGTGCTTGGGTTTTCTTAGATCTGTCTCTCTGAGGGGCATAAACAGAGGGAGCTTGACGGCTAATCATGGGGCACTTTCCATGTTCTGTTCATTCTTACATCTTCTTCTCTCTTTGCAGAGGACGGGATCACCTTCTAAAGGTACCAGTGTTCCAACCTGGGAGGCACTGTTGTATCAGCTTTTCACGTGGCAGTCCACCTAAACTACAATTTCTTGGCAACTCAGTATTTATATTGGGTCTGAGTTGCAATCTGAAACATTCCTCTTAGTCAGAAGTGTCTGTCTTCATTCCCTGCTACTCTTCTGATTCCATTGTTAAAATCACAAGGGCTAGTTAGACACAAGCAAGGGGAAATATAAAACTTAGACTCTGGCTGTGGAACAAGCCATGTTAAATGATAAAAGAACACAAGAACATAGTGTGACTTGGAAATAAAGTCATCAAAGAAAGATTCACATGAGCTTGAGCTGTATTTGAAGATTTTGAGATACAAATTCTTTTCCCAGCAAGCTATTTATAAGAATTACTAAAATGCCTTCTGCAGAGTAATTGTTGAAACAAATATTAAGTTGATTTAACATGGCTTGACTTTTGAGGGGTAGGAGCATTTACACAGACCCAGAAATTGTGGAAATCTGGGTGCTTACAAATATAGAGAGAGTAGTAAAGTTAATAGGGTATGGAGTTAGTGGGTCAATCTTTTAAAACATTTCCAGTCAATACAGAATGGGTGCAGATAATATCACTGGGTTCAACCAGTCATTTTAAGGTTTTATAAACTTGAGTCCAGACAGGAAAAAAGAGAGAGGGAGAGAGTCTTGTCCAAGTATGAACAGGCAGCTAATGTCAAATTGGTTTGAACAATTTATCTTCTCTGATTCACACTATCTAAATTTACTTAGTACTAAAGTTTACCTAAATCCTATATTTCACCATGTAAGTGCCATGTGCTAACATGGGAGAAAGAAATCCTACCGGGTCTCAGTTTCTTCATCTCTAAGACCAAGTTGGCTTATAAAATTTCTGACATCCCTCCCAGTTCTGGCATTCTCTAATTCTGAAACCGCTTTGCCTCAGTCAGAATCCCATAGCTGATTGTGGACTGATGAGTAGTATGGATTGAATTTGCTAAATGTGGTTTCCCTGAGCTATAATGGCATTTTCCAAATAGAAATGGTAGAATCACTGTAGAAATATGTGCTATTTTAAAAAATATGAATGGATTTATTACAACAGCATATATGATCAAAGCCATAAAAGCACAAACTGAACAGGAAAAAATGTATCTTATGATTTATAGTTCACTGTATTTGCCAATTATGATCTTAAATATTAAAATTATTTTTAGTTGTCTATTGAAAAATAATATACACATTGCAAAATATGCATACAGCAATATATAAAATTACTTTTATCTCCAGACCCAGTTTTCTTTTCTAAATGCACATTTAATAGAAATATATACAGTATTCAGAAATAATCTATGTATACATAAGCAAAGGCATCTACAATCCACCTTTACATACTTTTTATACTCAAATGGGCACATAATGTACATAATTTTTACTTTTAACCTTAATTAAGATTTAATATCCCTAATATACCTTAGAGATCATTCTATATAAGCACAAATAAGTGTTTTTAATGCATATACTACATATTATGTAACTAGTTGCCTATGAAGATATTTAGAAGTCTTCCTTTTATTCCTATTATCAAGTATGTTGCAATACAGATTCCTAAACATTCACGTTACACAGATGTATATCTGAGAAGTAATATTGCTAGATGAGAGAGAACACACATTTTTACTTTGGAGAAATAGTGCCAATCTCACCAAAGATACCGTACCAATAACACTTTCCAGCATTATTTAAAGTACCATTTCTCCTCATTCTCACCCATCTCACTTATCAAATTTTTCTACCTTTTATAAATTTTAGGGTAAAAAGTAGAATTTTGTTTCATCTGCATTTATATGAGAGTCATATTAAAAATCTCCTATGTTTCTTATTCATTTACAAATTCTCTCCTAGTTATGGTTTTATTTTAAAAATGTGATTTTTATTCTTTGATTTGGGGCTTAAAAAAATTCTGACTGGAGACATTTCTTTCTTTGTGAGACACAAGAAAAAATTCATTTGAGTATACTAAAAATAACTACATCATAGGGGAAAGACTAACAAATGTGATGAAGTCCAACACCTATTAGGAAGATGGGCTAAGTACAGGAAAGTCAAATCCATAGTGAACAATACTGGATGAATGAATGAGTGAATATCCAATTGTTCTGATTAACTAGACTGCAAGTCACCTATAAGTTGTATTGGTAGATCTACCAGCCCTCTCATCTGTTCTGAATTGAACTCTCCATGTATGAGGTTCTAGCTTAGGTCTAAGTGAATATTTTAAAGAGTTCCTCGTCTGATTTTGCTTTGCACCTCGTTGCAGGAGTACATAACTGTGTTTGTGTTCAAAAGTTGTCTTTACAATCTGAGCACAGAACCTGGGAAGCACAGTCCATGACTTCTACGTCTGTTACTCAGAATATGTCCTCTAACAAATCACCGAACCCCTCAGTGCCTCAATATCCTTCTTTGTCAAGAGGGATTAGGACACACACTTAACCCGTCTTACAGGGCAGTAGAAAGGATCACATGAAAGAACAGATGTAAAAATGCTTTGATCATTTTTAAAAATACAATACAAATTAAGCCTATTATCATCTCTGGTACAAATCCTACAGAATAGAACTTTTCACTGGGAGGATAAGCATAAAATCCTCTTCAAGCTGCATTAAATATAAATGTAGAAGTATTTTTCAAATATGCTTCATCAGAAAATTAAGGTATAGGTTGTGTTTTTTTTCCCCCTCCAAATAGAAAACTGTTTCCACCAATAAAACAGACATAATTAATTTATCCCAGTGAAAGGGGAGGATACTTCTTCTTAGCTCACCTCACCCATTCTAACTCTTGTCATAGCATATATAGCTTTCTCTTAAAGATGCACTGGAAGCTGGTGTGGCACAGAAAGTTGAGCAGAATCTCTGCAGCTATTATCAACTTAATAATATATGACACTGAAATCACTTTATAAGAAAAATGCTATGTTCAACATGTTGCTTCCGTCTTTATTCACCCATGAATTAAAGATCTCTGTGCTTTATGTTCTGTGTATCCTGAATGTTAATATCTTCTTCATTTGCTTCTTGCTATAAATGAAACTTGTTGGTTAATTATTCAGGAACATGACTAGATTCCATATGCTATCCATAAGTAGCAAAGTATCTATGAAAGAGACCTATGTGTAAAATGCTACAAACATGACCATTTCTAATACATATATTTTTAGAGAGGGAGAGGGAGGGAGTGGGGGGCCAGGCGGCAAGACAGAGGAAAAGAAATTCAAGCCGGCACCATGTCCAACAGAGCCTGACATGGGGCTCAATCTTACAACCCTGAGATCATGACCTGGGCTGAAATCAAGAGTTGGATGCTTAACCGACTAAGCCACCCAGATGCCCCTTTCTCTGAGAATTTCTAAGCTATTCTGAGTACAATGCTGTAGCTTCATCAGTTCCCTTTGATAGGTTTTCTTGCATTAAAATAGGGTGGGAATACTCCTAATTGTGAACACCAAGTATTCTAATTAGTCTCATATCCCAGTCGCTTGATTATCAGAGTATTTTAAACAGACTTTTAGAAATATAGGGACGGGACCAGCTCCCCATTGTATTCAACGAGTGCCACTAGAATGTATAAGTACCACATTGTTTACAAAGTGTGCTAGTGTTATGCTCAGGCCAACCCTCAAATGCTTTCTAGCACAACACACACATATACCACTGTCTATGGTTGCCATACTCATGACAGCCACATCTCCATACCAAACTTATGTTCCCAGTGCACAGAAAGTAAATTAAAAAATAAGTCACTCATGCAGCTGACACTATGCCAAGTGATCAGATACATAAACTACCAAAAAGTCTGGCCCTGTCCCGGTTGACCCAGCAAAAGTGGGCAGGAGGAAACAAATGAAGAGCAATGGAGTACTACATGAACTGTGGGGATTTAGAAAAACGCCAAGAGCATTTCGCAGGAGGAAGGCAAAGAGGACTTTGTGGAAGCAATGGGATGTGTTATTTTTCTTAAATTTGTCACCTGCAAAGGGGTCCTCAACTTTCATGCAATCTTTCTTCCAAAGATATGTATTATTACCCTTAAACCACCTTTCATGATCCAAAGTCAGCATTTGTATGGCACTTAAATATAGGGGCCTGCATTCCCGTCCATAATTTAGTTTTTGGAGGCTGTCAGAGGAACTAAACGGTTATCGTTGCTTTTGTTTGCATGTTTGTATAAAGAAGGAATTAAACAAAATGAAAATATTAAAGTGATGAAAGTGTAGGTATCATAATTTTGCTGTAATTGATGCAAAGTAGTGGTGGTTCTCCAGTCTCAAACTGAAGCCTTAAAGTAGTTGAGAATGTCCAAATAAAATGGAAACAAAGAACTTTTACAAATGTTGGTAATAAATGGTCAAAGATGGTATCTAAAAGACCAAATGTGATTAACGAATTTATACTATTTTCTAGTTTGCAGAGAACATAACCACGATCATTATACATTATACATTTGTCTATCATTGTCTTTTAATATTTGACACGCCTATATTTTCAGGAATGCATTAAGTCATGGACTACTGCCTAACTCATTCATCAAATATTTATTGAGCACTTATGTGACAGGCATGTCAGATTTCAGATGGCTTAATACATATAATGAAATAATAATGAAACAAAAATATGAGTAAATGTGGAAAAGAACAATTAGAACACTGAAACTAAGATAAAGTTGTTTGATCTGCATATTTGACTCAACTTGTAGACAATCAAAGCTACACTAGGAACATGATCAATTCCCTCACTCTTGTGGTCAATAACAAAAACATACTCATGTGTCAGGTGACACGTGTCTTTCTCTGAGCACTTAGAGCTGAATGCAGTTTCTCTTACGAGGTTTCAATTAGGGACAATGCCCTCAATGCCAACAGGCTCTGCATTAGCAGGTTTTCTAAGGCTAAGTCCCAAATTCCGTTTTTCAACTTAAATCTTACCAAACATTTTATAGATTTACTCAATGATACTGCTGCAACACTCAAGCAGGGTAACAGAAAAGCTGTTTTGTAGAAAATACTATATGTTAAGATTGTGGGAGACAGTTGAAATATTTGATATTAATGCTGGGAAAAGTAGGACGTTCTTGATTGTATGCCTAGATACGTCACTGAAGAGTGGCCGATCCATAGTGCCTAAAATCTGGCTATAATGAAGATTACTCCTACATGTAAGACTCTCACCTCAATGCAACTCAAAATAAATGCTGAGGTTACCCTGCAGGTTATCTATCCTCGTGCACAAGGAAAATGTGGGAACACTTGTTCAAAAATTAAACATCTCAAGACAGCAATAGCAGAGTATTAAAGTAAGTGCAGGACCCTCCTCAGCATGGACCCCTCGGTGATTGCACAAATTCCTGGCTCATGAAGCCAGCCTTGCTGACATAGCAGAATCACAAAAGAACATCCAAGAGTGTATGGGAGAACAATTCCAAAGAGATGGTCTCTGGGCAGGTCTCTCAGCAAAAGAGGCAATGGCAATCCTCCTCTGACACTCAGTCACTTCTGAAGCTTCCTGACCCCAGCGAGAGACATAAGACTAGACAATGATAGATATGCATGATGGCAAGAAGCGTGGGATTGGGAAGAAAATGAGGGATATATGGTAGGGGACTGAAATATATACCTCATATGGGAAATGTTATTACTGAAAAAGACAGGAGCATGGCAAGGGTTGGCATGGTCCTGTTGTTGAGCAAAGTCATATTCTGGAAAGCCCTGACAACCAGGTTTCAGATTTTATGTGATAGGAAAATAAGAACTCTTTTTTTTTTTTTTTTTTTTTTTTTTTTTGAGGAGGAAAGTAAACTGTAGCTCTATTTCAGTAGGACTGACCTGGCAACAAGAGCAAAGGAAAGAAAAGAAGTTAAAGACAGGAGAAAAAAAAATGAAGGCTTTTACAGTAATCCTGAAGTGAATTTCCATGGGGGAAGAAATAAAAGGGGAAAAACTTGAATGAGAGGTCACTAAACAGAGAAATGGAGAACAGAGAAATATTTCTGTCATTTCAAGGGATAAAAATGAAAGACTTGATGCCTATCAGTAAAGAGTCATATTGGGCATGAGAGAGAAGATACAAAAACATTCTATTGATGGTTCTGTCAATAACACCAGGCAATAGGTTGGGTTTTTGCACACGCCCTGACTCATATTAACTCCCACATTAGATAGTGGGGGGGGGGGGGGCAGCAGAGATATTAAATGATATGGCCAAAGTCCTAGAGCTGCCAATTAGGAAATCAGAGACATATCATAGTCACACTTCTTCTCCAAAGACAAATTAAATTAAACATAGCACCTGTTTTTGTAGCTCTGGAGCCTGGAAAACTACGGAAGTAGGATCAGAAAGAAGTGGATTGAGAAAGTCAGTAATTTAAGGCCCTTTTTGTCTCACACAGATTTGCACTTGTCTGATTGGAGTTGACACTGAACAACGGCACGGAACGGTCCACAAGAAACTGGAAATCTGGTTTATGGGAAATAATAACTGAAGGTGGGGAGAGTGGAAAGCCACACTCAGGAGACACATCTTTTGGATTGACCAGAGAGACGGGGATTAGTGTGTAAAGCAGATTCATCGGATCAGTTGGGGTGGGGGGGCAGGGATTGTTTTCACCACTTTTTCTTTAAAAAATCTGGTGCTTCATCCCATTGAGAGTGTTTTTTTCGATTGTAAAGGAAATTTTATGAAACCAGTTTTTGACAGCTATTTTCTCATTTTGTTCCCTCTTGCCAAACATGCTCAGTACTTTAGTTTCCAGGTTTTTGTGTTTGTAACTCTATGTATTGTAATTCATGTGCTTCGCTTTCATTTCCAACACCAGCCTCAGCTACCTGAGGACTACTCAGCACTGTATTTTCCAAAGCAATAAGGGACCATGACTGGATCAGAGCCCAATAGATAATTATATTATCATTTGGTTAATTACTTACTTTAAGCTAAATGTTTTTGAGAGATGTTACTATTCCCTGGATGATGTATCTTTAAGGAGAGGCTAGAGGATGAAGACAAAGGAAAGCAAATCAAATTTCTAAACTAAATGGATAAGATGTTTAGTTACTGAACCTTATACAGGTAGGGGTAGGTCTAGTTTAATTTTTATGTAAAAATGCATAATCCACTGAATTCTGTGAGTTATAAAGTAACTGAATGCTCCTTATTTCATTCTCTACTTTCAGTCATTCGTCTTATTCTAAGAGAGGATGAATCTTCTTATCTTTGGATGTATCAGAAGTGGGTCTTTCCCCATCTGATTTGTATTTCCTCAACAACATAGAGTTTCTGACTGCCTCTGGTGGTACGAATCCTCCAAAAGATAGTTCTCATCACAGCTGGTTTCCTGTTTATGTTTGAGGTCCTCACACTGGGAGCTGCTTTCCTGCTGAAAAAACCTATAGGAGTGCATCTTGGAAGAAGGTAGCGTAACTGTGTCATAAAAGGATTTTGTCCACTGCATTTTAGTCGTTCTCATTGTGATACTAAAAGGATGATCCTAACAAAAATACAGTGAATAAGAAAACCCATATGCCAAAATTGCATTTGCTAATCGACTTAGAGCATATGATAGGATCTACTCTAAAAAAAAAAGTTATGTCATATATATGTGAAATATATAGTATCCAAGAAAAATAGGTCATATATATGTCACATGCTCTAAAAAAAACTTATCACACCGGGGCGCCTGGGTGGCTCAGTGGGTTAAAGCCTCTGCCTTCGGCTCAGGTCATGATTCAGAGTCCTGGGATCGAGCCCCGCATCAGGCTCTCCGCTCAGCGGGGAGCCTGCTTCCTCCTCTCTCTCTGCCTGCTTGTGATCTCTCTCTCTCTGTCAAATAAATAAATAAAATCTTTAAAGAAAAAACAAACAAAAAAAAAACTTATCACACGAAGTAATTTGTATTTCTATAGCTGAATGACAAAAATAAATTACTTTTTAGTTTCTCCCAAGGTAAAAAGTAAATCATCTTGTTTGTACAGTAATTTGTCTCAAGATAACCTGAAAATTTTAAAGTTGTATTGAGGAAGTGGCACATATAAATGAGCAAAAGATGCCCAGAAAATATGTGCTTGTCCTCCTTAATATCAGAATTACAGTGACAAAAATTTCTTTGGTCAAATTCTTCTTAAGCTCCTCTGAACCTATCAACTAGAATCACTTTTAGGCTTCGGCAGCTCTACATTGTCAAGTTCTAGTAAAACTCCTAAATTGATTTAGTTAGAATTTCCCGTCATGCTATCTCATCATCCTCAATATCTAATTAGGGTCCCCAACTCTACCAACCTCCAGGTGATGTCTGATCACCCTGGCCTGCCTTCAGTAAGAATCCTGCTTTGTCAGTTTAGCCAGAATTCCCCCCACCCCTAAGGTTTCTTCTCAGCAATTTCCCATCCATTGATTCCCCACTCTGCTTCCTAGCTATAAATTCCAGCTTGTTTGTGCTGTATTCAGAATTAGGCCTGCTTCTGTTCCCCTTTTGCAATATTCCTGACTACAACCTACTTTGTACTACTTTAACTGTCCAGCTCTGGTTTTCCTTCAACAACGAGGCAGAAATTGCAGGGTCCCTGACCCTTGTCCAGTGCTAGCTATCCCTCACCTTCCAGTTTAGTAATAGCCTCCTGTGTTGCTGCTCTAACCCTAGACCCTTTTTTCCAACCAATCCATCATTCATTTATTTCTCTGTCCAACTAATCTTCTTTAAGCACTACAGATTCATTATGCAGCTCATCTGCCTCCAGAGGTCCAATGGTCACCCATTTGCTTTCACATCAAATCTATACTCATCTGCCTGGTTTTAAGGCTTTATATAATCTGATATCATGCTGCATATCCACCTTTATCTCCAATTAATCCTGAATATGCACTCTCTGCTGGAATGGGGTCACTTCCTTCAATGGCTTGATCATAGTAGCTGTCTCCTCTCCCAAAGGTGCCTTCATGAACACTATTCCCCGCACTTGAACTTTTTCTAGCTAATAGAGATTTTAGTGATGATTGACTACAACTCTTACTCTGCAGAGGAGAAAATCTAGGCCCAGAAAAGTAATGATATCATCATTTTCTCATGCCGGGTTAGAAAAACTAGTCTTCTAATCTCTTTTAGATTGTTGGAAAGCCAATTTTCGTCTTCAGTGACCTGAGGGCATACTCTTCAGGGTCAATTATTTTTTCTTCTTTTATGCACCTATGTTAACAAACCTAGCCTTAGTGAGAATTATTCTGTTTTGTACATTTTCCTCACCAATGAGCCACAAAAATTAGCAATTAATTTTTTCTCATATTATTGAGTTAGATTTTTTTTAAAGATTTTATTTATTTATGAGAGAGAGAGAAAAAGAGAGAGAGCATGTGCACAGAAGAAGAATGAGAGGGATAAGCAGACTCCCTGATGAGCTGGATTCAGGGCTTGATCCTAGGACCTTGGGATCATTACCTGAGCTGAAGGCAGCTTCCTAACTGACTGAGCGACCCAGGCACCCCTACTGGAGTTCAATTTGTGTCATCAAGTAGATTTTGGAGGTCAACATCAAGGCTTAAACTACTTTTAATGTTTATATTGACCAGACTTTGATTATACAAAACTTCAATTAAATTGCTCCTATTTGAATGGCTAAATGCCATTTCAGATAAACTATGCTTGTTCTATACAGAATGCATTTGTTCTAGAAAGGAGATAATCAAGCTTTAGAACTACGGGAGTATGCGAAAGACTTAAAAGACACATTTTCCTTGATCAATCTTATAATCTGGAGGAAGAAATTTTAAAGACTTATACTCCTAAGGGACATGTCTGCATAAGCAAAATCAGTAGAATTTTTGTTCATGTCAGTCAATATCCATCTTTCAAAAACAAGTTTAACCCCTTATATACCAATACATAGAAACAAGTTTGAATACATAAAAACAATTATTATTTGCTCCAAATTATTTCAACTTCTTACAGTAACTGTGCTTTCCAAATAATTTGGCCATATGAACAGAACTGTGCTTCATTCCATTTTTAAATTCAGTGAGCTCCTCAATGTGTTCCTAAAAACAAAGTAACTGAATTCTAGTTTGATAATTTCAAAATCAATTTCATTGGGCTATTTAAAATGCAATAATTTCAAAATTACACATTTAACTATAAGCCAAGGAAAATGATATAATGAAAAAATATAAGATGAGAACTGAGTTTTGAAACTATTAACATGGGTTATTTTCATTGTGTTGTTTGTGAGAAGTCTCAAATGGATTTAGTGGGGAAGATGACAGGTCTTATGAACTTAAGTTGAATAAAAAAATAGATATTAATATATGCTTGTAAAACATATAGGCTATATTATTTAAAAAATGCACTTTGGTGTCTAGCCCTTATAAAAATTTGAGGCATTCTCAGAAACCATCTCTATTGCAGTTATATCTAAAATTTGGAAATTTGCTGTTCAAAATAGTCGACAATTTCTCTGTCTCTTGCCCCTCAAAAATGCAGCTATGCCAGATTTTTAAAATGTCAATAGTATTACTGAAAATGAAATAATGGCAAAATTTCTAGAATATTAAAGGTGAAAGCAGAAACAAGAGTATCAGAAGGCTCCCTAATGAAATCTTGGGCACTGTCACTGAGTCACGAACATATAGAAAAAAGAGTGGGACAGGGGGCAGTTATAATGGTCACTAAAGGAATCGCTGGGATAAATGACACCTCTTTACCCCACTGCAGCAGCTATTGCTTATGACCCCTGTAAAAAGCCCTGTTGATGTTATTAAAGAGAGTGGACTATCTAGCTGGGGACTATCTTGGTGCGGATTTGACTAGGGTGGAGGGAGTGAAAGCAGATACTGAGGAGATTCTGAACTGCTTCACAGGATAACACAGTGGGGCAGTGGTGAATGAAAGAGGCATTCCTTAGACAGAAAATGAACTAACAGAATCCCCTACATCATCCCCAGAGCAAACATCTCCTCTCCCTTCACCTTTTTGTGGAAAAAGACCTGCCTGCCAGTCTTTCACCCTTCAGCAGATATGAATGCCTCCAGACTGGTTAGTGCCATGATGCCCTATGCTAACCTATCATAGTGCATGATAGACTGTGTTACTGCAATTGTCTGTGGTACTCTGATGGGATTATAATATCCATGAGGGAGGCAACCTGTCTACTGTGTTCATAATTTTATAGCCTTCACACAATAGCATCTGATATATTAGACATATCATATGTTGAACAACTAATAGATAAACTTTTAAAATCACAATACCAGGAGCATTATCATTTAACTGCTGGAATTTTCAAGATGCATATAAACTTCCATTTCCTAACCAGCTTTTGTCGTTAGAAAAGTAGAACCCAAATTTCCAGTGTTGCTGGGTAATATGAGGAAAGCTCCACTGAAGTATTTGAAAGAGCCAAGAAAAGTTTCAGATGCCACCGCCCCCCCCCCCCCGGAAACTCATAAATAAGACCATTCCCAGAAATTTTAGATGACTGAGGTGAAAAATCAGAGATACTATACATTTTTCTAACCTTCTCAACACATTTTCTCAGTCCTGGTCACTCTGTGATACCCATTTTTAGGAACTATCATACTTAGAACATCAATATAATCCTGAAATAGATATTCTTCTATTATATGTGATGGTCTTATTCTATATCAAGGTCACATTACAGATTATTAAGATTATATAATGAAGAGAATATGACTTAAGAGTCCCATAAGCATGAATTTGCTAGGCAAGTTTCTTCACTTTGTTGACTATCTATCTCCTCATCTGGAATATGGAAAATCAATGCTTCTCTAATACCACCAATATGGAGATTAAGTGATATATTGTGTCTTTATACATATAAAAGTGACTTGCACTATGTTTGGTTCTAAAATGGTTTGCCACTGAAAAATACTAGTTATGTTCCTATCTTTTCATCCATCCTCTTGGAAACCAAAGTAACAAACCCTAATTTCAATGTTTTATTACTGAATAATTTAGTTACCAATTTAGTTTTCAAAGACTTTGAAAACACAAAAACACATCTGCTTTTCTGTGTAGTACCTATGTGGAGAGTACTGTTAACAGAGTGAGTCTAAAGTTCTGATTCATGCTACTTGGACTTCAGAGGTATATTAGAGAAGCTGAAAAGGGGAAGAGTATGAGTTTGACATCTCAGAAATAGCTGGCAAGTAGCCTGTCTTGCATGTTTCAGAGGTAAGCAGAAAAGGGGAAAAAAAACATAACTAGGAAATGTGCTCTGGAGAACATCAAATCCATCTGCAAAACTGATTTAGTTATCAACTAACCACAAAGCTTCCTGCTCTACATATTTCAGAGTTGAATCCAATTTGCTCAAATCTAGATTGAATAAAAAAGAGTAAATAAGACATGGATGGAATATTTCTGGGAGTTACATAAATTTACAAGTAGAGATAAAAATGCATTGGGAAAAAATAAAAACCTTCCCAATCTTATCAGATCAAAGAACCCAGGAAATGGTAATTGTGACTATTTAGGGAGGTAATGGGATAAATAAAACCCTTCAAGAGGCAAGCAATTGGTCCGTGATTATTTGAGAGGCAAATGTAGGATGGGGGCCAAGGCCTCAAGAGATCTCCTGCTCTGATAGAGGACTCCAGTGGCTGTACAAGGTTGCCTCATGTTAACAAAACCTCAGAATCGGGCAGAAAGTACAAACGGAAGATTGGTCAAATATGGGTCTCCAAGGCAGTCCAAGAGTTCAGTGTTTAACACAGAGGTAATAGGATTGATGTGAAAGAGAAAGGCAAAGGAAGAGCCACTGTGCTCTTCATACAGTAAATGTTTAAAATATGGTATGTGAGGTTTATAAACGAAACAAGAAATAGTGTGTGAGTTTGTTTGAGGGGATAAAATAATAGAACGAAAGAAAATGAAAACAAGATACTTCTAATCAAAACATGCAGAAACCTTATTGTGAAAAGGCCCATCTAGGGACACTTGCAGTGAGACTGTGCAAGCTTGAACCCACATATTTCATGAGATTTCTCTTCCACATGGAGAAGAACAAGATGGCACCTTGTCTTCAGGACTGAAGAGAGGTGATCACACATGGTAGGCACTTCTGAAGTTTACAAGTCTTTTTCCTCCTCTCCCTTAAAAATACCATCCTTCAAAGCTGCTGAAGGAAAACTTGACCAGGTGACAAGTCTCAGCTTTAAAACTAATTCTAAAGATGATGATGCCTCCACAAGTAGTAAATTGACTACTCCGGTGTTAGAATGTAGCATTAACTGAAAAATGACCCAAATATGGAAACTGTTCTTTCTATATTAGGAAAAAAAAATCAAGAGAAACATTAACCTGCTCTAACAAAAGATTAGTCACATACACAATAGACTACATCTGATTTTCTTAGAAGAAATTAACAATTGACCTAGAAATTTTTGAATAGAGTCATTCAGAACATAAAGTAGAGGATTTGAAGTCTGAAAAATGTGAGAAAATGAGGACTAGGAGGAGTGGGAGACTAGAACACTGCTCTAGAGCCAACCTGTCTGGGTTTGAATTCTGGGACTCCCAGAGACTCCGCTGTTTCACCTGTGCAATGAAGTTAATGAAAGTATTTACCTCATAAGGTTTTTATGATGATCAAGTGAATTAAATATAACCATGGCTTTGTGAAGATTTCTCTTTGTAAATCACTTCTAAGAGTCTCTGTGACATGGTAAGACCCAATACTGCCTGTCTCCGTTCTGATAGGCTGGTTTCCTCTACTTAACCCAAGATAGACCCAATAGCTCTACTTGTCATAAAAACCCAATAGCTCTACTTGTCAAAAAAATAAGACTATAGAAGTTACAATTTAGATTTGCCCTTTTTAATCACCTCTTTTAGACTCACAAGGTTACAAATGAGTCTTAAGCCACAGATAACTTCCTACAGAAGGAAATTTTAATTACCCCTAAAATGATTTACTGATGCTCAACACAGTCTAGCTACTAGTTTAAAATTTAAAATTTGTTTTATTTCACATTGGTTCCAAAGGTGTGTTCTTTAGTTTTAGTTCTTTAGCATTAGTTTTTATTTCCAGAAACTGAATTGCAATTCTGGTTACAGACCTCATTCTCCCTTCAGCACTGTGCTAGAAAACAACGTGACTTTTGATAACTCTTGGCACATCATGTAATATAGAAAACAAAAATACTTCAGTTTTTCTAATTTCCATAAGCACCAGAGTTTGAATATAGGACTCAAGCCAGAAGGATTTGCTTGAGATGATTAAATACAAATTCATGGCAATTTGCATTAATCTGGTCATTTCCTTATTATTTGTCTACCTGAATCAAGGTCTTGTAGGTATAAATCATACAGATTAACACTCTGAAAAGCCGCCAACACCGGTGTTTTAACGCATTTGTGCAAGTTAATGTAACTGAGGCTGAATAACAATGCCTCAGGAAAGATATATTTTAACGTCCCTATTCATTTGCTCGTGCTGTTCCTGCGCCTTAAATTCCCTTTTCATTCCTCAAAGTTCAGTTTAAATGTAGCAGGTCAAATCTTCTTGTTTCTATTCAAAGTAGAAATGTTCTCTTAGGTTTTCAATGTCTCACTAAGTTTTCTTTCTTTCTTTTTTTTTTAAGATTTTATTTTTTTTTTTAAGATTTATTTATTTATTTATTTGACAGATAGAGATCACAAGTAGGCAGAAGTAGGCAGAGAGGCAGGCAGAGAGAAAGGAGGAAGCAGGCTCCCCGCCAAGCAGAGAGCCTGATGCGGGACTCGATCCCAGGACCCTGGGATCATGACCTGGGCCGAAGGCAGAGGCTTAACCCACTGAGCCACCCAGGCGCCCCTAAGATTTTATTTATTTGACAGAGAGAGACAGTGAAGAGAGGGAACACAAGCAGAGGGAGGGAGAGAGGGAGAACCAGGCTCTCCACCGAGCAGGGAGCCCGATGCAGGGCTCAATCCCAGGACCCTAGGATCATGACCTGAGCCAAAGGCAGACTCCCAACGACTGAGCCACCCAGGCGCCCCTCATTAAGTGTTCTATATATCGCTCTGTTGTACATACTCTGCTGCATGGTGATAGAGATACCACATACCTAATATGGTGCCTGCACACTGTACTTAGTAAGCCCTCCACACACATTTGTTAAGGGAATCAAGAATCACACTTTACGCAGTTTAGAGGACTTATTCATCAGCTTGGTTTCTTTGATACAATGGTATTGAAAAGTATTAAGAGTTGTACTTAATAGATTAGGAAAATGAAGCTCAGAAATATTCAGTACTTACCAAAGTCACAGAGTTAATGAGTAGGGGGAGGATTTGAACTGAACTCCACCTGATGCTAATTCTGGTGCTCTTCCCACAATTCCATGCTGGTAAATTCGAGAACTCTTACAGCAACAATGCCATTTGTTTCTTTGTACAAAATCCCAAGAGCCTAGGACTTTAAATGCAACTGCTGATAGTGTAAACCAGGGCCCCATTTATTCCTAGTTTATCTTGGAAAATTACATTCATTCATTCAGGCTTGACACTCAGGTTTCTTCTAATACATATATTTGGCTTACTGACGTTCCGCAGAAGGGGAGTTTTAAGCCACATCTAAGGGAGAGAAGGAATAGTTTAATCATGAATATGGGGAAGCGATATCCAGACTGAGATTTTATAGAAGCAAAAGAGAAATGAGCAAGTGGTGTATATCATTTTAAGCAGATTTGCATGACTGGAGCCAAGAGCTTCTGTCAGGGAGGAAAACAGACTGGTGGTACACAGAATTGGGATAGGAAACTGTCAAGATGGTTTGATTTGAGGGATACTAAAAGCCATTCCCTTGCCTAAAAATACTCTCCCTACTGACCTCTCTCCTACCCAGTATTACTTATTTTTCCTGAGTTAAAGCATCAAAAGTTTCTGTTTGCAGACATATTCATTTTCTGGGAGAGATGAAACTTCCATTGTTTGCTGCTGATAGGCATAACGTGAAGTAGTTGATTAACAAACAGTAATGCAAAAGGTAATTAATTTATTAGAACAGTACAAGTAAATCAAGAAAACCACATAGACAAATGTTTCTAAAAACATCTTCCTTGAATTCATTGCACTTGGTACTCACCTGCCCATTTACAATGTGGACCAGAGCAGTCAGGGATAATCAGAACTCGAATAGTCTCAGGATACTACATGCATAACATTCCGTAGGAAATAGGATGTCCTTGAAAGAGAAGCACTGCCACCAACTCACTATGTGATCTTTGGTAAGTCAGTCATATGTCCTTATAGGCCCAGTTTTAACATTTTCAGAAAAGGTAATGATAATCCCTATCCTTCTTAACCAACAGGACTTTTGTCAATGAGTCACATCAATTTCCTTCTGGAGAAAAAGTGCTAGACAAATATAATAGATTTACTTTAAAATACTAAATAAAATACTTTAAAATATAATAGATTTACTTTAAAATACTTTAAAATAAAATACTAAATATAATAGATTTACTTTAAAATACTTTAAAATACTAAATTTTTTTTAAACCAATGCATTATATGAAAAAAAGAGCAGTATCTCATTAGTACTTGTAAACAGCCTTTTTTCACAGAGCTCACGGGACTATAGTCTGTATCTTAACATCTCTGTGAGGAAGTGAACGAAGGCTATCACCACAAAAACAGAAGGTCAGGGGCAGCATAGGGAAGTGAGTAGTCTGAGACGAGGCTGTCAAAACAATCTCTTCATTGACCCAGATACTTTGGAATCTACACTAAAAATTTTAGGGCACAAAGATGTTATCATTTTTAGTCAGAGTCAATCTAAATTTAACTGACACTGATGCATTTAAATAGGATTTCAAACTAACATTCATATTATAGTTATCAGTCAGGTATTATTCTGGGACATATTATATATATAAAATTTCACCTTTTAAAAAAAAGAGTTATATATTTTTAGAGAGAGTGAGTACACATGCATGAGTGGGAGGGGCAGAGGGAGAGGATAAGAGAATCTCAAGCAGACTCTGCATTGAAGGGGTCCCGATGTGGGGCTCAATCTCACAACCCTGAGATCAGTCACAACCTGGGCCAAAACCAAGAGTCAGACACTTAACCAACTGTGCCACCCAGATGCCCCCAAACATCACTTAACTTTACTAATAATCCAATGAAGGAGCAAAGGAACTAGAGAGAACAGAAACTAAGGAACTGAGAGGTTAAGTAATTTGTTCACGGTTCCACAGCTAGTTAAGTAGTAGAACTAGGATTATTATGATAGGTATTTTCATTTTTCTCATTTCCACTGTACACGTTTATAGAAGAATAAGTTGTTTTCTTACTGGTACTCAAATCTTCAAGGTATCATCTGTGTTTAAATCCTTAGATATGCCATTTTAGAACTGTCATCCGAATGGTTCAAGTTAACAAAATAGTATGTTAAATACACTGATATACCATTTGCCTTTTAAGGTAGAAATACTCCCTTGGAACCTAGAAATAACAATTGAACACACAAAAACTTCTCAATCTGGATTGGTATATGGACTGTTTCCATCCCAGAGACTGGAGGATACTGTCATGAGGTCTCAACCTCCATCATGAAGCAATATACATTTCCCTCCACCATTGAGACGGTAGAAGAGGAGTAAATTCTCCACATCTGAACCCACTCTCTGTTCAAGGGTCCTATAATTTGCCTCCTCATATACGTAATATGCAACAATTTTCACTACTACATGTAGTCCTTCCTTCTTAGTTAATGGTCACTCTAGCTTTCTATTGCTAAGGTCCTAAATTATAGAATCATTCTTAACTTTTCTCTAGTTTTCTGTGCCTTAGATTAAATCAGCATATTTTGTCAGTTAACTGTCAAGATACATCCAGACTCTGCCTACTTTTGTTTCACCACTGACGTAACCTTGGTGCAGGTCACCATCGCCTCTCATTCATTCCATTATCATAGCCTCTCAGCTGCTCTTCACTTGCTCCTCCCAGGTCTGTACCAACACAACATTCACAATGGGCCTCCTAAATATGTCAGATCAGGTCCTTTTCCAGTTCAGTTCAGAACAGGCTAATGTCTCCGCATATCATTCAGTGGAAAAAACAGTCATGACAATGGTTCACAAGCCCTTATGCAGACTGCCCCTTATCCCTTACCTCTCTAATCATGTCTTTTAATACATTCCCTTTGCTCTTCACACACCAGCCATGCTGGCCTCTTCTCTGCACTTCAGAATGCTGATTACACGCTCCGGTCTCAAGACTGTAACATTAACTGGCCCTCAGATGCCCTCAGATGTCCACATGTCGTACTCCCTAATCTCTTTCAGGACTTTACTTGAATGTTACCTTCCAGAAAGAGCCCACCTCATCCCTTCTATACACCCTGCTCATTTTTTCTCCACATTGCACGGTCCATTTAACAGGCCACTGAGCCTGTTTATAGGTCTTCCCTACTACAATATAAACTTAGGGAGGTCAAAGATATGTGTCCCTTTTATTTCCCTAGGCTATACCTGGCACAGGTAATGTGATCACAGAGCCTGAGGAAGGTGGATCAGCCAGATAGGCATTTGTGATTTGGAAAGCAGGTGTATATCTTACTGAGACAGCTTCTACCTAGCTCTAGAGTACTATTTTCACATGGTAGTAAATGCCAGAAATCTGGATTTTTGTGATGTATCTCCTGATTTAAAGAGAAATGATTTTTAAAAATGTTGTTTTAGCTCTTCAAACCAAACAAATCCTGTATAAACAAATACAGTTATGCCCACAAATCACCACTTTGAGACTTCTACCCTAAGCATCTGAGGTGCTAAGAATCCTTTTAGATCTAACACTCAAAAGATTTCACCTAGGTACTGTTCACTGGATCACACATGTCCATGAAAATGTGTAATTTAGTAGAGCCCATATTTTCAACCATACCAGGAGAGAGATTATATTACTTCTGCAAAGTCTTAATCCATTTAGCCTCCTAGGAGAGACAAGAAGGAAGTCACATGACTAAAGGAGTTTTGAGAGGGATCGTTTTAATTATTGCAAACTAGCAAAACGCAAGCATTAGTTTTGGGGTTTTGTTTATAAACTCACATTTCACCACATTTTGTTCAATGACTACATTATTGAATGTGACAGATTTCTATCTTTTTTAGTGAAATGTAATTACTTTCTGATCATTTTAGCACTTATGCTTATTAGATATAAGTACATTTATGTCACTGACCACTTAACTTAAACTTCTCATTGATATCTATTTCATAAGAAATTTCCTCCAAGGGGCCTGGGTGGCTCAGTTGGTTAAGTGTCTTGCCTTAGTCTCGGGTCATGATCCCAGGGTCCTGCAGCAGAGATTCTGCTTCTACTTTCCCTCTAGCCTGCCCCTCTGTCTGCCACTCTGCCTACTCGTGCACTCTCTTTCTCTATCAGATAAATAAAATCTTTGAAAAAAAATAAAAAGAATTTCCTGCAAAGGCGAATCACATTCTACCAACATGAAGAGCTGATCAGTGAATCCAGCTATTTTAAGACCCCTTGTCTCAAGGAAGATAAAAAGTTGTGATATCAGTTTAACACACATTTAAGCGTAGGAATCTTTCTTCGGAGAGTCAAAGCAGTTGACAAAGATTCCTCTGTTAGACGTTGCAGGCTGAACATGCCTCCAAGAATTTGGGCACCATCACTGCGTGAACTGGGTATAGTTTTTGACACTAGAAACCTACATGAGCAAACATGAGTTTGTTGTTGAGCATTTCCCTATGACAGAATAAATATAAACTTATTTCAATCAGGCAGCAATAAGATTACATTTAATCTGGTTACTAATTATTTTGTCTTAGTGTGATTTTTAATTTCTGGTCTTTTTTTTTTTTTCCAAAAAAAATTTACTTCTCAGACTTGTGCAATGACTCATTGTATCGTATCTGTTAAAGATAAGATTACAAGTTGAGCAAGCTACACAGAGCAAATCTGACAGTAAGATCATCAAATCAGTTTATCAACAACCAAGAGGCAAAATTGGTCAAAACTTCTAGTGGATTTTAAGTTAGTTATTGCATTTGATGTATTTGCTTCAGAAAACACAGAAAAAAGGAATATCAGACAAATGGGGTTGTTGTAGACCAAAGAAAAGCACTGATTTGGTAGTGTTTTTAGTGTTTGATTCACACAGAATCAAATTTTCAAAGTTATGAATACTTTGGATACATATCTTATGTAACTGTACATTATCATTTAAAACAAAAAAGTTCTTCAAATATAAAATTAAATATTGTGGCCATGATATGTGAACATTATTAAAGAATATAGTAATTTAGTCTAAAGGGGTATATAAGTTGGAAGCTGATAGGGCATTGTTATCAAAAAGTCAAGCTTTGGTCAACTTCTAATGCAGACCACTGGTTTGGAAACTAGCAGGCATTAACACCACCCCAAGGGCTTCTTCACACAGATTGCTGGGCCCCAGAATTTGCATTTCCGGTAAGTTCCCCAGAGATACTAATACTGCTGGTCTAGCACCAACACTTTGAAAATCACTGATGTAGCTAAATCCCCTACTTTTCAGGAAGTCTGTGTCATGAGCACACTATGAAGGCGCACACATTGTGTCTTTCCACAATGTCAGTTTGATTCAATCAAAGCAAGGTTAAATCAGAATTACAAAGCAGGTTCATGGTTCCAAATGCAACAACAATTCATGGGATTAAACTTGGTTTCTTACACAGCACACAGAGTAGGGCAGAAGACAAGCCACACAACAAACAAGATACCAGCAGTGTACGGGAAGTTAATGAACCAAATGTGAAGTCAGTCTGTGGGCACACAATTGAGATAGGGCCTCAATCTGCTCTGGGTCAACTCTGGGCACTGACTGCTTCTGATATTGAGGCAGGGAAGGCTCTTGGTTCTGTTTGGAGTTAGACTGGGAAGCCTTCAGTAGAGGTTGCCTTTTTTAAGTGGTCAGACATAGGGGGGTCAGGTCTGAAGCATCTGACAGTTTGCTGCCAAAATCCTGCCCTTCTTAAAGGGATGTAATCAGTTTTGAGTCCCTGCAGATCTCCTCTAGTTTGTTCATCATCAGTTCTGGGTTGTCAGTTGACATGGGTCCCGGCAAGATCTCCTACTTGTAGTACCTTAACCATTTGTGTCATTACTTGACACGGGCTCCTGCTTGACATGAGAAACTCCATTTTGCTCTCTACAGTCTGTTACAACTCCATTAAACACAGCACAAAATTATTGCATTGAGGAGGTAGTCTATGCTCTTTTAAACCCAAATGAATCTAATGTTTCCTATCCTATCAGCTTTAAAATTTAGAGGGTATATTTTTTAAACATTCTAGTTACTCATGTATACTATACCTATAATTCAGAGGAATTGGTTAAAAGTATTAGTTAAAGGCTATTCATATTTTTTAAATATTTTATTAATTTATTTGACAGAGAGAGAGAGGTCACAAGTAGGCAGAGAGGCATGCAGAGGGGGTGGGGGAAGCAGGCTCCCCACTGAGCAGAGAGCCCGAAGTGGGGCTCGATCCCAGGACCCTGAGATCATGACTGGTGTCGAAGGCTGAGGCTTAACCCACTGAGCCACCTAGGTGCCCCTATTCATATTTTTTAAAATTTTTTTAAAGATTTTTATTTATTTATTTGATAGAGAGAGATCACAAGAAGGCAGAGAGGCAGGCCAAGAGAGAGGGGGAAGCAGACTCCCTGCTGAGCAGAGAGCCCGATGTGGGGCTCAATCCCAGGACCCTCAATCCCAGGATCCCAGGATCGTGACCTGAGCTGAAGGCAGAGGCTTAACCCACTGAGCCACCCAGGTGCCCCCATATTCATATTTTTTTTTTTTTAAAGATTTTATTTATTTATTTGACAGAGAGAGATCATAAGTAGGCAGAGAGGCAGGCAGAGAGGGTGAGAGGGAAGCAGGCTTCCTGCTGAGCAGAGAGCCCAATGTGGGACTCGATCCCAGGACCCTGAGATCATGACCTGAGCCGAAGGCAGCGGCTTAAACCACTGAGCCACCCAGGCGCCCCCCTATTCATATTTTTTAAGAGTTTTATTTATCAGAGAAAGAGAGAGAGAACGAGAGAGAGAAAGCACAAGCAGGGGGAGGGGAAGAGGGAGAGGAAGAGCAGGCTTCCTGCTTAACATGGAACCTGAGGCATGGCTCAGTCCCTAAGAACATGACCTGAGCTGATGGCAGATGTTTGACTGAGCCACCTGGATGCCCTATTCATATATATATATATATTTTAATGTGCTAATGGGGATATTATTTTAGGGACAGAACAGAGTATTCTTGCTAAACTGTTTAAGCAGCTTTATAATCTAAATCTTTCCAACTTCCTCATTCTTACTAAGGGAGTTGTAAAAAACAAAACAAAACAAAACAAAACAAAAAAAAACAACCAAGAACTAGGAATGACCAAGGATAGTGTATTGACCTAACAATCTCAAAAATAGCATTCCTGCTACAGAAGGTTTAAGATAAAGTCCTCTACCAGTCTAAAGAGATGTAAATAAAAGTACATCAGACCATCAGTAGGATCCAGAGAGAGTAAAGAAAATTAAAAATCAGGGCCCAAGATAGCTCTGAAAATCCCTTAGTAGCCTTTAATTTCCTGACCAATATGCTTTTAGAAGCTCAAAATTTGGCCCTTTTTCTTCTTTTAAAAGCCCATTTTGAGGGGCGCCTGGGTGGCTCAGTGGATTAAGCCGCTGCCTTCAGCTCAGGTCATGATCTCAGGTCCTGGGATCGAGTCCCGCATGGGGCTCTCTGCTCAGCAGGGAGCCTGCTTCCCTCTCTCTCTCTCTGCCTGCCTCTCTATCTACCTGTGATCTCTCTCTGTCAAATAAATAAATAAAATCTTAAAAAAAAAAAAAGCCCATTTTGGTTGGTTCTAGACTTTCTTTGCCTGGCAAGAGTTATGTTGAATGGAAGGAATATAGGTCAAATAAGGGAATGTCTCTCACTATCTCCCCTCCCCCTCCCTCTCTTTCTCTCTCTCATATAAAAAGAATATGAAGAGGCATTTGGAACTTCCAGTAAGCATATCAGGGAGTGATTCATTGAAGAGCTAGTTTGTGTTAGTTTTTGACCCAGAGACAGAATTTAGACATTGCAAATAAAGGACAAACTCACCCCATAGGAACATAAGGGTATTCACAAAGCCAAGGAGGTTGAAAATTGAAGTGCATAAGTGATGAATGACTAGTGGTTCTATTTGGAGAAGAAGCTTAAATGAGAGCAAACTGGATTCCTTTGTCTTGAAAACAAGGATGACAGATTGATTAATTCATTTGTGGAGTTCAGGTCAAATTGTTCACGAATGTTGTGATCAGCTGAGTCTTTACAGTTCAGTGAGAGCAAGCATTTCATTGCCCATGGCTGAGCACAGCAAGGAAATGGAATTAAGTTTCTACAGTGGTTTGTTTTCCATTTCCTGTATTGACCATTTTATTTCCGGTGCCATTTCATACTGGTTTTGCACAGCATATTACACAGAAGAGCCCCTTAAAAATTACTTGATTAAAAATCACTGCACTTAATATTAACTTTAAAAGGTACAGACCCCCAAATGAAGGATTTTCTATACAGAGAATGAATCAGCAACACTGCTATTAATCCAGCAAAGTAGACTAAGCATGAGGCTATCAAAGGAGTTAACACATAGAAAAGAAGGTCAGTAGCACATGAATGAAGTATAGCTCAAACTCCGTCAGAGCGGAGCAATGAATTGGAACTGATATACAATACCACTGTTTAATGTTCATGTAACTGTACAGAAAATATAAGTAAACCAAATAAAATGTATGTGTTCTTATCCTACAAGGTAGGCGATATTCTTCCATATTTTTTGTCTTATGCCTAAATATCTGAACTAAAAATACCTCTAGGTATAATATGTGTATATTTGTATCCATGTCTGTACCTATACAAATTAGATGGATTGTACCTAATTAAAAAGTTAGCAGAACTACTTACAGAATGCAGTTTTCAACAGACTTATTTCTGTCTCTATGTGATACATCATACCTCCTACCGTTCTAAATGTGGCACATATAATATGTTTTTAATTGGAATGAATTAAATTTAATTTTATGCAGAGAATATTGAAGCATTTGTGATATCTTTAAGCATAAAGAAAGATGAGAAAGGTTTGGGAATAATTTTCTTATAAATACAACAGTCTCAAATTTTGTTCAAATGTTTAAAGGCATTAGCAAACTCAGAGGAGAGGGGGTGGTTTGGCTGTTCCAGGTTTATACCCAGTGCCAGATCTTTGATATTTGATCTTCCTTGGCAACAGTCTGAGATCTATAGAACCACAGGAGGGTTTGCTATTTAGACTGAAGTACCAGTGTGGCAAGTTCCAGGACCATGAACAACAGGCATCTTATTACTGAATTATGAGTCTAAGAATGAGCCACATCATAGGAGAGGATAAACATGACAATCAGAACATAAAAGTAAGTTCAGGAAGTACACATGCATTCTAGTTAATGGCCCTAGACAGAATGCAAACTAGGGATATCCGTGTTTGCCCAGGGAGTCCTGAATTATGCCTGACTTGTCTTGCTTCTTTACTAATACATCCCTTATATGCTGAAAAGTATCTGCTTTGGATGATAAATTACATGGTCATCTTAATCAGGGAAACATCAAGAGAAATCACTTCATTTAAAAGGGGATTGGTCCATCAACATTCTACTACCAGGACCTTTCTCCCAAGTCTCCCTCTGGTCACCCACTTTCTTTTCTATTTCACCTCAAGATTCTGTGCTTTAGGGTGCAGCTGTAAGAGAAATGAGAAAGTCAGAGAATCCTGCCCACCCTGAGAGCTTGGAACTCTCAGACCAACTCTGCTCTTGTTAAAGCTTCATTGGTTTTCCAACTCACTTTTCAATTCTTCTGATTTCCCACAGCTCTACTTCCCATCTGTGTTTCAGCCAGTTGCACAGCTGGGGAGAAATTAAAATAGAGATTGCAGAAGCAATACTCACAACTAGGAGCTCTAATTAAACGCCCTGTGACATAGACCAGAGTTTCTAAGTCAAAAAGAACTACACCACTCATCTTCCTGCTCCAGAAAATGTGTGCAGGGGTTGAGAGGTGGGACCCTATGAAGTGGCAATCCATCCCCTTTGTTTTGAGGGTGGTAGGAAACTAGGAATGAAGGACCTGCAGAAGGACAGGACAACCTGGGGCCTTAGATTTTTAACAGCCTGAGAGCTGTCCCACCAGTGGGGAGAACATTTGAAGAATCAATTTGTTTGAATATAAGAGGAAAAAATCACACTGAATCTCCATCTTAATTGATCTGCGTTCCAATCTGTTCCCCAAAAGGGGCTCTCTTAGGATATGGACTCTAGATACGCAAGAAGAATCAATATCTGTTTCTCAGTTATATCCATGTCATAGAGAAGAATTTCTTAGCAGTTCTAAGTTGTGTTTTTTTTTAATAATTTATTTATTTATTTGACAGAGAGAGATCACAAGTAGGCAGAGAGGCAGGCAGAGAGAGAGGAGGAAGCAGGCTCCCTGCCGAGCAGAGAGCCAGATACGGGGCTCAATCCCAGAACCCTGAGACCATGACCTGAGCAGAAGGCAGACGCTTAACCCACTGAGCCACCCAGGTGCCCCAGTTCTAAGTTTTTTTTTAAATTAAAACAATTTAAGTGCAAAATGGAAAAAAAAATGGGTATAAAAGACATACACCAAAATACACAAGTTAACTATTTGACTCTTCCCAATACTTTATCCTTCTGCATAAATTTTTAGCTACTTCCTTTATAGTTAACCTCAAGCCTTATCCTTTTTTTTTTTGCTAATAAAAGATATTTTTACAATTTTATTAAATAGAAAATTTGATATATACACAGAGAGAAAGAGAAACAGGTATACAGTTACTACATATATAGTATCTATAATGGGTAAGGACTCATATAAGTACCACCCAGTTTAAGAAATATTCTTACTATTGAAATTTCCTATATATCTCTTTGAGAACAAGGCTCTTCTTCCTGAAGTAAACATTATCCTGCAATTTTATCCCCCTTTCTTTATAGTTTTAAGTTTCTGCTTTTGCAGTACATTATACCTCCACTTCTTAGCTTTTCCAGGACTCTACAGAATAAATCATGTTATTTTTCATTGTTATCTTTGTCCACAGACACCTAGGTTGTAGTTTCCAATAATCTACAAAATCAGCCCCATTCATCTGCTTTGTTTCTTCCAAAAACGTGCTGCAATCTCTCATCTATTGTCTTCGTTCATCCATTGTCTTCCCTCATGAGTACAATTTTATTCTTTTTTTAAAATTTTATTCTTTTAATATCAAGTTTCGGTCTTTCAATTTTAATGTTTTGAAAGAGGGAAAATAGACATATTAGCAATCTGTCATGTTTGTCTGTATGTCATAATACTTCATTTAAATATAAACTTAAATCTGTCCCAAAGCCTTATCCTTTTTTATGGTACTGACTCATGACAAAGGGATTCTAACAATCAACAATTGGAAGGCCAAGATGTTTTATGGAAAAGAGTGAGACATCTCAGCATTTCCTAAAACTGCCTACTGCACACAAAGGCCAGACAGAACAGTTGCTTTGGAAGTATGGGAGCAGGACAAAGAGGACATCATCAGAGTGTGGGAGGAATTTGCAGAGGAGCCAGTGTTGCTTTGACTGCCATGGCCCTCTGATTCTGGCTTATCAGGGGCAGGAATTCTTAAAAGGTCTCCAGAGCTCAACACTTGGTTAAGACTATTTGTTTCTTACAGAGTCATCACATCAAGTGCCATGTAAGGGTTTTGCTATCCTTGTAAATGACAACTTTAAAGGCTTGGACTGTTCCACACAGTCTCTTTTCCCATAATGTACCAAATTGTTCCCAATTTTGTTGTGATTCCCAAGGTCACTGTTTTGAAAATTATTATCTTTATAAATAAAGGTTTAAAAGAAGTATCAGAAGAGTGGGATTTTAAAAAAAATAAAGTACTCTAAGTTAACACTGGAAACCAGATAATATCTGGAATCCTTCCAGCTACAATGTTCCAGGCAAGTCATAGGAAAAAATGTCTCAGAGAAGAGTGGGGGGAAAAAAGTGGCATTATATACTTTAAATAAAATTTCTAGGAGATATCAACTTCAAAAAGAAACCAGGTAGATGAAGGATAAAAATTTGGTCTTGTATAGGACTTTTTATTTAATGAAGCATGTTCTTTCTTATTCAAAATGTAGACTCTCCCCCAAATTCCATGTTATGTAGATTTCAGCTTTTTGAGTTTTGAATTTTCATATTTTAAAATAACATTTTAAGGTCTTAATGGAGTATGTAACATCACAGCGTTTTAATGGATTTTCCCAGTGCATTTCAGTCCCTGATATTCAGCCCATCCCATGAGTCAGTGCTTTCTCCATTTTCTACCAGAAAGGCCTTCCTAAAATAGACCTGGCTCATGGTCAGATAGAGCAAAGATTTCATCACTTTCTTTGGTTTAAAAGGACTGATGTGAAGCTGTGAAACTCTGCTTTTTTTTTTCTAATATGATACTGAGTTTTCAATTCTAATGAATATAAAAAACATATCATCTCACCCCTATTGTTGGCAAAACCATTGTGAAGGAAGTGTTCTAATTATTGATGACACAACCAATTAAAATGTTACTCAGGATTACACAAACAACCAGTATACAAGAAATTGCGTCCACCCTTTTCTGGTCACAGTAAGTGAGTAAACAACAGGTTGTATTCTTCTTAATAATACTTGGGTTAGGAAGTCTATCAAAGCATTTTACACTAGAAAACTTACTTCATGTGGAGCTCTAGAAGACCAGTGCCCCCTATTGTTTCCACGTTGGAGATGAAGAGACACAAAGATCATGTAATGTCATATTTTAACATATTTCTGAGGAAGTCATATAAGCAGTGATCAAATTATCAGGAAAAAAAAAAAGTTGTTTATGATAGTTCAAGCTGTTTCGACACAGAAACCACAAGAACCATATCCATAGGCTGAAATGGTTCAATCATACTATTGCTAAGTCAGACAAGAGTTACTGCTGTTGGAGCCCAAACTGCATGAAGAAAGGGAGAGTCTGGAAATACCTAAGAATTCAGATACAATTTGTGACAAATGAGTAAGAAAGCAAATGCCTAAAGAGACTAGGCTGATATTAAGACAGAGGCCAGTTAACTGTGATTGTACACGTACAATAATGACTTGATTACAACCTAACCTTTCTTTGATATTCATGTTGCTCCAGAAGTTCCTCCAGTAAAGTTTTAAAGAAGGTACTGTCAGGTGAAAGTTTAACATAAGGGGCACAAAATCCTTCCATTTCTCACTTTATATGATTTCATGGTTTTTCCATGTGAAATAGCTAGTCAATGTTAGAACAGAGACAAAGATTTATATTGCTAGTTATATGCCGAGTCAGAAGTTCTGATCTAATTGCTCTTGGTAGCCTGATCCTTAGGATATTTTAAAATTTTGTTTGAGAGTTGATACTTATACTATAAAATCTATCATTTAAAAATAAATAATTGTTTTAGTATATTTACAAAACTGTATAACCATCATCAGTGCACCTAGAATACTATTATCACTGCACACACACAAAAAAATCCCCAAATCATTAGCAATCATGCCTTATTCCCTCTCTTCCCAGAACTTGCCAATCAATGAATTACTTTCTGTTTCTATAGATTTGCCTATACCACAAGATTCACATAAAACTGAGTCACTGGGGGATCAATGAATCTAGGTTTACTGGGGGGTGTTGAGAGAATCCTTGGCATTCTGGAGAGAATGACTTCCCTTAGCATCATAAGAGCAATGCTAGTTTCTACCCACACCCCACATTCCTGCTGGGGGACACTAATGTTAAAAGAAATACATTAAATCCCTATCAATCCAGTCAACCCTAACTCAGTGTCCAAGAAATAGGAGCATATCACTTTTAATTCCTCTGTGTGTCCCCCTTTTGTGGTCTTTCTACCGAATCTTTCATCACTTAGGTATAGTGCATCTACAACCTCCACAGACTATTTAGGCTTTGTGGCATAAGATGAAGGTTAGAGATAAATGAAATGTACTGAAATTGGATTTCCTCTCTGCCCCATTTCACTGGTTTGAGATACAGTGAATCTAATCACAGATTGATCTTATTAAGGCTAATGACCTAATGATTAACAAGAGAAATGCATCTGTAGTCAAATTGCCTGTTTTAATTATTCCAAGGAACTGCACCATCAACGGGCAGCAGGCTCTTGGATGAGCATTTGCTTGCACCTGGTGCTATCTCCATTATTATTCTCCTGGTATCTAGCAGAGGAAAAATAGCCAAAAATCTCAGATGTACTTAAGTTCTCTCTACTTACAACAGGCAGCTTGTGGCAGAGGTGAAAGTTTTGATCCAGATATGAGTCACAATTTGCTACAGAATCCAGGTGTCAGAGAAGACAACAAAGAGAGGAGATGAGAGCAAGCTACAGAGGCATTTGCCAGGAGGTAGACTGTGAATCAGGGAAGCTATATTCTGACCCAAGAAAGTAAAGATGTAGAGGACAATATTTACTGGTGATTTGGGCAAACCGTATTTTGTGTCTGGGCTGTCTAATGGCCAGGGACAGTTAGGGACAATAAAAACCTGAGCTGGCCTCACCCCTCTAAATGGCATCAGTTAAAAAGTGTAGTAATTTTAGAAGATAAACATTTTATATTCATCTTAAACATACAAATGTGTATTCATCCCCCAATCTTTGATGGTGAGCCAACACACCCCTTTTTAAAAATAAGTCTGCCAAATGGAGTTATATTTTTGCACAAAACATCCATAATGCATCATTCATGCTTTAAAGTTTTGATATCTTTAACGTGGAGCAAAAATTTAAGACACTTACAAATTCAGAGTTCAGAATCATAGATTTTTAATGCCACTTCTTAATCTTACCTATCCCTGTTTCAGTGACCATTTGAGAGGCAGGGTAGCTGAGATTCATCATTAACGTACCATTTTAAAACTCTCAACTTTGCTTAAATGCTGACTGTCCTCTCTCAATATTTTATCAGTCCATGTAACTTAAATTACGTCATTAAAAATTATATACAACTGGGATTAACTGGTTGAGGCACCAACATCCCCAAATCCTGATAAGCCGACTGACGAGAGCTGAAGTGGAGAATAATTTGCCAGGACTGATCATATAATTTAGAGAGGAAGTAGGGAACACTGGTGGGTGAATTAAAGGGAGGTCTGGTTAAGAGTTCTTATTTTAACAGGTACCAATAAGAAGGTGAGGTATTCTGTTATAGGCTTTGGAAGCAAAGGAACTGCCCATTTTTTACAAGACAAAAAATGGTCTATAAAGATGAATTTATTATAAAGGCTTTATTTCAAGAGCAGCAATTTGGAGATTTTGAAGTTTTATAAACTTAGATCTACATTTGTTTTTAAATGTGATTTTGTTATAGCATTTTAGTGATTTTCATCTGTCATTCCACATAGGGTGTAAGGTTCAGATCTGTTATGTTACCAAATTTTTAGAAAGTTATTGACCAGCACATTAGCATTCCAATACCTAAATATGCATTCAGAGACAAGAAATGACCTTGTAGATGGCTCCATGTGCTGGGGTAAGTATAGTTTCTGATTAGCAAAGCAGTATCAGCAAGCCAAGAATGAGTTAGTAGGATAATACACCCTACGCTCAGAGTACCTAAATAAACTAGGAGTATCTGTCATCAAAATTATAAGAGAAGTGTCTTTTAACAAGATCATCTTTTAGAACAATGTATAATTTGAACATGAGAAGTACTAAATGTCAGACCATGACTAGTGTATCATGATAGGGTCAGGTTTTTTTTTTTTTTTTTTTTTTTTAACTCTGAAATAGTTTCCTGAAGCTTATTTCTATATCTTATTTCTATATCTGAAATAACTCTGAATTTGCTATTTCTTTCCATCCAGTTAGCCAGACTGTGATCCTTCATCTGGAATTGTGTAAAGGTCTCTTAAAGATCTTTCTACATTTACCATGTCTCCTTACAGTTCTTACTCTATACTATACCAAAGTGAACATTTAAAAATACAACCTGATGCAAACCCTATAAAATACCAACTTTTTTTTTCTTACAGATCTAAAATAATCTTCAAATATTCATGAAACCACAAAAGGCCCTGAATAGCCAAAGCAATCTTGAAAGACAACAAACTTGGAGGTATCACAATCTCAGATATTATGATATACTACAAAGCTATAGTAGTAGGTTCTAGCTACTACCAGAACAGGATGATCCTGGAACAAAAATAGACACCTAGACCAATGGAACAGAACAGAGTCCAGAAATAAACCCATGCTCATATGCTCAATTAATCAATGATAATGGAAGCAAGAATAGAGTCTCTTCAGCAAATGATGCTGGAAAAACTGGACAGCTACATGCAAAAGAATGAAACTTGGCCACATTTTTTTTTTCCACACACAAAAATAAACTCAAAACTCTTACAAGAAAATATAAGGAATTTGTTTTGGACATTGGCTGTACAATCATTTTTTTAGGTAAATCTTCCTGGACAAGGGAAACAAAAGTAAAAATAAACTATTAGGACTATACCAAAACACGAAGCTTTTACACAGTGAAGGAAGCCAACAAAACAAAAAGGCAAACTACTGAAATAAGTCTGCAAGTGATATGCACAATAAGGGGTTAATATCCAAAATATATAAATAACTTGAATAACTCAATACCCCCCAAAATAGTAATTCAATTAAAAAATGGGCAGATGACCAAATAGACATTTTTTCCAAAGAAGACCTACAGATGGCCAACAGAAAGGAAAGATGCTCAACATCATTAATCATCACACAAATGCAAATTTAAACCACACTGAAATATCACTTCACACCTGTTAGAATGGCTAAAATAAAAAACACAAGAAATAAGTGTTCAGGGATGTAGAGGAAAAGGAAACCTCATGCACTGTTGATGAGAATGCAAATTGGTGCAGCCATTGTGGACAACAGTATGGAGAGGTTCTTCTAAAAATTAAAAATAAAATTACAATATGATTCAGTAATTTCACCACTGGGTATTTACCCAAAGAATAAGAAAACACTAATTTTGAAAGGATACATGCACCCATCTATTTATTGCAGCATTTTTTGCAATGGCCATGGTATGGAAGCCACCCAAATGTCCATCAATGGATAAATGGATAAAGATCTCATCTCATACACACACACACTCCCTCTTTCTTTCTTTCTCTCTCTCCACATAATGGAATATTTTTCAGCAATAAAAAAGAATGAAATCTTGCCATTTGCAACAATATGGATAGACCTGGGGAGGTAACACTATATGAAATAAGTCAAAGAAAGACAAATACCATATGACTTCATTCAAGACACAAAGTTTAAAAAAAAAAAAGACTCAAATACAAAGAACAAACTAGTAGTTGCTGGGGGTGGGGTGGAGGGAGGTGGATGAAGGGATGGGTGAAATAGAAAAAAAATTGTAGAACCCTGATTACAACTGCTGAATTTGACTGGCTTAAAAAAAAATTACAACACTGACTTTATTACTCTTCAGCAACAAATTTAGTACTCTTGAATAAAATTCTGAATCATTAATTTGCCTTGGTATAAGTAGACCAACTTCATTAGCTCCACCTTGTCACAAAGGTGCTCTCACATGTGACCTCTCTGGGAAGTCCTGGACCCCTTAGTTTTCAAACCTACCATCATCTCCCCTGTTACAGACCACTTCCAACTAGCCAATTTCCATGCCTGGAATAGTACCACTCCCCCTTCTATCTGCCTTGTGAACTCAAACTTAAATCTAAACTTAAAGCATTCACTCAACCCTCCACATTAGGCCAGGTTTTCTCTGAATAGTTGGGAGTTCCTTTAGTTTGCAGTTTTTCATCTGTCTTCTGCACATAACCAGGCTCTACGAGATAAGAATCCATCTCTGCTTTGCTCATCCACTTCCTTGGTCCAGTTGCATATGTTAACAATTTAGTCTAATAACCAACATTTTCTGACTAAATCCATTACTTGTATAGTTTACAAGATAATTTGGGGTTTTATTGCTTGACTGTGTAATTGCTAGAATTAAAAACTTCAGGGAATTTGTTAATATTCAGACATAGTCATTTTAAGACAATCACTAAAATACTTTTTAGCATTTTAAAAAGTTAAAGTAACACTTCATTTCTGGTCAAGGATTAAAAAATACACATATACCATATATTCTAAGATATGTATCTTTTTCATATATAATATGTATATAAAATGAGAATATGACAATTATTACATCATTGTTCTTATATTCTACAGTTGAACAACCTTCACTGTAGATACTTAACAGACACTAAATTTAAGATGACAGCTTTGTGGCTTATTGGAAATTTTCATTCATCAGTCTACTCTTTGGGATTTACAGGTTAAGAGGCAGTTTATTCTATTTTGAAGCAAGCGGAAGTGAATGCTGCTCTTTTCCTAACAGGCCATAAGGATGAGTCATTTGTCAGATTTCGGTCATGTACTTTGTTTAAGATTAAATCATGTGATGAAATTGTTGCACTAATAAAAGTTTATAATTTACTTTTACTATGAACCACTGCTTAGAGGTTTACCTGTTCCAAAGGGAATCAATAGTCTAGTGAAGACATTATAGCTTTTAGAGGATAACTGAGCCACTTAACTTATGCCTACATGGACTTCTAAGAAATTTCTGAGATGACTATGCACGTGGACCCCTTGAAGCACTCAGTTGGTATCTCTTCACTAACGTAAATTTAGCAAGTCAATTTCCAAGAAAAAGTGAAGGAGACTATGCACACTACCAAGCAGATACTGAGACCGAACATAATTTTAAAAAGTAAATGGTAGGGGCGCCTGGGTGGCTCGGTGGGTTAAGTCCTCTGCCTTCAGCTCAGGTCATGATCTCAGGGTCCTGGGATCGAGCCCCGCATCGGGCTCTCTGCTCAACATGGAGCCTGCTTCCCTTCCTCGCTCTCTGCCTGCCTCTCTGTCTACTTGTGATCTGTCAAGTAAATGAATAAAATCTTTTTTTTTTTTTTTTTTTTTAGATTTTATTTATTTATTTGACAGAGAGAGATCACAAGTAGGCAGAGAGGCAGGCAGAGAGAGAGGAGGAAGCAGGCTTCCTGCGGAGCAGAGAGCCCGATGCGGGGCTCGATCCCAGGACCCCGAGATCATGACCCGAGCCGAAGGCAGCAGCTCAATCCACTGAGCCACCCAGGCGCCCCAATGAATAAAATCTTTACAAAAAAAAAAGTAAATGGTATCAACAAGCAATTAACAAGTTCTTTTCTATCAATTAATTGGAATGTCCCAAATCCTGTTCAAGCTTTGCTCTTCTGTGAGAGATTTCTAAAAAACACAGAATCTTCAAAAGGGTTCACTATTCTGAGGTAATCAGAATTTGTTTTTAAGAATTGCACAGAAATTTGTATTACCCAACATCATAAACAAACCTACATGGGCAAACATTCTTAGAAGGCATGTGCAAATCTGAAGGTTTGGGGCAAATTTTTTGTTATTGCCGATGTATGCAGTAGTACTCGAAGGATCAAGAGTCCAAGCTGATGTTTAACACCAGCTCTATAATATGAATAAGCTATGAAGGTACTTCTCAGGCTAATTTTCTTAACAGATCCTCTACCTGTAGCATAGCTAGCACATATTCATCAAGATTATATACAATTTACTATCACCAGCAAATATGTTGACTGTGTTTTTTTCTAGGCAAGGCATCATACCCTGAGTATAGCAAAATCTTTGTGTTATTGGGCATGTTTCTCAAAATATCATATTTGCATATTTTTAATGAATCACCTTTCTCCTAAAGTTTAACATTTAAAATTACTTTGTTTTTTGTTTGTTTGTTTATTATTTATGCTCCTGAAGTTTCTCAGTACATCTTACTTAGACTTACTTAGAAAGTCTGATTTGTAGGATTCCAGATGCAGTGCCATATTTCAAAACTATGTTATGCATGGGTTGCACAGCTAAAAGAGCTTTGGGGATTATTTTAAAAGTCATTCTGACTTATCAGGTTTATACATAAAAATGAAAAAGCATAAGTGCTATAGTCACTGTATACCCACCTAGCATTTACTCTAACTCTCTATTATAAACGCAATTCAAGAATTTCACTTTTCTCTGGTGGCCCCAATCTGCATGGCCTTTCTTCCCTGAAAGATGACTAAATGGGGGCACCTGGATGGTTCAGTTGGTTAAGTATCTGCTTTCAGCTCAGGGTCCTGGGGATCCTGGAAGTCCTCTCCCCCTCCCCCTTCCTTGTGCTTGCTCACTCTCTCCCTCTCAAATAAAATCTTTTAAAAAAAGATGAATAAATGTCCGGTTAGAAATATTGTTAAAGCTGTTACCAGTGACTGCTGAAGTGAAGTTTTGGAAATGACTACACAGTTTATTGCTGGACATACAAACTCAGGTTCAACATAGGAATTATTAAATCCCTAAAATGATTACATACATACTGAGAGTTCTCATCAAGACCTACCTAAAGCTATTCAAGCCACAAGCAAGCTTACTTTAATACTACCCACCCCAAAGCCCTGCTGTCTGTCCCTCAATTGTAACCACACATTTGTAGTCCAGTACAAGATCAACTTCAGAGCAGAAATGGCACCTATGACCGAGTCAAGAGAACAGTTGTGGCACCATCAAATCCATTGGCAAGATATTTGACCACATAAGTAATTTGACCCCAAGTTTTATAAAGATATCCCTGGGGCCACCACCTATATCACTATTTAGGTTATATTTCCTATGGTCTCACCAGCGCCACAAAGTGAAAGAAGCAATAAATTCTTCGTTAACCACCACAACTACTAGAATGAAGTCATCTAATAGTTTGATATCAGTATATGGAGGAGCTTCCCCAAATGGTATTCATGATGATTAATTTTAGGTCTCAACTTGACTGGGCTAACCTAGATACCTGGGTTTATCTTTGAGGGTGTTTCCAGGAAGATTAACATTTGCATTGCTGAGCTGAGTAAAGCAGATGGCATTTCCCAATGCAGTTGGCATCATCCAACCTATTGAGGGTCCAAATAGAATAGAAAGTAAAGAAAAGATAAATTCATTCTGCTTGAGCTGAGATAGTCATCTTTGAAGATCTTGATTCTTGGGCTTTTGGACTTATATTGGAATGTACACCATCAGATGGACCCAGTTCTTAGACTTTTGGATTTGAACTTACACCATAGACTTTCCTGATTCTCCAGCTTGCAGACAGCATATTGTGGGATTTTTTGGCCTCCATAACTGTGTGAGCCAATTACTGTAATAAATTTCCCCTTACCCATATCAATATTGATATTTTTATTGGTTCTGTTTCTCTGGAAAACCCTAACTAATGTATTCTCTCAGAGGGGAGAGATGACAGTCATTTCACACAGCACTGGCACCAGACTTCCTATAAATGTATTGGTTCCATTGACTTTCTATAGTTTAGTGAAAAGATGTTCAACTGAATTTAGCTCATTATAGTTGTTTAGATAAAAATGACTTTCACTTATGTCATGTCTATTTTTCATGGCTCTGTAACAGCATTTTCTCTCTCTCTTTAGGTAAAAGACTAAAGTAGAGAAACATTTAGGAGTAAGCATTAGTAGCTATAAAGGCAGACCTATACCACATTTATACATGAAATCTGCCCCAAATAATATAGTTATTCTACGAGGAAGCATTTTGGTTTTCCCAGAACAGCAACTTGGTTTTGAAATCAAAGTTGAACATCTGCAAAGAAATGTAATAGCATTTTATCGTAATGGGGGCTTTCCTGTATTATGGTTGGAAAAGAAAAAAAGTGGAAAGGGGAACCCATTTAAAATGGTTTTAAAACTATTTCCATCCTTCGAGGAACTCAGCTCATGAGCCATTAAAAATATTACTGATAAAATGCATTTTGAATTTCCATTAGATATTTTAGCTTTCATTTGAAACTTGAATTGATTCAGGATGAGAGAACAGCACTTTTGGATAATAAGCTGCCAGAACCCAGAGAACTGTCAGAGCAACTCACAGAAGTATTATGTTTAGGTATGAAAGTGTATTTATCTGAAGAGCCTTTGAGAGTTGAAAGCTTTGCTTCAAAGATGAAGCAGGGTGCCAAATTTTTGGTTTAGGAGCCTGGCAGGAAAAACATGTCTTTTGATTTCTTAGTGATACTAAGGATACTGTAGTGGGTGAACTCATCATTTAGTTTCAAACTACCAGTCTAAGAGACCCCCTATAACTTTCAGTAATCGCTAAATGAGGTGTTCATTATCATTTTCATTTGTATTAAAAAGAATTCAGAATTTAGAAGACGTTTGGAATACAGATAAAGAGTCTTGAGGATAATTCTATTAAGTGGATCCTCATCAAATTCCATTGATTAGAAGTTTCTTACTTTGAAGACACTTAATAGCTCTGGGGCAATGTATTTTCTAATTCTTTTGGTCACAGTTTGTCTCCAGTTGCTCATGGAAGCCAAAATCAGCATGCTATTTACCAGTAGTTGGTCCTAAGAATAACCCAAGTTCCTTGAATGACAGTAACTCTGCCGCCTAATTGCAGAATTGATTTCTAACGGAGAAGTTTGGTTCCCCAAACTCCATCTGTTTCTGAATTTCAAATGAAAAGCCACACACTTATTTTTCCAGAGCTTTTAAAGATTCTAAGGCATGAGAATAGGTTCAACAGAAAATAAGTTCACTGGGAGTCTTGCACCAAAACAAAAACAAAAACAAAACACAAAATAACCCAGAAAACCAAAGCAACAACAACAACAAAAAGCTGGATTGATCCTTTTCTTCCCTACTTGATTAAAAACAAAACTCATGAGACATTGTCCTTCACTGAAAAGATTGTTTAATCTTACAGAGGAAACTGGCCTAATTTTGATATATTAACTATGAAGTATATAAGGGCTACTGACATTTCCCAAGGGGTTTTCTTACAGTATTCCGTTTACCATTGGAAGAGCGATAGTCACACCTGCCAAATTCATGCCCTTATTTCTGGATAAGTTTTCTTCCCCTTATTATATGTTCCCAATGTGCCAACCTGGGCCTTCGAGTATAGAAATATGATCTACATGGAAACACCAAGCTTATTCCTTTAAAAGCCTTGATTTAGTTTAAAAAAACCCAGTTTTTTATTTCCTTTGGAAACTGCTTAAAAGCAGCTGAACAAAAATCAAAATGGCTGCATCAATGCTTCAGTGACGCATGATTTTAAAGTAACTTGTTTTCTATAACAAAGTTACCTTTATGAACATGAAAATGACATTAGTGTAACATACATTGACACTAACTTTTCTCTTCTCTTCTGCAAACCTCCTCTCCTCAGCCTTTTGTTTCAGGAACGTGAAGAGGACTAACCAGGCTGGCAGTACTCACCATTCCTGTCCCAGCTGGCTAGATCTTGTATTTTCCTATAAAACTCCCTTGCCCCGGGGCGCCTGGGTGGCTCAGTGGGTTAAAGCCGCTGCCTTCCGCTCAGGTCATGGTCCCAGGGTCCTGGGATCGAGCCCCACATCGGGCTCTCTGCTCAGCAGGAAGCCTGCTTCCTCCTTTCTCTCTGCCTGCCTCTCTGCCTAGTTGTGATTTCTCTCTGTCAAATAAATAAAATAAAAAAAAATAAAAAAAAAACTCCCTTGCCCCTTTCTCCTGGAGCCACACAGCCTGCTCTGGCCTCCTCTGCCCTGCCTCCTTTGCCCTGCGAAGCAATAAAACTATTGTTCCTCTTTATCCCAAACTCTGTCTTCCCCATTGTATTTTGTCTCCCAAGCACAGAATCTGATTTTTGATGACTTTCCTCTGATTCCCGTCCCTTGTAGTTTTCTTAATTTTGCAAGAACACAGAAAAAAGTTTAGTATAATCTTGCTATATTCCGGGGGGTGGGGGGGAAGAAATCAAAGTTTTTCTAATACCTTTGGTTTTATCATCATTTATCAAAATTATCTACTCCTAGAAGGTTTATGTTGTTAGGCATTATCATCCACTTGTTTTTAAACAAACTCAGTTGTTAGAAGTTATGTGTATAAATACATCTCTCATGAAATTAACAATTTATTGGGAGAAGTCCTCCTGTGTTCTTTCTCTGCTTATCCTTTTGCCTGAGCAAAAGTTACTTTTCATTCTTAAACTTAATTGAGAATTACTTTAATGACACATTAGTGATTTTCTCTTAACAAAGCAGGTATCTCTTGCTTCTACTACTAAATTGCAAGTTTCTTAAAAGCAAGAAACTTTTCTGAAACATGTTCCAATCTGTCATAGCTACTAGCACTGTTGAGAGCATGAGCAGTGTTCCGTACATAGTAATTCACTGTTGAATGAATGAAATAGTTTTGAGAACAGAATGATAGAGCACAAATATTTAAAAAAGAAAAAACATAAACTAATCTAAGTTGTTTTAAGAATGTGAAGAGAGTGATTCAGTGACAATATTTGTCTAATTCTACATATCCCACTTATGCTGGAAACTGGATATATACCGGTCATATGCTCAAGTGTTTCATTCACTTTTTCAACTATTTATTCTTAAACTATGTCTCTCCTTCAAGATATAGAAGTACAGGAGTTATAGCAAGTGGTATGGTCTGATCCTATCATTCCTGCTGATTTGATCATTCATAGATATGTCAGGGGATGCAAAATTGGTTTTAATTTATATCTAAATCTGTTCCTAATGGACTAATATACTGAATGTAACTCAAGGAAAAAAACTGCAAACAAATACCCTTGACATTTAGAATTAGGGAAAATAAACTCCTTTGCAAAATGTTATAAAATATATAAAGGGCAAACAAACTCCTATACCGTGGCATTCTTTTTCCTTAGATTTTTCCTTGGTTTTACCATGTTGACTTTTCTATTCATTGTTCTTGTCAGTTTCCCATACTGGTAGTTTTCAACTAAGATTCTTTTAATCAAAATATCATTAGTACTGTCAAAAAAGTGATACACTCATAGCGAGCATTACCAATCATGAACAGTTTAATACTGTCCACAGAAATGGCTTTAAGAGGCGGCAATGTAACCACATCACTGCAGGACTTCCAAATGACTCATGGGCACAGCACAAGGTTCACTATGGTGGTATTTAAAAGCCACGTGACCTTGGATAAGCCAATTACCTTTTCTGAACACTAAGACAAGTGACCTCTAAACCCCCTTCTAGTTTTAAATGTTCACAATTATAGTCATTACGTAGGGATTGAGAATAAATAATTAGGGATTGACTAGAGATTCTACTAAGGACTATTCTTCCTGCAAGTTCCGTTTGCATAGTCCCCAGTAATAATTATAGGACGCAAAGCTCCACATTGTCTACCACAAAAGTGGAATAATAAAGGAAATTCTTTGAATGATGAGGTCACTGAATGACAGCCTGCTTTTCAGCTATTTTTATCAAAAGTACACTTTAGAGAGTCTTGGTAGTCATTTTACTTAGTACATTTAGGCTAAGTATGTTTTTTTTTTTTTAATTTGGCAGGTTTACATTTGAAATTGCCAAGTTTCAGCTAAAAATATAAATGATAAATATAAATCTTAATGTTCCACATATCACATTGGTGAGTAATTAGATGCTTAAAACATGGTTTAATAAGGAACACTCACTATTTATAAAAGAAAGCTAAGGAGGTGATATGATTAAAGACACAGCAATGAAACCTAACATGTCTTTCCTCAGTTCTGAGTCCAGATTCTTTTTTAAATATATAAAAAATTAAAGTGCAAGTTCTTCAAGTTCAGAAACTATAGTGATATTGTTTCTTTTGTCCTTATAAAATGATTAATCCAGTGTTGTAAACCTCTTGATGCCCAATTAATCATGTTAAAAATGAGATATGTAAATAGATATATACAGACAGTCTCACCATTTCATTTCATATACACTGAATTACTAAGGACTTTGATGTGGCTCTGTATCTTTATAGATTTTTATACAATTCATGGTCTAGCTATTATCCCATGTTAATGGAAATTTATATTTAGGACTTTAAAAAATGGTCATTTTGTAGAAGTTTTTTAGATCATATTTTCTTTAGCATAAATCCAAATTATTGGTAATTTTTGATAGTTTAATGTTATTTATATTATTATGTTATTTAATACAACTGTACCTAGCTATAGAAATGCTTGTCTTTACATCAAATGATCCCAGATTTACATGTTTCTAAAGTATTACATTTCATCTTGTGTTTTAAAATAATTTTCTTCTGCTTCTAAATGATAGGTTGTCAGTTTTCCTTTTTCAACTATAGAAAATATTTACTTCCAGAAACACACTTCTGAAATTTTACTTCTAAAAGTATTAGAGGAAAAAAGCAACCAGCATGTATTGTATCTGCTTCCAACAACAAAGAGATGGAGACTGGGAATCTCCCTCATGATGAGAAAGATCTTAAAGAATACAGGAAATTTATTCCATGTTTCTGTTTTTGTTTTTTGTTTTGTTTTAACATTTGGTTTGGCTATTACAAGTCATGTTTTGTTTCTGGTTTATGGTCTTATTTGCATAGGGGTTTGCTTTCCTGGCTTGCATATTGACATCACAAGTGGGTTGTTGTTTTGTTTCTTTTTTTTTTCCACCATGATAAGTACACCCTTTAATTCCCTGTCCCTAATTTCCCCCATCCCTCCACCTACCTCCCCAACAAGTGGTTCTGTCATCACCTTTTAGAGCTATTTCATTGGAAAAGGAAGCTAATGGTTTATAGTTTGGATGAATAGATAAATTATCATCCAAACCACATTTTTGAGGGAAAGACAATGCTAAAAAACAATTAACAAGCAACTGATTCATCTATACCAGCTACCAACTAGGAAGGTCCTTGGAAAATTAGGGTTCATGGCTTTTCCATTTGTAATAATACTAGTAGTGAATTGTTTTCAAGTGTCTTAGACCCAACACAGTCAATCCCCATGACTTGGGCCTGTTTTCCCAAAACCAAAATCTATGATCAAGCTGTATTAATTCAGGACATAAGTCTGGTTGCGAGCATACACTCATTTATATTTAAAACTGGATTGACCTTTGCTCATTCTCTTAATGCTATTGGTGATAATATCAGTTTTTACTTTAATCTCTATGTTTTCATGTATTTTAAAATATTTCTTTTGCTTTTTCTTCATGTATTTCTGACTACTGTGGTAACTCCTTAAGATAAAGCCTTATTTCTAGAGTTATGATAGTTTATTTAAAAATTAATAAAGAGAAACCCCACTAAAGTGGTCAGGAAGCTAGAAGGGGGAGCCATATCACCAATGTCAATTACAGGAAGAACTGTCTATTCTAGACCTCAACAGAAGAATCAACAGGAAAGAATCATCAATTCTAAGCTTTAACAGGGGAAGATGTACACTGAATCTTCTATAAGAAATCAACTACCTCTGCAACTCGGCCAATGACAAACCATCATCACCCTAAACCCTTGCTGTTCACCAGTCAACTTGCATTCAAAACAATCCCTCTCAGCTTCATCCTTCTCCATAAAAAGTAACGTTTCTCTCCTTTGTTGGACTTGTCAATGGTTTTGCCATAATTGCATGTTCTGACTTGCAATTCTCTGCTATTCCTGAATAAACTCATTTCCAGTGGTAAAATACGTTTTTGTTTTTTATTTTTATTTTTTTTATTTTGAAGGTTAATATTATTTAATGATCAGAAGTAGAATCCAGAGATGACCCCCAATAACTGAAGCTAGTTAGCAAACAGGTTTTGGTACCCACAGAGCCTATTGAGCTCACTGCTTTCTTGCCAACCCTGCAGTCTGAAGTTAAGTTTTCTCCTGGATTTGAGCTCAGCTCTGTGCATTTTGAACTCTCCAGGCTTTCCTCAGCATCTGTTTCAAGGCTTTACCCTTTCTGAGGATGCTCCTTATGCCTTTGGTCTGACTCCTATTTGGGACTGGACTATTCCTGTTGGAACTGTGCTGGCCTTTGGTTCAATTCCTTTGGAAGTGGGCTATTCCTGTTTAAACTATGATGTTTAGGATTATTTTTTTCCCTCTAGAGAAAAACCCACCTCCATTCTGGGACCCTAGCAAGATTGTTGTTTAAATATTATAATCCCCTCCTGATTTGCACTTTTTAGAAGATTTATTTACTAGAGAGGGAGAGAGCATGCACACAAGAGAGAGCAGGGGGAAGGGCAGAGGGAGAGGGAGAGAGAATCTCAAGCAGATTCCCCATTAAGCATGGAGCTGGATGTGGGGCTTGATCCCACAACCATGACCATGAGATCATGACCTGAGCCTAAATCAAGAGTTGGATGCTTAACTGACTGAGCCACCCAGGCAGCCCCTGATATGCATTTCCAACTAAATGAACCAACCCAACCAAAATAGAACATCAGTGACCATTTTGGAGAATTTTTTTGTCTATTTGCCCTTAGTTCCTCTGCCCCTATTCATTTAGGGGGTAAAGATTTCTTAGAAAAATATGCCAGAATTCTTCTCTCTCAAAAGGAAAAAATAATTCTACAATTTGACAATAGTAATCAAAATAGCCAACTGGGTGAATTAAATGAAATTTCAACATCTTTTTCTTGCTTAGTCTGATAGCATTGTAGTGGAGTCTGGGGATACTACTGATCATTTGTCCTTATTGGATCAGCTACCATCCTTGATATGGGCAAGATTTTTAACTAGCATTGACAGAATCCATACTGTGCCTTCCATCAAGATTCAAATAGACACCTCAAAACCTCTTCCCAGAATTAATAACCTATAAATAAAGAAACCCTTCAAGGCATCAACCCCATGATAGAAAATTGCAAGGCTCAGGACTTCATTATGTCCTACACTAGTGGCTGCAATATCACTTACTTGTGAGAAAACCCAGCAGCCAAGGATGGAGGTTTGCCCAGGACCTCTGAGAAACAAATGACCTTGTTATCCCTTGACACCCTGTTGTTCCTAATGCCCATTTGCTATCAGAATCCATTTCCACTGAAAGTAAAATTGTCACAAAACTGATTTATACAATGCATTTTAGTATTCTAGTTGATAAAGATAACTTTTTACTTTCACTTGGGAGGAATGCAAATACACCTGGACAGAAATGTCCCAGGGTTTCACAGTCTCTTTTTCACACACCCTAAAAGCAGATTCAGAGGATATTGAGTTTTCTGCAGGCTCAGTTTTGTTATAGTAAATAGATAATTTGATTCTCTCCACTGTCCTTCTGAAACTTCTTCAAAGAAAGGCAGCATCTACCTATTAAAACTTTTGGCCTTAAAGAGACACAAGTACCTGGAAAAAATTAGTTTGCTCAAACTCACGTTCAATGCTTAAGCTGCATGACTCAGAGCAAGGACTACATTTGGACCCAGACTGACTTCATTGTATCCTGAACTTCCCCAAACCTAAAACTAAGTGCAAGTTAATGAGGTTTTCTTGGAGTGGCTAGCTGTCAAAATTGGATTGCAGGCTTCTCTCTTATGGCTCAACCTCTGCTGTACAAAAAGAAATGGCATACCTGATTCTATGACATGGAAAGATCAGGAAGATAGCTTTTGGGACTTCAAAGAAAAGCCTAATAAACCTTCCCCAGACATCTTAATTATCAACTGTCCCTTTTCCTCTTTGTATGTGAAGAAAGGGAATATTTTGGAGTACTCACCCAAAAACATGCAGACCATCATTAACCCACAGAATATTGTCACACACGAGGGCAATTCTCCTCGCCTCAGAGCCATTCCTGACACTACCTTTTTAGTTAAGTTCACTGAAGAAATAATCATGGGATGCCCTTTGACCACCATTGTATTTTCACCAAGGGTAAAACTATAAACCTTTATACTTATAGCCACTATGCCTTTGGGATAGTTCATGACTTTAGAATGCTAAGAAATATTAGCATTTTCTTATCTAGAGTGGGGATAAAATTAAAGATGGCTCCTTGATCCAAAATTTAGTAGGTGTCGTACTTTTGCTGGCTGCTCTGGCTATTAAGTGTTCTGGGCATTCCAAACTCAACTTGCTAGAGACCAAAAGAAACCATCTCCCTGTTATTTCCACCAAAACCATGTACTCCAGGAAACTAATAGCCAAACCTCTGTTGTGGTTCAAAAGGATGTTCTCCCAAATGGATAACTTGGAAAAACTGACAAGAGGTACCCAACAATTGGCCCCAGAGAAGGACTAACAGTATTGGCAATCTAGTAATTGTTCATTCAATAAAAAGAGAGAGAAATCTGGTTTGAATCTAACAATTTGGCCCTATGAGAAATTACAAAATTCTCAGTATTTACCATTATACATTTGGCATTAAACCATTAGCTTACTGACAATAACATTCTTGAACCAATACTGGTGGGAAAATATTAATAAGGAAACAAAAAAATCCCTACCTCACTTGTCCCATCTGTTTAAATTACAATCAAGGAAATCCTGTTCACACAAATGGGTTTCATACAGTTTCCCCTATTTCATTGTTATAAATATGCTTTAGTAATGGTTTGTGTTTCCCCCCTTTCAACTGGACTGTAATTTTCCCTTGTAGACAGGTCGCTGCTTCTTCGGTGGCTAAAATTCTTTTAGAAAAGATGAACCCTACCTGGGGAATCCCTCTTAAACTCTACAGTGATCAGGGAACCCATTATACTGGTCATGTGCCTTGACAATGCTGTGTTGTTTAGCTGGTTTGACAAAACTTTCATTGTAAATATTGTCCTCAATCTTCAGAGTCAAATGCACTAATGGCACTACCAAGACTCAACTTGTAAAATCTGTAGACCTCCCTAAATACCCTGGCCAAAAGCATTGCCAGTGATCCTTCTAAATCTCAGATTCACTCAGAAACTCAGACTCTCACCCTTTGAGATAATCCCAAGATGTCCAATGTACTTTTGACACACAGTTAATATAAATATACTTATACATTGTAAAGGTCTAATTGCTTCTGTGAAGAATAACCCACCACCCTTTACCCGAGAAATCTTTTCTCAGTGTCGACTTTAAGACTTTAAACATCACACCTTGCAACCTGGAGATCTTGTCTATTGAAAAGACACCTCCATGAAAGATTCTTTTGACCCTCACAAGAAGGGCCCTTATCATGTATCATGTAACTGATCCTTGTGCTACCAAACTCCAAGGAATAGACTCTTGGATTCTTGCAACCTATCTAAAGAAAGCACCAAACTCTGGCCGGACTTATACAGCATCTGGTGAAAGTAAAAATTTCCCAGAATTGAAGCAGCAGACAGCATCTGATGAGAAAGTTTCCCCAACATGTCCAAACCAGGTCGGTCTGCCTTTTCCTCACTGCTTGCTTCTACCTGTTTTGTGGAAAGAAACTGTCCTTCTTCATATTTCCTAAATCCTTGAGAAAGGGGGAATCTTCTCCCCCTCCCTCTGATTATAGCCTTTCAGAATCCACATCATGACCCTGTGACAATTTTCCACTTGCTTTTTCTGAATGGTTAGAAGGGTTAGAAGGGCCAGAATTCACAAAGTCTTTCATCTGAACTATTATCTGATTGGATTGTTATCCAAATTTGCAAATTTATAGGCTGTATTATTGGTTAACATTTGTTTCCAATATTTTTTGAGATACTAATTTAATATATCCTTGAATGTTTGCTATTTTTGAAATTAGTTCATCAGGTATTGCTTCATGTTTGTACCTGTACTCTGTCTTTCCAAATGCACTAGGTTAATTCTTTCAGTGAACTCTTGCAGAATTTACTATTTTGCTTTCGGTGCCTGCTTTAATCTGGGACTTTCAGGAGGCAAATGTGATGCTAAGCTTTCCTCCATAAGAACTTTTCTCCCCTAAATTGGAATAAGTGCCAATAAATATTTTCAGTTGGTTACTTTCTGATCTAGGGTCCCAGGTTAGAACCTTCAGACAATTTGGAATTGTTTTATTACTTCTGTTCTGTATAATTACTTTAAGTTTTCTATTTTGTTACCTTTCAAACTTTTGTAAAAATGATGTACCCAATAAGGTGATCTTCAATGTTTATGATCTTAATAAATATGGACTCTGGATGGGAAGTACCTGAACGTTTTCCCTCCTCACCTCCCTCGTCATCTAAACATGATCATAAGTGGTTTCCAACTGCTTTTGCATTTACCTTCTTATGTAGAACATAACAACCAAAAAGGTCCTTTCTAGCACTGAGGGATAATACCACTAATGTGGTAGAAAACCTGCATTTTGATCAGTGATGGTTCCAGAGAAAGATCTTGATCAAAAGTGGCAGGGCTGGCGGGGGGGGGGGGGGGGGTTGTGAAAATTATCAGAGAAACCTCACTTAAGTAGAGTTAGGAGGCTAGAGGGTGATCCATACCACTCAGTATCAGTTATAGGAAGAACTGAGTATCAGTAGGACAGAATTAACAAAGACCTCAACAAGAAAATATATACATTGAATCTGTAAGAAATGGACTACCCTTGCAACTCAGCCAATGAGAAACTATCATCACCCTGAACTGTTGGCTTTTAATAAAGGACTTTCATTCAAAACACCCCCTCCCAACTTCCTCCTTCTCTGTAAAATAACATTTGTTTGTTAGGCTTGCCTATGAGTCAGCAGCAGTGAGAAGAAGGACACAAGAGGGGATATTAGAAGGACAGCAGAAATCTCTAGACTTCCTTAATGCTAGGTTGGCTAACTACAGAGTTGGTTAGGGGCTAAACCAAATACAAGGTTACAATGACATTCCCTATTGCTTCAGAATATATTAATATAGGAGGTAGCCAGGTATTGGGGGAATGCATAGGTCTAGGAAGTTGCAGTGACTGGATATATTAGCACACCAAAAAAATAAAGTTTGAAGTGTTTGGAGGACGATTAATTTTATTATTTCTAATAAGGATGATTCAATACATTTGTAATTAAAGCTGAACTTATTTTGTTTCACTTGAATCCATGTAAAAATATTTTTAAGGTCTTCTGTTTTTGAACGACTTTTTTGTATTTAGGTCAGAACAAAAAATAATTCAGGCATCTGAGATAACCCACTACCAAAATTTCTATCTCTGCTATACTGCTTATTACAATTTGCTGCACATTTAGTATTCTCCTACTGCCCCAAATCTCAAGAATTTTAAGAACAGAGGCCCAATTTTATTCCATTCTGCTTTTAAAGATTTACTTCTTTGAAGGCGGTGGGGGAGCAAGAGCACACAAGTGAGGGAGGGGCGGAGGGAGATAAAGAGGGAGAGTGAGTCTCTCAAGCAGACTCCCCCTGGAGCTGAAATCAAGTTAGATACTCAACTAACTGCATTTTATTTATGTAGGATAGTATTTCATATATACTAAGGGGTTAGAAACAAAGTAAGAAAGAGCTTAAATATGAGTATAGATAGACTACGGTAATAGCTGGCTCAATAGCTTGCTGTTGTTTTAGTTCAATCATTTAACCTCTATAAAACTTAAATTTTCTATTTATGAAATGAGCAATAGAGTTATTTTCAAGGAATCTGTGACCAATAGTTAGAAATTATAAAGAGGAAAATTTAATCTCATTGTAAGAACATCCTTACAAATAATTTAAGTTCCCTAAAAGCTCTATTTGTCCGTTTCTAGAAGCAGAGTACCTAACCAATTGAAGTGGTCACAGTCTTAATGAGCATTTGGCAGGAACATTGAGCATCGGAAAGAAAATTTCAACACTGGAAGAACAGTTAAGGTAAAAGTCTTTTCCAACATGGCAGTTGGTGATAGTCAACAATTCTTCCATGGTTTTATTGTAGCACTGCAAGGTTTTATGCATAGCACAAACACTTCAGTAATTGGCCCTACTTCCAGTATTGCCTCTAAGGGATAATTTCTTTGCATTCCATTTTACTCAAATTCTAGGTGGCAAAAATATCTTTTCTATTTCCTGGATTAGTTGTAAGGATAATAAGTTTCAACAAAGTTGAACAGGAGTAGTTACAGAAAAAAACAAAATGGTATTATTCAATGTGTTTCAGTGGTGTTCTCTACTGTCCCCTACTGTGACATAAGTCTTATTAACTCAACTGTATAGATTATCTCTTGCATGTGAGAGATTGTTTGGAAACCAGCAAGTCACCATCTTTTGAGCCTGATGCATTCCTGACTATGTTTGGCTGCAACTGAAGCTCGCTCAGAAAAATAAGGGTATACACATGTAATAGTTTTTAAAATTGTTTATTTACAAGTTTTTCATTGTTTCCAGAGCATCGGATCTCAGAGTTAGAAAGCACTTCAGTTTATGTGAGTTTCTCTCTCATCACTTACCCCTTTATCTAAAAATAGGTACTATTGTCCATCTTTAGGCACACTGAACTAATGAATGCTCCTTTAATATACTGCATTGGTCAGCTATTGTCATGATAATGCTGCATGACAAAGCTACTCAAATTTAGGAGCCTGAAGCTACTAGTATTCATTGTTTTTCTACTTCACCAGTATAGTAGTTAGAGCAGAGGTACTTCAGGCAATGAGTTAGCAGGACTTTGTTCTAGTCTTTGATTTGGGTTTAGGTCTGTTCCATGTGTATCCCTCCTCCTGGGACCAAGGGGTACCTGCCTCATCTTTGTGCATAGCAGTGCCTCTTAAAGGACTTTGACTCAGAACTAGCAGGCTGAATCATCTGCCTACATTTTACTGACCTGAGCAGTGACATGGCCAAGCCTATACCAACAGGAAGGAGGAAAATCCAGCTATCCATGATTACATTAATACCCAATGTGACCAGGTAAGTGCTCAAACATACTTGTAGACTACATGATAGGAATACAAAGGATTTAACTTTCTACCAAACCATAATTTTAGACGACTTTTTGGTTTTAGTATTTCAGTTTTTACAAATATCTTCTTATATTGAGTGAAATTTAACCTACTCAATCTTTTTCCAATTAGGTTTAAAAGTTTCCCTGAAAAGAAGTATATTTTCCCTTAGATAACATAGCTCTTTCAAGTAACTGAAATAATTTCTCCATTCTAAATAGCCCCGATGGCTTCAGCCCTCCTCCACCACCATAAGGCCATTATCCAAATGTCCCTTGAAACAAATGAATTTATCAATATATGGATTTCAAATAATCTTAATATTTCATAAATATAGAAAGAAACCATGTGTTTTCAGTGGCTTATATATATGCCAGTTAATGCACTTTTTAAAAAAAATAGGTACATCAAATAGATGACATCATTAACATTTCAATATATACATTCTTTAAGTACAAAAGGAAAACAATGTAATGAAGATCTGTGCATCTATGACCTAGGTTTTCAATTGTTCACATTCACCTTTATTGAATCAGAACTTTATGAAACATGAATCATCACGTATGTAGTTGAAGTCGACTTTGTATTTCTCCCCTTCCTGGAAAAGTAGCCATTAGCTTAAACATTTTCTAAAAAAAATTTTTTTATGTCCCAAGCCACAAAGTAAAATTATATATAGCAAATAATCAATCTCCTATAGAACACATTTTTTGTGATTAGATTAAAAAAATCAATAAAAAGGATGAGAACTTATGTGAAAAGAATGCCTGCTCACATACTGACTGCAGCATTCTGTTTAAGATAAATGTGTTCACAAACCTGACAGAGGTGCATTGGAGTTTTCCATTACACGGGCTTTTGGATTTATGCTCTTTAGATTTATATATTTTTCTTGAATTTTATAGACCAATATTTATCTTTGATTTTTTTTTCTATTGCAAACTGATGTTTTTACACCTTAATAATGCTTTTTGCAATAAAATCTACTTTGCCTGATTTTAATACAGATATACGCACTTTAGGTTTGGTTACCTTTTTATTATTTTTTTTTTCTAATCATTCTCTGATTTGTCAACTTTCTATACTTTTAGGTCTCTTCTAAACCAAAGAAGTACAGGTTAGTTTTGTTCTTTTATTCAATATAATGCCAATGATTTACGTGACTATTTTGAGAGAAATACCATATCCATTTCCATTTATTTTGATTCCTGATAGGCTTATATTTATTATGTTTCTTTTTTTCCACTTCAAAATGTATTATTTTTATATTTCCCCTTTCCCCTCTGCTAGTTTTAAAGTTATATTTCTAAGAATTTTTTTTGTAAGAACAGTTTTAGGTTTACAATAAAGAGGAGTTTTAAGCCTGGCACTTGATATGTTTATATTTCAACATGATTATATTTAAGTTATGAAATGAAATAAAATCTCCATCCTCTTACCAAATATACCAAGGCTTTTAAAGGTTTTTACTCTGACTCCTTTTGTCCATTTTACTTATAAATGTCACATAGTATTTTAGTCCTATATTTTTATATATACCAACAATGCTTTCCTCTTCCTTGTTCTTATCTACACATTTGTAAGTTAATGTATAGATAATACTACATCTTGGTTATGTCACCCATTCCACTTAACTATCTCTACCCTTGGTTCCATGAGTATATATGTTAAGTAGACCTTCCTTTTTTATGTCGCCAAAGTTTTTAAATAAAAGCTATCACCAGATTAAGGTCTAAGACAAGTTTTGCACACATCTGAGAAAGAATAAACTATTCTGTTAATTTTACAATCTTAGATGACAATATTATATCTACACTTAAGTTTTTATATTTAAAAAATTAAAGGAATGTTAAAATATTCTAGTTGGCAATAAGTTACATTTTCCTGCCAATTCTTTTCTTATTTAATTTCTCATCATTATTGCAAATTTCCTCTTGTCCTGTTTGAATTGTTAAACTCTTCTTTGTGGTTAATGTATTTGAGATTAAAGCCTAAATTGGCCTCAGAAACTGGAGAGATCTGAGAAAATTACCTACCTGACCAGCAGTGTCCAAAATGTCCAAATAAGCTGGCTCATCATCAATCCTAACCTGGGTCTTATAAGCATCTTCTGAAAAACACAAGACAGAGTTTACATTCAGATATATTCAACTGAAGAGGCATAATTCATTTTTAGATTTCATAACCAAGAATTTCTAAATAGGTTAAGTAAAAGAACGAGATATTCTATCGAGTACACCAAGAAAGAGGGTTATAACCCAGGGAAAGAATGGAGAGTGTTTCTGCTTAAAGTGAAGTCAGGTTTATTTCTCCTTCATCAGGAGAATATTATGATTTGAGGTGCATTGGTCATGTTACCTATAGAACAAATCTAAAACTGATGAAACAAATTCATCAGTTCTTTTTTTCATCTTGCACTTCAAATTTGCATTTCAACATCATAGTCAGTGAGAGACTGAAAGCTTTTACTCTAATATCAGAGACAAGTAAGCCTGCTTTAACTTTTATTTAATGCAGTACTAAAGGCCTATCCAGAACAACAAGGCAAGAAAAATAAATAAAAATCATCCAAATTTGAAGAGAAGAAATAACTAACATGATCTTATAAACAGAAAGCTCTAATGATTGCACGGGGTATGAGTGCAGTGGGGTTGCTGTTAGAACTTCTAAAATATTCAGCAGTTACAGGATACAAAAATCAAACACACTGAAGTCAGGAGTCTTTCCATACACTGATGATAAACAATTTATTTTTTTTAAGATTTTATTGATTTATTTGACAGAGAGAGAGAGAGAGAGAGAGATCACAAGTAGGCAGAGAGGAACGCAGAGAGAGAGAGAGAGAGAAGGAAGCAGGCTCCCCACAGATCAGAGAGCCCAAAGCGGGACTCGATCCCAGGATCCTGAGATCATGACCTGAGCTAAAGGCAGAGGCTTACCCCACTGAGTCACCCAGGCACCCAATGATAAACAATTTGAAATAAAAGAAAATGTTTTCACCTATAATAGCATCAAAAGGAATCAAATACTTAGGAATAAACTTAACCAAGAAGGTAAAGAATTGTATACAAAAACTATAAAGTTTTAATATGTTTGTGTACTTCTTAACCTGTACAAATTTATATATTTCGGATTCTAAACATTTATCAGGTAGGATTTATAAATATTTTTTCCTATTTTGTAGGCTTTTTAACTTTAATAATGGCATTTGATGCATGAAAGTTAATTTTTATGGAGTATAGTTTCTTTTTTTGTTCATGTTTTTAGTGTCCAAAGAATGTATTCTAAATTCAAGGTCATGAATATTTAATGCTATGTTTTCTTCTAAGAGTTTTATAATTTTAGCCTTTGCCTTTAAGTCATTGATCCATTTTCAGTTTATTTTATTTAGCAGCTTTCTCTTTTTAAAATTGGTTTAATTTAAGGTAAATTAGCCAACATAGCCATCATTAGTTTCAGATGTAGTGTTCAATGAGTCATCTGTTGTTTATTTACTTATTTTAAAGATTTCATTTATTTTTCAGAGAGAGAGAGATAGAGAGCAAACACACCAAGAGAACACAAGCAGGGGGAGTGGCGCGTAAAGGGAGAAACAGGCTCCCCACTGAGCAAGGAGACCAATGTGGGACTCCATCTCAGGTCCCTGGGATTACGACCTGAGCTGAAGGCAGATGCTTAACTGACTGAGCCACCCAAGTGCCCCAGTTGTGTATTTTTTTAATATGTTGTTTGGTAAGGATATAAATTCATTCTTCTGCATGCAATTCTCTTATTATCCTTCATTTTTGTAAGGTTGGTACTGATGCCCCCAATATCTTATTTGATATTTCTTTCTTAGTCAGTCTAGCTAAAGGTTTGTCAATTTTGTTCAACTTTTTGAAGTAACATAGTATCATTTTTCTCTTTTCCCTCTATTCTCTATTTACCTCTCTTCTAATCTTTAGTATTTCCTTCCTTCTATTTGCTTTGGGTTTAGTTTCCCACCCATCCCCCACCCCCCAGACTGCTGGGGGTTAAATCCTGGCTCTACCAATACCAGCTATCTGATTTTAGGAGGAGAAAATCATCTGGTCTCTCTAAAATGCATATTACTCATTTGAAAATTATGATAACATTTCTATGTAACTTATAGAATCTTCAGAGGAATCAAGAAGACAATGTGTGAAATGTATCTAGCACAGTGCATTGTGTGTAGAATATGCTTTATAATGCTGTACATATGGTTTTTGTTTTTAAGAAATTTGAACTCTATCATAACATCATTATCAGGTATGCATTTTGGAATTCTCAGTGGCACTGAAATGTGGTGAATAGATTTTAACATGGAAAACTAGAAATATTACATTTATATCAGTAATCTAGGTGAGAAAAGATGGCAGTCTATATTACGACAACGGCACTAGGGTGGGAAAAGAGCTGACAGATTTGCAAGGTATTTAGGAGGTTGAACCTGTAGCACCTAGTAATATATAGAGAACAAGGAAGGAGGATTATGCAAGAGTAGCCCTCCAATTTCTGGCACTTGAAGGTGGGCAGATAGCTAGGATGTTTACTCAGAGAGGGAGGAAAGGAGGACCACCACAAATGCAGCTTAGAAAGGACTTTGCCATGTCTGTATCATGAAAGAGGAAACAGTGAGTACCTTGGTCTGAAGCTCTGGGGAGAGATCTGAGAGTCTTATTTCATTATATCCAAATCTTTCCTCATTTTTTCCAATTGTAATTGGAAACATGGTTGGACCTCCTGAGCCTGAAATTCAAACTCCTAGAATCTGGCTATAGCTTCTCTCTTATCTTCCATTTATATTCTAAGTAAAGAGCAAACTGAACTACTACTAAAAGCATTTAGAACAGCGTTGAATTTTGGCACCATTTCAATACTTATTCATACTGTTGATTGTAAACCAAAACTTTCTGAAAATAACTCATTTGTGATTCACAAACTATTAATGGTCAACAAAGGAGGTGCTTTTTAAATACACAGTATTGAGCACCTCCCCTAAATTAGAATTTTACTAGCTGCTAGAGATAGGAAGATAGACCCACACACGCACACAGGCCATCATGGTCTCTACTCCCAAGAACTTAAACAATCACAGTTGAAGACACACAAACATGCAATGAGATGTTAAGAAGAACCCTCAACTCTATGGTCAAATAATCTCTGACAAAGCAGGAAAAAATATACAGTGGAAAAAAGACAGTCTCCTCAATAAATCATGCTGGGAAAATTGGACAGCCATGTGTAGAAGAATGGAACTCAGCCATTCTATTACACCATACACAAGGATAAACTCAAAATGGATAAAAGACCTCAATGTGAGGCAGGAATCTATCAGAATCCTAGAGGAGAACATAGGCAGTAACCTCTTTGACATCGGCCACAACAACGTCTTTCAAGATAGGTCTTCAAAGGCAAAGGAAACAAAAGTGAAAATGAACTTTTGGGACTTCATCAAGATCAAAAGCTTCTGCACAGCAAAGGAAATAGTCAACAAAACAAAGAAGCAACCCAGGGAATGGGAGAAGATATTCGCAAATGACAATACAGACAAAGGGTTGATATCCAAGATCTATAAAGAACTCCTCAAACTCAACACACACAAAACAGATAATCATGTCAAAAAATGGGCAGAAGACAGGAACAGACACTTCTCCAAAAAAGACATACAAATGGCTAACAGACACATGAATAAATGTTCATCCATCATTAGCCATCAGGGAAATTCAAATCAAAACCACATTGAGATACTATCTTACACCAGTTAGAATGGCCAAAATTAACAAGACAGTAAACAACAAGTGTTGGAGAGGACGTAGAGAATGGGAAAACCTCTTACACTGTTGGTGGGAATGCAGGTTTGTGCAGCCACTTTGGAAAACAATGTGGAGATTCCTTAAGAAATTAAAAATAGAGCTACCCTATGGCCCTGCAATGCACTACTGGGTATTTACCCCAAAGATACAGATATAGTGAAAAGAAGGGTCATCTGTACCCCAGTGTTCATAGCAGCAATGGCCACAGTCGCCAAACTGTGGATAGAACCAAGATGCCCTTTAACGGACAAACGGATAAAGAAGATATGGTCAATATATATATACAATGGAATATTATGTCTCCCTCAGAAAGGAAGAATACCCAACTTCTGTATCAACATGGATGGGACTGGAAGAGATTATGCTGAGTGAGATAAGTCAGGCAGAGAGAGTCAATTTCACTTAACTTGTGGAGCATAAGGAATAACACAGAAGACATTGGGAGATGGAGGAAGTGAGTGGAAGGAAATCAGAGGGGGAGACAAAACATGAGAGACTGTGGACTCAGAGACGAACTGAGGGTTTTGGAGGAGGGGGAAGTGGGTTGGGTGAGCCTGGTAGTGGGTATTATGGAGGGCACGTTATTACATGGAGCAATGGATGTGGTGCATAAACAATGAATTTTGGAACACTGAAAAAAATTAAATTTCAAAAAGGATCCAAAAATGTATAGGGCATATAGCCTACCCCTTTCTGCAAAATTCATTCCTTATGACTATGCTCCAGAAATAAAATTGTGAGAAGTCTAACTAGCAGGATGGTCAGTCTGGTGTGAGCAACTACCGGCCATCCTGTAACACTGTTCAGTATACGCACAACCACACAGTCTATTTTCCATTCCACTGCTCTTTGTACTTTCACTGATCTTCCTCTTACACAAGAGATATCTGGTGGATTTTTTTTGTAATGCATAGGGTTGTTTTTCTATTTCATAGGGAAATAAGAATAGTTACTGTGAAAAGGACGCTATGACCTGAGAATCACATGTGAGTCTTTCAGATTTCATGTTTGTTTATTTAACTCAAAGTCCCCAAAAGGAGCCTGCTGAGGCCAGGAGCATGCTGAGTAATCCAGAAGAGAACTGCTCTTTGTGATTATCTGGGCCCTAGATAAACCCAGCACATGAAACGTATATCAAATAAAAGCTTCTCCTGGGATTAGAAAACCCCTTCAAAGAGACTTGATGTGAATTGGCTGGAAATTAAGCCAGGCCTTCTATCAAGATTTCTTTCTCTCTTTTAAGAAGTGTCTATCACAGTACACATTCCAGTGTTGTGAATCTAGGTCACCTCCCTGGCCTCCATAGATACTAATCCCTTTCATTTCCTTCCAATAAACAATCTTCCCTCCTGTTTCCATCCATTCACTCCCTTTGAGACCTCCCATGTAGAAATGCAATGTCAAAAATACTCTTTTGAATACATATAAACACCTCCCTGAATTTCAATCATCCGCCTATAGATGCAACCCTGAAGTGAGCCCATTTATCTTCCAAAGCAAGAGGCCAATGTATACAAAGCCTTATTGGGCAAAAATAGTAGCAACTGCCTGCTATGTTGTCTGCACTGGAAAGCAAAATGGAGCTAGATTCTTAGAGGCATCTCAAAAATTCCACCTTAAAATGCTACTTTAAAAATTCATTTGAAAACACTGGTGTTTGAGATCGTGGCTTCTTTTAGGTCTTCTTCACTTTACTTCTCCAGAATTTTACAGGAGGAAATCACCAAAGACCTGTATTAAAGTCTCACATCCATCATTAAAGGTTGGTGTTACAAGTGGCCAACCATTTAATCTTACTTGTAAGATGGAGTTAATTTTACATGCTAGTCACTGCATAGGAGTTCTAGAAAGATCAACTAAAGTGGACTATAAAATGGTGGAAGGAAGGAAGGATGGATAATTCAACCTCAAGGCATATTATGTAATAACTTTAAAAAATATATTGCTTCAAGTTAACCATAAAATCATTAAAGCTAAACCACTTCTACTTCTGCCATTTGTATTTACCCATGCAGGAATGTTTTTCCCCCCAACAAGTAAATCAGAGGATTTGTTAAGACAGATTTACAATAATCTTCCCAAAAAATAAATGCTTATAATTAAAAAGCCTTATGATGTTCGAATAATCTATACAAAAAATTCCTTTGCAGAATATATTTAAATATCTTTAAAATATGTTGTTGTAAATATGAAATTGGGATAATTTAAAGCCACAATATGTAACTGAGAAAGAAACATCAGGTTATTGTTGAATTTTCAGTTGAGGACTTTTTAAAAAAATATCTTAAGATGCTATGGTTTACTTGAAAACTTTAAATGTATTATAATACATTTAAATGGCACACTAAAGATATGCTTCTGTGACTCTAGGTAGTATATATCTCTAAAATATTAATCCTCAACCCAATTCTTTAAATAATATAAAGGATCAAATTCAGATCATGTATAACTTTCTCAAAGAATTTCTTAAATCATCCTAATTGGGTGTTTTTATGTGTATAAAGCAGAAATATCTTGGAACAAAGTGCACTGCAAACTCTTTAACAGAAAGGGAAATCATGGCTATATCAGTATTGATACAAATCTAATGTATCAATATGTGCTTAAGTATATAATCTGTGTTACACATGCTGATAGGCCCAGGATCTACCATGTTGACAAAGACAATTGATTTCTATCCATACAGTTTGAAATTTTGGGAGAATACATAAACAGGCAATTGCACTGTATTGTAATGAGTGTTAACAGAAGTGTTTGAAATGTGCTTATTTAGAAAGACAGAAGACACCCAGATGAAGTTGAGCTAAGGTCAGTCCTCAAAAGAAGCGGATAGAAAACAGGGTTTGCAAGGGGGAGGCCTGGTAAGAGGCCAAGACAGGCAGGGAATTGCATGGACTGTAGAACAACCCCTCCTCTTGAAAGTAAACATTCAGTGAAATCTATTAAAGGTGTATATGCCTGCTGGATTTGAAAAAGGTTGTGAAAACTGGCTGAATTTGGCTTCGGAAAGGCCTCAAAATGAATGAGAACACATTCATTTTGAATGTGGCAATAAGAGCTGAAGATAGAGTTGTCATTAGAAACTAAGTCCTGGAAATTCATGGGAATTATAAGGCAGAATTTAGATTTTTTTTTTTTCTCATGCTATAAAATTGAGGACTAAGCCAAGGACATCTGTGAGGGGTAAGGGCTCTGTGAGGATACTGGAGTTAAACAGCAATTGAAATCTTTCCTACAGACATAGAAGCAGATTCTAGTGGGGTAATTCATACCAATCAGTATTTTCCTGCTGCTCCCAGGGAAATGTCCAAAGTCACTGCTCTGGGAAGTTTAACTCCAAGGGAGACAACCACACGCATTCTATAGGGTCCTCATGTAGATTTTCTACATCAGATCTTTTGAGGTGGTGCAAGCTGGAGTGTTTCCTTTGGAATCAGAGGACACCTGGAGATTTGCACCTGCAGAGGGCCACTACTGAGAGAGGCCATTCCAAACAACAGCTTCTCATAGCAAGGATAAGCCAACAAAGAAGTCTTTGAAAAGAGGCAATAGTCCTCTTTAGTGAATAGACCTGTAGCCCGGCAAGAGATTGCTGAGACAGCAGCAAGATCCATGTTCTTTCCCAAAACTGTCATCTACAGAAAATATTTCAGGATGTCCACATCCTTTCAATGTTAGAGCCTTTTAAATCTTTCCTTTTGGCCAGATAGAGAGGTTCATGGGAAACCAAATTCTTCGGCTGTCTTCTGTTAAATAGAAATGAGAGGTAAAAGGATTCAGCTACACCGACATTGAGCATTTCCAGTGCTTTGTATCTGCCTCACTTCTCCTTTTGGAGTGAGAGAAAGAAAAGAGTAGATGTTCTCCTCTCCCCAGCTCCTTTAGCAAGAAATGACATCTCGTTTCTACCTTTCTTGCCCCTATTTCCCATCAACATGATGGATGGCTTCATGATCCTAAAGCCATGATCTGTGTAATGGTTGTCTCCCAGACTTTAAAATAGAATGCATTTATATACAGACGATCTCTTCACAGAAATAACTAGCTTTTATGGTTAGAACAATTGTGGGAGTGCCACAATTGATGGATACCTCCAGAAGGGTTCCATGAAATTTTGGAGCCCACAGATACAATATGAGAATATCTGGTGGCAGAGGTTTGGTTTATACCAAGACCCTGGTTTCTGGGAAGGTGAAATAGATATACTTTTCCCTATGCTTCCTGCTACATACAACATAAAATCATGAAAATTATTTCTAGAACAAGCTTAAGACAACTCTGAAAGTTGAAGAGGAAAAGGCAGCCTGGCTAAAAACTTCAGGACCTAAGGAATAACCCAGTGGTGAGTTCTCTGGGTTTTCTTTTTGCCTCACAGACTTGAGCCTGAAAAAGCTGGAAGCCTGGAAACACCAATGAGTATAGACAAAACAAGAAAGCCTAGAGAAATGAAGCAGAGCCTAGAAAGACAGAACACATTTAGACTATAACCGATCTAACAGTGAACCAATTTAGAACTGTTCGACAAATTAAATACTTAGCTGTAAATAGAACAAAACATGTGCAGACCTTATATGCTAAAAGCCATGTAACACTGATGAAAGAAAATTTAGACAATCTAAATACAGAGGCATACCATTTTCATGCTTAGAAGACTCAACGAGTAAATATGTGGATTCTCTACAAGTTGTGTAAAAATTTAACACAATTTCTATCAAAATCTTGAAAAACTTATGTGTATATGTGGATATGGGCACCATTTTTAAGTCTTTTAGGAAAAGAAAAAGGAACTAGAGAAGCTAAAATATTTTGAAAAGTAGCAGGAATCGGTTTTCCTGAATTCACAACTTACTATGTAGCTATAGTAATCAAGACTACACAGTATTGACACATAGCTCAATAAAATAGAACGGAGAATTTAGAAATAAGCCCTCAGAAATGTAACTACATTTTGACAAAAGTGCAAAAGTAATTTAGTGAAGGGAAGAGCCTTTTCAACAAATGGTGTAGGAAAAATTAAATATCCATGGGCAAAACCAAGCAAACCTCCAGCTAAGTAGCACACTTTATACATCAATTAATCTAAAAATGGATCATAAGCCTCAACATAAAACTATCAAACTTTTAGAAGAACCTAGGAAAAATCTTCATGATCCAGTGCTATGTAAAATTTTAGACTTCACATAAAAGGTCTGTAAAAGGAAAAGTTTATAAATTGGACTTAAAAATTTTAAGACAGCTTTTGCACTATAAAAAACCCTATTAAGATTAAAAAAAATACTAGAATGGGAGAAAATATTTGCAAACCAAACATCTGATGGAGGACTACTATTTAGCACGTACAAAGAACTCTCAAATCTTAAGAACAATCTATTTAGAGAGCGAATAAAGGACATGAAGAGACATTCCATGAAATAGGATTACATACATGGTAAATAAGCACATAAAATATGTTCATGATCCCAGAGTCAGATAGAGCCTGGCTTCGGACTCTCTGCTCAGCAGGGAGTCTCCTTTCCCTCTCCCTACCCACCGCCCATCCCCCACCTACCCCCCACCCCTTGATCATGCTCATGGTCTCTCAAATAAAATCTTAAATAAAACCACAATGAGCTATTATTACATACCTGTCAGAATGGCTTATAAAAAAGTGACAACACTTAAGGCTGGTAAGGATATGGAAACATGAGATTACTAATACATTTTTGGAGGGTTGCCTGGGTGGCTCAGTCAATTAAGCATTTGCCTTCAACTCAGGTCATGATCGAGCGGTCGTGGGTTCGAGCCCTATATCAGGTTCCCTGCTCAGTGGTGAGGGGTAGAGGGGAGCTGTTTCTCCCTTTCCTCCATGCTCATGCTCTCTTACTATCTCTTTCTCCCTCTCAAATAAATAAAATCTAAAAAAAAAATCTTTTGCAGTGTATATTTTAAAAAATATATTCCACATGTTGGGGCACCTGGGTGGCTCAGTTGATTAAGTGTTTGATTCTTGGTTTTAGCTCAGTCATGATCTCATGGGTCATAAGATCGAGACCCACCTTGGGATTCCTGCTCACCAACTATTCTCTCCTTCTGTCCCTCCCCCAACATGTGTGTTTGCACACGTGTGCATGCTCTCAAAAATAAATAAAATCTTTTACATATATTCTACATCTATTTATATTCCACTTGGAATATGTAAAGCAGCAATTGCATTCTTGGACATTTATTACAGAGAAATGAAGTCTTAGGTTCTCGTAAGGACACACTAATTTTTTTGCCCAAGTTGTTTGTAGTAGCTTTATTTCTAATAGCTAAAAATGGGAACAGGTCAAATATCCTTCAGCGTGTGAATAATTATACAATCTGTGGTATGTCCATATCATGGAATACTATTCAACAATTTAAAAAAGAATGGAATGTTAATACATGCAACAGCCTTGATGAATCTCCACAGAATTATGCTAATCAAAACCAAGCCCATTCCAAAAGGTTACATATTCTATGATTCTGTTTATATAATATTCATGAAATGACACAGTTATAGATATGGATGACAGATTAGTGGTTGCCAGACATTATGGAGGAAGTGGGTGTTGTTTTCAAAATCTACATAAAGGATCCTTGTGGTCATGAAATTGTTCTGTATCTTGACTATCTGTATCCTGATTGTGATTTTGTACTAAGTTTAAGAAGTATTATCATTGAGGGGAACTGGGTAAGGGGACATTGAATCTCTCTGTATCTTACAGTGCCATATGAATTTATAATTATCTCAAAATAAAATAGATATATCAATATCTGCTTATGTATTAAAAAATTCCAAACTCTCAAAAATATTTTAGCAAGATAGGCATAGAAGTAGCTTGCTTTATCTTTAGTACTGAGTAGCTAAACAAAACTTAAAGCAAACATTATGATTAATAGATAAATACTAAAACCATTCACTCAGGGTGAATATAAGATGAGAATTTTCATTATAAATACTTTATGTTGGTAGTCCCACCTGTTCAGTTAGACAAAAATGTGACCAGTGTAAACAAATGTAGAAAGGGAAAATGTTGGGGCACCTGGGTGGCTCAGTTGGTTAAGCCTTTGCCTTCGGCTCAGGTCATGATCTCAGGGTCCTGGGATCGAGCCCCCCATCAGGCTCTCTGCTCAGCAGCAAGCCTGTTTCCCCATCCCCCTGCCTACTTGTGATCTCTCTCTCTCTCTGTCAAATAAATAAATAAAATTTAAAAAAAAAAAAAGGGAAAATGTCACCATACATAGAAAATATCTTTTGGGCTTTGGGGCATATAGAACTTTTCAAAGATTCTATAGAAAATTCATAGATTGAATAAATCAACTTAGTAACTTATTAGTAATCAGTTTTCTGGGAACAAAGTCAATAGAGGAAAAAAATCACCATGCAACAGAATAAGTGAAATTATGGTATTAACATAACATCAAAAATATCAAATCTTAAAGAATAAATCTTGCAAAAGTTTCGCAAGTCTTCTTAGGAAGTTGTAAGATATTATGAGAAAAATTAAAGATGAAAAATAACTAGAAGTATATGCATGTTTATGAATTGATAGATTAAATATTTTAATGAAGTCAATTTTCTCCTAATTGATCTATAAACACACATCAGAGTTGGATGGTGGGGGCACGTGGATAGATTCACCAACTAATTCTAAATTAATATGGAAATGCAAATGGCCAAAAATAGTTGAGACAATCTCAAAAAAGAACATAAGCTCTACCATATATCAAGAATTACTGTTAATCTACAGCAATTAAAACAAGGTGATATTAGCATACAGAAAAATCAACTGACAGAGTGAGAGCCCACATACTAACGAACACTTTTTTTTTTTACAGGACAGAATTGGCATTTCAAAGCAGTGGGAAAAAGAAAGTATTTTCAATAAATAGCATCATCAAACAGGTATATATATTGAGTAATGGAAGCTGACTGCTATCTCACAATTATACGTAGAAATCAATAGCAGTTGGTTTGTATGTAAATATGCAAAACAAAACCTCTCAGTGTACTATAGGATAATACCTTCATCATTTGGAGTGGCAAGACTTTTTTTTTTTTTTTTTTAAGATTTTATATATTTGAGAAAGAGGAAGTAGGGAGGGAGGGTGAGAGAGCAGGAGCAGTGGGAAGAGGCTGGGGGAGAGAGAGAGGTAAGCTCCCTGTTAAGCACATAGCCCCATGTGAGGCTCTATCCCAGCAACCTGGGATCATGATCTGAGCCAACGTCAGACACTGAACTGACTGAGCCACCTGGGAACCCCTGGCAAGACTTCTTAAAAACTAATATAAATACTAACTGTAAATTGAAAGGCTGACAAATTAGAATACATTTATTAAAATTGCGAGTACATTAAAGCAACAGATTGGTTTATCAATGGCACTATTAAGAGAAGGAAAATATAAGCCGTAGTGTGGAATAAAGTATATGTATCAACAAAAGACTCATATGCAGAATGTTTGAAGAATTCCTACAAATCCTCCAAGAGGCAATCTCCAAAGATAAGTAGGCAAGACACTGGGGTTTTTAAGTAATCATATTTATTTTATTATTAAGCACTGAAATTGTGCTTAATATATGTTTTCATTATACCATTTAAATCTTGTAATAACCATATAAAGAACTATTCTCACATCCAATTACAGAGAAAAAGTTAAGTTCATTGAAGTTATGTCACTTGCCCATCATCACACAACGTGTAAAAAGCATGCTATTGCAGAGAAATTTTCACTTACTCATTTATGAATACTACTACTAGGAATGCAAAGATCAGTAACACAGGGTCTTTGTCCTTAAAGGAGGACACAGTGGAGGTATAACTGAGTCCATTTCGGTTGGAGGTTGGTGAATAGGCAAAGACTTCGTAGGAGAGCTGACCCTTGGGCTATCTTAGAAGTTACCTCACTGATAAGGGTAAGGAAAAAAACAAAACAAAACTAGAGTATCCTGGATAAAGGGCAAAGTATCCAAAAGAGTATGAGGTCTCTTCCTCTTCCTTCCCCTCCTTGAGGGTTAGGAGGCATTGATGGTGACACCAGGGGTTGAGAAGATAAGAGGATAAAAAATACAGAATGCTTTACAAATGTTCTCAAACCTTCCAATTCAAAATTCTTAAATGCAACTTCAAATTTTAAAGCTGTTCCAATTCTAACTAGAGGGTATTATACTAAATGAATTAAGTCAATCAGAGAAAGACAATTAATTATATGATCTCTCTGATACGAGGAATTTGGGAGGCAGGGTGGAGTGTCGTGGGGGGTAAGGAGGGAAAAAATGAAACAAGATGGGACCAGGAAGGGAGACAAACCATAAGAGACTCTTAATCTCTAGGGGAAAAAATTGAGGGTTGCTGGAGGTGTGAGGAGGGGGGAGGGATAGGGTAGCTGGGTGATGGACATTGGGGAGGGTATGTGCTATGGTGAGTGCTGTGAATTGTGTAAGACTGATGAGTCAAAGACCTGTACCCCTGAAGCCAGTAATACATTGTATATTAAAAAAAAAAAAAATCCCTTACCATGTGGCTTATAATGCTCATCTCCATCTAAGAATCCGCATAGCCATTTGGTACTAGCAGAACAAAATATAGCATGGCCTAGGAAACTTACTAATCACAGTTAATTTATTATCTATCTTAATTTATTATCTATTTTCAAGTCCAGTCCTACAAGGTCATCTCCTTCTTTTTTTCAAAAGTTGCTTCTTGAGCATATATTATGTGCCAGGCACTGACCGGATACAGCTGATAAAAAGCAGTTATAGTTTCTGTCCTTCAATGCAGAGAAGGGGACAAATAAGAAAAATGACACCAAATGTATAATTATATATTGTGAAGAATATGATGGAGGAAATTATCCGGGACAACAATATACAATAGGGGGCACCTGGGAGGCTCAGTGGGTTAAAGCATCTGCCTTCAGCTCAGGTCATGATCCCAGGGTCCTGGGATGGAGCCCTGCATCGGGCTCTCTGCTCTGCAGGGAGCCTGCTTCCTTTCCTCTCTCTCTGCCTGCCTCTCTGCCTACTTGTGAACTCTGTCTGTCAAATGAATAAAAAAAAAAATTAAAAATTAAAAAAAATACAATAGTGGAACAATTACCTAGACACTATGAAAAGAGGAGAATTCTCCAATAAACGTCTCAGGACATTTAACCTGAGAAAAAGCATAAGACAGAATCAGCCACATGATTTTCCAGACAGAGTGAGAGCCTGTTTGACATCCCGGTTTGGGAAAGAATATTTTGTATCTAAAAAAGTAAAAGGCCAAGGACTCTGAAAAATAATGGGAACAGAGTGACAACAGAACCAGGTAAGTTTTCAGTAGGCAGAGATTAGATCATAGAGGGTATACCAGTTATCAGAAAGTACCAAACACCCACTTCAAAATGGCTAAGTGAAAATGTGAATGTATTAAATCAGATAATGTAAAAACTTTTGCAAATAGCTTCCTTTAGATAAGGAGGATTGATTGAAAGTTTCCCAGTATCTAGTTTCTCTTTCTTCTTTTGGTTCTATGTCCTCATATGGGTCCTTTCTCCTAGGTTTGTGTGACAAAAGTATATCCTTTCTCACTAATAAAAATCCTAGAATGGAAAAATAAATAAATAAAACTATTCCAATTCTAGTAAATATAAAAGTGAGCACTTTTCAGATGGCTGATAAATTTAAAGCGACAGCCTTATTAATCATCAGTTAAAAAAAAACAGGTGAAAACTATAGGATGCAAGTGTTCGCACAACAGAATAGCAGATTTAAAAAGCTGATGATACCATAAATAGTACACTGGGGGAGCCATGGAGAATGATCATCTACTACAGGGGGTGCATAAACAGATTACTTGCGACTGTCTACTAAACCTCCTTATACCTGTAACATGTGATGCATGGAATTGTTGGTCTCAGTTCTCTGTACAGATACTACATTTGTATACCCTTACCATGGCCTCAGAATGGATGGAATGTACTTACCCATTCTTGGAGATTAGGCTTGATCATGTGACATCCTTTGGCCAATGGAATGCCAATGGATGTGAGGTGAGTAGAGTCATGACATATTCATGCACAGTGGGGCTCATGTTTTTGGTTCTTTTATCAACATCAATACTTATCAATACTTGCACAAGATACCCACTGGTTTCTGAAGATATCTATCAGTCAGAAGACAAGCCATTCCAGTAATGTGAGAGGGAAAAATATAGTCTCCCCCCCCAGATTTGGGCAGTCTGTTATAAGCAATTGCATTCATCAGGAATATATGCACATGTGCACAAAAGGCATGAATGAAAATATTCAAATCAGCTTTATTCATACTATCTCTAAACTACAAATAACTCAGACTTCAGCAGTGGTATAATATACAAATGAATTCTAGTTCACTCATACAGTGGATTATTTTCATACAAAATTTAGACAACTACAGCAGACAACATGATTGAATCTTAGAAACCATTTTGAAAAAGCTAGACATGTTTCCATTTATATAAAATGGAAAAATAAACATCCAAACTGAGCTATATTTTTGGAAAGTCCTTTCTTAACCAAGGTGGATATCATTTGGATATTTACTTTGTGATAAAACATTGTTGTTCTATATTTGTATTATACTTTATTTTTTAAGGAAGGTTTTGAAAAAGGAATATTTTGGGCTCAAGTGCAAAAAAAGAGAAAATAACCAGTTCTAGTTCTCTGACCGTTGATTTTGTTTAATGTAAGTAGAGAGTGAGGGGTCCCTGGAAAAAGATACAACTTTCTTGACATAAAAGTCATTTTAGACCCCTAGCCATCTTGTGATTTCTGCGTGACTGGTAGTAGTTGCCCAAAGGACATTTCTTGCAGAGCTTCCTGAGATAAACAAAAGAACAGACCCCAGTATATAATGATTTTAAGGGAACAAAAGAATGTAAGGGCAAACAGCCATTACCAGGCCAGGAGATAATCTAGTCATAACAGGAACAACAGATCAGTGGTCAAACTCCCAGTGCTGGTTGTAAAGCAGACTGACCTGGCACATACACTTGAGTTACCTTTGGAGAACTTAACACCCTTAGAGCTCTCAAATACCAGAACAACTCAAGACAGAACTGATGATGTTGACCCTTGCTGGCCATCATGACCTCGACCTGGATTATCACCTTAAGAAGACTTTCCCCCCAATTCTATGCTGAACTCCCTCTTTGGCAAGCCCCTTCATGCATATGTACACACTTAGCTTAAAATTGCCCCAGCCTTGTTGTTCAAGGAGACCCTGCTTTGGGAAATACCTCCAACGTTCTCCTTTACTGGTTACAAGTAAAGCCTTCCTTTTTCTATTCTTTGGCTTGGTGGTGTCTTTTGGCTTGACACCCATCAAGAGGGGGACCTAGCAACACAATACTTGCACAAAATTAAATGATGACTTAAATTTTTTCTAACGATTCTTTTTCCTTTAAACTGTATCAATTCTGTCTCATGCATTGAAATGATAACTTCTAAGATATTTAACCTTCATATTAAATGAATTCTGAGAATGCCAACAAATATGGATTACAGAGATGGAAACCAGAATGGTGCCAAAGGAGCTTTCTGTTTGAACTGTTTCACTGGCCTGGCATGATGCCCCAAATTCTACCCCTTCTGCTTCATTCTTTCTAGTTAAGATAAGCCATTTTATTTCCAGGAACCCTCTATTAAAATGCAATAAAACTACAGGAGGGGTAAAATATTAAGCTATTATCAAGCACAAACACCTTACTCGGAGATTACTTTTGCACAAAATTAGCTGTCATGAGAGAAAGCAGAAAACAGGGCCCGGGGGGATGATCAGGAGGGATGATAAAGGGGCAGGAGGGGAAGGGAAAAATGCGAACAGCTGTGGACAGAGAGCCTGGGAATGTCAGATGAACAAAGGACTGCCGTAGGCATGCAGGCACTGGAGGACCAGCAAGAACCCCAGACTAGGGCAACAGCCTGCTGAAGACAAATGGGTACAGAAGAGGAAACAGTTCATTCTCCCTCCTTCGCAAGACTGATGACAAAATGAAGTTGCTCTGTGCCTCAGCTTGCTAAGCGTGGTGTTATATCAGACCCTACCTTCAGAAGCATATTCAGAATTCTCATCTTGCCTCTCGCGAAGTTGCATCATCTTTACTCTGTCAGCCTCTCCAGGAATCAGAGCAGCAGAAAAGAAACTTCTACTACAGATGAAGGATGAAGAGGATTATTTTTAGGACAATGGGCTACAGTGGTACTTCACAACTCTCCTATACAGATGAGTCTTCTGGGGATCTAGATGGAGGGCACATTCCGGTTCAGTTAGGTCTGGATCCAAGATTCTGTATCTAGTAAATAACCGTCTCTTACCCATGCAACAGGTCCAGAATGAAGAGCAGTAACTCCCAACAGAAATATAGTATGAGCCACCTATGCAATTTAAATTTTCTGGCAGCCACAGGAAAACAAATAGAGAAAACAAATTTTAATGTGTTATTTAACTAAATTTATCAAAGATATTTAACTGTGTAAGCAATACAGAAAAATGAGAGATCTTACATCTTTTCCTTATAGTAAGTTTATGAAAACCACTCTGTATTTTATACAGGAAGATACAGTAGAACTCGGTTTGGGCCAGTCACATGGCAAGTTCACTACAGCCCCATTGGCTCATGGCTACTGCACTAGCCACGGCAAATCTAGAGAAAAGCACAACTGTCACAAAAGCAGGTATCCTTACATACTCAAGATACAAATATGGACTATTCTGTAAGTCATTGGTGGTCTTTTTCATTATGGAAGAACCGGTATGAATTTAAAATACAAGAGACTGTGTATTAACTACAGTAAAATTTAAAATAAAGTGAAAAAAAGTGAATTATGTCCCTAAATATGTTGTAAACTCCTACTATCCTTTGATATTTTATAATTTCCTTCATTCGTCAGTTTTCTCCAGAGAAACACGGTATGTAATATATATATATATATATATTTTAAAGATTTTGTTTGTTTTACACCGAGACAGTGAGAGCTTGAGCAGGCAGAGGGAGAGAGAATCTGAAGCAGACTCCCCACTAAGCATGGAGTCTGATGTATGGGACTCCATCTCAGGACCCTGAGATCACGATGTGAGCCAAAACCAAAAACTGGATGCTTAACTGACTGTACTACCCAGGTGCCACAATATGTAGTATCTTTAAGTGACATCCTATTTACATCTTTAAGTTGCATCTTAACACAATTAAAGAATTGAGCCATTCAAATATTGAGATGGAGAAGTCCCAAGATCTGCAGCTGGTAAGCTGCAGACTGATAGTATGAATTGCAGTCCAAGTTCAAAGGCTTGAGAAAGAGGACAGCCTACAGTGTAAGTTACAGCTTAAGGACCTCAAAAGACCGTTTGTCTAGCTCAGTTAGGCAGGCAAAATTCCCTTTTACTGAGACTTTGTGTTCTATTCAAATATTTAACTGATTGGAGGGGGCCCATGCATGCTGGGAAGTGCAGTCTGCTCTACTCAGTCTATGACTTCAGATGTTAATCTCAGGCAGAAACATCCTTGCAGACACACCCAGAACATTTAACCAATTACCTGGGCACCTGATGGCCCAGTCAAGTTGACACAAAATTAACCATCACATTTCCTTTTGAAGCCTTCTGGTACTTGCCCAATGAGAGACTTTATACCCCATCTCATACTTCTGTAAGACCTTGCAAATAGCTCTATTAAAGCACTGTAACATTCTGTTCTAAATAGGTTTCTTAATCTTAGCTATTTGAAAGCACAGAACATGGCTTATTCATCTTTGTATATACATTTTCTATCATTGCAACAGGCACATAAGTGGTCAATAAATTCAGTTTACCTTCTGTGTCTAGCACACTGCTCAATTATTTCAGATGGGCAACTTAACTTGGACATCACACTGTATACATAGCAATATGCCCATTTTATAATTTTTTAAAAGATTTTATTTATTTGAGAGAGAGAGAGAGAGAGAGAGAATATGAGAGGGGAGAGGGTCAGAGGGAGAAGCTGACTTCCCACTGAGCAGGGAGCCCAATGCAGGACTCAATCCTAGGAATCCAGGATCATGACCTGAACCAAAGGCAGCCACTTAACCAACTGAGACACTGAGGCACCCAATATGCCCATTTTAAATATGAAAAAAAAAAATTAAAAAGGGAACAGAGGTAATTAAACTTTGCAAAGCTCACAAAGCTAGTAAGAGGTTGTTGGAGACTAAACTTGGTCTGTTAGACACCAGAAGCTGTTTTTATTTTGCCACACTGGTTGTTTGTCTAACATTAATCAAACGCATAAAGGGTTTTACTTTGAGAATTAAGTGCTGTTTCTTAAATTAGTTGAGTGAATACATAACTTCCAAAACTAGTCCAATCTTAATACTCAAATAGAGTGCTGAATCTTTGATGAAACATTTAGTAAAAGAAAACAACAATAAACATACAACCACCACCCAACAAATTGGACAATTGTTAAGTTTGTGGTCACCCTACATCTTTTAGGCCCTACATTCCATGACTGAAATAGAAGCAGCAATCCACTTTCCCAGCTGCCTTTGCTACAAGGCTACAGACATGTGACCTAGATTCTGCCAAGCAGATGTATCCAACCAAACCCTTGGTTCACATCTGAGCCAAGGAGGGTGCCTGTGCCCCAGGTATTTGAATACTGGGAGGATGATAGAGCATGCCAAACACCACCCCTATGCACAGAGGCAGCAACAGCAGCCTCATTGGCTTAATTGGTGCAACCATAGTATAATTTAGATCTTGTTCAGGGTGCATATCCTTGGAATTCACTTCACTGTATCCCCTTGGCGGTTATGTGAATAATGTATACCTAAGTTCTCACTTTGGGGCACCTTCGAATCATCCTAGAGAAGGGACTACCTATTCCTCTTTTGAGAGAACTTGTGCTTGGCTATCCACTAGCCTGGCTCTTCCAGGGAGATGACCCAGCACTGAACCCCCCTCCTTGTTAGAGAATTCTACACTAGACAAGTTTAGTTTTCTCATCTTGTTCACAGGAGCAGTTCTCATTTAGAGTCTGTGTGTCACCTTCAACATCTGGTCTCCATTTACTTTTCTACCACTCAGTGGGAGCAGTCTGGTGTTTCAGAGCTATGCACTAGAGAAGAAGACAAGGGCACATAGCTGCTGATTGATGTTTAGAATACATAATTTACACTTCCGTCCTCCCTCCCTTCTCAGACACCAAATGTAGAATGTATATACCAAGTCTGGAGACTGTATGACTAGCACCTGTCCCTTCCTACCCACTTTGGTGCTTATAGATGTGTGTCTTTTTTTTCACCTCCTCCTCCCTATCTCTCTTATGTCTCATGTCATGGCTGAATTTTGGAAAAACAATCTTTGAGTAGCAAACTATCCTGGAGTTCTTACCAGTTTAAAAGTTCACTTTGATCTGCACGTTTATATCAGACATGGCTGGTGATAATTTTGTAAACCGTATGTGTCATCACAGATTTCATTCATTTACTCAAAAAATATTTTGGGGGCTCCTGGGTGGCTCAGTCGGTTGGGCGACTGCCTTCAGCTCGGGTCATGGTCCCAGAGTCCTGGGATCCGGTCCCGCATCTGGCTCCCTGCTTGGTGGGGAGTCTGCTTCTCCCTCTGACCCTCCCCGCTCTCTTGCTCTATCTCTCTCTCTCATTCTCTCTCAAATAAATAAATAAAATCTTAAAAAAAAAAAGGCCATAGTGCCTTTAAAAAAATATTTTGGCCACTTTCTGCATATTTTGTTCTGGGGCATAATGTTAACCAAACAGATATTCTCACTGCCCTCATATTTCTTTTTTTTTTAATCTAAAGGCAGAAAACCTAAAATAATATACAGTGATAAATACCATACAGTATTATTAAGTCAAGCTGTTCCCACCAACTCTTGAAAAATAGCCAGTAATTTTGAAGAGCTTCAGGACCCCCCACATACATACAAGGTGCCACTTTGGTATGTAGATTATTTTGAGGTGAAGGCTCAATATCATTTTTCAAACTTGCTTCCACTCACTACTATGCATCATGTGTTCTAAGACCACTGGGCTAGTTTTTGCTAAGAAACGCCTTCTCCCACATCCCTATTATGAAAATATGCTGCTCATGCCTTAAGGCCCAGCCCAAGGATTACTTACTTTGTAAGGGTTGGCCTTACCCGTCCTTCTCTGAATTAACATATCTCTTTTCAACTACTCTGAACCAATTTACTACACCTAAGAACACTTAACTTTTGCTTCTGCTGTGAATAAGATTTTTCACAACTGAACAATAGGCACCGAACAATAACACTCTTCACTACTTTGATCAGTTCATATTAATCTGAAATTCAAAATGCAGGATCACATTGTTGAAAAAAAATACAATAGGTTTTATATGGTACTGTTCCAGATGGTCCCATTCCCTTAAACTCCAATGTGAAAGAAACCACCTGGAGTTGTGAAAAAACAAAGGCCCAGATAGGAGGAAAAAGGAGGACAGGTAATATATTTAGGTGCATATGTGCACTTCCCACTCACTTGCAGCTGGAGGAGGTGTTGGGTTATTTGCTGGGCAGGAGAGGATGTTTCTACTAGAGAGATAAAGTCAAGTAGTCCAACTTGGCAAATTAAGGATGCATTTCAAAATCAAAGATGGTCCAGAAAATTATGAAGTGATTTAGGAGAAGAAATTGTATGAAAAGCAGTACTTGGCCCATGGGGACATTGGGGATTTTATCGGGAGATGTGAAGGTTTTACTTTCACTTCTTTCAAACTTTAGAGAAGATTTGCAAAAAATATAAAAGACAGTTTATCCAGAAAGATGACAAAAGGAATGTGTAATACTGATGAATGGCAAGAACACCAGAATTCTTTTTTTTTTTTTTTTTTTTACGAAGTGTATTGAGAATCCAAAGATGAAACTAACATTTGTAAAGAGAATGAAATCCTAAGATTGTGATCCGGTTTTAAAGGAGTATGTAGCTGCTCCATTGGAGTGCAAATCTGTTTTAGATTAATGACATTTTAGACTCCTACAAAGCATATGAATGGCATATTGAGCCATTGCTGTGCAGGGAAATGGAATTATGATGGGTGTTGTACTCGCAATCTCAGTTGATAAAATGGAGAAGTATAGACTGGGGCCAAATATGATTGAAGGGATTAGTAAAGCCTCAAATTACTCTCTTCACAATGATAAATGGTCAACTGTTTCAGTACGTATGAAGTTTTCTAGTAGTCTGCTTTCTACACTGTCATTTGCCACAATGCATTTTCCATTTTTATTAATAGATTTGATGAAGGTACAAAATGATACCTATTCACAAGGAGAGATGGTTAAAAATAGAGATAGCGAATAATTTAAATGATAGAATAGGTATGCAAAAGGTCCTTGAAAGTGTTGAAAAAAGGACTATTTATAATAGGACAACATTCACTGGGGATGGATATAATTTTGAGTATATTTCTTACCTCCTTTAATGTCTATGGGCAGCATGAAATTTGAATTCAGTATTATCAACTATCTGAAGATTCTTCTATTGATAAGGATCGTATCATGAGTCAAGGGAATAAGGTATTTACAAAAACTGGGCAAAATCTCTTGGTTTATAGTAGGCTGGGATTGGAAAGGTTTGAATATCTCCATTTATTTAGGAATGAAGAACCCACTATATTCTCTACTGGTCAGGCCATAAGTCAACAATTTTATTCATTGCAGTGGGAAGCCATTCCAAATGAGATATTGATAGACTGATGTACACAAGGAGGGACAGGAGGAGTGTCTGAATTTGAGATCTTGCTATAGAAGAGATTAAGGAATAGAGGATGTTCAGCCTGGAGAGGAGAAAGGTCATGCAGCATATATTTAATATCTTCAAATATACTAAGTGCTTTCATGTGGACAAGAATTAGACTTTTGTGTGTGGAGGGCTTTAAGGGAGGGGAAGGAAGACAAAGAGGTTAAAGGACAAGGGAAAATAAATATAAGGCGGGGGAAGGACAGGTTAAGAAGAATAATTGCCAAAAAAATAAGATGAATTTTCTTGAAAGAAAATATGTATAGGGAAGGATGGGTGGTACTCAAAGGAGATTTGGTACATCAAGTTCAAACAAGAAATCCAGTCTAACTGTCTAGCTTAAGACTTACTCCACCTTCTTGAAGAAGAACCATACAAACAGATGAGTGAAATAGCCATAAGGACATTTGGGAAGTGAAATTGAATGAGCAGTAAGTAGTACTTGCCCCATAAGGCATTTGGGATTTTATCTAGAGGCTTAAAAATCTATTCTTATGCCTTTTAAACTTCCTTGTGTTTCTCTTTATATTACACACCTTCTCACTGCATTTTCTTTTAATTTTTTATCGAAGTCCATTCTTCAGTTACCAGAGGATTGAGTATTTTTTAAAAATTCTATTTTAGGTCTGGCAAAATAAAGAAAGCTAAGAATCCCTCCTACCTCTCCTGCTATGTGTGTATAAGTACAATAGGACCGAAATTTCAGAACGTCAGCCGGAAGAAACAATTCAAGAAGGGTTCTTTCATTTTAGAAATACCTAAATTTTACTGACAAAGAGTCACCCTTTTCCTGAAGATGGACCTTAAGTCAACTCATAATAGAACAAATTGGCTTCAACTTCTAGTTGAGCCCTTGTGGGATGGACTACTGGATCACTGAACCATGGAGAAGGAAGTATTCTGAGCTACAAGAAGTCATGATCCATTACAATATCATAGTAGGCAGAATACTATCTCCCCATCCAGCTGCATAGGTCCTGATTCTCAGAACATATAAACATATCATTTGGCAAGGGAATATTAAGGATACAGATAGATTTAACATTGCTAATCAACTGACCCCAAGACAGACACATTATCCTGGATTATGCTCCTAGGGTAATCACAGGGGCCTTTAAAGAAAAAGAGAGGCCAAAGGGGAGAGTCGGAGAAGACGTGCCTAAGGAAGCAGGCCTGGAGAGAAGCCATGTTGCCAGATTTGAGGATGGAGGAGAGCCATAAGTCAACCAATGTAGGCAGTCTGTAGGAGCTGAAAAAGGCAAGGAAACAGATTTTTTTTTTGGAGACTCTAGAAAGAAATGCAGCTATGCTGATGCCTAGATCTTAGTCCAGTGAGACCTACATCAAAGTCCTGACCTCCAGAAATTTATAACAAATTTGTGTTTTTTAAGGCCCTTCTGTTTATAATTTGTTATTAGAAGACATAGAAAACTGGAACATCCGATCATAACCTTTATACAGGAAACAAATAAATGTATCTAAACAAGCAAATAGGATTTCAATTCAATGCAGTTTTAAATAAGATTTGGCAATGCTAGGGGCGCCTGGGTTGCTCAGTGGTTTAAGCCGCTGCCTTCGGCTCAGGTCATGATCTCAGGGTCCTGGGATCGAGTCCCGCATTGGGCTCTCTGCTCGGCAGGGAGCCTGCTTCCCTCTCACTCTCTCTGCCTGCCTCTCTGCCTACTTGTGATCTCTCTCTGTCAAATAAATAAATAAAATTAAAAAAAAAAAGATTTGGCAATGCTAGATTTCCCCTCATTTGCATAAATGTAAGTTATTGTTGAATGAAAACATGAGGACCCTGGAATACCTTGAGAACAATAGAGCTGATTTGTTTCATCCCTTAACATAGTAAGGATGAGCCTCAGTTTTCCCTTTGCAAAAATTGACTCAATCAAAATGAATTTCTTCCATGCTACTCACACCTACTTTGACTTCCATTTAGTTGACCCTGATGCCAAGATCTTCAATCATTTGACAGAATTGGAAAGAAGCTCCAATTCTTTGGAGGCTTATTCTGCTTAGCCAGCTAGTAAATTAAAGACTTGATATTAACACTTCTGTCTTCCTGATGCTCGAACTTTAATTCTCTTCACTCTATCATTTTCAATTTTTTTTCACCTCAGTGATAACATACAGAGACCTATTTTGATGTTCCCATGGACTTAACTGATATTTTGAAAAAAAAAAAAAAGTTCATTACAGTCTAGAATAGTGTGTCTTAAACTCCACTTTGAAATATGTCTCACTCCCACTCCACTTCCCAAGATACTCAGTATAACCTCCTTTTCTGGTAACAGATTTTCTTTCTCCGATGCTTCTATATCCCATTCAGCACCGTAAGAGAAAGATCTGGGTATGATATAGATTGCTTCCTTCCCCTCTGCCACCAAGATACCTCTTTCAACTGCCAAGAGCAGTACAGGGCTCCTTTAATCATCAGTAGTGATGACTATTTTGTTTAGTTTCGAGAACTTTTCTGTTTAAAACACTATGCATTTATGAAAAGCACTTTTATTTCATGCTACTATTTGTAAGCACACATTTGAGGTTGGAGAACTCTGAATAGGGTCTATAATAAAAGATCCAATTAGTAAAACTTCCCCATTCCTGTGATCTAAGCCTGACTCAACATGCCTATCACAGGGAGGAATACTCCAGCAGGTCAGGTTTCCCTGCCCTGCTTCAAGTTTAGCTCATTGAGAACTGTGGTTAGAGAGGTTTCATGGAAACATGACCTACAATTCTTGTTGTGCATTATGGTATTTCCAGTATCTCAAGGGGTGCTATAAACATTGAAGACTTTTAAAAAGCTTTTTGTTTTTATTGTTAGCATGAGCCATATAGCAGATAAGTAGATTTAAATAAGTAGATTTAAATCTACTGGGAGACCTCAAATGCCCCCCATGTGCTCTGAGCTTTCTGGGAAGTACAATTAGTCCATCGTGCTGATTCTGGGCTTTGCTCTTACACGGATCTTCCCTCGAGAATGCCCTTATACCACCTCTGCTTCACAACTCAACCTCATGGAGTCTGCCTAAGTACTTCCTCCTTTTTCATGAGCCCATTCACTAGATCAAAGTAATAATTGCCCTTTGCTTCTCTCACTCACCGATTACCCTTTGTTGTAAGGTGTTCCACATTGTACTACTATAATTATTTATGTTGTCTATCATCTATTAGATCATTAGATATGCAGGTTCAGTGATTGTCCTCACATTTGCCTGTCTGCACAGCATTGACCATACTAACTGGGTGACAGAATGGGAATCAAACTACCAAGAGAGGGGTCAGCCAGAGAAAAGACCACTGTACCAGAATCTAGAAAAACTACCATGTGTAAGCCCTAAGATTCCTTAACTGTGTGCTTATAAACAAATCACTGCAGTCCTCTTGAGACTTTCCTTATACAGCAATTTCTGCTATAACATTTGTTTTGTGAATGCAAATTTGTTTCAAAGCAATTAAAACATTAGCAGATAATTTGAACACAAGTTTCTTTTTAAGCACAATTTGGACCTTGAGAAACAGGTGAAAGAGCTTGATCTACATGAACTGAGTAAAAATACAACACACATGTTTACATACACATACCTCTCCGTGATCTAACTACACCTCAACTCACCATGTATTATGAGTCTGGCTCATCCACTTTGGATCATTACAACTTCCTGTCCAATTTCAGATCACTTCTCTTCTGAAACTTCACAGTAACTTACAAGCTACAACTCTTCCAACACCCACTTCCACAAGTACCTTTGTATCTTTTTCAAAGAAAAGAGAATTATCACAGTACTTATGTTTTTTTTTCCCCATTTTATTTATTTTTTCAGCGTAACAGTATTCATTCTTTTTGCACAACACCCAGTGCTCCATGCAAAACGTGCCCTCCCCATTACCCACCACCTGTTCCCCCAACCTCCCACCCCTGACCCTTCAAAACCCTCAGGTTCTTTTTCAGAGTCCATAGTCTCTTATGGTTCGCCTCCCCTTCCAAATTTTTTTTTTTTAAATAAACATATAATGTATTTTTATCCCCAGGGGTACAGGTCTGTGAATCGCCAGGTTTACACACTTCACAGCACTCACGATAGCACTTACCCTCCCCAATGTCCATAGCCCCCTCCCCCTCTCCCAATCCCACCTCCCCCCAGCAACCCCCAGTTTGTTTTGTGAGATTAAGAGTCATTTATGGTTTGTCTCCCTCCCAATCCCATCTTGTTTCATTTATTCTTCTCCTATCCCCCTACCCCCCATGTTGCTTCTCCATGTCCTCATATCAGGGAGATCTGAAGGTTGTGGGTTATTGTTAAGCTGTTTAACAGTACTTATGTTTTAATTATTTAGCATGTGTGAAACTTACTTGATAGGTTCCTATCTTTTTAAATTTTTAATAGGTCAATGATGAAGTTTGAGTATTGAACCTATCTATTTTTCCTGTAAACACATTTTTCCCCAATTAATGTAATTTTACATAGCACAGTGATTTTTAGGAATGTTTGTTTTATTTAGAAATGACTGTATGGGGGCACCTGGGTAGCTTGGTAGGTTAAGCATTGGACTCTGGATTTTAAATCAGGTCGTAATCTCAGGGTCAGGAGATGAGCCCTGCATCTGGTTCCATACTCAGTGGGGAATCTGCTAGGGATTCTCTCTCTTTGCCCCTCCCCCGACTCACATGCATGCTCTACAAGAAATAAATCTTAATAAGAACTGACTGTATGCAAAATGGTAATACAAATTTATATATCCTCCGTACCTCATACTTGTTATTGTAATATGCTAATATAATATCAAAGTCTTTTGAAATATTAGCATTACAAGCTTTTGCTAATATATCCTTTCCATTTCCGAGGCTTGCCTATATTTGTAACTGCCTTTATTTGTGGTGGATTCTGTAAGGTGTTTGCTCTCTCTTCTTCCAATTCCTATACACGTTCTCCATTGCTATTAAGCAGTTACCATAAACTTAGTTTCCAACAGTGCTGTTATGGATAGAGCTGTGTTCCTTCAATATTCTTATATTGAAGCCCTAGCACTCTATGTGACTATATTTGAAGATAAAGCTTTTTAACATGGTAATTAAGATTAAATGAGATCATAAGGATAAGGACCTACTCAAATAGGACTGAAGTTTTTTTAAGAACAGACACCAGAGCTCTCTTTCTTCACACACACATAGAGGAAAAGCCTGTGAGGACACAGTGAGGAGTAGCCATCAGGAAAAGTGGACTCACCAGAAATGAGCCCTGCCACCACCTCAATACTGGAATTCCAACCTTTGATACAGAGAGGGAAAAAAAAGTTTTGTTGTTAAGACACCTAATCTATGGTATTCTGTTATGGTAGCAAACAATCAAATATAAATGTCCATTTATTAATTCACATTTCCAGTCTGAAGTCTGGGTATAGCACACTTTGTCTTTTCAGTCTCATATGGCCAGAATCAAGGGATGAGCAAAGCTAGGTTATAATCCACAGCTGTGGATCCTCTTACAAGTTCATTTGAGTCATTGGCAGAATTCAGTTCCTTGCAGTTCTTGGACTGAGATCCCAGTTTTCTTGTTGGCTGCTGACCAGAAGTCATTCTCAGCTTCCAGAAGCCACCCACCCACACCCACACTCCTCAGCCTAGCTACATGGCCCTCTCAACACAGTGCCTTTTGCAGTGCAAACAAGAGAATTTATGACTTCCTTAGTCTCTGATCTCTGAACTCTAGGGGTTTATCTCCTTGTTTGACAGACTGTCATAAATGGGACCTAAACTCAACTGATTAGGAAGCTTAAAAGATATTTGAGAGATAACTTCACATTTGTCAAGTCATATAACATTTCATGGAAATGACATCCTATCATCTTTGCCATAATCTAGTCCTTAGAAGTTACAGGTTCCTCCCACACTAAAGTTGAGGGGAACAGATGAAGACATTAGTCATTGATGTCATTTTACAATTCTGCTTACCATAAGGGAAACTCCATTTCTGTTCAGAGTAACAGTGTTCTAATACTTATTAGCCCCCTAACACTCACTAGCCCCCAATACTCTCTTGCAGATAAGGACAACAATAGGACTGATTTATGTCAATTTCCTAGATGAGGCTTCCAGGAAAGCATCTTAAAAGGGGAATAATGGTCTTGCATTTGTTTTGCCCTTTGATTGCAGAACAATTAGTGTTAGGTTTCGCAAGAAGTTAAAGTTAGGTTCTGGGAGGAAAGTAGTGTTTAAGTTCCAAATCTTCCTCAATCTCTCTCCCCCTCCACCCACTAAAATAAACACTCAGGGCAAAACCATAACCTAAATGACAGAGCATTTCACATGACCTAAAGAACTACAAGTCCTTGATAAGCCTGACATCTCTGTAGGAGAAAACCGAGGTAAGCATATGAGATCTGATGAATCTGAGAAGTCTAGGAATGCCAACTGGTACACACTCAAAAATTCAGGCAACCAACTGGAGAATAGTAACTAGTAGTGGGAGGGATTTGCATACCTCAGTAGCTTTCAAAGAGGGCAAGGAATACTCCTGGAGCATAACAGGGACTAGACTATTCTCCCCAGATACTTAGAAAACTAAGCAGCTTTCATCCATGAGCAAGTTCTACACTGGGAAGAGAATTTTTGGGAAAAAAAAATACTAAGCCTGACAGGCTTAATGGTGACAAAGGGGAAAAACGTTTTAGGTAAAAGTGGGGGAAGAGAACAAAGAAGCAGCCAGAAAATAAGCCTCAAACAGAAAAATTGTACTTTAGTAACTGTAAAATGAGAAGCTACCGTAAATGGTGCTTCTTTCTGAAAGTTTAGGAAAACATTTCCTGTAAAAATGTCTAGCAAGATTGAGGTCAATTTCTGCACAACAACAACAGCAAAGAAGTAACATCCCTGTAGACAAGAAAAGTAGCTAGAAAGAAAGCACATGGACAATTTGGAAATGTTACTAAATATTTGAGTTCAGGTGCATTAAGAAAGTAACCCATCAGAATTAGGAGAACTCAGAAGCAACAGGATAGAAAACAAATGTTAGAAATAAAGGCTAAAAAGGAAAGCACACAAGAGCAAAGAAGTAAATAAATGTAATGCCCTAAAAATAGATTAGAAAACATTTTCAAAGGAAAATATTAAAAACAAAAGGATTCAAGTATATATAAAACAGGCAAAGAATTTCTAAAATCTTAATAGTAGTCTTTAAAGGAAAACAAAGAGCAAATATTAAAAAGCACTATTCAAGAGGATTTCCTGAGATCAAAACAAATTTTAGACTATTTTTAAAAAGATAGATTGTGTACCTGAGAAATCAACCCAGAATCATCATTAGGACAAAACCTCTTAAGATCATCAGACTTTATAAAAACAAACCAAAAACCAAAAACAACAACAACAAAATAAACAACAACAACAACAACAAACACTTCCTGAGTATCCAGGCAAAAAGCAGTAAAATAAGAAGAAGAAGAAGAAGAAGAAGAAGATAATGAAATTGTCATCATACTCATTAGAAGACAATATTATATTTTCAGGTACTTAAGATTGTGAACCAAACTTTCAAGTATAAATGTATTAGACACAGTATCATCAGCGTGCCAGAAATTAAGAATGCTGCTTTGATAAGCTCTATCTTAAAAATATACCCAAGAAGGACCTTCAGGTGTTACAAAATTGGGGAACATGGATGTAAATGGTAATAAACATTATTTATAGGTTTTATTTATATTTGGAATTATGACTACATGAGGGAGCTTATGTGGGCCATATGCTCAGACAACAGAGATCCACCACAACTATACAAAAAAATGAAGATAATGGGGTCAGCATGTGTGACATTTTAAGTTTCAGTAGTCATGTCCAAGCTCTGTTAGTGGTAAAGGTCTAGGATCACTGTTAGCTCTGTAGCAATGATTATTCCTAGCACATAGATTACAGTCTTAAATCACCATTTTGCATTACAATAAACCAGGACTTCTTAGAGAAATAGCTGTATCCAGTTTTGTGGTGGGAAATGAAGATCACAGCCCTAGAACATCTTGTCCTAGCAGATAAGAAAGCTATCATTGATTACTGGAGGGGAGTTCAAAAGACTCAGGAGTCAACTTGGAAAGACTGCTGCTGGCAAAAAAAAAAAAAAAAAAAATGCACTATAAACATCTCTAAGAACAATGATTATAATAAAATAAAACCCATCAAATAGGTTTCAATCTATAATGTTGTATAAATCTAATTGATCACTTTTAGTGGATGCTAGAGAATCAACTCATTTCTTTGAATATTAGTAAATAAAGGGAAAGTTTCCAGCAAATATTTTACCATCCCTGTATAAACCAAGTCACTGAGCAAACAAGTGGCTTGAGATTAATGCATGTAACTACACAATGCATAATATTAGAAGATAATTATACATTTAAAACAATAAATCCTTGGAAACAAAGTGATAAAGGAGAGATCTATAGATTATGGGATTATAAATCCTTGCATATAAAATCATAATGTATACATATAGATGTATATTTGGGGAGATTGGAGAAAGCTATACCATAACGAATTGGATAATAAAATTATAAAGGCAAGTTCAGAAATAATTTTATACAACATGACATCGCATGTAGTAGAGAGGGTATAGGGAGAACTTTTGGGGTGAAAGAAAAGTTCAGTTTTCTTTCATGGGTGGTGTTTACAAGAATTACAAGGACGTTTTCCTTATAAGTCATTCAGCTATATCATTCTTTATCTTTAATGAACAGTAATAAAAGTAAAAACGAAAAAAAAAAAAAAAACAAAACCCTAAAGTTGGTTATTCCATTTATCTAGTTTATTTCTTTATGAAATAAATTTTATTATACCATTCAATATGAACTCCTTGAGCACATTTTATATTTGCATGAGCCTAACACACAAAGTTTGGATAGCTGTATACAAATTTCTTTCTGTCCTATAAAAAAATGTTCTTAAAATAGTAACATTAAAGATAATTTATTCTTTAAAAAAACAGCAGAAATATATTTATTATAGCAAACGAAGAAGGGATTCAAAAAATTTCTTAACTATAAACCTGAGAAATCAGGTGTCTGGAGCTCAATTTCCTAATTGGCTAAAATACATAAGGATTAGGTCTGTCCTGTTAGAGTTGTGTGGGGATCAGAAAGAGTCAATTGAAATGAAAGAGCAATGAAGCATTATTTATCAACAGAAAACTTGTTAACCTTCATCATTCTAAGTAATCTTTAAATTTTAATAAAATTTTAAAGATTTAGTGTTTGTTATGAAATACAAATTCAATACCAATCAATAAGAATGTCACTAAAGAATCTTAAACTTGTCTAAACATAATCTAAGGCATTTCAATTCCCCAAGTCTAATTCAAAGATATTTGTTAAAGATATACAAGCCAGTCCAACATTACAAAAGTGTTTAGAAAATGTAATGTTGTTGTTTTTCAAAGAAGGAAAAATAAATGCGAAAAACTTTGGTTCTATTTTTCCAGTATTTGATCTGACTGTATGGGTGAGTCATTTAAGACAAAATGGCCCACATGGAATTTGTATGTAGTTTTTGTAGGGTACTTTGATGCCATCTTTGCAGAGATAGGAAGCATTAACTTTAAAGAGTTAAAATGTTTCCACTTTCCATACAAATGGAGTAGAAAAAGAAATGCCAGGTAACAGAAAGTTTGTCATTGGTGGAGTTTAGAGAAATTTGGCAGCTGGAATATTCTCACAAACCATCCTTTCTTTCAACAGCTTGCATATTTCCATGGTCTTATTAAAGACAATTTCAGAAATGTTTTTCTGCATCACTGGATACCATTTTAGCCAGACTAAATCTTATGGAAATTTATGTTTAATTCCAAGACATGTTCCACCCACCACCCTATTCCAATTAAAGCATGACATTGACACATTCCATGCCCCCGCCTGATACAGTGCTCAGAATCCACACGATTTCACATGCTGGTATCTCTCCAAACCAGGAAGCCACTTTCACCTCTAATTTGCATGATGCATTCATTTTCAGATCAGTCACGTGATTAATGAGCATCTTGGAGACTGTCCAGTTTTATCCACTCTGTCATGTACGCCTTATTCCCATCACCAGACTCAATTAACTCTCCCAGCTGTTGCCAAGTGGTTGCACTCAGTATAAATTATGCTTGTTCATTTGTTCCAGAAAACAATCACATCCACTGCAATTTAAAAATTGTTTTCCATTGGTGAGGATAATTAATTGTTAAAATGTGTTTCAGCAAGTATTTCCCCTTACTACAAAGACCAAACCTTTCAACTATTCAATATTCAATATTTATCACTCTCCAAACTTGTATACCACAACCTTCATCTCTGCTCTTTGAATAAAACACTGCAGGTTGTAGGCAAATTCTCATGATGAGCTATTGCTGTTGAACTTGAATTAGGCTTCAGGACTCTACTAGAAGGGAAATAATGTAAAAATGGCTTTATAATGAGGAAACAGAAGAGATAAGTTATTGTTTTCTCACTACCATTTTATTTTTTTCCCTCTCACAACTCAACTGAACTTTGCAAATTTTTATTCTTTGAACATTCAGTCACAATATGAAAATCAAGTTCTTATTTGTCCTCCACATCATTTCCATTTGACAATTTTTCCAATTCACACATATTCAAAAAAGAAGCTATCCTATATCTTCTCTAACAGGCTGGAGTCATTATTAATGATTACAAACTCTTGAAAATAAAATAGTTTCTTTTTAAGAGGGTTTCATTTTCAGTGGGAATTCCAGGCTGTATTTCTGTTTCACAAAGGAAGAATAGTGATTGGGGCCTCTTGGTTCTGTGTTATTTGTCAGTAAAATAAGAGTTTAATTGAAGAACTTTGGATTTTTTATTTGAAAATGCACCCACATGCACATGTAACCAGAGCTCTAGGGTGTGATTAAGTTTGTGGGAAGAGAAAAACAATGCAAAGGTAATTGTGTTGTGACTGGGTAGTTTCCACATGCTCAGCTTTACATAATTTGGTGAGAGATATGGGAGAATATCACTTCCCAAGAGATAGCAGTCCCCAAGATACATTCTGGGAGCTGGGGACACAGTATGGAGGTAGACAGTCTGTTTCTGTGGTAAGACAATGAAACAAATCTAGATCCAAGAAAAATAGGAGATATTGGTAAGTGTGCTAAGAATTTTATAAAGCTATCTAATAGAGGGATAGACTCTAAAGAGAAAACATTTATGAGGATACTTGAATGACAAGAATTCAGCTGGGGGAGTAGGTGGAAAGGTCTTTGAGTAGAATAAACAGCTAGTGGGTACAGTCACCAGAAACAGGATCAACTTTGGTGTTTTCAAGACATAGCATAAGGTCGATGTTACAGGACTAGAGAATAATGAGCAAGGGGTAGTATGGGACAGAATGCAGATCAGAGTCACACCACACGACTAAAGGTGCCAGGCAGCCGTGTCACTACGTTCAATACAAAGCAGGGGATGGAGAAGCCACTCAGGCTTCTGGATGGAAGATGACAGACCTGAGTGGGGGCGAGAGAAGAATCAGAGGGGCCAGGGGAATTTTAATCTCTAGCATAAATCACCATCTTTCCCCACTTCTGTTTTAGTTCAAATTTAGATTTAGGAGGACTTTGGTAAAGAGAACAGAAATTAATATCCAGCAAATCATTTCTATTCTGAAAATGAACTATTCCTAGTCCTAATTGAAGAAATTCACATTAAGCACCACTGATAGGAATTTGATCCTTTTATCTGTTCACTCTCCACCTCACTTCCATACATACTCCTTCCTTCTACTAATCCTTAGTTATTTCAGTCTTAGCCCCAGTTTTATGTGTTTCTACCACTTTGAAACTCACTACCTCTGAGAGATCTTTTTGCTTTCTGCAACTTCTGAACAATTACAAATTCCATTTCTTTGAAATATTCAATAGTGCTAATGGTTTCATAGATATTGACCCTGGAACAACACGGAGGTGAGGGGCACAAACCAACCCCCACTGTGTAATTGAAAAATGGCTTAGAACTTTAACTCCCTCCAAAAACTAATAACCAGTTGACCTTACCAATAACAGTTGTTTAATACTTTTTATGCTAGGGGTACCTGGCTGGCCCAGTCAGTAGAGCGTGCAACTCTTCATCTTAGCCTTGTGAGTTCGAACCCCATGTTGGGTGTAGAGATTATTTAAAAACAAAATCTTTAAAGCGATACATTTTAGGGATGCCTGGGTGGCTCAGTCAGTCAAGCGTCCACCTTCAGGTCAGGTCATGATTCCAGGGTTCCCTGATCGAGCCCCACATCAGGCACCATGCTCAGCAGGGAACCTGCTTCTCCCTCTGCCTGCCTCTCCCCTGGCTTATGTGTTCACACACTCTCTTTATCTGGCAAACAAATAGAATCTTTAAAAAAATTTTAAAAATGCATTTTATATGTAATATATATAGTATTCTTACAATACATATTTTGTAGGTTTTGTTTTTTTTAATATCTAATTTGTTATTTTTGTTATTTCTAGGCTATGTGCTTTATCTGCAGTTCTCAAACCATTACAAATCTCCAAAAAAATTTGACTTATTAGAAAAAAATCCCCATTTAAATGGACTCATGTTATTCAGATGCACATTATTCAAGGGCCGATTGTACTTTTGTTTCAAAAGACATCATCATATTTTGATATTAAGTCAAAAACTAAGTTATACATGGTAAGATATTAGGGTCAGAAGAGCTTGCTGGGATCTCAGATATTACTCCAGTGGCTATTCTTAAGTCTTCTTAACTCAGTCCATAACCTTGGGTAGCATTAAAAAGAATAGAGGGGCACCTGGGTGGCTCAGTCATTAAGCATCTGCCTTCTGCTTGGGTCATGATATTGGGGTCCTGGGATTGAGCCCCGCATTGGGCTCCCTGCTCCACGGGAAGCCTGCTTCTCCCTCTCCCACTCCCCTTGCTTGTGTTCCCTCTCTCGCAGTCTCTCTCTGTCAAATAAATAAATAAATAAATAAATAAATAAATAAGAGTAGAGCTGTGAGAGACACCAGTTGTGAAATGGTTAATATTAAAATTTAACGTTCTTTGGCGCTCATCTCATTTCTTTTATATACGGTGTGACCCCGAAGTATAAATTACTGGGGACTGAGTGTTATTCTGTAAAGGTCAAGACTATTTGTTTAAAATTTACTGGATTGCCAAGCAGTGGAAAAATACCTTACTGCCTTTTCTATATTTTTTTTCTTTGCTTCTATAAATCAAAATTAGTGTTTTTCAAATGGAAAAGTAATATCTGCATGTGACCTCTCCTGAGATGCATTCTAAACTCAAATTGATGTACAAGAGAGTAGTCTTATTTAAAATATAGTACCAATCATTTATTTTGGGAGATTTGTATATATTTCTGAGCATACAAGAAAAAATAAATAAATTCAAATTTCAGTTAAGCTTATGGAAACACAAATGGTTGTAACTTTATTCTAGTATTTCTTTCCCCCCCCACTCTTGACTTTTTGGTTTTACTTTTTGTACTCCATGTTAAGGATAATTAAGCATAATATATGTTTATATATAGATAAGAACATACACAGGGTATGATTATAGAGATTATTTTATTTTTAAATCAGGACTTTTGATGGTTTATTATCATATACTGTGTTGACTTAGTCCTTATCATATACCCCTATGTTTGGATAAGGTAGATATATATTAACCATATTTTATAATTGAAGAGATTTTGGTCCCAAAAGATTAAGTAACCTGCTCAAAACAGATAATTTGGGGAGGAAAAAAGAATCCATCATGGAGAGGTGCTACAAATTTATCAAAACTGATTTTATAAATATTTTAGTTCCTCTATCACATAAATTCCAAAGGGACTTGGTAGTAAGCCATATGAAAGAGAAAAGGCATTAGCATACCTTTTGTATATAAAATTCACTTTTCCAAACCAATCACCTAAAGTTTCTCCAGATATCTGATCCCCATTGAAAGTGAACATTTGTATGCACATGTGAGTACACCGTACAATAATCCTGTTTTCCAAGATTCCAACATCATTAAAATGGTGGCTACTCTAAGTAAGATTTTGAAGGAAACATGTGAATCACTGATTCTGGTACTTTTGTTTACAAACTATTACTCTGTTATGATCAATCAGTTGATTTAAGAGCAAATTGAACATGTGATATAGCTTGTGTGCATATGTGTAACGAATATAAGTATGTGTCTTTCACTTTTCCTGGTGGCATTTAGTGATATTATAGTGTTTGGGGACCAGGACTAAGAATTACTACTCTCGCAATTTGATTCCCAGTGGGGAGAGTTAAACTTTCATTATCCACTGACAAAGTTTATTCCTCCCCATCCTTGTAGATGAGCTCAGGAGAAGAAAATACAACTCTAACAGAAGAACGTGCAATCATTTGGGGCCAATACAGCAGGGATATTTGTTATACCGCCATATTTTTTTTTAAACATTCCTGCAATATAACTGCTTTGTTCTGCATTATATGGATCCCAAGCATTGGGGGTTTTTTTGGCTCATTGGCTCTTTCATGGCTAGGACTTTAGTACTACAACAGTGATTATCAGTATGATCTGTTTATTACTCTACTGAAGTTTCTGGTATCTAATGCAATGGTTTAGGAAACTAGGTAAGTGCAGTACAACTGTGGATGTGTAAAGGAAAAGGTACATGGACTTTGACAAGGGATCCAAGATATCTCTTTTGAATACCTTTCATATATAGGGTTCTTTTTCATTTAAGGTTCATTAGCTCTAGGCTGGATATATGAAATGCTGCCATAATTGAGTCACAAGCTTCTCTTGTGGACTAAAGAGATCTAAATGGAGTCCACAAGTACAAATAGAATTTCTTCAAAGTTCCATTATTGGGCAAGCTCTGGGATTTCAAAGGCAAAGATGATCATGAAATCAACGGATACATTCATGAAAGCATGGTGTCTCATGGTGAAGGGATGGGAGGGCAACTTAACCTTGAAGAGGTGATACTTGCACATGTTAACTAAGAAAACTGACAATTGGGGTAATTGTGGAGGTGGAGCCAGGCATAACATTTTAATCACCTAGATCACTTTGTGAAGGACTATGCATGGAAGAAAGACACTGGATTTAGTACCAATAGGTAGTAGTATTTAAGGGCAAAGAGAAAGGGGAGAGAGTGAAACCCAAGAAGGCTTAAAAGGTTGACAAAGAATAGCCCATCTACGGATTATAAGGATTAATTCTCCTAATTGCCAAGAAGAGTCATTAGGATAAACCAAATGTTACGGTCTCCCCAAATTCATATGTTGAAAGCCTAAACCCCAATGTGATTGTATTTAGAAGTATTTAATTGTTTTTTGGAGATAATAGGTCATGAGGGTATATCCCTCATGAAGGGTATCAGTGCCCTTGTTAGAAGGGGTCGGGGGCTAGCTCTCTTTCTACAATGTGAGGACACAGCAAAAAATGGCCACCTATAAACCAGGAAGAAAGCATTTACCAAGAAACTGACTATACTGGCACCTTAATCTCAGATACCAAGATTCCAGAAATGTGTCTGTTATTTAAAGCCACCTAGTTGGTGGTAATTTGTTCTAGCAGCCCGAAGTGACTCATACAGTCATTGAAGAATCTTCAGAATAAGGGCATGTATGTGTACATACATATATGTGTATCTGTATCGTGTGAATATATATGAAGTTATGATCAGATTTGGAGATTTTATGGTAAAGAACTTTATTCCTGACTTAAACATTTAGAAATCTAGTTTTAAGAATTATAGTCCTAACTTTGCAGAGAAAGAGACACTCAGTGGATTAAAATGAGTAATACTTGAAAAGGCGGGAAAAGTGAGAATAAAAGCAAAGGAAAAAAAAAAGTGAATAGAAAACAAAATAGGGCAGCAGGAATGTATCTAAATGTACCAGTAAATTCAGAAAAGTGAATGGACCAGACTATTCTATTAAAAAGTGAAAACCCTCATATAAACTAGATATGTAAATGGCAATAGAACATTTGGGAATCTATACAGGGCCATACCAAAGAAGCAAAAATTAATTTTTATAGCAATATGCAATAACAAGTATGAATTTCACAGAAAATGTTGACTGTTAAAAAGCTTGATGCAAAATAATACAGACTATACAATTCCATTCGTGGAAGTGTTACAAAATGGTCAAATCAAGTCAAGTATTTGGGGTGTTTGCTTGTATTCAAGACTCGAGAAAATGAAGGACAAATTTTAGGTTCTAGAGAGGGAAGTTATTGGAGGTGGAATGATGGCATTTCCGAGATGCTGACTGTATGCCATCTTAGCTCTGTGTGACCTATGAGTGGCTACTGTGTGATAAATGAGTGACTGGGGCTTTGCATGTAGGTTATACTTTGAATTAAAAAAAAAAAGTGTCAAGTTACTAAAAATAATGATATATTTTATTCATTTGTCCAAAAGTGGAAAGTGTATTTGAAGCATTGGGCAAGCTATTAAAATTAAGAACTGACATACACCATCATGGGATTTAGTATGCCTGCTCGAAGGGTAATTTTGTAATTTTCTTTAAAATGTAAAATTCATATACATTATGACCTAGCAATTTCAATAAATGAGTATGTAGGCTACAGAAACACATGTGTGCCCAAGGAAGGGGTTTATTGCATTATTGTTTATATAGGTAAGAAATTAGAAATAAGTTGTCTATCTTTAGGAAGTGGCTAAAATTTTTCCCTTAGAAATAACTATAATTACATCAGCCATAATTGTGTATCAAAAAGACTATGATGGGGCACCTGGGTGGCTGAGTTGGTTAAACATCTGCCTTCACCTCAGGTCATGATCCCAGGGTCCTGGGATCAAGTCCCACATTGGGCTCCTTGCTCAGCAGGGAGCCTGTTTCTCCCTCTGCATGCAGCTCCCCCTGCTTATGCTCTCTGACAAACATAATCTTGAAAAAATAAATAAAGATGAAAAGACCTAAAAAGCAATATTATGTCTTTTCTCTAAATCTGCAATTAGTGAAGGCATAGCAAGTTTCCTAACCAAGGCTTCATTATCTCTGGAGTCAAGGGGATATTCCAAGTGGATGGTTAAAATTTTATGTACTATATAATTATATATATACATATAAAATAGAGAAAGAATATATAGATAATATAAAATAAGCTAATACAGATATATGCTATTATATAATTACAAAATTTCCCCTTTTTATTTTAGCTACAGGGTGGGGATAAAGAAAGTCTGGAGCATGGGCTGAATGGATACAGTTCCTGCACAGAGAAAGCAGTTACAGTAATTCGAGAGAGGAGCTGTAGACTTAATGATAGTGAAAATATGCTAGCTCACTGATAATACAGCTATGAGGAGTAAGAAGAGGCAAAGAGGACTACTCCTAGTTTTGGAGTTTGAATTACTAGATGGATAGCAGTGTCATTCATGGACACAAAACACTGCAAGAACAATTTTGATAGAGGACAGATCATGAGTTTAACCTGAAAAAGGTCAAAACTAAGATACATCAGGACAGGGGCGCCTGGATGGCTCAGTGGTTTAAGCCTCTGCCTTCGGCTCGGGTCATGATCTCAGGGTCCTGGGATCGAGCCCCGCATCAGGCTCTCTGCTCAGTGAGGAGCCTGTTTCTCCCTCTCTCTCTGCCTGCCTCTCTGCCTACTTGTGACCTCTCTCTCTGTCAAATAAATAAATAAAAATATTAAAAAAAAAAAAAAAAGATACATCAGGACATCCCAATAGAAAGGTCAAGCTAGCAGTTGTATGTGCAGGTCTAAAGGTCAGGAAATAAGTTGGATATAGTTTTATATATATATATATATATATATATATATATGTGTGTGTGTGTGTGTATATATATATATATATATAAAATATCCAAATTTGGACATCAGAGACATATTAATACTAATAAATACCATGATAATGGGGGAGATGGTCTAGGAAAGAGCTTTCAAAAGCAGCAGAGCATTGCCTGAAAATAAGAACCAGAAGATTAGGATGTTGAAGAAAACTGAAGTTTCCCAAGGTCATCATCAACAGCATTGGTTACTCCAAGATGAGTAAACAGATGACCAAATGTTTTTTGGATTTAGAGCATGATTAGGACTTGGTCTTTCCCCGACCCCGGGCAAATATTAGTTGTTGAAGCCAGCTTAAAGTAGCTTAAAGAGCTAATAGGAATTTACAAAGTGGAAACACCTAGCATAGACAACTCTCAAAAGGGTGATAGCAAAGAGGACAAAGGAGAAGCTCACTGGGAATATACAACTTAAAAAATTAACATAGATGGGAGAATATGTGGAAGTGTCAGGTAACTGGGCCACTGACCACATGCTGGTAGTTGGAGTCCTTGCCTTTCTTAGTCTATTGTACCCCCACATACCCATTGCTGAGCAGAACTTAGTTCTGATAAAAGGAAGTTTCACTATTCCTAGATGCAGGACATACAGGACCTTAGAAAAAGGAACATGGATTTTATTTTTTTTTAAGTGCCACTATCTAGCTTCTAAATAAAAACAATGAGCATTTTTAAAAAAATACATGGAATATTCAGATAGCCAAGAAAGCATATGAGGAGTCACTTTCCCTTATGGCAGGCTGAATTCTAACTCTTAACAACTTGGCAAATGTGTGGGAGCTTCATAGAATGTCTGGAAAATTGATTCCTGTCATTTCACATGACCAGTAAGACAAAGAAGTTAAAATGGTCCATTATAAAAACAGTTGCTTCCATTGGTGTGGTACCTTATAGTTTTCAAACTAGTTTTCCACATAGCTAATTTTTGCTTCAAAACAGGTGTTTCTTTTTTCAAGAAAAGTCTGTAAAATAAAACGTCTGCCTCCAAGAAAACAAAGATTCACTTTGAAATAGGACTAATCTGGTCTCTGTGCTTCTGACATCTAGTCTAGTCCCTTCCAAGCAGACAATTTCTGTCTGTGCAGGACATACTGTGACGTGAAGTTATCAAAGAAGGTTGTGTTTTTCCCCTTAGATCAGTCACACTCACACACACTCTCTCTCTCTCTCTCTCTCTCACACACACACACACACACACACACACACCCAGCTTAAATTGCTGAGTCAGGGAAACACTCCATGTTTAAAAGAGTTAGTCTCTTTGTCCTAATGAGGATGCACTCTATGAGGCAGCCTTTAATCAGAGAAAATTGTAGAACATGAACAGATGTAGAACATGTTCAACCTGATATTCTACATGAATCCAACAAACCAAGTATTTCTAAAGGTCTCTCGCCATGTCCTCATTTCATGCTGAGTAAATACATGCTAATATGGACACCTCCGATGTGAAATGTCAAAGTGTTGACCTCTTTATTCTCCAGGAATCAGCTTAACATAGTAGTTAAAATTACACTAGTTAAATTAAAAGCCTCAAGTAGAATCAGACATGGCTAGTAATAAAGATTCTCTTTGAAGAGAGCATAAATTGGGAGACAACAGTTTAAACGTTGTGACTTTGGGGTCAAATACAAGTTTGACTTCTAGTTCTACAAATCTCTAAACACAACACTAAAAAATTGGAAATACCTACCAAGAGGTAGACTACAATTCTGACAGTTTTTCTGAGATATTTTACACTTGCCATCTTTTTGTTTTTTATTTGCATGAATTGGGAGAGAGAAGATTGAGTTGTGTTAGCTCTCCTAAGATGCTTAAAGTAATTTTTTCAATCACAAGTTGCTACCATCAGTCATCAGTCAATTTTTAGGTCATACCAATAGAAGTATTTTTTTCTTTTTTTGAAGATTCCATTTATTTACTTGAAAGAGAGCCAAAGAGCAGGGGGCAGGGGCAGAAAGAAAAAGAGAGGGAGAAGCAGACTTCCTGATGAACAGGGAGACAAGGGACCCTGGGATCTTGACCTAAGCCAAAGGCAGATGCTTAGCTGACTGAGCCAACCAGGTGCCCCTTTTATATTATAATTGCTTATGGAAGTGTACTTATTAGGAGCTAACAATACTAACGGGGTCTTTAAAAATAAACTTCTGGGGGCACCTAGGTGGCTCAGTGGGTTATGCCTCTGCCTTCAGCCCAGGTCATGATCTCAGGGTCCTGGGATTGAGCCCCACATCGGGCTCTCTGCTCAGCAGGGAGTCCGCTTCCCCCTCTCTCTGCCTACTTGTGATCTCTCTCTCTCTTTAATAAATAAATAAAATCTTTAAAGAAAATTTAAAAAAAAAAAACTTCTGGAAAAAAGACAGTATTAATACAGGTCATTTGATTTCATATTAAGTTTCCACTTCTTATAACCATGGAGTAAGCAAAAGAAATATTGAGAGGTGTTTCTCTTACAGGCACATGATTTTCCTCAAGAGCATCCAGATGTACACGAATGACAGAATTGGTGCAGGTCTCATTGCTTAGGTTGACCACAGATCATTTTCATCAGCTGAATATAGTCATCACAGATGGTTAACTAGAAGTTTCCATGGTTATAGTACTATCTCACAACTGTATCGATATTAATAAGAACACTGTTGTTACATAACATAGTTATGGACTAGATTTGGGGCCAACAAGTTCTGTATTCGTCTATTTTAAAAGCCTCTGCCTCCCCTTTTCCTCCCCGTCTCTTCACCTTCAGTCTCAAGCAATTTTGGGCAGTTTTAGTTATCTCCTGGGGTGTTTATATTTCAACGAGGAGGATTTTTACTTCTTAAAGGAACAGATAAAAGACGCAAGTTTTGTGTCCCCCCGCCCCCAGAAGAGTAGGGGTATATTTCTCTATTATCAGAAGTTTAGGATAATTATTAAAGTTTTTCTTTGTATGAGTGGGTCAGACTGCATGGAACTCTTCATCTGTTTTTGTTAATCACAAGAACATTCTCTCCTTTGTGTTCCTCATTTCCCCAGGGAGTCAACCTCTTCAATCAGGCTTTGTCACAAGCTCTAAAACCTTAATCTGCCATAGTTTGTGCCTCTTAGCTTTGCAAAATGCCACTCTAAGGTCTCCACATTATTCTCCTGCTCTCCCATCTCACCTGCCAGCCCAAGGCTAGCAGAGTAGTAACAAACCCACATTCTCCTCTGATCTTAGCCCTCCTTCCAACCTTTGAGCTATAGCTTGGTCCTCTAGCAGGCATCAGTAGCTAACTAAAGTGCCCACGAAACAGGCCATCCCACTGCACAGCCATGCATTTCCCTTCTTTGCCACAGTGCACTATGCACCGTTCCTCAAACAAGAACATTAAAGCAGCTGGTGTTTGGGGGCATCCTTATATACATCTATCCACATAGATGCTTATGGACAGCCATCCCCCACCACCACCATTACCACACACACATAGCCATCAATAGCCAATTTGGGGTTCCCCCCAGGGCTGCCTTTTTCCTAAAATCCATTCCTTTGATCTCCTGGCTGGAGACTAAATTGTTAGTTCTAAAAATGACCCCTGTCAGTGGAGGACATGGAGAAACCGAGGAAAGAGTCAGAGTATTCCAGATTTGTAGGCGGCAATTTTAACAGGCAAAGGAACTTACCAAGACCAAAGTTAGGCTGCTGCAAGATGAGTGGCTCTGCACCTCCCCATCAACATCTTGAGAGTTTATATAGTAGCCTTAAATGGGCTCATTCACATGTACCATCCAGATGGGGTCAATAATACATTTCTCTCTCAAGGCTGAATCCTTGAAATGTCTCCAGCTGTAGGAACGGTGGATGAAACATTCCAAGGAGAGGGGTAGGGGTGAGGAGCCCCCTATTGCCCCAGGTGAGTTTTCAGGTTAACCAGAGGTCATGTCCTCTCGATGACCTCCTCCAACTGCAGTACTTAATACTAAGATTTACTTATTTAAGCGCTAGCAGTACTTAGATTTATGGGCTGATTACAGTATGTTACAGTAAGCATCTTCCCTGGGTCAAACACCTGGGAATCACATGGTATTTAAAGCTAGATCCATTAGTGCTTCATATATGAGGTTTCAGTATGGCTGGTCTTTAGGTGTAGAAGGTTCACCATATTTACAATGAATCAATAATATTATTAATTTGGGTAACTAAAGGAAGATCATTCTCTTTGCAAACACACACACACACACACACATACAGACACAGTCCAGAGTTGTAGTTGCTGCAGTGTTGCTCAGTTTGTGCCAGTATGAACATTCTCCCCACCCACCTCTCTTTTATTTTAACCTCTTTAAGCTTTGGTAGGAAGGTGGCCCAGCAATGTCAAGTAGTTTTGTAAAATTTGTCAAAGTGATAACACTTGGTTCAGGCCAAGAGACTGTGACATAAAGAAAATGGACGCTTCAGGGCTACTCACTTGCAGAGGTCCCTTCCAAAGGCCTATTCCTAATTTCATACTCAAAATTTGATCATTGTTTTTCTTAAAGAGGTAAGAGTGTTTCTGGATGCCATACCAAGTGAGCTCACAAGAACTTGACTATACCTGGAAGTGAATGCCAATCAATAAATATGTGTGATTACACTCAAATAAAATATACTCCCAAATTATCCTCCTGATATTATGTATTCCTTTGTAAGTTTGTGTGATCTGTCTGCTCTACGGAATTGTAGTCTCCATGAGCATAGAAACTTGGTTTTGCCCATGGCTATGTCCCAGGTCCAAAAAGAGCACCCGATACACAATATAAGTGCTTAATATTTATTAAAGAATGAATGGACAGAAGTGAGAATATTGGTAGGCAACACAACTTAAAATAGTTAGAAATACTACTAACCCACAGACCTCAACAGAAAAAAAAAATGTTAACTTATATAAACAATAACTGTCTCATTCAGAAGGGGATTTCAATTATTTCTAGGAATGATCCAAGTTTAGTCTACTCTGGAGCCAAGAAGGAGGTACCATAGGCTACAGCTCAAAACCAATATGGTCCTGGTGGATGTGTTCCCTTGTTCTTAGCCTGACATCATTAAACTTCCAGTTCTATTAACTCCCTCCAGACAGATTTAATGCCTAACAGGCAACTTTTATATTTCCATGTAAGTAAGATAGCCATCATGGAGATGATATGCTGCTCATATCTAGTTTTTTTTTAATTGAGATTTACATGGCAAATTGAATCAGGAATTTGTAATTATGATTTGTTCTCCTTTATGTAGTTTGACCACAGGAAAAATGTCCATAATCATACATGCTTTGAGTAATTCCAGTCACAGTGACAGTAACATCACTGTAAATTAATAAATTGTCATTCTGGTTATTTTGCCCTCTTTCCGGGATGGATTCTCTGGGCCTTCAAGAAAGAGCACAAAATCTAGGTGATCTTTTCCTAACAGTTTTCCTTATTACCATTTTTATCTTACAGTTCAATTGACTCCTGCCAAGGAAATTACAATATTCATTTTGTCTTGAACAGAGTGTGAAGCAGTCATATCTATATTATCGTACAGAACAATTATGAGAAAAAGTGTCATCACTTCATTTTTAGAGATGAGGAAAGGTCAGCAACATATGCTAATTTATTCAAGGTTGAAAGGTCAGTAAGTCTTTTAAGCATTCATTCATTCAATTTTTTGATTGGCTGCTATGAACCAGGCACTGATCTAGATTTTCAGGAGACTTTTGTGACCAAGTCAGTTTATGTTCTAGCTAAGGAATACAAATGTAACTATATAGTGAATTAAAAGATAATATATGCTGTGAGAAAAACAGAGAAGAGTGAGTATAATCAGGAGTTCTGACAGCGGTTAGTATAAGCCTGACTCAGAAGAGGCATCTGAACCCAAAGGAAAGACCCGAGGTAGGGAATGAGGTTAGCTCTGTGAATATCCAGGGAAGGACTGTTCCCAGAAAGGGAAAATCAAGAGCAAGGAGGCCAAGAAGAGAAATTATCGGGCATGTTCCAGAAACAACAAAGGGATCCATGTGGCCAAAATCAAATGAATGAGGAGGAATGGTAAGAAATAAAGTCAGGGGGGAGGAGTCAAGATGGCGGAGAAGTAGCAGCCTGAGACTACATCAGGTAGCAGGAGATCAGCTCGATAGCTTATCTAAACATTGCAAACACCTACAAATCCAACGGGAGAGCGAAGAGAAGAAGAACAGCAACTCTAGAAACAGAAAATCAACCACTTTCTGAAAGGTAGGACTTGCGGAGAAGTGAATCTAAAACGACGGGAAGATAGACCGCGGGGGGAGGGGCCGGCTCCCGGCAAGCGGCGGAGGAACGGAGCACAAAATCAGGACTTTTAAAAGTCTGTTCCACTGAGGGACATTGCTCCAGAGGCTAAACCAGGGTGAAGCCCACGCGGGGCCAGCGTGGCCCCAGGCCCCGCAGGGTCACAGAAGGATCGGGGGTGTCGGAGTGTCGGAGAGCTCGCAGGTATTAGAACGGAGAAGCCGGCTGCAGAGACAGAGCCGAGGACTGAACTCTCAGCTCGGGGTTACCTTGAACTGGTCGCGGGCTGGGTGAGCTCGGAGCGCGGCTAGAGGCTAGGGATACGGGAGTGATTGGGTGCTGTCCTCTGGGGGCGCACTGAGGAGTGGGGCCCCAGGCTCTCGGCTCCTCCGGGCCGGAGACTGGGAGGCCGCCATTTTCATTCCCGTCCTCCGGAACTCTACGGAAAGCGTTCAGGGAACAGAAGCTCCCAAAAGCGAACCCGAGCCGATTACTTAGTCCGGCCGCTGGTAAGGGCGGTGCAATCCCGCCTCGGGCAAAGACATTTGAGAGTCACTACAACAGGCCCCTCCCCCAGAAGATCAACAAAATATCCAGCCAGGACGAAGTTCATCTATCAAGGAGAAAGCAGATTCAATTCCTAAGACAGCAGAGCAATTCCAGAGGAGGAGAAAGCAAAGCACGGAACTCATGGCTTTCTCCCCATGATTCTTTAGTCTTGCGGCTACTTCAATTTTTTTTCTTTTTTCAATTTTTTTTTCTTTTTTCAAATTTTTTTTCTTTTTTCTTTTTTCTTCTTCTGCTAAATTTTTTAAAACTTTTACCCTTTTCTTTTTTAACGTTTTTTGACTAGTTCATCTAAATATATATATTTTTTCTTTCTTTTTTATATTTTTTTATTTGTTTTATTTTTAAAATTTTTTTCCTTTTTTTCTTTTTTTTCCTTTTTTTTTTTTTCAGAACCTGTTTTTATCCCCTTTCTCCCCCCCACAATTTGGGGTCTCTTCTGATTTGGTTACAGCGCATTTTTCCGGGGTCTTTGCCACCCTTTTAGTAGTTTATTTTCTCTTTCATATCCTCTTATCTGGACAAAATGACAAGGCGGAAAAAATCACCACAAACAAAAGAACAAGAGACAGTACCGAAGGCTAGGGACCTAATCAACACAGACATTGGTAATATGTCAGATCAAGAGTTCAGAATGACGATTCTGAACATTCTAGCCGGGCTCGAAAAAGGCATGGAAGATATTAGAGAAACCCTCTCTGGAGATATTAAAGCCCTTTCTGGAGAAATTAAAGAACTAAAATCTAACCAAGTTGAAATCAAAAAAGCTAATAATGAGGTGCAATAAAAAATGGAGGCTCTCACTGCTAGGATAAATGAGGCAGAAGAAAGAATTAGTGATATAGAAGACCAAATGACAGAGAATAAGGAAGCCGAGCAAAAGAGGGACAAACAGCTACTGGACCATAAGGGGAGAATTCGAGAGATAAGTGACACCATAAGACGAAACAACATTAGAATAATTGGGATTCCAGAAGAAGAAGAAACAGAGAGGGGAGCAGAAGGTCTATTGGAGAGAATCATTGGAGAGAATTTCCCTAATATGGCAAAGGGAACAAGCATTAAAATCCAGGAGATGCAGAGAACCCCCCTCAAAGTCAACAAGAATAGGTCCACACCCCGTCACCTAATAGTAAAATTTACAAGTCTTAGTGACAAAGAGAAAATCCTGAAAGCAGCCCGAGAAAAGAAGTCTGTAACATACAATGGTAAAAATATTAGATTGGCGGCAGACTTATCCATAGAAACCTGGCAGGCCAGAAAGAGCTGGCATGATATATTCAGAGCACTAAACGAGAAAAACATGCAGCCAAGAATACTCTATCCAGCTAGGCTATCATTGAAAATAGAAGGAGAGATCAAAAGCTTCCAGGACAAACAAAAACTGAAAGAATTTGCAAACACCAAACCAGCTCTCCAGGAAATATTGAAAGGGGTCCTCTAAGCAAAGAGAGAGCCTAAAAGTAGTAGATCAGAAAGGTACAGAGACAATATACAGTAACAGTCACCTTACAGGCTAATAATGGCACTAAATTCATATCTCTCAATAGTTACCCTGAATGTTAATGGGCTAAATGCCCCAATCAAAAGACACAGGGTATCAGAATGGATAAAAAAACAAAACCCATCAGTATGTTGCCTACAAGAAACTCATTTTAGACGCGAAGACACCTCCAGATTTAAAGTGAGGGAGTGGAAAACAATTTACCATGCTAATGGGCATCAGAAGAAAGCTGGGGTGGCAATCCTTATATCAGATCAATTAGATTTTAAGCCAAAGACCATAATAAGAGATGAGGAAGGACACTATATCATCCTCAAAGGGTCTGTCCAACAAGAAGATCTAACAATTTTCAATATCTATGCCCCTAACATGGGAGCAGCCAACTATATCAACCAATTAAGAACAAAATCAAAGAAACACATCAATAATAATACAATAATAGTAGGGGAATTTAACACTCCCCTCACTGAAATGGACAGATCATCCAAGCAAAAGATCAACAAGGAAATAAAGGCCTTAAATGACACACTAGACCAGATGGACATCACAGATATATTCAGAACATTTCATCCCAAAGCAACAGAATACACATTCTTCTCTAGTGCACATGGAACCTTCTCCAGAATAGATCACATCCTGGGTCACAAATCAGGTCTCAACTGGTATCAAAAGATTGGGATCATTCCCTGCATATTTTCAGACCACAATGCTCTGAAGCTAGAACTCAATCACAAGAGGAATTCTGGAAAGAACCCAAATACATGGAGACTAAACAGCATCCTTCTAAAGAATGAATGGGTTAACCAGGAAATTAAAGAAGAATTGAAAAAATTCATGGAAACAAATGATAATGAAAACACAACAGTTCAAAATCTGTGGGACACAGCAAAGGCAGTCCTGAGAGGAAAATATATAGCGGTACAAGCCTTTCTCAAGAAACAAGAAAGGTCTCAAGTACACAACCTAACCCTACGCGTAAAGGAGCTGGAGAAAGAACAAGAAAGAAACCCTAAACCCAGCAGGAGAAGAGAAATCATAAAGATCAGAGCAGAAATCAATGAAATAGAAACCAAAAAAACAATAGAAAAAATCAATGAAACTAGGAGCTGGTTCTTTGAAAGAATCAATAAGATTGAGAAACCCCTGGCCAGACTCATCAAAAAGAAAAGAGAAAGGACCCAAATCAATAAAATCATGAATGAAAGAGGAGAGATCACAACTAACACCAAAGAAATACAGACAATTATAAGAACATACTATGAGCAACTCTACGCCAACAAATTTGACAATCTGGAAGAAATGGATGCATTCCTAGAGACATATAAACTACCACAACTGAACCAGGAAGAAATAGAAAACCTGAACAGGCCCATAACCAGTAAGGAGATTGAAACAGTCATCAAAAATCTCCAAACAAACAAAAGCCCAGGGCCAGACGGCTTCCCAGGGGAATTCTACCAAACATTTAAAGAAGAACTAATTCCTATTCTCCTGAAACTGTTCCAAAAAATAGAAATGGAAGGAAAACTTCCAAACTCATTTTATGAGGCCAGCATCACCTTGATCCCAAAACCAGACAAGGATCCCACCAAAAAAGAGAACTACAGACCAATATCCTTGATGAACACAGATGCAAAAATTCTCGCCAAAATACTAGCCAATAGGATTCAACAGTACATTAAAAGGATTATTCACCACGATCAAGTGGGATTTATTCCAGGGCTGCAGGGTTGGTTCAACATCCACAAATCAATCAATGTGATAGAACACATTAATAAAAGAAAGAACAAGAACCATATGATACTCTCAATAGATGCTGAAAAAGCATTTGACAAAGTACAGCATCCCTTCCTGATCAAAACTCTTCAAAGTGTAGGGATAGAGGGCACATACCTCAATATTATCAAAGCCATCTATGAAAAACCCACCGCAAATATCATTCTCAATGGAGAAAAACTGAAAGCTTTTCCGTTAAGGTCAGGAAGACGGCAGGGATGTCCATTATCACCACTGCTATTCAACATAGTACTAGAAGTCCTAGCCTCAGCAATCAGACAACAAAAAGAAATTAAAGGCATCCAAATTGGTAAAGAAGAAGTCAAACTATCACTCTTCGCAGATGATATGATACTATATGTGGAAAACCCAAAAGACTCCACTCCAAAACTGCTAGAACTTGTACAGGAATTCAGTAAAGTGTCAGGATATAAAATCAATGCACAGAAATCAGTTGCATTTCTGTACACCAACAACAAGACTGAAGAAAGAGAAATTAAGGAGTCAATCCCATTTACAATTGTACCCAAAACTATAAGATACCTAGGAATAAACCTAACCAAAGAGACTAAGAATCTATACACAGAAAATTATAAAGTACTCATGAAAGAAATTGAGGAAGACAAAAAAAAAATGGAAAAATGTTCCATGGTCCTGGATTGGAAGAATAAATATTGTGAAAATGTCTATGATACCTAAAGCAATCTACACATTTAATGCAATCCCTATCAAAATACCATCCATTTTTTTCAAAGAAATGGAACAAATAATCCTCAAATTTATATGGAACCAGAAAAGACCTCGAATAGCCAAAGGAATATTGAAGAACAAAGCCAAAGTTGGTGGCATCACAATTCCGGACTTCAAGCTCTATTACAAAGCTGTCATCATCAAGACAGCATGGTACTGGCACAAAAACAGACACATAGATCAGTGGAACAGAATAGAGAGCCCAGAAATCGACCCTCAACTCTATGGTCAACTAATCTTTGACAAAGCAGGAAAGAATGTCCAATGGAAAAAAGACAGCCTCTTCAATAAATGGTGCTGGGAAAATTGGACAGCCACATGCAGAAAAATGAAATTGGACCACTTCCTTACACCACACACGAAAATAGCCTCCAAATGGATGAAGGACCTTAATGTGAGAAAGGAATCCATCCAAATCCTTGAGGAGAATGCAGGCAGCAACCTCTTCGACCTCAGCCGTAGCAACATCTTCCTAGGAACAACGGCAAAGGCAAGGGAAGCAAGGGCAAAAATGAACTATTGGGATTTCATCAAGATCAAAAGCTTTTGCACAGCAAAGGAAACAGTTAACAAAACCAAAAGACAACTGACAGAATGGGAGAAGATATTTGCAAACAACATATCAGATAAAGGGCTAGTATCCAAAATCTATAAGGAACTTAGCAAACTCAACACCCAAAGAACAAACAATCCAATCAAGAAATGGGCAGAGGACATGAACAGATATTTCTGCAAAGAAGACATCCAGATGGCCAACAGACACATGAAAAAGTGCTCCACGTCACTCGGCATCAGGGAAATACAAATCAAAACCACAATGAGATATCACCTCACACCAGTCAGAATGGCTAAAATTAACAAGTCAGGAAATGACAGATGCTGGCGAGGATGCGGAGAAAGGGGAACACTCCTCCACTGTTGGTGGGAATGCAAGCTGGTGCAACCACTCTGGAAAACAGCATGGAGGTTCCTCAAAATGTTGAAAATAGAACTACCCTATGACCCAGCAATTGCACTACTGGGTATTTACCCTAAAGATACAAACATAGTGATCCGAAGGGGCTCGTGTACCTGAATGTTTATAGCAGCAATGTCTACAATAGCCAGACTATGGAAAGAACCTAGATGTCCATCAACAGATGAATGGATAAAGAAGATGTGGTATATATACACAATGGAATACTATGCAGCCATCAAAAGAAATGAAATCTTGCCATTTGCGACGACGTGGATGGAACTAGAGCGTATCATGCTTAGTGAAATAAGTCAATCGGAGAAAGACAACTATCATATGATCTCCCTGATATGAGGACATGGAGAAGCAACATGGGGGGGTAGGGGGATAGGAGAAGAATAAATGAAACAAGATGGGATTGGGAGGGAGATAAACCATAAATGACTCTTAATCTCACAAAACATACTGGGGGTTGCTGGGGGGAGGTGGGATTGGGAGAGGGGGAGTGGGCTATGGACATTGGGGAGGGGAGGCGAACCATAAGAGACTATGGACTCTGAAAAACAACCTGAGGGTTTTGAAGGGTCAGGGGTGGGAGGTTGGGGCAACCTGAGGGTTTTGAAGGGTCAGGGGTGGGAGGTTGGGGGAACAGGTGGTGGGTAATAGGGAGGGCACGTTTTGCATGGAGCACTGGGTGTTGTGCAAAAAGAATGAATACTGTTATGCTGAAAAAATAAATAAAATGAAAAAAAAAAGAAATAAAGTCAGAGGGACAAGGTATGTTGTTTCTTGGGACTTTTTAGACCTTTGTCAATATGTTAGTTTTTCCTCTAAGTGAAATAGGGAACTACTGAAGGGTTTTGAACAGAGTGACATAATAATGTTGATCATATATTTTTTTAAAGATCATCCTGTCTGCTGTGGTGCAAATAGACTGGGGAGCGGGAAAAGTAAAAGCAGAGAGACCTCTTAGACGCTAGAGTAATAATCCAGCCTGGAGACTGTTGGTGCATATCATGATAGTAGCAGTACAGTAGTGAGAGACAAGCAGGTTTGGGATACATTTTGAGTGTAAATCCCACAGTATTTCCTGAGGATGTGTTGTACAGACAAAGAAAGGGTTCAAGGGAGATTGAAAAGTTTTAGGCATGATCACCTTGAAGGATGGGATTGCCATAGAGATGAGAAAGGCTGTATATAGAAAAGTTCTTTTTTGTAGAAAAAAAAATTAGTTTTGGATGGGGTACTTTGGGATATCTATTAGGCATCCAAATGGCAGAGTTGAGAAAGGAGCTAGATATTCAAGTATGGAATTCAGGGAAGAAATAGGAGGTAGAGACACACATTTTTGAGTTGTGGCATGTAAATAACACTCAAGGCCATGACATTAAAGGGAATTAAGGAAGAATACATGGATAGAGACAGTAACAGAACAAGCACTGAGAATTAGGGTCACTCCACTACCCAGGAGAAGAGGATGAGCCAGAGCCAGGCCAAGATTCAGAGAAGCTGACATAGTAGTTAGAGGAAAACCAAAAGTAGATGTCAGGTGAAAAAAAAAAAAAGTAGATGAAATCTGAGAGTGGTCAAGCATATCAAATGCTGCCGGTAGATCAAAATGGATAGAATGAAAATCAACCATGGGATTAGCCCCTGTAAAGTCAAAGTGACCTTGATAAAAGCAATTTCAGTGGAGTGATAGGATTGAGAATCTGGCAAGAGTTGATTGAAGAAAATAAGAGAAGGGGAATTAGAACTGGTGGTATAAACAACTCTTGGAGGGGCTTTCCAGCCAAGGCAGTGGGAAAATGAGGCAGAAAGTGGTAGAGAAAAGATCAGTCAAGAATTTAATTTTTTTTTTATAGTTAGGATGCATGAAATAGCAGCATGTTTTTAGGATGATCAGAAATGCTTCATAAAAGAGAAAAAAATTGTTTGAGCAGAATTCTTCAGCAGAAAGGAAGAAGGGGATCCACTGCCTGGGAAGTGTGGTGCTGGCTTATATAGGAGTATGGATAGTCCATCTAAGTAATAGTTAAGTAATAAAATTAGTAGGAGGACCAAGTATGGGTGTGGAGAGCTGGGTAGCAGGATGAGATTCTTTGGTAATTTATCTTCTGATTTCTTCAATTTTTCTCAGTAAAGAAACAAGCAAGATCATTGGGAGAGTGCGAAGAGGGGAGAAGTTACTGGTCTACCACCAGGAGTGAGAGAATGAATAGACAATGACCTGAATGCATTTGAGATAATACACTTAAAGTGAGAGGAGGGACCATGGTCATATTCAGTTGACCCAATGCAGTCTCAGAACAAGCAAATATTTAGGTTTAGCCTGGGTGGTGCTTAGCTTACTACATCAAACATGAGAGAAGGAAGAGATCTGAAATTCTGTGATTATGGAATATAATTTAGGCAAGAGGGAAATTCATTCATTCAAGGTCATTCATACATTCTCTAATTCAACAATTATTATGAGCATTCCCTGTAAACCACGCACTATGTTAGGTCCCATATGAAATACAGTGAACAAGGCAGACATGGTCCCTACCATCATTCAGCCTGCATCCCACATGGAGAGACAGACAAAAATAAGCACCTTTTTAAATGCAGAATTTGATAAATATTATTAAGGAGAAAATCCACGTGTTGATGTTGAGAATAAAACTGTATGTTACACATGCAGTTGGCTGTGTGTGGGTTTACGTGTTGAGCAGTTAATTCAGGTAAGGTGGGCAAAAAAGACCTCTCTGGTGAAGTGATAGGCAAGCAGAGACCTAAAGGATGAAAAGGAGCTTGCTAGGTGAAAAGCAGAGGAAAGATGTTCAAGATAGACAATAGCATACTGGCAAAAGCTGAAAAGTCAGGAAGAACTTGCTTGGAATATTTCAGGAACTGAAAGAAGACTGTTGTGGCTGGAACACAGTGAAGAAGAGGGTGTCACAGGATGAACGGAAAGAAAATCAGGGGCCAGTGTCAAGGCAAAATTCTATTTCTAATCTATCTGAGTCCATAGTAATTTCCTTACTATTCTAACATGTTTGGCACTCCAGGGTTATTAATAAATGTAATTCTTCAATTTCAGTTTTTTTAAGCCTTAATTTCCTTCAAAAATTATACTTGGGCACTTACACTATCTGGTAATAATACTCCCATCCCCTTTTCCAAATTTAATGCTATCCCTTCAGTGCTGTTCTGCAGACCATAGTCTTGTGGTTTGCTCACTAGAATAACTGGACACATTAATCTATGCTAATGTAAAAATGACTCCTAATGGTTCTGGGCATTACAACTCCCCTGAGCATTTACATTTTAACAGGCATTTTCTAGTGACACAAAGAAGTGACTCTGTTAGTGCACATTTTAGACACTGAGCTGGCCATTTCAGTGTGATCTGAACACACTCTTTCTTTAAAATCCTTAGCTTAGGAATTTTTATTTCAGCAGAGATACTGAGAAATACATACTTAATGTGGTACCTTTCTCCTACACCAGTCTGATCACATCGATATTTTTCATGTTCATACATTGTGGTGTGAGCACAATCATTAGACGTGGTGCTGCCCACAGATGACCTGTCCATATCGTTGATGTACTTCACCACCTAGGTAAAACTCTTTATTTTTTTTTTTAAACTTCCTAAATCATTCAGGAAGACTTACATCTCCGTATGACATTTTATTCTTTTCTTGCAGAGCTTGTTACAATCCTTACCAATTGTTCGGAAAGAATATAAATCTTTCAGATGAGTATATTATGCAGTATTCACGGCCTGTAAGTGAAATTGGAGGTCTAAAACACCAAGAGAGGAAAAGCATTCACAGCTGAGTCAATTACAAAAGGATGTGTTCCTTGAAGATAGGATAAGTGAGTATACCTGGAAACTTGTTGGTCATACGAATTTCTGCACACTATGAGAACTAAATAAATGTATGGACAGGTAGATTAATAAAGTGATAACTATTTCCTGGGTTGTTGTTTTCCGTCTTCAGGAAAAGCAATCCAATGAAACAATTGGGTAGGTGCTTAAGGTCAGTTTCCTCTAATCAAATTGTGTGCTGTACTTATACAACGACCTTAAGTCATCTTAATGCAATGAGGGGGGAAAAAAGGATAATTTGACTCTGGATAAAGAGATAAGATCAACTCTTATAGATAATGAAATAAAATTAGTCAGGGAAGCTCAATGAAGAATGCATTTCTGCTTATTTTTGTGCACCATTCACTCCCATGCCTTGTACAATGCCTAAATCATGGTAGCTACCCAAAAAATATTTGTTAATAAATTAACATTGAATGGAGAGGAAGAAGAGGAGAAAAAGTAAAAAGAGAAAGCAGAAGAAATGATAATTAACATTAGCATAGTGCTTTTAATTTTTCAAAGAAATTTTCTTCTGGCAACCATTTTATGTTAAGAAATAACCATTAACATACATATGAATTTCTAGTAAAGACACTAGTGCATTTTTGATTAACTATTAGTCTAATTGCTCCCTAGGACTCTAAAGTTAACTGTAGCAAAATAAAAAATGATTAATCCTTTTCTAGAAGTGTATTCATTCATCCATTTTTTATTCAATAAGTATTTATTGAGCATCTACTACATGTCTGGCATTCTACTAACATCTGAGGAAACACTAGTGAATAATGTATTGAAGTTCCTATCTTTATCACACCTTAACTAAACAAATAATTATAAAAAGTTACTTAATTATTTATCAATAAATGATATTAAGGTGATAGTCAAGGTTCTGAATGAATGTATATAGGTAGAAGATATTTTATTTTGGGTAATCAAAGGGGTTCTCTTGAGGAAGCAATATTTAAGCTGAAATTTGACCAGTGTATGACTTACCCAGGCAGAGATAGAGAGTGGAGCGGTAAACAGAATTCATGGTTAAAATATATGCATAAATGTTCCAAGGTAGAAAGGGGCTTAGAAAGTTTGTTAATTTAAAATAAGGTAGGTGTGGTTGAAACCCAAAAGGGTGTGGATTGTGACAAGTCTGTAAGTAAGAGAAGCAAGATCATGAGAATCTTTATGCTTAGAATTTTATTCTTCATCCTATCATAATTTACAATACTGGGAACTATTAAGAAGAGCAAATTTGTGTTTTTGAAGATGTTTTTGGATTCTGTGTAAAAAAACAATGGAAGAGCTAGTCTAAGTTGGAAATGGAGTATAGCTTAGAATAAGAAGGCAACAAAAGTTATGGAGAGATGGCGACAGGTTCAAGATATTTTTAGGAGGCAGCAACAACAGACTTCAGTGAATGATTAATATAGACAAGTTGAGATAGGTATCAAGGATTCCTGTTGGGTTTTTGGCATGAGATCCTCGTGGATAAAGGGGCTTACCATTATAAATAATCCTGAAGGAGGTAAAAGTCTACTAAGGATAATCAGTTATTAGCTACAGTTAGGGCATGTTTACTTTTATCTTCCTTAGAGCTATCTAAATGTAAAATTTCAGCAGCCTGTCAATAGTATTTATTTTCATCTCAGGCAAGAGCACAAGACTGTAGGTGTTTAAAGCTTTGATCAGTCATACAAGATCTTTAAAGACCTGATCGCTGAAAATCTACCTCCCTCTCGCCGCTCTGCACATTATATCATTTATTTCATCTTTAGGACTTCTGGTTCCAGACGTCCCCCACCTCAGTCACATGCTGTATTGCCCTTCTTGGGTATTTTTTGCTCTTCTGGGAATGTCTATTCTTCCTTCCTCTTCAATTGCCTAACTCCTATGCACTCTTCAAAACTCAGTATGGAGAAGAGTTGCTCTACATGTACTCAGGTCAGGTGAGATATGCCCATATGGTTCTTCTTCTGCACCTTGTGATTTTCTATTTCATGAACTCAGTGCATGATCTTGTTTGCTGATTTATCTTCTCCACCTAACTGGGAGTGCTTTGGAAGCACAGCTTGGGTTTTTAATCTCTATTTATCCATGCAGAGCATGGTACCTGGCACAGAACAGGTGCTAAATATATGTATGTGTGTGTGTGTATATATATATATATATATGATAAAATTTTAGAGGCTTGCAGAGAAGGAGGCCAAAACAATAGTCTTTGAAGACAGTGAGAGGTAATTACTAATTATACAAATGACCTGATCAAAGTTATGATACTCTGTAACTGACGGAACACAAATCCTTCATGGTTTAGAATTTCCCATCCAGTATCAAATGTCTTATTCAGAGCAATAAGCAAATCTAGAAACTATTTGATACTATATCTTGTTTCCATCTTCCATAATTTGCCAAGTGAAGTTATCTGGTTTTCTCTGCTCATATGTTTGCCTTCATTCGATTATCAATAAAAGCATGAATAGAAACAATTCTCAACATATAAATATATCAATAAATAATTTGGACTAAATACACAGTCCACAAATGAGAACCTGATATTTACATTGTTGGTTTTGAGGAAAGGAACACCATATTCTATTTCAGAAAAAAAAAATCAACAACTTGATATCTAATTGATACAAAATTAAAATTATATATAATAAGATTTTTAATTTTGAGCTTACAATAAAATTTATTTATTTATTTATTTCAAAAGATTTTACTTCTTTATTTGACAGAGAAAGAGACAACAAGAAAGGGAACCTAAGCAGGGGGAGTGGGAATGCGAGAAACAGGTCTCCCTCTGAACAGGAAGCCAGATGTCAGACTCAGTCCCAGGACCCTGGGATCATGACCTGAGCTGAAGGTAGACAATTAATTACTGCGCCATCCAGGCACCCCAAATTACAATAAAATTTAAATGACATGGCAAAACAAACCATCCTAGGTCATTTTCTCAGATACCTCAAGTCTTTGAGAAATCCAGACTTCTCTGAAAACTTTCTTCAAAGAATCCTGAATTTTAGAATGGACAGCAGGAAACCCAAGCCGGCTTTTAAAACACATAGGAAACTGTGATCCAAATCACAGTGAATATAACTTTCTAAGAGAGTATCACTGAACTTCCTCTCCATTCTTTGAAAACCCCTCAGCACTTTGCTTCTTTTTAAAAGTAATAACTGACTTCATAGGTAGCATGAATATTTGTGTATTTGTCTGAATTCTTCTCGAGTTGAAAATTCCTTAAGGGCTTGAACTGTGCTATATTAATCTTTTCTTTCTAGAGGAGAAGCAGATTGCTTGGCAAAGAATAGGCATTTACATTTTTTTGCGATCGAATTACATGCAATGGTTATCTCTGATGATTTACTGCTAATTAAAAAATAGCATGTATGTTTATTACAAAGGGTTGAACATCAGGACTTTGGTCAAAATGTTTCTTCTTATTATTCTATAATTACTTTACTATGGAAAAATCAAACCATACTTAATGTCTAATGCTCAGAGATACTCATTTTAAAGATTAAATTAAAGCTTCAATTTATCCATATTTGGCACCTAATTAAATTAAATTAAGGAACTTAATTTAATTTTTGAGTGAGGGCTTCTCATGAAAGAATAGAATCAATACCTTTCAATATCCCTTTCATAGGTATCTTCTGTGAATTTGCAGATGCTAGACCCATTGGTTACTGACACTGAAAATTTTGTCAGTTAGTAAGGAAAGCAATTACTCCCTTGGGTAGAACATTCACTGGTATCAGATACTATTCCTAATTTTTGTCAGTAAAAAAGGGAATCTAAACTTTCAGAATTGATGTAGATTTGAAAGAAAAATAATTTTATGATGAACATAAAGAAGGAAATAAAACCATGCAAATTCTTCAAACATTTCAGAGAAAAACTCTTCAAAAACCCCAGTCAGTAGAATGACAAACAAATCTACACAGAATTGAAAAAATATTCATTCCCCATATAAATTGTGAAATAAGTATCCTTGATAGGCATATTCCTCTCTAATTTATATGATTTTCAAAATGTAGTAATATGGGGCATCTGGGTGGCTTAGTCGTTAAGTGTCTGCCTTCGGCGCAGGTTATGATCCCGGAATCCTGGAATCCAGTCCTGCATTGGGCTCTGTGCTGGACGGGAAGCCTGCTTCTCCCTCTCCTACTCCCCCGGCTTGTGTTTCCTCTCTACTTTCTCTCACTCTGTCAAATAAATAAGAAAATCTTTTTTTAAAAAAATGTAGTACTATGAATTTCCTCTTGAGGGGTCATTAAATCAGCTAGACTGAGTTATAGTTACATAACTTGAGCAGATGAAAAGTAAATTATTAAGACTTTTACCTTCCTCAAACAGGATACCAATGGAAAATTACTAACCAATATTTTCATTAAAGAAGACAAGAAATGAAATGACGGGAAAACCGAGTTGATAGTAATAAAGTGCTCTGTGTCTCCACTTTCAAACTTCTTCCTCTAAACCTTTTTTATTTATACCAGATAAAGGTATGATTTTAGCTGTCTGTTAGTACAGAATGTCCAGTTAGCTTAATTTCAAATGATGGGTGTACTTCATGGAAATCTAAAGAAATCATCATCATATTCTCCTCATTTTCTCCTCTTAAAAGAGCCATTTATAATTTATTCACATATATTGCTCTATTCAAGCCATTAGATGGGAGAGGTTGGTGAGCAAAGGTAGCTTTTTCAAACATGAACCCATATAAAGCTAAAACAATGATGAAAAATAATGAACAAGAGTGAATTTGTGATAGCATAAATGATATATTGTACTGTTGAATTTTCCAACAAGATAAAAGAGTCAGAGCTTTTCCCTAGAGATTTCTCCTCTTCTATAATTCAGAGTGGGTTATGCAAAGTCATCAGCATTCCAGGAGCAAGATATTTGGCAAATGGATTTAGATAATTGCTTCTAAAACTTTACAAAGTGATTATTTTCTCTTCAGAAACAAAACTCAACTTCTTGAGGAAGTGCTTTCTGATTAACAATGCATAAATTTCCTGCACTGAAATCTTACTAATTGGTTCAACTCTTAAAGAAGTCTGGCCAAATCATGGGACATTTCAAAATGGGTACATTTTACTCATTTCAGCATAGGTTTTCAGGCAAATATCCTATATATAAGATAACATTTTATATACACAGTAGGGCCTTGAATTAAAATCGCCTGGTGAGCAAAATAAGAATTAGAGAATCATACCTGCTGGAAGTGATGGTAGGAGATTCTCTGACAAAGGGAATAGAGCATAAGGAATGAGGTGTGTAGTCAAAATTGCTCACAATCCAGGCAACGAGGCAACCAGGAGAGGTTCAGAACTATGTGTTTCCCTCAATGATAATTTGGTTCTAGACAAGGGCTGCTATAGCAGACTCTGAAAATTTCCTACTGATCCTTCAGAGTAGCTCTTTGCAGGAGTAAAGCAATGTTAAAGACATCTTTTCTGCTTTGATAGAGGAAGAAAACTTGTTCCCAATTGCAGTGGTTTTGCATTTAGTACAATAAAAAGAAAATCGTATAGGAAGAATGAAACATGGCTGGATTTTGGGTTCTAACAATATTTTGACTCTTTGGATCCGTTTCCTCATCTACCAGATGAGAATAGTGAACAAAATTTTATCTATATCTAAAGTCTTTTCCAAATGCACCATTAACATAGTTAACTAATTCTGCAATAGAAGATCCAGACACTGGATCCAGACACTAAGTGAACAAATGACCAAATAAGCATACAATCACATCAGTTATATTATCCAGAGCAGAGCTTTTCAAATACAGGTAGATATCCATTAGTGGATCCTGAAATTAACTTAATATATTCCAACCTTCATTTATCAGGAAGAAATAGAGTAGAATGGAAAATATGAGAGTGCACAAGAAGAAGTAAGGACAAATATTATTTCTTGAAGCTTGTGTTATGGTGGCTTATATATTCTATATTTATGTGTATGTTACTGAGTCATAGTAAAATATATTTCTTATTCTCCATAGACATCAACAGTATTTGTCAGCCACTTATTTAGAGTGCCTTTTTATGGGCTAAAGGAGAAAAGAGGCTTATACTCACCAATAGTGGGGTCATGATAATCAGGGAACTGGTGACTAATAAACTGCATTGTCATTGCTGAAAAAAAATAAATTCAATTTAATAAAAATTCATTGATTCACCAATAAGTTATTCTCCAATGTAGTCCATTGGTCTTTTCGTAAGATCTAGTGACTTATTTCTCAGAGTGACTAACTTAATTATGTAACATGAACCACGAAATGTTGGAGAAAGTTCTAGGGGAGACAAAGTGTTATATAGAAGGAAAATAATGTCAGATATTTCTCTGGAATAAATATGTCAAAAATTTTGGTGTATTTTAATAAAAATTGCATTGTAGTGAAAATAAGAAGTCTTAACATAATGAGAATATAAAGTAGCTATAGGATCCTTCTTGGTTTGCTTTGGTGTAACAGTTGGTATTGGTTGGGAAGATCTTTTTGCTAAAGGTCCTATACATATTCTGAGAATTACTTACCTTCTTCACCTTGAAAATAAGGAGATAATCTCTGAGGTCTCTATTATTTATAAAGGTACATGATTATATTAGTTTTTATCCTTAGCTTTTTAATTTTTAAAAATTTTTTTTAAATTTTAAATTTTTAAAATTATTTGTCACTTTTATTTTGCCTTATCTCTGCTATTTAGGTACCTTTATTAATTTTCATTACCTTTTGGGGGTATTTCCTCCAAATTCTCCATATTCTTTTCAAATCAATAATTTTATGAGATATTTATAATGTTTCTATTATAGTTTCTTCATATAAATAACCATTATTAGGAGACAAATGGAATGCTGAAGTAAGGCAACAAAACTTGTAAAAGGAATTCATGCATAGTAGCTCTCTTCCTTTTCTCCCTCCCTCTGTGTGTGTGTGTGTGTGTGTGTTGGTGGGTGTGTGAGGCAAAGACTCCCTGATCAGACCTTAGTTAGCCTCTCCTGAGTCTTTCTCTCAACTAAAACCTGACCTAGGTCCCTGCCCTTGTTAGACCTGCGTAGTCCAGTGGTAGCAAGAATCCTGCTAAGTCATGTTGGTGGGAATCTCTCACCCTTGTTATCGCATCTCCTGGCCTGCATTCAGCAAGAATCCCTTGAAGTCTGTTTGGCAAGAATTTCCTTACTCCTGATGGCTCCTGTTAGTAATTTTCCATCCCCCAATCCCCGTCACACTCCTTGCCTATAAATACCCACTTTTCCTTGCTGTATTTCCTGTTGAGCCCAGTTCTATAATGAATTCTTTTTTACCTTATTGCAAATAAAATCTATTTTAACCTTTTTACTGTCCAGCTCTGGTTTCCTTTAACAATGTATTCATGCTTCAGCCAATGTTTAAAACAGAGAAGACAGTTAAATTCAACAAACCTGTACAAGGCACTAGTTCAACCTTGCTGAGAAATGCAAAGAAACAGAACCTGACCTAGTGAAAAAAGAATTTCTGTTTACACTTTGATAGTGTTTACTTCCTGTCTTTGCATTGACAAGGGAAGTCTCCATATGAAAGTATTACTCAATTTGACAATTTAGGGCAAATTTTTGAAATACAAATGAGCATTTCTTACAGGGGGCTTTAGGAGTTAGAATATTTCAGGTAAACAAACTGAAGGCAACATGTTTATTAAGTAGATATCAAGGAGAATTTGGAAAACATTGTTCATGAGGTTTTTTTTTTAAATTTTATTTATTTATTTGACAGACGGAGATTACATGTAGGCAGAGAGGCAGGCAGAGAGAGAGGAGGAAGCAGGCTCCCCACTGAGCGGGGAGACCAATGTGGGGATCAATCCCAGGACCCTGGAATCATGAGCTGAGCTGAAAGCAGAGGCTTTAACCCCTGAGCCACCCAGGCGCCCCTGTTTGTGAGTTTTAAAAAGAGCATTCTCCTCTGTCTCTTAACTGTTCAGCTGGTTTACTCTCAGAAGGAATACAGAGGTTGGTTGGAGGCCTGGCCTCCCAGTGAACACTTGGTGTGACTAGTTAATCGACTAAACTTCAAAGATAGCTCAGACGTGGTAACTTTAGAACTAAAATGAGGAGATTCTCCACTCTACTCAAGGCAAAGAGTTACAAGCCTATTCACTATGTGGCAAGGCCCTCATATTCATCTTACGATAATCAGTTATCTAGGATAAAATCTTGAAGATGTCGTTGGGCATTTCCCCTCTCATATCTTCCATCTAGTCTCCATGAATTTTCATTTTACTTCCAAAATATCTTCCAAATACGTCCTAATTCTTTCTGATATTATTGTAGTTTAGAATCTTACATTTTTTTTTAAGATTTTATTTATTTATTTATTTGACAGAGAGAGAGAGAGAGATCATAAGTAGGCAGAGAGAGAGGAGGAAGCAGGCTCCCTGCCGAGCAGAGAGCCCGATGCGGGGCTCGATCCCAGGACCCTGAGATCATGACCTGAGCCGAAGGCAGCGGCTTAATCCACTGAGCCACCCAAGCGCCCCTAGAATCTTACATTTTAAAGCCCTATTGCCATAGATTCAAAATCGATTTCTCTGTAGCTATTTCCTCTACCTTCCATTAATCTTCATAGTGACACCAGAGTCGTCTTTAAAAAAAAAAAAAAACAACTGGTAATTCATATGTCAGCAAATACTAGGATTAAGAGTAATGTGGTCCTTCATGGCCCATCAGGCTTGACTTCCACCACTGTCCAACCAGCTGCGCTGTGTTCTCAGACTTACGAAAGGAAGGACTTTCCCCCTGTGAGCATGCCTTTAGCCTGTGTCCTACCACGGCCTTCACCTTCTCCTTCATTTTTATATCATACTAACAAAGGCTCTCCTTGACCATACTTTCATCAGGCTCCTCTGAAGCCTCCTTCTAAACCAGGCCATGACCTTCAGGCACCCATGTTCATCTCTGCTTTGCCAAGTTTTAGTGGCAGTCCTACTAAGTCAGTTTGGAGAAAATTCTCCACATTTGATATATGGTCACCCTTGATATCTGATCAAGTTCCTCATCTCCAACCCCCATGATTACTTTGACCTACCTTCAGCAAGAATCTTATTAAGTTTATTCAACCAGAATCCCCCTTACCCTTTTAGTGATTTTCCATATACTGACCCCCAACTCGCTGCTTGGCTATACATTTCCACTTGTCCCTGTATTTGGAGTTGAGCCCCGTTCTAGATTGAGGGAGTTCTCTTTACCCTATTGCAGTATTTCCTGAGTAAAATCTATTTTTACCACTTTACTGCCTTGCTCTGCTTTTCTTTAACAATGTTAATAATATCTCCACTCAAATGTCATACTATTCCATTGACACATTCAAATTCTTCAATGAGCAGGAGCCAGTACATGATAGTCCTAGAAGTTCCCAAAAAGCATTAGAAAACACTGTTTATAACTAGGGGCTGGGTTAATTTCTATAAACCTAGGAAAGAATTACGAAGGTGAAGAAGTTTGGAACAAATTTCAGGAAGAATATATAAGCATTTTAGGAATTGATAGATGTATTTGATACAACACTTGAGAATCACAAAACCAGTATCAGAAATAAATGAACCAAAGATTTACTTCTTACAAGTATTTATAAGAATACCTAGCATATATTTAGATGATGGCATTTGTGCTTTCATGGAAAGCTGCTGCTTATTGTATAATTGAAAAAGCCCTTCAATTCTCAAATCTTCTGACCTGCCACTGAGACAGAACCAAAGAAGAGGGAGCCAGCTGAGCTTTATTCCAGACTTCAAAGGGTAATTTTAGAAAGATTGATTTGTAAAAGTTTCTTTTGTGTTTTACAAAGTGGATCCCTGATGGGATATCTAAGAGCCAGTTCCCCTTTGCGGAGATGATATGTGAAACAAACAATTTTTGAAAAATCTCTCCTAAATGCACGTCAAATTCAATGTTGAAGATAACTAATCTGCTAAATACCTATCGATTGTACTGGGGACTAAATTCTATTTATTTTATGATATATAGGTTTACATACAGGTTTACATCCTTCAAGTCTGAGGATTCTCTTTATTTTGCCAAAGAACTATTCTGTCAGAAATTCAATAATAGCTCCCCTTTCTCTTCAGTGGTTTTATTGTATTGACTTAATAATACCTGAATTCATTGGTTTTTAAGTGTCTAATGAAAGTGAAGGTCTATGTCTCCTTCCCAAAATACAAATTCCTATACACATATGTACACAATATTGAGAGATATTGTCCTAGTAAATAACCATAAATGTCAATAATCAGTCTTTTGCTTAAAAAGAAGACAACCATAAAAATTGTGATTAAAGAGCATCTGAGAATCCCAACCTCTCAAATCTGCCTCTTGAGAATTCCTAATATTCAGCATAGATATCCATTTCTTACTAAGCATTTTTGTTTGTCTGTTTTTTAAGTATTCCTTGGGGAGTAGTATATAAAATTCCTAACCTTGAGTGTGAACCAGTTTGATGGATCAGTTAACAAAATTAACCTGGCAATCATGAACAAATTATAGTCCATTTATTCAGGAAGACATAGGAAAGGAGGGCAAGATATTACTAGAAATAAATTTCACAAATATTATCCTAGACTTATTCTGTCTGTGGCTTTCCTGTTCTGTAAAAGATAACAAGAGTCATTTTAGAAAACTTTGAAGAGGAGCAATCTCACATTTTCCATACATTTTAGAAAAGCTCTACACCAACAAATTCAGAACATTTTTCATGGTTTACCAAAAAAACTGTAGTATTTCAGTAATGAGAGAGGTTTGTTGAGCTTTTTTTCGGGGGGAGGTGATATAATGTATATATGTATTTGAAATAGTTAAGGAATGTTCTACAAAGTACTGAAACTCTGGATTATATAAGGATGGGTCTATTGAATTCAGAGATCCAGTCAGAGTCCAAATCCTTGCCAGTACACTGTTAGCAGTTCTTGTCTCAGAGACAGTATTACTGAGCTCAGCAGTAGGCTGTGGATATTAGCCAGGGATAAGAATGCTGAGGAAGAAATGAGAAGGGATGATGGGAGGCAAGTAAAAATATTGGTTGGATCCCATTAGGTATCTTAGAGACCTTGATCCAAATAGACTTGTGTGTATGAATCAGGTAAATACTGATATTGGACCACAGAATCTCTGTATCAAAGGGAGCCATTAGGGTATTTATTATTTGTTTTTATGAAGGCTATTGATTTGTATTTGCTAATTTTCAACTCTCTACCTTCCTAAACTATTTTATTATTTGAGCTATTTTTATTATGACATTTTAGGAGTTTCTACCATATCATCTGCAAATAGAAACAGTTTGCAATTTTTCTTTCATAAATTTTCTTGTTAATACTCATTGGTTAATTCATCCATCCATGACAGTATTAAATAACAGTACAGGCAGGGATCATCTTTGACTTTTTTCTTGATCTCAGTGGGAATAACTTTTATTTTCACAGTATTAATATTGTGCTATATTACATATTTCATCATATTATGGAAATAGTGATTGATTTCTGCTTTCTTGAAATTAATAAGGAATCAGAATTGTATTTCTTCAAAAGTTTTTTCAGTACAAGATAAATAATCATATGATTTTTCTCCTGAAAACCATTAATGTGGTAACATTTTGAGGGGGAATAACTTATTTTAATAGCCATCCAAATATTAAACTAATTTTGCATCCAGGATGCAAATAGACCAAGTCTATTTGGTCATGATGTCTTATTTTTCTTAATGTGGTATTAGAGTCTGCCAGTAAGTTGTTTAGGATTTTCAGGTTATTATCAATAAGTAATGTTTGTTTTCTTTGTTGGGTTATCTCTATCTGGATCAGTATCAATCTTATGTTTCCATTATAAAATAATTTGGGAGATTTTCATTCACTTTCTATGCTCCAAAACAGTTAATATAGCATTGGAACTGTTTGTTTTTTAAAGGTTTATTAGAATCTCCTGTGAAATCATCTGGGCCAGCTGTCTTTCTAATAGAGGTATTTCCTTGATAAACTTTCTCTATTCTGTGCCTATTTATTTGTTCAAGTTTTCTAACACTCCTGGGGACAGTTTGAGGAAACTGTATTATCCTAAGAACTTATCCATCTAGATTTTCAGTTTCCTTTGTATTAGTAGCAATTTCTGCCTTATAATTTTTTGTTTGCTATCTGCATTATTTATTTGCTTAAATTAGTTATTAGTTTGTCTATTTTGTTGATTTTTTCAGAAAATTTTAATGTTTATTTCATTGTGATTACTGTTATTAATAATGTCCATTGACTTTCTTTAATTTCCTTTGTTGCTTTTGTCTGTATTATTTCCCTGCTGTGTTTCTTTGGTTTACTTTTTTTGTTAACTCAGTTCATTTATTTTTATTCTTTTAATTTTGTTGGTAAACTTTTTGTAGATATGACTTATCCTCTGATCTCTACTTTCTATCCCCTACATAGTTTGTTATTACTTTTAGGAAATTTATGATTTTTATTTGTATTTTTCCTTTTTGTGTATGAGTTGATAAGTAGAAAGCTCTTTTCAATTTCCAGCTGGAGATATTTTTGTTTATTTTATTTTTAATTTCAGTTTTATTGACTTGTAATCAGAAATTATTATTTCTAATAACTCCATTTTATGTAATTGCTAATATTTTTGGTGTCTTAATATATAATTAATGTGTTTAGTAAAACAAATTATAACGATAAGAAGGTAGTATTTGATATATGCAACAATAAGATTTACTTTATTATTTTTAACTGTTTTATATTCTTATATTCTGTCCACTGCTCTGTCTTTTGTTAAGAAAGGTGTTTATGCTCACAAATTACAGATAATTGTGGTCTTATTTGGTGTATAAGTATTGTTATCCAGTAATATCTTTGTTGTGGTTTGTGGTTTTTATTATTAAAGAGAGTCTTTCCTCATCACATGTAATTATCTTTGTCTTTTTTGTTTGATACCAACATTGTAATCACTGCTTTATTTTTAATTTGCTTAGTTTATCTTTGCCAAGGCTTTTGCTTTTAAATCATTGTACTTTAAGTGGTCTACTGTATACTACGTAGTGTTGGATATTGTTCAAGAGCCAATTTGGAAATTGTTTTCTTTTACTAGGCAAGTTTAGTTTATTCACACTAACCTACTCTTATGTTCTTCCATGTTTTTGCATAGCCTGATAGCTCATTTCATTTTAGCACCAAGTAATTTTCCATTGTCTGGATATATCACAGTTTACTTATTTATTCACCTACTAAAGGACATCTTCATTGCTTCCAAATTTTGGTAATTATGAACAAAGCTACTATAGACATCATTTGCATGTTTTTACGTGGCTATAAGTTTTCAACTCCTTTGGGTAGATACCAAGGAGTATGATTGCTAGATATGTTTATATCAGATGTGTTTGAGTTTTCTAAGAAACTGCCAAACTGTCTTCCAAAGTGTCTGTACCACATTGCATTCCCACCAAAAATGAATGCAAGTTCATTTATTTGAACTTTAGCTCTACATCTTTGGCAGCATTTGGTATCATCAATATTCTTTTTTTTTTAAGATTTTATTTATTTATTTGACAGACAGAGATCACAAATAGATGGAGAGACGGGCAGAGAGAGGGAGAAGCAGGCTCCCTGCTGAGCAGAGAGCCTGATACGGGGCTTGATCTCAGGACCCTGGGATCATGACCTGAGCTGAAGGCAGAGGCTTTAACACACTGAGCCACCCAGGCGCCCCGGTATCATCAATATTCTTGATTCGACTATTCTAATTGTTGTCTAGTGGTGCTTTGTTGTTTCAAGTCATATCTCCCTGATGATGTACCATGTGGCATATATTTTTATATGCTTTTCTGCCATATATATCTTTTCTTCAGCAAGGTGTCTGTTAAGGTCTGTAGCCATTTTTAATCATGTTTTTGTTTGTTTTCCTATTGCTGAATTTTATGAGTTCTTTGTGTATTTTGAATAGCAGTCTTTTTTTTAGAGAGAGAGAGAGAGCACACAAGTGGGGGTTGGAGAGAGGGGTAGAGGGAGAGAGAGAGAAGGAGAATTTTAAACAGACTCCACACCCAGTGCATAACCCCACACAGGACTCCATCTCAGGACCCTGAGATCATGACCTGAGCCAAAATTAAGAGTCAGATGTTTAACTGATTGAGCCACCCAGGTGCCCCTGAATAAGTCTTTTATCAATGTTTCTTTTGGAAATAGTTTCTCCTAGTCTGTGACTTATCTTCTAATTCTCTTAATATTGTCTTTAGGAGAGCAGAAGTTTTTAATTTTAATAAAGTCCTGCTTATTATTTTTCATCGATTATGCAAAGATATTGTATCTCAAAAGACATTGCCATACCCAATGTCCTCTGTTTTGTTTTATGTTATCATCTAGGAGCTTTATAAGTCTGCATTTTACATTTAGGTCTATGATTCATTTTGAGTTAATTTTTGACCTGTATAAATCTATGTCAAGAATCATTTTTTTGCATGTGAATGTCCAAGTTTTTCCAGCACCATTTATTAAAGAGACTAGCTTTGCTCCATTATGTTATCTTTACTCCTTTGTCAAAGATCTGTTCATTATATTTCTGGGCCTATGAGGCTGAGGTGTATGTCATGAAGGAAAGGAAAGGGATTTTGGTGAACACAGAGTAGTCTCTAGTATATGGGGGAAAGGACCATCAGAAGGAAATGTGAAAATGTCAAATGAAGAAAAATAAAATGTCACCCTTTTCACCCCCAAAAGAATAATCATTCCCTGAAAACTAACTCAGGTCTTAATGTTACTATTTTTCTTACTAATTTCCATGAGGGATGTGTCTACATTTTTTAAAATAAGGCATCTTTATTTAAAGATGAACAGCTCAAGGAATTATTACCAAAAAACCCATCTGTTTAAATTCTTATAAGTTGAAGCAATTTACATGGCAGGAATCTGTATAATTTTATAGATTTAAAAATTTATTCTCTAGCTAAGGGTATATCTGAAATGATGGGCAAAGTTTTTGCTATTATTGTTTTGTTTTGCTTTGTTTTTTCCAGCTCAACTCTGTGGCCATAAAGAAAAAACTGGGCCAAGAGATAGTGATGGGAGGTTTGTCATACTTCTTCCCCTAAAGTCAGTCTGTCTTTCACTGGCTTTATGAAGACAAAGAAAGAGCAGAGTGTATACAGGCAGAGAAGACATTTAAAGATCAGAAAAACTGAATTGTAATCTTAGTCAAAGTAATTAGGGATAGAAATAAAGTATATTTGGTGGATTCATACTCTGTCTTTTTGATTTCTAAAATTATTACAATTAGTGGATGACCTTTGTTAGCAAACAAGATACTTCCCCTCTTCCCCTCCCCCATTGAAATGGACATTTACTTTATATTAAGCCACAGATCAGGAAGCACCTGATGGATTTTGTATCAAGGACCCTTTCCATTACTAGTGGCCAAACCATTAACATATGTTATGTAAATGTAGTGCTTTCCTGGACTTCATAAAATATTCATTAAATACATACAATAAATAATGGGCAATTATATCTTCAATGTTCATACAAAAGCAGTGGTGAGAGATTAAATATAATACTTTTTTAAAAAAACAAATCCACTTTGATTGGACTCCTCTTTTTTTGTATATGTTCTTTATTTAAATGTCTATTTTATTATTCAGATATGCCAATAATTTACTATTTCATTTCAAAGTTAAATTTAAATCAACTGCTTCTTGTTTTGCATAATTCAGCATTGAACCACCAAGTTTACCCACATGAAAAATTTGACAATACTATGTATCACCTTGCTTGGGATGTCAGTGGTATTTGCCCAGAGGCAGAGACTAACAGTTATGAAAAAGGAAGTTTATAAAAAGAAGGGAGTAATTTTCTACAAATTTTTCAAAAGATTACAATATTGCATAAAAATCACACTACTTTGTTATTACTCTCCTCAACTCCCTGACCTCCAGAGGAGTTTAATATTTATGAAGAGTGAACTGAAACTTTGGAGAATAATATAATCTAACTATGCAAAGATAGAGGTTGACAAGTCATGACTTTCCCTTTGGGATATTCAGGCCTGTCAGTGGAGTGGGAAAGATGATGGGATTCTGGTCACTAAGATGTTCTTCCATTTGTCCCTTGGTCTGTTGTGGTACCTTGATATAATTACTTAAACTCTCTGTCATTTTTCTTATCTGCAAAATGAGTGGAAGCAGAAAAGACAACTTAGAAATGCACCCAGATTAAGCATTCTGCAACACCTATTTCTTCCTCTGGTTCTTACTGCCATCATTTGTTCTTTATACATTTAGAATCTCCTTCTGTTATCTCTATTCTAATTCTGTCTTCTACTGAGTCATTCTGTTCCAGGCATACTGGTTTCTTGGGGGTTTTTCAAACTTTTCCAGCCATGACCCTTTCCAGGGAAGTCTTTGCTGGTGCTATTTCTTCTGCTGAAATGTTCTATGCCCAGATAGATTGGCCTGTCTCAGATTATGATTCACATGTGACCTGTCTGGGAGGTATTCTCTCACCAATGAATTTAAATCAAAACCCATTCCTCCTCACTAGAGCTTCCTAGGCTCCCTTCCTGATATCCACTCATTCATTTATTCTATTCAAAAAGTGTCAGACACTGCTTTATATAATGGGCCGCACCCTGCCTTTAGGTGCTTCTGACACAGCATTGAGGAAAATGGCCCCTGCCCTTTAGGATCTTACTTCTAGAAAGTGGGGAATTAGAGAGGGAGACAGAAATAAAAATGCCACACATTTGCATATAGATCAATAGTCTGTTGGATGGTGACAACTATTACTATAGAAAAAAGTAAAATTATTAGAGGATCATTGCTAAAATATAAAGATACATTACATTAAGATGGGTTTGTATGGGAAAAAATTTAATGTGTATACAAATTCCAGGAAGACTAGGAACAATGTCACAGTTTCCACTATTGAAGAACTTATTCATGCAGTTTTTAAAGAGAATCTTTTATGCCTTAATGCATATATTTATAAGAAATGTATCATTATTTAAAACACCATTTTTTAAAATAAGCTTTTAAAAAATCAAAATAAAACAATTTAAATTTAGGATGAAATTATTAGATATCAATCTAAAAATATACAAGTTGAGGGCACATGGGTGGCTCAGTTGGTTAAGCATCCAGCTCTTGATTTCGGCTCAGGAATAGTCTCAGTGTTATAAGATGGAGCCCCATATCCTACTCTGCACTTAGTGGGGAGTCTGTTTGAGATTCGCTCCCTCTCCCTCTGCTCCTCCCCCAGCTTGTGAGATCTAAATAAGTAAACAAAATCATAAAAGAGAAAGGATACAAGTTGTGTACTTAATCTTTCAAAACTCCTTAAAGGAATAATGTAAGAAAAATGTTTTAAAATCTTTGCATTAACTTGAACAAGGTCACAGATCTATCACAGAATAAAGTTGGTTAGACCATAAGATTCACTCCAAAGTCAGACACTTTCTACTGTGCTAACTACTTCTTATTATTTCCTCTCTCTCTCTCTTTTTTTTTTTTAGAGAGAGAGAGGGTGGGGGAGGGGCAAAGAGAGAGGGAGAGAGAGAATCTTAAACAGATCCATGCCCAGCCTAGAGTTCCATGCAAAGCATGTTCTCCTCACCCTGAGATCATGACCTGAACCACCAAGGCACTCCAGTTCCTCTCTCTTAACTGAAAATGTGTGCTCCCTCATGAGTGGGCCATTTGTTGAATAATAGCATGGATATGTGAGAAATACTTATATTTTTGAATGAATAAGTAAGTGAATACGTCTAAAAGTATTTGCTGACTTACAGTTACACTCAGGTGAAAGTGGTTGATATCTCTCTTATTTTCCCACCAGCATTCCCTGTTACAAACATTTTCTAATAATGCATTGAATCAAGGGTTCAGAAACAGCCTCATGAGAAGCCACAGCATGGGTTGTTTCCCAAAGTGGGCAGGCCACCCTGTTGAGTATTTGAATGAGATGAGGTAGTTTTCAACCTGGGATGCTCCCAAACAGGAAAAATAAGATCCTTTTAAAGTCAAGGAAATAGGAGGTAATAACAATAGAGATATATAAGAGGGTCTTCATGGAGTTTGGCAAAGACATCCAAAGATTACTCCTTACTTCTTTGTGTTTTAATACTGAAGAGTTTAAATTGTTGGGTAGACCATAAAGAATACTAAAATTCAGAAATTAGATGAGAGCAATTATCTTCACTCTGATGCCACCATTCTTTTTTAATAATTCATACATCTCTAACAGGAATGGGGCTCTCCTATTCTCTCTAGGGCTACTCAAGTCTCTAAATTTTTACAGAATCAACATTTAGAAAGAGGAACTCAGCAATAGGAGTTTAGTGCCTTCTAAATCAAAAGTAAAATTCAGCATATTGATATCAAAACGCAGGAAGCTCAGTAACCCAGACAAATGCCAAACCTATGCCTGCAAAACCTGGATTTTCTCCAACAATTATTATGGTTCAAAGGTGTACATGTAATATGGGAATGTAATTGTTCATTTAGTTATAAAACATTTATTGTTGTTTGGTATATTTCCCTGTGCCCATACATCTGTGGATATAAGATAAGGATGGTTGAGAGGGAAGAGCTTGAGATCTGGAGATTAAGGGGTAGATTAGAAAATGGCACCATTTGGAGGTGCCTGGGTGGCTCAGTCGTTTAAGTATCTGACTCTTATCTCAGCTCAGGTCTTGATCTCAGGGTCATGAGTTCAAGCCTCATATTGGGCTCCATGCTGGGCATGGAGCCTCCTTGAGAAGAGGAGAGGAGAGGAGAGGAGAGGAGAAGAGAGGAGAGGAGAGGAGAGGAAAGAAGAGGTCATCATTTGGTTGGGGGGAATGGCACTAAACCAGGGAGATGGATGGGAGAGGCCACCCTGCAGTCTCCATCTCCGAGGGTTTTCCCTCTCATGGAGTACTCCCTTTCACGTCGCTTTTTCTTCCTTTCCCCATAAACTCTCTGCCAACAGAGAGAAATGGTGTTTTCCAGGACATTAAAAATTCTATTTATCTTCACTGACTGATTTTCAAGGATGATTGATGGAACACAGAAAGAAGTGATGGATATTAAAACTCAATATTACCAGTCATTCCTTTTTGCTCTATTCTGACAGTTTATTTTGTACTCAATGAAACAAAGAAGAAAAATAGGCATTTTCACCAATCATTTCCCAAGTATTTTATCACTTAGGATAAACCTCATCTCTTTAGGTAAATGAAATACTACTGATGCCCTGCATACATGTACTAATGTAGGTAAATGTATCTTTCTCCCTAACTCTATTTTTAGTATAACAATTAATGGAGACAGTTATTGGAGTCTGATTCATGTGAATGGGTGTTAGTAACTGAAAGTCTTAAAGGGCTCAGATTTTAGAATATAATTGGCTTGTCATGTGTCATGGGAGTTATAATAGATATTAGTATCTAGTCTGTATCCAAATTTATATTCTTATTATTTGCTACAATAAGAATTTACTCTGTTGACACTTTGGTCCTGCAGTCAAAGCATTTCCTGGTGTTTCATCACATTAGTAACTGATAGACATCGTATGTCTTGGGGCTGAAGGGTTTTCTTTCATAGCTTTGGAAGAAGATTCCCAAGGCATAAAACACCTTTGATTTGGAGTACTGTAATATTTGTGTATTTGTTAAGAATGTTTCTTTATTGGATGACTCTTCATCTTATTTCTAGGAATTTTATATACTCTGTAGACCAGGTCATAGGCTACAGATGAAGTTCAGGGCAAGCTACCCCAAAATACGACACGTTGGCATATTGAATATTTTAAAGTGAAGGAACTTGAGAAACAGCAGGTGTAGGAAAAATTCTCAGTTTCCCTTGAAGCAGGTCATAAGACCTTCACATGAAGGCCACTCTCCCAGGCTTGGAGGAAAAGAGCATCCTTATCTCTGAAGAAGTAGGGATGCCGAGAGAAGCTGAACAAACGGGCCTTGGTAAGTATCCGCCCTCCCCCTTTACCACCCTTAGGTCGTACCCTTTGGTCCTCTCACACTTTTTATAACTTTGCACTCTTCTTCGAGCCTATAAAACCACTTCTTCAGGTCTTCATTTTCTTATGAAGACTCCACCATGTAAAACTGAAATAAATTTGTATGCTTTCTTACTTTCTCTTCTCAATCTGTTGTTAGTCCAGTTCACATGGAGCCAGCTCGAGAACCTGAGATGGCTAGAGGAAGAGATTTTTTTTTCTCACCACACTAGTCAGCTGCTTACTTTACCAGAAGAACACTGGCATGCATGGGTTATTTTCACCTGCCCCATTACAACTCCCTTCTTCCTAACTGAAAGTTCCCTTCTAATGCCTTAAATGATTCTAGATTCCAAGACACTCTTCTTAAAATATCATTAGTTTCTATCAGTTTTTATGGTCCTTCACGACAAGATAGATGCTTCAGCTGGGGAGAAAAGCTTTGGAAAACGAAGCCGAGTGGTCCCCTGAATAAAAGGCATACTTTTTCTGTGGCCTCACCCAGATCATCCACGCTAATTACTATAATAAACTTTATTTTTTTAAAAGACTTTATCTATTTATTTGAGGGAGACACACACAGAGAGACAGAAAGAGAGCACACAAGCAGGGAGGGGAGCAGAGAGATAAGAAGACTCCCACTAAGCAGAGGGCACAACGTGAGGCTCAATCCCAGGACCAGGAGATCATGACCTGAGCTGAAGTCAGATGCTTAACTGATTGAGTCACCCAGGCACCACTGTAATAATCTTTATAACACTACACTTTGTTTCTTTTTCTTTTTTTCTTTTTACAAATAATGCTATATACTTTTAAGGACATTCCTTGGTTTATACAGTATTTCAAACTATATGCTCCTTCTCACAGCATATATGAAATGACATAAATTTAAAAGTAAAGGCTAATAGACCAGGTATCCAAAGGAAGAGTTAGGGCAATAATGACAGGATGGAATGAAGGAAGAAACCCAGAAATCTGAAAAGTAACAGAGTGATGCAAAAGTCTTATAATTTTAGTTAGAATAATCAATTTTTACAGTTACAAAAGCATAGAATGAGCTGGACATGGTACAACATCTGTTCAAATGAAAAATGACATGGAGGTTAGGATTAGGTCTACATAATTATGACTCCAGATAAAATTTAAAGGAGATGCACAGTTTAGGGCAGATTGTGACTACATTATTAAATCTCAACATATTGTCAGTTGGTTCTTTATACTAGATTTGTTATGGTGACATGAACAAATCCACTGGCTGGATACAGCACTCTTGCAGCCTCTGTGAGAAACATGCTTCCAGCCCAATACAGCTCTGGAATGCAGTCTGCCTGTAATGGGGCAGGTGCTGACTCAGTTTACAGAACTGAATCGTGCTTATTCTGTCTAGGACAGTGGTTCTCAAAGTGTAGTCAGATAACTCTGAGAGATCTGAGAGGCCTTTTCACAAAGTTAATTAAGTTCTATGTCTTCCACCTTCAAATCTGTATAAAACTGGATTTCTTTCCTAAACAATATACTGCAGCATATTGAACAGAGAAGTAGGCAGGGGACGCCAACTGTCTTTTAAGCTAGGTATCTTCAGAGATTTTAACGTATGTAAAATAAAGTCATTCTCAACTTATTTGTTGTTTTGGAAAATGTAGATATAAAATGTTTTTTCTTTGGGCCCCTGGGTGGCTCAGTCAGTTAGGCATCTGACTTCATCTCAGGGCCTGAGCTCAGCCCCACATCAGACTCTGCTCAGAGGGGAGTCTGCTTCTCCCCCTCACTCTCCCTCTGTGCTCTCTCACTCTCAAATAAATAAATAAATAAAGTCTTTTAAATATGCTTTTTCTTGCAATATATTTTAAAATTAATATTTATTATAACTTTTTAATTAATTGATTCAGTTTTATAAAATTTTAGTTTATAATATGGTATATAGCAATAGAAATAACCCATATAATCAAAAGTTTTGGGGACCCTCAATAATTGTCAATGAAATATATTTAAGACAAAAAGGTTTGAGTACCATTGATCTAGAGTAAAACCTCAGCCCTGGTTAAATAAAGACAGGTGAAAAGAACAATGATTATTCATACATCAAATAGTAACATTTTAAAAGCCTATAATTAAAGATAAAACAAAGGGCAGCCTGCTTGTCAAGATACTTAACTATAACTCCAGGTCTCTGTTTTTCTTCTTTTCCATTTCCTTTTTTCTACCTTCTCTTCTCTATGTCTCTGTGTCATATATTCATGGCTATTGTGCTGATGTGTTTTCCTTTCTTGTTTTCATCTTTCCCTTTCCCCTCACTTTGTCTCCCTTCCCCCACACACCTGTTTGTCCTTGTTCCTGTCTTTCTTTTTTCCCAAAACTGCTGCCAAAAGTAGACTTCACCACTTCTACAAATGCACGTAATATCAAATTATGGAATTAAAAATAAATGCTTTGTTTAATAAATAAAGTTTTAGTATATTTCTATAACATCTCTCCCTCTACCCTTCCCTGAGGATAGCTAAAATTAAAATTTTGGTGATATTTCTGAAAACAAAACAAAACAAAAAAAAACCACCAAAAACTAAATTTCTAATTTATATTTCAGTGTAATTGTTGAGCTTTTCTACAGAAACATTTCTTGAAAAAACATAAAGAGAAAATAAGCATTTATTTATTTATTTACTCACTTACTTACTTATAAGAGGGAGATAGGTGGAGGAGGGTGAGGAGGAGCTATGGGAGACGGAGAAAGAATCGCAAGCAGGCTCCATATCCAGTGCAAAGCCGGACGTGGGCCTGGATCTCACAACCTTGAGATCATGACCTGAGCTGAAATCAAGAATCCGATACTCAAACAACTGAGCCACCCAGGTGCCCTGAGAAAATAACTATTTAAAAGTATGTAATTATTCGGGCGCCTGGGTGGCTCAGTGGGTTAAGCCGCTGCCTTTGGCTCAGGTCATGATCTCAGGGTCGTGGGATCGAGTCCCGCATCAGGCTCTCTGCTCAGCGGGGAGCCTGCTTCCCTCTCTCTCTCTCTGCCTGCCTCTCTGTCTACTTGTGATCTCTCTATCTGTCAAATAAATAAATAAATAATAAAATCTTTAAAAAAAGTATGTAATTATTTATGAAATGGGAAGTGAGGAGGTCGTATGAGAATAATAATTTATATATATAAAAAAAGGAAGAAATTACTATGACAAAGTCTAACGCCATGGGCTTATTATGTATCAAGATTTGGTTTTAAAGTCTTCTTCTGGAATGATTTTTATGATTTCTCCTAGAGAGAAGGGACATGTCAAGGAGAAACACTGCAGTGGGTTATGGCTAGAAAATTTGAGGCAATTTAATGACAGATGTTAAATTTGAAGTTTGTTTTCGCTTTGTATTGAAATTCCATTCTGTCCTTCCTTTCCTTCACTGAAACTATGTTACACACAGAATGCTGAGGCATTCAACTGTTTAGACACGTCCTGGGATGGAAGTTGGCTGGTTATGGATGGCGGCAGCCTTAGGAATTGACAGTGAAACCGGAAGCATGCAAGACCAGGGAAGGGCTTCTGAGGGAGGTTGACCCAGGGAAATTTACACCACCATTGGCATCACCAGAGGATCTGGTGTTCCAGCAGTGTGTTGCACTGGGGCTTGAACCATGAAACTGAGAGATTTTCTGACTTCGAACCCAGTTATTTTAACTACCATTGTATTAGATTATCAGTGTCATCTTCACCTAGATGTCAAGTTAGAGTCAAACCTAATTGAGATCAGGGACAAGGATCCTGTTTTTCTTTTGTAACCATATTGTAACCATTACCAAACATGATACTAAATGTAGTAGGTATTCAGTAAAGACTGATGACTGATTTGCCACTGATAATAAATGAATTCATCAGATTGAGACCAATATTTCGAAGAGTTGGGTGATTAGATTAGGTTGTAAGACTACTCTCAACTCTCACTCTGGTGAAATAGTTAAGGAAATAAGTATTAGAGGATTAAGACATTTTTTGGATTTGAGTCTTGACTTTGGTACTTACATGTTAGTGTCTATGAGTCAGGAAATTCTTCTGTTTCTCAGTTGTCTCATTTATAAAGTGGGATTAATAATAATATGTATAATGGGTTGTCATAAAAATGTAAGTAATGCATAAAAAGAACTTTAACTAGTGAGTAGGCAGTCCTAAGCCCTCCGTGACCATTCTTTATAAAGATTTTTAGAACTCTTTTATTTGGAATAATTTATATGATTTCTCTTTTCTAATATTGCATTGTGATCTCAGGGTCAAATTAGCTAGAATATGATGTTTTTGTAAACCATGACTCACATATGTTCATATGATGTTATCCCATCTGTTTGAAATGTAACATTTCAATCAACTGGTATTTTGCTTTTATGAGCACACTGTTTGATAGTCCTTGTATTATCCTGGGAATGCCAGTTGTTCATTTATTTTTTTGTTGAATTAATGAGTTAGTAGAGAAGAGAACATAATCAATGTACTGGTTTCTAAAGTTGTTTCCACCATATTATACTAAAATGAAAGGAATTGTGTACGCTTAGAATATGCATGTTGCTTACGTGATTAGGGTTGTTTTCTGTTATTTTCTCTTCTTGGTATATAAATTGCAGCACTATTAATATAGCATCCTACTCTCTGGAGCAGAAGTTAGGTGAATTATGAAGAAATAACCAGCAAACCAGCATTGATATTCATGATGAGAATGAGCACTGGCATGTGAAATCTCAAAGACAGGCTGTACTTCTCTTTATAAACAATGACACAGTAAGACTACCTGGAAGTTGTCCAGGGTTTGATAGAAAGATCATTGAGCAATGGTGTCAAGAGAGCTGAGTTCTCACAATGGCTAATGCTAGCTCATTAACTTAATACAGACAAATCACAGTAACAGCTCTAGTTCAATTTCCTTACTGCTAATCCACAAGGGCTGTCCTAGATATATTACTAATTTTTAGTCTTCTTTTATTTAACAAACAGTTGCACTACATTTAGGCACTCTGTTAAGTTTTGGGGCAGGAAGTTGAAATAGGTAAACCCTGTCTTCAAGGAACTCAGAGCAGAGATCAGGACACTAAAATGTTGTAATAATCACAGGTTCTTATTTAGGCAAAGAGGAGAGAAATACAATCTAATTTCAGAAATGAGTAATTACTTTCTGAATGGGAGGGGACTTCCCTTGAATGGGGAATATGTGTTAATAATGTGCTTAGAGTGCGACTAGTGGAGACTTCCAGGCGAAGGAAACAGTGTGCTCAGGAGTCCCAAAGGCTCAGGCAACATGTTATACTTAGGAATTTCTTTTTTCTCTTTTTTTTTTTTTTTTTAAGATTTTGCTTATTTGTCAGAGATTGAGAGAGCACAAGCAAGCAAGTGGGCAGGCAGAGGCAGAGAGAGAGAAGCAGTCTCCCCTTGAGCAAGGAGTCCGATGTAGGACTCGATCCCATGACCTTTGATCATGACCTGAGTGAAGGCAGCGGCTTACCCAACTGAGCCACCAAATATCCCTACATTTTGGAATTTCTAGTAATTCAGATGGAGCCCAGGGTATGGAAGGGAGAGATGGAGAATAGAGAGCGAAGCCCAGGTCATATCACCAAGGGCCTTTATGCCATGCCAAACATTAGAAAGCAATGGGTAATCATGAAATGATTTCTTTAGAGGGATGTGACATATACGGAATTGCATATTGAAAACAAAACCCGGGGCACCTGGGTGGCTCAGTGGGTTAAAGCCTCTGACTTCAGCTCATGTCATGATCCCAGGGTCCTGGGATCGAGCCCTGCGTTGGGCTTTCTGCTCAGTGGGGAGCCTGCTCCCCCCTCTCTCTGCCTGCCTCTCTGCCTGCTTGTGATCTCTGTCAAATAAATAAATAAAATCTTAAAAAAAAAAAAGAAAACAAAACCCAGGCCAAAAATGAAGCAAAAATACAAAATGGCCTTACTGGGTGCAGTGATACCTGTTACGAAACTGCTGTAGGAAAGCTAGGCAAGAAAACACGAAGGCTTGATGCAAGACTCCAGCAGCAGAGGCAGAAGGGGAGGAATAGAATTGATAAATATAGGAAGATAACTTGCTGGAATTTGAGACAGATTAAATTTATGAGATGTGAAAGATGTTTATTTTTCTAGGTGTATCAGGTGGTACCCTTTCCTGGGAGGTCAGAGGAATGGGAAAAGATCAAAAAAGAGGATGAATTTTCATATAGGTTAGGTTCAGTTTAAGGTTCTTTTGCATTCATAATGGAAGACATCCATCAAAAAATTAGATATGAGTCTAGAAATCAAATGATCCCTCAAATGTCTTTTCAAATAATATTATAACTCAATTTACCAAAAAACTTAACTTAGAAAAAAATTTTAGTGTTAATTATATGCTAGTCACTAGTCTAAATATGAATAATTGAACAAATGTCATTTAAGTATTTGTTATGTGTATTGTTCTTGCTTTGAAATAGCTCATTAACTCAAAGGGTTATGAGACTTCTCTAATAATTAACCCACAAAATAGGAACTCAGAAATGTAAAAGAAATGTTCGATTTTTAAGTCTTTAACGTATTTTAGGAGAGCCCTCAGTCACCATTACCCAGATGAAATCATTTTCAAACTAGAGCTTCCTTTGAACTTCCTTTGTTTCCTCCCCACTCTTTCCTTATTTTTCTATGTGGGATTTTGGATGATCACAACACTACTCATACCTTTATGACCTAGAGATGGACAGGGGACTTGGGGCTCTACCAAAGTTTTACAAAGTATTGCAGAAAATAGCCTCCTGAATGATAAGACTCCTAGCATGAATTCGTCCTATGCTTTTTCTCCTTTCGCTGCCATTGTCCTTCTGTTCAACAATAGCTAATAAATAACAATCATGTCCTTTTTCCTTCTTACTATGCCAACCTTTAATTATTGCATTAACTTTTATTACATATATAATTAAAAAGTTAAATAGTACTATTGATATATGTGAAAAAGATATGAACCTAAATCATGACAGAAATATGGATGCACTAAGACATTTAATTAGGGTCGCATAAAGAATGAAGAGCTCTGTATAGGAGTGATTTATTAATTGGACTTATTTGTTTCTATTACAATGTCCATGGTGATTCATACGATAGAAAATCTAATTTGAAAACACATGATAATATTTCCAAACTCGAACTTCCTGAATCATCCATGGGATATATTGTATAATCCCCCATCTTAGACTCTCATTGCATATTGAATTCCAAACTCCCTGGTTTGATGCTCAAAAATCCTTGCTAATGTGATAGACTGAATTTGAACGTAAAACTGTGGAGTCCATACCTGTGATTTGGCTCCAGCAATGTCACTATTGTGCCTGCTCCCTTCTCTGTCTAAACTCAACAAAGTTTAGCTCAGTTTTTCTTATACTCTGAGAGCTCCCCTGATCCTTCCAATCTTCAATGATTCTAAATACCTTAAGCATTTATTCTCTGTCTCCTTTCCCACTTTCTTCATTTACTCATATCTGTTTTCCCAAGTAGCCTATGAAGGAGAGAAAGGGTGGAGCAAGTGGCTTTAGGAGTGAACAGAAGATAAGTTACACCCTGTTTGTTAGTTGCAGACACACTGCATGATTTCTCAACTCTCAGTAGTACAATTAGGTAGATATTAGTATTCGTGGAGAATTAAATGAGACCCAGAGAGGTTCAAATAACTTGCCAACACCCCCTCATTTTTCAGTGGGGAGCTGGATTTGAATCCAGTGCTTCCTGGCATATTCTTCCTCCTCTTACCCATGGCCGGAGTGTAGTGGGTATGGGCTTCGAAGTCAGGGCACTAACAATGATGCTGTTCCCTAACTGTGTAGACTAACTTACTAAATACTTGTTGTGTTCTCTGTCAAGGATTTCACACACCTTATTACAGGTAGGATTGTGAGCAAAATCCCTAAGCTGTGGTATTAAAATTATCCTCACATCATGAATAAGGACATTGAGGCACTGGGAGATTGGGTAACTTACCCAAGGTCATGGAATGGGAGCCACAACTGGACTTGAATCCCAGGCAGTCTGAGCACACTCTCAATCACTCTGTTCATCACTGTGCATCTATGGAAAACCACCTTAACTTATTTAAACAGCAAAAGGGTCTTTATGTATAAAATGGATCTAGAATTGTTTGAGGATTAGAGGGGTCATAGGAAAAAACTAAGCTTAATAACTCACACAGAGTAGTGAGAGATATAATATTTGTTGCTGTCTTCATTATTTGATGGAAGGATGAGAGGGGGACAGCAATTCAATCTTTTTATCTCATTCTTTTTATCAAAAAGTAGTCCTATATATATAGTTACTGCCTCCTAAATACTTGTTGATTTTTTAAATTTAATATTAATTTATTTTAATATATTAAGTTAAATTAATTTAATTTAATATATTAGCTGTTTTGAAAGATGGTGAGGAGAAAAAAGGGTGTTATCAAGTATTGACAGATATATTTGTATAGTACTAAACTATTTTAGGTTTAAACCATTGTAAATAATCGAGCCCTGTTTTATGCTATTGTATAGAAAGGAGCTTCTTGTGGGAGAAATTTCCTGATTGGATCTGACATCTATTTAATAGAAGAAACCATCAATATAATCTACTTCAGAATCTGAGTACATGCTTTACTCATATTTGTCTGTAATACAGCAATTTAAATGTATTTTGGACTTTGTTCCCTCATTTTCTATCATTACTCTGTTTATGAAACTCTGATATTTAGAAGTGCCCTCAGCAGACCTCCTGACATGCATCAGTATGTGGAACTCTCTTTGCAATTCTATACCAAGAGAGGAAAACTATGGTCATCTCTTTATTGAAAGTTAGTTTTACTGTGTCCCCACCTCCAAATTCTAGCCAGTCTCCATCTAAATATCTGTCCATGATGGCAAGTATGGCAAGGTTAGAGTATGCAGCTAGGTCAGTATTCAAATATGCCCCCTGGAGAAAAATGGATGACATGATGGTAGAAAGGAAAATTACATCACCCAGTTAAGGACACAGAGAATTCCAGGATGAGATCCAAAAGTGTCCCTTTGAGGCAATTTATAAATGCATTACAAATAAGATTAGAAAGATTGCTGTATCTCAGAAAGAAGGCTAATTTCTAACTCCTGGGAGCTAAATTGGATGATGTCAAGTAATATGTTTAAAAAGAAAAAAAAGGTACACAGATCTTCCTCAACTTGTGATGGTGTTACAGTCTGATAACCCATTGAAAGTTGTAAAGATAAATTGAAAGTGTATTTAATACATCTAACCTACTAACCACCATAGTTTAGCCTAACCTACCTTAAAAGTGCTCGGAACACTTAAACACTAACCTGCAGATGAGCAGAACCATCTAACACAAAACTTATTTTGTAATAAAATTGCTGACTATCTCATGTAATTTATTAAGTATTGTACTGAAAGTGAAAAAAACAGAATGGCTGTGCGGGTAGAGAATGGTTGTAAGTGTATAGATTTTTTTAACCTTTGTGAGTGCCTGACTCTCTGGAAGCTGTGGTTTGCTGCCTGTGTCCAGTATCACTGTGGTATCATACTATATATCGCTAGTCCAGGAAAAGATCCAAATTCCAAATTCAAAGTACAGTTTCTACTGAATGGGTATCACTTTGGTATATTGTAAAGTCAAAAATCGTAAATCAGACCATCATAAGTCAAGGACAATCTGTAATAAAAAAAAAAAAAAGGAGGTCCATATGGAATCAAGAAAATTAATTGAAGAGTAATCACATGCCAGAGCTCCAATAAAGTCTAAGGAGATATAAATGATATCGGGAAAATGAATATTTTAATCATCAGGAGGACAGACTCCTCAAATAACTTGGGTAAAATTTTCCACAGTCCTCTCCAATTTCTTATACTCCGTTTTAATTTTTAAAAACTCTTTGCTTTCCCATTGCGTTTTCTTGGTATCTTGATGCTAGAAAGACTTCCAGGAATAACAGAAAATATGTTTCTGGTCATTTGAAAAGGAATAACTCTCATTGTAAATTAGCTATTCTGGTTCTTAAATTATTCTTTATTTTATAAAAAAAATCTGATTAGAGTGAATTAGTCTAAGGATTTATTAATCCCATTGTGTACTCACAAAGTTTGTTTTAAAATCTGAAAAACAAAGAAGATCTTGATTCTGTAGAGACGCTCCCATGGCGATATTTGTGGCTTTCAACCTGCTATTTTTCATCTGCTCTCCGGTTATCAAATCTAGCTGTGCATTGAATTCACCTTGGTTCCTGTTAAATGCATCAATTAATGGGTACCCCTCCAGACCCGTGGACTCAGCTGATATATTATTATTGTAAAAATTGCTTCACCTGATTCTGATGGTGTTTGCTGTGCCTTGTTTATAAGAAAAGGACAGCTCGATAAATTGGGATAGCTTCTCAATTGTTCATGCAAATAAACTCAAAAAATAGAAAGACATAGCATCTTCTCCTGATGGAGAAAAGCTGGGCAAGCAACATAATTCCCTTTGTATGGAGCCCATCCAGAGCCATGTCCTTTGGCAGTGCTTGATGGATGCCTGATGACCAAAGCAGTGATGAAATGGCACTAAGAAAGGAAGACAGAAATTATGTGGGTCTTGACAGCTCTGTGTCAGAGGCTGAATTAGAAGCAGATAAGTTAAGTTAGTCTCTGAACTTCAAGTGTATCTACCTCAAAGTCAGAACACGGTTCTTCAAGTTCTCCAGAAAAGAATAAAAAAATGATTAAGGATTACTTAGTAACTAAGTAGTTACTAAGGGAAATACCCCCCCCCCCAAAAATATATATATATAGGGTATTTCCCTTAGTAACTACTTAAAGTTACAAACAGAAAATGGTTCTTCATTGTGTCTGAGGAAAATGATGTAATTTAAAATATAGCACAAAGTGAAAGTCCAGTTCTCACACGGAATAGATAACTTTGTCTAGTAACAGGTGCTAGGACTGATTTCGAGGTTTTGTGCAAGTTCTTGGCTTTGGAGGGAAGTATTTGCATAATAAGGAACATAAAAGCTCAAACTATGGGAAACTATGGGTCTACTAAGCAAAGATATAAGTGCAGAGAAGGAAAACAAATGAGTCAGGGTCAGGCAGATACTGTAGGTGTTGGCAAACAGGTCTTTAAAGATTACGGCTTAGTGCTATCAACCTAAACATTAGGATCTGTTTAGGTGAATTCTGTACTTAGCCCTCAGCTGTTTTCTGAATTGAACTGGCTTCCTTGAGGTATGTTCATGTAGAGGTAGTGTCCTGTCCTGTTTGCAAAAGTCGGAATGATACGAGGTCATTCTCAATATCCTGTCTGCCTCTGCTCACAGCGGATGCTCAGAAACTGGCCGTTAGTATCACACCTACAGAAGCCCAAGCTGACCGGGAGTGTCTTGCACGATGATATACTGAATGGTTCAAGTAGTACTTACACTTTTAAAATTCCTGGGAAAGATCAAGTCCAGGATGCTAAAGGATGACTCCAGCTCTCGGGAAAGCTAAGCCATAACCGCAAAACCCATCAATACCCCAGCACACCGAATGTGAAAACCAACAAAAGTAATATTCCTCCCAAGACTGTGCAGACACTGTCATCAAAGTTAATAAACATTTATTGCAAAAGATTATTGGGAAGCTTCCCAGAGCTGTTTTCTCCCAGGGAAATATGTACTTACAGAAGCTGTGGTTTAAAGGCAACTCAATCCCCCATCATAGTTTAGGTTGAGAAATGACCACTAGGGGACAGTGTAAGCGGTAGCACTAAGAAACAAGGAGTTGGCGCTTGACAGCCATTTTATTACACTTTGAACATATTGAAGTAATAAATCAGGAAGGTAGTAAAGAATTTGGATTTTTGAACCCCTCCACTTGGGAACTTGAACCCTGTGGAGTCTCAGAAGATGGACTGTATGAACATGTGTGACTTGCTCTGGCATCAGTAAGGACCTCTGCCATCACGGGTCCCCTAGGCCTCGCCAGGAGGAATGACCCGGACAGTAACTTTTCACTGAACAAAACTGTTCACAGTCTTTGAGTTACCTTCAGCAAACAAAGCAAACTCCTTCTTTCCTTATTCTTGCCTTCTAACACTAAATGTCAAAATAAACTTTTATTTAAATATATGCATGGTGTTTTGCTTTTCCGTGGTCTGAATTCAGGAAGAAAGAGGAAAGCAAGCAAGCAAGAAAGAAAGGAAATAAGCAACAAAGAAAGTTCTTTGTTCTTGTTTTTATGATGTAGGTTAGATAAGCAAGTTTAACCATCCCAGAATGTTATATAAATGTAGGGTGCCAGTGAATAATATTTCTGGATATAGTACATTGTGTTATCTATTTATTAAGGCAGGGAGGAACACTAACAGAATGAAATGCTTATTCATATTTGTTTTATCCTGATTTCTTTTTTTTTTCCTCTTCTTGTCCCTTAATATATTGTTCTAATCAGCAGACCTATTTTCTGCCTTCTTTGATACCACGATCTTACTTATTGTTTCAGTTAAATCACAGAAGGCTCTAGCCCTTGGCTTCCCCAATGTGAAGCACTATATATAAAATGAGTTACTGCAAATAAGACAAGGCCAGTGCCATAAACCTGTCAACCTCATCTCCAGGATTTTCTTTCCAAATAACACCACACACTTTCTTGATATTACCTCGCATTGAAAAAGGGCAAGCCTCTATTAAAGTTAGGCATTTATGAATCTCATGTTTCAACACATTCTCAGTAATGTAAAAGATATGGGAGTATTAAGCATGGATCATTTTGAGTGGCTTTTGGTGGGGATTCATCACGTGTGTGTGCATTAAACCCTTCCCTCGCAACGGTTTCAATGTTTAGTTAGTGTGAACAGCAAAAGGCATTTTAGTTTGGGTTTAAGATTTGGTGATAGCATTCTTCAATTTGCCACACTCCATCCAAGAACATCAAATAATCATGGAGCAGCAGATGTTGATATTTTCTCTAGCAATGGAGCTAACCTCCAAAGGATTGACACTTCCTTTTTTGTATATCATCTAAAGCAGGGCCAGATGCAGCAAATAGCTTTGGCCAAGAAATTAAAATTAGATCAGAAGCCAAATATCCTTAGGAAGATTTTGTGTGTCCTGCTGTGCAACATACAATACAATATTGGACTTTTTGGATCTCTATTAGAAGAAGCAACACACAATGAACAAACAAAACTAATTGGAACCGTATCGGGAAGATTTTCTTTTTAGCATGGCATCTGGTCAGTTTATTATATCTAAGTAAAAGTGGTAATTAAAATGAAAAAAAAAAAGAAGAAGAAGAAGAAGTGGCCAAGTACTTAGAAGCCAAGTACCTCACTGCCATGCTTGATGGTTTAGAATCATAGGCCGGCTCTAACTCTGTTTATAGTCACAGTGAGACATTTATATATATGTGAATATACATATTAGATAAAAATAACTCCTTGAATATACAGTGACCCAAAAATTACTTTTGGATTTACAGAAGGAGGAGTCAAATATGTGGCTAACATGAGAGGCTCAGCTGTGAATTATGACTCAGAAATTAAGATTCTACATTACCCTGCTATTCAAACAGTGGTTTGACTTTTGGAGTCTTCAGGGACCTTGTTAGAAATGCAGACAATCCCAGATTAGATCACATTTTAACAAGATCCCTGGGTGATCTGTATGGACATTGAAGTGTGAATGCCCTTCTCAATTACACTAAGAATATGTTGTGTGTCTGTGTTTGTGTATGTGAGTGTGTATGATACATACAGAAGAATCACACTGTCATTGAAAATCAGTTTATGAAAATCAGTTTTTCAATATACTCAAGTCTTGAGCCCATAACTAACACTGTTTCCTGTCTTCTGCAGCTCAGAAATCACCCCGATACTCAACATGGTTTCCCATCCCTACTGACCTCACACCGAGGACAGTTTTTACACGGGCTGTAATCTTGAGGAATGAGGGAATAAAAAATCCTGTATATTTTTCCAACGAAGATGCCATGACATTTTTTTAAGATAATAAGAATAACTGCTAATATTTATTGAGTACATACAATGTGCAAACTTGCCTCATGAGGATTTCAGATGTTTCATCTTATTTATGCTCCTAATGACATGATGACATGGGTACGATTATTCCCGTTTTATAGATGTCGATAGTGAGTTTCAAAACCTTTAAGTGAATTCCCCAAGATCAAGCAGGGAGCATGTGGAAGAGTCTACTCATACTCATATTCACAATAGCCATTCAACATAAGCACCGTGTTAGTCTCATTCTGAGCCACGCCACCAAATTACAAGGATTTCAGACTGGTTCAAGCCTCAGCCATATCAGGATTTAATACAAACTATCACAGACTAGATATACATCTGAAGTCTGACTAAGAAGGCACCACAAGGTTAGAAACAAGAAGAAAAACAGAATTGAGTCCACTGTCCTCTCATCTTACCTAAATCATTTCAATTTTTATTCCTGTATGGGGATTTTTTTAAACTGATACACAGCTATTTCAACTCTTTGTGAACTTCTCTGAAAACTCATTAGACTCAAATCACTTGGACTACTTACTTGCTTGAATTGCTCTATTGCCACGAGACGTGTCATTTCTCTAGCTATACTGTGAGCTTCTTATGGGACCACGCATACCTGTGTTTCTTATCCCAAAGAGTGGGTGGCACTGTGTCCTGCCTTTAGTGTTTAACACGTTTATAGAATAAATGACTAGTAAGCTCTGGACAACCATTGATTTTAAGAAATGCCTTAGAGTAGGCCAAGGAATTTAAATATTTATACCAACTGGGAAATAAACTACAGGTCATCTGCCTCTGAGGCAAGTTCTAGGTCATTTGCCTCAGGGACAGTTAGGCTTAAGGCACAGTCTTTATTCCCTTTGATAACTGAACTTTATCCATGACAACAGAGAGTTTTAAATAAATAAGTCATTTGAAAGCAAGTGTTGAGAAGTACATTTCAGAGAACAATAGAATTTTAGAGCTGGAGAATACAGAGAATAGCATTCCAACTCTCTGAATCTGACCAGGGTTCACAGAGAATAAGTGAGTTGCTCAAGGCAGTAAAGAAAAACAGAGGAGAATCAAGTCTGATATCCTAAGAGCCTGTCCGATAGTATCCCCCTTTTTGGATACTATATCCACAGTCAAACACATTTACTCCTTTGACTGACACAACTCCCCAGTCAGGGAGGATGTTGAATGCCATTAATCTTTTTCAATGAGGCACATGATTGCAAATCCCACCATATAGTTATAGTGATGCCAAAACAATCCATCAGATAATAAATATTGTGTTTGTACTCAAGTGCCCAAGTGGTTGGCAAAGGGATCTAGAGAGGCTCTGAGAGAAATGGCAATCCCTCAGTATTATTCTAGAGGGTATTTGGTACAGCTTCCCCTGGCAAAGCTAGATCTAATAATTTGGTTGATGCCAATGACACTAACTCTATGGAGGAAAGGATTAATAAGCATGGGAGATTTAAACATATGACCATATATTAATTGGATAAAATGCACCCAAGGCAGTTCAGTGGGAAATAAGCAAATGAACTAAAAATGGATCACAGAATGTCTCTTGTATATGGTAAGAAAAGAATCTCATGTTAGATTGTCAGTCAAAATCAGTCCTGATTCAGCTCCATCTTTATGTAAAACCAAGTGCCCACCAATGAGGAAAATATCTTTATTTCTTTGTTCCTTTATCTTTATTGCCACAGATGAACATGGTAGATAGAGAACAAACGACTAGGACTTTCTAAATCATTACAGCAACTAAATAGTTGAGTATGGCATACTCTAGGGAACGTGCTTACCACACACTCATTTGAATTATTATAGCAATCCCTGTGACCAGATATTATAACCCTCACATTATGTATGAGGAAAACGAGGCTCCAAGATACTCTAAGTAGAACAGCATCACATAATTGATAAATGACTGAGACAGAATTTGACCTCAGGTTTGCCAGACCCCAAAACTGAAATAAATATTTTCTATTTATTACCATTATGGATTGATAAGAATTAAAAGTTAATTTTGCTGTGGAATATATTGTGGAAACTTACCCAATATCCCTTCAGGGAAGTTGAGAGTGAATATATACATTGTATTTCAACACAGAGAAGAGGAAATTCCTCTGTAAACTAGTAGAGCCATTCTGGAAAACAGTATGAAATTTCCTCAAAAAGTTAAAAATAGAGTTACCCTATGACCCAGCAATTGCACTACTAGTTATTTACCCCAAAGATACAAATATAGTGATCTGAAGGGGCATCCTGCATCCAATGTTTATAGCAGCAATGCCCACAATAGCCAAACTATGGAAAAAGCCCAGATGTCCCTCAACAGATGAATGGATAAAGAAGATGTGGAGTATGTATAGACACACACACACACACACACACACACACACATAGAATATCATGCAGCTGTCTAAAAAATGAAATCTTGCCATTTACAATGACATGGATGGAACTAGAGTGTATTATGCTAAGTAAAATAAGTCAAGCAGAGAATGACAAATATATGATTTCACTCACATGTGGGATTTAACAAACAAAGCAGAGGAGTATAGAGAAAGGGAGAGAAAAATAAAGCAAGACAAAATCAGAGAGGGAGACAAACCATAAGAGACACTTAATCATAAGAAACATACTGAGGATTTCTAGAGGGGGGTAAATGAATGGTGGGCATTAAGGAGGGCATATAATGTAATGAGCACTGGGTGTTATACACAACTGATGAATCGCTGAACTCTACCTCTGAACCCAATAATACTCTAGATGTTAATTAATTGAATTTAAATTAAAAAAGAGGAAATTCATCAAGATGGCCAATTACAAATAAGACTATCATATTCTCTTTCTCTCTATATGTCCTATATACCTCTAATATATGGGAGTATTGTCTACAATCCTCAGTGACTAAAGAGGTTTTGCTGAGCCTTATTTTTTGTAGATTATAATATGGGAATTATGAATCCTAATATTATATTGAAAACAAAGTTGGATTATAATATTGAATATGCATTTTCAAATTGCATCATATTCCCAGAGATTTGATAAGCCACCGTTTGTTCCCTCAAGAACCAGTAAATCAGCAAGCTCCACAATACTGAGATCATTAGTTTCTATATCCTCTCCAATAGCCTTGGCTTCCTAGAACGGTACTGAAAAAAGTTAATACATTTTTGATAAATATTCATCTTACTTGACAGAGTGGAATGACTATGTGTTAGTGATGCAGTATCATCTCAGTGCATGAAAAGAAAAAAGCAATTCTGACATGCAAATAGGCATTCTGAGTGGCATATAAAGCATTGATTAGACAAAGTCTTCCTAAGTCGAGTAGAATGTGGATAACTTAGGAAGTGTGTGGCAGCCAAGATAAATGAACTTTATTAAGGAAAAAAAATAGATACTTGTGGTTATTTTTAAAAGGGAAAGGCTGGGGACACACTAAAGCTAAGGACATACTAAAGCGATAGCCGAGACAACAGTTACAGTTCTACTTTGAAGGTAAAAACAAGAGCAAGAAGCTTAAATCACAAAACAGCAGATTTAAGTACAACCATGAAGATTAGACAATGGCTGGAATCATGCTTTTATTTCAAATTATTTTTCAGTAAATATTAGATTTGAGTAAAAAAGAGATAATTTGTTTTATAAGTTTTAGTATGAAATTATTATATTGCATGATCAACCTACTGGAAAAGAGGGTGGTTTAAAATCAGAGTCACCGTATGTGTGTCTGGAACTTTTATTCCCAGCCAGCCGTTAAAAGCAGTGTCAAGTATCTACACCTTCGGCTTGAGCAGTGTTGACCAATATGGACTGACTTGCTTGGCTGTGTGGGTGATCCCTGGGTTTGGATAAGTAGCCAACCTGTGGTTTATATTAGGAATTAAAACACAAGACCCAACCAAGACCTTTCTATTTCTGTAAGAAATGGGACACTGCTAACTCTAAGCCACTGGCGCATTTGCTAAAGGGAATTGGGGGAAATCGGAGGGGGAGATGAACCATGAGAACCCGTGGACTCTGAGAAACAGACTGAGGGTTTTGGAGGGGAAAGGGTGGGGGGGTTATGTGAGCCTGGTGGTGGGTATTGTGGAGGGCACATAGTGCATGGAGCACTGGGTGTGGTGCATAAGCAATGAATCTTGGAACCCTGAAAAAATAAAATAAAATTTTTTTTTAAAAGTCACTTATTTTACCTCTTTTTTTTTTTGAAATTGATTTTAAATTTGGTGAAGTTTTATGGGCTCCTCTTTTAGTAATATGTTCCAATCAAAAATCCAATCCAAAGGCTTTAAAGTTCAATGTTGATTCAAAGTTATTTTCCTTTGTTTAGGGTAGATTTTTCTGTCACTGGGAAAATGAAAATAATATAATTCTTCAATGACAGCTTAGAAAATTAAGAAAATAGTGAGAACAGAAACATTTTTCTCAAAATCAAGGATTACAGACTCCTTTCATTTTCTTACTAAACAGACAACCAGGCATGTTATGTTACAGATAAAAAGTAGGCCATGGGAATGTTGAGGGCATCTGGGTGAGGCCTCACTCCTTCCTGTGATTTCCATGAATCGCAACTCCCAACTCTTTTGGGCCCCTAATGAACATTTCCAAGTTCTCAGTACAGAATTCCAGTGTCTTAAAATGAAAACACATCTTAAAACTGCAACCAATTATATATATATATATATATATATATATATATATATATATATATATATCTCCAGAATGGCTAAGAGATTTGATTAGGGACATATAAGCTAGGCATTGGCAGTACTGGATACAGACATAAGATTTCATGACTTCCCTAACATTCAATCAATAAGAACTGTTAACTTAATGGATGGATGCCCTCATAAAGTTGTCACAAATTTCAGGACAGAAGTGAGTGGAATCCAATCTAAAATTTTGTTGAAGGAAAATAGATAAAGTCAGGAGTAATGCTGCCGTCTTCCCAACCAGAAATCCCAACTCACCATAAAGTCACATGCCAGAATATATAATAAACTAATAAAAACATGTGTTAAGCATTGGTTTCAAAGTTAGAGCAAAGCATGGCCTTTTCTGAAGAGAGTTAAGTGCATTTATTATTGGTGAACAGCTTATTCCCCTGACTGTAGTACCTCTAAGTGATACATATTTTGGAGGGGAGAAATCTCCTTCTATATCCTGTTAATAAGCTATGCACATTTCCTCAGGATAACATGGGAATTAAATAAAGAAATGCAATTTTGGACAGAACACGGTACTTGGGATCAGTAGATGCCAAGCAGGTCTCCATAAAACATTTAAGGAACACCAGAGCAATATAATTTCTGAAACAATTTTTCTTCTGTGTTCATAAGATGTACTTTAACAGAAATGTCTTTTACAATGAAGTCCTGAAATAACAATGGCCCAAATAAGGATCCTTTATTAGAAATCAAGGCACCAAATTCTGATGCTAAATGAACTAACTGGCCACGTGTCACTCTAACTATAATTTTACCAACATTTTTATATTCCATAACCTTCACAATAAAAACTCAAATAGATTTACTTTATTGAGAGGTATTAGGTTTTAGTGAGTTTTTTCATCATGAGCTCTGTCCTCCCCCATTTTTACATTTCTTAAGCATGTAAAATAAATCACAGGATGGCAACTTATGTTGCTTCAAATGGGTACATTTCTGGTTTTGCTTTTATTTCTCTATGCTTTCCTTTAGTTGATGCTAATCAGTACAACTTCCTGGGATGTAGGGCAAGCATCTCCAATCACTGGTACAGACACAGGTCCTTTAACAGTAATCAAAGTGGTTTATTTTCTTTATTCACACAAATGAATAATACGTCTACTCCCACTCACCCAACCTCTGGCTTAAAAAATGGAAAATTAGGCACATGTGCATGCCATTCGGAATTGTGTGGTAAGCAACAAAAAAGGGGAAAAGAAAGTAGAACTAGGTAACTTGAACTCACTATAGTCATGGACAGTTTTATGGAGAACAGAGCATTTGAGTGAGAAAATGAGCAGAAAAAGAGGCAGAAATGGCAGGTGGGAAAATCTTTCATAGATGTAGATAATAGCCTAGTCCAGAGCACAGAGTTGACAAAAAAGCAAAGAAACATAGTATGGTGAATTGCATTTATGTTTAGATTATAAAATTATGTTCAGATCCATAGAGTGCTTATATTATAGGACAGTAGATTTTTTTAAAAGATTTTATTTATTTATTTGACAGAGAGAGATCACAAGTAGTCAGAGAGGCAGGCAGAGAGAGAGGGAAAAGAAGGCTCCCTGCTGAGTAGAAAGCCAGATGTGGGGCTCGATCCCAGGACCCTGAGACCATGACCTGGGCTGAAGGCAGAGGCTTAACCCACTGAGCCACCCAGGCACCTCAGGACAGTAGATTTTTAACTTATGGCAATATTCCTCAAGTTTAAAACCCTGTGGATCTCAAAAAAAAAAAAAAATTCCAATGGAATGACAAACTCGGATTCCAGGTGAACTAAATTTGAGTGGCAACTAAGAGAACCCTTGATGCATCATCATTCTATTAAAATGTAGGCACCTGCAATGAAACCAAGTGGCAGGTCTGAATTACAAAGTGGCCGTCCAGAGTGATCCAGAATATGCTTACATTGATATACAAAAGGCTATTTAAATGAATTCACGCAATTAAAAAGAAAATCCATAGAGAAATTCCATACCCTAATACTAAAGATCTGTAAACCCCAATGTAAGAGGCACTGTTTTATAGTCAATGTAGACCCATTAGAGTTTAAAAGTACAATCAAATTGGCACTTTAGAAGAAATATTTTAGAGAATTTCATCTTAAGAGACACTGGGGAACTTTTGAAATAACTCGTTCATGGAAGCGTTCTGTCAACTAACATTTAGCTAAGCCCCACGATTCCACCTAGGTGTTAGGTGCTAAAGAAACAAAGATGAATACCTGGTTCTGCCATAAAGCTCATGGTCTAGTTGAGAAAATAGTCCTCTTGACATATAAGAGTAATAAAATACAGAGATGCATTGGTAGAGAGGTTGAAAGAGAAGTGCCATTTAAGCCAGCTTTGAGGCAAGGGGAAATTAAATGATTAAGCTAAGTGTTTCATAGTGAATTGAAATTGTGTTTGAGTTGGAGCATGTACGTATATGTAGGTGGGAGCATTTGAAGAAGAAATAGCATGAATAAACGTTCCTCTAAAACACTGCCAAAGGGAAAAGTCTCAGGCAGGAGATGTTAGAGCATGAAACTGGAAAGGTGGACAGCAGGTCATAGCCAATTGGTCTCAAGGTGCTTTGACTTTGGGCCAGGAGAGCTTAGTGGAGCATGGAAACCGAGGAACGACACAATAGACTGGGTCTTCCAATAAATAATTTTGGGGAAAAAAAATAAAGAGGGTAAACAGAGGACTCTTGTAATTGTATTAAAAGTTATGATGATTCCCTGGGCTAGAATATTGGTGATAGAGATGGATAATAGAAGAATTAACATTATATTTAAAAGGTGAAATCAGTAGGATACTAACTTTATATAGGGAGTGACAGAAAGGAGAAAATTATGGATATACTGGTTTTACAGCTTAGAGATAGCTATCGACTAAGAATGAAAATATAATGGATAAAAAGTCTTATAAAAGACTTCAAAAACGATGAATTTAGTTTTTGACATGTTGAGAATATAAGGTTTATGGGATACTCAATTAAAGACTCTATTGGCAGACAAATATACAAGCCTCAAAGGGTATGGCCTAGAAATACAGTTTTAGGATTCAACTAGTTAATAGTTGAACAATTTGGTGAGAGATACAGCTTATTGAGTGATTACAGGAGGGGTCGGACTCTTTCCAAAGTCCTTTAAATGAATTATTTCATTATAACTCACAACAAATTCAAGAAGTAAGTTCTAATAAAATGCCCATTTTACAGAGGAGTAAATTAAGGATTGGTGTTAAAAAGTGAACCGGCCCAAGGCCACACAGCTGGGAAGGGGTGGTGCTCAGACCAAAGCTCAGGAAATCTGACTCCATGGAATCTACCTGTAATCACTCGATTCTATGGGAGATATATCCCCACATTCTGTGGGAAAATGTGTAGTAGGAGGAGCTACAGGCAATGGCAGAACCTTGGGGAGCACCAGCATTTATGTTTCAAAATTATTATCTTGTTAGAAGATAGAGCTGATGAGTGAGACAGAGATCAGAGAAATTCATGGAGAACCAGACTGCATAATGCCATGGTAGTCAAAAGACTGGAGAAGAAAGCAGTGGCCAATCATATGACTGCATCTGAGAACCATGACAAAGCCATCATTTGGTTTGGCAATTATGAGATGACATCTCTGAAAGTGACTTCAAAAGAATTTTGGAAAATAAGGGGTATTACAAGGGGTAAGGTAGTAACTGATGTGTGTGACTATAGCTCTTCTTTTGAAAGTTCAGAAAAGTGAGACATTCAAGGAGGAAGACCAGAAGCTTTGATTTGTGTTGGTGCCAATCTGCATGATTATGTAACTTTTAAACTTTCCCTAAATTCAGCTTGTTCTAGATACTCCTTAGTGTTATTTCTGTTAACTTGGAAATTCAACCGGTTACATCACCTCCTCTTTAATCCCAGCTGGATTCAACATCTCTCCACCATCTAAACATCCTTCTTGCTTTTGTCCTTGCCCCCCTAAGTCTGTTATTCATGAAACAACCGAATGATACTTGGAAATATAAATCATGTAGTATCTTCCACTCAAATTCCACTGATGCTTTCTTATTATACATAATATAAAATATAAAATCCTCACCAAGAGCTTCATGGCTTCCCTGATCTGCCCCCTGCTAACTCTGTAACCTTACACTTTAATAGGCCTCTTTCTGGAGGATTCTTTCTCCAGATATTCATACATATTTCCCTACTCATTTCCTTCTGGTCTCTGCCCAAGGTGACACAGCCTCAGAGAGGTCATATTTGAACACAATAGGATAATAACCTTCCCATGACTCTCTACCCCTTGTTTCTTGTCTTATATTAGTCACAGCACTTCCCATTACCTTCATTACATATAAATAAGTATATTTATACATATACACTTACGTTTACAAATGTATAAGCTTATATGTAAGCATATTTCCTTCAGAAGTTTTCTCTGAGGAAAAAAAAAATTTTTCTTTGGGAAAAAATTTCCCACGGCTATATTTAAGAAGGCATAATGCTGTGCTGTCAAATGGACAATATGGGGTAGCAGAAATTGATAATCAATAGATTACAATCACTTCACCAGGATCTGAGAGCGGAAGAAGGCAAAGGAAAGCTATAAGCTTTCCTTTACGAAGGAAAGACACAATGTGTCTTTCTTCACCTAGAAGCATTTCAAGAGGTAAGTCCGCTAGGGCTCTCTAAATTTTTCATTCATATCAATGCTGACTGTAATTTAAAGAATAATGATTTGTGTTCAACTCAGTAAAACTACAGTGAGTCCCTGAGTGCCGCAGTCTGTGCTAGACAACCACAATGAAGCGTCATCTTAGGAAAAAAAATAAGGTCTGGCCAAAAAAGCTCATTTTGTTGTTTGGTCACACAGCGTGTATTTTTAACCAAAGGGAATGCAGCAAGGGAAAGGAGAAGCAGCTTTTATTGATCTTGTTATTTATATGAAAACACGATTTGCCTGTTTACCACAGTGTTCATTAAGTGCATCAGCTATTATGTAATGAATTTCTCCAACACAATGAGTATATTCAGTTGAAAATTACCAGGGCAACCCTTTTATAGAACGGTGATTCCTGGGAGAAATACAACAGTAATCCAGTCAGTTAAATGTCTGCCCATAGATTTAAGTATTGCTGTAACAGTACACATGCTTCCTATAGTTCTAAGCCAGTTCTATATTTATCAGCTTATTTTCCATATATGACTAGTTTTATCCCCCCCCATCCCTGCAAAGGAGCTGGTAATTAACCTTTTCTTGTCACACATGTATAAAATGTGCCTCTGAAACAACCTAACACAGAAATATACAAGAGTAGTAGCTTTTCTGTGACTTTTATTACTTTCTGGAGAAATGTTTATTTTTCCCTATCATTTTCTGGATTCTTCCATGTAAATGATAGAAATCATGGAGATTTATTCCATTGCATCTGTGAAGAATGGGAATTTCTAATCCAGAGGTTCACTTGAGTGGCTCAGTTCCTCTGAAATTTGGAAGTAAATATCTTTAAAATTCCAAAAGATCCTTTCCTTCAAAACTGCCTTGGAGTAAGTCTTTTTTTTGGCTCTGAATTATTAGAGTCTCAGGTTTTGTTTTTAACTCTGACATATAGTATTATCCCTAGAGAGGCCCAAATAAATACAACTAAATCACGAGTTCTCATTTAGGTGATCAGTGAATCTGAATGGGATAAAAAAAAAGAGAGTATTTTTTACTAAACTCTAATTGACAGTTGGCATTTCCTTCCATTATGAATATAATCAACCAGCTGGGGTACCATGAACAGTACCTGTGACTTTGTCACCAAGAGAAACGACAGTTATTCTCAAATCATCTGTGAGTTGTACAGCTTTTTAAAGACGTAACTAAGGATTATCACTGCTTTGAAATTATACTAGTTATTTTCCCTTTTGATTGATCTTATTTAATGTGCTATTAGACAAGCATTTACATTATGGTATCACATTTATTAATACTGTGATAAGTGAATTTCAATATAATTGGTTTCTTTTGTAGTTCCATGTCCTTTATTTTCTGTGTTTGAAAGCATTGTTCTGAAGAGCACTATAGGCTTCCCAGACTGTCAAATGTGTCTAGGATATTAAACCTGATAGGTTGGTGTAGCCTGTTCCTTTTTTGCTGTTGTTCACAAACTCGGTCTCCCTTGAATCAGAAAGTTGCCGAAAGAATTGGGCCTCTAGGTGCTCTAATTGTGGTATTTATATTCCTGTGCAGTTCACCAAGAAAATTCCAGAGGTGGAATCTATTTCCTAAATCTTTTGCCAGATCAATCTGCTCCTAAGATTGTTGACAGAGTTAAAAATTCAGTCAGTCATTTAAGGCTAAGTGTTCTTTTGAGCTTTTTAATGACTATACAGAATTGCATAAAGGAAATAAAATGTCACTCTTTGAGATAAATGGAAAGAAGCCCTTCAAATCCTCAGGAAATTACAATCCTAATATTGTAGTGAAAAACAAAACAATCAGTTAACAAGCTAGTCATCAACTCCAGCCAAGCAGCTAGGATGAATTGTTGCTCTAGTTTTGGGTCACAGGACACTGGGGATTTCCCCCCATGCTGGTTTTCTCCACAAATCTTTCCCTTTTTAAAAATCTCTATTCTATATTCCATCTGCTTATTCTGAATCTCATTTGCTCAGTCTTTTTGTAACTTTGTATATCTTGCAAGGTGGTAACTAAGTAATCTCTTAATGGAATTGACACTGTAGGAACGAAAAACAAAAAAAACCTGGGAGGAACTCTGTTTGCATCCACTTATTCTTTCATTTAACATTTGCTAAGCACCTGCTAGGAGTTTGCTGCTGTGGGGAATAAGGAGAATACAGCCTTGTCCCTCTCTTCAAGGCCTCTTAGGTACCCCACTTCCCTCTTCTCTCTGCACTATGCCACCTACACATCTCTTTGGTGTGTTTTGACAGACACAAGAAGTACCTGAATTTTATAAAGTGACCTCCAAGTAAATTCCAAGTCCCCAAGATGGGGACTGTCCAATGGGACCATATTGCAGTTGTCTGAGGAGAAAGGGGAGGGGAGCATACTTGAGAGAATTTAGTGTCCCCATCTCCCCAGATAGGTGACAGTGTGGCATCTCTTTGCTTAGTGTCAGTCCTGAGTAAAGCTTGCTCCAACTTGTTTAAGCATTTTTAAGCCAAAATAAGATGACATTGTGTATACTATTTCATAACTTGCCTTTTTCAGCTAATAATTTCCATATTTCTGCTTGAATAAATGTTGATTTTTTCCCTAAAATTCAGACTATTTAAAATTTCCCCAATAATTCATAAGATATTCTTCATAGATCATTTGTCTAAATGAGGATTCCATCCAGACTGTGTATTGTTTCTATTTGTTTTGTGACTTCAGTTCCTTTTTAAAGACATAATACCAAAATGTGTCTTAAATTATTTATCACCCTTTTGTGATTGCTGTTTAAAGCCAAATATATGTATTTGCTTTTTATATAAATAGGTCTGCCTTGGGGAGCCTGGGTGGCTCAGTTGGTTAAGCGTCTGCCTTTGCCTTTGGCTCAGATGATGATCTCAAGATCCTGGAATTAAGCCCCAAATGGGGCTCCCTGCTTATCAGGGAGTCTGCTTCTTCAGCTCCCTCTACCCCTCCCCCTGCTTGTGCTCTCTCTCTCTCTTTTCTCTCTTTCAAATAAATAAATAAATAAATAAAATCTTTTTAAAAATATAGCTCTGCCTATTTTATTTCTAAAGATTTTATTTATTTATTTGACAGACAGAGATCACAAGTAGGCAGAGAGAGAGGAAGAAGCAGACTTCCTGCTGAGCAGAGAGCCCAATGCCAGGACCCTGAGACCATGACCTAAGCCGAAGGCAGAGGCTTTAACCACTGAGCGACCCAGGTGCCCCTGCCTCTTGTATTTATAATATGCCCATGCTTACCAATGAAAAATCCATTCTTTCACACCAACCTATGTATGTTACAAGCAAAAAAAAATACTAGTTTGTCCTCTCATCAAGGACTATGAGTGGAGACTCTGGTGACAGCAGTTAGCTGGCATGTTCTTCTTTTGTGTGTCCATGAATGAATTTCTTGACAAGAAATTGACTCCTTTGTAAATGTTAATGTTTAATTAGTTTAGAAACTGTCAGAGGCTTAGATACAGTCAGTCCTGAGCATATTCAATATATACATATTTTATATTTCTTTTACAGATTGGCCTTTTATAGAAAATTAAATTGAATTCTGTCTTAAGGCATACAATTTAAAACATGCAGGTCCTGTGGACTTTGCTTAAATATGATACTTTTTTCTCAGCCTATATATACATGCATATTATTTTCAGCATAATTTAATCATAATTGGAATTGTAGTTGAAACCATCATTCAAAATTGCTGCCATTTTGCATCTTGGCACAAAGGTGCATTCGGCCCCCCTTCCACTTTGTCTAAGAACTCTGTCAGCCTCATCAAATGAGCAGAAATGCCCTAGCTTTTTTCAAGCTGCACTAGACAAAAAGGAAAGGGGAGAAAAATGGGCTTTTTGAAGATGATTGAATTTTGTATGAATCCAAAGCTCATTTCCTTTCTGGCTTTAGTGAATAAAAGGATATTTGCAAAATCCTGCAATACCAAGTATCATTTTTTATCATTTTAACATGGGGAGCTAATTCAATAGAAACAAGCTGAGATGAAGGACAGTAACACACAGGCCTGGTTTTAGAGTGTTGTTGGCATTCCTAGAAAGATTTCTTTTTTGTGATAACATCTAAGTTCTATTCAATTTCCTCTGCTTTATAATGGGGTACTTACTTCACACTATTTGAATTCTGAGAATATATTAGTTCTTCCTACTAAAGAGCTTAAAATAGGAGTGAAATCTAGATATATAGGATATTGGCAGAAACAGGGCAGTCTCCAAAATATGTTGACTGATTTCTGCAGTTCCTTCAGTGCTTATAAAATGTCCCTCTACTAGAGCTATACAGTCATAAACTTCTTTCCCTGAAATTGATATATATATATATTTTCAGTCGACAAGTATTTCTTGAGCATCTACTATATGTGAAGCCTGTGATAGAGCAGGAGTGAACAGAATTAAATAAAAAAAAAAAAAAAAGAAAAGTCCTGCCGCAGATAGTAATAAGTAGACAATAGGAAAACGAAAGGTATACTATGAATTCTGTTGGAAATAGTAAGTGCCAAGAAGACACCTAAACAATAAGCAGTGGGTGGGGAGGGGATGGGGCAGTTGCCAAGGGGCAGTCTCCTAGAGAAGATAGCATTTGATCAAAGTCCTCTAGGAGATAAAGGGACAAGCCTTGCAGCTATGTGGAGGGATGTCTCTACACCAGGATTCTTTTTTTTTTTTTTTTTAAGATTTTGTTTGTTTACTTGTCAGAGAGAGAGAGTGCACAGGCAGACAGAGTGGCAGAGGGAGAAGCAGGCTCCCCGCTGAGCAAGGAGCCCAATGTGGGACTCAATTCCAGAATGTTGGGATCATGACCTGAGCCTAAGGCAGCCGCTTAACCAGCTGAGCCACCCAGGCATCCCTACACCAGGATTCTGAGAAAGGCAGGGAGGATTCCTGGAACAAGAATGGACTGGGCATGAATTAAATCCTCCATGAAGTTCAGTTCCCACTGTGGACTCTGACTCTTCTTGCTGCAACTCTGAGTAACTTGCTGAGCTACTAGACAGTATGTGGAGGCTCAGCGGGGCTTTTGTCACTTTTTTTTTTCCTTTTGAGTGATAATAGAAATTATTATAACTACTTAAGTCCTTAATACTTGCCTGACATTTTCAGCTCTTTACCTACAGTGTTTATTTTAATCCTCTCATCAATTCTCTGGGACAAACCAAGGCAGCTTATTTAGCAAGGGAGGGCACTGAAATCTGTGCTCAGCTCGTGAAGGGCAGAGCCAGAGAAAACTCCAGATCCAAAGCCAAGTGTCTGTCTGCCTCCATACTGTGAACTCCTGTCAGCTCTGCCGTACGAACACCCACGTGTCCTGAGATGTAGGGGTGGACTTGCGCACATTTAGAAGAAATAACATTCATACAGAATCTTCAATTTTCAAAATAATCTTACCTTTATTTCTCATCTTTCTCTCATAGCCACCTCATAACACGGATCAATTTGTGTTATCCTTATTTTCCAAAGGAAGAGTAGGCTCAGGATGATGAAAATATCTTCTCAAAGTTGCATGCCTTATAATTAATGTATCTGGTTTGAATCCTGCTCTGTGACAGGGAGTCCACAACTCTTTCCACTAGTTCTAAAGTTCATTTCTAAAATCTCAGAGAGAGTGGGCATAACTGACAGTCACCAATACATTACATTTCCATATTTAAATTCTTGTTCTTATATATAAAGCGATCCATAAAATGGCTTCCATGAAAATTTTAGCAACATGTAGACACAGGAACACATACACACAGACTCACGTATATATACAGTGGAATACACATATACACACATGTACATACAGGGAAATATTAAATTCCCGTAATGCAGTTTTTGCATGCAAACCATGGAACATATGAAGTATAAAAAAAGTAAATTGGTTTATTCGAGGCCAAAACAAAATGGAAGGAACCATAGTAATGACAACCATAATGGATATTACAGCAGCTTATACATAACAAACACGAAATGTGTGTAAGTACTTCACATCGTTAACTCATTTGGTCAGCCCTAACAGCAATGAAGTAGGTACATATACTAATCTTGTGTTACAGAAGAGGAAACAGAACCATAGAGCAAATAACTAAGTTGCTGCAGTCACACCATGTGTGAATTTCGGAGCCTGGATTTGAGGGGTGTCTGCCTCTAGAGCTTTATTATTATTACCCACTGAGCAAGACTGCCTCTGGCAGTCAGCATGCCTGATCTCCTCCCTCATGGCATCATCTAGCAAGACAGAGAGGGGCTTGTTTTGTCCTGAGATAACAATGCCAAAGATTTAGCTGTTTCTTTGATGTGGTCCATATACACTATGGAGTATTATGCGTCCATCAGAAAGGAGGAATACCCAACTTTTGTATCAACATGGATGGGACTGGAAGAGATTATACTGAGTGAAATAAGTCAAGCAGAGAGAGTCAATCATCATATGGTTTCACTTGTTTGTGGAGCATAAGAAATAACACGGAGGACATGGAGAGATGGAGAGGAGAAGGGAGTTAAGGGAAATCAGAGGGGGAGATGAACCATGAGAGACTATGGACTCTGAAAAACAATCTGACCGTTTTAAAGGGGTGGGGGGTGGGGGGTGGGAGGTTGGGTGAGCCTGGTGGTGGGTATTGTGGAAGGCACGTATTGCATGGAGCACTGGGTGTGGTACCTAAACAATGAATTCTGGTACACTGAAAAGAAATTAAAAAAAAAAAAAAGAAAAAAAGAAGCTCATTTCCAAAATCTTCAAATACTGCTATGACTTATCCTTTCTGTTTCTTCACAAACCCTCTCAGAGCAAGCTCAGCTATGGGATGAAGAGGTGTTGGCGGGGGAGGGTGACCCATAAAAGAGCTTTCTATAGGTAGCTATGGAGAAACCAAAATTCTGTTTCTGCATATGTACATGTGCATCATAGAATCATACCCCCAATGCCGCAATCTATCAGGAGCTAATAGCATTGAGTGCAAATTCACTGTTGGGGCAAAAATTCTTTGTTTGTGTCCCTGACCAGATGGCTGAAGCCTCTGCTTGAACACTTCCCTCTGTGACATTTTATAGTTGGATAGCTTCTCTCCGCGGGAAATACATCTTCACGTCCGGCCCTTTCTAACTTGAGATCCTATCTGTTTTATCTCTATTACGTTTTTCGTGAGAATAGTATATTGTCAGGAGACTCAAGTTCTAGTCCAGTATTGAGCACTAACTAGCTTTATGGCTGTGATGATTCATGTAACATCTTTGGATTTACACTCTAACATGAGCAACATAGTAAGTCCTTTTTGACCTGAGGCTATTGTGTCCCTTGTGCTATCATCCTCTCTATTTCTCCAGCCTACACAACTTCTGTGTGCATTGACCTAGGTAGTCTGTATTAGACTGGACTGGATATTAAAACAATAGTGTCCAGAGAAGATAGTATTTAGCATTTTTCCTAGAACACCAATTTTTTTTAAAAATGGTATTTTGTTTCTGTTGTCTGCATAACGTGAGCCAAAATTTCCCAGTTATTAACTTCTCATTAAAAAATCCAGTCTAATATTGCTATCAAATGCTTGTATTTACTAAAACATTCCTATTTTCAAACAGGCACTCCCTGCTTTTTCCAAAGACACTTCTTCCTAAAGTGATGCCAATGAAGGAGAGTCTTTCCTTGTCCAGACCCCATCTTGTCTTATCCTCAACTCCAGTGAATTGCATGTCATGGAGTGTTAAGCTTTCTGCTTTTTAAGTTATGACTGTAAATACTTCTTTTGTGTTAATACCTACTTTGCTAATTGGAATCTCCTTGGCTGATATTTCAAATCTCTCAGTAGTCTGTCCCCATCTCATTCCTGTAACCACGGCTCTACTTCTGCCCAATCCTGAGCCCTCCATGTGCTGAGCCAGACTCTGCTAGACCTCTGTGGATGCCAGGGGCACTCTTATTGCCTCTAGACATTTGTGCAAGCCTGGCTGGAAGGGCCTGCTCCTTTCCTTTAGCAAGTCTGTCCCCCACATAGAGCTAACTTCCCACCTTTCCTGATCACTGCAACTTTTAAAAATCTATAACCTCTGAATTCCAAAAATACTAGAACCTATTGTTATGGGTAGGTCTAACCTCTTCAAAGAGTCTGTAAATTCCTTTAAACCACATTGATCCTTAGATTGTATGCATGTTAAATATTTCTGGCCCTACAACTCCCTAACATTCTCTGACTTTCTCCAGGAGGAGCATATGGATACAGAGTTGAGCCAAACCAATGAGAAGAGTGAAAGCAGCCCAGACTCCTGCTCCTCTAGACATTACTGGACTTGGTGAAGGAGATTTGGACCCAGAAGAGTGAGAGGCAACATCTCAGATTTTCTTTCTTAATTATTCTTCTGATTTGTTTCCCTGTAACTGCATCCCTTCCATCAGAGCTATATCCATCTGTGTTTGAACCAGGAGGGACCAGTGAATAGCTCAGAGGAACAGACCAGGGGACATGGTCAACTTAAAGGCTGTGTCCTCGATGTACTGTAGGATCTATTCTGCAATGAAATACCATTCCAGTGACAGAGCAGAACCCAGCATGATCCAGTAGATTCTGTTTGGATAATGAGTCCTCTCTCTCTTGGGCTAACACTGAAGATAAATTGTGTCATCAAGAAGAAAAAGAGTATCTTGCAGTTGCTTTATAAATGTTCCAAAGGGTATCCAGATTATTTACAGAAGTAGAGAGCCTTAAAAACCACATAGTTCAAGCTTTTAATTTTTCAATTAAATTGTTTTTGTTGACGAGCCAACAAAACAAAACAAAAATGCTACAACTAACAACAAAGCAATCTCACAAGGGTTTGTAAAACTCACTCAGGATCATCCATCAGTGAATGCTGGAGGTAAGAAGACTGGTGTATGTGGGGTTTGCTTTGTTTTGTTCATTTTTGACTAATAAGATCGGTGAGGGGATAACAAAGATTGAACTGAAAAATAAGAAAGAATGTATTGGATGCAATGTAATTGATGTATTTTTAACTCATTATGAAAATTTGGTGGTCAAGTGACCAGACATTAAGAAAATATTCATCATTCTGATATCTTCATCTGAATTCACGTACAACTAATTTCCCAGTGGAAAATTTCCATTTTTTTTTTCCTATAGGACCAACAACATCCCCATGAGTCTTCCTAAAGTAGAGTTGTGATGACAACTAAAGCCATCAAGTGGGTGTCATGTAGTCATTGAAAATGAGGATGACCTGATTTATGACAGGTGAGCCCCCAAAATGGTTTTCCTTCCTCATATCTGAAGTCAGTGTTTTTTTTTTTCTTTTGTATTCTCAGCTCTAGCAGCATGTGCAAGCAAGCTAGAAACACACTCCCTGTAAAGGTAAGTTTGGAGCCCATAACTCTGGATTCATCAGGCTCACTATAGGCCCATGAGTTCATCATTATAGACTCCTCATCTACAAAGAAAATGAGGTCTCTCCTGTTCCCAAAGTTCTGAGCTCTTGCAGGATTAGAATACGAGAGACTCCTGAGCGTCAGGACATTGCTGCTGCTGGCTAAGATGGCCTTCTGTCATATGCTTTAGACTGTCACAAAGACTGCAAAACTCACTCACTGTCATCACTGCAAGGAAAAATGCTATTAGACACTGTGATTTCATTAAGATTTTGGCTATTTTCCATCTTCAAAAAAATAACCAATGAACTGAGGCACAAAGGCTTAAAATTTCACTCAGTAAAGTATTCACTACACTCAGTTCTTACTTTTCTATGTATTTTTTAGGAAATAAAATCTCTGGGTCTTACTGAATTTTAGACCCCAGTCTTTACTGAGTTCCTACCCTATGCAGAACACCGTGCTCTGTCAGAGAATGTGTACACATTGCCCTAATTCTTCACCTTGACTCTGCAAAGGCAAATATTACTGTTCTGTTCTACTGACAAGAACAATGAGGTCCATCGATGGTCAGAATGGTTTGCCCAAGGCCACACATGGGTAAGTGATAGCTGTGGGATTTGAACCCATAGCTTTCTGATTCCTCATACTCTCCTGTCACTTATTTATTGTTTGTGAATTACGTCACCGAGTGGGGATTTTGCACATTTGGATGTTTGATCACATTGACCCAGACATCCAGCCCAGAGTAACTCCAAGCTAAATGACAAAATAACCTACATGCTTACCTCACTGTCCCTACCTTCTCCTTCTCCCCCTTTGTTTGTTCTGCCACTAGATTAAACATTTTGCATGGACATTAAAGAACTTGTTTTGCTTTTCAAAACCCATTACATGCTTATTTCATTTGATACTCTCAAAAAGCAAGGAAAGGAGGGAAACAGCCTTCCAATATCCTGCCGAAGAAACTGAAACCCAAGAAAACAGTTCAGTGCCTGGTTTAATGTCACCTGCTGCCACCCACTTACTCTACAGACAGGACACTCATTCTTGTCATGAGCTGTGTACCTTCCTGGGCTTCCTTTTTCTTAAGAAGGATGTCCATATAATTTATTACCCAAGCCAGGACACTTTTGCAAATGAAAGAGCCTTCTGTGAATAATTAAGCTAGCACAACAGGAATAAACCAGGATTCCTGGGCAAACCTGAGCAGATGGTCACCCCACTTGTAAAGAACTTGCAGTCTTCTTTAAAAATCATCATGTCACAACTTTTGTGATTTATATACTAGTCTTGTAAGCAGCTAACAGAATTATTTTACAAAGTATATACTAATTATCACGATGACATTAATGATGGTTCATATTTATTGAGTAATTGTTACGTACTAACTGCTTTAAATGCATTCTCTCCATCAATCCTCTCAGTAAACTAAGGAGTGAGTATTATTGTTTTCTCTATGTTACAGAGATAGAATCCGAGGGACAGACAGGTACGATAACCTCATCGTCATACTGCTGGTTGAGTCTGATTCTTAAACATGGATTTTTAACTACCTTGTGTTATTATTTCTTCCACCTTGAGAAAAACAGGGCATGCATCATCCTTCCTGTTTCTTTCACAGATGAATAAACTAAAGTAGAGAAACCAAGTCCTTCAAAACTGTCACGGATTACTACATGGGAGAGCACTATTTAAACGCAGTTTTGTATTGTTTTTTTTTTTCCTTTTCTCTTTTTGGGGGAAAGGGGATTGGAGGGGCAAAGGGAGAGAGAGAATCCCAAACAGGCTCCATGCCTAGCACAGAGCCCCAAGGAGAACTTGATCTCATGACCCTGAGATCATGACCTGAGCCTAAATCAAGGCTCCAATGCTCAACCAACTGAGTGACCCAGATTCCCTTAAACTCAGGTATTTTTATTTCCTATCTTCTCCCTTTTACCAAATAGTACTTCATGAATAATAAACTCATTTTTTCATCAACATGAGAGCTCACTGTATCATGCTCTGACCCTTTAATGTGTGCGTCAAGGCCTAACCCACTTTTCCTCTTACACTCCTGAGCTTTCCTTCTTTCCTTCCTCCCTCCCTCTTTCCCATTTTTCATCCTTTCTTCCTTCCTGTGTTCCATCATCCAACTTCTCTGAGGACCTGCTTTATTCTTAGCCATATGCTAAGAATATGGACATTCTTATATTGCTATCCATTGATTACCTGAAATAGGATAGTAGTGAACCCTGTATATAGTTTTTTATGTTGTGCTAGAAGTTTAATTTATAAATTAAGCACAGTAAGGGATTAACACAATAACTAATAAATTACAACAAGTACAAAAATATACTATAACAAGGGGCATCTTGGTGGTTCAGTAAACATCTGCCTTTGGCTCAGGTCATGATCCCAGGGTCCTGGGATCCCTGCTCAGTGGGAAGCCTGCCTCTCCCTCTCACTCTCTCTCTCCTACTCCCCCTGTTTGTGTTCCCTCTCTTGTTGTGTCTCTTTCTGTCAAATAAATAAATAAAATCTTTAAAAAAATACTATAACAAAAGTTATGTGAATGTGGTCTTTCTCTCAAAATACCTTGCTATACAATACTCAGGCCTCTTCCTGTGATGAGGTGAGATGATAAAGCCTATATGATGAGATGAAGTGAGATGAATGACACAGGCATTGTGATGTAGTGTTAGATGACTCTTCACCTTCTCAGGGTTCCTTGGATCTGTTTTGGACTGGCCAGTGTTGGCTGTGCAACAGCACAACTGAAATGTGGAAAGTGAAAGCACAGAAGTGAGGGAGGGGACCACTGTACTCTATGAGGGGACTGAAAGCTATTACTCAAGAGTTACTGTAGTCTGTGTCATAGTGACATGTGAGGAGCCACGGGAGCACCTTGTCACCTATAGACGGAAGAAGGATGAGGGGGAAGGTGGAAAAAAGTGAAGGAAGGAGGGAAAGAAAAGGAAGCAAAAGGCTTCTTTGAGGAAGTGCCATAGTGGCAGGGTAAGCAGGCGGGAGGAGATCAACTGAAGAATGAGGGAAGAGAGTTTCTGTGGAGGGAGCTGTTGTAGGACTTAAAAGTGGCTAGGGGGGCATAAGGAGATAGATCTTGAATGACCTTGAATGACCCACTATATGATGCCCACTTTAATGTGAAAGTTGGGAATGGTGACCATACCTCAGTCCACCAAAGGCAGTCAAGAGCCGCCCAGCACAGAGGCTCAGCAGCTACACTGACCAATCAAGTAAAGCTGGCAAGGGGAGCCAGAGCAAGGGCTCCGACACACAACAGGAAGCCTATAGACTCCAGACTTCTGGGTGAGAAGACCATGCCTGGTAATTCTTGGATATGTTTCAATATTTGTTATAAATAATAACACACTGCTCTTACTATGTGCTAGGCACTATTCTGAGCATTTTATATATATTCATGGAGTTAATCTTCAAAACAACCCCATGAATCACTTAAGTACACTTTGATCCCCAAACAACTCTTTGGTTTTTGATTACTTTTAATTCATTGTGAATTGACCTTACTTAGTCCCACCCAAAAATAGCACCATGGTTCTTTCTTATCTCTGATCCCAGAGTATGTGTTTGCAGCAATACTGTGACTGAAAACCACATGCGACATTATTTCAAAGTGCCCTTCAGAGGATATTTTTTTGGTATTCAGTTAGTCTTCTTAGTTTCAGTGATGAGACTGACGGAATTGCCTACCTACCCTAACAACACAGACACCACTCATAGGATTATTGAGTATAACTTGCTCTTTATCATTCCTGAAATAAAGTTGCTGTATTTCTTTGGTGGTTCTTGGTGTGGTAGTGCTGGGGGTCAGCTGACATTCTGCAGCTCACCAGTCTAAAGACCACTGTTCAAGTAGAAACAGAAGAGCTGGAGGAGAGAAGCAAATAGATGTGGAGAGAAGAAGGAGAGGCACCCCACCTCTTGAACAACCATGTGGTGTTTCAGTGACATTCACAAATATCACAATCTCTTTTTGGAAACATATCAAGTGAAAAATGATACCAGAGAAACATCTAGAAGTCAAAATTTGCCTCAAGTTAGACACACTTGTTAATCTATTGTGTTTTAATAATTATATTGCATTTCAATTTTACATACTCAAATTTTATTACTCATCTAGGAACAGTTACAAAGCTAATAACAAACAATCAGAAGGGACGGGCTCTAGTTCAATCTCAGCCACGTAACAGCTGCAGTCATGAGCAAAACAACAGTGTCTCTGACTTGTCATCTTTGAAATAGGCACATTACCCTCTATACCAGCTTTCACTGGCTTGAAGAGAAACTGCAAAAACAGAGCAAAAACTTTGTAGACATCCAAATGTTATTAAAGGGTTACTAATGATTTATTATTTGAAGTTGTCTTTCTGGAGAGGTTTTGAGGTACCTATCATTGTTCTAAATGGTGATGTATAAAACAATGATGCCCAATTACAAGTTCTTCAGTGTTGAAGTATTTCTTTAAAATGGTGTTTTATTTGTAGGCAGTACAGTAAGAGTAGTTAATCAGAAAAACGAAACAGCATGAAAAGTTGTGTAGTTCCTATATTGTGAGAACACATGAGGTAGAATTTTATGATGTCTCTCTTACATAAATTGCTCTCATCATGAAAAACAGAAAACAAACAAACAAACAAACAAAAAACAACTGTGGTAATTCGGGGCAAGAATAGAAACAAGAAATATACTAAGTTGTAGCAAATTAGTCTATCATAAATCATTTTGTGATTTTATTAACAGCTAATAGCAAAATTAAAAATGAATTATTCATGGAGTCAAGATGGCAGAGAAGTAGCAGGCTGAGACTACATCAGGTAGCAAGAGATCAGCTCGATAGCTTATCTAAACATTGCAAACACCTACAAATCCAATGGGAGATCGAAGAGAAGAAGAAAAGCAATTCTAGAAACAGAAAATCAACCACTTTCTGAAAGGTAGGACTGGCGGAGAAGTGAATCTAAAACAACGGGAAGATAGATCGCGGGGGGAGGGGCCGGCTCCCGGCAAGCGGCGGAGCAACGGAGCACATAATCAGGACTTTTAAAAGTCTGTTCCACTGAGGGACATTGCTCCAGAGGCTGAACCAGGGTGAAGCCCATGCGGCGTCAGCGTGGCCCCAGGTCCTGCAGGGTCACAGAAGGATCGCGGGTGTCGGAGTGTCGCAGAGCTCACAGGTATTAGAACAGAGAAGCCGGCTACAGAGACAGAGCCGAGGACTGAACTTTCAGCTCGGGGTTACCTTGAACTGGTTGCAGGCTGGGTGAGCTCGGAGCGTGGCTGGAGGCCGGGGATACGGGAGTGATTGGGTGCTGTTCTCTGGGGGCGCACTGAGGAGTGGGGCCCTGGGCGCTCGGCTCCTCCGGGCTGGAGACTGGGAAGCCGCCATTCTCATTCCCGTCCTCCAGAACCCTACGGAAAGCGTTCAGGGAACAGAAGCTCCCAAAAGTGAACCTGAGCGGATTACTTAGTCCGCCCCCCCCCCCCCCCCGTAAGGGCGGTGCAATTCTGCCTCGGGCAAAGACACTTGAGAGTCACTACAACAGGCCCCTCCCCCAGAAGATCAACAAAATATCCAGCCAGGACGAAGTTCATCTATCAAGGAAAGCAGGTTCAATACCTAAGACAGCAGCGGAATTCCAGAGGAGGAGAAAGCAAAGCACAGAACTCATGGCTTTCTCCCTATGATTCTTTACTCTTGCGGTTAATTCAATTTTTTTTCAATTTTTTTTCTTTCTTTTTTCTTCTTCTGCTAAATTTTTTAAAACTTTTACCCTTTTCTTTTTTAACGTTTTTTGAGAGTTTATCTAAAATATATTTATTTTTTTCTTTTTTATATTTTTTTATTTGTTTTATTTTTTAAATTTTTTTCTTTTTTTTTCTGAACCTCTATTTATCCCCTTTCTCCCCCCCCCCAACAATTTGGGGTCTCTTCTGATTTGGTTACAGCGCATTTTTCTGGGGTCTTTGCCACCTTTTAGTATTTTATTTGATCCTTCATATCCTCTTATCTGGACAAAATGACAAGGCGGAAAAAATCACCACAAACAAAAGAACAAGAGGCAGTACCGAAGGCTAGGGACCTAATGAACACAGACATTGGTAATATGTCAGATCAAGAGTTCAGAATGACGATTCTGAATGTTCTAGCCGGGCTCAAAAAAGGCATGGAAGATATTAGAGAAACCCTTTCTGGAGATATAAAAGCCCTTTCTGGAGAAATTAAAGAACTAAAATCTAACCAAGTTGAAATCAAAAAAGCTATTAATGAGGTACAGTCAAAAATGGAAGCTCTCACTGCTAGGATAAATGAGGCAGAAGAAAGAATTAGTGATATAGAAGACCAAATGACAGAGAATAAAGAAGCCGAGCAAAAGAGGGACAAACAGCTACTGGACCACGAGGGGAGAATTTGAGAGCTAAGAGACACCATAAGACGAAACAACATTAGAATAATTGGGATTCCAGAAGAAGAAGAAAGAGAGAGGGGAGCAGAAGGTCTATTGGAGAGAATTATTGGAGAGAATTTCCCAAATATGGCAAAGGGAACAAGCATCAAAATCCAGGAGGTGCAGAGAACCCCCCTCAAAGTCAACAAGAATAGGTCCACACCCCATCACCTAATAGTAAAATTTACAAGTCTTAGTGACAAAGAGAAAATCCTGAAAGCAGCCCAGGAAAAGAAGTCTGTAACGTACAATGGTAAAAATACTAGATTGGCAGCAGACTTATCCACAGAGACCTGGCAGGCCAGAAAGAGCTGGCATGATATATTCAGAGCACTAAACGAGAAAAACATGCAGCCAAGAATACTCTATCCAGCTAGGCTATCATTGAAAATAGAAGGAGAGATCAAAAGCTTCCAGGACAAACAAAAACTGAAAGAATTTGCAAACACCAAACCAGCTCTACAGGAAATATTGAAAGGGGTCCTCTAAGCAAAGAGAGAGCCTAAAAGTAGTAGATCAGAAAGGTACAGAGACAATATACAGTAACAGTCACCTTACAGGCAATATAATGGCACTAAATTCATATCTCTCAATAGTTACCCTGAATGTTAATGGGCTAAATGCCCCAATCGAAAGACACAGGGTATCAGAATGGATTAAAAAAAAAAAATTTATACGTTGCCTACAAGAAACTCATTTTAGACACGAAGACACCTCCAGATTTAAAGTGAGGGGGTGGAAAACAATTTACCATGCTAATGGGCATCAGAAGAAAGCTGGGGTGGCAATCCTTATATCAGATCAATTAGATTTTAAGCCAAAGACTATAATAAGAGATGAGGAAGGACACTATATCATCCTCAAAGGGTCTGTCCAACAAGAAGATCTAACAATTTTCAATATCTATGCCCCTAACGTGGGAGCAGCCAACTATATCAACCAATTAATAACAAAATCAAAGAAACACATCAATAATAATACAATAATAGTAGGGGACTTTAACACTCTCCTCACTGAAATGGACAGATCATCCAAGCAAAAGATCAACAAGGAAATAAAGGCCTTAAATGACACACTGGACCAGATGGACATCAACAGATATATTCAGAACATTTCATCCCAAAGCAACAGAATACACATTCTTCTCTAGTGCACATGGAAACTTCTCCAGAATAGATCACATCCTGGGTCACAAATCAGGTCTCAACCGGTATCAAAAGATTAGGATCATTCCCTGCATATTTTCAGACCACAGTGCTCTGAAGCTAGAACTCAATCACAAGAGGAAAGCTGGAAAGAACCCAAATACATGGAGACTAAACAGCATCCTTCTAAAGAATGAATGGGTCAACCAGGAAATTAAAGAAGAACTGAAAAAATTCATGGAAACAAATGATAATGAAAACACAATGGTTCAAAATCCGTGGGTCACAGCAAAGGCAGTCCTGAGAGGAAAATATATAGCAGTATAAACCTTTCTCAAGAAACAAGAAAGGTCTCAAGTACACAACCTAACCCTACACCTAAAGGAGCTGGAGACAGAACAAGAAAGAAACCCTAAACCCAGCAGGAGAAGAGAAATCATAAAGATCAGAACAGAAATCAATGAAATAGAAACCAAAAAAACAATAGAAAAAATCAATGAAACTAGGAGCTGGTTCTTTGAAAGAATCAATAAGATTGATAAGCCCCTGGCCAGACTTATCAAAAAGAAAAGAGAAAGGACCCAAATAAATAAAATCATGAATGAAAGAGGAGAGATCACAACTAACACCAAAGAAATACAGACAATTATAAGAACATACTATGAGCAACTCTATGCCAACAAATTTGACAATCTGGAAGAAATGGATGCATTCCTAGAGACATATAAACTACCACAACTGAACCAGGAAGAAATAGAAAACCTGAACAGGCCCATAACCAGTAAGGAGATTGAAACAGTCATCAAAAATCTCCAAACAAACAAAAGCCCAGGGCCAGATGGCTTCCCAGGGGAATTCTACCAAACATTTAAAGAAGAACTAATTCCTATTCTCCTGAAACTGTTTCAAAAAATAGAAATGGAAGGAAAACTTCCAAACTCATTTTATGAGGCCAGCATCACCTTGATCCCAAAACCAGACAAGGATCCCACCAAAAAAGAGAACTACAGACCAATATCGTTGATGAACACAGATGCAAAAATTCTCGCCAAAATACTAGCCAATAGGATTCAACAGTACATTAAAAGGATTATTCACCACAATCAAGTGGGATTTATTCCAGGGCTGCAGGGTTGGTTTAACATCCGCAAATCAATCAATGTGATAGAACACATTAATAAAAGAAAGAACAAGAACCATATGACACTCTCAATAGATGCTGAAAAAGCATTTAACAAAGTACAGCATCCCTTCCTGATCAAAACTCTTCAAAGTGTAGGGATAGAGGGCACATACCTCAATATCATCAAAGCCATCTATGAAAAACCCACCACAAATATCATTCTCAATGGAGAAAAACTGAAAGCTTTTCCACTAAGGTCAGGAACACGGCAGGGATGTCCATTATCACCACTGCTATTCAACATAGTACTAGAAGTCCTAGCCTCAGCAATCAGACAACAAAAAGAAATTAAAGGCATCCAAATCAGCAAAGAAGAAGTCAAACTATCACTCTTTGCAGATGATATGATACTATATGTGGAAAACCCAAAAGACTCCACTCCAAACCTGTTATAACTTGTACAGGAATTCAGTAAAATGTCAAGATATAAAATCAATGCACAGAAATCAGTTGCATTTCTGTACACCAACAACAAGACAGAAGAAAGAGAAATTAAGGAGTCAATCCCATTTACAATTGCACCCAAAACTATAAGATACCTAGGAATAAACCTAACCAAAGAGGCTAAGAATCTACATGCAGAAAACTATAAAGTACTCATGAAAGAAATTGAGGAAGACACAAAGAAATGGAAAAATGTTCCATGCTCCTGGATTGGAAGAATAAATATTGTGAAAATGTCTATGATACCTAAAGCAATCTACACATTTAATGCAATCCCTATCAAAATACCATCCATTTTTTTCAAAGAAATGGAACAAATAATCCTCAAATTTATATGGAACCAGAAAAGACCTCGAATAGCCAAAGGAATATTGAAAAAGAAAGTCAAAGTTGGTGGCATCACAATTCCGGACTTCAAGCTCTATTACAAAGCTGTCATCATCAAGACAGCATGGTACTGGCACAAAAACAGACACATAGATAAATGGAACAGAATAGAGAGCCCAGAAATAGACCCTCAACTCTATGGTCAACTAATCTTCGACAAAGCAGGAAAGAATGTCCAATGGAAAAAAGACAGCCTCTTCAATAAATGGTGCTGGGAAAATTGGACGGCCACATGCAGAAAAATGAAATTGGACAACTTCCTTACACCACACACAAAAATAGACTCAAAATGGATGAAGGACCTCAATGTGAGAAAGGAATCCATCAAAATCCTTGAGGAGAATGCAGGCAGCAACCTCTTCGACCTCAGCCACAGCAACATCTTCCTAGGAACATCGGCAAAGGCAAGGGAAGCGAGGGCAAAAATGAACTATTGGGATTTCATCAAGATCAAAAGCTTTTGCACAGCAAAGGAAACAGTTAATAAAACCAAAAGTCAACTGACAGAATGGGAGAAGATATTTGCAAACGACATATTGAATAAAGGGCTAGTATCCAAAGTGTATAAGGAACTTAGCAAACTCAACACCCAAAGAACAAACAATCCAATCAAGAAATGGGCAGAGGACATGAACAGACAGTTCTGCAAAGAAGACATCCAGCTGGCCAACAGACACATGAAAAAGTGCTCCACGTCACTTGGCATCAGGGAAATACAAATCAAAACCACAATGAGATATCACCTCACACCAGTCAGAATGGCTAAAATTAACAAGTCAGGAAATGACATGCTGGCGAGGATGTGAAGAAAGGGGAACCCTCCTACACTGTTGGTAGGAATGCAAGCTGGTGCAACCACTCTGGAAAACAGCATGGAGGTTCCTCAAAATGTTGAAAATAGAACTACCCTATGACCCAGCAATTGCACTACTGGGTATTTACCCTAAAGATAAAAACATAGTGATCCGAAGGGGCACGTGCACCCGAATGTTTATAGCAGCAATGTCTACAATAGCCAAACTATGGAAAGAACCTAGATGTCCATCAACAGATGAATGGACAAAGAAAAAGTGGTATATATACACAATGGAATACTATGCAGCCATCAAAAGAAATGAAATCTTGCCATTTGCGACGACGTGGATGGAACTAGAGGGTATCATGCTTAGTGAAATAAGTCAATTGGAGAAAGACAACTACTATCATATGATCTCCCTGATATGAGGACGTGGAGATGTAACATGGGGGGTTAGGGGGGTAGGAGAAGAATAAATGAAACAAGATGGGATTGGGAGGGAGACTAAACCATAAATGACCCTTAATCTCACAAAACAAACTGGAGGTTACTGGGGGGAAGTGGGGTTGGGAGTGGGGGAGGGGGTTATGGACATTGGGGAGGGTATGTGCTATGGTGAGTGCTGTGAAGTGTGTAAACCTGGTGATGCACAGACCTGTACCCCTGGGGATAAAAATACATTGTATGTTTCTTAAAAAAAAAAAAAAAGAAAGAAAGAAAGAAAGTATGAATACCCAACTTTTGTAGCAACATGGATGGGACTGGAAGTGATTATGCTGAGTGAAAAAAGTCAAGCAGAGAGGCAAGTATCATATGGTTTCACTTATTTGTGGAGCATAACAAATGACATGGAGGACATTGGGAGATGGAGAGGAGAAGGAAGTTGAGGGAAATTGGAAGGTGAGGCGAACCATAAGAGACTATGGACTCTGAAAGACAACCTGAGGGTTTTGAAGGTGGGGGGGGTGGGAGGTTGGGGGAACCAGGTGGTGGGTAATAGGGAGGGCACATATTGCATGGAGCACTGGGTGTTGTGCAAAAACAATGTATACTGTTACGCTGAAAAAATAAATTAATTAATTTAAAAAAAAAAAGAATTATTCATGAAATTTGTCCACAAATACTTTCTTGAACTTAAAGTGAATTTTGATGAACACAGCTCATTTGGTTAAAAAAATTTTTTTTCACAGTTCTCATGCCACTTTCCTTGGGTCACTATCAAACAGCCACTTCAAATTACCTAAATCCACAGTAACCAACAAAGAGAAAGTCGATTGGAACATCTCTATGCTCAATATTCTCCACATAATATTTGTCCCTGACAGAGTCAGTCTAAAGAGGTTTCTGTGAAAGAGTTGATTAAGATATCATAAAAGTTTCATCATTAGTCATTGGGCAGAAATATAGAATGAAAGCTAATTGAAATAAAGTTAACTGACAGCCAAACTATACTTCTCCAGGTAGGTCTTTCTATTTTAAAAAATCAAGTCTCCACTTTTTTCTCCTAAATTTATTTATTTATTTATTTTCGGATTTATTTACTTACTCTGGAGAGAGACAGAGGGCAGGAGGGGCAGAGGGAGAGAGAGAGAAACTCTAAGCAGATTCAGCACTTAGCACAGAGCCCCATGCAGGCCTCGACCTCACAACTCGTAGATCGAGACCTGAGCAAAAACCAAGAGTTGGATGCGTAAGTGACTGCACCACCAAGGCTCCCCTCTCCTAAATTTAAAAGTAAGTAAAGAGCATATGTTTTGTTCATTCTTTCTTTCAACATGTATACATTGAATATTTATGCTTTTCAAGACATTGACCTCTGTACTGTACTTCAAGATGAGACAATATAATTGTTGCCCTCAAAATGTTTATATACTAATTGATAGGGAAGACCAGACTATTCATACAAAGCTTGAAACAGACGTATGCTTTGTTCTTTGCTTTTGTTTTGTTCTCACCATGACCAAACTTGTTTGAAGTTTGAACATCTGCTTTGGCACTTATATTGTGCCTTTGCTTTGGGTGATATAACAAATGAGGGTATGAAACACATTAAGGAAATAAAATGTTGAATAATGCAACCTTTCCCATGGTCCCCCCTGGGAAATTCCTTGCTTCTGTAAATGTGGCTATGCACAGTAGTTCAGGATTATCTTCATTTGGACCCTCTCCTGTGGCTGGGACTGTTAGCCCAGTTGCTGGGGAGCCACATATGCCCCTGAGTCCTTCACCTTAAACTGATCATTCTCCAGAAATTAAAACAAAATTGGCTGTTCAGTTACATAGCAGGAAGAAGATGTGCTACAAAAGAAATTACATTATATGCTCCAAAGACAAAGATGACCTTTGGATAATCTGTTATTTAGGATTCTTAATGCTCATGGTTCCATCCCTTGTCTGTGATAATTGAGAGAAAATATCATCTGTTTTATTTAACCTTTCCTTTTTCTGCAATATTTTAGAAACATCAGAGTCCATTCTTCCTTAGATCTTGGTTACACCTAGCTAAGTACTAAATGTATCTAAAGTAAGTACCACATGTATCTAAATGAAACTAGCCAAGCACTGAAATAATTCCAAACATTGATATCCTGAATCATTTGTCATTCCATATGCATTACTTCATGGATAATTTTAGTGATAGTTATGGTTAGAACAGGTCATGGCCTTCTTTTGTCTATGGCATTACATGCAAACACAATTTTTTTTTTTAAATGTCTGCTTTCCCACCTAGCAGGATATCCAGCACTTTTGTAAAACTGTTAGCACAGAAACAGTCTTTGGTCTGAAGATGCACATGCGGTCAAGAAATACATGCTTTTTTTTTGGCAAGAACTCCATAGAGTTCTAAATCCTTATTCCTCAGATTAAGGCTCTTGGATTTAGAAGACTCGAGGTCCCATCTATTTTCAAGAACCACAATCCAAGATCTATTTCTTCTTGCTTAAAATGAAGAAATCATACCTGCCTGACCAGCTCACACTATTACGAGATTTTAATGAGATGCCTTGAGATACTTTGTGTAAAAGTGCTTTTATCCTCTGAAATCTATTTAATTAAAGTTCAATGTTTGTTATCTCACCACATGAAAATGGTATCTCACTCAATATGGCATATATAGTTGAGTTTCTGTAACTTAAATATAGTCTCAAGATTAACTCAGAGCATTTGGGGAGCATTTTAGACAACTTTTGGGATGAGAGACCAATGTGATTGTAAACTGGGAGGATAATGGTTTTCAAATAGAAGCTCCATATTGACTTGTGAGGATAGATGCTCCGCAGGCAAGAAATATTTTGTGCTCAAAACAACTTATTATCAAGCAAGTGCCCAAGAATTGATAGGGAGGCAAGATGACTTTAGATAATTGCAAACAATACAGTATTATTAAAGAAGGAATTTTGGCTGGAACTTGGGTCTTATGATAGAGATCTCTTATTTTACCTTTGTGTTGGGCCAGTCTGGAATAGTGACGGGAACTTTGGTCTTTACGTTAGTGAAAGAGACGATTTAAATGATGTGATTTTCATCATCAAACATTAGCTGATGGAAGCTTTGATAAAGACATGGTACATATTTATATGGAAGCAGAGTTATTTCTACACAATTTCTACACAATGGCTATCATGATTTTAACAAAGAATGAAATTATAGTGTAATTCTACTAACACTTACTTTATTACCTTGAGTCGAACAGAGGAACTTCTTGAGGAATCATGCGGGCAGGTGGAGGAATTTTTTTAAGCCCTGGAAAGCATCTCTAGTTAAACTAATTCAGTGCTTTCATTTTTTAAATGAGAGAAGTGAGCCCCAAAGGAGTGAAGGTTACTGTGGTATTCCTTATTAAATTGCATCACTGTCAATCAAGGAAAAACGCTCATCTTTTGGAGTCCGTTAGAGTCTGCTGTAATTCACTGTCTACTCACAATGGCAAAGCCAAACAACTGGTTTTCACTGAGAAATAAAAAGCTGCTTCCCCGAGATTCTGGAACAATAGGACAGTCTTACTTTGGTTATATCTCAGGAAAAGGTGTTTTTTTTAAATCTATGCTACCACCAACAATTTAGTGTTATAGATCCCACTTGTCTACTGATCGCCCCTCTCTGTTTCTAGAAACTGAGAACTGGTGGAAGCTGTGTTTCTCAGAAGCAGGCACATTTAAATATTGACAAGGGCATAGAGAGTGAACATCCTACAGGTGATAGAACCTGTCAGCATAGAGAAGACAATGCTTTCCTCAGAACTGAAATTTCCAAAGAAGTCAGTTCTGTGGTAGCTCAGTGAAAAAAGAAGGAAAACTTGATTTCTGCATGATTTACTTCTAGCACTTTGGTTAAGGAGAGAAATTTGAGGTAGGACCATCTGTGGGAACTGACGAAGGCCATGCAAGCTGTGGGATCTAGTTGCTGCTCACGTTACTACTGACACTATCTTTTAGAAAACTAAATTTTACTTTCACATAATATTCCTTTTTACAGCATGTTGAAAGGATTTATGAAAGATGAGCTATCAAGTTTTGGGCTACATAGGCAATAATGTATATGTGGTATAAAATTAAAAGCCAAGCCGGGAATAGGGTGAGGCAAACACAAAATTTAGGAGGAGGAGCAGAAAATTCAATAACCAAAAAAAAAATTTTAATGTAATGTTTTAAATTTCAAATTTAATGCAAACAATCCACCAAAACAATTATTCATGTTTTTTTTTCATTTTTGCCTCAGACTCCTGTGCCTTGTGGCTCTGATGGAAAGCATGGAAGATCAAGGGAAGCTGGAGAGAAATTGAGAGATTATATATTTTCATGGTATTGACTATGATAGCATTGGGATTACAGAGACTGAGTAGTTACAGAACTTTGATTGGAGCTGGATTTGAAATGTCTCTATATAGATAGGCTTTATATTTATCTTGGTCTTGCTTTCCAGTCATTCTATGCTGTGTATGTATCAGTGGTCATATAGAGAGTAGTATTTCCTTTATCGGGTTCTTGATAGCACTGTGAATTTTTAATTACTTTGGGCTGAATTTAATGTCATTCAAAGGACTAAAGAAGACATTCAGGACAACAGGTGTTTAATGACATAGAAAATGACAGTGACTTTCACATGGAAATATGTTTGGGGAAACTGTTGAGAAATGCCTCCACTGTTGGTATCAAAGCTTCACAATTAATTAATTTAGGTATTTGGAATGGCACATAGAGAGATAGCTTCAAGAAATGAGGAATTAAAAATAAGTGAAAATGGTAGACATAAATTAACAAGCTGTTGTTCCCATCAGTTAGAAAAACTGATTTGGTAGATCCAGTATGAAAACATAGACAAATAAACAAATAAATTTAAAACTTACTACGAGAAAGTGCATTCAAACCACCAGCCCGTATGTAAAAAGACAAATTTCATTTAAAATTTAATGTAATCATATTATCTAAGCCAAAATGGCATAAGGGAAATTATATCTCTAATATCTATTTATGCATTTATCTGCAGTATAACTTCATGCACTGGCTGATTGAGTAATACTTCAAAGATGCAGATTCTAAGTATTTAACTCAATTGCTGAGACAGTTTGATTGGATGAGATATTTAACATTATTATTTCTGAAAAAAAATTATACAGAATTTGGATATTATCTACTATACTTCTTTCTATCTGATATCAAAGGCAAGGAACTTACAAACAGGGGATGTTTGTTCCCTTGACTCTCAGTTGAGTGATTCTGACTTACTAAGACACAGTGAATATTTATACACAACAACATCTGTATTTACAATAATCAAAACTTTGCAGAGGTATCAATAATCATGAAAAGTCTCTCATAGGGCACATGTTCAAAAACCAGAACAAGCAGAGCAGGGAGAACATTTCACATCAGAGAAGATGGAAGAAAAGAAACAAAGGAGTGACTATAAACACTGATTTGTGACAAGTGTGTACCTACTATCTATCAGGAAGTCCAGGAAAGAACATTTTCTAATTAAGACAGGCTGGATCAGCCCCAGCCAAACAGACACAGAAGAACTGAAGAGAACTATAAAATTCAACCTATTTGAATTTTCATGGTCCATATGTTAGTAATTGGTACTGAGCCAATCTGAGCCACGATCATGTTCTCTTCCATCATGTTATTAAACACTATCCCTTGAGATTAACAAGGGGGATAGTGCTCCTAAACTTAAAAGTGAATCCACATTTTTAAGAAAAGCAAAGCATGCTCATCGTATCACGGGACTGTAGAGTTTATTCCTGTTCAGGTAACAATAATGTATACTCATTTTGTTCCATTTGAAGATATGTGCTACCATGAAAATATTAATAATAATGAAAATTATAATAATTTCTAAAATGGTAAGAAAATTATGTTTGGTCATTAAACATATTTAATAAAACAACTAAAATTACCCATTTTAACTAACAAATATATGAGTGTCTGGTACATGCTTAGCCTTGGTCATTCTGGGAGAGAAAGAAAGCCTTGTGGTAACATTACAACTGATACTACAGAAATGTATAGGATCCTAAGAGACTACTATGAACAATTATATGCCAACCAATTAGAAAAAATGGATACCTTCTTAGAAATACATGACCTACCAAGACAATCAGGAAGATATAGGGAAAAAGAAAAGTGTTATACAGAGTACTGATTCTCAAATATTGTTGCACAATATAACCATGTGGTGTTATAATGTCCAGGCTGCACCCCAGATCAAGTAAAATCCAAATCACTGGGAATGGTACACAGGTGGCAGTACTTTAAAAACTCTCCCAGGTGATTCTGATGTACAGCCAATTTCAGGACAAGTTTGGTGTTCACTCTTTTTTTTTTTTTAAAGATTTTATTTATTTATTTGACAGATAGAGATCACAAGTAGGGATAGAGGCAGGCAGAGAGAGAGAGAGAGGAGGAAGCAGGCTCCCTGCCAAGCAGAGAGCCCGATGCGGGGCTCAATCCCAGGACCCTGGGATCATGACCTGAGCAAAAGGCAGAGGCTTTAACCCACTGAGCCACCCAGGCACCCCTGGTGTTCACTCTTGAGTTTATAACAGTATTACCAAAATAGCTTATTAAAGTACAAATTGCTGGGTCCCAACCTCAGAGCTTCCTTCTAATTCTGCAGACCTGGGATGGGAAAGAATGTGCATTTCTCACAATACTCAGATACTGCAGCCACTAAGGGCCAGGGGACCACATTTCAAGAGCTATTGGTTTAGTTAAAATATTAAACTGGACTTTAACTTAAGGAATTTGTAGTATAGTGAATGGATAGGACATACATAGAGAAAGTTAAACATATAAATCTGAATATGTTAAGTGTTAAATGAATGGTATAGCTATTCTAGTAAAGTTAGGAATATTGAGAGGAAGACAAATTACAAATTCACAAATTTCAGTAGGTTTGGATGTTCACTTCCTGGTTCTTCAAGAACAAGTGGAATTTAAATGGGCAGAGAAAATTCCAGAAAGTCGTTGAACCTGGATGGTCATTGAGTATGACTACCCATGCAAAAGTTAGGGAGGGAGGCATTAAATTTGTTTAGGAGACAGGTCCCACTGGGAGCATCTTCCAGAAGTTGGTGCTAAAGATCTACATAGAAATCTGGGTTAAAAACAAAACAAAAACAAAAACAAAACAAAAGAGTTTATCCACCGACAGTAGGCAAGTTCTCAAAGACCTGAAGAGAGTCTCGTATTGGGTTCTTTATTACAGTGATCTCCCATGGCCGGTTTCCAGCTAGACTCCAGTGAACTCAACATTACATAAATCAAAACCAGAGTCCTATCCTTTGGAAGACCATTCATCACTTTTGGGAATGAGGCATTTTTAATATCAGCAAATTAAACACAAATGGATATTAAAAACTCCAACAGATAATTAATCAATAAAGGTGGAAGCAGAGGACCTTATTAGTTAGATAGGGATTAGCTGGTGTAGCTCAAGTGCTAGCTATAAAATTTGAAAATTAAAAATAATTGCACATGCCAGGAGTGATGAAGAGCAACCCAGAGACACGTACAAGCCGTGACCTTCCATGATAAGCTCAAACTGAACAGACTATTGAAGCTACCCTGGCTTCTCTACTTCTCCTTTGAAATCATTTGATTCTAAAATCTCCTTGTACATGGGGTTTTTCACTTAAAACAAAAGCTTGCAGTGTTGGAAAAAAGTATTAGAAAGTTCTTCGAGTGTTTGGGATGATTCTAGGCAGGGAGTCCTCATGGTCAAACAGAGAGTTTTCAAAAGGATGGAAATACGTCTGTTGCTTTCGAAAAGACTGGAGGCTTGGGATTTAGCAGCCACCTGCTTCCCTAGAAACTGGTTAGAAAATCTGGCCTTGGCTCCCTATCACTCTAGCCCATTTGCTCAGGGTTACACAAATATGTTTACCTTAAACCTCAAGTAGCAGTTGTTGCAGGTAGGAAAGTAAATGAGAAATGCTCTTATGGAAATAAGGAGAAAAAGAAGTCATCTCAGCACTGGACAAAAAGTAGAAAACCCAGTTCTTGGCCAGAATTAGACTGAATAGGTTCTTGGAAAGACATAATAATAACGATGATCATAGTGACCACAATCACAACAGTAGCTAGCTCTTAAAAACATAGAAGTGCCAGGCACTGCTCTGAGCACTTCATTTTCATTAATTCATTGGAAGTGCATGCATTAATTCCTCACAAGACCAGTGCATCATCCTGCCTATTTGACCGTGAAGGAAAGTGAGGTATAGGCATACTGAGCAATGTGCCCAAGATCACAGCGCTACTGAGTGAATGACCCAGCATTCGGATGTTGGTAACAGGATTTCAGAAATGGGCTCTTCAGCACTGTGCAAAACAAACCCAGCCTTGGATGAGTGAACAGCCACATGGTATTTAGGATGAAAGAGAGATGGTGACATCTGGACCATGTACCTGGGAGAAACCTCCACACTATTGGCAAAGACTGTGACAAGAAAGGATCAAATAGGGACAGTAGAGGACGGATACTTCTGATTTTCTATTTTGGTTCTGTCTAACTCATCCAAGGCACATTGATGCGGAAAAGATAAACAGAAAAGTGAACGCCAGCATTATCAGCTCTGGTGATGGTGTTTTCCTGGTCTCTCTTCACCGTCATGCTAGATTTTGTGAAGGTGGGGGTGAAAGCTGTGTTTCTCCGTCCCCAGAACAATGGCTGGAAAGCAAGAGCTCAATACCTCTAAGCCACGTATTAAATGCATGAACAGTTTTGTTCAAAAACCACTTTAATAGGGAGATTTCCAAGATTACTACAATCTATAAATACGTTTTTATTTACTCTGTTTCCACTAGAATGTGTAAATGTAAATTTGCATATTTCCCTTATACCTATTAATGTTTCTCTTTCTTACTCACCTCAACTATGAGCCAATTTATTAATAAAGAAGAATTTCAAATATTTATCATGCATCTACTCTTAAGTTTGACACTGTTTTATTGGGATTTAATCTTCATATCAGACCTACAGTGTAAGTTCTTTTTGAAAAGAATTCCAGCCCACTGGAATGTAAGCATCTAGTGATTATAGATGGGTCTATGTTGTGTCTCTTTACAATGCCAAGAGTATGTATATTTCTTTTGCTACAAAAGATTAAGAGAGGGGCACCAGGCTGGCTCAGTCAGAAGGGCATGAAACTTGATCTTGAGGTAGTGAGTTTGAGTCCCACATTGGGTGTAGAAATTACTTAGAGATTATAAATAAAACTTTTTAAAAGAGAGAGAGAATAAGCTTCTGGGTTTTTAGTGCTGAAAACTTTATATATAATAATCCCATTTTTGCTTAATGACAAAACACCCTTCTAATTGCTTGGGCCAATGACTTTCCTATCAATTCTTTCCTTTCTTACCCAGAATTTTATTACTTCTCATCTCCACCACTACTACCTTGAATCTTACAATCCCCTGACAAGGGTGGCATTATTATCCATGCTTTAGAGATAAAGAAATGGAGTCTTCTCAAGTTCAGGTAATTTTATTTCATTTATGCACTGGGAACTTGAGAGAATAAAGACATTCTGGTTGGAGAAAACAAATAACATAATAAATAATTGAGTTAGAAAATAATAGTTACTATATAAAGAAAAAAGTGGGTACAAAAAAAGTATATTATAAGAAGGTGTTATGTATGGGTGGGATTTTCAATAAAATAAGCTGGTCAGGATAAGCCCATTGAGACAAAAACAACAGAACAATCTGGAAATAAATAGAGCAAGCCAAGCAGATATCTGGGGGAAATTATTCTAGGAAGAGGAAAAAGCTAGAAAGAGGCCCTAAGGGGAGAGTATGCATGTCTGGCATATTTTTGGAACAGCAAGGAAGCTGTTACCTGGAAGAAAGCAAGAGAGATGGTAGGTATATCAGAGAAGTGACATGGGCTATAAGAGCACTGTAAGGGAAACAGGGCCATGGCAGTGTTTTAAACGCAGAAATCACAAAATCTGAATTTTAGTTTAAAAGGACCACTCTGAGAAAAGATAGAAATGCACGCTGTTGGCAAAATGAAAATTGGTGCAGCCACTGTGGAAAACTGTATGAAGTTTCCTCAAAAAATTAAAAAAATAGGACCACCATATGATCCAGCAGTCTCACCTCTGGGTCCTTATCTTCAAGACGTTCAATCACTCTCCAAGAAAATTGATGAATCTCAATGAAATCACTTTCAAGGGTACTGCAACATTACTTACAACAGCCAAGATATGGAACAACCTAAGTGTTCATAGATGGATGAATGGAGAAAGAAATACTGGTATGTGTGTGTGTGTACACATATGCACACACACACACACAATAGAAAATTATTCAGCCATAAGGAAGGAAATCCTGCCATTTGAGACAATATGGATGGGCCTTATTAAGGGTATTATGCTGAGTGAAATAAATCACAGAGAAAAAGACAAATGCTATGTGGTCTCACCTATATATAGGATGTGGAAAAAAAGGACCACTGTAGCTGCTGTGTTGAGAATAAACGACAGGGGATGATGTAGAGGCATGAAGAAGAGTTCGGAGAATCCTGCAGATTGTAGATGGTACATGGGACCAGGGTGGTGACAGATGGTAGATGGTACCTGGGACCAAGGTAGTAATAGCTGAATTTTGAGAAAAGGAGACCTTTGGATACATGTAAAAGATAAAGTCAAAAGGACTTATGACTTATATATGTAAGCATGAGAGAAGGAGGGGAGCAATGGTAGCCTAAGATTTGGGGCCTGAGCAGCTAGAAAGAGGAAGGTGGCATCAGCTGATATGAGGGAAGCTTTAAAAGGAACAAGTCTGGGAATATCAGTGGTGTAGTTTTAGATATATTTAGTTGGAAATTGCTATTAGCTATTTAAGGAAGATGTCAAGTGGAGAGTTGAATACAGGACTGGAGTTTAGGAAGGAAGTCTAGAATGGAGAAACAATGTTTTAAACCATCTTGAATCTTTTCTTCTATGAAATTTAGTATACTTTAAGAAGGTACAAAAAAGAAAATTTTACAGTTCTATGGAGGATCACAAAGCCAACACTTAGGCTACCACCACCCACCTGGAAACAAGAGCATTTCCTGAACTGCAGAGTTCCTTGTGCACTTCTCAAGGACTGCCTCCTCCCACCCTCCCTCAACAGGTGAATAATATTCAAATTTTATGGGTGTTCCTTCCTTTGTTATACACACACACACACACACACACGCACCCCTTATATAAAATTAATGTTAAATTTATTCTAATACAATTGACTTATTCACTCTGATACAAATGAGCATTTTGGGGATTTCAACTTTTAATTGGGGGACTTTGGGAATAATTCTACTCTGAACACTCTGGCCATGCCTCTTGGTCCACACATGTGTGAGTTTCTGCTGGGTATATATAGCTAGAAATAGAATTGCCAGATCATATGGCCAACTTATGCATTTCTTCAATTTAATACATAGTGCCAACCCATTTTCCATGGTGATTGTACTAATTCATACTCCTATTACATCTTTGTCTCCATTTGGTGTTGTTAGTCTCTAATTTTAGTCATGTTAGTGATGTCTCCTGGTTTTAATCTACATATACAATTAATTTAATTTCCTCTAAAGATACAAAGATATATAAAGACAGCCACAGGGTGGATGAAATAATCTAAGAAATTAAAGATGAGGTGAGTTTTAAGGAATAAACCCTGGATCCTCCAACATGAAGAGATCAGGAAGAAGAAAAAGAAGAATCAGCAAAGTCCCTCACCTTATAAGTAGCAGAACTGAATTTCAATGCAAGTCTATTCATCTTCAGAGTCCATACTGCTTCAAACGTGCTGGGTTATCTTAGAATTACACTCAAGGAAAATGCAAATAAGCTCAGGGAGGGAGATAACTTGTGTGCTTGTCACAGCAGAGTATTCTATGTAAAAATGTTTTCCATTTGCTTTTGTGTGATGAATGAAGAAAGTGGAAGATACATATTTGAAGGGCAGAAAAATATTAAAAATGTCTGTGGCATGGGACTCAAGAAATTCTGAAAGCTGATATTAGATTACTTATGCTCTTTCATTATAACCAAACATGTAGAAAGAAGTAAGTAGGTAAACATTGGGGAAAAAAGTGATGGTGGGCACAGAAAATTTTATTTTTTTTCTTTTGATATCAGCAACAATTTTACCTATGAAATGGATCTTGTCTTCTTGACTTTAGAGCTTCCTAAAACCAGAAAGAAAATGTGATACCTTAATTACAACCTGATTCTGTGACTGTCTGCTCTCCTTTAGCATTCCTCTTTCCCTTCATTTTAGAGCAGAGGTTGTCAAAATTAAGTCATGACCTGGGATGATTTTCACCCTCAGAGGAAAAATATGTGGAAACTTGTGGTTGCTTTAGAATTCAGAGTTATAATCACAATCTAACTTAGTTTTTCTCAGTGTTAATCAAGAAATAATTTTTCACTGAAATGTTAATAAGCATATTGAACTGAAAAAATGCAGGAGTAAGAAAGTTCTACAGGCTCTTTACTAAGGTGTTCCAAGAATATTTATTTATTTATTTATTTATTTCTCTTTCTTTCTTTCTTTCTTTTTTTGTATTTTTATTTATTTATTTGAGAGAGAGAAAGAGAGAGAGAGTACCTACATGAAAGCCAGAGCACAAGCAGGGGAGGCAGAGAGGGAAGAGAAAGGAGAAGGGGAGGAGGAGAGGGAGAGAGAGGAGGTAGGGAGATGTGGAGAAATTAGGGGGAAGGGGAGGGAGAAGGGGAGGGGGGGCAGAGGGAGTAGCAGACTCCCCGCTGAGCAGGAAGCCTGAGGTGGTTCTCCATCCTAAAACCCTGGAATCATGACCTGAGAGAAAGGCAGACACATAACTGACTGAGCTACCCAGATGCCCCTGAGAACATTTCATAAAATAAATTTCTTCCACCCTACCTTCATCCTGGTATCTGGTGGAAAATGGGTTGGTAAATAAAACATGAGTTATTTTCAGTGTCTTATCTGTGTTCAGCTGCCAACTGTCCCTGTCATTTGGCTTTCAAGGAATGTGTGCTGTTCCTGATTCTACAGTATCTGCCTAGCACACCATCATTTCTTGCAACATGGCACACACATTTTACTTATTCTTGCCTGTCTGCCAAATTTTGGTCCAAAGACTGACTTTGACTTTTTCGTGTTACTGAGCATCCTAAACATTGAGTGGGCTTATTCATCTTCAAGTCCATTGTCATCAAAGAGTATTCATGCTAGCCTGAGCCTAGGCTCCTCCCAAACTACGGCCTCTTTTCCACTCACATACCTACTATGCTTTTATTGGTTCCAGTTTCTTTCTCTATAACCAGGGCTCTTTGCATCACAGAATTTTAGGATGTTGCTTAGTTTTATTTCACTACATAAGTGTGGTGTCTTACTCCCTGTCCTTTCTCAAAGACGAAATAAGGAAATTGAATTTATAAATATTTTTGAGAATTTACTACCCTAGGCTTCACGGGAGAGAAAAGACAATATAAAATCTATTTCCTAGCCTGCAGGAATTTGCATTCAAGATAGGGAAAGAAAGTATAAAAAGACTGCAAGTTACATAAAAATGCAAGATTTAAATAACATTTTAAGACCACAAACCAGACACTAGAAGAACCTGTGTAATTGTGAGCAGTGATGAAATGAACAGTCAGAAAGAATTTTAAATGTAAGGGGACAGATGCAAGATTGGAGTAGACTGGGATGATCTGAAGGAGCAGAAAATACTTGTGCAGAATCTGAAGGAAAGATTAAACTGGAGAAACTGAAAGAAAGAGAGAGGTTATGTTGGAATAATTATGTGAAGACTATCGGGAAGAAGCCTCCAGAATCTGAGGGGTAAAAGTGGAATAATTTGTCTAGAAGACAGATTGTCTGGTAGGTATAGGTCTTTTTGATCAGGGTATAGCTCCCAACTGAGGGAGGGGGAGAGACAGACAGAGATAGAGAGACAGTGAGACCAAGAGAGAAATGAGAGATAAAGTGCCAGAAATCCTCTCATACCAGAACCAACATAAAATAACACTGCACCATCTTCTGCACCATCTTGACCTTTGTAACCTTGGTTCTAGATCTTTGTGCTTGTACTGCATCAGACTTCATTAACAAGGTATTCTTGATTTTCTACTTCAACCCCTCACTGATCCCTCCTGACTTCTGACATTTGTTTCAGTTCCCTGGTCCCCAAATTTCTGCCCTGTCTGGATTGATTCTTCTATGCCATCCAACACAACATCGCTCCCTACATGATGAGCTTTGGGGCTGCCTCCTTGGTGATTAGCCCCATGTGGTCCCAGACATCAGAAGTCCTATGGACTTTGGATGTCAGCCATTGGCAATGGGCAAGCCACTGAAGACATTTGAGCAGGAGAAGAGAAAAGCAAAATGGACAACTGCCCTGATGGTGAAATGGGGAGCAGAAAGCAGTGGGCTGTCCATGTGGGTTAAAACATGATGGGAGGAGACCAATTAGTTAAAGTACAATTCAATTTCACATCACAGATGTGCCCCTTGTGCTTCTAAATAAAGAATCTGACTTCTTCCATTTAACAAAAATCTATACATGTAGCTTACTATTAGCTGTTCCTGCAACCATTTAACAGAGCTCTCCATTTCAATGTAGCAATGCTGCTACTATGGAGAACAAAGGGAAGATCTTGTTGTTCACAATTTATTAAAACAACCCATGTATTAAAGAAACAAATTTCAGTCCCAATTCAGGCACAGGTCTGCTCTGTTCTGAACTGCAGCCCCTGTGTGGCTAGTGTAGCAGGCCAGGACATTGTCCTCAAATCTCAAATCCTTTCTTCCTGATGCAGTGGGTGGTGTGTGTGTGTGTCTGTGATGGGTCAATTAGGATGAATACAGGGATTGTTTACTAGGGTAACTAGCAAAGCACCATTATTATTGTCAGTGAAATTGCTACTCAAGAGACTAAAGCCACAGCTAATCAATAGAAGGATATAGAGAGCAAGAACAGGCATAGAGCAAGTGGAGATACAGTGACACATTAACAATATTCAACCCAAATTGCATTTTCCTAGAATCCATTGAAAAATCTGCCATCACTCTCCCCCACCCTGCTAAGGTGAACTGCCCCAGGTGGAGCTGTGGGCGAGGGGGGAAGGGAAGGAGAGAAGGATGGTGGACAGCAAGCAACAGATTTAATAAGGATGGAATATCTTGGGCACTATAATTCACTATATACATACATATGTATATATATATCAGTATAATACTTATTATATATTATATATAATTATATATCACTATATATATACCACTATATATATATATATCACTGTAATTACTATTTTCTAATATCTATGTAGCAAATTGCTGAGGTAATTTTAAATTATGTCACTTTTTTAGGGTGAGGAAAACAGAGACTCAGAGTTTCAGTGATCCCTGCAAGCTCAAATGCTATTAAAGACAAGTTAGTTAAAGACAAATTATCCATTTATATTACATGCATTATCTGGCACTTGTCGTGAGCGAGGTTTGGTTATACATACTCAAGTGTGAGCCGTTGCAGTCGGTACTGGTGTAACCTTTATTCACAGATGAGAAGACACAAGTCTGTGTTTCTGCATGCTCAAGCCTCCGGTTCACATTGTTCTGTCATAATTTCTATGTGGAGGCATCATCCTATCATCCTACAGATTCTGGGCAGGTGGAGAGTGTGGGATGGTGAGTGGTCTAGTGTACGACGGTTCAGAGTATGGAATGTGGCAGAGGCTGACTCCCACACGGTGACCACAGGTTCTGGGTTCCCGCATGAGTTGCTCAGCCTGCCCAAGCCTCACTTCTCTCCTCTGTAATCTAAGGATAATCACCCCAGCTACACTGCAGTATCTTGGAGGATTCCATGAAATAATATACATAAAGCACTTAGAACAGAATCAGGCACATTCGAGACTCCAAAATCCATATTATTTTCATTGAGGCAAGAAACTGAAAGACATAGTTTGGACAGAATGAGAATCATCCCTCCTGGTGAGTGCACACAGGCTTCAGCACACACAACACTGACATTTTTCTCATTTTAAAGTGTGTGAAGAGAAAGTAAGAAGTGATCGACTCTCTCAGGTTTCCTGCTCCAGTCAGTCAGTAACTACCCAGACACTGAGCAAGCCTTCCCTGTACCAGCCGTCTTCTGAACAAAGACATTCTTCTCCTACCACACAACTTATCAAACCACTTAAAAATCCTTGTCTGATCACTCGGCATCAGGGAAATACAAATCAAAACCACAATGAGATATCACCTCACACCAGTCAGAATGGCTAAAATTAACAAGTCAGGAAATGACAGATGCTGGCGAGGATGCGGAGAAAGGGGAACCCTCCTCCACTGTTGGTGGGAATGCAAGCTGGTGCAACCACTCTGGAAAACAGCATGGAGGTTCCTCAAAATGTTGAAAATAGAACTACCCTATGACCCAGCAATTGCACTACTGGGTATTTACCCTAAAGATAAAAACATAGTGATCCGAAGGGGCACGTGCACCCGAATGTTTATAGCAGCAATGTCTACAATAGCCAAACTATGGAAAGAACCTAGATGTCCATCAACAGATGAATGGATAAAGCAGATGTGGTATATATATACACAATGGAATACTATGCAGCCATCAAAAGAAATGAAATCTTGCCATTTGCGACGACATGGATGGAACTAGAGGGTATCATGCTTAGTGAAATAAGTCAATCGGAGAAAGACAACTATCATATGATCTCCCTGATATGAGGACGTGGAGATGCAACATGGGGGGCTAGGGGGATAGGAGAAGAATAAATTAAACAAGATGGGATTGGGAGGGAGACAAACTATAAGTGACTCTTAATCTCACAAAACAAACTGGGGGTTGCTGGGGGGAGGTGGGGTTGGGAGAGGGGGAGGGAGGTTATGGACATTGGGGAGGGTATGTGCTATGGTGAGTGCTGTGAAGTGTGTAAACCTGGCAATTCACAGACCTGTACCCCTGGGGATAAATATACATTATATGTTTATAGAAAAAAATAAGAAATAAAAAAAAACAAATGTACTCATTCCCCCCCCCCCAAAAAAATCCTTGTCTGGTGTCTTGCTGTGAGACCACCAATTTTCTCTACAACCTTGTTCTAGGTCAAGTACAGATTTCTTTTCCTGGGATTCTCAACCTGGTGCATCCTCCAATTCCTTTCTCAAAGCAACATCCTCAGCTTCCTCCAATGTCCTCTAGCCTGCTCTTGGCTTCACACACACTCCAGGGAGACTCTGGCACCTACTGCTCTCTCTCCAGTGCACCTGGCTGCGGCAGGATGCTCAAGTACCTGCGAGTATGGAGACCAGAACAGGCCCTATTCTAATGCTGATGGGATGCTATTGGCAGAGCAGGCAGAAAGGGCAGGACAGATATCCTGGCACAATTGTCAGTAGTGACACTGAGCTGGTCCCCACTGATGAACCAGAAGAGCAGATGGCACTGCTTGTTGATGGTCGTCAGAGAGCTGACGTTTATGAGCAAACCCCAAGGAGTGAGTTGAGAACATTGCTGGGCTTTGTAAATAACAGCCAAATCCAGTGATCAGAGAGTTTCCAGCATGCTTGTAAGCACTGCAGAGGACTGCCCTCCCTCAGTGTACATATACTCATGACGCCACCACATTGCAAAGACACATACACACACACACAATAGTCACCCCATCAGTAGCCTAACCTCCAATTAAGAGAAGATTTTATGCTGGTTTACAAGAGACATCACGATTTATTGGGAAAATCCACCATCCAGGAATTCAGGAGGCTTCTGGTACCAGAGCTGTAACTGAGCGGCTAAGCTCCGTATGGGAGTATCTTCTCACTTCTTGAGCCACAGTGCACAGTGTTTTCAAAATACCATGTGTACATCTGTTTCTTTGCACCTACCACATTGCACGACAGTTCTCTGTCCACACATCCCTTTCACTCCACTAGACAGAGTGGGGGTGGTCACTCTTGGTAACAGTTCTGGGCCCTTCATAGGTCTAGACACACAGATATACACAGATACACACCCTCCCCATTCTTATTAAATAAAAGGACAGAGAAGGTTATACCCCATTTGTGAACTGGACTTTCTTTCAGTTACTCTGTAATATACATACATAGAGAAAACATTCTCTCTAAAACAGATCAGCACCCAAGAGATTTCAAAAATCCATCTGATGTATTTACTGATATATTTATCCCATTTACTTTCTTCATTAACAGAATCCCAGTTTTTAATAATCTCTTATTACCAAGTTACTTGATTTTCCCAAGCTGAGGGACTTGTTATCACTTCTCCATGTGGACAAGGCCCCCAGGGGCCTCAGAAAGAACCAGAACATGAGATGTCCTTGGTGCCTACACCTTGTTGGATCAGAACATCCCATGCCTCTCCCGCTGCACCTAATCAAGGTAACACTCTGTAGTTTCTATACAAAATTAAAATCTGCCATGTACTTTGGTATCTATGATTTTGTCTGGTGTCTGAAATATATCTAAGAAGATTCAGCTGAAGTCAGAACTCAGGTCCGTTGTACCATCTCCTCAAGAAATACAATGAAAACTCTCCACGTGGGAAAATGAAAACAGTGTGAGCACTGAACTGATAGGTGTGTGAGTGCCTCGGGCTCGTCGTTTCATATCTCCGTGTCTCTGGGCCCATTACTTTTTTCTGTGGGCTCAGTTTTCTCATGTATGAAGTGCAGACACTAACGTCTACCTCCCAAGATCAATGTGAGGCATAAATGGGGTCAGGTGAATGCAACAGATCATTGGCCAATGGGGCTCCAAAGGAAAGCAGCATATGGGAGTCAGGGATCAATACAAGTGTATTCAACTCCAGGCCCTTTTTCTGATAAGGACATAGGGTGGTACTAAGTCTTTTTTAATCAGTTTAAAATCTATAGACTGCATATATCTTGGAATTATATTATATTATATTATATATTATATATTTTTTATCATATATCATATCACACAATAATAAAAGATATAATCTTGGAAATATTGTTTGTCAATATCTTTTACTTGAATTACACTTTCAATCATCCTTTGGGCCAGTGGCTCCCAATTTACTTTTCTACTGAGCCTTTCTTGGACCACTTGGCCGATTCTTGCTGACAGGACTGTGGTGAGTGACGACGTGCAGTATGATGAGGGTGTTGATGATTAAGGGTGAGAGCAGACGGCCGCTGAGTCTTGAAATCTTTCCATTTTCCCCTTGTTTATTTTTTATTTTGCCTTTGCAATTTAGAGGGTTCAAATAACACATGGTCATGATGTGGCAATTATTCAGCTGTGTCAGATCCAAAGTTCTGCTAATGAGGTAAAACGCAGAGCCTTAGGGACAGGGATGATGCACTTGGTTGTTTGCCTTGATTTAATTCATCAGATAAAGGCTCGATTTTCGACCTGCTTATACCAATTCATTGTGATTGAAGGAATTGGTTTTGAGCTGCTTTCTGTTTACCTCAGAAAATACTATTATTGCTCTCATTTTATAAAACCCTGCTTCACAAAACTCAATGTATGAAAGAGACAAATCGCAGGAGAGTGTGGGGCAGAGCAGGACTGCCTATTTTACAAAGGAGTTTCCTCTTAATAAAAAAAATTCACAATGGATGCACTCTAATGAATTCTGAGTCCTCTAAACCTTTTCATGCTTTCAGCTCATTTGCTTCATTTTGTCATACTTTTTATAGTTTTCTGAGATAGTTTGAAAGTATGACTCAGGGGAGATTGTTCCAAATACCCCCAAAGATACCAAGTTATCAAGATCCCTCCAGTATTGTGATAGCCTTCACATGGTCTTTTCTCTTCGTGTGCCCTGCTCCTGTTCAATTCTTTCCCTCTCCATCCCCTGCTCTCTCTGGACTTTTCCTTCTCAACTTCAGGAAATCCTGTTCATTCCTTAATACACAAGGCAAGTATCATCTCTGCTGAGACTTCTTCTTAGCTTTTGCATTCAGATTTAGCCACCATTTACCCTGAGCTTCCACAGTTCTTATGTCAGAGGCCTAACATAAACTTATCAGTTTGTAGTATACAATATATTCCCCCCTGTGAGATGGTGAGGTCCTGGAGGGCAGTGTCATGGCTGGAATAGCAGTGAGGAACAACACCTTCTCACAACTGCTTCAAACATACTTCACCCTTGACAAGATTTCACCAAGCTAATCCCCAAATGTGTCCTAGGGAGTAGAGAAGTCCATGTCAGTCTCCTCTGATACTCAAATACGTTCTCTACTTTTCTCATGAAATCTGATGGAAAACAATTTCAAGTTCAAAAACGTGAGTTACTTTCCTATTTCCTATTTCCTTCTGCATACTCTTGGACAAAAATCAATACTTCTATGCCCCAGATGTCTTGTCTGAACAGAGGGAATAGATGACCCTCTTGCCTCAAATTATTTTATCCTCAATTTAGATCATAAAAGGGAGTAAGAAAAATGTACCTTGGAAAGTAAGATCTTATTATTATTGGATAATATCTTATTATTATTGGATAAGATCTGCTGAATAATTTGAGTCTGAGCTGGAAGAACCAGATGGGAATGCAGGGGAAGAAAGCAGACACTAGCCATGCTCTGTCATGGAGGAAAAGCCTTTATGTTTCAAACTACAGAGACAGAGAAAGATTCATGCTTAAAACAGCTACTAGTGGGGCACCTGGGTGGCTCAGTGGGTTAAAGCCTCTGCCTTTGACTCAGGTCATGATCTCAGGGTCCTTGGATCCAGCCCTGCATCAGGCTCTCTGTTCAGCAGGGAGCCTGCTTCCACCCCCCCACCCCCCCACCCCCCCGCACCGCCCTGCCTGCCTCTCTGCCTACTTGTGATCTCTGACAAATAAAAACAAACAAACAAAACAAAACAAAACAAAAAACAGCTACTAGGATTGTTTACACTCCATTAAACTCTTAAACCATAGCTGTGAGATTTTATTTTATTTTTCTCTGCTTTGAGGAAGGGGAAGGGATGGTAGGCAATGGAACAAAGAGATGGAGGCTAGAATGTGCCTAATTCAAATTCTTTGGGTGATGGATCCAATTTTTATTTACAGTATCCTGTGTAAAAACTTGGGTATAGAGTAAAAACAGGGGTCAAGGGGGTCAGGAGGGCTGTGTTCTAGATGTGACTCTGCCACAGCTCTGGCAGGAATTTGGCAAGTCCCTTTAGCTTTCCGGTCCTGGGTTCCTCCATCTTTCAAATAAGGTGGGGACTCCTCCTTGTTGCTGTTTTCTCAGTACTTGTAACATTCTTGGATCATATTAGGTATACGTTTCAATTATATAAATATAAATATGATATCAATGTGTTTTCATTTATAGATAATATAAATATTATGTTTGTGTCCTTGTATGAAAAGAAGAAAAAGGTATAGATACGTAAATGAGGGTGTTAGTCAAGAGAGTAGAAATCTCTCTTAGATATAACATTCAAGTAGAGAACGCATTATGAACAGGCCTATTTTCTCCTTCCTTCCTTCCTTCTTTCCTTCCTTCCTTTCTTCCTTCTTTCCTTCTTTCCTTCCTTTGAGAGAGCAAGAGAGCTAGCATATGAGGGGTGGGGAAGGAGCAGATGGAGAGAGAGGACCCCAAGCAAACATATGCTCAGCATACAGCCCCACATGGGGCGCAATCTCATGACCTTGAGATCATAACCTGAGCTGAAACTGAGAGTCAGATGCTTAACCAACTAAGCCACCCAGGCACCCTATTTTCTTCTTGATAGTAAGTGGTAGAACTCTTTGTTCTTCTTTCTAGGGTGTCAAATAGAATGTAGAAGAGTCAGGTAAAACATCACAGAAATCTTAGCATTACCTCTGTGACCAAGGACAAGGGGTCACCCTGGGATTCAGTCTTTTGACAACAGCTATTTAGATTGTGAAGACTGGAGATTATCATGAAAACCATGTGTCCATATCTGCCACAGGAATGTTCACTGCCTTCTTGCTTCCTCTCAGTGGGAAATAGCACAGGGCCCATGCATAGTGCCTGCTCAATAACTTGTTGATTGGTGGTTTGAGATTTCTCAAACACAGTATAGTTATTTACCCATACATTTTAAATCTTGTGGGAATTTCTGTTTCAGTGAAGTTTCAAATCCTTTCAAAATTTCCTACTCACTAAAGGATGTCTTAGTAAAATATGGATAGGGAGAAAAAAAAAAAAAAACAGACAAACCTAATTTCACAGTAAGCATAGACAATCTCCAGGATTCTGTTCCTTTAAAAATTATGGTTCCAATAAATTGAGTTTCTCATTCATGTTCAAAGCAGACTCAGAATGACTCAGAATTAGAAACAGATGATCGCTTCATACATCTTCTTTAGATTCTTCAGAACAGCAAATTTCTCCTTGAAATCCCCTCATACAACCCACCTTAATAGGTTTGTACAATTCTTTCATATAAACCATTGAAATTGTGGGAAGAAAAGTAAATTGGGGCTCTGTTGATCCAGATATTCAGCAATAGAAAAAGTGGCTTTTTTATTAAAAAAAATTTTTTTTTAGTTCATTTGAAAGCAAATGTTTAAACTTTCAAAAGAGGTTAATGGTGAGAATCAGTGCTTGAATATTTATATACTGTTAACACCAAATGAGTCACAGGGCAAAGCCCAAGAGGAAGGTTTGACTCCATCACTCTGATTCCCAACATTTAGCCACAAACACGGCATTTTTTAGACCTGGAATTGTCCTATGAGTTCTATTCTCTCTGAAGTAACAGCACAGCAGAACTATTAACCCTCTTTTATGTTTAACCATCTCCGAGGTGAGCTGGCTACTCCTGTGTTAATCACACTGGAAAAGTTTTGTTCAACGATTTGATGTACACAGTGCAGGTTGCGACCCAGCGTTTTGTTGTGTCAAAAATTTCTACCAACATTTCATGATGTTGAAAATGCCTGGTTATTGAGAAGGTGACAATGACTCGTTAGTACAAACAGTATATGGAGAAAGTCAAAACAGTAGACATAATATCACCTCCAGGATAGGTATATTGCTGAAGGATGCCCTATCCTATATCTGTCTCCATGGTTCATTACGATGGAATATATGACTAAAAACCAGTCACACTATTCCCACATCCCCGAAGCTCCTGGTGAAACAGGAAAATACCCAGCCAGCAAGCAAAAGAAATCCATAGGCACAATGTGGGATCTTTGCAGCATCTCTCTGACCTCACAGACTATTGGTGGCATTTCTGTTGATTGGTCTGATTAGAGCTATTTCTCTCCTATTTTATTCTCACATTATTCTTCCTCCTGTGTCTGACCAACTATATTCTTTCAAAAGAGAGTTTTATTTTCATGGAGTATTTTCTCTTTATCCTTCCTCCTTCTGTCCCTCCCTCTCTAATCCTCATCTATTTTGATTCTTCCCCCTTCAAACCATTACATTAAAAAAAAAAGAAGGAGAAAAGAAAAGCTTTTAGAAAACTCCTCATTCCTACGCAGCTGCAAAGTTTTTTACTTCACATTTCCTTCTTAGAAGAGATGACTTATTTTTCTCACTTAGACCAAGCATTTAGTGATTGACCAAATCCAGATTCACCTATTTCTTTTCTTCTTATAGTAATGCCTTATATTTTATTTATTTATTTTTGGTGGGAGGTGATGTGAGGGGTGTTCAGTTTTATGTCTCTTCCTATTTTTCTAACCTCTTTACCTTTGTTGTCTTTCTAGAGTCTCACTTTTTATTCTCCTTTCTTCACTGATCAACTTTTCTTTACCACCTGTAGACTCACTACCAAAGTTATCAGCTTTTTTTGGGTTAGGGATATATCTTATGCCAAGAATGTTGACCTCAATTTTGATACTTTTTGTCAAGCACAAAACTATGGAAGAAATACACACACACACACACACACACACACACACAGATATATGTATATATTTTTGTCTATGTTAACTGTAATACTTCTTGTGGTTTCTGGCATCCCCACAGATGTATCCCCTTTCTGAATTTATATAAAAATTTATATTTACCTTTTTATTTTCTAGTGATAACCATAGCCCCAAGATATTCACCATTTGATCAGCCTCAAACACTGTTACCTAGCTATTGTTTGAATTTGTTATACTTGGCCTTTAGAGCTCCTCAAGAAACCTGACCACTGACAACTTCTGTTGTTGTTGTTGTTTTTAATGTAGCAAGACAAATTTACCAGTCTTTACCGCCATTAACATCCCATATCCCTTTAAGCATGTAGCTTTCTCTTCTAAACCTGTTAACCACAAAATTTGGTTTGATTACCTGCACAGGTCCCACAAAGAATACCATTCTTTCAACCCCTGTCACTTTCAAAAAACAACTTTCTTCATGGCTTTCAAAGACCACACCATACTATGTCAGATCAGAGACAAGGAAAAGGGGACAGGAAGCTCCTAATCAAAGAAACAAATACAACATTCAGCATTGATAATCCTGCCTGTGTGTCTGTGTCTGTGTCCGTGTCTGTGCCTGTGTTTGTGTATTTCATTGACTATTAGTAGCACCTCTTTCTTCTTGTATTTTTGGGAACAGGAGCATATTTTTCCGATACCATGGCTATTTCATAAATATCATGTTATTAACTTTTAAAAGGACATATAAATTAAGATCAAATATCACCCAGCAGAAAATCAAAGGGAAAAAAAAAAGAGATCTTTTTTTAAGTTCTGTACATTATCACTGGCTGTCTTTCCATTCTCCTGACTCGTCTACATCTTTCAACAGTCCTTATTACTTTTAAACATCTTGTCAGATACTTGTATTTAATTGCTACAGCTAGCTAGCCCCCGACGGCATTATTATTATCATTATCATCATTATTCACTCTATAGAATTGCCTCTCCAGAGCTCCCTCCGTCCCCAGCATTTGGTATTAAAACTTACCGCTTTTACCAACTCCCCCAGCTCCCAGCATTACCACCTTGTACTCTCTGGACCCGCCTGATGCGCGGCTGGGGGAGCAGCTGGCTTCGTTTTCTACCTCCATCTTACCCGAGAGACGGGAGGAGAAAAAAGAAAGAAAAAGTCGCCCGTGTCAGGTGCTTGCTCAGATATTAAGCAACTCTAAAACTGTGTCAAAAGAAAGGTTTAGTACGAGGTAAGAACCATCAGCGTCGGGCTGGCTGCTGGTCCTCTGCTGGAGCGGGTCTCATAGCAACCACTTCAATTGCTTCCAATAAAAATCTGCCTTTGCATCCCCCCTCCCTTCTTATCCTTCACTCTCACATCTCCCACGATTTCTCTCATTCTCTGTCTCTGTCTGCTGTCTTTTCTTCCTCCCCTTTCCCTCCTCCATTTCTTTCTTCATTCCCCTTCCTCACTCTGTCTCTCCTTTCTCTCTCCTGCCCCCTGCATGGTCACAGTTGTTAGAAGCACGCATTTGGCTACTTTCCAGGCTGAGCTGCTTGAATGGAGTGAATCTGCGACTTAGAAGATGCTATGTCTCACAGGCTGACTTCTGTAGCTACAGCTTAAAAGACACTATTTTCTTGTAATCACAGTCAATTAATTAAGAAAGATGTCTGTTGCTTATCTCCTTGCTTCCATCTTCTTGCATGGTTTTAATTCTGGGAAGAGATGTTACCAATTGAGAAGAAAAAAGCCCCAGTAACTCAGGGCTCTTAAGGATGGGTCTTTAGTGTTGTTGAAAATAATAGCTGGCTGGAAGAAATTGTTTCGGCTCACTTGACAGCTGCAGTTCCAGCATAAGGAGGTATTTGGATTAGGTCATTGTCATGTTTGGACATGGATCATCCTTGTTTACACTAGTTTATTAAGGATAACCTAAAACACAAGGATTCTGCCAAGCATGAAAGAGATACTTAATAAATATTTTTGCTGAAAAATTATGGCAGTATTAAAGATCCTAGAAGATTCTTTTTCAAATGTCCAAACTCCTACCTCTTATTTGAGTTCTTTCAAATTCTGCTCTTTTCTACTTTGTCTGTTTTTCTTTGGGAAATTTCTGAATTATAGAGGTCTTAGAATGCTTTCAGTAATCACTAATTGTCATAGTCAGACCCTATCTTTCAAACAAGTGATGATGATGTTCTGTGTGTTTATTGTCTATTTTATGACTGTGAAATTGTATCATGATTAGATGCAGTCACGTGTTTGGTATACACAGGCTTACCTTTAGATGTTAAGCTTTTCTAGGAAAGGAAATATATTTAATCAGTTCCTTATGACTCTATAGTGTATGACCAAGCACTGGGCACAGAGGAGATGCTCAACGTATTTTTGTTGGTAATTGGAGAGGTAACACATAGTCACAGCCAGGAACAGAAGATCTGGATCCTGATTGCTTGTGTTCAACTCTGGACTCAGCCACTTAATAGCTGTGTGACTTTGGGTAAATTACTTCACCTCTCTGTGCCTCAGTTTCTTCATCTATAAAATGGTTTATTAAAACCCTGCTCCATTAACTCATTAAGTGAGTTGAATGTTTGCACAGTGCTTTAAACGGTGCCTGGCAAATTGTAAGCACTATATAATTGTATGATATTATGATTATGATTATTATTTTTGACTTAATGGTGCTCCCAGCCAACTGTTTATAAGCACTCCTCAGAAGAGAAAATTATCTCTACAAGTGTTTATTGGTCATCTACATACCTTCTTTGCTAAAGTATCTTTTCAAAATAGATAAATCAAGATGTTTGTTTCTTCATTTCTGAGTTTTGATAGCTCTCTCTATATTCCATATAAAAGTTTTATCAGATATATGTTCTGCAAATATTTCCCCCCAGTCTGTGGCTCTTCTACAGTGTCTTTCAAAGGACAAGAGTTTAAATTTTGATGGAGCCCAATTTGTGTTTTCCCTCTGAGCTTTAAAAATGAACCTGCCTCCTGGACACTTCCATCAGACACCCTGCTTGTATCACTCTTATCATCAACAAGGTCAATATCGTTCTGGGTCTCTGCAGGGAGCATATCACCCTCCAAGTTGTAGCTTTTAGTCCAGTCTCTTCTCATGTTTGACCTCTGTGACTGAAGAGTCCTACAACTTGTCCTCCCTGAGGACAGTCTCCCTGTCCTTTCCCCTTTAACACTACTCAATTCATTCTGTACACTGTCAGGGAAATCTACTGAAAATGTCAACCTGACCGACCCTATTGTACACATATTCATGATTAAATGCCTAAATAATACAATCTAATAGCCTAGAATGGTAGGTAGGGACACAAAGCATTTGTATCAGTCTTGCATCATCACACTCTATAGAAAAGAATCAGGCAAAGTGGGCTACTTGCTCTTCTTCCAACAAAACGGTCATTTCTATAATTGGATCTAATAAAGAACTGTAGTTGTAGTATAATTATCTTTTAACTGATTCATTGAAACTTTATTCCTCAATGAAAAGAGATATGTAAACAGTAACATTTTGCTTCAAGGTCTTTCTGGGTTTTGTTTCTACTTCTGGTGCAAAATTCTTATGACCTTGAGTAAATCTCTTGTCCCTCTGGCTATCTGTTCCACCATCTGTTACTCTGTTTTCCATGTCAGACATTCTAATTTGGTGGTAAAACACAGGAATTGTCATGCCAGCTGTGTCCTTGGTGTTCTTTTTTTTTTTTTTTTTACAATTATTTTAATATTGGTTAAGAGGAAAGAGCCCATTGAAATGTCTTTTAACAGTAAATAGATGAGTGGCTTGTCAAATATCAGTGTGCATTGTGAGAGGGAAATTTTGTGAGTTAGCCTTCTCCTCAGGGTTTAATGCATGTGTCCATACTCCTCAAATGGAAGTCAGCAAGATTTTTCCCTATTTACATAGAAGATGAAAAACATGAAGGGCAGGGGAACTTTCCTAGTCATAAACCTTTCTTTATCTACTTTCTTTTTGAAATTCTAAGGTCCTCCACTCTAGTCCCTTCTCTTGTTACTAAAGGCCACAAAACTCTTGACTGATATTTGAATTTTGAATCATTCTAATGCTAATGATTTTCAGTTTTAGTTAGTGAATTTTGTGAATTTGCATGCTTGGTTCCTTAAGCAGCGCCCCCAAAAGTCTAAGAAGGTGTGTGTGCACCCATGTGCAGGTGTATTTGCATGTCAGAGATGAGGGTGAAGAGGAAGGGAGATAGAGAAAGGGAAAGGGAAGGGGGGGGGGGAGAGAGGATAGTATCTTCCAGGTGTATACATGACAATTGAAATGCAATAGTTAAGTAACTAAAGTCATTACATGGCAGATTACTAAACTCAGAAAAATCAATAAATGACTGGTTTATAACTGCTTCCTCTAACTTACCCTGGCACTTGCCCTCCTTTCTGAATGTCACATGATTCCCTTTGAGTTCTCAAGTCTATCCGACGAAGACCCAGGTACTCCATGTTATTTCAGAACCACTCAGCTCCCTGAGCAAGATCCAAGTAAATGCCAGCTTATTTCTGTCAGCTGCTGCTCACCTTTCTAGTCCTTAGGGAATAAGCAATTTCTTCAAAAGGAATACATTAACCTATTTACATGGATATCTTTCTAAAGTCCTTTAGCAACAGCTCAAATATCCAGTCCCTGTGGAAGCCATCTTACTTTACTCTAGGGGAAGGTTAGGCACATCCAGAATTCTTCTCTTACTTATCTAGTCACTTACAGGCAGAACTCCTGACATCTTTGTCGGTATAAGCCACCCTTCCCTTTATTAGAGTATTTACAATATTTCTTACAGTGATTTATCCTCATTCCATTTCACTCTACTCAAAAGTGGTGACCCTGTCACCATATTCACCTTTATCTCTCCAGAGTTTAGCCTGGTTCCTGGTGTGTGCTATATGATGAAGCCATTTTTATTTAATGAGGGAATTAATTGTACTAAGTGGTTGACTGTCTGTTGCACTATTAATTAAATTAACCTTTCAAAGTATATTATTTACTATTTGTATCTTAATGAAAAGATAAATCATGGAGGGAAGAAACAGTTAACAACTTAGTTGATAACCTCTGGGTAAATTCATGTTTGACATGCCTGTTCTCACCATGAAATGTAAGACCGATGTAAACCAGAAGAGAGCACAACAGCTCAGGGCAAACAAAAAAAACTAGAAAAGAGCTAATTTTGCAAATGGGTGGCAGAGTTCCATCTGCACAGCATAGACTTCTGTATCACGTGGACCTCCTCATGATAATACTCAGTAAAATTCACATTAAGTGTTAATAAATCTTGTGGAATAACTCAACTTTTTTTCCCTGAAGGGTTATTAAGGTTGAAATAACTGAAAATAGGGCTCTTATACATGGTCTAAATAACCTGCATTCATTCACTTATTCATTCTAACATGGATTCATTCTTTAAATATGGATTAACGTGCTTATTCTCAAAATCATTCATTGAACAGTGTTTGGGTTTTTCAGACAATAAAGGAAAACACAATAAAGTCCCTGAGTTCGAAGTGATTACGTCCACATGTGGGAGAAAGACACCTATACATCAGTTTCTGGAATAAGCCAGTATGTGCCAGGTAAATGAATAGAGGATTGAGCAGAGTGATAGCAATATGGGGAAAGGAAAGACTGATTTAAATAAAACAACAAGGTGAGGTGTCAAGGAAGGGGAGTATCTTGGACTAGAATTAAAACAGGACTTCAAATAGAAGATATGACAAAAACAGGGTAGTTAAAGATTAGAGAATATGAATTGCAAATTAATACTACACGGTTGATGCATAAGAACAGAGGAACACAGTCCAAAGTTTGGATGGTAGGTGAATCACTACAGGCTATAAATTGCAGCATACAGAGTTTGGGTTTCTTTTCTTCTCTTTTCTTTCTTTTTTAACCTTTATCTTTAAACAAAGCATGGCGCCCAACTTTGAATGGTATGTATGGATGAATGGAATGTAAATAATACAAGCTTCTGATTAGAAGAAAATCAAGGTCTTGCTCGTTACTTTTCTTTAACTAAGCTTTTGTAACTTTTTCAAATCCCAATGATTTGAAACTAAGCTTGATTTCTATATATTTATTATTGCTGTAGTCATTCATTTCACTTAGCATTCCATGATTTGCTGAACTGTAATCTATTTGAGAAATGAGCCCCTTACATTTTTTTTATTATTTCCCATGATTCTGGGCCCAGGTTGTGACATATCAAAAAAGATCAATTTTAAAAAAGTTAAGACTTTTTTGACCAATAACCTTCATAGTAAAATCTGATGTGGTAACTACAGATTGCAACTTTTACTACTCAGTCATCAAAACTGACTTTTACCTTGTAAAAGCAAAATATTAGGGCTGAGCCTATTCAAACACATGGACAAGATAATGGGGTGAATATTTCAACCACAGAAAAACAAAAAATTTTATATACTAATAAATTTCAGAGAGATATCCAAATTTTCTATATGTATCTTATTGACCAGAGATTTCAGTTATCTTTTACTTTCATATGTCTATGGTACAAATATAGTATGATAACTCTGAGGTTATGTGAGATAATATAATGATCAAGAAATATTTTTTAATTAGTATAATTTTGATACATTCTACTTGCTATGATTTTCTGTTATAATAGATGCAAATCAATTAATTATCAGCTTGAATTGTTGAATATCCAGAATATATTATGTTCTGGATAAATTCCAGATAAATAAAGGGCTACCAAAACTACATTAATGTACAAAATGGTACTATATCAAAAAAATGGTGCTATATCAGACTGAATAGATAATTAAATTTTTAAATATTGTACTTGGATAATTTATATTCTGTTATAAACACCACCACACAGCTTTGTTATTAATATTAAGATGGTAGTTTTCTGTCATTTAAAAATTGAGATATTATTATGATTCTACTGAGAGTTAGTTGTGAAACTGTCTCAGTTTCCTCTGAGAGCAAAGAAATTAGAATTGGAGAGGTGCCTCGAATATATTTAGGATAACCTTCCATCTGGGAAAGAGATCTCACACTCACTGATTAATGATCAATTCTCTGAATAATGAGTAGCAGAGAGTATAATACCTTACCAAAAAATCCCATTATGACCACCTATGATAGTGGAAAAAAGATTTTGGAATAAGAGAGGCCTCATTATTGATCTAACTTCTTTCACCAACTTAGCAACAATGTGAAAATGGACAAATCTTCTCACCTCTCAGAACTTTAGTTTCTCCTCTGAAAAACAAAAACCTAAAATATTTGGTATTTGTGAAGTTCAAATGAGATGACATAAATTCAGTGCCTGGGAACCCTCATTCATGGTGCAAAATCATAATATTAGGAAGTTCACTCACTTATCAAACGCCATCCAAGAAAGAGAGAAATGGTCTGTGGATCTGAGTCATTTCAGTCCCATGCAAGTGAGTACTGAGTTGAACCAAGAACAGATCAGTGGGAGAGGTGCATGATTTGTGCCAAATCATGGAGGAAACAGCATTTAATGCTTGAGACCATTGCTCTGTCTAATGTATACTATGTAGGAGGGTGTGTATGTGTAGGAGGGTAGCAGAAGAGAAATCTAGGAAACAGTTTGGAAGTAAACTGATGCCCCTCCCCTTTTTTTATTCCAATTCTGAGAAGTTTGGACTTAACCAGCAGGTGATGTGAAACCAGGGATGATGTTTAAGCAGAGATGTAATATGAATGAGTATGTGATTTACAAAATTTGCAAAGCTCTCTCTAAAGGTAGTATGTAGAATGGATTACAATGAAAATAAGCTAGAGACCCCAAAAATGGCTTGGGTGGGTCTTTCAGTCATCCACCAGAGAGTAGAAAATAATTTGAACTAGATGGAGCAGGCTCACAGCTGAGAAACTGGAAAAGGGGAATGTGATCCACATCACATTACTAGAGGAAACTTGGCAGATATTAATGCTCCATGGGCCTGTGGGAATAAGAAACCAGACAGGAACCAAAACTGGCTGACGTGTTTTGCTTAGATCACTGGTTACAACCGAAGGTTAACAGTATCACTGCTTGAATGGAGAAAATTAACAAGTCAGGAAATAGCAGGTGTTGGCAAGGATATGAAGAAAGGGGAACCCTCCTACACTGTTTGTGGGAATGCAAGCCAGTACAGCCACTCTGGAAAACAGTATGGAGGTTCCTCAAAAAGCTGAAAACAGAGCTATCCTATGACACTGAATGTTTATAGCAGCAATGTCCACAATAGCCGAATTATGGAAATAGCCTAGATATCCATCAACATATGAACGGATAAAGAAGATGTGGGGTGTGTGTGTGTGTGTGTGTGTGTGTGTGTGTGTGTAATATTATGCAGCCATCAAAAAATGAAATCTTGCCATTTGCAATGATGTGGATGGAACTAAAAGGTATTATCCTAAGTGAAATAAGTCAATCAGAGAAAGACAGTTATCATATGATCTCACTGATATGAGGGATTTGAGAAACAAGACAGAGGATCATAGGGGAAGGGAGAGAAAAATGAAACAAGACAAAACCAGGGAGGGAGACAAACCATAGGAGACTCTTAATCTCAGGAAACAAACTGAAGTTTGCTGGAATGGAGGGGAGTGGGAGGGATGGGGTGGCTGGGTGATGGACATTGGGGAGGGTATGTGCTATGGTGAGTGCTGTGAATTGTGTAACACTGATGATTCACAGATCTGTACCCTGAAACAAATAACACTTATATGTTAATTAAAAAAAAAAAACAATATCACTGCTTGAGATAAAGAATTGAGAAAGAGTAGCAGGGATGAAATCAAGGAAGTAGATATGAATAATGAGTCAAATTTCTATTGCATTAAGTTTAAGGTACTTTTGGAATATCTGGTTAGATAAAAAAGGAGAACAGTTTCATACGATAAGTTTGGAGTTCAGAGGAAAGGCAGAAGCTTATGGATATGGATAACAGATTAGGAAATCTTTAGTTTATTAGTGGGAAATGAAAACAACAAGGGATGAGATTCTCTATGGAGAATCCTCTTGCTAGAAAGACAAGAGAATGAAGGGTATCTTTATGAATGCACTATAATCAACCAAGATAATATTTGCTGAGTTTTCTGTGAAAAGTACTTGGATAAGAAATTTTTCATCATTTCCTTATTGAATCTGCACAATAATACTATGGGATATAGATCCATATTGCCAAGAGGATACAAAATAAATATACAGGGGCACCTGGGTGGCTCAGTGGGTTAAGCCTCTGTCTTCGGCTCAGGTCATGATCTCAGGGTCCTGGGATCGAGCCCCACATCAGGCTCTCTGCTCAGCAGGGAGCCTGCTTCTCCCTCTCTCTCTGCCTGCTTCTGGACCTACTTGAGATCTCTCTCTCTCTCTCTGTGTCAAATAAATAAATAAAATAAAATAAAAAAGAAAATGAAAAAAAAATTGAAAATAAATAAATAAATATACAGAGACATAGGAAAGCCACCAGAAGAATAGAATGCAAGCAAGGAGAGTTGGTCAATCCTATTGGTCATATAAGAACAGAAGTGACAGTATGCCATTCCATTTAGGAAAGGAGAGCTCATTCATTAAAAAGAGCAATCTTGGTTGAAAAGTGAGCATGGAAGTGAAATAGTAAAAGACAAAGAAATGAGTAGGACTTCATGAATTAAGCACATATATACATTTCATTTCAAAAATTTGGTAGCGACAGAAGAAAGTGTGATAAAATCACATATTGTCCTCGTTTAAGATATGACTTGGAATATTTATATAATTGATAGGAAATCATTCCTAAAATATAGTGGACACAACAGTCATATGTAGCAATTATTATTCTTCTCATTATGCATATTTAAAAATCACTTGTCAAAGATGCTACAACTAGGGAACAAGAAATACCGAGACTTGATCCTACTTTTGACAATGAATACTTAATAATCATTCATCTTTAGCTTTTAAAGATACATTTTTTTCTTATTTCAAGCAGAGATAGTCAATTATCATATGATTTCACTTGTGGAGCATAAGGAATAACATGGAGGACATGAGGAGAAGGAAAGGAAAAGTAAATTGGGGTAAATTAGAGGGGGAGATGAACCATGAGAGACTGTGGACTCTGAGAAACAGCTGAGGGTTTTGGAGGGGAGGGGGGTGGGAGCTTGGGTGGGCCTGGTGGTGGGTATTATGGAGGGCACGTATTGCACGGGGCACTGGGTGTGGTGCATAAACAATGAATTTTGGAACACTGAAAAAAATTTAATTTAATTTAATTTAAAATTTTTTTAAAATACATTTTTCTCTTCCTATAAATTTTTTAAATAACATTTTATCACAGTTCTGTGATAGGTCTTGACTTTTTGGTGTTAGTTATATTGTTTGGTTTTGTTTTCAGCTAAGAACTTTCTCTTTTTTATAACCTATTATAAACTTTCCCTCACTTAGCTCCAGACAATCATTCTTGTCCTATTATCTTTTGTGACTGTAAATAATTTGCTTTGTTTATTTTGTTACCTTGATGATATTTATAGATCATGTCATAGAGATCCTCCCTTGGAGACCTCTCTTTTGTAGACTGTGTAAATTTAGTCCCTTATGTCTAAACTCGTATGTCTTGTCCTTTAATCCTGGGATATATTTTGTTGACCTTCTGAATTTTTTTCTCAACTTACCTCAATAGCTTGTCAATATTGCAAGAAGAAATTACAGTGGAAAGCTAATAATTTGGAATGATATCTAGTAAAGAACCAAGATATAGCTTTTCTAACATTCTAATTAAAATAGACAAAGCCAGGGAACAATAAGGCTAACCAGAGAAAACAGTATCACTGACATTTCTGGACCTGGCTTAATGAATCAATCAGTCTGCTGTCCCCAAAATTAATATGGAAATCTGTGAAATTTATATACTTTCTGCACCCAATCCCAGCTTAGGAATGAGGATCTGCATTAAACATGAAATGAAACATGGAGTATTCCACTTTCCAAATGCTGATTTTGAGATGGTCAGAAGCCCACTTTCCTACCACCTTCTAAGAAAATTTATTCATAACTGCAACTCACAGAATCAGCAGTATGTCATGTACATGAGAGGGATATGGATATTTAAGTATTGTACCCTAGAAAATTAGTCCCAACAAAACCAGAGAAATGAACAGCCCTAGAAGGGCTAAATACTGTGGATTATCTAAGTACTCCTGTTCAAAAAATGAGTGAGGACCATTAGTCTGGTTAACCAAGTTCAAATAGATCCATACATCTGAGGATGGATGAGTAACCAAAAAAGGAGTTCCTGAAAAATACTGTGGCACCAGAAATAGAAGTTATCATGATCACAAACAGAAAACTAAGACCTCTGAAAATCTTTTTTTTTTTTTTTAAGATTTTATTTATTTATTTGTCAGAGAGAGAGAGAGCGAGAGTGAGCACAGGCAGACAGAGTGGCAGGCAGAGACAGAGAGAGAAGCAGGCTCCCCGCCGAGCATGGAGCCCAATGTGGGACTCAGTCCCAGGATGCTGGGATCATGACCTGAGCCTAAGGCAGCCGCTTAACCAACTGAGCCACCCAGGCGTCCCAAGGCCTCTGAAAATCTTAAACTCTTCAATTTTTGCTCCAAAAGAATATACAAATTCTTAAATGTATACAGAATACAGCCCCTATAGAAACGTAGAAAGCCCTAAAAGGAGAAGAGTCTCTACACATGTTAGTTCTGCACTCATCAAGCAGAATTCTGGTATCAATTTGCCCTTTGAAGAAGGCAATGTGAATCCTGAGTTCCAGAAAGACTTTGTCAGTCACCTAGAACTACTTCTCCACCCCAGCAATATCTTTTACGTCCCAGAGTTGCATTCATCCAGCTTTGGCTTGATACTTCAGAAACTGAGCGCTCAAGATCAGCTAATTCCGTGTTTTATCACTGTGGTTATTACAAATAACTTACTGATATCAAGATGAAGTCTTTCTCTCATCTTCTGCTTTTCTTACTTCCGCCTTCAGAAGTGAGGTGGAAACAGTCTGGTCCCACTTTTATGAGAGAGCCCTTCACATCCTTTAGCACAATTACTCTATCCCTTCTTCTCTTCTTTCTCAGCACAGCACTTCCATGACAGTTTTGTGGTACAGATTAAGACTTTTTAGTATCCTAATAACCTCCATACAAAGGTCCTCTTCTAAATTCTTCCCGTTGCTGTAGCTCTGAAAGTTCATCATATCTGTCTGTCCACCCAGACAGCTAATCTAAACATGACACTCCTCACAGTGAGACTGGAGAAACCGATAAAAATCACCTGCAATTGTAGTATCCAACAAACATTCTGCACTGTTCTATGTGGCCCCAAAACCCAACTGATGTAATTATTGGGTTTAATTGCTGCTTTATCTATGTGTGGCAATGGTCTCCATTTTTTTCCCTAAATGTGGATTTGTGCTTGGATGCAGAAATGCCTCGATCAACTTCCAGAGACAGCAGAAGCCATGAAATATTCACTAGCTGTGCATTTCTCCTTGCTTGCTGAGGCACTTAGTGTCTCTCATAAATACCCCCAAATAGACCAGGACTGTAAAGTGTAGTGGATTTGGGTGGTTAATCTCAATCTCCAATGGGAGAAAACATTGGCAACTCCAAGGAAATAATGTGAGCTAAATGTTAGACAAATTAAAAAGTAAGACAAAGTCCTTACTGAGATTGGTAGGTATTGATTCATTGTGAGACTAAGTACACACATTAAGCCTCTTAAAGCACCAAAAACAAAAACAAACAAAAAAAAAAAAACTACTAAGGTATTATTGGGCTTGCAAAACAAAGATCAGGATACCTGATGGAAAAAAATTACTATTCACCAAGAATTGCAGCCCTTAGTTCTCTGCAGGCTGTGAATGGAATGAAGTTGGGTAAGGACTGAGGCGGAAATATCATTAGATGTCTGTTAGATACATAAAGTAGAAAGTAGGAGTCTCCCGAACTGAAACCCAACTGGGCTTTCTGGAGATAGCAGCACTAGGAAACTTAGATTTTCAAACAAGAGAAGGACTGGTTGAAAATAATTTATCTAATTTGTTTTTAGTCATGAACAAGTTTAGCATAAATTGTCTTATGAATTATTTTGAAGGCTCTACAATTAATAATAATAATAAATAGTCTCAGAGCAGCAAAAGTGTTGAGAATTTGTCCCAGAGAAATTTGCCAGCTAATTAGGGACCCCCACAGAGTGTCCTGCTGTGTCTTCTTGAATCCTTTCAGTGACAGACAGCAAACTACTCTTCGGCATGAATCCAAGGTACCAAGCTTGGCTCAGTTAGGGACCCAGCACCAGAAGACATTATTAATTCTCAGCTTTGCCATTTACTTCAAGAATGAAGCAAGATGATTTACATTTCCATTTTATATAAAATAAAACAAACAAAAAAATTAGGAATTGCATCCTTCATAGGCTATACAAATATTAGTGGGTTTTGTTTATCCTAAAATACAAAACAAACATATAGTATATGATTCTCTCATTATTAATTTGTTGAGGACTGTAATATATTGAAGTGAAAGTAGTTTCTTTATAATTTCTTCCTATTTGCTTGAGTTTTTCTATGTAGAGCCTCAGAGTGCAAATGCAATCCTTCTCGAAAATAAATGGTCAAATGTTCAGAAAAAGCACGTTTTGCATGGAGCACTGGGTGTTGTGCAAAAAGAATGAATACTGTTATGCTGAAAAAATAAATAAATAAATAAATAGAATGGAAACAAGATAAAAAAAAATATTTTTCTCCAGCTTAGATTTGTCTTTTGGAGGAAAGTACCCTAAGTTACTTCCAGGGTTTCTCTTTCAACACACTCTCCATTATACTGTTTATCTTCCTCTGAGCATATCGTATCTGGTTTCTCAGTGCTGCTTACAAAGGTGGGCTAGAAGTGAGTGTAACCCTCTGCCCCTTCCAAAAAAAAAAGAAGTAAGTGTAACCCTTCCAGTATCACTGAGTGCTCCTGGGTATGATGGAATGAATCAGAACCAAAATTCTATGTTTTTGTTTAGATGTCTTTTGCCTAGTTATCTGTGCATTTGTTAAAATAATTTTTGTTTGATTTTTACATATGAATGTTCATTCAATTCCTCTTCCCTTTACTGTGCATTTTGTGACTGTTGCTTCACAAAATAGATGGTCAAACTTTTTCAGAGTGGAGATTACTTCTTTGAAACCCTAATGCCACCTGGCATAGTTTGGGCTCAGAGTGGGTCCCCAGAGAGATTATATGTTAAATTGAGTCTAATTGAACTGTGCTTGAAACTTCAACAGACAGCAGCCTAGCTAATGTATCAGAAACCTCCTAAAGGAATATTCTTTAAGTATTCTCCTCACACAAGGTAAGAAAATTAGAATCTCAGGAAAGAAAAAAGAAAGTTGGCAAAGACCACCTGCCTCCAGTGCAATTAACCTCTGTTCGTTAAAAGCCTTCTTTGTGAATATTCACAGTGTCCATATGTAAGTCACGTAATAGCATTGCCACAGCATCACATCAAGGCTTAGGACAGGCTAGCTTCCTTAAGAAAATGGGTACACCTTGATCAGAACTCGCTAATATGTTAGTGATTATTCCCTTTAAAAAGCCTACTTCACATCCCAGTCTTTGCATCCCTGAATAGCATCCCAGTCTCCCAGTACGTTTAGTTATTTCCAGATCATTAACCATTTGATTGAGAGACCATGGGGAATGGGGAGAAGGGGAAGTGGAATTTAAAGCTCAAGGTTTGGAGCTACTCCTGATTGAAGGTCAACCTGTGAACTACAGAACATCTGGGAATAGAGATCTAAGTCAGGAGCAAGCAGGGATTTTACTTTTAAAGGCTGTGTCTTCCCAGAACAATGGGTGATGATGGCATGGGATGGAGATGCTGAGCCCTCCCCCAGCTCCCCACTCCTGCCCTGCCCCCCATGCCACCATTGAGCAGGGCTGCTCCTCAGAAGTCTCAGCAAACTGACTCTGTCTCTGCCATTCAGGCAGCTTTTCTGAATCTTGGCTCCTCCTGCTCACGATTGATAGCTTTTTTGCTCTATCCTCTCACGTGTGTGTGTGTGTGTGTGTGTGTGTGTGTGTGTGTGTGTAACATGAATTATAGCCTTCATTCTTATATTTTTTTCATTCTTTTATTTTCCTCTCAGCCTCCTTATGTATTCCGAATTGTGAGCATTTCCTTTTCTTTTTTTGCTCCTTTCCTTTCTTCTTTTCCTTCTCCTTCTTTCTTCTTTCTTCTTCTTCCTTCTTTCATCTTCTTTTTTTAAAAAACAATTGTAGGAAAATAAACAACTTTTTTGTAGCAGAAATTCTGACTCCCCCCCCCCCCCCACTTCGGATCAAGGATGTGTTTTTAGACAGCTGAAGACTCCTGTCACATGCCTTAGATTGGGAGGGCAGTCCCAGAGAGAGAAGTTTGAGTCAGTAGGCTACAAGAAATCCAGGAAATAACCCAGCTGCCCCCTTGCACTGGCAGTGGGAAGAATAGCACTTGGGATTTCACCCTCAGTGGAGCATCAAGCTGCCTTTGCAGCTGAGGGAACACGGGGCTTTCTGAGGCAAAAGGTCAGGTTGGATTCTCCAGATTGTGATTTTGAGATTAATGAGCCCCCCAGGGAGCTCCACTGGAGAGGATTTTAGAGAAAAGTTTTTCAAATAGGGAAGCCAAGCCTCTTTGAGCAAGGTGTCTCCACACCAAGCTGTGTAAGAAAAGAGCCTGTTATTTCCAGTTGCATGGCACGTTGCCATGGGGGAAGATTCAGAACTAAAAAGTGTTTACATTTTGAGTTGAAAACAATTGATTTTCATAAAATGACCCAAATCTGCATGCAGCTCTTACTAGTCCTGTACTTATTTTTTTTTTGAAGATTTTATTTATTTATTTGACAGAGAGAGAGATCACAAGTAGGCAGAGAGGCAGGCAGAGAGAGGAGGAAGCAGGCTCCCTGCGGAGCAGAGAGACCAGAGAGACCGATGTGGGGCTCCATCCCAGGACCCTGAGATCATGACCTGAGCCGAAGGCAGCGGCTTAATCCACTGAGCCACCCAGGCGCCCCTAGTCCTGTACTTATAAAGGACAGAAATCAACCCCAATTAGGCAAGCAGGCCTAATTTTTTTCTTCACTGTCATTTTTTCCCTCTAAATAAAAATATAAGCTCTTTCAAAAGCTAATCAAAATCATATTTGAGCACAGTTTACAGATATAAAAAAGCCAAGGAAGACTAGAATAAAAATTAAAACTCAAAGAAAAATCTACATTTTGAAGGTAAATGTGGGAATTAATGCCACCAGATATGGCCTTATTTTCCGTGAAGCTGTGTATGAGGTAAGCTGACAATGAGACTGGAAAAAGTCTGCCTCACACTTCCTAGTAGCATATGTTACAGGTGAATGATCTGTTTTTAATTTAAATGCCTGATTACCATTTCTAAATAACAACCTGATGAAATATGCATTTTCATTTGAATGGGAAGTAGGACATTTTGAAGGGAAAATAAAATTTTACTGCGATGTACAAAATATGCTCAATTTTGATTACTAATTTACAGATGGAAAATAATTCAGGTGCTTTTTCTGACTTTACTTAAAAATCATCTTAAAGACATTTTTCAAGTACTTGGAATGTGTACAGTACAGTTTTCTGTGATATTGCTTTAGATATCAACCTGCGTCCGGTCTCTTATCCACTCATATATCAGTGTTTGAGTTTGCATACTTTGCTCAGGACGGTCTGTGAGCTGAGATTGTATGGGAATCTTGGATAATTTGGTCTTACATGTAAGTAGAATATATGGTCACTTTCAAGAGCAATTTGGACTCTTACCTTCAAATGTCTACATCACACAAATATCCTGTTTTACAAAGTCTAGTGATTTAAGTATTTACAACATGTTTGGGCTGAGAGGGATTTTTAGAGATGGTTTATTTACATCTCTTCATTTTACACATTAAAACTCTGAAATCTAGGGGCACCTGGGTGGCTTAGTGGGTTAAAGCCTCTGCCTTCAGCTCAGGTCATGATCCCAGGGTCCTGAGATCGAGCCCCACATCAGGCTCTCTCCTCCGTGGGGAGCCTGATTCCTCCTCTCTCTCTCTCTGCCTGGCTCTCTGCCTACTTGTGATCTCTCTCTGTCAAATAAATAAATAAAATCTTAAAAAAAAATCTGAAATCTAGAAAGACTTGGAGATTTAACCAGGCTCATCAACTCTCTCGTTAGTAGCTGGTTGAAGACCTTAAACCCAGGTACCTTGATTCCCAATCTAATGATCACTACACACTCTATTTCTTCTCCCTAAATTCTACTTTTAAAATCTAAATTAAGACAAGTTAGGTTCAGACACCAACCCAGAGTTTTTCCCTTTGTTACTTTCCTGAATGTGGTTTTGCTGTTGGGGTCCACGAAGAGAAGGGATGCATGGGGAATTGCAAGATGGCTCAGTTGGAAAAGGGAGGGTGAAAAGATACCCAAACAAATTGGGTTGAACCATCTAAACACATTATTTTAGAGAAACTGCTGCATTTAAGAAATATTGGAGATTCCTTAAAAAATTAAAAATAGAGCTACCTATGACCCTGAAATTGCACCACTGTATATTTACCCCAAAGATACAGATGTAGGGAAAAGAAGGGCCATCTGTACACCAATATTCATAGCAGCAATGCCACAATCACCAAACTGTGGAAAGAGCCAAGATGTCCTTCAACAGACGAATGGATAAAGAAGATATGGTCCATATATACAATGGAATATTACACCTCCATCAGAAAGGATGAATAGCCAACTTTTGTATCAACATGGATGGGACTGGAGGAGATTATGCTGAGTGAAATAAGTCAAGCAGAGAAAGTCAATTATCACATAATTTCACTTACTTATGGAGCATAAGGAATGACATGGAGGACATGAGAAGGAAAGGAAAAAAAAATTGGGGTAAATCAGAGCGGGGGATGAAGTGTGAGAGACTGTGGACTCTGAGAAACAACTGAGGGATTTGGAGGGGAGAGGAGTGGGAGGTTAGGTGAGCCTGGTGGTGGGTATTAAGGAAGGCATGTATTGCATGGAGTACTAGGAGTGTGCATAAACAATGAATCTTAGAACACTGAAAAAATAAAATAAAATAAGAAAAGGAAAAGAAAAAAAATAAATATTACATCAAACCATAGTAGCTCTCTCAAGACAGGATTCTGATGATGCCCTTCTTATTTGATCATCCTTATCACATTCTTGACTCCTCACCCCCTAGGAAGAAAATGCTGTAATGAACATCTATGCCAAGGTACAAAAGCCAGTGCCCTTCACATGTCATTTCCAGCGTGGAAGTGAGATTACTGCATGCGGTAGTCCAGGGAGAGATGGCACAGACAGGGCCTGGAGGCTTCCTGTGAGGGGTATAAGTGTTTACGCTTTGTTTTCTTTTTGTTAATGGCGAGATTCCTCCCACCATCTCATTTTATTAAGTGCATTATAATTGCACCTCTTTTGGTATTTAGTATAAAAGATCACATGACTGATCCATGTAAACAGGAGCAGGAACCAGCTCATTTTTGATGGGTCAGAAGTGGATTGATTAGAGACAGAGTGATAAGCTGGCTGACAACTGCACTGGATGTGTCCAGAGGGCAAAAGTCTAAAAACAGCAAAAAGGATGGAGAACTCAGCTGGGAAATAGAAAAAGAAAAACACCAGAGGGGATTTAAATCAACTGGGCAGGAGCTAGCTTTTCCCTCCATTAATATGCACTTGTGCAACCTTCCCGTTTCAGCACAGAGGAACCCTGGCTGGAAGGAGAAGTGACTGGAGCTGTGTGTGGTGTAAGCGGGAGGAAGAACTACGCTACAAGTGTGCATAATATGCATTGGTCCTGTTGCTTAGGTGTTAAGGCCTTACAGGGGAAGATGGCCAAACAAATAGATAATTCAAGGAAAAGTAAACACTGACAATGCTGTGAGGAGATTATTTATTGGTTTCCTAAGACAGAACCCCTTGGACTTTGGAGAAAGAAAGAATGTCCTCATTGAGTGGGCCTGGGAGCATGCACACTAGGAGAGACTAAAGAAGAGTTAGTCTGGATACAGAACTCCAACAGAATGGTGACAGGATGCACACCAGGCTCTTGGGCAGATACTTCGTCTACCCTCTCACTTAATCCTCAGTTAAGTAGGCATGAGGTAAGGATGACTCTCACCATCTGTTAATGAGGAAAGAGAGGTCCACAGCTGTTAGTAACACACCCAGGACCACCATGGCGGGAAGAGAATTTTAAAAAAGTTGGATTGTAGCTTTTCCATGATGTCTCACAGCTCCTCCTATATAGGCATATTATAAAAAGGAAATAAAGCAAATAAAAATATGTAAAAACATTTTCTGAGGTTTTCTGCTATGTAGTATGGAAGAGCAAGAGAAGATATCACCTTATAGGGGTAGGTTCCTGCAGGCATTTTGCCTGGAACTTGGAGGAGAAATCAGCACCACAGTTTCTCCAAGATCTCTCTACTTCCTAGGACACAATCCTTCCCCATGAATCTGGCACTGGTTTCTGTAGGTCAGAGGGACTTCCACTCCTTTAACCAATAGAAAATTATGTTTTAACTCGTCAATACACTTGCTCTTCTGTAACAGACAGCCTACTTTTCCATACTTTCTCTTTGATCCTAAGTTAAATGCCCATAAATTCAAAAGTTATACATCGTGTCAGTGTACTAAGGGAAAAAACTGCTGGTCATAACCTATAGTTTTCTAGGAATTTAAAGATCAGAAATTCCATAGTAATTGCTTTGAAGCTTGAGATGGTCAAAAATGTCAGTGTTGAGACTGAAAAGTTATGCAAAGGAAGGCTATCCCAAGCACGGGGAGACTTCAGATGATCAACTTCTGTCCCATTTCACCATATTCTATTCTCTATTACCCTGCTGATAGAGATATAACTGATAATTCCTGAATTTTAGAAGCACCTATAGACTGAGGTGAAGGGTACATAATCCATGTGATACCCCATGGTTTATCCATTGCCTACTTCATCTTCCTTCTCCATCAGCATTATTTAGTGTAGCACCTTGTGGAGTTTTCCAGAGACTATTCTTAATGGAAAGAGTTTTGAATATTGTAGCCAAATTTAAAATCATCCAGACTTTTCAAAATTGCCAGTGCCTTAGCCATAAGAAGACTGCTACAATTTTTGCCTTTTAATATGAGGAAAAGTGATCTCTAAATTGAGAAAGAAAGATAATTTCTTTTCAAAAAACATAATAATGCCCTACCTCTCGATTCTCATAATTACAATTCTGGCTGGGATCCTAAATTAATGGGACTGATAATTTTATAAGTAGATTAAACTCATGCATGTTACGCTAAAGTAATCCCTATATAATATTATTATGGTTATTGTAGCTATTTTTGAGATATCTAAATATTTCAGCAATTCTTCTTCTGGTCTTATCTTCAGGTTCAGTTCAAACAATGGAAAATGCATAAGCCTCATAAATTAACTGTGTTTGAAATTATTAATTACCCTATCCAATAACTATATCCAAAAATTTTACCTCATACACTATGGAAATTCCCAAAGAGAATATCTAAGATTATTTTCAGCAAAACAGCATCTTTGCTCTAAGTATACAGTATAATGGACCCATTGGTACCCATTAGCAGCATCTATAAGAAGTTGTATAAAAATAGTTCAGAGGGGACGCCTGGGTGGCTCAGTGGGTTAAGCCTCTACCTTCAGTTCAGGTCATGATCCCAGGATCCTGGGATCGAGCCCCACATCGGGCTCTCTGCTCTGCAGGGAGCCTGCTTCCCCCTCTCTCTCTCTCTGCCTGCCTCTCTGCCTACTTGCAGTCTCTGTCAAGTAAATAAAAATAAAATCTTTAAAAAAAATTCAGAGCAAGGAGAACTGAAAAAATCCTGAACTTCATTTAACACTAAATTTATATTCTCTAGCTCCTAACAAACTAGAATATTCCTGAATTTAGTCTTATTCCCGGACTTTGGGGTTCAAAACTCTCTAGGACAGTTCTGCGGACACCTTTGAATTTTTTTTACTGGGATTTGTGACCCTTCCCAGATCTGGTCTCTATGACTGCATAGGCTGGTCCTGCTTGGACCCCAGTTCTGATTATTCTCTCAGGATTCCAGAAGTGATGTGTCACTTCCCGAGATCCTCCTCTGGAAAGCAAGTAAAAATAACTTTCCCTGGAATATGTAACCCTAGTGTTTGTTTAAAACTCAGTCACATTACTTGGAACCAATAATTAATAATTACTTGTCTCAAGAGTTGGAGTGGAATTAAATTCATTTTCCAAAATAAATATGACCCTGATCATAAGAACAACAGAAAAATATGCCAGAATATGAACCAAGCAGGTGCCAAGCAGAAGACAAGCCATGTGACTCTTCTGTCTAGAATGCTGTCCCTAATTCTCCCCAGTCAAGCGGTCTCTCCTGTTAGAGTTTCCTTGGACCATGCTACCATACAACTGCCTCTTTTCACTACCTATGACATCACTTCACAATCATTCATCCATTTGCCTATAACTACTGCTATGTTCTGTTAAAATATCTATTTAAAACCTTTAATATTTTTTAATTTCTTGACTTGCTGGTTTGTTTCCCTGACCCCTGAATAGAATGTATGCTCTGTTAGAGTGCCAGTAATGTCTAGCTCTCCTTTATATGCCCTAAACCATGAATAGGTTTTAATGTTACTTGTTAACTGATAATTTGATAAGGATTTCTTGCACAGACTTGCTTATCTTATAGGTATAAAAATTCCATTTCTGAAATGTTGGAATTTTATTAATATTTCCTATTTCTTTTTCTTACTTTCTTTTTGGATGCTTGGAATTACGCACAATCTCTGGGAGAAAGGGACAGGCCTTCATTTCTGAATTACCCCTGTAGCATGCACTTGACTTGAACTGAAACATGACTGCTGAGGCCTGGTGACCTTAAGGAGAGTTAGGGAATAACAGAAGAAGCCTGTGAGAGAAGAACATTCTGCTAGGACCAGTTACCAGAATATACTGGAGGGCCTCCTTTTATTTGAGAATTCTCTCCAGGACAATTATCTCTGATGTTTACAACTACTGTTTTAGATAAAATCCCAGAAGTCCTAGAATCATAAATGTGTAAATTCAATAGGTAGCAAAGTCAGAGTCCAAAAGACAAGGTGAGATTTAACAGAAATAATGTTAACTCTTATGCCTAGATTTTTAAAAAATATTTTATTTATTTTTTTTTTTGAGGGAGCAAGGGGGCACATGAGCAGGGGGAACCAAAAGGCAGAGGAAGAGGGAGAAGCAGACACTCAGCTGAGCAAGAAGCCCAGTGTGGGGCTGGATCCCAGGACCCTAAGATCATGACCTAAGCCAAAGGAAGATGCTTAACTGACTGAGCCACTCAGGTGTCCCTTTATACCTAGATTGTGTGTGTGTGTGTGTGTGTGTGTGTGTGTGTGTGTGTGTGTGTGTGTGTTTTCTAAAGTATCTATCAGAAAGTACGTATCAGCAGATGAGATTGGAAAAAAACAATCTCCAGATTTTAGTTGCCTGCAAGTTACAGATCTGACCTCTATGAAAATCAACATTAGCTTACATTAACAAAAATACAGTCTAAATCATACTTTCCTATACTCTAGACTCATCACTCACACCTGAGTACAGTCTTCTGTTCTAGATAAAATATTCAGAAAAGTTGTCGATAAACTAAGGCAAATGCACAGCAGACTGGCCAGGGTGGTAAGAAGCTTAGAAACAAAGTTATCTGAGGCAGAGCTACCAGAGGTAAGGATGTCAATAAATGAGAAAGCTGAGAAAAATAAGATAAAGAGGGCTCTCCAAATGTTTGAAACACTGATATGGGGACAGAGGGCTGTTTGTGTTGTGAGAACTATTGTTAATCACTGTATATTAAGAGAAAGTTCAGCCAAAGAGAGGTTGCCTGACAAGTTGAGCTGCGCACACGGGGACCAGATGACTCCATGGACAGGAGCTTCTCATAATGGAGCTGTTCACTAGATATTGAAGAAACACTGGTTAAAGATCCTAAGAAGAGATTGGAATTCTGCAGATAAGATGGCCCTTGAAGTTGTTTCTCTGCATCCTGAGATATAGATGCAAGAAATAGAGAATCAGAAGGACTTCACTTCTAGCATAAAATTCAAAGTTACCATTAAAACACTCAATATGTATTGCATGGAGCACTGGGTGGGGTGCATAAACAATGAATTTTGGAACACCAAAAATAGATAAAATAAAATAAAATGAAAAAAATAAAATACTCAATGCTTCTGAGGCTTTCTAAATTTTTAATATGTTAAAAAATGTTTGTTGAGGTTTATGTACAACACAGATCAAACTTTATAATATCAAAGCAAAAGCAACATTGTCTTCCCATGGCATGTTTGGCTTCACTCTACAGTAACTATATCACAACATTTGGCTACACAGGACAGCCTGGACCATATAGGTATTTGTCAAGGAGGATATTAAAATAGATTGGCATACAATTAATGCCGATGTTTTGTTTTGTTTTGCTTTGTTTTCCTTGTTCATAAGCAATGCTAAGCACATGGCATCGGGCCAAGGAAATAAACTGAACTTCATCCTTCAGGATCACAAGAAACATGAATTCTTCTAGCTCCTGAGAATGGGGGGAGAAACCTACTATTTCCCACATTTGTTTTTATTTTTAAAAAGTTCACTTAATTTAACTACCACCTGACTTTTATTTTCCTTCACGAAGGGATGCCAGATATGATAAGGACCCAATAAGTCAAAAGCCACTTTTGGCCTCATTGTCTCTTTGTATTAACAAAGCCTCATAAAAGCAGATGGATAGTCCAGGCCAACTTCTTTCTATGATCAGCCAAAGATAAACACTCTGTGCCTTATCAACTGAAAAGGGAATTCTTCATTTTTATCGGAGAATAGACTGTAGTTGCTTAGTTTGAAATAAAAATCGATGGCTCTATTTGGCATTGTTTTTAAAAAATCTTTTTTTTTTAAATTTTATTAAAGCAGAGAAAAACAACTAGATCTTCCAATTATTTCCCTCCCATATAAATCCTGAGTTAAACAGTGAATGCTAACTCCTGGCTAACAAACTGAATGAAAATGGAAGTGTAGGTTCTATATAAGCTATCAGGAATTTTAATGAAATCATAAAACTAAATTCTCTCATTATAATTATTTTAAACAAGTCATAAAAAGTTTGTATCCCAAGTGTATACCCAAAGTTTTATCTAATATAATGCCCTTTACTAGCTCCCATTATACCATCTCCCAGACCTCCCCTCCACTCAGCCTTTATAGACTGCTCCGATCCTACCCCCTCCAACCCCTCAGTTCACAGTGACCCCCTACCCTTTTACTTTTATATTTTTGTTCCAGTCATTTGAGAACCGTATGTTGCACCTGTCTGGTTTAACTTTTGACATAGACCATCCTGTTTTCTGGGATGGACTATAATATTCTCAAAACTGGAAACCATGTTACCCCAGTTTTGCAACCTGAGGTGCTTTATGAGTGAACAAAGGACATTAAAATCAGTGAATGTATCTGCAGAAGTTTGTCTGCCCAAGTAGGGGAGACTTGGAATTAGAACACGGGTTACCTGACTCATGAGGCCAGATTCTTTCTCCTTCATCGCCTGTATCAATTGCACCTCACTCCAAAGTATTGGTCACTATGGAGAAGCCCATAACCCATATAATGCCTTAATTCTTCTTTCTTCTTTAAAGAGATAAGGGAAAGTCAATGATGACCTATCATGTAATGGGGGGGTGCTTTCCATCAAATAGGGCCTCTGAAATATCCTAAGTTACATAACAATATAAACCACTGTCAGTTCTGCTTATGTAAAGCCAGTCTCTCAGGGAGTATGCTGGCATAGTGATAATGCTATAGTCCAAGCAAACTGGGCTCCTCTGTCCTCAGGGAAGCTGTACTTGGGCACAAATGTCCGCCACCTGTGTCATGTCCACCATTATTTCTCCCAAAAGCTGACAGGTACATTCTGGCTTTCTAGCCCTTGCGTTTTGACTTTGTCTGATGTGATACAGTAAAAGAGAAACTATAAACACAAAGAGAAAAATAATCAAATTCTGTTTGTCCATTAACAATTATTAATGCAAAAGTTATAATTTCTAGTTATTAAACCTAAATTAATGGTGTGGAGATATGTAGTAGCAATAAAAATGTTCATAACAATTTCCTGTCTAATAACTTTCTGTTGTTTTGTAAGTATAATTTGTGCCTGAGCACAAGTCAGCAAAGAAAGAGAAGCAAGAAGGAATGCAAAGGGAGCATGAGGAAATGCCTCATCTTTAAGGAAATGATGAATTTGAGGCACTCTTATGACAAAAAGGAGGGCATCTCACTCCCTACACAATTCAATGTATAATAAAATCAAAGTGACTCAAATGCAGGAGAGATGATTGTGACCTAAAATAGTTTGTGACAATTACTAGAACCATGTCTCAGAAGGTAAGGGTTTCTAGCTATCACAAATGTCCAGTTTCTGTCCAACTATTTTCTGTAGTCATTTTCTTAAATATTGGTCATAATGGCAATAAGAACAATAAAGTAGTTATAATATTGATAACTGATGTGCTTGGAGTTTACTATATGACTGGCATTAATCTCAGGATTTTATATATATTAAAAAACTTAATTCTTCACAAGAATCGTTTGTACTAAGTACTTTTATTGGGTCCACTTACAGATGAGGACAGTGAGGCAAAGAGGAGCTAAGCAACTTACCTATGGTCACAGAGCTACTGGAACTCATCAGTATCATCCATGATACAATATTGCCTCTTTTAGCTATCCAACATTTCCCCTTTTATACGCATTTATTGACTGTGTACCTAAGAATTTAATTTTACTTGTATCTTGATGCCATAAGATACCAGAGCATAGTAAAAGGCTAGCTTACAGGGGCACCTGGGTGGCTCAGTCAGTTAAGCATCAGCCTTTCGCTCAGGAGGTGATCTCATGTCGGGCTCCCTGCTCAGTGGAAAGCCTGCTTCTCCCTCTCCTTTGGACCTTCCCCTTCACTTTCTCTCTCAAATAAATAAAATTTTTTAAAAAGGGGGGACTAACTTATAATGAACTTACAGTGTAGGTAGACATTAAACATTTATAATACAGTCTGGTCTCATCAGTGACTAAATAGAAAATAGAGTCAAAAGTTCTTCTAGGAACCATGATTTGTATGCATGAGTTCTTGCTAGCTTGATTGTCAGAAATTAGTCTACCTTGAATGTTCCTCTGGTTTCTGACAGCACCCACACTTGCTACTACATGTAGGCTCAAGCTCAGCCTCCTGGAGTTTATGTGTTTTGTTGCTACCTCTTTTGATAATGCTCCTCTGAAAATTATTTTCTCCTGGATACTACTCTCTTTCAGGTTTCACCACCTACACCTTAGTCCACCAGTAGACCCAATGGTTCCATGAACCCAAAAATTTTTGGTAAAATCTCACTAAAGACAGCAGGATAACATGGAGAACTATTCCTAACTGAAATAACAGTATTTGGACTTTCTAAGGCTGCCTTCCTAAGTCTATCTAGCAATCATTCCATGCAAGCTCAGCTTAGACCCACCAGAAATGTCCAGGACCTATCATGCCCTATACTCTAAGCCCAATTGACATGTCTCAGAGAGAAGACAATGTTTCTTTTTTACTCTTGTCTAGAGCCAATCGTCCACATTCTCATGTCTTTTCATCAAGTCAGTTCCTGCCACTGATGATGAATAGCAAAAGCTTCCACTCCTATGAGTTACTACATTGGCCTAGAACCTTCATTTGGACAAATGAAATTGCATCAACATAGAATGGATTACTCTGTTATGTTCAGGACAGTTTCATAATGAATCACATCATTGTTCCAATCCAGCTATTCTTTTTTGACTTCTCTCATGTGAGGTGAAACTCATGACTTTCTGCCCGTTGGATGGATTGGATAGAATGGACAGAGTTATTAACTCTATTTTCCTGCTCAGGCTACTAAGAACTCATATGTATTGGTGAGGAACAGATAAGAAAGATACAGCAAATCAAAAGAGATAAATAAAGAGTGTTTAATAAAGACCATTTACAAAGTTAACCAGTACTAAAGGAGGCCAGCAAGGAATGATAAAGCTAGTAATAGCAAGGGAGCCATTATAAGTGGAGCAAGCTATTCTGAACCTGATAAGACCTGTAGGTATAAGAGATGCTCACTCAACAGAAGAAACTCAGCCAGTACTGCACAACTGCCCATCGGCAAGGCAGAGAAATAAGGAAGGAAATAGCCCAATTCTTTCTTCCCTCTTCTTCTGATCTCTTGCTGGCCTGTCCCCTTTGCTAAAACCCAACCAGAAGCAAAGAGCAAGGGGCCTGGTTGATGAAGTCTATAAAGGTCAACATTGATGGAAGGTCGAAGCATGGACCTGGAACAGCCAACAGAGAATGTTCACCAAAACACATAACTCAGTGTGGGCAGTAGATACTTTATAATATAAAGAAAGTATAGATCTATACAGATATACCTTCCTGCTCCTAAAAAGAATGAAAGACCATAGACACTTGGCTCCACTAAGACTTTTTCTGCAGATAAAAAACAATAATTTACCTTAAAGTTAAGTTCTCTTTTACATTTAAATGTAGTTTTCTGAAGGGAACAAAGATGCTTATAAATTTTAATTACAATTGTTTTTATATTAGTTTTTGAAATCTATCTGGTATTTAATTGGACAAAAGGACGAAAGGGGAGAGCCAAAACTGAAGTGGGTGTGGTAATTCCAAAAGAAAATCCCAGTCAAGGACACTTGTTGAAATTGGGCATAAATTTCAGTCAAGGAATCCTGGAAAACTAGAAATCTGGTGAGTTATTGATCCCATATTATAATAAAAGAATTTGTTTATCAGCAGAAATATCCTTTTGTCTTGTGATTTTTTAATCAGGAGCAAGAACAGAGCAATGATTTAGAAGAGCAACTGGGTAGGAAAGTTTAGATTAATGAGAGGAGACAAGGGAGAGGGAAGAAAGAGGTGCCAGGTCCAGGGATATATTACATGAAAACAGGATTTGGTGATATCATGGAAATAGAGGTTGATGAAAGGAGAAAATGTGAAAATACTTACACTTAGAAGGCAGGATCAGAAAGACGGTACAGTGAAGAGGGAAAGGAGTCCCCTGCAGGACAAGAGCTGAGCTCATTTGAGGGAGTCTACAGCTTGATGCTACCCTCATTCATTCTTATATTATATTCTCGGGAAGAGCTAGCAAAGGATTCTATCTCAGATGGACAGATATCTAACATGGACTTATCTATTTATCGATAGGCATCAATATCTGCATTCACCCTCTTCCTCTTGTTCTCATGCAAAACTTCTCAAGAGTGGGGTGATAGGTGTGCCACAGACTACATGCCTACAACCAGAGCACACTCAGTGTGAAGCCACTGCAGAATAAGACCAACCATTCCCTGTATCTCGATTAAGGAAGAGAATGCTTGGGGGAGGCATGAAAACTTATTTGTGGGTTGGAAGCAACCAACACTACTTTTTGGTGAGCGAAGGAGTGAATGAATAAATGGGGTCTGCATTGAGGACGCTTCAAAGAGTAGCAATCTGGCAGCAAATGTTATATATTTGTAAGAGATTTCAAGATAACAGTAGCAAATCTGCTATGTTAAACAAATACTCACTCTCTGCTCTGTGCCTGGAAGAGTGTCCTGAGCTGGGGCCTGAATAAGGAAGTGTGAATTCTTGCCCTCAGGGATCTGGGGCTGCAGAGAAACAACTTACTTTTGCAAGTGCCTCCACTCAGGACCTCCAAGTTCCTGATGAGTGGACAAGATGAAAAGAATGAAGCAGGCTGATAAATTCTCACTCTGATCAAGGCATGAAGGGAAGAAGATAAAATAATATTTATGAGGCTTCTTCAAAGCCTGGTCTAGTGTGTCTCAGGAGAAACACAAAGGAGAATTTGGGCAGAAGCGTTAGCCAGGGACACAAACTTGTACCACACTGTGAGCTTCCTGAGAACTGAGACCCCCCCCCCCCTCGGGTCTTGTTTTATTGCACTTAGCAATTCGTTAGAGTCTCAGTATGCATTTGCTTTGGATAAAATAAAGAAAATGCATTAGTCCCAGAAAATGGACAGTTAAAATATTTTGAAAAAATAAAAACTAATCAATGGTGGCATTTCTACTCAATATTCAGACAACGATGTGGTGCTTTTGTAGGAACTGATAGATTAATAAAACAAAACAGATAGTCCTGTACCAAACATATGTGTGTGTACATATGTATATAAAGTTATGAATACATATGAAATAATGAAATACGCACATGAAAAATGAAACATCATAATACTATATAACACTTATTTAGGAAAATACATGGTCATATCTTATACTGAGCACAAGAGGATTTTAAGCTAAATTAAAAAGTTAAAGTAAAAAAAAGCATAAAACATAGAAAAAAATGCAAGTGGATATTTAACATGCCCATCCTTAATGGTTCACATTAACCCAGGGACCCTATGAAACAGCCTGACTTTCACAAATTACTTTTTACTATTTCAATTTTGCCTCTGGCTGATAGCATTAGCAATAAGCAATCTGTAAGAGTTATGACCACTAGACGAGAAAGACATAAAATACTCTAAGATGTCCAAAACATTAGATTCCTTTTGTCTAGACCAGTCAAGAAAACAAAATCATTTGTAGTTTGAGTTTTGAGAAGCATATGAACCATCCAATTTCCCCTGCAACAGAGTAACCAAACTTAGGACTTGATAGTCAAGTTCATTTGGATCTAGGACTTATTACTGTTGTTTTATTGAGAAATATTTTCATTACTTTTCTTTCCCTGGAAACTTTCTTGAACTCCTTAAAGATTCACTCAGGAAGTTCTAAATTAATTACAAGAGCTGCAGAAATAAATGATAGCTAAAACATCTAAAAATTCCCTCCACAAAGGATTTTAAAATCCAGGGAGAATTTTTAATCTCTGAGACTCTGTTCAGACAATCACTGACATCTCTTTAGGTATCTGGAGTAATAGAGTGAACACAACTTCCCAACAAGCCCTTCTTCCACTATTCAGTTCAGCTTTAGAAACAATCTCAGAGGACCTTAAATAGACATGTCAGACCTCCTGAAACCTCACATTTATCTACAATCACAAGCCCCTTCTCCCCCAGCAAAATCCCCTGAAGCTACTCCTCTCTATCTTTATTAAAATAATCTCTTTTATCTTTGATGCAACAACACTTCAACTCAGTGCCCACACTGTGCTTTTTGTCCAGCAGTCAAGGCCATGTTAATGAAAACATACAGAAAACTTGATTTGGTCTACACATTTCTGGGTCTGATCTTGGCCTAATTTCTCAATTGACCTGCTCTTCGTTGTAATTACTGACAAGATAATCATAAGCTACTATGTTTCAGCTCTGTCTATATATTGTCTTCACCCGTTGGCCCATTTCTCATTCATCTAATCTATATGGCCTTTCTTTTTCCAGTCTTTTACATATTTACTATTCATAAACACTCAAATCAGTATTATATGTGATTAACCAGGCCCTTGAGTTCAGTGTGAAAAACATAAAGCAACCTCTCACCAGAAGAGACACAAAACATAATTACAATGACTGTGAATCCATGAAAATTAGAGGTGATAATTGGAAATTCATTATTTAATAACCTTCCTTAATATTTTCTTCCTCTTTTTTTAGTAAGGATTCTTCCTTTTCAAATTTCTTACACTGAAATTTCTTAAGTCATCATTTGATACCCACCCACACTTTGATGGTACTACTCAACAGCATTTTGTAAATACTTGTTGAGTTCAGAAACTTCTCTGGATGGCCAGGATTATGTCACTCATAGAATATTCACAGTAATAAGTTTTATGATTTTTTGAAAGATTTAGTTTCTCTCTTTGGGAGAGAGAGAACAGGGAATAGAGGGAGAGGGACCAGCAGACTCCTTGCTGAGAGCAGAGCCTGATGCAATGGTGGGGCTCCATCCCAAGACCCTGAGATCATGATCAGACCTGAAATCAGAAGTCCCAATGCTTAACTGACCTAGCCACACAGGTGCCCTGAAGATTTGTGATTTAAATGAAATACTCTATATGACACAGTGTCCATTATACAGGAAGTTCACAAATGATGTTGGCTGTATGTTAAGTATATGTTTCTCTCCCTGTGTATTTTATAAAGCATAGCCGAAATTCATTTGTAATTTGGAATTGAAATTCCAAAAGTTTTGAAAAGTACTGGCCCTATTTTCAGGAACTGTAACAATGAACAGAACAAAGACCTTGGAAATCATACAGCATCAACATGTAAGCGTGAGAATTACTTAACAATGAATATGAAAGTATGCACACTTATGTTTTAAACCCAAAGAACAATTTGTGATGAGTTTTGACTGCTTTGGAGTGATCACAGTAAACTTTCTGGGCCTTGCTGAGCATTGACAGGCAAGTCATCATATATCACAATAAATATAAACTTAGAGTTGGAGATCAGAATGAATGTTATTCCAAGCAACAGTGGTTGAATTGGCAAATTACTCTCTGCCATAAATAGAGTAACCTTGGGAAATTGTTGAGCCATAAAATTCACATCACAAAGACATTCGATACTTGAAAAAGGACCGTGCATTAACCAGCAAAAAGGGGCCATCAGTCTTCCTGATAGATGGGTACAGATTAATCTTGTTTTCTGGTTCATAGCAAATCATGTAATGCTGATCTTCTCGTATACCAAAGTGCTACTGCCCAAATGTCAGACAGTCTCTTTAAACATAGATTAATATTCTCCCACCTTCTTTGGCTACTCATAAGCTCATTCTTATTTCAGCTATAATAACCACATCCTCTTTTGAATATGTCATTTTAAGTTCTCTTTAAGTGAACTGCTTATATTAGATGTCAGTACGTTTAAGTGAATTGAATTTGTAGCTTATTTATGTGTGTTGTTAGAAATTTATTTTTTCCTTTGATAGATTTTTTTTTAAAAAGATTTTTATTTATTTACTTGACAGACAGAGATCACAAGTAGGCAGAGAGGCAGGCAGAGAGAGAGACAGGAGATCCCTCCTGATCAGAAAGTCTGATGTGGGTCTCAATCCCAGGACCCTGAGATCATGACCTGAGCTGAAGACAGAGGCTTAACACACTGAGCCACCCAGGGGCCTCTCCTTTGATAGATTTGAAGAGAGTCTATTAAAACTGCTAAAAAGTTCAGCCCAATGTGAGACTAAACAATTAATTTTTTTTTTTAAGATTTTATTTATTTATTTGACAGATAGAGATCACAAGTAGAGAGGCAGGCAGAGAGAGAGAGAGGAGGAAGCAGGCTCCCCGCCAAGGAGCCCGATGCGGGGCTCGATCCCGGACCCCGGGATCATGACCTGAGCGAAAGGCAGAGGCTTTAACCCACTGAGCCACCCAGGCGCCCCTAAACAATTAATTATTAACCACCATTTATCTCTAGGTTGATAACATCAAAAAACTATCACTTCATTTTAATTTTCTTAGGTTTTGAAAGTTGACATTATTATTACCCATAAGCCATATTTTATGGTTAAACATTATATCACCCTGCTGGCAAATGCAAATATTATACATATCAATTAAAACTTCATCCATACAGACATATAGGGGGATCATACATTTCACACCCAATTGTCATAAATAAACATGGATTATCTTGAGAAAATATTTTCACAAGTGGTTGTAAAAACAGAGAAATCATAAGCCTTGTGCACTATTTTCTGAAATACTAGCTTCCAAACACACAGTTAATAACATTGCCTAAAGTGTTTCAAAAAAAAAAGAAAAGAAAAGAACTACTAAACCAAAAATCCTAATACCTCTTTTCATGTCTTCTGATATATTTTAGAAGTGTTCTCACTCTTCTATGAATTGCTAATACATGAATATCTGTAGCATTTATTTTATAAATAATCACATGCACTATTTGACATCTGTTTTGTTGTCTCTAAGCAAATCAATATTGCTTGTTAACTTTTCTCACACCACTATGAATGTAACTACAATTTCTCATGCAACTGTGTAATCATTAATGATGATCACAGTTTGTTAAACCTGGCAGGAAACAACCCTAAAGTTTATAAAATATCTTCATTCTGTAGACACTAGCAACAAGATTGAAATAATTTAAGTGACTTGTACAACATCATCCTAATTACTACTGGCAGTTCCAGGAAGAAAATGAATATCTAGCTTCTTGCTCCTTCCTATCATCTCTTTGACTATATATGGTTAATTCTATTTAGGGAGTCCTCAGTTTTATGTTCTGAAAAAAAGACGCTCATTCCAACCATAGACCACTTGCCCTACCAGAAAATTTACATCTTGCCTCTTTGTCTCTTTTGGTGCCATCTCAACACATCACATGCATGCACCCACACACACACACACACACATACCATGACATTTAATTGGTATAAATTCGGTCTAGAAAAATGCACTCAGTGGCACAATTTGCCTACTACTATCTTTGGGCACTTCTGTGAACGCAAATCGTAACTTTGTTTACTTCTATTGCTTTATCATCCCTCATTCACTAAAGCATTTCAAGCATCAGGGAACAAGTGTGAAGACAAAATTCCCCATGGTCAATTCCAAGGAGAAAGAGAAAGTTATGGCCAATAAGATTACCTCAGAGTTTATCATTCTCCACAGAACATGATTCCCATAGATGGTAGGTGTTCAAATGTATTTGTTGATTTGTTCTCATTTTTGTTTAAAAATAGGATTTCTAGCAAAACATTGACCAACCATTCACAATTGCCCATCATTTATTCACTGATTTAACTGGCCAAACTTTAGGCAGACTTCTCTCTTTCCCACAGGTTCCTGAACTCTGGCTTGCCCCTGAGTCTAAGCAACCACCAAAGTTGCATACCACCAAAGTTGCAAAGTTCCATAACAAAGATGTTATGGAACATCCCCTCTTAATAGTTCATTTAGGGGCGCCTGGGTGGCTCAGTGGGTTAAAGCCTCTGCCTTCGGCTCAGGTCATGATCCCAGGGTCCTGGGATCGAGCCCCACATCGGGCTCTCTGCTCCACCGGGAGCCTGCTTCCTCCTCTCTCTCTGCCTGCCTCTCTGCCTAGTTGTGATCTCTGTCTGTCAAATAAATAAAATATTAAAAAAAAAATAGTTCGTTTAGAAGATCAACTGACCATAGCTAAAAATATTTCCCATTAGACCACCGTGATCACACTATAACCTCTATTCGGTCACCCATTTTCCCCTCAAAAGTCTCCACTAGCTCTGCTTGCCCTACCCTGTACAGAAAACTGTTTTTCTGCTTGATTTTGCGATGCTTGAAAATCCTGTAGTTGGGAGAGTATTGTAACAGCCTTCTTAAAATGAAGTTTCTCCTTACCTAAGTCCAGATTTGTTTTTATTTGACATTATTATTAGGTCAAAGAAGAGGCAATTTCTTTTACTACATCACACGCCATTCTCCCATAAAAAGCAGAAATCTAAAAGCATTATATTTTTCATGTTGAAATACCCTATGAATCAAACAAATCTTTCTACATTTTTACTCTTAATTCTTTTAGCAAATTCAAGCAACAGTATGGGTGTCAGTGGGTTTGTAAAGAGAACAATGAGTTATTCTGAGCAGCTGTCAGCAATATCATACTCTTAACTATAAAGGGACTGACTGCAGGGAAGACTAATCAGAATCCATATTTTATATCCCAATTTTATTTTTGAACAGGAATGAGGCAGGCTCTCTCGGGAAATTCTGCATAACTGAAATCAGTGGAACTTCAGTCCGGTGTCTTAATACCATCTGAAATGTACTGAAGATTGCTGCTTCAGAATGATAAGCCTTGAAATATGGTTACTGGTTTAAACTTAATGTACAAAGAATAATAAAACCATTTCACAATGAAAATAATGTAACATAAAGGGAGATAAGAAAAGACTATCAACATATCTGGCATTCAGAAGTCTACATGTCTGAACATTATTATTACAACAATTTACAATTATATGTTATTTAAATACCACAGTATTTCTAAAGCTGTTACTACCAGATATGACTTTCACTTTTCTACTGACTATTCCATAACTTCAAAGAAACTTTGTCATGACTTTAGAGTTATCTACTTCTTCATGAGTTAGAACATGGGGGATGGAAAGGTTAAGTTGTTTGGGAGACAGCATCACAGGCTGGGAAAGTGCTTGGCGGCCCTTCTTATTTCCCTCATGGCAAGACTTTCAGTTTATTGGGGTTCATGCAATTGGGCCCTCATTTTAATGGAGTCCAAATCCTATTATCTATGCTTTGTAGAAAGTGATGTACTCTAGAGGATATAGGAGTTGAGGCTTTAGTGCTGTTTTTGTATTTTAAGAGATAATATCCAAGGAATGCACTGAAATAACTACGGATATATTTTAACCATTTATACCTCTACACGTTCGGTTTGGAAAATCAGTCACACCGCTATGTAGGGGATGAAGAAGTATAAAGCACAGTGGGATTTTTGTTTGTTTTTAGGTTTGGTGTTTTGTTTTTTTTTTTTACTGAAGTATAATTTGCAATAACTGAAATGCGTAGTTCTTAGGTACTGTAGGTTACCGATTTATATGTGACTCTATCTATCCCCATATATGTATGTTAATAAATATGTACACCTTATATATAGATATATAGATATGTATAATTGCATATGTATTGTGTGTGTATATATCTATATCTATATATCTCATATAATAATATAATTTTACAAAACCAGGGAAGCAGGAACACACAAAGTGTTTTAGGGACACAAGGAGAAGTGAGGATCAGACAGGATAAGCTCTCACTGATTGAGAAAGCTAACAGGCAATCTTAGGACTAAAGCGTGGAGGCTCCCAAAATCAGGTGGGGAAATGTGTGTAGTTTCTTGTGGTTTGTTAAGAGCAACTGATGTCAGATTCTGAGAAGCTTAAAAAAAATCACCCAGATAACTTTTATCTGATATAGATATTCTGAAAGGTTGTGGGAGGTAATGCTAAAGACCTTTAGATCATTTCAAAGGGCATTATACATAAATCTTTGAGGAAATAACAAGAACCAAGGAGAAGAATTTTTAAGTAGACTGAGTCTCTTTTGAGTCAGTCGGAAGAGAGTTCACAAAGGACCACAGGGGAGTCACTAGCCTTCTCTGAGTCTCTGTTACCTCATCTGGAAAATAGGGAAAGCAACACCTGCTTCATCACAGTATCATGAGCACTAAAGGAGATACCTCATGCAAAGTTCTAAGAACATGGAAGTTAACATGGAAGATAACAACTGCATAGAACACCAAGGAAGAAGTAATGAATTCTAGCCAGAGAGTGAGAGAGGACTTTGGGGAGCATTTAAAGAAGAGGAGATATGAATCTGACTTGGAAGATGATCAGACTTTCAACAGTTGAGTTGGGCTTACAGGTTTTTCATGATCTAGTACATCTTTAAGAGGCTTTCTACATTTGTATATTAATTTTAACACTGAAGCAAAAATATGAAAATGATTTTATAATCTGATAATATGTGTTCTGAGTAGTCTTTATTTCAGTGAAATCAGTATGTCTGAATTTTTCTTCTTATCGGCCCACACATTCTGTTAACTGGTATGAGTTTCTGCACAGGCAAGGAATTCTAGAAACAACACAGAAAATATATATGTTGTAATTTTCTTAGCCTGAGATAGTAAAATTTTTTTCCGGTTTTGAGGAAATCATTCCTGGCAGCCAGTCTTCTTATGATTGATTAGAATTCAGGAGAGATAGAAAGAATGTTGGCACATTGGATGAAAAAGGGGAGAGTCTGGGGCTGTTTTCCAAATATATTAAATGTTTATCGTCCATGGTGGTGTTTGCCCTCATAGGGTTAGATTAACTTCTCGTGTTTATAAATTTAACAAGCCCTGACTCACTCTGAAATTCTAATTGAATCTAGATTTTTTGGGAGAATTTGTTAATAATGCCAATTTGGCCTTTAGCTGGCAAAGAACTATGAGCTAATTCTGAAAACAGGCTGCTGTGAACAGAGACCTAAGACATAATCTCACCATAAGTTTGATAGTACAATTATCAATCACAAAAGCCATTGCCTCTGCCACTGTGACCATAACAGGGCTGTAAGGATTTCAGTGAGGATTTTCTTTTCTTTTCTTTTCTTTTTTTTAAAGATTTTTTATTTATTTGGCAGAGAGAGAGAGAGATCACAAGGCAGAGAGGTGGGCAAGCAGAGAGAGAGGGGGAAGCAGGCTCCCGCTGAGCAGAGAGTCCGACGTGGGGCTCGATCCCAGGACCCTGAGATCATGACCTGAGCCGAAGGCAGAGGCCTAACCCACTGAGCCACCCAGGCGCTCCTCAGTGAGGCTTTCTTCACCTTTCTCCTCTCTTGACTACTTTTCAACCATTCAAAAACAGAGAGAAATTTCTTCCTGAAATTCTGGAGGAAAGGCTGGCTTTGCTTTGCAATATGGACTACACTGGCTTCAGGCAGGCGGGTGAAGAGCACTTGTCAACTCAGTGGAATATAGAGTGATTCAAATGCTCTGACAAGGGCATAGAAAGAAAAGAACAGTGCTCTGTGGTTTGCCAGGAATTCATTCAAAGAACACTGCAGTTGTTTTATAGAGAAAAAAAAAACTGTGTATTATAAATCACTAAACCCCCTGGTTTATATTACAATATATGCCACCTCCAGATGGGAGCACAATGGCTTAAATAAGCTCTCTTTTAATACGTAATAATAAAAGGTTGATAGTTCAAAGATGTTTCCATCAAAGCATCTGAGGGAACTTGATTTGCATTAATTGACTTAGCATTAGTTACTGATTGAAATGTTAGTATTATTACTCTTCTTATTTTGGAATTTTGTTTGGAGGAATTTTATTTCCTCCAGTTGATACATTTTATTTTTGTAAGTCCCATCATTAATTCTGATAATATAATTCATCAGATATAATTGATATACAGTATTTGATATAATTGCAATAGTAGGATAATTGCAGGATTTCTAATATGAATCGGATTTTTTTTTTTTTTTGGCTAGGTATACTTTTCTTCTCAAGGTCTCCTCTGTTGTCTGACATGTAATTTCATTATACTATTTATCAAAAAGCTATTATGGAATAATTTGGTCCACAGAGCTCTTTGCCTTTGAGAGTTTTATTTTTCTTCCAGGATCAACTCAGTTCCTGCATTCTCAGGGAAGACCGCCCTGTATAATCCACTATTTTTTTTTCTTTTAAATTTTGAGAATAGTCTATGATAAGCCTCAAAAACTACTTACCTAATGTCTTTCAAAGATTGACTCTGTTAATTGTTCTCCAGCAAAATTGTTATATTCTTATTAATGTATTAAAGGTGATTCTGATTTCTGCTTCTGGCTTTGGCAGAAGGTCATAATTAACTGATGCCATCACTGGGAAGAACTGGAAGAATTGCATAAAATATTTTTGGGGAAAAAAACTTTTTGAAGGCTATGGAAAGCTACCATGCCTCTAAGATCTGAATGGCTAAATTATTTGACATTAGGGAAATACAGATAGGTAAGGCTGACACTTGGTGCACCATTTTTCCTTGTAGCATTTTCAAATTCCAACGCAACATCTCAGGAGCTGGACAGAACTCTGGGCAGTCTGACAGGATGAAGGAGGGATGTTGTTCAGACTCCACAAAATGGAGCAGCCAACTTAAACACCCAAAGTTTCATATGGTGACTCTAAGGCTTATGTCCTTGGATTAAATGTAAAGCAACATTTCTCAAAAGAGTACATACAATTTTTAATTAATTAAATTCCTGATATAAATTATAACAAACTCTCCCTCATCCAAGTATATTCAAAAAACAAATTCCTACAATGCAACAACATTGTACAATCAAGACAGTGTGGTATAAGTGCAGATAGACATATAGATCAATGGAATATAATTAATAATCCAAAAATAAACCATCAGATTCATGGTCAATTGTTTTTTGACAAGGGTCCCAAAACAATTCAATGCAGAGAAAGACTATGCTTTTCAACAAATTGTGATAAAACAACTTGATATCCACATGCAGAAGAATATGGTTGAATTCCACATACAAAAATTAACTCAAAATAGATCAGAAACCTAAATGTAACAACGATATAGCTCTTAGAAGAAAAGAGAGGAATAAATCCTCATGACCTTGGATTTGGCAAAGCATTCTTACACATAACACCAAAACTATAAGCAACAATAATAACCAAAAGATAAACTGGACTTCCTCAGAATTAAAAACTTCTGTGCTTCCAAAACACTGTCAGTGAAGTGAAAAGAGGACTTGCAGAATGGGAAACAGTATTTGTAAATCATATATCTGATAAAAGATTTGTATCTAGAATAAAAAAAGGTCTCCACAATTCAACAAAAAGAGAACCCAATTCAATAAGGGCAGTGAGTTGGAAAATATATTTGTCCAAAGGACATACACAAATGGCTAACAAGCACATTAAAATATGCTCAACATTATTATCAGAGAAATTCAAATCAAAACTCCGTGTGATACCATTCCACACTCAGTGGAATGGCTATAATCAAAAGATAGAAAATAGAAAGTGCTGACAAGGAGCTGGAGAAATACCAGGTGGTGGGAATGCAAAGATATTGAAGACCTGAACAACATGGTAGATAGATGTGAATTAATTGATCTAATATTTTCAACATATATATTTCTTTAAAATTTACATGGAAAAATTATTAAAGTTAACTTTAACCAAGAAGTTATTCTTCTATTTTAAAAGACTGAGATAATTCAAAAAGTGTTATCTGAACACAAGAGAATTAAACTAGAAATGTAAAACCAAAAACAGCTTGGATATTAAGCAACAGAGAATTAAATAACCCATGGGTCAAAGAAGAAACCACACTTGAAATAAGATACAATTCAAAAAATGATATTAGAAATATATACCCAACTTCTGAAGTGGAGCTTAAGGGATGCTCAGCTTGGGGAAAGTTCATTATCTGATATGAGGCCAATATGAACAATAGACTTTTCCCATACACAAATAATAAATAATTTAAAATGAAATTAATAAGTAGATGCCTTTTAAAATGTTAAAAAATGTGAAATAAAAACAATTCATTGTCCTGCTGGGTTTAGGGTTTCTTTCTTGTTCTTTCTCCAGCTCCTTTACGCGTAGGGTTAGGTTGTGTACTTGAGACCTTTCTTGTTTCTTGAGAAAGGCTTGTACCGCTATATATTTTCCTCTCAGGACTGCCTTTGCTGTGTCCCACAGATTTTGAACTGTTGTGTTTTCATTATCATTTGTTTCCATGAATTTTTTCAATTCTTCTTTAATTTCCTGGTTGACCCATTCATTCTTTAGAAGGATGCTGTTTAGTCTCCATGTATTTGGGTTCTTTCCAGCTTTCGTCTTGTGATTGAGTTCTAGCTTCAGAGCATTGTGGTCTGAAAATATGCAGGGAATAATCCTAATCTTTTGATACCGGTTGAGACCTGATTTGTGACCCAGGATGTGATCTATTCTGGAGAAGGTTCCATGTGCACTAGAGAAGAATGTGTATTCTGTTGCTTTGGGATGAAATGTTCTGAATATATCTGTGATGTCCATCTGGTCCAGTGTGTCATTTAAGGCCTTTATTTCCTTGTTGATCTTTTGCTTGGATGATCTGTCCATTTCGGTGAGGGGAGTGTTCAAGTCCCCTACTATTATTGTATTATTATTGATGTGTTTCTTTGATTTTGTTATTAATTGGTTGATATAGTTGGCTGCTCCCACGTTAGGGGCATAGATATTTAAAATTGTTAGATCTTCTTGTTGGACAGACCCTTTGAGTAGGATATAGTGTCCTTCCTCATCTCTTATTATAGTCTTTGGCTTAAAATCTAATTGATCTGATATAAGGATTGCCACCCCAGCTTTCTTCTGATGCCCATTAGCATGGTAAATTGTTTTCCACCCCCTCACTTTAAATCTGGAGGTGTCTTCGCGTCTAAAATGAGTTTCTTGTAGGCAACATACTGATGGGTTTTGTTTTTTTATCCATTCTGATACCCTGTGTCTTTTGATTGGGGCATTTAGCCCATTAACATTCAGGGTAACTATTGAGAGATATGAATTTAGTGCCATTAGTAGCCTGTAAGGTGACTGTTACTGTATATTGTCTCTGTACCTTTCTGATCTACTACTTTTAGGCTCTCTCTTTGCTTAGAGGACCCCTTTCAATATTTCCTGGAGAGCTGGTTTGGTGTTTGCAAATTCTTTCAGTTTTTGTTTGTCCTGGAAGCTTTTGATCTCTCCTTCTATTTTCATAAAGATCAGAGCAGAAATCAATGAAATAGAAACCAAAAAAACAATAGAAAAAATCAATGAAACTAGGAGCTGGTTCTTTGAAAGAATCAATAGGATTGATAAACCCCTGGCCAGACTCATCAAAAAGAAAAGAGAAAGGACCCAAATCAATAAAATCATGAATGAAAGAGGAGAGATCACAACTAACACCAAAGAAATACAGACAATTATAAGAACATACTATGAGCAACTCTACGCCAACAAATTGGCCAATCTGGAAGAAATGGATGCATTCCTAGAGACATATAAACTACCACAACTGAACCAGGAAGAAATAGAAAACCTGAACAGGCCCATAACCAGTAAGGAGATTGAAACAGTCATCAAAAATCTCCAAACAAACAAAAGCCCAGGGCCAGACGGCTTCCCAGGGGAATTCTACCAAACATTTAAAGAAGAACTCATTCCTATTCTCCTGAAACTGTTCCAAAAAATAGAAATGGAAGGAAAACTTCCAAACTCATTCTATGAGGCCAGCATCACCTTGATCCCAAAACCAGACAAGGATCCCACCAAAAAAGAGAACTACAGACCAATATCCTTGATGAACACAGACGCAAAAATTCTCGCCAAAATACTAGCCAATAGGATTCAACAGTACATTAAAAGGATTATTCACCACGATCAAGTGGGATTTATTCCAGGGCTGCAGGGTTGGTTCAACATCCGCAAATCAATCAATGTGATAGAACACATTAATAAAAGAAAGAACAAGAACCATATGATACTCTCAATAGATGCTGAAAAAGCATTTGACAAAGTACAGCATCCCTTCCTGATCAAAACTCTTCAAAGTGTAGGGATAGAGGGCACATACCTCAATATTATCAAAGCCATCTATGAAAAACCCACCGCAAATATCATTCTCAATGGAGAAAAACTGAAAGCTTTTCCATTAAGGTCAGGAACACGGCAGGGATGCCCATTATCACCACTGCTATTCAACATAGTATTAGAAGTCCTAGCCTCAGCAATCAGACAACAAAAAGAAATTAAAGGCATCCAAATTGGTAAAGAAGAAGTCAAACTATCACTCTTCGCAGATGATATGATACTATATGTGGAAAACCCAAAAGACTCCACTCCAAAACTGCTAGAACTTGTACAGGAATTCAGTAAAGTGTCAGGATATAAAATCAATGCACAGAAATCAGTTGCATTTCTGTACACCAACAACAAGACTGAAGAAAGAGAAATTAAGGAGTCAATCCCATTCACAATTGTACCCAAAACTATAAGATACCTAGGAATAAACCTAACCAAAGAGACTAAGAATCTATACACAGAAAATTATAAAGTACTCATGAAAGAAATTGAGGAAGACACAAAAAAATGGAAAAATGTTCCATGCTCCTGGATTGGAAGAATAAATATTGTGAAAATGTCTATGCTACCTAAAGCAATCTACACATTTAATGCAATCCCTATCAAAATACCATCCATTTTTTTCAAAGAAATGGAACAAATAATCCTAAAATTTATATGGAACCAGAAAAGACCTCCAATAGCCAAAGGAATATTGAAGAACAAAGCCAAAGTTGGTGGCATCACAATTCCGGACTTCAAGCTCTATTACAAAGCTGTCATCATCAAGACAGCATGGTACTGGCACAAAAACAGACACATCGATCAGTGGAACAGAATAGAGAGCCCAGAAATCGACCCTCAACTCTATGGTCAACTAATCTTCGACAAAGCAGGAAAGAATGTCCAATGGAAAAAAGACAGCCTCTTCAATAAATGGTGCTGGGAAAATTGGACAGCCACATGCAGAAAAATGAAATTGGACCACTTCCTTACACCACACACGAAAATAGACTCCAAATGGATGAAGGACCTCAATGTGAGAAAGGAATCCATCAAAATCCTTGAGGAGAACGCAGGCAGCAACCTCTTCGACCTCAGCCGCAGCAACATCTTCCTAGGAACAACGGCAAAGGCAAGGGAAGCAAGGGCGAAAATGAACTATTGGGATTTCATCAAGATCAAAAGCTTTTGCACAGCAAAGGAAACAGTTAACAAAACCAAAAGACAGCTGACAGAATGGGAGAAGATATTTGCAAACGACATATCAGATAAAGGGCTAGTATCCAAAATCTATAAGGAACTTAGCAAACTCAACACCCAAAGAACAAACAATCCAATCAAGAAATGGGCAGAGGACATGAACAGACATTTCTGCAAAGAAGACATCCAGATGGCCAACAGACACATGAAAAAGTGCTCCACGTCACTCGGCATCAGGGAAATACAAATCAAAACCACAATGAGATATCACCTCACACCAGTCAGAATGGCTAAAATTAACAAGTCAGGAAATGACAGATGCTGGAGAGGATGTGGAGAAAGGGGAACCCTCCTCCACTGTTGGTGGGAATGCAAGCTGGTCCAACCACTCTGGAAAACAGCATGGAGGTTCCTCAAAATGTTGAAAATAGAACTACCCTATGACCCAGCAATTGCACTACTGGGTATTTACCCTAAAGATACAAACATAGTGATCCGAAGGGGCACGTGTACCCGAATGTTTATAGCAGCAATGTCTACAATAGCCAAACTATGGAAAGAACCTAGATGTCCATCAACAGATGAATGGATCAAGAAGATGTGGTATATATACACAATGGAATACTATGCAGCCATCAAAAGAAATGAAATCTTGCCATTTGCGACGACATGGATGGAACTAGAGCGTATCATGCTTAGTGAAATAAGTCAATCGGAGAAAGACAACTGTCATATGATCTCCCTGATATGAGGACATGGAGAAGCAACATGGGGGGGTAGGGGGATAGGAGAAGAATAAATGAAACAAGATGGGATTGGGAGGGAGACAAACCATAAATGACTCTTAATCTCACAAAACAAACTGGGGGTTGCTGGGGGGAGGTGGGATTGGGAGAGGGGGAGCGGGCTATGGACATTGGGGGAGGGGAGGCGAACCATAAGAGACTATGGACTCTGAAAAACAACCTGAGGGTTTTGAAGGGTCAGGGGTGGGAGGTTGGGGAAACAGGTGGTGGGTGATGGGGAGGGCACGTTTTGCATGGAGCACTGGGTGTTGTGCAAAAAGAATGAATACTGTTACGCTGAAAAAATTAATAAAAAGGGAAAAAAAAAAAGATGAAAAAAAAAAACAAAAAAAAAAACAATTCATTGGAATAAATCTAATGAAAGATCTGGAAAGCTTCCACCTAGGGATATATAAAATTTTGAACTAAATTCAAATTATATATAAAGCACTCAATATTACAAAAGTGCCAATCTTACTAAATAGATCTTTAAATTCACTGCCATTTTAATAATAATTCCTGCAGAACTTTCTTGTAGGTATTGACAGGCTGACTCTAAAATCCATAAGAAAACACAAAAGATCAAGAAAACTTAATTAGTGTCGAAGAAGGACACCATTGGAAGACTTTGGTATGCTATCAACAATGATTAAAATAAAATAGTAATAAAAATAATGTGATAATGAGACATTAATAAACCAGTATCGCCGTTAGTACAAAATAGTCCCATGCAGATATGGAAATAAGAATTACAAAAAAGATGTTACTTCAAAGCAGTGAAGAAAAGACAGTTTTATCAGTACTGGGTCACTGGGTCGTTTGGATATCCATATAGATGACTAGTCACAGAAAATCTTTTTACTCAATCAGTTTGCATCTCAAACAAGTCATAATTCAGATGATCTACAAGAATGGACACCTTGGGACCAACCTAGCCATACTTGGCATCATGTAGTGGGAGTCAAATGGTACTCTCCTCTCTAGTATTTATTTTTTAAGTGACTCATCAAAAAATTTAAAATGCCTGGGCATCATTTCCTATTTGTTTTTGTCTGGAAGATTTGTAATGTTCCCTATGATAGAATTTCAGTGCAGTATAAAAATGGGTGGAATCAGTAAGAAATCAGTATGCAGTTATTAAAAATATGAAAATTAACAGCATGATTATTTAAGATGGCTTGAACATTTGTATCCAGAACATATTACTGTCTCTGTGTCTTTCCAACTGGATAATCTGGTGAGGACTCGGGATTTCCAGCGTAGAGGATTACGTCACTGACTGGGTCATTCAAAAACTGTGTTAAGTTCCTTCTATATTAAGGAACTGTGCAGGCACTGTGGATATGTAAATGAACAAGAGAGAGATTCTTTGCTTCTATGACATGTGAAAATGATATAAGATGAGACTCTTTTTTTTTTTTTTAAAGTAGATACAGGGCAGCCATTCCATTTGGAGGTACTGTCTTTTATGTCCTGTTTTCTAAACCTCTAAACTGGAGCAGACCACCAACATTCCATGTCAGCAAGAACAAAAAAATCCATAAAAGCCCTAAGTTCACTTCCTGTAAATGGGATACTATTTGGGTTTCTACCCATATCTGTGTACCTTTAATTGAATTCTTTAACTCCCAAATAAACACGTTGCTTCTTGAACTGGTTTTTTTTTTTTTTTTTTTTTTTTTGGTTTTAGGTTGACAGAAGTTTATAATTTAATGTGATATTATAAAAATGTTTGTATTTTTTAGTGAATAATGGGGTGAATCCATTCATTTTCCCCTTAATTTCTCACAGTAGTTAAGCACCTGAGACTGTATGCTTTTCAGCCTGTATTGCCTCTTAGGAATATTATGCTTTAGGATCTTCATTCTTAAAATGCACAGGGGAATTTCTGTAGTTTAAAAAAAATGTATGTTCCTCTTTGTCTCCAGGTATATTCAAAATAATCTAAAAACCAAAGTTGTGTTCAATAACTCAGAGATGTCTACAATCTTTTTACAATAAACAGACCCTCCAGTTTTAGTTTGGGGAAAGCATTGTGGTCATATTTATTTTATAAATAAGAGAAGGGATTATACTATATCCCATTCCAAATCCCAATAGATGAGAATAGCCACCTTGCAGGAACTGAGAATTTTATGAATGCTTACTGGAATGAAATAGAAATCCTAATTATAATTCAAAGTATTTATTTCCTTTGAAAATGAGAATAGGGAAAATGTACCAGAGGTAAAAAACAACAGGGAGTGAGACTATTGGAAAAATTTTAGTTGGCCAATCTTTCTGCAGACCTTTCAGACTGTGTTTTCATGATTATATCTTTTCTTGTACTGCATGGTGTGTTTGACACCACACAATATGACATGTCAAAAGCAATATCACAAATGGAAAACAAGGACATGGCAGATTCAGGTCCTCTGAATTGTATTTTTTTTTTTTCACATTTCTTAACAACTTCAATTTCCCAATATATCGTCAACAAGAATTCATAGACTTACCTCTAAAATTGTTTTGTGGCTTTTATTCAATCCTCCCAAAGTCTCATTTGCTTGAAAAAAAAAAAAGAGAAAATTTAAAAATTTACAGGTTTTACAATGTGATGAAACAGTAACCTACAAACTATTTTTTAAAGATGTAACTTTAAGGGACATGTGAGTGGTGCAATTGGTTGAGTATCTGACTCTTGGTTTCAGCTTGGGTCATGATTTCAGGGTTGTGAGATTGAGCCCAAGGTCAGGACTTTCTGTCTTGAGGTCTTTGTAAAAAGTTTTAATTGAGTGCTTTTATTTTTCATGATGGAATATATTCTGAGCATATTCTGCCTTGACCAGTTACATTTGTACCCAGTACAGCCACTTAGTTTTACTGCCCACTTTTGCATCTGGGCCTGAGATACTATTTCCACCAAGTGAAGGCCCAATCCTCTCTCAGTACATCTAGCATCTGATGGGTCCACTGAAGAAGAAAGAAGTTTAGCGAGCGTGGGGGCCTGGTTCATTGTAGTGACAGTGATGGGAAGTCATGCAGAGGTCAAGGAACCACAGTGTGTTTTAGGCAAGTCAACGTGTGACGGTTATTGGCAATAAGTTACAAATACTTCCAACGTTAGCAAATGATTTTATTGGATGACTACTACAGATTTCAGTATAGTTGCAATTTTAATGGAAATATTTCATAGCGTTATCAAGTAAACTTCATTTGAAATAAGAGTAAGATCTGAAATCTAATTTCCCCTAACAAAAAAGATTTGAAATTATTGATAACATTTGTATGAAAAATCTTGGGAGAATAGATATTCTCAGAATAAATATTACTGAGATATTTAAAATATAACAACCCAAAGATTAAATGTAGAACCTCCTCCCAAGCTACATTTTAATACATTAGACCTAATATTAGTGATTTAGTTTCAAAGAAAAAAACACAATCTATGACAAAATCTCCATGTTGGTTATTAGAATTTATGGGTTTTATAGATTGATCTTTATCTCATTTATAATTTTTTTTGCTCATAAGGTTATATAAGAATTATAATCATGTATTTTAGTTAGTTTATTTTTACACACTGAAGATCGAGGAATAAGTTTTTCCCTCTCAACAATGACCATAAATATGGCACATATATACTTTATTGTCCCACTGGGATACTTCTGAACATGAAAGGGAACACAAATAATAATTACCTGGTGAGGCCTGGCATAAATCGGATCTTTTCTGTGAAAACTGAGATGTAGGGTCATTTAATATACATGGCTCAAATTTGGAAATTATGGATTTAATTCAAATGTTTTTGTTTTGACGATGAAAAACTTGCACTCAAAGTCACATGACTCGTTAGTGGCTAGGCTGACATTTTATCTTATGATTTCTGAAATTATTCCTTCGATGGCCCTGGTTATGTATAGAATTATATAAAGCATTTTCAAATAACTTCAATGCATATCTGTTACCAACTTCCCGTTGGCCACAGAGCCAGAAAGGCTTAAAAAAAATAGAGTACGAGCCCTAGCACTGATTTTCCACTCTGCAAGCGAGTATATACAGACAGCAAAATAAGCTTCTATTCACCAATATCCTCAACTAATTGAATTTACCACATTACAATGTGTGGTGGTCAAAGGCAACAACATAGGTCAGAGTTACAAACACAGATAATGCCTCATGTAGGTCACTCGCATACACCATATCTAGGCATGTGCTAAGCTCTGGGTAGTTCAGTTCAATCGACTATAGTTCCTCTAGTTCCTACTCTCAATATTTGCAAAAATATGATCTGTAAGTCCAATTCAATAATATTCTTAATGCCTACGATTTAGTCTGAGAAAGTGAATATATGCATTTTACAAAGTATTTCAACAAGTGTGCAAGAGCGGAGGCAATTCAAGGTAATCATCCACAGACAAGGAAATTCAGGTGGCTAGAACACTTTTCCCCTTCAGTAGCTTTCCAGATGATGTAGGTTTCATTATAATGTGCTTTACATTTGCTAATATAGTTCTACTAAAAGTCACATATTCTAAAATGGTATTTCACTCCTCCTCTCTCTTCCCCATGCATGCCATCATTAAACACCATTGATACAGAGCCACCTGTGTATACAGAACTCAACCAAGCATGGCATTTCTGAAGTAATTTGGAGAGCAATGACAGCAGGTGAAATTGGACTATTCCCAGAGGATGCTCATTCTATATTCAGAAGCATTCCAGATATTTCTGAAGAATTTCTTTTTCTAATTTACATTATTTCTAAATACATTTCACATATTTTTCCAAGTTTACTAGCTGTATTGCAATATGTACATTAATATTTAAGCTTATGTCAGGCAGGCTTAGATATATGAATTAACTAAGAGGCATAAATTAAATGTACATTTATATAATATTCTGCAGAAGACATGTTATTGTGGCTCATAGCTTTGGAAAGGAGACAAAGGAGCTTGAGAAATCCTTTCTTATTGACCCTGCTATGCTTTAGAGTGCCTTTTTGTACCATTTTTAAACTGCACATAATGGCAAAAAAAAAATGCTATTGGACTTTAGTAATAGAAAATTGAATTTGCCAATATTTTAAGTCATAATTATAGAAAAGAATCATTTACTGTCAGGGTTGGGAAGGGCCCCTCCTCAAAACAATGTTCTCTCTCTCAAACGTGTCTACTTGAAACTTTCCAATTAGTGGACCATCGTTACTTCTGAAAGCTACTCATTCTGGCTTTGTGCAGCTCTAGAGGTTCTTTGAATATCACAACATCTATGGTAGGTAGAATTTTGGTTTTCATTAGCTCCAGGCCTTGGTTTTATGCCCATGGTTTATATTAAGGGTCCATGGCAAATAAACTTTGTAGAAGTAAGTGAAAGCAGAAGAGGAAATCAGAGATCAAAAGCATTAGAAAAGCTCAACATGCCACTCAACAAAACGGAGACTTCAATTCTTCAATTCTGAGGAACTAAATTCTGCCAACCATCTGAAAAAGCATAAAGGAAATTCTTCTCCAAGGCCTTTATATAAGATCCCAGCTCAGTTAACCTGGTGATTTCAAACTCATAGACCTTGAGCAAGGAGCGCAGTTGAGCCACATTATGGCCAGATTTCTGAACCATGGAACTGTGAGGTAAGAAGGAGGTGGTGTTTCAAGTCACTAAATTCATGGTAACTTAATTTAAAAAGAAAGAAAATAAAACAGTACACATTAGAAGTGTACAAGATCCTAGAGGGATTCTTGTTCAACAGTCATTTATACCTGAGGCATGCGACCATCCAAGGTCCTACTATGTAAGTGGCTCTGTCATTACTGTTACATACTAGTCTTTTAATTTTACCTACTGCATTACTTTATTGATTTGTTCACTAAAAATATTTTTTGAATGACTCTTTTGTAAAGAATGAAGAAGGTGGGGAGTTTGGGATCCTCCAGGGAATATATTTCTAAGCTACTAATATGTACTCAGTATTACATTTGATGCTTTAGATATAATACTTATTTTTTAAAAATTCTGGTATGTAAATGACTTAGTAGAAAGAGTTATGACATGTATATAAATAAGAATATTAAAAAATATAATAAGCATTAAATCATATATAGGAGCTATTTGGTAAAAGGGAGTTCAGAAAAAGAAAGCATAAATTTCAGTAGACATAATCAAGGAAATTTCCATAGAAGTTCTAACATTGGTTCTGGGACCCCTACGTGGTGAGAGTATACTGCATTTTTAGAGGCTCTAAGGAGTTCTGGCTGTTCATAGGCTGTCTTTGAGCTTCCTGAATAAAGGCACCAAGAAAAATCCATGCTTGTGATCAGGGCATTTGCCATCACCTGCCTTTCTTCAATCCTTTGTTTTTTTCATTGGGAACCCCATTTGTTTAACTCAACCTAATATGGTTTACATTCAGTAACCAATTTTGTTAGGGTATTTTTTATTATTTCCTGATTTCCCTCTTCCATGCCTTCTTCCAATACTTTTTTTTAGTATGATACACCACAGCCGTAGGTTAAGGTATTATTCCTATCCAGACTATTCCTATATACCAGGCCTCACTGGTCCATAAGGGATATCTAAAGATAGAATGTGAGTAAATTAAAATCAAGGAACATGACAATCCCTATAGATGTAATACATGAGCTGAAATGCGGGCTGGCAAGGATGACTTCTTTATCGCAGTCGTTGGATTGTTCTGTTTACTTGGAATATAGGGTGTGTGAAAATGAAAAGCCTATGTTACAAAGTTAAGTTGTCATGAGCTAACAGAAGATCTTAAATACCAAGTTACAAAATTTGGAGATATAAAGACTTTGAAGAAAAAAGATTTAAATTGACCAGATGAAGATTGGCCAAAATTAAAAAAAAAACAAAAACCAAACCTGTTGAGAAAGAGAACTAAAATTTATTTATTGAATAGCTAATAGATTCACATTTACCAAACCCTTGAAAATATAAAAAGATTTCAGTAAAAATTTTCACACCCATACTTTTTCTTATCCACCCACTTTCCATTCCCAAACATATAATTGATTGTTTTTGTTTTGTTTATGACTCCAGAGTTTTTATACACATACAACTGTGTGTGTGAACTCACATGCCTATGCACAAACATATATGCTTTTATCTCCTTTAGTCTTAGAAAACTGCTAAAATACTTTGCTGTGTTTTGCTTTTGTTATTTGACAATGCATCTTGGGCAGCATTCCACAGTAAAAAAGGGATTCCATTACTTCTATATTTATAAAACTCTGCATTGAGTCATTGGAAAGTTTCCAACCTTTCATTCCTTCAATCAATGTTTAAGTCAATAGTCACATATTCCTACTCTTTTGCACATTTACAGGTATAACAGAAACAACATTCTGAGGCCTGGAACTGTTCTGTCAATACAACCTATCACATTGTCCTTACAGAAGTTGTATATTGATACTCTAGCTAGCAGGTAGGAGAGCTAAACACTAAAATTTAAGTTAGATTTCTAAATTCTAGTTAAATTCCTCTGTTCTTATTTTAGGGAAATTGTAGAAATTACTCTGATAATAAATCCTGACTAAAAATATATACATTGTGGATATGTTTAAGATAGATGATAGATAGATAGATAGATATCTCCACTGAGATATATATAGAGGTAAGAACATTTATGTGTGTGTCATGAGATAGATAGATATATAGAGATCTATATATATCTATATCTATCTGTTGATTGTCCCATTTTTTGAAAGATTTTAGTTATTTTAGAGAGGGAGAGTGCATCTGAGTAGGGGGAGGGGCAGAGGGAGAGAGCGAGAGAAAATCCTAAAGCAGACTCCCCACTGAGCACAAAGCCCAACATGGGGCTGGATCCCAGAATCCCAAGATCATGACCTGAACGGAAATCAAGCCAGCCACCTGACCACCTAAGCCACCCAGGTGCCCCGATTTTCTCATCTTTTTGAAAAAAGATTTAGTTATTTATTTGAGAAATGGGGGATGGGAGGGGCACAGGGAAAGAAAGAGAGATAATTTCAAGCTGACTTCCTGCTTAGTGTGGAGCCCAACACTGGGCTTTAATCCTATGACCCCGAGATCGTGGCCTGAACTGAAATCAAGAGTCAGAGGCTCAAATGGCTGAGCCATCCGAGTGCCCCATGTCCCATTTTTGTTTATGAATAAAAAAAATAACTTAAACCACACATGACTGAACATTTGGCAGCTTGGGGTTCTCACTCCAATATCCTGATTCTTAATCTCTCTCTCTCTTTTTTTTTTTGGTGGGGGGGGGGCAAATTGGAAACCTTAGCCAAGTGAGTTAATGGTCAAATCCCAGAACTAGACGAACTCTAACATTCTTTTTGTTTCTGTGTTGGAATTATTTCATAGCGTCCCAGGTCAGTTCAAAAATAATTTTAATCTCTTTCCTTTCTAAAAATTTAGTAAAGTCCACAATTTTTCTCAATTTGTACTTTCTTTCAATTCCAAAGCCACTGTGCTATTCAAAGTACTATTCATATCTACATCATTTCTTCTTATTATTATAAAACATATATATGTGTATATATATATTCCCCCCTGGGATTATCTGTGTATTTCAATTATTTTTTTGCCACACTTATTTCTCACAGCAGTAAGCAGCTGGGAGTTCTTATATGGACAGTCTTATGAAAGTATGCAATAGCGCTACACAGGAAAAAGTTATATGATATTGATTAACAAGTATCATATATTGAAATTAGGTACATATATTATTTAAAATATTTTAGGTTACTGATAATCTCTAAATTTGTTAAATTAATAAAATGAAAGTAATTTTAAGAAGAAATCACTTGAAATGCATGCTCTTGGAATAAAAAATATATTATTGTTGGCACTTCAGGAGGGAAAAAAACAATATAATATCATGAAAAAATTCACCTAAGAGAAGAAAATCAGTGGGAAAGAAATGAAAGTCAGATTAGTTTATATATAAAAACAGCTGGAAAGCCCCTAGATGGTTGAATTCAGTAATTTCTAGGTTATTCCAAGGTAGATGTATGTGTATTTTAGGTTGTTTTTAAGATGTCTCACAATTAAGAAAACATTGTGTGCAATAAATGTGTTTATGATTAGAAATGTTATATTCATATCTGAATAAGAAATGGTCTTTCTTAAAAAAATTTACCAGTGAATAATACATTGAAAATGTCTAGTTGTAACCTGGATTTGCACTAACTGTATTTTATTATTATAAATATTAACATATATTTCTCTTTTCATTTTTCAATAATAAACAAATGATATTGGGAGTGTGACCCTGGAGTTGAAGGCCTAAGCTAGGATAAATAAAAGTTTAGTCTTTTATGAACACGAGCAGAGTTTAATCCCTTCATGCCTTCACTAGCTGTGTGATATGGGGAAAGTCATTTTACATTTATAATATTCAATTTCTACATATGACAATAATCTTAATAATTTAAACTTTATTCTGCCATTTTGAACATACCTAAAATAACTAAAGCATTTAACACAATGTTAGGCAGAGTATTTTTATCATTACCATCATCATCACCATCATCTCCTACAGGTTTAGATTATGTTGGACCATAATACATGATCTTGACCCACAAGGAGCCACAAAACTGGAGTAAATCCCTTCTAGGTAGATCATGAGCTCCTTGTGGGTGAAGATCATGTTTTATTCATACTTAACCCCCAGTATAAGGTCAACAATAGAATAAACCAGTATAACAGAGTATCTACTGTATGTCATACATTCCATTAAATATTTTCTAGGTATCTTAAGATAAGTGCTGATAACTCTTACTGAACCATAACTCTTTAATGCTAGAGAACTGATACGTAGGGAACCTGGCCACACACACAGGTCTCTTTCCCCCCAGGTCACCCCTGTTTTCTCCCCAGGACCTAGAATGGTGTCAGAAACACAGTAGACATTCAGTTCAAATTTGTGTAATAAAAAAATAACATAAGAACTAAAGCCTGAATATCAGATAAGTTAGACACCTTTATCTTTCTTTTTACAACTTTTCTCAGGGTAAATGATTCTTTGTTCTGAATTATAACTTAGGCTCATTTTCCTACACTGTTTTTATGGAAATTTTGAAGAATTATGTCTGGGTATCACTAGTAAAACCAATTGAACTAAAATATTAATTTGGCTGGTAACATCACAATATGTCCCTATTCTCCTTTGACAAGATAGTGTACATGATGAACTTAACTTGGCCCATATTTTTTGTTACAACTCTTATTACAGAGTTTTTTACTTTAGTGTCTGAATATTTTACTTCCAAAGCCAATAAAAATGAATCCCAGTAGTAATTTATGAGCTCCATTTCCACTATTATAGGTGGGCTCTGAATTAAACCCACCACAGTTCAGTAAGTGTCCACCAAAGATGAGACCTGAGGAATGGCTATCCATAAAGCTGCATGCTACCTTCAATATGGACTTCTCAAGGGCTAGTTCTCATCATTTGCTCAGTTCATTAGTCATACCGCCTTCTAAATAAGCAAACTGGATTACTGTAGGACCATGGGCCAAATATGAATTGTTATTCTGAGAATTCATTTTCAAGTTACAGTGCAGATATGCTGGAAAAGCTTAAAATGACATTCTTCCCTTGAATCAATTCCCCCATCTGTCAGCATGAACTCAACTCATATCCAACATATTTGAGGCCATTGGGAGAGAAGTTCACAATTTAATATTTAGGCACAATTTAGACTCAATTTAAGTCTAAAAATAACTTGACTGAAAAGGAGCTACTTTCTTAAATGCACACTGAGATGCAGATATGTACGTATAAGCTAATTAATTGGAATTAAATGGTTATTGATTAACCTAACAAAGTCTGGATTCCTAAAGTGGATAAACTCAATGTCCTTCAAAGGAGTTCAAACTAACTCAAGCTGTTCCTCCTTTTTATTAATTTATTTAGTGTCTTTTATTTACATGCTTGAATTAAAAAACAGACTCATGTTTGCTTGTTTGTTTTACTAAGGTACATAAGTGGATAGGATTATGATTAATGTAAACAGATGAGATCGGCATTTAGTTTGTAACAGGCCCCTGGAAGTAGAATCAATAAATCAACATCATTAAAGCACCTGCTTTCCTTGGAAACGGGTTTCTTCACAATGGAGTTTTATTTAACTCATGTCCAAGAATTAAAACAGGTCTTATAACAGCTCATTATACAGTTTTAGAGAAGAAAAATCTGTGTGAATTTGTGTCTTCTCTTCTAAAAATAAGCTTACACACCTCATTAATAATCCTCAAGTGTCAAAGTTAAGTTGTTTTATAAATAAAAGATAAAGTAAAATTCCAAAGAAATTGTTCAGTAAGATAATCTGTGTAAAATCTCTAAAATGATAAGTTTGTATGCCTAAGCTCATAGAAAAGTCAGTTTCTGAATCAGAGAACCAAAGGTTTTTGAATTGAATGGAAACAAAATAATCATCTGGTAATAAAGAAAAGATCATCAAATTAGATGGGGCCTATGAAGAATTTGGACATTATTACACATACTAGTATGATCATATTCATCACAATTGTCATCATTATTAATATTTCTCAGATATTATTTCAACACTCGGGAAAATTAACACACTCAGTGAAGAGAAAAAAACCCCAAGCTTTGTTACCCAATTGCATATATAAATTTCACCCAAATTCTGGTTTAAAAGGCAAATATCAAGCACAAGAATATAGTGTTACCAGATCCAGTTAAGGGGAACCTGAATAAATAGAACTTTGCTCAAATATCACCTTTTGATATAATGTACATTGTTCTACTCTTGCTTATTAATTGATAGGTGATTTGTCTTCCCAGTTCATTTTTTTCTAGAAGGGAATCTAATGTTTTAAGCACAAACTGATTATTTAATTCCCATGTGGCTATACTTTCCAAATATAATAAAAATACATCTGGTTATACCCAGAAGTATGAAGGATCCCATAAAGCCATAGAATAAGCTTGGCACATTGTCCTAAAACATTGTTGTTTTTTAAATGCTAAATAATAAAAGCTACTATTTTGATATTGAATTATGGGTTAGAATGCCAAATTTGTATGAACTCTAGTGATGAGAAACATAAATTATTATTCTTATGATTATTTGAAAAAGATAAAGAAAAATTAACTATACTATTGACTGACAAATGTTAAGAGTCAAACTTTCAGGTTTATGTTTTCTCTGTGCCACTTGATGTTTCTGTGATCTTAGTTAAATTCATCTTTTCAACTTCTAGGTATCTCATCTTTCAAAGGGGGTAGAGGCATATTAGGACCTAACTCATGGAGTTGTTGTGACTACTACATTGTTTAATGCATGTAAGATGCTTTACATAGAATCTAGGGAAATACTAACTGCTCATTCTTAGGCACTGTGAGTAAAGTATGGTTCACAGTACCCATTTCCTTAAAGAGGAGAGAACTTCAAGAAAGCACATCATGTGGAAATGTACAATGTTATACACAGAAACAGCTAAGTGCTGGAGGAGGGCAAGTAAATTTCTTTATTATAAGAGGTCATTCTTCTCCTCTCCTTAATCTAATACTTTATTCCAAAGACAGTTACTGGGAACTGACTGACAGAGAAGTCCACAAGGACTTGCTTTTTCTTTCTAAAGGGAGAAGATGGAAAAATACACATGATTATCAATGACTAAATAAGCACTACCAGGCTCATTTCCTTGTTCCCCAAACAAAAATATTAATCATATGATTACACTGAAATATATAATAACTGGAGAGTGACTGTACCATGTTGACATATTGGCAGAGGTGAGTGACTACATATTAAGAAAGTTTTACTTAATAATGTACAAATGAGCTCCTCTGAAGAACCTCCAGGATTATAAGATTTCTAAAAAAGATCATGAATTTATCACATAGGAAAGACAACCAGAGATAAAACATTTCAACTTGAATCTATTAATTTACCAGGAAGGAAATATATACTGACAAAGAAATAGTTCATCAAGTAGCCCACTGAAGGGAAAAGAAGTCATAATTTCTGTAAGTGTTAAAGAGTGGGAGTTCATGGTTGTCATACATATTAGTGCACTGGATAGGACAGAATGATCCACAATTTTGCACACAGTTGGTTAAAAGTTAGGTCCAGTAGCAGAAAGGGAAATTTTAAAAAAATGAATGAGAAAGAATAAAATACCTAGGAATAAACTTAGCCAAAAAGGTGAACAATGTATATTCTGAAAACTATAAAACACTGATAAAAGAAATGGAAGATAAAACAAACAAATGGGAAGATATTCCATGCTCATGGATTGGAAGAACTAATACTGTTAAAATGTCCATAGTACCCAAAGCAATCTATAGATTCAAAAAGCAATCCCGATCAAAATACCAATAGCACTTTACACAAAACTTGAACAAATAATACTAAATACTAAATACTAAAATTGGAATGGAACTACAGAAGACCCCCACAATAGCCAAGCAATCCTGAAAAAAAAGAACAAAGTTGGAGGTATCACAATACCATATTTTAAGTTGTACTAAAAATCTGTAGTAATCAAAACAGTATAGTAGTGGCATAAAAATAGACACACAGATCAATGGAACAGAATAGAGAGCCCAGAAACAAACCCATCAATACATGGTCAATTAATCTATGATAAAGGAGACAAGAATACACAATGGGGGAAGACTGTCTCTTTAATAAATGGTGCTGGAAAAACTGGTCAGCTACATGCAAAAGAATGAAACTGGACCACTTGCTTACACCACACACAAAAATAAATTCAAAGTGGATTAAAGATCTAAATGTGAGATCTGAAACCATAAAAGTTCCAGAAGAGAGTACAAAGGCAGTAATGTCTTTGACATGGGCCATAGCAATATTTTTCTAGTTGTCTCCTGAACCAAGGGGGGGGGGAAACAAAACGAAACTATTGGGGCTACATCAAAATAAAAAGCTTTTACACAACAAAGGAAAGGATCAATAACAAAAAAAAGACAACCTACTAATTGAGAGAAGGTATTGCAAATGATATATCCAATAAGTGGTTAATATCCAAAATATACAAAGAACTTACACAACTTTACCCTAAAAAAAAATAAGCAATCCAATTAAAAAATGGGCAGAGGACCTGAATAGACATTTTTCCAAAGAAGATATACAGATGGCCAACAGAACATGAAAAGATGTTCAACATCACTAATCATCAGGGAAATGCAAATCAAAACCACAAAGAGATAAGTGCTATCCACCAGTTAGAATGGCTAAATCAAAATGACAAGAAATAGCAAGTGTTAGTAAGGATATGAAAAAGGAACCTTTGTGTATTGTTGACAGGAATGTAAATGTGTACAGCCAACATGGAAACAGTATGGAGGTTCCTCAAAAAAATTAAAAATAGAAATATCATATGGTCCAATAATATTTACCCAAAATAAGGAAAATGGTGTTCGTGCGCACACACACATGCGCGCGTGTACACACACACACACACACACACACACACACACACACACGTTGGAATATTATACAACCATAAAAAGGATAAGATTTGCCATTTGAGACAACATGGATGGGCCTAGAGAATATTATGCTAATTGAAGTAAGTCATACTGAGAGAGACAAATATCAAATGATTCCATTCATAAGTGGAATCTAAAAAACTAAAATATTGAATAAACAAATAAAAATAGACTCAGACCTATAAATACAGAGGAAAAACCCATGATTGCCAGAAGGGAGGTTGAGTAAAATGGGTGAAAGGAGAGGGAGATATAGACTTCCAGCAATGGAATGAATAAGTCACGGGAATAAAAGGCATAGCATAAGGAATACAGTCAGTGATATTGTAATAGTGATATAACAAGATAGATGGTAGCTACTTTGTGGTGAACATGGCATAATGTATAAATCTGTCAAATTACTAAATTGTACACCTGAAATTAATGTAACATTGTGCATCAACTATACTAAAAAAAAAAACAAAGAAAAATAATTGGAAGGAAAAAAATTTTAGGTCCAGTAAAGGTCTACTGTCCTCACAGTTCATGGTCTTTTATTAATCCCATCTCCCTAAAAACAATTGTAATGAATAATATTCGATTTGTGTGTCTCCTATGCTTCTGGTTCTTAAATCTATACCATCTTAAATCTATATATATTTGGTTCCCAAATCTATACCATCAGCAACACCTGTGAACCTGTAAGAACTGTAAACCCAAGTTCCCCCACCAAAAACCCGCTGGATCAGAAACTCAGTGATGGGGTCCTACAATCCATGTTTGTTTTTGTTGTTGTTGTTGTTTTTTTAAAGATTTTATTTATTTATTTGACAGACAGAGATCACAAGTAGGCAGAGAGGCAGACAGAGAGAGAAAGAGCAGGCTCCCTGCTGAGCAGAGAGCCCGATGCGGGACTCGATCCCAGCACCCTGGGATCATGACCTGAACAGAAGGCAGAGGCTTTAACCCACTGGGCCATCCAGGCGCCCCTACAATCCATGTTTTAACAAGATGTATGGGGGATTCTGATGCAGGCTAATGTTTGAAATTCACCATCCCAGGTAAATATTTATGGAAGTGACTTTTTTTTTTCTTTATAAAGTCCTTTTCTTGTTAGAATAACACAAAATAGTACATTAAAGAAAAATCTACAACTTCAGTTTGTGAATAGTCTTTAGTACCGGGGACACACTTTTTCAAATGATAGCTGATTTCTCTTCTAGAAAACTATTCAGTAGAACAGGACAGAAAGCCTGGAAGCCCAAATTAAGATGCTCAAAGCACATGTGTTTATTATAACAATTTAAAACATACATTAGGAATCAAGGAAAAGAAGATGGGGTAAGCTAACACCTTTGGAGTATGCATGTAATTGAAATACTATAATGTCTGTTGTGGGCTGAATTGTGTCCCCCACGAAATTCATATGTTGAACCCCTAATCCCCAGAGTGACCACAATTGGAGTTAGGACCTCTAAGGAAATAATCCAGGTTAAATGAGTACATAGAAGTGGGACCCTGATCCAATAAAATTATCATACTTCTAAGAAGAAACACCAGAAATCCGAGAAACCAAGGAAAAAATCACATGAGCACACAGCGATAATGCAGCCATCTACAAACCTGGGAGGAGGCTATCACCAAGAACCAAATCATCTAACATCTTGATATTGGGCACTCATAATACAAGTGTGTCGCTTCAGCCACCTCATTCTGTGGCATTTTGTTAGAGCAACCCAAGTGGACTAATACACTGTCTGAATCCTCTGTCTTAAATGGCCATATGTCTTTTAACTCTCAGCCTACCCCACTGGTGGTATGGTGACAAGGACTAAAGTGGAGATTTGAGACAAGAGGCTGACAGATGGAATGTGTTAAGAACCAACAGCCCTACTTGCTCTGTTAAAGGATGGGAGGTATAGCTTTCATTCTGCTATGCTTAGCTGCTCTAGGTTTTATCTGCATGAGGCTAGAACTGCATCATAATGGGTGTCACTAGTATAGTTTTGCGAGATAAAACACAGGCCCTGAGTTCTATTTAAATTTTGGATAAACAACCTTTATTTTGAAAATATTTTTTTTTTTAAAGATTTTTTATTTACTTATTTGACAGAGAGAGATCACAAGTAGGCAGAGAGGCAGGCAGAGAGAGAGGGAAGCAGGCTTGCTGCTGAGCAGAGAGCCCGATGCGGGACTCGATCCCAGGACCCTGAGATCATGACCTGAGCCGAAGGCAGCGGCTTTAACCACTGAGCCACCCAGGTGCCCCAAACAACCTTTATTTTGAATTTAAGGATGCCCCAAATATTTCATGGGTCATTCTTAAAGTAAACAAACAAACAAAAGACCTGCATTGTTTATCTAAAACACAAATCTAATTGGGTGTCCTATATTTTCATTTTGCTAAATTTGGCAATCCAACATCAGTGAATGTCTCTTTGGTTTAAGGATGTTGTCTATCAGGAGCTCTCATGATTTGTTCCCTTTATTTAAAATTTACTTGGTGTTTCTTTTTCTAAGACACTTTGGATTGTTCCATCCATTTCATCAGATGCAAAACACATCTATGACTATTATGTCTCACAAGTTACTAATCATTATGCATATTTATCACTTCTCATGAGTTTCATCCATCCTGTTGTGTTTCTTCCCTTTTAGAGCTGAAAAAAATACTCTCAAAGAATAGTATGCATTTATCGTACCAACTTTACCAGTGGTGATCATGGCATTTCCATCTCAAACCATAATTAGTTTAGGGATAGAGTACACATTTGACTCATCTCTGGGGGTGACCCTGTTGGACCTCAGCCTCACCCATTGTTGAGGCCAAAAGTTCTACCAAGATTCAACCTCCCCAAATTTTGGAACAATACCTGCAGAAGCAGGTGAAATTTCTTCTTGGTGGTGAAGAGATATGAAGTTTGAGTGAAACTTCATGCAACTGAAACTAGAAACCTTAGCTGTTTTTAGATGATGACAAAAAGATGCCACATGCTGGTAAAGCTGACAAAAGCTTTGGAATGAAGTGAGGAGACAGGTGTCGTCAAGCTTTGTCATCTTTGGTTCCCAAGATATTTTACATTTTTCTAAACTTGACTGCCTGAGACATAAGTTAGGAACCAAATGATATCATTAAAATTCAGTCAGCATCCCAGGCTAGAATTTCACTCTGTGTTTAACTTAAATCCCCGGTAAAACTTTTGGATGCCGTTTTTGCATAATTCTCAAATGTTCCTTGTTGCTCCCAGAGTTGCAGCTTTCTGTTTTCTGCTTCCAAATCATGGCTAACAGCAAAATAGACAAGGCAAAAATAAGAGAAATATGAATGTTTCTATGAGAACTAGGCAGTATAATTCACCATACCAGATAATAGTATTTGACTTATGACCTGTACCCTCCCCCTTCACTTTCCATAATTGGGATAATCAATAAAAATGGACAGAAGAGGCTAATAATGTAAATATTGGCCACATAATACAAACAGAAACTGATTTTAAAAAAAAGAGAGAAGACATGGGGCGCCTGGGTGGCTCAGTGGGTTGAAGCCTCTGCCTTCGGTTCAGGTCATGATCTCAGGGTCCTGGGATTGAGCCCCACATCGAGCCCCACATCTGGCTCTCTGCTCTGCAGGGAGCCTGCTTCCTCCTCTCTCTCTGCCTGCCTTTCTAACTACTTCTGCTCTCTGTCTATCAAATAAATAAATAAAATCTTAAAAAAGAGAGAGAGAGAGAGGACATTATTTACCCTTCCTGAAAACCCATCATCATCAATTTTACTCATTTCCAAGGTAACTAGCTGATCACAAGAAGGCGGGATTAGTTGAAGTCTTCCCCACTGCCAATCCTAGCACCAATGTCTTTCCACAGATGGTTCTGCTATTTGTTCATTGAGAACTCCATGAGGCATTTATCGTCCTATAAGCAACCCATCATCTGGATTGAGGAACAGAATGATAAATATGCATCGTGGCAGGAATCCATGCCTCTCCTGAGTGGCATCCAGGCACTCTAGTTGTGCACCTGTGCACAACTAATATAACGCTGAAAATTAATGATACAAGAAAGAACTTCTGCAAATACTACTAATAAAGTTCTGGCAGGGGTGAGGTGGGTACGCAGTCCTGTATGCAAGAGTTTGAGTGTATGCATGCACATGCATTTATGTGCATGAGTCTGTGTATGTCTGTATTGGATAGACAGAAAGCATTCAGGACCAGAATAACCTACAGACAGGAAGTTAGCTTCAATGGCAGAGACCTAGTGCAATCAATCATGTTTTCAAGACAAGCACTGTGCTTGGCACTTAGGAAACTTTTTAAATAAAATATAGTTGAAATGACCAACCATAGGTCATTTACAAGAGAAGAGAGACATAGTCGGGTCAGTAATTTACCATAGAAAATCACATCTTAGCACGTTTTTGTTGTCCAATAAAATGCACTTTAAAAGCTTAGTGATGAGTGCTTTGAGTCTATAAATTGGGGCTTTTTTATGTTTAAGTTTCTTTGAAATTAGGGTCCAATAAAAGCTGTGTAAAATGAACATAATGCTTCAAGAATAGTTGCAAAAAGTTATTTTAGCTTAAAACTGTCTGCATTTCAGTGAGGATTCCCCTGTAAAACAACTGATAGTATTTTAAGGGAAGCTTTTATTACTAGGAGACTCACAAATGAATATAAACAGGGTACTGCCCCTGAAGAGTGTTCTTTAAAAAACCTGTCAAATGTTCTTTGTTCCCATTTTCCCCATTGAGTGAGTTAAATAGCACTGAGCAATCTGTGCATCATGTGTATTCGTTTTTCCAGGCAAAGAGGTAATAATTTTCAGATTTAAGCTCTTTTGAAGAGGTATACTTAATATGTCAGGTGTTAAGTAAATGAATGAACTTCATAAGTTCTGGCTTATAATTATTAGAAAATGATCATAGCATTAGTGAATCTTCAAGTTGGAAAATGGTCCATCATGATCATTTTCATTAGAGAAACAATTTATGCAAGTAAAATCTTAAACAGTAATGCAATACATAAGAAAATAAGCATTTAATTACCATAAATTTATTTTATGAGTATAAATTAATAATTACATATTACAAAACTAAATAGAATGAGTATTTTATGACCACAAGACTTTCAAAGCTACAGTTTTATACATGAAATATCTGGCTCAATATTTAATTCTGTAATTGTCTAGGTTGAAATCCTGATATAATGAGTTATATTATAAATGGTAACACATTATGTTTATGAAATCTATGATATTTTTTTGCCCAATGAATTTGCTTCAGTGTGAAAAATAGAATTTCCTGGTACATCTGGGTGGCCCAGATGGTTAAACATCTGCCTTCAGCTCAGGTCATGCTCTCCAGGTCCTGGGATCCAGTCCCACATTGGCTCCCTGCTCATGGGAAGTCTGCCTCTCCTGTCTGGCCCTCCTCTTTTCCTCTCCCCTCTGCCTCTCCTCTCTGCTTGTGCCCTCTCTCCCTCAAATGAATAATGAATAAATAAAATATCTTAAAAATATTTTTAAAAATTAAAAGAAAATAGAGTTTTCTTTTAGTTTTGAACACTGTTTTCCATTTTCAAATTTAAATTTTTTGATGCTTAATTTTAATCTTTACATATTTGCTAATTTCTAATGAGATTATTGAGTAATTTAGTCAGACATTTATAAATATTCAATGTTTAGCCAAAATATTTTTCTAACCTATCTTACAAAGTTTTAAGGTTGAAAATGTCAGATACATAGCAGGCTGTCAACATAGATTAAACTTTTATAAAAAAGAATCATTATAGAGATCACATAGCACATTACACCGTTCAAAAAATGAAAATTTTATCATGTAAAATGAGTCTCACTCAACCTTGACACAAATCCTGACTCATCACAAATTACTATTGTCAACAAAGTATTGTGTATTCTTCTATACACACGTATAGGTATACTGTAATTTATTTAATCTGTTTCCTATCTATGATACTAGTTTTTCCCAGTTCTTTTAAAATAAATTATATCAATGTTACAATCAATATCCTTGCATATATATTCTGGAGAGCATGGGTGAGTGTTTTTGTGAAGTATGTTGTGGTACAATATCGACTCCTCAGAAATGCAACCAGCTTCTCATCCATGAAGTCTACTGCAGTTTCAAGGAAATCTCCTAAGAAATGGTCCTCCATGTGGTGATTGAGTGCTTCTGCTACTTTGAACTTTTGTTCTGTTATCTCAACTAGTGGCTAACTCCATGATCACCACAGCAAGAAAAGAAAGACTAAAGAATCACAGCAGTAACTAAATGCTTCTGTGTGTAAATAATACTTATCACTTCTGCTCTCAACCCATCCCATCGGCCAGAATTAGTTACAGGAGTCTAACTGCCAAGGGATGTTAAATGGTAGTTCTCTCATTTGTCCAGAAGCAAAGAGGTGGATGTGTGGGGAGTAGAAGTCTCTACCACAGATAAATTCTAGAATTGATTTTACTTTGTCAAAGTTCATCCCATATCCTCATCAATAAGTTAAAAATGTAATATTTTGAAATGTCAGGTATCTCAGTGCCCATAACTATCAGATATTCATCCAAAATTTCCAAGGAATAAATGTTATTTAGTGTTGCAGGTTGAAGCTAATTTTATTTTATTTTTAAAAGATTTTATTTGTTGGAGAGAGAAGAGAGAGATCATGAGCGGGGAAGAGGGGCAGAGAGAGAAACAGACTCCCCACTGAGTGGGGACCCTAATGCCAGACTTGAGCCCAGGACCCTGGGATCATGACCTGAGCCAAAGGCAGATGCTTAACTAACTGAGCCACCCAGGCATCCGATTGAGGCTAATTTTAAACAGGCTTATTTTAAGACTCAGCACATCGGCCTGGTGATTCTTTATCTTACTCAATTATTACCAGGAAGTTAATGAATTATAATACACTGTTACGAAAAAGAAGCTGGTTCCATGTTCACCTGTTGTTGCACAACAATCACACCAAGACAAGAGTGTGAGACTAGAAGGCTCATCTGAGTCCTTTCCTATGCTCAGTGTAAGGAAGCTGTCCATGTGGTCTCAGTTTTCTTCAGTTAGTTGACCTGAATAAGAAAACTGACAAACAAAACAATAAAAGAAACAGTCTAAAAAAAAAAAAAAAGACCAGCAGAGTGCTGAAAACTTGAACAATGAAACATTTTCAAGAAACTTAGCTGGGGGGGGCGCCTGGGTGGCTCAGTGGATTAAGCCGCTGCCTTCGGCTCAGGTCATGATCTCAGGGTCTTGGGATCGAGCCCCCCATCAGGCTCTCTGCTCCACAGGGAGCCTGCTTCCTCCTCTCTCTCTGCCTGCCTCTCTGCCTGCTTGTGATCTCTCTCTCCGTCAAATAAATAAATAAAATCTTTTAAAAAAAAAAAAAAAAAGAAAGAAACTTAGCTGGGGCACCTGGGTAGCTCAGTGGGTTAAGCCTCTGCCTTCAGCTCAGGTCATGATCTCAGGGTCCTGGGATCGAGCTCCGCATTGGGCTCTCTGCTCAGCGGGGAGCCTTCTTCCCCCCCTCTCTCTCTGCCTGCCTCTCTGCCTACTCGTAATCTCTGTCTGTCAAATAAATAAATAAAATCTTAAAAAAAAAAAGTTTTAAAAAAGAAACTTAGCTGTAAGTCCAGCACTAGTGGGAGTTTTATTCTATAAACTTCATAGAAACAAATGAAACTTGGCATCCAAACTAATTTGTCAGTCATTTCCTGTTTGTTAAATTTAATACATAACATTTGTAAAGTGATCTTGTCAATTCCCTAAATTATTAGGAATATGTAAAAAAGTAAGTTTTAAATAAGCACTTGTGCATAAACATATAAAGGAGGACTCCGAAAATGTTACCTAAGGAATCAGAGAGATGTTCATTTGGTTAGAATGTAACATTTAAAGATAGGGAATTGGGGCGCCTGGGTGGCTCAGTGGGTTAAAGCCTCTGCCTTCAGCTCAGGTCATGATCCCAAGGTCCTAGGATCGAGCCCCGCATCGGGCTGTCTGCTTGGCAGGGAGCCTGCTTCCTCCTCTCTCTCTCTACCTGCCTCTATTCCCTACTTGTGATCTCTGTCAAATAAATAAATAAAATCTTTATAAAAAAAATAAAAATAATAAAGATAGGGAATAAAAATCCAAAAGGTCAAATAGATTTTAAACAGTAAAAAAAGCTGAACTCAGATATTAGTAAATTAAAGCAAACTCCAATTCAGTTTAAATGTGATTTTAGTGGATTTACTCGTCCCAATTTGAAGTATTTTCCTTTGTGGCTAAGACAGAAGCAAACTCAAGATTTTCATAGTTCATCTTTATATGCCTCTCTACGTATCTGTTTTTCTTGAGATATAAGACATACATAAGACCTATAAAATTAAGTCATGAGGCAGTTATCTTGAGTACATTTTTTCTAATTATTTTAAATGCCACTTTCATAATTTACTAAAATGTTGAATATTTTGTAACTTCTTATAGATAGCACATTATGATTCTAGTATCACATGTTAAATATTATGACATCAACTATAATGTATTCAGTACACATATATTTTAATATAAGTGGTAATATTCTTGTTCAAAAAATTCCAGAAGTTATGTTATTCCCATGAAATGATTATTAAATATTATTTATATTATTATTACCCATGAAATATATGTATTTCCCATGAAATTTAGGTTTATATTAACTTAAAAAAGCTTTTACTTTTATTATTTAGATTAATTTAAAAATAATTTTATCTTTATACTATTCTGTATTACTATCTTAGAAACAACTTTATTTATTCATATATTATTTTATATTCCTGGATATAGTATAATTTTCTTCATATATATATAGAATAATTTAAGCAAAATGATGCTGTGACTATTATACATCATTTATATAATTGTATATATATAAACACATATATAATTTTATGTGTATACAATTTTTGAATGTAATATATAATTGTATGCTATTCAAAAAATATATATATCATATTGAAATAGAAAATTAACTGTTTACATAATTGTTCCCATAGTTTATTATGGATAAATGAAAAAATAATGATTGTGATTTTTGCACATTTATTGACTAAACATTTATATTATTTCAATTTTTCAGTTTTTTTTTTTAAGATTTTGTTTATTTAATAGAGGGCAAGGTGCGCCTGGGTGGCTCAGTGGATTAAGCCGCTGCCTTCAGCTCGGGTCATGATCTCAGGGTCCTGGGATCGAGCCCCACATTGGGCTCTAGCCCCACATTGGGCTCTCTGCTCAGCGGAGAGCCTGCTTCCCCCTCCCTCTCTGCCTGACTCTCTGCCTGCTTGTGATCTCTCTCTGTGTCAAATAAATAAATGAAATCTTTAAAAAAAAAAGAGAGAAAGGGCAAAAGCAGTGAGAGGGGTAGACAGAGAGGGAAATGGAGAAGCAGACTGCCCACTGAGCAAAGCCAGATACAGGGCTTAATCCTAGGATGCTGAGGTCATGACCTGAGCTGCTGTCAGATGCTTAACTGACTGAGGTACCTAGGTACCCCTCAGTGAGTTTTATTAAGGTTTTTAGTTGAGTAATTATATCAGTCTAGAATAATGGTATTTGTATCATCTTTTCCTTTTTTTATTTTTTCATGTCTAATCACATTGTTCCTATTTTCCACTAGAATGCTGAATAGATGAAATATTTTTTTTCTATGATTTTAGTGTTTCACCTGTTCATATGAATCTAATCATTGGTTTGATTAGATATTTTATTCAGATTAAAAGGACATTCTTTAATTATTAGATTTGGTATGGATAATCAGCTATATTAAATATTTTTCTAACATCTATTATCCTTATTACTTTTCTCTTCTGAAGTTTTGATATAATGAATTATAATATATTTCCTAATATCCTAGTCTTTCTTTTATTTTTATAAGACTTAACTGATTTTGTAACAGTATTCTGACTGACTATACTAATTTAATGAAATTTGCATCTCAACATGCAATATTGGCATCGGATATATTTTAACTTAGTAAAATGAACATGCAGTTTTTTTCCCCATTCTCCTGGCTTTTAAATAGTTTAAAAAGTGAATAGATGATCTGGTCTTTAAAGAAATTAAAAAAAGATTTGCCTCCATACAAGGGAGTATTTTTTTTTTTCAATTGCTTGTTCTATTCATTTTGGTTTTGGTAAACTCATTCTTGAACCAATGCCAATCATCTATGTATTTCCATACAATTCTTAATTATATCAATACTTCCAAATTTATCACATATATTCAAATGTGATAATTGCTTTAAAAATGTCCATCTTTACTGCATTGATATTCTATTAATTTTTTAACTTACCGTTGTGTTTTTCCTCAATGAAAAAATTGGCCACTTTTGGGGTCCCTGGGGGGTTCAGTGGGTTAAGCCTCTGCCTTCAGCTCATGTGGTGAAATCAAGGTCCTGGGATTGAGCCCCACATCAGGCTCTCTGCTCAGCGGGGAGCCTGTTTCTCCCTCTCTCTTTACCTGCCTCTCTGCCCACTTGTGATCTCTCTCTCTGTCAAATAAATAAATAAATCTTTAAAAAAAATATATTGGCCACTTTTATATTTTTGTCTATTCAGAGAACTAGCTCTTCAATTGAGTTACGTAGTCTTTTTGCTGTCAAAAGGTTAATCAACATATTAAGTAGTTTATTATTAATTTGCTTTCTAATTTATTAATTTATGTTTCTAGGTCTTATAAGACAATGATCAGTGATCTCTTTGCATTGATGAACTCCATAAATACATAGGTTTAAGTATTTCTTCAAACCACAAAATCCTTGCAGTTCACCATTGATTTTACATTGAACAAAATAGTATACCATTTCAAATCTCCATTCTCCTTCTCATTGTAAAGACTTTTTTTTTTTTTTTACCTAATGAAAGTGGATTTTTCATTATTTGTCTTAGAAATGAGAAGAAATAAAACCATCTTCACAGCCTGTAATCCCATACTGGAGCCTTATATAAATATCACTTTAACTTTTTTGATCATTTTTTCTTAATCATTTTACTCCAAACAGAGATTAAAAGGTGATTTTAGACATCTTACCTACATTTGAAAGCTTTTGTTCGAAGTGTTATCCTTTTGATATTCAAATTTTACAAACTTATATTTCCTGTGATTAATGCTTCTTTTTCTTTGTATATTTACTTATTTATTTTTAAAAAGATTTTATTTACTTATTTGATAGAGAGAAAGCACAAGTAGGCAGAGCAGCAGACAGAGGGAGAGAAAGAAGCAGGTTCTCCGCTGAGCAGGGAGCCTATGCCAGGATGGATCCCAGGACCCTGCGACCATGACCTGAGCTGAAGTCAGCCACTTGACCAACTGAGCCACCCAGGTGCCCCTGTAGATTTATTTTTATTCCCTTCTTAGATCTGAGCTTTTCGTAGACCGTACTGTGTAGGTAAATGAATAATGAAGAATAGGTTCAATCTGGCTTTCTTTCTTTGATTGCTTCATTCAGACATGGTGTTTTTGTTTTTAATCAACTTCATTTGGACATAATTTACATAAAGTTAAAGGTACACATGTGAAAAGTACAAACACAGCATATGAAAACATTCCGTATGCAGCAAAAGCAACATGAAGTGGGAAGTTTAGTGATAAATGCCTACTTGAAGAAGAAGAAAGATCTCATATAGGCAGCCTAACTTTATACCTCAAGGCACAAACAGAACTGACAGAACCAAACAGAACCAAACTGAGCCTAAACTTAGCATAAGAAAGGAAGCACTAAAGAAAAGAGCAGAAGTAAATGAAATAGCAACTAGTAAACACAATAGAAAAGGTCCACAAAGAGTTGGTTTTTTGAAAAGATAAGCAAAATTGACAAACCTTTACCTAGACTAAGTTGGATAAGTTTTGTCAAACATTTATCACCCAGTAACCACCACTCAACAAGATATACAACTTTTCTACATTTTCATCAACCAAAAAATTTCCAAAATGACTTTCAACCCAATTCCCTCACTTATCCAAACTCACTACTGGCTCTACGTAACCACTGATCATTTTCTGTGACTATTAGTTTAGTCTGACCTAGAAAAACAATATAAATAGAATCATATACTCATTTGTGACTGAATTATTTTCACTTATTTTAATGTTTTTGACTACCAATCAGGTTTCTGTATGTATTTTATTGTTGTTATTTTAGAATATGGAATAATATTCTATCGTCTAGCAATAGCACAATTTATCTATTCACCTATCAATGGACATTTGACTTTTTTCTAGGTTTGGATATTACGAATGAATTTACTATGACTACTCCCGAACAAGTCTTTTTTTGTAAAGAAATATTTTCACTTGGGGATAAATACCTCAGAAAAATCACTGGCTTATATGTTACATGCATGTTTAACTCTATCAATAACTGTTTTTCTACATTGGTTAATTTTACAATTTTACAAACACAACAATAAATGAGTTTTAGTTTCTCCAAACTCACACCAATATTTATTGTCAAGCTTTTTCTTTTTTTATGTTAGCCACTCTGATGGTATCTAGTAGCATCTCCTTGCATTTGAAATTACCAGATGAATAATGATACTACTTACCTTCTAATGACTTTCTTAGGTCTCCTTTTGTTAACTATCTAATAGTTCAGCCTACTTTTATAAAGACTGTATTTAAAATCAAGTTACTCAACATATATTATTAGTTTCGGGGGCAGAATTTAGTGATTTATCACTTGCATATAACATTCAGTGCTCATTAAATCAAGTGCCCTCCTTAATGCTCATCACCCATATACTGCATCCCCCAACTCCCTCCCCCCAGCAACCTTCAGTTTGTTCCCTATAGTAAGGAGTTTCTTATAGTTTGCTTCCCTCTCTTCTTTTGTCTTATTTTTCCTTCCCTGCCCTTATGTTCATCTGTTTTGTTTCTTAAAATCCACAGATGAGTGAAATCATATCGTATTGGTCTTTCTCTGACTGACTTTTTTCACTTAGTGTAATATATACTCTAGTTCCATCCATGTCATTGCAAATGGCAAGATTTCATGCTTTTTGATGGCTAAGTAATAATATATTACTCTTCCGTATCCATTCATCAACCCATTTTTAAATTTGTTTTTTCATTGAGTTCTGAAGGTTTAGATATATGTTCAGGATGCAAAAATTTTGACAGATATATATAGTGAATATTTTCTTCCACCCTGTTACTTGATTTTATGTTCATGATAATTCATTTTAAAGAGAAGATCTTTTTTATTTTGGTGAATTTCAACTTAACTTTTTTTTTAATATTTTATTTATTTATTTGACAGACAGAGATCACAAGTAGGCAGAGAGGCAGGCAGATATAGAAATAGAAGCAGGCTCCCTGCTGAGCAGAGAGCCTGATGCAGGGCTCAATCTCAGGATCCTGAGATCATGACCTGAGTCAAAGGCAGAGGCTTTAACCCACTGAGCCACCCAGGAACAGCATCAACTTAACTTTTTTGTGCTTATTTTTTTCTTCTAGTATTCTTATATTTCAACTTTTATATTTAGATCTAATATTCATTTTGAAATAATTTTTGTTTATACTATGTGATAAGATTCAATATTCATGTTCTTAATATATTTAGTTATGCCAGTCCCATATCTCTTAAAAGAATGTATCATTCCTCCCATTGAATTACCATATTGCCATGATTAAACAATTAAATATATATATGTGAATTATTTCTGGGTTGTTATTTTGTTCCATTAACTTATATACATATATATGTATTCATATAGAAATATGTATTTCTATATGAATATGACTATTTTTAAATGTCTGTAACTTTATCTATTTTCTTTCTTTTATTTATAATTTTATTTCCTCTGTTCTGTTTCCTAAAGAAAAATCATATTTTTCTTTAATCATGTGAGTATATTTTATAACTTTTTTAACATGTCTGCTAAGTCCACTATCTGGATTATTTCAATGTTAGTTTTTATTAAGAACCTTTTTTTCCTGATCTATGGGTATGAGTTTCCGGTTTTTTCCTTACCCAGCAAATTCCTTATTGCATCTTGGACAATGTAGATAGTATTTTGTAAAAATTTTGGATTCTGTTATCCTTCTCTGAAGACTGTTGATTTTTGTAGTAGGCAGTATAATTACTGAGTGACTATCCTGTCCTACTGAAGGCTTGTTTTGATGTGTTGTTAAGGCAGGTCTCTGGAAAACCTAAAATGTTTCTCAAACCCCTCTAACTAGATGGTATTCAAAGTCTCTCTTTCTTGCCCACCTTGTAGGGATTTGATTTATAGTGGATCTAGAATAGGTCCCATTTTAGGGTGTGGATGCTTCATACAGGAGAATTTTCTGAAGTCTCAGCAGTGTATCTGAGCATCAATGAGGTCTAGGTATTTCTGCTACTCTTTGAAAATATAATGCCCCCCCACCACCACTAGATCTCTTGGTATCTCTGTTCTGTTCTCAGCTTCATGACCCCTATTCTTGGAGACCCTCAAGTCATCTTACTCTGTACATGTGCTTCCCAGTCCTCAGCTGAAGACTCACCTGAGACCCAAACAAGTTTCTGGAAATCACTTCCTTCCTCAATTCCTCTTCTCTAATGCATTGCAGATACCGACTTGCTTCAGCCTCCCTTCACACATGTCTGTGCCTCCTCCTCCTAGCAGATCTGTTGAGTTCTGATTGGATTCTACCCCAATATGCTGTAGTCAGTTATTTCTCCAAGCGAAGAATTGGAACAATTTGGGAATTTATCTCTTGAGTTTCCCACCCCTCTAGACTTGTAATCTTGCTCTACCTGTTGTCTGTGACTTTGCCTTCTCTTCCAATTCCTGGTTTTCTAATCTAGAAAATGAAAATTATAATACTGATTGATTTCTAAGTTATTTCCCAGTTTTAATCTTCCATGAGTCTGGAATATAGAAGTTATTTCTTTGCAATATAATTTTTGTTTTCCATGTTTATCAGGTGCTAAATTGTAAAGAAACACTGATATATTTTTATAATGATAAACCATTCAAAGATACAGAATCAGCTTATATAGACAAAAATAATAGATTGCAATTCCTTGAAATTTGTATCTAAAACTAATATTGAAGTGTAAGTTATGTTGAGATTTATAAATCATTTCTGTTAGCAATATCTTTCAGCATTTCAGCTAAGTATTCAAAAAGCATGGCATCTAAGAGGCTGAAGAATGTACTTTTCCAGCTACTTGATTGCCCTTAGAAGGGAATAGCAGAAGCATCTCCTCCTAATCATAGCAATTCAGTCTCATTTATCCAAGAGTATAATTATCAGAGGTGATTTTGCACCTGGATTCATAGCTAGTATTGGACTCACAATGAAGAAAACACTATTAAAAATTATTAAAATTAATGAATTAACTCAGTAGGTCAAAAAACACCTTATAAGGAAAGTTTTTTCTGTTTCTTTCTAAACTAAAAAGGTAAAACAAAAAGCCTTTTTAAAATATTATTTCAATGAAAAAAATCTAATCAATTTTAAGTGTATTTAAAATTGACCCCCTTGTATATGTTAAATGCTTTATGAAATAGCAATAATCCCAGTACTGCAAATGATTGAAAGTGTGTTGAATGTGGGAGAAAATATTAGCAACTTTCGACCACATTCAGTGATTAAATTAAAAATAGATTTGAAAGGAAAGGTTGCAATGGTTGTATTTTAATTTGGATAACTAAAAAAAATGCTCTAACACTCAAGAAAATTCACAAATTGGCATTTTGGTCAACCTCCACTTCATACTTAATTTTTTATTAATCATAATATTTAAGTAAAATATTACTCTTTTCTATGATTCAGTTCTAGATTTAAAGACTTCTATCTATATATTTTTTAAGAGTATTAACTATACATTTATTCATTGGAAGATGGGGTAAAATAAATTGGGTTACCTTGTCCTATATTGTAGCGTGTGCATACTATTTGAATAAAGTTGCCAAGGGTGGAACACTGGGATAGCTTTCAAAAGATACTAGGTCTTGGAGGCCTACTCTCCCCTTTTAAAATTTAAAGGCCTTTCTTACCTGTAATAGAAATAAGCAGCATTGTTCAAAACCTAGACTAACCAAAAGAATAGAAAAATAGATGGATATAACAGAGTAGAGAGCCCAGAGCAGGTACATACAAATCAGGTCATCTGATCTTTGACGAATGCAGAAAGAAAATACAATGGAGACAAGACAGTTCTTTCAATAAATGGTCCTGGAACAACTGGATATCCATATGTGGATAAAAAGAGAAAGAACCTAGACACAGAAAAATATTAACTCAAAGTGTATCAGAGACCTAAATGTAAAGCACAATACTATAAAATTCCTAGCTAATAACATAGAAGAAAACCTAGTTGTCACTGGGTTCGACAATGACTTTTAGATACAATGTTAAAGGAATTATCCACTTAAAAGGTAACTGATAAATTGAAATTCATGAAATAAAAACTTCTGTTCTGCAAAAGACATTGTCAAGAGAATAAAAAGACAAGCAACAAACTGAGAGGCAATACTTATGTAAGACATCTGATAAAAGGACCGTTACCTAAAATGCACAAAGAATTCTTTACACTCAAGAATAAGAAAATAATCCTTTAAAACATAAGAGATCTGAACAGAAATCTTGCCAAAGAAGATATGAATATAGGAAGAGATATCCAACATCATGTTACTATGGGATTGTAAATTGAAAAAAGGAAATACCCTACACATCAATTAGAATGGTCAAAATCCAAAACATGGAAGTCAAATTCTAGCAAATATATGAAGCAAGAGGAAGTTGCATTCCTAATGCAAATGCAAAATGGTACAGCCTCTTGGTAAGACAGTTGAGCAGTTTCTTAACAAAACTAAACTTATTCTCACCGTATACCATAACAATCATATTCCTTGGTATTTCCCCAAGTGAGTCACCCAACTTTTGTATCAACATGGACAGGACTGGAAGAGATTATGCTGAGTGAAACAAGTCAAGCAGAGAGAGTCAATTTTTATATGATTTCACTTACTTGTGGAGCATAAGGAATAACATGGAGGACATTGGGAGATGCAGAGAAGTGAGTTGGGGGAAATCAAAGGGGGAGACAAACCATGAGGGAGTGTGGACTCTGAGAAACAAACTGAGGGTTTTGGAGGGGAGGGAGTGGGGGGTTGGGTGAGCCTGGTGGTGGGTATTATGGAGGCATATATTCCATGGGGCACTGGGAGTAGTGTATAAACAATGAATTTTGGAACACTGAAAAAAAATTTAATCTAAAAAAAATTTAAGTTCACACAAAAACCTACATGTGATATTTATAGTAACTCTATTGATAATTGCCAAAATGTGTAAATGACCAAGACACCTTTTAGTAGGTGAATAGACATATCAACTGTGGTACATCTAGACAATGAAATATTAGTCACTGCTAAAAAGAAATGAGATATCAAGCTATGAAAAGACATAGAGGTATCTTAAATGCATAATACTAAATGAAATAAGCCAATTTGAAAAAGAAAGCATACTATGTGATTCCAATTATGAAACGGTCTAAAAAGGTGAAACAATGAAGACAATAAAAATATCAGCAGGCCATAGGACACAGAAGAAGGAAGGGATGAATGATAGCCCACAAAAGAGTTTTAGGTCAGTGAAGCTACTATATATGGTACTATGATGATGGATACACTTCATTATACATTATACATTTCTCAAAACCCACACCACCAAGACTGAACCCACTGTAAACTACAGATTTGGCTGAAATACTGTTCCAGTGTAGGTTCATTGATTCCAACAATTGTGTCACTTTGGTGCAGGATGTTGCTACTGGCAGAGGGTATAAAAGTGAGGATATAGAGTTACTTGGGAAATAGGCATTTTCTGCCCAATTTTCCTGCAAACCTGAAACTTCTCTAAAAATGAAGTCTTTAGAAAAAGCAAGCTATATTAACTTCAAAAGAAATCAGTAAAAATACATACTGAAAAATAATTATGAAAAATCTGTCTTAAGTACACTTAATATAAACAATATGATAAGACTACAAACCGGAGTTGCAATTTTGCACCCGTTTATGATGTATGGGTTTTTTTCCCCCCACATCAAGCATTCTCAGACACTAGCTGTTGTCCTATAGTGCAACTCAATCCCGTCACAGTTTACCAGGAGATAGTATCAGATAGTATCAGCCATAGGTTAACGGCTCAGTCCTACAAGACTGACTCCCATACACACACCTAAGAAAATTGCCAGTCCAGGGTGCCTGGGTGGCTCAAGTCAGTTAAGTGTCTGCCTTCAGCTCAGGTCATGATCTCAGGGTCCTGAGATCAAGCCCCAACATCAAGCTTCCTGCTCAGTGGAGAGTCTGCTTCTCCCTCTCCCTCTGCTGTTCTCCCTGATTGTACACTCTCTCTGTCAAATAAACAAAATCTTAAAAAAAAAAAAAAAATGCAAGTCCAGGTCATCACTTGTGCTTCTGACCAACTGGCTATAGATCCAAGGTTCCTAATACCCTATTTTGTGTTTCATTTGCTAGAAAGCAGAACTCAGAGAAGCATTTCAATTACTAGATTATTAGTTTATTGTAAAAAGCTATAACTCAAGAACAGACAGATGGAAGAGATGCATGCACAAGGTATGAAGAAGGGGTAAGAAGCTCCCATGTCCTCTCCAAAAGAGCACCACTCTCTCCAAATCACCACATTACCGCCAACCCAGAAGCTTTCCAAACACTGTCCTTTTGGGTCTGTGAGGAGGATTTATTACTCTGGGATGACCCAGGCATGGGCCATTGGTTATCAAATTCAAATTCCAGCCTCTCTATCTTCTCAAAAAGTCTGAGAGTAGTATTGATAGTTCCAACCCTCTAATTACATGGTTGGCTCCGTCAGCAACCAGCCTCCATCATTAGGTACTTTTCAAAAGTACCCTGTTAACCTAACAAAAGACACCTTCATGGCTCTCATCACATGATTTACCAAGGGTTTTAAGAGCCTCATGTCAGGAAAGGAATTGAAGACCAAATATATATTTACAATTATAATTCACAATATTACAAGAGTCAGATAGAAAAAAGATAGCAGCAGCTACTAAAAATGTCTAAGCACATCTTCGAGTCCATTAATTGAAGATGTTTGTTCAGAATAAAAATAGATAAGAGTTACAATATAGTCCACTCAAACCACATTAGAGGTGTGTCACTTTGAGCTTGTTTCCGCATTTCCTCATGAATATGCCAAGGGGATGGTATCAGAGTGAGAGAAAGAGGCAGAGTCACTTATAAAACTCTTAGGTAGAGTTGCCATTTTAAACTTTGTCTCACCAAAGGCATTTTCCATTGTCAGAAAAAAAAAAAATGGAAGTGTTTACTGAAGTAAAAAATAATTCTGAAACAGTCTTGGAAAGTATATGTAATTAATGATGTTATTCCAAGTAGGATAGTGTTCAATGATAACAGATACATTTTCAGAGTTATCTAGCATAACAAAGGTTTATATCATCAGCTTGTAATATCCAACATGGATGTTACTGGTCTTATTCTCTGGGGCCATTATCCTCCAGGTGTTGTTTGATGGATTTTGACTTCCTCAGACAGAGAGAGGACTGCCATTCAAAGTTCTTTGCCTCCAGGTGCATGAAAGAAGTGAAAGCATCCATGAGAAGTTTTACAGCTAAAGACCTAGAAGGGACTTCTATCACTCTTCTCCATAATCCATTGGCCACAGTGAGTTATATGTCAGTATAACTGAGTGGAAGTGGGAAATGGAATTTTCCCATGTGCTCAGGAAGTCAATGACATGGGTTGGTAAAAATAGAGCAATTTGTCTGCTGTAGACACCTGTTTCCACCATTTTCCTTGGTAAATAATTTATTTTTATAATAGTTTGGCTTCATACAGTAATTGGTTTCTATTTTTTAAATCCCATTCATCGATATCACAATAACATTTACATTAATAATAATGTATATGACTTTCAGAAACTTTCATTTTAATATGAACTCAGTTATCTTCACAATTACCTTATTATTACATTGGCATTTCAAAAATGCCCTTAAGCGATTTATGAATACATAGAAGTACCACAAACTGACTTATATTAATGTTTTTCAGCTGGTTAGGTAGGGGATTGTCCACTACACAAATTCATCACTTATTTGTTTTGTACTTAAAGCACTCCCTATGAGACTTCTCTAAGAGACTTCTTACTAATCCAGTACTCACGGAGATTTCTTCAGTTGATTTGGGTAACAATTATTTCTCCAATTGTCCTGGGGGTTGACTGATCCTTTCTTCCTCAACATTTCCATTTTCCCTACTCAGAAGCACATGACGCACTATAGCATTCCATTAAAGTCATTTGCTCTCAAAACAAATGTGAATGTATCCCCTTCTTAGCGGGATTGCTTTCTCTGTGGTCATCTAAATATTGGTGACTATTCACAGTACACTTTCCCCCAGGATCTCCTTCATTAGTTTGCGACTCACTTTTCTCAGGTCTTTCTTGTTTTCTCTTCCCTTCAGCCTGCACATTCTCTGGCCTTCTGTCAGCCCGTTGACAGCTTTCTGTTTTGTAGCCCCCTGAGGTGTTGATGTCACGGCACCAGAATATATTTCAATTTCTCTCTCATCATCCCTTAATATTCATAATCTTTCCAGTTCCTTCAACTCCAATTTCCAGTCCATGAAGACCTTTCAATATTCTTCAGCTGTTCCAGGTCAGATCATAAAGTAAAGCAAGATTCTATTCAGTATCCAAACACAGTATCCTGTATTTCCTTAGCCACAGTCCGTAGTTTTCATTTCCTCTTGTCTGACTTTTTGCAGGTAATGTGCTCAATTCCTTTCACCAGCTGAGCTGTGACTTACCTCCAAGCAGGGTTTTGACTCTAAATAGTCATTTGCATCTGGTTTATATTTTTCTGCAAGAATCTTGTTGGTAAATTATTCCAGGTGTGGTCTATTTTTTGTAATATAGATTGCAGGAGTGCCTGGGTGGCTCAGTCGGTTAAGCATCTGTCTTCAGCTCAGGTCATGATCCCAGTCTCCTGGGATCGAGTCCCACATCAGGCTTTCTGCTGAGCAGGGAGCCTGCTTCTCCCTCTGCCCCTCCCACCTGCTTGTGCATTCTCTCACTCTCTCTCTCTCTCTCTCTCTCATTCTCTTGCTCTCAAATAAATAAAATCTTTCTAAAAATAAAAATAAATTGAATAAAATAGATTACAGATAGAAGGTAGAGACCACCCAATCCTACCATGCTTTCACAGATGTTCATACACACACACACACACCGCTCAGGGAATTTAGTAAAATCTAGCAATACACCAGTTCAATCTGTGAGAAAAGATTTGTAACGGCCTCAAAGGTACAGACGGGTAAGCCTCTTTCTCGTGTGTGTGGACATCTGTAAGAGAAGAAACCAGTAGCTCCCATTTTTCATGGCTTCATGGAAAACACGATAGATTAGGAATAGGGAGAAAAAAAAAGAGAGAGAGAGAGAGAAAGGATGGATACACATGTGCTTCTTCTACAAAAAAAAGCCCCTCTCAAATGATGAAGAGGTTGGCGGACAGGTGGCAAGCAGGAATTCCCACAGTAAACAACAGGCACAAACCAGAGAAGCGCTAGTTACTGTTATCCACCTGACTCCAAGTTAATTAAGTCTGGTGTGAATCAAACGCAGTTATTATTACCTACAGATGTGATCCCAGGGCTGGGCAAGTTTAAATCATTTGCAAGATCAAACAGCTATTCAGCGAGTCTTGTTTTCTTACCTTCATTCCAGTATCTCTTTACTTGAGGGCACACGGCTTCTCTGCCTCTGAGCCCTCTCTCCCCGCACGGCTTCCCCTAGCAGAGCACAGACACAGGAGAGAAAGCTTTCATTTTTGAGGACCGACTTAGAATTGCCCAGACCTACCGCTATACTAAAAACTGCACAGAAGTCCCCGTGCCATCCCTTACCCTATCCCTTTGCTTCCTTATCTCCAGCTCAGGAGCAGAGCCGCATTCAAAAGGAGCAGAACACGTGCAGAGAATGGTTTGGGTGTCCAGGAGCGCTGGACTAAACAGTGGATTAAACCTCCACTAAACAGCGAAGATGGGCAGGGACAAACGTGCTCTGACGACTTCACTGTAACAATTAGACAACGTTTAGCCTTTTTCACCATCTCCCAGAAACTTAAAAATATTCTAAATGTGCATAGATCCAATCAACATCAAAGAGTTTTAATATCTCAGCTCTGTGCCTCTTACATAATAAAGTACTTAATTCCTGCAAAAGTAGTGTTGATTCCCTAAACTCTCCTTATTAGGACTTTCAGACACCTTCCCTTCTTTCTCCTTTATGAAAATAGCTCTCTTGGATGTGCACAATGACTCTTCCATCAATCCTAGAAGTCTGTTTTGGATTCTCTGGTTTCCTGTAAAAATGTTTTCTCCTTGACTTATTTCTTTTCCAGGAGAGGTAAGGAAGACATAACCAGCTGACTGCATACATAAGATTTTTCTTCCAAATATGCAGTTTTGTTGTTCTATGATTTATGAGAAGGCAGGGAGAAGTAGCAATGGTGGTAAGGTTTTTTTTTTTTTTTTAAGTTCTAGAATTCCATTTATATAATGATTGAAGAGAATGAAAGCAGCATCAGAAGAGGATATCAGGTCCTTCATGATAGCAGGAAGGATCAGGAACCCACTGAAACAGAGTGGCAGGGGCAGTAAAGATAATGTTTCTCCCAGTGAGCCCTGAGTAAAGTGAGTTTGTCACCAAATGTGGTGTAAACGGTCATCTCTTGTTCAATGCAATTCGACTGTTTTGGGAATCTAAGAACTTATTCAACTAAGTCACCCACTCTGACTATGAAGACATAGGTCAAAAGAGGTCATATAGACACATGGCAATAATGAAGTCCCTTTCTCTTCCGATGTAAAACTCCAGAAAGGAGTGGAATTCCAAGTTCGCAAAGAAGTTAATGGGCATTTCTTTCCCAGGAAGGCCCAAGTTCCCGGTTGTTGCAGGAAGAGTTGATGGAGTTGTTTTTTTACTAAGGTACCCAGAAACTGCTCATTAGTCTTTTTGCCTCTTATATTCAATAAATAATTCATCCTTCAATATTGTGTCTATAAAAATAAGAGAAGTCAATCAGAAGCAAATGCTTTTACAAGCCGTGGGAGGAAATTTCTCAAAGATTTCTCTTTGTGTCCCTTCTCACAAAACAACACAAATCAGACAGACTACAGTGTTTCTTACTGTCTGTTAATTGCTAATTTTTTTCCCTTCTATCCCAATAAAACTCTCATTTTAAACAGTGACTACTGAATAATAGATCCCCAAGTAAAATCATTCTTACTGATTGAAAGATGATTATTTTAGTATTGTGACTGTTGGCGGGTCCTCAATCTCCAACATGCTGGATTTTGTTTTTTGATTTTTTTTTTTTTTAGTCTATCTCTCTCAAAATTGGACATTGTCAATTATATCTCATACCAGAAGAGAAGTTACTGGATTTGAAACGTGATAGGGGTGTATAACATAAAACTCTAGCACCATAAATAATCACAGTTGACTAGACCTTGATGTATAAAGTCCTTTTCCTGGCTGTAGGTTCACATCCCTCTGGGAGCTTTCCTGGTGTCATCTGAAACTAGCTCCCAAATGTAGAGGTCAGGAAGAGACCAAAGAGGCAGGCCACCCCAGGTTAGCAGGTGGCAATTCTAATGACAGCAAAGGAAACTTAGAAATCTCGTCTTCTGTGGCAGTAAGACAAATGGATCCTCAAACCCATCCTCTAAACCTTAAACGCTTTTAATGAGACCTTGGGTGGATTCAGGACGGTACACCATGCAGGTGTTTTCAACATCACATCCCCATCCCCAGGCTGTGTTGTTGAAGCAGCCTCTCTGAGCAGGAAAGACAAGCAGAACCCATAGTCTGAGAACAGGGGAGGGGTGAGGAGCCTGTGAGTGGCTGGGTTCAACTCAGGGGTCAATTGCAGGTCACGTCTTTTCAACCACAACCCCCAACACTGGCATTGTAATGCATCTGAACTCTTTAAAGAATTGTTTTTGTTTCCTTTTAGGATCTCTGATCAAATTCTTACAGGAAATAAATTTAGTTGATTTGTAATTTATTTGCTATGATGATTTTACCAATATTTCTTTTGATGGATAAGACTAAACATTCTAACATGGGCTTATGGATTTTTCCTGGATTTTATTATAAACTGTTAAAACTTAGTTGGCATGACTAGGTTTATTGCAAGGTCCCAGTGAATCAGTTGATGCTCCCCCAGAATAGTTAAGGGTGGATATGCTCAGTAGTGTGGAAACTTGCACAGAAGGAAAAGTCAGTCACCTACGTTGAGGAGATCTCTAAGAATGGGGAGCTACTTAAGGGCAAGGCCTACATCATTGCGAAAATGATTGGAAAAGATGCTCACGTGCAATAGTTCTGAGGAAGAAAACGTTGTAGCTGCCATTGCCACCTGAGGTGTCCTGTGAGAGGTGGTTCTTGAAGGCAATATAGATTTGATTAGGCAGAGAGAAGGACAAGAATTTTAGGGGGAGGTGTAAAGTGAGTAAAGACATCAAATTGAAAGTTAATTGTCTTTAATTGTGGGTTAAATTGAAGTTCGAATTGCAATTGAAGTTTTCTGGCTAATTCAGAGAGATCAGTTATCATAGGGGTCCTTTGCTGAATGTGAAGTGTTCATTCATTATCCAATCAGCTAGAATCCATACCTGGTATCCACATTGATTGAGACATTGATTACAATGGAATTGAAATAAAATGTAATATGATGGGGTAAAAAAGACTGAGTTTTTCTCATGATTCTGTCACTAACTAGCTGTGTCATCTTGGGAGAGTTGATTAGTTTCTCTGTACTTGAATTTCATTCTTAATAAAATGAGATAGTTGAAAAGGATAGTCTATAATATATATTCTTTTTTAAAAGATTTTATTTATCTATTTGAGAGAAAGAGAGAGAGAATGAGAGAGAGCAAGCATGAGAGGGGGGAAGGTCAGAAGGAGAAGCAGACAATCCCCCCACTTCCCCCATCTCCCGCTGAGCAGGAAGCTGGATGTGGAACTTGATCCCAGGACTCTAGGATCATGACCTGAGCCAAAGGCAGTTGCTTAACAAACTGAGCCACCCAGGTGCATATATAGTCTACCTTCAAAAAAAAAAAAAAAAGTAATAAGTAATGAGTGTCCTTAGATGACTATCTTAAGTGAAATTACATGATTTCAAATAAATAACATCTTTTCTAAAAACATAAATCATGTGTGGGGAGTCTGAGTGTCTCAGTCAGTTAAACATCTGACTCTTGGTTTTGGCTCAGGTCTGACCTCAGGGTCATAAGATTGAGTCCCTTCATGCCCCTAAGAGTCCCTACTCAGTAGGGAGTCTGCTTGAGCTTTTCTCTCCATCCCTCTCTGCCCCTCCCCTACTCTCTCTCTCTCAAATAAATACATCTTAAAAGTAAATAAAAAACCATGTATGAAGTTCTTTTGTGTGTGTTTTTTTAATTTTTCTTGAAGTCCTATGATTGCTATCTGATTTGATTATGGGAAAACTTCCACATTTACTGTCTCCGTCTACATTTCTGTCTTTTCGAACTTAATTTCCTTCAGATAGTTTCAGCCTGTGTTTTGGAGGTAATTTTTCTTTATTCATCCATTTAACAATGAACGGCTGCTACGCATCAGAGACTGTGTTATGCTCTGACAAAGTAGGGAATAAATCACATGTGGTTCTAACTATCATAGAATGCACAGGCTTTTAGGGATGAGGAAGCAAGGCAAACTCAGATACACAAATATCTATATGAAACTAGAATTAGGAAAGTGTACGAAAGCAACAGGCAGAAACCCTGTAACTGACAATATGTGGAACGGGTCTATTTAGAGAGAGTTCAGGGAATGTCTGAATAGGTAAAATTTGACCTGAGACCTAAATGTCAAGAGGGGCCTACCACGTAAAGCATCAGGGAGAGGGAATTCCAGGCAGAGGGACTGCATGTGTGAAGCTGGGAAAGCCGCTGACACGTCGGAAATGAAAAGTCACTATGGTTCAAGTGCAATAAGCAAAGAAGAGAGTGACATCAAGGAAGACTGACAAGCAGGCAACATCGAGATCAAGGAGGAATGTATAGTCCATGTGAGTTAGATGGAACTCCTCTATATGCAAGTGTTAGAAACCCAACTTAAACTAAGCAAAGTGATAAAGGGGAATATATAAACTTAAATCACTGCAAATTCCAATGTGGAACTGGCTTCAAAGTACAGCATGAGGCAGAAGTGAAAGCAAGTGGTCAGAAGACTCTCTCTCTCTCATGTCTATCAGGCAAGTTTACTGTTTTCTTTCTTCTCAGCCACAATCTCCATTCTTACGTCGTGGGACAGATAGCCATCGGCAATTCTCCTCTTTCCTCTCCTACGCATTCTCAGAGGAGAAATTGATCTTTCCATTCTCCCCCGTGAAGATTCTCATCGGTGAAGCTTTGGTCACATGCATGTCCATAAACATGTGTTGAGGCCATGAAGCTGCTGTATGCTGCTTGATCACACATGACTCACACAGTGCTGGGCATAAAGTCAGCCCTGTTCTAGTCATGTGGGCTGAGGTAAATTCCCAGCAAGAGACCAAAAAAAAAAAAAAAAGAAAGAAAGAAAAATCACCGAAACCGTAGCAGATGTTCACATTATAGGAAGGAGATCAGATTGCATTGTAATGAGATGGAGAGACAGAGAATGGTTTCAAGCAGGGAAATGTCATTTTGAAAATCATGTTTTCAAATTTGGTTCACTGGCTCTGGGGAAAAAGATTTCAGAGGAGGTGTGACTTCTGTGCTGTGGGTTGCCATAAAGTATTTTTCCATCACTGCAACCATGTGGAAGGCAGCGAAGCCTCCTTTCACAAGCAAGTCATCTTTGATAGCCAAAATATTTGGACGTGTGATTTGAGATTATTCTTTGGCTACTGAGTCTATAGGAGAAAGGTTTCTATGTGACCTAAAGGCTGTGGGAATGTAGCTGAGGTTACAGGAGAGATTTTTTTTTTTTTTTCTTTAGCATTCTAAACCATGAGGCCTCTAGAATGAGTGAAGTGGCCATATATTGTGTGGTAACTATGTATCCAGGGAAAACCTCAAAAAAAATTTGGGAGGATTGAATCCAAGCCTCACCAGAAATCCTCATACTTACTCTGCCTCTATCCTGTGTAACCTCCTGGATCCCCAACCTCACAGGGGTCAGGTAGGATTAGATGTAATACAGCTTTTTGCTTAACGCAATAGTGGGCACAGTAGAGACAATTGGCAAATGTTCTCCATTTTTATTACCTGTGAAATGATATACCTGTACCTAATAACCCAAAGTATCTTTTTCCGGGCTGGCAGTCATGGATCCGATGTTGTTGTTTTTTCTGTGCCTCAGCGCCATTTTATATAAAAATGCAGATAACAACACTTATTAACATAAAGTAAAAAAAGAAATTGCTGTGAATTCAAAGAATACCCTGGAAATGTTGAAGGAAGCAATGTAGTATTATGACTGCAAAATTCTTTCTGGAATTGATCATGACATCTGTTTCCTTGTAGAGTCCCTTCATGCCCCTAAGCCCTAGCTGTCTTCTAGAAATGTTGAAATTATACTATGTGGGATGAGATACTCTGTGTGTGATACACTGGGAAAACATTGGAAGACTCGGACTCTTTTAGACTCTAATAGTTTTTATTCTGCTCTGCCCCACATTAGCTGTGAGATTTTGAATAAATTATTTAACCATTATGTTCGTTAGTATCTTTATCTGTAATAAGAAAGCAGGGGAGAGAGATGGCTTATATCATCTCTGTAATGTTGGTATGGGGATTAGAGGTGTTTGTAAAGTTCCCGAACAGACTTATGATTCAATAAATGATAGCTATTAATACTAGGTATTGAAGAATTATAAGTACATAAGAAATGATCCTTTTAGGGGCACCTGGGTGGCTCAGGGGGTTGAAGCCTCCGCCTTCGGCTCAGGTCACGATCCCAGGGTCCTGGGATCTAGCCCTGCATTGGGCTCTCTGCTCAGCAGGGAGCCTGCTTCCCGTCCCACCCCACCCCCTGCCTCTATGCCTACTTGTGATCTCTCTCTCTGTGTGTCAAATAAATAAATAAACAATTAAAAAAAAAAAGAAATGATCCTTTTAAGAGTATTTCAATCTAGACAGAAAACAAGAACATATGCTCCCCTCTCTCCTACATTATTGAGGGGGAACTTCTGACATTAGTCAGACCATTGGAGAACTGCTGACATCTGGCCTCATGTAAAAATAAATACTGCCATGCTTGGAGTTATTCATTAGTACCTATAGCTATCAAGTAATAGGAACACTGTAATGATGTCCTCTGCTTAGTTAGCATTATCTCTGGGGACTTCAAAGTAATTTGCAGGTGGAAAATTAAATGATGCAGTTCAGGATAAAATTGAATTCCAAATAATTGTTAGAGAATTAAAATGCAATTGAACCAGAAATTCTAATCAGATATGAATCCAAGCATGTTCCTGCTGAACTGTGAGGAAAACAATTTATGCAAGAGGATGTTATTTTGCTCCTACGAGGGCTTCCATGACATATATTTATATCCTCTCTCATTATAAGGATGTTGGAGTGGGGCAATAGGAAGACCATCCGAAAACGCTTTCTCATGGACGAGTTCCGTAAATCGTGCGGCAGTTGTTTTCCATCTCTGAGGCTCACATCTTACACACTACTGTTCACACTTTACTCAGTAGGAACATTAAAATCCAAATCAGATCTCCAAAGTTCCTTCTTGCTGTCACCTTGTAACAGACTCTGCTACTCTGGTGTGAATGGAAACTGTGATCAGAGAACAGACAGGGACATCAGAAACATGTTCTCCTTTATTCTAAACAATGGAAAGAAATTGTTCGATACACGGAAGCCCTTTCCCTTTATGAAACAGAGAAAACATCCAACTGAGCACTGTAGAAACGAAGGCTATTTAAACTCCATGGGGTAGAGTTCATTCAATGTTTGGAGAGATGTCTAACCCACCCTCCTTCTCTTTGTCTCATTCATCCTGCAATGTCAGAAAGCAGGGCATCATGGCATCTGCAGCTGTGGCTGGCCAAGTCCAAGGGCAAGGACACTGTAGCACCTCTCTCTTTGGTACCACTAATTCCAGTAACACTTGCTTTCAACATTATACTTTATGCCTGAGAGACATGGTTCTCCGCTAAACAAAAACACTCTGTGACTTACCGTAGTTCTTACAGCTTAAAACATACACATTCCAAGAACTCCTTAAATATGAAGACAGAACTACACAAAGGCTACCTTTTTTTTTTTTTTTTTAACCCTTCTCAGGGGTTACCATAGATACCAAGATTACAATGGCAACTGCTGGCAACTTCACCTAATTGGATTTAGATAAGGGTAAAAAAAAGTGCAATTACTAACTTATAATCATGTGGTTTTATTGTGAAATAGTTAATTGCCCTCAATTATTAGCAAGCTTCTCTATAGTGCCATGTATTGTTTGCAAACAGCTTTCCCATTTATTTTTCCTCATTATCCTTACAATAACTCTCAATGCTATCCCAGAGAAAGAAATGTGTATGGGTGGGTGGGTGTGTACAGCTGTGTGTGTAGAAATGATGGAGACACAGTTCAAGGTAAAAAACTAAAAAAAAAAAAAAAAGATACAGAGATATAGAGAAGAGTCACAAATTGCCAGGTTCCTTCAATGGCTTTGACAATATACCCACTGCTTTATTCAGTTCAATTTTCTAGACATTTGTTGGACCCTCTACTGTAATGATATGTGTAGCCCTAATCACCTCAATCTTGTCTCCCGTTTCCAAAAGTAATGGGGAAAAAAATGTGATGATTCCAAGGATCACAACATGATTAGATTTTAGCTTTTTCTCTGACCCTTCCTTCCCTTCCTTTTTCAGGGCATCATTTTTCTTTGACAAATGTTGTCAGCCTGTGCCTGGTATGAATGAAGTAGTTAAAATGCTAGAGCTCCCATGATACATTGGAAGTTTCTGCATCAGACCTCTACAAAGTCTCACCCCTGGGGACTAGTTCCTTGATGGTTCCTTCAATTTACCCTTTTGCAGTTTCCTCACATTACCCAGAGAGTTAATTATACCCTTTTGTATCACATGGAATTCAGCGGTTTCCCCTGGTATTTACATCTCTATGGACTTGTAGATCATTATCTTATCTCTAAAACCAATGGTCTTTCTTCCCTGGACAAACAAGAACATATTCACCATCACTGAAGTCCAGAATGTGAATAATTCAAGTCAGGTTGACACTTAAAAAACAAGTGGAATAACAAGGAAAGAATTAAAGAATAATTTGGTGTCCTTAACAACTACGAGTTCCTTTTCATTTTGTTTTGTTTCAATTTCTTTTCACCTTAACAACTATTTTTAAAACCCCTGCTACAGAGAGATGTGAAAGAGTACCATTTCCAATCTAATGATCTATGAACAATTTGCATAGAAAAAAAGTAGGCACAAGAAAGAAAACAATATTGTATATAATTTAGGGACAAAAGATCCTCATTATGGCCATGCTTCTTTGCTTTCAAGTTTTTGCTTTGGTAAATTGATTTTTCTGGGCTTGCACCTCAGAATCTAATCCAGCTCAGCCCTAGACCCAGCACTACCCTCATTTGATAAATGGTACCGTCTCTCAAGAGCTTAACTGCCACCTATTTTTCTTGGCTTTCACTAATTTCCCCAACTTACTCAATCTTCTCAGACTTTGGCTCAGTTCTTACCATGAAGTAATAGCAGGTACTAGGAAGCTCCGATTCTATCCCCTGTTAGGGACTATCAGTGACAAATATGTTCATTTTAATTTGGTGTTTCCTGAGTCACATTCCTTCTGTTTTACTCCTACACATATAATTTAGGTTCCTGTACTCTTTACCTAGAATACTATAATAAACTCCTAACTCATCTCCTCACCTCCACATTCCACTCAGTTCCTCACATGGACATGATCATCACACTCACTGTGTGTGAGTGTGTATGTGTGTGCGTAATAGAAGAAGCTTCCAAGTTTCCAGTGATTCTCTGTTGCCTGGACATATTCCAAACCCACCGAACAGCATGACAGGATAACATTTCTCTATTAAGCTGCCTTTTGTTCAAGTCATTCCTTATGCTTATAACACATTCAACTGTTTGCCAAAATTTCAGTCTTCACTCAGGACCCAGATCAAAGGTTTGCTTTAGAAAAATCCTCTCTTGGCCTTACCTGGAAGTAGTAACTCTTTTCCACATTTTTTTTTCTCCAAATGCTGCATCTGCCCTGAGACCAGTAAATGAGTAAACACATGAGCAGATGGAATAATTAATGAATGAAAAGTTTTGGTGTACAGAATCTCCACAATCACTTGCACCTCTAAACGTTTTACAATTCTTGACATTATCCAGCTACTGGTAGGAAACCGAGACTAACTAAAAGGGAATAAGCAATGTATATGGGATAAAGCAGGCAAGTAGCATTTCTAATAATTATAATCTCAATAAACATCATAGTCGCCAACCCAAATAGTATCTAATTTAAAGCCTCACAAAAACCCTTGAGATAAGCAAAAGTGATGTTATTACTATATAACAAATTCGGTGATGAGGCAACTGGTATGTGGCACCTGCATCAGGTTCACCTGGAATGTTTGATAAAATGCGAATTTCTGTTTCCTGTCCTGTATCTGCTGATTCAATTTTAGGAGAAGGCATCCGCAGAATCTGCTTTGCACATTCTCTCTCCATCCACCAGATTTTTATGTATACTAACATTTTAGAACTCTTAGAAGAGGATATTTTGGTTCATTAGATGAATCAGATTTCATACACATGTCTGAAGTCTCCCCACTTATAAGACAACTCTTACAGTTGACAGAAGTAGATTGAAAAACAGAAGGGGTTGAGAGGTTGGCCAGGGGAATAGACATTGAGTATAGGTAGAGAACACAGAGGGTAAGGATAGGTGGTGCTCAAGAAATCAATGAGCATGTGGTCTATAAATACAATAAATAAAAAAAGAATGAAGCCTTGTCATCTGCAACAAAATGGATGGACCTAGAGGGTATAATGCTAAGTGAAGTAAGTTATTCAGAGAAAGACAAATAACAATATGAAATCATATTGGACTTTAAGACACAAAACAAACAAACAGAGGAGAAAAAAAGAGACAAAGAAGCAGACTCTTAAATACAGAAAAAAAATTCATGGTTGCCAGAGGGGAGGTGGGTGAGGGGATGGGTGAAATAGATAAGGGGGTTATGAATACATTTATCCTGATGAACACTGAGAAGTGTATGTAATTGTTGAATCATTTTATTATACACCCAAAACTAACACTGAATGTTAATCATACTGGAATTTTTTTAAGAAGAGGAAATTAGGAAGTCAAGGGAAGAATCCAAATTTAGCTGAGTAGATCTGAGATCAGCAATTTATTAATCCAGAGTTAATATTTTGCTTATTTAAGTCATTTGAACTAATGTGTATTTGAGATTATTGCCTTGTCGTTTTTTTCCATGTTGAAAATTTTTCTTGTAAAGGGGATTTCTTTTTTTTTTTTTTTTAAGATTTTATTTATTTATTTGACAGAGAGAGATCACAAGTAGGCAGAGAGGCAGGCAGAGAGAGAGAGAAAGGAGGAAGCAGGCTCCCGGCTGAGCAGAGAGCCTGATGTGGGACTCGATCCCAGGACCCTGGGATCATGACCTGAGCCGAAGGCAGCGGCTTAAACCACTGAGCCACCCAGGCGCCCGTAAAGGGGATTTCTAAGTGATGAAACTTTGCTGAAGTTTGGACCAGCATAGACTTCTTTAAGAATGGACATATCTGATAATACAGAAGTAAGCATTACAATAAGTCATGTAAGGATGTAATCATCTCTGGGTCCACTTTGACCGTGTGCCTAGAAAAAAATGGATATGTCGATAGTCTACGATATTCTTTGCATATAATTTGGTGGTAACTTCCTCAATGAAAGCCATTTCTTTCTGAAAATAATTTTTTAACTAACCTTTGGTCAGAGAGAAAATTTCTCTGATGGTTTACATTTGATCCTGTGAGAAGTCAGTACAGTACCTCATCCTACCATACTTGTCTGGAACAAAGCAATAAAGCTGTGGATAGAATATGGGTCTAGAAATTTTCTAGAAGAGAAAAAGCCTTTCATATGTTGAAATAGTGTCCGTAACTTCTTTTTGTTGTTGTTGTTTAATTACTTCACAAGATAAAATGAATCTCCCTTTAAGATTGCAGCCTTCCAAAGATTTAGGATGAATTTAAGAAAAACTCCTCTTTTAGCTGAACACATCTGGTTCCTTCTTCCCTCCATGATATGGTTTGTTTGTAACTTCACCTGCAGAGTTCTTTCCTGGACAGGGTTCATCTCCTCCTGTTAATTCAGAGCTCTGGATGCGATTCTACCAAAGAGAAGAACAAAGGAACTTGCCTGTCCTCAATTCAAGTAGTTTAGTTCTCTCTTTGAAAACTAAAATAATGTTCTCTTCTCGGAAGCAGTTTTGGTATTACTAGAATACAGACTTAAAAAAAAAAAAAATGGAAGAGACCAAGATTTAATCCCAGCTTCACACTCTTATTAACTCTGTGCATTAGCCAGGTTGCTTAACATTTTTGAGCCACATTTATATTACTTATTTAATGAAACACTTTAATGAGAACTGTGGGATTATTTTGAGAGGATTAAGTGAGATAATTAGGTAATTAGCATAGAGTGAGTCTTTACCTTAACTAAAATCATCAAGAAAGAAATTTTAAGGCAGCCTGTCTCTGAACAATTGCCTAAAATTACTTTTGTATAGGAGAATGCATTCCCTTAATTTAATTAAGGGATGTCTGACACTCTGCTAAGCAAACATAATGTAGAACAATTCAAGTTTATATACATTTCAATTTATACATTTTTCCCATTTAAATGTTGCTGCTGCCTACTTAATGGTGTAATACAGGTGAGATTTCTAGCTTATGCACATGAATTTTATGGTTTATGCTGTGACTGTACCATTTTGATACTTCAATAACCTTCACAGAAACTGTCAAAGGAAAAATGCCAAAATGTGGACACATACTCAAGAACACTCAAAAGAATACAGGTATACTGATTGTGATCTCAGATGAGCAGAATAAATATACTAGAGGCATATAGAAGACTAAGAAGGCAGAAAAGACAAGACAGCTTGAACCCTGCCCTTATGCCCTGTGCCCACACTCTCATACACAGGAATGTATGCGTCATCACCTATAAAATGGGGAAAACATTCCAGCTACCAGGTAACCGACAAGATTAAATGTGAAATGATAAAAATAAGACAGACATCTTGTGATTAAATTTATAATATAGATTTATAATATTTGTAATATTTGTGACATATATAATAGAAAACATGTTTAATATCTATATTAAGTTCTTATTATGAAGCAGATTATAAATTGTTGTGAGCTTAATCTGGTCCTATATATTTAATTGAGACAAACTTGGAGGAAGACATTTATTTATATTTTTATTTACTTACTTTTAGTTACTGAATTAGAGCTACTGGTCTTCTCAAGTTTAAAGCAAGTAATAGAATGGCATTACCTGCTTCATGAGACAGAGTTCAACATAATTTTTCTCTTATTCTCACACTGTCTCATATTAATGGCCTATAAATTATACTCTTGAATAACTTCTTCCTTGATTCTTAGCCACTTGGTAAAGAAAAACCTACTAGAATGTCTATTTCATCTCTTTGATGATTGTTATCAGAAAATATTTTCTATTACTTTGATCAGCTTAATTGTAAATGACCCTAGCAACAGAACTTTTGCTAATTCCATTAGGAAGGCTGTTTACCACCATAGTCCGGGTTCTGTATCCCAGCCAATTTCTACCCAGTTCACTATTTCAAGGCCATGTACCTGCCAGACTTACATGTTATTCTTTCATATCATACTGTATCAAATCCTTTTTTATAAAAAGATTTCATTTTTAAGTAATCTCTACATCCAAGATGGGGATTGAACTCATAACCCTGAGATCAAGAGTGGCATACTCTACTGACTGAACCAACCAGGGGCCCCTCAAATATTTTTTGTTTGTTTGTTTGATTTTTAATTCCAACTCAATTATTTCTACTCTTTGGTCTTTTTGACTTTCATTGTCAGTTTCTCAAGAAAATATATCCACTACTTTGGAGTAAAAGACTGATCTAAATAGTCCTATGTTGACCTGGTCAAATTTTGTGTTTTGAATACATCTGGAGCTTAAACATTATCACTAAATTCAGATATTCAATTTGCCCTCTATCCTCAGAAAACTATAAATTTTAAAGAAATTTAGAATTTAGATAAATTTAAGGAAATTGAGAAATAGTCTGCCACCTTTCTTATTAAAGTCCTATTAATTCACTGGCTCGTTTGTATGTCTACCCCACCACCATCAATGCAAGAAATGATTATATTCAGTCATCATACCAAGTTTTGTGATGTAGAAACTGTATATTTTCTTGTTTTTATAGAGAAAATCATGACAAAATTGAATATTTTACTTATTTCATCCATATATGCCCCATAAAATTTCCTCTTAGACCCACTTACAGGCTCAGAACTCTTTTATTTTTTAAAAGGTTTTATTTATTTATTGGAGAGAGAGAAAGCATGAGAGCAGGGTGAGGGGCAAAGCAGACTCCCTGCTGAACAGGGAGCCTGATGAGGGGGCTTGATTCCAAGACCCTAAGAAAGAGAGAGTCTGAGGCAGGGCGTGACCCCAGGACCCCAAAGGCATTAGATGCGTAACTGACTGAGCCACCCAGGTGCCCCTCAGAATTCTTTTAAATGTATCAAATCTTAGAATGATGATGCCGTATAAATAAGAACAAAATGAGGTGGAAAGAAGCTATCATGTCATGAATTTAACGTATTTGGTAGTTTTGTTTTTATTTTTTCATATTTTAAAGAATGACTACAGACAAGTCACATAATCTCTTCATGCTTCTATTTCCTTATCAATATGTTTTATAGTGTGTTTTTATACCAGTGATCTGGATAACTTAGACCTAATTGACTTCATCTGGAAGTTTTCCATTTTTCCTTCTCCCTAGTTTGTAAGATGTAAGATGTCCTTTAAAATCAGCTTAATTCTCCAAGCCATGAAGGAGGCAGGAGCAGTTATAACCTCAGATGAATTTCTGTTTTGATCTTATAATTAGAAACATAAATGTAGTAACTAAAAAATTTTGCCTTTCATATGAGGTGAGATTTGTAAAGGAATAACACTTTTCTCTTCTCTGCCCCTAAGAAGAAACATTTGTATGCTTACATACCCAAAAAGGAGGAATGTAAGTGGTTATCAACACACATCCATAGATCCAGTTTTCTCTATCTGATTTCAAGTATCAGCAGGGGTTGAAGTATTTTCCCTGATATGTCCTTATTTTCTGGTCCCTCTTTTGTTTCTCTTACAAAATCAAAAACTTGGAAGTTGAGCATATCTTTGTCTCTATTCAGATTGAAATTTCTATTGGAGCAGATTGATTTCCAAGTGACGGAGAAGGAGAATAGGTGATACATTAATGAGATTACCATAACTCCATCAAGCAATTTCTCTGCACAAATTCCCCAAGTATCTATGGCATGCTCAAAACAGTAAGTGTAAATTACAGAACAACACATACAAAGGTTTGAAATATAAATCAGAGATTCAAGATGAATACACAATAAATAAGTTAACAATGCAACATATAAACAAAAATAAATACTTATTTATGTGCCTTAGGTTATAAATTGAGAATGGAGTCAAAGAAGCAGAAGAATAACAAGAGCTGGAAGAGCAAATAGTACCTTTGCAGAAATGGCAGGTCTCCATCTAACACCAAAGGAATGAGCTGAATTTAGAAAGGAAGAGAGACAATGGTAGAGACTAGTGGGCAGGACACAAACACAAATAAAACAGACCAAACTCTTATGACAAAGGACAAGATAGGTGTCATGATGTAATAATATGACAAGGAATATATATATTTTTTAAATTTTAACTTTATTTTCTTTTCAGTGATCCATATTCATTGTTTATGCACCACACCCAGTGCTCCATGCAATACATGCCCTCCTTAATAGCCACCACTGGGCTCACCCAACTCCCCAACCCCCTCCCCTCCAAAACCTTCAGTTTGTTTCTCAGTATCCACAGTCTCTCATGGTTTATCTCCCCCTCCGATTTCCCCCAATTCAGTTCTCCTCTCCATCTCCCAATGTCCTCCGTGTTATGCCTTATACTCCACAAGTAAGTGAAACCATATAATTGTCTTTCTCTGCTTGAGTAATTTCACTTAGCATAATCTCCTCCAGTCCTGTCCATGTTGATACAAAAGCTGGGTATTCATCCTTTCTGATGGAGGCATAATACTCCATAGTGTATATGGACCATATCTTCTTTATCCAATCGTCTGTTTAAGAGCATCTTGGAATATATTTTTAAGGACACAGCCCAGCCCCCACCTGCAGCTTTTTCTCACACTGTATAATTGCCAGTGTTTTGACTATTGACTGTAACAAGGGGAAGAGAAAAAACTACCCCATTGTCTGCATCCTAGCGATTCATCTGTCTTTCCTATAGACTACTACTAATTTTTTTATCTTAGCACTGCTTAGACTCTGTCGGCTCCCTGCTGAAACTTTTAAAATATTTCCTGCAGAATGATATCCACAGTTCTAGTCTTTGCAGGCAGGCCCTTCAGTGATCTAGCTGTAATCCACCTTTCTCTGACTATCTCTCCCTTCTCCCCAGATCTGTCCTGGACCTTAGCCTAATCTGATTTTGTTTTTACTAGAACACATTTGGTTTGAAGGTTTCACTTAGAGTGTGTCTTTTATATCCAAGTCTTTAAAATTCCTCCAGTGACTTAACACTGACTTTGGTTTCATCTGCTCTGTTCTTCGGATAATCCAGATGGAAATAATGGCTCACTCTTCAATGTGCCTACAATTACTTATTGCGTTGCTCCAAGATGTTAGCTTTGTATGCTATATTCTAGCTAATTCTATATATCTTAGCTTCCCCTCTGGTTCAGGTAGGAACCATACATCACAAATAGCCCAGGACCAAACATTTAGTTATTGCTCAGCAAATGGATGTGAATTGAACTGATTCAAATAGAATATATTATGCATGAGCAAATGTCATGGCCCGTGGGATCCATTTATCTGCAAAGGAAATTGTGAGGATAATTGCTAATTCTACAGAAGAATTTTCCTTAATCCCAACAATGACTTGAAAATGCCCTTTAACATATTCTGCAATGAATTTCTCAAAAGACTGGAAAGGTAGAATATTATTACCCTATTTTACAGATAAGAAAACTGAAACTCAGAGAAGGTAAATGCTTTGTTGAAAGTCTTGCAGTTAGGAAATTCCAAAGCCAAGCTTAGAAATCAAAATCTTCTCATTCAAGACTTTAGTTCCTAATAAAGCACTATGACACATGCCTATTAGATCATGATGCATAGGGGATACCTGTACAATGGGATGGCTATAACCTATCTCTTCACTTCTATAAACCAGTAAAATCAAACCCATGTATTTAACAAATATTTATTAATTGTCACCCATGCATGTATGCACACAAACACGCACACATGGTCACTAGGATCCTCATAGTTCCTGGAGCTCCACAGTCCATGTGGAGCCTCCCATGACTCTGGGGGATGGGAGAGAAATAGTAAATGTATCAGTCTTGTGGATGCTTCTCAAACATCAAAGAATTAGACTTTTTCAATTTTAAATTTACCTGCAAATATTTGATGTCACGTTAAACATAATCTCTGCTTCTATGGAAATGAATCTAGTGGCTTTAAATCACATAAATTCGCTGTTGGATTTGACTAAAAGAGAAGCACTCAATGAATGAAAGTTTAACACAAAGCCAGAGACCTTTCACTGAGGTCTCAATAGAAACTAGATCCAATGTCTATATGCTAGGCATTCCACCATTGTAGTGTCTTTTTTGACATTATGGATATTGATGAGCCCTCTAGGGTCAGGATCTCAACCTTGGAAAAATTGCTTATTCAAATGATCTGCAATCCTAAGTCTGCTGAGTGAGATATAACTCAGTCTCTCCATGAATATATTCCCTGGGCTTCTCAGCCTGGATGGAAAAGTGGGCCAACGTGCTCAGTTTGCGGAACCTACATGCCACTTAGGTCAGTTTCCAGATGGAAATAGGACCTAAGTTATGTTGAATGATGTAAATATATGAAGAGTGGGAATGGTTGTAGCATTGGTCTCTAAATATATAAAGTAAAAGGAAATAAGGTCATGGATTTAATTCAATGGGTCCATTTCTTGTGCTTACATACTCGTGTACTTATAATCAACAGTTGAGTGCCTGTGACTTTTAGCCCACATTTCATATTTCTCAGTATTAGCACTGCTATTAATAGCAGTAAGCAAACTGCTTACTGAGATATGGTGAGATATAGTGTACACGGGCTTCTGGGAAGAGTTAGTTAAAAACAAAAAGAATGCATGTGAAGTTAACTTGACTTCAGTAGGTAAACACCAGGTAAAAGCTTAAGGTTGCTGATGAGACCAGAAAAAATAAATTTGACTCTGGAGATTCTATGTGGGTATCTGAGAAGGGCCAAGCAGAAGAAATGATAAGATACAGTGTGTGAATAGGTATGCTGATGTTGAGTCAAGAGAAATATAATGCAATGCAAGGATGGTAAAAATGTCGTCTATGTGTCCAAAATATGAAGAGGACAAAATTAGAAAAGAAGATAAGACTGGGAGACTTGTTTGGGTATTGCTGATTCCAGGTGATTCACATGTGCAGGTGTATATAGATGCACCACTGTGTCAGGGAAACATGACTCCAGCCAGGTGTTATCTCTTCTTGACCTTGGTGTCAAGCAGCCTTGCTATATGAGGGAAATGAAAGAGTAGCTGACAAGTGTGAATGTTCTGCAAGGCAGCCAGTATTCTCCCAGCTGGGTCTGATGATTGCAGCAGAGCAGAGAGAAGATTCAATTCTGGAGCTGAAATTTTAACGGCTTCCAACCATTGGTCATCTATAATTTGTCAAGCGTTTTACATGCATTTTCTCATGAAGGCCTGCAAGGTAGACATTCATCATACCATTTTCCAGCTTAAAACAACAGCAACAACAACAAATAAACAACAACAACAAAAAAACAACTCTCAGAACAAGTTACTCACAGTCACAGAGCCAATAATTTTCAAACCATGATCAGTCTATTGGCATAGTCTATACCACGTTCAGCGATGCCAAGCTGCCTCTTAGTCAGTCAGCCTCCTAGCTACAAGATCAGGGGCTACTGTCTGAAGTCAATGAGGATGGGGAATAAGGAAGATAAAAGCTTCATAAGTTTATGAATTTATAACATGCTTACATGTAATAAGGGGACTGTTAAAACAGCAAGTTTAACCCCCTCAAAAGACAACAACATATAATAATAACAATAAGTTTTAGAAAGCTGAGATGCTGATGACAGTGTGACATTAAGGATTAATAATAAGGAAATTTTGCTTTAAAATGCCAGGAAACAGCATCTTCTCAACAAACATAACCAGAAATATGTGAGTAAACATTTTAATAAATGCAACATAAATTTCTTCCCCCACTATGAGGAGATGATTGATTCATTCTTTTCTAGATTCCTTAGTATTTGAAGAGAATTATGCATATCTTTCTATTCTCTGGAATAAATTTCAATGAAATATGCATAATTGGAATAGCAAGCTATCTGATCTGAAAATAAATGGGCTTGGCAGAGGACTACCTGAGCTTTCTCGCCAGTTGTACTTTTAACATATGACTTTAGCACTGCCAGTTTTCCTTTCATCTCTCAAGTAAATTGTCCTAAATTCACAGTTTAAAAATAGTATTTGGGTCCTCCACTCATGTTGGAATGAGACATTCTTCAAACACTTCTATGGCATGTTAAAATTAGGCTTGAAGGGAGCAAATTTAGTAGCATTAGAGGAAGGCCCTTCTAAAATGGCATCGGCCTTGAGAAAGGCTGAACGTAGGCTGGTTCCAAAAGGACAAGCTAGATGAGCTGAGTTTTCAAGGAAAGGTTAGAATTTAAGTCTGGAAGAAGAGCAGAGTGGGAAAATCACAAAAACTGATTGCAAGATTCTAGAGTACTTTGTTTCAAACTCATTTGACCTTGGGGAAGTCATGTTCCTTCTTAGGTGAGCAGTTTTGAAAACTGGGGAGTAATCATAGTAACACACAACTCCCAAATCTCAGGGGCTTTAACCACAGCAGAAAGGCCCTGAGTTCAACTCTGTATCGTAGGAGCCAGGAAGAGCAGTGGTTCCATCTGAAATATCACTGAATACCAACCAGGGCAGAGGGTAAAAGAATCCTGCAGAGCATTCCTTCCTCTTCAAAATTCCGTGTTAAATGACAATATAATTTTTGTATACATTTAATTGGCCCCAATAAATCATATGACCTCACCCATCTTCAGGTATGGGGATGAGTATAATCTTTTCATGTTGGCAAAAGAGTGGGAGATCGGAAGCTGAGAAGAGTTATCCGTTATCTTTTACCATGCCCTGGGAACCCTATTCCCAAGACTGCAGATGGAGAGTGAGGAGGCAATGGTCTACATGGGTCCCTTCCAGCCAAAAGGAGCTGTGGCACCAGCTATCATCACTGCCAGAAAGTAGAGTTATCTCCTGGAAGCCTTCTGGAAATAGGTTGGTTTTCACTTAATCCCTTGGGACCCTAGCATGGTAGCACAAACAACCCGAACAACTGAGTGTGTTGGCTTACCTGATCAACTCATAAATACCTATTTCTCCCACACCAAAAACAGAGCCCAGTCATAATAAGAAATGGACAAAGTCTATTTTCATAAGGCTTTGGTGGGGGACGGGGGCAGTTCCAGCCCTGGGAGCTAAGGTGTCGGGGGCTTCCAGGTGATAGAGGGCAGTGAAGAAATAGCCTGAAATTCTGGAGTCTGGGGAAAGAGGGATGAGGCAGGACAGTTACTGAAATTAATTTTTCTTATTATTGTTGGTGCTTGTAATCATGATGATAATTATAGTTTTATATCTAGAAGTTCTGTACATTTACAGTGTTATCACACTTGATCTGGTAAGAAACTATGAGAGACAGAAGTGATTTTCTTTGGAACTCTTAGAGAGGTTAAACCAAGCCCGTTTGATTAACAGTCCCAAGAAACAATATACTTCATACAGAAAGAAAACCAAGATCTGAGATGTCCACTTGGCAGGCAGAAGATGGAAGGGGGGGAATTCTATGATTTCATAGCAACCACTCATCAAGAAATACTGTCCTTGCACCACTCCAAATTTATAGGCAATCCTGGGAAAAATATATGACATGAAATTCAATGTTCAGTTTCAACTTTTGTGTCCATTTGTCTAGAATTAGAGATACATATTTAAAGAGAAAGATAATTTTTCAGCCATTTACTGAGATTATATTTTGTTGGGAAGAAATAAAATATAAATGCATCAAAACACCTGGTAGGTGAAGCTCTACATCTGTTTTCTTTATTTTTTGGTTAAAGACCAAACCCAAAGGCATAGGGAAACAACAACAAACAGCTTTCAGTGTATTCAGTATATACAGAATAATATTCAAATGTCTTAGCAGATCATTCATAGCCTTCCAAAATCTAGTCAAAACATACATTTTAACTCTCTTTCCCAAACACTTAATCCCCGAGCACAGTGGATTATTTAATAATTTTTGACGAGCCATGTACACTTTTTGTTTTACCCTTATTTTTCCTTGTATAAATGCCTATTGATATCAAACTTTAAAGTTTTAGCTTAAAGCTATTTCTGAAATGCCAGTAGTTTTGTGTTATAATCACCCTGTCCATTCCCTACAATCCTGCCTTCCTTTATATCATTATTACAACATAGAACATATTCTTCCTGTACTTTAAGTCTTGTACATGTGTCTACTTTCTTTTTGTGAGGCCTTGAGGGCAAGAACCATGTTTTATTGATCTCTTAATCCCATCACTTACAATTCTACAAGTATTGGTGTGCCTAATACTTTCCTTGATTTGAAAGAAATTCCCATTGCATGTCCCGTATACTACTTGCCTCCAAAGTACCCTGCCACTCCACAAGTATCATTTGCTACTTTGGAAACATTCCTGCGTCTTTTTAAGACCAGACTTTTTAGATCTAGGTAGCTGAGCAATTTCAAAATCTCAGAGCCCCAGTTTAGTTTCTCAGAGATAAGAATTTGATGACTCCTGATAGCACCATGATAATTTTGCCAAATACTTAACTTGAGGCCTGCACTTTAGTTCTGAAAGAACAAAAGAGGTCACCTGACCCACTATCCAGATTTATAGGCAACAGGAATCTACCTAGCACAAAGCTGACCTCTGCTTACGCTGGGATTCAGGGACGGTTTGGAAACATGTAGGGGTCTTAAAAGGGTCCTGCCAGTGTTCTTTTTACATGATGCTGTAGAATCCAAAGACAGAAAAAAATCAGACATAAAGATAAAATCCAAAGGTACTATATCAGAAAAGGGGGACTTTGCAGGAAAGTTGTTAGAACCACAAGAAGAATTCGTTCAGCTTCATTTCCACCACAGCTGCTTTGGGATCATTCCTGGGCAACTGTACATACAAATTATGGTCACAGCTAACTGGCAGACTGAAAACCAGAAGGCCTCAGGAAAGAACTTTTTGAATTTGGCTATAGGAGAGGGAGAATCTCTAGGATTCACCTAATTTGATACAAAATTAAGAGGCGAGGAATTTTCCACATGTTCAGGGAAGACAGGATTCCAGCGTGACCTCCAGGCTCTGGAAAGTACCATGCTGCTCGCACTGACAGTAATGGTAGTCTGGGCTGATGCAACAGCTTCAAAGAAGAGGTATTTGTTTGCTGCGTGAGCACTGCCAGCAGAGCTGAGGCCAGGGCAGGAGGAGGCTTGCTGTGACTTTTAGGGGAGAATCCTGATGCTTCCAGAACATCACTACAGGAAGAGCACCTATCTAGTGAGTGGGAGCAAATGGCCAGTGTTGAGGATTGAGTATTTGTGTGCATCTGAGTGTTGTTCCCCGGGAGCTCTCACAAACAGAAAATCGCGTGGGGCTGGGATGGAGAGGTGGGAGATGAGCCAAGGAGGCTGAGACCAGAATCATTTGAGGGAGGATCTCAATGGCTGCTGCTTCTGGCTGGGAGTATGATAGTCCTTGTCATCCCTAACCTGTACGGCCAGGAAAATAAGAGCATCTTAGAGATGAGAAAACTCAGGCCAAGCAAAATGAATTTTTGCACAACGGGTGAGTGAAAGCTGACATTTCATTTCCTAGTCTTTCTGCAGTGGATTCCAGAGCTCTTATTCCCCATCCTCCGTTTCACAGAGAATCAAACACCCTTATGCTGCTCTTCATCTGGCCGGGGGATCTGACTTCCCAGTCTCAATAATGCATTTATTTCCAAACCTCTGACTCCACGTCCAACTAAACTATCCACCAAGCCAGGCTCTTCCTTTGTGATAATGCAAAAGGCCATGCATAAGCTCTTCAGGAAGTCTGAAACATGAGGGACTGGAAAAGGACCATGCCTTGCCCGTGTGCACACCCAGTTCTGTGAAGTGGTATTTTTTTTAAATCTTTTTTTTTTAAAAGATTTTATTTATTTATTTGACAGAGAGAGATCACAAGTAGGCAGAGAGGCATGCAGAGACAGAGAGAGAGAGGGAAGCAGGCTCCCTGCTGAGCAGAGAGCCCGATGCGGGACTCGATCCCAGGACCCCGAGATCGCAGAGAGCCCGATGCGGGACTCGATCCCAGGACCCCGAGATCGCAGAGAGCCCGATGCGGGACTCGATCCCAGGACCCCGAGATCATGACCTGAGCCGAAGGCAGCGGCTTAAACCACTGAGCCACCCAGGCGCCCCTGTGAAGTGGTATTTAGTGCCCTGATCTTCATGTCCCTAGGTTTCCCTGGTGACACTGCTGTTTACCAGGCTCCTGGTCTAAGTCTTATCTATTGATTGAGGATGTTAGTTTAACTAGATCTCTAGCATACCTAAAAGTCCCCAATTTCTATCACACATATTCTGATTCAAGCTTGAGATTTTGGAAGGGAGCCTTACGTGTTTGTTGCCGCTAGTGGAAATTTCAGGGCTGTGGGTTGCTGCAGGGTGGGGCGTCTCCCACAGGAGAGGGGAGCTGTCTGCCTTCAGCTACCTTTAAGCTCACAGACCTGAACCCCTTCTGTTGAGCTGTAAGACTAATGTAACATAGCATGCTATTGGGTAACATTTTCATCTCTTGGAAGTTATTTCAAATCGCAGTCCAACAGAGGGGCAGTCTCCTGTTGCTGGGTGGAATTGCATTGACTCCCACTTTGCTTCTAGAATGCCCGTGACAGATTGAGCCTTTTCACCTTCATTGCAACGCGGGAGTTGTCAGGAGAAAGCAGATGACAGTCGTGTTCCAAAGGTCAGGCACAATTTCTGAGAGTATTTTGTGCTTAAGATTCAGGAGAGAAGGTCCTGCATGCAGTTGCCTTTCAAAATTTTTTTTTTTTTTCCTTTTGGGCCATCCTAAATTAAGAAATTGGATGAAAGTAAAAATTAAGGAGTCCAAATTTTGTTTTCAGCTACTTGCTTACATTCCTTTACCAGTTTTCAAATGGTGAATAATTAAGGACTTAGGCTCTGAAGATGACCAACTATTGTTAAGCTGCAAATAGCTAAATACATTTAAAAAATATATTTTATTTATTTATGTGACAGAGAGAGACAGTGAAAGGGAACACAAGCAGGGGGAGTGAGAGAGGGAGAAGCAGGTTTCCCGCTGAGCAGGAAGCCTGAAGCTGGGCTCAATCCCAGGACCCTGGGAACCTGACCGGAACCAAAGGCAGATGCTTAATGACTGAGCCACACAGGCGCCCCAACAAAATACATTTTTTAAATGCATCCTAGAAGGAAGTGGGGGAATAAAGTCAGGTACTGAGGAAACAATGAGGGGACTGGCTCTTCTCACCCACTATTACACATCAGAAAATGCAAATCACTTCCTGAAGAATCCCAGGGAATCCTAACCTCTGGGTCTGTTTCTTTGCATGCCACAGATTCCAGAACTGCTGCACAAAGGAAGGGGTTTGGAGTAAGAGGCACAACTCGTAAATATTGAGTGCAAATTCAAAAAGGTTGTTTTTAACATTTGTAGGGCCTGGTTTCTCTTACCAATACATCTATTTAACAAATGCTGACCCAAAGGCTCAGAAGGCCTAAGAAGTGGCAAAAAGAAACTGGGTCATTACTCTAAGCGGGGCCTCCGTTCTGGTGGTTGGAGACAGAAAATCAACACATAAATACTTTCTCAGGTGGAAACAAGAGCTATGGAATAAACTAGGGAAGGTGGAGGTGGGGAGAGGGAGCTCACAGCAAGTTTCCCTGATGAAGGGACGCGGAGTTTCTCTCTGGAAGAAATGAAGGAACAAGGGGTGTTGCAATTTCTGGGCAGAGGCTGCGTGTGCACAGGTTCTGGGAGAGCCGCTGTTTGACCGGCCGCCAACACACGAAGTAGCATGGTGGTGCTGGAGAGATGTTTTCCGTGGCCAGATGTGCTACAGGCTGCGTGTGTGGGTGTGAGCGAAGGAAAGGAATTCAAATGACTCTAGGATTGGGGACTGAATAACTGGAAGAGAGGAAGGGCTACTTCCTGAGAAGTAGAAGGCTATGGTAAGAGGTTTGCAGCCGGCAGGGAGCGGGTTCACTGTGAGTTCTGTTAGGGTTGTGTTAAATTTGAGACACCAAATTTAAACATCCAGGTAGAATTTCTAAATAAAGCAGACAGAAGGAAATGCCAATTGAAAAAAAAAAAATCTGTACTCTGATTTTTATACATGAGAAGGAAATTCTTTACATCTCAAAAGGACATACTTTTAAAATAGTCTCTGTAGCATGATATTGAAGAAGGGATATCAACCTTAAAAATAGAAGGCTTAAGCTCAAATCCTCCTTTCTTCCACTTTGGACAATAAGCTATATAATGCCTCTGAGCCTCAGTGTCCTCATCTGTAAAACGGGCTTGAAAAAGAACTATCCTAAATTATTCACATGACATTTTTATTAAATTCTGATGAGTTAAAAGTGTATCAAGGTACTTTATAAATCAGTGTTGCTTAAAAGTTGCTGGCAGGGGTGCCTGGGTGGCTCAGTTGATTCAGTGACTGCTTTCAGCTTGGGTCATGATTCCAGGACCCTGGGATTGAGCCCCATGCCAGGCTCCCTGCTTAGCAGGGGAGTCTGCTTCTCCCTCATCCCCCTCCCCCTGCTCGTGCTCTCTCTCTCTCTTTCAAACAAATAAATAAAATCTTTAAAAAATAATAATAAAAGTTGCTGGTAGTACAAAGTGCCTGCTGAGGTTTCACTTGGTTTTGGTCTGTTGCTTATTTGTATATTTGTCTTTTTTTTTTTTTTAAAGATTTTTATTTACTTATTTGGTAGAGAGAGAGAAAGAGAGAGTGAGAACAAGCAGGGGAGCAGCAGAGGGTGAGGGAGAAAAAGACTCCCCACTGAGGAGGGAGGCCAATGTTGAACTTGATCCCAGGATCCTGGGATCATGATCTGAGCCGAGGGCAGATGCTTAACCAACTGAGCCACCCAGGCACCCCAGAAGTTTGCTTTTAAGACTTATTACATAACCCCACCTGAAGTCTACCAAGACAGAACCTTCAAGGGGTGGGGGGACGTGTTAATCTTTCCAAAAAGTCAAGGTGCTCAGCTTTCCATTTCTCCTAGGTCCTTGCTCCAAATCTAGAATATACACATAGTATTTTTTAAAATTTTTATTCCTTTATGTAAATAACTCGGTATTAAATAGGATTTGATACACAAAACTTTGTTGTGTTAAAATTTTTTCTATCAGTATGTTTTTTTGGATAACACAAATCTGCAACAACTCTATGGCCAAACCCACACAACAATTTTGAAGAGCATCAAGTTTACCTTCAGAATCTACCACTCTTTCACACATTCTTTCCCTTTTCATTTGCCACCTTTCCCTCACAGATAGGGGCCCAGGACCTCTTGTCCAGGTAAACTGAGTGATTTACACTCATTCATTTCAGCTCTTAAGGTCTTATGTAGGGGTGCCTGGGTAGCTCAGTTGTTAGGCATCTGCCTTCAGCCTGGATTTTGATCCCAGAGTCCTGGGATCCAACCCCACATTAGGCTCTGGGGTCCCTGCTTGGCGGCGAGACTGCTCCTCCTTTTCCCCCTCTCCCTGCTTGTGTCCCCTCTCTCGCTGTCTCTCTGTCTGTCAAATAAATAAATAAAATCTTAAAAAAAGAAAGAAGTTCTTATGTATCTTCAGTAATGTCAAGTAAAATGTCAGCAGATTCCACTGTGAGGATCTGCAAGAGTTAATACTGAATCCTAAGGAAGAAACAGAAACAGAACCAAACAAAATAAAAACAAAGTATTTCCAATAAGTATCTGTTTAAAGGAAGGCACTTTTTTAAAACTTTTTATGCCCTAATATTTGAGAAGTAGTCTCTTTTACCTGCAGAGAAAACAGATCTCAGTCAGTCTGAAGGAAGATGCTGAAGGAACATGGCAGCTGCAGAGGTCCCAAGTCAGTCTCTGAAGTCACCGGATTCTTTTATTTCTCATCTGTCATGTCTGCGTGAGGGCAATGAAGGAGCAGCTGGGAAGAAACCACTACAGGGAAAAAAAAAAAAAAAAAAAAAGGCCCACATGGACCAAATGGAAGCCTTGGTTTCAACATTGTTGCTTGAAATTTCTCTATTGTCTTTCATTTTGTTTTTGTTTTTTTCTGGACTGTCCTTCCTAAAAATGTGGAAGAACTGAAGTGACCAGAGTTGCTAAGGAATTGAATGATATTACAATAGAACTAAGTTATCTTGGGTCATACATAATCATAGGACCTTAAAGTGTTAGCATGAAATTGATTCCCTATGTTAATAATAGAGATTGGATTAAAACAATATTAAAACTGCCAGTCCTATTTCAATGCAGCACTGTTTCACACTATCTCTTTATGACTTTATAATTTAATATACACTTTCTATGATAATTAACATAAAATTATGAAAATAATTTTTCAAATTTTATAGCAAATTCATTATTACTTTTAGCAAAAATTCTGGTCTGTGGTTCATGAAATGACTAGTTTTTCTCTCAGTGGAAAAGCAAACCAGCATGATATCTGCCTCTCCTTTTTTATTTTACTTAAAATATTATTATAAGTATTAATAATAGTGAAATGCTTGTTCCTATTTTATTCCCACAAAATGTATCTTCAGAAAAGTTACAGTGCTTATACTAACTCTCTCTGGACAAACAGGACTGTCCTTGTGATTGCCTTTTGGGAATAATTAAACAGACCCTATTGCCCACATACTTCAAGAGGAGGGCAAATAGAATAAGAAAACTCTTGATATCAATATGGTATTTAGAAATTCTACAGTGAATATAAAATAATTTTTCAGTATACATTTGGGGGAATAAATTTCTCTCTCTCTCTCTCTCCCCCCTCTATTATGGGCTGAATTATGCCCTCTCCCCAAATTCATATATGGAAATTCTAGCCCCCAGTACCTCAGAATGTGACCATATTTGGAGATCAGGCCTTTAAAGAGGTAATTAAGGTAAATGAGGTCATATGGGTGAGCTCTAATTCAATATGACTGGTCTACTTATAAGAAGAAGAGATAAGGACTTAGAGCATACAGAAAGACCAGGTGAAGACACTGGAAGAAGATAACCATCTACAAGCCAAGAGAGGCCTTTGAAGAAACCAGTCCTGTGAACACCTTAATCTTGGACCTCTAGCATCTACAATTGTGAGAAAGTAAGTATCTGTTGTTTAAGCCACTCAACCTGTGCTATTTGTTACAGCAGCCTTAGCAAACTAATACACATCTATATTTTACGTTCCTCAGAGTGCAAATCTATACACTGTCACTGTATAATTAAGTTGGATTGTTTGGTTCCATTATAATTATTTAAATAAAATTATTACATAAAACTAATGATACATAATGATGTTCATCTTTACAAATACTCCAGAAACATTTGCCTTAGTTTAATTCATTTTATAGTGTGGAAACTAAAGAAAATAAAAAAAAATTTGTTTTTGCTCCTAGAAACCAGTTTGATACAAAGTCCCCAGTGTTCTGCATGAATATAGTAATATGTATGGATGAAGTCAGAGCTGCATTAACATAGCAATAAAGTAAGTTGACCAATAAACGTGACATTTCAATTACTCCAAAATAAAACATTTTTCTAGTTTTATTTAAAATAAAATATTTTTTCACAGAAGTGATATTATCTCCTTATTCCCTTGACCCCATCTACTCTCCCCATCATTCGTGCCATGTCCCCATCATCATAGTTTGGAATTTGTCTGAATCATAATTCTTTTTTTCTCTGTTTTCTGTTGCTTTGGCTCTGTCCTACCTTAAATCTAAACTCTGAAATGCTCTCTCCCTCCAGTCCTCTGACTTTTTCCATCCCCTAAACTGCCTCCATTGGTAAAATACAAAAGTTAATCTGTGATAAATCACCAAACTTGCAAACAATAGAAAAACAATATCTTTCTTACCATCTTCCTGAATTCATTGTAAGGATTAAATATTAAAATGGATATAACAATATGTTGTAAAATAGAACTGTAAGTTTCTAGAATCAGATGAATTACTAACAGATATCAATACCATTTTAAAACACTTGCAGTTTAATTTACTAGATTTTCTTTTTTTGCTTCTTTGGATCCAAAGAAACTCAATACACATTTTCTAAAACCTGTCTCCACACAGAATTAATCATTCTCAGCACTATCCTGGACATTGTGTTATGATGCAATCTGGACATTGTGTTATGATGGAATTGTTATCAGCCCTTTTTTAGAGAGGGAGAAATTGAGACACACAAGTGTTTAATAACAAACAGTCTTCACACAGCTAATAAGAAATGAAGTCAAGATTCAGACCAAGGGAAACTAAGTTTGGAACTGCCCCTTTTTTTTTTTTAATCCATTAAGACAAAGAGATAATGAAAATATTTCATATGAAGGAGAAGTTGACCTAATAAAGCAATTTAACCAATTTAAATTTTACTAACATAAAATCAAGAACTCTAGAATTTTACTTACTAGAGTCTGAATGGAAATGTTTCCTTTAAAGTAAGAAAAACACTTCCCAGTACATAGATAATTAAGCCCATCAGGTTTCTGTTAAGACCTGATTTGACCTCATATTATACCTCAGCATGGTTTTCCACAAAGGCACGACCACTGGATTAGCACTGGTATTTATGATGACGTTGAGCTGTCACCTCTGTGTCAAACTTTCAAACACAAATGTTCAGAGAAATAAACAGAAGTTCTTAAAAGCTTTTAGTGGAAAACCCACACATATTCAGTTTCATTTTCTATCACAGTTAAAGAGAGAATGTTATGATGCTTGTTAAACATAGCAAAGCAGACTTTATTCAAGATTATTGTAATAAGGGAGAGAGATTGAAGGCCAGTCAGAATACAAGAAAGATAACTGGGGGTTTATAATCAATGAGCAGAGTGCAGGGTTAGTGGATGTAAGATTACTAAGAGGAACTTTATTAGATATCAAGAGTAGAGGAATTCTTAGTAAATTGGCTTGAAAGAATTATTGCAAAAGGTAGGTCAAGCACTTAGATATCAAAGATGGGTGTGATAGAAATGATCACATATCAAGTGTAGGGGAGGGGATTTTCAATAAACTGACTTAGCAGGATTCTTTGCTAAAACTTGGGCTTGTGGAAACCTGACTAAAGTTTGGTCAGGGAAAGAGTCTTTGTTGTATGATCTGTGTTAAGGAAGGAGGGAAGGAAGGAAGGAAGAGGGGGGAAGGGAGGGAAGAAGAAAGGAAGAGAGAGAAGAATGAATGAACAAACCCAGGGAATTAATGCAACCATAATTCACAGTATTTTCAGTGTTTGTCATATGCCTGACATTGACATAGAAACTGGGAAACAGGCAAAACACAAGATTCTGTGCCAGCTTAAAGGCAGGTCAGTGTGATGTTTGTACACACAATCAGGACTTTGTATTCAGGAGGCCCTAGGTTCCATCTCACCTTTGCCACTATGAGGTTCAAAATTAGGTAAGATTCTGAGATTTACCTTTATCATCAGTACCTGAAGGAATATCAACTACATCTTGTGTTGTGCTGCACATTGAGTGAGAGGATATAAATTAGAAAATGCATTATATTATTGTTTTAAATTTCAATCCAATAAATGTTTGCATTACCTCCTACTATGAACAGATATGGGGGGTGCAGGAATGCATATCACAGAGAGATTCCCCATCAGGAAAGAATACAAACTTTAGACAAGTAATTCCAAGTGCAAGGTAGTGTTTGTTAGCAACAGAGGTAATATAGAAGCTTTACTAGAGTCCTCACTCTGCGACTTGGGTCAGGGGGCAATTTGGGGTTGAGAACTAAATGTATTTCCCATCCAAAGGTGTGTCTCTCTGGGTTCTCCACTGAATGAACGGACCTACCATTGTAACAGAGCCCTGAGGCAATACTTTCAGTGTGCTCCTGCCTTCTCCACGAGCACCATGTGGACATTCAAGGTGTGGGCCTGGGCATGTACTTGCTTGCTTGGATTTCCCAACTGTTCTCTGCATGACCTTGCATAGGCCACCTAAGTAGGTCCTTCAGGAATTCCCTAATCTTAAAATCTTTCGCTTAGATGAGCTTTGGTATTTCATTGGGCTATTTTTCACGTGTGCTATACAACCTCAATGTTGGAATTTCAAATCATCCACAGGAAATACTCTTTCTTCTTTTTCTTCTTTTTTTTTCCCCCTCATCCAAAGTAAATTTTCAAGTGAAATCCATATCCTACTTGATTTTAAATTGTCTTTCCTTGAGCTCAGATGATGTCCTATCAGGGAATACAGAATCACTTTAGTACTAGCTTAATACTAGGAATTGTGAGTATAAATCCAGATCTAAGAAATAAACAATAAAACATAGTTCATCCCAAAACTAATTTGAGAAAGTTTGGGATGTCTATTTTATTCATATTCATTCTCATATATAATAAATTATATTAGAAGGACAAAAAATCCTTTTATATCTTATAGTGACTTTTTTCTACTATTATTCCTTAACAATAGTGGTTTTTATAGTTTTTCCCATACAACAATCAATTAAATTTGATTCAAATCTGATATGGTGGCTTATACCTTAATTAAATAAATATTCATTGAGCTTACTATATGCAACCTAGCTACTTCAGACATGTAATGAGCAATGAAATACATGAAGGTCTTATGTTACAATGGGAGAATAAATACATGTTCTCAAATAGCCTTTTAAAATTAATGCTGTAAAGATTATTATACAACTACAAAGAGGAATGAGCACTTGCCGTATATGCAGCCAGGGAATTATCTCCATGATATATTGTATAGCATGCCTTTGTTCAACTAACAAACAGAGAAATATGAATAAATGTAAACATTTGTTTATATTAAAAATTGGAAGGATTAAATTATAACTTTTAAGTCATTATGTATGGGAAAGGAGATATGGGTGACTGTAGAAATAGAAGATGGGCTTCTGTTAATGTACTTTGTTTGTAAATGCATCTTTAGAAAAATGTAAATATGTAAATATTAAATAAGGAGGGCATGTGCTCTGATGAGCATTGGGTGTTCATGCAACTAATGAATCGTTGAACACTACATCAAAAACTTACGATGTACTATATGCTGGCTAACTGAACATAATAAAAATAAATAAATAAAATATGTAAATATTTCATAGAACATTAAAACAAAATTGGATTTAGAAATCAATTTCTTAAAAAGAGAAATAAAAGCAAACAAATAATTTGCTTTAAAGAATGAGTTGGTGGCATACTTGCATAGGGACGCAGTCACCTAACTACATATTCTTGGGGAGATACATGTTAAGAAAAATGAATTGCCCCCAAAGTGTGCTACAGATTACTAAAGTTTAGAAATTATACTGTTGGTAGTAATGTTAGTATTCTTACCCCTTTTTTTATAAAAAAAAAAAAAAGGTTTGGGGGCGCCTGGGTGGCTCAGTGGGTTAAAGCCTCTGCCTTCAGCTCAGGTCATGATCCCAGGGTCCTGGGATCGAGCCCTGCATCCGGCTCTCTGCTCAGACGGGGAGCCTGCTTCCTCCTCTCTCTTTGCCTGCCTCTCTGCCTACTTGTGATCTCTGTCTGTCAAATAAATGGATAAAATCTTTTAAAAAAATGGTTTTAAATGGCTTTTATCTTATGCTTTCTTTCTTAACCGATCGATTTAGGTATAATATATATATAATAAACTGCACATATTTAAAGTGTAGGATTTAATAAATTTTGATTCATGTCTATAACCATGTAACCATAGTTACAATCAAGAAAATGAACATGCCCATCACCCATAAAATTTTCTCCTGTTCCTTTTTAATGTGTCTTAGTCACACCTCTCCATACTCCCTCTTTCAATCCCAAGTAAACACCGATCTGCTTTTTATCACTATAGATTAGTTTGCATTTTCCAAACATTTTCTATAACTGAAATCTACATTATATATTCTACATTGGAGGGACAGGGGAGATTATCTGGCTTCCTTAATGCAGCATAATTATTAAGACTCTTTATGTTGCTGTATCTATCAGTAGTTCATTTATTTTCATTGTTTAGTAGAGTTACACTGTGTAGACAGACCAAAATTGATTTATCCATTCACCTGTTGACACAAACTGATGTTATAAACAGTGGCTGATCCTCCAGTTGTGGGTCCCATAATTCCCATTCGCCTTAGCTGGTGTTTGATGGGAATGCTGCAGATGTCCTGAGAGTTTTTTTCTCCCCGCTTCTAAGAAGAAATAAGACTTCCATTTCCATACCAGTTTTCTAACCATATCTATCTGGTGCAAGGACATAGGGAATATTGAAAAGAAAATAAAAGGCAGTAATATAAAATAAGTAATGAAAGAAACTAAAATGAGAAGTAAGATAGCCAAAGAGAGAAAAAAAGGAAGAATAAAGAATGGTGCTAGAAAATAGTGAAAAAGTAAATAAAATATGGAAAAGTGAATATGCTGTAGAAAGGAAAAGTCTTAAGGTACCTGGGTGGCTCAGTTGGTTAAGCATACGGCTTTGGCTTAGGTCATGATCTTAGGCTCCTGGGATCGAGCCCCACTCAGCAGGGAGTCTACGTGTCCCTGTCCCTCTGCCCTCCCCACCCCCACTCATGTTCTCTCTATCTCCCAAATAAATAAATAAATAAAATATTTTAAGAAAAGAAGAATGAGTAAGCCACAGAATTTGGGCATTATCCCCTTTAAGGGTCTAGCTGATTCATTGATGAGGACTTCTCCAGGAGAGTGGTATGGCAGGGAGGGAAGAGAACAGTCAGCCAAGAAATCTTTTTATTCACTATCCATATGCACTTGAGTCAACTGCCTAAGCTCCTCAAGTCCTGTTGCTTCTGTAACATAGGGATAATAATAATTTTCCAAGATGGTTGTTATGAGGATTTAGCAAAATAAAATAAGAAATATGAAAGACCTTAGTGCTGAATCACTCGTGATCCCTATTCTATGCCAGGAGATGCGTTCAAGAAACTTAAAGCTTAGGAAGAAATAATAGAATTCTTAATATAGTCTTTTGGCAAAAAGTTTGAGTTGAAATGAGTTGGGCGAAAGCAGCAATTTATTGATGTCTTACAAATATGGTCTTACAAACATCATACAGAGCTGGCACAAAAGAACAGACACCATCTCATACACCATGCTTCCTTCCAAATCACTTCTACTGAGTCACAACATCAGAACAAGTCAGTTACTGAGTTACACGGTTCTTCAAACACAGAGACCTCCCCGTGAGGGTGGTTGGATTGGCTAATCAGACAAACAGTTAATTTACATGTTTCATACAGTGCAGGATTTGCAACAGAATTCAAGATATTCACACTGATATTGTAATACATTATAAAACAGTTTAATTTTCAGAAGATGATGGGATCGCAGATGTCCCTTTCTGCTTCCATTCCTTTCTAGTTTTCCTTCTTTCTTTTCTTAAAAGCAGTAACAAAGAGTTTTACTCAACTTTTCACACTCAAAAACACTTTAAATTTTAAAAACTAAAAACTATTTACAAATTATTCATTGTTGGTTTTGCTGTTCCAATAAAAAAAAAAATCACCCTCCAACAACCATACTTTACTTGGTACCACCATTACCTTCTGGCTGCTGTGAAGGATACTTAGAGTTGACTCCTCACAACTTTTCAGAACTCCAAAATAGATTCTACTCCATGGCCCTTGATAACAAATATACATACAATAAAAAGGCCATCTGACCTCCCCAAAGCACACACTGACTATGATTCATTTTGTGTTGCTTTTATGGAAATGCTGTAAGGTGACCTTCTGGTGGATAAAGACAATGATTAGGGAATACTCTTTTTTTTTTTTTTTTTTGAATCCCAAAGTCATCTTAAAGCACAAAAAAAGAGGCTGACTTCGATCTTTGTACATACAGAATGTAAAACATTTTCTTTACATTAGGCATAGTCATAAAAAGCATGTATGTTGTTGTGAAAATGCATTGTCATAGAACTTACAAACACTGTGATATCAAACACATTCTCAAAGACAGCTAAGGTACTGACACAAAACCTGACTCAAAGTGGAAGTTTTTCAGTAGACTTTATCTCTAACTTGCATATTGAATAATTCGACTGTGTCCAGTTTCACTCATAGGCTCTAAAAACTCAAATATGGTGACATGACCCCAAGTTCATCCTTTCAAGTAATCCCAGGGTGCAGCTTTTCTTGAGCAGGTTTTCACAATTTCAGAGCCCTGGCACTGGCAAACCACAAAAGACACGAGTCTATAAACTGCTCCGCAGACAACAGCTCAAGACAAATTAGCCTAGGAAAGATAGTGAAACATACTTTGTTGTGCTAATTTGACAGCCTAAATAGATTTTGTGTGAAAACGTGTAAATTATATTAGGCTTTGCTGTATAGCTATTTTCCAGGCATTACTTAGTTTCTTGGTTTAAGTGATGCTTTCTGTCTGGCGGTGGTTAAAACTTCAAGCCTGTCTGTGTCTTTCCAAATAGTAGCTTAGTCCTTCCTGGGGGAGGACAAGCTGCTAGAAGACTTAGTCATGCCCTTTCTGTAGACAAGGGATGGCCTTGAACGCACACTTGTGTACCGTACATATTTCTTTTCAGAAAGCTGCATTTCTAACTGGATTTCTAGCTGAAGTTTATTTCTTTACCCACTAACTAATTCCACAATTTCACAAAGGTAAACAGGGCTTTCTTAGACTACACTGATGTTTTTGAAGGGCAGTGAATAATTCAAGGCCGCAGTTCTTATGTGAGATCATATTTTCTAACAATCTGACTCACATATAACCTTAGGAGGGAGAAAAACAATATTTCAGCCACAGTGTTCTCAACTCAGCCCTTTAATGAAATGGTTTCTCAGCTTGTTCACTGTCCTTTTGAAACAAAACCAAGTTACTCCTGTTATAATAAGTTGTATCAAATAATTACAAAGAGAAATGGCCATATACTTTTATATGCAAGACAACCATTTGCACATGACATAATGAATAAAAACAAACTAGAGAACATTTCTTTAATATCTTTGGATTTAAATAAAAATTGATTTCCCCATCTGAAGAAAAACGGATGAATTTTCATAAGAGAAAATATGCTCTTCATTTGCAAATCCTAAAAATCACATTGCTTTCCAGTGACATGTTCCCACAAGATCAGCACCTTCTAAACCACATGAATAGCTTGGGATTGCACTGCAGGATTCATAAAATGCTCAGCTACTCTGGTAACCTGCAGAAGAGACTGAAGAGCTCATGAAAATTTATCCAACTTCTCTAATATTGGGGGGAAATATCATGATACACATTTACAGTTACTTTCTGGTCTGCTAATTCAATCCATTTCAAACAACAACAACAAAAGAGCAGCTTGCTATCACAAGCTAGTAATCACGAATCAGGAAAAAAAGAGAAAGAAAATTGCTCCTTGCTTCGTAAAAATCATTAAGTTCCAACTTAACATGGCTAGGACACTACCCATCACAGAGCATATGCCACTTGGCAATTTGTCTCCTGGGATAGTCACAGATCTCTTTCCAGTGCTCTCCACCGGTTCCTTCTGCAGCTGCACCCAGGACCAACCGCCCTATCACCTCATTTCTGGACCCCCTTTCAGAATCCAAAACCAGAAATTCAACACTTATCTCTTCAAGACCCTCACAAGGAATATCAAAGACAAACAGTTCATTGAACACTGCATTGGGGGTGCATTTCTTCACATGAGTCTTCTTTTTTGAGATTCTCTTTTTGGCATGGTACAGGTTCACTTTCACGTAGGGATCTGCAATGGTAAATGACAGACATTATCCTGGCAGAACCTGGCTGGAGAGTTGATCTCAACATAATGATACCCTTAGAGATTGATGCATGCCAATAAAATGAGATTGGAATGAAAAGGTGTCAGAGCAAAGTGAAAATATGGATCAAGTTTGACCTCTCTATTGTCAAAAAAATGAAAACAAGTAAGAACATGCAATGTGAAGAGAAAACAGTTCTAAACCATAGGATGGGAAAGGAAGTATAATGGCAAGAAGAAGAGATCATTAAAACAACAACAACAACAACAACAACAACAACTTCTAATGGCTCATTCTGATTGTGTATAACTCAGTCCAGAAAACAAGATAGAAGAAAAAAGCCTTAGACAAGACCTAACCTGATTGAATAGTATGACTTTGGTAGAGTCTCTCTACCTCTCTACTTTTCTGTTGTGTGGGCATTTAGAATTCACAATGGCAATGTCCTTTAGTGCTTTAAATTTTGGGCTTCTTTAATCACCAGCTGGGTTTGCTTCCTGTTTTCCAATGTTCATCTTCCCTGTGTCATCCTTAATGTATGGATTTTAGGATCATGTTACCTTATCACACATTTAATTATATTATTTTTATTTCTTTCTGGTTGAAGCACGTGAGTTCATTTGAGTGTCCTAATCCAAAACTTTAAGATCATGTCTTCAACAGCCATTAATAAACAATAGTAGTAATAATAATAGAAATAGATGTTATTTAATGAAGTATATCTTTCTAGTCTTCACAATCCCCCTCAAGGTAAGCATTATTACATCTAGTTTGTACAGAGATTATGAAACACAGCCAAGATTGTATACTAAAATGGAAGGGTTAGAATTTGAACTCAGATCATTTACTCCATAGGTCATGTATTCTTTTCACTGTGTGATACAACAAGGAATTATTTTTAATTAGTCACAAAACTAAAAGCTAATGTTTAAAGCAGGTCCATAAGGAATTAAAGGAAAAATAATAAAAACAACAGAAGCATAAGTGTAGGAAGGCTCACCCAAAATACTAAAATTAAGAACTCTTCTCCCAAACCATTGAGAAATTTTTGGCTATGATCTCTTACCTCAGCATTTATTACTGTTTTCTGCTTCGAACCCATACAGTCATATATTTACCATGTCTTAGCAATGGCTTAGAATTTAGGACTAGATAGTTTTCTTTTTCTCACTAATGGCACTGGCTTACATTGTTATTTCATTAAATGAGAAACAGAAAAACAATCAGATCTCTTGTGCTTGTGAGTAAAAGGTAAATCAAAGTCATGTTAGTTGCTAACTATTTTGCCCAATATATTACTTATACACTGACACTGAATTTTTCAGAAGCATTCTTACCTGAAAGTCCAGACACATCAGCTTTAGGCAGGTGTCGAGCTTTTAAAACAACCACAGTGAGAGTATTTGTCGTGGACTGATAGCAGAGAGAGATCAGTAACTCACCCCGTCCTGAAGACTTCTAAACAAAGAGAGATGTGGTATAAATATTTTTATTATTTTTCTTGTTTTGAAATTCATACTTATAAAAGATTTTAAAACAATACAATATTGTTATTTAAATGTAGTTTTCCTACTTCTTTTTATTTTAATATGCTAAAGAATTCAACAGTAATCACAAGGTTTTGTTCCATACCATCATCACCTTCTAAAAACAACTGTCTGCCATCTTGTGGTGGTTTTAGGTACTACCAGATATTAAAATTTGTAAAGAGTTAGCCACACCCATTACTAGAAATCTTTAAAAGGATATTGAGAATACAGCCTATACTGAGGTATTGCTGTTGTTGTTTATCTGTTTTTACTTTTTAACTGAATGACTACTTTTTGAAGTTATTAATAAATGTCTAATCATTTGAATGGATCTGTGTAGGGCAAAATGACTCATCATAAGTTTGATTTGATTTCGATTTTTTAAAAAGCACTGACATTAGTGTAATTTAAATTCAGAGCAACTGACATTTATTCTAACTGCTACTATCGCCTGTCCCAGAGAACTGATGGAGTTAAAACTCTCTGTCCCTAGCCCCCACTCAAAGTCCTCTTTCAAATCCAAGAAATGAATTAAGTATTGGAGGGAATTGACCCCATTTTTAAATACTTTGTTTTTGGAGGGTATCATAAGATACTTCTTTGTATGCTACTTAGATTTTATTTGTACTTTAAAGACATTTGGTAAGAAGACCAAGAACTCAAATTACAAGTTTTACCTGATATTAACAAATATGTAAACTCAGGGCTAGATTATAACTAAGAATGATGGTGGGCCAGAGCTCCTAAAACTACAATCTATATACAAAAACTGACATGGGGTCATTATATGGATAAGTAGTTCAAGAAGAATAAGAGTAGGGAATATATCTTTATTCCTACTGTGCCACTAAACACCTTGGTGTCTCAAACAAGCTACTTAATTTTCTGAACCTTGACTTTTCATTAATTTCAACAAAGAAACAAAAGTGATCTTTATGGTATTCTATAAAATCGTGCCTTACAGAAACAAATTACTCTGAAGTACTACAGTTTAAATCAACTGAGTTCTGTTTTTAAAGGGGAAATAGGATTAAATTTGATATATTATCATTGTCTAATAGTTTCAGAACTACCACAGCCATATAACTACAAAGGCAGAGTAACTCACTTCTTGTCATACAACATAGTGATGAACATTTATAATTCAATATGATGTGATGGCTCCTCTTTGAAAAGCAATTCCATAAAAAGTCAATACAACTTCCAAATCCTCAGGATAAACTGATTTAATTTTCAATTTCAGTTTCAATTTCAAATTCAATTATGCTGATGTTAAAACATCGTTGTTAACTTGTTTATGAATATGAAATATTTACCTGCATTTTAGGTTAAGTGGAAGTCCTAGTCAAATTACTTATGATAAACATTAACAGAAATATTTATATAAGTGCTATTTAAATATCCGCAATGGATGCCTATTTATTTTATATAATTAAAATACTTTAAGCATTTCAGATGTGGATTAAATTTTCTTTCATCTACTCTAGTCCCTTGTTCCCCATTTGATTATGATTAATAATAATTAAACATGGTAAAGATGATATGTATAAAACTTATAGTTTAGTGAAAATCCCCTAGATACACAAAAGCTACATAAGAGGTTGTTTATAAATACTTTAAGCACTAAAAGTGAATTACCCTAACATTTCTCTTGATAATCTCTCTGTTCATTAACATTTTTCCATCAGATAATTCAATTCCTGCCAGAGGAATAAGGACTTCTCCAATGATATCATCTCTTGAAAACCTGTCAAAACTCAAGATTGTGAAGTGCAAGGCCAGCTCTTGGATCTGGGTGTACAGGATCCCATAGAATGTAAAGGTCTCATCAAAAGCTGGGTCCAAGGTCTTTCTCAGAACTCTGGTTTTCACTTTATGCTTCTTCTCTGGGAGGATCGTCATTTTGATATATGGGTCAGAGGTCATTGACTGCTCATCCATGGCTGGCAAGCCACGGGCTTCCTTGATATTCACCACAAATGCTTTCTTCTCAAAGTTGTACTCTAAGGAGAAGAAGAGGGTTCCCAGCTTCTCCTGTTTCTCTTCTGAAGTAAGGGAAGTGCTGGACTTTAAGCTATCAGGGGAAATAGCCTCTTTCTCCCCTTCTGAAAAGAGCTTTGGGGTCACATTCTCCAGATCAGAAGGGCTACTAGCTTTGAGGTTTGTTTTGGGAAAATTGCCATTGAGATCTCTCTTCTCAAGGTCAAGATGTAATGAATTCTTTGGCACAGCTGGTTTATTCTTTACTTCATTTTTGTCATCTGCTCCAAACTTCTTCTTGCTACTTAGATTTTCAGGATAAATATCAACTCCTTTTAGTACATGCACAAACTTATATGGAGGAGTCTTGTTAGACTTGGATGATTTTCTCTGACAGCAGATCCAAGCAAACAGAGAGACTGTGAAGACCAAGCCAAATGCACTGAAGATCCCCACCACTGTGGGGATTTCATCTGAAAAATCAAATGACCAATAAAATACATTAAAGGAGTGGAGTTGGAGATATGAGCCTATTTGAAAAGCATGCTGGAGCTGGCAATTGCTGTAGGTTGCACAGATTGGAGTACTTTCTGACTGTTCTGGGTATGAGTTATGTACACATTTCATATCACCTTCAGGAATAAACACATACACTGTGTGACAGACAGAAAAGAAATACACTATGATAGAAACTTCTTCGTTTCAGTAGGGTTTTTTTGCAAATAAAATAAAAAGGTGACCGGGCTTGGTCAGGGATGAGGGATGCTAAATGACCCTGACCTACCTTTGTTTTCTCAGATAATGTGAGTTAACTATAGCATGATAAATCAGTACTAATTTCATTATGCTTTCTTGACATTTTGAAGCTTTCCAGAAGCATCAATTTTTACTGACTATGAAACTCTAAATGCACATTCTTCAAATACTGAGAAATTTTGTATTATTAGTTCATTATTTATCCCGGATTCAAGAAGGAAACATCTAGGGGCTAGTGGTTCCAGGAATTTTAAGAAATGAAGGAACATTATCTGCTATTATCACAAACTATCAATAATTTCAATTTCAATTATGGAACACTGGTAAGAGAAATGTTACATACATTAAGGAAAAAAGAACAAAAAAAGATGAACAGCAGGGTATTGTTATTATATAACTTATACCACTGCAAACTCCTGGTATACAGACCAAAATTTCTCAAACACTGAATATCTGAAGTACAAAACCCCAAGTGGGATAAAAATAAAACAATGGTTACAAATGAATCATCATTCTTTAACACATATTAAGAGTGAATATAGATAATTTAGAGTTCAATTTTATCCATAACTGATTTTTTTCTAACATTTTTCCACATGGCAAATGGTAATAAAATTGAACTTGGCATTCTTACCTTAATGAGGGCACATTAAATTACTGACATTAGATAGCATTGATTATGCATGAAGCTTATCACGACCCATATGTAAGCATATTCCTCCAACTAATGATTAGTAACACTGTGTAAGTAAAAGCAGTATTGTTATATCAGACACAGAGCAGCAATTGAGTCAATGTTTAATTTAATCATAGTGAATATAACTAATGTAGTATTATCTGTTTCTAGTTTCATTCTTGTGTATTTTTATCCCAAATAGTGAATAGTAAAGTTAGAGGTCCCAGTCAGGAAAGGGTTAAGGCTTGTTTGAATAACCCCTGAAAGAACAATCTTTTGTTACTCCCGTTCCCCATCCCCCCAAATCTTTTGCCTATCTACTTCATAATTTCAAAACTGAACTCAAAGAATATAAGAATCAGTAATGACAAATACGAGCAGACATATATAAAATTAAAAAACAACAATAAAAAATTCCATTGTTTAATTAGATCAAGGAACTGATCATGTAAAGATGAAAAATAAACCTTTGAATTCCCCAAGTAGAAAAAACAGTAAATGCTACAGAAAAAGAATGAGGTGAGAGTTAAAGATAATCAGCTAAACTTAGTATCAGCTTTTTGGTTTTTTCTCCTATTGAAGTCTCTGTGGGGGGAAAAAATCCACTCCTGGACTCTCCAATAATCCAAGGCCAGGAAGCAAAACCAAAATCATCAACTAAGGTGATTCCTTAGCCAATGCTAGGAGAACAATAAATGCAATAGAAAATGATCCTTTTTTTTTTTTCTAAATAGACTGATGGCCCAAGCTAGAACATATTTTTCCCTAGCACTATCTTTGAAAATGCCTCAGTATTAGAAAATTTCTTATTTTCAAATCAGAAATCAGGAATAAACATCACAACAATATAAACTCAATTACCCAAATGGAAGGCTGTAAAGGAAACTCATTTCTGAATATAATGTCACAAATTGTCTCTATTCAATACTATGTCATAAGGCAAAATATTCAGTAAGACAGAAAGACGCACGTACTCCCTCTGTATTCTCCAACTGATAAGATCTTAAGCTTCTGAGAGTAAAGACCTCAGTCATTTCACTTAGTTTAATAACAATTATCATTTATTCATAAATAACATTCCTTATTCACAAACTTCTATAAAATTTCCTGATTTTTTTGAATACTTGTAAAGTAAGTAAAACTTCATCTCTTGTCTTTGAAATATAATGGGACCTAAAAATATGACTTTTTAAAGTACATCTGATTTTATTTACTGAGAGAAAGAGAGCAATGGGGCCAAAAATTTGGTATAGGAAGAGGGAAATTGAACTGGAAAACAGGATTCCTAATTTTACTTTCCAGTAGCTTTTAGTTAACTGTTTGACGTGCAATACTTCTCTCACATCTCTGGGCTTTGGTTACCTCACCTGCGAAATGCAATGAACCAAGCCGGTTCATTTCAAATACCACTTTAACCCTAGCATCATAGGATTCTCTGTCTTCCACTAGCAACATATTTCAAGGATACAGGAAAAACATAGCAGAGAAAAACAACCTTATGGTACACTCTAAAATAAAATATACACCCCAAACCCCCAACATTCAAGTTGTTTTATACCGAGATCAAACCCTTATGTAATCACAGAAACATTGGCTTGTCCTGGTAAGTTAAAAACAGATTTACCTACAAATAAAAATCACCTACAGAATTAATGAAACCAACAACACACAACAGACTCCCTTTCCTTTACTTAGCGCGTGCTGCGATTTACAGAGCTACATGTTTAGGAACTTCTTGGATGTAAAATCTCCCTAGCAGAAGGCAATTTTAAGTCGAAAGATAGCAAGGAAGGGAGAAACAACAGAGATAAGCCACGATTGCCCCTTTACAGTTCTCATTTTCTTTCAGATTAACTACCTAGGAAATCTATATCCAGCATCCCCTGAAAAAACAACAAGAATAACACCAACATCACAGCCCACTCTGGAGTATTCAAGAAACAACCACAGTTATAAGTTGAGTAACTTGCTTACCAAATTCTTCCCGGCTGGTAGTGATCGGAGCCATTTTTTGCTGCGTGTTCTGTCCGAGGTGCTGAACGGAAAACTCCCTGGCTTGATTCACTTGCCTGGATCTGAAGCGCTGGCTTTCCTGAGTGCTGAAAACAACAGCGCGAGCTCAGGGGACCTGCGCCTGGAACGGGAGGAGGCAAAGAGGGAGGTCCACTTGCTCTCGCACAGTGATTTGCCACCCCTGTTCCTGTTTTGGCTCTTCTGAGAAGCTCGTCTCTGAGACACTAGACGTGGCTGAAACCCGAATTGACGCAATCCTGACGCTACAGGGTTGAAATCAGCACCTGCCCTCCTCCCCTCCGCCCTCCAAGCCTCTCCTCTCCTTCTTTCTTCCTCCCTTCTCTCCTGAGGATTCAACACATTCTCATCAATTATTTTAACTGTTGGACTACTGGAGATTAGCTCTGCTACTCTGTGGGGGCTCAGAGGCACATGGGGATGAGCCCCCAAACTCATTCCTGTCAGTTTCTAATAGAAAATCTTCTGATCATCAAGATCAGTAAAAGCGTGTCTGTGAGTTATCAGAATAATGAAATTTACAGAGGTGATTTACGGTAAGAGTGAGAAGAGAAAAATTTCTGCATCAAATGAACATTGTGACATGAAGGAATATGTTTCTCCCTTTCTAATTCTTTCTTTGATACATTATACCTATGTTAGAAAAGAATCCACTGCACATTGATCCATTTGAAATAAGACAACAGTTTTCCCACTATAATCACTTATTTTCTAATAAATAATCTAGACATTTTGCTAATGCTGTTGCTCCATCTGTCTATCAGCTCTCCTCCCTTTAATATCTGACATTTGACCAGTTAAAGTACTTAAGAACAGATGGGAATAATCCCTTCTATATTCAGACTCACTTTCAGTTATGACTTTTGCATATAATGAGACTGCTCCTGGAATGATGTTTCTGGTTAAAAGTCCTGACTTCTAATAGGATTGTGCAAAAGAATTACAAGAATCAGACCAAAATTGAAAATGAATGAAATTGATAATTATTGGTTATTTTCAAAGGAATATTATTTTTTCAAGTATATTGTTTTTCTGAACTGATGATATTTCTGGGGTTGAGGAACTGGATATCCAGTGCCAGATTCTGATTAATTTTAATCTGAAGAGTGTGCCTTTTAAAACAAATATTTAGCAATTTTCCAAAGGAGAGAGCTCAGGTTGTAACTCCAACTGTCAATTATTGCTCCGCAAAGAATTCCTTTGCTCTGGAGCTCAGTGAGCAAATGGCATTTAGTATGTGTTGGGATGGGGAAGAGGGGGGACTGGGTGGCTCTCAGAAAGCTACTGTACAAGTGACAGTTTCCGCCACATTGGCAAACAGTCGCTCTGAGCATCAGGACTGTGTCTGGGGAAAAATTAGCTTCAGTCTTTTGCATCATGGAAAATTTTCTAAACCAAAGTCCTTTTCTTTCCCTTTCTACCTGCTCCCACATACTTGGCATTTTAACATTCTTCTAACAGATTTTAAAAAACCTTATTGTCATGCTATGAAAACACACAAATTAATTTACTGTATTTTTTTTTCATCGGCAGAACCTGTATTTTGTATCCTTATCTTTTCACTTCATTCACATTACTTGCTTCCTCAGTTATGCATGAACCTAGTGGGATTGTTCCTAGGAATAGACATTCATTAGATGAAAGTGGCATTTATTTGTTATGCATATATCACAGGTAAACAAAATATATGGTGTGAAGTTTACCAGAATGTGTATTTTCTGGCTAAGTTATTGCTGCCATATGGTTAAACTCATTTGTTGTAAATGTAAATACCTTATTTGTATGTTTTATATAAATTAGTATCTCATTAATTTTACCTTCAGGCGGCAAAATGCTGTCATCTAAAACCTGTCTAGACTGTTTAAACTCTGTTTCTACAGAACTCCATTCCACCCTGGGCTGTCTCATTTCTAAGGACACATTGTGATAAAATTACCTCTTGCCCAGAGCTAATGCTATTGTGAATATAGTAACTGTTTCACTGCTTGCTTTAAAAGCAAACAGAAATAAATGTTATTAATTAAAATGTCAGTGTTTCCCTCATTGTCATTTGATGAACAGCATATTCTTTGTTATCCAGTCTCTTTAAACAAGCCTCTACCAGCACCAGATGAGGAGTGGGAAGATGATCGAACACAGGAAAAACCTGTGAGTTTCTTCCTTTTGAGATTTATACCCTACCACATTATTACATTGTTCTCTTTCAATTCAGCAAACAAGTAATCAATTCGCTGACGTGAACAATACCATTCTAGCAGTGGAGACTTGGGAGGAGGGGTTGTTGCTAGGTAACCACCTTTTTGCCACCCAAAACACACAGCCTCAAACAAGTTCCCTCCCTGGGAAACAGACCACTCTGTACAAGTGGCAGTGTTTACTTCAGAATGATTCTTTGACTGTTGAAATTGTTCAGTATTTACCCTACTTGATTTTGGATTCCAGTTACAAATATCTATATACACTTTGAGAAACAATGAAAAGAACACTTGAGTTCTGTTTTTTTTTTAAGAAATCCAGTTGAATTTAAGACTATTGGTGATTCATTATATGATTGTTTCCATCCATTTTAATCATCTAAAAAATTAGTTTAATATATAGTTTGATTGATAAAGCATATATAGTTTATTAATTAATATAGTTTAGTCTGTATTTTCTCTGGTCCCTTACTTAAAAATAGTCTTGTTAGATGTGTTTAGGATCTTCTGCTAGGCAAAAGAATATTTCAAAAGGTTTTGAGAATGTTGTGGTGATCTTCAGTAATCTTTAGTAATACCCAGATTAGTGATACAAAGGCATTTTACTGGTATGTGGGCGGAGTAGAATGAAGTATCTCATAATGGATAATGGATAATTGTTTTAATGTTCCATATCATTCTATTAAGAATACTGGCTCTGATGTTAATGGAAAAGATTTATATTACAAGCACACCCAACTCCAAATCCTGTAAGACAAATGCTTTCCCAATTAGTATCACAAGAAATCCTTTCACTATGAACCACTTGCACATTTGTTTTTCTTCAACATATTCAGTATTTACTCTGTGACAACCTAAATTAGGATTTGATGGCTCATGAGTGAAAAACTCATTAACCCAAACCACAAAATAGCTTATCATCTTCCTTCTTTTCTTCTTTCTTTCAATACACAATTATTAAATGTGTACTAATTTTTAGGTTTTTGGTAAGTAGGGGATATATATTAGATGACAAAAATGATCCTTATCCTAATGAAGCTTACTGTCTAAAGGAAGAATAGACAGTTTTCCCTGTAGAACTGGGAAAATAGATGATAATTACATTTATATTTCTTTTGCCTGGTATTTCCTCAGCAGTACCATTTTCTTATACTGCATGCAAAAATAAATCCAAATTGAATTAAAGAACTAAATGTGAGACCTGAAACTATAAAAATCTAGGAGAGAGTACAGGCATTAACTTCTCTGACATCAGCCATAGCAGCTTGTTTTCTGAGGCAAGGAAAATGAAAGCAAAAATAAAGTATTGGGAATACATCAAAATAAAAAGTCTCTGTACAGTGAAAGAAACAATCAACAAAACTAAAAAGCAACCAATAGAATAAGAAGAGATATTTGCAAATGACATATCTGACAAAGATTTACTAACCAAAATATATAAAGAATTTATAAAACTCAACACTGCAAAACCAAATAATCAAATTTAAAAATGGGCAGAATACATGAACAGACATTTCTGCAGAGAAAACATACAGGTGGCCAACAGACATATGAAAAGTTGCTCATCATCACTTATCATCAAGGAAATGCAAATCTAAACTACAATGCTATATCACCTCACATCTCTCAGGATGCCTAAAATCAAAAATATAAGAAACAACATGTGTTGGTAAGGATTTGGGGAAAAAAGAACCCTTTAGCACTGTTGGTGGGAAGGCAAACTGGTAAACAACATGGAGATTCCTCAGAAAGTTGAAAATAGAATACCCTATGATCCAACAATCACACCACTAGGTATTTACCGAAAGAATACAAAAACACCAAAGGGATATATGCATCCTTATGTTTATAATAGCATTATTTACAGTAGCCAAGATATGGAAGCAGCCCAAGACTGATGAATGGATATAGAAGTGGTATATATATATATATATATATATATATATATATATATATATATTCAATGCAATATTATTCAGCCATGGAAAAGAATGAAATCTTGCCATTTGCAGTGACATGGATGGAGCAAGAGAGTATAATGGTAAGCAAAATAAATCAGCCAGAGAAAGAAAAAATAACTCTGAATGCATTCACATATGGAACTTAGAAAGCAAAACAAATGAACAAAAGGAAAAAGAGAGAGAGAGGAGATAAATTGAGAAAGAGACTCTTAACTATAGAAAACAAACTGAAGATTGCCAAAGGGGATGTGGATGGGGGAATGTGTTAAATAGATGATGGGGATTAAGAAATGCACCTGTTATGATGAGCAAGCACCAGGTGATCTATGGAATTGCTGAATCACTATATTGTTCACCTGTAACTAATATAACGCTATATGTTAACTAACTGGAATTAATGTAAAAACTTTAAAAAAAGAAAAAGAAAAGATTGGTCGGCAGTATATCACAGCTATTCAGTCTGTCCTTATTGACCCTCTTCTTCATAATTGTAGATTCATTATTATTGTTAGAGTCAGATTGCATTCTTCCATTTTCTGTTTGTCCATATCTTCTCTCTCTTTTCAGAGTCAAAGTTTCATTACACTATGAAGTTTCTGACTTACCAGTACTCAAGGATTCATTCTGATTTAAATTCTTATAGCACTAGCTCTACTGAAATCCTTTAAAGCAGGTTGACATATTAGCTATATACCAACAATTTCCAAAAAGATAAATCAAAGCCCTCTGTCAGTTCTCATGCCAAATAATCCACAGGTTCCCATTTGTTCATGATCTTCCTCTCACAAATTTTTTCGTGAGTCCTGACCTCATTTTATTTTTACATTCCAGGCCTATTTTTAAGTTGTGGTCTTTAAAGTGACTTCTCTAATTCTTGGGTCTTGGTTCTCTAACAAGCATTTGACCTGGAGCCATTTTAAAGCTTATCCTGTTTCAGTTTACCTTGAAGATATTTCTTGTTAGCTCCCCAAAACACAAACATCCTCCTGTTTCCAATCTATTATTCTTTTTTTTTTTCTTAAGATTCATTCATTTCTATTTGAGACAGAAAGAGAGGGCGAGTGAAGGGAAGTGTAGAGGAAAAGAATCTTCAGGCAGATTCCTCTCTGAACATGGAGCTGATGTGGAACTCTATCCCATGACCCATGGAATCATGACCTTAGCCGCAACCAAGAGCTGGTTGCTCAACTGACTGAGCCACCCAGGAGCTCCTCCAATTTATTATTCTTTAACCAGACTTCTTTTAGCCTTCCATTATCAATAAAAATTGGGATATTTTATATTTTGGGCAAGTGTGGGATCAGCAAAATTATACTAAAACTTTCAACCAAAATAGTGAAGATTTAACAAATGTTTTATTACTTAATAATTAATGAAATATATATTTATTTTCAAAATATAAAAATAAGCACTGGTACTATTGATAAAGATTAATGTTTAATATATCATTGAATAGTATATATATTCTTGCATAAAACAGCTATGAAATACAACAGGCAGCAAGGACAAAATTAAAACGATTACCAACAATATGAAAACAGACAAAATATGTAAACTATAATTATTTCAGTAAGCATAGAAGATTTACAAATTCCAAAATAAATGGTTTCATAATAAGTTAAAAAATAAAATTTAACAATATATTGTTCACAGTAAAAGTACCAGACATTGAATACAAAATTAAAATAATAGAATGTATCATGATTTTTTAAAAATATGGAGATGAGGGGCACCTTGGAGGTTCAGTTGGTTAAGTGGTTCTTGATTTTGGGTCACATCATGATGTCAGAGTCTTGGGATCAAGCTCCACTTTAGCTCCATGTTCATTGGAGAGTCTGAGGATTCTTTCTCTCCCCTCACTCTCCAACTCCCTCATGCACTCTTTCATAAATAAATAGATCTCTAAAAATATGGAGATGAAAAATTGAAGTTAAAAAGCCAAAAAACTCAAAAGGAGGAAAATATGCAACTTACATCAATAAAAGTATATACTGACAATAAAAAGGCAACGGTTTTTAAGGTTTATGCTCCAAATAACTTATCATCAAACACATAAAGTAAAACTGTGATAAGTGCTGAAGAAAAATAAACAGAAACATACCTTTTTAGTAGATGTCATTTCTTTTTCTTTATTTTTTTTTAAAGATTTTTATTTATTCATCTGAGAGAGACAGTTAGAGAGAGCATGAGCTAGGAGAAGGTCAGAGGGAGAAGCAGACTCCCCATGGAGCTGGGAGCCCAATGCGGGACTTGATCTGGGAACCCTGAGATCATGACCTGAGCTGAAGGCAGTCGTCCAACCGAGCCACCCAGGCGTCGCAGTAGATGTCATTTCTTTCAGCCACTTACAGATCATTGTAATTGCAGGTTTGGACCATTTATCTAAGGTGGATCAATTTTGCTGACAGTGCCCTTTTAAACCATAAACAAGTAATTTTTAAAGCATACAAAATCTTAGAAGGCAGGGAAAATTTCTCAAATATGTAATGCAAGATCATTAAGAATTTTTTAAAGCGTGAGACCATATTTAAATATATAGTATTTCATTAAAACATATAGACTTAAACATCAATAAAAAGTAATTTTCAAGATGATATATTAGAACACCATTTAAAGAAGTAAATAATTATATGTGTATATATAATCAATCATCCCCTCATTAATACATATACATCACATAGAAATTCCCACACAGGACCATGAGGTGATATGTATGTTATTATACACACTGATTGTGGTAGCAGGGAATTAAAGGCAACATATGAATGTCCATCACAATGTGAATGAATATGTATTTGTTGTATTGAAAGCAAATTATATGATATTATCCTGCAGTTAAAAGCAACAAAATATACTACCTACATATACACATATGTACATATACACACACATACACATATTCCTACATATATACAAACTATATATATAATACACATCTTATAAAATATTGAATAGATTTAAATAAAAATACCCTTTATGCAAAATAAACACACACACACCAATATCACTAAACATTTTCATAAATAAAAAACAAACAGACTTTTCTTCAGGTTCTAGTGGATTCGGCTGTGGCAGACCTGCCAGGAATAATTAGGAAATCCACATAAAATCTGTTTTAAAAAAAGTTTGTTTTAAAGCATTTATGAATTGATGAAGCAACTAAAGCTTCAAGGGCCAAGATACAAGTGAAACAGCAGAGAGATGAGCTGATATTCTGCAAATCACTTTTCCTCTCAGGAAATTGGCTGATTCTTAAAAATTGGTAAGAAACTGTGCTAGGAAATAGAAAAACAAACAGATTTTTTGGCAATCTCACAGGACTGGAGAGGCAATAATTATAGTTAGGGAAAGCCTAGACAGTGAGGAGAAAAGTGGCTGGGATCCTAGAAAGGAAGGAGGTACAGAGATAGCTCCTGCACTGAGTGATTTTATGCCCAAATCACATGCACAGTTCTTCAACTTTGCAGGGAAGAGGCTCAGAAGCTAAGCAGAAAACTGCTGAAAAACAAAATTATGGTTTCAGTTGACTCATGAGGCAGAGAAGAGCAAAATTATGCCTTATTATTCATCAATGTGAAAGTTCTTTGGTAATCACCACAGGCTTCAGTCGGAAGCACTGAAGAACATCCAAAAGAAAGGACAAATCAGCTGTAGAATGAGCCCTACAGAACTAGAACCCAGATTTCATTTAGCTTAGTTCCTAAAAAGATTAATGTGATGTATTCCCCCACAAAGGTAGTCTACCAGAGGATCTTTGAACGCAAGCTGAAGAAAATTGTGTCATATAGAATAGCTATAACTTTTCATATGCAATGCCCATGATGGAATAAAACATATCAATCTAATGAGAATGTGAACCAAGGAGAAAATGCATAATTTTTTAAAAAGTCCATAGATTAGTGACATAGCTAATGGCCATTAATATCTTGATAAAAGAGATGATAAGATATTTTCTAGAGATTTAGAATTTATAAGACTCAGACTAACATCCTAGAACTGAAAAATAGGGCTTCTGAAATTAAGAAATGAATGGATATAATGAACAGATGATTAAATAAAGTACAGAGTATTAATGAACCAGAAGAACAGTCCATAGATAATATCCAGACTACAGCATAGAGCACTAAAAGTATGGAAAACTCATAAAACTGCTTCAGAGATAAATGGGACATGATAAAAGGTAGTAACAAAATTGTAATCTGGCAACTTAGGTACAAGCAATATTTGAAGAGAAAATAATGGAATTTCCTAGCCCAAAGATAAATAACAAAAAGTACTGAGAAATCCAAGCAAAGGTATTAAGAAGAAAACCACATAGTATAACTTAGTTAAATGACTACAAACAAAAGACAAAGGAAAATTTGAAAGCATTCAGAAAATACAATATATTATCTACAAAAAGCAGCAATAGAACTCATCTAATACCTCATTAGAGATGACGTCTGAAGAAAATAACTCCGAAATGATGAAAGAAAACAGCTGTCAATCTAGAATTTTGTATCAGCAAAACTCAATGTGGATGAAAGAAATTTCTAGAAAAGCAGAAGCTGAGAGAATTCATTGACAGCAAATGTTAACTAAATGAAAGAAACTGATCACAACAGAAGTATCAAGAAAAATAAGAACATGGAAAAGTGTCAATAGAGTCTAAATGTAAATGAATATTAGAATCTCAAAACAGTAAAAATGTACGGTGGTATCTAAAATATTATAGAACTGAAAGTAGGGCTAACAAAAATTCAGAGGGTAAGAAGAAGTAAATTGAGTTCCATTGTTTGAAAATCTGGGAAATGGTAAAAGGAATAATTTGTTTCCAGGAAAACTCTGAACAAGTAGCAGGAAAAAAATGTGTATCTAAGAAGTTAGCAAATGCCAAAATACTAATAAAAGTTAAAAGAAAAAAGAAAAGATAGAAAAAAGAAACAGGTAGTCTAATAGAATACAAATGATATTTTGGAGGATACCTCAAGGATACTGTAATTACATTAACTAAAATGAACTAAATGCTACTATTAAAAAGGGAATAAAAGATTGTCAGACTGTAGGAAAAGATACAAACCCAATGCACCAACTCTATGGCACTTTACAAGAGACAAAAATCTTAAAAGACAGAAAGCATCAAAGTAAAAGGAAAGTAAATATACCTACGGTACACCAGTCAAAAGAAAGCTGTAACATTTATTTTTCTGATATACATATATTAGATACGTAGATTTTTAAGTCAGACAAAAAGACATTAGGAAAGATAAAGGATATTTTAAAATGAGAAATTTGAAATTATATTAGGAAGATAAACTTCTAAATTTGTATGTGTTCATTAATATAGCTTCAAATTGAAAGCACTAGATGAGAAATAGAAAAATCTACATCATCAAAGGAAATTTTTTCAAGTCTTTCTCATATCTGATAGAAGTAGACACAGATCAATATAGAAACAGTATCTAAATGCATTAATAAATTTGAGCTAATTATCAAATGCCATACAGTGTTCTTTACAAGTGAATATAAAACATTTAGTAAAATTGACCATGAGGTGGCCATAAAACAAGTTTTAAAACACCTCAAAGGACAGAAAGAATTCACTTTGTTCTCTAACCATAGAGGAATTAAGCAAGGAATTAGAAAAAAACTATCTGGAGCAAGTTCTATCACTTGAAAACTATGCAAACCCCCTATAAATAACCCATGGGTCACAGGAGGAAATTTTAATAGAAATTAGGAAAAAAAAATGTGAACGCAATGACAATGATAACATTATAAAGCAGATAAAAACTATGAAATACAGCTTAAAATGTGCTTAGAAAGTATATGGACTTCTGTGTATGTACTAGAATAGAAAAGAATGCGGAAAACAGTGATCTAACTATTTACTGCAAAATGTTAGAAAATGAAAAGGAAATTCAACCCAAAGAATGCTGACAAGGAAAAAAAATGACAGAAAAATAAATACAATAAAAAGAATACTGCAGTAAGAAAACAAACTAACATATCTAAATTAACTCACTTGATATGATTAATGTTACTGATAATTTCTGACAATTGACAAAAAAAAAGAAGAGCAGAAAATACAAATCACAAACGACTCAAGAGAGTAAAAAAAGGCACACCACAGCACAGGAGTTAGAGAATAATAAAGTTGCAATACTTATTTCTGACACAAGAATCGTATCCAGAAGTATGGAAAGAAAAATCAATTTCTAAAAGACACATTCCAATTTAAAATAGGCAAACTGATTATAGAGATACTTCACTAAGAAATATATAATATTTTAATGGTTAATGATCATATGAAAGGAGTTTAAGCTTAGCAGCAGTAGTCTTTGGAAAAGACTACTTTTCCAAATTAAAACCAGCCATAGGACAGTACGATACACCCACTGAAAGGCTTAAATGGGTTGGGATGGGGGATATAATACCATTTTTTTTTTCTTTTTTACAATACCAAATGCAGGTAAGAATGTGGAGGTACTGCTTTTGGGCTTTTTTATTGGTACAAACATTTTGAAAAACTGTTTGACAGTATCTAATAAAGTAGAACACAGACAAAGCTATGGCCCTGCAATTCCAACCATTGCTAAATTTAAACTGAAGCGACCACATCCAGATACAAAAGTGTTCATAGCAACATTATTTGCAGTAGTTCAAAACTGAAACAACTAGATTCAATAAATAAAACTGGATGTTAGAATACTATTGAGAAATGAAAAAGAACAAAATGCTGCCATATGCAACACAAATAAATCTCATAAACAAAATGCTGAATGGGAGAAACCGGACAAGAAAGATTAAACACTATAAGATCCACTTATTTAAATTTCAAAAAAATTAAGAAAAACATATCAGTGTTAATAGAAATCATTTGGTGATCATCTCTGCAGGAGCTAATAACTGAAGTGGAACAGATTTCCGTGGGGTTAATATTCCTTATCTTGATCTGGACAAAGGTTACTACATTTTTGGATTTGGGTTTTTTTTGTATACTCTTCTGTATATATATTATACGTGTGTGTCTTTATATGTAAGTTCACCACATATTTTACAAGGGTAAATGTATTTTCAAGGACATACACAAACACATTAGGGTAGATATTAAGGTAAGTGCACATAAAGGAAGAAAAGATTATTGATAATGATAGAAAAACAAATTAGAGATGGACTGTGAATAACTTATTATGCAACTACGCTTTTTTCCCCCTTTGGGTATTCTTCTGCACTTCAACTTTCCAAGCATCTACTCAGTTTGGATCCTATCTCACAAAGATCTTCACTTCCCCTGTGGATTTACAGTAATATATCAGTTCTATAGATGTTATAAAAATAAATGGTATGAAAACTGAAAGTACTAGTAATCAGCTCTGCATAAGGATTATATAAAGAAAATGTATATGAAATCTGAACTTCTTGAACTTCTACATAAAATGAATATGCATTTTAAATGTTCTTCCCATGATCTCAGTATTACCAAAAGAAATGAACAAGATAAAAGTCACACATTTCATCTGGCAATCCTAGAAACCCCACAGCATATGAGAAGTTTGATTATATATATAATTCAGTTAGGGGTAAAGTTCAGGGAGCTGGAACCATTATCTAGCATCAGACTGGAGGGATAGGAATGGGATGGTTTAGAATTCCATGACCTTAAACTTCCTTCCAGTTAGTCAATGTTAAGAAACAATCCACTACCTCAGAGGTAATCGGTCCAGTCCTCACATTACTGAACCCATTCTGCACTGAGTACTGCTTGCAATGCCAAAAGACCAGAGAGAGCAATGCACATGTCCAGAATATAAAACTGAAGGTGAAATATGTCTTTGACATTGCCATCCTTTCTTTATGCAAACTTTCTTTACCTTAAGGCACTCACTTCTTCACCAGTTAGTATTAATCTGCTTATTTATTTTTCCCCTTTCTCCTCACAAATGCATGCTTCTCTCAGGTGAAAAATTAGTAACTATTGCCCACAGCATACTTTGAAATAAAATCCTTCTGTGACTTCTCTTGGGGAGATTGGTATTCTAAATACTTATATCTGTAAATAAAACCAAAATTAAGATCAAGTGTTAATGGTATTGACTTACTTGGCAAGGAAGAAAAATACAAGAAATTGAAAAGTTTAACTTAGAAAATCATTCGAGGGGCATCTGGGGGGCTCAGTTTGTTAAGCATCTGCCTTCAGGTCAGGTCATGATGCTACAGTCCTGGGATCGAGCCCCACATTAGACTCTCTGCTAGGTGGGGAGCCCGTTTTTCTCCCTCCCTCTCCCCTGTCCTTGCTTGTGTACTCTTTCTCTTACTTTCTCTCTCTCTCAAATAAATAAATAAAATCTTGAAAAGAAAAAAAAAAAAAGAATGTGATACCTAATAGGGTATCCATCATCTGGAAAAAGTTAATGTCAATGATAGCTTAGGAAGTCTTCAGGGTTCCAGGTTTCTTCATGGATGGTGTGAGGTTACATACACAAAATGAAGCAGTTCTCAGATACCAGCAAGGTGTCTGAGACTTCAATTCAGTTCTGACATTATCCACCTGGAGATGATAACAGATTCCAAAGGTTAAGGGCATAGTCCTCTAAGACCGCCTTCCCCTCCTACTTGAGATGCCAGTCACTCCTGAAACACTGGCTACAGACTGAAGTTTCCTCCTTAGAATCTCTTAATTTGCTAGAGAGGCTAACAGAACTCAGAGAAACACATTTATCAGTTTATTGAAGAATATGATAAAGAATACAAATCAATGGCCAGATAAAGAGACATGTAGGTCTCTTTAGGTATAGGGAAAGAACAAGGAGCTTCCATGCACTCTCCAGGCACATGGTCCCAGATTTCCACATGTTCACCCACCCAGAAGCTTTCCAAGCTTTCCAAGCTTTCCTTTGGGTTTTTTATGGTAGCTTCATTGCATAGTTAGATTGATAGAGCTGTTGGCCATTGGCTGATTCAAGCTCCAGCTTGTCTTCCCTCCCCAGAGTTTCAATCCTCTAATCACATGATTGGTCCTCCTGGCAACCAGTCCCTGCCCATTATATCTCAAATCCTAACTACTAAAACGTTATATTTTTAGAATACAGAGCACAATGACATAGTTAGAAATTGCTAAAATTCATTTAGTCTAATTTGTACATTTTCTTGTCCCCCTCCCATCTTTTACTGGAATCATTTTTTTAATTGATGTGTAACTTATTAATTAACTTTTGGCACCAAACCACATTTAGCCCCCTTGATGAGCAGTCATGGCTCTGGGAATTGCCAATTAGTTCCACTGAAGTTCTAGAAAATTATGAAATGTCATCAAAACATCTAAGGTTAAACTGTTGTTAATGCCCAGGATGTAGTATGGGCCGAGAAACAAATAAGGGAGAAAAGAAAAGAAAGAAGGAAAGGAAAGGAAAGAGAAAGAAGAGTAGAGAGGAGAAGAGAAGAGAAAAGAAAGAGAATAGAAAATAACAACACAGAGGAAAGAGTAAAGGGGTTGGAAAAATGGGAGAAAGGATAGCATGAGTATAGGAGAAAGAAAGAAGTTAGGCAGAGACATGAGTAAGGAAGGAAGGAAGAAGGAAGGGAGGTGAGGGAGAGGGGAGTTTGAAAAGAGAGAATTTCCTTTTGAATAAAGAAATTAAAATATATCTAATTTAGTAGTCTACTAGCAAATGGCTGCTAAGTAGCCGCAGAATAGGCTTGCTATTATTCTGTTTCCTCTGTCTTCTCCTTTTGTCTGTGGTCTTTTGTATCCTGGCCTTTGTTTGTTTGTTTGTTTTTTAATGGCAATTTTTAAACTTAACATTGTATTATCATACAGCAAAATTAACTTTTTTAATTTTTATGTTTCTATGAATTTTAACATACATGTAGATTCATATAACCACTATGACAATTAAGATACAGTTCCATTACCCCAAAAAACTTCCTTGTGCTATATTTTATTGTTCCATCTCCCACCAAGTATAAACCTTGGCAACCACTGATATGTTCTCAATCACTATAGTTTTATCTTTTTGAGAATTTCATATAGATGGATTAAATAGTATGTATGGTGGCTTCTTTCACTCAGCATAACACCTTTTGAGAATCATCCAAGCAACTGCATGCATGAATAGTTTGATCCATTTTATTGCTGAGTGGTATTAAATTTTATGGATGAGCCCCAGTTTGTCAGTAACCCAATGAAGGACATTTGGGTCGTTTTCAGTTCTTGCCTATTATAAAGAGCACTGACTGACAGTCATGTTCAGGATTTTGTGTATATATTTTTTATTTCTCTAGAGTAAATACCCAGGAGTTGGATAGATCGGTCTTGTGGTAAGTTTGTTTCATTTGGTAGGAAGTTGCCAAACCATTTTCCAAAGTCAAATGTCCCATTTTTGCATTCCTATCAGTAATAGTGTGTTCTAGCTGCTCAGCATCCTCACCAACAGGTGCCAGTATTAGCATTTTTTAAATTTTAGTCTTTCTATTATGTGTACAAGGTATGCAGAGATATCGCATCTTGGTTTTAATTTACATTACTTTAGTGGCTAATGATACTGAGCATCTTTTATATCCTTTTCAGTGGAGCGTCTGTTGTTAAAGGTAAACTGATACATTCAAATTTTCAAGAGTTTATTTGAGCACACATCAATTCAGACTGGGCAGCACCACACAAAAAGTGGTTAGGAACGTTCCATCAGCAGCAGCTAGAGGCAAATTTTATACAGAGAAGACTTGGAAGCAAAGCAATTATTTAATTGGCTATAGTTTAAGTGATTGCTTAATGTGGGAAAGCCTAATTGGCTGTTTGTGATTGGATGTTCTTAAGCTTCACTTTCTTGGATTCTAGTGCATCGACTCTGGCTTAGGTTTCTGTTTGCTTACATAGGTTACAAAGACATTAGGGACTCTCTAGTCTACCGACCTCCTTTGGTTAATTAACACTGTTCAAGTACTTTACTTATTTTTAAAATTGGTTTGTTAGTTTTGTTTTTGCTGAGTCCTGAGATTTCTTTGTATATTTTGGTAGAATATATATTATTTGTAATGTGTATAATATAAATAATTATAATTTATACATAACTGTATCTATATATTATTTATATATTTATTTGTATTTATATTTTATAAAAGTATAAAATATATTTATATACTTAAATTTATATATTATATATAATACATAAGTATTTAGTTATATAGTTATATATTTTATATATATATATATATATAAAACCTCCTATGTGAAATACATATGCGTTCTATGAATCTGAAGCTTGTTTATGCATCCTACTGACAGTTCCTTTGGCAAAGCAAAATTTTTTAATTTTAATTTATTAATTTCTCTTATTTAATAGATTACAACAGTCATTTCTAAGAATTCTTGGACTAACCCGAGTCAGGAACACTATTTTTAAGATGTTTTGTTTTGTTTGTGTTGTTAATATAGTCGAGACATGATGTTACATTAGTTTCAGGTGCACCACACAGTAATTAGACAAGTTTATACATTATGCTATGCTCACCACAAGTGTAGCATCTGTCACCATACCAGCTATTACAGTACCATAGACTATATTCTTTACGCTGTGCCTTTTATTCTTGTGACCTATTCATTCCATAACTGAAAGCCTGTATTTCCCTGTCTCCTTAACCCATTTTGCCCATTCCTTACCCTTCATTTTTTTTTAAAGATTTTATTTATTTATTTGATAGAGAGAGATCACAAGTAGATAGAGAGGCAGGCAGAGAGAGAGAGAGAGGGAAGCAGGCTCCCTGCCGAGCAGAGAGCCCGACGCGGGACTCGATCCCAGGACCCTGAGATCATGACCTGAGCCGAAGGCAGCAGCTTAACCCACTGAGCCACCCAGGCGCCCCTACCCTTCATTTTTTAATAGTCTATTTTCATTTAAATTTATAATCCACTTGCATTTATTTGTTTATGTATTTATTTGTATTTCTTTTCAATGTTCTAAAATTCATTGTTTATGCACCACACCCAGTGCTCCATGCAATACGTGCCCTCTGTAATACCTACCACCAGGCTCACCCAACCTCCCATCCCCTCCCCTCCAAAACCCTTAGTTTGTTTCTCAGAGTCCACAGTCTGTCATGGTTTGTCTCCCACTCCAATTTCCCCCAACTCACTTCTCCTCCCCATCTCCCAATGTCCTCCTTGTTGTATTTATTTTTTTAATAAGAGATAAGGTTTATCTTGAGGTTCACTTTTATGTACATGTGGATTATCAATTGTTCTAACACTATTTATTGAAAATATTTTTCTTCCTTGAATTACTTTTGCACTTTTTTTATAAAGATCAAATGACCACATTTATATGGGTTTATTTTGACTACTCTTCTAGTCCAATACTCTGTGTATCTATCCATTTGCCACTGTCTTTATAACTAGCTTTGTAGTAAGTTTTAAATTTTGGTAGTGTGGTTCTTCCAACAATGTTTTTTATTCCAAAGTGCTTTTAGCTATTCTAGTCCCTTTACCCACTAATGTAAATTTTAGAAATGGGTTATCTACATCTGTATAACTCTGGCTGGGATTTGGTTTGGTATTGTATAAAATCCATAGATAACTTTGGGAAGAACTAACATGGTTGCTATGTTGATTCCAGACCATGATCTTGGGGTCTCCATTTATTTAAGTCATCTTTGATTTCTTTTATCAATATTTTATAATGTTCACCATATAGCTCCTGTACATTTTTTAAGCTATTTAGGTGGCATTATGTTTTTAAATCTTTCTTTCCAATTGTTCATCATTTGTATATAGAAATATCAATTAAATTTTTTGTGTTGACTTTGTGTCTTACAACCTTATAAAACTTGCTTACTAGTTCTTGAAGTGTATGATTTTTATAATTATTCTCTAGGGTTTTCTGCATAAAATTCTATGACATCTACATTACTTATGCAACCTGTATATGAATCTAAAATTAGTCCAAAATAAAAAAGTTTATTTAAAAAAATTAATAAGAGGTGCATGTACTACTGTCAAACACGTTTCCGGGTTTTCCTGTAATTTGATAGGACAAAAGTCCATTTTGGAATATTAGTTCCCAAATGTAAATTGTCATCCAGTCATCTGGTTTAACAATGATACAGCAAAGGAAACATGTACTAATAACTGTAATATATATATTTCTGTATCAACAAATGTTTCCCCAAAACAGAAGTGTTTAAACAGGCTTATTGCATATAGAAATTAGATCTTAGTAGTGTTTATACAGGACAGAAGTGGTTAAAATATTGTAAATGGCTTGGGAATTGTTTGGAATGGTTTTGTGGTACAGCTTTACTACCAAATTAAGAGACTTGTACATTTTTGAGTTGTCCATTCAATAACCATTTATTGAGTATGTCCCTACTTATGGGTCCCTGGAAGAACTGAAGCGAAAAGGTGAACTAAACTGAGTTTATACTAACGAAGCGTATATTCCAGTGAGGAAGATAAGGTTATAAACATCAAAGAATCACAATAATATGCAATAAGTTTTAAATAAATGGACATGCACATTTACTCATTCTAACCCAGTGATTATTTGAAAATATTGTATGCTTTCAAGGGGTAAGGAGTTTCTATCTAAAATAACTTTAAATGACTACAAGCCCTTCATAAGAGTAAGTGAATTTTATTTTAGTCTATTCCCCAAACTCAGTCATTCATGAATTATACATTTCCTGCCCAGAGATTATCAACCTATACAGATAGTCTTTAGGTTATTATTAGTAGTACTTGGGGTGGTCTCAGATTTGGGTGAAGTCATCACCAACCTTTAAGTTGTATGAATTTAGAATCCATGCTCACTTCTAGAATTTTAAGTCTTTGTCAGACTCTTATCTCCATTTGTGGATTAACAAAGAGAACCAATATATATCTATTTGGTGTCCAGAGAAAAGATATGTTTTAAGAAGTGTGGGATAATAGATGAGGAGCATAATTGGTGGTCCCTGCCTTTGAGGAACTGATAAACAGATCTTATTACCACATTCTAACAAAATTGCTCCCAGAAGGAAACCTGTTCTGTAAGCTTCTCCTTCTGGTTTTGTACTTTGATCTTTTAATAGTTAATATCACTTTCTACTAAATTTTTTGAGGTTTCTCTTTTGCTGCTGTCCTCAAAAAATGAATGACAGAGAGCTAAAAGGTATTAAGGGTAATTCTAACTCTGAGACCTGTTTTCGCAGCAACATTCTTCTGCCAGGTAATCAGAGTAAGGCAGTGATTACTTAAGGGTGGTTCTTGGTGTAAAAATTCACCTTCACCTTCAGCATTTTCCTATTCACTTTTGAACTTTCCTCTTTCCTCTTCTGAAACTCTGAGAATTTACCACATAGCACTTACACTAATATAAGAATTTACCTACAACCTAAACTTGGCTTCCCTTTCATGTTGCTCACCTTTATTTTAACCTTTCTGGGCCTTCCCCACCCTTGCTGGGACTTATCTGTATGATTAGAAATGATTCAATTCAGTATTGAATCATAACAACCTTTTGTATTTATTCCCCTTAGATGCTATTTATAATTTGACAGCTACTGTATTTGCAAAACCACATAAAGTAAAGAACATGAGCCTTGTAAGGAAAAGCTGGAAAAACTTTTGAGAGCTGTGGTGGGGGACACTACGTACAACGTCTCATTGGCAACTCTTAGCTATAAGGATTATTCTTGTCTTGATAGTTCCTGAATCTCTCTTTGAGTTGAATATTCTCTGTGATCATAGGAGAGGGTTTTCTCTGTCATGATATTTTGAAGTCACTGAGCAGCTAGGAAAAACTCAGATGAATCTTGAAAACAAGGGTTTATTCAAGGAGGCAAGTATCAAAGTAATTCTTTGTGTTTTTGCAATATCTTCAATAACTCTGGAGTCAACTAAAACCTGAGAACACCAAGGAAATAGAAACAATCATCAGAAATTATTATCAACAATTATATACCAATAAGTTAAGCAACCTAGACAAAATGGATGCATTCCTGGAAACCTATAAACTTCCAAAATTGAATCAGGAAGAAATTGACAACCTGACTAGACCAAATATATAGTAATGAGATTGAAGCAGTGATCAAAAACCTCTCAAAAAACAAGAGTCCAGGACCTGATGGATTCCCTGGAGAATTCTACCAAACATTCAAAGAAGAAATAATACCTATTCTCCTGAAGCTGATTCAAAAAAATAGAAACAGAAGGAAAAGTTCCAGACTCTTTTTATGAAGCCAGCATTACCCTGATCCCCAAACCAGGCAAAGACCCCACCAGAAAGGAGAATTTCAAACCAATATCCCTGATGAATATGGATGTCAAGATTCTCAACAAGATCCTTGCTAATAGGATCCAACAGTACATTAAAAAGATTATCCACCATGACAAGGTGGGATTTGTCCATGGGATGCAAGGGTGGTTCAACATTCACAAATCAATCAATGTGATAGAATAAATCAATAAGAGAAGAGAGAAGAACCACATGGTCCTCTCAATTGATGCAGAAAAAGCATTTGACAAGATACAGCATCCGTTCCTGATTAAAGCGCTTTGAAGTATAGGGATAGAGGGAACATTCCTCAACTTCACAAAATCTATCTATGAAAAACCACACAGTAAATATTATCCTTAATGGGGAAAATCTGACAGCCTTCTGTTTGAGATCAGGAACACAAGGATGTTCACTCTTGCCACTGTTGTTCAACATAGTACTAGAAGTCCTAGCAACAGCAATCAGACAACAAAAAGAAATAAAATGTATTCAAATTGACAAAGAAGAAGTCAAACTCTCTCTTTGTAGATGACATGATACTTTATTTGGAAAACCTAAAGACTCCACACCCAAACTACTAGAACTCATACAGAAATTCAGTAATGTGGCAGGATACAAAATCAATGTACAGAAATCATTTGCTTTCTTATACACTAACAATGAAAACATAGAAAGGGAAATTAGAGAATTGATTCTGATCACTATAGCACCAAGAACCATAAGATACCTGGGAATAAACCTAATCAAAGAGAAAAGGATCTGTACTCGAGGAACTATAGAACACTCATAAAAGAAATTGAAGAGGACACAAAAAGATGGAAGAGCATTCCATGTTCATGGATGGGAAGAGTAACATTGTTAAATTGTCTATACTGCCTAGAGCAATCTATACTTTCAATGCCATCCTGATCAAAATTCCACTGACATTTTTCAAAGAGCTGGAACAAACAATCCTAAAATTTGTATGGAACTAGAAGAGACCCTGAATTGCTAAGGAAATGTTGAAAAAGAAAAACAAAACTGGGGGCATCATGTTGCCTGATTTCAAGCTCTACTACAAAGCTGTGATCACCAAGACAGCATGGTACTGGCCCAAAAATAGACACATAGACCAGTGGAACAGAGTAGAGAGCCCAGATATGGACCCTCAACTCTATGGTCAAATAATCTTTGAAAATCAGGGAAAAAAGAATACAGTGGAAAAAAGACAGTCTCTTCAATAAATGGTGCTGTGAAAATTGGACAGCTATGTGTAGAAGAATGAAACTCGACCATTCTCTTACACCATACACAAAGATAAACTCTAAATGGATAAAAGACATCAACGTGAGGCAGGAATCTATTAGAATCCTAGAGGAGAACATAAGCATAAGAGCATAACCTCTTTGACATCAGCCACAGCAACTTCTTTCAAGGCAAAGGAAATAAAAGGGAAAATGAACTTTTGGGACTTCATCAAGATCAAAAGCTTCTGCACAGCAAAGGAAACAGTCAACAAAACAAAGAAACAACCCACAGAATGGGAGAAGATATTCACAAATGACACTACAGACAAAGGGCTGATATCCAAGATCTATAAAGAACTCCTCAAATGCAACACACACACAAAACAGATAATCACGTCAAAAAATGGGCAGAAGACATGCACAGACACTTCTCCAAAGAAGACAGAAAAATGGCTAATAGACTCATGAAAAGATGTTCATCATCATTAGCCATCAGGGATATTCAAATCAAAACCACTTTGAGATACCACCTTACACCAGTTAGAATGGCCAAATTAACAAGACAGTAAACAACAAGTGTTGGAGAGGATGTGGAGAAAAGGGAAGCCTCTTACACTGTTGGTGGGAATGCAAGTTGGTGCAGCCACTTTGGAAAACAGTGTGGAGATTCCTTAAGAAATTAAAAATAGAGCTACCTTATAACCCTGCAATTGTACTACTGGATATTTACCCCAAAGATACAGATGTAGTGAAAAGAAGGGCCATCTGTGCTCCAATGTTCATAGTAGCAATGGCTACAGTCCCTAAACTGTGGAAAGAACCAAGCTGCCATTCAACGGACAAATAGATAAAGATATGGTCCATATATATATACAATGGAGTATTATGCCTTCCTCAGAAAGGATGAATACCCAACTTTTGAATCAACATGGATGGGACTAGAAGAGATTATGCTGAGTGAAAGAAGTCAGGCAGAGAAAGTCAATTTCATATGGTTTCACTTACTTGTGGAGCATAAGGAATAATGGAGGACATTGGAAGATGGAGAGGAGAAGTGAACTGGGGGAAATTGGAGTGGGAGACAAACCATGAGAGACTGTGGACTCTGAGAAACAAACTGAGGGTTTTGGAAGGGAGGGGGATGGGAGGTTGGGTGACCCTGGTGGTAGGTATTATGGAGGGCACGAATTGCATGGAGCACTGGGTGTGGTGCATAAACAATGAATTTTGGAACACTGAAAAGAAATAAAATATAATAAAATAAAATAAAAAAGAAAACCTGAGAACAGATAACTGATAATAAATAATGTTTCCTTATCTGCCTGGGCAGCAGCTTACAAGTATAATGTGGTTCTTTGTATCTGTGCATGTATCACAAGCTGCATTTTCTCTTCTCAGGTCTCTGTTGCTTTAGTTAAACTCATCCAATCTCTGTATTATTTTTAGGGTTACTTGTGATGTTGTGATGTTTGCTTTAGTTTACTTTGTGTCAGTATTTATTGGGTTTTCACTCTAAAGCACAGTGTTAGAAAAATAAAAATATGTTCTTTGTTTTACTACATCACCAAATTTGGCATAGGTGGTACTTCCATACCATACTTGACCTCTTCTGTAACATATACAACCTACTATGTTTCTTGCCTATTCTTGTTGTTTTGTTTTGTTTTTATAACTCATAAAATACACATCATTATATTAAAAATTTTACACTGTCAATGTCTTGGCTACTTCAAAACCCTGGGCAGTTAATCTAAAATGATCCTACACTTATGTTGAAACTTAACATGCTTATTTGTGATGACTTTATCAACCTAAAATAACAAGTAGTTAACATTATTTCATGAACATTAGTGAAAATTTCCAAAAAACAAAACCCAAGCATTGTCATTACAACTCTTGGGTAGGAAGAGTTTGAAAACGCTATAGAGGACAGTGGGTATAATGCTTACCTCTAAATGGAGCACGAAGGGGTTTAAAACACAATGGTCAGGGTGAGCTACAACATGAGTTGATGTAATTCTGTTCCTTGATAAACCTTACTATTGAATATATTTTATATTTTTGTGAGAATACTTATGTATCTGTTTTATAGATAAGGATATTAAGACACAGCAGGAAAACTACAGGGGTTTTCCCTTTTGTAGCCTACCTACCTTTCTAAATATACCCCCAGAAAATGAATCCCACAGATATTGATGGAACTAATAAGCCCCTAAAGCCATACTGGAAAAAACCTGGTAAAATTGGGTAAATTGGACTTTGTTTACACTGTGTTCATTTTTGTTCACCTTTTTGGCCTTGCTGAGACAATGTGCTTTGTTGAACTGTTGGTCTCCTCTTCAACCTAGCACAGGCACTCTGGTAGCAAACCAAAGTGATAGAGAAGAAGGGGAAAAAAACCAACTGAGACATTTAAAACTTATTGCAAAGTGTTTGGAACCCCTTGAAGACAAAATCTCTATGAAAATGTCTGAGGTTCTAAGAAAGGATTATATGTTCTTTATGTACCACATACATTGTAATTTCCCACAGATTTCTAATCACCTAAGTAACACTGGGACACAATAGTTTTCAAAGCAGTTAACAATTTAGCAATAAGAATATTGCTTCATTTGTCTATTTTTATAAAGAACAGTGTCCTTCCTCTTATAAAATAAATGTTATTACTTATTGTCTCCTCAAGTGAATTGAACACATGACTCATAATTGAGAGTTCTTTAGACATGTGGCATCATCTGATGGCTTTGACTGAGGCTGATGATGCAGAATGTATAAAGTATCTGCATTAGTCAATGGGAATTGCAGGAGAAATGACTGGAAATGAGTGAATCATCAAGTGCAACTTCTGGCTTCTATGAGCAACTTAAGTTTCCATTTGCATTAATGCAGCTTCCTCTCAAATAGCTGTGGATTTTATTAAGATAATAGAATCATAATTTTAGAACTATAAGATACTTCAGAGATCTTCTTTATAATCTTGGTGAGGACAGGGCACCTGGATGGCTCAGTTGGTTGAACAACTGACTCTTGCTGTTGGTTCCGGTGGTGATCTCCAGGTTGTGGGACTGAGCCCCATGAGGGGCTCCACACAGCAGGAGTCTGCTCAAGACTCTTTCTCCCTCTCCCCTGCTACTCTGTTCTTTCTCTCTAAAATAAGTAAATTTTTAAAAAATAGAATAGAATAAAATAAAATCTTGGTGAGGACACAAACACTCAGGATTATAAAGAATTAGGAAGAAAGGTCCCACAGCATAGCATCCAGTTTGAACCACATTCTTTTTTTTTCCTTTTTTAACCAACTCATGTTATCCCCTTTCAAAATAATTGTTAAGTTTCTGTGTTTGATAAATTCAATACAGTTCATCTGTCTCTTTTATTGATAAATATTCAAGGAAGTAGAAACAAGTTTTAGTTGTTATTCTATTTAAAGTTCTAAGAAAATTCTGAAAAAACACAAATTATTTTTTCTCTTCAGTTTTAAGATACTTGAATCTACTTTTGCTTGATATGTACTTCAGAAAAGTAGATATAGTCTATAATTAATGTTTAATATTATAAAAAGAAAAACAAAATCTATTTCCTACATGATGGAAGTCAACTGTAACCCAAACCTGTGCATGATGTTCCATTAAAAACGGTCCCCATTATCATCTAAAATTAAAATGCTTCTAGTTACAAGCATTATTCTCATTGCTTCTCTGTGTGAATTGATATTTATGGATCAATATGTAATTTAGTATCAGTATGTTTAATCATAATCAGCCAGAGTGCTGTGTTTAGCTGAACCTATAAAATGTACTATAATGATTCTAAAATGTTTAATTTAAGAATCACTGCCTCTGTGCATATGAATCAGAGACCTGTGTTTAATTATTGATAGCAATTAGTACACAGAAGCAGAAAAACACCATCTGGTGGTAGAAATCGTTCTACAGCAATACCCTTTTACTCTTGGTTTTAAAGTAATGCACTGTTGACTGTGTTCTCCTAGATGAGAAAATTATTTTTCTTTTTATACCCCAACTACTGAAATTTCTATCCCTTTCAACCCCATGGTATCAATAGTCATTGATATCTGAGCTAACAGAAAACTATCAAAACTATGGGGGTGGTCAGCTGGGTTTGGTTGTTATAATCAGACCTAAGTGAAAAATTTCAGTAAGAAATCCTCATTCTGTATGCATTCTCATGAATAATAATAAGAGAGATGTTAAAGTGGTTGAACCTCAAGGTCAAACATTCAGAACAAAAAGCAGTGCTCAAATAAAGCCACAGTAAGTGCCAAATTAATTAATTAGGTGTTACTTCACTTAGACAAGAACAGGTGTACATGTATGTGAGCATGTGTGAGCCTGTGTGTGTCTGTTGCTGTATGGCTTGGATAGATGGACTTCTATCTAATGAAATTTAAGGAAGTATTTGACGTAAGGGTGGAGGAAACTGCAATGTCTGCTCTTAAAAGAGACCCACCATTGTCATCTCACCTTTTTACCTTCTGATCCTTCAGCACAACTGCTTAAAACTCCTATGAGAAGATGCCACCAGGACCCCAGAGTTAACTCTTCTTTCTTCCATTTTCTTACTGTTAAACCCAACCTGTGTAACCTGTTACATGCTGGGTGGAACTGATCTCTCTGTGTGTGAAGATCTTAATCCTATCGGCCCCTAGGACAGCCATGTTGGATCTAAGGCAGTCCAATCTCCTGGGTAGCCCTCCAGCATGAGGTAGCCTCATCTAGGAATCCTTAGACCAGAGTTCATGGTTCACTACAAGGTCCCCACTGTAACAGGTGTACTGAGTAAATCAGACTTGATATTCCATCTCACTGAGCAGAGTGCAGACAGGAGAAAGTGCTGTCACACAAACACCCACTTCAGGGGCCAGTGACAAAGTGACAAGGTGTTTAGCAGTCTTTCATGGGAAGGGTGGCCTAAGGAACTTCTGGAAGAACTTGTGGGTCAGGTGTACAGAGCACTACCCCCAGGTCAAAGTGCAACTGGGACGGAAGAGGAAGGATTAGGAAGAGTCCCAGGATGAGATCTTAAATCTCTATAACTAATTTGGATCTGTCTTTCCATATATTGGCTGCTTCTAGCCATTTGAAGCTTATATGTACTCAGCTGGAGTCTAAGCAGGAGGACCAAATCAGTAAAAGTAAACAGAAGTCACCTTCAAGGTCTAATGAGGTGGAGGAGAGTGTGAAAGCAGGAAGTTTCAAACTATATTACAATTCCAGGCAATTTGTGCATTCACAAAGAGATCCCAGTCTCATGGGAAGAGGGGCATGCAGGAGGTCCGAAAGCCTTACCCACGTTATTGAGGGATCGGTGTAGGACACTAGTCTGAAAAAGAGGTCTGGCACAGCAGGAGGAGGGCTTAAGAATTTCCAGAGAGTGCTAAGAAATCAGGGCCCAGTGAGGTTTCTGGCCTAATCCAGCAGATTTAGACCACATACCACAAAGCCATGGAGTCCTATGGCAATGTCTCAGGGGCCATTTGTAAGGGTAGTAGTTAAGCAAGGAAAACCTAGGCACCCCAACCCAGCTATTATTTATTTTATCTACTGTGCATAGTAGGTACCTTTTACCTATAAGGCAGAGTACATGTCCATGAAGGATTTCATTTGAAGAAAGAGCACAATCATTCAAAAAGCCTCTAAAAAATACTCAACTAGTCCACAAAAGTGATGGGGATGCAACATCTCAGAAGCCAGACCTGGATCCTGTTCTGGTGAGCAGCATGATTCACCTCCAAACATGGACGGTGACATGAAGTTTTCTGCTGCTCTTGTGACAGATTCAGGAACGGAGGTAGCCTCTGCAGAGGTGGCTATCTGGGAAAGACAAGAGTAAAGGGATAGGCAGGGGCTGCTGATACAAACATGAAGAATAATGAGTGTGTTGGGTACATGGGCCGTGTCTGCTGTGTCCTCAGGGACTAAGGCTGGGGACTTGATCAGACTGATTTTACAAGTAAAAATACATGGGTACTTTATCCAATATACTGACTTAATTCAATTTCCATGAAGAGGTTAAAAGCATCACAGATCACTGTACTATTTTCTTTATACATCGTCCCTGAACTATAGATAATTGTAGCTGCAGCTGTTCATGAAATATTCATTTATTCAAACAGGGCTTAAGAGAAGTCAAGACCAATGACATATTTGCAATGGGGCAAATATGTTCAAAAGGTCACCCACATAGTGTCCCCAAAAAATAACCTGGCAGAGGATCTAAAGAGATAGTAATTTTTATCATAGAAAAATAACAGGTTGAGTCAGATCCTTGCTGCTAAGAAGGAATTCTAATTATGTTTTTCCAAAAAGATGCCAAAAAATGGATGCATTCTTATATTGTAAAAACAAGTCCTTTTTGGTAACTTCTGCATTTCATGGCAAAACCCCCTCTACTAAAATAATTTTCAAAAACTCCTGCTGCAATAGCCATGTAGGTGTGGGGATTTGGAAGATTTGTTTTAATGTCCAGGAAATATCTTTTTGAGATTATATCAGGTTTCTCATTCAGTTCCTGGCCCTTTCCCCTCTGACTCAAAAGAGTTCCTTTGAAGTTCTAATTGGCTTAGGAAGGGGGTTCATAAGCAGGTTGATGGAAAGTAAAAGGGTAATTTATCCAGTCAGAAGTATGGTAATTCATACAAGCAATTAAAGTTAGAAGTTACAGGAAGAAGAATTCCACCTCCAGACAGTAATATAAAAAACGTGTGTGAGTTTCTAGACTGTCAGCCTGCCTTATGGAATTGGGCTATTCCAGCACCACAGTTGAACACAGCAGCCTCCTGCCTTTCCTGAATGGTACAATTTTGGAAGTACTGTAAGTGGATTTCAGTAAACTACGAAGATGGCAACACAAGTTGTTCCTAACTTCACTCTCCCTCACATGAAAAGCAACTAACAACCTATTCAACAACAAGATGCAAGTGAGAGAGTCCTAGAACACAAGGGTAAGCCTGAAGCACCCCACTGTACCACTGCCCCTCCCCCAGGTCAGTGCAGCACTACACAGAGAGGCCTTTCCTGAGCCTTCTGTTCTTCCAGTGGGAAAAAAGAACCCTAGAGGGTGCAGCCAGATCTCCCCAGCATTGTGGGTTACAGACAGTGGCACACTCCATTCCCATCCTCAGAGGTCAGAGTTGCCTCACTCCACTAGTTATTAGGGAAATGCACATTAAAACCACAATGAGATGTTACTCATGCCTGTTAGAGTGTCTGTCAACTAAAGGACAAGAGATAACAAATGCTGACATGGATGTGAAGAAAAGGGAAACTTTGTGCATTGTGTGAGATTCTAATTTGGTACAATCGATATGGAAAACAGTATGAATGATCCTTTAAAAATTAAAAACAGAACTACCATGTTGCCCAGCAATTCCCCTTCTGGGAATATATCCAAAGGTAATGAAATCACTTATTCAAAAAGGTATCTGCACCCCCATATTCATCGAAACATTACTTAAAATAGATAAGGCATGGAAACAATCTGTCTATCTATGTATGAATGGGTAAAGGAGTTATGATATACATCTCTCACACACACATATACATATATATCACAACTTCTTTACCCATTTATATTATATTACATTAATTATATTCACACCCAATAGAATATTATTGAGTCATAAAAAATGAGAAAATCCTACCATTTGTAACAACATGGATGAACTCTGAAGGCATAATGCTAAGTAAAATAAATCAGAGAAAGATAATACTATATGATCTCACTTATATGTGGAAATCAAAACAAACACACAAACAAAAACTGCAGAAAAAGAGACCATATTTGTGGTTACCAGATGTGGAGGTAGAGGAAGGGGGAATTGGAGGAAGACAGTCAAAAGGTACAAACTTCCAGTTAGAATATAAATAAATATTAGAGACCTAATGTACAACATGGTGACTAGCACTGCTGTATAGGAAAATTCTTTTTTTTTTTTTTTTAAAGATTTTATTTATTTATTTGACAGACAGAGATCACAAGTAGGCAGAGAGGCAGGCAGAGAGAGAGAGGGGGAAGCAGGCTCGCTGCTGAGCAGAGAGCCCGATGCGGGACTCGATCCCAGGACCCTGAGATCATGACCTGAGCCGAAGGCAGCGGCTTAACCCACTGAGCCACCCAGGCGCCCCTGTATAGGAAAATTCTTAAAAGAGTAATTTTTTAAACGAGTTTACTTTTTTGAGAGGGAGAGGGAGAATGTGAGTGGATGAGGAGGGGAAGAGGGAGAGAGAGAAGCAACTTCCTGCTGAGTGGGGAGCCTGAAGAGGGGCTACATCCTAGGACTCTGAGATCATGACCTAAGCTGAAATCAAGAGTTGGACACTTAACTGACTGAGATACCCAGGCACCCCTAAAAGAGTAAATCTTAAGAATTCCATCACAGAGAGAAAATGTATTTCTTCCTTTTCCTTTCTTTTTTAAAAAATTTCATCTATATGAGAAGATGGATAGAACACATTTGTGGCAATCATTTCATAATATATGCAAATCAAACCACCACGTTCTATGCCTTGAACTTATACAGTGATGTATGCCAATTATTTCTCAGTAAAACTGGAAAAAAAAGGGAAGGGTAATAAAAAATGTTGCATCTGAAGAATTTCAGAACCCCCACATTTGAATGTTGAGGTCAAACTGAGTTCCTGAAAACGGCCAACTAAATGTTTGTAATTCCTGACCATTGTTATTGACCCACCAGAGGGTCACCAGAGATATGATATATGAATCAAAAGCAAACTATAGTCCACAAAAAGTAATATCAGTGGCATTCACTGAATGATAACAGCAAAATTTCTCTGGATTTTTGTAAGAGTCTTAGTAAAACAGTTTAAATTTAATGTTTTTACATTATATTGGAAGGCAAAAGGATACTACAAAACAAATAGATTATAATGAAATCTAGTTAGAAGTGTTAAGAACTTAGAGAAAATTTTGCTAAAATTGTTAAAAATGTGGCCCCATGGTGTATTAGAATTTGCACAACTAAGTTATCTCTTAAAATAATTGAATCTTAAGATTTGAAGTTATTTTAAAGGTCACAGAAGATAATGACTCAGTGTTTAAATATTCACAATTATTAGTGAGGACCACTGGTTCCTGAACACACCTAACAGATCATGAGATAAATAGCATAGTAATCAAAACTTGGCCTCAGCCAAGTGGACTTTACATCTGCCATTTACCAATGGTACAACTTTGATAGATGACTTGACCTCTAAGAATGAAATGGCATAATAAAAGTAAAATTAATTCTCATTATTTAGATTCTGTACGTTGTAGATTTATCTACTCACTAAAATTTATTTGGAGGCCAACATGAATACCAGTGGTGCTTTCATCGTCATTCACAGACATGCACAGAGCAGTGAAATATTTGAGTGACCCAATGCTCATGTCCCCCACTAATGCCAAACAAGGCATTCCTCTGGTTTCAACTCTCCTATTACAAGTCATCCTTTCCATGACATACTTAGTTCCATATTTTACAGATCTTTATGCATCTTCTTGGTGATTTTGCTCTTTAAAATGTCTCCCAATCATAGTGCTGAAATGCAATTTAGTGTTCCTAAACACAAGAAGAATATGATGAACCTTCTGGAGAAAATACATGTTCTAGATAAGCTTCATTCAGGCATGAGTTATAGTGCTCTTGTTCCAGTTCAATGCTAATGAATAAATATTATGTATTAAATAAGTCTTTAAACTTAAAGATACATAAAACACGGATGTGTATTGATTGGTTGATGAAAATATTTTAAGCAGAGACTCACAAGAATGCAACCTTGTTTCCCCTAGGAGCACTGGTTCAGTGTTCACTAATTTACTGCTCTTAGAAAGTTTATAGAACATAACTACCATGGGTACTAGGAATCTACTATACTTAGCTCACCCAGGAGATAATGCATTTGAAACTGCTTAGTACTAAAACTCAATAACTGGTGCATAAAAAATAGTTTAATAAACTGGACACTGTTATTAAACACAATATCATAAAGAAGTTCTCCCATTTTTAAACATTTTACATTAACTCATTAACTTGTAGCACCTATGAACTTGGTGTGTGTGCATGCATGTGTATGTGTGTATGTGATAATGTGATATAGTAAGAAATATGTATCTAATTTTTGTCTCCGGTTCCTATTATAAAATCTTCTAAAACCTTTAGAATTTCCTGAGTGATGAGGTAATAAGGGCATCTTTTGTTATAAAATTTCATCTTTGTTCCTGGTTCCTGATACAGAGTTCCCCAAATCCTTGTAATTCCCTCAATGATAAGAGTGCCTTGGTAATAAGGAGAATGACTCTTGGCTGAGGAATTCCCAGAAAGCTTCAAGATGGGAGCTGGTCACCAGAAAATCCAACCAAGTGATTAGAGGGTTGGAACTTTGAGCCCTATCCCTGTACCTCCAGGGTGGATGGTGAGTTCAGTCACTAGTGACCAGTGATTTAATCCATCGTGCCTATGTAATGGAACCTCCATCAAAACCCTAAACAAAGGATTCAGATATCTTCTGGAGTGGTGAACATGAATGCTAGAGGGTAAAACACCCAGAGAGCATGGATTCCTTTACCTCTTCCTCTATACCTTGCTGCATGCATCTCTTCCTCGGGTAGTTAGTGCCAGAATTGAATTGAATTATAGGTCATTCAGCTGGTGTCCAGAGAGTAGTAGAACTTGATGTGGAAAAAATTCTTTTTTTTTTTTGTTTTGTTTTTTAAAGATTTTATTTATTTATTTGACAGCGAGAGAGAGAGAGAGAGAGAGAGATCACAAGTAGGCAGAGAGGCAGGCAGAGAGAGAGAGAGGGAAGCAGGCTCTCTGCTCGGCAGGGAGCCCGATGCGGGACTCGATCCCAGGACCCTGAGATCATGACCTGAGCCGAAGGCAGCGGCTTAACCCACTGAACCACCCAGGCGCCCCGAAAAAATTCTTTTTTGTGTGTCAGAAGTGTTTTAAGTTGAAATAGATCAATATGTTATCTATATCTTCATTCAAGTCTCTATTGCAATGTTAACCATGAAAACCCCGTGTCTCTTTATTAGAGAACTCCTTTTGGAACTGTGTCAACAAACATGTTCATGACACTCATTGAACAGGTTAACTCACTTAACCTGTTACAGATTCTATAAGGAATAACTTCTTCAGCGTTTTGTGACTTTGCAAGGGTTGGGAAATGAATATACATTAACCTTTGCAGTAACTTGGTACAGTGAAAAGAGTTCTTGGTTACTGTGGCAGAAAGATTAAGTGTCTACCATACTTGTGAACAGTTTCTTCTTCCAGGGAACAACTGATTTTCCCTAGCTTTTCTTAGATAGCACCTGACTTTCCCTAGTGTTGCTTGACATTGAACAGAGTTTTATCAATGTAATGTGAGTAGAAGTGAGGCATGCCACTGCTGAGCCTGACCTTGTATAAATCTTCCATATTTTTTTCTCCCTACACTAGCTTGATACAAATAGGGACAGTGGCATTGGAAGCTACTGGTGAAGTCTGTGTCCTTTATTCACACTTTGAAAAAACTGTCAAGGAGCACCTACTTTGTACTTTACCTGAATGGGAAACTTCTATCATTTATTAGCTGTTATACATTTTGGTATTTGTTGCAACAAACATTACTTTAATTGATACAGGAAGGATTTTGAAGACTTTAATTCTGGTAGAGTTCTATCATCAGATGGTGATGAGTTTCAACTGAGATGAGGTATTTACTCTTGCCATATTTTGGTATCCTCATCTGTAGAATGGTGCTCATTATGCTTTTTCAACCCATCATACAGGATCACAGGAGAGTACTAATAGGAAAATGGACTGGGGAGAACACTGAAAAGCATGACAAATGATATGTGTGCAGGGAATTATAAAATAATTTAGGGTGTCCAGGTCTCTTAAGTGACCGATAAATTGAATTAAACTTCCACTCTGTGAACAACTGATCTTGCTTCTTCTACATATAAATTATTTCCTGCTCAGCTTCTGAAATTCTAATTAGTATAGATGAAGCATCAGGATGTTCTGAAGAGAGAGTTAACACATGGTTCCATATATCCCTGCCTTTCACACCACAGTATCGAGATATTCCCCTGTGTATGCTTGTTCAAAGGGAAAACACTAAATTAAAAACTAAAGTCAATCATAATCTAATCTACAACTTCAGTCAGGCCTAAATAAGATTAATCTCACTGTAGTAGACATGCAAATGAGAAAAACACCAGCATGTGATATAATGACTCAGTAAGATGGTACTGATGGCATGACTCTGAAAACCCAGAGCAGGGCTTTCAAATTTACTAATCCACTTTTCTGCTTCTTTCATTATAATTGTTTGCACATATAGAGTTTTATAGATAAAAATGAATATACACATTCTTTAGTTTTTTATCCAAAAAGCAGCAATATTGTTCTAAATTTTTTGGTAGGTTGTAGGAAATTTTTCTGATCACAAATAACAGTGGATTTAAGATCCACACTTAAAAATTTGCTGATGGAGTAAGACAAACTAAGTTGTACCTGAGGGCATCACTGTAGATGTCCCAAAATGTCACCTCCTTCAGCCCAGTCCCCACTCACCATCTGTCTCATTTGGCAATGCTTTTCAAGTACATACATTTTTAAAATTGTTATTATTTGCTTTATAAAAAAGGACACATTACTGTATATAATATTTTGAGAATGACTGTTTCCACTTAATATTATATTGCTAGGGTTCATTCTGTGATGTTATATCACTGTAATTTATTTATTTTGATAGTTGTATATGTAGCAGGTGAACAGTGGCAAAAAAAATGTCCCTGTCCTAATCCCAGAATCTGGGAATATGTTAAATTATGTGACAAAGGAGAATTATGATTTTAGGTGAAAATAGGGTTGCTAAAGGCCTTGAGATTTTGAGATTATTCTGGACTATTAGGATGGATTCAATGTAATCACATGCTGAACAAGGCTGGAGAAGGCATATCAGAATCACATCATGTGGGAAAGACACTACCAGGTATTGATGGCTTTAAGAGGGAAGGGGGCAAGGAGTCAAAGAATGTAGGAAACCTCCAGAAGCTAGAAAAGGCAAGAAAATGGATTTTTTTCCCTAGGAAAAAACAGCACTGCAGAGACCTTGATGTTAGCCCAGTAAGACTGTTTCAGACTTCTGACCTCCAGAACAGTAAGATAATACATTTGTATTATTTCAAGTCAAAGTTTCTGGTAATTTCTTATATCAGCAGTGGGAAACTAACTTATATAATATTTAATGGAGTGCATATACCATTGTTACTCTCCTACTGTCCCATGGAGAGGTGCTTATGTTGTCTCTGTGCTGTTGCTCCTGTGAACAGTGATTCTGAGAACATTCTTGTACACATCTTTTTTGCATACATGGACATTTTTCTCTTAGGTATTTACTTAGAAATAAAATTGCTGCATCAGTAGATATAAGAATGGTCAAATGTAAAAGGCACATTCAAACTATTATCTAATTGGTTGCAAAAATTCTCATTCTTACCAATAATGTATAACAAATTAAGTAGTTCTACATCCTCTTGGCATTTGTTAAATCTTTTTATTTCCTTATTGAGTGGGTTTAAAATTCTATCTCAGTGTAATCTTGATTTGCAATTCCCTGATTATGAGAGGTATCGATCATGTATTTGTTTACTGGTCATATGTGTTCTATCTTCTAGAAATGTTTGTTTTGCCAATTTTAAAATAGACAAAAAAGTTTAATTTTTTATACAGTAAAGGTTACTGGTACTTTTGTGTTTGTTAGAATTTATATACATTTTTATACTAATCCTTAGTCAGGGATGCGGACTGAAATTTCTAAGGACTTATACGACAGACTATTTTAGTACGACAGTATTGTTGGATAAAAATGCTACGTTCTAAGATCTTTTCTTGCTTGAAAGTATATTCCATGCTACATTTAGTGCAATCTTAAAAATGTCTTTCCCTTTGAATACAATCTGTTATTTCTCTAAGCTCCTGGAATGTTTTTGGCATCTACAGTATTCTTACATTTCATGATGTCTAAGTGCCTCTCCTCATTGTCACTTTATAGGCACTTTTAATCTAATATTTGTCATCTTTTTTTTTTTTATTTCAGAAATGGACTTCCATTATTTGCTCAAGTATTTCTTCCTCTTAATTTTAGTTTTCACCCTTTCTTGGACCTCCTGTTTGCCATCACATTTATGTCTATTTTCTGTTTAACATTGCCATATTTTTTTTTACCTGTTTCTTTTTTTCCTCTCTGTTTTTGGTGGGGAGGGTGATGCATTTTTTTTTCAATATACTCTTCTAGTTTGCTATTTCATTTCTTAGGTGTATTTCATCCCTTCTTTTTAAAAATTTATTTTAGTTATTATATTTTTCATATATCTGGTTCTTCTATAATTTCTTGAGTTTATTTTACATTGCTAAACTTCACACCCACAAATTTCCCAAGTCCCTAGGTGAAATAAAATTGTTTGATTGAATCAAAACATTCCAGGTCATGATCCAATTTTAGTCTTAATTCTACAGAGATACATCTGCAATTTAAAAGTAAAACACAAATTAACTTCTAATTTGTAGACTATGTGGGCTAGTGTATTTTGGCAAAGGGTACTTTATAATTTCTTGACTAATCTCATAGCCATCAAAACTATTCTCAAGAGGCAGAGCATAGCAGGCTATATATGGCACCAAGTTCTCAAAGGCTGGGAATGAAGGGCCTGATTTACAGACCTAGAACAGTGCCTAACTCCCACATAGCAGACAGTCAATAAATATTTGCTTAATAAATCAACGGATAGGTACCATGTAAGAATAAGCCAGTTTAGTTCTCTCCACTTCTTTATTAATCAGAGTAGAAACCCCACCTCCACCCAGATGAAAGAAGAAACACACATGTTCCATTAGCCTACTATTTCTATCCACACTATACTACTGTGTGGATATGTCACAGAGAATAATGCTCACCTCACTCTGAGATTCTGCAGACTGTGATGCTTTTAAGGAGGTGACAAGGTCCAGAGTGTCTATTTTATAATTGTTTAACTGAGAACGTTCCACTCTGGACTTTTAACCATTTTGACAAAAAAAGTTGCTCTTTTTTTCTTAAGTAGTAGAGGGGAAGATTGAAATGAGGAAAGGTGGGGAAATTAAAATAAAGACTAGCTCTGTGGAGAAGGGAAAAGAGTTTAGGTCCCTTGAGCAGAAGATACTAAAAGAGAATGAAGATACAAGTATTCTTTACTTATATATATTAAAGATTTTATTTATTTTGAGAGAGAGCTTGAGCATGAGTGGGGGGCAGAGGCAAAGGGAGAGAGAGAGAAGCAGACTCCCTGCTGAGCGGGGAGCCTGAAGCGGGGCTCCATCCCAGGACCCAGGGATCATGACCTAAGCCAAAGACAGATGCTTAACCAACTGAGCCACTCAGGCCCCCCAAGAGGCAAGTATTTAGTAGGAAAAGACCCATGAGAGAAAAATGGAGCAGGAACCATGGAAGGTAGGCAGACCTGTGAGGCAGTGATGCAAATCTGTCTCTGAGTGAAGGAAAAAGGAAGACTGGGTATAAGCATCTTAGACCACCATGCGAGGCAAGGAATGTTTGACAAGCCTTCTAAGATGTTCTCAGGCTAAAGCCAGCATCAAAGGAGCATGTGTTTTCCAGGAACAGGTCTCCCTTAGAGTTGATACTGAACTCATGGCTAGCAACAGGCCAGGGGAGGCATGGCCTCAGTGTAAAAGCAGGCATAGATATCAGAGCTCAGTGCCTTCAGCCCTCAGTCAACTATGTTGCTTATGATTGGAGGTCTGTGAAGCCTTTTCCTATAGCTGCCACAAGCCTGGAAGTATTTGATTTCAGATTTCTGGCCACTAATGAAGATAGTACTGTGGTCAGAATGGAATGGAGAATTGGAAGATGACATAAGAATCTCAGTTCTTGTGTATAAAGAGGACAAAATAAACATATGTTCTACCTGTAATAAATGAGAACCAAAGTGTTTTGTTGTTATTATAAACTTATGCACTTGTATGAAGTTGATGAATAGCTCCCTGCCAAAACAACATTCCTTGACTTCTGAAATCCTGTTTTGGATCAAGTTTCCTCAGTATTTACGACATCAGCTTAGACCCAAGTTAGGAAAGGTTTTTTTTGTACCAGGCCAGGGAGTAAGCACTGTAGATTTGGGGAGCCTGATAATGTCTATCACAATTACTCAACTCTGTGAGAGAGCATCTACAGATAACACATAAATAAAGAGGCATGGATGAATTCCAAGAAAACTTTAGTTATAAAAGCAGATGCCAATCTGGATTTGGCCCATAGGCCATAGTTGATGAGCACTGATTTAGACATTTCAAGCAATCAAGTACGTGTGCATGATCATTAGATCATTCTGAAATTCAAAACAGCATGGTATGTGTATTAGGGGTTTCACTTACAAAATTGGGAAATGTAAAACTTAATAGGTAGCCAAGGCCCAAAGTATCATTATATCCAATTCAAAGGAATTGAATTTTATTCACAGTAAACCAATACTATGTTTAATGTGGGGAAATGACATAAACAGTCATGGGGGCAGTGCAGGAGATGAAGTCGCAGAACACACAATTAAGAAACTACACAGCAACCAGATTAACAAAATATGAAAGAATCACTCAAAGGGGAGTTACTATGGATAGTAAGAGCAAGGAGTAGGTAAGAAAGCTTGAAAGGATATAGAATTCTTGGAATGCAGTAAACTTAAATGTAGAAAATACGGAAGGGAAAGTACCAAAGAATGATCCAAAGCACTGTTCAGACTTGAGCTACATACAAGGTGAATGGTAACGCCTTTCACTAAAAGAAGACTAATAAAAGGAGTTTTCTTTTTTTTTCCCATTTTATTTATTTTTTTAGCGTAACAGTATTCATTGTTTTTGCACAACACCCAGTGCTCCATGCAAAACGTGCCCTCCCCATTACCCACCACCTGTTCCCCCAACCTCCCACCCCTGACCCTTCAAAACCCTCAGGTTGTTTTCCAGAGTTCATAGTCTCTTATGGTTCGCCTCCCCTTCCAAATTTTTTTTTTTTTTAATAAACATATTGCTGGGGGGAGGTGGGATTGGGAGAGGGGGAGGGGGCTATGGACATTGGGGAGGGTATGTGCTATTGTGAGTGCTGTGAAGTGTGTAAACCTGGCGATTCACAGACCTGTACCCCTGGGGATAAAAGGAGTTTTCTGATTCAACAGCATCAGATGAAGGGCCCTGTGGGGAAGCTTGAATTGCCTGAGGGATGTTGAAATGGAAATGTCTAGTAGGCAGTTGGCTCTTTGGGTTCTGAGGTGAAGAGACAGGTGTATATGTTAAAGGACAGGGGTTGAGCATGGAACCCTGGGAACATCAATATATAAAGAAAGGAGAAAGAAAGAGACCATAGAAGGGAGACTTCAATATCTTTCCTATCACATTACTTTTTCAACTTAATTTTGAATGTTCAAGTTATCCAGGGTTCTGCTATTGTTCCCCTCTTTTGGTTGCTTCATGCGCTTCTTTTTCTCTTGGTGATTTTATCCATTTTTGCCTTTGGCTCCAGGTTGATGAAATTTCTAAGCACATTCTTTTCAGAAATTCTAACATATTTCCAATTGATCATAAATACTACCAGCTCCAGACAACATAAACTTAATATGCCTTTCAATTATTTTGCCCAAGCAACTGCCTCAACTTCTGTTCTCTCAAGGAAAATGAACACTCTCCACATCTACCCATTAAACTTCTCTCATCCTCACATGCTGTCGACAAACCTGGAACATTGTCTGTCCTCATTTGTCTCCCTCTCTGTTGACATGGTCTCTAACTTCACCATTTCTTGCCTTGCACTATTGAGCATGTATCTGGACTACTTAGTCCCAGTGCTTTCCAATTTCAGAACATGTTTCACACTGTTCCAGAGTGACCTTAGCTAAAAGGGACCTATTTGCTTTGAATATTTAGAACTACTTATCTCTCAACACTCCACCCCTAGCAGTCACGTGTAGCATAATATTTAACAGCAAGGGGTTAGGGCCTATTTGAAGAAGTTTGTTGTCCGCCATTCCAAGAGAGTTAATTAAGATGGAAACTGACAAAAGTGGCTTTCACAAAGATTTCCTCATGTAAATTTCCCAAATCTTCTCCCTTCACTGTCATTCTCCTCTTACCATATATTATATATAATCTCTTCATCTATTTGATAGGAGGAAATAAAAAGGACTTCTTAGGAGAAATTGCTATAGTAAGGTCACATTTTCTTGTCCATTCCAAATATCAGTTATCTGAATTCCAGATTTATATTCCAGTCACATTTTTTTCCAACACCTTTGTTTAACAAGACTTAATGTCTGATCCTAGTTTGACCAGAAGAAAGAAGGAATAAATATAATAACATAATTGGTAATTATTCAAAGTCATTTTCTTTAAGGTGAAATCTTGCTTCTCTAAATACTTTCCCCACTCCCAATTATGGAACTCATTATTAATTCTATTTAATATTATTTCTTCTTCATCATCATTATCATCTTAGTGTATATGCTGCTTCAGTATGCTTGGCATTGTCTTAAGTGCTTTACACTTATTAACTCATCAATCCCCCAAGCAACCAAGGAGGTAATTATAATTATTGTCCTTGTTTGGGGATGAGGAAAGTGATAAGTTGTGAAACTTGCTAAAGGTCACACAGTTTATAAGAAGTAGAGCTGGATGGGTACCCACATAATCTCACTTCAGCGTTCATGATCTTATCTACTATCCAATAAAACTTTTCATAACCATGTACTATACTGAAAATCATACAAATAATATAAACTGATATTATTCCTGCCACTCCATAATTTCTTAAATAAAATCCAAACTTGTCATTTCAGAATATAAATAAAGTCCAAATACTTCTGCGTAATATTTTCTCTCTAGTCCTTCTAAAAGTTCTGACTGTGCTTAGTACATGCTGCTCCCATGGCCCTAGAGAATCTCCACATGAGTTGATTCATAACCAGATGATAATGTGGATTATAACCAAACACAAGAAATTTGCCTGCATTTGTGTCCTTTATAAAACAAAAATGACTCAACTTTTTAGGATGGGTCTCAATTACATTTTTGTTTTACATTAACTGATAGGCACTCTGGAAATGCACAGATAAATAAAAACAAAGAGCACATTATAAACTTTAGTTATTTAAAATCTTAGAATATATTAGGTTGTGTTGTTAATTTGTAAATGCTTAATTAAAGAAAATACCACACATTTAGTCTTTTTGCACAACTCATGATGTCTAACTATGGAAGCACATGTCACTTTTGATTATATTTTGTAAATATTTATTTACATCCCACATACCCTCCACATACACATACACATGAACAGTATAGTCCCTTTGGTTACATGAAGAGCACATGGATGCCTGTTATTCTCCATTTTGCTGTGAGCATTTAGTGAAACAGTCCCTGAGGCAACCTTTCAAAACAGGCTGTTTTTTAGGAAAAAAAAAAAAATCTCCTTAGGGAATCCCTTCTCCTGTTAACTCTTTCTGAATAATCAGTTCTCTTACAGAAAATTAAAAAAGGTGTTTCAAACATGTATTTTTATGGCCTTTCCCTATAGGGTAGCAAGAGAGAGTAGAAAAAAAATCACTAGGTTGGTTCTAACACTTTATGGTTTATTCCATATGTTTATTCATGGTTTATTCCAAACTATATGGTTTATTCCATGCATTCCTTTACTCAATGTACATGTTTTGAGCACCTTCTGTGCATCAAACTTGTCTTCGGGAAGTTTACAATGTAATGGAACACAGAGAGAGACTCCTTCATTCAGTAGTGTATCCAATCCACCCACAAGTATTTATTGTATGCCTATAGTATACCTTGCCTTTTCTACTCACATAAATAATGGACTGTCTTAAGTACTATAAGTCTTCTGAGGAGGTCACATATTATGAGAGATGATGAGTTTGGTATAGTGTGTTGTAAGAGCAGTGGTGCAGAAAAGTGGCAGGAAAACCAAGAGACAACCTCGTAAAGGAGGTTAGAACTTAAAGGGTGACTCCTTAGTCATATGACTTTGGAGAACTAACTCAGTCTTCTTGAGTCCAGATAAATTCATCTGAAAAGGGATAAGATTTTGCCAGGGACCATATAATTTATCTTGTGGATTTAAAAATATCAGCTGTATTAATTTATGAAAAGAAAAGTGATATAGCTAAAGGAAATCAAGAATAATATTTTTCCTGAGGCTTAAAATCTGATCAAAGCTAGATTATAGAGTGCCTCCAATGTTAACCTGGGAAATTTTTAAAAATTATTTATTTTTTATTAACATATAATGTATTATTAGCCCCAGGGGTATAGGTCTGTGAATCGCCACATTTACACACTTCACAACACTCACCATAGCACATACCTTCCCCAATGTCCATAATCCAACCACCCTACAACCCCTCCCCGGCAATCCCCAGTTTGTTTTGTGAGATTAAGAGTCTCTTACTAACCTAGGGAATTTATACCTTTTATATGTATCACTGGTTACCAAACAGTTTTAACATCCCTTCATCATTAAAAAAGTTTAATACAACCCCACTATGTGAATATTTATTCATTTATGAATTATGCAAACATGGAATACATTCAGTCTTATATATACACCTCTCTAGGGTCTAGACACAGAGAGAATACTTTCCAGCTCATTTTGTAATCTTGATTCTTAAGCCTTTCAAGGAAAATATGAGTAAGGAAAACTATAGACCAATCATCATCAAGACTATAAATGACCAAAATTTAAACAGAATGTTAATCAACTAAATCCAGAAGTACATTTTAAAGGATAGTAAAATTAAAGGAAACCTAGAAATGTAAGTTTTTTAACAGAAAAATCAAGTAATAATCAAGTAATAGAGTTACCATATTAAAAAATTAAAAGAGGAAAAGTTGAAAATAGAGATACCCTATGATCCAGCAATTGCTCTACTGAGTATTACCCTAAAGATACAACTGTAGTGATCTAGGGCACGTGTACCCCAGTGTTCATAGCAGCAATGTGCACAACAGCCAAACTATGGAAAGAGCCCAGATGTCCATCAACAGATGAATGGGTAAAGAAGATATGGTATGCATATGTCTATGTGTGTGTGTGTATAAATACATAGATAAATCAATAGATAGATAGATAGATATAGATAGATAGGCATATCATGCAGCCATCAATAAACCCCAAATCTTGCCATTTGGAATGATGTGGATAAAACTAGAGGGTATTATGCTAAGTGAAATAAATCAATCAGAGAAAGATAAAGATAATTATCATATGCGTTCACTGACATGAGGAATTTGAGAAACAAGACAGAGGATCATAGGGAAGGGAGGGAAAAATGAAACAAGACAAAACCAGAGATGGAGACAAACCATAAGAGACTCTTAATCTCAGGAAACAAACTGAAGGTTGCTGGAGTGTGGGAGGGTGGGAGGGATGGGATGGCTGGGTGATGGACACTGGGGAGGGCATGTGCTATTGTGAGCACTGTGAACTGTGTAAGACTGGTGAATCACAGAATTGTAGCCCTGAAACAAATATTACATTATGTTCATAAAAAAATACCAAAAAACCCCCAAAAGATTAAAAGAGGAAAAACTGTACCTGCATGTCAATAGATGTAGAAAAATCATTTGATAAAATTCAACAACCCACTGATGATTCAAAAAAAAAAAAAACAACAAAAAACTGGCTCTCTCAGCCACCCAAGATGCCTGAAGGAAAGAAGACAAAGGGGAAGAAGGTGGCTCTGGCCCCTGCTGTCATCAAGAAGCAGGAGGCTAAGAAGGTGGTCAGTCCCTGTTTGAGAAAAGACTCAAGAATTCTGGCATCATACAAGACATCCAGCCCAAAGGAGACCTTGCCAGCTTTGTCAAATGGCTCTTCTACCTCTGGCTGCAGCAGCGAAAGACTATTCTCTATAAGCATCTAAAAGTGCCTCCCCTGATTATCCAGTTCATCTAGGCCTTGGACTGCCAAAAAGCTCCTCAAATGCTTAAGCTGGCCTGCAAATACAGCAAGAGAAGCAGAGATTGTTGGCCCTAGCTGAGAAGAAACCTGCTGGGAAAGAGGATGTACCCACCAAGAGCCTGCCTGTCCTCTGAGCTGGAGCTTTTCCTGTCACCATCTTGTTGGGAAACAAAGTGATTGCAAATGATGAGGATCCCATGGAGCTGGGTGTCTTCCTGCCTGTCCTGTGTCACAAGATGAAGGTCCCCTACTGTAGTATCAAGGGGGAGACCAGGCTGGGAGGTATCCTTCACAGGAAGACCTGCACCACTGTTGCTTTCACGCATGTTAACTCAGAAGGTGAAGGAATTCTGGCTAAGCTAGTGGAATGCACTGGGACCAATTACAATGACAGATAATGATGAGACCTGCCGTTACTGGGGAGGCAACATCTTGGGTCCAAAGTTGGTAGCTCACATTGCCAAACTGGAAAAGGCAAAGGCTAAAGAACTGGCCACTAAATTGGGCTAAGTGTATGCTGTTGAATTTTCTGTACATAAAAGTAATAAAAAATTCCCTTTCAAAAAAATTTTTAAAAATATAAACTCTTTTTTTTTTTTAGCAAACTAGGAATGGAAGAGAAAATAATTTTCTTCTTATAGTATCAACAAAATTGCTCGAGGTAGACCACATAGTAAATGGTATTTTCTTTGTGATTAGCAACAAGTCCAGTGTGGGCACCATATGCTTACTCTTAACAGTAATATAGTGCAGGTCTTGGCTAGTGCTCTATGGCAAGAAAAACCTATCAAATATGGTTAATTAAAAAGGAAGACATTAAATTATTATTCTCGAGAGATAAATTATTTATGTAAAACTTCAGTAGTAGGATTATATTAATTTGAAAGGACTAGATTATTCTGTGATAACAAAAAGCCACAAAATTTCAGAAGCTTAAAAAACAAGAACTTCTGTTTTATTCACACTACATGTCTAATAAGGGAGAGCAGAGAAGTGCTCATTGTATTCTCTCAAAGACCTCAGCTGACAATAACCCAAATGAGACATGAACAGAAGGAGAGGAGAGAATCACCAAACTTGTGAATGTTGGCTGCTGGTAGATTCAACGCATTAGTGATGCCAAATTGCCAAATCAGATCAAAGGTAGTCATAAAGGGAATTAGGTTTAGTGGTAAAGGTGTTGCTAGGTGAGAGAGCCATGCTAACTACAAACAGAAACATCCAACAATCCTTTAGAAAGGAAGGGTTGAAGCCCAGAGTTGAACTTGGGATTCAAGATGAAAATCCATGAGGAAGCAGTAATTTATTTAATTCAATATGCTCAATAAACACTGGTTAATTCCAGGAATATACATTTTCCAAGACTACTGATTCAAAGTGTCAGACTAACAAATCCTACCTTTTTATGGAATCTTTTCTTATCAACAGTGAGGATATTTACACAGACTAAATCTGACAGCAGTGGTCCATTTTTCCCCTTCTTTTTTAAAAATCAAAAGGAAAACACAACTTGGCTGCCTCAGAGTTGTATCAGACCAGACACAGAGATTTTTTTCAGTCATTTGTGGTGGATGTCTGAAAAAAAGAGTAATGGGGATGAATAGTACTTATGGTATGTAAACATTGAGTATTAATAACAATGTCTTTTTTATCAGAATTCCATCAAAACTGACATCTGAATAGCTTACATGACTGCTTTAAAAAAGCCTTCTCTAAGATGGCAGTGAAAATCCCAGAAGAGCAGGGAGAGAAAGGCCTGCTGGAGTGGGAGCCGGGGGCGAATACTGTGAAGGGGGACCACAGGGTAGGGAGTGGGCAGAAGCAGTAAGAAAGAAGAGAACTATGAATTTTTTTCTGTGGTACTTAGATATGGATGTAGGTTTGAATTATGCCATTATATGCACAGATTTGTACTTACGTGAGTTTAACTCATAAGTAGAGAAAATTATTTTAATTGAACTATTTAGAAAACACCTCCAGCAAAATCAAAAGTAAACTGCGTGGTGCATTCTACTTTCCAGGGCACTCTATTTTAGTGAATGCATTTTACCTTTATGATAATTATCAAACACTTATGTTTTATGGATGGAGCCCTATAGCATAATGCTCGTTCTGCTTTGCATAACTATGATGATTTGCTCTCCTTCTTAATACAGCATAAATGTTTTTGTCCTTATGCAATTGATCTTGTTCTCTGGTGGTTGGCTCAAAACACTGGGCTTGCATCCAAGGTACTGTTGCAGAATATTAGCCTCCCAATAATAAAAAAATGTTCATTTTCTTCATCTTCTGTGATTTTGTTTTTCTTAGTCTCTAGCTTCAATGGCTGAGCATCCCCTTAGCTAGCTCTCAGTTAATTAAAAAGCCTGTAGCAGAGTACAGAATGTGCCCACAAGAAAACCTCAGGCAGTGCAGATGGCACCACCTCTGCTCTCAGAAGCAGAAAAGTTCTCTGAAGCAGCTGTGGGCTGGGAGGCTCTGGGTGGCTTCTGCCTTCTTGGCATGCAAATAAGAAGAATGAATCTGACTTGCATCTCCCCTGCTCAAATCAACTAATGCTATGGTAAACAGCTTTCCAGCTGCAGGAGAGTTCAAAATGTACTCTCTGCAGCCATAATTTCTTGCTGAAGTTGTGTGCTATCTGGAATGACGTATGTGCTACATATTGCCCGAAAGCTGTGCCTACATGTATGTCAGTACAGAAGGTGGAGGAATTGAAGGCAGAAGAGGAAACAGTACCCCAGATGTTTTCTACGAGCTCCCATTTGATCTTGTGGGGGGTTGTATTTTTATTCATTTTTCCTCTAGTTGCTCATATGAAGAATTTGGGAAGAGTCTACCAGCCTGTGGCTTAATTGCTGCCAGGTTTTACCTTACCATATTGTATAAGCAATAAATATTGATTGGATGTAAATGCATTCCAATGTATTCCCCTGCCCTCCATCCCAAACACAGAAAACCAAATTATTAAGGGGCACAGAGTTCAGTTCCCTTTTTGTGAGCATGAGAAATCTTGCTGTAAAAGCAAACTGAAAATTAATGACCCCGTGATATTCCCAAGGGCCTGGTAGAGGAGAAGATGTCTCAACCCCAAATCAAGGAATGCGTAACAGCTTGAGGTGGAGTCTCCACACACCAGTGATTAAATCACCTGTTTGGATATGACTTTTAAATTAGTGACAAATTACCCTATAGCCAGAGGAGATTGATCTTGTCATTATTTCATTTCTCTATAGGTAAGTTACCACTCTACCCTACAAATCAGGCAATGAACAATCAGTACATTAACAAAGAAAGAGATGAGGTGAGATGATATCAAGCAGATGACCAACAGCCATTACTAACTGATTAACTTCTATGCTTGTCTTTAATACTCAAATTGACAAGATTTCTGATATCCTATATATTATACATTGGTAGGAGGAGAGAAAATTCTTTGGGACCAAAGGAGACAGGACAATGTGAAGCTATCTCATAAAATATGATTTAAATGTATAATAATAAATAATTAAGAAATTAATAGCAGCAAAATGGATTTTTGGTTTAATGGGGCAAAATGTATTCATATCTAAAAAAGAACCATCTTCTGCTGACAGAGCTTATTATACTTCATTTAGGAGACAACAATGTCATTATAGTATTTATCTATCATTATAATAAGAAAACCACAGCAGTGTTTGTCCTTAATTACAATTATGGTGCCATGGTGCTTTTTATTCAAGAACCAAAAACAGATTTTGCCTTTATTTTTAATGCTTAAATTAGGAATGCATTGAGATACAAATTACTGTGTCAAGATTCAGGGTAGAAATGCAATCAGGATTTAGATAACAAATGAGCAAAAACACATGATCATTATACTTGTTAGTATAAAATACTTTGCTAAAAACCTTATTCTCATCTCATTTATGTGCTGTATTACAACTCACATTTGAGAGATTTAAATAAGAGGTGAAAAATCCATGAGCCATTTAAGATATAAGCAAATGAAGTAACTATTATCCAGGAAATGGTCTTTACATATGAGTATAATGAAGCTACCAGGAAATGGCACTATGAAAATCATCACTTATCTTGAATCAAACAAAAATTTGCTTAGAAAGATCACTCTATCATTCTTTTTGTGAATAACAACTAGTTTGAAAAAGATGTTAGACAAAATTCCATTGGGTTGTTAAGAATTTTTTCAGTGATGGGGCGCCTGGGTGGCTCAGTGGGTTAAGCCTCTGCCTTCAGCTCAGGTCATGATCTCAGGGTTCTGGGATCGAGTCCCGCATCAGGCTCTCTGCTTGGCAGGGAGCCTGCTTCCTCCTCTCTCTCTCTGCCTGCCTATCTGCCTACTTGTGATCTCTCTCTGTCAAATAAATAAATAAAATCTTTAAAAAAAAAAAGAATATTTTCAGTGATGTCCTTTACCATTGGGAGATTTTTCTTAATGGCAACAATGAAGTTCTGTAACAAATATGCTTATTTTCTTTTTTGTATCAAAAGTAGGCTTCTTGACTAGGTGTACTCCTGATCAATTATTAGGTCAGTTAATCAGGTCTTAAGAGCATAAGTCCAGCTCATAAATGTTTTCTGATTTTTGAAAGTTTGCTATCATTCTGTTAATTTAGATTCCTAGGAACAAAAGCAGAATGTTCAATCAAAAGAGGTAATACATTCATGAATAGATTTTATTTTAAAATACTAAAAATCTCTACTGAGAATTAAAGCTAAAGTTACATATTAAAATTAGGTACATACTGTCCATTTTATTATGGATAAATTTCCCTGTGTTACATACGTTTGGAACTGTCACAACACTAATATCATGGCTACACCGTTTAAGACAAAAAGAGGAATACCTCAAAACTAGCAGCACTCTTACGAATTATATCTGTCCTTATAATATAGTGCTCAGTGCTCATTGTGGGAGGGTAGAGTATCAGGAACTGACTAAGGGACAAGGGAGGCATAGAACACCAGAACCCCGACCCATGAGGCTTCCAGAGCCAGTGAGAAAAACTGAACTTGTTTTCAGATTCTGCACTAAGAATCAAGTATAGGGGCGCCTGGGTGGCTCAGTGGGTTAAGCCTCTGCCTTCGGCTCAGATCATGATCTCAGGGTCCTGGGATCGAGCCCCACATCGGGCTCTCTGCTCAGAGGGGAGCCTGCTTTCCCCCCTCTCTCTGTGCCTGCCTCTCTGCCTGCTTGTGATCTCTCTCTCTCAAATAAATGAATAAATAAAATCTTTAAAAAAAAAAAGAATCAAGTATAGATGCTTAGGAGGAAAAGGAGGTGTTCCAGTATAATTTCAAAACTGGTTCATGTAGGCAAGAGTAGTGATTATAGGAGAGTAATGTCTAAGTCAAGAATTCTTAATCTTTGCTTTAGGTCTTCTTTTGAACTTTTAAAAATTGTGTAGAAAATTGTGTGTGTGTGTGTGTGTGTGTGTGTGTGTGTGTCTGGAGAATGTTTAGAGCTTTGCCTAGTTTTTCAAGGAGAACTTGCACTGCCTCAGCACCCTATTTCACCCCATTTCACCTCTGAAATGGGTACAGACCACTGGCTGAAAAGTAAACATTTCTTTTTTAGTATAACGGGGATAGCATAGCTGGAGTCAGCTGGCTCCACAGTTCCTTGACTCAAGAAAAATTGTTTCAGGGGCGCCTGGGAGGCTCAGTGGATTAAGCCGCTGCCTTCGGCTCAGGTCATGATCTCAGGGTCCTGGAATCGAGCCCAGCATCGGGCTCTCTGCTCCGCAGGGAGCCTGCTTCCTCCTCTCTCTCTGCCTGCCTCTCTGCCTACCTCTCTGCCTACTTGTGATCTCTCTCTGTCAAATAAATAAACAAAATCTTTAAAAAAAAAAAAAAGAAAAAGAAAAATTGTTTCAGGTCAGAGAGTCTCTGGTACAAGGGCTGCCAGCACCTGAGGTTTTTTGGTGAGTATTACAAACGGAACATCTTTCACCCCCAGGCTGAGAATGAAATTCAGCTCCATGTGGCTCTGTGACTTTGAGTAGGATAAAACCCACATGTTCCTTATTAATAACATGGGAATGATTTATTAAAAAATACTTTCACTTATTAAGTGCTGGGTCAATTTTAAGCAAAGGAAGCATGTATCAACAAATTGGTCCAAAAAACCCTGTTCTTTTGGAGCTTATATTCTGGGTGGTGGTAGTTGATTGGGAAGCAGCATGATAGAGGGGTGAGAATTAATGAGAGACAAGGAAGAAGCCACATGATTTATTAACATTTTCCTTAGTATATGCTAAGGACTTAGATGGGGTTTTATTATTTTGAAATTATAATATGAAACGTTATTGGGGAAAAGAGTGTTTCAATTCCAGGAAGTTCAAAGTGTTCTTACATGGCACTACATTGCAAGTGGTTTTCGAATCATTAAAAGGACACAGTGCTTTAAATCAAAGCCTACAAATAATTCAAAATGACAGTTTTTACCCTTCATGCTTACTTCAAAGTTCCCAAGAAAAGATCTGAGCATCTGAAGTTGGCTAGTCCCACCATAGGAAATGGGATTCTGTATCTGTGTACAGAAAGGAGGAAAGGACTCAGATTCTAACAAGTTAACTTTCTTGCCCCCACTGACAGCACATTGGGGCTGGCAGACAAAGGTTTAATGTCTTCTGGGATAAGCAATCTCCATGACAAACCATTTGTCTTCCTGGTTAGCCAAGGAGATATTTAATAGAGCTGTCAATCATTTTTGGAAGGAAAGAGAAAAAAGAGGTGTATGAGAGAAAGAATTTGTTCATTTTGCCCCAAAACTATTATTTTCTTTTCAAGACTATAAAATTCTAGCCCTGTTGCATGAAACAGATTTGTCTGCTAGCTACTCTACAGGCTGAGGTAACTGCTCATTTTTTATTTTTCACAACAAAAAAGTGGGTGAGATGGTCATTATTTCTATTTCCATTTCTTCTGAAAGCTCTGTAAAAAGGAACTCTCCTTGGAGACTCATAGAGGGGTAATTAAGCCATGAACCTGGCTATATTACTGAGCCACAATTGTAAAAGAAGGAGAAGAAGAAAAAAAAAAAAGACCCAAATCTGTCCCCATTACAGTGTTAGCTCTATGTTGGAGCCCTAAGTGTAACTTGACCCCTTCCCGGGTCAAGGAAAGAAACATTACTGCACTTATCTTGGCTCATTTAAAGTGGAGATACTGTGTTCACAAAATGAGGCTTCATAACTGTCTCCTGTTACTGTCCAAATCCCAGGACAACAATAAAATTATGATTATAGATGTGCATGGGTCATTCTGTTGTCCCTCTGATTTCCCAGCATGGCTGACTGCATGTTCTTCCCACGTGGTAATAAAATTCCCACTTCCATCTACCATTGCAAATGCATCCTTTTTAATCCAGAAATTTTTATTTCTGTCATAACCATTATTACTTTATAATGTCTTTAAAACCTTCTAAAATCTGGCTGTCCCAAGCTCTTCTCTGGGTATTTATTTAATTAAATCAAAACATTTATTGATCACCTATTATGTGCAAGACACTGTGTGAGATAGATAAATAAACATGATATCTGTTCTAAAAAAACTCATAACCTCTTTTCGACCAGATTTAGAATTTTGCCACAATTATAATTGCCTTTTGCCCATAAAAAGGTGAAGTAGAATCCAATATTAGCCTTATGAAAAAACATAAAGCATAAGCTCACATTTTTCTAATTTCCTCTAAAAGCATTCCATTGTAGTCTTACTTACATAAATCAGACAAACACCATTATTTTGCAAGTCTATTATTTGGACATAGTGGACCATCTAACTTTCCCCTGGGAGTCTTAATTTTTCAAGCAGATGTGTAAAACTACACATGGAGTTCTAACTTCTATTTGCGTTCAGTTTATTTGGAAGCTCTAAATGTTTGACTTTCCAAATAACGATTTGCTTATTTACTTAACAATACTTATCAAGACTTTAAAGTCTGTTAGGAGCCATGCTAGGAACCATAGATATAAAGAAGTCAAGCCTTTAAGGAATTTGGATTGTGTGTTGAGAGCATGTTTTTTTTTTGTGAGATTAAACTGAAAATGTAGAAAAATGACTAAGAATACACATGCATTAGGCTTTCTTTCAAAATCTTCTCTGGAATAGCCTTGCTCTACATTTCTATTTCCAACAATAAGCATTTACAAGCTTTACGCTTCACTTGGATTTAACCATTTGCTATTCTCTGCCTTGTCTATGGTCCCACCTTATACTTTTGTGTTTTCTGTCTTCAAACCACTGGCCTTTCCTTCTCCTAGCATCTGTAGCTCCACATCCATTCATCTGTGAAAGTCCTGCTCCAATGCAACCCCACTATAACATTTTATTCAAAGTATTTTAGTTGGAAAGAATCTTTATCTGATATAATTTTTCATAGTACTTTGTCTGAATCTCTTAAGACAACATCCACTTCAAATATTTATTTACACTAGTTGTCATCTCTACTAGATGTGTGTAGTCTCTCAGGAGAGGAGTCCTATCTGATCCACTTAGACTAGCTCCTTGATTTGAAAAGTACTCAAATATTTCCTAAAGGAGTCAATGATACAAATTGCGATCAAAGCAGGACTTCTCAAGCTTTACTCTCTATAAGCATCAGCTGGAGGGACAGTTAAAACAAGGACTGCAGGGCCCCTCCCAAGAGATTTAAATTCTGCAGATCTAAAGAGGGCAACAATAATGCTGAGAGTGCAGGTCCGTGAGCCACTGAGCCCTACCTTTTGCCACCACTGCAAACACACAGAATATTTAGGGGTGGGAATAGCTTCATAACATGGAAGATATAAACCATAGTCTAAGACTAGCCCCATCTTAGCAAGAAGTTATTTTAGGAAGAATAACAAAGGTATTAGGGTAGAAGTAAAAAGCAAAAAACAAAAATGTAAACAAAAACATTGGCTTTATTATATGTAATGTGGTATTCTCTGGGAAGTGTATAGGAGGATATAAGACTTTTCATACATATAGGGGAAATGCAATTTAGGGTTTCTTAATGAGGACTGATAATTAAACAGACATAAGACAGATTTATAGGAGGAGAGCAAACCAATTTATATAAGGTTTACGTGACATAGGAACCTCATAAGGCAACAAAGATTCAAAGACATGTCAAAATCTAAAGGCCTTATTTTTTTTTTTTATTAGGCTGAATAAAGAGAAGCAACTGTGGAAACATAACCAAATTACGTGAGTAGGTTAAAGGAAGATAAGAATTATTTTAACAATGTCTGTTTGTGTAGAATTCTCTCAGCTATGACTCCTCAAAGAATGTTACTATTTTTTTCCTGGTACAAGGAGGGCATCTTTCCCATGAGAGTTTTTATCTCCTACTTTCAGAAAAAAAAGGGAATACTCATGGACTACCCTTTTATCTGCTGTTTTTCAAGTTCTTCAGCTCAAAATAATCTTTATGCTAAAATGGCATATTTTGGGATGGCATATTCTGCCACTCTTTTCGTATTTGTGTTACTTTAGCAATTCTTTACCATTACCATGTATTATCCTTGCCATTCTGAACTTACCTGAAAGATATTCTTTGTATTAATTATCAAGAAAACAAGAAACAGCAAGTGAGAAATTATCATATGTTGTCATATGGCAGAAAATATATTAAAAATGTTAAAAAAAAATCTTAGGACAAAAAAGGAATGAATTACATGCATAAATACAGTGAATAATTGAAAAGACGTATATCCAGTTCTCACATGAAAGTTGATCTTTATGACAGCTGGGCTGGATTTGTCCATGTATCTTCTAAGAAAGCAAGGATGAAAAAAAAAAAAAGAAAGAAAGCAAGGATGGCTGATATCAGAGGAATATAAAGTAACTTAAAGATCAAATGGAAGATCACAATAATCATTGTCTAATCTTGGTTGAATTTAGTAAGGAAAGTAGCAGGAAGCTCCCAAAGAAGCCACTGACATTGAAACTTGATGAAGAGTTTGAGGGCAAAAGAGGAAATGACCAAGGAGACCAAGAGAGTGTTGATGAATGCTGTGTGTACATTCACTCCACCAGCCTTTTAACATTTGCACTGACAATCTTTATTAATGAATGGTATGCTATTTACTCTGTCAGGTGGAGACACTGTGATGCTATTTTCCAAGCCCAGAACATAATTCATGTGTGTTACAAGGTTCATTGCGTTTATATGTTCAATAGCTTGTTATAATTGAAATATTGGAAATTTTAATCGGTAGGCAATTTCTTACTTGCTGTTTCTTGCTATCTTTGATAATTAATGCAGTTTATGAATACCCTTTAGACAGGCTTGGGATGGCAATTCCCATCCCTAATAAGGTAGATCTGGATAATGGTTAGTTAGTAATTAATGCTACTGCCAATCACTCTTGTTTTTATACTTGTCAGAAGAAATGGAAAGTCCTTGCCATTAATGGAAAGAAATCCAATAGTAACCCAGCTAAATGTGCAAGCAAATGTGATCTTATCCCACTCCTCTCTGTTCTTTCTCTCTTCTACATACTTGCCTTTCACTGTTCTCACCAAGGAACAAGCAGACTTTTAGCCCCAACTGTTTTTCTACAAACAAATAATATTCAAATTTTTAATTGATTTTATCTTTGAACTCCTAATTTCTACTCCTAAACCAGTCTCACATAGCTTGAGAACAGAACCAACCATCTAGAGACAAAGGGGGCTCAGTTTTTGTAAGGAAAAAGTTAGCCTGTGAAAACCAACGCATTACTCCCTTAGAACAGTCAGGACTTCAGCTAATATTTGTAACATTAGCACTTCATTTAGAAATTGGTAATTAAAAATAGCTTTTAAAATGTCATTATTATTTAAGATAAATAGTCCATTAAATCTTCACTTCTCAAGATTTAGCTTGCATAAATCCCTGGAGCTTGTAAATATTCAGATTTCCAATCTCCACTTCCAAAAATTCTGTAGGTCTAGGTTTTTGTAGGTCTGATAATTAGAATTTTGCTCATTCCAATCAATGAAAACATTTCCTTAAGAAAAATAATAGTGTTACTAAGTATAGCCCAATGGAAAATTCTGGAGAAAAATGTACATGTTTGGGTACATGTATTTTTGTATGCATAAAAATAAGACAGAATTTACTTTTTTCCTGAAGTCAGAATTTGTATTTGTATTTTTATTTGTATTTTTTTCCTGAAGTCAAAATTTGTATTTGTATTAATTTGTATTTTTACACAAATAGTCATTTGTATTTTTTAATCATTAAAATACAAATGATTACTTAGTGATAGTTTTAAACAACCATTTCCAAAACCACAATTTCAAAAAACTGAATTCTGAATTTTGGCAAGAAATCACCAGAAAGTGGATTACTGCTTAGTTCATAGGGGAACCCACTAAGGATCTCCAGGAGGCTACAGACTTTATTCCTTTATTAAATAGATCCTTACTGAGCACCTACTATGAAGTAGAAGTGTATATTAGGCAACAGTAGAGAAACCCAAATCATGAACTTCAGGGGCATTCAGTTCAATACAGAGAAGTACAGAAATGGCTATGTTATGAGGTAGTAAAGTTAACAGTCATGAATGCTACAACCAAGTGCTATGACCATCAAAGAGAAGAGAGGGGCTGTTGAGTTCCAGTAAGGGTACTTTAGTGACGATTGGTTCTATGAATGCAATGTTATTTTTTCAGGATTTTTTTTTTTTTTTAAATCACAGTAGGTATAGTGAGAATATGAACAACTAAAGAGGAAGAGAGGCCAGCCATTCTCTGAGTACCTCTTCCCGGCCACTTTGTGCAAAACACTTTGTCTATATGCATATAGGTACAGATAAGAGGATGCACAGGGTATGTGAGGGAAAATATGAATAGTTAGGTTCAGCCATAATATACAGCTCATGAAAGAGATTAAGGAATAAATTGAATTTGGAATCATTTTAGGGGTAATTTGTAGAGCCCTTTGAAGTCTAGATTAGAAATTCATTCTTTATTAATTTAATATGGCAACAATGCATAGAATTGATTGAAAAGGAGAACAAACAGTGGGAGGGAAACAGTTAATAAGTAAGTCATAATTATTATCTCCAACTGAGAGAGGTAGAGGAATGGGAAAAGGGCAGCCCGTATGTGATCTAGTTAAAAGGATAGTGTCATAAATGCTTTACCATCTTACAAACATGCCATGACTGACCCCAATTTAGAAACAGGAATCAGGGAGAATTTTAAAATACATTCAGAGTATTGGCTCAGCTGGTAGAACATTGACCCTTGATATCAGGGTCATGAATTCAAGCCCCAAGCAGGGTGTAGAGCTTACTTAAAAAAAATAAATAAATAAATAAAAATCCACAGAACAGTCTCAAGTCTTGTTAGAGCAAAGAGTTAATTAACAGTTAGTAATAGTTCCTTGACATCTTTTAAACACAGCTTGATAAAGAAATAATAAATCCAGGCTCACTAAACTAGTAAGTTAAGGGGCACCTATTATATGTCTATTTAATAATGTAGACATCAATCTTATAGCTTGAAAAATCTTTTGCGACTCCTACTTTCTGGAATAAATTTACAATTTGACCACCAAAACCAAAAATAGTTCAGTTTCTAATAGCAATTTCAAGGAAGGTAACATTTCAATATGTCATTATGTTCAATGACCTTCATAATTAGGATGTTTTTAATCACTGACTTTGCTTTAAGAATGTTACAAATGTGACGTGAATTCACTATACTATCGCAATTATCAAATACAAATACAGCAAGGCAAAACAAAAAAAATTGTTATCTATAAAAATAAATAAAACAGCTACAACAAAAAATATATTTATGTGTATCCTTCTGGTTTTACCCTACATGTATGAATCCTATTTAGTTCTTTGCCCATTGTGCCCTGTACATAACCCTCTTATCAGTTCCAAAGGTGTTCCGCATTTTAAATTGTGTCAATTCTCCATACCAATCTATTTATACAGTCATAATGGTTAAATTGTTTGAAACCTGACAAACATAAACATAACCTATCAGTTAGAATGTTACAGTATACATCAAAAGGCATTTATTTAACATGCAGAATATAAAGATGCCAAGTTGGATATTCCTACTTTCATCATTCAATTTAGATCTCTAAAATAGAAAGTATTTACAAGGAAAAATTAAAATCTTGCCCCAAATGCCTATCAATGTTAATACTGTGTTCTTTGACAATTCTGTTTTTTTAAAGAACATGTATTTGCTATAAAGTGAGTTTTACAAATTAATATCTCTACATTATAAGCAAATGGGAATCTTATCTTACTATTTGGAGGATAACTTTAGATTTATTATTGCTTGCTAATAAAACCAAACAAATTAAGGGAAAAGAGTTTCTTTGCCAAAAATAAATTTAAATGGGACAAGTAAGAAATAATCTATTTAAGGAAAAATATATATGGTTGTTTATGCAGACATATGCTGTAATTTCTAAGTATTTTCAGAAAGAAGAGTCTAAAAACAAAGTATGTAAACAGTACTGTATTTCTCCAGATGTAGACTATGAAAGTATATACCCTTTATAATTTTACCCTAAGTTAATGTATCCATAAATAACTAGTGAGAAGTTCCAAATGCTAACTTGAACTTAGACTCTGGAGTCATGAAAGTGAAAGGACATAAGATTTAAACTAAGAGAAATGGTATTCTTCCCAAAGGAACATGGGATGATAAACACAGTCACACTTATTTAAAATAAGCATAAAACAAACAGATTAGATCGCTCTTCTTCTCTTTGAGGGTGATTTTTATGACTGTGTGTGTGTGTGTGTGTGTGGTTATTCATATGGTTATGTCTAGAGGTCTAGAGTTGAAGTTCTATTACTACCCAAAGACCATGATGTGGGAACCATATCTCACTGAGTAAAGACTATGGACAAGTGCTTCTTTACTTCTTTACCACTAAACTTGCAAATCTAATATAAAAATTAAAAAAAGAAAAGGAAGAACAAGAAAGTGATTAGTATTCATTTTTTATTAGTATCCCTTTTTAAAATATAAGAGGATAAAACATTACTGTTTTATAGCATCCTGTATTAAAAATAATGGAAAATTGGGGTGCCTGGGTGGCTCAGTGGGTTAAAGCCTCTGCCTTACGCTCAGATCATGATCCCAGAATCCTGGGATCTTGCCCTGAATCAGGCTGTCTGCTCAGCAGGGGGCCTGCTTCCTCCTCTCTCTCTCTGCCTACTTCTCTGCCTACTTCTGATCTCCGTCTGTCAAATAAATAAATAAAATCTTTCAAAAAAATAATGGAAAATATACTTTCTTACTAAATTCCTACTTTATTCTCTGAACTGGCCTGAATCAGTATCTTTCAAAGCACTTGGCAGCACTTTATTTATTTTAAGATTTCATTTATTTATCTGACAGAGAAAGAGAGAGAGCACAAGTAGGCAGAGCAGCAGACAGAGGGAGGAAGAAAAGCAGGTTCCCCAGTGAGCAGAGAGCCCAATGTGGGTTCCACACCAGGACCCTGGGATCATAACCAGAGCAGAAAGGCAGATGCTTAACTGACTGAGCCACTCAGGTGCCCCAACTGGTAGCTTTTTTTTTTTTTTTTTTTTAAGATTTTATTTATTTGTTTGAGAGAGAGAGAGATAGCAACAGAGATAGAGAGAGAGACTGAGCAGGGAGAAGAGAGAGAAACAGTCTGATGCAGGGCTTTGATCCCAGGACCCTGAGATCATGACCTGAGCCAAAGGCAGAAGCTTAACCAACTGAGCCCCAACTGGTAGCCTTTTAGATGATTCTCAACCACTGCCACTGGAGGAAAAGGGGCAGGTGAAGGGAGTGGCTATATTCGACTGAACTTACTCCATTCTTGGAGGGTAAACAGACATGAATGAAAAAATGACCACCAAAGCCTGCATATCCATGGACAGCTTCAGGATCTTCACACATCAAAAGGGACACAATATTTCAGAAATGGCATAAGTTTCCCCATAACTTTACTATTTTCTCTAACCATGATCCGTATTTCCATACATCAGTAGTTCTCAAAGTGTGGTCCCTGGACCAGCAGAATCAGTATCACCGTACCTACTAAATTACCTGTTCCCACCAAATCATAAACACTGGTAGTGGGGTCCAGGAATGTGTGTTTTAACAAGTTATCTCCAGGTCACACTCAAGTTGAGAACCACTGATATACACAGCTGTCATATTTTCTCTGTAGTACTAAAGATTTCTATAGTATACCTGCACTTCAGAGAAATTTTTATTCTTAGCAAATTTGGTAGAAAAAAAACAAACATAAAATACCTTAATAACAACCATGAAAATATGCATATACTGCATCTCAAAACAACTAAAAAAAGACTAGGAAAAAAATTACTTATCCTGCCCCAAATTAAAGAAATGGCCTGTCTTGGAAACCATCAAAATCCTTGAGGAGAAAACAGGCAGCCACCTCTTTGACTTCAGCCACAGCTACTTCTTAGTAGATGTCTCCTGAGGCAAGGGAAACAAAAGCAAAAATGAACTAGTGGGACCTCAACAATATAAAAACATGCACAGCAATTTTGCACAGAAAAGAAACAATCAACAAAACTAAAAGGCAGCTGAAGGAATGGGAGAAGATATTTGCAAATGACAGACATGTCTGATAAAGGATTAGTATCCAAGATCTATAAAGAACTTATCAAACCCCCAAAATACATAATCCAGTTAGGAAGTGGGCAGATGACATTAACAGACATTTCTCCAAAGCAGACATACGGGTAGCTAACAGACACGTGAAAGATGCTCAACATCACTGATTATCAGGGAAATACAAATCAAAACCACAATCACACCTGTCAGAATGGCTAAAATTAACAAGTGAGGGAACAATTGATGTGGGTGAGGATTCAGTGAAAGGGGAAAACTCCTACACTCTGTGGGAATGCAAACTGGTGCAGCCACTCTGGAGAACAATTTGAAAGTTCCTCAAAAGGTTAAAAATATAACTACCCTATGATGCAGCAATTACACTACTTAGTATTTACCCAAAGGATACAAAAATACAGATTCAAAGGGGTACATGCTCCCTGATGTTTATAGCAACATTATCAACAATAGCTAAACTATAGAGAGAGCCCAGAGATCCATCAACTGATGAATGGATAAAGAAGATGTGGCATGTATATCTATATATCTGTATCTATATAACACACTATCAATGTTATCCTGTTCAGCTATCAAAAAGAATGAAATCTTGCCATTTGTAATAACGTGGATGGAACTAGAATGTATTATGCCAAGTGAAATAAGTGAGTTAGCGAAAGGCAAGTATCATGATTTTACTCATTTGTAGAATTTAAGAAAAAAAAACAGATGAACATAGTGAAATGGAAGGAAAAAAATAAAATAAGATAAAAACAGAGAAGGAGGCAAAATCGTAACTATACAGAACAAGCTGAGGGTTGCTGGAGGCGAAGTCGTGGGGAAATGAGCTAAATGGGTGATGGATATTAAGGAGGGCATTTGTTGGGATAAGCACTGGGTGTTGTATGTAAGTGACGAATCAGTAAATTCTACTCCTGAAACCAGTATGTTAACTAACTTGAATTTAAAGTAAAATAAAAATATTAGAGAAAAAAAATCAATACGAATTTTTAAAAAAATTTTAAAAATAACTTATCCGTTTCAAACATCTGAGATGGTGGAATAATGGCAGTTATTAAGAGGCCATGGATCTGAGCAGGGCCTACCTTGTTTGGAATGGTCATGTGTAGGCCACTTGAACAGCAAGTTTCCCTGCCCTGTCATAGACGAATGTGGCAAGACTTGCTGTGAGCCATCTTCCTACTCCTTCTGTAATCGGATGGTTGCTTCACCAGGATGAAGGGTTTTTCCTCTGGCTGAATGAAGCTTCCAACTCTGTCTCTGTATGAAATGTGCTGGTGCAACAGGCACATTATTTGGGTGTTCTGAAACTATACCATCCATTACACCAAACTAAGAATCCAGACTGGTTTTTCTTCTTAGAACATGCTATTAAGAGGCTCTTTCTCCTGCTGGGATCCTGGTTTCACTGCTTCTGCAGTGGTGATAGCCCATGGCAACTGAAACACTGGCAACACTGTGCATGTCTGAAGGACAAGAAATGTGTAAAAAACACTTTTTAATTTTGTAAAATCTCATGCTGTCATTCCCTCACCGTGGTGTCCATTGGTGGTGGAAGACTACAGTTCTCCAAACTCTAAAATTCTTTGTTAATTGTACTGTTCTGCTGTTATCGTTTGCTTATTTCCACTTAGGAAATGTCAGTAATGATAAGAAGTTTGCCTGGACATCAAACATTGTCATAAAATGCACTTTTACTTATTCCGATATTAGGTACCACCCAAAATTTTTGTGAAGTATTTAAGCTAACATCATCCTTCTTTTGCTTTATTAATTGAGGAATGTTGAAAGAATAAGGAGGTCACAAAGGTGCTAAAGTTTAGACATTAAGCATTGATTCAAAGGCAGACACATTCCTGTCTAATTTTCTCTCCACAGTTACCACCTATGCTGTATCATAACCTACCAGCAATATAGCCCTGATAAATTGGTGCCAAATAGAGTTTAACTTCAGCTATTAATGTACCTGGGATATTATTTATTTTTGGCCCAGTATTTTCACTGCAATAGTGCATGATCTGTAAAAAGAACTCACTGGTTCTTATGTAGTAGAGGTAAAGGCAAATAGTTTCCAAATATTTCTTTACTGAGGCATAGCTTGCCCCTTCTAGGTCACATGAGATCAACTTACCCTATTGCCAGGTTCAGCAGTTTACCTCTACCGTATGTGTACTTCTCATTTACTTAGTCAGTCATGCAATCCAGAAATTGATAATCAAGTACCAGTTCCCTCAAGGAACTGGATTAGGTGCTAGAGAGGTGCAGACAGGAAAATAAAATACTCTCATGTTTTTTCTTGTCCGGCAGAGTCCTTTATTTCCATAGAAATCCATATCCTTTTGATGGTGAATTCCACTATTATTTTTAAATGTCAGCTGCTTGTTCTTGGAAATAAGTCTTGGGTTCACTGAAATTAGTCTTTCTTTAAGAATTCCTTGTGATATTGCTCAGTTGGCCTGCCCACCTCATTCTTGTCCAAGTACAGTGCAACCAGCTAGAGAAGAATTGCATAGTACTGAAGCCTCAGAATGCAAATCAATCAATTCAATGGGGTTTTAAGGAAATTTTAGGATGTCCTTAGGTAGATACAGGGAGTAGCAGAACATATTTGGGATATATTCAGGGAAAGGTAGACTGGTTCTCCACAAATCATAAGGTACAGGGTGGAGGGTATATTATGGAAGGAAATACTGTAAAATTCATTTACAGTATTTGACGGGAATTGACAGAAATTTGAATGTCAGGTATGGGATGCCAGGTGTTTTTTTTTTTATTTAATTTCTTTTCAGTGTAACAGAATTCATTGTTTATGCACCACACCCAGTGCTCCATGCAATATGTGCCCTCCATAATACCCACGACCAGGCTCCCCCAACCTCCCACTCCCCTCCTCTTCAAAACCTTCAGATTGTTTTTCAGAGTCCATAGTCTCTCCTGGTTCATCTCCCCCTCCAATTTCCCTCAACTACCTTCTCCTCTCCATCTCCTCATGTCCTCCGTGTTATTTCTTATGCTCCACAAATAAGTGAAACCATATGATAATTGACTCTCTCTGCTTGACTTATTTCACTCAGCATAATCTCTTCCAGTCCCGTCCATGTTGATACAAAAGTTGGGTATTCATCCTTTCTGATGGAGACATAATACTTCATAGTGTATATGGATCACATCTTCTTTACCCATTCGTCCATTGAAGGGCATCTTGGTTCTTTCCACAGTTTGGCGACCATGGCCATTGCTGCTATGAACACTGGGGTACAGATGGCCCTTCTTTCCACTACATCTGTATCTTTGGGGTAAATACCCAGTAGTGGGATGCCAGGTGTTAACATGATTCTGTGTGAATTGGGAGCCACTGAAGGCATTCCAGGAGCAGACTAAGCTCAGCAAATCTGGATCAGGGAAGTACCTGTGGAAGCTAAGTAGAATAAAGAGTGGGGAATGGAAAAGGAACAGATGATGAAGAAGTAGGAAGCTCCTGCGATAATCAGAGTGAGCAACAGTGACTCTCTGGAGTCAATAGCTAGGAAGTGAACATGATGATGATGAAGAGGATGCTGGTGGGGATAGTAATAGTAACAACCTGATAGAGTGATATGTATGATATGTATGAGTGATAGAGGACATTTCTGTGGCACCAACAAACAAAGGCCATTGCAATAAAAGTCATAAAGCAAATCAGAACAAAATGTTCTCATCTGGCTTTCTTGGAAATATAAATACTCTGATGCATGACAGCTATATAGTTTTAGTCCATTATCATATTGTCTTTGATATAAGAGTGATATCATATGAATGGGTAATTACTTTAAGTGGCAAATTCCGAATTGTGTGCATTAAGTTTAAAGTGTCTCAACTGAAAGAATGAGCCAAAAAACATCACAAAGGGAAATCTTAAAAGATGGACTTATGTTTGAGTTGTGTTTTTGCTTAATGGATGCCTTTGGGCCAAAAGTTCAAGTTGCTTCTCCAGACAAAAAATTAAAATTCTTTCCTAAAAGAATGAGTCCATAGCCTCTCCCTTTCCTCTCCATTCTCATTCTGGTGACTCTAATTCATTTGAATTGAGAAAATTATTACTGAATGTCTGAAATATGTAAGGCATTGTATTTGGTGGGAACAGAGGAGGGAGAAGACCAAATGAGTAAAATGTAGTCCTGGTATAAAAATCTAATAGGGAAAAATGTTGCTTAAGATAAGCATGTTGATAATGTGATGAGAAGAGATTTTAAAGCAGTGGTTCTCAGCTTTAAATGAACATGGGTATCACCTGGGAGCTTAAAGAAATACTCACGTGTGGGGGAGACAAACTATAAGAGACTGTGGACTCTGAAAAACAAACTGAGGGTTTTGGAGGGGAGGGTGGTGGGGGTTGGGTGAGCCTGGTGGTGGGTATTAAGGAGGGCAAGTATTGCATGGAGCATTGGGTGTGGTGCATAAACAATGAATCTTGGAACACTGAAAACAAAATATGAAATTAAAAAAAAAAGGGAAATACTCACGTGTGCCCTCCCTCCAGAGACACTGACTTAATTGCCATGGGTTGTAAAAAAGGACATCATGATTTTCTAAATCTTCTCAGGTGTTTAATTATGAAATGGTTATATTTGAGATAAAACCTTCAAGGATAGATAAAATCTTGATAGGCAGAGATAGAAGTGAAAACAGAAAAACATTTGCAAAGGAACAAAGGCAAGTAAGTGAGAGGTAAAATGAAGAACGTGAGGCAGGGCCATAGTCTGGATTTCCTCATAGAACAGACAATGCAGAAGTAGGAAGGACAGCCAGTTAGGTCCAGGATATCCAGTTTCATGTCCTGAATGTGCCCCTTATTTGCTGTGTGAATTTTGACCATGCTTCTAACTTCTGAGTACCAGTTTCCTTATTGGTAAAATGGACGTAATAGCTATTTCTCAAGGTATACAGTCATTAACACCATTATAGGCTGAATTGTGCCCCTCTCTATTCCCATGTTCAAATCCTAACTCCGCGTCCTAAACCTACATCAGAATGTGACCGTATTTGGAGATGGTGTCTTTATAGAGGTAATTAAGTTAAAATGAGGTAATTAGGGGGAGTCTTACCCAATGTGATTGGTGTCTTCCTAAGAAGAGGGAACTTGGACACAGAGAGGTACAATGGGAGGACACAGGGAGAAGACAGCCATTGACCGGCCAAGGATGAAGGCTTGAAACTGCTCTTTCCCTCACAGCCCTCATGAGAAACCAGGTCAGATCCACCCTTGATCTCAGACTTGTAGTCTCCAGAATCATGAAAGTGTCTGTTGGTTAAGCACCCACTCTGTTGCACTTGGTTACAAAAGCCCTAGAAAACTTATTCAAGCACCAAGATGAGGAGTTTATATCAAATCTGTAGTGTACAATCATCAAAAAATATTTTACAGAAGTGTGAAATCAGCAGAGCCACCTTCCTTAACTCCCCCATCACATTCTCTTCTGAGTCTGAAAGTTCTCAGGACTTCTAGAAGCTCCTACAGAGCTTCTAGAATTCACTTGTCTCCTTTCTCTTCACTGTAAAATCAAATGTAAGTACTTGAGGTCACTTACTCGTAGGTAAGTGGGATTTTTAAAAAATTTTTTTTAAACTTACACTATTAGTTTTTTCTTCATTATTTAAAAAAAAATATATGTCGTATACATCTAAGTATGGAGGGATTGAATTTCCAGTGTTCCATATTCCTTCAGTTAGGGGAAGATGACTTTGAGCCTATGAGGTAAGTGAATGCTGCACAAACCATGCTTTATAAAGCTAATTCTTGAAGAAGCAGCATGTTGGGAACATATAGAAGAGAATTTCATGAACAATCTTGCACAGTTCTTGATTATTTCCTGTTCCACTTTAGAATGTAATTTATCAGAAATAATTTCCTTCAATAGCAATATGATAACTTAGTAAGTATTTAGACAGATGCAAATCTATGAGTTGTGCAAATGAACTTCACCTGAAAAGCACAAAAACTGAGCCTGAACACTATGTGGACCTCCAAGGCAGGAGACCTGTTTATCACTTAAAAACCTAGTAAATGGGGACAGTACAGGACTCAAACTAAGCAACATTAATAGAATGCCATAACATCTAGAATCTAGAAAACAAGAAAAACAGAACCAATTTCAAGGTACTTATTTCCTATAATCAAAAATGTCAGGGCTTTATAGATTGAATCTGTAAATATATTAACATCAATACAATTAAATACTTGTGTTTACATATTAGGTAAGAATTAATAGTTTGCAAATAAATTGTGACCAAAATGATGCAGCCTTCTGAGTGAATTATCAAAAATGATGTTATGATTCAATTAACCTTTGAGAAGAGGGTACTAAACTTTTTCATCTTTGTAGCCTTGGTGCCAGTAGAGCACCTGGACTGGCAATCTGTGAAATGTAGGAATTTGGTCCTGCTTTGGCAGTTTTCATAAAAACTCATTTCCATTTATTTCCCTTTATTCTTTGTGCTCTCTTCCATTCCATCCTATTCCAGTACTTTTTAATAACAAAGCAAAACAGTTATAATTCACAAAATTGATTTCATGACCCTCCTATGAGTCATGGGTCTCTAAATGGGTCACTTAACTTCAACTCTAATGGGCCACTAAAACCTTTATTTTGAGAAACATTGCTCTAAAAATCTCGGTGTGCCCTAAAAATCTCAATGTGCCCTTTGCTAGCAAATACCCATACCTCAAGAAACCTTGGTTCTCTACCTCAGACAGAAATTAGAATCATGACATCCCTTCCCCCATTAAAGTAACATCATAGTTATAAATGTTATTAAAATTGGAGCATTTCTGGACTCTGAGCATTGCCAGAGGGCTTTTAGAACTGAATCTGATGTTCATACGAAAGGGACGCTAGTATTTAATATTTCACCTAGCAGTGCTAAGAGGACTTTGAATAAACCTAAATATGTCGAAAAAAAAAATCATGTGCTTGTCTTTACAAACTTGGCTGATTACTCTACAATGAGATTTTTTTTTTTCTGCCTCTGACTGGAGTAAAATGCAGAGTTAATGGAAGAGTGTTAATATTCCATATGCCGTACTTGTGAAAAGCCTCAAGCATTTTGCTCAGATTTCAAGAGAAGAAATTTCCTTTGAAATACAAATCAATCATTTTATGAAAAGATTCCATATTGCCATCTTAGAAATATCACAGAGTTGGACCCTACTCTCTTGCAATGGTTATTTAAATTTGAGGCTGAGGCAGATCTTGTCTGTATCACGTTTTGCTTGGGATATCTTTAGTGGAGTATTCCCAACCAGCCTACAGCTTCTGAACTAAACAGGTTGAGGTAAAAATCAAATCAAATCAAAACAAACAAACAAAAAAGACAACCTCTGGTTTGGTTAACTGAAACTTAGCATTAGCTATGCTTAGTGGTTCAAAAAGGAATAGGACAGTAATTTTACTATCTTTCCCCAACAAAGTAACACTCACCCCTTTCTTCTCTCTTGCCAGAATTGATGTTGCCTGCTCTGGAATGGAAGAGCCTTGTTTCAAACAAGGCAATTGTGCTGCACATTCCTGCTTGACCATCTTGTCACCTGGCAAGGTGATGCCACTCACTGGCTCCTTGAAAATCCTGATGCCGCCTACTACTTCCCGCTGCTGCCCTGTCAGGTACCATTTCAAGGTGTTTTTTCATGTGTGTGTAATGTAAAGAAAACCAGAATATTCATTTTCTGAGCACATAGTGTAGTTCATATGTCCAGAGCACATTCAAGAGACAGAAACATCTAAAAATGTATTTATTTTTAAGATGTATTCTGTCTACGCCCCTCTACTAGACTGTAAATGCAATGAGGACATAGATTTTTGTCTTTTTATTCATTAATGATACTCCTCGGATGTAGAATAGTGTCTACATTTATTTCCAAAAGATTTATAATATTTCTTTATATATAAAGATATAAAGATAGTTATTTGTCTTACATATTGTAAATTTTTCTCAGTTCATAATATGACTAATTTTTTTTTAGTGTAAAGTACTTCCAAATACTTTTTTTTTAAATTATGTCTATCAATCTTCCTTTTATGGTCTCCTCAGCTTCCTAGCTGCCTTCAGTATCCTCAAAGAAGTGTAAAATCTTCCCTTGGGATTCCTATTTCATTTCCTTTTTGTGTGTGTATGTCCCTCATCTCTAAACCTAGCCAGCACAGAACCGTTCAATTACTTCAGCCCTGACTAAGCACTCATTGTTGCAATAGACACTGTGGAACATGCAGTGTATGTACAACACAGGAACACACTAAATGTTTCTGATACATATTCAAGGAATAAACATGCAAATATTAATATGAAGAAGACATAAATTCAGTGACCTTTGTAGCAGATGATAGACTGTGAAATATAGATCTCCATTTCTATGAGTTCCGCATACAAAAAAAAAAGATGACTGGGGACTAGAATGAGGTGAAAATTTCAAATTAAACCTTAACATTATCTGAAGGGCTAACCTGGCAATGAAAAATAATAATTTCACAGTACTGAAGCAATAAACTTGTATTTCTCCTAGAAAATAAAAGGTTTGAAATGAGCCGTGCTCAATATTGGTGTCTGAACCTTTATAAGAAAGGAGGAAAGGAAGGACAAAACAAGGGAAGTGTGAGGAATGAAGAAAGGAAGGAAGAGGGGAAGAAGGAATGGAGAAGGAGAGAAATAGGGAGGGACAGAGGGAAAGAAGGAGAAGGGAAATGGAGAAGAGGGAAGAAAGGATGGTATGGAGGGAGGAAAGAAGGAAGGAAGGAAGGAAGGGGGGCATTTAAAAAAGGAACAAGGTTTCTGTTGGTTTCATGTAAAATTTCCTGAATGGCTCCCACTATGTTACATATTCTAGCAAAAATAAAGCATCCTATTTGGTGCTAATTATATTTTCCTTCATTGCAATCCCTGGGTGGAGGGTATGATTTATAATTCCAGGGAATCACACCCATTTCCTCAAAAATATGAGTAGCTGTGGGACCATTCCATCTGGCTAAGAGTCAGCCAGACTGGCTGCTGACCCAAATTGCTATGGCCCACATCTTAAAAGGGCGAATGAGTATTGGTAATGTTTCTTACTTCTCTTTTGCTGGGATAATTCTTAAATGCTTGAATGAAATAACTGCTGAGTCACAGAAATAGTCCATTCTTACCCATGCACAGTGAAAGCAATAGTCTCACATGCTTACAAACAAGAGAAATGATACAACTGATAGAGGACTGGCATGATTCTTTTGGAATTGTACGTGTCTTAATGCTCTGATAAGTGTATAAGGTCAGTCCTTTATGGTGGCTTAGTCTAGACTGTAGTGACTGACTTTTAAAGCAAAGATAATCAAAATGAAATTAGGATACTTCACTGCAAGTTATTTAGTGAAGGTGGAGAAGAGTGGAAGTGTGAGAGAGCAGGAGGTATGCTACATTGCTGACATGGTCAGCAAGATGTCAGAGACAAGATGGCTCCCTGGACTTTTCCAAGTGGATTATAAACTGGGCATGTGCTCCCTCACCGACTTGGCTGGGAGCCACTCCTGCTCCAAGGACCTTCTTCGAGGCCTTGTTTAGTTGTGCAACCTGTGGACTTGCTCTTCTACCTCCTGCTATTGGCTTGACCTTCTGCTTGGCTCTCCTCCACAGAGACATGTATGGTCACACACCCCTTCTTGGTAGTTTGTTCTTGCAGTACATTTCAATATTCACGCATTATCAATAGAGCAAACATCTATATGGCAAATATAGAATGAATGGGGCAAATCAGAGACCAACATTACCAAACCTACTTGTGTGTAAACCATATATTGGGCAGACCAGAAAAGGTAATACTGACTATTATACTTAGCTGATGATCTTATTCTAATTGGTTATCATAAATCATAAAGAGATTCTCAATATAAATCCCAAAGCTCTTCTAAAAAGTAGGAGGAATTTAATGTGAATTGTACCCTTTTATGAGAAATGTCTGAGCACAAAGCAGTGACCCTTGTCGCTTAGATTGAATACCCTTTTCATGTCCTCTTACAGCTGTTGAAGCATTGTGAGATAAAAAAGAACACTTGTCTTTTTATCTGCCTACTTTTGGAGAGAATACGTCTCACTGCATGCCATTTTGACGTTACTGGTTCACCTGTGTACCCGTATGCCCCTTATGGGAACTCCTTTTCTATGCTCCACTAGTCATTGCTCAAACTTTTGCTATTACTTTGTCCCCAAGAGTTAAAGATTTAATTTATTGTTATTTCATATATTCACCAAACATTTATTTAGTTCCTATAATATGCCAGATGCTGCTCCAGACACCAGAGAAATAAAGAAAAAGGTGTTCTTTGCTGTCAGGCAACTCACATCCTTGTGAGAATAATTAAAATAAGTATTTACCTCATTTTTTTATGAGTAAAAACAAGTATCACATATATTTCTATGTTTTTAGTTCTGTTAGTGAAAACTCACAAGTCAGTTTCACTGGTGTTTTTAATTCAGTTTTACTCAGTTTTCTCGATTCCTGACTGAAGTTTGATTTTTGTGATATACACCCCTCTCTCCATCTCTCCTTTTTTCCCTACTTTGCTATTTCTCCCTTTCTTCCCACTATAAGTGTTGAAGCTCATGGTTTTGGTTTTGATTTTTTAACTGCTCATCTAATTAGTTTTGACCCTAAATGACAGGGCTGCTTCTGAGTGGAAAAGAAACTACTCATACCTAGGAAACTTGATGTTGATGTAATGGAGGAAGAATGGAACACAGAAGAACCTTGCCTAGATTTTCTTCTTCTTCTTCTGTGAACAAAAAACAGAGAGCCATTAAGCAAGGATGTGGGACAATGTTACACATGAGAGCTAGAAGACAATCCCTTGTTCTGGTAAGAGAAGACATTAGGCTTTTCAATAGAAGGACTGTTAATGTGAAGTTACATTACCTGCAGAAATGTCATTACTCAAAGTGAATGCACATTGGCTTATTCCATATTGGAATTGTAACAAGCATTAAAGCTAATATTTTAGCTACATTTTCAATTTTAGGTTTATACACACTACTTTCTTACAAACATATGCACTTTATTTTGTGTGGTTATTTGCCCCTTCTTGTTTATCGTCCAGCTGTTCATCAATTCTTTTGATTTTGTATTTGGCCCCAGGAATCAAATTTAGGAGTAACACTGAATATTTTTAGAGATTTTATTTGTTTATGTATGTATTAGAGAGGGGGGCGGAGATCATGAACAGGGGAGGTGTGGAGGGAGAAGCAGACTTCCAGCTGAGCGGGGAGCCCAACTCGGGGCTAGATCTCAGAACCCTGGGATCATGACCTGAGTCACAGGCAGACACTTAACCAACTGAGCAACCCTGATGCCCCAAATTGGGCATTCTTTATCTTTATTTACATTGGTCCTATTTGATCTGACTGGGACCAAAAGAGGTATACTAAAGACTCCACTACTTATGTCCTCTCAGCTTTCCTTGATTTATAGGAATTTTCACTTAATACATTTTAATGACCTGCTATTCATCCCATAAAGGTTTGTGACATTCATATCATCATTGTAGATTTTATATTTTGACACTAAAACATGACCTAATTAATTCATTTCACCTTGAAAAGAGCCTCTACTTTGTCTCTTAATATTGTAACCCTATTTAGCTTTTTGTTTGCATAGGAAGGACTCTACTACTCTTTTTCCTTTAAAATTTTCTAAGGAGGGGCGCCTGAGTGACTCAGTGGGTTAAAGCCTCTGCCCTTGGCCCAGGTCATGATCCCAGGATCCTGGGATCCAGCCCAGCATCTGGCTCTCTGCTCAGTGGGGAACCTGCTTCCTGCTCTCTCTCTTTCTCCACCTGCCTCTCTGCCGACTTGAGATCTCTATCTATCAAATAAATGAATAAAATCTTAAAAAAAAATTTCTAAGGATTATTTGTTTGTTTGTTTAAACTCCTTTTGATACTAAATACTTAAGACTGGTGTTGTTCAAATAAATCTGAGGGTTTATTTTTTCCCATTTATTTATTCATTTATTTATTTATTTACTTATTTGACAGACAGAGATCACTGTAGGCAGAGAGGGGGAAGCAGGCTCCCTGCTGAGCAGAGAGCCCAATGTGGGGCTGGATCCCAAGACCCTGGGATCATGACTCGAGCTGAAGACAGAGGCCTTAACCCACTGAGCCACCAGGCACCCCTTCACTATTTTTAATAGGTGACAACTTTGAAACTATGAAATCCTCAAATTTTATATATGTTTTTTTCATATTTTCCAATGTGGTGACAGTACTGTTTTGCCGATACCGTTCTCATCTGTGCATTATACTTTATCTAATTTATGTAATTTACTATAAGAATAATTTCATTAAACTATTTTTTTAGCAGAAGATACAGAGAAAACTTTGAGCTATGTCATAAGATCATGCATGTAGAGTCGGCCGGGATTTGTAAAGTGGCTTCTCCCATCCTCACACTCTTGTGTAGAAAAGGTGGCAAATAGAGATTACATTTCATTCAGTTTAAGTTCCTTGGGAACATGTTGCTTTCAGTGTAAGAAGAAGAATAAAAAGGACCAGAGAAGTTATACTTAAAGAGCATTTGATCCATGTAAATAATTATGTGAATTGTTTTAGTTAGCATATTTCACCTGATAGTACCAGGCATGGCTAAAAAGGTAAATATTCAAGACACACTGGAAATTATTACTACCAGCTTGCCCTACGCAGATTACCTTTATTTTTGGCAATAGTAAGCAGCAAATCCTTGACAAGCACAGATACTGACCTAGCCTGGGGTGTATGTTTGAGGACACACACACATGCACATGTGTGCATACCACACACACACACCATTTTCCTTGAGTCTGTAAACCTTACTTTATTGATCATTTAGAATATGTTCATAACAAACAGGTAGTTTCTTATAAAAGATTCCACAGAACAGCATTAAGAAATCACTATCTGAGAATGCAAGTATTTAGGAAATTTTCTGGATGAACTGGAACAAGCTATATCTTAAAAAGACCAAATCAAGATTTGAAGGGTAAGTTTTCTGTCATATTCATTAGACGAAATATTCTGAAGGGATCAGAACTATGTCCACTATTCCTGCAGTATTAGGCTGATACACCAGGTGGGGTCTTTAGAGTCTGAATGGTACCATACAAATATAAAAAGCAAGGAAATTTCCATTCCTTTAAATATCTGGCCATTACATCTTCTCAGCATCCTCTAGAGGTTACCAAATCCACACTCTTAGTAGTGCATTAAACATTTGCTTTTATGTTTGATTACAAATACGAAGTCACACAGGACCCAGGTTATAAAACACCTCAGCCAATTTTAGGCTATTTTTATTGCCTCCTCTTCTCCCTGTTGGTAAGGGAGGAATTTCTGCCATAAGGTTTTGGGGAAGGTCAGACATCAACACCTGACACTTGGACAGGAGGTCCAAGTATATCAGCCACATATAAAGCCCAGTCAAGAGAGGAGGACCCTGAAAGCCATGCAGGGCCACACAAGTGTTGCACCAGATAACAAAGTAAACAACCAGGGGCTGTGGGAAGCAGGCCCTGTAGCATGGAAAGGATGAGGTGCCTCTGGTTCCTGCTGAAGGCTGTGACTGGCTTGTTTGTCTAATTCTATAGGTTGGCAGGGAACCGAAACACGTGACTCTGGGTTAAGCAGAAACTGTGCCTGGATTCCAGATAAGCAGGATTGTTTGAAGCACTCCTTGTTTCAGATGTCAAGGCAGTACATTATACTGAGTGCTAATTTTAGGGCTTAGGTTACAAGCACGGAAGGACAAATCCTCTACAGGCCAGGTTTACCCAGAATCATTTTGACCACCATGTCTGATCTAAACAGAGCTCACATTCATGTGGAAAGCTAAAGCTGCCTGTATGTCGAGGTTCTGTCTTTTTTGAGAAATCATTTATCCATTCTTCTACTCCCTCCGTTTTTGGCCGGCTTAAATGGTTCCCTAGCCAAACTCTGTGCCTTCAGTTGCTGAAACAATACCGCCTGCAATGCCTTCCACTCACTGCCCAGATTTGGGGCATATCTCCTTGAGTTCTTTTGCCTTCCAGGCCCCTGGCCATTATGATGGAATCAGGTTTAATTACTACCCTCCCCTACTTTCAGCCTGCAGTTGAAAAACCCGAGCGTAACAGTAAATTCCTTGTAGGAAAAGACTTTTCTTAATGATCACTTTGTCCCCATTACACATACTCAATTCCCACTCGGTTAAGAACTTAGTCCCCAGAGAAGAAGGAAAAGCTGGCAAAAGTCAGTCTCAGCTCCTCTGCATCCAAGCTCTTCAGAACGAAGGTAAATCTAAAGTGAGAATGAGTTTGGGGAGCCTGAAAGAACACCTGGGGGAAAGGTATTTGCATTTGAACAGGGAAGTAGGCAGATAGTGACAGACTCCTCCATCCTCTGAGCTTTTGGAGCATTTGTAATCTGGGGCCAATTCATTTCTACAAGTATATATTACCTTATTCAAATAATTAAATTGAATTTGAAACATGTAATTACAATGAATACATAGAGTCAACTTCTCATTATATTTCTCAATGAAAGGAAAAGGCTACACAGATAACAGAAAAAAAAAATTAAAGAACCTAAAAATAATATGTGCTCCTTTTGAACAAGGATTTGAATACAGACATGGCTGAAGACACAGGAAAGCCATCTTTCAACATAAGTGAAATTCAAGTCTCTATATTTTATTAACCATTCTATCTTATGGAATGTAATAGATTGAATTTTTCTGTCCCTTTGAAATACTTATGTTGAAATCCTAGCCTCCAGTGTGATGGTATGAAGAGGAGGAGGTTTCCGGAAATAATTAGGTTTATCAGAATGGAGTCCTCATGAATGGGATTAGTGCCCTTATAAAAGAAACCCCCAAAAGCTCTCTCTGCTCTCCTCCATGTGAAAATACAAGGTAAAGATGGCCATATGCAAACCAGGAAGCAGGCCCTCACAGACACCAAATTTGCTGATGCCTTTGATGAGGGAGCAGGAGGCTGACTGAGGACAAAGCAAAAGCTGGCACCTTGCACCCCCTCTCCATCCGCTCCCCTAGGTAGTGTGTGTAACATTCCTCAGGCACCCCTGACCGCCATAAACTAGAAACAAATAGTTCCCCTTGGTTTACAAATGTCCTAGAGATCTACAAACAAAGAAGTTACCTTGTGCTATTGATAATTTCCAGAGGCAAATAACTCAATTCCTCAAGCCCTCCCCTCCATACACAAAACTGAGGGAGGCTGAGGCAGAAGGAAATGTAAATATAGTTAAATCTCTTCTGAACATAAATCTCACTAACAAAGATGCTTGACAGCAGGATTGTGACATTCCACCAGGAATCTCCCAACTATCTTGATATTAATGGCTTGCCAAAAGACAACATTGATCAAGCCAGGAAGATGTCCTGGTATCCCTAAGACCTCTGGGAGTCTGTAGGCCCTCTTTAGCATATGAAAACTCCATTGAAACCTCCCTTTCCCTCACCTTCCCCCAACCGCAGGGTACATAACCTGCCATCCCTCACAACCCTGGGCAGCAGCTCTTTCTGCCCATGGGTCCTGTCCCTGTGCTTTAATAAGCCACCATTTTGCACCAAATATGTCTCAAGAATTTTTTCTTGGTCATCGGCTCCGGACCTCAGCCCACCGAACCTCACCTAGGTTCTAGAACTTCATCACCTTGATCTTGTACTTCCCGGACTCCAGAATTGCAACAAATAAATTTCTGTTGTTAAAGCCGCCCCATCTATAGTACTTTGTTATAACATCCCAAACAAATTCTTATGTAAACTAAGGAAAAGAAAAAGGCAATTGGGAGGACTGAGAGGGAGAGAGGATCTCAAGCAGACTCCCCACTGAGCACAGCTCCCAATGTGGGGGTTTGATTTCATGACCTTGAGATCAATACCTGAGCTGAAATCAAAAGTCAGACACTAAACTGAATTACTCAGCTACCCCTAAATCCTTCAATATTTTAACAGTAGAGTTGACTTTTTGTTTTGTTATCTAGAAAATATTCAAATTAATGAAAACAACTTTCACCTGAATATATCTTAGGAATGAAGACTTGCTCAATAGACGATTGTAGCTTCACAAACCCTATTCTAAGGAAGAAAATGGCAGAATGAACAGCATGGACTTTGGGGCTGGACACATGTGAGTTTTATTCTTTGCTTCATACCAGCTTCTCAATCATGGGCAATCCTGAGAGTCTTGAGATTTTTGAAGATTCTTAATTTTTCCCACACAAACAGGAATAATTCAAAACACATTTCACTGTTACTATGACAACTACTGATATCATACTTTTAGGGGAGTTTTGATTAGTGCCTGGAACAAAGGGGAACTCAATTAACATTAGTGATTGTTTTTAACCTGTGGCCCACTAAGGGTCTCAGTTTCACCTCCATCTTGCCCATGACAACACAGATCTAGCATAATCTAAAACTGGTTGCCAGTGTACAGCCCATTGTCCAGTCAGTTTGGCCTTCTTCCTATTCCCAACAGACCACAACCATTCCTGCCTCTGTATAATCATACACTGATCTCTCAACTAAAATGATCTTCTTCTTCTTTAATTATTTAAATTCTACTTGTCTTGCCGGATACAATTTTCAAGAACCATGACTAATATTTATCTCAGTATGTAACAACAATTTTTCATCTATTCCAACTTTCAGTAAAAACAATTAGCATTGACTCATTTTAGCCACATCACTGGCCTCATCAACTGTCTTCTCTCATTAAATTACGAGTGGATTTTATCAGGCCTCATCAAGGGTACACTTCCCATCATTCTTGCCATATTCCACAAGGCTGAAAAACTTTACAAAGAGTCTAATCTTGGGCCTGTCTTATTAAAGATCTGATATGTTGATTTAACTTGACTTTGGATCTCCTCTTCCAATTCCTCCTAAAAAATATGCTAGCAAAAGATCTCACACTTATGTGCATTCTTCTCTGGTCTTTGGCTTCTCCTCAATCTTTCTCACCCCTTTCTTAGTTCTTTTATTCATCACTCACATTTCATTGAGTAGAAAAATGCATACCATTTGCTGTATGCTGGGCCACAGAAATTAAAAACGAAATAGACTCAGTTTCTCAACTCATAGGGCCAAAGCATGCTGAGGGAGATAGGCAGGTAGATAAATAATTGTAAACTAATGTTCCAGTTTATGTAAGAGAGTCTTGGCAGGCTAGATTAAATTAACTCTAAATAGATAATGGCAGAATACCACAAAGTAAGTAAAGAAAATTTCATAGGAAAATTAGATTTTGATGTGAATTTGGACAATTACCAAGTTTACCAAGTTAAAAAGTAGTTTCCAAATATTTCAGAATAAGGAGTCAAGGTGTTCTGTGAGATGAACCACATTCCTCATTTGAGAAAACCCAAATAGTTAGGATGTGAGTAGAATTTAGAGTCAGTGGAATAGACAAATAGGAAGATAGACTGAAGAAAGAAATGAAGCTTGGAAGTTTAGTTCAGCGAATTATCTTGACCAATAATTTTAATTTTTTGATGGGAGTTTGTATGTTTTCATAATTGATCCTTCCCTTCTGTTTGCTGCCATCCACTTCTTAGCATCATCCCCTTTCCTTGGCCCACATGACTATATGCTGTTCCTTGGGAGGCCCAGAGGAGCACATATAACATGCCTTCCCAAGGATATCTCACCAAGCTACTGTTGAAGACATAAATTGCTTATAGTTCATTGCCTTTATTTAGGTCTGGCTAATTCATATCTGGACACACGTGAAAGCTTAATTACCCACTGCAATTGTTGTGTTAAAAAGTCTTCAGGAAGGAGGAACAGAAATTCAAGTTCATGGAGTAATTGTGGGTGTAAGGAGCATCCTCAAGCAAAAATTTCTTTCTACACAGATGAGGATGTACCTCCATACTTTGTTCATGCACTTTTATCTAACCAGCATACTCTGTCTGGCATTGCTTCATGTTGAAAGTTTACCATTCTTCATTAAGTTTGCTACATGGGAAATGTTGCTTTTACTTCTTTGGAGAATTTACCCTGTTCTTTCTTTTATATTCAGGTATTTAATTGCATCCTGCTGTAGGCGGCCAGTTCCTTTGGGTCACATATTGTCTTTCTCTGAACCTCATTATACCTCATTGCATTAGGCACTAGGCCTTGTGGAGACAAATAACTCAAATGAAATTTTATTTGTTCTTGATAAGAAAAAGACAGCAAAATTTTTCATCTTTAGAAGGGGAAAAAAAAAACTATGCTTAATTTACAAATTATAAATTTCCACTTAGAGAGTCAACATTCCTGTCCCCCTCCAAGATATAAATTTCCTCTGCTGATCTGAATCATTTTGTGTTTAATAAGTTGGAAATGATTTAGAAAGCTTCATGTTTTCTAATCATTAAAATTGGTGACTCAGTGGTTAACATGTCCTCCAACCCCCATAAGTAGCAACAAAAGAAAACACAAGTGCTCAATTAAATAAAAAAAAAAAAAAAGTTCCCTGGCCCAGCCAAGTCGGGACCTGGAGATTTTATATCTCAATGTTTGGCGTGAAGATTTTTTTGATCCATATTGAGAGACACAGTTGGTTTTCTTAAGGTCAAAAATTCCTCACCAAGATCCCCATGTCAACTTGAGCACAAGTTTGATAAAGAGCAAAACTGAGTACAAACTCACCTCACACAACAGGGTCATCATGAATTCAGTTCTTTTATGCCTTTTGCAATTCTAAGACTTGCTGGTCATTAGTGTTCATTTCTCTACTAAAGAGTGAGACAAATACGATACATTTTTCTCCCAATAGATAAAGAAAATGAACTTTAACTGGCAATACACTTTAAACTGAGAGTGCAGTATTCCTTTAATTCAGTAGCAAGCTGACAAATTCAACTATCTTAAAATTGATCATTACATTCCCATCTCATAGAGTTTGTTTCCAATTAAAAAAAAAAAAAAAGAATCAGACGATATCCTAAGAGCAAAACTCTAAAGAGGAAAATGTCTTTTGGTTCCTATACTTTTATATTTCAGGTATTTTTGTTTTTCCAGTTTTGTTTTTAATTCCTTGTTAATATGCATTATTATGTCTTATGTGAATCACGAATATGACATGGGCTCTCATAGTTAAAAATAGCTCAGCTTTTGTGCTTGAAAATATTGTTTATTCAGATCCTTAGTATTTATTAGAAAAAGGTGACAAGTATACAATGATATACTCAATTATAGTGAATACATAATAAAAAGGGAGTGATGATAGCCCGCCTACATCCAAAGCTGTGTCATGAGCTGAAGTCAGCAAAAAACAAAATTCTTGGAAAAGACCAGGCTAGAATGGAATAACTCTGAACACAAAACATTATACATATTGGTCTTCACTACTAAGTTTTTTTGTTTTTTTTTTTCCAGGATATATGGACTGAATATCTGTATCCTCCAAGATTCATATGCATCCTAATCCTCAGTGTGACTATAGTTGGACGTGGGGGCTCTATGGAAGTATCAAAGTTTAAATGAGGTTCTAAATGTGAGGCCCTGACTAACAGAAAGGTGTTCTTTTAAGGAGAGACAACAGAGAGCTCACTTTCTCCAGGAACACACAAAGAAGAGGTCAGGTACGTGCACAGTATGATGATGGCTGGCCACAAATCAAGAGAAGAAACCTTAGAATGAAATCTACCTTATTGGCACTTAATCTTAGACTCCTGAACTATAAGAAATCAATCTCTGTTGTTTAAGCTCCTCAGTCTGTGGCATTTTGCTAACGTAGCCGGAATAAACTAAGACAGAGGAGTGGGGAAAGGGTTAAATAATGATTTCCAAGTGCGTACAATATCAAAAGATTTTCTGATCAAATAAATAGCATTGCCTTATATCTCTAGCTTGTGTCTTCATCAGCAGACTGGATTAGATCAACTACAAAGTCTGTTCAAGTTCTGATAATGTCAGTGAAATCTCCTTATCATTCTGACAGATTGCATTTTCCCCAAACAGTTCAACAATATCTCTCATCCCACCTGCTTTTCTTAAAATGTAACTTGGGCATTCTTCCATCAAGATGTGGGATCTATATTCCCTGCCTTTGATTCTGGGTGGGCTTTGATAACAGCAGAAATGATCTTATGGGATTTTCAAGGTGAGGTCATAAAAGGTGATAGAGCTCCCATCAGATTTTCTCAGTATGGTCTTTTAGAATTCAGCTGCCATGCTGGGATGAGGCGCAAATGGCCACATGGTGGTGCCACATGCAGGTGTTCCAACCAACAGGCTCAGCTCAGGTCCTAGCCAACAAAGAATACCAATTATTCCACATGTGAGGGGATAAACTTTCAGATGACTCCAGCCTACAGTCATTAATCTGCCTCCACCCATTAAGTCCTCTTGGTTGAGTTCTAAGACATTGTGAAATGAAAAACCATCTCTTCTGTGTTCTTTCCTAATTCCCAAACCTAAGAATCCGTTAGTGAAAGAAATATTGCTCAGATTACTATGCTTGGGGTGGTTTGTTATGCAGTGATAATAACTGGAACAAACATAAACTTTAGGCATAAAAGATTATTATTTTTATTTTTGTTTCTTTGCTGGTGTTACTGTTGTTGTGACTACTCAGGTGAGCTGGGCTTGAAAATTTGGAGATAATCTGTGTAATAGTGAATTATGCTTGGTCAAGAACTTGTAATTTTCCCATAACTAGAGGTTTTCAGGTTGGGACTAAATGTCTGTCTGTCCTGCACACTACAGAAGGCTTTTCTCACTGATCAGTTGACTTGTCTTGGCTGGGATGTTTCACCATTTCTGTATTTACAGTATCTAGCCAAGTATCCATCCCAGTGGTACAGATCTACTTATTGAATGCGGGCTTGAGTCTAAAGATCTTTCCACATTGCATGAGTTTATAATAAAAGAAATGGCAAAAGTAGACTTATCATTAATGACAATTACCATAATCACTATTATAACTAACATTTCCTGAGTGATTACTATGTGCCAGGGACTAGCCAAGTGCTTTAGATGTGTTTTCTATTCAATCCTGATAAGTAACTCTCTGGGGTAGTTACTGATTTATAGGTGAGAGAAAATTCTCCAAGTTGATGATTTCCCCATTGCCACTAATCTAGCTAAGTGGTGACTGAGCTTAGAACTGAGGCTATCTGGGGTGCCTGGGTGGCTCAGTGGATTAAGCCGCTGCCTTTGGCTCAGGTCATGATCCCAGGGTCCTGGGATCAAGCCCCGCATCGGGCTCTCTGCTCTGCAGGGAGCCTGCTTCCTCCTCTCTCTCTGCCTGCTTCTCTGCCTACTTGTGATCTCTCTCTCTGTCAAATAAATAAATAAAATCTTAAAAAAAAAAAAAAAGAACTGAGGCTATCTGACTCCAGAACCCATGCTAGATCTGCATGTAATATGTTCTTGACTAGTGGAATAAAGTTACCAGGTGAGAATGCAAAACTGCACCTGCTTATTTGAATTGCAGTAGTGTTTGACCTGCTCCTTTAGTGGTATGCATATTCTGACAAGCAGCTTCTACTTATGACCCCTTAGGTACAAAAGCATGTCTCCAAGATAGCTAGCCCCATTCTGGAACGCCAGGGCTTTGTGAACATGAAGAATAATGAGATTAACCAGTGGCCCATAAGAAGGCTAAGTTATATACCCCAGTCTGCTGAGAAACTTATTAATACTAACTCAATTACCATACTCTAAGCATGAAACTAATATATTTTATACTTACATGGTAATTTCCTCCTCACCCTTCAGCCACCTTGTAAAACAGTTTATCATTAATCCTCACAGCACCCTCATAAGAATCCCATGTAAAAGAGAAACAACAACACAACAACAATAACAACAACAGCAACAACAAACTTAGGAATGATCAAATAAAAAAAAAAGGGGGAATGATCAAATAAATGCCATGTCATTGCAGTAGAAAATTTAATCACATTTCTTATTTTAGTCTCTCTGGATAAAAATAAATAATTACTGTCAATTATGAGCTAAACAAATTTAAATGGAAAATTTGAATTTTGAGACTAAAAAGCATTATTAGATTCAAACAAACAAACAGCAATCAAGACATAATTATACAGCTTCTAAACAATGTCCTCATGAATCTCAGGGGTAATTGGTCAAAACAACAACAGTAGCAGCAACAGAGATTACTGAAAACAAAGAGAAAAGAAATCCTGAGAATTTTGCTGCATTCATAACAGCAGAGTCAGAGAAAGAAGAATGAATATTGACCTAAGAATCACGTTATGCTGTTCATATCCCTAGTTATGACCCCAATCCCCAACTAACTATGAAAAAATGCACTCATTGTCTGTCGGTCCCATTTTTTTTTTCATTTACAGAATGCAATGGAGGGAATTTCTGAGTGTTTACTCTATTTTCTGAGATTTAAATTCGATGATATTTAAACTATGAAATCCTTATGGATTTAAACAGGTCATATTTAAACCGATGATATGTCTTAGGACAAGTTCTTTTGCAATACAACTCCTTTCCTGCTTGACATGAACAGTGAAAGAGATATTAATGCTTATTCGCTGGTCAGTTAAGAATCTTAAGGCAGAGCTTAGGAAGCCAAGGTATGTGCTATCTGGAGAAAACATGCTGGAAGAGAGTTTGCCTCAAAGTCAAAACTAACTAATTAAAATTCCTTTATCTATCTCCCCAGGAAAGTTTTCTTTCTGCTCTCTGAAAAGACTTTGAGAAGGAAGAGATAAGAAGATGTTATTGAACATTTAGTCTATTGAAGTATTTTACAAGTAATATTTTATTAATTATCACAACAACCTCATGAGACAAATGATATTATTGTCCCCAATTACAGTAGAGGATAGTAGGATTTGGAGATTGTAAATCATCCAGCTAGCAAGTGGATTGGATAGCATCTGAGAAAAATGTCCACAAGGAACCAGATTCTTCTTCTGTCTTTGAGCTTCATGATTGGTGTTCAGTTATTCCCCTCATATCAGAATTCTGTCCCCTAATATTGCCCTGGAATGCCTGTGTCTTATGTGTAAGTTAGAGGATCAATGTTCAGTATTAGTATCTATGCTAGTATCTAAAACTTCTTCTGTGGAGCACCTGATAGAACACATTTGTGGCTTTGCAGGCCACACACAGACTTCATCACTTCTTGATCCTGTGGTCACAGTGTTACAGCAGGCATACACAACATGTAAAGAAGTGAGCATGGCTGTGTTCCATAAAACTTAATTTACAAACATAGGCGCAGGCTCTATGGGGCTGGCAGGCTGTAGTTTGTCTGACTCCTAAACTATATCTCAAGTGTATCTACCCTCTAGGCCTCATAAATTTTTTTTTAATTTGTCTAAAATTAAAATAATTGTCATGTGCAGTTTAAACAAAAGGAGACTTATTTAAGAAAATAAAATACTCATCAGTAAAAAGAGATGTTTTTTGGTGGCCTGAATATATTCAATAGACTGACTCTAATTATGTTGCTTTCCTCATGTTTTGTTGATGGAACAGCTATGGAACATCCACCAGCGATAACCCAAGACAAAGGTCCTCAGAGGTTTCTGCTCGGATGGATGGTAACACAGTAATCATTATCCCTGAGCGCATATTCTTTTCTTGGGTCCCTTTTATATTTTCCATAGAAGTCCATGATTGTATCCAAAAAATGGCTCCTGGTGACTCATGTTTTAGGGGTCCACACAGATTTTGATCTTGCTTCTTTAACTGTTGGCATGCAAGAAAGGAGCGGCAAAGTTAATTATTGGTTAAAATGAAGGCTGTAGAAAAAAATATATTAGTTGTTTCCATCACAGCATTGACTGCTGTGAAAAGTGTAATTCATGATTAAATTATCATTCCTATAATTCATGGGATTTAGATGAACAACATATTTTTACTTGTGGCACTTTTCCTGAGACTATTTCTCAGTATGTTGCAACAGAACAGGGCCATATTCTTGCCGACTAATGCTACTTTTATAAAAGAAGAGAGGACACTTCTGTTGCTGGCTGTACTAGAATAGTTGGTAGCAAACTAACAATCCCACTGAGAACAATTATAAAAGCTGGATACCATGCACACAACAGCTGCTCAAATGAAATGGAGAACAACCAAAGCAGTCAGGACTAGAGAAACTGAAATCCTAGGGAAATCCTAGGGAAACCCTGAATTCTCTGCTGCTTCTTCTCCTTGGGACATTTGCCAAATTCCTACAGGTAAAAAGATAAACAGAGCAGCCACACACAAAAATGAAGTTCAGGGCTAGTAAGCAGGCAAACTTGAGAAGCCAGTACTGGGGAAAGAGAGCTAAAGAGCCCCACATTCTGTGCACAACTGTTTTTTCAAGGCATTTGCTAGCTCCTAGGCCAAGCATGCAGCACAACACAGGGAACCACAGCAAGTAGCCACCAAGAAACTAAAGACCCCAGTAGAGAATATTGAAGTCTTATTGCTCTGGGATGATAAAAAGTTAGAATCAAGTTCCTACCAAGTAAAGAAGGCCCAGAACACTTCAGACTTAGTTGTGAAGCTGGGAAGGCTAAACCCAGGTAATAAGAAAAGACCACCCTCTTTTTAATACAACCCAATCTCTGTCTTTGCAAAATAATAAAAGAAAGGAAATGGGGAATGGATGTGTAGGATCAATATTTAAAGCAATACTGTGATAAATTTAGGAAAGCTATACTTAAACATTTACCAAGGCCAAAATGACTCAGCAAAACCTCAAAGCATGGGCGCTATTTCTGCCCTGAGCATACATTGTTGTCCGCTTTGAAAATAAACAAAAAAGTACATTCTGAATGCAAAAGATAAGGAAAAGGAAGAGAATTCTCTGGTTCCAGTAAGGTTAAAGTCATATCCCCAGCATTAACTAGAAACTTAAGGTAGCTCTTTTTGAAATGTCCTCCATATAATGATTTGCAACTTTTTATGTAAAAAAATGTGCATAACTGTGTATCAAATGTGTCTCTGCTGGAGCACTCTCTTCTTTGTGAAGATTGTATATCCCCAGCAGCTGCCCTACCTTAGGCTCAAATAAAACTTTCTTGCTTTTAGAAAATTTAAAAGGTTTGTTCATTTTGCACTGACAACTGGATATGAATTTTCCAAAACTCAGGTTTAAGCCACAGATTTAAGAATTTTAGCAAACTCCAAGAGGTAAACAAAGTAACAACAAAAAAGCTATACCTAGCCACATCATAGAAAAACTGCTGACAATAAGAAACAAAAAGAAAAAGGCTACCAGAAAATAGTGCATTGCTTTCTGAGGAGAAATAAGACACTGAAAGCAGATTTTTCAACAGAAAAGAGGTAAAGCAGAGATAAGAATGGGATATTTGAAGTCCTGAAACTTAGAACATCAAATTTTCTTATCTAGCTAACATGCTACTCAAAAACAAAAGTGAAATAATGACTGAGGGAATGTATTGCCAGCAGGCAAGCACTAAAATTAATCCTAAAGGAGTGTTTTGGGCGGATTGACAATAATCACAGATGAAGCACAGTCATGTAGGACTTGCTGAAGACCAAAAAAGTAAATATATGGAAACATCTAAATGAATATTGACTGCTTATAGCTTCTTGTGGGTTTAAAATGTATGTGGAATCAAAATATATGACAGCAGCTAGTAAGGGGAATAAATGAATTTAAAGTACTATAACATCTTTGTATTATGCACAAAATACTAAAAATACTAATTTAAGGAAGAATCTAGTAAATTAAGAATGCAGGTCATAATCCCTAGACTAAAGTTTAATAGTCAAAGATGGAAATAGAATATATAAGTATTAAGCTAAATAATATAGTATAAACCAATAAACCATAATATAAATACACATTAAGACAACAGAAGGTAGGGGCACCTGGGTGGCTCAGTGGGTTAAGCCTCTGCCTTCAGCTCAGGTCGTGGTCTCAAGAGTCCTGGGATCGAGCCCCATGTCTGGCTCTCTGCTCAGCGGAGAGCCTGTTTCCCCTCTCTCTCTGCCTCTCTGCCTATTTGTGATCTCTCTCTCTCAAATAAATAAAAATCCTAAAAAAAAAAAAAAAAAGACAACAGAAGGTAGGAACAGGAAAGAGAGAAATAAAGAATATATGGGATTAAAAAGAAAACAAACAGCAGGCTTACAGACTTAAGTCCAAATATAAGAGTAATTACACTTAGTTGAAATAACCTCAATATTCCAATTATATCAAAGAAGATGATCAGACTGGATAAAAACAGTTATTTGGGGAGCCTGGGTGGCTCGGTTGGTTAAGCGTCTGCCTTCAGCTCAGGTCATGATCCCAGGGTCCCGGGATTGAGCCCCACACTGAGCCCCACATTGGGCTCTCTGCCCAGCAGGGATCTGCTTCTCCCTCCCCCTTTACCCTCCCCTACATCATGTTCTCTTTGTCTCTCTCTCAAATAAATAAAATCTTTAAATGTTAAAAAAAAATTTTTTTGGTCCATCAACAAAACACAACTTAAATATAATGGCTTAAAATTTCAAAAACATATACTATGCAAATAACAGAAACTTGTATAATCACATTTATTAAGTATACTTTAAGGCAAGAATTGTTACTTGAGATAAAGGCGAACATTTAATAATGATAAAAGAAGCTAGAAATCAATGGGAAAAATATAATTATTCTGTGTGTTTTCAAATATAAAATAATGGTAAAAATAAAAGGATAAACAGAAAAGTCTACATCTCAATGAGGCTTAAGAACAACTGTCTTACAAACAGATAGACAGGCTGATTAGAAAGGAGTAAGTGTGCGGAGAAATTGAAAACCACTATTATCAGAATGACCTAATTGAGATCTCATTTAGGTCACAAACAAATGTAGAATATGTTTTAAGTAGCCAAGGAAATTTTATAAGAATGAATGATAAGCTATCATAAAGCAAATAAAATATAATGCAAACTGAAACATACAGAATATTTTCATTGATTGTATGGACTAAAACAAAATTTAAATAATTCCAATTTCAATTTTTAGACTTAATCACTTTTTAAAAACAAATTGGTCAATGTTAGATACTACCTTAACATAACGATACTGTCATCTCAATAGATGATGGAATTTTTTAAGCAAATTCAATAACTACTCATGATTTAAAAAAAAAAACAACTCTTAACAAACTAAAAAGAGACTATCTTTAATCTGATAAAAATTATCTGAAGAATAAGCAAAAACTATACTAATTACATTTATGGAGAATATTTAAACGCTTACCCCAGAGATCAAGAATAAAATTAAGATGCCTGTTATCACCAGTTCTATTCAAAACTATCTTGAAGGCCCTAGTCAGGGCAATACAGAAAGAAAAAAAAAATTCTTAAGTAGACCACATGATTATATATGTAGAAAATACGAAGAATTCAAAAATAAATGATTAGAAACAATAGATGCTGTAAGTTAAACTTTGGGACACAAGATCAATATGATCATTTAATTATATTTTAAGATGAGTGCAGCAAACAAGTGGAAATGACATTTTATCATGCTATTCATAATTGCAAATTCATAATAGCAAAAATTAAGAGAGATCTAAATAAATGGAGAGACAGAACATGTTCATGGATTAAAAGACCCAGTAATGTAAAGATTTCAATTTTTTCCAAGTTATTCTACATATTTAATCCAATCCAAATGAAAACTCTAAAAATCATTCATTTATTTATTTTCATGTGCAACCAACAAGCTAGTTCTAAAATTTATATGAAAACAGCAAGCAAGAAATAAAACCAAGATGGAGAATTAATACTAGCAAAGCATATTACAAAGCTGTATAATTAAAACAGCTTGGTAATTGTGTAAAGTTAACTAAGTAAATCAATGGGACAGAAAAGAGATTCCTAAAACAGATTTACTCATGCAGGATCACCTATAAAGAGAAAGATGCCACACCAAGGCAGGAGTAGGGATGGAAGAGGAATGATGCTCCTTTCAGAAAGTAGAGTTTTATCAACTTACCTTTCCCTTTGGAAAGAAGTTCTTAAACCTTGACCTCTCCATCTTACCAAGAACAAAAGCAAATTCTAAATAAATTGCAGAATTAAAAGTGAAAAGTAAAGTAATATAGCATCTAAGCTGCTAGATAGTCTACCATAATATATAGGTTGGCAGAAATTTCTTTATTTTTTTTTAAGATTTTATTTATTTATTTACTTGACAGAAAGAGACAGAGATCACAAGTAGGCAGAGAGGCAGAGAGAGAGGGTAAGCAGCTCCCTGCTGAGCAGAGAGCCTGATGAGGGTCTTGATTCCAGGACCCTGAGATCATGACCTGAGCTAAAGGCAGATGTTTAACCCATTGCGCCATGCAGGCACCCAAAGTTTCTTAAAATTATGTTAAAGCACCGATGTCTAGTAAAAAGATTGATGAATTGGGTTTCATTAAAATTAAACGTTTATTCATTTAAGAATACCATACAAGAGAGTGAAAGGAAAAGTGTGGTGTGGAAGATATTTGTGCTCATTTGCCTGACAAATAGCTTTAATTCAAAATACAAGATGGCCTACAAGTTGATAGAAAAACACAGACAACCCCTATGAAATGGTTGATCTGAACTTCTCCCAAAAGAGAATATTAAAATGTGATAAACTTCTGAACAGGCCTCCACTTTAGTAGTAATTTTAGAAATGCAAATGAAGACCAAAATGAGATACAATACATAAGCAATGGAATAACAAAAAAATAAAATACATAAACACACTGACATTATCCATTATTAATGAGAATGTGGAGAATCTCTGTTTCTCATACACTGCTGCTGAGAGTATAAATTGGTACAACCATCTGGAAAACTGGTAATATCCTCTGAAGCTGAGCATATACATAGCCTATGCTCCCCAAACTCCACTACTAGGTATGTACCCAAAAGGAATGTGCACACATGTGCCTTAGAAGACATGTCCAAGAAGACTGTTTAGAGCAGAATCCGTAATAGTCTCACATTAGAACCAACCCTAAAGTTCATCAATACTGGAATGAATAAATAAGCTGCAGTATATTCACAGAATAGAAGGATAGAGCAATGCGAAAAGAACAAATGACAGCCATATAAAACAGCATGAATGAATCTCAAAGACAAATTATTGAGATAAAGAAACTAGACATGATTCTGTTTTTATAAAAGTTCAAATAAAACCAAAACCAGTCTATGGAGATAAAAGTCAAAATATGGCTGCAGAATATGAGAGGGTGTGGTGAATTGTGGAGGCAATAACTTAGGGAGTCTTTAGGGCTCTGGAAATGTTTTGGATTTTTATTTGTATGGTGATTATATAGGCAGTTTAATTTTTTTTTTTTTTTTAATGCACTGAGTCATATACTTAGGATTTGAGTCCTTTAGTGCAGGTATGGCATTTGGCTCTACACTGTCTTCATTAAAAAATAATTTAGAGCTCAACACACATACACACAGGCACACAGGCTCACAGGCACACACACATACCTCAAAGAGAAAGTTAGGTGCCTTTAATTATCAATTACAGTACAGGCTCTTCACTACAAGCCCAGGATATCATGTGTGCACATGCTCTCTTTCGATCTCTCCCTCTCACTCTTTCTATCCTTCCTTTGTTCCACTTCTTGCTCCTCTCCCCTCACTTATGCTGCTATTGTCTGGTACTTTTGTGTTTTTCCCACTACCTTATATTACTTCTGAAGTTACTCCTTTTCCTTTCTTTTCGCAAAGAACTGATATTTGGTGACCTAACTGTACTGTCCAGTTCACACTAACCCCAATATATATGCAATAAAATGTTTAATATCCCTGTTCACTTAGCTCAGATTTTTATGGGACTGTTAGCATAGGAAGCCTAATAACCTCACAGTATGGTTAACCTCCATTTATTTCTCTAGTTATGTGGATTCCACCTTGTAGTCTTTTTAAAGGCTTGGAGGAGCCTCATTAACTTTACAAGGCAAGGCTGGATTTACAGAACCAATATCTACTTGAGGAAAGCAACGCCTGCAGGTTCTGTTTTTATTGGATGTTCTCTATTGCTTTTTCCCTACCAATACGGATGTCTTTTATAAGATTACTTTTTATAGAACAAAAGCAACAGGCAATTTCCAATTAAATGCAGATGGCAAGCTTTTTCTTCCTATAGGCACTCAGGTGTGAGGATACGCCCCAGAGCCTATGAATTTTATGAGGGGTTAATTCAGTTAGTGTATCTTACATTATTTTGAATATTAATTACAGTGTAAATACTGCCTATGTTTTAGGTAGCATATTGTCTAAGCAAATTCACATCTTATTTTAAATAACCTTTCAAAACAAATATAAGATTATTACCAGTTCTAAATTATTTTTCTTTTCTGCTTTAACTAGCTGTTATTTCCAGGGACTACACAGTAAAATAATTAAATTCAGTGCTTCTTATTGTCATTCAGCTTTGACTGGTACTTAACTATGAGGCTTAACTATTTGGAGCACATGACAAAGAAACAAGCCTGGAGGAGGCTGCAGTCATCCTTCACTATTAGCAAGTCTAATAAACATTTTATAGTTAGAAGGAGGAAAATATACAGAATACATAATTAAATGCCAGTTGATTGAATACATATGACATGTTTCAATAGTACCCACTACTATATGCAAAATTTATAATGGATGTCATAAAAAGATAATTGAGTTACCATGTGAGACTGCATTCTTCTCATGTCGAGGGAAGCGTGTGACACATATATCCCTGTTTCATGCTGCCTGCCCATTCTGTCTAACATTTCAAGTTCTCTTACCCGGCATATGGTAGGATTATACTTCTTTGCACTGCTGACATAAGATTTGACCATATGACTTGTTTGCCAGTGAAATAGGAGAGATAATGTCACTTCCAGGTAGAAAACATTAAGGGTCAGTGTGAGACTTGCCATCCTTTCTTTTCCTGTGCCACGGGTGCAGCTATGCTCCAGACAGTGTCTGTTCTGGAACTTTGGCTCTGGGAGTGAGCAGGATATCCAGGCAACCTGTGACAGACACATTGTTTCAGAGAGAAATAATGTATTCTGGTTTTAAGTTGCTGATTTGGCAGTTATATATGAACAAACTTATAGCCCAGTGTATCCTGATATGCCTTGAGGCTATTAAGATGCTTTATCATAGATGCTCAGTGGGCCACTTTAATTACTGAGGAAAATACTAAGATCTGTTTTAAAAAAAAAATTTTTTTGAGAAAATCTAGTGGAACGTTTATTTTAACATAGAATCTCAAGTCAACAGGGCTCACTTAGTTACCAAATAAATAATAGCACATGTAATTGGGGGATATGAAAAATGACTGGGGTCAAACTCTCAAAGGCTTCTGGGAAAAAGAAGGATTTAATCAGGTCCTTAAATACTGATAGGGTTTGAAGAGGCAAACATGATTCTAGGTGAAAGAAGGAACCTGAAGAAGTAAGAAGTATTAAGTTGGGCAGACTCAATAACAAATAGATAAATTTGAAAGAAACCAACAATGCACACATTTAGCAGATCAGAGGTCGACCTGGCTGGAGACATGTTGTAGGACTGGATGTGGCAACACTTAAATGAAACTCCAAGAGTTTGAGTTTTATCCTCTAAGCGGGAGTCACTGAAATTTACTGTCCTGGGAGAAAGAGAGAGAACTGGGTGGCAAGTTCAAGGGTCAGTTTGATGAAAGAGAGCCTTCACAAGAAAAGAAAAGACGGGAGGTGTTTGGAAGATGTTTCTGAAAATACTACTACCAGAAGGCTCTTTTGAATACAGGTCTTTTAGCCAAAGTTTGGTGATGAGAAAGGGGAAATAGAGGACAGCAAGGATCAAGGCCTTCATATTAAGTATTAGCGATCAGTCTGTCAAATAAAACAAATGCCAACAGAGGTAAAAATTACACAAGCGAGTCTCCATTAACTGTGACAAGCAAGAAATGCACACTAGTGATTAAAAGTCCCTGAGTATTTTGGTGAAGGAAAAGCTCAGGAATCTTGCAGAACTGAAAAGGAGAAATTTGTGGTGATTGTACTGAAAAAGCACTAAAAACAAGCACACTGGAGAGGATGTATGTAAACATGTATGTATACATGAGATGTATGTATACAGAGAGGTATGTATACAGTTGGTTAAAATAATGTCTTTGTTCCCTAGTCAGTAAAATGTTTGTTAGTTCTAGTAAGGGTGGTGAGGGCAAAGTTCATTTCATGGTCTAAGATCAGCTTCAGTATGCTAAGAGTAGTTGGAATGAAATCTAAAAGTCAATTCTGATAACTCTGATACTGCAGGCAAGAGCTGCTGTTTAAGAGAACATTTTCCTTTTGAAGTGTTAATCTGTCCTTGTTGATGCCCGACTCAAGGATTTGTTTCACTGACATCCTCGTCCAGTAACAAGGACCTAGTCCCTCTCTTTGCAGGAGCTGCCTTCCCCCTTCCTTCTTATTTGAGGTCTGCTCCTGAAACTCTGCCTCCCAAGTTGCCAAAGGAAAACTTAAATTATGTTAACTTATTGTGTATTTCCAACCTTTTTCTTCCTTATAAACTAGCACCAGATCTTACCCTGTAATAGAATACCTTCTATTACCAAGATCATTTGTTTTTCCTTAAGAAAGTGGCATTTGGTTTGAAATGAATTTTATTTCTTTCCACAACCCTCTTCTCTAGGAAAACCACCTACAAAAATATTTTTCTTATGAACTTTGAAAAGTCCACATATTTTCTTCCTAGCCTATACGTACATATTTTAAATTGTGAACATGGCTCAGAATACCAAAAAGAAAGGAAAGGAAGGTGGAAGAAATGGTGTAAGAGATGAGAAGGAAAGAGAAAATTTCAGCAGAAGAGAGGGAGAGCAGATGAGAACTCTAACGCGGCTTCCACCTCTTAATTTACAGACATCTATTCTGTCTGCTAAATGCTAAGTCACCCAAGGAAATATGTGTTTAGCTGTGATCAGAACCTTAAAGAAAATGCTTGAGATTTTTACAGTTTCAGACATACATGGTCATGGGAAGAGGATATTTGTATTCCCTGGCACCTTCCTTTTTTGATGAAATAAAATATTAGACAACCATCTGTTTTTCTAAAACAGAGAAGACATGGCCTGGTTCAGTTGCTACTATTGCGTGGCAGCCATTAACTCCGTATTATATTATTCAATCGGTTAAAAAAACAAAAACAAACAAACAAACAAAACCCCAGATTCTTTGTGCAGTTAAGAAATTCTAACGTGCCACAGACATAAAAGAGAGAAAGCTTGTTTTTCAACATTGGTTTTGTCTTGGATTTTCCTGGGGCATACAGGCAGTCGTTCTTTCCAGAACAAGAGTCTTCAGGCTGCTGCTGCCACCTACGGAGCTAATTGGATATTTCTCTGCAGCCAACGGAGGAAACAACCAGGCATTGTTTTTTCTGTTGAGTGCTGTGCCTGAATTTTATTTCGGCATTAAGTATTAGCCACGTGGGCTTTCTGGGTAACATTGTACCCTGAAGTTAAATCACTTCGACTTTTTATTGCCCCAGTACCTGGGAGAACTGAAAACTAGCTTGTTGGCTAGATTGTCCCATGGAATTCCTAAAATTGAAAGATAGACTTAATAAGTCTATCAATAAAAGCAGAGCAGTCAGAGAAATAAGAACAAATATCAGCTGTTCTTTGCATGATCATATCTTCAGAGTAATCAATTCAAATGCATTTATATTTACCTGTTTTTAATTATACTTTTTTGAATTCACTTCACTTGCATTCATATGTTTTATGGCAAAGCTATTTAACAGACTTCATATATAACCAGAAACATCTCCTATTCAAAATTAAGTGTGAAAGTCAATATCTATTTAAGTTCCTTAGTCTTAGAAGTTAATAGTAAATTTATTTTTGAATTGATAGTGAAATCAGCTGCAAAATTGGAGTATTTTCCCAAGTTCCTTTTCTAGAGTTTAAGAAAATTGGCCTCTAAGGATTTGATATTGTTGTTATATATGTGTTATATGTTATTTCATGATATATTTTTGTTAATAAACGTACCGTTGTTGAGAGAACACTAATCCCCCAGTTTATGCCAGTCAAGGGCCTAGATGTCTATTTTGAGCCCAGGCATTGTGGAGAAGGCTTCTATTATGTGAAGAATGAGACAGGAAGCAAAGATGTGAATAAGGCCTGCAATCCAGAAACACAAAGTCTGTCTCTTACCAACAAAATGCCTAGGACTGGTGAAAAGGTAATACTTCTTAATAACCTTTCCTGTGGTGAAGGACTCATTTATTTTCCTCAATCTGTTATGAGTGCTACTCTTAGAAGCACCATAAAAATAAACTTGTAGAAAAATAAAATACAAACATAGCAAAGGCATACACAGTGCAACTGAGTCCCCCATTTTAAATTATTATATTCAACAGACATAAATGTAGCTTAAAATGGACCCAACACTTCCATATACACACTCTCAATTTCATTACTCAGTGCCACCTGGTATCAAACAGTTCCTGAGTGGATGTAGGTCCACAGACCCTGCTTTGAGTAGCATTGCTCGAGGCCAATATCAAACTAAGATGCATTTGGAAAACAAACTGAGTCCATGAGCACAGGGGCTGTTACTGTTCTTGCTCAGGCTTAAAGCTTATGTATTTAGCACAGTCCCTAGCATTCAATTTCAAAATCAATAAGACTGTAATTTCAGACATACAGAATAAAGCCTAGAATGGTGAGGGATTCCATCTCATATTATCAGTCAAATCATATTCTCATTTTAATCCAGATTCGTATTTCCACATTTAGCCTCAGCTCTGTTATAATCAGAATAGGATGTCAGTCCAAAAGCCCTCCTTCTAGCATGCCAGGAGGCAACTGTGTACCACACAAAGTGATACATGTGACAGTTCTGAGGTAGGAGAAGAAGGAAAGCAATCTTTTTGGACTCCCAGGAAATAATAGCAAACCCTGCTGAGCACTCCTTTATCTCCAAAATCTTAACATTTGACCTTCCAGCATTCACTTTCAGGTTTTCATTGTTCTGGCCCCCTGCCCTGAACTCCCACTCCCGCAGCTCCCGCTATCTTCCCAATACCCTGGGGCCTTTATCACACCTTCCTCTTCCCTGTGAAGGCCACTTTAGATTTTGATTTTCATGCCTTTTTTCCCTTTTCCTGTTCTTCTTGTTTAGCCCAGACTAAAATGGAGTTATTTTTCTATCAGCCAGCCTTTCTCTTTAGAAGCTTCAATTTTTTTCTCCTTAGTGGCACTCTCCTACAAAATATGTATAAACGGCTACCATATTTAAAAGTCACACATCAGTCTTATAATAACTTTATTATAAGTTATTATAAGTTAATATAAGTTTGTTCTTTATTTACTATATAAAGCTCCTAAGTTTGTTCTTTATTTACTATATAAAGCTCCTCTGGACAGAAATTCCCCCTCTCTCTTCTCCATCTCTTTGTATGTCTTGACCCACCTCAATGTGACTTCTGTCTCTAACTTTAAACCAAAGCTGTAAGATCACCAGTGACTTCATCAGTGTTTTCATGGAACAAAGCCACATTACCTTTCTTGATGCCTATGTTTTGTCTATTTGTTGTGATGTCTGCACTTTTTTGTGTGATATCAGTGTCAAGGGATTGACTTTATACCTTTGCCAGGTAGAGCCTGACTCCATCCTCGAGGGTGTCGCCGGTACACAAGAAAAATAAGCATTTTTTTAATCCTGGAAGCTTCTATTTAGATAACTTCTTTTTTCCTTAACATATTTTTTCTAATGTCATATTTCTAAAGATGACATATCCTAGGTGAAAGAATCCAGACACAAGTTTCAAAGTTGTGGTTTACCTCTCCCACAGGTCTGGTATCTGCCTGTTCCACTAAACTCTTTCTGTTTTTCTCCTCATTTTTCGTACTTTGGATCCATGGGTCTTGCGGTGCAGGCACATCCCAGGAACCTTATTTTCTTTCCTCTGTTAGAATTTTTTTTCCTCTGGATTTAGCTCTTCAACATTACTCATTTTACTGGAGTACTTATTGCTGTCAGAAATTATATTATGGAGGCCGAGAAAATTAAGGCGTCAGGTTTAGCCTTAGCATAAGTACAGCCATCTTAGCTCTGGCAGCCATCTCAGACCCCTGTGCCCAAGGGCTGAACTGTCCTCCACCCTGCTTTAGTAACCCCCACCCTCTTTTGGTTTCAGGAAGCCCCACCCTGCTTTAGTTTCAGAGACCCCCCCCACCCTGCTTTGGTTCCAGGAATCCCCACCCTGCTTTAGTAAAAGGAACCCATAAATACCCCTGCCTTAACTAAGCTCGGGGTCCAAGTCCCTACTCCACTGTGTCGGGTATACTTGGGCCCAAGCTTAAGCTTGTTAAATAAACCCTTGTGTGATTGCATCGGTGTTGGCTCCTTGGTGGTCTCTCCAATGCGAAAACGCGGGCATAACAATATGATTTGTTTTTCTTTTTTTTTAAAAACACATTTATTGTCTTGCATAACCAGGATATAAGCATTGAGGGCAGGGGTTTGTTTTCCTCATGACTGGGTTGTCTGAGCCCTGTCTAGGTTCTCTGAGGACAATTAATCCAGCCTTTTCCTTCAATATGTGAGGAAGCTGAAGTCAAGAGAAGACAAATGATGTATGCCAGGTTTTACTCTTGGTAGCAGAGCCAGAACCGACACCCAGACTTCTTCCTCTGTCCAGTAGTTTTCCATATTCCCACTAAAGTGCTCTTAATGGCAGAGGGGAGTCAGTGTATATACCAAGATATTAAGCATTAGAATCCAACGTGACTCATTTGAATTTGTTCCAAGAATTTAAGCATATTTTGTATTTTAATTTATGATATATCTGTTGGATTTAACTGATACATAAATCATGGAGTAATGAATTCTTTCTCCTATGATGCATCATATACATTCTGAGAACTTCAGCATTAGACAAATCAGGGTTCAAATCCTGGTTCTACTACTCACTTACTGTGAACTGAAAAAAATCAAATAACCTTTCTATGAATCAGTTTTCCTGTGTTTAAAATGAAGACACTTATGCTTTCTATTTCAAAAGGGTTTTTTTTTTTTTAATTAAAAGAAGTAACACTTATAATACTTATAGGAGAGCTACCTGACACATAGAAAATGGCCAATAACTATTAGGGATGATTATGATCTTCACTTTTGGGACACATAATGTTGGTGACACCTAAAGTTAAGGCTCGGTATGTGCTGCCTTGGTATTGATAACCAGGAGAACCTGAAATGGTGTAACCACAGAATCCCTCCTAACTCTGCTCCCATGGATAAAGTCCCCTAGCCAAATGTACTCCTTGTAAAGGGGGCCAGACACAGTTCCTGCTCACCCCTAAGGAGATGGTTTCAGTTCTGGGCCAGTTCGTAGAATTATTTTAACAAGGCAATCACACACTTCCACAAGAATTAAGGGCCAGCACACTCTCCTGATGCTACCAACTCTGCTCCCCACAGCCCCTGGTGGTTCACTCTGTTGCCCAGTGCAAACTCTGTGTGGCCATAAGTGGCAGGCTGAGTCCTCCCTGGATTTCACAGTCCATGTGACTATGATCCTTCACAGCATGTATGACTAAGAAACTGCTGGTTTTTTGCTTGTTTGTTTGTTTAAATTTATTTATTTGACAGAGAGAGAGAGAGATCACAAGTAGGCAGAGACACAGGCAGAGAGAGAGGAGGAAGCAGGCTCCCTGCTCAGCAGAGAGGCTGATGTAGGGCTCGAATCCAGGACCCTGAGATGATGACCTGAGCTGAGGGCAGAGGCTTAACCCACTGAGCCACACAGTTGCCTGAAACTGCTGTTTATCTTACATGTTCAGTGTCAGTCATACATTTGGCCATCCTCATAACCACAGCATAAGAAACCTCCCTCACCAATGACTACATAGAAGATGATTAAAATAATAACAACATACCTTAATTTTATTTTGAGAACAATGCAAGCTGGTCCTCAAATGCTGTGATGAAATATTCTTTCTTTCCAATCTTACTTCAACCTACATCCAAGACACAAAACATGTGTTTTGGTTGAGATATTCTGCTTTGCTTCATAGGAGACTTGGTCATGCATGTTATGATACGCAAAACTAAAATCGAACCATATTTCTGCCCTGCTTCAAGCCCCTCTGCAGATTCTTATCAAACAAAATTCTGCAAATAAAAGCAGACTTTGACCTATTTTCCCAGCCACATCTCGTCCTGCACCTTGTGTTTAAATACTGTTAAGTTAAACCTGTATTTTTATTACATGCTTCAGATACATGGTGGTTTCATTTAATCTACTTAGAATAATGTTCTTGCTTTTCTTCAGTTGGATAGCTTCAATAAAACATTCCCCAGGAGTAAGAACACACTTCTTCCCTTCTAAGAAACCTTTCCCGAATTAAAAACTTGGACCTATTTCCCTCATTGCTGACCCATAAGCAACATCATGGATTGACTTGTTCTTTCCCTTTATCTTCTGTGAGGGAGAAGCAATGTCTTAATTATCTCTGGATTCCTAGGGCCTAGAACTGTCCTGTGAATGACAAGCACTAAATTCCTGTGGTAGAACTGACCAGATCCACCAGTTTTGTTTTTTTTTTCCTGGTCACAGGAGCACTTCTCCTCATGCACACTCTCTAACAACCTACATATTCCAAATACTTCTGTATTTAACCCAAAATTAATCTCACATTGGACTTTTATTCACTCTGTGGCCATATTCTCTGTTCACAAAAATAATCTTTCTTTTTTTATATTTTAAAAAATTTTTTAATTTTTTTATTATTTTATGGTATAGTCTTTTTAAAAATAAAATGGCACAAGTACAAAGAGTATGATGCAAATTATACTCTGTCATAGAATGAAGAATTAATTTTAAGACTATTTGTATTAAGACAACTTGATATGTATCAAGGTTACTTTGAATTTAGAATTTTTCCAACAGCTTTAAAATTGGATTTCGTATATGAATGTACTCTGTGTAGATGTGACATAAGCTATACCGAGAACGACTTAAATAATATTCTGATTGACTGACTTCATCTATTCTCACCACCTCTCTATTGGCTTTCCTTGGCCTTGGTCAAACTATTTGGAAAGAAAATTAAACTCCTAGGAAAAAAAATGGAAAATTGATTTTTAGTTAAGTTTTATTTATTAAACGACACAATATTAGAGAAGTGAATATTGTTGATATTTTGTCTGAGAATATTACCCCCTATAATTATTTATATATTATATACACAAATATATGATATATATTATATGTATATAAAAGATTCACTGTAAAAATCACCATGATTCTTTAAGATAAGTGATGGCTTGAAATAGCTACAAATGCAAAATAAAATTGTTAAGCAAACATTTTCACTTTCTGGACCATCCCGATATCTCAGAAAAACAAAAGTTTTGGAGACAAATTGGTTTGCTGGAGAGTAAGCACTGGGTGGTAAGAAATGCCCAGGCATTTCATTTTAGCAATATTTTCCTCTGTTTCATTCTCCTACTTGACCATGGGAAGTCAGGCATGTCTGATGAGAGTCTTTTACAATCTTACAGAAAACTCCATCCATCTCATTTCCTCAATCCATCACGTCTAAATGTCCTGCTTTTTCTGTCTTCAGATCATTTATGTGCTTCATTAGAATTAGACATTCATTTTCTCTGTTTGAAGAAATATTTGTAGATGATTGGATTTAAAATAACATGATTTACTATATACAGAAGAAACTGTATTTGATGAAAAATAGAAGCAAAACTAAGGGATGGCCTATGTGTCCATTTTTTCTTGAAACTTCTGAATGTTGATATATTCCTATGAGAATACGAGTCATTGTTCAAATTCTAGGATATCTAGTTGTTTCCTGGAAGAATTTCATTTCCCATATTCTTTCCAAATAGAAATATTCCTCTGCTCTAGAGAATTCAGTTGTATCAGACTACTTGTTTCCCTTGAGAAGACATTTGGAGAGTGACTGTCTTTCACCTTTTGACTCCTTTGATAGAGACATGAGTCTAAACTCTATTTACACAAATTCATTTTGCATGATGGTTCCTTTCTTTCCTTTTTTTTTTTTTTTAAAGAGGTTTTATTTATTTGAGAGAGAGAGAGAGTGAGAGAGAGCATGAGAGGGGAGAGGGTCAGAGGGAGAAGCAGACTGCCAGCTGAGCAGGGAGCCCAATGCAGGACTCAATCCTGGGACTCCGGGATCATAACCTGAGCCAATGGCAGTTGCTTAACCAAAAGAGCCATCCAGGCTCCCTGCATGATGGTTTCTGATTATCCTTCTTGGAGCACCAGGTTATCATACTTAAGCAATAAAGTAAATTAACAAACAATGCAAGGCTGGATAAATTAAGGTTCTGAAAGATAGTGTGGGCAGCAGGTTGGGGCTGTGGAAGTTCAGAGTAGGAAGAGTAGATTTTCACTGCTGATGAAACAAGGCTTCACAGAAAAGGAGACTTTATATTGGCATGTATGAAAAAAACAAACAAAAACCAAAAGAGTAAGGAGAGGGTGACAAGAATCCAGAAGAAAATACAGAGTTAACAAAAAATGCCATGGAGGACAGTTAAGTATAACTTGACAACAGGAAGTAAAAATTTGGTGCACCGATGAATTTATTTTCATCTTTATTGAGATATAAAATTGACATTCAGCAAATTGCATATGCTTGAAGTACAGAATTTGTTGAGTGTTGATATAAGCACATGCCTATGAAACCATCAACACATGAAAATAATGAACATATCCATTGACTCCAAGGGTTTCCTTATGCTCCTCAGTCATCTATCCTTCCCTTAATCCCCAGGTAACAAGGGACCTATTTTTCAGAACTATAGATTACTTCCCATTTTCTAGAATTTTATACAAATAGAATCATACTTTTTATGATCTTGTTTCTTGCATTCATCAAAATGACTTTTACTTTCATCAGTGCTTTGGCATGCCTCCTATGACATGCTGGTAAATATTTAACAATCAGCTCTCTGGCGGCTGTGAACGGAGTGGGTTTGGGGAGGGGGCTGATTTGTAGTATTTGCTGATTCATGTAATATCAATACTCCCACCATGACTGATTTCAAGCTACCAACATGATGTCACTGAACTTAAAGTTGGCAAGAGACGCATACAATCAGATCTTCTGAACTAGTACTAGCCAAATCCAGCTTATCACTGCTTATATCAATGTTTCCTTCTTTATTATTGAGTAATATTCCATTGTAGGGGTATTTGTTAATCCATTCACCCATCAAAGAATATTTGGGCTGCTTCCAGTTTAGAGATATTACAAATAGAGCCACTATGAATATTCTTGAACTAGTCTTTTTTTGGACACAGACTTTCTTGTCTCATAGGCAAATACCTTGAAATGAGATGGTTGGGTATATTGTAAACATACACCTTTTTTTTTTTTTTAAGATTTTATTTATTTGACAGAAAGAGATCACAAGTAAGCAGAGAGGCAGGCAGAGAGAGAGGGGGAAGCAGGCTCCCTGCTGAGCAGAGAGCCTGATGCAGGGCTGGATCCCAGCACCCTGAGTTCATCACCTGAGCCAAAGGCAGAGGCTTTAACCCACTGAGCCACCCAGTCGCCCCCAAACATATACCTTTTTAAGAAACTACAAAACTTTTCCAAAGTGGTTGAACGACATTACATTCTCACCAAATAGTATAGGAATGTTCCATTCGATCCACATTTTCCCCAACACTTAGTATCAACAGAATTTTTCATTTTTACCATTGTAGTGAGATTGTGTATACCATATTGTCATTTTAATTAGCATATACCTAATGACTAATGATACTGAATGTCTTTTAACATGCATATCTGTTACCCATGTATCCCCTTTGGAAAGTATTCAAATTTGGGGGGTTTTTTTGTTTTGTTTTGGTTTTATATTTTATTTATTAATTTGACAGACAGAGATCACAAGCAGGCAGAGAGGCAGGCAGAGAGAGAGGAGGAAGCAGGCTCCCTGCGGAGCAGAGAGCCTGATGCGGGGCTCGATCCCAGGACCCTGAGACCATGACCTGAGCCAAAGGCAGAGGCTTTAACCCACTGAGCCACCCAGGTGCCCCAAATTTTAGGGTTTTTAAAAAAATTTTTATTGGGTTCATTTTTATTATTTTTGAATTGTAAAATTCATTTATATATTCAATTAGAAATCCTTTGCCAGATATACATTTTGCAAATATATCTTGATTTGTGACTTTGCTTTTTATTTTGTGCTGTTTTTATTTATTTTATTTATTATTTATTTATTTTATTTTATTTATTTTATTATTTATTATTTTTATTTATTTTATGCTATTTTATTTTATGCTGTTTATGACTTTTGAAGAGCAAATCTTTTTTTTTCTTTTTATTATTTTTTCATCATAGTAAGTGTACTATTTAATTTCCATCATTTATTTCACCCATCCTCCCACCTACCACCCCTCTGGCAACCACAAGTTAGCTTTCTATAGTTAAGAGTCTGGTTCTTGGAAGATGGCAGAGAAGTAGCAGCCTGAGACTACATCAGGTAGCAGGAGATCAGCTCGATAGCTTATCTAAACATTGCAAACACCTACAAATCCAACGGGAGAGCGAAGAGAAGAAGAACAGCAACTCTAGAAACAGAAAATCAACCACTTTCTGAAAGGTAGGACTTGCGGAGAAGTGAATCTAAAACGACGGGAAGATAGACCGCGGGGGGAGGGGCCGGCTCCCGGCAAGGGGCGGAGCAATGGAGCACAAAATCAGGACTTTTAAAAGTCTGTTCCACTGAGGGACATTGCTCCAGAGGCTAAACCAGGGTGAAGCCCACGCGGGGTCAGCGTGGCCCCAGGCCCTGCAGGGTCACAGAAGGATCGGGGGTGTCAGAGTGTCGGAGAGCTCGCAGGTATTAGAACGGAGAAGCCGGTTGCAGAGACAGAGCCGAGGACTGAACTCTCAGCTCGGGGTTACCTTGAACTGGTCGCGGGCTGGGTGAGCTCGGAGCGCGGCTAGAGGCTGGGGATACGGGAGTGATTGGGTGCTGTCCTCTGGGGGCGCACTGAGGAGTGGGGCCCCAGGCTCTCGGCTCCTCCGGGCCGGAGACTAGGAGGCCGCCATTTTCATTCCCGTCCTCCGGAACTCTACGGAAAGCGTTCAGGGAACAGAAGCTCCCAAAAGCGAACCCGAGCCGTTTACTTAGTCCGGCCGCCGGTAAGGGCGGTGCAATCTCGCCTCGGGCAAAGACACTTGAAAGTCACTACAACAGGCCCCTCCCCCAGAAGATCAACAAAATATCCAGCCAGGACGAAGTTCATCTATCAAGGAGAAAGCAGGTTCAATTCCTAAGACAGCAGAGCAATTCCAGAGGAGGAGAAAGCAAAGCACGGAACTCATGGCTTTCCCCCCATGATTCTTTAGTCTTGCGGCTACTTCAAATTTTTTTTTTCTTTTTTCAATTTTTTTTTCTTTTTTCAATTTTTTTTTCTTTTTTCTTTTTTCTCCTTCTGCTAAATTTTTTAAAACTTTTACCCTTTTCTTTTTTAACGTTTTTTGACTAGTTCATCTAAATATATATATTTTTTCTTTCTTTTTTATATTTTTTTATTTGTTTTATTTTTTAAATTTTTTTTCTTTTTTTTTTCCTTTTTTTTTTCTCTTTTTTTTTTTTCAGAACCTGTTTTTATCCCCTTTCTCCCCCCCACAATTAGGGGTCTCTTCTGATTTGGTTACAGCGCATTTTTCTGGGGTCTTTGCCACCCTTTTAGTAGTTTATTGGCTCCTTCATATCCTCTTATCTGGACAAAATGACAAGGCGGAAAAAATCACCACAAACAAAAGAATAAGAGACAGTACCGAAGGCTAGGGACCTAATCAACACAGACATTGGTAATATGTCAGATCAAGAGTTCAGAATGACGATTCTGAACATTCTAGCCGGGCTTGAAAAAGGCATGGAAGATATTAGAGAAACCCTCTCTGGAGATATTAAAGCCCTTTCTGGAGAAATTAAAGAACTAAAATCTAACCAAGTTGAAATCAAAAAAGCTATTAATGAGGTGCAATCAAAAATGGAGGATCTCACTGCTAGGATAAATGAGGCAGAAGAAAGATTTAGTGATATAGAAGACCAAATGACAGAGAATAAGGAAGCCGAGCAAAAGAGGGACAAACAGCTACTGGACCATGAGGGGAGAATTCGAGAGATAAGTGACACCATAAGACGAAACAACATTAGAATAATTGGGATTCCAGAAGAAGAAGAAACAGAGAGGGGAGCAGAAGGTCTATTGGAGAGAATCATTGGAGAGAATTTCCCTAATATGGCAAAGGGAACAAGCATCAAAATCCAGGAGATGTAGAGAACCCCCCTCAAAGTCAACAAGAATAGGTCCACACCCCGTCACCTAATAGTAAAATTTACAAGTCTTAGTGACAAAGAGAAAATCCTGAAAGCAGCCCGAGAAAAGAAGTCTGTAACATACAATGGTAAAAATATTAGATTGGCGGCAGACTTATCCACAGAGACCTGGCAGGCCAGAAAGAGCTGGCATGATATATTCAGAGCACTAAACGAGAAAAACATGCAGCCAAGAATACTCTATCCAGCTAGGCTATCATTGAAAATAGAAGGAGAAATAAAAAGTTTCCAGGACAAACAAAAACTGAAAGAATTTGCAAACACCAAACCAGCTCTCCAGGAAATATTGAACGGGGTCCTCTAAGCAAAGAGAGAGCCTAAAAGTAGTAGATCAGAAAGGTACAGAAGACAATATACAGTAACAGTCACCTTACAGGCTAATAATGGCACTAAATTCATATCTCTCAATAGTTACCCTGAATGTTAATGGGCTAAATGCCCCAATCAAAAGACACAGGGTATCAGAATGGATAAAAAACCAAAACCCATCAGTATGTTGCCTACAAGAAACTCATTTTAGACGCGAAGACACCTCCAGATTTAAAGTGAGGGGGTGGAAAACAATTTACCATGCTAATGGGCATCAGAAGAAAGCTGGGGTGGCAATCCTTATATCAGATCAATTAGATTTCAAGCCAAAGACTATAATAAGAGATGAGGAAGGACACTATATCCTACTCAAAGGGTTTATCCAACAAGAAGATCTAACAATTTTAAATATCTATGCCCCTAACGTGGGAGCAGCCAACTATATAAGGCAATTAATAACAAAATCAAAGAAACACATCAATAATAATACAATAATAGTAGGGGACTTTAACACTCCCCTCACTGAAATGGACAGATCATCCAAGCCAAAGATCAACAAGGAAATAAAGGCCTTAAATGATACACTGGACCAGATGGACATCACAGATCTATTCAGAACATTTCATCCCAAAGCAACAGAATACACATTCTTCTCTAGTGCACATGGAACCTTCTCCAGAATAGATCACATCCTGGGTCACAAATCAGGTCTCAACCGGTATCAAAAGATTAGGATTATTCCCTGCATATTTTCAGACCACAATGCTCTGAAGCTAGAACTCAATCACAAGAAGAAAGCTGGAAAGAACCCAAATACATGGAGACTAAACAGCATCCTTCTAAAGAATGAATGGGTTAACCAGGAAATTAAAGAAGAATTGAAAAATTCATGGAAACAAATGATAATGAAAACACAACAGTTCAAAATCTGTGGGACACAGCAAAGGCAGTCCTGAGAGGAAAATATATAGCGGTACAAGCCTTTCTCAAGAAACAAGAAAGGTCTCAAGTACACAACCTAACCCTACGCGTAAAGGAGCTGGAGAAAGAACAAGAAAGAAACCCTAAACCCAGCAGGAGGAGAGAAATCATAAAGAGCAGAAATCAACGAAATAGAAACCAAAAAAACAATAGAAAAAATCAATGAAACTAGGAGCTGGTTCTTTGAAAGAATCAATAAGATTGATAAACCCCTGGCCAGACTCATCAAAAAAGAAAAGAGAAAGGACCCAAATCAATAAAATCATGAATGAAAGAGGAGAGATCACAACTAACACCAAAGAAATACAGACAATTATAAGAACATACTATGAGCAACTCTACGCCAACAAATTGGACAATCTGGAAGAAATGGATGCATTCCTAGAGACATATAAACTACCACAACTGAACTAGGAAGAAATAGAAAACCTGAACAGGCCCATAACCAGTAAGGAGACTGAAACAGTCATCCAAAATCTCCAAACAAACAAAAGCCCAGGGCCAGACGGCTTCCCAGGGGAATTCTACCAAACATTTAAAGAAGAACTAATTCCTATTCTCCTGAAACTGTTCCAAAAAATAGAAATGGAAGGAAAACTTCCAAACTCATTTTATGAGGCCAGCATCACCTTGATCCCCAAACCAGACAAGGATCCCACCAAAAAAGAGAACTACAGACCAATATCCTTGATGAACACAGACGCAAAAATTCTCGCCAAAATACTAGCCAATAGGATTCAACAGTACATTAAAAGGATTATTCACCACGATCAAGTGGGATTTATTCCAGGGCTGCAGGGTTGGTTCAACATCCGCAAATCAATCAATGTGATAGAACACATTAATAAAAGAAAGAACAAGAACCATATGATACTCTCAATAGATGCTGAAAAAGCATTTGACAAAGTACAGCATCCCTTCCTGATCAAAACTCTTCAAAGTGTAGGGATAGAGGGCACATACCTCAATATTATCAAAGCCATCTATGAAAAACCCACCGCAAATATCATTCTCAATGGAGAAAAACTGAAAGCTTTTCCATTAAGGTCAGGAACACGGCAGGGATGTCCATTATCACCACTGCTATTCAACATAGTACTAGAAGTCCTAGCCTCAGCAATCAGACAACAAAAAGAAATTAAAGGAATCCAAATTGGTAAAGAAGAAGTCAAACTATCACTCTTCGCAGATGATATGATACTATATGTGGAAAACCCAAAAGACTCCACTCCAAAACTGCTAGAACTTATACAGGAATTCAGTAAAGTGTCAGGATATAAAATCAATGCACAGAAATCAGTTGCATTTCTGTACACCAACAACAAGACTGAAGAAAGAGAAATTAAGGAGTCAATCCCATTTACAATTGTACCCAAAACTATAAGATACCTAGGAATAAACCTAACCAAAGAGACTAAGAATCTATACACAGAAAATTATAAAGTACTCATGAAAGAAATTGAGGAAGACACAAAAAAATGGAAAAATGTTCCATGCTCCTGGATTGGAAGAATAAATATTGTGAAAATGTCTATGCTACCTAAAGCAATCTACACATTTAATGCAATCCCTATCAAAATACCATCCATTTTTTTCAAAGAAATGGAATAAATAATCCTAAAATTTATATGGAACCAGAAAAGACCTCGAATAGCCAAAGGAATATTGAAAAAGAAAGCCAAAGTTGGTGGCATCACAATTCCGGACTTCAAGCTCTATTACAAAGCTGTCATCATCAAGACAGCACGGTACTGGCACAAAAACAGACACATAGATCAGTGGAACAGAATAGAGAGCCCAGAAATCGACCCTCAACTCTATGGTCAACTAATCTTCGACAAAGCAGGAAAGAATGTCCAATGGAAAACAGACAGCCTCTTCAATAAATGGTGCTGGGAAAATTGGACAGCCACATGCAGAAAAATGAAATTGGACCACTTCCTTACACCACACACGAAAATAGACTCCAAATGGATGAAGGACCTCAATGTGAGAAAGGAATCCATCAAAATCCTTGAGGAGAATGCAGGCAGCAACCTCTTCGACCTCAGCCGTAGCAACATCTTCCTAGGAACAACGGCAAAGGCAAGGGAAGCAAGGGCAAAAATGAACTATTGGGATTTCATCAAGATCAAAAGCTTTTGCACAGCAAAGGAAACAGTTAACAAAACCAAAAGACAACTGACAGAATGGGAGAAGATATTTGCAAATGACATATCAGATAAAGGGCTAGTATCCAAAATCTATAAGGAACTTAGCAAACTCAACACCCAAAGAACAAACAATCCAATCAAGAAATGGGCAGAGGACATGAACAGACATTTCTGCAAAGAAGACATCCAGATGGCCAACAGACACATGAAAAAGTGCTCCACATCACTCGGCATCAGGGAAATACAAATCAAAACCACAATGAGATATCACCTCACACCAGTCAGAATGGCTAAAATTAACAAGTCAGGAAATGATAGATGCTGGAGAGGATGCGGAGAAAGGGGAACCCTCCTCCACTGTTGGTGGGAATGCAAGCTGGTGCAACCACTCTGGAAAACAGCATGGAGGTTCCTCAAAATGTTGAAAATAGAACTACCCTATGACCCAGCAATTGCACTACTGGGTATTTACCCTAAAGATACAAACATAGTGATCCGAAGGGGCACGTGTACCCGAATGTTTATAGCAGCAATGTCTACAATAGCCAAACTATGGAAAGAACCTAGATGTCCATCAACCGATGAATGGATAAAGAAGATGTGGTATATATACACAATGGAATACTATGCAGCCATCAAAAGAAATGAAATCATGCCATTTGCGACGACGTGGATGGAACTAGAGCGTATCATGCTTAGTGAAATAAGTCAATTGGAGAAAGACAACTATCATATGATCTCCCTGATATGAGGACATGGAGAAGCAACATGGGGGGGTAGGGGGATAGGAAAAGAATAAATGAAACAAGATGGGATTGGGAGGGAGACAAACCATAAATGACTCTTAATCTCACAAAACAAACTGGGGGTTGGTGGGGGGAAGTGGGGTTGGGAGTGGGCGAGGGGGTTATGGACATTGGGGAGGGTAAGTGCTATCGTGAGTGCTGTGAAGTGTGTAAACCTGGCGATTCACAGACCTGTACCCCTGGGGATAAAAATACATTATATGTTTATTAAAAAAAAAAAAATTTGGAAGGGGAGGCAAACCATAAGAGACTATGGACTCTGAAAAACAACCTGAGGGTTTTGAAGGGTCAGGGGTTGGAGGTTGGGGGAACAGGTGGTGGGTAATGGGGAGGGCACGTATTGCATGGAGCACTGGGTGTTGTGCAAAAAGAATGAATACTGTTACGCTGAAAAAATAAATAAAATGGAAAAAAAAAAGAGCCTGGTTCTTGATTCGTCTCTCTCTCTCTCTTTCTTCTTCCTTTGTTTAGTTTCTTAAATTCCACATGGGTGAGTTCATATGGTATTTGTCTTTCTCTAACTTATTTCACTGTATCCATGTTGTTGCAAAAAGGTTTTATTCTTTTTTATGGCTGAATAATATCATGCTATACATAGATAGATCTGTCTAGATCTATGTCTATAACTATATCTATTCCACATCTTCTTTATCCATTCATCTATTGATGGGCACTTGGGCTACATAGTTCCTTTGTAAATAATGTAATATTATTCTGATTTGCAGCTTAGTTCAGTTGTAAGTGCTGCTGCAATAAATACAGGAGTGGATGTTCCCCCTTTGAATTAGGGTTTTTGTAATTTGGGGGTAAATACCCAGTAGTGCAATTCCTGGATCATAGGGTAGTTATATTTTTAATTTTTTGAGGAACCTCCATCCTGTTTTCCACAGTGCCGTACCAGTTTGCATTTCCACCAATAGCACATGAAGGTTCCTTTTGCTCCACATCCTTGCCAACGGGTGCTGCTGGGAAGAGAAAGGAGCGATAATGGAAAAAGGGAAGCAGGCGGTATTTCATTCCACCCTGAGCTGACCTGGCGTTCCCGGGTGCTCCGCTTCCCTGAAGCAGGTGGCGTTCCGCCCTAGGCGGGCCAGGCGTTCGCGTCTGCCCAGCTTCTGTGAAGGGGTGGGGTTCGGCCCTGATCAAGCCGGGCATCCCTAGCTGCCAGCTTCACAGTCGTATATCGTCCTTCTCCCCAAAGACCTATTGCTAGTATATGTTTTTCTTAAGGCCATATCTAAATGTGCTTGGCAACTAGTAAAATCCTCCAGGGGCTATAGTTTAAGCAACAAATTGTTCCGAGGAGCATTTTGTGGTTCCACACAAATTTTAGGATTGTCTGTTTTTTTCTGTGAAAAATGCTGTTGATACTTTGATAAGGATTGCATTAAATGCGTAGATTTAAAAAAGTATAGTACACACACTTTAGCAATATTTTTCTTCCAATCCATGAGTATAGAATGTCTTTCCAATTCTTTTTGTCATCTTTATTTCTTTCATCATTGTTTGTAGTTTTCAGAGTACAAGTCTTTCACCTCTTTGGTTAAGTTTATTCCTAGATATTTTATTGTTTCTAGTACAACTATAAATGGGATTGTTTTCTTAATTTCAGTTTCTGCTGTTTTATTATTAGCATATAGGAATGCAACAGATTTGCATACATTAATTATGTATCTTGCAGTTTTACTGAATTCATTTATCAGCTCTAGTAGTCAATCTTTTTTAATTTTTCTTTTTTTAATATTTTATTTATTTGGCAGACAGAGGTCACAAGTAGGCAGAGATGCAGGCAGAGAGAGAAAGGAGGAAGCAGGCTCCCCGCTGAGCAGAGAGCCTGATGCTGGGCTCAAACCCAGGACCACGAGATCATGGCCTGAGCTGAAGGCAGAGGCTTTAACCCACTGAGCCACCCAGGCACCCCAAACCTTTTAAGTTTTGATGAAGTCCAGTTCCTTGACATTTCTTTTAGTTTGTGCTTTTATGTTCTATTTAAGAAATTGGGTGAAAACACAAGGTCACCAAAATATTCTCCTTTGATCTTCCTAGAAGTTATAGAATTTTAGCTCTCAAACCTTGGTCGATATCTTATTTTGAGTTAATTTTTGCATATGATATGCGTTAATGGTTAAGTTTCACTTATTTGGATATGGCTAACAAAATTATTTAGCACCATTTGTTGAAAGATGATTACTTCCCCATTGCTTAATCAATTAAAAGAATATGGATACTCATATATGACTCTAATATACTCATATATGACTCATACTCATATATGACTCTAATAAGTTAACACATGCTAACAAGGGCTTTGAATTCCAGCTTAAAGATTTTGAATTTTATTGTGAGGTGTTCCAGAAAGAAGACAGAGAAATTCTGTGTAAAGAAAAATGATCTTATAAGGAACAAGTTACATTAATGATTAAAAAATAAACCCAAGGCTCATAACAGAGTGATTTGTAATTTTCTGAGTGGTCTTCAGAGAATTTATTAGAAGTTAACAAATCTTCTCTCAGAAAAATGCCTGAAAGTATACTGACCCAAAATTCTACATATAATATCAATATTCCTTGAACTGCATCTGTGCTCTACCTAAAGGTTTATAGAACTAGTTAAGAAATACAGGAAAAAATATTAAAAAAAAAAATACCAAGAAAATCCAAATGTGGAAAGAAGAAGGACCAAGACATCTCCTAAGAAGTCAGCATGCTTAACTCATTTCACTACTGTATAAAGGACAAGGGACTCTAAGGAAAAGACATGGCTGGGAAAATAATAGTTTATTTCTTCATCATCATCATCATCATCATCATCAACATCATCATCAACATCACGATCAACATATAAAGGGTGTAAGAAAGAATGGATGCTGTATTCCAGACAAGCACAAAGAGAGTTTAGAATGTGACCTAGTATGGCCTAGTATGTCTTTCTAGACTTCCACACCCAAAAATTATACATACAACCTCCATTATTCTACACTTCCCCCAAATCCACAACCTGGTTGTTGAAAAGCATCCAAGGTAATTGGGTAGAAGCTTCTATGAAGTATTAAAGACCACATAAACTAGTATAAAAAGCCAAATGAAATAGTTAATATGATTAGCTTTTCAAAATGTTTTATTTTAACTAAGCAGACATCTGTCTGACTAGATAGTTTCATACCAACAGGAATGCAAAACAGTTTCATTTGCTAACCTAAAGCAAGTTAGCTTCAAAATTAAAACAAAACAAACCAAAAAGCAATAAAGTGATTGTAATTTACTGCTGAAATCATTGCAAATCTGCTTATCTCCTTCTTGTAGAGAACTTGAGGGCATTTTCAAACAACCATTTTCAAATATCTGTACCTATTTTCCACATATACCACAGAAATGCCCTGAAAATTCCAATATGATAACTAGAGTCATACTGAATCATTTCTCTTAAAAAACACTTATTGTGCAAACTGACTTCAGTTTTATCAAACAGCCATATCAAACCAGTGGCTGATTAAAATAATCTTTTGTATTTGGTTTTATCTATTTTTATTTATTTTCAAACTCCAGGACAATTAATATACAGTGTTAGTTTCAGATGTACAAGACAAGGATTCAACAATTCTACATATTACTCAGGGCTCATGACAGTAAGTGTACTCTTAATCCCCTCCCTTTACCTGTTTCACCCATCCCCCTACCTCCCCCTTGTGGAAACCATTTTAATGATTACTGTATAACATAACTGTATTAATGCTTAATAATGTGGGCATATGAGGAAATGTGAATTCATTTTTTATAAGGGTGTTTTCAGGGACGCCTGGGTGGCTCAGTCAGTTAAATGTCTGCCTTCAGCTCAGGTCATGATCCCAGGGTCCTGTAACGGAGTCTGCATCAGTCTCCTTGTTCAGTGAGAAGCCTGCTTCTCCCTCTGCCTGCCACTCCCCTTGCTTGTGCTCTCTCTTTTTCTGACAAATAAATAAATAAATAAATATTTTTAAAAAAAGAGTGTTTTCAGATAAATGCATCACTTACTGTATTGGAAAAAGTCTCTTTGTTAGTCCCCATGTTTTGGTGCAAATTACAGTTACAATATCTGAACAGGTGAAGGCGAATTGTTATATACCTCTTGCACAGATCCTAATGGAATGACTGCCAAGCAGAGAATAAACTACAGGAAGCAATGTTAGCTTCTGAAATTACTAAAAGCAGAGTAAATCCATAAGACACTGAGCTACAAAGGAAGAGGAACTGAAATAGTGGAGGAGATATACGGCAGTAAATGGCAGGTGACATCAGATGTGATTTATTCCTTAGTGTATGCAAGCTACTTTCTGCACACGCCCCACATTCTCCAGGAAAGAGGAGCATGGCAAGGAGCTAGATTTTGCATCAGCATGTTGAACACAGAGCAAAGGATTACACTCTAGCTCCAAAGTAGGAATAGTCACATAAGTGCTTCCAGTACTAGCTTTACACCTTGGATGTGAACAGTGAAAGGGTCCTAGCTAAGGGCCTGATACCTGCTCCCTCTCCTCATTATACTCCTTGCACAAACATTGGACTATGCATTCCATAGTGCCTAAAATTATACTCCCAGAGTTTTATTTAGCCTCTTTCCCCCTGACCACCCTCTCTCCAGTTGTATCTCAGAGTGGATAGATGGGAAATCAGATTTGGAGATTATGAGGGGAGTGATGTTGGGGATGGCAGCAGCAAGAAGCAGTGGGGATCTGGTGAGGAAAGAGAATGCCAGCAGGGATTGAGGCCAGGACAAAAGCCGGAGGCTCCAAATCAAAAAGCCAAAGGAGCCCTCCCTGAAAGCTTCCTCTTACCTATGTGTCTACACCTTCTGGAATTAAACCCACGACTGCATCCTCAATTCTGCTGTTTTCTTTGGTGTTTGTTTGCATATCTGTCTCATGTTGTAGCCTGCAAGTTCTTCTAGAGCAAGAATTGTGGGACTCGGTGAGACCTTGGTTTAACAATAAATAAATTATTTTTTAAAAACCCTCTAATTTTTTATTGGGGTTTTATTGAGGGTTGTTTTAGAATACTCTTAGAAAACAGTCATAATTCTCCATGTTTAATATTAGAGACTGGGGAGGGGGTGTCTCATGAATTTACTATCCCAAATCCATAGTGTTATCTCCTGTGTGTGTTTGTGTGTGTGTTGCCATGGGGGCTATGGTTCCAGAGAAGAAAGGATAAGTGATGCTCAAAGAGATTTTTTTTTTTACCCTGAAGAGTATCTAAATAGCCAAATTCCATTATTTCAGAGTATCACTTAAAACATTTCTCATCTTGCCATGATGAAAACTGGTTCAGATTCAGAACACTTTCATCTGGAATCCACGTCTTTCTCTGTGGCTGTCTATGCAGCTCTCGGCTCAGAAGCAGACCCCTTCTACTTTCTGTGAGAGAATCTGCTCTTCCTCATGGTGAATTATAGGCCACAAGTACCTCAGAGTTTCCAGGAGACTGGAACAAAAGCACACATTTGTTGTTTATCTGTACAACGCATCCAAGTGGTTTCTTCCCACTTTAATGGAAGGTATAATTTGGAGCTAAGAGTCTGTAATGTTCATGGCTTTTAAATAGATTATTTCTTTGTTTTGGTTATTTTGAGAGTACATATGTTTCAGCTCCTGGGTAAATTATAGGCTTTTAAGGCTGCACATAGCTATTTTGTTTTTAAGCAGACAGGATTTCCACCTTTATTCCTCCTGAGTTCACGCCCATATTTACAGATGAGAAGCAGCAGAGGGTAGCATTTATTTACTTTCTGTGGAACATCAGCCACCCATATGCCCGGAAGCCTAATGGTGGTGACTGACACAGGGCTGCCTTCTTGGATCCGCATGCCTCTGAGGCCCTTTTCCATAACATCGGAGCAAGTGGACGAGAAGCAAACCCTGCAGAAGGAATGGCTACGTGAGGTGAAGAGCTGCCCTGCCCTGTCGGTGGAGAAAAGTAAATGGATGAAAACCAAGGGAAACCAAACAGAAGGGCTCAGGAAGTTTCTGCAGTGTCTTACCTAGTTTCCCCTGCCTCAAGATAATAAGAAATTAAGGAAGTGATAACGATATCTACTCTCCTATTCTTTAGATGGGACAAATTAGGAAAACTTTTTTGAAGCTGAAGAGTCATTTGCTGAAACAATAACAATGAATAAAGAGCCATTTCTTTTCTATAATCCTAATTGATAACAGCAAGTGAATGAGGTTAGCCAGAGGCCAGAAATCTCTGACAGTGGGGGTCAGAAAAGACCAGAACTAGGTAACAAAGGAAGCTCTAGAGGTTTTAAAGTTTTATGTTTACTAATGATTTTTCTCCCTGTTATTCCCTCTCCCCCGGTGCTACGCAGCCGCAGCACACAGACCTGCTCACTACCGCCCGAACAGCTTCTCCAGTGTCTTGCCTCCAGGCCTCACACTGGCTGTTCCCTGGATCAAAAGTGCCCTTCCATCCCTTGCCACTCCTTGAAGTCCTGCTTGGTCTTTAAGGGCACGTTTAAAACCCTGGTTTCTCAGCAAAGCCTCACTTTAGTTCTACCACAAAGACACTACAGCACTTTGGAGAAGTCACTTTTCTGAGATTCCATTTCTCCACCTTCTAAAATGAGCCAGTTGGAAGTGACCTTTAATGTCACTTCTGTTTCTGGTCCTTGAGTTGATTCCACAGTTACAACAATGTCTGTGTACCTAGGAAATCTCAACTTCTCCTTACATTTTAGGCACATTCCTTTAATTATGTTGATAAACTGCACTGCATAACTTACATTGTGGTTAAATAGGATTTTGCAAGTGCCTAGTTCCCTAACTTTTCTTTCTACTGGATTATGAATTTATTATGATAGTACCATTTATAAATTTATTTTTCTGTTCTCTGATGCCATGCACTTTTAAGTTCTCAAGTGTATGTGGAATGAATGAATGACCTAGTAAAATTTGAGATTAAAGATATTTTTTAAAAGATTTTGTTTATTTTATTTGAGAAAGAGAGAGAGTGAGATAGAACACAAGGAGGAGGAGGGGCAGAGAGAGAAGCAGGATCCCTGATGAGCAGAGAGCCTGATGAGGTGCTCTATCCCAGGACCCTGGGATCATGACCTGAGCCAAAGCAAGAGGCTTAACCAACTGAGCCACCCAGGCCCCCCAAGATGTGTGTGTGTGTGTGTGTGTGTGTGTGTGTGTGTGTGTCTGTTTTATAGAGGGGGTGGGGGCAAGGGAGAGGGAGAGAGAGAATCTTAAGTAAACTCCCCACTGAGCACAGAGCTCAACACGGGGCTCAATTTCATGATCCTGAGACCATGACCTGAGCTGAAATAAGGAGTTTGATGCTTAACCGACTGATCCACGCAGGTGTCTTGAGAGTAAAGATATTTAGTAGATACAATGATGCAATAATGTATCAGTGTATGGTTTTCTGTTTTATGGTTATAAGGAAAGAAGAACAGGTAGTTAGACAATCGCTGCCTCACTTATCTTCAGATTATGGTTTTGAGTAGATGAATAATGTTTCAAACTCCCCTATGATGGGGGGCACGAAGCATTAAGTTTCTGTCTTCAGAGGTGCTTCATCAGGGTTTTTATGGCTATTTTGTCAGAAGGAGTCACACATGGAATAAAGGGTTATTCTAGTGGGCTTTCTAGTGGGCACAAGAGTGAGTTGATGAATCCAGAACCCTACAGAAGTGACTGCTCATGCTGAGGGCATGGAGGTCTAAGGCCACAATGTCTGTGACCTCGTCTTGGCAACAGAAACATGAGCTCAGGCTCAGGCTCTGCTAATAAAAGACTGTAGCTTTCTAGGGTTTCAGATTATCTTCCAGAAAAAGAAAAGAGGTTAGGCAGGATAATTTCAAATATTCTTACAAATCTTAAATGATTGTATACTTAAAAAAAAGGACTGTATATCAATAGGAACTGAGATATACTTCATTTCTGAAAATCCCAATAGATGATTATCCAAAGCCACACAGCTATGAACCAATTCCGTATTTCATAAGATTAATTGTTGTTTTACAAAGGACTTGCTTGAGAAAGTATGCTCATGAATGTTTATTTATACCAATTTCACTTACACACGGTTTTACTATCATGAAACAAAATTGGTAAGCATTGCACGAGTAGGGGTGAGGGGATATAAACATTATCATCATTTACCATTATTGTACAATTTCCTATATATAAACTACAGTGACTAAAAATGATGATTTTACAACTCTCCTATTAATCACAGAACTATTAATCCATTACTGAGTTTATGCTTGTTCCATGAAAAATCCTGATGACTGAGAAAAAGATGAAAACATCGGGGATGCTGAGAATGAGCTCTAATTGAAAGGGCTGGCTTCAGTGAAGTTTATGGTTTAAAGAGGGCTTTCATTTTATGGCTGGCTTTATTTCTTTAAGAGCTAAATTTTACTTCATTCCTCTCATGAATTGCATTTCAGGAAACTTAAGGAGGAAAATAAAATTCTTTATCAAGAAATAGTGAGACATGATGGACTTGGGACAGAGATGAGGTACCAAGTCAGGGCTCAATGGCAGGAAAATTGAAAGTCAGAAGTTTACCTTTTCCACCCTAACACTGATTTTTAGACTCGTACATATTTCCAGCATCTTTACCTCTTGTTCAAGTGTTGAATGCCTTAGATCATCCTAGATTTCCATGTCGTTGTGAAAAGGGGTCTTATAAATTTACAGGCTCTGAGCTGTTAATGGTTAAACTTCTTCAAAATACCAAATCCATTATCTAACTAAGACTGAAGGAATGGTAACCAGATTACTAAGGTGTGTATAAATCTTTATACAAAGCACCTTTTCCCATAAATTATCTGATTATAACCTTACAATATTCCTTTGAGATATATATGTTAGATATTATTCAGAGCTCTTATAAATGGTATGGAAAATGGTTCTGAGGGCATAAGGGGCCTACCCAGAGGCACTCAGCTAATCAGTGGAAGAAGATGAATTCCAGTCCAAATTTCTGTATTATGAGAAGCTTCAAAATATGCTTCTACTCCAGCTATTCATGCTAAACATAAGTGTGTTACCTCAACTTTTCTTCACAGCGTTGTTTCCTTTTCTATTTTGTCTTTATTCATTTATCATGTAAGTCTTCAATTTTATTATCAGAAAATTCCCAACTTAGAAAAAAAGAAACAAAAGAAAGCAACTAACCCTTAGGGGCAAATATCTAGTTTTCAGTGATCATGGCCAAAATCCCTGCATGTCACCATCTGTGTTTGTACAGATTTCATAAAATAGTGCAATGAAAGTGACATCTCATCCCAACCCCTTAACAGATTAAAAAACTGGATCCCTTGAACAATGTCATACATCTAATTAGTAGTAGAACATAGCTGTCAACACTGACCCCTGTATATATTTTTTATTAAAAGTATTATTTTTCCCCTAAAATATTATTTTTCTCTACAATATTCTCTAGGAAAAGAGGTTCCACAAAGTTCCTCAGTACCCTATTCCATTATCCTTCTTACTAGAATCCTTCCTTTCTGCCCAACCAAACTATAAAAATTCCCAAATCATCTATGTCTGTCCTGATCAGAAACCAATCAAGAATTGTGATACGGCTTCCTGAGTATAATATGCCTGTGGTAAAATGACACTTCTGTCTTCTAAAATTTAGTTTAGTGGCGAGACAGCATGTGAATGAAACTCAGCTGCTGTGGAATGTCCATACATCCCCAAGGATAAGGAAATCAGGTGTGGTGGACATGGCAATGTGTCCCTCAGAACCCCTGCAAGGAAAGGCCTGCTACAGCTATGGGAAGAGAGGTCAGGAGCTCAGCTGCTGTGCCCCTGCTGTGCTTCATGGAGTTGGGACCCTCTTTTCCCGAGTCATGTCCTTACTACCCCTTCCAGGGCAGCCTGAATTCTGTGCCTGAGCAAGAGGGTGTATGATGGTGTCCCCCTTCAGCCTGACAGACGACAGCCCTGATGGGTAATACTTGCTCCAGAGCTGCCCGCCAGCAGAGCAGCAGGCGCCGTGATTTGACTTTTTCGTCTGGCCAACTCTGTCTCCTCCCCCTTTCCTTCACAGTGATCGCTAATAAACATCTTGTATCCCAACTATTTCAGCCTCTGCCTCCCAGAAACCGAGTCTGCAACAGAGAGCTGCGGTGCAGGGAGAGTTGAGAGAGCAACAGGGAGGGAGCGGCAGAAATAAAGAGTCAAAAAGAGAGCTATGATAGCTTTGCATTTTCTGCTCTTATTCTCCTGAACCCAGCTATAATTCTGCCCTTCCATTCTGTGTGCCAACCTTGCAGATTAAAATAAATCACTCTCATTATTTTTGCTATTAGTTTATTCCTTAATTTAATTCAAATCGGTTTTTTGCCTCTAGAAACCACAGTAATAACTACATAACTGAATGGGACCCAGTGATGTATTTGTGGTACTGATTCAAAGCACAATAAAAGCTAAACGAATGAACATATTAGTGTGTGAGCTTCTAAAGACAAGGAAATAAACAAGAATGCCGAGATTTCAACCATTTGTTCCCCAGACCCACTGTTTCTTTTTTCTTTGCTTGCATTTATTTATTTATTTATTTATTTATTTAAGCCATCATTCTTCCTCTCTGTATTTTCTGGTCTCTGCAACCAGCTGTTCCTCTTCAACAGCCTGGTAAGATTCCTGTGGTGCCAGAACAACAAATGGGTTTTCTAAGAGTGGTATGTTATCTAGTCTGGGATATTACAAAAGACAGCTAGTGCCCAAATCACAGCAGATCTTGTAAGGCAAGGGTTGGACCCGTATCAGAAAAATGAAATAGATCACGAACAAGAAAGTTCAGGTCCTGCTGCATTTTATCCCACGTAGGAGAAATTATACTCTACGGCTCAGTTAAGGTAACCAATCCTTTCATGCTTTTAAGTCTAGCATCCTTGGTGTTCCTCCTCTTTCTTCCCAGTTCAATGACATTTTTCTCATCTTTCAAATCCTTAATTTACTAGTTTGGAATCTCTGTTAGGAGAAACATAACTATTTTTACCTGATGTCCCCAGTGTTAATAAGCATGGATCATAGGGGATATTTCAGGTTGTGTTTGCCTGAAGAGGTAAGTCTATCTACTAATTAAAAAAAAGTTTGACCTTTTGTCACTATAGTATATTTTATATGAGCTCTTTTTATTTAACCCAGATGACAGGGTTTTGCTCTCAGATAAACTGAGACCCCAAAAGAGTTGACCTCAGGCAGATTTTGGGCACAAGTCCAGTGGGGTCTTTTGCAGAAAGAGCCATTTAGCTTTCCACTAGGACACAGCTGCACCCTCCTTAGCAAGAACAGCAGCAGGCTGAGGAGAGAGTTCTGTCCTCAGTCAGCTGCCTCCAACAGTGAATGATAAAAGGAATACAGAAAAACTTCCCGGGATGCAAGCAGATGAAAATTACACATCCCCACTCCAGAGATTTAGTTTTGTTTTACCAACATAAAAATGAATGAAAAGCAAAAGAGGTTCTTCCAAGTCCCATTTTGCTTGCTGTAGTAGGAAGACAGAAGGCTCAGTCAGAAGCCCCACTGAAGCCCAACCAAAATGCCCCAGGAGAGTTGCAGTCTCTTGGAAACCAGCTAGGCTGACAGAGCCCCAGGGTCTGGGGCAGCTGAGTACAGTTAGTGATGAGTGAATGATTAGTGCGGACTAGGTGAGACTTCAAGCATCCTGGAAAGTGCAAAATGGGAACTAGTTCTTAAAAGAAGCCCCAGTCTTGGAAAGGAGCACAGGATTCATCAGTGCATGAAAAAGCAATGTGGAGTCTTTGACCTAATCAGTGCCTGCAGTTACATTCTCAGCACAACGGTGTCTCCTGATTGGCACGAGCATTTTATGGTTCTCTTTTAATCTTTCAAGCTCTCCCTAGGTATCCGTTCCTATTCCCTCACTGCTTCTTTCTATCTCTCCTTGAGTGGTTCCGACTGACAGCTGCCCCACGCTACACTCCGTGCCCTCCTCCATTTTTTCCCCTAAAGATGACCACTCATTCTATCTTATTCAGTTTCCTTAATTATTACACCCACATTTCTTTCTTTTTTTTTTTAAAAGATTTTATTAATTTATTTGACAGAGACAGGGAGAGAGGGAACACAAACAGGGGGAGTGGGAGAGGGAGAAGGAGGCCCCCTACTGAGTAGGGATTCCCCCCCCCCCACCAGCCCCGCTGCCAGGCTTGATCCAAGGACCCTGGGATCATGACCTGAGCCGAAGGCAGACACTTAAAGACTGAACCACTCAGGCACCCGTACACCCACATTTCTAAGACTCACAAATATAATCTGAATGACACATAGCTCAGCCTTTTAATTTGTACTGTTCTTCTCCAACATTTCTTCAGGAATGGGTGTCTACGACATAGGTTTTTGCAGGTCAGGGGCTGTGCTTTGTAATTCTTCCAGGTGAGTTAGCATGTTACAAGGTCACTAAACATGCTTGCTAGAAAGTGACAGATTCATGTGTTATCAAGCATTATATAGGTATAAACAATTTGTTCCCTCACCCTATAAAAACATCTGTTCCCTACCCTTTTACAAATATCTTTTGGCATTCTCAAGATGCTTCTAGAAATGAAACAGGATTTTCTCTAAACATGAACAAACATAAATGTCATCAATAAAAAGACACTATAAATCACACACAAAGCTTCTTCTAGTGAACCCAACCATATCTAAATCTTTTTGTATGTTTGGTATGTTGACAAAACTTTTTTTAACCATCCTGTTCGTATTTTAGCAGCAAACTTAAAGCAAATCTTATCCATTGTTATAAATGCATTTTTTGTTAAGATTTTTTTTTAAACTTATTTATTTGCCAGAGATAGAGCAAAAGTGAGAGAGAAACAGAGAGAGCAATCACAAAAGCAGGGGGAGTGGCAGGCAGAGGGAGAAGCAGACTCCCTGCTGAGCAAGAACCCTGATGCAGGACTCAATCCCAGGACCCCGGGATCATGACTTGAGCCAAAGGCAGATGCTTAACTGACTGAGCCACCCAAGTGTCCCATATATCCATTTTTTTATAGATAAACTTACTGAATATTACTTCATTTTCTTTCTTAAATTTGCACTCAGATTGGTAAGGTTTAAAAAATATTTTTTATATGGAACGCTTTGAGTTGTCTTAATAAAAAGGAGCCTCATGAATCACCAGGTGAGTCTGAGCTGGATGGGGTTCAGCAGGCTATTTATCTCCTGTTGCCATGCCAATGACGTCTGACCACAATATGACGTAATGAGTGCTGTCTAGTTTAATAAAAGATGAGTTCCCCTCCAGTGCTTCAAGACAGAGATTTCAATCAGCTCACAGTCTGAGACTCAATCTACCCGCAGGTTGAAATCTTGCTGTCGGCAGCATCTCAGCTTGCCGTGAAGAGTGCTGTCAGAAGCACGTTTGCTTGGACCAGCTCCAGACTGAGCAAGCCCGCAGCAAAAGATAAACGAAGAAGCAAGGACAAGAACATTTTCCAAGTAGTGATGACTCCTGATCATAATCCTAAATTCTCCAGTCCCTCTTTGGATGTGGCACATGTAGATTCTGATCTAAAACCAGTCAAACTCCCAGAAGACTGGTGTCTGAGGAGAAGGCTCTCTGATGTGATAAACAGCAAATGTCCATCAATCCACTGCAACTCACAATTCTCTATAAAAGAAAAGAGTACGAAGAAAAAAGAAACTTGGTACAAAAAGGATTCTCTCTTCTTGGCGAGGGTCTTGTTGACTGCAAAGGCGTGCGTGGAGCTATGCATCACACAGATCCAGCAACCAGGGCTGCCCTGTCATTGCCTCATCTCCTCAAAACTACAACCCTGTATAGGTTTCTCCCACTAGGTGAGAGCCCCAACATTCGAATGAAGGAATCACTCTTCTTTGAGTCTGACACAGTTGGTCTTGGAACTCTGTGGTCACAGAGAAAAGAGATTATTGGCCTCCACAGTTACCCACTAAACCTTCTGGACAGATCAGGAGACCGAGGCAGTCATTCCCAGGATCCTGGATTCTCCCTGAACTAGAGCAGGACAAGATCTTTGTTGCTGATGGGCCACAGTCCCTTTCCTCTCTGACACACTGCCCTGTTGTGTTTGAAAACTATCATTCCAAGGAAGAGAAGTCTTTTCAAAGACTGACGATGAAGCACCTATCCAGCATTAAGCACATTTAAGCAGAAGTCAGGTATGGCAGAACGATGTTTGGGCAATACAATGTTAACCTAGAGTTTCTGTTTTGGTCTGTCAGAATGAGGTCCAGGCATGGAAGCAATTGCATTATCTTCCTCCCACACCTGGACCATGGCACAATTTCAGCCCTGTAAAGAGAGATCTGCCAGCCTGCTCTAATTGATGGGTAAATCGGCAGTAAAATATGTAATTCTTACTGTGTTTAACTCAGTGTGGCCCCCTTTGGTACTGTCATTAAGATCAGTGATTTTTTTTTTTTTTTCCCTGAATAGTGTGCCTAGCAGAGTATTTCTATTAGAATACTGAAAGCTCTGGCCCTGTATTAATGCAAAGTTACAACCAAAACCAGAAAGAAAAGTAAGCAAGGGTGGGCACAGTGAATATAATAATAATAATGATTTAACACATTTTTGAATGTTAGAAAGGTAATGTAAGAAACTGGATCAAAAGAGCATTTCTATATTATGTTTTATTCATATGCCTTACTAAATGATTTTTATAGATCTAGATAATACGTAATTCATACTGCGACATAAAGTTCATGAGGTTCTCTAAGAGTATATTATACACATACTTATAAGCAATGAATATTCATTAGCTTATCAAATACTCTTTGTTCATTTGATATTTAAATAAAGGTTATCTTTATGGACATATCAGGTACCTAATACATAGAAAACAAAGCATTGGTAATTGTTTTCATCATTTCATAAATCTTGGAGGCTTGCATGCCTTTTTTGCTTGGCCACTATATTTTGTATAGTATGCTCAATTGGGAAGCCATGCTGCCTGTATTACGTGTAATTACTGAAACCAACAAAAGTCTTTTTTTTTTTTTTTTTTTAGTCTTTTAAGTCTTTCAGGAATGTTGTTTTTCTCATGGATGGTGATTAAAAAAATAGTGTTATGTTCAAATAAACAAGTATTTTCCGAAGTCTCTCCAAGACCAGCTATTTGTGGGATGTTATAGCTAGGGAGGGTAAATGAGGTTGTCAAGGTAGAATTAATGCCTTTAATGAATTAATGTTCTTTTTGTAGTGACAGAACTCACACAGAAGAAGCCAGTAGAAATCAATGTAGGAGTGTTGACATTCAACCATAGGAAAATTAGTGCTATCCTGACATGGTAACTTACTTGCCTATACTTTTTGTTGAAATCCAATATAACAAAGCACCCAACACAAGAATGAGAAAGTTGAATATTATATATTTATCACCCATTCCCAGGAGTGACCCAGGAATGTGAGAGAATTTGTTTTAGGTCAACACTATAATAGAAATGTTAAGGGGCATGCAAACTTCTTCACTCCAAAACTACATACAGATTATCTAACTCAAACCATAGGGTATATTGAGTTCAACTTTTACCTTCTTTTTTCCTTGACAGTTTTTCTTTGGGTGGGGTGGGGCAGTACCTCCTTGACCTAATATCATGCATAATTTCCTTCATTTGCCAAAAAAATCAAGTGTAATTGATAGGTTTATTTGTATCTTTGCCTAAAACATCATTTAATAGAAATTTATAACCAGATTTACTCTAATATCAGTTACAAAGATTAAATAAAGAGAAATATTTACCCCAAATTTAATATACTAAACCTAGAGATATTCCAAAATTTAAAAAAGTTTAAGAAAAAACTCTAATAGGGACATCTTTGAAAATTAAGGAGGAAAGCATGACTGGCTCTAATCTATGACTGAGAATAACAAACTTGATCTTTATAGAATGTCCTTTTCCCATCTAGATGAAAAAATGGGAGTCTGCTTCAGTGAGACTAAACAAATCATTCAGAATTACATGGCTGTTAATGTGGCAGAGTCAACATTTTAAGTCAAGATATCTAACTTGCAAATCAATGCTGTTCCATTATTGGCATTTAATTTTAACAACAACAAAAAAGAACTCATCAATTGATTAACTAGTAAGCAAGATCATAAAATAGCAGATCATGCGGTAAATAAGTAGCTTCCATCAAATAGGGATGGAGGAAAGTTAGATTCAAGACTCTGTGCATTCTTTGCTCAGGAAAAGTGGGATTGGGATAATCCTGCCATGGGGGCTCTGAGTATCCAAGGATTACCAGGAGCATGGCATCAAGACTGGGATGCAGCAGGGAAGTGACGCAGAGGGCACTGATGGCAGTAGAAAAGCAAAGAATAAAAGCACAGGCCAAGTTTATAACTTTTCTAAATACTGGATACAAATTCCATGGTTCTCCAGTGTCAAAACCAAAGGCAGTGCCCTGTGCTGCTGGCCCTAGTGCACACACTCTCACACCTAGCAGGTGGAGTAGTTATCTTTATGTGTCAACTTGGCTAGGCTATCACGATATATGCAATTATTAATCAAACATTAGATATTGCCATGAAAGTATTTTGTAGATGTGATTAATACCTACAATCCGTTGACCAAGTAAAGGAGATAGTGCCCTATAATGTAGCTTGGCTTCATTCAAAAAATTGAAGGTTTTTTTGTTTGTTTGTTTTTGTTTTGGGGTTTTTTTTTTTTTTTTTATTTGAGAGTGAGACCAACTGAGCCACCCAGGCGTCCCTAAATTGAAGGTCTTAAGGGCAGAAACTGAGCTATCCAACATAAGAAGGGATTTTGCCTCAGGACTGCAACATCTACTCCTGCCCCAATACTCGGCCTGTTGGTCCGCCTTACAAATTTCAGACTTGCTAGCCAACATAGTCATGTAATACAATGCCTTCAAAATAAATACATATATACTTTTAAAAGCCTGTGTATTGCCCCCTGCTTTCCCTCATCAAACCTGTTCTTAGTAAACAGAGAAGTAAATGTAAATCTTCTCATAAAATCAATCATAACTTGATTTGAATATGTTTAAATGACTATCACTTTTTCCAAAGAATTTTGCAATTTAAGCTTTATCTCTGACCTTGTAATAACAAAGTAGGGTGCTACTAAAGAATATCAGGAATCATCACACAAGCAGGAGGGTTGGGTCTCCCCTGTTGAAAGTCTGCTTTATATGCCTGCCTCCCCCTTAAGTATACTCTGGCCTTCGATTAACTTGGGGAGGGTAAAGTGTGATCTACGACTGGGAGTTTGTCACCATTTTGGATCTGGCCTGAGCCAGAGTAGGCTTATGGAGAAAGTGCTTGTTAAGCCAATGAAAACTGTTAAGAAGATTTGGGGGTGGGGGGTGGGGATGTGTGATCAAAGCTTTTGGTCCATGGCTTTTTTTGTTGTTGTCTTTAAATAGCCTGAACTTATAAATGCGTCTCATGGGGCCATAAAAGCAGGCATAAAATGCCTCGGCAGGGCATTCACTTGGAAACACTCCTAGTTGTTATGGTTTTGAAAATAATAAAAACACATTTTTAAAAATGTATAAATCATAAGAAGTACACCTGTCATAATGAGTACCAGGTGATGTATGGAAGGGATGAATTACTATATTATACACCTGAAACTAATATCACATTGTATGTTAACTAACTGGAATTAAATAAAAACTTAGGAGAAAAGAAAAAATAAAAATAAAAAATAAAACTAATGTTCATAGAAACAAGGATACTGTCCTATGGTATCTCTGCTTACAGCATATCCATTGACCTAATGTCCTCTCAATTCCATTATCTTTACCCATGAAAGAGTGTCAGTTAAGTCTTAATCCTGTAGCTTTGAACATAATGTAAGATTAAATGTTAACAAGAACAGTGGTCAGTATATCTTGTTATCACTAAATTAATTTCACATACTATCTTATTGAAACTCATGATAACTTGTGAAATATATGTTATTATTGTTTCTATTTTATGAATGTTGACATTGTTAATTTGGTTCCTAAGGATTGAACTTGGGTTTTCTCTCATCAAAGTTCAAGTCCTTTCTAAATCTAAGAGACTTGCTACTATCTATTGGTAAATCCAGATTCTTAAGACTTTCACAGAAATATTTTTTTGTGGTACTGACAGAAAGTTCATAACTTTTACATTTTGCTACATGATAGCAAAGGTAATAATATAATATAAACTTTATTTCCAAAAATGGCCAACCATCTCAACACAACAGAAAGAAGTGAATACTTCTTGATTTAGAAAATCAAATTAGCTTTTTATACTTAAACATCAGTGAAAAGAGTGACGATTTTGTTGTGTATTATTATTAGACAATATCATTTGAAGGTCAGCCTTTTTCAGTTTTATATTGTCTGCAGTGTAGTTCAACTGATCAGTAACTTATTGTTACTTCCCTGTGTACCCAGCACCATTCTAATTGTTAGGAGGATATGGGAAAAAAAAGTATAAATGAAAGTATTTGGCCTCAACATTAATGGTTAATATTAGTAAACAGTGGTTAATGGATGATCATTATGTACCTGGCACTCTGCTAAGTGCTTTGCAAGCATATCTGCTTTACCCCTATGTCATGGGGTACCCCTACTTCTATTCCTGGGAAGCTTACAGTAAAAAACTTGTTCACTATCACACAACTAGAAAATAGCAAAGCAGAACCTCGACCCAGGCAATAATACCATAAATCTTCAACTTTTTACCTCTAAGCTCTATCAACTCCCCCAAGACAAAACATACAAACAAACCAATTAGAGATGCATAATATAGCAAAAAACACAACATGAGATGTGAAAATTTAGATACTCAAATGCTAATATTTGAGTGTGGCCAAGAAAGGAGAAACCTATGGAGACATAACTTACCCTTCACTAGAATGGAAAGCAGGGGATACAACCATTTCTCTGTCTTGTTTATTGTTGAATTTCTAGACCCTAGTCCATACTGTGGCACATAATAGACATTAATAACAATTTTCTGAATTAATTATTTAAAATGATTAGTAAATCAACATAGGAATGTACGGAGTGGAGAGAGGGGGTCATTATTAGTGGTGGAAAATGTGGCTTTGCATTTCATTAATTTATTCCACCAACAAACATTTGCTGACTTTCACTATTCTAGTGACCCATATGGAGAATGGTGAAATTAATGTGGGCATGCAATTATTCTCAGTCTGATGAAAGAAGCCATCCAAGCTGTTGGAAGAAGCGGACTAAAGCACAGAAGTTTATTTGGACATGGGCAGATGGTGGTCTGATCTTGCTTATGTCCTGGGGTAACTGCATTAACTTGGGGGAAGGTAAATTTATAAGGGCAGTGTGCTTTGTGACCCTATTATATATATGCTGAAATAGACCTTAACAAAGTCTTAGCTAGAAATTATTCAAACACAGACCTATATTTGGCACAATTGGTGAAATCTGAAAATGGGTTAGATGCTCTTATTTGTCAATCTTAAATTTCCTAATTTAGCTAATTCAAGTACAGTTTTGTAACATAATATTCTTGGTTTTAGGAAATATAAGCTTAAATGTTTAGTGGTAAAAGTGTACATTCTCCTCAACTTAGAAATGCTTCAGAAAAAACATACAGATATATGATAAATTCTAAAGCAAATGAAGCAGAATATAAATAATTAGTGAATCTGTGTAAAAGTATACATAGGGATTCCTTGTACCACTTTGCAACTTTTCTGTAAATTTGAAATTATATAAAACTATATAATTTGAAAACAAAACAGACCTTTGGGTTACCTCTTTAAGTGAGGTTACTTGTATCTCCATCTAGGACTTGGTTTAGAATTACCTGTTTGATGTTTGAACAAGAAATATATTAACAGATTATCATATGCATTATCATTTTTAAATGACCTGCAACCCACACAGTGATTTTTTAGTTCTGTTTGTAATTTCTGCTGAGGCAAGCAACCAGTTGATTAGGGGAAAATAAGGCATTGTGATAGATACATTGTACATATTATATTTAAAATGTCAGTGTTAAGTTTTGAAGGATGAATATTTAATTTTTTAAGAAACATCCAAGTAGGGATAGTTATTCTTATTTTTTGGCAGGTGAAATCAAAGCTAAAGGAGGTTAGCTACATTGGCAATTACCAGTAAGCCATAGAGCAAAGATTTTCTGTTTTGGCTACAGGGTAGAATGATAGGGGGAATTCTGAAAAACTACCATTGTCTGGGCCCTGATCTAGAAATACTGGCATTGTTTTTCTAGTGTGCATCCAGGGATCAGTTTTTTTTTAAAAGTTCCTAAGTGATTCTAATGTTGTAAAACACAGATATAAAGATAAGGTTGCAAATAAGCCGGTAATCTGACTCCAATTTACTCTGATCTTTCTGTAACAATATGTATGATAAACTAAAGTAATGATTAAAATTTATCCAAGTAGAGTTTGTTTTTTTTTTAAGATTTTATTTATTTATTTGACAGACAGAGATCAGGTAGGCAGAGAGGCAGGCAGAGAGAGAGGAGGAAGCAGGCTCCATGCTGAGCAGAGAGCCTGATGCAGAGCTGGATCCTAGGACCCTGGGGATCATGACTGGAGGCAAACGCAGACGCTTTAACCCACTGAGCCACCCAGGCGCCCCGCCAAATACAGTTTAATGGCTGTTCATTCTTAATAGTTTAAACACTATCAAAACATAGAAAACTCAAAAGCAGCTTAAAATTGTCATAAAACTTGTGCATTATGATTATTGTAGATGTTACTCTCAAGTTTTAGTTTTCTTATTTTCACACAGTTTTATAAGTTTTTTTTCCTTAATCAAAAGGTGCATTTATTTTTTTTCGTGTTCCAAGATTCATTGTTTATGCATCACACCCAGTGCTCCATGCAATATGTGCCCTCCTTAATCTATAAGCTTTAGTATAGTTTCTTATTCCTTAGAATTATTAGAAGGCAAACTTAAGTTTAAAAAAAATTATCAGTGGTGCAATCCCAGGCCTCTCCAGAAACCTCCAAAGTATTCCAAAGAAATACTTTGAAGAAGAGGTCAAAAGTCAACCACTTTGCTAGAGAGATGAACACAACTAATTTCATGATGCTTTACATCCCTCTCCTCCTCAGGTTCTAAAAGAAATCTAAAACCCCTACATGATTAGTGATTTACCATACTGTCCTTGCACTATACTCCAGTGAGCCTGCCTTCTGAACATCTTCTAAGATGATCCACTGTCCTGCCCTTCACCAGCCATAGGCTCATTCACTGCATCCTGTGATATTCACTCTCCACCAAATGCCTGCTTGTCCCTTGATCTTTCTGCTCTAAGGTATACCAAGCTATCCTCTGAACTGGGCTTCCCCAGGAGCTCTCTTACCTGGTGCCTACTTCCTCCCTCACATATTTTGAACCTCTGAGCCCCTTATAGGCAAAATCTAAATATCAATGTCCTGTGATTGTTAAAGAAAAAGGATTATTCCAACACTTGTTAAAGTGATAAATAAGACTTTATTCAGGACTACTGTAATAGGTGCAAAACTAACAATAAGGGAGAAAGATCAGGCTCCACTCTGAATACAGCAAAGACAGCTGGAAAGATGTATAGCCAACAGAAGGAGGATGTCAGTGGAGGGAACATACCAAGAAGAGGTTTAGAGATAGGGTAATTCTTGTTAATCCGATTTGACAGGATTCCTGCTGAAGGCAGGCCAAAGTGATCTGATAGCAAGGGTAGGAGATTCTCACTAAACTAATTTACTAAGATTCTTGCTAAATCTTGACTCAGCAATGACAGCGGCCAAGTCAAGGCTTTGGGAAGAGCCTCAGAGGAGGCTGACTAAGGGCTGTTGTAGGACAGAGTCTTTGTTATAAGAATTATAAAAATAAGTCAGAGGAGTCATGGGTTGATATTTCCTATGGAGGCCAAGAAAAATTAAGGCCATCCCACCTCAGGTTTAGCCTTAGCATAAGTACAGCCATCTTAGCTCTGGCAGCCATCTCAGATCCCTGTGCCCAAGGGCTGAACTTTCCCCTACTTTACTTTAGTTCCAGAGACCCCCACCCTGCTTTAGTAACAAGAACCCCCACCCTGCTTTGGTTCCAGAGAACCCCACCCTGCTTTAATAATAGGAACCCATAAATTACCCTTGCCTTAACTAAGCTTGGGGTCCAAGTCCCTACTCCGCTGTGTCGGGTATACTTGGGCCCAAGCTTAAGCTTGTTAAATAAACCCTTGTGTGATTGCATCGGTGTTGGCTCCTTGGTGGTTTCTTGGACGCAAAAACTTGGGTATAACATTTCCCAGCACTTGTTTTCCAACTCTTGATTTCCATTTTGTTGCAAGCCAGCATAGCAGGCTGCTGAGTTATTTGGAGGTAGATAGAATTTACAAGCATACTAAAATATATAATAGAGAATAGAATAGTCCAGGAGAAAAGATCAATGTTTATTCCAGCAACCTCATGGCACCTTTATGCTGTCTTGGCACCTTACCTATGCTGTTCCATTTGAAACCGTTTGAGGGCTGGCATTAATCATTGTTGGGGGGGGGGTTGCCCTTAGTATAGGAGAAATGGGTAGAAAGCAAATCAGATGAGTCAGTCTGACACCTCTTCAGAATTATTCTCCCGGAACTTAACTTTCACATGCCAAAAGGTTGATATAGTTCAGTAGTTCAGTGAGTTGATCTTACTGTTTTGCTCCACAAATTAAAACTCTTTGTTGAAATCTCATTTCCTAATTTATGAATTCCATAAATAAGTGACTGATGAGCTGGTTCTGCCTGCCTCTTTCATGAGTCTCAGTTTTTATAAGTCACTCTATACTCCAATGAACTGTATTAATTATCTCCTCAAATACCCTGGTTCTCCCATTCACACCCTTTCACTTCACCTAGCTCTCTCTCTGGCTGAATTATTCTTTGGCTAATAATAACAACAACCCTAAAAACTCAGGGGGTTAAACCAACACAGTTTCATTTCTTATGAAAATACATATTCACTGCATTTGGGCACAGGCAGGTGCTCATCAAACAGGGACTCAACAGGCAGAGTAGCTACCATCTAAAGCATTGCCAGTCACAGAGTCAGAGAGAAAAGGAAGCGCCCAGGTCACCAGGCAGAACTGCTTCATGCCTTGCCTCACCTAGCTGGGGAAAGGAGAATGTGACCCAAAGGAGAAAGAGCCAAAACTCTTCAGCTAATAATGGTAATGACTACCACACACTGGTCTGGTGAATGCATACAATTCTTCCAAAATTCAACTCAAATGTTTCTACCTTTTGTGATTACCACCTATGCATCCACATTTGAGTGCACTCTCATTTGCTTACTCTTCATTATCTTACTAAAATTATTAATTTACATGCTAGTTTCCCAACTAAATTATTAGTTTGTTGAATATGGAAAGTATATCTTATTCTTGCATTTTTGGCACCCAAGCCATTTTGTGTTCTATTGCAGGGATTGTTGAATCAGTGAGAAATCAATAAAATCAGTCTGGCCAACCACCTCTTCATTGGTGTGTGATATTTGCCATTAGACATGCAGGCTTTTGGTATAGGGCTATATGCATTTCCTAAAGAGGTGAAATTGTGTCATGAAAAAATAATGTATTTCTGCATCATTATAAATGAACATGCTAGATTTGTCATTTCTATAACCCTAAATCCATAGCAGGCATATTAACTCATTTAATCTGCATATAAACCCATTTTACAGACAAGGAAAGTGAGACACAGAGAAGTTAAGGAACTTGCCATGGCTAGAGAAAGGCAATGCACAAATGAAATTCCAGGTCATCTAGCTTCAGACTCTTACACTTGACAATTAGACTGTGCTGATATTTTGGAGCAGTCTAGCTTCTTAAAAGGGTGATTGAGTACTTTGGGGAATACTAATTAGAGGGGTTTACATCAATCATATCAGTGGTACCTAAACTCTTGTTTGTTCATAGATTAATATTGGTATTACTGGGGGCACCTGGGTGGCTCAGTGGGTTAAGCCTCTGCCTTCAGCTCAGATCATGATCTCAGGGTCCTGGGATCGAGCCCCACATCAGGCTCTCTGCTCAGCGGGGAGCCTGCTTCCTCCTCTCTCTCTGCCTGCCTCTCTGCTTACTCGTGATCTCTCTCTCTGTCAAATAAATAAATAAATAAATCTTAAAAAAAAAGAAATATTGGTATTAATGTGTAAGACTCTCCCAGGGAATCAGACATTCCATATGGTATATCTGAAATTTAAAAATAAACAAAACTCACAGATTATTTTGATACAGTCATACTTGTAAATCACTATTTTAAATTATTTTATTTTCCTATAAAGCAATAGGAAGCTATTCATTAACCTCCATACTAATAATGGCAGATAAGGAGATAGTTTATCACAATGGGTAATAGTCACAGTAGGATGGAGTCTTAGTTTTTTTCTAAAGAAACTTGGTTCAGTCATGTGATGAAAGTTGAAAAGTCCCAGGGATATTAGCTTCCCTGTTGCTAGCTTATGGAAATGATATTACCCATACTTAAGGGCATATGATAATTCTAATAATTATCTGTTATAATGATAATGTAATTATATTAAAATTCTTGAGATAAAATGAAAAAAAATCTTATAAGTGTGTATTTTTATTTGCCAAGAATTTTTCTTTTTGCCACCTAGTATTTAAAATATTTTTAAAGAACCCTAATTAATTAAGTGAATCAAATAAAGATTAAGCAGGTGCATCAAAAAATCATAGGGCTGTTTAAGCAATGGGGTAATTTAGCTCAACTGATGAAATTAATCTCCACATAAAGGCTTCATGCTAGCCTGCACTAACATTACATATTATTCATATGGGGTACTAAGCTTAAAGTGATCACATAGTATTACAACAATAAAGCATACTGACAGCTTAAAAAAGATAAGCTAGGAAATTTTACCTAAAGATTGAGTAATAAAATATGTGATATCAAAAGTCCTTTTTACATTTCAGTCCTGAGACTGACATGCATTTCTGGAAAATGAAAAACACACGCACACACCTGGAGCTTGCATTTCTGCATATGCATTTCCAAAATGCCACCAATTAGCTCTAAGATGATAATACAACCAGTCTACAGGGCTGTATAATGGATGGTGTTGTTTTAATTAGTAATAATTGATGTATTTATATGCATTTGAGGCATAGGAGAGTCCCACTAAAGAGTCATTGACTCCATATGACATCCCCCAAATCATACCCCAATGAAAGCTAATGACACCCATTAAAATAAAATAGCATTCATAGAAAGACATTGGGAATTTAAATGGTCTCCCATAATATAGGATGTTGTTACTAGATTGCTTTAGTTGTAGTGATGGGAGAGCATATATGAATATTTGGAAGAAGAAAATGTAACATTTGCCTCTTGGTTGTTTTTCACATCTATCACATCAAACCTAATCTTATTACCCATTTCTTCTATGTCCAAATGCTTTGAAGCTCTAGAAAACCACCATCTCCCTTTGGGCTGGTTCCAAATTTATGTCACCTCCAGTAATCATAAACATGAACCCTTAAACTTGTTCACAGTGAAGTATCATTTTAGATTCTGTGCCTTTCCCTATATCCAGACAGTCCTGTGTCTTCAGTTCCCCTGCTGCATCTCCTGTTCAGGTCCTCATTGTCCCTCACCTGGGTAATGGTGGCAATGGACTCCTTACTGTTTTACTGTCTTTCTTCTACAATCTTTCCTTCGCTCTGTAGCTCAATTTTTCTTCCTAAGTCACCAGTCAGACAATGTCTGCTCCCTTTAAGAACACTTGAGACTCCTTGTTTTCTACAGAATTAAAGTCCAAAATACTCCCCTTCTCATTAGATTTCCTTTGTGCTTTTAATGTCTTTATAGTTTTATTTCTTCCTACAGTCTTCATAGTTTTATTTCTTCCTACACCACTCTATCTACTCCACACTCAAAAAAGAACAGATTTTTAGATATTTGTTCAAGTCCAATGTTAGACAATTTTAGTATTAGGGACATTCGAACACTATAATCAGTTATCAGTTTATAGTTTACTGTGTCTACATACTAATTATTTCAAACAGACATATACACCAATCATGTTTTTACAAGAAAAATAAATTCTGACTGTCTGTAAGGAGAAATTTTTTATGGTTGGTTGGAAAAGGAAATGTTGAGTTTTGGTTGTACAGTCTGAAATGTGGGTGGTTTCTGTTGACCAAGACCTAAGCAAGTCACAAAGCGATCAGGACAGAGAACACACTTATGACCACAGGTAGATGAAATAAGGGGCTAGAGATGAAGGGATGTGGGGAAAGTGGTGCATGCATATATTCTGCTATCCTCCACCTTTTGTCATTTATGAGAAAATCATATTCCTAGGGCAAATGTACTTACCTAAAATTATACCATTTTAGTGGCCAAGAGGTTCCATATAATGCAAAGAAGACAAGAATGTGCCTATGACAAGAAGAATTAGAATATATAATGCTTCTGTCAGAACATTACAGCACATAAAACTCTCTGGATTTGAGAATTCCATGGTGGCTTCCAGAATCAGAGGCAATGAGTAGAAGTAATAGAGGGCCCAATTCCATGAGGAAAAACCCAACTCTAGAGGCCTCTGGATAGGGAAAATATTGAGTACATTCATTATTCATTTGAACATCCCAACAAATGCTCTGACACCAATTCTCTGATGACAACTGGGTGACATCTAATTCAATTCTGTTCTGACCACTAATTATCCAGAGTTAGTGTCAAACCCCACAGGTTAAGTTCTCAGTCCTGCAAAACTGCTCTCACTTCAGATGTCAACCTAACCCTTAGGAGCCAGCTGGACTTTGGACAAACTGGCTGTAAGTTGAAGGGTTCCCACAAGTCTTTGAGGTTCAAGAATTTACTACAATGACTCACAGAACTCACTCAAAGCATGATATTACTCTTGCAGTTTTCTTATAAGGCCTATACATAGGACAAGGTCTGGAACTTGCCATGCCTCCTCTTTATGAAGTCAGAGAACATCACGCCATCAACCAACTAGGAAGTTCTACCATGTCTTGGTGTCCAGAGTTTTTCTGAGCATTAGGCATGACTGATTAAGTCATTGGCCAAGAGATTGAATTTGATCTCTGATACTCCCTATACTTCTTAGATGTTAGGCTGGCTTAAAGTTCTAAACTTCTAATCTTATTGTTGGTATTTGTCTTCCTGAAACTGTATTTCAGGGGCCCACCACATCACCTTATTAGCGATAAGAAAGATACCCCTGTTACTGAGAAATTCTGAGGTTCTAAGGGCTTTGTGCCAGGATCTCCATGGGACAAACACCAGTTATAAATTTCAGCATATCACACCATTGTTCCATCATGGAACAAATTTTGTAGCCTACCAAAATTCTGCATTATTTAAAAATATTTCTTATGTTTTAAATGTACACAGTATGCCTGAAATAAAAATAGTACAAGAGACATCCATATACCCTTTATTTAGTTTCATCTTTCCACATTTAACCTCATGTGGTTACTTAACCATTCTCTCTTCCTCCCTTATTCCCTGCCTTTCTCCACGTACACATACACATTACACAGATTTTCTCTCTCAATCATTTCAGGATACATTACAGGTACCATCTGCACTACTCTTAAGATGGTGACAAAAGTTTTCTCTGTTGAGGGGTGCCTGGGTGGCTCAGTGGGTTAAAGCCTCTACCTTCGGCTCAGGTCATGATCTCAGGGTCCTGGGATCGAGCCCCGCATCGGGCTCTCTGCTCTGCAGGGAGCCTGCTTCCTCCTCTCTCTCTCTGCCTGCCTCTCTGCCTACTTGTGATCTCTGTCTGTCAAATAAATAAAAATAAAAATCTTAAAAAAAAAGTTTTCTCTGTTGAGAGACTTATCTTTACCCATGCAAATATGGTTATATTTATTAAAGCAACTTATTTTTCTGTTTTTGTATTGTATATAGTTATTTACATTTCCAACTTCACTAATTATGGCAAAGGCCTCTTAAGGGCCAGGCATCATTACTTTTAAGAATTTTCTCCACATTATCCTAACCCAGATTATCTTTTAAAAAAAAATGCTATGAGGAGAGTGTTTTTATTTTTTATTATTTATTTATTTTGAGTTTCATATTTTTAAATCAACTCTACATCTGCCATCAAGTCTAACTAGTGCTCAATAAATGAAAGGGAAATATTTTATAAAGGAAATTATTTAATAAAGTTCTCTTGGTCTTTATTGATGAATTAGATTAAAACACAAAGAATTCTCCCTTAAAATGAAAAATGTCAGACTGAGATACTGGTTGGTCACCATATATTCTCTACAGTCAGAAATACTATACACAAGTATTTTTAATTTCGTTCAATCTGTACCTAAGGCTAGATTCCCTAGAAGAAAAACCTGACAAAGATTCAAGTCCATGTGATTTTTAAGGCAGTGCCTTCAGGAGAAAGAGCATGAGGGAAGCAGAACAGGGCAAGGAAAAGAACAAAGCCAATATGGGTCTCAGCTAGAGTCTAGCTTTAGCCTGATCTCATGGAAACTCTGGAACATCAATTGTACTACATGGAGGAAAAACCCCAAGTCAGGAAGCTGGCAATTTATATTTTCATGTTGGTCAGTCATTTGATACAACCAGTTATGGGGATAAGGAACATAACCTCCCAGACAAGACAGCTCCCATTTGGCCGAGGATAATTCTTTCTGACAATTGTGCAATTGTGACCATTAACAACCAACACTCACAGCAGCTGGGGGCCTTGTGCACCAGGCTGGTGAAAGGGATCTGGAAACTGGTACCAATAATGTCCGCTATAGCCCAGGATCTAACAATTACTTACTTAATATTTAGCAGGGATCTACAGTGTTCTCAACACTGCAAGGTCTCTTCAGATGCCCAGATACATTTTAAAATTTAACATAATATTAAATGTTACTCACTTTCATGACTCTTACTAGTAATTAAGCTTTACAATGTTACCAGGCAGCTTTTAAAATAAGGATTTTGATTCCCACCAACAGTGGAGGAGGGTTCCCCTTTCTCCACATCCTCGCCAGCATCTGTCATTTCCTGACTTGTTAATTTTAGCCATTCTGACTGGTGTGAGGTGATATCTCATTGTGGTTTTGATTTGTATTTCCCTGATGCCGAGTGACGGGGCACGTGTACCCGAATGTTTATAGCAGCAATGTCTACAATAGCCAGACTATGGAAAGAACCTAGATGTCCATCAACAGATGAATGGATAAAGAAGATGTGGTATATATACACAATGGAATACTATGCAGCCATCAAAAGAAATGAAATCATGCCATTTGCGACGATGTGGATGGAACTAGAGCGTATCATGCTTAGTGAAATAAGTCAATCGGAGAAAGACAACTATCATATGATCTCCCTGATATGAGGACATGGAGAAGCAACATGGGGGGGTAGGGGGATAGGAGAAGAGTAAATGAAACAAGATGGGATTGGGAGGGAGACAAACCATAAATGACTCTTAATCTCACAAAACAAACTGGGGGTTGCTGGGGGAGGTGGGATTGGGAGAGGGGGAGCGGGCTATGGACATTGGGGAGGGGAGGCGAACCATAAGAGACTATGGACTCTGAAAAACAACCTGAGGGTTTTGAAGGGTCAGGGGTGGGAGGTTGGGGCAACCTGAGGGTTTTGAAGGGTCAGGGGTGGGAGGTTGGGGGAACAGGTGGTGGGTAATGGGGAGGGCACGTTTTGCATGGAGCACTGGGTGTTGTGCAAAAAGAATGAATACTGTTACACTGAAAAAAATAAATAAAATGAAAAAAAAAATAAGGATTTTGAGGGGCACCTGTGTGGCTCAGTCAGTTAAGCATCTGCCTTTAGTTCAAAGCATGATCCTGGGGTCCTGGAATCCAGCCCTGCCCTGGGCTCCCAACTCAGTGGGGAACCTACTTCTCTTCCCTCATTGCTTGTCCCCCTGCTTATACTCTCTCTTCTCTGCCAAATAAATTTTAAAAAATTATATATATATATACATATATATATGTATATATATAAATTTTCAAGTTGTATATACATAACATGATTCTCCAGGATGGAATCTTGGGGATAATTATCTACATTTTCAATGTACACCAGACACTGTCCCTTCCTTCCTTTCACTCAGTATCTTTAATTGAAGTTGTTTATTCGATTATCCCTCCTCCACTTAAATGCATCCTCTCTGTAGGCAATATCTGCATTTTATTCAGATATACACTACTGCTGCATTCCTATTCAGTAAGTGTTCAATTCATGACTAATGAGTAACTAAACATATGTATGAATGTATACAATTATAATGACATGGATCTTGGACTGAAAATTATTTTAGTGCATCTGAGAAGGAAGACAAACATATGGAATAGTAATTAGCTTATATAAGATATAATTTACTTCTAAAATTGGTTAGAAGAGCTGTGACTAGGAAACTAATGAAATGATAAGATGGTTAATCTCGGTGAAATATTTTTTGAGGCTGAAAATCAACAAAGATGAATAATTTGGTTGTTGAATCATCTAAATAGAACAATAAGGCCCTGCTTGTAGGGAAAAATAGGAATGAACTGAAATAGTTCATTCTTGAATTCTGTGTAAATACATATTGTCAGGTGGTGGATTAAATATGGAACTGGGAGAGGAAATTGGTTTACTTCTAAACTTGCACATTTGCACATCATTTATTTTTCAATTTGTCAGATTCTTGGTACAGATGGTGTACCAGGTGGTTTAAAAATCTGTCTAACAACAAGAAAAATGTAAAGTCATCACTCCTTTCCTACAGATGTTGATTTTTGTTCTCAGGGCAGCTACCAAGATCAATAATGTCTTTCCCCCTTAATAACACACGTTTTATTTTTAGTTTATTTATGTTCAAACTTTAATCCAAAAATGATTTTAAGTTGCTTATAATGATATTTCAAAACAAACATACTGTTCACTTAGTTGTTCTCAATGTTTGGCTTTCATTTTCTGAATATTTTAGTAGTTGCCTTAATATTGATTATTGAAGGTGGGCTCTAGCTTTTATCTCTGTACCTAAGGTGAATCCTCATTTTCTATCTCACATCATTAATGGCCAGAGCTTAAGATTCAGGACTCATTATTCAGAACAAAAACTGTAATACACAGATGGCATGCTGTAGAAATGATGTTGGGTTTTTGCCAACGCTGATACCTTGGGTAGCAGAGGAGGGACATTGGAATAAGCATGGAAGGTAGAAACAAGACAGCCCAGGTAAGCATTAGATTGGATGTCCAGACAAGCTGATGAGACAACGACCCGGTAGTAGACATAATTGGAAGGTTACAGAAAATTATTTGCAGTGATCAATTTTAGTATATGTGCTGCCAAAGCGAGCACTATTTGCAGTGATCAAACAATACAGTACCACATTCAACTCAATTACTCCTTTTTCTTTAAATTTTACAACTATTTTTATTATCTTTTATAGAAAATACGTCCTTACATATTATTCCTAATTTAATAAATGCTATTGAACAATAATCATGGACTAAATATTTTAAGTATTAGAAGTGACTTTTTAATAAGCTGGATATTGCATATGTTCATTTGAGGTGCACTGGTATATAAACCTTGATATTTAAAAGAGCTTGGAATTTAGAGGCTATGAAGGGAAGGACAGTTAGTTTCCTCAGGTCTCATTTCATGGAAACCTAGAGGACATGGGTTGTAAGATTCAAGAAAGAATGAACCATTGGCAGTGACCTCTGTGAATATTTGCTAAATAAGGAGTATAATTCCCTTGAACTCACTCTGATTTGTATTAAAAATGCCTAGGGGAATATCACATTATAAAGATCAAACTAATGCCAAGATAAATCCTGCTTTAATAAGCAGAGAGCTCCTTCTCTATGGCAGATACTATGTTGGGTACAAGGGACTCAATAATAAAATAGACATGGTCTCCTGGTTTCATGGGGCTTATAGTCATATGGGTCTCCACCAGGAGTGTTTAATCTCTTTAGGAAGGGTGTAAAAATGTGTCAAGTGGTCAACTGTGTGTGTATGTAGTGGGGGAGGAGAGGGCTTGGGTACTACTGATTGACACAATAATTGGGCAGTGCTCTGGAACTTTGGTGTTTTTAAGACCTAGGTATGGTAAAGATCCTATGGTGCCTTGGTGAAACCCATATAAGGAAGAATATTTGCTCAAAGTGTATAGGGCCTCCCTAAAGAAACACTACAGGAAAGAAAGATAAATAACACACACCTAAAATATGGCATAACTCATATAAAATTAAAATACAGCATTACAGCTCATCTGAGGGACATTAAAACACATATTTGAGATGTCTAGCCCAACTTTAGAGCTTTAGATTTAGTGATTATCATATTGGGCAGCACAGTCTTGATATTATTACTGAAGAAAGGAAAAATAATAAAAAATTTGATTAGTTGCTATATAATTGAATAGGACCTAGATTTTTCACATCAAGTTTGCTTAGGAAACCGAGCAAAAGCAGAATCCCTACTTGTACGAATTGATTAAAATTAGGAGAAAGAAGGAAAACATCATGACCCATTTTCTTTCTGTATATGGATAATTCTATTAGGTTAACTTCATAAAACAAATTGATGATTGTTTTCTTCATAAATCATGACCTATAGTTTCATTGATTTTACTAAATGGCTATTTAGTTTTATTTAGTAAAAACTAAACAATAAGCAAAAATTCCTATTTACTTTAGTGCTTCACTTGTGTGAAATTTCAGTTTCTGAGGTAGGTGTAAATAGACTTAGAAAACTATTCATTCAAAGTCCTGAAAAACAAAACAAAACAAAACAAAACAAAACAAAACAAAACCCAAAGTCCTGGAATATAGTTAGTTTTCACTACCATTACATTTTCACTACCATTTCCATTTAAAATAGTACATACTATTTAAAGTCATTGTGAGGACTCTAGGAGTTAAGTATATGTAATGCACTAGACCTGTACCTGGGGCACAAAAATACTATGTAAGATATAGGTGTCTTTGTTTTTGAATTAAACTGTTAGGGATAAAAGTAGTCTCCTTTATGCAGAGATCTTCCTGCCATGCCCTTTTCTTATGCATAGAGTTCTGCAGACTTCACTTTAAGTGTATTATATTTTTAATCTATTGTTATTCATTTTTCCTTGTTAAGGCTCTAATTAAATCAATAAAATTATGTATCTTTAATACAGGTGTTACTCTCTCCTACAAGCACTTCATAATAAATAATTTGTATATGTTGCTTGAGTGTTTTCTTTCATTAGTATGGGGTAATACAGAGTTTCTGTATCCCATCCCTACAGGGAAGATTTGGCATGTTTTCTCCTTGAATACCAAAAGAACTTTGATCTCCTTTACTGCTAAAGTTTGTTAAGGGTAATAAAACCTCAGATGTACTCAGCAATCTATCAGTCAGAGCAAGCACAGTAAAAGTTGGGATGAGAGTCTCTCCTGGGACCACTAGCAGACTAATTCTGAAGCAGATGTTTTGCTGGCTCACTGGGATGCCACCTATCGGATGACTGCCTCTGTGAGTCTCTTTGGATAAAAGATATTTTCATATACCCCATCCCAAACAAACATTAACATCTGGTTAAAAGAAGCCTATGAAATACTACATACAATTGTTAAATATAGTTCCTTGTGCTTACTTGTGCTTTTACATTTGAGAGTTCCTCTGTATGTATAATGTGTTTGGACATTTGTGCAAACCCTATCCTCCCTTATCCAAATATACCTTTGCATACATAGATTCCAGACTCAGTCTAGGCTCGTTTTGTCTTTTTTTTTTTTAATTTGATTTAATTGTGTGTATGTGTGTGTTCCAAAATTCATTTTTTATGCACCACATCCAGTACTCCATGCAATATGTGCTCTCCTTAATACCCACCACCAGGCTCATCCAACCCCCTAACCCCCTCCCCTCCAAAACCCTGTTTCTCAGAGTCCACAGTCTCTCATGGTTTGTCTCCCCCTCCGATTTCCCCCAACTCACTTCTCTCCATCTCCCAATGTCCTCTGTGTTATTCCTTAAGCTCCACAAGTAAGTGAAAGCGTATGAAAATTGACTCTCTCTGCTTGACTTATTTCACTCAGCATAATATCCTCCAGTCCCTTCCATGTTGATACAAAAGTTGGGTATTCATCTTTTCTGATGGAGGCATAGTATGCCATTGTATAAAAACTTCTGCACAGCAAAGGAAATAGTCAACAAAACAAAGAGGCAACCCACAGAATGGGAGAAGATATTTGCAAATGACACTACAGACAAAGGGCTTATATCCAAGATCTATAAAGAACTCTTCAAACTCAACACACACAAAATAGATAATCATGTCAAAAAATGGGCAGAAGACATGAACAGACACTTCTCCAAAGAGGACATACAAATGGTAACAGACACATGAAAAAATGTTCACCATCATTAGCCATCAGGGAGATTCAAATCAAAATCACATTGAGATACCAACGTACATCAGTTAGAATGGCCAAAAATCAACAAGACAGTAAACAACAAGTGTTGGCGAGGATGTGGAGAAAGGGTAACTCTCTTACACTGTTGGTGGGAATGCAAGTTGGTGCAGCCAGTTTGGAAAACAGTGTGGAGATTCCTTAAGAAATTAAAAATACAGATACTCTATGACCCTGCAATGCACTACTGGGTATTTACCCCAAAGATACAGATATAGTGAAAAGAAGGGCCATGTGTACCCCAATGTTCATAGCAGCTATGGCCACAGTCACCAAACTGTGGAAAGAACTGAGATGCCCTTCAACAGATGAATGGATAAAGAAGATATGGTCCATATATACAATGGAGTATTATGCCTCCCTTTGCCTTTGAACTAACCAGCCTTGCCTTGGCTCTGTGCTAGTCACCTGAGGTCCTCTACTTGCATGCGCATGAATATTCGGTATTAGGTCAGTAAGACTTCAAACTCTTTGAGGTAGCATTCCATTTCACAGATTTCTACTCTGACACCATATTTTGTATGTAGTTTTTTTTTTTAAATAAATTTTTCCTATAAAACTTCTGAAAACCTGAAAGGTTTTGTAACCTTTTTAAAACTTAAGCTAAAGGAATTGACATGAAGTTACAAAGAATTCTGCATTTGGAACAATTATTGATAATTGCCTCCAAATAGAACTAAAGTGGTAACAGAGATTTGGAAACCCTGAAGGGATACTTAAAAACATTTTTTTTTTTTTTTTTGAGTAGTGAGGTATTTTAAATGAAAGCTTCATAGAAACATTGTTTATTGGCACAGTATTTTCTGCTATAAGTACTGGCTGCTTAACTTCTCCTGCATTTCTGACAGTTTGCAGACAACAGACAAAAATCCCCAAATGGACTTATGCTTCACATGAAAATGTGAATGGGTGAAATTTCACAAAGAATATATTTACCTGATGTGAGTGTATTGGTGCTGGGCTGTCATGTAAAGGGAGAACCCAATGCCATAGGCATTCTGCTTCTATAACAGTACAATTGTATACTGGCAAAGGTAATAGACATCTAGGGAAGATGAGAGTCTAAATTTGTGCATTTTTTTTCCTGTGCAGAAACCCATGTAATTCCCATTCTTTATGATCTCATGTTTCATTTGCTTGAAATTGTACAGACAGAATAAAAATGTACAGGGCTTAAAACTGTTTCAGTCCCTGGGATTCATTGGTTGGTGAACTTGAACAGGTCAGTTGACCTACTGGATTTCAGTGTCCTTATCTGTAAAGTGAGGGTAAGTTTCATAAAGACGACTCTCAGGTTGTCCTCCTCATTCCTTAACCATGGTCAACCATTATAATCCCTCCCTTGCATGCATTCTCAGAAGTGATGCTGTGCCCTTCTTAGCTCATCACCAAGGCACATGATGTCAGCTAGCCCCAATTTTGGTGATATTAACTTTTATCACTTGGTTAAGGTGGTGTTTACCAGGAATCTGCACAATAAAGCTAACATTTTTCCTTTTAAGTTAATTATGGAGATAATTCTGAGAAAATGTTAACCTCATGCTTCCTATCAAGCAATCACCCACTAGGTTTTGAATTCCTTGATCATTCTTTAACTCAATCACGAATTCTGTATCTAAAAGAGTTTTTCCTTCTTTTCATTAACTTATTTTTTTTATTAAATTTTTATTTTTTTTATTTATTTGACAGAGAGAGATCACAAGTAGGTGGAGAGGCAGGCAGAGAGAGAGGGAGGAAACAGGCTCCCTGCCAAGCAGAGAGCCAGATGCGGGGCTTAACCCACTGAGCCACCCAGGCGCTCCTCCATTAACTTATTTATTCATTTGTTTATATAAATACAGTTTAATGGATTCTTACTTTATTCATTGCTTTCATTATTTATTTTGATGCTCATATTGTCTCAAGTTTGGCAAGTGGGAGCACATTTAACCTAGTCTCTGTGTGTCTTTGATAAGTACCACAAACACTTGGTTTCTGGAGCACAATCTAGGCTCAGCATTACTTTCACTGCCTTAGCACAGGGAGTCAGCCTTTCCTTCTGTGGATTTCTGTTTCTTTTAAAGGAGAAAGATATTAAAGGTCTGGTAGTCACAATAGTTCATTTTGGCTTTTTTTTCCATTGCCTGAGGAGGCATATCTAAAAAAGTGTTTCTATGCCTGATGCCAAAGAAATTACCGCCTATGTTTTCTTCTAGGATTTTTTACAATTTTAGGTCATGCATTTAGGTCTTTAATTCATTTTTAGTTTATTTTTTGTGTATGGTATATGGAAGTTTCATTCTTTCACATGTAACTATCCAGTTTTCTCAACACTATTTGTTGAAGAGACTCTCTTTTTTCCCATTACATATTCTTGCCTACTTTGTCATGGATTACTTGACCATAAAGTGTGGGTTTACTTCTGGACTCTATTCTGTTCCATTGATCTACATGCCTATTTTTGTGCCTGTACCATACTGTTTTGATTACTAAAATTTTGTAGTATATCTTGAGGTCTGGGATTGTGATACCTCTAGCATTGTTCTTCTTTTACAAGATTGCTTTGGCTAGTCAGGGTCTTTATTGTAGTTCATTACAAATTTTAGGATTACTTGTTCTAGTTTTGTGAAAAATGTTTTTGGTATTTTGACAAGGATTGCATTAAGTCTATAGATTGCTTTGTGTACTATGGACATTTTAACAATATTGGTTCTTCCAATCCATGAACATGGAATATCTTTTTATTCGTTTGTGTCTTCTTCAATATATTTCATCAATTTTTAAAAAATATGTTACTTATTTATTTAAGAGAGAAAGAGAGCATGCAAGGGAGAAGCAGAGGGAGAGGGACAAGCAGACTCCCTACTGAGCTTGGAGCTCAACATGGGGCTCATGTTTTTCCAAAAGGAGACATACAGATGACTAATAAGCACATGAAATGATGCTTAACATCACTAATCATGAGGGAAAAGCAAATTAAAATGACAATGAGCACGGAGCACTGGGTGTTGTGCAAAAACAATGAATACTGTTACGCTGAAAAAATAAATAAAATGGAAAAAATAAATAAATAAAAAAATGACAATGAGCTATTACTGTTAGAATGACTAAAATAAAAAACATAAGAAATAATTAGTATCAGGGAGAATGTGGTAAAAAGGGTATCCTTGTACACTGTTGGTGAGAATGAAGCCACTGTGGAAAACAGTATGGAGGTTCCTCAAAAAATTAAAAATAGAACTACCCTATGACTCAATAATTCCAACACTAGGCATTTATTAAAAGAAAATGAAAATGCCAATTTGGAAAGATATATGCAACCTTATGTTTACTGCAGCATTATTTTACTTTATAATAGTCAAGATATGGAAGTAATCCAAATGTCCATTGATAAATGAATGGATGAAGAAAAAGATGTGGTGTGTATATACAATGGAATATTACTCAACCATAAAATGTATGAAATCTTCCCACTTGAAGCAACGTGGATGGACCTAGAGGGTATAATGTTAAGCTAAATAAGTCATTGAGAGGAAGACAAATACCATATGATTTTACTCATATTTGGAACTTAAGAAAAAAAAACAAAGAGAAGAAAAAAAAGGAGCCAAAAAACAGACATCTGAATACAGAGAACACACTGGTGGTCGCCAGAGGGGAGGTAAGAGGAAGATGGATAATATAGATAAAGGAGAATAAGCGCTTATTTATTTCAATGAACACTGAGAAATGTATAGAACTGCTGAATCATATTGTACACCTAAAACTAACCTAATGCTGTGTGCTAATTATGCTTGAATAAATAAAAATTTCTTAAAATAAGAGAAAAGAAGGCAGCATGGAGATCTGGGTTCTAAGTGTAATCCTTGGTATTGATGCTTCATTGTTTCTTGGTTTTCTCTGGCTGAGAGTTTTTTTATTATGAATGGATATTTCGGTCTACAAGCAGAGAAGACTTAATCATGGAACTCATGCAAATTTTAACAAATATTTGTTCTAATTCAAGTTTGCTTATGGGAAACAAAGCAAACAAAGGTGACATTAATAGGATAATTATCATATAAACATGGCAAATTTATCATGAGCTAATGTCCTGACATATACTATATGGTCAGCATTTCCCTGTGCCCAAAGTTGGACCTCTGAAGGACACCAAGTAAAGATGATGTCTTTGCCTCAATCAACCTTGCCTTTTTGTTTGGTTTATTTTTGCAAAGTCCTATCCTCCAAATTCAGTCAGAGAAGTAAAGGAGATGGAAAAGAATGGAGGTTTGTACATTTCACAGCTCATCATTTATTCCCTCTTCATAAACACATCAGAAGTAGAACAGTTCATGTTTTTTATGGTACCTTAGGACTAAAGAGAAGCAGACTAAGAAGGTGTGACATATTTTTTCAGGCACATCAAGTCCTTCTTCCCAAATAAATAATTGATACTGAGTAAATATGTTTAAACTATGTAACTTCTTTCTCAAAGATATTGGAAAGTTGTATTATTTTACTCTACCAGACCACCTAGTTGATGTTCACTAGTCAAATGGCCCTGGGTGATAGGCCATTTGATGAAGGTGGCAGAGATTAATTTCTCTGCCTACCTATTATTTCTCCAATAAGGTTAACAGCTGAGAGTATAAAATTCTACCTATAAATCTTGGTTATGTTATTACTATGATAGTTATTTAGTTTGGTAAAATGATTTACTTATTATCATAATATAATCAGAATGATTCATTTCTAATATTTCATTACATCATTATTGGCCTAATAGGAGAACTTGCAGCAAAAGCACAATCCAAGAGAAAAAAAATGTAGGAAAATGAAAACTTTATATCAATACTTTATGTTACCCTGTGTGTCAATTTTAGTTGTAGGTATTAATTCTATTTTCATTCACTGTTCACGCTTTAGGTTACAGATGAAATTTGCAATAGGGTGGGGGAATACATCAGCCTACTGTACCACTTCCAAAGAAAATTGGGAGCTGAAGTTATATTTATTCAGCAAATACTTATTATTTACATGATGCATAAATCACAGTTTTGTTGGAAAGTGTGTGTATATATATATGTATATATATATATACACACACATACACACGAGGGAATCACTCTGGACCTTATAATTATATTGAAAGTCAAATTATACCTTGGCAAAGTACTGCAAAGTACCTTCAGAAATATTATTCTTCCTTCTTATTATGAAGTATTATTAATATTTTCCAATTTCATATTGAAATATTAATGACAGACAATAACAACTACAAATACCCAAATGTAAGAATGTTAAGTAGCCTTTCAAAAGCTCCATGGCTTGTATGATGAAAGCTGAAGGCAAGCTCAAGTCTTCTGATTTAAAAACTATATATATTTAAAACCCTTACACCAGTTGGGAAGCTATTATATTACAGTCAAATGATTGTTGGGATCTATGAGTCTTACAGGTGGTTTCCGGAAGTCAGCCTTAAAGAGGTGATGAGAGCTGGGCTAGGACCTGAATAATGAATGGACTTTCATAGGGAATAGAGGATGAGGAGGTCCTTGGCAAAGGGAGAAAATGATGGGCGAAGGACTCAGGAGCATGCCAGCTACTATGTTCATGAATATTCTAATGAGAGAAAAAAAGCAAGAAGATTAAAGGGCCAGAAATCTAGAAGTGTCAGGGCTGGCTATAGTCTGAAGCATGTGCCAATCATATAAGAAAAATCAACCAAGTTGATTTTATTGCCACTGACCTTCCTCCCTACTCACACATCTCTAAGAAAAAGCCTAAATTTCTTATCCTTGGCAAAACACACAGGACATGCCATGATCTGTCCTCTTAAAGTCTCCCGGACAACACATAAAGGCTAAAGAAGACGTAAAATCTAGCAGTTAAATCCGAGTTTTTTTATTCCTAGTTCAGGACTTTTTTTTGGGGGGGGGGTCTGAATTATGTGGGTAAAAGATTTAACCCATGAAGAAAATGTTACTATACAAGTAACTATATTAACATCAACAATACTGCTAACATTTCAACATTTCTACCTAAGAAAAACATATAAGTGGAAAGTAATATATATTATCCATATTCATCAAAATATCATAAGTATAGGGATGCCTAGATGGTTCAGTCAGTTAAAACATCCAACTCTTGATTTTGGCTTGGGTCATGATTTCAGGGTTGTGGGATTGAGTCCCATGGTGGGCTCCATGCTCAGCGTGGAGGCTGCTTGTCCTCTCCCTTTTCTCCCCTGACTGCTTGCACTCTCTCTCTTGCACTCAAATACAATAAGATAAATAAAATAAAATAATCCTAACTATAATTAATCAATACATACTACTGCCAGGCATGATGAGTAGAACCGATGAAGAATAAAAGCAGAAAAATGTTCACCTTTTCCCAGAAAGCCTGCATCCTTTCGATAAGGATCAAATGTGTACTGGTTGCTACATTCTTACAGGGTCTCATGATTGCCTATAAATCTCAATAGTAGTTAATACCCAACTGAGTAATAAGCACCAGAGAAAGCTTGTGAAAGTAGTTTTACGAGTAAAAATTCAAAGAAAACATTTATGATCTAATACTCTCTGCATGTCTCCCCCACCCCTTTGAGCACTAAGCATATAGCTACCAGCTTCACACAGTTGAAGTGTAGCTCTATCTATCCACAGGTCCTGAACCCATGATACTTAAATAAACTTACTAAGTTACACCATATGATGTCTCAAGAATTCTTTCTTGACCATCGTGATCAAACATACTGCAACAGAACTTTGCACACATCTAATATACTTCTCATTGTAAGCAGATAAACAGGTACCACTTTATCCTTATTTTATAGATGAAGAAATAGAGAGATTACATTGCTTTTTCAAATTCGAACAACTAATGAGTAAGGAGTGCATGCATCTGTGCTTTTCCCATCAAGATTTGTAGTTTACTGAGGTAGCTACCTGACTTAGGGCATGTGTGTGTGAAGAAGAAAAAATTTAACATCCGGTAGAATATAAAAGAAACTGCATGTTTAAAATTAGAGGTCATCAGTCACACACACACAAAAAAAAACAAAATGAAACATAGACATATTATTTTCCTTGTTTCCTAAGTAGACTCATTCACATTTCTAATTTTCTTTTTTAAGATTTATTTATTTTAGAGAGAATGAGAGAGAGAGAGAGAGAGAGAACATTGGGGAAGGGGCAGATAATCTTCAAGCAGATTCCCCACTGAGTGTGGAGCCAAAGGGTAAGGGGCTAGATCTCACAACCCATGAGATCATGACCTGAGCCAAAACCACAAGTCAAATGCTTAACCAACTGAGCCACCTAGGTGCCCCACACATTTCTAGATTGCTAAGGATCCCAAATTTTCCCAGAATATAACTGACAAAAGTATTGTTTGTAATTAATTTTAAATATATAAAAATAATATTTTCTATTTTTGCATTTATTGAAATTATCAGGCATATTTTATGGCTATAGTTCTTCCTTAGCTATTTATCAAACATCTCTATGGTTTATTTTTTATAGATTATATTTAAATAAAATAATGTTAATTAAATTATGCCATTCATGAATCTAAGCAAGCAGTTCTTGACATATAACATTTTCCCACCTTAAATTCAATTGATATGTTCTCAAAAGAGATTTTAAATTAATCATTGACACACAGATTAAATTTTCACATTTTAAAAGGAAATGGTTCTGTATAGCCATGCTTCCTCCTGATACCTAATTATCTTCTCCCTCACCTGAGTGAAATTAATTGTTCTGGACACCTACATTCAAATGATGTGTGCACTGTGTAAAAGAAAGGGAGATAATAAGTTTTTTTTTTTTCTCCACCTTCTAATTTATGGCTCTTGTCATTGGTCAATGCCCCGGTATGTGGTAGTTTAAATTTCTACTTCGCATAATACTTTTTTCCCAGTCAGAAATAGGTGCTGATGTATGCCTTGGGAACTCTGAATGTTAATCTCTTCACATTTATTTAAATCAAAAATACTTGTGAAAACTGGGGCACCTGGATGGCTCAGTGGGTTAAGCCTCTGACTTCAGATCAGGTCATGATTCTAGGCTCCTGGGATCAAGCCCCACATCAGGCTCTCTGCTCAGCGGGGAGCCTGCTCCCCTTCCTCTCTCTCTCTGCCTGCCTCTCTGCCTACTTGTGATCTCTGTCTGTCAAATAAATAAGTAAAATCTTTTAAAATACTTGTGAAAACCCTCCCTTTCTAGATTGTTGAAGCCCGGGGACTGTTTGAGGAGTCCTTTTTGAAGTCCGGGGGCTGTTTGAGGAGTCTTTTGGTGAACCTGATGAAAATACTTCTGAGAATCTTCTTTACCAAGCTAATGTCTAAAGACAACATTACAAACTACACATGGACATTTGGTTTGTGGAACAAGTGCTTTGCTTTGCTTAAAGTACATAAATGGTTCCTGCCCAGGAAGTTCCTAACTGTAGATAATTTTGCTGAAAGGAACTTATTCTAATGCAATAAATATTTCACATTTCTCTCTTCTGTTAAAAAAAATGATGTTCTATGATGACATCTTCTGGAATTTTGCTTCTTTGTATAGAGGAAGGAGAAAGATGAAAGATGGGTGAAAGATGAAAACAATAATGTAGAATTCAGTTTCTCGGTGGAAGTGGGAGATGGCCTGGGAAAAAATGATTAGAAAGTCAGAGGTTATTGTTTCTTTAATTTCTGCTTGATCTCTCTCTTTCACTCCTCCTGGTTATTTTGTTATTTCCTTTTTAAAATTAAAAGTTAATTACAGAAATGTCTAAAGGCTGATACAAAATGTGTCCATGTACTTAGAACTATCAGATGTTAAATCTTATAAAATGTTTTATATTACATATAAAATAACATATTACTTGAGATGGTGCCTGAGATTTGCTTCAAATATGCAAATAATGCTGAAACGGAAGTGAGTAGGAGTACAGATGTAACAAATTGATGGTACTTCACATCTTTGAATTTGGGGTGTTGGATACATGACTATTCTCTGTACTTTGTTATGTTTGTATTTTTCATAACAAATGCTTTTTAGAAATCTTATTGTAAATAGCTTCATGTTTTTGATCTTCCTAATAAATCTACCATAATGCCCTTTTAATAATATCCCATTGAACTGAATAATTTTGGAGAAAAATACATGACAATGTTAAAGTCCACTTATTCTGCCCCATAGTCCCATCTCCCTTACCAGTTGTACAAATAGGATTTTGGTTTTATTTCAGTCCATACATTTTTTAGGTTTTTTTTTTTTTGTGTGTGTGTGTGTATATATATAAAGTTAAAGTTTTATAATGTAAAATACAGAGAGTAATAAACTATATATATATATATAATTACTGTCTGTATTTTAAAGTATAAAATTTTAATGTTTACCATAATGTTATATGTTACCATATGCAACTTATCTTTTCCTATAAATAATTTTAGGTTTATACATGTCCATACAAATAAATCTAGTTCTTTCATTTTACCTGATGTAGAATAGTCCATGGCTGAACATAGCCAAAATGCCAAAATGTTGAGTTTTGCTGCTGCAAACAATGCTACAATATAGCAGTTATATAACTATTTATATACACCATTTTAAGAATTCCTTTAGGGTATAAACTTGGAAATAAAAATTTTTAGCTATAGAGCATTTTCATGTTCACCTTCACTAGATATGGCTGGATTGCTCTGTGGAGTAATAGGGGAAGCTCAAAGAATGGGAGAACCCCTGTTTTGTAGTCTATTTTGACCAGTGTTTAGAATTGATTTGCTCTATTTTTTTTTTCTAATCTGATCGTATAAAGCATATCTCATTGTCATGTTATTTTTATTTCTTGTATTACTTGTGAGATTGAACATTTTTTCAAATGTATATTAGCCTTTCAGATTCTCTCTTCTGTGAATTGCCAGCTTCATAAATATACATAAATATATGCATTTACATAAATAAATATATGTATATATTTAGAACATTTGATATTTCTTACTGATTTATAAGCATTCTTTCTACATCCAGGATACTAAGTTGAGGATAATTATAACATAAAGATGATGCCAATGAATCAAGATATGTTTTATTAGCAGTCCAAGGTTGCTCAGATAATAACTATAACCATGAGACTTAGCTACAAACCCTTTTTCTCCTATACTATGCTGCCTTCCAAGTACCAAATAATAAGGCTGAAGAAAAAGACTTCTAACACCTTTTCCATTTCTGACACATCATGGTTTTATCAATTGTCAAGTTCATGAAGAAGGTAATTTTTCTTCCATGTAAAATTTTAGTTGGTTTGTATTGATGACTGTGTGAGGATGACAATAAGAAGAGCAAGAAAATTCAACACCTCCTAGATTTGGAGGCTTCCTAAGAATTTAAAATATAGCAACACCAACAGGCACATGAAAAGATGCCCAACATCACTAATGATCAGAAAAATACAAATCCAAACCACAATGAAAAATCACCTCACACCTCTCAGATTGTCTAGTATAAAAGGAAAAAAGAATAGATGTTGGCAAAAATGTGGAGAAAAAGGAACCCTCATACAGTGTTGGTGAGAATGGAAACTGGTGCAGTTCCTCAAAAAAATTAAAAATAGAAGGATCATACAATCCAGCAATTCTACTTCTGTGTATTTATTTGAAGAAAACAAAAACACCAATTTGAATAGACATATGCACCCCTATGTTCATTGCAGCATTGTTTACACTAGCCCAGATATGAAGGCAACCTAAGTATCCATCAATAGAAGAATATAAACATGTGATACATATATACAGACACACAAAGACATGCAAAGACACACACACACACACACACACACACACACACACACAGACACCGCCCCCACACACACTGGAATGTTAGTCAACCATAAAAGAGACTGAAACCTTGCCATTTGTGACAGGACAGATAGACCTAGAGGGTATTAAGCTAAGTGAAATAAGTCAGAGAAAGCCAAATACCATATGTTTTCACTTATACGTGGATTCTAAAAAAACCAACAAACCAACAGAACAAGAAACAGAGTCATAGACACAGGAAACCAACCATTGGTTACCATTAGGAGGAGGAATTGAGGGTGTGGGCAAAAGAGTTAAGGGGATTAAGAGGTACAAAATTCCATTTATAATAAATCATGGGGATGTAATGTGCAGCATAGGGAATACAGTCAATAATATCGAAGCAATTTTGTATGGTGACAGATGGTAACTAGACTTACCATGAGGATTGTTCTTTAATGTATAAAAGTACTGAATCACTATGATGTACACCTAAAACTAATAGGATATTGTATGTCAATTATACTTCAATAAAAAATAAACAAACATAAAATATGAGAACACAGCACATCAATAGATTATTTTCCTGCAGTGAATGCAGCTCTAGCGTGTCACACAAAGAATTCATGTATGGTGAACATTAATAAAATTTATTAAATTATCTACAGGCTTGCTGAATATATGATAAACTCTTATTTATTCAAAAATACAATTATGAGTGTGTTCCCACTAAAATATTTGTGTTTCTTGACATCACTTAGGAAGCAAACAGATAACATTAATTTGAATAAGCAGAAATTTGGTACTAGGTGCCAAGGAGAGAGAACTATTCCTGTTTGTCATCTTCTAGTCATAGAATTTTGCTATATTTAGGGTGCCTGGGTGGCTCAGTCCATTAAACGTCTGCCTTCGGTTCAGGTCATAATCTTAGAGTCCTGGGATCGAGCCCCATGTCCAGCTCCCTGCTGAATGGGAGTCTGCTTCTCCCTCTCCTCCCTGCTTGCACTCTATCTTGCTATCTCTGTCTCTATCTGCCTCTCTCTCAAATGAAGAAATAAAACCTTTAAAAAATATATTTAAGAAAAAGATTTTTGCTGTATTTGTAAAATAACATGATTCCTGTGTTGCCTTAAAGGCTCTGAAGCACCATGATAGGGATAAATATTCTTTGTTTTCTGAACAACTCATAGAGACAGAGAACTCAGATGCATGGCCAGCCTCATCTGGTTTTGCCCTTAGGCAGAAAAATGGATGCAAGTGCTTGAGCCAGGTTGTTGGTTTTGTTGTTGTTGTTTTATTTCTTCAGCATCTCACATGAACTTAAATTTATTGTTCTTTTTTGTTCCTCAAAGGTCTTTGATGTACTAAGCAGCATGTGCATCCCTAGTTTGAGTACAAAACCTAAATGACACAATTTAATGTCCAGTCAAGCGTTGAAAAAGAAGGACCAAACAAAGGAAATTTTCAAAGGCAGTAAAGAACTTTGCCCTTACTAGTCCATCCTTTGTGTCCCTTTACACAAAAGCAGGTTACTAATCCCAATTAAAATAGGTGTTTCTTGCAGTTTTAGGCATATCCATATTAAAGAACATTAAAAAAAACACACATATTCTATAGGTCAATGAAATAAGCAGGAGTTTCCAGATGGTAAATTTTTCATGGAACTCACCCACTTCATTTACCATAAGTAACAAAATACTCATTGTTGATGATGAGTTTATCTAAATAACTAAAACCTAACCAATGAACCCCTAGCTCAAACCTGCTGCTCTCCTATTTCCTTGTTTGTGTCAGTGACTTTTACCATTACTAATCATCTAGGCTTAAAAGAAAGCATGGACTTATTAGTAAATCCTTTTAGTCTTAAATTTCTAAGATGGATCAAGTTAAAATTTTTCTTAGAAAAATTTCCAAGAAATTTTTCTATATTTCTGATATTTGGATATATGGGGAAAATACATTTGATTATTTATGGGAAAAAAAAATTCTTTCCTCACTGCTCTGCACCATTATTGTTATAAATAAGGTAGCCACATACACATTGGTCTGCTTCTAAACTATCTATTCAATTTTATTGGTCAGTTTGTCTATCTGGCCCCAGACTCCATGATCTTATTTAATATAGCCTTCTAAGAGGTCTTATATTTAATGTTATAGGTCCTTAGATTTCTTCTTCAAAATTGCCTAGGATATTCTTCACCTTTTGCTTTTCCAGAAGAACTGAAGAATTAACTAGTTAAATTTGGAAAAAAAAAAAAAGGAAACACTTACATTTTGATTAGGATTGGTTAAATTTATAGATTAATTTTTGGAAAATTGACATCATTAAAATATTAAGCATTATGATATTGAGTATGATACATTCCTCTGTATATTTAGACTTTCTTTTATTTCTCCCCCAAAATATTTTTCAAATTTCATTGCAGAGGTTTTCACATCTTTATTAAGTATTCTGATATAATATACTTTAGATAATACAGAGTTCATTTGTAACAGGATAAAGAAGAATTTGGAGACTAGCTAAATTCAGATAGGCAAAGAAGTAATAAAAAGCAGATATGTAAGTTCAAGAACTATAAAAGTAAAATAAATTTTTTTGGGAAACTAAACATGAACAAAGAAGTCAGAGGAGTCCATAAGGGCTGAGAAATTTTGGAGTGAGTCAAACTTTGTAGAAAGGTTGTGTTTTACATACCTGTAGAAAGATATCAAGGGATAGTCTGCAAATAGGGGTTGTGCCTGGTTGTATGAAGAGACCACTTAACTTATAAACTTCATGAGATTGGATTGGTGATATTATCATGTCGACTGTGATATCTCCAGATTCTAGTGTGTGACACATGTACAATCCTCAATAAACACTTGATGAATGGGAGAAAGATAACAAGAAGGAGAAAGACAACAAGAAAGAAGAAAGAGAAAAGAAAAAGAAGAAAGGAAGGAAAGAAGAAAGGAGCGGGGAGAGGAAGGAGACAGAGATAGACACATGGGGGAGCAGAGGAAAGGAAATAAAAATAAAAGGGTAGGGGCGCCTGGGTGGCTCAGTGGGTTAAAACCTCTGCCTTCGGCTCAGGTCATGATCCCAGGGTCCTGGGATGGAGCCCCACATCAGGCTCTCTGCCTGGCAGGGAGCCTGCTTCCTCCTTTCTCTCTGCCTGCCTCTCTGCCTACTTGCGATCTCTGTCTGTCAAATAAATAAATATATTCTTAAAAAAAATAAAAAATAAAAGGGAAAAAGAACTCAGATCTTGGAAGAGACAGACCTTCCCAGTAATATGTCATTTCCTTTTAAAGAGTTTTATTCTCACTACTCTGATCACATTGTTTATCTCATTTTCATCAGAGATGTTTAATATGAACATAATGTAAAAGGGAGATTTAGATGTCTTGATTGTTGTGAAAATCCTAATAAAAGGGAAATGTGATCATTCAATGAATATTTATTTTTTCAGGTTAGTAAGTATAATGATAATAATTTTTACATAGCAATAAAGCGAGGAATGAGAATGGGTTATTGCTTTTACAGCCCAACGTTTATTTCACTTGATTCAGATTCTTTCACATTATTGCATTTAAGAGACAATTACTGTACTATCAGGTTGTCATTTTATTAAGGTAAAGCCATCTTAATACTATGACAGTTAGATGCAAATTTCAAGGTAGGAAATCTCAAATTTAAATGAGTCCATATCCTGAAAGTTGTAGGAGTTCAATTGGTTCCTACTATATGAAAATATTTTTGAGCTTTCTTTGCTGAAGTAGGAAACCAGAAATAGATTCTAAAGGGTTTCTTGGGTCAGCCTCTCACCTTCAAGCAAAATTAAATATATTTAATTGCAGGAAGGTAAAACCCTATTCTATTCTACTCTGCTATTATATTGATTTTCCCTCTTGATTATAAAACCATGAACAACAGGATTTAGGTGTCTGGTAGACTTTTTTGTGTGTGAGGAGTCCAAGAAACCTTGACATGCAACATTTGCCCCAGCCAATGACAGACTAGAGAAGCCCCAGGGCATATAAGGTGGGAGAATAAAGACCTGAGTCAGCCCAGAAACACTTTAATGACAAAGTCAAACATAGCTGTGGCTAGAAGTGATGAAGGGAATTTTTACTCTACTGGTAAGTCATTCTAAGTCACATGGACTGTTGGGTAAGGTGATCCATTAAAAAAAAAAAAAAAGCTAAAGAAAGTATCTCATATTAACATGGTAGCCAATGTTTTAGAAAAATAGACTCCAAAAATAGAGAATATTTAGCCTGAATTCAATGCCATTATATTTCTGAAATCTATGAGACATGGAATAAATTAGTGTCCAAAAACATGCTAGATGGGGCACCTTGCTGGTTCAGTTGGTAGAGCATAAGACTCTTGACCTCAGGGTTGTAAGTTTGACCCCCACGATGGATGTAGAGTTTATGTAAAAATTTTTTTAAAAATCTTAAAAAAATGTCATGTCATGTACCACATATACAGACATACAAGTGACTGTAAAATATAGGGGCACCTGGGTGGCTCAGTGGGTTAAATCTCTGCCTTCGGCTCAGGTATGATCTCAGGATCAAGCCCTGCATTAGGATCTCTGCTCAGCAGTGAGCCTGCTTCCCCCTCTCTTCCTCTGCCTGCCTCTCTGCCTACTTGTGCTTTCTCTCTGTCAAACAACTAAATAAAATCTTTTAAAAAAATTAGTAATATATGAGTGTTCAAAGCTTCTGCTTTTTTTTTTTTCCTGAATGCAAAGTAGTAGTCTCTTTGCTTTTCACTTTAGTTCTTACCTTACCCACTAAGAAGAATTTTGTTGACCATCTTAGTTTTTTAGGTGTCTTATTTTTTTATTTAAAATTTTTGTTGAGGTAGTTATAGATTTGCATGCAGTTATAAGAAATAATACAGAAATATCTAGTACAATTTGACCAGTTTTCCTAAACAGTAACATTCTGCAAAACTGTAATAACTCAATATTGTTAAGATGCCACTTCTTCCTAATTTAGTCTATAGATTCAGTACAATCCTAATCAAAATCCTGACAAGTCATTTTGTGGAACTGACAAACTGATTGTAAAGTTTATATGAAGAAGTAAAAGACACAGAATAGTCAACACACTACTGATGGAGAAGCACAAATTTGGAGGAATGACTGACATTACTCGGCTTCAGGATTTTAAGGCTCTAAAGTTATAATAATCAAGACAGTGTGGTAATGACAAAAGCACAGACAAACCGATCAATACAAAAACGAGATAGCCCAGAAATAAACTGATATAAGTATAGTTGAGTGATATGAAAGTCAAAGGTCCATGAAAGAAAAAATTCATAGACATGACTTAAACTAAAATGTCTGTTCTGTGAAAGAGACTTTAGTTAAGAGAATGAAAAACCAAGCCACACACTGAAAGAAAACATTTATGAAAGATATCTGATAAAAGCCTGGTATCTAAAATATACAAATAACTCTTAAATCTCAACAACAGAAAAACAAACGACCTAACTAAAAAATGGGCTAAAGACCTTAACAGATACCTTATCAAAAAAGATTTGCAAATGGAAAATAAACATGTGAAAAGACATTCCACCTCATATGCCATCATGGAAATGCAAATTAAAATACCAATGAAATAGCACTACACACAAGAGAGTATCAAAATCCAGAATACTGACACCACCAAATGCTGAAAAGAATGTGGGGTAACAAAAACTTTCATACACTGCTGGTGGAATGCCAAGTGATAAAGCCCCTTTTGAAGACAAATTGGCTATTTCTTACAAAACTAACATACGTTTACCATATATTCTACCATACATTCCTTGGTATTTACTTTAAGGAGGTGAAAACATGTCCACACAAAAACTTGTATGCAGATGTTTATAGCAACTTTATTCCTAATTGAAGAAACTTGAAAGCAACCAAGATGTCTTTCAGTAGGTGAACAGATTAAAAAAAAAATACTGGTATATCCAGACGATGGAACATTACACAGCACTAATAAGAAATGAACTACCTAGCCATGAAAAGGCATGAAGACATCCTAAATGCATGTTACTAAGTGAAATATGCCAATCTGAAAAGGCTACAGACTGTGTGATTCCGTTTATATGACATTCTGGAAAAGGCAAGACTCTGGAGACAGTAAAAGATAAGTGGTTATCCAGGGTTAAGAGGAGAGAGGGATTAATAGATGGAGTACAGAGCATTCTTGGGATATAAAGCTACTTTGTATGATATATAATGAAACTACAGGTATGACACCTGTCCTTATAAATCTATCCAAACACTTAGAATATACAACACCGAGAATGAAATTTAATGTAAACCATGGACTCTGGTTGATAATTGTGTGTCAATGTAGTTTCATCAGTCGTAGCAAATGTACCATCTAGTGGGGGGCTGTGGACAAGGTAGGAGGCTAGGCCTATGTGAAAAATTTCGATACTTTCTACTCAGTTTTCCTGTGAACTTAATCTTCTCTACAAAATAAAGTCTATTTAAAAATCAAAATATAATATAACCAGGATATTGATATTGGTAAAAATCTATCAATCTCATTCAGAATTCTCCAGTTTACTTAATAGGTATCTTTTGGTGTAAAATCTGAGCAAAAGATGAAAAAGGAAACAGAGGAGAACCTATCACAGAAGATTTGCATCAGAAATGGCTGATATTTCACAAGTTAGAAAAATTAAAGGAGAAGTAAGGAGAAGAAGTTGGAAAGAAAGAACATGTTAGTTTGAAATGATCTTTTAGCTGTGGGCAGAAAGTGAAGAAAGTTTTAGGACTATGTGTGCTATCTTGTGAAGAACATTGAGAATAATAGCAATGGACAGTGAAGATTTCAAAGATATTTATAGTTCTCTCTCTTCTGTGTTACAGAAAGAGTCTGGGTTTAAAAACTGGATTTTACTTCATTACTATTTTTCTCTTAGATTTCTATTCCTTCAAATGATCACTGACAAAGCCAGGGCTATAGAGAGACCTGGAGAATTAAAACAGAGACCAAACAAGAGACCAAACAACTGTACATATCTATATCTATATCTATCTATCTATCTATCTATCTATGATTATATATATTATATAAATATAAAAATGATATATATATAAATGATATATATAAGTGATATATATAAATGATATATAATATATACATTTTATATTTATTTTTATATTTATATATATGGATGAAATAATGGTTTTAATAGAAGTTTGAATAAATTTCTATAAAATATAAAGGGGAAGACTATAACTGATAACCAAATCAGATGGAATGGGCTTCATAGAAAGGGGATATGCAGGGCTTTCTAACGATGAGTTGGTTCTTGCTGAGTGGACAAGAGAGAAAGGGCAATCCTTACAGAAGGATAATATCTGCAAAGGTGTTGGAATATTAAGAATCTGGAATATTAAGAATCTGGATTTTGAGGGATGATTAAAAACTGTGATGTGGAAAATGATTCCTCTGCATTAAAGCCTGGGTCAGGATTTTAGAAGACAGAGCTTCATGCTCGAAAGATGATCTTTGCTCTTTTAGGCCCCAAAGACACTTTTTAAAAGCAGAGAATTAATATGATTTGACTTTTTTTTTTTTTTTTTTGATTTGACATTTTTAACTAATAGTTCTAGTAGTATTGCGGGAAGTATACTTGAAGGAAGACATGTGTTGGCAGTGAGTTAGAAAAATGTGTAATACATCAGAAGAGGAATCCAATGAGACTGAACCAAGACATTCCAAAGGGGATAGAGAGGTGAGTCATACATACACCAAGAGACATTTTCAAGAGAAAATTTGTTGTGAGATCTGGTAATCAAGTAGATGTACAGGCAGAAAGAGGGATTAAATGTTACTAGTTTATGAGTTCTGATGAATGATGACCAGTAATTAAAACAGGAAGTAAAAACTGAGAGTAAACAGATTTTATGTTGAGGGTGGGCACTGGGGAGGGGGATGAATTACTAATTTTGTTTGGATTATGTTTGTGGGGCCTTGGGGCACCAGTCTGGAAATGCAGATTTGATATCTGAAAAATACATAGGAGCTAGGTAATAGATATTTGGATCTTGTGTCATATATTTTGGAGTCTGAGACCTCAAATAAAGTTTTTGGATTTATAAGATCATCATCGATGACATTATCAGTGTTCCTAGTGTGAGTTGGCTGTGCCATCAGGGTTAACAAAAGTATAAAAACGGGATTAGAAAGCATTTTACCATGAAAGACATAATTAAACCACCCTATGCTCTGGTTTTCTAAAATTTAAAACAAAAAAAGACTGCCATTCATATTTCCATTATCTGTTCATTTGGAATCAGAAACTTAATGCTCTCAGACTTAAGTGAAGGCTGAGCTACATTTTATTTTATTTTTGGCAATTCTCATCTTCCTCCTCAAATATTAAAAAAAGGCAGATACTCTTGTGTATTAATTCTCCAATTCATAAATTATCCTTTTGTATACTCATTTTATTAGCTCCTTAATTCATAAATTACCTTTTGTTTCTAGCGCTCAGCTTATAAAAGTTTTCTAGTAAAAATAACATTCTTGTAATTCCAAAAGAATTACTCTGCAAGTATTCTTAAAAAGTGACATTTTGTAAGTGCTTGACAAGAAATTTGGCAGTAGACTCTTTGAGACTGCCTCAGGTAAACGCATAATAATTGAATAATAACTTGTCTGCTTCTTGCAAATGGAAGAAAGATACATGCAATCATTTTTAATACCTTATATGTGCCTGATAAGAATCTGTGGCTATTTTATTCTCTAAGCACTCTAATTATCAGTAGGTAGAAAAAGCCAAGAGACACAAGAGCATCAATATGCTTTTTTTTTCTCTCTCCTCAGAAATAAAAGTAAATTCTGTGTGATAACAAGAGCTAGTAATGCCCTTCTCACTTTTATATTAATGACTAGCAATGTAAATGCCTGGGGCATTGCCTTCAGGTTTTGATAGTTGTGAAACCCAGTGAAGACTTAACAATGGAAGAAATGGCTTCTCTTGCTCTGTAAAGATTAGTGATATTCTTTAAGATAATGCTGCAGGTACATAGCCAATAGCTTTCCCGAATCTGGATGGATTTTGAAAGAGCCTTTCTCTTCGTCATCAATAAAACATTCGATTCAGCTTCATCTTAGAACAATCTTTTAAAGGACATAGGTTTAATACAGAATGAAGATTATAATATGAAAGCAAGCAGAAGTACATTTTTCAAATGAAAATGAACAGAATGGGGCAGCACAGGGAAGGAAGGTTTCCAGTGATAAATGAAAGTTAGGAAGTTACAGCGTTTATTTAGCAGATGCATTTTTTTCAAGGGAGATATCAAAACATTTAGATGAGAACACATTTTTTTGAAGTCAAACTTTTGAAATAAATGGCTTTCTTTAAATAAATAGACCTAGCTACATACTTAAAACTGCAGATCATAAACACAGACATTAATTGGGTCTAGCTGGATCTAGAAAAAGATAAATATTGACTTATGAAGTGAATAAATGAATAAAATGGTTTTGGGTGGGGAGTGAGTTATATATTGAGTTTTTGTTCTAAAATGTTGAGCCCTCTGGGTGCAAACATCTATGTACACACACACGCACACACACACATACTTAAATTTAGAACTTTTCTTCTAGAAAGAGTGACTAATATTCTTTCCCTTCTTGCAAGAAACTCTACATAACTTGGTTTCATGATAGGAAGATGTATTATGTGGGACAAACCTGTGTCTAGAGATCTAAACGTAGGTTTGTAGTCAGAATACTTGGCAGAATGGGTTTGTCCAGTAGCCAGCTAGCAAGCAAGCGAACAACAAAAATGACAATTATAAAAAAAATTTAGGCCAAGAGAATAATCTATGGAGAAATGATGTTGTTGCTTGGGATGGGTGATAAAATTCCAAATGGGCACGATTAACAAGTAGAGTGAGTCTGGAGTGCTATAAAGATGGTTTAAGGCAAGGGAACAATAAATGCCAAATACTGCCTCGGTGCTCATTAAGTGCAAGACTGCTCTATTATTAATCAGGCTTTGCCACTCAGGAAGCTAATAAGTTGTGCTGGACCAAAGGGGCCCTGCTTTTGCCAGCACTGCAGATCCAAGTGGCTTTGGTCCTCTCAATCTTCAGTCTGAATTTTGGAATCTGTAGCTTCAATGAGATGCAAAACTAACGCTTCCCATGTCAGTGTAATAACTTTGGAACCGGCTGTCATCCTAAAGAATATGAGATGATTTAAAAAGAGAAAGGAGACCAGACTACCTCAAGCTCTGATCACTTTAACCATGTGGAATTCATCATTATTCCATTCACAAAAATTAAGCTCCTAGATGCTAAGTACTATTCTAGACACTGGGATTAGGGTTGTGGAAAACTAAAATAACAGTAACAAAAAGTTAGCCCTCTTATGGGACTCACATGCTAAATCCTAGAAAAAAGGAAAAGCCCTCATATGGTTAAATTACCTCATATGGTTAAACGCCGGCATGTTACATGTGCTAGAGAGGACTGGGTGAGGGCATCCATTGCCAATGACATGGCAGATTTGGAATGCTACCAGTATCTCAATTGTGTTGGGAAAAAAAAAAGTAAAAATATTTTTATTTAATTTTTTTTTCCCTTTTTATTTATTTTTTTTTTCAGCGTAACAGTATTCATTCTTTTTGCACAACACCCAGTGCTCCATGCAAAACGTGCCCTCCCCATCACCCACCACCTGTTCCCCCAACCTCCCACCCCTGACCCTTCAAAACCCTCAGGTTGTTTTTCAGAGTCCATAGTCTCTTATGGTTCGCCTCCCCTCCCCAATGTCCATAGCCCGGAGAAGAATAAATGAAACAAGATGGGATTGGGAGGGAGACAAACCATAAATGACTCTTAATCTCACAAAACAAACTGGGGGTTGCTGGGGGGAGGCGGGCTATTTAATTTTTTTACATAGTATAATTTTTTATTTATTTTATTTTTTCCTAATTGTGTTGGGAAAATGTAAAAATATTTTTATTTATTTTACTTTTTTACATAGCACAATGTTTTATTATACATACTTAAAATATAAGATGTATATATAAATAATCAAATATTATTTTCAGATTCTGTATTTGTGAATTTATCTGCTTGCTAAATAAAATTCACTGGTAACCCTCAAAATCAATACTTGCAGAATTTTTGTAGTCACCCACAGATATGTGCAGATTGAAAAAAATCTGAGTCACTCCACACATATGTTCTCAGCTAAGATCAAATAAAATGGTGCCTTCTTTTTTTTAATTAAAACAATGTAAAAATATTTTAAAGCGTTATTTAAAATATTCCAATGTACTGGAAAAAAAGAAAAGAATTTCACAAAGCAAAAATTAAGAAAAGTGGAAAGTTATAAAGATAAGAAGACACAGAGTTTGGCTTCTGTCCGGAGAATATTTGTCAAACCCAGTGAATATGAACTTCTGTTTTTCATTGCCTAACCAGACATGTGGAAGAAGAAAAAAAGTCAGGTTTGTACAAGAGAGAGAGTCTAAGAGGAGATCTTTCCACATGAACCCCAAAGGTTAACTTTTAGTGAGTAGGTACCACAGATAAAATTTCCATCCCTAAAATCCCAAAGAGAATTTCATGATGAACCTGGCTGCTGAATGAAAAGGGAAAAATCTTTTCTGAAAATGTATAAATATAACCAGGCTCCTCTATGACTCTGAAGCCCAAACTCATGCTACCTGAATGGGCTAGGGGAAAAAAAAAAAATCAAGCCAACAATTTGTGGTTAAGTGATCCCTGAAATGTGATAAGTGAGCCCTGGAAATAGGCAGAAGTAAATCCCCTCAAAAAGGGTCCATTTTGAATTCAGTCTCAAAGACTTTTCATACTTATAGTGCCAAAAACAGTGATCCTACAGTAAATAAGAAAACAAAAACAAAGCCCCCCAAAACTGAGAAAGTGATGCTTTATAGATAAGGGTAAGACACACACACACACACCTAGAAATTACTTAGATATTAAAACTGCAGACTCAAAAAACGAAATAATTATTTTTTTAAAATATTTTATTTATTTGACAGACAGAGATCACAAGTAGGCAGAGAAGCAGGCAGAGAGAGAGGAGGAAGCAGGCTTCCTGCTGTGCAGAGAGCCAGATGCCAATGCCTGGCTGGATCCCAGGACCCTGGGACCATGACCTGAGCCGAAGGCAGAGGCTCCAACCCACTGAGCCACTCAGGCACCCCCAAAATAATTATTTTTAACATATATTTTAAAAAGAAGCAATTGCGAATATGATTAAAGGAAAGAAAGCACACAAAATGACTAGAGGTAATTTTTTAAAATAAAAAGGAAACACTAAAAAATTTATAGAACTTATAAAAAGCATATAATACTAAAAATTTTTTTAAAATAGTAGATTGACAATAACAGTTTAAACCCATTTAATATGTCCACCTTCAGCTCACGTCATGATCCCAGGGTCCTAGGATCTAGCCCTGTGTCGGGCTCCCTCATGAGCAGGGGAGTCTGCTTCTCCTACTCCCTTTCCCTCTGCCCTTGCTCCTATGCTCTCTCTCTCTTTCCCTCACCCACTCTCTCAACTAAATAAATAAAATATTTGAAAAACCCTTTAATAAGAGAATAATTTGGAATATAAAATTAAAGAAGTCATCCAGAATGCAACAAAGAGAGTATAACATGAATGAAAAATATGAACAACCAAGACACATAGAATATATAAGGAGAACATTTAATGTATATCTAGAAGGAGGAGAATGATATAAGAGAATAACTGAGTATTTAATGGCTGAGTTTTCAGACATGACAAATAAAAACAGTCAGTAGATTCAGAAAGTCCAGATAATCTCAAACATGATTAAAAATGTTATTTAAAAAAAGTTGGCTATACATTTGGCCAAATATCATAAAGGAAGTACCAATAAATCTCAGAGGATTGACAGTACATAGATTATATAGTCTTTTCACTCTACAATTTAGTTAGGTGTTAACAGCAAAGAGCTAACCAGCCTAATATATATTTTGAAATTAAGCAATGATCTTCCAATGAACTCCTGTGTAAAAGAAAATAATCACAAAAGGGATTAGACAAGATTATTTTAAATGCACATGCTAATAGTAGTAATGGCTGGATATAATGAGTTAGGCATTCAATCTAAGAAATTAGGGGGAAAGAAAAACTAAATAGGATAAATTAAATAGGATAAACTGACAAAAAAGGCAAAAGAGAACAACAAACACCTCATTAAGTTCCTCTAGCTGTATATCTAGTCTCGCAAAAGGTGTCAGTGACATTTGCACCATCAGCTATTTCTTCTATAATTCCCTTTATATTCTGAGTTCTGCAAAATTATTTGCACAGTATGATAAAACTTTTTGCCATACTGCATACATATTGTTCACTGGTTATTCCTGCCCTGAGGTTTGAGTATTTTCAGTTGCATGCTTTTGCCATATTTCTTCCCAAATTCAACTAAACAACTGCATGATCTTTAGTTTCTCTGTAATTACTGTTTTCTTTCAATGTGGCAGGTAACTTCAATTCTTTAACCTGAACGGGATCCATGACTGAGATTTTTTTTTATTAAGCCTTCTGTCCAAAGTAGAAGGAAATGCTCTATTTTAATCACAAACACCTTTCTGTTTTTAGTAAAATTTAAGCTAAATAATGTTGAAATGACCTTCTCTGATCTTTTTTAAAGTTTTTACTTATTTATTCGACAGAGATCACAAGTAGGCAGAGAGGCAGGCAGAGAGAGAGGGGAAGCAGGCTCCCGGCCAAGCAGAGAACTCAATGAGGGGCTTGATCCCAGGACCCTGAGATCATGACCTGGGCCGAAGGCAGAGGCTTAACCCTCTGAGGCACGAGACGCCCCAACCTTCTCTGAATTTTAAAATTCACCTAGGGGTTCCTGGGTGGCTCAATCAGTTAAGTCTCCAACTTTTGATTTCGGCTCAGGTCTTGATCTCTGGATAGTAAGACTGAGCCCTGTGTTGGGCTTTGAGCTCTGAGCTCAGTGTGGAGTATGCTTGTCCCTCTCCCTCTCTCTTTTCCCCTCCCCCTGCTTGCTCATGTGCACTCGCTCTCTCTCAAATAAACAAATGAATAAATAAAATCTTTTAAAAAATTCACCAAACTTTACCAGTCACAGGCCTAGATTTGGTCTTATCTTTGCTTTTGTCATTTTCAAATCTTGTAGCCACTCCAATATCACTTGCAGTGATTTGTTTGTATTTCACTCCCCTTTTATCTCTGTTGGCCAATCCTTTGATTATCTGTATCTGAAAACATCATGCTTACTATGAAGGCAGGAGGTACTTTGCTGTCTGTTCACGAACTGAATAACAGATGCTCAGTGACTAATCACTAAGAGATTGAAAAAAAGTGACACAATTATGAAATTATTCACGGTTAATATACTGTGATGACTGAAATTTTAGCTGTGTTGCTGGGAAATTGTATTTCCTAGCTAAACCATAAGAATTTTAATTTACGGATATCAGAACAGTGCAAAGCAAGACTGCTTGAATATCAATAGTTAATACTGAAAAGTTCAAAAGCTGGTACTCTTAAAAAAACTAATAACACTGAAAAAACTCCAGTAATATTGGTAAAGTAGGAAAGAAGGATCACACAAACATGAACACACATGGAATAATGGCGACATTATATGGCATAGGTGATAAAAAGATACTAAAAAGATGCTATAAGATATTGTAGTCAGAGGTTAACAAATTGCTATGAAATTATCAAATTCTTGGAAGCTTCACTTCTCAAAAATGAAACCGAAAAGAAACAAAAAAACCTAAAGGGTCATGTAATCTTTTAAAAATTGAAAAGAAGCTTAATATTTCCTCTAAGTAAAATATTAGACAGAGAATTATTCTAGTAAATTATAGTGACTATGCAGGGAACAAATTATAAATCTTCTACCAACTAACCCAGATTTAAAAAGTAGAGGGAACACTGTCTCAATTTTTATGAGGTTAATGTAACAAGGATACCAGAATTTGACAAGGAAGTACAAGAAAGGAAAACCACACTCCTATCTCACTCAACAAATAAAGTGAAAAATTTTCAGCAAAATATTAATATGTCAAAATCTACCAAGTATTAGTATTAGTAATAAAACCACATTAACAGATTAAGGGAGAAAAGCATTATGATCTTTTCAATCAAGAGAGATTAAAATGGATTTGATAATTCTTCATAAAAAAATTTTAAATAAAAAATAAGAAAAACACATTTTAAAAGTACCAAAAAAAATCTTAGAGCAAACAGCTTACTATATCATGAAATATTAACACATTGTTTTCAACTGATAAAAATAGGGCAGCCTGTCCCATTACCATCATTCAATTCAACATTTTACTCAAGGTCCTAGTGAACACAATAAGGCAAGAAAAAAAAAAGTATAAGGTTTGAAACAAAGAATCAAAATTTTAATATATTTGTCCGCATCAAATATGTACAAACAAAATCTACTGATAAATCATTAATGACCTTAGCATGTTGGATACAAAATATTTATTCATTTATCAACTGTATATGCATGTGTATGTGTGTGTGTGTGTATTCCCCTCCACCTGCTTGCTCATGTGCACTTGCTCTCTCTCAAATAAACAAATGAATAAATAAAAATCTTTTAAAAAATTCACCAAACTTTATCAGTCACAGGCCTAGATTTGGTCCTATCTTTGCTTTTGTCATTTTCAAATCTGCCATGCCTATACACACACACACATACACACATATATATATATACATATGAATATGTATGGTCTCATATACCTACTATACACACATATATGACAACAGAGTAAATCATTTTTAAAAATATAATATATATAATTAAATTATTAACTAGTTAAGAATTAACCTAAAATAATGTATAATTCTTTAAAGAGAAAACTAATATCTTGTTTACAGATGTTTACTAACAATATTCACATATTTTTTAGGAAATCACTATGTCTATACATTGGGAATGTCGATTCTCACACATTCATATTTAGATTTAATGCAGTTCGAAACAGAAAATTCATGTCTCATTTTATTGGCACTTGACAAACTAATTCCATAATCTGTATGGAAGAGAAAAAAAAAAATCCATGAAAAGCCAAGGCTATCCATAAAAAGATTAGGAAGGGTGGGGTGGAAATGCCTGATAAGCAGTGATGACTGGGTGATATTGATACAGAGCTGGGCAATATGATAAATTCAGTCCATGCATTTTTGGAAACTGTAGATTTATGATAATTCTGTTGTAGATAAGTAAGAAAATGGCACATCAGTTCTTTACTTTAACAAATGCTCCTAAGACAATGACTATTAATCATTATATAGAAAACAATGAAACTGTACCCTATCTAAAGCCATATATAAAAGCCATGTCTAGTTGCTCTAAGCAGGGGAAAAAAAAAAAAAAAAACTCTTTTGAAAGACGATATAGGAGAGGATTATTACAATTTTGACTGAGGAATGATTCCTGAAACGAGCCACAAAATGCACAAGCTACAAAGGAAAGAGATAATAAACTCATCTAAATTAAAATTAAAAAATTTTGTTCATCAAAAGGCAGACACCAATGACTGGCATTAATGTTGGGGCCCTGGAGAAATAATCAAATGCCTATCAAAGCCAAGTGGGAATTGCACTAAATGTAGAGCCTGGATGGTTATACTAAATAAGGGTGGGACAGATAAAAGTTTGGAAGAAAAATTCAGACTTATTACAATATCTTTAGAGTTAGATGAACTTGAATTTGAATTTCTGCTCTTAGGTCTGCTCATAGGACAACCAACACAACATTCCTTAACTCTTTAAACCATAGCGGTCAATCCGCCAAATAGAAAGGACGTCCCTTACTGTATAGGTTCTCTGTGAAACTGACTGAGGCAATTATAGAGCTGACACCCACAGTATTTTCTCTGTGCCATGAACTGCATCTGTATTAATGAACTTAGTCTTCACAATAATGCTATGAAAAAAGTGTGATATTCGTGCTTTTCAAATGTGAGAATTGGCTTGACTGAGGTCACAGAGCCAGTAAGTGGTGGAGACAAGATTCAAACCCAGGTGATCTATGTCCTAATCTGGTTCCCATTTCTGTAAATTTTCTTTTTTTGTAATACACACGTTCACTGAAACAAAAGACACAATAAATGACAGCTATTATTATTTTGCAAACAACCCCTCAAAATGCATACTATTGTTCATTTTTATAGCTAAGAAACATAGTTTGTTTTTTTTTTTAAGAAACATAGTTTTAAATTATAGAGTTGGGAAGAAAAATTTGTTACCTGATGTAATTAAGGAAACACTATATATTTTGTTCACATCTTTCCTTGAGGACTGATAACATTGCAATAATTTCTTTATGTGTCAATTTTTCCCCACTATATACTGTGGACTTCTCAAGGTCAGGTGCTGTGCCTTATTCGCCTTATTCACTTTCTCGTTCTATATGAGTAACAGAAAGTCAGCATATAACAGATACTTGGTAGTTGTGTGATGAATAAATAAATGATCAAGGATTATAGAACGAGCTAGCCAGTACTAGTTTGGGAATAACATTTGATTTTTGTGTCAGTCTTGTCTTCTCGGGTTATTCTTGTCTCTCAGGTTATTAAACCATGCATGTTGATAAAAATGGAGAAAGAATGGAATGTGGACTGAATTGGAACTCATATGGTTTTATCTGCCTGATACATATGTGTACATCTTGGGCACACAGAAGTTATTTGCAGGTTCTTACTGAATTTTCAGGATACATATTTGTTTACCTGAAAATAATGACCAAAAGTACGTGGTCAAATAAAATATTGTAGATACTTGAGATTTCCAATTTCCTGGATTCCTTTAAAATGATTTGATCCAGCATGGCATGGGATGTCCAAGATGACAGAATGTTCTAAATCAAAGTGAAGAGACTGCTTAGGAGTTCTGTAAAGAGGTATTCCTCATATCTTACAAAAACCAACGGTTCAAAATCTTGCCCAAAGCCTTGTAGTAGGGGATGCATTATTTTATTTCTCTTAAAAACACTGAAGTGTATATAAGAAAATTTCTATAACCATAAAAATAGTGAATGACTTGGAGGGAAGAGGATATTGCTAGAGCCTAAATTCTGTTTTTATAAAGTTCTTGCTTTCACTCTTGGGGTTTACACTTTTGTTTTTTCTTTCCCTTTTACTTTCTTTTAGATTCTCTCTTTTACTTAATTTCTTAGCCAGACATACCAGAACGGCAGCTGCAACTTGATACAATTATTTTAATTGTTTGGATGCTATAAAGCTGTTAAAAGCAATTTTAATTTTTAGCAGTAAATAGATTTTATTGCAAAGTTATATTGTTGCTCATAGCTATCCAATGTAATGGGTACTTAGAATATTTTAGTCTGCACTGTTATGTCTCCTTTATCCACTGTATGCCTAGCCAAGTGTTACAATTTTGCCCATAGGATAACAAAAGAAATGCAAATAGGAGCAATTAAAAGATATGAATAATACTGACACCTCTTTATTATCTTCCAGGTACCATTGGAACTGCCCGAGACATTAAGTGGTAATGATGCGGTTACAGCTATTTGCCAATCAAAGTGATTCCTGAGGAGGCACAGAGACACTTATTTCCAGGCTTTGAAGGCTATTGACTTCATTATTAGATTTGGAAAATAAAGCAGCCATCAATAGAATTGTCTGAGTGGTAACTCATGATGCAAAGCTCTTCCAAGAAATCAGTAAACATGGGCTAACTTTTTATATCAGATAATAGAAAGTAAACCCGTTTCCTGTGATCTTTCAAAATGTCAGTTTTTTTTTTTACCTCCTCCTCTGTTTTCTTCCTTCTGTCTTTTCATTACTTCTGTGATTTTCTGTGCCTCACTCTGCTCCTCTTGCTTCCTTTCTCTTTTCGTAGTTGAAGGAAACCCCATTACAGACATACCCCATCTACTACCCCATAAATGTGGTTCTGACATAGGGCATTTGACCCCACCACCTGCTTTTACACGTTTTCGTTATGAAATGTGGCTTTCTTTACAGTGCAGTTTTCTCATTTCTCATTAATCTTCTTTTCTTTTCTTTAAAGATTTATTTTAGAGAGAGAGAGAGAGAGCATGAGATGGGGGAGGGGCAGAGGGAGAGAGAGTGAGAGAGAGAGAACAAGAGAAAGAGAGAGAATCCTCAAGCAGGCCCCCCACTGAATATGGAACCCCACAGGGAGTTTAATCCCAAGACCCCACGATCATGACCTGAGCCAAAATTAAAAGTCATCTGCTCAACTGACTGAGTCACCCAGGTGCCTCTCGCCTCATTATTTTTATGTCTAAATTTTAAGTATGACTTCCTGTCTCTTTTTGCTCTTCTTAATTCCCTCTCTTACTTATTTAAATCCCCTCCCTTGTATTGATCATGTTTTCCAAAGTCAGTTCACTTGAAACCTTCCTTGAAAATCCCAAAGGTAAGAAGACACTGTGTTTGCTTCTTAACCTTCCTCCCCATGCTTTTATCTCATTCAAAACTTCTGTATTTCCCTCCCTGGAGTTTTCCAAATAAAACAAATGGATGGGTCAGTGTTATTTTTAATTTTGTTTCTCAATTCCACCTAAAAACAAACAATCCACTATATTAACACTGTAGGATCCTCTCTTGTGTTCTGTCCATTTTTACGTTTCTTTTTTCTGCCCTTTCTCTTGCTGGGTGGAAATCCTCTCTTCCTCCACTGAGAGCTCAAGAATTGTCCCTTTTTCAACATTTCCCTTCCAGCTTATAGTCATTAATCCATAAACTTCAGTTCTCTATATTTGCAGAGTCTGTGCCTCTCTTCCTTGATCCTGGTTAGATGTTTAAGACATTTTTTTTTAATTTTATGAAATAAATGACTAAAGAAAAAAATCTTTATCCTTCCATGTAGATATTTGGCTCTTTACGATGTGGGAAACAAAAGCAAAAGAAAAATGGAATTTTCTTACAACTTACAGCTCATTGACAGGTCCTTGAAACAGGCAGAGTGACATTCCTCTAGGAACTCAGCTGCCTCGATGTTAATACTTTGCTTAATCTTAGCCTGACCCCCAGGATCCTGTAAATCTACCTTAACATATAAAAATTAGGGGGCACCTGGGTGGCTCAGTGGGTTAAAGCCTCTGCCTTCGGCTTCTCTCTCTGCCTGCCTCTCTGCCTACCTGTGATCTCTGTCTCTGTAAAATAAATAAATAAATAAAAACAAATCTTTAAAAAAAATTACTTTGGAAACTTCCTTTACATCTACCCCCAAGATATATATTGGCAATCATCCCCAGTGGGTGGGGCATGAATCTAATAAAAAAAAAGATCACAACAGTCAGTACACAAATTTTTGTTACATGTTATATATGTACCAGCCATTGCTCTATGGACTGAAAATATTGCAGTGAACAAGAGATAAAATGTCTGCCTTTGAGAAAAATATTTTATTTTTTTAATGATTTATTTATTTATTTGAGAGACAGACATATAGAGAATGAGCAGGGGGAGGGAGAGAAGAAGAGGGAGAAACAGATTCTCCGCTGAGTGGGGAGCCTGATGTAGGGCTCAATCCCAGGACCCCAACATCATGACCTGAGCCAAAGGCAGACTCGTAATTGACTAAGCCGCCCAAGCACCCTGAGAAAGTGATATTTTAGATGGGGAGATTGATAATAAACATTTTAGTCTTTAAACAATAATATTTATTCAATTCAGATATTGTTAAGTATTAGGGAGAAAATAAACTGTGGTAATAAGATGCAATGTTAAGAGAGAGCTTCATCACAGGTCAAGGGGCAGCTGAGCTGGATGATGAGAAGCTGAGTCATTTAAGCTGACCTGAGGATGAGAAGCAAGCAGTGACATAAAAAATCTGGGGAAGAGGGATGTCAAGTGTCCTGCCTCTGGTGACAAGGATTAAGTATGATGGAAGTCACCAGAAGTTTCTAAACAACGAGGCAGGAGTTTAAAATACACTCTCACTATTATTTGGAGACTCTCACTAATATTTGAAGAATGCACTTTGGGATGGTGCAGAGCCATCTTGGCAGAGGGATGCCAAGGAGGTTAGAGGAGAGGTTTTGATACAGAAGCAAAACAAATAAATTATTGAATTTGTTATAACTTAAGTGGTGCCTTATTTGGAAAAGCCTCGTTGGCTCTTTGTGATTAGTTGTTCTTAAGTTTCATTCCCTTGGATTCAAGTATGTTGACTCTGGTTCAGGTTTTTGTTTGCTTTCATAAGCTACCAAGACATGGAGCCACCCCAGCCTACTAGCCTCCATGTTAAATTACTTTAACACTTGGCACAGTCAATCTGTGCAGAATCTGTGAATGCTGTCTTTGCTGAGCTGCATATGCAATGCAACTAGCAGGAAATATTCACAGAACTGGTCAGCACAGGACCACCCCACAGGCTATTACGGTAAGACAGACCAAAACTGTTTGTGGAGATTCTGCATTCCTTTTGAATCATCCCTATCCATTTTGGAATCTTGTTTCCTCAGATAGCCCAGGATTTCCTTCTGTCTTCAAAACTTAATTGTTTATTTTCTCACAGATTTCCCTTTTCAAATCAAGTTGTATAGATCATTAACCACTCTAGGTAAAATCTAACCCTGGCTTAGATGACAGTTTAGAGAAATAAATAAATCAGATATTTCAAATTAGATAGCCAAAAATATTTTCTAAAGGACTCTGGGCAACAAAAACAAAGATACTACCTTAAGTTGTATGTATGATTAGAAAGAAAAAGTCCACACAAAGATGCAGGGGGAGGTCCATTAGCACAGGGTAACAATTTTCCTTATAGCAGCTACACAAACGTCTTCAAATGTTTATGAATTTTGTATGTCAATATTTTAAGGTTTAGTCTCTATTTTGAGAATCATATATACTTACAAAAGTACCACAAGTATATTATACATTATTTGGGTGAACACCAACATCTGGGATTTGTGCCTGCTTTTGATTTCTGATTACAATGGCAATCATATCAAGTTTACTACTTGAGTTGATCTGACATGGGGAAAAAGAGCAAATGAATAGTTGTGGGATTCTCTCTGGAGGAAGGTCCAAAATTGCACCAATATGAAGGTTTATAAGTAATTAGAAGACAGAAACATAATAGGAGAAATAGGAAAACTGAGTTACTACACAGCACAACAGTAAAGGCAGCAATTAGCCCATATGCAAAGAACAGGTAGAGATTTAGTGACAGCTAAATACCATCTATATAATTAATGTCCTTAAAATGAATTTCATTGATTTTGTGGGATTTGTGGGTTTTTTGCATTTGATTTGTAAATTTGATTTTGGTTGTTATAAGTTTAGGTAAAGAATACTGCAAATCATTTTAGTGCATATTTAGTTTTTATTATAAAACTTTTTATTATAAAAGTAATTTAAATAAACCATGGGTTTATGAGAACTATTTTTCTTTAAGATAATTTAGTACCCAAATAAATTTTGGAAAATGCTGAGTTTGGAGCAAGACTAACGTGGATTTTATTCTGGTGATACTTTTTATCAGATGTGAGAGTCTGGCAGTTCTTTTAACAACTCTGAGCCTCAGAGTTTTTATCTATGAGATAGGGATAATGCTAGTCTCATTAGACAGTTGTGGAGTTTATAGAACAATGTATGTAATGATGTCCCCATATTTTCATTTCTCATCCAGAGTCTCTCCTGAGCTCAAAAGCCATTTTATTATCTTCAAGTAACGGCTTTATCCACTTAGGCATCTCAAAGGCACATCCGACTCAATTTATCAAAAACTGTCTCATTCTCCTGAAACACTTCTAGTGTTCCCTAACTTAGTGAATGCCACCATCAGTAGAAGTCATCAATTAAACCTTTGTCATTGAATTCCATTCTTCCTGTTGCTTCACATAAAACATGCCCAGGTATTTCCATTTTATGTAATAACTTTTGAAGCAAGGACCTCTCTGTATCCATCTGTGATGACTTGAGTTTAGGTATCAATCACATTGCTTGGATTGTTGGAACAGCTCTGATTCAAACATCCAGTCTTTCTTCTCTCTAATCCATTTCCCATGATAAAGGAAGATTGCTTTCTGAAAAGATAAACTTGATCATACCTACTTATCAACCTGAGGTCATTGCCTTCGAATATAGTCCAATTTGTTACTATGGCTTATAAGTTTTTTCATGTTCTAGTATCTGCTTATATCTCCCGGTTTATCAGCCTCATGTCTTGGCCAATTTTTCAGCTATCTTCAACTATTTATATTGTTATAATTTTTCAAATATGTTATTTTTCTTTTATCCTTTAGATAGAATATCATTCTCATTCTGGAATATTCATGCTTACTTCCTATCCTTATTGATGTTTGCTTGCCTGTTGTGTTTCAACCTTCCTTGGCCTGCAAAGACCACATGTGTGCCCTCTGAACTGACACCCTAAATTACCCCATTATGTTTAACTCATTTTAAAAAATTCTTTTTGAAAAATTTTAGTGTGATCTACTTACAAGAGATTCTTATTCATAGTCATATTTGCAGTGCCTTTTACACATAGTATTTTTTTTTTTTTTTTAAAGATTTTATTTATTTATTTGACAGAGAGAGATCATAAGTAGGCAGAGAGGCAGACAGAGAGAGTGAGAGGGAAGCAGGCTCACCGCTGAGCAGAGAGCCCGATGTGGGACTCGATCCCAGGACCCTGAGATCATGACCTGAGCCGAAGGCAGCAGCTTAAACCACTGAGCCACCCAGGCGCCCCTACACATAGTACTTTTTAAAAATTTCTGTTGAATGACTATAGTATAAAGTAAGTGCTAACTGAATATTTGATGATTTTTTAAAAAGATTTCATTTATTTATTTGAAAAAGAGAGAGCACAAGAGCACACATGAAGGGAAAAGGGAGAGCGGGAGGGACAGAGGAAAGGGAGAAGCAGGCTCCTCACTGAGCAGGGAGTCCAATGCTAGGCTCCATTCCAGGACCCCAGAATCATGACCTGTGCCAAAGACGGATGCTTAACCAACTGAGCCATCCAGACGCCCCAAATATTTGATGATTTTGTACAGAATGCTTATTCTATGTAACTACACACATTTAGATTTTTTTCTGTTTTCTTCTCTTTTTTTCCTCATGTATATTTTATCTCTTTGTGGAAACAAGTTATCTTTTATATTTATTGAATACCCCATGGCTTCTGGGATATTTTGAAACTCATAGTAGGTGCTTAAAATACTATTTAAGTGAGCATTAAAATTAATTAAAATGCCAGTAAATTTATAGGTATATCCATCAAAATGATTACTTGAAGCTGTTCAGACAAATGCACTGGTTGAGCAACTAAATATTTAATCATCTGATTATTTTTATACCATTTACTTCTTATGATATGAGAGAGATGGACTATTTAAGCAGAAAGACCCTGACTGTAGAAATTATGTTTAATCAGTCATCAGAATGATGTTCAACTAGCCAAACACCATTTTAGATACTTCTGGTTAACAATGTCTAGAAAAAACCCCACATCTCTTGAATATTAGTCTTCCCTCCAGTTTTTATTTACTTTATTACAGAGATTGTAAAGGGGAAGTCATAATAAACTCTCTTAATATGTAACTTCAGTGACAGTTCTACTCAGAAGAATACAAATATAACAATAATAATGAATAATAATTAGTTTAAAAGTTTCCATATATTGATCACTGGATTTTTGTCCTTGTCATGACTAGTGACCTTGTTTTCGATATATCTGAGAAGGGGAATGGACAACAGAGAAACCAGTTGATTCTTTTGACAGATAAAGCCAAGTGATGACAGTTAATTATGATTAACATCTGGGAATTCCACCGTATTAAAAAGCCTGAGAAGGAAGAATGATCAGCATCTCAATTTCTTTTTCGTTGTCGCGCTCTGTATATAAGACCATTTTGAAAGGAGACCTAAAAGAACAATTCTCAGAGGATTCTGTATTGGTTAGAATAGTAAATGCAAAGACATGAATCTATAATGTTTGTTTATCATATGGTTATAAACTACCTACAATTCTTCATTTTTCATGCTTCCCATATATAAGTCTGTTAAATGTGCATATATTTGGAAATAATATAATTTATGGCTCAAAAAATATCACAATGGAAATTGTGTGATTTTTTTTTGAACCAAATGATAATTTAGAACCAAAAGATAATTTAAAAAATAGATTTCAGAACTCATGAGATATGGAAAGTGCAGCACCTAATAAGGAAATCTATTACATTAAATGTTTATAAAAGAAAATAAATAAAGCTTAAAATTAGCAAGTAAAACAGTCAACTTAGGACACTGAAAAATAAAAACTCATCAAATTCCTCCAAAGTAGAAGAAAACAATAAAAAAAAAGGAAGGATAAAAAGTTAAAAAATAGCATAGAGAGGATCAATAAATTCAAAAGTTGGCTTTGGAAAGGCTAATAAAATAGATTAAAATTCTGATGAGGTTGATAAAGGAAACACAGAAATAGGACTGAAAATAGGACATGACTACAGATACAGCAGTGATTAAGGAAATGGAAATTTTTGAATAATTTTATGGCTAAAGAATTGATAAATTATACATAATGGACAAGTTTCAAGAAAAATACAGCTTATCAAAAATTATCCAAGGCAAAGCAAATTGTATAATCAGAACTATAATCATTTAAGAAATTGAATAGGTAGTTTAAAATTTCTCTCCCTTCAAAAAATAAAATAGTTATCAAATGGTTTAAACTTTCAAAGAATGTATCATGCAAAACATTGAAAATATTCCAGGGTAACAAATAAAAATGAAGAATTTTCAATTTATTCTGTAACTCTGAAATAAACATCAGACAAGAGAATATGGAAAAGAAGAATTAGACTCTAATCTATCTACAGTTGTCGATAAGTCCCTGCATTTCCCATTTAAGGCATATGAGTATAAATAACATGACAAGATTCCTGTGTGTCTTGGTTTCTGAAAGCTATTTCAAAGAGGAGTATCATGGAAATTTCTTACTATGTCTCTAACAATGTACTACCCCTAGTGTAAGGCTTTGACTTTTTCAGTTTTAAAGGATTTTAGTCATGAAGTACATAAGCTGCTTTGACAGATTGAAATTATTTTGTTAATTTGTTTCCGACTCACAGAATTCATTTAAAATATTAATAAATAATAATTTATAAATAAAAAAGTAAAATAAGAAAAAGAAAACAGAAATAACACTGGCATCTAAGCAAACATAGCAATTATTATGTCCAAAGGGGAAGAAGATGAATGTTCCTTAGCATCAAAAATGTGCCAGACACTGTTTATAGACATATTAATTGTATCTTATTTAATTTTCCTAACCTTATACAATAAAGACTATTACTCTTGTGTAAATGGAGAAACAAGTTTATGAAGGTTAAGTTACTCACGTAACTTTCCCCAGCCTTTAAGCAATACACCTATGACTCAGAGTTAAGTAAGTTTTGGCTTCAAAGCCCATGCTTATACTGTGCTGAAGTTTTGTAGAAAATTTAGATTTTTGATATAGTAAGAAAAGTGCGGGATTTCAGAATATGACACTCAACAATATTAAAAATTCATCAGTCTGTGTTCTCTTTCCAGTTATATTCAGGCTAATAGGTCTAATGAGTTATTTTAATAAACTTTTTTTTATTTTGAAATAATTTGGAATTTATAGCAAAATTATCAAGATGGTACAAAGATTTTCTTTATGTGCTTCACCTACCTCCCCCTAATATTAACTATTTGCATTATCATGGTTCATTTGTCAAAATTAAGAAACTAAGGAGAGAGAGAGATTATCAATATCAGGAATGATAGAAGGAATAATAAATAGCACTACAGACCCCACAGATGTTAATGATACTTAATGGTGAATGCTTCTCTCGCAGGAAGCAAGATCAACAAATAAAAATCAATTCTAACTCTAAAATACCAAAAATGAATCACTGGAGACCAAAATGAATGAAATGAAAATAAATGAAAGAATGAAAAAAACAACAGCGAAAGAAAACAATAAAACAGTGCCATTTATAGTATCATGACAAAAAAATTTAAAACAGGTGTAAAATAATATGAGAGATCTAAAAGAGGTATAAAATTTATATGTTGAAAACTAAAAAAAAAAACCCTGGAAATTGAAGAAAATTTTTGAAAATTATATACTCAGCTAAAGACCTATATTTTAAAAAAAGCTCTTAAAATACAATAATTAAAATTTAAAAATTAGTTTTAATCAATGGATGAAATATTTGAACAGACGGTTAATAAAAAAGGATATTAGCATGCAAATAAGCACCAGAATATGTATTCAGAGTCATTAGTTATTACAAAGATGAAAATTAAAACATTAATAAGACACCATTATACACCCACTAGAATGGATTAAAAATGAATAATACCAAATGCTGGTAAGGTTGCAGAGCAACTGGAACTCTTATATACATTGCTAATGGGAATGCAAAATGGAAAGTCACTTCAGAAAACAGTTTGGCAGTTTCTTACAAAGTTATACCTACAATTTTAGCAATATAGCCTAGCAGTCCAACTTACATTTATCAAAATGAAATAAAATTTTATCCTCACACAAAAATCTCTATGCAAGTATTTGTAGAGACTTTATTCATGATTGCCTCAAACAAGAAAGAATCCAAATTTCCCTCAACTGTGGAATTTATAGAATGGTACATTATTCAATGGAACACCACTCAGTAATAAAACTGATCAAACTACTGATACATGCAACAACACAGATTACTTTTAAGCACATGAGCTAAGTGAAAGAAATCAGAATAAAAAGGATGTACATTCTGGGGCGCCTGGGTAGTTCAGTGGGTTAAGCCTCTGCCTTCGGCTCAGGTCATGATCTCAGGGTCCTGGGATAGACCCCCTCATTGGGTTCTCTTGGTGGGGAGTCTGCCTCTCTCTGCCTGCCTCTCTACCTACTTGTAATCTCTCTCTCTCTCTCTGTGTCAAATAAATAAATAAAATCTTCAAAAAAAAAAAAAAGGACGTACATTGTATTAATCTGGTTATACAATATTCAGGAAAAGGCAAAAACTTAAAGAGATAAAAGGCCAGATCCGCGATTTCTAGGGGGCTGGATAGTGTGGGAATGAAGGGAGCAGAGAGAATTTGGTTAAAATGTGAGCCAGATGAACCTTTTTGGGAATAGAACTATTCTGTCTTAACTTTGGTCTGTTTATATGACGAAATACATTTATCAAAACTTTCAAAACTGTACATACTAAAAAGGGTAAACTCTATTTATGCCAATCTAATTTAATTTTTTTAAAAAAAGGAAAAAATATTGGATTTTCACTAAAAATTTATTGAACTTATTTCGTAGGCTCTTCTCCTAAGATTAAATGGCCATTTGTTTACTTAATGCCTTCTGGAAAAACATATTGAAGACACAATCAATCGATAAAGGAGAGGAGAGGAGACAAGACTAAAGACTTAGGAAAAGGAACTGATAGCCACATTCTCAAAAGTTTACAGGGAACAGTAAACTATGATGTCCATTATTTCTTTTTCTTTCCCTTATCTCCCATGAGGAAAAGGAAAATGAGGACTCTGCCATAATATCCAAGTCTTTCAGAAATCTAATCAATTCAATATTTTTCCAAACATAAAATTTAATTGGAAAAGTAAATTATTTTGTATTATAAGAAACAGTATTTTGAAAACCAGTTACATACTAATTAGAAGTCTAATTAGTTTTCTATAATGAGAAATATGTGATAAAAATTTTATTTCTCCAGAGATTCTATGGGGATATTAGTGAGAAGTTAGTTTAGAAGGAATAACCAATTAAGACTCTTACAGTGGATAGAAAAATAAATGTAAAAAGCATTTTACCTATTTAGCTCTTTAGAAGTAAAACTAAAGACAGATCACTAAGAAATAATCGGAGATGAGAATATTTTTTTAAATATTTTATTTATTTATTTGACAGAGATCACAAGTAGGCAGAGAGGCAGGCAGAGAGAGAGGAGAAAGCAGGCTCCCCGTGGAGCAGAGAGCCGGATGCGGGACTTGATCCCAGAACCCTGAGATCATGACCTGAGCCGAAGGCAGAGTCTTTAACCCACTAAGCCACCCAGGAGCCCTAGAGATGAAAATATTGTAATAATCTTCATTTGGTTCTGAACTAGCACAAATAAATGAGGACCATGTATTTTTTCTATGAGATCAGACCCATTTTCCCTTCAGATATTTATCCAGTATCACCACCCATAACACACAAACACCTTCTTTTTTCATACTAATTGCCCCCCTAGGTTCTCATCTACTTCTGATCCATTTGTAGCTTACAGCTGAATTTGTATTCCTAAAGCACACCTTCTATCATGTACACTCACCTCTAACTACTTCAAGATGCACTGTATCTTCCTTTACCTCGGAGAGACCACACATCACAGTCTGGCTTTGATAAAATTGTTGTTTACCTATCTTTTGGATTTCATTTCCATAATACTAAAAATTATCCATTCTCTCCTTTAACTACACTTCTCTATTTACTTTCCAACTTAGGTAGCAGTGCTTTTTGTTTTGTTTTGTTTTTTTGCCATCTCTCACAAAACAGAAAAAAAAAGGCCAAAAATGAACAGAGCCTCAGAGAAAGCTAGGACACCATTAATCATACCAACATATGTTATAATGGGAATACCAGAGGAGAGGAGAGAAAGAAGGGAGTAGAAAAAAAATATGAAATAATGTGTGAACATTTCCCAAATTTGGTGAAAACATTAAGCTACATTGTCAAGAAGCTGAATGAACTTTAAGTAAGATACACAAAAAGAGATACATAACCCATACAAATAGTAATCAAAATGTTTAAAGTAAAAAATAAAACGAAAATCTTGAAAGTAGTAAGACAAAAATGATTCATTGCACACAGGGAACCCCATGAAGATTAACAGTTGACATCTCATTAGGCAACAGAGGCCAGAAGGCAGTGCAGCCACATATTCACAAAGCTTAAAAAACTCTCAACCAAGAATCTTAAATCTAGCAAAACTATCTTTCAAAAGTAAAGGAGAAATAAATGTATTCCCAAATTACAAAACAAACAAAAAACAAAATTCACTGTTAACAGACTTGCCTTACAAGAAATATTAAAGGAAATTCTTCAGTCCAAAAGCAAGTGACACATAATTGAATTATATAATAATTGAATATATAACATAATTGAATTGGTAATTAAAAGCCACACGAGAAAAGAGTTCTGTTAAAGTAAATATGTAGGTAATTATGAAAGACACTTCAATTGTGCATTTCTTATTTCTCCTTACTGATTTCAAAAATAAGTTGCATAAAATGATATGTATATAACTGCATTAATGATCCTATAATGTATTTGACAGTAACAACACAAATAAAGTAGTTGGGGGAAAGGTGTATACGGGAATAAAGAAATGACAAGAGATGGTAGCACATATCCATAAGAATAAATGAAGAGAATCAGAAAGGGTGACTTCATTTAATCTCTCAGCATCATTACAAGATAAATGACTACTATCATAGTCAGTTCGAGCTGCTATTAACGATTACCTTAGACAGGGTGGCTTAAATGACAAACATTTATTTCTCATAGTTCTGTAGATTAACAAGTTCAAGATCAGGGTGGTAACAGAGCTGGTGTTTGGTGAAATCCTGCTTTCTGGTTTGCATATGGCCATCTTCTCATTGTGTCCTCATAAGGCAGAAAGGAAATAGGAAGCAAGCACTTTTGTGTCTCTTCTTATGACACTAATCCCACCATGAGTACTCTAACTTCATGACTAATTACCAAATTCTTCAGCTCCAAATATCATAATACTGGGAATTAAGATTTCAACACATGAATTCTGGGAAGAGACAAACATTCAGTCATAAAAAGTGGAGAAAGTGATAATAACACATATTATTGGGTCTAAATTAGAGATATATACATATACACACACATACACATTCTATATAACATTAGGTATACCATTTATCATATAATATATGCAAAACTTATTTTGATATCTATTTAATATACTATAGTACTAAATAGTACCAAAAGAGGGAAGAGGAAATGGCTATATGAAATCAAAATTCCTATATTTTATGGGAACTAATTCAGGATAAATCTGAAGTAGATTTTGATTAGTTAAGATATACTATAGGGGCGCCTGGGTGGCTCAGTGGGTTAAAGCCTCTGCCTTCGGCTCAGGTCGTGATCTCGGGGTCCTGGGATCGAGCCCCGCGTCGGGCTCTCTGCTTGTCGGGGAGCCTGCTTCCTCCTCCTCTCTCTCTGCCTGTCTCTCTGCCTGTCTCTCTGCCTACTTGTGATCTTTGTCTGTCAAATGAATAAATAAAATCTTTAAAAAAAAAAAAAAAAAAAAAAAAAAAAAATTTAAAAAAAAAAGATATACTATAAACCAAAGAAAAACCAGTAGAGGAAAAAAAAATCAAGAAAATAATTTAAAAAAATCACTGAAGAACTAAGATGTTACACTAGGAAATATCCATTTAATAAAAAAGATGGCAAAAATATTAAAAAAATAAAAAAGATGGCAATAGAAGATAGAGGAAAAAAAGACATGAGACATGTGGAAACAAAAATGAACAAAAACTGCTGATATATATTTAACTCTATCTATAATATTAAAAATTAATAATAAATAATCTAATTAAAAGTCAGATTGTATAACTGCCCCACATTAAAAAAAAAGATTCAACCTTGTTTAATCTACAAGAGATACACTTTATGTTAAAAATTCAAATAGGTTGTGGGCAAAAGCATTGGGAAATGTATACCATAAATACAGTAACCATAAAAGAGCTGAAATAGCTATGCTAATATTAGATAAAATTTATTTTTTTAAAGATTTTATTTATTTATTTGACAGACAGAGATCATAAGTAGGCAGAGAGGCAGGCAGGGGGTGAGGGGGGAGCAGGCTCTCCACTATGAAGACAGCCCGATGCGGGACTTGATCCCAGGACCCTGAGATCATGACCTGAGCCAAAGCCAGAGGATTTAACCCAATGAGCCACCTAGATGCCCCTAGATAAAATAGATTTTAAAGCAAAAAGTGTTAACAAAAGATGAAGAGGCAAAAAAAAAAATGATTAAGGAGCATTATCTCTTAATGATAAAAGGGTCACTGCATCAGGAAACTATAATAGTAATAAGGATATATATGCCTAAAAAAAGCTCCAAAATACACGAAGAAAACCCTGATATAACTGAAGAGTGAAACAGACAATACAATAATGATAGAGACTTTAACACTTCTCACTCAATAATGGAAAGAAAAACTAGAAAAAAGGTTGACAAAGAAATATTAGACTTGAGTAATACCATAAAACAACTAGACCTAGCAGATATCTATAAAACATTCTATCCAGCAACAGCAGAATATATATTCTTCTCAAGCACACATGGACTTTCTCCAGGAAAGACCATATGCTAAGCCATAAAACAATCACCAATAAATTTTGAAGAACTGAAGCATAGTCAGCTGGGAAGATGGCAGAGTAGGAGGACCCTAAGCTTGCCTCTAACCATGGATACTAGATAAGACTCACAACAGCATAAATAAGCCAGGAAATGATGCAAGACAAGCAGAACAAACTTCACAACTAAAGGCAGGGAAGAGGTCACATCCAAGAAAAAAATGAAGGTGAAGATGCAGTCTGGGAGTGAAACGGAGCATGGCCATCCATGGAGGGGAGAGAGCTGGTGATGCAGAGAAAAGCAGAAAACAGAATTTCACACTAGGGAGCCCTGGAGCAGGAAGGACAAATCTCTGTATTATTTGCCTTTGAAAGTGAGAAGGCTGAATTCCATGAGTTCTTAAAACCATCAGGACTTAAAGTCTAGAATTTTAAAAATCAGTGGACTCACCTCTGGGAGAGCCTAGAAAGCCTTAAGAAGCAGAGACCTTGTCCTTAAAGAGACAAGGATGTCAAACAGCCTGTGCAGATACAGTGTAGAACCAGTAGTTTGAAAAATACTGTGGGTGAAGGGGACGGAGATTTATTTGCTCATCTCAGAGTGCTCCCGGAGAGACAGGATTCATTGGGAGACCCCTATAGAAACAAAGGAGTTGGCTGGCGCCATTTCCTTCCCCTGTCCCCTAGCATAAACAATGGTCATTGGCATTCATACTCCTTACCTAAGATGCTTGCCCCAAGCTCCCCCTCCCCATGTTTGGAGGTTCTGCCCTTCCCAGTCATGGTCCTTGAGTCCTAGCACTGTAAACCCCTCCCTCCCAGACAACCCATCACAAACCCTGAGAACACCATATTCCCTGACCTGTGCATTTGTGGGACCTCAGCCTCTTAAGTAGAGAGAACAAACTGTTACCAGAGGGGAGGTAGGTGGGAGGATGAGTTAAATAGGTGATGAGGATTAAAGGGTGCAGTTTTCTGAAGATGAAAAAAATGATTTATAAAAACAAAAGAACTGAAGTATAAAATACATCCCCTGACCATAAGAAAATTTGCTAAATTCACAAATATGTAGAAATTAAAAGACACACTATTAAATAAAAGGTCAAAGAAGAAACCACAAAGAAAATTAAAAAAAAATTGAGATGAATGGGAAAATACCAACTACCAATATACAAAATATCAAAGCATATTAGATATAGCTAAAGCAGCATTCAGAGGGATATTCTTAATTGTCATGCCTATATCTAAAAAGAAGAAAGATGTCAAATCAACATTCTCCCTTAAAAAAAAAAAAAGTAGAGCAAACTAAACACAAAGTAAGCAGACAAAAGATAATAAGAAAGAATGTAGTGGAAAGGGGCACCTGGGTGGCTCATTGGGTTAAGCCTCTGCCTTTGGCTCAGGTCATGGTCTCGGGGTCCTGGGATCAAGCACCACATCCGGCTCTCTGCTCAGTGGGGAGCCTGATTCCTCCTCTCTTTCTGCCTGCCTCTCTGCCTACTTGTGAATTCTTTCTCTCTGTCAAATAAATAAATAAAATCTAAAAAAAAAAAGAATGCAGTGGAAATACATATTGATAAATAAAACTGGAAGACTGACCAAGTAAAACAAAAGAAGCAAGAGAAAAGGGGAAATTATTAAAATTAAGATGAACTTGGGGAGATAGTAATTTTAAGAAAATACTATGAATAACAGTTATGTATAGCAACGGAGTAAATAATAGTTGAAATGGGCAGATTCTATAAACAAATAAATTACTGAAAATTATTTAAGAATTAGAAAATATAAATAGATGCATAGCAAGTAAAGGGATTTAATTAGTAATTTAAAACTTCTCGCAAGGCAAAAAATCCAGGTTCAGATAACTTTCACTACTGAATTTTACCAGACTTTCAAGGAATAATACCAACCCTTCACCAGCTCTTCTAAGAAAAATAGAATAGGGAAAACTTCCCAACTTATTCTATAGAATCAGAATTACTGATAATCAAAACCAGACAAAGATTTCAAAAGAAAACTAAAGTCTAATGGCTCCTATGAATCATACAAAATTCCTCAACAAATACTAGCAAACTAATACAACAACATATAAAAAGGACTAGACATTAGAATCAACTGGGGTTAGGCAGACACACTTCTCAATTTTAAAACTTACTATACAGCTAAAATCAAGACCGTGTTGTACTGGTGTGAACAAGTCTCAAAACAGATAACAGAATAGAACGGAGAATCCACAAATAAACTCTTACATTTACAGTTTGTTAAGTTTCATAAAAATTTCAAGACAGATTATTTGGGGGAAAAACAGTTTTTTTTCAACATTGGTGCTAAGAATGGGTATATACATGCAAAAGAGTAACATTTGACTTCTATTTCACACCTTTGAGAAACAAACAGGGTTTGGGAAGGGAGGAGGTGGGGAATGGTGAGCCTGGTGGTGGGCATTAAGGAGGGCACATACTGCAGGGAGCACTGGGTGTGGTGCATAAACAATGAATCTTGGAGCACTGAAAAAATAAAATTAAATTTAGAAAATTAACTTAAAATGGTCATAATCTTGTATGCAAGAGATAAAACTGTAAAATTCTTACAGGAAAACATGGACATAAGTCTTTATTACCTCGAGTTAGTCATATGTTAAACACAATATCAAAAATACAAGTGCCAAAAGAAAATTAGATAAATTGTATTACGCCAAAGTTTAAAACTTTTTTTTTTGCCGAAAATAATACCATAAGTAAACTGAGAAGATATCCCATAGAATGTGAGAAGATATTTGAATATCATTTATCTGATAACAGACTTATGTACAGAAGATTTAAAGAACACATATGACTTTGTTTATTTGAGAGAGAGTGAGCATATAGAGAGATAGTGAGAGGGAGAAGCAGAATCCCCACTGAATGGAGAGTCCCATGCTGGGCTTGATCCCAGGACCTTAAGATCACAACCTCAGCCAAAGGCAGATGCTTAAACCACTGAGCCACCCACATGCCTCATGATTTTTTTTTTTTTTTTTAAGATTTATTTATTTATTTTAGAGAGAGAGTGGGTAAGCCAGGAGTGGGGGTGTGGACAGAGAGAGAAACTCAAGCAGACTCCCTACTGAACAGGAAACCTGACATGGGCCTCAATCTCACACGTATGAGATCATAACCAGAGCCGTACCAACTCAACCAACTGAGCCACCCAAGCACCCCCACATATGACTCTTAAACAAAACGACAAATAACCCAATGTACAAAGCTTTTGAATAGACATTTCTCTAAAGAACATATACAAATATACCAATAAGCATATGAAAAACTGTTCCTCATGATTAGTCATAGGAAAATTCAATCAAAACCACAATGAGATATCCCTTCACAACCACTAGGGTGGTTGCAGTGGAAGATTATCAAGTGCTAGCAAAGATTTAGAGAAATGAGAACCTTTAAACACTGATCATGAGAATTTAAAATGGAGAAGCCATTTTGGAAAACAGTTTGGCAGTTCTTCAAAATGTTAAATGTAGTGTTACCGTGTGACCCTGCAATCTCACTCCTAATTATATAACCCAAAATAAATAAAAATACATGTTCACTCAAAAATTTGTACAAAAATGTTCACAGGAGCATTTTTCATAGTAGCCAAAAAATTAAAAACAGTGTAGATGTCTATGAACTGATGAATGGATGAAAAATATGTGGTATATCCATACAAGGAATAATATTCAACAATAAAAGGAATAATACTGATACAGACAACAATCTGTTAACTTTGAGAACATTATGCTAAGTGAAAGAAACAAATACATAGAAACAGAAGGCAGATTATGAATTATGTGCTTGCTAAGGGGTGGGAAAGAAAAGTATGGAGAGGAGCAATGAGGAGTGACTGCAAATACACACAGGTTTTCTTTTGGGGAAAACAAAAATGCTCTAAAATTATACTATGGTGATGTTTGCACAATCTTCAGATCTTTGCCAGCACTTGATAATCTTCTACTGTAGCCACCCTAGTGGTTGTGAAGTGATATCTCTTTGTGGTTTTGACTGAATTTAAATTTACTTAAAGATTCATTTATTTATTGAGAGAGAGAGAAAGAGAGAAAGTATGAGAAAAAGAGTGTGGTGGGAGGGGCAGAGGGAAAGGGAGAGAAGCAGACTCCCTGCAGACCACCGAGCCCCAAGCAGAACTCTATCTCATGACCTTGGGATCACGGTCTCAGCCAAAATTAAGAGTTGGAGGCTTAACTGACAGAGCCACCCTGTGAATATATTTAAAAAGCACTGAAATGTACATTATAAATGGGTGAACAGTATGCTATATTATTTACCTCAATAACACTTTTAAAAAACATAATTCACATCATGCTAAATTTTTGCTTAAAATCTTTCAATAATTTCTCATTTTACTTGAAGCAAAATCAAATTGTTATATTCGTTAATGAGGGTCTCCAGAATATGATCTCCATTTTTAACCTCTCTGTCATTAGATGTTACTATTCTTTACTTGCTCAGCTAGACACACTGCCTTGTAGGTCCTCAAATATGCCTGCAAACTCCTATTTCAGGGACAATGTGTTTGATGTTTTTCCCACCTGGGACATTTTTTCCCTAGATACTGTGTTGATTGTTCCCTCATCTTGTGCTTTTGCTCAACAAAGCCTTCATGAGACAACTGTGCTTTAAATGAAAACTCCTTCCACTTAGACACTACCATCTCTTTTTTTTTTAATATTTTATTTATTTTATTTGACAGAGAGAGAGGTCACAAGTAGGCTGAGAGGCAGGCAGAGAGAGAGGGAGAAACAGGCTCCCCACCGAGCAGAGAGCCCGATGCGGGGCTTGATCCCAGGACCCTGAGATCATGACCTGAGTCGAAGGCAGAGGCCTAAACCACTGAGCCACCCAGGCGCCCCTCTTTCCATGTCTTTTTTTCCCCTCCATGTCATTTGTCATTCTTTGGCCTCCGTTTTCTGTTCTACAACCTATTATTAAACTATAGATTCCCAAAGGCATGGCATCACCTGTTTCTTCACAGTGGCTTCCTTAGTACCTAGAACAGTAGGTTATTACATGGTATGCATGAAACAAATATATTTGCTCAATTTATTATTTGTACAACGTGGCTAGTACCTTTAATTTTCTACTGCAGCCAGGAAATGTAGTATCCTTGTAGAACTTAAAGTTCTTCCATAAAAATAAAAGCACTTCACTTTTTTGAAATGAAAAATGTGTTAAAAAAATCACACAACATTATTTTCTCAGCTGAAGTTAAAGAATGAATATCTGATAAGTCATATCAAACATGTAGGACAAGATCCAGTTAATTGACTTTTGCTGCAAACACAAATTATAATTTGTTCACACATCACAGCTCCGACAACATCAGTTAATCTTTGGGTACTATTCCCTGACATATCTTTGTCTTTACTGCTCCAGGTTGAAGAGATTTAATCAGTTTGGGCCTGACCACAACAACATCTGCCAGTGCCTGCAGGGGCTAACAGTCAAAAGAGAGAAGGGGTGAGGAGAGCAACTCATTCCTCCACAGTCACCAGGGTAACCAGAGGCATAGTGGCTGGCCTTGTTGACATTTCAGGCAATGCTGTTCAGGATTAACTTGTGTTTTCATTATGAAGACAGAAAGTGTGACTCAAAAGTCATGAATTGATTATTGCCCAGGTGCAACATTAGTGTTACTGCCTTAAAACACATTATAAAGTATGAAATCTGAAGGGGTATTGGAAGGTTACCAATATATAAAATATATTCCCCACTGTCCTGACATGACATGTAGAATAATCAACAATAGTGGTTCAGTCCTTTAAGATGTATTATTCTTAGCAGTCCTCTGCCCAAAGAGACTACTTAAAGATGTTATGCACAAAAACACATCACCTGTCATTAACAGTATTTTAAAATAGACTAAGATTTCATAATCTTAAATTCTCTTGCTTGCAAATATAAGAAACAGACCTCAGCCACTTTAAGAAGAAGGCAGTAACTTATCACAGAGACTGTGACATGGGCTAGAAGGAACTAGAATTAGATTAGAAATTCTCCAAACCTTTTCTCCATTGCTCATATTTTCTTGCCTCTACAAGGGGTTGCATTCTATCTCTCTCTCTTTCTCTCCCCAGCCCATCTACCAATATTCATTTTGCCTGCTTCTCAGGTCCATATGGTAGGTTAAAAGTGCCTTTCCCATAGCTTCCAGATGCACATTTCACCTCCAGCTGAAGAAAATGAGAATATTTGTCCCTCTCAAGCCCAATTCTAAAATTTCTACATAGATATGTGTTTGGCCACAGTTCTATAAGTGTTCCATATCCTAATTGAAGCTATACTTACTAAGGGTCAATGTCACATTATGCTAAATAGCTTGCACGGTGCCCAGATTGATTAGGGTGGACAACTTCATGTGGTGTCAGGAACTGGGCAGCGTCTTCACAATGCTTTTGTATGGAACACATTTTTAAATCTACTTTTAAAAAAATTATAGATGTCTACAAAAAATGCAGGAAAATGTTATAAATCTACTGCTGAATCTACCTCAGATGTCTTCACAAGATAACTGCTATTAAACTTATAGTGTGGAACTATTAAACCATAGCCATTAACACTCTAAAGTGAATGTGTTGAGGAGGAAAAACTTTTCCTCTACTTTTTTTTTTTATATTTTATTTATTTATTTGACAGAGAGAGATCACAAGTAGATAGAGAGGCAGGCAGAGAGAGAGAGAGGGAAGCAGGCTCCCTGCTGAGCAGAGAGCCTGATGCGGGACTCGATCCCAGGACCCTGAGATCATGACCTGAGCCGAAGGCAGCGGCTTAACCCACTGAGCCACCCAGGTGCCCCTTTCCTCTACTTTTTAATGTTCAGTGCTTAAGACCCTTTGAATTAAACTGACAAAAGACAGATTAGCAGGAGAAAAGACAAAATTTAATCACATAGGTTTGAGAGTTCACAAAAGTGTGCTTCAAATAGGCAGTTAGAATTTGGGATTTATATAGTAACTTAATAAGGGAATGTGAAGGAGGGGAAAGGACACTTAAAGGAAAGCAAATGAGTTTACAGAAGGATGAATGGGTCCTTTGGAGTATAGATGAGGGAGATGATAGTTTTTTGACCATGTCTGTTTAGGTGTGGTATAGAGATTTCTCATCTCTGGTGATGAGTCAATCTTCCCTGGTTGTTCCCAGGAAGGGGATTTAAGACAACTTGAGTTTTTAAAGGAAGTTTTGCTTCTAGGCAGGTAAGATTTCAGGACCTTAAATGCCTTATGCTCAAAATAATTTTTGTCCCATAATGGCATATTCTGGACCCCTTCAAATATACCAGTACGAAGTCTTATTAAGAGAAATTAAATTTTCCAGGAGGAGGTTCAGAGGATAAGTGGCTCTATTTTATACAGAAGCCACAGAATCAGAAAATATTCTGAGCAAAGTCAACTCTTGCGAAGTGGCAGGAGGGAACCTGGAGAGAGGGCAGCATGCGGGGGGAGCAGGGACACAGGACAGGCAAGCTTTATAAAGGACAACAGGTCCTGCAAGCCAGTCCATGTGATTCCTGAAACAAACCAGTGAAATGAGCATAACTGCTGTCTTTAGCTTTCCTGGGAGAATAGAGCTTATGAGGGGGTGTGGTTACTTAACTGTGATAATTCACAGTGTAACTTCTAGAAGGAGTACCTGAAAACTCAACTTCTAATTTTTTAATGGATCTCACATATGGTGTTTATAAGCAAGGGCAGCACAATCTGGCAGAGGCCCCTACTTGATATGGGTATTAAAAGAAGTATACAATTACATATATGGGAAGCACTGAGGCAGTGTCTAGCACACTGTAAGCATCTCAACAAGCAGCAGCTGTTTTGAGGCTATTCTTTGAAAGGTTATATAGGTCAGTGGTCAAGAACATGGACTCTACAACCAAACTTCAGGATGCAGTACTTGTTTCTTTGCACACCGTGCTAACCTCTCTGTACATCATTTTCCTCATCTGTAAAATGGAATATTCATAGAAACAACCTCCAAGGTTTCTTATTTTTTTTAAATGGGAATTAAATGAGTTAGTATGAAAAGCACTAGGAACATTTCTTGTAGGTACTATATGTGGTTACTATTACCAATAGAACCATCAACCAGGATGCAACTGGAAAGCCCAAAGTGGGGATGAGTTATAGGATGACTAGTCTATGACCTCAGTAAGTGATAGAAGACCTAGTTTCTTCTCACTGCTCCACTATTCTAGCCATAGGAGTGGGGTTTGATTTGATGCTGCATGCTCTTGTGATGGAAGGGATTATCTAATTGGTTTAAACAAGTTGACCTACTCCTCTGAATCATGCAGGTCTTGCTGTCTCATTTGTTGGCTTGATTCTTTTGTCAAAACAATTAGTTTTCCTTTTTAAACATCTACTGACAAATTGACAAGTTTACCCTTTTAAAATCTGTGGTGATTAAAACTGGTAATTTTAATACAACAGTTACAGCAGATTGATTAGGGTGCCCCAGTGCAGTGACCTGGTTGTTCAATTTCAGTGCCAGAAGTGGTTCCTGCTATTCCACAATATCTGCAGGCTAGTTTATATTAAAAAAAAAATGTTGGGGGGCGGGCAGCACCTGGGTGGCTCAGTAAATTAAGTTTCTGCCTGCGGCCCTGGGATTGAGACCTGCATCGGGCTCTCTGCTCAGCCAGGAGTCTGCTTCTCCTTCTCCCTCTCCTTCTGCTCCTTCCCCAATTCATGATATATATCTCTCTCTAAAATAATTAATAAAATCTTAAAACAAAAAAACAGCCATTGGGCAATTTTTTGGTCTCTGATGTGACAAAATCATTGATTCTCACTGATAATATCAATTTACATGTCCACATTCTCTAAATCTAAATCCTTTTTTTTTTTTTTCCAGTGGTGGGATTGCATTTAGTATCACTAGGGTTCTTTAATAGTACAAAGTTCCTAAAATTTTTACATGATGTTTTCAAATCATAAATTTAAACTGTTTATTAGGAATATGAATCAGATAAAACAAGAAATTTGAAAACTGAGGTTGAAAGTCATAGAAATGTGCAAGTTAATGAGGGGTAATTTAAAAAAACTTAGAAGTCTGTAAAAATGAAAAAACAAACAAACAAACAAACAACAAAACACGGAAAATGTGGTAGCTAAGACTTCCAACAATGAAGTTGGCCGTAAAGGAAACAACAGAATTACACCAATAGGAATAGTCGATTAGCATACAGCAGGGCAGTCAATCAAAAAAGTTTGAGAATTTATTTAGGTAATTATTTAAATATAAATTTTATTGTTATAAAAAGTCAAAAGAGCCTACAACTTGGTAACTCATTGGAAAATAAATCATGAACAATCACCACTATAGACTACCACATGTAGTAACATGCACTGATCTTGCACACGGTGAAGGAAATGGTCAGATATTTTTGAACTAACACAAAAAAATTATAAACAAGGAAGTACAAGGTTGGTTTCCATATCCACTTGAACGGTATAGCTCCCCTACGAGATGAACAATGTGTTCCACACAGTCTATATGAGACTTTTCTCTACCTTCAAGAGATCTACTCTAGTTGGGGAGAAAGAATGTGGTCTTCTTGGGCAGAAAAATAATTAGATTATTAGCTGGTAACCTAACTATAATATTAGAAGTGCTCTCACTTGATTGTACTGCTTAGCCTGATATTTTATTTTTTGCATATTATATCTGAAAAACTTGTGTATTCTGGTTCATTCATGATTTTTCATGAAAGCACTGTTTTTCTCTTTATTTTGTTATTTTTTCTTGACCACTTAAGACGAAATAAAGACTTCCCTTTGATCACATCTGTCAAGATTGATGGAAAGCACAGAGTCAGTTATGTTTAGACCATCAACATTTCTGCAAGTGCTGCAAGGGAATTCACTTGGCAGAAAAACCAGCTTCCCAGTTCAGCTTCTAGTCATAGTTCTCTGAGGTGTGGGCTGGGACAGCTTTTAGAGATTGCTGTTTTCTCTGGCAACCTGTATCATTTCCAGCATCTGTATCCCAGAAGAGGACTTCCTTGTGAATTAATCAAGGACTCAGCAGCCTAGAAAATTTGGTGAAGTGATTCCTCATTCCTAACAAATCTCCACTGTACACAGCAGATAGGTCACCTGAAGCTCCCCTTGAGTGATTCTGGTCTCCAGTCTGGGAAGGTGGCTCCCTCAGGGTCCCATTCTTTCTATTCATTTCAGACCAGGACAAATCATTTATTTGTTCCCAACAGTATAAACACTGCTATGCCAGGAGATGATGATGATGATGATGATGATGATGATGATGATGATGACGATGATGATGATAAATAATAATAATTATTGGTTCTAAAATGCAGATGTGATTTAGGTTCATCTAGTCACATACATTCATAAGAGATGCAAAAATAATTCAGAGTTGAATTATGTGTGGAAAAGAGAAGAGGTATGAATGAAACATCAATTTTGCTTCTGTGAATTGCCACAGAGTCAGCCTGGTTCTGTACTTAGCATTGTGGTGTGGCTTCCTGGTTTGAAAGCTTCCTGAATATGGTACAGGTTGTAGTTCACTTGCTGAGCCAATTCTAGAGTGTGGAATTGAAATTGCCCTGGCAACTCAGCCTGGAGTCAACTTCTTTAGCTTTATCCAATGTTTCTGTGAATTATCTATATAAATCACAAAATCCCTTTCTCTATAAACTAGGTAGAGTAGATTCTCTCGTTAAGATCTCATACCCACAAAGATCCTTTCTAGAAAGTTTTTCTCTTGAATGCCCTCAGGTAGACACCTCTATTCTGTTTTCAAACAGAGATAAGTTTTAAACTGTCCTTGATCCATTAAGGTATCCTTCCTGTCTTAATTGCAAACATATTAATTCAGAAAAATGTATCAAGGCATTTTCTATGCCTTAAACTTCGCTGGACTCAGGGTTAATATATATCAATACAATATGATTCTTATGTCTAAAAAGTTTTTTCTATGAGCAAAATGCACAGAAATTAAAAAATTTATTTTTGATAAAATTTTTTTCTATAGTCATTTACTATATGATTAGCAATGTAAAATTTTGGAAGAATGGATCTTTCCTCTGAACTCATAATGTGTTTGGTTGATTTGTATTTCTGCCATAGTATTTACCATGTATCTTTGTAGTTGTGTGTATGGGTGTATGTATGCATGTGTAACTTTGTGTATACAGTTTTATCTTCTCATGTGGAAGTTCCCTTAGTGTAAGGCTCATATACTATTTCTCTTTTCACCACTAAAATCCTTAGGACACAGGTGGTACTCATGGTTACTGAATAAAAAACAAACAAACAAACAAACAAAAAACAAATCAGCCAAATAGGCAAGCTATATCAGAAAGAATTCTAAGGCCCTATAGAAAATTAGGCAGAAATACTTCTCTTTTATGATGGAGTTCTTCCCTCAACCAGGCCTCCTACACTTCCGAACATATCTACCAATTATGAGTAATTTTTTTAAATTGTTGTATGGGCACAGAACTAATGACAAGACAGCCATATACCCAGGGAACATATGATGAACACTCTCATCATGAGACAATGCTTTCCCCAGCCCTTTCTTGGACTGTGCCTACCTTAATTTATGACAACCAATGCCTTTAGGAATAATGGGGTTTTTGAAACTAGTGTTCTTATGCATTAGCATTTTCTGGAGAGCTTTTAAAAAATTCCTGATGCCTAGGTCACATCCCAGACCAATTAAATTAGGAGCTCATGCGGAGAGCCCTAGGCATCAACTTGTAAAACTCCTGAGGAATTCCAATGTGCAGTCAAGGCTGGAAGCACTGCTCTCATGATTTAATGATTTAATATACTTTAATCAAGTGTATCTCTAAGAAAGTCTTAAGATGAAAAGCTATTCAGCTTTGTGTTATTGAATCCATTGGAAAGCATTTGCAATGTGAATAAATGTGTAAACAAGATATTTTTAAAGTATCCTCAAAGAGAGCTTAATTCCCAATCATAATAATGTATGTGAATCATAGGATTTTAGTATTCTAAATTGTTCTAATGTAGTCAAATCTCTGTATTGTTCTAAATTGAGTATATACTTTGTCCGGGTGAACAGAATTCTATTTCAGAGTTTATGGCAATTAAACTTTCTAATTAAAACTTGTTTAATTTCTTCCAAATAAGAACATAATCAGTTCCTTAAAAAAAAAAAAGTAAAAAATGGAACAAGAGCCTTGTTCTTCTTTTACGTTTCTTTTCTTTTTTAAAAGATTTTATTTATTTATTTATTTATTTATTTATTTATTTGAAAAAGAAAGAGAACAGGAGGGAGGAGAGAGAATCTGAAGCAGACTCTGTGCTAAGGACAGTGCCTGATGCAGGGCCTTATCCCATGATCATGAGATCGTAACCTGAGCCAAAAGCAAGAGTCAGACACTTAACTGACTGAGCCACTTAGGCACCCTTCAGGTTTCTTTTCTTCAATTAATGTAATGAGTTTCTTTTCACTGATGAAGCAGACATTTTTAATTAAACTAGTTAGAAGCATAATAAGTATAATTCATGGTTAAATGCTTTCCATGTGCATTCAAATAACTAAATTTATGTACAGTTACACCGTAAACTAGCTAGGGGAGAATTTCAGATAGGTGTCTGACTTTGGAATGCTTTCTTAAGCCTTAATATTTTCCTTGTTCCATAGACAACTTCCTATTATTTTCACCTTTTCTTCTAGGAAGGAAGAAAACTATAAAATCTAGGAATCTAGAAATTAACTTTCCTGCCATTCTACCCTATTTCCTTCCTTCCCTTCTCTTCCCTTCCCTTTCCCTCCCCTCCCCTTCCCTTTCCCTTTTCCTTTCCTTTTTCTTTTCTTTCTTTTAAGATTTATTTATTTATTTGAGAGAGAGTGTTTACACACAAGCGGGAAGGGCAGAGGGAGAGAGACTCTCAAACAGACTTGAGATTCAAGGCTGGTGCAAGCCTAATGTGAGGCTCTGTCTCAGGACCCTGAGATCATGATCTGAGCGGAAACCAAGAGTAGGCCGCTAAGAGACTGCACCACCTATCCTATTTTCCATCACAAGTAACCCACCCCCAACTTTCCAAGCTAGACTTCTTGGATCTTTCCCCCACCTCTTCCTGTGTTACTTTCTATTTCCATTGAGTTTTCTGGTTTTATCTACTCAAGGCTCCAACATTATGAAAACAAAGGTAGGAACACTGGAAAGAGGTCTAAGTGGCCTCTCCAAGATGGATCACAGAAGTGACATTTGACCTTCTACTCTGCATCTGGAAAGGCTGGCTGACTTGGTTCTTATGTTTCCAAATAGCCTATATTTTAATTTGATCTATTTTCTTCCCTTGCACTGGATGTAAATGTATATGTACATAAGAACTGGTGCAAATATTCATCTGGAAATAGAATCTAGGGAAATAGGAAACAGTACTTATAAGCCAGGTGATCTCAAACAAATTAACATTTGTGTGCCATAAATTTCTAAATATTTAGTATGGGAATGAAAATAGGTAATTTTCATGTCCATTGTAAAGATTGGAGACAAGTAATGTAAACTACTAGCAAAGTGCCTGGCACATGTATTACACCCTCAAAAAATATTATTTGTTCTTCTTGTGTTGTTATGATTGCTAGGATAACATACACGACTATATAATCAAGACAAATACTTCATCTACAAATATGAGATTAGTGGGTTAAAGCCTCTGCCTTCAGTTCAGGTCATGATCCCAGGGTCCTGGGATTGAACCCCGCATCTGGCTCTCTGCTCTGCAGGGACCCTGCTTCCTCCCTCTCTCTGCCTGCCTCTCTGCCCACTTGTGATCTCTGTCTGTCAAATAAATAATAAACAAAATCTTTAATATATATATATAATTTTGCTATGTGGAATAAATTAAGTGATGCATTCAAAAATTATATATAATTTTTAAATCATGAATATTAACTATTTTTTTGTGATGGAAAAAAGTCTTTATTGATAAATAGGTTAAATGAAATAAATAGAGTGACAGTTTCTTGGGGAATAAAAACTCGGGAAGGATTTCTGTGTCTCCACCCCAGCTTTAGCTTTCAGCCTCTGCCTTCCTACTGGCCAGTTTGGATGATGAGGCCTTGGTGGGCAAACCCGGCCTCCTTGAGCCCTTGGGGGCCTCTATCTTCCTGGCCAGGGGTTCAGGTACCGTCTTAGACCCACCACCCCTGGGACGAGCAGAGGCCTTGGCTTTGGGCCCCTCCTTGGCCACATGGGCAATGACCTCTTTAGGGATGTGGTTTTCCTTCTTTTTGGCTGGAGAAGCAGCACCATTCTTGCCCTTAGGGACTGTGGATTTTATACTCTGACTCCCAGCTTTTGTCTTCCTGGGGGCCTCACCACCTTGGCTCTTCTTTCTGCCTTTGACCTTTGACTTCTCACTGAGTCCAGTGGCACTGGGAGGAGCCCATGGGGCCTTGTCTGGCTGTTGAGAGGCCTTCCTGGCTTCATTTACTCTTGCCTCTTGGTCTTTGGTCTGGCCGCCTTTCTTGGGAGCCTTCTCTTTGGCTGCACCTGGTTTGGGAGGAGCCATCCTTGCCTCTCGAGGCTTCTTCGGTCCCCTTTTCACCTCAGCTGGGTTGGAAGGGCCCTTCTTTGCCTCTCTTGGTTTCTTAGGGACCTTCTCCTTGGCCTCACTGGGTTTCCTGGGGGCTGTCATGGTGGATGTCTTCCTGGGCTGGACTTTCCTTTTATGCTTGGGAACCAATCTGAAGCTGCCAGTGACGCCCCTGGCCTTGGAGTTGGCAGGCCTGAGGAGCAGACCGCGGCACACGCCTGTGGCCAGGGCCTGCTTCAGCAGGTACTTGAACCGGAGGCTGTCCGCCGTAGGGTACTTCTGCAGGATGTAAAGCTTGATGGTGGCCACAGAGGTGCCCCGGCGCTGCTCTCCGGCCTGCAGTGCCTCCAGGACCATGCGCAGCACAGGGGGGTGGTGGTAAAGCCCTCAGATAGTGCTGTGACTCAGGCCTGGCTCCTCAGCCCCAGACAGCCCAGACGACCCCACTGTGGAGGGCAAGGGGGCTCGAATATTAACTATTAATAGTAGCTTATTCTATTGTATTTCATACTAATGTAAACCATTTTTTTAAAAGATTTTAATTCTTTATTTGAGAGAGACAGATCACAAGGCAAGGGAGAGGAAGAAGCACACTTCCTGGAGCAGGGAGCCCAATGTGAGGCTCGATCCCGGGACCCCAGGATCATGACCTGAGCTGAAGGCAGATGCTTTACTGACTGAGCCACCCAGGATCCCAAAATTATTTTGATTTTTTAGAAATGTCTTTACTAATCAAATTCCTAGAAAATATATAAGGGTGCTGACTAAATTAAAGCTATAAATTGAATAGGAACTCTTTCCACAGGGAAACTGATTTTTTAAAGCTGCTAGAGAAATGCCAACTATTTAGGTAAATGAAGGGGAAACTGGAGAAGAGGAGCCCAGATACCAATTCCATAAGGTCTATTTCCTCTCTGAAAGTCCAATAATATCCTAGAAATCCTGAAACCAACATAGTCTTGTTTTTCTGTTGTTGTTAGTTTTTGTTTTCCAATTAAATACTCTGTTGTTTCCATTCTCACCCCTCAGGTTATCTTATTTCATTCTTTCTGAAAAAAAAAAAAAAAAAAAAAAAAAAAAAAAAAAAAATCCTTTGAATTAAATTTCTAAAGCTGACATTTTGATGTCAATCTGTGTTAAATTGGCCACCCACTGAATCCTGTCAAGACTGGAGATGAAATGACTGTTAAACTTTAGATGAACTCAACAAGAGCTACAACTGGAATACTAGGGGATTAATTCCTATTTGTATTCTTTGCTGAATATAAAAGATCCCAAATTTGGCTATAATCAGTCTGTGTGCATTATAAATCACTTCTGAACCAAATTAATAAGAAGTTGTGGGGTTTTTTTTTAAGAGAGAGAGAGGACGTGTACGCAAGAGGGTTGGTAGAGAGAGAGAATCTTAAGCAGGCTCCATATCCAGCACAGAGCTCAATCTCATGACCCTGAGATCATCACCTGAGCCAAAATCAAGACTCAGCTGCTTAACCATCTGAGCCACCTAAGCAGTCCAGTAAAAAGTTATTTAAGAAAAAAAAAAAACATACAACCCTTTATTGCACATGTAATTCAATGTTTATTATGCAAATTAAGTAAAAAGAATACAGAATTACCTAGTCAACTACCTAGAGAGAACCACCTACAAAATATTGTTACTTACCATTCTTATGTGCAGTATTTTAAACAAAAATATAATCAGAATTATGTATCTTCTTTTTGTAAACTGATTTTTAAAACATAAAGCTTCCTGTTTCTATGATAGCAAATATCATACAATATCATATATTTTCAAACCATTCCACTGTAGGTTCCAAATTATTGGCTATTTAGGGTGTTTTAAGACTTTCTTTTTAAAACACACTATGATAGTCAGGCATGTATATTAGTCTCTGTGCATATGTGCATCCTAAGGACTGATTCCTAGAAGTGAGATTGTTTTGCCAAATACACATAAATTTAAGGATTTTGATACATGTAACCAGTAATATTTCCTATTTTTATTTTTTTACCAACTTCTGCTAACAGGAATTTGAGCTCATGCCAAGTAATTTCTTATATGGCAACACTGGGGATTATCATTGCTTCTTAAAGATCTTTCTCATAGGATCATTTTAGGATGTTGCCCTTATCAATATTTAAATGACTTATTATTATTGAGGCTGACCCTGGTTCAGGAAAATACGTTGCAAATATTCCCAGTTAATTTACCTTTAGCATCAGGTAAGGTGCTTTTGACACACAGACACTTGTGGGGTTCCATCGTGTAATGGTTAGCACTCTGGACTCTGACACACAGACACACATATTTCTAAGAAAAAATAGACAGTTGACTCTTAAATAACATGAGTTTGAATTGTGCAGTCCACTTACACGCAGAATTTTTCAAAAAATATAGCACAACACCATAAATGTATTTCTCTTCCTTATGATTCTCTTAATATTTTCTTTTCTCTAGCTTACTTTATTGTACTCACTATACTTTTGAGTAATGTTTGAACCCCTTAATATATATTTTGGGTGCAATTAGAAAAATTCTCAGTGAATACCTTAAGAGGAAAGAGAGTTTGCTCTATTCTGAAGGGATAGAGAACATAGCTTATTTTACTGACGGAATTTCCTTCCTAGAAATCTGCTGTTGTTCATAGGTTTTTGCAGTGTGAATGGGAAGATATTAAGGACAAGCCACTAGCCTAACAACTAATTCACCTGGATTTCAAAACACATATGTCAAATTATGAAACCATTGATATTTGTTCTCTACAAATCTTATTTCCTCTTCTAAACCTCTCTCTTATTACCCTGTTTTACTAACAGGAAGCTCAGATCTCAATGATTTTGTGCTATTCCTGTTGAGATCATAGCACGTGCCAGGATGAAAAGACAATTAGGACTTTGCACTTAGCATCAAAGGAAGTGACCATGGAGATGAGGATGTTCATTCATCAGTGATAGATAAAGACAAGACAGGAATGAAATAAATAAAGGATGTTCCCATAACAATTAGGCATGCAGACAATCAGATTTGGGCCTCCTCTTCCAAAGAATGAGAATTTCTCTGGAACACTAGCAAATTTCATGAGAACTTTGAACAAGTGCCATCAAAAAAACATGGATCTCAAAAAAAAAACAACAAAAAAAACATGGATCTCAGGACGGACATCAGCTGTATGTACTGGTTTGCTAGGGTTGCTGGAACAAATCACCACAAACTAAGTGGCTTAAACAACAGAAATTTATGTGTTCTAGTTCTGGTCAAAGTGTTGACAGGGGTGGTTCTGAGGGACAATCTGTTTCATGATGCTCCCCTAGCTTCTGGTGATTTGCTGGCAATCTTTGACATTCCTTGTAGAAGAATCACATTGATCTCTGCCTTCATCTTTCTATGGCCTTCACTGTGTGTGTATCTGCGTCCAAACCTCTCCATTTAAAAAAGACATCAGTTATATTGGATTAGGACACACTTTAATGGATTTAATTACATACGCAATACTATTTTCAAACAAGGTATTCTAAGAAAATACGGGTTAGGTCTTGATCATGTAAATTTTGGGGGGGAGAAACAGTTCAACCCATAGCAGTATGTAAGAGTACTTCCATGTGCTTCACTTATATAATACAATATTTTGGAGCTCTTCCCACAATCTTGTTGGCCCCACCACTTAGGACTTTCAGTTCTTTCTACAGTGTGCTTACAATGCATATTAAACATTCTGCTAAACCATTACTTTTTTTTTTTAAAGATTATTTATTTATTTATTTGACAGACAGAGATCACAAGTAGGCAGAGAGAGAGGAAGGGAAGCAGGCTCCCCGCTGAGCAGAGAGCCCAATGCGGGGCTCGATCCCAGGACCCTGAGATCATGACCTGAGCCAAAGGCAGCGACTTAACCCACTGAGCCACCCAGGTGCCCCAAACCATTACTTTTGAAGTAAGGGGATAGAGAGAGAGCTCTATTAACACTCACATATACCATGAAGGCAATTCTGTTCCTTTAAAAAAAAATATTTTATTTATTTATTTGACAGAGAGAGAAAGAGGGAGAGCACAAGCAGGGGGAATGATAGGCAGAGGAAAAGGGAGAAGCAGGCTCCCTGCTGAGCAGAGAGCCTGATGTGGGGCTCAATCTTAGGACCCTGGGATCATGACCTGAACTGGAGGCAGATGCTTAACCGACTGGCAACCCAGGTGCCCAGCATTCTGTTTTAATGTATCTTTTATTCTGAATTTTTGTATAAAAAGTATTTTAAAAACTTGTCTTATTGCCTTAAAAAATTGAGAAATAATGAAATTCAAAATCAAACTTTAACATTGGAATTGAAGGAGTGATGGAAATGTTTTGAAATTAATGAATAATGACAGTTTCATAACTTTGTAATATACTAAAAACCACTGAATTATATACTTTGAAAGTGAATTTTATAATATAGGAATTATAATCTCAATTTTAAGATGCTTATTTTAATTTTTAATATCTTATCAGGAGAAAAGCAGGTATGTACAAGCATATTATACCCTAATACTGCACTTCCCATCTCCGCAGGAAAAATAAAAAAGGCAAAACCACAAAGAAAAATAAAAACCATTTGCTATTGATCCTTAACACATGAAGTGTCATCCTTTAGGTAAGACACACTATTGACTTCAAAGAACTCCTTTGAAGCCAACAGTGTGTCCTTTTTTTTTTTTAATTTCTTGCAAAGCATTAGGCATTGACTGAAATATAATTAGCTGTTCAATAAATACATAGTAATGGAAGTCATGTTAGTGAATGAAGACTCTAAATTTTAAAAGCAGTCACACCTCAGTGTGATTTAGGACCTGTCACATAGTAGCCTGGTGATTCTGAGATGTCTAAATCTCTCCAGGCCTTCAGAAAAGGGATGATAATAGTTAACAATGATTTCAGAGGGTTTTAATAAAAATTATGTTTGATTATATACATGAATGACTCATTCTAGTATCTGCCATATAATAAGTGCTCAATAAATAGTGGCTATACATCATTATTATTAGTAGTAGCACTACTATTATCATTGGTTATTACTGAATAAACTATCTTCCTTTATTAATTATATATACTTTCAAATTGAAAGTCTGTCTTTCAGGACGCCTGGATGGCTCAGTCAGTTAAGCTGCTGCTTTTGGTTCAGGTCATGATCCCAGGGTCCTAGGATCGAGTCCCACTTTGGGCTCTTTGCTCAATGGGTAGCCTGCTTCTCTCTCTGCCTCTGGCTGCCTCTCTACCTGCTTGTGTGCTCTCTCTCTTTCTCTCTCTCTTAACAAATAAATGGGTAAAATCTTAAAAAAAGAAAGAAAGAAAGAAAGAAAGAAAGAAAGAAAGAAAGAAAGAAAGAAAGTCTGTCTTTCAATGCAGAATCCCCTTATTGCATTGGTTGGACAGCTGGATGACTGCTTATCAACATTCACTCATTCAGTCAGGGAGGTAAATATTTATTGACCATTATGTAGATTAACCACTGGGCAAAGTCAGGAGTCTGTATCCCACTTCTGGCATCAACTTTTGGCTCTCTGCCTATTTGTCCTGATTTTCAGCTTTAAGCCAGCTGTCTGTTCCCTGTGACATGGGCTTTATGGTTTGTTCAGTCTCCAATTTTGATGTATTTGTTGTTCAGACCTCCTGGCTTACATGTCAGTCTGCCTTATCCAGCCCCAGGGCTTCTGGCCTTTGATTTACAGTTTATATTAATCAATTGATTTGGAGTTCAAATCAGATGTGAAGCCTCCTGATTCAGTCATCTACGCTCCTTTGATGTAAATCTTGGCAACTGAGGTCTATTTATTCTCCTATTGGCTAAGTTTGGTAGAACGCTAGCCAAATGAAATTCATTCTATAATCCTAAATTCTGCCTAAAAAGGAACAATACTACTGTGGCTTTAATCGTTTCAAGGAATTTAAAACATAAATATCTAATGTTTTTGTTAATTTCTGTGTAGTTGAGGAATATAACTTACTAGCCTTGATATTCTGTCCTTCTTTCTTTCCTCTCTTCCCTCCTTTCTCCTTCCTGTCTGTCTATCTATCTAAATTGAGAATCCATTTGACTTTCCTAAAACATCTCAGTCAGGAGCAGCAGAAAGGTTTCAGGGTTCAGGGTTCAGCTGATTTCAACTCACATGCACGTTTCTCTCTCACATACATGTTATAGCCTCTTCAAGAAGGACACTGTCCATATTCAGATACAGATTTAAGATCTCAATCATTTTAAACACACAGTTGAAGTTCTTAGCTGAAAAATTTATTTAAGAATCCAGGTTTTCTTCCTTCCTTCTGTCCTTCTGTATTTCCTTCTTTTCTTTCAAATTGTTTGAATTTGCCATTTGTTTGATTTTATAACTTTGGTCATAACAAAGTCAAAAGTCATCATTCTTAGCATTACTGAGAAACATCTTGTTGGGAAAGATTAGCATATGGTATTATACTGTCTTTATACGTAACAACACAAGCCCATTGTGGAAAAGATAATAAATAAATAAATAAATAAAATATTGTCTTTGAAATGTCAAAGTGCACAGAACTAGTGTATCTACTTATGGATGAATCTCTTCATGGCTCTGATTTCTGTCACTTGTGACCTGCTCACAATGCTAGCAGGCATTTTATACCCAGTTCTGTCATTCTGGCTGAAGTATCATGATGGGGCCCTATTTAATTCTTGAATAGAGCTTCCCAAACATACTGATCTCCTTGTTTCCAATTCATCATTAATGGAATCAAAATCCGTAAGCAAAGAATGAACGCGACTATGAAACATGAGTGTCAACAATACCAGTTATTAGGTTCTGCATGGCCAGGAGGAATTGCTGTCAATAGGCCAATGTTACCCTATTGCTTCCTGATCTCTGCCCCTGAAGACTACATTAGGTAGGCTCACTTACCTGGTATCAGCTAAGTGCATACTTGAGTTGCTTCAGTTTGGTATAGGGCCAAATATATGGGAATGCAAGGAAACCAAAAAAGAGTGCAGAACTAACGTGAATAGACTTAGAGGGAAATAAATAGCAACTCAGGTATGTAAATGGCTTTACTATTGTGACATAGGCTGTCAAATTTCAACAGCAACTCTATTACTTGTCATATCCTCAGAAGGAGGCATTCGCTGATTTCTAATCTTAGAATCTCTTTTTATTTTTGGTTTGGTAATTCCCTGGAGCAGATCAGACTAGCCTGGGCTGTTATCACCCTCTGTACTGTTACCAAAAGTCTGGAAGAGAAGTCTCAGTATGAACCACTGTCCAGACCCTGGTCAGCCAGCCCATGGCTGCTGTTCTGGCCTGCTCTGGTCAGGAGAGTGGAGTCATGTGATACAGAGCATGTTGACCTATGAATAAGAAACCTTCCTCAAAAAAGAGTATGTATGGGGCAGATTTTCTATGGCAGGTGTTCAAAAATCATCTTAAGCAAAGGAATGGTATCCAGAAAAATAAGTTAAATCTTGTAGCATTGCTAACAAAAATGGCTTATGCTCTAGTTTTTCTTAAGTAATCCAAACTGCCCAATAAAAAATTATGATATGGTTGTAGGATGGTTCAGGCTCTCCTCTTGCTACTGTCAGTACAGTTCTTCTCCAGGCTTCTAAAATGTGATGCCCAAGGTTTACTCTTAGATGATTATCTCTCAGCACACACCAAAAAATTAACTTCCAATAAATTTTCCAGTAAATACAAAACTGCACATTTATCAAAGGAATGCAGTAAAAGCATCTGGTAGAATAAAAGGCAGTATGGTGATTTTTAGAGGCAAGGAACCCAGGAAAAATATGGGGTTATAAATTAAGGCAAAAGTGTACCTATATTATGTGGTTTGTTGGTTTACAGTATGTACATGCCTCCTTCCTCTTCTGTCACATCATTCATCAATTTTATTTCTAGATTCCATGGCTTTGAAGTTCTCTTCTTATGATGCTGGTAACAAAGGTTTATCCCATTGGGTTTCTCAATACTCTTGAAGTAAAATCTAGAAGGAATAAAAGACATTTTATTCAGAATACTAGCAGGCAGTTGTTTGTACACCTTTGTTCCTGTAAAAAATAAATGAAACAAATAGCAAAACACAACTTTCCATCTCTCCATGTAATATATATAAATGGACATGACAGGCCATTTAAAAAAATATTTTGCCTGTCTAATTAAAACTCAATGGTGGCAGGAACAACTAACAAATGTTTAGTTAACATAATGAAGCGAAAATATTTAAAATGTGTACTGTCTATTGTTCATTCTATCAGATCTGGACAGAAGGATAAGTCTTTGTTAATGGGTAAGATTACTTCTAGAGGTAAATCAGGGAGGCATTAGCAGAAAGACCCACCTCACATATGACAATCCACAGGTAGCTTCCAAGGCTAACTTTCAAGTTACCCATAGCAATCACATAGGGTGATTTATAACTAACTTTGTCTTATGATTTCTAAACCTTCCTTGCTGGGCAAACGGCTTTTATCAATCAAGGACAGGCAGAAAACTCCTAACATTTGTGAGGGTTGTTTTCTTCTCAATTTCTGCAAGTCCAATAGAGCCTGAAAACCCTACTGGAAGTGAACAGAGGAACCCTCTTATGAATAGAGTAACATATTTCTTCTGGCACGTGTACTAACCAGATTCAGAGTCCTCAACTTTAGGCAATGGATGATTGATAGATGAAGCAGATGGGTTTACACACATTTTAACAGAATTGTGTGCTGGGCTCTCTAACTTGAATTTAGTCCTGAGATAACTCCTGGAGCATCTCTCAAAATAGAAATAGAAAATCTCTCATTTTCCTATGCTCAGTTGTCTTTGTTTTTGTTGAACTTCTATTGTCAGTCTTTTCTGGACAGACTATGAGTTTAAGGTTGACACGTCAAGGTTAGAACTTAGTGGAAGCCCAGATAGATTACAACTTGTGTTCTTTACTCAAGGATTCCTACAAGTGACCCCACACATACACATACACACACTTTTTGTTTGTTTGCTTGTTTTCTCTCCTTTCCCTTATTGCTTAATTCTTCCTCAGAGAAGCAATGGTATAAGCTTAACTATCATAGATTACCAGCAACTGATTAATATTATTAGCTCTTAATTGGGATTTATTTTTTTCTTAAGATTTTATTTATTTATTCGACAGAGAGAGCACACAAGTAGGCAGAATAGATGGCAGAGTGAGAAGGAGAAACAGACTCCACGCTGAACAGGGAGCCCAATTTGGGGCTCAATACCAGGACACTGTGATCATTACCTAAGTGGAAGGCAGATGTTTAACCAAACAAACCATGCAGGCATCCCTAGTATATTTATTAAATAAATTTTCAGTTTACTGAAAGAAACAAATTGTCAATTGAAATATCTTCTGGAGTACCTGGATTTAAAACTATTTGGATGCATACAAAGGTGTGAGTTCGTTTAAAAACATGCTTATTTTACCTTCTTCTTGTGAACTGGCTGGTGTTTTTTTACAATGAGAATCAGAAGAAAGGACTGTTGTGACTTGAATGTTACTTGATTTTATTTGCTACTGTGACTTACTGGATCTACAACATCTTCCAGTCTCAGGTTATCTGAAGACTAGAGTACTGGTCAATCTAATTAAGCTGATCAAGGAAAATAACATCAAATTGATCTGCTCTCGTGTAGATAGCAATGCAATCATTAGGGTAATGGTCCTATCTTCTTCGTAAACATTTATGCTTTCTGTATGTGAAGAGCAAAAGGATCACAGTATTGGGTATATTTCCCCTTCTAATCTGAGAACTACTGAATCCCAGATTATCTAGCAAATAACCACTCCTGAGTGATCTCCATCCCTGGAACAATGTCTTCTATCATTTCTAAAACTTTGAAAATAATCTTGAGTTAGTAGTGACATTAGAATTTAGTTCCCTCTTATCATTTTATCTAATAATTCTCATTTCTCCTGATATCTTTTTCATTTTACTCCATATTTCTCCTCATAGTCCCTTCTTCATGTGCTCTAACCTCCTTTCAGCAAAATCAACTCTACTCATCCTTCAGTAAAGTTATCCCATGTACTTCAACCTACAAAGTTTCTCCTTAATTTTACCATCTACATTACACAGTCACATGAATCTTCCTATTTTTAAGAGACTTTAATCCCGTAAAATAAGTGGATTCCATAGCAACAGTGAGTCTGCCTATCAGCAATATACTTATTTAGTAGAATAAATCTCACACTTAAAATTTTTGAAGCGGAACAAAAGTACAGTGTAGGGGAAACTGACCAAAGTTGGCTAAAAAATTAATATAATTATGTGGATAAAGCCAATAAATGAGAGGATTTTATCTATGGCTTGAGAAGTACTAACCTGAAAAGTACAAGAAAACATTATTTTTGGCGGCAGCATTACCGTTCTCAGAAAACTCAAGGAAACTTGAAGAATGAGAGTTAAACAGGGAAAGAAATGCTCCAATAATAACAGTTTTGGGGATGATGTCATAGGACTTTCCCCTGGGAAGTGCCAACTGAAAGGAAAAATTTGAGAGAAGAAAAGACCTGGTAAAGGCCTAATGGGTATCATGACATTTAAAAATTACTGCCTTAGAGAAGAGGATTAGATAAATAATATGAAATTATGACAGTCATGGGAGTCAAAATGCAGGCCAATAAGCAGAAATTATGGAGATTGATTTAATAGGGGGTAGAACTTTGTAAGTATTTAAATAGTCCAAACAGAATATATTGCCTCCAGAATTTAAGAATCAGTGAATTCCCTGTCACTGGTTGTGATTAAAGAGAAACTCTGCAACAATATTTTAGAAATGTTACAGAAGATATTAATGTTGCCGAAGAGATTAACTCAGTAGTAAGAACAGATTTCACTTTGCTTAATTTCCTAATTCTAAGGTTTCATTTTATTTATAACTATGTTAACTTTCTCCCTTGTTGGGAATTCTCTGAAGTCAGTGTCTCTGCCCAATATGTTCAAATTTTTTTCTTCAAAACTACTTAAAGCAGTGTACATTTACAGATAAATGCACTTGATAAATACTTACTGATTAATCTATAAATGTGTTAGATAAAGGCTAATGATATTTAATGACAATGTTCCACTATAGTGCCTCAAATTTGTCCAGGTGATTCTTAGGATCAAGCTTGGGGAACCTCTAGACAGTCCTTCTGCTTCAGTCATACCTCTTCATTTTCCCTCAGGGTTTGTAGTGGCTTCAATGACTGACCAGATATGTTGCTATCCCTCCATTCTAGTTTCATCACTGAATCCTCCTCACTCCAGCTGAACTTTTGAAGTGAGACATAGATTTAATCCTTCATTACTCAGATTTGCTCCTTATCCCTGCATTGTTCCCTCCAGTTATGAGAAACTGTATCCTGAATTAACTTATTTCAATTAGTGGCCTGCCAACTCAGTGGGGCCTATTTAAAACAAATTAATTCCAGACATGCACTTGATAATTTGAAGCCAAGGGTAAATCTAATAACAGAAGACAGAAATAGAAAACAACTTCTAATAATGAAACCATTATATGGTGACAAGGATTATAAGTCAATTGATAGCCTCTTTCATCCTGGGATCCTTTATTTTCTCTTTTGACAATCAGAAAAGGTCATGGGTCTCTCCTTCAAAAGGAGCTGTACAGCTAGTCCTGTGGTTTCTCTTTATTGAGCCCACTTAACTAGTTGTTTACATGGAGATTTCAGAAGAAATGGCCTCCTTGTGGTCATAGTGTTCAGCAGCACTGCTCAAACAACTACAGCTAGGCCATTTGCTTGATCAGTTCCCTGGTTAACCAACACTCAGAAGCCTGAACTGATCTAAAATAAATAAAGTTTCTATTGGCTTCTTAATTTTTTGTTAAATAGGCAGACCCTTCATTTTTCTTAATGTTGCATCTTTGAGTCACAAATATAGTTACCATGAACATTAGAGTACACAGATAAAATGTCTGACTAGCCTATTCTTTTATAGAGGAAGGTGGGAAAGACCAAGCTCGGAATTTCCACCAGATTGCTGAAGAATTAGCTATGGGATGAAGATCGTCTGATGATAATGATGGTGATGCTGATGCTGACAATGATAAGTACAGACCTGAGATAAAAACAGAACCATTTTTTTTTTTTTTTTTTTTTTTTTTTTTTTTTTTTTAGTTTAGTGCTGCACACTTCTGGTTATATCTGCATACTTATACTGGTTCAAGCACACAGAAAAATGAAATGTAAGAATAAGAAATGGGATCTGGTAGGTAACACAATTATGGCACCAATTAAAAATAAATCCACCCTGTACTTTCTGCTCAATTTTTTTTTTGTGTGTGTAGGATGTTGTGGTTTGCAAGGCATTTTTTTTTCCATTTTATTTATTTTTTTCAGCGTAACAGTATTCATTCTTTTTGCACAACACCCAGTGCTCCATGCAAAACATGCTCTCCCCATTACCCACCACCTGTTCCCCCCACCTCCCACCCTTGACCCTTCAAAACCCTCAGGTTGCCCCAACCTCCCACCCCTGACCCTTCAAAACCCTCAGGTTGTTTTTCAGAGTCCATAGTCTCTTATGGTTCACCTCCCCTCCCCAATGTCCATAGCCCGCTCCCCCTCTCCCAATCCCACCTCCCCCCAGCAACCCCCAGTTTGTTTTGTGAGATTAAGAGTCATTTATGCTTTGTCTCCCTCCCAATCAATTTTTTTTCTAGACCTAAAACTTCTCTAAAAACATAAAATTTTTTAATTTAAACAATCACAGTAGTATTACTGATTAAAACAATTTTCTACAAGGGTTTTATAACAAGCTGCTAACGTATAAAACACAAAAAATTAATAGCAGATTTAAAGGATGATCCTAAGAAAATCTTTAAATGTCACGTGTAAGCAGACTAATATATATTTAGCATATTTTAATAAGGGACATTAACAACCTGTCAGACAGTTTGCTAGAGTTAAGGAAGCTTTCTGTTTCTAAGAACTTTTTAAGCTCATGAACTATATTTGCTTAAAGTAAGTCAAGCAATCTTTTTAGAAAGCTTAAAGCAACTCCCATCATGATGTTCTAGTGTATATTTCTAAAACACTCCTGTCTAACCTTTAACTTCTCATCTGCTTTTGTCAAATGTTTCTGCATAGCTGGTAAAGCTCTTGCACAAAACTTGATGTTGAAGAAAAGGCAACAAAAGACTCACTCTGTTGAAGTTGAGTAGACTGTTGCAGATCCCAGAGCAGAAAAGACACATGGTACAAATGGAACAGGATGTTGCAATTTGGATCAGTGTTCATTACTAAGATACAGATTCAAGGGGCGCTTGGGTGGCTCAGTGGGTTAAAGCTTCTGCCTTCAGCTCAGGTCGTGATCCCAGAGTTCTGGAATCGAGGCCCATATCAGGCTCTCTACTCAGCGGGGAGCCTGCTTCCTCCTTTCTCTGCCTGCCTCTCTGCCTACTTGTGATCTCTGTCAAATAAATAAATAAAATCTTAAAAAAAAAAAGATACAGATTCAAGTGTGAGAATCTGGAGGAACAGAAATCGATTTGCATCAGAAGCAGCTTCCAGGGAAAAGAGGTCTAGAAATGATAAACTTGACTCTAACAAAACTGACTTCTTAGGGGCACCTGGCTGACTCAGTCAAGTGTTTACCTTTGGCTCAGGTCATGATCCCTGGCTACTGGGATTGAGCCCTGAATTGGGCTCCCTGCTGAGTGTGGAGTCTGCTTCTCCCTATCACTCTCCCTCTGTGTTCTCCCTCTCAAATATATACATAAAATCTTAAAAAAAAAAAAAAGGCAAAAAACAAAATTTACTTCCTAGAAAGAAGTCTGTCCTCCTAAACACACGTAGAATATCTGAAACCAGGAATGTGTTCTTGACCTGGGCCATTGTGATACATATGGTGATAGAGAGAGAAGCCGTAGTCACAATGAAAAGATCTGCTTTTTAATCAAATCTACTGATTCAGAGCTTTTCAGACTTTAAGATAAATGTAAATCACCTGAGAATTTTGTTAAAATGCAGATTCTCCTTCAGTTGGAATCTAAGTAAATAACTTACAAGAAGTCTGAACACTGCTTCTCAGGTATCAGCTGACATTGAAATAATTTACTTTTCTGTTTTATGATCTTGTATTTTTACAAAGGCAACCTAGTATATTGGAAAGAATAGGACTATAGAGTCAAGTGACATAGATTTTCATCTTCATTCTGTAATTTACTAGCATTGTGACCAAGCTACTCACATAACCATTTTAAGACCTAATTACATTATCTATAACATAAGAATAATTCACTTAGTCAATGATTAGTGAGAATTAAATGGGATAACATGGCATATCAAGTACAGTGAATGATATGAATATAAATTTCTTACTTCCTGTCTGGGCTCTCATTTCCTTATCTGTAAAATAGAGATGGTATTATAATTGTTCCTTATTTCATAGAGTTGTAGTGAGAACCAAATTAACTAAAGGATATGACATGGACATTTGTGATGTTTTTGGATACTTTCCTTACATTTTGGTAACTTCCTACATTCCCAAGGAGGAAGACAGAATACTCTTCATTCAGCCTCCACTGTAGTTAGTTTTATTTTGTTTTGTTTTTTTGCTTAAACTAGCTAGAATGGGTGCTATTGCTTGCAAAACATTCTGACAACTACATGACCTAGTCTTTGCTTTGTAAACAGCCTATATCTAATTTGCATTTTTGGGGAAGCTGCATATTGTGACAAAATGGATTTTTTCTGAACCAAACCTTGACCAAAACTTTAGCAAACTTCAGGGAATCTTCACCAAAGCCTTGCTCAGTTAAATCTGCTCATCAGTTCTCCTCAAATAGGAAAATAACACCATTATATTTTAGAAAGACCCAAGCTATCTTAACAAATACTTTGTGGCAATTGGGTAATCATATAAAAAAGTAGGATACCTATCTTCTTTTTATACCAGTATAAATTCTAGATAGAACCAAGACTTAAATGTAAAATTCAAATTAACAAAAATGTCTTAGAAGGGGGCACTTGGGTGGCTTGGTTGGTTAAGTTTCTGCCTTCAGCTCAGGTTATAATCCCCACATCTGGCTCCCTGCTCAGTGGGGGTCTGTTTCTCCCTCTCCCTCACTTCTCCCCTTGCTTGTGATCTCTTTCTCTCTCTCAAAAACATAAAGCCTTTTATTTACAAAAAAAAAAAAAAAAAGGTAAAAAGTCTTAGAAGAATATATTAATTTTAAAATAAATTCTACAATACAGAAGACATTAAAATTTGGACAAACTGCCTAAACACAATAAATTAATCACTGATAGCTGTTATTATATTAAAAAATCTAAATGGAAAAAATCATCATAAGCAAAGTCAAAAAACAAATGAGAAACTGGGAAAATATTTTCAAGACATATCAAAAAGGTCTAATTTCTGCAACAAACAAAATTCTCATATAAAAATGAGAAAAAAAACAAAGAGCCTAATAAAACACTGGATATGAATAATTATTTTAAACAAAAGAATAATTCAAAGAGCTTCTAAACATAGAAAAAAAAATGACCAAAAATATTTGTATAAGGTGAATGTACAAGATAGTCATTAAAGAGTGAGAGAAAATTTTAAGCAGGATCCCAGGGCAGGGCTCAGTCTCATGACTCTGAGATCATAACCCAAGCCAAAATCAAAAGGCAGACACTTAACCAACTGAGCCACCCAGGTTATCAAGATACCATTTTTATATGCCCAATAAAATAACTTGATAATGCTGTGTTTTGATAGGACAAAGAGGACTAGCATTCTCAAACACTGTTGAGTATTAGATGATGCAAATTATATGAAGCAATGTTAGCCATAACCACTCAAGCTTCAATTTTAAGGAATTCATGCTCCAAACATGATAATAGTGAATCCAGAATAGTATACATACAACTATTCATTGCAACATTCCTTAACATATAAATAACTTAAACAAATGTCTACTAATAAGGAATTAGTTGACTAAATTACAGTAACTCCATACAATGAAATAGAGTTAATTTCAGGATTGAGGTTATTGATTAATGTGAATGCTCAGATGGAATCATCAAGATAGCTTCAGTAGAAAATCAAGATGTGAACAGTGCTTAGGAAGCCATCATCTCTGTACACTTCAATAAATAATATTAGTTTATACATATGCTTTATGCATATAGAAAGCCTTTACAGGAATACATAAAAACTCCTAACTATAATTATCTCTGCAAAAGACAACTGGCTGATTGACAGACTCAAACAAGTCTGACATTTTAGTTTGTAAATGTCTGTATTTTGACTTTTGTATAATGGGCATGAATTATTTATTCAAAAATTAAGAATAAATAAATTAGGACAATAAAATAACTAGTGCATGATATTGCAGTTGTATGTGACTTCTCGAAGTTAAAAATGCTGGTGGCGGAGCTAGTGGCAGAACTGTGTTTGAAAACAAGATCTTCTGACTCCATGATCAGAATTTTTTGTGATATTACATTCATTAAAAAAAGAAAGAAATAAAGAAAGTGTCCAGGGATTCTAGAAGTAACTTAAATAACAGAATTTTAAATTAATGTAAACATTTTTTACATTTTGTACAGATGTGAAAAAACAGATCTTATTACATTCTTCCTGGGGATAACCCAAAGAATCACAAAGCCATGTACATCCAGAACTTATTGATTTGACCAACTGAAACCTAACATCTTGCACATTGTACATTGATTTTTCAAAGAATACCTGAAATGCATCTGCACATTTTCCCTGCTGAGTCTGCAGACTTGCTATTAAAATCAGCACATTGTTTTGAATAAAGCTCCACTGAAAGCCAATTAGGTTGGAGTTTGGGTTAAAACTGAATGATCATGAATCCATATTACATAATATTAACAAGCTTTAACTTGAAGTCATAAACTAGCATTTTATAAGCTGAGTGAGAGGCTGTAAATCACAGCTTCAAAAATTGCCCATCTTTAATGCTCTGCAAGAAGTTTACATTCCTCTTGCTGGAATGGTATTGAGGATATCCTTTCAAACCACATCTAAAACCAGGGAAAGATCAGTAGAGTCTCTAGTCTGGTAACTTCAATTCTGTATATACATGGTCGTATGTAGGTTTCAAAGACTCACAGGAAAGGGCACTGCCAATTTTAGATCAAGAACAAATTGAAAACAACTGAGAAACTTCACACTATTTTTTGTGTGTTGCTTAAGTGAATTTATATCTCCAAGATATTTTTTTTCTGGCAATTTCTTCAAATTCAAATTCAATAATTAATTGAATTATAAATAATTAATTGAATAATAAATAATTCAAATTATTGCCTGTCATGTTATCTCCATTAGATTTCTCCAAAACAACAATAATTTACATGGAAGGATACTATAGGTATAATACTGATAATATTTTTGAGGTATTTAATGAAATGCATTTTTGTCTTTCTTAATCTTAAGGACTTAGTTGTACTAAGGAGTGCCAACTGATGGGTGGGATGTCATCTATTTCAGGGGGTCCAGCAAGGACCCACAGGGTTGTGTGAGGAAAACTGAGCTTCCCTCATACAGTGTTGAAAAAGGGGGGTAAGAAGAACCCCCTGAGAAAAGAGAAATGGCTTGATATTTACTCAAAGATACATTTTAAGCCAGAACAAATATTTTGACACCCTGGAGAACCTACCACTAGAGGAATTAAAGATAAATTAAGATCAGCTTAATTAAAATCATTAAAGAAAATCATATCCTTTCATTTTGCATTTCATATTCATTGTCTGTAAAGTTTAAATGGACCATATGTGCTTTATTTATTTTTATTTATTTATTTATTTATTTATTTATTTATTTATTTAAGAGAGAGAGAGCAAGCCGGCGGAGGAGCAGAGGGAGAGGAACAAACAGACTCCCCGCTAGCTAGCTGGACGCAGGGCTGAATCCCAGGACTCTGAGATCATGACCTGAGCTGAAACCAGGAGCTGGACACTCAACTGACTGGGCCACCCAGAAGCCCTAGATCATATGTGTTTTAAAACATACAAGGAGACAATTAAAAGTACATGCATGATAGCACAATGTAAGTTAAGGTTAATATTGGCTTGCAAGTGACAGAAACTCAAATAAATGTCTTAAACATGATAAAAATTAAGCTCACTCTCAGGTAAATAAAATCCTGTAGAAACAGTACAAGAAGACTGATGGCACCATAATTTTTTTAAAAGATTTTATTTATTTATTTGAGAGACATATGTGTGTGGGGGGTGGGGCAGAGGGAGAGGGAGAGAGAATCTCAAGCAGACTCCACACTGAGCACAGACCCGGACTTGGGGTTCAATTTCAGTTGCTGAGACCAGGACCTGAGCTGGAACCAAGAGTTGGTTACTTAAACAACTGAGCCACCCAGGCACTCCTGTTGGCACCATAATTATTAGGCATTCATATACCTTGTATCTTGTCATTTGTCTTTTTTTTTTTTTTAAGATTTTACTTATTTATTTGACAGAAAGAGATCACAAGTAAGCAGAGAGGCAGGCAGAGAGAGAGGAGGAAGCAGGCTCCCTGCTGAGCAGAGCGCAAGATACAGGGCTTGATTCAGGACCTTGGGATCATGACCTGAGCCAAAAGCAGAGGCTTTAAACCACTGAGCCAACCAGGAGCCCCCCCATTTGCCCATTCTTAACATGTGGTTTCTACTCATGATCTAAAATCTCTACTCAAGCTCCAGCCATTATGCCAGCATTCCAGCAAAAAAGAAAGATAGGAAGAGACATAGCCATTCATTAACACACTTCCTGGAAGTTACACATGGTATTTCTAGGAGGTTAGTGTGTGTAGTTAGAAAGTACTTGGTTACATGACTTTCAGAGTTGGCTTGAAGAAATACCATGTGACTAGCTAATGATTGAAATGTATTCCTAAAAGCCTAGAATATAAAGGGGGAAATATAGAAATTTCAACTGTAGATTCCCAATTTAGCACTGAAAAAACCTACACCAGGAGGACAGGTTGTTCAGCATTTCTTAAAAGCAAGTCTCATTCCTTCCAAGGTTTTCTTCTGAGCTGCTGACAATTCTGCAGGTTTCACTGCTGGTGGTTGTTGCCAACAACAGCTTTTTATTTGCTCCATGAGTATCGAATGTATTACCAAATGTCACTGCTCTGTTTGCATGCCTTTTTGCATAGAATTTTCATTTTGATATTGAATCAGAGTGAACTATTTTTTTTAAGAAATTGAAAAGGCAATCAAACTCACATGTATAGTAGAAATTGCACATAAAGCAAGTGAAATGATGACAGATGAACAGCTCTGTGACCAAGTTTTCACAAACAGAGGTGGTAACTACTATAATACAATTGATGTGATGTGCTTGTAAGATATTACTGATTATAAATTTACCCTAATTTCAAACACTATAGAATGTTATAAAAAAAGATTTTAGAGTATCTGTGCAATACAGTTTTTATCCTGATAGCAGAATTTCAAAAGAAGATATATTTATGCTATTTAATCATAAATACTACAATGGTGCTGATTTTTTACAAGACAGTTTGTAGGATTCCTTAATTTTGATATAAAATTTAGGTCAGGATTTGAGAATTTGACTGAATTACATATATTCCAGTAGTTAAATAACTGATGAGAATATTAGATTTTATTTTAGTTGATTCCAAAAAACATTCAAATGCTCTTATCGATAATTTAGTTTTTGTTTTTGACATTTTTAATTTTATTTTTTAATATTTAATTAACATTTATTCAAAATCACCTATTTCATTGAGAATTTAAAATTATTTTAACATATGGTTATGAGATTGTTTTTTAAATTCTCTCGCAATTTCACAAATAATACATTTTTTCTCTTATTAACTATTTTAAAGGAACAAGCTATTGAATTTATAAATTAAATGTCTTATAATATTTAGCTTCTATTATCCTTATTGTTTTTCTTCTCTAGCATATTTGTGGGTTGTATGCTTTTTCTAATGTATTCGAATTTTAAGTTGAATATTTCTTCCCTTTTACATGATTTTATAAAAACAGTGTATTATAAAGTGATTAATTTCCCTCTGGATGTTGCTTTCCTAAAATCTCTGATATGTATCACTTGGATTATTTTTACTTATATTATTTTAAAAAAATACTTCATTACTCTCTTCCTTCTCACTCTCTTCACAGGATATTTACCTTAGGGAATGTTTATTTTTAACATCAAAAGGACTGGAGTTCTATTATTGCTGTTTTTATTCAAACATGTTACACTTTTGTAGTTTAAATGCATTTTGATGTGATAATGTGGGACCGTTTACTTTTTGTTTTATATAAGATAGAGGTAGTGTTGATTGTGTGTGTGCATGTGTATATGGGCATCTGTGTGAGAGTGGGTCTGTAAATGCAAATGTGCTTGTGTGGCAATTTGTAGGGGAGGCACATAAGGGTCTGTGTATGCATATCTGTGTGTGTAATTGTGAGAGAATATGTCTGAGTGTAGGAGACTAAGTTTGAGAAGAGTGTGGGGGATGTGTGACTGAGTTTCAGTGTGCATATATTCATTGAGTGTGTGTTTCTGCTTGTATTTGGCTGTGTATTTTCTACGAGATGAGCATACATGTGTATGGGACTTCTGAGTGTATATCTGTATGCATGCACATGTGTATGTGCATATTTATGTGTGCTGATAGGGGAGAGTTGTGAGTTTGCATATTGGTAGAGGCATGTGTGTGTGTGTGAGTGTGTAAGGGTGGGTGTATGGTTCTGAGAATGTAGGTTTGTGTGTTTGTGGGTGGGTGTGGGCAGATGCATTGGTGTATGTGGGTGGTGTGGTGTGCATGCATCTGTGGGGTATGTGTGTGGGGGTGTGTATGGGTGTTCCTGTGTGTAAAGTGTGTTTGTGTGTGTGAGAGGTTTGTACATATGGGTAGGTATGTGAATGTGTCTTATTAGGGACAGGTTTGTGTGTTTGGCATGGTATGTATCTGTGTGTGAATAGGTGGGTTAGTGTGTGTGGGTGGTATGGTGTGTGTGTCGTGTGTGGGGGGGTGGGTATATGGGTGTTCATATGTGTAAAGTGTGCTTATTTTTGTCTGTGTGAGGGCATGTGTACATGTGTAGGTATATAAATGTGCTTTATTGGGAATAGTTTGTGTGTTTGGTATGGTATATATCTGTGGATGTGGGTAGGTGGGTTGGTCTGTGTGGGTGGTGTGGTGTGCATGTGTGTGTACCCATGTATGTGTGGAGTATATGGGGTTATGTATGGGTATTCATGTGTGTAAGGTGTGTGTGTTTCTGTCTAGGTGGGGGAGATTTTTTACATCTATGTAGGTTTGTGAATATGTGTGTGTTGGAGATAGGATTGTGTGTAGTATGGGGTTTGTGTGTGTGGTGGAGGATTTATATGTGTGGGTATGATGGGCATGAGTGTAGAGTGTCAGAAGGACTGGGTAGGGCACAAGAGGCCTTCAGGATAAGGGAGTGTAAGGTACATCAGGTTCAAGTGCATCAAAGTGACTGAGCAGGATGTCCCAGTGGCTCTAGGTCAGCCTGGAGAATGGGCCCTTGTGGGAAAGAAGAGAGAACTGATCCAATGGGGAGGCAGGAATTTCACAATGAGGGGCTGGATTCAGGATGTACTCCAGCACTCTGGGAATAGGGATGGGAAGAGGTGGTCCCTCAATCTTGTTTTTTCCCCTTTGTCAATTTGTATAACCATATGTTGGTTTAGATAAACCCAAATGGCACATCTTCCCAGGCCAGAGGGAGAGAACAGGTTCTAGAGAAAGAGGTGTGACTGATGGGATCAAGGCCCTAGAGCCCATTTGAGAGTATGGTTTCAAGAGCATAAGGAGATAGAATGATGGCTGGAAAGGTTCTCAAATGATACATATGTAGTTCAGAAACACTTGTTAAATGAATTAAGGAAAAAGTCAAGTCTTGAAATATTAGACATGTTATCTAACTTGGGTGTTCACAAAAATAGTAACATTTGTTAAGAACTGGTTTAGTCAATGGGACATTCGATAATTCGGGATGGACAAATCCTTTAAGTCTAAGGGATACATTTAAAAAAATAAACAAACAAATCTTAGCTTTTCTGTGTCCCATGCCTGATTTTGCTTCAGTAGATCTTAGGTAGGGCTCTGGAATTGGCATGGTTAGGTAGAGCATGAATTCACTTCAGATAATCTGCACAAAATACTGAGTGACGTTGAGAGATGACAGGAGTTTATTAAATGTCAGAGGCTGAACAGTGTCCTCCAAGACATCCATACCCTAACCCTTGGAAACTGAATATGTGACCTTATAAGGTAGAAGGGACCTTGCAGGTGTGACTATGTTAAGGATCTGGAGATTGGAGGATTATCCTGGAATCTGCAAAGTCTGACATGACCGATTCTCTTCAAAAGGTATTCCCCAATCACCCACTATAGACCTAACTTGGCAATTGCTGAAATAGAAAGAAATGGAATTCATGAATGGTTTGCTAGCATCCACACTGTCCATTTAGACAAACTGCGTTAGACACAGATTTGGAGCCCAAACAATGTGAATTACATATGGCTTCCATAGCAGCAGATAGTGGATTTTATAGGATTGGATATTCTTAAAGCTATAAATTCTAACTATAGGCAATTTTATTCTAGGGAAAAAAGGACTTTAAAAATGGGTCAAATAAGTCCCAGGAAATCTATGAAAAAGGACATGCCAGGTAAAGAACAATATAGATTCACAGAATCAGCTGGAAAATGCTTCTCAGATTACTTGATCCAGCTCCTTCATTTAACATAACAAAAAACAGGTCTGGATAAAGGAAAATATGTAGCACCTAATTCACTTAGCAAATATGTAGCTGAAATAATAAAACCAGTACCCCTTATCATGTGGCCAATAACCTTCTCTTTTTTTCCATATTGCAAGCCAATTAGTGAACCCATCCCCACCCCCAAAAATAACTGCCTACTTGATTTAACTAGGAATAGTGCTGAATGTCATTTCTACAGACTGATGTGGACAAACACTCCTCTCTGGTCCTAAAATTTACTCAAATAAACAAATATGAGTGAAATTACTTCCATGTGCCAGTCACATTGCTGTCAACACTAAAATAAATAGGATACCCCACACTTCTTGAGAAGACAGATACATAAACATTACATACATGGACATTCCAATTTGATTCTAAGTTGCATCTCCCATTGGCATTTAGGCATAGTAGTGAAAAAGACCACAAAGAGTTATCTGAATAAATAAACAAGGAACAAAAATTTGGGTGAAAAGCTACAAAATACCCTAAAGGAAGAGGGAGTTAGAGAAAAATTTGGCTCAAGAATAATGCAGTTTCCATTTATAGCATCATGTTCATCTTTTCACATGTATTCCATGTCTAGTGATTTCATATTATTGAGAATATCATGCCTAAGAAAAAAAAAATTGATATGTTTCCAGATATTCTGTGTGACATTATGAGATGTAAAAATGCTGTATCTGTAACAAGAGAAAGAAAACCCCATCTTCCCCACTCTTGCATAAACACAGGGTGTCTTTGGCACTGTGGAGTTCTCCAAGGCGCACTGAAGGCTCCAGGGCATTAGTCCCATCCTGCACTGGGGTGATGAAGGGGTCTGTTGCTCAGCAGCAATGCCTGGGCAGCTTGCTGTGTGAACTAAGGCAGTGGTATGTATGGAAAGAGCTTGCAGCTTCTCAGGCAAAGGTGTTCACCAAAAAGGACCCGAACAGGAAAGGAAGAAAATCACAAAGCTTCACAATGGCAGAAGCAACCTTGGGAGATCCCCCGAAATCCTTGTATGCATTTAAAAGTCAAGAGAAGGGGCACCTGGGTGGCTCAGTGGGTTAAGCCTCCGCCTTCAGCTCAGGTCATGATCTCAGGGTCCTGGGATCGAGCCCCGCATCTGGCTCTCTGCTCAGCAGGGAGCCTGCTTCCTCCTCTCTCTCTGCCTGCTTCTCTGCCTACTTGTGATCTCTCTGTCAAATAAATAAATAAAAATCTTTAAAAAAATAAATAATAAAAAAATAAAAGTCAAGAGAAGCTGCATTAGCTGATGGAATGCAATTCAAAGAAATGCTATTTATCGAAGTTAGCATGACCCACGGGTAGTATGATCCAGGCAAGCATGGATTTTTATATATACAGGTAGCAAAGGAGATAAAAACATAAAAAGATTATAATACATGCTATAAAAGGAAATCATACAAGATACAGAAAGTTCATACACATAACTGGCCAAATATAGGCCATAAAGACCTGTGCATTTTATGTTTAAATAAATTATTTTGGCATTTTCCAAAAATGTAGATTCCTCAAATTATTTTGGCATTTTCCAAAAATGCAGATTCCTTTCTACCTGCACAAGAAATAATAGGAAATTAAAATTTTATAAAAGCATGTGGCCCATGTCAAGTCATAATGACTTCACCTGTAATAAAGAGTCTATTAATATGGATGAGTTAAAAATGATCTAGTTAATCGGCTTGAGACATGATGAAAATCTATCAGAGCAGAAAAAGAACTAAAAATCTATGCTTTCAAAAGTCAAGAACAATTAAATTCTCACAAGGAAAATGTCCAAGGGAATTTCACAATCGTAGGCAAGTGAAGAGGAGGAGACTCAAAGATATCGCTCAGTTGACTCCCTGCCCTGGTGAGACAGCTTCTTGTGAATGGGTTGGTGCTGCAGGTATGCTTTGTTTTTTACTAAAGGAACAAAGACCTTTTGTTTCCTATAATCCCAATGGCTCTCAAGGGTACATTTATACTGTTAACAAAAGGGCAACTGTTTTGTTGGGTGCCTTGAGGAATTTGTATATATAAACTAGAGTATTATTTTTAAATCTGCTAGTTATGACCGATTAAAGGATTATGAAATCAATTTGGTGTTTTCATTTCCGCAGGAGGGAGCAGACTAGACTAGAATAGGTGATATAAAGTATCTCTCACCTAAGAAAGGGGTGTTTGGGACCTTTTTGTTTCCTCTCTGTGCATGCATGCGTTTGGACTGAATCACAATGTTCAAATGTGTTTCTTATGGTACAGCATGTTGGAAAAAATTTTGAATGAACCCAATGAAATGCTGAGGCTCACATTCTCACTTTGCCCCAGGACAAGAGTTTCTATGGGTGCAATATATTAGAGAGAGGTTGCTAATATGGAAGTAATTTTATAACATGCTTCTCCATAAAATGTTAGCACTTTTGCCATTTTCAATGTTCTGCAGATAATTTCACAAAAGACCTAACATGGTGGTGCCTCATTTCAGTTTTTAATATATCTGTTTGTTTCAAGACAGAGATTCTGGTTAGTATTTCATCTCACTCTTCATATACCATCTTCCTCAGTGTATCCATGCTTCATGTTTTGGTATCTTCAAGATATCATCTTCAAACTAAACATGCCGTAAGAAAATTGTTTGTTTTGTACTAATTGGGTTTGAAAAACATTAAGCAATCAATTCAAGTATAGTATTCTAGTGCTGAGATGTGTGTTAGAGGATATAATAAATCCTTAATGTTCCACTGACAGGAAACATGCAAAAGATCTTTGGGGAATATGAGACACTATGTGATTAAGAACTAAATTGTATGGATGTCACAGATAAGTATTATAAGAGTTCAGGGGTGAAATTGAGCCCCAACACTACAGTCATCCAAGAATGTTTTGGGGAAGGTCCAAAACTAGAATCCATCAGGAATGCCCCAAGGTGAGTTGATAGTTTTCCTTTCCTCTGAGAAGCCTGGAGAAAAAGGAACAAAGAGAGTTTTGATGACATGAACATGAGAAGGATGGAGCACAGGGTACTTTTGGAAGGCAGGCCTGGCTGAGATTCAGCCTGGCAGAGTCCTGGGATTCTGGGGTATACCTGAGGGTCTTCAGGAAGGCAGAGGGTCATGGGACACAGAGGTGAGAGCATATTAAAGATAATCTAATGCACCTAAATTTTATCACGAACAAGCACATGATAATTGATGCTAAAGTAAAAAGTGGAAGAAGGTCACAAATTAAAAAGAAGTGGTGAAAACAGTTTACTCTCCAAAAGAGAGCAAATACACATTACTTCAGAAGACTGATGTTATGTCCTGAGACATCTCTCTTTTTAGCTAAAAGCTACATATGTGTATTTGGAAAGACTATTCTCTTTTATCAGAAACTGTTTAGTCCAAGGCTGAAAACTGACAAACACACACATAAAAAAAAAACAAAAAAACAAAAAAAACAACTTTCTTCATTCTCCTTTTTAATTGACTTTTCATATGTAGAAGAAAACATTCTAATAATTCAATACAATTCAGCTCCGAATAACTGTTTCCATCAATGAGGAACTGATTTCAGTAATTAAGAGACTGGATATACTGATAAATAATGAAGTTTAGAAGAAGGCAGAACAGGGGGATATATCAGCTTCATGTTGCGAGAGATGTCATGGGTTTTATTTATATTTTTTTCTCTACCATCTTTAACATGTAGCTTTATTCTCTTATTGCTCCGTGGTCAGATATCATTGCTGGAGCTCCAAACATTACATCAGCATTCCAAGTAGGAAAGTAAAAAAATGTGGAGTGGGCTTAGCAAAAAGAGCAAAGGCAGATGCCAACTGTATGGAATAGGTAATCTATAAATTTCCTCCCAACTCTATGAATCTAAAGGCATTATAGTGCTGAGGCCACAGAGTGTTCTAGTATTAACACAGAGCACTTAAAACATACTTCTGTACTCTTAGCACTATGATAAAGATACAAATGTCTAGTTAGAAGAAAACCTAGAGAACATACATACCTAGATGTTAGTATTTAGGAGAGTACAGATTATATCATAATTAATACTAATATAATCAACAATATTAGTATGATTAACTTTAAAAAAGTGTTTTATCTGATATAAACACTAGACAAAACACCTTATACTGGTTGTCTTTTTATAGATAGCAATTATTTGGGGTAGGAGAAAAGTGTTGTTATTATGCCTTAATGTGGATGGTAAAATGGAGGCTTGAACAACATGCACAGTATCACAAAGCTACTAAATAAAGAAGACTAGAATTTGGATGAGTCTGCTAAGAACAAATGCATTTAATTTAATATATACTAAAAATAGAATTTTTTTTTGTTTAAATATTTTATATATTCATTTGACATAGATAGCAAGAGAGAGAGACAGAGACAGAGCACAAGCAGGTGGAGCGGCAGGCAAAAGAAAAGGTCGAAGCAGGCTCCCTGCTGAGCAGGGAGCCCTATGTGGGGCTCCATCCTAGGACCCTGGTATCATGACCTGAGCCAAAGGCAGACATGTAAGCAACTGAACCACCCAGAAGCCCCAGAATAATTTTTTTTTAAATAACATTTTTAAGTGCTTTCTTGCAACTTCCATAATTGGGGATGAGGTTGACAGAGAACGAAGCCTGGAGCTAGAATCTCCATGTGTGTCCGTGAGAAACAGGGATCCTTTTTCTTCTGTAGTAGATTCAGTGAGACACTAAAGTATGGCTGCCAATTACCAACCCAATTTAACAAAGAACAAGGTATTTGCTTTAATAAATCCTATAGCAACCAAACTGAAACTCCAGAAATTCCCTTTAACAATCTTCCTCTTCTTTCCAGAATGCCAAAGAAGCTCTGAACTATCTTTATTAAGAAATGTCAAGGGGCGCCTGGGTGGCTCAATGGGTTAAAGCCTCTGCCTTCGGCTCAGGCCATGATCCCAGGGTCCTGCTTCCTCCTCTCTCTCTGCCTGCCTCTCTGCCTAGTTGTGGTTTCTCTCTGTCAAATAAATAAAATATATTAAAAAAAAAAAAAAAGAAAAGAAATGTCAAGAGGCTCTATAGTGATTGAGTCTTGAGCTCACCAAATAAAAGAAAACAGAGCTATTCGGTTAATGAAAACTTCTAAAAACATTGAAAATGAAAAATGAACTTACATGCTTAAAGCATGAAAAGAGAAGTTCATTTGTCTTATTAATATGAACCATATCTTATTTTCCCATACAATCCTACATGGGTATTAAACTATTCCATTAGTGAATGAGATTAGTGCTTTTATCTTAACCCACAGACATAGTTTCCATTAAATTTCATAATTATAGAGCCTCATCATCTTTTCATTGTATTGTCCCAAATAAATATTTTCCTCTTCAATCAGATGCTACTGAATAAAAGACAGATCTGAGTAAACAGAAAGTGAGCCAGGTAATAGTCATCAACAGATTATATGCAAAGCAACCAAGACATTTCAGTGGAAATGAAGAAATGAAGGCTAAATTGGAAAACAAGAGAAAAAGAAAAACAAAGCAGAAAAGGAAGATACAGATGGAGGAAGAGAAGAATGAGGATGGGGTGGGGGCAGAGAGAAGAGGAGAAGATAAAAGAGCATAAGGAATGGAGATGAAGAAAGGAGGTGGGGGGAGGGAGTGGGGAGGCTTGGTGATTTTAAATCAATCTTGAAAACAAAACTTAAAGCAGAATTCATGAAAGAGTTAGAAGATTTACAGCCTATCAGTAACTCTCTCTTTTGTGTTCCTTCCTGAGCCACATATATAAATCACAGATTAGGGAGAAAACAAAACAAAACAATGCATGAGAAACTATAGGATAAGGTTCTTATGAATCTGAAATAATCACCTGATATCATATCATCAGATCAGGAATCTGATCTCTGAGGGCCTTACCTTTTTATGGGCCTTTGTTTCAGGTGTGTTAAATGAGAACAATAAGATGAATAAATGTAAAGACTCTTTAAGATTTTAAGTTATTTTTAAGGTCTCTCTCTCTCTCTTTAAGACAACCCTCGCAAAGAAACAGACTATTCTGGGAGACACTCAGTCTGTAGGTACCTATGAGATCCTACATTAGTTACTGATACTGCCCCTCCTCCAACGCCCCCCTGCATGCTTAAGAAACTCCGGCAGAGCATTCTGCATAAACCAGCCAGGACTGACTACTGTATGATGATTATGAAGGCAAGTCAGCCTGCAGCATCTCTTCATTTCCCTCTGCTGTTCACAAATCTGTATCTTTCTTCCTCCTCCAGGGAGCCCCTTGCTCCCTCACATCCTGCTGCATGTGTGGAACTTCTTATCCCTGACAGCCTCTTTCCCCAGTCTTACTTTCTCAGGCCCCTGCACTCTTGGATGGTCCTGTTGTCCACCAGTTGATGAATGACTTATATCACAAAATCCAGTAATTTCATCACTATGCCTGCTTGTTTCAGCAAGCTTGTAAATCAGCCCATTCCTGTCTACAGTTAACATGAATATAAATGCACCCAGACTTGTAAGCCTTCTTTGAATATTCTGGGATTGTTTGTCACCAAAGAGTCACAGCATACAGCTGAAAATGAGGGTGAAGTTTTCTCAAAGGAATCCATTACACAACTGCTAGTCATTTGGGGAAGAATTTAACAAACCAGTAAATGTTGGGAGGTGGGACTGAAGAAAAATTTTGTTTCAAACCAACAATTGAATTAGGTGCTGAAACTTTAGGATTAAAGTTTAAAAAAAATCACTTTAAAAAACGTATCTCCTGGGTCTTTACATTTTAACATGAGTACTAAATGAATTCACAACTTACATGAAGAACTTAAAGAAAGCCTAGTTTTACCCTTTACTTAAAATCTTTCAAGTTGGCCACACATATAATCTAATATGTCTATTCTATCAAATTAAGTCCATAGTTTACAATGAGTGTTCTTTAAAATTCTTAGCCAAATTCACTTTGAACCAGAAAAACAAAAGGGAGATTTCCAAACCTAGCTTATGAGTGCAAAAACTGTTCTATTAAACATGTATTTTTGGATGTACCTAAATTATTTTTAATTTAAATTTACATGGCTGTGGAAGCAATACATACCTAATTACTTTCTTGACTTATGGGAAGTGGGCATACTTTTTAACATTATTCCTCAGTCATTATTTATTATCTACAGTTGCACTATAATAATGTTTTCAGGAGCCTCTGAAATATATAGGTTATTTCCCCCTGAGGGAAATAGCTATATACAGATTTTTAAAATCCCTTTTGACCATATATTTAACATTCTGTCTCCTTTCTTTTATTAGTTATGATTTTCTTTTTACACTAAGTTCTTTCTTCTTATGGCCTATTTCGAATCTTCCAATTTGCTGCATTTTACCTATTTAAGACTTGCAAATTTGCGGCAAGTAACTATGATTTTGTTCAAATGGTATCATGAATAAATTTTGAACCACCGAATGAAGGGCATGCTTATTGACACATGCTCTGGGATTTCTATTTTTTTGTTTCCTCATAAATATTTTAGATTTTACTTATTTCCCAGACGTGTTTATATCCTGTGTACTCAAAACTGCTAGATTACTGAATTCCAGTTTTTTAAGAAGTCTAGAATCCAAAGATGGAAGCTTCTCATTATATCATGATTTCACGACAGATTAGATGGATTTTGTCATTATTGCTAATAAGGCAAACTTTCACTTTTCTGTCACGCTCTGCCTGACAAAGTGTAAGTGCTTCTTTTGCTATATTCTTCACTATCTACTGCCTCTTTCTTTCATAGAAATGTTTAATAGCTTTTTACTCTAGCCAGCACTTGATTAAAAGCCGCTGAGATATATTCAGTGAACAACATAGTCTGTGTTTAATTAACTTTAAAAAAGAAAAAAAAAACATACCTATTTTTAAACTTCCATAGGACAAACTATTGTGTCAGTAGAAGAAGAGAATGTGTGTGTACCTGGCAACATATGGTCTTAGGAGCATAACTTAATTTTGACTTTAAGGACAAGTTTTGATTAATTATTTTTGTTTGGATAATAAATTATTCATCTTAAATTGCAGGTTAAGGTTTGAGTTTGAAACAGCTTGCTAATCATTTGTCTTTCCAAAGCAGAGAGTCATTAAGATCCAAATTAACTACCATATGCTGGATTTCTTTGTTTCAAAACTGTTAAAAACATATTTCAGAAAATGAATGGCCTGGTCAGACTCTGGGGGAAGTTAGTCAATGTTATTTGAAGATGCTCATGCTTCATCATCTATCTCAGAAAGAAGAATGATCCTGCTACAATAAGGTGACAACAGGGACATACCAATAAAGAAAGTAGTGTAAGTTTATAAGGAATCTTTTCTCTGGTTATCTGTAGTGTGAACGATGCTCACTAGAACAATGGTAAATCAAGCACCAAGTTCTTGATAGGGTGGTAAATGATCAATTCCGTTTGCTTCTTAGGATGGGCTGGGCCACTACTACCACAATTTAGCATCATTTTCTGCTATACATCTTCACACCTGGATCAGATCGTTCGCTTTTTCAACTAATGGCTTGACACCGCTGAAGCAACAGTGGGATATTTGCTGCAAATAGAGACAGACTCAGAGAACGGCAAAAGGATTAGGAGTTAGTATATTCTCCAAAGTAAGTCTGTTAGATAGCTTTGCCATGGCTAGGGAATGGAGAAATAAAAATATGACAGTGCGGTAAAGAGAATTCAAGCTGACATACATAAAACACATTTCAAGACTGGTGACACAGAACAAAGAGCCTCAAATAACACTAAAGGCCTTTGTTGGGCTGTCAAAAGAAACAGAAGGGCAAGACAGGTGTCAGTTTAAAGTATTATGCTTCTATAGTCATTTTTTTCCCAGCCATTTTAGCCCATCAAACATTTTCACACTGTATTTGTTTAAGAGAACATTTATGATTCTCAAGACCACTTTCCTGATCTTGCTTTGACCACAGTTGAAGGATCTGCAATATAGCCTGTTTCTTCACGGACAAAAATAAAAACAAAAAAACATAAAACATTGCAAATATGCTTCTGTGGTCAAATCTTCCAAGGGCTAATAGACCACCAAGAAAATTTGAACTTCTCCATCCTGGATGCCTCCTGCTGAGGCCCCAAAGACTGAAAATAGGACTTCCAGGGCCAACAACTTGGCCCATGCAGGAATGAAATAATTGTTTTGTCTACTCAATGATCACTCTTCTATTATACTATTTTACTATTATACTATTTCAAGTATTTTTATTATTATACTATTATACTATTATATTATACTATATATATTATACTATTTCAAGTATTTTTAAAAAGATTTTTTATTTATTCTTGAGAGAGAGAGAGACAGAGCGAGCGCACACAGGCAGGAGAAGGGGCAGAAAGAGAGGGAGAAGCAGACTCCCCACTTAGCAGGAAGACTGATGCCATGCCAGGCTTATTCCCAGGACCCCAGGATCATGACCGGAGCCAAAGACAGATGCTTAACTGCCTGAGCCACCCAGGAGCCCCATGATTTTGGTATTAATTCATTCAATCCCCACAACAACTTTCAAGGCTATGCATTATCATCATCTCATAATACAAATGAGTAACCTAATACATAGACTAAACATATATATATATATATCCATATAAATATACATATTACATAACTCTGCCTTCTAAAAGACTAAAAGAATAGCACCCCAGTAGAAATGAACATATCCTGTACCCAGATCTTGGTTTCTAGAGCCATCAGGGCTTTTTAGAGAAATATTAGAAAAATATAAAATTCTAGGACTATGAGAAGGAAAGGACAAAAAGCCTAGAACATCTTGTTGTGGTAGATGCTTAAAGAATGTTGTAAACATGTCAAGAAGTTATAAGGGCTGGTTCCTTGCTGGCCAAATATGGGACAATTAAAGTATCAAAATAAATAATAACAACAGATTGCAACACATTGGCAAAAATAAAAATTCATGAATTCATACTGATATAAATAAATGTGAATAAGTTATTAAGTAGGGCTTGGATGGAAAGCTTTTCCTTACAGTAGAATGCCCAGAATAACACCAGAAAAAAAGAGATGAAAATTGAAAACTGCAGTTTGGCAATCATCATGGTGCTAGTTGATTCAGATAGGAGTTGACAGTGGAGGCTAAAGCTGGTGGGTTGAGGTGCTGGTGTTTTAATGAAAAACAGGACATTGGCATAGTCTAAGAAAATACTCATTGATTACAAAGGGAAAAATTGTGGGGAAGACACTAACAGATAGGCATTTTTGGTTAAACATCATTAGTGACAGGATAGATGGATAGTCTGTGTCTCTGGACATAGGTCTGATCATGAGGTAATACTGGACAATCCAGTTAAGAGTCATCCTACAGAATGAAGAATCTAAGATATTAAATCTAAGATGTTAAAGACAAAGAAAGGGTAAGAAACTTTTGCAGTCTGAAGAAAATTGATTAATATAGCAATTAAATTAATGGGAGTTCCTGGATGAGAACTTAGACATGAATGGAAAAAAAAAAAAGACAGTTGGACAGCAGCATCATATCCATGTTGATTTCCTGATTTGGAAAGCTTATGGTATTTAGATAGGAGAGTATTTCCTTCTTTGGATGAACTGACACTAGAACATTTAAAGGCCCTGGAAAAATTCTCTCTACAGCTTGCTCTTAAATATTTCAAGAAGATATGATGATCACATGTATATGTGTGTGTGTGCACATGCATGCCTGTGGAGAGAGAGAGGTTATGGAGGAAATGCAGTAGAATGTTTTAACACTTGGAGAGTCTGGGTGGATATGGGAGGTTTTTCTATACTCTACTTGCTTTATAAAGTTGTTATTAAAGTATACTTGCCATACAATGTTATGTCAATATCAGCTGTACGACACAGTGCTTCTACTTTTCTATGTGTTATGCTATGTTCACCACAGTAAGTGCAGTTACCATGTCACCATAAAACATAACTTGCTTTATTTAAGATTTAAATTATTTCAAAATAAACTACTAAAAAATGACATAATAATTCAACCTCAAAACTAAATTTATAACCACCGCAGACCATTTTAAGAGTACAGGTAAATTCTACTATGTGACTTAGTAACACCAAGGGATGTTATTGTATAAATTCATGGTAAAACTGATAATCATAGAATGATGCTGAATCTGGAAGTTCAGTAAGAAGCCAAATACTTGTATTATATTTTAAAAATAATATTCCCTAAATGTTTTAAAAAATAAATGAAGTTTCATTTTTAAAATGAAGCTTCAATTATCTGGACAATAACATCATTGTAAAGGCTGACAACATTGTTGACGGTTTATACATCCAGAGCACAAACAGGATAGAGGTACTTCTTGACCACCCACAGAATTACTTGGGATGCTCATTAAAAACACAGCTTTTAGACCAACCCGAAATTACTGGGTCAGAACCCTTAAAGATGAGGCTAAAAATCCACATTTTAACAAGCATTGACTCCTGCACCAGCCCCTGCCATTTCTTAAAGACCTGGAATTCAAAGGATCCTTGTTATACTGGCTGTGCTTTACCTAAAACTTGTACTATCAGGAAAGCCACTAGTATCTCAGATGTTCCAATTATAAGAACTAAACTAATTTCAATACCCAATGTCTCTATTGTTTTATTCTGCTGAAGAAGCTAGATTCTCCAACTCTTGAAGAAGAGTCCTGCTTGCTTCAAATGAAACATTCTCATTACCTTTCTTGGGGGTTTAATCCATATAATAACCCTGCCTGGTAGATGAAACAAACATTTTCTACTAATTTTCATAGATAAGGAATCTGAGATAGATAGAAGTTCACTGAGTTGCCACAGGTTACACATCTAGTGAAAGGAACAAATCTGGACATCAGGTCACTTGCCTCTTAGTGAAGCCTTTTTTACCATATGAAGCACTGCTTTCAATTTTAGAAATAAGTAGTATCAATACATATATCATAGAACATCCATGTATTTGGTATTCTCTTAAACAAAAGATTTTTGGACATGCAGGCAGGACATCTACCTCATAATGAATTAAACTGTCCCAGCCTCCATCCCACAGCAGAAGAAATTCTGCCAGGTTTTTTCCAGCAAGATCAATTTCTCAACTGACCCCAGTAGTAAAGAATGGAATGAAATTCAGCACATTATGTAAATCACTCATTTTTCATTTCATGTTTATTTATCAGTGCTAGTTTCTTAGCAAGCCAAATTAAGCCAACAGCCAGATCCCTGAACCTTCTGTGACTTCATTAAATGATGAGCTTCCCACATATAGCCAAAGCTTTGGTTAATATTCCAGCTTTAAGACACAAGTGCTAAATTTTTGGTATCCTTTTATTGACTGTCACTTGATATTTAGTATCAAATGTTCATAAATATTGATACAGTTTACAATCATGAGCATATCATGTTTCCTTGACCATAATTTTTCTTTTTTAATTGCTTTTATTCATATTATCTCCTTAAATTTTCAAGAAGTACCTATGATGCAGGTAAACACATTTATTCAAAAAATTTTGTCATGAAATGGAAAGATGGTGCCCAATATTATAATAAAACATTTTACCAAAGACATAAGATTAGAACCAAGGTCTCTCTGAATTCCTACCCTGTTGCATTTATAAACAGATACAACACAATAATAGGATTCAACTCTCATTCACATACTAATGTGATCTTAAAAAATGAACTGATGACTTGTCATCTGCAAGGTTGTAACAGGTGCTGGTTAAACAATGATTCAATGACTCTGTTAAGGAAAGAGACCAACAAATGGGCAGTATGACAAAGGGCTGCATTTGAGGAAATGTGCAGAGTGTTGTGATGGAAGAAAGTTGAGTGGCTGACCCAGACTCAGGAAAGACCATTCCAAGATGGAGTAATTTTTCTAGAATTCCAAAAAAATCTAGTTAAGTCAGGCAAAAGGCATAATTGGTAAGAGAACCCTAGGAGACCATGCCAGTATATCCAATAGGCAGGTTAAGCACAAGCTCAGGGCTCCAGAAAAGCAGAACTCCAAAAAAATTAGAAACAAGTCTTAATACTTTGGTATTTGAAATATTATTCTATCACAGCAAAAAAAAAACAAAAAACCCAAAACCAAAACCAAAAAACCCCATTGTATTTCTTGGCACTTACTTAATGGTTTTAATATTATGTTTATTTTGAATTTCATAAAATTCATTGAATTTCATAAAATTCCAAAAAATTCACAAAATTTCATAAAATTCATAAGATTTCAAAATTCTTTACTTTCTTGCCAGTTAGGATTTCTGAAATTCTCTTCCTGGTCTAGAGGAAGAGAAAGCATAGGGTATTGGGGGAATTAGAACGAGTACGGTACTGGCACAAAAACAGACACATAGATCAATGGAACAGAATAGAGAGCCCAGAAATAGACCCTCAACTCTACAGTCAACTAATCTTCAACAAAGCAGGAAAGAATGTCCAATGGAAAAACGACAGCCTCTTCAATAAATGATGTTGGGAAAATTGGACAGCCACATGCAGAAGAATGAAACTGGACCATTTCCTTATACCACACATAAAAATAGACTCAAGATGAATGAACAACCTTAATGTGAGACAGGAATCCATCAAAATCCTTGAGAATAACACAGGCAGCAACCTCTTTGACCTTAGCCACAGCAGCTTCTTCCTAGAAACATCTCCAAAGGCAAGGGAAGCAAGGGCAAAAATGAACTATTGAGATTTCAACAAGATCAAAAGCTTTTGCACAGCAAAGGAAAGTCAACAAAACCAAAAGACAACTGACAGAATGGGAGAAGATATTTGCAAATGACATATAAGATAAAGGGATAGTATTCAAAATCTATAAAGAACTTATCAAATTCAACACCCAAAGAACAAAGAATCCAATCAAGAAATGGCAGAGGACATGAACAGACATTTCTGCAAAGAAGACATCCAGATGGCCAACAGACATATGAAAAAGTACTCCACATTACTCAGCATCAGAGAAATACAAATCAAAACCACAATGAGATACCACCTCACACTAGTCAGAATGGCTAAAATTAACAAGTCAGGAAATGACAGATGCTGACGAGGATGCGGAGAAAGGGGAACCCTCCTACACTGTTGGTGGGAATGCAAGCTGGTGCAGCTACTCTGGAAAACAGCATGGAGGTTCCTCAAAAAGTTGAAAATAGAGTTACTCCATGACCCAGCAATTGCACTACTGGGTATTTATCCTAAAGATACAAATGTAGTGATCTGAAGGGGCACATCCTCCTGAATGTTTATAGCAGTAATATCCACAATAGCCAAACTGTGGAAAGAACCTAGATGTCCATCAACAGAAGAATGGATAAAGAAGATGTGGTATACACACACACACACATATACACAATGGAATACTACACAGCCATCAAAAGAAATGAAATCTTGCTTTTGCAACAACGTGGATGGAGTTAGAGGGTATTTTGCTGAGCGAAATAAGTCAATCAGAGAAAGACAATTATCATATGATCTCCCTGATATGAAGAATTTGAGAGGCAGTGTGGGAGGTGTGGGGGGTAGGGAAGGTAAAAATGAAACAAGATGGGATCAGGAGGGAGACAAACCATAAGAGACTCTTAATCTCACAACACAAACTGAAGGTTGCTGGGGGGAAGAGGGTAAGGAGAGGGTGGCTGGGTTATGGACATGTGCTATGGTGAGTATTATGAAGTGTATAAACCTGGCGATTCACAGACCTGTACTCTTGGGGCTAATAATACATTATATGTTAATTTAAAAAATGAAAAAAAAAAAAGAAGAGTTAGTCTGGTGTAAGTACATTCATGGAATCCAAGTAATGGCAAGAAGCGTGAGCAGTGTCATTCAGCATTTTCTATATTCAACAACCACATTGGTGTGGGTTGAGTCTAGACTTTGTTGTAAGAATCCCAGTGATCTGTGGTGGTGGCACAGTGCATTAAGGGCCTGGATTCTGGAGTTTAACTCCAACCTCTTTTGCTTATTAGCCAGGACTCTGGATGAGCTTCTTCATCTCTCAGTGCCAGTGTCCTCTTTGGTACATTATGAGGACTGAATGGGCTATTGAGTCTAAAGACTATACTTAATAAATGCTAAATGGGGTTATTGGTTAACATTATTGAAAGGGTTTAATAAGGTGAGTGACATGATCAGATTTGCATCTTAGAATATGTGTCTAGGTTATAGTAGGCAGGATAGAAGATAAATCTGGAGTCCAAAGGATGAATTACGGCACAGACCTAAGGGTGAAGATGGTATCTGGAATGATCTGAGTGAAGAAGAATTACAAAGAAGGAAGTGGATTTCTCTAATAGACAGCCTTGATTGATTAATGGGAAAGAAGGGAGAAAGACATCAATATTAACATGCAGAAAGAGGAAGAGCTTTAAAAGTGTGTACTTGTAGGGAAGAGACAGTGTATGGGTTTTAATCTCCCTGTTTGAGGTGTGGACCAGATCATGGAAGAGACTGCGGTGTGGGTTTGGGTCATAGAACAGTCTTGGAATATGAATTAGGAAACTGAGACTTAATGTGAGATTTTGTGACATGTGGGGCCTGCAGCAAATCTCCTAATTTTATAGCTCTTAGATTCCTATTCTCCTGATCTGAAAAACAGGGACTGGTCTAAACTGTTTTTAAGGCTACTTTTAGCTTTAGCATTTGGTGGTTATGATTCTAAAATGTGATAAATACATACTAAATGAACAGAAATGACAAAGAGGCTTCACTGAATTGTTAAAGACCTAAGAGGAGAGTGTGAGTGGAGCCATTTACACAGATGATCACCTCGTGGTTGTTTTTCCATTAGCCTGGCAGCTAGTTCTTGGATTTTACTCAGCAAGAAGTGGAAGCTTCTAATAACTTAATCTAATGAATCTTTAAAGTCAAACTAGTTTTTTTCCTTAAGCATTTACTATTTTGGGTCACAGGAACGTTAATTTTCTCATACTTTGAATATTCATTGTAGAATGAAATTATAAAAACTCTTCAAGATTAATACTTATGATTGCATTTATGAAAAGTTGAAAAAAAAGGTCCACAAATTTTTGAGTTCTGAAAAAGTGTGTATGTATAACATTGAGAGATCTGAGTAGCTGGTACATCACTGAAGCATTGCAGTGTCAGTCCTGCTTACCTTGAAGGGTTATTGTGAGGATCAAATGAGCTAACGTAGTTGAAATAAAATTGTTAGCTTTTTTTTTTATTTGTTTATTTACAGCATAACAGTGTTTATTGTTTTGGCATCACACCCAGTGCTCCATGCAGTACGTGCCCTCCCTATTACCCACCACCTGGTTCCTCAACCTCCCACCCCCCCGCCCCTTCAAAACCCTCTGGTTGTTTTTCAGAGTCCATAGTCTCTCATGGTTCATCTCCCCTTCCAGTTTCCCTCAACCCCCTCTCCTCTCCATCTCCCCATGTCCTCCATGTTATTTGTTATGCTCCACAAATAAGTGAGACCATATGATACTTGACTCTCTCTGCTTGACTTATTTCGCTCAGCATAATCTCTTCCAGTCCCATCCGTGTTGCTACAAAAATTGGGTATTCATCCTTTCTGATGGAGGCATAATACTCCATTGTGTATATGTACCACATCTTCCTTATCCATTCATCCGTTGAAGGGCATCTTGGTTCTTTCCACAGTTTGGCGACCGTAGCCATTGCTGCAATAAACATTGGGGTACAGATGGCCCTTCTTTTCACTACATCTGTATCTTTGGGGTAAATACCCAGCAGTGCAATTGCAGGGTCATAGGGAAGCTCTATTCTTAATTTCTTCAGGAATCTCCACACTGTTCTCCAAAGTGGCTGCACCAACTTTGTAGAAGTCCCACCAACAGTGTAGAATGGCCAAAATTAGCAAGACAGGAAACAACGTGTGTTGGAGAGGATGTGGAGAAAGGGGAACCCTCTTACACTGTTGGTGGGAATGTAAATTGTTAGCTTTTTTAATTAGAAGAGTTTCAAGGTTTCTGTTAAGGGCTACCATCACTTCTAATGATGAGCTCACGTATTATGAAATCCTGGAAAACTCAGTATTAAATAGGCAGGAATCCAAGTTATTGTCCTTTGTTAAATATATTTTCCTTGTGCTTTCTAATAACTGGCATTTCCTCCACATTAACAAAATGCAAATGTCCTGTAAGAAATTTATGTTCTCTGCGAAGAGTGATAGTTTGACTTCTTCTTTACCAATATGGATGCCTTTAATTTCTTTTTGTTGTCTGATTGCTGAGGCTAGGACTTCTAATACTATGTTGAATAGCAGTGGTGATAATGGACATCCCTGCCGTGTTCCTGACCTTAACGGAAAAGCTTTCAGTTTTTCTCCATTGAGAATGATATTTGTGGTGGGTTTTTCATAGATGGCTTTGATAATATTGAGGTATGTGCCCTCTATCCCCACACTTTGAAGAGTTTTGATCAGGAAGGGATGCTGTACTTTGTCAAATGCTTTTTCAGCATCTATTGAGAGTATCATATGGTTCTTGTTCTTTCTTTTATTAATGTGTTCTATCACATTGATTGATTTGCGGATGTTGAACCAACCCTGCAGCCCTGGAATAAATCCCACTTGATCGTGGTGAATAATCCTTTTAATGTACTGTTGAATCCTATTGGCTAGTATTTTGGCGAGAATTTTTGCGTCTGTGTTCATCAAGGATATTGGTCTGTAGTTCTCTTTTTTGGTGGGATCCTTGTCTGGTTTGGGGATCAAGGTGATGCTGGCCTCATAAAATGAGTTTGGAAGTTTTCCTTCCATTTCTATTTTTTGGAACAGTTTCAGGAGAATAGGAATGAGTTCTTCTTTAAATGTTTGGTAGAATTCCCCTGGGAAGCCGTCTGGCCCTGAAAATCTATAAGGAACTTAGCAAACTCAACACCCAAAGAACAAACAATCCAATCAAGAAATGGGCAGAGGACATGAACAGACATTTCTGCAAAGAAGACATCCAGATGGCCAACAGACACATGAAAAAGTGCTCCACGTCACTCGGCATCAGGGAAATACAAATCAAAACCACAATGAGATATCACCTCACACCAGTCAGAATGGCTAAAATTAACAAGTCAGGAAATGACAGATGCTGGAGAGGATGTGGAGAAAGGGGAACCCTCCTCCACTGTTGGTGGGAATGCAAGCTGGTGCAACCACTCTGGAAAACAGCATGGAGGTTCCTCAAAATGTTGAAAATAGAACTACCCTATGACCCAGCAATTGCACTACTGGGTATTTACCCTAAAGATACAAACATAGTGATCCGAAGGGGCACGTGTACCCGAATGTTTATAGCAGCAATGTCTACAATAGCCAGACTATGGAAAGAGCCTAGATGTCCATCAATAGATGAATGGATAAAGAAGATGTGGTATATATACACAATGGAATACTATGCAGCCATCAAAAGAAATGAAATCTTGCCATTTGCGATGACGTGGATGGAACTAGAGCATATCATGCTTAGTGAAATAAGTCAATCGGAGAAAGACAACTATCATATGATCTCCCTGATATGAGGACATGGAGAAGCAACATGGGGGGTAGGGGGATAGGAGAAGAATAAATGAAACAAGATGGGGTTGGGAGGGAGACAAACCATAAATGACTCTTAATCTCACAAAACAAACTGGGGGTTCCTGGGGGGAGGTGGGATTGGGAGAGGGGGAGCGGGCTATGGACATTGGGGAGGGGAGGCGAACCATAAGAGACTATGGACTCTGAAAAACAACCTGAGGGTTTTGAAGGGTCAGGGGTGGGAGGTTGGGGCAACCTGAGGGTTTTGAATGGTCAAGGGTGGGAGGTTGGGGGAACAGGTGGTGGGTAATGGGGAGGGCACGTTTTGCATGGAGCACTGGGTGTTGTGCAAAAAGAATGAATACTGTTACGCTGAAAAAATAAATAAAATGGAAAAAAAAATAAAGAAAATACACCGTGTTAAAAAAAAAAAAAGAAATTTATGTTCTCTTAGGTCTTCCTCTGAATTACTTTAATTAGATAACCAACTCTACGAGGCAGACAGTACTAATGAATGCACAGGGTTATCATTGAAATTGAGAAAAGGAAAATTTTAGAACAACTTTTGCTAGGAAGTGGGTAGTTTAAGGAAAATCGGTGTCTTGAACACCAGGGAAACAAGGCAAAGGATGATCTGAAAGGATCTCAGAATAAGACTCAGGAGAATAATGGGACCAACTGAGTATACAAACTTGTCCTTGACTTGTGGCTTCTGGTAGATACTATACCTTTTGAGTTTCTTTTAACTGAGTTAAAGACTACTGTAAAACCCATGAGTTCTAGTTTTCCACCCTAATCTTATTTTTTTTCCTGTAAAAGAGAGGAAGAGGTAGACTTAATTACCTGGATTTGTGTGAAATGCTTGTCTTCTTTTGAGTCTTAAATAAATAGACAGTAATGCTAACTCCCACTTACCAGTAGGTGGAGGTGTAATCTTCAAATAACTAGCAGATGAGGATTTCTAGACAAACATAAAATTAAATACTATATGGAATTACTATTTACCAGGCACAGGTCCAAAGGTTCTGCATGTATTGCATCAATACATCCAAATATCCTGACAAAAGAGCAGTGTTATTATGCCCATTTTATAGAAGAGCAAACCAAGGTTCAGGGCTGTTGAGTAACTTCCCCAAGGCTGCACAGCTTGTAAGTGCAGATGTTCAATTAGAATGGGGAGTTGGCTTCTTGAATCACACTCCTAATAACGGAATACAATGCTTCTTTGTATTTTTCTCTGCATTTTCCTCAAGGAATTTCTCTTTCTTTCCCCCTTTACTCTATCTTGCATTTTATATACAGTAAATAATTAAATGCAAATCTGTAAGTCTCTTGCAATACGTTAACCTTCAGATAGAATAGAAATAATCATTGCTTTCTGTTTCCCTTTTTTTGCCTCTCAGACTATTTTTTAAATATTTATTTATTTATCTTTAGGGGGGAGGGGTAGTGGGGGAGAGAGAGAATTTTAAGCAGACTCCACACAGAGTGGAGAGTGGGGCATGATCCTGAGATCACAGCCTGAGTTAAAACCAAGTCAGAGATGCCTAACCAAATGCACCACCCAGGTGCCTCTCATACAGCTATTTTTCAAATAAGCAATGTCCTTTCATTCTTCTCTTTTTTTCAAGCAATTCCTTTTATCCATAGCCATGCATTGGTATTCCGTATTCCTTATAAATAAAGTGCTCATCCTTTAAATTCAGCTCCATATGTCCCACACTGTATAAAGCCAATCTCTTTTTACTCCAATCTAGGTGAGTATTCTCGTATTAGTTTTCTTATATTTCTGCTATACCAATTATCATTTTCAATTTGTAATATACGTAATTGTATGCCTGGTCCCACACAATGTGTGCTTCTTGAGGTAAAGAATATTGTACATCTTAACTTACATCCCATTATCTAACACTATCTTAACAAATAACAGGTACTCCATGCACTCTTCTTGAAAGGATCTGTAGGAAAATACGAAAAAAGATCAGTGTTTCCTGCTGTTGAAATTGCTGAGCTTTGAAAGGGGCACATGTAGCCCATGTTTTGAAATGTACACTCTTGTATTTTCGCAGATAGAGGCAACTGTCCCCTAAATTTAAGACAGAAACTTGGTCTAAAGAGCGACACTTGTTCTGCTCCTGCAGATGTCTCCAAGAACAGCTTATGTGGGTGCAGTTGCACCTGGCAGGGGATATTAAAGGTTTGGCCTGCTTCACTTCTCACTTTCACAAAGATTCACGTTGAAGTAATTCCCCTTTCATCAAACAATGATCTCATTTCGACTTTGCTGAATATTAGATTTTCTTTACAGACTACTTTCAGGCAATTATTGACTAAGAAAGTGGTTTAGGATAAGGGGTTACAGAGTCCTCCTTTTTCCCCCCAGACCACTAGCCCCCACCTACAACTTATCTCAACAGGCAACATAGCTAGGCAGCACAAACCCAATTCTTCAGCTCCCATTTACTTTAGAAGGTGCCACTGAAAGAGATCTGGCTAGGTTTTCCTTTGAATCAGTGAATACAGACTAACTCCTCTTGTCCAAATCCTGAAGCAGACCTGCTTTATTTGGTAGTTCCAACTTTACCTGCAAGGCCCCTCCATTTTTAGCTGCAAATGCTATGACCCTTTAATTAGAATGAAGTTTTTGCTAGGTGAATGTTACAGGCAATGACAATATTATTATCAAGTTGCTCTGCGTTTGGAATTAGCTTCTGTTCAGATCCTATTTCCATACCACTATCACTTCAAAACAGCAAAAATTATTCACATTTCAAATGTACCTCAAAGGACAGATTTCATCAGGGCTCACAATGAATCACCTTGCATGTGTTCAGCCTTTGGTTTAAAAAGAAAAACAGAATGGGGTGCATTAATACTAAGATTCTGGGCATATTTTTAAGATTCCACTTTGATTTTGATGTTTATGATATTCATTGTCACATCTCTTAGAGTAGTAAATGATGAGCCCCATAAGATGAAATCAGGTGGATATTAATCAGTCTGAATCTTACCTGATCTCTCTGTAAAAGTTGATACTGTTAAGCACTCCTTCTACCTTGAAATATTCTTCTTGCTCTCTGTGATATCCCATCCTCTTCCTATTCTTATGCACTAAGACGGAGCCTTAAAGGGACTTCAACATATAAAGTCTGTTAGAGGAGAATGAGACCACAGGAATTTCAGAAGGATCCTCTCCCCTTCCCAGGCCACTTGATCATGCCCATTGCTTCAATTGCTCTCAATATACCAATTAGTTTTGAATATATATACACATAACCCTATCCGTTCTCTGGTGTCCAGATTCTGCCAACTCTACTTCTCCAATGTATTCCTCCAGTTAACCTCAGATTCTATCTGACAATAGCAAACATGTTTTCCAGCATCTCTCAAGTCTATTCTCTTGTCTATCTTTTTAATTTATTTTTTAAGTAGGCTCGATGCCTAACATGGGCCTTGAACTTACAACCCTGAGATCAAAAGTTGCATGCTCTGCCAACTGAGTCAGCCAGGCACCCCTTTAGTCTCCCTGTCTTGAGAAACAAAACCCTACTTCTTCTGTAAACTGGGAAGTTAAGGGCCATTGTAAGCATACTTTCAGTTCTTACCTATCCATATTTAATCAATGACAAAAGTCTAAGTTATTTCAAGAACATCCCTTGAATCTAACTATTTAGCTTTACCTAGCTTTACACCCTAATAAGCTCCAATCCTCTCCCATTTGATTTACTATGAGAGCTTTCTAATAGAACTCCTAACATCACATACATCCTTCCATTAACCAATTGGATTTACATTAGATTATCAGAATATTTTAAAAATTACAGATCTGATCATGTGGTACTTCTAATTAACCTCCTCAATAAATTTCTGTTGCTTTAAGAATAGAGGCCTAAATCTTAGAAACATCCTGCCAGGCTTCTCTGGCCCCTGCCTTCTCTCTCCTCACTTTGTGCTTCTTTCCGTGAGCTTCAGCCACACTGGCCTTTCTTCAGATTCTTAGACATGCTTAGTTCCCTTGCTTCAGGACTTCACTTGTGTTATTCCCTCTGGATGCAAAGCTGTTACTGATTCCTCTTCACCTAGTTAACTCTTACATGAGGTCAGTTCCAATGCCACTTCCTGAAGGATGTATTTTGCTGAACCTACATATAATGTGTCTGTAGCTATAATCTTCCATAGAACACTTCAAAGCATCTAAAAAATGATTATGTTTAATTAATTGTGTTCTATTTCCATATTGTGGTAGAATGTAAGGTCTCTGGGGAAAGGGGCCGTTCTTTGTGTGTTTATTATAATATCACCCATAGCTAATGACAAAGACAGAGCTGATGTTAGTTAAAGCTATAGAAACAGATTTTATTCAGTAACTACTGACAGTAGGAAAAAGAACTGGACTCCATTCCGATTTGTGCAGGGGTGATTAGTCACATTGGCAGTGACCACGTCAGCTGTTTCTTCTAGCTGGCAGTTCCTGAAAATTAGGATTCTATCTTCCCACAGAGACTGGGAGACAAAAGCCCCATCTTTGCTGATGATTACATTTTAAAGGAGTGGCTCTCAGGTACTTAAGAGAGACATCCTCAGTTGTAAGAGATATATATTCACAATTCTAAGAACTTTTTAAGTAAATCTTTAAGAAAGAGAGGTCAGGAGCCTATGGTGACATGTTGGCTAGAACAAACAAAGTTTTCCTGGCAGTGCTGAGCTTTCTCAGGCAGGCATTTTAATAGGGGGCTAGGGTCATCCTGGGGAACATGGCCTTATGTTGCTATCACACCACACTACATTTTGGTCGAGCCTCCTAGTGCAGGGGATTGGAAGGAGTTTTTACACATTGAGATTTCTGCATTTCTCACCAACAAGTGCCTCCCAAGAGTAGGCATTCAGTCAACACTTGCTGAATGATGGCATGAATTGTGGGTCCCTCAATAACCTTGCTCAGAAACTTACTCAGGAAAGGATGTGTGGTGGGATATAATATACCCACTTCTTCTCAAACACCTTACTCCTATTACTATCAGCATTTCTAGCTCATTCAATTATTATTACTCTTATTAAGGAAGAACAGTGACTAATTTAACATGATATCTTACAGTGAGTTTCAGGTTCACTTCCAATTACTTTGCCATTTCAGTGTACTCTACCCCTCCACACCCACATCCTACTGTTGGGTGATCAGAAAGTCAGGGCATGTCTGGTTGCGGGTACAAAAATCTGATTGAAATCTGACACATTCTGATTTAATCTAAGCTCTCTCAACAAAATGAATATATTGGCTTAGATAACTGAAATGTCTAGGGAGAAAACTGGCTCCAGCATTGCCATACTGGGTAATTAGATGATGTTTTCAAGGCTCAATTTATTCTCTATCCCTGGCTTTGCCTTCTGCTGTGTTGGCTTCAGTCTCAGATCCCACCTGGTAGCAAATTAATGGGAACTGGTCCATACAAGTTCATATTCAGCAGGAGAGAGTAAATCCACCACTCCGAAGGCTCAAACAAAAGTACTTGCTTTATGGCTTTGGAGTTCTGATTGACCTGGTAAAAGTATCTATCTATCCCCAAAGCATCCAGTGGTGGGGAACAGAATGAGATTATTGGTTCATAAACATTGCTCATATATTCCACTTAAAAGTCTGGGTTAGAGTCAGCTTCCTAGAAACTACACGTCTTGAGGGTAAGGGAAGGTGGGGAACCCCAAACAGACATGGGAACTCTTTCTCAAAGTATGTAATGGGATGTCTTGTAGCTCAAAATACATTGAAAAAAAAAATATATATGGACTTCTTACTTCTTGACTTCTTACTGCATTCGTTAGATACACTGGTTCTTTCTATACATAGGGAAGAAACTGAATAAACTCACAAATCAATAAAAGTTTATTGTTTCTAGAATTGCAAATTTATATACAAATCTGTATAGCCATTTTTTAGAGGAGAACTCAATCTTTTATAACCCTAAGTAAAACAAATTATTATTTTAAGGATATGATTAAAAGATTCAGAACTCTAAAGACCAATATCTGTGACAAAAGAAACCCAATATTTTAATAAGGTAATTTTTATTGACATTGACTAGTAATAAATTCATAAGCATTAGATATTATATAGGCTTCTTAGCATCCTGTTGTAGATATTTTTTGTTTAATTGTTTAAAAAATAAAAATGGTCATGAACTCCCACCCACTGCCTCCACCTTAGAAATAGTAAAAAAAGAAAAAAAAAAAAAAGAGAGAGAGAGAGAGAGGTGTCCTTGATTAAGCTCATTGAGAATGACATGGACATTGTGTAGCATCCTCAGTTAACGAATGACCTTCCCCTGGTGTCATCCGTATTTCTCTCTGTGAAAGAACTTGAGAAAAAGAGATACATGGGTCTACCTGTTAAGATTTCTAACTGCAGTAAATGTGAGTGAAATGTTAGTGCGAATTCAGACTTCAGTGGTGGGAGAATAGGTATTCATTCTTCTATGCCAGGACACAGAGAGCCATTTTGTGCAATAAATAGTATTTCTGAGCCTAACCACACCTGCTAAAATAGCACATTTATAATCAGGCAGTAGTTCACTCATCTACCAGAGCCACATTCAATTTATAATTAGAATTATTAGAATTCTGCTGCCTCAACTCTGTTCTCCAATGTCAGAATTATTTCTGGCCTCATACTGTAAACACTATTTTATTTAGGATACACAGCTTTCTTGAATGCTTTGTTCTGGGAACTATTTACCATTAATTTGTGTCCAGGTGCATTTATCATGTTATCCCAGCACAGTAATTAAATGGCTAAAGTCATTCTGTATATGAATACACTATGCTTATTATTACCATTCCACTTAATTCAGCATCATCTGTAGACTTCTAAATATTGCTTCTACATCATCATCTGCTATATGCTCAGTAAGATTCTTGCAATTTAAATGTCTTTCATTTCCAGCTGTGATTTTTGCTCCTAAAGTTTCATCAACTGTAGATCACAATATGGATTTGTATAGTAATGAAATTGCAGCTCTGAGAAAGACTTACATAGTTCATATGGTTTGTCTCCTGCCTTTAGACTGAATCTCATTCTAAAAGATTGGATTACATTTTATTTTCACATATTACTGAGAAAAATTCTCAGTGTTTCCCTAGTGCTTGTTGGGCCTTATACTGCAGATATGAAAATGCCCTGTTGAGTTCTCATGTTTCAGGGAGTATAACTGACGTACAGCTCCAGCTGCCATCCCTCGGGATCCACCATTTTCGCCATGGTCCTACTTCCTGTGACTGGCCCAGGCGATGACTGAGCATTGCAGGGGCTAAAAGCAAGTTTAGTCCACTAAGACATATTACTCTTCTAAATCTTTTTTTCTTTTTTTAAAGATTTTATTTATTTATTTGACAGACACAGATCACAAGTAGGCAGAGAGGTAGGCAGAGAGGCAGGCAGAGAGAGAGAGGGAAGCAGGCTCCCTGCTGAGCAGAGAGCCTGATGTGGGACTCGATCCCAGGACCCCGAGATCATGACCTGAGCCGAAGGCAGCGGCTTAACCCACTGAGCCACCCAGGCGCCCCAGACATATTACTCTTCTAACAGGTGACTTAGGCTTGAGGCTTCTTGTTAGACTTGCCAAACTTTTTTTGGAACTGTGCCTCAGTCAGACACTCTCCTTTCCCCAATCCTTTTCACTTCCCTCTCTCCTTCTACAGGCACTACATCTGCAACATAGCCTGAAGGCTTTCTCCTTCTTCCCAGCTTTGTCATATGATACACCTCTGTCATCTCTAATCTCATCTTGATGTTTTGGGTTCTTGAAGGACAGAAACTAATGCAATTTCCTATTAGAAAAACTTCCTTGGGTTCAACTGTAATTCTACATACTAGGGGCGAAAGAAAAAAAAAAAAGATTTACCCCTCCAGTTTATTCTTTGTTGGAGGTGGAGAAAAACCACAGGAAGGATAAAATGCTCCTATAATTGAAGAGTTGTGTACCAAAATATTTGAAAGCATTTTTTCTTCTCATTAGTGCACATCTCTATAACTTAGTATGTTTTTATGAACCCATATACTTAATTTATTGCTTCCTTTATTTCTACCATATGTCATAGATTCTAAGGTAAATGTTTTTCACATTTCAACATCTCTGAAGTTGTGATTATTTTACAAATATGACTGTGTCATAATTTAAGTGGCACTTTTTCTTGTTAGTGGTAAATAAATTAATGGAGTATCTTAAAATCACTGGCATCTAAATTCTATCAAGTTCTCTCTCTTCTCCATTTAGTTTCTTTGTATTATGCACATGTCTATGTATAGACTTCAACCAAAGCTTTTTACATTTTCTCCATCTCTATTTCATCTGTGATTTATCTAATGGAAGGGAATCTTCGAATTCCTCCAGATTTCAGCTCAATTTAGCCATTCTAATAGAGCATTTCTTTCCTAAATATCTGAAACAAAATTTGTTCAGAAATTGCAACACTTGGACTCTAAGAGATTTTTTTTTCTCTACTCTATGTCTTTAGTAAGTTTGGTGACTATATTGAGGACTTATGATAAGAATACTTGTTTGGAACACAGATTCAATTTATTTTCACCAAATGAAGTCTTCATTTGCATTCCTTTTTGGTGCTTTTGCTTCCACAAAGGAACAAAAAGCATTTTAGAAAAAAATAAAAAGTGTTGTCACCATAGATCAATATTATAATGTAATCTATTGATAAGCAAGTTGTAAGTCAGAATTAAGAGAAGAAAAAATTTTTTTTTACTCATTGATAATGTAATGGAGTGCTTATGAAGTGATTAAGAACATGTTGTATAGAGTCAGCTTTACTTGAGTTCAAGTCTATATGATATTAACTTGCCTTAACTATTTGATATTTATTACAAATTACATCAGGAACTTATACCTCACTAGGAAATTGTACCACCATATCTCATTTCTAAACCCACCTCCTATATTCTGCTTTGTGATGCTGAGTCTGGGACTCTAAAAACCACATTTCTGCTTTGCCAGTGTTTCCCTGTTGGGTTCTGCATGTTAGGGAGATTGCACAGCCAGAAGAAGAAGGGGCTCTTTCCTTTCTGTCCCTCCACTTTCCTGTCCGTGTCACCATAGCAACACTTCTTCACTCCAGCAGTAGCAATTCCTTCCCATGGCAGCAGCCAAATCCAATTTGTGGTTGTTCCAGTGTTTGTAGGACCTTCTTTACGGCACCATCTTACAAACACCAGGTTCAGTAAACTGGTACTGGTGCCCACCCTTCAGATATTTGGGGCCTAGTCCCACAGGGTTCCTCATCCAAGACCAAAGACTCCAGCACAAGTGAAGCAGCACCTCCTCCTAAGAGGTCAGGGGTTCTACTCCTTGAGGCTCTCTTCTAATCCTCTATGTTTCCCTAATTCCAACAGTTTCACAGAATTTCATAGTTCCATTAATTCTTTGTTTTCTCAGTTCTAGGTGTGGTAACTTCTTCCTATAGTTGCTACCTTGGTGATACCTTCATGCCTGTGGTGTGCTGGGGTTCCTTGTAGCAGCTAACAGAAGCTGATTATTAGCTTTCTCCAGCTTTGTGCTCAGTGATGTCACGTTGGGAGCTTGACATTAGCCAGCAGGAGAGTATGTACACCATTAAAATCAGAAGACACTAAAAAGTAGGGCCATTCCCCACCTACTAGCACAGGCCAGGTGACTAGCCCATCTTACCTTCGGCTTCCCTTTTTAACTCTTCAGTTACCTAGTTAATAACTTAATACTCAGCTGAGATGTCTTTAACTTAAAATCTCTTTGTATAAATAACTAGTGTGATTTCTGATTTCTAATTGGACCCTAAATGATTCGGTATCAATTTCCTCAATTATAAAATAAGAAAAATTTTAATAATTACATCTTAAGTTTCCTGTGAGGGTAAAATGAGACAATGTAGATAAGACACTTAGGCTAGTATCTTTGAAGCATTTTATAAGTGACTTTGGGGACAACTTATTAAATTTCAGTCTATCTCTTTTAGCCTGTATTTTCTCCTTCCACCATTAGATTAAAAACTTCCCAAATTGGTCCTCAAGAAAATACTTGTTAATGTCTGGAGACGTTTTCAGTCGTCATAATTTATAAGGGAGGGTGCTATTGACATCTAATAGGTAGAGACCAAGGCTACTTGCCAAACATGCAGTGTGCAGGACAGCCCCTCATAATGAATTAACCAACCTAAAATGTCAATACTGCTGGGGTGGAGAAACTCTGAATTAAGTTTTTTTTTTTTTTTTTTAATTTTTTTTATTTATTTACTTGACAGAGAGAGAGATCACAAGCAGACAGAGAGGCAGGCAGAGAGAGAGAGAGGGAAGCAGGCTCGCTGCTGAGCAGAGAGCCCGATGCGGGACTCAATCCCAGGACCCTGAGATCATGACCTGAGCCGAAGGCAGCGGCTTAACCCACTGAGCCACCCAGGCGCCCCTGAATTAAGTTTTGAGTACTTTTTCTCTCTAGTAGTGTTCACGAAGCTGAAGACCAAATGTTTCAGTCACTGGGTTCTTCCTCATTTTTTAAAGGTGTGGGCTCACTGAAGAATTAATATTAAGAGGGACAGCCAGCCAGAGACAGAGAGGTAGAGAGGGAATGAGGAAGAAACAGAGAATGGAATTTCACAGGAGGATTGCAAGAAGGTGGAGAAAGGGAGGATTTTTCTAAGAAATCAGATAATGTGTTCTCAGAAAAGACCAGAGCTGTAACACCCCTGGCAACAAGGGATGCCTAGAGCATTTGCAAAATTTCAGAGGCTGATAACTGTGTCAAGGGAGGCTGGATGTCAGGTCCAATTTTCCCAGACTGAAAAACTGGGCCTGTGTCCCAGTGGCTCACAGAGGCAGGGGTTAGAGACCCTAGCAGCAGTGACCAAATGGATCCTCCAACCTTTGACGGTCTGTACAATCCTGGGAGGAGGGAGCTGCCCAAATAATTCACTGAATGTCCTGCCAGCATGGCAGACTGGAACTTAGACCTTGATTTACAGAAAATGGAAATAAAAGAGATTTTATTTTGAAGGGTCAGGGGTGGGAGGTTGGGGGAACAGGTGGTGGGTAATGGGGAGGGCACGTTTTGCATGGAGCACTGGGTGTTGTGCAAAAACAATGAATACTGTTACACTGAAAAAATAAATAAAATGGAAAAAAAATTTAAAAAAAAGATTTTATTTTTTACACAACTGATTCTGCAAACTGAGTTATACTCACTTATTTGACTGTGATATACTGAATGTGGTAGATGGAACCTTAGTGGTAGCTGTGGCAGCTGTGGTTCTGGAGATAATTAACACCCTCAGCAGCCAGAGCAGCAGCTGCTTTGATCTAATCAGAGTAATAGAGACATGAGTTTCTTCAAATAAATTAATGTTTCTCTTTTCACTGATTGATTGGTACAAATATGCATGCCAACATGAAGATAAAAGGATGTGGGGGCAAAAAAAAAATAGTGGTAATAGGTGAAAGGCATTTTTCAATTTATGGACATACAAAAACCAGAAAGATGTTTCTACAAAATAAATCTTATCAAAAAAACATTATTATTATTTTAATAAACATATATTTATGCAAACATGTATGATTAGATTTTTATTAACATGTATGATTAGATTGTTATTAATCTATCATATATAATATGGGTATATAGCTTGATCAAGGGTTTTGAATGTTTTTCTTCACAATGTTTCCACTGCCAAAAAAAAAAAAAGTCTCATTATCTACCAACATCTTTGTCAGTGAAACTGAGATAAAATGTTGCACTGACCTGATTTCCTATCATAAAAAATAAATGATGTAAGGGAACTGGTATTAGCACCCTCAGTGACAACTGTACACAATTCATAAAATGCCTCACCTACAGGCTTGATGTACGTATGTTTGTAGGTATTTGTGGTGAAGAAGGCTCAGAGATTCATAATGGAAGGAATCTGGACAGGAAACTGAGTTCTACCCCAACGTTCAGGGAGGTTTGGCTCTACTGGCTACACTGAAAGTTGAGGTTACTAAGACTCCTGAGATTAAGAGACCTGCCCAAGGATCCACAACCACTAGTAAATTGATGTTCTCAGGAATGCTATACATACCTGGTTATAACATGAGGTATTATATATCCTTAAGGTTACATTTGCTATGAGTAATGGAAACCCTCTTCCCATCAAACAAATAAATAAGACAGAAGTTTCTTTCTCAAGAATGTAGCCTGGCTGAAGTCAGTCCAGATATGGCACGATACTCCATGGCATTAGGAAGACAGATTCCTTCTATTCTGTGGTTTCATTTATGTGTATCTTCTATTCTCAAAGTCATTTTGGTTTCTAGGATATCTCTGGATCTCCAGCAAGTATGTCTGCATTCAAATACATACAAAGGTGGACCAGCTGATGGGAGAAGGGCAAGCCTTTTCATTTTAAAGGTAATTTTTGGAACTTGCACATATCACTTCCCCTTATAAACTGCTAGCTAAAATTTAGCTTCAAGAAGCGCACAAACACAGGCGATCATATGTCCAGCTAAGAGTCTGGTATCCTTGTACTTTATAACAAGAGCAGGGGAACCTGGGTGGCTCAGTTCGTTAAGCATCCAACACTTGATTGGGCTCAGGTCATGATCTCAGGGTCACGAGAAGGAGCTGGATTGGGCTACACACTCAGTAGGGAGTCTGCTTGACATTATCTGTCTCCTTCTCCCTCTGCCCCTTCCCACTGTGGTTGTTCTCTAATAAATAAAAGATTTGTTTATTTATTAGAGAGAGACAGAGAGAGAGAGCATAATCAGAAGGGGGACAGGAAGAGGGAGAGAGAATCTCAAGCAGACTTTTCACTGAGCATAGAGTCCAATGCAGGGCCTGATCCCAGGATCCTGAGATGATGACTTGAGTTGAAACCAAGAGTCAGACTTTTAACCAACTGTACCACCCAGGCACCCCAAATAAATAAATCTTAAAAAAAAAAAAAAAAAGCAGAAAGCTTTTCCTATAAAGAGCAAGGCAGTAAATATTTTAGGCTTTTTGGATCAAAGGGTCTCAAGTACCATGTCACTCAAGTAGTTACTCAAGTACTTGTGCCATAATGGTGCAAATGCAGACATAGATAATATGTAAATGAGTGATCATGGCTATGTTCCAATAAAACTTTATTTATAGAAACAAGTGGCTATGACCCAAGGGTCATAATTTCCCAACCCTGTTCTAAAAGATGAAGCAAACAGATACTGAGAGATAGCTGGTGGTCTCTGACACCATGCTATTGCTACACACAGTATGGAAGCAGAACTAAGAACTGTCCTTTTGCCAGGCCAATTAATATCAACCTGAAAAGTGCTCTCGTGGTGGCCTGCCCTTAAGACCACTAAGAACTAGATTTCCCAGGACAAACCAGTTTATTCCTGCTTTCTTGTTATCCCATCCTGTCTCTTTATACCTCAGAATGCTCCCAAATCTAGCCATGCTACCATGTAAGTATTTATTAAGAAAAAAGAAAGCTTAAGTCTATATGAAGATTCATGCATAAATGTTCACTGCTTCCTTTATATGAAGCTAAAAACTAGAAACAGCACAGATGAATACAAATAGAAAAATGGATAAAGTGCAATACATCCATAAAATGAATATTGCTCAGTAATAAAAATAGCAAACCACTGATATATGACAACATGGATGACTCTCAGAATAATTAAGCTGAGTCAAAGAAATCAGACAAAGAAAAGAATATATACTGTTGTATTCTGTTCATTTAGAACTTTAGAAAATGCAAACTAATGTATAGTGGCAGAAACAGATCAGTGGATACCTGGAGAATTTGAAGGAAGGCAGGGCAAGAGCTAAGGATTACAAAGGTGCAAGAAGAAAGCTTAGTTGCTGCTTTTTTTTTTTTTAAGATTTCATTATTTATTTAACAGAGAGATTGAGAGGGAAAGAGAGAGAGTTCACAAGCAGGGGGGAGGGGTCAAGGGAGAAGCAGACTCCCTACTCAGCAGGGAGCCAGATGTGGGACTCCATTTAGGACCCTGGTAAGGTAGATGCTTAATGAACTGAAGCACCCAGGCACCCAAGAAAAAAGCTTTGTGGGTAACACATTCATTCTCTCGATCGTGGTGCTGGTCTCATGGGAGTATACCTATGTATACCAATAAAATATGTGCAGTTTATTCATTATGTTCATTAAATTTTAATAATACTATTTTGAAAAAGTGTCACAGTTTGAATCATGAGCTCTATCTAGTCCTATCATGCCATATATATATACATATATGTATATATACATATATGTGTATATATATATTAGTGTATCCTCAGCATATGCCAAATAAATTTTTGTTGAAATGAAATGCTGTTTCTTTTTCAATTGCACTAAAAACAAAAGCATAAGATTAGATGGGTTGTGGGGGTGTGGAGGGTATGGGAGAGTGGGATGAGAATTCAGAAAAACTAAAATCTTTGAAATAGAGACATTTAGGGGCGCCTGGGTGGCTCAGTGGTTTAGGCCTCTGCCTTCAGCTCAGGTCATGATCTCAGGGTCCTGGGATCGAGCCCCGTATTGGGCTCCCTGCTCAGTGGGGAGCCTGTTTCTCCCTCTCTCTCTGCCTGCCTCTCTGCCTACTTGTGACCTCTCTCTCTGTCAAATAAATAAATAAAATATTTAAAAAAAAGAAATAGAGACATTTAAGCTATTAAGTTGAAACTATGCTTACCTTAACAAGTAAATTCACCTTTATTAGAAAATCATAGAAGAATGTCTAAGATTATTTTCATGGTTGAATGGCTAGCTGTTATACCAAATCAACTTCATTAACTTACTGACTTAAAAATGGATAGGACTGACTGCTTAGAAGTAATTTATTTTCCTCTAATTGATCACTCAAAGCGTCAATAAAAACAAATTGACCTTTGCAGTGATGAAACTTGTTGAGTATCTGTGCATGGATGTAGACAGACCTCTATTCTTACTCTGTCATACATGCTCAAGCTCTTTATATTACATTTGGGCTTTCCTTTCCCTGCCTGGATAGAGTTAGAAGAATTCACCTCTAAAACTTTTTCCAATTCTGAGACCTGTGATTCCTTTACACAAATAAACTTGTACCATTTCTTCTCTGGTAAGACTTCTGTTTGCTGTATGTGTCTGTTTGTCTCTCTTCCTTCTGCTTCTTTTCCATTAATATACATATATTTCCAATCTTCCCTTTCTTCTCTGTCCTCCAATCTAATGCTTTTTCTATTTCTGTATATTAATGACCCACATTTAGCAAGTTTTTCCATCATAAATATTCTGTATATAACATAGAGTAGCTCATTCTCACTGCTAATTAAACTGAAAATTGGCTAAATAATTCTTTAAACAAACCCTTGTTCCTTAAGTCTAAAGAGGTGTACTACAGCAAGCTTTTGCCAAGGTGTGGGCTTGTCTGTATTGTAAGAAATCAAATCCTTGTGCCACCTGGTGTCTATCAAGGAAAACACAATAAAAAATATTAAAGTGCAATTTTCAGCCATACCAGAGAGGCATATTCCACTCTACTGAGGTTATGTATGATTTATTCTATTCATATGACACATCTCCTCATGATGACATGTTGTCCCTCATTTGAACCTCACCACTGAGGTCACTTCAAACTCTAGAATATCTGATCTTATATCAAAGAACAGAGAAATGAGGAAATGAGGGACCCCCCCCCCATAGGAAATAAGAGAATTAGGGAGTATGAATGAGGAGCAACAAATCCCTGTCTGGGGTTATTTCTATCATTTAAAATGAAAATTGTTAGTATAATTACATGTTTATTTACTTAGCTGATAAAAACAGAAAGAGGGCAGAGATTGTTTGGCATATAAAATGGAATCTAAGAGCGCTGGCATCAGTTGGGACAGAACTGAGCAGAGGAGGAACTGGGGCTGAAGAAATACACGGGATTGCAGAAAGTGACAGGGGTCCACTAGTCAGGGTTCAGAGACGTCATGAATTAGTATCCTACTGAATATCCGAAGAGTTTGTGTTTTCCGGAAAGAGTAGTGCATCTGAAGGAGAGATGAGGAATAATGCTTATAGTGAGGCACCTACATCATGATTCTTTAGGGGGCTTGAATGGCGGAGTTACCTCTAATTCTGGGGGAGGGAGCACTGGGAAGAATAAGGGCAGCCTTATGCTAGGCTCGGAATTTTGTTGCTGTGAAAGAAGACTTAAGCCCAAGATATTAATTGTGCTATAGACAAAAATATGAAAGCAGTGGTTCAATATTCAGGGTAAGACAACAAAGCAATGACAGAAGCAGGCTGAGTCATTCTGAGCACACAGGAAGTCAGGGAATTTGCTCTATCATTCCAAATGCTGAGCCTGTTTGTGCTGACGAGATTGTCTCTAGCTGTCTTCTATTAGAGAGAAGCTTTCTATTTCACACTCTAAGATTTCTTCATTTAACACTATTTACTGAAGGCTTACCCTGTGCTGAATATAATGGTGGTTTCTAACACAGTAGTTAAAAACAAAATGCATTTTCTGCCAACATGGACGTAGAATTTTTGTGGAAACTACATGCAGCGGAAACTACAGGTTAATATTGTATTTTTCTGCTACGAGGTGCGGCTGGAAAGTTGTATGGTAACTGTGTCAGCTCAAATTATTATTATTTTTTTAAAGATTTTATTTATTTATTTGACAGACAGAGATCACAAGTAGGCAGAGAGGCAGGCAGAGAGAGAGGAAGAAGCAGGCTCCCTGCCGAGCAGAGCGCCCGATGTGGGGCTCGATCCCAGGACCCTGGGATCATGACCTGAGCTGAAGGCAGAGGCTTTAACCCACTGAGCCACCCAGGCGCCCCAGCTCAAATTATTTTTATAATTGACATCTGTGGAAGCGGATTCAAATAATTTCCCCAAATCCAATACTTTCACTCTAATAATTTAAACTAAAGTCGCTCTGGCTACTTTAATGCTACTTTCAATATTACCTTAGCATTGTACATGCTAAGTTAATGAGTAAGAGAAAAACATTACTTTTAGAAACATAGCAGGTAAAGAGCAAAGAGATTTCACTGAGGGGCGCCTGGGTGGCTCAGTGGGTTAAAGCCTCTGCTTTCGGCTCAGGTCATGATCTCAGGGTCCTGGGATGGAGCCCCGCATTGGGCTGTCTGCTCAGCGGGGAGCCTGTTTCCCCCTCTCTCTCTCTGCCTGTCTCTCTGCCTACTTGTGATCTTTGTCAAATAAATAAATAAAATCTTAAAAAGAGAGAGAGAGAGAGATTTCACTGAACAAGTGAAACTATGCCAAGAAAGGCAGAGGCTCAGGTAAACTTAGAGCACCACAGGATAATAATTCATTTCCTCAGAGCCTGTGGAGATGGATGCTCCTGAAGTCCTACTTTTCTCTGAAGACATTAATGCCTTATTCAAAGCATACTGACTGGTTCCCAGTCCACATATCATAAAGATTAATGGAATAAATGAATGAATGTCCATGGTACTTATCATGACCTATACTTCATTCTCCTTGGCCTGTGGTGACAAGTTGAGTACACAACCAACCTAATGCTTTACCCACTTCATTTGCAATTTGTATCCCAAGTATATCCTTTTCACCATCCTTCTGTTTTACTTGGTCATTAAAAGCTTTGGAAAATAAAAAGTATTTTTTTTTAAAGATTTTATTTATTTATTTGACAGAGAGAGATCACAAGTAGGCAGAGAGGCAAGCAGAGAGAGTGAGAGGGAAGCAGGCTCCCTGCCGAGCAGAGAGCCCGATGCGGGACTCGATCCCAGGACCCTGAGATCATGACCTGAGCCGAAGGCAGTGGCCTAAACCACTGAGCCACCCAGGCGCCCCAAAAGTATTTTTTCTTTGATAAGAGAAATGGTCAGTGAACTGCAGACTACAGAGTTAATCAAGACTTTAAGTTCTATTGAGTCTGATGAGGCTGCCTTCAGTACACACCAGCCCGTCTTATTGACAATGCAGCAGACTGAACCATTCAGAATGACTGACAGCTCCATTTGCCAGGCAGCCACCATGAGTGGCAGTTTCACTAGCACCATGTCCATTTTGAGTGACATTTCCACACCAAGAATACCTAGTTTGATTGACAGCTTCATGTACAAAGAAGTGAAGCCAGGATATCTCTGAGAAGCTGAGGAAAGGATGTGGGAGAGTTATGTCCTTTGGGCCTTAGGTTCTTCCCCACCATTTTTTTTCTGTGAACATTTCATCATCATTGTTAAAAGAGAATGAATACACAAATGTAAAGAATACAGAATTTGATTTATCACAGCTGCGGTTCAAATCAACACTGTTTTGTGTTGTGCCACATGAAAATGTTTGCATCTCTCCAGATGATATGAAACACAATCATATTCTTAAGTTATTATTGAAATTTTGGGCATGTGTACTAAAGAGGCTTATTAACTGGCAAAGGAAACTGATAAAACCCAATGCTTTCTATTTTCCTTGTCTGTGGCATAATTCCCATTCTATTTTGGTGAATATTTTTGACTTTAGAGTTGTGTTCAATGCAAAACACAACAGGGACCAACAACAAAAAATGGGTGCCTGAAATGTTTGCCTACTCCATGTGAAAAATTAAAATGATTTACTTTTTAAAAACAGGCTCCACACCCAACATGGGGCTTGAACTCATGACCCTGAGATAAGAGTCCAATGCTCTACCAACTGAGGCAGCCAGGTGCCCCTTAGGAACTGGAAGTCCAAATCAAGGTGTTGGCAGGTTTGACTTGCAGATGGCTATCTTCTCATTTTGTCCTCACATGGTCTTTCCTCTGTGTATGTAATTCTTTCTTTCTTCAAGAACACCAGTCAGATTGAATGGGAGCCCACCCAATGGCTTCTTTTAGCTTAATCACCCCTTTAAAGACCAGTTTTCCAAATATAGTTACATTCAGAGGTACTGGGGATTAGGCTTCAACATCTGAATTTTAGGGGACACATGATTCAGCCTACAGCTGTCCCCTAACCATAAGCTACACTTTAGCCAGAAATGCAGAATTCCTATTCCCTAAATAAAACCTGTATCTTCTCACCACCTCATTTCTGAACTGAGTATCTTTTTTTAATTATTTTTTATTTTTTAAAAAATATTTTATTTATTTGGCAGAGAGAAATCACAACTAAGCAGAGAGGCAGGCAGAGAGAGAGGAGGAAGCAAGCTCCCTGCGGAGCAGAGAGCCCCATGCGGGGTTTGATCCCAAGACCCTGGGATCATGACCTGAGCCGAAGGCAAAGGCTTTAACCCACTGAGCCACCCAGGAGCCCCTGAACTGAGTATCTTTGAGATGAAATATACGGATTACATAGGTCCAGTCAACTCATTAATAGAGAAGAAACCCATGGCTTTCTGAAAAGAAAAATTGACTGACTTACCCAGGGACGCAGAGATGGTCAATCAGTGGCACTGTTAGAATTAGATAATGCCTTGCAAACAGTGCAGGGGCTTTTGTACCAGTGGTAATATTTCCCCTCATCTTATTCCTTCCAGCTGAAATGAAGCTCCCAGTCATTTTTACCAATTGGAAACACATCTGTACTAAAAAGATTCTGTATGTGGTATCTTTCAGATGAAGACCTTCTTGATTCTTCGAGCTAGAAATTAACCTTCTCTCTTCAGAACATTTAAGTCTTTGCCATATAGTGTTTCCCATGTTATAGTTAGCTATGTATTTGTTTCAATCCCCTATCTGATATTTTAAGTTTTTAAAGTTGTGAATGAATGAAAAAATGAGTCATTTGCTTCCCATGGCAGCACTTAATATCTTTACAATTATACATACAAGATGTTCCATAAGCATTTTTTCTTCAGGGGCACCTGGGTGGCTCATGGGTTAAGCCTCTGCCTTTGGCTCAGGTCATGATTTCAGGCTTGGAATGGAGCCTGGCATTGGGTTCTCTGCTCAGCAGGGAGCAGGCTTCCCCCTCTGCCTGCCTCTCTGCCCACTTGTGATCGCTTTCAAATAAATAAATAAAATCTTTAAAAATAAATAAATAAGTCAAAAAACATTTTTCTTCAGATTCCTTGCTGCATCAACCTTCCTATTATAAAACTGCCTCCGGTTTAAAAAAAAAATGTAGTACTAGGGAGAGGCAGAAGCACTTAATAGGTACTTCAGGAACTCCTCAAGTCAGGAACTCTCAGAGCTCCTTTTCATCACAGTATTTTTCATTTTAAAGTTTAATTAGATTAATTAGATTACAACCCCCACCCCATCCCCCAAGAGGTTATCAGAACCTTCAAGATAACTGTTCTTGTTAATCTTTGTATCCCTAATATTCAAGCCACACATAGTATTGCTTGGAAGTCCTGAATGAGTAAATGCATAAAGGCAGAGACCCTTCTAGTCACTGGAGTCCAGCATTTTGTATAGCTTCAAGTTGGAAATGCTTTGTATTTAAAGACATCAAGTAGGCACAGATCGCCATCTAGGGTAAAATGTACAGCAATGCTACCAGAAAATGGAACTCCTCTCCTAGGATATTACAATTGAATTTTTACTGAGCTGCATTCACCCTTACAAAAACCTCGTCATCATTCTAAGATGAAGAGAGAATATGTCATTTCCAAATACTTACTATAAAAATTAATGTTATAGATTATCATATATTTTTAGAACATTTCTTTGATAAAATAAAGTTAGTGAAAAATTCTCTGGATTTGGTGAAACCAGGATGCACCTTACACTACACTTACATGCAAATGTATATCCACCCTTTCAAATACTGTCCCTCTTCAAGCTGATTTGGCTCCATGCTGGTCTTGGAGCCCACTTAAACAAGCAAACGAACAACCCTAATGAAGTCCAATAGTGTTCCTCTTGTTAATCTCATTTCTCTGACAGACCTTTTATGTCAATTAGTTTAGTTTTCTACCAATAGACACACACTCAACTATAGACAACTTTTATCTAGGCAAGCACAGTCTCTCTTAATATCTTTAAACATTCTAAAATTTAAAAATGTTATAGGATGCCAATGACTTTTTTTGTTAATGGCTTGAAACTGGAGTCCGTGTTTGTTTGTATACTTTTCTCACTGTCTCTGAAATTAAAAATAAGACAGTAAAGTCTCAGAAGCATTTTTGCTGATAAGGTGTACGGTTTGAACAATCTTGCAAGCCACATTCCATCCCTGGTCGTTTATTGATATTTATATAAAGAATTTAAAACATCCTACTATTAAGAGCTATCTGCTTAACATTGTTCTACTGAAATATTATATTTAACTTTTTAATTTAAATTTAAATATTACATTTAATTATATACAATATTTTATTATTATATATAATTATATTATATATAATATATTATATATATTATATATATAATTATATTTTTATATATAATTATATATATAATTTTATATAATTATATTATATAATTTATATAATTATATATAATTTATATATAAATTTTATATATAAATTATATAATTATATATATAAATTATATAATTTTATATATAAATTTTATATATAAATTTATATATAATTTTATATATAAATTTATATATAAATTTATATATAAATTTTATATATAAATTTATATAATTTATATAATTATATTATATATAATTATATTATATAATTATAATTATATTATATATATAATATAATTATATATATAATTTAATTATAATTATATATATATATAATTATAATTATAATTATATATATTATATATATAATATATTATATATATAATATATATTATATATATTATATATATAATATATTATATATAAATATATATAACTTATATATAATTATATATAATATATGATATTATATATTATATATAATATATAATAAATTATATAATAATTTATTATAAACACAAATATATTTATATATATTATATTTAATTATATATAATAATAAATATTATATAATTATATTTAATATATTTAAAATATTATATTTAACAATTTAATACATGGCCCTAGATTTTAGAAAAAATTTTAATCTATTAAGGGAGCTCATGTTTTTTATTCAAAAATCTGTCAGGAATACTTTCAGGTCTGGCCATAATGGAGTTTTAGGTATTGAACTTACCTGATGCCCCCCCCACACACACACAGACAAACCAGGCAAAACAAATATATGAAGCAATTTTTTTTCTTCAGGTATTAGACAATAGGAGTCAAAGTGTTAGGATTCTTGAGAAAAGGAAAGCACATAGATGAATTACACAACCATACTGGCTTTTTTCTTCCTGAGACATTTTTCAAATTGGCATAGCAAAAGAAATATTCAAGATAAGACATAGAAAGGAAAAAAGTCACACACACGCATAAAAGAAATGAGCAGAACATCAGTGAGTTTGGGGGAAACTCTAAGCACTTTAATATAAAAAGAGGAAAGAAAAATATTTGAAAAAATCATGGCCAAAAAATTTTCAAATTTTTTTTGATGAAAATTTTGATGAAATTCTGATAAAAATTTTAAATCCACAGATCCAGAAAACTCAATGAATCCCAAACAAAAGAAGACTACACCAAGTCACACTGTAATAAAATTGCTCAAAATTAGTGACAAAGTGAAGAGCTTAGATTCAGCATAAGAAAAAAATGTACACAGCAAAACAAAGATTATAGCAGCTTTGCCGTGGAAAACAATGCAAAGAAAATGACAATGAAGTATTGAAAGAAAAAAAACCCAAAAAACAAAAAAACCAAGTTATTAACCTAAATTCTATATCCAGCAAAAGTATTCATAAATAATGCCATAGACTAAATGTTTTTCTTCTCCTCAAATTCACAGTTTGAAACCCTAATCCTTCGATGTGATGGAATTAGAAGGAGCCTTTGAGAGGTGATTAGGTGGTGAGAGTAGAACCCTCACGAATAGGACTCATATCCTTATAAAAGAGACCCCAAGACATCTGTCACTTTTTCTATCACATGAGGACACAACAAAAAGATGGCTGTAACTAGACATTTGGACTCCTGCCAGACACTGAATGTCTTGGAGACTTGATCTTGAACTTCCTGGCTTCCACAACTGTTAAACATAAGTTTCTGTTTTTTATAAATCACTCAGTCTATGATACTCTGCTACAGTAGCCTGAATGGTCTAAGATGGGGGGGCGCGGTGCTACTATAATGAATAACTAGAAATGTGGAAGTGGTTTTAGAGCTGGGCAATAGGTAGACGCTGGAAGAGTTCTGAGATACACACTAGAAAAAGTCTATGCTGCCCTTAATTGTCCCTCTTCTCAGAGAATTATCTAAATAATCATGAACAGAATGTTGGTAAAAATATTGATAATACAGGCCATTATGATGAAGTTTGAGATAGGAACAAAGAACATGTTATTGGAAACTGGAGGAAAGGCAATTCTTAATATAATAAAATGAAGAACCTGGCTGAACTGTGTTCATGTCCTAGTGCTTTGTGGAAGACAGAACTTGTGAGTGATGAATCTGGATATTTATAGGAAGTCACTTCTAAGTCAGGTGATGAAGGTGTGGCTTTGCTCTTCCTGACTTCTTACAGTAAAATGTAAAAGAAAAGAAATGGCTTAAACACAGAGTTGTTAAGCAAAAAAAGGAAATAGAACTAAACACTTGGAAAATTCTGTTTACCTATATTGCAAAAAATAAGAAAACTTGTTCAGAAGAAAACAGGGTATTGCCATCAAGCAATTATTTGATTAGGAGATTAGTATGAGTGTGAATCATGGCCCTAATCAGCATCTAAACAAAGATGTGCTATTCTTCCAGATGGAAAGATGATTCACAGTTCATCAGGGCTGCCTCTTTTATTTCTAAAGAAGGAACCATGGCCTCACTTTCAACAAAGTGAGGATAACTGGCCTCCTCCCAACTATGGGAGCCAAACCCTGCCTAGTAAAAGCTGTGGGCAAGATAACTATCCCAGCAGTGGAAGGTGGGGCTGCAACCCCAGTGTGCCTGGAGGGCAGAACATTGAGCCAAAGAGGACTATTCCTGAACTTGGTATCTCATACAGTTTGCCTTATAGTTTGGACTTACTGGGAACCCATTTCTCCTATCTTCCATTCTCTTTTTTATATTACTCCCTTTTGGAAGGAAAATGTCTTTCCTAAGCCTATACCACCATTGTATTCTGGAAGCACATAATGTATTTGATTCCATAGGTTCATAGCCTGAAAAACATTTCCCTCACTCAGAATGAACTATACCTTGAGTTTCACCCATATCTGATCTAGAAGATTTTTAGGTAAAACTGGATTTCAGTCTTTAGAATTGACTCTGGAACAAGTTAAACTTTGGGGGCTGCTGGGATGGAATGTATTTTGCATTTGAGAAAAACATGAATTTGGGGGGTTCCAGGGTGGGATGCCATAGAATGAATATGTGTTCCTTTAAAATTTATACACTGAAGCTGTGTGTACTCCTGGGGATAAAAATACATTATATGCTTATAAAAAAATAAGAAATAAATAAAAAATTTTTTAAAAATGCAATAAAAATTTTTATATACTGAAGCATAATCCCCAAACTGAGGTGAGGCCTTTGACAGGTAATTAGAATATAATGGTAAAACCCTCATAAATGCACTTAGTGCTCTTCTGAAAAAGACTACAGAGAGCTCCCTTGCCCCTTCCTCCATGTAAGCACACAATGAGATGACATTCCTCTATGAACCAAGGAGGTAGACTGTCACCAGACATCAAATCTACCATCAACTTGATCTTGGATTTCCCAGCCTCCAGAACGAGAGACATAAATCTCTGTTGTTTATAAGCCACCCTATTTATTTTTTTTTCTGTGATAGCAGCCTGAACAGACTAAGAAGTGACAGTATAATAAAAACAGTTCAGAAATACCAAAGTTGAAAGAAATAATCACCAGTGGACCCACACTACAAAATATATTGTCACAAGTCCTTCAGGCAGAAGGAAAATAATACAATATATGAATTTGAATATACACAAAGGAAGGATGAGCACCAGAAATAGTAACTGTATAGATAAATATATAAAACTTTAAAATTTTATTTAAATTTATTTAAAAGATAATTGAATGTTTAAAGAATAACAACAGTGGATTGTAGGACTTACATGTAAAAGATTAAAATGACAGGAATAGCACAAAGGCTGGGAGTAGGAAACTGGAATTGATATATCATTGCAAGTTGTTTTCATTATAGGGAAAATGAAAAAATAGCATTTGAAGGTAGATTGTGGAAAGTTAAAGATATATACTATAACCCCAAAACATCCACTGAAATAACAAAATGAAGAGTTATGGCTCATAAACTGACAAGAAGCCAAATGGGAGTCATAAAAATTGCATGATTATTCTAAAAGAAGGCAGAAAAGAAGGGAAAATGAATCAAAGAACAGCTAAAATAAACAGAAAAAAACCTGAAATATGGTAGATCAAAACTAATAAAATAAATAATCACATTAAATATAAGTAATATAACCATCCAATTAAAATGTAATGATTGTTAGACAGGACAAAAGACCATGGCCCAAATGCATGCTGCCTATAAGAAATCCATTGTAGGGGCTCCTGGGTGGCTCAGTCAGTTAAGCATTGGCCTTCAGCTCAGATCATGATCCCAGGGTCCTGGCTCCTCTTGCTCTCTCTCTCAGATAAATAAATAAAATCTTAAAAAAAGAAAAAAAGAAAGAAAGAAAGAAATCTACTGCAAATCTAAAGATAAAAATAGATTAGTAGTAACAGGATAAAAAACAATATACTATGCTAACACTAATGAAAAGAAGCCTTGAATGGCTAAACTGGTATCAGTCAAAGTATATTTCAGAGCTAAGAACATTGCCAGTAGTAAATGTTCATTTCATAATCATAAAGAGGTAAATTCAGCAAGAAGACATAAGCAAACACTGAAATATTTATGCACCTACAAACAGAACTTGAAAATATATGAAGCAAGAACATATAACTGCAAAGAGGAAATTGTCAAATAAACATGTTGGAGATGTACATACTCATCTCTCAATAACTGTTAGAACAAGTAGACAGGAAAACAGTATGGACATAAAAGACATTAACAACACTATCAGCCAACTTGTCCTAACTGACATTTTTTTTTTTTAAGATTTTATTTGTTTCATAGAGAGATAGAGTTACAAGTAGGCAGAGAGGTAGGCAGAGGGAGGGGGGAAGCAGGCTACCTACTGAGCAAGGAGCCCGATGCAGGGCTCAATCTCAGGACCCCGAGACCATGACCTGAACCAAAGGCAGAGGCCTAACCCACTGAGCCACCCAGGCGTCCCCTAACTGACATTTATAAACTATTCTACCCAACAACAACAGAATACACATTTACCAAGCTAGACCATATTCTGGGCTATGAAATAAGTCTTAATAAATTGAAAAGGATTTGTTATAAAAAGTACGTTCTCAGATCACAATAAAATTAAGTAAAAATCAATTTTTAAAAATTCCCAAACTCTGGGGTATCAAACAAAAGAAAAATGATATAATTTCTAATTCAATAGAGTGAATACAGAATAATAAACAATAATTAATCAAAAGGAGGCAAGAAGGAAAAAGAAAGTAAGAAATATGTAATATATTCCCAAAGTTTTAATAACTACATTAAGCACAAATGTAGGAAACATCACTACAGATATTACAGACATTAAAATAGAGAGGTTTATGAGAAAATTTAAACAAAAAGACTCATTTCTAGGCAAATAATAATTTGCAAAACTGAAACAAGATGAAATAAAAAATTGCAATAATCCTATGTCACTAAAAATGAACCTAAAGTTATGTGTTTCCAAAAGGAAAATTTCAAGTCCAGAAAAATAAAAATTGGACAAAAGTGTTTATGTACATAGATGGCAAAATTTTATACATAAAAAATTTAAAAATAACTTATTATCAAATGATCAGAATTGTGTAAACTTGCTGCATAGCAACTAGATATATAAAGGTAATTGTGGACAGTCTAGGAGGCGACTATCACATGTATGGTCACCTAATTTATGACAAAGAAGGCTCTATAGTAAATGGAATAAATGATGGTATTTCATTAAGTGGTGGTGGATCAATCAACATGGACAAAGAAATGAACTGTAAAGACTATTACTTCCCACCATAATAAAGAATTGTCTAACAAGATTTTAAAAATGACATGAGAAGGAAAAAAATGATATATTGAATTAAGTTAAAGAAAACCTCTCCATCCAGGGACATTTGAAAGAATAAAAATACAAGCCACAGAATGTGAGAAAATATTTAAAATTCATGTCTATGATAAAGAACTTGTACTTGGAGTACACACAAGGAGTTATAAAATCAGTAAGAAAAAGGTAGAAAATCTAACACAAAGATGGGCAAAGGACATATTGAGACACTTCACCAAAGAAAATATGTACTTAACCAATAAACATGAAAGTTTCCCAACTTAATTGGCTCTTAGGAAGATGTTAATTAAAACTACAGTTCAGGGGCACCTGGGTGGGTTAAAGCCTCTGCCTTCCACTCAGGTCATGATCTCAGGGTCCTGGGATCAAGGCCCACATAGGGCTCTCTGCTCAGCAGGGAGCCTGCTTCCCCTTCTATCTCTGCCTGACTCTCTGCCTACTTGTGATCTCTGTCTGTCAAACAAATAAACAAACTCTTTAAAAAAACAACAACAAAAAACTATAGTTCAATTCTGTTGTACAAACAATGGAATGGTGAAAATTAAAAGAGCAAAAAAAAAAAAATCAGTGAAGATATACAGCAACTGAAACTTTCAAAAACTGGTGCAACCACTTCAAAAAACTTTCTGACAATATCTAATAAGGTCAGTTATACACAGAGTGAGACCCAACAATCTAATGCCTAAGGTAACAGATTTGTATACATATTTTTACCAAAATATGTGGACAAAAGTGTCTATAAAAACAACTGTAAAAGCCCTAAGTTGAAAACCATAAATAACCAATACAATGATAAATATAGGATATGGATCCACAGTGGAATTGATAAATAATTTTGGTATATTCATCCAAAGAAGTATTATACAGCAAAGACAATGAACTCTACAATTACCTGCAAAAATGTGGATGAATTTCACAAACATTATTTAAGCAAAAGACACAATAAAGAAATGAGTGCATACCATATAATTCCAATAATATAAAGTCCTAAAGCAGGCAAAATTAATTTATGGTGCTGCAAGTCAGGATAGTGGTTAGCTTCACCAGGCAGTGGGTAGGCTATAAAAGAACACAAAGTTTCTGATAATGTTTTGTTGCCTAAACAAGGTGAAGGTTACACAAGTGTTTTACTTATGTTTACTTATACTATTCATCAAGCTGGATACTTATACTGTGTGCACTTTTCTTTACATATGTAATACTTCAGTAAAATTTCCACTAAAAATGTAGATCAGATTAAGTACCCTCTGCTTAGAACATCCCAGTGATTCACCACTGTAAGTAAATTAACATTTAAAATTCTGAAATAATAATTAACAGTCATAATTTTATGCCAAAATATTGAAAAATAAATGTTTTCTGAAAAATATATAATCAATATTAATTACAAAAGAATTGGGGAATCAGAGTCTGAGCATTACAGAAGTCTAACGATGCTATCAATGATCTACTCTAGAAAAGATCAGTCCCTGAGAATGTGATGGATAAAATCATACCAACTGTTTAGGAAACAGATTAACGCACGTATTAAATAAGCTGTTGCAAATCATGAAAAGAAAGAAAATTCTGCAACTCACTCTGTAAGTTTGTATAGCTTAGATATCAAAACCAAAACAAGATATTATAATGGCACAAGCACCTGAATATGTGGAATGATACACACTTATGCAAACACACACACAGAAAAGAAAAATAAGGCCAATCTCAGCTATAATCATAGAAACACAAGTTTGAAATAGAATACTATAAATCTATTCTAGGCAAATAATAACAACAAAGTAACACCAAAACAATTATATATTATACTAGATATGCAAGAATGGTTTGGTATTGTAAAGTATCTTGATGTAATTTATATTATTAATGTATTAAAAAAGAAAAATAAATGTGACCCATTCAGTACAGGCTGAAAAAAATCACTTGATAAAATTCAGTAACCTTTCTTTATAATTTTCTCTTGGCTTGATAGAGCTCATTTGTCAGAAACATATAGCATACCAAGAAGATTAATAAGGATAAAATTATTTAAAGCTTTCTTGAAAAAAAAGAAGTTAAGGATGCACATTCAAAGAGAATAAACTAACAAACTGTTATAAATAAAAATTAAGTTCCACTAGGAATGAAGAAAATTTATCAATATATAAAAATCTAATTTCCAATATATCAGTTATAGTTAACTAGAAACATGATATTAATAAGCTTAATGAGATATAAATTACTACAGCTATTTATTTAAGGTTTGTGGCCAGAGAGGTCTTTTAATACAAGAACACTGGTATCAGGGTAAGCAAGTGGGAAACAGAATGTAGAACATCCTACAAGGAAGGTATAGAATAAAATATGTTCCTCTGATACACAGAGCCAGCTTTGGACAAAATTACGAAATCCAAATGTGGACTCCGGCCTGTTGTCTGACCCCTCCTAAATTCCACTCCAGCTCCTGATGAATGGTGGTCTGATATCACAGTTCTTTTCTTCCAGATACTGAGGAGACCCATAAAGTACTGCCCTTCCTGAGCTATTTCTGATCCTTCCACAGCTCCTGCAAACACAGACTTCTTCATAATTCTCACGTCTCAGGGCCCTGATATCGCTTTTCTGAGCTATAGGACAGTTCCTTTAGAAACTGCTGCAGAATAAGTAATGACTTGCAACTCTTTATTATGTCTCCACTCCTATGAATAACTGCTTATTATCATAAAATGGAAACTTTATTTCAAAGGATGGAGTACTTCATGGAGTGTGTAAGTAACTAAAGTTAACATCCAAGGGCACTGAGGAAATAAACTCTGGTTTCCTCTTACCTCATTTTCTTTACACACATTTGGATAAATAGCAATAACATTAGTATATTTACTAAAAGGATAAATCAGTGAATGAGCCAGAAAAAACAAAACCAGCAAAAAACAAAAACAAAATGTTACACAAATCTATGTGATGTTTAAAAATTGTACTTTTTCACCGAAGGTGGGGGCTTGAAAGTAAGGAGTGGTCTGGTGGTGGTGACAGCTAAAGGGAAAACAAAAGGTCTGTAGCTGAGTCAAAAACAGTTCTGTGACAATACTTTGGGGATATATGCGTCAAATTCTATGTCAAATATTCTCCTCTCCTCCTGGTCAGCCTGTTGAAAACACAGGACCACAGCCTCCATATGGACACATCTGGTGGATTTTTGTAGTGGGAGTCTGGAGCTAGCACTTTCCACCTACAGGTGATCTAGGATCACCCTTTAAAAAATACTAGAAATGCAATTACTTCTTTGAACAACAGATGGCAGTAAAGCCAAAAGAAAGATATGATATCCTGTAGCCTCAGAATTGTTACAAAGCATAGGGGAACCTTGACTTCAGCATGGCACACTTTTGAATATAAAAGCTTCTTTGAAAGGTTATTGGTTCAAAACATAATTCTTATTACACAGAACAATATCATATTCTTTTACCTGATGATAACTATTGTTTAGTAATTTAAATTTTTAAAAACTCCTTTTAAAAACAATCATTGAATTGTTCTCCTCTTCCATGAAGACTTTATTTACTCTACCCACTGAACTCCTCAAAACTGATATTTGATTTGGGCAGGTGTATTGAAATAATAATAATGGTGTGTGTGTGTGTGTGTGTGTGTGTGTGTGTGTATTTCATTATTTTATCTATTCAACAAATAGCTCTTAAGCTCACGCAATATGTTCCCAGACAGGCTGTGAGAAAATAAGACTCACATAATTCTGAGGGATATAAATAAGTCCAGAGATAAATAAGGACGAGGCATTTAATAAATTAGGTAATGGAAATAATAACATGATACCAGTTTCTTTTAGGAGAAATAAAGATGTTTCTCTGCATGAGGTGACATGAGGGTTGAGGCCTAATTTCCAAAAAGAGAAAGCCAAAGGAGTTGGAGAGAGAGAGAGGATGAAGGAGTATTCTCTGCAGTGAAGGAGCCCCATTATGCAAAAATCTCCAAAACAAGAAACAGTGCAGTGACTTTGGAAAATCTCAGTTAATTTAGTATGGTTGAAGCAAAGATTTAGGTTGGATATAAAAGAAATTTAGTCTAAATATTGAGACCAAACCCTGAAAGGTCTCAAATGAACAACTCAGAAATTTAAAAGTACTGCAAAGGAAGTGTGTGTGTGTGGGGAGGGGGCGTATAGCTGGGTGGCTCAGTGGGTTAAATATCTGACCCTTGTTTTCTGCTCAGGTCATGAAATCACGATCATGAGCACAGAGTCTGCTGAAGATTCTCTTTCTTCCTCTCCCTCCACCCTACCTTCCCACCCCCTCTGCTGCTTGGTCTCTCTTTCTCAAATAAATACATAAAATCTTTTGCTTGTTTAAGGAAAGTTATTATGGGGGATTAAGGGAACAACAACGACAAAAAAGCTCAGTCACATCAATTATATTATTTGCTCTTCATTAAAAGTATAAGGTGGTCACAAAAGAATTCTCATATAGATTGCTTAGAGGGAGAAGAAAACCATCAGGAACATTAAGTGATTTTCTGCAAGATCATGCAGCTCTGTTAGAAAGGGCCAGGACTTTTGAGTTAACACCCAGGGCCCTCTGTAAGCAAGGAATAGCCTTGTAGGTAACTGTGCTTGGACTGAAAGCCATAAACACCTCCATGACCCACTGAACATCCCCTTTGTGTCAGTCAAAGACTAAGTATTTTACATGAAGTATCTCTAATCCATGCCAAAACCCAACACAGCTATTAAACCCGTCAAACAAATAAGGATATTAAGGCTCTGGAATTCTGAAAAGTGCAACAAATTTTAGAGAATGGAAAGATTGAGAGAATGCAAACATTATTGGCCTTAATTTTAGATATATTTCCTCTTCAGCTGAGTCAAGAAAAATAAAATAATCTCTGTTCTGTTCTTTCAAAGCATCTAGTGTTCAGGTGCTTTGTGGTTGGGAAAGCACTGTGTTTATAAGGACTATATAAAGATGACAGAGAATTAAGTGTTCCTCTGGATTTAAAGCTTTCCTATACCTTGAAATGACCTTATATTCAGACTGAAACATTCTCATTTCATACTCCTAAACAGCTCATATGAAGGTTCATATTAATATTCATACTTTACAGATGAGGAAATTGAGATCCAGAGAGGTTAAGTGACTTGTACCTACACAGCTAATAAATGTCAGTCAGACAAAGCCAATTGCAAGACAGAAGGAATAAAGTGTTATTAAGCCAATTTAACAGATAGCATATAAAAATAACAAAAGAAGATCTTTATCTTTGTAATGAAATTTTATTTTCTGGTTATAAAGTAATATATATGTTCATTACTGAAATTTGAAAAGAAAGTGGAATTTTTACAGTCAAAACAACTAAATACTAAAGCTATAATATGAAAGGAAAATGTGTAGAGAGAATATGATGGACATTTAACCAATATTCTATCCTCTCAAACTTTCACAAAAAAACTACCCATTCAACACAGGGAAATAGTAGCAAGTTAACAATGTATCTAGTGGATTTGTAATTAAAGCATCATCCTGCAAATACAGAATATATCTTTTCTACAAAACCACAGAAAATACCATAAGCATTAAAAAATTCTGAGTTATGTTGTCCAAGTTGCAATGAAACTTATTACAAATGATTCCACTTAAATTTAACTAAGAAGCTCCCAGGGATGTCTCATGTGACTTTCTTTCTAACCTAGGTCTTGTAAACTGCCCAGCTCGTAACTGCATGGCATTAGCTATTTCTTTCCTTTTCTGTTCTTCTGTTGTTGTTGAGAACTGAGAGGTCCACTGGACTTTACTGTCTCCTAGCAGGGACTGGAGTCTCCCTCTGGACATCTTCCAGATGTCCCTGTGTCATCCAGGAATTACCTTCTGCCAGAGCCCACAGAAGCTACGAATTCAGAAGATAAAAAGCTGAATGTTTCCTTTTTTGAAAGGAACATGCTTATAAAAGATACCAAAGTAGTGTTCACATTCTAATGTCTTACAGACTTTATGAAATAAAACAGCTCTTTCAATTTTTCAGTCTTCGTATTCATCATAATACTCACACATAAATCCAGATGGGATCTGGACAGTGGAATAAATCTAAAGGACAGATAATATGCTTTCCTCCAAGGTGACTCTCCTCTTTGTCAACCAACACAAGACATCTGTTGATTTCAATTGAGGTGAATTCACTTTTATTTGCTCCTATTGCGTCTGGAATGATTGTCTCTCGGATGCATGCTAAGTGTAAATTTTCTGCATAACACTAACCTGGACTTAAGTCTAGGTATTCTGATATTTGATTAATTTCTCCAGGCACTGGTAACAATCATGGATAGTCTATTTTAAAAAGATAAACAAACAGGAGACAGACAAACAAAATTATGTGCAACTAGAGAAAACTGGATCATCATGAATTGGACTAGCTCTGTTTCTGACTCTTCTCCATTTTAGAATTCTTATTCTCATCGAAACTTTCCCGGTTTAATATTCTCCCAAGCCTCCAAATGAAACAATCACTTGCAGTCTAAAACAACACAATACATCACTATTCTAATTCTATTCTGTCTCATTTGCTCTCTCAGTTGGTTCCTGTATGTTGGTCATATGAGTAGACAATGAACATTGAACAGGCAGGAAATGTGTCTTACATGATTGTGACCTCAAATTGCCCAATATGGAGTTGCATATGGAGCAGTAAGTGCTTCTTTCCTTTCATATCTAACTTACATGTTAAGCCAGTCTTTCCCCTTTGCCAGGATTTGATATTGAAATTATTAATGTAAAAATCAATTTGTATTTGAAATTCCTCAAATCATATTCTTATTTTATTACCATGTAATTTTCTGAATATGGTAGAAAAATCTCTGTTAATGAATTCTGTTTCAAATGCTCTCATTATAAAACTTTCAAATCTCATTAACTAAACCAGGCATTAAAAATACAAGGATAATAGAATAAAATGGGAAACTGTTGATATGATTAGATTTGGGTAACTTTCTCCTTTTACTGTGGGAAGAAAAGAATACGTACTGTCTGAGTAAATGATAATTTAAGCATAGGAAACATACTTTATAAAGTGCAAGGAACACACTTCTCTACATGTTCTGGAAGTATCAACAATTTTCTCAGCCAGCTGCAACCTAGCTAGAATTATGGATAGAAGAATAAAAATGTGGTGTATCTTAACAAGCTCATGCTGATATTAGCATTTTTGTAATGTGCATTTTCAATAGTGATATAGAATGAAAATATACACCTCATAAAGATACCCTCTACTAATTCCAATCCTCATGTACAGTCATCCAAGCCTTTATTTAGCTATATTTACTGGAAATTTAAACTTAAGTTTACTGACTATTATTTACTCTAGACACCTTAGCACACTTGTCTGGAAATGTAGGAAAGAAATAACACTTAAGCAAGTAATATAGACATCTAAAAAGTTTTGGACTCCCCCCAAGTACTTTTCTTCTCTTTTAGTCACATACTATACTTCCTGGAGGCAGAAAGGAAAAAAAACAAAAAACAAAATGGGTCTGGTATTTTTAAATCCGTTAGAGAATCATAAAACGTTAAGAGCTAGAAGCAATCATCAGATCATTCTAGACCTACCTACTATATAATAGACAGTAAAGGCAGCATGGATTTACATACTCAAATCTGCTGCTAATTGAAGGCAGAATAATCAGTCCTTGGCATACACAGTTATATGCCTTCTAACACTCCCCAGAAGCTGAATGTTCAATAAAATAATTAATCCAACCCTTAATCTGCACTCTTTTTTCCCTCCTATTTTCTATTACCACATTCCAATACGGCCTATACCTGTCAGACCCTAAATTAACTTCTATTTGTGTTTTTTCTGCCACTTCTTACTGTTCCTATGATAAGAACTTAGGTTTGAGAAGGAGCCCAAGGCGACCCGACACCTATACTCATCCTGCCACAAAGATACCTCCACAAAGATATCCATGAGATCTTGACCAAATCACTGTACTTTTGGCGTGTAATTTTTTTTTTAAAACACACACACACACACACACACACACACACACACACACACACGGAGAGAAAAATCAGGGAGAGGGATATAGGTTCAACTTTTACTATTCAAAATGTAGCCCTAGGACCAGCAGCATTGGCAATACCTTGGAGCTTGTCAGAAATGCAGAATCTTAGGCTTCATCCCAGACTACTGAATTGGGATCTGCATTTTAACAAAATATTCAGGTGATTCATGTACACACTAAAGTCTGAGAAGTGCTGAGGGAATTTTAAAAAATGTCTTCTTCCTGTTACATATCATTTATGCTTTTCTGTAGAAGGATGATTCTACCACATCAGTTTTTTTCCTTTGAGAAAAGATACTACTGGTCATATACAGAGGCAGGGCCGTTTTTCCTGAGCCTTTTCCATCAAATTCCTTTTTCTCCCTCCATGTTGTCATGGCTTTAAAGCAGACCTTTCTCCCATTCCAGTTCCATTTCTGTCCATATAATGAAGTACCACTTTCTGTTAGCTTTGTCTGCATGATCTCATCCAGCTGGGGGATCTTCCTGCCAGGCCAGCAAAGGACCAATCACATCATCCCTTTTGAGGACAGCACCCTGGGATGGTAAGTGACTGGGCAAAGGTTACCTGGCAAATGGTAGGTGGAAATTAAAATCGAGGGAGATGGCTTACCACCTGGTGAGGTCCTGAGACCATTAGAGCAGTTTGGGCATAATGCTGCTCTCATCTGTATTATATTTCATGCACATTTCCTGCCCTGCAGCCATTGTTACCATTGTAATTACAGACTCATATTCAGCTGCCTTGAGAATGCTGATGGTTGTAAAAGAGAACACTTGCCACAGTGGGTGGGAAGGGCTGGGCAAATTGCAAAGCTCCTATTGTGTAAGACTGGAAATCTGTGATTTTGGCTGACTCCTCACCACAAAGAAAGACTACATATGTACACTGTGCCCCCATCAACCCTTCTTTGCTTAATTTTGTCATAAAAAGGTTAAGCAGAAACAAGCAGGCAGAAGATGCTGAAGATCCAAAAGGAAAGCAAGCAGAAAACTATTTCTGGATTAAGAATAACAGACTATATTGGTCAAGACTAATACCTAAAATTAGAAAAATATTGCCTTACATGTTCTGACATGAAGCCTATTTTTAAGGAGGCTGTCTGCCCCAATACCACTATCAGTCTACCTGAAAATGGACTACAAGCATTCATTCCCATGAATCAAGGAATCATTTATTGTTTAAGGATTCTTAAAAAAAAAATTCACTTTAAAACTGGGTTTTGTTTGATGCAATCTTTTTCTTCCAAGAAGAAACATACAAGAAAAAAAAAATGGCTGAAAGGATAAGATATCCCCTGTCACTGGACCAGAAGGGCCCTCACCAATCAATCAGTGTTCTTCTTCCCACTGAGTCTAAATAAAGATCTAGATGCATAATTTTTCTTAACACAGGAAAGCAGGCAGAAAGAGCTACCAGCAGATTAGAGGTAATGCGATAAGACTTAGAACTCCTTCTTGATTTAAAGAAACATTAATTTTTCAAAAGTTAAAGTTTCTGAATTGGGTAATGGCATTAAATTGCGTTATGTGGTGTCTCTCCTATCTTACCCTGCTACACTGCCACACCTACACTCATCCAAACTTCCATTAACTTAATAGCCTATTAAAAAGAAAGGAAGGAAAAAGAAATAATGGATTTTCTTTTTCCCTACCTTAATGCCTTGGAAAAAAGAGTTTTTTGTTGTCATTTGTTTGTTTTTAAGATAAACTTCAACTAATATAAAATGGTTCAGTAACTTTAGAAAAGAGTTTGGCAGTTTCTTAACAAGTTAAATATAAATTTACTATATAACCCAGCAATTTCACTCCTAGATATTACCCAAATGAAATCATTTGTTCAAACAAAAACTTTCATGTTAATTTTCATGGTAGCATTGTTCATAATAGCCAATAAATGGAAATTACCTATATACCCACCAACGGGAGAATGATTAGGAAAAGTGTGGCACATCCTCCACGCATAGATGCTACACAACAATAAAAAGAAATGAGCCATTGATAAGAGCTACCACAAGGATGAACCTCAAAAACATTATGTTAAGTGAAAGAAACCAGGCACAGAGACACATACTGCACAGTTTCATTTATCTGAAATATACAGAAAAGGCAAATCTATAGAGACAAAAAGTAGGTTAGTGGTTGCCTAGGGCTGGGGATGGAAATGGGGATTAACTGTAAAAGAGCATAGGAGATTCTAGTGGGATGAGAGAAATATTTTAAAATTATGGCTATGGTTGCATAACTTAGTAGTTTTACTAAAATTTAAATGGGTGGCTTTATGAAATGCAAATTATATCTCAATAGAGTTGTTAAAAACATTTCAGCTGACAAGGACAGGGAAGTAACATAGCATTAAGTGAAAAGGGGGAAGTTAAAGAGTGGGAAGAGTGGGAAGTGTATATTGACAGCCACGACTAGCAGCAGACCAAATTTATTTTCTTCTCAATGGAGCTACTATAGTCAAGAGTCCTTGCCTTATTTTAGAAGGAGGGATATCCATGTGACAGTGCTAACAAAGACCTGAGTTAGGAGAGTGGCACAACAAGGTATGTCCTCTGCTGGTCTCTCACAGCTGCCAGTCATGCATGAGTCACTCCCAGGCCTAGGTCATGTTAGCCTTCCTCACGGATTCTCAAACATGAAATCAGACTTCTTAAAAAATGTTTTTCCTCTGTAATGTTCTCCCTTATCTTTTCTATCAATCCATCACTTCAAGACTATAGAATCATTATTCACTTGAATGAAAGCTTCCTTAGAAACAATCAAATACAGGGGACTGGGGAGATACCTGAGTTTGAATCTAGAGGCAACAGGTTTTGAGAATTCCATAAGAAAACAGCATGAGTGCCTTGTAGCTATGGGAAGAATAAATGGGAGAGGGTAAATGTCATCTTGATGACTTGGATGAGGAACTCTGCCACTTGTGCTACTGTAGTGGAATAGAAAAAAGTATAGATTTCAAAGTAGTATTAGGGATTTTAAAATGGTTAAAATGGCTTAAATCCAGTGGATATGAGAGAAACTTGTACAACTCGTTAGAATGGGGGTACTATTAATTGTGATAGAAAACATGCAGGGCTACCAGTTATTAAGGAAAAAGATTATGGGGTCATATTTTCACACTGAGACAACAAACCAGTAGAAATTCTTGGAAACCCTCAGGTTGTTTTTCAGAGTCCATAGTCTCTTATGGTTTGCTAATAAATATGTCTAGAATTATAAGGAGAATTACTAGTCTAGAAATTTAAATTTGAGAGTTAACAATATATAAAATGAAAGTTGAAGACATGTGGTGCCATGAAATATATGAATCAGGAGGGAAAATCTGGGAGAAGTGATTAGTTATGTCTGAACTTTGTGCCAGTCTAAGGGGAAAAAAAATAACAAAAAACAAACCCAAGAGAAAGTAGTCAAAGAATTAGGAGGATGAAAGGAGGATATGCGATATGGAGAACATGTCAAAAAAGGAGTGGCTTGTATTGTTGAATACTGCTGAGAGAGGCTGAAAACTGGGCAATGCATTTTTTTAAAGATTTTTATTTATTTATTTGACAGACAGACATCACAAGTAGGCAGAGAGGCAGGCAGAGAGAGGAGGAAGCAGGCTCCCTGCTAAGCAGAGAGCCCAATGCAGAGCTTGATCCCAGGACCCTGGGATCATGACCTGAGCCAAAGGCAGAGGCTTTAACCCACTGAGCCACCCAGGTGCCCCTGGGCAATGCATTTAATAACAAGGAGGTTATTGGAGACAGAGCCATTTTTGTCTAAGTACTGGGAGAATATGGATTGGAGAGGCAGAAGAACTGCATGATGAGTGGACAAATTGAGAAACATGTGTAAACAACTCTAGAGAAAATGGACTACAAAGGGATATTCAGAAGTAATGGCAGGGCTGGAGGAAGAAGTGTGGTCTGACCAGTTAAGACTTTATTCTACCCCTGAAACAAATAATACATTATATGTTAATAAATAAAATTTTTTTTTTTTTTTTGTTTTTTGTTTTTTTTTTTTTTTAATTTTTATTTTTATTTTTTTTTATTTATTTTTTTTCAGCGTAACAGTATTCATTCTTTTTGCACAACACCCAGTGCTCCATGCAAAACGTGCCCTCCCCATCACCCACCACCTGTTCCCCCAACCTCCCACCCCTGACCCTTCAAAACCCTCAGGTTGTTTTTCAGAGTCCATAGTCTCTTATGGTTCGCCTCCCCTCCCCAATGTCCATAAAATTTTTTTAAAAAGACTATTCTATATGGAACTGATTGGCATATTCTTAAGAGCTAGTGGGCAGACAGGAGTAGATATAATTAATAGGGTAAGGCAAGATGTGGTAAGTTCTGTAATGAAATTGAAAATACTCAATTTAGATAGGAGAATGGTCACCTCCTTTTTTGGTATAAATGAGAGCAGGAAAAGTCAGATTTGGAAATCTGGTCTGCAGAAAATCATTGGAGCTCCTGTCTGATGGGATCTGTTTTCTTTGTGAAGGAGAATGGTTAAGGTTTGAATCAGGCACTGGGTAAGAAGGGAGAGTGAACTGGCAAAAGAATGGTCATGTGTTTGTGGAACACTGTTGACAGCCAAGTTGAGAGTGGCAATCATGATTTATTGGCAGTACAAATCTGTCTCATTGTATGATTTTTCCCTAGCATCACTGAACTGTTCTGGTACAAATCTGAGAAAGTGAAGAGCCAGCTGCCTCTGGAGTTAGGATTTTGCCATTTGATTCTGATGTAAGATCACCAGGATCTGAAAGTTTTCTGAAACAATGATAATCTTTCAGAACCAGCTTTGGGTTAAGAGTAACTTCTCTCATTTTGCTTAATAGCAAGGGTTTATGGATGCCAGCACTCTGAGATTCAAGGGTGTCTCTGTACTTCCTGGTATTCCATTTCTGTGTGCCACTGACACTCCTTCCTGAGCCAGGTGTTCTAACATGGCCACTTCCCTGCTTTCAGCCACTTTCCCTATGCATTAAACTAAGGCTTCAAAGCCCAAGAATGACTCTATGTGTACTTGTGTTTGAATGGGGCAGGATTCCTTAATGCTTTTATGGAAAGGGGTCAGTGATGGTGAACACAAATACCAGAATGGGAACTTCCCTATGTAATGGGGACTATCCCAGACCATCTTGGGGACCCTTAAGCCCTTATCGGCACTGCATATGGCACCCATCTCTCAGGATGCCCATGAATGATTCTATAGTTGCCTCATAAAATGACGCAAAAGAGAGGTTAGAATGAATAACTTTTGTTACAAAACAGCACACTCCCTGAATAAAGAGAAGAAACCATGATTTAGTAATAGGTAGGTATATCACACTTTAGTTCCTCTTCTGGCCTGAAATTCTTTCAAACCGATATTTTGTATACATTTAAGAGGGGAATATAGTGTGGCAAAACAATATATCAAAGTAGCAACAGATTTTAGATTTCACTGCACCCAGTCTTTCTCCTAATGCAAGTATAAAGCATCTTCAGCAGAAAGTTTTGTAAATACTACTTCAACGTTTCCCTTACTTCTTAAGACTATAAGGAGAAATTTAGGACTCTGAAATAAGCGAAAGAGATTACTGAACATCCTTTCACTGGAATGATGGAGCCCGTCTGGATTGACTGACTTGATGAGTGTCTTTGTCTTTGATAAGACTATATTTTACAACCATATTGAGATAAAAGGTACAGAAAACTGAGATAAGCAAATACATTTTGTCCAATGGAGGTTTAATTAGCTCTCCTACCCAGCATGAAAAAAGCCAGGTTTGCATTTATTTACAAATTCATTTCAATATTCCTGGTCTATAAATGTGTACTGTGGATTCTCCTTCAATTGGGTGTAACATTGGGGTGTGTGTGTGTGTTTCTCTCCTTTAACTAATGGGTTAAATGAAAACTTTGACGTGTCTTTTTAAATATGTATAAAGTCATAATCTTACCTTTTTCAAAAACTGACTTTTAACAAAAGTCAGAACATTCCATTTTGGAACATCTCAACAACTATTAAAATCAAAAGGAGGGGCGCCTGGGTGGCTCAGTGGGTTAAAGCCTTGCCTTTGGCTCAGGTCATGATCTCAGGGTCCTGGGATCGAGCCCCATATCGGGCTCTCTGCTCAGTGGGGAGCCTGCTCCCCAGCCCCCTCTCTGCCTGCCACTCTGCCAACTTGTGATTTCTGTCTGGAAATAAATAAATAAAATCTTTTAAAAAAATCAAAAGGAAATGGAAACTTTCCCTCTAAAATCCTGGGTTTGTTAGTTTTTTGTTTCATTTTGTTTTTTAAGTGTATCATTCATCTCCAAGTCACTTGGGGTTTAGCCATTTTTTTGGTTTGTTTTGAAACTCTTGTCATCCATATACCCAGTTATAATTACTAAATTCAAGTGACTCTATCTGTAACAAAATCATAATCCCTTTGACCTGATACTTTGCATACATCTAAGAAGAGCAGATAGTATCAAATATTTTAGTAGTATGAGAGTAGAATGATATAATCTCCCATAGCTTTTAGGATATCTGTGGATTTTAATAGTCCATGGATTGGTTAAAAGCATTAATGAATAATTTAATTAAAAAGAGAAGTTAATAAATCAAAATAAAGCCTAGCCACAAAATGAATAGTTTTCAGGAAATCAAGCACTGAAAATTGGATAAAACTAATTAGGACCCAGGGTCGAACCATCATGTTTAGGTTCTACTTGGGTCTTCTGACACTCTGCTCAACATTTAAAGATCTTAGAAACAGAATAAATTTAACCAACTTAGATTAACCAAACAGAACAAATTCAACAACCAATTGAACCTTGGCTGGGAAAGAATATTGACCCTTGATTTGCATTATATCCCTGTTAATTTATGTACACTGAGTAATTCTCTAAAGGAAATCAGTATGTGGTTGGAACAGGTTAGGAGATACGGAGTAACCAAAAAGGAAAATCAAAGACAATCAGAATTATCACACCCTATCTAACCTTCCATCTTATTCCTCATCATACTTTTGGTAACTCTAAACTGCACTCAAGTTGTCTCTGATACATGATCCCTGTTATTTGGGCTACAAATTTTTGCCCACAATAGCCACTTTATTTGTAATGCACTTTTCCCAATGATTTTATGTTTAAATTCTGTCCATTCCTTAACATTTACCCTAAGTTCCTTCTCTTTAATGAACATTTCTTCATCTGAAAAACCTTTATAAGAATCATATTGTAAATATTTGCATACGTATACTATCTTTTTTTTTTTTTAATGTACTCTCCAGCTGCACAGGGATTGGGGCTTATTCACTTTTCCTTCCCTAAGTTTAAAATGCAATACGTATGAAACAAATAATTGCCAAATATATGAATACAGCAATAAGCAAGCACATGTTATTCTACTAATTAGGAAAAGAAGTAAAAGGAGTATCCTATTTTTGTTTTATACTTAAAAGGATGGTATGTTCTTGTTTAATCCATTCTGTCCTCCCTTTTAGTACAAGACATTATGTCCAGCAATTAAGCAGTGAGAGATAATGAGTGAGATGTTTTTCTGTGCCATGCAGATGCAATTGCCAACAATAAGAATTAGCATTTTCCTTCCACCGGAGCCCTCAGCAGCTGCAAAGAGTGACTCACTGACTGGCATGTGGCAATGATTACATTATCTGGTGATAAGGGGGTCACAATTAAATAATGCCCTTTGCCAATGTGTGTGTTGCAACTCCAACCCAGATGAGCAATCCTCCCCTTTCCCATTGAGCTAATGCAGATCTTGGAAATAATGGAAGACAGAGACTTCTGCCACCCTCTATCATTCCAGCAAGGTTCTGCTCTATAATAGGTAGTAGTAATTCAGTTGTAATTAAGCAAGGCCTGATATATTATTTCTTAATGAACCCAAGTGAAGTCATCTCCCACTTTTTCCCCATGCCTCTAATTAGGCAATAAGGACTATATCACAAGCAATAAAGATCACTTTGCTGGGCTAGTGATAAGGAATCAGAGAGCACACAGGGAGGCTCCAATGGCCCAGAGTGAAAGGCAGGTAGGCAGCAGTTCTAATGGAATATCCTCCATTCTTCTTGCCATCTGCTCCCAAATTACCTAGGTGGCAAGCACTGATGAGGAACAAATTAAACTGAAGCTAGAACAAGAAGCTTGAAACCATCAGTCAGAAGCCCAGCAATTTAAATCAGAGCTTCATGTGTATTGGTTCATTGTAAAATTATTCTGGTACTTTATGTATTTCTAAGATTTTTATATCTACTCTCTTTTATATCTACTCTCAGGAAAATCAAGGGAATTACAATAAAGGGTTTTCATTTTTCCTGTCTTATGCATCAAGAGATCAGGATTCCAAGACTTAAAGTGGAATACTCAGTGTGGGGAAGTTACACTGTGCAGCACAGCATTCACAGATGTCTACAGATGAACCCTTCTATCAAGTTCACTCCAAAGTTGTTTGGACTGTATTCGCTTTCCTGTGATATCAACCAGGAGGAATGTTCTCCTTGCTTTCTCATAGATTCTTTGGTGAGGAAAACAGCAGCTTTCTTTACCTCCCTTCAGTTCATCTAACGCAGTGGTAGACAAACAAGGCTTCAAGTTCTTCACTTGTTTTTTGTAATATATGTGAAAAACTAGGCACTGTCTATTGTATGCCCTTCTGATCTGGATTCTAGGGTAGTTGTTTTACAATGTTAGGTTATAAGTTAACTGAGAACAAAGCAAAAGTAATTTGTGCCTATAGACATGGAAATGAATACTGCCTAGTGGGGGGGACAACCCATTTTCCCTCCTGTGGAAATGCCAGTTTTCCCTTCATTTATACATTCATGGCAATATTTTGATCTTTATGTGTCCATTCTTTGACCCTTTTGTATTGTTTGTAGTATCTGTTTGGCTTCCTCATGTGAGTAAAAAATCTTACCCCATATTTATTTTGTATCTGTATAAGAGAGTCATTATCATACTCATTTTTATAATTTTCTCTCTCTTTTTTAAAGATTTTATTTATTTATTTGAGAGAGACACTGAGAGAGAGCATGAGCACAGAGAAGGTTAGAGAGAGAAGCAGACTCCCCGTGGAGCTGGGAGCCTGATGCGGGACTGGATCCTGGCACTCCGGGATCATGACCTGAGCCGAAGGCAGTCGTCCAACCAACTGAGCCACCCAGGCGTCCCTATAATTTTCTCTTAATAAGAGTTTTACATGTTACTTTTATACTACAATAGCAGAGCTGAGTATTCATAATAAAGACCGTATGGCCCATAAGCAAAACATTTTTACATCTGACCCTTCATATAAAAAGTTGCAGATTCTCATTTAAAACAGATATTTAGCCAACCCTCATGTATCTGAGGGAGACACTTTTACACTTTTTTCCCTGCATGTTCAGGTATCAGAAGAGTGGCATAAAAGAGAACAAGTATAATAATCCACCACCCCCCTTTTTTTTTTAGTAATTTAACTAAGAGAGCTATTTTAGAATATGAGATCTGGTTTTGGACTAGATGTTAAAAGACTTGCTATGATTAGCTGTGAGACATTTAGTAAATTTTCATATTTCTGGGCTTGGGCTTTTTCATATGTAAAATGGATGTATAATTTTTAGTCTCATTTTAATAATCTTTTTTATGTTTACCCTTTAGAGATTAACCAAGACTGAATTTTTTTGTCCTTGCTCAAACTATTTTTTGGAGGAAAATCAGAATAAATCAGATTGGATCACTCTGTCTCGAAACAGATGGAACTTGTGTTTAGAGCCTATTATAAAATGATGACATGGGGTTACAAAACCACATACTTCCAACCTCCCCCTACTTCAGAGTGATTGGGCTGACAGACATCACGCAGAAAGGCAGCAATGGTATTTTGAAAATGGTGTAGCAATGGGGTCTGAGTTGGACTTCAGACATCCTGGCAAGAAAATTAAAATCTGAGTTTTATTTGCAAAACATGGCCAAAGAAATGTAACAATTCATCATTTCAGCTTATCCATGTATGAAGCAGTGTAAATATTGTTACTTTATCAGCTCAGACTCTCAGATCAGAGAAGTTTATATTGGGACCCCTCTACTGTCACCTTGACTTTCTCTTCCTCAGCTGGCAGCTCCTTCTCAAGTCCCAGTATCAGGTACTCTTATGCTATATTCTAAGTCAACCATACCTATCCTCCCCCTGAAGTTCTTTTATTCAGTCCTGTAGGAGTTGTCAGTGTTTCAACTAAAAAAATCAAATTCCTCTTATCTGACACACGCAAGCTTCATTCATCCATTCATTCACTTGATAATTACTTACTGTCTTAGTCTATTCAGGTTGCTGTAACAAAATACTATAAACTGAGTGACTTATAAACAACAAACATATATTTTTCACAATTTGGTAGGATAGGAACTCCAAGACCATGCTGCCAGAAGGCTGAGTGTCTGGTGAAGACCTGCTTCCTCATTAATAACCATCGTTTCACTGTAATCTCACAAGGTGGAAGAAGAGAAGGATCTCTTTGGGACTTCTTTTATAAAGCACTAATTCCACTCATGAGGGTTCCAACCAAATGATGACTGATTTCCTAGAGGCTCTACCTCCAAACATTGCACATTGGAGATTAGGTTTCAACATATATTTGATCCATATTGAATGCACATCTATAAGCATCGGGATATCCTGATGAGCAAAAACAACGGTACTCATCCTTTTAGAGCTATATTCTAACAAGGGGTATAACTATTATGCAAATAACTAAGTAAAAAGAAATGTAAAGTTGCAGCAGTGAAAAATTATATGTAGAAGAAATAGAAAGGTCTATGAACACCAGAAGGGAGAAATTTCACTAAGTATAAAGGTCAGCAAGGGTTTCTTGAAGAAGGGACTCTAAAGATCAGTAGGATATTATTATGTAATAAAGGAGAAATTTTCTGGGGAAAATCTGAGGAGCTGAGAGGTATGAATGAAGGACTATGTTTAAGATGAGTCAAAGATGTAGACTGATTCTGACCATGACAATACAGAACTTCAGAAGCCATTTAAAGGGACTTCTGCCTTACTATGAAGAGTGATATTACCTAAAGGGAAGGTTTCTTTGGCTGGCATATGGAGAAGAGAATAAGGAAGGCCAGAGTAGAGGAGAACAAATGAGTTGCTCATTCATGCATCTAGGCAGGCACAAGAACCAGCAAACACTACGTAGTGCTTGTTATGTGTCAGACATTATTCTAAGAGATCTACCTATCTTCATTCATATTCCACCATTATACAGATGAATAAATTAATGCTGAAAGAGGTTAAGTTACTTTTCCAGATCACACTGCTGATAAGTGGCAGAGAAGAGTCACACACTGGAAGTCATGCTCCAAATTCTAAGTTCTTAACATCTATGCTTTGTTTCTCCTGGAAGATTTGTCAGAACAACTATGAAAGTTGATTTCAGCAATTTCTGTGTTCATCAAGGATATTGGTCTGTAGTTCTCTTTTTTGGTGGGATCCTTGTCTGGTTTTGGGATCAAGGTGATGCTGGCCTCATAAAATGAGTTTGGAAGTTCAGCAATTTCAAAATACATACACATATAACATATAATAATATGTATACCAAAATACATATACACATATGTTCATGCATACAAATATATCACATTCAAATGTCCCATCAGACAGTCTGAAGTTACAGGTAGAACCTTATGGAGCAGGAAAATAAGGAAATTAGAAAATGATTTAAAAATACATATTGAAAAGAGTAGATCAATACTGAAACACCTTTACCGTACAGAAGAGGTCCTTGCGGGTATATTTCTGACTGTCTCAATGTGAAACCTCAGCAAGCACTAAAGGCCATTGGGCCTGTAGCACTTAGGAAAATCAATGCTTGTTGCCTTCCACCTGGACTGGTATTTATGGTTAATCTACCCCAAGTCTCCTTTATGGGACAAATGAGACCCAGGACTTACTAGCTTTGAATTTGAAAAAGTTCCTTAAACTCATTAAACTTGAACTTCCTCATCTCTAAAATCAGTCAATAAGATTTACCCCGAAGAACTGTTATGAAGCTTCAAAGAAATGATATATCCGCAAATATTTTGGTTTCTTCCTCATTGTTTATTTCTAAAATTGCCTTCATTACTGATTTCCTCCCTCCCTTTTTCTACTTATCCTTCCTCTCTCCTCTTTCTTCTGTTGTGTGTTCATTTCTTCTTTCAACTTTTTTACCAATTAATAAAGAGGAAGCAGGTGTGGATTCCTTAAATATTTTGTTATTCTTTTCATCCAACTATTTACATCTGTATTTCTCTATTTTTATCTACTTAACTATCAAGAGGCTGAAAAATAAAACACAATATATAAATTCTCATGTTAGTACTTTAACCAAAACTAACTTATTTTAAAATTAATTACTAGGGCCTTGAAAGCAGATTGAGACATACAATACAATGTTTCTTTTTTCTTTCTGCTTAAAAAGGAGACTAAATGTACCCAAAAGGCTTCTGTTCCTTTATTACTATGAACACACTTCTTTCAATCATATTTTAGTGTTTCACTGAAATAATACTTTTCAAAAGGCACTCTTTTTATCAAACAGGGCATATATTTCTTACTACTGAATTTCTGCTTTAGAGCTATGATATTCCAAATATGACCTTCTAAGAAGAGAATGATCAGTTTACAAGCACACTGGTGCTAAGAAGTGTTGCTTTGCTAAGGATCTGTGTTTTATTTACATGAGTTCTGGCACTGCATCCCTTCCTTACTGACATAAGCATTGGCTAGGAATTGCTGCTGGGAAACCCTTTATCTTCCTGGAGCTTCACCCTTTTACCATGCATTATGAATAATTGCATTAATTATTCAAGACTGGATTTATGTTTTCACCAAGGCAAACACACTGACCCCTTCACTAATCATCAAGCCATCTTGAAGAAAGCTTCAGCTGCTAACCTAGCCAGATGATGACCCTTGAGGTCTCAGTTTATTTTAGAAACAAGCCAAGATCCAGAGTCTATCCTGTCAGCTGAGCTGACCTTGAGCCCTGACCCTACTGCCTTGCTTTTGAAATACGCAGACTCTTCCATAGTGTGACACGAGTTCAAGAATTTGCCAAATAAAATAAAATAAGATAAAATAGAATAGAATAAAGTAAGCCAAGAGATTTTTTTGCTGCAAAATGTTAGATCGTACAATTATTGCAACTTGCTTGCAACAGGATATTATATTCAGTCCCAACCCCAAAATGATATGTTTAGTAAAAATTCTTGACACATCACACTAGAATTTGGAGCATGGGAAGAGATCTACTACTCCTTATATACAGCTGAACAAGTCACACCACTAGTCAATTCTCAGAAAATATATTTTCAAATCACATATTTTATAAAGCATTTTTACCTAGAATATACAAGAACTCTTGCTATTCAGTAATAAAAAATCAATAACCCAATCAAAAATGGACAAAGGAGATCACAACTAACACCAAGGAAATAGAAACAATCATCAGAAATTATTACCAACAGTTATATGCCAATAAGCTAAGCAACCTAGATGAAATGGATGCATTCCTGGAAAACTACAAACTCCCAAAATTGAACCAGGAAGAAACTGACAACCTGAATAGACCGATATCTAGTAACGAGATTGAAGCAGTGATCAAAAACCTCCCAAAAAACAAGAGCCCAGGACCTGACGGATTCCCTGGGGAATTCTACCAAACTTTCAAAGAAGAAATAACACCAATTCTCCTGAAGCTGTTCCAAAAATTTAAGCAGAAGGAAAACTTCCAGACTCTTTTTATGAAGCCAGCATTACCCTGATTCCCAAACCAGGCAAAGACCCTACCAAAAAGGAGAATTTCAGACCAATATCACTGATGAATATGGATGCAAAGATTCTCAACAAGATCCTAGCAAACAGGATCCAGCAGCACATTAAAAAGATTATCCACCATGACCAGGTGGGATTCATCTATCTATGAAAGACCCACAGAAAATATCTTCCTCAATGGGAAAAAGCTTGCAGCCTTCCCGTTGAGATCAGGAACACGACAAGGATGCCCACTCTCACCACTCTTGTTCAACATAGTATTAGAAGTTCTAGCAACGGCAATCAGACAACAAAGAGAAATAAAAGGTATCCAAATTGGCAAGGAAGAAGTCAAACTCTCTCTCTTCGCAGATGACATGATTCTTTATATGGAAAATCCCAAAGACTCCACCCCCAAACTACTAGAACTCATACAGCAATTCAGTAACGCGGGAGGATACAAAGTCAATGTACAGAAATCAGTGGCTTTCTTATACACTAACAATGAAAATACAGAAAGGGAAATTAGAGAATCGATTCCATTTACTATAGCACCAAGAACCATAAGATACCTGGGAATAAACCTAACCAAAGAGGTAAAGGACCTGTACTCGAGGAACGACAGAACACTCATGAAAGAAATTAAAGAAGACACAAAAAGATGGAAGACTGTTCCATGCTCTTGGATTGGAAGAATAAACATTGTTAAAATGTCTATACTGCCTAGAGCAATCTATACTTTTAATGCCATTCCGATCAAAATTCCACCAGTATTTTTCAAAGAGCTGGAGCAAATAATCCTAAAATTTGTATGGAATCAGAAGAGACCCCGAATTGCTAAGGAAATGTTGAAAAACAAAAACAAAACTGGCGGCATCACGTTACCCGACTTCAAGCTTTACTACAAAGCTGTGATCACCAAGACAGCGTGGTATTGGCATAAAAACAGAGGCATAGACCAGTGGAACAGAGTGGAGAGCCCAGATATGGACCCTCAACTCTATGGTGAAATAATCTTCGACAAAACAGCAAAAAATATTCAATGGAAAAAAGACAGTCTCTTCAATAAATGGTGCTGGGAAAACTGGACAGCGATATGTAGAAGAATGAAACTTGACCATTCTCTTACACTGTACACAAAGATAAACTCGAAATGGATAAAAGACCTCAACATGAGACAGGAATCTATCAGAATCCTAGAGGAGAACATAGGCAGTAACCTCTTCGATATCAGCCACAGCAACTTCTTTAAAGATATGTCTCCAAAGGCAAGGGAAACAAAAGCAAAAATGAACTTTTGGGACTTCATCAAGATTAAAAGCTTCTGCACAGCAAAGGAAACAGTCAACAAAACAAAAAGGCAACCCACGGAATGGGAGAAGATATTTGCAAATGACAGTACAGACAAAAGGTTGATATCCAGGATCTATAAAGAACACCTCAAACTCAACACACACAAAACAGATAATCATATTGAAAAATGGGCAGAAGATATGAACAGACACTTCTCCAACGAAGACATACAAATGGCTATCAGACACATGAAAAAATGTTCATCATCACTAGCCATCAGGGAGATTCAAATTAAAACCACATTGAGATACCAACTGATACCAGTTAGAATGGCCAAAATTAGCAAGACAGGAAACAACGTGTGTTGGAGAGGATGTGGAGAAAGGGGAACCCTCTTACACTGTTGGTGGGAATGCAAGTTAGCGCAGCCACTTTGCAGAACAGTGTGGAGATTCCTGAAGAAATTAAGAATAGAGCTTCCCTATGACCCTGCAATTGCACTGCTGGGTATTTACCCCAAAGATACAGATGTAGTGAAAAGAAGGGCCATCTGTACCCCAATGTTTATTGCAGCAATGGCTACAGTCGCCAAACTGTGGAAAGAACCAAGATGCCCTTCAACGGATGAATGGATAAGGAAGATGTGGTACATATACACAATGGAGTACTATGCCTCCATCGAAAGGATGAATACCCAACTTTTGTAGCAACACGGATGGGACTGGAAGAGATTATGCTGAGCGAAATAAGTCAAGCAGAGAGAGTCAAGTATCATATAGTCTCACTTATTTGTGGAGCATAACAAATAACATGGAGGACATGGGGAGATGGAGAGGAGAGAGAGTTGAGGGAAACTGGAAGAGGAGATGAACCATGAGAGACTATGGACTCTGAAAAACAACCAGAGGGTTTTGAAGGGGCGGGGGCGGGGGTGGGAGGTTGAGGAACCAGGTGGTGGGTAATAGGGAGGGCACGTACTGCATGGAGCACTGGGGGTGATGCCAAAACAATGAACACTGTTATGCTGTAAATAAACAAATAAAAAAAAGAAAAAAGAAAAAGAAAAAAAATGGACAAAGGATGTTAACTCACATTTCTGTAAAGAAAGTAGACAAATAGCCAATAAAAATATACTCAATATCATTAGTCATCAAGGAAACGTGAATCAAAACCACTAGAATGCTATCCTAAAAATAAAACAAGTACTAGTGAGGAGGTGGAAGTATTGGAACCTTCATGCCCTGATGGTGGGAACATGAAACAGTGAGATCACTGTGGAAAACAGTCTGGCAGTTCTTCAAAGGGTTAAACACAGTTATCGTATGAACCAGCAATTCCACTCCTAGGTATATACCCCAGAAAATGAAAAAACACATGCCCTTACTAAAACTTGTACTTAAAGGTTCATAGAAGAATTATTCATAATAACAAAAAAAGTAGAAACAACCCAAATATGCATCAATTGATGAAAGGATAATATATCCTTTGATATATTAGATATATGATCTAATATATCTAATTGAATTTGATATATCCATATAATGCAATATTATTCAGCAAAAAAAAAAGGAATGAAGTAATGATTCCCATTTACAACATCAATGAACCTTTAAAATAGTATACTAAGTTAAAGAAACCAAAGACTACATATTATATGATGCTATTTACATAAAATTGTCCAAAATAATCAAATCTATAGAGACACAAAGTAGAATGATTGTCTAAACCTAGGTGGTCTGGGGGAAATAGGCAATAACTACTAATGTGTATGGGTTTCTTTTTGGGGTGATGATATTTTAAAATTGATCATAGTGAGGTTTGCACAGCTCTGAATACGCTAAAAATAGTTGAAGGTACAATTCAGATGGGTGAATTCTTATTAAATATGAATTATATCTCAATTTTATCTTTATTACTATGGCATAAGGGATTTTTTTTTTCAAGGTATGCCTGTAATTTATTTTTCAGATTCCACTGTGGGATTAGAAAGTCTTTTACATGTCACACTGCCATGTTCCCTGCTCTTGGTCCTCTTTTCAATGTATGCATTCTTCAAGCATTATTTCATCTCCCAATCAAGATCATTGCAATGATCAAACAATTTCAGAATGCTGTGGTGTTTGTGACATTCCTTAATCAAGTCAGTTAATCAAGATGTTACATTCTTCAGTGTCCAAATGTGGAAATAAACCAGGAGGAGTCTTTAGGAGAAGGTGATAGAACACAGAGGAACAACCCGAATCATGGCCACACCAGCAGGGCTGAAGTAACAGTCACCAGCAAAGACTCCCTATCTAAAGCCTGGCATGGGCACTGGGGCCAGGTCAGCTCTGAGTGGCAAAAGCTCCTGTCCCCTCCACAGCTGATCTCAATTGGCTCTGGCACAGGGATCTTATAGAATATTTTCACATGCAATGTATTCTTAGATTCTTCTAATTCTTACCTCACTGGTAAAGTTTCCCTGGGCTCCCTATCTAAATATAGTACCTCCTACATCCTGTTCCTTACCTTGGTCTATTTTATTTTGCTTTAAATACTTGTCATAGTTCATTGAATCCAAGAGATTATTCATTATAAGACATATTCTTATATTAAAAGCTTAGATCTGGCTCAGTTGGTTAAGGGGCTGACTCTTGGTTTTGGCTCAGGTCATGATCTCAGGGTCCTGGGACTGAGCCCCACATGGGGCACCACACTCAGCAAAGTCTGCTAAAGTTTCTCGCTCCCTCTCCCTCCTTCTCCTGGCCTAGCTCATATGCTCTCTCTCTCTCTCTAATAAATAGATCAATCTCTAAAAGAAAAAATAAAAAAGCTTATACAGGTCTTAGATTTGCCAAAACACAGTGTGTTTATGTTTGCATGTGTGTAAAAATTGGATTATATATACTAATTGGATACTCATTGGTAGTATAGTTATTAAAATCATTTATTTTTTTGTCAGTCTCTTCTACCTTAACCAGGAACATTGCTAAGTTCATTAGTCCAACCTCTTGGTCAAGAACAATGCCTGGTATGTAGTAGGTTCTCAGTGAGTATCTGTCAGTTGAGTGAATGAATGGCTCTAGGTGAGGACAGTTCACCATTCTTAAGGTAGTATACTTACTGTCCTATAGGTGCAACTGATAATAGACTGCAGGTGGAGGGTAGTGATTTGGCAATATTTATGCTGGAATCCTTCGATAAATTATCTCCCAATTTGCATAGCTACTGGTTAAAGAAGTTAGAACACAAACATAGATCGTGTCATAAAAATTACATGAACTCTCCTTTACACCCCAGTCAGTACAGTGAGTAAATCGTCAGCAAAACTAATTAACTCTGAAGTTCAAGATATTCCAAGTTAGTGCCCTTTGGCCTCCAGGGATCTTATTCTTATTTACTCAGGATACTTTCAAGTTCATATATATTTGTGTGTATGTGTGTGTGTGTGTATGATGGAGAGTAAGTCCAGCTTTACAGTAGATCACTTGTCTTTATAGGCACCTCTCCAGAGAAACTCATTATTGCTACGATGTTAGAAATGCAGTAGCTGGAGGTGCCCGGGTGGCTCAGTCAACTAAGTGTCTGATCCTCTGTTTCAACTCAGGTCCTGATGGCAGGGTCATGAGATGGAGCAGGCATCTGGCTCCATGCTCAATGGGGAGTCTGCTTGAACTTCTCTCCCTCTGTCCCTGCCCCTGCTCTCTTTCTCTCCAAAATAAATAAATCTTAAAAAAAAAAATGCAGTATCTGATGCTTTTGTTCTCATCTCATTCCTTTCTTCTCCAAATAGGTCCCATGTTAAAGTGAAATTAAAAAGGCAAGATTTTAAATTAAAACACTTAGTGTCAGTGTAGGAGGGATATTTATGAGGAAATTTCAGTGATATTTCTGGCTTTCCTGAAATAATACCATATAGGCAAAAAGTGCAGAATATCAAAGTTAAGACTGTTTTGATATGTAAACATGACTGTTGGCTTTCTCTTTCTTTGCTTTCTTTACAAGAATGGAATCCAAGTAATTCTTTCCAATTCCTTTGAGGGTCAGAAGACCTAGTGCTCTCTATCCTTGAGCTATTTGTTTGCTAATTATTCAGACTCTGGATTCAGTGGATTCAATAAAATCCATTGAAGAAGTGTACAAGGAAATTAGTTTTTCAGGAAAGAATAAAAGCAGACAAAAGAGTTTAAGGAGAAAGAGAGTGAAATGCAATCCTAGAAGAGATGCATTGAAAAGGAAATTGTGCCTTTCCCTTGTTAGGGTCCTTGAGCTTTATCTGCTGACTGTTGAGCAGAAGAGCATGTTTCATGCTATAAGACCTTCCTTAAATCTGTCTAGTTCTCCCATATAGACAATAATATACTCTATTGTAGACACTCACTTAGGACACTTGCAAACTAAAGAAAAGGGGCTGTGGCACTGGATGCCTAGAAGAGTGAAGAAGAAGAGAGAAAGAACTTTCTGCACCTATATATTAGTGCTAACCTAAAAACAATTATGATACTTCGTGAAATTTGGAGTTAAATAATGGCATACTCCTTATAAAATCCATATTTCTTTGGCTCAAAGAAGATGACTCAAATATATCCTTGAAGCAGAGAGAAAAGTGGGACAAATTCTTGATCAGCATCTGACATTTCAACAGTTACCTGAATTTCATAAAAAGCAGGTATCCTAGTTTATGACGGATGCCATAACAAAATACCACAGAATGGGTGGCCTAAACAACAGAAATTGAATTTTTCAATAGTTCAGGAGGAAGAAGTCTAATATCAAGGTGTTGGCAGATTTGGGTTCTTCTGAAGTCTGTCTCCTTGGCTTACAGATGGCTGGCCTTCTTCCTGTGTCCTTACATGGTCTTTGTCCATACGTGAATCATTGGTGTCTTTTTGTGTGTCTGAATTTCCTCTTTTCACAAGGATACTAGTCAGATTAAATGAGGGCCCACCCTGAATGCAAGTTGGTGCAGCCACTTCAGAAAACAGTGTGGAGATTCCTTAAGAAATTAAAAATAGAGCTTCCCTATGACCCTGCAATTACACTACTGGGTATATACGCCAAAGATACAGAGGTAGTGAAAAGGAGGGCCATATGTACCCCAATGTTCATAGCAGCAATGTCCACAATCACCAAACTGTGGAAAGAGCCAAGATGCCCTTCAACAGACAAATGGATAAAAAAGATATGGTACATATATAAAATGGAATATTTCTTTTGATGGCTGCATAGTATTCCATTGTGTATATATACCACATCTTCTTGATCCATTCATCTGTTGATGGACATCTAGGTTCTTTCCATAGTCTGGCTATTGTAGACATTGCTGCTATAAACATTCGGGTACACGTGCCCCTTCGGATCACTATGTTTGTATCTTTAGGGTAAATACCCAGGAGTGCAATTGCTGGGTCATAGGGTAGTTCTATTTTCAACATTTTGAGGAACATCCATGCTGTTTTCCAGAGTGGTTGGACCAGCTTGCATTCCCACCAACAGTGGAGGAGGGTTCCCCTTTCTCCACATCCTCTCCAGCATCTGTCATTTCCTGACTTGTTAATTTTAGCCATTCTGACTGGTGTGAGGTGATATCTCATTGTGGTTTTGATTTGTATTTCCCTGATGCCGAGTGATGTGGAGCACTTTTTCATGTGTCTGTTGGCCATCTGGATGTCTTCTTTGCAGAAATGTCTGTTCATGTCCTCTGCCCATTTCTTGATTGGATTGTTTGTTCTTTGGGTGTTGAGTTTGCTAAGTTCCTTATAGATTTTGGATACTAGCCCTTTATCTGATATGTCGTTTGCAAATATCTTCTCCCATTCTGTCAGCTGTCTTTTGGTTTTGTTAACTGTTTCCTTTGCTGTGCAAAAGCTTTTGATCTTGATGAAATCCCAATAGTTCATTTTTGCCCTTGCTTCCCTTGCCTTTGCCGTTGTTCCTAGGAAGATGTTGCTGCGGCTGAGGTCGAAGAGGTTGCTGCCTGCATTCTCCTCAAGGATTTTGATGGATTCCTTTCTCACATTGAGGTCCTTCATCCATTTGGAGTCTATTTTCGTGTGTGGTGTAAGGAAGTGGTCCAATTTCATTTTTCTGCATGTGGCTGTCCAATTATGCCTCCATCAGAAAGGATGAATACCCAACTTTTCTATCAACATGGATGGGACTGGAGATTATGTTGAGTGAAATAAGTCAAGCAGAGAGAGTCAATTATTATATGGTTTCACTTACTTGTAAAGCACAAGGAATAACAGGGAGAACATTAGGAGAAGGAAAGGAAAAGTGAATTGGGGGAAATCGGAGGGGGAGATGAACCATGAGAGACTGTGGACTCTTGGAAACAAAACAGGGTTTTGGAGGGGAGTGAGGTGGGAAGTTAGGTGAGCCTGGTGGTGGGTATTAAGGAGGACATGTATTGCATGGAACACTGGGTGTGGTGCATAAACAATGATTCTTGGAACACTAAAAATAGAATAAAATTTTAAATAAATGAATGAATGAATAGATAAATAAGTAAATAAGGATCTACCTTAACAGCTGCATTTTAACTTAATTACCTCTTTAAAGGCCCTATCTCCTACCTACATTCTGAGGTGTTGGGCCTTCAACATATTAATTTAGCCAATAACAGCTATACTCACAGTTACTGATGTCATGACATACTCCAACTATGGAGTTATGCGGTTCATGTTTTTTTCTCAACAATTTTCCAAAATCTCTATAATTGTATCTTCTTTTTTTTGTAATTCTACCTTCTTGAATCAAATCTACTGAAAGTCTGAATGTAATTAATTAATTTTAATGAATTTATATGTATGTTATCTAGTTTAATTTCCCCATGTTTTATATATAGGTAAAAACCAAATTTCTATTTATAATGAATTCTATTACCTAAGGTTAAAAAATTAAAAGCTACTAAATAATGGCAGAATTTTCAGACTCGTTAATCTGGACTCTAATAAGCCTGTCAGTTTTTTCAATTGCTTTCATCATTTTATCATGCTGAGAGTTGCATTATCCAAGTTTCAATGAGCCTATAGCAGAAACAACTCATGAAGAGGCATCAAAGTATCCATGGTTCCTCTTGTTTTAAAACAAGAGGATTAATTCAAAAAATAAAATTGCCCTTTAATTTTCTTATGATATAATATCTTCTATGAATAAACATGTACTTGTGTGTTAGCTTTTGAATTAGTATTTGTTTAACAAGTATGATAACTTAGAATGGCAGAGGTATTTTAAAAATACACTGTTAATAATCCTTTCATTTGTTAATGTATAGAACATAAGACACTGGACCTCTCCTTGGATAGATTATAATAATCACACAATAAACAAAATCATGTAACATTAAATGTAATCAGTATTATTTGTTCAGATTCAGTAAATAATACAAGGATAATTCAAGAAAATGAAAAGCAGATTTAATTAGGAAAAAATCCATGATAAAATAGAAATTAAGCTCTCATTAAATAGTCCTGTTTAATTGCAGAATAATTCTAGGACACAGAAAGCATGAGTTCAAACCTCTGCTCTCTCAATTATTACTTATATAACTTTCACCAAGGTACCCCAATTCCCTGATATTTGTTTTACTCTATTACTATTTACTTTATTATCCTTACTTTAAAGTAAAGATAATAACAAGACCTACCCAGTAAATGTGATCTTCTTGAATTGTGCTCCTATGATTTAAATACTCAGAATCCTATATGTTTTGAGACTATGAGCACACGTTTTGAAAACATACTAAATACATTTGATTTTTCCTAATTTTCTTTTAAAAGGAAGAGGGTAAAACCATTTTATCTTTTGTATCTCAAAAAGACTTCAAATTACAATATGGTATAGCAGGATGTTGGCAATCATTAAAACTAAGTACTGGGCACAGCAGTGTTCATTACACTATTTTGTCTATTTTTATTTGTTTAAATGTAATCATAATAAAAATTTCTTAAAGAAATCTTAGTATCACTACTTAATTGAATAATAATATGAAAGTCTACTTATCCAGTTTTGACATAAAATTATATTCTAAGTAATGAAGCTATGGCGTCCTCCATGTGTTTTTTATTTCCTATAACCCTATCTTTATAACAGAGTCTTATAACTCGGTAAATCAAAATTTATGATTTTTTTTTCTGTTTTCTGTATTTAAGTAACCTTTCTTCAAGATCTGATAGGCACATACTAAAATGATGGCCTTTACTCTGTATTGATGATTCATCTAGCTCAACATTGCTCCTTACCTTTGAAGTACCTGTGTTCCATTTATAGGAGCCTGAAAAACAGATTACTGAATTTCTCAAGACAATTACTGTGAGAAGTATCTACTTTTGAAAAGTATTTCCTCATTATGAGTGGGGAAGAATTTTGTTCTACCATCATGTCCCTGATTCCCAAAAGCAGGAAGTTTGGGGAATAAAAAAAAATGTAGTGCTTTATATATATGGATACATGTTTATATGTATATATGTATGTGCAGATGAGAGAAACCTTGGAGAAAGTTCTACCCTCCACCTATTCATTTATTTGTTCATTCTTTGAACATTTCTATGTTGATAAGCACTGTCCTAGGCATTGGGAACTCAATAGTGAACAAAACACTAAGTTCTCTGCCCAAGTATAACATTCTAGGAAGAAAGGAAGAGGAAAAAAATGATCAGAAAATGAATGCGTAGAATAAATGTCATGTCAGGTAGTAATAGCACTATGGAGAAAAAGAAAGCATAAAAGGGGAAAAGTGAGGAGGCAGAAAGTCGATGTTAAGTATGATAGTGAGAAAAGTGTCACTAATGAGATGACATCTAAGGAGACACCTGAAAGATGTGAGATTATGAATCATGTGCACACAGCCTGGCAGGTGTCTGTTCCAGGTCAGATAAGCACATATGAGTTTCTGATAGGGAAGTGGCCTGATCAAGAAACAGAGAGGAGCTGATCATGACTAGAGCAGGGAGTGATGCAGGAAAAGTAGCAGGATTTGGGTTTCTTCTCCAAATCAGAGGGAAGCCTCTCACTGCTTTTGAACAGAGGAATATCTTATTCAGTTTTAGTGAGGAGTACATTCCGAGCTGGAAGGAAGAAGCAGACAGATTATCAATACATGCTTAAAAAAGATTTCACTGAGGCATTCTAGGTGACTGGGTTTATTGAATAACTGGGGTGATTTGTATGTAGGTGTGGCTGAAAGTATGATGAGATCTGCTGTGTGGCAGGTATTACTTTGAGTTAAATGTCCTACAATGTAGTCTGTTTAGTTAATTTAAAAAAGGAAGGGAACATCCAAAATTTCAGGTTCTGGGTAACTCATACTTAGCCTTTAGATGTCATCATAATTCCTACTCGGGTCTTCTCCACCTCAGGGATGTATATTCCCCAGTTATACTCTCCTAATGCATCTTTTATTTTTTCCTTTATGGAACTACTACAATTTATAATTATTTATGTAAGGGGACTAATATTTTGATATGATTTCCTCTTTTGTTTGAATATAAGATTTCTAAGTAACAGAACCGATATATGGTTCCCATTTGTGGGAGATTTAATATTTTGTAACAAACAAAATGTAAAAGCAAAATATCAAAGTAATATTTAGTTTCTCACATTAAAAAAACTACTAAAGCATTTAAGTATCAATTGAGCAAGCTGTCCAGGTGTCCTTAATATCTCACATTTATCATATAAAGGGCTAAGCCTAAGAACTCAGTGCACAATGGAGAGAAGATCCCTCTCCAGAGGAGGATCTGGCAGCTGGACCAGCTCTATGCATCTGGAGAGTATCTCAGGGGAAGTAAAAGAAAAGTTTGCTCTTTCCAGCTTCACAGGCTGGAGAAAGGTCAACAAAGAGTCAAGAACATGCTGAAGGCTTGCCCTGCTATCTGTTTGTGCCTCCAGGAGGAGGCTGTCACATGTAGACCTGGAGAGATACCATATCCAAGTGAATTTGACAACCTATCATAACCAAGCAGAGAGAGGGCTTGATGTTTATTTCCACAGCTGTTTTTATTTCCTCTGTGGCATGGATGTAGAACTGAAAGACAGCTGGCCTCTCATAGGGCTTGGTATGCTGGTGCAAATTGCCTACTCAGTGGAGGCAGAGGACCAAAAGAAGAAAGGAAGTAAAGGCTCATGAACATACTCAGTGAGAACCAAGGAAAAGTGTAATTGGCAAGGGGGGAGATGGTAAACAATTTTCTGGGGCACTGAGCCGGGCCCAAGAATGGACCACAGGTTCACCAGTCACTGACTTCAGCATCAGAATCCAGCAGGTTAGAGGCATCTGGGTGGCTGAGTCATTTAAGTGTCTGACTTTGGCTCAGGCATGATCTCAGGGTCCTGGGGATAGAGCCCCACATAGGGCTCCCCACTGAACAGGAAGTCTGCTTGTCTCTTTCTCTCTGCCCTCCCCCTCCACTCATGCTTTCTCTCTCTCTCTCTCTCCCCTCCTCCCTCCCTCCCTCAAATAAATACAATATTTAATAAAAGAAGAGGAGGAGGAGGAACCCAATACATGCCCTGGAACTCTTTTCATCCTACCCCAGGGACACACATTCCTTCCCTCATTCCTGTAGATTCCACCTTGGAGAGGACAACAGGAAGACATTATCTGAGGGATACATAGTGTTATTAAGTTAGTGGATCATAATGAGTTCAAATTATATTGAACATTTAATTTTTCTACCAAGACAGTGGGTGGGAAATGCCAGTGAAAAAATCAGAAATGTTACAGACAAAATTTTGAAAAGTACATTGTCTTTGCACATTCACATTGTAGAGGGAATTTCACTGTCCCACTCCATATGTTTATCTGTGTGATTATCTATTTAATATCTGTCTTCCCAGGTTAATTTCATGTGAGGAATATTATATTCACTGTGATATTCCCAGTGTATAAAATGCTCTCAAGAGGCACTGAATTATTTGATGAATGATGAATAAATAAATGGACGAATAATGGAGGAATTCATAAATTAATGAAGGCATGTGAAAGGAACTTTACATTATATTTTTGATACACATGTCTAAATGCTATTGGACTACAATGGTGACCAAGAATATGAGGAGGATTGTGGTAACACTGTCTGCTTTACTGGAGTGTAAGGAAGTGGCTTAGATATCAGGCACCACCAGAGAGCAGCCACTTTGTACTCAAAACCCATGTACCCTCATGGGGCACCTTCTCAGACTGAGTGAGACAGCTGAGACTCAGCAGGGAAACATGCCATAGGAGTTGCTACATTTAGCAGCTTTTGTTTCTCCACATTATTATTTTTTTATAATCCTTTACTAAGAGAGAATTAATAAGAAAATAAAGCACGACATCCCTTTTGTCAGAATGATGAGCCAAGGGGCCGGCTGAGCATCCTCACAATTTATCTGAAAATGTTATTATTTCAGGAGGATTTTTTAAGTACCAATTCTCCAAAGAAATAGTTTCAGCAATTAATTCATGTTTTCTAAATTTAAAGCACACTAATTCATCAGGGGGGAGGGAGAAAAACCTTTTAAGACGCTTGTGGCTTCGAATATAATGGACATAAATTAATTCTCAAAAAATCTCTTCTATAAATACATCATCCAGGGGTGCCTGGGTGGCTCAGTGGGTTAAAGCCTCTGCCTTCGGCTCAGGTCATGATCCCAGGGTCCTGGGATTGAGCCCCGCATGGGGCTCTCTGCTTAGCGGGAAGCCTGCTTTCCCCTCTCTCCCTGCCTGCCTCTCTGTCTACTTGTGATCTCTGTCTGTCAAATAAATAAAATCTTTAAAAAAAATACATCATCCAATCATGTATATATTAAGTGACCACAATTGTTTTTGAATTCTATCACCTACTTATTTACCTGAACATGTATGGAACATGTATGTGTTAGTTCTAAATATGGATATTTTTGATACACATGTACTTATATATATCAGCAAGTATTCATACAGATATTATTCCAGGTCTACCCCATGCCACATATTACGAAAGACACAATAAGACAAAGGATTTTGTCTCTACTATCAAAGGATTACATTCTTCCAGAGGAAATGGACTCACATGCATTCTATAAACTAGAACATAATCAAATGCTAAAAGAACTGTTTCCGTAGAAGTGGGAGAATCACTGGGAGCTGATTCACTGGAGTAACTTCATGGAGATGGCACTAAAAGTGAGCCTTGAAGGGCAGATTGCTTACGATGAGGATAGGGAAGAGAGGCAGACAATTCTAAGTATAAACTGGTTGTCTCAGTCAGTTAAGTGTCTGATTTGGCTCAGGTCATGATCCTAGGGTCCTGGGATAGAGATACCTGATGGGCTCCCTGCTCAGCTCTCTTCTCCCTTGTCCTCTGCTCCCCATTCCTGCTCTTTCTCTCACTCACTCTCTATCTCAAATAAATAAAACCTTAAAAAATTTTTTTTTGTTTGTTTGTGTTAAGGGCAAAGAATAGCATTTTATATTGGAAGGGCAGAGTACTGATATCCAAGAGAACCAGTATGTGGTTGTGATTTGGTAGCTCCCACTCACTGGGCAGCATCACAAGACCTCTTCAGAAATTGAACCAGAAAAAAACACATGGAAACACATTCGAATTTACATGGTAAAAAATAACTTGAGTTGATTCTAAAATCATCAATGTCATGCTCTCAGGCACTTAACAAGAATTAAGCTGCAGTTCTAGGTTTCCCAAGCACAAATATCAGAAAGGATCCACCTCCCCTTTATTGACAGCAAAACATACCAACTCCAATGTAGAGGTGTTCAATGCATGTGGAGAAAGAATGGACTAATCATATGACAATCCCATTAAATGACAAGCCATTAAATTCCCTGTAGACCACTGGAGTTTAAAGAATTTAAGCCAAGTAAGATAGTGCCTAAAAGCAAGATTTAGTGATACCTGTATAGTCTGAATATACTTTGTTGATTTCAGAACCCTGAGTTACGAATAATATCTCACATGTGTGTAGCAAGTCAAATTTCTCATAGGAATCATAATAATCACTTAGATTTTAACATTTATTCTTCTGTAGAAATCATTATTTCCATTTGACAGGCAAAAACACTTAGACACACAGATGTCAAGTAATTTATTTAAGTTTAGATGGAGAATCTTAGACACACAGATGTCAAGTAATTTATTTAAGTTTAGATGGAGAATCTATAACAGCACCCAACCTGGAACCTATATCATTTACTCATACTACACTCTTGCTATAGGTTGTGGGTTTTTTTGTTTGTTTGTTTTCTACCATGATGACTATGGACCTTCTAGAGTTGCTTCCAGTGTTTTTTGTGCTACTTATATGACTGCCTTTGCAGACTTTTTTTTTTTTTTTTTTTTTTTTTTTGCATTTGTACCTCTGTTGAAGATCCAGTGGTGTTCTGGTAAATGTTTAATAATGGACTCTCTTGGCAAAGAAAATGTCAAGTACTGATTTGTAGCATTTACCTATTTCTAATGGCACAAGTACTTTCTGTCATGGCTAATATAAAGTTACCAATGTAATGTCACTGAAATCACAGTTGTAAAGAAACTTACTGTAGCTGGCTCCAGTACGACATGGGTTGAAATATTCCTTACTTTCTGTGCCTTGTTAGTTCAGTTCTAGATAAGCTAATATGATTCACAAGGACTGAGAAACCTGATTATCCCCTCAAGCTTTCATTTTGCCCAAGCCTCATTACGAAGAATTTAGTTATGTTTAATTTATTATAATACTGTATACCTGGTTTCAACCATACTAACTCTTCTATTTTCCCTGATTAAAAAAGAAAATCAAGATCCCATGTAGAGCCCTCCTGCAGCCTCATTACTATAGCCAATCCATTAGCAAATCCTACTAATTTTATGATCCAATTTTTTCTTTGAATTCTTTTCAATTACCATTTTGCTATTTCTTTTTTTTTTTTTCAATATCATATATGATTTATTGCCAATTTTTCTTTAGGTTGCCAACTCTAGCAAAATAGTACAATTGCATAGATCTTAATTTATTTTACATTTTGAAAAGTTTTTCAATTCTTAAAGTAGAGACACTGTTATTTTTTTTTCCATTTTATTTATTTTTTCAGCGTAACAGTATTCATTCTTTTTGCACAACACCCAGTGCTCCATGCAAAACGTGCCCTCCCCATTACCCACCACCTGTTCCCCCAACCTCCAACCCCTGACCCTTCAAAACCCTCAGGTTGTTTTTCAGAGTCCATAGTCTCTTATGGTTCGCCTCCCCTCCCCAATGTCCATAGCTATTTCTAAGGTTTTTTAAAAAAAAGATTTTATTTATTTATTTTAGAGAGAGAGATCACAAGTAGGCAGAGAGGTAGGCAGGGCGGGGTGGGAGGGGGAAGCAGGCTCTCTGCTGAGCAGAGAGCTGGATGCGGGGCTCGATCCCAGGACCCCGAGATCATGACCTGAGCTGAAGGCAGAGGCTTAACCCACTGAGCCACCCAGGTACTCCTGTTTTTAAGTTTTTACAATGATGTCTTCATCAGTTCAGGCTGTTTTAACAAAATACCATAGAACAAGTGGTATTAAAAGCAGGCATTTATTTTTCACAGTTTTGGAAACTAGGAAGTCCAAAATGAAGTTGCTGGCAGATTTGATTCAATAAGGGAATGAAAACCCCCTTACTGGCTCCTCCCATGAGAAAGAGACAGAGACAGAGAACTCTGGACTTTCTCCCTCTTCTTATAAGGAAATCATTTAGGACCCGTAAGGAAGTACTCCTATGATAGAGGTTCCACCCTCATCATCTGATCTAAACCTAATTATTTCCCAAAGGCCCTCCTCTAAATATCATCAGTTAAGGTTTAGGGTTTCAACAAATGAATTTTGGGGACATAAATATTCAGTCCATAACACATGGAGCACAGGATCTTTCTTTGGCCTTTTTCTCTCTCTAGAACCACTGCTTACTAATCATTTCTCATACTTTACATTGTGAAGCCAGTCTGGCTGTAATGACCCAACGTATATTCATCTTGTTGCACTCCTTAGGGCTTATACTGCCGGGCACATACTCTGCACAGTTTTATGTCCTCTGCCTGTAGAATTACTCCTTTATCCTTCAATATCTATCTCTGGTGGCAACTCCTGTAGAAAATCTTCTGTGAATGCCACCCTCTTATTGCTGGCCAAAGTGTTACTCTGTATTCTTTTTTTTTTTTTTTTAAGATTTTATTTATTTATTTGACAGAGAGAGAGATTACAAGTAGGCAGAGAGGCAGGCAGAGAGAGAGGAGGAAGCAGGCTCCCTCCGGAGCAGAGAGTCCGATGTGGGGCTGGATCCCAGGACCCTGAGATCATGACCTGAGCCAAAGGCAGCGGCTTAATCCACTGAACCACCCAGGCGCCCCATTACTCTGTATTCTTATGCACATTTTGCAGATTCTTGACTTTCGAATATTGCAAAGAATTAGATGTTTATAGGTCTCCTTTCCTTAATATTTCTTAAGCTCTTGAAGACAGACACAATGGAGTACTTACTTTTATACTTACAAGACGAAGCACAGAATTCAGCATATGATAAACAGTGTCATTAAAGGATAAAGAAATATCTCAGCTTATGCATTGAAGTCAGAACAGTAATATTAGAGAGCTATGAGATAGAAGCATAACCTAAGAACTGGCAATTACAGCTTGATTTGATCATGATTGCAGCTTATTTTACCTGCAGGTCCTATAATATACCAGTCCATTTTCAGTATTTGTAAATTAATTTTGAAATGTGGATAAATGAGTCTACGGCCATACCACCCTGAACACACCGATCTTGTCTGATCTCGGAAGCTAAGCAGGGTACTTGGATGGGAAATGTGGATAAATGAGAAGCAGCTTTAGGAAGTAGAAATGAACTGCCTTAATCTAGTACTTGAGTGCATAGTTCAGGCCCTTGCAAAAAGCACTGATGAAGATATGGCACTGCAACTTAAAGTTATAGTCATATTGCAGAATTTTAGGAAAGGGGGTCAGTTGACATCCTCTCAAGTTCTTGAGTGTCTCAGACAAAAAACTAGACAAACCTTCCTACTCCTAAGAAGAGGTCTCACATAATGCTAAAATTCCTCCACTGCCATTTATAAAAAATATAACTTTCGATGAAAATATTGGTAGAAACAGAGTCGGAGGGCCATGTTCAAAGCAAACCTTGGGAGGACAAGAAGTAGCAAGCACAAAATCACAGGAACTATCTGACCAGAACACCATCAATATGAACAATACACCTAGTACTCCTCTACCTCTACATGTACCCAGTATGAATTCTAACCTTCTCTAAGCCTTTGTGTTACCAACCTCAAAATCAACGTCTTGGGTAGAAACATCCAGTTTCCCATGACCTACCCATGTTTTCACGTCATTTTGCTGAAAGTGGAAGAGAGATGGTTACTTTTTTATAGCTTCTCTAGTAGTTGGTTGGACTCTCTTACCCACCAATACCAAAAATAATTCAGGATTCTTCCAAAATAGGAAGGAAGGATTAAATTCTGGTTGATTAAAAAATTTGGCAAATATTATGATCAATCTATGTGCCTGTCTATCGTCAGCAGGTACTCTCTTTCCCCTACATAGAGAAGATCACTCCTTCCTTCTGTCCCTGTCCCTCTTAAAACCAAAAACCATACTCAATACCTCCTCAAAGGGAATAATTCAGATCCACAAGTTACCCTATGCAACTCTTAAATCCATGATTGGCAGTAAAGCATACTCATCAATTTGATTCTCTCCTGATATTTCATAAAATATTGACTGAAGTATCAATATAATTAACAATAACATTTTATAAAAATATAGTGACTAAATATATAGAAAAGTAAATACAAATACTATGAATGAATAAATAAATGTGAGAACAACAGCAACAGAAAAGGTCGGGGGCTACATGGGACACTACAGTCTCTGTGTCTGCAACTAGTCCCAGTGGCACCTCTGGTATTTACGACTCTTGTCTTCCACTCCAATTTAAGAATGCTTTGTTTTCAGCTAGTTCCTCAGCTGACTGGAGCACTTACCCAATGCTGTGAAAAAAACTTTTATTTCTGAGGAATATGGTCTTGCCTATATTAGGTTGCTGAGTCTTCTACTAACTTAAATAAAACCTTTTTACTGAAGTATATAATACACACAAAAAAATGCACATTAATGTACACTTCAGTAGGTTTTCACAAACCAATCCCACAATGAACCTAAACTGGGACTGAAAAATAGACTCAAAAGATCACCAGAAGTCCTAAGTTTCCTGTCAGTCATTACTCCTCCAAATATGTCTACATACCTATGTAGTAACTGTAGATTAGCTTTAACAATTAGTCTTCCATTAACCTTTACTACCACACCTTGTAGTAGACCCCCTAAGTTCCATCCATAACTTCTCTCTGGCAAATGTGTGTTGCAAAAACCTATTTTTGCTTGACAGTAAAAATCAATCACCCCAACTGATACAATGCTTTCTTTCTCTCTCTATTTGCCTAGTTGCTTGAAGAATACTAGAGCACGTTGGTAAGAGTAAGATATTATACTTGCCAGGTGCAAGTTAACTGCTTCTTCTGTTTCCTCTTTATCAGACTAATGACCAAATGCTTGTCACCACATGCTAGGGGCAATGCAATTTTCCTCTAGAGGAAATTTGCTTTGGCTATTGGTGTTTATCATGTAATCCATTGTTATTCTTCAATGTTACATGTATCTTTTTTATTTGGTCACATGAAGATGCAATGAGAATGTGTAGGAATTATCTCCCCTACCATCTTCTAAGTCTTAACAGTTGCATTCACCTCTGAGACTTCCCCAGGCACGTGAGAATTTATTATTGCAGTAGGAATGGACTTTCAGTGGTTCATGTTTTGCTATTTCTATAATGCCTCCTCCATGAAGCTGAAGACTCAGTTTAGTAAGCCTACTAATTTTTGTGAATAGGAATTAGTGTTCTCAGGGCCAAGGTGCTAAAAGTCCTGGCATTTCTGATGATTTAATTTTTCTTGTATCCTTTCAGTCTGGGCATATTGTTAAAGGGTAGAAAAAAAAAGAATACAAATTCTGGTAGTGCTACATTGTCTTTTCTTAAAAGTATATGGACTCCTCTCCCTTCAAGGAACTGTGGAACTGTGAACTAATTCAGGCTTGAGAAAAAACTGAGAAGCCCTAAAAATCAAAAAAGGACTTTAGCGGGCAGCTCATTGTTTTTTTTTTTTTTGTTTTGTTTTTTCCCCAGTAACCCTCATAATCATATAGTAGTCTCTAAATACACCTGCTTATTTGACAATTCTAATCATTACCCTCACTCTCTATAGTAACCAGGATACGCTAGAAAAACAGAACCAATAGGATCTATCTCTATCCCTATGTATTTATCAATAAAGAGATTCATTATAGGAATTAACTCACAGTATTATAGAAGACACAATATGCCATCTACATGCTAGAGAAGAAGGAAAGCTGATGGTGCAATTTAGTCTGAATCCAAAGGACTGATGACCAAGGGGGGTAATGGTGTTAAGTCCCTCTCTGATTCCAAAGTCCTGAGAATTGGGGGCAAAGGCATGAATCAAGTTCGCAATCTGAATGCTCAAGAACAAGGGATGCCAATTTCTGAGGGCAGAAGAAGATGGAGGTCTCAGCTCAAATAAAGAGAGTAAATTTGTCCTTCCTCTGCCTTTTGTTCTATTCAGGTTCTCAATGGATGGGTTGATACTAACCTGCACTGGTGAGGGCTATCCTCTTCATGATTCAATAGCTAATCTCTTCCAGAAACACCTTCACAGATACACAGGAAAATATTTTACCAGCTATCTGTACATCCTTTAGTCCAGTCAAGTTAACACATAAAATAAACACAAGTAGGAATTTTTTTATAAAAATTTTTTAATAAAAATTACATTATTTGCAGTATTTTACACTATTTAATTAGGTAGCTGAGGAATTTTATCTTTTTTCTTCTGTTTGCATTCAGAAGCAGCAATTACCTTCTGCAGTAATTGAATTACTCATGTCCCTTATACTGTTCAAGGGCCCAGCATCCAGAGCCTTGTCCTCAATGGACATTTGATTCCATATGAATACAACTGATATTTCTGACACTCCTTTTCATACTACATATCTTGAGTTGCTAGATTCTCATTCTGAAAAAATTAATGGAATATTCACTCCCTTTTATCCCAGCTAGGCAAGAATGAAAGTCTGAGGCTTTCTACATTTTCTTTACATGTCTGATATCTATATGCCTGTCTCAGTACTGATTTCTGTATCTGTAATATTTCTTGGTTACAAGTGACAGAAACAAATTTGCTTATCTTGGGGACTCAGGTGAAGATGAATAAAAGAGAAATACATTAAATCAAGTGTAAGTGTAAGGAGATCACAGAACTGAACAAAAGTTGAAATCTAGATGTGGCTGAGGTTCAGAATCCAAGGTGATAGCTCTAGCAGGCTAAGAATAAAAAAGCAACCTTATTTCAATATAAAGAATTTGGCCAAAATGCTTCCATCCTTTCAGCAGATCACTTTCAGACACAACACTGTGTTTTGTTTTGTTTTGTTTTGTTTGCACAACACACTATCAATGCCATTATTACTCTAAAACTGAACACTAAAAATGAACACTAAATATGTTTTGACTTTGTATTATTTACTCTGTATTCAATACTCTCTATAAGAGCATTGAAGGGGGGATGCCTGGGTGGCTCAGTTGGTTGGATGACTGCCTTCCGCTCAGGTCATGATCCCGGAGTCCCAGGATCGAGGCCTGCATCAGGTCCGCAGCTCCATGAAGAGTCTGCTTCTCCCTCTGACCTTCTCCTCGCTCATGCTCCCTCTCACTGTCCCTCTCTCAAATAAATAAATAAAATCTTAAAAAAAAAAAAGAGCATTGAAGGGATAAGACTGAGTCATGTATTCATATGCTACCTGTTAAGGTCAAGCACAGAACAATCCTTTTCTTTTTTTCACTAAGGCAGCTCAATAGCATAATGAAGAGTATAGTAAAAATAATCAGTGAACTTGGAGATAGAACAATAGAAATCTTAACATAGACAAGATAAAAAAAAAATAAAGCCTTCAGGGAAGCCTTGAGACTATAATAAATGAACATTCATATTAATAGACTCCCAGAAGAAAAGGAGGGACTTAAAAAGAGTGTTTGAAGAAATGATAGCTGAAATTTTCCTAAATGTGTTAAAGACATACATACAGATTCAAAAAGCTGGCTGAACTCCTAATAGGACAAACTCAAAGAAATTCCTATCAACATGTATTATGGTCAAACTTCTGGAAACTAAAGACTAAGAAAAAATCTTGAAAGCTACAAGAGATAAGTGACACTTTGCATATAAAGAAAACACAATTCAAATCACAGGTAATTTCTTGTCAGAAATCATTCAAGCCATAAGGAAGTAACAATATTTTCAAATGTTAAAAGAAAAGAAATGCCAACCCCAACTTCAGTATCTGGCAAAATTACCATTTAGTTATGAAGGGGGAAATAAATTCATTCTTAGGTGAAGAGAAATGAAAAGAGTTTGTGTATCCTGCAGAACTACCCTGAAAGAATCTATAGAAGAATCTCTTGAACAACAATAAAGTATACACAAAGGAATCTTGCAGTATCAAGAAGGAAAAAAGAAAATGGAAAAAACCAAAATTACAGGTAAACACAAGAAAGACTCACTTTCTTCTTGAGATCTCTAAACTATATTCAATGTCTTTTTTTTTTAAAGATTTTATTTATTTATTTGACACAGAGAGAGAGATCACAAGTAGGCAGAGAGGCAGGCAAAGAGAGAGGAGGAAGCAGGCTCCCTGCGGAGCAGGGAGCCCGATGCGGGACTCGATCCCAGGACCCTGAGATCATGACCTGAGCCGAAGGCAGCGGCTTAATCCACTGAGCCACCCAGGCGCCCCTATATTCAATGTCTTAAATAAAAAAGGTTAAAAGAGAAATTTTTACTTTTATGACAGTTACATTATAAATGGAGGAACAACTGACTTGATAAGTTGTGTATGTGCAATAGAATATAAACCACAATAAAGAAGATACACAAAAAGATTCACCTGAAACGCTATAGAAAAATCAAAACAGAATTTAAAGAAATGTTTAGGCAGACTATAGGAAGATAGGAAAATAAAAGAGTTAAAATATGAAATAATCATAAAACACAAAGCAAAATGTCATGCTTAAACCTTAGCATCAATAATTATATTGAATATAAATGGTCAAGAGGAAAAAAAAAAATATGGCAATCCTGTGTGTGTTCATCAAATAACAACTATGTATTATGTGAAGCATAAACTGAGACAAATGAAAACAGAAATACAGAAGTCCACAAATACAGTATCAATATTTAAACTTCTCTCTCTTAACAATTGGTAGAACAACTAGCCAGAAGATCAGTAAGGATATACAATAACTCAACAATACAATCTATTAACAGGATCTACTCTACAATGACAGTACACTTCATCCAACCACTACATAATACACAATTTTTTCATAAAAAGTTTGATAATACAGACCATATCCAAGGCCAGAGAGAAATCTGAACTAAAATAACTGAAATTATAAACAGTATGTTCATTTACCACAATGAAATCATTATTAGAAAAATAAATCAAAATCAGTAACAGAAAGATAAAAGGAAAATCTCATAAATTAAAAAATAGCTAATAGGGAGGGCACATTTTGCATGGAGCACTGGGTGTTGTGCAAAAACAATGAATACTGTTACGCTGAAAAAATAAATAAAATGGAAAAAAAAAACAAAAAAAAAACCAAAAAAAAAACAAATTTTGAAGACATTTGTCTTTTCAAAGATATTTATTTTGTTCCATTCTCTGCCTTCATTTCTTTTATTCCCCCTCCTTTCTCCTTCCCTCCCTCCCTTCTTTTTTCTTCCCTCCCTCCCTCCCTTGCTCCCTTCCTTCCCTCTTCCTTCCTTTGTTGAGAACAGAAAAAGACATTTATCTCTCTCCAGAAACTTCTTGTCACCACTTTTTTTTAAAGAAGTCATTAAAAAAAAAAAGAATTACTTATTTATTTATAACTTATTTTGAGTGAGAGAACATGAATGAATGGGGGAGGGCCAGAGTGGGAGAGAGAGGGAGAGAATCTCAAGCAGACTCTGTGCTGAGCATGGAGACTGAAGTGGGGCTTGATCTCACAACTCTGAGATCCCGACCTAAGTCACAACCAAGAGTCAGAAGCATAACCAACTGAGCCACGCAGGTGCCCCATTGTCACCATTTTTAACAGAAATTTCCCTCCTTGGTCAACTTGCCAGTTGCTGCTAGTTTCTTTCCAGCTCTTTTCCACTGAACTTCATGAGACATTCTCCTTTCTTTTAAGAAAGTATTTTCCCCCTCTTCTTTCCTTCTCTTCCACTTTCTTTCCCCTTTTCCCCCTTTCATCCTTTATCCCTTTTCTCATCACTTCTTATCTTGCTCTCAATGAGAACAATAATATTCCTTTACCAGGACATGATTTTCATTTAATAAAAAGGGATAAGAGTGAAAATAAAAATTCCCTGCAGAGAAGAATTTTGTGAATGACTGTCTCTCTGATGGTTAGAGTATCTCTAGACAAGAGGAGAAAAGTAAGTGCTTAAAAAAGTCTTACGAGGAGAGCCCTAGAGATAAACTATGCTCTGTTCACAATTTTACCCACAATTAACACAATTCAAATATACAAATTCAACACACAGATCCCAAACCCACATAAACACAAATAAGCAATGTGTATATACAAAATCACCTTTCACTCTGAGACTACATTATAGTCTATATATCACAGTCTATATAAGAATTTTTTTTTTCTTAGAGAGAGATTGCAAGTAGACAGAGAGGCAGGCAGAGAGAGAGAAAGGGAAGCAGGCTCTCCACCGAGCAGAGAGCCCCATGTGGGACTCGATCCCAGGACCGTGAGATCATGACTCGAGCCGAAGGCAGCGGCCCAACCCACTGAGCCACACAGGCACCCCTATAAGAATTTTTAAGATGCTGTATCCCATGTGACATTTTAGAAATCTATTTACTATTTAATTATATAGGAAATCTGATATGTGAAAGCATTTTTTCTTGGGTCATAACAACTGAAATTTAATAAATCAGTTAACATTGGTGCAACTACCCTTTTGATCAAAGTGGAATTTTCAGCTTCATTTAATTAGCAAGTAAAGAGTATACAGATTATTCATTTCTGGCTGAAAAATTTGGCAGAAAATATATGTATTAGAAGCAGTATATGAGTTATGTTTGTTTATAATTCAATAAAGGCATGACTCTGCCTTTATTGAATTTTATGATAAATGTGAGTCACTCTTAAAATGCATGACTGCAATGTGATTATGTAATTATTGGTAGAAATTCAGAAGACTATTAAATGTAGCATATTAATCTAGTATATTCTTGAATAGTGTTTCCAGTGGTGGTCATAGATTGTTTAAATCCAGACATATCTCCCAATTCTTGTCAACAATGTTCACTCTTGCCAAATAAGAGGACAAAGCCATAGTAGAGATGATGTTCATGTCCTAGAGCTGCGAATTAACAAATACATGATCATTAATATTGAGATTCCCTCCTACAACACTAAAAGGTTTAGTGAATCGACTGTAGTGTTCACATGTGAGGGTACATTATGATCATCTGGAATCTAGTTACCTAAAATAGATATGGCACTAGTATATATGCATTAGTTGGGAGTGGGAAAAAAAGGGAGTAGAGATAGCCAATGCCTTACTGAACTCTAAAATAAAATTCCAGGGAGAATAATTCTGAACAAAAGAAGAAAGAATGCTCAGGAAAGTGAAAACATCCTAGTCTAGAATCAGAATCTGTGGAGGAAGTTATGGAAGAATGGCAGAATACCTGACCAACTGAAAGAGAGTAAGAACTCTACATTAAAACACAAAAAGCCTGATACATCTTTGCATAATTCCTAAGAGAAAACAGGTATGATAATTTTATCAACACTACTGATGCCTTTCCCCTCAAAATAATTTGCTAGTGCATAAACTACTCTATCTTATACTGCTTAGTGATCCTTTTTCTGTGAACCAGCTCTCTAGCAGTTCAAGAATGGCTTCCCCACTGCTCTTGTCCTTCCATATAGAATTTGGTTTGGACACATGATATTTTGGGATTGACTAAAAAAACTATTATCACCTTTCCTTCCAAAACTGTTTTCCTTCTAATAAGAATAGGCAAACTGTAAAATCTTCATGTCATCTAGTTCTATAGCTCCCTTCATTTGTTGAGTTATGTGATCAAACTGAATTCATTGTATCTATCTGATATTTGTTTTAAATTTAGGGTTTTCTTGGGGTGCCTTTGTAGCTCAGTCAGTTAAGCGTCTGACTTTAGCTCAGGTCATGATCTCAGGTTCCTGGGACCGAGCCACACAGCAGGCTCTCTGTTCAGCAGGGAGTCTGCTTCTCCCTCTTCCTCTGCTCTACCCCCCAACTCCTCATGTTCTCTCTCAAATAAATCTTTTTTAAAAATTTAGGGTTACCTTCCCATCTTTCAGCAAAAAATGAATAAATGAATGAACATAAAAATAAACCAATTTCAATTTCATTTAGATTGAAGTAATATATTTATGACTTAATTTTTTGGCATCATTTCTTTTCATGATTTTTTTATGAAGTATGGGAGAGGAACAATGTTTCTTGTGTGTTTCACTAAAGGAAAAAAATGTGATATTCATCGTTTGCTCCATACAACATATTTGGAAATTATTAAGAAACTGAATTTCTCTCAAAATTACTTTATGCTTAAAGAAACTTTTCCTTTAGTGCCTTTCTGCTAGTGACAACAATAGTTTATTGAAGTCTTAAAGTTACCTTTTTCCCTCCTTTAATATTAAGTCTTTTTCATAGTGAACAGAACTCTAATTTGGTTATTATTTTCTTTGGGCACTTTATTTATTTATTTATTTATTATTTCTTTTCAGCGTAACAGTATTCATTGTTTTTGCACCACACCCAGTGCTCCATGCAATACATGCCCTCCCTAATACCCACCACCTTGTTCCCCCAACCTCCCACCCCCCGCCCCTTCAAGACCCTCAGGTTGTTTTTCAGAGTCCATAGTCTCTCATGGTTCACCTCCCCTTCCAATTTCCCTCAACTCCCTTCTCCTCTCTATCTCCCCATGTCCTCCATGCTATTTGTTATGTTCCACAAATAAGTGAAACCATATGATAATTGACTCTCTCTGCTTGTCTTTGGGCACTTTAAAGATAACATTCCATTGTCTTCTAACTTCAATGGCTTCTTTTAAAGAGCTTTTTAAAAGTCTAATTGTTGTTTTCTTTCAGGGTGATAAATTACTTTAAGTTTTCCTGTAGCTACTTTTTTTTAAGTTTTTTGTATTTCTTTGAGAGAGAGAGAGAGGCGCACAAGCAGGGGAGCAGCAGAGGGAGAGGAAGAAGCAGACTCCCTGCTGAGCAGGGATAAGCCCCATGAGGGGCTTGATCCCAGGATTCTGGGATCATGATCTTAGCTGAAGCAGACACTTCAACTGACTGAGCCACCCAGGCACCCTCTAGCTGGTTTTAATGTATTTTTTGCCTTAAGAAATTTATTTTAGGAAGCTTTGTTAAGAATGTGGTTTTTCTTTTACTTATTATGCACAGAAATTTTCAACCATTGTCTCTTAAAATTTTAGCCTCATTTTTTCTTCATTTTTTCTGAAATTCTAAACATCTTTTAACTGTATCATCTATTTTCCCTTATCCTCTGTATTTCTTTCCTTTAGTACTTTCATATTTCTTACTGTTTTCTTTCTTTTTTCTGATCTTTCAATTTTCTAAGTCTTTCAACATAATTAGTTTGTAACTTCGGTTTTTATTTTTCAGTTAGGTAATTGTTATTTAGTTCTTTTTATAAAATTTTCTATTTTTCTTCCAAATTTCTTCCTGTCTTTCATCTAACTAAACATATTAGATATGCATCTGGTAACTACAATTTCAGATCCCTCAAAGATTTAGATGATTGTTGCTCTGGATTTTAAATCATGTTTCTTGTTTCTACATGAGTATGGTTATTTTCTCGTATGGTAAGTAGTATATCTGAAAATAATGTAGAAATAAAAATATAAAAATAAATTAAAGTATGATGATGTCACTTTACTCCAGAAAAGATGTTTATTTTTTTAGGAAAAAAGACAGGGGTACCGTAATACAATTTCAGGGATAGGAAGGTGATTCAAAGCTGATCTTTAATTCTTTCAATGGCGTTATACTCTGATTTACAATTTTTGGTAGGTTGAGCCTTTTAAGGACACAGTATGTGGTGTTTTTACCAAGTCCCGTCCTTCTTGGAAGGCCATATTTTGTCACCCTAACTCTAAGATGTTACTAAAAGCTCTGATAAACATCTCAGCCTTTACTCAAATCTTCAAGATTTAGTAGGATTCATCTAGTCAAAAGGTAATCCCAAATGCCAGGCTATCTTCTTTGTATCTCCTTCTTCTGGATGTTGACCTGTACTTGTCATTGTATTATCTTTATTTGATATGTTCAATTATATATATATATTTGGTATTTTGAGTAGGTTTTCCACTTAATATCAAGGGAAGTTTTGGGTTTAATAGTCTCATTTTTCTTTATTACCAAAGGTATGCAATCTGAATATTCTGTATTACTTTCCATGATTTATTTTTACATTTCTAACTAATGCCAAAATGATTTTATTATGATGGCTCTACTAATATCCAGCATAGTAAAACTTCCATTGGAATTCTGATTTTCAATATAAATATCTTAGTTACTACTTGGCATTTATTTTTTCATATAAATCTTAGGACAATTTAACCCAATCTTTAAAACCTGTTACTATGCAAAGTTTAAGTGTAATATTAGGAAAAAAGAAGTAAATGGTACAAATATTGGTATAAATATGTTCTGTATATTTTGCTTTGCATTTAGAGTTATACACCTCTAAAGACTGATAATTTTAAAAGTATTAAAATTTCTTAGGCTGGGGTGCCTGGGTGGCTCAGTGAGTTAAAGTCTCTGCCTTCAGTTCAGGTCATGATCCCAGGGTCCTGGGAACAAGCCCTGCATCAGGCTCTCTACTCGGGGGGAGCCTGTTTCCTCCTCTCTCTCTGCCTGCCTCTCTGCCTACTTGTGATCTCTGTCTGTCAAATAAATAAATAAAATCTTTAAAAAAAATTCTTAGGCTATTATGATTGGCTGTAATATAAATGCACACAAATTGATACTTTATAGTATTCTAGTACAAAAACATCCATCTAGAAATAAAAATCCTACCCCCTCTAAAATCCAATTAGAATTAATTGGAAGTTGTAAAAACCGTAAGAACTGTAAGAGTAAAATCCACAGGACTCAAGTGAAGAAAACTAAGGCCTTCCTGAAAGACATAAAATGATCTAAAAATATAAAATTAATTTAAAAAGTAGCATATTCTTGAATGATTTCTGTTTAGTGGTGAGAATATTAACCCCTCACCCATCATAATGGTTGCAAGTATGTTATTCAATTTACCATGTTGTATCTTTATATCATATAGCACTTTTTTATTTCAAATTTTGATGTCATCTACTCAGTCCCATTTTGAATTATGATGTCATTTGTTTGTTCTGCTCCACTGATCAACTTTCAGGAACTCTTAACAATACTATTCAACTCAAGGCCTTTGGCACATGCTATTTCTCTGCCTTGACTGTTTTTTTAATTCTAACTTTAACTAATTAATTGCTACTTAACCTTCAGATATCATCTTGTTTTTCACTATTTCATAGAAATACCTGCTCTAGGAAAGAGGGAGAGCTAGAGTGACCAAAAATAGAAAGATCAAATTAACGTAAGATAGAGGGGACAGACATACAAAGTGAATGGGTCATGGATTCCTAAAGTAACACAGAATAAGTGATGTTATAGTATGTGTTATGTATGTGAATAGTTACCCCTTAGTTGTTTCTTCTAAGTAAGTAAATAGATTGAAATAAAATTTACAAAGGATATTGCTGACTTGATTTCAAGACGAAATCCAGAAGAGTTTACCTAGTTGAAGGACAGCTAAACATTCCACCCCAAAATATGCCTATAGGAATTCAGAATGTGTTAGCCTGAAATATGTACCATTAATATATTATTTTGAGCTGAAAGCGCTTGAGAAACAGCAAATGGAAGGACAGCCTTTCCCTGAATTTCCTTTTATCTGCCTAAAGTCAGTTCTGTCAACAGGAGCTCAGTGACCATAAATCCCCTCCCGGGGAGTTTCATCAGACAGGAAAGGATGACTCTTACACAGGAGAGGAGATTAGAAGTTGATATCACTACCAGAGGAACTTTGTCACAAACTCCCTTTGTCGCATACCTCCTACCTACTCTTCTAAAGGCCCATTCATCTTCCCTAATAATCACTTACACCCTAAGACACCTATAATCCCCTTTCCCTATTAAGATGGTATTGAATCCTGAATTCTATACCACCTCAGGGAATTACTCATTTTTCCTTTATCTCCAATATACATAAGGCATAAATGTTAATAAACTTCTGTTTTCCTTTTGTTAATTTTTATTTAATTTTTATTATAATTGTTAATTTTTGTTAATTTTTATTTAATTTTTATTACAGGAGCCTCAACTAAGAACTCAGAAGAATAATGGGAAAATTATTTTTCCTCGTCTATGCCATCCCACTGTTAATCTGGAAATTTAAGGGCAGCCAAAGCCACAGGAAATAATAGCTAGTATGTATTGAGACCACTACCTACATATAAAGTTCATTCAATATTTACTATTATCACTATAATGCAAGCAAAAAATAAAACAACTGAAAGTATAATGGATAGTCTAAACACATGTGGCTAGTAAGGAGCAAAGCTGAAGGTCAAATCTAGGTCATTTTATATTATGTTGTTCATCACTCTGATTTAATCTTTTCATGCCAGACTCTTCTTCCTCTGCTGATCTTTGGTACATCTGACATCAGACACTTCAATTATCAATGTTCCTAAATATAAAGTATATATAGCCAACTAAATTTTTTAAGTTCCTAGAAATTTTTCAGGGTCAAATTTTTGAAAGACCCAAAACCAGAAGATCCAACCTATTTTTCATAGCACTTAAAACTCTTAGACATTCAGGGTGCCTGGGTTACTCAGTTGGTTAAGCATCTGCCTTCTGTTCAGGTCATGATCCCAGGGTCCTGCCATAGAGCCACGAGATCATTGGCTCTCTGCTCAATGGGGAGTCTGCTTCTCCCTCTCCCTCTGTCTGCCTGTCTGCCTACTTGTGGTCTCTCTCTGTCACTTAAATAAATAAAATCTTTTAAAAAAAAGCTTATACATTCTATGAAGCTTATACAAGAGTAATATAAAATATTAATTTCATTAAGATATATATCAAAGCATCTAATTAGTTGCAAAAATGTTTTCTAATGATTGTAGTTAGGAAAATGGAACACAAATAGCAGATACTTATAAATATTTGTACCATTTATATATATTAACAAAATCCTTAACACCATTAGATGGTCACCAAAATTATTTTATAGCTGAGAAAACTAAGACACAGAGATCCCAAGTAAGCTTCTCGTGAGTCACATAGCAGTCTAGCTTTAGAATCTGCTCTTACCACAACCTTCCTGTCAGTCTGGGGAGACCAGAACATGTGAAAGTAGAGTTAGCAAACTGGAATTCCTCTCTTCCCCCACTATCACCTCTCCCAAATACCCAGCCCAAATCACGCTGTGTGTTTTTTGTTTACTTAAAATTTCATGTCAATAGAGAAATGGTTAATAACACAGGGTCCAGAGTCAGACCTATCGAAATCAAATCCTTGCTTAATCCCTTGAAACTTTTTGAGACCATGTGTGATACTTAGCCTTTGTGTGTCTCAGTTTTCACATCTGGAAAATGGGGATTAAAAATAGGGAAAATAGGGGATTAAAACAATACCTCTCTCCTTGGTTTATTTATTTATTTTTTAAGATTTTATTCATTTATTTGACAAGAAGAGACAGTGAAAGAGGGAACACAAGCAGGGGAAGCAGGAGAGGGAGAAGCAGGCTTCCTACTTACCTAGCAGGGAGCACAGGGAGCCCCATTTGGGGTTCAATCCTAGTATCCTGAAATCATGATCTGAGCCAAAGGCAAATGCTTAGTGACTGAGCCACCCATACACCCTGATTTAAAGCTTAAGTAAGAGAAGAGTCTCTGAGCATAGAGTATGTTTTTAATTTCTCTCACCAGTTACTTTTATGACCCTCTAGACACATGGTTTACATAAAATAAGTGTGTAGAATGAAGGCAAATTTGCATGGAGGAGAAGGAATTTACGTCCCTGAATGAGGGAAAGGTCTTAGGTTTGTTTATGAATCAGCTATTCAGACTTCTGATTTCACCTAATTCCTGCTGCAAAATGGAAATCATCACTTGCTTTTCAGAAAAGGAAAAACATAAACGGGCCTTTCCTTAAAACAAAAACCAAAAAAACAAAACAATACGAAACAAAACAAAAAACTACTTCTCAGTTTACAAGATCCCCTTCCTCAACCTGCATTACACTTAAATGGTCCAGAAAAATAACTATTATCCCACCAGCAGTCACCATTTTATTTGCCTTTTCCCACTTTATTGATTTACCTTTAATGCATAATTATCCAGTGTGTTTAACATTACTAATTCAGAGCCAGCTTAACTTCCAATTGAATGAAGATTCTTGCATTACTCTCTTTTCCCACAAGCTATTTCTCTCCTCCCTCTTCTGATTTCTTTAGCACTGGTTACGCTAAATTAGAACTTGGGAGACTCATTTGTTAATGTAAATGATCTGTTCCTGTTCACATTTCTCAGGCATCTAGCACCCATTTGTTATTATGGCCACTCTTCCAAGCACCGGGGTGTTTTATGTGTTAATGACAAAACCATCATTCTCCATTTGCCAACTAAAATGGGATATTGAAGGATACCAGGACTTGATGGATTATGACTGAGAAAGACACCAAGCCTTCTGGATAAGGATGGTGAGACAGGCTAAAATGAGATAAAATGACAATAACAACAGCAAATCAAAACAAAATGCAACACATAAGGACTAGGGATCCAGAAGCATGGGGAAAATGCCACTGATGTTCCTCAGCTAGCCTCTGACAACTAAGAATTTACTAGCAAAAAGAGAACATCAAAAACTCACTAAACTTGAGATGCCTGAGTGACTCAGTTGGATAAGTGCCTGCCTCAGGCTCAGGTCATGAACCCAAGGTCCTGGGATTGAGTCCTGCATCTAGCTCCTTGCTCAGTGGAGAACCTGCTTCTCCCTCTGCCTGCCGTTTCTCCTGCAGAGCTCTCTCTCTCACCTCTCTCTCTAACTGACAAGTAAGTAAAATCTTAAAAACAAAAACAAAAACAAAACCCTCACTAAACTATGAAAGCAGGAGAAAGTTCAAATCACTCAAGTATCTCATGCTAGCCCTCTTTTTGCCAATTTGATCACTTCTTTCTATTTAGGGAAAACATCAAACCAGCAATATGAGGTATTTGAATCTACCAAGACTATAAGCTTCTGTCATCAGCTTCAACCTTGATTATGTTTGATTCTTTCAAAGGAATTTTCATTTTGATTGGGGTATAACCAAGACTCTGCCAGACTAAAAGGAATGGAATTGTATTGGTAGGGATTTAGTCTGTTGTTCTGCAGCTTCCAGTTATGTAATGCAAGAGAAAAGGGAGGGATGTTGTTTTTTGTTTTCTGTTATTTTAAAGATTTTATTTATTTATTTGACAGAGACCACAAGTAGGTAGAGAGGCAGGCAGAGAGAGAGGGGAAGCAGGCCTCCTGCCGAGCAGAGAGCCTGATGCAGGGCTTGATCCCAGAACCCCGAGACCACGACCTGAGTCAAAGGCAGAGGCTCAATCCACTGGGCCACCCAAGCACCTGGGAGGGAGGTTGTTTTAAGGGACATTTAGAATATGGCAAGGCTGCTGACAATTTTTCACTTTAAAATAAATAACTTCCATATAATCTTCACGTGTGTGTGTGTGTGTGTGTGTATGTGTGTGTGTGTGTAGCAATGACATGGTAGAATTAAAATGAATGTTCTACATTTCCATAATGGAAAGCAGAAATTCTTTGGGAGAGAATTTTTCTTTCAATTCTGCCTATTTTGAAGACTTTCATAATCTATGAAATGATGTTACATACATTTGCCTAATAATTACTCTTCACATCTAAATAATCAGAATTGTTATCTTTAAACATGAAAAATCTGACAGAAAAGTGAATAGCAAGCAAATAACTGCTTCTAATATACATTGACTCTGAGGTCAGCTTGAACCACAGGATTACAGAGCCTAGCCTATGTTCTATTCATGATTCTCCTGTGACAATCAAAACTTTTAGATAGCCTAACACAAAACAGAATCACAAAAGAGAGCAAAAGGTATGAAAAGGAATACCCTTTTTCCACTAAAGATGATGAACAATGGGAACCACTAATGAAATTGGGGCAATAAACTGAGAATAAATAGCAGAGAAACTCAAAGCAGTGCTGAGCTTAGGCCTACTACTTGCTGCCTTACCACACTGGCATGGACCTATGAAGCCAGGAGCAGCAAGGCACAAGGGGCCTTTGTGGATACCTTTCTTGTCAAAAGCTAGAGCCTGGTGACTGACAATGCAGACCATGTCTCAGTGGAACCTCTAAGAAAACTATGAAAACAAAGATGATCCGAATAAGAACAAATAGGGGCTATTTATTCAGAGCTTGTTACAACAAAGATGTCAGCTACCATCAGTTGCATTTTGTGGAGCTACTTGAAGGTATACAGGGGAGTGAGGAAACTTCATGGTAGAAACAGCTGGGGATACAGTATCCTATGTGATATTTTGGGGGAGACTGACTTTCTCTGGATGGCCCTGAGTTGACATTAAGGGCAGATAATAGGAAGACTGGCAGTTGTTGACTGGCAATGTCCTGACTATTTTAGGTCAATTTTTGCAGAGGTTGTGGTGTAGTTTTTCAGCAGAATGCTGTAGAGGTTGCAGTTCAGAGTTTTATTTTCACATGCGGGTGGCCATTTGAATATTCAGTCTCTCAGAATTGTCAAGTAATTTCCATATTAAAGTGATGAACAATATTGAACCTTATATAAGTCCTGAGATTCTGGAGTAAAATGACAGTTAAAAAAGTAATAATAAAACCCAACTCTTTTTGTTCCAGAAAGTTTAACACAAGGAATCATCCTTGCCAATAGGACTTAGGTAAGACTTATGAATCCTCCTCCTGTTCACCATGGAGAAGGCCAATGACTTTCCAAATTCCCATCTTGTGCTAAATGATTACCTGAATTGTCTGTATCCACTGGCCAATCTGGACAAAATAGCTACTACCTTGATTTGACTAAAACTTAGTTAAGCTTCTCTCCATCATCCATCCTGTGAGATTCACTCACACTGACTCTAACGCACCATACAGGCAAATATACAGTGACTTCAGGGAGAAATGTTTCTACATCAACTGTGGATCACTGTTTCATCATACTTTCCCACATTCAGTTGTTTTTTCTTTTTTTTTAAAGATTTTATTTATTTATTTGACAGAGATCACAAGTAGGCAGGGAGGCAAGCAGAGCTAGAGAGTGGGAAGCAGGCTCCCTGCTGAGCAGAAAGTCCAATGCAGAGCTTGATTCCATGACCTGAGATCATGACATGAGCCTAAGGCAGAGGCTTAATCCACTGAGCCACGCAGGCACCCCATCCACATTCAGTTCTTGATTGACTTGCTCACTGCTTCTGGTTCTTTTTGACTGACCTTTGAAATGTTTGCAGATCTCATGGTTGAAATTCTCTTCCTTTTTCCATAGTCCTTCCCCCACCCTCCTTTGCAAGTCCCGTTCTCTCCTCTTGCCATATTCAATTTGAGTACTGCCTCTCCTTACCTAATTCTACATTTCTTTTATTTGGCATTTTGCAGCTTAAAAATCCTCAGAATAACTTAATTTAACTCCATCACAGAGAAAAATCTTCATTGTTCCCTTATCTTTACAATAAAACTAAAAGCTTTTGATATGACAGGCAGGTAATCTATCCAGTTTATTATCTGAGAGCCACTTCCCATCAGCTCAGGCATCCAGCATCATGGAAATACAAGTGCTTCTCCGTCACATGAACTTTCCTCCTCCTGATTTTTCCTCTGTGTATGTTCTTATCACTCACTAGATCATCTTCAAAGTATATATAGGATGCAGTTCTTCTCAAAATCTTCGCCAGTAAATGTCTTTTAGATTTTGCTATGTAGTTAGAACGTTTCATCAGTCAGTAGGAGATGGCAAAGGCAGGAACTGCAGGAGGGATGGTAGATGAGTGAGAGGAATTTTTTGAATTACAGATGGTGGCTATCATAGCTCTGATTTTGAACGATAACTGGAAATCATTTAACACAAGTTATAGTTGCTAGAGGCAAAGATCTTTAACAGAGTAAATTCTGTAAAGTGGCAAAATAAATACAATGAGATCACAGTGTGGTGATAAGAGAACAGCTCAAAGGAAAACCAAATGACAACATAATCAGCTTAAGTAATGGGGCCAAAAGTCTATTCCTTATCTGCAAATATCATAAATTCTCTGGCCTTTGGTCAAAATTATTGCTTTATCTCCCACCTTTAGTACATTTCTCTATCTCTTGTTCTAAATCTGTTACAATATTATCATTAACATGTCACAAGTATTGGTGCTCTTCTAAAAGTAAACTCTATCAATCATTTTATAAACTATGTAGGGAAAACAATCAGAATAAAGCTGTAGCAGAGCTACTTACTAATCTAGTTACAGATGCCATACACATAATAAGAGCAGACATAATTATTGATTTTTAAATATACTCTGAGATTAATCCATGCTATAAATTCTGTGTTGTTGTTATTTTTTTTACTATATGATGATTAATGTCAAAAAATAATTCACAGAAGAAAGCAGACTTTGAAGGATGATATGATGTTAAGAACTGGAAACAGAGAGGAATTTATTTAGGTAATACCATAAGGTGTGGCTGGAAAACTGAGAGGCGCCAGCATGTCTAGAGATACAAAGATAAAAAATGAAAAGTAGATCCAAAAAATGGATAGCAGTATCTCACTGTCAGGAGCCCCATATCTCTGCTGTCCTTAACTGTAATATATAGCTCTTTATCTAACATATCATGCTGGATGCTTAAGTCATTTATTTTCTTATGTTGGCTGTAAAAATGTTTAAGACTAAATTTTCTTCCTAGTACTATTTGAATCTATACCCATTTGTTATGATATACAGTGCTTTTACTTAATTGCAATCTTAATTTTTTTGATCCAAGATGTGGTTAGGTTGTAAAATTCCCAAATGTTTCAGAAATTTTTGTCATTGTTATTGTTGTTTTCCTCTGCTAACTTTTAGTTAATAAGTTTGTGCATTGAGTGCAGAGGTTATATGTTATGCTATCATTACTGTTTAAAACGTACTGAATTTTCTTTTGTGGTCTAAATGTATTTGTGTTTTTGTTTTTTAAAGTATGCCACGGACACTTGGGAAGAGGGTAATTTTTTTCTTTGCTGATTAAATAATGCTATCCTTTATGCTCTTTATATCCTGTTTCTACTACTGTTTCTCTGCTTGAACTTTGTTTAATCTGAGAAAAAAATGTTCTATTTTTTATTCTAAAATGTTCTATTTTCTATTAGTGTTTTCTATCAATATTTTCTTTATTTTCCAGAAATTAGTGCTTTAACTGTTCCATGCAATAATTTGATATATGAAAGTTTAAGAACATAGAAACATTACTTTGGATTACTTATTTTTATACAACTTATATAACCTAAAAGTTAACCTTTTAGTTTCCAATCTGTCATTTATTTTTCGCATATATATATACATATATATGCATGTATATATACTTATATATTGCAAATAACTGAAAAAATCTTATTTTAGAAACTATTTGAAATATTTGCTTGTTTTTTTGCCATATAATAATGTCTTATTTATACTGGTAACATTTCTGGGCTCTCTTCTATTCTACTGAGTTAACTGTCTATTTTAGGACAGTGCTCTCCCATTTGGAGTAATATAACTTTAAAATATATTTTAATATTTGGTAAGGCATAGCTCCCTTTTTAATTATCTTTTTTTACCATGCTTTTCTGCCTTTTATCTCATGTTTATATTTAGGTAAAATTAGAATAACTTCATCCAGCTGCAAAGAAAATTCACTGAGCTGCTATTTTTATCAAGGCAAAAACTTTTTCTCAGACTTTGGGTTCATCCTGAGTCTGAATTCTGTGTGGAAATAAATGAAAAGAACCCAAAAGAGAACAAAGGCTATTACTTAGAGTTTGCTATAAGGCAGTCAGCTACTATCACTTGTATTTGGCAGAGACTCAAAAGCAGGCAGAGGAAAGAGAAAGCTGTATAGCGAAGAAAAGGCTTCAGTTATACCCTAATTGGAGGATGCTGGCATGCGCTATTAGTGGGAATGTAAACTGGTATAGCCATTATGAAAAACAATATAGAGGTTCCCTAAAAAGTTAAGGTCCAGCAACCACTTCTGGGTACATATACAAAAGAATCCAAAGCGGGATCTTGAAGACATATTTACACACCTATGTTTATTACAGTATATTAACAATATCCAAGAAGTGGAAGCAACCCAAGTATCCAGCAATAGATCAATCAATGAAAAAATTTGGCATATACATATAATGGAAAATTATGTAGCCTTAAAAGAGAAGGAAATATTGTCACTTGCTACATGGATGAAACTTGAGGACATTATGCTAAGTGAATTATGCCAGTATCAAAAGAGCAAAGACTCTATGATTCCATTTATATGAAGCATCTGAAGTAGTTAAATCACAGAAACAGAAAGCAGAAAGGTGATTTTCAAGGGCTGGGAAAGGGGGAGAGATGGAATTACTATTTAGCGGACATAGAGTTTCACTGCAGATGAAAAAATTCTAAAAATCAGTTGTATAACAATCTGTTGTACAACAATATAAATATACTCAACACTGGTGAACCATACACTTAAAAATGGTTTATGATGGTATGTTTAACACCATGTGTTTTCTACCACTATAAAAAATTATGGTTTTATTTATTCTTTGCTAAGGTCCCTTACCAGCAAAGATACTGAGTTCTATAAAATGCTTTTTTCCATATCAAATCAAGGGTAGAAGTATTTTCCTTTTAATATTAATATGGTAGATTCTATTATTATAATTCTTCCAATAATAATGCCTATTGCTATCCCTGGAAGAAACATAAAACAAAACAAAACAAAACCAAAACTCAGTTCCTAATATTTCTGCTCCTTCCCCCTACCTGCCCTTTCCATTCAATCTCAATTAATAATAATTTCATTCTTTCAGATACTTAAATCAAAGTCATCTGGACAATTGTACTGGTTCTACCTTCAAAATTGAGCACCCCTCATCTTTGGCACTATCACCATCCTTGGATGGATTTTTTTAAATGCCAATTCAGTTTACTTAAAGACTATGGTCATTTTCTTTAAAAAAAATTTTTGTTGTTGTTGTTAGTTTATATTTTTTCCCAGAAAAAAATTCCTTTCAATTTTCAAATATGTTTACATAAAATTGTCCATAATACTTTTTAGTAATTTTCAAGAAACATCTATCATTTCTTGCTTAACCCCCTCCCCATTTCTGATATTGCTAGTGTATGTGCTTGCCTTTATTTTTTTTGTCAATTTTGCTAGAATTTCATCTTTCACCAGGCTTTTGAAAAACCATCATTATATTCTCTTGATCTTTCAATTTCTACACATTTTTTCACAAAAATATAACATTCTAAAGATTATGTAGGTTAATACTAGAAAACACACAGAACCTAGAAAAATGCCTAGAATGCTGTAGTTACTAAAGAATGTTTTAAAAATAGGTACGCCAAGGTGGTGGAGTCAGTTAAGCCTCCAATTCTTGGTTTTGGCTCATGTCCTGATATCAGAGTTCTGGGACTGAGCCCCACATGAGGTGCCCCACTCAGCATGGAGCCAGCTTCTCTCTCTTCCTCTGCTCCTACTCTTGCCCTCTTTCTCTCTCTCTCTTTCCCAAATAAATAAATAAATAAATAAAATTTAAATAAATAAATAATTAAGATGGAGCCTCATGTAGGGCTCCAGGTTCAGTATGAAGCTTGCCTTAAGATTCTTTTTCTCCCTCTGCCCTCCCTTGCTTTCACATGTACTCTCTCTAAAAAAATAAAAATAAATATGTAAGCATAAAAGATAAATTTTGTAGAAGTTATAAACTGGTACTAAAACTTTTTAAAAACTTATTTGAGATATAGAAAATAGGAGTAGGAGAAGGGGCAGAGGGAGAAACGACTCCCTGCTGAGTAGGGAGGTCAATGTGGGGATCCATCCCAGGACCCTACTAGGATCATGAGCTGAACTGAAGGAAGATGCTTAACTCACTGAGCCACCCAGGCATCTGATACTAAAATTTATATGACAATTTTTTTTTTTTTTAATTTTTATTTTTATTTTTTTTTTATTTATTTTTTTTCAGCATAACAGTATTCATTCTTTTTGCACAACACCCAGTGCTCCATGCAAAACGTGCCCTCCCCATCACCCACCACCTGTTCCCCCAACCTCCCACCCCTGACCCTTCAAAACCCTCAGGTTGTTTTTCAGAGTCCATAGTCTCTTATGGTTCGCCTCCCCTCCCCAATGTCCATAGCCCCCTCCCCCTCTCCCAATCCCACCTCCCCCCAGCAACCCCCAGTTTGTTTTGTGAGATTAAGAGTCATTTATGGTTTGTCTCCCTCCAATTTGATGGGCACTGAATAGTAAAAATGACTCGAAGGAAGAGAGTAAGAGCACTACAAAAGGATTTGTCTTACATGATTTAAGACCTTATAAAATGCCAGCAATTAACTTTTGGGGTACTTCCAACAGGGACATAATACATAGACCAATGAAGGGGCCAGAATAGAGACTCCTGACCATCCCATGAACATATGAGAATATGTTCAATGAAACAGATGGTATTACAGATCAGAGAGTAAGAAGGAATTGAACAATTGAACAGGGATTTTGGGCCATCATATGGAAAAATACTGGATTCTTACTCCAAAAATATACAAAAAATAAAAACAAAAATACCTAGAAAAACAAATATGAATGAATAACATTTAAATAAAAATTTAGATAATATTTTAATGTTGTTATGGTAGAGAAAGCTTTCATATACAAATAGAGAAGTCATAAAGAAAATAAACAGCCATGAAGAAAAGATAAACAACTTTAAAAATATGTCACTAATATACTGGGAGATTTGAAATTAACTTTTGTTGTTGTTGTCCAACAAATAACATAGGGAGAAGACAAGTCACAAACTGGGAGGATTATGTAGCACTTTTAACTAGGATATTAATAAAATAAAAAAGACAAATATCAAAATAGGAAAAAAATTAGAAATATGAACAGGCAATTCACTTATTAGAAAACCCAAAACAACCTATTGTGAAATGTAATTTATTTTGATAACAAGAATAGAAATGCAAATGAAAACCAAATGCTATACCATTTGAGATCCCTTCAATTCTCAAAAATGAAAACATCTGTAATATTGGATGGGCATATGGGTTCTCTCATTCACTACCACTAGGCACATGGATCAATTAAGTGCCTGGAGAGGAATTTGGCAATGTCTAGTAAAATAAGAAGATTTCTACCTTTAATGAAGCTTTGTTTATATTGGCTTAAAGACTGGAAAAATTATCATTGGGATTTAGTTAGTTATGGTATACTGATTTTTTGGAGTGCTTTAAAATGGTTAAAACAAATCGTTACATCTACATATATCAATATAAAAACATTTTTAACACTGGCTAAAATATCACAGGTACTGTGGTTTGTTTGCATCATTATCATTTAGAGACCACAGTAAAATATTTAGACATGAAATGGTATGATATTGGGAATTTACTTCAAAATAATCCATTTGGAAATGGGAATTAGATGGAAGTAGGGATGAAACAAAGTGATGAGTACTCTATGTATTAGCAACACTGGCATTTCTTTTCTCAATTTTTATATATGTTTGAAATTTTCCATAAATTAAAAACTAAAAAAGTGAACAATTTGTAAAGAATACATCAAATTTACATAAAATTTATAATAAAGAAATATGATATCATTCTACAAAGACTTGGGGCACTGAAGCTAAATTAAATTAGCTTATCTTTAATTACATATGAATTTCTAAAAATTATTATCCAGACCAAAGAAGTGAAAATTGCATACAAGATATTGTGAAAATCTTCCTACAGCTATGAAACAACACATGGATGTACCAAGGACAGAGAGACCAGACTTCTTACAACAGTGGTGTCCCTCTAGACAGAAAAGAGATAATTCTTCTTTACCTGTCCAGAAATTTTGTGATTTTTTTTTTCAGCTAATAATGTAAATAACATGAGGTTTTGTTTGCCTCCATAATCATTCAAACATGATAGTCCCAAATTCTTCAGAAAGAATATGCTGAAATTACTTGTTATAATAGTAGTTTATCTTATTTTTTCTAATATCTTTATAAATGTCTTTTTCAAATGCCTTTATATCTGCCATCACAGAACATGCAGAATCTTTCTAACATTGTTTAAATCTTGTGACTTCAATATGATATATACTTTATCAAATGCATTTTTACTCACTTAAAACCAGGGACTTAATGAGAACAGACACTATTATTCATCATGGGATGATGGTACACCTCCTTGTTGTCTTAAGGACAAATAAGGAAGTGATTCTGTTCTTTACTTCTAATAATGGCATTTATGGTGATTTATGTTTATGAGTATGGAGGTAGTGGGGAAAAAGAAAGGGTAGAGAGAGAGTGAGAATAAGAAAGACGTTTCAGTCAATGTTACAGACATCTTACTATAATTCAGCCTAAACATTTTATTGGCCACAATCATCTAATCTAGCTATAAATTGTCCTGTGAGAGAGTGGAAGAGACTGGCCTGACCCAGAAAAGGTAGTGTAAAGACAATATTGCTGGCATAAGCTTCTGAGTCATTACCATCTTTAGGGGCACATTTTCCTTGGCTTGGTTGTATGAAAGGAAATTAAGCCCCTAGCGAATTTTTTGGCTTTTTTCTTTTTTCAGCTGAGAGCAACAATGGAAGATGATTGAAGAGCAAAGACCCAAAGACTCTTCAATTTTCCAAACTGCTTTAATTTGATGGAGAAGGAATGCTACATTTTGTTAAATTATATTATGATAAAGAGAAGCTGGTCACTTCTCAGCATGAATCTAAAAGCAAATTATTTCCACAAAAAAGGGATGATGTATTTAACTAGACAAGTAATTACCTTGTGGTGCTACTATCTCCCCTGCCTCACATTAGAAAAGAAGAATTCAATTATCACATCATTAGATCAAAAAATAATTTTAGTGATACATTCCAAGTGAACTAATTTATTTCTATGCAACATCCAATGAATTTTTGGATTAACCTTCATGCATTTTGCTGACTAAAAATTTCAATTAATGCTTTTACTTAAAAATCAAAATTGTACTTATTTTATGTTCATTTCACATTTTCAATATTAAATTTTTCTTAAATTATACAGTTACATATATTTAATTTACAGCATAACATAACTGGGTTTCTTGTTAGTTTAACCAAATTACTGTATTACTGTATTTCTAGATAATTCCATTTTGATTTCCATTACTTTGCAATAAGCAATACATACAAATATATAGCAAATATATATTTGAAGTATAACTACATGGTGAGGAGAAGAGAGAATGAGAAACAGATATTGTTAAGAATGTAAATGGCCATAATCACACTTTTTTGTTGTTTTTGGCTTAAACTATTTATGTTTTATCATATTTATTTTTATGCTTCTATTAAAGAAGTTATAAGTACAGTGAATGTCTTCTCTTTTGATATAATTTATTGAGGTATAAATGATATATAAAATCTATATATTTAAGTGTTAAATATATATAATATATATCTATAAACTACACACAAAAACCTTCTACATACTGTATATATATAATATATCACATTATATTTTGTTTTACATATATTATGTTTTACATATATTGTATACATATATTGTATACAACATATAATATATACACTATATAAACAGTCTTGCCAATAAAAATCCTTCCATACCCATTACAGAAAAGAGAGAAAACACAATTTATCAGTCAGTAAGAATTATACATTTGTATGCATGTAAAGATAGCATAAAAGTGTCTATAAAGAGTCTGGACAAAATTTCATGACATTTATATCACAAAATAAACAGTAAAAGAACAATAAGAACTTCTCTAATCTGTTGAGAGACAAGGGAACTCACTTTGTAATTGTCTCCAATACCCTCTTGAGGGAATTCTAAGTTCTTTTGAAAGTATTTATTGGTCCAAGGGTAAGAAGTCTACTGACCTTGATATGTGATTAAAAGTTCAAATCTTTCATTGGGTTTATTATGTTTTTTAGCAGACAGACTAATGAGGAGGGGGCATGGTCCTTCTTTTCTTCATTCAACTAAGTAAGCTTAGTCATTTTACCCTTATAGTATACTTACACGAATCCATTACCACAATTAAGATAATGAATATATCCTACTCCCCAAATGTTTCCACATCTCCATTTAGTATCCCTACTACCATCCCCTCCCTATCTCCTCCATTCTGAAGCAACTAATTTGGCTTTCTGTTATTTTAGATTAGTCGACATTTTCTAAAGTTTTATGTGAAAGAGATCATGCAGTATATACTTCTTTGTATCTAGTTTTTCTTTCACTCAGTATACCTATTTTATGATTTACTCATGTTGTAGTAATACATCAATAGTTCATTACATTGTGTTGCTGAGTAATATCTCACTGTATGGATATACCATAGTTTGTATATCTATTCCTTGATGGACATTTGGGTTGTTTCTGGTTTTCAGCTATTACAAATTAACCTGCAGTGAATATTCATGCACATTTCTATGCACATATGCTCTCCTTTATCTTAAGTAAATATGTCTAGATCATAAGGTGGATGTGTGCTTAATATTTAAGGAAAAATCACAATTATGAGATAGTATACACCTATTAGAAAGACTAAAATTTTAAAAACTAGATATACCAAGTGTTGGCAAGGATGTGAGGTTGGTAGAATTCCCATTCCATGCTTTTGAATATGTGACTGAGCCCAATAAAGGCTGCTGCTGCCTTTTTTTTTTTTTCCCCCTTAAGATTTTATTTATTTATTTATTTAATAGAAAGAAAGAGATCAAGAAAGCATGAGCTGGGAGAGGGAGAAGCAGACTCCCTGCTGTCCAATATATTGTTTCTTTCATGAATTGTGGCTTTGGTATCATATTTTAAAATCTTTGCCTAATCCAAGGTTGCAAAGAGTTTCTTCCAGAAGTTCTGTTTTTAGATAGGGGAGAAATGGTATCAAAGTATAGTTTAATCAATGTGTATATTATTATAAACCATACTGAGCAGTTTTCCTAAGATTAAGGTCCATTTGCAATTATTTTTCTGTGTACTGTCTATCTTTCCAGGCATTTGTACAGTAAATAAATTTCACAAACCATTTTAATGCTCAATTGGGGTTGATTCCCAAATATACCCTTACAATATGCAGAGAATATAAGAGCATTTAGAATATACAACATGCAGGATAATAAGAATCCATGATGGTTATGAAAATAATTTTTAACATCATAATCCTCAGTGCCTTCAGTCATGGTTGGAACTGAAGTTGTAAGAAGAATCCACAAATCATAATGATATTTATTGGCAAACATTGAGGGGAAAAGAAACATTTAGCAGAAATGCTTTCCATACTCCCAACAACTAGAAACATTTTTCCTTCTTAAAAAAGTAACAAAAGTAAGAGAGAAGGTTTAAAACATTTATAGACCAGTTAATGCAAAGCCACAATGCAAAATAAGTGATTACATATATAATTGTGTGAACCAAGATAGTGATGATTAGGGAAACTTGTGCATGAAGCACAGCAGCAGGAGATGAGGCTAGAAATATTATCACTGTAAAAAAAAATTCTGTCTGATACTCAGTAAGGATATGTTATAGGCTTTAGATACAGAATTGGACATAGTTATGTTTTGAATTTTGGTAGATTAGTCATTGCTTCTGACTAATGCTGAAGTAACTATCAATGTTCACTGATCTTCCCTGTATTTCATGATATTTCCCATATCAGTCCACATCCATTTCTAAAAACACAATCTATGTCACTGAAAAAGAGCTATATTCGATAGGTGGGAAGAAGTGCAATTACATAATTCTTCCCAGTGTAGAACTCTAGGCTTCCTATAATCTATCATGGTATATTATACATATACCATGTATAAGCCTTGGGCCAATCACTGAGAAGAAAATACTTTAAATACACATACTTTAAATACAATAATTTTGCTTTATCAATGTGAAAGATCAGGCATGCTTATATACACAGAAGATACATATCATACTTATATACACATGTATTATATGTATAATACATATATGTAATGTTGATCAAGATCTCCTTCCGATAACATGGAAGACTGGATAACAAGAAAAAGTTCTGCCTCAGTACATGTAAGTATATTGAATAAATTCAACAAATCTCTTTTAAATTCATGCTACTCTCTGAGAAAAGTGAAGGAATTTCTAAGCAACTAAAAATGGAGAAGCAATTGAACATGAGAGAGGTAAGCTGGTACTGATGCTTTCACTTTCCTGATTGAGTAGGAGAGCGAGAGAAAAGAAAAGAGGAGAAGAGAGGCTGTAGGATCTAATAACAAAGAAGCTTGCATTTAAAGGATCTTATACTCAACTAAAGAGGGTGGAATTGGTGTGGTCCATGAATAAGGCTGAAAATGCTAAAGATATAAGCATTAAGACAATGAATAAATATGAAAAACCAATGCATAAAGAGATGACAATAAAGATTTCCTGTTTCAATCTGGGATCTAAAAAGGAGAAAAAAAAATCCCTACCCTGAGAATTCATAATTACAGGTTTGCTGCCTGTGGATTTGAGACCCAATTTATACTACTTACATGTCTACTTATAAACCAGTAAATGCATGGAAAAATTGCTCCTAGGATGGTCTTACCCAGGTAAATACTAAGCCTAAAATCCTAAATTTAAAAAAATGATAGGAAAGAATCTACCATGCATGAGGATCTATAGCCTAAATAAATAGCAGTATCAGGTCCTTAATCATTCTCTGTAATTATCAGATATTGAAAATAATTTATCTTGCTTAAAACTAAGAAAGAAGGAACTGAAGGCACAAAAAAAGCAAGACACTAACAACAGCAGCCAACAACAAAACAGGCTGGATTTGAATGAACAACAAGTAGAACTTTTAGAAATGATCAGTGCAGTTCACAAAATGAAAAACTCCTTTGGTGCTAAGCGGTGAATCAAACACAGTTAAAAAAGAACAGCGTTTACAGGACATATTAGAAGAAATTATCCATCCATAATATGACACTGAGAGTTGAAAATATGAGAGATTTACACCTATCATAATAAAACTGTGGAACACAGTGAGAAAGGAATGGCAATACTGACAACCTGATTCTCGACACAACTGATAGATATCAAAAAACTGTGGATATGTTTATCCTAGAATGTATATCCTTGGAGCAACTACAGGAAGCAATCTAAGAGAGAATGCAATGATAGGTGGGCAAACCCTCAGTTTGATCCCAATTTGCCTCCTTTCCAGCATGAACTGCCAAAAGCAAAGGCAGCCCCTACCCACACATCCTACCTCATTATCAGTTAATCCCTTACATTTTCTCAATTCAATTGACAGTTCTTTGAGATCATGAGCAAGTACCATCCATATACACACTTGCAATATTCAAGGTGCAACAGAAAATTAATAGGTAATTATATATGATAATGTGATTTATTTTAACATACTTGAATCATTACCAAAAAGCATATATTATAACCACACTCGATATTGCTTTGTAGAGGTTTTAAATGCTGGACTGAGGTTTTCACTTTATTGATTTGGTAGTAGGGAGCCACTTTTTAATGTCTGAGCAAAGGAGTGTTGGAGCTTTATGTTTAGAAAATGTAAAACTGTGTAAGATAAGCAAAATACCTTCAATTTCTCTTTATATTCCAGAGTTCCCAGTAAAATATTGGAATTATAACATTTTAATAAGAATTTAATGAATTCTGCTTAAATTACTCTGCATCTTATGGTAAAAAAAATCACTATACTTTCAGTTTTATACAAAATGACATTAAAATGTGAATTTCTATAGATTATTTTATTTATTTATTTATTTATTTATTTATTTATTTATTTATTTATTTTAGAGGTGGGGAGGGGCAGAAAGAGAGGGAGAGAGAGAATCTCAAGCAGACTCTGCACTAAGCATGGAGCCAGACATGGGACATGATCCCACAACCCTGAGATCATGACTTGAACTGAAACCAAGAGTCTAATGATTAATCAACTGAGCCACCCAGGTGCCCCTATAAGCTATTTTTCCCATAAGTTATTTTTAATAGTTTTAACATTTTAATAACACAAAATAATATTTTAATATTTAATTTTTAATATTTTTAATAACAAGAAATAAATTCTGATTTTGAAGAAATCAAAAGATGAAGACAAGCAAAATAAAATCATTTATAATCACTATTAGCATTTTATGATATAAATTTTCTCAAAAATTTTCTACATATGATCACACTCATAAATATATAATATAAACCAAACATGCTATATATGTAGATGTTTATGTATCTAAAGACACTACTTAATAGTGCTTAATAGTGCTTACCTAAATACAAATGTATAACTTTATAATCTTTACTCCATATTGTTTATTAAAATGTTTACCTATCAGTAACAGTATAATTTCATTTAAATTTTTTTATTTACTTTTTTAAACATTTATTTCTTTATTTTATTTTATTTATTTTTTAAAAGATTTTATTTATTTATTTGACAGACAGAGATTACAAGTAGGCAGAGAGGCAGGCAGAGAGAGAGAGGAGGAAGCAGGCTCCCTGCCGAGCAGAGAGCCCAATGCGGGACTCGATCCCAGGACCCTGAGATCATGACCTGAGCCGAAGGCAGAGGCTTAACCCACTGAGCCACCCAGGCGCCCCTATTTCTTCATTTTAGAGACAAAGAGCATGTGCACAAAAGTGAGCACAGGGGTGGGGAAGGGTAGAGGGAGACAGAGAAATCTTGAGTAGATTCTGCACTAAGCTCGGAAACAGCAGGAAGCTCAATCTCACAACCTTGAGATCAGGACCTGAGCTGAGACCAAAAGTCAGATGCTTAACTGACTGAACCACCCAGACATCCCAATTTACTTTCATTTTAAATGCTTGCATTACATTTTTTTTATAGGCATTTTATCAGTATAACTGATGACTTTATGGACTTAAGTTCTAATTTTCCCCATTCCTATGAAAATTTTGAGAAACATTTTATTTCATATACATTTTTTTGAAGTTACTGTATCATTTTCTTAAACTTTATTTCTAAATTGAAATTCCCAGACTAAATAATACGGCCGTTAGTAAAGCATGAACAAAATTTCAAAGCCACTTCCACTCTTACCAGCAGTTAGAAATTTTAGAGATGTGGATTCTACCACAGGAAAATAAAAACTCAGATTTTTTTTCTCTATCAAGTTCTTCCCAAAATGTATTTACATTTTGAACTCTATTCCTTCCAAAGAACATCTGCAAATATTCCACATTTATAATTTCTCACTAGCTGAATAAAATTGATAATAATTTGTTTTCAAAGTTATATTGTGTTCTCTGATTAGACATCTAAGAGTCCAGTGTATTTCTATTTTGTTTCTGGAAGTGAATTTGGATATGGTTTAATTTTTAGACCTGCATCAAGAAAATCAAACAAAAGTGATCTTGGCATTTGCTGACTTAGCATAGACCTTATCATCTTTGAAAATTAATTAAAATGCTTAATATTAGCTTTTCTTAGTTTAAATACTGACTACTATCCTAAACAAATGGAGAGCCTGAATGGCTGTATTTCACTTAGAAACGCTAAAGAAAATTGCATCCACAAAGTTGGATTTATTTAAACGAGAAAAAAAGACAAATTTTGTATTCATTCAGTTAACTACTTTCTCAAGTATGTGGTTGTATTCTAATCTAGTACTATGTCACCCTCTCTCTCTTTTTGTCCTGAACCAGACAATTATTACTCCAGATCGCTACATGTCCTGGGAGCACCGGAAAGACTCCTAACACCTTGCTTTTCTGGCACAACATCACACACAACAGCTTATTAAGATTCTAGTATAGCAACAATGACTAAAGTGCAGCCAAGGCCTGGAATTTACTTCCAACTCATTTAATTACAGAAATCAATGAACTCTTGGAGCTGTACCAGGTGAGAGAAAATGAACCTAGCCCAAATGACATTTTGTTTGTGCCATCAAGATAGTTCAAGCAATCCTACTTCAAGAAACTATTACAATCTATAAGATCTCAAGTTAGCAAAATGATGAGAATAAAAAGTCCGAAATACTTGCTTTCGAATAGAATATGTGACCCTGGTTTGCGATTACATTAGGTCACAATGAAGCAAAAGACTTTTGACCATGACTCACAGTAAGAAATACTATAATCTGTTATTCACACACACACTCCACAGTAAAAATTAATAAGGGTTTTTGAAGAAGACATTAAAAAAAGCATCATGAAAAAAAAAAAGCAGCATGTAGCATAGTGTCTGGCATGTGGTAGATACTTCAGTAAGTACTAGCAATACTAAAATTATTCTAGAATCCAATCCGGAAATATGTTCTTATGTGTGATTTCACTGTAAGACATGAAGGGAAAAATTTTAAAAGCAGCTAAAATATCTGAATGCCAGGCACTTAAAAATTAACTGAGAGGGGGCAAAATAAGTGCATAATAGCTGGCAACTAAGTACACAGAAGGCTCCCAAATATTTAGAAAACAATGACAATGAGCTAGAATGGTATCATAAGAGTGTTTGAACTGAGTGGGACAATAAAAAGAACAGAAAAGAGCAGAGCTCGGGGGATTAGAAAAAGATCAAGAAGTAAAACATAGATTTGAGAATTTTCTAATAGCAGCAGTAAACACAGGAAAAAGAGAAGCACAAATGGATTTTATATTCTGTTAATTAGTCTTCATAGTTTTCTTGGTGATAAAATAGAATAATGATGACTCTTACCTCTTACAGTTTGTGACTCTTAAAATTTTTCAATGCTTAATATTAGGACATGAAACATTTTGCACAGAGTAATTTGTCAGTATTAAATATTAACATTACAGTTATTGTATTCTTATCTGTATATACATACTACAGTTAGAACACTCTAGTTATTTTGCTTATCTCTCAATTGTTAGGCACTGAAGATGTATTCCCCTTCATTGCTGCAAACACAGCATTTGCCAAAGCAATAGCATTTCTGTAGGTTACTCTTATCATTCAACATGAGCTAATATCCTTAGAGATGAATGGAAATTGCCCTCCAATAGACTGTGTGTGTCCAATAATTACCATTCAGAGCCATACTGATTCATGTACTAAACCTTTCATGGTAATTCTTCTCCAGACCTCCTCCCTCCTTTCACTCCCCCCTTGCTCCCTCCTTCCCTCTCTCTTTCTTTCTAGTAGTACTACCATTCTTTCTGTCACCTACACTAAACATCTTGGATAATCTGTCATTAAGTAGGGTGTGGGGAACATGGGCATGGCAGGAGTCTTGTGCTCTCAAATAAACTAGAAATGATCAGCTAAACCACAGACAGTGGCACATATGTACTGTCCAAACATTATAATCACATATAAATCATTTTACTTTTTGATTTCCTTTATTAAATGCATCTAAAATTATTTTGATTCTATGTCCAATATTTTAACATGCAGTTATTTAGCAGCAATATATTCGGAGTCCAATGTATACTTAAAGTTTGTGTTACAAAGTTAAAAAAAGAAAAGGATAATATTGGTCTAAAAAATTTATTACCTGTACCATGTAAAGAAGGTACAGTTATTATGACATTTTTGACGTCATATACTGAGATAAAATGAGGCCAAGGGTTAGAATGGAAACAGAAATGCCAATCCAGGGTGTGGGTTAGGGGTTCAAGTAAAGAATAGGTGCTTGAGCTCAATCTTGAAGGATATATAGAAGCTAGCCATGGTAACTATATGAGTTTGCTAGAGTCTCCGTAACTAAATACCACAGATGGGGTGGCTTAAACAACAGAAATTTATTTTCTCAGAGTTCTGGAGGCTAGGCATCCAAGATCAAAGTGTCAGCAGGTTTGGTTTCTTCTGAGACCTCTCTACTTGACTTGCAGATGGAATTCTTCTCTTTATTGTCTTCACATGGTCTTTCTCTGTGAACTTACATCCCTGGTATCTCTCAGTGTAACCACATTTCCTCTTTTTATAAGGACATTAATCAGATTGGGATTTAACTTGCCCTAATGGTTTCATTTTAATTTTATCACCTCTTTAAAAGTCCTATCTCCAAATACAATAATATCCTAAAGTACTGCAGATTAGGGCTACACAATATGAATTTTGAAGAGACATAATTCAGCCCATAACAGCATTCCTGAGATTCAACTTGTCTTTAATTCATTCAAGTATAATCAGTTGTGCTTTAATGAAACATGTGTATTCTAAAACATCATCATATTTTGCAAAATGAGGCTAATAGAGACTTCCAGGGAAGATGGCAGACTAGGAGGGCCCTAAGTTCTACCCTGTCTCATAGATACAAGTAGATAATTCCTACACAGTGTAAAAACCATGAAAACAACCTGAAGACTGGCAGAACAGACTTCTTCACAGCTAAATGTAGAAAAGAGGCCACATCAAAAAGGATAGAAAGGGAGGAGATACAGTTGGGAGACTCACCTGAGGGACTTCTTTGGAAGGGAGAGATGCAGCTGGTCTAGACAGAGGAGAGGAGCAGACCAGACACCAGGAACCCCAGGCATGGGGTACATGTACTATGAAGACAAAATTCCATAACATTTGGCTCTGAAGACCAGAGGAACCTAATTCTGTGAGTTTTTACAATCAGTGGGGCTTAACACCTAAATCTTAAAAAAGACCAGTGAGCTCACCTCTGGAGAGAAAGGCCATAGGAAACTGAGTCTCTGCACTTAAAAGAAATAGCACAATAAACAGCCCTAGAGACACTGCAGTGAAGTAGAAGTTTGAAAATGCCTGGGGTGTATGTGAAGATCTGTTTACTAATCTCAGAGCATGTGCTGGAGAGCCAGAGATCTTTGAGAGACTTCTCCAACAACAAAACAGCTGGTGGTCACCGTTTCCCTTCCCCAGCCACCTGCTTAGACATATGGACACCTGCAGGAACCAGAATAACAGGAACACTCTCCACCTGCCATGTTAACAGTGTGACCCACCCCTGCAAGCTTCTGGGGATTCACCTCCAACAACCCAGATAACCCTAGCAGGAGTTTTCATAACTAGCACCAGATCTCCTCTCCAGAAGACTGGTGGAATTATGCTGGCATAATACTCTATCTCCCACACACTCTGGCCCCATGTTCTTCAGCAGACTCACCCCCTCCATCCCCTCCTGGACAGTTTCCCAGGTAGCTGCAGGTCCCCTCCTGAGAAGTTTAACAAATTAAACTTTGTTAACACCAGGAACCCCTCCACTCTGTTCTCCTGCAGACCCACCCTCAACAGAGATCCATTCAAAGTGGCACCACAAACGTCGAGGGGCCAAGAAGCTCTGAAAGGGGCCAGCAACACTCCAAGGCGACTGCTGACTCAGGGAAAGAAGATAATCACATATGCCAGTCTAACAGTGGCCCCAGCAGTGGGCTGGGGAAGATATCTGGTCTGAGTATAGGCCCTACCCACCAATGAAAGCTTCTGAGAGGACAACACAGGTAGAGTATCCTGCAATTAGGCACTACTGCCTGGTCTAACTCAACTCAAGCCTAAGGTGGACCCAGACTGGACCACTAAACACAGGGACCAAATCCTGCCTATAACAGGCAAAGAGAGCCACTGCTGACAACTGGATTAAAACCAAACATGGCTTAGCTACAATAGTTTGGCACACACACTTCACAGAGGAGATAACCCTGAAGTGTCAGGTTTTAGTGAAAAGGGGACATTTCACTGCAGGGCACTATAGGACCTCTTCCTCATAAAGCCACTATTTTCAAGAAGAGGTAAACACAGCTGACTTTCCCAACACAGAGAGTTAGACCAAATGGGAAGACAAAAGACTATGTCCCAAATGAAAGAAAAGAACAGGACAAAATCACAGCAAGAGAGCTAAACAAAATGGAGATAAATAGTATGCCTGATAGAGAATTTATAGTAATTATCAGAAAGATACTCATTGGACATGAGAATAAGAGTGGAGGACCTCAGTGGGACCATCAACCAAGAGACAGAAAAAAAAAGGAATCAATCAGAGATGAAGAACTCAGTAAGTGAAATTAAAAATATGGTAGACTGAATAAGTAGTAGACTGTAGGAAACAGAAGAACAGATCATCAACCTAGAGGACAGTGTAATGGAAAGAAATCACACTAAACAGAAGAGAAACAAATAATAAAAAAAATGAAAATAGATTAAGGGAGCTGAACAACACCATCAAGTGTAATAACACTCACAGCATAGAGATCACAAAAGGAGAAGAGAGAGAAAAGGGGGCAGAAAACGTATTTGAAGAAATAATAGTGGAAAAATTCCCAAATCTGGGGAAGGAAACAGATATCCAGACCTAGGAGTCACAGAGAGCCCACAACAAAATCAACCCATGAAGGTCCAAACCAAGACACACTAATTAAACAGAAAAGGCAGGAAAAAGAGAGAATTTTAAAAGCATAAATATAAAAGAAAATCATTACATACAAGAGAAACCTCATGAGGTTGATTTTTCAGCACAAATTTTGCAGACCAGAAGAAAGTGGCATGATATAGTCATGTGCTAGGGGGATGAGGGAAAGGCAGCAGTCAAGAGTACTCTAACCAGTGAGGCTATAATTCAGAATAGAAACAGAGATAGTTTCTCAGACCAAAACAATAATAATAATAATAATAATAATAATAATAATAATAAAAGTTAAAGGAGTTCATGACCACTAAGCCAGCCCTACAAGAAATGTTAAAGGAGACTAAGTGAAAAGGAAAGAATGTAAGTAGGTGTTAAAAAAAAAAAAAAGAAAGCAGGCAGCACAAAAGCAGTAAAATTAAGTATATCTGTAAAAAACAGTCAAGAGACTCACAAGATAAAAGGATGCAAATTATGGCATTATATACTTAAAGCACGGGGAGGAGAAAAGAATGAATTCAAATTTAAGTGACTCTCAATATAGACTGTTATATGCATAAGATGTCATTTACAAACCTAATGGTAACCACAAATCAAAAACTGGTTAATAGATAAGGAAATAATAAAGAGAAAGGAATCCAAGTATACCAATAAAGAAAGTCAGCAAACCACAAGAGAGCAAGAGAAGAAAGGAACAAAAAAGAACTACAAAACAACCAAAATACAAGGAGCAAAATGGCAATAAGTACATACCTATTAATAATTACTTTGAATGTAAATGGACTAAACACTAATCAAAAGACACAGGGTGAAGGATAGATAAAAATCAAGTCTCATCTATATGCTACCAACAAGACTTATTTAGACCTAAAGACACTCACACATTGAAAGTGAAGGAATGGAAAAGCATTTATCATGCAAATAGATGGGAAAAGAAAGTAGATATAGCAATACTTATATCAAACAAAATAGACATTAAAACAAAGACTGTACTAAAAGACAAAGAAGGACATCACAGACTCATAAAGAGAACAATCCAACAGGAAGACATAAAAATTATAAATATGTATGCACCCAACATGGGAGCACCCAAATACATAAAGCAACTAATAGCAAACATAAAGGAAATAATTGATAATAATGCAATAATAGTTGTGGATTTTAACACCCCACTTATATCAATGGATAGATCATCTAAACAGAAAGTCAACAAGGAGACAGCTGGACCAGATGGATCTAACAGATATATTCAGTACTTCCCATCCTAAAACTGTAGAATACACATTCTTTTCAAGTACATATGGAACATTCTCCAGAATAGACCACACATTAGGCCTTAAAACAAATCTCAACAAATTCAAAATGACTGAAGTCATACCATGCATCTTTTCTAATCACAACACCTACGAGAAATCAACCACAAGAAAAAAATCTGGAAGAACACAAATATATGGTTCTTAAATAACATGCTATTACACAATGAATGAATGGGTCAACAAAAAATTAAAGAGGAAATTAAAAAGTACATGGAAGCAAATAAAAAGGAAAACACAATGGTCCAAAATATTTAGGATGCAAAAAGACCTGCCTTGAAAAGCAAGAGAAATCTCAAATAAACACCTATCTTACACCTAAGAGAGCTAGAAAAAGAAGGGAAAAAAGAAAAAAACCCACCCCAAACCAGTAGAAGGAAGTAAATAGGAACAGTAAAAAGATGTCCACTCCTACCGCTTTTTATTCAACATAGTACTGGAAGTCCTAGCCACTGCAATCAGACATGAAAAAGAAATAAAAGGAATCCAAATGTGTAAGGAAGAAATAAAACTTTCACTATTTGCAGGTGACATACTATATATAGAAAACTCTAAAGACTCCACCAAAATACTACTAGACCTGATAAATGAACTCAATAACGTTGCAGGAAGTAGCAGAAAGATTAATTAAGAGAACAATCCCATTTACAACTGCACCAAAAATAATAAAATACCCAGGAATAAAGTTAACTAAGGAGGTAAAAGACTTCTACTTTGAAAACTATAAAACACTAAAGAAAGAAATTGAAGGTGACACAATAAATGGAAATATGTTCCATGTTCATAAACTGGAAGAAGAAATATTGCTAAAATGTCCATATCACCAAAAGCAATCTACAGATTTCCTGCAATTCCTATCAAAAACCAACAGCATTTTTCACAGCACTAGAACAAACAATACTAAAACTTTATGGGAACACCAAAGACCCCACATAGCCAAAGCAATCTTGAAATGGGAGAATAAAACTGGAGGTATCACAATATCAGATTTCAAAGCTATAGTAATCAAACTAGTACAGTACTGGCACAAAAACAGACACACAGATCAACAGAACAGAATAGAGAGCCAGAAACAAACCCATGATTATTGGTAAACTAATCTTCAACAAAGTGGCAAGGATATGCCATAGGAAAAAGACAGTCTCTTCAACAAATGGTTTTGGGAAAACTGGGCAGTTACATGCAAAAGAGTGAAGCTGTATCACTTTCTTACACCACACACACAAAAAAACTAAAAATGGATTAAATAACTAAGTAAGAGACTTGAAAACTTAAAAATCCCAGAAGAGATCACAGGTAGTAATTTCTCTAACATTGGCCATAGCAACATTTTTCTAGATATGTCTCCTGAGGCAAGGGAAACAAAAGCAAAACTAAACTATTGGGACTACATCAAAATAAAAACTTCTGCACAGCAAAGAGAAAAATAAACAAAACTAAAAGACAACTTACTGAATGGGAGAAGATATCTGCACATGATATATCCAATAAAGGATTAGTATCCAAAATAATAAAGAACTTATACAATTCAGTACCAAAAAACACAAACAATCTAATTAAAAATTAAAAAATCCAATTAAAAAATGGGCAGAAGACATGAACAGACATTTATCCCAGAAACATCCAGATGGCCAACAGACACATGAATACATGTTCGACATCACTCTTTACCAGGAATACCAGGGAAATGCAAATCAAAAGAACAATGAAATAACACCTACACCTGTGAGAATGGCTAAAATAAAAAAAAAATGCAAGAAACAACAAGTGTTGGTGAGAATGTGGGAAAAAAAGGAACCCTTGTGCACTGTTGGTGAGAATGCAAACTGATGTAGCCGCTCTGGAAAACGGTATGAAGTTTCTTCAAAAATTAGAAATAGAATTATCCTACGATCCAGAAATTCCAGAAATTCCACTACTGAGTATTTACCCAAAGAATATGAAAACACTAATTCAAAATGGTATATGCACCCTTATGTTTATTGCAGCACTATTTACAATAGCCAAATTACTGAAGCAACCCAAGTGTACATCTATAGATGAATGAATAAAGAAGAAGTGGTATTCATATACACAGAACATTATTCAAGCATACAGAGAATATGATCTTGTCATTTGCAACAACATGGATGGATCTACAGGGTATAATGCTAAGTGAAAGTCAGTCAGAAAAAGACAAATACCATATAATTCTACTTATATGTGGAATTTAAGAATCAAAATGAACAAAGATCAAAGTAGACAAAAAAACAGATTCTTAAGTATGGGGAACAAATTGATGGTTATCACAGGGGAGGTGGGTGGAAGGATGACTGAAATAATTGAAGGGGATTAAGAGTACACTTATGATGAAGACTGAGTAATGTATAGCACTGTCGGACCACTACATTGTACACCTGAAACTAATATAACACTGTATGTTATTTATACTGAAATTAAAATTTTTAAAAATTAAAATAAAATAAATTTTAAAAGTAGGTGTAATAAAAAAACCACAACAGTTTGTGGGAAAAATAGGGTTGAAACACAACCTTCAAGAACATTAACAATAACACATTAAAAAAAGAAAGAGGAACCTAGTAAAAATGGTAGAAGAGTTTGGCACACTTCAAATATTTAGGAAATACATAATCACTACAATAAATATTTCTTCTTGAGAAAAATCTGAGGTATTGTAGACATTGACACTGAAAAGGCTGTAGCTTATGAATTACTGTAAAGTAGTAGGAGGATGACTACCTGACATAAGATAGAAGTTGTAACACCAGATGTGTATGGGTATGAGACATAACACACAGAGAATTCAGATAGCTGGTAGATGTGTGAGATGTGTGTATTTTGTGCATCACAACACCACTTGATTCTTTTAGGTATAATTTTCTGTGTTTGCCTGATGTTTCTCAAGGACAACACTGCACATAAGCAAGCATGAAATTTATGCTTAAATTATTCTGTAGTTTATCAGCTGTAGTGGAATAAATCTGTTTCAAAATAAGTATTATTGAGGATATCAGAGGAGGAGTCAAGATGGCGGAGAAGTAGCAGGCTGAGACTACATCAGGTAGCAGGATATCAGCTAGATAGTTTATTAAAACATTGCAAACACCCACAAATCCAATGGGAGATCGAAGAGAAGAAGAACAGCAATTCTAGAAACAGAAAATCGACCACTTTCTGAATTGTAGGACCAGCAGAGAAGTGAATCCAAAGAAAAGGGAAGATAGACTGAGGGGGAGGGACCGGCTCCTGGCAAGCGGCGGACAACAGAGCACTAACAGGACTTTTAAAAGTCTGCTCCACTGAGGGACATCACTCCAGAAACTAAACCAGGGTGAAGCCCACGTGGGGTCAGCATGGTCCCAGGTCCCACAGGGTCACAGAAGGAGTGTCGCAGAGCGTCTGAGTGTCACAGAGCTCGCAGGTATTAGAGCAGGGAAGCCAACTACAGAGACAGCCGAGGGGTGAGCGATCAGCTCGGGGTTACCTTGAACCGGTCGCAAGCTGGGTGAGCTCGGAGCGCGGCCAGAGGCCGGGGAGATGGGAGTGATTAGACTCTTTTCTCTGAGGATGCACTGAGCAGTGGGGCCCCGAGCTCTTGGCTCCTCCAGACTGGAGACTGGGAGGCCACCATTTTCATTACTGTCCTCCGGAACTCTACGGAAAGTGTTCAGGGGACAAACCTCCCGAAAGCGAACCCCAGCAGATTACTTAGCCCAGCCGCTGGTCAGGGTGGTGCAATTCCACCTCCAGCAAAGACACTTGAGAATCATTACAACGGGACCCTCCCCGAGAAGATCAAGAAATCCAGCCAAGACTAAATTCACCTACCAAGGAGAGCAGTGGAACTCCAAGGAGGAGAAAGCAAAGCATGGAACTCATGGCTTTCTCCCCATGATTCTTTACTCTTGCAGTTAATTTAATTTTTTTTTTAATTTTTTTTCTTCTGCTAAATTTTTTTTAACTTTTGCCCTTTTCTTTTTTAATGTTTTTTAACTAGCTTATCTAATCCATATATATCTTTGTCTTTTTTATATTTTTTCTTTATTTGTTTTCATTTTTTAATTTTTTTTTCTGAACTTCTTTTTATCCCCTTTCTCCCCCGCACAATTTGGGGTCTCTTCTGATTTGGTTAAAGCACATTTTCCTGGGGTCTTTGCCACCCTTTTAGTATTTTATTTGCTCCTTCATATACCCTTATCTGGGACAAAATGACAAGGTGGAAAAACTCACCACAAAAAAAAGAACAAGAGACAATATCAAAGGCTAGGAACCTAATCAATACAGACATTGTTAATATGTCAGATCTAGAGTTCAGAATGACGATTCTCAAGGTTCTAGCTGGGCTCAAAGATATTAGAGAAACCCTCTCTGGAGAGATAAAAGCCCTTTCTAGAGAAATAAAATAACTAAAATCTAACCAAGTGGAATTCAAAAAAGCTATTAATGAGGTACAATCAAAAATGGAGGCTCTTACTGCTAGGATAAATGAAGCAGAAGAAAGAATTAGTGATATAGAAGACCAAATGACAGAGAATAAAAAAGCTGAGCAAAAGAGGGACAAACAGCTACTAGACCACGAGGGAAAAATTCGAGAGATAAGTGACACCATAAGACGAAACAACATTAGAATAATTGGGATTCCAGAAGAAGAAGAAACAGAGAGGGGAGCAGAAGGTATATTGGAGAGAATTATTGGAGAAAATTTCCCTAATATGGCAAAGGTAACAAGAATCAAAATCCAGGAGGTGCAGAGAACCCCCTCAAAATCAACAAGAATAGGTTCACACCCCGTCACCTAATAGTAAAATTTACAAGTCTTAGTGACAAGGAGAAAATCCTGAAAGCAGCCTAGGAAAAGAAGTCTAAAACACATAATGGTAAAAATATTAGATTGGCAGCAGACATCCCCAGAGACCTGGCAAGCCAGAAAGAACTGGCATGATATATTCAGAGCACAAAATGAGAAAAACATGCAGCCAAGATTACTATATCCAGCTAGGCTATCATTGAAAATTGTCCTTCCAGGACAAACAAAAACTGAAAGAATTTGCAAACACCAAACCACCTCTACAGGAAATATTGAAAGGGGTCCTCTAAGCAAAGAGAGAGCCTAAAAGTAGTAGATCAGAAAGGAACAGAGACAATATACAGTAACAGTCACTTTATAGGCAATACAATGGCACTAAATTCATATCTCTCAATAGTTACCCTGAATGTTAATGGGCTAAATGACCTAATCAAAAGACACAGGGTATCAGAATGGATAAAAAAACAAAACTCATCAATATGTTGCCTACAAGAAACTCATTTTAGACCCGAAGACATCCAGATTGAAAGTGAGGGGGTGGAAAACAATTTACCATGCTGATGGACATCAGAAGAAAGCTGGGGTGGCAATCTTTATATCAGATCATTTAGATTTTAAGCCAAAGACTATAATAAGAGATGAGGAAGGACACTATATCATACTCAAAGGGTCTGTCCAACAAGAGGATCTAACAAGTTTAAATATCTATGCCCCTAACATGGGAGCAGCCAACTATATCAACCAATTAATAACAAAATCAAAGAAACACATCAACAATAATACAATAATAGTAGAGGACTTTACCACTCTCCTCACTGAAATTGACAGATCAGCCGAGCAAAAGGTAACAAGGAAATAGAGGCCTTAAATGACACACTGGACCAGATGGACATCACAGATATATTCAGAACATTTCACTCCAAAGCAACAGAATACACAGTCTTCTCTAGTGCACATGGAACATTCTCCAGAATAGATAACATCCAGGGTCCTAAATCAGGTCTCAGCTGGTATCAAAAGATTGGGATCATTCCCTGCATATTTTCAGACCACAACGCTCTGAAGCTAGAATTCAATCACAAGAGGAAATTTGGAAAGAACCCAAATACATGGAGACTAAACAGCATCCTTCTAAAGAATGAATGGGTCAACCAGAAAATTAAAGAAGAATTGAAAAAATTTATGGAAACAAATGATAATGAAAAAACAACGGTTCAAATTCTGTGGGACACAGCAAAGGCAGTCCTGAGAGGAAAATATATAGCGGTACAAGCCTTTCTCAAGAAACAAGAAAGGTCTCAAGTACACAACCGAACCCTACACCTAAAGGAGCTGGAGAAAGAACAAGAAAGAAACCCTAAACCCAGCAGGAGAAAAGAAACAATAAAGATCAGAGCAGAAATCAATGAAATAGAAACCAAAAAAACAACAGAACAAATCAACAAAACTAGGATCTGGTTTTTTGAAAGAATTAATAAGATTGATATGTCCCTGGCCAGACTTATGAAAAAGAAAAGAGAAAGGACCCAAAAATAAAATCATGATGAAAGAGGAGAGATCACAACTAACACCAAAGAAATACAGACAATTATAAGAACATACTATGAGCAACTCTACGCCAACAAATTTGACAATCTGGAAGAAATGGATGCATTCCTAGAGATATATAAACTACCACAACTGAACCAGGAAGAAATAGAAAACCTGAACAGACCACACAACCAGTAAGGAGATTGAAACAGTCATCAAAAATCTCCAAACAAACAAAAGCCCAGGGCTAGATGCTTCACAGGGGAATTCTACCAAACATTTAAAGAAGAACTAATTCTTATTCTCTTGAAACTGTTCGAAAAAATAGAAATGGAAGGAAAACTTCCAAACTCATTCTATGAGGCCAGCATCACCTTGATCCCCAAACCAGACAAGGATCCCATCAAAAAAGAGAATTACAGGGCGCCTGGGTGGCCCAGTGGGTTAAGCCACTGCCTTCAGCTCAGGTGTGGTCTCAGGATCCTGAGATCGAGTCCTGCATCAGGCTCTCTGCTCAGCAGGGATCCTGCTTCCCTCTCTCTCTCTCTCTCTCTCTGTCTGCTTCTCTGTCTACTTGTGATCTCTCTCTCTGTCAAATAACTAAATAAAATCTTTAACAAAAAAGAGAGAGAGAGAATTACAGACCAATATCCTTGATGAACACAGATGTGAAAATTCTCACCAAAATACTAGCTAATAGGATTCAACAGTACATTACAAGGATTATTCACCACGACCAAGTGGGATTTATTCCAGGGCTGCAAGGTTTTTTCAACATCCACAAATCAATCAGTGTGATAAAACACATTAATAAAAGAAAGAACAAGAACCATATGATACTCTCAATAGATGCTGAAAAAGCATTTGACAAAGTACAGCATCCCTTCCTGATCAAAACTCTTCAAAGTATAGGGATAGAGGGCACATACCTCAATATTATCAAAGCCATCTGTGAAAAACCCACCGCAAATATCATTCTCAATGGAGAAAAACTGAAACCTTTTCCATTAAGGTCAGGAACACGGCAGGGATGTCCATTATCACCACTGCTATTCAACATAGTACTAGAAGTCCTAGCCTCAGCAATCAGACAACAAAAGGAAATTAAAGGCATCCAAATTGGCAAAGAAGAAGTCAAACTATCACTCTTCGCAGATGATATGATACTATATGTGGAAAACCAAAAGACTCCACTCCAAAACTGCTAGAACTTGTACAGGAAGTCAGTAAAATGTCAGGATATAAAATCAATGCACAGGAATCAGTTGCATTTCTTTACACCAACAACAAGACAAAAGAAAGAGAAATTAAGGAGTCAATCCCATTTACAATTGTACCCAAAACTATAAGATACCTAGGAATAAACCTAGCCAGAGAGACTAAGAACCTATACTCAGAAAACTATAAAGTGCTCATGAAAGAAATTGAGGAAGACACAAAGAAATGGAAAAAGTGTTCCATGCTCCTATATTGGAAGAACAAATATTGTGAAAATGTCTATGCTACCTAAAGCAATCTACACATTCAATGCAATCCCTATCAAAATCCCACCCATTTTTTTCAAAGAAATGGAACAAATAATCTTAAAATTTATATGGAACCAGAAAAGACCTCGAATAGTCAAAGGAATATTGAAAAAGAAAGTCAAAATTGGTGGCATCACAATTACGGACTTCAAGCTCTATTATAAAGCTGTCATCATCACGACAGCATGGTACTGGCACATAGATCAATGGAATAGAAAAGAGATCCCAGAAATAGACCCTCAACTCTATGGTCAACTAATCTTCGACAAAGCAGGAAAGAATGTCCAATGGAAAAAAGACAGCCTCTTTAATAAATGGTGTTGGGGAAACTGGACGGCCACATGCAGAAAAATTAAATTGGACCATTTCCTTACACCACACATGAAAATAGACTCAAAATGGATGAAGGACCTCAATGTGAGAAAGGAATCCATCAAAATCCTTGAGGAGAACATAGGCAGCAACCTCTTCGACCTCAGCCGCAGCAACATCTTTCTAGGAACATCGGCAAAGGCAAGTGAAGCAAGGGCAAAAATGAACTATTGGGATTTCATCAAGATCAAAAGCTTTTGCACAGCAAAGGAAACAGTTAACAAAATCAAAAGACAACTGACAGAATGGGAGAAGATATTTGCAAACGACATATCAGATAAAGGGCTAGTGTCCAAAATCTATAAAGAACTTAGCCAACTCAACACCCAAAGAACAAATAATCCAATCAAGAAATGGGCAGAGGACATGAACAGACATTTCTACAAAGAAGACATCCAGATGGCCAACAGACACATTAAAAAGTGCTCCACATCACTCAGCATCAGGGAAATACAAATCAAAACCACAATGAGGTATCACCTCACACCAGTCAGAATGGCTAAAATTAACACGTCAGGAAATGACAGATGCTGGCGAGGATGCGGAGAAAGGGCAACCCTCCTCCACTGTTGGTGGGAATGCAAGCTGGTGCAACCACTCTGGAAAACAGCACGGAAGTTCCTCAAAAAGTTGAAAATAGAGCTACCCTATGACCCAGCAATAGCACTACTGGGTATTTACCCCAAGATACAAACGTAGTGATCCGAAGGGGCACATGCACCTGAATGTTTATAGCAGCAATGTCTACAATAGCCAAACTATGGAAAGAACCTAGATGTCCATCAACAGATGAATGGACAAAGAAATAGTGGTATATATACACAATGGAATACTATGCAGCCATCCAAAGAAATGAAATCTTGCCATTTGAGACAATGTGGATGGAACTAGAAGGTATCATGCTTAGTGTCTTTCAGAGAAAGACAACTATCATATGATCTCCCTGATGTGAGGAAGTGGAGATGCAACATGGGGGGTTAGGGGGGTAGGAGAAGAATAAATGAAACAAGATGGGATTGGGAGGGAGACAAACCATAAATGACTCTTAATCTCACAAAACAAACTGAGGGTTGCTGGGGGGAGGGGGGTAGGATAGGGGGATGGGGTTATGGACACTGTGGAGGGTATGTGTTATGGTGAGCGCTGTGAAGTGTGTAAACCTGGCAATTCACAGACCTGTACTCCTGGGGATAAAAATACATTATATGTTTATAAAAAAATAAAAAATAAATTAATTAAAAAAAAGTATTATAGCCGAACTGACTACAACAACACAAATATTTCAAGCATCCATAATATGTTAGGAATTCTGTTGAGCTTAGAGGATAGAAAGGAATATAAAACACAACCTCTGCCTTCAAAGGGCTCACAGTCTAGTAAAAACAATAAGTCAGGAAGAAATAAACTATTACACTAACATTTTAAAACTGTTATTATCCTGGTATTGTTGGAGTTATGTGTGACTGTGGTTGGGGCATGTAATTTGAGGAAAAGCTCTGGAGAACATAACTGGGAGAAATCCACCACCTGGATTTGTATTTCAGTTCTGCCACTTTCTTACTTTGTGATCTTGGGCATGCTGTCAGTGTTCTGTGCCTCACATTGTAACAGATGATAACAGCATCACCTACTAAAGGACCCAGGGGAAGAATAAAAGGAGTTATTCTATGTAGAATGCTTAGAACAATGCTTGTTACATACTGATAAAGGATTCAGTTAGTGGCCATTGTAATTACTTTCAGTAATATCAGTACTATTATTAGAGTTGGACATTATCACTATTACTACTATGGATGAACTGGAAGGTCACACAAAGGAGTTGACATTCTTCCTGGAAACAATGGGAAACCAGCATAGGAATTTAAACTGGGGTATCATAACATTATTATGTTCTTTAATAGGCTTTGATAGTAGTCAGTAATATGGATAGAAGATAGGCAAAATAGGAGGCAAGCCTATCTCCTAACACAAGGACAGCTACAGGGCGATGAGGAGGAGAACATATAAGAAGATAAGATATGAAACCTCTAGGACTTTATAATTGATTGATTATATGCTGACTCAGATGGAAAAGTAATCTGCAATGAGTCCCAGATTTCTGTTTAACTCAATAGTTCACAAGACTAGAGATATCACAAGACTATGGATATAAGTAGAAAAAACATATTTGAAGAGGAAAACTACAAATTTAGTTTTGGGCTTACAAAAATTGAAGTGCCTGTATGACAACACAATAATTAGTTAAAAATAAAGATCTTTATTACTTGAGAAAGTCTTTGGCTTGAGATCTGGAGATTATGCACAGTATCAGTTGTGTATAAATATATAGTACTAACACTATAGTTGTGAGAATGAGTACATTTCACTTTCATATGGACAGTGTGCTTGGCTTCATTTATCATAAGCCTTTTGTTCCTAGATTCTATCACAAAATAATGTTAAGCTGCTTCCTTCTAACCTACAGATCAAGAAATAAAAGAAATTAAAAAAAGAAAGAAAAATTAATTTTACAGGTGATAGTTAAGACTATAAATATAAGACAGATGTATCTATAAATGTATTTTCTCCCACTCTCTCCAGTGTGTCTTACTGGTACCAGTAAAACTGTAATACATAGTACTTTTGTGCATGCCAAGTAATGTCACCTTCATAAGAAGCTTCTGCCATTATCTCTACTTTAATGGTTTATTCTCAACTGGCTAAACCATTTTGAAGGCCCAGATCACATGCTCTCTCTCCCATTCAATTTCTTAAGGGTGGTCACCATTTTTTATGGTGTCTCCATTCTTGAATACATCTCAACCTTTATCTCTTGGGTACCTATTTTGTAAATATTTGTTATTAATTAATTAACAATGAATTAATAAATATTAGTGAATGAATGAAAATTGATGACAGTTTTCCACTTGAGATAGTATTATAAAGGAATGTTAGAAACAGCAGTGAGGGAAACAAGCCGATATTTGGAAGTTATAACTTAGCAAAATTTTAATAAAAAGGTAGTTTTTACAAATGACTTTTCAAATAAAGTAGTAGTTCCACAAAACTTTAAAGAAAAAGAGAAATAGCAGCAGGGGTTTCTCAAAATGTGATGGCATGATTGTTAACCATTGGGAGAATTTTTTTTTAAATAACAATGACAAAGACTTTTAATAAATATTTGATTGATTTTTAAAAATTGCAGAGCTTAAAATATATCAGTTGGAAAAACAAAACAAGAACAGAAAGATCTCTGCTCTCCAGGTAGAAGAATACAATCCTATTCTAGGAATTACAGAATTTCCTACTTGATTCAGTTTGGGTTGCAGGAAGAGAAAAAAAAAGAGAGAGAGAGAGTCCTGGATAACTGAGGTTTTTTGGCCATACTTGGTTGCCTTTCAGTTGAAATGGGAAAAATTGGAGGAATCTCAAATTTTGGAATGAAAGAGCTAAATTTTAGGCATGTTGTGTTTAATATCAATAAATATACAAATGGAGATATCTAATAAGTGGTTAGCTATATACGATAGCATACCATGGGCAGGATGACAGGAACATCTATCAAATGTACAAACCATTGTTTATAAGTTAGATCAGTAAAAGATTTTTGGTGGAGAAATATTTAACCATGACCTAATGTAGAATTGCTAGGGCATGGCCATAATAAAAGGCTGATTCAATTTTTGTTTCCTTAATATGCTCTCTGTAGACATTACAAAACCACTCTGTACCACTATTAGTCCAGTCTGAGCATTGGCTATATGGGTTTGGTATTCAGGAACAGACTGAGCTATTTTTGATACATTTTGAAGTTAGGGGCATTTTACACAGTATTTGAAGCCCTGAGACTATAAAACGAAGGATAGTGTATGAGGATACAAAATGTGAAGTAACAAGAACAGAGCCCTGGAGTATTCTGCTTTAAGAAATCTGGAGCAGTGGAGGAATAAGTAAGAATAACTAAGAAGTGACTGAGGTAAAAACAAACACAAACAAAAAATACCAAGTGAGTGTGGACTTCTGAAATCCAAGTGAAGAAAGTAAAAAGAAAGAAATCAGTGGTCGCATTATGAGTTAAGTGCAGATTAAGAGCTGATCCTGAATTTAGCAATGTGGTAATAATTGGTCACCATGAAATGCCATTGCCACGGTGCCCACTTCATGGTAGGGATGAGAGTCTGTGGGGGAAAAAATTAAGAAGTAATTGGGAAGAAGATTTGAAGAAAGTGAGATAAATAACTTTTCCAAGGAGTTTTGCTGTCAAGAGTAATAAAGATATAAGGTTAACAAGCCAGTTAGTGAAGCAAAGTCAAAAGAATGTTTTTATTATAGTTTATGAAATTAAGAGGAATTACATAATCTTGTTTGTCTTCTATGTGTTTGGGATAAAGGCATGGATTATAGAAAAGATTATCACCTCTCAATATGAGGCATTTATTTGCTTCTATAAACTGTTCCTGACATTGTACATGAAATGTAAGTAAACTCTGCAATCCACAGACATATATTGCATAATTGCTAATGCAACTGCATAATTGTTAAGCAGATTAGCACTACTATCTAGCACTACTATCACTAGGTATGATCCTGAGAGGATCCTTAGAATCCTGGATTCTAATTAACTGGAAAAGTTAATTGACTACTCTTTGGTACAGGTTCCATCAATAAAGCGGTCTTATTTTAGCGACTTCTTAGTGTTGTTATGAAATTTATAAGCAGTGAGCCAAAAGCTTTTATTGTAATGTGTAGAAATTCTTTAACAAATTAATAAATCTTACAGTCATTCCTATTTTAAAATTGATAAAACTAAGAATTTTTCTACAGGACTTTTAGCTCACATATGTAACATGTGGATTCACTGGGTATTACTACTTTATGTATATGTCTGTGTGTGTTCATGAAATCTGTTATTAATGGATATTTTTGGCTTCTATTTTAAACTTCTTTGCCCAGATTTCATATAAAATCATCCATCATTAGAAATACAAAGGACTTTCCTCAAACTTCTAAAAGTTATCTATCAAGACATCATAAAAATTTTATTACTAAATGTAGATCATTTAAAGCATTTTCTTTAAAATGAAAAACACTAAAGGATGTTTACCAGTATTACTGACTGTATTCAACGTGCAATGTTTTAGCCAATGTAACATAACAAGAAAATAGGTAAAAGTTATAAAGATATAAAGAAAGAAACCAAATTGCCATCATTTTCAAATGACCTGGATCGTCTAGGAGAGTCATTAAAATTTTAGATTCCTGAATGTCAATTCCAGAGATTCTCAGTCAGTAAGTTTGAATTTCTCAGTCATAATTTCTTCTGATTTGTTTCCTGTGTATGGCCATATTTTGTTAAAGAAACAATAATACAACAAGCATGCCTTGTTAATTTTTTGTTGAAAACCTGGACATTTTGATTAATATAATATGGAAATTTTGGAAATTAGATTCTTTCTCCTAAGATTTGTTGTTTGTACTTACTGTAGTTTGTCTAGTGCCTTTTCTGAACATATCCTATAAGGTTTGTATTGTTTGTTGTATGTAGTCTCGGAAGTCTGTTCTATAGGCTTAGTGGTTAGTTAATGATTAGACAAACATTTCTTTAAATGACTAGAACAAAAAACAAAAAACGAAAAACCCAAAAAACAAAAAACAACAACAAAAAAGCAAAAATTCCAATCTTTACCAATGGGCTCTGTGTCTGTGTTTGGGGCATGTCTTCAACTATCAATAATTCAATTGACAACTCTACCTTAGCTTTTGCTTCCTGCTTCCTTTGAGCTGCAAGGTTGGCAGCAAGTAAGATCTTGGCCTTCTCACATCTTTCCTGAGCATACATATAGCCCTGAACATCCGTGTGGCCTTCTCAATTCCCAGGGATGTGTTGGGACCTTTCAAAGTCCTTAAGAATTTACTTCATTTCCAGCCTTTCTTCTCAAACTTTTTGATTAATCTATTGTTTGCTCCGAATGTTATCTATTGCATCAGGCAGCAGCAACCTAAAACATTAGCTTATAAATGTCTTCGATATATCAGCAACCCCACGTTTATTGCAGCATTATTTACAACAGCCAAGATATGTTAACAACCTACATGTCCATCAATAGATGAATGGATAAAGAGGATGTAAGATATTGTATTCAGTCATAAAAAGAAGAAAATACTGACATTTGTGACAATATGGATGGATCCTAAGGGCGTTATGCAAGTGAAATAAGTCAGACAGAGAAAGAAATACTGTATGATCTTGCTCAAATTTAGAATCTAAACAACAAAAACAGACACAGAACAGATTGGTGGTTGTTAGACATGGGAGTGGGGGTAAAGAAAGGAAGAAATGAGTGACAGTGGTCAAAGGTACAAATTTCTAGTTATCAGATAAATAATTTCTGAAATGTATACTACACGGTGACTATTAAAAAAATAAAAGCAATTTTAAAATAAGAGAAATTAAGGAAATACAACCATATGTTAATGCTATGGGCTGAACTGTGTCTTCCTTAAGTACATATGTTGAAATATATATCCTGGTACCTCAGAATATGACTATGTTTGGAGACAACATCTTTAAAGAGGCAATTAAGGTAGAATTAGAGCACAAAGGAGGACCTTAAATCCAGAGAAGAGAAAACTAGATGAACAACACAGAGAAAGATGACTTGCAAATAATAGGGAGAAGGCGGCCATCTATGAGGCCAGGAGAGAGGCCTTGTGAGACTGTAACCTACTAACACCTTGATCTCAGACTTCCAGCCTCTAGAGTTGTGAGCAAATAAATTTCTGTTGTTTAAGCAACCCAGACTGTGGCATGTTGTTATGGTAGCTCTAGAAAACTAATAATAATGATTTGATTTGATTTGGTTTGGTTTCAAAACACAGTAAGAAACAAAATGAAAACATGCATTTGTTAAGACACAGGCGTTTAAACACCAGCTCTGCCACTGAACATTCTCAGCTTCAAATCCCTAGTTTTGTAAATGAGGATAAAAAAGCTATTTTACTACAATATTTCAGGAAAATTATTTTCTGATGTGCTAGATGCTCTTTGTATCATAAATGATGTGGTAGTATTAAATAGTTCTGGCAGTAATGGTAGTGTTGGTAGTAGCATGGCTAAGAAAAGTGTTTATAAAAATTATGTATTTATGTATTTTCTAACTTTCCTACACTGACCAAGCTTAACTTTTCTAATCAGGGAAGAAAGAAGCCAATGAATGCAATTTTAAAATATATTAATTTTAAGGATATTTGGAAAAGGGACTCTTTTTGTGGCTCAGTTGGTTAATCATCTACCTTTGTCTCAGGTCATGATCCCAGAGTCTTAGGATCAAGTCCCACATTGGGTTTCTTGTTCAGTAGGAACATGCTTCTACCCCTGCCTGCTTGTGTGCTCTCACTCTCTCTGACAAATAAATAAATAAAATTAAAAAAAAATTTAGTCAAATTCTTTTTTGTTAATCATTTGTGAAGTGTTATATATTGAAACATATCAGTCAATGGCCACAAGAAATGGAACCGTGCTCAAACAAGTTAGCAACAAGGGAAAGCACACGCAAGAGGAGTTTTGAGCATCTTGGTAAAAGGGAGTTGGGAGGGGCTCATTACAGGATGGAACATGTGCAAGGTGATTTTAGGAGGATTGATGTGAAGCAGTGATTAGTTCTGGATTGGGCACTGTCAGGAAGCACAGGCAATTCTGTGATTGGGTATCTTGGCACCCTGAAGCCACAGATGGGAGGATTACTATCTAACCAGAGTTGTTACTGATAAAGAAATACTAGTCACTCATGTTTAGATGTGTGTGTAGGGGGGGGGGTGTTCAGTTATTTTTGTGCTCCATGATATCCTTTGATCTAGTGTCATCATAGAGTCTCTGTGTCATATTCCTCCAGGGTCACACATGGCTCCATCTCAGTATTGTTTATATTCTGTAAAAGTTTTTGTTTTGTCCATGCTCAGTTCTAAACACCCCAGCCTGGCTCTCAGTTTCTAGCTGCCAGTTGCCAGAGATTTTCCTTTCGTTTTGTTTTGAATCTATCTTTCTTATAGTCTGGAGACTGCTGATAGGGATTCCCCAGAAGGAGTTACAGCACCACATTCTCAATCATCAGTTCTTCTTTGTAGCCAATTTTCTGTAACAAATAGACCTCCTTGCTTAGCAAACACATTTCTGCATAATTGGTTCTCAGACACAGTTTTTGAATAAATAAGACTATGATATTAAAATTTTCTTGATCAAAAATGAGAAAAAAAAGGTTTTCCCTTTGCAATTCCTTGAATTCTCTATGAGGAATTCATTCCTAGTCATTTAGAGCCTAAAACCCGGTCCCTCCAAAAGTAGGGGTTATAGGTAAAGTTCAAATTAGGTGTTATTTATTGGACCACATGAGAGTGATTTAGCACGTGAGGCAAACCTAAATCCTAATGAGTAAATGACTTTCAAATAAAATGCATTAAATGTTTTGTTTGCAGGGGAGAGGTTCTAGAGCTTGGTAATCTCTCCAGTGTTCATCAATTGCTCTGTAGGCTGTATATGCCAGGAGAAGCTTGGAGAGAAGTGAAAGGGAATCCCGTGACCTTGTCAAACTGCTGAGCACATAGCTGCCCTACAGAGATCTCCCATGCTTATGTGTTGAGGTGCAGGTGGGAAATGAGAGACAAAAGGACCTTTGGAGAGGGGGTGCTTTAAGCTATTTCCTCATGGTAAGAGATGAAGGTTTCCCATTTCCTGCTTATTCTAATGGTGGCCTGGGATCCAGCAAAGCTTAAAAAATTAAAAGGACTCTCACAAGGCCTTATGGAAAAAAAGCAGGTAATGAACAGAGGCAATTTTTAAAAGTCACAATCAGAAGGGAGAGATATAGAACTTGCAATTATGTGCTAGAGAAATTTGAACTGTGAAGGGCCTGAATTCACAGGAGGGATGTACCCAGCTAAAGACCCCACTAATGAATTCAAAAAGGCTGTTCTTGCTTCGAAAATGTCAAAGAATAAGAATCAGTTAAATCTTATAAGGGAAAACACAAAAAACCCCTCAGTGATTAATGATGGCAAGGATTTTTTTGAGTCATTTAGATATTGATTTAGATGACTTTTTTTATTGGATTAAAAAAACCATAAATGCTTGCTTCTAGGGTTAATAGATTTGGGTTAAAAATCCCGATGACAGTTCTGTAAATCAAATAATTGCTTAATCTCTAAGGTAAAGAATTAAAACCCTTGGATAGACTGAGAAGGACTGACCTCAGTGAAGGGCAGCCAATGCACAAAGAGTGATTACACTGAGGAAAAGAGAACGTTTAGTAAGGTATTTGTACAGAGCAATACAGAAATAAGACAGTGACATTTTGTGCCCTTTGAAAGCACTGGCTCCGTGAAATCCCAAATGCTTAGAATATGCTACCTCAAGTAAGATGTAAGCAGAAAGCTCCAGAATTCTTAAGAATTCCAGGGTAAATTTCAGAGGACCAATTCCATTCTTAAAAATGATTCATTAAGGAGGGAGGAGTCAAGATGGCGGAGAAGTAGCAGGCTGAGACTATATCAGGTAGCAGGAGATCAGCTCGATAGCTTATCTAAACATTGCAAACACCTACAAATCCAATGGGAGATTGAAGAAAAGAAGAACAGCAATTCTAGAAACAGAAAATCAACCACTTTCTGAAAGTTAGGACTGGCGGAGAAGTGAATCTAAAACGACGGGAAGATAGACTGCGGGGGAGGGGCCGGCTCCCGGCAAGGGGCGGAGCAACGGAGCACAAAATCAGGACTTTTAAAAGTCTGTTCCACTGAGGGACATTGCTCCAGAGGCTGAACTGGGGTAAAGCCCATGCAGAGACAGCGTGGCCCCAGGTCCCTCAGGGTCACAGAAGGATCGGGGGTGTCGGAGTGTCGCAGAGCTCGCAGGTGTTAGAACGGAGAAGCCGACTACAGAGACAGAGCTGAGGATTGAACTCTCAGCTCGGGGTTACCTTGAACTGGTCGCGGGCTCGATGAGCTCGGAGCGCGGCTAGAGGCTGGGGATACGGGAGTGATTGGGTGCTTTCCTCTGGGGGCGCGCTGAGGAGTGGGGCCCCGGGCGCTCGGCTCCTCTGGGCTGGAGACTAGGAGGCCGCTATTCTCATTCCCGTCCTCCGTAACTCTACGGAAAGCTTTCAGGGAACAGAAGCTCCCAAAAGCGAACCCGAGCAGATTACTTAGTCCGGCCCCGTAAGGGCGGTGCAGTTCTGCCTCGGGCAAAGACACTTGAGAGTCACCACAACAGGCCCCACCCCCAGAAGATCAACAAAATATCCAGCCAGGACGAAGTTATCTATCAAGGAAAGCAGGTTCAATACCTAAGACAGCAGCGGAATTCCAGAGGAGGAGAAAGCAAAACGCGGAACTCATGGCTTTCTCCCCATGATTCTTTAGTCTTATGGTTAATTCATTTTTTTTTCAATTTTTTTTTCTTCCTCTGCTAAATTTTTTGAAACTTTTATCCTTTTCTTTTTTTTAACGTTTTTTGACTAGTTTATCTAAAATATATATTTTTTCTTTCTTTTTTATATTTTTTCCTTATTTGTTTTATTTTTTAAATTTTTTTCTTTTTTTTTCTGAACCTCTTTTTATCCCCTTTCTCCCCCCCCCCCCCACAATTTGGGGTCTCTTCTGATTTGGTTACAGCACATTTTTCTGGGGTCTTTGCTACCCTTTTAGTATTTTATTTGATCCTTCATATCCTCTTATCTGGACAAAATGACAAGGTGGAAAAAATCACCACAAACAAAAGAACAAGAGGCAGTACCGAAGGCTAGGGACCTAATCAATACAGACATTGGTAATATGTCAGATCAAGAGTTCAGAATGACGATTCTGAACGTTCTAGCTGGGCTGGAAAAAGGCATGGAATATATTAGAGAAACCCTCTCTGGAGAGATAAAAGCCCTTTCTGGAGAAATTAAAGAACTAAAATCTAACCAAGTGGAATTCAAAAAAGCTATTAATGAGGTGCAATCAAAAATGGAGGCTCTCACTGCTAGGATAAATGAGGCAGAAGAAAGAATTAGTGATCTAGAAGACCAAATGACAGAGAATAAAGAAGCCGAGCAAAAGAGGGACACACACAAGGGAAGAATTCGAGATAAGTGACACCATAAGACGAAACAACATTAGAATAATTGGGATTCCAGAAGAAGAAGAAAGAGAGAGGGGAGCAGAAGGTCTATTGGAAAGAATTATTGGAGAGAATTTCCCTAATATGGCAAAGGGAACAAGCATCAAAATCCAGGAGATGCAGAGAACCCCCCTCAAAGTCAACAAGAATAGTTCCACACCCCGTCACCTAATAGTAAAACTTACAAGTCTTAGTGACAAAGAGAAAATCCTGAAAGCAGCCCGGGAAAAGAAGTCTGTAACATACAATGGTAAAAATATTAGATTGGCGGCAGACTTATCCACAGAGACCTGGCAGGCCAGAAAGAGCTGGCATGATATATTCAGAGCACAAAACGAGAAAAACATGTAGCCAAGAATACTATATCCAGGTAGGCTATCATTGAAAATAGAAGGAGAGATAAAAAGCTTCCAGGACAAACAAAAACTGAAAGAATTTGCAAACACCAAACCACCTCTACAGGAAATATTGAAAGGGGTCCTCTAAGCAAAGAGAGAGCCTAAAAGTAGTAGATCAGAAAGGTATAGAGACAATATACAGGAACAGTCACCTTACAGGCTGATAAAGGCACTAAATTCATATCTCTCAATAGTTACCCTGAATGTTAATGGGCTAAATGCCCCAATCAAAAGACACAGGGTATCAGAATGGATAAAAAAACGAAACCCATCAATATGTTGCCTACAAGAAACTCATTTTAGACCCGAAGACATCCAGATTGAAAGTGAGGGGGTGGAAAACAATTTACCATGCTAATGGGCATCAGAAGAAAGCTGGGGTGGCAATCCTTATATCAGATCAATTAGATTTTAAGCCAAAGACTATAATAAGAGATGAGGAAGAACACTATATCATACTCAAAGGGTCTGTCCAACAAGAAGATCTAACAATTTTAAATATCTCTGCCCCTAACGTGGGAGCAGCCAACTATATCAACCAATTAATAACAAAATCAAAGAAACATATCAATAATATTACAATAATAGTAGGGGACTTTAACACTCCCCTCACTGAAATGGACAGATCATCCAAGCAAAAGATCAACAAGGAAATAAAGGCCTTAAATGACACACTGGACCAGATGGACATCACAGATATATTCAGAACATTTCATCCCAATGCAACAGAATACACGTTCTTCTCTAGTGCACATGGAACATTTTCCAGAATAGATCACATCCTGGGTCACAAATCAGGTCTCAACCGGTATCAAAAGATTAGGATCATTCCCTGCATATTTTCAGACCACAACGCTCTGAAGCTAGAACTCAATCACAAGAGGAAATTTGGAAAGAACACAAATACATGGAGACTAAACAGCATCCTTCTAAAAAATGAATGGATCAACCATGAAATTAAAGAAGAATCGAAAAAATTCATGGAAACAAACGATAATGAAAACACAACAGTTCAAACTCTGTGGGACACAGCAAAGGCAGTCCTGAGAGGAAAATATATAGCGGTACAAGCCTTTCTCAAGAAACAAGAAAGGTCTCAAGTACACAACCTAACCCTACACCTAAAGGAGCTGGAGAAAGAACAAGAAAGAAACCCTAAACCCAGCAGGAGAAGAGAAACAATAAAGATCAGAGCAGAAATCAATGAAATAGAAACCAAAAAAAAAAAAAAAAAAATAGAAAAAATCAATGAAACTAGGAGCTGGTTCTTTGAAAGAATCAATATGATTGATAAACCCCTGGCCAGACTTATGAAAAAGAAAAGAGAAAGGACCCAAATAAATAAAATCATGAATGAAAGAGGAGAGATCACAACTAACACCAAAGAAATACAGACAATTATAAGAACATACTATGAGCAACTCTACGCCAACTAATTTGACAATCTGGAAGAAATGGATGCATTCCTAGAGGCATATAAACTACCACAACTGAACCAGGAAGAAATAGAAAACCTGAACAGGCCCATAACCAGTAAGGAGACTGAAACAGTCATCCAAAATCTCCAAACAAACAAAAGCCCAGGGCCAGACGGCTTCCCCGGGGAATTCTACCCAACATTTAAAAAGAACTAATTCCTATTCTCCTGAAACTGTTCCAAAAAATAGAAATGGAAGGAAAACTTCCAAACTCATTTTATGAGGCCAGCATCACCTTGATCTCAAAACCAGACAAGGATCCCACCAAAAAAGAGAACTGCAGACCAATATCCTTGATGAACACAGATGCAAAAATTCTCACCAAAATACTAGCCAATAGGATTCAACAGTACATTAAAAGGATTATTCACCACAATCAAGTGGGATTTATTCCAGGGGTGCAGGGTTGGTTCAACATCCACAAATCAATCAATGTGATAGAACACATTAATAAAAGAAAGAACAAAAACCATATGATACTTTCAATAGATGCTGAAAAAGCATTTGACAAAGTACAGCATCCCTTCCTGATCAAAACTCTTCAAAGTGTAGGGATAGAGAGCACATACCTCAATATCATCAAAGCCATCTATGAAAAACCCACCGCAAATATCATTCTCAATGGAGAAAAACTGAAACCTTTTCCATTAAGGTCAGGAACACGGCAGGGATGTCCATTATCACTACTGCTGTTCAACATAATACTAGAAGTCTTAGCCTCAGCAATCAGACAACAAAAAGAAATTAAAGGCATCTAAATTGGCAAAGAAGAAGTCAAACTATCACTCTTCACAGATGATATGATGCTATATGTGGAAAACCCAAAAGAGTCCACTCCAAAACTGCTAGAACTTGTACAGGAATTCAGTAAGGTGTCAGGATATAAAATCAATGCACAGGAATCAGTTGCATTTCTGTACACCAACAACAAGACAAAAGAAAGAGAAATTAAGGAGTCAATCCCATTTACAATTGCACCCAAAACTATAAGATACCTAGGAATAAACCTATCCAAAGAGGCTAAGAATCTATATGCAGAAAACTATAAAGTACTCATGAAAGAAACTGAGGAAGACACAAAGAAATGGAAAAATGTTCCATGCTCCTGTATTGGAAGAATAAATATTGTGAAAATGTCTATGCTACCTAAAGCAATCTACACATTTAATGCAATCCCTATCAAAATACCATCCATTTTTTTCACAGAAATGGAACAAATAATCCTAAAATTTATATGGACCAGAAAAGACCTCGAATAGCCAAAGGAATATTGAAAAAGAAAGCCAACGTGGGTGGCATCACAATTCCAGACTTCAAGCTCTATTACAAAGCTGTCATCATCAAGACAGCATGGTACTGGCACAAAAACAGATGCATAGATCAGTGGAACAGAATAGAGAGCCCAGAAATAGACCCTCAACTCTATGGTCAACTAATCTTCGACAAAGCAGGAAAGAATGTCCAATGGAAAAAAGACAGCCTCTTCAATAAATGGTGTTGGGAAAATTGGACAGCCACATGCAGAAAAATGAAATTGGACCACTTCCTTACACCACACACGAAAATAGACTCCAAATGGATGAAGGACCTCAATGTGAGAAAGGAATCCATCAAAATCCTTGAGGAGAATGCAGGCAGCAACCTCTTCGACCTTAGCCGTAGCAACATCTTCCTAGGAACAACGGCAAAGGCAAGGGAAGCAAGGGCAAAAATGAACTATTGGGATTTCATAAAGATCAAAAGCTTTTGCACAGCAAAGGAAACAGTTAACAAAATCAAAAGACAACTGACAGAATGGGAGAAGATATTTGCAAACGACATATCAGATAAAGGGCTAGTGTCCAAAATCTATAAGGAACTTAGCAAACTCAACACCCAAAGAACAAACAATCCAATCAAGAAATGGGCAGAGGACATGAACAGACATTTCTGCAAAGAAGACATCCAGATGGCCAACAGACACATGAAAAAGTGCTCACATCACTCGGCATCAGGGAAATACAAATCAAAACCACAATGAGATATCACCTCACACCAGTCAGAATGGCTAAAATTAACATGTCAGGAAATGACAGATGCTGGCGAGGATGCAGAGAAAGGGGAAACCTCCTACACTTTTGGTGGGAATGCAAGCTGGTGCAACCACTCTGGAAAACAGCATGGAGGTTCCTCAAAATGTTGAAAATTGAACTACCCTATGACCCAGCAGTTGCACTACTGGGTATTTACCGTAAAGATACAAACGTAGTGATCCGAAGGGGCACACGCACCCGAATGTTTATAGCAGCAATGTCTACAATAGCCAAACTATGGAAAGAACCTAGATATCCATCAACAGACGAATGGACAAAGAAAAAGTGGTATATATACACAATGGAATACTATGCAGCCATCAAAAGAAATGAAATCTTGCCATTTGCGATGACGTGGATGGAACTAGAGGGGATCATGCTTAGTGAAATAAGACAATCGGAGAAAGACAACTATCATATGCTCTCCCTGATATGAGGACATGGAGATGCAATATGGGGGGTTAGGGGGATAGGAGAAGAATAAATGAAACAAGATGGTATTGGGAGGGAGACAAACCATAAATGACTCTTAATCTCACAAAACAAACTGGGGGTTGCTGGGGGGAGGTGGGGTTGGGAGAGGGGGATGGGGTTATGGACATTGGGGAGGGTATGTGCTATCGTGAGTGCTGTGAAGTGTGTAAACCTGGTGATTCACAGACTTGTACCGCTGGGGATAAAAATATATTATATGTTTATTAAAAAAAAAAAAAAAGAAAGGATGAATACTCAACTTTTGTAGCAACATGGACAGGACTGGAAGTGATTATGCTGAGTGAAATAAGTCAAGCAGAGAGAGTCAAGTATCATATGGTTTCACTTATTTGTGGAGCATAACAAATGACATGGAGGACATTGGGAGATGGAGAGGAGAAGGAAGTTGAGGGAAATTGGAAGGGGAGGCGAACCATAAGAGACTATGGACTCTGAAAAACAACCTGAGGGTTTTGAAGGGGCGGGGGTGGGAGGTTGGGGGAACCAGGTGGTGGGTAATAGGGAGGGCACGTACTGCATGGAGCACTGGATGTTGTGCAAAAATAATGAATACTGTTACACTGAAAAAATAAACAAATGAAAAAGAAAAGATTCATTAAGTGAAAATTAATCTCTTTAGTCTTAAGCACTGTTGTTGTTCCCACGAAGGACCAAGATAGAGAAGTTAAGCAACATGAAGATGCCTAACCATTCTTCCAGAAAACCTTGAGCTTTATTTTCCTGAGTTCCCAGCTATTCCTTTCTGCTCTATTTACCTCATCTCTGAGGAAACTTCCCCGAATACCTCAGGTACACAGCTACCTATAAGAAATAGTCCCTCTCCACCATTAAGTTGTGCCTTGGGGAAATGCTATGTTTAAAGACATTCACATTGAGGTATAACTGATCAAAATAAGTGCAAACAGGATTCCAACAAGTGGAAAAGATTTGTAAGTCTGAGGAATAGAGCTTTAATAGCAGGTTTCAGATAGGAACCATCAGGTAGGACTGATATTGTGGTACCAGTGTCTGAAATCCCACTGGCATTTAGAGGTTCTCTTGTCCTCCATGAAGGACTAGCTCCCTTCCCAGTTCCTGAGAGGCCCATTTTAAATTTGAAAGGGTAAGTGAGTTCAACCTTAACAGCCCCTCATGGCGTGTTTACAGATTTAAAAACTTTCCCTGGTTAAGAATAAGGTCCCAGGAACTGAAGACTATTGGATGCAAAGCATGTCTAGGCACAATTAGGGAGGAGAAAATTGGAAAATTAGGCAAAATGGTAATAGAACTCAGTATGACATTACTGATTACTGATAAAGCTAAAACAGGAGGGAAGGAGCTGAAAAGGGAAACTGCTGGGAAGTGACAAAGCAGCTGGTTTTGACAAAAATTACTCAATCCAACAAGCCAACTCTATGGACTCCGATTTGAAATCTCCAGCCACAGCCCAGAGAGTGATTTAGTAAGGAGAAAGATGCCCAACTGCACTGGCAGGGTGCCTGGAGACAAAAGAGTGGATGATAAGATCAGTTTGTATCCAGTGTTCCAAAAGTCACAGGCAAGTTAGGGGCCAAGATGAGGGCAGATTTGAAACCTGAAAGGAGATATGGTACCTAACCAGTTGGCATCACAGTGATTTGCAGAGACAAAATTCTTTTTGTCTCTTCCCTTCAGATCAGAGATGACTTCCACTTGAGACCAATGGCCTTTATGATTTTCCTGAGGTAGTAGCACTGTTGCTCCTGTGACCTTTGAGTGGGGCTGTTGCTGGAGATACAAATGAACAAATGGAATTCTTGGTTATTGGAGGATGAGAAAGACAGAAGAGTCCCTGAACCTCACTGGCAGTAACTATAAATGCAAACAGCATACTAAATTCAATTCCATAAGTATTTCTGAGTGCCTACCTAAAGCCAGCCACCATCCTAGGGATATAAAGATGGGAAAGCAAAAAAATCAGAAAAACTGACATATGGTTGACTCCTTCTCTTTCAATCCAATACAGAATTTCAGAGGAGATTTAAATAGAGAATTATAGGAGGACACAAGGATGGGTTACTTCTGAGGAATGAGGATGAACAAGAGTTTCAGGAGAGTGACTAAAAAGATGACAATGAAGTAAGCCTCATCATGCTCTCATTTTTTCAGAAGAGTTCCAGTACTACCTACAGTTCTCACCCTTCTTCCCCTCTCCTTCTTTTATTAAAAAAACTTACTGACTTAAAGAGGGTGCACATTATGAATAAAGGATATTCTATGGAATCTTCTAATTGGTGTCATTCACCTTCATTTTGTATCTAACAGAAGGAAAAATAAGAAATTTAATATCTGCCTATTTTTTTTTATCTAAAGAAGGCATTTTATACCAAAAATGCATCTAAAGATTCTTCAGTTCTACAAAGACAGTGCCTTTGGGTAAAGCAACTGTGATTTATCACAGTTTATCACAATTTATCACAACTGTGATTATCACAACCCTGGACTTCAGAGGCAGTGTTTTCTGAAAACAAAAGCAAACAAATAAATAAATAAAAGGAAAACCTAGCAGAGAGCCTCTAAACTGCTGCTCAGCATGCTCAGCCTGCTTACCTAGCCAAGCATTCCTTGGATCAGGCCCCCTATTGGTTTTATTTAACAAGAGAAGTACTTCTATTCAGTTTGGCATGCCTTTAGTGATTGTTGGTTTAAGGGGAATTCAACAGAACCAGCAGGACAGACTGCTCACAGTTCCAACTCAATATTCTAAGATTAAAGAGTTAATACTGAAGAAACAACATCTTCAGAAAAAAATCTGCTATATCTATACAAATTGACAGCTGTATATGTCTTCCATTTTTTAAACTGCTTCATTTAAAGGGAAAATGATTATGGACATCAGGAAGGACTTTGCTTACAATAAAAGCATGTAATTCATAGAAAAGAGTATATATACATTTTTAAAGCTGGATCATTTTTTATTTGAAATATAGCAAAACTAATTATACCATAATTGAAATTACTAAGCATTTAAAAAAAGGCAGTCTTTTTACAGTTCTCCTTTAATATTCCCCTTTCCTTTTCCTGCTTCATTCCCCTTTCTTTCAGATACTCCATGTAATTCTAATCACCCTATTTACCTCACTGATGAATGAGGGACCCTCCATCCAAAACATCATGAGATGACTGAACATATGACACCCAACAATGGCCACATGAGAATGGAAGCAGTGTATTAGTCACATATATTCGCAGCCTGAGAGGAGCACACTGCACTCTCTCTACAGGACCACAGGGGGTGGGAAGGTGGAGTGACATGAAACATTTATTCACTCAGAAATTCAGTGAACCAGCAGAGACTGTGGTATTCAGGCTCTGTAGTCATCAGAGGGTGTAGTGCCGCTGGGCTAGCTGACAGCTGGATAAAGTCTTTCCCACTGGGTGGAGGTGATACCTGGTAAGAGCAGGGAAACTCATGGCTAAGAGTTTTGTGATCCCACGAAACCCCAAAATGTCAAGACAACACATGGAATTTTTAAGTTTTGCCATACACACTACTGCATGCATCCTTTGGCCGCTCACAGTTCCCAGGCACTGTACATTCTAAGCTTGACCTTCCAAGAGAATGTGACATGCTCTGATATCAGAGTTTTATCACTTGTAAAACTAAATTCTCCTTCATTTTCAGGTGGAAACATATTAAAAAAGTAATTCTCATGAAGGTAATAGTTTGCTATCCTACCTGTTCAATTCATAAGGGAACAACTTGTAGTGCTTTAAAAAATACACATATTCTGGCATTCCCACACCAAAAATTCTAATAGGTTTGATGTAGTACCCACAGTTGTGTCTCAACAATACAGCCCTATACCTCTCTCATAGTAAGTGATAGATACTACAGGCAGAAATTCAGTGAACACATAGTTGAACCTACCATCGGTCAACTGGATCTAACTGATATTTAGAGAATACTTTATCAAACTGAATAGGCCATTTTTCTCAAGCTCAAATGGAAGATTTGCCAATATAGACCACATTCAGGGCAACAAAACATACCAAAACCATTTTAAAAGAATACACATTATACAAAGTATATCCCCATGCTGCAGTGGAATTAAACTGTAGTTGATAACAGAAAGAGGAGTGAAAAATCTCAAAATATTTGGGGGTTAAACAACACATTTCCAAATGATGCAGAGGTAAAAGAAGTCCTAAGATAAATTTAAATATATTCTGAACTAAACAAAAATGAAAGTATACCTTATTGAAAAGTGGGAGATGTAATGAAAGTGGTGCTTAGAAGGAAATTAGCACTGAATTAAAAGGAAAAAAAGCTCTAAAATCAATAACTAAGATTCCACCTTAGGAAACTAAAAAAATGAAAGTAATTTAAGTCTAAAGCAAATGGATGAAAATAACAAAAAACAGAGTAGAAATCAGTGAAATTAAAAGAGGATATTAGTAGAGAAAAATCAGTGAAACAAAAGTTGGTTCTTGAAAAAGAGAAATGAAATCTATAAACTTCTAGCCAAACTAACCAAGAAAATAGAAATGATAAAAATGATTAACCTTAGAAATAAAAGAGAGGTTGTTACTATTGCTTCCATAAACACTGAAAGAAAAATTAAGAGCAACTCTCTACCTACAAATTGGATAACATAGATGAGCTCATTTAAAGACACCAACTAACAAGATTTAGCAAAAACAACAACAAATTAGATAATCTGAATTGCTCTAAATCAATTTAAAAAAAGGAGTCAATAATTATAACCTTGCAAAAAAGGGAACACCAGTCTAAGATGTTTCAGTGGTGAATTCTACAAGTATTTTAGGAAGAAATGTTATAATACCTCTATATTTTATTCTATTCCATAAGATAGAAACAGAAAGAACACTTTCCAACTCATTATATGAGGTCAGTTTAACTGTAATACCCAAACCAGTTCAAGATACTACAACAAAGGAAAACTACAGACCAATATCTCTCCAGACCACAGATGTAAAAATTATCAATAAAACATTATCAAATTGTATCAAAAATAGGTAAAAGAATTATATTTTATGAACAGTGAGATTTGCTCCAGATAAGCAGAACAACTTCTACATTCATGTCAATTAATCAATCACATCAGCATATTAATGAAGAAAAATCATACAAGCATACCAATTGATGCAGAAAAAGCGTCTGACAAAATTTAATACCCTGCATGATAAAAACTCCCAGCAAACTAGGAATAGAGGGACTTTTTGTACCTTGATAAAGAACATCTGCAAGAAACCTAATGTATTTGATGGTAAAGCACTAGATGTTTTCTCCAAGACCAGAACTACATAAGGATGTTCACTTCTACCACTTACTTTTTTAAAATTTTATTCCTTTTCAGTGTTCCAGAATTCATTGTTTATGCACCACACCCAGTGCTCCATGCAATACCTGCCCTCCAAAATACCCACCACCAGGCTCACCCACCCCCCAAAACCCTCAGTTTGTTTCTCAGAGTCCACAGTCTAATGGTTTGTCTCCCCCTACAATTTCTCCCAACTCACTTCTTTCTCCCAATGTTGATTTAAAATTGTACTAGAAGTCCAAGCTAGTACAATAACACAAGAGAAGTAAATAAACCACATATAGATTAGAAAGAAAGAAATGTCTTTGTGCATGACATGATTATACAGAAAATTCCAATGAACTAATGAAAAAAATCTCTGGAAAGTAGCAATTACAGAAATTTTCAACAAGTCTGCACAATACAAGGTCAATATACCAAAGGCAATGGCTTTGTTATATAACAGCAATTAACAATTTGGGAGAAAATATTCACAAAACACATATCTGATAAAGTACTTGTATCCAAACTATGCAAATATTTCTATAACGCAACAACAAAAACACAAGCAACCCAATTAAAACATGAGCAAAAGAGTGAACCCTACGGAAAACTATGGATATTGGGTGATTATAATCAGTCAGTGTAGGCTCATCTTTAGTAAATAATATTTACTTATATTTTTCTGAGCAATATTATTTACTAAATATTAGTAATATTTTTATTTTTTATTTAAATTTAATAAAATTTAAATTTTATTTAAATTAAGTAATATTTAATTAGTGAATAATATTTAGTAAATAATATTGCTCACAATTCTAGTGAGATGGCTATGCATGTGTGGTGTCAGGGGATACATGGTAAATCTCCGTACCTTCCTCTAAAACTACTCTCAAAAAAACAAAAACAAAAACAAAAAAAGTCCTAGGACACCCAGGTGGTTCAATCAGTTAAGCATCTCACTTTGGTTCAGGTCATGATCCCAGAGGCCTGGAATGGAGCCCCGCTTCTCCCTCTCATCTCCCTTTCCCACTTCCCCTGCTTGAGCTCTCTTTCTCTCTGTCAAATAGATAAATTAAATCTTAAAAAAAAAAAAAAGTCTTTAAAAAAGTGGACGAAAGTTCTGAACAGACACTTCACCAAAGAAGATATACAGATAGCAAATAAGAATCTGGAAAGATGTTCAACACCATATCATTAGTGACTTTCAAATAATGCAACAATGAGATACCATTACACACCTGTTACAATGGCTAACCCCAACCCTCTCAAAAAAGACAATGCAAAATTCTAGCCAGAATTTTGAGCAAGAGGAATTCTCATTCTTTGTTGATGGAAATGCAAAATGATGCAGCCATTTTGGAAGACAGTTTGGCAGTTTCCTACCAATGTAAACACAGTCTTACCATGTGCTTCAGCAATTATATTCCTAGATATTTATCCAACTGAGTTGAAAACTATGTCCACATAAAAACCTGTACCTAAAGTATAGCACTTTTATTCATAACTGCAAAAAACTGGCAACAACCAAATTACCCTACAATAGATGAGTGGATAAACAAACTATGTTATACACATACAATGAAATTTTATCCAGCAATAAAAGGAAATGAGCTATCAAGCCAGAAACAATCAAACAAAAAGCATGGAAGAACCATCTTTGGTTATGGTGACTTTCTCCATTATTTATTTGTTTTCTATTCCAATAAGTTACATTCCTGTCCTTATCCTTTCCTTATCTCTAATTATTTGGGGTTTTATTTGCTCCTCCTTTTTGTTTTCTTACAATGAAATTGTAGAACATTTATATTAGACTTTTCTTCTTTTCTAATATAAATCTTAAAAAACTATAAGTTTCTCTCTTTCTCACTACTCTAGTTGCATCCCACAAATTTTGTTGTGTTTGAAAGCATATGTATTCTGGTACTCAGATACTTCAGTAATGAGGATCTAGACCGTTCTACTGAGTAAGCCACTTAGAAGTGTCCAGAGGAGACACTGGACAGTATGAGGGAAATCTAGCATCTCTAGGAGAGAGAAGCATGTCAGTTAGAGGCTTAAGAGCTAGTTGTAGTTACAGGAACTATGTTTCCATACTAACCTCGTTTTGTAAATTTTCTTAGGAAACAAAGCCAAGTTCTTTCCAGGAGAGATGAATTTAGACTATTAACTCAGTAGATCAGAGTGTTAAGGGGTGAACTGTAGTCAGTCATTATGGAGGGCTTCTCTGAGCTGCCTCAGGACTGAATTACTTATTTCTCAGCTGCTGGGAAGGCTGTTGCTAAAGGTTCACAGCTGCACTGCTCACTGAAAATTGCCTGCAGTCAATGAGACCGCTTTACGTTCCCTGAATTTGCACCTTCTCCCCAGGGGCAGCTTGTATTCTATGACTGGTTGATACATGAGTACATAGACCTAGATCCTCACCTCAATTCAGACCAACTCTGTAGTGTCAACCCCATGACTTTGGTTGATGCTGTTCTATGACTGCATCACAATTCAACTTCTTCCGCTGAGCCATCCTGTTTATCTCACGTATGGAAGTGCGGTTGCCTAATATTATATCCCAATAAGCCACCTTCACATAAGTCTTAGACTCTTAGTGACCTACGTCAGTAAGTCGTATTTTCAGTAAGACCTCAAATTTTAAAAAGGAAAGCATATTGAGAGATCTGGTTACAAAAGTGTAGCTCATTTCATAATTAAGAATAACGGCACTGATCCTAGAGTACTGGGATTGAGTCCCACATTGGGCTCCTTGCTCAGCAGGGAGACTGCTTCTCGCTCTGCCTGTTCTGCCTGCAGCTCACTGTGCTCCTACTCTCTCTCTCTCTGACAAATAAATAAATAAATAAATCTTAAAAAAAAAAAGAATAACTGCATTATTTCAGAAAAATATAAGATTGATTATATTATCCAACCTACAAGTACCAAGGAACATGACCTGATAGAAAGATCTAAGGAATCTTAATTGGCATGTGTATTAAATATTTATTAGAACATGCTATGTGAATAAAGGACAGCATTAGAGTCACCCACTATGTGTTGATCAATGAAGGTGGATAATTTTCTCCAGGACACTCTGATAAAATTCAACTTCTTGCTCTGAACAAGTTTCTAGTCTCACAATTCATCTGCAGTTGCCACCTTATATAAAGCCCTCACAGCATGGAATGTTGTGCAAAAGCACAGTTCCTTATCTATAGGTAAGTTTTCTGTTTTTCAAATGGCTCTTGTGAGATATGGGTCAGCCAGGGTCTAGAGTGTGTGGTCATTTGATGGAACATTCCACAACAGTGGACAAAGTCACCCTGGCCCCTGTTGGAATTGACAGTTGTGGGGCTTCCGAGCCAAATGTCACTTTGCTTGTGGACTAAGAAATGAAGACTAGGAGCTGTATGAGAAAGCTGCTCTATATCAGGCTGAGTTCAGACACTCCACAACTCTTGCCATCACAGGAAAACTTCTGTGTCCCCAAATGCACTGCCCTGGTTACACTGGAAATGCAGTCAGCCAGAGGCAAACATGGATGATTAACAAGTTTTTCTTTGATTACCTCACACTTTTGGTTTTGCTCATTTGCCTCTTTTGTGAAGCTACTTCTTTTCAAGATACTCACGGTCTTGATGATGTTCTTGTTTGCTCCAAAGCCTCTTACCAGTACTCTGGACTTTTCACTTTCTGCTTTTCTAGCACATGCCAATTCCACTTAGTTTAATGCAATGATTTGCATTTTATAATAGAAGTGAAGTGTTTAGAAATGCAGCACATGACCAAGAAATGATTGTTAACCATGGGTATGAGCGGAACAAATCAGTAAATCCTGCCTTTGTCACCTTCGTTCAGAGAGGGATAGAATGCAGAAGGACCTGGCATCCATTAACTATGGATAGCAAAGAGCAATGTTTTTCAGCTAGAGTGGTTTATTGTGAAATTACAGGAAGGACTTCTCTGAGCAGGGAAGAGCCAAGAGAATTTAAGCACCATAATGGGGAAGGGAGTAGAAGTAGGTTCAAGAATCAGAGATATATTGTTTCAAAAAGAAAAAGAAGTAACTTTGTAAGTAATACAAATGTTAGTTACTTCATGGATAATTGTCCTATGTTGCCTCTAGGGGAAATTAACATTTTCTATTAGCAAGGGGCCTAGGTTATGTGTGACAGAATTCTAAAGGGGGAACTCAGTAATGTGTTGTCTGAACTAGAATGAAAAAATTTGCACTCAAATTTAATCATAGATCTAGAGCAATGTGCCTCACAGTCAATTGGCTGATGGTTAACTTAAAGTACATTATGTGTTTATAAAACCCAGAAATGTTTCTCTCCTTAGTGAGGTGTGAGGTTAGACTTTGGGAAGTACAAATGAATGTAGCAATTCAAGAGAAATCCATTCATATACTTTCCATAATTCTACTGTAGTAGCACTAGAGAATTGCCTTCAAAGTTCATCATACCTCATCATCTTGGCCTGAAGGGTTTGATCTAGCTCAATATATCACGTTTTCTTGTATGCTTCAGAAAACAAAAAGTGTGTGTCCTCCAGGTTTATTACAGTAGTATTAATGTTGGGTTATTTATTAGAGGCCAAGTGTCCTACCTCCTTGAGAGACCCTGGAAAAGATATTTGATATAAGAAACAGCAGAAATCCAATTCTGTAATTTCACAAAGATTCTCCCTGTTCATCTGGGTTCAAAGGAGAAAGGTTATAAAATGTTGTGTAAAGTATGATTACAAATGTACCTATAACATTACATATTCACAGGAAAACAACACTAGGAGATTTATGAGCTTACAAGCTATCTCAAAATATAAATTCAAACTCCAGGAAACTCCCCCTCCTATTATACATATATATATATATATATATATATATATACACACATATACATATGCATACACATATATATACAGATATAAACATAGTTTATATAGATATAAAACATGTATATCATAAAAACATATATAATCTATATTATTAAATTATAATATCTTATATGGTATAATATGTAAATTACATGAAGATATAACCCAGAGCCCACTTTTTCACAGGCTAATGGTAACTCTGTCCTTAGATATTTTAGGCCAAAATACTTGACATCAAGCTTTCCTCTGTTCTCTTTCTTACTCTTGACATCCAAACAATTAAAGAATATTATTGTCACAGAATTCAAGGTATTACCAAGATATCTCATTTTAGAATATCTAACACTTATAATCCTCCCCTTACTCCTGCATGAACCCCAAACTTTTCTCTCAGCTTAAACTCTTATTTATTTCCATATTCCTATTAAAGCAGTCAAAGGGACCCCCCCTTTTTGAAGTCTGAAAACTTATAGGCCATACACAGCTGGGTTAATCTAACTTAGACAATGGCCTTAGGAATTCATTTACATCTTTTGTACAAATACATCTTTTGTAAATGAATTCCTAAGGCCATTGTCTAAGTTAGATTAACCCAGCTGTGTATGGCCTATAAGTTTTCAGACTTCAAAAAGGGGGGGTCCCTTTGACTGCTTTAATAGGAATATGGAAATAAATAAGAGTTTAAGCTGAGAGAAAAGTTTGGGGTTCATGCAGGAGTAAGGGGAGGATTATAAGTGTTACATCTTTTGAGAATAGGCCTCTATTCAGTTCCACCCTAGTGTTCCATCAATGGGCCACAGTACTGATATTTCATGAAGGGGCAACTCCACTTTTACCCATTTTATAAGCTGGCAGTTCAACAGCTTAGAAAAACTGTTCGAAACCCACTATTCTGATCTAACCCCTTCATTTGCTATAGTGGAAAACCCAAAGCAGAGAATCATCTTACTCCAACTGATGGTCCTGTATAGCCCAGGAATGTGGCCCTCTGTCCTGGCCTAGGTGGTTTTCAAACAGACAGCAACCTGAGAACCCTTGGAGTAAAAGGTTTCAAGATACTTGCCTTGACTGATCACACTCTGAGGATCTCTGCACTCAGGATAGGTCTAATGCCTGACTGAGAGTTATCTTAGAAATCAGCATCTCTCACTAGCAGTGAACTAAGAATTTTTACCAAACTCACTTTTTAAAAATATCTATTCCTTTGTGTGAAGTTTGTGTGGTGACTCAAATAGGTTACAGTCAGCCATGGAATAAAGAAAAGTCTATACTCTTGTGAACTATCATAATAATAATAGTAATAGTAAAAATAATAATAAAAATAGTGCAATCTATTGTACAAACACTTGGGATGCCTGAGCAAGGATGTCTGTTACTCAGGAGGAAGGATGGGGAGCCATGTGCAAGATCTCAATAAAACAGTTAAAGGGGGATTTTACTAGGTTCTGACTCTCCAGGCCCATTTAAGTAGATGTAATGCTAAGAAGATAATGGTTCTCTAATTTATATCTGAAAGGGAACTTTTAGATAATTTAGTCCAATATTCTCATTTAGATGATGAGGAATATGAGGCCCAAAAGGGCAAACTAATTTTTCCAAGTTTATCCCACTAATTAGAGATTGAACAGTGCCTGGAACCAAACTCTCAGATTTCAGTGTTTTCTTCAATGACCAATATAGTGAGATTTAGAAGGAACTAAGTTATGAGTGGTATTTTGTAACTAATTTCTATGGGTTCCAATTATAATTTTTCCCTTTAGTTCCATCTTATAAACCCATGACCCATCATGTAATAGTAGTCAAATAAAATATGTACATAATTTTAATCAGCTCTTTTAGGAATCTTTTTCAAAATAATAGATTCTTTGTATCTACTATATATATATGTATGTACATAAATACATATCTCACATAAGTAAGCAGATGATCTAAAATTTCAAATATTTCTTCTGGCATTCTGTTTCCTTTCTAATAATCTTAAGTCTAGTTTCTAAATAAGTTCAGTCCACCCAGCATCTTCCTTTATATGATTGCTATGTTTCAAGTCTTATTCAGGCCAATCTCATTTCTCTCCCTTTCTCAATCTATTCCAAAGCACTCTTTTGTACAATCATAAGCCTAAGGTGCTATATGTCAGCTTTGGTTCGGGGTGATTTGGAGTGAGTTCAAGAGTGATGTGGTGTTGGCCTGTTCGTTACACATAGCTGTGCTTCCACAGGGAGTATCCAGAGATTCAATCACACCAATCCAGACAGAAAGAATGTTAGAGACATGCCAAATATATGGGTGCTTGTGAATCCACTCCATTTCCAGGAAGGAAGACAAAAGCTAGAAAAGGGAGAAGCAGGCTCAGAACAGTGTGTCATAGGAGGTGGATCAAGAACTTAATTAAGTTAGTTCATACATCCTCTCCTATGAGTGGTGATGGGGAGACTGTAAGGGAGTCTCTGTTTATAAAATATTACTACATCTCTTCTCCTACCCCTTGGAATTGGAGAGTATCACTTACTGGGGAAAAAAAAACAATATAAAACAAAACTGTGTACTTCATCATGTTCCCTTTTGCAGACTTTTTGATCACAGAAGCATTTTTTGATTGGGAGCTTCTATTAGCCTGAATTATTAAAATGGGCATAGCTCCCTTCCCTCTTCCCTACCTGGTTAACTTCCACTGGACATGTAGCCCTAATGAGAAATAGACTTTTGTTGTTTCAAAACACTGGGTTCTGGGGTTGTTTGTTATCTTGATATAAACTACCCTATCTAGACTTATATATGTAGATGGTTTGGACACTGCTCAGTGTCCTGTGGAAAATCTGCATGCTCAGATTTTCCACAGGCAAAGAAGAATGAAGCTTTCTCTAAATTCGTTTGGAAACAAGTTCCCTGTGTACTAAAATTGCTTATCCAGGCCTTGCCCCAGGACCCAGTAGAAGAGAAAGAGAAATGGAAGTGGAAATTCAATGAGTGAGGTCAGACAGACTGATGAGTAATCGGAGGATTCATGTGGGGGGGGGAAGTCAATCATACTTGGGATGGTACTAGAGTGGACACTTCTAGCTCCATGAACAGACCTAGATTACCCCTTAGGAAGATTATCTCTGGAGGATGTCTCTCAGAATCTGGTTCTTCTCCAATGCCAGTGCTAGCCACTGGGAAGGTATCTGGAATATATTTCCACATGGAAAACACTGAGGATCATGGTAGCCCTCTTTCTCACTCCTACATTCTGATATTTTATTCCTATCAGTATTTTCTGTTTCAAGGCACAAAAAGGGAAGATGATGAGAATTATTTTTAAAAAATAAGAAAAGAAATACTGTTTTCCCCAAGTCTTGTCAATCTCCAATGGAAAAGAGTGACTTTCAGTCAAGACACAAGGGTCCTAGTCATAGAACTGACAAGTTATTTTATCTCACTCTGCCTTTACTTAATTCAATTGCTGACAGAAGGTGTATTTAGGTTATTGTTAAGACACCAGTCCTAACATTCTTTGACTCTAAGCCATTTTATTACTCACTACTCTTGGTAACCAAGTTAGTTATGTTACATATTTGCGGAGTCCCTAGGATATTTTATACTTTAATTTTGAAAAAGAATTTAAAAGAGCTAATGTCAAAAATTGTTTATGTTTTGAAAAAATCTAAAATGAATCCAATCAACATAAAAGAAAAAATCTAAAAATCCAATCAACATAAAAGCCACTGTAGTACTTTAAATTGTGCTGTTCTTCTGAGCCTTCTTTACACAGTGGTTTGGATTGCCCCCTAAGGAACTATAATTGACAAAAAGCAAACTACATTTAGAATAATGATTAGAGTTACTAATATACAACATTATGATTCCATCAAGCTCTATCTTTGGCTGTTGATTGGAAAGGCACCAAAAGGACTCAAGTAAAGTCAGCTTTGCTTAACAAATTTAAAATTTTCAAAGATAAAGGATATGGCCTAAACCATCTTTTCAAGTACACCATCTAATCACCAGCTCTGTGGAACCATCAGACCTGCATCTAAATTTGGGATGCATTATGTAATATAAAAACCCAACACAGGACTTCTCTAGTACTTTTACCCTATCAGGATTTTTTTTTTTACAATTCCCTTCAATATGGTATCTTTGGCATTTTGGAGAATCCAAGCAATTAGAACTTCTTCATCTCCACTAGATTTGATGTCCGCTAGACTAAGCAATTAAATATTCATTCATTCATTCATGGAAATCCTGAGGTGAAATGTGAGTGTTCTTCTTTTTGACTTCCATAGTCTAAATTCCTCTCAAAGCAGACTCTGAGGTAAAGTTTACAGACAAAAAGCAGAAAGTATACATGGTAGAGTCAAGCAGGGGAAAAGGAAAAGTCAATGTGAGGGCACATCGTTTAGTTAGTCACCACTATGAATAGTGGGTGTTCTATCCCACAGAATCCAAAAAATCTAAGAAACATGTCTGGGATTTTTCTATGCAGGCAACAAAAAAGGAAACATTCCTTCATCACCTCCCATCATCTATAATTGAAAAGTTAGCATATGGGATACTTAAAACTTTGCACTTCTGGGTCATTCCTGCATCAGTTCAGAAACATAAGTAGAGTCCTGTGGGTGTCTCACAACACACATAAAAGAAGCTCTGGGTCAAGAAAGAAGAGAACTTGAGGACTTTTAGTTTGCCCTTGTATGAAGTTATTTGAAGACTAGGTGGAAATTATTATTAAAACAGCGGCTGAAATAAGAGTTAAAGCCAAACAGATTTGAAGTGATGCAGAAAAAGGGCCCAACACAGTCAAACCCATGCATTACTGATATGTTATTAGCCTCCACTAAATTGAATGCAGCAAAGTATCACATTCAAGATGGTATACAGTCACAAACTCCTTATATAATACAAGAGAACTAGTAGAAAAGACTTCCGTCCTCACTGTAGCAACTTAATCCTAAAGCTATATTAATAGTTATCATTGTCAACTTCCCTTAATTATTCTGGAATTCCTTCACCCTTTACCAATACTTCAACTGGTCTAAGTGGTTTGCTTAGAATGTGATCTGAATTTCACACATGAGTCCTTAATTGCCTTGCTTTATTGGACTCAACCACTGCCAACTGCCCATTAAGCATTAGTACTGAAAATGGAGGCAACAAAAAATGTCATAGTGACTCCTCTCCTCCCATTACATAGCTGGAATCCTAGCTGTTCACAGCACTTAAATTGATTACTGCTACCTACATAAGAACTTAATTTTTTTGGCTTGGTTTCTCCCTGTAGGAGAAACCTGAAGAGACCATGTGATAGTTCTAGCTTCAAGTTCTTTAGAACCCATCTTGTATCCTTTGGAAGAATATTTCCCCACGAAGATTCAGCACCTATATTCCAGCAGAACCTATGTTTACAGAAATAGAAAGAAAAACTCCTATCTATAAGTGAGTGACTGAAAATGATGGCGTGTTAATCTTGCTTCTGTCCTTTGGTTTCCAGGCCTATGTAATCTAATTATTAGAGGTACATCACCATGAGAGATCTCAAGTCCATAGCAGCATCTTCCACTGTGTATTCTGGTCTCTAGAGGAGAGCCAACTTTGATCTTTTCAGAGATGCCAGTTATGTCCACACTAGCACACTCATTACTGCCTAAATGAGTGTCTGGGAACTACCAAAAAAACTAAGTCAGCAGATAGGTTCTCCAATCTCACGATTAATTCATTCTGACCACTTCTTCATAACAGATTTTACAGTTTCTGTGTCATCTCCACTTCATTAACTATATAAAACAGTTATCATGTCCCAATTTCAAAGTTCCATCTAATAATATACTGGGACCAGAAAATCTTACCAGAGTATTGAATCTCAAGACGATGGTGGGAGTTCACATGGTAAGCCTTCACCTAACCAGTGAGACTCTACAGACCCACTTTCATCCATATTTTACCAATTACCTCTAGTACATATTAGCCAAGACTTTACAATGATTCAGTGTTCAAGCTATGTTCCCTAAAAGCAGCAGCTCTCGTTCCTACTTGGGCTATACTGAGTCCTGATCTTGGTCTTTGGCATGAAGGCAATATAGTGGAGACAGGAGTATATCTTCTAGTCAGCAAGCATCATTTTGAGAGACACCTGCCTTAGGTGACTATTTATAGGACCACTAAGCAAAAGTAATCTGTTCTCCTCTATCAAGGGAAGGGAGATGCTTCTGTTGGCATAAAAAAAAATCAGGGGACTTTTAAGATTCTTAGGCTCATTAATAACTATTTTCATTCTAGGGTATAGGCCTCAAATTGTTTCCTTTTAGGTCTCTAACTTTGACATAAGGAACCTGTCAAGGTTGTACACTAAGTTTCCTTGGCAGCTCTACCATACTTAAAATTAAATACTGTGACTCATTTTTAGCACAGTTGTACCAGATACTGGAGGGAGAAGAGCTTTCTATAACTCTTCAGTGGAAATACAATGGTTTTATAGTTTCTTTAGGTTGATAGGTATCTGACTGAGTCCATCATTTTTTTTTTGTTGTTATGGTTTCCAAAGCAGTTAACAAATTTTGATTTATTTCATAATCCTTATAATTGAAGTTTTCTCCAAATGGTTTAATGGCCCCAGGTATCATATAATCTAATGCCTCATATTCTATATGCCTATTATCACAATTATGCAAAGTTAAGAGTCAATATGATACTACACACCATGAGTTAATTTCTAACCCCACTCCTGGTACTAATGTTACTACTAGTATGGGTTCTTGCCAAAACAGTCACAAAAACAAAGATCTGTGAATGGGTACAATATTTGGGAAAGTAATTCAAAGGAGCAGAAGTTAGATACAGAGAGACTAAAACAGAAAAGAGGAAAAGTCAATGCAAAAATATATAATAATTAAGAATGCTAAGAACTAGCTGTCCAATCCAGTGGGATATAACATTTGAGGATCACTGGGCCACAGCAGGGTTCTGCAAACTAATGCTGGTGATCACCTGCTTTTGTAAATAAGTTTTACTGGAATACAACCATGCTCATCCATTTGCTAACTGTGTATGGCTGCTTTCACTATAATAGATATTTGAGTAGTTGTCGCAGAGCCTGTATGTCCCATAAAAACAAAACAAAACAAAACAAAACAACAACAACAAAAAAACCAACTTCCTATATGGCTCTTTACCAAATAAATAAATGAATGAATGAATGAATGTTTTTTGATCCCTGACCTATAGAATCCAAACAGAAGGTGATAAGGAGGCACAGGCTAAGTGTTACCTGATTATCATATATGGACAATGAAAGAGACAAATGAAAGGCAAACTATTCAGGGAAAGGTTCACCTGAGGCTGGGAATGTAAGAAGTTGGAAACGTGCAAAAGAGGGGAGAAGAACACTTTTTCAAATAATCTAGGAAACAGGGGCCTATATGAAATAATAACCCCTGATTTTCAAGAATAGCTGGCTTATGTTAGGTAACAGTAAGATGTAAGTTGATGAGGGATTTGGGTTCAGATTCTTGAACTCAGCATTTCTTTTTATACTCCAGTGTAAACCAGTCTTGCCTTTTCCTTTTTAAATGAAAACTCAGCTTCATACTTTATAAGGTTAGAAAGAGCATATCTAGGGGCGCCTGGGTGGCTCAGTGGGTTAAGCCGCTGCCTTCGGCTCAGGTCATGATCTCAGGGTCCTGGGATCGAGTCCCACATCGGGCTCTCTGCTCAACAGGGGGTCTGCTTCCCTCTCTCTCTCTCTGCCTGCCTCTCTGCCTACTTGTGATCTCTTTCTGTCAAGTAAATAAATAGAATCTTAAAAAAAAAATAAATAAAGAGCATATCTAAATTGAGTCTCTGCTTTCTGAATGATCTTAGACAATGTATTTAACATCTTTGAGCTTCTCTGTATAATATCCCTATATAGTAGGATGCCTGTAAGGAATAAAATCATGTTGAATATGTAAAACTGGCAAGATGTCTGTGTATAGTAAGGGGCTGAGTCAGGAAGTATTTGTAATTGAAAATCACAAAAATCAGAGAAGAAATTTATTAAGAGATATTAACTAGCACACGAAGATCAGGATATCACACTTTGAATCCATGTATCTGGGAACAACCATTTAGCTTTGCTATGGATTGACTCCTACAAAGATGCTGTGGTATTGTTGGTAGGCACAGACCAGTGACACTGAGGAAGGTATCAGCAGAACTACTGTTACTGGCCCTGGAAACTACAGGTCTTTAAAGCTGCCCTCACCAAAAAGTGATTCTTCTAAGTGCATGCTTTCTCTGAGGACTCAGTCCCAAATCAAGGTCTTTTGAAACATCATCCAATTAGCAGAATTCATATGTCACATTCCAGATTTAAAGAAAGCTGGCAAGTGAGATTCAAGACTTTTTCATTAAGCAAGCATCATTGCTAAAGGCAAAAATTCCCCCAAATCCTGAGATTACTCTTGAGGTGATAAACAAGCAGACAACAAGATAAATGTCCAGCACAAGGCTCATTATTTGTTTCGTTCTTGCTTCTCACATCCCTATAAAACTCGATAGCCTTCCCTCCTGCTAATATAATAGAATCCCCCACAGTGGAAGTTTCAGTGATTCATAGTTACAAACTTGCAGCCCATCATACTTTTTAGCTTCCTCTGTTGAAATTGTAGATTATGAGAAATAAATACCAATGATATATGGAAAAATCAGATCAAATTGCACAACAGATGTTGAATTTTAAATGTAGTATAGGGTTTTCTCATTCTTTAATTCTGCAAAAATGTAACCAGAAAAGAAAGTTCAAAGCCAATGTTGACTTCAGCTACCACCTCATAAGGCTGTCTCCTCCCCACTCAAATCCCTCTAACCTTTAGCTGATTTGTCACAGAGGCATGAATTAATGAGAATTTAACAACTGCTCTTCCAATAAATGCTAAGAGGCAGGTTCACTGCCCAGTGAATTATGCAAATAACATAATGCTGAAAAAGAGTATTTAAGATCTCAAATTTCCATTTACTTAATTTTTATAAAATTCTTTCATAATTATCAGATAACATTTGTTTTCCATTTTGGCTCAGATCAACTCTAGATGATGATGAGTTTGGGACTCTAGGGCAAATTATTTAACAATCCTAGTACCCATTCTCCTCATTTTTAAAACTGAAAAATAGAGATTTCTTTTAGCTTCCAATATTTGATCCCATACCCATCAAAAAATTCCATGCATAATTGTTTTTTATTAAATGTTACAAGGAAGCAGCTTGACAAGTATAAAATAACCAATATGTAGCCAACTGATGACAAACAAAAGATGTAGAAATACTTTATATAATAAACTGGTTAGTTTGAGTGCAAACAAAGATAACCTAATTCCTGTAACACAGCCTACTACTAACAATAGGCCACTCTGAGTACAGAGTTATGAGCAATGTCCCTCTGTCATCTGATGTACTTTCTCTTTTCCAAATTGCTAACTAATGGCCATATTTTGGACCAGTAGAAGTAGAAGCCTGAGATGAGACCTGGCTTCTGCTCTGTGGGGAACACTACAGAAAATGACGTAGGGCATTTCTTCTTCTTTCCCATAGCCTTTTCATACAATAAGTCCTTAGCAACTTGGGGAAAGCAGGGATATTAATTTCAGACTGGGTTGATCTTTAGCCCTATGTTTCTTTAATGTGAACTTTCCCTCTATCCAAAACCTGGAATTCCCTAGACATAAAGACATGTTTTCCTACTTTCTTTTTTTCATTTTTTAAAGGGCTATTGTCTCCAGGAAACTGAATATAAAGTCTAAGCTTTGGAAAAACTACTGTGTACTCACCATAATTTAATGCATTACCATGTTACCAGTTTGATTTAAAAAAATATATCCATTTGAGTTAGGTCCAAGACTTTTATGCATGAAAGGGAAAAACTTTTAAACGAAAGCACATGGTAACTGAAACACTGTATGAAACATCTGTATAGAGTACACTACAGAATCATAGACTCTGTGATGGGAAATTCAGACAAGACAATATGAACTTTTTTAAAGACTTGTCATCACCTCATAGCAAATCTAAGGAGTTACAGCACAGTAAGTCTATATTTACAATACACATGAGTTAATGGAAAGACATTATTATCTTCTGATTATTATAGTAACTTCATGGAAAAGCAGTATGATATACAGTGTGCTTCTTCCATTATCTCAGTAGTAAAAGATCCTTGGTGGGCACCTTCTTCCAAACTGACCACCCTGGTGAACCTGAGATAATTAACCTTTTCTTCTCCCCTTGAGCAAAAGTCACATTCTCTCCTCTTTACCAGGGAAAATGAGGGCACCCAGGACATCCTTCTGGGCTGTCACCTGGAATGTGGGGTTTTTAATTCATTTTCAGGCTTACATGTGGTTTAGCCCATATTTAGCTGTATTTTCCATCCTCAAACTAACCTTCATTAGTCTGCTAGATGTTGAAACCCAATAAAATGGCCTCCACAGCTTTCTGCCCTGAATCTCACCTCTGAAACAAAATATAAGTGGGGGTGATTTCTTTCTTCAATAGAAAATGTAACTAGAGATGAAACCAAGTCTGCTCTGCATGGTTTTTATGTGCATGTGGTTTCCAGGGAAACCTCGCCCTGATATTTCTAAATGTTAGGATAGTAACTGGTACCCCTCAGATTTTGCCTTTGAACAACTTAAAAATGTTCATAGCATCAAGGAAAGAGGGCCAAGAGCTACTGAAAAAAGACGTAAGTTTATTTTAAAATGAAATTTCATTCCTAAAGATACATTTTAAATTACATTGTAAGGGGGTCCCAGAAAGTGGGAGAGTCTAAAACTCTAAAATTTAAGTAAGGGGAAGATAAAGAGGTCCCTTTGTTTAGGTGAAAAAAACAAGTAAATCTTCACTTTATTAGGGTAGCTTTTCAGACTTCAAAGAGGAAGACAGTAAGTTATAAGTTTGATGTTTTAATTACCTGAATATCACTATTCTGAATGAGGGAGGGTCACAGAAGAGAAGAGTAGCAGGTATATGACCCTGTTAAAGAACTATATTGAAAAAGCCAAAAATATGAACTAATGAAAATATTTTAACCCTTTAATTTGCATAGGTATGAATATATGTTAATGATTATTAATATGAAATAATGAAGGTTAAAAAGTTTCCTCAAGAGGCACCTGGGTGGCTCAGTAGGTTAAAGCCTCTGCCTTCTGCTCAGGTCATGATGCCATGGTCCTGGGATTGAGCCCCACATCGGGCTCTCTGCTCGATGGGGAGCCTGCTCCCCCGCCCCCGCCCCACCTGCCTCTCTGCCTGCTTGTGATCTCTGTCAAATAAATAAATAAAATATTAAAAAAAAAAGTTTCCTCAAAGCACTGTAGCTCTTCACTTTAATAAGGAATACAATGTACCTTTTTCTTCAGTCTCTCTCTTGCTACCTTTGTTCTGAGTTTCTTTCCTTTCTACCTATTCAAAATCTTTCATTTCAGATCCTCCTCACATTTCATGACTTCTAAATGATGCTTGCTTCGTCTTTCTTCTCAAATGCACTTCCAAATGGTAAGATATGCATTCCATTTATATTTGAAAAACATAACTTTCTAAATATTGCTATAGCTTCTTTGGAAGTAAAATGTTATCACTGGATAATATTCTCTATAGCTCAAGTGTTCTCTGATATTAACCTTCCATCCACTGTAAGAATGTTAATTTAAAAATCAACTCATCAACTCTAAAAACATGGTAGTGATGGACAAAGAAAGTAGAGGCAGAGGAAGACAGAAAGAGAGAGCACAATGATCAGTTTGAGCTGTGTTATTTGACACCTCAATTTGTTCTGATCAAGAATTAAAGCATCACTCACGATAGCACATACCTGGGGATAAAAATACATTATATGTTTATAAAAAAAAAATAGGAAGGGGAAGCGAACCATAAGAGACTATGGACTCTGAAAAACAACCTGAGGATTTTGAAGGGGTGGGGGTGGGAGGTTGGGGGAACCAGGTGGTGGGTAATAGGGAGGGCACGTATTGTATGGAGCACTGGGTGTTGTGCAAAAACAATGAATACTGTTACGCTGAAAAAAATAAATAAATTTATATAAAATTAAAAAAAAAGAATTAAAGCATGACAGGCTCCCATCTGGATTAGTGATTTATCCCCATGGGTAGGAAGTGAAGGACAGACAGAAGGAATATATTTCCTCATCTAGCATTGCTTGAGAGGAAAGGATCATTAGTAAAAATTTCCATTATGTAGATTCAGGTTGGAATTCAGAGCAAACTATTCATTCAACAACTATTATCATCATCATCATGCTGGAAAGCATGGTAATGTTTTAGTTCGTGTTTGGTTTTCACCGCCCAGCATAGTACTTGACACAAAGTATATGCCCATTATATGTTTTTGATGCTGTTGTTGAGTAAGAGAATGAGACAGGAAAAGAATTATATGCTGTCCCAATCCCAGCTCAGATTGCTCTAGAGGAGGCAGACTTTAACCTACACTAAAAGCACAGATACCCGTTAGATGCGTAGGCATAAGGGGAGAAGTAATTCTAGTATGGGCATTCTAAGCACACAGGGAGAAGAAAATACCTGAATTCTCATGAATATCTCACTTGAATGTTTACAAAACTCTTCTAATTCTGGTAAACAATCTACATAATTCAGGATTTGAAGTGAAATACTAGACCTGTTTTGTTTTTTTTTTTTAGACATAGCCTTCATAAACTGAGTAATTGTGATCCTTTACCTCATGCTGTGAAAATGCCAACCTCTCAATTCCTCCAAGCATCTTGGTGCAGATGGTCCCTTATTGCACAGCCAACAACTGTCATTTTATTTTACCAATATCTAAGAGACAGAATGATTACATCTACATCAATCATCTTGAATAATAGAGACAAAAATCACTGAATTATTGCAAAATAACTGTCTCTCACTTTCTAGAGAAAAGTCTGTGATTTGCAACATTTATTTGTGATAATGTAGGAGACAGTCACTCATGTGACAACATTGTATTCTCTTGAGTCAGAGGTAGGACATGGACAAGTTTTCAGAAGACAAGCAAAAAGGTGACTTATTACTCCAGAAAGCTTTGGCTTTCTTTTTAGGACAAAAGAGTGTTCCAATAAGCATCAGGCAGAATTACTCAATTGCCTATTACTATGGCAGTGTTTCCATGTACCAAATGGCTTAAATGTGTTGATGGATGGGAAAAGAAAGCAAACCACTTACTCAAACATCTTGTTCTCTTAGGCATTTTGACAGCCTTTAGTACCTATATACACTGTGGTTTCAACTGAGATCATAGCTACAGGCTTATGTGATATAATTTTGTTGTCTTAACAATTATGTCAATCTAATCAGCAAGACTGAAATTAGCTATTCTCTCAGAAAATTAAAAGAGGAACTGATGGAAAAGAGTAAAATTATTAACTTTTTGTCCCTCTCCACAACTCACAGATGAGTTGCACAGGTTCATAAATACTGGTTCCAATTATTAGAGCCACTTAATAAACAACAATAAATTGGATTAGCAAATTTCATCTGCTTCTTCCTAACACATACAGATAATGGCTTTAATATTTAAAAAAAAAGTTTTCAAAAAAATGATACACCTCTTTGAAATGTTTTACTTTGCTGATTTACAACAGCTTACTCAAGGATTTAATTATACTAATTAGCAGAGTAAGCACCCCCCCAAAAAAAAAACATGGGCAATATCTTCCTACATTATCTCCTATAAAGAACCAATAGGGCTAGATATATTCCTGGCAATCAGAAAATAATTTTGGGTTGGTTGATGATAGTCATCTTTGTCTTTTGTCTGACATTAGCATGACACTTTTCCAAATGCATAATGTATTTATCAAAATATCCCAATAATATTCATGCTGCGTATTTTGTATTTGCTTTTTTCTTTTCTTTACTTTTTCATGTAGCACACCCATTTTGTTGTTTTGGAGTTAAAGGGAAATGGAAAAAATACAATTTTTCATTTTATTAAAATTAGGACTTTCTCAGCAGTAAGTTAAAAACAGCTGAACAAAAGCACTTCAAAATTGGCAGGTGGCTAGGGCTCCTGAGGAATCATTTCACAGCTTAGTTTCAAAGAAATATTTGAAATTAAAGTTTATATGGTTTTAAATGTTCCTTTGAGTCCAAACTTCTGGCAGATACCAAGATTAAGGAAATCATTTTGGAAGAGAAGAAACTAGCCCAACCCTCTTTTTCACCACTGCTCAGAAAGATTAAGGCAAGGACTAAACCAGCAATGGGATGAGAAAGACAGGAATCCTACCATAATAACTTAGAAATATCCTTATTCCTGTGGCTTAATTATTGAGGTGGCAGTGGTTGTGTGGTGAAACTGGAACCATCTTGGCCAAGAATTCTAGTACTAAGCATTTTAATCATTAGCCATATAAATTTAGAAAACTCCACTGTCTTCTCTGAGCTTCACTTTCTCTCTATGTCCCATGTAGATCACAATAATAACAACTGCTTTAACTGAAATTTTTTGGAGATACTTTAAAAAGGCAAAAGGAAGTTAACATTATCATACGCAGCTTCTCTCTCCACCACTCTCCCTCTAGCCTACCACACAGAACTACTGGATTATCTCAAATTTCTTATTTGGTGTTGTGAGCATAGACTTAACTTCTAAATGATAAAAGAAAGTCTGAGCTCACATCATTCCCAAATCCAGCAGTTGTAATTATGTTTATTCAGTGCCATGGAAGTCAGTAATCCAAGATGAGTCATTTTAAAAGCTGATGTTGTCAAGATGATGAAATTAGTCATATAGCCAATCTGATTTGGGTAATCAGATGATCAAAATATCTGACCCAACCAAACTAAATTCCAATTATTTCCATTTTCAACTTTGTTAGTCATTTGAGTCTTCACTAAGATTATGCAATCCAAGCCACACTGGTTTGCAGGGAGAAATGAAGCAAAAGACAAATTAAGAACTAAGGTAATGATGCACTGGGCACAGAAGAATAAATTAAGAAGTCTTAAGAGAAAAGTGCAACAAGCATCATCACTATCATCAACATACTTATTATACAGGAATAAGGAAGATATTGCAAAGCAAAATATAATACTGAAAGAATTATGATGAATACAGCTTGCATTCTAGAAATGTACAACATTAGAGGTCATAGACTAGGTATCACAGAAGATTAATAATACTAAATGGAGTGTTTGTTGTATCTTTTTTTTTAAATATTTTATTTATTTATTTGACAGAGAGAGAGGTCACAAGTAGGTAGAGAGGCAGACAGAGAGAGAGGGAGAAACAGGCTCCCCACTGAGCAGAGAGCCCGATGCGGGGCTCAATCCCAGGACCCTGAGATCATGACCTGAGCCGAAGGCAGAGACTTAAACCACTGAGCCACCCAGGCGCCCTTGTTTGTTATATCTTAAGTGAATGGTATAGATGGTTGATGTTAAAGGAGCTTAGAGGAATAACATAATCATTAAGAGCTGAGCAGAGCCTGGCTATGAGCAAATAAGTATAAAATCACTCAGCATGAATAATAAAGTACAGATTATTTCCTATGTGTATGCCTCATACAAAGATGCTAGGACTAAGAGTTGTCTGGGAAATGGGAGTAAATTGAACAAATGAGTTAAGATAAAAGTAACTTACATGGTAATTGTGTTGGAATTGTTACAACTGAGGAACAGTTAGACCTATTTGCAATATATGAGGGCATATCATGGCTTTAGATATGATCCAAATTGGAATCAGTACCCAAATTAACTAAGTTTAATTGCAAGGCATATCAGTAGGTATTCTCTTGGTTAGGTTATGGAGTCATGGTTCTAGGACAGACTATTCAATTTTAAGAAAAATTCTGGCCAATAGCTTGGATGAAAATAAATCAGGATTAGGCACTGGGACAGGAAGTGGCTGGGCCTCAGGTAGGGGCAAAATTATAATCCATTAGCCCTATAGTGAAGAAAATATGTAGTCTCCACTCATACAGGCTGGAGTGGGTACCACTAGAATATATACAAGATCTCATTCTAATATCACTGGATACTGGATAATCCAATTACTCTAGTCAGTAGTGACTACACCTCTAATATGTTGCCAGATTTGGTTTACATTTGCACAAGAGTTCTGTTTTTCTTTGAGCTCAGGTTTTGAATTTTTGAATAGCCTTTTGTACATCTAAGACAGTAGGTTTGGGGAAGGGAAGTGCTGACTTTAGAAGTGCTTTCCAGGTAGGGCTACTACTGGTTTATTAATTGTCACTGAAATCCTTGGACAGCATAAAGTAGCAGTTAGGGGATAGGGAAGGGTTATTTAAGAATTTATCCCTTCACTGCTAGAAGTTACTTTTTAGTTCATGACTCATATAGCTCCGTAGCTAGTCCAAAACCACAATTATAAAGTTTTATATCTCATCCCCCAAATCACATTGATTCTTCAGGACAGATGTCAATTCTAAAGATTAATCTTGTCAATAGGACTCAATTTTATTAACACATTATAAAACATTATGCTAATTAATCACACACACACATTTACATTGAAAACAAATCACAGCATTTCTTATAATGGGCAAAATGACATTTCTAAGACATTCCTAAAATGTTTAACCTTGTCATTTTCCAACCCTTTCTGCTTAGTCTATCTATGGAGATCTGTGTCGCTAACATTTTTTTTTTTTTTAGTATTCCTGCTAGACGACTGATAGAATACAATGAACGGCAATTCTTAGCCCACAGAGCTCAAGAGCCACTTAATCAGTGAGGAGTGCACTGGCAGTGCTATGGACTGAGATTCCTTTAAAATAGCTAAGCCACAACCCAGACCAACTGCTGAGTGACAAGACTGATGCATAACCCAGAAGGAGAACAAAGCCTGCTATTCTTGTCCTCAAATGTACGCCTTTCAAAGTTGTTAATCCTTTATATATGGGCACTAAACTTTTAATTATTTTCTTCTTGTGTTATATTTAATCTTCATCGTCCATGAACTGGGTTGGGCACATACAGTATCTTTACAAGTGAGGAAACATGGGTCAAGAAATCAAAAAATACACTCTACATTTCACCTTGACAGTGAGAAGACAGAAAATACAACCCAAGCCCCTCACTCACAGAACCACTCTTTTTCCATTGCAAGACAGTGCTTGCAAAGTTTTCTCAAATTCACGGCTTACTCATGGCAGTTTCTGATAGTTTCTCACTTTCCAATCAACTGCATACATATAAATTTTTCTTACAATCTTTGTGGCAAAATTCATTTTTTGGATATAAGAAAATTCTAACATTCATCTAAATGTAGTTTATTAGGAGGAATCTGGCATAGAACTCAGAGTTTTGAGATAATTTCTTTCACTCACAAAACATTCTCAGACACCTACATAAATATTAGCCAATACAAGAACTTCCCCAGTAGCAACTCTGAGTCAGTGTGTTATACTCTAGGTAGGAATAAACAGAGGATGGAAACTTCCTCAAGACTCCATTCCTTTACTCAAGGAACTTACAAAAGAGTTAGGCTGACATCCAAGAACAAACTAAGGAACATTTACAATGCATATGAAAAAATGTAAATACTAATCGATAATCCAAGCGATAATCTAAGCATTGATGAAATATGAAGAATTTTAGAATAGTCATAATGATATAAAATTAGCAAAGATAATTTATAAGAAGAAATATCTGAGCCATCTTTCAAAAGAAAACACAAAATTTAGATTTCTAGAGTATTATGTGTGTATATAGAATTTCACACCAATGGGAGAAAATGAGAAGAGACAATTGTCAGCAAATTCGTACCCAAGTCAACAGTCAGTCTTTAATAATGGTCACCTTGACCCACAGCAAATCAAACAACTCAGATTATGCCCCATCACCTTAAAAGTGATTATTACATTATAATATCATATAGAATGTTAAAAGCATAAGGAGTCAAATCAGATAGGCCTGGGTTCAAATCATGACTATCCTGACATTTAACTGTATACTTGAGCAAGTGGCTAAAACTTTGTTTTCTCATATATAGCTTGTGAATAATTTTACATATCATACTGTGAGAAAGTGGAGGCATAATGTATATGAAGTACTTAGCATAGAGCCTGTCATCATGGCTCCAAACTGCTATCATTCAAGCAGATGCCATACTTCTATCTATTGAAAATGGAAGTACAAATTTGTTATTCCTTTATTTAAAAATATTTGACACACAAGACTGACAGTCAATTGAACCTTATATACTTCCTACTTTTGGACCACATGCAATCAGTAGATAATACTAGGAATACCTAGGCATACGGTGTATTAACTATTAGCTAATGACTGAATATGTCTCATGCCAATTGTATAAAATTCTCTTCTCTGAGCTCCCAATCTGTATTTTTCTTTAAAAATGTGTTATGTAATGTGACCCCTACTCCATTTGATCTCATTTTTCACCAATTTATTTCCTACTAGTTTTCTTCTTAATGAAATTCAAATGTTCATGTTATTTAACTAAATGCTTTGCATGTACAAACTACTTGCTTATGCATGCCCTGCCTACAGGCATCTCAAAGGCTTTTAGAAAATGATATATTATGTGAATGGATACATGGCTACAGTATAACAAAATAAATGTGTGGTCTTAATTCAGAGGAAGATCTGGTGCAGACTCTAGTCATACTCTCTTTTCCATATCACCACCAGACCCATTCCGGATATCCTACTAAAAACTGGTAGAATTGGCAAGGTTTGGACCATTGGAAGGCAAGTGGAACACACTGGGAAAACTGGAAGTGGGGGCGCCTGGGTGGCTCAGTGGGTTAAGCCGCTGCCTTCGGCTCAGGTCATGATCTCAGGATCCTGGGATCGAGCCCCGCATCGGGCTCTCTGCTCCGCAGGGAGCCTGCTTCCTCCTCTCTCTCTGCCTGCCTCTCTGCCTACTTGTGATCTCTATCTCTGTCAAATAAATAAAAAAAAAAAAAAAAAAAAAAACCAAACAAAAAAAAACTGGAAGGGGATGCCCATGTCTAGGGTCACAGATAGGCATCACTTCTGGATAGCCAGTGGGAGATGTAGTGTTGATCAACTAAAATGTGAAATATAACCTTGCCCTCAAATAGCTTTCAGACTTGTAGGACATACACTTATTGATATTTGTAAGGATAGAAATTCCCTTCAGATGTTAGATTCAGATTCAGTGCTAGAGGTAATCAGAGATGAGAAGATTAATTGATTGAGTACAGAGAAATTTGAGCTAGACATTGAAGAATGACTAGAATTCAAAGGTGTATTTCCAAGACATATTTGCTGGTAAAGTTAGGGCTATAGAATATAGGAGGTAAAGGAAATGACATTTTTAAATAGTCAGAGAAATAGGAAAACATGATGTTTTTGCCAGTCCTTCAATATTGGTTGGAATACAACGTTTAATGTGTGAGAAGAGTACAATATATATGGTCAGGAAATATATATCGTTGGGAACATGCTGTGCTGGAGGAATACTTTGAGGCATTTTGAAAGACAGGCTGAGTTTTATTACCAAACTTTATATTCATTCCATATATAGTGTTTACGCTGTGTTAGGCAATATACATTTTAGATTAGCACACTTTAAAAGATAATGTAGATTCATTTATATCTATAGATTACTTGCTTTAAAAAAATAAATGAAAGTTTTGTTTGCTTTTTTTTTTTCATTATTCCATGATAGTTGAGAAACTAAGTAGAAGTTTTCTTCATAATACAAAATTGGGCAGAATGATTTGGGGCAGTCATGAAAGGCACCAGGTGGCCATTCGAGTCTGTTCATTTCTAGCTTCAAAGCCTGAAAAAATACCAGCATCAGAGCCTACAAGTCTTTACTGCCATTACTGTGACATATTTCTTCTTTGCTATAAAGGTTAAAAGAGCTGTAGATGTGAGATCCTCTGAAAAGTTTTAAAAGGCATCTGACATCTGCTGAGAACTAGCCACAAAATTGAAAAAAAAAAAAAAAAGAAAATCTTGGGGTCAGTTTTCACAGAGACTCCTGTACTACATCCACACTGAAAATACCTCTGGAAACTACCTCTCCAGCTTCACACTTGATGGCAGTGTTCTGCAGCAAATCTGGAGAAAATACTCAGACAGGTCTTAACAGCCTGTATTCAGATTTATTGGGAAGCCAGGCTCCATTTGAATGTGCACATTATTCTTATTGAGAGTCATCAATGCTTTGTCAAACTCTACAAATGTCTTTTAAATGACCATTAAAGTAAAAAGACAGTGAAATGTGGGAGCCAAGGCTTAATGCAGTCATAATAATTTTCACCCTAAATCTGAGTTCCCAAATCATCCAACCACAGAAAGAGCATAATTATCATGTGAAATGTAAAAGAATGATAACAACCATGGGGTCTTACTTTGGATCCTGGGTCACTGTGATTGGTTATGTTCCCTCAGCTGGCAGGCTGAGAACAGGGAATGACAGGTTAGATTTTAGAAGCTTCAGTCTTTATAATTGTGCCACTGTAGAAATCCAAATCTTGTTGGAAAGGGTTTTCAAGGGAAAAAAAAATCTGATAGTAAGATGTAATTGCCTAAGGTATGCGTAAATATTTAAGTATAAATATATGTGAGCTTGCTGTCTATTTATAGACATAACCATGTGTGTATTTGCGTCTCTGTGTGTGCGTGTATGTAGGCACACAAAGACATTAATTTAACTCACCCGGATATTTATTTCTGGATATGACTGTTGGAAATACATCACACAACCATCCAAATTTCTATTCCAAATGCTGTTCAAGACTGTAGATAATTAAATATTTGTAGTTACATTGGGAAAGCAGAATCAATAGCAGGCTTTCTAGTTAAAAGTTTGTAACTCTTCATAGTTTTGGCATTTGTTAGTTTCAGATGGTATTGTTGCTGATTGAATTTATCAAATGTTTTACTCAAAATCATGAAGTGCTTCCTCTCTCTCTCTGCCTGCCTCTCTGCCTAGTTGTGATTTCTCTCTATCAAATAAATTAAATATTAAAAAAAAATCATGAAGTGCTTAAATTTGTCTGTCATTATTATGCAAACCATAGCCTCAGCTAGGCACTATTCCTTAGATAGGACAAAGCTATGAAAGAATCTATACAGGTTAAAGTGACATGATGATTTCCCAAAGATTAGGGTAATTTGGTCTATGCAACTCCAAGTCTCTTCAATATATGTAGCCAGGTAACAATAGGATCAGCCACCTGTACAACAGCCATCTTTGCTTTCTTCCAGAGCCACTCTCAACCCCAACCAATCACTTGGTCCTTCTGGGACGTTCGTAATAAGAGAAGCCAGAGGAGCATATGTGGCAAAATGATCATTATTTATCAGGCTAGAACTCAGAAACAGTTACTAATACTGATGGCTATCATATAACTTTCATGTTACAAAGCATATTTATAGTCTCTATCTCTTTGTTCCTCTGTCTTCCTGTCTTTCTCCTTCTATTTTCCTCACAATAGCCTTACAGTAAAATAAATAGATAGATAAATAAATATATTTTTTAAAGATTTTATTTATTTATTTGACAGACAGATCACAAGTAGGCAGAAAAGCAGGCAGAGAGAGGAAGGGAAGCAGGCTCCCCGCTGAGCAGACAGCCCAATGTGGGGCTCCATCACAGGACCCTGGGATCATGACCTGAGCCAAAGGCAGAGGCTTTAACCCACTGAGCCACCCAGGCACCCCAATAAATAAATTTTTTAAAAAATGGTGGGCTTTATTATAATTCCTGTGTTGCTGAAGGGGAAATTAAAATAAAAGGAGTAATTTGCCTTAACTATGATTGAAAAACTAGTTAAAGAGAGAGTTAGGATATGAAATCAAGTCCCTGATATTGCACAAGCAGTATTCTTTGACAATAATATGGTGATCTGGTAAATTTGGTAGAAATTCCACATGTCCACCAAATGGAAAAGCACATCACAAAATTTATCAATAGGTAACCTAGATAAAAATTTGCTTCTATATAATAGTGGTCTGCTTAGGTCTGGGTTGACTGAACTTTATTCACATCCAGGTGCTTTCTAATCTTACTCTCCATTCAAAAACTGATCCACAAGTTTAAAAAGTTGTTGGCCTTTGTTCACTATATCTGTATAGTCCTATCTTAAATAAACAAATCAGACCACATTCAAGGGATTTTATAGTTCTTATCTGTGTCTGTGAGGCACCATGTACAACATCATACCAGGATTTACTTTCATCTTAAATATCCTGTCCAAATCTGACCAAAGAGATACTGAAGACTTTACTTTTGTACTAACTATAATTAAAATTAATATTTGGCATTTTTATAGTACTGTATTATCTCAAAACATTTTTTTCTCTAATCATTTTATCTAAGTATAAATGTCTATTACTACAGTTTTCATTTTGTAACTCAAGAAAGTGAAATCTATGACTTGCCAAGGACTCACATCTAGTTTGTGGCAGAAGAAAGACTAGAATCTATTACCTTATTTTAAGTGTCATAGACTTGGAAATACTTGAGAGTTTTCTCTTACTCTAATGACAGATTAAGGGATCTTACTGTTTCCTTCCCATCCAACACCAGGCTGACCACATATTCATAAAGAGGTTTTCCATCAGTTGGTATTGTCAATGCTGAGCTCCGAAGTGGGACCAGGAGGGTGCGAAGGTGAGAGGAAAGTCAAGACATTTTGTTATAGGAGTTATTTTCTCATCAGTCCATTCATTCATTAAAAGTTTGGTAGTGTTTGCTGACCCTGAACTGAGTGCCAGGCTCTGAACCTGACATTCAGCATTCAAAACAGACAAGTCCTTTGCCTTTATTCTCCCTGTGTTCCCAAGGTCTTTACAGAACTACCCTCTACTTTCAGAGCCCTCTGATCTGCTCTACCACAACAGTTTCCCTGTTTGAATATACAAAAACTGATTCATACTAAGGTATTTTGAGTATAATAAAGGAGACAACTGGAGACAAAGGCTATTTCCAGAAACTAAACATGGAGGTTAGCCTGAGTTTCACCTGTTTCAACAGCAGTCCCACAAATACCAAACAGAAAGTAATCAGAAACACTGACAATTCTCACACAGATTCAGGCCTATCTTTAATATTTGTGGGGCCCACAGCAAAAACACAAGTGGAGGACTATAACTCACTCACTTTCCCCACTCAGCCACTCATTTTGTTGAACATTGTAAGGAGTCTCAGTCATATGGATGCAAGGAACACCCTTTCTCTTCATCAACCCCTCTCGCCACACCCCCCCCACCACCAACTGCTAAACAACCTACCTTTGGCTGTTTGGCATGGGGGGCATGGTTTGCCTTGGAGAGGATACTCTGAGGATGGTGCGTATGTAGGTCCTAGAGGGGGGCCCAGGACATTTGAGAAAAGAAGTAGTCACATGGTCGAGATGAGGGGGCATGGGCACCAGGAGGCACATTTCCTTGGCCCTAAGGTTTGCTCACACCATGGAAACAGTTGTGGCCAAAAAAGGGCCAGATTGGAAGCCCCCAGGGCAGAAGTTCCTGCTTCCCAAGTCTAAGGATGGTACTGTTTTCGTCTATTCCTGGGGAAAAAAAAAAAAAGACAAAATTTATTCTTAGTTTTCTCACTTTTTTTTTTTTTTTGAACTGTCTTTATATCTTTAGGATCCTGCAAACTGACCTCTGCAGGCCTCTCCCAGGACTAGCCTGCTCAAGGAATTTCTTTATCCCCCAGTGCTTGTCTTTTCATACCTCTTTGGTCTCATCAGGGTACACATAGGCCATCTAATAGCTTGCTACTTGGTATGTCTGTGAAGCTACTGCAAAAGGATTACCTGAGAAATGTAAATTTTTGGCTCTCTTAGATCTAAATTTTGATCAGAATCAAAATCTGCATTTTATCAAGATTCCCTAGTGATTTATATGCACAATAAAATTTGAGAGGAACTGATCTAATAGATTTATTTTACAAGGAGATATAAAGAACTTACATAATTTTAAAATATCCAGTAGTTTTTATTTGCATTTTCCTGATGATTGATGATGTTGAGCATCTTTTCATGTATTCGTTGGCCATCTGTATGTTTTCTTTTGAAAAATGTCTACTCAGATCTTCAGCACATTTTTAAAATCATATTTTTTCTTTTTTTGCTTTCCTGTTTTTGTCTTTTAGCTATTGAGTTTTATAGAATACAAGAATAGCAAGGTTTTTCTAAAGAACAGTGAGGAGCTCAAGGCACAAGTAATGGCCTAATAGAATAAGATTTCATAAAGGATACCAATTTCAAACTCTTAGAGAAAATAAGTATGAAGAAAGTGAGGAGTCACAGAAGTTAAGAGAACAGGGAAACTTGAAGATGAAATAACAAAAAATGGCATATGTACCAGAGTTGCAAGTAAATAAGAGATTTTGCAACTGAGCAATCAGGAAGCTATTTACAGCTTTGGTGAACATAGTTTCTCTATAGCAGTGGAGTCTGAAATCAGATTATAAATTTCAGGAGGTAAGGAGAAAGTAGCAGGTGAGGATTTAGAAATAGGTAATGTTAGTTAATCTTTCAGAAAGGACATCTGCAAAGGAAAGCAGAGAGATAGGAAGGTACTGGAGGGATACTTGTCCAAGGAAAATATTTTCAGGACTGGAACAGTTTAAATATAAGAGCACCAATTTAATGGGAGTGGGGACAACCAATAGAATAAGGTAATAGAAAATACAAAAGGCACTGATTTAAGAACAAAGATGGAAAGGCTGATTATGAATAGAAGTTGTACCTAAATTTTTTATAGTGGAAGAAATAATTCATGTGTGTGTGTGTGTGTGTGTGTGTGAGAGAGAGAGGGAGAGAGAGAGAGAAAGAAAGATTGGGCAGGGAGGGAGAGGGAAGAACAGAGAGAATAGATGGCTTTGAGGTTGTAGGTTGAAAGTTATTGAGAAGGTAAGCCAGGCCACACCCAAAAACTTCAATCTCCCTGAAGAAGTAAGAGACACATCTTTTTTTTTTTTAAGATTTTATTTATTTATTTGAGAGAGAGAGAATGAGAGAGAGAGAGAGAACATGAGAAGTGGAAGGGTCAAAGGGAGAAGTGGACTCCCTGCCAAGCAGGGAGCCCAATGAGGGACTCAGTCCTGGGACTCCTGGATCATGACCTGAGCTGAAGGCATTCGCTTAACCAACTGAGCCACCCAGGTGTCCCAACACATCTTTTTCTATTTCTTTTTTCGAGACGGATCGATCATGCGGAGTGTGGGGGTGCACGGAGGGAGAAGCAGGTTCCCCACTGAGCAGGGAGCCCAATGTGGGACTCGAACCCAGGGCCCTGGGATCATGACCTGAGCTGAAGGCAGATGCTTAACCCACTGAGCTACCAAGGTGCCCTCATAAGAGATACATTTTAGGATTAAAGTGAAGGGAAGACATTGATGTGGGGTTTATTGAGTTCTTGAAGAGGCCAAACTATACTTCTGTTCCCTTGATTCTATAAACTAGAATTCTGCTCCTAAACTGCTGTTCCTAGAGGTCTTTTAATTTTCTTCCAGACCACCCTTAATTCCTACTGGTTCTCCTAAATCTACCTTTGAAGTGGCATTTCAACAAAGAAATTTTGCTGACCTGTGTCCTTTGTAACTTCACTGAATTCCTAAGCATCTTCCTCTCAAAAACTTTACTAGCTTACGGGGCGCCTGGGTGGCTCAGTGGGTTGAAGTCTCTGTCTTCAGCTCAGATCATGATCCCAGGGTTCTGGGATCGAGCCCCACATCAGGCTCTCTGCTCTGTGGACAGCCTGCTTCCTCCTCTCTCTCTCTCTCTGCCTGCCTCTCTGCCTACTTGTGATCTCTGTCTGTCAAATAAATAAATAAAATCTTAAAAACAAACAAACAAAAAAAACTTTACTAGCTTACCTTTAATTAACTGCTTATTATTTATCTTTTCTGTAAATCATATCTGGATATACTTTATATTATTTTTAGCATTTTTATATCTATATCTCTATCTAGATAATCAACTTATTTTTTTGTTGTTATTTGTGGTTTTGCTGGAAGTAGAATTGGTTGGTCTTTTTTTTAAAGATTTTGTTTATTTGAGGGGGATAGGGCACACACACGAGTGGAAGAGGAAGAGAGTGAGGCAGAAGTGGACTCCCAGCTAAGCAACGAACCCCAGCATAAGGGGTTCAATGCCAATACCCTGAGATTATGACTTGAGCTGGAGGCAGACACTTAACCAACTGAGCTACCTAGGCAGCCCAGAACTAGTGGTATTATGTAACAATTTGAAACAACTTGAAACAAGAAATGCTTGAAGGGAATTTATGAGGATAATTGTTTTAATAAACAAACAAACAAAAATTATCTCAATTGAGCCAAAGAATGGCAATCAACTTGCTACATGTTTCCTTGTATATGAACAAGATAACCATCACTATGAACTCTCTTTGAGATGCTGATGCACATAGAAGAGGATGAACTTGTGAAAAATTTAGATATTAGGCTAATTTAGTACAATCCAAAAGAGCAATTTGGCTTTAAGTTTAAAAATGGGGTAGATGGGGTCACAAAAGTTTTTTCTAGCCAAGTTTAATGAATATAGTTTTCACAGTTTTAAGTTGAAGACAGCCAACGCTAGTTACTAAGATAGTTAATAAATTACCACCACATTATAATTGACAAAGAAAACCCCATGCTTATATTAGTCAGTCATCAAACAAAATAAATCCTGGCCCAGATTTAGAAACCCATTATAAGTCCTGATTCTATGGGATAATTCTCATTGGAAACAAAATATTCACATTATAGCTAGCCAATTTTTTAAGAATTGCAAAAGCTAATTGTTGCTCATAGCGTCAATCCAATTTTTTTCTTGGTTTCCGAGTACCCACAAAAATCTGGCTTCAATTTTCCTATTGATTAACATAAAAGCACATCAGTTTTTTTCTCATATGCTTACCCATTTTCTTTATATGCTTTTGGTCATGTTTCTCCTAGAAAGCTAGCCTCAACATTATCTTCTCAAAGTCTTTCCATTCTGAAATGATAAGCTGAAAATCCATAAGCCCACTGACAGTTTCTTAAATTATCTCCAAGTCTATTTTATAAATTCTCTGGATCTAGGTACATTGGAAGATTATAAATCACAGATTTGTATTTACAACTACAAATAATTTATTTAGCTTTTCACATGTATTTCGTGGTGGACTAGACCCTTGAAATATCCCAATATTCTTCAATGTTTCACTCCTTTCCCATCTACATATGTTGTTTCCAAAATAAATTTTAATTTAAAAAAAAAAATCAAAATTACTATGGTTCCCAGAATTTTAGAGTATAAGGGTTAATGTTGTAGACTGAGCTCATGTTCAGCAAATACTTACTGGTCAACTGATTGATTAAATTCAGTGTCAGAGTTTGATTGGAGAAGCCACTTTTGTTCAAATACTTAGTTACAAAGGGCAGCAAGTTAACATAAATATCTGTTCTGGTTTTTGATGACTAGAGATGTTTCGTTCACCTAAAACTTAGATACTTCCTGTGTTCACATCCTATTTCACTTTATTGAAATTAAATTAATTAAAAGTGATATTATATAAGTTCAGCTCTTCTGAATTGTAGAATACTTCTAGAAATATTTTCTTAACATTTTATCCATCTTAATCTTCAGTCTTATGAGAATATTCTCAACAGCAAGTTATTCATTTTAGTTTCATGAGTATCATTAGGGAAAAAGTTCCTCACAAAGTATTGGACTTTAAAAGCATCATGTTGAAGTAAGATAACTCATTTATGAGTCAGAATAGATGAGGGAAGAAGCACAAACTAAACAAAGCAGGAATTATAAGCCAGCAAAATCCAATTTCCTTCAGTAAATTACTGTGCACAGATAACAGAAAACAGGTCATTTAAACAGACTAGATGAATCATTTATCCATTGTTCAGAGCTAGCAAAATTCACTTCTCTGTAGGAACATCCTGGTTATTGACAAAATTTAGTGTGTGTGTCACTTACCAAGAACGTAAACTTAGTTTAAGGGAACTAGTTTATGGACTTCATGCCCATATCAGAAATGAGAAGACATCTTAGCTCAGAGGAAGTAGAACTGAGGGAGCAACATAAAATACTTGTAGATGGTTTCAATCAGTAAGTCAACATATGTCATAAAGTATTACTTAGCAATTATGGGAAGTATTCAGTGCCATATGTAAATAATAAGTTATAAAAATGTATTACCTACACTAAACACTCAGTTATATATTCCCATGTCATTCTATTTGAGTGGATATTTTGTCTCCCTGAATTTATTATAAATTTCCTATGAATGTAGGTCATCTATATTATCCCTCAATTTTATCTCTAACAACGTTGAAATCAAAGTAGAGGTTCAATACATACATATTTATTGATGGATTCAGGTCAACAAACTGACTGAAATTTCTTTTCCAGCTGGTTTTGTGGGAATCATCAAGTTATTACCCTTGACCAGGGATCATGACTTCTGTAAGGACTAGATAGAATACATCTTAGACTTTGAGGGCCAGAGACTCTCTGTGGAAACTACTCGACTCCACTGTTGTCCTGTGAGAAGAACCACAGACAACGTAAACTGCTCTGGTTGTGAACCAATGAAACTTCATTTTAAAAAAGCAGGCCATTGGTGGAATGTAGTTTACCAGCCTCTGCCCTATGCCATCATTGAATTCTATTTAACTACTCTGTATATGAGGGAGATACTTATAAAAATATGGTATTATAGGGGCGCCTGGGTGTCTCAGTTGTTTAAGTATCTGCCTTCGGCCCATGTTATGATCCTGCAGTCCTTGATCAAGCCCCACATCAGATTCCCTTCAGCAGAGAGTCTGTTTCTCCCTCTGTCTCTCACCCTGCTTGTACACACCCTCTCTCTCACTCTCTCTCAAATAAATACAATCTTAAAAAATATATGGTATTATATAATCAATTATTTTTAAAAGATGGACCTAATCAGTAACCATCTCATACAAAATGAGAAAAGCTAGCTTCTACGTGAATTCTATGGTGTGACTGAAGAAAGGAGAAGCGTCTAAAAGACCTACTGGGTCAACATATTATTTAATACGTTCATCTTTGGAATTACTCGTAAAAGTCACAGACATAATTATATAAATGGGTATTTTTGCTTACCAACCAACAGGTTAAATTATCTAATTAACCTACTGGCTTCCATTTTTACAGAGATAACAAAACTGTAAAAGAAACAAAACTTTGAAAAGTGGGTCCTAAAACTAGTGTTCTTTTAACATATATTTTGTTGTTTTCTTGAAACCAATATTTAGATAATATTGTGTAGTCATTGAAGGAGCCAGTTGAAAAGAATTAGTTTAATAAATTAGGACAATTCAGCTATTGAGAGACTAAGCAGACAGTAATACCAATAGCATACTATTGTACAGTCATATTAATGAGATTACTTCATAAGGCAGTAAAAAATCATGTTATAAATTTCATAAAAAGATACCCTATATTTTAATGCCATATTTATTTATGCTTAAGATCTTTTGTAAGGCTCTGTAATCCAAATAATTAAAATTATCTCTTAGATTATGGTAGTGTAGTAGTTTGTTTTCCTTTTTAATTGTTTGCTTCTGTGATGTTTTTCTTTTTCAAATGAATTTTGTGATTTCACAATGTATATACTTTTTACAAACTAACTTAAGTTTGTCTTAAGCTGTTCTGGGTTAGTAGGCTATATAGGAACAAAGTACACTGGAACCAAGAGAGAAGACTTTACTTCCTACCCTGTCCCTTCCACACCCTCTACTGACAAAGCATGACTTCATGCCAGATTCAGCAAAATAAAAGGGATAATTCTTTCTGTAGTCAACTAAGGAGAGAGTGGAAGATGAGTAAAAAGAGATTACTATTATGCATAGCCTTTTGAAATTTTCTTTTTTGTAATTAAGGTGGTAGATGAAGGAAGAAATGAATGAAGGAAGAAATCTGCATTCTTTTGAGAATGGAAATAATTCAGTAGAGTAGGAAAAAAAAGGACAATAAGGATAAAAGATAAATTTGAGAGCAAATCCATAAGAGAAGGTAAGATATCAAGTACCTTGCAGGAATGATGGGCTAAGATAAGGAGCACTGTCATCTATAAGTATGTGAATTCAGTTGGAGTTTGGTCACAAACATGGGAGGCAGTCATTTCTCTTTCAATTGTTTCTACAATTCCTGTTAAACCTCCTGAAATCTCTCTCTACAGATAGTGTCTTAAAGAAAGCCAAGGAAGGGGCACCTGGGTGGCTCAGTTAAGCCTCTGCCTTTGGCTCAGGTCATAATCTCAGGGTCCTGGGATCAAGCTCCACATCAGGCTCTCACTGGGGAGCCTGCTTCCCTCTCTCTCTCTGCCTGCCTCTCTACCCACTTGTGATCTCTCTGTCAAATAAATAAATAAAATCTTAAAAAAAAAAAAAAGCCAAGGAATTTTCCAAAAAGACTTTTTGAAAGATCAGTTATGGTTACCAATAAAATACAGGATATCCGATTAAATTCGAATATCAGATAAGCAAGGGATAAATTTTTAGTATGTCTCCAATACTGAATGAGACATAATTTTTTAGTGTACGTAAATTTGGTATGAAGCAATATTTTTAGTAGAATGCATATTTGGAATGTACTTATCCTCAAATATTATTACTTATTTATCCAAAATTCAAATTTGACTGTGTCCTATATTTTTTATTACCTAAATCTGGAAACCTATCCATAGTTCAAGTAGAAAGCATAAGAAAACTCTGGTATATAGAAATAAATGTCTTTTAGAATATTCTCAGTTATTATCAGGTTGCATGCAATCTTTTGGGGACAGTGAAAAATGTATAGCAAAGGTGTAATGCACAGGCAGAATAAAAAGTAACATATGAAATGAAAGATTTTATGATTTAATATCTCTGCAGTATACTCCTCTGATGCCAACAAGTGTCTAATACTAATTTAAGAAAGCTAATTATCAATGGGCAAAAGACATGGACAGACATTTCTCCAAAGAAGACATACAGATGGCCAACTGACACATGAAAACATGCTCAACATCACTAATCATCATGGAAGTACAAATCAAAACCACAAGGAGATATCACCTCAAACCTGTCAGAATGACTAAAATAAATAAAACACACAAGAAAAAAAGAGGTGTTGGTGAGGACATTGAGAAAAAGGAACTCTTGTGCACTATTGGTGGGAATATAAATTGGTGCAGCCACTGCAGAAAACAGTATGGAGGTTCCTCAAAAACTTAAAATAGGATTACCATGTAAGCCAACAATTCCACTACTGGGTATTTACCCAAAGAAAACAAAAACACTACCATGAAAAAATATATGAATACCACATAACACATACCAAAATGGAATACTGGTCATAAAACGTAATAAAGTCTTGCCATTTGTTATAACATGGATGGAGCTACAGAGTATAATGTTAAGTGAAATGAGTCAGTCAGAGAAAGACAAATATCATATGATTTCACTCAAACATGGATTTAAGAAACAAAACAAATGACAGAGGGGAAAAAAGTCAAACAAAAGAACATATTTTTTTTAAGATTTTATTTATTTATTTGACAGAGAGAGAGATCACAAGTAGGAAGGCAGAGAGAGTGGGAAGCAGGCTCCATCCTGAGCAGAGAGCCCGATGTCGGGCTTGATCACAGGACCCTGAGACCATGACCTGAGCCAAAGGCAGAGGCTTAAACCAATGAGCCACCCAGGTGCTCCAAAAGAACACACTCTTAACATAGAGAACAAACTGATGGTTACCAGAGAGGAGGTAGTTGGGGATAATGGGTGAAATGGGTGAAGAAGATTAAGAGTACACTTATCATGATGAGCACTGAGAAATGTATAGAATTGTTGAATCACTATACCTTACATCTGAAACTAATATAACTGTTAGATACACTGTAATTAAAATAAAACATAAGGCTAATATCAGCAAAAAGTACCTTAGTTTGAAAATTTTTTGCGATTTTTTCATGAGTACCATGAAGACACTTAAATTAATTCAGTATATTTTATGTGTTTTACATTTTCCAGAGTAGAAAACAGAGTCTCCAGAAGATAAGTAACTTGCCCAAAACATTTGAAGAGGGTCCGCTCACCACTAAAGTTGATTCTCCATCACAGCTTTCTGCCTCTCAGAAAGACATGTTGGAAATAAGACAGTGGGACCTATTTGAAGCACAGGGCTCTGTTGGAGGGATTAGATTGACTCAAGAGCATTGTTCATCTGGGAGGCAGAGTGGGAGAGCTGGAACTAAGAATAGTGACAGCAGGAAGAGGATGGATATGCAGAGAAAAAAAATTACTATTGGAATTTCACAGATCACCAAGTCTCTCTTATTTTCAGCTTCTCTATTACCTTCTTAAATAATTAACAAACCTATGTTGAAATCTTTCAAATAGGGAATTACACTATATGGGTTCTATGATGAATAATACTTACACCAACGGAAACTGTGCTTGATTTGGTGTAAAGATAAATAATATTTAGGAAATGGAGAATATGCCAAAGGTAGTTCAACTTATAGTAGTTGTAATGAATATTTAGGGGGAGTTTATAGGAAGATGGCAGATAAGGGCTTCAGTAAGAGTTTAAGGCTTCATGGTAGTTAGACATTCATTAATCTATTTCTTCATTCCACAGATATTGAGTTAGCACCTATCATGTGCCTGGACTTATACTAGCAGCAGAAATTTAAAAAAACGAGTAGGTCACAATTCCTAGCAAATTCAGATGTGCTTCCAAAAAAGAAAAAAAAAAAGTTACTTACATTACCTTCAAAGAGCATCAAATAACTCTAAAATAGTTGCAAGATTTCGCCAAAGAAAACCATAAATCACTATTGAAAAATATTAAGAAGGACTAAGTAAATGGAGAGATACACATTGCAAACAGTTTAAAATGGAAGACTCAATAAAAATGTAAAGGTATTTTTTCACAAAGTATATATGTTATCTATATATTGCAATTCTAATCAAAACCTAGCCATTTTTTAAAATTTTCATTAAAATTCCAGTTAGTTAACATAGAGTGTAATACTAGTTACAGGTATACGATTTAGTGATTAAACACTTACATACAACACCCGGTGCTCATCAAAAGTGTACTTCTTAATCCCTATCACCTATTTAACAAAATTGATAAGCTGACCCAAAATTTTTCTATGGACATGTAAACGATCAAAAAGTCTAGGCAATCTGAAGAAGAAAAAAAAACTAAAAGATTTCTGCTATCAGAGATTTATTGTTCTGTGGACTTGGGGTAAGCAAAATCAGATACGCAAATAGATCAGAATACAGAAGCCAGAAATTCACACATATACAAGGACCTGATGCATGATTAAAAAGAAAAACTATTGTGAAAACACACACACACACACACACACACACACACACAAACACCCTGATACAGTGAGGGAAATGGCCTTTTCAATAAATGGTACTGCCAATTCAGTATCCATAAGGAAAATGACTATTGAATTTATATTTTGAATTACCACCTAATTCTATTATAGGTGGAGAGTAAATATAAATATAAAAATGTAAAATGATAAAGTAAAAACTTCTAAATGTCCACCAAATAATGGAATGGAGATATATATATATATATTTGAATATTAATTGAATATTACTGTCTGATACATGCTACAACATAATGAACTTTGCAAACTTTATGCTAAACAAGTCAGTAACAAATTACATATATTACTTGATTCCATTTTTATTAAATGTCCAAACAGGGCAAATCTATAAAGTAAATTAGGGGTTGCTTAGGGCCTGAGGAGATTGAGAATTAGAAGAGCAATAGCTCGAGTGAAGGGGATTTCTTTCTGAAGTGGTAAAAAAAAAAGTTCTAAAATGGATTGTAGTCATGGTTGCCCATATCTGTGAATATACTAAAAAACACTAAATATAAATGAACCCTTAAATGTAAAAAAACAAAAAAGCAAAACAAACAAACAAAAACCTAATCTTAATCATACCATAAACCATTAAATGAGTGGATTGTATGGTCTGTGAATTTTATTTGGTAAAGCTGCTATTAAATAAAAAGAAAAAAGTAAAAACTTCTAGAGACCAGTAAAAGATAAAAACATTCATGGCCCCAAGCTATAGGCAGATTTCTAAACAAGACAAAAAACACAGTAGACATAAAGAAAAAATCATAAATTGAACTACTTTAAAAATAAACTTTTCTGGGACTCCTGGGTGGCTCAGTCGGTTAAGCATCTGCCTTCCACTCAAGTCTTGATCCCAGGGTTCTAGGATCAAATGCCATATTGGGCTCCTTGCTCAGCGGGGAGCCTGCTTCTCCCTCTGCCTGATGCTCCCCCTGCTTGTGCAGGAATATGCTCGGTCTCTCTCTCTCTCTCACAAATAAATAAAATCATAAAATTAAATTTGTCTTTAAATTAACATATGCCAGGAAGAGTGTAAAAATTTAAGCCACAATGTAAGAGAAGACATTTGTAATGCATCTATCTATAAAGGAATCATTTTCATAACATACAAAGAACTCTTGAATTCAGTAACAGACAACCTAATGGCAAAAAGGGCAAAAGGGGGGCACCTGGGTGGCTCAGTTATTAAGAGTCCTGGGATTCAGCCCCGTATCAGTCTCCCTGCTCAATGGGAAGCCTGCTTCTCCCTCTCCCACTTCCCCTGCTTGTGTTCCCTCTCTCACTGTGTGTCTCTCTGTCAAATAAATAAATAAAATCTTAAAAAAATAAAATTTTAAAAAATGGTCAAAAGGGCTAAACTTTACAAAAGAAGATATCCAAATAGTAAACACACCTATGAAAAGAAGTTCATCATCATTGAGACAGGAAATTCAAATCAAAGATACACTGCAAGACCACTACACACCTACCATGATAAGTAAAATTTTAAAAATGAAGAAAATACCAACTGTTTATAAGTATATTGAACATTCAGATCTCATATGTTGCATCCACTTGGCACTATCTACTAAAGTTGTTTATACTCATATCTTATGATTCAACAATTCCTCACGTCTGAGTATATACTTAACAAATACATACATATTTGTCAAATGACATACACAATAATTTTCATATTCCAATACAGTAAACTATCTAATACCTATTAAGTGTTAGCCTTCATAAACAGGTTGTGGTCCTCTGATAAAACAGACCCGTATGAAACCATGAGAATGGCTGGTCTACAACTACATCCACTGACATGGATGTAATTATCACAAACATAATAAAACATAACACCAAGAGAAAAATCTAGCGACAAAAGCATGTAGATCGTATGATTCCATTTAGACACATTTCAAAACCAGTTGAGACAAAACAATGAGGATGAAAGTCAGGTTAGTGATTATCCATGGGTGAAGACAGGAAAGAGGTTTCTAATAACGGGAAGAGCTTCAAGGGGTCAGAATATGCCCTTCTGACAGAAGGATTACTTTGAGCTGAAAGCAACTGAGAAAACAGCAGACACTGAAAGAGCTTCCCGCCCTCCTTTTGGCTTAAAACCTTTGTAAAGGTTACAGAAATGTGCGTTTATCAAAGTATTTCTTCTACCCATCAGGAAAAGGAGAACAACTCTCATTTGTGTAAAACCTTACCAATCAGCCCTTATTCACCAGAGTTCCTAGTCACTTTCCCACAAGTAACCAACCCTAGCGCGCCTACCTTTCTAGTACTGGTTCTGGCTCCACACCTGGAGGGCTTGGAGGGACTGGAGGAGAGTGGGTTCTGCTGTCTCGGAGAATTTGCAGGTTTCAGGAGGAGGGAATTCACCGAGGAGGCGCAAGTTTGCTGCAGTTTCCCGCGCTTCCTCACCTAAGGCCTGAAGGGCTTAAATGAAGCCGGAAGTGGACGCCGATGCGCATGCGCTCAGTCAGTCTCAGCCGCACATGCCAGTTCACGGCTGCGCACTGGAATATGTCTCCGGAGTAGGGGCTGCCGGCGGGTTACATATTCCCAAATCAGGAGAGGGTGAGGAGCCCCTAGCTGCAAGGTTCCAAATACCCGGTCAGCCAGTCTTATCCCATCCAGGGCCCCCTCCAGCTCTCCAGCTCCCCTGACCAGCTGTTAGCTTTATGCGTCCCGGGTCCTTCATGCCCCCGGGGTTAAGCCAGGGGTCCCCTCAGATGATAACTCGTTGGACAGATATGTGGCTGCAGCTGAGGCGGTTGGCCGCCAGGGCAGCAGTGGAAGCTCGCACAAGAGAAAACAGTATCCAGAGAACGATTCCCAAAGTAAGTGACAATTTTCTTTACTAAGAGCCTCATGATTCAAACCACTGATTTGTTTTGGACTGGGAGTCGCATCTCTCAGGGTGTTCACTCCTATCCTCATGGATTTCATGAAGATGCTACATTAGCTTAGTGCTGGTGTGTAAACGCAGTGTCCTGCCTGCAATGGCACAGGTGTCCCCTTGTGAGGTAGTGATAGTGTTCAATGCCGTCCGTTTTAGGATACGTCTCCGTATCCGGTGAGGATAGGTTTTATTGGCTATCATTTAAGGTTGTGGGTGTGTGTGTGTGTGTGTTTAGTTTAATAAGAGCTTTGATGTGCTGTAATGTCCTTCAAGCCAATAGAACAATGATGGCAGCCAACTGATGACAGTGGAAAACAGAACGTGCCGACCTGGACTTGAGGAGAGGTAGGTGGGCAGCTTTTGTTTCCATGGGGGCAGATTCTCCCCTGTGTCCAAGAAAAACTCAGAATGCAATGCCAGGTCACCCAGATGGAAGCCACAGCCAAATGTTTGTGACTCACAACCAGTGGGTCCTATTTGGGGCTACCCAATAAATACCTAGATTGTGTGACCAGTCAGTGTCAAAACAGTTCCCCCCCCCACCCCCTTAATGTGACAGAGAGACTGTGTAGTTCCAGTGATATCCATCCCATATCCCAGGTACAATGGGGTTGTTTTATTTAGAGTGGTTTTTCTGTTGCCAACATAATGGTGCTTGAGTGCTAACCAGGGGTAAGCCTCATGAATCTATTACTCTGAAACTGGGTTTACCTACCTCTTGCTGGGTGTGGAGCTAAAAGACAACCAAGCCAAAAATAGGAAAAGGGAGGATTTTATCTGCAACAAGTAAAAGAGAACACCAGTGATATTCCCAAAGCAGTGTCTCCTTGGATAGCAAAATGGGGAATTATTAAGCTAAGGGTACATACACATTCATGAAGGGGCTTGTGTGATGGGGAATTCAGCACAGAACTAGAGCAAGAGCCATCTCTAAGTGACACAGTCCAGGTCTAAGTTGATCAGAGTCACAAGGGCCAATAAGGGTTAGTTAGCATCAGTAATTCTTTGACTCCAATTGGTTGGGTATTCAAGCACTCAAAGGAGTTTAAATCCTGAAAAGAGAACTCTATAATGTATTCAGTCTTTCCTTTTGAATCAGCAATGAGAATTTTATCACTGATATATTGTCCCTGATATTATTAAGCTATCTTCTGACCTGCTTGTAACTATTTATTCTTATATTCTTTTGTTTCCTTAAAATAATTAACTAATGAGTTCTGTAATTCTGCAATTTCAACATATCCCCGAAGTTCTGCAAAAAATGTGCTTTGGGCAAAAAACACTGGTCAGGCATAGATCACAAGATGGCCAGGGGCCTAAAATGACTTTTCTTATGACAAGAAGCTATGTCTTTCTCTTTTTCCAAAGATCCATAACTTTTTCTGCCTATAAATCCATCCCAAATCTGAGTATAGCCACCCATGACTCTGATGGTGGAATTTTTAGGACCCCGCTGGCCAGCAGTTTGATGGGTTGCCTGTGTAGTTTGACTGACAGATAAAGAATACCCGCGTCCAATGTTTTTAGTAATATGTGTCACAGGTCAGGTGTTGGGATCAGTACTGGTAACATCAGATGAATTAAGAGTGCTAATGCTAGGTTGTTCTTCCTTAATATGCTGCTCTAGTGCCCTTCAGCCCCTGTTCCAGAAGTAGTGACAACTACCATGGCAATCTCAATGAGCTAGAGAATGGCCACATACTCAACAGTATGATTGATTTCTTTGCTGGATATGCAGGTGGACCCATTGTAGTTGGGTGTTTCTGCTAGATGACCATCTCATGACCAAAAAACCACCAGAATGGTAGAAGTCTAAGATCAAGAAGACAAATACTTAATAGGAACTAGTATGAGAAATTCTTTCCCTTCTGTAGGAATTATATGTGTGTAATGACCCTTAGATGTTAATGTGGCTTCAGCCTTAGGATCTTGACCTGCTTGTACATACCTTGTGTGTTGGCCTTGGGGGCATTACTGTCAAGCATGAGGAGATGGCCTGGGAGTGGGATATGCCAGATCAGGATCCCCATCTTCTCTTCTCCAAGGATGCATGTTCCATTTCAGGCATATTGCATTTAACAGGCCCAGCTTACATCAGGACAATGAGATCTCAGTGGAGACTGAGTAGTTCCCTCTCACCCAGGGGTGTGATGTAACTCAGCCATCTCAGTGGGACATCCCATTGCAAATTCTGGAAGCTAATGCGTCTCCCAGGCATGATGGGGTTTTGTGTTCTCAGCAGCATAGCACTTTGATCCTCGCTAGGGATAGGGGCATTGGCTGTTTCCCATGACTTTTATGCCTTTACACTGTGGGTGTCTCAGTAGGGGTCCCCAATCTGGCATAAGGGCAACAGGCCCTAGTGGTTGATTACTAAAATGTGTTAAAGCCTGGGATCATGCCTTAGTCCACTGGCCAAGATGGTTTTGATTTATAGTAATTAAATATGCAGCTTTAATATTCCTTTTTTCCATTCAACCAGCCTTTTTGCATGTAGGTTAAAGGGGAGATGGAATCTTCAATTCAATGCTATGTTCTTTTGCCCAATCTTGTACATCATGACCCTTAAAATGTGACCTTGATCACTGTACTAGGGTATGCATACATGGTACCCAGTTTCTCTAATCCCCCAAATGGGGGTGATCTGGTTTATGTGACAACAGGGAAGACCTTGGATTAAGCTAGATGCAGCGTCCACACAAATCAAGGCATAGTAAGAGCCCTCACTTGGAGGGAGGGGACAATATCAGTAATTTACCAATTTCTCACCATTTGGGAACTCCAGTGGATGGCCCCAGATTCATTTGGCAGTTGCCTTGAGTGTTGTTTAGCACACAGAGGAAGGCAAATCCTCAGTCTTTCTTTTGTAAATTTAATTTGCAATCTCCAGTAATACAACCTAAAAGGGTAGAAGAAAAAAAATTTTTTTTTCTATTCCATATGAGAAGACCAGAGGAGTTTCTAGAGTACTTTAATCATTTACTTTTTTATTCTGGGAAGTCATTACATAGGTGTGATCTTTTAGTGAAAATTTGTGGAGCTGTATACACATGAGATTATGTATAGTTTACTTTAATAAAAGCATAGTTGAAACATGAAAGAAATACTGAGGGCCATCCAGGTAAGAAATAACATTAGTGAGGAAAAAGAGGTGAAAAAGTACCAGCCTTATTTAGAACCAGTGAGGACAGTTTGACTGAAGCCAAATATTTGCAACTCTCATTATAACCAGAGATGAAAAAATGAAAAGGACTATTTAACCATTAATGTCTCTGCTAAGAAATCGCCTCCTCTCTTGAGGAGACTTTTAAAGAATTAGGGGGTTGCACGTATTGCTTGGAGCTCTGGGTGTTGTGCAAAAACAATGAATACTGTTATGCTGAAAAAAAAAACTGCAAATAAAGCATAAAAAATAAAAAAAAAAGAATTAGGGGGTTGTTCTCTAAACATTGGGTGCAGTATGTAAACAAGGAAGTGGAAATATACTCACAATTTGAATTTCTATATTCTTTTTCACCAGTTTCAGGTAGTTTAGCCTGTCCTTTGACACTTGAAATGTAAACAGGGGACAAGAGTCCTGTATTCCATTACAAGAAATCTTTGTATAATTTAAAATATATAATGTATAAAAACATCCTATTGAGTTTAAACTAAAACAATAACTTTCTAATGGTGAAATTTCAGGTTTTATCAAACCAAAAAGGACAGATATGAAGGGTAGGATTGACGGTGGGGAGCCTTCTGGAGTAAACAAATGTTCCTAGGTTTCATCAGAAATTCTAATCACAGAATCAGACCAAAGATGAGACCAGGTCATCTTTGGTGCTAAAGGCAATGGAGGGATACTACACTGTGTTAGAGTTATAAAGGCCACAGTGGGTGTGTACATCCCAAGGATTCAAAGCCTATAATTGAACCCTGATTCCATTTGGATTTGTAATTGTTTTGGGGTGAGTGGTACATATGTATGTATACCTGACAAGCAGTATAACCTGCATAAGCTTTCTGTTCTCTCACATATTTCTCAGGTCTGTCACGCAATTATAAGACATCTTTATCATTCCCAACTTTTTTCCCCCCAGAATTACATAGAGACTCTTGAAAAGTAGCTTCAGCATAGAATCAAAAGCTTAAAGGACACAGAAGTCTATTTAAGGATTTTTTTTTTTTTTTAGATTTTATTTGACAGAGAGAGAGAAAGCACAAGCAAGGGGAGCAGCAGGCAGAGGGAGAGGGAGAAGCAGGCTCCCTACTGAGTAAGGAGCCTGATGTGGCTCTATCCCAGGTCCCTGGAATTATAACCTGAAACAAAAGCAGATGCTTAATCAACTGAGCCACCCAGGTGCCCCCTGTTTATGTATTCTTATAAGACATTATTCAAGGTAAGTGCCTTACATGAAAATCTATCTGCTCAAAGGAGCTCCCTTAGAAACACGTTCCACCTCTTCAGATCTAAATATTTACTTGCAGTGATTTTCTGCACTAATCTCATTTCTTTCTATGCCTGAAATTTAGGAACATCTTAGGTACTTACATTTAGGTACTTGCCTCATAAATGTGTTTCTGAAAATTGCTTGTGAATTCAGTGTCTTTAAACTGAGTTCATTTTAAGAGCACCAGGGAAGTTCACTATTTACAGAAACCCTGAGAGAAACCTTTTTGTGATTTGACTAAGCATTTGATAAGGAAATGATCATCTTTTCATTATGCCTAGCTTATTAGTAGTCCTTAAAATGGAAGTTGAAATGAATTGATGTTTTAACTTACACCTAGTTCTAATTCCTCTCCAGATTTCTCCATGCTTCTGTTCAACAGAGTCGTCTGCATATGCGAACCAATTTCCTACCAGGGATATTAATTTTTCAGTGTGCTCTACCTACTGTTATGTCTAGATATCCATGCAATCAATGAATTTATGATAGTGATGGTAGGTCTCAGACCTATCCTAGTCAGCATGCTTCTTGAGCTCATTTTGTCCAGCTGCCCCCATTTAATCCTGAGGTCCTCCAGTAATCCAATTAATGTCCTCAGTTAAGTTTTCTAAACTTAGCATTTTGTTGTAGTAGATCCCTATAGTAGAAGCTGTCAGTTTTATTTCAGTATTTATTCTCTAATTCATACTTGTCAATGGAACCTTGCATTTTTATGTGAGCAATATCTTCCCAGGAGAAAAAAGAAAAATATTGCATTTCCCAGCTTCCCTTCACCTAGGCATACCGTGTGACTAAAGTACTGCCAATGGGGTATAAGCAGCAGTCTTGTGTCTAACTTCTAGAGAGTGTCTTTAAACCCCTGTGGCATACTTGAGTTCCTCCTTTCAGATTTTCTCCTGGTCGGAATATAGACAGGATGGATTTTGAAAAGGAAGCCAAATGCTAAGTATTACAGTGAAATAAATTAGAAGGTCCCTCTATACTTTTTTTCAGATGAAAATGTAATATATTCTCTTTATTTAACCCACTAATATGTTGAGGGATCTCTCACAAGAATCTAATAGTAATTAATGCATTTCTGTTTCCCACTTGCTAGCTGTGCAACTTTGGCATATCACTTGCAGTTAAAGAACTTCCCTTATGTGTTGAATGGAAAACATATAGCACCTGTCTCAGGGGTTGTGTATAATATATGGGATTACCCATGCAAAGAGATTACTTTATGTCCTAGCATACAATAAGTACTCAGTAAATTCTAGTTGTTTTTTTTTTAATTTCATACTTTCTGTGGCTTAACTGCACTTAAGCTCAGGATTACTAATTCTGCATTTCAAGATGCATGTTGAATAAATATTCAACTCCTGATGTCTGTTTATAGCTGTCCACCTTGACAGCTATAAATACCTCAAGCCCATCATGTCTGAAAACTAACTCATGTTGTTTTCAACTCACTCTTTTCCTGAATTTTCTTTTCTGACTAATATCATTACTACCCATGTAGTTATGCAGACAAAAGAATACCAGTCATTTTAGGCGATTTAGTATGTACAATATAGTCTCTAGATGGTCTAAGTTGTCTTTATAGTTTCATATCTATTCACACTCCTCTTTTACTTGTCTCTTGTTTGAGTATTCTTCTGACTTGCATTTCTGCAGGGATCTCAAAATTGGTCTTTCTACCTATATATCACCACCAAGAAACCTTTTTATAGATGGGCATTTAATCAGGCCATCATCCTACCTTTTTTTTTTTAAGATTATTTATTTATTTATTTGACAGAGAGAGATCACAAGTACGCAGAGAAGCAGGCAGAGAGAAAGAAGGGGAAGCAGGCTCCATCCTGAGCAGACAGCCTGATGCGGGACTCGATCCCAGAACCCTGAGATCATGACCTGATCCGAAGGCAGGGGCTTAACCCTCTGAGCATCCATGTGCCCCCATCATCCTACTTAAAAGCATTTCCAAGACATGCTTTTGGATACAAATAAAATCAAAACTTCATTCCATAGTCTGAAAAGTTTATGTTCTATTCCTTCCTTTCAGTTTCATTCCATGTCTTTTTCCCAATCAGACCCTTAATTTCAGCTATAAAAATAGCTAGCGTTTATGGAGTCATGCACTTCTCTAAGCACTTGACATAAGCTATCCTTTTTAATCCGCTGAGCAACCTTATGAGGTAGATATCATTATTATTGCCAGATGTTATTGCCAGATGAGGAAAGTGGTACATAGAGACATGAGAAGCTTATCAGAGTTTGCACAGCAAGCAAGTGGTTTGCCAGGGATGAACCCTAAATGGAGTTTGCACTCCACCCTGGGGCTTTGCGTCTCGCCATCCTAAACCCTAAAGTACTGAGCACTTTATTTTTCCATTTCTTTGTCCAGAATGCACCCCATTTGGGGAACATGGCTCTCAGCTGGGAGATTCCTTAAAATTCTCTTCTGTAGCTCCCCCTACAAAGAATTCCAGATCCAAGCAGGAAGAGCTAGGCACACTTTCTTTGTGTTTCCATAGCATACTCATTGTGCTTTCCTTACAGCCCCTGTCCTCTATTGTTACTGTTTCTTTGTCTCTGATCGTGTGTAAGTTTAGATGAGACTTGTGTTATTTGAGTGTCCCAAAACATAAAAGAATGCATAGAACATGTTAGATACTCTACAGTCATTTGCTAAACAAATTATAAAAAAAGAATAAGTTAATTGGTGAGTGAAAGAAACATATACATATGCATGCAACAAAACAAAACCATGTTACTCCATGGGAAAAGCAATTTACTGGCAGGCAACCTAATTTTTGTATTTACCTTTGGAGTTAAAGTTCTGTACGGATTTTATGAGATTTCTTGGTCTTATTTAGGTTATAAAGAAAAGCAGGTCACATGAAGAGGTTAAAAATCAAACCTCACAAGTTATATCAAGACAGAAATACTCTACACGCCCTCACAGCTGCATGGAACAGATGCCCTTCTTGGTGGTAACAGCCACAGCCGCTGAATGATGTGTATGAGAAAACTTGGATCCTATCCTCAGAAATCAGCTGTTAATAAAAAGGACAATCTTTTTCAGGGCCATGAGCATAGGTTCACATCTTCACCAAAGCAGAGAGGCAGCAGGGATTTATTGATTACACAGCTGTTAAGTTCCACCCATCCAACCCCATTCCACTCACTCTCCCAAAGCCTGCCTTGTCTGCTAGGAGTGTGCCAGCCAGATGCCTGCCTGCCCTCCTGAACTGTATTCATTTGAGGCTTGGTCTATCACAGTAGCCACACCTCCGTGTCTTTTGACTGTCACAGCCCATCTCTACTTTGAATCACCATGTCAAAATAAGACTCTTCTCAGGACTCTACCTCCTGGACCACTCAACCAGGTACTTTTCAAAACAGTATACTCAAGTAGATAATTTTTAAAGTCTCTTACATATCTAAATGATGTGATTTATTTATCCACCTTAGGATCTGCTATCCAGAGACACATTGAATTCCATTAACAGATGATTTCCTGAAAGGGTCTGTTATCTCTCCTCACAGGTCACATTTTTATATTTTAACAAGAAAAGCAATCTTAGAATTACAGTATGATCTTGCCCAAAATAATAACTAGAAATGGAAGTTTAAGAAGCTGGGGAAAATATCCTGTGCTTTTGACCTCAACTTACTGGTAGTACTAATATGTTTGTGCTACTAACTGAATTACCACTGACATTAATCAAAGAGGAAAAGATCAAATATATATAAATTGAACTAAACAAGTGAAATTATCAGACATGCTACGAAGGTAGCTGAGAAATGAGAACACAGGTAGCAAGCTGTGAGCAGCCACTTCAAAACCATAGAAGAATAAAAAGGGAGTGGGAGAAGCATAACTTCATGGATAATAACCAATGGCCTAAAAACAGCAGCATTTGCCACTGTGTTTCAACAATTCCTAGTTTTGAATTTTCATGGCACAGTTACAGAAGACTTGAAAGGAATTTGGAAGATAAAGCTGCAAGTAGAGAAACTCACCAGATAATTTATTAGCCCAGGAGTTATTATTGTGGCCAATGCTGTTTATTTTTATCTTCATGAAAAATGAAATGCAGCATGAAAGGTGTAAGTGGGATTTTTGGTCTTTTGGTTGAGTTTCAAATGTTCTCCTATCCATTACTCCCCATCTCCTGATAGGCCTTCATTACTAGTCAGATGGATTCAGAGGAGGAAGTGCTTCTCCCAGGAGCTACAGTGGAACCTGGAGATGGAAGATCTATAGACTGAATCTTCAATACATTGATTCAGAAGAAAAAGAACAAAAATCTATTAAAGGATAGTCCTTCCTATGTAAGTGAGGACAGTGGTCTTCACTGGAATGAAGGCATAAAACCTCAATCAAGGGAAAAGTATAACTAGTGCAGGTTCCATAGACGTCATATGCTGATGTAGCAATACCCTAGAATGTTCTCTGGTTAGTTCTTAGGTATTGAGGACTCTGGGGTAGCATTATATTTAAGTTCCCTTTTAGTTGCATTATTGATTTGGTTGTCTATTTCTTTTTTTTTAATATCCTATTTAGTTATTTGACAGAAAGAGCCAGAGAGCACAAGTGGAGGGACTAGCAGAGGGAGAGAGAGAAGCAGGTTCCCCACTGAGCAGGGAGCCCAATGTAGGGCTCATTCCCAGGACCCTGGGATCATGACCCAAGCCTAAGGTGGATGCTTAACCATCCGAGCCACCCAGACACCCCTGGTTGTCTACTTCTATGTAACAAGCCACCTCAAAATTTAACAGCATAGTATAACAGTTTATTATCTGTAGGTTGACTGAGCTCAGCTTGACAGTTCTTGCTCGGCCGTGGATGTGGTTGCAGTTAGACAACAGGTGGGACTGAAGTTATTGAAAAGATGGGCTGGTCTAAATTACCAAGGTTGATAACTTACATGGCAGGACTTGTTGCTGGCTGTTAGCTAGGAACCAGAGCTATCTATAGGAGCACCTATATGTGGTTACTCCAGGCACGTGGTCACTATGTTCTCAGTGTTACTACAACACATATTCTATTGGACAACAGTCACTGGCTCTACCTCACCCAGGTTCAAGTGGGTGAAGAAATGAACACTGTCACTTGATGAAGGAACAGCGAGATGATACTGGAGAACAAAGTAATGAGAAATATTATCATGATCATCTTTGGAAGAGACAGCCTTCCAGAATTATTGACATACAAATTGGTTTGTTAAGCTTCTAAATAGCATGTACCCAAACTGCCCAATTCCTCCATATATTCGAGCCTCTCCACTTGTCTTTGGAACCCTTTCTACTTTAAGTGCTCTAGTCCATGAATATTCTGTGCTGTCAAGTTCTTTTGAATATCAGTCTTTCAACCTCTTCTTCTGCCAAAGCTCTCCTATCTTGTGTTCTAGTTCCTAAAGGTAATCATGAGTGATGTGGGACATTTGGTTTTCTTCTTCTGTATTGGTACCTCTGTCCAGGTATCTACTAATAAAATTAGGCTTCCAGGAGATTTAGTACAATATGACTGTTAAAAGGTAAACTGAGGTATATTAAATTTTTGAATAGTATATTTGAGCAAACAGCTATTCCAATCAGGCAGTGCCAAACCAAAAATGGTTAGGAGTGCTCTACTAGCAGGAGCTAAGGAAAAGGCTTTTAAAGAACAAGTTTGGAAGTAAAACAAGGAAATTATATGATTAGGTATAGGTTAAGCTGTTCCTTTATTTGGGAAAGCCTAGTTTGCTGTTTGTCATTAGTTGTTAAGTTTAGATTTCTTAACCTTAAGGCATTTATAGGAACTGAATCTGGCTTACATTTTGGTTTGCTTAGGTAGGCTACCAGAGTATTAGAACCACCTCACTCTATTGGCCTCCTTGTTTAATTACTTTCACAAAATGCATGTTTTTCACTCTGAGTAAGATTTAGGCTATAGAGTGCTACAGAGAGCTTGGATGTGTAGTGTTAAAAAACTTCAAGAAAATATACTTTGCCATTCAGTTTAAAGGTTTGAAACAAGACCATCCATTAGAAGCTAACTTCTTTAATTTCCCCTGATATGCCTGTAGCCCTGATAGCCTTACAAAGCCCTGCATGGGTGAAGCTGCCAGGACATGGTAATTCCCATCCCTAAAGTTGGGGGAGGAGGGGACACCACACAAGTATACAAACAAAACCTTTTACTATAGATGCAAAAAAATTCTCTCTGTCATCAGATCTACTTGTATTTCCCACATGTATTCCAAAAAAAAAAAATACTGTTAGTAATCATAGAATAAGAAATAAGCAACCATTACACAGAGCAAGACAGTGAAGTATCATGGTTAAGTATCACCCTTGGAACTGAAAGGCCTGAGTTCAAATCCCAGCCCTGTGACTTAGTCTGTGCAACTTTAGCATCTTTCTCCCTAGGTTTCTTCAACTATAAAATGGGAGTGGTGGTAGTATCCATTTCTAAAAACTAGCATGAGAATTTCACTTAGTTGACATGTAATAAATATTACAGATATTTGCTATTACTATTATTTTGATCCTGACCACTTTTGAAGCACTTTCGTGGTGTTACAAGAGAATAGTAGAGAGAGTGTAACCAATATGAAATGACATGATAGGCATCCTTTTGGTGGTGTGCTGGCTGGTTAATGTGTTACCCCTTCCAGGGAATATAATGCCGTGAAAACCATCATTGTATCAATATGCTCCTGCTGTGTCCATGGCTCTTTAAGGAAAAGAGCATATGGTGGAATTTCAGGCACCATAGGAGGTCAATGAGGGGAATATTTCTGTTGAAGGGGAAAAAACTATTTTAAAGTTGCCAGTTATCTACTCATCAAATCCTCTGTATTCTTTAAGTATAAAATAAAATTATTTGCATGTGTCTTTCCATTTTTCATTATAAAGTTTTATTCTATGGCTTTTAGTTTCTGAAAATGCCACAAAGGCAGACAATAACAGAGATACCTTGCAAAATGCGAAGAAGATCTGACTAGAGATAAATGGAAATTCAAAGCCTATGGTCCATAATCAGGAAGAATATGTTGGCTCCAAAAGCTAGTAGAGTAATGAGAATAGATAGAAAAAGATGTATTGTTTTAAGGAGTATTCTGACATGGATAATTAATAAGAAGCTAAGAAGAAAAACAGTCATGCACCAGCATGACTGCTATTCAAAAACAAACAAAAAATAAAACCAATACCAAAAAAAAACAACAGCCCCCCCCCAAAAAAGTCATTTTCAGTACCTAGTCTATTATAGGAACTACTTAACTTACATAATATACCTAGGAGGTTTTATTAAATTACTTTTACTTCAGAGAAAATCAAGACTCAGAAAAATAAAATAACTTGCCCAAGTTCTGCAGATGGTGGCTTTAGATGCCAAAAGTCAAACTCGAATGTCTTTGGCTCTATGTTCAGTGTCTGAAACCCTATCCTTTGTTCACACATCAGTGCTAACAACACAAGTCCTGGTTTCTCATTTTGGCTGGAATGGTGGTCCATTATCCTAAAATGTTGTTCTGCCTTACCTTTCATCACTTCCCAAACCAACTCTCTATTCCAGCCAGAACAGTCTTCTTGGTGATCTTGTTCATCTGATTTGCCTGTCTCTGTTCTCTGTCCCCTTTCTGTGCCAGTGACATTGTCCTTTCTTCTATTGTACTGATTTAAATTTTGACATTCCTCGGAACAGCTTCAACACTCAGGCACTTTCTCCTGAACTCCCAAATTTAGTACCATTAGCCCTCCACTGAATTCAGTGTGTCACTGCTGGGGGTTTAGCTTGCCCCATGGCATAGTGCCTTCTGTTTCTGTGAAGTAGAGAGCTTGCCCCCTGAATAGGGCAGTGTCTGATGCCTCTTCTTGGATCTTTATGTAATACATGGTAAGTCCTCAGTAAGTTCTGGGTAATTGACTTTGGGCCAGTTCTTTGTCAGTTCTGTGACAAAAAAGCCTAAGCCTTGAGATTAGTCTGTCACTGGTAAATAATTTCATGAGAGTAAGTTTTTGGGAATGAAGGTGATTGGAGGAGTTTACAGGAAAAGGTCCATTTGTAGAGGATGGCACATTTTTCCTTCTCCTTTATGGAAAATGTCTCGATAGTACCGAGGTGGGAAAAAGCAAAAAAACTTTATAAATACAAATTGCAACATAAATGCAACATGTAGCCATGTTGTTGGTGTTATTTAGTGTTCAGATTAAGTAAAAGTGTTGAATCAGCATTGAAAACAAAGAGGTAAATTAATAGGTCTTTGCCAGATGGCCTTCAAATTTTCCATGATATTAATAAAAATTATGGCTAAGGGAAACTATAAAGAAATATATATATATTTCTTTATGGGTTATGTATATATATGCAAGATCAGGTCTAATAACTTGAAAATCTTAACATGCTTCAGCCACAGATATATGAGTGTGACTGTTTTATGCACTGGATCTTGGACTTGCACTTAATCTTTCTGTGACTCAGTCTTATTATCTAAAAAACAAAGTCTCAACAGTACAATTACAAAAGTTTGTTCACTTGTTTTGAATTATCTGCATCTTCTGACAGAATTAATCTTAGTTGAAGATCTGAAATAGGGACGCTTTTTAACTGAAAACCCCTGCCTACTTTTCTAGAATCTACATCTAGATTCTACATCCCCCAACCCATCTCCCATCTTTCCAAGGTAGCAAATGCTATCATACTGCCCATGGTTTCTTCCTAACAAATCCATATCTATGTTTGGAAGTTTGCAACAACTTCCTTGGATATTATCTTCTGTGGCCTTCACAGATGTGTATAAGACAGAAACAAACCACATTTCCACATGTGAAAATTGAGTTTTAACCTTAAGGAGGTTAAGAAGGTTAAGAAACATAGTCATAGGGATTTTAAATATTAGATCAGGTAATTGAATCCATATTTCTTTCTTAGGGCCATGTTCTTTCATAGGATCCAACACTGTAGATGAGGCTACAAACTGACCTCATTACATAGGATCTATGCCATCTGTCCCATAGTTCAGCTATCCTGCCCTTCCTCTCTACCCAAAGGGAAACTCTACTCTCCAGTTCTTCATTTAAACAGGATACCTAATTCTCCTAAAATCTCAAACATACCGCAATAGGGTCTGTGTTCATTAACTAATGAAACAAAGTTATCTCGGTAAGTATCCAAAAGGGTGATTTCAGAGTCAACAGACTAGACATAAGAAGTGTAATGGTAAAAATTTGGAGTTTCAGGGCCTGATTAAGAAAGGAAATAACGGGGGCACCTGGGTGGCTCAGTGGGTTAAAGCCTCTGCCTTCGGCTCGTGTAATGGTAAAAATTTGGAGTTTCAGGGCCTGATTAAGAAAGGAAATAACGGGGGCACCTGGGTGGCTCAGTGGGTTAAAGCCTCTGCCTTCGGCTCGGGTCATGATCCCAGGATCCTGGGATCGAGCCCCACATCGGGCTCTCTGCTCTGCGGGGAGCCTGCTTCCTCCTCTCTCTCTGCCTGCCTCTCTGCCTAGTTGTGATTTCTCTCTGTCAAATAAATAAAATATTAAAAAAAAAGGAAATAACGCACACAGAGGGCTTCTAAGTTCTTTCTTTTGAATCTCCAACATAATTGTTTTGTCTTCAACCAACACACAGTCGCAATAGTTGAAGTTAGATAGAAGAGGAGATTCAATAGTTGTAAAAGGAAAAGTCCTACCTCTAGGATCAGACAGGTATACAGACATAAACATGTAGGGTTTTTTTTAATTAGGCAAGATTATAAATTGCAAATACAGCATACAATACAGCAGCATGTGATCAAGTTCTGAACTCTGAGATGTCCAGCTGAAGTGTTTAGTGAAAAGTTGAAAGAAGGGGTAAAGGTGACTATCAGGAATGCATTTCAGAAGGTGGATTTGTGCTGAGCTCCAAAAGACATGAATGCTCTGGAGGTGGTGGTGATGCTGGCACTGGGGCTGACGAAGTGTTGGAAAACTAATTCACAGTTTCTGTTGAAGAAGACTCATATGACCTTCATCTCAACTTCTTCCTTCTATACTAGAATGAAAGAGAGAATCAACATGTGGAGAAAGGAAGGGGCGGGTATGCCCTGGATATCATGACACAGGGATTCTGAAAGCAATATGGAAGAAATCTTAGGAGACAAGTGGGGGAATGTCTGTCACTTGTGTTAAACTACAATTTCCCTATAACTTTGCTTTTCCATTTGTGCTTTATCTCTTCCCTTGTGTCTCAGGCCCTGTGCCAGGCCCTGGGATGCTCTAGTCTTGAAATACTTCAGAACAGCACTTTCCTGCTCCCTGGAGACAGCTGAATTCTAGCACATCTGTGCATTTTCTAGAAACTGAAGCATAGGCAAATAGGCTTGTTTTGAGTGTGGAGGTAGATGGAGAGGTGTCAAATCTTCTTTACCTTTATCAGATTCTTTGAATACAATTTACTTCATTGTCCAGAAGGCTGCTTTATGTGGGTGGACTTAATAATCTGGACACTTTCAGAGATAGGCAGAGGAATAATTAAGGGGACTTGGGGGAGCCCAACTCCCTTACCTTGAACTGTTGACACTCTTCAATTTTCTACTTCATTTGGAATAACACCTTCTCTTACCCTGCCCCCATTTCAGTTCTAATTAATAGACTTTATTTTTATAGCAGCTTTAGATATGCAGAAAATTGATCAGAAAATATAGTTCTATAAAGAACTTCTCAAACTCAACACACGCAAAGCAGATAATCATGTCAAAAAATGGGCAGAAGATATGAACAGACACTTCTCCGATGAAGACATACAGATGGCTAATAGACACATGAAAAAATGTTCATTATCACTAGCCATCAGGGAGATTCAAATCAAAATCACATTGAGATACCACCTTACACCAGTTAGAATGGCCAAAATTAACAAGACAGTAAACAACGTGTGTTGAAGAGGATGTGGAGAAAGGGGAACCCTTTTATACTGTTGGTGGGGATTGCAAGTTGGTGCAACCACTTTGGAAAACAGTATGGAGATTCCTTAAGAAATTAAAAATAGAGCTACCTCATGACCCCGCAATTGCACTACTGGGTATTTACCCCAAAGATACAGATGTAGTGAAAAGAAGGGCCATCTGTACCCCAATGTTCATAGCAACAACGGCCACAGTCTCCAAACTGTGGAAGGAACCAAGATGCCCTTCACAGATGAATGGATAAAGAAGGTGTGGTCCATATGTACAATGGAGTATTATGCCTCCATCAGAAAGGATGAATACCCAACTTTTGTATCAACATGGACAGGACTGGAAGAGATTATGCTGAGTGAAATAAGTCAAACAGAGAGAATCAATTATCATATGGTTTCGCTTATTTGTGGAGCATAAGGAATAACACGGAGAATATGGGGAGATGGAGAGGAGAAGGAAGTAGGGGGAAATTGGAGGGGGAGACAAACCATGAAGGACTGTGGACTCTGAGGAACTAACTGAGGGTTTTGGAGGGGAGGGGAGTGGGAGGTTGGTTGAGCCTGTTAGTGGGTAATGTGGAGAGCACGTATTTCATGGAACACTGAGTGTGTGCATAAACAATGAATTCTGGAACACTGAAAAGAAATTAAAAAAAAAAAAACTCTTATGATAATGAAGATAAACTTTTGAGATTCTCATAAAAAAAAAAAGAAATACAGTTCTATATCCCCCCTCATTCCCAGTTTACCCAGTTACTAACATCTTACTTTAGTGTGGTATATTTGTTATAATTGAGGAACAAAGATTGATGCATTTCTATTAACTGAAGTTTAGTTTACATTAAGGTTCATTTCTTGTATTATATTGTTCTTGGTATTGAACAATGTGAATATCATATATCCACCATTAGAGTATCATAAAGAATACTTTCACTGCTTAGAAACAAAACATTTTTGCTAAATAACCTCTTAGTGTTGTAATTAGAGCATAAATTGTATAGTCAAACGTGAGTTCAAATTGTGGCTCCTGGATCTGTGTGACCCTTACATGCCCAACTTCTTCAGACACATGAGAAGTAGTACCAATCTTTTAACTGGTAATCATGAAGAAAAAAAGAGATGACATTTGCCAAAATTCTCCCACTTAGCAGTATAGTAATGAGGAATCATAATTGTGAGTAGCTGAATAAGATGTTATAGCAAGAAAAGAAAAATCTCTATCATGAGGTATGGCATGGCAGAACTGGAGAGGAAGTATGTGCATATGTGTGTGTGTGTGTGTGTGTGTGTGTGTGTGTGTGTATCTAAACAGTATTTGATCAATTGTAGAGGAATAGGAGGACCCCGGGGACTGGCAGTTAAGAAGGTAAATGTGTTGGGTGAAGGTCTCAGAAATAAAATTAGAACGTCAATAGACACAAACACGTATGCTGTATGACTAAAAAGATAACAAATCTGAGTATAGGCAATAGTATCGAAATCCTCAGTTATCTTTCTTATTCAATGGTATGCCTTTGACATTTTTTTTTATATTTTTAAAGAGAAAATTGTTTTACATTGTAAAACTATGCTATTTTTTTTTTAGTATTATTACTACTGTTTAATTTCAGGATTCTTATAATAACATACTTTTTTTTGGTTTTGTTTTGGTAACTTACACAGATAAACATAACAAATATACCACACCAACCAGTGGTATGTTGCTTTCTTAGCAGAGACTTCACTTTAATGTTGGCTTATTCTGTTCACGCCACCATCCCCAGACCCTACATTGGAGGACATGAATGATGAGCTTACATCGAGTCCTATAACATTATATTCTTACTGTGGGCCTATGAGACAAACGTCTGAATAAAAGGTTAAAACACAAGAAAATCTTTAGCAGGAAGTTTAATTGTGTTTGAGGGATTGAAAATTGGCTTCCAATATTGCTGTGTTAAAGTCTTCCTTTCAGTAGAGCTAGGCACTTGAAGACTGGGGCTCCTGTCTTTACTACTATTGAAAATAATGAGCAACTACATCAGGATTCTACTAGTTTTTGGGAACCATTACTAAGTTCAAAAAAAGTAGTTCTTGGTATTTCAGGCTAGTGACCCTTCTGCTCTCTCCTTAAAGATTTACCACATACAGCTAGGGAATCTACTTTATTCCTCTATTGATTTGTACCAAGAAAAACTCTCTAGTTTGTGACACTACTGGTCATAAATAACTGATAATAGTTTTAAGCTTTTAAAATTTTTATTATTATTATTATTTAAATATTTTATTTATTTATTTGCTAGAAAGAGACACAGTGAGAGGGAACACAAGCAGGGGGAGTGGGAGCAGGAGAAGCAGGCTTCCCGCTGAGGAGGGAACCCAATATGGGACTCGATCCCAGGACCCTGGGACCATGACCTGAGCCAAAGGCAGACACTTAATGACTAAGCCACCCAGGCGCCCCTTTCATTATTATTTGACCCATCAGAATCTCACCTTAAAGTAGCAGAAGAGTCTTACCTTAAAGTAGAAGACAACTCACTCAATTGTTGAATTGCAGAGAAAACATTTGAGGAGGTAGATGCAGGAGACAGGGAGAAATGGGGATTATCGAGGGTCACTGAAACTAGACTACCCACCAGTATGTTCTCCACAGTGCAGAGAAGTGAATCTTGCCCTAGATTCTACCTATCTACATTACAGCTGTTCTCTTTTCAGTGATGGTTTATTTCATAGAACCTCAAAATTTAAGAAATGGGGTTGAAGGTGTCTGACTTCAATGTCTATAAAAGTATGTTTTGGAGGGAATTCTCCTTCCAACATAAAATGACAGGCTGCTTTTGGAGAGAGAATTTGGGAGGAAAGAGAGAGAAACAATTTTTCTCATTCTGTTAATGCATTACCTCAGCATTGCAGTTGATGCCAACTGTTCCCTGTGGTGCTAGGCTTTCTCTCAGTCTATGGGCCATTCTTTATGATGTTGCACAGAGAAGCCTCTCCATCAGAGGAGGCCCTGCTTATGAATATGAACATAGACATACTGACCAGGACATTCCCACATACATAAGAAATGGTTATCTAGGACTGGTTCCCATTTTTCCATTTCAAATTTGGGCTTTGGGTTTTTTAGTTGCAGTTCTTTGATTTTATGCAAGGACAGCAGCATAAGGGAAGCTGGGAAGCTGCTCCACTAGGCTTCAAGCATATGCCTGAATTTGTTTACCACAAACAAAATCCTCTCAGCTACTGTTACTGTCACCATAGCAACAAGATTGGGGTTACTTCTATCAACAAAGCACCACATAAGGCAAAGGCAGGCATTTAATAAAGAAGAGCAATGATAATTATATAGCAGCCAGTTGCCAGCTCAAACACAGAGTCCTTTTTCCAAATTGTAGTTCCATTTTCTATGTAGAAATGGAAATTATAACTTAATATGCTTTGGAAACCCATTTCTGTATTTGTCTGGGAGATGGAAAAATAAACAGCTGGAAATTCTCCACAGATCTTAATTCAACTTCACAGCATAACCTTATTAGTAGGTTTATATGCCTCAGTAGCATAAAACTGCCTCATTAATAAGTAAGAATATAAACCAGAAATAGATATGGAAAAATTGATTTCTTTTTTTTTTTAAAGATTTTATTTATCTATTTGAGAGAGAGAGATCACAAGCAGGCAGAGAGGCAGCCAGAGTGGGGGGAGGGGGGTGGAGCAGGCCCCCTGCTGAGCAGGGAGCCCAATGCGCTGCTTGATCCCAGCACCCTGAGATCAAGACCTGAGCTGAAGACAGAGGCTTAACCCACTGAGCCACCCAGGTGCCCTGGGATTTCTGATTTAAATATAAAATATTGAAAAAAGGACCCAGAGAACAAGAATGTACTTACTGAGGAAAGAGATTAAGTAGACAACTAAGCTTAGATGGACTGAATTCATAGCTGATAAATTTTATTTACTATTATTCAACCATCCTATCCTCTATCCATTTCATAGTTCCATACTTTAATTGCAATCGGGTAGAACCATACTGGAGAAATACAATGAAGAATATACGCATGGAAATATGCAGAATGATTCATTCAATAAGCTTTAGTTGGCTACTGACACTATATACAATGAGCTATATACAATGAGTTAATACAATTAACCGTATTAATCCCCAAAGACATTAAAACAAATAAAATAGAGGTCCTATTCTGAAAGACCTTGATAATTTCACTGAATATGCAAATACAAATAATTTACACAGGATGTTATGGGTAAACAAAAATTCTGGGAATGATACTGAAAAAATGCAGAGAAAGAATGCTAAATTTTAGTAGTGGATTTTGATATAACTTGAAGTTACATTCATCTTGGCCTTGAAAGATCAGAATAATAATTATGGGTGGAGAATGTGATCTCAATAGTAAAATTGACAAAATATACTCATAAATCTCAGCTCAAACTTTTACATCTTCATCTTTCCCCTCACCATAAATATTGCTAACTACCTGACCTTTCCTCTTGGATGGAGGCGTTTATCCAGGTACAGCAAGATATATTAGCCATTTCCCTGCCTTGGTCCATGTATTAGTTTCCCAGAGATATTGTAAAAAATTAACACAAACTGTGTGGCTTAAAGCAGCAGAAATTTATTCTTTCACAGTTCTAGAAGCTAGAAGTCCAAAATCAAGATATCTACAAAGATATGCTCCCTCTGAAAATTCTGGGGAAGAATCTTCCCTTGCCTCTTCCAGCTTCGGGTGATTGTTGGCAATTCTTGGCATTATTGGTTTGTAGATACATCACTATCTACTAGGTATCACTATGATACCTCTATCATCATATGGCCTTCTTCACCCTGTCTGTCTTTGCTGTCTTTGTGGCTCTGTATCTCCTTATAAGGACACTAGTCATTGGATTTAGGATCCACTCTAATGCAGTATGATTTCATCTTAACTTTATTATATCTGGTTTAGGTTTAGGATTTAGGGGTTTAAGATTCAACATATCTTTTTTGAAAATACAATTCAACTACAGCCTCCTATGAGAAAGCATAAGGAAATCCTATCTATAACAGCCTTGGCCAGTGTACTGAGGCTGATCTGAATGCCTTCTGGGGGCAAGATGATGTTTAAACACTTAAAGTTCTCTTTGACCACTCTTAAGAAACAAGTCACCATGGTTGGGAGAAGGAGGCAATTTAATGCCCTGATCCCACACAAAAGTACCATCTCAGGAGCATGTATGGTTTCTTTAGAAGGCAAGCATTATATACAATTCTTAGAGATCCCAAATGAGAACTTAACAGTTGAGAGGTGGGGATGCAGATCAACAGTGTCTCCACAGTGGCTTTTCAGACAGCTGGTAGGCCTGTGTTATCCTAGTTCAGTTATAATAATTGAGTCTAATTCTGGTTTCTGGAGGGATGCCTAAGGACAGTCAGTCCATTCTTTTCTGTTCGTCCATACTACCAGCTGGGTGGTATTTGTCTACTCCAATGGAATGACTGAGAATGAGGTTGGGAAAGACATCCTGAGGTGTTGATAAGTGATCTGCACGGAAAGTTCAGGAGCCAGTGCCATCCTCAGCTATTTTTGACAGACATCCCACAAAGGTTAAAGGGATTAATGATCAAATTATGTTCAGAGATCTACTGAACTTATGGGGCACCATGGACTCAAGAGTCACTTGTAACCATTTAAGAGAATGGCACCAGGGTATTTTCCCTTGTAAGGACTGCTCCAGGGGCAATACTGAAATACAAAATTTCATTGTTAATGACCCTCTGTCCTCTATTCCTTCTAATGTCTAACATGTTTTGTCCCAGTAGCTGTGTTGCTGCTCTCCACTGCCACAAATTTTTGTCCTTTTCCAGTGGCTGTAATTTCATGCCCCCTCCCCCTTCTCCAGATCATCCTGTTCTCACACTTAGACTTTTCCAGAAGGGCCAGATGCAAGAGGAAGAGGGTATTTCTTATGATTATTACTATACTCAATATAGTGGTTATTATTCATGTGATCTAGAAGTGTGTTGATCCAATAAGAGAACCCAGATGGCTGAATCAAAATTGTTTTTGTTTGTAATTTTTATTTAAATTTAATTAGTTAACATACAGTATAATACTGCTTTCAGGAAAAGAATTCAGTGATTCATTAATTACATAAATACCCAGTGTTCATCATAACAAGTGTCATCTTTGATACACATTACAGAATCTAGCCTGTCCCCCATCCTCCTCCCTCCATCAACCCTCAGTTTGTTATCTATCATTAAGAGTCTCTGAAGACTTCTTTCCCTCTGTCCTTTTCTCCCTTCGCATATGTTCATCTGTTTTGTTCCTTAAATTCCACATATGAATGAAATCGTATTTGTCTTTCTCTGGCTGAGTTACTTTGCTCACTATAATACACTCTAGCTCCAAACATGTTTTTGCAAATGGCACTATTTCATTTTTTTGATGGCTGAATAATATTTCATTGTGTCTATATATATACATACACACACACACACACACATACACACACACACACAAACATACCACATCTTCTTTATCCATTCATCAGTTAATGGACATTTAGGCTCTCTCCATAATTTGGCTATTGTTGACAATGCTGCTATAAATATTGGGGTGCATGTGCCCCTTCACATCTGTATTTTTATATCCTTTGTGTGACTACCTAGAAGTGTACAAAAATTAAGTTTTGATACCTTAGGGCCCTTTTTGACCAGTTTGCCAGTTAGGGGATTAACTAGCAGTCTACCCTAGGGTTACTGCTAGGAGAAGAAAAGTCCAGCCATGGACTACACCATGCCCAGGAATGGTGTAGATAGACTATCATATTTTCAAAATTGGTATTTGAATCTTAGGTGAAAAAAAATTACTTTCTGGGATGGCCATAATCAATGACCAAAAAACCTCACTAAGGTGTGTGGACCAAGAGAAACTTAAGGATGGAGAATCAAAAATATTTTTGTGTCAATATTTTAGAAGTCTGTCCCAATGCTCAGTAATACCAAGTGCCTCTGGGTGTCAGAAAGTATGGTAGTTCCATCAGATATCATGATTATCAGCCCATTGTCAGATTGCAAATGGTTTGGAAAGCTTAAAATGCTTGTTTCAGGAGTCGCAAAGACATTAGATGTTTCAGGTGATCAAGGTGGAACAACAAAAAAGCAGTAACCAGAAAAAAGTGTTATCAGAGGTGAGGTACCACTGAAGAGGAAAGTCTAAAATATATAGTTAAGTTGTCAGGGGTACATGGGGAAGGCTTCCTTCACTACAAGAAAACTGGGTCAAATATTTGAAAGAATCACTGGTCTAGCATGCAGTGGACAGTTTCATCTGGGCTGGCAGAAACACAGGACTTTTACTTTTTTCCAGTTTATGATGGTGGATGTCTTGCCATATCTGGTACCATGATGAATCCAGACCGCAATGATGCCAGTCTTGGGTAGTAGAATGTCTTAATCAGCAACTTATTCTAGCTAGCCTCATCAGAAAACAAGACCATATCATAAGTCCATAAGACCATACCACTTGAGTGACTGAAATATTTGTTTTCAGTCTACTGTTATTTTAGCGGAGGACCAAATAGCTAGACCATTGGCAATAGCCTAAGAATCAGTAAGACTCTAACAAAGTTCATCAAGGGGACTGTTGCCCAATGTCATGAGAAATGTCTTGAGTTCTGACAACTGAGTGAGCCAACAATATCTGCTTTTATTTCCACTTAACTGGAGTTGGGCTAACAGCCACAGTAGCCCCGTAGACATCACTGGATTTCAATAAGCAAAACCATCGGTGAAGGAAGCCCAGGCCTTTAGGGAAGTCTCTGTGAATGCAGGGCCCTATCAAGCCAGTAATTTTACTTGAGGCAGCAGAATGATGATTTAAAGTTTTCTCCAAAGGAATAGCCTCCACTTTTTTATGTAAAGTAGCAATGTCACTTTGTCATATAAAGCTGAAATGTCACTAAGATCAGGCCAGTTGCTTTCTGCATATTCCATTTCCACTTGACAAGCTAAGTTTATTGGGTCCTTCCCATCCCGTTAGTTGCATTTGAATCAGTTCTCCCGCAATTGGAAAGCTTTGGCAAGACAGTCACAAGGCTCCCATTTAGTTAGTCAGGCATTTAGTTTTGGCAAGAGCCTGAGCAAGGTAATAGTCACTTTTTTTTTTTAATTCTGTTGTGTTAGTCACATTAGTTTTTGATGTAGTGTTCCATGATTCATTGTTTGCATACAACACCCAGTGCTCCATGCAACTGGAGCCCTCCTGAATACCCATCACCAGGCTCTTCCATCCCCCAACCCCCGCCCTTCTAAAACCCTCAGTTTGTTCTCTGGAGTTCATAGTCTTTCATGGTTTGTTCCCCCACTCTAATTTCTCCCCCTTCATTTTTTCCTTCTCCTAATGTCCTCCATGCAGTCACTTTTTAAGAAGTTTGTACCCTAGAATCTGTATGAGGAAGATGACAAGGCAAAATTTTCAGGGAGTACCTCAGGATAGAGATTGCCTACCTTTCTTAAAGGATCTATTCAGCAAGATCATTCTTCACAAGGACTTGTAGCTCAAGGGTTCATTAGGGTTTCCAGGTACCAAAGTGACTACATAACACTTTATATGGTTCGTCCTGGTGAGTATAATTCCCTGTGGTATTTACAGAAGGAGAGGTACAAGCATGTAACATGTCAAATGAGCTAACTTTAATGTGGCAGAGAAGCCGCCAGTCATCATGGCCTGCCCTGCTCTGCATCAACAACGTTGCAGAGTTGGGGTTGCCCAGACCAGGATACCAGATTCCCAGTTCTTACATACCCAAAGGTCAGTAGTTTCTTTTAAGTATAAATGCTTCTCATATTATTATCTGCCTCTGATCACTTTCCAGAGCACCAACATAGTCTTTTTGTTCACTTTATCCTACTTCATTTTTGCTTTCTAGGGAGAATATTTGTCAATATATTTAATCATTACTAGAAATTAAAATGCTTTAATTTTGCAGTCATATCATCCTCTCACCTTACCAGAGTCCATTAAGGCTAATAAGGTAATTATCTATGCCCTCAAACGTCTAGAAACCAGGGCATCCACAGAGACTCCCTATAAGCTGCTATGTGCTCATCTGTACTCAAATATCTGAGACATCTTGGTTAACTTAATTCCCCACTCTGCTGTTCATTCATATTGTACAGAATAGAGATAAACCAAGCCAAGGACCTAATAGACAGAAAGATGTTTTCTAGAGTTGCTTTGGGAGGCTCTTCCCCTCACCTTTTTTTCCATGGTTCAGTCTTCTAGGAACATTCTCCCTTACCATTAATTAAATCTTGAATGTAATTCTTAGTTATGCAGCAGATGTGCTTCCTAGCATCCATGGCACTTCTCTAGGTGAGGTATAGAATTCATGTTACAAGGCCTAGCAAACATGACAATAACAGAGGAGACCGAGAGATCAAAGGTAAATCAGGGCCTGAAATAATGAGCATCTGGGCAATTTTTAACAATCTGATTTATAATCTTTCATATATATATGATATATATGAAATTACAATTACATGAAATGTGAATTATATATAACACATATTTTTTAAAGTTTTATTTATTTTAGAGAGAGAGAAAGCACACCCACAAAGGGTGAATAGGGAGAGGAAGAGAATCTTAAGCAGACTCTCCACTGAGTGTGGAGCCTACCATGGAGCCTGATGTGGGGCTTGGTCTCACAACCCTGAGATCATGACCTGAGCCGAAATCAAGACTGGTACGCTTAACCAACTGAGCCACCCAGGTGTCCCATTTCATATATATTTTTAATAATGAAGAAACAAAAAACAGCTATCTCAGTTATTTCCAGCAGTGTCCCTGGTCTGGAGAACTCATCTCAGCCAGATCTACCACTTTCCCTTGATCCTCCAGCTGACATAATCACACCATGTCCCCAAGGCACTGTGCTTACTCTAGCTCCTCTGAAAACAGGCGGTCAGTTTTTTTTCTTTCATCTTATCCTCATATTTCCCAGATTAACAATTAGCGAACCTAAGAAAATTCTTTTCTTCCTTTCTCCTTTCCCTTCTTTTTCTTTCCATCATTCCTCCTTTCCTTCCTACCTTCTTTCTTTCTCCTTCCCTCTTCATTCCTTCCTTTCTTCTTCCTCTTTTTCCTTTTTCTTTCTACTCACCCCCCAACCTTTTTTTAAAGCAAAAACATTGAGAACAAAATTTGCTAAGATGTTACAGGAAAACAAAGAAGCAAGCAACAGGAATGCCAAAGCCAGGTATAATTGTCTGGTTCTGTGATGATTAATGACATAAATTACATGGCATTCAGACTCCCGGTTCATTTCTGACTCTAGAAGAGTTGGGTGCCTAGTGCATTCTTTCTAGAAAAACAGTGCCCCAGAAACACTGTCTAGCATGAAGGAGCCTTCATTTCGTTACTTCCTGTCCTGAACAATAGCTGGGAATTGACAATGTTACTTAAGTTCTGGTTTCCATGGGCATCTATGGACTGCTATAATTTCCAGTTTCTGGTTTGTAGAAAGAAAGACTTTGCCCCAGACACCTCCATCACTTCCAGCCCACTGACATCACCAGATAATGTCTTCCTCTGGAACTCTGTGTCCTTAAATTCTAGTGTAGCTCTTTACCCATTTTTTCCTATTTCTTCTCTCTTGCCTGAAATTTATTGATTGATCATATACTAAATTTAATGGTTTCCCAATTCTTTGTTTTCAATTTAGTAAAATTTGTCTTCTTTTTTTTAAAGCTACAGTCCTGTTATATATCATATTTCTGCTCACAAGGCTCAGGCTACTAACTTCTTAAGGTATATTGAAGTTACTTTTTTTTCCTAAGAATTTGATGCCCTCAAAGAAATACTCTCAGAATTGTAGGTTTAAATATTACTAATATTTTCTCACATTTTTGTGGCTTGTCTTTTATAACACTTAATGATCTTTCAATTGACAGTCTTGATTCTAATAAAGTCAATTTTATTAACTTTTTCCTTTGTAATTATATTTGTGCTCTGTATGAGAAATGTTTTTCCTGTGATAATGTAATGAATGTGTATATATTTTTAATAGAAGTTTGTTTTGTCTTTTACTTTAGACTGAAAATAAACCTAGATTTGGTATTTGTGTATGCTGTGACACAGAGGTCAATTTTCATTACTTTTCATATGGATAACTGATAGGTCCAAGCATGTTTATTGAAAAGACAGTCCAGGGATGCCTGGTTAGCTCAGTTGGTTAAGCATCAGACTCTTGATTTTGATCTTGCTGTCATGGGATCAAGCCCCATGTCCAGCTCTGTGCTCAGAATGGAGTATGCTTGGAATTCTCTCCTTCCTTTCCCTCTGCCCCTCTTCCCTGCTCTGTCTCTAAAATAAAATAAGCTTTAAAAAATCTTTAAAAAAAGGGCAAAACATTCCATTTTGCACTTCTCTGTAGTGTCAAGACTGTCATCATATGTCCATATAGGCATTGTTTTTCTAGATTCTCTTTCATTTGGCCTTATGTCTAATCTTAGCTTAGTAACACCTTGTCTAATTATGATAGCTTTATAATAAATATAGATATCTGATATATCATGAACTTACTCAATTTCCCTCCAAGATTTTTCAACTATTCAAGGCTCTTTGCATTGTCGTATACATTTTAGAACTAGTTTAAGTTACCCACACAGCCAAAAGGGGGGGAAACCTGCTAGGATTTAGACTGAATTGAGAAACTGGTTTAGAGAATATTGACATCTTCTATTTCATGAATATGATTTACCTCATTTATTAAGGTGTTTACTTTTATCAATAATACTTTATGTTTTCTATTTAGATATCTGTATATCTTCTATTATTTTTCTAAACCATTTGATTTTCTTCCAATTAGAAATATTTTTAAAAATTACACTTTCTTGTTATTTATTGTTTGAGTATAAAAATACAACTGGTTTTCTAAAAATATGTTGACCTGTAACTAACAACCTTGCTCTTTTTCTCACTTCAACAACTTCATGTGTTAATTCTAACAACTTATCTGTAGATTCTTATATGTGATTATATCACCTGCAGATAATGACATTTTTATTTCAGTTTTCCTATACTTACAAATTTATTTATTATTTTTATATATTTTCACTAGCGGATTTATAGTACAATATTGAGTACAAGGAGAATAGTATGAATTCTTGTCACAGTACATTGATCATTATATATGATGGTTTGAGGTTTTTTTGCAGTGATGTTTCATCACATTAATGTAGTTTGCTACTAAACCTAGGATACTAAGGGTGTTTTTTATGATTACTATAAGTAGAAATTATAAAAGATTTTTTCATTCATTGAGATGATCATAAGATTTTTATCAATTTTTATGTTAATATGGATACATGATTAATAGTTTGAATCAAATGTGCAAATTCTAAATTAGTCCTGACATGTTATGTACATATGTGTATAATCACATACATACGTGGTTTATTAATATATTATTTAGATTGGCTTCAATTTTCCTCTGTTCTAATAAGTTTATCAAATTTATATATAAAGTTATTTTATAAAATGAGTTTGAAATGGTTTCCTTTTTTTTTTTTAGTAACATTTTCTGGAGGAATTTGGGTAATATTACCATTATGTCTGTCCTAAATGTTTGGTATAATTTACTGGTGGTGAATTTGTGATTTTCTATTTCTTCTTGGGGGTGTTATAGAAATTGTATTTTTCTATAAATTTGATCATTTCAAAGTTGATCACCAAATATTTGAAATTATTTTGCATCATGATTTTCATAGTATCTTTTTATTGGTTATTAATTGTACGGTTGGTGCTGCTGACCACCCTTTTATTTCTGGCACTTTGTCATGATTAATCTTGTCAGCGATTATTAATTTAAAATGTTTCATTTTAGGGAGGAGTCAAGATGGCGGAGAAGTAGCAGGCTGAGATTACATCAGGTAGCAGGAGATCAGCTCGATAGCTTATCTAAACATTGCAAACACCTACAAATCCAACAGGAGATTGAAGAGAAGAAGAACAGCAATTCTAGAAACAGAAAATCAACCACTTTCTGAAAGGTAGGACTGGCGGAGAAGTGAATCTAAAATGACGGGAAGATAGACCACGGGGGGAGGTGCCGGCTCCCGGCAAGGGGCGGAGCAACGGAGCACAAAATCAGGACTTTTAAAAGTCTGTTCCACTGAGGGACATTGCTCCAGAGGCTGAACCGGGGTGAAGCCCACGCGGGGTCAGCGTGGCCCCAGGTCCCACAGGGTCACAGAAGGATCGGGGGTGTCGGAGTGTCGCAGAGCTTGCAGGTGTTAGAATGGAGAAGCCGGCTACAGAGACAGAGCCGGGGACTGAGCTTTCAGCTCGGGGTTACCTTGAACTGGTCGCGGGCTGGGTGAGCTCGGAGCGTGGCTGGAGGCTGGGGATACAGGAGTTATTGGGTGCTGTCCTCTGGGGGCACACTGAGGAGTGGGGCCCTGGGCGCTCGGCTCCTCCGGGCCAGAGACTAGGAGGCCGCCATTTTTGTTCCCGTCCTCCGGAACTCTATGGGAAGCGTTCAGGGAACAGAAACTCCCAAAAGCGAACCCGAGCGGATTACTTAGTCCGGCCCCGAGTAACGGAGGTGCAATTCCGCCTTGGGCAAAGACACTTGAGAGTCACTACAACAGACCCCTCCCCCAGAAGATCAACAAAATATCCAGCCAGGACGAAGTTCATCTATCAAGGAAAGCAGGTTCAATTCCTAAGACAGCAGCGGAATTCCAGAGGAGGAGAAAGCAAAACGCGGAACTCATGGATTTCTCCCCATGATTCTTTAGTCTTGTGGTTAATTCAATTTTTTTTCAATTTTTTTTCTTTCTTTTTTCTTCTGCTAAATTTTTTTAAAACTTTTACCCTTTTCTTTTTTAACATTTTTGACTAGTTTATCTAAAATATATATTTTCTCTTCCTTTTTTATATTTTTTCTTTATTTGTTTTATTTTTTAAATTTTTTTTCTGAACCTCTTTTTATCCCCTTTCTCCCCCCCCCACACAATTTGGGGTCTCTTCTGATTTGGTTACAGCGCATTTTTCTGGGGTCTTTGCCCCCCTTTTAGTATTTTATTTGATCCTTCATATCCTCTTATCTGGACAAAACGACAAGGCGGAAAAAATCACCACAAACAAAAGAACAAGAGTCAGTACCGAGGCTAGGGACCTAATCAACACAGACATTGGTAATATGTCAGATCAAGAGTACAGAATGATGATTCTGAACCTTCTAGCCGGGCTCAAAAAAGGCATGGAAGATATTAGAGAACCCTCTCTGGAGAGATAAAAGCCCTTTCTGGAGAAATTAAAGAACTAAAATCTAACCAAGTTGAAATCAAAAAAGCTATTAATGAGGTGCAATCAAAAATGGAGGCTCTCACTGCTAGGATAAATGAGGCAGAAGAAAGAATTAGTGATCTAGAAGACCAAGTGACAGAGAATAAAGAAGCCAAGCAAAAGAGGGACAAACAGCTACTGGACCACGAGGGAAGAATTCGAGAGATAAGTGACACCATAAGATGAAACAACATTAGAAAAATTGGGATTCCAGAAGAAGAAGAAAGAGAGAGGGGAGCAGAAGGTCTATTGGAAAGAATTATTGGAGAGAATTGTCCTAATATGGCAAAGGGAACAAGCATCAAAATCCAGGAGGTGCATAGAACCCCCCTCAAAGTCAACAAGAATAGGTCCACACCCCGTCACCTAATAGTAAAATTTACAAGTCTTAGTGACAAAGAGAAAATCCTGAAAGCAGCCCGGGAAAAGAAGTCCGTAACATACAATGGTAAAAATACTAGATTGGCAGCAGGCTTATCCACAGAGACCTGGCAGGCCAGAAAGAGTTTGCATGATCTATTCAGAGCACAAAACGAGAAAAAAATGCAGCCAAGAATACTCTATCCAGCTAGGCTATCATTGAAAATAGAAGGAGAGATAAAAAGCTTCCAGGACAAACAAAAACTGAAAGAATTTGAAAACACCAAACCAGTGCTACAGGAAATATTGAATGGGGTCCTCTAAGCAAAGAGAGAGCCTAAAAGTAGTAGATCAGACAGGTACAGAAAAAATATACAGTAACAGTCACCTTACAGGCTAATAATGGCACTAAATTCATATCTCTCAATAGTTACCCTGAATGTTAATGGGCTAAATGCCCCAATCAAAAGACACAGGGTATCAGAATGGATAAAAAAACAAAACCCATCAATATGTTGCCTACAAGAAACTCATGTTAGACTGGAAGACATCTAGATTGAAAGTGAGGGGGTGGAAAACAATTTACTATGCTAATGGACATCAGAAGAAAGCTGGGGTGGCAATCCTTATATCAGATCAATTAGATTTTAAGCCAAAGACTAAAGGGTCTGTCCAACAAGAAGATCTAACAATTTTCAATATCTCTGCCCCTAACGTGGGAGCAGCCAACTATATCAATCAATTAATAACAAAATCAAAGAAACATATCAATAATAATACAATAATAGTAGGGGACTTTAACATTCCCCTCACTGAAATGGACAGATCATCCAAGCAAAAGATCAACAAGGAAATAAAGGCCTTAAATGACACACTGGACCAGATGGACATCACAGATATATTCAGAACATTTCATCCCAATGCAACAGAATACACGTTCTTCTCTAGTGCACATGGAACATTCTCCAGAATAGATCACATCCTGGGTCACAAATCAGGTCTCAATCGGTAACAAAAGATTAGGATCATTCCCTGCATATTTTCAGACCACAATGCTCTGAAGCTAGAACTCAATCACAAGAGGAAAGCTGCAAAGAACCCAAATACATGGAGACTAAACAGCATCCTTTTAAAGAATGAATGGGTCAACCAGGAAATTAAAGAAGAATTGAAAAAATTCATGGAAACAAATGATAACGAAAACACAACGGTTCAAAATCTGTGTGTCACAGCAAAGGCAGTCCTGAGAGGAAAATATATAGCGGTACAAGCCTTTCTCAAGAAACAAGAAAGGTCTCAAGTACACAACCTAACCCTACACCTAAAGGAGCTGGAGAAAGAACAAGAAAGAAACCCTAAACCCAGCAGGAGAAAAGAAACAATAAAGATCAGAGCAGAAATCAATGAAATAGAAACCAAAAAAACAATAGAAAAAAATCAATGAAACTAGGAGCTGATTCTTTGAATCAATAAGATTGATAAACCCCTGGCCAGACTTATGAAAAAGAAAAGAGAAAGGACCCAAATCAATAAAATCATGAATGAAAGAGGAGAGATCACAACTAACACCAAAGAAATACAATTATAAGAACACACTATGAGCAACTCTACGCCAACAAATTGGACAATCTGGAAGAAATGGATGCATTCCTAGAGACATATAAACTACCACAACTGAACCAGGAAGAAATAGAAAACCTGAACAGGCCCATAACCAGTAAGGAGATTGAAACAGTCATCCAAAATCTCCAAACAAACAAAAGCCCAGGGCCAGACAGCTTCCCAGGGGAATTCTACCCAACATTTAAAGAAGAACTAATTCCTATTCTCCTGAAACTGTTCCAAAAAATAGAAATGGAAGGAAAACTTCCAAACTCATTTTATGAGGCCAGCATCACCTTGATCCCAAAACCAGACAAGGATCCCACCAAAAAAGAGAACTACAGACCAATATCCTTGATGAACACAGATGCAAAAATTCTCGCCAAAATACTAGCCAATAGGATTCAACAGTACATTAAAAGGATTATTCACCACGATCAAGTGGGATTTATTCCAGGGCTGCAGGGTTGGTTCAACATCCGCAAATCAATCAATGTGATAGAACACATTAATAAAAGAAAGAACAAAAACCATATGATACTTTCAATAGATGCTGAAAAAGCATTTGACAAAAGTACAGCATCCCTTCCTGATCAAAACTCTTCAAAGTGTAGGGATAGAGGGCACATACCTTAATATTATCAAAGCCATCTATGAAAAACCCACCGCAAATATCATTCTCAATGGAGAAAACTGAAAGCTTTTCCGTTAAGGTCAGGAACACGGCAGGGATGTCCATTATCACCACTGCTGTTCAACATAGTACTAGAAGTCCTAGTCTCAGTAATCAGACAACAAAAAGAAATTAAAGGCATCCAAATCTGCAAAGAAGAAAAACTATCACTCTTCGCAGATGATATGATACTATATGTGAAAAACCCAAAAGACTCCACTCCCAAACTGCTAGAACTTGTACAGGAATTCACTTAAGGTGTCAGGATATAAAATCAATGCACAGAAATCAGTTGCATTTCTGTACACCAACAACAAGACAGAAGTAAAAGAAATTAAGGAGTCAATCCCATTTACAATTGCACCCAAAACTATGAGATACCTAGGAATAAACCTAGCCAGAGAGGCTAAGAATCTATACTCAGAAAACTATAAAGTACTCATCAAAGAAATTGAGGAAGACACAAAGAAATGGAAAAAGTGTTCCATGCTCCTGGATTGGAAGATCAAATATTGTGAAAATGTCTATGCTACCTAAAGCAATCTACACATTCAATGCAATCACTATCAAAATCCCACCCATTTTTTTCAAAGAAATGGAACAAATAATCTTAAAATTTATATGGAACCAGAAAAGACCTCGAATAGCCAAAGGAATATTGAAAAAGAAAGCCAAAGTTGGTGGCATCACAATTACGGATTTCAAGCTCTATTACAAAGCTGTCATCATCACGACAGCATGGTACTGGCACATAGATCAATGGAATAGAAAAGAGAGCCCAGAAATAGACCCTCACCTCTATGGTCAACTAATCTTTGACAAAGCAGGAAAGAATGTCCAATGGTAAAAAGACAGCCTCTTCAATAAATGGTGCTGGGAAAATTGGACAGCCACATGCAGAAAAATGAAATTGGACCACTTCCTTACACCACACACGAAAATAGACTCAAAATGGATGAAGGACCTCAATGTGAGAAAGGAATCCATCCAAATCCTTGAGGAGACCTCAGCTGCAGCAACATCTTCCTAGGAACATTGGCCAAAGCAAGGGAAGCAAGGGCAAAAATGAACTATTGGGATTTCACCAAGATCAAAAGCTTTTGCATAGCAAAGGAACAGTTAATAAAACCAAAAGACAACTGACAGAATGGGAGAAGATATTTGCAAATGACATATCAGATAAAGGGCTAGTATCCAAAATCTATAAGGAACTTAGCAAACTTAACATCCAAAGAGCAAACAATCCAATCAAGAAATGGGCAGAGGACATGAACAGAAATTTCTGCAAAGAAGATATCCAGATTGCCAACAGACACATGAAAAAGTGCTCCACATCACTCAGCATCAGGGAAATACAAATCAAAACCACAATGAGATATCACCTCACACCAGTCAGAATGGCTAAAATTAACAAGTCAGGAAATGACAGATGCTGGCCAGGATGCAGAGAAAGGGGAAACCTCCTATACTTTTGGTGGGAATGCAAGATGGTGCAACCACTCTGGAAAACAGCATGGAGGTTCCTCAAAATGTTGAAAATAGAACTACCCTATGACCCAGCAATTGCACTACTGGGTATTTACCCTAAAGATACAAACATAGTGATCCGAAGGGGCACGTGCACCCGAATGTTTATAGCAGCAATGTCTACAATAGCCAAACTATGGAAAGAACCTAGATGTCCATCAACAGATGAATGGATAAAGAAGAGGTGATATATATACAAAATGGAATACTATCCAGCCATCAAAAGAAGTGAAATCTTGCCATTTGCAATGACGTGGATGGAACTAGAGGGTATCATGCTTAGTGAAATAAGTCAGTCGGAGAAAGACAATTATCATATGATCCCCCTGATTTGAGAACGTGGAGATGCAACATGGAGGGTTAGGGGGATAGGAGAAGAATAAATGAAACAAGATGAGATTGGGAGGGAGACAATCCATAAATGACTCTTAATCTCACAAAACAAACTGGGGGTTGCTGGGGGGAGGTCGGTTGGGAGAGGGGGAGGGGGTTATGGACATTGGGGAGGGTATGTGCTATCGTGAGTGCTGTGAAGTGTGTAATCCTGGTGATTCACAGACCTGTACCCCTGGGGATAAAAATACATTATATGTTTATAAAAATTTAAAAAAAAAAGGATGAATATCCAACTTTTGTAGCAACATGGACGGGACTGGAAGTGATTATGCTGAGTGAAATAAGTCAAGCAGAGAGAGTCAAGTATTATATGGTTTCACTTATTTGTGGAGCATAACAAATGACATGGAGGACATTGGGAGATGGAGAGGAGAAGGAAGTTGAGGGAAATTGGAAGGGGAGGCGAACCATAAGAGACTATGGACTCTGAAAAACAACCTGAGGGTTTTGAAGGGGTGGGGTGGGAGGTTAGGGGAACCAGGTGGTGGGTAATAGGGAGGGCATGTATTGCATGGAGTACTGGGTGTTGTGCAAAAACAATGAATACTGTTATGCTGAAAAAATAAATTAATTTAAAATGTTTCATTTTAGCTTGTAAATATGAATTTCATTTTAATATCTGCCTTCATCTTTGTCATTTTCTTCTGCACATTTTACTAGGATTATTTTATTGTTTTATTTCTAACTTCATTTATTTTCAATTGTTCCATTTTTAAAAATGTATTGGCTCATTCTCAATGTTTCCCTTTAATTGTGGATTTAGCTGCATTACCATGCTATTATATTATTCGGTTTATTTTTCCATTGCCCCAGATTTATCTTTTGACCCATGGTTTATTATAGAAGCTTATTTATTAATTTCAAAACATAGTACTATTTTCCAATTAACTTTTTATTATTGATTTCTAGCTTAATTGGACTGCGGTCAGAGTACATACTCTGTATGATTTTAATGCTTTGACATTTGTTGAGACCCCTTTATGGCACAATATAAAATTGAATTTTTGGAAGTGTTTCACATATGATTGACAATTATACATGCTGGAGTTTTTAGACACAATGTCTGATATATGCCAGTTAGATAAAATTTTCTAATCATTGTGCTTTATATGTTTACTTTTATGTATGTATTTACTGATGTTGCTCAGGTCTTCTCAAACCATTCATCATGTCTCTTCTTGTCTTTTTTCTTTTTTTTTTTAAGACTTTACTTATTAGACAGGGTGAAGGTAGAGCATGAACTAGAGGGAAAGGCAAGGTGAGAGGGAGAAGCAGACTGTTTGCTGAACAGGTAGCCCAACACAAATCTCCATCCAGGAACCCTGTGATCTTGACCTGAGCCAAAGGCAGATGCTCAACTGACTGAGCCATGCAGGCACCCCATCTTCTTGTCTTCTGTAATTTTTTTTTAAAGATTTTATTTATTTATTTGACAGAGAGACATCAAGTAGGCAGAGAGGCAGGCAGAGAGAGAGGGGCAAGCAGGCTCCCCACTGAGCAGAGAGCCCGATGTGGGGCTTGATCCCAGGACCCTGAGATTATGACCTGAGCGGAAGGCAGAGGCTTAACCCACTGAGCCACCCAGGTGCCCATCTTCTGTATTTTGAATATATTTTTTCATGTTTTTCATAATGCATATTGTCTTTTGACCTTTCTTCCCATTTACTATTAACTGTCCTCAGCTGTATCATATCTGCTATAAACCCAACCACTACATTCTAAACTTTTGTTCTTATATTTTTCAATTTTCAAGTTTTTAAGAGTTTTCAGTTTTCTGCCAATATTATCCCTTTTGTCTCCTATTTGTATGAACATATTTTTTATCTGCAAGCTGAACCAGCCACTTTTTATTTTTATATTTTTTATAATTTTTTTATTATGCTATGTTAGCCACCATCATTAGTTTTTGATGCAGTGTTCTATGATTCATTTTTTGCATATAACACCCAGTGCTCCATGAACTACATTTCCCTCCATAATACCCATCACCAGGCTCACCCATCCTCATACACCCCTCCCCTCTAAAACCCTCAATTTGATTCCCTGAGTCCATAGTCTCTCATGGTTTGTCTCCCCATCTGATTCCCACTCCCTTCATTTTTCCCTTCCTTCTCCTAATGGCTTCCATGCTATTCCCATGTTCCACAAATAAGTAAAATCATATGATAATTGTCTTTTTCTGTTTGACTTATTTCACTTAGCATAATCTCCCCCAGTCCCATCCATGTTGATGCAAAAGTTGGGTGTTCATCCTTTCTGATGGCGGAATATTAGTCCACTGTATATATGGACCACATCTTCTTTATCCATCCATCTGTTGAGGGCCATCTCAGCTCCATCCACAGTTTGGCTATTGCTATTGGACATTGCTATGGCTATTGGACATTGCTGCTATGAAGATTGGGGCACACATGGCCCTTCTTTTCACTTCATCTGTATCTTTGGGGTAAATACCCGGTAGTGCAATTGCTGGGTCATAGGGTAGCTCTATTATTAACTTTTTGAGGAACCTCTACACTGTTTTTCAAAGTGGCTATACCAACTTGCATACCCACCAACAGTGTAAGAGGGTTCTTCTTTCTTCACAACCTCTCCAACATCTGTTGTTTCCTTCCTTGTTAATTTTTGCCTTTCTAACTGATATAAATTGGTACCTCAGTGTGGTTTTGATTTAGATTTCCCTGATGGATAATTATGTTAAACATTTTTTCATGTGTCTGTTAGCCATTTGTATGTCTTCTTTTGGAGAAGTGTCTGTTCATGTTTTCTGCCCAGTTTTTGACTGTATTATTTGTTTTTTGGATGTTGAGTTGAGAAATTCTTTTTAGATCTTGGGTATAAGCCTTTAACTGTAGTGTCATTTGCAAATATCTTCTCTCATTCTGTGGGATGTCTGTTTGTTTTATTGACTATTTCCTTTGCTGTGCAGAAGCTTTTTATCTTAATGAAGTCCCGAAAGTTCATTTTCACTTTTGTTTCCCTTGCGTTCGCAGACATGTTTTGAAAGAAGTTGCTGTGGCCGATGTCAAAGAGGTTACTGCCTATGTTATCCTATAGGATTTTTGATGGATTCCTGTCTCACACTGAGGTCCTTTATCGACTTAGATTTTATCTTTGTGTATGGTATAAGAGATTGGTCGAGTTTCATTCTTCTGTCCAATAGCTGTCCAATTTTCCCAGCACTGCTTATTGAAGAGACTGTCTTTTTTCCATTGGATATTTTTTCTTGCTATGTCAAAGATTAGTTGATCATAGAGTTGAGGGTCCATATCTGGGCTCTCTATTCTGTTCCATCTGTTTTTGTGCCAGTACCATATTGTCTTCATGATCACAGCTTTGTAATAGAGCTTGAAATAGGCAACATGATACCCCAGCTTTGTTTTTCTTTTTCAACATTTCCTTGGTGATTCGGAATCTCTTCTGATTTAGGCAAATTTTAGGATTGATTGTTCCAGCCTTTGAAAAATGCCATTGGTATTTTGATTGGGATGGTGTTGAAAGTATAGATTGCTCTGGGCAGCATGGACAATTTAACAATGTTTATTCTTCCAATCCATGAGCATAGAATGTTTTTCCATATTTTTGTGTCTTCCTCAATTTCCTTCATAAGTGTTCTGTACTTTCTAAAGTATAGATCATTTACCTCTTTGGTTGGGTTTATTCCAAGTTATCTTAAGGTTTTTATTGCTATTGTAAATGGAACTGATCCTCTAATTTCTCTTTCTACAATTACATTGTTAGTGTGTAGGAAAGCAACTGATTTCTGTGCATTGATTTTGTATCCTGCCACATTACTGCTGTATAAGTTCTAGTAATTTGGGGGTAGAGTCTTTTCAGTTTTCCACGTAAAGTACCATATCATCTGTGAAGAGAGTGAGTTTGACTTCTTCTTTGCCAGTTTGAATAACTTTTATTTCTTTTTCTTGTCTGGTTGCTGTTCCTGGGATTTTCAGAACTATGCTGAAAATAGTGGTGAAAATGGGCATGCTTGTCATGTTCCTGATCTTAAGGGAAATGCTTTCAGCTTTTCCCCATTAAGAATGATATTCACTGTGGGCTTTTTGTAGGTGATTTTATGGAATTGAGGAATGTTCCCTCTATCCCTATACTCTGAAGAGTTTAGTCAGGAAAGGCTGCTGTATTTTGTCAAATGCTTTTTCTGTATCAATTGAGAGGAGTATGTGGTTCTTGTCTCTTCTCTTATTTATGTGTTCTATCACACTAATTGATTTGAAAATGTTAAACCACTTACATCCCAAGAATAAATCCTACCTGGTCATTACGGGTAATCCTTTTAATGTACTATTGGATCCTATTAGCTAAGATCTTGTTGAGAAATCTGACATCCATATTCATCAGGGATATTGGTCTGAAATTCTCCTTTTTGATGGAGTCTTTGCCTGGTTTTGGGATCAAAATAATATTGGCCTCATAGAATGAGTTTGGAAATTTTTCTTCTATTTCTATTTTTTGGAAAAGCTTCAGGAGAATAAATATTATTTCTTCTTAATATGTTTAGTAGATTTCCCCAGGGAATCCATCAGGCCCTGGACTCTTGGGTTTTTTTTTGTTGTTGTTTGTTTTGTTTTGTTTTTTTTGTTTGTTTGTTTGTTTTTAAAGATTTTATTTATTTGACAGAGATCACAAGTAGGCAGAGAGGTAGGCAGAGAGAGAGAGAGAGAGAAGAAAGCAGGCTCCCCGCTGAGCAGAGATCCTGATGCGGGGCTCGATCCCAGGACACTGGGATCATGACCTGAGCTGAAGGCAGAGACTTTAACCCTCTGAGCTACCCAGGCACCCCTGGACTCTTGTTTTTTTGGAGGTTTTTGATCACTGCTTTAATCTCAGTACTGGTTATTGGTCTATTCAGGTTGTCCATTTCTTCCTGTTTCAGTCTTGGTAGTTTATAGGTTTCTAGGAAGGCAACCATTTCTTCCATGTTGTTTAATTTATTGGCATATAGTTGTTGATAATAATTTCTAATAAATATTTCCATTTCCTTGGTGTTAGTCCAGATTTCTCCCCTTTCATTCATAATTTTATTAATTTAGGTCCTTTCTCTTTTCTTTTGGATAAGTCTGGCCAGTGGTTTATTGATCTTATTAATTCTTCCAAAGGACCAGCTTCTAGCTTTGTTGATCTGTTCTATTATATTTCTGGTTTCTAATTCATTGATTTCTGATCTAATCTTATTTCTCCTCTTATGAGTGACTTAGGCTTTGTTATTCTTTCTCCAGTTCTTTAAGGTGTAAAGATAGTTCTTGTATTCAGGATTTTTTTTTTTTTTTAATGAGGCTTGGATGGCTATGTATTTCCCCCTTTGGACGACCTTTTCAGTATCCCATAGTTATCCAATGTGTTTTTGTTCTCATTGGCTTCCATGAATTATTCAAGTTCTTTGACTTCCTGGTTGACCCAAACATTCTTAAGCAGAATGGCCTATAGCTTCCAAGTGTTTGAATTTCTTCAAAATTTTTACTTGTGATTCAGTTCTAGTTTAAAAATATTATGGTCTGAGAATATGAAGTTAATAATCTGTCTTTTGGTATTGGTTGAGACCTGACTTGTTACACAGTTTATGGTCTATTTTGGAGAAAGTTCCATGTGCATTCGAGAAGAATGAGTATTCTGTTGTTTTAGGGTGGAATGTTCTGTATGTATCCATGAGGTCCTTCTGGTCCAGTGTGTCATTCAAAGCTCTTGTTTCTTTGTTGATTTTCTGCTTAGATGATCTGTTATTGAGAGTGGAGTTTCGAGGTGTCCTACTCTTGACATATTATTATCATCAACATACTCTTTAATTTGGTTAATAGTTGGCTTATGTACTTGGCTGCTTCCATGCTGGAGGCATAGATATTTACAATTGTTGAAACCTCTTGTTGGATAGAACCTTTAAGAATGATATAGTGTCCTTCTGTATCTCTAACTACAGTCTTTAGCTTAAAATCTAATTTGTATGATAGGAGAATTGCTACCTCAGCATTCTTTTGAGGTCTGATGGCATGAAAAATGGTTCTCCATTCCTCCACTTTCAGTCTGGATGTATCTTTAGGTTCAAGATGAGTCTCTTGTAGACAGCATATGGATGGGTCATGTCTTTTTATCTAGTCTGCAACCTTGTTCCATTCCATTGGAGCATTTATGTCATTCACATTGAGAGTGATTATTGAAAGATTTGATTTTATTATCATTATGTTGCCTATGAAGTCCTTGTTTCTATAGATTGTCTCTGTAAATTTCTGATCTATATCACTCTCGGGGTCTTTATCCTTTTATAGAACCCCCCTTTATATTTCTTGCAGGGCCATCTTAGTGTTCACATAAGTTTCTTTTAGTTTCTGCCAGTCTTGGAAGCTCCTTGTCTCTCCATCCATTCTGAATGACAGCCTTGCTAGATAAAGTATCCTTGGCTGCATGTTCTTCTCATTTAGTACCCTGAATATGTCTTTCCAGCCCTTTTTGGCTTGCCATGTCTCTGTGGACAGGTATGATGTATTCTGATGTTCCTCCATCTGTATGTAAGAAATCTCTTCCCCCTCGCCACTCTCAAGATTGTTTTCTTTGATCTGATATTTTCAAATTGTACTATAATATATTGTGGCATCAGTCTGTCTCAGCGATCTTGGGAGGGGTCCTCTTTGCCTCTTGGAAATGAATGCTTGTTTTTTCCCCCCAGGTTAGGGAAGTTCTCATCTATGATTTGCTCAAATATATCTTATAGACCTCTCTCTCTCTCTACCCTCTCAGGGACTCCAATAATTCTGATATTGGAATGTTTCATTGAGTTACTTATCTCTCTGTTTGACTCTTTGGGTTTTAATTTGTTTTTACCATGCTGCCTCAGTTTCCTTCTTTTCTGTCATTTTATCCTTTATCTCACTAAATCATTCTCCTGCCTTGTTTAAGCTGGTAGTCAGAGTATCCAGTTTAGACCACATTTTATTCATAGCATTTTAAAGTTCAGCCTTATTAGATCTCATTTCTGCCCTTAGAGATTCTATACTGTCATTAATATATTTCTCAGCCCTAAACATCACCTTGATAATTGTTACTCTAAAGTCAATTTCTGACATCTTGGTTATATCCATATTCATTAGTTCTGTGGCAGTGTCCACAGTCTTTGAATCTTTCCTTTCTTGGGGGTTGTTCTTCTTAGTCATTCCATTGAGGGGCGGTTGAGGGAATGTACAGGGTCCACATTGTTGACCACAACCCAAGCAAATGCACCTATTTTATAGGGGCTTTAGGGTTGTTGGCCTCTTGTTCTTCCAGCTTGTCTTCTGGGGGAGGGGCTTGCCATGCTGTTACTGAGGCAACCCTGTTTGTTGGGGGCGGGGGGAGATGGGCTCAGTAAGAAACTGTTTTGGGGCGGCTTTTGTTCTCTGGCAGCTTTCCCTGTTGGCTTTCCACCTCTCTTCCAAGAGTCAAAGCAGATGTGACTGTACCTAACCTCTGCCTCAGAACAGAGAGATTGCAGTCTGTTCTTCAGTGAGCTCTCCAGGCGCCACTGTCTCCATTTCTGTCTGTGCTGCTAAAAACCGCAGCATCCTGGGATGTGCACCTACAGCAGCACTCCCAGCCCTCATTTTCAGGTCTAGGCATGTCTCTGCCCTTTGTGCTTCTAAAACCACAAACCACCCCTGGTTCACACACACACACCCCTGTAGCTCCAGGTTTCAGTCTGTGGGGCTGCCCTAAAGTCCTTTCCCTGCTGCTACCAGTCTGTGAGTCCCTGCCTGGTCCCCAGCAGAGCAGGCTTTTGCACTCTGGTGATGCAAAAAAGAGTCCCTCCCCTTCCGTTTATCTTCTGATTTGCCCTTAGAATCACAGTTCCCCACTTTATATCTTGAGACCAACCACCAGATATATTCTGTTTGTAGAGGTGCAGATATATCTTCTTACATCTCAGGTTGACTTCATGGATATTCAGAATGGTCTGGTATATTTATCCAGCTCAATTCAGGAGACCAGTTGAAATAGGGTCCCCTACTCTTTGGCCATCTTTTCTCCCCCCTCCTATTTATATGCACATATTAAGCATAGTTGTTTTAACATTTGAATCTGATAACTTCAATATTTGGAGTCCCTTCATTGTATCTCTGTTTTCTATTTCTTCTGCCATTTTTCCTGCCCGCTGTTCCTTTTCACCCCAACACACCTTTCCTGTTGTTTAGTGTGTCTGGTTATTTTGGATTGTGTACTTGACATTCCATTTGCAGAATTGTTTTGAGAAATAATTTGAGGTCTAGAATATTGTGTGATATTTCTTTATTTTTTTTCCAGGTGTGTTCTTAAGCACTAGGGTGTACTAGAATTCCTGTATTACATCTAATTTGAAAGCCTAAGATAAGTCAGCATCAAACTGAAATGCTTATGAGGGTCTCTTTAAATTCTAGAAGCATGTTTAATTCTGTGGTATATTCTATCACAATCAAGCTTCCCTTTTAGGTATCTGGACTCCAAAACCTGCATCTTTAGTCCATTAGAGCTGCTACAAGTACATTTTAGATTCTAGATTCTTAGTTTCTTGACTTTCCTCATTCTTCCCTTAGGGAAAAGTGTCCACAAATGTTGGGATTATTTCCCTATTTATCTTTCTTCCCTTGAATCTTCACGTGGTAATCCTTTACTATCATATTAGCTTGATAATGCACATAAGCAGTTTTTTAACATTTTGTACAGTTTTTTCCTATATTTTGTGAAAGTACTAGTCTTAATTATTTAGAGCAGCATGCATGGAACAGAGTGATAAATGTATTTACCTATTTACTTATTTTCTATTTCACACATAAAATGTCTCAAATTTTCCATTACTATGATACTGAAGTCTAACTACCACAATTCCACACATATTAAGTAGCGTTCAATAAATATTTTTGAATGAATAAATCATAATTATATGACAATACTTAAATATTGAATGGGTAGAGTTGGCATCTTTTCAGATTACTATTCTTCCTGCATTTTCAGTCTTAATCAATGTACTAAATTGACTAGCTTATGTTAACTTCAGATTAATATGAAATTAGAAAGCCTGATTTTATATTCCTGATTATCAGTTTTGAATAAGTTTGCTTAATTTTCCAAATTTTCTGTTTCTAAAATAGGACCCATTTCACAGGATTACTCTGAATGACAAAAGAATATATGGAAACATTCACATGATGACTAGAATTATTAACTTATTTCACAGATGATTTAATACACATAAGACTGGAGAGAGAGGCAGGGGCCAAGTCTTTAGGTCTGTGGACGATTCAGAATCTTTTATTGAAGACTGTTTAGTGGTTGTTAATTTCATATATGCTGTTCTGTCTGCCAGGTGGGGAATGGGGTGTGAGCCCAAACTGAAAGGGAAGCTTAGATGGTGCCAGTGATGATGGAATAACCCAGTGGGCTAATTTGAAAGCATGTAGGGAATAAACTTAATGGAACATGGTGATCGCATAAGTATAGAGGGTGATATGGAAAAAAAGAGAAAATAAGACCAGTCCAATTATTTTTCTTTTGTTTTTTCTTTTTTCTTTTTTTCTTTTTTAAGACTTTATTTATTTATTTGACAGATAGAGAGTACAAGTAGGCAGAGCAGCAGGCAGAGGGAGAGGGAGAAGCAGACTCCCTGCTGAGCAGGGAGCCCGATGTGGGGCTTGATCCCAGGACCCTGGGATCATGACCCGAGCTGAAGGCAGCCACTTAACCGACTGAGCCACCCAGGTGCCCCATTTTTTTTTTCTTTTTAAGATTTTATTTACTTATTAGAGAGAGAGAGAGTGAGCATGAGTTGGGTTTGGGATGGGGAGGCAGAAGGAGAAGCAGATACCTGGCTGAACAGGGTGCCCAACTTGGGGCTCAATCCCAGGACCCTGAAATCATGACCCAACCAAAGGCAGATGCTTCACTGACTGAGCCACCATGGCATCCCCAGTTATTTTTCTTTAAATACTTTCAGGGGTGCCTGGGTGGCTTGGTAGGTTGATGTCCTCTTGGTTTCAGCTCAGGTCATAATCCTCAAGATCATGAGATTTAGCCCCAAGTCAGGCTCTGCTCTAGGCATAGAGTCTGCTTTGAGAGTCTGTCTCTCCCTCTCCCTCTGCTCCTTACCCTATGTGTACACACTCTCTCAAATTAACCTTTAAAAAATTTTTCTTATAAACACATTTAATGTTTTTCAAACCAACATTTTTGAATTTGATTTTTGATTTTTTTTTTAATTTTACTTTTTTTTCTTCTGGTCCTCTACTCATGCTTTCACAATTTGATGGTTTTACTGCTTGTTTTTCACCATCCTCTTTTGGTTCCTTCCCATTCTTGGTTTTTAAAATTGTTACCCATTTCATTTATTCACTTAATGAACCCCATCCTATAGCCCAGACTCCATTCCAGAGACCTGCCACATTTCTCACTTATTATTTTCTTAATCCTAAAATCCAGATTTCCTCATGTCAGTCCTTTTCTCCCTCCTGCCACTAAAGATATCCCTTACTGATCAACTGTAATTGTTCCCTTTGCCTTAAAGTCCTACCCAGCTAATCCATCAAGAAAGCCTGCCAGAGGGCCCCACTCTTCAGACATCATAGTCCTCTTTCACTGGCTCTGAGTGGCCACCATTTCCTCTTCTTCTCTAACCTGGGGATTTATTCAAATACAGTTTTACTCAATACCACAGCCTTCAGTTTCAGAGTAATTACTCCAGCGAATCAGAAGGAAGTTACTGAGTATCCTTATTTATACAGCAGTGATGTGGATATTTACCTTCATGGGAGAATTTGCATTTTGAAAGAGAAAGTCCAGAAAGAAAATCAATGAATCACTAATGGCAGCTTTTTCCAGTGATGTGATACTTTCTTAGAGGTGATACTTTGGGACTTCTTTCTAGGCGGTCTTTTTTTTTTTTTTTTTTCCAGCATAACAGTGTTAATTGTTTTTGCACCACACCCAGTGCTCCATGCAATACGTGCCCTCCCTATTACCCACCACCTGGTTCCCCAACCTCCCACCGCCTGCCCCTTCAGAACCTTCAGTTCTAGGCAGTCATTTAACCTGGGTGGTGATCCACTCCATTTAGAAATAGGTAGAGATAACAGAAGATCATTGGCCATCTTTTTCTACCAGCTGGGTAGAAAATAGGTTTTCACCAAATTCTGACAGTAATTTTTTTTTAAATCAGTGAAGCTGAGATTCCACAAACTAGCCTAGAGTGGCCATTCTCAAACTTTTCTGCACAATAGAAATGCCTGAGAAGTTAAAAAGAAAAAGAAAAAAAAAAAAAAAAAGATCCATCCTAACACCCAGGCCAAGTTAAATCAGAATCTCTGATGGTGGACTCAGGAGTTGGCATTTTTATTTTATCTTAAAGATTTTATTTATTTGATAGCAAGAGACACAGCAAGAGAGGGAACACAAGCAGGGGAAATGGGAGAAGGAAAAGCAGGCTTCCCACTGCACAGGGAGCCCAATAAAGGGATGTGGGCCTCGATCCTAGGACTCTGGGCATGACCTAAACTGAAGGCAGACAGTTAATGACTGAGCCACCAAGGCACCCTGTGGAATTGGCATTTTTAAAACTTGCTTCTCAAATTTATTGTTCACATGAATCAACCAGGGATATCTTTAAACTGAAGATTTTGAATCAGTTTCCCACTCAGTGGGTGCTGAGATACTATATTGAGAGAGTTGGAGACCCATTTTTAAACTTGACTATACATTGTAATCACTCTGGGCAGTGAATGGATGAATGATGAATGAATGAATATATACATACATACAAACATACATACAGACAAATTACAAAATGATGCCCAGATTCCACATGTAGAGAATAATAGCAAATTACACTAATATTGTTCAAATTAACCCTACCATTATAGCTGATCATCTAACTCAGAGAAAATAAATCCTCTGATGGATGCAATAGAGTAATATATGATCAGAAGCAGTATTTCTCCTTTCCATGTTTGCTGCTCTTCCTGAGGGTGAAGAGAATTTCACCAAAACCTATCAAATATTGGTGAGTATGGGAACATCAGTCAAAACAACTGCTGTCCCTTCATGTGCCTTGACAATCAGCTATGTGGTATCAGGGAAAACAAGGCAGTTCACCAGGTAGTTTTCCACAAGTAAAACTGCTGAAGAACTGAAGGATTGGGGAACATGTTTTTTTTTTTTTTTTTTTTTTTTTTTTTTTTTTTTTTTTTTTTTAAAGATTTTATTTATTTATTTGACAGAGAGAGATACAAGTAGGCAGAGAGGCAGGCAGAGAGAGTGAGAGGGAAGCAGGCTCCCTGCCGAGCAGAGAGCCCGATGTGGGACTCGATCCCAGGACCCCGAGATCATGACCTGAGCCGAAGGCAGCGGCTTAAACCACTGAGCCACCCAGGCGCCCCAACATGTTTTGCCAAGTTAAGTTTTGTGCCTCTTTTTTAGCCTCAGCATTTCAAATGGAATTTGAATCTTGGGGGGTTAGAGTTCATTTACTTTTTGGCAGAACAGCACTTCCTGTTTCTAAGAAAAAGTCCCCAGAATGCTTCTTTCACATCAAATGCTGTTACAAAACAGCACTTGGTGAATTGAATGCAAGTGAATGAGAAACACATGGATTAAGTTTCCATTAGCATCCACATGGGTTTAATAATTAAGGGAAAATGGTTGACAAAAAAGAATGTTTTGAGTTTTGCCCAATTGGAAGTTTTGTTTAAAAAAAAAAAAGTGCTTAAAGTCACTCATTCCAGACCTGATACATGCCTGAGATTACTCATCCCTAACAAAACAACCCAAATCAAGCTCATAATATGAGACCCAAACAATAAATTCCATCCTCTTAAAAACCAATGCAGCACTCACTGGGTTTTGGGAATTGTGAAATCAATGAACCATCCTCTTGTGAAAGTAAATAAAGCAAATGTCATTTAAAATGGAGTTAGCAAATCCTGAAGGGGGTGCTTTCACCCAGGTACCATACCACTCTTTGCTGGCTGTTTAACAAGCCAGAAGAAGGAAGATAAGAACTTATTTTGATAAGAGAGGATACTTTTGACTTTGGCATTTATCTTATGCCTCTAAAAAAAAGTAAGATCCCTCCCTGCCCCAGCAACAAGGTACTACTTACTGCTTTCAGCCAATGAGAAATTGCTACAACTCTTGTTCCTAATAAACTTTTAATCAGAACAGTCCTCCCCAATTGTCTCCTAGAATATAATAAAAGCTGGCCTTCCCTTCATCTCTTTGGACTTATCTGTGGTTTGCTGTATCCTGCTTGTTCTTAATTGCATTCCTCTATTTCTTAATAATTTCATCTTTTAATTAAATAAAACTGCTCTTTGCTCTGTTTAAAGTTAACACTACTATCATTGAACTGTCTTAAGGAATGTGTTGTTTTGTTCACATCAGGTCACTTATAGTTTCTAACCATTATGGATTTAGCTCCTTCTCTTCATTAAGCACATTTTAAAATCAATATCACCCACCTGAAATTATACCTAACAAGTAATGGCCTTAGAAACACTTTAACCTGGAAGTCCGTTTAGGTTTGTCCAGATGCTGTCCCTTGATAGATGTGTAATAGGCAAGTTATTTAAAACTGATTCATTTCCCTCATAATTACAAACAAAAGGTAAGACTAGATTAGTGTTTCCCAATTCTCAATACTTTGGACAATTCAACTAGTAAAATTCCTGATATTGTATCCCTATAGTAAAAGAAGACAAGAAAAGTAGCAGGGAGTGAAATGAATCCAAAATTATTGTCAAGATTTACAAGATTAGGAAAGATGTACCTTTGGGGGAGAGTACTATTTTACCTCATTTCTATTGGTAATGATGTCTGAGAAACATTGAATCTAATGTCAAACAAGTAGTCTTCAATTTTCTATTATCCTTTCCACCTATTATTTAGAACTTTCTACTTCAGCATATTATAGGCATATTGAATAGGAGGCATCTAAAATTGTCTCAATATCTATTCACCAAGACTATTCTTGTTCTTATGCTTTTAAAACAAAAAAAATCTATTGATTGCCCCACCAGTTACCCAACTTAAACTAATAACTCTAAAATACTGAAAATTGAAAATAAAACATGGAATAAAAATAAGTCTTCACACCCCAGGCCATTAGACACTCTCCTGTTATCAAGGGTCAAATTATATGCACATATTTGTGTACCTTCCCCATACACAAAATGTGCCTATACATTATACCTATGTATACCTATATGTGTAAGTGTGTCTTCCAGTGTTTCTGCATAAATGGAACCATATCATATACATTGTTGGTCTTTTCAGTTTACTTTTTCTTAATTAACCAATTCTTGGGAATTAGCTTTATTATTATGAAACTTTTTTCCATATCTTTCATATCTTTATAATATTCCACTTTGTGTATATCCTCTAAGAGCTTTTGATTATTTTATTTAAAGAAAATGTTTAATAAATATGTATTGAATGGGTAGATGAATGATTTCCCTATGAGCATCTAGGATATTGCCAAAATTTAGTTATTACAAAACTTCTGCAGTAAATATTCTTGTACATACATTCTTAATGTGTTTATTTCAGTGTATTTGTGAGTTCAATTCCTAAAAATAGAATTGGTTGGACCAAGGTCACATATTTCACATTTTGATAGACTTTCTAAATTATCATATAGTATAGTGAATCAGTCTGTACTTACACCGAATATATACGAGAGAGCATATTTTCCACACTCCTAACAATCCTTTATTTTTTGCCAATCTTTTTTATATACTTAAAAGTTATTTATATTTCCTTTGTAAGTTCCTGTTCAAAATTTTCTTTATTTTAGAATTTTATTTGAAAGAAATTTAAGATACATGTAAATAAGTATCTTATGTAATCATAGATATTCTTAAATATTGATTTTTAAGTGATATTTAATATGTCATTTACAAAAACTGCTTAGATATTTTCTCAGGTTATATTTTCACTTGTTAATGATATCTTTGTTCAAAAATTACTTTATCTTTTTAAAGACATTTACAGTTTATTTATTTTTAAATCTTGCATCAAAAATCTTTCCCCTGAAATATTTAAAAGTTTGCTCATTAATATTACAGAGTTTTTTGTATCCCTTTATTATGTTTTTCTTTGATTTATCAATAGTTTTTGTGAAAAAAGGGTAAAGCTGTTTTTAATAATGACTTCATCATATAATGAAATCTTATGTAAACACATGTCTATTTATAGACCTCCTCCTGCTGTTCTGGTCTAGTGATCTGTTTTCCTATGCCAGGGACAAACTGTTTTAATTACAGCAGTTTTATGATGTATTTTAATGTTTTATGTTTCCTTTTATTAATTTTTTTTAAAAAAAAAAACTACTGTCTATTTTTAGTGTCTGTTTTTCCACTTCATTTGAAATATAGAGGTAGCTTCTATTGTTAAAAAGCAACACACAGAAATTCTATTAATTGAGGCTACACTGAATTTATCAAATTATAGTGGAAGAGCTGGCTTCTTTGCATAATAAATCTTTCATATGTTTTCATCTGTCTTTATGTACTTTGAGATAATCTGGTATTAGTATTAATTTTACTTCTTGCTTTGAAAGTTTATGCCAAATTTATATTTGCATTTCTAGAGTTGCACTGTATAATATTACCCCTATTTTGGTAACATCGTCAGTATCTTTTTGCCTGGAAGTTCTTAAGCATGCTAAACCAAGACCACTCTGGAATAGCCCTAGATTTCTCTTCTTATTTAATGTCATAGTCTCTCAAAAACACTCTTCTCTGATCTCTCCAAATTGTTCCCTAATATTTTATTACTTTCTACCTATCCCTCTTACCCTTTGTTAATTTCTGTCCTGTAAGAACAAAATATGATTGTTTGAATCTTAACACAAAACAATGTGATACTGCCTTTAAGGACAATAAGAATCCATGCAATGTGTAGACAGTATTAAATTTCTAGTAGCTGGTCATAACAGTTTTTTGCCCAATAAATATTTGTTATTTATTGAAAAATAATATTGTCTTAGAATTATTATAGTCATTTTTATTTACTTTTTTGCCAGTTCATAAGTAGTTCAATCAAAACAATAAGTGAATTTATAGATGGCCTGCATCTATATTAAATACTTAAAAGTGATTTTATTTTATTTTTTTAAAGATTTTATTTATTTATGGGGGGAAGGGGACAGAAGGAGAGGGAGAGAGTCTTAAACACTGTTAAAAAGTAACAGATAAGCCAAAATACTTATTATTATGCTGTAACTGTCTCTGTGTAGTGGTAGCCACCCCCTCAGAAGTGTTATCTCCATTTAAATTTAAGAAGAACATAGCAGTAACCTCTTCAATATCAGCCACAGCAACTTCTTTAAAGATATGTCTCCAAAGGAAAGGAAACAAAAGTGAAAATGAACTTTTGGGACTTCATCAAGATCAAAAGCTTCTGCACAGCAAAGGAAACATTCAACAAAACTAAGAGGCAACCCACAGAATGGGAGAAGATATTTGCAAATGACAGTACAAACAGAAGGCTGATATCCAGGATCTATAAAGAACTTCTCAAACTCAACACACACAAAACAGATAATCATATCAAAAAATGGGCAGAAGATATGAACAGACACTTCTCCAATGAAGATATACAAATGGCTATCAGACACATGAAAAAATGTTCATCATCACTAGCCATTAGGGAGATTCAAATTAAAACCACATTGAGATACCACCTGACACCAGTTAGAATGGCCAAAATTAGCAAGACAGGAAACAACGTGTGTTGGATGTGGAGAAAGGGGAACCTTCTTACACTGTTGGTGGGAGTGCAAGTTGGTGCAGCCACTTTGGAGAACAGTGTGGAGATTCCTGAAGAAATTAAGAATAGAGCTTCCCTATGACCCTGCAATTGCACTGCTGGGTATTTACCCCAAAGATACAGATGTAGCGAAAAGAAGGCCCAATGTTTATTGCAGCAATGGCCACAGTCGCCAAACTGTGGAAAGAACCAAGATGCCCTTCAACGGACGAATGGATAAGGAAGATGTGATCGATATACACTATGGAGTATTATGCCTCCATCAGAAAGGATGAATACCCAACTTTTGTAGTAACATGGACGGGACTGGAAGAGATTATGCTGAGCGAAATAAGTCAAACAGAGAGAGTCAATTATTATATGGTTTCACTTATTTGTGGAGCATAACAAATAACATGGAGGACATGGGGAGATGGAGAGGAGAAGGGAGTTGAGGGAAATTGGAAGGGGAGGTGAACCATGAGAGACTATGGACACTGAAAAACAACCTGAGGGTTTTGAAGGGGCGGGGGAGTGGGAGGTTAGGGGAACCAGGTGGTGGGTATAGGGAGGGCATGTATTGCATGGAGCACTGAGTATGGTGCAAAGTGAATACTGTTACGCTGAAAAGAAATTTCTAAAAAAATTAAAAATTAAAAAAACTTAAAAAAATAAATAAATTTAAGTATAAAGTTGTTCATGCTACTAACAAGAAAGAAAATAGAATGAAGATAAGGTAACCAATATTTTAGTGGAACACAACTTCAGTGTGTTCACTGATACCTCTCCAAAAGCTATGGCCATGCTCTATTCCCCAGAACTTGTGAATGGATCTTATTTGGAAAATGGGCATTTGCAGATGCAATTAAATTAAGGACCTTGAGATGAGGACATAAATCTGGATTATTGGAGTGGGGTCTAAATCCAATGGCAAGTGTCCTTGTGAAAGAAAGAGGAAGATTTAATATAGAAGAGAAGAAACATTAAGAAGATATGGCCATATGAAGATGGAGCCAGAGACTATAGTTGGAATGGAATAAACTGTGACACACACACACACCCCAAATTGATATGTTTAATTTCTAATGTCTAGCCTTTAGAATATGACTGCCTTTGGACCTAAAGCCTTTAAAGGGATAATTAAGGTTAAATGAGTTTCCCTTAGCATGGGCCCTAATCCAATAAAACTGGTGTCCTTACAATCAGAGAAGATTAGAACAGAGGCACACAGAGGAAAGACCATGAGAAGACAGAGGGAAAAGATAGTCACTTACAGGCCAAGGAGAGAGGGCTGCAAATGAAACCAGCTCTGTGGACATTCTGATCTTCGACTTCTAGCCTCCAGAATCGAGGAAATAAATTCCCGTTATTTAAACCACTTTGTCTGCAGTACTTTGTTATGGCACCTTAGCAAAGAAATAACAACAGTGATGCCAAGAAACATCTGGAGCCACCAAATGCTGAAAGAGGCAAGGCTGGATTTTCTCCTAGAGACTTCAGAGAGAATGTAGTCCATCATTTTGGACTTCTAGCCTCCAGAACTGAGAGAATAAATGTTTCTGTTGTTTTAAGTGACCAAGTTTATTGTAATTTGTTATTACCACCCCAGGAAACTAATACAACATTTATTTTAGCAAGGAAACTCAAGTGGTTTTAAGTGCCTGTGTTTATTATTTTGAGCCATAGTCCATAGAAGGTGATGAGCAAAAGTCTCTGAGCAAAGCCAAAAATAGACAAGAAGATTAGAAGTTTTGCTTAGGCCTTCTGCCTTCAACCTGTTTCTGTCACTAGCTTCAGTGTACTTAAAAACAAATGAAACAGCAACAACAACAACAACAAAATACTAAGTATGAAAATATTTTCCTCTTGAGATTTCTAATACTGAAATGAAAAGATCCTGAAATCAGATTCCACTAGGTCTTTAACAGTGGTAATCACTGATGTGGGGTTCAGGAGCTAACAGTCAAGAAAGAATTCTTGAGAAGTTTTTAGCACAGAAAAGGTGTTTTTTTTAAAGCAGGGGGATAGGACCATGGGCAGAAAGCTGCCCTAAGATAGTGAGGAGCAATTGATCATATACTTTGGATTTGGGGAAAGTAAAGACAAAGTAAGTTTCCAAAATGATTTTCATATGCTGAAGAAGACTTACAGGATCCTGGAGACCTAGCTATTGTCAAGCTAAGGTTGTTTTTCCTTTCTGCAAGACATTATCATTAAGACAGTTGGGAGTTCCTGGAAGAATGTCATACTCTGGGGCACCTGGGTGGCTCAGTGGGTTAAGCCGCTGCCTTCGGCTCAGGTCATGATCTCAGGGTCCTGGAATCGAGCCCCACATCCGGCTCTCCACTCAGCAGGGAGCCTGCTTCCCCCTCTCTCTGCCTGCCTCTCTGCCTACTTGTGATCTCTCTCTCTGTCAAATAAATAAATAAAATCTTTTTAAAAAAAAAAGAATGTCATACTCTTGTCTGCCTCAAGTATTTGTCAATAGGCTGCAAGTTACAAGGAAATTTACATTTCCTTTTGCCTTGGTCTCTACACCAATCATATGTTTTACATTGCATATTTGATTATACAAAGCACTTTCCAAAATGTTGCATTTGATCCAGTTTGTTTCCTTCTCCATTCTTCCAAACCGTTATTTGTAGAGAAGTTCTAAAAAGGTCTCGCTGTAGTCATCTGGTTACCATAGAGTCCACCCCACTGTGCTCTAGGCCCAACTCAAATGGCACTTTCTCCAAGAAGGCTTCCATGGAGAGCCTGTCGTGACTTGAATGCATTATATTCCACTATTTCATTCTACATTTTGTGTCCTCTAGAACATAAATTTGAGAGCAGGAAAATACATTTTCACATCAAAGTTCCAACAGCAGTGTTTTTGTTTGTTATTTGTAACAGGAATTCAACAAATATTTTTGAATGAATGAATAAATTTATTTTTCTCTATATCCTGTGATTTCAGTGAGATAGATACTCACATTTTAGAAATTGAGCCAGAAAAATTATAGCAGTAGCTCAGGGAAATTTAGTTAGTGCAATAGTTAGAATGATACCATCATTGTCTTTATTCTTTTTTTTTTTCCTGCAGACTGCTTATCTATGGGTCATAGGAAGACAGAATGGATTTTACTGCAAAAAGGTAATGGCTCTATAAGCATTAAAACTATTGCCATAATATTTTCATGGCTGCCTCTTCTTCCTCGCAGCAGGGACCTTTAAAAAGTACAGTTAAAAGAAAAGGCTGTTCAGGGGCGCCTGGGTGGCTCAGTGGGTTAAAGCCTCTGCCTTTGGCTCAGGTCATGATCCCAGGGTCTTGGGATCGAGCCCCACATGGGACTTTCTGCTCTGCAGGGAGCCTGCTTCCTCCTCTCTCTCTGCCTGCCTCTCTGCCTAGTTGTAATTTCTCTCTGTCAAATAAATAAAATATTAAAAAAAAAAGAAAAGGCTGTTCATAAGCAGATATAACAGATGACAAAATAAACAATGAGAGCACTATAAAAGATAAAAGGGGGATGTTTCTGGGAGATAAAATAAACTGTTTCTGCTCTTCATTTTAAGAGCAATTCTTAATTAGAAACTTTTGCCACATTTAGTAATGGTATGAAGGGTGTAAGGAGGTAAACATAATATTCCCTCTACCCTTCTAAGTTCTTGCTGAGACCCCGGTAATAAAAGTCAGATTGACAATAGAAAAAGAAAGAACAGTTTATTGACATGTATACCTCACACATGCATGAGAATACCCAGAAAAAATGAATGCATTCCCTGAGATGGCCCAAGGCACCACCTCATATACCATTTTAATCTAAAAACAAAAGAAAAGTAGTGTGGGATGGTGCAGATTTGGGGAGGTTACTAGGAAAAGCAAAGTAAACGGGCAAAAGTTGTTAAGCAGATTTAAGTCTGTGCCTTTCCATTGACTAGATTCTATTATGACTTAGAGTAATCCTTCTCTTCCTGATACTTATAGGGAGACACTTACAAATGGAAATTTCCTTTATAAATATAAATTTATCTCACGAAAGGGTAACTTTCAGGGTATCATATTTTGCTCTCCTTCGGGACAAAAATACTTCATTAAATCGAGAGAATTCTTCTTCTATTATTTTGTCAGTGAAGTAGTTTATAAACTCATAACTTCCTTCTAAAGTTTGTACTTAACAATTTCATTGCAAAAAGGTCAGCCACACTCACAGATGTGCATGTGTGCATCATACCCACTATAAACTAAAGGCTGATGCAGTAGGAGCATATATCTGAGTAGTATTGGCTTCCATCCTACAAGAAGGCAGGAGAGTGAAGGCATTGGTTATAGAATGGTTTTCTGTTGACTGAAGAAGGTCATTCAAAGCATAAAGACATGGGAAATATTTTTCTTTTAAGCTCTGGAATGGGGAAGGATTAGGGAAAAAAATGAATTACTATTCCAATAGCAGTAGCATCAGGCAGGATTAAGTAAGTCACAGGTAACAATTTATTTGCTACATAACCACACCCCCTGTTCAGCTAGGTTGCTGTTTAAGTACTCGGTAGTAAATTTCTTCTAGAGGTCAAAGAAATCCAGCTACCTGCCTCATTGGGGTTTCAGAGTGTTTGAAGTGTCCAATATATAGTGGTATGATTGCATGCATGACAAATATTTGCCTCCCACACAGGCACTTTCTTTGCTTTCTCTGTGCAGACTTCCAGAGCAGCCCAGGGAGACTGCAAGTGAGATGAGATGGTGCAAGCTCATTAACAAAGATCTAATAACAAAATCACATACACACACACAAAATCTAATTAGCAAGGTTACCTCTGGAGCAACAGCCCCATGGCAATAAACACAGGGTTGAATTTGTTTTCTGCCTAGAACCATATTTTTTCCATTTCCCTTAGAATTAAAAAAAAAAAAATACTCTTCCTTCCAAATTTTGTCCTCACTTACATCACTGTTTCTCATGTTTCCCAGACTCTGGGATTCTTCTCAGTGTTTAGAGGGAGTTACCAGAGACATTTCCACCGAGAGGAAGCCTTTGGTCAGGGCTACTCCCATTAAAGCACTCTCCCCAGAATACCCAGGCTGGGACTGCACACAGAAGCTACTTGGAGAGTGGGGTGGCCTGATGGTTGTTTCATGACACAGAGCAATAGCACCCAATTGCTGAGGAAGGCAGTGAGAGCTGGGTTTAGGAACCAATGCACCCCATCCCAACTGAAATGACAGGGGAGGCAGGAGCTGTGGAATGCAATTACATGGATTGGAATTTGGCCAGCCTACTAGGGTGAAATGGCACAGCAGCTCCTGCATCCCTCTGTTTGCTGGGCTGAAGGAGTTTACACATCATTTACCATATACACGAGAATCTTCCACAGGCAGCTGTGATTGGCTCTCAAGAACCTGCAATAAGGAAACTGGTTTTTGCTTACTTATGAAATTTGAGCCGCAGCAAACATGAAGGCCTTCCATTCTAGCACCTCATTTAAGAATGAAGTTACTCATACAAGTTGAGTATACTCATATAGTTGAGTGGTAGAGGGTTTCGAGTTAGATTTCAGAAATTTCAATTTTAGGTCTTATCTTATTGCCACTGTCCTTTTACTGTAAACTGTAATTTGAGCACTTGAAAAAAAAATATTGTAATTCCTTAGGAAGTCAGACAGGCTTGGTGTTAATATGAGTGCATTTTTACCACCCTTGCCTCAGTCTTTTTCCATGACTTTGATAATGGGGATAATGTTTTGGTAATTGGAGATGTCTACCTCACTGGAAGGTTGGTTGAACTATAATGCTTCTAAGAGAAGACAGGAGAAAATCATTAAAATTTTGGGATAAGAAAAGATTTCTGAGGTCACAAAGCACAAACCATAATGGAAAATAACTAATAAACTGTACTTCTTCGAAATTAAAACACTCAGCTCTTTCAAAGACACCATTACAAAAATGAAAAGGCTAATCATAGTCCACAAGGAAATATTGACAATGGATGTATCTAACAAAGGACTTGAATTCAGAATTTATAAATAACTATAATCCAATTATATAAGAACAAAGAGCCTGATAAAAATAAATGGACAAAGGACTTTAACAGACACTTTAGAAAAGTTGTACTTCTGGCCAATAAGTACATGAGAAGATGCTTACCATGATTAGTCATGGGCAAATGAAAATTAAAACCCACAAAAGATACCCATTTTATACCAATTAGTATGTCTAAAATTAAGGTTTGCAATACCCAGTGTTGATGAGGATATGGAGTTCCCAGAACTCAGAATATTTCTGGTGAGAGTAAAATGATTAAAAAAAGAAAAAAAGAGGGGCGCCTGGTGGCTCAGTGTGTTAAAGCCTCTGCCTTCGGCTCAGGTCATAATCCCAGAGTTCTGGGATCGAGCCCCACATCGGGCTCTCTGCTCTGCGGACAGCCTGCTTCCTCCTCTCTCTCTCTGCCTTGCTCTCTGCCTACTTGTGATCTCTGTCTGTCAAATAAATAAAACAAAATCTTAAAAAAAAAATAGAAAGAAAAAAAGAAACTTTGGAAATTAGTTTGGCACTTTCTTACAAAGTTAAATATTTATCTACTTTCACTTCTAGCTGTTTAACTGAAGTGAAAACATACCCACAAAAAATCTTTTACATGAGTGTTCATAGCAGGTTTATTTACAATAGTCAAAATGTAAAGCAACCCAATGTCATGAGTTATGGCATAGTTTATGTGGCATACTTTTCTCAGCAATAAAAATGAACACACTATAGATACAGATAATAGGGATGAATTAAACATTGGTTTGAATGAAAGAAGCCAGGTACTACAAGTGATTCTATATACATGAAGTTTTAAAGTAGGCAACATAAATGTATGAAAATAAAACAAGTCAGTGGTTTCCTGGGACAAATTGGAGTTGTTGGATTGGCTGTAAAGGAGTTAAAAAGAATGTTTTAGAATGACAGAATTATTTCATATCTTTTATTAGAGTGGTACTCATACTTGTCACATTTGGTATTTGGGTGGTGTAATATATTTGTCAAAATTCATGGAACTACATGGGAAAACTGGACTGCTTCCTTATACCATACACAAAAATAAACACAAAATTGATGAAAGGCTTAAATCTGAGACCTGAAACCATAACAATCCTAGAATAGAGCACAGGCAGTGATGTCGCTTAGCAACTTCTTGTATGTCTCTTGAGGCAAGGGAAACAAAAGCAAAAATAAACTGTTGGGACTACATCAAAATGAAAACTTCTATACAAAAAAGCAAACAATCAACAAAACTAAAAGACAGCCTACTGAATGGAAGAGTATATTTGTACATGACATATCTAATAAAGGGTTAGTATCTGATATATATAAAGAACTGACACAACTCAGTACCCAAAAAACAAATAATCCAATTAAAAATTGGGCAGAAGACGTGAACAGACATTTCTCCAAAGAAGGCATACAGGTGGTCAACAGACACACAAAAAGATGTTCAATATCAAATGCAAATCACAACCACAATTGGATACCATGTCACACCTTCAGAAAAATTTTTAAAAATGCAAGAAACTACAAGTGTTGGTGAAGGTGTGGAGAAAAAGGAACCCTGGTGCACTGTTGGTGGGAACGTAAATTGGAATAGCCACTGGGAAAAACAGGATGGATGTTCCTCAAAAAATTAAGAATAGAGTTACCATATGATCCAGTAATTCCAGTACTGTGTATTTACCCCCCAAAAATGAAAACTCTAATGTAAAAAGATATATGCACCCATATATTTATTACAGTATTATTTATAATAGCCAAATTAGGGAAGCAACCCAAGTGACCATCAGTAGATGAATGGATAAAGTTGTGTATATATTACAATGGGATATTATTCAGCCATACATAAGAATGAAACTTGCCATTCGCAACCACATGAATGGATCTAGAGGTTATAATGCTGAGTGAAATAAGTCAGAGCAGGACAAATTCCATACGATTTCACTCATATGTGGAATTTAAGAAACAAAACAAACAGAGTCAAACAAACAAAAAAAAAAAAACCAGACTCTTAAATATAAAGAATAAACTGATGATTACCAGAGGGGGGTGGGTAAGGGAATGGGAGAAATAGGTGAAGGGAATTAAGAATACACCATTATGATAAGCATAGAGCAATGCATAGAATTGTTGATTCACTGTGTTGTACACTTGAAAGTAATATAACACTGTTAATTATACTGGAATAAAAAAACTTGGAGAATTTGGCAACAACAAAAAAACATAAAAAAATATGTTAAATCAATTCTTGAGTGCATAAATCGACTTTGATATAAAAGGAGCTTCCTCCATCAAACATGAATGTACCTGAAAGGCATACTAAGTGAAATAAACCAGAGAAAGGAAAATACCTGCATGATCTCATAGGTAGAATCTAAAAAAGTTGAATCCAGTAGAATGCAGTAGAATGGTGGCAAGCAGGGGGAGAAGGATGGAGGACAAACATGGAGATGTTGGTCAAAGTGTACAAAGTTGAAATTATATATGATAGGTAAGTCTAGAGAGCTAATGCACAACATGATTGCTATAGGTAATAAATAATACTGTACTGAATAGTAGACATATGCTAAGAGAGATTTCCAATGCTCTCATCACACACACAAAAATAACTACATTAGAAGAAGATACGTTAATTAGCTCAACCATAGTAAAAATTTTGCTATATATATATGTGTGTATATAGATATGTATATCAAATCTTCATGTTGTGTACCTTAAATACATTTAAGTTCATTTTACAAATAATTAAAAATATTTTTTAAATTCACACAACTATATCCTTAAGATGGCTGTATTTTATTGTAAGTGAATTAGGACTCAAAACATCATTTAAAAAGTCAATGTGATGGTTACCTCTGACTGTAGGAGCACATAGCAGGTTTAATGACATTGGCTCTGTTACAGTTTTGAAAATGGATGGTCAGCTTATGAGTACAGGTTTATCATCATGCTTCATAAAACATACAGAGAATTTATAATTTGTCATGTACTGAATACTACATAATAAAATTTTTAAAGGAACTAAAACAAAATTAGCAAACTGACCATATGTAAAATGCTGATCAAAGTTGACAGGCTTTATCAAAGGATTACTGCATGTTAATCTTTCATAAGCTCTAGTTTATTCAATTTTTGTGCAAATGTATAGGATAGTTTTAGTGTTCTAACTATAAATATGAGGACACTGATGATCAGAAATGTTGAGCCAGTTCCCCAACATAGCACAGTTAGGTAAGGATCCAGGTCTAACAAGTTCTTCCTTTTACCCCACCATGTTCAAACTGCTTCTAGTACTTGACCCAATACCTGTCAGTTTAGCCCTCTTGATAATACATTCTCTGCTTTTTCAGGGCCTAAAGTATTCAGCTCCTCTCCCCACTTTTCTCAATGCCTACTAGGTAGCCATGCTCATTTACCTGTGTTCTGTTTCTCATGGCCACTTTCTGCTTCAGACACTTTTGTTTCATGCCCAGACTATTCCCATCGTCTTTTCTTCCTGTTTCCTTTCCCTTCCTCAAATTTATTCTACAAATTAGTGACATTTTCTTCATATATAATTCTTACTTATAGCAAGCTGGTCACAAATATAAACTGGCTTTCAAATTACTGAAAGATAAAATGCTCTCCTGATTCAAGCTCTCACAGACCCACAGTGGAATCCAAACCAGTACTGCCTCATCAGATATGCACATTATGCTCCAAGTCAAAATGTCTGCAAGGATGCTCTGGACAGATCACATACTCTCCATATTATACACCTTCCCTCTTGTTCCCCTCCTGGAGAGCTCTGCCTTTCCTTTCTTCTTTCTGAATCCTTTTGTCTTTCAGTTCTGAAGTTACCTCCTCAGTGAGGTTTCTCTGGCCACCCACAACAAACCCAAGCTACACCATCCTCTTCAGATTTTGTGTTTTACTTCATTTAATGTATCCTTTCATCTATTTACATCTCTAGGTTTCTACTCTGGGCCATCTTGATGTGTAGTGTGGGACTGTAGTAGTAAATGAGTCCTCGTTATTATGAAGATTATATTCTTAAATTTGTGCTGGCCTTATTCCTCAAAGTCAATTATAATCATCTTGATGTCTGGGATCTTATTTCAAGCCTGTATCACTTAATAGGTTATAATTCATGTATGCAATACATATATAAAGAAGGCAATCTAAAGTGAATTATCATTTATCCTATGTTTTTAATTCCTAAGTTTTACAAGTATTTATCTGGTGTGCTATAAATGAAGAGGAGAACTACTTGAAGGCTATTGTGAAAATTTAAATAGTGGTTTTTACTGGATATTTGGGTCATAAGTGATTTAATGTGCCATAAATATTTAAAAACTGAAGTAAAAAAGAGGACTCTTGTAGTATTTGAGATTCTTATATTTTGCTTTTTGAGTTCTCCTGAACTTAACCAAATGGCCTCTCCTCTAAAGAAAAATTTAATCTACTTAATAGCATAGGAGCTGTCACTTTTCCTATTATTCAGTCTTCCTTACTGTGAAGTCACAGGGCTAAGACAATACTTTATTCTCCCTATTTCATGAAGCTATACTCAGTGATTAATAAAATGCTGTCACTTAATATACAGCAAAATTATGTTGGGCAAAGGATATCGATAGGATATAGTACAAACCTTACTATCATTCATGAACAAATAAACTATAGTGTAATAATATCAATGTATAAAATGATACATACTGATCATCTTATCAAAATTTTCTCTAATGTCTCAGTTATATTTTTGACAGGATAGAATAAGTCTTAGGCTTTATTCTATATATAATATAAGAAACAGGTATGACGTTGGACAGAGAATAATTATTATCAGTAATGTAGTCTAAGGTGAGATAATATTGTTGTAGAAATGACAATGCTGTTATAATGAGATAATACCATATTTATCTGAAGTAAAAAAATAAATTATAGTTATCATTTACAATTCATTATAGGCATATTAATTAATAATTTATTATTATTAAACAGAAGGGTACACAGAAAACTCAAGAGATTATTACGCCAGTGTGCTTTGAAAACGTTGTCTTCTTAAAAGAGATTTTCATCTTTCAATTTATAGCTTATGTGGGAGGAATGAATTGGATGAAGCAACAGAACAGAGAATATGACTGCAAGAGAGGTGAGTAGAGGTAGGAAGGAGAGAGAAGATAAATTTTGGATTCTTGGAAGTATCCTAAATGAGAATTTAGGAACTAGACCAAGATTTAGAACTGCTTCTTTATTTTTTCCCAAAATATTTATTTGTTTATTTTAGAGAGAGAGAGAAGGATCACAAGTGAAAAGGGCAGAGGGAGAGGGAGAGAGAATCTCTAGCACACTCCATGCTGAGTGTTGAGACTGACATGGGACTCAGCCTTATGACCCTGAGGTCATGACTTGAGCAGGAACCAAGAGTTGGTTACTTAACCAACTGTGCCACCCAGGTGCCCCTCAGAGCCACTTCTTCAAATGCTTTTTCTATATTACCCACTTTCTAGTTCTTCCTTTGGTTAAACTAAGCCAATACCCTCTTGTGAAATCATTCCATATTTTAGGATCATCCCTTAGGACTGGAACATCCACTCTATATCAGGTCATATCAAAGAAGCTGTATTTATACAAAGACACAACATCTTCCATAATGTCTTACCGGAATAAGCAGATTAAGTAACACTGCTCACACTGGAGACCAAGAGTTGGCTGCTTAGATAGTCAAGTCAAATCAGATGAGTACAGACAGTGGGATACTTGATAGTAGTAAACTGGCAGCATAGTTCAAAATCAGTGAATTCTAGATAATGACAGAAACTGAAGTTTTGATGTTGATTTTAAATGTCTAAAATATATTTGTTATATATAGATATTGATTGATTGATTGATTGATTGATTGATTTAGGCTGGAATAGGACAGCACAACCTGATATTGAGAGAACAGGAGGGTGGAGGTAGGAGAAGGAAAAAGAAAAAAAAGACAAAGAGGAACAAATGGAACAAATATGAAATGGCAAAAGCCATTTCCTAAATTGTAAATACCCAACATTTCTCAAAATATATTTTTATCTTTCATTGTATTTGTGGACAAGCCAAATTTTTTCATACGTTCTTTTCTGAAAACACCTAGGTAATAAGGTATTAGAAATCTGAAACTTTAAGGGTGCGTAGGTGGTTCAGTCAGTTAAGCATCTGCCTTTGGTTTAGGTCATGATCTCAGGATCCTTGGATCAAGTCCTGCACTGGGCTTCCTGCTCAGAGGGAAACTTGCTTCTGTCTCTCCTCCCTGCTTGTGCTATCTCTCTCTCTCTCTCAAATAAATAAAATCTTAAAAAATAAATACATAAGAAATAAATCTGAAACTTTAGGTTGCAGACCAAAGACCACAAATTATCTGAGCTAGGAAATAAATTTTGACACAGAACAAAACAAGATGTGCACAAAGAAGGTAAGGATCAGAAAAAAAAAAACTTCATAATGTCTTCATCAATTTCTACTGAGAAGCAACTTGAAGATATCTTAAGACATGTTGCAAGCATTTTTATAAAGTATTATTAATAGTGGGAGTGGTAAACTATATTGTTAAATAATGCTATATTAATGTAACAGTTCAGATTAGGTCATATTCTACCAATAATTTCCCATTTTTATCAAGTAACAAAAACCGTAACAAGAATACACAAAACATTAGCTAGTGTAGCAACAAATCTCTGTACAGCTTAGATTTTGGCACCAAGGCACAATAAAACTTGTACCTAATATCAACAGATAGGATATTTTTTCTACCATTCAGAATGGTGCCTTAGGAGGATTTTGTTCTTATCTGAGTGTGACATAAATTGCAATACGAAGTTTCACAATATTCATATGTATTGATACATATAGCAGCGATGTGATGAAGTAATCCCTTGCTGTTACATAAAATAATGTGCATTTATTTATTGTGTGTATGTACTATTAGTGCTGGAAGGAACCTAGTTAATTAATTGCCAGATAGATTATGCTCTTTTTGAAAGTAGAGTCAGGCTCTGCTAACAATGTCTACTTAAGAAACTACCAGGTAAAAATAATTTTCCCAGTAGTTGTGATGAAAAAAGTATGAATGAGAAATAATCTCTCAAAGAGCTTATGCTTGAATATAGCAATTTTTCATTAATTTACTCATTCATTCAAGCATTCATTCATTTGTCCAATAATGTTTTTTGAGCCCCTGTTATGAGTCTTGCTGGGGTTTATACACTGAAACAAACATGATCCCTTCCATCAGGGAGCTATAGTTTCACAATATTGTATTTCCTTTCCCTAGCACTCTTATAGAAGATGAGCTATTATTTAAGTAAAAGATTCAATGGGAGCTCATAGGATTGAATAGGAGGGAACCAAATCAAATGTGGGGTTAGGAAGGCTCCTTGAATAAAAGCCTTCTAAAATGAAACCTACAGACAAAACATGAAAAAAAAAGTAATTCAACACAATTAGTGAGGATTTCTGCGACAAGATGGTACGGACTTACTTTTCTCTGCTTTTCCACTTTTAAGTGTATCTAGTACCCTAGAAATAATCAATAGATAAAAGGACGGAAAGCTAGAAAGAAGACTCACCCTAGATGTGATGACTGGAGAAAAAACATGATGAAGTTCCTGGGTTTTCTCTTTACTTTCTGTAAACCCCCGACCCAGTACCAGTTAGGCCTGTAGCCCAGGGCTGACAACAGGTTTAAACAACAAACATGTCCAAGGAAAGCCTGCTTTCTCTAGCCAATGAGCTAGGAGAGGGGAAGCCCAACAGAGATCTAGAGTGGACTCCTGATTCCTACTCCTCCCGTGAGGCCCTGCAGGCATTCTAACACACTGGTGGCAGCAGAGTCTAACCATACAGCCACAGCTCCACACCTGGCCTGCTGGGCAGTCTGATCTACTAGCTGCTGTGATAGTGGCAGCTGTAGCAGTAGCAAAGCCCTAGGCTTTCCAAGCCACTAGCCCACAAACTGCACTGCCTGTTGGTCCCATCTGCTTGTAGCAATGATAGCAGCAAAGATGGGAAGGATAATGTATGGTATTTACCTGTATTTTGATTCTTTCTGTTTTCATTTTTTCTTCCTGATGTTCTAAGATTCCTTCTTTTATCATTTCATTTCTGGTAAAAGAACTGTCCTTAGCTATTTATTTATGATAGTTCTACTGATGACAGAGTCTCTTTTCCTTCTTTATTTCTGCCTTATTCTCAAAGGATTGTTTTCATTGGATTTGGAGTTCGGGCTTGGCAGATTTGGGGTATGTTTTAGCATTGAAAAATGTTGGACCACTTCTTTCTGGCCTCTGTGGATTCTGATGAGAAATCCTATGTCATTCAAATTGTTTCTCCCATATAAGGCCATCCATTTTAAAAAATACATGACCATTATATTAGATTAAAGCATTTTAAAGGAAATTATTTGAAGCAATTGAAGGAAATTATTGATATTCAAGTTTCTAACACATAAAATGTCATTTTCATGGTAAAATGATTTGCTATGTTGCATTAAAAGTTTTGATGCACTAAGATGTCACGAATAATGTCATACCAGTTCAAGTCAGAGAAAGAAGGAAGGCAGAAGATACTCATAGATAAATTCAATGATAACATACTAATCTGCCAGCAACTTACAAATTAAGACATCCTTGGCTATTTTTATGTTTTAATGAGTTAAAACTACTTATCAGGTTTGAGTTGCAAATGTCAGGTATTTCTGTCGAGAAAAGCTATGTAGACTGTGCTTTGCAAATATATAAGTGGCACTCATGCAACATAGTCATCATAGCATTGTTGATTAGTAAGAAAATTTTCTGGTAAATGACAGCAAAATTTCCTGCCCTAACAAAATTAGTTTATTATAATAGCTTTTCAACACATGGAAATAAAGTGTCTTAAAAGGGCATCATCTTTTTCTAATGTAGAGAAACTGTGCTTGTTCAGTTTTCTGGTCTGCACAGAGGATAGTCAGAGAGCCAGATATGAAACAGAGAACAGCATCCTTCCTTCTGGAAGGGACGACATTCTTTTCATAGGGAGAAGCATTGTTTATTTCTGATAATCTATATCTATTGGATGCATAATAAAGGTTAATATTTCCCAGATTTGGGAAATAAACTTTCAGTGTTTAGGGAGCACCTTTACTTATTTTTGAGTTTAAACCTTTCTATATCTTCCTAGATAACTTAAATAAGATATCTGGGGCTACAACAGATGTCATTTTAAATACATGGTTGCATATTCATATAATTTTGTTAAAATAAATAAATTATCTAACCAGTATCTCAAAGGTCAATAAGTGCTTTCTAGATTCTGGACACATATACACTTTTGACTGGCACACTTCCTAGAGTAGGACAGATTGTTCCCAACTCTTGCCTGGTAGTTACTGTTAGCAATACAAAGCCATTAAATGCAATAGTGACCTCAGCATCAAACCTCACCCAAATAGCCTCCAGTTTCACAGCTTGAGTCTCCAATTGCATTGATTCATCTCCATCCCCTGTCTAGATAGTCTTCATAATGAGAGCTTTCTCCCCATGGACTGAACTTGATTTTGACAATCCCACTCTTGGTAATCACAGTGCTTTGAACTCATTCCCAGGCATGAATTTCCACTGACTATTGTCAGTCAATCTGTTCACTTCCAGCTGTTAAAGTTCAGAGTCATTGGACACAATTAAGAAGTAGAGAAAGAATCTTCTTCCATCACATAAATGGTGATGATGTAATTGGAAAAAATCACTCATCTGATTGCACACAGTTCTCCAATTTCATTTGTAAAAGTTTGTCTCTCCAACTACTTTATAAAAGCTATAAGGGGAGCAATCAAGTGGTTTTCTTCTTTAAAACTCACAGTGCCTATGCATGTGGCTGGGCATAGTGTTAACAGTTAATTGATGCTTATTGGCTTGACTTAATGAGCCTAGCTGTTCGTTTTATTTTTTGAGGTTAATTATTTAAAAGGAATTTATGATTAGCCACATGCGGATTATAATCCTCATTGTGTGTCTGTGAGAGAAACTGCTATGTATGAGGGATACCAAAGAGGAGTAAGTAAAAGTATCTTGTCTTCAAGCAGATTATAGATAAATAGAAGTAATCAGATGCAAGATACAAAGAGATGTATCATGGAAGAGAAACACCAAGCTAAAGTAGATCAGAAGGAAAAAATAAAGATCTCTTGCAACTGCACGTTCTTGGGAAGATTCATGGAAGGGATGATCTTTGAACTGGATTTTTAAAACTAGATATGTGGCAACAGAAAGGAATTTAAGAAGAAATATTTATTGACAATAGTTTATTTATGTCGTGTACTTATTTAATATCTACCTTGTTATTTAGAAAATGTTTGTGCTTATCTCCATTGAATGATTTCTGACATGGCAGAAATTACGTGGGTCAGAGTTCAGAGATCATAGCAATATATTCTGAAGGGCTTGATTAGCTATAGATTCCAACTAGATGTGAATAAGGATCACATGTCAACTCTAAAATTATTATTTTTAAAATTTAATTTTAGAAACATATTTATTTATTTTGCACATTCAAGAAATGGTTCTCAAGGCCATGCTATGTGCAAGGCATATTGATTTTTACTCTACTTAAAAAGGCAATCATGAATTAATATATTTCACCATCTATTTATTTGAAAAAATATGTGGCAAACAAGCTACAATGCTAAGTGTTAAGTATTGAAATGGAAATTTTTTTCAGTAAATCTTTTATAGCATGCAGATGTGGGAGAAATTAATTTTGTATGTGAAAGTCAGGGGAAGTAAGAAATAAGAGAACACATTTTAGTTAGATCTTACAGAATGAACAGTCTTTTAAGAGTGTACCTTGTGGGCAACATATACAGAGTAGGACTTTCTATGGCAGAGGATAAAGCTGAAGCAAGGCATGGAGTCATATCATCAGTTTATCATCATGATTAGTAAAGAGCCTTATGTGGCCAAAGAAGTTGGGTGGGACTCAAGATTTAAAAGACATGTAGATCCATCCATGTCGTTGCAAATGCCAAGATTCCTTGTTTGTTTGTTTGGTTTTTTTTTTTGATGGCTGCATTTTTTAAAATATATATTATATATTATATATATATATAATCAATATATATCAATCACATCTTCTTAACCATTCATCTGTTGATGGACTAGAGGCTATTATGCTAAGCGAGATAAGTCAATCAGAGAAAGACAATTATTATATGCTCTCACTGATACATGAATTTGAGAAGGAAGACAGAGAATCATAGGGGAAGGGAGGAAAAAATGAAACAAGATGAAACCAGAGAGGGAGGCAAACTGTAAGTGACTCTTAATCTCAGGAAACAAACTAAGTGTTGCTGGAGGGGAGATCGGTGGGAGGAATGGGGTGGCTCGGTGAGGGACACTGGGAAGAATATGTGCTATGGTGAGTGCTGTGAGTTGTGTAAGACTGTTTAATCACAGGCGTGTGCCCCTGAAACAAATCACACATTGTATGTTAATTAAAAAATAAAAATTTTAAAAAGTCATGTAGAAACACATGTCTAGGGCATAGACAAGGTGAGGGTTGGACATAATGGATCTTAGAATCAGAAGCCTAAAGACAATGCTTAGCATCATTGACATGGATAAAAATGCCCTTGAAAAAACTTTGGAACAGCCTGGAAAATCAGCATGCTAGATACTGATACCATATCTGCTACTTACTAGCTCTGTGGGCAAGTTACCTACCTTCTGAATTTCAGGCTTTACTTTCATAAATGAGCATGAGAGAATTAATCCAATTTTTTAGTTTACTAGCTACTTGTGAGGTAACCCATAAACCATAGAACAAGCACTAGCATAGAATAGGACTCAAAAATTCCTATTACTGTTAATATTGAAGAATGCTAAATGTGAAACCCTAGAGAGCATTGACATTCATACCAGAATAAATAAAAAAGCAAAAGAGAGAAAGTATTCAGAAAGGTAGAAAGAGCCAATGGGTGAGTAATTTCATAAAGCCTCATGGAAAGAAGAGATCCAAAATGTGGAAGAACAATACAATCACATTGCATTCCACAAGTCCAAAAGGAAGAGACCTGGGAAGAAAGCAGGTCTTTGGTGACCCTTAAGTTAAGATAGTTCCATCTTCATTCTCAGGATGGAAGTTTAATATATAGACTTGGAGGTAAGCAAAAGGATGAAGTAAAATTATAATGGTTTGTTATTTAAGGTAAATGGACTATAGGTTAATTAGAGAATGAGATGGAGTAGATAGGTTTTTTTAGAATGTGAATGTCTTAAGTGCACATGCAAAAGAAATGACATCCATGGAAGGAGACATTAATGAATAAAATGAGATATTTAATAGAAAATGTCCCAAAGAAGATTTTAAAAATAGGATCAAAGGCATAAGTGGAGATATTCTTAATGAAAAAAAAAAAATAGGGAAACCTTCTTGATTCAGACAGGAAAAATCTATAAAAATGTGGATTTGAGGTAGGGGAGGAGATGTAAATACCTTACTCCTAACAGCTCCTGTTTCCTGGGAAGTTGAAGTCCTGGAGACTAAAACTGAGAGATTTATTAACAGAGAAATCTGGGGACGCCTGGGTTGCTCAGTGGGTTAAGCCTCTGGATCTCAGGGTCCTGGAATCCAGCCCTGCATTGCATCAGGCTCTCTGCTCCGTAGGGAGCCTGTTTTCCCCTATCTATTTGCCTGCCTCTCTGCCTAGTTGTGATTTCTCTCTCTGTCAAATAAATAAATAAAATCTTAAAAAAAAAAAACGACAGAAATCTGGAAAGGAGTGGAGAGTATTGAAACTACTTAGAAAGGAAAGGTTGTGAGTTCAGAATAAGTCAATGTTTTTCATAGCCTTTATGAAAAACCACATGATATTGGAACATATTAATAAAAAAAAAGTCCATCAGAATGGATAAGTGGTTTTCTCTGGAAGTGCTAGGTGGTCTACTCTATGAAGATAGAATGCTAACAATTGACTTGACCCAAGTAAGAAAACAATCCGAGGACCCCTCTGAGTGTTTTCAAAATGTCCGAGTTTCAGCCTAGGGAAAGGAGATATAAATAGCTTGAGAGGATTAAAGAATTTAAGATAGTCTGTGCCCTCAAGGTTTTACTCTGGAAGGAAAAAAATCATGCATAAGAAAAGGCAATATTATATAAACAATATATAACAAGTACTTTAAAAGTGATAAAACAAATGTTGTAAGGACTTAGAAAAAAGTGGAATAAACTAGAGTAATTAGAAAAGTTTATTTCATGAAAATCACATTGATAGACCTTAGGAAGATTTACGAGAACAGCCATGTTCTTGCTATTAGCTAAACGTGTCTCTTGTTATTTTAAATTTAGATTATTCTTCCATTATTGACCTTTATTATTAGGATTTGGGAAAAATCAGTTTCCATAAAATTAGGCACTCAAATATGTCCCTAGAGAGAACCTGACTATTAAGCAGTATGATGAATCTCCCCAAGAATGATTGTTCATAACATAGATATCTCTGTTCTGATGACAACTGAAAGCCAGGATCAACCTTAAGACTGGAAACATTTGAGCATTTGAGTGTTAGTGACTCAATAGGATCAGAGTTTTGAAAATGGAAAATCATCTACTCTTGACTACCAGAGAGGAATGATAGGATATGGGCAAGATGCCAGGAAAATATCACCTTCTCTCAAAACCACATGGCCTTCCACAAAACCAAGTAGAGATTTTTTTTAAAGATTTTATTTATTTATTTGACACAGAGAGATCACAAGTAGGCAGAGAGGCAGGCAGAGAGAGAGAAGGGGGAAGCAGGCTCCCTGCTGAGCAGAGCCCGATGTGGGACTCGATCCCAGGACCCTGAGATCATGACCTGAGCTGAAGGCAGCGGCTTAACCCACTGAGACACCCAGGCACCCCTACGTAGAGATTTTTGAAGCTAACTTTTCACCAGTCAGCCTTCAAAATAGGACAGGTGCTACAGGTAAAAGCCGAATGGAAAGAAATGAGTAAGAGCAAAGAAGACAGTTTTCAGTACTCGGAGACAGACATCCAGCATTGGAAGGAACTGGAGGTCGGTACAGGATAGCAAGAAGCTAAAGGATGGAAGAAATGTTGCTTTCTTTATTCCTAAAATAAAGGACCAAAGTAAGACAAATACTAGAGTAAGCATAGAATGCAATTAACAAGCAATCCAAGGACAGAGGAATTGATCTGTGATGTCTATACCAGAGATGGTCCTAAAGACACTCTGGAAAGAGGTGAGAATCCTACCAGTCTTACATTGACATCAAATAAAACCTATCTTGGGTCAACATTTGGGCACCTTAGCCTTGTATTCTATGTAGATATGTTGAATAAACACTAAACTTGGGAAACTTGCATGGGAATATTTAAGAAAAGGAACAGAGAAAGGGAATAAGGAAAAAAAGACTTAGCACTGCTAATGTTTTAGTAAATATTATTTAATATTTATAGCAACTTTCAGCAGATGTTCTATCTTTACATATGAAAGAAGCTTTCAGGAGCATTTCTAACAAAAACTTCTTTCAAAACTGTGAAGATTTATTCTTCTTCAAGATAAGCACACAAGAGCACACACTGAGGTTGCAGTGGTGGATTGATAAACTGTAAAGACATAGTGACATAATTCAGGGAAAAACTAAAAACATTTGGATTAAACCTAAGAGTCAGGGAGAGAAGATGCAGAAAGATCATGCAAAAATCATCAGACGCATTTGAAAAAAAAAAAATTAGCTTGTGCCATTTCTTAACGTAATCAGAGATGACTCATGAAACACCAACTCACCTATAGAGAATTTGTGGAATCCACTGCCTTCTTGAGAATAGAGGTATGGCTCAGTCCTCCCATGTAGCATTCAAGAATACAATTATAAAATGTGCAATTCTTTTGATGGCTGCATAGTATTCCATTGTGTATATATACCACATCTTCTTTATCCATTCATCTGTTGATGGACATCTAGGTTCTTTCCATAGTCTGGCTATTGTAGACATTGCTGCTATAAACATTCTATGAGGACATGGAGAAGCAACATGGGGGGGTAGGGGGATAGGAGAAGAGTAAATGAAACAAGATGGGATTGGGAGGGAGACAAACCATAAATGACTCTTAATCTCACAAAACAAACTGGGGGTTGCTGGGGGGAGGTGGGATTGGGAGAGGGGGAGTGGGCTATGGACATTGGGGAGGGGAGGCGAACCATAAGAGACTATGGACTCTGAAAAACAACCTGAGGGTTTTGAAGGGTCAGGGGTGGGAGGTTGGGGGAACAGGTGGTGGGTAATGGGGAGGGCACGTTTTGCATGGAGCACTGGGTGTTGTGCAAAAAGAATGAATACTGTTACACTGAAAAAATAAATAAAATGAAAAAAAAAAAGAATGAGAGAAAAACTAAAAAAAAAAAAAAATGTGCAATTAATTCTAAACCACTAGGAGTAAAAGCCATAAAAATAAATCCTTCCCAATTCCCTTTGGTTTCCTGTAAAGACACTAAATGCTAAGAAAGTTTGGCTCAAATGTATGCAGGATTTTCTCAATCAAGGCTCCTCATTCTTTCCAGTTCCTCAAATCTAAGCCGATGCTGTGTCCCTGAAGGTCATTCAGGACACCTTTTCATCACAATGTCACTACAGAGGAAAACAACATTAAGGGCAGCTTTTTAATGTTTTTCAGGTCTTTGCTGTGTTTGCCCCACACAAGAAAGGCAATGAAAATCTTTTGAGAGGTAAGATACAAAAGGAAGTGGTTTATTAATAATTAAAGCCACTTGGTAAACTACTCACTCAGACTGCCTCCTATGGATGTGAATGACATTCAGGTTTTCTTAAGTCCAAATGCTGTTAATGCTGTAGTGTTCTGAAAAATCCTCCCATGGGTGTTTACTGTTTTCATATTTGTACTGAATCCATCACTATTCCCCACACATATGATAGTCACATTCAACAATGACTCTGGTCCTATGGAGTGAGGCTTAATAGTTAAAATCTTACTGTTTGGAAGCTAGCCAGTCTGCATTCAAATATGCACTGCATTCTTCATTGTCACTTTCTTCACTGTGAATTGGGGCTATTGATAGCCCAAAGGAAGGTCGAGAAGGTTAAATGAAATGATGCTTGTACAGTGCTTGGGAAATAGTAAGTCCTAGTGATTGTTGTGCATTATTATTGTAATTATACTTTTCACCAGTTGGGATTTTTCTTCTATTCTAACCTATCTGTGTCTTACTAGGCCTTCAGTGTACAGCTTACGCCCACTCTTCACCAATTATCTCACTACTTATTATATTCACACTCTAATTTACACATTCTATGAATCTATATAATTTTAACATCTGATAATACAATGTTATCCATAAATCATTTTATTAAAATATTTCCTTTCCTGTAACTAGGTATTAATGAATTTCAGACAAGGTTTATGACTTTGTATTATATGTATTTGGATTCCTCTTACAACTTTGCCATGAGGAAGACACATCATCCCTATTTAATAAATATGAGTGATTTAGGGGCGCCTGGGTGGCTCAGTGGGTTAAAGCCTCTGCCTTCTGCTCAGGTCATGATCCCAGGGTCCTGGGATCGAGCCCCACATTGGGCTCTCTGCTCAGTGGGGAGCCTGCTTCACTTCTTTCTCTCTCTGCCTGCCTCTCTGCCTACTTGTGATCCCTGTCAAATAAATAAATAAAATCTTAAAAAAATAAATTAAAAAATAAAAATAAATATGAGTGATTTAATATATTATTCTTTCATCTATAAAATGATTACTCTTCATTGGCATTGTTAAGAATAATTAATTAAAAAGGGTTTTTTTGCCAACTCTTATAAATTCAGAATATGTTTGGGCATCTTCCTGTTGGAATCATTGAAATGTTTGTTTCCTTTTTAAGATATGAAATTCTCTAACTCTTAATAGATTGTAGATGTCTATATATCCCATAAACATTAACAAAGGTAATTAAGTCATTGTTCTTGTGATTTTCACAGAATAAACCAGAAATATGGGAAAAATGTATGTGTAAGGGGGTCCTATATGAGCCCTAGAAAGTAGTGCCATTAATGTGCACAAATTGTTAAGGAATTTCTGCCTAATAAAATGCTAAAGATACTCATATTTCTCCTCTGTTAAAGAGCAGTGTACTTAGAAAACAATTAGAAGAAATTATGTCAAAACCTTACTGACACCTCTAATTTAAAGTTAAATGGACATTGGGGAGGGGAGGCGAACCATAAGAGACTATGGACTCTGAAAAACAACCTGAGGGTTTTGAAGGGTCAGGGGTGGGAGGTTGGGGGAACAGGTGGTGGGTGATGGGGAGGGCACGTTTTGCATGGAGCACTGGGTGTTGTGCAAAAAGAATGAATACTGTTACGCTGAAAAAATTAATAAAAGGGGGAAAAAAAAAAATAAAGTTAAATGAAATGATGCCAGGAAAGTGCTTAGGGAAGCAGACAAGAGAATTATCCCAATCAGAAAACCTGCTCTGAAACTAGATTTCCTTTGGAATGATGCTTACAATGAACAGAAAGTTCTACTTTTGTAGAAGTGCATCTTTTCAGAGGGAATAATCATCAAAAGGATGACAGAGAGAAAACCAAGTCAGCGAGGCAAGGTCTCTTCTGCCATGAGCTGATGTCTGCATTGGCTAAGAAAGTAGGGCTAAAATGCATGTCTCTTAAGAATCCACTCCATTGAGCATATGGGTGCATTGAAATGTTGACTGATATAGTGGTGGGACTTTGTTGGAATAATCACTCCTCTCAGAAAAACAGAGAAAAATTAAAATGACTATGAAAAAATGCAATCTAAGGAAAAACTCCTGTAAAGGTTTGGAAAATAGTCACTTTGACAGGTATTTTCTAAGGAAAGCAGAATAAAATTACAGAATATGTGTTTATAAAATAATTCAAGAAGGTAAAGAAAGAGAGAAGAGTAAGCACTCATAAAGGTGAAGTAATTTCAGGTCATGAAAGACTGCATAGAAATAAAATCTTATTTTCCAAATTGAGAAGCAGTGAAGGGCAACTAATGTAGAACAACTTGCAGTTCTGTCATAAGATAACCACGAATATGATTAAAGAGGAGATGAGATACATGAAGAGTAAATCAGGATCTCCTGTAACTTATAAGAACCTCAGAATGGCACACCTAAACAGACAATGTTGAAGCAATGATGAATGATTTGTACATGCAAGACTCTAGGTGCAAAAAATGCTTGTGTCTGAGTCTGCAAATCACCATCCACCAAGAAAAACCAGAATGCAAGCTTTATTTTATTTTGAATTTCAAAATGAAAAGAAAAATCAAATAAATCCAGTAGTGAAATACTTAAAGCAAATGATAATCATCATAATTGTCATCATCATCATCATCAATATCAATAATAACCATTAACCATTCTATCAAAAGATAAGTAACATAAGGTCATGTGTTTTCAAGGGACGTGATTATAACCAAAACGTTCCGTTGTTGTTCATATATGAGAAAATAAGGTGTTCTTAAGCATTCAGAATTACAAGAAATGTCATATACATTCTCCCTACTGGAAAGAATCATGAAAAGATATAATTTAGAACTTTGTAAAATGAAGAAAAACAAAAAACTCACAAAAGAAGGACCATTATATATCAAATGCAGGGTTGATTATAAATAGTAGCCCATAAGTGAATATGTCAGAATTTATCCTGGAAATCAAATGCCTGCTGCATAATAATTTAATATTTTTTATTTTAGCTCTGAAACCCCGGGTAATATGAACAAGAATTGAAAGTGGAATGATAGGGGAAAAAAGGAATATAATAATCCTGAGCTGGCTAAAGAGTTAGACACCAGAATGTCTAACTGTGGCAGCATATATTGGGAATATGCCAGTTCTTCCCCAATTGATATAGTATATTAAGGCAGTTCAAATCAAAATACCAAAAAATTCATACTTACAATGAGAATATGAAAGCAGTTTTGAAACATAAATGGATTGAGGAGGATCTTGTCTTATGAAATGCTGTAAGAAAATATAAAGCTATCATAATTAAAACTGATGGGTATTGGTACATATAAATAAAAAAGAATATTTTAAAAGTGCAGAAAGCACAGTAATAATTTAGTATAGCACAAATTGCCTTTGCTCATTAAAAAAAATAGTGGATTGTTCAAAATTAAATATTGGGTCAGTTGTCAGCATTTGCAGTTAAAAAAAGAAACTTTAAAACAAAACAAAAAACCCAGAAAGCATTATAGTACTACCTCACAATATATCATAAAATACATTCTATATAAAGACTTAAATATGAAAAGCCATAAACATGATTGGAGAAAATGTTGGTAAGGATTTCTACTATTTTGTTGTAGAGACCTTTCCACATATGACCAATAGCAAAATTATGAATAAATTAATTGTCAGACTTGGCAAGAGAAAAATTAAAACAAAATTAAAAGACAAATAATAGCAAATTAGGAGTATTTTCTATGTATATCCCTGAGGAAATAATGATATCCTTAGTAGATGAATAGCACTTAATCAAAAATAACAATGAAACGAAAGAATAAATTGACCACTCTTCTTCATTAGTGGACCCCTCTCTGTCTCTCTAGATAAATTCTGTATAGCATTCTAGCCTTTTTCATCTTTCAATACCCTGTGATTGTGAACTTTGTCCCCAGTAAACTGTAAGCTTATTGTAGGCATTGTGGTCCTTGCATATCTTATTTAACTATGCATCCTAAATCCTTAGCACAGGGTCTAATGCATATATTAATTAATCCATGTTGGCATTACTGTTGAAGACCATGAATAAGAATTCACCAATCAGTACATAAGGCTGATGATTAAAAAAATGAAAAGTTATATTTCAGTAGAAATAAAAAATGCATGTTAAAAATATGATTAAGATAATAAGTGACAATGCTCACAATTGGCAAAGATAGAGTAAATAAATGAGCACTTTCCTACCATTAATAGGAATAAAAATTGATGCAACTTTTCTAGATGTTAGCTGTAAAGATGTATCAAAAGACTTGTGTGCATACTCTGACCCAGTAATTGTATTTGTAGTAACATTTCTGGAGAAACTAATCATGATAATATTTCGGGATTTTCTGGCTAGAGTGTTACATCATCACAATTTGTTTTTAATGAAGAAAAAGTGAAAATAATTTAAATATTCAACCTTAGGTTATTGGTTAAATCAAATGAGATATATTAGTGTAACAGAATAATTCAGTTTTCAATATGAGTTTGTAGAAGACTATTTAATGGCATTTAATGTTTTTCATGAAATTCTTTAAAAATGTGGATGGTACCATATAATGGTACTATATTGGGCTAAATCTTATTATCCAACAAAAAAAGTGTAAGGAACAACTTTAATGTAATGATGAAAATATCTGCAAATGGCCTGGTATGATAATAAAAGTAAGGTACAAAAAAGACCTGTAGGCCTCTAATTTGAACAAATGACACTGAACTGGCATGTCCTGTATATTTTTTTAAGGCATATTTCATATCCTTTAGGATAGTTGTTTCTGTTAGGTAAATTAAGCATTTCCCTTGCATTTTTAATTTGAACAATTGATTTAGTTAGAAGAAAAAAACAACTCATGTTTAAATAATGAATTCTGGGTAAATGTTTTCCAAGAGGAAGCTCATCATCAGGCCAGAGCTAGAAAGTTGTTTCTGTTTTAGCTGATGAGCAAGAGAGTGTTTCAGAATGTTTGGTTTGGAGAGCCAGCTTTAGTAGGACCTGTGTACCCCACAAGAGAAACACTTAAGGAAAACCCAGGGAGAGGGAAGAGGATTTATTTATTCATCTTCTTTCTTACTTACTTACAGCCATCAATATTTCTGTTTGTGTTTTCTAGCTTCTGATCTAGGTTTTGATTTGTCATTCAAGTGACAGAGTCTTTGTTCTTTAGCAAGGATACAAGGAAGTAACTTACATCATTATTTGTTAATATGCACAGATTTCCCCAACATACCTTTCGTAGCAAATCCCATTGACCACCACCCAATAAAATCATCTTTCAAAGTTTGTGGTTGTTACCATCTTCTTTTAAACACACATATCAGAGGAAGATTACTGGAGAGTCACATTATTCTAAACAATTTATGAGAAAGTCTGTCTGACTGTATTTCTTAGTACAAAGGATTAGGCAATTTTTATAAATGATTTATCATTATTTTCTTCTATAGGCACCAGCAGATGAGACAGAAAAATAAAAATTGATTAACAAATGTAATTAGTTTTGGGGCACCTGGGTGGCTCAGTGGGTTAAAGCCTCTGCCTTCAGCTCTGGTCATGATCCTAGGGTCCTGGGATCGAGCCCCACATCGGGCTCTCTGCTCCGCAGGGAGCCTGCTTCCTCCTCTCTCTCTGCCTGCCTCTCTGCCTAGTTGTGATTTCTCTCTGTCAAATAAATAAAAAAATATTTAAAAAAACGTAATTAGTTTTTTTTTTTACTTAAAGCATGTATGTTTGTATATTTCATATACTGTTGCATTTTTAAGCACTTTTAAGTTTTTGTATTCTTTGTACATACATATGAGTATGGATTGGTGACATTCACTTTAAAAAACTTTATTTTCACCCATCTCCTATTTGAAGATGTGACTCTAAAAGGTACTAAGTGGAAAATAGGAAAGCATGCCAACAACCAAGTTGATGGGAAACATCTGAAAGAGATTAGAGATATTTTCAGGAGTACTTTTCCATTCCATCCCTGTGCCCCTGGCTAGCATGTTCTTTGTGCACTGGATTCCAGCTTGGGAGAAGCTGCCAAACACTCAGGATCAGTGCATGAGCCTCATGTCTCCTTCATTGATCAGACACAGCTGAGGTGGGACGTGGCCAAGCCCCCTGCCATGACTGCATGTGCCACTGATTCTAATGAGTATATATGTACATGCACACATACGCACACATATGCACCACATTTTTGCCTGCTTTTTGTAAGAGGATAGGTGAGGGAGGGAGAGAGGTTATTAAGATTTTCAAGAAATAAACATTTTTTAAATCAATCATAGGATGTAAGTACATGACTTACTAAAATCACAGCAATAGCAAATGCCTATAGACTTAAGTTTGACTTGGGACAGGCTGTACATTTTGTTTCAGTGTCTTCCTCCCTCCACTGCCTACCTTTAGCAGTCACTCCTGCCAGTCTGTTAGGCTACCTAGCATGACTTCTGTTAAAATGAGACATTGCTCACTTTAATACTGGTAAAACTTGCTTCTTTGAGTTGTTTGCAAGTCAGTCTAGAAGGGTCCTATACCTGCAGTTTGCAAACATGCTCTCAGATCTTGAATTCCCAATTTTCTCCTGTTCTGCTCTTCATGGCAGAGCACAGACCCTTGGAAATTCTCTTTCCTGGATATACTTGCCAACTTACTTCCAGTTGCTTTGGCCTTGGGTAGCACTGGTGGGAGATTGTAGAGTATGAAAAGGGGGAAACAAAGGTGTTTCTTCTCTCTTTTTGACTGTTGGTGACCTATCAGGGAGTTGCTGTGACTCCTTTGTGACCCCAACTTTCAGGGCAGTACCTCATGGCTTTTACCTCTTTCAGGTGGCTCTAATTTCTAGGGTCTGGTAAACTTCTCCCTTCCATTGCCCCATCAGAACTATCGGTACTGGTGGTATCCTACTCTTGCTAATCTCTGGGTCACCCTATCATCTCCTGTTTACCCTTTCAGCTATTGTAAATCCCTTGTAGTTAATACCCCATATTAACTTCCTGTATTTACCTGGGGTAGATTTTATTTTTCCTTATTTGACCCTGATGACACAAAGGAAAGAATGTCAAGTGGCAGGAGTGTGAAGGAGTCAGCTTGCACTGTATGATTTAGGACTGCCTTCTTTACATCATTACAGTACTCCTAACACCACGAATATTTGTCACCACTTGTTCCATCCCATTTTCTTCCTCCCACATGGCTTCCTTCTTTAATATCTCAACTTCAATGAGATATTTGGGAACATGTAATTTGAATCAGGCAATTTCCTAGCTGCATGACCTGGGCAAATTAATCCAGATGTCAGTTCTCTGCCTTCAAAATGGTATAATACCCATTCTGATGAACTCCACTGAGGCAATAGGTGTGGCATCACTTTGTAAACATTACAACTCTGTTTGGTAATGAGGCACATAAGGTACTTTACAACTCTGTTCAAATATATGCATTAGACTATTTCAGATACTTAGCAGGGATGTTTTAATAAGTACTATATTTTAAAGATTTTATTTATTTATTAGAGAGAGAGAGAGCACAAGCAGGGGGGAGGGCCACAGGGATAGTGAGGCACAGACTCCCCTGCTAAGCAGGGAGCTAGATATGGGGCTCAGTCCCAGGACCTTGATATCATGACCTAAGCCAAAGGCAGATGCTTAACTGACTGAGCCAACCAGGTGTCCCAGTACTATTTCTTTCTAAGAGGACTGACTCCTCAAGTATACCAAAGGTGATGGTTATAATTAGGTTACCAAATTGCGGGGGGTCGGGGGACAAGGTAGTTGAAGAACATTTGGGGGAGGTTTGGTGTCTGACTTGGGCGTTAACTAACTGAAAGTAAATAAGTAATCTACTCAGCCCATAAACAGGCTGTGCTTTATTAAATGGATACTGAAAATATTCATTGTTAATTCAACAGAGGACTCTGGGTTATTTTTAGTATACTTTAAACTTGAAAAGTTTTGTTTGCCTAGATAGTATATCAAGAACCCTGAAGTAAAGTAAACAAGATCACATGTTTCTGAGAGAATTTATACCTCTTTGGAAAGCACAAACAGTCAAGCCAAATTCATAAACATGACCATATGTTCAATGAAAAGAACCTTGGAATGGAAGACTGAAAAGTGATGGTCCATTGTGTAAGTCAGGTGATGTTGCAATAATGGCTTGAAAGAAAGCACCCCCAAGTTCAGTGGCTGTTAGAGAAACCATGTATTTTTTCTCATGCTCAAGTCTGTGGTTGCCTAGAACCCTGCTTGGTTTGCCTCCAGGCTGGGGGTTGGATTCAGCTCTCTTCTCAGGTCTTTGCATCCATCATTCTTCTTGGGTCAGGGGCTACTCCCTGTTGGTACTCTTGGCAAATGATGGAAGCACAGAGAGTGAAGAGAAATATGTAATACCTGTAGACATTCTGGCCCAGAAGAGTCAGACTGACACTTCAGTTTGGTCAAGCTTAGCATGGATGAAACAGAGAGATATGTTTTGCTCACTCTACTGGGTGGCATCATGCAGTCTCATGGCAGAGAATGCAGAAGTGTAAATCTAACAAAGTGAGAGTATGAAGACATATGAACAAAACTTCAAACTACCACACCTTATATAGACTTAAATCTATCAGCAACTATATAGTGGGATTTTAGCAAAGTTTGGCCCTTTTTTATGTAAAAATAAGAGGAAATTATATTTTCTCAAGTCTAATGTCCTGTCCAATTCTTCATTAATTTAGAATGTGTGACAAATTCATTCCTATGACTATGAGACCTTCATATTATAAAACAATGAAGGTTTTTACTCATGAAATGAATGAAATTAATAGGATTGTACTGGAAGAATTTAACTGTTTCAGAGAACAAGCATTGTAATTTTTTTTTATCATAAATGTATATATGACTAGATGGTATTAATTACACATGAATCATTTTCATGTGAATACTAAGAGTCTTGAAAAAAACATTTACTTAGAAACATTTGTTATCCAATTAATTTGGTTTATTACATGGAGACTATACTTCAATTGATTAGACATGCCATGATTTCAGATGGCCCACACTCCGATTTGTTCCCATTTTCAAGGGCTGACAATACAAAAATTTCTGTTTGTTCTTCTCAAGAGACAGCCATACCTGACTCAATACACAGAGCCTTGTATGAGATCAGTGTGTTTGGTTTCCAGTTCTGGCTCTGCCATCTAATAGCCATGTGACTGGACAAATGGTTTTATGCATTTCTTCCTCTGCAAAATAAGGAGTCACAGCTGAACCACTTGGCTGAGAAGATTAGAGACATGATCAAAGGGGATTCCATGTATAAAAGTACTTTGACAAACAGCACTTGAGTGCATTGAAGTTTTGTCATGAGGGCATGTTTTAATTGGTTTTACTGTTATTTGGGTATAGTAAGGCCAATAGATCAAGATATAACTGCTGTTGAAAAAAAAAGTAGTTGATTATGCTCACAGATCCCAAGAGAGGGAGTACATGTCACGCCATAAGCAGGGGCGTGGGTGTGGGGTGTACATGAGGAATCACTGGAGTTTGTCATGAAACAGAGGGAAAGAGGTAAGCTGTGGGCACAGTCCTTATTGTGGTTTCCATGAGAAGGAATGGGCTAGATAAAGAATGCAGATTTAGTATTGGCTATTTTGAATAATTTCAGTAGGCTCTGAGGCATAGGGCTTTCCCTAGTTGTCTGGCATCTAGACTCAGAGTAATTAAGGCAAGTCTATAGTGTATCAAGATGTGAGAGCCCTATAATAGGAGTAGTTGGGAGTATAGACTCTATTGGATCGTTTGTATTTAAAAGTGCACTGGCTGCTCAGTTTGTTGAGCATCTTCAGCTCAGGGTTCTGGGATTGGGTCCCACGTTAGTCTCCCTGCTTAGTGGCGAGTCTGCTTCTCCCTCTCCCTCTGTCCCTCCTCCCATTCCCCTCCCCCCATGTGTGCCTCACTCTTTCCCTCAAATAAACAAATCTTTTTTTTTTTCAAGTGTACTCTGAGAGAAGGACTCTCCCTGAGAAGTGGAGATAGTAAGGAAAGTAAGAGGCCAAAGCAGGGCAACTCAGACATATCGTCACATCATACAGAACAAAATGTGTCCAGTATGGGCATTCAGGACAGATGTTAAAGCATCAGGTTTGCAGAAGATAGAAACATAGTTAATATGGGACATCATTGTTATATCTTCCTATAGTAATCACCCAGTGCATTCAACTTGTTTGTATGGTTGGGGACATGGGAATTATGTCACTCTAACCTATATCTCTACAGTGCATCTCCAGCTATCTAATAACTATTCTTTTTTTTATTAAAAGATTTTATTTATTTATTTGACAGAGAGAGATCACAAGTAGACAGAGAGGCAGGGAGAGAGAGAGAGAGGGAAGCAGGCTCCCCGCTGAGCAGAGAGCCCGATGTGGGACTTGATCCCAGGACCCTGAGATCATGACCTGAGCCGAAGGCAGCGGCTTAACCCACTGAGCCACCCAGGCGCCCTCTAATAACTATTCTTAAAAGGCATTGCCCCACCAATACATCTGATATCTGGCAAAAAGTAATTATCTGAACATAATTTATAAAATGGAGCTAGAATTTTCATCTTAGATGCATAAAAATAACTTTAGACGCTGGAGAGAAAGCCCTTCATAATGATATCGTTTCCACAAAGAAGCCCTTCTGTGGAAATGGCACAAAAAATTCCACAGAAGGAAAGCAAAGCTGTGTTAGTGAGCCCAAAGCATGAAATGGGAAAAAGCAAGGGTCTAGATTCTAGCTCATGTGTAGCCATAACAGGGCAAAGTAATTTAGTAAATACTGATTGCATTACTCATCTCTTAAAAAACCTTTTGTAGTTGTCTTTGCCCTCACAGTATAATCCTAACAACATAAAATAATATAGAAGACATTTCATAACCTCCCCATCCACCATACACCATACCAGTTTACCAATTCAGTCCATTATTTGCCTTACATTTCAGATTTCAGCCATGAAGAATTCTAACATGACTTTGTAGTTTCCTGAAAATGCCATGTTCTCTCCTGACATTTGCTTCATGAGAATAGCAATGAACTTTTCTCTTTTCTGTTCTTCTGCTCCTAGCTCAACTTAGAATCCTACTGATTCCTGGGGCCTGAGCTTAGATGTTTTTTCTTTAACAAGCCATTTTTGACCTTCCATTTTACACTTGAGCTTGATGTATGATTTAATGGGCTAGATATAGAACATTGATGGTCTGAGGTTTAATTGCCTGCTTACAAATATCTTTCCCCAAATAGTCTGCAAGTTCCATGAGAATAAATTCTGTTTCTAATCACTGTTTAGTACCAAATATCAAAACCTTGAAGCTGGCACTGTAGGAGTACTAAATATTGTCACTTACTCCAGAAAAACTTGCTGGATCCTGGGGCAAGGCTAAATACCTCTGTTTGGTGTTCTTAAATTTCCTAGTTATCTCTCTTTCATTAAATACATTTTAGTGCTACTGTTTATGCAGGTGTCTCCTCCATTATACTTCAAGTTTTATAAGGAGGGAAACTATGAATCATTCATCTTTGTGTCTTTAATTTCAAACACAGTGGTACAATTTAGGTACTCAGAAATTGTATCTGTTATGACTGTTATTATCATTATTGTGGTAAATGTTTTTAATAGGTAGATGAATAAATGAACAAACAATGTAAAATAGGACATGATAGAATCTGAAGCAGGAATAATAATGCTGTACAGACTATGAAATATATGTCATGCCTCATTCTCATAGGGTTTTTTTCCCCAAGTACCAAGATAAAATGAAATTGTTCAGAAAATCACCAAAAGTGAATAAGATAAATAAGGCATTATTATAAAACCCACTAGGATAAACTGAAAGTGAGAGACTGTGATTGCTTTCAGTATTCATTGTACCTCACAATTTAGACTCTGCCTATTATAAAGTTACAGAAATTTAATCATGGTCATTTTTTTAAAAGATTTATCGTTATTAATTATCTTTCCTGCAATGACCAGAAAACCAAACCAGTGATGTCTGGACACTGATCTCAAGGCAATGATGTGTACAGCCATTGTGAGAACAAGATGTCTGATATATAGAAGGGATAATGTATATCACTTGGTGGCTGGAGGCTGGTTTTCACAATATAAATAATATTTATTTAATTTATTATATATATTATACACACACACATATATATTTATTATATAAAAACACATATTTTCAAAGGATTGGATTACAATAGTGTTCCACTTCACCCAATAACTTCATGCAAAAGAACTGAAAAAATATTCCAGGATGAATATTTTCTACTACTTCTCCAGAGGGGTTACCTGTGGTCAACTGAGCTGAAGTCAGATTTCTTCCCAAAGAGGGAAAACTCATTTGTTGTATGTCAAATAGCCAGCTAAAAGTACATATATGTGGGGAAATAACTCACAGACTAAAAATTACAGCAAGGAGCAACTGGCTAATTTTAAAAACATTTCTAAAGGCAAATTTTGATAAAGAAGGAAGAGAGCCCACCCACTTGTGCACTCTAAGGTGCACTATTAGGACCAAGAGCTTCACTCTTTGATGCTTGAACTTCACTGTTGGATGGGAGCATACCCAATGGGAAGATCTTCCCAAAAACTCTTCCTCTTTTCACTGTGCCCTCCTGCCACCTCTCTGTTGTCTATGGTGCTCACTTGACAGCACCTTACTGTTCTGCAGTCACCACTCAAGACAGAGTTAGACATGTGCTACCAGCTGTGTGGGGCTTTCAGGACAGGATGAAATGGTGGGTTGAGGTCATGGCAGAATAAGAAAAAAAAGTAAAGAAAAAGCAAGCAACCCTATGTAATAAAATTTATGGTATTTTTTAAGACTGTTCTTTTGGCCATCTTAAATTTTAAGGCAGGAAAAAGAAGGCACTTTTCAAATTTTCCTCTCATTACTTCAATGTATTAACCTACTTTGAATTCAGTCTCTCAGATGAACTGGTTCAACACCCAAGAGGCATTATTATCACCCAGTTCAAAAGTGTTCAACATATGGACATCATCAAAACCCAAACTGACTTTATGTTCCTCATTTCTAGTAAACAATTAAAGAAATCTAATCAAGACACATGCCTGTGTCGGGGGCTAGGAAATGCACCATTAAATGTACCATTGAGTTGTGTGCAGAGCTTGCAAGACTCCACAAACTCGTTTTAATTTTACACAGACAAATTGAAAGACCTAGTATCTTCATTAGGGTTCAGCTCCCATTTAAAGGCTACAACAACAACCCACGATGTCATGATGGAAAACAGAAGCTGCATCTTCAAATCACATCCATATTGGCATTGCACAACTGTAGCCTGATAGTATTGTTAATTAATTCTCGAAATGCACAGTAAGCCAAAGGGACAATTTGAGAAGAGTACTTGTCATTTAATTAGTAAATTAAGTTGTTGTTGTTGTTTTTAATCTCAAATGTTTCTCTATTAGTATGTACTGTAGGCCAAAAGCTCACACCAGCTGGATATTTTCAGGATAAATGGCTTTGCTTATTTCTTTCATTTATCAAGCCAGTAACTTTTCAGAAAGAGGTTGAGCTTGGGTGGTGGAAAGGCCAGGGAATAAAATCAGAGCAGAATGCTTCTTGTGGAGAATCTTATAGTTCAGGGAAGGAAGGAAGAGGAGGAAATTTCTATTTCCAGATACTACTCTGACATCAACAGCATAAAGTAATATAGCTTGAGGAGTTTTAGGACTTGTCTAGTCCAACACCTCTTTTCTTAGAATAAAGTTTTAGAGCTAAAAGAAGTTAAATGATATACAGGAAGTTGAGCACCTAGTTAAGTAGAATGGTTTGAACTATTACCCAGGTCTCCTGACTCCAAATATAGGGATTTTCAGATGTCTGTGTATTCAGAAAAAGTATACAAGGGTAACTGTAAGGGTGCAGATTAAGGCATGTGGAGTACATGTGAGGAAGACTTTCTAATTTAAACTACTATGTTAAAATCTTAGAATACTGAGATTTAACTGGATTCCATTTGGCTCTAATGTGTTACCAATTAATAATTCATATCTCTAAATGAAGAATTAGTCAGCTTGTTTCATTTCACATTCTCAGAGCAGTTTTGTCATTTTGGAGCAAGGTTCCATGAAAGTTTCTTAATATAATACTAGGATATGTCAGCTCAGTCTTAACTCATTTGTGCAGTGTCTCTATTTTCTTCTTAATTAAACACAGAAACTGCTGATTTGAGGACAAAAATAGAATATGATGAAGTCTGAGTTTCTTCCCAGAAAATATTTTGTCTTTGCCTCCAGATGTCAAAAGTAACACATTAGTATAATCCAGATGGGGGAAGCGATAAACAGCTGCCTCTTGCCCTTCCAAGAAGGCAACCATGGGCTGGAGAAGATCACTGATTACCCACCTGTTGGTCTAAGATACAGAAGCTAATATGAGATAAAATTACTCCAGCCAACTTGTTGCCTGAGCTATGCTGACCTCTCTGTGTGAATGGGTTTATAAAAGTTGAATATAAATTAATCAATTAAGCAAGTATTAATAACTATGAACTACTCAAAAAGATTGGGGCACTAAATATAAGATAGTTTTCCCTAAGCTATTATAATTAGTTTGGGGTCAAGAATTCATATATGCATAAAATATTCAATAAAATAATAAAAAATGTACTAAATATGTAAAGAGAAGGATATGATATAAGGGCACAAGGTTGGAGAACATTGGCAGATTATGTAATAGAAGAGCATGTGGAGACAAGCAAGGGTCAGGCTTTGCAAGCAGCTTCATTCTCACCACCAGCAGAAATGGGAGTCTTGTTATTCCTGTCTTTGCTGCCTGCTCAATCTTGACTGTACCTCCTAATGATCTGTGCAAGCTTCTCATCTATGTCTTTACTTGTGCAGGCCTCCAGGTTCTTATTTTAGAGTAAGTTGGAGGTGACTATTCAGTCAACTGGAGTCATCTGCTTTCTAGAGTCATATCTTCTCTAACTTCATGCCCTGATTCCAGCCCTGCAGCTCTATCTAGTGTCCAGGTCATCTCCAGTCTGACTTATCCACTGATGAGCCAATGATACCCATATAGACATTAATACTGACTATTAGTGAGGTACAAAGATAACTACTTTTGCTGCTTTCAAGTTCCTGCAGAAGCTATAGATAGGCTTATGATGAATTGTTCAATGTTGTTCCTTTTTTAAACTGTGTACCAATTGGCATTGTTTTGAAGCAAGATATTTTAACTAAATAATACCTAAGGATTCTTTTCATTTCTAAAGTACTATGATCTTGAGATCATTGGTAATTTGCATGTAAATAGATCCTTTTACATGATTGGATAGTATTTGTAATTTTTCTTGATGGCAGTCATGATGTACTAGGTAAAAGGAACTGCTGTAAATAGCTGGTAATTTAGTAATGTGGTGGCAAGGTGTGGGGGCAGGAGAAGCATTCTCTAGTCCTATAATTAGGTCTCAGTCTTTTAGTGAGCCTGTGCCTCTCAACTGTGAAGTTCACAAGGTTCCAGTTTTATTCCCAGTCTCCACTTAGGTGGGATAGGATGGCTAGATTGATCTGAACCTTGGTGTTTGCCTTCCCTCAGGACAGTTAAACTCTAGTTAACTACTGTTGACCCTTGAACAACACAGAGTTTAAGGTCAATGACCTCCCACATAGTCAAAAATCTGCATCTAACTTTTTTTTTTAAAGATTTTTTTTTTTATTTGACAGAGATCACAAGTAGGCAGAGAGGCAGGTAGAGAGAGAGAGGAGGAAGCAGGCTCCCTGCTGAGCAGAGAGCCCGATGCGGGGCGCGATCCCAGGACCCTGAGATCATGACCTGAGTCAAAGGCAGAGGCTTTAACCCACTGAGCCACCCAGGCGCCCCTGCATCTAACTTTTGACTCCCCAAAAACTTAACTACTAATATAGATGTTGACTAGAATCCTTGCTAATAACATAAATAGTAGATGAACACACATTTTGTATGTTACATATATTATATATATATAATATATATATATTATATGTATATTTGTATTCTTACAATAAAGTAAGCTAGAAAAAAAATGTTAAGAAAACCATAAGGGAGAGATAATACATTCATTTTACTGAGCTATATTTATTTATTTTTTTAAGATTTTATTTTATTTATTTGACAGAGAGAGATAGATCACAAGTAGGCAGAGCAGCAGGCAGAGAGAGAGGGGGAAGCAGGCTCCCCGCTGAGCAGAGAGCCCAGTGTGGGGCTCGATCCCAGGACCCTGAGATCATGACCTGAGCTGAAGGCAGAGGCTTAACCGACTGAGCTACCCAGGTGCCCCAAGTGAGCTATATTTATTAAAAAAAAAAAAAAAAAGAATCCCCTTATAAGTGGACCCATGCAGTTCAAACTTGTGTTGTTCAAGGATCAACTGCAGTTTCTTTTTTTTTAATATTTTATTTATTTATTTGACAGAGAGAGAGGTCACAAGTAGGCAGAGAGGCAGGCAGAGAGAGAGGGAGAAACAGGCTCCTCAGTGAGCAGAGAGCCTGATGCGGGGCTCGATCCCAGGACCCTGAGATCATGACCTGAGCCGAAGGCAGAGACGTAAACCACTGACCCACCCAGGTGCCCCTCAACTGCAGTTTCTCCAGAAAGCAGGCCTTGTTAAGAAAATGCTCAGGTATATTTCAAAATAGTTTCTTTCCCCTACCCCTGCTAGAAAGCATGAAGGGGTTACCTAGTCAAGCTCCTACTAATATGGGGTTCCCTTTCTGATTGGGTCCCCCTGGAGTTTTTATAAACTTTTTTTTGGAGTTGGGGTGGAGAAGGAGCATGCACACACATGAGCTAGGGAGAGGGGCAGAGGGAAAGGGATAGAGAGAATCCCAAGCAGGCTCCATACCCAATGTGGAGCCTGATGCCAGCTCGATCTCACAACCCTGAAATCATGACCTGAGCCAAAATCAATAGTTGGACACAATCAAATGAGCCACCAAGGTGCCTACCCCCACTTCAGAAGTTTTTAACTAAGAGTCATCCACATTGAATCTCCGCAACTCATCAGTTATAGTTCGGATTTCCCTACCCCGGCTTCTGCGGGCAACACTGCTCTGGTAACCCTTGACTTTTTGTATTCCTTGTCTGTCTCTTCAATCTTGGTAACTGTAGTTAGCATTGTTTCTTCACCTCTCTTACAAATCCAAGAAAAGTTGTTGATTTTTTTAGTTTGTTCATCTTTTAACTTGTTGTTAGGACAAAGTGGTGCCTTCCAACATCCTTACATAGAAGCTAAAAACTAAAGGGCTGGTTAGTGTTTGAAAACAGATTATTCTCATAATTATTTTAAACATGACTCCTGTGAGCTTCTTTACCCAATTGATTTGTGCTATTTCTTAATAAAACTTTTAACTAAGATAAACTTCTGATTAAAATGTCAGAGATTCTAATGTTGTTCAATTTGAATCAAAGAGGTTACTAAATGGAGAGCTTAGTATGCAGCTGAATTATGCTTTCCAAGCTTCTTGGCTTTATCATTCACTGAGGGATACTGGGGTCCCATTATCTGTTGTTAAATCAGGCAATGTACAGATTAAATTTTGATTTCAAATGCAAGTTCGGGCTCTGTTCTCCATTCCAGTAACTGCTACTAAGTCGTCACATATAAGCTCTTTATAACCTCCAGGCTTCATTGTTTCCATCTATAAAATGGAGGTAATGACACCTTTGTTTCTTACATTCTTTGATTATTGGGCAAGTGAAATGAGACAGTGCAAAGTGGGCTGCAAGTGAATAGGGGGGCCCAGATTAAGCATTACACTCCCATCTCTTTTTAGATTATTTTCCTAAAGTTCATGACATTCTGGTCATATGTCTGATATTAACACCTATGACATTGCATTATGCTTATTTATTCAGGCTGTTTCTGTAGTCTTTGAATTTCTGAGAGGCAGAAAAAAATGAACTATTTACCCTGTAACTATATAACAGCTGGCATAGTAGTTGGCATTTATTTGCTAACGAATGTTTATTGAAGTTTTCCCATAACAGGTGATATTTGAGTTGGGTATTGAAACCCAAGTAGTGTAAATCAAGGATAGTAAATATACATAATAGTCAGGAGAGACCAAGATATGCTGTGAGAACAAACAACCCCAGTACATTGGTGGCTTACCATCAATCAAAAGAAATGGGTTTTTCTCTACATCAACACAAAGTTTGATGCTGGTCCAAGTGACTTTTCCAGGGCAGCTGTCTCATATTTGTTGAATCAGCTAGCATGTCTGTTTGGGGCTGAAGCCATCTCCTTATAGCTTGTCTTGTAAACTTCACTAGCTTTCTTTCAATTCTTTCAACATCTCAAGCTCATTCCTACTCTAAAGCTTGACACATGCTTTCCTGTGTGGGATACTTTGATCTACACAAGGCTAATGCTTCCCCGTTCATGAAGCACCTCTTTAGTAAGGCCAGTCATGACAACACAAACACCCACACAGCAGCCTCACTTCACCCCATTGTTTGATCTTACTGATTTCATAGCACTTATTAATTTTTAATATATTATATATTTATATGTTTGCTTATCTTGTTCATTATCTCTTTCTCCCCCTCTCCTCTATATATTCTGAGGTACAAGCTTTACCAAGCAGGAACTTGATCTGTTTTGTTCACTAATTTTGCCTCAGGAACTAGAATAGTACCTGGCAGCTAATAAGTAATTAAACAATATTTTTAAGTGAATTAATTGTTTGCAAAAGCAAGACATACTAGAGAATTCTAAAATTACAGAATACCAGGAGGCTTCAAAGGGGTACAAACTTTTTCTGTCATGGTCCGGATAGTAGATATTTTAGACTTTACAGGCCAGATGGTCTCTGTCACACCATTTAACTCTGCACTAATTCTGCCATTGCAACTCAAAAGAACCTGTAAACAGCATGTAGATGCCTGGATATAAATGTATTACAACAAATTGTATTTACAAAAACAGGCAGTAGCTGGATTTGGCTTGGGGACATAGTCAACTGACCCCTGCTTCAGAGCAAGGTGAAAGTCTGAGGAGCTTGGACCCCAGAGAATTTTTAAGAGGCTACTTGGATTCAAGTTCTGGTTCTTCCACCAACCTCTCCAAGCCTCCAAATCCTCTTTTGTAAGATGAAACTAGTTATAAAAAACACCATACCTCAGAATTAAGTGGGGTCACACAAAAGTGCTCAATACAGTGCCTAGCACATGGTAAAACACAATAAATATTCACATTATATTTAGGAACAAGTTCCTATGAAAACATTACCACAATAGAGTAAGTGACAAACAATGATGGGGATGGAAATAAGAACAAAGAAGAGCAGATGTAATTAGGAAATCTGAGTGAAATTGGTGGGGACTACGGCATGAGTTAATGATAATGGTATCCTGTATACGTTCCTTCAGACTAGAACAACCTCCTGCACTTCTTATTCACTCTTTAGCTTATTCACTCTTTAGCAGCCAGCTCCAATTCTATACCTCTGAATTGTCTTTCAGATTGCTCAGCAGAATTAATCATGTAACTAAACACAATATAAAGTCTGGGCCTTTTTTTAAATTTCTGCTCTCTATTTAGCTGTTGACCCATTTGTCTTCCTCAGTACATTATAAAACCTTTAAGATCAGGATACTGTACCATTTTTGTCTTTGTTAATTGTATTCTTCATTACATTTAGTACATTTAATTGCACATATTTCATAAATTTTTATGGAATGATTGAATGAGACAATGATTGATTTTTTGAAGTACACAAGTTCTAATTCCATTTGCTAGAGTCATCATAAATAAAATATCCACAGACCAAACACTGTAGATCATAAACAGTGTTTTGCTAACTTGACTTCTGCTGTATCCCCAGCATCTGCTTGCAGTGATGCAGCATCATGTTGGCCAGTCATATGTCATTCCATTGGGATATGTCTCTTTCCAGTCCCCATATCCCACCCCACAAAAACCCCATCACCTGCCTTATGTGAGACTTGGAAACATAAAAACATAAAAATAACACAAAGATCCCCTCTTATGTATGATAACTAATGGGAACAAAATGTCTTGGATGAAATATTACTGGCAAAATGAGGTATAGCCAGATGTTGTGTAATGCAAGACCCACCATAAAATGATGAAGAACTCTACTCTGAGTCAGACAGACTTGTTTCCAAGAGAAATGTTTATTTTGAAAAAAAGATCAAATAAATAATTTTTAAAATTAAGTATATTTTTTAGAGATTCTGAATTCACAAAAGCAGAGGTATTTTCCCCCAGCAGTTTAAAAAGTTTAGACTATGGCAACTAAAACATTGTAAAATAAGTTGTTATGTTTTGTTTTATTTTGTTTTCAGAGAGAAATTTTAAAAAGAAGATTACATCAATAAAGATTATTTTAACATTTTTTAATCATTATAAAAATTATATATACCTGTTTTGGATTACAATCATACCTCAGAAATACTGTGGGGTTCATTCCAGACCACCACAATAAAGTGAATATTGCAAGAAATCAAGTCAAATAAATGTTTAGGTTTCCTAATGCATATAAAAGTTACGTTTACACTATACTATAGTCTATTAAATGTGGGATAGCATTATGTTTAAAAATACAATGTACATGCCTTAATTTAAAAATACTTTATTGCTGGGATGTCTGGGTGGCTCAGTTGCTTGAGCATCTGACTCTTGATTTTGGCTCAGGTCATGATCTCAGGAATAAAGGATCGAGCCCCATGTTGGGCAACTCACTCAGTAGGGAGTCTGCTGGAGATCCTCTCTCTCTATACCCCTCCCCTTCGTGTGCTCACTCACTTTCTCTAAAATAAATAAATATTTACTTATTTTAGCAATACTTTATTGCTAAAATATGCTAACCATCACTAAGATTTCAATGAGTCATAACCACTGATCACAAATCAGCATAAAAACATAATAATAATGATAAAGCTTGAAAAAAGGCATGAACTGCCAAAATGTGACAGACATGGAGTGAGCAAATGCTGTTGAAAAAAATGGTGCCAAACAGACTTGTTCAATGCGGATTTGTCACAAATCTTCAATTTGTAAAAAAAGCAATGTCTGTGAAATACAATAAAGCACAATGCGATAAAATAAGGCATGCCTGTATTTGAAAACTACAAAGCTATAAAGATGAAAATAAAATTTGGTCCTAGTCTTAATAGCCAGAACTAATTATGGTTACCATTTTTTATATACTTCCTTTTACTCTGTATGCTTAAATAGAACAAGTTTCTTTTTATTTCATTTTTAAGGATGAAAGTCGAGGAAGTTGTATTTCCTTGTAGACTTCCACCTCAGGCCTGAGTTTTGAGTCTTACTGTCCTAAAGAAAGAGAGATTTGATTTTGCTATGGAAAAAAAAAAAAACAATACAAACAAAAAAACAACAACAACAAAAAAAACACCAAGAATCTATATCTGTTTCCCATTCAAGATTTCTGGAGCCCATTTAAAAAAACCAAAAAACCAGTTTTTGTAAAAACCTGGTTTTTGGTTTGGGCTTGCCACAGGTTTTAGAAAGTAAGAATCCATAAGGAAAGAACAGATTTTCCAAATTTCTTCAACTACTAATTAGCTTGTCATGACCTAGGCCTGGTGGTCTAGATCACAGAGTTCAGTTATGTTCCAGGAGAACTCAGTATATAAATTACAGTCATGGACATATTACCTCTCATAGTTTCACTGACTGTGGGGAGAAGGAGATAGACTAGAAGTTTAAAAATGAATGTTCTAGGGGTAGCCTGTGTGGCTCAGTCAGTTAAAGATCTGATTCTTGATTTCAGCTTAGGTCATGATCTCAGGGTTGTGAGATTCAGCCATGTGTTTGGCTCTGCACTGAACCTGAAGCCTGCCTGGGATTCTCTCTTACCTCTCCTTCTGTCCCTGTCCCACCCTACCACCCCAGTCTCTCTCTCAAAAAAAAAAAATGAATAAACAAACAAACAAACAAAAAACAAATGTTCTAGTCATTCCCCATCCCTACTTCAGGACCAGATAGGTGAATTTTGAAATACCTAAAGAGGTATGAAGGAATCTCAGAATATTACTGTAGGTACAGTAGTCTCCCCCTTATTTGTGGTTTCTTTTCAGTAGTTCCAGTTACCCCTGGGTCAACCATGGTCTGAAAGCAGATGATCCTTCTTCTGACTTATAGTCAGAAGGTCAACAGCAGCCTAATGCTACCTCACAGTGCGTGTGTCATTCACCTCACTTCATCTCATCATGTAGGCATTATGTAATCTTACATCATCGCATGAAGAAGGATAAGTACAGTACAATAAGATATTTTGAGAGGGGGAGAACACATTCATGTAACTTTTATTACAGTGTATTATAATCGTTCTATTTTATTATTAATTATTATTGTTATACATAGGATTTCAGGCATCCACTGGAAAGGGGTCTTGGAACATATCCCATGTGGATAAGGAAGACTGCTGTAGTACACTTACCAAGGATTATATAGGAAAGCTAAACACAAACGAAGATTTTGGCTTTGAGTTGCATCTAACATAGCATGGAGTGTGAGGTAGTAGCATGAGGCATTTAGTATTGAGGCTGAAAACATACCATCATCCTTGGCTTTACCTGGTGTTTAAGGGAGCAATAAAATTAACCTCTCCCTTTGAAGATATATAGAAAATATGGAAATACATGGGGTAGATTAGCATGCACCTAACATGAGAAGAAAGAGGTTGCAAAGGCAGATGCACTTATAACTGAAGCAATGATGGGACCACAGTCATTGATGATATGACTAGCAGATTGCCCCAACAGCAAAAAAAGAGCAAATTATATTTCATGGGGCCCCCTTTTAGGAAATGAGTCATTGCAGAGCATGGACCGGTGAAAGTCAGAAGATTTTTCAAGGATACGAAGCCCTTTATCCTCCTATTTCTCTATATATCCAGCACCATGTTGGACAAGAACATGTATGGGATTGGAAAATGGAGCATTCATGCCCCAGAGACAAATGAGATAGTAATATCTGTCAAGTTGAACATAAATTATTGCTTTCTAGTATAGTGGGCCTTGTGAATGATATAATATTGAGTATGGGAAATAATGAAACTTACTTCCATTTGCATATTATAGTGTGATTAAATTAAATCTGCTATATGCATGCAGTTTTCAAAATTGAAGACATACTGTATGTTCTTCATTATATATTGGTTTTTCACTTATTATTATATTATGATCATTTCTACCTTGTAATTACATATGTCATCAAAATAGCATTTTCAGTAACTGCAATATATGCAATCATATAGCTATATTTTGATGTATTAATTGACTGTCCTGTTTCCCAGGTTGTATGTACCATTTGCCAGAATAACTGTCCCTATAAATGCTCTGTGTATAAATATTTTCCCAGTTATTGATTCTTTTATTAAGGATAGAGCCCAAAGGATGATCTCTAAAAGTGGCTCTTCCTAAACAGTCTTGTGGAAGAACAAGAAACCTCACAACAACAGAGGCAGCTAGGTCCTTAGTTCTAGTTTAAAAAAAAAAAAAGGAAGGATAGTGTCCTAGAATGGGTGTAGGAAGGACTCCTTGGTCAAATAGTATGAACATCTTAAATGACTATTGAAACACATTGCTAAATTGCTTCCTTGAAAGAAATTTACGTTTTGTTTACATTTTATACCCTTAGTAATAGAATATGAAGTTGATCACTACACCATATACTTACCAAAATGAAGAGTCTATATGTGTATCTTTTTCTCCTGTAGTTGCCTCACAGTAGGGTCTAATGAATATTGGTTGGATAAAAAAAAGCAAGGTCACAGGCAGCTGTGTAGCTCGGTTAGTTAAGCATCTGCCTTCAACTCAGGTCATGATCTCAGTGTCCAGGGATTGAGCCCCATGTCCGGCTCCTTGCTCAGTAGGGTATCTGCTTCTCTCTCTTTCCCTCTGCCCCTCCCCACCCCTCAAGCTCACTCGCTCTGTCTTAAATAAATAAATAAATAAAATCTTTAAAAAATAAATTAATTTAAAAAGCATGCTCATTTTACTTTAATCTACATGCCTTTATTACCAACAAAATTCCTTATTTTGTTCTTTAGTGCTGATTTTTCTTTTTCTCTTTTCTATTATTTATTGTTCGGAAACTTTATTTTTCTTCATGGCTTCAGCTGAGTCCCCTCTTTCTCATACTCATTCCCGTTTTTGAGTAGTTGCTCAGATAAAACTTCTTGTCACCTCTTTTCTGTAAGTTTAAAATCCTCCTGAAGTGAATTTTAATTTTTATATTCATATTCATATTATTATTTATTTCGTGTTTTTATGAGATAATGAGGCAGTGTGGTACACTGACTTTGGATTCAGAAAACCTGGCTGAATCGTGGTTCTGGTATATTCCCAATTGTGTGCCTTTGGGCAAAACTCCTCCTTTTTGTGTTAAAGTTAACTCATGTTTTAGTAACTCATCTATAATACACATATTGATAATTACCTTAATGTGTGCATGCATACAATTTTGTAAATATCTCTTGAGTGTGTATTATGGACCAGGCATGCATTAGGTGCATTTACAGGCATGCTTTAGATGATGCTTAGTAATTGTCAAATGGACAAACCAAAATGGAAGCACTAGAATAACCTCTGAGAAACCATATATTTTACATACAATGTACACTTATATTCCATGGTCGCACTTCTGAACACCATTAAGAAGATAGTCATTTTTCTTGCTTTCTCATTGGCAAAGATATGCTTTGCTGAAGCAGCCATACTCTCTCTCACTGTGAGATTTTTCAGTTTGTGGGTTAGTTGGCTTATGAGTCCACTATCAAGGAAGAAGCAGAATTAACTGACCCAGAAAGAGACCCAACCTCTGACCTTGACTTCATTAAGTTTGTGTGCTGACCACTCAGGCTGACCAGTAACAGAAATTTTGCCCATTCAGCTGATGTGCCCCTAGGATGTCTATTTCCAAGAATATCTGAACCCTGATAACTATTTCCCAGAATCTCCCCACCCCTGGAGAGAACAATGTGGAAGTCACAGTCAAACTTAATGCATTTCTATTTAGGGATTTAATGTCTGGCAAAAAATAATATCTTTATCATTTATTTAATACATAAATGGTTCTTATTCTTGTCTGATTTCCCAAAGCTTAGCAAAGTAAAGGCCATCCATTAATCACTTTGTCCTTCAGTGAAGTGCAGCCATCTAGTCTGTGAGGACTATAGCTTCATCAGTGAGGCCTGTGGGCTGACTCAATAAAAACTTGGAACTGGTCCTGTAAAGGGCACTATAATTGGTGTTTCTTGCAGATACAGATGATGAAATGGAAGCAACAAGAGACAATTTTCCCCTTAGATGTAGCAACATTATTAGGTATGGAAGGGAACCTACAGGTTTATAGTAGAAGTGGCAGGTCCCAGCATGAGAACCCCTGGGGGCTCTTTATGCTGACATATCTAAGGTTCTAATAAGCGGTATCTGTATTACTTCAATCTTAATTTATCTAAAATAGAAATTATTATCCTCCCCCAGCCCAAATTTTGTTGCTTTTAGTTTCCATCAACTATATTATGCTCCAGACTTCAAGCTGTGAAGGCCGGGTGGTCTCTGATATACCTTTCCCTGTTATCTCTGATATTCACTGGTCAGCATATGACTTAAGCCTGTCAGTTTCTCTGCATCCCCTTGTTGTCTCCTTCACTAATGTCTGTTCAACTTGAGATGAGATTACTTCCAGCAGTCTTATTAACTGGCCCCTTCAGGCCACAATCATCCCACATATCATCCCTTTTATAAATAAATATCCTCAAATGCCCTTGCCCTTCCTCTATACTTTCACTTGAGAGATAAGACAACTTTTCTAACACCCACAACTTTATTTTTCTTTGGCTCTCAAAGGCAAACACAATGTAGTATCAACTCTTTTGTCTTATCTCTAGCTATTTCTCAAAATCTTTCTTCTCCTATGGTTAGCTGTGTTCCTTCTCTGCCAGCCCTTCACCAATGAGTCATTTTACTTGTTCTTCCCACTGAAAGTTCAAACCTTGTTTCCTTCAAATTCCTGTTCCCATATTGAAAAGACCCATATTAGCTGAGTAAATAGCCCCACCTGGTCTTGTGGAGCTTTCATTTTGATAACTAAAGAAACTGTTGATACATGTACACTGCCCAAATCTCAGTTTTCCATGCTGCTGTGTTCCTTTCTCTGGCTGCTGGAGACAGTGACAGCTGACAGTTCTCAGCTTAGTCTCTCTCTATGACTGTCTTTGGTTGAGTAGAGTGTTTTTATCCAAAGTCATGGGGGGGGGAGGGGGAAGCTCACTTACAGTGGCTGGTTGATATAGGGGAAAGACCTTTGCTATTAAAAAGTAAGGTCATAGTTTGGACTTCAGGAGGGCCAACTTATCTTCATTTTCAAGTCACACTGACCATCGTTTCTACTTCATTCCTAGTGAGACCTTGAAGGCCTAGACATTCACTGCTTTTATGCCGTGTCTGGCCCATGCTCTACTTGGGTATGAGGTTATTCATATGGAGGACTGGCATCCATAAGACTGCCTCCATAATATTCCATGTTGCCATTCCCCTCTGAGATCTGCCACATCAAAGTGTTGCTATTTCCACTAGAACCTCAAAGTAAACCTTTTGGATCATGAAGATCTTGTCCTTCTCATACATAATCACAAGACAAGAAAGAAACTTATGGAAAGATAAGTCATAATGAAGTGTATTCTTCACTTTTTTTTTTTTTACCATTATGATCCTTGAAAATGGAGAATAAAGGAAAAAAGAAATAAATTGTGATATAAGCAATAAAGGTAATTTAATGTAGTATTTTAGTCATTATTAAACATTTTTGTACATAACTTCCCAATTTGGAGATAGATACCAAAAGCACTAATAATGACTTAAAATGAATTCTTCCAAACAGGAAGAAAGAACAATGGACAAAATTTAAGTTTTTGAGATCAAATTACCAAGAAATTTCATATCCACAGAACCAGATTTTGTAGTTTTGGATGGCCACCTTATAAATAGGAAGACCATATGTCCTGGGTTGCTAGGAATAGTTTGGGTTTATACCTGCTATTCCAGAGTAACTATTAATAGCATTTTCATTTTAGAATATTGGGTTGAGATCCACATAACATAAAATTAACCATTTTAAAACGTACAATTCAGTGGTTTGTAGTACATTTACAGTGTTGTGAAACCATCACCTCTCTCTAGTTCCAAACATTTTCATTGCCCCCAAAGGAAATCCTATACCCATTAAACAGTCAATCCCCATTCCTCCCACCCCCAACCCCTGGAAACACTAATCTTGCTTTCTGTCTCTATGAATTTACCTATTCTTGATGTTTCATGTAAGTGAAATCATACAATATGTGGTCTTTAGTGTCTGGTTTGTTTCACTTACTACAGCATTTTTGAGGTTCATCTACATCTCAGCATGTATCAGTACATAGTTTCTTTTTATGGCTAAATAATATCCATGGTATGGATAGATCCCATTTTATTTATGCCTTCATCCATTGGTGGGAATTTGGATTGTTTTCTACTTTTGGTATTGTGATTAGTGCTGCTATGAACATTATTGCACATGTATTTGTTTGATTTATTAATTTTCCTGCAAAGTGTATGATGTTATTTGTCACAGAAATGCTTAAGTAATATTTCATCATTAATGTGAATGATTAATTTTGTCGTTTGTCAAAAGGAAAAATATAATGCTAAGATTGGTCCATGGTTTATTCACTTTCTCAGAAGAAAGGGACAATAGTTTACATTTAAGAATCTTAGACCGCTATGAGGAAAAAATTTTACTTTAAACATTCTGCTGCATGTGAACCATCTCCTTTCAGATTTCACATATACTCTGTTCTTCTAGCCTATCTTAAGATCATTAAGCTCGTTTGAAGCTTTCCAAATGTGGATGGTATAACGTTCAAATTTAAGAGTGATCCTCTCTTTTCCATGGAAAACTGTCTATACTTCAAGGAAATAGAATCTACATGTTGCTTTCTTATGTCTAGTTGGTCCATCAAGTCATTTTCTGTTGCCTTTGATGTTCAAGAAGTTTCAAAAGATTTCTTGATCTAGAAGGAAGCTTTTGCCAACTGCAGAGAAGCATTGCAGGTTTAATTTGGTTGAAAAGAGCATCAACATTAGCTTCCTTCTATTGAGATTCCCTCTGATTAAGTAGGCTTGTGTAAGAATTTCAGCCCTATGGACCTTTGACTCTTTATGGATTTTGTTACTATGGTGGATTCTTAATCTTAGACTACATCAACTGTGTAAAGAATTAAGGCATTCCCTCAAACTCAGAGCAAAATTGATTAGTGTATAAACAAGAAGGGAAAATAGAAAGATTTTGGGTCTCAGTGATTCTGGCTGAGAATTAGAAGGAATTTGATAGTTGTTTTATCTTCAATCTCCTTTGCTCGTGTTGATATAACATTAGGATTATCAAAAGTACATTATGATTAATAAAATTGTATGAAAATCAGTTTAAACACTTAAAGCTCTTTGCAATCATCTAGGGGTGAGGTAGGTAGAATACTTTTCTCATATCTTTTTTCTGTTCTCCCAAGAGGAATTTTAAGAAGGTTCCTTACACATAGCAAATGCTCAATAACTACACTTTGAATTGAATTAATATTCTTTAAAATCTTTCATCTCCCTCCATTTATGGGTGCTTTAAGTCTTCTAAAATAAAACCAAAGTACAAATGTAGGTTTATTATGGGAAAAATTCTATAAGTGGAATAGATTAAAGATTTTGAAAATCTTGTCAGTCTTAGCCATTAGAAATTTTCTACTCTCTGTCTATGGGAAGAGAGAGAGACAGGAGGGGATAAATTTGTATTTCTGTGTCTCCATTTCATCTTCTACCAGATGGAGGCAGTGATAGCTAATCCATAGGGCCATTGAAGTATTATAATATCTATAAAATTATGAGGCACACTGTGTAGCATAAGTTTAGTCTTAATAAAGTCTTTTCTGACCACTTGAGGATGAGAATTGTGGGATAGAAAATATTTTATCTTCTGTTTTGTTTTGTTTTTAACAAAAACAAAACCCAAGGGAAAAATGTAAATATAAATGTTTTCAAACTATAAGAAGACATTTAAAGAGTGTTAAATTCTACTCACAGAGACTAATCTCATGTATAAATGCCCTAAGTTCTAGCTTTTGAATCTGTTTCAGTTCCATCTCTTATTGTGAAGTGAAGTTGGAGTAATTTAAATCTTTTTTTTATAATGTCTGCCATGTGACATAACCAGTGTAAGCAAGTAAACTTGAACAGTTTACTGATTTATATATTAGCATAGATAAAATTCTTCCTTGTCTTTCCAGAATGTCAGTGTAGAGGGAAGCAAGAGAAAATATTCTGAATTTGTATTACACTTATTTATCCTGTCATTTAAAGTAAAAAATATAAAGCAATCTCCACAAGATACTCACTTTTTATAAGTAAGGTAACCATAATCAAAGCTGTGATAGTACAAACTACTGATTAATGTTTTATACACATATAATTGATTTTATATATACATCAAGAATAGATCTCTCTTAAAGGTGTCTGTTCATCGCCTAAGCTCATAGGACATTATATAAAAATCAGAAAATGAATTTTCTGATGTCTAAGAAGACTATATCTGTGGTAGGAACCAGAATGCTCAGGTGGGCCATCACTGTCTCCTCTCCATGAATGTATGTTACAGGATATGCCAAATTGTTATTAGCAGGTTGTTTGGAGGACTGGAATCAGAACATTTTAGATATTTCAAGATTGATCTTCTCTTGATGCAGGGATAAGAGTTCCCACGTCTGGGAGGCAGGGTGTCTCTCCCTGAACAATGCTTACATGGCTTTTGATCAGTTGGATTCTTTTAATTTCTGTTCACTGTTTTCTTCTATACTGGATATAACATAGTAAATTAGGTTACTAGATATCTACTTATTAAATCACATTTTGCTCCTACTTTCTCTAAATTAGAGTTGTGTGTTTATCCAAATGATTTAGTCACAAATTATAGTCCCTAGAGATAGATAATAAAATACAATGTGCATAGATAGTATCTCTTCAGTTTTCTGAGAACAAATTTATTTTCAGTGCTGAAGAGTGGGGAGTAATACCCTTACCTCAGATATTGTCCCTAAATACAACTAAAACAGCTTGACTGAAGTGTATACACATGATTCAAGGTTTTATAACTTGATATTCTGTCCTATAAATTTTAAAACCACTTTTTATGTAAATTTTAGGTGGTAAGTGCTCCATAGAGCAAATTGGGTATCTGGGGCACCTGGGTGGCTCAGTGGGTTAAAGCCTCTGCCTTCGGCTCAGGTCATGATCTCAGGGTCCTGGGATTGAGCCCCACATTGGGCTCTCCGCTCGGCGGGGAGACTGTTTCCTCCTCTGTCTCTGTGTGTGCCTCTCTGCCTACTTGAGATCTCTGCCTATCAAATAAATAAATAAAATCTTTAAAAAAAATACACAAATGCAGATTAAGCCCCTCAGTCTTTAAAATGCTCTACCACTTTGAGCACTTAATTATGCAGATATTTTTGAGGGATAGCTATGCAAATCTCGCTATTAGCTAGCCTTAAAAAATTAATTTCTCTCACTACCAAGCTTCTAATTTATCAATTCTAATTAAATATTAGTTTCTCCTCACCTTAGTTGCTAAAATATGGAGCTCTAATCATTGAATCTTTACTTTTTCTTACTCTTTCTACATTCTTTTGACCCCTATTTTCTTTTTCCTCTTTACCTCTCTTCCCTTCCCTAATAAAATATTGGTTAAGATTAAACAACAGACTAAAGGAATGTGAGAAATAACTTAAGTTCAGAAATACAAAGTTACAAATATGGATAATGACAGAAAGAGATGAGTAGCCAACAGTATGAAGGTATTGCTGCCATCACTGTAGTTTCTCTGCTGTGCACATCTGCACCCACCCTTTCTGCCTTGCTACCTGCTACTTTCCTTAATCCTCTCCTGTGCCTAAGACTGATCTCTTCACTTTCTCAAGAAATCCCATCTTTTCTCCTAGTTGTCCATTGCTCCAAATTTCCAGTCTCTTTTCTTCACTATCCATGTCCCCTCTGCGGTGGATTTATTCCATTTTTTAAAATGGTCTCCTGCCCTTGAAGTTCCTCCAGCTGTTGTTCCAGGATTTTTCTTGAATCCTCCTTTCTCACACTGTATGTCTACTCTGTCAGGAAATTGTTAGCTTTGTCCTAAAGATGTATACAAATCCCACTACTTATCACTTATTTCACCTCATCACCTTAAAAGTAGCTATCCTATCAAGTGAAAATCAGAATTCATCTGGATTGTTAGAATAGCCTCCCACCAAATTTCCTGCTTCCTTATGGCCTATTACTAACAGAGTAACAAATATAATCTTTTCAAAACTCAAGTCAAATCATAGTCATGTTCTGGGGCGCCTGGGTGGCTCAGTGGATTAAGCCGCTGCCTTCGGCTCAGGTCATGATCTCAGGGTCCTGGGATCGAGTCCCGCATCGGGCTCTCTGCTCCACAGGGAGCCTGCTTCCTCCTCTCTCTCTGCCTGCCTCTCTGCCTACTTGTGATCTCTCTCTCTGTCAAATAAATAAAATCTTTAAAAAAAAAATCATAGTCATGTTCTGAAGAAAACCCATCTATGCTTTCTAGCACATGCCCAAATCATTACTGTGGTTAGTATGACTCTGCCTAATCCAAGGCCTCTGGTACTCTCTCTCTCTTCTACTTCTTTCCAGCTTGTTCCACAAACCTCATCTCACTCTTTCTGCTATTCTTTAAATATTTCACACACATTCCACTAGTGTGTTGGTACTTGTTTTCCCTCACATGTTTCCTGGCTCCCTCCCTCACTTCAATAAGGCCTTCGTGCCAAGAACACCTTTTCAGTGTGATCTGTTGCAAAACACCCCAACTAAAATTGCAAACTCTCAGACAAACTTGTCATCTGCACTTCTTGGTTTTTCTCAGTTGCACCTGTTATTATCTGCATAACAATTTGACATGCTATAAATATACATATGAAACCTAAATTTTTCCTTTCTTTCCTCCTGCTAGGGTTTAAAATCTATGAAAATGAGTGCTTTCGTTTGTTGACATATTTTGTCTTGTTTTGTTTCATGGTTGTGTTTACTTCTGTAACCATTGTCCTTAAGAGAGTTCCCAGTATTTAGTAGGTGCTAATTATTTGTTGGATAAAACAATGAATCATTCAAAAATTATTTAGAAAGGAGAGATCCTCAAAAGAAAGACTCATGATGGTTATATATTAAAAGAAAGCTGATATTGTTTAAACTGAGCTAATAAAGTTTAATACACCAAGCCAAGTAACTCAGAGACATGCATCATCTACTCTCTTGTCGGAAACAACTTCTACTTCATATTGTTCATGTTAAGTCATTTTATACTGGTTAATTTTATCTCAAGTTTTACCTTGTCAGCCTGTGGGACCATTTGTAGAAGGAACTCTACTCTTCTGTTTTCTTAGTGCTAATAGAACGCTGTAGGCATGGTAGATTCTCATTAATTATGTGGTGATTAATAGAGAATTTGGTTAATATTAAAATGCATAATATTTTCCCCCATCCTTGACAAGCCATATCACCTGACTGCCTTAACAGTGTCTGCTTTGTGAAATCTTTGGTAATTTGAGGGAATAAAATTCATTGAAAGAGAGCCACACCTGCGGCAGCTGGGTGGTTCAGTCAGTTAAACCTCTGCCTTTGGCTCAGGTCATGATCCTAGTCCTGGGATGGAGCTGGGTGCATCAGGTTCCCTGCTTGGTGGGGAGCCTACATCTCCCTCTTCTTTTGCCCCTCCCCCACTCATGCTCTCTCTCAAGTAAATAAATAAAATTTAAAAAAAGACTCACACTTTATGGTAAATAGGAGTTAGTAACTGCAAGAATGACAGACATGATGATTTTAAATATAGTCTGTCTTTATCACTGCTTATCTCTGTACTCCATTAAGATTTAAGTTTGGCTGAAATGTCTGGTGTGGCCTTTGTAAGTGTGTCCAGTTTTCATTATCCTTCATTCTGTTTGGTAGTTTCTCCTTTGCCTGCAGAATCTTCCACTGCATGTAAAAGAGAAACCTAAGGATCATGTGAAGTACATCAATTTGTAGCTAAAACTAAAAGGGGGAAAAATCTAATTTCAAATGTAAACTTGTGCCAAACACAAATGGACAAATGGAAGCTTGAAACTAAATAACAGAATGTAGAGGAAGAATGATTTATTTCCAATTCTGAAAAAAATACACAAAGGAAATTGTTTATCTTTGTGGAACATAATTCACAGGGTCACATTAATTTTCCAATACTTGCCAGTCCCATCACTGAATCTTCATTTGCCATAAAGTGTATGAAATAGCATAATCTGATTGTGTTTATGTTTAGTCTTATGAATAGAAACTGTGCATTTACATATAATAAAAGGTTGATACAACTAATTTGTCAACCAAAAAAACAAAAATCTTTATATTAGGTTTTTATATCTTTGCCTGCTTAAAGATTATTAAAATAATGACAAAGAGTCTAAAGCAGAATTCTTGTTTGGAAATAAAATAAAATTGTCTCATAAATGTTATCTAATATTAAGCAGATGATTGTTGCTGTTTTGTTTTACTGGGTGTATGCTTGCATTTAATATCATGCTACAGATAAAGAATTCACAAGAAAAGGATCTAAAGGTAAATGATCTAATTGTGAAAGCAGAGCTAATTTTACAATACGGCTAAAACAAAATTTGATGGTGATCAAAAATATGAAAATGGAAACATGGTAAAGCTAATAAAAGGTAGCATGCATAGTTGTGTAGGTAATTTTCTTGGGTGGCATTAAAATGAAATGCAAAGCAAATGAAATAAAAAATCTATTCATATGCCTTATGGAATCATAAATTGCAATGACATTACAATGAAAACAACATGATTTGCCCAGTCAAAGTCAATTATGTTAAGAGAAAGAGAGCGAGAGAGAAAACTATGGACATCATAAACACTGTCAGTCCAAATCTTCATCTCTTTGGCATTTAAGCCAAGTTAATCTACTGCTTTACATAATTCTTCATAAATGTTCTGGGCTCAGGACATAAGACTGTGAGTTCAAAACTATAAAAATATCTGTGCTCAGAGACCCTTTTAAGGGTTATCTGTTTTTTATATTTTTATCTGTCTGTTAGTTTTTATTACCATGCACAGCTTTAATATAGACACGCTATTGTATCTGACAATTATTAAGTTATTTTCTCCCATTTGGTCTCAAACACCCTACTAGTAAATATGATTTACTCCTCCCCCTAAATTTATTACCTAATAAATGTGCTAAAACTCACACCAAGTAGAAATAATAATCATGATGTCAAATGCATTGAGCTAGAAATTATGAGACATGGGTTCCAGCTATAGTTTGACAATGAAGAGCTGTGTGACCTTGTTCAAGTAACTTCAGTTTTCTCTACTGGTACATGAATTATTTGAACCAGATAATCCTCAGCGACCAGTTGCAGCATTCCAATATTCTATAATTGAATAATGTTTACACTTGTTAAAGATGTTTCATTTCCATGATGTGATTTGATCCTCAAAACAACTTTTTACTAGACAGAAAGGATATTAAATGACTTTTTTAAGGTATAAGGCTCATGATTAATAGGGTTGGTTACAAAGGAGATGGCATGTATTAGCAAAATACATATTGAATGTCTGCTGTCCTTACCAATGGACATAGGCAAAAAAGATGCATGGTATTTCCATCACAGAGCTTCCAATTTTGTGTCAAGGATGATCTTTGTTCCAGATCCACCCTTTCCAGACTCCAGAAGGCTAAGGGCTACTTACCAACCCTCCATCAAACACAATCTCAGTAAGCTAAATTAATATTAAAAAAAGCTAAAATAAATAGCTACATTAGGATAAAAAAGTCTCTTAAATATTCTGCAAAAAAAGAAACCCATTTAACTTTATTTAGTACAGGGTTTCACAAGCATATTTAAGTGTAAACAACTCAGCCACTCCCCACTCCCTTCCCACCTAGTAACTATTAATACCTGGTAAAGGTTTCCCATAGCAGTTTGGGAAACACTGGTTTGAAGTAAGGTCCTCATTAACTGAGGATGGTTGACAAAAGGAACATTACAAGAAGATATTAGACTGGTTTGGAGCACTACTGTTGCAAAACCTGATGGCCTATTTAATGCATATGCTGTTCTTAAAAAAAAAAAATCACAAAGAATAGTTTTGAAATTCCTTTAAAACCATGCTTCTCTCTCTCCTTCTCCCCTACTCACCATATTATTCAAAGAGAAAAATAAACTTGACAGACTATTTCTGCCCAGGGAGTAAAATGCATTGTTTATTTTTCTGCAGAGTTCTCAGTCTTTGACAGAGAAACAGTAGATCTAATTAGACACATCTTCTGTCCATGTGCTATTCTTAAACCAGATACCACTTTCTCCCTTAATTTTCCTTTCTTTTTAAAATAGAAAACATGGTATTTTAAAAACAAATCCCTTGTTTCTTTGACACCACCACCATTGTTTTAAATGGAAACATTTTCTTCTCCAGAAGAGAAACATTATACATAAACAGTTGCAAGAAAATCAAACAGCCAGAGGTTGCAAATATGGTAACCCTGTACACATAGGTATCATGATAAAACAAAACAAAAGAAAACAGAAAACCTCCCTTCATACATAAATGGCTACTGTTTACAATGGTTGTAGCAATTAAGTAACTAGAAAAAACAAAATTAACAACATGTGGCCTTCCCTGTTTGTTTAATAGCTTCTCATTTTATTATTGGTGAAAATAAAAATAATAAGGAAATCTGATGAAATAAAATATTTTGGCCATGTTCCATTGTCTTCATATTACTTCTTTTTTTGGACTATGCATGTGTTATATGTGTGTGTATTAATGTGGGTAAGACAAGTGGATATATACAGATACTCAGATACAAAAACAGAATTGTAGGGAGAGAAAAGCCATAAATATAAGCTGAAATTTTAAGATATATTACTAATTATGTATTAGTAGAGAAGAGGAAAGAACTAGACTTTAGTCTGTGATTTGCTAGTAGTCAAGTAATCAAGTTGGACAACTCTTTTAGCGTTCAGAATCACAGTGCATCACTTAAACAATGGAATTAGTACCACTGAAGTATAATTTTTCAGAAAGTTAAAAACATGACTCATGAAAATATAATATCAGTTGCTAATAATTTTATTTAGTTCAGTAATTTAATGGGGAACTCAGTAAATGTTAAATATATTTATTTATAATATATTTAATATGTATATTATAATATATTTAAATATATTATATATTTGTAAATGTTTAATGTTTATATATATATATTTTTCCATAATGATGAAATGAATCTGCTAATAGAAGTGGACTAATTAATATCCCATAGGGCAATAAAATGTAATGTTT